>NC_138114.1:15095626-20095626 GCF_964146895.1 Miniopterus schreibersii | reverse complement strand
GTATTATTTGTATTAGTTTCAGGGGTACAGCATAGTGGTTAGATAATCATATACTTTACAAAGTATTCCCCCTGATATTTTCAGTATCCATCTGGTACCATATAGTTATTACACTATTATTGACTATATTCCCTATGCTGTACTTTACATCCCTATTACTGTTTTGTAACTACCAATCTGTACTTCTCAATCCCTTCACCTTTTTCACCCTGTCCCCTAATCTTCCTCCCCTCTGCCAGTCATAAGTCTGTTCTCTGTATCTATGAGTCTGTTTCTGTTTTGTTTATTGTTTATATTGTTCTTTAGAGTCCACACATAAGTGAAATTATATGGTATTTGTCTTTCTCATACTGACTTATTTCACTTAGCAAATACCTTCCAGGTCCATCTATGTTATTGCAAATGGTAAAATTTTATTCTTTTTATGACCATTTATTATTCATATTTTTGATCTTTTTTTTTCTCCTCTTCTTAAAGAAGACCCTTTAACATTTCTTGTAATACTGGTTTGGTAGTGATGAACTCCTTTAGCTTTTTCTAGTCTGGGAAGCTCTTTATTTGTCCTTCGATTCTAAATGATAGCTTTGCTGGATAGAGGAATTTTGGTTGTATTGTAGATTCTTGCATTTTATCACTGAATAGTTCTTGCCATTCCCTTCTGGTCTGGAGTTTCTGTTGAGAAATCAGCTGACAGTCTAATGGGAGCTCCCTTGTAGGTAACTAATTGCTTTTCTCTTGCTGCTTTTAAGATTCTCTCTTTGTCTCTAACCTTTTGCATTTTAATTATGATGTGTCTTGGTGTGGGGCTCTTTGGGATCAACTTGTTTGAGATTTTCTGTGCTTTGTGGACTTACATGTTTATTTCCATCACCAGGTTAGGGACGTTTTCTGTCATTGTTTTTTCAAATAGGTTTTCAATTTCCTGCTCTCTTTCTTCTCCTGGCATCCTTATGATGCAAATGTTAGTATGCTTGAAGTTGTCCCAGAAGCTTCCTACACTATCATATTTTTGGATTCTTTTTTCTTTTTGTTATTCTGATTGTTTTTTTTCTGCTTCCTTATATTCCAAATCTCTGATTTGATTCTCTGCTTCATCTACTCTACTATTGAGTCCCTCTAATTGATTCATTTCAGTTAGTGTATCCTTCATTTCAAACTGGTTCTTTTTTATGGTTTCTGTGTCCTTTTTCATGCTGTTGAAGTTCTTACTGTTTCTTGAACATTCTTATAACCATTGTTTTGAACTCTATCTGGTAGTTTGTTTGCCTTTATTTCATTTAGTTCTTTTTCTGGAGATTTCTCCTGTTCTTTCATTTGGGACTGTTTTTTTTGTCTCCGTGTTTTGGCTCCTTCCCTATGTTTGTTCCTACGTATTAGATAGAGCTGCTGTGTCTCCCAGACTTGGTATAGTGGCCTTGTGTAGTAGGTGTACTGTAGGACCCAGGGGCACAGCCTCCCCAGTCACTTGAGCTGGGCGCTGCTGGTGTCCCCTGTGTGGGCTGTGTGCACTGTCCTTTTGTAGTTGAGCTTTGATTGCTCTTGGCATCACTGGGAGGGATTGGCTCCCTGGCCAATTGGCTTTGAGGACTGACTGCTACTACAGTGAAGGAGCTGCTGTGCTGGAACTGATCCTATAGAGTAGAACTTGCTTCAGTGGGCTTTGGTGCTCCCCGAGTCCACCCCTTGAGTGTGTCTCTTATGAAGGTGGTAGGGTTGTAATCCGGTGTGATCTGAAGCTGTCCACTGGGTGCACTGGCTCTGGGGCCTCCCGGGAGGTGTAAGATCAGCCACCACCTGTGCCCTGCCTGTGGCCACCTGGCACAAGCTACAGAGTGATCTGCAGATGGCTGTTATTTGTGCTGGGCTTGGAGGTGCCCAGGAGAGGCCAAGCTTTGAGCCAAGGCTGGCTGCCACCCGACCTGGGCCTAGAGTCACTTAGCAAGAGGTACAGGGTACACAGAGGGCGGATGCTGCTTGTTTGAGAGATTTTTAGGAAAATCCCAAGCATGAGGTGAGAGAAGCCATTTGTATAGAAAAGCCACTAGAAAAGGCTTGGGTAGGCCCACAAGTTGTATGGGGCAGAGTCTTAGGAAATCACCAGGATGGAATGAAAAGTGTGTTCTAGGTTGAAGGAGACTCAGATATTGCACCTGCCTGCAGGCTCTGTGTGGGGGAGGGCTCAGAAAAGGAACAGTGGCCTTTGCCAGCACATCTGTTTGGGGGAAAACTGCCCCTCCAGCACTCCTCCTGATCCCAGACAACTCAGTTCTTCCCTATATGTCCCTGGTGCCTCTCGAGCTGCTGCCCTAGCCCTGGAACTCAGAAGGAATGAGTCTGAGGAAGTTCATGCTCAGATCCTTTAAGAGGAACACACCTGGGACTACAGCTACCCACTGTCCCATTTAGCATAATCCCTGCTGAATTTTTTTTTTTTTTTAAATCCTTATCCGAGGGTATTTTTTCCATTGCTTTTTTTTTTAGAGAGAGAGAGAGACATTGGCATGAGAGAGACACATGGACTGGTTGCCTCCTGCACAAACCCCGACCGGGGCCAGGGATCAAGTCTGCAACCCGGGTACATACCCTTGGCTGGAGTCGAACCCGGGACCCTTCAGTCCGAGGGCTGGTGCTCTAACAATTGAGCCAAACCGACTAGGGCTCCCTGCTGGTTTTTATGGCCAGAAGTTATGGGACTTCCCTTCCTGGCACTGGAACTCTGGTATGGGGCTGGGACCCCTCAATCCTCAGGGAGACCTCCACAGCGGAGCTGCTGCTCCTGTTCATATCCTCCACATGCGGGTGTGGGACCAGCCAGTTCTGTGTCTCTGCCCCTCCTACCAGTCTCAATGTGGCAGCTTTATGTCCTTCGTTGTAGGACTTCTACTTAACTAGATTTCAGGTGGTTCTGAATGATGGTTGTTCTGTAGTTTAGTTGTAATTTTGATGTGGTTGTGGGAGGTTCCGACACTGCGTTTACCTATACCACCATCTTGACCAGAATTTCCTTTCCCCTCTTGATCCCACTGTTATCAAGTATTTGGTGTATCTTTTCTGTCTTTTTAATACTACCAATATATATTATCTATCAATAGTATAGATGGTGTGTTTTAAAGCATTTATATGATTATCATATTATATTATTGTTTCACACTTGGTTTTTTTTTCCTGTACATGTTTTTAGATCTAGGCTTGTTTGTGTATATATATGTCATAAATATATATATCAAGTTTATTTAAACTGTTATATAGCATTTCATTATATAACTAAAATTATATATTCCTCCAATAAAGGATATTTAAGTTGTTTAAAGTCTTTCACTATTATATATGGTACTGCAGTAAACTATTTAAGTCATTTTGAAAACATTTTAAATGAAAGTTAACTTTTTTTATTACATAAGCAATTATAGCTTCATACAGAAAACAAAAATAAAATTAAAATATAATTTATATGACTTAAAGAGAATAAAATAATATGGTTGGAAGCATTTTGGCATTAGAAAATAAAATGAGGCACTAATTTTTGCTGTAGTGATAAGCTTAAATTCCCTAAGAATGATCATAGCTGGGATTTCTGTTCCTTGCACCTGTCTGGGTTCCTGTGGTAGAGATGCTTCATTTACTGCAGCGCTATCTACTTATTCCTGGTTCCTGGAAACATAGATCTTTTTTTTTTACTGGTGTAGGTGTGTGCTTATTAGCAGATTCTCCAGGCTGCCTCTGAGATTGCAGAAAATAGGACAAATGAACCTGCTTAATTTGGGAGGCAGTGCAGTAGAGTGGTTAAGAGTCTGGACTTTGGAGATAGATGGCCCGAGTTCGAATTTCTTTTTTTTTTAAATCTTAATTGCACATACTGTGTCCTTGTTAACTCTCTGGGTCTCAGTTTATTTTTCTGTAAAATGAAGATGATGATGACTTTCTACTTATATTGTTGTGAGGATGAAGTGAGTTATAATTGTAAAGCCCTGAGATGAAGACTGCCAGAAAAGAAGCAGTTAGTGATCAATGATGATGATTATCATGAAGATGAAAGCTTGAATTTTGGTGTTGTAATTTGTTTAGAATACTATTTAAGTAGATTATGTTGCTTATGATACCTTTTTATTTTAAGATGAAGTGGCTGTGATTGATGAAATTCAAATGATTAAAGACCCAGCCAGAGGATGGGCCTGGACCAGAGCACTTCTAGGTTGGTGGTCTTAATGCTCTAAACCTGTGCTTTGTGACATCTGCACTGAGATGCATTTATCTGTTGGACATTGCCAAGTAGAGCCAGCTAGATTTTCTTTTTGACACAAACAAAAAAGTCAGCTAAGTGTTGAGTTTTAGTTTCCAAATATTATTTAAATAATGGGAAACCCATTTTCCCTATTATAAAATTAGCACAATCATTTAATTAAAGTTAAAATGTTTAAATTTCACCATATTTACAAAAACCACTATTAAGATTTTGATGTGTTTCATGCCACTTTTGTGACTATATAATTTTGTATCTTGCTTTTTTCAGTTCTGTTGTTTTAGACATTTTTTTCTACTACATGCTAATATTGCATAGTCTCCCTTGAAGAGCTGTACTATAATTTTTTCCACAGAGTTTAACATTTCTCCCTGTTATGAATAATGCTGCAGTAAAAATCTTTGTGGCCGTGGCTTTTATTCATTTATTTTATTATTTCTTTAGGATAGGTTCCTGGAAGTGGGGCTCTTGAGGTCCATGAACATGAATGAATGTTTCTACTGCTTGATATTTTGAATTAAAAAAAATTTTATTGATTTGAGAGGGAAAAAAACATTTATTGTTCCACCTATTTATGCATTCACTGGTTGATTCTTGTATGTGCCCTGACCAGAGATCAAACTGCAACCTTGGTGTTACCAGGATGACGCTCCAACAACTGAGCTACCTGGCCGAGGCTCGAGTGAATTTTTGATCAACATGTTATAGGGCAGGTATTTCCAGATTAAAAAACAAATAGCTGAACTCTTTCTTCAAATAAAGAGTATTCATTGAAGACTTAATGTAAAAGAGATAAGTGGATCTGTTAAGGGGTAAGGAGCTTGAAGTTTCTTCTACCCTTTAGCCCCCAGCTTCTGAGGCACCTCAGTGATTCCATGGAAGCTAATTTGAAAACAAAGGCATGGGACTAATGTTTAGTACTCATCATAAAATGCCAGGTTCTAGTCCTGGCTGGCATCACTCTCTAGTAGATCAAAACCTTGGCCAAAGCAATTTAAAAGCCCTGAGATTTCTAAAAATGTAGATAATCTTTGCCCAGTATATTGTTGTTTTGAGGTTTGAACCAGATAATATTTATGAAAACATTTGGTAAAGTTGTTAAGCAATAGAAACAATTTTTCTGTCCCTGGCCAGTGGCTAAGTTAGTTGGAACATCGTCCCACACACCTAAAGGTTGCAGATTTGATTCCTGGTCAGGGTACATACCTAGGTTGCGGGTTCCATCCCCGGTTGTAGCGCATTTGGAGGCAACTGATTGATGTTTCTCTCTCCCCTGCACCTTCCTCTCTCTCTAAAAAAATCAATTAAAAAATATTCTCAGGTGAGAATTAAAATATATATCCTTATATTTATTAAAATATATATCCAACACTGTAAAGTGTTGCATATTTAATTTTATATCTTTAAAATTTTTTAAATTGTGATTTTGCATTCAACAGGACTCTGTGCTGAAGAGGTGCATTTATGTGGAGAAACTGCTGCTATTGACCTGGTTACTGAGCTTTTGTACACGACTGGGGAGGAAGTGGAGGTACTAGATTATATGCTTTGTTCTCAAGATGGCATAGCAAATAGCCCAGAGTACCCAGGCATTGGCTTCATAGGCCCAGGTAGTGGCAAAGTCAGAGCTTAACCAAAAAGAAAGCTTTCTTCCTTGTAGTTGACTGGATAATACATATTTGGTTGAACCTGATATTTGAAGTTCTAACAGAGTGGCCATCAACACCCTAAGTCTTCCAAAAGTATAGGAGATTCTTCCTATTTTCTTGACAAAACTTTCTAGAGTTTCAGCAGATCTCTTTAGAATTAAATAAGTTAGGAATGTTGCAAGTTTGAGGCTCGGCAAAAGTTTGTGGGTTTTATTTTATTTTTATTTATTTATTTTAGAGAGAGGAAGGGGAGGGGAGAGAGAAAAAGAGAGAGAGAGAGTACCTCCTGTACTCTCCCTGACTGGGGATCTAGCCCACAACCTGGGTATGTGCCCTGAGCAGGAATTGAGTCAATCACCTTTTGGTGCGCAGGATGACGCTCCAACTGCTGAGCCACATTGGCCAGGGCAGAAGTTTGTGGTTTTTAAAGTCTGAGATGTCAGATAATTAGGGCCTTTGGTATACATCTAATTGCTAGAAGTAGTTTGTATCCCTTTCTCAGATTCCTAGAGTAGGAAGTAACTGGTTTTCTTTTAAACTTACTTTTTGTTTTCTTTACCAGAGTTCTATAATAAGATGAAGAAATATTTAAAAATTGGTCCCTTACTTAGATAGTGGAGTGTAGTAGAAGAAATTCTGGGTTCTAGTCTTGACTTTGCTGTTACTAGCTTTGTATTCTTAGGCAAATTGCTGAAGGCTAGAACTGGAAAAATCCTCTTTATACCTGATCTTTTATTGGGCTCTATTTTACTTTTTCATAAAAGACAGTAACAGTTAATACCCCTTCTGAACTTAGCAAGTTGCTGTGAAAATCAAATGTATATGAAAGGGCTTTGAAAATTTATGAAACACTGTTTAGCATTTTATTAATTTAGAAACAGCAACGAGAATTGATGGTAACATTTATTATAATATTAAATGCTTTTCTTTATTTCCCCATGAAAGACATTGGAACTTGTCAGCTTCTAGCTACTCTTGAAATGTTTGCAAGTTTTTCACTTAATTGTTAATCACAAGAAGTTGAGTTAGGTTTGTTATTTTACAATGTCATGTCTTTATTAAAGGTTCGAACCTATCAGAGGCTTACACCCATTTCTGTGCTGGATCATGCATTAGAATCTTTGGACAACCTTCAGCCTGGGGACTGCATTGTCTGTTTTAGCAAGAATGATATTTATTCTGTGAGTCGACAGATTGAAATTCGGGGATTGGAATCAGCTGTTATATATGGCAGTCTTCCACCTGGTAATTACTGGCTTTTATCATGACAGAATATGAAATCTTATTTTTGCCATTTATGTTGAGATATGTGTGGAAAACACAGTAAAATATATTGAATTAAGATGCTTGATATATTAGTAATTTGTTATACATCATATAAAATAAATGTTTCTCTAGTTCATCTTGGGGATAGAAATATTTTAATTATATCTAGCTCTTATTATTTGCTGTTATTAGACTATTTTAAATGTTATGCTGATGAGTTTCTTACAGAAATATCATTAAAATATGAACTTGGTAATATTCTTCAAATTGTAGTCTTGAAATCTTTTACTACGTGTTTTCAGAAATGATAAAGCTAGTGTGGTGTGGGATTGTGTTGCTGTATGTGGGGATATATAAAGGAGTAGAAATAAAGGATATGTGGCTCTTTGAGGATATAAAGAAATAAGTTTGAAACAATAAGTTTTATCCATAAAATGGAAAGTAGGAGGTGAGGGTTTCCAAGATAAACTTAATGTGATATAGTAAAAGATTGAGAACCCTGATTTAACATAAACTTCTTATTTTAGGAACCAAACTTGCTCAAGCAAAAAAGTTTAATGATCCTGATGATCCATGCAAAATCCTGGTAGCTACAGATGCAATTGGCATGGGACTTAATTTGTAAGTGATCTGTTTTTAACAATCATAGATATTCAGTGGGTTAGATGGCAATGAAAAAATTTCTAGTTGGCATTAGAATGACCAAACACTTCGATTTAGGTGAATGGGTATTATCATGTAGATCTGAGATTTAGGAGAGTAGAAAGAAAGTATCACATAGCTCTGGGACTTTGCATGCTGCGCTTTTTCATTGCTATCCTATTATATTGCCTTACTTTATTTTTAGTTTCTCAGTCAACAAGTTGTGTGAGTGCCTACTATGCATGCATGGAGGGCTAGCTGTTATCTGGAGGGGTAACAGTATTAAGCATAAATATTCCTCTCGGGGGAATGAATTAAAAAAAACCTATCCAAAGCCATAATAGCAACCAACTTTTAAAAGCAGCCTGCCTAAGAACACTTTATGTGGTTTATTTGTAAAAAAGTTATGTTCTGTAATTTTATTGAGGTATAATTTACACACTATACAGTTCACCCATTGTAAAAGTACAAGTTGATAAATTTTAGTAAATTTACACAGTTGTTGAAAAGTACTATTTAAAGGGAAGAAAAAGAATTGCCAACAAACTTCTTTTCCTTATTTTGAAAACAGTGGTCAAGATTGCAAGTAGGCCTAAACTAGAATTGAGTGAGCATTTCTGGAGTGACCCAGATGATGGAGAGATTTCATCTGTGAGATCACTTTTATTTCTATTTCAGGAGCATAAGAAGAATTATTTTTTATTCCCTTATAAAGCCCAGTATCAATGAAAAAGGAGAGAAAGAAATAGAGCCAATCACCACTTCTCAAGCCTTGCAGATTGCCGGCAGAGCTGGTAGATTCAGTTCGAGATATAAAGAAGGAGAGGTTACAACAATGAATCGAGAAGACCTCCGTTTATTAAAGGAAATCTTGAATAGGCCTGTGGATCCTATAAGGGTGAGATTAATTACTTCTCTTTGGAGGACAGTCATTTCTTCCTTCACCCTCCTTCTAGCCTCTTGCCTCAGACACTTGGAAGCAAATAAACAAAAGGAAAAATTTATACCATGAAAGCCTTACTTGATTGCTTTGGAGAGGAATAGAGACCCCCTGGTTGAGAATGGTGTGCAGGTGAAAGATCCAGACTGAACAAGTCTAGGGAACCTGATTTTCCCATAGTTCTTCCTATAATCTAGCAGCAGGTGGGGATAGGGGCACAGGTGCTTCAGGCAGGCACACCGCTATGTAAGCAGACTGAAAAATTGCCAGAAACTTGAATGTAGAAGAAACCCGTGAGCGGGGGGGCCAAAAACAGCACTAAGCAATACAACTTGGAGCCAGTGAGGACAAGGTTAAATTTTGGTTAGCGTAGTTAATGAGGCGAATGTGCACATATTTTAAACAAACTAACTGTTTCAGTGTTTTAAAAGTGTGTTTTAATTGATTTTTTAGAGAGAGGAAGCGGGGGAGAGAGAGATAAACATTGATGATTAGCTGCCTCCTGCATGCCTTCGAAACCCAGGTGTGTGCCCTGACCAGGAATTAAAACAGTGACCTCTTGGTGCATGGGATGATGCTCTGTCCACTGGGCCACACTTTGTGGCCAGGCACTAACTGTTACTATTATTTATTTATTTATTTATTTATTTATTTATTTATTTCCTCTCCCGAGGATATTTTTCCTTTGCTTTTCAGAGAGAGTGGAAGGGAGGGAGAGAGAGAGATATATAAACATCAATGTGAGAGAGACACATCGATGGGTTGCCTCCTGTGCATACCCCAGCCAGGGCCGGGGATCGAGCCTACAACTGAGGTACACACCCTTGGTCAGAATTGAACCCTGGACCTTTCAGTCTGCTGGTCTACGCTCTAACCACTGAGCCAAACTTTCCAGGGCTTACTATTACAATTTAAGTTGCCTGGATAATTTACTAAATGTGGCTCTTCTCATTTTTCAGTGACCCTGGGTAAAGGGGAGTATAAATGAGATAATGCAAGGAAAATTCCTGGAGGAAAGCTGAGGTTGAAATAATTTTTGTAGCTATTAAGAGTGCAGTTGATAATGACACACCATTTCCTTCTTGTGCACAGTGCCTCATTTCTTGTGCTCATACTCTCTTCCGACCGTGATTCATGTCACTCTCCTGTCCTCTTTCTCATTCCCTTTTTTCCTAGCTTGTAGGCATTTCAGGTAAACAGGTAGAGATAATTGGCCTCCAGCTTAGACATTTTTTCATGTATTTATATATGTCTGTATGTTAGTGTTACTGTCCTGGTTAAAGCATTTGGGTTTTCCTTGTTCATTTTTGTTCAGTGGAGAGAATTGAGACCCAGGAAAGCATTTTGGTACTCTATCAGATCATCATAGATTTTAGAAATATAACTAAAATGGGAGTAAAAGATTGACTAATTACTCAGTGGGTATAATTGGTTAGTTTTGCTAAATTATCTCATAAGCTTTCCTAATAGGTAATAAGTGGGAAAATGATGATGCTTTTCTTTATTTTACTCAAATTCTTATGTAGGACTTTACCTTGAATTAACTTAGGAAAACTTGTCCTTTTTAAAGAAATAACCTTATGGTTGTTTTTTTCTTTTACTAAAGGCAGCTGGCCTTCATCCAACTGCTGAACAGATTGAAATGTTTGCCTACCATCTCCCTGATACAACACTTTCTAATCTCATTGTAAGTAGAAAATCATTTTGAAATGTCTTCTAAAACTGTTGATATGTTGGCTATTGTAAACAGTGCTGCAATGAATATATGGCTGCACATGTCTTTTCTCTTTAGTGTTTGGGTTTCTTCAGATAAATACCCTGAAGTGGAATGCTGGGTCCCACTTTGTTTTAAAGTCTATTTTGTCTGGCATAAGTTTGGCTACCCCAGCTTTTTATTTGTTCCCATTTTGATGAAATATCTCCTCCCATCACTTTACTTTCAGTCTGTGTGTGAATTCAATCTGAAGTGAGTCCCTTGTAGACAGCATATGGAAGGGTCTGGTTTTATTATTCATTCGGCCACCGTGTGTCTTTTTCTTTTTTTAAATTTATTATTATTATTTTTGGCTAATCTTCTTCTGGGTATATTTTTTCCATTGATTTTCAGAGAGAGTGGGAGGGAGGGAGGAAGGAAGAGGAGAAAGATGGAGAGAGAAACATTTATATGAGAGAGACACATCGATTGGCTGCCTCCCTCACGAACCCCGGCCAGGGCCAGGGATTGAACCTGCAACCAAGGTACCTGCCCTTGACTGGAAATTTACTCCACGACCTGTCAGTCCGGGGGCCGATGCACTAACCACTGAGCCAAACGGGCCAGGGCCACTGTGTGTCTTTGGATTGGAGCATTTAATCCATTTGCATTTAAAATAATTGTTGATAGATATATACTTATTGCCATTTTATTATTTACATTTTTTATATTTTCTTCTTTCTCTTTTTCCTTCTTTCTCCTTCTTGACCCTTTAACATTTCTTGTGATACTAGTTTGGTGGTGATGAACTCCTTCAGCTTTTTCTTGTCTGGGAAGTTCTTTATCTATACTTTGATTCTAAGTGTCCGTTGATAGATGAATGGATAAAGAAGTGGTGCATATATATATACACATATGTGTGTATATGTATATATGTATATATATATACAGTGAAATATGACTAAGCCATCAAATGAAATCTTGCCATCTGCAACACATGGATGGACCTAGAGGGTATTGTGCTGAGTGAAATAAGTCAGAAAGAAAAAGACCAATGTGATATGATTTCACTTACATGTGGAATCTAAAAAACAAAATAAATGAACAAGCAGAATAGAAACAGATTCATAGATACAGAGAATATTTTGATGGTTGCTAGACGGGAGGGGGGTTGGGAGGACAGGTGAAAAAGATGAAGGGATTAATAAGTACAAATTGGTATTATGGTCATGGAGATAAACAGTACAGCAAGGGGAATTTAGTGAATAATATTGTAATAACTATGTATGGTGTTAGGTGGGTACTAAATTCATCAGGGTGATGACTTCATAAGTTATTAAATGTCTGATTACTGGGGTTGTAGACCTGAAACTAATATAATATTGTATGTCAACTATAATTGAAAAACAAAAAATTGGAGCATTTGATATCTTGCTTCCCTGAAACTGTCATCAGTTTTAGCTCAAATAAACTGATAAAAATTCTCAAAAATAAAGAAAGTTAAAAATTAAAATGAAAACAAATTAAAATGTTGATCCATCAGATAATTACTAGTTAACCTCATTACTAGTTAACATGAATGGATAGTCTGTTTTTGTGAAGTTGCGGTTTATGAAGTTTATGTTGAAAGTAAAAACTTTCAAAATTTTGAGGGACTTTTGTCTGAGTGTTTTAGATTGGGAAGGTTATGGAGGAATCTGTTAGCTTGAGGAGGCTGTGAATAAAGCAGGCCTTTCTAGAAGTCTGTACTGGGTTACAGCAGGGGTGGGAGCGGCCAACCCATGGACCATTGAAATCATTTGGTCTGGCCCTGCCAAGGCCTCACCAAAGAGAAGCAGTTCCAGCCATCACATTAGGGGTGAGTTAATTAAATGTTTGACCAAATATAGCAGGCTAATTTTTAAGCTGATAATTTTGTATGGCCTGAGAATGATGTTATAAATATCCAAATGGCCCTTGGCAGAGAAAAGGTTCCCCACCCCTGGGTTAAAGAGCTTGTCTTTTGTAATTTGAGCACTTTATTCATGCCCAGTTACGCAGTCCAGTAATTTAATATATCTTTTCCTTCCCAGGATATTTTCGTAGACTTTTCACAAGTCGATGGGCAGTATTTTGTCTGCAATATGGATGATTTTAAATTTTCTGCAGAACTGATCCAGCATATTCCGTTAAGTCTACGAGTGAGGTATGTTTTCTGCACAGCCCCTATCAACAAGAAGCAGCCCTTTGTCTGCTCCTCATTGTTACAGGTAAGCCTTATCTTTAGGATATTTTGAGTTGGTTTAGGTTGAGGTATTTTTCCCCAACAGTACTTCGTTACTCAAAATAAAACAGTTGGAGACTATCCTTTAATATGAGATACTGTGTAAAAACTTAAATATAAAGGGACTCTCTTTTTCTTACAAATAATTTTTTGGGGAAAGGAGACCCTTGCTTTATATTGAGGCTTATATGGTAGCCTTTGTGGAGAAGCTAAAACAAAAATAATTAAATACAGTTTTTTTCAGGGGAAGGGGGCCTTTGCCTGATAATACACCTTTTCCTTACTGGTGTTGGGTAATGCTTTTGGAAGGGAGGCGGACGAGGGGGTTAGTAGTGGCAGTAGTATTCCCTTATCTTAACCATAAGGCACTGAGCCAGGGAGTGCTATCTTGTGTGAGTTTGGTGCCGGGCTTCCAGTCCTTTTCTTTTAACTCATTTGAGTAAGGATACAAATTGCTGACTTCTGGGGAGCACAGGATTCACCAAAACAAGGTGGCCAGGGAAGGACAGTGGAAGCTGTGTCCTCTTAACCTCTCTGGGCCCTTGCTCTCCCTGTTGCTCTGCTTGGAATACCCTTGCCACCACACTGAACCCAAAGGTCTGACCTCTTTGAATATTTTCCTGACTCACGGTTATAGTTCCACTGCCATTTCTTTTATAGACCTTAGCATTCTGCGTTATTAGCTCTGTTTTTATCAACTCTATTTCTAAATTTATTTTTAAATTACATAAGTAATACATACATACTTTCTCTTTGCACAAAATTGGAACATTGCAGATAGGATAAATTGGACTGCCTCCCCCAGTCTCAGTCCTATGACATAACTATTATCAGTTTGTGTGTGTTCTTTCAGACCTCTTCAGTTGCATTTGCCTATGGAGGTCTACATGTAGGGATTCTAGTTTTGGTGTGTAGGTGTGTTTTCCCATAAATGTTATAATGAATTATTCCTCAGCTTGCCATTTTCTTTTCCCTTATTATGTCTTAGAGGTCTTCCCTGTCCAGGTAGTTACCTAGGAGATATGTTTCTTAGAGGCTGGCATTTGTTAGAGAGCCAGCTGGCATAAGGTTGAAGTTTATGGAACAGAGTCTTAGGTGCTGCAGACTGACCTGGACAGAGCCTGAGCCCATGGCCGTGGCCCCATTTACACCACTCTGTGAATTATTCTAAGGAAGCAGAAGCATTTTACTAAGGAGTAAGGACAATTGTGACTGTTGCTTATGCGCTGTTTCAAGATTAGAATGTGAAATCGAGAGAGTTTTCCTTGGTCTCCATTATTAATGAACTTTAAAAGAGCTCTATCCCATTGATGGCCTCTGAGGACAGTGGTTTTGTAAAAAGAAGGCTGTCATTCCCCCACCTTTTAAAAAAATTACCTTTATAAAATATTAAATGTTCTTTAAAATACAGAAAAGTATAAAGAAGGAAAGAAACCAGCTTGCCTGTTGAAACACAGTCACAGTTAACATTCTGTTGTACTTTTTTTTTTTTTCCTAATTCTTTTACTAAACTTTTTCTTCTGTTTCTCTCAGTTTGCCAGGCAATATAGCAGGAATGAGCCCTTGACCTTCGCATGGTTACGGCGGTATATTAAATGGCCATTGCTTCCACCTAAGAATATTAAAGACCTCATGGATCTTGAAGCTATCCATGATGTCTTGGATCTTTACCTGTGGCTAAGGTATCAAATTTTTCCTTTATGTGCTCTCATTTTTCTAAGTAACAGGGCAAATCAAAGGTTTTATGAATGATCTTTTGCTCTTTCAAGTTAGGCACATATTTGCAGGATGCTCTATATTATGTTTATTGTCCATAAAGGCAGTTGAGCCTAGTTTATCCCCATTCCAAAAATGACTTAAAGAGTTCTTATGATTCTAGTTAAGATAGGTAGGTCCTTACTACTCAAAGGGAGGAAGCTTATTAGAAATAGGGAATATCAGACCTAATCAAATTCTGCATTTTAACAAGATTCTCCAGGTGATTCATTTATTTATTCACATTCGAGAGGTACAAAGTCCTCAATTAATGTTGTTGATAGGTTCTGAGACTTTAATCGAAAGGACAAGACATGCAAGAAAACCAATTTTACCATAGGCTAATTGATATAAACAAGAGTTAAGTTTCTGTGGCATCTTGCGTTATAATGAAACAGTGTTATACAAGGCGATGTTATTCAAGGACCTGCTGTACTACTGTAGATCGGTGATTCTCAAAGGAGGGGCCTGTCCCACTAGGGGATTGTATAGGAATCACTTAAGGTGGTAGGAATGATGACCCATCCTCATAATGATATATCCTTGAGGTGTGTTGGGGCAGAATAAAAGTTGAGCAAAAACACTGGGCAAATTTTGCAGAAACAGAACATTTGTAATTAATTGGTGTCAAGATGTAGTTTTGTCATTGAGGTTATTATATTAGTTCAGCAACTGTGATAAGAGCTGTTGCTATAATGTAACATGTCTTTTTCCCAGCTATCGGTTTATAGATATGTTTCCAGATGCCAGCCTTGTTCGAGACCTCCAGAAAGAACTAGATGGCATTATCCAAGAGGGTGTACACAACATCACCAAACTTATTAAAATTTCAGAGACACATAAGCTGTTGAATTTGGAGAATTTGTCAGCAGAGAGCCGGTCTCGTTTGCCAGGAACATTGAAAAACCAAGCAAGAAGGATGCGCGGTACCAAAACTCTAGGGAGTAAAGCTGCTGAGCCACCCAGCCCCAGTGCAGCAGAGAAATCCCTTGCTTCCAGATTGGTGCAGCAAGGACTCCTCACTGCAGACATGCTGAAACAGCTAGAGAAAGAATGGCTGACACAACGAACTGAGCATGGCAGAGAGAGAACAGAACCTGGGACTAACTCGAAAGGCTCAAGAAGAAAGAAGAAGGAACCTGATTCAGATTAGTTTTATTTTTATTTTGCAAATAAAAATCTTTTAAAATTCTTTTTTTCTCATCTGCATTTATTACCTTATAGTATTGTGGCTATCTTACTGGTTTTTTTCGTGGGTTTTTTTTGCTCAGAAAAATTAACTCTTACAGATGAATAAACTGGGTTTGTTTCTACATTTAAAAAATATGGAATGTCTTAAAGATTTTATTTAAAGCTTCATATAACAGCCATGGTATGGCACTAAGACAGTGCACTGTAAGGAACTCTGCATGGGAATAAAACCAGTTTGGTGAATTGTTTGACCAGTTTTCTGCACCATTGCTGAAGATGTTGTGGATGCTGAATTCTTGGAATGGTGGAATTCTTTGACAAACACTGCTGTCTCTTGTACTCACATACCAGGAGTTGTTCTAGGTGTTGGGAATATGCAGTAAGCAAGACGTATTATATGGAGATTTTGATAGAGAGACAAGTAGGAATAAGTTAAATAATGTCAGCTCTGTGAGGGTAGAGATTGTTGTCTAGTTCAGGCTATATGTTTTCAGTGCCTAGAATGTAGTAGAAGCACAATCAGTCTTTGTTCAATGAATGGATGTAATTTCAGAGATAACTGCTAGAGTAAAGTAGAATAAGAGAAGAGAGTAGCAAGTGGTAGTGGTGGGCTATTTTAGATAGAGTGGGTGGTCTTCCCATGTCCAAAAATCATTTTGATGCATAGTGGCCTCTACTTGTCCAACAGACTTTTTAGCCCTAGTTTAGAGATAGAGCTAAAAGAAGCAGAAGGGCATAGGCTTTGGAGTTGGACAGACCTGAGTTCAGCTCTCATCACTACCAGCTCAGTGACCTTGTCCTCTCTGGGGATTGGTCTCCGCATCTGAAGATGGACAATAACGCCTACTTAGAGTTGTTCAGGAAGTTAAATGTGATGAGGTGCCATTTAGCACAGTGCCTGGTATACAGAACTGCTTTATAAGTGAACCTGAAGGTTTGGATTCATTCTGGGCTGTGAATTGACCTCTTGGGTCATTCTAAGAACTGAACTAATTTCTTGAGCAACTGCAAAACAGGCTGACTTCAGACTAGGAACTGATTTGGTTGAAATTGGGTCAAGAAACAGCCAGATTGCCAAGCTAGTCATCTCTTTTTGGCTTTTTCTTTGGTAGTTCTGAGTTCAGATGATGTTTAATTTAATTGAGATGGCAGTCTTTATTCTCACCTTTGCCTTTGTGGAAATAAAGGCTGAATAGGTGGCACTGACCATATTTCTCCCTTGCTTGTGGGTAAACAGTAGTGAAATGCCAGGAAGGGCCTATTTCTTTTGATATTCTTCATTGGACACCTTCAGCTTCCAATGAAGAATTTGCCTTCCCCTGTGACTCACACCTTAGCAGACATAGTCCCTTCTTGCCCAGATGGTCTCAAGAAATACCATGAACCGAATGGGATAATGAATTTGGTCTCATTGTATTTAAGTGATGAGGTCCAGCACCTAGAGGGTTATTCTTCCAGTTTCTCCATTTTGGGGGCCAGAGTTAGTAATTCATAGAAGACACTTAAGCAAGACCCTTGCAAACTTCGCCAAGTTAAATGTTAGTGAAGTCTCAGATAAGAGGAGTGGAGGTGGGATGCTGTAAGGAAAGGGCTGCTTGAACACAGCTAAAGAGTATAAATAGTGATAAATAGTTTACCTTTCACCTTTCCCTTTGTGGGGGAGGGAGAGCTCTGTGGTTAGGCAGAAGAAGAGACTGAAGAAAGATGAAATCAGGTGAAACAAAAAAGGGAAAATATAATTGGAGTGGCTGAATAATTATCAACAGAGTGCTTAAAATTGTCACTGTGAAAACAACCTGCTCTTCCTTCTCTGCAACAAGCTTGATGTTTATTTTTCTTTGAGGGCTTCTGGGCCAGCTAAGGCCCAAGTATATGTTTCACTAAGGTCATTTTTGCAACTTTTCTAAACACAACACTTATTTCCTTGCAGTTTTCTAACAGGTTTTGAAGCCCTCTGGATTATTGTGAATTCAGTTGAACATCAACATGGGGCATAGACTGAGACTTCGACGCTGACCTCAGTTCCATCAGTACAGATCTGGGTAATTTAATAAAATGTGGTTAGTACATAACTGGTTAGGAATAAAACCAATGACTTGCAATGCTTTGTACATTTTATTTGTGGACAGGTGTAAATCTACAAAATGAAATTGGGTCTTTTGAAAAATGCCTGTTGTTGAGTCACAAACATACAAAACTATCATCACAAATCACCAAAGTCTGTTACAGCTCAGGACTGGGAGACAAATTAAGTTGCAGTCATTCTATGTGTTTAACTCAAAACAACCTATTAGAATATAATGAAAAGTTGTAATTTGCTAAGAGACAAACAAATGGTAAATGAATTAGGTTATTTTACTTCTCTATTTCAAAGCTATGAAATACATAAACTTGAAAGGAGATAGCAGTGTTTATAAACATACTTCTGAGTTGTCATTGTTACCTAAAAGCCTGTCACAACATCGTGGCACAATTCCACACAGATGATAAACAACAGTTGTCTTTATGGGCAACAAAATGCTAGAGAAGAAGGAAAAAGTACTTGAAGTAGGATCGCCCTTTGAAGACTGACTTCATGAGGCTACTTTTGGCAGACTTTGGTAGAGGAGGTGATTTTGAACTTGGCCCTTTAAAGCTCCACTCTTAGAATCTGGTAGCCAGAGGATTACTATTAGCTGCTCCCCATGCCCCGCATGCCCTTGGAAAGCCCCTGGAGCTCACGGAGGCTTGGGAAAGGCTTGTAACCCCAACTACTTTGACCTGCCATTTGACACACCTGGGAAGTGCGGTGAAATTGATAATCCCCTGCTGGAAAATGTTTTTCCTCAGGCGCTTGTAATCAGGTTGAGATCATTAAAAAAAAAATTCCTTAAGTAATTTAGAACGTTCATAAATTGCCTTATTCTTTTAACAGCTACATTTTCATTTTCTTGACATTTTTATCATTCATTTTCTTTTAAAATTGATAAATGGGTGTTTATCACACTCTACAAAATTTCCTCTGTGTATTAGTATATAAAGTAATGCATAATATAAATTCAAAGCAAAGCTCACTCGGAAGAACTCTCCCATAACCCACGCTTCTGCACATTAATGTATCTCTAATCTATATACATAAGCCAAATAAGCTTAAGTAATTTTTTAATCGATTTTTGACAAAGGAATATATGCTACCTCTTTTAAAACCAGAAATAAGCAGTTTCTTTTTTAAAAGTATTTTTTTTAAAATTGATTTTAGAGAGAGTGGAAGGGAGAGGGAGAAAGAGAGAGAAACATTGGTCAGCTGCCTCCTGCACGCCCCCTACTGGGGACCGAATCCTCAACCCGGGCATGTGCCCTGACCGGGTGCATGGGATGACACTCAACCAACTGAGCCACACTGCCCAGGGCGAGACAAGCACTTTCAACCTTATTTTTTATTTTTCTAGTATTTACCTCATTGACTACATAATACGCATATTCTGTCTCCTGAGTCATCATTTTAAGATATCGGCTACTGATTTTCTATTATACCAGGTGAGGGTTTCCCTTTCTGAAGTCACTCCTTTTCCCCACTTCTCTTTGGTGTAGCTCCTATGCCTTGTTGTTGTTGTTAAATGAGTATTTAGAAATTATACTTATGACTTTTATACTACTTTCTAGGTAATTCTCTAATGCCGTCCAACCTATTGAAATTTTTGTCTTCTCTATCATAGTTTTAGTTTCATAGACTTTATTAATATTTGATAGTTCCTTTTTTCATTTTGAAAGTAGGAGCAGTAACAATAAACAATGTAATGCCTACATCTGAGAAGAGATTCAGAAACACATTGTAAAGAAAGGGAGTCATAGGATTTAGAAGAAGAAAAGGGAGCATGGTATTGAGGGAGAAAGAAGGTAAGGATTTTGTTGCTTGTGAGAATCTTGGCATTCTAACAGCTGACAGTCCTGAGATCCTGGCAAAGTAGATGATTTCAGCCCTGGGTTTCCTGGAGGCTTTCAGCCATTAAAAGAGCCTCTCCCTTGACATGATGGAATAAAAACTTCCCAAGACTCAGTCTCTGAAATTCTGCACAGTAATTTAACTTCATTACCACCTGGTTCATACACTATGACTTTTGTCTTAGTTATAGTACAAATGCATATAAGTGATTTTCAGCTGAATTATCAGTTCTGCCTCCTGTTACTTAATTTTTAGTAATTTTAGAACTCATGTACTTTCACATATCCTTTTAACTCTAGATCTTGCCTTGATCTTAAAACTTTTTAGTATATTTTGCTTGTTTTCGTAGGCTAATACTCTCTCCCTTACCGACTTAATACATTATATTTTGTATTGTTATAGCAGAGTTTATAATGTATTTGTGTGTGTGTTTTCCTTATTTTAATTACAGACAACCCTAGAATAGTACTTCTTAGAGGCAATTATCTTATTAGCTGAATTTAAACTGCTCAAAACTAATTAAAAATTCTGTAAAATGGGATGGTGTTTTTGTTTGTTCATTCTAGCATTTCCTTCCTGGTACCACAAGATACTTCAAGTTCATCTTGTATATATACCCAGTCCCAGCTCTAGAATCAGACATTTCTGCAAGGGCTGCTTTTTTTTTTCCAAGAGTGATATTAGAAACCAAGGCGTGGGCACTAGGTATGCTTATTGCTATTGGATGTCATTGCCTCTAGGGTTTCTCAGCTGACAGCAAGGAAATATATGTGAAATATTTATGTATGTACACTTATCGACAAATATTTATGTATACTGCATGTATGTAAAATATACATGTATATATACATCTCTGTATTAAGCTCAACATGAGTTTATACAGATGTTCTCAACTCTAATCCAGTAATGTGGATCATTCTAGCTTTTCTCTTGCCTATATATAACCTCCCACTCCAACAGTGAGAAACCTATCTCCCACCATCCACTTCCATTTACTTAACTGTTCAATTCTAGCATACACATATAGTGGCTGCAGATTCGTAAAGCCATGCTCCTGGGGGAAACAGCTTTATCAGCCGGGGTACAGCACTATGTATAGTTCCTTCTGCCTTTAGTCTTGCTGACTCCACTCATTTCCAAGATTATTAAGTCAGATCTTCCAATCCCCTTCACGAGGCTATTTCACACATTTATAATACAGTTAGGTTATTTTGTCAGTCTGTATTACATCCCTGACCTCCTAAATAATTCTTTAAAACTCACACGCATAAAAGTTCATTCTTTGTGCTGTAAAACTCTATGGGTTTTGACAAATGTATTGTGTCATGTAGTCACTGTTATAGCACCATACAGAATAGTTTCCCTGCCCTAAAACTCCCCTGTGCTTCACTTATTCAACCTCCCCCCACCAACCCCTGGCAACCACTGATCTGTTTACCATCTGTAACATTGCCTTTTCCATATCTGGTGTTTAAATTTTCCTCTGAGGCCCTTTAGTTTTTACCAGAGGAAAAATGGATCCCCTAACGAAGGGATGTAGATAGATAGATGTCTGCTGGTGGAAGCCAGACAGAAAAAAGGGGTTTGGGGACTTGTCGTTCAGCTTGAAGGTTTCACCTTGTGGCTCTGTTCTCAGTCTTGTGCCTCACTCTCACTTCCCATGGCGCCTTCATGGTCCCAAGTCCAGAAGCTGTTGGGTTCAGTCTCTCCAGAGAAAAAACACAGCCTCCTGTGTGGGGGGTGGTCACTCATTGCTCTAGGCTGAGCGGCACACCTGGGGCCTGACTGCCTTTCTTATAGACTTTTAGCCCATCTCCTGCTTTCAGCTCTCTGCTGCCTCTGCTTTTCAGACGTATCTGGGCCTCCAGTTCCGGAGCCTTTCTAGTTACAAATACCATCACTCAGTTCTCAGCAGATCACTCTCTGCAGGCACTTAGGTTTCAGTGCTTACACCGCTAAGCCACTACTTTTCTCTTGGCTCCCTGTCTTTCAAAATTATGTTCAAATAATTATCAATCTCTTATCAATCACTGTTTCCTTTCTCTTTGTCTTAGTGGGTTTATGCCACATTTAACCAGAAGTCTCAATTGCCTTTAGAAGTTTGCTATTTTGTGCAATTGTAATTACTCTAAAAAATGTTAAAAGATTTCCTTGTATGATTTGTCTTTCCTTGATATGTTTTTTTTAAATTCTCACTTGAGGATATTTTTTCCATTGCTTTTCAGAGAGAGTGGAAGGAAGGGAGGGAGGGAGGGAGAGAGAGAGAGACATCAACTGGTTGCCTCCCACACACACCTCGATCAGAGATCCAGCCTGCAACCTGGGTATGCGCCCTGACTGGGAATCAAACCCTCAGCCTTTTTGGTGCTCAACGAACTGAGCCACACAGGCCAGAGCAAGGTTACTTTTTAAATGGAAGAAATTAAATACCATTATCATTTCTAAGCGGGTGACCTGCCCCAGTATGTTTTTCTCAGCCTGTGTAGACTCAAGCATAGTGCACCTGTTTCAGAACAGTAGCAATTGCACATATTTGGGGAACTGGGAATCAAACGCAAGACTCCTCGCGCATAGGGTAACACTCCAACAACAGCCCTGCCGGCCAGTGCGTCTGGAGCAATTTTAATCAAGCGCTGCAGGCTTCAGCTAGACTCCACTGGGTCATCCGCATGATGGATGGGTAACGGGCCCTGAGGAGAATCAGTGGCTTTTGGGGAGACAGCTATTCAAGGCTCTCTCACCAGGCAATTGGCTGTAATTATTTTGATTAATGAGGTTGTGCAGTAGAAAAGCAAACAAAGTTGAGGCTGCTAAGCTGACCAGGAAGACGTGTTTCTTCCCTTCTACTGGAGAGGTGAGGCGAAGGCGCCCAGCGGACCTGCATTGACATCTGGTCAGTTGCTAGTCTTAGGAAGCGCTTCCTCAGTATTTGGGAAGTGTGGTGAAGAAGTCCTTCATTTGTATTTGGGAAGTGTGGTGAAGTCCTTCATTTGCCTTCCTCCCCCACGGAAGGACCCTGCTGAAGTGACGTGTCTGTACTTAGTTTTCCAAGTAGTTGGAATTCTTGCAAATAACCCAGCAGAATGCTGCTGCTACTAATAGTTACCAGTGGAGCAGTTATTGCCAGGAGAAAGAATAGAGGCGAGATTATGTATTAGGTAAGAGCCGAGCCCCGTTGAGTGCTCACTGCACCATTTATAAGCTTGGAGGTTTTGAGTAAGTCACTTAACCTTTTTGGGCCTCAGATTTCTCATCTAAAAATGGGAAGAGTAAGTGCTGTTCACACCATTATTATTGTTATTGATTTTGTTAGCTCACCAACAACTGGGAAGGGTGAAAGGTCTATGATACCCACACATCTGCCCCTTTCTGGGTCTTTCTCACATCAAATTGATGAGTGAGACAACCAGGTGGGCACAACAAATAACTTCGTAGCATGAGGCGTTTCCCATCTGTAACTTCAGTTTTTCTTTCCAGCAGCAGCTTCTCAGAGACTACTGGTGACTTCATACTTTCTCTTGCATATTTTTTTCTGGGTCATTACCTTTGAAATCTAGGTTTTCTGGCTTACCATTGTGAATAGGTAAACTTTAATCGATTATTTTCCATTACCATGGGTTATTCGCTAAGAGATCTGATCTATCCCAAATGGAGGAATTTGTTCCAACATTCTTGAAATCTCCCTGACCAGGACGATGTTTGGTCTTAGTTGGGACAGTGCTGCAGAGGAGCAGGCAGTCCTGGAGTCATACTGCTGGGCCGAGGAGGAAGGGGCTAGAGAGAAAGCCTGAGGGTTGAAAGTTGGAATTGTTTAAAACCCAAGTTCTCAGAAGACTTTCCCCGGTTGAGTGGGCTTGGTGGACCACTGGCCTGAGAGTGTTGCTTAGCAACGAGATTTTGTGTCACCAGTCTCCCAGGCACGCAACCCATCCCCTGCCTCCCCTCCACCTGCCCTTGGCTGCCATCCTGAGGCTCCTATTAGACAATCAAGTGTGCTGGAGGGAGGGACCAGGGAGAGGGGGCAAAGTTTAGTCCCTGAACTAAGCAGCCTGGAAGTATTTAATCTGTAGCACGTCGTCCCCCAGAGGCCTCCAGCCTGAAAGGGAAGAGGGCAGGGCTCCGGAGTCGCGGGGGTCAGCGCTGCACAGAGATCTCGGCTGTCTCAGGAGACAACAAACTTGGGGAAAATGTTCGCGGTGCACTTGGTGGCGTTTTACTTCACCAAGCTGAAGGAGGATCACATCAAGAAGGTAAGGACCCAGGACGCTGGGACGCGTCCCATCCTTCACGGACAAAACTGATGCCCAGCCCGCACCCACCGCGCCTCGGGAGCTTGTCAGAAAACATGCGGGCAGCGCAGGGCCAGTAAAAGCTCCTGCGGGGGAGGGAGTAAGCCTCCCGCAGGCTGCACGTGGAGTCCCTGAGCCTCGACTTTCACTCAGAACCTCCTGCAGGGCTCAGACGGGAAGGGGGTGAGGAGGAATCTTTAGACCCGGTTTAGATAGTTCGATGCGAGGGATGTGTGGGGGGAAGGGTACAAGGGGAGGAGAGTCATTTTTAAAGAAATGTTGAGAACTTGTAATTTACATGATTTTTCATGTGCTTGAAAGAATATGAATATGGCACCAAAGAGGGATGTGAGCCTTAATGTACAATAATCGAAATACTGATTTGCGTGTGCTGTTTGCCAATGGTATGCTATTAACGGTGTGCATTATTTTGCCACTTTGTCCAAGAAACTTGCCTACAAAATTCATTCCAAGGTGGCTGGTTAAAAGTTGCCAAGGCTCAATTTGGGGCCATCAGGGTTTTTGCGGCTGGAATGAGCCCAGCCTGCCGCTGTAGCCACTCCAGCCACACCAGCAGGTGAACTTAACCAAGGTCACGCAGGTATTTAAGGTGGCGCTGGGGGTGGTAAACCAAGGTTGCTGACTCCTGGTCCTGCGTTCTTTCCGTTGTGGTTGTGCCACGATGCCTCTGGGCTTTTCCAACAGAGAGAGGAAGCGGGGGCGCCTAGAGCTCTCATGTGTAAGATCGACTCTCACTAAATCCTGGTCATTAGAGAGCGGGTTAGAGGTTATAGCAAATCTTAAAATATTATAAATCCACCAGATTTAACCCGTCCTAATTTTCATTTGTTGATTAGATTCACGAAGCCCTTCACTGGCTTCTTGAGGTGGAAATGTGCTGTACAGCACTGCTTAAGATCCACTTTCTGCTATTACCCGCTTAGTAAAGGTGAAACATGCCCCCAAGGGGAGTCTTTGGAACCTTGACACTGGTAGTTCTGCAGATTAGTTTCCTGTCCTTGGGACTCTGGCAGTTAATGTTTTGTTACACCCTAGAATCAGGAGATATGTTTGTCCGCCAGCCCCGTGCAGGCTGCGGAGGCCCCTCTGACTGGAAATGCAGCCTCCACTGATCTGTTCCAGGTCCTCTGTCAAGGCCCGGAGTTGGCCTTTCCTCTCCCTGTGGGAGGCAAAAAAGCTTGTGAGAGCGAGCTGACTAAGGGACAGCCGGGAACACTGAGCCACCTTCAGCAAGTGACCCGACAGGTCTCTGCAGTAGTATGGGAGGCTGGTTTATGGGCTGCCGGGATGAGTCACAGGTTCTGAGAACTCCTTCATGTGTTGAAAACACACCTGGTCAAAAGGCACAGGCTCTTCCCCTCCCACTCAGGTGGCAAGTCCCCTCCTTCGTGCCTGTGCTTCCTGTCTCTGCAGGTGCCAACATCCAGAGCTGTACTTGCCTGCTAGGGTTGCCATTCAGACCCTGGAACAATTTTTTAAAAACTCCCTAGACCAACATTAAAACAAAATAAAACATAAAGGAGGGAAGGCAAGAAGAAAGAAAGGGAGGGAGGGAGGAAAGGAGGGACGAAAGAAACTACCCTGACAGCTTCCCTTCCAACTCAATATATTGACATTATTTGACCTATAGATAACATTGGCCTGGGCCTGGTCACTGACCTATGGATTGCTCACTCACAAGAGAAGGACTGGTTAGGTGTTCAAAGCGTCTTTTTTACAGTTTAGAAAGTCAACATTACGAAAAGTGGAAACGATACCTTTAGTCCCACCCCTCTCAGTCGTATGTGCCGTGTGGAAACCCTCGTAGTCTTTTCTCGCTGTGTAGGTTTTTACACTTATACTGTACATACATTTCTGGACTTGTGTCCTTCAGTTATTGTTAGATTGTAACCCCTTATGCATATTTCTCCATTTCCTTATAGTTATTTTAATATCTTCCTAATATTCAATCAGGAATATTGATTCCCATTGAAGTGGATGTGCCATAACTTAACTTTCCCCTTCTGTTAGGCTACTTTCAGAAACATTTTTTTATCCCTTAAAAATTGCTGTGATAAATGTTGGTATGCATTTCATGTTCTTTACCTTGCGATTATTTCCTAAGAATGGGTTCCCAGAAGTGAAATCACTGGGTCAAAGAGTTGAACCTTTTTATGACTCTTGATTCTTAATATGGGACCTTTGGACTACATGGTCACTGAAGTTTCTTGCAGCTCCCCACCTCTGATTCCGTAAACTCTGAGCTTACATGTTAAATTTGCTCTTCTTACGTTAAACCTGCTGCTTGCTGGCTCTTTTGTTTAGAGGATATCCCGTGGTTTGTGAGTCATTCCACAAGTGGGCCTGGCTTCTGTCACTCAAGCACCTCCCTTAATGCCTGCAACGTGTGTGACTGCAACACCGGCCCAAAATCACCTATTTGAGTCTAAAATATAGGGTTTACCCCCCAACCTATGCTTCATTTTTTCCCCTTCTAGCAGCTGTACCAAGTGCTGTGGAAGGTACAAAAATAAATAGGAAACTGTTCCTAACTTGACATTCTTTTTCTCCTAACTTTAACTTGTTGAAACAGCAGGAGCAGTAACCCAAAGTTCTGAATGACTGTTAAACTGCAGCTCACAAATGACCCAAACGGGGCCTCAAAACCATTGCACAGAAGGGATGGCATCGTGGGGATGCCCAGAGAACTTCTCTGGGACTGAGTGAAAATGAGCCATAGGTTTGGGGGCACTGTCTGAGGGGCTTTGGGGTGATTGAGGGAGAAATCTTAGCTCTTATGTAGTACATCTCATCCTTCCCAAGCCCCAATTACTTGGGGTCACCTCCCTTTTGTTAGTTTTCTCTCTGTGTGTGGCAGTGCCAACCAATTAGTCCTTAACAAACTCAGGGTGAATGAAAGTCCTTAATGAAGCGTGACCTGGTTCTGTCCTATCTTCTCAAACACGCTGAAAGCCCAATTGTCCTGTTCTGTTAATGGCCCTCTGATGGTTTTCTGGCCTCTCTTTGGCCCCCAGTCCCTGGAGCCATGGGCTGTTTCACTGGCTTGGGTCTCTGAATTGGCCTTGATTGAGCTGGGATGCCCACCTGCCCTCTGGGCCTGGCTGATGGTTGGGCACCAGTCCTATGATGAAGGTCACATGGCTCTTACACTTTTGGTATAATTTGTCTGTTGGGGTTGTGGGTCCTGCACGAAATTGTGAAGCAAAACTAGGCCATGTGGTGAGGACTGTGGAGACTGCACTAGAGTTCCAGTGCTGCCCCTGACCTCCAGCTCTCCCGATGCTGCTCAGTGACTCTGAACCTTGGAGTCCTTATCTCTCGATAGGGGCAGGGGTGTCATAGAGATTAGATGAGGTGACATACATGAAAGCACTTTGTAGATGGCAAGCATGTACTTACCCTTAGATGAAAGTGTGGGAGGGCCCTACCTCCCTGTCTGGCTCAGTGGTTAGAGCGCCTGCCCATGGCCTGAAGGGCCCCGGGTTTGGTTCCGGCCAAGGGCATGCACCTTGGTTGCTGGCTTGATCCCTGGCTCTGGTCAGGGTGTGTGCTCGAGGCAACCAATCGATGCGTCTCTCTCACATCGGTGTCTCTCTCTCTCTCTCTCTCTCTCTCTCTTTCTCTCTCCCTCTCTCCCCCTTCCACTCTCTGAAAAGCAATGGAAAAAATATCCTTGGGTGAGGAGAGAAAAAAAAGTGTGGGAGAGCCGTTGGGACCAAGTCTTGTGCCCTGGATGGAGAGAGGCCACTCAGTATACAAAGTAGGGGTGGCAAATGCAGGGCACCTATGCCACTATCCCTCTTCCTGCCCCGGTCAATAATCCATCCTAGTGAGCCCTGGGAATCCAGGTTGCTGCCACCAAATGATTAGCATAGGGGAGGAGGCTGTTCTGCCATTCTTGATGTGACATTATTACCTTCAAGTGCACTGAAAAGAACCATGGTGATCTTTATAACTTCCCTCCATTGGGTCATGTGATCCTATTTCCTGGTTACCTGAGTGGCATCCACTCATTTCCAATAGCAATTTGGGCTGGCTTTAGAAATTAAACTTCATCTTAATTAGAATAACCTCAGTTAAAATGGAGATTTGAAGGATTAGATTTTTTTTTTTTTTAAATAGACCTTTATTGATTTCAGAGAGAGGAAAGGAGAGGGAGGGAGAGAGATAGAAACATCAACAATGAGAGAGTCATTAATTGGCTGCCTCCTGCACCACCACCCCCAACTGGGGATCAAGCCCTCAACCCGGGCATGTGCCCTGACTGGGAACCGAACCCCGATCGCCTGGATCCTAGGTTGACACTCAACCATTGAGCCATGCCTGGCTGGGCTGAAGGATTAGATTTTAGAGACTGTAGTTGGAAACAGAATTTAGCTCTGAGCTTCCTAGTAGTCCATAAACAAAGGGAAACATGTTTGGATATGCAGTATATTGCCATGATTGGCAAAAAGAAAACTTCCATGTTTAGGAATCTCAGATTCTAGCTATAGCTGGTCTTTTCCAGTGGAGAGGCAATGGGACAATAGTGAGGGCTCTGAACTTGGGATTAGAAACCTCGAATCTTTCTTGGTTTTTGCCCCTCCATTGCCCCATCAGAAAAATGGGGAAATCATTTTCCCTCAAAGTTTGCCCTTTGGAAGAATAAATCCCACCTCCCCCAGCCTTTCGTTTCCATTCTGTTCTTTCAGCTCCCCACCTTGTCCCCAGCTTGATGAGGGGTCAGGCAAGGAAACTTTAGGATCTGCATCACAAAGCTGTCTCCACGCAGCTTCACCATGGGCGTGGGGATTTACAGCTCCACTGGGGGGCACGTGCCCAATGGCCAACCTGGTCACCCCGGTGTCTTTCCAGGTGGACAGGTTCCTGTATCACATGAGGCTCTCTGATGAGACCCTGTTGGACATCATGACTCGGTTCCAGGATGAAATGCAGAGGGGCCTGGGGAAGGATACCAACCCCACAGCCTCAGTGAAGATGCTGCCCACCTTTGTCAGGGCCATTCCGGACGGCTCAGGTGAGTGGGGCTGGGGGCTGCCAGGGACTCTGATCCCCCCGGCTTCTTCTTGGCTGATGGGTACCTGAAGTTTGCTCCTGTACCTTGGCTTACCTCTCCAGCCCTCTCTCCACATCACCCCCACCTCCAGTTCTCTGTGCTTTAGTCATACTTAATACCAAAAGCTTTGAACCCAAGTTGAAGTGTATCGTACTTTCTCTCTGCCCACTTTGGCCCCACACATTCTGTTCCCTTTCCTGCTGGAACATCTCAACATTCTTCCCCTGGTGGGTACCAACATGCTTTTTGGTCTCCTTGTAGAGATCACTGCCTCCATCTGGGAAGCATCCCATGCTGGATTCGGTGCTTGCCAGAGCGCCCATGGCCCTGCTGAGTCTGAGAGCCTCCCCAGTGTTCTGATCACCCAGCATAGTGCCTGGTGCATACTAGGCCCTGAAATGTTTGTTGAATGTATAATAAATGGCATTTCACTCCTAGGTATCTAGAGTCTAGGCTAATAGTAAGTAATGGAAGATAGTATGATATAGTAGAAAAAATATTAAATGATAATATTCAAGAAACACGGGCTCTGCCATTCCTCAGTGACTTCTGGCAAGATGTATAGTCTTAGTTTCTTTATCTGTAAAATGAGAAAGTTGGCCTATGTATTAATTTTCTATTGCCGCTGTAATAAGTTACCACAAGTTTAGCAGCTTAAAACAACACAAATTTATTTTCTTACAGCTGTGGAGGTCAGGAGTGCACGTGGGTCTCAAGGGCTGTAATCAAGGTGTGGGGAGGGCCGCGCCTCCTGGAGGCTCTGCAGGGGGCGCCTGTTCCTTGCCTTCTTGGGTGTCAGGAAGCTGCCCACATTCTTTGGCTCGAGCCTCTTTCCATCTCCAAGCCGGCGGTGTAGCATCTTCAAATATGCCTCTGACTCTCGCCCTTTCGTCTCGTCCTCATGTAAAGACCCTGTGATTACACCACTCAGATAACCCATGACAATCTCCCAACTTCGAGCTCAACCGATGAGCAGTTTTGATTCCGTCTGCAACCTTAATTCCCTCTCACCATGCTAACATATTCACGGGATCTGAGGATTAGGATGTAGGCACCTCTGGGAGACCGTTATTTTGCTTGCCAGTCTAGAGACTTCTAGAAGGAATCTTTGAGGTTCCATACACTCCTCCATTCTCAGCCTCTGGGAAAAGCCGTAGGAGTAAAAGTCTACCAGGCACCTCCTGTGGTCATGGGGTGCTAGGGACTCACACAATCCCCATAGGACCCCCATGCTGTCACTGTTATCTCCAGGTCAGATGAGAGTACTGAGGACCAAGGGGTTTCCCTAATGTCAGGGTCCCAGTCTCCAACCTAGCTCCAGCAGGGGCTTTGGGGATCTTGAAGGAGCAAGGATTGAAGTTTAGGAGGTTCTCAGGGGCCTCTGATTGGATTAGCCGGGTTCTGGGCCCCTTTGGGATAATGCTTGGGTCAAGGTAGTTTGGCTCTGCCATTTAAGAGTCCCCTGGGAACTGTGATGAGAAAGACCTGTTCCCTTGCAGGTGGGTGGGTGCGTAGGGTGGGCAATGCACCACCCCGGAGGAACATAAGCCTTGGAAGAGACAGTCCTGCTTTGAAACCTTGCCCTATCCCCCATACTGTGCTGAGAGTGCTGAGGGGACTGTAGTCCTTGACGGGTCATCCAGCTACTCAGACGAAGTGTCTGAGTCATGGGGTGTGTGTGTGTAGGGAGGCACAGGGCAAAGTCCCCCTGGCTTCCTGTGCTGCTGCACCTTCTGCAGAGGTGTGTCCCCAGGAGCATCAGAAAGTGGCCTCTGGTGGTCTGGAGGCTGCCCTGCCTGACGTGCCTTCCTGGTCCTGGCTGCTTTAGGGAGGTTTAGAAGAAAAACTGACCAAGTTTTAGAAACTCCCTCCTCAGGAGACACCACCTGCTTTCTACGGTCTCCTCAGATCCTCTTGTCACACAATAAACCTTACCAGTGACTCTGGTGCAGTGAGGTTCCTGAGCCCAGAGGCCTTGGTAAGTCCCAGGACCACTGCACTCCTGTCCTCATCAGTAAAAGGGCTGTGGCCAGTTGGCCTACCAATTTCAGGGTCCTGGATCAGATGAGGTTATGTGGAAGGAGTGCTTTAAAATCTCCAAAATGTTGTCTCAAGTCCACAGTAACTCTTGTGAGCTGGTGGTGTAATTTCATGATTACTAACCAACAGATAGGACTCTGCTAATCCCTTTGGGCCTCCATTTCAGAAATGTATACAGTTTCCAGAGAAATCCTTGTGAGTTCACCCACTCTGTAGTTTCTGCTCCTTTCATCCGAACCTACCCGAGAGGAGCTTCCTCCCAGTGTTTCAGTCAGGGAGCTACAGTTACTGTTCTTACAAAGTGCCTTCAAAGTGTTGTTACCAGTGTGCCTCTCCTTTACCGGTCATGAGGGACGTGCCCATCACCTGATTGTGAAGGTGATTGTGATTCTGTAGGTCTAACCTCAGCTGCCTCTTTTCTTGGCCTCTTCCTCCAGGCAGACCCCTAGGCCCCCTAGATCCATGCAGGTGCATCTGGGGCCACATGGTTCAAAAGAAGAACACTTGGGGGCCTGGATCTGTGGGCATGGCGTTTCACTTACATGTGCTTTGGGCATACATCATGACACATGCCTGGTGCATGTAGCCACTGCTCAGGGCCAGACAATTCTATAGAAAGGCTTGTTGGTCGAGGGTTTGCACAGCTGAGCTCTCATCCCACATCTGACGCTGGCGGGGGTCCTGGGCAGGGATTCTGTCTGCATCCCGAGTGGAAGTCGTTAGGGTGGGCTGCCTTGCCCCAACTTGTGGGTCATTTCCCCTTTTTATTAAGAGCATCTGTCTTGCCCTGGGCTGGGTGGTGTTATATGTTCTCATTCATATACTCAACAACTGATAACTGCTTTTTATTTTTTAAATAGAAAATGGGGAGTTTCTTTCCCTGGATCTTGGAGGATCTAAGTTTCGAGTCTCGAAGGTACAAGTCTCTGAAGATGGGAAACAAAACGTCCAGATGGAGAGTCAGTTCTACCCAACACCCAATGAAATTATCCGGGGGAACGGCTCAGAGGTACCAGGGCAGGGGCTGTGCGGAGGGGAGGGAAGGCCGTGGCGCCTGGCTTGTGAGTGGCCGTGCTCTAGTCCCGTGTCCTGTGCTCTCTCTCCTCCGCAGCTGTTTGAATACGTAGCTGACTGCCTGGCAGATTTCATGAAGACCAAAGGGCTGAAGAACAAGAAGTTGCCCCTTGGCCTAACCTTCTCTTTCCCCTGCAGGCAGACTAAACTGGAAGAGGTAAGGGGGTGCCGGGGAGGGAAGAAGCTGGGCAGGATTTGGATGGAGTTTGGGGCTCGGGAATGTGTAGGAGTCAGGTCGGAAACGGGGGATCAGCAGGACTTTCCTGGCTTGTTTCTTTTCTTCTTGTAAATGATGAAGTGGGAACGTGAGGCAGAGAGCTGGTTGACGTGGCTGCCTTGACTGCACATGGGCACAGCGTGAGAGAGTGGGGTGCTTGCCACCCCCTAGCTCAATGAGTCTCAGACCTCGGTTGTGTCAGAATCTGCTGGAGGGCTTGTTAAACTCAGGTTTCTGGGCCCCATGGGGGTTTCTTCATCGGTGGGGGGGCCTTAGATTTGCATTTCTAATCAGGGTGCTGCTGGTCTGAGGACCAACTGACAGCCGACTAGATACGAGTGGGGAGGCTCCGGGAATCTCTCCTCTACAGAGAGCCCCTGGGAGGAAGACCAAGGTGGGGGTCACTAGGGTGACAGTGTTGCTGAGCAGACACCACACCTGGGATGTACAGGCTCTGCTGCTCCACTAGCCAGCCAGCTGGGGCTCATGTAATTCATCTCTACATGCCTCAGCTTTTCAATTTAACGGAGCTGTCAAACCCAATTTTATGTAAATATATGAAAATAAATAAAAGTCCATATAAAAGGGTAATAAGCTTTCTGGGGCTAGGGGCTACGGTCAAGAGCCAGGTCTTCCCAGGCCACGCTTATCTGGGGTGGAGGCCCAGGACCTCCTACCGCACGTACTGGTCGTGACACCCAGCTGACAGTCATTCATGGACCACCTTGACATCATGGACCGCCCTGGGATGTGCTAGATATTGTTGACTTATGGGTGTCAGAAAGTGGAAAGGAAATGAGTTTTCACGTTTCAAAGACCCGGCTTTGGATCATTGTTTAGAAAAGTTGTGTCTCCTGGGCAGTTACATAACTTCTTTCCTTGCTTTCTCATCTGTAAAACATGGTTAGTAGTATTTACTTGCTGGGCCCGGGTAAAGCTCAGGCAAAATATTTTCCACTCCCAACACTGTGCCTGGTGCACCTGTGGTTGCTGCAGGATGAGGGCGACTGTCCCTGTGGGACTTGTCTCTTCCAGCTTTTGTACCTTGTTCCCAGTTCAGCAGATGCTTCTGGATGGCAGGCACTGCTTTATGTTGTTCTTTCTCTCCACCCCCAGGGTCTCTAGCACAATGTCTTGTATTTCCAGGAGCCCGATAGCTATTTGACAATTGAAAGATATAATCTATCATTTTCTTGATTCCATTAAATGAGAATTTGCCATCATCTCATCTCTCTATACAGGAGATGGACTGAAGTTTACTTTTTTGCTATTTTATAAAGAAAGGGATGGGCCCTGCAGGTTTGGCTTAGTGGTTAGAGCATTGGCCTGCAGATCAAAGGCTCCCAGGTTTGATGCCTGGTCAAGGGCATGTATTGCGGTAGCAGGTTCTCTGCCATGGTCCAGGCACATGCGGGAAACAACAGATGGATGTGTCTCTTACATGACATTTCTCTCTCTCTCTCTTTCTCTCTCCCCCTCCCTCCCTCCCTCCATTCCTCCCCTCACCCTTCCTCCCTTCCACTCTCTCTAGAAATTGATGAAGAAAAATGTCCTTGGGTGAGAATTAAAAAAAAAAGTATGAAGAAGGTTTCAGGGACTGTTAGAAGAGGCCAGGGGGAGCTTTGCTCTGAAGTGTCATCTCTTTCTGGCTAAAAGAGTAGAGGACCTGGAGTCAGTAGAGGAAGTGGAAAGAAGAGTCAGGAATCAGGCCTAGAGACTGGATTCACCAAATAGTGCAACATGTCTCATTTGAGCTCAGGAACAGAGACCCCAGGAAGAAGGAAGACAATTTTCAAGCTCTGTGAGAGTTAATTTGACTTTGAAAACCAAACTTGCACACCTGAACAGCCAATTGCTCAGTTTATGCCTGTGATGGCAGAAGTTAGGGAGAGTGGCCGCTAGGTGGTGCTGTGGTGTAGGGAAAAGTCTGGTCGCCCGTCAGCAGTCAGACCCCTGTGTTTCAGGTGAGCTCTGCCCCTCACTCCCTGTGAGACCTAGAGTGCTTTCCTTCCTCTCTAAATCTCAGCTTCTTTACCCACAAACTGAGGGGATTGGGAAGATGTGGTCAGGGTGTTTGTGAGTTTGGGCTCAGCTACTCTTGACTGTGTGGCCTTCTCTAAATCTCAATCTCCAAGATCTCATCCAGCCTGAAAAATTCCGTAATTATTTGCTAGTTTAGACACAAACTCGGGAAACACTAATTTTAAGCAAATAATTGATAATGCAAATTGAGAACCATTTTTTCTAAATTGAAATTAAGTTCCTAAGGGAGTTCTATAAGGCAACACCATGTTAGTTCTGTTTTGTGGAGCTGACACACCATACATCCTGCACATATAATATGTGTCTACCACACAGTAGGCATTTCCATCAGAGCATTGCTGTGACAGGCAGGGAAGTGATGTTTCTATTCTACAGGTGAGTAAACTGAGGTCAAAGAGGTTAAATGACTTGCCCTGTGTCTTGTGAACCCAAGTGTTCTGACTCTTCAGCAATTGTTCTTTCTGTCACTATGTGTAATGTCCAAACTGTTCAGACGGGAATAATAAAGATGTTTACATATTAGAAAAGGCCTTTGAAGAAATACTGAAAGATTCAGCTTAAAGAAGAGAATACATGAGGTTGTACTTTAAGCATAAAATTCCCGCAGCTCATTTTCAGGACTGAGCACTTCTTTTTTTGACTGGATCTGAATTCTTCCCCCAGGGACTCCTGCTTTCATGGACCAAGAAGTTTAAGGCCCGGGGAGTTCAGGACACAGATGTAGTGAGCTGTCTAAAGAAAGCCATAAGAAAACACGAGGTGAGGAATCCGTCTCAGCCTGAGGAGCTTTCTTCTGGGGACGGGTGTCACACTGTGCCTGCCCTGGAAGGGGGATCAGAAGAGGAATTGCTCTCGAGGCAGTCTCACTGTAGTCCAGTTGCAGTTGGATAGACCCACTGGTGGGCCTTGGTATGTGGAGCTTGTTCTGGTTACTGTTGAAAGGTGGGCCGCACTCCCCCGGGGCCTCCCCAGAGGCCACAGCCTCTTCGGGGGTCCTGGTTAGCCCGCATGCTGTGTGTAATGCTCCAGCCCCCACCTCTCCTCACAGTGGCTCAAAAGATCACTTTCTTTCCAGCCTGGCTCTCTATTCCACTTTCCACTCTCTGTTCATTGAATATCTCTATTTGTCGAATAAGTTTTATAATCTAAGTAATTGCAAAAGTAAGACATGCTCCTTGCTGGTACACAAATACATCCAGATTAACTGTCACCCTGACAGCAGAGGACTATTCTGGTGTGTACCCTTCCAGTCCTTTTTTCCTCTTTAAAGCTGCAATCGTATTCTCAGGTAGTCTTTGTTTTGCTCTTATTGTTTTCATTTTACTTTAAAATACTCCCCCCAAACCTTGGGGAACCATGGTGCAGTAACCCGGGTTGACTTGGCAGAATGGGAAACCCGGGTGGGAATCCCATGGTGCTGGCCGTGGAGAGGACGTGGCTGAAGCTGGCTAAGATGTCCCCACAAGTGAGGACGTGTCTTCTCCTGAAGACACCACTGCTTCCAGGCCAAACATGCTTTCCTCGGGGTCCCTGAGACAGGGCTGGAGCCCTGGCGGGCTCTCTCCTACTTCCACTGCACAGAGGCCTTCGGCCATAAAGCAGGAGCATGGGTTCCCCCTTGATCCCCCAACTGCTCTTTCTCTCCCCTGGACCCCTGAACCTTGGCAAAGCCTTGCTTCTTTCAGGCGGGCCCTGTAGGCGGGACCTGGTGACTTTCTCACCCAGCCACCTTCACTGCTTTTACTTTCTCTGTGGGGACAGATGGAGGGGTAGTGCCCCTCCTACCCACTGATGCCCTCCGGGGCTTGTGTTCTGACAGGACATCGATGTGGACATCCTGGCCTTGGTCAATGACACCGTGGGAACCATGATGACATGTGCCTATGATGATCCTGCCTGTGAAGTTGGTGTCATCATTGGTAACTCAATTTGACTTGCTTTTTGGGGGATGCGGGAACCGGGCTGGTCTGGAGCTTATTTTCAGCAAAAACTCAGAGTAAATTCTGTGGGAAGGGCATTGGCGCTTTCTGTTTAGGAGAAACCACAGAGGAAGATGAAAAGCTGGTGCACACGTCATTCATTCACTCAACAAGCATTTACTAGGTGCCTACCGGGTGTCAGGCCCTGTCTCTGCACTGGGTGCTCAGCGAGGAGTTAGTACTCAGGGTTCCTGTGCTCGAGGAGCTTTCAGTGGGGAGGCAGGTGAAGGGCAAGCAAAGGCCTGATGATTTCAGGTGGTGGTGACTGTGATGAGGAAGATGGAGCAGGGTGATGTGACCGAGAGTGAGTGTGGTGGGCGGTCAGGGCAGGACTCCGAGGCGTGCATCTGAGCAGGGACCTCAGCAACGAGGAGGAGGGAGCAAAGTGGAGATCAGGAGGCGAGTAACTGGCAAAGGAAAGGGGACGGCGGTGGCCTCTGAGGTGGGAATGAGTCTGGGTGCTCGAGGAAGCACCCTGAAAGGCTGAATGGGGGCTGAGTCAAAGTGAGTGGAGGCTGAGACTAGTAAGGTACTTAGGTTAGAGAGAGTGGAGGGGACGAGACTGGACAGATTGCACAGGACAGATACAGTGGCAGAAGGTCTTTGGCTTAGGTTCTGTCTACCAAGGGAGACTTTGGGTGGGGGATGGGTAAAGGGGCTGTGTAGTTTTTAAAAGTTGATTTGGGCTGCTGTGTCGAGAACTGACCTTTGGGGGCAATAGTGGAAGTAAGGTGACAGCCAAGAGACCGTTGCACTGTGTGGGTGAGACGTGGTGGAGGCCTGCACCAGGGAGGTTGCAGTGCAGTGGAGGCGTCCAGTGGGTGGGTCCCCGAGCTGGGAGGGACTCTGCTGGAGGGTCCAGGAGAAGGCAGTTTGGGGGTCAATTGAAGTCCAATAGATTGGATTTATAGGCTGTTCTTTTTTTTCTTTTTTTTTAAATACATCTTTATTGATTTCAGAGAGAAGAAGGGAGAGGAAGAGAGAGAGAGAAACAATGATGAGAGAGTCATTGATCAGCTGCCTCCTGCACGCCCCACACTGGGACTCGGGCCCGAAACCCAGGCATGTGCCCTGACCGGGAATTGAACCATGATCTCCTGGATCCTAGGTCGATGCTCAACCCTTGAGCCATGCCAGCCAGGCCTATAGGCTGTTCTTGACTATGTCCTCCCAGCTCCCCATCCCTTTACCACTACTGGGAAAAGTTTTCTGAGTTGCTTTTTCTTTCCAACTACATTGGCCACAGCCTGGCTTTCCCAAAGGTCAGGATACTGACACCTGAGGGGCTTGATCTGCCTCCTGTTTCTGGAGCCCCACACCTCCGCATGGACGGGCACATGCCAGCCACGGCTTCGGCTGCTGGCCACTGTGTCTGTCTTAGCGACTGTGTCAGGTAGCCCCACACAGTGATGATGTTTAGGATCGGTGCCACGCCTGAACATTGCCCATGCTTTCCTGAGAAAGCTTTTCCCAAATATTGTATTACATTTTGCTTCTGTGCATTCTTATTTCTCATGTTGGCTTTAAAATCCTTAGACCAGAAGATCAGCCAGGAAAGATGCTTTAAAAAAAAAAAAAAAAAAAAAAGCAGCTTTATTGAGGCATAAAAATTTTCTCATTTTAGTACAATTCAACATATTTTAGTAAATTTACAGTTTTGTAACCACCACCTGTATTTAATTTTGAAACATTTCCACTCACACCCCAATGCTTGGGTGTGGGAGGCACTTCCTCGGAGAGATTCTATGTTGGAACAATGAAATTTTGCTTTCTTATGTGATAGCTAATCACTGTCAAAGGTAAGGATGTGTCTTATGCTGGGAACAATTTGTGGCAGGTCATGAATAAAGAATATTTTTATTATCAAATAGAAAAGAGGTTAAATAGCTTAGGGAAAGGCTTTTTAAAATTACTGTGGGTTGGTAATTCTTTAAAAAATATATAAAGTTAGGTTAACTTCTCTTTGTAAGTGTGCTTTGCCAGCTTTCATACATATTCATTAGGGACGTGTTCACAATTGACTTCATTGTAACAGCAGCCCATTGACGCCCTGAGAAGTACAGACTTGACACGTTGCCTTCATTTCCATGTGCCCGGGCTTGCCCAGGCTGCTGGCCTCTTCGAGAACGGGCCGGTGGATCCAAAGCGCTCTGGTGCCCTCAGAGAGCCCGGGCAGCCCAGCGGCCTCTCTGCTTTGCCCAGCCCGGAGCCCTTCGTCTCTGCATCTTCTCTCTGGTCCCTCGTTCAGGCACTGGCACCAACGCGTGCTACATGGAGGACATGAGCAACATTGACCTGGTGGAAGGCGACGAGGGGCGGATGTGCATCAGCACCGAGTGGGGGGCCTTTGGGGACGATGGCGCCCTGGAAGACATCCGCACGGAGTTTGACCGCGACCTGGACCTGGGCTCTCTCAACCCGGGGAAGCAACTGTGAGTACCCTGGTGCTCTAATCTGGGCATGGCACCGCGGGATACCTGGTCACTCGGGGACATGTGATGCCCAGGAGGCTTTTTAGTTGTGACTCGTTAGTCGTCACAGTGAGTTATGAGGCCAGGTTTGCATTTCAGTTTCACGGGGCAGGTGAGGAAAGTGAGGCCAAGGACATGGATTTGTCATAACCCTAATTCCAATTCAGTCCATATCTCCGGAGCACATGTGTGTGAGGCAGGGGAGATTCAGCTGTGGGCCAGATGACGGGACTTGACCTCTGGGTGCATTTGGATGAGTGGCCACAGGCCAGGCCAGCGCAGCAGCGGAAGCAGGAATCGGCCAAACTCCTCATTTGTGTTTCCAGTGCTCCCCGACACCCTGCTTCCTTGGAGGCCTAGTCACACAGCGCCTGGTGTGATCCCTTCCCAGGCCTCTTGATCTGTGGAACAGTCCCTCCATTGCTCATGCTCCTGGCTTTGGGAAAGGATGCTGCACAACCACAGGGTTTTCTGCCACTGACCTGTTCACCAAATTGTAGGTTTGAGAAGATGATCAGCGGCCTGTACCTCGGCGAACTGGTCAGGCTCATCTTGGTGAAGATGACCAAGGCAGGCCTCCTGTTTGGCGGCAAGAGGTCCTCCAGTCTCCACACTAAGGGCAAGATTGAAACGCGGCATGTGGCTGCCATGGAGAAGTAAGCTGCTGGCTGCGTCCCCCCACCTTGACCGCAGAGGGTTAGTTTAGGGTGGGCAGCCAAGGCGTGTGGTCTTCTCATGAGGTTGCTACAGAAGGGACCAGATCGTCCTTCTTCCTCAGGGTGACTTTAGACCTCTCACAACATGAGGTGGGTTAGCAATGCCTGACGTCACTCCCATGTGGCTTCTGGTTGGTTCCATCAGCCTGGGATTCTGTTGACGGAGGTCTACGCACTCCTCATGTTTGTTGCCTTCTGCCTCCCTAAAGTGGTGATATATACAGTTTTTAGGGTCACAAACCCCTTTGAGGATCTAATTCAAGTTCCGGACCCTTTATTCCCAAAGGGTACATTTGCATACAATTTTACCTATAATATCAGGGCATCTTTGGACCCAGAAAAGCCCAAGCATGTAATCCAAATTAATAACTCCTGAGTTAGCAAGAGTTTTCTCTACCTGGTACTGTTGGGGAATGACTTTGGCTTTGGTGATCTGAGGCCTCATACACAGGTCCGTGCAAGGGGGCCAGGTCCCAGTCAACTCAGGGTCTTGTTCCTCCAGCTTAGAAACCCTGGCATTGCCCTGAGCTTTGTAATTAGTTTAGATTCTGAGCTCAGCGAAGTGGCATGTGACTCCCAGAGTCTGTATTTGTACAGAGTTTGGCAGGGACTGAGTTTCAGTGAAAGGAAGTATAGTACAAAGTAGTTAAAAGGATGGACTCTGTAATCTAACTACCTGTGTTCAAATCCTGGCCCTTACACTTACTAGCTGTGTGACTGTGGACAATTTACTTACCTTCTCTGTGCCTCAGGTCTCTCTTCTGAACAACAGGGTAATGACAAAATTTCCCCCAGGAGTGTTGTGAGCATGGAGTTAACACATGTCAAATCCTTAGACAAGTGTCTGGCATATAGCGAGTGCTCAATAAATGGTAGCTCCTAGGATCATTTTTGATATTGTTATTATATCACTATGTGCCGGCCTGTTTATTTTCACATCCTGAGAGGTGAGAAAGCTGGCTCTCCGAGGGGGCCTCCCATGGGATGGAAAAGGGTGGTTCTGTCATTCCTGTCCCCTGGCCAGGTATAAAGAAGGCCTTGCCAATACAAGAGAGATCCTCACCGACCTGGGCCTGGAGCCTTCAGAGGCCGACTGCGTCGCGGTCCAGCACGTCTGCACCATCGTCTCCTTCCGCTCAGCCAACCTCTGCGCAGCGGCCCTGGCAGCCATCCTGACGCGTCTCCGGGAGAATAAGAAGCTGGCGCGGCTGCGGACCACGGTGGGCATGGACGGCACGCTCTACAAGATACACCCTCAGTGAGTGCCGCCTGCCGGCCACCCTGCCGACGAGTCCCCGTTCTGAGGGTTCAGGGGAAGGCAGAATTCAGAGCCTGCATCCAGCTAGCTGGCTGGGCTGCTTTGGGGTGGGGGGTCATTCTTAAAGAAGCAGTTGCCTGACTAGCAAGGCCATCCATTTCTGTGTTTAGCCGTCTGGCCATCCCTCTATCCATCCATCTATCTATCCATTACCATTGAATACCTACTATGTGGTAAGATTAGAAAAATACACCCAGTTATAGATGGGGGAAAATCGGGATGACAGCGATTGCCAAGTTCACATGAAGGATGCTGGTAGGGGAACATGTGGAAATGAGATTTCCCAGAAGGAGGGAGTGCAGAAGCCTCACTGGCTAGTAGAGGAGGTACTGGAAGCCGGGTGGGTACACCTGAAAGAGCTGGGGAAAGAAACTTCCCCTTTGGGCAGAGACGATGTTTGGCCAATACGTTATGCTCGGACATGCCCTGCTAGCTGAAACATTAATGGTAAAATAGCCACTTCCTTGAGTCTCTCAAGTGTCCTTTCCACTGCGCTAGCTGCCCAGTCCCTCCCCCAGTCACCCCCTGCCCCCTACCATCTGGCAACCAAAGGAGTGAGCCCAGGCCCAGCAGGGCTCCCAGGACCCGGCCCACTGCTACCCCGTGCCTGTGCCATTGGCTGAGCCTGGGCCTGTATGACTTATGTATTTTGCCATCACCCCTGCCCTCAGATACCCAAAACGTCTGCACAAGGTGGTGAGGAAACTGGTCCCGAACTGTGACGTCCGCTTCCTCCTGTCCGAGAGTGGCAGCACCAAGGGGGCAGCCATGGTGACAGCGGTGGCCTCCCGCGTGCAGGCCCAGCGGAAGCAGATTGACCGGGTGCTGGCTTTGTTCCGGCTGACCCGAGAGCAACTCGTGGGTGTGCGGGACAAGATGCGGGCTGAGCTCGAGTACGGGCTGAAGAGGGACACCCACCTGCGGGCCACAGTCAAGATGCTGCCCACCTACGTCTGTGGGATGCCAGATGGCACAGGTGGGCCGTGCACAGCTCTCTTTTCTGAAGGGCCACCCAAAACCCCCACCATCCAGTTAGATTTTTTGTTTTAAGAGCTTTGGATCCACGTCTGTAATGGCGGGTGGGGGGTACGGTAGGTCAGTAATCCTTCTGCACCTTTTTCCGTGGTTGACCCAAGGCATTTGCAGGGAGAGAATACCTCCCTTGGGGGGGGGGGGTGTCTGTGTCGTTGAGAACATGGAGTGTGCCCCATGTTGTTGGCAAACAGAAGACCCAGATGCCGTCCCCGGGAGCTGCCATTTGGACACGTGGAGTTGTCTGGCTTGGCTTCCTGCCGGCTTCTCCGCCTCTCTTCTCTCCCGAGGATTGGCTCTCTTGCTCTCCCCTCATCACTTTCTGCCCCTGACTTTTCCAAGCCCCATCCCACCCCTGGTCCTCTGTGCTCAGCTGAGGGGAGCCACTCCACAGTGGAGTCGGTTCTTTAGACAAGTTACTCCACCTCTTTGAACCTCATGATCTGCACCCAGAAACGATGACCTTCGTCTAATGCTTTATAGCTTATAGTTTGCTTGTGAACATTTCATTTCATTCTTCCATCCTCACAACCACTCTGTATGTTACATAAAGAGAGAATGAGCTCCATTTTATAGATGCCAAAACAGACTCAGAGAGGGTAGGTGACATACTTAAGGTCACACAGCTGTACTTTGGACCTCTCAACAACAAAGATCTTTTCCAGGGCCAATGACCTTGGAGCCTACATGGGGAAAAAACTGAGAGCAGTAAAGATGTTGTTCAATTATTCATTCCTTCATCCCTTTTACCCTCCTGCCTTCATCCCTCAGAGTTTTATTAGGCACTTACTATACGTCATGACTAGGCTCTGTTCTAGTCATGGCGATAGAGCAGTGAGGGAAACACAGTCCCCACCCTGGTGGAGCTTACGTTCTGTTGGGCTGGCAGACACTAAACAAAGGCCGTGTGATGCCGTGTAAGACAGGTGCTGTAAATAAAAATAGAGCAGGGTGAGGGGAAAGAGAGCTGGCTGGGCACCGGCTGGGGTTATGTCTTTGGTAAATTCAAGGAACAGCAAAATGATCAGTGTGGCTGCGGCAAGGTGAGTGAGGCAGAGAGCCGGGCGAGGGGCCTCACAGAACAGGCTGATGCCCTGCGATGCGGGAGAAGTGAGATACGTGATGCCCCTGAGGGCTGAACTCGATATGGTTTCTTATTAGTCAGGTGGGGTGTGGGAATCCGGGGAGGGAGAGCGGGGATGGGAAGAGCCGTTCTCTTCAGGGGGTAAGCGGCTCCTCTAGCCACACAGACAGGATGGAATCACTTTCCAGAGTCCCCTGCACTCAGGGCAGCCTGGCCTGGTTCACCCTCAGAGGCTCCTGGCGCATAGGTGTCGGGTGTGGCCTTTAGCAGATGCCAGGACAAGCAGGCTGACCTCAGACAGGCTCTGAGTGCCTGCCAGGCACTCTGACACTGCGGGGACCTCTGCCCCTCTGGCCCTGAGCCTGGAGGGTGGCTCTGAGTCTGCTCCCCACCCCCCCAATGCCCCTCCACGAGCCCCTGCTCCGCGCATGCTGGTGGCACGGAGCCCCTTTTCTCCACCGCAGAGAAAGGAAATTTTCTCGCCCTGGATCTGGGGGGAACCAACTTCCGAGTCCTCCTGGTGAAGATCAGAAGTGGGCGGAGGTCAGTGCGAATGTACAATAAGATCTTCGCCATCCCCCTGGAGATCATGCAGGGCACCGGCGAGGAGGTAAGCGGCGGGCTGAGGGTTCTGGGCTCCCACGCGCCCGCCTGCCGCCCCGGGGGCCCTGCCAGCCGGTGTGACCGCCGCCCTCTCCCCTAGCTGTTTGACCACATCGTGCAGTGCATCGCAGACTTCCTGGACTACATGGGCCTCAAGGGGGCCCAGCTGCCTCTGGGCTTCACCTTCTCCTTTCCCTGCAGGCAGACAGGCATCGATAAGGTAAGACAGCCCCCCACACTCACAGCCAGCCCAGGGGCTGCCCTGCTCCACCAGGGGGATCTCAAGGTGCCTCTGAGACACTGTTCATCTTACGTAGGGGCCTGAGGTCAGGGCAGCTGGGGACACATGACTGAGAATTTTAACCATTTAATTTTTCTATTTATGATGTTGCATTTTTCATTATTAGGTTTTGGATTGAAGTTCACAAAAGAATTGAGGGTAATATACAATAAAGGGACATGTGCGTAAGAGTACTGTTAAAAGAGAGGTCAAATCACATAGTGGAGAGGTAGAAAGAGGTCATGACCAGTGACAGCCCCTTGTGACACGTAGGCAGTAATGTTATGTGTGTCTTTCTGGGCAGCCAGGGTAAACAGGAAGCACAGCGGATTGTGGGGTTTATTGTCTGATGAACGAAAGCTTGCTGGTGTATCAGAAAAAATGCTTTTCTTTCCTGACATGAGACTCTCAGAAGGACTTTATCAAATGGACACTTACTTAATTGACATTGGTGAATGTCAAGGATAATAATTTTAATACATTATTCATAATAATTTAGAAACATATATCACAAGGTCTTTCTTGAGGTTCTTGGATAGACACACAATTCACCAGCTCATGGAGCAGGGAGCGCTCTCCCCCTCTGACAGGCTCACATCAACCAGGCATAAAGCAGGGTGCGCCTCCTGAATCTGCACAGAGAGCTCTGGTCAGCATAGCAGGTCAACCAGAGGGCTCACGACAATAATAATAATAATAATAATAATAATAATAATAATAATAATAATAATAATAATAAAATGGCACCAAAGACTTATTAAGATTTTGTTTAATTCACTTAGTGTCTCCATGAGATACACACTATTTTAGTTTTGTTATATTTTTATCATTTTTAAGCTGTGGTAAAGTATACGTAACGTAACACTTAGCACTTTATTTTTAAATGTGCAGTTTTTTGGTATTAAGCACATTCACATTGTTGTGCACCCATCATCATTACCCATCTTCTGAACTTTTTCATCTTCCCGGACTGAAACCTCACATCCATTCAGCAAACACATCCCATCCACCCCTGCCCCTGACCTCTGGCAGCCACCCTCTACTTTCCGTCTCTATGAGTTTGACGACCCTAGGTGGAATCATACTGTGTCCTTTTTGTAACTGACTTATTTTACTTAGCATAATGTCCTCATGGTTCATCCATATTGTAGCATGTGTGAGAATTTCTGTCCTTTTTAAGGCTGAATAACATTCCACTGTAAATATACACACTGTTCTAAATCACTATTTTGTAGTTGAGGAAAATGGAGGCACATAGAGGCTTAGTGAGTTGTCCAAGTTGCCAAACTTATAAATGGTGGTGGAGAGTTCCAGCCCGGCCCACTGCCCAAGACCAGGGCCCAGAGGCCAGGAGGCCTGCTCTCCATACCAGAGTTTCTAAACTATTTTGGCTATAATGCACGGTACACCTACATGTATGTATAATCACCCCCCCCAATCAAGAAATAAAACTTACCCTTATTGTGTACATTACACTATACTTTCTATCCTACTTCCCTTTTTTCCTATAAGGAAACTGAGGCATGCAGGGCTCATCTGATGGGTAGGTACAAAATCAGAACTGAAATGCAGCCCTCTGGGGCTCTGAGGATGCCATAAAAACAAACACTTCAGCAGGCCTCCAGCCGCTCAGAGAACGGAGAGAGAGGGGTCAAAAGACTGAATTATCTGGTAATAAGGCTGATTTCTGAAAATTAAAAATGCCAAAATGCTAAGAGCCAGAAGATCCACTTCTCAAGATTCCATTTCTTAAACATGTACCCAAGGAGAAGTAAATGAGGCTGTTCACTACAACACTGCTTTCTAATCACGAAAAATTAGAAACAACCCAAATGTCTGCAATAGAGACTAAGTAAATAAAGTATAGTATATCAATCATATGGATTGATTACTTGATTTTTATTTAACAGACACACCTGTCGTGCTTGGTCTGTGTCAGACACTGTTCCAAGAGCCTCACAGAATTCCTCCCTAGCGGGGGGACAGCAGAGTGCGCTAGTTAAGAGCGTGCATGGGCCTGGAATCTCATAATCTCAGTTTGAATCTTGGCTTCTCCACTTACTGGCTGTGTGACCTTGGGCAAGTGATTTGACATCTCTGGATCTTGGTTTATTCATTTGAAAAATGGAGATAAAAATAGTACTTAACATATAGTGATGTTTTGCGGATTTTTAAATTTTGTGTAATTATATTTGAGGGATATTTCACTCAGTGAAGGAATGTATCAGATCTATATTAACTGACCTGGAAGGTCTGGAGATACATTATGAAGTGAGGAAAACAAATTGCAGAAGTCCACACACAATACAAATTTATTTAAAAATACATGTAAACAGCAAAAGATCTGGAAGGATTCATATTAGAGTGATACTAGAGGTTAGCTCTCAGATTGGGGGATGAGAAGTTAAAGGGGACTTTAATTTTTTACAAGGGTAATGCATTCCTGTATTACTGCTGCCTTTAAAAATTAATACACGGTGGGGGAGTGAAGCCATGTGCAGCTGTCCATGGTCCTGAACAATCAATGGGCTACAAGATACAGCTAGCTGCTCCTTTTTACCCAGGACACTGGGCCTTCGGGCCTGTCTCAGAAGTTCTGACAGGTTCGTGAAGACACAATTTAGAGGAAGGGGGAAACCAATGAAGCAAAGCCACTGATGGCTGGAGAGAAAAAAGAGATTAAAATAAAGCATTACTTTTGTGTAACTGCAACTAATAAGAGAGATTTTTCAATTGGGAGTAAATCTCTAATGTTTTACAAATATCCACCAGGAAAGGAGCAAGGGAGCCCAGTTTTCCAGACTGTGGAGAGGAGGAACACTGGGTTGAGGGCCTCAGGTGAGGTGGTTGTCCAGCCTGACAGGGGGCACTGCCCTCAGAGTTGCTGCTCACCTCTCCTATCCCAGGAACTCTCCAGGCCTTGATGGCACAGCTCTATCTGCCCTCACCCCACCTCAGCTGTGGAGTCTGAGGCTAGACTAACTGCTATTCCCAGCTAACAGATAGCCTTTGCTTCCTTGTAAAAATTAAAAATACTTTTTTCTTAGTATTATAAAAACGATACATGCTAATTTTAGGAAAACTAGAAAATATAGACAAACAAAGGAGAGACTAAAAGACACTCATAATCTTGCACCCAGAGAAAACCACTATCAACCCCCTGGAATATGCATTGTTTCAGATGTTTTGTCAGAAGAGACAGACGGGGGGGGGGGGTGGGGGAGAGAGAGAGAGAGAGAGAGAGAGAGAAGGAGAGATGGATTGATTTTTAAGAGTAATAGAATGATCCGCCATCTGCATTTGTTTAATGTGTGTTTGCTTAGTGTGTGGTGAACATCATTCTCTAACATCCAGTGTTCTCTTACAGCATGATTTTTTTATGGCTATATAACATTTCCTATATTGATGTACAAGATGATAGATCCATTTTGTTGGAATGATAGGATGCCTCTAGTGTTTTACTGTGGAACACTGCTTTGATAAACATTCTGTAGCTTTATCTTTAGTCACATCTTAATCTGTTCTTGGCTAGATTAGAAGTGGGATCACTATGATCCAGGCCTTTGTTCTGTGCAGTCAGGGCCAGGGAACACAAGTTGACCAATGATGGAATATGAATTGCTGCAATTATTCCGCTCAGCAGTAGACCCCGTCTGAGCATCATGCTTTGTATTGCCTCTGGGCCTAGCGTTAGTGCTGCATAAATGGAAGCAGTCAAAAGCACACACATATAACTACCTATTAAATGTTGAGGTTGTGCCCTGGGTCCCAGAAAACTACTGCTCAAATGAATTTCCCCTCCTTTCTTTCAGGGGATACTCATTGAGTGGACCAAAGGCTTTAAGGCTACTGACTGTGAAGAGGAGGACATGGTGGACATGCTCAGGGAAGCCATCAAGAGGAGAAATGTATGATATGGTGCTGAGGCTCATGCCTGACCTAGTCCCTTCCCCCAGACCCTTCTGCTCCACCATCCTACATCCAGACCTATGACTGTGACCTGTGTCTCTCACTCCCACCCTCACCTTGGGTTGATATGCCCCTCCTGAGTCTGTTTGGCTTGCACATTCTGCCTACAGTAGAGCTGCTTCCTTTGTAGGAATTTGACCTGGACATAGTTGCAGTTGTGAATGACACAGTGGGGACCATGATGACCTGTGGCTATGAAGATCCTAATTGTGAGATTGGCCTGATTGCGGGTAAGTGCTCAGGCATGTCCCATTGGCCTACTCCCATCTGATTCTTTGGAGGTTCCTTTTTAGCATAGTCAGGGACAGGGGAGGGGAAGGCATTGCTCCATTTTACAGAGGCTCTAAAGCTGGCTTTGTCCAAAGCAGAGATGAAGTTAAGATTGGGACACTGGGTTTCCTAATTCCTGTCTTTATCTAGTATCTTTCTTCATTAAGGTTACTAAGCCAAGGTTCTTCTTTCTGTTGAAGAAGGAGAATGATATAAAAAGAGGGAGCTTTCAGATGAGGGCCTTGGAACAGGTCACCCTGGGAGGAAGGAGAGCTAAATTGAATCATGTTAGCCTGAGGCTGGTTCTAATGTACAACTTCCTGTTTTTTGACCTTTTCTGGCTGTCAGGGTGCACAGGGAAGAGATGGAAGGAGAAGGGAGTGCCTTGAGGTGATAAAGGCATTTTCAGGGTCTTTGGGAGAAGTCTGGAAGTGATTAAGGCTTAAGGCTAGGGTGGGTTCCAGTGGGATGATTCTCATTAAGAGGAAGGGAGCCCAGCTGGTGTGGCTCAGTGGTTGAGCATTGACCCATGAACCGGGAGGTCATGGTTCGATTCCCAGTCAGCGCACATGCCCAGGCTGCGGGCTGGGTCCCCAGCAGGGGCCATGCAGGAGGCAGCCGATCAATGACTCTCTCTCATCACTGATGTTTCTATCTCTCTCCCATTCCCTTCCTCTCTCTGAAATCAATAAAAACATATTTTTTTAATAAAAAAGTGGGGAAAAGGGTGGGAGCTGAACAAGTGGAGATGGGAATGAAAGGCATTCCAACGGACTGGCACAGGTTAAGTAATGACAATCTGCGAAAGTCGTTCCAGTTGATTGTCTAGGGTTCCTGGAGGTGAGTAGTAGGTGGAACAAGCAGGTGGGAATATACTGAGATGTCTTCAATGCCAAGTAAGAGGTTTCATCTCACTCTAGCTCTTACCCACTTTGTGACCCTGGGCAGGTTACTTATTCTGTCTGGACTTGAATTTCCTCATCTATGCCGGGGATTGGGTTAGATCTAGGAGAGCAAAGGGGGGAGACTTGTTTAATTAAATATAATAGTTGCCTGACTATTGTGTTGAGAATAGTTCTGAGGCCAGGTAATAGGCAAAAGAGAAGAGGGTGGCTTATAGATGCCAAACATTAGCTTGTGCAAACCTAGACGATCCTCACGGTTCCTTCCAGCTCTGACTGCTAACTCTGCGACGACTTGGAAGCACACTTTGTGTACCTATAACTTAGCAATGGTGATGATGATGACGACATCACCATTTCTTGCATACTTAACGTGTGGAAGATGCTGACGAACATCATCTCACTTTTCATAACAATCCGTAAGGCAGGTATCGTTTCCTTCTCGCAGGTGAAGAACCTGCATCTCTGAAAGATGAGATGCTCGTCTAAGGTGACTCAGCAGCGGTGTAAAGCTGGAAGCCGCGCCCAGCTGTATCTGGCTCCAAGCCTAAGTCCCTGTCCCCTGCACTCTGCTGCCTCTTTAAGACCCGGTGGTGTCTTCCAAAGACTGAAGCCTCTTCACGATTCCCTCCAGGAACAGGCAGCAACATGTGCTACATGGAGGAGATGAGGAACATCGAGACGGTGGAGGGCGACGACGGCAAGATGTGCATCAACACGGAGTGGGGCGGGTTTGGCGATAACGGCTGCATAGACGACATCCGGACCCAGTATGACAAGGAGGTGGACGAGGGGTCCTTGAATCCCGGCAAACAGAGGTGAGAAGGCCGATGCGTACATTTATGCAGGGTGTGCACGTACAACTTTTCCAGATCTGGGGGGGGTGTGTGTGTGTGTGACATTTTCATATCATTGACATTATAGCTTTGTATATCAGATGTCACTGTATTATCTTAATTAAACAGAAGCAAAATATCGTGACAAATTTTCAATAAGTAGTAAGAAGGGTTGCCTTTTTCTAATTCCCATGGGACACCATACGGGCTAGTGGTGGCTTTGGAAGCGAGGCAGAGGCTGTCTGTGGGTCAGGTGTCCTAGAGCAGGGGCATGGTGGCCCCGTGGGCCCTCTCAGGATGGGCTTCCGCCTGAGACGTAACATCCTCCGCCTGCCAAGAGCTGGCTGCCAGGTGGCTGACGTGTTGTTCTGGGTGAGGAAGTGGCCACAGGTGAAGAATGGGAGTCCTGGTTCTCAGTCATGATGTCATGTCCCAACATGGGTGACAATCACTTGTGAGGTGTATTTCAATGCCTAACCATACGAAAAACACTGAAAATAATGGATGGTTCTTTTTTAAAAAAAAAATAGTGCATTTTCCCTTGCATTCTCATATACCCATCTTCCTGAGCAGGGGAGAAAGGAGTAAATAGGGATGAGCTATCACGCTAGGAATTGACCATTAACCTGGGCTTGTCCATTAGAATAGGGGCTGGCAACCTTTTTCTTTTTAAAAGAAATGTTTTCATTAATTTCAGAGAGAGGAAAGGAGAGGGAGAGATACAAACATCAATGATGAGAGAGAGTCATTGATGGGCTGCCTCCTGCTCGCCCCTTACTGGGGATCGGGCCCGAAACCTAGGCATGTGCCCTGATCAGAAATTGAACTATGACCCCCTGGTTCATGGGTTGACGCTCAACTACTGAGCCACACCGGCCAGGCAAACTTTCTATAATGTACGGGAGAGTAAATGTTTTACTATCAGGTCAGAACTAAACTCAGTGTCTTAATAAACAGAGTAAGATGGAAATACAGATTTGTCATGATGGGTGATACTCAAGTGAAGAAGTTGAACAGGTGAAGAAATGCAATGAGATGCCTGGGCCTCAAACGCCTTGGTAATGGTTGAACTGAGAACGCTACATAGAAGAGGGCCTGTGGTTCCTCACCTTCCTTTGGCACTGGGCTTTGTAGCTGGAAGGCAGGCGAGCTGTGGTAAGCCCAGCTGGACCAGGGATTGCTCCAAAAAGAAAAAATCAGATAAACGTATTTATCTCTAAATCTCACATTGGGGCATCTAAATATCATGGCGCTTCTCAAGGGGCAAGTTCCTTCTGACTTAGTTCTGTGTCTGAACCCACTGGAGCTTACATTTTTGGAGAGAGAATGTGAGGCAGCACATTGGGACTTGCTGGCATCACTGTCTGTTTCATTTGGGTTCCTTGGGTTCACATTAGGGCCTGAGCAGTGAAGAGAACACACCAGTCCAGCACCCAAGCCTCAGGCACGCTCCGCCTTCCGTTTGGCCCTGCAGGCAGCGGCAGTCCAGCTCTGCGTCACTGTGACAGATGACGGCCACTCACAGCAGTGCCGGCTGCCTGGTCAGCGCCTGCTGGTCACAGAGCACCTTCTCCTCTCGCTGCCTCCCCCGTGTCACAGCCCGATGGAAAGGGGACAGGGAGGTAACGCTTTCTGAGCACCACTGGTGTGTGCAGACAGTATAAACGTATTACCTCATGGAGCAGAATCTCTAGCGGAGCAGATTTCTTCAAATATAAAGCCTCGAGAATCTCCAGTGGGACAGATCTGTAGTACAAACTAAGGGGAATTGGCTTTGAGGCCAGGAGAGGGACTAGCCTCTGCTCAGCGCCTGCTGAAAACTGCATGCTTGCCTCCCGGCAGTCTTGTGCGGTCAGTGTTTTGTTCCCTGTGTTTTTAAAAATGTATCTTTATTGTTGAAAGTATTACAGGTGTCCTCTTCTTCCCCCCATTGATGCCCTCAATCCGGCATCCCCCCCACCCTCCCGAGGCCTTCTCCGCACTACGGTCTGTGTCCATGGTGGTTATGCATATATGTTTCATAGAGGCTAGATTAGTGCTTGCCCAGGTCGCGCCCTAGCATGTGGCAGGGCTGGGGCCTGGGGCCCGGTCAACATGGTTCCACAGCCAGGCTTTCCACATCGCTGCATCTCTCTCGGCCTGCTGCTTGCTCTGAAACACTGCGAACCAGGCAGCTGGCGCACGCCAAGGGTGCGCCTCCACACCCCGGCCCACGGTCCTTTTGGAGCCATTCATCAGCACCGATTTTCCTGCTCTTACCAACCTTGCCCCTCTTTCCCAAACAGATATGAGAAAATGACCAGTGGGATGTACCTGGGGGAGATCGTGCGGCAGATCCTGATTGACCTGACCAGGCAGGGCCTCCTCTTCCGAGGGCAGATTTCGGAGCGCCTCCGGACCAGGGGCATCTTTGAAACCAAGTTCCTGTCCCAGATTGAAAGGTAACATGTGGCCAAGTTCCCCCGCTCAGTGTGAGGCGCTGATTTGGGTGTGCTGCTGTCATGCCGGGGTTACGCAGGTCTGAGACTTAAAAATAAATACAGCAAGGCCAGATCAGTCGGGGGGTTCCTCCTGGGGCCGCCCCCTCTCCAGCTGCATCAGGACCACAGCCCGAGGGTGTGCACACAGCTGAGGGGCCGGCAGCCTGTCTGGGCCCCGAGGTTCCTAAACTGTTACATTTTATGTCAGCTAACCTATAAATATTTCAAAATATATTTCTAAAATATGAGGTTTTTTTAAAAAAAAAATAACCACAGTACCATCATCACACCCAAAATAGCTAATGATAAACCCTTAATCTCAAAATATTCCGTCAGTGCTCCCATTTCCCAAATTGCCTAAAAATGTTGCTGTTTGAAAATTGACTTGAGAGAGATAAACATTGACTTGTTGTTTCACTTATTATGCTCATTCGTTGATTCTTGTATTTTCCCTAACTGGGGATCAAACCCACAACTGTGGCTTGTCGGGATGATGCTCTAACCAATGGAGCTACCTAGCCAAGGTTAAAAAGAATGGCTTTTAAAATTAATTTGTTTACATCAGTATCCAGACAAGGTCCATACACTGTATTTGGTTGATACATTTTTTAAATCAATAGACTTCCTTCTCTCTCTCGTTTCACCTCATAATGTATTTGATGAAGAGACTATCCTTTTGCCCTATGAGTTTCCTGTTATAGATTTTGCTGCCTGTAGTATTTAACATTTTCGTCTGTCTCTTATATTTCCTTCAAACTCACAGTTAGACCCAGATCCATTGTTAGATTTAGTGTTGAATTTTAGACAAGATTTATTTCATAGGTGCATTGATGTTATCTGCCTCTCTTTTATGATGTTGGTAGTTATTGATGCTCATTGCCTAGATCTGATTTCACTAGAGATTGTAAAATGATTATAATTTAATGCTATCACTCTCGCATTTATTAGCTGAAATACTTCTGGAAACTCCCCTAGATCAATTCTTTGGTGTAATTATTTTAAATGGCTGCATCTTGTTACATTCTTTTGCTATCCTATGATTTATTAAACTTTTCCTTTAGTATAAGATGGCTAGATTGTCACTTAAGAAATTTCTGCAGTTCTGAGTGACACCATAATTATTGTTTTTGTACACATAGTCATTTGCACCTCATGAGTGATTTCCTTAGGAGCAGAAGCATTTGGTTAAAGGAAGCATTTCCCTGTGGACACACTTTTTAAAAGATAGTCCCAGTTCCCACCACCACCGATTATACACACGTGTCGCTTTCACTGCTTTTCCTTCCAGCCCAGGATGTGATCAGAGGCTTTGTGTTTGGAATTTCTCTCCGCTGGCTTCCCTTCACTTAATTCTCCTGGTCTTTATAGCCAGGTACCAGCAAGCCAAAAATCATTCAGGAAACAAAGAAAACTCTTTCTTTTTTTAAAAAAAAAATATCTTTATTGATTTCAGAGAGAGGAAAGGAGAGGGAGAGAGAGAGATAGAAACATCAGTGATGAGAGAGTCATTGATCGGCTGCAGCCCGCAACCCGGGCATGTGCCCTGACCGGGAATTGAACCCTGATCGCCTGGATCCTAGGTCCACGCTCAACCGTTGAGCCACGCCCAGCTGGGCAGCATTAAATATTGTCATGCAAACTCATCTTTAAGGTCTCCAAAGGATTCTGCTGTCTGGCTACACCCCCGTTTACCTGTTGAATCTGCTACTTGGCCACAAAGGTTGTCTCTCGGTTGTTCTCTCTTGATAACACCCTTCCTCCTGGGTGTTACCCGGACAGTCAAGGCTGTAGCTTCGTATTGTTTAGCTTGGGAGTCAGAGCCCTGTGAGTTCACTGTGAGATAAGCAGGATCTAGACTCGAGGTTAACAGGTCCCCACGATGGGTGCTTCTGTGCGTGTGCTATGGCCCTGCAGGTTTCCATGCACTGATTGTACGTTGTGTATTCATTTAGTCGTTTGCCCATTGAACGTACACAGCCCCGTGCTGGCTGTTGCTGAGAATACAGTCTCACCCCCAAAGAGCGTGGAGTCCGGTTGGAAAGAGAAAGCGCAGAATCAGAGCAGCTGTGACGAAGGAAAGTTGGCCAACGGAATGGGCCTGGGCACCAGAGCTAACACGTTGGGGGGGGGGCAGATCGGTGTGAGAGGGCCTGTGTGTGCTTGTGTTTGTGTTTGAACCCCTGCTCCCTAGTCTCTGTGGGCGAGTCTCCAGCACACTGAACCTCAGATTCCTCTTCTCAAAAGGCTGCCTGATGTGTTGGTTGCTGAAACGAATCAAAGCTCCTAGGGAGATGAGACAGTTGAACGTGCCTAGCATAGAGGTTCTCACGCTTTATTTTTTAGGGTGATGGGACTCCCTGGGGGTGGCACAACTTAAGACTCACCTTCTAAGACTTTCTGCCCCAACTTAGCCATTGTCTGGATCGGCTTCTCCTGCCTCCTGCTGGGACACCTGGGGGGGAGCTGGCAGCCGTGCCCGACGGCTTCCAGGTCCCGCACGCAGGTCCTGACGCCCCGCTGTCCGCCCGCCTGCAGCGATCGGCTGGCGCTCCTCCAGGTCAGGAGGATCCTGCAGCAGCTGGGCTTGGACAGCACGTGTGAGGACAGCGTGGTGGTGAAGGAGGTGTGTGGGGCCGTGTCCCGGCGGGCGGCCCAGCTGTGCGGTGCCGGCATGGCTGCCGTCGTGGAGAAGCGGAGGGAAGACCAGGGGCTGGAGCGCCTGAGGATCACCGTGGGCGTGGACGGCACCCTGTACAAGCTGCACCCTCAGTGAGTGCTGGGGAGGCGGGGAGGGCGCGGGGGGAGGCCCTGCTGAAAGGCTGAGCCCCAGCTTCCCGTCTGTGAAAGGCGGGCAGTGGTAATCTCCACCTCAGGGGGCTCCATGAAGATCAATGGCTTCATAGGTGGAAGGTGCTTCCCACAGTGCTCAGTAAATACAAGCGATGGGTTGGTTTTTTTTTAAACATATCTTATTGATTTCAGAGAGAGGAAAGGATGGGGAGAGAGAGAGAGAAACATCAATGATCAGAGAGTCATTGATCGGCTGCCTCCTGCAACCCGGGCATGTTCCCCGACCAGGAATCGAACCCCCATCTCCTGGATCCTAGGTCGATGCTCAACCGCTGAGCCACGCCCGGCCGGGCCAAGCAGTGTTTTTTAACTGACCTCACAGGGGAGCAACGAGAACTGACTATTTTGTATAACATAGAACATTGTCTAGTATGAACTGGCTATAATTTTCTTACTCAGAATAAGTGGACGGAAGGGTTAAGAGCCCCGCCAGGCCACACGAGTTTGAACCCAGTGTGTTACCCCCGTAAAGTGAGGACGAGAGCCACACCTGCCTCGTAGGTCGCTGTGAGGATGAAATTAGACAGTGTATGTAGCGTGCGTGGCACATCGCAAAAGCTTCAATGATGACGGCTATAATTTTTATTTTCGTTTAGTGTTTTACATTTTGTTTTGGTGGAGAGGAAAAGCATTAACAAGCTTATACAAATTTTCAATCACGTTGAAATGTGCACATGAGCATATTATTGTCATCCTCGATCACTAGCTAACTGCTCAAAGTAACTGACTGGTCTCTTCTTGTGGTTTTCCCCTTGGGGTCACATATTTTTGTTGTGGTGCTTACAAGCCTCTCTCTTGAACCAATACTTGACCAAGGAACAAAACCACATGATCATTTCAATAGGTACAGACAAAACATTTGGTAAAATCTAAAACCTTTCAAGATAAAAAGTACTCAACCAACTAGGAATAAAGGAACTTCTCAACCTGATAAAGAGAATCTGTGAAAAGCCCACAGTGGGCATATTTACTGCTGAAAGACTGGATGCTTTTCCCTTAAGATCAGGAACAAGACAAGGGTGTCCACTCTCACCGCTGCTATTGAACACTGTGTGGCTTGTAATGCTGCCTCCAGGTGGTTGTGTGATTTTTGTCTCACAGTTGAATCTTGATGCAAGGAGAGAGAGGTTTGTAAGAATTGGACCGAAAATATGTGACCTCAAGGGGAAAATCAGGGATAAATCTAGCCAGGGCAGTGAGGCAAGAAAAAGAGGTAAAAGGCATTCATATTGGAAAGGCAAAAGTAAAACTCTCTTTGTTTGCAATGACATGGTTTGGCAGATAGAAAATCCTAAGGCATCCACAGGCACACACAAAAAAACTTATTGGAATAAACAATTTTTACAACAGGATTAAAAAGAATAAGATATTTAGTAATAAATTTCACAAAACAAGTGCAAAACTTGTACATTCAAAACTATAACACGTCGTTGAAAGAAATGAAAGAAGACCTAAATACATGGAAAGACATTCATGTTAATGGATTGGAAGACTTAATATTAAGATAGCAATATTTCCCCAAATTGATAGTCAGATTAAACATAATCAGTATCAAATTTCTCGCAGACTTCTTTGCAGAAATCAACAAATTGATCCTATAGTTCATATGCAAATGCAAAACAATCTTCAAAGAAGAACAAAGTTGAAGAACTCATAAAAAAACAAAAACCCAACAGCTAAAAAAACCCAAAACTCATCATACTTCTCTATTTGAAAACTTACTCTAAAGCTACAGTAATCAGAATGGTACTGACGTAAAGATAAGCACACAGATCACTGGGACAGAATTGAGAGCCCAGGAATAAACCCATACATTTATGGACAGCTGATTTTCAACAAGGATACCAAGGCCATTCAATGGGGAAAAAATATTCTTTTTAACAAATGGTGCAATCGCTGGATATCCACAGAAAAAAAATAAAGTTGGACTCCAACTTCACTCCATGTAAAAAATTCACTCAAAATGGATCAAAGACCTGAATTAAGAGCTACAACTATAAAACTTCTAACAGAAAACATAGTTGTAAATCTTTGTGACCTTGGATTAGACGATATTTTAAAATATGACATTAAAAACATAAACAACAAAAGAAAAAAATAGGTAAATTGGACTTTATCAAAATTAAAAATTTTTATATATCATAGAAAGTGAAAACAAAGCATGGAAGAAAATATTTGCAAATCATATATCTGATGGGGGACTTATATCTAGAATATACAAAGAACACTTAAAACAACTCAACAATAAAGCCAAGTAACAAATGAGCAAAGGATTTAAATAGACATCTCTCCAAAGAAAGTCTACAAATGGCCAATAAGCACTCAAAAAGATGCTCAATATAATTAGTCACTAGAAAAATGCAAATGAAAACCATGAAACACCATTTCGCATCCACTTAGGATGGCTGTAACAACAACAACAACAAAATGACAGTAACAAGTGTTGATCAGGATGTGACAAAATTGGAGGCCTGATGCAATGCTGGTGGGAAACAGTTTGGCAATTCCTAAAAAAGAGAAATATAGAGTTCACCTGTGACCCAGCAGTTTCATTTCTAGGTCTACTCAAGAGAACTGAAAACTGACTAGTTGTACAAAGTTGGACAAGTTTCTTAACTTTTGAGTGTCAGTTTATTTATGTAGTAAAGATAGTAATAATTATTTTCAAACTACTTTTGTTATACTTTGATGTTCTGTATATGAAACACCTAGAATATTCTCTGGTATCAGTATTTACTCAATAAAAGGTAAAATTAAAACAGCTATTTTAAAAAACTGTGTAAGCTGTTCTAGAACCTTGAGAAGCAAGCTGGGAGCAACAAACTAGATTGACAATTTGTAAATATGCTGATTCCATATGTAAGTGCTGATTATTATTTTTTTCTCTTTTTTCATAGCTTTTCTTGGATATTGCAAGAAACTGTGAAAGAACTAGCCCCTAAATGTGATGTGACATTCATGCTATCAGAAGATGGGAGTGGAAAGGGAGCAGCTCTGATCACTGCTGTGGCCAAGAGGTTACAGCAGGCACAGGAGAACTAGGAAGCCCTCATGGTTGGGTCCGCTGCGACTTGGATGCTCACAAACCTTTCCTCTGGCGGACGAGATGATCAGGGGCCAACAGGCAAGCTTCTGGCCGACTTCGCCTTCTGGATGGCCGAAAGAGAACCTAAGGTTCTCGGGTGTTCTTAGCATTTTGTTACTGGTTTTCAAGGGCATTACATGATGTCTCTATTTGGCATATTTGGGCCCAAGATGAGTCAAGTTGTAAAATCAAAGCATATGGCTCAAGAGATTCCCTTTCAGCAAATTTTTCAGTTGAGGCCTCATCTGTCAGTTCTCTATGGCTTTGGGTCTTGTGGCTACTGGACTTGGCAACATATGCACGATCTGCCCCTGTGGCCTGGCTGGCTGAGCTCCCGTTGGTGTGCTTCGGCCATCGCTGTAGTAGACTGGGCCCTCTACTGTGGATACACACTTGAGAGGGCTAGGGACTCATGTCATAAACCGGAGATCTACTCTAACTTGTCCTTAACTTGTCATGTTGACTCCAAAGACTTTGGAGTATTCAGCCCCAGGATGGAGGAGGATTGGTTGCCAGGGAGCCTGTAGGAAGCTTTTCACGCTCATAGGCAGTAGTGTCAGCACGCTGTAGGAATTTTTCTCAATATGCTTGTGTCATTGGGAGGGGTGTCATTTGGGGCACCTGTTTTTCATTTTACATGTGGTTTATGTTGTTATTGTTGATACTTGTTTTAAGAACTGTTGGATATATGAAATCCAGTAAATTAATAAAAAAGATTTTATTTCCCAAAAATCTTTCATGAGGCATTAATGTTTCACCTGGGAGGCTTACTTGGTCACTTCATGCTCTGCTGGTGGAATAAGGGGCACAGAGTCATGTTGCTGAGAGCATCTCTCTAGTCTAAATTTCTTACCAACAGTGGGAAAGATATAGAAGATCTTCTACAATATCTTTACAGATTTTCCAAATTTCATTTGAATGAATACTTCCAGCGGCTTTATCACATGCCCCGCAGTCTAAAAGAGTGAGAGAGGGGGCCCCTGGTGAGAGAGAGGCCTGCTGGGGCTGGGGACAGATGAGGGAGCTGGGGTTCTCTGGGAAATTATTTTCCCATACATTCAGTCAACATGTATGGAGATACTGCTGTGGGTGGGTGCTAAATTAATCAAAATGAACTTTGCTGTATTTTAAGATTATATCTCTCTGGAGAGAGGTTGTATGGATTTATTAAATTTATCTTTTGGCCCTAGCCGGTTTGGCTCAGTGATTAGAGCATCAGTCTGCAGAAAGAAGGGTCTCGGGTTCAGTTCCGTTCAAGAGCACAGACCTCGGTTGCAGGCTTGATCCCCGGCCCCAGCTGGGGCATGTGCAGGAAGCAACCAATCCATGACTCTCTCTCTCTCTCTCTCCCCCCCCCCCCCACTCTCTCTGAAAAGCAATGGAAAAAATATCCTGGAGTGAGGATTAAAGAAAACAATTTATCTTTCGTATTTTAAGGTTACATCTCATTGGGGAACTGTTTCACCTGGTCAATGCTGTCTTAGGGAGCCCCAGGCCTTGCTGTCCTCTGGCTCTCTTTCCCCGGCTCTCCCGCTCCTTGGTAAGACACGTCCAGCTCCAGGCCTCCTCCCTGGTCCTGCAGGGGGCTCCCCCTGACAGATGGCCGGGCCCAGAGATGCAGGGAGTGGCCCCAGCACGCTCTCCCACAGCCTGGCCTCTCAGCACAGGCTCGGCGGATTGAGGAGGTCGCCCAGTCTTGGTCTCTTACAAGCCAAAGGAATCCCAGGTATCCAGGCAACCTCGCACATTCTAATTGATGGCATCACAGACTCCTTGCGCCCAGCGGAACCGCAGAGAGGGCAGGCATCGGCTCCTGGCTTTGGACAGGCCGGGCCCCGAAACACCTGGGGCGATGGAGGGCTGACTTCTCAAAGTTGTTAGGCAAGACCAACAACCACACCAGGTAACTGATCCTCAGGCGAGCCCCACAGACTTTTCCCTTTGGGACGAGCATCTTTATCCACATGTCCTAGTCCTGTGGTAACTTTCTCCCTGGAGCCTTTTGGCTAGAAAGAGCAGGTGAACACAGAGCAGGTGAACACAGATTTAAGAATTACATTTCCCCCATGACTCGGACTCTGCAGAGCAAGTGACCTCATTCCCATTTGTCTGCCTTCAGAGTCTTTTCTCTTCTTCCCACTAGCAGGATGGGTGTTCCATGAAAATAAAGACTTGGGTCTCCTTTTTTCTGTTGTCCCCAGAGCCTACCACAGTGGCTGGCATTGGGTAACTACTGGATAGTTCTCTAAATGAATGAATGATTGAATGAAGGAATGAATCGTTGCTTGCCTTTGAATTCTCCATTCTTTTGCCTCACCCAATGGGACTGGAGCATTATACACAGTAGATACCCTATAAATGGTGGTTCAGTGAGTGCCAAGTCCTGTTCTAGACACTGAGGACTCAAAGAAATATAAGATACTATTCCTGCTTTGTAAGAACTCATAGGCTAGCAAGGGAGGAAAGACAGGTAAATATCTGCAATACAATATGGTAAACAGGCCAAGATGAAGACACAATTCCTAACCATGTCCGGAGCTCTCAACGTGTGTGTGTGTGTGTGTGTGTGTGTGTGTGTGTGTGTGTGTGAGAGAGAGAGAGAGAGAGAGAGACTGCACACATGCACGCGTATGGACATGCACCATAAACCCCTTTGGCAATCATGTGCAACCTATGGGTCTTTTCACAGAATAATGTTTTTAAATGCATAGGATTATAAAGGAAGCCAATGGTAGTGAATTACTTATTAGAATGTTCAAGTGGTGATACAGTAATATATGTGCTTACTTATTAATGCATCTATAACAAGACTTAGCAGGAACCTAGTAGTAACCATAATTTTGAAGTCCTGATGAGTATAAACCATTTTTTGGACACATTTGCAACAACAGTACAGATATGAAAACGTCTGTGATTTCTACCGGAGACAAAGTCACAGCTGCTGCTAACACTATTGTTGACCACATTTATAATGTAAGGAAATGCAAAATTTCAATTAGAGGTAACTGAAAATAAAGCTGCAACTTTTTCCCAAAGAAGTTTAAAGATCCCACTTTGGGGAGGTTTTTCTCCCCTTGGGCCCAGGTTAATAATCCCTGCTTGAAATGTTCTAGGAGATCTGGCATATATTTAGGGAGAGCATCTTAGATGGCAGAGGGACACTGGTTTGTACTCAGAAGAACTGGGCGTGCTTCCTGATCTTGTTTCCTCATGTAAGGAAGGAGAAAAATGTAACAGCCTGACAGGGTTACCTGCACTACACGGCTGCATATCTAGGCACGTGGACCAGCTGTAAGCCACTTGCACACATGTAAGGTGATTGTGTTATGGTTGTTGCTGCTGGGAAGGGGCCCATCTTTTCACTGGTATGAGCAACTTGAACATCAGCATTAAGATCTTTCTAAGACTATTGCCCAGACATGTGGGTGGCTAATGAATGGCAATGGGGAAAATGAATCTCTCACCCCCACTTCCCTCCACCTCCACTGTCTTGATAGCCCCTCTCTTGCTGTTTCACAGTTGAAACTCCTGGTAAACCATATTTTGTTAGAGAAAGGATGGGACTTGGGAGAAGTTAATAATAGAGGAGTCTGGTAGTTCATATTTGGGGTGAACTAGGAGGGGCAATTAGGGTAGAAGAGTTGAATTCATTTCTGGTCCAACCAGGGAAAGAATGTAGCTGAGGAGAAAGTGAAGGTACTTTTAAAATCTTCATTAAAAAAAAATGTTTTTATTGACTTTTGAGAGAGAGGAAGGGAGAGGGAGAGAGAGAAACATACATGTGAAATAGAAACATCAATTGGCTGCCTCCTCCATGCCCCCTACTGGGGATCAAACCTGAAACCCAGGCATGTGCCCTGACCGGGACTCGACCTTTTGGTGCATGGGACGACCCTCAACCCACTGAGCCACACCAACCAAGGCAATCTTCATTTTTCACTTTTTTTTTAATCTGAGAAGGAAAGGGAGCTAAGGAAGAAGGTAAATCATTGACAATAGTTTGGGGGATTGGCCTAAAGAGCAGGGACGCACTGACACTACAAGGGACAGTTCCAGGGGGTGTCATTCACATCATAGTCTACATGTGGCCTGGTTTCCATTGGGCCACCTCTGTGGTAACCAGCATGGCTTAGTGTGGCCCTTCCCAAAGTATGTTCTAGGATTAATTGGATGTTCCCAAGTCAGCCAATCTCTGGGGTGACCCTTTAATTCTCAAATAAAATGACTTATTTCTCCATCCTATCTTCTGCATAAAGGCCTAATATTCCAACAAATTTAGCACTCTTTCATGTACCCTGGTCTTTCCTAGCCCTTGGGATGAATGAGTGATGCCTGAGGCTAGTCAGACCTTACCTGCTTTCCCTGCTCTTTACCCAAGTGGGGCTTACGTCCTGACATCAGTCCATCGGCCCTGGTACTGGGGTCTGAGCTACTGCTGCCCCCAGTGAAGGAGCAGGAAGGATTGTGTTGGGTTATATGCAGGGAGAGGCAAGAGCAGGCTTTCAATTGCTCTTCTCTAAGCAACATCATTTTTCACCTACAAAACAGACATGCCATGTGGTACAACTGACACACATGGGTAGAGCTGTTTTTATTTGTGGCAGTGGTAATAAAAACGAAATTCTCTTCTCTACGCATTTCTCTGTATCTAGCTTTTTTGGTTTAACAATACATCCTGGATAACCATTATGATTTATGTTATCTTTTGTTTCTTTTTATAGCTCCTCATAAGCCAAAATAAAATACTATTTGCAAGGTATCCCAGAGCTGATAAAAAGTTTGTTTTAATGTAAATTGTGGAGGGATAGGAGACAGGACTAGGCACAAAAATAAGTGTGATGGTGGGATTCGGGCTGAGGGGCAGAGGAAAGGAGATTGACGTTTCCCAGGGAAACTGACAGGTTAGCCAAGATCCCAGATCACATCTATCTTCTTAAAACTGCTCCACATTTACCCCAACACCTAAAAGCACCTACTATAAAGCACTTATTGCTCACCCTATGGCTGCCTGGCTCACTCGTCTTGGGTACACATGCCTTAACCTGTGTTTGTCTATCAGCTCTGAGCGCCCCCACTCCCACCACTCACCCAGACCCGTTCCCTCCTGTGCCTGGCAGGGAGGCAGCACTCACTGGAGCACATTGGAAACCCCTCTCTCCCCTCAAGCAGAGCTAAGCTACGGGGTTAGCCTCCGGGCCTCAGACGCTAGTGTGCCTAGATTTCTGACTCTGCTTGTGAGGTCAGGGGATGCTTCTGGGGCAAAAACAGGGCGAACTGTCCAGGACTGAAGCTTGGATCTGAACTGTTGGAGAGTCTGGAGTTTTGCACAAAAGGCAATTGAATTGTAGATCAGCTGGGAGGTTATTGTGATAGCCCTGTGCCCTGCACCTCCAGGGCACTGGAGCCTGTGGGCGGACATAACTGGCATTTTTTGCTTGAGATTAGGAAGTCTTTTGCTTCCTCTGTGAAAAGTCTTGAATTCAGTGGACTGTTGTGGTAGGATGGAGTCTCTCTTTCTCTCTCTCTCTCTGGTAAAATGAAGCAGAAATTTGGCTCCAGTTTTTGCAAGGTGGTGGGCAGATGAGTGTTCTCTCTGTTGGTGGAAAGCCCGTTAGAGAGCATGTGGTCATATTTTTGTCCAACATCATCAAGGGCATAAAGAAGCTGTGATTCCAGCCTCAGAGGAGCGAGCTTTTATCTCAACGTGACTCTCTAAGGACCATCTTTACAGCAAGAATTGTCACAGCCCCATTTCATAGTAAGTTTCTTTTGACGCTATGTTTCGGTTGATAAATTCCCTATTATCACTCAAGGGTTGATGTCATTTCCAGACAGTTGTGTCTCTAAGCACCTTCCAGGCCTGGGGGTGGGGGTGGGGCATGGATTGGTGGTGAGAGGCAGGTCCCTGTGTTGTATTTCTCCCTGGGCTGCAGTCTGGCTCTATCTGAAATGGGCTCATCACCTCTGCCCTCTTTCTTCTGTTAGGAAGGACGTTGGGAGAACCTGAGAGTACAAGTTCGAAAGAGAATTTAAGCTGCTCGTTTACACTCTGCCACATTTTGTTTTCTCTGAGTTGGGTCTGGTAGCATGTTCTTTGGAGTAGAACTTGTCTAAAATTGGCTTTGGTTTCTCGATTGGCGAAGAAATTGGATGGTGTCCAGATGCAGGTAGCCTGGGGTTAGATATGTAGAACAATTAAAGGAATGCATGCGTGACCATGCAGCTGGGTGGATGTGATGAGGAACCTTAGAATGACACACATATGTCCTGAGGGCTATTTCCTCCAGGAACTAAGTAGATCCCGGACTGTGAGGGAGTTAATACCCAAGCAAAGCACCGACAGTTTAAATATCCAGTCCAAAAAAATGTCTTCCTCATCAGCCAAATCCTGAGGGCAGGATTTAATCCAGACCTCATGGGAGAGGTGTCAGTGAGCTAGGGAGGCCTGGGTCGGTTAGGAACAGATCCCTGTGACCTTTACTTAACTTTCTCCAGAACGTGGACCAATCTGCAGAGCCGCCCTCATGTGAGTAGGCCCAGCTGAAGGGCAGGTGCTCTTGAAGTTTCTATCATGGTCACCTGCTTTAATAAAAGCATTTGTAAGTCCAGGGCTGGTTGTTGAGTGCTTGTCTCTTCACTAAGAACCATAGATAAGCAGGAGCGTCATCCTTGGGAGGCTGGGGGTAGGAGGAGGGTTTCTCTGTAAGAATTCAGAGAAGGAAGGCCAATGGGAGGAAGTCAGAGGGAGGCAGCTTTTCCTCAGACAGAACCAGCCAACAGTGGAAAAGGCTGCTGCGAAGGGTGAGGTGGCCCCTGCTGGATCTTGTGGGAGTGGGATACGATGTGCCAGGTCTTCCCAGTTCTCAGAGAATGTGCTTTGAGCTCCTGGAGTCTCATCCCCTGGGCGTTCGGTCTCTGAATTGCTAAAATCCTTGTATTTTATCCCCACTCTGCCAAATAACTGGTCCCATTCCTCTCTATAGCTGCACAGCCCTGGGAGGCCTTCTCTCAGAGCATCATCTATGAACTTTTCTTCCATGTGGGAACAAGAAAGAGTGGGAGACAACCAGGACTTCTTTCTCTCTCCCTCCCTCCCTCCCTCCCTCCCTCCCTCCCTCCCTCCCTCCCTCCCTCCCTCCCTCCCTCCCTCCCTCCCTTCCTTCCTTCCTTCCTTCCTTCCTTCCTTCCTTCCTTCCTTCCTTCTTTCCTTCTTCCTTTTTTTTTTAAATTCTCACCTGAGGATATTTTTTCCATTGCTTTTCAGAGAGAGTAGAAGGGGGAGAGAGAGAGAGAGAGAGAGAGATGTCGATGTGAGAGAGACACAGAGATTGGTTGCCTCCTGCAAACGCCCTTACTGGGGCCAGGGATCAAACCTGCAACCGAGGTATGTGCCCTTCACTGGAATCGAACCAGGGACAGGACTGTTTTCTCTTTAATAATTTTTTATATCTTCACTTAAGGATATGTTTTTACTGATTTGAGAGAGAGAGAAAGGGGGAGAGAGAGAGACAAACATCAATCGGTTGCCTTCCGCACATGCCCTGACTAGGGATTGAACCTGCAGCCTGCGTATGTGCCCTCACCAGGAATCAAGCCTGAGACCCTTTGGTGAACAGGGTGATGCTCCAACCAACTGAGCCACCTGGCCAGGGCGGAACCAGGACTATTATTACACTTTTAATGAGTGACTCCACTGACTGTAGGCATCTAGAACATGGCTCTCAACTTTAGCAGGTCACAGAATGGCCAGGAGGGCTCGTTAAACACAAAATTTTGGCTCTGTCCCAAAATTTTCAGTTTGGTAGGTCTGGGGTGGGGCCCAAGAATGGGCATTTATAACAAATTTCCAGGTAACAAATTTCTTGGAGACCGAAACCCGCCCACTCTCTCAGTGAGGCCCAAATCTGGAAAGAGCAGATTAAGCCTTAGGGCATGTCCTCCTGCTCCACTGCTTTCGCTTTCTCTTTTATCAAGGTTCACTTGTCCCTGCCTTAGGGGCCTCCAAAAAAAACTCTGACCCAGACCAATGTGTCTCAGGTCCAAAGTCACTTCCTCCAGGAAGCCTTCCATGAACACCCCAGGACTAGAAGTCATGGCTCTCTATACTTCTTCATGATAGTTACCACACACAGTTCTCAGTTTGTAATTGTTAATTCATGTGATTTCTTAATTTGTATCTTTCTCCGTTAGGGAAGGTAAACTCCACAAGGGTAGAATTTAAGAACAGTTGGAGAGGTGAGGCTGTTGGGTGGGGAATGGTAGTGGATCACCTCCAGGACTGTGGGGGAACAGGCATTTCTGCCAGAGAAGCACCTCATGCAGGGGGAAGGAAGGAAGGAGGTGGCCTGGGACATTCACCAGGACTTTTGGCTCAGGTCTACCCCAGCTCTGTCTAATACCAACCAGAGGTTTGCCCCCTCTATTTTTTTTTTTATTTTTATTTTTTTTTTTTACCAACTTGGGCATTTAATTTCTCCACAGATTTTAAAACCTGAGTTGGTATTACTAGCTCTGAAGTTACTTGCTAGCCCTAAATCTCAGCTACTGCACCCATAAAATAAATAGCTAAAGCCACGGGATGGGACGGACTGAATTCAAAACCTGGCTCTGCTCCTGCTGCATTTCCGTGAGCAGCTAACAGCCTCTTTCAGCTTTGGCTTCCGTGGGCATGAAGAGTGGGCTGCGCTTCCTGGCGTTGTTGGGAAGCTTCTGGAGTCCATGCATGGGAAGTTTTAACACAGTGCCTGGCAGACACGAGGGCTGTGTACCCGAGCTGCTATTGTCATCATCTTTATTATTCTCTTCACCAGTGTCACCATCCCTGCCCCCCCCCAAGGTTTCTGGGAGGTCGCAGTGGGACAGGGAGCTTCCTAACCATAAAGCACCATCTGAAGGCCAAGGGCATCCACGTGCCCCATCCCCGCCACAAGGCTGCAGTAATATGCTCTTCAGCGGAAACCTATGGCCTGTGCCCTCCCTTTTACAGGGTGCCGGCCCCGGTTTCCTCGCACCAGTCCTTTGGTGGCTCTTGATATCATGACAAATGCATCTCTTGTCCTTTTCTGTTCTCAGGGCTCCAACTAACCAACTGAAAACTTCAGGGCATTGTGCCTGAGGAAGAAAAGACCCAAGACACCCACCCACACCTGCTTTGTGCCAAGAATCTACATTTGGGTTGTGAGGACAGTATATGTTGGCCTTTTCGAAAAATGAGACCAAGTGAAAAGACAGCAGAGGTGTCTCAAATCATCCCAAGGCAAGTGCGGGGGGGGCTGAACCATGGTGGCTTCACTCCTCCTTGAGCCAGACCCTCTCTGGCCTTTGGCATTAGGTAGCTTCCTGTCTGTCTCTGCAAAATAAGATGAATAAAGGGATACCCACGTCTCCTGGCCTCAAAGGGTAGATCCTGGAGTTCAAACCCACTTACTTTACTGATGTGGCCCAGAGAGGGACAATCGCTTTCCTAGGGTTACACAGTGATTTGTAGCTGGACCCAAACTCACTCCAGTTAGCTCTTTTGGTTTGAAGTAACTGGGCTAATGTATAATGTGATTTTTTTTTTTTAAAGACAAATGCTGTGCTGGTATCCATCACAGCCTGGTAAGCTATAAAAGGCCCCTTTCCCTTGGGTGCTAAGCTGCCCATCTCTATTAACTTTAGTGTCTGAATTGATGCTGTGCTGTGTTGAGGGAGAGAGTGGTACAGCAGTTGAGAGTGCAGGGCCTGGAGCCAACCTGATTTCACATTTCAGCTTTGCTACTTACCAGCTATGTGACCTTGGAAAGTTACTTGACCTCTTCGAGCATCAGTTTCCTTATCTGTAAAATGGGATGCATTACTTATGAGGGGTCCTTGTGAATTAATGCCTTGAGTTATTTGTAGCAGTGCCTGACAAATAATAAGCACCCAATAAATGCTAGTTATAATTATCTCCAAGTGAGCTGCTTAAGGGAAAGATGGGAAGTCAATTGATTAGGGAGTGCATGCCCTTAGAAAAAGACACTAAACCGATACAAAGAAAGCATAGCTGGAAATGAACAAGGAGTCCAGCCATTAGCAGATGTAAATGAATTGTGGACATTTCTATTATTAAAATGCTGGGACATCAGGGTCCCTAAATTTAGATAAAGAAATAAAGCATCTTTTTGAAATTATGTTATGGTGGTGCCTGTGCCAGCTTTTTGGGGAGAGCAACACTTGGTTTACATAGATACTTTAGATTCTGAGGAGGGAGTTCTACAAAGATTTGTGTGAGTCCCAGAGAGAGCACCCATGGGCTCCCATGGTAATGGAGTGGCAGGGGAATGCCAGCTCCCAGCATGAAGTAGGGTGTGCATGCAAAATGGGACCATGGTGGGCCAATGGAAATGCCACCAATTTCTATATGAATTCTAGACCAAGTAGTCTTTCTAAAATTATTATTGATTTTTAGAGAGAGAGGAAGGGAGAGGGAAGGAATTGATGTGAGAGTGAAACATCAACCGCTGCTTCCTGAACACCCACTACTGGGGACCAAGCCTGCAACCCAGGCATGCGCCCTGACTGGAATCGAACTGGCAGCCTTTTGGTGCATGGAATAACACCCAACCAACCGAGCCACACCAGCCAGGGCAACTAAGCAGTTTTTTGACAAAAAGCAAAGCTGCTTTGAATGACCTTCAAACTGAGTGCCCTGAGACAGTCCTGAGGGCTCCTTATCCCCCTCGACTGCTGGATCTTTGGTAACAGTAGACAGTGAGCTAGGAAAGAAGGGGATCATAGCATAATCTTCTCTGTCATACACCAGGTCCATGGGGACTTTAAGAAATAAATGCCGTTGGCCAGCATGGCCCAACAGCTGAGGATCGACCTATATGACCCAGGAGATTGAGGTTCAATTCCCAGTTAGAGCACATGCCCGGGTTGCAGGCTCAATCCCTAGTCGGGGACGTGCAGGAGGCAGCCCATCAATGACTCTCTCATCACTGATGTTTCTCTCTCTTTCTCCCTCTCCCTTTCTCCCTCTGAAATCAATAAAGACATGTTTTAAAAAAAGAAAAAGAAAGAAAGAAATGCCAGTGGGAAAGATCTAACATTTTTTCTCTGTAAGGTTTTTTTGGTGACCCATAGCAGTGTTTGAACTAGACTTGGGAAGCTGCTTGGGTACCAGAAAGGAAGGCAAGAATGCACGTGGACGTCGTTGATGAACTGCTTTGAGTGCTAGTGGGCAGCTGGGCTTCTGCACGCTCTCCTTGCAGAGGGCCTGGAGCTGGGGAGCATGCAGTTCACCCCACTCCAGCATTCCAGAGGCTGAAGCTGGAGGAGGGGTGCATGACATGACACAGACTCTGGAGGAGAGGCAGCATGTGCAGTAGAAAGAAAGTAGACTCTGGAGTCCATAAGATCTGAGCCCATGCTTGTGTCCTATGTCCTGCTCTGTCACCTTGGGCAAGTCACAATACCCCTCTTAATGTCAGCAGCCTCATCTATAAAATAGGATCATATTATCCCCCATAACAGGTAAATCCTGTAATGGTTTAGCAGGATCAAAAGAGAAATGTGATGTACAGTTAGTGCTCTGTAAATGTAACTCTTTCATCTTGTGGCATTATTAATGATTCTTGGACAGCAGAGTTCCTTTGCTGCTCCTTTCATTCTGACCACTCTAGTAGCTCTCTTGGAGGGATCCAAGTAGCTGTGTGTGTGTGATCTTCACAATGACCCTGTGATGTAGACAGGAGAGCAATTGTTATCAGGTGACACTGAGGTTTGGAGGGGTTCTCATGTTCCCCAAGACCATGCAGGTAACAGGTGGTGCACCCAGGAACTAGAGTCAGCTCTCTGACCCCCAGCTCAGGGCTCTTCCCCTACAGCGTGCTCTTGGAGGGCAGGGACCGGCTCCCTGGGGCTCAGATATCTGTAGTACATTGGGCTCAGCTGGGTCATCGTAAATAAGAATCATTCCACCAGGTGTCTCCTTCTCACTACTCTGAACCCTTTTGGTCACCAAAAATGTGGGGTTTCTGTCCCACACCAAGCAATTCTGCGACACCATCTGGGCATCCTGTGATTGAACTCAGTTCTGACACTGTCTATCTGGAGATAGCATCATACCCCACAGGTTAAGGGCTCAGTCCTATAAGACTCCCCCCTCCTGCCTCAGATGCCAATCACAAGTCCAGGTTGTCACCTGTGCTTCTGACCCACTGGCTATAGATTGGAGGTTCCTATAAGCCCCTCCTCACATTTGATTAATTTGCTGGAGTGGTTCACAGAACTCAGGAAAATTGTGCTAAGTGAAGTAAGTCAGACGGGGAAAGACAAATACCATGTGAACTCGCTCATATGTGGAACCTATAAAACAAGGAAAATAAAACAGAGACAAACTCGTGGATACAGAGAACATATTGGTGGTTACTAGAGAGAAAGGGGAGTGGGGGGACCACATGGGTGAAGAGGTCAACTGTATGGTGATGGAGAGTAATTGACTTTTGGTGGCGATCACTTGGTAGTGTATACAATGTTGAATTATAATGTTGTATGCCTGAAACCTATTAATGTTTTCTATCAATTTTACAAGAAAGAAAGAAAGAAAGAAAGAAAGAAAGAAAGAAAGAAAGAAAGAAAGAAAGAAAGAAAGAAAGAAAGAAAGAAAGAGAAAGGAAGGAAGGAAGGAAGGAAGGAAGGCTTGTTATGAATAACAAGACACTCCTTTCACCTTTATCACTCTGGAGCTATTTTAGGAACTGGAGCTATTTGAAGACAAAATAATAATAATATAATACATATAAATATATAACAATGATAATATAAAATATTTATTATAACAAAAGATTCTCCCATTGCTCTGATCGTTTAGGAAGTCACAAGGTCTTTAGGAGCTGTGTTCCAGGAATGGGGACAAAGAACACATATATATTTCTTATTATAAATCATCTACAGAGTTTCTGCAGATCTGAGCCAAGCATGACTGTCTCGGTTGGGCTCACTTCTGCATCTCAGTTGGTTGGGGGTGGCTGACCTAGGATGCTCAGCTGGGATGGCTCATTTCTGCCCCATTGTACCTCTCATCCTCCAGCAGGCTAGCTGTGGCTTTTTCCCATGGCAGCAGTGGCAGGGGTCCTAAGAGCAACAAGAGAGAGTTAGCCCCCCAGGAATAAGCACTTTTAGTTTTCTTCTTGTGACATATTTGCTGTTGTCAGTTGGCCAAAGCAAGTCATTGGCCAAGCCCAGGTCATCGCGTGTGGGAACTACCTAAGGGCATGGATACAGACAGGCATGTCCATGATTGCAGCAATTTATCATAGGTACAATGAACAGGGAATAGGTGAGTGCCAGGGCCCCAATCTTCATCCAACCTGGGATTCTGGGACCTGAGCCAATGGCTGGTGTTCTTACTCTGAAAAGCCTTCTTGGATTCCCAAACATATATAATTCAGAATATAGTTCCCTACGCCTCTCCCATCACAATGCACTATAATTGCTCTTTAATTGTTGTAAACCCTGCAAGGGCAGGGATTGTATCCATCTTATCCGCTATAGTGCTCCTAACATCTAGTGCTAAGATTGGCATGTGGTTGGTGGCAAATAAATACTTGCTGAATGGACATTTATATAATTTCTCCTTTGAGAATTACAGAGGTGTTTTTTATGTTTTATAAGGGGGCTATATTTGGCAGCCTGATATCCTCACCTGGGCTTCTCAGGGTTAGAATAATTTCTTGCCCACTATAAATTGGTAAGTATAGATAAAACAAAACAAATAGCTTTAATAATAATAATAATAGCCATTTATTTAGTACTTACCTTTGTCACTTTTTAAGTACTTACTGTATGCCAGGCTCTTAATCTGTATTACTTAATCTGTAACACTCATCAGAAGGGTTCCTAGACTCTACTAAACCTTCAGATTCAAAGATGGCTATAGGCCACACTTGGCCCCAGTCTGCAAGGCTTTAAGACAGGAGCTGGGCCATGTCAAGTGCTCCTTATCTGAGAAAGTCCATGCAGCAGTCCACACATGGAACAGCTCAGATGGGAGAAAACAAGATCTCACTGGCTTAAAAGCCTCCTGTCCCACAGGAGCCAAATTCTATTGTAAAACTCCACAGGGACATCTTTCAGGGCCCTTGCAGCAGACAGGAGTCACCTCACTAGGGAAATCCGAAGCTACGGCCTCCTATCTCGTATTTATAGTTCTTCCCACACATAACCAATCTACCAACCAAGGATTATTTTTATCATAAATACTGCTCAGTAACATATTTGACATATTACCCTTATCAGGTAACCAGGGAAACAGAGCTAGAGAGTTAATCTAAAACCAAATTCTAATGCAAAAGAGGAAATGAGAATTAATTCTTACCTATTATCACCCCCATTTTGCAGACAAAAAGCCAGAGGCTCAGAGAAGTTCATTAAATGGCAAAGTAAGGATTAAAATCCAGGTCCCAGGCTGCATGGCTACTTTAATCGTTAACCTATCCAGCATAATTAGGAGAATATCTTTTTATAAAAACAAAGTTCAATCATAAATTACAAAGCAAAATGTATACTATTATGTTTAGATCACATTCTGCTTTCACTGTGCCAGCTATTGGAATTTCATTAGCACAGGTTGATGGAGCCTGTCACCTTCGTCAGTGCCTGAAGAGCAAGCTAATAGAGGAAACTGAGACAAAACTGCAAAGGCTTTACACACTCAGCCAGAGCTCTCCAAACCTTTTGATCACACACTCTATCAGTAAAATATTTTTGCAGACACTCTCATCAATACTATTTTGAGATTATGTATATACATTTATGATATTGCCATTTTGTTATTCATATTTTTGATCTTTTTAAAGAAGGCCCTTTAACATTTCTTATAATACTGGTTTGGTAGGGATTAATTCCTTTAGCTTTTTCTTGTCTGAGAAGCTCTATCTGTCCTTTGCTGGGTAATCTTTGTTGTAAGTTCTTTCTTTTCATCACTTTGAATACTTCATGCCAATCCCTTCTGGCCTGCAAAGTTTCTGTTGAAAAATCAGCTGACAGTCTTATGAAGGCTCCCTTGTGGTAACTGCTTTTCTCTTGCTGCTTTTAAAATTCTCTCTTTGTCTTTAACCTTTGGCGCTTTAATTATGATGAGTCTTGGTGTGAGCCTCTTTGGATTTATTTTGTTTGGGACTTTCTGTGCTTCCTGGACTTGTATATCTATTTCCTTCACCAGGTCAATTCTTTGGTCTCTCTTTTCTCCTTTTGGCAACCCCATGATGCTAACGTTGGTATGCTTGAAGTTGTTCCAGAGGTTCCGTATACTATCCTCATTTTTTGGATTCTTTTTTCTTTTTGCTGGTCTGATTGAGTATTTTCTGCTTCCAAATGGCTGATTTGATTTTCTGCTTCATCTACTCTACTGTTGATTCCCTGTAATGTATTCTTCATTTCAGTTATTATATTCTTTTCTGACTGGTTCTTTCTTTTACGTTTTCTATATCCATTTTTATGTTTCCTATCTCTTTGTTGAAGTTCTCACTAAGTTCAACTACTCTTCCCCTAAGTTCATTGTGCATGCTTATGACCAGAGTTTTGAACGCTGCATCTGGTTAATTGCTTGTCTCCATTATTTTTTAGTTCTTTTTCTGGAGTTTTGTTCTGTTCTTTCATTTGGGACATGTTTCTTTGTCTCCTCATTTTGGTTGCCTCCCTGTGTTTGTTTCTATGTATTAGGCAGAGCTGCTACATTTCCTGGGCTTGGTAGAGTGGCTTTATGTAGTAGGTGTCCTGTAGGTCCAGTGGCTCAGCCTCCTTGTCACCCGATCTGGGTGCTCCTGGTGTGCCCCCTCATGTGGGCTGTGTCCCCTTGTGTGGGCTGTGTGCACTCTCATGCGGCAGTTGAGCCTTTATTGCTATTGGCAAGTCAATGGGAGGGATTTACCCCCAGCTGATCATCGAGAACTGGCCCTCACCACCATGGAGGATCTGCTGTGCAAGGGCTGACCCTGTGGAGCAGGACTCACTTCAGTGGGGCTCTGGTGCCTGCTGAGTTTGCCCTTGGAGTGTGTCACTCATGGCGGTAGTTAGGTGGTGCTCTGGGGTGATCTGAAGCTGTCCACTGGGTGCACTGACTCTGGAGCCTCCTGGGTGGTGCAGGCCAAGGTCAACCTCCACCTGTGTTCTGCCTGGGGCTACCTGGCATGAGCTACAAAGTGATCTGCAGATGGCTGCTACCTGTACTTGTACTTGGCCTAGGAGAGGCCAAGCTGCAAACCAAGGTTGGCTACCACTATTGCTGGACCTGGGCCACTTAGCAAGAGATACGAGATACACAGGCCAGATACTACTTGTTTGAGAGATTTTAGGAATCTGCAACATGAGCCAAGATAGGCCACTTTTATGGAAAGGTCACCGGAAATAGCTTGGGTGAACCTGCATGTTGGGTGGGGTGGAGTCTCAGGAATCACCAGGGCTGGGTCACCAGTGTCAGTTAGGTTGGTGGAAACTCAGCTGTGGTGCCCGCCTGCCAGCTCTGTTAGGGGAGGGCCCAGAAAAGGAACAATGGCCTCTGCCAACACTTCTGTCTGGGAAAAAGCTGCCTCACTAGCCCTCACCCTGATGCCAGACTATTCAGTTTGTCCCCATATGTTCCTGGAGCCCCAGTGCTGGAGCTCGGAGGGAGTGAGTACTAGTAAGTCCGTGCACGGGCCCCTTAAGAGGAACTGCCTGAGACTCCAGCAGCCTCTGTCTCACTCAGCCACAATCCCCGCTGGTTTTTATAGCCAGAAGTTATGGGGACTTCTCTTCCTGGCATTGGAATCCTGAGCTGGGGAACCTGGTGTGGGGCTGGGAACACATGTTCCTCAGGGGGGACCTCTGCATCAGATATACTCCTTCCCATATTTACCTGCCACACATGGTTGTGGGACCAGCCCATTCTGTGTCTCTGCTCCTCCTACCATTCTCAGTGTGGCTTCTTCTGTATATCCTTAGTTATAAGAGTTCTGTTCAGTTAGATTTCAGGTGGTTGTGAATGATGGTTGTTCAGTCATTTAGTTGTAATTTTGATGTGATTGTGGGAAAATGTGAGTACCGAGTTTACCTACACAGCCATCTTGGCCGAACTCTCCTGTGAACCCATTGTTTTAACCACCTCTGAATAGGCTGTGCTTCCTGTCAATGTAAGAAACATCCAAACTATAAAAATTTTTATGGGTTTATTTGAGCTAAACTGACAATTGCCAGGAAGCAAAATCTCAATGAATTGAGAAAATGCTCCTGAAGATGGCAGGTTTACCACTTATTTTATACATCAGAATCAAAGGGGAACAGTAAGAGGGTTACATGAAGCTCATTGGTGATAGATTAAGGAGGCGGGAGAAACAAAGGGGAGAAATCTCTGGGACTGGATAAAAAATAAAAGGACTAGACACATACTTTTTTTACATAGGTGGGTATAAGATAGTTAACAGTCAACAATTAACATGATAATAATAACAATCAGGGATTTGTAGTCACTTCTGAGGTTGTGCCCTTAGGGCTCTGGGGGAAAAAAGGAAATTACCCTTTGGTAATGTAATCCTAGATGCAAAAAGACAATAGTCAGGCTCAGTTAAGGTAAAGATTGACCTTTGTCAGGAAAGATACCAGCTAGAACATGACTACCTACCTTGACCTGCTTTTAGTTAGGAAGTTTTCATTTCAGACTATCCTGTGTGGTTACTTTAGGTCTCTGAGTTTGTAAGGCCACCGTGTAGGCTCCCCTGAGCTTGTGAGGCTTAGTATGTAGCCTCCTTTTCCTTCCACACTCCACTTATAAGCCATTATGGCGCTTAGTAAGAGTTCTTTTTGCTTTCATAACTGTTTTGAGTTTCAGTGAAATTGCTGATTAACAATAATAATTGTTAAGTAACATATATTGAGTGCATACTAGGTGCCAAGCACTATTCAAAGTCCTCTGTTTACGTACACACACCTCACATTCCTGTGTGGCTCTATTATTACTGTCATTATTCCCCTTTTACAATAGAAAAAACTGAAGTTCAGGTACGTTATGTAACTTTTCCAGAGTAAAAGGTATTACATGGCTCAGTGGGGTTTCAAACTAAGCCACTGAGGCTGCATTCAATGCCAACGTTGACCTTTAGGCTGCGTTCAACACCTATTATGTCCCTGCACTCTGGGGGATTTTCCTCTAGTTGAGGAGGGTGTGTGCTTATCAAGTAAATAAAAAACTAGTACTGATATTTGTATGTAACAACCAATTTCTGTCTTCTCTCTTCCAGATTCCCTTGGGATTATTAAGTATGAGCTTTAAATCAAATTTTGTTTTTGTAAATAAGTGACAACCCCACACACAAATTTTGCTTTATGCCTTTGAGCTGGGCCAGGGAGGGTTTGGGATGTTAGGGGTGACAGGGATCCTGCCAAGACAAGCTCTGGCAGAATTCACCAACCCTGGGCTGTTGGGTTCAGTGGCTGGGTGCCCAGGGTTATGCCAGTGTTAGAAGGCTGGACTCTTGGCTAACTTTCTTAGAGCTGAAAAGGCCTTAAATAGTAGGGAGGCTTGTGAACTTTTGCAACACTCTAATTGTTAGGCAAATCACATAACATCTGGAAGCTGCTCAGGATATGATAGAGACTTAATAAAAGTGCAAGAAATTTTGACTTATATCTGACATTTATTGAATAAGGACTTTTGAGTTAATCTTTCTATAGATGAATTATAAAATCTCTACCTAGTGTAACCAATAAAGTTGATGGGATCTGTATTTATTGACATGGAAAGATCTTCTTAATATATTATTCCATGGGAAAAAAAGTAGAGTTAAAAAAAGTTTTTAAAAAAAAGTAGATTTAAATAAAGGGCATGTGTCTATTTTTGTGTTGTTATTGCTATGTAGTTATCCAGAGAAAAATATCAGGAAGGATATATACCAAAATGTTAATAGAACTTATTTCTATAGGAGTAAAGGTGATTTTAATTCTTAAACTATTTGCCTGTATTTGCCCAGGGTTGCCTGTATTTTCTGATGATTTTGGTGATGAGTTTGCATTGCTTTTATAATGAGAAAAATAACTTTTACCCAGAGATCCTTCCTATCCTGTTTCCATCAGACATGGGAAAAAATGACACTGTAATGAAGATCACACTTCTGAAGTGTTGCCTTTTGAAGCTATTTTGGCTAATTTCCTTCTTTAAAAAAATGTTTTTATAAGAGTTTATTTGAGCCAAATTGGTGACATATGCCAGGGAGGAAGATCTTGAATGCTCCAGGGAATAACAGTTTTGCAGTTTCTTCTATAGATATGAAATTAAGGAGGGGACATATGGGAGATTGGAGAAAGCAAGGCAGGGATTAGATTACAGGATAGTTACCAAGATTATGTGCTCTCCTGAGGGTTAATATCCCCTTGCAGGGATATTACCTCTGGTATTTCAAAGATGTGCTAAACTAGATGCACCAGAACAATGGACATTCTGGCTTAAAACTTTTCACTAAAGAAGTTATAGGCCTGAGGCATGACTGTCCAAGTGACCTGCCCAGTTAAGAATTTATGATAGATTACCAAGTTTCATTTTCTATTTTATTTCCTCCCCAAAGCACAACCCTTTAATATATATATGTATATATATGTATGTGTATATATATGTATATATACACATATTATTGATTTTTAAAGAGAGAAGAAAGGAGAGGGGAGAGAGGGAGAAAGAGAAACACTGATGTGAGAGTGCAACATCAATCGGCTACCTTCCAGGGATAGAGCCCGAAAATCAGGCATGTGCCCTGACCTGGAATTGAACCAGCAACCTTTTGGTGCACAAGACCCAACAAACCGAGCCACACTGGCTAAGGTGGCACAATCCTTTTTAGGCCTCATCTTAAGCAGAGGAGACTGTAGTTGGTGATGAGGCACCACCTGCAGACAGGCTCCAAGGACTTTCTTCTAGAATAATATCCTGCCAGAAACCTATGACATTTTACTTGGAATTACAGTTTTTTCCTGGAAACAGGGGCCTCTACTCCACCCAAGGTCCTCGGTATCGGTGTTTAGGCTCCCAGTTGGTGAAGATATGCACGAGACTGATGAACTCCTGACACTGCCTCCTTTGGGCTTTGCTCTTCTCCAGGTGTCCGAGACCCTGCTGCTGAGAGCAGAAGAGAAGAAGGACCTGGGTACAGCAGGTGTCCTCCCACCATGGGCCAGTCCTGCCAGCGAGCATTTGTAAGATCTCTCCTAGCTTTTCTCTGACTTCATATGGTCACAGGTACTGTGGCCCCCTTGTGCCCCCTCAGCCCACTTCCCAGTAGGGTGTGATGTTGGGGTCCGTTTTATAGGAGGGAATCCCCAGACAAAGAGCACAGCAGGGACATGCTATGGGACAAGGCAGGCACCCTTCAGATCAGGCCTCTAACTCTTTTTTTTCCCCCCTCATCTGAGGATATTTTTTCCATTGCTTTTCAGAGAGAGTGGAAGGGAGAGAGAGAGGAAAAAAAACATTGGTGTGAGAGAGACACATTGATTGGTTGTCTCCCACCTGGGCTGGGATGAAGCCTGCAACCAAGGTACATGTCCTTGGCCGGAATTGAACGGGGACCGTTAAGTCCCAAGGCTGACACTCTAGCCACTGGCCAATCCGACTAGGGCAGGCCTCTAACTTTTTATGCAGGTTAATTCTCACCTGGGTGAGGTAGGTCCTGACCAAGGGATCACTCATATAACCCGTTTGGTTAATCATTTCTTAGCTGGTTATGCTGTGAAGTCACGAAGCTGTGCTGAACACAGGAGTGTGGCTTTTCTAAACAAAGCCTTCCTTGGCCGGATTTTACATCGCCATGTAAAAGCAGAGCTCATTCTCGCCTTTTAGAGAGAGCTTAGCTTCTCCCCTGGTTGTTGAGCAAACCCTGGAAAATATTTATAGGATAAATTATGTTCTATTGAGTAGCTGGCTCATTTTAAGTTAACCTGTGCTGCAGGTGGCCCACCTGGAGCAAGAACTACAGTTGCTCCCTTTTTACAGTTAGGGAAAGTGAGGCACAGTGTGGTTAAGCCCAACAACAAACACAGGGCTAGGGTTTATAGAGTGCTCTGGGGACAGGCTCAGTGCAACAGCTCTATCGCTGCTGTGGCCTGGCCTGTTTGCCCTGTGAAGGCTTTCTCCTTTGGGTGACTATTAGTTCCCAATTAGCATCTGAAAGTGGGGAGGGGGGTGCAAGCTCTAGCAGCTGCCACCACCTGCCTGTGAAGAGCCTGAGGAAGCCCAGAGCAGCAGGCAATTTTCCCTCAGTCCTGCAGGGTAGTTTAAAAATGCCCCTTCATCATCTCTCAGGAAGGCTTTGCAAATCTAGCTCAGAAGCATCCTTCGGCACAGGTCTCTGATAGAATTGCATTTCACTCCATTCCTAACGCCCGCATGGGAGCTCCATCCCAGCCTCAAGTGCAGAATCCAAGGCCCCTGTTTGGGTTACAGTGGAGGGTGGAGGCCAGTAAATGCATAAACCTGAAGACTCTCCTCGGCCCTGGGACCTCCTTTGCCTCTTTCTTGTCTTCTCTTTTACTCACCACGGTGAAAAGTTTTGCCTGCCCTGGGAAATGAAAAGCACCTCAGAGCCAGGTTTGTTTGAGATGCCATTACTACCTCCATGGTCCCCACTGCCCCCTTCCTGTGCCCCTGCCTGCCCTGCCTAGCTTTGCCAGCCCCAGGCAGAATGCCACAGAGAGTTTAGAGCAAGCCAGGCCAGCCTTGGAGAAGTGGCACAAAGCAGCCAGTGTCACAGGCGCCACGTGGCAGTCAGCAGGCTTGGACACTGGCACCCGGAGTTTAGTGTCTACCTAAGGGTCTAGAGTTGGTACTTGGGAGTCCAGAGAGAGGAACATAGGCTCTCGGGTCTCAGATACAAGATGGAAACCCAGCAGTTGGAAATTGGTTCAATCCCTGCAGTTATTGCCCTGTGCCTCAGTAAGTCGATGCTCTTTACTGTAGCTACTGCCATTTGACGAGCAATTACTCTGTGCCAGCCACTCCACTTTACAAAGTCTCCTTTAATTTTCACAAAGTCCCAACAGAGTTGCCTGCTGCTCTGGGCTTCCTCAGGCTCCTCACAGGCAGGTGGTGGCAGTTGCTAGAGCTTGCACCCCCCTCCCCACTTTCAGATGCTAATTGGGAACTAATAGTCACCCAAAGGAGAAAGCCTTCACAGGGCAAACAGGCCAGGCCACAGCAGCGATAGAGCTGTTGCTCTGAGCTCCCCCCGTTTTACAGATGGGAAAACTAAGGCTTAGAGAAGTTAAATTACTTGCCCAGGGTTGCACAGCTGATCGGCTGCAGATCCCAGGCATAAACTCAGGTCTCTCTGATTCTAGACCTGCACTCTTTCTACCTCCACAACAAACCTGAGGCTGAAGGTGAGGCGTGACGAGCTACTCCAATCATAACTTCCTAAAGACAGTTTTATTTGGAATTGCTCCAAGCTTAGAAATGTTGTGCTCTGGATATTGAATCCTCGCTCTTAATCTAAGGAAGGGCCCAACATCGTATGGTCCATTCAGTTTCTTTCAGCTCCCTGGCTGCTCCAAGCCCCAGGCGGTGTTTTTCATGGTTGCCTTCCTTTTGATTCTCACTAGGCCTATAAGTATCTTCATTAGCATCCCTTCAGCAGGAAGTTTGCTCTCATGGGGATAGCAATGTAAGGCTTAGACTGTGTGGGCCTTGGACACATGGAAAACTTGCCTGGTTTGTCCTGGTCACTCAGGCTGTCTGGGATGCCTTTCCATGCCTTCCTACCTTCCCTGGAACATTTCTACGAAGCTTCTTTGATTTGGGGCCTACTTAGTAGAGGGCATGGCTTTTCTGTTTATGAACAGCAAACATTTATTGAGCACCTACCCTATGTGAGGCAGGACAAGAAGTGATGAAAGGATGGCCCCTGCCCATCAGGGAGGACACATGGTCACCTCTGATATTTACAGGGACTGTTGGCACGTGTGGGTTGCTATGCAACCTTTTAGAAACCTCAGTCTCCTTCCTTATAAAGTAGGATTGCCTCTTGTGCTCTGTCGCTCTGGGTTTCATCCTTTCTCACCCACTAGGGGTGGTGGTTGCAAGAATCCCAAGAGCAGCAAGAGAGGACAGTGTTTTCCAAGCCTCTGCCAAAGCAGCTCACATGGCCAATCCCAGAATCCCTGTGGCTTGAGACTGCATGAGAGCGCGAGTGCAGGGAGAATTGTTACAGTCGTGCTTTGCAAACAATTTACTACAACCCTTCTTATCCCTTCAGCTGCCATCACAAAGAAATCCACATGGGCCTGCCTCTCGATTGGCAGCAGCTTCCAAATCTGTGAGGAAGTGATGAGAGGGCAGGATGCTGACTCACCCCTTCCCAGACAAGAGCTGGTGTCTACTTGATGGCCATGTTCCCCCCATGCTCATCTGGGAAGCATTGCATCCTGCTACTCTGGGGACACGGGGAGCCAGTGTCCAGCTGGGACAGGGCCTATATTCCCAGAGCTCCCCTACACTCCTCCCCAGGCCCTCTGCCAGTGCTGTGCTTTCATATCGACACCTCTGTGTTCTCTTGTGGACTGTGGGCTCCCTGAGAGCAGAGCCACTGTCGCCCTTCATCTTTGAATCTCCACCTCCCAGAACAGTGCCTGGCACATATGTCAGCACCTAATACACGTTTATGTGAATAAATTCATGAATTGGACATTTTGGAGCTCTGCTCTATTTCATCCAGAGAATCGTTAATTATGTTAGAATTTGCTTAGCTATTTCAAGGTTATTTGTAATTACTTTTGCTTTCTGAGCATGATTCATTAGTTATAAGCATCAGTATGGCATGAATGCAAGTTTCTAAGATGCCTTTGTAACACCTTATCTTGTCCTGTCTTTCTTTAAGGAGACAGGATGTCAAAAAACAGTCCGGCCCCGCCTTACTGAAAGTAAGGTAAGAAACCTAAATGTTCTTTCCATTTCCTCCTGCTGTAACATTTTCTGTAAGAGAGATATGCTTTGGCGATGCTCTGTGGGAATTCTGATCATGGTTTTAGTGAGCCAAGCAGCCCTGCAGTCCATTCCCATAGTGAGGAAGGGCATTTACCTGTAACCGGCTCCCTACTGGGCCCAGCCTGCCCCACAGGACAAGTGCTTTATCAGGGGGCCTTAGTTACTAGGCTCCCTTCTTAGCCTTTTCCTAGGCACAAAATGCTAGGAATCAGAGCTAAACACAGGACCTGCTGCCTGGAGCTGCATGGCACACTGACGATGGAAGAGACTCTGGGAGAGAGAAGAGGGTGGTCTCTCTCTTCTTTTTCCCAATGTGCAGAATCAGGCACATTGGGCATCCAGCCATCTGAACTTGGACATGGACAAATTTCACATGTTTCCTATGACATATCCATATAGGGTCCCAAATAAGAGAGTTTTCTGTGCTATTTGTGATGGTCACCCAGCCTCCCTCCAATTCCCCAAGCTGTCACCTTACTGTGCCTTTAAAATTACACTAGAGTGGGTCTGAGGTGGGTCACTTCATGCAAAGCTGGTGAGGTAGTCTTTGAGAACCAACTTGCTGGAAAAAGTACAGAAATGTGATTCCTCCTGCGTCTGGGTCCATTACCTGGTCCCAGGTGAGGCCCAAGGCTGGGCCTGGACTCACAGCCACCTCTGCCCTCCTCCTCAGTGCACTGATTGAGCAGCTATATTTTTGTTCTTTCAAAAATGACTAAGACGCATTCTCTAGCCTCTGAGGACTTATAGCTGAGAAGTAAAACTCAACATGAAAACAAAGTTACTGCATAGGGTGACATGTGCCTTAAGGGCCAGTCGAGGGGAGGGATCAAGCCTGCCTTGCGGAGATAGGAAGCCTGGCTAGAGGTGGTGAGATTTGCAGAGGGGCTTGAAAGCAGAAGAAGGACTGTGCGAGGCCAGGAAGGACATTCTGATCAGAAAGAGCTGCCAGTGCAAGAGCAGAGCCTGTGAAGGATGGAAAGAAGCCTGGAGAGGCCGACTGGTGTAATGCTGGTGGGGCCAGCAGGAGGGGAAGGCACTGGATGTCCAGGTAAGGAACCCTTTTGGGGCCCAAGGGATCTTCTAGGCTGAGGGTTCATGTGATTAAATTGTTTTCTGTCTGGCAGTGACAAGGACCATGAGCCTTGAGCATTCAGGACACCAGACAGGGAGCAGTGGGGCTAAGTGTAGAGAGATCTCCAGGGTGTGTGTGTGTGTGTGCAAGTTGATCCGCCTTGGAGTGGGAGGAAAGTGTTACATTCCACTGTTACCAATTTTTAAAGACCAATCAACATTGGCAGCCTTGCCTGGTCAGCCTTTCAGATGGCTACTGGTGTCATCCTGTACCGAGGGTCTCACACAGTGAGAGGGGCCTAACGGCATTACCATTTTATAACTGTCTGGTTAAAGTGGTTTTATGTGTTGTGTTACCTGGATATAACTAAACTGACCTTCACAAAATAAGCAAGTGGCTTAGAAAGATATCTGCATAGAAACTGAAGATTGAAGCTAATAGACAGTGAGAAAGTAAGAATGCTGACATATTTCCAATCCTTGGTACAAGCGACTCATCTACCAAGATGTGGCTTGGTTTGAAACCCCACGGAGCCACAGAGTAACTTTGACTCTGGAGAAGTTGCATAAAGTACTTGAACTTCAGTTTTCTCAGTTGTAAAGTGGGGATAATGACAGTAATAATAGAGCCACATAGGAATGTGAGGCGAGTGTACAGAAACAGAGGACTTAGATCAGATATAGTAAGTAATCAGCAAAAAAAAGTTAAAAACCAGGACGGCTATTTGAATTCTGGCTCTACTTTGTACATTGCTAATGATGGGATCATTTTATCTTGAGATCCTTGACTTAATTAGATACACAAAGACCTTTCCAAATAAGGTCACATTCCCAGGTGGTGGGGTTTGGAACCAACCACTGTAGGCCTGCCCTAGCAGAACAAATTGGGAGGAGAGGATTGATTCGGAGGAGTTCTTAGGTTTGATTGGTTTGTTCCTGAGATTCATTTATAGGTAGATTTGATAGGGTTTGGTGACAGACTGGATGTGGGCACTTGGGAGGGGAAAAAGCTCAAAGGTGGGGTCCAGGTTTCCAGCTTGGGTGACAGGGAGATGGTTCTGCCTGGGATACTCTTTTCCCAGACACTGGCATGGCACATGCCCTCATTTTATTTTAGTTTCTGTTCAAATGTCCCATCCTCAGAAGCCGTCCCCATCCATCTTATGAGTTCATCATACATGTTCAGTCTGGGAATGAGTTAGGATTAGAGTTGCCTGGTGTTAACAGAAAACCCCCAAATAGCACTTGGGTTAACACATTGGAATTTTATTTTTCTCTCATGTTCTAGAAATCTGGAGGTAGTCAGTGAGGGGCTGCTCTGGGGCACTTTGATGACAGAGACACAAGCTGTTTCTATTTTATTCTGCTGCTTTGTTTTGTGTGGCTGCCATTCCCAAGGTTATCTCATGACCCCAGGTGGTGCCTGGATCTCCAGTCAGTCTGTATGTGTTTCAGCAGGAAGGAGGAAGGAGGGCTGGCAAAGAGGGAAAGCTGCCCCATCGCTGTGTCTTAAGGAAGATTCCTGAAACTACCATAAGACACTCTCCTCTCTTTAGCCAGAACTTGGCCACATGGCCACACCTAGTTGCAGGGGATGCTAACCATGTAGTTTTTATTCTGGTGTCTGAATTGAGCTAAAAATTGGAGTACTCATTAGTTAGGACAAAGGGGAAATGGAAATTGTAGGATATAGCTGGATGGGCTACTTTGTGCTTTATTTTTCCTCCTAGTACCTGAGCTACTATATATTTAATTTGTGATTTCTCTCTGTCCACCAGAATGTAAGCAGGGACTCTGTCTTGCTCACCAGCAAGCTTCTAGTGACTAGGAAGTGAATGACTAAAAAACAAGGCAGGGCCTGGCCCCCATGGCTCAGCGGTTGAGCATCAACCTAGGATCCAGGAGATCGGGGTTCGATTCCCAGTCAGGGCACATGTCCGGGCTGCGGGCTTGATCCCCAGCAGGGGCGTGCAGGAGGCAGCTGATCAATGACTCTCTCATCATTGATATTTATACCCCTCCCTCTCCCTTCTTCTCTCTGAAATCAATAAAGACATAAAAAAAAAAAAAAAAAAAAAAAGACAAGGTGGGGAACTGAGAAGAAAGAATAAGTTCAAGATGAAGAAAATGACGGTGACGGGAGAAATATTGGGTCTCAGGTGCCTGTGGGATATCCAGGAGTTGATGTTCACAAGCTGTTGGAAATACAGGTCTGGAGCTTGGGAGACAGTGGCTGGAGCTTCTGACAAGAGTGACTCTTTGGGGGGGGGCACATTGCGATGGACCCACAGAGCACAGTGAGAGGAAGGCACACTCAACCAGCTCAGTGGAATCAACCAAGCCAGATGCCCCCATCCCATCCCACTGGGAGGGGCAACTGCTTCCACATCTACCTACAGCCCCATTGGTCCTGTGGATCTGTCTCACTTACCACTTGGTTTGAGAAAGCCCTTTGTAAGAGGGCTCTACAGAGCCAGGGTCCATGCTTTACAAATCTAATCAAGTATAATTCGGTGCCCTAGGGGAGAGGCTCCATAACTCAGGTCCTGGAACCCATCTGTGACTTCAGTGGCCTTGGGCCTGGGTGGAATAAGAGAAACAAGGACAATATGGTAAAATGGATATTTCACCTTAAGAGAGCGGCAGGGTGGTCTGGAGCCTAACTCTTGCACTCGGTAGCCATGTGACCTTGGAAAAGTCACTTAACCTCCTTGTGACTCAGTGTTCTCAAGTATAAAATGGAGATATAACTAGTAACTACCTCAATGAATTGTTCTGAGGGTCAAAGAAGTTATTAATATAAGTAAAGAATTTAGAACAATACCTAGCATGTAGTAAGTTCTACCTAAGCACTAGCTGTTATCATTAAAGAGCCAAATGTGTTTAGTTTAAGAAGCACACTTATTTTTACTTCTCTGGGTTAAAGCTTCTTTTTATTTAGGAATTTATGATGGTAGGAGATGGAAATTATAACTTTAAAAAATATCCTTTTGTAGCAAAATAGAAGGTCAGTACCTAGTTTTTGATTGTTTGTATGTTTAATTTGCAGGAACTCTGCCTGGGTGTTGGCACGAGCATTTCCCTCTATACGTTGGTGTTAATTCTAAGGGACAGGACTGAGGACCTTTTGTTGGCCCCATGATGGCAGTTGTGTGTGCGCAGTGGGGAAAACTATCCCAGGAAACTCAGGGTAACAGCAGGGTCACTTGAGATTTCTCTGTCCCAACAAGATATGGGCTTCCTTTGGGGAAGGAGTCAGCCTGAGATAAGAAGCAGGGCTGAAGCCAGGCAGGTCTCAGCAGTCTGGTTAACTCTCCTTCCAGGCTGATACTCTTTTGTTGTTGTTAATCCTCTCCCAAGGATCTTTTTTCCATTGACTTTTTAGAGAGAGAGGAAGGGAGGGAGGGAGACTGAGAGAGAGAAAGAGAGAGAGAGAGAGAAACATCAATGTGAAAGAGACACATTGATTGGCTGCCTTCTGCAAGCTCCCTGACCAGGGCTGGGAATTGAACCTGCCACCCAGGCACATGCCCTTGACCTGGAACCAAACCCGAGGCCCTCCCGTGCACAGGGCCGACGCTCTAAGCCACACCAGCCAGGGCAAGGCTGTTATTCTTTATGTGTAGGGGGCTTGTCAGGTTCAGAAGCAATGGAATGAGGATGAGACGTCCAGGAACTGACAGAGCCAGACTGACTTTCCTTGGCTCCCCGGAGAGATTGTCATCCCCAAAGGGATAGGAGCTGAAAAGGTGTCTCTGGGGTCAGGCCCTTTCTTAGCCAGGTAAACAGGTCAGGTTGAGCAAGAGGCAGGCAGGCAGGGGCCTGAGAAGGTTGCAACTTGGGTGAAGCAAGAGAGGTGTCTAGGATGCAAGATTTGGGTGCAGGATTTAAATTTTGCACACCTAGGCACCTCTCTTGACTCATCTTAATCCCAGCCCTAATACCTGAGGCCTCTTCCTGTAATCCAGTTATCAGTTGAAAATTTAAATGCCTACTGGGGCCGTCAGCATTTTGTATCAGTGAAGTGGGTGGGCTGGATGGGGCCTGGGGCCAGCTGCAACACCCCTGCCCTATCTGAAGGGGGCAGTGGGCCCTCAGTTTTAGCTGATTGTTGCCTCAATAACCTGGGCTGTGTGGCTAGACCTCAGATGCCAGAAACCTGTATTTTAAAGTGAAATCTCCTAATTTTCAAGTGTTGGTTCATATTCTTAAAACATTGATGGGCCAAACAAGATATGTTGTAGATCATGTTTTAACCTGGGGGTTGCTAGTTTACACCTCTCTTTTGATGTTGTCAGAGGGCAGAACTTTTGGGCAAATGAAAGAGAAAAGAGGTTGAGAATGTCATTTTACAAATCCAGCAACTCCAGGGGCTGGGTGCCTATGCCTCCTCACCAGCCTTCTCTCGCAGGAAGCAGACTGTCTGCAAAGTGAATGAGAAAGTCAAAATGAACTTTCATCTCAGTGTGCTCTGGATTTGCAGACCCACTAAGACCCCAGAGAAGGCGCCTTCAACATTGTCAGGGAAAGACAGCTAAAAATAGTGCAAGTTAATTCATTTCAGAAATTTCCTCCAGGTGTTCCCTGGAAAGTTAGGATAGAAATCAGTCTTTCTCATTTCTGGTGGCACCTGAGACTCACCTGATGTTTGGACTACACCCCACATCAATACAGCCATCAACTCTGGGGCTGGGGTCTGGGTATTAGCATCTGTAAAAGCTCTCCAGATGAATCTTTTGTGCAGCGAGGTTGTAAACCATGGCTCTAAGCAATACAAATGCTGCGCCAGGCTCCCTTCCAGGTGCTTGTTTTCAGAATGTGCTTTATATGATGATCCCTGCCCTGTGTTAGGATTCCTAGATGCTGCAGTGGTTGGCCACTGGCTTTAATTTTTCTTTTTTCACTTTCTTTTTGAGACTTTAAACCAGCTCTATAACTGCTATAACCCTAATGGCTGATATTTGCCCTTCTAACCTCAGCAGCCTGTTATCAGGAGAAATGAGGGAATAAGTGAGAAACTACTCTGTTAACTGCCATCATTATGCAAACGTTGCTGTAACAAGTATGCTCCCAGGTGCTGGGGTACAGTTCGATCCACTGGAAGGAATGTGTAGAATAACATTCCTAGTGTCCTAGGTCAGATGTGAATGGTTACACTGACGTAGCTGCAGCGTGTAGTCTCTTACCAGCAGGTGTGTTTTGCAGAGTGGCAGCCAGGCATTGTCTGACCCCAACCTCCTCCCCTAACTTGTACAAGAGGAAGCACAGTAAATGAACAAAGAAACCCAAGGGACTTTAGGGAGAGGGGAAGGCAAGATGGCTCCCTGGCTGTGTCTCGGGTTCTGCATCTGTAAAGAAGAGTCTTGGTCTAGATCTGTACAGACTGGGAGTACAGTGCGAGTTTGCCCCGTGGAGGTGCTAAGGCCTGGGAGTCTGGGGTGAGTAGTGCTGGTCAGGGAAGGCTTTATGGGGAGGGTAGGTGAGCTGGGCCTTATATGGGTGGCGGAGGCAGGGCAAGCAAGGGGGTGAGGGAAGGAGACTTCCTGTGGTTGAGGTCTTTGCTGCTCTTCCTAAGGGCCCAGAGAGTAATCAGCAAGGGGGCTTAGTTGGGGTCTAAAAGCTATGACAGCAAAAAATAATAAAGAAATGCATGAGGTGATAACTGGCATCACAGAGGGGACACAGGCCCAGCTCTGAGCCCGGTATGGTACACAGCAGTGCAGCAAGGGCTCTGGCCTCAGGAAGATGTCTGATTGGGGCAGATAAGACTGGCCTTCAAGAAGACAGTCAACGATATCAGGCAGCTTGTCATGACTCAGTGTTACTTATCTGAGGCCCAGGCAGCAGTGAGGTGGTGGGAAGGATGGACAGAGCACCGGCTGGGCCTCAGAACTGGGTTTGAGTTCCAGCACCAAATTCTATCACAACCTGACACTGGGCAAGATGGCCCACCGGCTGTGTCTCAGGTTCTGCGTCTGTAAAGAAGAGCCTTGGTCTAGAACTATATGGACTGTGAGTACACTCCGAGTTTACCCTGTGGAGGTGCTAAGGCCTGGGAGTCTGGGGTGAGTAGTCCTGGTGAGGGAAGGCTTTATGGGGAGGGTAGGTGAGCTGGGCCTTATATGGGTGGTGGAGGCAGGGCAAGCAAGGAAATGTGAGTAGAGGCTCAAATGGAATGGACATGGTGGCCGGCTAAGGACAGCAGGAAGTGACCTTGCTGTGACCAAGGGTGAAGGGAGATATAAGTGGGGAAGAGTGGAGTCAGGTTACAGAAGGCCTCAGACACCAGGCAGAGATGTTTAAATTGGCTTGATCAGGAAGGAGGGGGCCACTGAGGGATTTGGGGCAGGGTTATGATATGATTAGGCTGCTTTCAGCAGGAAAAATGTGGCCTGGACCTCAGAATGACTTGAATGGCCCGAAACCAGCAACCAGGGAGGGCAGCTAGAAGACTCTTGTGATATTTCTGGCATAGGGTGATGAGGACTGGGGGTTGGAAGGAGCACACAGAAAGAATTAATCTAAGAATCTGAAGATTGCTATTAGTCCTAGCAGCAGCATAAACGCCCCATTCGGCAAGCCCCCCCCTCCTTTGAAGCTAGCTAACTTCCTCTGGGGGAAGTAAAAAAGGCGGCATCTATGAGGGTGGCCTAAACTGTCCCCTTGACCCCAGAGAGCCTGGGTGCCCAAGAGGAAGTAGAGGCCTGGAGGAAAGGGCCGGGCCGGGACCTGCGGCCCAAGTCCCGCCCAGCAGGCGGGTACCCTCGGGGATAGAACCGGTGATTAAGGGGAGGGAGTATGGCACGTCCTTCTAGGTTTAGCAACACAGATCCACCAGGCAGAGATTAGGCCGGGCTGGCCCGAGGCGCCGCAGCAAGGGCGGGACGGGTGAGCCCGCGTGATGCACCGCGCTTGGCCCCTCGCGCCCAGCAGAGCCTGCTGGCTCCGGGACCGAGTGCGAGGACGGCAAGCCTCGGGCTCCCGCTTCCGCCCGCACAGGCCGTGTGCGCTACTTCTCCAGCCCCCTACCGGCGTCTCCCCAAACACGGAACTCCCGGGCGAGCCCTAATTTCGAGGAAGGAGACCGCCCCCTGGGTTGCTCCATCTCGCAGCAAGCTCTCTCCGGCCGCTCGTCGGGCACAGCCGGGCGGCGCCTTCCCCATGCCCCGCGCCCCGCCCGGCCACGGTGCCGCCACGCGTGACTGTGCGCGCCGGCGAGGACCTCCCACCCCCGCGCCGGCTCCCTACGTGGGGGACGTGCGGAGAGATGCCGGGCCCAGGGGATTTCGTAGCGTCGCCCGCCTCCTTTCCGGCGCGGGAGGGAGTGGCCGCCCCCCTCCTCCCCCAGCCCTGGTCCTGACGCCACCGCCCGGCGCTGCCGAAGGCGCGCGGCAGCCAATGGGCTCCGAGGAGGTGGGACTGCCGGCGGCTGTCAACCTCCCGGGGCCGGGAGCGCGGAGACGGGGAGCGCGCGAGCCGCCGCGCCCCGAGCTGTGGGGGCGGAGCCGCGGGAGTTGGAGGAGGAGCCGCCGCGCCGCGGCCAGAGGACCACTGCTCGCCTAGGCTGCGGAGGACCGGCGCTGGCCCCACTCCTGACTCCCCGCTCCCCCGACCGCCAGCATGATCGCCGCGCAGCTCCTGGCCTATTACTTCACGGAGCTGAAAGATGACCAAGTCAAAAAGGTGAGCCCCGCCTCGCCGCCCAGCGCTCCGGCCGCGGCGCCGCATTCCCGCAGCCGCTTTCCGCCGCAGCCTCCATCCTCCCGCGCCCGGCCTGCCCCAGGCCAGCGTGTTGGACTGTAGGCGGTGGGGAAGGGCTTCGCCCTTTGATTCTCCCAGGGATTCCCTCCGACGCGTGTGTGTGTGTGTGTGTGTGTGTGTGTGTGTGGGGTGTGTGTGTGTGTGTGTGTGTGTGTTCGGAGGGTGGGGCAGGAGACCCCTGACACTGGGCTGCTTGCTGCAATGTCCTTGAAACGGATTGTGGATGTCAGATGGGGCCACGCGCCGTGCAGGGAGGTGGCCTGTTTGGAAGGGTTACGAGCGCCGTGGGCGGAGGAGTGATCGCCGAGATGCTGGGGCGGTGAGCGCACAGCAGGCCGGGGTGCTCACTGGAGGCCAGGCATCCCATATTTCGGGTTCCCGGGGGAGGGGACGGAGGACTTCGGGTGCTCGGAGAAGCTGTCACCCGGGCTCTCCCAGCTGTTGCGGCTGCTTATTAATCTGAGGACTGAGTGACTGGCCTGGCTTCCCGGAACGCGGAGGAAGCCACCGGAAACTTTGCTCATAGGCCGCAGGACTGGAGCGGCATGTCTGAATGGAATTTTTTATTCCTCTCCGTGACCACGCTCGTAAAGCTGTAATTTCCAGCCAGTCCAGGAAGCTCAAATAAGAAACTGGTCTTTTGAGTTACATGGAGGCTTTGGCATGTACGCTGTGACATGTGTGCACTTGCACATGGTTGTATCTCGCATGTTTTGCTGCCTTTGACATATGACAAAATACTGTCTGCAGGCAGGTCTTAAAGATGTATCTCTCCCTTATGCCAGCTTTGCCACCATGTTTGTAAGAAAGAGCCTAGGTTGTAGGGAAAGGCCCATTTTATCAGTGCAAGGCCTAGCACAGCCTCCTGACCCACCCACACCTGAGTGAGTGACACTGCTGGGAAAAGCTGCGATGGACAAGCAAAGTCAGCCTCACTTTAGAGTTCAAACAAGGGAGTGCTACCTACAGGTGAGAGGCAGGAGCAACAGGCCTCGATTTTCTGCTCTACAGGCCATAGATGTTCAGTCTTTTCCTATCCACCTAAGACAACCCTTTCCTCTGGCACAATAGGAAACAGGCCTGATGAGGGTGACCTCATCAAGGTCACAGAGTGAGTTAGAGGCAGAGCAAGGGTGTGACCAAGGTCTCCGCCTCTCTTCACTGGGAACTTAACCAGCCTCCTCTTGGAAATCAGCTGAAGGGGGGTGCTGCTTGAATCCTGGATCCAGTGCTGAGTGGGGATCACAGTGGGGTAGTTAGGAGACAGGCCTGGGAATCTGCCACAGTCCCTCATTGGCAATAAGTGACAGTAAATATGGAGTAGTCAAACCATGGCACTCGTGCTTACCCTGTAGAGCACCCTGGAGCTTCCTTCTCGCCACTGAGCTCAGGGAGCTGTGCATGCCAACATGAGCACTTTTCTTCAGCGGTGCTGTGTATCAGTCATGTTCTTCCTATTTCACAGTGGGAATTTAAGGCCTGGATGAGTTCACTGCTCTCTCCCTGCACGTGGTGTTCTTTGTAGCTCAAGACAGCAGACCCCTGGGGTAGGGACTCAGATGACCTTGTAAGCCAACAGCATCTGCACCCACCACCACCTGTGTGGTCTCCAGGGCTGAGTTGGGTTGAGGTTAGGACTGCACTCAGTGGGACCTGTTTTATCAGGCACACAGTGTCTAGTGTGGCCCCAGAACCCTCCATTCCCCTGATGGCCTGATTCACATTCCCTCCCCCAGGCTCCTGTAGACATCTGAGTATGTAACTTCTGAATCATTTGATCCTTAAATCCCTCCTCTAAGATTGGGATTCTGACTTTCCCTCCCTACCCTCCTCTGGCCTCAGAACCTTGCTGGAGGAGGGTCTTGAGGTCAAAGTTTCTACCAGATAATATTGGTCTAGGAGATTCTTTTTTTTTTTAAATCCTCACTGGAGGATATTTTTCCATTGCTTCTAGATAGAGTGGAAGAGAGGGAGGGTGGGGGTGTGGGGGTGGGGGAACACACATCAATGTGAGAGAGACACAGTGATTGGTTGCCTCTGGGCACACGCACTAGCAGGCCAGTGAAGGAACCTGCAACCCAGGTATGTGCCCTTGACTGGGAATTGAACCCGGGACCCTTTGGTGCGTGGGGTGACACTCTAACCACTGAGCAACACCAGCCAGGGCTGTCAGATTGATTCTTAAAAGCAAGATAGCCTTCTTGCACTGACGACTTCTTATGCTGCTTTCTATCGTGGGATTCCTGCCAGGGGATTGGTCACCTTGGCCTGCATTATGGGCTGAGTGGCATTGCCATCATGGGTGTGATCCCGGGAAAGCTGCCTGCCTGGGCCTCCTGAGCACATAGCAGGCACTTGTTCTGATGGCCTAGTCAGCTTTCCCCACTCCCACTTGTGCAGGTGCTGGGGGAACTGCATCTGCTTTCTTGGGACTCAGGACTTATTAGAGACCATCCCTTCCTACCCACCAGTGACTGAGGGAAAAGCTGGGTGGGGCTGAAGGATTCCAAACCCTGTTCTTCCTGCGGGAGCTGGGCCTTACTTACGACCTGACGGGGACCTAGTGAGAACAGTCGTGGGCAGCCATGATGATTCAGCCCTTCAGCCCTAGGCAGCCTTCGGGGCTCCAGAGGCAGCCTTGGCATCCCCTACTAACCCTCATCCATCTTCTTGCCCTCTGGCCTAGGTGTAGGAGGAGGGAAGATGGGGGTGATGCCAGGGAAGGTTTTCTGGGATTGCTCAGGACACAAAAGTAATCATGCCTGCAAATGGGGATTACTTAGGGTCAGGGGCATCCCACCCAGAGAAAATTCACTGGCGTTCGCTCACCATTCTGACAGCCCTGGAGAAAAGAAAGTCGTCCTTCTTTAGAGGCCAAGTTTCTGACCTTGCTGAACTCATCTTCCTTTCCTAAACAAACAGAGGCCTATGTATCACACCCTCCTGCAGGCTCCCAGTGGCTAAACCGAGTGGAAGAACCTGGTGAGATGAGACGCATGTAAAAGTTCCTTGGAGGTCCAAGGACCAGGTCTCTGGCTGCAGATTAGCAGGTGTCTGGGATTCTGCTGAGTGGGATCTTTCACAAGCACACATGGTCCTCATTTTCCTCCTAAAAGCACTAAAAGAGTGAAAGGAAATTATGTTTTGTGCTGAGCTCATTCTAATGCCAGGACACCCTTTTCATAGCCCTAAAGGCCAGAACCCAGGTGTCTTCAGAGTGCGTGGCCAAGGAAGGTGGGGAGAATATGCTTAGCAGTTAAAGGGCTACCCTATTTCCTCAGCTGCAAAAGCAAGCATTAAAAAAATGCCCCTTAGTGCTCAGGGCTGAGAGAGATGAGGGTTAGAAAGTTAGGAAAATGCCTCGTGTGCCTTTTGGTTTGGCATTATACAAATATTTGGGAAGAGCCTCTCATGCCTTGGTGAACATTCATTTCATAATCCCTGGCCTCTGTACCTTGGATGTGCCTAGGATTCTCCCCCAAGAGAAGCCCTGGCACTTCATTTGGTTTGGTGATTTGGGAATGTCGTGAGAGAAGGAACTGGGAAAGTGGGTAGGTATGAAGGACTGTCACATCTGGCCATTACATCTTCCCACGCTCCTGCTGTTTGCTGGAGAAGGCATGGGCAGCTTTCTCCTAACAAGACTGATTTGGCACAGCTAGTACTGTCTCCCCGTGTGTCTGCAGTCGGGATTCCTGCCTGACAGAATTAGCCACTGGAGTCAGCTCTGAGCATGCCTTAGGAGGCTCCAGGGGAGATGCTGGATGAAGAGGCCGCCACACACCTCCGTGTCCAGGCAGCAGTCGTGGCTGGACTGCTGGCACCTGATTTGAGGACCTTTACAATCAAGTCTGATCATGAGAATTCAGTGGTTTCTTCAGAAAATGTTTAAGTCCATTATTATACACAGAGTACTGTGCGAGGCTGCGGGGGATAGCTGTGAACCTGGTAGAAATGGTCGCTATCTCCATGGAGAATCAATTATTACTTGCTGTCTTATAATAAGTGCAAAGCATAGAATGGCAGGAGAGCAGCTGGGGACCAGTGGTCAGATCTTGGGTGGGAAATCACTAGCTTAGGAATTGCTTAAAGCTAGGCTCTAGATGTACAAAAGAAAATATTATACTTAGAAACTTTGTAAAGGAGAGTCAAATGGATAGTTACTAAAATGTAGTTTTCTTTCTCTCTTTTTAATGGTTTGAGCATCCCAAAACACTTCATGGGTGTCTTATTAGATACCAGTTACGTGTGTGCATGTGTGTGTGTATGTCAGGACCTGAAGCGTTCCCGTGTGTCGCAGGGCAGCTCCCTCCCCCTTGCCGCTCTCCCCCTGGTCATCCTGCTATCTCCCTGGTGCGCTGCAGACAGAAGGCAGATACTTTATTCCCCATTTAGGAACAGAGACTGGAGTTCCAGAGGAGATAAGTCACTTTCTTAAAGAGTTAAGAAAATCTGGAATGGGATCCAGAGTGCTTATTCTTGCTCCCTCTGCTTATTTCCACCAGAAAAACCCACCTTTGTTGATTTTAATGATTTATTTTGGAATATGTATTAATATGTATACACATGAGTTAATCTTTTATTATGAAATAGTTGAGGTGCATAAAAAATACTGAAGTTGACATAACATACACCTGTGTATCTGCTCCTCATTTGAGAAATAAAACACAATTATATCACATGCACAACGGAAGCCCCTTCTATGCCCATCTTCAGTCCCATGCCTTTTTCTGTCCAGAGGGGACGTGACCCCTCTCCTGAATTTGGTGTTTACCATTCCCATGCATGATTTTATACTTTCATTACTAAGCATTATATAGTGTTACTTGTATGATTTTAACTTTTTGTAAATGGTGCTGTACTATATGTATCCTTCTGCAGCTTGCTTTTGTTAGCTCAACAGCCTATATTTGGGATTTTACCATGTTGATCCCTAGCGCTATTTCATTGATTTAAGCTGCTGTATGCTCTTACATTGTGTGACTACACTACAGTTAGTCTATCTATTCTGATGGGCTTTTGGGTTTTTAATTTTTCAAGTTACAACCTCATGCACATCTTCAGTACACTTGCAAGTTTCTCTAGGCTCTAGGCTGTGTGTTGAGGGTTGGAAATGGTAGGTGGAGGAGTGTGTGCATCTTCCCATTTTCAAGATTTTGCCAAGTTGCTGTCCTCTGTGGTCACACTCCCGTCAGAACTTTGTACAGGTTCCTATTGTACAGGCACCATGCTGTAGCATGTATCATTACACCAACCCTTAGTATAGTCACACCTTTAAAGATGTTTGATTTTTTTTTTTTTTTATATTTATTGATTTCAGAGAGAGGAAGGGAGAGGGAGAGAGAGAGATAGAAACATCAATGATGAGAGAGTCATCTTTGATCAGCTGCCTCCTGCATGCCCCCGACTGGGGATCGAGCCCGCAACCTGGGCATGTGCCCTGACTGGGAATTGAACGGCAATCTCCTGGATCCTAGGTTGATGCTCAACCGCTGAGCCACGCCCAGCCGGGCTGTTTAATCATTTTTAAAGACTCTGCTTCTTCTCAGTCATTTCCATTCATATTGCAGCATTCAAGCTTCGTCTAAAATTAGCCATTTCCTCGTTTGCCTTATCAAGCAGAGCCCTTGTTGCAAAGTATTACTGAATGAAGCTGACAGTGCTCATTGTGAGCAGTGCCAGCCCCACTGACTGCTCCTGAAATGTTTGCCCCATACCAAGGATGGGGGGTACATGCAAGAAAGGCTTACAAGGACTCTCTGTGGCCTCTTGTGATCTGGCACGAAGCTGTTAAACTTTTCTGGGAATTAAAACACACACGTGTGCTTTTGCCCACACACCCTCTCTCTTCCTGGGTGGATCCGTCCTGGGCAGGGCTGGCTGGCTTATCAGTTCCTTACTCGTGCCCGGCTGTTAGAGAAAACTCCAGGCAGCAACATCTTCTAGGACTGTCTTCCGTAAAAGGAGAGGGTGCCTGTGCCCTCGCAGCAGAGGAAACTGAAATGTAAAGTCTGCGGCTTAGCCCTTTGCAAACAGAGGACGAGGAGAGGTCCATTTCTGCATGAGGCAGAAAATGCCGGGTCACGTTCATCTGATTCCAAGCTTGATGACAGGCTCACAGACGCCCAGACCTGGGGGTATGTCAGAGGGAAGAGCGCACTGAATGTCTACTAGGGGCCTGGATTTTTCCTGTCATAGGCCTTATTTAATCATTAATGTAAGAATACTAATGGAAGCCAACATATAATGCCTGTCACATTTAATGCCAGGTACCATGCTAAAGGCCTCACATCCCCACAGCGGCCCTGTGAGGTGGGTGCTATTATGATCTTCACTTTTGCATGAGGTCTCAGATAGTACACAGAAGTCGGCCAGCACTCAGACCCAAGTCTGATAGCAGAATCCCTGTTTTTATTTTTTTAATTGAGATATAATTCACATACCATAAAATTGAGCATTTTAAGGTGTGCAATTTAGTGGATTTTAGTACAGTCACAAGACTGTACAACCATCACCGCCATCAGTTTCCAAAACATTTTCATCACCCCTAAAAGAAACCCGTACCCATTAAGCAATCACTCCCCATTCCTCCCTCCTTCCAGCCCCTGGCATCTACTTATCTTTTTTCTTTTTTTTTTTTTTAAATGGATTTGCCTCCTGGACATTTCAAGTAAATGGAATCATACAATACGTGGCCTTTGTATCTAGCTCCTTTCACTAAGTGTAATGTTCTCAAGGTTCACCCATGCTGTAGCATGTATCATTACATTGTTCTTTTTTATTGCTGAATAATATTCAGCTTTTTGCTTATGTGTTTGTCAGTTGATGGACATTTGTGTTGTTTCCACTTTAAGGTTGTTGTGAATACTGCTGCTGTGAACTTTGTGTACACATTTTTCTCTGTGTGGACGTATGCTTTCATTTTTCTTGGGCATATGCGTAGGAGTGGAATTGCTGGGAGAGCCCTGCTTTTATCCATCTCCATTTAGAAGTGAGGAAACCGAGGCCCCCATGTGGTGAAGTGACTTGTCAACTTGACCACACAGTTTATAAGTGGTAGTGACAGGAACATTACCAGGTCCCCTGACTCAGAACCCCATTCTCTCATTTTGCTGCTTAGGGAAAGAGATTTAAGAAGAGAAACAGCTGGGGGGACAGGCAGAGCTGGGTGCAGGACCCTCCAGGGGCCCTGACTCCCATCTCTTCTTCCTCCCCACCTCCCCAACACCAGCACACTGTGGCTGCCAATCCCCACCTCCCCACCCCTCCACCACTCAGCTGCTGTGTTTACCAGCTCCCTCTACTTGGGAAGGAAATTGCCCAATAAAGGCATTTACAGTGAAATGTGAGGTATTTTTCCTGGTTTTTCACATTTCGCCCTGTATCGTTTCCATTTGTTTACTGCTCCCCACCCCCCATCCTTGTTTGCATTTAAAAGAGGACCTCCAGGGAGGGCACTGCTTAACCTGCAAGAAGACCCCCTACTGCTCTCAATAGTGCCCATTCCTTGCATTCTCTCCCAGCCTCTGCCTGGACTTGCTGTAAGCAGCTGATTTCCTTGTTTGATTGACACATGGAGATTGCTTTCAGCTTTTATTCAATCCAACTCATTTTTCTGATGTCTCCTGGTGTCTTCTGGGCCCCTCTGTGGTGGGTGGGGTGAGAGGAGTAGGAGAACCAGGCCACCATTGTAATAAAGACACCACCTCACCTTTGCAGAGTTCTCCATTTACAGAATATTTTCACATGCTTTGTTTAGTTGAGTCCTTACAGCAAGCTTGGATGTAGGTATTTCTTCCTGCATCTTGCATGTGGGACAGGCGAGCTTCAGGAAGTAGAATTTACATGATCTTGATGGCCAGAAAGCAGTAGGGCTGGGGTGGGACGAAGGTCAGTCTGACACTAGTGGGTAGCTCTCACTATGCATGCAGATCTAGGACTGCTGTCCAGGGCTCCTGACATCCAAGCAGTGCATTGTAGCGGTCTCCCAGTAAACCATCCTCCAGGGCTCCCATGATGATGATGTGACTGGAATGATAGAGCTGTACTGTCTAGAACAGTAACCACCAGCCATGTGTGGCTACTGAGCACTAGAAAAGTTGTGAGTCTGGTTTGAGATGTGCTGTTAAATATAAAATACACACAGGAGTTTGAAGAATTTGTATGACAAAAAGATATATAAAATAGCTCATTAATAATTTTAAAAATATTGATTACACATTGGAATAATATTTTGGATATATTGGGTTAAATAAAATGTTATTAAAATTATTTCACCTGTTTTTTTAAAAAATGTGGGTACTAGAAAATTTAAAATTGCACATGTGGTTTGCATTATATCCCCATTGGACAGCGCTCTGGTAGACAGTGAATTTTATAGCTCGGAAGCACTCTGCATTTAAAGCAGTGGGTTCCTGGGGTCCTTGGGCCTTGGTTTCCTATGTAAGACCTGGAGGCTGGAATCCATTACCTCTGAAGGATCACTCTAGCTTGAGCAGTTTTGTTCCATGGGCATCAAACTCTCTGTTCCTCAGTTTGCTTACCTTTCAGATGGGGTAAAGGAGCCCTGCCTTACTATCTGCCCATTTATCAAATTGGAGAATGGATGAAGAAACACTTGGAAAGTGTACAGAACTGTACAAATGCTGAATGTTACCATGATGGTTCACCCAGAACATACCTGGAGGCACCTTGAGAGGCATAGCAGGGGAGTGCAGCTTTCTGATCATAGAGGGTAGGCAGCCAGGGCCCTGAGTGGAGATGGTGATCCCGGGTACAGTTCTGCCTTGGCCACTGTGGGTTTCTGGAAAGCCTGCGTTCTGAGGAATTCAGGGTCATAGAGCTCCTGCGCCATAGGTGAGCAAGAGGGCAGTTTTCGTCATTGCTCTTTACTAATGGAAAAACAGAGGTTTAGTGACTTGCTCTAGGTTAGAGAGGGAGACAGTGTAGCTGGAGGAGGCCTGAGGTCTTTTGATTTCTAGCCAGGTCTGCTCCCACCCTGTAGTATTTGCAGCTCACAGCATTAGGGTCTGGTTGTCTGATAGTGAAAGCAAAACTGCCTGATCCTCCCTTCCCTTTTGTCTAGAGGTACCTGGGACACTGGGGACTGTGAGCCTAGAGGCTGGCCCTGGGCCAAGCCATCCAGGCCCAGAATGAAGCCTGTTGTTCTTGCAGCGCCACATTCCAGGGCTGTTCTGTTCCCCTTGAGGGATCGAGTGCCTCCTTTATTTTTAGCCAGCTCTGTATGAGTGTGACAGCTTTGGTGTTGTCCTGGGCAACAGCTTGGTCTCTCTCACTAGCCAGGAAACACCTATTAGTGGGTGCCAAGGTCACTAGGAGGACCTGGGGTATGACCAAAAAGCCTCCCGTGCTCCTCCTGGCAAAAAGAGTCTGGGATAAGGGTGGTAGCACCAAGTTTGGAGTCTTAATTAAGCCGGAGCCGCCCTGGTAGCTGGGGGCTCTGGGCCTTTCATTTGACTGTGTGGCCATTGGCTCCTCCTGTGGAATGGGTCAATAATGCCCACCCTGCAAGTGTGCAGATTGGATCAGGGCAGGTCGAAGCACCCAGCATGGGCCTGTTCAATCTTGGTTCCTGGAACCTCAGCTTCTGCATCAAGAATTGGGATCCTGATATTCCTCCTGATTTGCTGGGAGTGAAAAGAAGTGTTCTATGAGCCACCTGGTGCTTCATAGTGAAACAGAACTAACAGTTCAGAAGCATAAATGAAATGATAGAGACGTCACGGAGAGCTATGTCAGGACCTTGAAAAAGAGATGGGGGAGCCACCCCTCACAGTGTGTCAGCATGCCCCAGGGACCCTTTTGGCTTTGGTGGTTTTTGTGCACACATCTTTCACTTGGGAGCCTCTAAAGTGGAATTTATTTTCCCAAACACATTTCCTCTGGTGACTTTCAGGTAACCAGCAGGCTCTGGGAGGCTCGAATAGTGGACTGAGGAGTCTCAAGGGACTGTGTGTCCCTTAAGGCCTTGGCCTCGAGATACAGATGTTGTGAGAGAGGGAGGGTTAGAGACCACCTGGGACACTCTCTCCTTCAGGGAGAGGCTGTTGGCCCCACACAGGTCACCATGAGACCAGCGGGGCTGGTACTGGAAAAGGGCTGGGCAATTCAGGGAAGAGGAACCTCTGGCCTTATCTGAGCCAGCAAACCCTTCTCAGACTCCCCGGCTAGGAGCCACCAGGGGCCTTCTCGCCCAGCAGAACAGCCACCCAGCCCAGCTGAGAAGCCATGCTGAAGGCTTTGGGGGACACACAAAGGACCCAGAAGGCATGGGCCCTGCAGCCCTGGCACTCGGGGCCTAGCTGGAACACAGACCTTGCATGTGTTGCTGCAGTGCCCGGGAAAGACTCTCACTCTTCGATGTGTCCACCAGGACAAATTAATTCCCACGTAGTGACACCAATGGCTGAGGGGATGTGGAGGAGGGGAGCAGCCGGTGTTGGGTGGGGCAGATCATGCCATGCCCTTCCGAAGAGGAGGTGAGTTTGAAGATGGGCTTTGGGAAACAGAAGAAGCGGGACGTGGAGAGGCCATGTACAGGCCAAGCAAGCAGAGTCTGCAAGGAAGGACCTTTGGGAGTTAAAGAACTACTGTAAGTGCCCAGGCTGCCTGAGGAAGGGCAACAGTGAGCTGGGAGTAGCTGGTTCCTATAGGGAACCCACAAGAGCAAACCGCCTCCCCTTGTGGCCAACTTCCTCCCTGTAACCAGCAGTTAAGAACCACAGAAACTTAGGTTCCTCTGGCCACCACCTGAGCTGTGAGGTGGGGCTGGGCAGCCCAGGCAACCGTGGGTGGGCCGGGAAAGGGGTAGGGACCCTGCCGAGGGGCAGGAGGAGGGGTTGAGTGGCACACACCACAGCAGGGGGTCTCATTAGGCCAGGACCTTTGGACTCACTGTGGCTTTTGAACTGCCTTCCCGGAATTGTGTGCAAGGGGAAATGAGAAGCTCAGACAACTTGTAGCTGGTGTGGGGTGAACGAGCCTTCCTAAAACTCATATTGCAGTGGCGTGCTGTCTGCAAGGCAGGGAAACTGCACTGCCTCTGGAGTGGGCGGAGCTGTGGCATTAATGCCACCTATATTCCCATATCTCCTTGCTTCAGGAAGCCCTCCTCCTGGGTTCTCCGTGGGCTGAGCAAGAAAGGTCCAGAGGAAGGAGCACAGGACCAGGGATCGGGGAACCTGTATCCACTCCCATTTTCTTGCTGACCAGTGAGTCACCTTGGCCAGTTGGAGAACCTCTCTGGTCCCTGATTTTTCCTTGGGGCGTTGCAAGTGATGACACCTGCCTGGCTTCTCTGGACAGGATAGTTTAAGGACCACCACAGGAGAGTGCTGTGCAAAGTAGAGAGGCCTTTGTCGATCAAAGTCACGAACACACCCACTTTGAGGATGGAAAGTCTGAGGTGCCCACAGGGTGGCAGAGCCCAAGTCAGATGCAGGTGTCTCCATTGCCTCATCTGTGCCCCATCATTGAAGCAGGCAGGGTCCTGAGGACATCGGAATATGGCTGTTAGAGGCAGTTCCCAGACGAAATATGAAGGTGGAATTAAGATTTCAAGAGAAAAAATTTTTATGATTCCATTTTTGTAAAATGAAATAAACCAAGTTCTGCATGTATGAGTGTTTGTTTAGGTGGGAAAACTGACCTAGAACATAAAGCTATTAGGGCCATCCCTGGGAAGACTAGGGGAAGAGCTCATACTTTTTACTTTTATACACTTCTTTGTTGCTTGAATATCTTTTAATATTAAATGTGTATTACTATTTTTACTATAACACTATTAGTCGTTTTTAAAAATTAGTAAAACACTGCCAATGTTTCAGAGGAATTTTACCAGAATCTTTCATTTGCTGTGGTGTAGGCATAGTGCTACCTACCTTTAGTTTTCTCTTCTGCAAAATGGGTCAATAACATTTGGGAACCAATGCCTTTTTCCAAGTATTTAGGTAGAGGAGTTAGGGACATGTGCTTATGTCAGTTAGACAGGGGAGGGAGGGAGATGGCCTTCCATCTGATCATTTATATGGGAGGGTGGGAAGTGATATTTGAAGCTTACTTTGTTCTTGGCACATTATTAAAATTCTCCCAGAAGCTTCAAGTCACACAGTTAACAAATGGAAGATTGGAATTTGAACCCAGCTCTCTTAGTCCATGGCTTCATATTCTTCCCACGTGAGAAGGAATGGAAGTGTGTAAGGAGAAGCCCCAAATGAGGGGTTAGAAGACTGGAATCTAGACCCAGCTGCCACTTATAAACCATGTTACTTTTCATGAGTCATGGGTCTCAGTTTCCTCTACTATCAAATGTAAAGATCTTTCCTTCCTACTTCAATGGGTCCTTGTGCTGGGAGAAAGGGAAATAACATATTAAGCACCCGCTTCATCCCCAGCACCTGGCATCTCTGGGCTCATCTCATCTCTTTCTATGACATTCAAATGGGCTAATGTATGTGAAAGTCCTGTGTATAAAAGAAAAAGCCCTTGCAAATGTGAGCTATTTTTTTTTTTAAGGTCTTTATTGATTTCAGAGAGAAGAAGGGAGAGGGAGAGAGAAACATCAATGATGAGAGAGGGTCATTGATCGGCTGCCTCCTACATGCCCCCCCACTGGGGATCGAGCCTGCAACCCAGGCATGTACCCAGACTGGGGATTGAACCACGATCTCCTGGATCATAGGTCGATGTTCAACCGCTGAGCCACGCTGGCTGGGCAAATGTGAGCTATTATTAAAATAATATTAATCACCCAGGACCTGTTCTCTCCTGAATCAGCCTAGGAAAGAGAAGTGAATCTCGTGTTGAAATCTCTGCCCTGCCCTTAAGCAAAGGTCCTTCTTTAACCCTTAAGGGCCAGCTCCCCGATGTCCTTTTCGGAAAGTTCATTTTAAAGGCCTCCACCAAGCACCTTCAGTCATACCTGTTGCTCTGCCTCATTCTTGATCCTCACAGGAGAGGACGAGAAAGGGAGTGAAAATTTTCCATGGCTGTGCCCCCCTCCACAGCGGGTCAAAATGCCCAGGTCACCAGTGGTTACACCTCCTGCCACAACGGGCCTGTTCACTTGGGCATGTCCGGTCTTGAATTGATTTTTGTGTGTGTGTGCTGTTGGGAGCAGGAGCGCCACTGGGGTCGAGCACAGAAATGTTTGAGTTTAGCGCAGTGCGTGGCCACTGGGTTTGTTCCTTAGCTGATGGCTGTGGGCCAGGGCACTTGGAGAGGCTGTGTTCTCCCTTCTGACATCTCCTGAGTTGCCTCTGCCGAGTTCCAGCCCCTGGAGCTGCTGAGAGCTTCCAGGCCCTCTTGGTCCACAAGGACAATCCAGGACAAGTACTTGCATAGCATTTGGGCAAGAGTGCCCACCCTGTTCAGCCAGCCTGGCTCTCGCCCTCATGAGAAAGGGCTCTTCCCTTCAGGTGAAAGATGCCCTGGAGACTGCACTGGGGACCTCATCAGTTTCAGCCAAGAGTCTGCAGGACTTTGCTCAGCTTGTGGTGTCTGGGGTCCTGGCACCTCCATGTTTCCTTCCCAGCCTGACCAGAGTCCTGTGTGCTTGTGTGCGAGGGTGAGCACTCCAGGGCCCCAGACTCCTGGGGGTCTCCATCCTATGACAAGGCTGGGCTGCAGCTTGAAGCTGCTAAAAGAGGTGCTGTGCTGTGCCCTCTGGTCACCAAAATGTAGGGCTGGGGTTGGAGATACAGGAGGGATGGTTTGGGCACAGTGTTTGGCCAGATCAGTGAAGCAGCAGCGGGTTGGAGGGAGCATCCTAAGAGAAGGGGAAGGATTGTGGAAGTGGAAGTGTGAGAGGGAGGAGAGGAAGAGATCTGAGACACAAGGTGGAGAGGGGACAAATAGAAAAGTTAAAAGGGCCATAGACTTTGCCAAACTTCCGAAGACCAGAAGTTGTCCTTTTCCAGGTCTGCACCCTCTGCCATCTCACCCCTCCTGGGCTTCTGGCCCCACCTTCTGTAAGAAGAAAGAGCAGCTTTGTTACTGGGTTTCCTGCAGAGTGCAGCCACACCAAGATCTGGAGCAAATAGGCAGGAGCGGTTTCCCTGACACCTTTCTTTCCTGCCTCCTTCTACCACCACTCGTTCTCAGCCCCCTTCCCAGGTGGACAGCAGCAGCCCAGCCAGTGGCAGCCCACGCCTGGTCTGAATGAGGGAAAGAGGTCCCTTGTTTAGTGAGGTGCACAGGGTAGTGGGTACCTGGCTAGCCTCAGCCTAAGGGTCTCTTCTGGCTTGGAAGCCCCCCCTGAGCTCCTGTGGACCGGTGAAAGGACTCCCCTCAGCTTACCCTCATTCACTGTGAGATCCCGGAGGCATCAAGTTCAGTGCCAGCTCTGTCCGAACTTGTGCCCTCTTTTTGGCCTCAGTTTCCACATCTCTTTGGAGAGAAATTGTACCACATGATGATTCATGAACCTGAACCAGAGGAGGTCCGCGCGCCCTCCTGGATCTTGGGGGCCAGGTTTTTCTCTCTTCCCAGCCTGCTTTCTCATTTGAGCATCTAGGCTCTATTTGGGTTTGGCTTGGCTGTTCTAGAACGTTGGGTCCCTGTGCTGAGCTGCACCTTGAGTTAGGAGGCAGGATGGGTGTGGAGTAATGGAGAGCTCTGCCTTTTCTAGAAGCTTCTCCCTGTCCAGTTGGGAAAACATCAGCAGCTTTGCTTGGGCCTGCCTTCCACAGAGTAGAGGGACAGGCCTTCCCTCAGGGTTGGGAATGATTGTTAAGGATAGCATTGGACTTGCAGGTATGAGACCTGACTCCGGTTGTGTGCTCTGAACTAATCACTTAGCTTCTTGGAATTTCAGTTTCTGCATCAGTAAAATGGGATTAAGAATGTCTCCTTGACAGGGTCGTTTTGAAGGTTAAATGACATATGGGATGTGAAATCATTTGTAAACCACAATATAAGAAAATATTATTCCAGCATTCAATATTAATTGAATTCCTGTTTTGTACCAGGCAACTGGGTGAGTTACAGTGGTCTATTTGACATGTTTCCTTTCCCTGGGGTACTCACATGTTATCAGGCAAGAAGGCAGAGTCAATAAACAGATAATCATAATGTAGGGTGAAGAATGTGGCAGTTGAAGCATGCCCCAAAAGCTAGAGAGCAATGTGGCTATATTGCACGGACTTGCTCCTGCTCGCCCATTCTCTACCCAGTACACTGCTTGATTTTTTCTAAACACAAATCTCATTGGCAGACACTCATTAGAGTCATCCCAGGGCTCGCCGTGCTTTGGGATGAATCTAAATTTGTTTATGTGGCTTATAAAGCGCTGCACGATTTAGTTCTTGAAAGTCTTTCCAGTTGCCTCACTTACACTCTGTGCTCCATCCATATGGGATTTATTTCTGTTCTTTGCACAAACCACCGTCCCTTGCCTTCGGCCTTCCCACATGCTCTTGCTTGTGCCTGGGTGCACTCTGCCATCACCCGTCCCAGAAGCCTCCTCTGGCTTGAGCTCAGTAGATCTCCATGTGCTCCTGTGGGTGCCTTGGCAGCAAGTACTATTGATCGAGTGCTGCCAACCTTGGGGGTAGAATAGATCATATCTCCTTGTAGGGCCATGATTCTGGCAATTTCTAGCTCAGCTCCCGGTGGTTTCTGATTGCCCTTCTTTGCATTGCTTTGCCATGAAGGGGAAAGGAAAGGTGGGGGGAGGGTAGAAGAGATTGGCAGCAGGGACAAGATTGACTCTGGCCACAGAAGATGCTGGAGGACTTCGGCCAATGCCTTGATTGTCAGAGAGGCAGGAGCAGGCAAGGCCTGGGAGAGCATGAGGCATAGAGACCAAAGCAAGAAGGCTGCCCCAGAGCAAAATATGCAGAAATGACCTAGGGCTGGGGACTCTGTGTCCTTGAGTTGGGACATTTCCAGTCTCCCTGAAAAGTGAGCGTGAGATGCCATTCTCAGAAGCAAATCAGAGTCAAGGTCCTTTCAGCCTCACTGGGTCATAAATCTGTCTCTCTGTCCACCAGGAGCCTTCTGTGTGCAAGGCTGCCTGTGAGGCACTGGCAAGTCGAAGTGAATGGAGCAGACACTGTTCCAGGCTACACCTTGGGCAGACATCAGTGCTGAGGGAGGGGTTATCTCTAGCCTGAGGGACTAGACATTTGCAGGAGGAGGTGACATTTGATCTGAACATGAAAGAGTAGGTGAGATTTGGATATTTGGGAAGAGAAGGAAGGGCATTTTAGTAGAAAAGCCCAGCACCTACCAGGAATGGTAGAGGTGGTTTGGCTGGAGTTCAGAGAGCACGAGCCACACCTACAGAGCACAGGTGCCTCGGACATGGGGAGGCCTTGCAAGGCTTTGAGCAGGGGCATGCATTGACCAGGGTTGCAGTTTAAGAAGGCGAATGTGGTATAAGAGGATTAATTGGAAGGTTGAGGGATGGAAGGTGGAAAACTGTTAGAGTGCATGAATGAGTAATCAGAAATCAGTGATCCTCACATGTGTCCACGGCTTCTCAAGTCAAGGAGTGGCAAAAAGAATGAATGACTCCAGATGACTTCTGGTGACCTCCCCGAGGACAGGCTCCATGAGGACAGGTATCTAGCCCAGAGCCAGGTGTATAAATGGGAAGATTCTATGAAGGAAGAACAGCCAATGACAACCCAGGGGCCTGAGGTTAGGAGCCTGGGAACCTGAGGAGAAGGGGGAACCCAGGAGGAGGAGCAGGTTGGGTCAGTATATTGAATGACTTGGAAGCTTCATCACATCAGGCCTGGTATGCGGGCATGGGAGCCTGGGGGCTGTCTCTATAACTTCTGGGGATGGTGGGGTTAAGGTCTCTGCTCTGGGCCTGCTGCCCTATGTTCTGAAGGACTCCAGCCCTTTGGCCCTATTTCTGCCTACCTGGAAATCACACCCAAGGACACCCATCTGCACCACTATCTCATGTTAGTAATGACAACTGATGTTTATCAAACACTTCCTGTGTCTTCGGTGCTTCTCCATCTCATTTAACTGCACAACATTCTGTGAGTTAGTTTCTACTTATCTCAGTTTTTCAGTTGGGGAACCTGAAAATTCACACATCTGTTAAGTCATAGGGCTGGGATTTGGACCCCAGGTTGCTGGCCCTGCAGCTCTCGTTCCTAACCTCTGTAGCACTTCCATTCATGTGAGGATGAGCCAGCCACTTGTCATAGAGGAAAGGAGTTGTGTGGAGGCTTAAGGTGCCTCTGGCATGTCTTTGGGGGATCAAAGGGCAGCTTCAGTGTAATATTCGAGGCTTGAAAGGGGCCTTGGAGATATTTGGTTCATTCTACAGGAGAGGAATTAGGGCTCTGAGCACTTGCAAGCATGCTCTGAGTGACCTGGTTGATGGCATTTGCATGACTTCCCATCTGTGATGTGCCAGCATGGGTGGTCAAGTGCCCGCGGAAGCTGGATTGTCTTAGGCAGGTGGGCACCTCGCCTGCCCTGTCCTCCCTCAGTCAAACCTGAACTGAAATGACCTTCCTCAGCCTTGGCCTCACTCTCCTTCCTTCTCATCCTTCCCCCAGATTGACAAGTATCTCTATTCCATGCGGCTCTCCGATGAAACTCTGGTAGATATCATGACTCGTTTCAAGAAGGAGATGAGGAATGGTCTTTCCCGGGATTTTAATCCAACAGCCACAGTCAAGATGTTGCCAACGTTTGTAAGGTCCATTCCTGATGGTTCAGGTGAGTTTCTCACCCAGAGATTGGCTCCACGGGCTGAATGCTCTGTGAAAACATCCTTCCAACTTTCATTTATTCTTTCATTCACTCACTCATCCACTCAATCATTCACTTACTGTTTCATCCATCTGTTCTCCCATCTGTCCATCCATCCATCCATCCATCCTCCATGCATCATCAATCCACCCATCCAACATAGATCTACTGAGCATCTACCACATGTGAGGCACTAGGGATACCATGGTTGGACAAGGCCGACCTGCCCTCATTAGCCTGACTGCCTAGTGGCTTGTGATATGAAAGGGTAGTATTTATGGATCTTACAGATGCTGTGTAAGATCTTAGAGCTTATATCTCCAGAACACAAAAGGCTCCAGAACAAATGAAGGGTTCATTTTAGGAGAATCTCTCCATTGGGGCATCAAGGCTTCCCTTCAAATAAGTAGCAATTCTAGCGACCAAGTGGGTCTCAGACTCAGAGGGGAGATTCAAGTTCCCATCTGAACAAATTTTATAGATGCTAAATCAAGGCAGCTCCCAAAGCAGAGAAATAAGGGAGGGGAGATAGAATTGAATAAAAAAAATTATCCTGTCCGTGTGGCCCATGCTCCACAGTGGGGAGTTCGTGGGCTCAGCCCTGCACTTGACAGGTGGAGGCTGAGGGCACAGCTTGGCTTTCTCATGGAGGCTGTTCTGTCCAGCCAACCTGCAGTTAGTAGTTTGCAGGGCAAGGTGCTGTGCCTATCCCATCTTGGGCAGGAATCCCACCCTGAGCTGTGCTCTGTGATCTAGGTTAGGGTTCACCTGCATGTGAGAGGGAGAGAAGGAAGTCAGGTTTCTCTTGGGGTTGTGAGTACACGCCCTAAGAGTACGGCCCTCACTTCCTGCTCTGGAGGCTTGTGTAAAGCTAAGATTTGGGGCATCTGGTATGCAGCCTGCAAAATGGATGTCAGGGAAACTGCAGCTGTTGCAGCTGATGTGCACAAAAGATGGGCAAGGGCAGGGCTTGTGGGTAAGTCCTGCTATGCCTGCAGCAGGTGGCCTTTAGAAGTCCTGGAAGATTTAGATGCTGAGGAAGGGCATGTGTTCTGCTTGCTCTGTGGCCACCACTGGGCTTTGCTTCATGCACACACTCATTGGCATTTGTATCTCTGATGTTCTTGACTATTTAAAATCGACTCCATCTCCATTCTTTGGTTTTCCTTGAGTACTTGGTTACCAGCAGTTTCAGGTTTTAATAACTTCCAAAGAGATTCTGGCCATCAGAGTGACTGGGCTGTGGTGTGCCCTGGGTTTTGTTCTGATGTCTCTGGCTTTGTAGTTCATTCCTGTTTTCTCCCAGCCCTGGGTGGCACTCACATCCCGGAGCATTTGAGCCTTTCCAGGATTAGCAAGTGGAGTTCTGTAGTTCTGTTGGAGAGGTGTAGCTGTGTCTGCTGCACGCTGAGAGAAGAGGAAGGGGAGGGGAGGTGGACGGGTGTGGCCCCCCTTTCCCTGGAATAGCTCAGGAGGACACCTGATGTTTTTAGGGCACCTGATTCTGTGTGACTAGCCCAGGGCTAACGCATCCAAGGAGGAGATGCCTTCCCTTCCTCCTGCCCCTGCCCCTCATCCAGCTCCCCATCCTAGGACCGGATGTCAGCAGGGGGTCCTCCTTCCCAAGTCATTTCCAGGTTGTGGATCTCAGAGTGTGATCCAAGTACACCGGATGTCACTCATTCCCAAGTCATTTCCAGGTTGAGGATCTTCAGAGTATGATCCAAGTACCCCTGTAATCTAGCCATTTGCCCCCATCAACTACCCTTCAAAACAGCGCTCCATTCACACTCATTTGGGAAAAGCAACATTCTGCGGCCCCCTCGTAGAGGTGAATTCATAATAGACACCAAGTAACATAGGCCATGAGAGTCCTGCAGGAAAGAAACCTGTTTAACCTGGCTTGCTTGCCTTTTCCCCAAACCTGTTTGATCTTTCCCCTCATATTTCATCTATTTTGAGATAATTTTTTATTTGAATATCTCTGAAATCTATGTATTGTACAATAATCACAATAATCACCTCTTACTATTGGCAGCATTTTTCCTGTCTTCATGTTATGTGAAATAATTGTGTGTCTCACATTCAGTGGTGTCTTAAGTGTGATGACAGATGTGGTACTAGCCACGCTGGGGGTCACTGTCCTAGGGTTTGTGGAACGGGAGCCAGGAGCCTGGGCCCCATGACTCCTTTGAGCCTCTCTTTTCTCCAGTGTGGATGGGGCCAGATGTTTAGGGCCTCTTAGGAGCACAGAGCGGTGTTAAGAACAGACAGAGAAGGAGGCGGCGAAACCAAAGCTCTGAAGTACAAGGACCCACTGCCCTGAGCAGAGGGCCTGGGTCTGCTCACTTCACTCAGTGCTCTTCCCCTCCCACCCCCACCAGCTCTGCGCTCCCCTCACCCCACTGACCGTTTCTTCCACCCTGTATTAGTTTCCAAGGCTGCCATAGAAAGTACCACAAACTGGTGGCTTTAAATAACAAGAATGCACTGTTTCACAGTTCTGGAAGCCAGAAGTCCAAAATCAAGGTGTCAGCAGGGCCATGCTCCTTCTGATATTCTAGGCAGGCTCTTCTTGCCTCTTCCAGCTTCTGGTGGTGATCCTGGTGTTTCTTGATTTGCACTGTGTCTCCCCAGTCTGCCTCTGTCATCACGTGGTGCTCTCCCTGTGTGTCTGTCTTCACATGACATTTTCCTCTCATAAGGATACCAGTCAGGTTAAGACCCACAATAATCATGTCATTTTAACTTGATTACTCCTACAAAGACCCTGTTTCCACATAAGATCACATGTATAGGTGCAAGAGTTAGGACTTCAACATATCTTTTTGGGGGACACAGTGCATCCACAACACACCCTATAGCCTTTCTCCCTATGGCTCTTCCTAATATTCATGGGTGGTTTCAGTTCAGATGCCCCAGGGCCCACACTCCTCTTGGAATGGCCCCTGCAGCCCCACACAGACATTGACATTGATGCCAAGCCTCATATACCTGACCTGAGTCAGACGTGCCTCCACCTTCGCCTCCCCTGCTTACTTATCAACCAAGAACCAGAAGGTCCCTTGGAGTAGTAGAATGCGGCTCTGCTTCATAGTAAACCACAGTGCTGTTCCCTTTCTGAAATGTTAATTACTGCTTTAGCTATGTAATTAGTCAGCAGCAGAATTAGTGGTAATCCCAAACCGCTGAAGGATACTTTGGACTTGCTCATGGAGAGATGCATCTGTCCCTTAAGCGGTGAGGCACTTCCAAGTCAAAGGGAGAAGCAGACCTTTCCTTTTCTTCTGACCTTTACCCTGGTGGACTGGACTCTGAGTTTTGAAAATCTACTGATTTTTTTTGTAAATGCATCAGCCTATTTTTATTAATTTTTTTACCTTTGGACATTCTTAAGAAATATATATCTTTATTGATTTCAGAGAGAGAAAGGGAGAGGCAGAGTGAGAGATAGAAACATCAATGATGAGAGAGTTGTTGATCGGCTGCCTCCTGCATGCCCCCCACATGCCCCCCACCAGGTACCGTGCCTGCAACCTGGGCATGTGCCCTGACCAGGAATCAAACCTCGATCTCCTGGATCCTAGGTCTATGCTCAACTGCGGAGCCACGCCGGCTGGGCTGGACATTTTTGATGGGTAGTGGTTTTTCTTTAATTGCTGCTCTTCAGTAATCTGTACATTAAGTTTTTTAAACCCTAAGGTGGCTTTTAGCTGCTGCATATCCTTCTTGGAATAGGAAGGGTATAGATAATAAATAAAAGAAGGAAGCTATTGAAGCCTTTTTACTCGGGTGACGTGGCTGAACAGAAGTTTCTTTTCAGAGCTGCCCCAGCTCTCTCTGAAGACCCTGGTCACTCGGTTTCATTTGTAAAACCGCTTCTTTTTTTCTGTCTTCTCATTTATCCTTAAGAATATTGTAAATACCGCCCGGCCGGGGGTGGCTCAGCGGTTGAGTGTCGACCTAGGATCCAGGCGATCAGGGTTCGATTCCCGGTCAGGGCACATGCCCGGGTTGTGGGCTCGATCAGTGACTCTCTCATCATTGATGGTGCTATCTCTCTCTCTCTCCCTCTCCTTTCCTCTCTGAAATCAATAAAGACATATAAAAAAAATTAAAAAAAAAAAAAAAGAATATTGTAAATACAATTATATTGTAAGCTTTTGAATGCAGATTGAGTTGAATATCTTGTGTGCAGAATTAATTCATTGAGCAAGATGAAGGTAGGCATTTCATGAGGGCAGTTTTTGTTTGCTCTGTAGTCCAGCGCAGGCCTGGACTCGAGAGCGACATCTGTCCTCTGTTTGTTTTCTATTACTCACTGCTAATAATGGCTGTCATTAGAAAGTGGAGAGTTGCCAGGGGCCCTTCAGATGCTTTGTTTAATGAGCCTTCTCTAGAAGAGCTGAGCCTTTCTCCTGGCTTCTTTCTCCTGGCTTCCGTGGAAATGGGAAATGTGGGAAGAAGTCGAAAGTAGGAGGCACCAGCAGCAGGAAGGAAGGTTGAGGCCAAAGTTTTGGAGAGGAAGTTGGAGGGAAGCTCACCACTGCAAAAAGAGGCTGAAGGGAAAATAAAATAAAGTAAAAGCCCAGAGCCCCGGATTAATCTCTAGCTCTGCTGTTCTTTATCTGTGTGACCTTGGAGAAGTCAGCTAACTTTTCTAAGCCTCCATTTCCTCACTGTAAAATGGGCACTATAATCCCCCCCCTACCTGCCTCAGGCTGTCAAGAGGATCGAGTGAAAGGCTTTGGAAACTGCAAAACAACCTTAGGAGTTACAGTGGGCCATTGTCCTCCCCTCCATTATTGTACTCGAATAACTGACTTTGTAAGAATTCTTTGGGAAGGCCCTTCCCAACCAATGGGGCCATTCAGAGGACCCCCACCCATCAGGCCTAAGTGTGTATGACTAACCCTGGAGGAAAGAGTCAGTTTTTCAGAATTCACTGGCATCCCTGTGATGTTGTGGGCAGAGGGAGGCAGATAAAGGGGGAAGCAAAGGCAGGCTGCCTCACCCCACCCCGATACCCCACGCAATGTGGATGACCCCACATTCGGCTGCACTGGCGCCTCTGTGGTGCCTGACTGGACACAGCAGCTCTGAATCGGGGGACCAACCTGAGGCAGAAGGGGATGATAGACCCCCCCTTTGTTATGAGGGCAAGTATTTGGGGGACTCATTCTCTAATAAAGAATATTGAACTTGCACCTCAGGGGGATAGCTCAGTTGGTTGGAGCGTCATCCTGTACACCAAAGAGGTTGTGGGTTTGATGCCCACACCTAGGTTGTGGGTTCTATCCTTGGTCGGGGCACATACAGGAGGCAACTGATTGATATTTCTCTTTCTCTCTCTCTCCTGATTGATGTTTCTCCCTCTCTTTATTTCCCTCCCTCCCTCCCTCCCTCCCTCCCTCCCTCCCTCCCTCCCTCCCTCCCTCCCTCCCTCCCTCCCTCCCTCTCTAAAAAATCAGTAAACATATCTTCAGGTGAGGATCTTTTAAAAAGGATATTGAACTTGGGAGCTTTCTGGTTATAGCTGAAAGAAATCTAACTCCAATTTGTATAAGCAAAAAAGGGTCAGAATTCTAGGTCCATGTAACTGGGAAATCTAGTTGTAAGTTGGCTTCTGTGTTCAGGGAGTCACCTATCTCTTATTCTTTCGGTCTCTGTGTTGGCTTCTTTCGAAGGCCACCTCCCCTCATGGTGGAGACAGCCCAGGCAGCCCCCACCGACACCTCACCAGTGATGGTCTTAGAGAGGGTGATAATTGACAGGTATGGGTCATGTGCCCAACCTGAACCAATCATAGTGGTCAAGATGAGTGACTCTGGATGCTCTTGGGTCACACATTTGTGCCCTGGAGCTGGAGCAGAGGGATCAGCCCCACCCCCAACCTCAAATATAAAACAGGAAGGTAGTTATCTAAAGAGATGCTAGACAGCCAACAAAGTTTACCAGATTTCTTGTAACCCTTACCAGAAGGCATTCCTTGTTGTCCTTTGTGTGGCAGAGAACAGGATGGAACAGACCATGTATCTGACCCAGGCAGTTCTCGCTGAACTAGCAGCAAACCCTTACTAACTGCCCGCTGTGTGTAGGAGTCAGTACCGGGGGAGGGAGAGGGGAAGCATGTTAAATTGCCCTTTCTTTCAAGTTGCTTATCATTCAACTGAGGAAAAAAGGTGATATACCCATAAAAAAACAATGAGCATCACAATATTTGCAAGAATACAAGTGACTAAGAAAAGTGAGGGGCCCTCGCCTTCCCATAGGTGTGACCACAAGCAAGTCATTCAGCTGGTTTGGTCGGAGCTTCCTAATCCATAAACTGAGAAAGGGAGTTAATGTTTGTCCCATATTTCCTGAGCTGCAAATGTGATTTATAGAAGAGATGCCAACTGCCATTTCTTTTAGCACAAACACACCCTGGAATAAGGGTCACTGCTCAGGGAAGGACTGGGAGCTGCACTGGGCTTGACAATGACCCTTTGTAAAATGCCTTCAGGGAAAGCACATCATCTACTCCCACTTCCAGGTGTGTGGAGTGTCCAGTATTTGGCATTGTCCTGATGTGCTGAATTTTCACTCTGATGCCATCCTTGGGATCCTGTCCCCCTGGTCATCCAGGAGGCAGTTAAAAAAAATTTTTTTTTTATTCTCACCTGAGGACATCTTTTCCATTGCTTTTCAGAGAGAGTGGAAGGGGGAGAGAGAGAGAGAGACAGAGACAGACAGACATCGATGTGAGAGAGATACATCGATTGGTTATCTCCCTCAGGCTCCAACCAGGGCGAGCCTGCAACTGAGGTATGTACCCTTGGCCAGGGTCAAACCTGGGACCCTTCTTCTGCGGGTCGCTGCTCTAATCACTGAGCCAAACTGGCCTAGGCCAGGAGGCAGTTTTATCCATTCATTGTAAATTTGGGCTTTGGATTCGAATTCTGGCCCTGCTACTTACTGGTTGTGTGCTTGTCTAAGTTACCTAACCCCTCCAGCCTGTATTTGCACATCTGTAGAATGGGGATCATAATAGTACCTACTTCATAGGGTTGAGAGGGTTCGAAGGAAATGATGCTTATGAAGCACTTAACGACTGGACTGGAGAAAGCTCAAGGAGTGTTAGTGGTAAAATAAAGTGCTTTTGATATTTTAGTAATTTATCCTCCTGAGAGGAGCCACCTCATACCGAATTCAGTTTTTTAACCTTGTGGTAGTGTTTCCCACAAATCTGTGAATTTCCCACAAATCTATGGTCCCTGCTTCCCAGAATTCTCCCTTGGTCTCATTCCTTTCGACCACAGAGGTAATTTAAGACCAGTGGCAGCATGTGGTAGATCCATACAGTAGAATATAATGCAGGCATAACAGGATCACATACTGATCCATGCTGTCCCATAGATGAACCTTGAAGACGTTGTAGGCAAAAGAAGCCAGACCCAACGGACTGCATATTGTATGAGTCTATTGATATGAAATGCCCAGAATAGGGAAATCTATAGAGACTAGTGGTTGTTGTTGGATAACAGGGAGTTGGGAGGAGATGAGAGCGACTGTGAATGGGTGTGGGGTTTCTTTTTGGGGTGATGAAAATTTTCTAAAATTAGATAGTGCTCATGGTTGCACAACTCTGTAAATATACTGAAAACCACTAAACTGTACACTTTAAAATGGGTGAGTTGTATAATATGTGAGTGATTTCTCAATAAGTGTTTATTAAAAAAAAAACCCCAACCAACCAGTGACATAACTGCTTCATGCTTAATGAACAGCATGCAGGGGTGCTGGACTTGAATGAATGATGAACCACCAACCCCTGTGATCAAGCAGCTACCGAGCATTTATTGAGCTGTCCTGGGAATCAAACTCAGGTGCAAAGAATCCTAAGTTGTCCTTCCTCAAGGAACTGAGAAAGAGAAGAACAGAACAGTGATATTGTGTTAGAGTTCTTTGGTTTCTTTACACCCTTGTTAGTTCAAGTATTTGTTGCCAAACACCATTCTGAGATCCAGAAATGGAGCAGTGTGTCAGAACTTACAGCTCGGTGGAATCAAACAGAAAGATGTGCCAGCTTTATAAAAGAGATTGCTTTTAAAAAAAAAAAATTTTTTTTTTAAACAGCCATTACTTATAAAAATAAAATAAATAAAAAAGCTGAAGGGATTTCAAAGAGCCAAAACAATCTTGAAAAAGAAGAAAAACGTTGGAAGACTTCCACTTCCCAGTTTCAAGATTTACTACAAAGCAGCAGTAGTCAAGACAGTGTGGTGCTGGCATAAGGATAGACGTGTAGATCAATGGATCAGAATCGAGAGTGCAGGATGTCAATTTTATCTTAATAAAACTCAATAAATAGTAACCCATATTTAACTTTTTGAGGAACTGCCATTTATTGGGGAAAAGAATAGAGAGTTCAGATGTAAATCCACCCATTTACGGTGATGAGGGTGCTAGACTGTTCAATGAGGGGGAGAATAGTCTTTTCAGCAAATGATGTTGGGCTAATTGTTCACATGCAAAAGAATGAAGTTGGACCTCTTGTCTCATATCATATACAAAAGTTAAGACAAATCAAATGCCTAAATATAAGAGCTAAAACTATAAGACGCTTAGAGGAAACATAGGTGTGAATCTTTGTGACCTTGGATTTGGCAATGGATTCTTAGATAATGACACCAAAAGCACAAAAAACGAAAGAAAAAATAAATTGTACTTCACCAAAATTAAAAACTTTTATACTTTAAAAGTCACCATTAAGAAAGTGAAAAGACAGTTAACTCATACAATGAGTTTATTAGTTGGCTATAAAAGGGAAGGAAGTACTGATATATGCTACGATATGATGAACCTTAAAAATATTTTACTAAATATGTTTTGCTAAGTGTAAGAAAATGTTTGCAAGTCATATATCTGATAGGGACTTTTATCTAGAACATCAAGAACTCTTACAACTCAACATTAAAAAAATAAATAAGACAGTTTTTAAAATGAACCAGGGATCCGAATAGACATTTCTCCAGAGAAAAGGTGCTCATCATCATTAGCCGTCAGAAATATAAATCAAAACAAGAAAAGGTGGATAGTGTCAAATGCTGAGGATGGGAAGAAAGTAGAGCCTTCATATATTGCTGGTGGGAATGTAAAATGGTGCAGCTGCTTTGGAAAACAGTGGCAGGTCCTCAAAAAGTTAAATATAGGCTACCATTTCACATAGCACTTCTACTTCTGGTTATATCCCCAAGGTAAATAAAAATAAATATCCACACAAAAACTTGTGCACAGATATTTATAGCAGTGTTAATCATAATAGACAAAAGTTGTAAACGACCCAAATGTCCATCAACAGATGAATGGGTAAATGAAACGAGGTATATTCATACAGTGGAATATTAGTTGGCTATAAAAGGGAACGAAGTACTGATATATACTACGATATGATGAACCTTAAAAATATTTTGCTAAATATGTCTTGCTAAGTGTAAGAAGTTTGTCACAAAAGGCCACGTATTATGTGATTCCGTTTATATGAAGTGTCCAGCAGAGGCAAATCTATGGAGACAGAGTAGATTAATGGTTACTTAGGGCTGTGGGAGATAAGGGACTTGAGAGGTGATAGTTAAAGGGTACAGGATTTCTTTCTGAGGTGATGAAAATGTTATAAAACTGGTTTATGGCAACGGTTGTGTAACCGAATATACTAAACACCGTTGAATTGTACATTTTTTTTTTTTTTTAAATATATCTTTATTGATTTCAGAGGGAGGAAAGGAGAGGGAGAGAGAGAGAAACATCAATGATGAGAGAGTAATTGATCGAGCCCACAACCCGGGCATGTGCCCTGACCGGGAATCGAACTCTGATCGCCTGGATCCTAGGTCGACGCTCAACCGCTGAGCCACGCCCAGCCGGGCTGAATTGTACACTTTTAATGGATGAATTGTATGGTGTGTGAATTATATCTCAACGGTGCTGTTACCAAAACATGTAATAATGAGACACCCCAAGCAGACCTGTGTTTACTATTATAGGATTGAGGGCTTTGTGGACCACTGGGGCTCAGGATGGAAGGAGTGGCTGTCACCCCCCCACACACACACACACATGATGCTCATTGGGACAGTGGGAATGTCACCTTAGCATCAGAAGTAAAATGAACAGACTTTAACTGATTTTTTTGGGAGCATGTGTGGGGGTAACTAATGAGAAATAGGGTAATGTTTGATGGTGGCTTAATGGTTTGGAATCCTGCCCATGGCCACTGCCCTTGGTGCTATATGGTGGTCTCGGCATATAGTTCCATCATTTTTCACTGTCCTGCTGAGTCTCACCCCAATTACTGCACACATTGGTCCTGGGGGATGTAACTATATCGGGCCATTTTACTCATGTGATCAAGAGGGACATCTGTTAAAAACATCCTTTGGTGGAAACAACCCAAATGTCCACTGACCGATGAATGGATAAACAAAATGTGATATGTACATATAATAGAATATCATCCACCCTCAAGAAGGAATGAAATACTGACACATGCTATAACATGGATGAACTTTTGAGATTTATTTTATTTTTGCTTAATGCCTTCACCTTTTCCACCCGAACCTTTGCAATTTTATACAAAATGAAATAAGCTAGACACCAAAGGATAAATATTGTATGATTTCACTTATGAAATATCTAGAATAGGCAAATTCTTAGAGACAGAAAGTAGAATAGAGGTTACCAGGGATTGGAGGGAGGGGAAATGGGGACTTATTGCTTCATAGTTATAGAGTTTCTGTTTGGGGTGATAAAGTTTTGGAAATAGATAGTGGTGATGATTGCAGAACATTGGGAGTGTACTTGATGCCGCTGAATTGTACACTTAACAATGGTTGCAGTGGTAAATTTTATGTATATTTTACCACAATAAAAAATGTAGAATAAATGGAGCTCTGGCCTAGCCATAATCAGTGCCTGAGCTGACAAGGAAGGAACCCAAGTTACGGGATGATCTCAGAGGTGGGGCTTCTCTGAGTTGAAATGCTATTTTTATTTTTAGTGTGCAGATGGCAGTGCTGTTGTAGATAAAGGGTAAGGAATTAGAGAAAGATGGGGTGGGCTTTGTACATAAGTCAGTACTTTCAGGATGCTGGTCTGGGAGCACGTGTGAGGTTTGTGTGACTCCTGCTTCCTGGTCAGAAATGCTGTGCTGCGGGGGTGGGTGGCCGGACCGTGGGAGAAGTGCAGAGAGTGAGTCCTTCTTGTAAAACTTGGATCTGATGCAATTCTTGTTGTCCTCCTAAACAGAAAAGGGAGATTTCATTGCCCTGGATCTTGGCGGGTCTTCCTTTCGAATTCTGCGGGTGCAAGTGAATCATGAGAAAAACCAGAATGTTCACATGGAGTCTGAGATGTATGACACCCCGGAGAACATCATGCATGGCAGCGGAAGCCAGGTGGGTCCCCGCTCCTTCCAGGTACCAGACCCCACAGCACTGGGGTCCTGAGCCCTGGGAAGCAGTGCATTGTAGGTGCATGTGGAGAGGGACTCCTGGGTGGAAGGGTGTGACCTGAAGAGACCCCACTGCCTGGGTAAACTGGTGGATGAGAGGGGGCTGCAGCGGGAAGGGTGTGAAGAGGGAGGCCCAGCAGCTCTGTTGGATAAAGTCATTCATTTCCCCAGGGATCCTGGGGTTCGTTCCTCAGCACAGGTTTAACAGAGCCATTGGGCCAAAACACCTTTTCCAAGTCACTGGCCTCCTCACCTACTTCACCAAAGGCTCAGGCCTCCTAGGGTGTGGCTTGCATCTGTGGGGCAGCAGGAATTTTAGGTGCAGCTCCAGTGGTAAATCAAGAGATCCTGGCCAGCTGATTTAATAGCCTCCTCTGAGTCATTCACACAGAAAGCAAATAGGGCAGGGCCTTGAGTGGAAAATTACTGTCCCCTCCTCTCTCACTTGGTACCCGAGCCCCACCCACTTCAAGGTCCCCCTGGAAGGGCTCCCTGACTTTGCTGGTCTAGGGGTCATGGCCATGCTCGTGCTCAGAAGGACCCGTCCACTGCGCTCCTGCCTGTCTGATTGCAGTGAGTGGTGGGTCCCTAGCTGGCTAAGGACCCTGTGATCAGGGTTCAGGCAGCCCCCAGTCAGGTTTTCAGCCATGTCTGCTTCCTGTAAGCTCGTACTCCTATGGATGTTTTGGCTCCTCTAGTTTGCAGCTCGCCTCCTGGGTCATGGCCATGGCTGCTTTCCAAGATATGTATTCAGAGATGGCCAAATATTTGCTTTAGGGAGGGTGTGTTCACAGTAAGGTTCATGACTAAGTTCTCCAGAAAACCCATTTATTTTGGGCTAGACTTCGAGATGAGGCCCAGCAGCCACCTCCTCTTGACTCTACTTTGTTTCTAAATTAACATGAGTGGGACTGGTGCAAGCACTCTGCCTTTTTGAGAAAAGGGCTAATCCTGGCCTTTAACCCGCTTCAGGGGGTTTTGGTTAAGAGCTTTTCATATGGTGACACTGTCATTAGAACAGATGAACCATTGTTCAGTCAGCCACTGAATGGGTTGTATCACTCATTGATGGCCCTGCCTGGAGGTTTCCTGGCTTATCCCTCCATTTCTGGGCTGCAGAAACTAATTGTGTGTGTGTAGGAAGGGCATGAAGGCTGCCAGCTGGTAGGGCTCCTAATCCTGCCCCGCGGTTGCTGCATTGCTCCCCCTTGCAGGTGGCTAGCAGCCTTGGGTTGGCATCCTTGCTCTTTCCGTTTGGCAACAGGTACTGACCTGTCACACTCTGTCCCCATGGTCCCTGGGTTGAGCCATCTCTGCCTGCTGCCTTCACTATTGGGACTCCCCCCCCCCCCCCCCCCCCCCCGTGCTGCAGACATTCCTGTGTGCTTTGGGAGGGTTTGTAAATTAAGGGGGTGTCTCCCTCACAGGTACATACTTGCTACGTTCACTTCCACAGTGACTTCCTTCTTACTGCCGCTTCTGGGACCTTGTCTCTCCCAGCTTCTGTCCCCATCTTCTCTGCCCCAGGATCACCTTCTTTCCTGCTGTTTTTTCCTCTGCTTTTTTCAACCAGAAAAAAAGATGATGATGATAATGATGATGTAGTATTATAGTAAATACATAGCATTTGTTATATACAAGTCACTGATATAAGCATTTTATATGGATTAACTCATTAATCGGCACAGGTAGTATTATTCCCATTTCACAGATGAGAAAATTGAGGCTTGATGTTATGTAACCAGCCCTTTGGGTCTCACAGCTCGTAAGTGACAGAGCTGGGATTTAAACTCAGGCAGTCTGGCTCCCATGTTTTACCAACATGGGACATGCTTAGTCTGGGTTTTGTCTTTGTCTTGCTTGTTTTTATTTATTTAAAATTTTTTTGGTGGTGAGGAAATGTGAGGGCTATGGGCAGGGAGGTAGGTCCATGGGGTGAGGGAGAGGGTCGGCAGTTGAAAAATAGGGATAAAACAGGAATCTCTGTTCCAGAAGTTCGGTGTGAAGTTAGAAATAAGTGTTGGGTGATCTATTTTTCTGAGCTCTCTTACAGACCTGTAGAGTATTCTGGAAAACCAAGGGCCCCATTTTGCCCATGAAGCAGCTCAGACTCACAGGCTCTGAACAGTGCTGAATTCTTGGGTTGTGATCTTGTCTTCTGAAATGTGTGGAATTCTTAATAGATTTTTAAACCTTTTGTTTAAAATAACATTGAACTTACAGAAAAGTTTTCAGATAAACACAAAGAACTCCTGTATAACCCTTGATCCAGACTTCCCAATTGTTAACCATTTGCTTCCTCCTTCCCTCTCTCTTTCTACACACACACACACACACACACACACACACACACACACACGGTCTCAAGTTTCAATGCAATTTTAAGCTTTAGTAATTTTGGAAGCATAAATGCAATCTTAAAACATAACTTATTACATTTTGGGGATTTTGAATAAGAAGTGTTTAGGTTTTTATTTTAGTCATTGTTTGCCATCTTCATCAGAGGAACTGAGTCTATGTGTGGGGACTTTTAAAATAACTAGCATGTTGTCAGAAAGGAAAAAATTAATGTTTTTCGGGCTCTAAAGTTTTGAGTGCAGAGAGGCTGGGTAACTTCCTTCCCTGGTTGGTCACAGACATAGTTTGTCTGAGGGTGGCTTCCTGTCTCCTCGAGCCCCTGGATTGTAGATGTCCACAAATCCTGCATTTCCTTCTTAACAGAGCACTTTGGGGTGGTTGTGTTTGGCTCAGCTTGGGGGATCTGGTTGGTGTACCCCATTCATGTGATCCACTCTGTAGCCTTCTCTCCTGATGGCCGAGGGGGAACCTGGGCTTCTGAGTGTGGATGACGTGGGGCGTGCTGATGGACTTAATAGTGGGCTTAAATCTCTGGAAATATAGGTCGCAGGGAGCTTAGCCGGCTCCTCTAGAGAAGGTGGTCATGTGTCCTCAGTTGGGTTGCTGGCTGCAGGCAGAACCTGAGTACTGGTGACTCAGGGACAGAGGCTCCTGCATCCAAATTGACAAGTTTTTCTTTACCTTGGCAGAAAAGTCATACATATATTTTTATTCAGGGGATTTTGGTTAAGAATATATTTTTATTCAGGGGGTTTTGATTTCAGGGAGAGGGAGCGAGAGATAGAGACATCAATGATGACAGTGTCATTGATCAGTTGCCTCCTGCATGCCCCCTGCTGGGGATCGAGCCTGCAACCCTGGGCATGTGCCCTGACTAGGAATTGAACTGCAGTCTCCTGGATCATAGGTTGATGCTCAACCGCTTAGCCACGCTGGCTGGGCAAAAAGTCAGACTTTAGAGCTCAGTCTGGGACATCTGGGGAAAGATGGAGATGGGAATAATGACTTCTGCCCCCCTTTCAAGGATACCCCTGCAAGGAAAGCCTTCAGGCAGATGGCCTTGTCTGGGAGCAGAGCTGGGTCTGCTTCCTGTGACTGTGTGGCATGACGTTGCCGACACTGCCTTCTTTTGGGCTTCAAGAAGCTCCACAGTTGTATCAATTCCATACATAAAGGAGGTCTAATGCTATGGCAGCCACGTGAAGAAGATGGGCGATGTGTGGTACCTAGACCATGGGGGTATAGAGCTAAGAAAAAGGGAAGTTCTTAGTTTGACTTAGCTCTCCTCTGGTCAGAACATATGTGAAACAGTATGGTCAGCTCTGGGTACATTTTAGACATGAGGGGAGGGATTAGATCCAAAAAGATTGCCTTAAAGGTGGTGAGCCTCCCAAAACTGGCAGTCTTCTTTCAGAAGCCGGGGAAGCAGTGTTCAGGGTTCTTTGTAGTCGATCCTAAGATGTGTGTGCATATCCCAGGCAGTGTGTTGTGGAGCAGGCAAGCTTAAATTGCATTCCACTAAATAAATTATGATATGTTCACCTCATAGAATCCTATGTAGTAGTGAGAATGAACAGTCTACAAAGGCACACAACAGGTGGATGACTCATACACATAACAGAGTGAAAGAAGACATTCCTCAGAGAGTGCACAATGTCATTCCATTCGTATAGTAGGCAGGTAAAACCAGTCGAGAGTTAGAGGTCAGGGTGACTTGCGATTGCCCTGATAGCATTGTGTTTCTTGATCTGGGTGCTGGTGACACAGGTGGGTGCAGCTTGTGAGAACCTAGTAACCTCTGCACTTAGGATGTGTGTACTATTTTGGGGGGATGCCTATTGTTCTTCAGGAAAAAGTAAAAATATAGTAGTCTGAAGATTGCTGAATCACTCAGGTGGGCTAGCAACTGTGCAACTGCTCATGGAGCTTCTGGAATTTGCAGATGGATGTAGATAGAGACATCTGGGGGAAATGGAGATGGGAGTAATGACTTCTGAGAAGGGGTCAGATAGCAACTCCACCTGGGTGGCTGAGGGAGACTATGATATAGAGGGATGAGCTGATTTTCTATTATTTTTAATTAATTAAAATTTTGAAAATTATTAATTGAGTTCACTATTTAATATTTAAAGATATTTTTAATATTTTTAACTGTCAGTACCCTCATAATACATACTAGTGACTGCTGAGGCGCCAGTTCTATTGGAAGGGTTTGAAAAGCCGCCCAAGCTGCGCTGGCCCACTGGGCAGGCTGTGTGAAGGGATTCGTCTCTCCCATTGACACTCGCAGTGGCTTTTCAAGAAAGGCCTCAGGCTGCCATGTCGTTTACGTTTTTCCTGAGATGCTTTTCTCCCTCTTGACTATTCTCTCATCCTTCCTCCAGCTTTTCGATCATGTGGCTGAGTGCCTGGGAGACTTCATGGAGAAAAAAAAAATCAAGGACAAGAATCTGCCCGTGGGGCTCACGTTTTCTTTCCCTTGCCGGCAGTCCCGGATAGACGAGGTAAGGGCGTTCTGGGGCTGCCCCGCTCCGTAGGAGCCCCAACTGGAAAAGCGGGTGGGCCCCTTTTCTCGACCACGTTTCCCTTTTGTTTATGGATTGGCCTGCGTGTCTTACAGATTTTTAGAAACTTTTTATTTTTATTGATTTTTTTTTTTTTTAAGGGAAAGCAAAAGCTTATTGAAGGAGAACAGAGACAAAAAGCTCCTTCCACAGTGAGGGGGTCCCAAATGGACAGCCCTAGAAACTTTTTAGGAATGAATGTAAAGTAATGATATTATATTTATTTTTCAATTACGCTAGTTATTTATGTATTTTTGGAAAAGAATCATGGTATTTGTGGCCATCAGGTGGAGAGAACCGTGTATTAAATTCAAGCAAGTGAAGGTAGAAGAAAAAATGCCCTTCACACACACACGTGCCCTTCACAGTTAACACACATAATCTTCAAACACCCCCATGAGTGAAGTGCTTATGATCCCCACTGTACAGATGAGGAAATTGAGGCTCAGAGAGGTGTTAAGAACCTGCCCAAGGCCATCCAACCAGGAAGCAGCCGAGTCTTGGTGGTAACCAGTCTGCTGTTCTGCAGAACAGGCCCATTTGGGCCCATGCCCCCTCCACACTTCTGGGCAATATCCCTGTACCTCTTTTTCAGTAGGGTAAGTGCCCTTTCTTGTGCTCTGCTTCATGCCACTGGGGCCCTTACATCTGTGTAATCACATAATTGTCAGAGCAACAAGCGGCCTGAGAGTTCAGTAGGCAAAGCCCCTACCCTCATCAAGGTCACAGGGCTTATTAATAGCAGATCTAGGACAAGAATACCAGGCCCTACCTCCCACCTAGGGGACCCTCACCAGTAACACACACACACACACACACACACACACACACACACACACACACACACATTTAAAGGCCTCTAAGATGTTGCCATCTCCTCTTTTCTCTCTCTGGTATCTGATATTGCTATACCTCTAAGGTGTTCCAAGGTGTTAGCCTCTAGGATGTCTTCCCAAACCTTTCACAAAGCCTGTTGTTGGTACTACATTTCACTTGGCTTTTGAGAACTGAAATGTGACATTCACACTGCCTGGGCAAAGACAGTGTGGGACACCCCTTTCCTACCAGGAGAGGTGGGAATGAAGCCACAAGTGCTCGATGTTGTTCATTCATTAGCAGCTGTTGACCAAGTGCCTTCCCGTGTGGGCTGTGCTAGGCCCTAGGAGAGACCACAAGCATAGTCTCCAGGGAAGAAGGCATTGTAGGAGTGGGGAGGGAACGTCCTCAACTGTGTGGGCTGTGCTAAGCCCTAGGAGAGACCCAAGCATAGTCTCCAGGGAAGAAGGCATTGTAGGAGTGGGGAGGGAACATCCTTAAGGCCATAAGATCCTCCTCGCAGGGTAGAGCAGTTAAGCCTGGCAGAGGGGCATTGTGGGCAGAGAAGGAGCCAAAGTCGGGGGCCACACCAGCAGGCCTTGACACCCTCAGGGAGGGCTTCCTAGGCTGGACTGTGGGACCTGCCAGGAAATGAGTGGATTACAGGCTCTAATAACCCACCCATGGGTCTTGTGTCCACTCAAGGCTGCCTGGAAGCCTTCAAAATTGTCCAAATCTAAACTGGCTGCCTTACTCCACACACAGGCAAAGTGCCCCTCAGAGGAGTTATGGGAACTGCCTGCAAGGAAATGAGCAGAACTGGGGGACTAGGACCTGGTCTCCTGATTTCCAACCCCATGCTCTTTCTACAATACCATGTTCTCGGAGTTCGTTTTGGAAGGTGTGTTGAGACGAAGAAAATAGTGTCCAGGAGCTTTTGGAATGTCTGGTTCAGCTGCGGGCTGCTGCTGAGCGAAGAACCATAAATTACCGCCAAGTACTCGCCCTTCCATACATGCTACAGGCTGTGTGGCTTGCACAGTGAGCCAGGCAGCCCATGTCATGCACAACCCCCCGCCCTCCCCGCCCCAGACTGAGGGGCCTGAACAGCAGCTCTTCCCAACCCTGCCACGTTACTTATAGTGATTTTCTCTATTCAGAGAAAAACAGTCAAAAAGAAACAATCATTTTTCTTCTCTAGTATCTTTGATTAAAAAAAATACAAAAGCAATATGGGAAACTATTTAAATAAAACAAAAAGGTAAAGCAAAAAGTAAAATTTCTACCCTTCCACGTTCCCAAGTGAATAACCATTGGATTTCTATCCTTCTTGAGGTTTCTCCGTTAATATACAAACAGAAATGGGTCATATTGTAGAAATAGTGGAGTCGCTGCTTTCAAATGGCAGTTAAGTTCCAAAGTTGGGAAAGAGACATAAATCCTTTGCAAAGAGTCCATATTTTCCGTAAATCTCCAGGACCTGCCTCTTTGGAGCTCATTAGCCTAGAGTTAGCTCAGCATTTTCCCTTCTCTGTTGGCTCCTGCTTTCTTTCCTTGGGCCTATGGAAGTGAGGTTTGTTTTCAGAGTGAGGAAGGTGATGAGGTAATAGCTGCATTTCCCCTGTTTGCTTTTTAAATGAAGTCTGGCTGTGCAGTTGACATCCAGTTAGATTTGCACACCGTGTAACACTGCTGCCGTGGCTGCAGCATTGTCCCATGGCAGCCACCAGAGAAATCCACCACGTAGGTGGACGAGCAGGAAACGGGACAGCCTGGTCCTGTTACCCAGTGTGGTCTGAAGCCAGCCACTTGGTCCCTCTGGGCCTCTGCTTTGTCGTTGTCCTTGAGCAGCCTCCCCAAGGGCCTGGGGGTTCTGGAGGCCTCCCAGCCTTCTTTGTCCTACCGCACCCCTCTGCTCTCCTTTGCAGGGCGTTCTGATCACCTGGACAAAGCGATTTAAAGCGAGCGGAGTGGAGGGAGCGGATGTGGTGAAGCTGCTTAACAAAGCCATCAAAAAGCGCGGGGTAACTTCTCTCTAGGCCACGCGGAGGTGTGGGGATGTGGGGAGAAAGCTGGGTTCTAAAACACACCAAGGCCCTTTTGGAGGTTGGGGGGGCAGTAGTGCATGGCCTCCTTCTGATAGAGGAGGGCTGGGCTGTGCAGGGAACCGGCATGGTCGGTGCAGCCTGCGGTGGTGGGAAGCAGGGCAGTCAGCACATGGGTGCAGTGGGGTGATTTGCAGAGGGCTGTGGCTCTGTGTATAAATCCGACTCTGAAAAGAATCTTAAGCCAGATAATTAAGGGGACTGTGCAATTCCATAACTTAATCACGGCACTCAATCTGGTTAATGCGAGTGCCAGCAGTGACGAAAGCAGCCCCACCTCCAGGAGCAATGGTGGTCATGAAAACCACTCTCTCTTTAAGGCTGTGATCTCTGCTCCCACGTGTGGATGGTGACACCCTGTTATCTGTCCCCAGGATTATGATGCCAACATCGTGGCCGTGGTGAATGACACGGTGGGGACCATGATGACTTGTGGTTATGACGACCAGCATTGTGAAGTTGGCCTCATCATTGGTAATTTCCACCTGTTTCCATGTCCCTTCCTTTAGCCGGTGTTTCCAGAAGGCACAGCCTCCTCTCTGTGACTTCATGTGATCACAGCTTTGATCTCATCTCTCTCTCTCTCCAAGGCACTGGCACCAACGCGTGCTACATGGAGGAACTGAGGCACATTGAACTGGTGGAAGGTGACGAGGGGCGGATGTGCATCAACACTGAGTGGGGGGCCTTCGGGGACGATGGAGCCCTGGAAGACATCCGCACGGAGTTTGACCGCGAGATAGACCGGGGATCTCTTAACCCTGGAAAACAGCTGTGAGTCCCACCCACCTTTCCTTACTAATCATCTCTATGACTCAGGGAATACTAAACATAAGATTTGGGATGGGAGATGAAAGGGGAAGAAAGCTGAGTGCTCACAAAGGGAAAAGCCCATCAGATTTGCATTACCTTTTTCTCCTTTGGAGAAAGACACAGCTGTGGGGTCTGCAGACTCTGAGATTCTGGCTCAGGGTTGCACAGTGGCTGTTCCAATAAGTACTTGGGTTGGCAACTGGGCAAGCAGGACTCAGAAAGGCCCTCTCCTGCCGGGGATCCGCAACACAGCTGTGGCTGGGACGGTCCTCTCTGTTGCTGTCTGGTCCTGTCAGGAGCAGGAACAATGAGAACTGTGTTTCCCTGTACCCATGTTGACGGATGAGGGAGGGCCCAGTGCTCAGGTGCGGTAGTATCCTTGGCTTCCGGGCCTGCCTCTGAATGGAACAGATTGTTTTGCTGTGTCACAGCCAGCTCTGGGTGTGCCAGCTGGGCTCTCAGAGGACAGGCCAGCTGCCCGGATGTGGACCTGCCTCTTTGGTCTGTCCTGCTCAGGGCTTTCTCCCGGCCCCTGGTCAGCAGACTCAGGCTTGAGTCTGGCTCAGACATGGCATTGAACCCCCGTTTGCGGCAGCCTCTCCCCTATAGCCCTGGCATCAGAATGGCTGCTGCAGTTACAGAGTCCACACCTCACATCACACCTCTCAAGGGAGGCAAGAGGGGGGTTCACTCTGTGATAGGCCTGTGGCTGAATGTGCCTGGAAGCAGAGATGAGCTGCTTGCTTTAAGCTACTCAGCCATCCCCTGGAGTTGAGGGAGAGGTTAGTGGGGGGAGAAGTGGGTTCCTCAAAGCAAGTTCTTCTTGGTCCTTTTGGCTGGAGAGGGAGAACATGAATGCCAAGGAGGTGACCAGTGACAGGGGTCCCATGGGAATGGCTGCATTTCAGCCCTGTCATCTACTCGGCATTCCCTCCGAGAAGACATGTACCCTTCTGAACTGGGAAATGGAGAGGATGCTCCCTGGCCACCTCCTTCCCGCAGGCCTGGGCGATCTCCCTGAGAGAGCGATGGGGATGAAAGCCCTTTTAAAAAGTATAGCATTACCTGGCCGGGTGTGGCTCAGTGGTTGAGATTCGACCTAGGATCCAGGAAATCGAGGTTCATGTGCCGGCCAGGGCACATGCCTGGGTTGCGGGCTGCAGCCAATCAATGACTCTCTCATCATTGATGTTTCTCCCTCTCTCTCCCCCTCTCCCTTCCTCTCTCTGAAATCAATAAAGATATATATATATTTTTTAAAAAGTACAGCATCAAGTTTTGTAGGAGATTATCATATTTTGCTCATTTCTAAATCCTGATGTTTCCCCCGACTGCAGGCAGCCTTCCCTGCCTGCTCCTGGGGTACTCTCCTCCTGTTGCCCACCCTGGGGATAGGTGTGGGGTCCCCTTGCTTAATCACACAAGTGTGTGGTCTCACCTGCTAGCGAGGCTTTGAGCTCGTGAGAGGTGAGGCCTTATCTCCTTCTGTATCTGTCCCACTCTTCATGAGTTGCCCCAGTGGTAGATACGTAAGAAGGACCTGACAAGTGCTGGGTGCTTTTCTCCTGCAGGTTTGAGAAGATGGTCAGTGGCATGTACCTGGGGGAGCTGGTTCGACTGATCCTGGTCAAGATGGCCAAGGAGGGCCTTTTATTTGAAGGGCGGATCACCCCAGAGCTGCTCACCAGAGGAAAGTTTAACACCCTTGATGTGTCAGCCATTGAAAGGTAGGTGCCACCTCTTGAAGTTTTAATGGGGGGGTGAGGGGGGCAGAAGAGTGACAGGTCCCTTGTTATCACTTGAGTCCTGGTTTGGTGGGCTTCTCCCTCAAGAGTGCCAGGGCTTCCTGGGTCCATCTGTCGTCTCTTAGCTGCCCTGTCCTGGGCTGGTCTCCCTGCAGGTACCTGGTGTCAGCTCATTAAAGAATGTTCTAGTCAGCAGCATATGATTCATGGATGATGTAGGTACAGAAACAGCCTCTTGTCCTTCGCTCCGACCCTCTTCTCTCCCCTTCCCCTGAACAGGGTGAGATTAGAGATGATCCTAGTGGTGAACTAGGAGCTGGCTGAGCCTGGGCCCTGGATTTGTAATTCCTCCTTGGGATATCAGGACCTTCTCCAGACTATGTTCCAGGGAACCCCAGTGATTCAAGATAATTAGGTGTTCCTGAAGAAAGGGTTTTGTGGCCAATAGGATTAGGAAATACTGCATATTTATCCTTCCTTTAGAGATTTATAGTATTATTAGCATATTAAAGAAGACCCAGTTTGGTTAACAGCCAGAAGAAGTGTTCCCTTTGAGGAACATTGGTCAGTACATGAGACAGGACAGATAGACACAGAAGGACAGAGTCCAGCCAGCAACCTGACTGCTACCTTTCGGCCTCAACATAAGAAACCCAGACTTCTTGCCGAGACTGTTATTTGCAGGCCTTCACCCTGAAGGAAGAAGGTGAACTTGACCCTGTGGCAGTTTGCTATAGGTGGGCGCCCCTGAGTCTAAAGGACTCGGGTCTTGTGGCTGGTTTCTGTGTTTCGCCAGGTTCAGTTCCTGGTTCGGGAGACTCCATATAGCCATGGGGTGCCACCAGCTCGGGGCTAGAAGTGCCCTTTCATTTCTGAACAAAGTGGTCATTCCCGCTGCTTCTGCTGTGGTCCTGAAAACTCGGAGAGAGCCAGCAGCTTCACAACTCCAGCTCCTGGGGGAGGATGCGCATCAGCTGTCTTTGTGGTTAGAGGAGGCTGAAGGAAGTGGAAAGGGGTGTATCTGGACCCGCTATTCCGTCCTATGATATGATGTACTGGTGTTTGTCCTAGGATCACTCTCCTTCAGGAGTGATAGGTGCAGAGCTGCAGTAAGCAGGGAGCATGGGACCAAGCTTCCAGCCATCTTCTCAAGTCTCCTGTTCCGCTGCTGGGAAGGGAAGGGCTTGTCTTCAGGGTCACTGACAAAGGCAGGAAATGCCTGCCTTCCTCTTGGCCTTTGTCTGGTGTTGGCTCTTTGGTGACCAAGAAACAAAAACCCACTTGAACTCTAGCTCAAGAAAGCATGTATATTGTAAGAAAGGCTATCTCAAAAAATGCCTATGAAAAACATGGCTGTACAGATGTTAGAAGCATTCTCTTTAAAATCAGGAGCAAGACAGTCTCACTGTTTTTGTTCAGCATTGCCCTGGAGTCTTAGATAATGTTTTCAAGAATAAGAAAGAGAAAAAGAAAAAGAAATTACAGGCATAAGAATAAAAAAGAAAAGAAAAGAAGGAAGTCTATCTAGAGAAGTGAGTAGGATAACAGGAGAGGTTAGGAAGATGCCCGGAGAGAAGACACAAAAGTCAATTATATTTCTATACATTGGCAATCATGAAAATGGTTATATATGTTTAAAATAAATTGCAAGGATAGTACAGAGTAGGCCCACGATTCCTCATGTAGTTTTCCCCATTGTTAACATCTTACTTTACTATGGTACATTAAAGAAAAAAAGAGAAATATATATTTATATACACACATATACATTTTTAAAAAAGACACCGTCTATAATAGTAACAAAACTATAAAGTACCTTGTAATGAATTCAACAACAGATACACAAAGCATGTGTGCAGAAAATTCAGATTGGACTGGAAAACATCAAGGAAGAATGTTTAAGCATCTAGGAGCAACTCACAGCCTGGAAAAGCAGGAGATTCCCCCAGGCCTGCTGAGCCCCAAGCCCCGGGGCGGAAGCAGCTGTTTCTCCACCTGTTCAGAGGCCGTGTGGTCTCGCCTCCCTGCTCCTTTCCATGTGCGTGTCATAACCCGGCATAGTACAGTGTTTCACAGTACTCTGTGGTGTTTCTTTTTTTTTTTTTTAAATATATCTTTATTGATTTCAGAGAGAGGAAGGGAGAGGGAGAGACAGAGATAGGAACATCAATGATGATAGAGTCATTGATTAGCTGCCTCCTGCACGCCTCCTGCTGGGATCGAGCCCGAAACCCAGGCATGTGCCCTGACTGGGAATCAAACCTCGATTTCCTGGATCCTAGGTCGATGTACAACCGCTGAGCTACACCTGGTGGCACTACATGGTGTTTCTTATGGAGGAAACCCCTTCTCACACTCTTTTCAGGCGTTTTACTGTCTTCCTACCTTGCCACACACACCTGGGGAATGGCGTCGGCCTTTCCAGGGCCTTTGACCCTCAGAGCTTTGCACTGCCTGATGAGGTCCTTCACTCACGAGTCCTGGCCTCTGACTCCGCAGGAATAAGGAAGGCCTCAACAATGCCAAAGAAATTCTGACCCGCCTGGGAGTGGAGCCATCCGATGACGACTGTGTTGCGGTCCAACACGTGTGCACCATCGTCTCATTCCGCTCTGCCAACCTGGTGGCTGCAACACTGAGTGCCATCTTGACTCGCCTTCGCGATAACAAGGGCGTCCCCAGGCTGCGGACCACGGTTGGTGTCGACGGGTCTCTTTACAAGACGCACCCACAGTGAGTCTGCCCTTCGCTATAATTGGCACGCAGTACCCGTCTGGGCTAAGGACCCGCTCCAGAGGTCAGGCTTTTGCACCCAGTGAAAGTGTTCTTGGCAGACAGGACAATGCCTAGTCCTGGGCAGAAAGGTCAGAGCTGCCCGCTTGGGAAGCGTCTGGCCCTCGGCCGTTTCTCGCAGGTGTTGCTGCTGCACCGCACCGTCGTCTCTCCTCATTTCACAAGGCTTGTTCGAGATTTCTTTAGCTGCTGGCGGTGCTGGGCAGTGTCTGTAGCCTCAATTCTCTTGCTTGTCCTCATTTCATCAGGGACCTTTATCCTTATTGTAGTTTGGGTCATAGGTACAGCGCCCTCATTCCTTTAAAATCCCCTCAGATGTTACCTTTTTAAATGGGCACTTGTTGACATTTTGCATCTGAGAGGCAGAGGGAGGTGTAAGCTGTGAGTAGTCCCCACTGATGGTGAGGAATCATCCCCTGCTGCCTTCTTGTCTGTTGGATGCCTTAGCTTCCAAAGCCTTCTCTGGCACTGAGAACATGGCTTTACCCTTTTAAAAGGCCGAAGGTGAATTCTGAGTCTTTATATACTAGGTTTGAACAATGACTACCTATGACGTACTTTCTGTTTAGGATCTCAGATGTTTTTCCCGCTGGATAGATAGTGTGCATGCAAAGTGGCCTGGCAGGTAGATACTGAACCTTCACACCCAGTTCTAGTGACAGTTAAACGAACACTGACTTAAGTGGAAATAGTTAATGTATTGCTGAGGGGACAGGCTTTGTGCAAGTTAGATATTATTATCTGTCAGGGTCCTAATTTTATTTCTTTGTATTTTTAAGTATTTGTAAATGCTTGACAATGAAACTAGTCATCTGGGGTGTGGGGGGAGGATTTCTTGTCAGATTTTTAGACAAGAGAGCTTAGAGATTGGCAACATCACATTAAACAAAAATTTTTTAATTGTAGTTAAAAACAGATAATATAAAATTTACTATCCTAGACCATTTTTGAGTGTACAGTTCAGTAGTATGAAGTACATTCACGCTGTTGAACAACAGTTACCACCAGCTGTCTCCAGAGCTCTTTATCTGCGACATCACGTTTAAAACATAACTTTGGTTAAATGTTTCTTATTTCAGAAGTGACATATGTTTGATATAGAAACTTGAGGCAATTAAAAAAATTACACAGAGAATAGAAGTCATTTTTAATCCCACCCCCTGGAGTTGACCACTTAAGTTAATATTTCGGGATTCCGGTTTCCCTGTTTCCTTTGGCATTCAGCCTTCCATACTGACAGCGGACCACAGGCTCTGAGAAAGTTCTGTGTCTCAGTGAGTCCTGCCTAAAGCCCTCTGCTAGCCACTGAGTCATGTTCAGACTCTTGGGGGCAGAAGGAAGGGACCAAGCGAAAATAAAAAGCAAGAGTGATTATTTATTGAGCCCTTTTTCTCAGTTCCAGTTACTAATCTGAGCATTTAATGGACTCATTTGGTTCCCAGCACATCACCGCTGGCCAGATACTGTCGTCCCCGTGGCCTCCAGGGCTCAGCCCGGGCGCCAGGCCCCTGCTGTGGAGGTGGCGGGGCTCACTCGCACCCTCTCACCTGACTGCCCGGCCCTGGGCTCTGAGCGGTGGGCCGTCTTATCTCCTTGTCGCGGTCGAGGACAACATCCCTTTGGACCGTGTATTTCCAAATTCCATACTCATGTAATAATGAGGATCCTCTGTTCAGGGGTCACTGTGGACGATGTTGCTTTTCTTTTTCACTTGTCTGCGTTCGTTAGCTTTCCTACAGTGTAAGACTTGTATAATGAAACAGGCAAGTGTCAAGAACGGAATTGAAGTGTGACAAAAGAAAGGAAGGGGTGCGGGGGGTTCTTGATACATGGCTCAGTCCAGCGGTTGTGCCCCTGCCCCACCAGGTATTCCCGACGTTTCCACAAGACGCTGAGGCGCTTGGTGCCCGACTCCGATGTGCGTTTCCTCCTCTCGGAGAGTGGCAGTGCCAAGGGCGCAGCCATGGTGACTGCTGTGGCCCACCGCCTGGCCGAGCAGCACCGGCAGATAGAGGAGACCCTGTCCCACTTCCGCCTCACCAAGGAGATGCTGCTGGAGGTCAAGAAGAGGATGCGGACGGAGATGGACCTGGGGCTGAGGAAGGCGACCAACAACAAGGCTGTGGTCAAGATGCTGCCCTCCTTCGTCAGGAGCACTCCCGACGGGACTGGTGAGGGCCTCTGCCGGGGGCCGACGTGCCCCTCCCGCTTCCCATACCAGTGACCACGTCCCGGTGGGGCAACGGGGAGCTCTGCGTCCCCGGCGGATGCGTTTGCACTGGGTTCGCATGGTTTTGACAAGAGCTGGACACTCACTCAAAGCCTCTTTTCCATGTTTACCACTGACTTGCCCACATGTGACTGGAACCACAGCCCTGCTAGGGATTAGAAAGTGTTCTCAACGGGACGACGCTGGGCAAAACCCGCCCGCTGAGATGTTTCAGTTTCCCTCACACCCACAGTAAACCAGCGGGTGGATAAACACCCGTGACCCCTCCTAAGCCCGGACAGGCTGTGCCCAGGCAGACGGGCCTAGGGGTCTTCCCACCCAGGCAGGTTGGAGAACAGAGTCAGCCCTTAATGCTGACCTTGCTGGTCGTTGTTGGAGATGACCACTGTGGGCACTCTGAAGGGCTTCTCAGGTGGGCCCTTGGAGTTATGCATGTTTGTGACGTGACTATGTCCTACGTGTAAGTTACTTTCAGTTGCTGCATTATAAACCACCCTCAAACAGCAACCGTTTATTATTGCTTATGAGTCTGTGGGATGAGCAACCTGGGCCAGGCTCGGCTGATCCTTGCTGGACTCATTCACGTGTCTGCAGTCACTGGTGGGTCAGCTGAGGGCCCCTGCACATGTCCAGCAGTTGGTTAGCATCAGCTGGGGTACAGGAGAACCTGGCCATGTGTGTCATCCTCCAGCCAACCACTGGGCTTGTTCATATGACAGCAGCAGGATCCACAGGGAGAGGGAAGACTTCAAAGCCTTTTGGAGGCCTGGGATTGGCTCAGCTTGGCCTCTGCCACACTCTGTTGGCCAAAGCAAGTCTTTGGCCAGGCCAGATCCAAGGGGGGCAGAAATAGACTCCACTTTTTGATGGGAAAGCTGCAAATTTTCTTTGCAAAGAAGCATGTAGACAGGAGGGGAATGATTGCGGCCATGTTTGCAAACACTCTACACACTGACATATATTATTGGTTTTTGTGTGAGGTTCCCTGTAATTGGTTATTGTTACCAAGCTTTTTAGTAGCCCTGGTGAAGTTTGTTTGTTTATTGTGACAAGTGATTCATCCGTGGGGCCTTTTGTCCTAGTGTGGCTCAAAGGTTGTGGAAGTCAGTGAGTTGGTGCCCACCCCTTCCTGGGCTTGAGCTGTGCGCTGGAGGAGAGACTTATAGCTTCTCCTCTTTATTTAATATGGGGGTTTCTCCCTTGAAAGTCTGTAGTCTTAGAGTCACTGGCTGCCATGAGGCACTTAGCTGTTTTTGACATTATGTTCTTGACTATGACAGAGCATGGTGACTTCTTGGCCCTGGATCTTGGGGGAACAAATTTCCGAGTTCTGCTGGTGAAAATCCGTAGTGGGAAAAAGAGAACGGTGGAAATGCACAACAAGATCTACGCCATTCCCATTGAAATCATGCAGGGCACCGGGGAAGAGGTGAGATGGTTTTGCTTTTACACCATGGTCGCACGCATGTGTCACACACATGGCCAGTGGCAATGGTTGTCCCCAACACCTGCCATGTGATGCCCACAGCCATGCAGTTGTGTCCTTGTGGCCTGAAGGCATCAGGTACTTTCAGCTATGCTGGGCTTATGATGCTCGGGGCTGCGAAGATCCTGGAGAAGGGGACTTGCTCTGACGTGTCAGGGTGCATGCCTGTGTGTGCACACATGTGCATTTGCATCAGTGCACTGAAAATCTGAAACCAGAGAACGTAATCCCTTCTTTTCTCCCAAAGCTGTTTGACCACATCGTGACCTGCATCTCCGACTTCCTGGACTACATGGGGATCAAAGGCCCCAGAATGCCTCTGGGCTTCACATTTTCGTTTCCCTGCAAGCAGACGAGCTTGGATGCGGTGAGTCAGACATTGGGCAGCACTGACTGTCCCTTGGCCAGTGTGAGCTGCTCTGGAGGCCCTCTCCAGCCTCATTGTCATCCCTCAATGTTGGGCATGGCTCAGATGTCACAGTGGGTTGACCCAGGCTTTATGCCACACCCTTCAGTACATCTTAAGACTCTTTTATCATTTAAAGCATTTATCTTTGCTGGGAAGCCTTCCATCCTCCAGACAAAAAGAATCTCACCTTCCTCTGTGTCCCCTGCTCCTTCTAACGTTGCCCCATTATAGTACTTTCTAAAGTTAGTAGTGATTGTGTCTTTCTTTTCTGCTATGTTTATGCTTCTTGAGTGAGGACCTTTTTCCCCACACGCCCTAGTTCCCTCAGAAGAAATACTTAATAAATGTTTGTTTGATAGGTGGGATGAAACAGGGTCCAAGGTCAGGGCTTGAGAACCTGCTGAATAGTAAGAGCTGGGGAGAGCTGAAGGTTACAGTGTCTGTCCTCAGGGAGCTCTCCGTCTAGAGGATCCAGCACTGTGCTGAGGGCTGTCAGTAGGTGGGGCCATGCTCTGTGCAGAGGGAACATATTTTGCAGAGTCATGGAAGCAAGACCAAGCCTGTCTTGCAGGAAGAGCCATAGTGCCTCTGTGTGTCGCTGGTGGATGTGTGGCTAGGGAGGAGGCCCTGGAGGGGGCATTGCATCACACTTGGCCTTAGGGCAGGGTTTGAGGCATATGATTGTCAGAAGTAGGGGAGCTAGGTAGGGCCACCTACCTCTGGAAGCCAGTTAATGCAGTCACAGTGCTGACTTGGGGCCTTTTTCCCCTGTAAGGCCTTTAGGTGTCAGAAGTTGAATCCATATAAACTTGTTTTTTGCAGTTCACTTACACACCCACCTCCTGTATAACTGCAGCCCAGTTGAACCTCAGTTTTACTTTAGTAATAATGTTACTAAAATTTGCATCTCTCTACTTGTGTTGTTGGCAGACTGTTCTTCAGAGGAACTAGTTGGTTATATCAGGGGCAGCACCTTTTAACCTTCTATGCCTTAGTTTCTCCACCTGTGAAATGGATTATAAACCAAATTGCTGTGAGGATGGTGAGAAGGGGTCAGGCCTGCAGAGCGGCTATTAGTATTTTATTGGTTTGAGCCTCAGTTTTTCCAGCATAGTCTCGCTGTAAATTCTCAGCAGAAGTCTACTCGGGAAGGAATGGAATTTTGTGTTGTAAATTCTCAGCAGACGTTTATTCAGGAAGGAGTGGGCTCTCTCCATAAGGGTTAATTACACAGGACTCTCCTGGTTCCTTTCCGTTTCAGGGAATCTTGATCACATGGACGAAGGGGTTTAAGGCAACCGACTGTGTGGGGCACGACGTAGCCACTTTACTAAGGGATGCGGTAAAAAGGAGAGAGGTAACTATTACAAAGATGTTTTCAAAAATCTTTACTGTGCTTTCGGGTTATAAAAATTATACTTGCTGATCATAAAAGAATTCAAACAATCCAGAAGCATGCAACCTGGGTAAAAAGTTCCCCTAGCGGTCAGCAGTAAAACAGAGATGAACAGTTTTGAGTTGTTAAAGGATAGTTTGTTTAAAAAGGTAAAATCACAACTCTCCTACAGATTGAAAAGGGAAAAGCAGTCCCTGACAGCTGGGCACAGCCTGGCCCCATCATTCTGATCTTGGTGTCCTCCTGTTGGACACAGTCGCGCCGAACATAAACATCAATGCAGCTGCTCCATGGCCGCAGTGGAACTGGACAGGATAGGAGTGCCCACAATCACGGCAGAACTCAGACCCACACACGCAGAGAACCGCCCTGCTTCCCGACAGCATCCAACCCAGACCAAGCCCCACTTCTCTGAACCCTCCCTGAAACCACCAACTCAGGTTCAAATCCTATAAGAAGTGCTTTCTAACACTTTCAGAGATGCCCCACGGGATATGTTCTCCTGGGTTGCAACCAGTCAATAGTCTAGCTTTGTTCACCTGCAGCTGTGTTTCTCTTGGTCTCTGGCTGGAGAACATTGACAAAATATAAAATGAAAAATTCCAGAGATTTTCTTTTAATTAATTAATTAATTAATTAATTAATTAGAGAATCAGTAAGAAGATAAAAAAAATATCAGTTCAAACATGTCCAGTTTAAGAGAGCAGACAAATACATAGGCAGTCAGGAAGACTGACATGAATGGGTTTGAAAGGGATTGCTTGCACCTGAAAGAGTATGTTAGCCAACAGCTAATATATCATTAAAAAGAAACCTGATGATCTATTTTTGCCTATTTCACAACTCTTAATGTTAGTGTTCTTCCAACTTACTTTCCATGCATATACCAACCCACATTTTTAAAAAAATGGGGATCATACCACATAAACTCTAATATTCCCATATTTTTTTGTTTAATATGAAACAAGCATCTTTTCACGTCACTACATATAGACCAACCTCATACTTTTTCTTGGCCATACAGGATCCCGTGCTTGTCTGAACCGTGGTTTACATAGCTTCTTTTGATCTATTTCTGGGCTATTTCTTGTTGTGGCTCATGCAAGTCATGCAGTGAATATCCTTGTGCACCTTTGTGTACCTGCCTGGCTAGTTCTGAAAGACAGAGTCTGAGAAATGGGTTTGGTCTTTTCATTTTATCCTCTGAAAGGCTATAACACTTTAAACTCCTAGGAGAAAGATCCTTTTGGCTAAGTCCCTTGTCTTTCATCCATTCAACAATTCCCTCCAGGCCACCTCTTTAATAATACTTCCTTTCTTTAGATCTCAAACTTTAGATACATCATTAATAGGAGGTGGTTAGTCAGTGAAGGTGCATTTAATTGCCTTTTATAGGCTCGTGAGAAAACTATTGCCGACGATGCACTGCTGGCTTTCTGACTAGCGCAGCCCAGCAAACCTGCGGAATTCAAGCCAGGCAGTGCTGTTCCTCCCCTAAAGCTAAAGCTGTGTCCCTTTCTTTCCAAAGGAATTTGATCTGGACGTGGTGGCTGTGGTCAATGACACGGTGGGCACCATGATGACCTGTGCTTATGAGGAGCCCACCTGTGAGGTTGGACTCATCGTAGGTGGGTGTCTGGAAGCTCTCCTGGGAGCAAGGGAGGCTGGGTTTTCCTGTTTTGTGGGGCCTTGAACCAGCAGCTCCGCCCTCTGTGTGGGACAGTATATCTGTGGGCGACAGGATATCTATCAGTACTGTCCCCTTACCTCCTCCAGAGTTTTATCTTGGACCAAGGCTACAGAGCCCTCCAGAGGGCTCCCCCCCCCAATACTGACCACAGTGACTGGGACCAAACTGCCAAGAACGGAGCTTTCCAGGAATGAGGTCTCAAAGGAGGTCTTCCTTCCTCCTGTGGCTCTTCCTTCCTCCCGTGGCTCTTCCTTCCTCCCATGGCTTGGTGGGTGGGGTGGGAGTGCCTGGTGCTGGCCTGGCCTGCAGGGCAACGCTATTGGGCTGGTATGGAGAAGCTCCAGGCAGGTGTTGCCAGGCCTGCGGCTGGGAAGGAAGAGGCGCTGTCCTTCTGTCCTGACCATGGGAAAGGGCTAGAGAGTAGTCTTGGGTGTCGGTTTGCCTTTAGCAGCCACTGTTTGTGAGCGGTCCCAGCCACTGAAGTGGGTTTCCTTATAGCCCAAGCACATTAGGGGCTTGGGCCTTAAGAGCACATAATTCCTGAAGCATGTTGATTTGGGCTATGAGAAAACCATGTGTCTAATTGAACCTGCGCCTGGGAAAAGACCCCTGTTCTTAGCCAACATCTGGAGACCCAGATGTTGGTTATTGATTTCAGAGAGAGGAAGGGAGAGGGAGAGAAAGAGAGAAACATCAGTGCTGAGAGAGAGTCAGTGATGGGAGGGGTGCACCCTGCTGCTTGGGAGATGGGATAAAGCCCTAGTAGGCTGCCCTGCTGGTGCCAGGAAGACCTTTTTGTTAAACTATTTTTGACTCCTATGGAAATTCAGAAAATTAGGGTGAAAGGTTCCTGGGGGCCTGGCTTTGGGCCTCTTTTGTTGTTTCTTCCTTTCTTTTGCAAAGCTTTCTCCACTCAACCCCTCCCTCTCTTTGCCTTCTGAATGGGTGTGGGTGTGAAATGCAAAGCCAGAGTGACGCAGCACATTCTCCACTTCCAGGCCTGGCCTCACCTTCCTGCCCAATTATCTGCTCCTGGTACAGGAGAGGCGGGTGGGGTTGGAGGAAAGGTGGGGTGGGAGTGGTGGCTCTCCACAGCTCCAGCTGCATATGCAAGGCCACATTTTCCTTCCCTGTCAATTGACCTCTGCTCAGAACTCCCAGGTATGATTTCCATGTTTCAGCTTTCTTTGCACCCACCTCCATTTCTCAGTTTTACACTTTAGGTGAAAGGGAGCTGAGAAAACAAAAAACAAAAATAATCCAGTTACACAGCCAGAAGCATTTGTGATTTCTACTTAAGCTTCTTTAAAGGTTATGAAAACGACCAAAGCCCTTTTCGTCTAGCCAGTAGGAATGTCCTTGTGTTCTACTAAAAGTCTGGTCCATGGGCCCTAAGCGTCAGCACCACCTGCAGGCTTATTAGAAATGCAGAGCTTCAGGCCCCACCTCAGACCTCCTGAATCGGAATCTGCATCTTAACTAGCAGGCTCTCCAGGTGATTCAGGAGCATATTTATTTATTTTTAAAATATATATTTTATTGATTTCAGAGAGAGGAAGGGAGAGAGAGAGAGAGAGATAGAAACATCAGTGATGAAAGAGTCATTGATTGGCTGCCTCCTGCACGCCCCTGCTGGGTATCGAGCCTGCAACCTGAGCCCTGACCGGGAATCGAACCACAATCTCCTGGATCCTAGGTTGATGCTCAACTGCTGAGCCACACCGGCCGGGCCCAGGAGCATATTTAAAATATCTGTGCAAAAGACTCCTTGGTTATTTGGTTGGTTTTTAAATTTCCAGTCCATTCTCTGAGACAAGGTCGAGGACCACAAGCTTGGATATTGTGGCAGTTGAAACTGCTGTGAAAGTTTTAGACCATTCCTCTCAATTTCTCTACTTAACTCCCCATGGATGAGAACAGAAGTTTGTGAGTTTGTGGTCCCACCCGATCTTTGGGGGCCACAGTCTGAGTAGCCCTTCTCTGGGGGAGTTCAGGGATGAATATCAGAGACTCCTGAGCCCCTGGAATCCATTGGTCAGCGTGTGTGTACAGTGTGTGGTGCACCCAGAGAAATGGTCCTTTTAGGAGAATCAACAGATTTTCAAAGAGGTCCGTGATACCAAAAAGGTGAGGAATCATCACTTTAGAAAGTCACCCTTGAAATGCTCAGGACAGTGCTCTTCAAGTCTCACTGTGGGCTTCATTCTGGGACACTTAGGAGAGTTTATTGAGCAGGCATAGTTCATGATCATCTTTGATAAAAGATAAGTGGACATTCATGATATAGTAGTAGACAGCCCCCCGATAAAATATTGTGTGTGTGTGTGTGTGTGTGTGTGTGTGTGTGTGTGTAGAGAGAGAGAGAAAGAGAGGAACAGGGAGCAGGAGTAGGAGAGAGAAATATCCTTCCAATCTGAATATTACCTTAACGTTCGCCATTGAAGATGCATCCTTTTGTTGTAAGACCATCTTCTATTAAAATAAACAGCCCTGCCTGGACAAGTAAACAGAGGAGGCTCTTGGTATTTGTGTCTTAGTATAAAGTAAGTTAATCAGATGCTCTCTGGATGGCTTAGCTCCAACTCGCCCTTTAGATTTTGAGGGTTTTCTGGAAAACACTGGGGAATGAAGCTATTACCTTGTTTATCTCAAAACTGTACCCCTGTCTGGATCCCAGGCCTAGTTGCATGGCAGTCATTTCCCCTCGTGTATTACAGGGACTGGCAGCAACGCCTGCTACATGGAAGAGATGAAGAACGTGGAGATGCTGGAGGGGAATGAGGGCCGGATGTGTATCAACATGGAGTGGGGTGCTTTTGGGGACAACGGGTGTCTGGATGATATCAGAACAAACTACGACAGACTGGTGGATGAATATTCTCTAAACGCTGGGAAACAAAGGTAATTCCGCCTCTTGGAGGAGGCACATAAGGGGGTCAGGACAGGGAGGGCAGTCTGCCTGTTACAGTCAGAGAAGTTCCTAGTAGGAGTAGTTTCTACACAGAAGCTCAGAGACTGGTCCCTCCCTCAGGTTTCCTCCTGACCTTGGCTTTTGGCCCAAGGAGAGCAGGAATGGGGGATGGGCCCCTGACATGGTACAAGGGGGCCCCGGTTGATGTCCTCTCAGGAGCCTCATCTGGGGACAGGGTGGGGGTGGCCACACCGCTTCTATCAGTCACCGTGTCCATCCTGGAGCATCCTAGCCTTCCTCTTGGTCAGCAGGTTTTTGTCTTGTTTCGTGGAAGAACACACTTGACCCGCAGTTGTCAAAGGGCAAGGGAAATTCAGATCTGCCAGTGGAGGTGGGTGGGGGGCTTTCTGTTCAGGGCCGAGGCCGAGGCTCTGCAGTCATCCTTCCCATAGGGGACCTCCTGCTCCACCTAGTGGCTGTGTGGAGCTTTACTGCTTGGGTCTCAGGGACCCTCTTTGAGATGGCAGTGTCCCCCCATCCCAGCATAGAGATAAATGACCTATGCCGCAAGTTCCCAGGATTGAGGCCATCCTCTGTCCTCACCAGGATGAGTGGATCTAAAGCTGTGTCCCCAGGAGTGGAAAGAAGGGCTGGGTAGCGCCTCCCAAATACAAGTTTTTCTCCAGCCACCCTCAGGATTTTTGTCTTTTCCAAATATCACCTATGCTGTTCTTAATAATTTTCTGTAAATCAGTGTATATTCTTTACTTAAACTTAATGAGGGAGGAAAAAAGACACCAGAAAGCCCAGTATTACCATAAATAGATGGCAATCATAAAATGAACATAGCAGAAGATGTTACTTAATTCCAGCCACTGTTGCCTACCCAAGGCTCTAAACGAAGCCCTCCTTTGTTAAAAAGGGACATCTGCAGGTGTTGGAAGGGGTTAAAGCTATATCAGTGCCAAACTGAGAAGGTCTTCTCGATGGAATGAGAAGGGTTGGGTGGGAACTGATAGTAATAGCTCCCTTTCGTGTTTTTTTCTGTGGACCACCTGAAATCTGTACTATCCAGATTACAATGGACTCTTCCCAGGTTGGAGATGCTGGGATTGGGTGTGTGTCATGGAAGTATTTAAATCCTTTGTCATTTCTTGAAGCCCTTGAGCGTGGAGAAGGCAGGAAATAAAAACCCCAAGAACAGGTTGCCCTTGGGAGTGCTGTGGCCTCCTGAATCCCCCAGCCTGCATGTCTTCATCAGCTCTGCTAGGTGCCTGACCAAGTACTCTGGGTTTTTGCAGAACATTCCAAAAATCTAGTAGGAAATTTCCCTTTAGTGTATCCTTGTCCCTTTAAGACTCAGCTCAGTCATTTGCTTACTCTGCAGATATTTTTTGAGCACTTGACTAGGCTGTGGGGCTCAGAGCTGAACAAGGCACACATTGCCCGTCTTCTTGAGGCTTTCACTGCAGGACTGATGAGAGACAGTGGACCTGTGTGCGTTGTGAAGGACAAGGGAGGGTATATGGGGGGCCCAAGATCCGTAGATAGATCCTGGTCTGGGGCAGGCAGACAGGCCTCTGGAGAAGTTGGAGCTGAGAGCTGGAATGGGGTTTTCCAGGGAAAGGCAGAAAGTTAGGTGAGGAGGGAAATGGTCTAGCACTTAGACACGAGTGCTGGTGGTTTCATTTCTCATCCCAGGGAGGGTGAGGATTCCTCAGTCCTTCCTGACCTCACTGTCTGCCTCTGCTGGGAACACAGGGTTGGGAGTGCGGATTGGTGATGCCCTTAAGGTCACCCAGGGTGACAGTGAGACTGAAGGCTTCACATAGACGCCCAGTCCCCTCCTCCTGTTTCAGGTATGAGAAGATGATCAGTGGCATGTACTTGGGTGAAATTGTTCGCAACATCTTGATTGACTTCACCAAGAAGGGATTCCTCTTCCGAGGACAGATCTCTGAGCCGCTGAAGACTCGGGGCATCTTTCAGACCAAGTATCTCTCTCAGATTGAGAGGTGAGTGGGGAGGGGCTTCCCTGTAGGGGCCTGTTAGAGGTTCACCTCACCAGGGGGTCACCAGGCACCCAGAGAACATTTTGGCCATTTGTGAAGAGATTTTTTCCCTCCTATAATTTTATTATAAATTACTTTCCTTTTATTTGTCCTTTATGTTGGGGTATGATATTGATTTGTTTGAAATTATGTGTATAAACAGGTTATATGGACTCCATTTCAGGATAGTGAAGATGCATTACAAATATTTGTGTTAAGGGGCATTGCATCCTATAGAACCAAGAACCACTGGTCCAATCCCACCCTCACATCATCTGAGTGGCAGCTGGGATCACATAGCTTGCCCACCCAGTGTGCATGCCCCATAGCAAGCTGCCTCTTCCTCCCATTTTCCTTTTGTGAGCATTTCATCTCTGCTTTTGCCATCTTCCACAGCGATCTGTGAGAGAAGGTGGAAAGTGGTCTGCAAAAGCAAAAGCACTTGTGCGAAAGCCACCTATTTTTACAGTGGTCATAATAGCAACACTAATATTGGCTCCCCTGGAGCCTGCTCATTGCTTTCCCCACACCTGCATGGGGTGGGGTTGGGTGGGGTGGCTTTCCTCTACCCTCTAAGCTTCTTTCAGCTTGTCTAATAATGAAATCTACATGAGATAGATAAACAAGACAAAATCATCAAATTTGACTACATCTGTATGTATGGGAACCCCACATACATGAGGGCGTCAGAAACAAAGTTAAAATGAGGTATTTAAGAGATCATAAAGAAAAAAGTGCCAAATTTTGCTAATAGCTTCTATAAATTAAAAAATAATCAGTAATCAAACTTATAAGGCAAACAAGAAACTAAGGAAAACATTTGCATTGTGTGTGATAGGATGCAGAGCACAGCAGAGTTAACGCGCTTGATCAGGTCTGGTCGCGAGACCTGCTCTGCCCCGCGGGCTGTGTGCTTTGAGTGGGTTACTCAATTTCCCCCAGGCTCAGTTTCCTATCTTTAAAATGGGACTAATATTACATGTATTGGTTGGTTGGTATGAAGAGGAAATGTAATGTATGTAAAGCACCTGTCACATAGTAAGTCCTCAAACAAGGCTGGCTGCTTGTATCATTGTCATTGTCATCAGTCATCTACAACTCTTTCAATTTAGTAAGAATGAGACAAATATCCCAGGAGAGTAAAAGTCATGACATAATAGTTCATATGGCCAATAAACACATGAAAAGAAAAAGCTATTCTCACTAATAGAGAAGTGCAGATTAAACCACAGTGTGATGCCATTCTTACCAAATCATCAAATATTTTAAAAGTGATCCTTTCCACTGGGGACAAGAACAGCCAAATACTCTGCTGTGGAGGGAGTAAATTGATGCAACTTTCTGAAAGGCACTTGGCAATATGTATCAATACCCCTTTGACCCAGAAATGTGTCCTAAGGGAAAAATTAGAGTTGCACACGAAGGTTTATAAGTAGGAAACTTCATTAGAACGTTACTTCATAACAGCAGAAAATTACAAATTTCTCCAAATTGGCTAAAGAAGTTAGGGGGCACCCTCAGAACGGAATACCGTGGCAGCCGTTTCAATCCTGTTCTTAGGTAAAGAGGCAGGAAATTGCTCAAATGTGTGAAGTAGGAAAAAGCAATAAAGAAAACCACATGTAAAGGACAAGTGCATTGTGGATATCATAAAAACAAAGACATTTTTTAATGATATTCAGAAAAAACTGGTTGGCAGGAAATATATTAAAATGTTAATAGCATTTCCCCAGTGTTGGGATTGTGTTACAATATTTATTTTTCTACATTAGCCAAGTTTTCTATAATTTAACATGTACTTTTGGGATCATTTTTAAAAATTAACAAAAAATGTTACTTTGAAGGGGGAAAAAACCCGTGACCCTATTCATGGATAAGGACAGTGAGTTGGCTCCCAGGCTGCTCTCGTGGGTCATGCTTCATGCGGCCTCCTGGCTTTGTCCCCCACAGTGACCGATTAGCGCTGCTCCAGGTCCGGGCCATCCTCCAGCAGCTGGGCCTGAATAGCACCTGCGACGACAGTATCCTCGTGAAGACCGTGTGCGGGGTGGTGTCGAAGAGGGCCGCGCAGCTGTGCGGTGCAGGCATGGCTGCCGTGGTGGATAAGATCCGAGAGAACAGAGGGCTGGACCATCTCAACGTGACCGTGGGGGTGGATGGAACACTCTACAAGCTCCATCCGCAGTGAGTGGGGCTTCCAGTTGGGATGGGCAGAGCTTCCTGGGCTGGGGAGGTCCTGTGATGGTTATGGGGCATCAGGATGTGATTCCTCACCCGGTCACAGCCAACCTGAAGGCTGTGTGCTGGGGACTGGGGCTGATCTGGGATGAGGCCATGGGCCGCTCTGAAGTGTAACTGAGAGAGGCGGAGAGGTGGCTTTACCTGGCCAGCTCACACCAGCGTTGTGGCATGTCCCTCTCCCCGCTCCTCCTGGGCCCTACCTAGGTCGGGCCGATTCCAGATGGGAAGCAGAAAAGGAGGTAGGGATGGGTATGGGCTTCCCATCAGCCTGGCCAGGAGGCTGTTTTTGGGGAGAGGGAGTGAAGGAAAGGGGGAGGAGGAGGGCTCTTTGTCTTGTTCATTGGCTTGTCAAGGGCTGTGGGAGGCAGGAGCAGTTTTGGCTCTGAGCTTGTAGCAGGGAGGAGGGTGGGGAGCAACTTTTTTTGGTTAAGTTCCCACACCCCATGCTGAGGGAGGATGTGTGGCCCCATCTGCTCTTTGATCCACCGCATGTCCCAAAGCGTGGGTCTTACGAATAGAGTAACCGACCATATTACTGTCTAAACTCTGGGATATTTTTGCCAGTGAAGAGAGGGCTATTAATAATTACATTGGAACCATCCCAGGTAAACCAGGCCATAATGTCACCCCACTTAAAAGCAACATTACCCAACTCATCGTAGGCATTGCCTGCTCACCTCGCGGCCATGCCTGGGGATGGACCCACCTGTCTTGCTCCATCCCAGCTTCCGTCTCCACCTTAATAGCTGTCCTCTCCTCGCCTGAGGTAGCACACAGGTGTGGTTTGGGGCTAGGCTTTGGAGCCATACACACTTGGATTCAATCCTGGCACCATCATTTGGAAGCTGTGTTCAACTGCTCAATCTCTGCCAGGCCTCTCCTTCCTTATGAGATGATGGCCACTGGCAGGACTGGCAGGAAATTATGTCTGTAAAGTGTAGGGCACCTGGTAGGTGTTCAACCAAGGGCAGTCCAGATTATCTCTAAGAGCCCCAGTGTCCTGAGCATCTTCAGCCTGGTCCTGTCTTATTTTCAGCACAAAACGCAAGAACCTTGAGCCACCTCTCACTTAGAGATTATCTTTCACTGGGGGCCGCCCACTGTTGCCTTCAGCTGCTGGGCTGTAGCTGGTGATGGGCTGGGAGTCTCAGGGCTGCGGCTGTGGGTGGATGGTGTCGTGCCCGTGTAGTCTGCTGAACTGACCCAGCGTTGGGCCCATGCTGAGGCGCTCACACAGTTCTTGGGTTTCGGTCTCCGAGGACCCTCAAGGTGTGTCTTAGAGGATAGGTGTGTCTGCGTGTATTAGTCATGCATGCCCTGGCCCTTATAAGCTCTACAGAGTAGTCTGGTTTGGGATTCTCAGCTGAAAATTGTGATAATAGGATTGACTGTAAATCCACTCTCCTCCCCGCCATCCTCAGTAAGATACAGCCACTTCTAAGCAGCCCCCTCCCGTCTTGTTTTCCCCCCTGTGATTAGGGTCCTTTAGCATCTTCAGGTGGGTCCAGCGTCTCATCTTCCCCTACTTATCCTTTCCTTCTCTTGTCTTTTTTAGCTTCTCCAGAATCATGCACCAGACCGTGAAGGAACTGTCACCAAAGTGTAACGTGTCCTTCCTCCTGTCCGAAGACGGTAGTGGCAAGGGGGCTGCCCTCATCACGGCAGTGGGCGTCCGGCTCCGGGGAGAAGCGAGCAGCTAAGAGCCCCGGGCCCCCAGCCTGTTGCCCTTCGAGCACTTACTTCTCTCTCCAAGCGGCGACCCCCCATTCTCCCAGCGAGCTGGGCTGGGAGACGCCGGCCCCAGAGCCCGCCACTGCCACAGCGGGGAGGAAAACAAAAGCCGACTAATGGCGCAGGGTACAAAATGTAGGGTACAAAATCGAGTGTGTGCTGTTGATAATACCTCTCACCTCCGGGGCCCCCCTCACCTGCCCTGCCACTCTGCATGATTTGATTTCAACCTGGCCGCATATTCCCCACGTGTGAAGTTTTGTGGTATCCAATTCTAATTTATGCATTTGTCCAACAGTTATTTATTGGCCTGAGATGACAAGTCACACTGTCTGACAGGCCTTATGGGCATCCGCAGCTCATCCTTGGGGACGAATCCCCTGTGTGAAATGTATTATCACCAGCAGACACTGCCCAGGCTCCTCCTGTCCCAGCACCCACTGCTGTCTGGTGTCCCAAGGTTCCTGTCCGGGTGTGTCAATGCCACTGGGTTGTGTGTCTGTGGACCTGGTCATAGCCACATTGTGACTATCTTGCATTCTGTCTTGGGGGGCGGGGGAGGTGGGCAGTCCTGTGGCAAAGTGTCTTGTCTCTATTTGCGTAAAAGGAACCAACCAACAAAACAGTGCCCTCATTGGAATATCCCATCGCTTCTGTGAGCCATGTCGTATGTATGACCTAGTAAACTTTGTACCAATTCAAAGACCTGAGTGATGCTTAATGGCTGGGAAGGAGGGGAGGACATCTGGGATGTGGTGAAAACCAAACTCTGTGGGATTTTATGGCTGCCTGGGTCAAGGGGACAACTGAGATGAAGGTCCTGTTCTTTAGCCCCAGCCTTCCTTTGGACTTCCTGCAGAGTGTCACAGAACTAGCCTCTCCCCGTGTCTCCCAGCATCTGCCCTGCTCCAGCCCCAGGGTCCTATCCTGGGGAGAGGCTCCTGCAGCCCCCCACTCCAGGTAAAGAGGCATCCTCTGTCCCCCAGCAGCCTGGCCTCCTCCCTTGCAGTGGGAACAAAGAAAAAGTCAGCTTGGCTTCCAGGGGCTGTTCTGGTTTAATGAGAGGCCAGGGCAACACTGGCCTCCCTGCCACCCCCAAGCAGATCCTGCCCATCAGCACCTTCTCTGCCAATTCCAAGACAATGGATGACATAGACCCTGGCCCTAACCCAGATGAAATTCTGCAGCAGCCTGGGGTAACAGGATTGCTGCACTCTCCCCCTCCCTCATCTTAAATGAACCCCTTCTACAGGAACCTGACCCATATCTGACCCTTGCATCCCTGTCCCACCTCAGCCTTGAGGTTACTGTTCCAGCATTTTGGATTCTCCCCACAGCCCATCAGCGGATCCCACATCAGCCCGCATTCTGGTACCTGTAATTGAGGTGCCATGTGAGTCTTCCAAGCCCTGACTACAGCTCTAGGTGGCTTCCCCCAGGACTGACTGCATGCTCGCTTGAGTTGGTGAGACCAGAGTCCCTTTATTTGGCAGTGCAGGTGCCTATGGCACAGTGATTTTGTGGAGAACACATAACATTAAACAATCTTGATGTTCATTTGCAGTGTTACATGGTTCTAGAGGGAGCCAGTGGCGGAGAGGGTGAGTTGGCCAGCAGGGAGAGGTGTGCCCTTGGGCCAGGCCTGCAGCTTTCTGGGAGTCAGGACAGTTGCTGGTTTCTCCTGCCACCTTCTTGCTGTGAAAGTGAAGGTGAGAGTCGTGTGGCTTACCTGTGGGAGCCATTCATATAAAACGGCCAGCATGCTAGTAACAAAAATCATGGCTGCTGTTTATTAAGCACTTAATCTGTGTTTGGCCTGGTAGTTTATAGGCATCACTTCTGTAATCCTCATAGCATACCTTGCCACGGGGAGAGGAAGAGCTGAGGTCAGAGTGAGTGGTCTGAGGCAACATAGCTGAGGCTCCCTTTGGCTTTTTTTTTTTTTTTTTACCACCATCTATATTGGGCTGGATCTGAGTTCTTAGATGCCAAGGCTGAGAGGCCCTGGACTCATAGGTGATGCTTTGCAAAATAAGAATTTTCTTCCCTGTGTCTTGAACCTGATAATTAGTCAGTGTCTTGTTGGGTGCTGCCCACAGGTGTGTTTTGTTTTATTTACCCAACATTTGAAAAAATGTGAGCCAAATGTAACAAGTCTGGAAGTCTCACAAATTTGGATTTATGGCTTCTCTTAATTTAGAAGATCTGGCAAAATGGGCTCCCACATGGCAACATTTGTCCAGAGCTGATCAGCTACTGTCCCCTTTGGATGCCTGTGTCCTCTCGTTTGCCACAGTGCCCACCATTTCCTATTAACCCAACACTGGAAGCCAGTTGCCTTTTGTGATCATATTTGCAGTTTTCCTTTTATACTGGATCCAGTTTATTCCTTGTGTCATATGTCCCAGGAAGGCATCTGAGCTTGCAACTCCCGGATTAGATGCATCAGCTCAAACTGTCTTCGTTGACTCTTATTGGGTCCCCTGAAGCACTGTCTGAGAGGGAAGGCTGTGTCCTCTTAAAGTTGACATCCACCGTAGAATTGTCGGTCCTGTCTTGTTTTTCCACCGATGTACTGAAGGGTGAGGCATGGGCCAAATTTTCAGGTTTGGTCTCTTGACCTGCTGCTTCTCAAAGGGTGCCAAGCCTCACCCTGCAGCCTGGCACGAGGCTTCAGGATTCAGGAGGCACCCCATCTTGGGGACCCTCAGCCTGCCCGTTGGGAGCCTCAGACGGGGCCACATCCCCGTTCATGAATAAAGTCTCTTTAGTGTGACATCTGTTGACCCTCCTGGAGAGAGATGGAGTGTGAGTCAGCTCCAGCTTATCTTCCTCCATTGGTGTCACCCATGGGCAGCAGCGGAAAGCGATCCGGAATCCAGAGCGAAACCTGGGGGATGGAGGGTCAGCTTGAGCAGGGGGTAAAGGGGATGAGCTGTCGTGTGGCTTCCCCCACCTCCAGGAGCCCATCTCCCCTTGAGGAAAGTCACTGCTTCACTCCCAAGAGCCTGCCATTTCTTGGTTCCTGTGGATTTGATTTTTGGAAACAGCCAGAAGTAATCTGGAGTAAGTCTGGTGATTGAGCTGAAGTATACCATTTGTTAGAACCAACAGACAAAAAGAAACCAAGTCCAGATTACATAGAAACAACAGATTTTCTATTTTGACTTGTTAATTGGTTTCTAAAGGAATATTCATAAGAGTTAAAAAATTGGGGCTTCAGCACTGTTGGGTGGAATAAGTATGTTCTCCCAAGGGGATTGCTTTGAAAGAAAATATACACATAGAACTAGGAAGTCTGGGTACATTTGCCTAAAAAATAACTCTCCCCCAGGGCATCACTGAGATGTAACTAGAGATACACAGGCAAATTAGAGATAAGAGGGAGCAGATCAGGAGTGGGAGAAATGGGCCGGCAGGAAGCGAACAATGGCCTGTCAGGGAGGAACAGAAATAAATGAGACCTTGTGACAGCCCAGAGAGGGAGAGAACTGGATTGTCTGCTCCCAGGAGCCAGAGGGTTCCATGTTCCAGAAGAGCAGGTCTGACTTTGGTTCCTTGCCCTGTAGCTCCACAAGATTCCACGGTGTCGCCAACAAATGCCTTTGTTTTGGGAGCTTAGTGGCCTCTGCCCCGCACACCCTCTCAGCACGTCCCAGCCTGAGCTAACATCATCCTCTCCACACCCCTCCTTACAGTCTTCCACCTCCCGGTTCCTGATGACGACGACTCCGCCCTTGTCCTTCCAGTTGTTCAGGCCAAGGACCTGGGAGTCATCCTTGATTTCCTCTCATATGCCACCTCCCTCCATCGAATTCTGTTGGCTTTGCCTCAGCGATCTCTAGACTCCGACCGCTTCTCCGCGCACCTTCCTGGCCTGGGTTTCTGCAGCGGCCTAACCGCCTCACTCCCCGCTTTGCCCTTGCCTCGCTGTGGTCCAGTCCAACACAGCCGCCGGACCGGCTCTTTTCAAAGGAAAGTCGGAGCGTGCGTCTCCTGGGCTCAGAGCCCCGCAGGGTCCCAGGTCAGAGGACCAGCTGAGCCCTTCCCTTGCCCCAAGGCCTTTGCCTCGGCTGTTCCCGCCCCCTGGAATTCTCCCCCAGAGAGGGTCCACTCAATCCTCAAGCCTTTGCTCAAAAGACTCCTCAATAGGCCCACCCTGCCCACCCTGTAAAATTGTACACTCATGCCCACTGCTTCCCCCAGCCCTTCCTGTCCTCCCTCACCCAGCTTTTTTCTTTTTTCCTTAGGACTTAACCACTTAATGCACTATGAGATTCACGTACTCACTATGTTTGCTTATTGTATGTCTGTCCCCCTCACTAGAATGCCAGGTCCCTGAGGAAATGAGCGTTGTTTCTGTTCACCAGCGTCTCCCAAGTGCCTGGTCCAGTGCTGGGCGCACACAGCCCCGTGGTGAACATATTCTCAATGCAGGTTCCTGCCAGGAGCACCAGTCCCATTTTAGAGCCAGTGCCATCAAATACTGAATGATTCAGAACTTATCTCAGGAACTTGAGAGTCCCTTGGAGAGATAGAGCCCTCGGGAACTGGGTCCCCAGGAGAGTGACCAACACACTGACACTGAGTGCTGGTGGCCCCTCTCTCATGTGATAATCCCTGACTCCAAAATTCTCACTCCTGCAAGCTGTATACAAGAGAAATGTGTGATGTGGGGATAAGATTACAGGCCTTGGAGAGACATGCAGTGCTGGTTCCATTGCTTGCTGTATGAGCTTAGGAAAGTCTTCTGAGGCTCAGTTTCCTCATCTGTAAAATGGGAATAACACCTCCCTCTCTATTATCTACTTCCCTTGCAGGAGACAATGGAAGGTTCTGGTACCCATTAAACACTCAAAAAAATTATAGTTTTCTCACTTCCTTCTGGCCTTCCTCAGGTGGGTAGGATGTCCAATCAACAAAGACCCTAATGGCATGAGTGGCCTGGACATGTGGGCAGGGAGGTGATACAAAGGCATGAACAAAGAGGCCCAGGGCCAACCTTGCCCATATATATATCACTCTCTTGTTAAGGCCAGGACTTAGCGTCCACCTCTCATCTCCTCTGACCTGACCCCACCTTCAGGGCTTTCTGAGGCTGCATGGCCTGCTCTGTAAGCAGGACTCCTGGGTGCTGAGATTTCTGCCTGGTACAGCACCTCCGACCTCTCCAAGTGCCGCAGAACAAATGCCAGCCCGTCTCCAGGACTCTGCTTCCCCAGAAGTACAAAAGTGGGGAGAACTGGATAGTGTCTGAGGGAGAAGTGAGATCTTGGCTCCATCTTCCCTGGCCGTCTCTGCCAAGGTCACTTCCCAGCCCTGAAAGCCCCTTGAGGGCAGAAAATGCACTGTGATTTCCCAGGGAGCAGGCTGCTCCTCCGCGGGGCTTAGCCCTGGGTCTCTGAGTGCTTCATGCTGCTGGGCTTGGTATTGTTCTCGCCCAAGGAAAGTCCTTGGTTCCTCCTCATTGCAGGAAGCTCTTAAAAATGTCAGGACAGATGATGTCTTTTACCTGGCTCCTTCCTTCCTCCCTCTCTGTCCTTCTGCCTCTGTCCTTCTGCCTCTCCTCCTCCCTCCTCCTCTCTGTCCCTCCCTTCTCTCTTCTGGTTCCAGATGTAGCGCCCAGAAGAGAGCAGGAGCAGATGAATGGTGAGAACAATGGGGCAAGGCTTTGGGGAGGAGGTGGGGCTCAGGCTAGAGGGAGGATTGGGCTGTGGGCTCGCTCACTGTGAGGATGGTGATCCTATGTGAAGGTGGGGGGCACAGGGCACAGGCTCAAACTGCACAGGGGAGTCCAGATGGGGCCAGGCCTTGGGGCCCTGAGAGTTGATGAGGGTCAGGATGAAGACTCACCTGCGGTTGAGGCAGCAGTAGATGATGGGATTGTACATGGTGGAGCTCATGGCCAGCCAGAAGAGCGCCAGGTAGACCTGCTGAATGAACTTGTGGCAGTAGATGTCCTCCTGGAAGTTGCCCAGGATGAAGTAGAGGTGGTAGGGCAGCCAGCAGATGGCAAACGTCACCACCACCAGCACCATGGTCTTCACAAACTGGTCCGGGAAGGGCTCAGGTTACTTCTCAGCCTGGAAGCCCCAAGCCCGAGTCCTCCCAGGGGCGGGAGTGGGGTGCCCCTCTTGCCAGTCTGAGAAGCCCTCAAAGAGTAGGTAGGTCCCATCTACCTCTATGGCCTCAGTCCCCTGGAGCAGCCGCTGCCCAGATGCTCCTGGGCCCTCAGCCTGGTCCCTCTGCCCACACTGTTGTCTTTCCTTTGAAGTCCTCACTCCTCAAAGCCCAACTCAGTGGCCACTTCCTTTAAAAGGTGTCCTGGATCCCTTGTGGATGAGCAGCCGCTCATAACCCCATCCTTTGGGGAGCCTCTGTGCCAGCTATGGGTTTCCAGCCCCGCCACCCTCCCTGTGATCTTCCTGCCACAGCCCTTCTATCCAAAGATATGAGGCTCCAACCTGGGACCCCCCCCTCTGCCCAGGGTCCAGCTGGCATTTCCCCCTCATGGTTGGTTTCAGCAGGGGCCCTCGAGCATGGCCCAGTACCCGTGAGGAATGGAAGACAAGCTAGGGCTGGCAGATGGAGACCAGCTCTCCATGAGAAGGAACACCCAAAAGGAGCCCTATATCCAACTGCCTCCCTGAATTGCCCTGAAAAATTCCAAATAGTAGATGAGAAGTCGAGACTTTGACCTGATACATGATCTGATTAACCCATCACCTCCCCTGCTGCCCTAACAGGAAGCAGGCAAAGCAAAGATAAGCTTTAAATGCTGTATCAGGACCCTTGGGGGCCCTGAATGGCAGGGAGGAGGGAGGGGGACACTGGCACTTCCTTTAGAAATTGAAGACAGATGACGTAGCCGGACTACAGTCCGATCTCCATCATCTCTGGGGTCTGTAGTTCCAGCATTTGAGAATTCTCCTGTGATTCTATCAAGGAGCCTCCTGTAGATCTGTGGGACTTCTTAAATTTAACATTATGATTACTCAAAAAATTTAAGATTTTAACATTGTCACTCTAAGGTTCTTGGAGGTATCTGAAATTCTGTTGGCCTTTAGGCTTCCCCGATTTTCCTAACACTCTGGGAAGTTCCTTTAACTTTGTGTTTAGCCAAAAACCAAGGGCAAGTAGGCCTGTCGGGAAGAACGAATTCAGGCTCTGGCCAGGGACTTGGGACCCGGGCAAGGTACCAGCGGATCCTCTGCTCTGCGGCGCCCCCTGGAGGGCGGGCTTTGAGCCCAGAAGAAAGGCTCCGGAGGCGGGGCCAGGCTCCGGCCCCGCCCCCCGGCCCCGCCCCGCCCCCGGTCCCCACCTTCTTCTTGGCCCGCAGGTAATGAGAGTTGGCGCCCTGCGCGTGGTACCCGGGGACCGAGCGTCTCCAGAGCGTGAAGCCGATGACGCTGTAGGCGAAGAACATCACCGCGAGAGGGAGGAAGTAGATGAGGGCGATCACCGCGAGGTGGTACCTGGGGGGAGAGCCAAGGTCCTGGGCCCCGGCGGTCCGGGGGCGGCTTCGGCGTCTGCCAGCGCTCAGTCCCCTGGGCCCCGCGGGCGCCCCTGAGCTGCCCTTGAGTCGCCCCTGGCGAGCCACCCTGGGCAGCCTCGGTTTGATTTAAAGAAAATAAGTAAAGGCAACATTCGGTAGCACCTGTGCCCAAAGGGCTTTCCCTGCTGCGGAAGGGACGCCAGTGCTCGGTACCCTCAGTTCTCGCTGGTACCCTCAGTTCTCACCCGTACCCTCCTCAGGAAGCAGGGGCCTGTGTTAAGGTGGAGAAACACCGCCTCCCAGTGGCCAGTCACGAAATATTCCGCTCTCCATCCCTCCTAGAAACCAGAGCGCTTCACTGCACCACACCGCTCTGGAGCAGAGTCCTTCTGAGAAGGTGGGGTAGAGTGTAGGGGCGAGATCCCCAGCAGGGCCTTCCCTCGAAACTCAACGGTCCCCAGGAACAGGCTTCTCAGAGGGATGGCGCCTTCCCCAATACTGAAGGCCACGGCCCTGCCCTCCTCTGGACGGTGCGCAGGACAGATGGAGACCAGGTAGGGGAGGCTTTGGGGGAGGAGTGTTAGAAGAGGAGAGAATGGGGGGGGGGTGTTGCCATGGTGACTTGGCAGCCCTCAGCTCAGAGCAGGCACATCCTCATGCTTGGGGCAGCTGGGTCCTTGTTGGACTAAATCTGCCACTTCCAGGTTTGTTTTCATTTGTCCCCTATTTAAACTACCACATACTGAGACACAGGCTCTGTGACAGATATGGTGATAAGGGCTTCAAGTACATTTTTTCTTTCTTTCTTTCTTTCTTTCTTTCTTTCTTTCTTTCTTTCTTTCTTTCTCTCTCTCTCTCTCTCTCTCTCTCTCTCTCTCTCTCTCTCTCTCTTTCTTTCTTTCTTTTTTTCTTTCTTCTTTCTTTCTTTTTCTTTTTAATAAGTCTTTATTGATTTCAGAGAGAGGAAAGGAGAGGGAGAGAGAGAGAAACATCAATGATGAGAGAGTCATTGATGGGCTGCCTCCTGCACGTCCCCCACCGAGGATCAAGCCCTCAACCGGGGCATGTGCCCTGAGCCGGAATCAAACCTCGATTTCCTGGATCCTAGGTCGATGCTCAACCTTTAACCCACGCCAGCCGGGCATATTTTCTCATATGTGTTCACAACAACCCTTGAACAAGGTTCTTTTACCAATAATCCCGATTTGAGAGAGAAGGAGCCAAAGGGTCAGAGCGGTTAAGTGACTGCGAAGGGTCTTCCAGCCAGCAGGGGACAGAGCAGGGCTCCACCTGAACTGCTGACTTCAAACCCTCAATCAATTCTTTAGCTCTGCCAACCAACCATGCCATGCTTGGGGATCAGGAAGCCGCGCCATGAGTGCTGGGCAAATGGAGGCCCAGAAAGGAAAGGATCTCACCCAGGGCCACGCAGCGGCTGGACCATGCGGAGGGCTTTGTATTTTACCCCCACCCCAGAGCCCTTGTGCCCACCTAAGCACAAGGCAGGTACCAGGCATCCTCCCAAAAACATCCCAGGCTCCACCACCTGCCCTTTCTTTCGGCCCCAATACCCTGACCCTTGTGGCAGGAGCTTTTACAGTGCCCTCCCCAAAACACACAACCACACACACATCCCTGAACACATGCCTATGTACACACACATCCACAAGCACACCCACGTGCTCCACACACACAAACACCCACAGACATGAGTGGGCGCAGCGCGCCTGCTCATGTGCTCCCATCCATATCCTCGTCTAAGGGTGCGCACATCCTGGTTGAAGTGGCACAGTGGGGAGGAGACTGGGCTCTGAAGCAGCACTGCCTATGTTTAACTCCTCGCTTCACCACTTACTAGCTATGTGGTCTTGGGTACATTACTTAGTTTTTTAGTGCCTCAGTTTCCTCATCTGAAAAATGGGAAGAAGAATAATACATACCCTGTAATGTCAGGAGAAGTAAATGAGTTCGTATGTGTAATGTGCTTAGAACAAGTCTGACACTTAGTATATCATGTTACTTTGAGTATATACATGTACTCACATAATCCCAGTACACTCACAGAGACGTGTACACATACTACACACGTGTACACACATGTATGTGCGCACACACAAGCACACACATTGTTAGGTGTATGCACAGGCACACCCCCCCATCCCCCGACCCCCAGGCCTTACCAAAGGAGCATCTTGCCACCGTTGGGCCAGGCCACTATGCACTTAGTGGCTCCCTCGTCTGTGATGATGGTGGAATAGAAACACTGAGGAAAGGCAAGGGCCAGGGCCACCAGCCAGATGCCAGCAATAATCATTCTGGTGCCCGGGGCTGAGAGCCGTGGCTGGAAGGGGTGGACGATGGCCATATACCTGCGAGCAAAGGGCAGTGTGAGCAGCGGGTGCCCTCCTATCAGACCAGTCCCCACCCTGTCCCCCACTACAGGCCCAAGCCCTCTAGCCCCATTCCTCACACGGCTGCTGGTGACCTGCGGAGCCAGCTGGGCTGATGACTTTCCCACAGCCACATGGCACACTGGTGGCCTAAACCCCAGCCCAGGCCCGCGGTACTCTGCCTCTCTCTGTGTACGGACTTGCTCTCAGAAGGCCACAAGAGAGCAGTGTGGCCACATTGTGAGTCTATCTCTGGACATTTGTCTGAAGCTCAGCCCTGCCGAGCCCCTCAGCCCTAGGCCAGTCTCTCTTCCGTTCAGAAACCTTAGCAGAGCTAACAGTCTGGGACAAAGCCCAAGGCAGCGCTGCCCACCAGCTTTCTGCAGTGGTGGAAATGCTCTAATATGCACTCTCCTGTTCTGTAGCCACTGACCACACGTGGCCAATATGACTGAGAAACTGAAATTTAAAATTTGACTAATTAGAACTTAAGTAGGCATATATGGCTCTGGCTCCATTATTGGACTGTGCAGGCCCAAACCTTTAAATGTGGCATTCAGTGCCCTCTGCCCAGTGCACTTTCCAGTCTCCTGTGTCACTGTTTCCTGAACCTTCCCTGGCTCACTCTGGTGGTGGAACAGTCCTATGTGTGTGACCCTCTGTGGGTATAGTACACAGAATTACAAAGACAATCAGTTGTACTGAAAGAGCATCATTAAAGTATAAAATACATTTGGGACATAGGAATATACCCATTTCTTTATCAACCCACTAAACAACCAGATCTAGCAGCAGGGGTGGGATGGATGCGGGGTGGAAGGGACCAATTCAATGGGGATAAAAAGGGGACATCTGTAATTTTTTCAACAACAAAGATAAAGAAATAAAAAGGAAAAAAAAAAAGATCTAGCAGCAGGTCTGGAGACTATGGTAATTTTGAAATAGTGATGAGTGTAGACGATACTTTGAGATTTCTGCACAACAGTACCTGTGATATCTATTGGTGACAGTCCCAGGCACTGCTGGAGTCCCAGCAAACTGTGGTGTGCTGCCTACATTTGTAATTGTGATCCCCCTCCAAATGTATGAACCTCTCATATTTCTGCCCACAGCCTGTGGTCACAGATTGTGCATGTCTGGATTAGATGATTTTTGACCCCTCCCTCCCTACCCTGTGACACTGACCTTCTCGTTTGGCTGTGGCCTGACCCTGGGCCAGCTCTACCCCATGACAGCTTAGACCTGGGCCAAGTACCTTAGCAGCACATTTTATTTAGCCCTTGCCCTGAGCAGGGAAGTTTATGTCTTAAGGTCTGAGGCAACTGACTCTGTGCCTGGGGAGCATTTCCATCCTGTCTTGGTGAGGACTCCCTCGTTGCTGCTCCTCACATGCACCAGACATGCTCCTGCCACCTGCTGCTGCACCTTCTGCCTGGAATGTTGTTTCCCCAGAGCCCAGGAGGCTCACTCTCTCACCTGCCACCTGTCTGATCAAATCCCACCTTCACAATACGGCCAGTTCTGACCCCTTATCTAACACCACAACCTACCTCCACCCTAGTACCTCGGGTCCCCTTTCCCCTTCCTTATACCTCCCCATAGCACCCATGACCTCAAAGTACAACATATGATTTATTTATGCATGTGTTTATTATTTAAATTCTCTCCAGGGCAGGCGACTTTATCTGTGTTTTTGTTTCTCCCTCAATGCCCAGAACAGTATCTGTACATAGTAGACACTGAACCTGTGAATGAATGAATGAAGAACTGAATGGACAAATCTCCACTGTTACCACCCTGACCTGAGCCGCCATCCTCTCTCACCCAGATTCAACATCCTTCTGCCTGGTCTCCTGGCTCTGGCCCTGCCCTCCAGTCCATTCCCACCCACCCCACACCCTTTAGAAAGGAAGTTTTTATGAGGTCATGATTTCGGGACTATTTTTTCCTATTGGTGTATATTCTCAGTGCCTGCACCAGAGGACACACTCAAATATTTGTTGAGTAAAGGAAAGAAAATCTTAGTGGGACTTTCAAATATATCCAGGGGGGTATTAGGGGCTTTTTTTGTGGTGGTGGTGGTGGGAGGTGTGTCTGGGTTCCAGGCACCTGGCCCTGCTCTTGACTTGCTGATTGACCTCAGGGGATCCTGCCCATCTCTCTGGCCTCAGTTTCCCTGGGTGCAAAATTGGAATGTGAGCATAGATGAATGGTTTTTAGATGTTCTTTTTGTTTTTAATTACTGTAGTAGAAATACATTTCTCAAATGAAATCTTCAAGGAAACTCTATAATAAAACAGCCAAGAGCAGAGAAGCGAGCTGCTGTAGGTGAGAGGTTGCTGGGGTAGTTGGGTGGGATATGGGACCGTGAGCCTCATCAAGCCATCCCGACGAAGGGTCTGTGCCTCCGAGGGTCCCAGGCTCCTGCCCTGCCTCCCACACATGCGTGGTGTCTTCCCTCTGTTTCTTTTTGTTTGCTATCTGTCTCAACCACACTCCCTCAGGGACACACACGGTCTCCTTCCATATTCACACCAGGCCCTGCCTGCCCCGACCAGCTTTAAAAGGATTCCATATCTGCCCACTGATCACTCCGTCACCCCTGCCGACCCCCTCAGCAGAGGTCACGGTCTGCAGCCCTGAGAACATGCACTATTAAATTTTCCCCTCAGATAATCTATCTAGGAATAGGAAAACCATATAAGCAGTTTCCTTTAGTAAAAGAAAAACGACACAGCAAAGATCAAATTCAGAAAAGAACACTCCAGAAAGTCCGTAAAACGCTGCAACTCTTGCCCTACCTTGAACAGCCATCTGGTGTAAAGTTCTTCCTGTGTCTAACCTTAATCTTACCCGCTTCAGTCCCACAGTCCCCTGCCTTCCAGGTGTGTAGTTTTGAATCATGATCAGGCTGGAAGGCAATTCCCTGGGTTCTACACTTAACTTGCTGTGTGACTATGGGCAAGTCACCAGCCCTGTCTGAGCCCAGCTAAGTGAGCCGGCTCCCCACGGCTTCTCCCACCTCCCACCCCCTCTTACCTGTCTGCAGCAATGGCGGTCATGGAGTAGATGCTGACGAACATGACCGTGACAGGGAAGAGATTCTGGAAATAGCAGAAGGCACGGCCGAAGTACCAGATGTTGTGGCTGGCGTAGATGAAGTTGAAGACGGCGTTGAAGGCAGCCATGCAGAGGTCGGCCAGGGCCAGGTTGACAATGAAGTAGTTGGTGACCGTGCGCATCCTCTGATGGGCCAGGATGATCCAGATGACGGTGGCATTGCCTGTCACGGCCACCAACACGAGGGTCAGGTAGGCTGCAGCCCACAGTGCCAGCTGCCAGCCAGGCATGGAGAAGGCCGTGGTGCCCGTGGCGTTGCTCTCAAGGCCAAATGAGATGTTTGTATCAGTCACAACAGCACAGGCCCCCATGGCTGCCTCTGGGTCTGGGACAAGGGATCTGGCTCCTCAGCTTCTTCCAGACCCTGGTGCCCTGCCCAGATATGCTACAGAAGAGGAATCCTCTGGGGCGTGAGTATATGGGGAGAGAGAAGTAGGTGCAAAGCCAGGCACACGAGGGAAACTTGGGGTCCCTCCCAAGCCTCAAGCACAGATGAGTCAGGCTGAGCGGAGAGCAGGTTCCAGAGCCATTGGCCTTTCAGCTTCCCATGTCCCGGCCAGAGTTCTCCAATGTCACATGGAAATCTAGAATCTGAGACACAGTTTCAGAGCAGGAGATATCCTTGTCAATTTTCAGTCAACCCCTTCACTGCAGAAACGGAAAAACAGATTCCAAGAGGGGATGTGACCAGCCCGGGTCACTCAGTAAATTGATGACAAACCAGGACTCAAACCCACGTCTTCCTAATGCTGCTCAGGAACCGTTCTGGATCAGATGAGCACACAGCAGCAGTCTTCAGATTCCCCAGGTCAGCCGCGGTGTCCCCAGGCTTCGGGGTGCGGGCCTGGCTGCCAGCCCTCGGAGCCGCCTCTCCGCGCTGCTCTCCCATGCGGGGCGGGCGAGGGCCTTGGCAGAGGTGCTGCCTGCTCATGAGATGGGGCCTTGGGTCCCGCCCCTCGTCCCAACCCTGCTTGCATGGCCCAGCCTTATCTGTCGAGGGAAGATTTAGGACTGGCTGGCAGGCAGGGAGCAATAGGGGCGGCAGGGTGGGGGCTGGCATGGAGGGCACAGTCTTGGTGGGTGTTTATCTTAACCCCGGGCCAGGAGCTGCGTCTAGAAAGTGGTTAGGAGCACACACTTGGGAGCCAGTCTGGGTGTGAGTCGGCTTCAGTGACGCCAGGCAAGTCCTTAACCTTTTTGAACGTTGGCTTTCCTAGCTGAAAAAGATAGGGGAAAAACTATACGTCTTGGGGCGTACAGCAGGTCCTTAAATAATGTCGTTTTGTTCAGTGTATTTTCATTATAATGTTGGTGAGATGCCTTTGGAGCTTAACTCTTGTTTATATCAATTAGCCGCTGTTTTGCTTAAAGTTGCAGAACATATCGATGATGTTAAATGAAGACTTACTGTATTTGTGAGTTTTAAATGAGATAATGTGTGTAAAGTCTATTTAGCACAGGGGCTGGCTCACAGCAGCCCCCCACCCGGACAGCTCAGGGCTCTGCAGGAAGGAGAAGGCAGAAATCAAAGCGTCTCTAACTAGTTCTTAGGTGATGCTCCTGCTGCTGGTCCAGGCACCTTACTTTGAGAACCACTCTCGTAAGACGAGGACAGGGCTTGCTGCCTCTTCCGTGAGCCCCAGAAAGGTGGGTGGGGCTGCCCTGGGTTTGCCCACAGTAATCTGCTCTTGGTCATTGACTGTGTGCACGTGTGTCAGGCACTGGGTGAAGCGTCAAATTCCCAGGCAGCCAGAATATACACGCCTGTGGATGTGTGGAACCCGAAGCCCAGCAGAGTGTGTCCCTCGTTAAAGCAGAGGAGGTCTCTCACTCACCAGCATTAGTGGCCTTGCTGTCGTAAGCGTGTGGTTGATCTCCTAGGAATCAGCCCTGCACCTTGGGGAGGGTCCGCTTCCTGGGCCCCTACTCCTCCTGTGAGTGCGTGTACCGTGGGGTTCTTGGGACTCCTGCCCTCCCAGAGTCAGCTCCAGACACAGCTGGCTCCAGTCCTGACCAGGCCACGGGGCAGAGGCCTGTTCCCTCTCTGGAGCGAGCCACCAGCCTCTGTTTGGACATCTGTCCTTTGCCGAAGGGCCTCTGCCTTTGATCTCTTTTGGTGGCAGCAGCAGCAGCCACTCAGCTTTGGGACCGGTTTCTGTCTCCTGCTCAGCTGGCCAGGGTTTAGAGGCAGAATGCACGGAAGCAGGATGTAAGCACAAGACAACCTTCTCTCTTGGCTGTTTGCCTCCTGCTCCCAGGCAGCCAGAATTGGTTGAGCTTTAGGTGCAAGCACAGTGCAGGGCTGGGACACTCGAGAGCGTGTCACCAGTCATGGAAGCCCATAGTCGTACAAATCCCCCACGCCCATCATCCTGCCACTGCCATTGCATGTGTAATGGGGATTCCATTTTGGAGCCATTAAACCTAAGAGCTTTTATTTCCCCTAAAACCATGTGCATCTGCAGCTTTCCAACTCTGTGCTTGTGGCTTCATGGCAGGTGAGGGCAGGGGCCGCCCTGGACAAAGGGCTTATTGATCGGCCTTGCTGCTCAGGGCTGACCGGCTGAGTCCATGGCTATACAGTGGTCTTGGAGGCTAGCCTTTGTTAAAAGAGAAAAATAGATCTGAATTCCTTTAGCTCCTGTGGACACATGAAGACTCTGGTTTGATTGTAGAGGTTTGCGTATGGGAAAGCGGAGGGGGAAGGGCTGGCCATTGGTTCTGGCTGGATCTGGCTGAGCTGGTGGCACAAAGGTTGGGAATCTGTAAGAAGTGCCTTTGATTCAGAGTTTAGAGTGCAGGATGTTAACAGGGATCCACACCCGGGAGGAGGAAGCAAGAGTGGGTGGAAGAAGAAGTTGAGCTGCGATGCGGTAGACAGCAGCCTTGGACAGCCCCGTGGATGGCTCTGGACTAGAATTTTCCTTTAAGAGTTGCCTTATGTTGGGCAAAGGTGGCCAGGCCTTTACACTTCCACATCGATCACTGGGAGTAGACTCCCCAAGAAGGGGCGTGATCTTGCACAAGGCGGCTCTCTGCAGCTGAGACACGGCCGAAGGAGAGGAGAGCGGAGCACTGTCTGCCTAGAGCTCTCCCAGCATCTCGGGGGGAGTCTGGGGAGCACAGGTCAGTGTCCACCAAGGCTCAGCAGCAGCCTCCCCTGGTCATGCGGTGTGAGCTCGCTGTGCTCCTCGTGATTTGTGCTTTCGTGGCTCCTGGGCTGGAGAGAGGAATTGTTGTTTTCAGGGAGCTTGGAGGGGGAGAAGGTGGGAGCAGCTGTAGGGATGAGGGAAGTAGATGGAGAGAAAGGGGGCTCCAGGAAGCACTGTGGACTGGGCGCTTCTGAGAAACGGTGCTGCTGGGCTTGGGCCGCTTGGTCATGACTTCAGTGAGTCAGCATCACGGGCATTGGTGCTGGAAAGGCTTGTGGGCCACCTGGCCACCACATAATCCACTTGGACTGAGCAAAATGAGGACAATGCCAACGCAGTGAGCCTTCTTTTTAGCCAAGTGAATCAGCTGGAAGCATCAGTCTTCACTCTGAGACTATGCCCTTTCTACTTTTTAAAGGGTTAAAATGTCCTTTCTTCCATGAAATAATGGTGGTGACACATGGTATTTAGCCTGGTTTTCCTTTTTCTCTAAAATTGCTTACTCAGTGGAATGAAAAGTTGGTGACCCATGTGGTTCCCTCCGTCATGTTTTTGATATTTTATTGGTTCATGGAATTCAATGGCCCAGGAGCCCCAATCTAGTTCCTGGTTTGAAGAAGAGGAGGGGTATCCCCAAGGGTGGAGGCTTGCCTGGGCCACATCCCTGATCGCGTCCCTCTGTCCTCCATGCCTTTACTGGCCTGTCTGCCTCCTCTCTCTTGAGACCCATCAGAGCCACCTCCTTATAACACAGATGGGGAGCTCCTCAGGGCCTGGGCTGTGTCTTGTTTATGTCCAGTGTCTAGGAGAGTTGCCAGCACATGAGGAGTGCCCTATAAATATCGGTCGATTGAAAATGAGTAATGAGGGATGAGGAATCTTATAAATGTGATATATATTATATATCTATATCAAATACATGTAGATATGAAAGCCTTAAACTAATGAGACTAGCACTAATTATGGGACTTTAGGCACCTTTGAGTGGGCTGGGCAGTATAATGCCTGGCACGTTGGCGCATGGTAGGTGCTCAGTGAATGTCAGACAAATAAATAACAGATGAAGAATGAAGTTTAAAGTATCGCCCTGCAGCAGCTCTGTGGACTGCCAAGGGGGAAGGGAGTAGCGCTCTTATTTCCACAAGATCTAAAGCTTAAACTGAAAGCACATGTCTGTGTAGGATGGGTGGGGCTTTTGGAGGACACCGGGGTCTCCGTAGCATCCCAGAATTCATTCCTCATGAATAGCCCCGCTTTGTCTCTAAGCCAGAGGGTTCCAGGCTGGCCCCTCTAGGAGATGAGCTCTGTGCCTCCTGCCCATGGCCTGAGCATCGGCGGCCTGGACTCTGGGACTTCAGCTGGGGGAGAGAACTGGCCTCTGCCCAGAGCAAGGGCTGCAGCTGACACCTTTTTTAAACACTGTGTGTGTGCTGGGGCAGTGTCTTGTCCTGAAAGCCTGAAGTTTATCTGGCTGGAAAAGAGAGGCCGCGAGTGTTTACATCTGCTGTGGTCCTGGTGTACACAGAACTCAGAGCACTTAACACAAAATGAGTTCATTTCTCAACATCAGGCTCCAGCAAAATCTGCCCATCTATGGCAGGCAGAGGAGGAAGTAGGCGAGGCGATCCTAGGAAGGGGCACCCCAATACCCGCTTGCTGGTTGGATAGCTGGGGGTCATCCCAGACACAGCCCGGGTGCTGACAGAGGGGACTGGGTATCTGCCCAGGGCATTGGCAAATGTGGCAGCAAGCTCTGTGGCATGGATGAGATGAGGAAAGGGAGTTGACAAAGGGTCAGCCCTAGGCCCTGCAGCGGCTCTGTGGTCTGGGCAGGTGCTTTAATGATCAGCCCAGAGTTAGGAGAAAAGGTCACGTCTCTACCTTCATGAAGCTCTGGGCCGGGGGGCAGGGTAAGAGCAAGTTTCAGCATAGCAGAGAGGACTCACCAAATGGGTGGGTGACACCATGAGTTTCAAGCTTCAGAGGAGGGAGAGAGAGGCTCTTGGGGTTGCAGGGAGTGAGCAGAGCTGCCACTTGAGTGGCTCCTGGTCACAATGGAGGAGGGGCCATGGGAATAAGCCTGAGCCTGACAGAAAGGTCAGACCAGCCTGGCAGGCACCCTAGGTTCCTTCAGGAAGGAACAGGAGATGTAGCAAGTCTAACTCTCCGTTCACAAACCCAGGGATGCGAGAAAGTTCCCATGTCCTTATTCTCTAAAAACCATCTTAGCCTTGACTCCCTCCCTTGGGTCCCTACCTTGTAGAACTGGCAGGGAAATCCAACCTGGGCGCCCACTGCCCATCCCCTGGCGCTGTCCACAGTGGCCAGGCTTTGGGTGGGGTCTTTATTAGTCATTAATCCACACAGGTCCCTGTGGTGGTGCCTCTTCTGCCTGCTCATTCCTGATCATGGTCATTCCTCCAGACCCTGCCAGGGAGAGGGACTGAATATTCGCTTTTTCTGGCCCCACAGTCCTCTCCTCCCTACCCTCTCAAGGAAGTCCTGCTTCTAGAAAAACTCAGCCTATTCCTCCAAATGCCACCATCCTTCGTGCTCTTTCTTGGTATCTTTGATTAGGCCAGAACACTAGCAACCAAAAACACCAGTCTGCTTCCCTCGAGGGCACAGACATCTTTAATCATCAGATCTTCCTAGGAAGTAAAAAATATATATATTGGCATGCCATCTTCCAAGTGTGGCAAAGAAAGGCAGGAAAAACTAGAGCAAAGTTTCCACATTAAAATGATCGGACTATCCATCTCTTGCTCCAAGATGAGGCTGGAAAGGGAGAGGGCAGGGTGATGGGAAAGCCGTGAGTGTTCTTTCTGGGACACCTTGTCTGAAGTCACCATACTGGTCCTTCAAGGGCCCCTCAAGTGCCACCTCCTTGAGGAGACACACCCTTTGGGCCACATCAACTTCCTTCTTGACCATTGATCTTGACCCTGGAGTGGTCCACCTGAAATCATTTGCAAAATATGTTTTTCCCTACCCACTCCATAGGGGAGCAGAGCCTGCCTCCGTTACAGGCTTGGCTCTACTGGAAAGTACAGCTGACTGGCCCTCACAATATCAACTTGGGTTACTCAAGTTCAGTTCCACTAACATAACACCAGAAAGCTGGAATCCCATCTGGTCCTCGTTATAAAAACATTTCCACTCAGCCAAAAATGTACCTGAATCCATAATACCCTTTTGTCCATTTCCACCAAGTTCAGGTCACCATTATCGCTAGATTTCCTCCAACAGTCTCTGCACTGCCCCTGTGTTATATGGGTCCCCTCTGCTCCATCCTGCACCTCTGCCACAGCGACCTTTTAAAAACACGAACATGACCATGCACTTCCTTTCTTAAAACCCTTCAGTGACTCCCCATTGCTCTGAGGGCTAAGAGGGAAATAGCCCAGCCCTTCACCAGGTGTGACTGCTAACTGTCCCTCAGGACTGCTTTCCCCTTGCTCCTTTTAGCAACAGAATCTCCCTGAGTGTTGGCTGTCACCTGGCTGCCTAGCTAAAGGCTACATTTCCAAGCCCCTACTTTCCAAGCTAGATGTGGTCACATGACTAAGATCTGGCCAACGGGATATAGAGTATATATATATATATATAAAATCTTCAAGTTCTCATCCTTAAAGAGGGAGCTGATTGCCCTTTGCTTCCACTCCCCCTTCCTACTGGCTGAGAAGGGTGAGCTGCCGTCTTGAGTCCAGAGCCCAGGGCTGTTACAAGAAAAGAAAACCAAAACAAAACAGAGCAAAACTTCTCTCTTATTTGAGGCTCTGTATTTTGAGGCCTCTCTATGACAGCGCTTAATGCTAAATAATACACTAGCTTTCAAGAACTTCTTTGATGCTTACCCAGGTTAACTATCTTTGTTCTATACTCAATAGCATTCCTGCACTTCCCTCCTTGTTAACACGATGATCTACCACGCCTCTTCAAAGTGTGTTTTCCCTCCCAAGCTAAGAAACCATGAGGCCAGGAATCATACCTGTCTTGATGATGGCCACAGCCTCCCTTCCCTCTACCATGATTGGCACATAGTATATGCTCAGTGATATTTGCTGATTAGATAAATGAATGCTTGGGTAAGCAAATGAACACACTGAAACAACTTGGATGTAGTATTAGGGTCACTTTTTGCTGTAAGTAACAGCGACTTAAATAGGTGCTTATTTTTCTCATATAACAGGAAGCCTGGAGGTAGGTGATTCCATGCTAAACAGCTCAACGATATCAAAATTTCGATGAGAATTTTGATTTTTTTTCATGACCTTCCACCTCATGGCTGTAACAGCTCCAAATATCATGTTCTTACATGAGAGCATTCCCACCCTAGGAAGGGATCAGGAGGAAAAGAGCTCTTCCAGGCCCTCTCTTTTGTCAGGGAGGAAAATCTTTCCCAGGACCTTCCCAGCAGATGTCCCTTACATCTGCTTGGCCCGATGAGGTCACATGACCACCCTTAGCTGCATGGGAAGCTGGGAGAGGGAACGTCTTCCTTCTTAAGGCCCAGCTGGGTTTTGGCACTGTGGTACTCACTGGGGCTGGTGGCAAGAAGCCAGTTCTAAGAGCCCTTGCCCCCCTTGCCCACATGGTCCCTTTTGGGGAAGGCCCAGGGACCATAGGGTATCATGATGTGATCACAAACAAATGAGCATACATTGTGCTTGACGCTTGCTGGAGAATGTCACTCTCTAGCTCTTGAAATTCTCTCCTTAACTCTGGCCCACCAAGGAGACTGAGCTCTGCCAGTGAGCTCACCCGTTTCAGTACAATCGAGCGACTGTCATTACCGTGGTCACAGCAGCAGATACTGAGTGCCAACCATGTGCCTGGTGATTGAACAAGGTACACAACCTCTTTGTGCCTCAGTTTCCTCGTCTGTAATATGTGGCTAGTCATACTGCCTCGTAGACTGGTGTGAAGATTAAATTAGTTATACCTGCAAATTGCTTAGAATAGTACCTGGCACATGGGGTTAAATAAGTGTTGCTGTTTTTACCTAATTTTTCAGTTGGGAATATAAGCTCAGGAAGGTTAAATAACTTGTTCAGGGTCACGCAGTTGGAGAAACTGACAGTCAAAGCCCGGTCTTACTCCACAGCTCACACTCTTCATCTTACCACAAGGCTTGGCTTCTCTGTGATGACAAGCTTTTCATGTTTCGAGATAGACTCTATTTATTAATCCCTTTAGGGCCCAGGAGGAACGCCACCTCCTCGTGGAAACCTCCTAGAGCATTGCTCTCTGTTCTTCATTGGCACTGCCCGTTGTCGTCTCTGGAGGGCAGGGAATGTCAGTCCTGCCCACTGTTGTGGTCATTAACACAGACTCAATCTTAGCCCTCCGGAGATGCCTGCCTCGTCCAGATGACACTAATGCCCAGACCAGGCACTCGCTGGAGTCAACCAGCCAGTACCAGCAGCGCTGTGCCTGGAGCTCAGGCCTCCAGATCCCCGTCCAGTGCCCTTTTCTCTGCTCAGGCTTCCTCCACGATGCGAGCACTTTGCAGAGACAGCAGCTCCTCCCAAGGAGACCCTTACAGTTGGGCCGAGCAGGGGGCTCACCTGGGAGCCTGCCCTGTGCATTAAGAGGAAAGCACGTCCTACTCATCTCTAACCTCCCACCTCTACCTGCTGCTGCTGCCCGGGCCCAGCTCATCGGCTGCAGGAGTCCAGATAGCTGCATGCGCGCAGGCTGCGGCCCGAGTGCCTGCAATATACCAATGACAACACTAGAGGGCGACCTCACTGCCTTAATCCTGGGACCCCAAGGGCCTTAAGCAGCCTCTCAGATAATGATGATGATTGATGATGACCACGATGATCGCGATGACCACGACCACGGCCAGGGCGACTATTTACTGCATGAAACCTCCTGGAATAAGCACACAGCATCTCTAATCAGCAGGTCTTCCCACGCACACCCTTTTCTCCTGTTGCACTCTGCATCTCAGAAAATGGATCACTTCCACCCAGTTACCCACGCCTCAAAGCTGGGCATCACGTCACCATCAGCTTCTCCCTCCCTCCCTCCCTCCCTCCCTCCCTCCCTCCCTCCCTCCCTCCCTCCCTCCCTCCCTCCCTCCCTCCCTCCCCTCTGTCACCTACTCCTGTCCATTCTATATCTTAAACCTTAACCCTTCCACTTCTCTCCATTCCCGCTGTTTGTCCTTTCCCTCCAATTCCTGCCTGAAGCCCTGCTCCAGGCCAGTGGCTCCCAGACCTTGCTGCCCATAAGAATCGCCTGGGGAGCTTTGAAAACTCCCGATGCCATGTCACACCCCAGGCCAAGGGAGTCAGGATGGGTGGGGTGGGAGGCAGGTATCAGTGCCTTTTAAATGTCCCTGGTGGCTGCAGCATGCCACCGAGCACAGGAGCTGCTCTTCCCTTGCTCCGAGGCCCTCTCCCACACCCTTCCTCCTGGGCACTGCCAAAGCTCGGGCAGGTCTCTCTAACAGCGCGGCCTGCCTCCCGGGACACAGATCCAGGCAAGTTCTCCTCCCACCTCCCACTCCACACTCTGTATTGTCCTTGCTTTTTCAAATGCCTGCCGTCCCCCGTGCCCCGTCACAGTGCCCCTTTCCCGCTGAGAGGAGACTGCGCTCCACGCCGTGTGGAAGCCTGGATGGAGCTCATTTTACTACAACACGAGAGGCACCTTTTATTGTTCGTGTGACTTTGAATTTTGCCCCAGGTTTCTATTTTTGCAGTTTATCCGTTTATAGGGATGGAAACATAAAGAAATACATTTTCTTGCCTGGCCAGCGTGGTTCAGCGGCTAAGCATCGACCTAGGATCCAGGAGGTGACAGTTCCATTCCCAGTCAGGGCACATGCCCGGGCTGCGGGCTCGATCCCCAGTGGGAGGCGTGCAGGAGGCAGCCGATCAATGACTCTCATCATTGATGTTTCTATCTCTCTCTCCCCCTCCCTTCCTCTCTCTGAAATCAATAAAGATATATTTTTTAAAAAAGAAGATATTTTCTCTTTAAATGTAGATGTAGATATAGAGATGTCTGTTCTTAATACTTTCAAAGCCTTTTTTAAAAGAAATTTTTAACCCGTTTTCTGCTTGAAATTCCCAAACTGTAGCTAATGTCTTTCCAGGGACCTTGAGACTATGGAAAAGACACAAAATGCTTGTGGTTCATGGAAAAACAAAACCCAAACAATTTTAAGCAGAAAGTGAGACCAGGGAGTAGACGGGCTGAGTTAATCTGCGTGTGTGTCGATGGCTGGGGAGTCCTGCCTGTGCCAGGGAAAGGGTGGGACTGGACACCTGGTCTTTCAGAGGAAGCTGGGGCCCATCCTTGTCCCTCCTGTAGTGACTGTGCAAGTCAATGCCCCATTTTACAAAGGAAGAAACCCAGACTTAAAGGCTAACCTCATCACCAACGATCTCATTACAAATAAGCAATAGAGGCGGAATTCACATTCAGCCCTGCCTGACTGTCCACACTCTTCCCACTATATCAGGACAGGTGAAACTGCCAGATCCACTTTCCTTTCACTTTAAAAAATTTTTAAATTTAATTTTATCAAAATAATACACTTATATAGTATAAGAAGCCAACTAATACCATGAAACATATAACAATAAAAAGTGGTCCCCTGTAATACTTCCCTAACTCAAGTCTTGTCTCCAGAGGCAACTGATTCCAATTCTTTTAGTTGCTTTTCTGGAATTTATGTCCATATGTCTTAATAACAGAATACATTACTATTCCTTGATTTGTAAATTTGTTATTGCCTCTTACTTTTTTGAACAAGGTGATATAGTTGGCTGATTTTTTTCTAATTTCTTAAACTGAAGGAAGCCAAACATTTTGTCTCTCATTTTAAATTAAAAAAAATGTAAAGCCATAATCTTTCATTGAGTACAGCTTTACTATAACTCGTAAGCTTAGACACATTTTTTATTTCATTTCTTTCCAGAAAATTTTATTTTAATTGTAATTTTCTCATTGATCTAGCATTTATCTTAGAAGAGTGTTTTAAATTTTCAAAGAGTGGGAGGAATTTGAGGGGGAGTCAAGTTTTTTCTTGTTGATTTCTAGTTTTATTTGCCTATAGTCAGTCAGCACATGTTGCTTGAGAATCTGCTTTTTATTAAAGTTTCCACTGTGGTCATGTACTGACTAATTTTGGTCAACTTTCCAGGGACATATGAAAATGATACATATTTTTTATTTCTGATATTAAAAATGCTAAACCTATCTATTAAATTAAACTTGATTATATTACTCCGTCCTTTATATATCAGATTATTTGTTTACTTGATCTATCAAGTTTTGAAAAAAATATTGAAATGTCCAACTATCTTTTTTACTAAATTTGTAGATCTAAGAATTTTTACCTTACGCGCTTTTGCTGTTATGTTGTTTGGTGCATAGAGGTTTGTAGCTTTTCCGCAGATTTTGAAGTTCCACAGCACACTCTTTCATCCTAGTTCACGCTCTGGTCTTGGGTGTCACATTGATATCAGTGCTGTGACTCTTCATTTCTTTTTGTTTGCCTTTGCCTGGTATATCCTAGCTCATTCCTTTACTTAAAATGTTTCCCTTTTGCCCAGCCAGGCGTGGCTCAGCGGTTGAGCATCGACCTAGGATCCTAGGCGGTTGGGGTTCGATTCCCGGTCAGGGCACATGCTCGGGTTGTGGGCTCGATCCCCAGTTGGGGGCGTGCAGGAGGCAGCCGATCAATGACTCTCTCATCATTGATGTTTCTATATCTCTCTCCCTCTCCTTTCCTCTCTCTGAAATCAATAAAGATATATTTAAAAAATATATTTCCTTTTCACTTTTATTTGGTATGTTTCACATTAACAATTTGTAGCTAGATTTTTTAAAAGGCAACTGGCGATCTCTATTTTTTTTTTTTTAAACTGATTTTAAAATCAGTACTTTGGTTCAAGTACTGCCTGGAGGATTCTATTTGTGTGTGATGGGTACATAGCTAGGTACATGTATTTTCTCTGAGAATTTGCATGTCCAAAAATATTATTCTTTTGTCTTTCAAGTGAATGATAATCTTGGCAGGATATAGATTCTTAGATTATGGTTATTTCATCTCAATAATCTATTGATGTTGTTTCCCTGTCTTCCAGATTCAGGAGCTAAAAATGAAAAATCTAGTGTTGTCTGATACTCTTTTAAGGAACCTGCTCTTTCTACTGGAAGATTGTAGCTTTTTCCTCAGGTAAATTTCCTGAAATTCAGGAATTTACCAATTTATATCATATGTATAAATGAGTATGAGTTTTAAATATGGCACTTGGTGAGTCCTTTCAGTTTGAAAACAAGTTTTTCTTTATGGGGAACTTTTCTTTCATAATTTCTTTAATTATTTCTTCTCATATTACTTAGGAATGTTTTCAGGTGCAAGTAACAGAAACTTTGATAAAGAATGACTTGAATAAGTTCCTGCTTATTTTTCTCACTTAACAAGAAGGCTATGGGCAGGCAGAGTTGCTGGCTTTGGTTCAGTTGTTCAACGCTAGGGTCTGTGTTGACATCTCTTCAATTTTCTTGGCCTCTCCTGTGTGGTCACAGGATGGCTGCTGCATTCAAGGTAGGGAGCATGGAGGAAAAAGCACAGTACTAATTGCATATGCATTCTGTATTTAAAAAAATAATCTTTCTGGACACTGATGTGACGGGCCAGAACCATGTCATATAGCAGAGGGAACTTGTAATACATCTATTCACGTGTCCAGCCTCTATAGTGGAGTCTGGGGCGGAAGGAGGAGGTTGGGAATGGGGTTGGTTAGCCCACGACATTTGCTGCATTTCTTCACCTTGGATCTGACCTCCACATCTCTTATCTTTCTCTTCTGGTTTCCACCTCTTTGTGTATCTGCTCCGTATTGTGAGATATTTCTCTCACTTTATCTTCCAGAGCACTGATTCAATCCTCAGCATTGACCTCTATTGAATTGTTATATTTGAAAGTCATACTTTTTAGTTTGCAAGAATCTTTTGCATTTCTCCAATTATATCTTCTTCAGAGTTCCCATAACCTTTTTCTCTTTATTTAAAATCCCCTTGTCTTTCCCACTGGGTCTACTTTGTGAGTTCAAAAAGGAATTCCCTTCTACCTGCTCCCCAAAGAAAGATGTGCCTTCCCTCCCACCCCTGGTCCTTCCACTCTAGCTCAGGAAAGTGGCCCCCAAACCTGTCCTTGCCCTGGGAGATGTAGGGGCTCTCTGTGGCCTCTGGGGCTCCCTCCAGGATCCTGGTTATGTTACACAGAGAGTGAGTGAGCTGGCGGGGGGGGGGGGGGGGGGGGGATGTGCAACGCTCAGTGAAGGAAGCTTTAGGATTCACTGGAGTCAAGTTTATAAAGGCTCTGCTTTAATTTAATATCTGGGCATTGTGCAAACGGATGTTAGAAATCCAGGTGTGACTTATCTGTTTGGTAAAACAGGTCTGGTGGGGCTTCTCTGGAGGCATTCTACCAGCAATTTGAATTATATTAGTGATTTCAAACACTGGGTTATGACTAGTGTTAAAACAAAGGGGATAGTATAGGAAACATAAGAATGTACCACGTGGTAAGGTGAGTTTATTTCATGCAGTTTTTGCTCAGCTGTGTGTTTTGTGTGTATACTGGGCTAGAATGTGACATACATTTCTAGGTAATATTAAAAAATATATGAGCAATGCTAAATCAGAGGATGTTCTGGGGCAGCTGACTGGCTTTGGAAGAGAGTAAAATTAGAGGAAGATTAGATAGATTTTTTTTACTAAAAGAATACCTACCATGACTCCCTCCACTCCTAGCTGACTTTATTTACCAGTACCCCTAGGATTAACCACCAAAAAGTAACCTAAACTCAGTATCTTTCCCTAGCCCCGCTACTTGACCCTTATAAGTCCAGACTAGCCTGTTTCTCTGCATTCTTGTGAAGTGCTCAGGGCTGACCCTGGGGCAGGGGAACACATTGCTCTAGTGTCTGGAGAGGGAAGCCTGGGGAGGCAGCGTAGGCAGTGGAAACGGGACCTGGGTTCTAGTCCCTGTACGGACCCTGAAGGGCTGCGTGGCTCAGGCACAAGCTCAGAGACTAAGTCTCCTTCCTGCCTTGTTTCGCACACAAAGCTGTTCTGGTGACCCATGGGAGAGAAAAAAAATAGTTCAGTCAACACATGTTAGTAACAGAAAATATTTTGCTAATGGAAGGCCTTCTGTTTTTTCTGAGCAGGGCAGGGAGGGGTTTGGATATGCAAGACAAAAAGTAGGTGCTGAAGCTGAGCTGGGTTGCTCAGTAAATAGGAAAGAGGAAGCTGAAAGCCTGAGGGAAAATATGGGAAGTAGGAGAAAGGAGTCAGAAAGTCGGAGAGAAGAGAACTGATCCTCCTGGTGACCCTGCGAGGTTTCCTTCAAATGCCCAGTCACTGGGCTTCTGGTGGAAGCCTGGAGAAAGACAGAACTCAGCAGTCTGAAATGAGCTGCAAGCAGAGCCAGCCCTCGTGGTCAAAGGGACAGCTGGCCTTTGGCTCCATGTTTAATGAGCAGCTACATGTGCCTGGCACCCCACCAGGCACCCAGGCACCGCGGTGGTAGGTGGTCTTTGCCTCGTGGTGCTGACAATCTAGTGGAGCAGGGGGCCCATAGCCAAGTAAGTCTAGGAGTGGTAAGTGCTTTAATATGTGGGTGAAAGTGCTTTGTGAACTGTAAACTGTGAAGTCCACCCTTAAGAGATGCTGGGGGTCCCACAGCAGCCAGCGTGTGGCAGGACTCTGGGCTTGTAAACTTTCCTGGTGTAGCCCAGCAGATCAACGGGCATTTTCTGAGTGTTAAAAGCCTTCCATCCTTTCCTCAGCTATGGGATTTAGTCCAGACCCGACTTCTGTGTTCCCCAGTCCCCATTCTTGGGGCCCTCAGATGCCCTGGGAGCCTGAGGCCTCTGGAAGCAGCAGCTCTGCCCTTCTGAGTGACAGGTGGAGCTACAGCTGCAGGTGATGCCTGGGTGCCCTGCCACTGCCAGTGAGTCACACAGGCCTGCCCAACACCCCATCAGCCAGTGCTCCCACGCTGCTTTCCCAGGGTTCCCAGCTGAGCCCCAACAAGGCCAGCCCCTGCTGGCGGCGGCTCCCTGACCTTTCCTCTGTCAGAGCTCTGTGAGACCGGCTTGGAATCGCCTGTGGCAGAAGAGGTGGGAATGGCGTTTCTCAGCCTGTCAGCCTTGGCATTGCCCACTTAATCTGTGAGCTATTGGGAAATGTGCAAATGATGACACAGGAAATCTGCAGAACTACAAATGGCTAATCAATATGTAAAAGACACTCAACCTCACTAATCATCAGGGAAATGCAAATTACAATAAGAGAGCATTTTTATTTTATTAAACTTTATTGTGCAATATAGCACACATGTAGAAAAGGGCATGAACTGTAAATATACACCGTGAGCAATGTGTCCATTCATGAGACTTGGACATAGGATGTCTAAAGGCCCTCCCAGCCCTGGTACTCCCGAACCACCAGCAGTCTCGTTTACTGCTGATGCCCTCAGTGGCCTGGGGAAAACATCCTAACCTCTTTCTTTTCTCATTCATAATGGGGCACACGAACACCTCCCCAACGGCACGGATAGGTGGCTGAGAAAGTCAGCAGAGGACAAATGTCTTAGGAGGGGGGATGGAAGCACAGGGCCAGCGCCTGGGCTGTGAGGAGAGGGAAGAGGTCTGGTGGTCTCTGAGGTGTGGCCCACCTCATGGCCAGTGGTTCTGGAACATCCCTGTTGGACTGGACAGAGGTGTGTCAGTTGTTGGCCAATTGGACTCATAGTTATTTATTCCTACTTTGTTCTAGGTACAGTGCTTGATCATTGCATTTGGTTACCTTGAGGGATCCCATTTCACAGATGGCACTGGCGTCCTAAGAGGGTAACTAGGGTGCCCAGTGTCCTCATGCAGAGCTGGCTTGCATGTGGTAGGGCTGGCATGTGGCATATGCCCCACCCCCCATCCTGACTGAATCAAATGTTTTTCATAAGCCAGTGCTGCTTCAGGAAGCTCGGCTCTCCAGCGTGTCCCGCTGGTCTCACTTCTATCCCAAGGGATCCCCGTGGAATGAGTTTCTCCTTCCCCGGCGTGGCAGCCTTCAGATAGCTGAGGACACCGGTCCCATCCCCGAGTCATCCCCTCCCACTGCTCTCACTTTTCCTCTGGGGGCACTGGCCTGAAGCTCTCTCACCACTGGTGGCTCCCCTCTGAACATCTGCGAGACGGCGGGAAGGCTGGAAGAAGTAGGGTGACTGGCTTGTCCTGGTTTTGAACAGAACTTTCCAACTTCAGTACCAAATGTCCTACATCCCAGGAAACCCCTCAGCTCCAGGCAAACGGTTACGGTTTCTAGGAACCATCCCAGTTTGTTTTTTCTTTTTTAATATGTTTTTATTGATTTCAGAGAGAGAGGGAGAGAGATAGAAACATAAACGATGAGCGAGAATCATCGATCGGCTGCCTCCTGCACGCCCCCTACTGGGGATCGAGGCCACAACCCCAGCATGTGCCCTGACCAGGAATCGAACCATGACCTCCTGGATCCTAGGTCGATGCTCAACCCCTGAGCTGCGTCCGGCCGGGCATCAGTTTTAAAACTGGACATACCATGAGCCACAAACCACCTTCAGCTGTGGGCACACCAGGATGGTTGACCATCCTAGGAAAAGGGCCAAGAGAAAGGAAACATCTTGCCAGCGCTTCGGTTTCTCCCCCTAAAGGATGCAGAAGGTGAGCTATTGGTACGGAAGAGGCCCAGGCACGGTCAGTGTCCCTGGGTAGGGCCATGGTGAGGGTTCTCTCCCAGGTGCCCTGGGAGCCAAGCATGAGGCAGGGGCATGGCTGGTGTCCACGTGTCTGGAGCCGAGACTCACACTTGCAGTCTGTCGGCGTTTCTGGGAGAGCTGCAGGTGATGTGCTGACTGGACCAAGCCTCATACTATCTTCAGGAACATGTAGCCACAGTGCCCTGTCACATGATGAGGAATGAAAAAGTCCCAAAGACTGTGGAGACACCAAGTTGTACAGGAAAGGACTGGACATCTGCTGGTTTCTCATTTCAGAAGCCCTCTCCCACCTTCTTCTCTAAACAGAGCCCCTCTTTCATATAGGTGAGACTTCATACCTTACACATGGAGGGGCAGTTCATTTGGGGAAAAATCTATGATCATATTGAACTTACCACTGGGTACCCTGCTCCATTCCTCCTCTCCTCCCCAATCATATCATGAAACAGGGCTTCTGGTTTCCATAGTCCCTCCTCACCCAGATCCCAGCACCCCAATACTGAATGACCCCCTGGGCTGCCCCTAACACATGCATCTGTCTATCACCCAAAGACAATATGCATTCAGAGCCTGTCCCCTTTCAAAAAGGCTCACGAGGCACAGGAGAGAGCACCCTCCTGGGCTCTGTGGCTCCTGACCTCACTCCCAGCCCTGGGACCCTGGCCTGGACTGACTGTTTTCCATAGGCCTCACCCACTGCCAGATTCCAGACCTTCCAGCTTGGTCCTCTGGGCTCTGATGGGGGACACTTTCCCCAGGGCTCTGGAGGTGTCTCCTTCTGGAAGTCAACCACAGTTTCTGCTGTGATGCCACTCCTCTGTTCCCCAACCCATCCATCACTGGGAATGGAGGCCCAGAAAGTCTTGCTGAACTCTCAGAACTAGAAGAACCTGATTTAGGCCCCTCCCTGATCCCCAAACAGACAGAGCCTCAGTGCATGAAGACCAGTTCCTACTATACTCAGTGCCTTTCCACCTCACTTCCAGTGGCTGCACAGGGCTCCATTGGTATGTCTGTGCCATTATTTAGTGACAGTTCCTGTGACCAGTCAGCTAGGTCACTAACACACCTCTTCCCCGACCCTCTACCACACACCCACAGCTGCTCCTAAGGACGTCGCTCTAGACGGCTGGTCAGGAGCAGCCTGCAGCACGGGACGATGGGGAGAGGGCCTGGGCTGACCTCCGTGAGAGGAAACATTTCCACAGCTGGTCCAGGATCATGTCTCAAGAAGAATAGCGCTGGGAGGGGTAGAGCACGTGGGCATCTAGGACCAGCGTGGGCCTCCGAGGCAGGTGATTTGGTCCTGTTTGCCTGGAAGGAGGCAGGAGGTTCCCTGAGGTTTTGAAGGCCCCAGAAACAGTCCTGGGGTTGGGGACTGCAAGGACAGGTGTCCAGCAGCCAAGAGTAAGAAAAAGATTACTGGATGCAAAGAGAGGGCTTGGGGCAATCAGCCTTCTGTGGGGGCCGCAATGAGGAGTAGGGAGAGGGGCCAGAAGGAGCAAGCCTTTTAGAGGCAGCTCTTCAGGGATGAAAAACCACAGGGGTGACCCAAGCTGCTCTGAGTACTGAGTATTTGGCTTTCCTTGGGGGCTCTTTTCCAGAATCCTCTTGGGTCCCAGCATCACCAATGTGTGTTTCTTACCCCCTAAAGGGCCTTAAGAGGTATGATCTACAGACAGATCTGGTTACCTGACAATCACAGCAGAGAAAGTTCTGTAATTCTGCAAAGTCAAACACAAAACAGAAATAATCTCCGTTGCTTTTTATTTTCTTCTTAAGTACACAGCATATAACTTTAGGAGGTCACTTTCAACTCCAAAATAATTAGAAACCTGTCCCATGGGGCAGCATTTCCCAAAGGACATTCCGAGGGATACTAGTTCTTTGAGATGACAGTAGCTGGTGTCTGGGAAAAACAGAGTTGCATGGTTAAATATAGCAGAGAAAGGCTGAGTATCCTTTCCCCCTGGAGACACACAATCTTCAGTCTCACATTAAAGGCTACGAAGAAGTCCTGCAGCATTTCCATTGATAGATCCTTTTTAACAAAACACTTAAAATCTCCTGGAACTACTATCTTGCAGTAACCTACAATAACTCCAGGTAAAGTTTCAACTCTAACCAGTATAAACTCAATATCTGAGCAGCATGAATTGTTCCTAGTTGCTTTTTAAACCCTATCGCTAAGTCTGGTGTAGCTGGAGCCACAACTGCATGAGAGAGTAGAAGGCACACTGTTTGCTGGGTCACAAAGCACTTGAACTTCTTGATGGAGAAAAGTCAGTTACTTCTTTGAGCTTCGATTTCCTCATTTGCAAAGTGGGATTCATCACATCAAATTCCATGGTTGTGAGGAATTAAGAGGTAATTACGTGAAAGCCCACAGCTTGGTGCCTGATGCTAAATGAATAACTGGTAAAGAATAAATGGAGTCTGGCTGGCATGGCTCAGTGGTTGAGCTTCACCAAAGATCCAGGAAATTGAGGTTCTATTCCTGCCAGGGCACAAGCCCCCGGTGCAGGCTCGATCCCCAGCAGGGGGCGTGCAGGAGGCAGCCAATCAATGACTCTCATCATTGATGTTTCTATCTCTCCCTCTCCCTTCCTCTCTCTGAAACCAATAAAAAAAATAATATATATATATATAAAAAGATAAATGGAGATCAATGAGAGTTAAAATGGGATGGGAAGGAGGTATGGCCTGAAATCAACCAGGGGATGGCACTGAAAGGAAGTCAAGGAAAATTGGAAGGACAACTGAAGTCTCTTCTTAACACTTTGCTGAGTGGCTATTTCAAGCCAGAACTTGCCCGTGTGGCCAGCTGCTTTTCTGTTGTGACTGGTCAGCAAGGTGTTTAAGATAAATATATAGACTCAAAAGTGCAGTACTTTGGGGAAGAAGGGAACAAGTATTTGATTTTGAGGGTTTTATTTGTTTTCTGGCTCTCAGACTGACCATTAGCTTTTGCTATATAACAAACGACTCCAGAATTTTGCTCCTTAAAACAACAATGACATATTAGTTCAAGATTCTCTAGGTGGGTGCATTTGGGCTGGGCTCAGCTAGTCATGCCCAGACTCATTCGCGCAGATACAGTCAGCTGTGGGGGTGAGCACTGGACGGTCTAAGGTGGTTTCACTCATAGGTCTGCTGGTCGGTGGCTGTCAGCCAGGAACCTTGGTTCCACCGCTTGTGGTCTGTCCAGCAGACTAGCTTACGTTTGTTCTCATGGCAGCAGGATTTCAGGAAGGCACAAAGCAGCAGGTGTAAGGCCTCTAGATTTCTCAAATAATCTCACTTTGCTCACATTCTGTTGGTCAAAGCGAGTCAAAGGTCCAGCCTAGGTTCAAACGGTGGGGAGACAGATTCCACCTCTTGTTAAAAAAAGAAACAGACCCAAATAGAGTCACTTTTGCTAAGTCACATCACCAAGCTAAAATTTAGTAACTAACCTAATTGCAGTTTTAGCCCCTCCCAGGAGTGGAATTTTAAACCAATCAGTCTGGAATTTCCTGATCCACACTAGTGAGGTAATCTGATTGATAAGACTCCTGCTTTCTGTATGGGAAGCTGTCCTTGCCTGAAGTAATCCATTCTTTTAACTTCTTAGTCCCAGTCTCTTTTTGCACAACTTTCATTTTGTACAACCCCTCAAGCGCTCTTCTAGTTCATGAATTGCTTAATAAAGCCAATTAGATCTTCAAATTTACTCAGTTGAATTTTGTTCTTCAACAGTGGAGAAGCTGCAATGAATCCCTGGCCATTTAAGTTCAACAGAGAGGCTAACTCTTGCACATTTGGCCTGAGAGGCTATTGGGGGGTTGGGAAGAATTCCGCCTATGCCCGCCTCCCATGTGAGTGGTTTCCTACACCTGCTGGGGAGGGTACACTCCCTGTGCTCTCTGCACTTTCCTCCTCTCTTTCTTCCCTTTTCTTTCTCTCTTTCATGCACTTCACGCAGCTTTTGTCTCCGTAGCATCATTGAAAGAGATCTTATCAAAGTTACCAATGACCCACATCTTGCAAAGCTGATGGTCAGTTCTCTGTTCTGCTCCCACTTGACCTCTCAGGACATAATTGAAGCCTCAGTGTTTTAAGACGTGTTCCCAGGACACTAAGTCATGTTACAAATCTCTTTTAACTTCTTGAAGCCCTTTCTTGTCCAGACATTCCTGCCACCTACCCAGCCTCCTCCTGTCTCACCAGCTGTACCTTGGCTGTTCTCTTTGCCAGCCCCTCACTCTCTCAATGTGGAGCACCCAGGGTCTGCCTTTGTCTTCTCTTCTCTTGCTACATTTTCTCCCTACATGATCTCATGTCGTAGGCCCATGGTTTAAATTGACCTGATGACAACCCAGCCCGGGGTGGCTCAGCAGTTGAGCATTGACCTAGGATCCAGGAGATTGAGGTTCAATTCCCAGTCAGGGCACAAGCCAGGGTTTCGGGCTCAATCCCCAGCAGGAGGCAAACGATCGATGACTCTCTCATCACTGATGTTTCTATCTCCCCCTCCCTCTCTTATAATCCAACCTAAACCTCACCTCTGAATTCCTGGTCAACTCCACTTGGATTTTGAAAAGATATTTCAAAAAATGAAATGGCCAAACAAAGTAACTTTTGACCCACCTCGTCTCACCCCTCTCTTCCTCACCTTTGTAAATGACAGCAGCAGCTGCCTAGTTGCTCAAGGTAAAAACACTTGGGATCATCCTTGATTTCTCTTTTCCTCACATTCCACACCCAGTCTGTCAGTAAGCCCTCTTGGCTCTATCTCCAAGATATAGCCCCAATGCAACCTCTTGTCACCATATTCAGTGCTGTGTCCCTAAGTCCAGCCCACAGCCTTCAGCTCTGCGACTGCTGCAATAGCTTCCTAACCAGCTTCCTTCCCCTCCCAGCCCCAGCCCCCTCTTGTCCATTTCCATGTAGCAGTCTCTGAAGCATGAATCAGGTTCTGTATCAGGTCCCTGCTTAAAAACCTACCAGTGACTGTCACTGAAACAGGAAATACATAAATCCACACCGTTTATCAAAGCTACGAGGCTTCTGCCTATGTCTCTGACCTTGATCCCTTGCATGAGCCCCCAGGGACCTCACCAAGCTTTTTCCTCTCTCATGGCCTTTCCACTTGGAATTTCTTCTCCCAGATCTTTAGCACATGTCAGTACCTGAAGTTACCCTTTTCATGTTCAGTATTTGTTTTATGCATGTTGCAAGTCCCACAATCCTGCACTCTTGAGCAGAATAGAAGCTCTTGTCTGTCTTGTTTACAGCTGTGTACCCAGAGTCTCAGTATCATTTGCTGAATGACTTGACTATAAGGACAATAGCTAAGACTGTAAAAGCTAGAAGACAAACAGTCTGACCTTATGGTTTCACATATGGGGAAACAGATGCAGATAGAATCGCTTGTCCAGCGGCACAAATGCAAACATGCAAGCCAAGTTGGTCATGCACAGTCCTGAGGTTCTTTTCCGTAAACAGTAGTAGCCACTAAAAGTGAGGGTTAGTTATTTCCCCCTACAAGCTCCCTGCCAAGTTATCATGGAAACAGATCTCAGAACAAATTTTATTGCCCATACAAATATTTATAAAGCAAACATTTATTAGCAAGTAGTCACAAAACTGGCTCATGTAATCTGTTCTGTAAGGTCAGTCAAGGCTCAGCTCTCGGTCCTTTTAGGTGCTCTACCACCTTGCATGAAAGGTCCACTCAAGGAAATCAAGGAAGATACAACGTTCTAGAGGCAGGATTCAGTTAGACTGATGTCCACATCAGACATTCAGAATACCTTGGGGCATAGGGTCCTTCAATGATTCAACCTGGTGCATCATCCCTAAGTGAGATTTTTTAATTTCTTTTTAATGTTTTTACTAATATTTTAGGGCGATAGAAACATGGAGGAGAAAGAAACACAAATCGGCTGCCTCCTGCATGCCTCCTACTGGAGGTGGAGCTCACAACCGGGGCATGTGCCCTGACCAAGAATCAAACTGGAGACCTTTTGGTGTATGGGACACTGTTCAACCAAGTGAGCCACATCACCAAGGCTAAGTGAGATTCTTTTACTCTGAACAAGGAATGCGTGGTGACCCCCAAACCATTTTAGCCAATCTACGTAGCTTTACTACTACTAATTTCACCAAAGGAGAGTTTATTTCTAATACCTGCTATGCTAATTAATAAGCCATGAATTTCACTGATACATTCATTATGGCATTTTCTATGCTAATCAGTAAAGCTTGGGGGTGAGGTAGAGACATAGACTGAGACATGGAGAGATACAGAGGCTGCTGAGCTGATTGTATGTGATTGTGTATGTTTCTTAACTCCCAGGTTCATTGACTTTGAGTTGGTAACTTGAAATCAGATATGGTGGAAGTATTTACACTATGGCAATTGGTAACAGGGTGCCTCTCCCATGGAGAGACAGTTATTAAGCATTTATCAGCATAATGCTGGATAGGCTGAGTGACCTCTGGAGTGTGGCCTTTCTGATAAAATGCTGGCTGACCACCTAACCCTCATGACTACCTCTACACCAGTGATACTCAGTCCTGGCTGCACTTTAGAAAGTAGCTGGGACCTTTAAAAGAATACCAGTTCCCAGGTCCCTGTAGGTGGAGATTCTGACTTGACTGGGTTGGAGTTTGGATATCAGGACACATTTAAACCTCACCAAGTGATTTTAAGCTGCAGCTAGGGCCATACACCACAGATAGTGTATGTCACACTATCTATGCCACAAATTCTAACAGTCTCACAAAAGTTAATGGCAAAACCAGGATTGGCACCCAACCTGCTGACCCCCAGCTCGGAGCTCCTGGCAAAAGGAGAGAAAAGTTGAAAATCGGTTGCTACTTCTGAAGTCTCAGTGTTTGCAAATATGGCTGAGAGGCAGCCTTCAGCACTTGGGGATCAGGTTGGGGGTAGGGAGGAACAATGAAGGAGCTCAGGAACCCAGGGAGGGCCATGCCAGCCCTAAAGACCTCCAGGCTCCCTCTGAAGGGGTGTCTCAACTTCATTTCCCAGGGCATCTTAGAGGGGCTCAGGTGTGTGTGTGTGTGTGTGTGTGTGTGTGTGTGTGTGTGTGTATAGGCTAGGAGGCTAACCCCCATGGAGCGGGAAACACACTAATCCCTTAGAGGACTAGGTCCTGAACTAGTCCTCCAGTGGGTAGAAACCAGTGCCTCAAAGAGTAGGTGCAAGACTTGCTCTGCAGGGCTGGGGGAAGGAAGCTGGTCCCTCAAAGAGGGATAAGGAGTTGGTTTCCTCCTCCTCAAAGGACAGAGAATGTGGTAGGCAGCTAGAATGAGCAGAGCAAGGATCATGGACCAGGTACAGAAGGTCACCAGGGCGGGAAGCCCTGGGTGCCTAGCAACAGGCAATTGTAGGGTGGGTCCTTGTCCCCAGGGTGACCTTTTTTCCCCTAGTATATGGTCATGCCATTTGGACCCCCTGACCTTTCCTTCCTAAAGATGACATCTAGACCTCAGTTGTAATTCAGCTCCAGGCCCAGAAAAGCAGCAAAAACAGACAAGCCAGGCCAAAGCTGACATCAGGACCAGCTTCATTGGATAATGACCCCCCCTGGAGCCAACCAATCAATCAGTGGAGACCTAGACCTTGAAAGGACACACCAGGAAAGCTGCTGAATATTCTATTGAGCTCTTCCCCTGGAAAAAGGAGGGAAAAGTTGAAAATAGGTTGCTACTTCTGAGGTCTCAGTGTTTGCAAATATGGCTGAGAGGCACCCTTAAAAGCTCCATCCGTTATACCATAGGAGGGAGGATGCAGCCTGCTGTCCCTCCCAGGAGCACTCTGCAACCTTTCCCTTTCCCCTCCGATCCCCCTAGGTGAGGCACCTTTACCTTTCTCACTTCTAAGCTCCAAGGGAGCTTTGTCTCTATAACTCGTTTCCTCAGCCCATTTTTTCTGCGAATTACTTCTACTTCTGTGATTTTCTAAACAAATGTTCTCTTATAGCTTGAGTCTTGGCTCTGAATTCTTTCCTAGCCAGAACTCAATTACCAAGGTTGCTGAACCCAGGTCTGGTCTGACACCACGGATCTAACACCTGGTGCCATTCCCACCACTGTCAACTAAAGGACAACTTCTAACACTGTGATAAGATGTTTTCTTGGATTTGGTTAATTCATCTGAAGGTAACCTGCTGCAGTCCCTGCTTCCATGTCTCTACCCAAAGTGAATACCTTTACAGAGCCTGCCCCTTTTGTAACAAGAAACTTGACTTCCCTTTAACCCTTCAGGGCGGGGCATTGCTCCCTCCCCACCCCCAACCTTACTTTTTTCTTTCTAGGGCAGAGTCCTGGGTGCTGGCGGGGTCAAGTGTCTGTATCTCTCTGGGAGTCTGTGTACAAGGAAGACCTGGGAGTTCAGAACAAGGGAGCTGGACAAAGGTGCCATTCCTGCCGTCACCACCAGGGACCCCACCCAGCACTGCCCTGAGCTCCTGACCTCTGGGCCACACGTTTAATTACCAAAGCCACAAACACAGATCAACTCCCAGGCTGAGCCAGGCCAGGAAGCAAGAAAACAGCTTGCTGTGAGTCAAGATGGGGCCATCTAGCAGTGGGAGAGGACTCACTGCCACGTCTAGCTCCGGGCAGAGGAAAGGCCTGGTTGGAAGAGGCTGGGTAGGACAGGGGCTGAGTGTGCGCAAGGAACCACCGCATCTGAGGATGGGCATGGAGGAGGGCTTCCCAGAGGAGGAGGTCCCTCAGGGTAGGGTTGGGATCTCACGTGGCCTCTGAGAAGGGGACTCCCGGAGCCTGATGGGGAGAGGGGATCTGTTACAAAAGGAAATTCGGGGCCCCAGCTCCATGGGGCGCCCCTTAGCTCTACCCTGGTCTGCCGCACCTTCCTAGATGGGGCACTCCGCCCTCCTCAGGCTAAGCAACTCCACTTCCTTAATCCATTTCACATCTTGCACACTTTAGCACTTTAGTGATTGGGTTCGGCCCTTTCCCCACAGTCTTTCCTCTTGACAACGGTGGAAAGTGTGCATTTCTATGCACCCCGGGTAGGGCACGCTCGCTCTCCCCCTGCTGCTCCTCGGTGCACTCTAGCTCCATTAGTGCGGGCGTCTCCAGAGCTGCACGCGACCTCCTGTGCAGAAACCGCGGCCCCCCTCTCCGCTCCCTTCCAGTCTGGGTCCCGGGCAGTAAGCCCCGCCCCCAGCCCGCCCCCTCCCCGAGGCTGGGCCGGTGCCTCGAGCCCATTGGCCGCCGGGGCTGGCTGGCCCCGGGCGCCGGCTGTGATTGCGGCGCGCGGGTGTCAGTCCCGGCGCGAGCGCTGGCGGGGCTGGCCGCCCGGCAGGCAGCCGCAGGTGGGGCTGCTGGCGGCCAGGGACCTAGGCTGGGAGCCCCGGAGCCCCGCGCCCCGTGCGCCCAGGATGCCCCGCGGGGACTCGGAGCAGGTGCGCTACTGCGCGCGCTTCTCCTACCTCTGGCTCAAGTTCTCTCTCGTCATTTACTCCACAGTGTTCTGGGTGAGTGACTCCGGGAGGGCCCCGGGATGGAAGTGGGGGCGCACTCCCGGGACCGCCCCCGCGCCGCGCCCGGCGAGGGTCCCGGCTTGGCTGCTCCTGGGAGGGCACGGAAGCGCGCGCCCGCTCCTCGTCCCACTCCCCCGGGGAACCGGGAAATCCTGGCGGCCAAGCGCAGCCTGGGTGTCAGCCGCCGGTCGGGAGCGTTGGAGCCCTTGGTTACCACGGAGGAGCGGCACCCAGCCCCCCGGCGCGCGGGACCCGCGGTTCGACCCTCCGTGTCTGCTTCGCGTCCGCCGGCCGGCGCGGCCCGCCTTGGCTCCCGCACCGACCGCACCCACCCCGCCCCCGCGCATTAGAGTTTAGCTCCCCATCGGCCTGGGGAGGAGACGCGGTCAGGCTTTGTGGCCCTGGACTCCGGGTCAGCCCCCACTATTCATCAGCCCCCACTGTTCATTTGCTGATGCCCCTGAGCAAGACGCTTCCCCACCGCTCCTGGGTTTCTCTTGAGGGCATTGAGGATGTGCCCGGAGAGTGTGCGTGCCTCCTCCTAGGAGCGGGTGGGGACTCCACCCGCCGACCTCTGGAGAGGTCTCCAGCCACCTGCTTAGTAACTGTTTCCGGCGCCCACTGGGCTTTGCCTCATCTTCTGCCTTATTGCGGAGCAGGACGGTGGTAGTTGGACATGAACCAGCCTTGCAGTCCTGCCAGTACCACTTTCTAGCTGAGTGATCTTGGGGAAGTTCCTTCAGCTCTCTAGGCCATAGTTACCTCGTCTGTAAACAGAGACAGTAATTATATTCAACTTTTAGGATGGTGGTGGAGCTTAGTAGGCCAAGCACAGAGACCAGTGAAGAGCTCAGGAAGTGTGAGCCCTTTTTATTATTGTGGGCAGGGAAAATGGGTGCTCCTGGTGACCCTGTCCCAACAGACTGGATTTCTTTATGGAGATTTCAGACTAGGCTGGCCCCCACTTAGAAATGAAAACATCTTTCTACAGTCTAATTCCAGTCCTGCCTCTGTAGAATAGGCCCCTGCCCCCCACATACCACAGGGCAGACTTCCCTGGAAAGGGGAGAGGGGGTCACTGACATCCATTCCCCCCAAACACACACACACTTCTGGTCTCCTCCCCAGCTCCCCATTTGGTCTATTCTACCAGCAGGAAATGCTAGATCTGCCATCAGGCCTGGCTTTCCATGTGACCCCTGGCAGATGTGGCCTTGCCTAGTGGTCAAGAGATCCAGATCCAGTCTTGTTCTGTCACTGACTCACTGGGAGAGCTTAGGCAAATCACTTGCCTGTTGGAGGCCTCAGTGCTGTTAAATGACTTGCCTAGTTCAAAAACTAGGTGAGCCCAGCTCCCAATCCACATCTTAGACACTACATAATGTGGAAGAGAAATGAGCAGTGTGTTTGGGGGCCAGAGGATGGAGCATAGATCTGTTGGTGGAAACTCCAGGGAGGTAACAGGATGAATGTGGAATTGAGGTGGGGTGGTGGTGATCTGAGCTCTTATTTGGTGGTTCTCTCCCAGTGTTGCATCAGAGTCAACTAGAGAGTTTTAAAAACACTACAGATACCTGGGCATAAGTATTTATTTTAACTTATTTAAGCTCTCCAGGTAATTCTAGTGTGTACTCAGAGTTGAAAACTGCTGGGCTACATGATCTCATAGGCCTCCTGATTCTGATTCTGGGATGCTTCGCCTACCCCTTGCTTGTCTGGCCCCAGGAGCTCTTCTCTCAGAAGATCAGAGTTGAAAGAGGGAAGGCTAATATTGATGGGTGTGGAGGTGGGGATTTAGAGAAGGCCAGGTTGTCAGAAGGTCGGAGTTACATTTCTGGCCTCACCCCTTCCCTCCACATGTAATCACTGACCAGTCTCTTAACTTCCTTGTACCTCCACTTTCCCATCTGTAGTCTGGATAACTGATACTGTGCTCCATACCTCACTGGACTGTTTTAGGATCAGTAATGTAGGGAGAGAGTGACATGTGGGCAAGCCAAGTGCTATACAAAAGAAAGTTATATCATTAAAACTAAACTTGCCTGACCAGTGTGGTTCAGTTGGTTAGTGTTGTCCTTTGCACCAGAAGGTTGTGGGTTCGATTCCCGGTCAGGGCACATACCTAGGTTGTGGGTTCCATCCCCTGTTGAGGAGCATGTGGGAAGCAACTGATCCATGTTTCTCCCTCACAGTGAAGTTTCTCTCTCTCCAGTCTCTCTCTCTTTCTCTCCCTTCCTCCCTTTCTAAAATCAATTAAAAACACCGAAACTTGAATTTTTAAGGCCTTGGTCTGCCATTGTCCCCTACAACCCAGAGAGAAGACCACCTCATGGCCCTTGCTTTGCTGCTTCTCTTGGGGGAGGGTGGGACTCAGAACTTGGAATCCTTCCTCTCCAGCCAGCTGAGCTCACCTTACCAAGTCCTTGACTTCCCATCGCTGGAAGTATTTCTGCTTAAAAATCTTCCCACCCATGCCAAGAACTCAGCCACCTGCCAACTCTGCCAGGGCAGCTCCAGGTGCCAGAGTTTGACTGCAGGGCAGAAGCCCAGAGTGAGTGAGTAATTTGTTCGAGACTGGGTTTGCTGTTAATTGGAAATCATTACAGGAAAGCCCATTATGCCTGGTACCATCCCTCGGGAGGAGGAGTGGTGCCAAGGGTTGCTTGCTTTATAAGCCCAAAGTGCTAACACTTTCATCTCAGCCTTTAGGTTTGGAAGGGGCCATAAATTTTTACCATAACCATGCACCTTCTGTAAGACTTTTTGCTTTAAAACTTATTTTCAAATAAGGACATTGTACAAAATTTAAAAGTACAAAAGAGTAGTTACCAGTGACAAGCCTCCCTGCTTCCTCTCTGCCCTGGCCTGCACTGTCCAGAGAAGACATCTATTATCAGTTTCTTGTGATTCTTTTCTGAGCTAATATCCTAGCCTAGGATGTCCTACATGTGCATGTATTATATTCTTTTTCTTTCCACATAAAGTAGCACACTATACACAGTTCTGCCCTTACCTTTTCATTTAAATTTAAATCCATGTGCATTTTGGAGCTCTGCTAGGGATTGATTGCCTCATTCTGTTTGATGGCTGCACAGAATTCACTGTAGGCTATGCCAACATTTATTTAATCGGTCCCTAGCTGGGGAACTCAGGTTGTTTCCAATTTCTAGTTACTGTAAACAGTGCTGCAGTGAGCATCTTTGAACATGTTGCTTTGCACATATGTGTGCGTGTCTGCAGGATAATTTTCAGAAGTGGAATTGCTGGGTTAAAGGGTATGTGAATGAATCAATCATAAGTGTATGCAGCTTGATGAATTTTTACAAAGTGAACACACCTGTATAATGAGCCCCAGGGTCAGCCAATAGAATGGACAGCAGAAGCCAGAGCCCCCCTTGTTCCCACTTCCAGTCCCTACCCCTTCCCTCCAGTGGTCCTCACTACTGGGATGTCTAAAAGCATAGGACAGCTTTGTCTGGTTTGGTATGTGTGCTTACGATGTTGATAAATGTTAAATTGCCCCACATAGAGGTTTTATCAACTGTAACATTATTTGCTATATTTCTGTAAGCAGATTCACATCTTAAACTTAACTTCGTTTTTAAAAGAAGGGTCTTATGTCACTACTCCCAATGGGAAAACAATATTCCCTCATCAAAAATAGCAGGTAATGATTACAATAAATACAGTGCAAGGAAAACAGAATGTTATTAAATCCTAGCTAGTGGGTGCTGTAGGCTGTGAACCCAAGGCCTGCCCTCTGTGTTCAAAAAGCAGGTTGGCAGGTGTTTGAGAGGCTTAAAGACAGACTGGCACCAAAATTGAGATTTGCTCCTTTATGCAATGGGGCGGATGGAAAGGGAATTGAGCAATAAAAACTCTTCTCGGTCTATGAATCAATATGAGTACGACCTTGAACCACTTTCAGTGATCTCCTACTCCATCCTTGGGAGCCCACTCACTTTCAGAGGGGGACCTCGGGGCCCAGAGAGGATGTGTTTCAGGGTCACTCAGAGCTGGCATGAGCCCCCAGGTGTCCTCACCCCCAGTTCATCGCTCCTTCTCGTAGGTTGCTGAGGGTTCTCCATGAACAATGAGCTCACTCAGGCACTTGGAGCCAACTCTTCCCACCATGCAGGGTGAATCATTCTGACACATGTGCCCTCAGCCCACTGGGGACACACCTCTATTTTTAGCACTCACCACAGGGTATTCTAGAGATCCGTTTACATGGCTGTTTTTCCTTGCTGGACTGTGGGCTCCTGGAGGTCAGGGGTGTAGCTCATTCATATCTTTTTCCAAATGCTGGTCTCAGGGCTGGGCACTCAATAGGTGCTCAGGGAAGGCCTGTTGCATTGTGGTGGCCGAGTCCTAATCTGTGTTATGTAAATAAGGATTTGAGATGGCGGTGACTGGATTAGAGGCCGAGCAGGGTGTGTAGCCAGCAGTGGTTAGATTTTGCTGAAGTCTTGAATTTGCAAAGTGGGCAGAGCTGCTCATGGAGACACTGGCACTCTTTGAATATTAGTAGTAATATTAGGAAGAAAAAAACTTAGGGGGGTGAGTGGGAAGGAAGTGGATGTGGGTAAGTAGTGAAGGTAATGCATCAGAGGCAATATTAACTTTTCTTTGTCTTGTGCAAGCACGGACCCTGTAATCATAGCTTGGCCTGTGATTCTTTATATATCTCTATTATTTAACAAACGAGTAAGAGTGTGGACTCTGTACCTGGCTGCCTGGGTTCAAATCCCAATTCTGGCACTTACAGGTTGAGTGACTTAGGCACTAGCTTCCATGTGCCCCACTTGCTTTATTTGTAAAACGAGTGATATTAAAATCTACTGGAGAGTTGCTGAGATCATTACATGGATTAATATATAGGAAATGCTTAGAGCAATGCCTAGTACATGAGAAACACTATCAGCTACTTAAGGGTTAGGCTTTCTTCCCCTACCTTCCTTTCTATTCCAGGTGCCTAAGAGCCATAGACTGAGAATGAGAAAGGCCCTTAAAGGCACCTCTGGTGTGACCTTTTCATTTTATCCAGGAGAAAACAGAGGCCTGGAGAGAAGAAGCCAGTCTCTTGAGATCCCACAGCAAGTTAGTGATAGACCATGACCAGGACCCAGGTTGCCTGACTCCAGTTTCTTCATTGGGCCACTCTGACCTTTACCAGCCACCCCCCTTCTCCTGAAAGAAGCAGTCCCTCTCTGGTCTCAGGGCTCAGGGTGTAAGAGGACAGCACTTTTGGAAGGAGCCAGGTACCTGGCCTCCCACTTAAGCACTAGATGCAGCCAGGCGGCAAAGAAAGTAGATTCAGTTTCCAGCAGGAATTTCTAACTTTTGAAAAGACCTTTATTGACTTTGTGAAAGTAATATGTGCACATAGTCTAAAGAAATTTCAAGCAATTCAGGTAAGTACATTGAAGACAATAACAGTCACCTTCAGTTCTACCACTGAGAGGGAGCCACTGTTACATGTTGGCAAAAACCCATTGGGACACCTCCTTGTGTATATATACGTATTTTATTTCCTTAAACATAAAAATTGTGCTTGATTCATTAGGCAGGTCTATTTTCCTCTTGTTCTAGGCAAACATTTCAAAGTGAGGCAGACTTCATACTGGAGGAGTGGTCACCATGCCTGATGGGCTGTCAGAAAAGATCTGGAAGCTTTTAAGGACCTGTGCTCGGGCCTCAGGCAGAGAGGCCATCCCCTCACTCAGCCCGGCTCCGAGGTCTTTAAACTCCAGATGATCAGGAAGGCAGCCCCGAAAGGGGTTTGGAGAACGTTCCAATGCACTGATCTTCCAGATGAACAGAGCGAGCCCTGAGAAGGTCTCTTTGCTCTTAGTCCAGGCTTCTGAGCGTGATCCCTTATGGAAGGAAGGGATTATTTAAGTTGTAGGGCTGGACTGGGACCTCGCTGCCTTTGGTTGTTTATTCCTGAGAAGCAAGAGTAAGGACCTGCCTCCTTCCTCCCCCTGCCTGCCCGGTGCCTCTTCTCTCTGGGTGACTCACAATGCCAACCTGGGGTGGGGCTCAGTAAACCAGATAAGGACTTGATAATGAAAATTCTGTACCAGCCGGCTCCACATACAGGGAACGATGTCTTCTGGGTGAGCTCAGGACAGAGAAACCTTTCCCAGAAAGAACCTTTGGATCTGAGTGGGTTTGAATCGACATCTTATGAAAGTCAAGGAGAGTCCAGTCTTGACCTGCCATTCTTTCCAGCGTGGGGATGATTCCTTTGCTTATTTGGTTAACAAATACTTTTTTTTTAATCCTCACTTGAGGATATTTTTTCCATTGCTTTCTATAGAGAGTAGAAGGGAGAGATAGAGACAAGGAAACATCGATTGGTTGCCTCCCAAATGGAGCCTGCAACAGAGGTATGAGCCCTTGGCTGGAATCGAACTCAGGACCCTTCAGTCTGCAGGCCTGTGTTCTAACCACTGAGCCAAACTGGCTATTGCAACAAATGCTTTCTTGATGCCTATGTGTATGCCAGGCACTGTGATAGTTACTGGGAAACATCTATGAACAAGAAAGGCTTAGTTCAGGCCTTGGAAAACAGTCAAACAAGTAAATAAGCTAGTTTGTGATAGATGCTAACGAGGAAATTAGGGAGCATATGGGAAGAGATGGAAGTTCCTGCTTTAGATGGGTGTCAAGGAAGGACTTTAGGAGCTGACGTTTCAGCTGAGGCTCAAAGAGTGAGAAGCAGCCAGCCGTAAAAAAGGCCTGTAGAGAGCGTCTCAGAGGGAGGGGTAAGGTGAGGAGCTGGTCTGACTGCACAATCATGGACAAGTCAGGGACAACTCCCCTGCCTCAGTTTCCTTGTCTGTGGAAGGGGGTAACCATTGTCCAGGCTTGGATGCAGAGATGCCTCCAGGGCTGTCTTAGCAGAGTGTCCTGTGTGGCCAGCATTAGCGTGGATGCTGGGAGGCTCTGCTTCACTGGGCAGGAGCCCAGAGCTCACTGACTGTGGTGAGGGGCTGTGCGTGTCGAGGGGCATCTTGTACTTGTCCCACCACTTTGCTTTACCTCATTGGATCCTCAGAACAATCCTGTGAGCTGGGTAGACAGGGGCATTGTCCCATTTTATAGCTGAGGAGACTAAGGCCTTGAGAGGGGATGTGACTGGCACAACCAACCATTTGCATCCATCCTTGAGACAAGAGTTGTTCACTGTGGAAGCCATGCCTGCAGTGTTTTGATTAATTTTTTCAAAGGGGACTTTCCCACCAATGAAGGTGTTTGCATCTTGGCCTGCAGGGAAGTAAATATTTGCCCAGAGGGTAGAAGGAAAATAGCCTTGGCCTGGTCAGGGCTCAGAGCCCTCCCCCTTCCTGCGGGAGAGCCCCTCCCAGGATGCAGCATGTGGCCTTGGACCAGTCACACAGCCTCCCCAAGCTGTTTCCGGTACTAGGGATGGGCTGTGCTGGGTGAAGTGTGGGGTGACTTCGGAGGTGTTTGGGTCAGGCGGTCAGTTCCTGTGTGCTCATTGTATGCCCAGTGCTGTGGGCCCAGAGGGGGCTTGGCAGGGGGTGGAGGCTAGGCCCTAGCCCACCCTCTCACAGGTTGAGTGAAGTCTCCTAGCTGGAATGGGGCAGGGCTTCCAAGGCTGGCATCGAATTCTGAGACTGGGTCACTCCCTGAGGTCAAAAGACAGCACCTGCTAGCCCAGGGGGCCTTCACCGTGACTCGAAGCCTCCCACCCTAGAGGATTTGACAGGTACATACAAACAGGCCCCATCCTCAGAGTCCATGGGGCTGGGGTGGGGCCCAGGCACCCATCATTTTTAAACTTCCCCTGATGATTCTGATGTGCAGCTGGAGTGGAAGCCACAGCTCACAGCAGTGTCCGTGCAGGAATTCTGACGGACTGGCCTGGTTTCCAAGACAACTTTCTCTCCAGTTGAATCCTGTTCCCGGCTTTGCCGACAATCTGGACAGTCTCTGTGGGTGGGGAAGTTGGTGGACACGTTTGGATGAGGCTCACCACTGAGGGAGTGGGCCCGGGAAGGGAGAGAGCACATCGACCAGGGGATGAGGAGGAGGTGCTGGGGTGGGGGGAGTTGGTGTGCGGCCCAGGACTGGTGGGGGTGTATAGAGACCACCAGCCTCGCGGGGTGGGAGACTGGGCTTCTTCAGGGCACCAGGATGTACCTCAGAGGGTGGGGATGTGTGTCTATGGTTCTAGAAGTTTTTCCTTTTGGTTATTTTTACAACATCCTTTCATCTGGTCCATAGTTAACTTTGGAACTTGAAGGAGTCTCTATAGAAGTAGGCTTGAGTTTCTCTAGTCAGGGATTCACACACTTGGGAGGTGAGCTGTGATAAGTTTCCTCCCTTTAGCTATGACTCCAGTTTGAGGATGCTGAGGCATAGGCATCCAGGTGGGAAGCTGGTTGTGATCTCCAGGATCAGGGGCCTGTAATTCTGGCCCCCATGGGAGAGGTGCCACAGGTGGTGGGGAAGCAGAGTTCTAGGTAGGTGGCATGAGCTTACTTGGAGTCATGTGATGGCTAGTGACCAGTTATGGAAGAATGGGGAATTCTGGCTCTGACCAGTGAGCTCTGTAGTGTGTTGAATAGTGCCTCTCCCCGCCAAAAACCCCCAGATAATGTTTATGTCCCAGAATCTGTGAATGGGACCTTATTTGGAAAAAGGATCTTGCAAATATAATTAGGTTCAGGATCTTGAGATGAAACATCCTGGATGGCCTGAGTGTGCCTTAAATCCAGTGACAAGTGTCCTTATAAGAGAATGTCAGGGAGAGCTTTGAGGCGACACACGGACGTGGGGAAGGCTCTGTGAATGCAGAGGCAGGTAAGGCAAGGACTGCCTTAGAGCCATCAGAAGCTGGCAGAGGCAAGGGAAGCATGGCCCTGTGACACTTTGGCCTCCAGAATTGCGAGAGAATACCTTTCTGTTGTTTTAAGGCACCCAGTTTGTGGTAATTTATTACGACAGCCCCAGGAAATGAATGCAAGCCCTTTTTGCCTCACTAGGGAGAGGCTCAATTCAGCAGGGCCCTGAAAATCTCTTTCCCTCTGTGGGCTTTGCTGGAAACTGAAGAGGAGGCAGGGTTGTGGGCGAGGGGGACGGGGCGAGGTTGGCAGAGGGTAAAGCTTATAGCCCCACCCACCAGAGGCCGTGCCCCTCTTAGCTCTGTAGGCCCTCACACATCAAAGGCTGTGTTCTACAACCTGTTTCTTTCTTTTTTATCTAAATACATTTTTTATTGATTTGAGAGAGAGAGGGGAAGGGAGAGGGACAGAGAGGGAAACATCGATGAGAGAGAACCATTGATCGACTGCCTCCTGAATGTCCCCAACTGGGGATTGAACCTGCAACCCGGGCATGTGCCCTGATCGGGGATCGAACCAGCATCCTCTCAGTGCATGAGATGACACTCAACCAACTGAGCCACACCAGCCAGGGCTACAACCTATTTCTTATGGGCTTCCTCTCCGCAAGGAAAGCGTCCTAGAAAGAGGTTAAAACAGGGGAAGGGAATGCAAGTTAGCTAGCTCCTAGGAAGGGCTTCCTGGTTCTGAAAGTAGTTAAATCAAAACTGCTTGCCAAGTGGGACTGTAAAACATCTAGGATTCCCTTACAACCTTTCATAACAGGGATGTCACCCATCATTCGGGGCACTTAGGATGTGGCTTGGCATTCCAATTGGGTAGAACTTCCAAGGGTCTTGGAGGCCATCTGGTGCAGCCCCTTCCTTTCAGAGGGGAGGAAGCTGAGACCAGACCACACAGTAAGTGCCTCTGGTTCTAAGAGTGGCCAGTGGGACAGCCTCCGTTGCCCAGAGGGGACAATGGGCACTGTTCGGTAATTGCACGCCAGTACCATTCTCTCTGGCTCGGAGATGGGTGTCCCCATTCTAAATGGGCCTGCTGCTGGGCCTGGGGACAAAGGCCTGACATGTGGTTTATCACAGGCTGGCCTTCTTTGCAGGGCCAGAAAGAACTCAGGCAGTGGGAACCTGGTTCATGCCTCAGGTTTGGTTCTGCCCACCCTCTGATCTGGGACATCTGTTTTCCTGGCCCTATGTGAGCCAAGGGGACAGATGAGCCAGCCCGGTTGTTGTCCTTTGAGAAGCTGGCACTCCCTGAGTCCTAGCAGCATGCTCGGGACAGCTGCAGACATTCTGTGATCAGGATGGGGCCAGCCAGCAGCTCCTAGGAGGCTCTAGCAGGAACACTTAGTCAGCAGTGGACAGTTGGGCCCTGGGCTCCCAGAGGGACGGCCACAGCCACTCTTCCCATCCTCAGGCGCGGTACCCATGATCAGAGCAGAAACGAGCTGAGGACAGGAGTTGTCCAGGAGCCACAGCCCCTGGGAGGGGAGTGGAGCCTGTTTGTTTCTGTCTTCCGTCTCCTCTGCAGCCTCCTCAGGTGTGGTCTCACTTAGAGTTAAAGTTTCCCTTTGCAGTTAGATAGCCACCCTTGCTGCCCTCTGTCTAGCCTGGTGGCACCTTCCAATTCCTCTTCTTTTGTCTTTTTAAAGCTAACAGTTAATGAGCCCTCCCTGTGTGCTGGGCACTGGGCTGAGTTGTTTCCTAGGCATCCTCTTATTCAGTTCCCTGGCAACCCTCAGAGGCAGCCCTGTCGCAGCTCCATCCACACTGCGGTAGAGAGGGGCTCCGAGGGGTTAGGGAACTTGCAAGTAGATGCGGAGCCTCACTCTTTCTCTCTGCCAGACGTCTCATACCTTCCTGTCCCAGGGGTCCATCCTCAGTAGAAGGATGTCTTCAAGAGAGACTGGCTGTTTGAGGGGGCGTTGTTTGTTCATTGGTTTGTTCACTTAGCCAGTCATCTATTTCCTAGGCATATGGGTGTCCTCCAGTTCTCCTCGAGGCTCCAGGCAGGGGCCCTGGGCTCACTCAGAGAGGTGGGCTGCCTGCCACCCTCTGTGGGAAAGGAGGGAGCAGACCTAAAGTGGCACAAGGCACCTGGGCCAGGTCCTTATTGGGCTCTCTAGAGCTGCAGGAAGGCAGAAATGGAGCTGGCATCACTGTCCTTCAGAAACAGATTTTCCTTCTTGCCCGGCCAGGCGTGGCTTAGTGGTTGAGCGTCAACCTAGGATCCAGGTGATCGGGGTTCAATTCCCAGTCAGGGCACATGCCCAGGTTGCGGGCTCGATCCCCAGTTGGGGGCCTGCAGGAGGCAGCCGATCAATGACTCTCTCATCATTGATGTTTCTATCTCTCTCTCTTTCCCTCTCCTTTCCTCTCTCTGAAATCAATAAAGATATATTTAAAAGAAACAGATTTTTCTTTTTCTTTTCAGAGAGGGTATGCCGGGGGGGTGGGGAGAACTCTTGTTCCTGATGAAGGAGGGCAGCTTGTAGTGGAGAGAGCACTGCCCTGGGAGTCCAGACATTGGGTCACAGCTGCTGACCAATGGCTGATACTCTGTGTGATTTTGTGGGAGTGACAGCTTGTTTCTTGGCCTCAGATTCCCATCTGCAAAATAAGGGGGTTGAGCCAAAACAGCACCCACAAGATGACTTTAGGTGGTCCCTGGCAGAGCATTAAAAAATTTAATACATGCTCATTAAGAGCAATGTATATTAAAGAAAATAATTAGTGCTCTGGCTGGGTAGCACAATTGGTTAGTGTCTCCATATACCAATGTTGCGGGTTCAATCCCCTGGTCAGGGCACATATAAGAATCGACCAGTGAATGCATGAATGAGTGGAACAAGTCGATGTGTGTGTTTCTCTCCCCCTTCCTCTCTCTCTAAAAATCATACAATAAAAAGAATGGGGGAAAAAAGAAACTAATTAGTACCTTAAATCAATGATTTCATAGGTGTTGATTAGGTTAGGTCAGGACCATATTTATTTTGGTAAAAAATAAAGAAAAATAGTGGCACCTCCTGGCCAGGTATAGGCACTCAGCACAGTTTTTGAATCTGTTGATTTTAAAGAAAGAACAGGGATTCTCATGTGTTATAGCACCGTTCAGTTTACAAAGGCGTTTCCCCATCTCTCAGGGTCACTGAATGACCACTGGGCAGACCTTTTCATTCCTGTTTAACAGCAGAGGCACCCGAAGCTCAGGAGGAGAGTGGTCTGTCCGAGGTCACACAGCTCCTCAGTGAGGGAGTGCCTCACTTTACTGGTGACACCAGCCCAGCCTGAAGGAGAGGTGATCACAACCCTTACCTCCTCTCACTTTCAGCATGAGGGCTTCATCCTGATGTTGATTTGTTGTGTTTGTCTTAAAGTGGAGGAGGGGATTGAAGGTGACAGGTGACCCTTCTCTCCCTTCCTCCAAGCCTCCCACAAATAGGGAGGAGCAGGTCTTAAAGCCCTCAGGTCCTGTTTTCTGTAGGCTCTCCTGGCTGTGCAATTGGTAGGTTCCTGTCACAGGCTGTATTTAGCTGCAGTTAGCAGTGAAACATCTGGTTAGGGCATTAATTCCAGGCCTGAAGAGGCTTCCTGCCCCAGGCCTCTGGTGAGCCTACCCCTGCCACTGAGGCTTCTCAGGCCAAAGGGAGACTCTGTAAACAGACCTCTTCTTGGAAGAGGTGGAACTTGGATCTTGCTTGCTTTCTCAACTTTTTTATTGTAAAAAAGTAAAACATAGAAAAGGTGGAAAAATGATACAGTGAACACCCATATACCCTGCAACCAAAATTGATAATTTTAACATTTGGCCACGTCAGAGTAAGTTGCAGACATTATGACAGTTCCCAAATATCCCAGAATGCATCTCCGAAAAAAGAGTTCTTGGATATAACCACAATACCATTATAATGCCCAAGAAAATACTAAGACCATATTAAAACTTCTCCAATTGTCCCTAAGATGTTTCCCATAATGCATTAAAAAAAAAAATCAGGCCCTAGCCAGTTTTGCTCAGTGGTTAGAGCATCAGCCCCTGGACTGAAGGGTCTCTGGTTCGATTCCGGTTAAGGGCATGTACCTTGGTTGCAGGCTCAATCCCCAGCCCCATTCGGGGCTCAAGCGGGAGGCACCCAATCGATGTGTGTCTCTGACATCTATTTTCTCTCTCTCTGTCTCTCTCTCTCTGTCTGTCTCTCCCTCTCTCTTCCTCTTTCTCTCTCTTCCCCCTTCCACTCTCTCTGAAAAGCAATGGAAAAAAATATCCTCAGGTGAAGACTAAAAAAATTAGGATCCAGCACCACGGCTCATGTGTTGCATTGGATCTCATTTTAACAAAAAACAGGAGAGGTGACTTCTGAGGCCCTGAAAGTTCTGGAATCCTGGGGAAGAAGGCTGTGCATTATTTGTCTGCATTTGCCTCATCCACCAAGACCTACTGGGGCCTTGCCCTCTCCTTGCCTAGGGACATTCAGAAAGTACGTAGGGAAAGGCTTGCTGGGCCTGGAAAGTGGCAGGGAACTGTGGGGCCCCCTGCAAGAGCTTTCTTCCTGTTGGAAGGAGAGCTGCTCAGTGGCTTCATGCCAGACCCAGGACTCCTTGAGTGCCCACCCTTAGTCACCAGCTGCACACGCTGGGCCCTGTGCCAGGCACTGGGGGAGATGCTCTGAAGAGCTGGAAGACCCAGGGCCGGCTACCCACCGTCTGCTCGGGAGACCCAACTTGCCCTGGTGTTGTCCAATCATAGATGCTGTGGTTGCAAACAAGCAGTGTGTAGGAGGCTTTGGGGAAGTCAGTGTGCCCAGGGATGTGTGGGGCGGAGCTTCATTGTCCCTTGGTTATATGGTTGGGATGGAGCCGGGAGAGGCCCCTTCTCTTCTGCAGGATGGGGAGCCCTGAATCAGTAGTTCCTCGTCAAGCTGGGATGATGAAAATGAAACGTCTGAAAAAAATAAATAAACCCACAGAAAAGTTGAAAGAATTCACAGAATACCTGTGTGCCTCTGAGTTACCAACTGTTAACGTCTTGTCTTAATCTCTCTCAATAAATACATCTTTTTTTTTTTTTGCCAACCCCGCTGAAAGGAAGCTGCAGCCATTGTGGTCTCACCCTCAGACACCTCAGCTTTCGGCTTTTCAAAAAAGGCCTTCTCCCACATGCTGCCATTGTCCTGAAAATAATCACCATGGAATAAATCATCATCTATGCAGTTCATATGCAGATTTCCTCAGTTGTTTCCCAAGTGTCCTTTGTGGGATATTTTTCCATCCAGGATGCACTGAAGGTTTGAGCTTTGCTTTGGCTGTGGTGCGTCTCCTTGCTGCTCTTGATCCCCTTGTCCCCTCCAGGACTGTTGATCTGCAGAACATTAGTGTTGTGGATTTGCCTCCCAGTGTCCTTGTGATTGGGTTCAGGCGCACATTTCCTGCAGGAGCACTGCACATGGGATGCCTTAGGAGGTGCACAATGCCAGGTTAGGAGACGTGTGACGTCCGGCCACCCCACTGCCGGCCATGCCAAGTTTGATGGCCAGCCCTCTGCCTTGTAAATGTGCATTTCCCCATGATAACAGATGAGTAAGCCATGGGGTGACATTGGGGCTGTGTGAATACTCAGTTGGGTGAAAGAACGTTTGAAAGCCAATCTGAGCATGTGACTCCCCTACTTACATTATTTCAGTGATTTCCCTGTTTCAAGTTCAAAATATATGGAGTCTGCCCACTTCTCACCACCTTCATATGCCTGCCCTGGTCCAGGCTAATGTCACCTCGAATCTGGGATACTGCAGTAGACTCCTGTTTGCTCTCCCTCTGGCCTCAATCCCCCAGTCTGTCAGCATAGCAGTCAGAACAACTCATTTAAAAATCAAAGTCAGATCAGATCACTGGTCTGCAAACTTGTAGTGCCTTCCACCCAAAAGTCAGAGTCCTTGCAATGGCTTAAAAGGCTCCACCTGATCTGTGCCCTTACCCCTGCCCTCTCACCGTCTCTACACTCACCCCTCTGTCATGCTATAGCAGCTATTCCTTGAACTCATTTTCCAAGGTCTTGGTAGTTTCTTGGACGTTTGTCCACATGTCCATGTAGATGGCAGAGAGCCCTCCCCTACTTCAAGTCTTTGTGATTTAAAATGACAGCCCCCTCCTCCAACCTCCCTGGCTTCCTTTCCTGTTTTTTGTTGTTGATTTTTTATAGCACTTATAACTGTGACATACTGTGTGTTTTTCTTGTTTGCCTCTCCCCAACTAGAATGTGAATTCCTCCAAAGCTGGGACTCTTGTGTTTGGTTGACTGCTAAAGCTGTGCTCCCCTCCCCCTTCCTAAAACAGCTGCTCTCAAAGTGTGTTCCAGGGATCCTTGGGTGAGTGGGGGATCCGTGAAGTCAAAACCATTTTTATAATAATACTAAGGTGGTACCTGCCTTCCCACTCTCATTCACTCCGGAGTGTACAGTGGAGTGTTTCAAGGGCACCTGATGGTGAAGTGACAACTGATTGATTGAGGAGCCACTATGAGAACCCAGCTGTCATCTCATCTGCCAGACATTAATATTTGCAGAAATGTAAAGCCCATGCTACTCTTCTCACTCAGCTTTTTCTGAGAATTTTTTAAATAAAAAAATACACTATCCATGTTAACATGTAAACCTATTGTTATTCTAAATGAGTTCAGTATTTAAAATATGTCTGTTTTAATTTCTTATATAGTAAATAATTGATAGATATTCATAAAAATAAGAGCTCTAGGGTCCTCAGAATTTTTTAATTAATTAGTTTTTAAAAATCCTCACTGGAGGATATGTTTATTGATTTCAGATAGAGGAAGGAAGGGAGGAAGGGAGAGAGACAGACAGACAGACAGTCATCGATGTGAGAGAGAAACATCAATTGGTTACCTCCCATACGCACCCTGACTGGGGCTTGAACCTGCAACCTAGGTAAGTGCCCTGACTGGGAATCAGACCCACAACCTTTTTGTGTATGGGATGACACCCCAATCAACTGGGCCACATGGCCAGGGTGGTCCTCAAAATTTTTTAAGAGTCAAAAGGAGTCCTGAGACCAAAACCTTTGAGTACAACTGGCTTAAACAACCTCTTAATAAAGGGATGTTAAATGACTGAATAAACTTTTTGATTTAACCTGAGAGACCAGGCCTTGGTGGTCTGGCTTATATGAGCTTTCCTGGCTCCCTCCCCTACCCCATCTACCTGTCCTTGGCTCCAGCTATGCTGACCTACTGTCCCCAAAGCACCTTCATGGGCATTGAAACCCTTGTCCACTTCAGAAATTCTTGCTTGTCCATTACATGCATTAAGTGGACTCAGTTCAAACATCACCTCCTCCAGGAAGCCTCCTTGATTTCATCAGTCTTACCCATGATTTAGCATTTCCTCCTTTGTGCACACTCAATTGCCTCTGCCCCAGTATTTCCCCATTTCTACTACATTTGTTGGTGTGTTGGAGTTTTTAGTAAACTGAGCTCCTTGAGGGTAGGGACTAGGTCTTATCTTTTTACTCCCAGTGCCTGGTACATGACAGACACTTAATAAATGTATGTTGAATCAGCGAGTACTGCCTTAGAATTCAGAATAGGGACTCCCATTCCCCTGAATTATCTTTGGACCAAAGTGGCTCTAAAGGAGAAATGGTTGGTGGCATCTGGTTTGAGTTTTGAAATGTCAGTGTTACATCACTGACATCACTACATCTTTACTGGGGAAGGGGAACATTTATCGAGCACCTGCTTGGTGCCAGGAACTTTCACAGGCATCTTGCTTCGGGGCACTGAGGTTCATTACGACACTGTGAACTGGCATGGGCCCTAACCGCTTCCCATATGGCTTCTGTCAGGAGAGAGTAGTCTGGTAGCTGAACCCCCAAACTTCGTGTGAACTTCTGGGACTAACGCATTTGCATAGTGTGTGCAGCCTTGTGAAGTCCTGTAGGTCAAAGATGGTTTGTGTGTTTTTGGGTTCTGCTACCATGCCCTGCAGGCAGTAAGTAATAAATACCTGGAGTTATCTGTTCAGTGGGCATAGTTAATACTATAAATATCAGTACCAGCGAGGGCTTCCCATTGTTGATTTCATAGATGATCGGAAATGAAGAGAGATCCCTATAGCTGGGATGATCCAGAAAGGCTTCCTGGGGAAGGAGGGCTTTGAGCTGAGCTTTGGAGGATGGTTATTAGCCCCTTTAGGCATTATTATCGCCAAAACTGTTGTTCTCCTTCCATGGCTGCTGCGGGAGGCAGTGTTGAAGGTGTGTGCCTCCATTGAGGCTGGGCTGGGAAAGGAATCTCTGTCCCCCATAGGGGCTTTCTCATGCAGAAGTGTGACGTCACTGGACTAAGTGGGAAAGCATGGAGAACTCAGGAGAGGAGAAAACACTGGGCCACTCACACTCTGCTGACGGCCAGGGTTCTAGGAGGAGCTGTGTAGTCATGAGTTTCCTGAAATTGTGGAGCAGTGAAGGGACTCTAGGGGTTGTTGTGGCCACCTCCCTCCTTTTTGGAGCAGAGAAACGGAGGCCCAGAGAGGGAAAGCAGCTTGACCAAGTTGAATGGGAGCTAGTGACAGAGCTGGGATTAAAATCCAGGGCTCCCGTCTCCACCGCCCCTCAGTGCTCCTTCCAGTGTATGATGCTGCCCCCTCTCTTCTTTGCCCTTTGACCTGTGTGGAGTCATGAGCTCTTGGAGTGGGCCAGTTTACATTCTTTAAGGCCCCGCACATGCCAGGTATGGACACGTGTGATCTGATCACCTCCTCTGCCTTCCAACCCTAGTTTAGGGGCAAAGGAAGGGCGTAGTTCAGATGTGGGATTTTGTGCAAAGGGGAAAAAATAAATCAAGGGCCCCCCCACCCCCCCACATATATATAGTGATTGATTCATTTTTCCTTAGATATAAAACTATATCTAACATTTAAAAACAAGCAGCGTGAGACAGCCCTGTTATTGACAAAATTATATAGAGACTGCCCTTAATTTATATGTGCCCAACTCAGGCAGATGTCCCTTGGGAAACAGCAGCCCTCCCTGTGAAGCCTCACTGCCTTCACTTCCCACTGGACTTTCCTTCATCTCTTCCTTCCTCTCCCCCATGCCCAGTCCTCTACTGCTGCTCCCTTTCCGTGGCTCCCTCCTTTATTGTGGCTTCTCCTCTCAGCAGCCCAGAGGGTCAGGGGGAGGTAAGGTCATGGGGAACCCAGCTTCCTCCCCCTTTGCTGAAATTCCTCTTGTCCTCACTTTGGGTCTCATGGGGTGATTCCCACACTATCCCTGGGAAAGACCCCAGGCCAGGGGAAGACTGAGGGATGCCTGGCCCAGTTCCTGGTGCACAGATATGGGCTCTGAAAGGCTGCGGGAACTAGAAACCATTGTCTAGGACAAAGCTCCTTGTCATCTCTGTGAGCCTGTGTCTCTTTAAAGGTTCTGAAAAAAGGGGAGACCTGGGCCCTCTTACCCACTCTTGCCAACAGGTTGCAACCATGAGCAGCGGAGCCTTAGCCTACTAGGCCAGGAAGAAGAGGGATGACCAGCAGTGGTTTGGCACAGGGTGTTCTCCTGAGTGTACCCCAGCAGGAATCAGCTCCACCCCAATCCTGCATAGTTCTTCATCTCTAGAGTCCCCAGTCCATATCCCAGAATCCCAGTCTGCATTCATCACTCCTAGCCTCTCAGCTACGGCTCCAACCATAGGCGTAGGGTGCGGCTTGCAGTGGCCTGAGCTAGAAGCCTCCACTGCCAGAGCCACACGTCCATGCATTCTGGGGAACACTGGCTTCTGTTCGGATTGGCCTCTGGTTAATCAGAGATCTAGAAAGATAATCATCCTGATGCCAGGAGAACACAGCCCTCGGAGGCAGGTTCTGACTCTTGGTTCAGACACGTGGAAGGTGGGGAGAGAGAGAAAGGTCCAGAAAGGGAGAGGAAAGAAAACCAGGGAGAGGAGTATGTTGGGTAGAGGTGATTTGCTCTTGACTCCCCCTTTTCCCTTGGCTGTTTCCATGGTTTTCAGATTAACTACGAGTCACTCTTATCCATAAACCTTGGGAGGCTCTCTTGTGGAGTGGGATCACCAGAGTTTCGACTTTGGGCTCATAGGCATGTGAAGCAAATCATTTCTCAGATTAACTTCTCCAACAGCTGTATCGGGGGCCAGTCCCCGTGCTGATGGAGAGTCCATTGTGAAGTCTACCTCCATGCGTCCTTCACTGCTCAGCTCCAATGAGCCTTCTCTGATTTCCCAGGAGGAAGAAACGGCTCTGCCTCTCGTTTCAGAATATCCTTATCAGTTATTTGTTACACTACTTCCCATCTGCCTGCCCCACAAACTTCCCAGGGAGAGCCTGGGTTTGGGCAGCTCTTCCCTTCCGGCGTCATGCGTTTGGGGTGGCTCTCAGGGAGTCCTCTTTGCCCTCGCTCGGTTGAATATCTGGGGCTTGCAAAGCTCCCAGATTAGGTCTTTCACAGCCTGGAATGTGCTGCGTGGGGGAGGGAGTCTTTATTTTTTATTTTGCCCTAGGAATGTGGAAGATCATCTAGGGTGAGAGAAAGTGACAAGATACTTCACAATATAGAGAACAGACAATATGTGGGAGTCTTTTCAATTAAGTTTCTGTCACCAATGGTGACAAGAGGGTAGCAAAACAGACTGGTGTGCCCACTCCGCTTCTTGGAGAGATTGCTTTCTAAAGGCCGTGTCTTCCACCCCTGGACCTAGCCGGAGGGCCTGCAAAGGCAGGCCGGGGAAATACTTCCCGAAGTCTCGCCCCAGCTCCGCCTAGACAGCCCTGGAGAAGCTCGAGGGCAGGGGAGCGAGCACTGTCATTAGAGAAATCATGGGAAAGAAGGCAAAGAAGGGATAAACTACACTCACGGGTGGGACGCCCTGGTTCAGTTCTCCCTGAAGAGATCTGTGGATTCCATGTGGCTGTAGTCAAACCTCAGCAGGGTTTTTTCATGGAACTTGATAAGATGATCCTAAAATGTATAAGGAAGAGTCAAGGTCCAAGAATATCTGGGACACTTCTGAAGAAGACAGGAAGGAGGGACTTGACCTACTAGATGCTGAGATGTGTTCTAAAGCTGTAGTCACCTCCATGGGGAGGTTTGTTTAGGGGTAGATTGGCCAATGGAAGAGGTAGGGAGCCAGAAACTGACTTAGGCATATGTGGAACCTTAGTGTATGGAAGTGGGGTCATAGCAGATCAGTAGGGATGGGAGGGCTGGTTAATAAACGGTGCTTGTTATATTTACTAACTGAAGCAGGCTGTCTCAGAGAGCATCCCGGATCAAGGATTGCAATTCACCAAGTTCTCTGGGCTTGATCTCCAGTTTTTAAAAAGAAGCCCAGCCCTGGCCAGTTTGGCTCAGTGGTTAGAGCGTTGGCCTGTGGATTGAAGGGTCCTGGGTTCCGTTCTGACCAAGGGCATGTACCTCGTTTACAGGCTCGATCTCTGGCCCCGGTTGGGGCTCATGCGGGAGGCAACTAGTTGATGTGTCTCTCACATCGATGTTTTTTTTTCTCTCTCTCCTCTTTCCACTCTCTCTGAAAAACAATGGAAAAATATCCTCGGTTGAGGATTAAAAACAACAAAAAAAAGAAGTCCAGGGTGAAGGCAGAGTTGGCAGCAAAGTCCAGTGACAAAGCCCAGGAACCGGTCTTTGTTGGCAGTAGGAGGCAGCCTCGGCTGCTTTCTGAAGGACTGGCTTTTTGGGGAGGTTGAAAAAAGCCCCGTTCCTCAAGCACAGGCTGCCTGGAGTTAGGACGGGAGCCAGGTCAATGGCACCAGGGTTCAGGGACCCCAAAGCTTAGAATACTACCCTATAGTCCCAGAGGTGGGTCTGGCCCCTATATCAGTTTGGGTTGGGGGCACTGTCAGGACCTTCTGGACCTGGTTTCTCCTGCTTTCCTTAGGGGCAGGAGGGGTGGGGCAACAGGAACTGAGCTTTCTTAGGGAAAGTGGGAGAAGAAATTGTTTTCTCCTAAATGAAGTCGGTGAATATTAATTGAACCTTCTTTAGTTAGTGGCAGGATGATGAGGGCATGTGATTTTTTATTAGGGGTGGTCTCTGCTTTCAGAAAGTAACAATGTGAGAGTGGTTAAGGGGCAACATCCATGAGAGATGCTTTAGATCTGTGCTGTCCAATACGGTGGCCACTAGTTATATGTTGTCAAATTTAAATTAGTTAAAATAAAATTAAAAATTTAGTTCCTCAGACACAAAAGCCACATTTCAAGAGCTTGTTAGTCACATGTGTCTAGTGGCTATTGTATTGAATGTTACCAACATCATAGAATGTTCTGTTGGCACCTTTGTATTTTGAAAAGACATTTCAGATCAGTTCTCTCCCAGGTCTTTGCAAAAGGCTGGAAGCCTTAGTGGCAGGACAGACACGCAGATTATTGTTGTGAATCCTGATGACTCTACTTCTATGATCTGTGTCACTCATTGGGCCTGCTCTGTAAAATGAGACTCATCATTTCTGGATGAGTGAGGGAGTGTGAAAGTTAAGGGAGATGATGCAGGTCTAGCACTTTGCAGGATGCTGGAACAGCAGTTTATAAATGGTAGCAGGTCTTACTGTACTACAGGTGAAAAATGAAGCTCAAAGAGGGGAAGTGACATGGTCAAGGGCACTGAGCTAATAAATGGAGGCCTGGATTAATGGAGGCCTGGGATGCCAACTCCCATCTTTAATCTTGCCTCTTCTGCTCCTTCCAGCCCTGATCTGGACAGAAGAGAAGCTGGCACAGAGTGGGCTGAGTAGGCTTTCTGCAGGGTGGGCTGGTCCCAGGGCCAGGCAGGATTGGCCTGACGGATGCATAGTCTTGGGTTTTTGGCTGGGTGCAGGAGTCCCGCTAGCCCCATCTTATTTAAAGTCTCTCAGGCCTTGGAGTTTAGCTATTTCCCACATCTCTTCAAGCTAGAAACTCAGAAAAGTGCTTTCTTTGGGACTAACACAAAGCCCTGGAGCCTTGAGTGCCCCGTGAGATAGTTTTAGAATGAAGCAGTTCCTGGGGCCTTCCAGGAAACACTGGCTCCTCCAGGAAGCCCATCCTGATTTTCTGACAATTCCTTCCTTCCCCTCACTTTTGTTTGAATTCCCAGAGTCCTCTGTACCTCTCCATAGTAGGAATTGTAGCTTCCTTCCCATAGACCAAGGAGTTCTTTGTGTCTTTGTGCCAAAAACATGTCACTTAGAGGTAAAAGTGTGACCTTTTTCTCCATCCCCAGTTGAAATACCCCCTGTATTCCATCCATTAGGACCATAGAGGTCATTACTAACCTCTCTCAATCTCCTCTCCCCAGTCTTATCCCATAACTAGTCTCCTTACCCTTTGTGACCTCAGGGCCTAGAACACAATAGGTACATGGTTTGTGCCTTTGGAGTGAAAATTCACCTTTCAGGTCCCCCCTAAGTGCAGACTTGCCCCAGCTGGGGGTGAGTCAGCCTGTGGAGGGGACCAGTGACCAGATGCTTCCTGAAGGAGGAGACACAGGTGCTGGAATGCCTCACAGGGCCTCCTGCTTCCCAGCAACTGCATGGAGCTGGGCCTCTCCCCACAGAGGATGAATGTGGGTCCCAGGCTGCAGGGGTCATAGGGGACTTTCAGGCCCCTTTCACGCTGGGCGACAGGGCTCCTGTGCAGCCTATTGAAGACACCACGCAGCTAGCAAAGCCTGGGGCTTTGGGCCTGGCCTGGAGGCTGCCAGCAGTATGTTCTTTCCCTCTTTGGCCCCAGATGGCATGGTTGTGTGCCCCCTGCCCCAGGCCTGCTTAGCTGAAGCTGTCCTGCTTGACAAATAGGCCATTTGCTTTCTGCACTGGAGCTGGCATGGCTGGCCGCCTGGTAAAGGCTATAATTAGCTGAGAAGAGTGGATGTGATCGCACACTGGCATTGACAGTTAATTTTATAGTCAAATGGAAACATAAACTGATGTCATCAGAGATGTAAATATCATTTGGAAATCTTGAAGTTTCTGGGAAATGAGGAGCCCAGATCAGCCTGTGCTGTGTGGGGAGCCGCCTTGGAGTTTGCCTGCCAGGCCTCTGGGAGGGCTGGGGTGGCAGCACCTCTGGGTGGACCAGGAGAAATGGGCCTGTGACTGCTGGGTACACAGCGGTGGCAGAGCCAGGAGGCTTGGGTTTGCATTTGCCATTTGCCGCAATAGCATTTCCCATGCTTTAGTGATCTGGAAAGGTTGCAAGGCTGAGTAAGGAAAATGCGATGCTTTGCAACAGGAGGGAGATCGGAGGAAGTTTTGTTTCCTGCCAGCCTGGCTATTCTGGAGTGGGCCCTGGGGCTCCGGGGAGTTTGTAAAAATAGAAGCCACTGATGGTTTTATGGAGAGGGCTGGGGTCAGTTCTGCTCACAACTGGGGCCAGTGACAGATCTGGTGTTTTGGAGATGGTTTCCAAAGCAAGATACCTTACCTCAGAAGCACAGCCTTAGCGGGGAATGAGGGAGGGGGACAGGCTAGGCCATGGCCATCTTGCCCCAAAAGAACTTTTTTTTTTTTATTTTATAACAGGAAACATAGGACTCTCAAAAGTATATGGATCAATTCTGAAAATATTAAGATGTTCTCCTGCTGGTTCAGTGACAGACAGCATGAGGATTACACTTTTCAAGAGGATGGAAAATGAAACCCCACTTTGGTAGCCCTCAGGTTCACCTTGTCCTTGTATTTCCTTCACTCCCTGCCTGGGCTCTGAGGACTTCACTTCTCTGTGGGGTCCTTCTTTAACCATAATCCTCAGTTTTGGGGTGGAGGGCCGGCTGGCTCTATGTCTGGTTCAGGGTTAGGGTTGAGTGAGTGAGTGTTTATAAGTGCAGTAATTTGGGCGGGGGGTGAGGTCAGGAGGAGGAGTTGGCTTTTTAAAGCTTCCTGCCCTCAGAGAACCCTCAGGGCTTAGATGACCTTGAACAATGATTTCACCATGTTCTGGGTTTTGGACCATGAAGTGGTCAGATAGTCTTTGGTTAATCTTTATCAAAGGTCGATTTTATTTCCTGTGATCACTATTTTCCTGTGTAGGGCCATGTGTGTGTGTGTGTGTGTGTGTGTGTGTGTCCTGCCTTATAAATTTTAACATTACCCAAGTGGGTAAATTTGATGACATCATTTTACTCATAGTTTTCCTGATATGGCCAACTTGTTACCAAGTGGCTTACTGCTGAGTTTGCCAATGCCTTCAGCACCTCCTAGCCTGTGTGTATTGGAAAGACATTCCTGCTAGGCTGGGGGGAGTGGGTCTCTGTAATCCCGATTATCTTTTCAAACCAAAGGAATGGCACTTAGCTGTGGAATAAAGGAGACTGCGGACCCAAGGGTGAGGGCGATGGCTTCCTGGTAGTCCTGTTATCCGGTGTTTCTGAGTAAGCTTAGTTTGACTTCTGGCATCCTTGCCATTTGTCAAAGCTTAGGGGAAGCAGGCACTTCCCTTCACCAGGGACAGTCTTAGCACTCTTTAGAAGGAAGTCAAGGGGATCTACTTGGAGGGCATGCTGTCGCCAATTTAAGGCCAAGGTAGACCAGTAGCTGGAGAGATATTCTCCTCAGTGTTCCGGATGTTGACTTAAGGCTATCTATTATGCTCATGGCATCTCTTCCCAAAATATATATATTTTAAATATGTTTTTATTGATTTCAGAGAGAAGAAGGGAGAGGGAGAGATTGAAACATCAACCATGAGAGAAAGTCATTGATGAACTGCCTCCTGCACACCCCCTACTGGGGATAGAGCCCATGACCCGGGCATGTGCCCTGACTGGGAAAGTCGGAATCCTTGGACAGGCAGGAGATCGGGTAGACAGCATTGACCTTAAACCCAAGGAGGATCTATTGGGAAGCCCAGCTGGCATCCAGCAGACATTGATTGTAAAAGCTGATTATACTTCCTAAATGTCAGGACGGTACTGGCTGCTAGGGGTGCCCGAAACAGTTGAAAAAAATCCCTCCTGGCATGGAGCTTATATTCTTGTGGGGAAGATAAACAATTAAAAACTCAAAGGGAAAAAGACATATGTCAAATGATGGCAAACGCAAAGGAGAAAAATGAAACAAGGAAACGGGATCAGGAGTTTCACGAGGCAGGATCCTTTTTTAAATAAGATGGCCCCAAAAGGTCTTGCTGTGCGCAGGTGACAATAGAGCAAGGGCAGGAAGGAGGTGAGGGAATGAGCCATGTGGGTTTGGGGAGGAAGAGCATTCCAGGCAAGCAGAGCATTCCAGGAAGAGCATTCCCTTTCTCCTTGTGTCTTCACACGGTCTCCCCTTTGTGTAGATCTGTGTCCTCATCTCTTCTTATAAGGACAACAGTCACTGGATTAGGGCCCACTCACATGACCCTGTCTTGACCTGATTACCTCTTTAAAGGCTCTATCTCCTATACAGTCGCATACTGAGGTCCTGGAGGTTATTTCTGCATAGGAGTTTTAGGAGAATACGATTCAGCCCCTAACAGGTTCCCTCCATGTACAGTCATCTGGGCGAGCCCCCCCAATGGCAGACACCGCAGCCCTCAAATGAACTCTCCGGAGGAAAATCAAGTGACTTCCAGTCCTTCTCATCTCTCATCCCCACTTTCTTGCTGCAGCTGATTGGGACCCTGGTCCTGTCGGTGGGGATCTACGCGGAGGTTGAGCGGCAGAAATACAAAACCCTTGAAAGTGCCTTCCTGGCCCCGGCCATCATCCTCATTCTCCTGGGGGTCACCATGTTCGTCGTTTCCTTCATCGGCGTGCTGGCCTCCCTTCGCGACAACCTGAGCCTTCTTCAAGTGGTGAGTCGGCCCAGGCACCCCTCAGCTGGTGGGTGGCAGGTTGTGGGAGTCCCCCCCAAAAAGTGGGGAGACTGTCCCATGGCCTTCAGGCACCCCAGTTTTTTCAGTCCTTGCCTCAAACAAGCTCCTCTGGAGGGTTTCCGGGACCAGCCTATCTGTCCACGGTGGCCCAAGAGTGCCCAGGCCACCTCCACTTCTGCGTATAAAGGTGGTTTGAATACCATGCTGCTCTCGTAAACCCTGTGTTGGTCCAGACTCTCAGCTGGAAGTGGGAGAAACCGCACTCAGATGAGAGCAAGCAAAACCCAAAACAGTTGGCAGTGAGTTCTTAGCTCATATAACCAGAAAACCCACACTGGGTCCAGAGGTCTCGACAGCACCCTTGGGTTCTCTCTCCTGCCACCTCCCAGTTGGATGCCTCGCACTGTCCTCATTTTCTCTTCGAGGTGGTCGCCAGCAGTCCTGGGCCAACAGAGTCCTTGTGGCTCTTGTTCCCAGGGAATCTTTCTTGGTAACTCTGGCCAAAGTCCTAGGACTCTGAAGGGCCTGCCCTGGGGTCAGGCGGTGGGGTCAGCCCAACCTGCCCCCCTTGCTATGGGGTGAGGGATGGCTCCTCAAAGCTGGGGTACCAGGTAGGCAGATGCATCTGTCTGCACCCACTTGTGTTTGACCTCATTGTCTTTCTCACACGGGAAGCCCCTAAAAGCCCTATGAGCAGGGCCTCAGTGCTGCCTAAGGCTGCAATTCGCTGGCGTCAGTTTGGCCAATCCCTGTTTTTGATAAAGTGCAGGGGTGGGGTGCATATCCTTAAGCCTCAGACATCCCCTCACCCACTCTGGGGGTCTGGAAGCCACTTCTGAGGGGCTCTACCCGAACAGCTGCAAATGCTGTCCTGCCCTGCCCATTAAGGCAGTCCTTTCCCCTCTGGAGCAGCCTGATCGAGGACCACAAGCAGCTCTCCTTGTGGGGGTTGGGGGAGGGGGCATGTTTTCCACCTAGATCCCGCCGAGGAGCCCTGGGACAAACCTTGGTAACAGTCTGGCTTGGTCAGCTGAGTCACTCTTCCTGACCACTGGCTCCAAAGATGGGCTTTCCCTCAGAATGTCCACAGCCTGTGTCCTCACAGGAGGAAGGCGCGAGAGGCCCAGGAGCAGTAAGTGCTCTGACAGATGACTCTCCTGATTGTGCTTGACCATGGAGCAGATGGCGCTTCCTCTGCCCCTCTAGGTGAATCTCTGAATTTTGTTTTTCAGTTTATGTACATCCTTGGGATTTGCCTCATAATTGAACTCATTGGTGGCGTGGTGGCCTTGATCTTCCGGAACCAGGTGGGCCTGTGGCATATTTATCAGCCATGTGTATGCTGAGCACCCACTGTGTGTGTGCCCTGGGCTGTAAAACTGGGCATGAGCAGAGAGCAGGGTATATCATTCCTTGTGGAGCATTTATTTTGCTGGGGAGACAGGCAATGGAAAAGGGAACCAGAGAACAAGAAGAGAAGACATGGTGATGGGAGAGTGCCTGAGGTGCAGATGGGGAGCATACTAATGAAATAATGAAAAGGAGCCTGCCAGGTGAGGCTCAGGGCGAGCAGAGGTCCAGGTAGAGGGAGCCACTGAGGCAGAAAGGAGCTTGACAGATGTGTGGACCAGCGTGGATGCCACTTGTCTGAAGGGCGTGAGTGATGGGGAGGGATGGAAGGTGGAATTGGAGTGCGGGCCTGTGCAGATCCCGTGGGTTCTCAGGGGCTATGGTTTAGGATCTGGGCATTTTCTCTAAAGGCAGCCGGAAGGCTTTGCGGAGCTTTATGGGGGAAGTGATGTGATCTGGTTTACATTTTATTCGCTGCAGGGATGGGAGGGTGAGGGGAGACCAGGGCTTTGGAGTACACTTTGGACGCAGTGTCAGTAGGACATTGTCATGCTGGGATATAGGGATGAGGGCAAGAGAAAGGCTGAGAGGGTCGCGTGGCATCCAACCCTCCAGAAGGGTTTGTAGAAGCAGGGCCCTTTGAGCTGGAAGGGTTCTCAGGACTCCTGGTCTCCCACTGTTTCCATTGCAGGCCATGTAGCCTCATACTAGCTGGGTGACCTTGGGCAAGACCCTAGGTTCCTTAGGGGATCACGACTCCTAGGTCATGGAGTTTGGGGTAAGGATTTGATGAGAGAATGCATGTGAAGAACTTGGCATGGTTCTGGCCCCTAGTGGACCTTCATTACATAGTAGCTCACCTGTCCTGAAGTCTGAAGTGAAGGGACTTGGCCAAGGTCCCACAGGAAGCTAGTGGCCGAGTGGGGCTGACTGCCAATTTGGAGATCCGTCATTTCTCCTATAACCTGATTCCTTTGTCTTCCTCTGGGCTTGGTGTTGGAGGCAGGGCTTGAGGAGCAGGGCCTGTTTTCAGAAGCTCAGTTCTCTGTCCACTCCCCTGCCTCCGTACTCACCACCCAGACTGTTTTGTTCCTGGCACTCCTGGGGTGCATCAGGGCTGCAGCCAAATTGTCTATCTTGTCAGAAGTTGAGCCCAAGGTAGCAGTCACTATCCCAGACACCAGGTTACCAGACACCAGGCTGTACAGATCCCTCAAATGACCCAGTGTCCGACTTCTGCCAAACTCTTCATGGATGCAGCTGGTATTCTGGCCCAGGTGGGAGCAGGGAGCAACCTGTTCTGCCTGAGTCTCCTATGGGTGGGCCTGTCTACAGCCCTGGAACCCAGGGGTGGTCTTCTTCCTGTTTTATGAGCCCCAGGAAAGTGGAGGGGAGATTCCCATTATATCAATGAAGTCAGTGAGGCACAGAGAGGTTAGGAAGTCCTCCCAAGAGCACACAGCAAGACAGAGGCAGCTCAGTCTTTTTTTTTCAATTCTTTTTAAAAAATTATTCCCCCTACTCACCAGCTTTATTGAGGGATAATTCACAAATAAAATTGTAATATATTTGAACTCTACAGTGTGATGATTTTGATATATGTAAACAATGTGAAATAATCACCACAATCAAGTTAATTAATACATTCATCACCTCACATAGTTAACTTTTTTTGTGTATGAGAATGCTCAAGATCTATTCTTTTAGCAACTTTAAGTATATAATACAGTATTATTAGCTCTAGTGACCATGCTGTATATTAGACCCTCAGAACTTACTTGTCTTAAAACTGAAAGTTTATACCCTTTGACCAACATCTCCCCATTTCAACCAACCCTTAGCCCCTGGCAGCTGTTTTCTACTCTCTGGTCCTATGAATTCAACTTTTTTTCTTCTTCCTTGTTTTTAGATTCCACATATAAGTTATACCATACAGTGTGTGTCTTTCTCTGCCTGGCTTATTTCACTCAGTAGAATGTCCTGCAGGTTCAGCCACGTTGTCACGCATGGCAGGATTTCCTTCCTTTTTATGGCTGAATGATATTCCATTGTGTGTGTGTGATATATACACAATACAGTATAAATATTGTATTTTCCTTTATCATAGTCACATGTCTTGGCTGTTGTGAATACTGCGGCAGTGCACATGGGGGCCCTCTCCGTGGCAGGCAGCTCTTTTAGCTGGTGATTCCATTTCCTTTGGCTGTATACCCAGGAGTGGGATTGCTGGATCATATGGTAGTTCTATTTGTAATTTTTTGAGGAAAGTTCATACTGTCTGCCATAAGGCTTGCACCAATTTACATTCCCACCAACAGTGTACAAAGGTTCCCTTTTCTCCTCACCAACATTTGTTATCTCTTGTCTTTTTCTTAACAGGCATTCATGTGAGGTGATAGCTCATTGTGGTTTTGATTTTCATTTCCCCAGTGATTAGTGATGTTGAGCATCTTTTCATTTACCTGTTGGCCTTTTGTGTGTCTTGTCTGGAAAAATATCTATTCAAATCTTCTGCCCATTGTTTAATCAGATTATTTGGGGTTTTTTTGCTGTTGAGTTGTAAAGCCTCCTTATATATTTTGGATATTAACCCCTTATCAGATATATGATTTGCAAATATTTTCTCCCATTCTGTAGGTTACTTTTCATTTTTTTATTATTTCCTTTGCTGTGTAGAAACTTTTTAGTTTGATGTAGTCCCACTTGTTTATTTTTGCTTTTGTTGCCCATGGTTTTGATGTCAGATTAAAAAAAAAAAATTACCAAGACCAATGTCAAGGAGCTTATTCCGTTTTCTTATAAAAGTTTTATAATTTCAGGTCTTATGTTTAAGTCTTTTATCCATTTTGAGTTGATTTTTGTGTATGGTGTAAGATAAGGGTCTAGTTTCATTTTTTTGCACGTGGATACACAGCTTCCTCAAAACCATTTATTGAAGAGACTGTCTTTCTCCCACTGTGTATTCTTGACATCTTTGTTGAAAATTAGTTGACTGTATATGTGTGGATTTATTTCTAGGCTCTCTGTTCTGTTCCGTTGATCTATGTGTCTGTTTTAATGACAATCCCTTACTGTTTTGATAACTATAACTTTGCAATATAGTTTGAAATCAGGAAGTGTAATGCCTACAGCTTCACTTTTCTTGCTCAATATTGCTGTAGCTATTTAGGGTCTGTTATGGTTCTATACAAATTTTAGGATTTTTTTCTATATCTGTGGAAAATGCCATTGGAATTTTATAGGGATTGCATTGAATCTATAGATTGCTTTGGGTAGTATGGACATTTTAACAATATTATTTCTTCCAATCCATGAACAACGGATATCTTTCCAGTTATTTGTATTGTCTTCAATTTCTTCCAATGTTTTATAGTTTTCAGTGTACAAGTCTTTCACATCCTTGTTTAAATTTATCCCTAAGTATTTTATTGTTTTTGATGCTATTGTAAATGTTATTTTCTTAGTTTCTGTTTTTGGATAGTTCATTGTTAGTGTGTAAAAATGCAACTGATTTTTGTATGTTGTTTTGTGTATCCTGCAACTTTACTGAATTTATCAGTTCTAACGGGTTTGTTGTTTTTTGGCTGGAGTCTTGAGGATTTTCTATGTATAACATCATATCATCTGCAAATAGACAATTTTACTTCTTTCTTTCTAATTTGGATGCCTTTTATGTCTCTTTCTTGCTTAATTTTCTTGCTTCCAGTAGTATGTTGACTAGAAATGGTAAGAATGGGTACTGTGTCTCTTCCTGATCTTAGAGGAAAAATTTTTCATTTTCCATTTTTTAATATGGTGTTAGCTGTGGACTAGTCGTGTATGGCCTTTATTATGTTGAGATACATTCTTTCTATACCTAATTTGTTGAGAGTTTTTATCAGTAAGGGATGTTGAAATTTGTCAAGAGCTTTTTCTGCATCTATTGAGATGATCATATGATTTCTATCTTTCATTCTGCTAATGTGATATATCACACTGATTGATTTGCAGATGTTGGACCATCCTATAAACCCAGGGATAAATCCCACTTAATTATGGTGTATGATTTTTTAAATTCTGTTGATTTGGGTTTGCTAATGTTTTGTTGAGGATTTTGCATCTGTGTTTATCAGGGATATTAGCCTGTAACTTCTATTCTTGTGGTGCAATGCTGGCCTTATATTTCTCTTCAGTATATGGGAAGAATTTGAGAAGGATTGGTATTAATTCTTCTTTAAACAGTTGATAGAATTTACCAGCGAAGCCCTCTCGTCCTGGACTTTTCTTTATTGGGAGTCTTTTGATTACTGATTCAAGCTCTTTACTCATTACTGGTCTGTTCGGATTTCCCTATTTCTTCATGATTCAGTCCCGGTTGGTTGTATGTTCTAGGAATTCACCCATTTCTTCTAGGTTATCCAGTTTGTTGGCGTATAAATGTTCATAATAGTCTCTTATGATCCTTTGTATTTCTGTGACATCAGTTATAATGTCTCCTCTTTTTTCGTAACATCTCTTTCATTTCTGACTTTACTTATTTGAATCTTCTCTTTCTTCATAGTCTAGTTAAAGGTATGTCCGTTTTGCTTATGTTTTTCAAAAAACCAATTCTTAGTTTTATTGATCTTTTTTCTTGTCTTTCTAGTCTCTATTTCATTTGTTTCCACTCCAATCTTTGTTATTTTCTTCCTTCGACTAACTAGGCTCTTCGTTTGGTTTTCTTGTTCTTTGAGGTGTAAGGTGAGATTGTTTTCTTAATGTAGAATCACTGTAAACATCATCACTATAAACTTCCCTCTTAGAACTGCTTAAGTTTTGGTATGTTGTGTTTACATTTTAATTTGTCTCAAGGTATTTTTTGATTTCCCTTTTGATTTCTCCCGTGCCCCTTGGTTGGCTGTCTTCCCAATGTAGTCTTCTTACCTGCTCCTCCCTTTTCCTCTTTTTAACTTTTCAGACCATTTGCTCTGAGTGGGCAGATGCAGGGTACTGGTTTATTTCTTTGGCAGTGTTGCGGGGAGAGCTGTTTATTCCGTTTGCCCATTGGGGTGCTTCTCAGTGCAGCCGGCAGGGCTCCCGGCGGCCTGAGGCTTCCCAGAGATTACGGGTTAGTGCTTTCCTGGCCGCGGCCCAGGTCCAGGTCATGGTCGGCAGCATCAGTGGTTTTAATCAACAGTCCCCTAAGTGAGCAGCGGTCTGGTTTCCAGCGCTCTTTCACAAAGGCAGTCTGATTTGTCATTTTCTAGTGCCTTGGAGGTCATAGGGGCTGTGACACCACTCCTCCTTTTTAGTGAGGTAGCTGAGCCAAGATGAAACCTCCAGGGACCTCTAGTCCTCACAGCTCGGGAGGTTGTGGGCCTGAGGTCAGGGGTGGGACTTACCAATTATCCCCAGACCCAGTGGGAGCCACGGGGTGAAGTGTGTTCCTTCCCCTTGCACGGGTGTCCCCTCACCAGGCCCTGCCAGGGGAGGGTCTCGGCATATAGCCCAGGAAGGACCCTCACATTCAGGGGCCTCAGCTGTTTGGGGGCTCATGCCTGCAATACGTATTTCAAAATAATTGAAACACAAGATACAAAACTATAAGCACAGTAAGATTTCCACAGTGAAAGCAAAACAGGCCTGGAAAACTCACACATACAGACTCTTATTTCCTCTAAGAGATGGGATGCGGGTGACTTATTTTCTCCTTTAAATTTTTTTCCTGGCTTCCAAAGTTTCTTTTTCTTTTGTCATAACCAAGGGGAAAATACCATATAAAGAGAAATAATGTCCCTTCCAACTCTGATGCAATGTGACTTCATAAAGCAAGAGATGGGCCAATGGTGAGGATAGGGAAGGGGCAGCCCGGCTCATTGCTGGTGGCAGGAGGGGCAGTAGAAGGTGGAGCAATCAGGGTCAGCTTCTGGGAGGAGGTGAGTACCCAATTCCATTTTTTCCTTAACAAGAGGAGTAGACAGATTTTCCTGAGCTACGCCAGAACAAGACCAGCCCCACAGGCCACCTGTTAACTCTAAGAATCCACTTGTGGTGACAAATGAGGACAAATTATCAAGCTAATGACTTCACATTCTCAGGAAGATGCACAGACCATGGCCACAGCCAGGCTGCAATAGATGCACAGACTCCCGGGTGTGAGGCAGAAATTCTCCATCAGCCCTTGACACTGGACGAGGTTCCTGCTGTCAGGCATGGCGGTTAGACTGAAGTGGCTTCTCTGCCTGTACAGGGTCTGGTGGCCATGCCCTGGGGAGCTGGGCGCAGAGCAGGTGGCCCTGAGGGCCTGGGCAGTAGAAGCAGAAGTGCAGCGCCTTGACCCAGCCAGTGGGAGGAAAACCTGAATGACCTCCATGATTCGTCTGCCTCTCACCCCTCTTGACCTATATCACCGCAGCCTGTTGTAGGGCCTCTCTTGAGGGTGCCAGGGATGTTCTAGAAGGATAGCTCCCAGTCAGGCAGAGCTGAGCAGGGACACCCAGAGGGTGCCGGGCTATACCTGGTATATTTGTCCCCCATCCCAGGCCTCCTTCTTTCTGCCACCAGGGCAAGGGGAGGAGCAGCCTCTTCCCTGACCTTGATCAAAGGGTGTTGCGGTCACATCCAACACCCGCCCAAGGAAACAGTGGGCAGCACGCAACCATGACACTGGCACTAGCTGGCTGTGTCCTGACCTTGAGGTCAGGGGCCAGGAGAAAGGGACAGTGCCATGGCCCTCTTGGCTTAGCACCCAAACATGTATATTCTTCTACCCAGAGCAAAAAAGAAAGTTCTGCACTGATCTGGCCAGACTCCCACGGCTGGTGCACTGCGCTGTGGACAGCTGTTTGGGCCTGAGAGCTGGAGCCCCAAATACCTGGGAAACTGAAGCATAACCTCCCTCGCCACAGGGATTAAACCTGTGACCTCAGCCAGGTCTGAGGATAGGAATGGCAGATACTCCAGAGAACCTTGCAGCTTTCCTCCCCTTCTGTTCTTGCTCCTTGGGTTCTCTTTGGCCCTTGGTTGTCAGATTGGGCCTGTCTCAGGGCTGGAGCAGAGGCTGGGGTCTGGGGGCAAGAGGACGAGTTCCCACCTTCTAGGGGGACTGAGGGAAGCCCAGAGATGCTGGCTAAGTGTTATGACATGCTGGTTTCATGTGATGAGAACCAGGTTGGCATTGGTTCCAATTGGGCTGCCAGCAGCCAGGGCCTCCCCAGCCTTGGGTCTTAGAAGCTGATATGAAACCCGGCAGCCTCCAGGAAGCCAGGAAACTAGGACAGCTCCATCCCTAGAGGACTGGGAGGAGGGTCCAGCTGCCACCCCTTCCCTTCCTCCCTCCTCTCCCTGCTCCTCCAGCCTCCTGTCCTGGCGGAGCTGCTGCCACATGTCCCCCCCCCCCACCCCCTTTCAATTCCTCATTTACTTAAAAACACTCTAAGCGTTTCTGATGAGGGCTGATGCAGAGGCTTCAGATATCTTTAAAGCTAGATCTAAAAGAAAGGACTAGATAGCTTGAATCTAGTAGCTTAAACAACACGTGCTCTGAAAGTCTCGTGCCCTTTGATGTTTGCTTACGGTTTGCTTAATTTAGCCCAAGCCACATGGCCTTGAGGCCATGCCAGCCGTTCGTTAGTGAAAGGTGGTTTTTTAATCCTTGTTGGGGCTGCCCGTGGGTTTGACCTGGTTTAGAGCAGAGTGGGGGTGGCACTGGGTGTGTTTGTCCTCTGGGAGCAGCAGAAGAAGCCAGAATTCTCTCCCTTGCCGTGCTCCACAAGGTGTATCCTCTGAGTGGCTCCCCCAATCCTTCAGCACACAGCTGAACATAGCAGAACTCTCTATAGTCATTAGTGTACGGTGCAACTCACCTGCCTCGCTGACTCCCTCCCCTGTCCCCCACCCGCATCATAGCATGGACACTACCTGAATGTTCTACACATCTCCCTGTACACACACACATGCACACAGACTCTCACACACACAGTGCCAAAGAGCCAGGATGATGCAGAGAGGTCCCTGATGGGAACTGGGGGCAGCTGTCGCCCATGGAGTCTGGGACCATCTGTTTTCCCTGCTCATTACGAGACACCAACAGGGGGACCTCTCTTCCCCACAGGGGCCCAGCTTGGTTTACCAGATGGAAGGCCTGATTTTCACACAGGCTTCTTTTGGAGTCAGCAGATTTGGAAAGTGCTCATATGGTTTGGGGGGAGTTCAGGGCTGTTCATCAAAGAGGGAAGGAGAGCTTTCCCCTCTGGGCATCCCCTCTGCTGACCTGCCCTGGGCCTCCTGCCCTCATTCCCCCACCTCCATCTCTAGAATATGACCCAGTAAAGGAGCTGAGAGGTGGCCAGTGGGCTGGGATAGGTGCAGAAGGACATGGTGGGCAAGGACTGTGTCTGCAGTACCTCGAGGGCAGAAGGAAACCAGCTGACACACCCTCATGCATGTAGCCTTAGACATGTCTCCGACTCTGACATTGCCCCCTGTACCTCAGCTCAGTGAAGGGCCCCTGGCAGCAATGCCATTCAATGCCATGTGTCCTGTTCCCTGTTTCTTAGACACCCCAACCAAGTCCAAGCTGACTGGCCTGTCTCTTCATCACCCAGAGGAGCAGGCACCCGAGGTTGGAAAGACCAGGTGGTCCCTGCTCTGCCCAGGCTGTGTGACCACCCAGCCCCTGCCCAAGGATCCAGTGCCGGACATGTGCAGGGCTGTAGCTTTTGAGTGCTGAGGCTTTCACGTGGGAGAGGGCCTGGCCTAGGCCTCCCAAGGCTGCCATCCAGTCTTCCCCAGCTCCCCGGCCTGCTCCCGAGCGGCTGTTTATCATCAGCAGAGGGTTTTCCTGCCAGCCACAGAGAGGTTCCCTGACCCAGTCTCCTTCATTACCTTGGCTTTGAGCAGTGTGCCCAGAAGGACTTGGCTGATGTATCTGTTGTGCCTCTCTTCCTGATACTAGAGATGGGTTGGGGAGATGGCCCCAAGCTGAACCTTGAGTTCTTATCTTGGCTTCTTAAAGTGTGTCAGGCTGAGAGTTTGACACCTTGATTCCAGCATCAATCTGCCAGCAACCAGCAGGGTGACCTTGGACAAGTCACATCCCTTCTCTGGGCTGCAGGGTATTTGTGAGGGGTCCCAGGCCAAGGGCTGGCTCTTGTATCAAGGGCTGCCTCCATTCCCTGTGTCTTTTGGACAAAACTTGGGGCGTTGGTTTCCCTTGGAATTAGCCACTGATGATGTGATAGGTATGAAGTGGTACCATAGGGTATGTGTCTCCCGGAAGAAGATCTGTAGTAATAAGACCAGGACCTACTGTGTACCCAGCATCTTGATAAGGACTTTTGTAGTTTTCGTTTGTTTAAATCTCAAAGCCCTATGAGGCAGAGGACTGCCCTCCCCATTTTGCAGGTAAGGAAATAGAGGCTCAAACGTCAAATGAAGTGCCTGAGGCCTGGGTGGCTGCGTGGACTGTTCTTGATCATGAGGCTTGACAGCCCCTCTCAGCCTAGTCTTTGATCCTTGGAGCTGGAAGATGTCTTAACGATAGGACTGCAGGGTCAGTTTGAAAGTGGGAAGCTGAGGCTGAGAGAAGGGAAGAGCTGTGACGGGCTGCAGTGGCAGGACTGGGCCTGGAACCCAGGGCCCTGCTGTCCCAGTGTCCCTGCAGGCACCTCCCCCGGCAATCGTCTGGCTCCAGAGCTGAGAATGCCCCCTTTGTGCCAGCACAATCTCTGATGATACGAGGGCCTCCCTGCTCTGAAAGCCCCCATTGTCACTGTGAGCATGGAGCTGGGCTGCCCACATTCCCATCGTCCCCACCCCTTCCTGCTGTGGGGCCTTTTGTGCCCAGCATCTCAGCACAACAGCCAGGCTGTTGATCCAGAGGCCCAGTGTGACCGGGAGAGGGCGGCCTGCCAGCGCTCTTCCCGGTGGGGATTGCCCCAGTTTGAGCTGGGAGGTGGGCCCTTTGCTGGGGGCCGGAGCACGGCAGCGATGAGGAGAGGCCCACGTGGGACATCAGGAGACCTGATTTCCTGTCCTGGCTGGGCCCCTAACCAGCCTGTTCAGTGAACTGGGGAGAGTCAGGCCCCCTTCCTGGCCTCAGTTTCCTTGTCTGTAACACAAGAGGTTGGATAGTAGAAAAGAGTGGAGAGGAGGTCTGGAGGGCAAAGGGAAGATTCAGTTCAGGCCTGTCTTTGGGCAGTAGAGGGAATACCAGGCCGGGAACCGGGACAGCTGAGTGCCAGCCGCACAGCTGCTTTGGGGCTGTGCATCCCCCGGGAGGGCCCCCCTCTCAGGGCCTGGGGTGTTTGATTGGCAAAGAAAAAGGGGGTGAATCACTCCTTCTCAGACATGGCAGAGGGACTCGGGCACCAAATGGGCATCAGGGGCACAGAAAGGGTGTGTGGGCAGGAAAGTTGTGAGTGTTCTGGGTGGGAGTGGAGGGAGTAGTCCGTGCAGGCAGGGGTGGGGGCTACCTGGGCACTTGGGTACTCTGTTCCAATGGGAACTTCTGGGAAATCTTGGGTTGGACGCTGGGCTGTGTGTGGTCTTCTTTTGTAATTTCTCTGTCTAAATAGACTATCGACTTTCTGAATAACAACATTCGAAGAGGAATCAAGAACTACTATGATGACCTGGACTTCAAAAACATCATGGACTTTGTTCAGAAGAAGGTGAGCCAGGCTTTTTGGGTCAGAGATGTGCCCCACATGCTCTTCACCCCACACTTGGGGCCCTACTCAAGAGGGTGAGGGTGAGGGTGAGGGGTTACGTGGCTTATCTATTCCCAAAGCAGGTGGCTGGCCAATTCAGGAGGCAGGGTTGGGCCATGGAAGACCACCAAGGATGGGGCCTGACCTTCTCAACCAGTCCTCTGCCCACGTGCCTTGCCCTACCTGTCCCTCTCCAGTTACGTGGACCCTCCCCCTAAAAAAAGAACAAGGTCAGGTGTAGCTACAAGCCACCCTGCAGGGTCGCAGGGTGCCCCTCTCCAATGGGCGAAGGTTCTCCTTCCATGAGATGAGAGTGAGCTCTGAGCCACCCAATTCAAAAGTCCCTTCAGCTGCAGGGAGCTTACTCCCTGCCAAGTCAAGGACAGCCCCAGTATGAACAGAGCTCTTCCCTGATTTCATTTCCCCCACACTGGGGAACAGACACAACTCTCCTTTTCCTCCATAACCCTTCTTTGAGTGTGATGATGCCATTTTGAGGTGCACTTCCTCTCCCCCAAGGTCTTCCCAGCCTGTTAGTGCAATAATAACAGTTGCAGGGCCAGCCACTGTCCTGCCTGACTGAGGCATACCAGTCTCATTTAGTCCCGATCCTCGGGCTCCTCATCTGCCTCAAGGGGGTACTAATGGTGCCTTCCTCTTGGCGTCATTGTGACATTGCCTTGACTTAATTCAGAAGTGCTTAGAGCTGTGCCAGGCATGCAGCAAGACCTCAGTCAGTAGTGTCAGCTATGGTGATCATCGCCCTCATGTTCTAGGTGAGGACACGCAGAGCTTGAGGGCTGTGAGCCCACTCAGCCCTGGCAGCACTTCCTGGGATATGACCTTGGAGGCTTCAGCTGGCCTGATCCCCTGTGACAACCCTCAGTGGGGCCCAACATCTCACTGTACCCAGGGCCACCCACGGTGGCTGCTCCCTTGACTCAGAGCTTTGCTGTAGTCACAGCAGGTGCAGCCTCTGGGAGGCCCTTCTCTGCCAGGGATGTGCTTGCCAGTTCTGGCTATTGGGCGGAGCAAGATATTTTATTGGAACCAGCCCTCAACTGGTTTGGGGATTTTATTTCTCCTGGAGTGGGTTGGGGTATGTGTGACTCATGCCCATTGGGCACCCCTTGGTGCCAGGCCCTGTGATCGGTACATCATGCATGGTCTCTCTTTGTAATCCTCAGCTCAGCTGTGCACAGCTGAGATTTCTCTTCCTGCTTTACAGATGAGGATCTGAGGCTCAGAGAGGCTGATCAACTTGCCTGAAGTCACACAGCTAGGAGTGGTGGTGTGAGGATTTGAACTCTGATCTATCTGATTGCAAAGCAAATGCCCTTTGCACTGTACCACAGAGAGGCACTTTCAGGTTCCAAAACCTAATAGCCTAAAGGGCCCTGTGGAGACAGGGAAAGGTTGTCTGGTTTATGTTTCTACCAGGACCTCCAACCCTGTCACTCCCCGGTTAAATTCCCCAGGGACTTCCCATCACTCAGAATAGGCTCCCCGCTCTTACTGTTCTGGCTCACAAGGCTTTGTAAGTCTGGCCTGCGCACCCCGTCAGCCTCACCCTTTCCACTCTCCTCACTGTGCTCTGCACACGCTGGTCTCCGCACTGACTGCTGAAAGACAACCTGCTCATCTCTGCAGGATCTTTGCACGTGTTGACTTTTTCCTGTTCATGGTTCAGATGAAATGGCATCTCCTCAGAAGCCTTTCCCTACCTCCTATCTTGAAGCTTCCCCCCCCCCCCCTTACCCGTGTGCTCACATTCCTGGTACACAGCACTAGGGGTCACTGACCTTTTCATGTCATGCTAGCACTCGGTCTCCCACTGGAATGTGTCCCATGTGGGTGGGTAGGGGCCGCGTTGCTTCGCTCAGCCCGTCTCTCCAGTGCCCAGAACAGTGCCTGGACACACTGCACCCCAGCAGAGTACTCTTCCTGGGCGTTGGCACCGCTGCAGGAGGAGCTGCAAGGAGGAGCTAGTCTTGGGAGAATGACACCAGCCTTATCCTGGCTCAGTCCTGAGCCCAGGGCAGGATGGAGGGGGGGGTGCCCCTCTGCTAAGGGCAGGGCAGGCAGCACGGGGGGGGCGGGCCAGTGTGGGGCAGGGGCCACTGCGTTGTGGCTTCCATAGAATCCTAGTCTCTGGGACCTTAAAGGCCAACTTCTCTGGTCTGCTACCTGCACTGGGACATGAAGATGGAATCCATTTGTTAAGGAAGGACTTTGCCTTCCAGTGTTTAGTCACTACCCTGATACCTGCCAAGAGGCTTCTCAGCCTTGGCCTGCAGGCCTCTCCAGCGATGGGGTGGGCACTACCTCTTGGGCAGCCGTGCTGCCCGTGGAGTGCTTTGACCTGACAATACCTGGCCTCAGGTTCCCCCTGTAGCTTCCAATACCAGGATGAGCCATATCATAAATTGCATCGTCCCCTGCCAAGACCCCCTCCTGCTGTCTGCCTGAGGCCTCAGCGGCGACAACAGCTCTCTTCCCTGCTTGCTTCCTTTCTCAGTTCAAGTGCTGTGGCGGGGAAGACTACCAAGATTGGAGCAAAAACCAGTACCACGACTGCAACGCCCCCGGACCCCTGGCCTGCGGGGTGCCCTATACTTGCTGCATCAGAAACACGGTACTCCCTGCTCCTGGGGCCACCCCAGCTGGCTGGGCACCTTTCTTGTCTTTCAGGACAGGGTGAGGTGGGTGGGTGAGGTCGGCAGCAGGTGGTGGTCATTGTCAAGGCTTCCTGGGCCTCAAGGGCTACTCAAAGGGGTAAAGCTGGGGATGGGGGCCTTTCCTTTATTAGGAGTGGTCGTTCACATCCATTGAGCACTCATCACGTGCAGCCTGTCCTAGGTTCTTTATTGTGTTAACTCATTTAGTTGTTTCAGCTACCCTTTGATGCAGGTACTATTATTTTATCCACTGCACAGGTGAGGAAACTGAGGGGCCAAAAGGTTAGGTGCCTTGCCCGCATTGCTAGGGCTGGGATGAGCTGCAGGCAGCCATTGCCAGAGTTGTGCTCAGGGCTACAGGACGGGCCAACTGAGGAGTGAGGGGTGGGCCAGGGCTCTGGCCCAGGGAGCTGAGCAGGGATGGCCGGCTCTGCCTCCTTAGCCGGAGGGCCAGGGCAGGATCTGCATCTGGGCGCCTCCAGGGACTTTGGGCTTGAAGGCCTGGTGATCATCAGTAATAGGGCACTTGGAAGAGGGGCTGGTGATGTAAATGCCAGCAGGGGCCTGACAACTCTCTCACCACTTAGCTACTTGGGTGGCTGTCCTGTGTAGTCACTGCTTACGAATGAGAGAGGCTTTGTCAATCCACTGTGTTTGACTAGTGTGTCTGAAAACTGCCTGGTTTTTGGACTGGAATGAGGCAGAGAGCTTCGCAATTACTCATGCTCCAGAGAGTCATGGAAAATTTTCCTTCTGACGCCTCCATCATTCTGTGCCCACTGCTGGATTCTGTAAACTGAGCAGCTGCTCGTGGGGGCAGGGACCTCACCCATGAATCAGGGAGCCAGTGACAAGTCCAAGAGCCCCAAAAAAGGCTGCGCCAGGAGGGGAGGCTTATTGTAAAATTTAGCTGTCATTTTAGGGTAGCTCAGGGCAGGGGGTGTGCTGGGAAGCAGCCCAGGGTTTTCAAGAGGCCTGTGGGAGGGGATCCTGAACTTCTTCCCCGAGGGCAGTGGCACCTGAGAGTCTAAGTTGAGATGTGGAAGCCCAACTTGTATTCATTAATTCATTCAACAAGTATTGTTTGAGGACCTACTATTTGCTAGATGTGGTTCTAGGTTCTGGGGGTACAACAAACACACGGAGAACTCTGCCTGCACAGAGCTGATGTTCTCTTGGGGAAAACTGACAAAATAAACAAGTAAAAGAGGATGTTAGAAGGTGATAAATGCTAAGGATAAAAAAGCAGGGGCACAGAGGATTGCAATTTTAGATACTGAGATGGTGAGTTCTCCATAAAACCCTGAAGGAAGTGAGGGAGTAAGTGATGCATATCTGGGGAGGGGCAGTTCTGGCAGAGAGACCAGCAAGTGCAAAGGCCCTAAGGTGGAGTTGCCCTAGTGTGTTCGAGAAACAGCGCAGAAACAGTTTGTCTGCAGCAGAGTGAGGGCTAGGGGTGGCGAGGATAGCAGACGAAGTCAGAGAAGTCATGGGGGCCCTGAAGGCTACCATCTGAACTTTGATGTTCCCTCGAGTGACAGGGAGTGATTGGGTCAGTGGCTGAGTGGCAGATAGGACTTAGGCTTTATCAGGGTCATCCTTGGCTGCTGTGGGGACAGAGGTGGATGCAGGGTGTCTGGTTAAAGGCTAATGCAATGGTACAGGTGTCACAGGTCAGGCTGTCCTGGCAGCAGGCTCTGAGATTCGAGCTGGTGAGCAGGAGGCTTAGTAGGAGGTGCTCTCAGGGTCAACACCTTAAGGGAGGTGACAAAAGCAGAGTTGGGCAGGGGGAGAATCTGAGCAATGATACAGTCTCAGTAGGAATCTGTGTGGATGATCCCTCAGAGTTGTCCCACACTGGGACAAGAAGGCCAGGCCTTCATACCCCACAGTGACCGGGCATCACATGAGTCCAGTGTCCCACCTGGCAAGGGACTGCTGGCTCTGTTCAGCAGAGAAACAGAACCAATGGAATCTATGCCCGTGTGTGTGTGTGTGTGTGTGTGTGTGTGTGTGTGTGTGTGTGTGAAGTGATTTATCATAAGGAACTGGCTCACAGAATTATGGAGGCAGGCAAGTCCCAAGAACTGCAGGGTGAGTCAGCAAGCTGGAGACTCGGGAGAGCCAATGCTTCGGTCCCAGTCTGAGTCCCAAAGCCTGAGATCCAGGACAGCGGATGGTGCAGTTCCTCTCTGAAGGCTAAGGAGACCCAGGGAGAGCTGGTGTTTCAGTTCAGGTCTGAGGACAGTCTGGCTGGAAGAACTCTCTATTACTTGAGGGAAGGGCAGCCTTTTTTTATTTTTTAAGATTTTAAATTGATTTTTAGAGAGAGAGGAAGGGAGAAGGGGAGAGAGAGAAACATCTGTGTGAGAGGGAATCATCGATCAGCTGCCTCCTGTACTTCCCCTGCCGGGACTGAGCCTGCAACCCGGGCATGTGCTCTGGCTGGAAATTGAACTGGCAACCTTTTGGTGCACAGGACGACACCCAACCAACTGAGCCACACTGGCCAGGGCAGGGCAACCTTTTTGTTCTATTCAGGCCTTTAACTGATTGGATGAGGCCTGCCCATATTAGGGAACAATCCACTTTCCTCAGTCTACTGATTTAACTGTTAATTTCACTGAAAAACACCCTTATGGAAACACCCAGAATAATGTTTGGCTAAATATCTGGACACCTCAAAGCTTGGTCAATTCGACACATAAAATTAACCACACATGACAATCACTGCAGGGGGCTGCCAGCTGAGGGCTGCTGCCAGCAGTGCTCCCAGCAGCAGCTGCGGGGGTCCTGGGCAGCTCCTCACAGCATCCACCACACCAGACAGGAGAAGGCAAAGGCTTAGAGCCAGGTGGTGGGCATGGAGGAGGCAAACTGTGGTCAGATTCTGGCTGTGTTTTGCAAGTAAGCCAGCAGGATTTGCTGACAGATCAGGTGTGGGAGGGAGGTGAAGGAGGAAATCGAAGAGAACTCCCAGAGTTTGGCCTGAGCTATAAGAAAGGTGGGGCTACCATTGCTTGAGGGGGAGGACTGCAGGGACAGAGGTTGGGGGCATCAGGAGCTCAGCTTGGATATGTGGGGTTTGAGAGCCAGCGGGACATGCCAGCAGGGTTGTCGAAGGGGTAGTTAGAGATGAGTCTGGAGTTTGGGGGCGAGGGCCAGACTGGGACAATAAACACGGATGCCATCTGCAGAGAGGGAGCCTAAAGCTGGCCTCTAAATGGGAACACCCAGGTGGGGAGGCCACTGTCTCCTGGCTGGGCTGTCTCTGGTCCTGAAGGAAAAAACTGTTGTGTCTCCCTGTGTCTCCCATGCTTGGGTGACTTTTCTTTAAATGTAAAGCGGGGTTTCCTTCCTCGACAGAATTGGTTCCGTGTGTGTATGAATCTATTTATTTTATATTATCTCAATCAATCAAGGATCTGAAATATGCAGAATAAAAAAAGGCCAGATGATAGAGAAAATATAAAATACTAATATGTAGGCCTAAAGGGCTTATAGAATCACTAGAAATGAGCTTCCTGGCCAAAGGAAAAAGGGAACTATCGTGTGTTACACTGTCAATGTTTAACAGAAGAAAACATATCAGTTCTTCAGGGAAAGTCACTTTTCCCCCTAGCTCTCAGCTTGAAAAGAAATGGTAAGACTTATCCCTCCCCCGAGTAAGGGACTTCTTCCTGCCTAAGTGCCTTCAGACTTGAAGCGAAGCAGCTCTTCCTGGGTCTCAGGCGGCCAACCTTCCTACAGGAACGACACCGTCAGCTCTCCTGGTTCTCTGTAGAGGATTTGGAGCAACAGAGCTTCATGCTGGCTTATAAATATCAATTCTGTGGCCAAACCCAGGCAGGCTTTACGTTGGGGAAGACCATGGATGCATCGTATCCCCCTCCTGGAAGGGGAGCTCCCCTGGAAGGGGGAGGTGAGTCCCCCCAGGGCCCAGGGAGGGTTCTGGGCCCTGGTGTAAGGGATGCCTCTGCCCGCTGCATGTCTGCTTCCCGAGGGCAGGGGCTGTGTCCTACCTCCAGGGCTGGGACCACAGTAAAGAGTGAAGTTACTCTTGCCACCTTCTTACATACCAGATAGTTTGCTTATTTATTATGTTCACTGTCTGCCTCCCTTTCTAGAATGAAGGCAAGGACTTTGTTTTGTTCCAAATACCTGGAACAGTTATTGGCACATAATAGGTGTTCAGTCAATATTTGTTCGATGAATGCCTGAATGAACGAACAAACCAGGTAGAAAGCACCGCTCCCATCCTGCCCTCATGTCCCTGCTCCCGGCCTGACCGTCTCCATGGGGGTCATGTTCATGGTCTGGAGAGGCTGCTGGAGGGCCATGCTGAGTGGATGCTGGGCGATGCTGGGTCCGAGGTTCACCTGGCGGACAGTTGAGACAGAAGGAGGTTATTTTGCTCACATACCAGGCTGACATTAGACTAATCTGGATGATGTCTGAGATCCAATCCACTTTTTTGGAAGGAGAGCAGATGCCCTTCCTTGCCTTTCTGGAAGCTGGGATCGTAAACAGAGTCCCTCCAGCCAGCATTCCTGTGCTCTTCTGTGTGCCCGGCCTCGGGATAAACTTACTTTATGTTTGTATCTCACTTTATGTTCAAAATAGCCTCATGAGGTGGGTTTATTAATCACCATTGCTCATGGAAGAGACCAAGGAGCCTATTCAATCACTCATTCACTCATTCATTCAACAAACACTTATCAAGTGCCTCCATGTGCCGGCCCCTCTGCAGCACACCTGAGGCTGGTCTCAGAGCTCATAGGTGACATAGGATCTGGACCAGGCCCATGATGCCAGAGGCCACGCTGCCACTCTCCTGCATCATTGCTGGCACCCTGACCCCACAGCAGCTTTCATTCAGATGGAGAGGGGCAGGACCAGGGCATCTGGCTTCCTCTCACAGAAGGAAGAGACCGCATAGAGCACAGGCATGAGGGGAAGGGCCCCGCCAGCCCTGTGACTTACACCTGCCGGAAAGGGATTTGACAGGGCCTGGGGCCCACCGCAGCTTTCCCTGCACCTAGATTGGTCAGCATCTGGGAGTTCTCCAGAGTGACTCTCTTCCCAGAAAGAAACTTGGGCAGCACTTTCACTGGCAGGTGGCAGTCTGCGCGGGCGGGGACGTGTGGTCAGAGGTCCCGGCCTTGCCCACGGGTCAGGTCCTGGCTGTGGTCTGGGGTTTTCCTTCAGGAGAGCCAGCAGAGCAGGGAAAGCCCAGCCCAACCTCTGAGGCGGCATCACCGTGCTAGCAGAGCTGTGCCCCTGGCAAGGCCACAGTGGGGGAGCCTGGGGCTGCACGCTTTTCCCTGGGTTCCTGGGCTGTGGCTGGTGGAGGAGTGGTTCCCACCCAAGTGCCACAGAACAGGCCTTCCCATGTTCCTTCCCTGGGCCTTTCTTGGAGGTGGGGTGTTAAGATGCAGACTCGAGCCAAGCTGCCTGGGTGGGAAGCTCAGCTCCAACCATACCGGACAGTGCAGTGCTGTGCCTCAGTTCTTTCCTCCATAAAATGGGGAGAGTAATAGTGTCTGACAGCAAGCACCAGGTAAGTGTCAGCTAATATACCTTTCTGTTTCAGACACAAGTTGATGTCGTCAACACGATGTGTGGCTACAGAACTATTGACAAGGAGGTAATGTCTGTGAAGTCTCCAGAAAGGTTGCTCTTCCTGTCCTATCCCCAGGGTGATTGGAGGGGTTCCTAGGGGTGAGGCTCCTGGCTGCTGAGATTTTCCAGCATTTCAGGCTTTGAACAGGAGCAAGGGACTGCCAGGGTTTTCTACCCCTACCCAGACACAGAGGGGCTCAAGGAGCCAAGAACCCCCTAGGCTGGGAGAGGTCACCTCCTGGGGTTTGCCGAGCACTTGCTGTGGACTGGTCTGTAGGGCAGTTTGTGTGTCCAGTGTGCTCAGCACCAGCCTGCCTCTGCCCTTGAAGCCACCAGTTCAGATAGCTCACACTGGCTTTCTCAGCCTGGGACCCAGGAGTCCCTGGAGGACAGAGCCCTTTGGGGGATCCCTCCTGGGTCAGCTTCCTGAGCAGCTCCCGTGGGCTAGGAGAGAAGCTGGGGTAGTTCTGAGAAGGGAGCTGAAACTGATGACTTGAGATGCCTCTGAATAGTGGTTTTCGAAGTGAAGTCCCAGACCAGCAGCAGCAGCACCCCTCTGGGAACTCAGTAGGAGTGCACATTCTTGGAGTGGGGCTCAGAAGCTGATTCTGATACACACTTAAGTTGGAGAGCAATAGACAATAGACCAGCAGTGCTCTCAGGCCATCAGACCCAATGGCCAGTTTTTATACTAAACTCTTGGTAATGCCCTAGATATTATATTGAAAGGAAATCCATAGATAATGTAACCTACCTACATACCTAATTTCAAAACAAGTGACAATGATCTGAGATGGAAGGAGAAACAAAATAAAACGTTTTTAACCATATAGCACATTTCAACATGTGAGTGCTCAGGCACTAGGTAGACGCAGCAGAAGACCCAACACAGGCAGGTGTTTGCTCCACAGGGGCAGCTGCTACCCGGAGGGCTGGGGTCTTATGTTGGCAGCTTGCATACCAAGGGCATTATTTTTGCAGTTGACATGTTTTTTAAAAATGGCCAACATTTTTTGATAAAGTTGTGAACAAAATAAAATATAATCGTTCCTTAATTTACACAGTAGTATTTCTGCAAAATTCAGTGTACATAGTAAAACCACATGGCAAACACTTTGGTTTTCACATGTGCGTGGAGTTAGGCTTTTGGCTCAGATAATTATGAATGAGTTTCACCCACATGAATGCCTGGGGGACATCTGAGAGGCAGGCAGGCAGGCAGGGAAGCTGCTGGTGAAGTAGGATTGCCCTGAGCTCTGAAGTCCCTCAGTCCCCAGCCCCATTCCTGTGACAACCAGAAGAGCCACCACAATGTTCCAGTGCTCTCTAGGGAACACAACTGCCCGTTGAGACCCAGTAGCCTAGAACCCAGTGGTCTTGCCACATGCATATGTGAAATGGGTTCAGGGAGGTTGAGGGACCTGGTTGGACCTCAGATGAGTGGCGGAACTGGGACAGGGTTCGGACAGGCGAGGCACTCAGCCAGCTCCTTCCACGCAGCGCCTCGTTGTGCAGAACATCATCTATGTGCGGGGCTGCACCAACGCTGTGCTCATCTGGTTCATGGACAACTACACCATTATGGCCGGCCTCCTGCTGGGCATCCTGCTCCCCCAGGTGGGCTGGGCCCCACTCCATTCAGGCAGGAGAGCTGGAGGTAGTGGTGGTGGGCGGGCTGTGGGTTCAGATGAAGGGTGGCTGGTGATGACAGAGTGCAGAGGAGATACGAAGGGGCCAGGTGAAGGAGGCTCTTGTACCAGCAACCTAGGCCACCCTGCAGGGCTGAAGGGCTGAAAGGGGGCAAATGGCAATAGCATTGCTTTAAAGCTCTTCTGAGTGCTTCACAGGCACCGCCTCCGTCAGTTCTGTGAGGTAGGCACTATTATACCCATTTTGCAGAGGAGGGGACCAAACCTCAGCAAGGTTAAGTGACTTGCCCAAGATCCTCTAGATGGTGACTGGCATAGCTGGGTTGGAGACAGGAATCCCAGGATGGAAGAACCTCTGCAGATGGGGCAAAGGGTCTCTGGACTTTCCTGGGAGGGCAGAGGAGGGCCCTGGGTGGGGCGGCTTGGGCAGTGGGGGTGCTGGGGGAAGGCTGTGCTCTGGGGGTTTGCCAGGTCACCAGAGCCATGAGTGCTCATGACTGGCTGCCCGAGTTTCTGGGGACTGGAAACCGCCAGAGAGGGCTGTCCAAATCCCCAGCCGGCTCTCACCTGCCTGCCCCTTCCCAGTTCCTGGGGGTGCTGCTGACGTTCCTGTACATCACCCGGGTGGAAGACATCATCACGGAGTTCTCGGTCACTGACGGGCTCCTGGGGCCTGGCGCCAAGCCCAGCATGGAGGCGGCAGGCACTGGATGCTGCATGTGCTACCCCAGTTAGGGCTGGCCAGGCAGCGGCTTCAGCAGGACTGTGCCAGCAGAGGACCTCATTGTGGGGGCTGGGTGGGACAGTGGTCTTTCCCTCCAGTTGGCACTGACCAAAGCCCAGGCTCTTTGTTCTGGTGGCCAGCTCAGGCCTCCCATGGCCACTGCCTCCCTGAAGGACAGAGCCTGAGGCCCTCCCCAGCCTGGGTTCTGTGTCTGCTCACAGTGCTGGGCATGGGGAACAGGAGGCCCTTCCCCAAGCCTGGGCCACTGGGGAAGCAGGAGCTCCGTGCCCAGCTCAGGGCTTCTTCATTTCTGGCAGTGCCTTGGCCTCTGATGTTTATGCCCCTCTGGGCTGTTTTTCAGTGATTTGTAAATGGAGAGAGAGGAGACCAGGTGTACCCTGTGGTGAAGGAGGGAAGGGTGCAGACCCCAAGTCCCCAGCCCCTCGGGCATGCCCCAGGGGCAAGGGTGGGCCTGTTTCTCAGCCTCCAGGTGCCTTGAGCCCTCTCCAAGGGCTGCTGCTTTGCTTGACCCTGTTTTTTACATGATTTTGCAACATTCATTTTGTACAGTTAACGGGAGTTTCTGACTGATCAAAGCTGGGTGTTTCCATGCACTCCACTCTTGCCTCTCGAAGCCAGTTTATTAATCAAACAATAAAGACTTGATTTTTCTCTTTTGTCTTTCATTTATGCTGTCGGGTGGGGAGGGGCAAGGAAGGCCTGAATGTGGACTTATAGCCCCTTGTTTGTGCAGGATTGAAGGGGTCCACCCTGGGGCCAAGATTTGGAACACTGAGGCCTGGGAGAATCTGCAGCTGGCCCAAGGCTGCCTGCTCCCAGTCTGGAATGGCCTCTCCCGTTCTTTGGTGTTGCCACTTAAGGAAATGGCTTTTCCCAGCTGTGCTTGTGGGCTGGGCCTGCAGCCTGTCCTTTCTGCTAGGAATTTGCTTGTGGGAAACCTCAGGGGAGGCAGAGATGACTACCTACTTTACAGACTGGGAAACAGGCTAAGCCACCTATGGCATGAGGCTCCTCCTCTGGGAAGCGAGACAAAGAAACTAGGGAAGTCAGGGGTCTGGGAAGGAGCAGTGCCCACAAATCCACAGTGGCTTTTGAACTAGAGCAACCCTCCCTCCTTCAGTAACCAGCGTATTGTTCCCAGGGATTGGGGTGGGGCGGAATGCCTTGTAATGTCTAGCAAAGCTTGGTGCCGACTGCCCCCTGCTGGAGACAGCACGACCTACGTGGATTACTCCACCCATGCCTTCCTGCCCTAAGGCTTGGAGTCTAGATTTCCTATGAGGTCTTAGTAGCCAGGGCAATAGAAATAAAACAGCAAGAGCCCTAAACCCGATGAACTTAATCTAAGGGTGTTAAGGGAAATGTCCATCACACCCAAGAGTTAAGTGGCTGGATGCTTGGTCTGCCATGTGTACGAGCCTGAACTGTCTGATGTGCAGGAAGGGGCAGGAGAGGGATTTTCAGGATAGAATGCAATAGCAAACATCAGCAATCATACTTTGTGTCTAGACTTGTCTAAAAATCTTACATATATTAATTCCTTTAATTCTCACTACTGTATGTGGTAATGCTTGTTTTCTTCATTTTATTGATGGAGAAACAGGCACAGAGCAGTTAAATAACTTGCCCAAGACACACGGCTTGACAAAGCCATGGCGTGAGCCCAGGTAGACTCTCCAGGGCCTCAGCCCCTCTGCTGCCTCTGTTGCCTCGGGTGGGTATATGGTACGAGGTGGGCACAGCCAGGGGCAGCTGCAGCCTCTGCCTGGTCCCCACCTTGACCTCTGGACTCGAGGCCAGGCCGAACTGTCTGGCTAGTGGCCTCATGGCTCCCAGGCTCTGGCTGTTCTCTGAGGATGCGCTGTGTTCAGAAGGGTGGGCAGCTGCCTTTGGGGCAGCAAGAGGGCATTTGGGACCACACTGGGTGTATTTATCCAAAGTCACTTTACCCCGGAACCTGGAAGCCTCCGGTCACCTTGTCCTCCCTCTTTCACTGCCACACACCGACGCCCCTCTGCCTCACCCTGCTGCTTATGTGGATCAGGGACCTGGGGTTGGTGCCCTCGCATGACTGAGCTCCAGTGGACACTTTAATTTTTGTCCAAACCTCAGCCACTCACCTCTCCAGGAAGCAAAACGGAGCACGTGGAGAGGACTTTCTCAAGCCTGTGGTTGGAAGGCCCTCTTATTGCACCCTTGTGTACTCAAAAGCCAACGGCATCCTCTGCCCATTGTCTCACAGGGATGGAAGAATGGCCCTCAGCGAGCCCCTTTCCCACACCATGGTACACAGAAAACGACTATTGGTGCAGGTCACAGTATTTGTGAAATGAGAGATTTGTGGGCTTTGATTTTGGACATGTTTGTTATATAATTAGAAGAAAAACAACAATAAAATGCATTAAGGAAGACTGGCTTTGTAGAAAAATCCCCAATACAACATTCCCCAAACTTATTTTTTAACAGTTTATTGAGCTCTACTTAACATAAACTGCACATATTTAAAGTGACAAATATGTCATTGATGAAACCATCACCACAGTAAAGATAATGAACATACCCATCACCCTAAAAAATGTCCTCTTGCCCGGCTGGCGTTGCTCAGTGGTTGAGCATCGACCTATGAACCAGGAGATGATGGTTCGATTCCCAGTCAGGGCATATGTCCCTGGTAGGGGGCATGCAGGAGGCAGCCAATTGATGATTCTCTCATCATTGATGTCTCTCTCCCACTCCCTCTCTGAAATTAATTTTTTAAAAATATTTAAGAAAAAAATCTCATGTTTTTTAGTAATTTTTTCTTTACAGCCCTCCCCACCAGCCCCCCACTCCATTCCCCGGAAACCATGTGTCTGCTTTCTGTCTCTTTAAATTACTTCATATTTTCTAAAATTTTATGTAAGTGGATTTATACAGCATGTATTCTTCATTTGTCTGGGTTCTTTCACTTAACATAAGTATGTTCAGATTAATATATTTTGCAGTGTGTATCAGCAGTCCATTCCTTTTATTTCTGAGTGGTATTTAATTGTATGGATGTACCATAGTTTCTTTATCCATTCACCTATTGATGGACATTTGTCTTGTTTTTATTTGTTATTGTTATTACAAATGAAGCTGCTGTGAACACTCATGTACATGTCTTTATGTAGAATATACTGTTGACCCTTGAATAATGCATGGGTTAGGGGTGCGAACTCCAGGGCAGTCAAAAATCTGGGAATAACTCTGACGCTCCCAAAACTTTAGTCGGCCCTTCACATCTGCAGATTCAACCGAGAGTCCAAAGCAGTATTTTTTAAATCCTCACCCAAGGATATGTTTTCATTGATTTTGAGAGAGAGGGAGAAACATCAATTGGTTGCTTCCTGTATGTGCCCTGACCCGGGCTCGACCCCAAAACCTGGGTAGGTGCCCCAACCAGGGATCGAACCCACCACCTTTTGTGCACGCGATGATGCTCCAACCAAGTGACCCTCCTGGCCAGGGCCCAAAGCAGTGTTTTGGATCCTCAGTTGGGAATCTGCAGTTGGGAATGTGAAAATACTGCTCTCAACCTGCAGTTGGTTGAACCTACGGATGTGAAGCCCATGGATACACAGGGCCGACTTATTTATTGAAAACCTTTCTTGATCTTATCACCCCTCTAGCACTGCCCTATTTCTCTCCTTCCTTCTCTTCACAGCTGCCACTTAGAAAGACTGTCTCTACTGTCTCTGACTTCTCTCACTCACTCTCAAACCTCCCTAATGGGACCTGTCCCCACCCTGCCAGCCAGATTGCTCTTATCAATGACCTTCTCCTGCCCAAGTCCAATGTTCTCTCCGTATCTCCCCGACTTGTCGGTGGCCCTTGGCTAGCTGGGCGCCCTCTCCTCTCTGAGCGCTCTCTGTCTGTCCTCCAAGACAGCAGCCTTGCCTGGCTTGTCTCTTACTTCTGTGGCCCACCCTTCTCAGTCTCAGATGTTGGTTCCTCTTCCAGCAATCCCTTAGCATCCGAGGGCCTCGTTTGTCTTTTCTGTCTGCACTCACTCCCTTGGTGAGCTCCTCCAGCCTCATGGTTTTAAAAAGTCCCACAATGGTCCAGCTGGTGTGGCTCAGCGGTTGAGCATCGACCTAAGATCCAGGAGATCTCGGTTCAATTCCCGGTCAGGATGCACGCCCCGGTTTCGGGCTCAGTCCCCAGTAGGGGGAGTGCAGGAGGCAGCCGATCAATGACTCTCTCTCATTGATATTTCTCTCTTTCTCTCCCTCTCCCTTCCTCTCTCTGAAATCAATAAAAACATATTTAAAACAAAAAGCCACATTCCCACAATGACGTTTCTCCCTTGGACTCATATATCCACTGACTACCCAACATCTCCACTTGAATGTCTAATAACAATGGTCATCCCTCACCTAAAGCTTCCCATGCTCATTCCTTACTTGTCTTAGCTTGGGTTCTCCTGAAAGCTGACCTAGAGACAAATGCTTCATACAGATAATTTACTTAGGAAGTGATCCCAGGGAGCAAGAGTGAGGGACAGGAGGAAAGAAGCAAGGAGACAGAGCTCCTTCGTGAATGCATTATTGCATTGGCTATGGCAATGCAGTTCCTAACCCCCCACCCCCACCCCTTGAAGAGGCCTGTGAATGAACTTTCCACCCCGGGGAAGAAAGAGGGGAGACATTTCTCCATCAGCTCCCATTAGTGAAGAGTGGCCCCACAGGCACTAACTCCCCTTCCCTTCAGGTTGCTCAGGCATGAGTACCAAGCAGGCATTTCAAACTCTTGCCTCAGAGGTGCCCCAGGGAGGCTGGAAGTAAGGCCCTGCCCATTGCCCCTGCTCAAAGAACTGGATCCCGCAGCCCCGGATGGAATAAAGTATGGGGTCAAGAGGATTTGGAGTGGGGCATAGAGGTGTCTGATGCCCGCTGTATCCCCAGCACCTAGTCCAGTGCCTAACACATAGTAAAAGAGATCAGAGTTATTGAATCAGGGAAAAGAATGAATGAGAATGAGCTGGGGAGATACTATCCATGGGGAAATAAACTCCAAGAAGCCCTGACCACCAGGCAGGCCCTAGCCTTTGTCCCAGACAGCCTAGGGGATTGGATGGGGCCAATGCTTACAGCCTGGACACTAGGAGATGCTGGGCCATGCTGGGACCCTGGGATGGACCTGATCTCTGAGAGGACAAATCCTTCTTTGGTGACTTCTCTTCACTGCCCCACAGAGTCAATCAAATAACAACTGCCCCCTTTCCATACCTGTTGCGTATGGCTCTGTGCTCATCTCTTTTCACCCACCATGGTCCAGACTAACTATGCTATAGAAATGGGAACTGGGATTAGGAGGGTTAAGGAACATGCTGAGGGGCCCATCTAGGAAGCAGTACAGCTAGGGTTTGAACACGTCTCACTCCAAGACCCTTGCTCCCCTACATTGTGCTGGCCTGGCATTTGAGGTTCTCTCTACCACTCCAGCCTCATCCTTGAACCCTCGCTCCAGTCATCAGGTCCTTGGACTTAACCCAGTTCATTCTTAGCTCACATGGTTCTACTTACCATATCACTAGAAAGATCCAGCTCTCAACTCTTCCACCTTCTCCCTCCCCATTTTCTCCAAGTCTCGCTTCACTTATGTGTTTGGAGGAATTTGTTTTAAGATCACCCATTTTGTAGATGAGGAAAACTGAGGCCAGACTAGTTTAATAACTTGTATGCCAAGAGGCTCTGCGAGCAACCCCAGAGTCTGGCTCCTTTCAAGCCCCTGTCCTGTCTACCACCCTCCTGGGGCCTGGAAAGTGCCTAGAAATATTATGGTGCTTCTCTGTCTGGCACAGGGTCCTGACTCCCAACAGTCTTTGAGTTGTGGGAGGGAGCCTGACTTTCAGTCCTGAGAACCCGGGAAAGTTCAAGTCTTCTGACTTGGCTGCATGCTGCCACTAGGTGGCACTGCTGGCATGCTGCTTGGAGCCCAGCACTGAGACTCCACCCTCTCCACCTCCCAGAGCCTGGGCCCAGCTGGGTCCCAGCTTGAGTCTGTCTCCGCACTACTCCAAAAGAATGGGCCACAAGGTAAGGAAGCCTAAAATACTATACGCATCTTCATATAATAGATGCTCGATAAATAGTTGTTAAATGAATGGCTATTCTAAGAAGTTGGCATAGATGAGACTTTTCCATCCCTATTTTATAGCCTAAGAAACTGAGGCCAGATACTAACAACAGTTATAGGTTACTATTATCGACTATCAGTAGGTCACTATGTGCTGGGGGCACCGAGCTCAGCTCATTTTATTCTTCATCCTATTTAGTCATAGCAAAGAGGCAGGTGCTTTAATATTCCCGTTTTGCAGGTGGGAACACTAGGGTTTAGAAAGGCCAGTTAGTGGGGTAAAAGTAAGGACCAGGATTTGAAGCCCTCTGCCTGCACCTGATCAGGATCACCTATTGGTTTAGTGCCTTCTTTGCCCACCCCCCAAAAACCCCAGGTGAAGCCCCAACCCTGCTCAGCCAGCACAGCTTCAGCCCCGGGCATCATGTGACCACCAGAGGGCGGCCTAGGTCTTTAGACAGCCAGGGAAGGCGCTGGCATGAGGCTGGGGAGCCGGCAGGTATGAGCAGTGCAGGCCGCTGGGCACTAGGGGGCAGTCTCCTCCTTTGTGAAAGGGGAGTAACCACCCAAACCGAGCCTGGTGGGTCCCTGGGCGAGTGAAACCACTGTCAATTTGCTGCCCTGTGAGGAGGGCTCAGCACCCACACCCTGGCCCCACACAATGAGTAACAGCAGCGACACAGCGGTCATCACCTGGATTATCTCCCTTACTGATTTGCTTTGTGCACTACCAGTGCCCCTGACAAGCAGGATTTTGCTCTGCTTGGTGCACTGCTGTCTCTCCCAGGGCTCAGGTCGCTGTGTCCGGTGCATGATAGGTGCTCAATAAGCAGGTGCTGACTCAGGGAGGGGAAGTGGCCTGGAGCAGGTGGCAGCTGTGCTGGGCCGGGCCCCTGGGACTCGGTGGGTCCCATGTATCTCACATGCGAACCCCAGAGGGCCAGGCTTGGCATGTTGCACTGGCTTACTGGCTGTCAGCCTGGTCAGATCTTTGTCCCCCTCTGACCTCTCTCTCCTCTCCAGGGGGAGCATCTCAGGGTTCCTAGGCTGTGATGGCTCAGGGGGTGGCCATGCCAGATGTAAGGATTCCCTTTGCTCCCACCTGTCACCCTGCCCATGGCTGTGCTTCCCCCTCCCCCTTCCTGCTCTTGTGTCCTTTCCTTCCTCCATCTGCCACAGCAAACATGGTGTGGCTGCTCCTCCCCTTTCCAATATCTAATGAAAAACCCAGTGAAATTGCTACAAATAGAAAAATACCTGCATCAACTTAAGAAACTAAGCCTGTGTTGGAGGCAGATCTTGTAGCAGCTTCTAGAAAGGACCCAGACTAAGACACCATTAGCAAGGGGCAGGTCGGGGCTTGGCCTCCTAGTGGGGTTTTCATGGCTGGCCTTAGCTGTCCTCCTGATGCTGGCTTGGGCAACGCTGGGGAGCCTCTGGAGCAAGGCAGTAGAGTTCCCCTCAGAATCATCTGGACCCTGCTGGCAGCAAAGTGGGTCTCAGAAACCAAGTCCAGTGAGAAGAGCTGCTCAAAGGCTCCCGGCCCGTGTGACCTGGACTAGAGCAGGGTCTCTCACAGGGAAGGGGAATATTGGACAAGGCTTGGCTGGGTACCACATACCCCGTATCTCCCACCTTGGATCTCTGAGGAAGATTCCACCAGCGTCTCAGGGTCTATGGAGCCAGGGCAACCCACATATCCAAAAAGGCCCATAGAAACAACTGTTCATTAGAGGAGGGTCACCAGGAGGAAAAAATGGGCCTATGGAAACAGGTGCCGCAAAGAGAAGGGAGGGCAAGAGGGCAACGGCTACATCTTACATCACTGTAGCTCTAGCTCCTCCCAAGACATGCAGGAGGTGCTCAGCAAGTGCTTGTTGAATGAGTATAGAACTCAGAGTATAAACATCATTAGCAATAGGTTTTACTGGCCAAATGAGAGTAATTGTACCCTAGGCTAAATTTAAGATATAAGGGGATTCTATTAAATAAGGGCAAGAGACAGTGGTAAACAACGAATACAGTAGCTGAATTACAATTTGCATTGGATGCAATAAGTAGTAGACCTGAAATGTAAAAATCAAATGAATGGTACAAAGGACCAGATGGAGAAACATTCCCAGGATGCAAAGGAAACAGATAAAGACAGAGCATTACTGAGAGCACACGAGGACAAGGGCCACAGAAGCCTGGGATAGATGAGTGGCTGCTTGGGGTTAGGGCTGGGGTACGGGCGTTAGGGGGTGACAGCTAAACGGTAGACGGTTTCTTATTGAGGTGATGAAAATGTTTTCAATCGACTGTGATGATGGTTGCACCTATGTGTGAATATATTAAAACCATTGAATTGTGCATTTTAAATGGGCGACTTGCATGGGATATGAATTATATCTCAATAAAACTGTTAAAAAAAATCTATGACTTAAAAGTGCAACATGTCTAGGTAATTTTACAGTTGATTATAGCGTTGATAAGGCAGTACAAGCTGCTCTAACTTCCCTCCTGAAATCTCGGGCTTCACACAATACAAATTTATCTTTTACACACATAGAGACCAAAACAGCTGGCCCTTGTTGGTGGGTGGCTGTCTCTCAATGGTAACGCATGTTCCTTCCACCCTGTGTCCCCACCGTCTTTGACAAATAGCTTCCAGGGTCAGTGCTGAAGAAGAAAGTACAAGGAAGACAGAAAAGCGGAGGTGTCCATGGCTCAGGCCTGGAAGGGGAGTGGTTTCCCCGCTCCGCTGGCCAGTACTCAGTCCCATGGCGCCCTAACAACAGGGGGGGAGAGCGGCTGTCTGCTGTGGGCCCAGGAGGAAGGGAAATGTTGAGTTCTAACCAAATTTTGAAGAATTGAAACTTCCTGCTGTTCAAACTTTTCCAGATTATTGAAAAAGATTGAAAGCTCCATCCAATCCACTTATTTATTTATTTATTTAGTTATTTATTTATTATTAATTTTTAGAGGGAGAGGGAGAGGGAAACATCTATGTGGGAGAGGCCGCCCCCTGCACGCCCCCCCCCCCCCGGAGATGCAGCCTGCAGCCTGGGCCTGTGCCCTGATGGGAATCACACCGCAACCTGTCAGTACACAGGGCGATGCCCAACCAACTGAGCCACACTGGCCGGGGCCAACCCACTTTATAAACAAGCAGGACCTTAATAACAACACTTAATGAGTATGATACCAAAAAACTATAGAACAATTTCACTTAAAGATGTAGATGCAAAATTCGGAGCATACAAAGTGAAAACTTGAGAGATCTGTCAACATAAGAGTAATTTAAAAGACAAATATCACATGATTTTGTCAATGATTCCTAAAAAATACTCCTGATAAATTCCACAGTGATCCCTGACAACTCTAATGTAGGAATGCAAAGACTATTATTACTAGGCATGCTAAAGGCTTGGAGTGGAATAAAAATTGTTCAGGACAGGAATAATAGAGATGAAGTAAAGGGCTGATCCAGATAAAAATGGGAAGTGATTTAGACGGAAAATAAAATTAGATGATCAGCAAACTTTTAGATAGTAACATTTTATGGCAGAAGAAAAGGTAGTAACATATTTAAGATACTCAAGGAAAGAAAATGTGAGCTAAGGGTTTTATATCCAGCAAAACTGACTTTAAAGTATAAAAGCAGAGACAAACTCTTATCAACATGAAAGAACTCAGAAAATATTGTTCCCATGATCCCTTCTTAAGGAATCTACCAGAGAATGAGCTTCAGACAAGCAGACTGACCAGAGAGACATCAGCATAAAGACTGATGGTAAATATTAAATAAAGTTACTTATAGGATGCAGTGGCTATATAATTATAGTGCACAAGGAGAATGGGAGAGCACATGGAAAATTAATTTAAACCATTTTCAATAATCACACTGGTGGTGGTAGTGTTAGTATAGCTATTTTAATACTGTTTATGTGCAGAGTGGGGTAAAGCAAATTAGTGTTTATGGGATATTCTAATCCTTTCAATGCCTATGTATTGGTAACCGGGAATCTTAATGTGAAAGAAAGGAGTGACAGATGTGATACAGTAAAGTTAAATAAAAATTCTGTGATGTTGGATTTGAATGGGAAGACCCGGTATGCACTGTTAAGGTATTTCATCTTAAAATATTTATATTTTATTTCCATGTTCTACCTCTGCCCACTGAAAAGACCTGGATACAATGACCAACCCAGCAGCAATGAGTATTTCTAGGCCCCAGGTTGTAATGTTGACATGCCATTTTCCCATGGGTGGCTTAAAACAGTGGAAATTTACTGTCTCCCAGTTCTGGAGGTTAGAAGTCTGAGGCCCATACGCTCACTCTGAAGCGTTAGGAGAGGATCTCTTCCAGCTCTCTTTCCCAGCTTCTGGAAGTGTCTGGCATGTGGCAGCATGCCTCTGATCTTATGATGTTCTCCCTGTGTGCTGCCCTTTTCATAAGGACACCACTGATACTGGATTAGGGAAAACTCTGCTCCAGTATGACTCATCTTAACTAATTACATCGGCAAGGACCCTATTTCCAAAGAAGGTCACATTTTGAGGCACCTAGGGGTTAGGAGACTTCAACATATGAATTTGGGTTTGTTTTTTTTTCCACAATTCAACTTATAATATAACATGTCAGAGGGCATGGCTGGCTCAAGGTAGGAGCTCTCTGAGGTGGGCTGAGGGTAGGGGTCTAGGAGTCTAAGCATGTAGGGAGACATGTTCAGGTGATCGACTTTGGGGTCTGGGCTTTTTGGGAAAGCAGTGTAACCAGGAGGGAGGGGTGTCTTGGAGGAGGTAAGAGAGGTCACCTGGGATGTGTCCCGAGTTCAGGGGGAGCACTGGAAGGCCGGAGTCTACAACAGCGAGGAGGACTCTGGAGTTTACAACTTCAGGGTAATGTCAAGTTCTAGGGTGTGGGTGGCTAAAGTGAATCAAAGGTGAGAGTCCTGGGGCTGAAGGAGAGAGGTGCCAGTTGAAGTTCCCAAGGGGTGCTGAAGTTCCCCTGAATAATGGCAGACCTCGATGGTGAGAAAGCAGTGTGATCCAGGTGTCAACGTCCTCATAAATATGGGGTCATCAGAATGTTCCATGATGACTGTACTCCTCAGAGAAAAATATGATTTTATAACAAAGGTGGAAGAGCAAGGATGGTTGGGAAGTTTCTGAGGTGTCAGAGGAGCCAATGCTCCCGCCTTGCCCCCAGCAGACTCCTCACTGGGGGCAATTCATGATGGAGAGGTTATCTAGGAAGGCTTGGGGGGGTAGGAGGGTAAATTGTGGGGGGAGATCAAGGGAGAGACCAAGGAGATGGAGAAGCTTGCAGTGGCCAGCTGGTGATAAGAGGACCAAGAAGTGGGATTAATTCCAAAGGGCACCTTGGAGTAGAGGGGTTTTGACTCTCAGACAGCAGTAGCCCAGCCTCCACTCACAGCCCCTGCTCCCCACTAAAACACCCCATCCCGTCTTTTCTCAGAAAGTTCTTCCTTGTGCTGGGTCCTCAACCATCTCCTGGTAACTTCCTGTTCTCTTCCTTGAGGCCCGGGGGGGGAATGGACCCAGATGAGGGGGAGTTTTCCAGAGCCCTCAGTTCTACAGGCACATGGGTTCGAGTCCTTGCCCTTCAGCTCAGCCATGAGCAGAGAGCCAGGCGTGGGACTATCCTGGCCCTGGCATGAATGCTGATGCCACCTCAAACTGCCTTGCTTTTGAAGCAGCAATTAGGATACACAGGCTCTGGGAACCCCTTCTTGGCCACCTGTCAGCTGTGCAGTTTTGAGCAGGAACCCGCACAGCCTGGACTTCAGTTTCCACATTTGAGCAGCGAGGGTGAGGATGACATTCTCACTCCCTCTGGGAGAAGCCTCTCAAGGTTACAGGTTCATATGACTGTCTTTCCATCTCATCTCCCCCGATACTTTCACTTTGCCCACAAAGTCTTGGGGAGGACTCTGGCAGGTGTCCAAATACATTGTGAGCCATTTTGTGCTTTATCTTTACAGCTGGGAATCTGGGGATGAGAAGCGTGAGCTTGTCCGTCGGTCAAGCTGCGGTTGGCTCTGGCCTGGGAGCTTCACAGCCGGCAGCATCTCCTGAGGGGCAAGGCCTCCATCCTTGGTGCCAGCGTCTGCCCTGAGCAGTCTCTCTCAGGCTGCTTTACAAGTGCCCTGAGGTCTTAGAATTTATGGAACTTCCCCCCTTGGGGAACCCTACCCCCTACCACATGCCCATACTTGGGGGTGGGGGGATGCTCTTAACATTAAATTTCTCTAGCGCCTCCTTGCTGGGGCTGGGTGGTGGTAACCTCGGGGCCTCAGAATCCAGCCCCCGGTCCCAGCCCAGTCGCGGCCACTCTAGGGCTGGGCACGCTGATGGGCGGAGACGAAGGGGAGCATTGTCAGGGCAGCCTCCCAGCTGCCCGGCTGGAGGCTGGGGGGCCTGAATAGCTTCACAGCTCTGGGCAGACGTGCTGAATGGGCGCTTGACCCCTCCCTGGCGGTGGCCCGGAATGGATGACATTTTCATTGCAAACTAACAAGGGGAGAAATCCAATTACCTTACAAAGGGGCTGCGAAGGGGCCTCACAGTCTAGGGAGAGAAGGGGAGGGCAAGAAGGGGAAAGGGAAGGGAGAGGGTGTGAGTGTGTGTGTGTGTGAGTGTGTGTGTGTGTGTGTGTGTGTGTGTGTGTTAAAAGCCTCAGCCCGAGGAGGCACGGGGGATAGGCCTGGGGGCTGGAGAGGTGGAACTGGGGGCTTCTAACTCATTTCTCTTTGCCAGACAGTCCCCCTGGGAAGCTCCAGGTCCCCGGAGGCTCCGGGCAGCCAGGACTGCGGGTGGCGCAGGAGAGGCCGCAGCTCCCCTCCGGCGAGCCTCAGCCTCTCGCCCATCAGACCGGGTTGAATGTCAGGCACCCACCGCACACCTTTCGCTCTCACCATACCCACCTAACTATTAATCATTTTCCTTTAAATTTAAAATATATTTTTTAAACAGTTTTTAAAAAGGAAAGCTTATATCCTAAATGCAAATAAAAGTAGAAGATAATTCTAAAAATAAATTTAATTTCAATAACCCAGTGTTGTTAAACCTCAGCTAGGTCTGGGGTGGCCAAGGGCTTTGGGGCTTCCGGTTCTCTGAGGGTAAGTGGGTTGGGAGTGGTAAGGGCGGGGGTGGGGGTGGGGGGTTAACAAGTGTTTGCAGCAGCAAACCCAGACTTCCCCTGGGCCTAATCCAGGAGAATTAAGAGGATTAAAAGAGAGCACCTCTTTCCTTCAGCAGTTCAAACAACAGTTCCTGTTCCTATCCCTAGGCCCTCCCAGCCCTGGCCCCGGGGTGGCGGGCCTGACAGCGGCTTCAGCCTGGCTGCCCTTAACCTTGCTGCCCAACTACTTCGTGGGGAAAACAGAGGCAAAGTGACGATCTACTGCATTATTGGTCGGGCCTGCTTTCTGTGCTTTGTGGGGTGGTCACTGGGGTCCCAGGAGTTGTGAGGAGCCTAGGGCAGGTGGAGGATGATGGTGGTCCCAGGGCAACAAGAAAATTTGGTCTTCCACTCTTCCTCCCCTTCGGACTAGGGAGGAAGGGAAAGCAGGTCTCCTTCTGGAGGAAATTAGCGTTTGCTTCCTGCAGCCCAGCCCGAGCAAATCAGCTTTCAAAAGGCTGCCTCGAGGCCACACAGCTTGCCCCTTTGTGCTTCCCTCCCCATCGGCTCTCTCCCCATCTCCAACTAAGTGAGCTCTCTAGCCCAGGATGCAGGAATGGGAGTATCCTGAGGCACAGGGACCTGGGGGCATTGGAGGAATTCAGAATTTTGCAGACACCCTGCCAATGCCCTCTCCAGACTAGGGACATTGCCTGCATATCCTGCATATCCATGGAAGTTTTGGGGGGAGTTTTGGCACCAGGAGAGTTTAGGCCCAAGGATGGGACAACACTGCCCCCCCCCCCCCCTGCAGAAATTTAGGCAAATTGGGAAAAGCTGAGGAAGGTGCAGTGCTTGCTAGGGGTGTGTGGCTCAGTTAAGCCCCACCTACCTCACTACTGGCCAATCAGTGACCACTCTGGGCTTTGGGGACTTCCTGCTCCCTCTGCTCCCCCAGGTCATCCCTCCTCTCAGAATGGGGAGGGGGGAGACTAGGGAGATACTAGGGAGATGCAAGTCTGATCCAGAGACCTAGGGGCACCCCCAGGTCTTCAGGGGGGTCTCTAATCAGCTGCTTAGGGGAAGAGGCAGAGGGGGAGGTCCAAGATGAGGGTAGGCTGCACATGCTGAAGCAGTCGAGGAAGCTTAGAGAAGGTGAAAAGGGAAGAATCGTGGCCAGTTAAAGCAGGACCCAGAATTCCCTAAGCATTACTCTGCCTAGTGTCAGAGGAGTCCACCCTTGGAACCTTCTCTATGACTCTAGGAGAGAGCTGAGGCTGGCTGGCTGGCTTAAGAACACTGGCTAGTCAGTGGCAGAGCTCACGCTTTATTTCCTTGCCATTTACTCACTTCCAGGCTCTATTCTTTGCCTACTTTTGGCATTTGACCCTGTTTAAAGCTTTATTCTTTTTACACACAGACTTTCTTGGCTTCCAGGACACCACTCCCTTCCTGGCCTCTTCCTATGTCTCTGAGCTTTCTACGTGTGTCTTCTATGGGTCCCAGCCAGGCCTCTGCTGTCAGGGTTGTGTGTGCGTGTGTGTTTAATATATAAAGTCCCTAGGCTACAGGTGCCTTCTGGAATAGCGTAACTTGTCAGTGTGGTCCTATCCACTGAATGTGCCCAGAGTTCATGCCTTAGCCTTCTCTCCCCTGATGGCTCCCAAGTTTATTTCCATCCCTGACAACTCCCATGGCCTATCAGATACACCTACTTGACGTCTCAACTCAAAAACATGAGACCCTCAACTGGACTCGTGTTTTCTCTGAAGTTCCCCCTCACCGTGCAATTTTCTGTCCCGGGCTCCCAAAGTGGAAATCCCTGGGCCCTCATTGATCCACCTCTGTCCTGATACCTCTCATCGCCTTTCTGACCAACTCCTCCCCACACCCATGGTCATACTGCCCCAACATCCAGTCACCAAGGTGGCTCTGCCTCTTGAATGCCTCTTGCATCAGCACCTTCCTCATTCCCTAGGTCTCCATCCTTTCATACTTGACTATTGAAGTAAATTCTTAACAAGTGTCACGGCTCAGTCTTTCTCCTGCAGCCAGAGAGCCCTCTAAACCCAAATCTTAGCACAGAACTCTCCCTGCTTAAAGATTTCTGTGCCCCTCTCGCACCAAACCCATGTTACTTGCTCTTTGCCTCCCACACCCACGTGCCCATATACACTCCACTCCATTGTCAGTACTTACCTAAACACTCCTTCCTCGTATTTACTTATTTTAGAACCTGTTTCTTTTCCATCAACCTTATTCCTGTTTTCTGTTTGAGAGGTTGTTGGAAAAACAGCTTAAGACCACTTAGTGGTTGTTCCTACCCATCCGTGGCCTGAGCCCTGGAGCTGCAGGCCAGTCTTCAGCTGTGGGCTGAGGGCGCCGATCTTCAGCAGGGAACCGGGCAGGCTCAGACCTGTCTGCCACCTCAAGCTGAGTAGCAGTAAATTCAGAAGCTGAAGCAGCCTACTCACCCTGGAGCTCCTCCTTGGTCACAGCCTTTTCAGCAGCGGCCTGCTCTTTTTTTTCAAGCTCTCTGGGATTTCTGTAGAAATAGAGATCAGGCATGACCTCCCACGGTGGTCATGGTGATGGTGCAGTGCATGTGTAGAACCTCCTGGGCCAGCATCCAGCCTATCAGACCTGCTGAGTGAGCTCCCTTGACGCTGCATGGGACATCAGTGTCCACAGGGCACAGGGAAGGCCTGTGTTACATGGAGTAAGCATAGGCAAGTTAAATAGGAAGCCTCTGCTGAAGGCTGGTGGTCAGCCCTGGGATTAGTAACCACCAGAAGTCAGGGCTCCAGAAGGCTGCCTGGACCTGGTTAGTGAAGGTTCCAGGGACAGGACTGTCTCTAGCGGCAGCAACAAACTTTAGCACAGTCTGCTCTCAGTATTCAGGATATGACACTGATGTCAGCTGGGTTTTTGATGGCAACAATGGCACGAACTGCCAGCAGAACCCTATCCCAGGTCCTCTTCAGCTTTACGATGTAGACACCATAACCTTTTCTGTTGTAGGTATGCTGTTTCAGTTGGAAGTCAAGGTTGGTGCCACCTAAAGGGGTTTCTGCAGCAAAGGATTTGAGAACACCATCCAGCTTCCCTGGGAGAACATCAAGGACCCCAGACACTGGAAGTTTCTCTTTGAGTTATGATGAGAACCTGGAATAATGCTGCGTGGACCGCTCTCTGGGCAGCACAGAAAGGCCAGAAAATATTTATTGAATGTCAGCCTTGAGTTAGGCCCTATGCCCAGTGCTGGGGGAGATAAAAATTAGACAGATCTTGGCCCTGCCTTTGCAGACGTGGAGTCTAGTCTGTGTGCTACTGTACATGCTGTTCAGCCAGGCAGACATGCACTCCCATCTGGAAAATGCCTATTCATAAATAGGAGAGCTTACATTTTCTTCCCACAAACCAATGGGGCTACACAAATGAATGAAGAGAGCACGAAATGGTAAATATGTGGGTAAATAGAAAATACTTTAAAAATATAATTGTATAACCCTGGCAAGTTTGGCTCAGTGGTTAGAGCGTCAGCCCACAGACTGAAGGATCATGGGTTCGATTCCCACTCAAGGGCATTTCCTCGGTTGCAGGCTCAATCCCCAGCCCCAGTTGGGGCGCATGCAGGAGGCAACCAATCGATGTCTCTCTCTCTCTCTCTCTCCCTTCCACTCTTTCTGAAAGCAATGGAAAAAATATCCTTGATTGAGGGTTAAAATATATATTTAAAGCAAGAATATAATGAGATAATTGGAGGTTTATAATATATGTAGAAAATGCAGGAGAACGATTGCACGAGGGATGGAGGGGGAGAGTGGAAGTGTACTGGCTGTGAGGTTCTTACATTACGCATGGAACGTATGATATTATGTGATGGCAAGCTGTGTGACATGTGACATGAAACAAGCATGTTGCAAATGCCAGGGCAGTAACTAAGAGAGTAGTAAGTATAGCTACTAAGCCAACAGCACAGATAAAATGGAGCCTGGATGCTTCCTTCGGTGGGAGGGAGCCCCATTAGCAGAACACACCTGGCCTCTCTGCTCTCCCCACAGTGGGCTCTGGGGACCACTGAGGGGCTTACTGATTGGCGAGTCAGACCCATGTGGCCCAGCCCTTTTCTCTGGGGGTACACATTTCTGCGGTGCCCTTGTGAGCAGGGGAGGCTGGTGCTGGTGCAGGGTTGCCTGTGGTTCTCTCACTAAGTCTAATCCTAGGTTTCCACTAGGAGGCCCACTTACCCACGGCCATGAGCCATGTTCTTCTAAATCCACTCCATCCATAGTCAATGTGCTATTTGGTCTCTAATGTGCTTCTTTATCTAATTTCTTAATTGGTTTAGACATCAGTATTTATTGAGATACACCCCCCCTCCCCAGTCACACCACAGCGGGTGGCTGGCAGAGCCCAACACTGTCTTGTGCAGGTGACCTCAGGGGCCTGAGCCCTGAGTCCTGGAACAGAGAGGTAGTAACAGGGGAAAAGGTGAAGAGGGTACATGGGTGCTGGACCTCTGGGCTCGCAGAGGACTGAGGGTGCCTCAGCTGAGCCTGGCAGGGAGGTGGGCCCCCAGCTTTCCTCCCCTCACACCCTGCTCAGGATCTCCAGTATCTCCCCACGATCCTCTCAACCAGACAAGTCATGGCAAAGGCACAGGTTGGGGGCAGAAGACCTGGATTCCTTGTCCAGCTGGGCCACTAACTCACTGTGTGACATCAACCAAGTTATGCCTCTCTCTCCTAGTCTGGCCTCAGTTTCCCCATCTAAAACAGAAGGGTTATGCTAGATAATATCTAACAGTGGCTCCGCTGGCCTTTCTCGTTTCTGTGTCTAGACCAGAGACTTCAGCCTCAGGCTATATCTAGACTTATTTAGTTTGGCCTATACTGTGTTTGAATTTTTTTCCAGTTAGTTGCTAACATTAGGAAGATTTTTACATATAAATCTGAATTTCCAGCTTCTCTTGAAAAATTCTTAGTCTTCACTGCTAGAAATAATAAGCTGGAGTTAAGCAGCAGATGACTCCTTTAGGGGTATGTGGCCTCTCCAGGTGACCACAGTCCCCACTCGGCCACCACCATTCACCTTGCCTGCCTGCCCTGCAGCACTTGCTCTGGGGCCTCAGCACAGACAGTGGGGAAGCTGTGATAGGAACCAGGTCTCTGGATTCCCAGGCCGGTGTGATATCTGCTATATGTTGTGGCCAGTCGGGCTCTGCTCAGATGGGACAGGAGAGATGAATGACAGTATTTCAGAGCTGCCTGAGGTTACACTGAAGGAAACTGGACTTGGGGTGGGTGAAGACATGCAGAAGTTCATGGGCTCAGTGTCCCTGGTGCTCCACAGTGGACCCCAGTGCAGGAAACGCAAGCAGAATCAGAAGGTCCCCTGGTCCCTCCCTGGGTTTTCTTCCTCCTGTCCCCAACTAGCTGAGCCAAGAGGCTGGAGTTAAAACCCCTCCCCCTCTGGCAGCTTTACAGATCCCCCTACCTCCTGCAACTCCCCACTAATGTGGTTAAATCATTGTCAGAGGCACAAGGTCGGGTCACCAGATGGCTGCCCCACGCAGAGGAGGCCAGTGGTGGTGTAGGGGGTGGGAGCCCATAGGAGTCTGTCCTGCCTTCTATCTCCACAGCCCCAGATCCCACACTCTCCAGCCCTGGGGACCCCAGCTGTACTCCAAAGGGCTCTATCCCAGATGATGCTGAAAAGTAATCTCAGCTCTGGCTGCAACTTGGCCCAGGGAAGGCTCGAGGACTATGGGGTCAGACAGCCCTGGGGGTGAATCCTGGCTGCCCACCCACCAGATGTGTCCACCGAGGTAAATTACTGAACACTCTGAGCCTCAGTTTCTCCACCTGTCCAATGGAGCAAGTAATAACTCCTACCTCTCAAGGTAAGGATGCAGTGACAGAGGGGTGCGGAATGGCAGCAATTGGCAGGCTCTCCGTAATTATCCATTTTCTTTCCCTCCTCTTGGGCCCCAGAGAGCTGGTCCTGGGAGTTCTCCGCTAAGCTGCTGGGTCTCAGTGTCCTGCAGGCAAAATAGCCTAGAAATGAGAGCGTGGACACACAATATAGTGCTTCTACCTTGTAATGATTAACCCCTTAGACTACTCACAGTTCACAAAAGCCCACTCCGTACACCTTCGAGCCCCCACAGTCGTTGGGGTATCTCCAGCCCCATTCGTAGATGGGAAAACCGAGGGGCTGAGCGCTTCAGTGAGCTGCTCAGGGTCACAAAGCTACACGGGGGTGTACTGTCCGCTTAGGTCTGGTCATGGGGCAAGGATCTGCCTTCCTGAAGACTCAACTAGCTTAGTAGGAGAGAGTTGCCATGTTTAAGGGGAGGCTCTGGCTGCCCCCGTCTCCCATTCCCACCCCCAAAATAGGGACCTCTTCTCCCCTGGTCGCTGCCCCACCTGTAATACTCATGCTGAATAGGTCCCTGCTTCTCACCTTCCAAGGCAGCAGGAATACCACCTGCTCCGGGAAGCCTTCTCTGACTTCACCCCTGGTGATCTTCTCCTCTCCGCCCTGACTTCTGTGCCACTTCCAGGTACTCACTTCTCGAGCCCATGGGGCTCCTTACCTGCCTGTTCAGCAACCTCTGTCCCTGAGTGGAAGGCTGGATGACAAACCCTTGGATGGTGGGATCCATGCTAGATTGGCCTCAGCCCCAGCCTCTGTGCACAGACCGCCCTCCTCCTTCCCCTCCCCTCCCCCCAGGGCAGGATGCAGTCCACAGGCTCCAGTACACGCGAATGTAACCCTTTAGCAACACGTAGCAAAGCTTTACAAAGCACATACCTTCTGACCTAACACTTCTAGGACATTTTCCTAAAGACATAATTTAAAAATATGTATAAAAATGTTCAACTTAGCCCTAGCCGGTTTGGCTCAGTGGTTAGATGTCGGCCCTCTGAATGAAGGGTCTCGGGTTCGATTCCGGTCAAGGGCAGGCTTGATCCCGGCCCTGGTCCGGGCGCCTGCGGGAGGCAACCAATAGCTGTGTCTCTCTCACATCGATGTTTCTCTCTCTCTCTTTCCCTTCCACTCTCTCTGAAAAGCAGTGGAAAAAATGTCCTCGGGTGAGGATTACAAAAAAACAGTTCATCTTAGTGTTATAAATAAAGGGCAAAAAATAGACATAACTTAAGTACCCAATAGGGAATGTTTGGTTAAATATATTATGATACTGCACCTGAATGCTCAGAATATATGTAGCAATTAAAATGACAAAGTAGGTCTACTATATTGCATTGGCACCAAAAGATGGTCATAATACACCACGTGTAAAAATATGATTATAAAACAAAACTTATAGAGTGATTCTTTCTCTCTCTTCATATATGTATGTGTGTGTGTGAGTGTGTGTGTGTGTGTGTGTAGGTAGATATAGGTAGATACATAGAGATATAATATCTATCAAACGTTAACAGTGTTATCTCTGGGTAGTGAGATTAATGGGTGATTTATGATATTTTGCTAATCTACACTTTTCTGCAGTGAGTTACTTGGGAGATTGAAGAAACAAGGAAAACATTTATTTTAAAGTTGAGTGCCACAGATTGGGCTCCAGGGGCCTCTCTGTAGAGAGAGGAGACTGAATGAGGCCAGGTGAGGCCAGGTGAGACTAGGGAAGGGGTGGGCAGCAGGGGCAGTGTGGCTGGCTCCAGTCAAGTCCAAGCCTCGATGAATGACATCAGGTTTGGTTCTTGGCCTGGGCAGGGCACTCAATCTTCAGGAGAGACCTTGTCAGGCCAGGTGATTGTCCCACCCAGCCTGCACCTGCTCCATTAATCTTCCATGTCTGGACCTGGTCGACAGAGCCCACTCTGTCTGTTGACCTAAGAGGAGGGTGCCAAGGGCCCAGGGAGGGGCTCCTGCTCCATACCTGCCGTTGCTCAGCAGCTGGGCCGGAGCCCTCACAGGGGGCCAGGTTTGTCACAGCTGATGGATGAGGCTTGCAGGAAGGCCACTGTGCTGTGCCACCATCACTCCACCTCCCCTGGCCCATGCCGTTCCTTGGAGCATTAGTCCCCTAGGCAAGACAGCTAATAAAGTCCAATCTGCAAACGTCCATGAACTACACACAGGCACCTCCCCTGACTCACATGTGTGGTACCACAAGCTTTCTTTTTAAACCTCCCTTAAGGCCAAGAACACAGCAAGTCAGATCCAGCTTTTCTATAAGTGAGAAAACGGAAGCAATTAACATAGCAGTTCAAATGACAGGGTAGATCTACATTTCGTTGAGACTGAAAGATATTTGTAATAGAGTAAGTAAAATAAGCATACTATGACAAAAGTAGAGTTTAAGTTTTTTTCCATATTATATATATTGTTAACAGCTGATTTTCAAACCAGGCCTTCGGGCTCAGATCCCATGCTCATTTCACTGTCTGTCATTCCCTCTAGTTCCTGAGGTTCTTCCCTCCTTCAAAGCTTCACCTCTTCCAGGTGGCCTCCCGGGACTGCACCCCAACCTGGCTTGGGCCACCTCAGCAATTCTAGAAACCCTTTCCTCTGACACGCCCTGAGGCTGAGTGGTGTGCCCCCTGCAGCAAGTTTGCCTTCACCCTGACATCTGTACTTCTGCAAGCCCCCAGCTGGTACCCTGGGGCCTCTGCCCCCCCCATCCACTAGATGAGGCCTCCTCCCTCACATCCTCCAGCATCATCCTGATGACACCAAGTTCAAGGCCCAAAGCTCACACATGCTATTCAAAGAAAAGCTCACCCGAGATACTGGCTCCCCAGGCCGTAGGGACAGGACACGAACAAGCTAGGAAACAAGTGGCCAGCTGCCAGAGCCAGGCAACCTAGAGGCCAGGACAACAGAGAAAAGCACTCAGTCCTGCAGCAGTCTGGGGCCATGTGAAGAGGAGTGAGCGTGTCTCAGGAGCTCTAGGAGTGAGCAGAACTGGACACACTGACCCTCCTGGTGGCTCCCTAATAGTCAAGACAGGCAGGGGTGGGAGCTGACATTTGCTGGGTTTTCACAATTTTCCACATGCTTGATGTTTGGTGTGTGCTCTGTGTCGGGAAGTACAGAAAGATGCAGAACTTTAAAGAAAGTATTTTAAGTTGCTGGGGCAGCTGTAACACATCGTCACAAACTGGGTGACTTAAAACAACAGAACTTTATTCTCTCACAGTTCTGGAGGCCAGAGGGCTGGAAGCAAGGTGTCAGCAGGGCCACACTCCCTCTGCAGGCTCTCCAGGAGAATCCGCCCTTGCCGCTTCCAGCTCCCGGTGGCTCCTGGCATCGCGTGGCCTGGGGCTACATAGCTCCAATCTCTGCCTCTGCCTTTATGCAACCTCTTCTCTGTGTCTCAGTATCTGTTTCTTCTCTTCTCTTCTGAGGACTGGTCACTGGATTTAGAGGCCACCTAATCCAGGATGACTACATCTTCAGCTCCCTAACTTACATCTGCAAAGATCCTTCTTCCAAATAAGGTTATATTTACAGGTTCCTGGTGGATGTACCTTTGGGAGAGGGGCACTATTTAACCCACTACATAGAGATGCTTATCTAAAATGATGACAAATTTAAAGTACAACCTCAATATTTAACAAAAAACCCCGCAGTTTCTGATCAATGTTTTTAATACAGAAAAGTTTATTTCCTGGGTAGGCAAGGTGCTTGAGCCCTGGATCTATTTTGAATTCCCAGAGTGCCCACCACGGTTCAGGACACAGGGGAGGAACTTATCCAATCCCAGTGAGAGTTCAAGTTCCTTTGTATCCCTTTCTTAAACCTCATGGTACAGTGGGAAACGGAGAGGAAAGACAAAGGATCATTAGCCTTTGAATCGAGAGGTAGGAGTTCAAACCACACTCTGCTCCTTGCTGTCTAACATCTTAGCCTCTGAGTACCTGTGTCACTCCCTTCTGATCCATGCTTGCCTTGCCAAGCTTTCATCACAAATGCTCCCTGTCAAAGAAACCATTCATGCCATACCACCAAAGACATTTTTAAAAATCAAAATATCATTGTATTCATTAACATGATAACATTTTTCTCCAATTTGAAAATAATACAAGCTCACTGCAAAAAACTAACAACATGTAGAAATGAAAGAAAATCTTGTAATCACACTGTCTGGTCAATAAATCAATGGATGTCTTCCCAAACTTTTTCCTAAGCGTAAATATGCACCTGTCTTCTGTGCATATAGTTTCATGCTCTACTTCCAAAAGAATGATTATCACCTTCTATTCAGAATTTCAGGTATTCTGTAGTGGAGTGGTTTGCCAGCTGCCTTATCTGCCATCTTGCTTAAAATCTAGTTGTTTTCCCCTTAGCAATATATTGTGAACATTTCCCCATGTTAACAAGCATCATTTCACAACGCAAATTCAATGGGGCATAGTAGCCCCATTGAATATATGTAATAACCTAGTATGTCCTCTATGGTTGAACATTTCCTTTATATCTAATTTTTAGAGATATATAATAATCTAATATAGCTAACATATATGTAATCTAATCTGCCTCTATGGGTTGAACATTTTCTTTGTATTTATTTTTTTTACCATTAGAATTTATGGTGTTATGAGTACCTCCATTGACACATTTTTAAACAATTTCTGATTATTTCTCTGGGAGGAATTTCTGGGCCTAAAAATTTGACTATTAAGCATTTGATAATACCACTGACAAAGATGGGTCAATTAAAAAAAAAATTATTGGAGTAACATTGGTTAACAGCATTTTATCATGTGTAGGTGTAAGGTTATAGTTTGACCTCTGCCTACTCTATTGTGCGCTCCCGGCCAGAAGCCCAGGCTCCCGGCACCACGTATTGGACCCTCTTTACTTACTTCCCCCCCCACCCCTTCCCATCTGGTAATCATTCCGTTGTCTGTACGGATGAGTTTGTTTGTTTCTTAGTTTGTTTGTTGGTTTTGTTTTATATCCTTTGTATGAGTGAAATCATACAGTTTTTGTTCTTTTCTGTCTGGTTTATTTCACTTAGCATGATACTCCCAAGATCCATCCAAGCTGTCGCAAATGGAAATATTTTTTCTTTTTTATGGCTGAGTAGTATTTCATTATATATCACACCTTTATTTAATCATCTGTCAATAGACAGGTTGTTTCCATGTCTTGGATATTGTAAGTAATGCTGCAGTGAACATAGAAGTCCATGTATCTTTATGAATAAGTGTTTTCATATTTTAGGGGTAAATACCCAGAAGAATTTCTGGATCATATGGTAGCTTTATTCTTAAGTTTTTGAGGACCCTCCACACTGTTTTCCATAATGGATGCAATAATTTACATTCCCACATTCTCTCTAACTCTTGTTATTTCTTATCTTTTTTATAATAACCATTCTAATGGGCATGAGGTGGTATCTCATTGTGGTTTTGATTTGCATTTCTCCAGTAACTAGTGACGTTGAATATCTTTTCATATGTCTTCCTCAGAAAAGTGTCTGTTCAGACACTCTACCCATTTTTTTATTGGATTGTTTGTTTTTTGTTGTTGAGTTGTGTGAATTCTTTATATATTTTGGATATTAGCCCTTTATCAAAGGTATTGTTTGCTAATATCTTCTCCCGTTTGGTTGGTTGTCTTTTTGTTCTGTTGATGGGTTCTCAGATGGGTCAATTTTTTAAAATAATTAAAATAATAATAATAAAAGGCTTAGAAAAAAATAAAATAATATATGAATATGATAAAGTTTTTAAAAATGCAAAAGGACAAAAATCATGAAAATAGCAACAGCTAACATTCACTGATGGTCTCATGCAGTCTCCTATTTTTATGTATTATTATATTGTATATAGTGTATACTTATTGTACATTGTATTATATCATAGATCATATATTTAATTGCTGTATGTATACTTATTGTACATTGTATTATATCATAGATCATATATTTAATTGCTGTAATTATCCTATGAGAGAGGTACTATAATTATTTCTATTTCACAGATGACAGTGAGGCTTTAAAAGTTTGCCTGAAGCCACCAGGCTGGTACAGGGCAGATCTGCAATCTAGCCCAGGGAGCCTGACTCCAAACTGTACTCTTAACCACTAAACCTCCTAGCGTGGTAAGTGGCTCTCCTACTTCCATGGAAAGCTGTGTGCAGAGGAGAGACATGACCTGCAGTGAGAAGATTAGGCTAAGATGTATGGGCTGGCCTGGAGGGAGAGGTGATAGGAAGGTTCCAGACAGGGACCTCTGTGTGTCTGGGGCAATAGCACAGTCCAGAGCCGATGGAGAAAGCAGGGAGGGAAAGGCCAAGGTGGGTGCCACAGACACTGCAGAGGGAGAGTTCACAGGCCGAGGTGAGGAAGGCACCCAGATTTTCAGCTTGGGCAGTTGGGTGGCTAGTGGTACCATATGCAGAAGTGGAGCCTGGAGGAGGAGGCATGGGCCATGTCACAGTGCAGAGGCCATGCTCCAGCGGGGATGTGCTTTTGACTCTGACTTCTCCCTCCTGCTGAGGCCCATGTGGCTCCACAGCCAGCAGCTGCTTCTCTTCCCATCACTCACACAGGGCCTGGCATGCAGGTGACACTAAGGACTGGGGACCCAGACCCCCTCATAAACCCTCCTGCTTCTCTTACTCCCTCTTGTTTCATGTTGCCCCAGATGAGATGCCCATTGTCCCGGGGAGGATTCCTATCTGTTTGCCCTGGCCCTGGAGAAAGGTGGGCACACCTCTCTCCTCCCCCCTCTCCCAGTGTCAATTGTGCTTAGAAGGAGAAATGGCTGGTAAGGGGTCAGACTGCTAACCCCCCTTTCTTACCTCCCCTCCTCTCCCCTGGGCCTGGGGAACACCCTAGCCCTGGCAAGAAAGCCAAAGCCCAGAATGTGGCTGATAAGAGGTCCAAAGAGTAGGTGGCAGCCTGACCCCTGTGTTCCTTCATTTCAATTTCATTGAAAACATCACCACTACCACCGCCACCGCTGCCACGGAATGCCTACCACGTGTCAAGGGACATGGCAATGAACTAGACATGGCTCCTGCCTTCAGGCTATGACTCTAGGCTCAGGCAACTAAGAGTCATAAAAGGGAGATAAATTCAGTGCCCTGGGGGTGGAGGGGCAACCACCAATTCTGTGTGGTGAAGTCTAGGCTGAGAATCTGGGACACTTGCCTCAGGACCCTGCTCTGCCACTAACTCCGTGTGACCTTGAGGCAGTCCCTTCCCCTCTCTGGGCTTCAGTTTCCACAGCTGTAAAGCCAAAGGGCAGGACTCAGGACTCCCTGAGGCCATTTCCAGCCAGGGCATGAGCAGTTCTGTTCCTGGATCCCAAGTCCTTTTGAGCTGCTGCTGGCTTTTTGCTCCCACTTTTTAAAAGCAATGAGTGAGAAGGGGGGCTGGGCGGGGTGCACAGGGGCTGTAAAGAAATTCCCAGACTGGTCTGTTGCTTTTTTGTGTGTGGACAGAGGAACTGGGGACTGCTGGGGGAGGGTGGAGGGGAAGGGCAAGGATGGAGTGAGGAGGGGGAGAGGAGGGTGCCGGAGGAGAGAGAAGAATGAAATAAAGGCAAATCCAACAAAAGGAAGTGAAAAGTGAGTGACAAGTTTGAGGCTGCAGGCCCGAGGCTGGCCAGGCCTTTAGGGCAAAGAATGGAGACAAACGAGCTGATTTTCATGCTTCGTGGATGGTGAATGAAGAGCATCTTTTAAAACCCTATCAGGAACTCTTTGGATTGTCATTAGATCTGGAGAGGGGTAAAAGAAGGAGGGGAAGGCTGCTGAATCTGGCTTCCAGGGTGTGAAAAGATCTGATTCTCTGCTGGCAGCTGGGGGGCTTCAAACCCTCTCCTTGCTGGAGCCAAGCATGCCTGGGCCCCTCAAAGGTTTCGGTAAATTATTTGTTATTTCGAGAGTTCTTGAAATTCAGTTGTGAGCTCCCCTGGCTCTCAGTGCGTGACTGGAGCTATGAGGCAGAGGGAGGGCTGGGGTGGGCACCACCAAGTTTCCGGCTCCTTGCAGGGTGACCAACCATCTGGGTTTACAGTGCTAAAACTGGGAAAGTCTGGACAAACCAGAAGGGTTGGCCACCAAACTTTAGGATGGAGCTGGTGGGGGAGGGGGGAGAAGGAATTGACTTGCCCAAGGCCAGTCCCACTCAGCCATGGAGTCAAGACCAAGCCTAGTCTTGGTCTTGGCCTTGGTCCTGGCCCCCAGCTGGCTGACCGGTTCACTTGTTCAGGCTGGGAGAGAGGAGTGTCCTAGATGGGGGGTTCTTTGTTTGTTTGTTTGTTTGTACGTTTTTGTAAAAAGTGACTGGAAGCATTTGAATGTGACTAGATATTAGATCATATTACAGAGTTCTCCATTTCATTAGGTATACAAATGGCTGGGTGGTTTGTATTTTTAAAAATGCCTTATCGTTTAGAAATGGACACTGAATATTTGTAAGTGGGATAGATATCTGGGAAGTCTCTTAAAATATTTCACACAGAAAGATAAAAGTGGCCCTGACCGATGTGGCTCCATTGGTTGAGCTTCGTCCCGTGCACCAAGGGGTTGCTGGTTCGAGTCCCGGTCAGGGCACATGGCCTGGTTGAAGGCTTGATCCTCAGTAGGGGGCATGCAGGAGGCAGCTGATGGATGGTTCTCTCATCAATGTTTCTCTCTCTCCCTCTCCCTTCCTCTCTCTCTCAAATCAATTAAAAAAAAACATATATATATATTTTAAAAAAGATAAAAGTGTGTGTGCAGAGCTGGGGTGGATGGGGGGAACTGATAAAACAAGGTTGGCCATAGCTGATGGTTGTGGCAGCTGAGTGACGGCTCGTGAGGACACGTTATTCTATTCTCCCTACTTTGTGCAAGTCTGAAAATGTCTGAAGCCAAAACTTAAGAAAAGGAACAAGAGAGCATGAGCATGGTGAGGTGCAGCAGTGGTTAAGGGTGCTGGTGCTGGCTCTAGCCCTGCCAGTGGCGTGGCTGGTTGGAGCGTCGTCCTGTACCCCAGGAGGCTGTGAGCTCGATTCCGGGTCAGGGGACACTCCTAGCTTGCGGGTTTGCTCCCCTGTCGGCGTGTATGAGAGGCAGCCGCTGATGGATGTTTCTCTTCCTGTCTCTCTCCCTCCCCCTTCCTTTCTCTCTCTCTCCCTCCCTCTCATCAATAAAAAAAGCATATCTTTGGGTGAGGATTTTAAAAAACAGCCCTCCCAAACTCTGCCTTAAAAAAAAAGGTACATGCCTGGGTCAAACCAACTTCACTTCTAACTGGGTACTCGCAGCATGTTACTTAGTTGCTCTCACCCTCATTTTCATCATTTGTGAAGTGGGAATAACAATTCTCATCTCATAGACTAATTAACAGAAAATGCCGGGACTGTTCTTAGACGTGATAAACACTCAATAAAAATTATTTGTTAGAAAAAGGGACGTTTTGGGGGAGGATATGCCCTGTTAGCCCAGGAGAACCTCTCAGAGCTCTGATCCTGGGGCTGTGGGTGATTTCCTGCAATGAACCTTTCCTGGGTTGTCAGCTACTGGGGCTCAGGCCTCCCCTGTGCAATCAGCCTAGGCGGGCTGCTTCCCGGTCCATGCCCTCAGCCTCAGAGGAGCCCCTTGCCTGCCTCTCTCTTCTGTTATCAGTTTTATGGTTTGATAGAGCTTCATTTTCTCCCCACCTCCTCCAGGAGGTCTCAGTGCTATGGTTGTGCCTCCACACCTTTGACCAGTTTTCCTCTAGGCGCTGCCAATCAACCATGAAGTGCAAGAGCCCAGATCTTAATCTCCTTCTGGGGCCTCTCTCACAGGCTGAGCACACAGAGACATGAGAATATCTAGTTTGCAGGTCAAGACAGCACACACACTCACTCACATGCACACATTCCACACTCAGACCCACATGCACACACACTCAGACACACTTGCACTCAGACTCACATGCACACACTCACATGCACACACACTCAGACATACATGCACACACATGCAAACTCCAGACAGGTATATTGTCACCTGCTCACACATGGGACAAGCAGCAAAGAGGTCAAAAGGCCTAAAGATACAAGAAGAGAAGGAAAGTGTGGTCTTGCTGGTCTGGGAGTTCCTGGTGCAGAGCTGAGCAGAGCTGTGAGCAGCAGAGGCTGAGGGTCGTCAGCACCTGGAGCCTGGATCACTGTTGAAGTCTGTGTTCTTACAGGCCAGTGCCAGGTAGAGAGTAGTGACAAAGCACTTACCTCTGCACCAGGAGACTGCACCGAGACCTGGATGCTGGAGACCAAGAGCCAACCTTGTCCCAACTGCAGTTGCTGCTTGTGGTTCAGTAGTAACAACAATGGAAACAATAAAAAGCCTCCATTTATTCTGTGCCTGGAACAGTGCTGATTGCCTGCCTCATGCTATTTCATTTAATCCTGACAATTGCCCTATAAGAGAGATGTCATTGCATCCTTTTATAGTTGAGGAAACTGAGGCCCAGAGACATTAAGTCACTGGCCAAAGTCACACAGCTGGGAAGGGGCAGAGCTTGGATTTGGCCCCAGAGTGTGCACCTTCAGAGCCAATGCTTTCAGATGCTACATTCTGTTACACAACTTGTGCTGAGCAAAAAGAGATACTGGAGAAGGATTTGTAATTGAAATTGTGTGATATCTAGGATTTGCTTCAAAATATTCCACGGAGGTGGTGCAGGGGGAATGGATGGGCATGTGGGAAACACAATCACCCCTGAGTTGGTAATTGCTGAATCTGGGTGATGGATACATGAGAATTCATTATGTTCTTCTATTTTTGAAATTTTCCATAAAAATGTTACTGATTTTGGCTTCTACCCTGGCTATACCAACCCTGGGTGACCTTAAGCATGTTGTTGAACCTCTGTATGCCTCAGTTTTCCTATTGAGGCTTGCCTATCTGCTTCCAATTCACTGTAGGATTGCCAGCTGCTTAGTCTATGCCCAGGGAATTGGGGTGTGATTATATCTGGACCTGCTGAGACACGAGTCTCCCTATTTCTAGACCCCTTTAAACTGAAGATCATTTCTTACCTGTACCCTCCCAAAAGAAAAAATCTGGCAGAGCTGGTCTGTTTCTGCACTCCTGGAGTAGAAAATATAATTGTGTGTGTGTGTGTGTGTGTGTGTGTGTGTGTGTGTGTTGGGGGGGGTGCCGTGCAAAGCTCACTCCACCTGTGTGGGTCTCCTCTTCTTTCCCAAGTCGCCACCTGTTTATCCCTTGCTCAAAAGGAGCCAGGGGGCCCCAGGCAGAAGGGTGGTGCCCAGACTCTGGGGGAGGCAAATGAGGCTCTGGGCCTCCCAAACACTGGGGATGATAAATGGGGTCCGAGTCTTTCAGGCTTCATTATAGAGTCGCCATGGGTTTGCCCAAACCATGGCAACCGATTCAAGCAATGATTAACCTAATAAAGCAGAGGCAAAGGGGAAAAAGATGCATTCAGGACCCCAAGTCAGGCCCTGGTTCTCTAGAGGCAGTAAATTTCCCTTTAGTGGGTACCGGCGAACAGGCCCCAGACATCCTAAATCTCTGCCTCTGGGAGTGGGGGTGGGGAGGCCTGTGAAAGCAGTAAATGGATGTCAGAGATCAGCTGGGGTGGCGCAAATGCTCCCTTAGCAGTCCCCTCTCCTGGCCCTCCTGGAAGCCAACCCAGCACTAGGGACAGAAACATCTGCTTTAGCGCCAGCAGTCAAATCACCTGGGCTTTCTTCTTTTGAATCCTGTTATAGTTGGCCCTGGGGAGGCATGCGTGTGTGCTTGCACGCGCATGTGTGTCTGTCTGTCTCTGGGGTGTGGAAAGCAGGCAGCAAAGATTTTGCTGCTGCTGATATGATGGGCAACTCCTCAGATGGCCCTCAGAGATCTCTGCCTCCCGGTTTTCATGCCCTTGTGCAGTCCCCTACCCTTGGCTGTGGGTTGGATTTAGTCATTTCTTTCTGGTAGATACAATGTGGCAGAGGTGATAGGATGTCACTTTTGAAATTAGATTACAAAAAGACTGTGGCTTCTGTCTTGGGTGTCCTCCCACCTTTGGTTTGGTTGCACTGAAGAAGCCAGCTCTTATGTTGTGAGCTGTCCTATGGAGAGGCCCGTGTGGCAGGGAACTGAGGGAGGCTTCTGGCCCCAAGTCACTGAGGAACCGTGGCCCTGAGTGCAATGGCCTTCGGGGAACTGAGTCTTGTCAACAGCCACCTGAGTGAGGTTGGAAGTGGGTCCTCCTCCAGTGAAGCTGTCAGGTGAGGCCACAGTCCTGACTGACTCTCTGACTGCAGCCCTGGGCCCCTTTGAGCCAGAGGATCCCAGCTAAGCCACATCTGGATCCCTGACCCACAGAAGACCCACATAATGAAGATTTCTAGTTTGAGTAGTTAAGGGATTTTTGGTAATTTGTTATGCAGCAATAGATAACTATTGCAACAGAGGTGCTAGTGTCTGGTGATGATCTTAGAATAGCAGGAGCTTCAGTTTGTTTCCATAATTAATAAGCTTGAGGCTTGGGCAAGTCCTATCGTGCTTCCCTGGTTAATGGGGGAAAATCAGTCCTGGCCCACACCTTCTTTGCTAGTCATCTGTAAGAATAAATGAAAATGGGGTGGGTACTATAATGAATTCTGCTTCAAATTGCTGGCAGGTACATGAAGTATATGGACATATCTGTCATCTTATCTGAATCCTCATTAAGCCCTATGAGTAGGTGTGGTTTTCTCCTTTATAGATGGAGGAACTGAGACTCAGAGAGGCTAAGTAACTTACTCAAAATGATAGAATTAGGAAGTGATAGAGTTGAGGTAGGTGCCAAGCCCATGGTCTAATATACTATCTCAGGAGGGATCAACCACACCTGCTATTGGCATCGTTACTAGTCATCTCAGAAATAGTGACACTTGCCTGGCCAGTGTTGCTCAGTGGTTGAGCATTGAGCCATGAACCAGGAGGTAACGGTTTGATTCCAGGTCAGGGCACATGCCTAAGTTTCAGGCTCGAACCCCAGTAGGGGGTGTGCAGGAGGCAGCAGATCAATGATCCTCTCCCATCATTGATGTTTCTGTCTCTCCCTCCCTCTCCCTTCCTCTCTCTGAGTTCAATAAAAAAATATATATATTTTAAAAACTAAAAAAAAAAAGAAAAGAAAAGAAAAGAAAGAAATAGCGACACTGTTGTGATAGTACAGTCTCACCTAGTCAGATGGGGCATCTTCTAAAATAGACCCATAAGCAGCCAAGGACAGGTTCTTTTGGTGCTGAGGAGGGTAATGAGGCAGAAAGGGTAATGAGTCTCTCTACAGATCATTCACTCATTCATTCAACAAATATTCATTGGCCTTTATGTGGCAGCCTGTCTGGGGAAAAATAGGATTTTCTAAACAAATAATTGCAATGTTCTTCATTCATTTAGTCAGTTCACTCACTCATGAACTCCTTCTGAAAATACGTGGCGTATGGTTGGGAATGGGCACTCATTGAAGACAGGAAGATGGACACAGCTCCTCCTCTGAGACGATCTCACAGACCTTGAGTGCAGGGTGCAGAGGGACAAAGAGATCATCACAAAATACCTGGAAAGAACAAGGGATATTCATACGCACAGGATATTAGGGGAGCGGAGGCAAGGAGGGAGGAAGAGATCCAAAAAGCTTCTGGGAAGGGGTGGTGTCTATATCGGAGATTTGGGGAGGGGAAAAAGGGAAAGAGGATTTGGGCAGAGAGAACAGTTTAGAAAAAAAAAAGAAACATGGAAGTGGTACCTGACTGTGTGTAAGAGGAAAGCGTCGAACAGGTCAGTATTTCTGGAGGGTAAATGTCAAGGCAAGCAAGCATCGCACAGCAGGAAGCTGGTCATAAACATAAGTGAGTCTTGATTATAAAAACAAATGATATTAACACATATAATCCAATTTAACCTTGATAACAATCCTTTGGTGGAGACTGCTCACTGCCCACCAGAAACCATTCTGCACTTCTTCCCAGGCACATAGCCCCCTGCCCACTAGAGGAGGCCATGTGATCAAGTTCTTTCTGTGGAATTCAAGCAGAAGTGAAATGTGCTCCTTCTAAGTCTAAGTTTTAGGACTGTGAGTGAGGCCCATTCCCCCTTCCCACTGGCTGGGACTCATGGCAATGCCGCCTCAGCCGCGTGGATGACCAGGACCCTGAATGATGTCACGGAGCAGAGCTCCCCACCCACCTGGAATGCTCATCTCAGACTGAATTATTGGCACCTGGCTTTACTCTAACCTAAACATGAAGTGGTAATATTGTTATCTTCACTCTACAAATGAAATTGAGAGAAAGGCTAAAGAACTTGTTTATAGTCATATTGGTAGTGAACCAGCTGGGAACCGAACCCAGATTAATATCACTTCCGAGCTCCCATGTTCCTATTGGAACATGGGCTCTGTCCCAGCGATGATTGGAAACCACTTGAAGATTTTAAACAGGAGAGGGACAATGTCATATCTGCATGTTAGATCTGGCTGAATCATGGAGGGTACAGTGAACAGTGTTGAGGTTAGAGGTATGGAGATCAGCTAGGTGGTCTCTTGATGTGAGGGTAAGGGTCTGAACTAGGGCAGTGGTAATAAGGAGGTAAAGGGCAGGTGAACTTCAAGAAATAGTGAGGACAAATCAGCAGGACTTAAGGGTTAATTGGATTTGAGTAGTGAGAAATGAAAGTCAAGAAGAACCCCAGATTTCTAGTATGGATGACTAGGTGATGCTACTTAGTGAGATCAGGAACAGAAGGCAGCAGAAGTTTGGGGTTAGGGGAGAGGAATTCCATTTCAGACATATCTCATCTGGGGTGCCCAAGGGGCATCTGGACATACAATCCTGGAACTCAGGAAGGGTAGATCAAAACTGGGGAGGGTCGCCAGGAAGGGGTGGTGGTCCTTAGCTTTTGTGCCAGTTTGCACTGCACAGGGGTGCATAAGAAATTTAAATTCATACAAAAGTACCCCTTCTGCCCCCCAAAAACAGAAACCTAGGAGAATGAGAAGAATTTGAAACAAATGAAGATGCTAAAAATAATAATTACCATTTATGGCAGCTTAACCTGCAGTAAAGACAAACACACTTGCCCAGCTTGTGTTGCTCAGTGGCTGAGCATCAACCCATGAGCCAGGAGGTCACAGTTCAATTCCCAGTCAGGGCACATGCCTGGGTTTGGGGCTCAATCCCCAGTAAGAGGCATGCAGGAGGCAGCTGATGGATGATTCTCCCTCATCATTGATGTTCCTATCTCTCTCTCCCTCTTCCTTCCTCTCTCTGAAATCAACAAAAACATGTTTCAAAAAATTAAAAAACACACAAGGACTCTTAATCAGCTCAATTTCAAAGTAAGGGAAGTGGGCCTTAGACAGGCAAAGGGGTTTAATTAAAAACCAGAGCGAGAAAGGCCTTGCTGGGGTCGCACAGTCAGTAGTAGCAGAGTCCATGCTTTCTCCACCACGGCAGGGAACCCTAACAGTCTTTCGGTTCTACAGGTCCACAGGGGGTCCCTAGGGACTCTAGCCTGAAAACGTGATTAGAAGGGGTTGATAGGTGGCTTTTCATACTGAGAACCCTGTGTTCCTCCGTACGTCGCTCTCCCTGAAGCCACTCGGCTATTTCAGCACCATGGTCAGGGGCGCGCAGCCCTTCAGGACCTCGGCGCCGGCCGGGTGAGCCGGGCAGGGCCCCCCCCGGTCTTCCTCGGCCCCTCGCGTCGCAGAAGCAGAGGAGACGGCGTCGCGGAAACAGAGAACACAGACGGGGGCCTGGAACTTCGCCAGGGGTCGGAGGAGGGGATAGAGGTTCGGCCAAAGAGCAAAGGAGCCCTTGGCTTTACAAGAACCGGAGGACACGCCTCGAGTCAAAGCCCGACGACAGACTGGTTCAGCGCAGAGGAGAGCTCTAAACTGCTAGTTTAGAGCCAGGGTCACAGTTCTAGCTTCAACAACTCACGCGAGTCACCTTGGGAAAGTCACTTACTTTGAAGACTTTGGGTCTCCGCTTCTGTGGGCGTGACCATCCTGCCTTGCTGTAAGAGGGAACCTGAGATGGGAAGTGTCCATCCTCACGTCTCCCACCGTCTGCTCCTGGCCCCTTGAAGGCATAGCTGGTAGGTAAGGTTAGCCAGTGCCTACTACTTATATTGAGCACAGTTTGCAGGTATTTTTAAAGGGGTGTGTGTGTGGGGGGGGCGCTGTAGGGAACACAACAGAGAATATTAATTGCATGAATGTAAAAATGTAATTATAATATCCTAATGCTTATTCTGTGCCACATTCTCAGCTGAATTTCCCCAACACCCTCCCCATCCTGACCCCAGTGCCAGGTCCTGAAGGGTATTTTCCACCTCTTTGGGTCTGGGGTGCTGTAACTCAGAACACTGCAAGCACTGCCTCCTCTTGGGTACCCAGAAATCCAGTGGATGGGTATTAGGGGATTTCTCAACTGAATTAACTGAAGCTCAAAGACTTGTCCAAGGTCACAAAGCCTCGCAGAGTGGCCCGTAAGGGAGAGGAGGGGCGGAGTGCGCCGGTGGTGTTGCCGGCGTCCAGGCTCCGCCTGTCTTTGTGCCAGCTCAGCAGCCAAGCTCCCAGACATTAGCATTCCAATGGCTCTGGACGCTTTGTCATTCAGCCCCGGCCAGCTTGGGGGTGGGGTGGGGTGGGGTGGGGTGGGGTGGGGGAGGGCACCATAAATCTACCTGCTGTGTGTGCCGATGGGGGGGGGGGATGTTAGTGGGATGGGGGGGGGTGGCGAAAGATTCATGTGCTGTTTTTCTGGAAGCCAGGCTTGGGCTCAGACAAAGGCAGAAGAGGGGGAAGAATCAGTCGTTCTACCGCAGTGTCTTTCCTGCCGTCGCTTGGGACCCTGTCTGGGTTTCAGGGAGCTGGGATGCAGGAGGCAACCTCAGACCACAGGAGGCTTCACACAGCCTTACAAGTGCAGGCCCAGCAGAGACCCTAGCAGCCTGGTTTTTAAAAGTGGCTAAAGGACAAATGGCCCCAGGGCGAGAGGCATAGTAGTGATGCTGGGCTATTTATGTAAGCAACTCACAGAAAGTGTTCTGAGCCCTAATAGAGGAAGGGCTCTTAGCTTTGGAAGCCTCTGAGGAAGTTTCCCACCTCAACTCGATTGATGGAGTTCTTCCTGGGCATAGGAGCCCTAAACTTTGCAGCGATTCAACCAAATCCTAAACCTTCCTCCACCTCCTCCTGACTTGGAGAATAGAGATGATAGCTCCAGCTCCAATTCTGCCCCAGACCCAAGGTGGCAGCTCAGCAGTGGAGTTGGTTAAACCATACTTTTCAAAAGAAAATTTGTTGTTGGGAGGACACATCCGTATGTGCTGAGTGACTAATAGCTCCTTAATTAGCACCCTCAAAAAGAGGAGAGGGACTGGGCAGTCGGTGCCTCCTGCTGGAACACAGCACCAACAGACAATTCCAGCTTCAGGGGGTAGTTTGTACCAAGGGCATCTCTACCTATTTGAACATTACTTCCCACAACCTTTCACAGGAAAAGTGATCTTTCTGCTTGAGGACTTCCTCTGCAAACCCTCAGTCTTGGTCCAAATGCCACTTTCCCTAACCAACCTCCCCATCCAGCCCCAGGTAACAGTCCCACCATGGCTTGGACCTCCAACCAGTGCCAATATTTTTGGGTCCTGAATTATTTTGTCAATATACTTGCTACTGTCCCTGGAGGACAGAGAAGGACCTTCCTGCTTTTTTCAGTCTGTCCACACCCCTCTCCCATACGCCCAGCAAGTAGCAGTCATTGGCTTGGTCTGTGCAACTGGAACTGCAGACACCTGTTCCTCCCCCGCCCCGGCGGTGCCCCAGGTGGAAAGTTGGCTGCCGCTGAGGTCACCAATAACCCATTAATCTCCCAGATTAAAGCAATGAAAGGTAACACCTTTGTTCATTAGTTTGTTTGCTGTGTCCCCCTTCTCACCCCCAAATCCAGTCCCAGTAACTGAGACATATCTCCTGGGAGCTACCTTTAGGGACCTTGGAGTAGAGGGAGGAGAGAGAAAAAGTTCAGTCTGAAATGGGGATGGCATGAGAGAGACAGACACAAGAGTTATTAACCCTTGCAAAGCTACCACCCTTGCTCTCTAACCTGCTGGAAAGCAATGGCCTACCGGCTCCTGGCCTCTGATCACGCCGTGCCCTACCGAGGCTGGCCTGTTTCTTCCCCAGGCGCCCAGGGCCAATCCAAGGGGGTCTCTGGGGTTCAACTCGCAGGGTAGGGTGCCAGCTCAGCATTTTCCTGTTCTCTTGTGCCAGGAGTACTCTGTGGATTCTACGAGCTCATATCTGCTTCCCAGAGGTCCTGGGGACCCTGGAAGCCACGTAGCAGTGGTCCAGCAGTACCCGGGGCCAAATTTCAGTCATCACCATGCACCAATCCTATTCTACCATATGAGTAATCAAGTACGAATGGCTGGAAACCTTGAAGAATTTCTTCATAAGTTTACAGTCAAGACTGCTAGGTGCCTGGGGGTGCCAGAAATTCCACCTGGACCCTCCACCTTCTCTACTCCCTGCCGCTCAGATGCAGGAGTCCCTGAGCCACCTCCCCAGCAGAGGGGTGTGTAAAACGGGCTCAGAAGATGTGCTAGAACTTTAAGCAGATTGGGGAAATTCCTGGGATGCCTAGCCCTCTGGCGGCGTTTCCGAGGGCTCTGATTCTATGGCGGGGTTATTTATTATTCCCTCTTTTCCCCAAAGGCAACTAAATTCAGGCCAGTGGCATAGGGGAAAAGGCCAGCAGCGATAGTATGTAGCCCTACATGGAGGCTTGTCTTTTTTCTAGACCCCTGTTTTGAGTAAGACAAGTTGCTGCCCCATAAATAAAACAAAGGGTCTGGACCAAAGCCTTCCAGCTCTTTCCAAGCTTGTATAGCTGACTTGCCCTCCCATCTCAGTCTTTCCATCCTTTAGCCTAGCACCACAGCCTCTTAGCCCAGGCAGAGTAGGGGTCCCAGGCCCCCAGGAAGACTCATCCCTCTCTTTGGCACCCTCCACCCCCTTCGCAGAAGCTGCAGCTCTCCCCTCTGCACAATCCAGACACCTTGCTCAGGATTCTATAGGTTCCTTTTTTTATTGACTCAAAATCTCGTTCACCAGTCCCTAAATAATCTTATGTACAAAATATAGACTTTTCCCGCTTTGAAATCTCATCAATAAATACAACGTGTAAAACAGGGGAGGGGGGCATATAACTTAGTACCAAAATTCATTTCAAAAGATATCACATAATTTACAAACTGATTTTTAAAAAAGACATGGGCTTTCCACGTCGCGGGGGGGTGGGGGGCGAGGAGGTGCTGGGGGGGGGGAGACCAGTTCACAGCCGGGTCTCCCGCCCGAGGGCAGAGGCTCAGGAAAGTGCTTGAGGAGAAGGCGCGGGGCCGCCTTCGGGGACTAAGGCGGCGCGGAGCGGCCGAGCCCCGGGGCTCGATGGGGATCAGAGGAGTCAAGCAGCGCCTTTGGAGGGGAGGCGCTGGGTGAGGGGAGCAAACGCTCGGAGACCAAACTGGATTAAATCACATGGGGGAGGAGAGGTAAGAGACAGACGGTAGTCAGTCTGACAGACAAATTGAGTGAGGGTAGGACAGCGGGCGTGGGGGGCTCTTCCGCTGCGTAGTGCTACCGTTCTTGTCTTTTTTTGCAAGAGATTTTGGGGTGGCCGCAAGGAGGGGGCCTAAAACGCGCGCCGCCGGAGACGCCCACCTGCGCGGCCGCCGCAGAGTTGCGGTTGGCGCGGCTCAGAGCACCTGGGGCTAAACTCCCGCGGGCGCCGGGGCCCACCAGCGGCCAGCGAGCCAAAGGCAGGGGGGCAAGTCCCCTGAGGGCCGCCTCCTCCCTCCCTCCCTCCCTCCCTCCCAGCGCCCCCCGCCCAGCGGCCGCCTGGCCGTCATAGGAAGTCTGAAAAAGCCAGGGCGCCCGGGCGCAGGCAGGCGGGGGAGGCGGGCGCCTGCAGCCCGGGGCGCTCCTCCGGCGAGGCGGCAGGGCTCAGGCTGCCCGCCTGGGAGATCGGGGAGTAGAGGGAGCCCCAGTCTCCCAGGGAGCCGCCGTCCGGGCTGCCCTGCTCCTCGCAGGACGGGTCCAGCCCGTAGAGGCTGTGGTCCGCTATGCGCAGCGTCTGCGTCAGCGCCCAGATGTAGTTGTGGGCGAAGCGCAGCGTCTCGATCTTGGTGAGCTTCGCGTCGTCGGGGAAGGTGGGCAGGACGCCGCGCAGCGCGTCCAGCGCGGAGTTGAGGTTGTGCATCCGATTGCGCTCGCGGTCGTTGGCCTTCTTGCGCCGGCTGCGCCGCTGCTTGCTCAGGGCCAGCTCGCTCTTGGGGCGGCTGCGCCCCCCACGCCGCGCCCGGAGCTTCCTGGCGGCCCCCCGGCAGCCGCTCCCTTCCGCCTCGACGCAGCCCCCTGGCACCCGAGTGGGGCTGGGCGGAGTGGACGCGGTGCAGGTCACTTCCTCGTTCGCGGCGACCGGGAAGGGCTGCTCCGTCTCGGGGGCCACTTGGACGGCGGGCGCACCCGAGGGATGAGGCGCCATCCTGCTGCAGGATAAGAAACTCCGGTCAGCGTGGGCCGGTCCACCCAGGCGCGGTTCCCCATCCCGGGGCCGGGGGGGGGGGCAGGAGAAAGAGCCACCCCACCTGACCAGAGAGCCCTTTTCCCCGTTCGCATGCCGCGCTGCGGCTTCCAGGAGTTACCTTGTCCTCGTACGCAAAAGGGTTGGGAGCGGTGGGCTCTGCGCGCAGCGGCGAGCGGACCTGGCCGGAGCGAACGCCAAGTTCAGCGGGACGCGGGGGCCGCGCCGCGAGCTCCCACAGGCCTCACGCAGGGAAGCGGGAAGCGGGCCCCGGGCCTCCGCTGCTCTGGGCGCGCCTGCCCGGGCGGATTCCCGAGCCGCGGGTCGTGTGCCCCTTGGCACGCTTTATCCGCTCGGCGGGGGCCGGGAGCGTGCCGGCCCCGGGGCTGCCCGAGCCGCCGGCCAATCAGTGCGGCCACCCGGGGCCGCGCCACGCGAGCCTGCTCCTCCCCCGCGGGCACAGCTGGATTCCGCACAAAGGGCCGGGCCGGGGGAGGGGAGCGCCGCTCTGTTTGCTTTCTGCGCGCGGGCTCCGTCCCAGCAACTCTCGGTTCCTCAAAGAGCCTCGCCCGGGGAGATGAGCCCCGTCTGGCTCCCGTCTGGCCGCCCCAGACCGCTTTCCTAGCGTCCTGTCTTTCCCTGGCCCCTGTCCAGAGCCTCTCTTGGTGCGCTGACGGGGACTTGGGGAAACTTTGGGGTAGGTCGATCTCCGTGCGTTACACGCGGGGGATGTAGGCGGCTCGTCTCCCACCACGCGGCAGGAGATGGACCCCGGAGCCAGGTGTCCTGACCACAGCTTGGGAAACGCCACCTAATTCTCGATGCTCTCCTGCCCCGCGGGCGGGTTAGGGAGCACACGGGGATGTTTCACTGGCCCTTCATTCTGGGAAGGGGGGGGGCGACAAGGCGACTGCAGACACAGCCGTCCCTGCCCCTTAGAGACTTGCACCTGGGGGTGGAGATCCACCTTGCTGAGCCCTGAGATGACGCCCCGAGCTTCTCACACGGGGGCGCTTAGCCCGTCTCCTCCAGCGAGGCGGCAGCCCCCCCCCATCTAAGACGTGTCCGCGGTGTCCCAGAGGCAGAGGGCGCCGCGGCGGGCCCCCCGGGGACATTCCGCAGCTGCGGGGCGCGGACGGTGCCCAGCGCTCAGGCCGCGAGTTAGGCGCGGAGGGGTCGGCGGGGCCCGGGCGTCCCCGCGCCTCTCAGACGCCGCGCAGAAGCGGGTCCCGTCTCTGCCCGCGGTCCCCCCGTCCCACCCCCGGGGGGGCCCCCGCTACCTGCCCCCCGCCCGCCCCGGAATCGGACGGGAGCCGGCGGCGAGCACAGGGCGCGGCCCCGCCAGGGCCCCAGTGTTCGCCGTCTGGACATCTTTCCAAAGGGAGCGTGAACGCACCGTCCCTCCTTTCTTCCCCGCCCTCCCTTTTGTCCCGCCTCGGACACCCCGTGGTCTTCTGCTTCCGGTCACTCAGGGTGAGGAGGGGTCGCGGCTTCCGCTCCTCTGACCCGGCCGCGCCCGGGGGGGAAGGAAGCGGAGCCTGGGGGGGGGCGGGTGTGGGGTTCAGTCTCCGCCGCGGGCGAGGGGTTTATTTCCAGCCTCTCCCGACGCCCCGAGCCTCCCGGAAGCTGGCGGAGGGGCGCGGGACGGGCTGGGACCCTGAGGGGATGGGGTGAGGGGAGGGGTGAGTGTGAGTCCGCCCCGGCCGCTGGGCATTACCTGGAAGGCGGACGGAGGGTGGGCTGGCGTGGGAGCCGGGGAGCGGGGACTCCTGCGCTGCGCGGGGAGGGGGCGCTGTCCCCGGTCACCGCTGCTGCGCGGTCAGCGCGGCTCCTTCCCCGCTGCCTGGGACCTGAAGCCAGGGTCAGGCTCAGGACCAGCAGAGGGGCCCCAGGAGGACGCATGGGTTCCGCTTTTTGTTGCTCTTTCCCCTTAGATCAGAATGCCTTCTTGTTCTAAGAATGAGAACCTGAGATCCCTTTTACAGATGGAAAAATCAAGGCCCAGGAAGGAGAAGTGACTCAACCAAGGTCACAGAGCAAGTTCCAGCAGAACCGCAGGGAACTCAGGCCCCAAGGCTGCTGGTCCCAGACTCTCCTTTGCACCTGCTGCCTTTCTCTGATGGGGGGAAGATATCCTTTCAAGGCAAAATCAGACACCCCAAAATGTAGAAAGTAGAAGTCGTGGGTCTGTGAGGAATGACAGGGTCAGAGTACGAAAGGGGTAGTGGCCCCATCTCCCAGTGCCAAGGGGAGCTGTTGTTCCCTCGTGTCCCATCTCTTTACTTTCCTGACCCATTCCCCAGCCTTGCTTGATTTCTAGCCTGCGAACTAGAAAGAGGGAGGAAACCCAAAGCGTTGCTTCCCTAGCTCTCCGGGACCCAGCCTTGCTCTGTGGCGGGAGCCCTGGCCTTAGGCGACCAAAGCACCCCTATGCGTCCCTGGAGGCCTGAAGAGCAGCAGCCGGCATCCAGGGTTTTCATCTAGCCGTGGCTCTCAGGTGAAAGCGAAGGTGGGACTCGCCTTGGCTCCTGCTTGCCTCAAGCAGCTAATGGGTGCTGGAGAGAGCCTCAGGGGGAGCTTCCTGCCCAGGGGAGATTCTGGGGATTCTTGGAAACCTTCTTGATTGGGAGAGAATTCTGGGACTGGCTTGGAATTCTTATCTAGCTTCCCCAGAGCCCCTTCGACTCGGGGCTTTCCAAGGCTTGCCGCCGGCTGCCACTACTCTGGCTTTGCGCAAAAAACAGGGTGAGGAGCGCACTGCGGTCCAGGGCAGCGGTCGCCTTGCCACCTGCAAGAACTCTCCAGGTCCCTGCTTCTGGGACGGAGGGCGGGGCTGGAGGTTGAGGAGTCCTAGGGGATTAGACCTCGAGGTTTACACCCTCTCTCTTCACTGCAAGGGCCTCACAGACCCCTCTCCAAAGTTAATTCCCGTGCTTTTGCCGCTGAGGCGCAGTCTGCGACAACTCCGTGCGCACTGGCAGTATTTGTGCATCCGCTCTTCTAGCCGGGGAGCAGAGCCGGTTCCTGAGGACCCCAGCCAGCTACCACCTCTAGTGCCTCCAGGACCCCCTTGCCCATTTACATTTTGAAGCCCAGGCTGGCCTGGAAGCCGAGGGGACCCAGGAGAGAGGCGACAGCGTGACGCCTGGAGATCTCGGGCGGACTGGAAAGAAGGCAGGCAGCGGTCCTCCCTTTTGCCTTCCTGTCTGAGGGGGGAATCTTAGCAGTGCCTGGGGGCTCCTCGAGAAAGCAGCCGGAGGGAGGGGGGCCACAGAAGGCTGAATAGCTAATGGCTTGCCAAAGGAGGGGGTGTCTTTCTCTCGCCTTCGCCTCGGCGCTGAAAGAGGGGAAGACAAAAATCTGGCGAGCGAGCTGCCCGGGCCGAGACTGGCCACTTCAAACAGCCCTTCAAACAAAAGGAGAGGAGGAAAAGAAAGCCCCACCTGTCTCCAGTGTTTGCTAAAATAATAATAAATAGATTTCGTTTAATAAATAATTACAAGAGATTGTAAAGTGGAGTGCTTTGGAAAACATCTACCACGGGAGTCCCGCAGCCAGCCGTCACCTGCTCCCAAGCCGGGCAACTTTATTGTTAAGCCACCCCCCAACTAGTTCGCCTCTGATAAACTCTCCCTCGTTTTCACAATGACTGTTTACTCATAGTTAGCACAATATTACCTTTGCCGTGATAAACCCAGAGGGGGGAGACCTGGCCCCTGGCCCCTGGGCACACCTGTCCCAGAAGCTGACACATGCATTTGGCACCGAGCAGGCCTCCCCCCGGGGCCGTGTACATTGGCCCAATTGCCACCCATTTATAACAGGTTGGCTGCAAGGCCTATCTCGGTCCTATTTGTCTTCTTTTATTGAAAACATATGGTCTCCAGGGGCTCACCAGCCCCATATTTCATCTGCCGGGAGCTGGGGCGCTTCCGCAGGCTGGCGCTGCTCTGCGCACTGCTCCCCACCCAACGGCTGCTGCCTGCTGCGCCAGCTGAGGGGATGGTGGAGGTGGGGTGGGGAGAGATAAGGCGGGCTCCTCATTCGCTTTGGGAAAGACGCCTTTCCCTCAGAGACTCCCCCTCCAGGGGCGCGGGGACCTTGTGCGCTCTTGAGTGGGTGGCTGATTCTTTTTCTTGGGTAGGTGAGAGGGCGCCATATGCCACCCCCAAGGGCGCACAAGGGAGCTCTGGCCCATGGAGTCCTCGAACAAAGGAAGGAGAGGCCCGGGACCCCGGGAGCGCCTGAGGTCTTTATTTCCAGACCCCCCCTCCCTGCCGAGGGCAGCTTTTCCGGGGGGTCCGAAGCTGGCGCAAAGCGCCTGGAAACAAAGTGTGCACATTGTCCCCGCCGCCGCCGGAGACAGTGAATGCGTGAAAAGGTGCATTGCGCACTAGGACACCTGTTGAAGCGGCGCCTCTTCTCATCGCCTCTCTTGGCTCTGCCCTCGGTCAGCAGAGGGTGGGGGCTGGGAGGGGGGAGAGATACAGTGATTTGTGGCGACATATGTTGAGCAGATCGGTGTGTACTCTTCATAGGGACACAGGCACCCTTGCTCCCATACACACCCCGCGAGAAGGAGCAGCTGCTCTCCTCACCTTCTCCCCACATAATACCTGGGCCAGGCACTTTGGCGTCGCCTTTTGAGACTCCAGCTCTCTCCCACCCCCTCTGCTTTCCGCCCCCACCCGCTGCCCCAATCCTGGCAGCTTCGCTTTAGGACTTTATTGTCAAATTTAACAGATGCACGTTTGTTCCCAGCGCCCCGTCTCAAACACACACACACACACTCAGGCACCCACAGAAAATGCGACTGATGACACAGATGCGGAGCGCGAAACGTCCATATGCCCGGCTCAGCGCCGGCTCAGGCTGGGGAAACAAACCCGCGGGGAGGCCATCTCCAGGCGCCTCCAACTGCGCGCGGCCTTTTGGCACATGGCGCACAGCGCGTCACTGGGAGCCAGGAGCGCGCATAGCTGTGGACGCAGAGCGAGGACCCAAAGGTGGCAGTAAAGGGACCCCTGAAAGAAGAGGAGCGGGCCAGAAGCTCCCCGATTGTGCAATGCCTGACTTCTAGATCTTGTTTGACCTCTGGGCTTCTAAACTCCTCAGTGGTGAAGACACCTCCTCGTTCCTTCTAGGATTCCCAGAAGTGGGCATCCACTTGAGGGACACTAGGGACAAGTGGTACCTGGAGGAGTCCATTTGGCACACTTCTCCTGCCCAGTTCTCTCCTTGGTGGGTCAGATGCAAGTTCCAGGATCTGGGCTTAGCCAACAGCATGTGATGGGTGGGGGATAGTGGGCCTGGCTCTGCCCCGGCAGCTGTGCCTTCTTGAGCAAATTATTTCACCTGGGCTCCTCTCTGTGTCCCATCTATTAAAGGAAAAGGCTGTGGAGGAAATACTTGGTAATTTTCTTTTCAAGTTCTGTAAAGTTTGGAAATCTTGGATACCAATGGGTCTTAGGCTGCGAGTGAAGGAAACACAGAAGAGAGTGCAATTCCTCCCCCCATCATCTATTTCCCAGCCTGAGATTCTGGCCAGTGGATCTTTCACCAACAGTTGAGAGACTGGGGGGCAGTGGTAGTGGGGAAAGCCAGGCACGGAGGGGTTCAAGAAGCCATCTCTGTCCCCTCCATCTCTCAACTCTTGGTGCACAGGTAACCTTTGGACCACTGTGACACTCAGTGACGGGTCAGGCATGGCTCCTGATACTAGGCATTCAGACCTTTGCTTCTTCCAGTGCTGGGATGGAGCTGGGAAGCTGGGTGGTGGGTGCACGGCTCTTGGGCCCCTTCTCTCCAGGCCTTTTTCTGGAGAGAAATGTGCCCTTCCCATCCTCGCTGTGAACTTGGATGAGCTCTGCTCATTCCAAAAGAGAGAGGCAGCCTCCCTCCACCTTACATGAACTTAGCTGTCTCTATTTTCTGTGTGTTTTTTTTTTACTGAATGTGGTCCTGACGTTTCTGAGGTCCACTGGCTCAGGCAGGGATGGTCTCTTTTGGGAGAAGTTAGAGCTTTTGCTGGCAGGGGGCCTGGTGGTCCCTCTGTTTTCAAGCCCTGATGCCCCCTTCCCACCCACTCCCAACCCCTTGGGGGTTCTGTCTAGGCAACAACAGTAAGCGCCAAAGGGCGCCTGAACTGCGAGGAGCTGGGGGGAGGGGGAGGAATCTAGCCATCTCATGTCTTTAAGTCACCACTGATGAGATGCCCCCCCCCCCCCCCAGTTATCAAATTGGGAAAGGAGGACTGGAAGGTGTGGAAGGTGGGGAGAGTCAAGAACTAATTCTAGATTAATTCTATGGAGAAGCAATGGGATCCAGTGCAGTGCAGTTTTCCACACGGTACTTAGTAACACTAGTATCCATAGAGAACTTTAAAGGAGGCGTATCGCCCCCTCGCCCAAGGCTGGAATCCCACTTCCTTTGGTCTGCTCCAGCTGGCTGGCAGGAAATCCTTATTTTGTCCCCTCTTTCCCCTTGTACGCACTGCCCACACTTCAGAATCTTCATCCTATCACCCAGGAGTTGAAGGTTTTGGGAGCATTAAATAATGGAGACTTTCCCTTCTCTTTTGTCTTTCTTGTCCTGTGGCCTTCATGAGCCTCTGCTAGCTCCCGGTCAGTGCCCTGGAGGCAGGGCCAGGCTTGCATGACCTTGACAGTGAGGGCCAGGGCACCCACACTTGCCTCACTCCAGCCCCAGCCCTGCTGTGAGGGCCCTGAGCTTCCTAGTTCCCCTTGCTCAGACTGTAAAGCAGGTGGTCCCAATTGTTTTGATTATGTGGCACTATCAGAAAACTATTTTAGGCACATCCTTCAAAATATGTTAGCTGTTCATTATGCTCCATATATTATGTACAGTATAAACACATGCAAAGTATGATTTATTATAAAATAGATGTCTTTCTGTACCAGGCAGCATAAATAATGGAACAGAGAATGGAATTTGGAGCCAGACAGTCTGGGTTCCAATTTGGACTTCTGTACCTACTAGCTGTGTAACCTCTCTGAGGCACCTCCATTTTCTCATCAATGAAATGGGGGTAATAATAAAGAATCCACCTCATGGGTCTGAAATGATCTAGCTTGTAAAGCGATCAGTGTGTAGTGAGTGCTCAATCATGTATGAAAACTACTTGATGTATAGATTCTAAAACTTGCCTTCAAAGAAACTTGCACCCAGGAAATAATAAATATAACCAGGAGTACTAATATGTGATTCTTCTTGTGCTCCCCACTCCAAGCAACCCATTTTGAAACCTGCTGTCTGAAGCAACCACAGTAACAGTATCATCAATAATTATGACACAGGTTCATATTTGACCAGCACTTTCTCACCCATTAGTATTTCTCATCAAACTGGCGAGGCAGCACAGCCAGAGGTCAGCATCGCATTTTACATGTGAAGAAACTAAGGCTTTAGAGAGATGATGTAACTCACCCCGGGGCACCCAATTTGTATCATCGAGTGGGAATAGGAATCTACGTAGGCTCGCCCCATCTCTGCCTCACCAGCCCTGGCTTGCTGTTACACTGTGGGCCCCACTTGTGAGCTGATTGTAAAACCAACCCAGTTAGGCTCTTGCTGAACAACTACCAAAGAAGGGGGTGTGGGCTAATCAATAAGGCCAGATGGTGATGTGTGCCTATGGCTCATTCCCTCTTGTTCACCAGAAACCATAGTGTGCTTAGAGGCGCTCTGGCATGTGACCTTCTTTGGTGGGTGGGGTACATTTTACAGATGCAAGTTTAGGAGACAGCACGTTTATGCAGAGCTCCAAGTCTGCACAGGAAGCTACAAATCAAATTCCTGTCAATGCAATTGCCCAGACACCAAGATGGCCCAGTTCATTTGGGCACACCTTACCTCTGTTCCATAAATGTTTATGAAGGGTCATTATGAGAGGGTGGTGGCCAGCTGTTCTCCATAGTCACAGAGATTAGACCCAGGGCAAGTGACTTGAATTAGAAAAGCAGGGATTTAGACTATTGGTGAGCCTGTCTCTTCTAACACATAAACATTGTGAGAGTCCTCTTCTGATGAGCTTGAGTCCTCTCTGTAGAGACTTCCCATTTTCTGGCCTGGTATAGTTGTTCAGCCTGCTTAGAGGTAGGGGATGGGCTGGCTAACCTCAGGAGACCCCTCTCTTCCCATGACTTCATCACCATGAATAGTTAGGATGACTCTTCAGTTGTATAGAACACACTTGGAAAGCCACTTATCAAAGAAGCCCTTCGAGATTATGAGTGGAATTTATTAATACAATTCTTTTTTAAAAATATGGTTTTATTGATTGCAGAGAGAGAAAGGGAGAGGGAGAGAGAGATAGAAACATCAATGATGAGAGTCATCGATCGGCTGCCTCCTGCACACCCCCTACTGGTGATCGAGCCCACAGCCCAGGCATATGCCCTGACCGGGAATCGATCCATGACCTCCTGGTTCATAGGTCAGTGCTCAACCACTGAACCACACCAACTGGGCTAATATAATTTTTAACCTGAGTGAATTGGAATCAACACCAGTTCCCTTCTGAAGAATTACAGCCCAACAGTACAAATGCATGATGTGCTAGGTGTGAGAAATACAAATAATCAGAGGATTAGGGCTGAGGAAGACCTTCACTAGCACGTGGTCCCCAACACTAAATTGACAAATGTTTGGGAACCGAGGCTCAGATAAGAAATGTGTCTTGTCCAAGGTCACACAGCAAGTGTGGCCTTTTCACTATCCCATGATCAAGTTCCAGAGCCCTTGCTCTGTGTTGCTTCCACTTGGTACCCATCATTCCCTGCCTGGTATGTGGAGGTCCCTTGTTCTGTGTCTCCCTAAATACAGGATGAGCTCCTCGATAATAGGACTGTGTCATGTTGAGAATTTAGCAAGGACATTGTAAATGGTGGGTCTCCAATAGAGATCAGCTTGATGGGCTCGTGCAGGTGAAGGCTACATGATACCTGGGCATCTGGGCAGCCAGCAGGAGGCTGGGAGATGTGGACTGAGCGAGTGAGTGGGTGAGGGAGTGGAAGACGCTGATCAGACCCATATGGCTGATGCAGCTGATGGAGCCAGGTCTGTGGGGATGATGGAAATGGAGAAAGGGAGGCACATCCTTCCCTTCAAAGGCACAGCCTGGAAGCTGTATATATTATTTCTGCTCATTTCCATTAGCTAGCGTTTAACCACATGGCTTCATTTAGCTGTAAGGGAGGCTGAGTTATGTAGTCTGAAGTTTAGGTGACCGTGTGCCCAGCTATAAATTGGAAATCTATTACCAACGGTCTTTGCCACACTTAATCATTGGAAAATAAGAACTTTTCTTCCTTGGACTATAGTAGAGATCCTCAATGTAGTGTCCACACCACACCTTCACCCCAGCCTAGGGCTCCTGAAAGTGATAGGCAATGTCTGTGTGTAGATGCATCTTGCTGAGGAGAAGATTCTGAGTTCATTTGTTTGTTTTGTTTCTGAGAATTATTTTCTAAAGAGATGTGCCAAGGCTTTGAGTGAATGAAGAACTTTGAATAAAACTTGTGATGAAACAAAATGAAGACTTCTTAGTCATTTAGCACACAGTTATTGAGGTCTAAAGTAGGCAAAGCACTGGGGATAAATACAGTCCTTGCCTCAAGAACTCAGAGTCTAGTAATGAGACAGGCATCTAAACCAAGAATTACAGAATCTTCTGTGCTTTCTATCCCAGAACAGGCTCTCTGGTAGCCCAGGAGTCTGTAAATTTAGCAAGTGCCTCAGCACCTTTAATATGAAGCCAGAGTTGGGGCCAGGCCATAGATGATAAGCTTACAAGCTTTTGATGGGGTTGCTGCAGGCAAAGATGTAGGAACTAAAGCTGGCAGGAAGAGTCCTGGGCTCTGGGCTCTAAGTCCAGCCCAGCAGAACTGTAAACTGCTCCTCTATTAGGTAGGACGGATCGCCTACTCATCTATGAAGAGGCAGTGTAGGCAGTGATCAAGAGCAGGCTCTCAAGTCAGCCGGGTAGGTTTGAATCCAGGCTGTGCATGGATTTTACTCTCTTTGTAATGTTGGACAAATTACTTCATTTTTCTGGCCCCGATTATTTTGTCTATGAGTGGAAGCAATAATAGAACTCACTTGTAAGGCTGTTCTTGAATTAAATGAGTTAATAGATTTCTAGCACTTAGGATAGTGCCCAGTTTATAGCAAGGGCAGTGCTTTATGGAGGGTTACTGTGTGCGGCCACTGGGTTAGTGATAGGGGTGTCCAGGGGAGCAAAACATCATGGTCCCTTAAGGAGCTGACAGCCAGTCTACTTGGGGAGACGGCCATTAACAAAGCAATTGTATGAATAGGTGATGACAAACTCTGGTGAGAGCTATGAGGGACATGCTTTAAGAAGGAATGCAAGGTTGAGGTCGAGGATGGTGTTCTAGAGAGAGAACCTGAAGCAGAACGGAGCATAGCACATCTGATACAGTCAAAGGGCCTTTGGGAGGGAGCCCTGAGGATAAAGGAAGACAGGTTCGAGGTGAAGCTGGAGGGCTGGCAGGGCTCCATTTGGTAGGCGGGGCCCTGTAGAGCTTTGTGGGATTTCCCCTGAGAGCAATAGAAAACCACTGAATGGTTTTGAACTGGGGACTCACCTGTCCATAGTGTACATTTATGAAAAGATCAGCGTGTATGTGAAAAGCAGATTGGCATAAACAGAAGCGAAACCAAGAGGCCTGTCCAGGTGAGAGAAGATGGAGCTTGACTGGGTTCAGGGCATAGAGAGAAACAGGTAGATTTCGCTGAGAGAGGGAGAGTGCTTAGAGTCAGGCGATAGATTGAGTATGGGACATTAGAGAAGGGAAGATAGAAATGATGGTGGAGCCTTTCAGTGAGATGGAGATCACTGGGAGCCATGCTGTGTTTGGTACCTTTGAGATGTCCAAGTGTTTAGTGGACTATTAGCCACTCAGGTCTTGGAGGACATCTGTGCTAGAGATGTTCATTTGTGGGCCATCTGAGTGTAGCCAGTGTTTGGGTATAGATGATATAGTTTAGGGAAAGAACATGGAGTGGGAAGAGAAGGGCCTAGGAATGAGTCTCAGGAACCCCAAAGTTTACACTTGACCTTAGCCATAAGGCCCAGAAGCTATGGGGAACTCCAAGTTTTAAAGGCAAAAGAGATGAAGAGGAACTAAGGAGATTGAGGGTGAGTGGCCAGTGAGGGAGGAGGGCCACCAGGAGGGTGTGCTGTCCTGAAGGTCAAGAGAAGGATCTTTTAATTCTGCCTGGAGTAAGACACCATGTATGAACCAACTTGGGGGAGAGTTGAATGTTAAATATAGGCATAAGAAAGCATTGTCATAACAAATGCAGTGCTGTGTTCTACAGACAGCAGAGGGCTCTGCAAACATGTGAGACCCAGATGACCACCCACCTGAGGTGGGTGTTGAGAACTCAGAGTGCAGGGCAGGGAGACGCTGTGGAATTCATCCCTAATCTTGTGGGGGTTTTTTTGTGTGTTTTTTTATAGCCAGTTTTTGCTGGTCCATATTTTATACCCAGTCTATGCCACAAGGACATTAGAGAAAGTCTGGAGAAAAAGGATCAGGGAATCAGGGGGAAAGACTAGGAGAAAGCAGGAGGCAATGGTCCTGAAATATTAAAATATGCAGTTTTTTTCCAAAGCCGTGTCTTAGAGGGCAAAGCTGTTTTTACTTTTCCGGAGGCCTCTCTGGCATTCCAGCTCCAACATGAACGTCCTGTCTTAAGATGCCCACAATGCACTGTGTGTGACCGAGGGGCTCATGTCATAGCAAAGAAGGTGAGGGAGTGGACTAAGGATCACAGGAACCACTGGCCTTTTCAGATGTGGCACCTTCGAGAAGCTGCTAGCCTAACAGAGCCCTGCAATGTCCTGCGGAAGGCACTGCGGAGTGAGCAAGAGCAGGACGCCGTCCTCTGGAACACAGTATAATTCCAAATCAACACTGCATGGTGCTGTGCACTTAGCAGGTCAGAACACATGTTCCAGGAATCAAGAGAGTGGAGGCATATATGACGGTGGTCCCTTAAGATTGTAATGAAGTGCCCGGCCAGGCGTGGCTCAGCGGTTGAGCATCGACCTAGGATCCAGGCGATCGGGGTTCGATTCCCGGTCAGGGCACATGCCCGGGTTGCGGGCTCGATCAATGACTCTCTCATCATTGATGTTTCTCTCTCTCTCCCCTCCTGTCCTCTCTCTGCAATCAATAAAGATATATTTTAAAAAAAAAGATTACAATGAAGTGAAAGAATTCCTGTTGCCTAGTGGCATGGCAGCCGTCATGAAGCCGTAGCACAACACATTGCTCACGGCTGTGGTGATGCTGGTGTAAACAAACCTGCTGCATAAAATGTAGCCCATAAAATGATGTACATCACATACTACTTGATAATGATAATAAATGGCTATATTACTGGCTCGTGTATTTGTAATACCCTACTATACTTTCACCATTATTTTAGAATGTACTCTTTCTACTTATAAAAAAAGTTGCTGTAGGACAGTAAGTCATGTTATGCCTGCCAGCCTCATGCATCTTGTGTTTACCTCTTCTCTTACTCGCGTCATTGCCTCTTGTGCCTGATTGAACCTCATGCTGTGTTGTACAGTGTCCTGGCTACAGGCCTGTAGCCTGGAGCAATAGGCTGTCCCTTACAGTCTAGGTGTGACACAGGCTGATTCCGTCACTGGTTTTTGATGCGCACACGAGGATGAAATTGCCTGGCAGCAATCTCTCAGAGCATGTCCTTGTCGTTCAGTGGCACACGGCAGCATTCTCCTTTTTACACATTGCTGTAACTGATTTGCTAACGTTTTGTTAAGGACTTTTATGTCTAGGTTCAGGGAGGATATTGGTCTGTAATTTTCTTGTGTGGTCTTTGTCAGGTTTTGTTTTCAGAGTTTTTCTGGCCGCATAAGAATGAATTGGGAGGCTGTGCCAGTTATCAGTTTATTGCCTCTCGGCTCCAAATCCCTCTTTCTTTGTCTGCTCTGCGATAGAGGAGATGGTCATATAAATATATGCCCTTTGCCAGCCGGCACCATGTTAAGCTTTGTCAGCAGAGGGTGCTGGAGGGACACTGGAGGGACACTGGAGGAGGACGGGATTTCTCTCCCAGCACGGTGAGCTTCCTCCAGTGCTTAGCTAGCTCAGCAGGGTGTCTCCTCCAGCATCCCGTTCTTGCAGCCAGCGGCTTCCCTGGGCACCCCCTTGGTGGCTTTGCAGTGCAATGCAATGCTGAGGCTCCTCCCATGACCGGCCCCTGCCGCACCCCCCACGGCAGCTCTGCAGCAAGGTCTGAGGGATCCCACCGCACTGAGGGTGACTGCCGCCTGCGCCCCAGAGGGCTGCACCCACCAAGTCACCCCAAGCGGCACCTCAAGCGCCTCGGGACCTCCTACTCACCCGGGGAGCCAGGCCGTGTCCTCTTCAGGGAGGCCTGATCTCAGCGCAGGGAGGGGATCTTTGTGGTTGCTCTGGTGTGTCCCCCAGGGACAGTAGCGAGTCCTTACATTTGCTACTCCTCTGCTCTTTAGGGCTTTCTAATTCCAACTAGACAATTTCCCTTTTTTTCCAATGTGCTGTTAATACTTCTTCATATTAAATTTCAAATGACTGTTTAACGCCCTCGGTGGTTTCTGTCTCCTGACTGGACCCTGAATGATACACAAGTGCTCTGTTCTCTTCTGTTTTCTGAAAGAGGGTTTAAGATTGATATAATTTTTACCCTTAAATTTTGTTCACTGTATTTCCTTTAGAGCCTGTAGGATCTCTAGAGATACCATCGCTTTCATTCCTGATATTGGTGATTTGTACTCTCTTCTTGATAAGTCTAGGGGGTGTGTGTGTGTGTGCATGTGTGTATCAATTTTATTAATCTTTTCAAAGAATAAACTTTTGACTTTATTCATTTTTCTCTTTCATATGTCTCTTTCCACTTCATTGAATTTGCTCTTAATTACTATTTTCTTATTTACTTAGGTTGAATTTCTTCTATTTACTTCTTTTTCTAGCTTCTCAAGGTGAAAACATAGGTAATTGATTATTTTATAATATAGGCATTTAAAGTGGCACATTTTCCTCTAAACACTGCATTATTTGAGTACCACAAATTTTGATATGTTGTGTTTTCATTATCACTCAGTTCAAAATATTTTCTTATTTCTCTTGTGATTTTTTTCTTTGACCCATGGCTTATATAGAACTATGTTATTTATTTCCAATTATCCCCCCCCCCCCCGCAGATATTACTGTGTATTGGCTTATAATTTAATTCCTTTGTGACTGGAGAACTACTATATTTTTTTTTAACTTTTAAATCTATTAAAACTTATGGTCTAAAGTATGGTCTTTCTTGAATATGCTCTTGACATTAATTTATATTTTGTGATTGTTGGTTGTAGCATTCTGCAAATGTCAATTAGGTCAAATTGGTTGATAATGTCATTCGGATCTTCTATATCCTTACCTCTTTTTGGTCTAATTTACAGATTACTGAGAGAGGAGTGTTAAAATCTCCAGCTATAGTTGTGGATTTGTCTATTTCTTTTTTTCTGTCAGTTTGGCTTCATAAATGTGGAAATTCTGTTATTAAGTTCATACGTTTTAGGAATTGGTATAGCATTTATTAATTGTCATTTTCAACCCTATGAAACAGCACTCTGTGTCTCTCCTAATAAGCTCTGTCTTGAAATCTACATCATCTGACATTAATATAGTCACACCAGGTTTCCTATGTTTGGTGTTTGCATTGTATATCTTTTTCCATCAATTTACTTTCCACCTATTTGTGTTTTTATATTTAAACCATCTCGCTTGTAGACAACATATAGGCGGGTTTTGTTTTTTAATGCAGCCTCTTCGGACAGTCTCTGCCTTTTATGAGATCGGAGTGTGGGATGCATGTCCTCCGATGTCGTTGTTGATGCGGTTAGGTGTAGGTTTACATCTTGCTAATTGTTTTTATTTCTTCCTTCAATGTTTCCTTCCTCAATTGCTCCTTTTGTGCCTTCTGTTGGGTTAATGAGATGTTTTTGAGTATGTCATCTCCTTTTCTCTATTGGCTTCTTAATTCTATACCTTTTTATTATTTTTATTTCCTCCCACCAATATAATGCTATATACCCGTCCCCTCCATCCTTTGTTCTGTGCTTGTGATATATTTTACTTCCACATGTGTTATAAACCTATCCGACATTATTATTGTTTTCACTTACTTGACATTATTATTTTTGTTTTAAGCAGTCTGTCCTTTTTTGAGGAAATTATAAAATTATATAGCATTTTATGTTTACCTACTTATTTACCATCTTTGGTGTTCTTTATTTCTTCCTGTAAATCAGAGTTCTCATTAGGCATCATTGGCCTTCAGCTTAAAGAACCTCATTTAGCATTTCTTATAGCTCAGGTCTATTATTATCTCAAATTTTATTTATCTGGTAAGGTCTTTACATTGCACTGAACTTGAAGGGTGCTTTTGGTGGATACAGAAATTTTATCTCTCTCAGCACCTTCATTCTGCTTTCTGTTTGCATCCATTTATTTCTGATGAAAAGTCACGTGGCATTCATATACCTGATTCCCTACATGTAATGTGTCATCTCCGGTTGCTTTTAGATTTTCACTGCATTTTTGGTGTTCAGCAGTTTGACTATGATGTTCCTAGGCATGTTTTTCTTTATATTTATCCTACTCAGAGTTTGCTGAGATTCTTGGTTCAGTGAGTCAATGTTCACCAAATCTGGAAACATTTTTGGTTGTTATTTCTTCTAATAATTTTTTCTGCTTCAATTTTACTTTCTCTTCCTCTTGGGGCTCTATTGTATGCATGTTGGACAAGTTGTCATTGTCTCACAAGCTTTATTTTATTTTCTTTAATATACTTTTCTCTCTCTGTTCTTCAGACCGACCAATTTCCCTGAATTTTTCTGCTGCAATCTTCAATCTGCTGTTAAGCCCATCTAGTAAAATTTTCATTCCAGCTATTGTATTTTTTGGTCTCAAGATTTCCATTGGATTTTTGAAAATAAACTTTTAATTTTAGAATAGTTTTAGATTTAGAGAAAAGTTGCAAAGACAGTACAAAGAGTTCCTATATACCCTGTACTTAGTTTCTCCTATTGTTAACATTGTACATTACTATGGTATGTTTGTCACAATTAGCATTAATACATTATTATTAACTAGACTCCATCGTTAACTCAGATTTTATTAGTTTTCCCCTAATGTCTATTTTCTTTCCTAGGATACCATTCAGGATGTCATATTATATTTAATCATTATGTCTCCTTATGGGCCCCTGGTCTGGAACAGTTTCTCAAACTTCTTTTGTTTTTGATGACTTTGACAGTTTTGAAGAGTACTAGTCAAATATTTTGTAAAATCTACCTCCACTTGAGTTTTTCTGAAAATCAGATTGTCATTAGAAACACAACCCACAGAAGTAGACCATGACCTGAATGCTAAATCTAAGCGGGGCGACTGCAAGTTAAAATAAAAAATGAAATAGGATTCAAAGTGTCGCAAAATAATAGTAAAAATATCCAGGATACAATTGGGAATCACAAACCATGACAAAAATGAGGAGTATCATAACTTGAACAAGAAAAGACAATCGACTGATGACAACACCAAGACGAATTGGATGTTGGAATTATTTGACAAGGATTTTTAAAGTAGCCATCATAAAAATGATTCAACAAGGAATTCTAAATTCCCTCGAAACAGATCCAAAAAACCTCAGCAAAGAAGTTGAAGAAACAAATAGAAATTATAGAATTTAGAAAATACAATAATAAAAATATATTTAAAAAATTACTGGGTAGGATTATTAGTAGACGAGGAGGGTGGAAGATAGAGCCAGTAAACTAGAGGACAGCTCAGTAGAATTTCCCCAACCTGAACCTGTGGGAAAAAGACTTAACATTTATATCACTGCAATACTGAAACAGTATTCAGAGAAATAATGGCTGAAAACCCCCTCAAATTTGGTTAAAGACATTAATATACAGGTCCAAGAAGTTGGGCTAATCCCAAATAGGATCAACCTAAACAAATCTGTGCCAAGACACATCGTAATTAAACTTCTGAAAACGAAAGACACAGAAAAAAATCGTGAAAGCAGCTAGAGAGAAATAAGACATTAAGCTGTAGAAGAACATCAATTCCAATGAAAGAAGGTTTCTTACCTGAAACATGGAGGCCAGAAAAAAGTGGCACACATTTTTTAAGTGCTGAAAAGAAAAACCTAAATACAATTTCTATGTCTGGCAAATGAACCCTTCAGGAATAAAGGAAAAACAGACAAAAGCCACTCCCTGGAATAATTTGTCATTAGCAGGCCTATCTTTAAAGAATGGATAAAGGAAATTCTTCATACATGAAGGTCTCCTGGGGGATTTGGAAAGAAAGAAAAACAAGAGGAAGAACAGAAATATGGACATTTACAATAGACTATCCTTCTCGGGAGTCTTATGAATCATATTATAGTGATGAAACAAAAGTTTTAACACCATCTGATATTTAAGACAATAGTATTTAAAAGCAGGGATGGTAAAGACATCTAAATGGAAGTAAGGTTTTCACACTTTACTTGCAGTGAGAGAACGTTGATACCAGTGGACTGTGGTAAGTCACATATGTACAGGGTGGGGCAAAGCAGGTTTATGGTTTTGAGTACGTGAAACTCAGAGTTTATTCTTTTTTAAAAATATCTTTATTGATTTCAGAGAGAGGAAAGGAGAGGGAGAGAGAGAGATAGAAATATCAATGATGAGAGAGTCATTGATCGAGCCCGCAACCAGGGCATGTGCCCTGACCGGGAATCGAACCCCAATCGCCTGGATCCTAGGTCGACGCTCAACCGCTGAGCCACCCCCGGCCAGGCCAGTGTTATTTTCCATATGAAAAACTGTAAACCTACTTTTGCCCCACCATGTATATTGTAATTTCAGAGAAACTACTAAGAAAAATATACAAAGTGATACACTCAAAACCACTATAAATAATTAAAGTTGGAATCCTAAAAAATATGCAAGGAAGGCAAGAAAAAAGAAACAGAGCTGCTTTTGTAAAGTTCTGGCTGCCTGCCTGATAGAAGAGTTTCTTTCCCCAGTTCATCCAAGGCAACTGTTTGGTATTGCATCATATATTTTCAAAACCTGAACTACTTAGCAGAGTTGAGGCTCAAAAATATCTGTTGAATAAATAAACAACATTTAAAAAAAGACAGAAACAAGAGACCAAAGAAACAAACAAACAAATTTTTAAATGGCAGAGTAACCTAACATATCACCAATTACCTTAAATGTAAATGATCTAAATATACTAATTAAAAGTCAGATATTGGGAGAGTGGATAGTAAATACACTACCCAACTACATGCTGTTTACCAAACTCACTATTCAACAACATAAGTAGGTTAAAAGTAAACTGATGGAAAGAGACACATCATGAAAATGTTAGTTTTCAAAAAGTATGAGTAACTATATTAATATCAGATAAGGTAGACTTTAGAGCAATGAAAATTTCTCAAGACAAAGATAGGCATCATTTAATGATAAAAGTATCAATCTAACAGGAAGAAATGATCTGAAATGTGTTCATACCAAACAACAGAACCAAAAAACTAGGAAGAACTGATAAAGCCAAAAGGAGAAAGGACGAATCCATGTCTACAAGTTGGGGATTTCAACCCTCCACTCTCAGCAGCAGCTAGAACTGCTAGACAGAAAATCAGCAGGATCTGCACAACACAAATCCATAGGAAAATCTCTAGGCACTTGGAAATTAACAGCACACTTCTAAATAATCTATAGGTTAAAGAGGAAGTGGCAAAGGAAATAAAAATATGTAGAACTGAATGAAAATATAGCAAAGCAAAATATGTGGGATGCAGCTAAAGCAGTGTGAAAAGTTTCAACCCTCTAATCATATAATATGTTCTCCTGGCAACTAGCCTTCATCCTTAGGGGCTTTCCAAAAGTCACCCCTTAAAATAAACTCACGTGTGGTTGAAAGGGGCTTGTTATGAATTAAAAAATTTGCCGTTAACTCATCACTTAGGAAATTCCAAGGGTTTTTAGGAGATGTGTGTCAGAAAAGAGTATAAAGACGAAATACCTATTTGTTATTATAAATCACAATACCACAAGTAGCTTTATTTCTCATAGCAAAAAACTGGAAACAACACAATTGTCCTTTAACAGTGAATGGTTATACTAAGTGTTGTACATCCACACCATGAAATACTACTCAGCAGTGAAAAGGAGTGAACTATTGTTAGATACAACAACCTGGATGAATGTCCAGATAAATCTCTGGAGTGAAAAAAGCCACTTTAAAAAAATTACATCATGTATAACGCCTTGGAAATGGCAAAATTACAGAAATGAAAAACAGATTCATGGTTGCCAAGGCTTAAGGAGGAAGTATGGCTATAAAAGGACAAGAGGAGAACCCCTGGTGGTGATGGAGATGTTTGGTGTCTTGACTGTGTCAGTGGCGGTAGCCTGGTATCACACCATGTTGTACTAGAGTTCTGCAAAATGTTACCATTGGAGGAAACTGAATAAAGCATATAAGAGATCTCTTTGCATTATTTCTTACAACAGCATAAGAATCTACAGTTATCTTAAAATGCAAAGTTTAATTAAAATAAACCACAACATCTGCTTGAATTTACTGAGGCCATAGCAAGGCAGTTTTGGTAGATGGTAAGATGACCAGATTCCTTCCATATTCACTCTTCTACACGGTGACGGTGCTGCTCCCTCCACTGAGATGGGGGTCTATTTTTCCATCCTTTGCAACTGGTGTGAAGAGTCCATTTCTGGTGGGTGTGACCAGTAGGACACTAGAAAACATGATGCAAGCAGAAGTTTGAAAAGCACTTATTCATTAAGACTTGCTCTTTTTGTTGAATTTCAAATCCTGAGGCCATGATGTGAATGGGCCTGAGCTAGTCTGCTGGAGAGTTCATGTCCAGGAGAACCAAAGCTCCCTGGACAACTGCCTGCAAACTGCCAGAGATATGAGTGAGTTGGCATCAGAAAAATTTCCCTCATCAACTAATGGATTACCCTGAAATAAATTTTATATGGGAAAGAAAAGCCAAATGCTTAACTCCTTCCTTTATTTACTGGCTCTCAGAATAATGAATTAGTCTCCGAGCAGGGTGGATTTGTATTGGGTTAATTTCACTAAACAGAACTGTGTTTCCCAAAATTTCCTTCCCCACAAAGTTCCAGGTTAGTGTACACAACAGTCCACATTTTGTGCAAGACTTGGAAGGCAAAGCGGAGCAGCAGCCATCTGTAAATTTTTATGCTCAGAAGGTCAAGGCCGGGCACCATGCAGCTCGTCCACACTGCTGCTTACCTGCTGGTTAATCTCGTCCAAGTGGGAGCCAGGCTGCAGCTACTGCAGCTCCTCCCCGGTGCTCCTCAGCTTCTCTAACTCCTGGGCTAGGGGTGTGTTTAATTCCAATGTCACCAGTGCCATCAGGGTTTGAGGCTTGGAGGCGGTAAGAGATGGGCGAGTGTTCCCGCTCATCCTCGTATGTTCCAGTTGACCTCTGCGCCCTCACCTCACGTCCATCTCCCTTCCCACCTGCCTGCCTGTGAACGCCGGGCTCCAGCAGCCGGCTGGGAAGCAACAGCCTCCCATTGATGGTGCAACCCACTCCCATCATTGAGTAAAGCTAATACCCTCTGAGGAACTCTTGATTATTAATACCTCCTGGATTTTGCCTCTCTGATTGACCTCTGAGAAATATACGTAGCAACCTCCAAAGTGATCAATGATGTGGGTTTGGTTTTTTTAATAACTTACGAATTTATGGATGGGGCTTCTGATCTCAGTTTCGACATGTAAAGGGCTTGGAAGTCATCATTCCATCCTTAGAACAAGAAAGAAGGTGAATGAACTGAAAACCAATGACTTTTCTTAGACCCCTTGGAGAATTGAGGCCACAGGGCAAATGGCCCCCCTGTAATCTGGAGAGACAGGTGAGTAGAGAGAATCACAGTCAGAATCGGCTTAGCTTACCTGGAGCAGGATCCTGGAGCCACAGACCAGTAAGCACACTTAAATGGTAATTTTAACCAATTGCTGGAGGCTGAGTGTGAATTAGCTTGAGAGTTAAACACTCCTGGGGCTACTAAAATAAGGTTATTTAGTACTATTTATCGCTAAATTACAGTTACTAAATACAATTTAAGATACTTTTGAAGTTCTTTTTGTCCTTGTGATATAGTACTGTATTATAAAATTATTATTGTTATCAAATAATTTCCTGTGGTTAAACCACAACCTTGATATGTAGTGAAGTCCATCTGCTTCATTTTATTTATTTATTTTTAGATATGAATTTTAAATTTTTTGATTTAACTGTATTTCATAGTTATTATGTAAGACATTTAACTGGCTCCAGAGTCAAAACCATGAACTAAGGTGCTTCCAGAGAAGTCTACTTTCCAATCCTGTCTCTTCCTTCCCCTTACTGAAACCATTTTTATTAGTTTTTGGTCTCCTCCCATGGATATTCTCCCTTTCTTAAGTAAAAGACAGCATGCTCTACATGGTCCTGTACCTCACTTTTTTCACTTGGCAATCGTCATTCCCTAGCTGTGCCCCTGCAGCCGGATCCTGGGTGAGCTGGACTTGCGAGGAGGCAAACAGAAAGCGGCTGCCATCTCTCCCCGTTGCCCTTGCAAACGGGCTCTCCTGCCTTACTCTTCACTGGTCCTCAGTGAAATCTCCGGCCTAGGTGAGAGGCCCGAGAGGGCTTTCGCAGTCACTAGCAGGTAGCAAATAATAGCATCTTTCAGCAAATATTAGAATGTCCATCTTTATTTAGGGCTTCTCCCCTCCAGCTCAGACCTACAGCAGATGGGGCCACTGCCCTGGGACAGGTGTGCTCCTGCTCACCTCTCCAGCTGCTGGTTCGGGCCCCAGAATGGGAAGAATCAGGAAAGCTCTTGTTTGACTGCTGTACTTGTCACCTGATGCTGGTGCTCTCTGGGCACGGTTGTTTCTAAATGCTGATCATCTCACCCTAGAAGTAGCTTAGTGAGTTCTTTGGAGACCATCCCTGTCGCTCAGGCTCTCTCACCTACAGTTCCCTTGGCACAGGCTGGAATTCTGCTGTCCCCACAGTGCCTGCAGGCTCAAAACCTTCTGTGGCTCCCTGTCCCCTGAAGTGAAGCGTGGGCTTGGAAATCCTTGAGTCCAGGGCTCTCCTTGGATGGCTAAGGAAAGAGAAGCTCAGAGTTTTAGCTTGTCTGCATTTATGTCACGTTCTGACTCACACAACACCCTGAGCATCCAGTCCCACCACACCCCAGCTGGATCTCCATCCAGACAGACCAACCTGCTCTGTCCTTAAACACGCTGCTTAGAGCCCCAGCCTCACACCTCTGTGAGGCTATTCCCTTGCTCAAAGGCCACCCCACCCTTGAATTACTTGGGTTTTCCAAGACCTTCAACCTTCCCCACCTACAGAGCCACTCTCTTCATCTTGAACATCTGCAGCCTGGATGGGCTGTGCTATGGTTCTTTCCTTTCTTTCCTTCTTCCCTTCCTTCCCTCCTTCCTTCCTTTTTTTTTTTTTTAAACTGAAAGAGTTGGCAATTTTATTTTCACATTTCACAATACAAATGAAAATTGCTTTATTTGTCCCACTACTCCCCTCCAAAACTATTTTCTCTTTGATAGGAAGAGGGAGTGACTCTTCCTGGTCTTGCTGTTAGAAAGCACAGAGTCGCAGCACCACGATCTGCGGGTGAAGTAGAGCAGTAATATCAAGCTGACAGAAAGAGGGCCCCCTCTCTCCTCATCTGTCTGGCCAGCCATTCCTGGTCGGGTGGGCCCCATCATAGGATGGGCGGGGGATCTCATCATAGGGGGCCCAGGCATCATCGGCAGGTGCCCTTCCATGGGCAGCCTCATGTCAGGAGCAGGTCCCACTGGCATCATCCCAGGAGGAGGGTCCCCCACGTGGGGCACTGGCAGCTACCTGGGGGGAGGTGGGATCATTGCCCCCGCAGGGAGCCTGCTCTTCCAGCCCTTCCTGATAGTGGGCTTTCACATTCTTTGTGTTTCCTACCATGCGGTGCGACTTTCTCACAGACGGAGAGTCATGGGAGAGGTCTATGCATCGCAGTGGTCACAGTAAGACCTGGGCGTGTTGTTCTGCAGGCCGCTGGCCACTCTGTTCTGTGGTCCCTTTCTTTGCTTTGAGCGTGCTCACGGGCTAGTGTCCCTTTCCTTCCACCACCAGGGCTCCATGGGGGGAAGGTTCACTGGTAATGACCATGACTGCTGAGAATAGAGGTGCTGTGTGCAGAGGGCTCCATGTGGATCATCCCAGTCCATTTCCACTGCAAATGCAGGGGATGGAAATCATCATCCCCACTTTACAGGTGAGGAAACAGGCTCCAAGAGACTGAGTCACTTGCCCAAGGTGACGCAGTTGGTGAACAGCAGAGCGAGCACTCGAAGTGTGACTCACCTCGAGCTCAAGCCCTTTGCTATTGGGGTGCCGGCCACTGCGGTGGCCCCTGCACACATGGCAGCAGGTGGGGGTGACTGTCGATTATTGCAGCCAGCTTTGTCTGGATGGTGTACATTGGGAAACTGAGGCTCGCCTAAGGTCACACAGCCTGTTTATTTTCCCACACTGGGGCGGGGCAGGGGGCTCTGCTGCCTTTTCTAGTTGTTTTATTTCCTGCTCCAGTAAAGGAGACTCTGAGATGCTCTAGATTCTTGTTGGGCTTAGGAAAAGCCTCCCCCACACCGCCTCCCCTGCCCCCCTCCCGTGGCAGATCACAGGGCCCAGCACCATTGAAATTTCAGTCCCAAACCCCAGCCAGGCCCTGAACATATGTTTCACCCTGAAAGGAACAATGGGGCCTCCAGGCTTAATTAAGACCCCACAAAAAGCACTTGGCTGGCCTGGCCTCATTCTCTGCTTTTGGCTCCTTTTTTGTTCACCCCACCCCCACGCTTCTGTTTCTATTCCTTGTGTGGAAGGGATAAAAGGCACCCAGGACCCCCCAGCTCTTCCACTCTCCCCGCTCCTCTTTTCTCACAGTCTGACCTCCCTCCACTCTTCTGAGCCTTGAAGTAGAAGAGGCCGCCTGGGTTCTGGTGCCAGGCTGCCCGAAGCCCCCATGCCCAGCTGAGGAAACAGGCAGCCAGGGAAAGCCCACCTGGCTTCCTGTCCTTGTAGGAATGCCCCAACCTGGGACCCCCAACTTGGGACCCCCTGCCAGCTTGTAGGCTCAGCCTGGCCCAGGCTCACAGTCTGATGTGGATTTTAGTGGAAAGTAGCCCCCTTGACTCTAAAGTAGAGGCCCCGTTCTGAGAGCCCTGTGTGCACCCTTAGGCCCAAGTCCCCGGATTGTGGAGCCTTATTGAAGGGCCGGACCCAGCACAGCACTCAAGGAATTTTATGTTGAATGAATGTTTACTTATCTAACAAAGCTCCCGTACTGTTTACTGCATGTTTAAGTGCTATTAATCTTCACAGCTATTAATCTTCACATTAGGTAGTATTTTCAACCCCAGATAAGATAATCAAGACACAGAAAGGTTAAGCAAATTGTACAAAGTCACACAGCAAGTAGTGGGGAGCAGAGCCAGAGAATTCAAATCCGAGTCCACTGGCTCAGATGCCATACACTTAATCCCTACCCAGGGCGCCTCTAATGAATGCACAGATCTATTTTTTTTTTTTTTTTAATATGTCTTTATTGATTTCAGAGAGAAGAAGGGAGAGGGAGAGAGATAGAAACATCAATGATGAGAGGGTCATTGATCAGCTGCCTCCTGCACGCCTCCCGCTAGGGATCGAGCCCGCAACCCAGACATGTGCCCTGACTGGGAATCGAACCTCAGTCTCCTGGATCCTAGGTCTATGCTCAACTGCTGACCTCACCGGCTGGGCGGTAGTCACTTTTTATAATGTGTCAAGAAAATTTCCCCTACTCTGAGGCCTAAAATATATGAATGTGTATATATACATATATATGAATTATATTTTAAATTCTTTATTGTTTTGCCTTTCATATTGAGGTCTATAATACACCTAGAATTTATTTTTGGTATATGTATACTTATGTGAGCTAGGGATATGATTTCATTTTTTTTTCTGATATAGATACCCGGTTATCACAGCACCGATTATTTAAAAGATTATCCTTTCCCTATTGCCCTGAAGTTCCTCTTTACTGTATTTCCCAATTAATGAGGTTTGTTCCTTACTCTCTAGACCCATTGGTCACTCCTTATCCTTGTACCTAGATCACAATGTCTTAATGTCTTACTAGAAACCACTGAGGCCAAAAAGAAATGGCTCAATATTTTTCAAGTGTGGAAAGAAAGAACCTGTGAATCTAGAACCCTACATCCAAAGCAACATCCTTCAGCACTAAAGAGGCTATCGAGACATTCTCAGATAAAGGAAAATGAAAATAGTTTGTCATCAGGAGACCTACACTAAAGTAATGGTTAAAGGAAGTTCTCCAAACAGAAGGAAGAAATAAAACAAAGGGCACTGGAACACCGGGAAGGGAGAGAGAACACAGTAAGCAACAACATGGCTAAATACAATAGGCTTTCCTTCTCTCCTTGCGTTTTCTAAATTATGTTTGGCAGTTGAAATAAAAATTATAACACTGTCTGATGTGGTTCTAAATATATGAAGAGGACATATTTAAGATGGTTACATTATACTTGGGAAAGTAAACAAGCATAAAGAGAAATAGAGTCTTATACTTCACTCAAAATAGTAAAATTATGTCACCAGTAGACCATGAAAAGTTATGTATATGTAATGTAACACTTAGATTACACTAGAATAATTAGATTACATAAATAAGCTATATAAAGAGGCAAACTAAAAAATACAAACTAAAGATAAATAAAAATATATTACAGATACATTTTTGAAACATCTGTAAATATTGTATGTGTGTGCATGTGGCTATTAGGGTGTGATGTGAAATGCATTTCTGTCGAAAGAGTGAAAATCCACTGGTCTGAAGCAGTGCTTCTCAAACTTCCTTGTGTGTGAGAGTTACCTGGAGTTTGTTAGAACACGGACTCCTAGGCCGCAGACTGAGATTCTGACTCAGTAGGTCTGTGCCAGGGCCCGGGAGTCTGCAGTTCTCTCCAGCTCCTCGTTGATGTTAGTGTTCTCAGTCAGCATGTAAGCACGAACAAGGATTTTTATGCAAGCCTGGAACAAAGATAAGCTGTTTGCCTCCCACCCCATTCTCTGAGCAGCACTGCTCCAGAGCACTGGTCCTGTGCACAGCAAACGCTACTTTGTACTTAGTTTGTGTGGCTCCCAAGCCTCCTGCCTGCATTCTGGCACTTGTTGCGATTGGAGAGAAAGTGTCCAGGCCAGGCCTCGGTGGGGAAAGGGCTCTCTCAAGGCTGCCTAAGGCCCCTCCTGTCTGGACTCACTATCTGGCGATGCCTCTCCCGGGTTTCCTGCCCACCTTTGAGTTCTGGAACACGGCGCCTAGGCTTCCATCATTTCCTTCTCTTGCAATGTTTCACCGAGGAGGGATCAGACACAGTTTCCTCAGTGGACACAGACCTATAGAGGCACCAAAGTTCTGCTTTTTTCCCACACCATTCTCCAAGCAGTGAACACAGCAGATTATATGTTTGTGTGGGAGAAAGAGAGAGGAGGAAATACCAGGAGGAAAACAAATAGATATATTTAAAATTACATTGCCACATCCATTATCATTGTTACAGAGCAATATTTTCTTTTTAACATCTGCAGAAGTGGAGCAGGAGCCAGGACAGCTGTCAGCTGGTTAACAAGTAAGTAACTGCAATGACCAGAAGGACCAAAAGAACAGTTGGGGCACCTGCTGGGGTCAGTCTTATGTTGATGGCATTGCCTGGAGGGACGAGGCAGCAGCGATGAGAGGAACCTGGGGGAAGCTGTTTGGTGGGTGCAAAGAGCCTAGAATGGAGGGGGTAGGGCAGGGAATGGGTTCCTTTGAATCCTGGCTCTGCCACTGACCTCAGGCTGGTCATCGGGAGTCTCTCTGAGCCTCAGTTTCTTCATCTGCAAAAGGAGGACAATACGATCTCTCTTCACTTCATAATCCAAACAGGAGTGACCTGGCCTCTGGAAAAGCACTTTGGACGTGGTAAGGACTGCACACACAGCAGTTATGACTGTTGCATGGAACAATCAGGACCGAAGTTTGTGCAGTTGGCATAAAAGTCTGCAGATGTGCGGGGGAGATTTAGATTGGGTGGGAAGGGCCTTTGGGCCCATAGACAGGCCCAAGCAAAACAAGACTTCAGGTGATATACTTTTGTGCTTTCAGGGACAGTGACGAGACCAGGTGAGCAGAGCTGAGGGAGAGAGTTGGTAAGGGTGCTGGGGCCAGAACTGCAAGGTTGTCAAAGCTTGCCAGTGAGTTGGGTCTTGTTGGGGCAAACAATAGGGGAACCATTGAAGGGTCTTGAGCAGGGGAGAACCTGAAAGAAGTGGAGAAGTTGGAAAAATGACTCATGGCTTCCTGCAGTTGTTTTAATTGTTAATGATAGACCTTTTTTAAAAAAAAAATGTATATTAACTGTTGAAAGTATTACAGATGTCCATGTCCATGGGTTATGCATATATGCATATAAGTTCTTAGGTTAATCTCTCCTCACACCCCCACCCCCGCCTTCCCTCAGAGATTCCTCAGTCTGTTCCATGCTTCTCTGGATCTATTTTGTTCATCAGTTTATTTTGTTCATTAGATTCCACATATGAGTGAGATCATGTGATACTTGACTTTCTCTGCCTGGCTTCTTTTGTTTAGCATAATTCTCTCCAGGTCCCTCCATGCTGTCGCAAAGGCTAAGAGACCTTTCTTTTTTATAGCTGCATAGTATTCGTGGTGAAGATGTACCACAGCTTTTTTATCCACTCATCTACTGGTGGGCACTTGTGTTGTTTCCAGATCTTAGCTATTGTAAATTGTGTTGCTATGAACATAGGGGTGCATAAATTCTTTCTGATTGATGTTTCCGGTTTCTTAGGATCTATTCCCAGAAGTGGGATCACTGAGTCAAATGGAAGTTCCATATTTAATTTTTTGAGGAAACTCCATACTGTCATCCGTAGTGGCTGCACCAGTTTGTAGCCATATCAAGAAGATGCTTGATATGATTTCAATCTTCTCGAACTTGTTTTGTGTCTTAACATGTGGTATGATAGAACTTTTTCAAGTCTAGCTAAACACTATGACCTCCTGAAGCTGTTCTTGACCTTCTTTGGAAGGACTGACTTCAGTCTCTGGGCTCTCATGGTTATCCCAGAAATTGTTTCTTTGGCAACTGCTGTACCAGCTCAAGCTTTCCTGGAAACATCCCTTATTTCCTCCCTGGTTCCCCCAGCCCACAAAGGTTTTGAGCCCCATTTATGGAGCTCTGTTCATGGAAGACTGTGCTTCTCAACCCTGGCTGCTCATTAGAATCACCTGGAGATTGTCTTTTGAGATGTCTCCATGCCCAGGTTATATCCCAGGTCAATGGCATTGTCACCTCTGGGGTAGAATTCAGCCATCAGGGTTTTTTAAAATGTCCCAGGGAATTCCAATGTGCAGTCAGGTTGGAGAGCCACAGACCACCTCTGACAGTCAGGATTACCTGCCTCGGGACTGCCGCTTGCACACCTGCAAGGTAACAGAGTGCGGAAAGGAAGCATTAGGGTTTTAGTCTATACTATTTGCAATCCCATTCTTTCTAATGTACGTACATACTTTAAAATCAACTTATTGTGGTAGAGCAGTAGTGACAACGATGGTCAGCAGCCCTGGAGCACATGCTGTGGCCGTGCTCTCCTCTAAACACTTTACACAGAATAGTGCTTAGTGCTTAACAATAACCTGATGAGACGGACACTGCTATTATCCCCATTTACAGATGAGAAAACTGAGTGCGGAGAGGTTGAATAACTGGTCCAACATCACACCACTAGAGAGCAGCCATCCCAAGATTCAGACCCAGGCTGACTCTAGCAGCCACCTTATTTATATATATATTTATTTATATTTTTAATTGAATTTATTGGCGTGGCATTGGTTAATGAACTTATATAGGTATGAGGTATATAATTCTATAATACATCATCTGTATACTCTTTTGTGTGCTCACCACCCCAAGTCAAGTCTCCTTCCATCACCATTTATCCCCCCTATGCCCTCTTCTACCTCCCCCCACCCTCTTCCCCTCTGGTTCTAGCCGCCACCTTTTATTCACAATGCCAATCTGCTCTCACACAGCACATGTATAATCTATAAACAAAGAAATAATGCAGAAATAAGATACAGATATCAGGGGGACCTGCTCACTATTTTAAAATAATATGTTTTTATTGATTTTTAGAGAGAGAGGAAGGGAAGGGACAGAGAGATAGAAACATCGATAAAAGAGAAACATCAGTCTGCTGTCTCTTGCACTCCTTCCACTGGGGATCAAACCCACAAACAGGAATTGAACTGGTGACCTCCAGGTTCATGGGTCGATACTCAACTACTAAGTCACACCAGCGTGGCCTGCTCAACATTTTTTATTGAAAAGATTTCATAATCAAATAATTAAACCATGGTGGCAGACGATGAGTCCTTCAGGCAAATGTCTCACACTTCTTCCTGTTACCCCCACCCAGGAGCTAGCAGGCATCTGGGTCCTAATATATGCTCAATAAATATCTGCCTGCTCCCAGAAGCATCCACTGATTGATAATCATAGAAGACGTGGCACATGTATACAATGGAATGTTACTTGGCCATACAAAATGAACTTTTACCATTTGAGACAACATGGATGGACCTAGAGGGTATTATGCTAAATGAAATAAGTCAGAGAAAGACAAATACCATGTGATTTCACTTATATGTACAATCTAAAAATAAAATAAACAAACAAACAAAACAGAAACAAACTCATAGATACAGAGAACAAACTGATGGTTGCCAAGTGGGAGGGGGTTGGAGGCTGGGTGAAAAAGGTGAAGGGATTAAGGAATACAAACTTGTAGTTACAAAATAGTCGCAGGGATGTAAAGTACAGCATAGGGAATATAGTCAATTATATTGTAATAACTATGTATGGTGTTGGGGGTACTAGATATATCAGGGGGATCACTTTGTAAGTTATATAAATGTCTAACCACTATGCATACACCTGAAACTAATGTAATATTGAACGTCAGCTGTAATTGAAAGATAAAAAAAAATTAAAAACACTAATGTTTACCAACACTTGCTGTGTGCCAGGGACTCTCATACTAATCTTCACCCAATCCTGAGAGGAAAGTGCTATGAATGTACCCATTTGGCAGATGAGGGCACTGAGCAGCTCAGTAGTTTGCTAGAGTCCAGAACCTGAACCCAAACTGTGGGACTGCAGAGCTCATTCTCTCCCACTGGTCACCAGGAACATAGGGAACAAATTATGAAAGTCCGGGTGTGAGGGTGGGATTGCAAAAAGCAGGAAGGAGGCACAGGGTGATCCCTCCTTTGCCAGGTGGTTCTTTGCCGGGAGTACCTTTCCCCATTAGCCTAATGAGCAAACTCCTACTTACCCTTCTGGTGCCAGCTCAAAAGCTGCCTCCTTCAGGAAGCCCTCCCTCCCTCCCACTGCAGTTAGTTGCATCTGCTTTGTGGGTCATACCTCATCTTCCTCACTGGAGTTGGAGCTCCTTGAGGGCAGGGCAGGTCCTACTCAAGGGGCATCCAAGGAGCCTGCTCAGCAAAATCACACGGGTGCACCGAGCCTGTGCCCCACCCCCTCCCGGCAAAGTGCGCCCCGCCCGTGAGCTCCACTTCCCTTTCCTCCTCGTCTTCTCCCTCCTCCTGCCTCTCCTGCCCCCGAACTTGTCCCTCTCCTCCCCCTACTCTTTCTTCCTCCCCCCCCACCCCTCTGGACTTCTTCTCCCCCCCCCCCTTCTTCCCTCTCTCCCTCCTCGCGCGCCCCGCAGCCCGGCCTCGGGGCGCGGCAGCTGCAGTTCCCCCCGAGGCCTGCAGAGCGCGCTGCTCCGCCGCCCGCCGGCCCGCAGGGCTGCGCGCGCTCTTCCCGTGAGGTCAGGTGGGAGGAAGCGGCCTGGCAGCCGCGGCGAGTGGAAGCGGCCGCGGCGCCTGCAGGTGGGTGCCGGGGCCCGGGGGGCGGGGCGCACCCTTCCCCTCCCGCGGGCCCGGTGTCAGAGCTGGGCTCGGCGGCCCGGGGGGGCCCCTCCTGCCCCGGGAGCACCCCACTTCCCCCATCGGTAGGGTCAGGTGCACCGAGGGCCGGCGGCGCCCACAGCCCCCGCGGGGGTCGGGTGACCAAGCACCGAGGGGCTGCGCGGGACCACGACCCGCTTGGCCTTCTGCAGGGGCCAGCCGGCTCCAGGCCACGGGCAAGCGATGGGGGCTCTTAGCCCCTTTGGGCGTGTGTGTCACAGCGCTTTTGAGAATTTAAATGAGAACTGTGGCTCGTCTCCAGAGGAAAAAAAATGGCCTTTACGCAGACTCGGGAGGCGCATGGAAGGTCCCCACCCCCACCGCCAGCCCTTGGACACCCCTGGGGTCTGCGGAGTGGGGCTCTCCCAGAGCCACAGAAGCATCCCCCATCCCATTTTGGGAAGGCTGGCCCTGCCCTCCTGTTAGCAAGGAGGGACTGGTGCTCCTGCGGTGCGGGACAGGTGTGGGGCTGCCCTCTGCAGGTCTGCGCCTCTGCCCTGCTCTGGGTGCCCACCAGTGCCCTCTGCTGCCAGGCAGTGGGTCTAAAGTGGCTCTGAAATGAGCCGGGATCTCCTGGGGGAAGGAAAGCTCAGGTCCTTGGCATTTACTCCCTAGGGAATAGCACACTGGACCCGTTTTGTTTTTGTAGTGTTGTGTGTTTTTTAACAGAAGGAATTTGAGAATCTGGGGACCTTGGGGCCTGGGACTGGCTATTTAGTACCCAGAGAAGGTCTTCAAGTTCTTTCTCTGCTGCCCATAGATGAATGCTCCTGGGCACGCTAGTTGCACTAGAGGAGTGTTCGGAGGTGTGAGATGAGCCTTCGTGGACTTTCCACAGTGTCTGGGCCACAGCAAGGGTTCTTGTCCCTATTGTTGCTGGTCGTGGTTAATAATAAAACCTCCTCTCCAAGGATCCTTTTGATAGTTCCCCAGTGGATTCCATGTCTGAAAGCTTTCTGTCTGGCAAACAACTTGCATTTATTTCTCTCCTTTTTATTAATCAGACACAGTGCCTGCTGAGCATGAGTCACCAATGTGAGCATCTAGAATTGCAGTTTTTCCCATTGAAAGCAGGCATCTCTTTATCTCTGGTAAATTGGTGTTTTGTTTTTTCCCCGCAGCCTTTTTGAGGTCTGAGGAAAGGTGTGGCCCAGCAGGGACCCAGAGCTCCTGGGAGGATGGTGCGGATCTTGGCCAATGGGGAAATCGTGCAGGACGATGACCCCCGAGTGAGGACCACTACCTCACCACGCAGTAGCACCACTCGACAGGTGGGTGCCTAGCCCCCATGGAAGGGGAGCAGCTGTCCACTGTCCTCTGGACCAGTTATTCATTAGGTCCCAGAAGCTCTCTTATTGACCAGTAACCTCTAACCTGAAGTTCTCTTTGTGGAGAGCTAGGTTGGAGAGGGGTAGGGTGTCAAAACTTGGGGAAAACCCACAGTAAACTTATTGCCCAGCCCCTTGCCTGCCTAGCTCTTTCTCCTTTGGGCAGCCTTCCCAGACTTCAAACTCAAGAGCTCTCCTTCCTTTAACCTGGTTAGCAAACTCCACTGGAGCCATCGTCTTTCTTTTAAGAGTTTGTTGGATGAGAGAAGCTGGAGAGTAAGCGGAGGAGATGAGCCCCCAGCCACACAATGTTGATTTCAAAGGAAAGAGTGACAAGTGTTAAAAATGCCTGCCTGAGTGCTCTGCCCAGTAGTCTAACCTGCCTTAACCCCTTTCTCTTCTGTGCTGGGCACATTCTTCCTGGCACCACATGGGGAATGCAGCCTGGTTGTTTCTGTGCTGAGAGCTTGTGACTCAGTAGCTGGAATTCCTGTGGGTGGCATCTGGGGATTGCTGAGAAAGGAGGGTGTGGTCCTGGTAACTGTAGGGGAGGGCAGGGCCCAGCCCACAGGGTTCCCTTCTGCCTGGTACCTCACCTCCAGGGAAGCTTTCTTGGGATTCATTCATTTTTCTCTCTCTTCACCTTCCAGAGCTTTCTCAATAGGGGCCCTGGTGCCCCCCTGGGGGGTCCTGGCCTCCGGCAGCAGCAGGGGGGAGCCAGGCTAGGTGCTGCTCAGTCCCCCTTCAATGACCTCAACCGGCAGCTGGTGAACATGGGCTTCCCCCAGTGGCATCTTGGCAACCACGCTGTGGAGCCCGTGACCTCCATCCTGCTCCTTTTCCTGCTCATGATGCTCGGCGTGCGTGGACTCCTTCTGGTGGGCCTCGTCTACCTGGTGTCCCACCTGAGTCAGCGGTGACGTCTGCTGGGGGGGCAGGTGTAGGGAGAGGGAGTTGCTAGGCCTTGGCGTAAAGCAGGCACGTGGGGAGGGGATCTAGTGGTCTTGAAGGTGTGCTCAGAGAACACTCCACATTGTGTTAAGCATGATGCAGAGGGAACCTCTAGTGCAGCAGTCCCAAAATATCAGGTGGATACCCTAATTCCCTTGAGATGTTTTTATGTAGTATTGGGCCTGCATTAAGCACAAAGAGCAAGAAAGGGATTCCCTTCCCATTCTCTTACAGTCCTTTTATGCCAAGAAGACAGTTTCAGCTTGGAGCCAACATGTTCTCATGCCTCTGGAACACATGCTGACTTCCCTTGTTACTAGGGAATAGGCCTTGGGCTTAGGGCAGGTGGGAAAAATTTCCAGACTTTTATAGCCCTTTTTGTTTTAACGGTATATTTTTATTGGCTACCTTGTATTTATGACAGGTGGTACTGGCACCCTCTTAATTGTGGTGGTGTTTTCAATAAATAAATTTAAGTAAACATGAGTCCATGTAGAGACATTAATAAATAATAGTACAGCTGTACATAGATCTGGAAGACATGGTTCACCATGGGCATGGTTGGGATTGGGGAACAGGGTAGAAGTGGGCATTTGGCCTTGGAGGGTGGTTCATAACTTCAGGACCTGGGAGGGGTCCAGGTAAAGCCTGGGTTGGGTCTCTTGTCTGATGCTTAGATAACTTCTAGGCTCACTCTGAAATGCTGGCCAGGATGACTGATGAGCTGGGGGGTCAGGACAGCCAGAGTGCAGCTCTCCCTTGTCCAGGGGCTCTGCCCAGAGGCTTCTTAGCCTCCTGAGGCCCTCATAGCCTCTGACTGCGGCACACTCCCCACAGAAAGCGGAGTCTTGGCGCTGACTACCCAGTGCATGTGGGGTGAGAATGCCTGCTTTCTGTGAGAGGAGGCTTTGAGTTTTGGCTGGTGAGCCCTGATCTGCATGGAGGCCCGGGCAGGGGGATGGGGATGGCATTGGGTGGCTGAGGGCCCTGGGCCCAAAATTGGCTGAATGTGAAAGGTCAGAGAGAAGCTGGGTGGTGAGCTTGATGACTCCCCTGCCCAGAGACCAGATCTCTCACCCCCTTTTTAGGATCCTTTGGGGTTTGGCAGTTTGGGGGAGAAAGGCATGTTTTGGGGGTGATTCTCCAAGGCCAGAGCTGGGAGAGCAATCATGGGATGTATGACTGCGACGATGGGGAGAGAAACTGAGATGGATTCTATTCCTACTTTGACAATCTGCTTGCTGTGCTTCCCAGAACAGAACTGTTTCCTCCAGACCCCTGTCCCCACTGCTGCCCTTGAGGGGGCTGGTGGCCTTCATCACAGACATTCCTGGGGAGCTTTGTGGTGTTGAAACAGGACTCCTTTTTCAGCGTTTTCTGTGTCTATTTCCTAGCGGTGGTTAGAACCTGTTCCCTTTATGATGGCCATACAGAGAGGGGGTGCTGGTCCTTTGATTGGGGGTGGTCACAGACAGGGAAGGGAGGGTCTGACTCCCAGCAGCTCCTCCGGGTCCTGGACAAGGGGAGGTGGTACCCAGCCCTGGCTGGTGTCTGGCTGTTCCCTGTGCATCTCCTGCCCTGGCACCTCTGCTCACCTCACCCAGCAGCTGCCAGGAAAGAAAGGGATGTTCCTGCCCATCATCTCTCTCCCCTGAAACTGCCTCCTCAGTCTGTGTCTCTGGCTGGGTTTTACCTTTCTTTTCCCCCTTGCAAAGCTATGGGACTCTCTGAAGAAATAAATCTTAAGTGGATGCCCAATATATAAATACCTTTGAGGGATATGAATCTGAATCCACAAGTTCAGGGCTGAGGACTGTGTCTTTTTCTAGAATTCAGTTTCCATTCCCAAAACCCAAGACCTCTGAGGAGAATGGAGGGTCCTTTAAAGAAAGCAAGGGAGTGGGGGCAGAGCTTTTCTCCCTACTCCTGACTAGTCCCTGAGAAAGACGAGCCTTGCCTTACTTCTTGGCAGGCCCTGGGAAGCAGGAGGAACCCTGGGCAGCAGTGACCACACAGGCTAAAGAACCTCCACAGAGACTTGTCAGCCAGCCGAAGGGAAAGGGTTGGGAGCTCCAGGTGAGTTGTTCGAGGAAGGAGCTATGTCTTGTCCTGTTTGTTGACTGAATTCCAACGCACAGGACATGACCTCAGCAGAACTGCTCTGGTTCAATTGGGCTGGGGGCCCAGGGGCCACCTCAGGCTCCTTCACCCACCTTCCTTGTACCCCTCAGGCTCTGGCAGAGTTGGCCAACCTCTGCTCTGCCCCACTTTTCGAAGTCCAGCGTCCAAAAGTGTGCTGGGCCTGCCTGCTCTGGGCAGGGAAGGTGCCCCTGGGGTGTGCAGCCTGTATAAGCCATAAGCATTTTTGCCTCCTGTTTGAATGCCCCTCAGTGAAGCTTTTACCTGCATACACAGAAATTCTGGTGCCAGTGTGTTCTGAGCAGGTAGAGAGGTTCTTTACTCTGGTGGCCTAATGCAGACCTTGATGGGCCTCTCAGTGAGGCCGAGGGCCACCTTGGTCCAGTGGGTGTCCTATTCGCTGAGGGAGGTGGGCTCTCCTCCTCTACCCACCCTCTGCCCCACCCCACCCGCTGTGTGACAGGACCCCCCAGCCTGGGCCGCCTTGAGGGCAGATTTCTGGGGAGGTTTCTGCTAATCTCCAGGGCTAATCCGTGAAGCTCTGTGTGTGTGTCAGGTTGGATTTACAGCCTGGCTGCCTCTGGGAGAGATGCCGCCCCCATCTGAGCCACAGCTGGATCCCCCCAGGCCTCTGCTGCTCTCTGGGACTGGATAGGGTAGCCCCTCCCCCCTGAAGAGTTATTTTGACTCCCTGGTTGGGGCTACCTGGTGAGCAGAGCTGCTGGTGTGACTGTCTGTTCCAGCTCCAGCTCCTGGACTGCCAGAACTCTGCCTTTTGGCAGAGGCAGGGGTTGGACTCCCTCACTGGGGACTCTTGCTTTGTGAATGGAGGAAGAGGCCTTGGTGTGGTGGGCAGAGCCTCTGCCCTCACACGCCTGACTGGCGTGACCCCCACCCTGGCCAGCTGGACCCCAGAGGAAGCCTGTCTCTTTGCAGGCCCGGCTCCGCTTTGTGGGTCCATGACCTTGGCCACTCGAGCCTGTTTCTCATCTCTTAGGAGGGATGATGACCTGCATCCCTCCTGCCTCTTGGAGCCTCAGGGATCGCCCTTGGCGTGGTGGGTGAGAGATGAACCGAGGGCATGGAGAGCGGAGACCGCCCCAGCCCCTGCTCCTCCTCTGCAGATGCTGTGCCTGGGACTTCAGCTCCTGTACTGTGCCTTCAGCCCAGGGGACCCAAAACATCCCGGGCACCTAGGGGCCCCACTGTGCCTTTAAGACCAGTGTTGCCCCCTCCCCAGCTGCTAGAGAAGAAAGGCGGCTGCTTCTCTGTGCTCCCAGAAGCTGAGAGGCTTGTTGAGGGTCTCGGTGTCAGGACAGGACGAATTTACTGACGGGTGTATGTGCCTGACACTGCTAAGCACCTGACATCGTTTAGTTGGCACTAAACGATGCACTTTATGACTTACATACTGTCACTGTCATCTCTGTTTCACTGCTGAGCACACTGGAGAGCATTTATAACTTGCTCCAGGACCCTGAGCAGGCTGGATTTGGAGCTAGGATTCAACTGAGGCCAACGCCTGCATCCCTGGCCACTCTTCTGTTTTACCATCGGCTGTTTGTCAGAATCACCTGCAGACTCGTTACAGATGCAGATCCCCAGGCCTCACCAGATTCTCAGAAGTGTGGAGGGATGTGGCCCGGGTCTGCCTCTTCCAAAGCCCCCCAGGTGATTTTGATGGTGGGGTGAGGTGGGGGGGGGTCATTTAGACACTATGCAGAGTGCCGGTGGTGGCTCTCAGAGAAGAGGAGTCACCCAGGTTCACTCAGAAGAGGGAGATGGGGAGGGAACAGGCCTCACTACCTGCTGGGACAGATCGTTCCCCTCAGGCCGTCTCTGAGGGCAGTGGGCGCAGGGTGGGTGTGAGGAAGCTGCCTGCAGCTTTCCAGCCAGCGGTCCCTATAGCTCCCCAGCTCTGCGCTGCAGTCACTGATTGGGGTGCAGCCCTCTTCCCTGCACTCCTGAACGCGTGATGTTTTCATTGCAAACTGACAAGGGGAGAAATCCCATGACCTCGCGCAGGGTCCCTGAAGAGCTGTGCAGGGATGGGGGCGTGGGTGGCAGGGTGGCAACAGAGGACTTTGCTGCCACCACTGGGTGGAGAGACAAGCCTGCAGCCTGTCCCGCAGGGCATGACAGTGGGAGAAACAAAGCTCAGCCCTCCCTGTGCTGCCACCTAGGGCCCCAAGTTCAGGGAGAGAAAGTTCCAGGAGATGAGCGCTTCGGTGGAATTGCAGTGGGGTGTGTGTGTGTGTACGTGTGTGTATCTCACCCTCTGGTTTGCGAGAGGGGCATATGCTGAAACCTTTTGGCCTTAGGGACCCAGAGCTTGGGAGGAAGAAGAGGAAGCTGTCCGTCCAAAATGAATCCCGGGCCACCAGCTTTAGTCCGTGTGTGTGTGTGTGTGTGTGTGTGTGTGTGTGTGTGTGTGTGTGTGTGTGTGTGTGTTGGGGCAGGGGGGTGGGTTGTGGCTGCTGGATGCCAAATCCCAGTTCCACCTCCAGTTAGCCAGCGGCCTTGGGCATGGTTCCGACTCTCCCTGGCGCCCTGTGCCCTCATCTCCTCTGCACCTTGTGGGTTCAGGAGGATCACGTATATTAATTCACGGGAAGCACTTAGCGGTGTCTGGTACAAGGTTAGCGCTTGATAATTCCACATGCACAAAACAACGGCATTAGGGTTTACACGTATTTCTTTAGAGCAACTCACATTTTACTTAAATCTGCTGTTTTGAAAAGGAAGCCTCCTCATGTTACTATTGCAAATAAAAGGCCAACATTGCTTGCCATTCATAGTAGATATCACTACAAGTAAATTCAGTGTAGCTAAAAGAACACAGTTCCCTTTTAGCTGCGCCTGCTGTGGGCCAGGCTCTGAGCCTGGTGCTTGCTTTCTTTGCTTACCAGGATTTGGAGAGCTGAAGACCCTCTAGCATCTCACTGAGACATTCTCCTCGATGGACTCAGAAGAGTAAAGAGAAATGAAAAGGGAATGACTTTTCACCATATGATCCAGTGCGGTGTCTGTGAATTGTTTACAGTCACCTTGCACACCATCCAGAGCACGTCCCACCAGGCGAAAGCATCTCACAGCTGTGATCTTGGGCAAGCTGTGTTTAAAATTCAGACCGAAAGGTAATACATTTGCGTGGTTCAAAGATCAAGCAGTGTGCAAATGTACGCAGAGAAAAGTCTCCTCCTCCCCTGTCTCCATCCGTCCATCTGCCCTCCCCTCCACTCTGTCACTACCATTCTTAGTGTCTTTTAAATCCTCCCAGAGTTTATTTATGCAAATGTGAGCCTGCATGAATATGCTAATTTGTCCTTCTTTATACAAATGATGGAAAATAGATAATTTTATGCTCTTGCATTTTACTTAACAGTATATCCTGGATACATTTCAGATTAGTACAGAGAGAGTTTTTGTTGTTGTTAATCCTCACCAGAGGACATTTTTTCCACTGAGTTTTAGAGAGAGTGGAACTGAGGGATGGAGGGAGAGAGAGAGAGAGAGAGAAACATCTATGTGAGAGACACATCGATTGGTTGCCTCCTGCATGAGCCCCGACCAGGGCTGGGGAATCAAACCTGCAACCCAGCTACCTGCCCTTGTCCAGGAATCGAACCCCCAGCCTTTCAGCATGTGGGCCAATGCTCTAGCCACCGAACCCACCAGCCAGGGCAGAGAGAGTTTCTTCATTCTGTATGGTTTTGATATTGGGGTGAGTTGTTGACTCTCTTTTGCCCTCAATGGAGTCATCTGACCACAGGGGGTTGACTCCCAAGGGCTATGTAGCTCTGACCCAGAACCACTCTGTTCCCCTGAAACATGGGGATGCTGAGAGACATGTCTTCCCTTCTCCCGGCCCAAGGAGAAGCTCCTTAGGTGGCTTAAACTTAGTCCTGGGTCCTAAGTTCAGCAAACATTCAGGGAGTGTATTCTGTGTGTCAGGAGAGGCTGAGGCTGAAATAGCCTCGGAAGTCACAATTAATTTTCTTGGTCCCCTGGACAGCTAGGTAGGGTGCAGTTCCTGTCTTCACCTGGCTTTGTCTGGCTAAGTGAGGAGTTGTGGCGGCCTCCCCTGAAACCTGTCCTCCTGAGTCATGCTGCACCCCAAGGTGAGCAGTCTTTCCATTTGGAAAACAAAGGGGCAAGACTGGAGTTCCTGGAAGGCCCCTTTCAGCTCTAACACTGGATGATACTGGCCACAGGGCCTTGTCCATAATAGGTGCTTAATGGACTTTGCTGCTACTTGGCTTGGCATTGCCAGTGTCACTGTCCCTCCACCCCTCCTGACAAGTTTTTGATAAAGATCTGGATTGAGGAGATGGAGGGAAGCCACGAGGACTGACAGAACCTCAGGCTTTCTTTGGCAGTGAATTGGCTAATGAAATCCCTTTCCCCCTCACGCAGGAAGACCCTGGAGACACCCCCTCCCCCCGCATCCCGGTGCGTCAGCCTGAAGGGCCTGAACGTTGTGCCATGGCGCCACCTGCTGGAATATATGTGCAGGAGCATGACCGTAGTCCACAAGCCAGATTTCTTAAATCATCCTCCCTCCTGAACTCAGAGGGAGGAGATGAGCATGAATACCAGGAGGCTGGAATCACGGGCCACCTAAAGTCCGTCTCCTACAGCGACCAGTAGATTGTTGGCCATAATTACAATTGATTGGCTGCCTACCCTGTGCCAGGGAGTGTATGGAGGATTTAATACATATTATTTCATCTACATGAATTGTTTTATGGGTAAACTGAAACTCAGAGAGCTGGGCCAGGCAGCTTAACTAAACTCATCTGTCTCATAAGTGGTACAGCAGGGCAACAAAGCAGGGTTTAAATCCAGGTGACTGTTGCCCAAGACTCAGGTCTTTTTTTGGCATTATACTCAAGGTAAGGGTCAAGTTGAAGTTATCCCAGAGGAGCCCTCTAACACCCCAAAAATACTTGCTTTGGAAGTCATTTCTTTCCTTAGGTCCAAGTCCTTCAGCTCTTGTTCTGCTAGGCCCTGTTCTTGGTTGCTGAGTTTCTCTGTCCCAACCTTTAGCCCTGTCCTCAGACATCTTTTGAAATGGTCGGGCTTCTTGCCCAGATTTGCATCAACCTCGCTTTATCTGTTCAGTGATTATTATGCTTCTTGTCAACTGCTTCCAGCTCAGCTAAACTAATTCTGCAAACAGCTGCTGAGACGCCCTCCTTTGAGGAAAGCCCTAGGCTGGGCACTATACTCCTTCTGCCCCCAAGATTCTTGCAGCCTGTGGAGGAGGCAGCACATTTATTACTAACTCCAGTCCAATGGTTCAGAGCTTTTGAGGACACAGACAGAAAAACTATAACAGTACTGTTGTTAAAGAAGAAAAAAGTCACATTCCCTCAGGGAAATGAATAAGAAGCCAGAAGTAGACAATACAATGGGGATTGGGCACCTTCACAAATTTATGGCATGCAGGCCCCTCCTTTATCCAGCAGCTCTGCCTCATGGTCCAAGATGGCTGCTAAGCTCCAGCTATCACGCCCTCATTCCAGTCAGCATGAAGGAGGAAAGGCACCTTTGCTTTCCATTCAAAATGGAGAGTAATTGATTCTTTGTGTCATTATTTGTTTGATGCCCATCCACCACTCTCCCTTGCTTCTTACCAGCCTAGAAGCTCCATGAAGTCTGGCATCATATCTGTCTTTTTTGGTCTGTCTAGCTCTGCTGTCCAGCACAATGCCTGGCACATAGTAGGTCCTCTACAAATAGTTATTAATGGGAGGAACACTTTATATATGTTCTTGACATGATGGGTCAGAGTTGGCCTGGCCCAAATCCCGTCTTCTGAATTGAGTCTGTGATGATGAGTGTTGCTCTGGGCCAGTCCCTGTCCTAAGAGCTTTACATACATTATCTCATTCAGTCCTCACCAAAACCCTGAGAGGTGAATACTGCCATTATCTCCAAATAGCAAATGAGGAAACAACACAAGGCCATGGATCTACTAAGTGAGAAAGTGGTGACTTGAACTTGGCTCTTCCGACTCAAAGCCTCTTCACTTACTTCTTGCCTTTCAGGGCCGGCAGGATGCCCACAGTCATCTCCTGCAGCCCTGGCTCTCTTAATTGCTGACAGCTCAGCAGTCATAGATGCATTTACAGGTGTGCAAGAAGCCTTATGCATTTGGCACCTGTTCCCAAAGTGGCATTTCCCTTAAAGAAAGTGGAGGAAACACCCATGATTAGAGGTAGTGGGCACCAACATCGATTGGGAGAATGCTCGTTCCCCAGATTTCCTCCCTAACAGATTTCTAGGAACCTTTGTCGACCCACGAGCTTTTTCAGGCTACAGAGGAGGGGCTACAGGTGGGGCTACAGGGACCTGGGGCGTGTCTTGCAGCCGGTGGTGTGTGTGCTGGTGCTTAAACTTCTGCATCCCTCTCAGTGGGCCTACCTGGTAATGGGAAGGTGATGGGGAAACTCTGGTACCCTCCTGGGCTAGGCTGCCTTTGAACCACGTGGGTCTTACAGAGCCCCCAGCCCAAGGAGCAGTAGTGAGAGACATTAGCGGAGGGGTTCTGGTCTCTCCCTTCAAACTCAACAAAGAACTCCAGGTAGGAACTAAATTCTGGCTTGAGTCAAGGAATCAGACTATCCATGATTCAAAGAGCCCTGAGTGGTAATTTAGTCCAAATCTTCACTTGAACAGATGGGACATGGAAGCCCACAGGGGAAACTGACTTGGCAAGATCACATGCTGAATGCATTCTGTGGCTCATTTGGCTGAAGGGTTTGTCTGGCCCACAGGTCATCCCGGGGGGGGGGGGGTTGGAGCCGGGGACCAGTTCGAAACCTGGCTTGAAGAGGTCCATGAGTCTCAGCCTGGAGGCTACTCTAGGACCGGCCAATTCTGGTCACCACTGCCTTGCTTCCAGTGGTCACCAGCAGGTGGCACTAGGCACCCAGTGGCTACTTCGCTCCCAGAAAAGGTGAACTGAAAGCCTGTGTCTGGGAGCAATTAGGGCAAGAGGCTGGCTGGGAGGCCTATTTCCAGTCACCCTCCCTCTGGAAGCTTTGTGCTTGGCCCCCTGGGGCAGGGAGGGACTGGAGGCTCCAAATTGGGTTCCTCTGGTTCTAGACCCTTGGCGGGGTTGTTCTGTGGTCCATGAACAGGCCCCCAGGATGTGCTCCATTTACTCATCTTGAATAGGATTGGAATAGAAGCAACGAAGGGACCAACACCAGTGGGTGCTGCAGCTCCAACTGGCATGAGACAGCCTGGGCTCCAGCTCGGGCCTCTTCCTCTCCCTCAACTCACTCCACATGCTCATAGTTAGTGCACAGGGCACTTCCTTCTCTGCCAGGCAAAGCCCAGAGAACTCAGGAGTCCCCTGAGAGGCTGTCTGGTTCCTAGAACCTTTCTCTCCCCCTTCCTTCCATTTCCCTCTCCTCTCATCTTCCCTTCCCTCTCTCCTTCCTCTCTTTCCCTACTCTCTCCACCACCCCAGTTCCCCTGAGGGACCCTGCAGGTCTAGCCTCCAACCTCAGCATCTCATCTGCAAAGGCAAACAGGGACCAACACCAGTCCCTGTTTCTAGGATGTGGTTTCCATGGCAACAGTGCATCTCCTGCCTCTGTGGTTCTCAGCCCTGGTCAGGTTGCCGTGGAGACTTACTTCATTGAAGAGTGATTTGTGGGACTGTTTTTCTTCTTAGCTTCACCACCTTCCTTCTTTCCAGAAACTCTGCCAGCCCAAACGACCTTTTTCCCCCCAACTGCAGACCTGCAAGCCTCCCGGGAGAACTTCCCCCCTCAGGTCACTAAGGCCTGGACAGCATTCTGTTTATACGAGTTCTCCTGGTAACCTTCTCCCACTCTCATAGGCAAGCAAGGCACCCCTGAAGGCCGGATGGGGGGTACCCACAGAGAACCAAAGCTGACTAGGGTTCCCACCTTGTCTGCCCACAGTGCCTCTCGAGGCCCCTGGCCTCATTCCACGTGGCCAACGGATGCCAAGCCTGTGAGCTTCTCAGTAGGCATTTTCTCTGAGAATCCCTGTGGCTTTGGAGGCAGTGAGAGGGATGTGGCAGGGACAAAGAGGGTTGTGAACATAGGTGACAGAGGCAGGTCAAAAGAAGGAAAGGGATTGGGAAAAGTGAGGCAAGGAGACTGAGAGATCTTAAGGGAAGAGGTGAGGGTGAAGTTGAAATAACCCCAGAAAGCCAACCCATGAGCCTGTAGCAGCAGAGTTTCTCTGGCCTTATAGCTCACTCCACATCCCCAACCCCCAAACAGGTCTCTTCCTTCTCTGCCAAGAACGTGTTTGTCCACATGAAAACGTATTAAGCACATAGTGCCCCTCTTTCCCCCACGTTGAAGACCATTATAATAATTAAGGCACGAGATTAATTAAAGAGTCGTTTCCCTCCATTCTCCCCAAATAGATCAGCTGAGGGGTGAAGAACATGTACTACAGACAGAAGGAGGGGTTTAGAGTTGGGGAGAGTCTGTTTAGGTTTAAGGAGGTGTGTTTATGTGGTTCCAGGTATGGTCACGGTTCAGCTGGCTGACCTGGGGCAGGAATGGCTCCCAGGTGCTTTCCTCCTGCCCCACCCCTCATGCCAGGCAAAGAGGTGCAGCACCTGGGTCCAGTGAATGGTCCCATGGCAGGTGGGTGTGGAGGGGAAACAGGGTTTGATTGTGCAAAGGCAGAAGCTGGTCTGGAATATTGTTTTGGATTTTGTGATATTTGTGGAATTTGTCAGCTTTTTAATACTTATAATTTATCTTGATTTCTCTCATCCTAAATAAGGTTTCATTTTTCTACCTAATTTTGGTTTTGGATTTCTGCCTTCTTTTTTTGAGGAACCCCTGCCCTCTAGCTGTACATCTGGAATCTGCCCCCATTTGAGGAGGGTGTGTGTCTCTTCCTCCAAGGTTGGAGCCAGATGGGTGCTCAGGGGGTGTCTCTGGGGTCAGAGCAGAGGCCCCACTCCAGACACTTCCCAGGCTTATCCCTGGGTATTTCCTCCATGTAAGGGAAGGTAGGGTGGGGAGGCAGACAGAACAGGCCCTTGGTGTAAGATCAGGGTTAGCTGCCACTCCACAGCCCCTGGACTCATCCTGTGCAGTGGGCTCAATGCCTATAGTTTTGCAGAACTGGTCCTTTCAGGTGTCTCTCTCTCTGCCTCCAACTCCCCTCTGGCCACAATGCCTGGAATGATCCCATCTAAGAATCATTTGAAATTAAGGCATCATCTTCTCCACTTGTTCTCTTTTAAAATAGCCTGGGCTATCAAACAATAGTTATACACAAAAATCTGTACGTGATATATTAGGTGGACAGGACAGAATCAAAATACATATATAATTTTTATACATAATACATAAAATAGCCTAAAAAAGAATGTGTGTACACTAAGAGGGATGATAGGAACCCACAGAAGCATAAAAAGGGCTTGTGTATGTGTGTATTTTATGATTGTGTTTTATGAGAGTGTGTCTGTGTGTTGAGGGGGGAGCAGCCTGAGGGGAATAAATGCAAAGTAACCCGAAGAATTTTCCAACAAAAAAATGTGAGCTCTGACAGCCCTGGCTGTGGGGGTTCTGAAGATGGGCCCTTGGGGCAGTGGCTGCTCAGCCTGGGGGCCGACCTGGAAGCCTGTCCCCACCAGGTATCTCCAGCTAGCGTTTCTCAGTCCAAAGCCCAACAGACCCTGGCCCCAGAGGACAAAGCCCGGAACCAAACTTGCTTTGAAAAGTGAGGTTTGACTGTAGGTAGTAATACTACATTTTCTGTTTGAAAGTTGCTCAGAGACTAGATCTTAAAAGTTTTCCTCAAAAGGAAAAGATTTCTTTTGTATGGTGATGTATGGTGACGGATGTTAACTAGACTTGTGGTGATCATTTTGCAACATATACAAATACTGAATCATGATGTTATATGCCTAAGACTAATATAATGTTATATGTCAATTATATCCAAAAAATAAATAAAAACAAAAAATGGGATTGTACACAGCCTGCCACATGGCATCTGGCCGAGGCCTTCGCCATCCTCTGCTGTTACCAGTGCCCAGCTCTCCCCTGGATGTGGCTTGGGGGGGGGGGTGTCCCTGGGGAGTTCTGGAGGTTATACCTAGCTGCACCCTTTACCCCTCAACAACACCCCTGAATCCTGGAGTTCTGCCCCGGCCATGGTTAAGGTCCTGGGGCTTTAGAGCCAAAGGGGTCCCCAGAGATGCTCATTAAGGGCATTTGCAAGTGCTGCTGACTCGCAGCAGACCCTCCTGCTTGTTCAGAGGCCCCTGTGGAGCTGCTGTGGCTTAGCAGGATCTTTGGGGGGAGAGAGGGGAGCTGGAGCCTCACCCCTCTGCCTCTACCTCCACTCAGAAGCAGGACTAGAACACAGACCTTCCTCCTCCTTCCCAGGGCTTTGCCCTGAACCCTGGGAAGCTTCCCTCTCCTCCAGCCAGCTCCTTCCCTTCCTGCCCCTGGAGAGGCCTGGAAGGCGAGGAAGAGCTAGGCCACCTGCCAGGCCCCCCCGAAGCTCTCTCCTCAAACACCCACTGTGGGGCTCCTGCAGACCTAGCACTTGCTTCCTCCCTTGGGGCTCACACTGCGTGCCCCTCCCAGTCTATGCTCTCCAAGCAGCAAAACAGAGATTTGTTGAGCATGAGGTGGAGCCTTCAGCCTCTTTCAGGAAGAGCAGGAGCATGTCTGGGGGCTGCAGGCTGCTCCATTTCTAACAGTTTCTTATGTTCTGACCCAGTTCCCACCAACCAGCCCCAGAGGGGCAAGTTTACACAGCTGGTTTACATGCACGAACAAGGTCTGAGAAGTGGCCTGTCACGAACTCCAGGCCCCCTTGGACCACTGAGTGTCCTCCCTTGTATTTTGAAGCTTTGCTTGATGGGCTGTTGGAGGCTGGGAGCTGGACACTGGTCCTTTCAGCCTCCCGGGCCCTGGGACAGGCTTGGCAAGGCCAGCGGGGTGGGGGCGAAGTACAGATCTCCTGTCATGATCAGGACCCCCGGGATTAGGCAAAGAACCTAGCTAAGGAGACAGGGTGGCTTGGGCCACCAGCCTGCCTGCATCTGGAGCTGTGGACTCCTCCTGGGAGCACGTGTGATGAGCTCCTGCTCTGGGCGGGGGTTTCCTCCAAAGCGGGAGCGCTTTGATCCACGGTGGCTGGTTTTCCTGACCCCGTTTGAAGCCCCCAGTCCAGGCCTGTGACGTGCAGAACTCTGAGCTGTTGGGTTTCCTGTGACATTCCAACGCCTCTGGTGCGAGGATGCCGTGACTGGGCCGGGGAGCGGCCACAGTCTTATGTCCACCCCAACCCCGAGGGGGAAGGGACAGCTGGAGGACCCGCGTGCTCCCCTGTCCCTGCTGGAGCAGGAAGCGCGGGCAGTGACACAGGCCCGCTTCCTGGAGCCGTGGGCACTGTCCTTCCTGATGGAAAAGATCGAGTTAAGAAATCGTGCAAGGAAAAGACTACACACACTTATTTTTAAACAAACAGGAAGCTGTTATGGCCTCTTTGGGCAGAGAGACGGCTATTTCATGAGAGTCCTGTTCTGGGCAGCTTTGACATGGAACAAAAGTAAACTGTTTATGTTAAGTACCCGGCCCTTGGTGAGGTGCTGAGACAAAGGGGACACAGGAATACATAAGATGTGGTCCCTGCTCTCAACAAGTTCACAGTCTGATGTGGCAAACAAACAGGGGAACACCTACATTACAAATTAGTGCGACAATTGTACAGTAATCCCCCTTTACCCATGGCTTTGCTTTTGGATGTTTCAGTTACCTGTGGTGACTGTGGTCCAAAAATATTAAAGGAAAAATTCCAGAAATAAACAATTTGTTTTCAATTGTGTGCTGTTCTGAGTAATGTGATGAAATCTCACTCCATCCGCTCTGTCTTGCTCGGACATGAATCACCCCTTTGTCCGACGCATCCACGGTGTCGGCACTGCCGCCCGTAGTCACCTAGTAGCCGTCTTGCCATCAGACTGACTGTCCCTGTATCGCAGTGCTTGTGTTCAAGTCGCCCTTATTTTACTTAATAATGACCTCAGAGTGCAAGAGCAGTGATGGTGGCCGTTCAGCTATGCCTGAGAGAAGCTGTAAAGTGCTTCCGTTAAGTAAAAAAGTATATATTTATAGGAAAAATCACAGTATGTGTAGGGTTTGGTACTGTTCACACTTTTAGGAATCCTCTGGGGGTGCTGGGAATGTATCCACTACAGATAAGGCCGGGATTACTGCACAGATAAAAGAAGAAACAGGTTCTTGGTGACTGGAGTTGGAGAGGGTGTAGTGGGCTTTTTAAAAAAAAATACATTTTCATTGATTTTTTAAAGAGAGAGGAAGGGAGAGGGAGAGAAGGGGAGAGAGGGAAACATCGATCGGCTGCCTCCTGCACGCCCCCTACCCCGGATCGAGCCTGAAACCCAGGCATGCGCCCTGACCAGGAATCAAATTGGCAGCCTCTGGGTGCATGGAACGACACTCAACCAACCGAGCCACACTGGCCGGGGCCTGCAGTGGGCTTTTGATGGTTGCCTCTGCCTGCCCGTCTGCTTTTCTGGCCGGACCCTGTCTGCAATTGGTCATCCACTGCTCCTACACAGACAGCTCTGTGCTGTGGACACAATGGACTCAACTCCAGCTTAAGGCAGAAATGGACCCGGTTGTGCTTAAGCGAATTAGCATGTTCTGTCCCCTGGCCACGACTGCTTGTTGGTGGGCACATACGTGGTCCATCTGAGTGAGAATTGGATTTTGCTTTGCTTGCTGAGACAGAGATGCTTACTTGCCCCCTTTCTGGGTATGTAGTTACATATGTAGTCAGGGAGATTCTGGAAGCCACCTCGAGACCACAGGGAAGCCGGCCTCAGGATAAAGAGGACATGAAGGCAGAGAGGCAAAAGGAAGAAACTAGGTCCTTGCGGCGTTTTGAGCCATTGGGTCAAAACAGCCCCGAGATACACTCTCCTTCTGAACTTTATGGGAACGGTGCCTTCCGTTTTCATTTAACCCATTTGAGATGGCTGTTGTTGCCACTTCCCACACGGAGTCCTTGATGATGTGGGCTCCTGCTCCCAGAAGCGGCTGACACTTGAGACGGATCTGAAGCACCTGCTCCAGAACGGTCCGCAGCGGCCTTTTCTGGAGCCCTCTGACTTCAGCCCTCACCCAGCAAATATGCACTGTGCGGCGACTGCGTTCCGGGTCCTCGGCCGCATTCAGGGACACTCACATGAATGAGATGTGGCCCCAGGCAAAGCTCATGCCTATGGCGGATCCAAGCGGGCGCATCTGCCTTGCTGCAGTCGAGGGATGCGTGGAGGGCCCCGTGCCCCCGGGAGGAGGAGGCGGGCCCTTTGCGGGTCAGCCAGGCTGCATGGAGGGGATGCTGGTTGTCATGATGGCCCAACAAGCTTTTACTCCCCTCCCCGGCTTTTCTTTGAGAGGTGTTCCTCCATCACACTTCTTCCTCCTATCCACAGTGATTCATTCAAGGATTGATCTCTGGGTTGCCCAGGGGGGTACAGAGTTTGGGGTTTCTTATGTTGGCATTTTTCCTAGGAAGACAGCCTTAGAGAGCTCAAGTGGCCCCCAGTAGACACCCAGAGGGAGCTAGAGAAAGACAAGCAAAGGGCACAGGGAGAAGTGGAAGGACAGACAGAGCTAAGCCCCCAGCTTTCCCCTCAGGTCAGAGAATGACCTTGGCTGGCACAGCTTCCATTCTGGGAACCATCTACATGATTTGCAGAGCCCAGTGCAGAAGGAAGATGCTGGGCCCTTACAAAACATTACTCAGGGTTTCGCGATTGCAACTTCAGAGCACTGAGCCCAGCGCGAGCCCAGTGTGTCTGCAGCTGCTCCCCTGTGAAGCCGGCCCTGGGTGTACCACCCAGTGTAGGAAAGCGCCTGGTCTGTTTATCAGACTGTTCATGAGCAGACATGGGGAGATGCCAGAACACAGCCTCCAGAGCCAGCCTGTGCTGCATCCTGGGGTCTTGGCAAGTCATTTAACCTCTCAGGACTTTGGTTCCCTCATCTGTGCAATGGGGATTATAGAGCCATTGTGGGGATGAAATGAGTTAATGTGTAAATTGCTTAGGAGGGTTTGCTGTTGTTTCCATGCATATTTTTCTATGCTGAAAATTTGCCTGCAACTCCTTGGCTCACACCAGGGCTTCCCTGACTTCCCCTTCCAGGCTCTGCTGCTCAGCAGACACAAAGAGGACTGCCGTGTTTATAAGCCAAAATGGGTGCCTGGGACCCATCTCACCCAGCGTCCTCTCACCTTCTCTCCCCCCAAAGGTAGGTCAGGGTGAGTGGGGGCTGGTGGAACCACTCCTGCCAGGAGCGCATAGCTGTGGTTACTGGGACCTCAGCCCCGTAAACCTGCTGGTCTGGCCACTAAGCGATTCTCCCTGGAGTGCTGAGGTGGGAAAGGCTGCCAGGGCTGTCAGAGAGAGGGCAGAGGGTAAGCACACAGGCTGTGCCACCTCAGCAGAGGGACAGAGGGTGCTGGGAGCGGAGGCGAAGAGGGTCCTTTCCCCCACCCCAGGACAGTGGGGTAGAAAGGGATAGTGCCACTGAGACCTGGGGAAGGAGAGGAGGTGGACATGGGGGCCCTTTAGGTGGTCTCTTTAGCCTCTTCCAGGCCAACCCACTTTGGAGGGGAGGTGGAGCCTTCAACTCACTTGGGACACCCCAGTTCTGGATTCTTGGCCTGGCTCCGACACTGGCTGACCCCGAGCTCTCAGCAGTGCCCACATGTCAAATGGGATTAAGACTCTTTAACTCAATGGAGATTTTCTGATGAACAAAAGTATGGTGGGGGGGGGGGATAAAAACTGAGTAAGAGGGAGAGCAAGAGAGCTAGAGAAACAAAGAGAAAACAGAGAGAGTCAGGGGAGCAGAGAGAGAAACGCAGAAGCACGAGGAGCCAGGGGACTATGTGTGCACACTTCGAGGGTTTTTATCCCTCCTAATAGCACTCCTGCCTTAGGAAAGGGGAGCTCTGGGCCCTGCACCCTGAGTGGAGGCACCTCCCCTTCCACCCAGGCCAGGCCACCCCAGGCCAGCAAGCCTTGTTTCTGGGCCAGGTGGCTTCCCTGAAGCAAGGCAGTGCGAGGACCCCTGCACCAGAGCTCTGAGCTGGACACACCCGCCGGGGTTGTCCTCTGAGAGGCCCTGGAACCTGCAAGCTGTCAGGCCTGGACGGCCAGGGAGAGCTGTTTCTTACGGTCTTGAGTGTCCCTTGGGGTGTGTCTCAGCCAGTGGCCCTCAGCTGACCCTTGCTTCGGGGCCCCCAGACTCAGGCACCTAGAGGAAAAATAGCAAACAAGCCGGAGTCTCAGCAGGCATGAGGCCAACGTATGGCCTTGGAGTGTTTGCTTTTTTAAACTTAAAAAATATACAATTTTAATTTTCATCATGAAAACAATTGTGTTCGTAGAACTTCCAGGCAGCCCCTGACTTGGCCAGTTCCTCATTTAGTCTGCCTCTGGAGAGGGAAAACTGCGAAATACAATTACTGTGGAAACAATGGACTGGGGTTATATTTAACCTGGGGCCAGGCTCAGGGGCCCCAAGGGCCCTCTCCCTCGCTCCTTTCCCTCCTAACTTAGAGCTCACCTTCCTGTCCCTCTGTCTGGTTCCCTTGGTCTCCAGTTGCCCTCACCTTGCTGTCCCCAGTCATCTACACCCCAAAGGAAAGCTGGACAAGTCCCTCCCAGGACAGAACAAACCCCTTCCTTCCGTCCCTCCCCGGATCCTGCAGGCATCCCCTCACCCCTTGACTTAGGTCACTCCTGAGTCAGGGATGTCACCGAGTGAGATTGGCATGTCTGGGGTGGGGTTTTCTAAAAGAAAATCATCCTGGCCTTTGTCTCCTTCAGACCTCAGAAACTTTTCACCCCATGCTGCCTGCTCACGAAGGACCTTCACTGCCCTTGTCGTGCTTAAACCTCATAATAATCAGTTGAGTCAGGCCCATTTTACAGATGAGCAAATTGAGGCTTAGAGAAGTTAAGTGGGTTAGTCTTAGGAGATCTGATGAGTGTGATGTCCAGATGCTGGAGATGAGGCCCTCTTCAGCTGTGGGCATGTTATTAGCAGGCAGTGCCTGCAGGAAGGCTGTGGAGTAGAGCATTCAGACAAGGAACAGGGCAGTGGGGACAGGAGATGGGCAACCTGACAGGCAGCTCCGTCACTTCTTCAGAAAAGCCTTCCCATACGACCAGTGAGACCGGATCCCCCTCCTGCCTGCCTCTCACCGCTCCCCTGACTTTTCTTTCATTCAACTTTATACTTACTCCTGTGAATATTATTTTTTTACTCTGTCTCTTCCAAGATACTATGAGCTTCTTATGGTCAGGAAATGTCCTTCTGGACCACCGTGAATAATTCCATAGCTCTTCCTCATGGGTGACAAAGGGCTTCTTGCAATACAGACCCCTATAGGGTGGGTGTTCGTGGGTCAGTCCGGCCAGCCTCTGCCAGCCTCTGGTTGTGGGGGATGCGAAGTATGGGGTGTGGATGATCCCACTCACAGACAAGGCTTGTCACGCCCTAGCACCCTGTACAGACCCTGTTCAGACTCAGTGTCGCAGGGATCCCCTGCTCATAGGTTGTGATCCCTAGTTTCGAGTGCTGTTCCTGAGGTCTTCCTGACAAGGGGCTCCTTTGGACTGCATTGGCATCCTAAGGGGGGAGTTTGGAAGGGTGGCGGGCGAGGTGAGGGTGGGAGTGGAGGGAGTAGGAGGGAATGTAGGGTGGGGAGAGGTTGACAGAGGGCATGGGAGCGGTCGGGGGTGTGGCTGCCTCAGTGGTGATCAGCTGGAGGAGAAACGGAGAGATCCACCAGGCCAGACTGGATCTGCCTGGGGATGGTGCTCGGTGGGCAGGATCCCCTGGTGTGGGTGTTTGCCGGGACACCAGGATTAACGGCCCGGTTTGTGCCCTTCTCCCAGGTGCGATGTGTGCCATGGCAGGGGACCCGAGCAGCAAGGGTGAAAAGCCACCCCAGTGGTCAAGGGAAGAGGAGCGGGATGGGCTGTGGTGATAGGCGTGCCCCTGGGAGAGGCTGACCCGGGGGGAGGGGGAGGCGGAGCGCTCCTGGGAGCCCAGCGTTGGGGTTTGGACCCAGCCTGCAGAGCCTTGCAGCTGAGTCCAACACACCTCAGTCCCCTCTCAGGGTCAACAGAGAGGGTCCCTGAGAGCAGACTGCAAACAAGTGCAAATAAGTGAGAACCAGGAAGACCCCCCAACCCTTAAATTCACATGGGGAGAAAAATAAATTTTACAAGGGGCTCCGCTGAACGTGCCCTGGGCTTATTCCAACCACAACTACCAGACAAATAGCCCAAAGCCCTTGAAAAGCTCAAAACTCCGCCAGCTCTGCCCTCCCTGGTTACTCGTAACTCCCAGATGCTGGCAGCCGCCATTGGTTTTGACTAATAGCATCTGGGCCACAAGAAGCCCTGTTCAGTTCAGCTGGTGCAGACCTCCCGGAACCGCTCTTCCCCTTTCAGCTTCTCGCAGCTTCCCCAAACTGGATCTAATAGAAATGCTCTGTATTTATAGAGCACTTAGCTCCAAGGGGCTTTACCTGCATAATCTAATTGAGGGGAGCAGAGGGGCAGGGTTGCAGGGAGCAGGGATTATCTTCTGGGAGGGATGCCCGGCAGGAAAGTTAGAGATGCAGGTGCCTGAAGCCATTTGACTTCCATGCACCTTTCCAGCCTCTGTACGGGCTGTGTTCCTGTCTCTCACTGTTAGCCATTGCTTCTAGACCCCTGACATTTGCCGGGTGCCCTCACATGTGCAATCGTGGTGTTACATGGGGCAGGCCGAGGTGTGGGGTCCCAGAGGGGCTGCCACTTGCTCAAGGTTAGCTGAGAGGTGAGAGAGCTGGGTTCAAATCCAGCCTGGGCTTGTCATAACACCCTAAAAGAAAGCAGAGCATGCAACAGAGATGGACAGAGGTGGGTTCTAGGAGGAGTTCTTCCACCTTTGGAGGTGTGTGGGCAGGTGAGCATGCCCTGAGCAGAGGAAGCTCACAGAGCATGTGCAGACTGAACCAGGACAGAGCTCTCGCTGTTAACCAGACAGAAGGGAGGCAGGGAGGCCAGGGTAGTGGAGGCAGGGAAAGCCAGGGGAGGGAGACCGAGCTGGAGAAGGGACAGGCCCCAGGGGTAGATAGGGCAGGAGTTGTAGATAAAGCTGGGCGAGAAGTGTCCCAGTCCACCAGGGGTGCCCCTTGTGTTCTAGGCCAGCATAGGGACCTGGGTACTTATTATGTACTTTTCTCTCCTCCAGTGACCCTGTTGTGGCGATGTTAGCCTCACATGTCACCCCTGCCCCATGCCTAGCACAAGTTCCTGCCCAGGTGGGATGATTATAAATGAGTGTTGAATGACAAGACCTCCAAGGATACTGTGACACGGAGCTTTGGAAGCCTGGCCAGGCACTTGATGAGTGAGAGGATATTGATTTTAACCAAAAGATCACTGAATGTGCAGTGAAAGCCAAACTCTCCCAGCTGGTCTGCGTAGCTTCATTTTATCTACCCAAGAACCAGGACAGCAAAAGTAGCTACTATTTATTGATCAAGTTTTATACACTAGGAAATTTACAAACCACTATTTTAATTGAATTTTCATAACCACCTTATGAGGTAGGCTCAGAGAGGGTAGGTAAGTTTCCTAAGATCACATGGCTTGAATATTATGGCTAGAGCTAGAAAATTAATGTCATACAGCTAGAAGATTATGGTTCCCAAGGAAAGAACCCTTTTAAAAGCCCCTGCCACAGAGTAGCTATGAGGCAACATATTTGTTGTCTCAGAAATTGAATTTAATTAGGTCTTGAAAGGTGGGATTATATCTGTTGAGGGCTCCTAGGCTGGGGGCATAGTGTGAGTGACGATGGGAAGGAGACCACAGGGGTAGTGACAGAGAGGAGAGCTGCTCAGCAGGGGGAGGGCTCTGCTTTGAAGAGGGATGTGAGGGAAAATAGATAACTAGAGGTGGTGCTGCTGCCGAGTTTGGACATGAGGGACAATGGGGAGCCACTGTGGGTTCTGGAGGGAGGGAAGGTGAAACTGATGTTGGATGTTGTCTCTAAAGGCTGTGGGGAGGGGAAGAGATGGAAGAGACTAGAGGAAGAACAGCCAAGGGGAGGTTAAGGCAGAGAAGTAAAAATAAACTAGACAGAGAGAAGGAGGGGAAGGAGGCTCAGGGAGAGGGGGACACCCTGATAAGTGGTAATTACTACCATTTGCACACCCTATTTCACCAAGCTGTTGCGCACACATTCACATTATCTCGTTGGATGTAGGCCTCAAAACAGGCCTATGAAGTAATGATGAGTCCTGCTTACTAAGCCCTCCATGCCAGGTACTTTATGTGCATTTCCTGCAGCCCTGTCAACAGCCACAGGGGGTAAGTACTATTATCTTCCCCCTCTACAGGTGCTATAGCTGCAGTTCTGAGAGGTTAAGGAACCTACCCAAGATCACAGCTCAGAGCTGGGGTTTGAGTCCAGGCCTGTCTCGCTCCACCACCTACCCCTGCCGCACTGTTCCAGACTTTAACCCATTTACAGATGAAAAAGCTAGGGCTCAGAGAGGCACTGGGCATGCTTAGCTTTAAGGGCTTGGGTAGTTCATGGTCCCCTCCCTGACCAAGGCCTTGGGTCACTTCTTGTAGGTCCCTGTGATTTCTCAAATGGATGCAGCCCCACTAACCACTCTGGAGGCAGCTTTTCAGAGGCCTGAAGTCGGGTCTTGAGGCCCATAAGAAAGCCTTGGGGAGTGGAGGCGGGCCCTTGAGAAAGGACAAACTCCAGACTGCCGCTGGCCTTGCCAAGTCAGTGTCAGAGCTTGGCACTGTGAGGGCTGCAGGGCTCTTTAGTGGGTTTCAGGCCCAAATGGTAAGAAGGCTCCAGGGTATGAGAGGGGCCAAGGCAGGGGGTGGGGGCGGGACCAGACCAGCCAAGGGCTGGTCAAGGGAGAAGGAAAGGGTGGAGTATTGTCAAAAGACCCAGTGGAGGTGGCAACCTTGGGCCTCATTAAGGATCATGCCCAGGACCAAGGGGCACTGCCACCTGGATGTCAGCTCCCCCCCCCCCCCCAAATCGGGTTCTCAAGAACCACTTAGCCAGCTGGAAGGCTGGGATTCTGGAGCTTTATGGGGCCTGTAGAAGGTGAAAGCTTGTGAGCTCCAGGAACCACATGTGTCTTCTTAGCACATGACTGAAAAGTGGGCCCCGGGCCACTAAGGGTAGGTAGGTCAACAAACTTCTGCCAAGTAGACTAGCCTGTTTAGCCATTTGGAGAGGTTCCATAAATATTTGTTGATTGACTAACAGAAAAGAAGGCTAGTCTGTATTAGAGAATGTCCTGCATAAAGAAATGCATTGAATGACATTCAAACCAGACACTAGAGTCTTTGAAGGACTTGCCATAAGGAATAGAGAATGGCTGTCACCAGAGTCTTGAAAATATCAGCAGAAGTAAACTGAGCCCTTTTTAATTGGGTCAAAGTGCTTAAAATCTGTTTGTTCTCCTTAGTGTCTGGAAGTGTTCTCCTTTGAGCCTGCTTGTAAGGATCTGGAAGCTCAGAGAAGGCCTTTGCTTATCAGAGGCAAGCTTCAATCCTGCTCTCACGGAGAGCCCCAGGTGCCAGTCTGCAGTGTTGTAGTTTACATAAGGAACTACAGAGCCCTGCTGTGTGTTTACATGCCATACCCGAGCTGCCAGGCTTCCTGATCACAGACAAAAGTCCTTTGTACTAGGACCCCAGTCTTCTTACATAGGGCTGTCCTGGGGCCTCAGGTGAGCTGGGCAGTGGATGGTGCTTGACCCTTCTGATGGCCTCATCTGCCTCTCCAGCCAGAGCACAGACTGGGGTGATGGCTGTGATCTTGGGGCTCACTGGATGGACAGAATTCTGTGTGTCGTGGGGGCTGGCTGGATTCTAACCCCCACTTCTGCACTGTGGCTCCTTATCTCATTCCCCAGCCTAAGGGGAGGCCTCTCTGGTATGTGCCCAGGCCAGGGACTGATATCTTGATGGTCCTGCACTCACAGTGGGACTACAGGCCATCCCAGAACTCTGGCTGTGGATGCTGCTGGGGTGGCAGACAGAGCTCCTGCTGGGGAGTCAGAGTGTTTGATTGAGCACAGCTCTCCTGCCTGTGACATCCGGCAGGTAATTTAATTTAATTTCTGTCAGAACCTCAAAAGAGCTTTCTCACTGGGTTGTGAGGCTCAGAGGGGATTATAAATAATGATAACCAATATTTGATTGATTGAATGAAGCAGGAAGGCCAGTGAGATCAGACATCTGCTCCTGCAGAAAAATGGTTGTCAGTGCCTGTAGGGGGGGCTCTGACCCTGGTGTGACCCTGGTCCCTCCTCAGGACCTGCGGGAGCCAGCAGGAGTTCGAGAACCCCAGATATCCCTGCTCCCACTGCCCACACACTGCTCAGGAAGCGCAGTGGAGGCAGGCAAGGGATGGCAGGCAGGAAGCATGGCACTGGGTCAGGGGCACTGGCTAGGTCAAGCACCAGGGTTCCCAGGACAACCCTGCCCCTTCTCAGACCTCATGCACATCGCTTACTCTTCCTAAACCTTGCTTTCCTCAGGTATCGAGTGAGCATAATGGCAGTATTTACGTCACAGCATTGTGGTGTGGTTCAACGAGATACCATCTGCCATGTAACATTTTTAAAAAACCGACCGGTATTTTCCCCAGTGCATTTCCTTCCTTTCCCACCCTTCTCCCGGTCCTGCAGCTAGGCTAGCTGTGCTCGCTGCCTCGGGGAAAGGATGTGACCCAAGGGGGCAAAGGGAAATGGAAGGAGCCTCTTCCTGACTTTTGTGTGCAAAAGCCTTGGCTGTAGGGGAAACTGCAAAAGCAACAGAGACAAGGAAAAAGCATCCTGAGTAAGACACTCCCCCTCCCCCCCAACTAGAGAAACTAGTCCCTGGAGGGAGGAAGAGGCTGTAAGGAGTGTCCGGGAGAAGGAGGTAGAAAGCACAGGGTCCTGGCTGGGTCCTGGGGAAAGGTGGCATTCTACTGAAATCTGGGATCTGTGAGCAGAGGGGACCTGTACCTTCCCTTCTGGGGGGACCTTTGGGGAGGCAGCAAGGCCCAGAGAAATAAAAGGGTTTGCAGCGTGACAAGATCACAGTCTTAAATAGCCCCATTGTGAGTTCTCCTGCCCCATTAGGCTGTGGAAGCAGCAGGTGGGGCCCAGAAGTGGAGGGGCCCTCAACCCCCTCCCATATTGGAAGGATCATGCAGACAGGACCACAGGCAACCTCCACGGTGACCAAGTAGACTGGTGACATTGGGGTCTCACCTGAACCCTTGCTTCTAACGACAGCCCCACTCTCACCTGTGGGAACTCAGACATTCTGGGGAAATGGCGTGAAACTTGGGTTGTCTGAGATTAAGATTCAGCCACCACTGGCATGGAGATCAACTGCGGCACATCCACCCAGTGGAATATTATCCAGCACTAAAAAGAAATGCACCGTCAAGCCATGAAAAGACGTGGGGGAAAGTTACATGCCTATGACTAAGTGAAAGAAGCCAATCTGAATAGGCTGCTATGCTGTAGGGTTTCAACCATGTGGCATTCTGGAAAAGGCAAAACTATGGAGAAAGTAAGAAGGTCAGTGATTTCCAGGGGCCCGGAGGAGGGAAGGATGAATGGTGGAGCACAGATGTTTAGAGCAGTGCAACTCTTCTGTGTACTTAATGGTGATACTGGTCATACATTGTCAAAGCCCACAGAGCGTGCCACTCCGAGAGTAAACCCTAATGTAAACCGTGGACTCTGGATAAGGACGCCGCGTCAGTGTGGGTCCATCAGTTACAGCGAGCGGACGGCCTGGAGCAGGGTGCTGATGGGGGAGGCTGGGCATGTGCGGGGCCGGGGTGTACGGGAACGCTCTCTACCCTCTACTCACTTTCGCTGTCAACCTAAAACTGCTCTAAAAAATAGAGTCTATTTTTGCCCTGCCAGGGTGGCTCAGCAGTTGAGCATTGATCTATGACCCAGGAGATAGCGCTGTTCGATTCCCAAGCAGGGCACACGCCAGGGCTGCGGGCTCCATCCCCAGTGGGGAGTGTGCAGGAGGCAGTCAATCAATGACTCTCTCTCATCGTTGATGTTTCTCCCTCTCCCTTCCTCTCTCTGAAATCAATAAAGATATATTTTAAAAATAATAATAATAAAAATTTAAAAAGTCTATTTTTAAAAAATCAATGTGAGATAAATATTGTCTTTCAATATCAGGCTGTTCTCCTAAAGACCTTCTTTTCTTTTACCTTTTACAAATTGTGGTTGAAGTCACTGTTACTCGAGACTTAGTCTCCTTGACTAAAAGTTAAGAGAACTGAGCTCCAGTTCTATTTAAGCCGCTAAGTGCTTTATGTTTCAAATCACACGTCTTTCTGGCTCTCATTCTTTCTTTCTCTACAGTGGTGGTGTTTGCCGTTGTGGAGGGGCTGTGGTGGGGCTGATGTGGTGGCGGGGAGATAAGGCAGTTGGGTCAGGCTTGGTGATGATGGTGGTGGTGATGGTGTCGGTCAGGGTGGTGCTGATATTAGTTTGGGCATAATGGTTGTGGTGGAGGTTGTGGTGATAGGCATGGTTTTGATGGTTGTGATGGTGGAGGTGGTGGTGTTGGGCACGGTGAGGGTGGTTGTGGTGCTGAAGGTAGAGATGGTGGGGTGGAGATGTCAGGAGAGGTGGTGGTGAAGGAGGGGTTGATCTAGGTGGTCTCTAGGCTCCTTTCAGATCTACTATTCTCTGTTCTTTTATTTCTGCTGCCATTTGTGTGGGCTGTGGTTGTCCACTGAGGCTACCAGTGGAACCGAGGAAAAAAGAAGAAAAGATTCAAAACTAGCATTGCTGAGTGCTCGTGCTCACTTGGATTCTCTTTGCAAGTTCTACGTCTGCATTTTGGAGCCCTTTCCTGTTCTGCAGTATTTGTGGAGTAGGAAAAAAAGTTGAATTAGGCAGGCTTGATTGGTCAAAGAGTCCATCAGACATCTGCATCTTCTACCAGACTCCCAGAATTGAGACAGAAAGGACAGCACTGTGTTAGAATTTTGCCACAAGAAATTTGAAATCTGGGAATGTGCGAGTCGGAGTCTCAAAAAGGAACAAATGGTACACTCCCATTAGGTTAATATGAGGTTTCACTTACAAAGGGATGTTTACAGAGGTGTAGTCAGGGTGGAGGGGAGACAGAATGGATTGTGCAGAAACCTGGGCTAGAAACAAGGGTTACCATCCCTATGCTTGCTTATGAGAGGGAGGGGTTGCCAGCACCCAGGGAGGACCCTATGTGTGGAATGGAGCCTGCCTTGAGAGGAACTCCTGTGGAGGGTCCCAGCCAGCAGAGGAGATTCTGTAAGGACGGAGCCAGTTTCCTGGATCTCCCTCTCCTCCCTCTCTCCAGTCTCCTACCCGGACTCCCCACTGTCCAAACTGTTAACCTAAAAGTAAAAGGCCTTTCAAAGTGAGAGGCAACGAGCATTTAATTAAGATTTTAAAAAAAAGCTATTCAGGAGGTGCTGATTCCTGGTAGAAACAATTAGGAAACAAAGGCAAAGGGTCTTTAGAGAAAGGGAAAGGGAACAACTGCATCAGTAGAAGGAAGGCATTTCTACTGGTGCAGAAAAGCTAACATCACAGTGATGCTAATTTAAAGAATGTTTAAAAATTTTTTTCAATTACAGTTTATATTCAATATTATTTTGTGTTAGTTTCAGGTGTACAGCATAGCGGTTAGATAATCACATACTTCATAAAGTGTTCCCCCCAGTATTTTCGGTACCCACCTGGCATCATACAGTTATTGCAATATTATTGACTATATTCCCTATGCTGTACTTTACATCCCCAGGACTATTTTTTAACTATCATTCTATACTTCTCAATAAAGAATGCTTTTATAAAAAAATTTCAGTCTGGTAATCAATCCCGTAGTCATAATATTTGCTTTTTGTTTTCCTTGCAAATAGTTCTTTGGGACACAATGTTGCTTTAGGACTAGTCCAAAGGCTATTTTGCCCTGTTCTAACATTCCAAAGACTTGAGGCATAAGATGTGAGAGGCAGTTCCTCTGGGATGTTAGCTTTGACTCCATTTTAAAGTGGCTCCATATATAAATACACACACACACACACACATTTACAAAACCCAAGCACAACTAGAGGGCAGGGGAGCCCACTGAGGTGGTTCACGCTCATTAGTCTCCTAGGCAGAGGGTGAGATGGAGAAAGGAGAAAAGTGGACCTGGGGGGGCAAGCAGAAGACACCGGGCAGTACATGATTCAGTTACCACTAATTCCTTCATTCAGTACACATTTTTTGAACATCTATGATGTGCCAGCTAATGTTTGAACGTAGCAGACAAGGTCCTTGTCCTCGTGGAACATTCAATGGGTTATGGTATTGGGTGTGACGTCAGGGCTATTGGGTCCAAAGTTGGAGTAGATGTTTAGTTTGGGTTATCTGCCCAGCCTGATCTCCCTCGGCCCCCAGTGCACAGTCTCATCACATGGTCAAGGGGGCCAGGTCAAAAGACCACCACAACTACCTCTTTTCCCGCCCCTGACCGTGGTGCATCTCTCTCCTCTGCACTGGGAAGCTTTATTTGAGAAAGTCATGCCGCCCTTAAAGACAGGGGCACAACTCTGAGAAATGTGTTGTTAGGTGATTTCCTCACTGAGCAAACATCAGAGTGCACCTACGCAAGCTTAGGTGGTACAGATTACTACACGCCCAGGCTATATGGTACAGCCTGCTGCTCCTAGGCCTGTACAGCTTGTTACTGTACTGAATACTGTAGGCAATTGTAACACTAGGGTAAGTATTTGTATACCGAAACATAGAAAAGTTATAGTAAAAATATGGTACAGCCCTGGCCTGTTTGCTCAGTGGTTAGAGTGTCGGCCCGCGGACTGAAGGGTCCCAGGTTTGATTCCCGTCAAGGGCACATGCCTCGGCTGCAGGCTCAATCCCCAGCCCCAGTTGGGGCGTGTGCTGAAAGCGACCAATCAATGTGTCTCTCTCACATCTCTTTCTCCCCCCCTCTCTCTCTGCCTCCCCTTCCACTCTCTCTGTAAAGCAATGGAGAAAATATCCTCAGGTGAGTATTAAAAAAATATGGTACAAAAGTTAAAAAAATGATACACCTGTATGGGGCACTTACCATGAATGGAGCTTGCAGGACTGGAAGGTGCTCTGGGTGAGGCAGGGGTGAGTGGTGAGTGAATGTGAGGGCCTAGGACATTACTGTCCACTGTAGTAGACTCTATAAACATGTACCCTTAGGCTACACTACATTTATTTAAAAGTTTTTCTTTCTTCAATAATAAATTAACCTTAGTTTATTGTAACCCTTTTACTTTATAAACTTTTAAATTGTTTTTAACTTTTTGACTCTTTTGTGACAACATTTAGCTTAAAATACAAACACACTGTACAGCTGTACAAAATATTTCCTTATATCTTTATTCCATATTAATAGTATGAGTCACGTGTTGCACTACGAGCTTACGAGGTCTATAATGTCAGTAGGCAACAGGAGTGTTTCAGCTCCCTTATGATCTTACAGGACCCTGTCACATGTGCGGTCCGTCGTGACTGAAGCGCTACGTGGTGCATGACTGTACTGTCATTTGCTGGGTATGGGTCCTGAGCCCCTAGACCAGGGGCAAGGAGCTCTGGGTTCCCATGGTCCGAAGGCTACCTTGCACTTAGTAAGTACTTGTAGCAATAGATTCTCAATCGGCGTTTGAGGCATGGGTGATAAATGGTTTTATGCTCTCACAAAACATTGTGCTCTTTCTTTCTACTTTTGTTCATGCTCCCTGTTTATCTTTTCCCCCCTAACTCACTGTACCTTTTGCCCAAGACCCATGTCCCCCAGGAAGCCCTCATGGTCTCCAGCCCACAGCAGCCCAGCCCTTCTGTACTGATGACAGCCCAGTACCAAAGTGTCTCCCAGTTGTCCCCTGTGAGTAGCACAGGGCTCACCTCCTTGATCACTGCGAGCTAAACTTCAAATCCAGGACTGAATTTCAGGGCCATGTCTCATATATCCTTTGTGTTCCAAACTTGCCACTGCCCAGCCCATAGCAGATGATGCGAGAGTAAGGATGATGGTAGTAAAGGGCCATCTCTGAGCACACACTCTGGGCCAGGGACAGCAGAGCCCCTTGGCTTGGATTATCTCATTTAATTTTCACAACAACCCAGGAGGCTGCAGCATGGCATTCTGACTTAGTGGATGTATAAACAGGTTCAGAGAGGTTTACAGTGACTGGTCAAGCATTCCACAGCTGGTAAGCAGCAGAGCCTGGCCTTGACCCCAGGCCATCCAGTTTCAAATCCTGCTCTCATAACTCCATTATGAGCTATCTCCGCATTTCTATTCTGGCATTTTCCTCCCCACTATCTACCCCTTTCCTCCCCCACTCAGCATCTAGAACAGATCTGGGCACATACAAGGTGCTTAATAAATGCATGTAGATTGACTGTTAGATGAGGTACACACAAGTGAGCAATGCTCATGAGACCCTGGCCTTTCTATTAGCACTACAGCTACAGGAAAGCCTTTGCAGCCAGGCTTCACCCACAGGAGCGAGAGTGTCACCCTCCAATAGCTGACAGCCCCTTTGTCTCCCAGCCTGAGGAACTGGCTGGGTTTCCAGCCATCCCAGGACGTTGCTCTTGACAAGCACCCTTTGCTTCCAGAGCATAAACAACATACAGAAAACCCAAGTCCCTCTTTCAAGCCCCGTGAATCAGAGCAACAGGGGCCCATAAAGTTCGGTTATGAAGTGTCACAGTGTCTGAAACAACTGCTTCTTTATTGCGTAAGCACACGCCAGAAATCTGTTCATTTCTGGGCAGGGGCTAATGGAAAAAGAGAAAGATTTTCCATGTATTTATTATGTGAAACATAACATACGGGGGATATGTATGGCGATATGTAATTAGACATAAAACAAGCCAGACTTGAGGAATTGCCAAAAATCTGTGGCAGGATAATGAAACTGCTTTACGAGGCCTTGAGTGGTATCATTTCTTTCACAAGCAGTCTCTGTAATCGACTGCCCCGGTAGCCTGCTGAATGGAGGCCTTGCTGTGGAAACTCAGAGCTGGGGTTCATTCGGGAGGATGCCTGGCTAGGCACCGCCCCTGATTAATTCCTGCGTCCTTTCCAAGGCAAAGATATATTCATCTTGAGGCCCTGGCAGCAAAGGAGCTGGATAAAGAAAAGGTGGGTGTGGACGGGCTGAGGCCCATTCCAGGCTGAAGGTGATGGAAGTGAGTCCCTGGTTTCCCCAGCAGGACTGGGCTGGACTGTCATATTTCATAACCCACCAGCTGGGCCAGTGGGGGGTGATGGCAGCTCCTAGTTTTGGCTCTGCTGCTATTTTGCTCTGTGAACTTCCCTAAACCATGGGAATTCCCTGCATCTCAGTTGGGAATGCAATTCATCCAAGACACCTATGCACAGGGATATGTGCCAGGTGATTGGTAACTACAATAATGGAGAAGATCTTGGTGTCCTGACCCTTCCATGATAACTCATCTAGCATAGCATTCATCGCCATAGGTTGGTTTCAAGTTTTTCATGAAAAACATGCCAGAACAAATCCTTGTGATTTTCCTTTTAAATATGCAATGTTTTATAAACTGCATACATTCCAACAACGAAGTTGGGGGACACAGATTTGGTTATTTAGATTCTTTAAAATATTTATTACAAGCAGATTCTTTTTCCATTATTAAAAAGAAAACATATGACAGGAAACATTTAGAGACTGGAAACTGGATTAAACCAATTCCTAGGTCCTTATCAAAGAAGGTACCAATCAAGGAAAATATATTTTTGAACTTAGAATTAGGGGAGCCTATACATAACTTAAATGGGGCGAAACAGAACAAAAACTAACCAAAATAAAGTCAGAATGATCGTTTACATTTTACAGTCTTTAATTAACTACATAAACCTGTACCATTTAATATATTTCTCCATGAGCTTTTTGTGAAATTCAGATCGCGGCACATCGCTGACAAAGCTTTTGTCTGTCTTCGGCTCATCCGCGCCTTTTGCACAGCTCTTGCAAACAGCATCATCTTCCCACCTCCTGCTAACTTTGAAGACCCGAGGCCGGGTGGGCGGCGGGCTGAGCAGAGGGCTCCCACTCCCAGTGCCTTCCACACGTCCTTCCTTCTCCAGCTCTTGCTCTCGCTCCTTCCTGGCCTGCTCTTCAGTTCTCCCTTTTCTAATTTTTCTGCAACAACCGCAGTATCATCATCATCGCCCTCTTATTCTATACCTTCACCTTCCTCTTCCTCACCGTTAGAGGGTCATCGGCATCAAGGCGGACAGCGGGAATCTGGTCCAACTGGGGCTCCTCTGACGCTGCGGGGAGGCTGCGTGGTCTCAGGCTGGACGATCTCTATTTAAGTCACGGTTCTGAGCCGCTTCGGGGGCATCCTGAGAGGCCTGTCTACATCTCCTCTCGGGATGAGTGGGTAGCTCTCTACCCGAATAATGCTTTGAGGGTTGGCTCCAATAACCTCCTTTGCCTCTTCCTCCTCTCGCAGGTTCAAAAGCTGGCCGGGCTGCTGTTGTCATCTTTTATGGTTGGCTGAGGTCCCATTTAGCAGCCTCCAGAGATCACACAAACACCGTTACAACTCTTGGTTTTTGTTTTTGTTTTAATTAACACAGAAGGTCGGCTACATGTACACCCGGCACTCAGCAGGTATGCAAACTCTTCTTTGCCCTTGCAGGTAGCTCCTTGCCAAACCTGCCATCCTTACTTCCTGAGGCTCCCCCACATCTGTTCCCAACACTTCCTTTCCCTCTGCAACTGCCCTGGTTCAGCCTCCCAGTGTTTCTTTCCGAAACCATTACAACAGCTTCTAAACCTGGGCTGGGGTGGTGAGTCTTCTCTCTTCGTCTTCCCATCCCCACCCCACATTCTCTCTCCATCTTTCTTTGTTCTGCTTCGTGTCCCCAGAAACTGACCCCTGCAGTCTCCTCCATGAGGACTTTCTTGCCTGAAGCTCTGCCCACTGCTCATGGAAGGCCCCAGGAGGTGTGATGGGGGTTCTTCTTGCCCAGTTCCTGCTCTGGGCCATGTCCCGTTAGTGGTCCCCAAAGGCCTGTGAGTCCTGCTCTCACAGAGTCTGGTGATGCAATTGCCAGCCCTTGCCCGGCAGGCCAGCACTGATAGAGGCTTCCCGCTGCTGCCCATCTCTGGGCCTTCTCATCTCTTACTGGCCCACCCTCCCCTCCGTAGGCAAAGGGCTTGCTCATTCAGTCATCAACCTTGCTCCTGCCAGAAACCAGAGCGTACACACTGTTCCTGCTTCCAGGCTCACCCCTTCCCTGCGTCTGTTGACTGCACACGATTCAGGATTCCCGAAGCTGATTCCTGACTGTCTCTACCAACCCAAATATCCTTGCCTCTCCACCATCTTTATTCAGTACAAAGGGGGTGTCTCCACCCCTCTGCAACGTGGCCAATGTTGTCCCCTCTGATCTGCCTCTTTCCTCTGTCCCCTTTCCTCCCAGCACAGCCAGCCTGCTTCCTCTCCCCACATCTCCACAGCTCCAAACCCTACCTGTCCTTCAAGGCTCAGTTAAAATGTCACCTCCATAACACTTGCCTCTCGTTCCAGCTGGAAGCAATCTTCCCCTCATCTCAAATCCCCAGGGATGTTGTCTGTTTCTCTCTTGGTTGCTTATCACCTCCCCAACTCGTATTAGAATAATTTATATACAAGCCCCATCTTCCCTTCTGGGCTGGGTCTCGTCTGTCTTGCGCTGACTCTGTGGCCTGGTTATTAAACGTGTGTGTTCTGGAGAAAGCCACCCGGCTTCAGAGCCTGGCTCTCTGCTTTTTAGCCACAGGAACTTGCTACATTATGTTACTTCTCACAGTCTCACATTGCTCATCTGTGAAATGGCAGGGGGAGGGGGGCCTAACACCTGTCTTACAGGCTTGCTGGAGGATTACATGAGTTAGTACATAGAGAACACACTTAGAAGGGGGTCTGGCACATAGTAAGTGCTCCATAAATGTCAGATCTTTTCTCTTCCTCATCTTATCATCACTGTAAGTAGCACATGGATAATTAATTCCATGTGCTGTCAGCGATGCTGTGAGAGGAGGTGAAATGATAGAATAGAGCCTTAAAAACAGCCCTCATCAGAACGATTTTTCTAGATTGGTCATGCTAAAGAACATGACCATTTCCAAAGCTAGCTTCATATTCAGAGACAAAGTCCAGCCCTGTCATTAAGACACTGGGCAAACTGGTGCCCAGAGTGCTGGGTGATTTGCCCAAGGCCACACAATGAGTAGCCAGAGCTGGGGCTTGGGCTCAAGCTTTCTTACTGCAACTGTTTTTTTCCTGTGCTTGTCCAGTTTCTGCATAATCAGAGTTTTCAAACTTCCAAGCCCTAAGAGAAAGTGACGCTTGTGGGACTAGCCTGGAGAATGGGACCCCCAGTGGACAAGTAGCAAAGACCCATGACCTTGGGGATTCCCTGGGACTCACTGGGCCTTCTTATAATTTGGGAGTAGAATTCAAGGGTCTGGAAACCCTGCCTCACGTTTACCTCCTGGAACTTCACATCGTGCTCTGGGGAATGGTTTACCCTCTGAGTAAGTTTCAAAACACTGGGGAGCCCTTATCTCTGAGTGAAACGCGAGCATTCTAGGGAAGGGCTGACATAGAGTCAGTGGGAGAAATGGGTGAGAAACAGGCTGGGTTGATGAAAAAGGCCTGTCTGAAAACTGAAAATAGATCTGATCTGACGCCATTTGGGCAACTATTGACCTTGTCATGGAGCCCAAAGCCCTTGGCTGGGTGGGCAAATTAGGCAAGAACATTTCATAGAGTGCTCTTGTGTCTCAGCCACCAGGAATGCGGGCCATTCCTGTCCTTGTGGAGGGAGCCTCAGGGAGAGGAGCCTTAGGGAGCCAGCAGTTGGCCCAGGCCTGTTATGAAGACAGTCGGGCCACCAGCACAGATGCCACACAAGCCAGCTGTGCTGGGTGACACTCATTTCTCAGAGCTTGTTTCCATCCATCATGATGTCCTGTGTGGCAGGGTCTGGGAGGGAGATGGGTGACGTGGGGCACATCAGGCAGAGTGGACGTGGAGGTGGCCTTGGATCTGGGACAGGGTGGGGTGAGGGTTCTCTTTTGGGCATTGTGGATGTAGGAACCAGCTTGGCACTCTTGCCTGTCCTCTGAGATCTCTGGAAAGTCTCCTAAACCCACCAAGGGTCAGTTTTCCTCATTTAAGAAAGGATGTTAATGCCTGCTCCAACATTTTCAGAGTTGTTAGGGGAAGACGAAAGACTGGAGAGGGGGTAGGGGAAGAGTGTGAGGCTTTGAGTCCCTTGAGAGAGGTGAATTCAAGTCCTGGTTCTACCACCGAGCACTGTGTATCCTTGAGAGATGGAAAAACTTATTCTCATTGTCTTCATCTTTACAAGGGGGTCATCGTGAGGACCAAGCAGTGGCACATGTGAGGGACAGCCCAGCTCCTATTCATACTATTTATTAGTAGCAAGGCACAGTGCCAGCCAGGCATAGAGTAAAAGCTCAACTGATGTGAATTGAATGAACAAAGTATGGAATATTCCTTGGAAATTACAAAGGTCCACATAGAAGCAAGGACTGTTATCATAGACCAGGCAGTGGGGCCCTTTGGGCGGCATGTAAGGTTTTCTGCACCTGGGAGACCTTCTCCTTGCCTTCTTAGCATTTCAGGTTGGGTTCCAGCTTACACTAAACAACCCATGCAACTGACTTCCCCCAGGAGGGGCAAGGGCCCAGCTGGGATATGAGTTTCTAGACAGGAAGTAACCTGTGATCCAACTTTAGGTCTCTGTCCAGAATGTTCCATGGTCAAGACACTAGGGCCCCTGAGTACCCTTCCACCAGGCTTCAGTTGTAGGTCGGAACAGTGGAGGGCTTTTTCAAAGGTGGAGTGATTTTTCTGGGAGCAGAGGTGCAGGGAATCAAGAGAAGGGTCTCTTTGGCTAAGGTGGGCTGGCTGTGCTTAGTGTGCTCCCCAGGCCCTGGCTGCCAGGCTGAGTCGGCTGTGAGGGAGGCGGGGATGGAGCTCGATGCATCTTTGTCTCCCAGCTTTGCCCCCTTCCCCCTCCCCCAGAATCAATCTTGCAAATTCCACACAGCAGGGAGCTGGCCATCATGCTGGTCTACAGGGAGAGAATGGAGTTATTGAAAGGAGCTGAGAGGCCTAATGAGGCAAATATGTTAAATAAAGAGTCCCAAGACACCCCCATGACTACCATGCGCCAGCTCACAGATGTGTGGCCATATGCACACATGCACACACTTGTGCACATGATACACATAGAGACACAGACTTACTTTGAACAGATATTTACTAAACTTCTAAGGGGCCCTGGCAATGCAAAACTGAATCCAGTTTCGTCCTCAGGGAGTTTGCAGCCCAGGGCAGATTGGGGAGGACTGACTTAATCAATGTGGTGGCCAGTGCTCGCTCTTCTGTGTGCAAAGCCAAGGGAGTTCAGAAGAGGGAGAGAGGCATTTATTCTGCTTGTAGGGATCTGGAAGTGCTTCAAAGAAGAGATGCTACTTGAGCTGAAGGCTGTTGAAGGATATAAGAGTTCTCCAGGTGGGCAAGACAGAAATCTAGCTAGATGCTACCTCACGCAGGATTTCTGGTTCTTTCCCTGCCCTGCCCTGGTTGGCCTGGGTAACCCAAGCCTATGATCCCTTGAGACTCTGCATGTGTCTGCCCCTGTGAGCCACTGAAGGCCGGGATTGTGTCTTTGTGGCTGTAGTTCCTGCATCATGTCTAACATACAGAAGATTTTCAGTAAAAGCTGAATACGTACATAAAGGAGGAGAAGACATATGAGACAGAGAACAGCAGGTGCAAAAGCAAAGAAGAGTGGAAATGAAGGGGTGTTGAGGCATTTGTCTGGACAGAACACAGGCGTGCAACGACTTAAGACAGAGACGACTGAGAACTGCAGCCCTCAGCACCTGTCACGGACTCTCCCTATTAAAGAACTTTCCTAGACTGAGGAATGAATAGCTATTGTTCACACATCCTCCCAAAAGCCTATCTTCTCTCCCACCCTGGAGGTGATAAGAGGAGTGTTGGCACAGGAATTGCTCAAGGTCAGGCAGGAACCAGGCCCAGTTTCTCCACTGTCACTGCCCATAGCTTACAGCCTACAGCCTGGTGAAGACCCCCACACCATGGACTAGTGAACCCCTTGAGAATCTGGTTCCCATTAAGGTGCCAGTAAAGAAATTGAGGAGAGTCACATGACAAAGTCAGGCCAGCTGTGAGTAGATTGACAAAGGTCTCAAACAACGGAACCAGTCCCGAGGTTCTGACATGCCTGGAGGGTCTGCAAGCACCAGGGGCTCACTTGATGTGGGGGTGGGTGGGGGTAGCTGGGAGAACTCTTGTTCTTAATGTTCCCCAAAATCACACCATCAAATTACATACCTCACCAACGTGGGGTGCAAAGAGGAGCCCAATTCTCCCAAGGAGGAACAGGCCACCAATAACAGTATTCTGATTAGGGCGACGAGGAAGATAATTCCGGCCCATGCTCCATGGACTCTATCCTGTAAGGCAAGCCCCAGAGGGGGGACTGTAGCATGGTGGAGGGCACCCCTCTGCCAGCCTGGACTACATGGCTCTGCCACTTGTGAGCTTCGGCTGGGATTTGGTGAGGGTCCTAAGGCCGTGCACAGCCTGGCTCACAGTAACTGTATAACAAGACTAAGCTGCCATAAGTATTCTTGCTAAATTCCTCAAAACCAATCCAAGAGATATGCAGAATCACCCTCATTTTGGGAATGAATAAATCAGAGTTCAGAAAAGTTCATTAATATGTCCCGAGATCACACGGCTAGAGCCAGCAGAGCTGAACCTTGAGCCCACGGCAGCTGACCCAGGAGCCCTCACTTTTGAGCTGTTTTATATGACTTCCCAGCAAGAAATGGGGGCTCCAATCAAACTGACTGGGGGGTGTTGTTCCAAGAGCTGGGGCAAGGCTGCGAACACAGAGAAAGAAGGCAGAGAATGGTTGATGGAAGTGTCAGTAAAGAAATAGGCATTAAAATGTTAGAAGGTTCCAGAAGGGGGTTAAAGGACCAATGGGCACCTCTTGCCCCATCCCCTCTTCAGGTGAGGCAGGCTGGCTGTGGGTGAGACTTGGTGTGAAGTCGGGGCCCTGCTGACGGCTCAGCCCTGTGCTGGCACCAGCCAGTCAAGGCTCCCCAAACGATTTCCTGTTATTTAGTGAAAGTATCCGGAGAGCTCAAACACTCCAGAAGTTTAGATTTTAAAATAATAACAAAATCAGTAAAAAGTTTCAGTCAGACCAACCAGAAATCCAGTCAGGTGGGTTAAATATTTGGGAAACTCAGGCTGCACTACTTCTGTCAAGTTTCATTGAAACTTCTGCAAAATCAATCAGAAACGTGGTCAGTTGATCTCAAAGTCCTGGGAGTCTAGACAGAAGTTCAGGCAGGCCTCACATGCGCTGAGGTGGTGAGCTGGAATTCAGTGAGGTGGGCCCAAAACCCAGCAAGGTCAATCCAACATCCACATCGGTCCAAAGTTCGGTGCCATGAGGCCAAAGTCATTGCAACGTCAGCCCCACCCGACCAGCTGGCATCTTGTAGGCCGCCATCCGGGTGTAGGACTGGGTCCCTGATGGGGAGACAGAGATAGAAAGGACTGGCTGTGCGCGCAGGCAGGGAGGCCAGAGTAGAGATGAAATGGTGCTGTCTGGGGTTTCCAGAACCTTCTCCACCAGGAGCTGGGCCGAGGAAATGGAGGGGAGGAGCTAGAGAGCTGTTTCCAGACAAGCCAGCCCCTGCCATGCCTCAAGGAGACCTGAGCGCCACTCTGCTGGCCTCTGTGGATCTAGCATGTCACCCAGCTGTTGGCCTGGCCCGCCATCCAGCCCCTGGGCAGCCAGCCAGTGTGTCCTTCCCTAAAGGACAGCAGCCCTGTGAGCACACGTCGCATACCTTGTCCGCGTGCAGTCTGCCTGTCTGTTCTCCCACGCTCTTTCCCCTTTCTGGCCAGAGTTGAGCCAGCAAAGCCAAGGACTGGCCTGGCGCCCCAGCACATGGAGGTGTAGCTGGGCTCTGACCCAGCTCCTCAAACAGGTTCCATATGGTCCTCCCGGCCATCCCTCATTCCCCTTCCCCACCTTGACTGTTTCTGAGATTAAAACCCTTTCCTGGTTGTCAGCAAACAGCCACAGGGAGGGGCTGCCCCGCTGCTTTTGGGGAGTGAACTGGTGTGGAATACTCATCAGAAGGCTGGCTGAGGGGGGCAGAGCTCCTGTGCTGCTGGGTGGGGGTTTTGGAGGGGCGCGCAGGGCATGAGCATGAGAGAGCTCTGTCTGCCCCCCTCGGCCCAGCTGCAGCTTCTGGAGCAGGTCCCGAGTATCTGGCTTGGCATTGGGACCCCAAAGCTCAAGGTGGGAATGTGCATTGAATCTGGGTCACTCAGATTCTCTTCTGGGCCCAGAATTCCTTCTGCAGTGAAAAGGGATGTGACGAAAGCCAAGAAAAGGACAGCTGAGATGGGAGGGGAGCAGGGAGGCTAATCCACATATGTGACACATGGGCCTCCATCAGTAAAAGGAGATGTGGCACGTGGTACTAGAGTGGTCCTGGCATCCATTCTGGCTGAGCCTGGTGCTCACACTTTGGTTGTAGGCCTGTGGGGAAGTCTTGGGGTCCCAGGACTGGAGCATTAGGGTGAGTGGGAGTAGGGGTGCTCCAGGAGCTTTGGAATGAAGCTGGGATTGAAGTATTTTAATAATTTAACAGCCAGCCATGTAGTCCCAGTGGTCCTGCTGAACCTTCACCTTGAGTTGGAGCCCATCTCAACATTGGCTCTGCCTTCTTCCCTGGAAAGGTTTCTGTTGACTGTGAAACCTGAAGATACACACACAGAGATGTGTGTGAGTGTGTGTGTGTGTGTGTGCATGTGTGTGTGTATGTGTGACCTCTCTGAACTCCCAGCACTTTTAGGTACCCAGGATATCCACAAGCATGTGCCCACCCTGGCCCTCGGTCTGCTCTTACACCATGTCCAGCTCCACCACGTCCAGCCCAGAGGCTCATCCAGACCCAGAGGCAGAGCTGATCCACGTCTGAGCCCCTGGCTGAAGCTTGTCCTGGGGCTTCTGAACACTTATCCACCCTCCATCCTGTCAGACCCTTGCCCAGGATCTGGTATGAGCATCTGGGGTGCAGAGCATTTGGAAAGCTCCCATTTGAATGGTCTCCTCATGCCTGTCCTCCTGCCTCAACCAGCCACACCCTTGGCCTGGCTCTGGGAGCCCATCCTGCCCCCTGGAAAGATCAAAGCGGGCTCCCTGTCTGCCTGCAGTGATGACATCTGTCCGGAGCAGGTGGTGATTTAGAATCTCAGCCCTGGCAGGGCCTCAGAGCTCCATCCTGGCGGTGTCATTTTTCACATGGACACTCAGAGAAGGGAAGGGACACTGAGCTGGTGGCTGAGCTGGGACTAGAACTCAGAGCTCCACAGCCCCTGAGATTTCCCCAGCAGCATCCTCATGGACAAAGGGAGAGAGTGGACAAGAAACTCAGTCAAGCCAGAGCGTCCCTTCTTTAGGACAAGCTGTGTCAGAAAGTCCTCCTTGGAGATGGATGGCTAATGGCCTTTGGTCCTGCTCTCACCCACAGCGTCCGTCACTTTCCTAATCCATGTGGGGTGCCAGGACATCATGCTGTCTTAGGGAGACCCACACGAGGTTGCAGGGCAATTTCTAGGGCATAATGGGAGCGTGACCTGTGAAACATTTTGGAACACTGGTGGGGAGGGGTCCTGGATACAGAGGCTAAGACCCTGAATCCCACTTTTCTGTCCTACTCCCTTCCTCCCACCCTCACCTTAGCCATTAAAGCTGCTGCTATGTGCAGGGACAGAATGTAAGCTTATTTTATTTCCTCTTTTGGGGTGCTGTGTAGAAGTCCAAGGCTGACCCGTCATGGCTCCAGCCAGCCCCTGAGGCCTGAGCCCTTTGAGTGTGTGTGTGTAAGGAGGGCTGTGCGCCTGGACCAACTTCCCACTGCCTGCCCGTCCAGCCCCATCTCCCTTACAAAGCATCTGGGAGCCCTTTCCAGCAGTCCACACCCAGATGTCCCAGGCATAGTCACAATGGGCAACTTTGAGTCCCCCCAGCTCTCATCCCGTCTTCCTGCATCTGGGCCCTGCTCACCTGTTTCTCCTCCTAAGATGTTTTTGCAGGGGCATCCGTGCCTTTCAGCCTGCTCAAACTCCGCTGGGCGCTTTGGTCACCCCTCCGACCCTTACTGACCTTCACACCGCTTTCCCGCTGCATTGCATTCCACTGCTTGTGCATAACCCTCAGAGTCCCGAGAATGAAGTGGGATGCACTTGTTTGGGATGTTATTTTCTCTTGGGAGTTCACTCTGTGCTCTGCATTCAGAACACAGACTGTGTGATTAGGAAGAGGGTTGAGACAGATGGTGACAGAAGGAGCCCGCCTGGCTTGGGACCCTGACAAGCCCTGGGCTTTAGAAGAAGGGAGAGGGTGTGGGAGCCTACTGGAAAGGTGGGAGCAGGTCTGGAGTGAGAACAGGCCTTGGCCACTGAGGAAGGGGCTTCCCTGGGAAGCTTTCGGAGGCAGCAAGAGACACAGGAGGGAAGGGCTGGTGGTAGGTCCTGGAGCTGCCTGGCTTCCAGGCCCAGGGGAGGCCCAGAGTTGAGAAAGGTCCCCTGGGTCCTGGTGCCTTGCAGGAAAAGGCAGGAATGAAGGTCATCCTGGTGACGAGCTCCGTGGATTGATGTCTATAATGTGAGGGCTCCACTGAGAGGTGTCCCAAAGGGCCCTGCAGGGCAAATGCTGCAGGAACACACTAACCTCCCAGCACCTGGGATTACACAAGCTCCCATAACTCAAAGTCCTCCTGGGGGAAAATGGAGGGTGGCTCCAAACTCACTGAAATTGTGTGCACCTCCACAGCTGAGTGGGGCTCAAGCCTGAGGCTAAACTGCTGCGGACACAGCTGAGCTGCAGCCTGAGTGTGCTTCACTGACACTGACCCAGGGTCCCGGGCAGGGTCTCTGATCCTCACAATTCTCTCCCTGGGGCACATGCTATGATTCCTTCCACTTTACGGATGAGGAAACTGAACCGCAGAGGCCCAGACAGCTTGCCCAAGGTCACAGAGTTGGTATGTGGCAGGGCTTCAGATGTGTCTGTCTGACTCCCAAGCCCATGCTACACACTGCCCTCCCTATTAGTGGGTTCCCTGCCCCTCCCTGGACAGCCCCACCTCAGGGGACAAGAGGTGGATTTAAACATCTGAGCCATGGTGTTGGCATTTAGCCAGGGCCTGTCCTGCGCCAGCCCGTGTTGTCTCTGTGCCAGTGTATGGGTCCTCCAGAATCCCAACCCCAGGGGTCTCTCCCCGGCTGCCTTTCTGTTTTGTCCTCATCACAGGCCCAGGAGCAGACCCACCCACAGCTGTGGCTTGGAAGGAACACATTATTACTGATGTCACCATCGTCCCTTACCTGCTGTGTAGCTCAGTGCTAATTCCATTGCACCTCACTGTAGCTCTAGGAGGGAGGTGGGGTGGGAACTGTGCTCATTTTACAGGTGAAGAACTGAGGCTCAGAGCTTGACCTTGGCTACACTGAAGGTGGGGAGGAGCTGGAACGCAAAGGCAGGTCCCTCATTTTCCCCCAAGTTTGTCTGAAGATGAGAATCACCTGATGTGCTTACTGATTCCCAGGTTCTAATTCAGACCTTTGAATCCTGTTTCAGAGGAGAGGGCAAGTCTCCTGCCTCTTCTGACAAAGCTCTCTTGCCAGTGATCTGCAAATTTATTTGAAGCCTTAAACTTTTTATTCCAAAAATTTTTATTCTGGAGAGGAAACCAATGAAACAGATCCTCTGACTTGATCAAAGGGACTGGAGGTGACCACCCTGCTGCCCTGAGGGAGTTACCCAGAGTCCCAGGGTGCCTCCGGGCCTGAGTTAAAAAATCACGTGCCGCACTCTCATTCAAACCTCAGGTCTGCCACTTAGCAACTGTGTTCCCAGAATGTTACTTACCTGCTCAGTGCCTCAGTTTCCCATCTGTACAATGGGAACAATGCTATTTGCCTCCAGAATTATTGTGAGGATCAAATGGGCAAGTGTCTGTTAAGCACAGAGAACAAAGCCTGGCACATAAGAAGTGCTAAATAAAGGAATGTCATTCGTTGGGCCACCCAGTCTTGGCTCATCATTTTATGAGGCCTGCACCATGCATTAGCTGATTTAAATGGTTGCCTTAGTTAAAGGAATGATCGAATGACATCATCCTAATGAATCAGAAAGAAAAGCAGTCAAAGCAATTGGTAGATTTAATTGAATAGTTTGCAGTGTTTTTAAAAATACCCATGAGATTATGGTGGATGCTGCTGTTTTGCACGGGGTGGCCAGCCACCTCTGTGGACACTGGTAGCCTGGGATGTGAGCAGATAAGCTTCAGCCACCCCTGACCTCGCCCCAGGCTTCCGGAAGAAGTTTGCATGAAAGCAGACAGACGTCAGACAGTGGACTTGCCGCCAGTGTTTCCCTGATTGCTCAGGTGCCCTCAGAATGGCCATCGGGTCAGATCCTGGAAATCTTGAGTGGTTTCCCAGATGGGACCTTTGAGCTTTGCTAATTCATTCCACCCGGTTTCCTCTGGGGGAGCCCAACAAAGGGATTATTTACTTCCCTCCCCTATCCCCCACTAGGGCCTTTTAGAGGGGGCAGCTCTGTCTGCTCTGGGCAGGAAGGGGCGTTGGCAGGAGGACAAGAATAACCATTTCTTTCCAGGCTCTGCTGTCTTCCCCGAGGACACTCAGATCTGTGTGGGAGATACCCAGGGTCTTGAGAGGTCCCAGGAGAGAGGCTGCTGGGTGCTGTGGAGACCCTGGGGTTACCTGGAGCCAGGACCTCTCTAGAGAGGCACAGCGGGAACTGAGGGCAAATCACACTGACATCCATGTGAAATCAGTTAGGCTGATCATCAAAGGGCAGCCTGGGGGGAGGAAAAGGACCCCAGACAGGAAGTGAGAGACCTCATCATGTTACTTACCTCCCTGGTCAGTGACTTCTGTTGAGGATAAAGTCTCCAACCCCCCCCGCACCCCTGTCCTGGTTCACCCAGGCTACATGCCAACCTCAATTTACGATGGTCCCTCATGCTCCAAGCTCAGCTAAAGCCTGCTCCTTCCGCCTCAGGACCTTTGCACATGCTGTCCATTATTGTTTCCCCTTCGTTCTTTACCTGTGCAATCCCTCCTCAAGCTAACAGTCTCAGTCTGAATATCACTCTTCCAGGAAGTCTTCCTTGAAGTTGTGCACTGCCCTTTAGATTTCTCCTTCAGGGCACTCAGCACAGTGGTAACTAACTCTCTCCAGTGTACATCTGCTGGGACTCTTAGCTGCTGATGACTCTCACTGCACCCCTCGCTATAAACTGCCTGGCCTCGGGTCCTACCTCCTTCCATGGGTGACCCACAGACTGGCTGGCTAATGCTGGGTACAAACACCTGGCCCCTTGCCTCAATCTGAGACGACTCTGAAGGGCCATCTCAGCTCTAGAGCACCCTGTAGGATGACCAAGGGCTAAATTAGAACCACATTGCAGGCCAGCTCCCTCCTTGCCCGGTCCTGCCTTCCTTGATTGCTTGTTCCCCCTTACCTACAATTTTGTTTTCCATGGTTTCAGTTACCTGCAATCAACCATGGGCTGAAAATGTTAAACGGAAAATTCCAGAAATGAACAATGCATAGGTTTTAAGTTGCGCGCCATTCTGAGTAGTGCGATGAAATCTTGTACATCCCACTAGGAACATGCATCTTCTCTTTGTCAATCGTATCCACACGGTATATGCTATTTGCCCCTTGGTACCCATCTTGGTTATCAGATCAGTTATGAGAGAGAAAGAGAGACCACAGTCACATAACTTTTATTACAATGTATTATTATAATGATTCTATTTTAATACTGGTTATTGCTGTTAATCTCTTACTGTGCCTAATTTATGAATCAGACTTTATCATAGGTATGTGTGTCTAGGAAAAAACATGGTATACATAGGGTTTGGGACTATCCGTGGTTTCAGGCATCCACGGGGGTCTTGGGACATATGCCCTGTGGGTAAGGGGTCGGCTATATCTCCTGCAAGCACCCCTCTCATCTTTTCTGCACACAGTTCTCTGAATCAGTATTTTCAGGGAACCCCATCTGAGGCATCCACCTTACCCGCTTCTCTCAGGGACCCCTTTTTTTTCTTGTCAAATCTTCTCTCAGCAAATGCTCTGGTAAACTCATTCACACGGAGGTACCAGTGGTAGACAATAGCTCAGTGGGCTTCCTTTCCAAGAGTCATCTGCTATCTATGGGTCTTATGCTGAAAGGTAGATGAAACTTTAGGAATCAGCAAAGTGGGTGTGAGGTTATCGGAGAATCAGGGACCGCACCTTGCCAGCAGCCTAGAGTGAGGTAGTCTTCTCAAGGCCCCACAAACAGTGGTCGGCGGGGTGGTACTGGTCAGAACCACAGATGTCCCCATCTTGAGGTCTCTGAGAGGGAAGCAGCAGGATGTGGGAAGGAGGGGCCTGGTTAGCTGTGTGACTTCTGCCCTTTGGAGCTGGGCTTCTTCAGCTGTACAGTGATGGGAAGTCATAGCCAGTGTAAACCTGCACATCCGTGTGAGCTCAGTTACGAAGAAGGTGTTCACGCTGGTTTGTATACACCAAAGAGCTAGAAGCACGTGCCTGACACAGAGGCTCCCAAGCTTTCTCTGTTTACAGCACCCTGAGTGTCAGTAATTTTTACGGTGCCCCTAGGCCAAAAGGAATGCCAAAGAGGCCCTTGGATTAAGTAGTTAGATCTAAATAACACAAAGCTTATTCTGTAGCCATCTGAAAAATACACAAAAATTGAAAGACAAAAACCATTTCTATTTCATTCTTGAATAAACAGTTATTCACTCCTGCCACGTGCTGTGGGCACTACGTGACTTGCAGACCTTGGCATCGTATTGGACACCATCATGAATTTCATTTCCTGTCCACAGTGATTTTCACATGGTTTTGCCCTTTATCACAGCAACCACCAAAAAAAAAAAAAAAAAAAAAAGAACGTCTCTAAGATATGACATAGTTGAAAGGAATGTCACATGATCTGAGGTTGAAGCTGGGGATTTAGAGAGCTAATAGTTTACAGAGCACCCGACAGATGTCACTGTGCTTTCCTCAAACCTTGAAATATCCCTACAGCGTCTGTGGCTCTGCTCTTGTGCCCTGTGCCCCAGCGCTCTGCTTGGGAGCTATCACCTTAGTATTAATCATGGTTATCCCCATGGACTGGAATTTGGGATGATTTTTACTTCTTTCTTTGTACTCTTTCCAAATCTCTTTAATAATGAGCTTAAAATGCTAAACTAGATCAGAACCAGATAGAGGTGATGGTTACACAACACCATGAATGTACTAAATGTTACGTCACGTGCATTTCACCACCAGAAAAAATCCCTAAAATATGAGAGATCAGAAGAAAAAAAGATTTATATTTTTCAAAATCCCAAACCCCTCAGGGAAGTTGGATGAAATGATGGAAGGGAAGAGTCTAGAAGCTGGGAAGCTGGGAGGCATCACAGCAGCCAAGGCTCCCAACCACTCACACTCCCCCATCCCCAACCCGCTGCCAGCTTCCCAGGGAAACACCCTTCACCAGAGACTTCTCCCCACTCTCACAGTCCACCTTCCCCTAGAGGGAGACCATTTCCCACTCCACTGGCTGGCTTCCTTGTTGGCAGAGATGCGAAAAGCAGGCTCCAGGAATCCCCCAGAAAGAACGCTCAGGAAGACTTCCTTGGGGCTAAGCAGCCAGCGGAGGCAGCAGGAGACCAGCAGCTGGTTTTAAATCTCCTCAACTATCAGTCACAATGTCTCTCCTGTTGATGCTCTGCCGTCCTTTCGGCCGTATGGATTGTTGCCCACTGCTCCAGCTGCCCAAGTCGATGCGCAGGAAGAAAGAGGAGCTGTGCTTCTGTGCGTGTCATGTGTGTGCTCCCACCCCTCTGGGAAGGCCAGGCGGCTGAGCCACGCCTTTGCTGGGCCTCCAAGGCTAGCGTCTTGTGCTAGCCTGTCCTACCCAGGAAGAAATGGCAGCTCAAGGGCCTTGGGAATGCTCGGAGGTGGACAGCCGTTGCTGGAAGCCAGGTGGAGGCGTGGGGGGAGATGCAAAGGAAGATTACAGTCAGCGCCAGGCCACCTCTTCTCGAATCTGCTTCCTTCCAGTCTGGAGCAGGTCCCCGCGTCCTTTCCTGTCTCTCTCTCTTCCTCTTCTTATAAGACCATCAGTCCTACTGATTAGGGTTCCATCCTTATGACCTTATTTAATCTTGATTACCCTCTAAAAGCCCTGTCTCTAAATGCAGTCACCTTAGGGGTTAGGGCTTCAACATAGGAATTTGAGGTTGACACAATTCAGTCCATAGAACAATGCAAGTCAAAATAAGGCTTTTACTACCGGACACATGAAAGATTACACATCTCCTAGCGGTACAGAAAGTGTGGGCCTAGAGCTACATTTAAAAGTAATTAGATAAATACACAGGAGGAAGCACTGAAATTAAAATAATCTCTAGGCATCAAGGAGTTTAAATTGTATTTGGGAAAATAATATAAAAATCTGCAAGCTTGAAAAGTGAAAGAGTAAAGGGAAAACTGAAATATATGTAGAATAAATGCCCCAGGGTACTCTAGCTTAGGGTGAAACAGCAGCAGCTTTTTAATCTCATCAAGGTAGAAGCTCCCGCATATTTCGCCACCTGTCCACTCTCCTAGGTTACACTGGGCGCTGCAGAGAACGCTGGGAATAGACATGATCGTTGCTTTTGACTAGATCTGACTACCTGGTGCATAATCTTATGCTGATGCCTCATTTATATGTGTGTTTAAAGAACTAACCTAATTTAGAAAAACTTCTATTTTGAAATAATTTTTAGACTTACAGAAGAGTTGCAAAGATAGCACAGAGCTCTCCTTACCCTTCTGCGAATGTTAACATTTTACATAGCCCCAAACCATGGGATACTTACCAAAGCTCAGGCCCCAATGTTAGTACAACACTGCTCACTAAACCATAGACTTCATTTGTATCTTCTCGGTTTTCCCCCTACTGACCATTTTCTGTTTCGGGACTGTCAACGATACCACATGGCATTGAATTTTCACGTCTTCTTAGGCCTCTGATCTGTGACTGTTTTTCGGTCTTTCCGTGTCTTTCATTGTCTTGATAAATACTAGGCAGGTATTCTGTAGAATGCCCCTTAACTTGGATTTGTCTGATGTGTTCGCATGATTAGACTGGGCTTATGGATTTGGGGGAGGAAGATCACAGATATAATAAGCTCTTCTTACAGCAGCATGTCCACCTGATCAACATTTCTTATTACGGGTCATGTTAATTTTGATTAACTTGGTTAAGGTGGGATCTGCCAGGTGTCTCCACTTAAATTGCTACCATTTCCCCCCTTTCCCTCACTATTTATTATGAGTCATAAGTCTAGCCCACTTTCATTGAGAGGGGAATTAAGCTAACCTCCTGGAGAGAGGGGTATTAAAGAATGGTGGACATGTGCTAAAAACACCACGGTAATTAGTAAGTATTTGAGGGGAGATACTTTGAGGCTATGCAAATACCTTGTTTCTCCCTATGGTTTTGCCCACTAATTTTAGCATCCGTAAGTGGATCGTGCCTGCAGCAATTATTACTCTGATGTTCTCTTAGTGGTTTTTTATTTTCCTCAGCCCTCCCTCATTTATTAATTAGAATTCTTTTGTATGAAAGAGTTCTCTCTTTCCCACCAGTTATTTATTATTAAATCATTTATTTGTGTCATTAAGGCTTCATGGGGATTTGTTTTATTGCATAAATTGTTGCAAGTTTGGCCACTGGAAGTTCTTTCAGCTTGGTTCTTCTGCCTTTTGACTTGTTTAAAAAGCACTTCCTTACTCCCGGGCACACAAGATGCTTTAGGCTCATCTGGTATTTTCTCTGCCCCAGACATAGAATCAGGCATTTCATCAAGGAGCCTGCTTCCTTTTATTGGGCAATGGTATTTAGAGACCAAGATCTGAGCATGAAGTGTCTTATTGCTACTGGGTGTCACTGCTTCTAGATCCTCTCAATGGACAGAGCTAGGAAATGTATGTGTGTACACAAACCCATGTATACATATCTGTCTATCTGTCTATCTATCTATCTAAAAGTAAATATTCATACCAATATCTCAGGCTCCAACCCAGCACAACACAGTCCACACGTTTAGTTTTGAATTTGAACAATTATATATACTTTTTATGTTTTCAAAAGTTCAATATGGTTCATTTGCAAATCTGTTACCTATTTTAAGGTACCATTTGTTGAGTTTTTACAAGTGTATGTACACTCATGTAAACACTACTACAATCAAGAGAGAGAACGTTCCCATCACCCCAAAAGTTTCCTTTATGGATTTTTCCAATAAAACCCCACCCAGCCCCAGACAACTGCTGCTCTGTCTTCTGTCACTATAGATTAGATTGGTCTTTTTTAGAGTTTCATAAAAATAGGAATTGTGCAGCATACCTTCCTTTGAATCTGGCTTCTTTTGCTCACTATATTAGTTTTCTGGGGCTGCCATAACAAAGTACTATGAACTGGTGCCTTAAAACAACAGAAACCTATTCTCTCAGAAGGACAGAGTCTGAAATGAAGGTGTCCGCAGGGTTGGTTCCTTCTGGAGGCTCTGGGGGAGAAGCTGCTCCATGCCCCTCCCTTGGCTACTGCGGTTGCTGGCAGTCCTTGGCGCGTCTTGGTTTGTGGCAGCACACTCTAATCTCTGCCTCCATCTTCATATGGCATCTGTCCTTGTGTCTCTGTGTCTTTCTGTGTCTCTTCTCTTCTTATCAAGACAACAATCATATTGGATTAGGTCATGAAATCCAGTAAGACCTCATCTTTACTTGATTACATTTGCAAAGACCCTATTTCCAAATAAGGTCACATTCAAAGGTAAAAGTGGTTAGGACTTTAACATATCTTTTTGGAGGAAAAATTCAACCCAGTACGCTCAGCATAACAATATAAAATTCATTCATGCTGCTATGTGTATAAGTATTTTGCTCCCTTTTATTAATAAGTAGCATCCAGTATGGATATCCCACAATTTGTTTATCTGTTCTCTTGCTGCGGACAGGAGTTGTTTTCGGTTGGAGCTACTATGAGTAAAGCTGTTCCTAACATTTATGTGCAGATCCTGAGAGCTGCGGTTTCTTCACGGCCTCATCAGTGCTTGGTATTGTCAAACCTTTAACTCTAACCATTTGAGTAAATCTGTGGTAGTAACTCGTGGTTTTAATTTGCATTTCTCTGATGACTAATGAGGTTAAGCATCCTTTTATGTGCTTGTTGGCCATCGCATATTTTCTTTAGTGAAACATTTACTTAACTTTTTTTAAACACATATTTTATTGGATTACTTGCCTTCCTGTGAGCTTTGATAGTTCTTTATATGTTCTGTGTACAAATCCTTTGTCAGATATATGTATTGTGACTATTTTCTCCCAGGCTTGCCTTTTCATTTTCTTAATGGTGTTCTTCCAAGAGTAGAAAATTTCAACTTTAATGAAGCCCAGTTTATGAATATTTTTCTTTTATGGTTCATGCTTTTTGTGTCCTATCTCAAGTCACATGTCTCCTATATATTCCTCTAGAAGTTGTAGATTTTATATTTAGGTCTTTGCCCATTTGAAGTACTTTTGCATGTGGTGTGAGGAAGAGGTTGAGATTCTTTTTCACATGGCTCCCCAATTGTTCTAGAACCATTTGTTGAAAAGACTAGTCTTTCAACATTAAAGTACCTTAGTGTCAAATCAACTTACTACCATATATGTATGGATTTACTTCTGGACTTTCTATATATTAATTTATAAATATGTCTGTCCTTATGCCAGTATTACATGGATTGATTACCATAACTTAATAATAAGTCTTGGAAATTAGGTAGTATACGTTTCTAACTCTGATCTTTCCAGTATTGCTTTGGCTATTCTAGGTCTTTGCATTTCCATATAAATTTTAGAATCAGCTTGGTAATTTCTACTCCCCCAAAAAGCCTTTTGGGATTTTTATTAGATTTGTATTAAATCTGTAGATCAGCTGGGGGTAATTGACATATTTACAATATTGAGTCTTCTAACCTATGAACATGATATATTCACCATTTGTTGGTTAGTTTTCAGGGTACAGGTCTTGCACATATTTTATTTTATTTTATTTATTTCTAAGCACTTTGGGATACTACTGTAAATAGTATTTTTCCACTTCAATTTCTAGTTGTTCATTATTAGCATGTAGAAATATAATTGATTTTTATATATTAACCTTGTGTCCTGCAATATTGTTCACCTCACTTACGATTCTAGAAACTTCTTTAAAAAAAATTTTTTTTAAATCCTCACTTGAGGGTATGTTTATTTATTTTAGAGAGAGAGGGAGGGAGAGAGAGAGAGAAACACTGATGTGAGAGAGAGACATCAATTGCTTGCTTCCAATACCAGCCCGACCTGGGATCGAACCCTCAACCTAGGTATGTTCTCTGATGGGGAATCAAACCAGAAACCTTTTTGGTGTACAGGACGATGCTCCAACCAACTGAGCCACCCAGCTGGAGCTCTAGAAATGTCTTTATAGATTTTTAAAGATTTTCTATGTATACAATTGTGTTCTTAAAAATAAAGACAGCTGTACTTCTTTCCAATGTGGACGCTTTTGTGTCTTCTCAACGTGTTGCTGTGGCGAGGACTCCCAGTGAAATCTTGAATAGAGATTTTGACAGAGACATCTTTTTCAATAAAAGACACTAAAGCAATTGGACATTTATGTGAAAAACAAACAACTCTAGTGATTTCTAGCCCTGTGTGCGCTCTGGGAGTTTTTCAGCTTAGAACCCCTGCTAATTGCTCTTTTCCCAGATGTCGTTCTTTGTTCAGCCTTGGTATTTACTATATGCTGCACAGATTGAGATCAGCCAAAGATATGAGGGGACTCCATGCAGATTTTAGAAGCCCTTTGTTTGCATAACTCCCTTCTTGCTGGTATTCTGTTCTGCAAATTCTAGGCAACTTGGCCTCCCCAAACTCTAATGTCTGTCTCTTCAACTCGGTGAGACTACTGGACTCAGTTTGGGTTCCCCCATCCTGCTTTGCATTCCAGAAATTCCTTCCATGCAGAAAACTGGGGCAAGGTTTGATCTCATTTGTTTCTCCTCTCTCAGTCCTGAGCTGCCTATTGTCCAATGCCTGAAAACAGTTGTTTAATCATCTCTATTTGTTGGTTACAACACTTGTAGTCCTTAGGAATCTAAATCTGTGGCAACACATATCCTTCCTTGTGTGTTTGGTAATTTTTTATTGTGAGTTCACATTTTGTTAAACTTAATCTTTGGGCATCAGGAGGGTCTCTGCTGGGAACGCCTTACTCCATAGACGATTTGTACTGGCTGGGAGCAGAGAGGTACTTCTGACCTTGAGCCCCTGTGGGCCCCTTCAAGGGTCCCAGACTTAATTTCAGCTCCTCCAACCTGCAGGTGGCTCTCCTTGGTGTTGCCAATAAATGCATTTAACATCAAGTCAATATCACTTTTGGGTTTTAGCTCTTTGTTAATTTTTTTCCTCCTTTGAACATTTCCCTAATACTCTGACAGCTCAGATATGTGTTTAAAATTGTGTTATAATTTTACATGGGATCTAGTTCTTTAGCAAGAGGGCCTTTCCCAGTTTCCAGGTTGGAATCAGAAGTCCTAGTCATTCACTCTCCAGCCACCCTTTCATCATTCATCCATTGCTCTTATTCCTGACCCCTTCTCCATTGACCACCACGATGCTCCCAGGCCCCTGCCAGATGCTGCAGAAAAAACGAGAGAAGGGCCTTGCCTTTCAGGAGTGACGTAATTGAGAAAACATCTCTAACACGTTGGCTCTCCTTAAAAATGCCCCTTGATTGAGAAGTACAAATTGGCAATTACGAAATAGTCACAGGGATGGAAAGCACAGCAGAGGGAATACCGTCAATAATATTGTAGTAGCTATGTATGGTGGCAGGTGGGCGCTGGATTTATCGGGGAGGTCACCTTGCAAGTTACATAAATATCTAACCACTATGCTGTACACCTGAAATTAATATAATATTGAGTGTCAACTGTAATTGAAAAATTAAAAAAAAAAATTTTAATGCCCCTTCCTCCCCTGCCAGCCCTCCCCCCCCCGGAACAGCCCAGGCTACTCTGTTTCCTGGCATCGCAGGACCTGGTTTCGAGTGGCTCCCAGGGAGGGGGCATTTCCCTGCTGGCTTCACCCCATGACCTGGACCTCAGTGGGCCCAGGGCCACTCTGGACCTACGGCCTCTGTCTGAACTTCTGGCCCACCCCTGCTCCTCTACATGGTCCCCCATCCACCTGCAGCCCCAGCTCCAGCCCAGGCATGCTTTCCCGAAACTCCAGAAGCTGATGGTGTTGTGAAGAAAGGGGGGCAGAGGCAGGGGCGGATAGTACAGGGGTGGGGATATCTTGAGGGGGTTGGATCTTGAGAACAGAATCAGCAGGTGCAGCCCGGGTTGGAACAGGCCTGGCGACATATGCTCACAGTCCCTGAACAAGCCTCACTTGTTAAAAAAGAAAAACAAAACAGCCCATCTTTCTCTGTGTAGAGTTAACGCATCTCTGAAGCTAGTGGCTCCTCGAGGGCTCAGGCGGCTGCTGACATTAGTGTGTTTGGTCAGGCTGGCTGCCAGCTCGGCCGTCTCCCGGGGCCCCCACTCCTGCATCCCAGGGTCTGAAGCAGTAAATCACCCACACGCCCTCTCTGAGGGGGGAGAGGTCTCGGGACCTCCTGGGGCTGGACAGAAAGAGGGCTCCCCACACAAACACCCCTGGCCCTTTCCCACCTCAGACAAGCAGCCTCTGTGGCTGAAAAGGGTTTGAGGGAGGTGGGGCCTTTGAGGGAGGTGGGGCCTTGGGAGGGAGTGGTAAGGGGAAGAGAGCTAATATGAAGCTGCTCTGCCCAGTGACCTTGGTGCAAATCCTGCGTTTCCTGCAGGTCAGTACCTTCCCGACTCGAACGTGCAGGTGAATCCCCTGGAGGCTCTGCTCAGCGGCAGATTCTGGCTCTGGAGGGCTCGGGTGTGGCCCGAGGGTCCGCACTTCTAGGCCGCTCCTAGGTGCCGCTCACATGGCTGGTCCAGGGGTTGTGAGCAGTGATGCTGAAGGGCTGGCTAGCCTGCAAGGGTCACTGTGCCTGAAGAGGGGTGTTGCTGCCCCGAGAGTCACCTGGAGAGACACCAACATGCCTGGCCCACCCAGTCATTGGATTGGAACCTCTGTGTAGGGCTGGGGTACCTGTGAGCTTTCTTCTTTTTTAAATGCTCCCCAGGGGGTTTGGAGGTACAGCCAGGATTGAGGGTCACCAGCCTAGAATATGGAAAATTATCCCCCACTTTAAAATTCAGGCTTTTGACCAATTCACTTGAACCTGGGAAGGAACGGCTGGAAATGGTTTAACGTGAACTCTTCCCAGGAGCAGCTTCCTTTCCACAGGGGGCCTGTTTTGCCACAAAGGGATGACAGCGGCGGAACTCCAGGCGGAGAAGAAATGACCAGGTCACACCTTGTCCAAACAACGATGCCATGTGATCTGGTTCCAGCAATTTCATGCCTTGGGCCTCCGCACGCTGGCCCTGACCAGTGAACTCCTGTTTTGGTCCATCTGGTCAGCCCAGAATTCCCAGAGGTCCTGCAGCTCTCCGTGGCTCAAGGAGGGTCCCCTGCGCCCCTCATCTCGTCTGAGTGAAGGAGGCAGCTGGGGGCCCCTCCCCACTGGAGGCTGTGCTCCCTCTGGTGACCCCGGCCATGGCCCAGGACAGTGGGAATGAGGCGCTAATACCCTGTCTACAGTGATTTCCCTCCAAGGCCCACACATCTGGCTCCCATTTTCCTCTGCAGCAGCTGAACTGGGCGGAGCCTTTCTCTTTGTGTCTCTTGGAAAGCCAGGTCCAAAGCCCAGGTTCAGCCCACCCTCCGTCCTCAGTCCCCTGGGAAGCCTTCCTCAGAGACCCCTTGGCCCTCTCTTCCTCTGGGAAGCAGGTGGGTTCATGCCAGAGGGCAGGACAAATGGTGGAGTTGGCAGGAGTCCTGGTTCCTGGGAGAAATGGGGAGTGAGATGATTTGGGGCCATTTAAACAGAAGAGGGAGGCGCATGAGCACCAGGGAAAAAAGCATCTACTTCCCCCATGTTGTGAGGACCACCCACGGGGCAATGCGGAGCAGGCGTTCAAAGGCTCGGGTCTCTTCCTCCTCCTCACTGTCACCAGCAGCTGGGGAGAGGGGACACTGCCACATCCCTAGGCCCTCCTGTTCTCCCAGGCCCTCAGGCTCAGGGGGGGGGGGCGGGGAACAGAGGCCCAGTGGGGTGGGGATGGGGGCTCTTGGGATCAGATTCCACTTTAAGAGATGTTAAGGTCATAAAGACAACACACTTGTAATGCTTACTGACCGGAGGATCACTGCACACACACACACACTGACACACACACACCATCCCCCTGTCACGGGGACAGTACGCTGGTGGTCAGGAGCACTGGCTCTGGGCTCTCACAGACCTGGGCTCAGTGCTGGCCCTGCACTCGCCCTATGCGGGTCATGGAGCCTCTGTGAGCAGAGTGGGGTAAGAAAGTAAAAACTGAATTGGGTAAACACAAGCAAAGCATTAGGCCTAGTACTTAGTAAAAGTTAATAAACGGTAGAGCATCTATTATCTACCTATTGTCAATGTAAGAAACATTCAAACCGGTAGAGAATTTTTATGAGTTTATTTGAGCCAAACTGACAACAATTGCCGGGAAGCAAAATCTCAACAGATTGTGGAAAATGACAGCTTTACCACTTATTTTATATGTCAGAATCAAAGGGGAAGAGTAAGGGGTTACAAGAAATCCACTGGTGATGGATCAGGGAGGCGGGAGAAAGCAAAGGGGGAATCTCTGGGTGGGATAAAAAGGAAAAAGGGCGGCCACTTACAGTTAACGATTAATATGATGATAATATCAAGGAGGGGGCTTATGGTCTCTGTTTTGGTGGTAGTTGTACTCTGAGGGGCCTGGGGGGGGGCGGTGTAAAAAGGAAATTACCCTGACCATTCCAAAGGTATGAAAGGTATGTTATCCTAGATGCAAAAAGACAAGAGACAGGCTCAGTTAAGGTAAAGATTGACCTTTGTCAGAAAAGATACCTGCCATGACCTGCATTTAGTTAGAAAGTTTTAATTTCAGGCCATCCTATGTGGTTACTTTTGGTCTCTGAGTTTGCAAGGCCACCATGCAGGTCTCCTCTGAGCTTGTCAGGTTTAGTATGTGGCCCCCTTTTCACCCATACCCCATCCATCCATCCATCCATCCATCCATCCATCCATCCATCCATCCACCCACCCACCCATTCATCTATCTATCTCATCTCTATGGTGGAAGAGTCCAGTGGGTCTCACACCCACGGAGTTTGTTATTTGTGAGGATCCAGGACCCTCTCCAGAGGACCTAATTCGTGGGTCTGTGGTGTGGCCCAGGAATTTGCATGTTAAGCAAGCTTTTCAGGTGATGCTGATGTAGGTGGTTCTTGGACCCCTCTCAGGAAACAGACCTAGTACCGAACGGCACCTTATCTTACTGTGGAGGAAACAGGCAGAGAGGTGACTTCACCAACTGTGTGACGTGGATTCAGGCCGGACTCCCCCTCCCCCACTGCTTCTGGGAGTGTGGTGTTGGCGGGGAGGGTGAGTGTGACCAAGAGGCTCCAGGGGGCAGCTGGCAGCCCACCACTCTGCCCTCCCTGCGGCCCCCTCCCCTGCCAGCCGACCCTGCCCTGACTCCCACACTCAGCCTGTCGGGAGCAGGGATTTATTCCTTCGGGCCAGCTTTCCACCCTTTATTTCCTGCGTTATTTATGTCCCTTGCTTTTAATCTCCTGCCTTGCCGCCCGCAAGGCCCATTATGTCTCTTTGGATATGGCCACATCAATCTCTGGCCCTGGGGAGTCGAGCCCTGCAGCCCATCCTCATCATCTATTTTCCAGGTCTCCTTGAGGCCTGGCGACAGCTGTCCTAGTGTGTGGATGGCCCTGCTGGCCTTCTCCTCTGAGAGGACCGTTGTGAGGGGCCTCAGGGCTGTGAGGTCAGAGGGCCACAGGCAGCTTGTCTGGGGCCCAGGAATGAGGACCTTTTAAGTTAACACTGAGGCAGGATGCAGTGGTCTGCCTTCATGACTTGAGTCCCAGCCTACACTCGGCCTGACGACTCCCTGGGTGACTTTAGACAAACAGCAGCATTTTCTAAGCCTCAGTGTCTTCATCTGTAACATGGGGTGGGGGTTGGACAGAACCAGCCAGATACCAGCTTCCAGCTTCCTGAGTGAGTGACAGTGCTCCCAAACTGTTCTGTAAATTAACAAACATTCACAAAAAAGGCCAGGGGTGGGAGAGAGGCTAGTTCCATAATTGTTTTGGGAAGTTCTGGGTTTAACAGAGGTGTAGAGAGTGAAATGGTGGCCTCAAAAAATATGTCCAAGCCCTGACTTCCAGAACCTGTGAATGTGACCTTATTTGGAAAAAGGGTGTTTGCAGAAGCAATTAATTCAAGGATCTTGAGACGACGTCATTCTGGATTTAGAGTGGGCCCTAAGTTCCAGTGATATGTGAAGGGTAGAGGGAGGTTTGAGACTCAGACACACAGGGGAGAGGAGCATGTAAAGATGGAAGCTGAGACTGGAGTCATGCAGTCCCTGGCCAAGGCACGCCTGCAGCCACCTGAAGATGAGAGAGGCAGTGGGAGTATGGCCTGGATTTGGGTTTCTGGCTTCAACAACTGTGAGCAAATGCATTTGTATTGTTTTAATCCATGATGCTTGTGGTAATTTGTTGTGGCAAACCCAGGAAACTAATACAGTACAAGAGGTTCCAGCTGTAAGGTGAGAGAGATCTAGGATCTCAGGCAAGGGCAGTCCCCATGCAGCTTGATCCACTCCAGAGGGGTTTGTGTTGGTGGTTTAGAGGGAGTTATTGGAATGGTTCTCCCAGCACACCTTTCTAGTCTGCAGATAGGCTTACTGCCTATCCTGAAATCCTCCTACAGATGCCAAGGATGGGGTGCTCAGGGCTTCTGCACTCTAGATATCTCCACTCTGAAGAAACAGGATTGTTTCTTAGCCCAGGAATCTACGGGTTAATAATAATTATCATAATAGTGATTTCAGTTACCATTTATTAAGAGATTATTAAGTGCCAAAACTTGTGCTAAGTGCTTTGTGCATATTAGTTAATTTATTCTTACAACCCTCTTAGCCTGTTTTACAGATGAGGAAATAGAGGCACAGAGAGGTCAAGTAGCTTACTCTAGCACACAGCTAGTAAATGGGAGAGTCAGGACTCAAACTCAGGCTGTCTAACTGCTCTTAATGCCATTACACTACCTTCCCCCGCAGGCAGGGATCTGGATAAGTCCCCCGAGGCATGGAGTAATGACTCCAGAAGCGAATGTTCATTCATTCAGTCTTGTAAAGAGGCAGGTCCAGATTCATTAGGCCAGGCTAGGGCCAGGGCGAGGATGCTGCTGGTCCTCAGACCACACTTAGAGCCATGAGGGGTCAGGCATCATCCGAGCCTCTAGCCCCTTGCTTCTCAAACTGGGAGCTTTAAACAAAACACTAGGCCTGGCCACCCCCAGAATCTCTTTTAATTGGCCAGGGCTGGGGCCAGGCCCTGATATTTTTAAAAGGCTCCTGAAGTGCATCTGGTGGGCAGGCAGCCAAAGCTGAGAGACACTGGACAGCACCCTGGTCAAGGGGGCTTAGATTAGAAGCTCTTGGAGGGCAGAGACCTGATTCCAGAGGCAAGGGTTAGGTTCAGGAGGCCAAAGTGCCACAGCATTTCGTGGTGGATGCCCACTAACTGTTGGGGGCTTTGAGGGCATCAAGGGAGAGCACCCATGCCTGACAGCCCTAGCCTAAAGGGACCTCTGAGCCTACTGACACCACCTGCCCAAGGTACAGAGCATAGCTTAAGAAGGACTGGCTTCTGGGAGCCCTTTTGCCAGGAGCTCCCTCCTCCTGCCCAGCAGCACAGCTGGGTTAGTGTGTGCCACTGACTCCCTGTCCTGGCACCCAGGAAATAGGTCACCTTGCTGTTATTAGGCACAGGGCGCCCTCTGCTGGGAGGTTTGAGCTATTTCTCCCCAGGGGTGCCAGGGTGCAGAGGAGGAGACTCAAGATTCAGAAGCTGTAGTGGGCAGGGGTGCTGAGGAGAACTTCCTCTAACCCGCCCAAATGGGGGAAGATCAGGGGAAGTCCGGCTGATCTGCGTCTCTTCTGTGTCCCAGTTCCAGGGTGGCAAATGTTTTCTCACACAGCTGAATCACGCTGAGGCTCTTCCTACCTCCCCCATCTTTTCCTTATCGAAACCATCATCCGGTGACTTATGCAGCTCATGTTTAGAGGCAACAGGACTGAAAACATGACTTTTTGCTGAGTCCCCACACTTCCTTGTCTGAAGTCCCCTGTGGTTTCAGTGTGGGGTCAGTGTCACGATCAGCTGTTGTGGGAGTTAGGATTCCGCCTGGAGCCAGGGCCAGGGGTCAGTCCATGGCTGGATCTAGGGTCATTCTCAGAGTCAGGGTTGAGCCCGTGTCTAGGGTCGAGGTTCAGGGACCAGGGAAGCACTAGGGGTCAGGTCCATCTCATTACAGGCTATGGCCACGCGTCTGCCCATGATAAAGGAGGCCTGTGTCTGGGAGACCCAGGAAGGAGCGCAAATGGAGTCTGCCCCGATTTTCTCCAGCTCCCCCAGGATGGCTCCTCTGAATCTTTGCAATACTTAGAGACAAGCGTCCAGGGGTCAGTAGACAATGCATGAGGCCAGCCTCCTGGGCATGACCCACAGAAGACCCAGTGCCTCCTTGTAATCTCTACTAGCTTTTTCATAAACATATGTTCTTGATCCAAAAAGAGACTGGGATACAGTGAGCCATACCGAGGGAAGAGGTCCATCTAGCATTATTTTTGGCTGGGGAATCAGCACATTAACAGGTGTGGTAATTGATGCTGTTTTAGGGCAGGAATATGAAAGCTGAGGTCCGAGGGTGGGCATCGCAGGCCTCTGAAGGTCCATCATGTGTGGGATCTGTACGTGTAGGACTGTCTTTGGTTTTCATCAGATTCTCAGAGGATCAAAACCAAAAAATAGTTAAGAATCCTTGCTTAAGCTCATGCTCAGCTTTTTAAAAAAAACTGTTCTTATAGCTTTATTGAGATATGTAAACTACACATTATGTATTTATAGTGTCCAATTTGGTAAATTTTGACATATATATACACTATGAAATGATCACCACAGTCAAGATAATGAACATATCCATCACCCCACAAATAGGTCTGCTTTCTGTCACTAAAGATTAGTTTGCATTTTCTAGAATTTTATATTAAAGTACAGTACTGTATGTACTTTTGGGAAGGTTGTCTAATTTCTTTTACTCAAACTAATTATTTTGATAATAATTATAGCCGTGCTATTGTGTATACCAATAGTTTGTTACTTTTTATTGCTGAGTAGTATTCCATTGTGTGGATATACCACACTTTGTATATCCACTCACTTGTTGATGGACATTTGAACGGTTTCCAGTTTTGGGCTATTACAAATAAAGATGTCATGAACATTCATGAACACATATTTGTCTAGACATGCGCTTTCATTTCTCTTGGGTAAACATTTAGGAGTGGAATGAAACTGCTGAATTGTTTTCCAAAGTGGTTGCCCCACTTTGCGTTCCACCAGCAGTGTGTGAGTTCCAGCTGCTCTGTATCCTGCACAACATTGCCTTTAAAGCCATTTTTAGCCATTTGAGTGGGTGAGTAGTGGTATCTTATTGTGCTTTTAATTTACGTTTCTCTAATGACTAGTGATGTGGAGCAATTTTTCATGTCTTTATTCGTCATCCAAACCTTTGGTGACATGTCTGTTCAAATTTTTTGTCCACTTAAAAAATTGGGTTGTCTGTTGTCTTCTCGTTGAGCTCTAACACTTCTTTGTGGAGTCTAGACGCAGGCTTCTGTTGGATCAATATGCTGCAAATAGTTTTCCCAGTCTGTGGCTTACCTTTTCGCTTTCATAACCATTTCTTTTGAAGAGCAAACTTTAAAAAATTGATGAAACCCTAATGATTTTTTTATAGCTTACATTTTTTTCATCCTATTTATGAAACCTTTGAAAAACCCAAAATCACTAAAATTTCCCTGTATGTTTTCTTTTGGAAATTTTTTTGTTTAGCTCTTACATTTAGGTTTATGATCCTCTTAGTTCATTTTTGTATATGGTGCAAGTTATGAGCCCAAGTTTTCTTCTTCTCCCCCTCCTTGTCTGCCTCTCTTATTTTATTTATTTATTTATTTATTTTGGTATATGGGTATCTAGTTGCTTGTTGAGAAGATTATCCTTTATCCACTGCCTGGCACCTCTGTAAAAAATCAATTGATCATATAGGGTCTACTTCTGAGCTATTATTTTTATTTATCTTTACATCAATATCATACTGTCTTGATTACTGTAAAGTTTTAGAATCAGTTTGTCAATTTCTACCAAAAAGCCTGCTGGGACTTCGATCCACTGAATCTATAGATCAATTTTGCAGAAAATCGACATTCTTACAATATTGAATCTTCCAGTCCATGAACACAGCATAGCTCTCAATTTATTTACTTCTTTTGGTTAATTTCTCTCAACAATGCTTTATAGTTTGCAGTGTACAGGTCTTACAGATCTTTTGTCAGATTTATCCTTACGTACTTCATACTTTTTTTATGCTATTGTAAATGCCAGTGTTTTAAATTACAATTTCTGATTACTCACTGCTAGTATATAAAATACAATTGATTTTTGTATATTGATCTTGAATTCTACAATCTTCTAACTTACTTACTAATTCTAGTACCTTTTTGTAGGCTCTGTAGGATTTTCTAAGTAGGTAATCACATTATCTGCAAATGAAGACAGTTTTGCTTTTTCCTGTTCAATCTACATGCTTTTTAATTTCTTTTTCTTGCCTTATTGCACTGGCTTCAACCTCAGTACATTGTTAAATAGGGTTGGAAAGAATGCATTTCCTTGCCTTGTCTCTAGTCATGCATAGTGGGGGAGGTACTCAGTCTTTCACTCGTCTTTGGCTCTTATTCACCCTGGTAAGTTCTCGGCAAGCTCAAAGGTGTGGCCTTTTACTACTGGTTGGAGGACCCTGGACTTGGCCTTGGGCAGTGTGCTCTTCTTTATTGTTTTGGTCCATGTCTCATGGAGACTACACGTTCCTTGAGGGAAGAAGTGGTATATTTGACTCCAGTTCCCATGCTGTGCCTGGCATGGTGCTCAGCTTGACAGATTCTCAGTGCCAATCAGGTCACTAAATTATGCAGAGGGGCCTGTGTGTGTCCCTTTCTGCCCCACCCCCTTTGCTTTCCGCCTAAACCAAAGGTGGTCATACTTCCCTTCTTTCCTTCTCTTTCTCCTCCAGAAACCTGAATGGAAGGATACATGAAAGAAAATGGCTCAAGTCTGCACAGCATCGAGTTACTTGAGTTACTTTCATGCAGTGTCCTCATTCAAAAATAAACCTGAGGGGATGCAGGAGGAGGGTGACAGAGACGAGAGGGAGCTGTTAGCATAGCTCTGTTTCCAGGCTGTATTTTTAGGGCTGGCATGCAAGCTTGGCCTGGGGACAAGCGGCTGGAAAATGCAAGGCATTTCCTCTTCCTGTCAGCTGAGACACTGTGTATGTGAGTGTGTGTACGAGGGCCCCTGCCACCTTCCCACTTAGCACCTATGAAGAGCAAACAAAATACATTTCCTCCACAGGCCTGTTCCACTCTTGGCCCCACTGACTACCAGCCCTTCCAGTCCTCTCTCATCTTGGGACACCTTAGGGTCCTCCCCAGACCACTGCACATGCTGGTTCCTGCAGGGAGAGGAGCCCCTTGCTCCCTTGGCTGGAAGTGCTGAGCAGCTCACTAGCCATGTGAAGGTGAACTCTGCACTCTCTGAGGTCCTGGGGGGGATAGTTTAGGAGGACTCAATGATGACATATCAGGTTAATTTGTCCACTCATTCACTCAGTACTAGCCATGTGCAGTGTGTGAGTTACTTAATGGGTCTGTGCCTCAGTTTCCCCACTTGTAAATGGGGATAATAGTACAGCCTGTTTCCAAAGGATGTTGAGAGGATTCAATGAGTTAATATATGTAAAGTGATTAAAATAGCACCTGGCAGGTAGTAAGGGCTCAGTAAAGGTTAGCTATTATTATTTGAATGTCTACTGCTTACCAGCCTCAAGCTTGGGCAGGGCCTGCGGTGGTGAACTAGACAGACACAATCTCTGACCTTTTGTAGCTATTCTATTGGAGACATGGTTGCTGCCCTTGAGAACTTTAATTTCTCAAACACAGCTTCAGAGCAGGGCCTGGCTTTCTCTCCATGGAGTAAAAGTTCTCCCTTACCGGCCACAAGGTGATGAAACATATAATCAGAGACACAATAATATCAATGTTATTGGCATTTTGTGGAACACTGGCTGGCATTGCAAAATTATTTTGCTTATGTAAAGTTATTTCACTTTTCAAAGTCTCATTTCTTATTTGTAAAACGAGAGGAGGAGCAGTTAAAGAGGGGCAGCCCTGGCTGGGACTGTGGGAAAACCAGGATCACAAGGTCAAGTTGACAGGCTAGAGTTGTCTCCACTCTCTATAGGAACTCTCACTGGCTGGGTGGCTTGGGGAAGGCACTTGACCTTGCTGTGTCTCAGTTACCTAATTTGTCATACAGGGCAAGAAGAAATAGTAACTACCTCAGGGGCGCTGCAAGGACCCAGTGAGTTTATACACACAGTGCTTACAGCAGCATTTGCTATGCAAGAGCACACGTGTTCACTCACCCTGGTCCCAGTTTTCAAGAGGATTGTCCATCCCCGGGCAAGTTTTCTTCCATGTGTCAGGGACCTCCTTTCCAACTCTACAAACAGTCTTGGTTCACTCACAAGAGACTTGATCTGGAGGAGTAAGAGCCATCCACAGGTCAGGGGGAGTGTCTGAGTATGTGCTTTTGGTATATGGGAAGGGAATGGGGGGCATGCATGCGGCAATGTTTCCCTGGCTGTGAGTACCAACATTTTTAGCTTGAGTATGTGGGTATTTACCTTTGCATCTCTGACTGAGAGGAAGTCTCTCACTGCATTCCATTAGTGGAGTCTTTCATTCCACCCATCCATCCATCTACCCATCCACCCACACATTCACCTGTCCATCCACCTACCTGTCCATTCATCTACCCATCTACCCACCAACCTGTCCATCTACCCACCCGTCCACTCATTCACCCACCCACCCATCCACCCATCCACCCAGGCATCAGCCACCCATGTAATGACTAATTTGACTGTCACAAGGACCTAAGAGGTAGATACATCTATACTTATTAAACAGTAACTTCCATTTCCCCTCCCCCCAACCCCTGGCAACCAGCATTCTACTTCCTGTCACTATGAATATGACTACTCTATGCACCTCATATAAGTAAATTCATATAGTATTTTTTCTTTTTCTGCCTGGCTTATCTCATGAAGCATAACATCCTCAAGGTTTATCCATGTTGGAGCATGTGTCAGAATTTTATTCCTTTCTAAAGCTGAGTAATATTCCATTTTATGTATACACCACAATTTATCAGTTCATCCATCGGTGGACTCTTGGGCCACTTACACTTTTTGGCTATTACATTTTATGGGTCTTTCTTTTAACAGGAGGTTGCGGTGTGATGTCAGAGATCTCCCAGATGAAGAGTCCACCATATGTGTCTAGTTTCCTTCCTTCCTCATCACAGTGGCTTGGGCTTATCATGATACTCTTGTTCCCCACTGCCACACTGACTGTGAGGTGGGGTCATTGTCCCCTTTCACAGAAGAGAATGCTAAGCCTCAGATTCTATGGTGGGCCGCTGTTGTTCTTACCTGCCCTGCCTCCATTTGCCTCCTTCTGGTTTTCCCACTGGGGACCCACCCCTTCTCCACTCTCAGTGAATGCTGATCCAGGGCATTCCATTTCCCCTGGACATAGTGATTAATTCATTAGGAGTTTCATGACCCAAACCCTGCCAACCAGAGCCGATGAGCATCTTTAGAAATTTGCTAAGTGTTTGTGGAAGTAGAGTTCGCTTTCGACTGGGGTTACTAAGCAGACAGGATATAAGCCGTCAGCCATTGGTGGCATTTCTACTACACCTTAGCATGACCAAAATGGAGCATGAAGTCAATCCAAAATAGAGCCAAGAGGTGGAAAGAGATAGACGCCAGACAGTGTCATTTGGGCACCTGAATCTAACTGTACCTGAAGCTATTCGATCTATTCCTGGAATTTTCAATTACAGGAGCCAATAAATCTACTTTTTAACTTAAGCAATTGAGTTTAAGTTCTCCCCTTTGCACCTGAAAGGAATCCTATCTAATTCAGAGGTTAAGAAACATGCCCAACATCACTCAGCCAGGAAAGAGTGGTGCTGAAAATGTAAATCCTTAAAGGGATTCCTGGCTTAGCTCTGGACCCCAGCTGAGGATCAGGACTAACGATTGTCCAACTCCCACTCAGACTCTGGGTCAGCTTGATGTCAGGAGGCGGCATTTAGGACAGGAGCTCCAGCCTGGCTGAAGAATTGCGGGAACCAGGACAGCCGGAAAGCACTGCGCTTGTGAGCCGCATCCACACGGGAGCTGGCCAATTACAGTCCGCAGGCCAAACCCAGCCCGCACCCTGTTTTTTATGGTTCACAAGTGAGGAATGCTTTTTACATTTTTAAATAACTGAAAAATCAAACTAAAAATCTTTTGTGACATTTGAAAATTATGATATTCCAGTTACATCATCCAAAATGATGTTTATTGGCTCACAGCCACACTCAGCCTTTTACACGTTGTCATGGCTGCTTTTGCACTGCGTTGACTGCGTTGAGTAGTTGCAACAGAGACAACCTAGAATATGTACCATCCAGCCCTTTATAGAAAATGTTTGCCAACTACGGCCATAGCCTGAGCGTCCCTCCTTAGTTCTTTCCCCAAACCACTCATGTCCTTTCCTCTTCCTCTGCCTGCAGCTCTGGTTCTGAGAGAAGCAGGACCCTCATGAAACGGGCACATGCACGGAAAGTGCTCAGCACAGCGCCTAATGCCCAGCACATTGTTAGTGCTCAGGAATAGAAAAGGCGCTTTAAGGGATCTGATTCAGTAGTTAAAGACATACCTGCTGTTTCTGCATCCTGGCTCTGCCACTCTCTCCCTGTGTGACTCAGGGCAAGTTACTTCACCTCTCTAGCCTCAGGGCTTCCTGCAAAATAAGAATAATAGTATCTATCTCTTAGGATCCTTGTGATGGTCAAATTATACATTATATGCAAAGTGCTTCCAAAGGTGCTTGGCTCATAGGAAGTGCTCAGTAAGATCCTAAATGTTGTTATTATTAATCTCCATGGTGGACGCTGGGATCTGCCTGCAACTGAGCCTGGCCCTGGTCCAGCACAGGGTCCCCCAGCAAGGCCAAGGCTGGGCTGGGGGACGAGACCTGGCCTCTTGACTCAGAGCCATCAGGTCCTGTCAGGTAGGGGCTTCATGATAAGCTCAGCGGGAGGCAGCAGAGGTCTCTACAGCCAGCAGCTGATATGGGGTCTGAAAACAGGAGGTCCTTGAGTTGGCCTCCACTTGCAAAGGGGTGTGTGTGTGTGTGTGTGTCTGTGTGTCTGTGTGTGTGTGTGTCTCTGTGTGTGTGTGTCTCTGTGTGTGTCTCTGTGTGTGTCTCTGTGTGTGTGTGTGTGTCTCTGTGTGTGTGTGTGTGTCTGTGTGTCTGTGTGTAATCCAGCGCAAGACGAAGAAGAGGGCAACATGATATTGCAACCTGGATAATGAGTGGGAGGGGTGCCTCGGGGAAGGACCATCAAATTCTCAACTCCAGCCATGTCCTCTTTGCCCAATTTGCTCAACCCCTTAGTCTTAAGAGTGGGATGAGTGCATACAAGTGGAATGGAAAGGTCCACAAGACTTCTGCCCAGGCTTAAGGTCACCTAGAAGTTCTGGAGCCTTAGAGGAGGGGGTCTCTGCAGACCTCTAGGCTCCAGCTTTCTCAAGGCCTCAGTGGGGGCTGAGCTGAGTACCTGGCCCAGCCCCAGTTCCCTTCCCAGCCACACACCGCAGTATGTTCCAGGCCAGAGCCCAGCCTTGCAAATCCCCTGGGTCCAAGTGTCCACTCTGTCGCACAGAGAACAGGGTGGGGTCAAGAAGGCCTTTCTGGGTCATTTCAGCACCTGTTTCTCCCCAGTATCAAAGAGGTGACAAGAGAGCAGAGAGCTATAAAGAACCCAGCCTTGGTGCCAAGTATGCGTGCTCTCGTTCTCTCTCACCCACACACATACACTTTCTCTGATGACATGCACACCCAGCACACACTCCTAGACAGACACACTCACACTCTCTACTCATGGAGAAGCACATACCACACATTCAGACCCACATGCCACCTCTCACACATATGCACACCTTGCTGACACTGCCTGACCTGACTGAGGCTATTAGCTTTACTCCTGAAGCCAGAGCAGGCTGACATCAACCTTCCAGTGTGACTGTGAGAACCAGGTCCGGGGACATCACACAGAGGCCATCAGAAGGTCAGCAGGTTCTTACACACCATCTGGGCCAGTGGCTCCCATACTTGGAGGCCCACCTTAGGGGCCTTTGTTAAAAATTCCTCGGCCCAGTTCCCACCTGAGACCTGGGGAATCAGAATCTTGTTGGCAATGGTAGTGACTGGGGTAAGAGGGCTGGGACCTCACAGGCTTTCTGGGGTTCTGATGCTGGTCAGATTTAGTAACCACTGATCCAGCTCAGCCTCTTTACTGTTCAAATGCTAGAACCAAGGCCAAAAGAAGAGTGACTTGCCCAAGATCACACAGCAGTTGCATAGGAGCCCAGAGCCCAGGTCTCTTCACTCACAGTCTCCAGGCTTCCAGTCAGCAGAGATCCCGTGCCATTTCTTGTTCCCCACAAACCCCGTGTCCCTCCTGGCCTGCCTTCTGGCAAGGGGGCGAGCTGACTGTCACATTCTGCAGGGACAGAAACCAGGGCAGGCCCACAACAAGCAGTGTCCTGGGTCAGGACATGTGAGGGCCTATGGCTGGAGGCCCAGCTTAAGGAAGGCAAGGGCTGGGCCCCTGCAATCACAGATGTTCAACACAACATGCTGAGAGCCCCCGCCCTCCTCCTGGGGGAGGCCGGAAAGGGGAGTCCACAAGCTGCCCAAACATCTGGACGTCACAGAGAGAGTCAAGATGCACCATCCAGATGTTTCAAAGCTCAATGCTGGGTGTTGGCAGAGAGCAGACATCTGGGTGGAAGCTGATGCTTATGTCAGGGGGGAGAGGGTGGATTTCTTCAGAGATTCAGGGTAGTGTTGGCACAAAGCCAGGGATGGGGGTGTGGCTTAGGGACTTCAGTTCCCCACCCTGTGTGTGAAGTGGGGCAGATGGGCCTCCTTGGGTCGGATTCAGATCCCAGGGGCAGCAGCCAGGTGGCATTAACAATAATAGCTACCATTTGTTGAGCACTCACTATGTGCCAAAGGCTGTTCTGTGCTTTGCACCTATTATTTCATTTGACCCTGACAGGAACCCTTTGGGGCAGGTACTACTACTGTTCCAATCCTCTAGACCCAGGGAGGTCATGCTCCTGGCCCAGGTTCACCCAGTGAGCCAGTAGCTGTGCTGGACTCACAGGGCATCTATGCAGGTCACCACTGCAGTCCTGCCCTGTCCCATGAGCACCCCCAGTAGTTTCTAGGGCCCGGTCTCAGCATGCCCTTGCCCCCCAACATCATCATTTGCATATGAGGAAGTTTTCATAGAGAAGGTGGAATCTAGGCGAGGGAGAGGTGGTAGGAAGCCTAGCCGGGCCCTCCTTCCAGGCTGGTGGGCATGGGCGGCTGCAGGGAAGGGGTTGCCAAAAGTGTCCCAAGGCTTCGGAGGCCGAGGCTACTTCCCAAAGGAAAAGTGAGCTCCCTGTTGCAGAGTCCAGCTGTGGCCAGCAGGGCTATTTATTTTTCTGCCCCTAAGCCTTTAAGTCATCTGTTTACACAGTGAGGAAAGGAGCTGGGCTCACATCCCTGCCCAGTGCCCTCCTCCCCCTTGCAGGTTGAGCCAGGGATGCCCCTGACAGCCAGTGGTGGTGGGGGCTCTGGAGCCAGAATCATAGGGCCACCAGAGACACCACCCTCAGTGACCATCTCCGGGCCACAGCCTCCTTCCATCCTCCCACCCAGGTGGGCCTGGAAGAGGGACAGCCCAGAACCACCATGCCAGTCTCCAGGCTCCAGCCATCCTCTGTACCTCCCCACCCCTCCACCGTGGCGCTTCCCTCATAGGCCTCCAGCTCTGGGCTTTCCCTTTTCCCAGCATCCTACAAGGTTCTCAAGAGCAGCAGACATCAGCCATTTACACCTGGCGAGAGTGTCATGCTTGCCTTCTCCCTGTGGCACTAAAGTTTGTGTCCCTCATAAGAGATCATCAGGGGAAGGTGACATAGGGGTGACAGGCCAGGAATGGAGTAGGGGGAACTTTCCTAGGCACTGAGGCCCTCAAAGAGGCAGTTGGCCTCCACCTGCAGGCTGCGGGCTCATTCATTTCATAAACGTGTCTCGAGATCTGGGGCAGCCACGCTGGAGTGGGGCGCACACAACGGAGAAGATGAGGTTTCTTCTCATGGAGCAGGGAAGCTGGATGCACATGGAGTAGTTAATCCATGGATGTCCTCACACAGGCGGCTGCCCAGTGTGCGGTAGAAACAACTGAAGCATCTGAGAGGCCTCACAGAGGAGGAGACGTTGAAGGGGATCTCAGAGAATGAGGAGCTTCCTCAGTTGGAGAATGGGAACTCCAGTGTATGCACAAGTAAGGAGACCCCAAAATTCAGCAAACACGAGGAAGAGCAGCCCGCACATTCAGGACGCCAAGTAGGAGGCTGAGGCTAGAAATGTGGGCTGCGGCTAGAGCAGAAGGGGCCTTGAGTGTCTCCAAAGGGTTATAGGCAATGGGGCATCATGGAGGGTTTTGAACAAAGGAGTGACAGGATCACAGTGCTGATTAGGAAAGAAACCCTGATAAGGGAGATGAGAGGCAGGGAAACCCTCAGGAGGCCCTCAAGCGAGATAAGTGAGCCAGACCCAGGGCAGGGCAGGGGTCTGGGAGGCAGGCAGACTGGGAGACATTCACGGCCATATTTATCTCACTCCAGAGGGGACGGTGGAGGGAGTGTGGATAGAGGCCTGGGAGATAGAGCTTCAGGGTCTTCCCTTCTCTGATCATGCAGAGGAGAGGGACAGAGGACCTGGTCGGGGGCCAGGGGGAGATGGCTTAGCAGAGACATCAGAGGTGAGTGAGCAGGGAGAGCCCCGGGGAGGGGCACTCAGGTTTGGCCCTGAGTTATGGGCAGGATTTACAAGTGAAGACAGTGGGGAGGGCATTCCAGGGAGAAACTGGCTAAACAAAGGTTCAGAGATGATGGACCCTCCACCAGCATCGTCTCCTGGTCTGGGGTGGTGAGCATAAAGGATGCGATATTAGACTTAAACCAGCGCATCTGGCTTTGAGCCTCACTCTGCCACTGACGGCGTCTGAGCCCTTCACTCCTGGGACCTGCTCCCCCTGGCTTTCTGCCTTCTCCTTGGCGCTTCCTCCCTATCTAGAGCGGGCAGGGTAGGAGCAGGCTCCTGTCTAACAAGGGAGCCCAGGGCTCAGCTGAGGTCTGTCTCTTCACTGCACTTATCCTTCAGGGACACCTGGGAGGGGACAGAGGGATGTTGCAGGCAGGAGGGACGGCATGGAAAAAAGCCCTGAGGGGGCAGAAATTTGTCAAGTCGGAGGGCCTAAGAGAAGACAGTATGGCTGAGGTGTGCTTAGGGAGGGCTGAGATCTCTAGGGCCCTGTAATGATTTGTTTCCAGAACACACAGCCTCTCAGCCAGGGGAATGTCAAGACAAAGAGAGAGAAACTGAGGCACAGAAATTAGTTGAGAGAAGGTGAACTCCAGACTTTGAGTTCCGCCTCCCCTGGTGTCAAAAGGGAGGGGGAATTAGGAGGCCTGGGTCTGCCTACTCTCCCACTAACTGGCCATGGGACCCTGGCATACCCCCACCCCACCTCAGCTTCCTGTGGGTAGGAATGTTCTGTTGTCTTGAGCTGAGCAAGGTCAGCTCGGAGCCCAAGCTGGCGGGCTGACAGCTCCATGCTGATGCAGGCGCCGGCAATTGTCCTGCCTCTGGAGGGGCCTCCTGTGAGGCTGTCCACATGGCCCTCTCGGTCAAAGCTGTGGCTTCGCCCTCAGCCCCCCTGGCCCCCCAGCCAGGATGTACAGAGCAGCAAAGGGATGGAAGAGCTGGGACCTGGCGTCTGTTTGACTTTAAGAACACTCTCCTCTGCCTGGCAGTGCTGGGAGGAAGGGAAGCCTCCCCCGCTTTTCGGCTCTCCTTGACCAGTATCTTGGAGAAGTAGCCCCAGCCAAGGAAGACAGCGGACCAGTGCACACGTCACCTCTTGGGCTGCTTTCCTGGACCCTGGAACAGGCACAGACTAGCAGACGCGACTGGCTCTGTCCTCCAAAGCACCCTGGGCAGTGGGGGTCTCATCTGTTCTGGAAGGAAGGGGACAGGTTCCACTGGGTGCTCTGGGGACTGTGGCCTGGCTTCCAGGGATACCGGCTATCCCCTCAAGTGACCAGGTCACCAGTCAGACAAGCTGCACACTGTAGTAGAAGGAGCACTGGTGTGGGAGTTGGAAGGCCTGGCTCTCCCAGAACCCACTGGGCCTCTTCCCCTCCCTGGGCCCGTTTCCCCCTCTGAATTGTGAACAGTTTGCAAGAGGCCGGCTCAAGAGGCCCCTTCCTCTGCAGCAAACCGTGACCAGCAGCTCCAGCCTGCAGCGGGCCCAGCCTCCCATGAGGGCCACCCGAGGTGAAGGGGAGGTGGATGTTTCAGTCCTGGCCAAGGATGCCCAGAGGGAGCCCACCATCCTGCACACTGCTCCCCACACAGAGCTCTGCCTGCCTGCCGCAGCCTCAGAGCAGCAGGGACCAGCTAAGTCACTGCCTCCCGCCTCTCTCCCTGTTGTAGGGCAGGACTGAGCCCTCCCGTGCTCTCCCCTCCACCCCAGTGCTGCCTGCCCCTCATATCACCCTTCATTTGTCCTGTTCTAGAAATTCAAGGCAAGGCTCCATGTGTAAGCAACTGATGCCCCAGGAGCAGGAGGGGCCACAAGGAGGCAGCAGGCAGCTCCTGCTGGGAACTGCCCAGCGAGGGCCTCAGACCCTTGGCTGGGCCTGAGTTTCCTCTCAGGAATATTGTAAAACAAATTCATGTTTTTCTTCCTCTTCATCCTACCACTTTGAAGGGAAGGAGAAATGATGGCAGCTTCAGTCGACTCTGTCATGTAAATGTTGGGGGCCGCCGATGGTGCAGGACAGAGAGATAAGCCCCAAACCCTCGGGTCTGCCTTTGAGATCAAACACACGTGCGCACACACGCATCCACCTAGTATGCCTTCCCTTGATGGACTCCAATTTTGTGAATTCAGTCTGACATTTTGATACCCAGGACCCAAGAAGAGGCCCCAGGTTGCTGGCTCCCCTGCTAAGTCACAGAGGTGGGTGGATCTATGCCGAGGCAATGGTTCGCCTGTGTTGGCCGTGGAGGTGCCTGAGGGTGTGATAATAATGGACGTAGTGGTTTTGTGGCTCCAGTAATCAGCTCATTTTTAAGTCCTAATTTCGGTTTTTTCAGCCATGACTAATATCTCCTCCCAGGCCACCCTCCCAATGAAAGAAACTCATTCATACCTTTAGAGGTAAGGTATGAAGGCAGGAAGAGGTAAATTCACTAGTCAAGGGTCCCACAGTTGGTTATGGGGAGGGCACAATGCTGCCCACTGCCCCTTACCCCTCTCAGCTTCCCTTGCCCCACCCCTCATACACACTGCCCCCTGCCTGCCACCCCCTCTGTTCCCCAAGCCTTTGAGAAACCCTGGAAGTCAGCTCATTGGGACTCAGGGTCTGTCCTATGTCTGAGATCCAGCTGGGGACAAAAGGGGCCCAGAACGGGAACAGGAAGTGTCTGGAAGCGGAGTGGGACTCCAGAGTGAGCAACTGGCCCCTAGCTGGAGTGACTGTGCAGTTGACAGTTCCTGGGGCATGAGCCAGCAGAGCAGCTGTGGCCTGAGAGCTGGCCTTGGCCCCTGACCTGGACCTCGTAGAGGCTGGCACGCTCTGGGCTTCCTCTCTGGCAGCCAGCCCCTTCCACAGAAGCCACTTCGGGCTGGACAGCTGATGCCTAGACCTCTGCAGGGTGAGAGGGCCCAGCAATGAGGCCATCCATTGCTCTCATCTCCCCGTGCGGCCAACCCACAGCAGCCTGCGGCCTCCACACCTGTCCTTTCACAGGGCTCAGGGCAAGGGCATGGCAGGAGCCGCCTCTCTTCCTTACCTTCCCCTAAATCATTCTCTTCCTGTCCCCTCCCCCAATGCTCCTTGATTTGGGGTGGATGCTGGGAATGGAGGGATCATTCCTGATGTGGAAGAGGGCCTGGAACATCTAAATGAATGAATGCATTTTTATTGCCTTTCAAAGATCTGCAAAGGCACAACTTGATACATAGCTGCCAGGGCCTCCCCTCTAATAAAAAGACGAGAGACTCTGGAGACAAGCCCAGGTAGGCAGCTGGGCAATGAGGAGTGGCTGGCCAGTCTGTCTTCATAATAGTAATAATAAAATAACAATGGTCGCTAATTCATATACCACTTACTATTTGCCAGATGCCCTTTTTAGCACCTCTCACATGTTAATTCATTTAATCTTCACCACCTTATGAATAGGCATTATCATATTATCCCCATTTCATGGGTGAGGAACAGAGAAGTTAAAGCCTTGCCAGAGGTCACACAGCCAGGAAGTAGCGGGTGGTTCATGGGTGGTTCAGTGGTCCCTTTGTCACCCTGTTTAGTCCTAGTTTGGCTTCACAAACTCTTTCTTTCTGGATGGTACAAAAGCCCACGCCAGCCCAGATTCACAGCCAAACTCTTTTGTAAAGGATCTACGTGAGCAGATCTTTTTAGGCCCTCATTGGTCTCCCCTGTGGCTGCCCCTTGCTCCCAGCCCTCCCTGGAACCCCTCTTCCCATGCCCTCAGCCTTGCTGCTCCTCTGCGGGAATCACTATTACACCCTCCCTGCGGAAGGCTGCCGAGATTTCCCTCCCCCCATCCTCCCCAAACAGCTGAGCCTGTGCAATGTGAGAGGGGAGGATTCTTGCCAGAGGTTTCCGGAAAGCATCCAGAGGTCACTCTGGGTTGGCTCAAGTCAATTGGGCCCTGACCACTGCTCTGAATAGCCACCATCCCACCACAGGTCCACTCCCTCAGCACCAGAGGAGGCTAATTAATGGGTGGGGAGTGGTGGCTGGAAGGTGGTTTACAGCTGAAGGAGGCATCAGGGGAGCCAGGCATTTGACTCAACAGGTGCCAAAGAGAAGATGGAGTGGAGCATCCAGATCTGCAGCCCAAAACTACCTTCCCAGGCGCAGGCTCCGTCTGTATACCCCACCCTCTCCAACAGCTGGCCTACCCACCCACCCACGTAACCAGCAAGCCCCTTACCTCCTGTGCCACCATTGACTCACCCAGCTGATACCCAGCCCAACCAACACTCAGAACTCACTTGCCACCTCCTTCCGGACCCACAGTGCTTATCCTACTCCCCTACAGCCTGAGATACACACCTTTCTCCCGGCACACCCCAAGCCAACACCCCTTCTGGGTCATCTCTGGCTGTATCCACTCCCCTGTCACTAGGCTTATTCGATTCTAACACCTGATTTCTGGCCAGTCCAATCAGCACTGGTCACCTCCCACCACAGCTTCAGCCTATTAGCCCCCAACTACCCATCCACAACATCAGCTAACCACCAGCCCACGATCCCTAATACCGAGCCCACCCATTCCCCAGTTGCATAAACCAGAGCCACTGTTTCCAGATCCAACTCCATCCAGGCTCTAAGTGTGGACCTGCCAGCTCTGTCCCAGAATCATTTTAGGGGCTTCAGAGATATTTTCTACTCAGGTCTCAAAGGAACAGGGCAGGTGAAACTGGGACGTGAAAAAAAATTGCTTTTTTCCCCTTCATGGTTCAAGTACTGTCCTGCTGGGAGAGCATCGGATGGCTTTCCACACCTCTGAACCCCTTCTACTGCAAAATCTCCTTGGAAAGATAGTAAGGTTCAGAAAGGAGGAGGCAGGCTGAGGAAGGTCACCAACCAATGAAGTTCAAGAGGCCCCAGAGATGGACAGATCTCTTCTATCTCCCTAAATGCCAGAGAAAGAAGGCAGAGTGGATGAGCATCAGGGGGCACTCAGGGGTGGCCTTGGGCACTGTACGAGGGGAGGTCTGGGTTTAAACTCAGCCATATCACTCACCATGTGGCTCTGGGCAAGGTACTTGACCTCTTTGAGCCTATTCATTAAAATGAAAGTTGAACAAGATGACCTCTAACCTCTCCAGGCACAAGGCCTCTCCAAGGACTCCCTGAGCTGAAGACATGTCATCAATGTCCCCACAGCCAGGGAGAACAAATAGCCCTTTCCCATGTCAACATCTACTGACTGTTAGTGGCTGCCTGGAGCACAGGTCTGAGCAGGACCCTATGCTCAGGGAGGAAGTGCCAAAATCCACTGCATGCCAAGGACTTGGAAACCTTAAGGAAGGTGCAGCCAGCTTCCGGGTTTATTTCCCTATTGTTATCACCAAGTCTATAGTAAAGTCTTATTGAAACAAGCTTTCTCTCCGTTAAACTGACGGGGGATGGTGAGTCTACTCGATCAGATGCCAATTGGGGGAGACAGCACCCCACTAAGGCTAGCATAATGGTGGCAGGGTGGCTACCTGGAAATATTCCCCCAAAGATGCGGCTCATTGTGGGCCATTTTTTCTTGTTTACATTAAAAAGAATTATCAGATTTCCTCATGAAAATGCGAGCTCCAAGGGGGCAGAGTCTGGTCTTGGGTCTGCTATTTCCAGTTGAATGAATTGTTATGCCTAGGGGACCTGGGGCTAGTTACTTGTCATTTATTCGCTCTTCCCTTCCTTCACTCACTCCACATTCACCCCATCCATCCATCCATCCATCCATCCATCCATCCATCCATCCATCCACCCACCCACCCATCCATCCACTTATTCCCCCATTCAGCAAACATTTGCAGGGAGCCCAGACTCACCCCGTTGTCCAGGGAATCTGTCAGTCCTTCTCAATTAGGCCAGGGAGGATCTCAAGCTAGTAAAGTTTTAAAATATAACCACAGGAAGCCCCACTGTGTAGCCTCAGGTAAGTCACTTCCCCTGTTTAGCCTCAGTTTCCTTGCCTGCCCATGGCCAGCAGGCAGTGGCATAAGGAAAAGAGAAGAACTGCCAAAGTGAAGGGCAAGTGGGATGATTCCTGGTCATGATCATGGGAGTCCTGCTTCCTGCCCACATCCTCCAGAGGGGCAGAAAAGTCAGACTGAGGCTGGGCCAGCCTCTAAGAGCTGTGGGCGAGCTGGTCCTGCTTCGAGTTTGAGTGAGGAGCATGTCCTGGGGATCTGGCCTGGTTGGACACCTCTGCACTGCTGTGTTGATCTCTGCTTGAGTGAGTGTGTGTAGGTCCTTTATGCCGGGTTTGAATGTGTGTTTACATGCATGCAAGTGCATGTTTGTATGAATGTGTGTACATACCACACAATATTCCCCAGGAACATGACAGGGTAGGTTTCCAAGTGTAGGCCCTTCCTTAGAAGGAGGCAGCAGTCCTGCACTCTCCACAGCTCTCCCCATAGCCCTTACCACAGCCCATGTTAGGAGGCCCCTTTAGCATAATAGGAAGAATTTGAATTCTAGACTGCCTAGGTTTGAATCCTGGCTCTACCAATTACTAGCCAATCATACGACCTAGGGCATGTTAGTGTTCCCGTCAGCAAAGTGGGGTATTGGGTGACTCTGGGGACAGTGGAGCACAGTGTGTGCAGCGCACAGCACTCAGCATGCGTGCCTGCCCTGTCTCCCTGCCCTCGAGTTATGCTAAACAACAAGGACTCCACTCAGAGAGGGAGTGGGGAAAGGGAGGGAAGACCCATTTCCCAAGAATATTGACTTCAATCCTGAACCCAAGCAGCTGGTCGGAGCTGGTGGTGTTTTCCTGGGATTGTTTATGTACTTTCTTTGTAAACGCAAAGGATGGAAAACAAACCCAAGAAAATGTTTAAAAATAAATGAATGAATGAGAATTCGTTTGTGGGTGGCACAGGCAGAGTCTGGGGCAGATGGGGCAGCCACTGGGCATTACCCTGGGGGTTAAACACTTGAGTGGGGTTGGGGCCTGACCTGAAGACTCTCTTCAGTTGCCCTCCCTTCTTGTGACAACTCTCAGTCCTCCCCACCTTCCCAGAGAGGCCTGAATCCTACAGCACTGTCACCCAGACACAGCTGGGAGGAAAGCCAGGGAGCCCAGCTAGGAACTAGTCCAGCTCTGCCCACCTCTCTGTGTGATCTTGGGCAGTTGCTTTCCCTCTCTGGGTTTCGGGTTTTGAGGGTCTTCAAGAATCCTTAAAGTACTAACATTCTGTGATTCCCTTCTAGCTCAGAGAGCCATTATGAGAGCACTTTTAGAAGAATGAAGACCTCATGAAGAGAAGCTCCTTAGCACAGTGTTGGGGCATGGGGAGAGCTCCACCCTTTGGTTGCCAGGGAAGGAGTCTTTAAAAAATTCTTGAGCTCTCTGTTTTAGGACTGTTTGGGCCAGATCTGGGCCTGCATACTCCTTGAAATATTTGTTGGTGGTCTGTGCAAAGAAGAGAAGGTCTGTCCCTTTCATGCCCAGAGGTAGGTGCTCCCCTCACCCTGGCACACCCCCCCAGGAGAATGACCCAGTCCGTCTCTCGGTGTTCTGGCTGCAGAGAACCTCGGGGGTGGGGAGAACATAGGGGAGGACGTGCAGTCAGAAGACACAGGCTTGCTGTGTGTCCTTGGACCAGTCCCATTCCTCACTCTAGGTCTCAGAATTTTCAGTGTTCTTCATTATTTTATATACAGTGTGTAGTTATTGAGCATCAACCTGTGCCAGGCACCATGTCAGGTACCATGAGAACATTAGTGGACAAGACCTGACCTATGCCCTTGAGGAGGGCACACTTTGGTATGGGGGACTTCTCCATTGTACCTGTACTATCCCTGCCCTTTATTACATCCACTACAGACATTACTAATCAACAGCAGCTCTCTATAACACTGAGCACACATAACCTCAGGATCTCTTTGAAACCAGTACTCTAGTATTTCCAGTCAAAGAGTAAAGCTGTGTATCCTGAAGTGAGCCACTTAACCTCTCTGGTTCAGCTTCCCGCAGGCAAAGCAGCCGTAACAATCTTGTGGGACTACCCCCTGCCTTGCTTTCCTCTCAGTATCACCCAGAGAATAAAACAAGATTGTAACTGGGCGAAGGGAACATGCTCCAAAATCAAGTCTAAGTACAGAATCTATTGCTAAGCTATGCAAGCAAGAGGAGCTGCTCATAGGGCTCCCTTCCTAAATATCCTTGAGAATGAAACCAAAGGGCCAGGAGCAGTTTGTGTTCAGGGGCCATGCCTGTCCTCTAGTGCCCAACACTCAGCCTGGCACACAGGGCTTGCTCCATAAATGTTTGTTGCATAAATAAATGCATCTCTGCCAGCATCTACCAGGGAATGAGGCCAGGCTTTCCCATAAGTCAGCCCAGGCCTGAAGGTCCCAGGGAAGCTGGAAGCAGGATAGATAGCTCCTCAGAAGGCAGACCAAGGCCCCTGGTGTGGAGAACTGTAGTCAAACACACCCTTCCTGGGCCTTGTCCAAGTGTCTTCCTTTCTTTCTTGGCCAGAGCCTCCAGGGGTCAAGCTGGCCTTAGCAAGGTGGGGTATGTCTGTTTGGGGCCTTCTCCCTCCCTACTCACCAGCTAAATAACCTGGTATTCATGCTGACCTGGAAATCTTTGGAGTGTCTGGGGCCTGAGGCTGTCCCCAGAATGTGACAACCCTTGTGCATTAACTAGGGAGAGGAGGTGGGGGAGAGAGGCTGCTCACCGAGCTGGGCCTGGCTGGGGTTTACTGGCCTGTGCGTTTACAAAGGAGGCAGGTGAGGAGTATGGAGGCCCCAGAGGGGACATGGAGTCTGGACTTGGCTGGCTCTGCTGTTTGTGTTTATGAATGAGAATCTCACACAGGAGTCTGGCCCTGCAGACTTTTCAAAGACCCCTCTCACCCTGTATCTGGTATGAACTGAATAAAGTCCTGGGAAAAATGCCCCACAAGATTGTTTCTGCTGCTCTGCCTGTGGGAAGGCTGGACCAGAGAGGTTAGGCAGCTCACTCCAGGACACCCAGCTTTACAAAACTGGCTCCTCATCATCATTTCTGCCACCTTTACTGAAGCCTGGAGATGCCACAGGTCCAAAATCTACAAAGGGCTGACCTATAGGAGGGAGAGAATACTCTGTACCAGTGCCTGGGTCCTGGAGTCAGGCCAGGCCATCCAGACCCCAACCTTGCTCCCACTACTGCTGTGGGACCTTGGGCACATGACTTAACCTTCCTAACATACACTTACTCATTTGAAAACTGGGGGAAATTTTACCTACCTCATGAGGGCTTTAAATAATTATATGTTTTTCTCCTCCCCCCCGCCCCTTCTTTCTCCAAATATATATAAGGCATTGGGATTTATTCTGTCCCATATATTAAAAGCACTGGGATAGAAAGATGGACAAGTTGCCACCTCTGCCCTTGACCTTAAAGTCAACATATAGGTCAATGAACAATAAACTATAGTGTGGTTAGGGATGTGGTTCTGCACACTGTAGAATGGAGATGCTAAAGAGAGACCAACTGTTGGGTTGGGGGAGATTTGAAATCAAGGTACTGAAGGATGAGTAGGAGTTTGCCAGGTAGACACAATGAGTCAGAAGGGTATTTGGGGAAGAAGAAACAGTCTTGCAAAGACATGGAGGTGTGAAAGAACATGGCATATCTGCCGAGGCTGATTGATGTGGCTAGGGCATGTTTGATCACAGAGATGAGCCTAAATGGAGCATTGAGCCAGAGTGGCAGGAGCTTTGCAGCCAGCAGGGCCCTGTAATAGATGAGGAGCAGTGAGAGGGTTTCCTGCAGGGCAGGGGTATGTGGTCTCTGATCTGGGCTGCTGCTTCTGGGACTGAGGCCCAGGCCAGCGGCAGCTGCAGAGACTCCAGCAGTCTTGGGACAGCAAGGAGAGAAGGGGGCAGAGGAGGAACCATGAACTAGGGCCTGATCCAGAAGGCAAACCAGGAGCAGAAGCTCCAGGGCATTGATGCCCTTGGGTCTCAGGCTGATCTAGAAAGACTCACACCCATAGGAGAAGCATGACGTCAGCAGAGGACAGTCCACCTGCATGCTCTTGTTCCACAGTTTCCATTCCCAGGTATCTGGTCACCCCAGGGAAGGAGGCTCCTGGGCAGTGAGGTCCAGAAATCTCATTTTCTAGATGGAAGCCTAGAAACTCAGAGAGGTCAACCAGCCCACCCAAGGGCACACAGCAGATCTGGGGCCAAGGAGAAACTGAATGGAGGGTTTCAGGAGCTGGGAATACTGGTGCCTTGGCCCTAATTCTTGGGGGAGGACTGAAAGTAGGACCTAGGAAAACAAGCCATTTAGGGAACCTAATGGGCAGCACTGGGTGGCAGCTAGTTTGGGGACTTTTATTTGCAAAGCCCAGGAGCTAAAAGGGCCTTGTGATGATTGTCCTGCTTGGGTGTGAGTAGAGGGAGAACAGAGAGGATGACTTAGGGAAAGGTGGGAGTACTTTTCGAGATGGGGATTTGGAAAGACTCCTGGCCTGGGAAAAGATAAGTATCTGTGGGACAGGAGGCTATGGAAACCAGAGCCCACCCATTGAGGGGGCCCTGAGAGACCCCTCAGGATTGCTGATGGGAGGCTCGGGGAGGGGGAGGAGTGAATATTAGGAACTGTGTCCCTGGGAGCTGCAGCCAAGGACCCCAGGAACAAGTGATGAGGCCACCTCTACTGGACCATGAGAGGTAGACAATGAGGCCACCCCCCAGATCCTTGTGACCCTGGAGAGAGAGGAGCCTCCCAAATATGAGCCCTTCACATGCTTTTTCCTCCTCTCAGGGGAACTCAAGTCATCTCTGGAAATGACACCTCTTCTTTGATGCTAACCCTGGGCAGTGACCCAAATGGTGGGACCCTTAGCCAAAGGAAGAGGGAAGGAGGACACCCAGGGAGGTTGGCAGGAGTATGTGGGGCTGGAGTAAGACAAGCAACTTATTGGGAGAAAAGTCTTAAAATCAACACAACCCATAAAGGATCACATTCCATAATATATCAGGAATGGTTACAAATTAGTAATGTTTTATTTACAAACAAATGTTTGTTATAACATTACAAGCAGAATGTTTATAAATGACACAGTGGAAAAGTGAGCAGATACTCTGAACAATTTGCAGAAGAAACACTACCGGCCAACACATGCATATATGCAACCAGGGAAAGTAAAACACAATAACAATTTTATCAGATTGGCCAAATCTCAAACCTTAGTATGGTCAAAGGAAGGTAGGCAAGGGTGTGGGACTAGGGACCCATTCACACCAGAGTGGTGGTGTAAATTGGTTAAAACCACTTTCTATAGCAATTTGGCTGTAATATATTACACCTGAAAATGTGCATCGCCTGTGATCCAGCAATTGCAGTTGTAGGAATCTACCTGAAGAAAGACTAGCACGTGTGCAGGATGTTTATTCCAGTACTGATGGCGAAATAAAAATGCAAAGTAAACTAAATATTCTCAATAGAGAGTAGCCAACTGAAATATGGTTCATTCCACAGTGGAACACAACTTACTAATTAAAGGATGATCTCCGTGTACTTACATGGAAAGATCTCAGAATCATTGTTGAGTGGGGGGAAAAAGCAAGTTCCTTTTTGCTTTAAGTAACCAATCACCCACCCTGCTATAGTACAGAAGTAGCAATTGCTCGAGTCAGTCAGCTGCTCAGCAATATATCTTAGGGATTCTCTTTCCCTTTCCCTTTTGCTCATTGCTTCATGGTAATGAAATGGCTACTGTAGCCCCAGACATCACATTCAAGGCTAGAAGAAGGGAGAAGTGAAAGGGTTTTCTCTTCACCAAATTTCGGCTTTTTCTTTGGTAAGGGAAGCCTTCCCCAGTAGAATTTCCCTTATACCTCATGAGAAACCTTTAGGCCTTCCTGGTTAAAGGAAGGAGATTGTCAAAAAACATTTAGAACAATCAGATGCATTCTTTAGGGGTGAGGGCAGGACCCATTGTTCCTACCGATGTCAAGAGATTCCTGCCCACTCCTTGAGTATTTCGGCTTCTGTCAGCAGGGAAGAAAGGGGCCCCGTTGGCTGGTGGGTGGGTAGTGGACAGTGTCTGACACAGATACAATTTCTATAGAAAAGAAAGCGCACCGACGTCTACAGCATGACCTATTTTTGTACCAAACACATATGGGGTTATGGGGGAGGAACGTGGAAGTAAGGAATGGACCTGTGTGTGGCACTCAAAGGGGCCTTTGATTTTATCTGAATTCTTTAATCTTTAATAGGAAGGCTGAAAAAAGAAAGAAAAAAAAAAGGAGACCATATTCATGTATCACTTGTGCAATTAAAAGTCAGTTTTAAAAAATCCTATCAGTGGCCAGTTTTGGAACCCTCGAATTTGACCCAGTTGCAACGAGTCCAGCCCTGCAGAAGCGAAGGCAGTTGGTCGCCGGGGTCTGAAACTCCAAAAGTTTAACCTGGGCCCTGGGAGAGGAGGGAGGGAACTGCCTGAGTGACTTGGCTCCAAGAAACGAGTTGGGAGCTGATCACTTAAGGCTTCGCAGCCCTTTCAGCAGGGCTGTCTTTACCAGACAGAAAGTCGACCAGACCATCAGTATTTCCTTGCAAGCTCAGGGCCTCCCTCTGGAGTCCTCTCTTGTTCTTCAAACAGAAACTGCAGTCTCTGCTTAGACCGCCTGTCAAATACCGACAGATGCAGCTGGTGTCCTTAAAACCACTTTAAGCACAAGACACTCTGGGGCACAGGAGGTGGGATGGACGGATGCTGGCTCAGCAGGCGAGCAGAGTGACAAGGGAGCCAGGGGAACACAGCAGACCCAAGTCGCAGAGTGTAGAGCGCTCTGTGCTCATGGCCACAGTCCAGCCTTATACTTTCTATGCCCCGTTTTACAGGTCAAGAAATGGGGCTCCAGGGAACTGCCCAGGTTCACACAATACAAAGCCCCAGACTCACCTCTGACACACAGTGAAGCACCTCCTGGGAAAGCTGGGAAGGCAGATGAGAGAAGGGGGAGGGGCGGGGGCTTCCTAAGCATCTACTCCTCTAATGCCCGCCTCTGTCCACCCCCCACACCACCCATGCCCTGCAGCACCTAAGAGATATTTCAAGCCAAAAGCCCTGCCCAAAAGACTTGGCCTCTAGGAAGATCCTTGGAGATCACCTGGCCCAGTGTGGTTTTTCAAAAGTGGGTGGATAAAAACCAGCTTTTAAAAAATGAAAATATCAGAGTGTATCACTTGGAATAAGGGTCAATGTTATTTTGTAAAATTTGGATGTTTTTATTGAGTCAGTGGCAAAGGTGTTTTTCACTCTAGGTTGCAGCTCAAAACAAACAAACAAACAAACAAATAAATAGAAGGAAAGCCACTGCTTAACAGGCTGAGGCCCAGGAGAGGTGTGACTTGCTCAGGGTCATACAGGGGGTTGGCGATGGGACAGAGTCTGTGCCCTCCTGAGCCTGGAGCTGGGGCTGCAGCTCCAGCTGCCTCCTTGGTTATGGGGCTCCAGTCTCATGGGCCCACCTCCTAGGGCTTCATGGGTTTTAGGAATTTCTCCCTGCCCTGGCCCACATCGGGTTTGCGTGTACCCAGCCCTGCTCCTTGGATCCCCGACACAGAGGCCAGCTCCTTTGCTGCTCCTCATGAACATTCCTGCGACTGGTAAATACCCAGCTGCAGTCGCCCATCTCCCGGAGGCCCAGAGCTCCTTCTCCTCATCCCTCCCCATTCACACTTGGCTGGCTCTGAAGAAATTCTTGTTCCTTTACATGGAATTTGGGAGCAGTCTTCTCACAGTGGTTGGGGTTGTCTGGTGCTGGCTGTTGAGGCCCTAGGAGGGCAGGGACCACGTCCCATGTTTCCACTGGAGGGCATCAGCTAGGCAGGCTCTTGGTGTGGCCATGTCAGGACCAAGAAACCCGAGTTTGAACCCTGTTACACCTCCACCTTGCTCCATAACATTGGACAAGTCACAGGGTCCCTGAGCCTCAGTTTCCTCCTCTGTAAAATAAGCTAGTAATCATCTAGCTCCCTCACCGCAAAGATCAAATCAGCTTTGGACTGTCTTGGACATTAATGATTTTTACCCGATCAGTGTCCCTTCCTTCCTTCCCCCTCAGCCTTCTTGCTGACGGTGTCCAATTTCCCTTTGAGGGACCACTTCTCTCATAGTTGGTCCCAGAGATGGGCATGGCTGAACCCCACTGCACCTCAGACTCTAACCCTCCACCCAGGTCTGGCAAATCCTTGCGTTCTCTCCTCCTGGCCTAGTGATGATTGAGAAGTGAGCACGTGGACCAGGCCAAACCAAAGGGACTGAGTCCAGGGGCCATCGCCAGCACCACGGCTTGGGCTGTCCAGCTGAGAGAATTGCCCAGAGCCACAGGGAGCCATCATTTGATGAGCCAATGCTCTGAAAAAGAGATCCAGGGGACAAGGGAGTGATAGACAGCTTGCTGACACTACATGGGCCTCTCAGTCCAGATAGACGTAAAGCAAACTCTGCTCCCAGCCTCTTAGAGCCAATGAACTCTCCTCATGGTTTAAGCCAGCTTGACTTGAATTTCTTTCATTGGCAGCTGAGAATGCTGACTAATTCAGTAGCCAAAACACAGAAAGTGTTTAAACACACACACACACACACACACACACACACACACACACACACACTCTTTCTCTCTCTGGGACCTCAGCAGGCCCTCTCCTGCTTCTGCCCTCTCTGCTCTGCCAGCAGCCCCCCTGCCTTGCCCTGCAATGCCCCCCACGCTCACTGCTTCCTGAGACCCTCTGTACTCACTAGCTGGAAGGTTGGCCTCGCCTCCCCTGTGAACCATCCTGGACAGACCAGAAGGGAAGAAGACCAAGGAAGACTGGCCTTATTTGGTTGGGACATTGGCTTCCTAACTATAGGGCTCCAACCCCCCCAGCTCTGCCTCATTCCTGTCCTAGCTAATCCCACTCCTCCTCTAGGAAGGCCTCCACGTTTGCAGTCCACTTGGACCATTTCAACTATGCAGCATCCCAACTCTGCCTGGGAAACTCCTCCACTCCCCAAGTTGCCCAAGTCTCTTCTCTGTTCTAGTTCTGCCCCCTCCTCCCCCCTCTTGGCTCCTCTCCCTCCTCCCTATTTGGGATCTGTCCCTTGGCTACTGGGTCCTGCCTGGCCCATTCTCGGCAGCTTCTGCTCTGGCTTTCACAGGCCTGTCAGTGCATTCTGTGTGGCATTTCCTCACCAGGGCAGGAAGGGCCAGTGTCCCACTCTGCTGCTGGGACCTGCCCGGTTTGCGGGACCACCCTCTCCCATCCCTCATGACAGATGATGGCAATCTGTCACCAGACATTGTGAATTTCACACTGAATTCAACCCACTGACCCAAGTGTGGACTATTGTCCAGCCTAGAGGTGGCTCTGAAGCACCTCCACTCCTGTGGGATGGGGCAGGTCTTCTCCAGTTGCAGTAGAAGTCAATGCTTCTAAGACAGTCGGAGCTGGGCGTGAGCTATGCACTTGCAGGCTGTGGTTAACGCCAGCCCGACATGTGGTAATACCCAGGGTTGCCAGAGAAAATGTAGGAAACCCAGTAATCCTGAATTTCAAAATAAAACAAGTTATTAGTAGTATAGGAATATTCCAAATAATGCATGATAAATACTTACATTAAAAATTATACATTGTTTATCTGACATTAAAATTGAACTAGGTGTCCTTTATTTATTTATTTTTTTTGTTTTGACTGAATCTGGCAACCCTAGTCATGATGCTAAAACCTGTGAGATTGCAGTAGGTTGTCCAAGGAGGGATTCTCTGCTATGAAACTCTAGAGCAGGTGCCTATGGAGTTTCTACCTCTGGAGAACTTCAAAAAGTGTATAAAGACATGGTCATTCTGGAAAACAGATCACTGTCTATTTGGAGGCAGATGAGCTCCTAGTTCTGTCCCAGCTCTGAGCTGATAATCACAGGCTTTCGTGAGTCTGTGTTTGGGGGATCTGGCTATATTTAAAGTACTGTGAACTCTGATCTCCTCCCCAGACCATCTTTCTCTCAGGGGTTAAGCTCAGGATTTCATGGTTGTCTGCTACAGCCACAGAAGGCAACTGCAAGTGGCCCTAAGTGCCAAAGGGTGGAGAATGAATGGGAAAAGGGAAGATCACACCAGATGTCAGCAGCAAGGGAAGTAAAGTTAGTTTCTGCATATGGAATCCTATTTTTTCATTGGCTTTAATTGTTAAGTTGGAAATGGATTTCCCTGGAGGGAAAATTTTGACTTCAAGATAAAATAAAATGACATTTTTAAAAAAAACAACTAAATTGTATATTTAAAGGGGAAATATTTTCCAGTGTAATAATGGTAACATTGAAAGTAAGTTGCCAAGCATAAACACAAAGCGATTACAAGTGTTTTTGTGTGTTTGGCCCATAGTTTCAAGACACCCAGCGACAGCTTAATTGAGCAGAACACCAGGCTCATAACCCTCTTTCCTCAATTTCCTATGGCAGCAGACATCGCTGCGTTTCTTGGCTGCATGGCCTGCGTTTCAGGGCACACTAGTAGCTGCTGAATTAATAAGTGTCATCCAGGTTCCTCTAAGCAAAGGCTGGTGGAGGTGACAGCTTAAAGTCAAGGGTGGCACAGGTGAACGGGTGGAGGAGGGGCTCATGCAGGCAAGGAAATCAATGGAATGCATGGTTGCAGGGAGGAATCAGGGAGAAGGGCCCGATGGAATATTCTAGGTTTTGTATTTAGAACTAGATTCACAAGAAAACAAAAGCATATTTCTGTTTATAGTGTTTCTGCATTTTGGGGGGGGGGGCATCTATAAACAGGAAGCCCAGAGCAGGAAGCCATGCCCATCGGAGATGCCCTGGAAAATAACGTCGCAGCACCTAGTAGACGCAGGTTGCATGACCCAGCTCCTAGAGCAAAAGGTAACTTCTCCAGGACTTAGGGCAATGTGAGGAGATCTGCATTATAGAGCCCGTCTGGTACAGGAGTGGGAGTGGGCGGCAGAGGAAGTGAAGACAGGCAGTTTGGCTGTGTTTTTTGATATTTGCAAGTTTGGCCCACATTGTGTTTCTCCATTTCTCTCTTGCTCCACCCTACCTGGCTCTGTCACCCCCAATTTCCCCATCTTCTCCACTTCGCCCTCCTCTGTTTCCACCAGGCCCAGGCGGGAGTGTATCCTGGGCTGGGCTGTGCCCTTGGCTCTGGCCTCTGTGTGCCGGTGTGTGGTGGGTGCATCGGGGGTGGTTTGTGGTTCATCAGAATGGAAATTGTTTTTTCCCAATTGGAACACAGGCCTTCTGTGGGGGCTGCTCCGAGTTTTCCAGACATGGTGTACTATGAAGAGCTCTGGGGTCTCCGTATTGCAAGAGCAGGGCTTGGGTGGGGTCTGGAGGAGATTTTTAGGCTTTTTTCTCCCTCAGAAGAAAAGGTGGGTAAGCAAATGACACCCCCCAAAGGGAAATAGAAGGACCTGGCTTTGGGCCAAACCCGGCTGAGCACATAGATGGTGAATAAATGGGTGAATCCAGAACAACTGTGGGAGGGAGAGAGGGAGGTTCTGGGGAAGCTGGGAAGTGAGATTCTGGAGAAGCGAGCCTGAGATTCTGGACTGCAGGACAGGGGGAGAGGACTGTTTCAGAAAGGAGGCGAGAGAAAGGGTGGTTCTGGGAGAGGGAGTTCAGGGGAAGGTGGACAGACGGTGGACACCAAGATTTCAGGAGAAAGGCAGCTTTGAGGAGGGTGGTGCCATGGAAGTCACAGGGCAGAAAGCCCGGAGGAGGCACATAGTTAAAGGGAGGGGCAAACCTCCCCTCACATCCATGATGGACCCTGCTGAGGCCAAGAGATGGTCCATCACGGAGGGTTCTACCTAGCAGAACCCTCATGCATGAGGCTGAAACCCCATTTTCACTCATCAGACACATAGTGAACACCTACTGAGCACTGGGCTGTAAGCTTCCTGCCCTTTGGAAGTCCCAGGCTGGTGGGACAGCCTGACTTCTGTAAAAACATCTCACATTACAGAGTAGTATAGTGTAGATTAACCAGTCAGAGTTTGGGTGCTGGGGAGAGAACCTGGGGAGGCCTTTCTAACTTCGGCTTTGTGTGAGGCCTTTGGAGGGTGAGAAGGCCACCCAGTCAATCTCTGGGCTCCTCCCAGCTCAAATGAGCTGACCTGGAATTTCCCCCTCTATGGCCCACCCAAAACATTCAAGGTGGGCCTTCTCGCCCACTCCAGATCCTCTGCCCCGTTCTTAGCACCAGGATCCTTTTGCCCCCGGTCCCCCAGGACTCCCTACCCCAGCCTAATTTTTGTTCACCGTGGTGTTCATACTCTGGGGCTTCCTCCCTATAGATCCTCCCTCATTCTGTGTAACTGCTGGGGTTATTTCTGGTTCACTAGACAAAGCTGATCTGAAACAGTCATTCCCCCTGAGTGTTGAGAATGAATGAAGCCTTCACTTCTGACCAGTCTGAGTCATCTTTGTCATTGCCATCAGCAGCAGCAGCAGTAGCATGTGTTTTGCTTTTACATTACAATTTCTTAATTATGTTACTTTCAAACAACTCAATCTACAGGGGAGAAAAACCAAGATTGAAAGAAGTTAAAAGACTGACCAAGAGTCATACAGCTAGAATGAGAAAGTCAGGCTTTGAACCTGAATCTTTTGACCTCGCATCCAGACCACATCTGATATATGATACAGGTGGCATGGTAGAACAGTGGGAAAAATACGGTGTTTTCCCTAAAGCTACAGAATAATTGGGCATAGATGAGTGAGGAAGGGGAATAAAATGTAATCCCTACCTCTTACCATAAACAAAAATCGACTCCAAATTATTTAAATGTCAAAAATAAAACTTTAAATTTCTAAATGAAAATATAAGTGAATATCTTTCTGATGTTGGGGAGTATGGAAATATTTTTAAACTAAGACTCCCAAAGTACTAATTTTAAAATAAAAGATTAGGTCAAACACAACAAATTTAAGAATGTCTGTTTATTAAAATATGGGACAACAGGGTATCTACATGCACAAAAATTGGACCCCCTACTCCTATTATTTACAAAAGTTAACTCAACATGGATTAAAGACCTAAAGAACTAAAAATTATAAAACTTTTAGAAAAAAAAAGGTGTAAATCTGGGGGCCTTGGATTAGGTGAAATTTAGATGTCTTTTCATATGATATTAAAAGCACAAGCAACAAAAGAAAAAAAAAGGTAAATTAGACTGCATCAAAATTAAAAATTTCTGTGCTTCAAAGGAAGCCATTAAAAAAGTGAAAAGAGCCCAGCTGGTGTGGCTCAGTGGTTAAGCATCAACCTATAAAAACATATTTTTTTTAAAAAGTGAAAAGATAATTTACAGAATAAGAGAAATTATTTGCAAATCTTATATCTGGTAATAAACTTCTCTACTATAACTCAATAATAAAAAATCAAACAACACAATTAAAGGATATGAGTAGACATTTCTCCTAAAGAGCTATATAAATGACTAGCAAGCACATGGAAAGATGCTCAACATCATTAGCTGTCAGAAATGCAAATCAAAATCACAATAAGTTACTACTTTACACCCCCTAGGATAAAAAAGACATAACAAGTTTTAGCCAGAATGTGGAGAAATTTGAACCCTCTCATATGCTACTAGTGGGTCTGTAAACAACAAAATGTTCTGTCAGTTCTTCAAAAGGTTAAAGATAGAGTTACCCTAAAATTCAGCAATTTCACTCCTAGAGATATTCCCAAGAGAAATGAAAACATATGTTCTTACAAAAATTTGTACATGAATGTGCATAGTAGCATTATTCTTAATAGCCAAAAAGTAGAAAAAACTCAAATGTCTGTCAAACAATGAATAGATAAACAAAATGTGGTATATCCATGCAATGGAATATTATTTGTCAATAAAAAAGAACAAAACACTGATATGTGTTACAACATGCAAGAATTTTGAAGACATTATGCTATGTGAAAGAAGCCAGCCACAAAGGACCACATATTGTATGATTCCTTTTATATAAAAGATCCAGAATAAGCAAATCTATAGAGACAGAAAGTGGATTGATTAGTTGTTGCCTTGGGCTGGAGGGTGTGGGGGGAGGGTAGAGTGGGGAGTTGGGGTGTGACTGCTAATTGGTACAAGGTTTCTTTTTGATGAAACTATTCTAAAGCTGACTGTAGTGATGGCTCCACAATTCTATGACTATGATAAACACTACTGAGTTGTACGTTTTGAGTGAAATGTATGGTATGCAAACTATAATTCAATTAAGCTATTGTGTGTTTTTTAAAAAGACAAACCAAAAACTAAGGGACCCTTTCCAATTGGGGAAACATCAGATCCCATGACAGTCTAGTGGGGATGTGCTTTTGAACAAAGGACTTTATAGGACTTTTGAATCACACCATTGGGTTCCTAGGCCTGCCCCCTTTCCTCTTGGGCCATTAGCAAATAACAACATGTTGGAAAAGTTTAGGGTTCCTGGTGATGCCCAGGACTTAGCACTCACTTGTCTTTTCTTAACTAAGGAAAGTCATTTCTAGGGCAATGGAAGGTCTTAGTCAAATCATCACAGAATGGGCAGTCTCAGGTGGAAGTAAGGTTCCAGTCACAGGGGGCATTCAAGCCATGGGCTAAGTCACACCAATGGTTTCTTGGAGTTGCATTAGCTGCCGCCTGATTCTTTCCTCAAGCTTGGGTCCTAAGGATATAATTACATGTTTCTCTGAGATGTGTCTTGCTGACACTAAAATGATTCAGTTCTCAGCCTCCAACAACCTACACACATATATATACTTCATCCCAGGCTTAGAGATAAGAGTAGAGTTAAGCCCTATGTTGGGCTTGGAAGTCAAAAGCAGGATGGCAAGGGACAATGACCCTCTTACCAGCCCCTGTAGGTCTAGCTATGCCCTCCAAACCTGTTGTGAAAACACATGACACATGTGCACCACATGGGAAGGTTCCAAAAGTGTTTCTGATTAAGTCAGTCCTGCAAATACACCCATCAGGCTGGCAGCCAAAGACCAGGGCCGCAGCTCATGCTGCCTAAGGGGCCCAGGAGAGTGAAGGTAGGTGTTCTTTCTCAGACGGGAAAGGCTAGGCAAAAGGCATCACTGTCCCTCTCCTGTGCTCTTCCCTGACAGTTCATGTGTCCCCTTTCCCTGCTTCTCTAACCCTAGTTCTCCTGAATACAGGCCTATTTGAATTCAAAGCCCACACCTAGCTTGCAGCCCCTGGACCATGCTGGAGACTTGGATATCTGTGACCAACAATCTGAAGGCTTTCAAAAAGATTTCATTCTATTATCTATCATCTATCTATCTATCTATCTATCTATCTATCTATCTATCTATCTATCTATCATCTATCTATCTATCTATCTATCTATCTATCTATCTATCATCTATCTATCATCTATCATCTATCTATCATCTATCATCTATCTGTCTGTCCATCCATTCATCCACTCATCCATCCATCCATCCATCCATCCATCCATCCATCCATCCTACAAAGCTGGCACAAGCAAGGTGAAAGATTCACCATGACAAAAGAATAGACATCAGTAGTTACTCCCTGTTGAGTTGGGTTTTTTCCTTCTAGATTTTCCACTCAGCATGTGAAGCTATAATATCTATACATTTTTATAGATATTATATAATATCTAAATATTTTTTTAAAGATTGTACCACTTTTTCAGAGAGAGAGAGACACTTGCTTGCTTGTTTTCACTCAATGGCTGATAATCACAGCTTTGTGATGGTGAAGCAGGCCTACCAGGAGGTCTGGAGACAGACTTAAGCCACAGGGTGAGCAGAAAGGGCAGGCCTGGGCAGAGGCCTGGACCTTGTCGCTGCTCTATCACAAATAAGGTCTACTTCCCCTGTCTGGGTCTCAGAGAGACTCATCTGCAGGGTGCAAGGAATGTCCAATTGATTTCCAGAAGCTCTTTTGGCTTTAGCTTCTCTGGTAATAGCTTCTATTATAGAAAAGTTACTGTAAATTATCTCATTTAACCCCTGCAAGCCTGGGAGTGGGTGCTATTTTCACTCCAATTTTATAGACAAGAAAACTCAGGCACAAAGGAGTTTGGCAGCTTCAAGGTCACACAGTAGTGCATGACGCAATCAGAACTTTAACTAGGTTTGTATGACTTCAGAGCCTACGTATTTAGCCACCTGCCACACCATCTACCACTGAACGGGAAAATGCATTTCAGTGGACCCAGGAGAGCACCCACCAGGGCAAGGAGGGCAGGATGTACTTGGGCTAGTGAAGACCTTGGCTCAGGGCCATCAGCTCATAGTGTAGAGTAAAGCAAAGAAGACATGTCCTCCCAGAACAAGCTGGGCTTAACCCCAAGAGTCTGTGGGGTCAGAGGGCAGCTGGCACTGCTGCTGGTCCCTATGCTGGAGGGGAGAGGCACTGGCACAGGCTCAGCTGCCCTCAGGGCCAGATCAGTACTTTTAGTTGAAACTTGGTTTCTGAGCCTCCTGAAGCTTCCCGGGGGGAGTGCAGATCTGGCGAAGCCTTACTGCCCAGCCAGCCCCCAGGAGAGACTCAAACACACTCTCTTGTGACTCAAAGGTTCACCCTGAAGGCACATCCCAGGGAAGGATCCATCTACCCAGGAGACTCCAGGCCAGGATCCAGCTTCCTCTGCTGAAAATCACCCCTCCCCATGAGACACCATCCCACACAGACCAGCAGGGCACCGAACACCCCCGTCTCCCTGTGCTCAATTATTCATTTACACCCTCTCCGCCCCAGTTACCCACATCATCTGGCTGGTCTTGGCTGCAGTGACCGAGCAGGGCGAGGGCACGCCATAGCTCCGGGCACATCCGCAGTGGGACCGGGAAGTCTCAGTCTGGCCCTCTCTCCTCCTGCGCCACCACCACCAGCACCCCCGTCCGCCTGCAATTGAACCCAGATGCCAGGAAATATCTCGGTTGTACAGCTGAAGTGAAAACACATGGGCAGGGTGAAAACTCTTCTCCATTACAGTTTCATTACTGTCATCCCCGGAAACTCGCAGATGGAGGGGGAGAACTCTGAGGCCAGTGCCTGGTGCTCTGTGTGCAGGAGGATGGCACAGACCAGCTGTGAGTGGCACACATGCCCTGTCGGCTGCCTGGCTCAGGGGAGGAATTCAGGCTGCCTGCCCGGGGGCGTGAGGGGGAAGCAGAGGAAGCACAGAGAGCCCTCTTCCCCGGTGCCTCTGAGCTTTGTTCCCACTGCCTTCCCAAGAAATGTAAGATCCCAGGGCCTGGGCCTGACTCTGACACTCTCTGGCTGTGTGATGTTGGGCAAGTCACATTACGTCTCTGAGCCTCCATTTCCTCATCTGTAAAGTAGTGATAAAAATGCCTCCTTCTCGGAGTCGTTGCAGGGCAACCAAGGTACTTTGAGCAGTGGAGAAATAGCCTGAGAGTACATAGGATTTATAAAGCAGACCCCCAATCTCTAATCCACAATTCCGTAGCCCCAGAAACTCTGAGAACCAAAGCTTTTTGTAACTCATTTGGCAACAAAACTTGAGATGAACTGATATGAGACTATTTATTGAATTTGCTTCCCTCCTTTGGTGTGAATTTTCATACGTTTCACTGCACAAATATTACTGCTTGATCCTGGGGGGCTGCCCCAGGTCTTGCTAGGGGTTTGATGTGTTTATAGACATCTCTCAAGTCCAAAAGTTCTGACTTCTGAAAAGCATGCAGCCACGAGGGTTTTAGGTAGGGGAGTGTGAATCTGTTTTTGGAAATGAAGGGGAAATTCATTTGTTGTTTTAGGAGATTAAAAAGGAAGTAGGCTGTCTGGAGTTGTGCTGGATGGGAGGCCTTTTTAAAATATATATATATATCTTTATTGATTTTAGAGAGAGGAAGGGAAAGGGAGAGAGAGAGAAACATCAATGATGAGAGAATCATTGATTGGCTGCCTCCTGCACGCCCCAGACTGGGAATGGAGCCCGCAACCAGGCCAGTGCCCTGACCGGGAATTGAACCATGATTTCCTGGATCCTAGGTCGACACTCAAACCACTGAGCCACACCGGCAAGGCAGGAGGTCTTTTTTAAAGGCCCTTGCCTTGCCCAGATATTAGCTGTGACCCAGAAATAATTCATTGGTGCCTTTATCAAGCACTTACTGTGCACATGTAATGATGCTTTATAAATGACATCTGTCGTATGCAACCTCCCAACAGGCCTGTGAGACCTTTCTAAGATTTTCTCATCTTCTGGATGAGGAAATGGGGGTTCAGAAAGGTAAGTGACTTGCCCATGCTGGCGAGGCTGGTTAGAGGCAGATTCAAACCTGGTCTGATCAACTCCAGAGTCAGTGCTCCAAGGAGCCCCTAAATCGTGGAGCAGGAAAGGGACTTTGTAGGGGGGCTTGCAGTGACGGGGGCCTGGGGAGTGTGCAGGACACTCAGCCTCAGGGGCTGCCCCGCTGAGGAACACTCTTCAAAAACCCAGACTGCATGTCCTTCCCATGCACGTCTTCCTCCTCTCTTTCCTCCAGGAGGGAGGGCTTGCCACCAAAATGGTCCCTGAGACCCCTTCCTTTTCCCCACACTGGTACTCTGTGTCCCCAGATTCCCCTGGCTCTGTCCCATTGGTTGGGATTCTGAGTCCCCGTGTCCATTCTTGGAATGGTTGGACAGGCCACCAAATCAGTGGGCCCCTTAAATGTAAGGTGCCAAGGACCACTGCCTGGATGTTAGAAAGCTGCCCTGGGAAGCAACAGTTGGTTTCCCTGGGGACACTGCAAGGGTCTCCCACAGCTTCAGGCTGATTTCTGGATCTGCCTAGCAGCCCTCAGTGGCCCCAGGAAATGCACCCTCACTGCCTCCTTCCTCTGTAGGCCCCTCTGAGAGCCACCTGGGCTTGGGGTTTGGCTTGTTTTCCAATTATACAAATGGATCACGAACACATTCTCATTAGGAAAAAAAACACCCAAGTGCGCAGAGCAAATAGTAACAGTCCTACCTTACCTCTGCCCTCTCAAACCTAGTCTGTCCCTGGGGTAACTACTGTTTACAGTTCAGTATGTATTGCTGCAGTCCATTTTCTTGGCGTTTATTTATACATATATATCATTTGGATTTGTTTTGGGCGTTTTATATACACACCTCACATAGTGTTCTGCAGCTTGCTTTTTTCTGCTTACCATATGTCTTGGAGATCTTCCCACGCCAGTTCACATAAGCCTGTCTCATTCGTTTTAACGGCTGCCTCATAGCCACCCTATGGATGCGCGAGGCCTTGCAGAACCAAACCCCACTGCTGAGCGCTCAGGTCCCTGCAGGGAACATCTGTGAATGCATACACCGGGCCGTAGGTCGTCTGCAATGCATTTCCCTGCGTTGATGCTGTTGTGCCCATGGGTACAACAGCGCTTTCTAGACAAGGAATTGCTGCATCAAAGAGTGTGACATATTTTATTTCTGCTAGCTTCTGCCAAATTGCCCTCTGAAAGGCTGGATCCATTTAGGCTCTCACTAAGCACATATCGGAGTCTGATGCAGCAGTTCTGCTGGCTGCCTGGGACCAGGGTTTCCTGGCAGGTGGCTCTGAGATGGCTGCGACCCATTTCTCCTCCGGAGAAGTCAGCCGTGGCTGTGGGAACTGCTTCATCTTTAGCAGTGTGGGAAGGTGGACACTGGCTGTGCCTGAGTCGTAGCGAGGGTCATCAGTATAATACAGTGATTGTAAGCAGGGGATTTGGAACCAGAAAGGCTTGGGTTTGAATCCTGGCTCCACCACCCACGAGCTGTGTGATTTCTAGCAAATATAACTTCTCTGAACTTTTTCGCCTGAAAAATAAGAATAACAATAACTACATGAGGCAGAGAGGCGGCATAAGGCTTTAGCAAGATGATATACGTGTAAACCACTTAGTAAACCCTACATAGACTAAATGACAATAAACAAAAACTGGCATTTTTAATTATGATTATGATTGTTAATATCTGGGCCCTCTTTTTTGGGGGGTCCTCACATCCCTACCTGTGTCAGCCACTGAGCCCTTCCCTGGCCTGGGCACCACGTCTACTGGCTGGTGGCATCATAGGGCACCAGCTGTGTGCAAAGGTCAGAGCCCACAGGAGTGGGTGATGGTACCAGGAGGCAAGGTGAGCCAGTTGTGGCTTCCAAGCTAAAAGGGTAGACAGGACACAACCGGATAAACACCAGTAAACAGAGGTGGGGAGTCTGACAAACACAGACCTGTGCCAGTGCAGTTACTGTGAGATAGACACGTGGGAGCCAAGGCACCAGGTGGGAGCAGAGGGGGTGGGGCGGATGCGAAGTGTGGGTGGGTGGAAGGGGGCAGGAGGTGGCAGGAGACAGTAAAGCCAGACGGATGGGCACAGCCGGGAAAGGTGACGTGGAGGACGGAAGTGGGCTGAGGGCTGTTGCTTAGAAGGTAGCTTTGCTACTGGCAGCCACTGTGGAGAGGAAGGTGCCCTGGGCTAGCTGGCCACCAGAGTCCTTGGTTCAATTCCCTGCCCTGCCCCTTGCCAGGCATCCGGCCTTGTGTAACCATTCTCCATTCCTGGGCCTTGGTTTGAGCATCTTCAAACAGGACATGGGGGGTTGTTGAACTAGATGACTCTATCTAGAATCATTTCCAGCTCGAAACTTCTAGGAATTCCTGACCCACAATAAAACCTCTGCTATGAGCAGCCTAATCTTGAATTTGAGTCACTGACCATCACTGTCATCTCTCCAAAGTACTGGCACTTAACAGCTTATAAACTATGTTCACATCTGCTTCTTCATCCAGTTCTCTCTGTAGCTTTGGATGCAGGTGGAGCCGAGATTCAGATGCCATTTTACATGAGGTTACATGAGGGACCTGGGGCTCACCGAGGTGAAATGACGTACAGGTGGCCGGAATTGAGTAGAGCTGGCATCTCGCCTTTCCAGGTGCCACCCCAGAAACTGCTGAGCTGTCAAAGTTGTAGACAGTAGTCAGCTGGACCACTCAGTGTCCCCACATACACTAGCAACAGCAGCCAGGCCCTGGCCATACCTTCCGTGTCAGGCTCTTTGCTCACATGACCTTGTCTAATCCTCACAGAGACCCTCTGATGGGATGCCCTCTGCGCAGATGAGGAAAGGAGGTTCAGAGACACTGAGTTATTGCCCAAGATCACCCAGCTGGTGAGCAGCAGAGCTGGGCTCCCCAAAACCCCACTAGCAAACCTCCCTCCTCTTTCTCTCTTGCCTGAAGAGGGAGCACACACCCTCATGGACACCTGGGAGCTCCATTCACCATCAATTTCATCCCAAACCATCCTCAAGGCCCAGCTCCCTTGCTGCCTCCTCCAGGAAGCCCTCCCTGACCACTCCTGCCACACCCAGGTATTTGTGCTGTTCTCTTTCCCCTACACACATTTTGTGACTGTCCTGTCTGAGTCTTCCTGCTGATCTTTATCAGGCTCCACTGGGAAGGAAGGAGATTCTCCTCCTCTGTGGAAGGACCTTATCTTTTCTATGTGGGGTTTACCGTTTCCTAAATAACTATATTCTGATGTATGGCAAAAGAAATACACGTTTATTATAACAGTGGAAAGTGCAGAGAGCTAGTAGGCTAGTGGTTTACCAGTATAAGGTGGGACTAACCACCCCGCAGACATGAAGCACTGTCTTTGTTGGGCTCCCCCAGAAGCCAACTCCAAGGCGAGGCTGCAAGGACAGGTAATTTATATGTGAGGTTTATGGCTTATTGGGAACAGTCTATTGGTGGTTGAATGGGGAAATAAAATGGATAATGGAAGACAGCAGGAAAGGGTGTGTTGCCAGCAGGTGACCACGATGGGCAGCTGGGCTCCGTCTTGCTGGAGAACTCTGGGAGCCAGTGTAGAACCTCTAACACAGACCTATCTCTCTGAAGGGTGAAGGACCGGGTGTTGATCTACCAACTTGCAGAAATTAGCTGAGGGCTACTTCCAGGCAGAGCCAGGCCCTGTGGCCAGAGAGAACCCTCGAGCAAAGAGACGCAGGTGCTGGAAGGTGTGGGGGGCCATTGGCAGGGCACTGATGACATCTGCTACAAGTGCCTATGGACCAGGCTCATGGCTGCACAGCAGTGAAGGAGGAAACCAGGTCCCCGTAGACCAGGAACTCGTAAGCTCATGGTGAGACAGGTATTTGTGAAATACCACAGAACAGATCGGTATAAATGAGCCAGAGGAAAATTCATGGCGCTGGAGTCAGATGGTCAGGACTGAAACCCCAAATCTACCAATAGTTTTGAGCAAGTCACTTAGTGTCTCTGGGGCTCAGTTTTCTCATCTGTAAAATGAGAATCATCAAAGTAGCAGCATCTTGGAGTTGTTTGGAGCTCATTGAGATGAATACACAAGACCTGGCACAGGGTGCTCTCAGTAAATGCGCCACTATCGTCACCATCACTGATGCCATTGGACTATAAAGAGGGGCATGGCCAAGCCCCGGACCCACTGCCACAGAACGAAGGAGCCTCTGAACCCAGTGCAGGGGAACAGCTCTGCCCTGGGGGCCTTGCACATCCACAGAGGCACTCGGGGAAGGCTTGGCCTGCAGTTTCCCGTGTCTGGGAGGAGTCCCTGGTAGTCACCCCATAATCCTGAGACTGAAGCTTGTGAGGAGCTGCTGTGAGGCTGTCTCGCACTCGCATCCCTGTCTCCTCTGCGAGGCTGTCACGAGGCCATTTCTCACAGCCTTGGGCTCCGGTGAGGCGTGGGCTTCCACCCGCCCGTGGGGTGTAGTTGCAGACTGCTGCTTAGCCACAGCCTAGGCCTGGCTCCCAAGTGGCGAGCTCTCCTGCAACTTGCATTTCACTCATTAGGCCCCTCTCATTTTAGTGTCGTCCTTTTTGGTGTGTGGGCAAGGACCCAGGGAGCAGGCACCTTTGGCTCCTTTTCTTTCTGTTGTCTACATGGGTAATAACCTGTCAGATTTAAAAAACAGCCTGTTGTCTCTTTACTGGCTGAACCACTCAGGCCTCGGCCTTGCCTGCCTGTGATTCCAGGAGTGAATGGGTTGACAATGAGACCAGAGAGGGTGGGCTGACACAGAGGGAAGCAGGGAGGTGGGTGACTGAGAGAAATGATTCCAATGAGAGCCACCATTTATCCGGTGCCCTGTGGCAGGACTTGGTTTAAGCCTTTACTTATTTAATTCTCACAATACTCCTCAGAGGTTTAAGTAACTTGCCCAGGGTAGTTAATTAACTTGCCTAAAGTCACACAGCTCATAAATGACAGCGCTTGGGTCAGCACCTTGGCCTAAGCACTTAGCTGTTGATGGAAGGAAGGGATGGGGAGAGGGACATTCACAGAACAAGAGCCTTTGGCTCATCAGGGCTTGCTTGGGGCCTGAGGCCTGCCTAGTAGGGATGGGAGAAGTGCTCTGAGTACTCTTCTGATCTGAGGCTTGGCCCATCCTATCAACTGGCAGGAAGAGAGGAGGACCTGGAGCCTCACTCCTCTTGGTTACCCAGCCCTGCTCCTTGCTAACCAGGCTGACTCTGGAGATCTGTGTTGAGGAAAGAGGGGGCTTCCCAACTCCTGGCCCCACCTGCCAGTGGCCCTGTGGCTGTGGTCGCTGGTGGTCCCTTGTGGCTGGGTTAGCTGCCGGCAGGCAGTTCACACAGCTGCTGTGCACGGCAGCCAGACTCCCCGGCAGCTCCCCGGGGGCCGGGAGAATATTCCAGGACAGCTTGGAGTCATTAGGCACTCTTTGCTCACCGCTCGCTCGTGGTGAAAGTTGCGTTTCAGACCCAGGGCCTCTCCTGCTGCCTGCCTTTCTCTCATTCCCCTAAATAGCTGGCAAGCCTCATGAGGAGAGGGGGACAGGAATGTTGCTTAGCCCCCCAACATTGCCTCCATTCTGTAGATTGGTTTCACTCTCCTCCCATGGTTCCCTCTCCCACTGCTCAATTTAAATAAACCACTGCAGCCCTTGGAAGGCAAGGTAAGAGAAGCTGGGTTCTGGTGGTGAGTCTGCTGTGTGACTTTGGATAGCTCACATAACCTCTCTGGGCATCTCTCTGTTCTCTTTGTCAGCAGGAACTCCTGGTCCCTTCCTTCCCCACTACTTTGTGGAGATGAGGAAAGTGTGTCTGGAAAACATTGACGTGGGAAAACAGATGCTCGCAGGAGTTGGAACACATGTTACTAGGGAGGAGGGTCGTTAAGCCTTGGTCAGCTTAGAGTACACTGAAGCATAGACCTGAAGGGGTGTTCAGGAGCAATCAGCGAGCACGCCTCAATCTAAAAGTGAGGACACTGAGGCCCAGCCAGTGACGGAGAAAGGTGGGGTTGGAAGCTGGCCTCTTTCCACTGTGTCACCTTGCCATTTGATGATGATGGGCACACTGACATGGAGCATTTGGCTGGGTTCATTCGTCCTTATGAAGTGGGCATTACTGGCATCCAGCAGACGTGAGACTGGAATGGTAGGCTGGGTGTGCCAGCATCTGTTTGCTTAAACAGCAGGTTTTTTCTAGGCCCATAAAACCTAAGAGGAAATCTGTGTTTTGCAGACAAAGAAGGAAAAGACTATCTTTTAGGACCTTGGTGTCCACTGGAGATGTTTGCTGGGCTCCCAGGCCACGTCCACCATCTGGGCCCAGTGTGGTTGGGATGGGGGCAGGAAGGGGTGGGCACTTCTCCCTCGATCTTTTCTCAGCTTTCAGGGGGTGGGGAGGTGGGAGTCAGGAGGTCGGGGTGGGGAGGGCAGAACCAGCAGGGTGGTGAAGTCTCAGATTAGTGCCAATGTGACATCTCCCAAGGGAGGAGACATTTATGCAGGGGGAGGAGAATGGACCAAGGGGCATCACCAACTCAGATTTGACTCTTGTGCGACCCTGGACACATGACATCTCTAAGCCTCAGTTTCCTCATCTGTAAAGCAACCCTTGTTCAGCATCCATATTAGGAGGATTTGAAACAACTCTCTGATGCAGGGGACATTCAGTGACCTGGGGGCTATGGTGGAGCCCCCTGAACAAAGCACAGTGTGGGGCATGGTCGGCTCAGCCGTGCAGAGGACGGCTAGGAAGAGGGGCAGGTGGCAGGATTCTCCAGTCTCCCCAACACTCCATGGTAGGAACTGGCGGCAGCTCAGACACCCCTTGGCCAGGTGCTCTGGAGGGCCCAGGCCAGCCTAGCTCATGTCAGATGGGCTCTGGCAGACACCCTGCTTTCTCCTCTGAAACAATGTTGTTCTCCCAGCCAAGGGCAGCAAGAGGCGGGCCAGGGAGCTGACAGCGCCTGGAAGACTTCCTTTCTCCCGCCTGGACACCTGACCCTCCGTGTTTGGTATATCCCTCTGCCTGGCCGCCAGAGGCTTTGCCGTCTGTGAAGCCAGGATAGTTATGCACCCCCCTTCCCACTTCCTCGGCCTCTGGCTGGTCAGACTCTCAGGAGAGGGCACAGCAGCTCAAGTGGTTCTGCACCTCTGTTCTTGAGCTAAGGGACCCCAAGGGAGGTAGGACTGAGTCACTCTCTTCTTCAGGCAAGGCCCTGAGCAGAGGGCTGTGGCCTCAGCATCATTCCCAAGGTGCTGAGAAGCCTGCTGCTCCCCCCACCCCATCTCAGAAGCTCTGATGAAGACAGCCTCTCTTAATGTGGGTGTGTATGGGGGCACATGTGTGTGTGTGCATGCATGTGCATGTGTGTACACACTTGTGCATGCGAATGTGTGCATGCATGTGTGTATACGAGTGTGTGCATGTGAATGCGTGAGTGTGCATGTGAGCATGTGTGCATATACATGTGCATGTTATTTTGTGCATGTGTGTGCATGCATGCTTATGAGTGTGTGCATATGAGTGTACATGTGTATGCATGTGTATGTGTGTGCAGGTGTGTGCATGTTAGTGTGTGCATGTGTGAGTATGTGCATGCATGTTTGTGTGCTCATGTGTATGCATGTGTGGGAAGGGCTCTGGAGACTGGAACTCAGAGAGCTGATGGTGGCAGCAGCAAGCTGAGGGTCCTGGGGTCAGCTGGCTTTCTCCCCACTCCTTTTACCTACCTAACCCAGAGCCAGGCCCTGTCCTGGGTGCGGCGGCGACAGCATGAACGAGAAAGACCTCAACTGTTCTCATGGAATTCACGCTCTGGGGACAGCAGCACACAAGTAAACCAACAAAATGATCTCGGAGAACAGTGCACGACGGGGAGAAAATGATAACATGGGAGCTGTTTTCTCTCTGAATTTTGGGGGGCAACAGGAATGAAAAGTGAGGTGCAGGAGTAAGGAGGTTATAAAAACCCTCAGGGGTGGTGGGTGAAAGCCATGTGAAAACTCATGTGCTGGCCTGTCCCCAACCTTGTCAGTGCATCCAAACCAGACGTCCCCTGGACGGAGGGCAGGAGGCCAGCCTTGGTCCTGGCAGCCCCGGCTCCCCCAGGCAGGGCTGGCACACTTGTCGCTTCTGACAGCCAGAGGTGTCCTTACCCTTTCATTTCAGGGTCTGGTAGTTCGCTCTGGTGAAAAAAGGAAGAAGAAGATAGGGGAAAAGTTCTATTTTAAACACTTTTAGCCAAAGTGCAAGTTCCCTTCCTTCCTTCCTTCCTTCCTTCCTTCCTTCCTTCCTTCCTTCCTTCCTTCCTTCCTTCCTGCCTTCCTTCCTTCCTTCCTTTTATTTCCTTTTTTTTGAAGAGTAATAGGACCCGAGGAATGTAAACAAAAAAGCTCCTATCATAAATCAGGCCGTCTTGTTCCCAAACCACAGGAAGAAGCTGGGGTGTGATCAAAGGGACAAAAAGAGATACATACATGGCCAGCAGGGTCCAGCAGCTCAGAACTGGGGCACCAGCAGGGCTTAGAGGCAGGGCTAGTCTGTGGGGTTCCTTAGGAGCCCCTGAAACAGCTGCCTTTCATGGTCCAGATGTTCTAACAGAAGGAGGGTCCAAGAGAGGCTATGGGGCTGGCTGAGGTTACGTGGAGCCAGGGTGCCTGTGGAGCTGATGTGCCTGTGGAGTTGATGAGTCTCGAGCAAGAAAAGCCTTGGTGTCCCAGACACCTGGGTCCCCTCTGGAAAGGTCTCTCCAACCACAAATAACTCCTTCATTTGTACCTTGATGCTGGAAGAATCCTCTAATCACTCAGCTCACTGATGGCTTTGTTTCCTTTCAAAATGTGACTCCTAACAAGAGACAAAGCCACAGCCATATCAGTCATTTGCATTTTAATATAAATGAGCCATCTGGCCCTTTTCTAAGAACAGAGTTTGGATACAAGAAGAGAAAGAGCACTTCCTCTCTGGGGTCTTGGTGCTTCCCCGCCTCCTGAGTTATGGGAGCTCAGAGGCAGGAATAATACAGCAGTTTCCAGCCTAAGGAGGGCAACCCTATGCTTTTGCTTGCGGTAGACCACACTGCTTATTCCGTCACCCCAACATGCACTCAGCAGGCACTCAGGGAGCAGCTGCTGCAAGTCAGGCACTGTGCTGGGCTCCATGAGTCCAGGGAGGAAGAAGGCACAAGACTGCCCTCAGCCAGTCTTAGGTCCATGACCAGGCTCTCACGATGTCATCCTGACAACAAGGACCTTCTTCTTCTTCTAGCATCATGCACCAGGGCAGGACTGGCCTCATGGGGGAGGCCCCCACCAAGAGGATGATGTTAGATTGTGTTCATTCTTATGGTTGAAGAGGCTTCTTTCAGGTATTCTGGGTTCTTCTAGACTGAAGCCTAGAGCTCTTTGACTGTGAAAGGGTACAAGGAGGGGATTTTGGAAGGAGTAGGGGGTCGTGGAAGGAGAAGACCAGGGGAGGAGCTAATTTATCTTCAGAGACACAGCAGAGAGGTTAGGAGTGTGGGTTCTGGAGCCAGACAGGCTGGGCTCACACCACAGCTCCATGTGGGCAAACTGTGTGGACATAAGTGAGTTACTGAGCCTTGCTGAGCCTCAGTTTCCTCATCTATAAAATGGAGACAATAAGAGTACCTATCTCAAAGGACCGCTGTGAGCCTGAACTGAGCTAACATGTACAAAGGCTTGGTTCAGTGTCTGGAGGGCTAGATAAATATGAGCTGTTATTATTAATCCCAATCCTATCACAGGATATGAGAGCTGGAGGCACCCTCTAAGGTAGTTCTTTCTCAACAAGGCCATTTGACAGAAGACTGAGGCCCAGATATGGGAAGTGACTTGCCTAAGGTCATATAGACAACCACCAATAAAATGAAAATTTGGTGCCAAACCCCAGTTTTCTGATTCCCCTGATCAGTGCCCTTCCCCCTCTCTTTTGCCCAGCCCTTTTGGTGCAGTGGACTAAAACAGTCCCTTAAATCCCTGTCCCAGGCCTCCTTTCTCCAGCTCCTGCCACATAGGGAGATTGATGGGCTGTCCTCCAGCAAGAATTTCAAAGCTGGTCCCACTCTGAGCCAAGGGGGCCTGGAGTGTGCAGAGGTGCCTCTCTAGGCCCTGGAGCGTTAAATGACATCAGTGGGACACAAGCATCAAGGAGCAGCAGGCCCCCTTCCCCCTTGAACCCTGGTTCCCACTCCTATCCCAGACTCCCTCTGACCCATCCCTGTGGCTGTCTATGCTGGGTTCCTGAGGGCTTAGGGGAGCCAAAGGTTAATGATGGCAGGTGAGGCAGCCACTTGGCCTCCAACACCTGAAAGCAAGTTCCCCTCCCCAGACCAGGCTGCTGAAGCTTGTCGGCAGCCTGGGATTTGGACTAGGGGGTCACATCACAGGCCACTTGGCACCACAGGGAGACAAGGTTGCAGACAGAACATCCCTGATTGCATCTAGAGTCCTGTCTCTAGCTGAACCTCCTTCCTGCCTCTCCTCCTTTGTCACTACTTCAGATTTGTCAAAATTCCAGCACAGTGACATGAAGCTCACACATGTGGTCAAAGAGGGGGCAGAAAGAAGCATGGTTATAGTTGAGCTGGCCCACAGCAAGAAGGGAAGTCATCTCACTGTGTTGTGGAGCCACCAGCCTTGAGTGCTAGCCTAAGCTTGACCACAGTTCCCTGTGTGACCTTAGGCAAGTCACAGCTCCATTATGGGCTGTTTGTCCATCCATAGCTCCTTTAAGGGCTCTTCCAGGTCTGATATTCTCATATTCTTTTATGATGCCTACCAGAAAGGCTTAATTGATAAACCAATACTAAGCACCCATCATGTGCTGTGCAACTACTAAGTGCTCAGTGCTTTACCTTGGCCCTCTGGAAGGATGGCTCTCAGTTAGCTATTGCCACAATAATGCTGCATAACAAATGACCCCAAAACTCAATGATTACTTATTCTCAGAGGCTGGCTGAGATCCAGCTGATCTAGGCTGGGCTACTTCTCACTGCAGGTCTATGGGTCAGCTGGGGAAGTTCTGCTCCTTGCACCTCTCATCCTCCGGGACAAGGAAGGGGGGGGGGGGGTCACTGGGGCTTGTTCTTCTCATGGCAGCGACAGGTGTAAGACGGAAGCAGAAACACATGAAGCCTCCTAAGAAGCCGGTGCATTTTCCCTTCTGCTCCAAGCCATTGGCCAGAACAAGTCACATGGCCTTGCCCAAGGTGAGGGACAGAGAAACACACTCCATGGTGATGAGGTCATGGCAGGGCATGGCTGCAGGGAAGGGTGAGCAATTGGGGCCTATCACCCATGCCCCACAACAGGAACGAGGCAGCCTCTTTTAATAGGGACGTCAAACCCTTCTTCCCACCCTTGCCTATTACGGTAGAAAGGGTTGGATGAGTACCCCCCATTTCCTCACCTGAGGAGTGGAGATTCAATATTAGGCTCTCCCTATCATGTAGCAAAGGAAGCCAGTTTCTCAGATGCTGGAGGTTGAATGGTCCGTAGGTAAAAGAACCCGAAGAGACTAGGGTCTAAGACCAGGATGGGGGTGGGACAGGGACACTCCAGAGTCTCAGGGGAGGTTGAGGGAAAGTACAAATGAAGGGAGGCTTGGGACCTGGGTGTGGGGAGGGCCTCCAAGAAGAGTGAGGGGAGCTGACCAGGCAACACACCTCACTGAAGAGCCATGCTTAAGGGCCCAGGGGACACAGGGCTCTAAGATGCCACTTGCCACCAAAGAGCAAGAAATTCCTATCACATGTGACACAGGCCAACACTAGTTGCCTCATGACTTCATTTTACCCCTTATGAACTAATCATCGGGCCAAAGAGAAAAAACCACCCAGGCCATTGGATTTTACTGAGCCCCTACCTGGTGACCCTGTATGAAATTCCCATCACCCACCCCAATGTACCCACCCATGAGCAGGTTGCCCCATCATTTTGGGATCTAAAATAAGAGCACAAGTGGTGTTGCACATACCATATGCCAGAAGTGTTCTCATCACCTGGTCCAAGCTGAAAAACCTGCCCACAGGTGCCCCCCAGTCCTCACCAACAGGGGGAGCCCAGGAAGGCAGAGGCAGAGCCCTTGCCTGCTGAGTCACCACCCAGATGAGAAAATTGACCTACATTCAGGAAATGTAAAAAGGGGGGTGGGGCACATCAAAAAGAACATCTCCATTGAGCAACAGAAGACCTTCCACCAGGCATGAGCGATCACCAGGGGACCAGAGAACCAGCATCAATAGAAGCATCCAGAATGTACAAAGATGGAGAAGTGGCTGTGCATTGAGTGAGTTCAGGCGAGTTCCCCCTTTGTTTGTTCAAAATCTACCACATGCCAGGCTCTATAGCAGGCACCTGGGAGGCAACATTGAATGAGACATGGTCTCTCCTCTTGAGACACTCACAGTCTTAAGAGGAAAATCTAAGGAGGCTTCATAGGAGAAAAGGGATTTCATCTACATTTTAAAGAACAAGAAAAACTGGAGGAGACCGAGGAGGGGGTGGATGCTTTCCAGGCAGAAGAAAGCAATCCCTGGAAGAAGAGAGGAACTTCCTTCTACAGGAAATTTGCCTGGTAAGAGTTCCACAGGAGAGGGTGGTGGAGAGTCAATAGGAGTGACTCTCTAATGGAATTTGGGTAAGTGTGGCAATTGGGGAAGAAGAGACTGTCAGACACCCACCAAGTCACCCATATCCCTAGTCACCCTCCTCATGGATGCTCAAGGCCCATCCTGATTTTCATGGTCTAGAAAAGTTTCCAGCAGCTTCTCAGATCCCTGCCATGCTCTTTTCCCATTTTTTCTTCCTAAGCCACAATTCTTTGCTTCTGGAAACATAATATCCCTTCCGAGAGAAATGCTATGGAAACCTCACCACAAATACACTCTGGTCCCTGATTGTACTAATTAAAAGGAAAGCACTGGTGGAAAAATTATTTTAAGGAAACATAGTTTTATTATTTTTAAGTTAATCCACTTATCCAAGTGAGCTAACCACTAAGCATTCCATAGTATACAAGTAGGGGACCTGCTGTAAGGGATTTATTGGGTCATTCATTCAGTCATTAAACCTTTATTGCACGGCCACTATGGGGCAGAGGCTGGGGATTCAAGGCCAAGGAATTCCCAGTGTCTGCCCTCAAGGAAGCCCGTCTGGAGGGGCAGATGCACACAACCGTGTTTACAAAGCAAGGTGGTAGGTTTGGTAAGAGTGATGTGTGTGAAGATTACTGGAGCACAGAAAATGGTGACCGTGCAAGACGGGAGGTTGGGATCACCAGGAAAGGCTTCTAGAGTGAGGAAAGGAGACCCCTACTCAGGTAGGATGACTAGATGTCTGCAGGAGAAGAGCTGGGGGTGGGATAGAGGCACAGGGGGCACACTCAGGCAGGCACAGCATGCACAAGGGCCCACACGGGAGAAGAGGCAGGGTGACTGGAGAAAGCAACCGCAGATGTGGGTTGCTGGGATGTGATGTGAACATGAGTGGCAAGAGCTGGGGCTGGAGTAGTCAGCAGGGGCCAGACCCGGAGGCCTGTAAGCCTTGCGAGGGTGTGGACTTCATAGTGTAAACAAAAGGGGGAGGCATGGCAAGGTTCTAAGCGGGAAATGATGCAGATAAATCCGTTTCAGAAAGAAAGCAGCAGCGTGGAAGATGCATTAGAAATGGGGGATCAGCCTGGAGCACACGGAGACATGGCAGGGACCCATCCTCAGCAGTAGTCAGAGGAATGGAGAGAAGGGAATGTAGATGAGAAATGCTTAAGGGACAAAAATTACAGGACTTAGTGATGTAAGGATTTCAATAGAAGAAGGAAAGGGGGAGTCCAGAATGGCCACCAGGCTTATAGCTTGGGTTACAAAGCAGATGGTGGTACCTTCACCTGAGACTGAGAATTCTGAGAGAAGGCAGTTTAGGAGGGGGATTGGATCAATTTTGGATGTTGAGCTTGAGGAACCTGGTGGGACATCTGGTAGAGATGACCCCCAGGCAGGTGGATATCTGAGTGTGTCGCCACGGAGGGAAGACCTTCCTGGAGACAAAGATCTGAGAGCTATAAGCATCAAAACCGTGGAAGGGGATGGGATCCCCCCTGTGTTCATCACGATGCTTTAGGCTGCAATGAACAGAACACACACATAAAAGTGGCTAAAACAAATTAGGGCATTTATTTCACTTAATAAGTTTGGAGGTAATCCTGGGCTTCTTCATCATTTCAATGTGTTATCAAAGACCCAGACTTTTATATACTTTAGCTCTGCCGCTTCTGGTCATCCATAAGTGAATGCCTTGTAATAACGTGGAGACAGAGAAGGTACCTAAAGGACTTGGCCCCAGGGAAAGAGGGTAGAAAACAGTTGGTTAGTAGATGTGATGCCTGCCTTTGGCTATGTTAAGCAAGAGAATAGAAAGGGATAGGCTCAGAGAAAAAAACAACGGTTGGCTGGCAAGCAAGAGCACATGGGTGGGAGTTAAATGCCCACCATTAGTACTTGTGGAAGAAGCAACCTCTGCTTAGCCCTAAATGGTAAAAGGTAAAATTGAGAAATGCTTGCAGTCAGAAAGGCTAACGAAACCTTACCCTGTGTGGACGTCTGCTTTAAACCTGCTATGATAGAGCAGCAGATTCTGTACTAGCCCCCGCCCATCGGAAGCAAGTAGAAAATTGGATGAAACATAAGAAACAGCTGTTTTTAGACACTAGGTAATCAGCAGAACAAGACCATGGCCACTGAGAAAAGAAAACAAGTAAGATGGACTATATGAGCAGCCTGACTTTCTGCCCAGAGGCATTTACCAGACCATGACCTTGGGAGGGGGAACCCGAGCAGAGCACAGGGGTCTCACTGTTTGAGGAGACAGAGAGCAGAACTCAGGGAACTCATGCACCTGGATTTGCAGAGCAGAATACTGCAGAGGAGGCAGCTATGCAGAGAAAGAGGTCCAGGAAATTGCAGAGAAGTCTTTTTAAATCTTTGGCTAAATACTAAACTGTGCATGTGTATGATGCATCTCCATGAGTTGAGACCGAGAGCAAATACTGGAAATAGAATATTTATTGGGATATTGTAAGCTGAACAACTCTCTGAGCTCAGAGTTGAGAGTTGTTCAAGTTTAGGTTCTAGCTAGATGAAGAGACCTCACGAAACACCCAGAGTATTTAGTGGAAACTTCAGAAAGGCCACACCTTAAGAGTAGAGTTAGTCCAGCCGGGGAGGCTCAGTGGTTGAACATCAACCTATGATCCAGGAGATCGAGGTTCCACTCCCACTCAGGGCACACGCCTGGGCTTCGGGCTCGATCCCCAGCAGGGGGCGTGCAGGAGGCAGCCGATCAATGACTCTCTCATCATTGATGTTTCTCTCTCTCTCCCTCTCCCTTCCCCTCTCTGAAATCAATAAAAATATATTATATATAAAAAAAGAGTAGAGCTAAACTACAAGCGCTAGAGTGAAGGCTGTTATAGACCCGTCCTAACAAAGCTTAAAGATAATCCTTGAAAGGATCAAGCTGATCTCCGAGTAAGCTGACAGCACTAAACACTCTTTAAAGCATGATTAAAAAACAACACACAGCCCTCAAAAGTGCAATACTCAAAATGGCGATATTTCAATTAAAAAATCACTAGATATGAGAGGCAAGGACGCTCATAACCGAGAGAAAAATATCAGTCAATAGAAACGGACTCAAGATCGACAGGTGTGATGGAATTAGCAGACGAGAATTTTAAACAGCAATTATAACAGAGCCAAGTATTTAAAGGAAAGCATAATTTTAATGAGGAAAGAAATGGAACAGATTTTTTAAAAGCACTAAGTGGAACTTTAGAACTAATAAATACAATATGATAGTTAATTTTATTTGTCAACTTGATTGGGCCACAGGATATACAGATATCTGGTTAAACAGTATTTCTGGCTATGTCCGTGAGAACGCTTCCAGAAGAGATTAGCATTTGAATTGGTGGATTGAGTCAAGGAGATTGCCCTCCCCAATGTATGTGGAATCATCCAACCCATTGAGAGCCAGGAGAAGAAGGAAGTTGAATTCTCTCTCCCTCTCTCTCTCTCTCTCTCTCTCTCTCTCTCTCTCTCTCTCTCCCTCTCTCTCTCTCTCTGCCTTACTGTTTGAGCAGAGACATCAGACTTCTCCTGGCCTTGGACTGGGAATTTACAGTCAGCACTCCTGGGCAGGCCACTGGTTTTCCTTGCTTGCCGATGGCAGATCATGGGACTTCTCAGTCTTCATAACAGCATGAGACAATTTCTTATAATAAATCTTATTCTACATACATGATAGAGAGATGAATGGATAGATAGATGGATAGAGAGATATACATATATATCCTGTTGGTCTGTTTCTCTGGAGAACCCTAAAACATATAGCATATGAAATTTAAAAATCATGGGATAGGCTAAATAGCACATTAGACATGATGGGGAAAGATAAGGGAACTTAAAGACAGGAAAAACTAAAGCACGGAGAGAAAAAAATCTGAGAAAAACACTAACAAAGCTTCAATTACCTATTAGACAAATGGTCTTACATACATATAGAGTCTCAGAAAAAGAGTAAGGGGTATGTGGGTATTTGAAAAAGATAAAGGCCAAACATTTTCCAAATATGATGAAAAGTATAAACTTGCAGATCCAAGAAACTCAGTGAATTTCAATCAGGATAAACACAAAGAAAACTACACCAAGACACATAGAATCTAATTGCTGAAAACCAATGGCAAAGGGGGGAGAAACCTTAAATGAGGCCAGGGAAAAATCTTAGCCTGTGGCAACAATCAAATCAATGCATGGCTGTCGTATCCATTGTAGAAAACTGAATGCAAATCTTTTCACCTGGACAAACTGACTCAGGGAACAGAGGCTTAAAGGAGTGCTCTCCCATCTAAGTCTGATAGGCCCAACATACCTGTGATTAATTACCCCAAATCTTAGTGGCTTGAAGGAAGTAGGGCCAATGGTGACAATAAAGGAAAGAAATTCAGCAAGTTTAAATGTATGTCTAAAAGAAAAACTATGAAAGTGGCCCTGGTCGGTGTAGCTCAGGGGTTAAAGCGTCTGCTGGCACACTGAAAGGCCACAGGTTCCATCCCCTGCCCTGGTTGGGGCATGTCTCTCTCACATCGATATTTCTCTCTCCCTCTCTTTCTCTCTCTCTTCTCCTTCTCCCTCCCTCCCTCCCTCCCTCCCTCCCTCCCTCCCTCCCTCCCTCTCTCTCTAGAAATCAATGGGGGGGTGGGGCAGGGATATCCTTGGATGGGAATTAACAACAACAACAAAAAACTATGAATGCGGCTATTGGTACATGGAGTTGTCCAGAATAGATAAGAAGACTGCCATGTCTTTAAGTGAGTTTTACTGTGAAAAACATCACAAGCCTTGACTTAAAAATCCTATGACTATTCAAGGTTTAGCTCTTGGGCTTGCAAAATTCTACAGGCAAAAAACAGGCTCAGAAAACTGCTCAGCCCCCACAAATATCCCCACAAAGGGCATATTCTCCAGTGCTCGCTATAAATGTGACCAAGGAGGGAAATGCACTTCCAAGAACAGCAGATGTTGTTGCTCCAAGCATTAAGCTTTACATCACATTTAAAAGCTGCAAGGCAAAAGGAGAGTCTCTCAGTAATCCCCCTGTTTTGTCAAGGAGGAAAGCTTTTCTCAGAACACTCATCAGACCACTCTCAGGTCCCATGATTCAGGCTCGAATCTTTATGCCCGTATCCTAGCTGCAAGGAAGGCCGATAAGCAGGTATTTTCAGCCTCAATTTTGGGAGGTGGATTCTGCCTGCAGAAAATAAATAGGAGCAGTGGGATGACTATTGGATAGGCAACCCATAGTGTTTGCTCCACCCTAGAAGTGCTGAGGGTAAGAAATGAGGTCACCCAGAGTGGAACCCTAGGGAGCACCAACATTTCATGGAGCTCCATACAGAGGTAAAAAGGGGGGGGGGTCTTAGTTTCTGAGTAACAAGTTGTAACTAAAAGCAACAAACATTTATTTTTCTCACAATTTCTCAGGGTCAGGAATCTGGGAACAGCTTAGCTGAATGGTTCTGACTTAGGGTCTCTCATGAGGTTGTAGTTAAGCCACTGGCTTGGCTGCATTATCTAAAGTCTTGGTTTGGACTGGAGGATCCACTTCCAAGAAGACTCACTCACATGGCTATTGGTTGGGGTCCTCAGTTTCTCTCTGGCTATTGGCTGGAAGTGTCAGTGAGACACCGAGGTGGGCCTCTCCATGGCTGTCTGAAGGGCCTCAATATTTGGCAGCTGGCTTCCCCCAGAGTAAGTGATCCAAGACAGAATGAGAGAAAGACCAAACTGGAAGCTGCATTGTCTTCTGTAACCTAATCTCGGAAGTGAAATACAATCACTTCAGCCATATTCTATTGGTCCCACTGTCTGACCCTGGTACAATGTGGGAGGTGACTATGCAAGGAAAAGCCCAGGGGTAGGAATCTTTGGGGCCATTTTGGAGACTGGCTACCACGGGGCCCTTGAAGGAGACTGAGAAGAAAACAGCAAGAGATGAGGTAATATCACAGATGCAAAGGGAGAGAATTCCAGAAGAGAAGTGTTCGATAGTTTTCAATACAGTGGTGAGAACCAATAGCTAAGGATTGAGAAATGTCTGATGGGTTTGTCAGTCAGGGTAACTAAGAACATTAAGAGCAATTAAGAGCAACTTTAGTTGACCAGTTTACAGAGAGCTGAGGTTTGAATGGGTGGTGAGCAATTGGAGAATAACTATGGACTACTTTTTCGAGAAGGTTGGATGAGAATGGGAAAAAGATTTGGACAGAAGCTAGAGGGGGATATGGGAAGATTTTGGTTTTGGATGTGAGAGGCCTGAGTATGTTTTTAGGCAGAAGAAAAACAGCCAGTGGACTGGAAGATATGAAGATCCAAGAGAGGGAAAGATGACTCATAGGGTAGCCTCTTGGAGGAGGCAGAAGAACTGCAGGTCAAAGACCCAGGTGGGGTGGTTGGCTTTGAACAGAAAGACACCTCATCTTCTGAGGCTGCAGCGAGGGAAGCAAGGTGAATGGCTGGCATGAGACCTGAGGGTGAGGGTGCGTGGGAATTGCGAACTCATACCCGATGGCCTCAGTTTTCTCAGAGAGAGTAGGAGGCAAGGCCACAGCGAGTGGCGAGCGAATGGACAGTGATGTCAATTACCGGGTGGCCGCTTGCACGCGGGGTGGGCAAAAGGAGGTTTACAGTTGTGAGTACATGAAGCAGAGTTTATTCTTGTATTATTCGTTATTTATTAATTATTGTATTATTTGTACCTGTATGAAGGAAGGTTTGGAAACAGTCTGTTCTCTTGGGCAGGGCAAGCCCTTCCCTTGTGATATCATTTCACTTTCTATCTCTCAGCAAACTCATTTTCCATGGTTGGTGATGGCTTCAGACACACCTGTCTGAGCGACCACAAGGTGTGGATTAGTGGGATTGAGAAGAAGGAGGGTGGGAGTCACCAGAACTCAGTGGGTGTGAACAGTCATGACACTCAGCTGGGGGGAACCCCTGAGGTCTCCTGGGACACTCCTTCCTCGGGCCTGTCTCAGCACCCAGGCTTCTTTCATCCTCTGCTCCACCCTCCTACCACTCTCTCTAAGGAGAGCCTGTCCTTGTTTAGACAGAGCCTCAGGTCTTTCCTTCAGCAGGGCTGAAGTCTGAGTCCTTGTTTCCCCAGGTCTGCCTGGGGTCCTGCCTGACACCCCTTCAGGTTGTTTCTACTCTAGAAGAATTCCCCACGGTTTCACCCTCCCGAGGGCAAGGGAATCAGGGCGGCGCTGAGTGGGCAGGAGAGAAGCTCAGGCTCAGAGGTGGGGCGCTGGGGCGGAGGGAAGGGGGTGCGTGCGGGAGGGGCCAGGCCTCTTCTCTTTATCTTCTGGCTTCTGCTTCTCCTGCAGCCACTTCCCGACCCAGGGTCATTTCTCCCAGGAGCAGTGGAGGCCATGGGCACCTGGAATGTTTTCGTGGAAGTGAGGGCCCCCCTCCTTCCCCCAGCACAGATGGCACTGCCCGCCCCCTCCTACAGGGCCTTCCAGCCTGACCGACCAGTCTGGCCTCGCCCTGCTCTCGTCCCCTGCAGTCTGCACAGTGCTCCTGGGGCCCAAGGGGGCAAGAAAGCACACGACATCTGCTCCTGTGAGCCCGCTAGAGGCCCCTGGCCAGTGCTTTTTCATTTCCTGCCCTGGCTCCCCCTCCTCTACTTATGGGGGGGGGAGGCACAATGACTTCAGTGCCATATCCAGCTCCCTTCTCCTTTCCCTCTGCCTGGCAGAGAGACAACTCGGGGCCTCTGAGCAGTGGCAAAGCCAGACAGGGGGATGCCCGTGGCCCTTTCCGTTCATACCTCACACAACTTGTGATCTGCCATTTGTACACAGAGCCACTCGCTCAAGTGGTCCTTTTGGGGGTCTGAAAAAGAGGCCTCTCTGGACTGAGCAGCCTCATGACCCCGTGACTTGTTAAGTGGAGCAGGGTTGACTCAGGCTTTGCTTGCCCCTTGGGCCAGGCTCACGAATTCAGTGAACAACTTGCCTAACTGCATGTCACAGCTGTGACTACAGACATGGTCTTACTTGCATCTCACAGGTAACCTTGTGAGGCAGGTGGGCTGATATTATTGTCTCTGTTTTGATGAGAAGAAAACTGAGGCCCAGAGATGTGTCAAAGTCACATAGCCAGTAAATGGAAACACAGTGCTCACCAAGTCCTTTGTATGTCCCACCTCATCTCTGTCAGTAGGAAAGACCCCATGGGACCAGTCCCCAAATTGCTGCTCTTTGGCTCCTAGCCAACCCTGCTCCCACCTGTAATGGGAAATGCTTTTTTTTCACATGTCTGAGCCCATTTTTCTGCCTTAATAAGCAAACTGTCATGAATTGGTTTTGACACTGGAGATTCATCATGGGGCCCTCAATCAGCCCTGTGGGTATAGCCATCCACTCAATGTGTCTGACCCCCAGAGCCTCAGGCCATCTGGGGTGTGGGCTAATTTTACCATACATTCATGACAACTCTCAGTTATTGTTTTATTTTTCTCTTTCTCCTAAAGAGAACTTTGAATAAAATGAGCTAATTGAAAGATACATTGGGGGGCATAAATGAGGTCTTTCTGTAGTTCAGTGATGACCAGAGGCCTGCAACACCCATCTGGTTTCAGTTCTCCCCGCTTCCCTCTCCTGGGGCACATCAGCTGTCTGACCTTTCAGGCTCGTGCATGGAGAGTGAGCTCTTCTGCTCTACACGCACCGCGTGAATATAATCCCCTATCCTTTGCTCCCCACCCAACTCCAGATGCCTCCTGGCTCTTTAAGCTCTGTCATTAACTGAACTGTACGTGCAAAACAACACCCAAGGAGCCTTAGCCACACCCGGACTTGCTGTAGATGATAAGATCCTGGACTTCGAGCTGATGTTGTAATGGAATAGACTTTTGGGGGCCTTGGGAAGGAATGAGTGTATTTTTGCATGTGGGAGGGTCTTGCATGACTGGGGTCCAGAGGGAGCACTGTGGTAGTTACTTAGCCTCTTGCCTCCTGATAGTTACGCCTTTGGTAGTGGCCTCCTACACTGAATCAGGACTGTGACAAAGGGAACATGGTAGAAGTGATAGTATGTGACTTCCAGGGGCAGTGCATATAAGGCATTGCAGCCTCCACTTTGGTCTATTGAATCTCTTGTATTGGGGGAAGCCAGCAGCCATGTCAAGCAGATCCTCAAGCAGCCTTGTGGCAACACTCGCATGCAGAGAAACTGAGACCTGGCACCAAAAGCCATTGAGCCACTTTGGAAGTGGATCCTCAAGCCCTCAGATGAGTACAGCCCAATCAACATCTGACCCTCCCACATGCAAAAATACAGGAGACTCTAAGCTAGACCTGACTACCCAAGCTAATCCTAAATTCCTGAACCACAGAAACTGTGGGAGATAATAGATGGTTATTGTTGTGTTAAGCCACCAAGTTTTGCATGAGCTGTCATGCAGTATTTGATCACTAATCCATCATCACCCACTGTGAGAGGCTCCAATTTTTTCCTCTCTTAAATGAAGCACAGAGAAGTTGACTGGTGGTCCCAAGCCACACAGCAGAGCTACTAAGTTTTAAATAAATGTTCAATGCCTGTGCTCCCAGACAGCTCCTACATCTGCTCCACCCCTCTTACCTAGCTTTTTCCTTTCTGGGCCATATCTTCATTTAGCAGATCCCCACCCATTCATCACCTCTTTTGGAAACAGACTCATTCCTCCCCTCTTTGTGCTCAAAAACCAAACCCCTACAATGTGGAAATGGTAACAACCACCAGCTCATGATTGAAAGTGGCCAATTTGTAGCAGATAAGTGTGTAGCTATAATATTTGCTAGTGGGTTCCCGTGTAGTAGGCTGGTTTAGAACTATCATGATGCTACAAGACATACAATTCTTGGCATTGTTTTAAGCTTGTCGGATTGGCTAAACGAAAGGAGAGTCCTGGCCAAAAAAGCAAGAACTTAATTAAGGATAAAGGCCATAACATGAGTGTGAAGTCTCAGTTTCGACAGTTAACCCCTTGAGTGTGGTTTTCATAAGCCTCCTTTGAGCTTTAGATGCAGAAACGCAGCCTAAGAAGATGGGAGGAAATATGAACATGAGGCCTTGTATCATTCTATGTCTCTGCTCCACTGTTCCCTTGGCCCAGAAAGTCTTCCCTCTCTCCCTGGAGTGAGGGTCCCCCACCACTGAAGGGGAAGTGCCAAGGCAGGCCTCGTGACACCCACCATGCCTGCTTCCCTGCACCCTCCTCCCCCACGTCTTCCAAACACAGGCCTGTGTAACAGCTTGTCTTTTTCACATCCTACCTCCCCCACCTCTGAGCTCTTTGAGAAGCAGGGGTTGCACCTAATTCACACCAGTGCTCACGAGGGTCTCACTGAACCTGGGCTTGGCGGGACAAGATGCTCAGAGACACCGGAGAAATTGGACACAATCCAAAGCTACACAGTGGGACAGTTGACATATGGTCCCAAGAGTTATGAGATTTCATTAACTTGAATTCCACAAGAAGAATGTCTCTATTGGGTTAAACTTGGCTGGCTGGGCCAGGAGGGCAGAGCAAATAGTATGCGGAATGAAAAATACGTAGCAAAGCTCTTCGGATTATTTAGCCATTTGAGGAAGGGCTTGGGTGGGAATTTGCAGCAAAGCCATGCGCGTTCTCTTGGGAAACATTCCCAGCAGCCAGTTAATTTCCCCAGGGATGACCCACTGCTCCCCCTGCGGTGCCTCTGTACGGGCTGGACCTTGCCTGCCTTTCTCTTATGCTCCCTTTGGAGCACCTCTTTCTCCATTTCACAGTAATGATCAAAGTGATGATGGCCTGACAGTGTGACTTTGAACCATTATAGATGACTGTTTTTTCTCAACAGGCCCATGTTTTGACACTCCCAAGCAGAATCATTTGGCAGGGAAACAGTTTCTTCATTGAAAGCCTGGGCTCTGCACACGATGAATCAGAAGCTTTTAGTGCAGGGTGGGTGAGGGTGGGGGTAACTCAAACACAAACTCTAACAGTAAGTACCCTTTGGGGTACCAGTGACAGGACACCCAACTCATCGGGCTTGAACAAAAAGAATTCTTAGAACATAGTCCTGAAAAATCCAAGATAGCTCTAGCTTCAGATGCCACTTGATTCAGGGTTTCAAATTGTCACTAGGAAGCACTCTTGGTCCATTTCTCAGTCCTCTCTTCTGGTTGTCTTCATTTTTAGGCTCCAGGTTGTGGTAAGATGGCTGTCAGCAGCTCCAAGCTACACCTTCCCACATTCACACTCAACAGAAAAAGGGGTGTTGCCTCCCCCAGTTATGGGAAACAAACCCCTGGCCCTGGCTGTCACTGGCCCAGATTGGCTCATGTGTATATCCCCAGACCAATCACTGCAGCCAAGAGAGTGGGACTGCGCTGGTTGGCTAATCCTAGGTCCCATGGTCCTATTCAAATCACATGGACAGTGAGTGGGGAGAACAGGCTGTTCCCCAAAGGAAATTTGGGGTTCTGGTCCCATGAGGAGGGTATAGAGTCCATGAGCTGTAATAAAAAACAAGCATCCACCAAACAACTACAGAGAGCACCAGGTTACCAGCAGCCCATAATCCATGCCACAAGGGTGAACAGAGTCCTGGAGGACTCACATCTTTACAGCACTTGTGAGGAATTACAATTTTTTTTATTCTATTAAAGTATTCAGGCTTGTTTTTACTGCTAAAGAGGTTGAGGGGTCCCATCACCATGGACCGTGAGGGCATTTGTTGGTTGCCAACCAGGCCCCAGGTGTTCCTCCCAGTAGCCCTGTTTTCTGTTTGGGGACAGCAACTCAGGAAGGTGAACTCCAACTTCACTCTAACCGGGGTGGAGCCAGTTGGCACATTCCTTCCTTTGTCCGCCAGGATTGGTCCAGAGGTGAGCATGTGACCTGAGCCAACCCAATCAGAATGAATCCCAGGACTTTTGCTGGTAATGCTAAGAGACTCTTTCTCTTTGGCAGGGTATGAATGAAGAAGCATGTGGCCTAGGAGCTGTGGACGCCACCTTGGGACCACAGGGGAACTGAAGCTGACTTACCACATTATGGAGGACAAAGAGTGGGCTGGATAGAGCTGGTGGCTTCTTCCAAATTCAGAGGTTTTCTCACCACATTCCAGACCAACAGATTGATGTCAGAGCTTCTGGAGCATGTGCTTTGATGGGGCACAGTGGCAGGTGTGGAAGAAAGTTCCTAGGTCAAGAAACCGAACCCTTCCTCTGGTCCTGGTTGTGCCATTTACTTGCTGAGTCAACTTGGACAGGTATTTTCATCTATGAGGGCCTCAGTGTGTGGTGCCCAACAGGTCCTAGACTATAGGTAAATGACCAGCATGTTAGTGAGTGCAGTGGGGCTGCCTGCCTGCAAGGGTCACCACTAAAAAGAAAAAGCTAAAAGGAGGGGAGTGGGGCCCCCACTCCAAGGACCACATTCCCACTGCAGAGTCCTGTAGGCCTCCCAGGGGAACCCAGGGAGGGGGCTCCTGAGGCTTCAGGAGCCTCCAACAAAGCCAGAACCCTGTCAGGGTGGAGCCGAGAGCTGGAACCTCCTGCGCCTGTGTAAAAAGCTTCATTTATCTTTCTTGGTTCTCTTTGGCCAAGGGAGACGACAGGAGAATGCTTTACTTACTTACTTTTTTTTTTTTTAAGAAAATTTTCCATTGTGGAAATGGCATGTGTTTACTTCTTAAAATCCAGCCACAAGGATCTATAACTTCTGGGGGAGAAGACTGCACAGGGGTCAGCACTGGCCCTCCTGTGTTTCTCTAGCCACTTGATTCTTGCCTCCTAGAGAGCAAGACTCTCCTTTTGGCGAGCAGAAGTCCTGCTGGCCATTGGCTCCGGCCCAGACGCTGGGCTAAGCATGAACCTGGAGGCTGCAGGGTGCCTAGTAGGGAAGAGGCCTGGCTCTGCCAATAGTATGCTGTGTTCCCTTGGACCACATTTGACCTCGGGTGAGTTACAAGACCTTACTCTAGCCCTGGCCAGATGGCTCAGTTGGTTGGCGTGTCATCCTGTACACCAAAAGTTTGGGGTTCGATTCCCGGTCAGGGCACATACCTAGGTTGTGGGTTTGATGCCCCCTCCAGGCACATGCAGGAGGCAACTGGTTGATGTTTCTCTCTCACATCAATGTTTCTCTCTCCCCCCTCTTCCTCTCTCTCTAAAATCAATAAAAAAGTGTCCTCAGGTGAGGATTTAAAAAACAAAAAACACAGCCCGGACTGGTATGTCTCAGTGGTTAGAGTGTTGGCCTTCGGGTGAATAGTCGCGGGTTCGATTCCTGTCAAGAACACATACCTGGGTTTCAGGTTCCATCCCCAGCCTGGCCGGGGTGAGTGCGGGAGGTGACCAATCGACGTGTCTTTCTCACATCGATATCTCTCTCTCTCTCTCTCTCTCCCCACCCTCTCCCTCCCTTCCACTCTGTCTAAAAAAATTAATGAAAAAAATATCCTCAACTGAGGATTAAAAAAACATACAGAAAACACTTCGCTCTACCTCAGTTTCCTTATTTGTTAAATGGAGATTAGAAATACCTAGAGTTGTGAAGATTTCATTATGTGAGACAAACAGCCCCTGCGCGTAGTAAGTACATTATTACACAGATGTGCTGCCTTATCCTCCAGAAGTAACTCATTTTCACCAACTGGACCATGATGTACACAGACATACATGAAGGAGAAATGATCAGACATGGGATGCAGCGCACTTTATGTTTGCTGCCCCACCCCTGGTGTTTGAATTCCTGGAGCCACCTGGGATTCTCCAAAGGATCCGGTGGGGTTGAGGTCCCTGGGTCTTTCTGTTCCAGAAAGTTCCAATGCTGTTATGAAGTTCTCTGGGGTACCATTTGTGACTCTCTTCTTCATGTCCAGATTTAGCTAGAATTTATCCAATTAAGAAAAAGGACAGCACCTGACATTCTTGAAAAATTTGTTTGTTCCCGCCCCATTTGTTGTTGTTTTTTTATGGTCTTTTCCTGGGTGTTTTGCGCTTGTTTCCAAGATAAATACCCAGATGAGGCTGGTAAAGTCAGTATCTTCGCCGTAGTCAATCATGTGATCATCACCACCATCATCACCAAAATCATTCCCATCAATGTCACCATCTAATCTAAACCATGAGCACCACCACCTCTATCCTTGGCAGCACCATTGCATCATCGCAACCACCTCCATCACCAGTGCTGTCTTTGGCACGCTCATTTTCATCTCTACTGTCATCATCGTTAGACTCCCGCTCACATAATCATCCTTACACCTCCATGATCACCTTCTGCTCAGGTCAGTCAGAACCCTTGGTAGAAAGAGACAGAAACCCAAGTAAACTAGCTTAAGGGAGAAAAAAAAAGAGAGAGATTGGGGTTTATGGTTCACACACACAAATTGAAAAGACCAAGACCATCCTGGATCCCACTACTATGCCCAAAGGACTCAAACACCCAAACACCAAGGGGATGCTTTCTTTCTCTTCATCTCTTATCTCTGCTGTTCATTTCATTCTCTCCTTCTGTAGATAGATCCCAGTCCATGCGAGCTTCAGAGATTTACAGGCTGACTACATAGTGACCCAAAAGCAAAAGAATTCCATCTCCTAAATTCAGATTTAAAAATGCAAGGAAGGTCCCTGATTGGTTCCACTTGATCACCTTTGGGCCAATCACAATGGCTAAAAATGTGTGTTCTTGTGAGTGGCTCAGCTTGGTCAAGCGCCAACACAGACATGTGTTTGGGAGAAACTTTGTGAGCATGTGGGTACCCTAGTTTGTATCCACTGTCACCCACCTCATCCGCTACTAACACCACCACAGCCACTATTTCTACCACCATCTCCACCACCACCACCACCACCATCACCACCACTATCTCCACCACCACCGCCACTACCATCACTCTTTTTCTGAGAATTTTAATGTGCCCAACCATGAGCTTCACATTTGGAACCTCAACAACTTTGAGTCTGATGAAGTCTCCAGCCCTTCAGGAATTTTCCATCTCTGGGAAACAAGAAAGTTGACCTGTTCAAGGAACTGGACTCCTAGTCCTTGGCCATGGGGTGGAGCAAAGAGGGAGGCCATGGGGACAGAATCCAGCATATTAAAGCACTGGCCCTACTCCCTGGGCAGGCCCAGTTGCCTGTGCCCAGCCCAGAGGGGGAGCAGCCATTCCTTCAAAAATGCAAAGCTCCCACACTAGCTTACGGCCTGCAGTTTGCCCAAGCAGTCAGCACATCTCCCCCCTCCCACAGGGGGCTGTGGCTTGTTTTTGGCCCTATGCCTCTTGCTCCTGCTCCATCTTCGAGCTAACATCTGTTTCCAGATGTTGTCCCAGAGCCTTATAAAGCCAAGGGAAGATTCAAGTTAATATATCTACAACAGACCCGACTGTCGGTGGAGAGCTAATGTCAGGAACCAATCAATCAAGGAAAGCAAAACCCCTCATTTCCTGATGGGGGGGTGGTATAGGAAAGACAAACAGGGCACTCCCTGCCCCGACTTTAGAAGTGACCTTGACAAAACAACAGGCTTTAGGAGAAAAAGAAATAAAAAAGCCTTGTAACGAGGTTCACAGGGATGTTCCAGGCAGCTCTGCTTTAGAAAGAACTAGAGGGAGCAAAGCTCTGTTGGGAGCACAAAGCCTCCCCTGGGTTTACTGGCCATTGGCTACAGTCTAGACGTTGGGCTAAGCCTAAACTTGGGGGCTGTAGGGTGCCTGGTAGGGAAGATACCTGGCCCAGACCTGGCTCTGCCACTAGTATGCTATGTGATTTTGGACCACATTCTGACCTCTCTGTGCTCAGTTTCTGCAAATGAATGTAACAGTGGAGGTTTGGAGATTTATAAAGGTTCTTCTGGGCAAGGGGTAGGGATTTTCTCTATTTCAAACCAGGAGAGCTGCTCTTAAGATGGGGCTCGAAGACTGAGCTCCGTGATCAAGACAAAGAGCTCCACAGTGGTGGGGGTGGGCGGAGGGCTGCAGATAGGCGAGCACACAGAGACACCACACCATAACTTGTAGTGCCCACATGCTCATAAACAGGGATCAGCTTTAGTAAACTAATTGTGCTCTTCATTACCCGTCTTTCATCAACCAAAACCATCTGTCTTACCCCGGTTGCCGGCCTTTCTGACAGCTCTTCCTGCCTGTCAGGAGAGCTCAAGCCCTGGGCTGCTTCTCCAAGCACATTCTTGGGGCGCCCTTCCACCATCTCTGTGCTGAGCCCAGATTCCGAGCCCTGTTTCCACAGGCTGACAACTCGGAGGGTCTGCGTCTCACTCTCACTCCTGAGCTGATTGTTCTTCCTCCAAAAAGCCACAAATGGGGCCCTAATGGATGCGTTTGCTCGAGCTTTCTGACGTCTGGCTGCATCAGGACCATCACCATCATCTCTTCTGGATTTTGTACTTTATTAGAGCCTCGCACACATGATCTCATTCAAATCTCTCAGCATTCCCCTTAGTAGGAATTAATATCCCCCTACCCCAGGCAGGAGGCTGAGATCCAGAGAGGTTAAGACACCTACTGAAAGGCACACAGTTTGCAGATGGAGAGGCCAGAACTCAGAGTTTTGGTTTCAAAGATGATGCTTTATTTTAACTCAGCCTGAGTCAGCACAATGGTTTCATCCCAAGTATTAACCTCAATAGATTGATAAAAGCCTCCTGCAAGAAGCCTAAGAAGTGTGTGTGTGTGTGTGTGGGGGGGGGGTGTTCTGTAATTGATTAGTGATGTCTGCCAATGATGTGGAAATGGGAATGTTAGTATGTATGCTAAACATGACCAGGCCATGCCATTTGAAAATAGAGGAATGAAAGGGACAGATGGTTGAGGCTGTTGGGGTTAAGGCTGTCACATGATGCATCCTTAACAAGGATAGACCACACAATTCATAACTTCTGCTCTATTCTCCCAGTCCTCTCCTCTGTCTGGATCTTGCCATGGTCCAGGCCTGGCTCAGGACTCACCTCTTCCAGAAAACCTCCCTGCATTTCACCACAACTCCAAGCTTCTGCCCACCTCTCCTTCTCTAAGTGCTAAGTTGCTACTCATCTGCCTGTGTGTTTGGCCCTCAGCTCATGCTGCCTGGCACCGCTCTTCTCTTTACTATGAATGTAAGTCCCTACAGAGACGCCATGGGACTGCAAGCTCTGTGAGGCCCTGACTCTGGGTTTTGCTCCTGCCAGGAATGCAATAATAGGTGTGGACTGATGGATGGATCAATGTCCTACACCGTTCCTCCTCTCAGCGGCAGGAACACAGGGCTTGAGAGGGGGCATGGACTGTTTGGTCTTTGTTATATGTCCCCAGTCTCTGCAGTTATTATAATGGCAATGGCAGCCTCACATTAAGCACTGACATGACACTAAGCATGCACCATCATATCCAGTCCTCACAGTGGTCCTAGGGCATAGGGATTGTTCTCCTCATACTTCAAATTTTAAAAACAGGTTCAGCCCAGCCGGGCGTGGCTCAGTGGTTGAGCATCGACCTAGGATCCAGGCGATCGGGGTTCGATTCCCAGTCAGGGCACATGCCCGTGTTGTGGGCTGCAGCCGATCAATGACTCTCTCATCATTGATGTTTCTATCTCTCTCTCCCCCTCTCCCTTCCTCTCTCTGAAATCAATAAAATATATATTTTTAATAAATAAATAAATAAATAAATAAATAAATAAATAAAAATAAAAACAGGTTCAGAGATGCTACGTAATTTTTCCAAGATCACACAGCCAGTAAACAGTGGAGGCACCCATGAAACCACTCAGAAGAGCCTCTAAGGGAGCAAAAACTGGGTCCCAGAGCTTTCCAATGCTTGACCTTAGAATAAGGCTAAGATTGAGACTTCTGCTGAATTATTCCTGAACCACCTGAGACCAGAGTGCTATGGGCAATTTGGGGCCTCCAGCTGCTCCTGCAGAGGTCATCAAGAGAGAGCTGGTCTGGGAAGGATCTGGACACTGGGCATGGGCTTTGCTAACCATAACATTCCCAAAATGTTACTTTTCAGTGTCAAGTGATTCTGTACACAGGTCCACTAGCCCACCCTACCAGGCATTCTTCCCAGTCTGGGGTAGACAGTTACATCTGTGGCTTCCAGTAGAGCACACATCCTGGAATCAAGTTCTTGGATAGTTTCCTGCCCTTGAATCTGATCTTGGCTATGTGATTTGTTTTGGTCAATGGGACATTAATAAGTGTCACAGAAGCAAACGTCATAAGCATTTGCCCAATGAGACTTGTCCTCTTGGAACTCTCCCTTTGAAAGCCAGTCATTATGCAGTAAAAAAAGCTCAGAATAAGCCATGGGGTGATGAAAGGCCGCCTAGAGTGGCCCCTGAATGATGAGAGGCTAGGCTATTTGAATGTCCCAAACTTAGCCAAGCTCTCATAATGCAGCCACATGAGTGACTTCAGCCATACTACTTGGAACAGAAGAACCATTCTGCTGAACCCTGTCAACTCACAGAATTTTGAGAAGTAATAAGTCATTCTCTTTAAGTCACTAACCACTATCACTCCTAGACATGATTGGGGTTCTCACCATTCAGAAGCATGTACATGTTGTTGTATACACATTTAGACCAAAGTAGATGACATACATTGAGGTCAGCACCCACCCCTTTCTGGGCACATGAATGGGTACACACACACACACACACACACACACACACACACACACACACGGAGTGGCTTGGAGCCAGCCCTACTGTGGAGCAGCCCTGGTCGGCCACAGCATTTGCCTTCCCCTGCATGTGCCTGCTTGTATGTGTGTGCAGAAATGTGCATGATCTCATGTGTACCAAAACACAAGACCAGATAAAGGCAAGTACACACAGTGAGACACTACCTAGATGGCAGCTGGTATCACACCCCCACACACATGCACACAATCACTCATGGCCCGAAACCATAGCACCCAAATTCCTCTAAATCCTCGGCCTGCTGAAGAAGGTCCCCAGCATTTTCATGAGCGCAGCCTCCACACTTGGCTCTGCTCTCTACTTAATGAGAGAGTTTGTTTTGGCCCCAGTTAATAAGGCTCCCAGGGCCTCCTGGGCAGGCTGTCCCTCCCACGCACATCTGCAGCCCCTGCCCCTCGACCCCCGTCTCCTGCTCTGCAGAGTCACAGCCAGTGGACTGATTGGCATGGCTGAGTGGGAAGGAAGTGGAGACTCAGGGAAAAGCATTTCCAAATGTCTGATCTGCTGCTCCCAGCAGGAGCTTCGGGCTGGCCCCCAACACCCTAAAGAACTCTCCCCAGAGACACTGCATGCTACTGTCCTCGACCTGGGGCAAACGAATTGAATTTTAGAGCTTGAACCAAGGCAAGATTGAGAGCTTGAGCCCAAGAGAATACCTGCCTTGCTCATTTTATTTCTCCTCCAAGCCTGGCCTCAGCTCATACTCTCTGGGATCTCCATCTGGTGCAGGTCAATAGCTTCCAATACCCAGCATAGGAGCACAGCCCCTCAAATGGCTCCCCTTTGCCTTCAGGACAAAATCCAAACCCCAAATCCTGCCTGGCCCCTGCCCACCACCTCAGCATAAGCCCCATTCCTTTTCCTTTGCAATCCATATTTCAGCCATGGTGAACCACTCACAGTTTCCCCAAAGCTCATGCCCTTCCTCACCTCCAGGCTTTTGCCTAAGCAGGTTTCTCTGCTTGACATGCCCTCCCTGTACCCCCTCCTCTAACTAACTCTGCTCATCCTTCAGGTCTCACCCTCAAGCTTATAGGGGCTCCTCTTCTGTACTCCCCAAGCACCCTCTATGAGCTGCATTGCAGCACTTAACCCCCTTCGGCCCTGCCACTGACCTGCCTTGTTCACCGATGTGTCTCCAAAACCAGCGCAGGGCCTGGCACTAGAAAGTGCTCCATAAAGATTTGCTGAATGGATGCATTTTTGTGCTGGAAAGGCCGTTACACATTCCAGTTCTCCTTTCCCTTCCTTGCCCATCAATCTCGAAATCTTACATAAGTGGAAGTAGATGCACATGAGTTGTTATAAAAATCATAAAATAACAGATCTTTCAAACAGATGTTTGATTTTAAAACAGCAAACATTGCAGACTTTCTAGAGCTGTCGATGGTTTGAAGGACCAATCCCGTCCCTTCCCTTGGGCTCTCGCACTGCTTGGTAATGAGCGCTGTTGGTCATGTACTAGCAGTGCAATGGGAAGTGCACCAGCTCATGAAAAGAATTTTTTGAAAACAGATACATTTTGCAGTTTATTCATGGTGCCAGGTGTTCCTTAGCTGTGCACTTTGGGGCTTAAGTGCCTGCAAGTTTTCCTTTTTCGTGGGAAACTATAAAATGGGAGATTTGCTGCTGTGCCATGCTTGGTGAAGGCAGTTCCTCCTTCAGTGTCTGCAGGCATGTTTGATTTCAAGTTCAGATGTGATCTCCCAGAGACCTTTTCTTGCCTTGATAGTTCACTGTGGGTCTTGGTAGTACGGGCTGTCCATGGAGCAGGTGCAAATTGTAGTCTGATTTCCAAGCTAAGTAATATGTTTGGGAAACAGCCAGAACTAGAATCCATGCAACCATTCATTCATTCACTCATTCATTCAAACCACTGTTTCTTGGGCATCTACACTGTGCTGAGCACCAAGGATACAGAGATGAAGACAGTCATCCTGTTCTCTAGAATCTCACAGCTTAGGGGAGGGGACAGACACAGGTCATAGTTAGGACATGGTTTAGGCTGCACAGGACAGACCAGAATAGCAGTGGATCAGATGAGATAGGTCATTTCTCATTTACATGAGAATCTAGGCTGGCCTGGCAACTCAGCTTCACAAAGCCACCAGCAGCGCAGGCCTCTTCCATCTTGTGCACTATATGCAGGAGTGAGGAGCAGAGCTGAGAGGCAGGGCTGTCATGCCAGTGATCATAAAGCCCAGGGGAGAAAAAAGCAGGGAGTCTGCAGTGAACTGGGGGGCATTCTCGCAGGTCCTGGGGCCAGGCTTCCTCAGGTTAGGTTTTCTGCTTGTGGCTACCATGTGGGAGATCTGGGCCTGTTTAAAGGCCATGCATGAGGCAGGCAGCAGGGAAAACCAAAAGGAGGGACAGACCTGAGAGAACTGAGGAGGTGGAATCCACAGGACTTGGTCCCAACTGAATGAAGGAGTTAAGGGTCAGGAGAAGGCAGACTGAGCCTCAGGCCAAGGGAAGGAAAGGGAGGCAGAGTAAGGGGAGGCTGACTGGGTGAGGTGGGGGGTGGGAGCTCCCAACAGAGCTGCCAGGAAGCAGCTGGAGACATGGGCGAGAAGTGCCAGGGGTGGGGCTGTGAGCTGTGGGTTTGCACAGGAGAGTCCTCATCAGGGACACTGGAGCTCAAGAAGACAAGTTCCCCCAGGGGGAGGGGCACAGCGCAGTGACCCTCTACCTTGGATGTGCATTCGAGTCCCTCCGGAAGCTTCTACAAACAGGGTGGAACCTGGGCTTCCTTTTGCCACCACTCCCATCACAAAGACATTCTCACTCAGTGAAGTGGGGTGACTGCCTCTGACTGTGGGTTCTTTCCTTTTCCAGAGAAGAAACCCAACTCAACCTGACTTGAGCAAAAATGACTCCTGTAATTGAAAAGTGCAGGCGTGGATGAGCTTCAGGCACAGTTTGATCCAAGAGTTTAAATGAAGTCCTGAGGACTCAGTCTGTTTCCACCTCGGCTTGCCTCCTGTGTTGGTTTCATTCTCAAGCCGGATCTGTAAGATCAGTGGCAAGGCGCCCCCAACAGCGGTTGCTATTCTTTTAGAAAGCCCTTCGCAAAGAGAGTTATCCTTACCCAATCATTCCGGCCTGGCTCTCCTGAGCCTGACCTGGGCCACACGCCCATCTCCGGCCTGATTACTGTAGGAAGGGGAGATAGTTAGATTAGTTCACATTCCTGAGAGCCAGGTATGCGGTCAACCCCATCAGAGCCACATGGACTGAGAGGAAGAGGGTCCCCCAAAAGAAACCGAGCCACAGTTATGGGGAGAAGGGAGAACAGGCTGAGGGAAGATTAAATGACAGGTGTCCACACTTCTGTGGCCTCCACAAGTGATCCTTATATGCAGCCAGGTTAAAAGGCGTGGGTTGGAGATGTGGCCACCATTTTGACATGGGGAGAGAAAGAGGAGTCTTCAGGGAGGACCGAAAAGCAGGCCAGAGAGACAGGAGTAGATGGAGCATGTGGAAACAGGAAAACACAGAAAATGCTTGAGGAACAGTGCAGCCTGTGTGTGCACAGGGACGTTGTTGTTTCTTCGCATCCCGTTCCGGTACCCAGAATATCCGTTTTTATCTAGGAGTGTAACCATGGCCACAGACTGAAGTCAAACTCTTTGGGTTAGCATTGGAAGCCTTCTGTCTTCTTGCTACAGACAAGAAACCGTATTTCCTAGGGACCTTTCCTAAGTCACAGGGTCCCTGCCCTTTTTCCTGGGAGCTGCAAAGCACCTTCTTGTGGCCTTTACTCTGTTCTGTGGATTTTCATTCTCTGTCTGTTGTGGCAGTTGTTTCTTAGTGTATATTATCTTCCCCACTGGACATGGAGCTCCTGGAAAGAAGGGTCTTTTCATCCCATGTCTCTAAGTCCCAGGCTCCACCTCTGCAGAAAGAGGTTTCAAGATAAGCCCAGTTACCCTGTAACAGTGCCTGGGATGGGCAATGCTTAACTGGACAGGAGAAGTCCCCAGGGTAAGAATTTCATTCAGTGCATGAAGAAGGGAGGGGACATCTGGGGATAGGGCCCCCCACTGAGGCTAAGGCTTGTCTCCCATAGGCTGCTACCCCCAGGGATCAGTTGTGGGAGAAAGGAGTTGTGACTCATTTGCTTCCTCTTGGGGTTGAAATTTCTTCCTGTTTCACAACTGGGAGCCAGAGGTGGCTGTATCTTAGCTGGCACTAGGAGCAATGAATTCCTAAAAAGTGAAGCAGATATCACTTATTGAGTGCCTACTATGTGCCAGGCACTATGTCCAGTGTTTTACACGATTACTTCAATAATTTCTCCCAAGCTTAAGTTCTTTCATTTGGTAAATCAGAAAACAGGCTCAGAGACCTTAGGTAACTCTGACATTGACAGAACTGTGGTTTATACCCGGGTCTCTCTGACTCCAGTCCCCTTGGAAGTCTCTGGGGCTCAGACATGTCATTTCTGATGCTGGCATCAGGTTAGCCCCATGCCCTCTTCCTTCAGCTCCCAATCACAAGAGGATGCCCCAAACCTTTTAGGTTTCACTGCCTTAGCATTCTTGAGGGCTCCTACATTCCAGAAAGGGGAAAAGATCAGCTTGTGGTATAAGCAAGGAGGAAACTAACCCCCCCTTTCAGTCCCTCCATTCCTACTACCTTTGAATCCCCAGGCAAGTACCTCTCAGTGAAGAAATTCTCTGGCGCCCCCTGGTGGTCCTCAACACTCCTGCGTGCTCGAGCTCTCAGGTATTACTCCATACAGGCCAATGGAGACACCCTGTCACCGGGTAGGGAAAAAAGACGCACTTACCCAATGTCCCGCATGGAGGAAATGCTAGCGCTGGGACTGACCCAGAGCTCCTGGCCGCCAGCCCATTCCGCAGCATCACTTCCCATCCCTGTAGACCTCCATAGTGGCTGATGACCCAGCAGGCAACGTTATAACACTTATTATTTATAAGTACTATGCCACGCTATTAGGTGTGTCATGATGCTGTAATGTATATTAAGCTAGATCAGGTCAATATATAAAATGTAAAGGTGGCACACCCTGTTATAGAATGGAATCCCACCATTCCTGTCCCCCCTGCCCCCATTTCACATTGGAAGGGCCAGCCTTTTATCTCCTGCCCACTGTCCCTGGGAAGCAGGCGTTCTGCATAAACTCTTTCCCACCACCTCATTTGCAGGAATGTCCAAGAGGCCCAAGGAGATAAAGTCTCTTGGGATACAAATGTTACATCAAGTGGAAGAGGTGACAAGAGAAGAGAAGAAACGAGGAAATGCCCTTCAGGCAGCGTTTCTCTTCCGTGGGATAGGAAATGACAGCAGGAGGGAGGACTCACAGGTATGGGTACAAGCGTGTGTGAGAATCGCTCACCTTTGACGGCTGGGATGGTGGGGGCAGGCGGGTGGGACAGCAGACGGGTGGGATGGGTCTCAGGTCAATGGCAGGAAATAATGGAGGGATCAAGGCGCAGGCGGCAGGACCTGCCTCTCAGATACCCTGGAACGAACCCTTCGGCTCAGTTTTCATTCCCGGTACTTGGTTACCTCTGGGTCCTGAAGGAGAGAAAAGGACACCAGGTCTGCTGGCCCCTGGAGGGTTGACTTGTCACCCCTGAGTAAAGGTGTGGTTGGTGGAATGAGCCCCACAGAAGACACTGGGGAAGCTGCAGGACTCAGGAAGCACAGAACCCAAGGTGGGGCGAGTTTGGGGAGTCAGGGACGGGATGAGACGCGGGAGGTGGGGCAGCGGGAGCAGTGGCAGCGAAAGGGATTCTGATCGTCCTGCTCGGGCGTGGAGATCCATCTAGATGCCCAACAGTAACCCAGACGGGCTCCTTGGAGGATGCCTAAGGCGGGTCTTACCGACTTGTCAGAAAGCAGAGCCATGCGCGGCCCCACCGACTCTGGCCGAAGGCCAGGAGGGCCCTGGGTGTGAATCCAGACAAAGGGAGAGAAGTGAAGCCCCAGCTCCACCGCGCACCCCCTTCCTGCCTATAAATAACCCTGTGTCACTTCAAAGGGGACTGGGATCGCGGGAGAGGCTGCTCCTGGGGCGGGTGGCTAGGGGCAGCGGCCCCTCCACACCACGCCCCCCACCCCGGGCGAGTTTGAATAAATAAACAAATCCTAGCCTCGGCCCCGCAGGAGGTGGAGGAGGCGCGGGGCGGAGGAGAGGGAGGGGGGCGGGAGAGATTAGTTTGGGAAGTAGCACGGATTGCTCATCCGATCCGTGCAGCCGCAGCTAGTGTGTCAAGTTACAGAGGCGCCGGAATCGGCCCCAGAGCTCCTCGGCGGCGGCCGCGACCCACCTCAGCCCATGGGGCCCTCTCCGCGCGCCCCTCCGCTCCGGGACTGAGACGGGCTCGCCCCAGACGCGAGACGCCGAGAAGCAGCGACAGTGCCGCCAACTCGAGGACTCTGCAGACACTTGAAGGAAAGTCGGGGTGGAGAGGAGTAGCGGCCGGATTCCCCTAACTTTCCTGGACTTGGAACGTTCTTCGAAGTAGCTTTTTCTCACCTGGGCGTACCCCGATTACCGCTGGTTGTGATTCCTGGACTTTCCCCCTCCTGCTGCTGCTTTTTCCAGCCTCTTTGCCGGGAGCAGAGGAAAGGGACATTTTCCAGCGACACAAGCCCTTTACCCCCGCCCAGCAGCTTGGATCGAGCCTTTGGGCAGCGGCTCTCGCCTTTATTTATTCTATTTATTTATTTATTGGTTCTCAAGCCCCGAGGGGATGGTAGCGGAGCGCGCCCGCAGAGCGGCCGCCGCGGGTGCCCGCGGCCCCGGGGAGCCGGGCGCTCCCGGGACGGTGGCGCTGGCGGCGCCGGCGGAGCGCTGCGCGCGGCTGCCGAGCCCGGGTTCGTGCGGGCTGCTGGCGCTGGCCCTCTGCTCGCTGGCGCTCAGCCTGCTCGCCCACTTTCGGACGGCGGAGCTGCAGGCCCGGGTGCTGCGCCTGGAAGCGGAGTGTGGGGAGCAGCAAATGGAGACGGCTATTTTGGGACGAGTCAACCAACTGCTAGATGAGGTCTGTGCTCTTTGTTGCTGGCTTTCATCCCTCCCCGCGGCGCCCCCTCGCGCAGCCTCCAAACTCTCCACCAGCGGGTACCCGCGGGCGCTCGCTATCCGCGCAGCGCCGTGCGCCCCGGGACTCCAAAGAGTTGTCTGAGGGAGGGGTCGGGGGCAGGAACGGATGCTGCCCTGCCAGGGACCCCGAGGACGCAAGAGGCTTGCGTGGGACCCCTCGATCCCGCTCCCGGCGGGCGCCCCGAGTTTCCGGGGCTGGGAGCGCCCGGGGCGCGCCGGGCAGGTGGAGGAAGGCACGGGGCGCAGAGGCGCTCAGGGGCGGCCAAGCTCTGATACACTCGGCACCCAGCCAGGGTGGTGTGAGAGCCGACCAGCGCCCACGCAGCGGGATGTGTGCCCGGTGGCCCCCTGCCTGAGGCGTGTTGGGTCCCCGGGGCCCTCCCCATCTATCCCTTGAGGATCAGTATTGCCTTTTATTGCCAACGTTCCTTTCAGAAAATTGAGTGAGGGAGTGAGTCATCCGAGGGGCTGAGGGGGCCCGAGGGGGCAGTTGTTGCAGCTGGTGATGTCCCTGTCCCTGCCCGCTGCCCCGGACCACTGGGGCCCAGGTGTGGGTCCCCCTGGCTCTGCATACCCTCTGGTTCCTAAGCTGGGTTTTTTTATTTCATGCCCTTGAAACATTTTCTGTCTGTGTGTTTTTCTGGGAAAAGGATGCTGAGCTTTTTCCCATTCCCAAAATGTTCATGAACGCAAGTGGATTAAAAGCCACTAGTGTCCCTTAGCCATGGCAATCTTGGGAGTACATAAAAAAACCACAAAAAACCCACCCTCCCCAGGAAGGAGGGATATGCAGTCTTATTGGTGCCATCGGAGAAAAGGCTGGGCCACCTGTGAAAGCATGAGGCCTGGTGACTTAAGGGAATCTGGACAGCACAGGGTATCCAGGACCCAGATGAAGGGTGACGGCTGCAGCACCCTGGGAAGGGGTCCTGGAAGAGGCTGGCCATGGCTGGTTTCCATGGGAAAAACTAGGAGGGCCTTTCAGTAAAAAATGGTGTGGAATAGTGAAGAGCAGGGTAGTAGAGTCCAGCAGGCCTCGGTTTTATTCCTACTCTGTTGCTTCGAAGCTGTGCAACCTAGGACAAATACCTTAACCCCTCTGAACTCACAAAATGGTGGTGACGATGGCAAGCATTAGAACCCAGCTCTAACTGTAGTGGTATTGTCACCATTCTGGAACAGTGCACCAGTTTCTTACAGCCAGGGCCCTCTCAGGTGCCCCTACCAGGCAGAGGCTGGTAGCTGCCAAAGCAGTTCTCCAGGGTGGTCAAGGAGAGGGAAGCCACATGGCCAGAGAGGGTGGCCACAGGGCAACTTTAGTATTGCTAGTGGCTCATGCGTGACTGCTGCTGTCAGCTCATTCCCGCACTCTGCCAGGCCCTCGGGAATCCAGGCAGGGGGTAAAAGGGTAGGGGGACTCTAGGCTCAGCAATGCAAGCAGGCAGCCTCTGTAGGCTGGCTGAGAGGGCACATGGGCCTGGCTGTGCTGTGGAGAGGGTATGAGGTCAGTTCGTTCTCTCCCAGGTATCTCTGGGTGCTGTTTGCTGAGGGACAACATCAGACCCTGGGAGTTTTGCTTAGCTCCTCTCACCATCCTTTCCCCTTCCTGGCCCCTCCTATTGGCCGGGACATACCCCAGCGCTTTCCCAGAGCCTTGCTTCCTCTGTTTAAGACTTAGCCATGCCAAGTCTCATGCTTTTAAGGTCTTAGGGCTGACAGTGTTATCTTACATGCTGATTCCTCCTCTCAAAACTGCAGCTTCATGTTTACCCCACTGACTTCTAGACCTCTCATCTGCAGAGCATCTGAGCTGGTCCCATTTCACAGGTGGGGAAACTAAGGCCCAGAGAGGGGCAGTAGGTTACTCAGGGTCACATGGTGAGATCCAGGACTAGAACCTAGACCTCCAGTGTTTTTTCCACTATGTCCTGCCACCTTCTCTGTCCATTCTCATTCAGTCATTCAGCAAATGTTTCCTGAGAGCCAGCTGTGGGTCAGGCAGTGTGGACACACTTCTGCCTTCCTTAACGCAGAGGCAAATAGGACACAAAGAAGAAAATAGAGAGTGACTACGTCGTGTAAAAAGTGCTACGACAATGGAAGCAGAGGAGGCCTGGGGAATGTATTAACATGCAACATACCTGATGGTGGTGGCTTCCTGGGAAAGTGATTTTCAAGCAGTCTTAAAGGGCAAATAGGAGTTTTCCAGGCAAAGGGGATGAGTGTAGGGGCCTTGTTCTTAGGGGCAAAGGGAACAGCTTCTGGAGGCTGAAAGAGGGAGGGGTTTCCTTGGGAAACCAAAGAAAGTCTATGACTCTGGAGAGCTGAGAGGGTAGGATGATAGAGGACTTGGCTAGAAAGAGACAGATGGCGTAGGTCAAGAGGGGCCTTAGAGAAAGATCTATGCAAGAGCAGTGGGGAGCCAGGGAAGGCTCTAGAGGGGGCAGCAATGTCCTTAGAACGGGAACTTAAGGCAGAGCGGAGAGGTTAAACAAGAGGCTAGTACAGGCCAGAGGGGACTGAGACCCAGACTAGGGCTGCCTGCATGTGGGGTCAGAAAGGAGTGAATAGAAATAGTGGCTAGAGTGGTGGGACCTGAGGTCAGTAGAAAAAGGCATTGGAACCAGAGGGAGAGAGCTGTCTTGTGGGTGGAAGGGGTGGATGGCTTAGTCTGTGTGTAGATGGCTTTGGGTGGGCCTGCAGTCCAGGGGCTCATGAAAGACACTCTAAGGGTCACACTGTCTAATATGGTAACCACTAGTCACATGTGACTCATTATATTTACATTAATTAAAAGGAAATAAAATTTAAAATTTTGTTCTTCAGTCACACTCGCCACATTTCAAGTAAGTGCTCAGTAGACACCTGTGGCTAGTGGCTACCAGCTTGGACAGCACAGATATATAACATATATGTCACCACAGGAAGTTTTATGTGAAAGCACTATGTCAGGAGCAAGCCACTTCTGGGCCAGCAGAGGTGTCCCTGGAGCAACTTGAGGCCCTTCCTCTACCCAAGACCTTCCGACGTATGTTCTCCCAGGTTGGAGTAAAGGGCAAAGGTGAGGAAAGGGTGAGCGGAGAAGAGAGAACTGGAAGTGGCGGGAACCCCTGGGAGAAAAGAAAACGTAGGGAAGAGAGGAGGACATGGTTTTGTTAAAATGTGATCCTATGAATGGACCTGTAGAGGGTTCTTGCTCTCAAAGGGCACACAGACACCCTGTGAATATTGGGTTTTAGACCCAGGAGTCCAGCTGCACTTTGCCACCCACTGAGCTTCAGCTTCCTCCTCTGTGAAGCCCAGGCCCTGCCTCCTTCTTGGGGATGCTGTGAGACTCTCAGGAGATGGCAGACAGAAAGATGCACTAAAAGGTGCCACCGCCAGAGACCATGCTCAGAATCACAGGAGTGCTCGCAGAGGGCTCCCAGGGACCTGAGGCAGGCAATCAGTCCTGGAGCAGGTGGGCCTGGGCACTCACTGAAGGATGGAAGAAGGGCATTGGGCAGGGCACCTGGTGAGGCACATAGCCTGTGCAATGGCCTGGAGGCTGGAATCTAGGGGCACATTCACACCACCCTCCCTAGTGGGGGAAGCAGCCTGCTGGGCACAGACCGTATCTGTAGGCAGGAGGAAGAGGGAGCTGTCAGGCAAGGTTGAGGAGACCCAATAGGAGAGAAGCCTGAAATGAGGCAGCCAGAGGCAGATGCGAGCAGAAGGGCCAAGCCACTGGGAGGGGAGGGTCAGAGCTGAGAGAGGGAATGGGGCGGGGGGCGGGGGGGCCAGCTCATGGGGAGCTGGGAGTGTGGCTTCCAGACCTCAGGCCCCAACTCTTCCCCCATCAGCTCCTCTCTCCTGGTCTGGGACCCTTAATGAGCACTCCAGCTGCCGTTACTTGATGTGCTTGCTGTGCAGAGAGAAACTGGAATGTCCCAAATGGAGGAAATCAGATGTCACCTACGGCTGGGCAGAGGGTGTGCAGTGAAAGGAGAGGGAGTGGAATTTAAAATAGACACATCCATTTGTAGGCCAAGGGGGAATGAGGGGTGTCACAAGCCACCTTCAAGGTGAATGGTAAGGAACCCCAGGCAGACTCCCTCCTCTCTGAATATTATAAGAACAACCATTGTAATAGGAATGTCTCACATTTATAGGGTGTGTACAGGGGCCCTTTATTGGGTCCTTTCCAGAGGAACGTTTAGGGGAGAGATCAAAGCAGTGGCTGAGATGCTGGGATGAGGTCGGGAGCAGGCTCTTAAAGGGAAAGTATGCGTGTGACACAGTGAGGGGTGTGTCCTGTGCAGTGTTCTGTGGGGCTCACAGCTGCCTGCACCTCAGTAAGTGATCAGACCTTAGATCCAGGTGCCTTCAGATGCAGCAAGGACTCCACTGTGTCAGTCCTAAAACTACTACTCCTTTCATGGAGGGACAAATGACTAGTCTTGTTGGTGTTAACAGAGGGAAAGTCCTCAGAGCCCCTCTAGTCCAGTGCCCTCGCCCTACAGGTGAGAACACAGGTTTGAAGACTGCACAACAGGGTATCAGAGAAGTGAGGGGTAGGACCCCCATCTCCTGCATACATCTCCTTTTTTCAGATGGTAGTTAATTGTCTGACCAAGTGATGGCAAAGACATGGCCCATGTGTGCTCCCCTGCCCATTCCCTGGCCCTCAGCAGACATCGTTAATCAATTGTAGTACTCTGTCCCAGTGAACTGCCTCAGACTCCTTTCAACACTGTTCCAGGAAGCTACCGCTAACCAGTGAGTTAGTATTTAGGATAAAGAGCTATTTGATGACTCTAATTAAGTTTTTTAAATACAGAGCAGTATTTATTATAGATAAAGCCAGGGAGAGTTTCTAAAGTTTTACAGCTTCTCCAGAGGCCTTAAAACTAGCTGGTAGCTCTGAGCCAGACTGAGGACGATTAAGTAGCCAAGCCTCACAGAAAAGTGGTGGGAGAAGTCAAAGTATCTGAGACAAAATGCTATCTGTGTTCAGCATAGTTTCACAGTTTGATATTCTCAAAAAGATGCCTTTTCCCTTGTTCTAGACTTGCCCCAATGCCATCTGAAAAGCCTTCCCAAACCACTCCAATCCAGATGGGCTCTCTCCCTGCTTTGACTTCCTGCAGAACTTCCTGGCCACGTCAAACATCTAGCTCAGAGAAGGAAAGTAGATAAGACGCAGCACATGCTGACCTCTCTCATCCCAGAACCACGGCAGCCATGACCAATCCCTCAGCACACTCCCCATGAACCTGGGGAAGCCTCAGAATCCTTCTCAACACCATGCACCAGGCTGCCACTCCTGGTCTACTAGAGTCAAAGGCCAAGATAAAATCTGTTTGCCATCCATGACTCAGCCTCAAACACATTGTGCAGTGTGCCCTTCTCTCTAATGCCTTTAAAGGTCTTATCTCTTCTTTTGATCACACATAACCCGATGGCAGGGATAGGGCTCACTAGTCTCAGGGTCCCTAACTGAGTCTAACCAGGGACTTTGCACATAACAGGCAGCCCTCTCCAATTAGTTGCTGGTTTCGGGTCCCCCTGCTGGATGCTAGTGAAACCATCTCAGTAGCTGTCTCCCAACACCCATACCCCCCAGTGGGGTGTGCTACATGCTCAGCATTTGCTGGGGGGGATGGTGCCCTGGAGGTGGGTGTTTCCCAGCCACCAGCAGAGGGTGAAGTGATTAACTCCTAAGTCAGAGCCACACCCCTGGTCCCTGCGGCTGGGAGAGTGGGGATGGCTCTCTGGGATGTGTTCCCACCTAGACAGAGCAGCTGGGAGCGCCCATCCCCTCCCATCTCCTTCTCTTGAGGGTCAATCGCTTCACCTCACCTGTCCAGGCTGCTTGGCATGTATTGGTTGGGATAGAACAGGGAAGCAGGCAAAACCACAGCACTTGATGTCACATGGACCTCTCCCACTAACAAGTTGTATTACCTGAGCTTCAGTGTCTTGATCTGAAAAAAACAGGGGTGACACCCTCCTCCCAGGGTTATTGCTGGATTAAATGAAATCATCCAATTAATAGCATTTTACTACCTCCCTCATCATCAGAGGAGATAAGATGGGGCTGTGCCCTGTCCACAACTTCTATTAATAGCTAATATTTACTGAGCACTGTTTAAAAAGCTTTACATCTATTAATTCATTTCATTCTCACAATAATCCTATGAAGTGGTTATAGTTTTAAATATTCCCTTCTCACAGAAGAGAAAATGGAGGCCCAGAGAAGTTAAGTAACTTTCTCAAGGTCACACAGCAGAGCCAAGCCTTAAACTCAGGCAATCTGACCCCAGAGCTGGGGACCTGTTCGGTTCACTTTGGCTCCCACAGAGGTGGCATTTACTGAACTGACTTGGCATCAAGCCCACGATACCATCTTTGGTGTAAGAATGACACTGAGCATGCTATTTGTTGTATCCAGCCTTGGTTTCCAGAATGTTCAGGCTTCGCAGGAGGGATGAGTTGCTTCTTGTTTCTTGGACACTGGACCGTCCTCTAGGAAGCTTAGCACCAAACCTGCTTTCACTGCAGGGCAGAGCGCAGTCCTGCGGCAGCAGCTTTCGTAGACCCTTCCCCAGTTCTGTTCTGTCACCCTGCCCTGGCTTTTCTTTTTCCCTCTTACCTCCTGTTGCCTTACTATTCCGTCCTCCTTCTCATCATATTTGCACACCCTCAAAGGGCTGCTCTGAACCAGTGACAGACTGGCTACCTAGTGTCACCTGGGAGCTTTAAAGAACACTGAGCTGACCCACTTCCCTAAGCCCTGGTATGAATCCCCGTGGGGAGGGTCTGGGCATAGGGTGTCTAACAAGCTCCATGGCTGGCAGATCCTTACGCAGAGAGAGAGAAGGTCTCTGCGCCCCATGCCTGGAACATCCTGTGTAGTTTAACCCAGACCCTCACCTGGGTCCCAAGCAGTGCTTGAGGGGCTGATGGTGACAGTGATGAGGCTCACAATGAGACATCAGTCCAAGCCCTGCCACACTCTGTGCAGTTTGAGTCTGGCAGGTTTAAAGAACGGTAAACAACAGGTTCTTTTGGGGGGGGGGGGGGGCTGGTTTTGAGTTTTTGGTTTATTGTTTTTGTTCTCAAAAAAATGAAAACAACTAAGGCTTTGCTACCCACAAGAAAGGAAGTTTTAGGTGAAGCCTCAGAAATTCTTTTCCCACATCTTTTGGTTGGATTCTGCCCTCCCAGAAGCAGTTTGCTGAGTCCTCAGTAAGTCAAGGAAGCCAGCAGGCTCCCCCAAGGGAAACTGAGGCTGGGGTGGGAGGGGCTGAGAGACTGGGCAGGCTCGGCTCCTGGCTCTCCTGGGTGTCATCTGGGCTGCCAGCAGATCCCAGCAGCAGCTCCATGCTGACACTCGCACTGTCCCAGCCACATGCCGCATGCCCTGGGTGGTGGCCTCCCTGAGGAAAACTCTCCGTGACCAAAGGGTAGGATGGGGCTGCTGGCAGCAGGGGCTCCTCTGGACCTTCAAAGAACAAGGGCATGCCCAGCACAAAGGGGCGGAACTGACTGGCTGAGAAGCTGGGCACGGCCTTCAGGGGGACACTAGGGCCCTGTCTCCCTTCCTGGAGGCTGTGGATTTTCCAGAAAGCCTCGCCTGGCTAGAGTCCACACAGGCTGGGCCTCTGCCGCCCTTTCAGCGCGTTTTCCTCTCCTCACCACCCCCCTGCCCCCAGCCTCACTGGCCTTCTTGATGCCCAGAGTCCTCTCTTGGCTTTTCCTTTGTTCAGGCATTTCCCCTTGCTGTCCAGGAAGCTCACTCCTACCTGCAATCGGGAAGCCTCGCTGCCCCAGGCTGGGATTCTGCCATCCAGGGAACTTCACACCTGCATTCCCCTGTTACCCTGTAGGTGCCATCACTCGAGGCTTTCTGCACTGGGTAGCCTGCAGGGCAGAACGTGAAGGGTGACCTCTGGTGACAAGGATGCAGAAAGGGGGCTGGTTAAAGGAGCATCAGTTGGGGCTTCTCCAGGAACAGCTTTAGTCCACTTCGCCATGCTGGCACTTGAGGTTTCCTGGGTGCAGGGAGAGACTCGGCAACATGGGAGGTTAGAGGGTGGTCCTGTTACCTCCAGCCTCTCCCCACTCCATAGAATCAGAGTGTTGGAAGGAAGGGAGCTATGCCCTATACTAGGAACCGCCCACACATTTCTGCTTCTCAGGGTTACACACCCGCAGTGATGGGGAGCTCACTACCTCATGCAGGTGACTGTTTCTTGGTTGGACAGCTCTGGCTGTAATGTCATGTGTGTTCTTCATCTCATCAGAGCTCCAGATCCATCTCTACACCTACCATCCCAACCCTCCAGGATGTCTTGAAAGCACCTCAAACTCAATGTGCCTAAACTGAACAGGAATGCACTGGCCTCTAGCCGCACCCTCTCTAGGCTCCGCTGATCGCACCTTCTCAGCCTCCTGCAGATCTGTACTCTCTTCATCACTGCCTGCCCGTCGCCGCCTGAGCTACCCTGGGCTCTCCCGGCCGTGGCGGGAGCCTCTTAACCGACCTCACCCATTCACTCCGCCCCGCCCTTTCATCATCTGCACGGCAACCAGGGTGATCCTTTAAAAGCTCTCGCCCTGGCTGGCATGGCTCAGTGGTTAGAGCATCAGCCCACTCATTGAAGGATGGCAGATTCGATTCCTGGTCAAGGGCGTGCACCTGGGTTGCAGGTTCGATCCCCAGCCCGGTCAGGGAGCGTGCCAGAGGCAACCAATCCATGTGTCTCTCTCAAGTGGATATTTCTCTCTCTCTCTTTTCTCCCTCCTCATCCAGGGGGGCAGAGGCAATGGCATCCGGAAGACCCTTGGGCCCCTTCCAAAAATCAATGGAAAAAATACCTTGGGTGAGGATTACCAAAAAAAAAAAAGAACTCTCAGTACAATCACCACATTTCCCTGATTACAACTCTTCAATGATTTCCTGTTGCTCTTAATGTAGTCCATGAGGCCAGGCCTGGCTCTTGCCACCCTCTCCAGGCTCATGACTCACCTCCCCTCACTTTCCGAGTCGGGCCACATGGCCGTCACTATCATGGCTAAGAGCCCGGACTCTGGAGCCAGATTGCTGGGTTCAAGTCCAGCTCTGCTAATTACTGGCTGTGACATTGGGCAAAATTGTTGAACCTCTCAGTACTTTGGGTGGTACCTCTGTAAAATGGGAGTGATGATAAGAGGACCTTCTTCTTATGAGTGTTGTTTTTAGGATTAAACAAGTTAAAACAAGTGCTTTGAGCAATTCCTGGCATCCCAGTTAAAGGATTGTGATTATTGTGATATTTGGATCCCCTGAAAAGAGCCAAGCCTCCCCCACCCCAGCTCCCAGGCATACACAGTGGAGGGACTTGGGCTCTGAGGTGGGCTTCCTGGTTCCAATCCTGTCTCTGACCTTTTTGGCTGTGTGCCATCTTGCAAGTTAATTCACCTCTCTGTCCCAGTTTCCTCATTCGTGACTGGGTTGTAGTGAGTGCTGAATGGATTAATGTACGTCAGCCCCCTGCCTGATTCATGAGAAGCACAATGTTGTGTTGGGTCTTAGCCTTGTACCTGGGCCTCACCTGGCTTGTTGCTGTTCATGCTCCATCTCAGCCCAGCTCTCACATCCCCTGGACGAGCCAGCCTGGTCCATGCCACAAGACAGGCTCTCAGCACCTCACCCCGTCCAGCCATAACTCTGATGACATGTTGCTTCATGTTTATTTAGAGACTCTTCTGGGCCCTCCCTAGAGGGTAAGCTCCATGCGGACAGCCTGAATGTCTGCTTTGCTCAGACGTGTGTTCCCAGCACTTTGCGTGGCTCTGGCACACACACATGCTTAATACCCATTTGTGGAAGAAAGGGAGGAAAGAAAAGGCACCTGACTTCCATCCTAGGACCCTCAGCCCCAGCCCCTCCCCACTTTGTTGTAGGGGACCCCTACTTCATCCTGCATCCTGCCCAGTGATGACCCCAGGTCCCCTGAAACTACCAAAGTCCTGGACCCCATGCTAACCCACCTCCCACCCACATCCACATAGTTCTAGAACCCAGTTCCTTGACTCCCCCGAGGTAGCAGCAGGGCTTTAGGTTAGTTGGAAGGAAGGACTTCCTCTGTGAAGTCTGAAAAACTCACTCAGGGGCAGTCACCTCCTTCCCCTGACTTTTTCTGATCCGCAGAGCCTGAGGCCACATCTGTCTGTGGTCTGGTAAAGCAGGGAGGCAGAGGTAAGGGCATCCGGAGGCCCCTCAGGCCCTTGATTTTTGGGAGCCTGTGATCAGGCTCCAAGTCCATTGCACAAAGAGAGCTGTGGAGGGAGGGAGAAGACAGTTCCTAAGGCATCCAGCCCCATGACACCCCCTCCAGGGCCCTAGCACACAGGCCCTTCCAAGCAGACCAGGCCAGTCCAGTTCTGGTGGGTGTGGGTTGAATGTCTAAATTTCCTCCTCTTTGATTTCACCCCGCTGAGCTGCCTGCGCCCCGGGGCATGCAGCCGCACAGGGGCCTGCTGCCTTAACAAACCCAGTCTGTGGGCCACCGCCTCCTGCAGTCCCTGGGATGAGGCCCACGGAGCCAGCACCACACAGCCAGGGTCCTGCCTCTGCGCCTCTGCTCCCCTTGGAATGCCCTCCCACCCCCGTATCTTCCTATCCAAATCCTGCCAAAGCCCAGCCCAAAGCTCATGTCCTCCTGGGACCATGAGGATAGGTCCTAGGGGACATACCTCAAAGTAAGTGTGGATCAGGGACACCAGACCAGGCCCTGCCCTCAAAGGCTGGCTCAGTCTCCAACGGGGTGCTGGCCTAGTAACAGTTCTGGCACAGGGTGTTGAAAAGGGCTCTAGCAGATAGATCAAGCACCTATTCTACGCCAGGCATTGTAATCAGACACTTGGCCAGAGCTTTGCCCAGTGTGGTCATTTGAATGGGCAACTCCCCCTTTCAACTTCTAGTTCTCAGGATCAAAAGGCAAGCCTGCAGGTAGGACCAGCACTCACTTTCCCTTTTGCAGGCAGAGGGGAGGGGCACAGCTGCTAACTACCATATGCCCACAGGCTCCCTGTAGTGCATGAGGCTGTTCCAGCCTCACTGGGACAGTTGGGCAGGCCTGGCACCAGCTCAAGAGGGAAGTGGCCTTCTCCTGGCTATGGAGAAAAACAACTGGCACAGCAGGGGCTCACCCTTCCTCACACCTGGACACCTCTTTCTTTTCTGGTCTCATTTCCTTTCATCCCTCTACCTGCCCTGGGTAGGCCAGTGGTAACTAGTATCCCCAGTTTGTGGATAAGGAAACTGGGGTCCACAGAGGTTATTTCTTTTGCTTATACACAGTTAGTGGGGGAGCTGAGGCTGGACCCTGAGGTCCTGGCACTCCCAAACGTAGCTCAGGCCATGTCAACACTGCCAGCCACGCAAGATGTGGATGTGCTGTGTTCACGGGACGCGAAGAAAACTCGAGACACGGAGAATGTAGAAGTTAGGTGGAGATGTGGAGGGTTGAGGCTCTGGAGGCGCTGCAACGACCCTCCTCACCATCCAGCGGTTTTTATTGTGAGTTACAGAAAGGCAGGTGTGAAAGATAGTGATCAGTAGAAACTATAAAATGCGCATGAACAAATGGCTTTGTTTTGTGCTAATGCTTCACATTTTTCCTTAAGGCCTTAACTCTCCTGGGGGCAGGCTTCCCAGATCGATAAGGATCTGTTTTCCGTTCCTGTCAGAAATGTCTCCCTCGTTTTCGAGGGGATTTCTGCGATTCTGGGGAAGCTTGCTACCCAACTCCTTCAGAGTTTGTTTGTTGTTTGCTGGCCTTTTCCTACATTTCCCCTTTTGTTTTTGCTGAATTTGATGAAGCAGGATAGAGAAGGCAGCTGTTTTCTGCTGTCCTTTGGTGATTAAGTTTTGCGATCGGCCAGCTCCTCTCCAGACTATGTATACGAGACAAAAAGCAATACAACAGCAAATGAAAATTCCAGCCATACCTCCTCCCAGTGCTTTAAGACTATTAAGAGGATTTAATTTTTGTAAGCCTTCCTGCACCCCTTGTATTAAATCAGTCCTAGAAACTAGCTGTAGTTGATTTTGAAAAGTAGTAGAAATATGTTTTTGTAATTCCCCAATTTCTTCAGTCATGTTATGTGAGTGGTACATCAAATGTTTTTGTACTATAGACCAAGGAAAGTGTGTTTGATTCCAGGGAATAGGAGTGACAGAAAAAGTAGACGTGTTCCAATCACATTTAAGGTGCATCTGACATTGTAAACTAACTATTTGATCTCCTAACATAACTACAGCTTGTTCTAAGTCTCCTAGTCTAGCATTAATTCCTGAGTCAATCCGCCTCCGAGACGTCCATAACTGCTCAGAGTTAGTGTGCCACTGTTGTATATAATGTACAGTTTGCACACTTTGGTGCAAGGCTACTCCGGCCGTAGCCGCCGTGGCAGTGACAGCTATAAGCCCCATGATAAGGGCAGTGATCATGCCAATCAGTCTTTTGCCTCTTTTCATATATTCTACCAATTGTTGAAACAACATCATGGTTGGAGAATCTTGCCAAGGACGGGACAGTTGGACTGGTATCCATATCCCAGAAGGCGCTTTCAGCAGATAAATGTCCTGTAAAGAACTATTATAAGGGGTGGAGAAATTCACACAAGTATAAAAAGAACAATTATGACAAGTTAGAGTATAATTAGTGGAATTCCATAATACCTGCCCAATCATTATAAGATATGGCAATCGGACACAAGCCTGTGTCCAACGCGTCAAGTTCCTTGTAAATTGTAACTGAGTTTGATTAGTCGTAATGTTTTGCCATATACTCCCATTCCAAGCATACATAGAGTTTAATGCATTCATCAGTTTCCATAGGTGGGACTGAAAGGGCCCACTGATTAGATGTGGAGCACTTGCAGACATGCCTCCCCCATGCCATTGGATGGTGCCATTAGCACGTGTAGATGTATTACCCTGACCATCAGAACACCACCGTAAGTCTGAACTTTGACCCTTCGCTTGGGCAGAACCATGAGGGCTCCAATCAATGACACTCCCATAAGAAGTATTAATAAGAACCCGAGCTACTTCACCTCTACATTGTTCCCAATGTACCCAATCACTCAAAGATGTTGCCGTAGTAGTATGGCATGGTGACCATTCAGGAGAGGGCAGCTGCTGCTGATGATGTTGCCACTAAAGGTTTTTCCCTGGAGTAAAAATAATTTCCTCGATTTTTCACCTTTCCAAGTAGAATTTCGGACTATAGACACCCAGGCAGCAGTCCGTACTTTTAAGCAATGCTCAGAAACTCCTATGCATATGGGTAGACCCTCTACTCCTACTTCATAAAAGGGAATAATCATCCCTTCTTCATGAGGAGCTATCAGACCTCGAGTATCAAAAGGTCCTGGCATCCACGATGTTTCATTAGTATAAATAGGAATAATAGAATCCCACCACCCTACTCCCCTGTTTAGGGGTGGATTAGGGACGTATGCCCAATAAGTGGTTTTCTGCTTGGATAGGCATTACCTGTGTGGAAATAACAGCAAGCATGGCAAGGAAAGGGGTAGTTGCATTTACTGGCTGTCCAGCCTCTTGCAACACTTGTTCAGCTTTCTGATTCATCTTCTTTAGTTGCCCCAAGTAGGAACTGTAGCCCTTTGTGTTTGAGGCAAAGGGGCAGTGATGGTTTGTGCATGAAGATCTAACTTCTGCATGCTTCGAGTTAAGTTGTTAAGTTTACTCCTCCTTCGCTTGCTCATGTCTAATCTTGATTTCCCTTACGGGCGTCCAATACTTCTGCTGACCTGTGGAAACATAAGCATAACCACGGCCCCACCGCAAAACTTCAGCGGGGATCCAGGTATTTGTTAAAACATCTCTTATAAATACAGGTTGACGTACTTCCAGAGAACTCTCGCAAGTCCAATGTTTTTCAGCTGCGGTAGCACCCTGAGTGTCTTTATTCAAAAAATTAATAGTAAAGAGAGCTCTTGCAATTCTCTGTCCAGGTGACTGAGTCCCTATTCCCCCTTTTTGTTTTTGCAGCATCTCCTTGAGGGTTCTATTAGCTCATTCAATAATTGCTTGCCCCTGTGGATTATAAGGAATGCCTGTAACATGTTGTATATGATATTTAGAAAAGAAGTGTTGCGTTTTGCCTGCCAGGTATGCAGGTCTATTGTCTGTCTTAATGGCTTTAGGAAGTCCAATCACTGCAAAAGCCTCAAGAAGATGTGTTATAACAGCATCAGCTCTTTCGTTAGGCAAGGGGGTCCCCCAAGTTAATCCAGAATAAGTATCTATAGTATGATGTATATATTGCAACTTTCCAAACTCAGACAAATGTATTACGTCCATTTGCCACAAATCCTTACTTGCAGCACCTCAAGGATTTACCCCTTCTGGCATTCGCGGCCCTTGGATTTGTGTACAGATAGGGCAATGACGCAGAATATGACGAGCCTGCTTCCAGGAGATATGATAATCATCTTTTAAGGCCCTTGCATTCTGGTGATGTAAGGCATGAGCCTTTGTGGCTTTTAAAACTGATCCAATCAATTTTTGATCTATTTCCTGACTACCTGCTGCCATGGGTCCAGAAAGTCGTGTGTGTGCCCTTATATGGGTGATATAGAGTGGGCATTTAAGTGCACGAATTAACTGTAGCTGCAAAAATAACAAATTAATTGGTGAGGAATCCTCAATAACAGTGACTGTTTCTATACGTTTACCTGTGAGTTCAGCATACTGAGAGTCAGTAACTATATTAAGTGTTTGTTCTTGCTCTTGCAATAATAGGATAGTGGCTGATATTTCCACCTGCTAGACAGAGGTTAGAGAGGTTTTTACCACTCTGGAAATATTTTCCCCAGAATACCCAATCATTCCAGCCTTATTATCATCAGTATAAAATGTAGGTCCCTTAATGGGTTCCTTTTGAATTACAGTAGATAATATCCATTGTGTTTTCTTTAGAAATTGAAATAATTTATCTTTGGGATATTGATTAGAAATTTTTTCAAGAAAATCAGACAAGGCAATTTGCCAGTCTTCATTTAATTGCCACAACATTAGAATTTGAGGGTTATTAAATGGCACAATAATTACATCAGGGTCCCTTCCAGTTAAATTTCTTAAATGATTGCGACCCCGGATAATTATATAACATATTCTTGAAATATACTCTTCCATTTTCTTCTGACTATGATGTGGCAGAAATACCCATTCAATAATATTCATAGCTTGTACTAGCAATCCTGTAGGAGAATGTGGGGTGTGAAATATTAGCAACTGGAAATTTTTCATTGACTCTATACGATGTATCTGAGCCCTTTGAACACGCTGTTCGATCCAGTTTAATTACGTCTACTTCATGGGTTAATTCCCATGGACTATCTAGTTCTGGTGGGCCTTCTAAAGTTCGAAAGAGATGAGTCAACGCATATGTAGGGATCCCTAAGGATGGTCATAGCCAATTGATATCTCCTAATAATTTTTGGTAATCATTGAGCGTTTTTAGACTATCTCTTCTAATGGTCACCTTTTGAGGTGTGATAGTAGTAGACTCAATTAATTGACCCAAATATTTAAAGGGTGTTGTAGTTTGAACTTTTTCAGGAGCTATAATTAACCTGTATTCTGTTAATTCCTGCTGAGCCATGTTAAAGATCTGTGGTAAAACAGGCATTTCTGGATGAGCAAACAAAATATCATACATATAATGATAGATTAAACTATCAGGATAAGCTTTTCTGATTTTTTGTAGGGCCCGTGCACAAATGTTGACACATAGTAGGGCTATTTAACATGCCTTGTGGCAAAACCCTCCACTGGTATCTCTCATTAGGCATCCCGTTATTAAATGTAGGGACGGTAAAGGCAAATTTTTCTCTATCTTTGGGTTGCAAGGGAATTGTAAAGAAACAATCTTTAAGATCTACAATAATGATACTCCATTTTTGTGGAATTAAAGCTGGTGAAGGCGTTCCTGGCTGTAAAGGACCCATGGGTTGAATACACTCATTAACTTTTCTAAGATCAGTCAGCATTCTCCATTTTCCAGATTTCTTTTTTATCACAAACACAGGAGAATTCCAAGGACTAGAGGAAGGTTCGATATGTTCAGCTTGTAATTGTTCTTGTACTAAGTCATGCAGCGCTTATAATTTCTCTTGATGAAGGGGCCACTGTTCCATCCAAACGGGTTTTTCCATTTTCCAGGTGAGTTGTAAAGCGAAGCGCTGTACAGGGGCCCCTACTCTAAATTTGGAAATGCTATTCCGGCTGCAGAACTATGACAATTGAGTATGAACTGCCTTTCAGATTTAGATATAGTAGGAATCTCTAAAGTGGCTCCCCATTGAGCCAACATGGATGCTTCACCAGAGTTGGGGGGCTGTCTGTGCTAACTCCAAATAGAGTCCCACTGCAGCCTCCAGGGGCAGGTGGGTTCTAACAGGAGTCATACATTAATAATATAAAAATTTAATTCTTAAATGGCATTTCCACCGAAAGCACTTAGCACAGTGCCTAGTATATATCACTCAATATGTGTAGCTATTATTAACATTAATTCATTTAATAATTTTACATGCTAGTTGCTTTATGGTTTCCAAGATACTTCCCACAGCAACACTTACTAATGTCCCCATTTTGCAGATTTCCCCAGGAGGGAAGTTCCAGGCTCAAGGTCAAGACTATGGAGTGCAGAGCTCACCTGGCCTCCCAAACCCCACACCATGACCTGGACCCATCCACATGTTACAGAGGCCCAGGTTGAACCTGAGCCCTCTAAGAGCCCAGGGCTAAGCATGGGGAGGGAGTGGCCCTAAACCCAAAGCCAGGCTGGAGCTGCATTCTTTGGGGGGAGTGAGTAGCCGCTTGGCATTTTCCCTTTGATACTGATACAGGCATTTTAATAGCTGCGATGATCTGGCGGGTGATGTTTCAGCTGTGGCCACGTGGGGCATTCCAGGAGGCCCTGGCTGCTGTAGGGGCAAAGCAGGAAGGCTTCTCTGTCCAGGATGGCTGGGGGTCCACCCCAGGGCCTCAGAAAGTTTTCCACCTGCCCCTGGGCCTCAGCCTGGGGATTTCTCTTCAGGGGTCTAAACTCAAACTCAGGTGCCCAAGGGAGCCAGGGTGGTGACTTAAGAAGGTGAAGCTGGCCAGGGCAAGGGTACTGTGATGACCTGGGCAGCACATGTCCACTTGAAAGGGGTAGCCGTCACTCAGTACCATCCGATTGTTACCATGGCCCAGTGTTGCTAGATCCTCCTATTGTATAAGAGTTTGGAAATCTAGACCTTTACATGAAATCTCCTGTTTTGTAAGCAGCCAGTATTTACTGAGCATCTTCCAGGCTGTATTCTAGGCACTTGGAGATATGGCAGTGACTAAAACAGACCAAGATGTTCATCTTCTTGTGGTACTTACTTTCCAGTGGGGAGGGAGGCATTAAGTAAAATAACTAAGGCAACAACAAGAAAACTCTAAGAAGAAAATAAAATGGGAGGAAAGATAGTAAGTATATTGCACTAGGGACAAGGAAGGCCTCGTTGAGAGTGAACCAGGTGGTTACCTAGAAAGAGAACATGCCAGGCAGAGAGGGCAGCAAGTGCAAAGGCCCTGAGGTAGGAGGTAGCTTAGCATGTGCAGGCACATCAAGGGGACCTGTGTCACCTTGGCTGCCACGTTGAGTGGTCTGTGGGGCAAGGGCAGAGGCAGGGGATTCATCAGAAGGTTATGGCAGCCATCAGGCCAGAGTTGATGAAGCTTGGAGCAGGAGGTAGTGGCAGGAGTGGTGAGAAGAGGTCAGATCCTGGACTTGTCTGGAAGGTAGAGAACAGGAGTTGCTGACAGAATGGGTGTGGAGTGAAAGAGAAAGAGGCATCACCGATGATGTCAAGGTTTTGAAAGACTGGCAGATGCTGTGATCAGGGAGGGGCAGGCCCGGGGAGAGGGGACAGAATATGAGGAGCTCAGTTTTGCCGGGCTAATTTTGGGATGCCTATCAGTGGAGATGTCAAGTGGGCAGCTGGATAAATGCATCTGGAGTTCTGGAGGAAGGTCCAGGTTAGAGGTGCAAAGAGCAGGGCATCGCCACGCACATATTGTGTTGAAGCCATAAGACCAGCCAGAGCCCCAGGGAGCCCGTGCTGAGGATCTAGAGGTGAGACTGGGCCCTGCGGCTCTCCATCCCTGCGAGGTGAAGCAGGTAAGAAGGAACCAGCAAAGGGCACTGAGAGGAGCACAGAGTGGGAGCCGAGGGAACAGAGCGTGTCCAGGAGAAGCAGCAAATGCTGTGACAGGCTGACAAGAGGTGGAGGACCGCCCACTGGGTTTAGCTGCGCGGAGGTGACCGGTGGCCACATGCAAGTCATCAGTGACCACAAGGAGATTCTCCTGGGGACGGGGGGAGGTGAGAGCCCATAGGAGTGCTCCAGGAGAGAGTAGGAGGGTACACTGTCCATCCAGGAGTTATTCTAGAAAAATAGCTTGGTCAAGAGAGGATTTTTCTTATCTTTTTTTTATGATGGGAGGAACAGCATAATGATTTACATCAGGAGTCCTTTACAAAGAACAGCTTAATCCCACTCAAAGCCTATTTCCGTAAATACATTTTTTATGGGAAACACAACCATGTTGTTTTGTTTTCGAGCTGTCTGTAGCTGCCTTTCGCCTACACAGGGAGTTGAGTGGTTGTGACAGAGATTGTATGGCTCCCAGGGCCTGATATTTACTAGCTGGCCCTCTACAGAAACGGCTGCTGAAAACTCGTACAAGTGATCCAGTCCGAGGGAGGCAGCAGATGATGCCGGTGGGAGTCAGGCTTGCTGCGAGATGTCCTGGAGCAGGCAGGGGGGAGAAGACCTGGTGAGCAGGTAGAGGGCTGACCTTATCTGGGAGCACAGACAGGGCACGCGAGAGGAGAGGAGAGGAGAGGAGGGAGAGTGTGCGGGCACAGACGCAGATAGGTGGGTGTGTGTGGTGGCCAAACCTCTGGAAGGCCTCTTCTGCCTGCTTCTGTTTTCTCAAGGTCATCAGGTGACAGTGACGTTGAGGAGAGCATGTTGGGGTTGGAGAGAGAAGGTGTGAGAATTACTAGGACAGGAAGATGAAGGAAGTGGGAAATCACAACACATTTGCTGTGCTTTCATCTGAGATGATGACCACATATTAAAGTGGAGCCAGTCAACAAGGTCACTGCTGTCTCCAGTTTCATTCTGCCACGTGGGTGCTGGCGTGGGGTCAGTGGAAACGTCCAATCTACTAGGTTTGGGGACTAGCCAGGAGAATGTGCTGAAGGGAAAGGGCATCATGGCAGCTCAGGTTGTAGCCAGGAGAGTGATTATAATCACTGACCACAGAATTTGAGCTGGGCAAGGAGGGACGTGAAACATGGTGGGCAGGGGACAGTGAAAGGGTGGAACCGCCCGCAGATCTTAGGTCCTGCGGGCTGGAAGGAGCCCTGGGGTGGAGGTGTTAGGAGGAGTGAGCTGCAGAAGAGGGTCAGTGGGCAGGGTTGAAGCCCAGACTTTGGAAGGGGTGCGGTGATGTTGGGATTTAATACTTTTCAAAAATAAACACTGGGCAGGCCAAGAAAACACCCACACCCGGAGTTTAGCCAGTTTCCCATCTGTGTCAGGTGTCTCCTTCCCCTCTTGATGGGTGCCCTTAGCTCCCAGATCCTTCTTTCAATCCCAGGCCTCTTTCTTGAGCTCCAGGACAACACGTGCCCACCCACCCGGACTCCTCCACAAAGACAGTCCTCAAATTTAGCTTGTCATCTTTCCACAAGCCTGTTTTTGCCCTGCCCTGTCCCCACGGGGGCATGTTGGCTGCCCACAGCAGAGCCTGGTCCCTACCCTCTCCCCCACTGAGTCCATCCTGTGTCCCGGTCATTCTTCCCCTTCCTCCTCTCCATCCTGCTGCTGTGCCATAATGCAGACCACCAGTGGCCCTCAGTTGCACTGATGACTGTGATAGCCTCTGGAGACGAACCTCAGCCTCCAACCTTCTGCCCCGGCCTTCATCTCCAGGGCCCAACCTGAGCTTGGCATCTTGCTGTTGTTAAATGAGTGACAACCCAAATGGTTGCAGCCTGTAGCCAGAATGCTGCAAACTCAGCTGGCCATGGTTTGTCAGTCACTGGCTTTGTCACTTAGCAGACTTCTGTCACATACCTACTGTGTGCCAGGAACAGCCACAAATAAGTCTCGTAAGAGCCCAAGATTATTGGTGGGAAGGGAAGTAGACAGGTACAGTCCCCAATGAAAGTGGCATTGGTGAGCTGGACTCAGAGATAGACTTTGTCCTGGGAGGTCACTTGTTTGCCCAGTGGCCACTCTGTATCCACCTGTGGCCTAGCCTTGACATCCATGCACGACACCTGTGTGCCAGCCTCCCTCTCTGAGTGAGGGGCTCCCCTTTGGGACTTCCTCCCTTCCTCCCCTTCCTGTCTGCTTTGACCCTCTGCCTCCTTCTGCTCTCAGAGTCCCCACCCTGTCTGTCGCTGTGCTCCCTCTCCCAGGAGCATTTTGTACACACCTTTCTCCAGCAGAATGAAGTGGACTTTGCATCAAAAAGCCTGAGTTCTTGTCCCAGATCCACCACATACTGGCTGTGTGACCTTCGACAAGTCACTCAGCCTCTTTAAGTCTCCATTTCCTTAAGTAAAACATGAGTTTACTGTTAGGTTTACCTTGGAGTTAGACTGTGAAAAATAGATGTGATTCTCTGTATAAAAGTACCCAGATCAGTGCCAATACAGATCGGGGCTCAGCAGACATTAGTTTGATGCGAATCATCATGAAGCTATCCTGACCATCCCTCTCCACCACCAAACCAGAGGTGACACCACATCCTACCACACCTCCCAAGCGACTTTTTTTTACTTCTCTTATGGCCCACCCTGAGTGGCAGAACTACACAGTAGTTAAATGCTGGAGAAATGCGGATGGGGGCCAGCTGGCATCCTCACTGGTCCACATGTTAAGGACTACTGGACGTTGTCAGTCAGGGTCGGCCACAGTACCGGCCCCCTGTGGCCAGATCTTCCAGTTTTTCCAGAGAAATGAGAAATGCAGATGTGCGTGTGAAATCAACCTCTTCAAAATATTGGCAACAAATTCAATGAAAAAAATATCTGTGGGAACCAATTAAAACACATCTAAGGGCCAGTTTGGCCCCGAGGCTACCAGCTTCTAACTGCTGCACTAGTTTCGGAGAGTGTGGGCTCAATCCCAGCCTCTGCACCCCTGACCTTGGCCCGGTTACAGCCTCCTGTTTGTGCTTCAGCTTCCTCACCTGTAACATGAGTGCAGCAATAGCTAACACGTATTGGGCGCCCTTTCTACCGAGGCACTCAGTGCACTACGCTTGACAGTAGTGCTCCAGGCACTGGTGCTTCTGGGCACGTACTTGTCCATTTACCACCAGGGGAATGGCAGCTCCTTGAGGTCAGGAGGTTCCCCAGTCTACTTGCTACCACCTCTTTGGGGCCTCCCAAATTGGCTCAATGATTTGCAGTCTGGTGAGGAAGAGGTTTGATGGAAGGCAGAGGACCTGCCCAGCCCTCAGGCCCCCACTCCTGCCCAGGCCTGCCTGGGCCTGCTCTGTGAGGGACACTAGAAGAACAGAAGTCACTGTTCCTACCCTGGGATCCAACAGGAGCCCAGACCTAGCCAGGAAACAAACAGCAGAGAGCAGAGGAAAGCAGATCATTGTGCCCATGAGTGCAGTGCAGGAAGGCCACGACTGGTTTCCAGGGTCCTGTGATCGGGGTTCATTTCTTTAAGAGCACTCTGAAGACATCAGACACTGGGATTACCTAGATGGGACTTCTCCGTCTGTTTCTTATTACTCAGACGTCCAGGGGCCAGTCTTTGATACAGGAACAGTCTTCCTGCCAGCCTCTAAGCGTCCCCTCTCCCATACCTCCCACCTCTGCCAGCCCACAGATCAGTCCCAGGCCTTGGCCGTTAGGACTCCCAGTGACTCCTCTCCTCTGTCTCCTTGTGCAGAAATGGAAGCTCCATTCTCGGAGACGCCGGGAGGCCATGAAGACATCTCCAGGGTGTTACTGCCCGCCAGGTAAGGAGCCGTACGAACGGGTGACGACAGGGACACACACCAGAGGCCCTCTCAGTGGTTGTGCTCTGGCCACACCCTGCTCAGCTTCCACTGAAAGCTTTTCATTTGAAAGATGGGAATGACAATATCTGTGATGTCCCCTTTCATCTACTCATTGATTGGCCCACCCATTCCTTATCCATCATGACTCATTCAAGCATTCATTCATTCATAAACTCTTCTATGGGCTTTCACTATATGCACCAGGTTGTGAAATTAGACAAGATAATGGGTGTGGCTGTGTTTTGCAAATTCTGAAGTGTTATGCAACATTGAGAGAAGATAAGCCCAAGAGGGCAGGGACCAGGTTCATCATGGTCACTACTGTGCCTCCAGCTCCTGACACACAGTAGGTGTACAAGAGTGTTTGTTACCGGAGTGAATGAATTATCCCATAATTGTAAAACTCCCTGCCCTCACTAGGTGGCTTAAGGTGCTTTGTGCTGCATGGTGTCTAGACTACCTGCACAAATGCACCCTGGCACACAGCTCCAGGTCGAAAGGTGACGCGGTGTAACTGAGTTAACCGGTCCAGTCTGCCATTTACTGGCCCTGTGTGCGCAGCTCACCTCCAAGGGCGCCTCATCTAGCGCTCTTCCCTCTGTATCGCACGACCTGCTCCTCACCGGCTCTGTCCACCTGGTCACCGCTATGTCCTGAGACCTGCTCTGTGCTGGGCACCGTGCTGCGTGTTGGGTTCAGTTTCATTGTCCACAGTTAATAATAGTGATAAGTAATTTCCAGGTTGCTGACCATTAGTATTAAGCCATGAGAATGACAGGTGCACAAGTTTCATTGTTCCCTTGGTAACTGGTATGGGCTGTACTTCTGGGGGAATGAGGAAGGAAGCTCCGAAAAAGAGCTGGGGCAGAAAATAATCGAGTAATCGCAGAGGATTTTGCTCTGCTCTGGACCTCTGCCAGTTCAAAGCGTAGCCCCTCGATGCCCGCTGTGGACAGGTGGCATTGGCAGGACACTAACTGGGCTCTCTGGCAGGCCCTCCATGGACATAGGATCTGAGGGGCCCTAGTAGCCCTCACCCATGGTCCCCAAGCCAGGGAAGAGAGGCCAACAGATGTTGAGCATATGGGAAATGGAGGGACTGCATTTGCTGGAGCATGAGTGGGCTGAGGTCGGAGTCACAGTTCAGGGGAGCTGCCACAGGAGATGGTGACATCATGATGGGATTCAGCTGGTCCCAGTTGGAAGAGGGTCATCTGGGTTAATTAAAGGGTGCCCAGAAGCCCTGGGAAGCTCGCTCCCTCCCTCCCTCGGGGCCCAGGAGATTGAGCCCTGGGATCTGGAAAAGCTTTTGGGAGAAAAATGCCAAGATTAATGAGATGAAATGAAGGCAAAGGTGGGGTGATGGGGCCTGGGCAGAGCCACTGTAGGTAGCATCGGGGTTTCTAAGGCAGCTGTGTTTCAAATAATCATGTCTGTTGTCTCCATAACTCGGTCAGTTGCAGTTGTAGGGGGGGGTTTGCTCAAAGTATAGAGTACTAGTGAAAGGCAGGAGATTTGGAGCCATGGAAGACAGGGGTTTGAATTTCAGCTCTGACATTTACCAGCTGTGTGACCTTCAGAGAATTATTTAACCTCGCGCTGCCTTAGTTGCCTCATGTGAAAAATGGGGATAAAGCCCATTTCGCAGGTATATGATGCAGTGAGATAATTGTGGGAAGTACTTAGCACCTTTCCTGATTCCTAGTAAACAATTACTCTCCTCCCTCAATTCCTCTTTCATTTTAAAGATGCTCAGAAATCCTTATCAAGCACCATGTCCTGATGTTGGGGGCAGTGTGGGCAAGGTAGAGGCTTACCTTTCTCTCCTCCCTGCCTGATTGGGCATCACATGTCCCGCCCGCTGTCCGAGTGGGTGCCTAGCCTATAGGTGTCAGTTTTGTGCTTGGGAGAGTCTGGCTCTGGTGGCCCTGGGAGGCTGGGAGCTGGGGAGGCTGTGGCAGGAGGGAGGAGGGATTTGGAAAAGTGCTTTCTCTCTCCTCACCTTCTGGGAGTCCGTGTGGGACCCAGGGCTCTGGGATAGGGGGGAGAAGTCGTGAGGGAGCATGAGCAGCTCCCAGGTGGCGGGTACGAGGGCACATTGGAGTGAAGGGACACAGTGGGGAGAAGGAAGGGCTTGATGCAGGCCCTGTGTGGGAGGGGCCACCAGCAGGGACTAAGTTAGCCAGGAGACGGGAGGAGGGAGAGCAGTGGCTTCTGGAAGGGGTGGCCAGGGTGTTAGAGAATTCCCCAGAGGGCAGTTTGGCCTGAAGTATAGATCAGAGCCAGGTAGTTAGAGAATTTAAAGAGAAGACCCCAAATTGAAGCAAAATAGGCAGGAGACTAAGATGCTTTCCCAGCTTTTTGGAATTGGCAGAGGACTGGAAGGGCTGCACAGGGGCGGCACGGACAATAGAAATGTGGGGTGAATGCATCTAGTAGGATGGGCTAGGTCCTGCTGCGTCCCTGGACCTGGCCCCTCTGCCCAACCTGAGGCTTCCTGTAGTAAAGTTACCTCCTTCACACTGAAGCCTGCAGGCCAAGTGGCTGCCAACCTGGTTTGAGTAATAGTAGTTATTGCTGCTGCCCCTAACTGAGGATCTACTATGTGCTAGGCACAGTACTGGGCACTTCACAATACTGAGCACTTCTCCAAACAGGCAGAGTGGAGTTCTCACATTCTGAGATGTTTGCAAATCTCCAAACTCATGAGTAAAACACCACGCTCACTCATGCGCCTAAATCATGCATCTTCGAGTAGTTCCTTAGGGTCAGCGTTTATGAACCACTGTTCATAAACTTGGACAGTTGTGAGTGCCACATACAGAGTCAAAGCATCATTCCATTTTCTCTTGCCAGCATCTCATCTTGTGCCCCATACACTGTAGATGCTCAAGGAATGTTCCATAACTGACCATCAAGAATCACCCCTGAATGATTGGATTCGTTCTTGTGCTCTCCATCTCCCCTCAGGTTGGTTTCTGATGTCTCCCCCACTTTGAGGCTGCTCTAAGTCTTGCCTGATGCTGAAGTCACAGCTGTTGGGACACAACAAATAAACACACACTCTTCCTGCCCACTGTGGCAGCTAAGATTGGAGCCTAGAGCCCCAACCCTGTGCCTGCCCCCAGTTTGCCTCTGCAGCCCCTGGGCTGAGGTGGGCATCCTGTGGTGGGTGTGTTCTTCCTTGTGGCAGCCTTGGGCCCTGGGCAGCATCCAAAGAGCTTGGGACACATAATCATGGGCAGAAAACCCACCTCCTTCCCTTCCTACTCTGACCTTGCCAGCATCCTCCCAGGATCCTCCCTGTCCCAAAATAGCCACGTACTGGCTGAAATCTGGCTGTATCCTGCTTCTGGGCTGCATGTACTTCTCGCCTGGGGAGTGATGGGCCTGTGGGCCTGGGACGGGATGCCAAAGGTCAGGCCTTTTAGGAGAGACACGGCTGCCAGAAGTTCAGAGGAATAGGTGTGGACCCTTTGCAAAGCCTATGGCCTGGAGGGACAGGAGAAGGGCGCTGGGAACAGATATACAGACCGTGGGACTTCCTAGGCCACTTGAAAAGAACACAAAGATCAGGGAAACTCTCCCATTCTCTTTCCCTGTTCTTAGTAACAAATGAGGAGCACGACAATGTAGGCTCCAGGCAGCAAGGAAGCAGCTACTTCAGGCCCGCCACGCCGGGGCTGGGTGGGGCTGGGTGGGGCTGGCAGTGTGAGGGATGCCACAGGGTCCTACACATGGAGGGAGCCAGGACCAGCCGAGCTGCCGGAGCAGGCTCCTTCACTGTCTGGGCTTCGCCTTTAAGGGGAAGACTAGGTCAGAGTCACGCACTGACCCCCAGGCCAAAAGGCTGGACAACCGTAGTGGGGCAAGGGGTGACATGGTCAGGTCTGTGCATTAGCAGCGTCGCCAGCTCTGGCATAGAGGATGGATGAGGGGAGAGGAGGTGCCTCCAGCCAGGCTAGTGGAAGAGGCCTTGGCCATCCCTTGGTTTAGGGTGTGCTAATGAGATGTGCGTATGAAGTTCCAGGGATTCCAGAGCTTAAACCTCCTGGAAAACTTCCCGGAGGAGGTAGCACTGGAGGCTGGCGGTAAGGAACAGAGGAGCAGGTGGGGACACAGAGTTAGGGTATAGACACAGCTGCCGCCATAACAACAGACCCCAAATACAGGCATTCCTATAAGGGAAAAGGGGGGTCTCTTCCTTAGCAGGCTGGTCCAGGGCTGGAAGGGTGGCCCTGCCATCATCAAGTGGCTTTCGTCTCGGGGCTCCTAGCAGCTGCTTCATTTTCACTATCCCCTGGCCGGCATGGAGAAAGAAGGGGCCCTGGAGAGTACGTGCCCCAACCCTAGAGCAACACTTGAAGAAAACACATCACTTCTGCTCATGTCCCATTGGCCAGCGCTTAGCCGCTGGTTCCCCCGATCCCAGGGAGGCCAAGCAGTGTTTTCTGCTGGGTGGCCGTATGCCCGGACACAACTTTATTACTCTGGGACGTGGGAGACCAGATCCCTAGGAACAACTAAGAGTCCGCATGGAGGGCACTCCAGGTGAGGCACCGGCGTGGGCGGAGGCTCTGAGCGTGAGAAAAGGCAGGCCTGTGTGGGAACGGCAGGCAGGTGGAGGAAGCCGGAGCGCAGGGCAGTGACGGGCAGCAAGGGCGGGAGAGGCAGCAAAGGCCCGGGCTGAGGAGTTCCCGCTCGGATCTCGCCCTCGAAGGGTTTCCCCCGAGGGTGCCTGGTACGGCTGCCTGGAGCGCTCTGCTGAGTCCCATTCCGAGGCTGCGTCCAAGGGCAGCTGAAGGTGCGGCAACCGCTTAACAATGTGCCGCGGATGCCTGGGGTGGGCAGCGATGCCTGTGCCCTGGCTTCGTCACTCTACCCGAGATGATGTCGCATCAGAGACGGCTCGGGGAGTAGGGATGGGATCTGATCCACTTTGTATTCTAGGGCCTTAGCTAGCAGTGATGTGGACGATGGCTTAAACAGGGGAAAGCCCCTTCCAGCAACAGAAGTCTGAGACTCTATGAACAGGGCTCTGCTTTCTCATGTGTTTCTATTTACGGTCACGTTGGCACTGCCTCTCAGGGCTTGGTTGTTTTCCATAGGTGGGGAGAGTTGGTGTCCACACATCCTGAAGCCCTGCCTTTGTCTAGCCTTGCCCTGTTTGCCCGGGCACCAGTTTTTGCCCCCGCAGCCTCATTGCATTTACACTGGCAGGGCCTATGGCCAGAGCTTCTGTCCCCAGCTGGGCCCCTCCTCCCCTGGGCTGCAGCGGAGAAGACCCACAGCCTCCCTTCCTTTGTGGCTCTCCTTGTTTCAGACTCAGCTAACCCAGAAGAGGGAGCATGCAGAACAGTGTCCCTGGTGTTATTCATAAAGGAGAAGATTGCAGAGCTAATGGTTGTTTTAGGGAGAACGTTTAAACCAAAGAAATACTGTTTCCAGGTACCTCAGAAACTACATGTAAATAACCATTGGGGTAATTCTGAGCCTTTCCTGGTTATCCTTAAAATGCATTCCCAAGGGCCAGCCTGGGAAGACACCCTCCTGTTCAATTCAGACTCCCCCTTGTTTTGCCTCAGCCGGAGGGATGGACTTTCACATGCTGTGTCAGCTTCACTCTCCCTCTCCCACCCCCCCTCCTCCTGACTCATGGCCCATCTGACCTCCCAGACACCCAGGCACCAACCCATCAGTGCCTTCCTCTCCCTCACCCACTGCCCTATGTCAGTTGCTGGGTCCTGTCAATTCCACTCCCCTGCTCAGAAACCATCCATGGCTCCCTAGTGTTCCTACACCCCCACTCCAATAATAAGCCCATTTTTTTCTCTCTAGTCTAGTCTCTGACCAGTCTCCCACTTTGTTGTACTCCTTTTCTTTCAGTAAAATTGGGCCACTCACCAGCCCTGCCCATACGCTGGTGTCTCACCTGTGCACGTTTGCTCTCTGTTTCTACCCGATGAACCTTTTGTCCCCATCCCAGGCCTACTCTAGGCCCTGCAGCTCCTTCCATCCTTCTGTTCTCCCATAGCCTTTTTCATTAGCTCTGCAGTTCACTTGCTATGTTAACATGATGCCTGGTGTGTGTTCAATGTATAATCCAGGCAAAACCACCTACTGGGACAAGTAATCAGTCTTCAAATGAGAAGTGAAAACAGACCAAAATGCATACACACCTGCGAAGGTTTCTTCCTGACCACAATCATAAACCATTTGATTTCAATTATATAGGCTCTTGACAGCAAAACTCAGGGTGAGGCTCTTACACAGAGAGGGTCTTTTGTGGGTTTCCAGCCAGGGAGACCCTTCCCCACCTACAAACCACATTGGGCAGCCTCCTTGATGTCTCCTCCTGGCCCTGTCACAGGCCACCCGTCCTCAAAGAGCACACTCTGGAGCCAGCATCTTTCTCCCACACCTGGCCCTTTTCCAACATTCCCTGTCCTGGGGAATGGCACCATCACCACATGGGCCCAGCACCTGGGCTGGAACCTGGGCAACAGCCTGGACACTGCCTTTGCTCTCATATCCCATCAATCACCGACTGATTAGGATAAAGGTTCCAGTCCCCAATGTGGCCCAGTGACCCTTCAGACCTCCCCGCCACCAGGTATTATCCCTTCTGTGTGCAAAGTGACACCTGTGCTGGCCTGGTGACACCTGTGTGCTGGTGACAGTATTTGGAGCAGAGAGGCTATAGGGAAAGGGAGCCATAGCCAGACCAGAGTGGGGATGGTGTGCTTTAGAAAGCAGACGGCAGTCAAAAGCTCGGACCCTGGGCTCCAAATGAAGACACGTCCTGTGGCCTTTTGTGGTCCTATTTCAGGCAACCTGCCTGCCCCAGAAGGGGGGCTGGCTGTCACATTGGAGGGGGCCCTGGACACAAGGAAGCACCCAGCCCTGTGGGGAGGAGGGTCAGGAGCCCCTGTGAGGAGGGCTGCAGAGACGCACAGCTGCCCCCAAACGTCCCCGCCTGCCCCGGGCAGCGCCTCTTCCCTCGGGGCCCTGCGCTCTGCACTTCACAGCCTCCTGGGGAATTCTCTAAAGTTAATCATTTCTTCCCCATTTCCTCCCGTAAGCACTTCCAGATCCCCAGCCCTCCTGGGCGTTGCTGATAATGTGTTTCTCCTAGATCAGCTCTGATAACACCCGCCCGGGTGGTCACTGGGATTTGTAGAGAAATGAAAATAAGGAAACGGAGAGTTCCGGAAAGGCAGGGGCCGGGGCCAGAAGCCCTGGACTGGGATGGCTCCCGGACCCCAGGGGCTCTGAGCAGGTCACTGTCCTCTCTCTGGGCCTCTGATTTCTCACGTGTAAACAGAAGTGACTTTAAAGAACAATGCGGAAAGATCTGGTAAAGAGTGGGATGGCCCCAATGAAGCCACCCCTCCTGGGCACACCCTAGAGAAACACATGTGCGTGGGGAGGAAGCGTGCTCCCTGGGCTCTGTGTGTGCTACTGAAGAAAGGAAAAGAAAACCCAAAGGTTTGTCAGTAGAAGAGCAGAGACAGGTGGATATTAAATTGAGATATTTCCATCAATGAAATACTATACCCCGTCAGCGCGTGAACTTGACCTGCAGACCAAGCTGTGTTTTGGGTGAATCTCATCCTAGAGAAAAAAAGCAAGTTACAAAGACTGTTCACAGTACAATTCATTTACACAAAGTTAGAAACATATAAAACAACATGATACATTGTTCAGGGAATATATGCATAAGCAATGAGTATATAAAGAAATGCATGGGAGTGATAAACACCAGATTCGGTGGGAGCAGAGATTGGGGTCCCTGAGGGTTTGGCTATATTGCTAGCTATTAGGCTGGATGATGGGTATGCCGAATTCATTATTTTTTTTTGTAACAACTTTATTGAGATATAATTTCATATACAATTCATCCACTTAAAGTATACAATTTGATGATTTCTAGTATATTCCAAGTTGTGCAACCATCATCGAAATCAGAGCATTTCACCACCCCCAAAAGCAATCCAGACCCTTTAGCAGTCATCCTCCATTTCCCCAACCCCCCCAGCCCAGGCAGCCACTGATCTTTCTATGGATTTATGTAATGTTTTTAGGTTCACCCATGTTGTAGCATGTGCCAGTACTTCATTCTTTTTTATTGCCGAATAATACATTATATTATTATATATACACATTGTACCTCTTTGAATGTCTAAAATATTTCAAGATAAAACATTTTTTAATTATGAAGTTGGTTAGAGGATGCTGTTGGATTAGAGTATGTTGAAACAGCCTGTCGGGCCTGACCCTATACTACCTTATCGGCACTTCCGACCAACAAGGATGTGTCATCGCTTGGAGCTTAGATTCCATGTGTGGGGCCTTCAGCCACCTCTGGGCTGTCAGCAGTAGTGCCAGCCCTACCAGGACCCAGAAGGAGACCCACCCTGCTCAGCTAGACTCCAGCACCCAACCCCCTCCTGACTCTCTGTTGCCTCCTTTCCCCTCCTCTGCCCTGCTCAGTGTTGCCACCTCTGTAATGTCTTCCATGACTCTCGGGTATGGCTGGTGGCCCTTCCCAGGAATCCCATTCTACTCCTTATTAGTCATGGGACTGTGGATGGCTTACTCTCCTGACCTCATGTAAAATGAGGGACAATAACAGTACCCACCTTATTGGACCTGACACATACTTGACTCAAAATGATTTGTTAGTTGCCATAAGGATGATGATTTTGGTGAGTGGAGAGGAGCTTCTGGTGAGGTGGAGTTGTGAGGAGAAGTTATAGCCTTTACTCAGTTGCATCCAGCCATGTGAGATCCTGAAGAGGTGCCATGTCCTGCCACCCAATGCCATGGGGAAATGTAGCTTGTGTTGTAGAGGGTGTTGGCTTACTCTCACCTCCCTCTCTGCCCTGTTGGAGGCTAAGTCATTCCAACTCCATGAAAAATTTGGGATGCCTCTACTTTCAGGACACTCTGCAATGCCCTGCAGGAGATGCAAAATGGATGAGATGCGTGCCTGCCCTCAAAGCCGGAATCCCAGCTCTCTATGTGTGGCTTTCAACACTGGAGAAGCCACTTAACCTCTCTTGAGTTTCCATGAGCTCAGCTCTTACGTATAAACAACTATCTTACAGGGTTATTGCAAAAGTTCTTGGTCAACTGTGAGGAGCTATACAATTGAAAGCTAGTAGAAGGAGAGGAATTGGACTTGCCCACAGTCCAGTTATATAATAGAGGGTAGGCTGTGTTGAGTGCTGTGCCATATAAGTACAGGACCATGGACCGTGGAGAGGGGAGTGTTAATTACAAGTGAGGCAATGGCCGGGAGGTGGGATGTTTGAGATCACTACTGATGCTTAGCGTCAGAGGGCTTTGGAAGCTGCTTTATAAAGAAAGACTCTCCCTCCCTGCACTCCACTCTCTCCAGCCACAACCTGGAGCCGGAACCACTGGGCAGTGGGGATTTTCTTAAAGGTTGTGTTTGTGCCCTTTGTCCATATGACAACAGGCAACCAGCCTTACTCTGTATCCTGAGAGGGGGAGGAGCCATGTTTGCAGCAGCTGTTGGTGGGGTTGGGGGCGACTCTGAATTTTGTAGGAACTGCAGTCAACAAGGGACAGCTGTCTGTCTGGGTGGACTCGCAGTAGACAGCAGCACTGGCTGTGCATTCATTTTACCCTGTCAGTCCAGCTTCTAGCCTCAGAGAAGCCAGCAGAGGAGACCAGAGGAAAGCAGACTCCCCAGGTCCCGGGAGGATTGGCTACTCTTGCGATGGTTCCACACATTTGTATCATGCTTACCTGCCAGAGACTTTTCCTTAGAACCTGCCCTGTGAGGGCAGAAACTATGGCCAAAGTGAACCCCCACCTCCCACCCCCTTTATCCCAACCCAGCAGAGGCAGGCCAGGGACCAGTGGCCAGACTCTGGGCTGGCTGTATGCTCTTCAGGGCTCCAGGCTGCCTATAAGCTGTGTTGACATGTGACCTGGGCCCACCATGGGTTAACAGCAGCTCCAGGTCCAGGCTCAGTGCCATAGGGGTACAAGGTCAGTCAGACACAGTCCCTTCAATGCAGGGCTAAGTAAGAGCTAAGCAGAAGCAGAAGCACCATGTTTGGAAAATGTGTAAGAGAAGGAGTGATCACTTCAGAAGGGAGGAATCAGGAAAGCGTCATGGAAGAAGTGGCATTTGAAGCAGACCTTGAAAGACAAGTAAGAGGTCAGGAACTGAATACTTACACAAGGACATTGTAAGCAAGGGGGACAGTGTGATAAAAGTATAGAGACCTAAGGAATGTGCTTTCTTACTCCTTTCCACTCTGGGAAAGAAGAAATAATCTAGAATGGCTATAACAAGCTCACTGGAGGGATGCTGGCAGAGAGAAGTCTGGGATGAAAAGTTAGGGGTGGGGGAAACAGACCATGAAAAGAGTTGAACACCACCCTGAAGATGCCATGGAAGGTTTCTCAGGACGGATGAGACGGCATCCAGCTGTGCGCACTGCAGTGCAGAAGACAAATTAAGGTCACTTAGAGGAGCCAGGAAGAGACAGCAGCAATGGTTCTACTGAGAGGAGACACAGAGCAGCATGTGGAAGGGGCTGAGGGAGTGGGATGATCGCAGAGGTAAAGCTGGCAAGTGTTGGCCACCTGGCAAGTGTGGACAAGGGAGGAGGCAAGGCAGTGGTGGGCCTGTGAGCCCAGGGGAGCAACCATGATAGTGGCATGTATTTTTTTTAAGCAGTCGTGTCTGCCCTAAATTGTTTATTAGGTAAGAATTTTACAAACATGATATTAGTGGTAATGGTGGGGCTGGAGAAGATTGCCCTTCTCCAAGCTGCATGGCAAGAACCACCAGTAGTGTGCTGGGACGTGTGGCCCTTTCCAGGCCACAGCTTTTATAGCCTGCAGAAGTCATCCCTCCCATCTCCCTGTGCTTGTGGACTGGTTTGGTGATCCGTTGTGTGTCCGGGTTCCGTCTGATGACTTTATGGACTGGATTGATGCAGATAATCTCAGAGAATTTGTACATTGAATTTCACCAGCCCAGGAAGAATTCAGGACTCTCAGAGCCCCATCCAGCTCACTCCTCGGCAGCACACTGAAGGCTTCCAGCAAACTTTAGCTGGTTACCACCATGATGGACAGGCTTGCCATAGGTCACAACCTTAAGAATTGGGGGTTTGCCACCACTGAGGTGCACATGAATCTGATATATGACATAAGCTTGCTTGGCTTTGTATCCCAGCCTGCACGCTTTATCAGGCCAGGTGGGACAGAGGCCCTGTGGAGAGCAGAGAGCTGGTGTTACCGCCAGCAGCGCACCCTGAGAAGAAACTGCATTAAATCAGACTGCTTCTTCCTCCGTAGCTCCTGGATATACTTGTAAGTGCCCAGCTTGGCTTACCTGAGGGCTGGGGCTGAACAGAAAGGGATGATCACAGTTCATATTTATATTAAGAGATGGCATCATCCTCGTGCTTTACATACAGTATTGCTTATATATCAAGCATTCTGTGATCTAGGGCTGTGATTATCCCCATTTCAAAGATGAGGAAACTGAGACTTAAGATGTTCATGAATCTCCCACAGTCCATGGCTAAGAGCCAGAGCCAGGACGCAAGCCCAAGGCACTGAGTGCCAACACCTTTGCCCTCAGGGACGGAGCAGATGAGAGTAGGGTGGAGAGGAAGGATGCAGGGCTCTACTTTGGAAAAGTTGGGGGTTGGGTGGGTGGGGTTACAGGATGTCCCTGTGGAAGTGCTGAGGGCCCTGAAAGGATGAGTGGGGAGAGGGAAACTCTGACACTGTGGCCTAGAGAAGAAAGGCCTTACCTGGAGCTGACTGGCTGCTGAGCTCACAGGCTCAGGGCAGAGAGAAGGCAGGGAGGCATCTTGCTGGAAAGCCTGCTGGAGGCACCCAGGTTGGAGGCTCTGCACCCACCTCTCCCAAGGTGAGATGTGGTCCCATATGCATTGTGGAGCTACGGGCTTGGCCCAGGTTGCTGAGGGTAGAGGGGCTCCCTGCTCTAGACTCAGTGGAGGATCCCCTGATCTAGTCTCTACCCACTCTACCCTGAAAGAAAGTCCCAAAAGAAAATTCTACCACCTTGATAAAAGAAATGCCAGGTGCTACTTGGAGGAAGGGGGCAGTAAATAGGAATGGCATATGACCCTTATAAGGGACTGGAAGGTGAAGCATACTGGGCACACAGACACAGCTCTCAGCTCCTCCTGGAGTCACCGCAGCCACCCACTCCCTCACTGGCTGCTCCACTCCTTGTCACAGCCCAGCCAGCCTCTCACCTCAGTTACTCCCTGGTAGATTCCTGTTCCACCATGCAGACAGCTGGGATGGTGTCTGACAGCAGCTGGCGTGATTGCCTACTTTGCACCTTGCAGACCTCATCTCATCCTCGCAACATCTCTCTGAGGTTAAGACTCACGCTACTGCATTTTCTAGGCGAGAATCCTGATTCTCAGAGTCCTTCACTCAGGACACAGGGTTAGGAAATGGCAGGGTTGGGACTGAAAACCAGCTCTGAGACATCAGCAGATGCATTAGGAAATCCGCCCTTCTGATGAGCATCCTACACTGTACAGCCCACATTAACGGGAGTGCCGCCCCGGAGCTCCGAGGGGGAGGACTTGGCAATGGCCATAATGCTTGTCTGGGGAGGTGGTGTCAAAAAAGCCTGGAGGACCTTAATTAATAGTGATAATAACAACAACATATATTAAGGGCTTACTCTGTGCCAGGCACTGTGATAAGCACGTTAGTGCATTATGTCATTTAAGCCTTATAATTACCTTATGTCACAGGCACTATTATTATTATCTTCGTTTTACCTGTGGGAAGACTGAGGCCCAAAGAGGTTATGTAATGTGGCCAAGGTCACAGAGCCAGTGGGTGCTGGAGCCAGAATTATTTCAACCCGAGTAGTCTGACTCGGAGCAAACCAGAGCCATATCCGAATGTAGACTTGCTCTCCCTCCTTCTGCCTTCCTGTCTCTGTCTCTTTCACTAACTTACCGACCCAACAAACAGTTCTCAAATGCCACCTCTGTGCCATGCCCTGTCCTCAGGAAACTAGGAGGAGCTCATAGTCTGGTAAAGGGATCCATAGGTAAAGCAGTGGCTACAGCAGAGACCGAGGGCTCAGGTTGGGGCAAGACTGCAGGTGGTGGCAGGTGGGTGCCTTGCACAGGGCAGTCCAGGTACAGTCCTGGTCCCCCAAGCCCTGGGATCCCAACTCCTGTGAGGTGGGCTACAGTCAAAGCGGGGACCAAGATGGGGACAGCAGCCGAGAACCATACTATTGATAGTGGCCTACACAGCTGGCATTTGTACTGAAGGCACCAGCTCTGGGGGTCAGAGAGGTGAAGAGGCCCCCAGCACAGAGGCAGTAGTTCTGCATGGGGGGGGGGGGGTTGGCAAAGATTGGTGGGGCAGGGCAGGGCAGGCAGAGGAGGGTGAGAGCACTACAGAAGTCAGACCCACCAGTAGCTGAGTGGCAGCAGGGCTATCCCAGGGCCTGCCTGTCATTCTTTTTGGCTCACTTCACAAATTCATTTCAGTATGATGCTTCCTCTCCCCGCATCCCCCCACCCTGCCACGCACACCCCGTCTTTGCCATCTGTCTGTGTGTGGCGGGTATGGCAGGCAAGGTGTTGCAGGAATGCCTCCAACAGGGCAGGAGTGTGACAAAAGGAGACAGAGATGGCTGGGCAAGCCAGCTCCTCCATCCAGTGGAAACCTGGGGAGGCTCCTAGGGGCTAGATTGAGGGTTGAGCCTGGGCAGAGGCCTCCAGCGGTGCTGCCTGCCACTTCCATCGGCCCCAGTGGGGAGGAAGTGCCATGAGCCAGCCTGGCATGGAGCAGCAGGACATGCCCCGCAGATGGCTGGTTTTAAGTGGACGCCAGCTCCCCACATAGTTATTCAGTCTGTCACAGGGGGCCTAGCACACAGTGACAGGCGAACGGGGAGGGGGTGCCGGTCCCAGACCAACTGAGGGCAGAGTGGACAGGTGCTCCCAGCCCTGCACACGTGCCGGCACAGAGGGCTCTTCAGGCTCCGCCTCCAGGCTCCAGAACACCCAGGCCCCAAGGGCTTTGGCAGCCTTAATGTCCTTTTCAGTTCCCTTTCAGCTTAGGACCTGGTGCCTTTGTCTTGTGGTGCTCCTGGGTCCCCACATCGTGGCCACATCCACATTCCACGGTGGCCTGACACACTACTCACAGCCGTGTGGGTTCTGATTGGTGGGTCTGTGCATCCCTCTAGTTCCAAACACTTGACAACAGCACCCTGGCTGCATTCGTCATTTGTTGGCCCTCAGAGGCACTGACCTGTACCCGGTGTTCTGCTTCTACCCCAGAGAACAGGGATGACAAAGGGATGGACATGTCATTGGACTGAATGTGCACTGGCCCTGAGAAATGACAGTGGAAGATTTTAAAATCTCTGTTATGTTACTCTTTTGCAGTTATGTGCCTCTTTCTCCTAAAATGTGGTTCTGGATTAAAGAGGCTCCTTTTGCCTGATGGAAGTGTTATGATCTATGGTGCCCACCGTGCCTAATTTTTTGCAGATACAGACCATTCATTTCTTGGCCCTTTGTTTCTTCTCCACCAAGCATGAGACAGAACTTGATTTTGGAAAGTCTCTCCAACTCTAGAAGAATCCAGCTCCCATTCCTGACAATTATAGTGCTGGTGTCTGCCAAGAGTTCCTTAGCTGAGGAAGGAGGGGGAGGAGCCAGCCAGGCACAGAGAGGACGAGTGAGGAGCCTGTAAGCTGAGGGGAGATGGTGGCCTAATCTGGTCCTGACCAGAAATGAGGGGGGAGCTTCTGCCTCCCCAGCCCGTCCTGTAGGGATGGAGGGGGCATAAAGCCCCTCCTTTCAGCTCCCAAATCCAGAATGCAACACGGAAGGGATGGCAGAGGTCATCTTGAGCAATGTGGGGCAGCCGCAAATCCTTTCTTTGAAGGGGATCTTCCATGCAGCCCAACACATGCCTCATGCAAAAGTAAGAGCTGAGCTCTCATGTGGGATTGGAGAGGGGGATACACCCAGGGTGTATCCCATTGGTGTCCCCCTCTAGGTGCCTCAGAACTCTAGGAGCAAGACGTAAAATCCTCTGGTGTTACCCAATCTGTTCGTTTTGCTGTTGGGGAAAACGAGGCCCTAAGAGGAAAAAAGGAACATGCTCCAAGCTGCACAGCCAGATGGGGAATGGCAGGGCTCTTTCCACTATGTCTTGTCCCCAGAATGGGCCCCAGAGTCACTACTGTGGTCACAGGGAGGCAGGAGTTTTATGGAAACTGGGGCAAGACAGAGGGGTGTGAAACAGCCCAGTGGCCAGTGGTGGCCAATGCCACAGCCCTGATGCCTCTGCAAGGCCAAGAGCTTGGACCAGGCTGGGCGAGTGGTTCTAGGTTCATCTGTCCCTGAGACAGCCGGTTCTTCCTGAGAACAAAGATACCGCCACATCCTTGAAGCTGACTGGCCCCTGCAGCCACCACTCACCACACAGTTACATCCAGGGATGAAGTCAGACCTGGTCTTCTCTGCTTCTCCCTTCGAGCTTCTCCCTCTCCTTACTCCCTGGGGGGGGGGGGGGTCCCCTGGGAGTTAGAAGTTGGCCTTGACTCTCACTTCTCCTCCATCCTCTGTGCCCATCCCCCTTGTGGAACGGACACCTACACAGTAGGATTATGTTTCTGTAGAACAACAGCCTCAAAGATTCTGCTAAAAAGAAAAAGAAATGGGCATACAGAGAAAGAACCAGATTCTATTACCCAAAGGAAACTCAGGCTGGAAACCCATTTCTGATGTTCATTTTAGTAGCTCTGCAGTGGGGATGGATGTTACTCATAACACTTGCCCACCTTAAAGTCCCCTGTGGATGTGACTCATTTTCCTGGCCTTGGGAAACTCCAGCCTTTCCTTATTCCCATGCAACCCTGTTCTTGGTCATCCAGCCAGCGCAGGAGGCCAGGGCCCTGTGGTTTGAGTACCCCTGGATTGGTTACACTCCATCCATGGTGCCCGGAGCAGTAGGGGGTCTGCCTTTGCTCCAAGGCATCCAGGCAGCCCCTTCCTCATGTTGCAAGGGGCCACAGGAGAGAGCAGCAGCCACACATCTGCTCTCTTCCCTCCCCCACTTGTGTCAGAGCCAGACAGGCCTAGCCAGGATCTAGTGAGAACCTGGGCTTTACAGACGGAGTCTAAGATGCAGGGACGAAAAGAGGCTCTTTCAGGGTTACCTAGCCATTTCTGGAAGTGTCTCTACTAACGAGTGGCAGGATTGTCTGCTGGCTGAGTCTCAGGATCCAACTGTGTTACAATGGGCAAGTGGCTTATTAACCTCTCTGAACCTCAGCTGGTTTCGTAATACGTCATTTCACCGAAGTTCCAAGAACCTATCAATTAAGTGATGTCGTTGTACAGAGCACTGGCACTCGGTTGGATATAGGCCTTTGTAAAGGCTTCACAACTGCCCTGGAAGGTGATGGTGAGCCCTTGCTCTTATGCACACTTTGTGGCCCTCACTTTCTGGGCCTCAGCTCCCACATCTGTAAAATGAGGCTATGGCAGCCTCATTGAGTGAGCCAACCATGTGAAGAGTTAAATTATTTAGAACTTGAAAAGTTAAGCCTGGCATACAATAAAGCTTTGTAAAGTGTCTATTAAGTAAATTAATTAAATAATTAAAACAGAGGATGGAGAATGAGCATTCCAGCGAGAGGGTGCAAAGGCCCCGAGGTGGAAATGAGCTTGGGGTGTCTGAAGAAGAGAAAGGAGGTCTGAGTGGCCCGATGGAATGAGGGGAAGGGAGAGAAGAAAGAGGTCGTGGGGCCAGCCCTGTGGTGCCTCGCAGGACTCTGGCCTGTGGGGTTTGTAAATTTTGCCCTCAGTGAACCAGGAAGCTACTGAAGGGTTTTAAGAGGGAGTCACATGCTCAGATTACATTTTACATTTCTCTTGGTGCTGGCTGAGGATGGATTATCCGGCTGGGGCCGGGTGGGGCAGAGGTGCAGGGAGAAAAGAGCCTGTGGTGGGTGTCCAGGTGAGGGGCGATGGTGACAGGCTTGGGGTGTGTTTTGGAAGTGAAGTTGGCGGACATTGCTGATGAACTGCTTGTGGGGGCGAGAGACGGACAGAAGCCAAGTAGGACTTAGAGCGTTTTAACTGGAGCCCTCGCCTGGTCTGGGCTCTGAAGGGGCTGGAGCTAGAGAATGGCTCCAACCCAAGGTGTTGGCTGGGGCAGGTTTCCTGGTGGGATGGAGGCAAGGCTGAAAGAAGAGCCTGGAGGGACAGTCAGTGGCACTGAAGGAGCCTGGTTACTTAGGGGGTCCTGTAACTTACATGTAATTTACACACACCCCAGCTGTGGTATCTGTTTGCTAGAGTGAGCAGTCAATTGAATGGCCTAGTTTCACTTCTCGCTCATCAGCTCATGCCTATCCTAGTCAGGCACAGAGAGGGACCTGGGTTTGGGGGGAGGAATGGACAGCCTGTCTGTGCAGCTGTGGTGGGAATACAAATGGTGAGCTGATGAGATGCAGCAGCCCCAGAGTCAAGGATGTCCTGAGTTCCCCTGCCCGCTTCGGCAGCTCCTAGTGCATTCCCTCCCTTCTCGCTCCTGAAATACCAAGATGATGCCTCCTTTCTGAAACTTGAGCAAGGTAAGTTTAGGACAAATTCAAGGAAGTCCTGCTTCTTACAGTACCTCTGGGGCTCAGAGGACTGGTACCCACAAAGTGGTCCAGCCCAGGAATGTCATTGGATCCCAAAGGGATCTGAGTAAGAGCATAAAATGCGGAGCCCTAAATGGCTCCTGAGAGCAAACCTGGGATCGGTGTGACCTTTAAGTTGACGTCAGGAAGGAAAATAGTCCCTTGAGGCTTCTGCTGGCAAGAGTCTGGAACCTTCCTAACTACCCCATGTTCCTCTGTCCCATGGGTTCCATACTCCCAGGCGCCTGAGCTGGAGGGGTCCCAGACTCTCCTTTTACCCAGAGGGACATGCCTCTGTCGCTCCTCTGTCTGAAACCCCATAGTGGCGCCTTCACAATAAAGTCCAACTGGGCCCATCTGGCCGCCTCTTCCCGCTCCCCCGGGGCGCAGCTCCTGGCCTCACTACAGCACAGCTTTCCTAGGACTCCCTCCCTGCTGCACCTGCCCTGCCCTGCCCTCTGCCAGGACACCCTATCTCCACCTCTGCCTGTTAACTCTCACTTACCCTTTGGATGGGGCTTTAGTTGCACTCTCAGAGAACTCCTCCCAGCCCCAGCCCCAGTCCCAACCCACCAAATGCCTCTGCTGACAGCTCCCTTATAGCTGGCTTGTCCTCCAAGCTTCACCTTTTCCTGCTGTGCTATCCTGGCTTCTTCACATACCTGCCCCCCTCTAGTCAGCCAGCTCTGTGCCATCTCCAGCACCTGGCGTGGAGGAGACACTCTGCAAAGCATCATGTAAGGTGTCAGGCCCAGAGGACAGAATTGCCTAGCACAAAATCACAATAGCGTCCTTTTACTCATTCATTTATGCCTGCATTCAACGTGTGTTGTTGAGCACCCATTCTAAGCGAGGGTGAGCAAGGCACAACCCTCTTCCTCGCAAAACTGACAGTTTAGCAAGGGAGAGGACCCCCACCGATCATGGGGGCAAATGTAACATTGCAGTGGGGACCAGCCCTACCAGAGGAAAATAAACACAGAGTCCCATGAAAAACTAGAAAAAATCATGAGAGCCAGGGCGGTCCAGGAAGGGCTCCACTGAGGAAGTGATCCTTAAGGAGTGCACATTGACCAGGCAAAAAGGGAGGGAGAGCATTTCAGGCAAAGGGAACAGCATGTGCGAGGACTCTGAGGTGGGAAGGAGTGTGGCAAGAATGGGGGACGGAAGGAAGAGTAGCGTGGCCAGAGCGGGTAGCTTCGGGGAGAGAGTGGTACAGGACCAGGTTCAGAAGGTCAGCAGGAACTGGAACATGTGGGGCTTTGCAGACTATGTTAAGGTTTTCCTCTTTGTCTTGAAAACAATGCGAAACCACCAAAGGGTATCGAGCAGAGCCATGACCTGGTCAGTCTGGTGTCGTGAAAAGCTCACTGGCTTCTGTCAGTATCAAGAACCAGAACCAGTCCTCACACTGAGTCACCGTGTGATGTCCATATTCAGTAGCTACCCCTTCAGGTTGCTGCATCTCTCTAAGGAACATGCTTCCGTTGTCCACTCCCTGCCTCAAGCACCCATCTGCTTATGCTTATTTGGGCACTAACATTATCCCTACTCCGAATGCTGGCTTTCCATAAGGCCACAGTCTTCTTTACACCCGTCTCCTGCAGCCAGGACAGGCTGTGGGTGCCCGGAGGATACTGACCGCAGTGTGCTGCCAGGGGGCCAGTGTCTGCTTCACTCAGGGTTTAACCCTTTGGGGAGGAAAGAGCGCAGCTCCCTGACAAGCCTGCTGGGCCCTGCTGTGTGAGGGTTTCAGACAGGGGTGCAGCAGTGGCTAGGCAGGAGCATGTACAGCAGAGCAGTGGCCCTATGTTCCTTGCACATATGTGAGCTGGACCAAGCAAGGTTAAATCTTCCCCATTGCTTGAGCTGCAGAAATGCAGCGAGAGTAAACTGTTTATGTTCTCCAGCTGCAGAGCCTGTGACCAAAGGCCTCCTGCAAAGAAATCGAGCTGATGGATCATCTCCTCCACTGCCCACTGTCACTGCAGGAGAGGGGGCCCCTGAGTCTCAGACAGATCAGTCATGCTGCACAAAATATCAGAGGACTCAACTGATGTTCACTGAGGTCATGGCCAACCAAGCCTTACCTACCTTATAGGATGTTTGAAACCACAAAGTACATATGCCGGTAAATACAAACTGGAGGGAGGGGTGCCCAGATTATCAATGACAGCAGTGCTGGGTGGGGGTAAATGGAATTAAGCTTTAGCTTCTGAGTTGACTGTCTATAGTAGTTTGGCTCTTGAGGGCCTGGGCTCCATTCTGGGAATTCCAAGGAAAGTGGATCTAGAGAGATGAGTAGGAGTTTACTGGAGAGGCCTACAAAAGAACTATATTATGTTACGGTCTTATGCCTAATTAGTTATATGATTCTCTGTCCTGTAGTTTCCTTATTTGCAAAATGGGACATTGCTTAGATGGCTCCCAAGGTCCTCTCTGAGAAGCATCTCTGGTTTGTTCCATGGAAGGCTTAGGATTTCTTTGGAGGTCCTTTCCTGGAAGGTGCCAGCCTGGGGCAGACCACAAGCTCTCCCCAGCTGTCCACAATTTTTGTACCCATTGATGCATAGGCATGGAGGGGATAGAGAAGTACAGAAGGGGCACCCTCTAGGCCTGAGATGGGAAGGATATGGCCTGTGCAAAAGGGACTGTTGCCCAGGTCTTTGGGGCTCTGGCAGCCTGTGAGCCACCAAGCACCTCCAGTATCCAGCTCCCCACACCTGTCCAACATTCAGAGCCCAGGACAATGACCCACTCAATCCCAGAGGATCTGTGGAAAGTGGGTGGTAAAACTGCTTCCCAGTCTCCTAACAGTCTCTTCTACACACTCTTCAGGTCTTAGTGGATACCTCCCATCCAAGGAGAACTGTCTCTAACCCCACCCCAGGCTAGGTTAGGAACCCCAAGGTTCTAGGCCCAGCATAGTGCCTGGTACATAGTAGGCCTTCAGCATATGATGACTCAGCTGAGGTAACAGAGACCCTTGATCCTTAGCACACGTGTCCTACTCAGCTCCAAGCAGACCTCGAGCATGAGCGAGGGTGAGGGAACATCCCGAGAGGCCACGTGTGCTTTATGGAGATGGGGGTAACAAAAAGGTAGGCTAGCAGCCCCTCGCAGGCCAGGGGTGAGGGAGCTGAGATAGGAAGGAGAGTCCCAGGTCTCCTTGGGCAAGTCCCCAACCTTCTGCAGGACTCAGTTTCCCTACCTGTATTATGCCCCAGGGTACCTCTGAGGCCTCTTCTTGTGCTGACCTTCCCTAGTCTGATCCAGGGTCAGGGTGGTCCTTTGACCAGAGGGACATGCCCTGCTGGGTCCTGGGTGCTCTTCAAACCTCATGCTACTTGACATTTCTCTGCTACCCTCCTTTCTTCTCCAAATGTTCTCCTCTCTTCAAGACACTGTCTCTTTTAGGTTTCTGGTTCCTTCCTTCAGAGCTGTCTTAGCCTCTTTCTCATCTCCCATCAGTCCTTTCAGTGCTGGGGAACCTACATTTGCATCCTAAACCCTCTCCCCAAGAATCTCATTCACTCCAATGACTTCCGTTTCCATGGAGTCAGTGTTTTTCAAATTGCAGGTCACAACCTATCAGTGAAATCAATTTAGTGGGCTGTGACCAGCACTCGTTTTAAATTGAATGAAATCAAGTAAAGAAAAATGAAGTAGAAAATATCAAGTGTGTTGCACGTAGTAAGGGAACTATTGTTTCATGAAGCTTTTTGTTTCTGTGTGTTTCCAGTTGTCATTCTAATACTAGATCAGTCAAAAATTTGAAAGCGATAGACTTGGGTTGGGCCATCCCCCAAATCTGCATCTTCAGTCCATTTTTCTTCCCTGTGCCCCAGATCTTCAAGTTCAGCTGCCCACTGCCCATCTCTACTAGGATGGCCCACAACTAGGAACTCCAGGTTACTAGGTCCAGAACTAAATGCCCACTTTCCTCTTGAACCAGCTCCTTTCTCTTGTATCCCAGCCTGGGGAGAAGCAGCCCTCAGCGCACTACCAAGACTAGAAACCTGAGAATCATTAGCACTTCCTCCCCCTCCCTCGCTCCTCAGTCCACCAGGCACCATGTCCTGCAGACTCAGCCTGCTCAGCATATCCCATGTCTGTCCCCTCCTCCCCACCTCCCACCACTGTCTTACTCCCACTGTCAGCCCTCATCTTGCCACAGCCTCCTAATGACTGGCCCTTGCTCCAGTCGGGTTCCCTCCACCCATTCTCCGCTTTGCAGCTAGAGGGTCTCTCAAAATTGCAAACCCAACCCAGACCTCTCTTGCTAAAGACATCAAACTCCCCCTGGATGCTTCCAAGATCTCATTTCTTGCTCACCCTGGTTTTTTTCTACGTTCCAGCCACACCAACAAAGGCAGTCCCCAACTTCACCCCTTCCTCTCCCTCTACCTGCTGCCCCCCCCAGCAGGAATCAGCTTCAGGTCACTCCCTCTGGAAACCTTCTGCCTCCTGCACCCATCCCTGTACCCCACTTGGCACTACCCCTGCTCCCTACACTTCCGTCAGCCTTCCTCCAAATCAGCTCTGACATCCACTAGCATCGGAACCATCGTCTCTGCTTAAAAATGCTAATTCCTGGTCCCCTCACCAGACCCACAGCACCAGAATCTCCAAGGATGCGGCCTAGCAATCTGCATTTAAATAAGCCTCCCAAGTCATCCTTTCGCCCATTGCGTTCTGAAAGCCACAGCTACATGTCTTAGCTCGTCCTTTTGTTCCTTTCTCGTTCCCCAACTGGACAGTGCATTTCCGAGGGCAGGTACTGGGGCAGGCACAGGAGCAGCCTTGCTGTGTTTCCGCAGTGCCCGGCACAGGGCCTGGCACAGAGCCGGTGCCCAGACAGTTCTGAATGAACCATTCCTGGACGTGGCGCAGTTCCCATGCCCCCCTCCCTCCAGCCCGTGCCGGAAATAACCTTTTATGAAGGCTTTTGCGAGTGGTTTGTGATCTCTCTGGGAGGCCATGAATGTTTCCCTTGGTTACAGGGGAAACCTAGATGAAGAGTGGCTCAGCCCTTGGTGACAAGGGGCAGGAGGTGGCCCCAGGACATGGGAGCCTGGCTGAGGTGGGGGTCTGGTTGGGCTGGAGGGGATTGAGGGAGAGTGTCCTGGTTCCTAATCAACAGGAAGGGCCTTCTTCCTCCAGGATCACTTTTCAGCCCAGCTGCTTGGACATAACCTGAGCTGGGGTTGGGGGAGTGGGGGAGGGGCGACACCAGACAGACAGGCTGATGTGGAGGCCAGAGTCAGGACAGACAGCCACAGGCCCTGCAAGCCTGCCTAACTGCCCCCCCCCAACCCACACACACACTCACACCCCAGTGCCCAGGGAAGGCCTGTCCAGGGAGAAGGCTCAGCTGGGAAGCACATAACACCTCCTGCTCCCCTCCCCCAGCCCTCTCCTCCCCTCCTTCAGCTCTCTCCAAGCTCAGGGACATTCAATCCTTCCTTTGATGGACAGCCAAGAAAAGACTTCTTCCACATCCTAAATTTGTTAGCACCAGCTAATCATCTTAACCTTCCTCCCTCCTGGGCTCCCAACAGGCGCCTCCTTAAAGACACAGGGCATTTTTTTGATTCTCAGCAAGAAGCCCCAGAGGGTCCAAATGCCCTGGAGATCCCGCCTCTGTGCAGTGGCTGCTGGGAGAGCCAGTGTGCAGGCATTTGGGGCGCTGCACCAGCTGTAGTCTGCTGCTTGCAACCCTCTGGTTTTCTCTCCATCGCTCTTAGCTGGGGCTTCCTTAGTGGGAGCAGAGGCCACTAGGTGCTCACCCTCAGGGTGCTGCTAGAAAAATAGAGTGGTCACACCCCAGGTGGAGACAAGCAGAGGAGTTCTCTTGCTCACTGCTCTTTATTCACTGCTCATTTTCTCATCTTTTCTATGCCCCCCTTTTTTAGTCTCCCCCTCCTGCCCTCCCTCTTCCTCTCCCTTCTCCCCGTAACAGCCACCATCTAGTGCATGCTTTACAGTGTGCCAGGCACCATGCTTGGGGCTTTATCCAGCTCCTCTAGAACCCCAGGAAGCAGAAATTCTTATCCCCATTTCACAGACGAGAAGCTAAAGCTCTGAGAAGTGGAGGAGCATGTCTGTGTATATAAGGTCATCCCATAAAAGTCAGGGCTGGAGTTTGGACCCAGCGCTGACTCTAGAGCCATGCTGTTGACCACTGTGCTGTCCTATCTCTGAAACATGCATGTCCACACTGCTCACACATGTATACACATTAGACACAGGTGACCTGCTGCAATCTGTCCAATGAAGTCGCTCCCGTAAACACATCATCCAAGACCAGGCACAGAGTAGGCCCTCAGCACAAGTGGCCCTCCCTCTGTCCCCTCCCCTCATCTCTCTCTCCCCTTTCTCCTTCCCTCCCTGCTTACAGCCCAGGTGAGAAGAGCCAGGACAGAAGGGAATGTGGCCCAGACTCATCCTGGCCCTAAGCCTCCCAATAAATAATGGGTCTGTGTATAAACCTCTGGCTCTGCAGCATCTCAGCCCGTGAGGACAGGCGTTTGCAGGGATTAGGAGCCCTGGGAGAGAGGGACAGGAGCCTCCCGCCAAAGCAGGGGGGGCAGGCAGGGACTTAATCACTCTCTCTTTACCCTCCCCCATCTGTGACCCAAAAAAGCAATCAGGCAAGCCCCACAAAATCAGCCAAGAAACTTAAAGAAAGTTCAATAGGTTCTTTCCATCAAGGTCCTCAGAGGGCTGGCACTGGCCCACTGGGAGGGCAGGAGGGGGCCCTCTCCCTGCAGAGGGCTGGATCTTGCCCCCAAGGAATGAAAATGCCTTCTGACACCCAGGGTGCTTTGAAGGGGCATGAAGCACAGCCTTCTTGCCCCCTGGTTCCACTCTCCCTCCCCTTCCCAGCTTGCCTGGGTTCTAGATTGGGGATGTCTGGGCCCAAGGATTCTAAGGTCATTTTCTCAATTCTTCTAGGTCACAGAGGTGGGACCAGCTGAGACTCTCAAGGGGAGGGGGTAGGACAAACGAGGAAGTTGCCAAGAAGATGAATCAGATGGCCACATAAGTGTCATAAGGCCAGACAGCTGAGGTTGCTGACACAGTGTGAGCAAACTATGGCCTGAAATGAAAATTAAAGTCACCTGTAGCCAATATCCTAAACCTACATGATACCAGGCTTAGTAACAAAAAGCAAAACTACCACTTACTGAGTGCTTTTTCATGTGAGAGCCTTACATCCATATATCCTACCCTCACAGCAATCTTGCCAGCTGGTACTATTGATTCTGTTATATAAATAAGGAGGGTGAGCCTCCAAGAAAGTAAAAGAGACTTGCTGGGGGCGCCGTAGATACTGAGAGTCACTGGGATTTGAACCCAGCTCTGTTTGGCTCCAAAGCTCATGTACAGTGTTACCTTTGAGAAAACCTCCAATTCAGAGTTGTAAGTGATGCTCGGAGTGTAAACCAGCCCCACTCAGAAAGACCCAGGGGCGTGGACAGAGTGTCTATCTCTCTGGATGGCATCTGATTCACTGGTCTTCCCACCCCAGACTTCTGTTGTGTCTTTCTGGAGACAGATGGACAGGGTCGTTTCATTGGGCCAGAAAAGGATCCTCCCCTTGTGAAAACAGAACGAAGCGTCTTGCAGAGAGGAAACACTGGCACTAGGGTGGGGATTTCGGATAAGCAATGCTATGCCATCACCCTGGTCATCCCCCTTTGACAGCTCACCTTCTCTGTACCCGTCACAGGCAGTATGGACATTTGTACAGCCAGGGGCTGCCACTTGCTCTTGTGCCACTGTCTCCATGGGATTTCCTGTGATTACCACTGTCACCCATAACTGATGGTCCCTTGACTCCCTTCTCTGCCTAAGCTGTTCATTTCATCTCCGTGTTCCTGCCCCTCCAGATCAAATGGACTGGAACTGACTTAACAATTTTAGCAAAAACAAAGAAGACTACCAAAACCATTTTTAAGATGTCTTAAAGTTGTAAAACATTCTTAACTCACAGTGCTTACAAAGAACAAGAGTCAGATTCTAAACTGATGGAGAGGCACTTCCAGGTCTCAGCCCCATTCTCTGGTCTCACCAACCTCTCCGCAGATCCCTTCCCCACTTCCCCCCCAGAGGCAGCAGGGTCCCTGCCAGAGGCTTGCTCCTGAGGCCTCAGACAGCAATGCCACACCCCTTGTTTCCCTCCACCCCGCCACTGGGGCCCACAGTCAGACCCAGCGCAGCAGCCCTTCACTCTGCCACTGGGGAGGGTGGCAAGATTAGTCCCTCATGGTGGCAAGTTTCTATTCTCACTTATTTTTCATAAGAGGAGAGAATGTTGTTTCTCTTTTTTTTTTTAACATCTCCTTTTAATCTTGACCCCAGCCCTCTCCCAACCTCAATTCTGCAGGACTTTCTGATCTTAGTAGCCTATGGGAGCTGTGTCTTCAGAAGCCAACTGTGTAGCCTTAGGTAGTATTCAGGGGCTGGCTGCAAGAATGGTATCTCCTGGCATCTTCCCAGGCTGCCTCAACCTGTCCCCAGGGCAGGTCACCATTGTCATCCCCAAGTGACGCTTTTATGGGTGTTTTTTCCCATCTGCTGAGTCCACAGTGTTCCTGGCCTCTTTCCAGGCCTTACCCACTGTGAGCTGCCCAGGGGATTTCAGATTCCTTGAATTGTCCCATAGCAGTGTCTGGGAGATGCAGTGGTCCCCCAGCCAGCTCCTGAGTGAGTGACGGGTCAGGAGAATAGCTTGGGTTGACCATCCTGGTCTCCATTAGGGTTGTTAGCACATGAAAGCAGTATTTGTAGAGCCTGGAAAAGGAGTGACTATGACAGACGTTAGATGGTGGCTGTAGCTACACCGTAAAGGCCCCATTGGGTGAGAGGGTGGGTGGAGGGCCGAGCGTGTCACTTTGGTTCTTGACTACAGCAAAGGCAAGATGAGATCCAAATGTCCACAGTCCTTAAAATAAATTTGTGCATTGACTAGTGAAATTCTCTAGTTTGGAATTCTGTGAGTTTAGGCTGCACAGCACAGTACAGGCAAAAGGAATGGGTTCCAGAATCAGTAAGAACTGGGTTCAGATCCCAGTTTCAGCTTCAGGGAGCTGTGAGAAATTGGGATCGTCACGGGCTTTCTCAAAAACTGGGCTTTGCGTCCAGTAGAATGAAGATTATAGTCTTGTTTCCAAAGACCTGGTGAGGGAACCTATGGCCACATGTACAAACTGAGTCAGAAGGGGCATGTTCAGTAACTATGATTTCTTACCCTATGGGGCATGTCCAATGTGAGGGCCCTTTGGGGACATTCCAGCTGCCACCCCCACTCAGAGGAGGCTGCCTGCTGGTCAGGGTGGTGCTTGACTTAATGCTATCATCATGGTGACTACTTTTTTTTTTAATTGGTTTGAGAGAGAGAGAGAGAGAGAGAAACACTGATTTGCTGTCCCACTTATTTATGCATTCATTGGTTGATTCTTTTATGTGTCTTGACTAAAGATCAAATCCCCAACCTTAGTGTACTGGGACAATGCTCTAACCAACTGAGCCACCGGGCCAGGACCATGGCTACTACTTTATCCCCAACTCCTATGAATGATCAAAAGGACAGGCTGTTCTGTGTTGCTGAGGGCCTGATGCAGACTGGGTGCCCTGGGAAGGTGACTTTGAAGTGTGGGATGGGAAGAAAGCAGGATTGGGCCAAGGGAGAAGTTGAGCTGTGATGCAGTTTCAAGGAAGGCCTCGGCTGACCGGCCATACAGGTGGCTCTGGAGCTGAAATGGCCCTTCAGACCTGTCCCAAGTTGGGTGTGGGGGCCTGACCACTAAGAGGGCCCTTGGAGGAGGTGGTTCCCTTCAAGGCAATTCCTGATGAGAACGGACAGTGAGGGCATTGTGTCAGCAGCACTTTCAGCATCTGGGGGATTAAGTCCTTCATCTTTTGAAAGGGGACTCTGGTGGGCAGAGCACAGTGCCCACCACCAGGGTGCCAACGCATGGGCCAGCAGCGCCACCTCTGCGTTCACTGAGTGAACCATATGTCCCTCGGTAAAATGCTACGTCCCTGGGAGTTTCTGTGGCATTTCTGTATACTCTTCCGACCTTGTAGGCTTGTCATACTCAGGACTTGCATCTGTTCTCCTTCAGCTCTGACAGCTGAGGATTCTTCAGGCCCAGAGAGTGGGCAAATCACAGAAGGAGTATTCTCCTACCTCTGAGCCAAATGATTTTGCCGAAGTCTGGACACTCCAAAGGTGTCCCAGTGCACTTAGGACAGATGCCAAGCTCCTGGCTCTGGCCTTCAAGATCCTTTGAGGTCTGGCCCCTGCCTGCCTTTCCTGTCTCATCTCGTGTCAATCCCTTCTTTTATCCCAAAGCTCTAGGGCACAGCTGCTTAAGAGAACTTTCTACAGTTACGAAAATATTTTATACCTGTGCTGTACAATTCAGAAGCCATGAGCCACATGTGGTTCTAGTAGGTTGAAATGTGGTTAGTGAGACTGAGGAATTGAATTTCTTATGTAGCTTACATTTAATTGTAAGTAGCCTAGTAGCTAGTGGCATTAGACATCACAGCTCCAGCCACATAGGCCTTTTTTCTGTTTCCCACACACCCAAGCTTGTTCCTACCACAGGGCCTTTGCGCTTGCTGTTGCTTATTAAGAATGATGGTGCCTGACCGGGCGTGGCTCAGCGGTTGAGCGTCGACCTAGGATCCAGGTGATCGGGGTTCGATTCCCAGTCAGGGCACATGCTCGGATGCAGGCTTGATCAATGACTCTCTCATCATTGATGTTTCTATCTCTCTTTCTCCCTCTCGTTTCCTCTCTCTGAAATCAATAAAGATATATTTAAAAAAAAAAAAAAAAGAATGATGGTCCCTGGGATCCTCTCACACTGGCTCTTTCTCATGCTCTAAGTTCTGACTCCAACATCTCCTCAGAAAGACCTTCCTCTACCACCTAAGCCAGAGCATTTTTGCATTTTCCCAAATTTCAGCCCCCCTTCTTTAGATTTTTACATTATATTTTAATTATATTTATCAATGCCTGAATTTTCCTCACTTATTTATTTCTGTTTATTGTTTATTGCCTACAACTAGGAAGAAGAATAATAATGAAAAGCTAATATTTAAATAACACTATGTGTCAGGTACCAATTTAAGCACTTCACACTATTATCTCATTTAATTCTCACAACAGCCCTATGAGGGAAGTACTGTTTTATGCTCCCTTTACAGACGAGGGCACTGAAGCTCAGAGGTTTACTTGCCCAAGGTCACACATCAGCACTGACTCTGCCATTTTCACCTCTGTAGCCCCAGCTCCAACTTACAGTGCCAGACACATAAAGCCAGGGCTCCCTAAGTAACCACTGACCACCCAGGACTTCGCTAGGTGTAGGCCCAGGTGCGGAAGCTGAGCTGGTGTGGGCCCAGGAAGGCCTCCAGTCCTGGGTTGAGAACTAGCCTTACTGTTCTGTGGAACCCCAGGCTGGAATGGTGGGCTGGGGACAGGGCTGGTAGTGATTCAGTGTGGCCTGTAGTCATACCCACCTGATCCTGGGAGACCCCAGTGGGCTACGTGAGGGAGAGAAGTGGGCCTGACCGGGCTAAACTGACAAACCTTTCTCCTGGGCAGTGAAGTGGTGTTCTAGGCCAAGGTATGCGATCCACAGCCAAGGCTGGGGCTGGACTGGGGCTGGACTGGGAATGGACTAGGGCTGGGACTAAAGCTGGATTGGGGCTGGGACTAGGCTGGGACTGGGTTGGAGCTGGGGCTGAGGCTGGGGCTGGGGCTGGGGCTGGGGCTGGGGCTGGGGCTGGGGCTGAGGCTAAGGCTGGGCTGGGGTTGGGGCTGGAGCTGGAGCTGGAGCTGGCCTGGGAGGAAAGCTGGGCTAGGGCTGGAGCTGGACAGAAGCTGGGCTGGGACAGGGGCAGGGGCTGGCCTGGGGCTGGAGCTGGAGCTGGGCTAGGGCTGAGGCTGGGTCTGGGATGGGGCTGAATCAGGGACAGAGGCTGCTATGCTTGTGTTTATTGTGCTTTCCTGGCGCTCCAGGCAGAAAGGGACCAGAGTTTTGGAGACCACCCAGCCTCTTCCTCTGTGGAGAGTTCTCACACCCCCTGCGCTGCCTTGGGCTGTCCAGCTGGAGGCAGTGGGTGGAGGGGCTCTGTGCTGAGTTGCAGTGGGATAGCTGTAGGCTCTTTCGGAATCAGCACCTGATAACACAGCCTGGTCTCCCCAGGGCGCCCGCCCCTCTAAACAGCATCTTCTCTTAATTAAAAAGTCAAGCAGGGCCTCCTGTGGGAAAGGGACATTCCTTGAAGAGGGGTCGCTAGCAGAGGCTTCACCCCGTCTTGATGCTGCTGTCCCATTTCCTGTGGGATCTGCATCCACCCCCTCCCAGTGTGCAGCCCCCCATCCTCACCTCTAAACCCCACTTATAGGAGGAAGGTGCTTTGGACGAGGAGCCTGGAACACAAGTGCTGGTTCTAAGGAGGCCTCTTTGCTGGGTGACCTGGAGCAACCTTCTTAACCTCCAAGCTCAAGTACAGTTCTCTAAAAACTCTCCAGAGTTTACTCATGTGAGGTCAGAAACAAGTGCAAAAAGTCATAACCATCTTCCCAAAGGTTTCATGTTGACTCAATAGTCCCACTTCTTGGCCTAAGAAAATAATTTATCAAAAGAAAAGTGCTAATTGCACAAAGATAGTCACTGCAGCATAAAATACAAAAACCATGCAAACTTCCAGATCTAGTAACCAACAAGTAGGGAAAACGTGGTATATTGCTCAGCCATTTAAAAAATGTCACTTGGAAGGCTGCACGAATGCACGCTGGTGTCAGCTCTGCAAACGTGGGTATGCATGTGGCCCAGGATCAGAGGAAAGAAGAGAAATGGAAACAGTTGTGTGAGAGCAGGGGGCTGGAGGATTAGGGATGATGATTTTCTTTCCCAAAATGTCCTTTAATGTTCTTAAAGAGCTGTTTTAACAATAAATAAATGTCAGAAAAACAAACTCTTTTTCGAAAGCAAAGCCAAATATAAGATCCAGAGTGTTTTCACTGTTCTCAGCTCAGATGTATCCAGTTCCTTGGCTCCTTGTTCACCCCAGGACCCCACAGCCCCAACACGTCCGCATGAGGTCACACCCTAGCCATGCGAGTCGGGCCCTACCCCCAGCCTGTCTGGGCTGCTGTTTAAACTGCAGAGCCTAAGGTTGTCCTTTCCTTTTCCTTCTGCTAGTCCTCCTGTTCCATGTTTAAGGCCCTCTCTGTTCAGAAGATAGTGGTTTGCATCGCTCTGCTTGCCACCAGACTCTGACTAGAATTTCTGCATCCTCAGTTTGACCTGCGGTTGTGCTGAGACCCTGGCCAAGGATGGCAAATATGTTTCCTCAGAGGTGCCAGCTCTGATTGATTTGTTGTGGCTTCCAAAAGTGTGCAAGCAGCAGCACTGAAATAGATTAGTCATGTATGCCACAGGCCCTGGATATAGGAGCAGCGGTACGTGTCTCAGGTATTTGCGATCCTAGAGTAGTCTGGTTCTAAAAGCAGGGCTCTGACATCCAGGCTTTCATCTCAGCCCTGCCAGTGCTTCCTTGGAGAATCTTGGGTACTGTGCAACTTCGTCCTGTGTAAGGAAGGGTGGATGCGCCCAGTTCTCCAGGCAGCATGCTGGTGTGGGGAGAGGGTGGACTTTGCAGTCTGATGGACCCAGCTGAGAATCTCGGCTCCATCATTTATTAGCCGTTTGACCTTGGACAATCTATTTAACCTCATTGAGCCTTGGAGTTCTCATCTGTAAATTAGAATACTTGCAGATAAGCTGTGTTATGAAGATTAGAAATAGTGACTAGAAAGCGTCCAGTCTACTGCCTGACAAGTGGTAGCTGTTACTCTGGCCACAGTGAGGCTTGGTGGTGCAATTCAGGCAGGTGGCATAGAAGAAGGCCCATGTGGAGTCACTAGGCTGCTGTCCATGAGGCTATATATTTATTTGTGGTTCCCTGGCCCACAGTTATATGTGCATGCCTTAACCTTGGCCTTGTGGGCAAATAACATAGCTGCTTGAGACATGATTAATTCAGAGACAGAGATAAGCACATTTTTCACTTGGTTATGCTATTATAAATTAAAACACTCTGTATTATGACCAAGCATTAGCATAACCCTGCCTTAGCTCCAGGCCTGAGTAAAATTCAGCTTCTAACTCGGCTGACTTCCTGAGGCCTGGGCCCTGTTCAGTGCGCATCTTTACCTCTGGGCTTCCACGTCCAGTGGAAGGAGAGAGGCAAAAAGAGAAGAGTGTAAATCTGCTTGAAGGTGGCATAACCAAACAATTCCACACGTAGTAAAAGCTAGCCCGCAAACACAAGCTCATTGTCCAAACACTGTCGTGACATTGTTTCTTCATAGTTCCTTCATTTAGGTAATAGCCGGTGGGCCCACCCCTGCACTCATCCGTGTATTCAGCAGAGATTTTCTGAGCACATATTCTGGGCCAGCAGTTCTGGGCTGTGGAATTGGAACAGATCAGGCCTGGAAGGTCCCCAGAGATTGTGTATTGTGAATTAGCGGCTTGAGGTCCAAATATAGCTTGTAAGACTTGGTTTTAAATTTTCTTAAATTAGTAACAATATTTAGAAATCAGAAGATTTTACATAAAATATCCAATTTGGGGCTTTTCTTGAATATTTTCAAGATCTGACAATAATGGGTCTTCATCCCCACCCGGCAGGACTTGGTTAGAGTTGATGGGTGGTAACTCCATTTTAGAAACACAAGCAAGCCCTTAGCACTTTGCCACAGTCTCTACCACTCCCTATCGCATTACACCTGCCTGCTTCATTTGCTTATGTTACTTGCCTGGCTCCTTGTAGGCACCAGAGTTTGCAGCATCTAATCTCTCTCAGCTCCTCTTGGAGTAGTGACTAAAGAATAAATGACCACACCCAATAGAAATCTTGCAATCTAACAGAAAAGCCAGGTAGAAAACATGGAATTGGCATCTACACATAGAAATGAGAATGATAACTAACAATATTTGGAGACTTGGAGAGAACTGAGCATGGTACCATATGGAGGTTGCCATAAGTCAAAGCCAAGTGCCTGGAGGAGGTGGTAAGGAATGGCAGAGCACATGCTGAGACTTTTGCTGAGAACTGTTTGTGCCTTTTGGATGTGACAAGGGAGCATCACTTGCTCAACTGCTGATTTCCTGGGAAGGCCCCGGTGAGGGGTGGGGGTGGGGCAGGAAGTAACTCTCCTTGGGAGATAACTCCAGGGCAAATAGGAGCATCTCACTGCTTCTTGAAGATTCAGTCAAGGGTGAGGGGTTCAAGTGAGACTCCAGATCCTTATCAGAACAGAGTGGAGGTCCTGATTGATTTCCACCTTGAGCACACAGGGGCAGCCGGACAGAGCCTCTCCGCATTCCCCAGGCCCACTTTTGCCATCTGCGCAGCAGCCCTGCCCCTCTGTCCTGTGCTGGAGGCTGCTCCAGGAAACTGGAGGCCAGAGAACAATGCTTGCCCTTGGCCTGAATCTGCAGAATTGGGCCCATAATCTCCACCGGCAAGACCTACCTCTGAGATTTCCTCACTCAGGACTTCTGATGCTGACCTCCCCCTGGAAGTGTCAGGGGCCCAAGGAAGCAAGAAAATGCGTAATTTGTTCCGTCAGTTCAAACCTGGTGACTTCCATCTGTACTATTTTATTCAGTGGTCACCCAGCCCCATCCATCCTGCTCTGCTTATCTCAGCTCACCCTGGCCCTGCCTGTTTGTTTTCCATGGTTTCCAGGGTTTCGGGGGCTCATCTGAATGCAGTGCAGCAGGGGGACTAACAGCCTGGACCCTGGAATCAGCCTGTCCCTCACCAGCCTGGGACCCTAAGCAGGAGACTCCACCTCTCTGTGCCTTAGTTTTCTCATCTGTGAAAGCAGGGTAACAAAGGGATCCATCTTATAAGGCTTGTAGGGATTGAATTTGGTCATATGCATATAACATTAAGAATGGTGCTTGGCACATGGAAAGAGCTCTTTAGGTATTAGCTGTTCTTCTGTTAGAACACAGAGGAAGGTATCATACCCTTCAGGGGTAGGACATCATCGTTTCCAACTTCATAACCACAGGAGTTATCCTAGCAATAGTTTATTGAGTGCTTACTTAAGCCAGGAACAGTATTCACCCCTTTACCAGTATTCTCTCATTTACTCCTCAAACTCCAACGAGGTAGATATGTCATTTCTCTCATCTTACAGAAAAGGACACTGGAACTCAAAGAGGTTAAACAACTTGTCCAAGGTCACACAGCTTGTAAGTAGCAAAGTCAGGATTTGACTGTGGCTGTTTGGTTCCAAAGCCCATGCTCTTACCTGTGATTCTGGGCTGGAGCTCAATTTAATAAACAGAAGGTCCAAGTTGTCAAGTCAGGTTTCTATTCCATTCCTTCTAAGTAAAGGGAGGAGCAGTGAGACCATGTGTGCATGTGGCAAGTTATGGTTCTTGCTCAGACAGGCAGTGTCTGGATGGCATTAGCCATTAACCCTCATTGGGGGCGCTCGGGGACCCCCCTTTAAGAAAGAGATGGGAATGGCCTGAAGTTGGCCCTTGGATAAAGCCGTGCAGTCCTCAAAGAGACTAAAAAGGACTCACCGCAGATTTTCTTTCTCAGCAGTCTGACTGACCCTGTCACCCCACCACCTAAATTTTGCTGACTCCTACTTGCTTTCCCAGCTGAAGCGATCGATGTAAAGGGATAGAAAGGAAAGTGTTAGAGTGCATCTGGTTCCAGGTCCCGGCTCTGCCACTCGCCGGCTGTGTGACCTTAGACAAATTACTTAACTTCTCTGTGCCTCGAGCCCCATCTGAAAAATGGAACAATAATAGCACTGACCTGCCTGTCAGGGTTGTTGTGGCTACTCAGTGAGATACTGCGTAGTTTGGGGCTAAGGATATGCCTGGGTTCTAGCTGTACAACCATAGGCCAGTAACTTCACCTCTGCCTCAGTTTTCTCATCTGTTAGTGGTCAGTGATAGTGCAGTTACCTTATAGGACTCTTGTGGAGAGTAAATGAGTTCATGTATAACATGTTCAGCTCTTGGTGGTGGCTGGTGAGTGCTCAGTAAACCTTAGTGTTTATAGCAATGATGAGACAAAGACTCTGGATGCCAGCCCCATGATGGGTTGTCCAAAAATATTACTCTAAAATAAAAAAGCCCTTCCTTGGGAAGCACAGGACATCTACCTGCGAAGCCTGCGGCTTCTGCCAGGCCTCTGAGAGGTAGCGTCCTGTGTGGATCTGACTAGGGCCGCGACCCGGCCTCTCTGCTCCCAGCAGTCAAGGGGTGGGGTCCTGCCAGCAGAGCTGTGACGCCTGAGCCTCCCCAAGCAGGGCCTTCCCAGGAACATCAGCTACAGTGGCCAGATCTGGCATCAGGAGGACAGTCCAGGGTCAGAGGTGTGGTGCCTCAGAGGCCTGTCCTGCAGGAACCCATGTGACACCAAGGGAAGAAAGCAAACTCTGGCTCAGGGCTGGAGTGCTGGGAGTGACAGTCAAGGGTCTTGCTAAGGCCACTTGCCTCTTGCAGTATAGTCACTGGTCACTGGGACCAGTTCTGCAAGCAGGGAACTGGTCAGAGGGTGGGAGTGGGAAGAGGAGACTGGAGTCGGCTGGGCATCCCCTGGGAGGTTCGGGGTACCACTTCCCCTGCCTGTATCTTGGTCCCTCACCCGTAAAACGGGACTGCCGATACCTACACAGCCCTTCAGGGTTTTTTGTGGGTGGAATGAGGAAAGTTAAAACAGCCTAGAAAAGGCAGAAAGGCTGGACGTGAATAGAGCGGGCCCATCCAGCCACATAGCACCGCAGGCAGGAGCTCACTGGGAGTGGGGACCCAGGTGGGTGGAGGCCCTGAGGGAGAAAGGACGGCATCTTTCCAAGAGCTGCAGCAAACCCAGCTCTAATCTGGATGCCTGAAGGGTGAGAAAAATAACCAGAGTAACCCCGCCTCTTCCTGTTTAACTGGCCCTGTAGCCTGGGGGCCGGAGCCTGACTCTGGGGCTCCTGGCCTCAGTGTGGAGGTCTGTGGGAGACAGTAGGAAGGGTGACCAGCAGATGAGCCTCGCTCGAGGGAGAAGCCGGCCAGAAGCTCAAGCCTCTGGACAGTGTCAGGGGTGTCACCTGAGGAGTGACATGTGATATGTGACACGCAGGGGTGGCATCTCCTGAGCTGGGGAGGAAGCCCCCAAGAACAGGGACAGTGTCTGTCTTTGACAGCCTCTAGCACGGCAACCCACACAAGGCTGGCACTGAGCAGATGTTCTTGATAATACATATTATGAAGTGAGCATGACAGGGACGCAGCACGTGCACTAAGGAGCAATTGTCTTCACCCTCCTGACTGTGCTCGGCTTTGCTTCCCAGCCCCTGCCTCTGCTGAAGGGCGGGAAAGAGGGCCCAGAGTAGCAGCCACTGCTCCGCCGGTTCAGGACACCATTCCCTTCTCTCTTCTCCCCCTAGGGTTACCGCTGTCGTGGTGTTGGAGAGGGGACATAGGCGTGGCCTGTGGCCATTCTTTAGCCTGATATGTTGTCCATCCAGCCAGGGGCTGAGCGTTGCCCCCTGTCCCCTGGGCAGGGCCCCTGTAGCCAGGTCCCCACATGGCCAGGTCCCTAGACCCAGTCTCCTCCCCCTTGTCTGTGGTCTCCAGCCCTCCAGCCCAGTAGCCCTCGCAGCCACTCCCAGAGCCTCAGGGCTGCTCCCCCCCCCCCCCCCCCCCCCCCCCCCCCCCCCCCGTTACAGGGTGCGTGGGAATCTGGGTTGGTGGGAACTGTAGGCATTAGAATGGGATCTCCTGTCCTTCAGCGTCCTCAGCTGTCCGTGGATGTTCCCCCTTTGCCTTCTAAAACCAACCTCACCAGAGCCTTCTGCACAAGGGTTCCTGGCCCCAAGCACTTACCCTCATCCCGTCCTCGCTAGGCCTAGGATCTTCTTCCCTGCAGACATGGACTATGTGAAGATTTGGTAGAGACCAGAATAAAATCAGGGTTCTGTTAGGAAGGAGGAAGGGAAAACAGGTGCTGGGGAGGCAACCAAGACAGTGCTACCCAGGCACGCCCTCCGTATCCAGAAATGACAGGCAAGGCATCTGAGCCTCCCCCATCCCACCACTCCCTCCTATCTCCAGGCATTCACCAAATAAGATGGGGAGCCAGGACATAAAGGGGACAGCCTTTGGGTTGAAGGGAGGAGTTTGCCAAGGGCAGAGTGGTCCAGAAACCCCTGGAGCTGGCCCAAGGCCCCAACAGGCTGGAGAGCGGCTTCCATGGTATCTGCAGGAAGGTGGCCACTGGAGTTGCCCTCCACTGGCTCCAGATGTGGCAGCAGTAGGCCAACCAGGGACTTCTTGGGGCCAGGGAATGAAATAAACTGGAGGGATCTTGCTGGCTCCTGTCCCTTCCATGTTCACACCTCCCAGTCCCTCTGCATGATGAGATGGCTCCAGCACACCACCGTCCAAGTAGCTGTAGATTTCTTCTAAGAAATGTAAAGCCTCCCGTCTTCCCTTGAAGCTCTGGGAAGAGCTCCAGATTAGGATTCAGGATCACTTGTCAGGATCACATAAGCCAGTTTTGTCCCTTCTGAGCCTCAGTGTCCTCATCTATAAAATGGGGGTTGGATTGTGGTGAATCTCAGTGAGCGAAGCTATGAGGAAGGGCTCTGTCGGTCAAAAGCATGACTTGTCAGACATGTTCCTGGGGCACCAGATCCAGACAGTCTGCCCTGAAATCGTAGTCAGACCTCCCTATAAAGTCAATATTCCTGCCGCAGGGCTATAAGAGAAAAGGGCTTTTTCTCTTTGATGTCAACCTCAAAGGACAGAGGCTGCCTCCAAGCTCATTCAGTTTCCCTTAACCTGCCATCATGCCTGTCACTGATGAATTTCTCTCGATGGTTTTTGAAGCTGCAAGTGTTTCCCTCCTTCACCTCTCCCTAAGGCAGAGGTTACTCTCTTATTTCTCCTATGTGTGCCTCCTTCAAGCTTCAGGACCCCATGGTCCTAGGAGGCTGTGCCAAGCTGTGCTCGCCCTTCCTTGGTGTCAGGCAGATCTGGGTTCTAGGGCCATGTGTGAGCTCTGCGACCGTGAACACATACCTTGAACTCTCTGGGCCTCAGCTTTTTCATCTATGGAACGGGAATAATAATAATAGCTACTTTACTGGGTTGTTGAGCAGACTGGGTGAAATAAGGTACATAAAGTTCTTTGCATAGTGTCAGGCACAGAATAAATGCTCAATAAATGAATTATTATTTGTCCTAACAAGGTCTTGAGGTAGAAAAGGCCAACCTATAGAATAATGGGATCCTAAGAGTTGGCAAACCACAGGATGGAGTGAGGGCTAGCGCCCCAACCCAGGGGCATCGGCAGAACCATAGGCACACAAGGAGCCTGGAAGCAGCACTAGTCCCATTAGTCCAGTGCAGGCTTCTCAATTAACATTTGGGGCCAGATAATGCTTTGTTGTAGGAAACTGCCTGGGCATTGTAGGATGTTTAGCAGCACACCTGGCCTCTACCCACTAGAGGCCAGAGCAGGTAGTTGTAACAATCAAAAATCACTCCAAATATTGCCAACTATCCCCTGGGGGACAAAATCCCCTCCGGTTGAGAATCCCTGCTCCAACAGACAGAGCGTGACAGGCACTGTTAGTCACCCAGCTCAAAGGAGGGCCCTGGAGGCAGAGCATTTGTCCTGGCAGAATGAGTGGGCCGGCACGTGGCAGAGCCAAATGGCAGGTGGTCAGCTTCAGGCAGCCTGGCAACAAGCACCAGCAGGCATGGGTCAGGGCTAGGACCCCATCTGCTGGGAGCCCAGCAGTCAAGCAGGGTCAGATCACAACTCATACGACGTTGACCCTGGGCACATCCTATCACTCTTTCCTTTCCTAACCAGGACCAGGACTGGAGCCAGGGTCTGGGCAAGGCCAAGCCCTTGGGGAGGGGGTGAGAGTTTACCTGGAAGGTCATCCCACCCCTGATGACCTTCATGACCTCTAGATGGAGAGCACAGGCTCCTGGTAAGAGAGAGCTGGTTCAAATTCAGGCTCTGCTATATGGAAATTGAACCTAAAAAGAGAAAAAGAAAAACCTCACACACTGCCACTTAAAACAAGAAGACCACCTTAGGCAGGTTGCTTACCTCTGAGCCTTAGGTTGCTCGTCTATGATACGAAGATGGCAATGCCAGCCTCGCCTGGCTGCTGCAAGGATTAAATGTCCTGTTATAATGACCATACTCAGCATTACACCTGCACGTAATGGGCACTCAGTGAAAGCTGTTGACTGAAAGAATGAATCCTTCTGCAGCAAACCTTTCTCCTAAATCCTTTTGTTAGTCTTAGGCCTCTTCTCTGGACTTTCTCCAGCTTTCTAACATAGGAAACTGTTGACTTCTCAGCAGGAGAAAATGCGTTATTCATCTCCGTATCACTAGAGCGTAGCATCAGGCCTGGAAGACATTCGGTGCTTAAAAAATGAAGTTTTCCTTCCGCAGAGGGCAATGACTGTGCTTTATTCATCTCTGTGGAGTCATAGCCCAGCACAAAAACTGACATGGTAGGTGATCATTAAGTGTTTGTTGAGCCCGGCCGGGCGTGGCTCAGCAATTGAGCATCGACCTAGGATCCAGGAGATAGTGGCTCGATTCCCGGTCAGGGCACATGCCTGGGTTGTGGGCTCGATCCCCAGAAGGGGGCGTGCAGGAGGCAGCCGATCAATGACTCTCTCATCATTGATGTTTCTATCTCTCTCTCCCCCTTCCTCTCTCTGAAATCAATAAAGATATTTTTTTTAAAAAGTTTCTTGAGTGAATGAATGAATGAATGAATGAATATATAAAAAGTGGCCAAAGAAAGCCATGACCCAGAATACTACCCCAGGATTCTCCCTAGGAAACCATTCCTACGTGTAATGTAGGAGGGACATTACTGCTTACTAGGAGGTCAGCCAAACCCTGGGAAGGACAGCCGTGTCCTCACCATGACAGTGGGTGACAGAGGAAGATCTTGGGCAGAACTGCCGCACCCTGGCAGCTGCTGGGGACCCTTCCCTGGGGGCCTGCGGCAGGCTGCTCTGCTCCCCCCGGGGAACTGGGAGGGGAACTGGGACAGTCTTCATGATTCGCCCTGCTGCAGTAGGTGTGGGTGGGGTCCTCCTCCCTCAGGATGTGGTGGTGTGGCTGTGCCTCTGCAGGGTCAACTACACAGGCATAAGAGACAGTGTGCTTTGTTAGGGAGACCCATGACTAGGGAGTCAGGAGACCTGGTTCTCTCCCATTCCAGTCACCCAGCCACACAGTGACCCTGCATGGTCACTACCCTCCCTGGGCCTCTGTTTCTCCATCTATACAATGGGGACTTGACGATGCTTGGGACAATCATATCCTTGATGCATGGCCAGGGAGACAGGTCAGTCAATAGCCATGTTACTGAGCAAGTGGCTCACACAGAAGACCAACCAGTGACGTCAAGGCATTGCTGGATTTCACAGAGCCACTGTCTCCCCAGGCACCTTGGTGCTGCAGGGCATTGAACACAGCGTCAGGTGCAGCGTTTGCTCTGAAACCTAGAAGTCTGATGAAAGCTGCAGGGGCAGGTCAGCAGTTCAGTTTTCCCAAGGGGCTAAAAATTTTCTAGGGGAACCCTTCAGGATTGTCATTGACGAGGGAGGGGTGTTTGTGATAGCAGAAGCCTTTTCAATAACTCTCCTGTCTCCCTTCCCCTTCCTAAGGTACAGAAGTAACTGACAAATACTGTAGGTGCTTTCCCGCTGCTGAAGTTGGTGTAAGGACGGGTGGGAGGATGCTAGCCTGGAGGGGCAGAGCCACACTCTCCTGCATCAGAAAAAGGATCCGGGAAAGAGCTGGGAGGGCTGGGTGTGGAGAGAGGAGAGGAGGGGAGAGGTGTGGAGAGGGAGCCGCTCTACGTGCAATTCTGGGTGGGGTGAGTAGCTTTTTGACTGAGAGACATGGATAGAGGTACTGTAGCGAAGGACTATGGGGGAGTAACTCAGCATTTCCATGCCTCTGTTTCTTCATCTGCAAGCTGAGGGTAATAGAACCTTCTCCCAAAAGGAAAACGCTCAGAATCGTGCCTGGCACGGAGTAAGGACCAGAGGTATGTGCAGTGATGGTTGTGGTGGATACGAAAACACTTGAAATCTTCCAGATAATTGAAATCACTTAGGGCAGACTAGCAAATGGCTCTTCTGGGACCCGGCAGAGTGCCAAATCCCATATTAGCTACCCGGCTACATCTGGTGGTACCCACGCAGCCGAGACTGCTAACGGGCAGGGCCATCGCCAGAGTCCTGCTGCATCACCAGGGACTCCCTTGCAGCCTGCAGCACTGAGAGCCAGGGCACTGGCAGGCCCGGAGGTCATGGGACCATCCAAAAATTGCTGTGGGCCGAACTTTGTCACCAGCCTGCTTCTCATGAGGATACTTCCCCCAGCCAGGAGGCAAGGACTTTCCAGCTGTGCTGGCCCCTCTAGCAAGCTGTACTCGGGGGATATTTTCAGATTCTGGGTGACATTCCCCTGCCCCTCAGCCTAATAGGTCCCAGATGCTGCCCTCCTCCCTCAGCCTCCCTCCCCACTGCGGCTGTGAAAGCCTGCGCTGGCCTGCAGGGCTGCCTGGGGCCCCCTCACCCAGTCACTACACCTCTTGACTTTTTATTTTTTAATTTAAAACATTTTGTTCCCCCTTAACATGATGGCTTGACAGAGGCCAGCAACAAAGAGGATGTTTCTTTCTGGATGGGGACCAGGACAGAGAAGCTGGCAGACGAAGGTGGAGAGAAGGAAGCCGGCTTTGGGAACGTGAGGAGCGAGGGGAAACACAAGGAGCCTTTATTGGCTAAGCATAAAAGAAGCAACTGGAGTAGCAGCTGTGTTAAAGTGGCCAGGTCGCCAGGGGCTGGGCAGAGGCACCAGGGCCAGCTGGGAATCCCACAGGCCCTGGGGGTTTCATGACTCATGTTCTGCAGAAATACCTTCTAGTTCACTATCTTCCCTCGGATGCTTTGCTCTCCCTTCCCTCCCCTCCCATCCTCCTGCCCCTTTTTGCAGAGCGTTTGAATTTGTAATTCTTGGCCATTGTCAGTAATGAGATAGGGCTACTGCTGAGGCCTGTGGGAGGGAGGCAGGCAAGTGGACACAACTAGAAGGAAAGGACAGGAAAGGAAGGGAAAGGAAAGGAAAAGGGAAGGGGAAAGAGGGGGGCGTGGAGCTGGAGCAGAGGTGGGAGGTGAGAAAGAAGCAGTGGGCAGTAGACCCAGGAGGGCAGAACCGCCTGACTCACAGCTGAACAGAAACCAGGACAGGCCGATAGACCTCAGGCAGGGAACCGAATGAAAAGCCTCCTTCCACCCTGCTGCTTCCTGGGTGTTTCTGTTGCGTTTCATGGAAGCCTGCAGAGGACAATAGCAATGCTGATAATCATAATCTCTTTGGGTTCCGTTATACTTTTGACCTTTTGCAATGGGCCTTGGTCCCCACCACCCTGTGTGCCACAAAACAACTGTATACAAGAGCTGAGGTACATCCCAAGTAGCCCATTTTATAGGGTGGGAAGCTGAGGCAGGAAGTTAGGGCCTAGCAGGGCTGTGCCTGGGGTCCAGACCTCTGAATTTCTCATCCAATTATGAAAATTTGGAGATGAAATAAAGGGAGAAGCGATTATATTGGTGAAAGTGGGCCAGGAAAATACAAACATCGAAGACCAGATGGAAACCCCTCCGCTGAAGAATTCTTGGACGCTGCTTCTAAGGCAGCCCTCCCCACACTTTCATCAGCGACACTGACCCTGGCATTTTCTCTCTCTTTCAGGACCTCCTGTAAGTAACTCCAGCTGCGGCCTGGTCTCACACATCCGAAAGGCCTTGCTCCCTGCTGGTAACTGGGTCCTGGGTGGGGGGACTGACAGCTGGCCTGCTGTCTTCCAGGGGAGCCCCTACACTCTCCAGAGAAGTCTGCAGTTTCCCTCTGTTACCAAATAAGGGACCTGGCCCCAGGAGGGTCTGCCTAGGGCCAGCCGGTAGTGTGTGGGTTCTTGGCTTCATGCAGGAAAAATTTCACAATGCAAGTCCAGGTGACTATTAGGGTACATTTATTAAAGCTGGGGACAGTGAAACAAGGAAGGGCTCAGCGTAGAAGAAGCAATAGGAGAGCCTAGGCAGGGCTGCTTTGGTTCTCTAAAAATGTTATAGGAAAGAAATGAGTGGAGGTGGGGCTACTTTAGCTCTCTGGGAAGCCAGAGAAAAGAAGACCTTGGGGACAGGTGCAGGGGGTTAGCCCAGGACGAACTGTGGCTGCCCATTGCTCCCCTAGTTGCAAGTTTTATGGGGTCCCTTAGAGTTTAGGAGATGCATGCCTGTGGGGAAGAGGAGGGGAAGGGAAATGGTGCAGGCATGCTCCCCAGAGGGAGAGCACACACTGAGCTCTTTGTCTTGAGGGTTATATCTCTCTTGCAGGCAGGAATCTTAGGGGAGGTCTCAGGGGAGAGTTTCAGCAGAATATTCATCAGTTTTCCAGGTGTGCTTTTTCAGGGTCATATACTGATTGGTCAGCGCCAGGGCAGGGGTTCCTTAGTCATTGCAGCTTGTCCTGGCATTGCCCACCTGCTTTTGCTGCTTTTCTGAGCCTGGAGCTGAAATTCAACTGAGGCCTAGATGTTATCTCTAGGAAGGTGACCTTCTTCACCTAGCTGTAAATTGCTCGGCCAGTTTGCTCAGCTGTCTCAGTTTCCCTGTTCTACTTGCCCTGGTTTACTGGCCTATCTCACCTCCAGCACATTGACACAGGGAAGAGGGCCACCACTTTGCTTTCGGTGCACCTCTGCACCCCTCCAGGGCCAGACAACGGCCGCCCCTAGAGCAGGTCCCAATTTCAATCTGAAAGGCTGGCATGCCCCTTTGTTAGCCAGCTCCTTTGTCCACCAAAGAACCGGACTCAAAGAAGCACCAGGTATTAAAAAGAAGAAAGAGATCATCTCTATTCAGTTTCAGTCCTTGGGGGTCTCCTGCTCATTCAGTAAACAGGTCAGTGAGTGGCTGTAAGTGTGGACTGGTCCCAAGGATGTGATGTTCACCCAGCTGTGTGGGCAGCTCCATTATAGCCACGTCACTTTGGGCAGGTGGTGGTGGTGGTTGTTAGGAGAGCAGGGTCAGCAGTTAGATTCGGAGACAACACAAATTATAGACAGCACCGCAAGCTCCTTCCCCTGGCATCGTCACAGGCCCAGGGCAGGGCGGGGAGCCAAGTCACTTCCAGAGAACCTGAGAAGTGTTCAAGGAGACTCGCCCCCGAAGTAATAGGTCCAGAGAACAGGAGCGTGTCTTCTTAAGGATAGCATTTGATACCCCAACAAAAGACCCAGAGGTCGCGGGGGCGGCTGGAGACTGAAGTTGAAAGGGCCCAGCCCTCGGCATCAGATCTTTCTCAAGGTTACTGAAAGCAGCCGGGTTTCATCTGTCCCTCAGAGAAGGCATTTCCATCGTTTTTTTCCCTCTTGACCGGTACCTGCGAGAGCAGCCAGCGCAGTCTGTAATAAAACATTATTTATTCTTCCACGTGCGTCCTGCGCGGTGCATTGAACCCGCGCTGACGCTGACACCCCGCTCCCCGCCTCTGAGTTCCAGGGAGGGAGGAAAACCCTGTCATTCCCTGAAAGGAGGGGGATGATTGATCACGGCGAGTCTTGGATGTCAGATCTCAATTCCTGTCATCAATCTTCCAAAATAAACTCTGCCATAGGAAACCTCGACAGACCACCTGCTGGAAATGGGCTGCTTTCCCCCTTCTTTTTTGACAAAGCCAAAAAGAGTCCTCACCTCCCCCACTCCTGGGGCCTCCCCCATACACTTCTCCCCACAGCCAGGCCGCTGAGCTAACCCTGCAGTTCAGCTCTGGGTCCCCGAGTGACTGGAGGGCCTGGCGTCACCAGGAATGGTTGTTCTGAGAGCTTCTGTTCCCAGCCAGAGAGGGCACTGCCAGTGCCATGGGCTTTGCAGTACAGGAGCAAATGAGAAGGGTTGCATCCAAGTCTCTCCCTATAATCCCTGCCCACCTGGCCACCACCAGAGCCATCAAGTGAAGGGGAGGAGCCCAAGTAGCTGTCCCACATTCTCAGCCTGACACAGAGGAGTCCTGAATCTTTCAACTGGGACTGAAACCGCAGGCAAGATGAGGAAATGGGAAGCTGGCCAGGGTGGGAATCACCTCCTAGCCCTGTTCCCTCGGCTTCTGCAAAGAAATATTGCTGTTGGCCAGAGGTGAGAGATGGGGAGATAGCAGCTGGTCACAATGCCCATCTGCTGCCCTCTGGTTGTATGTCAGGGGCCCCTTCTGGGGTGCTCTGTACTCCAGTTGGGAGACCTAGCTAGGTTCCTGTGGGCACGAGGACCACCAGTGCCTGGAAAACACAACCACAGAATGATGGCTTTTAGTAGCAGCAGGAATCTTTTAAGTGGTTCAAAATTTGTGACCACCGCTGCCCCAACCTTATGGCCGTGGCAGACATTGCTAATCAATTAGCAGGTTTTTAAACATAGTGCTTAATTCAACCCATTGAGGTCCGCACTCACGCTGACATCTGTTGGCCATGCCTGCACTAGATTTAAGAGAGAATTTCTTAATTATGGGAAGTGTGAGACTGAAACAGATGACTAAGGGAAGTAGGGATGCCTCTTTCTCTGGAGGAATACAGGGAAATATATGATGTCCAGCTGTCAGCCCTGGTTGAATGTGATCCTTGAATGTGATCAAGGCCCTCCCTTCATTTTGTTCATAAAATAGCAGAGGCTTGTAGAGCTCAAGTGACTCCAAGGTCACATAGTTGGTAGGGTAGGGTGGAACCATCAGTATTACAATACCCTTACCTTCGGAAACTTCACTCTTCCCCCTTTATTTCAGGGTCCTGTTGGAAGACCTGGCTTCCCGGTAAGTAGCTTTCATGGCTCTTTTCTTCTGCATCTGCCTCACATGCTCTTTCTCAGCCCAAACACTGGCGAGGTTCTGTCACTGGTGAGGTTGGGTGGCTGCTTTCCTTCAGCTGTAGCTGGGTGAATGGCCTCTCTCCAGCTTCTCTGGCCCATAGCTGAGGGTGAAGATCCTTGGTACCTCCCCGGTCCCCAGACAGGCAGGTGACAGCATGCAGCCCTCCAACACAGGACCTGACTTCCACACTGATGGCCCTATAATGGAAGCCCAGGAGGGGCATCCTCCTGCACACCAACTTGGATTTAGACCACTGTCCCTGCTTTGCCCTATGCCCTCTGGTGAGAGTAGACCCAAAAACTTCATTTTCACCCAGGTACCATGTCTGGAAGCTAGAGAGGCTGTGCCAAGTAACCATGGGGGCTTTGGAATAAAAGTAAAAATAATACTAATAGCTGCCTCTTATTGAGACTTAATACCTGCCAGGCACTATGCCAATCACTCATTTGATTTGTTCATACATTTGATTTGTTCAACAGCTCAGTGAAATGGTTATTATGCCCATTTTATAGATGAGGAAACTGAGATGCAGGGAGGTGACATACCTTGGCCAATTGTCTAAGCTTCAGTTGTAAACCTCATGTTATCATACACCATTCCATACTGTCGTTTCCTGTGGTCCATGCTCCCAGTCTGAGAACCATCTTTAAAGTCTTCAAAGACATTGATCTGTGGGGTATAGCCTGGGGCATATATGCACTGAGTACTGGATACTGTGGGCCCTGGGGTGGGAGGGACTCAGGCAAGATGCTGTAGGCAGCCAGAGGGCTGAGGTGAGGTGTGGTGTGTGACCCAGAGCTGGCCCCAGGTTGCCCTCTCTCCCTGCTCTGAAGGCCACATCCATTGAATTCTAGGCTCTATGTGCATCCCTCTTATCCCAGTTATTCCTCTTTTGACATGAATTATACCGAAACCTTGTGACTAATCCAACAGCTTCTAGAACTCATGTCCAGCAGTTACTTTCTTAATGAAATGCATGTGGGAGAATATTTAGCCTTGAAAATGGAAACCCTCCCAGTAAGTCTGAGCCCCGAAGCAGAGGAGGACGGGTGAATCGGTCCCATGAAACCCAAGGAGGGGAAAAATCAGATGACTGGGGGAACGTGGGCAGACTTTGTTTTTTCTGACGACGTCCACCTTTAAAAAGCATTTGGGGGCAATTCACAGAGCAGGGGCTCGCTGCGCATAGTTTCCAGTCTCTGGCCATTCCACGCCTGTCCCGAACCCGAGCGTTTTATGGCCAGGACTGCAAAGAACATTAGTTTTAAAAAAGAAATGAAAAGAAACCAAAACACACATCCTGCAATATCATTCAAAAGCCCAAGAGTAAGTGGGCCATGGGGATGTCATACCCGAAGGTCAGTGGGCCTGGTGTCCTCAGCAGAGAGGACCACTGAGCCACAGGTCATAGTCCTGTTCATGCTTCTGCATGAAATGACCTGGGAGTGACCCACAAAAGATTTGCTGATGCTGGCCCCTTGTTGTGAAATGCAAAATGTGGGAAGTACAAACATGCCTATAAAATCCACTTGCCCACTGGGCTTACTCCCTGTAGATGCCATTTACACAACACTCACCAGGTGCCAGGCACTGGGAGTGAGCTTTCCAGAGACTCATCTCACGGCAGCCTCCCAGCAGCCCCATGAGAGAGGTGCAGATGCTCAGGGAGGCTAAGGAAACAGATCCATGCTCATAACCAACACCGCTGCCCTGCCACACAGCAAAGGCTGAGTGTTTTACTAAAGATGCCCTTGGTCTTAACAAGGTATGTGTCACAAGAGTCTAATTTCAGAGCCAAATGCTACTCTCTGGTGAGTCCACATACATCTTGGGATGCTAAATGTCCTTCCAGGCATTTTGCCTCAGAAGGGTCAGCAAACACAGAACCACCCCAGAAATGCCCACAGCCTTTGGGACATCCACAAACCCAGCTCTCACCTGCCCAGCAGGACAGACACCACCTGATTTTTGGCCCCCATTGCTTTTCATCTTTCCAGGCTCCTAGCAACCCCAGGCCCACCCCAGAATTTATGATGTCTGCTCTGCACACGTATAATTGCAAAAAAATGTTTTCTACCAAAAGGGGGAGGAACAAAACTTAATAAGCAGATTTCCAGAGTGAGAAGATGTAACCCTGGCTACAAAACAAAGCATTTCCCTCTGAGCAGCTGAAACTCATGATGAAGCTGCATTCACATGGCTCACGTTCCTTCCTGTTGGTGCTGGAGGTGGTCGAGCAGAGGGGGTGTGGACAGACTCTGTCCGTAGCCTTCTCAGGCAGAGGGCCTGGGGAGGAGCTGGGGAGCGTGGGCACTGCTCCCCAGCTTCGGCAAAGACAGACCTAGGAGAGCAATTCACGTATCTGTCACATGGGAGCTGCCACTCACCCTGCTCTGTGTCTTGAAGTTGAGTGTGACAAGGATGTGGTGCATTCGGCCATAGCTGGAACGTATTATGACAACTGAAGTCTAAGGGAAGAGCCTTGGACCCCTAATGGAACACTAGAGAAACTGAGGCCTAGGCCGGGGACCGGACTCCTACATTAGTGCTCTTACCACAGCACCATGCCTGAGTGCAAATAGCGAAAGGGGTGGCAGTTTGCTGAGCAGTCGTGGGGGCTGAATGGGCAAGTTCACTCACGAGATGCCTGGGCACTGGCCCCACTGCCCATGCAAACCAGGTCTCGGGTGCACAGCTCCCATGGGGCCCTTCACATGCTGGCCCAGCTCCAGCCACATCTAATTGTCTCTGCCTCCTTCATCAGGGGGACAAAGGTGCCATTGGGATGCCTGGACGTGTGGTGAGTTGGGGCATTTTTACCTGCTCGGGTGGCCATTGCTTGCTTCTCCACACTGGGCTGTCCTCCAAACCATGACAAGGTGTGCCTACCCCAGCCAGAGGAAGAGGGGCGGGGGATTTGGACCTCTCCCTTCCCCCACCCAAGTCAGCTTCAGAGAGGGCCAGGCCAGGAGAAGGGCAGAAGTTTTATTTTAACCCTTCAGATCTTGCAATATGGCTTCACTCTCCAGAGAGCTGCCATGGCAAAGGGAAAATCCAAGAAAGAGCAAGAGTCAAGCTCTTTGCCCATCATCTCGTGGGAGAACAGGGTGAGGCCCAAGGCCCTCTTGACATTGGGAGGACTCCCACCCACGCCACCCCCAAAGCTGGCAACCCACCCTCAGATTTATAGCGGCTCCTGCATCCACCACCACCCTCACCCCCAGCCCCCACCCAGGCAAGGCAGCAAAAGCTGGTGAGAAAGGCAGCCTCCAAATGCTCTCTGGAAGCCCAGTGGAGCTGCTTCTGGATGCATCTTCCCTAGACAGAGACTAAAAGACGGTGAAGGCGGGCCTTGCTCCAGGCAGTGCTTCCAAATCCTCACCAGGAGGCTGGGAGTCAAAACATTTAACGTTTCCTGCTGAAAATTAGATGGCGAAAGGGAAACAAGAATGTTTGACTGGGAGAGTATATCTCAGGGATGGGAAGGCTGATGCTAGGCCTTGAGGTCTCGGTGCTAGGCATTTTCCTGGTGGCTTCCAGCCTCCAACAGGCTAGAAAGGGCAGGACAGACACGGGCTGGCAGCCTAAGGCAGTGATGGCCTTGCCAGCCTCACTACCACCCTGTCTGACCCTAAGTCCCCTCCTGCCATCAACCTCAACCTTTACCCTGGCTCCTTGATTACCCCTATGCATCCTTCCATGTCACTCATACTTTTTCTCACGACTTCACCTCCCGGGCTGGTTGGCTTTAGGCCTGGATAGAGCATCCTTGTGTGAGTTTGTTTGCTTGCTGGTGTGAGCCTGGTGCTCAAGAAAAGGCATCCACACCACACCTAACACTTGAAAGTGCTAACTGCATGCGGGCATTGTGCTAAGAGTCTTACTACATCAGCTCACTCAGTCCTCGCAAGAGCTGCAAGAGGTAGGCACAGTTTCCACCTCAGTTTTCAGATGAGAAAATTGAGGCTCAGATGTTAAGTGTCTCTCCCAAGGTCACATGATCAGGAAGTGGCTGATCAACGACTTTAATCCAGGCAGCCTGACCTAGACCTGTGCCCTTGACCCTGGCAGTGCTACTCCCCCTCCCCAACATTGGCATCACAGCTCTGAGGAGGTTCTGGTCCCTAGGGTGAAGCCACAGTACCTAGGCCTAGGACCTGGGACACATCAGAGGTTCAGGACAAGTGTTCCGTGTCACAGAGCTTTGTGCTCCCCAGGGCCCACCCAAGGGCCCTCCCACCACTCCCCAGGCTACAGCAATTCTTGCCCCAGGAATTCCTGCCTGACCCTGTCTCTTTCCTTCGGTTCTCTGACTACAAGCACTGATTCCCCCAAGCTGTCACTGGGTCCTTCTCTGTGGAGAGCAGGGAAATGACATTTAGCCAGCCTTCCGCCAAGGCTTGCTGTGGGTGGGCCTGAGGCAGGCACATTCTCCCCGGTAGCCCTCCAAGATCCCACTTTATTGATGGACATGTTGAGACTCAGTCAACCCAGGATTGGGGGTGGAATTGGATTTTGTTAGACTCCAAACTCTTTGCTCCTAACAGGTAAGATTCAGGAAACTACTCTGAGTGTAGCTACCAGACTGCAGGGCAGATTGCAAAATGCAAAGCAGCCCCTCCTGCTGCCCTTCCAGGCCTGCCCCCTCCTGCTGCCCCTTCTGCCCTCCTTCTTGGGCCCCGTGGACATGTTCCCCCAGAAAGCATCCCTCTGAGCCTAGTTCTGGCCCACAGTGGTGGGATAGGAGGGAGAGCCACAGGAGGCCTTCCCATTTCCTTCCACACAAAGCTATTATCAAGCTGGGGGCTTCATGCTGCTTGTGCTATTTTAAATGTGACAATGGACCCATTTGGCTGCCCAGTAGTGGTCCTGGCATTAGCCAACTGATAAGAACTGGGGTGCCAGTGGGTGTGAAATGCCTGAGCTGTTCCCGTGGTTCATGGTGGCACAACTGGCTTCTATGGATTAGGGTCAACTGGGGCTATCTATCCACTGGCTACTATGGTTATAGGGACCCTGGGCCGTTACTCAGTTTCCTCTGCATCCCAGATCATCATCCATCCTCCCAGATATACGTGTCCTGCTATCTGTCCCCCTATGTTCCTCCTACCCCTCTCTGCCATCTATCCTGGCAAGCCCCGAGGACTCCGGCTGTGTCTCTTGTGCTTGGTGCTCAGTTAGACCTTCATCCAATGAAATTCTACCTTACAACTCGGTCCTTGGGAAAGTCTCCCCATGCCCACCCCCACCTTAGATGGCACCCAGCTGGGGCCATGGCTTCTCAGGCAGATTGGCTGACCTGGGTGGGTTTTCCTACTCTCTGTCTCTCTCCCTCTGCCTCTCTCTGCCTCTCTGTTTCTCTCTACGTGTGTGTGTGTGTGTGTGTGTGTGTGTGTGTCTGTCTGTCTGTCTCTCTCTCTCTCTCTCTCTCTCTCTCACACACACACACACACACACACACACCGAGGGCCCCTTAAGGCCCCTGCCACTGTCTCCCTCAGTTATATGGAAGGGCTGGCTGGGGCCAGACCAAGGGGTGAGGCAACAGCCGTGCACACACTGTACTTGTTGGATATGGTACCGGTCATGTGTCAGCATCTGTGTTTTGTTTTGTTTCTTATTTCACGGCGATTTCTTTTGCTTGGTTGTTGTGCCATTAACACATTCTTGTGTGTGTGCCTCTCTCATCTTCTTTTTTCTCTCCCTCCCTCTCTCTCCCCTGCACCCTGCGTTGCATGTGGCTGCCCCAGGGAGTAAAGGGCCAACCAGGCGAGAAGGTGAGTCCACACTTTCCCCTCTGCCCTCCCACCCCAGCCTTTGCTTCCACCCCGTGGACTCTTAGGGGGCTTTCAGAGGCCCCCTAAGCCCTCCTGCTGGCATGCAGGCGAGGCAGAGCTGCCAGCCGGGCCTGCTCTGCCCTCTGCCTCTCACGGCCCTGTTTCCTAACACCTTCCACACCATCAGGTAGGAGTCCTGGGATTCCTGGGCTAAGGCCCCAGCCTCTCTGGCTGGGGGTTGCCCAAGCCTGCTGAGGCTGCCCATGGCCTCGGAGCTCTGATTCTGGGCCTTAGGCAGTCACCCCGCCCGGGGGCAAGGCGCACACAGCCGCTGTTTTGAATGGGCCCCAGCATCCCGCCCTCCTCCCTGCAGGCCGCTGTCTGGGTCCTTTGGTCGGAGCTTCACCTCTCACCCCATGTGTGTTCCATTCACCCCCCATCCTCCTGCTGCCCCGCCCCACCCAGTTCTGGCCCAAGCGGCCCCCTCTGTGTCCCTGTGAAACTAGGACTGGGAAGTTCCAGGCAGCTCCAGCCCCAGGCTCAGGGCTGCTGGGCCCACGCAGCCAGCCAGCGTGTCTGGTCCCCACCCTCTGTTTTCAGCGGCTCCATCCATGGGGCAGGCTGCTGTTCACCTGTTGCGGGGTGCGCAGCCACATGGGCATTTAGGGGTGGGGGTGAGAAAGATCTGGGGGTTTGAGACTTTGGCGGGGCCGGGGCAGGTCGGAGAATGTCCTGAGCAGGGCCGTGGGTGAGGCCTCTGGGGCCTGAGCAGCCATGGCTGAGCTGTCCCCGACTTCCCTCCCTCCCTCCTTCCCGTGCTGCTCTCTGCCCATCACTGCGCCCGAATCTCTTTTCCCCGCTTTCTGGCCTGGGGTCCTACGGCCCTCTTTCCCTGGGCCCCACATCTTGTGCTCTTGCTACATCTCTTCTTGCTCTGTTCCTCCTGCTCCCCACTGCTCTCCTCAATCCTTCCTGGATGCTTCATCCATCCCCTCTGTGTCTCCTCCCCGCTCCTCGGATGCATCCTCTGGCCCCCCTGGCCTCCTCCTCCGCGGACCCTCCACCCTTGCATGCTCTCCCTCCACCACCTGCCAGCCCTCCCTCTGACTCTTCTTTTCCCACCCTTTTCCCCTCCTGCCCCTGCCCCGGCTCCCTCTCCCTCTCCCCTTTCTCTCTTCCGTAGGGGGCCCCAGGAGATGCTGGGATGTCCATCATCGGTCCCCGCGGCCCCCCTGTAAGTGGTTTTTGCTTTTCTTGGGGGGTGGGCAGGATGGGTGAGTTAATGAAAAGGGCTTGGGGTGGAGGCGTTGCCTCTGGGTGTGGCAGACACCACATGTGACGCAGTTGCCAGGCCAGGCCTCGGTGCTGCTGTTGATGTTAGCAAGGGTGGCCTGACTAAATATACCTAAATTACAACCTCTTGGGAAGGTTTGCAAGGGCCTCCCCTCTAGCCACGAAACTGCAGCAGCTGTGAGGTGGCCTTGCTGTTTATAGGCAGAGGGGAGAAAGTGCCCACTACCATCTGGAGGGGTGCTCCAGTTTCCAGGGGGCAAATTATGTTTCTGGAAACCCATGGAGCAAATACCCAAGTGCAGATTCCCTCCTCTGACACCCACTCCTGGTCCTGGCAGAGGCCCACCCGATCCACTGCTCGCCCACAAACGGCTCCTTTTGTTCTTAGCCTGGAACCTGTGTCTTAGTCCCTCCACCCAGTGGCTGGGGGCTTGGGAAAACCAGAGATGATACCCTTCAGATAGGCTTCCTTAGGGACCACAAGGGTGACGTGGGTGATGATGCGGGAAGAGATCGTGACCGTGGGAAGAAAGACTGGCTGTTTTTCTCAAAGAGTGCCTGAACCACGGGGCTTCAATAAAATCACCAACTGTTGCTATGGCCAGTGTGGCTTAGTTGGTTGGAGTGTCATCCATGCACCGAAGGGTCACAGGTTCGATTCTTGATCAGGGCATATACCTAGGTTTTGGGTTCAGTCTCAGGTTGGGGCACATACGGAAGGCAACCGATTGATGTTTCTCTCTCTCTCCCTCTCCCTTCCTCTCTCTTTAAAATAAAAAAAGTCACCAAATATCAGGGTGGAAGGGACCTCAGCAATGGTCTAGCACAGCCCTCTGGAAAGGGGAAACAAGTCCAGAGAGAGGGAGGGGCTTGGCCAGGGTCCCACACATAGAGGTTAGTGCAGGATTAGAACCCAGGACCCCTTGCATCCAGTGCTCCACCACAGCAACAGGCCACCATCTCCATGTTCTGCTATGTGCTTTTCCTGACCTGCTATTTACAATGAAAGGGTGAGGGGAGCAATGCCTTCTTTTCAGGTAACGACTTCTGGGAGTCTGAGGCTAGCCCAGTGGATGGATGAAGCTCAGCCTGCCCATTCTCCTGCCTTCCATGGAGGGAGCCAATGGGAAGTAGGAGTCTCTTCTACCCACAGCCTAAGGAGAAGGGTCAGAGAACAAATTGCTAAGTTAAGTCCAAGGGAGGGAGTTGTGATGAGCTTGGCAGCCAGGGAGGGGCCATGGTGAGAGCTGGGAGCTGAGAGGAGGAGCCAATCAGGCTGCTTAGAGATGGGAAGGTCAGACAGGCTATCCCCACCCTCCATTTTCAGCAGCTTCACCCATGGGGCAGGCTGTTGTTCACAAGGAGACACCCCGGTCAGGTGGATGCACGTGTTGAGTGTTTCTTGGTTTATTCCATTAATATTAGTATTTATTCCATTAATATTTGTTAGGTACCTCCTGCATGCTAGGTAGTGGGTAAGCAAGAAAAACCTGACTGCAGCCCGATTGTCCCTTTTCTAAAGAGACCAGCAATCCCATGGTGTTTACAATTCCAACAGCCATTGCTGGGGCGGTTAGGGAGCTGTGGGGAAATGGAAGAGGCACCTGACTTGGGGTGGGAGCAGGCAGAGAAGGCTTCCAGGAGGAAGGGATAATTAAATTGTGATCAAAGATGAACAGAGGTTACTCAGGTACCAGGCTGGAGAGGAGCACTGAGTCCCCAAAGCAGGAGAACTTCCTATAAACTCCTGGAAAAATGGAGAAGTTCTTTTCAGAGCAAAGCAAGGTTGAGGAGAGCAAGGTTCCGATCATGAAGGACCTGGACACAATGTCCAGGAGTCGGGACTTTCTCCTGAGGGCAGTGGAGAGCCCTTGGGTTGTGTTCAACTGAGGAGGGACAAGGTCGGATTTGCAGTTTAAAAAGATCTGATGCCCCCTGCTCCAGCGTGGGGAATGTTTAGAAGAGGCCGCAGGTGGAGGCCTGACTGGAAGGCACTTGCAATAATCAAGACCTGGACTGGAGCACAGTCACTGGGGCTGGTGGGAGTGCTGGACTGTTGAGATATTTTGGAGGAGGAATTGACAGAACGTAGTGCTGATAAAAATGGGGATTGAGGGAGAAGGAGTCCAAGATGATCTCATGTTTCTGACTTGGTAGCAGAGTAGATGGGGGTGCCTTCCCCAGAGGGAAGAGCACATTTTTCTGGGAGAGATGAGTTTAATGTGAACGTGATGAACTTGAGATGTCCTTGTAACATTGAAGGGGAGTGGCCCTCCATTTGTCACTGGAGTCCTGAGAGTGTGATGTACTGAGCTGGTTCACACTGGCTCATAGAGGCCAGTCTTTCACATGCCTCCCAGTTCAGTGATATCACATTGATAGCTTGAAATTGGCCATGTTGGAGTATTTACACTACAGAAATTGGCAAATGCTGTACAATCTTCTCCACTCACCCCCACTGCAGCCAGTGATTAAGCACTTAGCAGCACAGTCTTATTTGAAAGACAGCACTGACTTGGAGAGAGAGGGGTAAAATGAGGCAGGCTCTGAGCAGATACACGACTGAGCCTCTTTCAGGAGTCAGATAGAAGACAAGGGAGAGCTTCTGGTAGCTCTTTCCAACCAGAACATTCTGTCTGTCCATGTTGCTTTATCCCATGCACGTTGCAGGCAGGGGGAAGGTAGACAAGAACAGACAGAGATAGGGTCCACTTCCCAGCAGTGGGGATCCAGGTGGCTCCCGCTCCACCCTGGCCTCAGGTTAAGGTAAGAGATTTCAGAGAGCAACGTAAAGGTCATTTCTCTTGTCCTTGTCTAGACAGATATAATATTAATCCATAAAGTAATCTACAAATCTATAATCCATAACTTTCATATGATCTTAATTCAAGTGAATTTTTTATGGGGTTGAGAGGTCAACAGAATAATATTCAACTCATTTGGGAAAATAAGCTTATGAGGATGTCAGAAAAATTCTGAAAAATAGAGTAAGGAAAATAGTGAAGAGAAGATTAGCTGTTCTACTAGATATCAAAATGTGTCATAAAAATGGAGCAATTATAACAGCACATAAAACAGAATTGGGAGACCAGAAATAAAGCCAAATGCATCTGGGAAATCTGTCTGTGATAAAGGCTTGATTTCATAATAGAAACAGAAAAATAGGTTGTTTAGGAAATGACGCTGGGACAACTGACAACCTATTTAGAAAAAAAGCCTGTAAAACAAATCGAAAAACCTGATTGTCTACCTCACTTGTTATATCAGAATAAAATTCAAATGAATAAAATACTTAGATGTAAAACATGAAACCCTAAAATGCAAGGACAAAGCATGAGCAGATATTTTATCATTTTTAACTTGGGAAGGCCCTTCAAAACACAACATAAAACCCAGAAGCCACCAGAAAAGATTGATAAGTTTGTCAACATAAATGTAAAATTTCCATATGGCACAAAATAGTTCATTAAAAAGACAAATGCCAATTGGAAACAATATTTGTAACACATATGATCATCAAAGAGTTACTGTGCTTGACAAAAAGCTTTACTCAAATCAATAGAAAAAGCACAAACAGCCTAGTAGGAAATATTGGTAAAGAATACAAACAGGCTGTTCACAAATAAACAGGCCAGCGATAAACATCGGAAGAGATGTCCAACCTCAGCATAGAATTTGTTGTAAATTAAAATCCAGTTCCAAGCTTCTCCAAGTGTCTTACCCAGGCCCAACCTCTCCAGGAAGCGGAGTCCCAGTTTCCACTCGGTCAATGACAGCATCCTTCCCAAGGTCCCTAAAAAAGCCTTGGTTAGCCCTGGATTTGGCTTCGGGTTGGAGAGATGCCTCCTGCTACCAGGGCAGGCTCTGTAATTAGCAAACCATGTGATTATCCCTACCGTGTAAACACCAGCCCGAGGAGGACTTGAAGATGCTTCTTGGAATCCTCTCCTCCTGACCTTTCCTTCAGGCCTCTCAGCGTTGAAAGGAGTCGAAAGTTTACAGTGAGAGGTTTCGAAGGTTACTTTGCACGGTTTCCAGGTCTTCTGTTTGGTGCTATTCTTAGCATCACTTATCCTTGAGAGGAGAGAAGCCTGGGGCCCTTCTGATACATGAGTGGCATCTCGTCCCGCTTGCCTTTCTGGATGCCTGCCACAAGCCCATCCTGAGCCTGCAGCGTACTCCCCACCTGGCCAGGGCACCCACGCCGATGTCAGGGTCCACTCCCACCAGCCGTGTCTCCTGAGCGGAGGCTTCTGGGCACTCGTGTCCACAGTTTCAAGAAAAACCAAAGCAGCCTAGAGACGTTTCAGGTCCACAGCAGATGGATCCAGAGAAATCTTCCTCTGGATAGGATCTGATTCTGAAACTATTGTTTGGCAAGGACAAGCCTCCTTGTCTGGGTCCTAAGACATATTGGGCTCAAAAGCGACCTTACTTTGTGTTGGTGTTTCTAGGTTCAGTTCAACCCAGCAGACAGCCGATGATGGCAGCTACCATTTTGAAGAGCCTTGCAAACATAATTGAATGTAATTCAATGACCCTATGAGTTGTACTGTTGTCCCCGTTCTCTAGATGAAGTACTTGAGGCAGAGATAGGTTAGACAACTTGCTCAGAGTCACACAGCCATTGTTGGTGGAGGCAGCCAGATGCAGAGGCCCAAGCTGGGGAAGAGACGGGGGCCATCTCCGTCAAGGGGGGACTTCAAGCTGAGAGCTAAGCGGGTGAAAGATGCAGTGTGTCTGGGGGAAGGCGGGTGAGCCAGTGCGCTGAGCAGAGTCGATGGAATATGAGGCAGGAAAGGACCTGAAATGGCAGATCGGGGTGAGGCTGGGGATGACCATGAGTGGCGTGAGTGAGTGGAAGAGAGCCATTACTGGTCCTTGCGAAGGAGAGCAACAGGACTTGTGCTTCTTAGCTCTCCGTTACCCTTGACCTGCTCAGCCCTCCCGAGCCCTGCACAGCTTCATACTACTTCTAACCTTGTCACATCTTTTGTCCTGAATATTGACCATAAACCAGTGAACCTACTTGTAGTCTCCAATCCGAATGCCTATCTATGTGGCCCTCTGCACCTCCAGGAAAATGGGCATGGATTGACCTGCGTCCCACAAAGGTGGGGGGATCCAAAAATTGCCCAACTAGGAGAGGCCTGCTGAGAGGAATGTGAGCAAGCTCACCTAGTCCGGCCTGAAAACACACATCTCGAAGGTTAGGTTTCGATACCCACTGATATCCAAACTGTCCTTAGATAAGTGGCCATGAGTAATGACTGTAAATAAAAGGGACTTAGGAAACCACAGGTCAGGAGTTCAGTGTGCTGCAGGCTGAGTCCCCGATGTCCTCGCTCTCCATCACCTGTTTATATGCCAAGGTACAGAGTGTCCACGACAGCGAAGAGCTCCCAGGGCCTACTTCTCAGAAAGACCCAAAGGATGCTGGCCACCTCCGTTCGCCCTCCCCACCCAGTCCTGGCAGGAGAAGTCCTATGTCCCACTTCCACCTTTATCCCCCCTCACAGCCAGCTCATGGTGGTTGGTGAGTGTCTTCCCTGGATGATCACAGAGGAGTGGGATCCCAGGTCCCTCTGGGGACAAAGGCAAACCGGGGGACTAAGGATTAGTTTCATCTCCTTACCACCCTCACTCCTCTCCATTCTTTTCAGGGCCAGCCGGGCACGCGAGGTTTTCCTGGGTTTCCGGTAAGTGGGGAGAGCTGAGGTTAGCTGTGGCTCCCTCGACCCCTGAACCTGGCAGGTTAAACTTCATGCAGGGCCAGCTCTGGGGCTGCTCCTGCCCTTCCAAACCCTGGTCAATAAGGGTCCCCTCCTACAGCCTTTCATGGAGAGCAACTGAGGAGAGGAGCTCATAATGCACTTGAGGACAGGGAAATCAGCATGGAAATAAAGGGACAGCGGGGCAGGAGCAGTGAGTGAAGTCACAGGCTGGATAACCCACAGAACACTGGAGTGTGACACAGATGATGCACTGCAAGCAGGCAGCCTCCATCCTGGCTTTGAGGGGGACTGCCTGGAGGAGGCAGTCAGGTGGCCATCTGAATGTCTTAAGACCACTGCCTGGGAGCCCAAGACAGGTCCGAAGAGGGAGAGCAGAGGAACAGCTAGTTGTCTTTTCCGCAAGCCTTGATGCTGGCCAGCCCTGACTTTCCAGGGACACACTCTCCACCCTCCACCTTGGTGAGGCAGAGGCCTGCAGTAGCAATGGTGACAGCCCCATCGGGACCTCCTCGTGCAGGGCATCTTGTTGACATCTCATCTCACTCACTCCTCACAAGGACCTTTTGTAGAAAGTCTATTAGTCTCATCCTCATTTGAGGATGGGAAACTAGCTTACCCATAGCCACAAAACCAGTAAGTGGCCAAGCAGAAACTCGAACCCTAGCTGGTGGGGTCTTACTCACTGCCCCAGGCTGCCACTTTGGCAGGGGACCTGGAGCGCTCGGTCTTTACATCTGTCTTCTTTCTGCTTTCAGGGTCCCATTGGGCTAGACGGCAAACCGGTGAGTAGACCCTCTTGGGCTTCAGGCTCCTTCCCCTCACTTGGTCCAGATCACTAACCTGAGGTCTCAGTCTTTCTGCAAGACCCCAACTCCTTGGAAGAAGCTTTAGATAGAATGACCGTTCCTGGGGCAGAAAGTCGTTCCCAGTGGGAAGGGAGGAGGGGCCATTAGATTGGGTTGCCCCTGACCCCAGTGGGCCTTTGCAGGGCACAAGTCCACAGCCACCAAGATGGGCCTTCAGTGTCTGGAGCAAGAGCCACCCTAGAATGTGGTGATGCTGGGTACTTCTGGAAGGCGACTGGGTAGGGAGGGCTCAACAACGAATTCTTAAAGGAGCCTGGAAACTCACTTACACTGTTGCTTTCCAGCACCGCCAGGGCGCCTCCTGCATCTCCCATTCTCCTGGGGTCTCCCATCCTGGTTGAGACCCCACACACATGTCCAAGTCCAGAAGGAGGCTGCTTCCCCATCCTGAACTCCTCTCTTTGTTCATTTCTATCCTTTTGACTTGGCCCCAGACACAAATGTCCATGGGGGAAAGGAGACCCCTCCCTATTCTCAGGAAGGAGTGAGCTGGGGGAGAGCTCAACCTTCCAGTTCCCTCAGGATACCCCTCAACAACCGAAGGTGGTAAGTACTGAGCCAGGTTCTTCCCACTCTCCTCTCTCCTAAGTAGCTGGCATCCTCTCAAATGAGGGCCTGGCTTCCCGCCTGGTCACGCCCCTCTGCAGACCAGAGCTAAGCTCAGCAAGTTGGCTGTGGTGATCATGTCCACTCATCTCCCAGGACTTGGAGATGGAGGGAGGAGCCACATGTGGCAGAGCAGGGGGGTTCCTGGGCTGCAACAATGTGCCTGGCACTCATGCTCTTTCCTTCTAGGGCTACCCCGGACCGAAAGGAGAGATGGTAAGACCCCAGCTTTCCTGGCTTCCCTCAAGGGGTGGGGGATCAGCCTGGACCTACGGGCCATAGCCAAGCACTGCCTGGCAAACAGGGCCAGCAGGAACAGTGGAAGTGGCTGCCCCCACAGCCACTCCCCTGTTGTGTACAATGCATCCCCTAGGTCCTCACATCAGTGAAGGGAGGAGAGGTGGGCAGGGGGCTTCTCCACGTGAAAAATGAGGAAAGAGTGGTCCAGAGAGAATCCATGCTCGGCCAATGTCACACAGAGTTCGAGGCTAATGCGCCCCTCGGAAATGAGCTTACATTCAGCACTCACACTGGGGGGCGCAGGCAGTTCATCCAGCACTTCAGTTTCCTCATGCCCGCCCTCCTCTGGGCTGCCCGGCCTGTCTGCTCTAGGGGAGGGGCCAGTTCTCAGAGGGACTGATGGGGCAGAACCTGCCTCCCAGGTTGGTCACATCTACACTGTGAGCAGCCAGCTTCTGCGAGCAGGCCTGGGCTTTGTGCCAGGTCTGAGAGCAACGTGGCAGGCTCCTGTCTCCCTGTCCAGTGGCCTTAGGCTGGTGCCTTGCTCCAAGCAATAGGTGAGGACACTCTCCATCCATGTCTGGGGCACTGCCAGGGCATGGAAGGCCTGAACCCTGCCCACTGAGGGAGGCAGGTAGCCTCATAGATAGAAAAGAAGATGGAGGAATGTGGGCTGGGAGGCCTGGACTTTAGCCCCAGCACTCCCTGACTTGCCAGGGGACACCTGGCAACTCAGCTCCCTCTGGACCTCAGCTTGTCCGCTTTCCTCAGACTCAGCTAACGTTTATTTAGGGTTTTCTGTGTGGTGGGCATGGAGCTAAGTACTGTACATATATTATCTCACTTAACCCTCAGCATGACCCTGTGCTCCAGGTCCTGTCGGCATCCCCATTGACAACTGTGGAAGTTGAAGCTCAGAGAGACTAAGTTATTTGCCTTAAGTCTCACAGCTAGAGAGCGTCCAAAACAGGATCCAAACCAGTTCTCAAATTCCTTCCCTCCACATTTTATTGCCTTTCTCCTTATTTCCCTCTCTCCTTCCCTGTCTCCCTGCCTCCTTCCTTCCTTTAACACATTTTTATTGAGTGTCTACAATATGCTGGGCACTGTGCCAGGTGCTAGGGATACAGACAGAAGTAAGGAGGACACTGTCCTTGCCAGTCTGTAGCTCCCAGTGCGTCGGGGGAGACATACATTTAAATAACCACTGGCCCGGCTGGTTGTGGCTCAACAGTTGAGCATCGACCTAGCATGTAGGAGACCGAGGTTCGATTCCTGGTCAGGGCGTATGCCCAGGTTGCAGGCTTGAACCCCAGTCAGGGGCTTGCAGGAGGCAGCCGATCAATGACTCTCTCATCACTGATGTTTCAACTCTCTCTCTCCCTCTCCCTTCCTCTCTATGAAATCAATAAAGATATATTTTAAAATAAATAAAAAGTAAATAAATAACCATTGTCATAATTGACAAATTGCCTTGGTAATCAGTGCTATGAAAAGGCAATACCTGTTACCCTGAGCACCTCACCCAGGTTGAGGGTCAGAAAGGCGTTCCTGAGAATGAAACTTGAACTAGGGCCTAAGGAATGAGGATTTAACTAAGAGAAAATAAGATGGGACATACATGGGAGGACAGCTTGTGCAAAGGCCCTGAGGCCGAAAAGTCCTTAAAATATCCACAAAACCGGAAGAAGGGCAGTGAGACACTGGAGGTGATGGGTGGAAGAGCTGGTGTTGGAATCCAGGTCCCCCAGCCAGCTTTCCTCTCCATCCCAGTCATCTCCACTGCAAATGCATTTCTTGTTCCTAAGTATGTTGCTCACATGCCTGAAGTAGTGGAGACCAAGGCAGGAATAAACTTCCATGTTACCATTGTAGTAGAAACATAAAGGGTTTAGGTGCCAGGAGTTTGGGGCATCTCCTTCCTGGTGGCCTGATGCTACCATACATAGTCTTGGCATCCCAGAAGTAGTAATGATGGTCATCAACTACCACTGTTCTGTAACTCTGATAATGAATTATTATTCCCACTCTACAAAAATGGAGTTCAAGGCACAGAGTGGTTGAGTATATTGCCCAAGGACACACAGCTCCTAAGTAACAGAGCTGAGATTAAGACCCACGTGGTGAGATCTTACCCCTTTACCATACCTCTTTTCTGCTACCAGGGGCCTTTGTCTTGAAGGAAAGGACCCTTCTATGGGGCTCCTCTTCCTGCCAACCCTCTACCCTACCCCATTTAACCTGTCTGGTCAGGGGTCAGAGCTAATTCAGGGTAAGGGCGGGGCCGTCCCATTTCTCATGAACCCATGCCAGTGTGATAGATTTCCTATCTGCCTCATAGTCATCCATCAAAATCCGACAGGCCACAGAGCTATTAGACTCCTGTTTGACTTGGCACGGGGACCCCGAGCTATTAATTCAACACTCTGTCTGGTGTAATTATCTTGGCGTGCTTATCATCTGTCTGTCTTCTACTCACCTTCCTCCCCACATGGTTTTCCCTCTGCTGGGCATCCAACATGGGGGGCTGGGGCTCACCCCCACGTGCTTAACCCATGTCCTCACCTGTTAAAAGGGGATTACCTCTGCCCCATCCACCTCACAGTAGCCCCGAGAACTTGATGTAAGGTGTAGACAGGATCAGGGGCCCGAGAACTTGATGTAAGGTGTAGACAGGATCAGAGTCCCGAGAACTTGATGTAAGGTGTAGACAGGATCGGGGCCCCACAAGTGCTGTAAAATGAGAGCTAAGACTTTGATTTCACAACTTATCCCGCCACTTACAGGGCTGTCCTAAGGGTGGGAAGAGTTTAATCACACCAAGTGCTTAGAACAGTGCCTGGCACACAGGAAGCACGACAAGTACTGTAACCGGCACATCACCCATGACCTGCCCTAAAGGGGCAGCTGCTTTTCAGTGAGAGCTAATTGATGCCATGTGCTATTGAACCTTGAAATATTTAAAAGAAACTTGAAATCCAGGGTTTTTTTGTTGTGTTCTCCTTGCTCTTAAATGTTGGCAATGAATTAAAGTTGTGTAGGATCAACCAAATACCTCCGAGGACCACAATTGCCCCATGGGCCACCATTTGGGATGTCTGGACTCACTCCGACATGTCTGCGTAATCCTGAACCTTTGTTTATTTCTTGGTCCTGGGCCCTCCCTCTTTCATCTAGCTCCTCTCTCTGGCTTGAGAGAAGGTGGTCTGGTCACCTGCAATCTGGTTCCTACCAGATGCATCATATTCTGCTGAACTTGGTACTAAACACTTGGTTAGCCACATGGGCTGGGGTGCCACATGGATTGTCCCAAAGGCCACACTTGTCTCCTCTTATGAACCTCCTTGGACTTTCCCAGTTGGGTGGTGGAGCCAGCTGGCCAGTCAGGGGCAAGAGAAGGCTCATCTCCCACCCAAAAGGATTATCTTGGGGATCCTGAGTTCTTCAAGCCCCAAAGAGACTGGTCCAGCAGGTGGGTCCCACAGGCCCTCAAGATGGTGGCTGGAAGGGACCTCAGGCCCCAGCAGTTGGGGCACTGCCTGTGGCTCTAGCCAAGTCTAGAAGCCCAAGCCCTGCCGCCCTCAGTCCAGCCCAGTTCAGAGAGCGTGGTAGAGTGGAAACAGCTGGACTCTGATAGTCAGACAAACTTGGGCTCACATCCAAATGCCACCCCTTGCTGAGCCTCGTCACCCTCACCTCGTCTGAGAAATGGTGCTGACGTGAGCACCTTTCTCACGGGCCAGTGCGGGTGTGAGCTCAGCACATACTGCAAGCCAGCCTCTGAGTGGGTCCTCAAAACAACAAGTGCCTGTCTTCCCCCAGTCTCTCCATACCTCCCATAAAGCCTCCTCTACACGGGCCTCAGCTCAGGCTCCTGAGAGAGCCAGCGAGACGCTGTGTCCTCAGAGAACATGGGTCCACCCTGAACCCAGGCTCCTTTCTCAGCCCTGTAAATTTCACAAGACGTTCTGGAAGGAAACTCCAAGGTCTCTTATTATTTCTCCAATGGGCTCAGGACATGGCTTAAGTCGTCAACTTCCTGCTTCATCTCTTTTGCCAAAGGTGTCCCCAAAGCCATGGGGAGACAGATGGCATGAGTGAGGCAGACCATCCACAGTGGTGGGCCCCCCTGACATGTAAATACAGCCTCCTTACTACCCGGGGGCCCTTGAGATGGTGGTGGGTGAAGGAATGAATGAAGGATGGCTTTATCACAGTCATGCACATGGAAACAGGGCACAGCTAGTGACACCTATTGACAGATGAGAGAGCTAAGGTGTGGTGTACAGGCCACAACCCCTGGAGCATCAGGCACAGGAAAACCAGGCGTGAGTGGCGGAGCCCAGCCTTTGCGACTCAGGGCATCTGAAAAGCACCTGGGAGCCTGGCTTCTAGCACAGTCACACCTAGGCCTATGTCTTGGACCTTTCTGCCTTCTGTGAGCCCACTGACCTGTGTGTGTTTCCTCCCCACAGGGCCTGATGGGTCCCCGAGGACAACCGGTTGGTACCTCACCCCAGTGTTCCCCAGCAGAGAGGCTTTGGGCCACTGTGTTTTTAGCTTTAGTTTCTAACGCTCTCCTTTCCATCTCTTTATAGGGACCTCCAGGGGAAAAAGGAGAAAAGGTAAGCCCGGCGGAGATTTTCTAGAATTCTCATCTCAGGCACATAAAAAACAAACAAACAAATAAACAAACAAACAAAAACAGGTAGAAAAGGGCCCAGAAAGGTTATTTTTCAACTTTAGTTTTTATCAACAGAATCAGGGAGTCCCCCGTGGTGCCAGGGTATAGAAGAGAGAAAAGGGAAGCTGCTCTGGCTTATGTTATGTTCTTGGGATGGGGGGATCGGGGTTAAACACCCTGAAGTTGCCCTCTTCAGCCTCTTTCTCAGTCCCTCCCACCTGCCACCCCCACAAAGCTCCTGACCCGCCTTCCTAAGCCTCTAGGATTTTGAGGTGTCAGTGTGTAAACCACCAACCTGGCCCCTTCCTGGCCTCCTACACTCTCTGTCTCTCTGAATTTCCCTTGGAGATTCTGCTGGGCTTGCCCCAGGCAGATGGCACAGGGACTTAACACGCCAGCTCAGAGAAGGCATCTCTGAGGGCCTGGTGGCCCACAACCTGCCTCACCATCTGCTTTTGCGATCCAGGGGCTCCTGTTCAGGAACGTTGGGTGGGCTTACCCACAGGGTCAACCTTTCTGGAAGATCCCTCCAGGCAGGCGTGGAGCATGACTCCTGACTGTATGGTCATGGCAAATGGTGCATGGCAGTGGAGTCTTGCCCCAGGCTCCACAGAACCACATCCAGGCAGGCCCCAGGGGTTTCTTCCATGCTGCCAGCTGGGGGGGGGGGGGGGCAGAATTTGTTCTCCCGTCTCAGAAAGCTCAGTCCAGGACCAGAAGGGGGCTAGTGGGTGATGAGTGTGGGTGGTGTGTCCACAAGGCCTGAGGGTGTCTCTGATGGACAGCCACCAGGTGCCTAACACCCTCCTTTCCTTCCCTCTCTCCCCAGGGTCAGTGTGGAGAATACCCGCACCGGGTAAGTGAACCCCTAAAACTGATCCAGGCCCCAGCACCTACAGAGCTTGGGAATAGGCGCAGACGGTGCCCTCTGCCATCAGCAGCCAGAGGGGGGCCGTGGGGGGCCGCGTGTTCCCCGGCCCGTGCGTGTCTCTGTGCCTGCCCTGTGCTGGCTGGGCTGCGAGTCGAGTCTCCCAGCAGGTGTGTATCTATAACTAAGAGTGCGGGCTTCTCCTCCGCACATCCCCTTCTCTGTGAGGCTGTGTGACTTGTGCGAGTCTGTGTCTGAATCCCTCCCCAGTGTGTGTGTGTGACTGTTGTGCATGTCTGGCTGCCTTCCCAGGCCAAATCAGAGGGACTTTTGGGTTAGTCATTGTTTCAGATGACCCAACCGCAGTGGTTAAAGATAACTAGGGGCAGATTGTGTCAATTCAGGGGTAAAGTCTCCGCTTTGCCTCTTGAAGAACAGAGGACACTCTTTTCAAGCAGGGTGGGGGATTTCAGGGCTAAGATGGTCTCCCTGGCTCTACCCCAGGGTGCCCAGCCCAAAGCCTGCTATCACCCTATTAGGAAGCTGCAGACTGCACCGACCGCAGAGCCATTCTTGAGTCAGGGAGGGCTCAGGTGTGCACTGCTTCCTCCAGTGAAAGGCCCAGGGAGCCAGACCTGGAAAACGCCCCTCATTTTGTGGATCAGCCTTGCCACTCTCAGACCTGAGCAGTAGAGGTAGGAGGGCAGGCATCTTTAGGTGCCCATTCCCCTGTCATGGGCCTCACTGTGCCCAGAAACGCACACATGGTGTGGCTCGCTGGCTGCCCACCCCTGCCAGGCAGGGTCTGAGGGAGTGGAGACAAGCACAAGCCAGGCTGAATCCACCAGGTTCTGCAGGGCCACGAGGAGGGCCTTGCTAGCAGGGTCCTGCTAGACTCTTACTCCTGGGTTCCTGGACCAGGGAGAGGCTTTGGGGAGCCTTGAACACGAGTAGCCGGATTGGCATTGAGGCCAAAACTGGGCTGGGCCCGGGCAGGGGCACAAGCTGGCAGCAGCGTAGACAGAGCCAGCCTGTCAGTGGCATGTGCTCCAGGGATGCAAGGGCCCTGGTGTTCCGGCCAGCCTGATCCCGATACAATAATAGAAGGTCAGCTGTGTTTATTTGAAACGATGGGCTCACAGGATTGTTATGTTGACCAAAAGAAAGACAGCTTCCTCCAGCACAAAAGACAACACAACTGCGGACGCTTTGGCAGTGTGTCATTAGTCCTGAGCGAACACATGAGGGTGAGGGGCCGAAAGGGCTCTGTGCCCCTAAGCCCCGCATAAGAGGAGGGAGAGGCCATGGAGGGAAGGCTCCAGAAGCACCTTGGCCACAGGGTGCAGCAAAATATGGCATTATGACCATGGCAGTGAGGGGTATGAGTCAGGCAGGGGTGAGAGCGGGGTTGGAGACCCAGCTGGTGGGCACAGCAAGGCAACTGGCACCTGCCGTTTATTTGGAAGTGGGTAGGAAAGCAGGGGACTTCTTGGGCAAGTGATCTATTGGCTTTCTGAGGGGTTTGCGGGCATGGTGGGGTGGCAGGCCTCCAGGTCCACAAGATGCTGAGAAATCCAGGCTGGTCCTTGCCTCTGTTGCAGCCTGCAGCACCTGCAGCGAGGGAGGGAGAAGAGGAAGAGGAGGGTGGGATGGAGTGCCCTGGGATAGGACCAGGAGAGCTGGTATCTGTGGCTCTGGCACTCACCCTCCCCCTTTGTTCTGTCTCACCACCTCCATTCCCCTTCCGCACCAGGAGTACCTAAGCAGCACTCTAGCAGCTCTGCACTCCAACCAGATACTTACCCTGAAGGTTTGTAGGTTCTGTTCTGGAAGGTCTCTAGCCCCGCTCAGCTGAGAGGCTCCCTGGATGCATAGCCCAACATTGCACATCCTCAGGACCCCTAGAGGGAGGGGCAAGGCTCTCAGTACAGCAGCTGCCCAGGAAAGCAGCAATGACCTAAAAAGGCCATGCTTGGGCCTCCAAGTCCCCAGCTGGGCACATTCTCAGCCCAGGTGGCCTCTGGTTCTTAACACTCATCCCAGGGACCTCATGTGAGTTAAAATGCTTTCATAAACAAGAGGTTGATTATATGCCATCGTTGCTTTAACATGGGTTCTAACCACTTCCTAGAGCCATGGGGTGCTCAGCTTCATGGGTAGAGAGATTGGAAGCAGCGAGAATTTCCAGAAATGAAACTCACATTCAATACTGTGATTGCAAGTTGCTTCTCTCAAACAAGTGGTTGGGCATGCCAGAAACATCCTTGCCCAGCCACTGTTTTCCAAGCCTTTCAGCCCTAGGGTGAGACCTCAGTAGCACTTATCTTGTGCCCACACTGGCCACACCCTCAGTTGGCTCAGCCCCTTGGGACCCGGTTTGGCACTGCCCTTTACCACCTCCCCAGATTCACTGACATCAGCCTTTCTCGTTTAACCAAAAAAAGAACCCAGAGGTCGCCACACACCAGCCTGGCTTCAAGTACCAATTTCGCTGGTCCTGTGGCTCCCTGTGTAACCAGAGCCTCTGAGTCTTCTGCCTTCGGCCCAGCAGCCCTTGTCCACGACCAGGAATGGGTAGGGCCAGCAGTGCAATGTTGGGCCATGTGTCAGGCGGCCTTTTCGGCCCAGCGTGGCCACAGGGGGCAGGCCCAGCCAAGGAGGACCACTCTCCCAGTTGGGGGATGCTGCTGGCCAACACCCCAAGGGCCACTCCTTCTTCAAGGGACAGTGTACCCTCCAAAGGCAAGCTCAGCACCTCCCCCCACAAACCTCGAGAGTTCCCCATCCCCGCCTCCCCTCCCTGTGCCTCATGCTCGCTAATCTCTCCTTTTTCTATCTCTCCTCCATTCCCTCTTGGCCGCCCTGCCTTCCTGGTGACTTTTGGCATCCTCCTGAACACCTGCGACCTTTGGCCTTTGCCCTCTGGCCTTCCAACTCATCTTTCTCCTCAGCTGCTGCCTCTCCTCAATTCAGTGCGACTGGCTCCACCCCCAGTCATAAAAAGGCGGACCTTCCAGGTAGATCCCTTCCCTTTGCCCAGACCTCATGTGGCCTCCCCAGGGGCTTGGGGAGTCTCTGGACCCTAAGAGGCCAGCTGGGGCTGTAGACGAAGACAACTTCACTCTGTTTCGGTTAAATTAAACTAGACAAAAGGGGATCCATGAATGCCATAGACCTGGAAATACACAACACCCAGGCCCAAGAGATCCCCAACTTCCACTGCCCATTATACTCGTAAGAGCCACCAACAACAGCCATCACTGGGTGCCAACCAATGTGTCAAATATTCCACAGTCCTGATTTCATTTAATTCTCTCAATAGTTTTGTGAATTAGGCGTGACCATCCTTATTTCACAGATGAGGAAATCAAGGTTCAGAGACTTTAAGTAAGTTGCCCAAGGTTACACAGTAAATCACAGCTCACCCAAGTTCTCTGCCTCTTACTAGCTGTGTGATTTGGGGCAAGTTACTTAACCTCTCTGTGCTCAGCTTTCTCATTTGTAAAATAAGGATAATAACAGTTCCTACCTCATAGGGTTGTTGTGTATACAGAGCACTTAGACTAGCTCTGAGCACCGTTTGAGTGCTATAATTAAATTGAGACTCAGAGAGAAGTGAATTTATGCCCAAGATCACACAAACAGCAAGCGGCAGAATGGGAATTGGTAGCCAGGTCTTCAGACCCCCCATCCAGGGCTCTCTCAGTTGGCCCTACACCCTTTATATTTAGAAATGCAGATTGCTTAGCATCTGATCACTTGTAACCTGAGTTTGAGGAGTGAGGGAATTTGCAGAAGGAATGTAGCCCACAACCAACAGGTGTAATCATTGTAAGCAACTGCTTCCTTCTTCCTGCCTTACTAACCCAAGGAGGCTGGGATAGGACCTTGTTCACAAAGAACAAGAAACCTCAGACCCAGGGATCAGGCTAAGGCACTGCAGCTCGATTCCAGGCCATGCAGTCTGCGGCTGCCAGCCATGCCCCTAGCCTTCCTTACACTACACAGGGGTTACCCCCAAGGCCACAGGGATGCTGGAAGTGACAGGGCTCTGAGATGCTCTCTAAAAGCCTGATAGCATGGCCTGCAGCCACCATCTGGCCTGACTCAGGAGTCAGGAGTCCAGAGGCCTGCATGTCAGGCACCTGATTGAGCAAGGCTAAAAAAATCACTCCAATTAACAGCTAAAAATACAGAGGGACACGTGACTCAAGTGTTACCCGAGCCTGCATATCCCATTACACCAGCCAAATCCTCGAGAGCCTCCATGTGCTTTGAGTGCTTACCCCAAGCATGGCTATTCAGGGGGCCTGCTGGCAGCTCAGAGAAGCACCAGGCTCGCCCCACTGTCACCCACCCCTACCCGTGCCAGACCCCAACTCAGAAGGGCTGAGTCCTTGCTCTCAGAGCAGCCATTCGCCTCAGCCCCATCAGCCGCATCCTGGCCTTTGCTGCATTAGTTGCTGTTCATCAAGCCCTCGCTGGGTCCCGACACTGTTGTAAGAATTCGACATGGATTATCTCATGTAATCCCACACCGGCCACCGGCCACCGGCCACCGGCCACCGGCCACCGCAGTGGAGGTGCCATCGCGACCTCCACCTTACAGATGAAAAAAGGGAGAGGGGCCCAGGGATGTTACTGCCGCCCTTTTCCAGAGCAAGGGGTGGGTGAGCCAGAACTTTCTCTGCTGCCCTGACCTGGTTTCCAAAGCAGAGAGAGAAGCGTAGGGGCCCCCATTCTGCCCTCTGCAGCTTCCGCCTAGTGAATAAGATTTTTATGCTATCAGCCATCCTGGGACATAAAAAGGTTTGTCCATTTCCTATCAATAAACTATTATTGATTTTACAGGCTCTGTAAGGTATTCAAACACTGGGCCTAATATTAGTTGAAACAGGACACTTTATAAGAGATTTGATGTGCTTAGCAGATGGTGTGGGGGTCACTTCCAAAGTGCAGCAAGTTGGATGGTGAGCATTTTTTGCTGGGGGCTTATCTGGAATGAATGGGAATAGTCTGGAGTTCTGAGATGGGGTCCTGGCTCCCCCTGAATTCTCATGTGACCTTGGTCAGGGAACTCAACTCCCCTGAGCCTCTTTTCTTTTCTGTAAAATGGGACTTGTGACCCATTTCTGCACCTGCCTCCTTCACGAGAGACACTCATGTCCCTCAAACAGCTTCTCAGAAGGTGTGGCAGGATGAAGCCCAGGGCCCAGAGTAGCTCTGTTGGGTGCCATCTGCCCTAGGATTCCCAGCCAAGGCATGGTTCAAGCAGGCGCTGCTGAAGTCTTACAGTTCTCATTCTGAGGTTGTACACTTTTATTTATAATCATTTCCCTCTATAGAGTTTTCAGGGAGCAGCACAGCTCCCTTTTTTATACAGGGAAGCAAGAGTCATACAGGCTTGCTGAGGTCACCCTGAGCAGGGTGGGCGGGCCTGCATCCCCCCGCATCCCAGTCTGGATCTCTCTCACCTGCCAGGCTGTTCTGTATTAGTCTGTCTGCAGGGATGGGCCCCTTGTCACAAGAGCTGAGCCCAGATCATCCCTGGAGAGATCACTTAGAAAATAACATAATGGCATCGGGTGTAGATCTAGGATAACTCTGACTGACCTCCAGCCCCAAGATCTGGATCACATGGACCAGGCTCTCTCCTCCTGAGGCAACGTGATGGTGCCCCTGCCTCCCACGCTCTCCATCCACCCTGATGCAACTGGAGAACTCATGCCCCACCTGAAGGGGGCGCTACTCCCCAATCCAGTCCACGATTGCCCCCAGGAATGAGGGCTTAGCTTCCAGGGCTCCCAGTTTTTCATCAGAAGCCATCAATCCAAATTTTTTACTTAAATCTCTTGCCCAACTGTTTAGTGAGCCAAACAAAATTCTGTGACCTCTGACCTAAGGGTCTGATTTGATCCTCTGGGCCAGATCCTCAAAAATGGCAAAAAGGTGCATTAGGAAAGGAAGAACTGCTGGCCTCATTCGGTGGCTGAGAGGCCAGGGCTCAGAGAGAGGATGTGACTCACCACACAAGCGGAGCGGAGGCAGGCCCAGGCCTCAGACCCCCTGGGCGGGCTCTGGTGCTCTGACCAGGCTGGCAGCAGACCTTCCGAGCTAGGAGTCACCTCACTCACTCCTTTGTCTCTGCCACCTGCAGCAGGGCTCTCACCCTGGGACCAGCTGCTCGTGCAGCAAGTCCTCCCTGGAAGCCCCTCCTCCTGGGGGTCCAATGTCTTGGCCGTCTCCTTGCTGCCACCAGTCCCTGCATGTAGTCACCACTGCAGCAGCATCACCATCACGCCACCACTGCCTCCCCACACGGCCTTCACGGGTGCATGGCACTGGGGCGGGAATCGCTCTTCAGCCCTGGGAGTCTCTTTCTAACACTTTTTCCCACAAACCTCAGGGTGAACAGGGCCAGGCTGGTATCCAAGGCCCACCAGGGCCACCAGGCCCCCCTGGACCAAGTGGACCTCTGGGGCATCCAGGACTGCCAGGGCCCATGGGGCCACCTGTAAGTACCCCCTTCTTCTCTCCACTGCTTCCTCTCCCAAGATTTGTCCTGAGAATTCTCTGGAAGCATCCAAACTTTGCATAACCAACAGGAATCTGTGTCCCAGCTGACTGGCCAAAGCACCTTTGCAAGGCCATTGAAGATGGGTGGACCACACAAGGAGCTGCCCATCCCTGTCACACTCACCTGTTGCTCTCTAGTTCTGAAAACACACCTTCTGGGGCCATGTCCTCAACTCCAGTCATTGCCTTATAAGGAGGAAATCACTAACAGGCTGTCCTCAGCTCAGCAGAGAGGAAAAGAAGTTTCCAGGTCACCTTTGATGGCTGTTCCCTGACCCCTGGGCATAGGAGAACCTGAGTTGGGGGCAGTGAGTTCTGATGGAGGTAGCAAAGGGTTGTCCCACCAGCTGGCACCCCTTACAAATATGTCTTTCCTGGTATGTGCAGGTCTCACACTCCTAAGCCACCGGCTGGATGCCTGGTCAGCCAGGGGGACCCTGCATCAAGCCTGAGGACTGGCAGGGGCTCAGGGAGGCCAACAAGCACCCCACCTACAGCCAAGACCACACACAGGTGGCAATTCAAACCCAGTGGACACCAAGTCACCCATTTCCAAGCCCTGGCCAAGACCCAACTCTTTCTCAGCCCAATTTAGTGCAAAAAAGCCCCAGGGCAGGAGAATAACACAGCAGGCATCTGGACTTCTTTGGAGAAAATGGGTTCTCTACCCAGAGCTAAGACTAATGTCATATGTCACTGGAGGGACAGGGTTAAGGATAAAGTCTGTTTCATAATGTTTTCCCTATGTGGCTAAAAAAACAAAAAAACCTGGTTTTCTTTCTTGCGACTAAAACATCGTACATTCATCATGAACAATTTGGGAGGTAGACAAAGAAAATATTTTAAATTGTCTGTTTTCCCATATCCAGAGTTCGCCTTCATTCACATTTTAGGGAACCCTCCATTTCCCTCCTTAGATATACCTGCACCTGGACATTTCCAGGTGGATAATGTTCTGAATAACATAAGTTTGTATCCTGTTACTTTCTTACTTACCATCAAGAACCATGCCCTTTCCCACGTCAGGAGTCTCCCGTGACATGGATCTTAGGGCTGCTGGGCCTATTGAGAAAGCAGTGAATGAGCTCCCTTCTGTGATCTTTATGCTTGAACATGAACATCTGCACATCTCTGATTGTCACTGGGATAGAGTCCCAAAGGTGAATTCGCTGGGCTACAATGTCCCTGCCAAATAGCCCTCAATGAGTACAGCTGAGTTCCAGGTCACTTGGCTTCACCTCTGGGCCCCTCAGCTGCCCCAGCTGCCAATGATGTGGCTCTGTGGGGTTCCTCTGTGCTGGGCAACAGCTCCGGCTGACCAGCACCCAGCTTGGCCCGAAGTTGGCATATTGGTGTGAAAACTTAGCTTGCTGGGGGTCTTGGCTCTCCTGCCCAGCTTGACCCCCACAGCAGAATTTAACTATTTCTGTGATTTCTCTCCAGGACCTCAGGGAAGGAGATTGGTCTCACTTTTATGGGTTTCTAGATGGGAAAACGGAAAACCTGAAAGGAAGTGAAATTTAGGGAATTGAACCGAACCAGGCTGAGAAAACCAAAAAAGTGCTCAAAATCCACTTCTTTGCTGGCTGCCCTCCCCCAAACACATTGGGCTCCCACTCACTGAACCCAAGCCAGATGGTTTTCTTTGTTAGGTTTCTTTTAATAAAGAAAAAAACCAGAAAGTGTGTTTTTAAACCAACTGAAACAGACCAGACTCAGGCATCATGGTTTTCTGCACCCCGTGTTTGCCATCCAGGCCCCCTCCCGCCACCGCGGTGGAGACAGCCTTCCTCGCCTCTCCCTTGGGCTCCCGCAGACCCCGGGCCCACACCACCTCCTCACTGCTGGCTGCTATGGTCACAGCACCCTGGGGGAAGGAGACAGAGGGCTCCCCCGCAGGCTGGCAGGGCCAAAGGCAAAATCATGACTCTGTTGGGCAAGGTCGGTTTCCCAGGGAGGGGTCCCAATTAGGAGGTGGGCGGGTGGGAATCTGGACCAAACCACACTGTCAATTTAACATAATGCCACTGACCTATTTTCCAGTGGATAAGCGCAGAGGAGATGCCCACAGAGCCCACATGGCTCCAGAGCGGGATGCGAGCCTGTTGTCCCCACGTGCCCTTAGCAGGTTTCAGACACCGTCCCAGGATCCTCTGGTCTGTCCTCTAGCACAAAACCTGTTACGCTATTCAAGCACCGCTCTGCCCCCAGCCTCCCCTGTAAACATGACTAACCTCTGCTGTTTACCCGTGGGATCTGCCTCCACTCACCTTTCTCTTGCTTCCACAGGGCTTTCCTGGGCCTCCTGGACCAAAGGTGAGGGCCCTTCTGGGTGACCCACTGAGTGGGTGGGAGAGCTCCCTGCAAGAGGAGGGGCAGGCAGCACTCAAGGGTACTGAGTAAGGAGCTGTGAGGGGGGCTCGCTGAGAGATGCATCGTGCTTGGCTCACTTCCAAAACACTACCCTCTTGGGAACTGATTGGGCCTCACAAGGATTGAATGTTTGTATGCTCAGCCGATCAAGTCTTATGGCTGGTATGGAAGGTGCAGTCCCACCTCTAAGGAGCTTATAGTCTAGTTGGAAACTCATGGTTGACGCTTGGGACACTGTCGCAACATCCCAGTAAAAGCGTTTCATAAGGGGTCAGGCTGGAAGGGACCTTCAGGGTCATCTGGTCTCTTCTGAAACCCTATCTGGAAGCTCATGATGTCAAACAGACTCTCCCTTTGAAGCTGGAGGACCTCAGGCTCTGAGATGAGAGGTTGCAAAGCCCAACCATCTTACAAATGTAGAAGCTGAGGGCCTGGGGCAAAGTGACTGGTCCAAGTTTTCGACAGAGAATCAGTGGTAGAACCAAAACTGAAACTCAGGTCTCCTGCCAAGTTGACTTGTTCTGAGAAGCAGAACAGCCTCTGTTATTGTTCCAGGGTTGGCTGGGGGTGGAGGTCGGGAGGAGTTAGACATGGGGAGGAAGAGGGATGGGAATGTGAGGGAACAGTGGAGCTGAAGTTTGGCATTACGAAAACCCTTCTAATCATCTTCCCTTTGTTCCCCCAGGGAGACCCAGGGATCCAGGGCTACCATGGCCGGAAGGTAAGAAGTGGGGGAGGGGAAGACCCCCATGGCCCAGTGCGAACCCAAGTGGGATCTCACCACACACAGTGTACAGGGTCCGGATTTGGTGGTACACGCATAATTTTGCACAAACACTCACCCAGCATGAGCTTCATAACGCTTGTGAGGTTGACTGGACAGGGGTCATGTCTCCACTTGGAGGAGCAAAAGGATAGGCGGTGCAGGGCCTTGGACAAGTCAGTGGTCCAGCTGGACTCTGAGCCAGAAGGGTCTCCCCTTCCAGCCTGGGTGGCTGTATCTGTACCAAGGCAACTCAGGTTCTCCAGGCAGAGCTCCGCGTTGAGTATGGTTGGGGAAGTAGGGGTAGGTTCCCAACCCTGCTCTCTGGCAGCTCACAGGCCAGAGAGATGGGATTCCTGCACAAATAACCCTGGTGAAGGCAGACTGTGCTGACTGCTACCATCACAAAGTGCTGAGTGAATACAGGAGGCGGGTGGAGAGATTAATTCCAGGTTGTCAGGAGTTTGGGAAGTCTTCTGAGAGGTGACAGCCTATGAGCTCAGTCCTGGTGAATGGGTAGGTGTATCAGTTATCTATTGCTGTGTAACAAACCATGCCAAATGTACTGGCTTGAAATGACGATTTATCTCTCATGATTCTGTGAGTTGGCCATCTGGGAGTACCGCTGGCCTCCCTGGGCTCACTCATGCAGTCACACTGAATGATGGATGGAAAGGCCAGAGGGGCCAAGACGGCCACATCTGCACGTTTGGTGATTGGTGCTGGCTGTGGGCTGGGTGCCAGTTCTCCTCCAGTCAGCCTCTCAGCCCTGGGTGGGCTAGATGGGTTTCCTTACATCATGGAAGGCCCAGAGCAGGGTTCAAAATGGGCAAGTCCCAGTGCACATTTATCACATTCTCTGATGTCCTATTGGTCAAAGCAAATCAAATGGCCAAGACCTGTGGCTGGGGGGGAGGGGACTCAGCTTCCACTTCTTGTGGGAGGAGTGGCAAAGCATTTGTGGCCATTTTTAATCCACCACTGTGGTCTTTCAATCAGCAAATTTCAAGGAAAATGAGATTTTAGACAGGAAAACAATTTGAACCAGGGCCCAGAGGTGGTCATTACAGTAACTATAATAACATAAAAATAATCTTAATAAAAGTCACCACTTACTGAATGCCTACCATATTGCCATGCTGTCCTTCAACGTGACCTGCATTATTTCTGATCCTAAGACCTCCCTATGAGGCTGGTACTATTCTTCTTCTAGTTAAAAAATGAGGAAACTGAGGCATGCCCAAAGTCTCTTGGATCATAAGTGGCAGAGCAGGAGGGCATGTCCAGGTCTGGGCCCTTCTCATGGTTCCACCTGCTACATGGAGCCCATCCTGCCCTCCAGCCCCTGGCTGGGATGCCTCTGGAGCCTTCCAGGAGCAGAAATGAAGCAGGAAGGAAAGGAGGACCCCGAGTGGGAGGGGTTTTGGAAAGAGAAGAATCACTCCTGAGAAGCACATTCCACACACTCCGTAATCCGGGTTGTTTTATGGGTGTTTGGTGGGTGGAATGGCGAGACCTGAGAGTTCTGTAATTAGTTCTGCATAAACTGAGAAGTTTGTATTGTGTCAGGAAGTGGAAATTATAGCCCCCGCGGTTGCCTCCATCCACTCAAACAGACTCACAAAATTTACTGCCTCCTGGTGCAGAGCAGGGTCGGTTTTCCCATTAGCAGCCACACCAGTTCTTTCAAGTTGTGAAGAAACTGCAGGGCCTACAGAGGTTTCCCTGGGACCCTGACGATGCCCACAGCTAGCACCCATGCCTTGGCAGTGTCTCTATTCTCCTGCCAACTGCAAGTCTGGTTCATCCAGAAAGAAGCTTGGGGGTTTGTTGTTCTAAGGGAGTTCAGCTGGAGCATCATGATGATAGAAGCCCTGGTCCCATGAGTGTGGCAATCCTTGGCTCAGACTGCGGGACAGATCATTCAACCTTGACTGCATTGAATTTGCAGAGAAAACTAGTGTGGTCCTGCTGACAGAGGGGCAGCTCCTGACCCCCAGGAAGCCTGCTCTGGGGAGAGAGGCTCGGGCTGCTAGAAAAGGCTCTAGCATGGAAGGGGGAGCACACTTCTTCTGCATGAATGGGGTAGAGCGAGTGCTGATGGGTACATTTGGATACCTTTAGAGGGAGGGAGCTCCCTGTCACCAGAGGTGTTCAAGTAGAGGCTGGATCACTATGGGTCTAGCATGTGTTGAGAAGCTTCTAGATCAGAGGGGAGACTGTACTAAAATCCCTTCCAGCTCAGGGAAGCTACAGCTTCCTAGGGACAGAATTGACTCCACACCCCCTAGAGAAGAACAGTCCTGGCTTTGGAAGGAGCCTTGGTCTCCTTGAGCTCTTGTCCAGGTCTTTCTTCACCAGGCTTATCACAAGCATCACCACTTTTTTTATCCTCACACGAGGACATGTTCATTGATCCTTAGAGAAAGGGGAAGGGAGAGAGGAAGAAACATCGATGTGAGAGAGAAATATCAATTGGTTGCCTCCCGTACATGCCATGACCGGGTTTCAACCCCACAGCCTAAGTGTGTGCCCTGACCGGGAATCACTGTGCGGGGTGATGCTCCAACCAGCTGAGCCGCCTGGCCAGGCACAAGCATCACCGCGTTTAGATCTCACAGGGAACCGAAAAGGCCCTTCTTCCACTGGGGCAGTGGGCACCTTGACTCCAGTGGTCGCCACGCCCAGACAGAAGCTTGCTTCCCGTCAGAACTCTGAGATGGAGAGACCGGTGCCCAAGGACGAGGGCAGCAATACTTCACGTCTCTGGTTTAGCCAGAGATCATTCATTCCCTGTCTCACTCAGTCCTCACCATGGCCCAGCTCAGCATCCTCACTGTTCAGATGAGCTCAGAGAAGTTAATGCTTTGCCCAAGGTTGCACAGCTGGAGAACAACTCTCTGGAATTGGAAGCTAGGTCTCAGGAGTCCAAGCTCAGAGGCCAGTCTTCTCACCCTGGTGCTGAAGTGAATTTCTGCTCACCCAGGCTGAGCTAACTGCACAGACCACCGTCCTCTGTGGTTTCCTGGGGTGTAGAGGATTCTTCCCCCAAGCACCCTTCCTCTGTCCATCATTTCTCCCTTTCTCTCCTCCCCTCCCTGCTCTCTGCTTGGAGGAAGGCATGGTGAGGAGGCACCGACATGAAGGTGGCCTGGTTACAGGTGCTGAGACGAGTTTGCTCCGCACCCCAGGGGGCAGCAAGTGCTGGCAGGTGGGAACACAGGGCCGGGCCAGGCCGTGAGGGGGACCTGCGGGGTAACCGAGGGACTTGACACCCATGCCGGGGGGCCTTTCTCCTAGCATGGAATGGAACTTAACTCTCAGCAAAGATGTTTCTCAGCCCATGAACTTTGCTAATGATTAGCTCCATCTACCACCACCACCCAGCAACTGGCCCCAACCCGGCAGCCTCCAAAGGCCAGGCCGGCCAGCGGGCAGGCTGCTCCACCGGCTCCTGAGGATCAAAGCCCAGTGTGGCCAGAGGGCCTTGTGCTGCCCAGCCCCACTCAGGGCCAGCCCCGCTGCCTGGACACTGCGAGCATTGTTGTGTACCCATGTGGTACCTATTTGATCCAAATTTATGACGCCGATCAACTTTAAATATATTGCAAGACTCGAAGTGTGTTTAAAACATTACAACCTTGGCTCTCTTTCGAGAGGATTGACGAGTATTGTCAGACTGTATGTGGATCACAAACCTGGTGAGAGCTGATCTCTAAGCACATAGAGCTGGTCAGTCTGTCTCAGCCGTGGGGGTGCGTTTGACGCATGTGGCAGTCTGGGTGTTAAGCCCCCGGGTTTGCATGCAGGACTGTGGCCGAGCACACACTCCCTCCAGGCTATGGGCTGTGCATTCTCAGACCAGAGGAGGCAGGATGTAAAACCTCGTGGCAGAGCAGCTGGTAACTGCAGTCACCCTTCCTGGAGGCTACTGGGCACCCCCGAAACAGTGACTCCCAAGGGAGGAGGTCCTTTGGGCCCTGTGTTGGGTGGCGAGGGCACTGGGGTGAGGTGTAAGGAGCAGCAGCTCACCCACCCAGCCCACCTCAGTCCTCATTTTCTGGCCACACCAGTCCTCCCCCTCCCCCTCCTCTGTCCTTCTACAAAAGGGTGTGTTGGTTCTGATCTGCTGGTCGGAGCCAGGGGCCGTGTGGGTGGACACACTTCTGTAGAATGGTAATTGGCATTATTAGAGCTAAGTCATGGGGCCTCTTCAACACGCCAGTTTGTGTGAGGCACTTTGCATGCATCATCTTACTAGATCTTTATAACAACCCTGTGAGGCAGGTTTCATTCTTATTCCCCGATTGACAGATGAGCAAACTGAGGCTCACAGAGGTGAACCCAGAAAGTTCCACAGCTGAGAAGTAGTGGAGTAAGGTCTGTCCGACTCCAAAACCTTGCTTTGAATGACTATTACCTGGGTCTTATGAGCCCTGGGGGTCCCCATGATTTCCAGTAGGCAGTTCCCCCTCCACCAGAAGGAAAGGAGGCGAGTGTTGAGCCGTTTACCTTCTTGTGAGAAAAAGGCTGTGGCTGGATTCCCTCCTTTCTCTGAGCCTCCCAGGCTCTCTGTGAGCAGCATGTGGAGTGTCTAAGGCAGAGAACATAGGGTGCTTGGTGCATTTTAGTCAAAGAACCAAGGAAGTGTGGTGTTTTCCCACTGGCACTGATTTCACCTCTATGGTTCCTGCAAGGAGCTGGCATGGTCCCGGGACTTCCATTAGAGCCAGGAGAAGGCAGCTTGGCTCAGCCCAACACCACAGCTATTCTGAACCTCCCTGCACCCCTCTGGCTCCCAGGGACCTGAGCAACTCCAGGCTTCTTTTGGGCTCACGTGCAGAGTGCTTCATCCAGACTGAAGCCATAGATACAGGAGCCTTCTGGGATGGGGACAGCACACTTTCAAAGCCGCGAGATCTCAGTGAGGACAGCCAGGCCATTTCAATTAAAGCAGATCAGGGAGCTGAGACATGGGCTCCAGATCTGAGGCCTCATCGGGGCTGTCGGGGCTGAAGGGACTTCCACTCTGCAGATTTCCAGCCCCCAGCCTGTGCTCTCTGGGCCCCATTTCTCCTGCACTCCAAAGTCCACAGATTAATTAGAGCTGACTTTTCTTTTTGGAACTAACGACAGAATCACCCGATCTCAAATCGAGATTACAAGCCAGCCGCCCTTCCAAAGCCCTGGCCTTCGGTGGGGCGCCTGACCCCGGTAATTCCCCAGATCACTTCCTGCCAGCCCCAATTACCCGAGGGCCTGGCATTTCCGTGGTTCCAGCCTCTCTGGTCCGGAGCTGGCTAGGTAGGAGCAGGGGACTGCGCTGCCTTTTTCCCGGAAGGGAGTCCTGGGAACTCTTTAAGTGACAAAAAGGCATTGGCCCTCCTCACCCGGATTTCCCAGCCCAGGAAAGGGCCCTGGTCCAGGCCTGTGGCCTGAGCCGCCTGCCGGCCTCCACCCAGCCCTCCACTCCCCACACTCAGACAGGTCTTCCCCCTCCCCGCAGAGAACAAAGAGTCTGTGTGTGGAGCTGCTTGGCCCAGGCCCCCACCCAGCGCTGGGCTGCAGCAGGAGCCTCACGTTGGGGAGGTCCATTCATCTCCCCGCACTTCTCTGGCTTGACCTTTGCTTGGCTGGGGAGCTGACCTTGAAGCCCCCCACCTCCCTCCAGACTACATCTTCTTGCCAAGTCCTTGCCCCACTTATTCCACAAACAGTAAATCACCAATTAAGAGGCCACTCCCACCAGACGGAGCATGGCCAGCTTGTGTTCCAAGGAGCTGGCTTCCATCCTGTCATCTGGGTAAAGGATGGGTCCTCACACCTGGAAGCAAGGACCAGCATAGAGAACCTATTGATGCTGTAGTGTGAGCATATGCAGAGCCCAGATGGAGAGTCAGTGACATTGTAAAAGTCCTGGCTGGGATGGGCTCTCAAGGTCACTCAGGGGAGCCCCTATCTACCCACCTGTGCTCACCCAGAGCTTTCTTAGCCAAGAGGAATGGAATCCACCCCTTCCAGGCCAGGAATCAGGCATTGGTTCTCTGCACCACAGTTAAAGAGCCAGCCTCCCAGGTGGTGGGTCAGCCCAGCCTGGGGGTCACAAGCCTGTGCCATCCATGTTCTATGCCCCTGGGGCAAGACCCTTTGTAATGCTCAGGCATCCACTCCCCCAGCTGCTAGATGGCCCAGATCCAGTGGCTGAGAACCACTGGGGGAGCCTCTGGGGTCCGTCCTCATAGGGAAGACATGGGAAGGCAAAGATAGAGGGGATAAATTGGGATCCTAAGGGCTTTGATAGACTATGAGAGCTCTTTCCCCACCTAAGATGAAGACATTAGTTTGTGGATCTGAATTCAGCATAATCCCAAACTTAAACCTTCTAAACAGGAACACTTTTAGGAAGAAAAACAGGAAAGGAGCCCCTAGATACATTCTCACAAAGACGTTCTACCAGGAAAGCTCTGTGAACGGCATCGGCCGCCTCTTAGCACTGGCTGCCAAAAACACCTCCCTTGCTCCCTACAGATGAGTGTGCTTGCCCACAGCCACCCCGGAGTCCTTGACAATGACTCTCACCCTTCTTTCACCTTGCCCACCCTCCAGGAGTTAGTGTTTTCTGGTTAGATCCAGCACAGTCTGCAATTCAGAGGTCAGGCTGGGGTGAGCCCATGCAGACAAGCCCTGGAGAAGGGAGACTGATGAGAGTGGACTGAGCCTGCAGGGTGGGTCAGCAGAGGGCACCCCTGCTTCCTGCCCAGTAAGGGGCTGGAAGTGAAGGAGGCCCTGAGGTGGGGATCAAGGGAGCTTGAGTCATTTGCAGAATTAAGAGACTTGACCCCAGAGGGAGGGAATAGGCAAAGGTCGGCCACACTAATGAGGAGAGCTGCCTCCTTAGGAGGCTCCAAGGGGCCCAGATTTCCCTGGAGGGCATGATTGTCTTTATAGACAAACCAACGTCGCTGAAGACCAGCCCAATTAGCCAGAAACCCTGAATCCCAGATTCTGCTCTGCGTGGCTCCTGTGGAGCCTGGAGGCAGAGCCCAGAGACAAGAGAAGACGGGCAGGGCCCAACCCCCTCCCTGCTGAGCACATGAAGCTGTCTGCCTCTTGGGAGCAGGAGGAAGAGAAGGCCGAGACCCCTCCTAGAGCTGCAGTTTACCCAGAGCTCACCTCCCTCCACCAGGGAGCCTTGTCCTGGAGCTGCCAACAGTCCCAGTGTCTCCTCCCCTGCCGTGGCCTCTTCCCCTCCTAAGGGTCTCACATAGGCAGGGCTGGGAGTGGATGGAGAAAAACGAAGGAGCAGGGGTGGGTAGAAGGTATTTAGTCTAATCTCACTTTGCAGGCGGGGACCTGGACCCAGAGAAGGAAAGGGGCTTACCTGGAGTCACACAACCAGCCTTTCCTGACTCCCAGTCAGCTCCCCAAAATGGGGCATTGAGGGAGAGACAGGGGAAGGGAAGGGCAGGACAAATGGGAAATCCCTAAATAGTCAGGGAACCCCAAACTGACCTCCCACCTGTACCCCCACCCAAGGGGACTCTGTCTGCTGTCCTCGGGGCTGAGTCAACCCAGTTAGGCTGGTTGGCATGTTAGCAGAGCCTCCTGTTCCTTTAAAGGAAAGAGTGACAAGGGGTCCTTTAAAGGAAGGGGTTTGAAGTCTATTGCCAGACTTCTGATGAGGTCCTAGAGCGCCCTCTGCTGGCCACATAGCAGAACTGTGCTTGCAGGCAAGGCCCTCAGCTCTTTTCTCTGGGCGCCTATGGTTAAAGGATCCAGCCCCTGGGCTCTGGGCTGAGCTGAGCTGCCCTCACTGGCTGACTCCTTCATGCCTACGGGACACAGACCCGAGGGACCTCCTGCTGAGGGGCCTTTGCTCTGCTTTCAGCCTGCAGAAGGTGTTTAACGGAAGCAAGTGGGACATCAGCCCCTCTGAGGCTGGGGTTGGCCTGGAGAAATGGGTACCTGGGCTTTGACAGACAAAAGACCTATGTTCAAATCTCCACTCTGCGTGACCTTGACAATTGTACCTGGCCTCTCTGAGCTGCAGTTTAATCACCTGTGAAACAGGAATAACATCCGCTCCCACGTTGGAGTGGATGCTTGGAGACTGAAAAGAAAGATGTAAAGCCATGGCCATCAGGCCTGAGAGAGGGAGCTGGGCCAGGAGCTGGGTGGGTAAGGGTTCTGACTGCCATCCGCAGCGCTGGCTTTCGCACGCAGGAAGCTGCAGCAGGCTGACAGTTGTCACCTGTAGTTGCACAGCATTCTGGGCCCTGACTGGAGCTTTGGTTGGGGTTCAACTCGTGGAGAAAGGAGCTGCCCGCCTTCCTCCCCTGGTCGCTCCCTCCCCCCACCCACCCACCCAACACAACAGGTTAGTCTTTATTCACCTACTCTCAGGCCCATTTGTCACGGGCTGTCATCTCCTCCTGGTGTGTCCTTCCAAGGATGGAAGAGTACAGTCCCCTTCCTTTTTCCTGAGCTCAGCCCCTCCCATAGATATGGCATTTTCCCGGAGAGGTACGAGAGGCTGAAGACACTGCTGAGATGGTAGAGCACACCCACGATGTCCTAGGGAACTGACAGCTGTCCTGGTGCCTCTGGACGGGTTCCAGGCAACGCCCTGATTCATCTCCAGTCCCCTACCACCCAAAGTACAGGCAGACCCCCTGCCACATCAGTCAGGCCAAGGCCCACATGCCCCTGGGAAGAGTTAGACCCAAGGAACCTGGAGGAAAAGGAGCCCCAGAGGAAGGTGAAATGCGGGCGCCCGTCTGGCTCAGGCAGCAGGTACCGCCAGAGCAAGGCTGCTGGAATGAAAACGGGGCAAGAAGTACAGGGCGGGGATGGGAGGGAGGGTGTGCAGTAGGTAAGTGGCCCAGTGGGCCCCTTCTACCCCATAGCACTGAGCTCCAGGCTGGCCGGGCTCATGGCTCCCAGTAGATCTTGAACAGCTCCCCCTGTCCTCCCATCCCTGCAGGACTCAGGCTCCTCTGATGGGCCTCTTTCCCTGGGAGCCTTTCCCGCACTGTGAGCCATTACTTGGACCCCTCTACACGTTCCCATAGCTGAGAGGAGTGGCCCATGGTGGCTGCCAAAGAGGGCAGGTCCTCAAAGCTCATCTTGAGCAGGACAACTGTCCCAAACTAACAGACCAACCATTTTTAGTGACGTCGAGCAGGCCATGCTTCAAGGGCAGAGGCCTGGGGGCCCTGAGTCTGGTCCTCTTCTCATCGTTTCTCTGTTTCCTCCTTCAGGGAGAACGAGGCATGCCAGGGATGCCGGGCAAACACGGAGCTAAGGTACCTGCCCCTCAGCGCCCCACCTCTCTCCTACGCTGCTCCCCACACCCCACTGTGAGGATGGCGCAGTATCCCCCCCAGGCCCTCTCCAGGCAGGGCTGCGTCATTCACTGGTGTCCTTCTGGGCATCTTTGGATCATAAAAACTTCTCAGGTAACCCCAGCTCTGGCAGCAGTCCTAAGGCCCATGTAGAAATCACCTCTATTTTGGATTTACTAAGCAGTGTGCTCTGAAGCCTCTTCACTTCAAAACTAGGTGGTCTTGTGCTGATATGAAACGGGGCTCACCACCACTGCTCCCCAGTCCATGAGGACATAAGTCCAGAGAGCTTCCTGTGAGGAGAAGCTGCTGACACACTCTGGGGGGCACCATACATGGTGACATCGCCATCTACTCTTCTCCCCTTCCCCAAGGTTCTCCCTTCTTCCTCTCCCCCCTCCTCCTCCTCTCTTATCCCAATGAAGCCCCCCCCCCCTTCACCCCAGGGATGCCTCCATCTAGCCCACCTGTGGGCATCCTGCCCTGGTGCCTGCCGTGTCCCCCAGCACAGCCTGGGTGCTGAGCAGGTGGGTGGGAAGCCTGGGAACCCAGCCGTGCTGCACGGAGCCTCTGCCTCAGGGCCCACCCTCCCTCAGGGCCCACCCTCCCTCAGGGCCCACCCTCCCTGTGCCGAGCTCAGCACTCCTCCTTTCCCGTGGGTCTGGGCTGCAGGCAGGCATGAGGAGTCCACCTTTGTATCTCCCCAAGGGGAGGCTGAGAGGCTGGCCACCTCCTCTGTGCTCCCCCCTGACTGCAGAAAACCTCCATGCCTTTTCTTCTCTCTGCCAGGGGGCTCCTGGCATCGCCGTGGCTGGAATGAAGGTCAGTGGAACGCTGAAACTCAACACTGAGGGGCAGGGGGGCACAGATGGAGAGAGGACAGAGTTGGGGCTTCAGGGGTTCTGAACCAAGGAGGGGGCAGACAGGGTTGAGAAACATTTCTCCTAAAGCAGCATTGTTGCCAGATGCAATGTTGGATGCATGCATACATAACTCGAACAGCCAGTGTCAGATGCATGCACTCATAACTCAAACAGCAAGTGTCAAATGCTTGCACACATAACTGGAACAGCCAGTATCAGCTGCTTGCACACATAACTGGAACAGCCAATGTCAGGTGCATGCACACATAACAGGAAAAACCAATGTCTACAAAAGCCTTGCAAGGAAGTAACAAAGGGTTACCAGCCTCAGCCACAGGTATCACCCTCCTGCGATGTGCAGTGGAGCCAGAGTTTTCCTTCACACTCTGGAATTTAGCAGTTACAAGCTTGGAAAGCTTCTGGAAAAGAGCAGAATTCCTCCTCCTGAACCCCACCCTAACAGCCCATCTGGTTGGCAGGCAGATAGGTGGAAACACCTAGCAGTACAAGTACTCAGTGTGGCTCTCCCGGCAGGTCCCCTTACAGGAGGCGTCATGTTGAAAGCAAATGTCCAATCCTCTCCCTCTCCCTGGTTTGCCTCACTGACACCCACTCCAGCCACCCATCACCTTGGGAGAGAGTAAGGAGCAGTCCAGGAGGCCTCTTTTGGCCTGTGGCTTGAGGTCTAAGCATAGGAAAGCCAAGGACTGGCCAGGTGCTTCACCTACCCCCAGAGTAGCTTTGCTCATTTGTCCTGCTCACTCTCCCGCTCTCTCTCTCCCTCTTATTTCCTTACCTGACTCTTCTTTTATTCCACACAGGGTGAACCAGGGACCCCAGGAGCCAAGGTACTGATACAGAGGAAATGATCTGGGCTGCATGGTTCCAGTGGAAGTGGGAGGGGCTGCTGCTGTTTGGCTTTTGGTCCCCTGAGGCTGGCCCCGGGGTTGGGGACCTGACTGAACAGAGGAAGTTCTGCCAGGGAGGGGCCTGCTTGTCAGGATTGCACTGCAAATGCTTCCCTGCGCCCTGGATCTTGGCTGGACAGCTCAGCCAGTTTGCCTGCACACCTGCTCCCGTAGGCAGGAGCTATTGTCCCCTACACTTGCAGGGCTCTGTCTCTCTCATCTAACTCATTAAAAGATGTACCATGAAAAAAAGCTTCCATGGTCAAATACATTTGAGAAATATGGGATTAGAAATGCTACGCTGGTTTCTTCACTGCAGGCCTTCTCAGAGCCTTTAAAATATGCTAAAAGTGCATTGGAAAGCTGTAACAAGGTAGTATCTTGTGAAGAATTTTCAAACTTTTTTGACCAGGGTATCTTTTTTTTCAGAGGAGCATCTTATGGGATTAGTATTCTGGAAACACTGGTCTATGGTTAATGTCCATTACAGCCCTCACAACAGCCCCCTCCACCCTCTTAAGAGTGACTTTCTCTTCTTACTCCAAAGGGAGACCCAGGAGCATCAGGGAAGCCGGGGCCCCCAGGTTTGCCGGGAAAGAGAGGGCAGAGGGTAGGATATTGTGTCTTTGAGAGTGCGCCCCCTTCATTTCGACCCCCACTGACCTCCCACTCCCTGTCCCCCATGGCTGATGTGCTGCTTGCTGATGTGCTATGGGTGCATGTGCCCCCAGGAAGAGGGGAGTGCTGGGACGGCCTACAAAGCTTCCAAAATCCCCACTTGAGAGCAACCCTCCCTCCTTCAAAGCCATGGTTACCTAGGAGGAAAGCCCAGCAGCAGGAAGGCCCTTCCTCCCTCCGTCCCCACTCCCCCAGGCCCGCTGTAGGCAGCACTGCATCCTTTCCTGGCCTGTTTCAGGGCACGCCCGGCTGAGGCACAGCCCAGGCACAGCCAGGCAAAGCAGGGCCTCCTGGGCTCCCAAGACTTACTGTCCTCCCGTCACCTGGGTCCTTACCCAGCCTCCTCCCCTTCCTTGGCCAGCTTCAGGCCACTTTGTTATTCAGGACAGGAGATGACCCCCAGTGACTTGGTGTGGCTTCTTTTGTGGCTCCAGCTGGAAAAGTCATTGAGACATGGGAGCAAATTATGACCCAGGGTCCTCGATTTATATTATTACATGAACCGCCAGCCGTCAGACTATGGAGAGCAGAGCTCCTCGTGCTGACCTGGTGGGTGCTCTTGGGGATGGAGGGGTCTGCTGATGTGAGACATTGAACTCGAAGTGGAGTCTTGGTGGGTTAGAAACTGGAGCACCAGGAGCCCTGCATGAAAGACCAGCCCTGCCGCTGATGCAGAGAAGGCTGCTCACAGTCACGGAGCCTCTTCATCTGCACTGAGGGCTCTGTGGTTCACGTCAGGGGGGAAAAGAGGTCTTCGGGAGTGGAAGAAGCTGCTTGTGGAGGGGCATTCATTAGCTAGGGCTACCTACAAAGGACCACAAACTATGTGGCTTAAACCACAGGCGTTTATTGTCCCGCACTCTGGGGGCCAGTAGTCTGAGATGACGGTGTCAGCAGGGCTGGTTCCTTCTGTGGGCTGTGAGGGAGACTCTATTCCAGGCCTGTCTCCTGGTTCCTGGTGGTTTGCTGCCATCCTCGCTGTTCCTTGGCCTGTAGGAGCATCAGTCCACCTCTCCCTTCATCCTTACATTGTGTTCTCCCCTTGTGCATGTGTGTCCAAGGTTCCCCTCTTTATAAGGACACCAGTCATATTGGAGTAGGGGCTCACCTTACTCCAGCACGGCCTCATAACATAGATCATTACACCTCCAATGTAATCACACCTCCAATGTCCCTGTTTCCAAATAAGGATACATTTTGAGATACTCGGAGTTAGGACTTCAACATATAAATTTGGAGGGGTGAAGGGGACATGATTGAACCCATAACAGGAGACGAGCTCCTCAAAATATTCCTCCAAAGAGAAGTTCTGGTCAGATGGTTCTTATCTTCTCTAGAGGCTGGGGGGAGGTGGGCAGAAGGCTCTCCCCGGAGACCAGGGGCCTCTAACTGCTAGCCATTATGATCATGAAAAGAGCATAGTGGCGAAAAGGAAGAGATTTCCCAAGTACTGGCATTCCACACTGCTCACCTCTCCCCAGGAGACCCCTAAGAGAGACTAATTGCTCTTGGCTCCTCTCCCTGAGTGAGTGATGCGGGCCCAGCCCACATGGGGACAGGGAAACAATGATGCAGGCTGTCACCCGTGTGAAGTGGCCCAAGGAAGGGTTGGGCCCAGGTGGAGGCCCTTCAGGAAGTGGAGTCCTTCAGAAAACAGCCCACAGAGGGGCAGGGAGGTGGGTGAGAGGAAAGCCAAGGCCCAGCGCTGGCAGGGTGACACCTTCCCCTGCATCCTGGAGAAACCACTTCTAACTCCACACTGTCTGCGTTTCCTTTGCAGGGTGAAAAGGGTGCCACTGGCCCCCCTGGGCTGCTCAGCCTCCTGGGGCAGAAGGTGGGTATTGAGGAGCTCTGAGTGGTGAGTTCTGTGTGGGGGCCTGGATGCCCACCCCACCCACATTCCCGGCCCTGCACATTCACATGGGCCCAGCATTCGAGGAGTCACTCCCAGATTTGGGGGAAAGCAGCCGGAACACAGTCAGATTCTGTTTCAGAGGAGGGGGGTATGAGGTACCACATGGGAGGCCCTGATTGGCCAAAAAATGCCCAAATTCAAAAAATTCAATAGCTATGTGACCTGGTCAGATTTCTTTGCACTGGCTCTGAAAATGTGCTTAGTGGTACATGAGCTCCCTACAATATTCCATTTGAGAAAAGCCTAGAGGTCAGGTAAGTATGGGGAGAGCTGTGTAAGGTGGGCCCCCTTGGAAAGTCACAGGGCACCATCGCCTGTCAGAGCTCTGAGCACGCTGCAGTGAAAGAGTCTGCAAAGCTTCATTTCATTCTGCCTTTCCTAATGTTGTTTGACAACCAGACCCTTTTTTTTTTCACATTTCAAATATTTCCAGCCCCCGAAGAAGTGTTCAGTGGAACACACTTTGAGAAACACTGCTCCAGACCCAGGTTCAGATGGGTCTCTTGTTTCAGCCTGAACCTGCTCCCCTTCAGTAGCCAGCTCCATTCTCTCCTCAAAACCAGAGGCTAGGTCAGACCAGGCCAGGCTTTGAAGGCCTCCGGTTCCCAGCCATCCTGGGGCCCACGGCTCCCTGATGCCCACCCCCACCCCTACCCCCACCAGGTTTACCTGAACTGCGAGGGAAAAAGACAGGGATCAGTCACCTCCCTCCAGAGCCAGGTGATGATACCTCTTACTTCCACCCCCAGGGAGAGAAAGGCGATGCTGGCAACTCCATTGGAGGAGGCAGAGGGGAGCCCGGCCCCCCAGGGCTCCCTGGGCCCCCAGGGCCAAAGGTGAGTCTTCCCCTGGCATGAGTGCTCAAGGCAGATGTTTGCCTGAAGTCTCTGTCCTCAGCCCATTCTTGGGGACGCTGTGTCCTGGGCACCTTGCCTTCTCTAGTCTTCTGCTCCAGATGTGCGGTTTTTCCAGTGGACTCTGGAAAGGTCATTTGGCATGAGCTCCTACTTCGAAGCAGTGACTGTGTGACCATCCAGGAGAGATGTCCACTCAGGACAGATGGATGGTCCCATTGATTCAAACGAGTAACTGAGTCAGGGACTGATGAAAGGCCCCTCCCCTAGGCTCTGAATAGGTCGCAGGTCAGTGAGCTGCTGGCCCTGCCTGGGGCTGGCACACTTTGGGGAGGAGGGGTGGTGGCAGTGGAGACAGCTGACTGCCCTCACTTTCCTTGCTCTTTGTGGAAACTGCAGTGGTATGATTCCGGTTTCCCAAAGCACACGCTCCTTGGTTATTTCAGCAGCACAGAGAAATGAGGGGGTGTCTTTCCAGCTTTGCCAAAGGTAGCCCCTCTGCCCAGGCTCCCAGACATCCCAAGTTTTGGAGTTTGACCCTCTGACCCCACAGGACATGGATATCTGGCACATTTTTGGTCTTGATTTGGGGTTAGAGAAACCTGGTCACTGTTGTCGGCACGCCCTGGGACAAAAGAAAGGGAAAGCTAGAAGGCTGTTCCCAAAATCATGTCCTCTTTCCAAGTCTAGTCAAATGTTTAATAAGTGACGTATTTGGGATGGGCCTCCTCCTACTCCCCTTCCACTCCTGTTCTAGGCTTCCTGGGCCCCCCTGCCTTCCCCCACGTACACACAGGCCCAGGGCCTTCACTCTCCCCTCATCTCCCAGGCAGGATGAGGGGTGCCTTTCACAAGTGTCTCAGGCTCAAAAATGACCAGCCAAGGGCTGCTGGCAGTCCTCAGGTAGAGCCAAGACAGAGCTGGGCACATGTGTTAACCGAGAACTGAGGAGGGCTTGGCTGCGAGGGACAGGCGAGTGGTGCGGGGTAGACGCCAGCAAGTGGTGCAGGACGAAACTCAGAGGAGGAAGGGAGTAGATGAAAGGGCTGCCAGGAGGAGGTGAGACCCAGGCTGGGCCCAAGTGTGGGTAGGAGACAGACAGGTGGAAGGGGGTGAGTTAGTAGAATCCAGCAGATTAACAGATGTTGGCCCAAACACACTTAATACCCAGGGCATTAACAGCAGGACCATCTTTTGCCCCCTTGAACAGCTGTCCAAGCTGCCCTGCATGCCTTCACCCCATCTCTCTCCTTCCCCAGGGAGAAGCTGGTGTCCATGGCCAGGCTGGCCCTCCAGGAAAGCAGGGAGACAAGGTACAGAGGTCCCCAGATCTGAAAGCTGCAGGATGAGGGTCATCTTGGGAGTTCAAGCCCCAGCTCAGAGATTAGCAGTTTGGCGTCCCTGCAGCTGGCCCCCCCCCCCCAGGGCACAGGCTGACTGGCTATGACTCCTGCCTTCTGTCGGTCCACTGAGACAGCAGTCATGCAAAGGCTGGCCCAGGGACAGTTCGCTGGGGCTGGGGAGTGACGGAGAGCCCTTGCTCTGTGAGCTTTCCAACACTGGTGAAGGGTGATTCCCACTTCTCCCAGCTGCTCCCTGGGGAAGGGCCTGGTGGGTGCTGCTGTGTGCCTCACAGGTGCACGGTGACGGAAATGCCATGGGGCAGGGAGGTAGAGGGGCGGGTGACCTGGAGGTGGCAGTGGCTAGATGCCCCATGAGCTGGCCAACTGCAGTCTCCTCAGGAGTTGAGTTATATTAAAAGATTCAGTTTTCCTTTATTTTTACTTTCTATCTTATTTTTAAAATCTGTCTTCAATGTTAACATTATCCCAGAACAACTAAACTATGGTTTGTTTTCACAATTCACCCCACTGTCTCATTTATCCCCCATCATTCTGTCCTGTTTCCAACAGGAAAAAAATCCCCTCACTTCACCCACTCTTGGAGGCTGGGGGTTCCTAATACCGTCCATTCCCCACCCCCTCCCATGTTTCATCCTGCAGTTTGGGTCTTTCACAAACAGAGGGGCCCCTAATATAACCGCATGGGCTTTTCATGGCAAATATTGACCCAGGCAATTGGCAGAAAGTTCCTGAGCCCTTGCTTCCTGAGCAGAATGGAAATGAAGAGAAAACCAAAGGGCCTGTCTCTGCTCCCAAGGAGGTGGCTGACAGGGTGCTGGGGAGAGGTGGCCAGACAGACACAGGTGGAGTCAGTAACAACTAATGCAGGACAGAAAGAATATCTTTCAGCGAAAGCTGAGGGGAGCTCGGAAGGAGAGCAGAGAGGAGGCAGATGCCTCCTGATAGAGGGGAGCCTGCACCTCAGTGTACAGGGAGCTCTGCGTCCTCATGGCCTGCGCTAGGCTGAGCCGCCTGGCCCCTCCCTGGCCCCTAGCGCGTGGCCCACCTGGAGACATCAGGTTCTCTGTACCTAGCTTTATCCCCATTTCACTCCAGTTTTGTCGTGCAATAGGGGGACTCTGGAGCGCCTGGAGAACAGGGACCAGCTGGCCCCAAGGTACGTGCACCTCTCACCCAGAGTCACAGCACAACATATCACCTCCCTGGGGTCACAGAGTGAAGTGGCTTGTCCCTGGGTCTTAAGAGGGAGAGGGGGAAGAGCTTGCTGGCCCCTGATAGGAGGTCTGGTATTGCAGCCATGACTGGACTCCATCTTCTCCAGGTCAGTCTCCCAGGCATCCCCTGAGAGTGCTTGGGGTCCCCTGGTAGGCTCCCCTCTTGCTGCTCTGGATCCACCTGTGTGCAGCCAGGCGCAGCCAGGGTTGGCCATGGTCCCGTTTGATAGACAGCAGGCAGCAGTTGTCCTCGGGCCCCTGCTGGCCCAGGCCTGGGGTTGAGATCTTTTTTGTCTCATAGGGCTCCAAGGGAGAACCAGGGAAAGGAGAGATGGGGGACTGCAATGCCAGTATCAGCGAGGCGCTCCAGGTGAGTGGCCACCGGCCCTGCGACTAGACATCTGGAGGGGCCCCCACACTCTGCACTGAGGCCTTGAGAAGGGAGCACCGCAACACCCAGATTAATGTCCCTGCAATTAGGCCATTGAGTATGGCTTCCGGGAGAGTCACTCTCTTGTTTTCCCTCCTTTGGCCTCCCACTGTGCAGCCTCCAGGCAAATGGCCCCCGCATCTGGCATCCAGGTGGCCAGGCTCTCCATCTGGGCTCATCTGGCCCGTTATCCTGGAGCTGGGTAACTGAGGGGACACCTGGAGCATCCTGGCACCCTGCAGGATGCTGGCCCATCCAGGGCTTGGGGGCCCCATTTCTTCAGCCCACACACTCCCCTTTCACATGTCTTCCTGGAACACATCTCCTTTTGTGTCAATGTTATATTTCAAGTTCACATGTACACACCCTTGAAAGCAGCTTCTCAGCCGTGGCACTGTTGACAGCTGGGGCTGGGTCATCTCTGGTGTGGATTGTGGAGGAAGGCTGTCCTGTGGGTTGTAGGATGTTCAGCGGTATGCCTGGTCTCCACCCACCAGATGCCAGGAGAACCCCACCCCAGTTATGACAACCAAAATGTGTCTCCAGACATCGCCACATGTCCCCTAGGGGCAAAGTTGCCCCAGGTTGAGAACCACTCCTTTAAAGGAAATTTCTAACTATGCGAATCCATTTATGAGGTGTGTAATTCTTTTTTAATGCCAACAATTGTCCGTCTAATTATTTTTTTAGTGATTCCTTATTTTGCCATGCTGCATCTGTTTGTTTAAAGGGCAGTACATCCAAATTTGAAATCTAGGTACTGGGACAAGAGGGAAAAGCAAGGGAGCTCCCAGTCAGCGACTAGACAGAATAAGGGATGTTGCTTCCTTCCTCTTTGGCAAAGTGAAGGAAAGGTCACAGGCCATTTGTGGGCTTGTCTGAGCCCATAGTAGGACAGCCTCAGAGCAGTATTCAGTGAGATGTGGGGTGTTCCCTGCCCAGTGATTATAAGCCTCTGGGAGAGGTGGGGGTGCAGTGGAGCTGGGAGGCACAGAGCCCACTCCTTAGAGGAGCTCAGCTCCCATGTTCCTTGACTGGGCCGAGGGGACCCGACAGGTGGCTCTTCACCTGGTTGCACGGTGTTGGTTTTTTAGGAGATCCTGACACTGACCTTGATCGTAAGTCTTCCTCTTCTCTCATTTTCCCCGGGCACCAGGCCGAGGCCGAGGGGAGGGCAGCCTGGAAGCAAGGACTGGAGGTCTTGCCTAGAGAAGGCAGATGCTGGGCTTTCTGGGTTAATGCTGACCTTGCAGTGCTGGGGCAGACGGTGACCTAAGCCTGAACAGGGGTCTCAGGAGCTGCCCCTGCCCTGAGGCATGGCTGACTGCTGGAGTGGCTCTTCACTGATTCAGCTGTGCACCTCCTCCTTGAAGCCTTCCCTGATCTAGCAGGCAGAGCATACTCGTCACAGTGCAAAGGCTAGGTTCTCATTACAACTCTGTCAAGGAAATAGAGGTATAAAGGGGGATATTTTTATGTTTCTCCTTTTTCTCAACCTTCAGCTGATAAAGTGCATAATCCTAAAAAATTAGTAGTGACCCTCCGCATTTCCCAGAAATCAATTTCATTACCTGCACCTGGAAACCTAGTGAATTCCAAGCCTCGGCTTTGCAGGCACGCCTGCCAGTGACAGCCTTCGGTGAATTCTTGTAGTTAAAACACTACCACCAGGTGGAGGGGAGAGGGGAAGGCACGAACTTCTCAAACTACTGGTGTTTTGTTTCACTTAATATTTTTAGGGACCATGTGCCACAGACACACTTAGGGGTGACAAAGACCCAGAATCAAGCACCAATCATAGGATGCCCCAGTCCCAGGAACTAGTGTTAACCACAGGATTCTGGAATCAATGAGCTTCACTTGGAAACATTACAACACATTATTTAAAATAGCTTTTGGAAGCAAAACTTTCCTGGAAACACTTTTTTTTTCTTTTAAAATCAGCCTGGAGGTATAATTTACATACAATAAAATGTACCCCTTTTAGGTGCAGAGTTTCCTGAGTTTTGACAAAAGTATCCATACACATGTAGCCACAGCCCCAGTCACTCCGGAAAGTTCCTCCATGGGCCGGAGGAGTCAGTCCCATACCTACCCCAGCCCTGAGCCACCACTGATCGGCTTTCTGTCACCATGGGTTAGATGTGTCTTCTCTAGAGTTTCCTGTGAATGGACTCACACAGCATGTAGTTGTCTGCATCTGGCTTCTTTGCTCAGCACCCTGCATCTGGGTTCCATCCTTGCCGTGGCAGGTACCAGTCCTTGGTTCTCTTACCATTGTATTGGCTCACATTCCATTGTATTGATGGACCAGACCTTCACCCGGTGCTGGATACTTGGGTTGTTTCCTGGAGACATTTTTAAGTCACTGTCAGGGAAGGTCAGACTTGTCTCCTTGGAGCCCAGGAGCCCCCTGAGGTGCCTTAGAAGAAAGAGGAGAGAGAGGCTACTGGACTGGACATGGCTCTAGATCCCCACAGCCCCCTTTAACTCAGACACACTCAGTGCCTATCTGCTGTACACTGTGGAGTCCCCGTATTATTTCCTTTGCAAAAAAAGTGTTCCTGCCACCGATGGAATGTTTGAAAATGCCTGATCTCTATGCACCAGCCTCTGTATACACCCCTCTGGTGACAGGTCACTCCTGCTCAGTCAGAACGGTCTTCCTCGAGTCTTTCTTTTCTTTCCTAGGGGCCCCCTGGTCTTCCCGGGCAAACCGGCCCACCTGGACCTCCAGGCATCCCAGGCCAGAAGGTAACATCTTTTCAAGGGGATGCAGCCCCTGCAGAGGCCCTGCATGTGACTCTGAGCATGGGACCCTGTGGCTGCCCCTCATCCATGACCCTCTCATCTTCCCAGAGCCACCACCTCTCTCTGGCCTATAATTCCTCCCGAGGCACCCAGGCACCACCCACATCACAGCTGCCATCCTCCTCCTACCCTGGGCTCTGCCCCTCTGATGTGGCTGGGCCTGCCCACCAGACCCTGCCCCAGCCAAACCCACAGCAGCGACCCCAGCCTGCCATCAGGGAGCATGGCCCCTGAGCCCACCTCCAATCTCACTCCTCCCTCGCTCCCTGCCTTGGCTCCCTTTTATACTCTGCCCCAAACCATTGTGATTTTTCCCAGAAGGCCTTGTATGTTTGCTCTTCTGCCCTCTTCTCATGAAGCCCCCTATCCTGAAATCCCTTCCCCTCTTCCCTACCTTTTAAAGTCTGCCTCCTCCTTGAAGCCTCCCCTGACCTATCACAGAATTCGCTGCCCTTTCCTCTCTGCTCCGCTCATAGCACCTACATCATTTTACCTTGGTGGTGCAGCTGGTTGTCTGTCACCTGACCTCAAAGACAGAGGCCACGCCTCCTTACTTCCCTCTCTGAACTGAAGAAGGGGCTTGGGTTGATGTGAAGATGAAAGGAGCTCCCTGTGGGGCAGCCAGGAGAGGAGGGGCAGGTTTGAAGGGCACAGGGAGGCAGGCACCCCGCCCACGGAGCCATGGAGTGAGTGCCCAGGGTCCTTGGTGGCATTGTGCGAAGTCAGGCTAAAACGTGGATGCGGATCCAGGGTGCTCATACTCAGATCCTGGCTCCACCCTTCACCAACTGCAGGCCTGAGCATACACTTGGCACTGGGGGTCTCACCTGTAGAGCGGAGACAGTGCAAGCCCATGCCTCCTGGGGACTCCTGGCACACAGGAAACACTGCGTCAGTGACAGCTATCATTCTCCTCCGCTCTGAGGGTAACCTTTAGTTGTTCTGGCCACAGGGGGAGATTGGACTGCCAGGCCCTCCAGGACACGATGGAGAAAAGGTAAAAAGAGACACTCCCAAACCTCTGAAGATGGTCCTTGCCACGGGGGGTGATGGGGCAGAGGCTCTGGAAGACACCAAAGTGTGGGCCTTGTGGGGAAGGGAGAAGGGGACGGGAGGGGAGGCCCCCCCTGCAGAGGCCCTGCTGAGCCCACACTGCTAGCCTCGGAGAAGCCAGCAGAGCCACCCTGGGACGGGCAGGGGCTGGTGGCTGAGGCCTCCTCGATTCCCACAGGGAGCTGCACAGAACAGCCAAGTCTTTCAGGCCACCCATCCTTTCGTGTTCTCTCTCCTGTTTTCTCCACTAGTGTATCTAATAAGTATTGTTGATATTTTCTAAAGGGACCTCGAGGCAAACCAGGAGACATGGGCCCTCCTGGTCCCCAAGGCCCCCCAGGAAAGCCTGGGCCTGTAGGAATCAAGGGAGAAGACGGACAGCCGGGGAGCCCAGGAGAGAAGGGAGAGAAAGGGGAGACAGGGCAGGCGGGCCCACCGGTGAGTGCTGGGACTGGCTGGACCTGCTCTGCCCTTCCGCATGCGCCACCCCCAGCATGACACTGCCCCGCACCCTGCCGCCTGGGCTGCGAACCTGGAGCCAGGAGTCGGGGGCAGGGGATTCACCGGGTTTCCCTCTAGCCACCTACTTTACGAGGGCCAGTGTCCCACTGCAAGAGACCTGGGTTCTGTTCTGTCTTCTGTGTGTATCCTCATGAGAGCCACTGAGCCTGGCAGTTCCCTCATCTCTAAGGTGGGGGTAATAATGCCTTCCCTGGACACCTCACCAGGTTGTTGGAAAAGTGATGAAGTCATGGCCCTAAAACACCTCTTGGGAAAGTATGCAGGAACCCTCTGCCCTGGAGTGCTTGCTTGTACAGAAAAAAGGAGCCTTAGCCCACTCCATCTGGGCCGCTGCCTTGACTTGGGAGCCTTCTCTGGCATCAGTGGTTCCCGTCTGTGAATGGTCACCATCCGAGACACCTGCCCTTGGAGGAAGGGAGCCATGAGTGCATGCCACATTTGGTCACAGATGCTCAGCGTGACGCCTTGCGCTTGACTAACAGAGATCTTTGTCGGTCCTTAGGGTCTAGATGGCCCAACTGGGGAGAAAGGAGAACCAGGTGGCCAAGGGAGACCCGGATCGACAGGATTGCCTGGCCCAATTGGGCTCCCGGGATTTACAGTAAGGCCAGAGGGCTGGGTATCCAGGTTGTCAGCAGACAGTTGTGGACAAGGGCACATGAGCAGGGGCACCTCTCACTGCAGTCGGCAGCCTAGCGGGTGCTTGGCACTGCGGTGAGGCCACCCTAACCCCCAGCCTGCCTGGGGAGGGGGGTCCTCTTGATGAACAGATACTCTCTGAGGGGCAGTTGAGTATAAACAAGGGTGCCAGCTTCCTCAACTCACAGCATGGTGGCCTCTGTCTCAGGCACCAACATAGTGCAAAGATGCCAGGATCTTACACTCAGAATTCTCCTCTTACGTATGAGTGGGAAGAACCTCAGAGGTCAGCCAGTCCCACCTGTGACTGTGATTGCCTCGCTCAGCTAGGACAGGAGGCAGCTTGCCACCTCTGACAGGTCCCCTTCTTGGTGGAGCAGCTCCAAGCAGGAGGGAGCACTCCCGGGTGTGGCGCGCAAGCTCCCTCGTCAACACCTCCCACCCCCCTTGGCCCTCGCTCTGCCTCTGGAGCCTTAGTCATTTCTGTAACTGCTTAAGAAACCACCACAAATTTAGCAGCTTAAAACAGCACACACTTACGATGTCACAGTTTCTGTGGGTCAGGAGTCCAGGCCCGTCTCAGCCCGGTCCTCTGCCCAGGGCCTCTCGAGGCTACAGTCAGGGTGTGGGCCGGCTGCATTCTCATCTGGAGCTGGGTCCTCTCCCAAGCTCCCTGCAGGCGGCGTCGTTCAGTTCCTTGCTGTAGCAGGACTGAGTCCCTTAGCTCCTAGAGGCTCCCAGAGTTCCCGGCCCCACGCCTCCCCCACAGCGGGCAGGTCACGTTACAGCAGCTACTTCTTCAACGCCAAGGCCAGTGGCAGTCTCTCGGATTCTTAAAGGCCGTGATCACAGGCCACCGCCCCGCCTTCGCCCTTCATGCTAGCAAGACAGAGCTGTGTGTGTGCGTGTGCGTGTGTGTGTGTGTGTGTAACTTATTTGTGACAATCTTAACATGTCATGTTATCGCTTGTATACTACAAGTTTGTTGTAGTTTGTAACATAAGCTCATCACATAATCACCTAATGACATTCCATCTCCTTCGCCATAGACCATATTCTGTTGGTCCCTAGGGCCTGAGCCCTGCAGGATCCATATGAAATGTCAGCCTCTCCTCCCACATGCTGAAAACTCCGATTCTTAAAAGCAGTGATCACATGCCTCCTGCCCTATCTCTGTCCGTCAGGCTGACCACCCCGTAGCCTCTGAGGTGTTCCCTGCCAACACCTAGGCCTAGTCTACTTCCAGTCTGGTTTGTCACAGATTTGAGGGTGTGTCTGCCCAGGCTCCCCTGAGTGCTGGCATCCACGCCATGGTGTTTTGTGCCCACAGGGAGAGAAAGGAGAACCTGGGGAAAAGGGTGACCCAGGAGTAGAGGTAGGTGGTGCCTGCTCTGCCTTTTGTGTCACAGGGGTTAATTGACAGGGACCTCGTCACACCACAGTCTCTCCAGTGTGCATAGAATTTCCATGATCTAAAACGAAACTCACAACTGCCCGATTCGGCAAGAAGGTGAACATTCACCAAGCACCGCAGTGGCTAGTCATGGAGCCCCCTGTCTGCTCCACAGTCTCCCCATTAATCAAGTCCCTCAATGACATTTCACCGAGCACCCACCATATTTCATTCCTGGGCCTAGAGCCTGGAGATAAGAAAATAAACAGACTGTCCCTGTGCAGCAAACAGTCCCCAGTAATGGGTACTAGAATGGCCGCAGCCTAGGGAGTCGGGGTGAGCATCCCAAAGTTGGGTCATTTGAGCAGAGTTTTGAAGACTCTGTAGGAGTTTGCCTAGAAGCTCCAGAACTGGGCTTTCCAGAGAGAGAGGCATTGTTCTCTGAGAGGTGTGGTGGTGAAGGAAAGAAGAGGGAACAGTGGAGTAAGAGGTAGTCAGGATAGGAGCCAGGTTCACCTAAAATGGGAGGGAATTGGCGTATTTGTAGGTTCAAGGGAAAGAGCCAGGAAAGAAGGGGTCAAGGATACATGAGGGAGAGAGTGTTTGGTGGGAAGACCTGAGCCACCCAGACACCACCACAGAACTAAGGGAGAGACCACCAAGCCTTCTCAGTCCCTGAAGAAGTCCCCTGCCTCCTGTCACCCTCAGTGTCACCAAGCCCCATCTGCATTTAGTGAAACAGACCTGATTATATAACATGTTACTTATTTGGAGATGGATAGCTTCCTAAAGAAATGCTCTGAAACTCAGGAAAAGCATTATACAAAAAATGTTCCTTCCAGATGTATTTAAAGTAAAAATTGGAAACAGCCTGCATTTCTAACAAGAAGGAAATGATTAAATAACTTCTGGTAATAATACTGGTGGTAATAATAGTCCTCATGTTGGAGAGCATTCCTCGAGCCAAGCGCTGCCCCGAGCCCTGGCTCAGTAGGAACTCATTTTCCTTGCACTCAATGAATAGCATATTGACATACGAAGGAGGCTGGTGGGCAACATACAAAACATGGAAAATGGGTTCGGTGTTAAATGAAAAAGAGCAGAGGATCAAATTGAAATATCATAAGTGTGCACATATATTCAAATATTTTTATGCATCAAAAAAGAGTGGAAGGAAATAAAGCAAAGTATTAGCAGTACTCAGATATTCATTACTTTTTCTCCTTTCAATTCTTTTTAATTTTTCAAATATTGTAATGGGTCTGTATTACTTTATTTTTTTATATTTTAATCATTATGTAGTAAAATTGACTTTTGGGGGAGTGTGTGTACACTTCTGTGAATTTTAATACATGCATTGATTTGTATAACCACAGTCAGAATACATGAATTACTTATTTATAATAAGAAAAAAAGTAGTAATTATTGCTTAAGTAAAGTTTCCAAAGACTGAGTTCCCTGCAAGGAGACTCTGTGTTATGGAGCCGAATCGTCCATAGGTCCAAGAGAAGTTAGAGGTCTCCATCTGCACAGTGCATGGGCTCTCTCTACAGTGGCCTGGCAAAGGGTCCCCCCACCCTAGTCCCCAAACCCATGGGATTCCATCCCTGGGAAGGTGAGAAGAGCCCCAAAGCTGAAGTGGGGTGACCAGCTCAGAGAGGAGCAGGCAGATCTCCTTCCACCTCTTGGTGGCTGCTGTAGGCAAATGGGTGTCCATCTTCATCAGAGACTGAACCTGCAATAAATACCACCCTCCATAGAGAGGAAGACTGCCCTGGGTTCCCCATCTTCACTGTCCAGTTCAAATCTCTTCTACTTCAACCTCCCCTCAAGGGAAACTGAGACCAGCAGTCTCTGTTACAAATTTGGGGGGGACTTGAGGAATATTCTTCAGGAATGTCTCAGTCTCCCCCATTCCAGATAACCAATCTCTGCTCCTCTAAGCCAAAGGTCTCAAATTCAAATGCCTACAAGGACCAGGCATGCAACAAACAAACACAAAGTTATAGGTTATAGGTTAAATACAATAGGGAGTAGTGGGGACTGGAGCAACCCAAAGATCTTATGACCCACCTGGAGGGGAAAGCCCTCATTCAGCTCCAGGCATTTGTTGCCACACATGAACAAGAGCTTAGTGCTACCAGATTTTCTGGTTTGTTTGTTTTTTTTAAAAATCTGGGAGGTTAGATGTTTCAAGGACATTTGCCAGCAATCGTTTTTTGTTGTATGTTTGTTTGTTTGTTTGTTTGCAACATTGTAAAGGCTAAAGAGCTGCCATGAGTTTGTGACATGTTCTAAGCCTTCTTTTGGGAGACTGTGTGCTGGGCAGTTCTGTCTTCAGCTTTGCAGTCTCCAGCCGGACCCCAGGCCATGTGAGAAAGCAGGACCACTTAGAGCATAACAAGGGTGAGCTAACCATCTTCCTCTGACTTCTAGGTTCCTGGGCCACCAGGGCCGGAGGGGCCTCCTGGACCTCCGGTAAGTTTGGAGGGCTCATCAGTGTTTCAGTCCATGGTGATTGGGTCCCTAATGTCCCCTCCCCATGGTAGTCACTGGGCTCAGCCTCAACACTAGGTCACTGTCACCGCCTCCTCCCAGGGTGGGGGTTTTCTCATCCACAGATCCCCCTTTTTCCCGCCCATGTTAAACAGGCACCATTCCAGTGCTACTAAGGAGCTGGGGCATTCCCTGGTTTCTTGGAAAGAGCCGACTGGCACGGCAGCCCTGAGGCCTAGTCCCACTTAATGCCAGCCCCACTGGGTGGGCCTTTCCATGGTTACAGATAAGACAAGGCCTTTAAAAAGATCCCTTTGCATTGCACCTAGAGGGCCCCCAAGCACCCCAAACCAACAGGTGCTAGTTCTTACCTCTGTGGGGCTCATGTTCCTGTGGCACTGTCACCCACTGTCATTGGTAGAAGTAGTAGCAGTAATAATGATAGTAGCCAACATTTACTGTAACTTACTGTGTGCCAGATACGGCTCTGAGCACTTTGCATATATTACTTGATTCATCTTGTGCCGTGTTTCCTCTCGGTCTTCCTTTCATTAGACTCCCTGTCAGCTGTGGGGGACACAGAAAGGTCCTCTCTCATCCCTGGCTGGGGAACCCTGGCTCAGACCCCACCCTAGGGAGCCCCAAGCACAACCCCCTTAGCACCCCCTTTTGCCTCCCCTGGAGGGACCCAGGCCAGGCTCTGCACCCTAAGCCCTTGCACTTTTGTGTCCAACTTGTGGGCAAGGATTTTTGGACTTAACTAGAAATGCAGTTCTGAGGCGCCTTGTTTTGATTCCAAATGCAGGGGCTCCAAGGCATTCCTGGACCAAAGGTAAGCACAGGTCATGTGACAGGTGCTAGGTGAGGGGGTGAGGGAAGGGGACTTGGTCATCGAGGGCAGAAAAGAGGGAAAGAGCTCAGAGGTGGGCGGCCCAGCTGACCCCTTCCCTAATGGAATCATGTGACACATGATCAGGACACAATGAAGTCCTGCTGTCCTTTTAACTTGCTCACCAGCTATTTCGAGCCTGAACTCACCCATGGGGCCAGCTACTTTTCCACACTTGAATATTAAATGAAAGCATCTGATTAAGTTTAAATGTACTTTATTTTGTCGTATCTTATATTTATAGGAATGGCCAAAATAAGTGCTGAGCAGTGAAGAGCTCATATCTTGCACCTCTTATAATCTGAGCCTAAACAAAGATAACTAAGAAAACAGTCTAGAGTGCTCTTTTAAAACTCGACATTGCCTTCAGGCCTTAAAATTACTTAAATTAATGTAAATGCAGACATGAGTTAACTCGTGACCAGTCAGCAACATTCAGTCACGGAAACACAAGTATACTCGTGACCAGTCAGCAAGGTGTTTAACATCCATCATGGACACCGGGAAGGCTTCAGCTTTAAAATTTTCCCACCCATTAATCGACCCTATAGAATGGCAAGTTTGGCACTTGGCAAATAATGAAATCCTTTTCCCATGTCGTCTGCCCCAGACCCTTGGAGACAGAGAGCCACATGGCGTGGGACTCCTCCCAGGAACCAAGCCCACTGCACTCTGGCCTCAGGCTCCCAATCACCCCCTGGAAGCATTTCAAATGGATAAGCAGAGCTGGAGCCTGCTGGCGTCACAACAGCCCTGGTCTCCTGCCTTAACATTTTTCAGGGGACTATTGGGCAGTTTTTCTCCCAATTAGTTTGGAAGCCTCGGAGCTCCAGTGGTGGCATTTTAGACCTCTGCCAGCCAGTCTCTGCAGGGTCCCCCTTTTCCTGCCATGCAAAGAGTCACCTATGCCAAAGCCTGACCTGTGACTTCCCTGTGGGCTTGCGTCCACTCCATCTCTTTTCCCTTTGGGGGACCTCAAAGTTACTACAGGGGTACAGGGGACTCCAGCTGAGGCAGAGACAGGCTAAATCAGGGATCCTTGGAGGCCCCAGCCTGCCATCCCTGGGCCAGTCACATTCACCTCTTCTACCCTACCTGCCCCCCACACCCTCTCCCATCCCCAGGACCTCAGAATTCAAGATGAATTGTCTGAGACAAGCCCCTCTGTGATCTCCCCCATCTCCCTTTCCTTCAGGGGGAAGCAGGACTAGATGGAGCAAAAGGAGAGAAGGGTGTCCAGGGAGAGAAAGGAGACCGAGGTCCTCTGGGATTACCCGTAAGTATCGTGGACCCAGCAAGACTGTTGTGAGGAGCCCAGCCGGGTGGTCCTGACAGGTGCTGGGCATCCAGAGCTCAGTGTGGTTTTGCTTTCCCACCTGGGCAAGACCATAGGCTCTGATTCTCTTACTGAGGCCTCCTCTGGGCCAGGCCCTGGCCTCGGTGTGGGGAGAATGTGAAGCTGAATGAGACAGGGCCCCCTACCTCAAAGAGCACCTGGCTAGAGAGCTAGAGGTGGCTTGAGCACAGCCTCAGGCCCTACACATGCCTGATTCGAGGCAAGAAAAGTTTGCCTTCACAGAGGCCACACTGGAGAACTTGGGAGCAACAGGACAGTTGGAGTCTGCTCCATCACTCTTCTATTTTCCCCAGAGGGGCCCCAAGAGCACCCCTGATCTCTGTTCTTAAGCACTAGCCACAGCAGAAAAGCTTATAAAAAGTAAGATTCTCCTGTCCCCAGGCTAAGGCCACTTACATCCCAGTTCCCTGAGATCTCTGATCTCAGCCTGCCCAGAGCTGTAGGCCCCAGGGCAGGGCAGCTGACTTACTCAGAAGGCCTTTCCAGGTGTGGGGCCTGGCCTGGGCAAGTCGTTCTGTCCCAAGCTTCAGTGGGCTGATGGCCTGGTCACCTTGGCAGGGAGAGTAGATCCCTCTACCCTGGGCCCCAAAGTTCTTCACACCCCAGTGAGGCTAGCACTCCATTCGGTTTGTTTTTCAAGAGTTGGAAGGGGTTTCAGTGACCCATCTGATCATTTCACTGATGAGTCCAGAGAAGAAAGTGACTCACTTGAGGTCACATATTAATTCAGTGGCCAGGCCAGAGGCTGCTCCTCCACTGAGGCCACAGCCTTGCAAGGGGCTCTTTCCAGCCACTGGGGCTTCCTCTGTCCCAGGCACCAGGCCAGTTCCCATTCCAGGAAGCCTTAAAGAGCAGGGGAACAATGGGAAGACCAATTACCCAAGCTTGGCAGAACTTGGAGGTCTGTTTAATATAATCACAGCAACCAAAAAGCAGGAGCAAAAGATACAACTGCACCCTTGTTAGTGCATCAAATGTAGGAACATTTAAAGAGCTGATTCGCTGGACAGACTGCAGAAAACTGATGACTTTAGCAGACATTTTCCCGTGTCTTAAGCTGAGTCTGGAATGATTAAGTACTCCTTCCTATTAGAGAGCCTCCTGGCCCCACTCAACCACGAATCTCTCCTTGTCCACCGTCATGGCCCCACCTACCTTAGTGAACATGGCCCCACCTACCTTAGTGAAAAGCAAATGGCACAGAGACCAAACAAGTAATATCAACGAAGAAAATGCCAGAGGAAAGACAAAGTACCCAGTCTGTCTTTAACTTCTCTACTTTTGATAGAGACATGGGTATGGAGAAATACTTCTGCTAGCTTAAGAAAACAGCAGAGCAAGCATATTCATAAATGGCAATTAATATGGATTTCAGAGAGATAATAGGGAGTGGCAGGGACTGTGGCACCCACAGACCATGTGTCCCTTCTTGAGGAGATAAGCCCCTTCTCAGTTCAGCTGACTGTTGCCTTGGGAGAATGAGGGTCCAGTATTTTTGAATCTTCTAAAAGGAAGCTGGACATCTGGGATTTTCTTTGAAACCTCCCTATTTTCTTACATTAAATCAAAATTACTTGCAATATGACTGACCATACAAAATATGTCAGTGGCCCACATGGGGCCTGAAAACCTCCAGTTCATACCTTGTACTCCAGACCTCTCAAGGTAACTCAGTATTAATATAAACAGACAAAGTTTGTGGATATTTAGCTAATATTTTGTTTTTAGGCTTTCCCTCAATATTTTATTCCATATACTAGCAGCATGTTTTTCCAAGCATGTCCCATTGACTTCTCAACATTGGCATCATTAGTATTATCATTTAAGGACCAACTCAGGTTTCAAAGCCAGGTGCTGTAATTCAGTGACAAGCCTTTCAGGGTCCCCCCATGTGGCCTAGTCTCAACAGGTTTGCAAAATAGGCTGGGAAGGCCACCCTCGCCAGGTCCCCATCCTCTAAGTATCTTGTCTCTCCCCAGTGAGACTGGCCTTGGGAAGGAAGCACTAGCTCAGGTTCTGGACGCCGCCCCATGAATCTGCTCTCCATACCCCTTTCCCCAGAGGGCTGCAACCCTTTGGGAGAGGGATTTCTGAGAGGGGCTAAAAGGAGAGAGGGGAGCTGGGGACACAGAGGATCAGAACAGTCATCTGCACTGATCTCCATCCAGCCTGCTCAGCGGTCGACCACACTGCATTCAGTGTCTCCATGTTTTGTTGGTTTCCATGTGAATACCATTACCTGTCCTCCCAAGCTTACTTCTCCCGTTTTGTTTGATTACCAGCATTTGTGTCTGTCCAGAGTCACTGCTTCACTCATCTCTTCCCTCCCTGGTCCCTTTTTCTCCCTCCCGTTTCTCCCTTACCCTTCTTTTGGTCAAACTGTTCCCCTCGTCCAGGGAGCTTCAGGTTTGGACGGCAGGCCTGGGCCACCGGTGAGTGTCACTTCTCCATTACCCTTCAGCCCACCCCACCCCACCCCGGCCTGTGATCCCTCTTGTCTGTCCCACTGTGGCCTTGTTTTCCCAGCGAGTCTTGCCTTACCCCACGACTGACACTAGAAAGGTACCATCTGTGCTCTGTTCAGAAGTGTTATCCTGGCCTCTTGACCAAAGATGGCTGGCCTTCATCTAAATTTCCCTGCTCATGGTATGCACCCAGCATCCTCAAATCTGTGTTTCCAGACCTCTGGACATGCAGTGGGAGTACCACTCCAGCAGCACAGACTCTCCCTAAATAAATGCTGAGTTCAGGCTGGGAGCCCAGCCCTGAGGATCTGGGCTATGACTCATCCCCACCAAACAACAGTGTCTGTATGTGCCCGTCATGCTGTGTTGTCTTCATGCTGTGAGCTCTGTCCATCCCATGTCTGCCCACACAGGCTTCCTAGTCCTGCATAGCCACAGTCTAATGCATAGGGGGTGGGGACAGCGTGGATGGGTGAGAGCAGGTGTAGCATTTAGGAGCACACAGGCCAGTCCCAGCTCAGTGTTCTGGGGGCATGTAACAACCGCACCCTTCACTGCCTGTTGCAGCATAGTCATCCATCCCGTCAGGGGTTTATACAGAGCTAATTGACCGACACTTGGGTCCCCTCTTTCTGTGTTCTTCCTGATTCTAGAAAACACACATCACCTACTCATGACTAGAAAGCACCTGAACCTTCTCTTTTTTAACAAACAACTGAAGCGTCAGAAAAAAGTCCCTCCTCTCCACCTTCCAGTCCTCCTCCCAGAGCACCCCAAAAGGTCTTCGGGGCAGCGACACTCCCAACTAAAGCCTGTCCCTTCCCAAGGTGTTGGGACCACTGGCCATCAAGAGCCAGAAGGCTGGACTTCCCTCTCTGGGGCAGCTGTAACCAGAGCTGTATGTGCGCCAAGCCCCTTCCAGCCAGTGATCTCAGCTCTGCCCTTGCAGGACACTTTGAGGCCATAGGTGCTTGGTCTGCCCAGAAGACAAGGTTCTAAGGAGCTGGCTGGAGTGACACTCGGGGGAAGAAGAGAGCTTGCAGGGCTCGCTTGTGGAGGGGAGGACATGCAGCCAGGGTAGAGGGAAATGTCAAGTCACACCTGCAGGAGGCCTTGCTGGGGCCTCTCCCCACTATGTGTTTATGGGGTTGATACTGTAGACTGTCATAAATGGAGAACATACCCATTTTCTAAGCATCATTACGGCTTTGCTGCTCCACCACAGTCCCTCCATTTCCAGCCTCCTCGCACCTTGCGCACGTTTCCTAGGTGACCAGTCAGAGCTGGGGAGACGATCTGTGGCTGGAATCAGAGAAACCGAGATTTCTCTCTCAACTGCTTTTTCCATTCATGTTGGACAGAGGGGAGCAGTGCAAAGTCACATGTTCTGTCCCCTTGGACCTGAGGGTTTATTTTTTCATAAAATCGATACCACAATCCTAAAGGAAAATTTTTATGGGAAAAATAATCTTGCCCTGCCAATACTGACATTTATTGGGCACCAAATGTGTGGCATGTGTTCATCCATTTTAGCCCAGCAGCAGCTTGAGAGGCAGTCACTCATGTTCTCATTCCCCATTATACAGGTAGGAAAACTGACCCTCAGAGAGGCCAAGAAACTCCTGCAATATCGCAGAGTTAAAAGCCTTCAAGCAGAACTGGAAGCCAGCCAGTGACTCTGGAGTCCTGTTCTGACCTCTTTACTCTGATCTGGCCTCTTTCACTTTTGACGTGCTCTTGTCACCCACGCCCACAGCTTTCCTTCTTCCCTCGCAGCTGCAAAGGGAGCCCCGAGAATATCTTTTTGTCGCCCCCCCCCCACGTAATGTAAATCAGCATTTCCCCACTTGCTCCCGCCCCCCCTTTCACAGCTACACCTGAGACACTGGGGACTGGCCACAGGCCCAGCCCACACCCTCATGTCTGAGCAGGAAGCACAGTCACAGGCAGAGCGATGGGAAGCTCTGAAATAGAGGCCCCACCTAGCCGAGCCGCAGTGGGGAACCTGGGGGGATGTTTAATTATTCCATCTCAAGCCCAGCTCCGTCTCCAAGCAACGGGCTCCCATCGCTCCAGCTGCCCGACTCCCCCCCAGCCCTGGGTGAGGAGCGCTTCTGACACACCTCCCTTCCCACCAGTGTCAGCAGACATCGAGACACACTAATTCACTCTCCAACCCAGTCTGTCCCCCTGGCCTGGGTGTGGGGACAGAGGTCCGGCCAAAGGCTGGGCCGGGCCAGGCCCGCAGTGGGGCGGGTGGGTGGCGTTGGCTGACTGACCCCCCCACGCCTGCCTCTGTGTGTGCGTCTGCATCGCTCTCTGTGGCATGAAGACCCTCCCGCTGCATGTGGAGCTGTGACAGCAAAGGGGTGCCACCTCCGGCCCCCCACCCCTGGGATGGTGTCAACTCCCTCCCAAGCGCTTCTGGGAACAAACTAAGCAACCGTTTTCCTACCGTTTTCAGCCTTGGCAAGCTTGGCTGTGAAGTGAAAGGGTTTTCGTCCTGGAATCTGGCTCTGAGGCAGGGGAGGCTCTCTCTCCCTGACGCCCCCAAACCCAAACAGGAACACGGCTCAGTCGAATGACTGCCCTGAACGAGCCTGGCCTCGCCAACCCTGAAAACTGGCCACTGGACCTTGCTGCTCTCCAGGCGTCGGGCGGGGTGCCCAGGGCTCCCTCAGCACCAGAACCTTCACCTCTGCCTCCTTTCGCCCCCCCCAGGGTACCCCAGGACCAATTGGAGTTCCAGGCCCAGCGGGACCAAAGGGTGAGAGGGTGAGTGTTCTGCGAGCTGGGGCCCTGGGGGACCTTCCTCAGCCTCGGGTCCTCAGCCCTGGCACCTGTGTGTGGCCCACAGGGTCACCATGTCAACCCCGCAGTCTCAGCCCTTACCCACCCCCCTAGATGGAACAAGTGCCATCCCGCAGCCAGGTGGTTGCTGAGGGGTGACACAACTTCAAAGGAGAAACCGCTCTCTCTCCTGTTTTCTTTTCCCTGCCTCATGGTGACTCCGTTTCCTCAATTACGCCCTCCCCCCCCCCCCTCTGGCCAGCCAGGGCCCCAGGACACTGCTCAGTCCTTCCAGGGGACCTTGGGGAATAGGCTCTGCTGGAGTGAGGGTGAGGGGCCCCCCAACCACCTCCTGCCACAGAGTCCACACGAGTAGCCCCAACCCTCCGCTCAGACCTTGCTTCCTAGACGGCTGTTGAGGGGACTGGAGCGGCGTCAGGTGTAAAACAGCAAACAGTTGATGGAAGGTTTTTACTACGTCCAGAGGGCTCATGGGCTGCTTTCTCTTCTTTCAGGGCAGCAAGGGCGACCCTGGGATGACAGGACCAACGGGAGCAGCTGGGCTTCCTGTAAGTCTCCTGGGGTCAGAGGGTCTCTTCACCCACCCCTGTGCACCACCAGGGACACTGTCAAAACAGAATCCTCAGAGCCCGCAGCAAAAAATTTAGAGCCAAGTGAGAATTCTCATTTCTGTGACACAGGAAGCTGCCAACAGCCAACTGGTCAATGCACTGGAATATCCCTGCTGGGGGACTAGGTCCTCAGCCACATGGACCATCTGATGGGATGTAGCAAACACATCACAGGCCCCTTCAACCGCAAGCTTCCCTGTCCAATGCAGCGGGGTCTCACAGATGAATGTGCCGTGGCCCTTGCCCTCAAGGGAGGCCAGAATCAAATCCAAATCACTATCATGCAAGAAAGAGAGGGGCAATCAGCAGATGAGTGGATAAAAAAGCTGTGGGACATTTACACCATGGAATACTATGCAGCTGTAAAAAAAGAAGGGTCCCTTGCCCTTTGCGACAGCATGGAGGGAGCTGGAGACTATTATGCCAAGCGAAATAAGCCAGTCAGAGAAAGACAAGTATCACATGATCTCACTCATATGTGGATTCTAATGAACAAAATAAACTGATGAACAAAATAGGTCCAGAGGCATGGAAGCATGGCACAGACGGAGGGATCTCAGAGGGAAGGTGGGGGTTGGGGAGTGGGCGAGAAGAGATTAATCAAAGAACTTATATGCATATATGCATAATCCATGGACTCAGACAATAGTATGGGGAAGGCCTGGGGATGGGGTGGATGTGGGGTGGAGGGGATCAATGGCAGGGGGAGAAGGAAAGGGGCAGCCTTCCCAAGGGATGGCTTCCTAATCAGAGAAGATTTTCCCATTGTATTATTTAAAAAAAGTTGATTGAACCAGAATTTGATAGAACCAGAATTTTGTTTCCCACCCACCTGAAGGTTATGCATCTGTGCACGGGTTCCATGCTTGGCTGCCCAGGCGGCTTTGCTCTGGCTAAGTTGGCAGCCTCCGCCAGCCTTAGCTTATGTTCATTCCCCTTGCTGAAGACATGAAGAGCCGCATGCACCTCGCAAAGAGGGTCTGAGGAGCTTTGCAGCCGTTTTTCTAGCCAGAACCTGTCCGGAGAGTCATGCAAACACCTCCCCTGCCACGAGAGTTCTCTACCCAGACTGTCCTCAGCACACACCACTCCTCAGCTTGAGTGATCATGAAGAACACAGCAGGATGTTGGCTGGGGAGCAAGGAAACCAGAACCACGCTCTTGGCTTTGCCCATAATTCCTGATTTGTCCCTAGGTTAAGTTCCTTGAGCCCCTTTATCCCCCTTCTGTAAAATGGGGATAATTAAATCTGTCTTGGGTAAATTAGGCATCAGAGAAGAACTTTATGAGCCTGGAAGGAAGCACTGTACAGCCATCCTGTGTTTTCTCATTAATGTGTTTCCATTTCTCTGATTTATTGCAGGGTTTACATGGACCACCCGGAGACAAAGGAAACCGGGTGAGTCTGACCCCTCACATTTTGGCTCTGGTTACTAATGTCTTCATGATGTGGTGGAATGACCAATTGGGGATTCCTGACCCAACATGGCAAATACAGTTTTTCCTGATAAATCATTGCAAATTAAAAGGCTTTCTCGTTGGGGGCTTAATCTGTGGCACGCAGAGAGCCTGGGCCCTGATCCTGAAATTGAAGCATGTATTTTTCCGCCTGACAGGGGGAGATGGAATCCCACGGTGGCCATCAGATTAGCATTACCATTCAGTGATGGGAGTCACGTGCCCAGCTCTCTCTCTCTGGTGCCCTGATAATGGGCCCCTAAATGACATTTTTAAATCCATCGTTGCCTAGTCCTAGCCTCTGAAACTTCATTTGCCAGGCATCCCAGGCCACTGGTGAGAAAGAAAATAAATTCCAGTTCTGAAAACAAGCAGGCAGCTATTGTAAGCGGCGAGCCCTTGCACAACCAGTATTTCTCTTGGAAAGCGTCAGCAGGACTGTGAAACGACTCGCGCCTTCAGAGGCCCTTTGCTCTCCCTTTGGTTTCGGCCATCTTCACCAGGACACAATTATTAAATGTCCACAGCACCCATAGACATGTCATGGTATATGGCACGTGCCTGGTATATGACACATGACATAGTTGGTCCCAGCAGGGACCATTTAATTCCATCTGACCAAGAGATGACCTTTGGGTTCCTTTCTAGAATATCTCACCTGCCCCTTCACCACAGTGATTCTCACACTGTGAACCGTGCCCCCTAATGGCCCAGGGCATCTTCTAGTAGTGGGTCAAAAGATCCAAGGATCCTAGAAGTAGAAGAGGAGTGGGAAGAACAGACAGAGAAACAAGCCCAGACAATGATAAAATGTACCGAGTTCCCAGAGAGCTGAAGGCAGAGCAGGTGGGCTCCAGAACCCAAATCTTCCAGCTGATCTTTGAACACTGATGACCACGATCATGAACAGAAAGTGCCAGAATCCATATGCTTAAATCTAACACTGATTCCAGTCTCTTCAATTTAGGATGTATTTATTGAGCACGTCTATATCCCTAAATTCTCCTTTCTGGCAGCTGGTCAAAAGCAGCTCGATTCGTTCCACATGTTTTACTCACAAGAGGGAGCAGGAAGAGCTGCCCACACCAGACTGTCCATGGGAAGACCAAGTCCAGAAACCACAGGAATACAGGCCTCCTTCCAGAAATGCGCAGGCCTGGTAGGGCAGTCTGGGAAGCCCACCCTCATTACTGTGGCATCAAAGAATTTAGGCCACTAAAAAAATTGATCATTCCACCTTCTAGTTGGCATACTAACCTCCTTTCTAATTTATTTCTAAAGTGTTCTGGTTTTCTTTATTATATTCAATTAATACTTTTTAAACCAATTTCTCAAGACATTTCAGTTGGCTTGAGGCACTGAGTCATTTGAGGGCTGCAAAACCAGTCCAAGTGGGGACTGTGAGGCTCTAGAGGTGGAGGCGGGGCAGGCAGACACCCTTGTCACAGATGGAGGAGAGGTGGAGGCTGGAGGTGCTGATGTTTAAGGAACCAAGGCCATCGAACGAGCCAATAAGGAATCAGTGGGAAAATATTTCTTCTCCACTTTCCCCTTCTAAGGTTTTACACACTCTCCCCCATCCCATATATAAATAGCAGTATGTCACTCAGGAGAGTCCAGAAAGCAGTCAAGTTGCATGAACCTTCTTTTGAGTGTGGCAAAAAAACAACTGACTTATTCCACAGAGCAGGTTACCGAGTCAGGGAACAGCTATTCTCTCCCTCCAAGGGAATGGACTCTCAGGAATGTTCTGGAAGGGTCCTCCCTACACCTCACCTCCTCACTCAGACCTCTTTATACCACCAGCCTATGAGGACTTTGCAGGGAGATGTGAGGACTTGGAAACAAAGCCTCCAGAACAAAGGAAGTTCCAAATAGAGTCAGCACTTTGCTATGGACAGCTTTTTTTCTGATGCTTGGAACTCAGAATATTGACACTTTGGTCAAGGTAAGAGGCCAGAAGGGCTTAGATGACAGTCTGGTTAGAAGTGTCGTTGTTGCCTGTGAAGGTGAAGCTGGAGATGCTCTAAACTCCCGCCCCTCCAGGTGCGGAGGGTGGCTGTAGGGCCGCTCCCAAACTCTACCACGCCTCATGCCGGGACCCCATCAGAGGGCCCGGCGGGCGCACCGCGAGCCTGTTGTTCTATCCTGCAGTGACCTGAGACACAGTCTTAAAACGTTGCTCCTCCGTGTGCCACCCGAGGATGGTCTTGTAGCCTCTTTCCTGCTCGTGGAAGGAGGAAGGTCCTCGTAGCAGTGGGAAAGGCTCAGAGCCCCAAATGGGCAGTTTTCTGAGGACATGCACATGGCCGTGCAAAGAACATTCTGTCCTTGTCACTATGGATGCTCTTCTTGTCCCTTCACAGCCCTGTGAATTTGGCCCAAGAGTCAGTTTTAGGATAAAAATGTCCTTCAAAGGATAAAGGGGGGTGTGAATTTGGCAATTCGGGGGTCAGGAAAATTGGGTGTGAAGGCGCAGCTGCCTGCAAGCTGGAGCCAACTGGAAGGTCTGCGCACATGCACTGCGGCTACTGTCACTCTCCCAGAAGCAGCATCGGGGCGGGGGGGGGGGGTTGTGCCTGTGTATGTGCACATGTGTATGTGTGTATGCAAACATGCATGTGTGCGTGCACAAGTGTCCTGCTTCCCCAGGCGCCCTTGCCCCCTTTCCAGTCCTTCCTCTGCTACCTGCAATGGCCTGGGCCTGCCTCTTCCTTCCTTTACTCCAGTATTTCTCCCCCTATGTTGTTCAGTACATTATAACAATCCCCTATCCCTCATCCTATCCCTTTCACTCCCCCAGCTTCAATTTATTTCCTCTAAAATCAATTTTTATACATGTATTTACTTTGTTTAAGGAAGCTTCTGCAGCTCGGCTTTATCTGCCCCTTTCCCTGTACTGGCTGGGTTTCTCTCTTTGTCGGGGCCTCTTTGGGAGCAGGAAGGATTAGGCAAAGCTACTACCCTAATGTCTCCAAAGGGCACCCAATGTAAAGCCATTTCCTGTGCCCTTAGAACGTGAAGCCACATAATGCAAGTCACCCATCCTGAAAAGCAGGCTGACCCTCCGTTACCATAGGCCAATCATCCAGGACCTGAAACCCTCAGTCCTTGAGCTTTGCCCACCCTCTGAACTCTGGAAACTGTGCTGGCTTTTATACCCGCCCGGCCCAAGGGGAATGAGGGGCCACACTCCTGAGAAAGTTTACCGTGGGGCTTCCCATCCAACAGCGAGTGGTTTTGCTTGTCCACTGTTCAGGGATTGTCCACACCACGATGTTTTCATTGGTTGGAGTATCTCAGAGCCAATGGGATTATGCCCACACATGTTCCCCCTTAAACACGTATCACTTTCTAAGCATTTGCTCTTTAGAAAACTCGCTAAGGACAATGCATTGGCAATTACAGGGAACCTCGGGAATCAGGAGATTCGAGTAATTTCCAAAGATCCTCGGAAACATCAAAAACACTCTTATCCTTTGCCTCCCTCTAACAAACCCTTAGCCTTCCGATTCGGGAACACAGTAGACACGATGAGGCCATAACTGATGGCAGCCTTGGCCCTTATACTAGCTAACAAGAAACAATAATTATTGTTGTTAGCATTATGAAGCAGCTGTCATTTACTGAGCACATACTATGTGCCAGTATTAAGCACCTAATGTACACAAAGACCTCAAACAAAGTTTTGAGGCAGGCGTTATTATCCACATTTTACAGGTGAAGAAACTGAAGCTCAGAGAGGTTAAGTAACTTCCCAAAAGTCACACTGCTGATAACAGGCAGAACCTGCTTTGGCTCTAAGCCTCTGCTCTGATCAGTAGGCTGCCCTCCTTTGAGGTCTGTGGCCCTGGAGTAACGCTGTGGAGCAGTAGACAATCGGCCTTCTGTAGAGGACAGGAGTTTTCAGGAGGACTTCCCAGAGGCACTCTTGCCCCTTTATAAGGAAACCCAACCTGTGAAAATCAAATTCAAATTCATTACAAAGAATTCCCACAGCCTTTCTTTAAATGGAGAGTGACTGACACATGCAAAATAGGGATCAATTTAGAAAGGCAGTGTTTACTGAAGCTTTTCAGAAACAAATGAATTCCTTGAACCAACTTGTCCATATGCAAATAGCTGCCTATGGCTTCAGACCAAGATGGACAAGACACACAGAATGGAAGGACCCAGCTGAGAACCAGGGGCCACCCATGAGCCCTGAACACACATGTATGCATGTGTACTTGTACACACAAGCACACACTCATACATGCACACACTTGTATACACATCACCAAGCACATATTCACACACAATTGTGTGTGCACATGCATACACACACATGCACAAGCACACACCCACACATTCATGCATGCATGTGCACAACTATATACATGCACACATTCATACATGCTGTATTCACACACACACACACACACCACGGCTCTAAACAAAAATCACCTTGCCTCTTAATAGAATATCAAAGGGATAAAAACCAATTAGGACAAAAGTTGTCAAGCCAAAGTCTTTCAAAACTGGATTCTCAAATAGAAGGAAGTGAATCCCTGTTTACCACAGACCCCTTCTGGGCTCAGCATCAGCAGAACTGTCCACCGGTGTCTTCCATGTGCATTTCCCTCCACCTCCACCTCTGAGCCCTGCTGCCTGCTGCTCCCAAGCCTTGCTCTCCTCCCCTGCCTCAGCCAAATCCTCAGGCCATGAGTCCTGCCCCAAATCCTAATGGAGAGACTATCCTAATTGAGAGAAGCTACTTTTCTCCTCTTTAATTTTTTCTTTTTCTATCTCTAACCTTAACACATGAATGATCCTAAAGTTTTGATGATGTGTTTTTTTTCTCGGACTAAACTATTATTTACAGGGGGAGAGGGGAAAGAAAGGCTCTAGAGGGCCTAAAGGGGATAAGGGAGACCAAGGAGCGCCTGGATTAGATGCCCCCTGTCCGTTGGTATGTTTTCATTTATCACTTGCCTTGTACTGGTTTTCTCCTTGAAGTTTGCAAGCCGGAAACAAAGAAGGCAAATGAACTAAGAGGAGATCCGAATGACGACACTGATGCTACCAAATCTACCTGTGCTTTGGCCTGTGAGATGCTCGCCTGCTGTTGGTTTTGCCTTAAAACCACAGCTGCAAACCGTTCAAAGGAAATCCCTTTCCTTTGAAGATGCAGAGCAATTGATGGGTGGACGTGGAAAGACCCGAGGAAAGGGATTTTGGAGACAGCCTCAGCTCTTAGCTCCAGGATGGCTTTGGAAGCCAGTGCAGCCTTTGTGAGCCATGCGTTTGCCTTCTTTGTTTCATGGCCACCTCTGTAGCCAGCAGTCCAAGCTGTTGGAATCCTCCCTCGATCAGGATGCAGGACCCCCAGGTTAGCGTCTGCAGAGGGCCACCTGTGCCCTAGCCGGGCAAAACAAGGCCAGAAAGGGGCTTTTAATATACAGTCTCCCAACTTAAAACCTGCAGACCAAAATCAGTAAGCAAACACCCCCAGGAAGACTTCCCAAACGAGCCAGTAAGGAATGACTCATGGACGTCGGCCGGGCTTCTTAAGTGCCTTCCCCGTCCATTCGAAGGTTCTGAAAACTATGACGCACTGACGCTGAAATTCATCTGTGTTCACTCTAAATGAGTCTGCAAAGGGAGAGGGGGCTGCTGTACACGTTTCAAAACTAAACTCTTCTGGAAGCCAAAGACAGTGTAAAGGTTGAATTTAGGACATGAGCATCGACTGTGATTGCGGCCCTACTTACGGATGCCTCACGGGTCCTGCATCCTGGCCAGGGTAGGACTGGGCCTCTCCACTCCACAGTCGGAGCTGGCCAGCCTTGACCTAAATAATCGTCGTGGTTGGTTTCATGAACAGGGACACCGAGGTTTTAAAGGAGAAAAAGGGGAGCCGGGGTTACCAGGGCTGGACGGACTGGATGCCCCGTGCCCATTGGTATGGCATCACCCTTCCTTGCCTGCATGGCCAGTTTGGGCTCCCCCACATGTGTGGTTTGTGCCTGAGTGCCTCTCCAACCACCCTCTACCTCCGCCTGCTCCACCCATCTAGTCTCCACTTCCTGCCTCTTCTCCGTAGACACCAAGGGTCTCCCTGCCTGTCTGGTCCTCAGGGGCTCCCACGGCACCCACCTCTTGCATGCAAAGTTTGCCGGGATGTTTTCTTGGCTTCATCCTGCAGCTGCCTCGAAAGCACACCACCTGCCCACCCGAAGCCAGCACTGGCTGCACCTGGTCCTCTTTCCACAACTGCTTTTAGACAAATGTGCCACCAGAGAGAAAACTAGGAGAGTGGATTCTCTGGAAGGTTCTTAGGAACTGGGACTTCTCTTCCCTCACACACTGCAGTCAGTTCGGCAAGCACTGGCTGGGCACTGGCACAGCATTTGAATCAGATGACCGTCAGCCCCACAGCCCCCCACTCCAGTATCCCACGATTTGGCCGGGAACAGATGGCACACTTATAAACACGGGGTACACTGAGAAGTCCTAGAACCAAGGTAGACAAGGAGGCCACCCTGGCCATTCTGTTAGGCTGCGGGGGTGACTCTGCCTGGTCTGGGGGATGGTCCAGCGTCAGGATTTTAGGCGCTAAAGGGTTCGTCCTTTTGGCTTAAGTCCCAAAAGACACTACAAGACCCTCCCTGATTTCCCTTCCTTTCGTCTAGCTGGTTCACAGCTGAAAAGTCTGAAAGAGCGCAGAAAGATTGAGAACGTAGTTTAGAAAGAGAAGAGGAGAGCCGGGCAGGCAGGGAGGAGCGGAGACACTCAGGACCCGCCTCCCAAGCGTGTCCCAGACTAGGGCCGCAGCTCTGTTCCCGCCAGGCCCAGGCCCCAGGCGGGGACATGCTAGACCTCCGCGGCAGCCCTTTCCGCTTCCTGCCAAGGGCAGAAGATGGCTCTTCACGCCAGGGCAACTGGCTTCCTGCTCTCCTAAATTCCCCAAGAGGGTTGGAGTTCATGGAGCTATTTTCATACTTGTGACAGATGAGAGCTCCTGGCCCCACACCCCCACCCTGGGGTCACACAGGAATTATCTTTAAACAGAAGAGAAAAAGTTATTTTAAAATTAAGGTGTGTGACCCAGAGAGATGACCATAGAGCCCCTTCGAGGGGCTTTCTCGGGGCTTTTTAAGACCAGCGATGAAGCAGAACAAAACAGGCACGCACTGCGGCCTGCCGCCTGGCCCTCACTTCTCACACCCTTGCTTGCCCCCTTCCCCGACCTGGCCTGCAGCACCCACGGCACCTCTCTCAGCTGCGGAATTTCCATCCCTCCAAACAGCCAGGTGTCCCCTCCGCCACATCCCATCCACAGCCTGACACCTTGAGTTCTGTCAGCTGCAGCCCTGGCATCCCTGCTCCGCTCACACACTGCCATCCTCCTCACCTGCCCCATCCTGCTCTGTCCCCCCTGCCACCCTCCATGTGCCAATGGAAATGCCACTGTGGCTAGCGGAGGCTCCTCTCCCTTCCAGAGTCCGTGTGAAATGCGCTCTGTGGCGGGCTGGGGAAGGGGGCACAAGATCTTCATGAAGCCCTGGAATGTACCACTTCCCCCTGCAGACCCTCCCTCACCCAGAGGGGACAATGAAGGTCATGTTTATTTGCCCCTTAATGCAAACCAGCATATTACCCAGTAACATTCCATATTGACATGTCGGTTGCCTATTAATTTTGCTGTGAAGTGCACCTAACTTCCCCTTATCTCTCGTTGCCGTTTACCCCGGGTCCTGCATTGTGTTACCGTGGGCGTGGGGGCAGCGGGTGCTATTGATCATGGTTCTTAATACAAGATAACTAGGCTTCTTCGGCCCTCCATGCGGGTTGGCTGCCTGCTGAATGCCAGGTGAGAGGTTTAGGCACTTTCGTGGGTGGATGAAATTGGCCTGGGCACAGAGGGCTCCCATTCAATCTCCTTGGGGCTGACTACTTGCTCTGGTTCCCTGGAACCTCGTGTCCATCTCTCCCTCTGCCCTGGAGCCTGGAATTCTAGAATCTGGGTTTCAGTTCTAGCAGATGTGGACTGAGAGCCCGATCTTTGCCCTAGCTCAGCCTCCCCCTCCCACCGTGTCTCTCAGAGGTCCCCAGGTTCCCCCAGGGTGTGCCAGCGAGGCAGGCCATCAGGGCCCCAAAAGGTGGGACATCCCAAGGCTGCAGGTGCTCTGTGGATGCCACCAGTAAAGGGGACAATAGCACACAGTTCATTCCCATCCTGCCACTGCATCTTCCCAAATTCCCAGCACGCCCTTGTCACCAAGCTAAAGGCGCCTCAGGGCCATGTCCTTTTGCACACCTGCTCCTTCCTATTGATCACCAGGTGGGAACTGCCTAGATCTCCTCCTTCCACTGCTAAGGAAGAGAAAACTATAAGAGAATGGGAGAATTGGGGGGCACCTGAGCAGTCATTTCATACAGCCACGCCTTCCCCAGGTTTTGCAGAGGAGGAAACTGAGGCTGCCAGGTGCTGAGTGACTTGCCCCTGAGCACACAGCTCCCAGTATAGTTAGAGCAGGGACCAGGCCATTCTTCCATGGCACTCAGGTCGCCTCTGCTCGCCAACCCAGCAGACTGGGACAGCTCCTCTTGGCCTCGCACTGTAACTTGATGTGACCTAAGCCAATGGGAAGACAGATGGACTTGCTTCCTGCATCCTTCCAAGGCCCTGACCTGAAAGGAATAGAAATAGAAAAGAAATAGCCAATAGCAGGTGGGCACGTCCTGACCAGCTACCATGTGCTTTCCTTCCTCGCTGCAGGGGGAAGATGGCTTACCAGTCCAGGGCTGCTGGAACAAGGTAAGGCTTCCCAGTGGCTTGCTGTGCCTCAGGGGCGCAGGTGTCCTTAGGGCTCTGTTCTCAACAGTGTGATAAGCATGCAGTTTCCATCCTGGGCCTTTCTGCAGATGAAGCAGTAAGACGTGGGTCGAAAAAGGAAAGATCCCAAAGGCAAGGCGCCCATTAAACATCCCACGCACTGTACACACTTGGAGAATGTTTAAAAATGCTTTTTAAGGCATCAGCAAACCCAGTGTATGGAATTTCCATGTAGCCACACAGATGACATCTGTGTGCTTTGTGTGATTCTATACAGTACCTTTCTTCCAAGGAGCTCTAGACCTTGTTTTAAAATTAATAGTCATTAGCTATTCTCATAGTGTTCATCTGAGGTCATTTAATCCGTATGATGACATTTATCCAGATGCAAGAAATCTAAATTTCTTAAACTATAAATCCACATGGCTCCTATCCCTCCACATAGAGACTGGCCAGCTCACTGCTCCACCCTTCCCTTGAATGTAAGCTGTCAGAGCTTCATGCTTCCACACATGCTACCTGCAGCCCAGAATTCCTAACAATAAGCTTTCATTTATTCACACTTGCCTTGGTATTTGCCATCATCCAAGACATCTGACCCCACAGGGCTGTGCCCCTGCACACAACCACCCCACTCAGCCACAGCCCCCAACACACAGGGCTCCCCAGCCTGACCTGGGCCATCGGTTTGCTAATCCAGAAGCCCAGCGAGGTCCCCGGCCAAGGTAACAACTGCCATGCTGTCCCACCACAGCCTGCCTCCACCCTGCCCCCCCGATCAAAGACTTTTCCTCATAACAGGGCTGGAGACCCCAACCTGTCCCAGAGTTTGTGCTTAGCTAAGCCGGTCCTGCCCCAGTGACAGCAGGGTCATACCGCCAATGAGATGAATATACTCCTATAGATAATAGGCTAAATGCCCAGAATCTTATTAGTTCCTGGGGTTGTGTAAAAGTAGTGAAACCACCAAGACCCCAGGCTCTTGGAGCACCTACTTGCCCAGGTACCTAAGGCACCCCTCGCCAGAGAAAGGAGAGCTCAGCACCCAAGGCAGATGCCTCCCCAAGAATCTATCCCTCCAGCTGTGCCTCGCCATCTGGCAAGTTAAAGCTCTACAGAGGCAGGTAAGAGGAGTGTCGAATGAGACCCCTTGCCCTCTAAGAACAAGATTTTCTTCTTCAAGGTTGCTGATGGTCAGGGAATAGACATGATTGTGCTTTGCAGGGGAAGAACAGCCACTATCTAGAGCTACGGTGTCTTGGAGAAGCACTAGAGAGCCTCACGCCTGTTGGTTCCTACCATAAATCCAGTCTAGGATGCTCAGTAATTCAACGGCCATGCCTCCAGAGGCACCATAGACAGAAAGTGCCCTCTAGTGGCCAGGAAAGGGAGTGACTGGAAGGAGAAAATGGTTTCCCACGCTCAGGGTGCAGACCGTCATCCCATCCAGAACTCCCATCCAACCCAGGACAAGATCTGCCTCCTTTCACACAAGGGCAATGAACATCCAGAGACCCACTGACATTAACTCCATGTTGTTTTGTGTTTGTTTTTGTTTTGCAGTGATGCCTCTAACCTGGGATTGGCCTGTGTGTGTGTTTGTACATAGAATATTTATTTTTATACAGTTTTTACTTTTTGAAAATGCCCGAAGTATGATGCATCTTACAGATTATTAAAAAAGTAAAAACCTGCATATTTTGTACAGAAAATACCAACCTCTCCTCTTTTGTTTACAAGATGTTTTGTATAAGTCTGTGACTCTAATACACTTTTTGTTTCTGATACGGTCATATGTTTGCATGATATTTGTGCACACTTATTAAGTATTGAAGCTTAATAAATTATTGTGTTGTGGTGCCAAAGGGAGCCAACCAGCACGAAGGTGCTGGCTAGGCTGTGTGTGAATCCACAAAAACATGAAGATCTGTGGTGTTTGCCAAACCAGGTGTGTCTAAGAATATTTTAAACTCTGATGGATCTCATTATTAAAAAAAGTGAAACATAGCAGTTCATGATCCTGATTAATCATTAAATTAAACACATTATTTCTTGTGAAAGCAGGAAGTCCCGGACAGAGTTCTCTGAAGTGTAATGTTTTGAAATGTTAAGTCCAACAGAAGGAGGGAGGGGCTACGTTAAGCAAAGTCTGCGGTGACATATTCCAAGTTCATTACGGCGTCCTTTGAGCACTTAGGGTTAAGTTGTGCTGAACGCCCGCCCGCTGCAGCCCCTAGACTTACAAAGGGCTCTTTGCTACTGCTTTGGTTTTTTTGGTACTTTTTTGTTTTTCTTCCTTTGAGCCACAGCCACTAGTGTCAGCTATTGCTGTTGGTGGCTGTCATTTGATATAGATTTGCAAGGTCCACTCACAACTAGCAGTTGAAAAGTTTGCCTCACCTGCCATTTCACTCCAACAAAGAACAGTCAGAAAACAGTCAGGAATCTGGGCCAGACTGGGTCAACCTGAAGCTACTTTTGTTTTTTAAGAAATAGAGTTTTGCTGCTGTCTCTTCACAGTACCCTGCTTAGTAGAGGTCTCAGGAAACCTGTTTTAAAGACGAAAGAATTAACTATGGTGTAGCACACAAGTTCATTGTTAGATACTTTACAACATAAATCGGTGCTTCTAAAGGTCTTGACAATAACAACTACTTGAGTTCAAACGCCCTCCTCCCTTTGCCTACATTTCATTTTTCTTTCTGTACCCTCCTTGGCAGGCAGTACAGGCAAACTTCACTCAGACTCTGTCCACAAACAGTCCCAGGAACGCTGAATTCATGGGCTTCACCTCCTGAGCCCCCTGCCACGCTGCAGGGCGAGGTCTCACTCATGAACTCTTGTGCCAGTGCTGCCCAAAGCCCCGGGGGCCATGCCAGCGTCCTTACTCTAAATGTCCACTCAGATATTTTGGAAATAGACATCGTCCCCCTCTGAGTCTTGGCTTCCTCCTTTGAAAAGTGGAGCACTTGAACTAGAGCTGACCTCCACGGTCACCGAATGGAGCTCATCCACCCCCTCCCCAAGTCAGGGACCCAGGCCCAAGCCGCCAGCTGGCATAAGCTGCTTTCCTACCGAGGGACAGTTCCAGGAGGCTGCGCTTTCCCAGCGATCCCGAGCCAGCTCCCGCCACCCCGTCCAGGGCCAGCCTCTCCAGTAGCACAGCCCAGGCCCAAGTATTTTCGGGAGCTAAGAAAATATTTTATTTTCATTTCTTTTAAATTCAGAAGAAAAAATATATCATCATGAATTCAGGCAGGGTTAGATTCACCTTTCTAGCAGAGCAGCAGTCATAAAATATAATTTCTTCTCTATTTTATGGCAGGAGCCTACAGAGGCCCTGCCCACGTCCTCTGCTGCCTGAGATGTGCTTTCCCCTGGCCCCCACCGGGCTCTGCCAACTAACTCCACCTCCAACAGCACCCCCCTCGCCACTTCCCTTGCTTCCCCACCCCATCTGAGATCCTGCGGAGGCAGAGCGTAACCTGGCTCTTTTAGGCCCACCGCCTCATTTCCTTTGAGGCTCTCGTTGGAGGGATCAGAACCCACTGATGATCTGGAAATAGAGCCCAGCATCCACTGGAAGGCTCCGGAAGCTGAGATTGTGTGTTAGCTGCATGCCCTGGGTAACTGCGGCCAACAGAAACCTCTTATTGTGTTTCAGTCCCACTGTAATCCATTTGCTTATTACACCTCAGCTAATCCTACGAGGGCCTGAAGTCCCTCACAATAATATAGATAATAAAATAGAAATATGTGCAAAGAAAAGTTGAAAATTCAGTCAAGGAAAATAAGTACAGAGGAGGTGGCAGGAGAGCCCCAGATAATCAGCGAAAGGGCCTCGGCACAGTTCACTGCAAGCTGCCCGGTGCTCAGAGAAAAAATGAAACCATTTATCTGCCCGGTGCTCAGAGAAAAAATGAAACCATTGATCTGGTCTCAGCGCCCACGCTGCCCTCCTGAGGAAGGTGGCAGTTCCCAGAGGTTTGGCCCCGCGTGTGCAAGCACATTGTCTCCCCGAGTAGCCCGGGGCCTCCTGCACCCTCATCCGGGACCTCCTGTCACAGGCGCAAGCAGCAGCCCCCATCCCCACCCTCCTGCCCCCGGGGACCCCTGGGCCTCTCCACTGGAACCTCAACTCAACTCTGCATCCAGTGCGGTGCGAGGAGATTAGAAATAGGGAAACAAACGTCAGGAAGTTGGCGGAGAGGCTGGGGCTCAGAACCCAGCCGGCAGCCCCCTGGATAAGGGATCATCCAGCGCTGGGAGGGGAGGCGCAGGTGGGGGGCAGGGGGCAGGCAGCAGGGACGGGCACCTCGAGGGGCTGGTGGCCAGAGAGGGCTCACAGAGGGGAAAGACCCTCAGGCCCTCCTGGGGACTTGCAGCACCCCCCGTTGAGAACTGCCAGCCCAGGAGTGAGCAATGCGCCCAGCCCTGCCTGGTGGGACAAATTACCAACTTACGGCCCTGTTGGTGACCGTTCTCTGTGAACTGGAAGGCCCTGGTCTTGAGAGCACTGCCTTCTCTGGTTCTTTCCCTGGTCCTGGGCTCGGTGCTCTGGCACAGGGGACATGTTGTTGCCCGGCACTCTCTACCTGGAGACTTGCAAACACCTGGCTTGACAAAGACTGAGCCAGTGCCCCGTAGGTGACAGTGTAACAGCGTGATCTGGGCCCGAATAATGACTCTTACCAAGGTTGGCAACTTGTACCTCTGCAGTCATGTGAGCCAAAGGAAGAGATGGCCCCTGCACACACACACACTCACACACTCGCACACTATCTCAGCCCCTCTGTGCTTCCTCTCTGCCAGGCCCACACTGGCCTCCGTTCCCGGGGTTCTGACTTCACGTGGCAGAATATCGTGCCACGGACATTGGGAGGGTCAGGCTAGACCATGAAAAAGGTGGGACAGTAGTTAAGAGGCTCAGCTTCTAGTCCTTTCTCCACTACCTGGAGCAGGGCAACTTCCTCCAGGTGTCACACTCCTGAGTGTCCAATAAGGAAGTTATCTCTAATGACCTCTGACTCACCGAAACCTTTTGATTCCACTGACGGTCAGCTCCTGGGAGCATCGGGGTGCTGGAGCATGCCCCACCCCTCCACCTAGAGCACCTGGCTGTGTTGGTATTATGCATGGAGCTGGCATTGCAAAACTGTGTGGCATGCGTGTGCTTCGTAACTCTGAACAGCAGCATCCCAAAGGGACCTGGCCACACAGGAGGAAGTGACAGGGTCAGCTCCCCCAGGGCAGGCATGGTGGCAGAGGGTGCTTCTCACATTGGTGTCTGGCTGCTGAATTCATCAGACTGAGCTCTACTATAGGTCTAACCACCTGGCTTGCAAGGGGTCCCCAAAGCCCTACCAGTGTCAGGGACACTGCTGCTTGGTCCGTTCTCCCAGCCTCCCTCATCTCAGGCTCTCTGCACCCCTCCCCATCGCCACCCCACACTCCACAGGTTGGCTTCCCCCTGCCCTGCACCTGGGCACATTTTCAGGCAACTTGAGACATCGAGCACATAAGACTCCACATCCTAGAAAAGGAGAGGAGAACAGGCTGCTGGTGTGTGGATCAGAAAGGAGGAGACACTCATGGAGATGGAGAGCAGGAAGGCAGGCAGGGGTGGGGACCTGCTGCTCATTTCTCCAAGGAGAATTGTCAAGCATGGAGCTCCTTTGAAGCAGCAGGCTCCTCGTTCCGGTGGCAGTAGGCAGAGGGGGGCAGAGAAGGGAGCTGGGTTTTCCACACTAAGTCAGAATTCTCCACACGAAGGGATCCTCTGGTTCTTAGAAAAGCCCAGCCCCTGAAGAATAGCCAAGATCTGTTGACATAGCATAGACAGAGGCAGAACTGAGCTGGGAACAGGCTTTAGCACAGGCTGGGCCTTTCCCAGGGGCGTCCCAGGGTCCACTCACTGGCCCCTACATGCTTCCTCTGCTTTCCCATCCCCACACCCATGCCCATGCCTGGCCTTAGCCTGGAATGCCCTTTTTTCTCACCTGTCAAAAGTCTACCCTTCTTTCAAGGCCCCGCTTAGACACTATGGCCCTGGGGAGACTTTTCTGGGCTCCTCAGTTAGATGAGTGCCCTTCTTGGAACAAGCAGGAACTCTGTGTTCTTTGCTCCCTCCACCGTCCAGTAGAGTGGGAAAGTCGGTCTTCCATATGAGACAGTGAACTCCTAGAGGGGAGGGACTTTTTTATTCATTAGGCTCCCTATGGGCCTAGCTCAGGTCTCCCCCCCACCCCGGCCAAAGGTCCGGGCTCGTAAACATCTATGACCTGATGAATTATCAACCCACTTTATTGAGCAACTACTATGCACAGGCAGTGGGAAGGGAGGGGTGGGCTACTAAGGACTGTAAGGCACAGGAGCTAACAGGGATGCCGAGCAGTGCGAGGACTATGTGCTTAATGAGGACACTGTGGTGGCCAGCATGGCAGGAATGAAGAGAGAACCCAGTCGGCCCAGAGGGAGGAGCTGGCTGAATCACACAGGCAGTCCCCCCCTTTGCCGCATTCTCCTTTCCCTGACAGAATCTTCCAGGGAGCATAATCCTGGGCCACACTCGCTTCTTGAATCAGGGGATGGCAAATGGAATTGTGTTGGAAGGAAGGGGGCAGAGAGGGCAGGTCCAAACTGGGAGGGCTTTGGACTTCTGCCAAGGTCAGCTGATTCTGTGGGATCACCCGGTCCAGGAGGCACCCCGTTGTGCCAATCGCCCACGGGGTTCTGTCTTAAACATCCCCTTCTTTATACCTCCTCAAGGGCCAGAGTCCATGGTTAGTCGCCAAGAAGTGAAGCCAGCCAGCCCAGAGCCTTGGGGAAAGTGCCTTTCCCTGGAGGAGTGAGAAGACGGAGCTGCCCTTGGACAGAGGGTCACAGGCTGAACCTTTCCCGGGGGCCTGGCTCTAGGAGGTGATCAGAGGGTGACCACCAGAGAGCACGGCTGTCTGCTCTCACCAAGAGCCAGAGCCCAGCTAGAAGAGCAAAGCTGCGCACCTGTCTCCCCCAGCTCTCCGCTGGGGATTCTGCCCCACCCACCGCTGGGGTCTTCCGCTGCTGCTGCTGCAGTTTCCAGGGCTCTGGGATGCCCCTTTCTCCTGGAAAATTGCATTTCTTTGAGCAACCTCTCTGCAGAAAGGGCTGCCAGCATGTCACATCCTGACCTTGGAAAGTCTCCCAGGGGACTGTGGCTAGAAACTTGCCACCTTTCCCAGCTCCTTCTCAACAGCTTTCCTTTCACTCCCTTTGGTGCCGCCACCATTAACCCTTGACTTCCTGGGGTTTTTCAAATGTCATAAACTGACGTGTGTACCGAGCTGGCAACGCAGACATCTGTCTTTGAGAGGAAGAGACAACAACGTTGTAGAGGAAAGAAGCCCATGCCTGGGTGATGAGGCTGGACCCTGGGCTGGTCCTCAGAGCCAAGGGCCTCATGCATCCAAGGCACCCGGAGATGCCCCAGCCAGTACCGAGCACCCAGTGATGGAGAGGGGCAGCAAGCTACATACTCTCAAGAGGATCTGGAATAAGCCGTCTTCCTTTAGCAAGACTGTTAAAGGGACAGTGCCTGGGAATTAGCTGCCCACTGCCTGCCTTCTCCGTGGTCACCATAGGCAGATCACCCACCCTACTGCCTGCTTCTTCCATAGGGTGGCCATATTCTCTTGTTCAGCCCAGGACACTTTGCAAGTGAAGAAGGCACTATTAATAATTATGTTCTGACAACAGAAGTCAACCTGGCAAACCAGGAGGTGGGGTCACACTAACCATGACCCAACACATCAGTCACCCCCAGCCCCCAGGTCAAGCTCCGGCAATGACTCAACACCTCCTTAGAGCTACAACCATTTACCAAGGGCCTGAGAAGTCAGGGCCAGGTAGACACTGTTGGGCAACAAAGGTAAAACCCCCTGTTCTCACCTCCAATCACATTGATGGGGAGTTAAGATCAGAACTCCATTGACACCTGCATCAAAAGGGAAGGTAGGCCAGAGGAGGCAGAAACGCAGGGAAGCGGGTGTTCAGAGCAAAGCAGGGTGTTGAATGAACTGACATCTCAGAGGAATTCCTCTCCAAGAGGATTCCAAGCTGGAGAGGCTGGATCACCAGGGCCCACCTTCTCACTTTAAATCCGTAACATCTTTCCTCAGCCCTGTAGGTTACAGAAAATGCGCTAGAACAAGTTTATTATTTCTCCCATTGACAAAGCTTGTCCATCACAGCCCCACCTTCCCTGGCAACTCCGCCTCTTTCCCTCCTTGGATGTGTATTGTAAGTAGGAACAGCAGCCTCTTTACCTGAGTAGGAGTGGCTCATCCAGGGTTGCGGATGAATGGCATGGGTCCATCTCAGCCCCCTTTGGGGCCAAGGGCACATGTGCATAACTGGATATAGCAAAAGTCATAGCTAATGGACCCAGATGGCGATCCAGACATGAGGTGGGGCTCAGTGGGTACCACTGGGCTTTTTACAGCCAAATTAACCAGCTGCCCAACTCTCCTTACCATCCCCGGGGCAGGGGAGAAATTAAAAAACATCCTTATATGACATGACACACAAATGAATGGATTTGAGGACTTTCAATGACTCACAGAATCCTGGACATATGTATACAGTCAAACGGTTTTCATCACCTGCCAGCAAGCCACCCGCTCTGGACCAACAGCCATAGAGGAAGACAGACCCATCACAGCCCCCTTCTGAGAGAGCATACTGCCGGTCCCTGGGCTCACTTCCCTGTAAGAAATACAGTGACACCGCCTGCTACAAAGACATTTTTCTTGCACTCCACTCATTCCAAAGACAAAGTGTTTTATTGCAAATGTTGGCCAAAATAAATGTTCCTGCAATGCCCTCGGCCAGTGGGAAAGCGCTCTGGCCTGGAGGAAGGAGGCCTGCACACGGACCCTGGTGCCCCTCCCTGCTGAGCAACCCGGGGCAAGGCCTCCGGAGCTCGAAGCCTCCATTCCCCCCTCTGCAGCCTGGGGCAGGTTCTGCCTGTCCACAGGTGATGGGACACCATCTCAGTGACATGACTTGGCACTCGGGAGAGAACTGCACAGAGGCTGGACAATGTGAGGGTTAGTGTGCACTGGTCTGAAAAACAAACTTGCTTTTCACAGTGAAACCTCAATTAGCTGGAGTAACTTGAAAAACAGTTCATTAAAATTTCTGGCAAAATTAGGTTCAAAGGAGGCTCTCTTGTGTCCACACAGAGGGTCTTGTTGACAAACATTGTGGACCCTGAATAAAGAAGTGGCAGTGGTGGCCGGCCTGGGGTGGGACATGCGGATACATGAGGACGGCCTTGGGAAATTGCTTTTTAAAACTAAATTCCAAAAACATTTGTAGGAGCTTTTTTTTTTTCTTTTCCCTAAAAGAGAAAAATCAATAATTTTTAAAATCTTGCTTTAAAATTCCAGTTACCCACATTTCTGGCTGAATGAGGATTTTCCCGTTTTGGCTCCAGCACGAGATGGGGGGTACCCTGGGCCTGCTTCCATCCCCCCAGCAGCCTCCTGCCTTCCTTATACTCCCCACCTGTGCCCTCTCAGACATTTGGGCAAGACTCCCCTTGCGGTCACCATTTCATCTTAAGTTTAACCATCATGACCTCAATAAAAAAAGTCCTGTTTCACTGTGTCTTGCAGGAAACTTCAGTGCAGTTCATTGAGGTTTAAAGGTATTTTTTAAAAGTAAGTCAGAACCTAATTTTCAGAATTGCCTAAGGAAGGTCAACAGCTCATCTGATCTGATTGTATAGACTAGGTAGTAGGAAAAGAGTTTCCCAGAGTAATCCCTAGATGATAAAAGCACTAATTAATTACTTTTTCCCCTTGTGGTAATTATTTCTGGTTAGGACCTGTCCATACTGCAGGCAGTGGGTCTTTTATGGGGAAGAAAACATTTACCTGCATAGAGTTTGCTATTGGTTTAAGTTTTTCTATCATTTCTGTTTTCATGTTATACAAGACGTCTTCTTTTTACTGTTATATTTTTCCTATGACTTTTAAAAAGTTATTTCCCTTGAGCTCTCCTTTGGATGAAAAGTGCCTCCCGTGAAGGCAACCTGGTGCTAAGCCCCGCCTCTTCACCCCAGGTGTCCCCAGCAACGTGCATGGCTGTCCCATCCTGACCCCCTCCAGAACCTCTTTCACCCTGGTACCAAAAAGAGGTCATTTTTCAACCCAGGACCTCTCCTGGGCTATAGTCACTGGTCTCCAGGGGGCCTCATCCTTCCATCTCCCGCCGTATCAAGCAGATGGAGAGTCTGGAAGGTGTCTACCTTCTTGCCGTTTGGCGCTTTACCAAATGGTTCCCAAAGCCACTGAGCCATCTCTAACTCCAGAGGGATGAGCCCCCAGCCCAGGAGCTCAGATGGCCTCCCTGGCCACCCCTTTTCCCAGCTCCCTCCCCTCTTCCTTTGGCTCCCCCTGAGGATTTCGCACCTCCTTCTCTTGCATCTGCCCTTGTTGTGTTTTTTATTTATTTATTTTTCAGTGCTCTCTCTCCATTCACTTCTCACCCTCAGACCACTTGGCTCCCTCCTCTGTCTTTGTCCCTCCCCATTTCTCCCACTGAGCATGGTTACAGCTCACCTCCCCAAAACGAGTCCCCTGGGGAGAAAGGTCTGCAGTCTTGTCAACTTGTGTGATAGTTTTGTTTCCCTACCAAACACTCCTGGTGACTTGCGTTTAAATAGAGTCTTAGGATGTATCACTTATCTTATTATGTTCCCCGTAAGAAGAGAAATAGCCACTTTTCTTTTTGTTTCTATTCTCAGCCTGATAAAACATTGTTATGAAGACCTATTGGTGAAGAAATGCTTTGTTTTCTTCGTGTTTTGGTTTCAGGGTCATAAGCAAAGTCTCCAGGGCTTCCTACTGGTTTTAAGTTCAATCTGCCTCAGCGAACTTCTCAGTGCAGAGCCCGTGAAATGCTCCATCTCGGAGGAAGGCGGGGGCTGTAGAGCAAAGAGTATCTTTAAAATGAAAGAGTGAGACTAAGTGTGATATTTTGTGATTCTATCATTTGATAACTTCTTTGTTGATTTTCATAGGTCAAGTGCACTTTTCCTTATGCCTACCAGGGATTTGTTTGTTTTGTTTTTAACCGCACAGGTAACTATTTTGTTCTAATTTAAAGATGTGTGCTGGCTCAGGCCTGAGCTGATAAAGGCCCCTCCCCACCAAACCTGATGAAAAGTTGCAGTGAGCAAGGAAGAGCTAAATTTCCTGTGCTGGTTCTTTCCTTTTCCTTTGGAAATCTGCTCAGTTTCGCTCTGTTCATGGATCCTTGGTATCTGGGATGAGGTCTCTAACATGAGATGAGACCTTCAGAGAAACCCAGTGCCAGGTATTTGTGGCATAAAGTAGAGGAACTAATCTTTTTCTTAAAAACCAACTCTTTGCTTAATGGCATAGCCAAAAATCAAGCAAGCCAGTTCCCTGGCCATCCAAGACCCCCATGGAAGACGCCCAGTGTTTCCCATGAATGAGCAGAGGTCTGCGGGGTTCCTGCCACTATGGCCTTTAGAGCTCAGTGTGTGCGCTCTAGGAATGATCACTTGTAAAGGATCTAAGTGGTTCTGTTGCTGACATGTGGCCAAAAGGGTTTATAATAACTGTGTTGAAGAGAAAATCAACACCTGCAGTGTATGTGCTACTGGAAGGCGTTACCACAGGTTCACCAGGAGGCGGTGTTGTCTCTGGGACTATGACTGCTCATGAACTATATAAAAACATGTGTCATGCATAGAGGAGAACAGAGCAACATTGCACTGTACCAACTGGCCAAGAAACATGCTTTCACCTGGCACACAGACTCAGAGGAACTGGCAGGTTCCATGTTGGGGTGCAGCCTTCTGACCCCCAGTCTAAACATGAACCTGATCGTAAACCGAGATGTCCCACTTTGGAAGGGGGCCCTGAAGGAAGTCTGGTGTCTCCAGTTGAAGTTTGTTTAAGTTTTCTTTTCTGAAATAGCCACTCCTGTGAGTGTCCTTCCCCAAGTCCTGAAGCACTCACATCGGCTTCTTCAAAATGCGTGTGGCTCTGACCATCAGAGCTCACAGCTCTCAGCCTGTCCACTCCAGACTACTGGCCATGGCAGGGAAAAGCCTTTCTGGGGCAGCTGGAGACCTGGGGCCTCTTGAGCTTCTACCACCAGCCTCAGAAAGGCATTCCACTTCTGATGTGACTCAAGAGCGTGATGGCTGTTGTAGGCTTCCCGGGGTCCCACCCTCAACCTCCGTCTCTCACTTCTGACCAAAGAGACCCCTTCTGGACAGAATCCCTGTGCCTTAGACCATGGTTCTTGTCTGAAAACCCTGTTACCTCAGACTCCATTGAGCACTGTGGCCTCCCATGAATGATCTAAAGAAGGGCTCCTAAGGATTTGAATGACTCTCTAAGTCTGAGAGCAACCTTTATAAGAAAGATTATAGAATCCCATATCATATTTCAGTGATTCAGTAAAATGCCATAGTATCAGAAAAACAACACTAGGGGCAAGGTACCTGATTCCCTGATTCCCAACACTTGCCTTCTGCCCAGCTGTACTTTACAAACTTCCATGGCAATTCCAGTTGAGTTTTCCAGCCAGTTTATTGAAGTGATTGGATTTCATGCATTTGTTACCTTTACACTTTCATTTAAGCTTTTTTTCTTGGTATTTGGTGCATTTGGTGTACAATGTTTAAATGCACAGTATTTTATTTCCGTGATGAATTTGATGATGGAACAGTTTCTCTTGCTTCTCGTAGCCTTCAGGTAATTTCAGAAATGTTTAAACCTTACACACCCATTTTATAGTTGCTAACTTCATATGTGTAAATACCTTTTATGTGGGTGTTTTAAGTACTGTCTCTTTTTTATTGTGACCATTGTCACTATTATTCTATCATTCTTAATTTTGGATATTTTTTTGGTGCATTCGATTTATTTTCCTAATCACCTTTGATATTTTGGAAGGATGTTAGTTACTTAAGTAATTACAAGAAAGTGCTTTGCTTAAGCAGTGAGCAAGGTCTTTGGTAGAGACTGACGTTAAAAGATGGGTCCTTTTCAATGCTACCTATATGCTTTCTCCCCATTATCAGGTGCTACTTCAACAAAACTTGTTTTTCTGTTGGATTATTCTGTCCTTCCCATTTCTGACTTTGACTTTTAATTACCCATGACTCAGTTTGCCAGTGCCTGAACATACCAGGCCAAAGATAGCTTTTTTTCCCTTAATGGCAGGGCCTTGTTTCATTTCATTGACTTCCGGGCTAAAAGTGAACCACAGGGAAAACATCCCAGGTGGTTGGGATTTGCCTAAGGACCTGTGACCAGATGGCTTCACAAGTGGCAAGTGTTTTTGAAGCAGAGAGCAGAGCCCCCGGCTAACCCGTTCCCACATCTCTTTGAAACTTCTTGCCTCCCTCCTCGATGCATCCAGGTAGCCTGCAACCTGCAATTCTGAGCAACTCCATCCCAGCCAGCGTGACACCAGGGTAAGGGCCCTGTGTGGGGTTCAGAAGACCCAGGTCCCAGCCTCAGTTCTGCTACCGGTGCACTAAATGTCAACCCTTTCTGGGCCTTGGCACTGGAAAAGGCAGCGCTAGGTATTCTTTACAACTTGAATATTCTGTATCAGTGTAGCTGAACAAATCAGCCTATTCCTTCAAGTGTAGCTTCGCTACTCCCAAATGGGGAGGATTTTAGCAAACAAGTACAACTGCTCCTTTAAGTAGATCTAAGGCCCTGAGGTCTGGAAACCCACGAGGGCCGTGGGCCTGAACCACAGTGATGGAATAGGTATCCTAAGGATCAGAGGTGAACCCAAGAGAGTGGCGTGGAAAGATTAATTACTAATTACGCTAAACAAGGGCTCTTTAGGAGAGACCATCAAGCTAAAAAAGATGAAAGAGCAACTGGCTCAATTAGCAAAATGGTTACGTAACGGTTGGCCTAATGCACTTTGACGTGTAAGGGGAAATGTAACCAGAACATTCTCTGCTGAAATTGTGGTCCTTACTGTCTGTGTTGTCCTAGAGTTTTATATGCTATTTTGTACTTATTATCTATGGTGTAAATACTTTCCTATGTAAATAATGTAAATATGAATTATATATTTTGTTTCTGTCTTTTCTAAAATGGAAGTTGATCTAAGTAATAAATTACAAATCATCTACATCTTGGTTTTTGGAGTTTCTTGGGTTTGTTTTTTTAGAAATTATATACCTTTACTTTAATATCTTTCAGAAGGGAAGGAGAGTTTCATGATTAAAGGGAACCCTCATTCCTAACTAATGGAAGTAAGATGGTGCCGTATAAAGAGGAAAAGATTAGGGGTCAGGGGAGTGGGCTTTAGTTCTGACTCTTTCATTAACAGATGTGGGACTGACTAAGTCACTTAACCTCTTGGAGCTTCATCTAAAAATGAAAACAGCTGTCACAGTTGTTTTAAAATCCAAAAGGTAACAGCTGCAAAATACTTTGAAAGTAAAAGAAAAAAAAAAAACTGTACTCAAAGGCATGGAATTACTTAATCTTAATTTTCATTATGTCATTTCATTGGAAGATGGACCTTTTTATATAAGGGAGATTGTATTTTGTTTGAGTTCTATTTTGAGACAAAATGAAAAGAAATTGAGTATGAAGTTAACTTTTCCTGTTAGTACTTATAAGATCTATGATTAATAACCATAATTACTTTATTAGTTTTAAGAGCATTTAGAAAAGAAATAAGTTTCAAGAATTTTTAACAAAATATTCAAACTTTGAATACGATCTTGGTTAGACACTAAAAGTCTTCATTTGTGTCTAACATCCCATGAAGAAGATTTTTACCAGGCCAGAAATATAATCAAAAGACGTGGAATTGAAAATCCAGCTAAAGTGGGCAGAAACCCCGAAGAATGTCCCACGCATACTCTACTGTGAAGCCAGGAGAATTCTGCACTTAACTCCATCACACTACACAGTGCCACAGTACCCTTGTGGATGACCAAACTGGGGTTATATAATTCAGAAGAAAGCCACTATGAATAGCAGATCGCTTCCCACTTCAATAGGCCAAAAGGCTCGACTTCCTTCCTACCATGTCTGAATAGAAACAAGCCTTAAGATCATCTGTGACCCCCGTCATCCTGTGTAGAAGAGACTGAGAACTTCTGTGACTCACCCAAGGTCACTCAATATCATGTTTCCTCCAGCTCATGAGAAAAACAGGGAGTAAGGGAGGGCCCTTCACCCACAGGCCCTCCTCTGGAGCTCTCGTGCCTCCCACTCTTCCTGCTGTTCAGGACGGTGCACGTGGGGGGCAGGCAAAAGGGAACTTGCCGCATTCATCTTCAGTCACCTATGGCCTTCTGTCTTCAGTTTAAGGCATCGCAAATACACTCATTGCAGCGTACAGTTTAGGGGTCTGAGTGGGGGCATATAGAGCTAGAGCTAGAGAAGAGTGAACTCCTTGGACACCTTTGACAATCCAATCTGGAGTCACTGTCACCCATGACAGTTATGTCAAGTGCTTTGTCGAGAGTGAGGTAATGGGGTGCAATGGGAACGCCCTTAGGAGGGGCCAGGAATGGCCCAAACCACAAGTCTGGACACTTGGATAAAGACTCCATCCAGAGGCCGATATGAGTGGGACCTCCACCCTTTCCGGGCTATAAGAACTCAGAGCTCCGATCACCCAGTTCTTGAGCTTGACTGTACCACGGGTCACTCTCAAATTCCTGCTGGACTTCCACTCCACCGATGGGTGCCACCACTGTAGCACCTGGCCTGAGACGGACACCTACCTCTCCACCTGTGGATGCTGCCGGTGACTGGGACTTCGCGTCCCACACTCACTCTGTTCAATTCTATCCTGTAAGCTGCCCTTCTCTGTGTGCAACCTGCTTGTGACTCTGTTGGCTTGTTGGGGAGGTCTCCCCTGTGGCACTGTGCAAAGGCACAAAAGTGTTTCAGGGACTGCTTTCGGGGATGCTCCCTTGCTCAAGACAGGGGCCTTCTAAAAACTTAAGGCTTCTTCTACCTCTCCTCTTTTTCTGAAGAAAAAGGCAGACTTGCAAACCAGAAAATATGGGTTCCAGGTCTGGGTCTGCCATGAACTGTGACCACCAGCCCTTCCTGCTCTGAAATGCTGGCATTGGAGTGAAGCATATAAAGAACCTCTTCTGTTTTCTGTTTCCTGACATTTTCTGTCCCACTGTCCTCTCCTACCACCACCAACTTCTATGAGCTCTTGGATGCAAATCTGGTTCAACAGGTAAGTACTTTAGATCCACAGTCTTGTGATTTTTTAATTAATAAACCCAACAGTGCCAAAAAACAGCTTCAAGAAAGAAAAATAAAGGTTTCAGCTGTGTTTTGTTTTAAATGACTGATGTTTAAAAGTTCCAGTAAAGAAATCTCCAGAGAGATAATCTGCAGAACCAAACCTCAGAAAAACAGGAAGGAGGAGAGTGGCTGAACTTTTCCACAAGCAAGCTACAGAAGAATTTTGTGTCAAAAGACAGTAGTCAGAAAAAGGTAAAATCATGACTTTCATATAGGTATAAAAATGAACACCTTTTAAATATTTTATTTGACTCATATCATGAGGGGACCAGACAGATGTTTTAACCAGTCCAGGGGAAAAGTCAAAGAAGCACAAATTTATCTGGAGTAAAGGAATGTTGAGAGAATTGCAAACAGAACAGAGTCAATAACCACTATCACACAGGACAGAATTTACATATCTATCACTTACCTACAACTTACAAAGCATAAAATAGCTCAAAGACCATGAAAAGATCTAGAATCTGACAACCCAAAGGATGTGCTACAGATGAGGCATCATTTTCCATTGAAACAGAAGAATATTTTCTACAGTTGCAAAGTAATGCTCTGCTTTATTTAATTCCCAGACCAATTCCACAGACGTTAAAGCCCATCATCATTTTCAACTCATACATTATGCTAGTAAATGTGTAGCCAGGAAAACCCTTGGGCAGATACTGATGGAGCACTGTATCTGAGTATTAACCTTCTGACCCCTGTGAGCTCTGTGCCCTTCCCCTCTCTCTGTTCACTGTCTCTTCACCCCACCCCACCCCCACTTTGCTTGAGGCTAAGAACTCTTGACATAAATAACTAACTCTGCAGAGCTTATCAAAAGCAGATGTAGTGAAGGATGTTGACCCTGGATCTCATAACACTCATCGCTGGAACAGCAATAAATCTCTACGATTATATGGCTAGAGTCTTTCCTCTGAATTAAAGACCCTTGACCCTTCACATTTGGGGCTGTTAACTGGGAAGGACCTCTTTGCTACTGGCCTCTTAATTTAATGTGCTGACAGTTAAGATGCTCTTAGAATAATGAATTGCATGCAGTCTCTTTCTTTGACCTCACAGAGCACCCTTCAATAATATTTCATGCATATCGCCCACCTGGCCTTTTTAATGCTGGCAAATTCACATACTCACGGAAACATGAACTATTTCCCGCCCCCTTTTTCTAGTATTAATTTAATTAACGTGACCCCTGTATTTTTGCCACTGCTGAATAGTGGTTTCCTTAGGATTGCTGGATCATTTCAAGCCTAAGTAATAAATCAGAATATTAATTCAAGATGTGGCTGTGGCACTAACAAGTTATGTGGCTTTCATTAGTTCTTCATCTCCCAAGGCTTCTACCTCTTCATAAAGTCAAGTCATGGAATTCTAAGTCTCTTCTGATACTGTTGTGGCCTACAGTGATAACTGGAGATACATTGTGGCCATTGGTATCTTCTATGTGATATGACCAGAGTTGCTGTTGACAGCTATAAGTGTGGTTGAAAAAAGTCAGTGTACACCTCTCAGAGATTAGATTTTAAAGTGGGAATTGAGAAGGGATTGGTTGAGATAGCACCAACACACAGAGATCGCTTTCCCAGCTCATGTTCCATTTGAAAGAGCAGTAAATTCCCCAAAATGAGCTGTTAAATGGTATCTCCAGGGATTCTGAGCTTGAACAGGCCTTGAGGAGTTTGGGTACTAGATATTCCAAAAGTAGACTGTTTATCTCCCTGGCTTTTAAGAGTAAGGTTGAATTGTGCTGAGTTAAACGCATCCTTGTTCAGTCCTTCTACCTTCAAATTCTGATCAGCAACATTGGATGTAGAAATACAGTGTAATGCAGTTTCAATCAAAACATTGGACTGTACTCTTCAAAAATATCAATGCCAGGTAAGACAAAGAAAAATTGAGGAACTGACTCAGATTAATGAAGATTAATCCTTTAAAGAGACATAAGAAACAAATGGATCCTTGTCCATTTGTTATCCATTTGCTATAAATTTCACTAAAGGGCAATTAGAAACACTTGCATATGGTCTGAGGATTAGATAGTAGTATTGTATCAATGTTAAATTTTCTGATTTTATAATAGTATTATGGTTATATAAGTGAATATTCTTGCCCGTAAGAAAATACACAATGAAGTATTTAGAAGTAAAGAAGATGGGGAGAAAAATAATAAAAAATAATAATAAAATAAAATAAATTTTTAAAAAAAGATGGGTATCTACAACTTGCTCTCAAATAGTTTAGAAAAAATAGGAAAGGATAAAGACAAAAATAAAGTAATAAACAAATGTGGGAAAATGTGAAAATTTGGTAAATCTGGGTAAAGGGTATGGAGGAGTTCTTTATACTATCGTAATTTTTGTTTGAAATTTCCAAAAATATATTTAAAAACCACAATGAGGTATCACTTCATATGTTTCAGAATGGGTCCCATCAACAAACCAACGAACTACAAGTGCTGGCGAGGGTGCGGAGAAAAGGGCACCCTAGTACACTACTGATGGGAATGCAGACTGGTTCAGCCACTATGGAAAGCAGTATGGCGTTTTCTTAAAAGATTAAAAATTGACCTGCCATTTGACCCAGTGTTCCCACTTCTGGGAATATATCCTAAGGAACCCCAAACACCAATCGCAAAGAACTTATGCACCCCTATGTTCATAGCAGCTCAATTTACAATAGCTAAGATTTGGAAACAGCCCAAGTGCCCATCAGTAGATGAGTGGATAAAAAAGCTGTGGCACATTTACACCATGGAGTACTGTGCAGCTGTAAAGAGGAAGGACCTTTTAGCCTTTGGCATAGCATGGAGGGAACTAGAAAGTATTATGCTAAGTGAAATAAGCCAGTCAGAGAAAGACAAGTACCAAATGATCTCACTTATATGTGGAATATAATAAACAAAATAAACTGATGAACAAAGTGGATCCAGAGACCTAGAAGCATGGAACAGACTGAGGGATCTCAGAGGGAAGGCGGGGAAGAGGGTGTGGGTGGGGAGAGATTAATCAGGGAACTTGTATGTTTATGGGCATGGCCCATGGACCTGGACATTGGCGTGGGGAGGGCCTGGGGGTGGGATGGATGTGGAGTGGAGGGGATCAGTGAGGTTAAAAGGGGAACATCTGTAATGGTCTCAACAATAAAAGTAAAGAAACATTTAAAAAATTAAATAAATAAATAATAAGTAAATAAATAAATAAAATGGGCTAGTGTGAAAATATATATATATATATATATATATATTTAAAAAGAAAATAGTGTAGAAATAATTTCAAAGTTCTGAGACAAAATAATTTTGAACCTAAATTCTATATCCAAACTATTATTCAAGTATTAGAACAAACTAAGGACGTGTTCAGATATCTAGAATTCAGAATATTCCTTAGACTATAAACTCTTACAGAAATTATTACTAGAAAGTGTACTCCAGCAAAAAAGACAGCATGGGATATAAGAAACTGGTATGTGCATAGAAATTAGTAAAATATATAGTTAATCCTAAATAATTGTTGTTGTTTTATTAATAGCAATTGAACAAACAGAATTATCATTTTTGAGAATTTTTTTCTCAACAAAGAAAGTGTCAGAGACTTAGAGGAAGAGAAAGTAAAACCATCCCCAGGTTGGTCCTTATTCTGAATAAGGAGGAAGATAAACTTACTGATTAAATGTGGACATACACAGGAGATGCTGTGTGTTAAAGATTTAAAGGTATCCATGGTATCAACAATAAGAATGGTGAACTAAGGAGTTCTGAAAATCCTTTTCCCCATAAAAGCAATTAGAACAATGGCAAAAATTGTCAGAATCAACTTTTTCAGAACTCTAGAAATTAATTAAAAGTTTATCGCAATCCAGACAGCATTGATTAAAGAAAACTGGGTGACACTTGACTTGCCCTATATCCCATCCCCAGTTCAGTGGTGGCCTTGAAAATGAACAGCCTGAAATCACAATGAAAACGAGCAGCTTAGCAGCCATTTTCTGAGGTGGGAGTGGGAAGAGTGGGAGGCAGAACCAGAATGGAATTCATTTGAGGCCACATTTGCAGAGAATGGTCATTACCTAACCTGTCTGGTTATTCCCTGGAGGCTCTGTTCACAGGTTTATCTTTATTTGACCTGACTCAGAATTATCCCATTGTATACAGCTTCTTCTACAGGGGCATTTGTGAAAAACCATTAGCAGTGGTTGTTTAACACTGTGGCTGCCTGAATGGTAGATAAAAGTTGGAACAAACAACAGTCCTTCCAAAAAATTCTAAAGAGTAAAGCTGGGAAATGAGACATCCATAGGAGACTTTTAAAAGCTCCAACATATTCCTGGCAATGTAGAAGGTCACATGCATGCATAAAACAGTTCACATATCCAGGAAAAACCTGAGAAGATCTTAGGCTATCACCTTTGACTGACCCTGAGGCCCTGTAGAGCAAGTTAGGATTAAGACAGAGATATTAACTACCTGGCTGAATGTTGAAGGCATGCCTCAACACATACACAGAGACACTTGGCAAAGGATGAAAGACTTAGTGGTTCTGGCCATTTGAGGAAATTTCTGTCTGATCATTAGTTGATGTCTAAGCTAACTGAGCAGAGACTTCAGTGGCCACATATGACAAAGAATACACTCTTTACATAATCATTCATAAAAGTTAATTAAAGAAACAGCAACAAGAAAGAGCAATAACAGCAACTTCTGGGAAGGAGGCAGAATCTGATTTCTAGAGATGATATATAATATTATTTAAAGTGTTCTGTTTCAATAAAAAATTAAAAGATAGGAAGAAAGAAAGAAGGAGAGAAGGAAGCCCTTACACAGAAAAAAAAAAAAAAAGTGAGCAATAGAAACTGTCCTGTGGAAGCCCAGACTTTGGACTTACTAAACAAAGACATTAAAACCACTATATTAGATATGTTCAAAGAACTACAGCAAACCATAGCTAAAGAACTAAATGAAAATATGAAACAGTGTCTCATCATACAGAGAATATCAAAAAAGATAGAAAATTATAAAACAGAACAAATAGAAATTCTGGGATTTAAAATACAACTGAAATGAAAAATCTATTAAAGACATTTGATAGCAGGTTTGAGCATACAGAAGACAGAGTCAGCAAACTTGACAATTGGTCAATTGAGATTATACACCCTGAGAAACAGAAAGAAAAAAAAAAAGAATAAAACTACACAAGCTTCAGGCACATGTGGGACATCATCGAGCATGCCAACATGGACATAATAGGAGTCTCAGAAGAAGAAAGAGAGAAAAAATAGTTAAAGAAATATGTGCAAAAAGGCAGATGTAAATATCTTATTAATAATTACATTAAATGTAAATAAACTTGCCAATCAAAACACAGCGATCATCAGAATGGATAAAAAATATATAATCTAAATATATGCTATCTACAAGAGACACATTTTTAATTCAAAGACATAAATAAGTTGAACAAAAAAGAATGAAAAAAAGACATATCATCCAAACAGTAATCAAAAGTGAACTGGAGTAGCTATACTAATATCAGACAAAATAAATTTTAAGACAAAAATTGTTACTACAGACAAAGAAGGGAATTTTATAATGATGAAAGGGTCAATCTATCAAAAAGATATAAAAATTATAAACATGTATCCCCTAACAACGGATCCCCAAATACATAAAGTAAAAACTGACAGAACTGAAAAGAAAAACAGACTATTATAAAATAAGAGTTGGAAACATCAATGCCCCGTTTTCAATAGTGTATAAAAAAACAAGATAGCAGGTCAACAAGAAACTAGAACACTTGAGCAAAAGCATAAACAAACCAGACCTAATAAAACATTCTCTCCAGAAACAACAGAATGCACATTCTTCTCAAGTGCACATGGAACATTCTTTTTGTTGTTGTTGTTATATCTTTATTGATTTCAGAGAGAGGAAGGAGAGAGAGAGTTGGAACATCAATGATGAGAGAGTCATTGATCTGCTGCCTCCTGCACACCCCTGACTGGGGATTGAGCCCACAACCCGGGCACGTGCCCTGACTGGGAATCGAACCACGGTTTCCTGGATTCCAGGTCGATGCTCAACTGCTGAGCCATGCGGGCCGGGCCACATGGCACATTCTTGAAGATAGACTATGTGTTAGGCCACAAAACAAGTATCAACAAATTTTAAAAGATTAAAATAATACAAATTATGTTTTCTGACTACAGTGGAATTAAATTAGAAATCAATAACACAAGGCAATTTGGAAAATTCACAAACATAAAGAAATTAAACAACACACCTCTAAAAAACCAATGGGTCAAGAAGAAATCACAAGGAAATTAGAAAAAGACTTTGAATAAAAATGAAAATACAACATTCTAAAATATATAGGATGCAGCTAAAGCAGTGCCTATGCTTAAAAAAAAAAAAAGGAAAGAAAAGAAAAAGAAAAAAATCTCAAATCAATAACTTAATTTTTGCCTGATGAAATAGAAAAAGAAGGCAAACTAAATCCAAAGAAAGTACGAGGACAGAAATAATAGACTCTATCAGAAACTAATGAAAGAGAGAATAGAAAAACAATAGAGAAAAATCATTGAAAGCAAAGCTTGTTCTAAAAAATAAAAATAAAAAGTTGATTTAGCTAGACTGAGAAAGAATAAAAAGAGGTAACTCAAATTATTAAAATCAGAATGAAAGAAGGGCTTTACTACTGACCTTACAGAAATAAAAGATATTATAAAGATACTCTATGAGTTATTGTATACCAACAAATTGGATAGCCTAAATCAAATGGACAAATCTAGAGACACAAACCTCAAAACTGACTGAAGAATTAGAGAACCTGAATATAACTATAACAATTAAAGAGATTAAATTAGTAATTTTAAAACTTCCCAAAAGAAAAAGCAGAGAACCAGATGGCTTCACTGGTGAATTAATTCTATCTGGTTTCAGAAATTGCCCTTTGTACAACTTCAAAATATTTTTCCATATCCTCTATATATCATATATCATTATTATATATATCTATATATTCTACAGATAGATGTAGATATAGATATAGGTAAAAATATAGATATAGATAATATGTGTATATAAATTTTTTCCCATTGCCAGGCTGGGCGTGGCTCAGTGGCTGAACTTCGACCTAGGATCCAGGAGATCGTGGTTCAATTCCCAGTCAGGGCACATGCCCGGGTTGCGGGCTCGATCCCCAGTCAGGGGTGTGCAGGAAGCAGCCGATCAATGACTCTCTCATCATTGATGTTTCTCTCTCTCTCTCTCCCTCTCCTGTCCTCTCTCTGAAATCAATAAAAGATATATATTAAAAAAAATTCCCATTACAAATGTGTAATTGGTAGACATTTTCTTAGGATCAAATTTAGAGGCATGAGATCTGTTGTGGACTAAAGGTTTGTGTTCTCTCAAAATCCATATGTTGAAGCTTTATCCCCAAATATGATGGCAATTGGAGACGGGGCCTTTGGGAGGGAATTAGGTTTAGATGAGGTCATGAGGGGGGGTCCACATGAGTGGAGGGTCCTCGTAAGAAGAGGAAGAGGGACACAGCAGGAAGGCAGCTGGCCGCAAGCCAGGAAGAGGGCTTCACCAGGAACCAAAGTTTCCATCACCTTGATCCTGGACTTCCAACCCTCAGAATTGTGAAAAATAAACATCTGTTGTATAAGGCACCCAGGCTACAATATTTTGTTGTAGAGCCCAAGCTGACTAAGACAAGATCTAAAAAAGCTTTGTAAACTCCTTCAATAACACACCCACATTAACCAGGTTAACTGCATTCCGAAAGAAAGTCAATGAAACATTTACGCATCTGGGGGAAAGTAAACAACACAATGTAGTTTCTTCCTGAATAACAAAAGTGTGGGGTTTTTATCATTGAAAATAACAGCAATACAATAGGCAAAGAATCCCAAAAGTTATTCAAGAAAATGAATGTAATAATTTATATCAAACCATAAGCTTTGGAATACAAACAATCTTAATTTATAAGAAAAATCTTTCTAAATCCTTACAATACTTAGAGTAGGAAACCAGCAACCACCACAGGGACAATGAATTCCTATGGAGCAAGCCTTGGGCCATGCTGGTTGCCACAGCCCCTTTCCATAAAGCACTATCCACCTCTGCCACCGTATTGAAAAGTCAGCTCACCCAGCACTTCAAGATTTCCAAGAGGACAGAATTGAAATTATTTCTTTTCCCATGAATATCCTGCTCAGAAACTCCTGAAATTCCTAGACATTTTTTCTTACGAATTATAGATTCCAGCAATAATTTTCACTCTACAACCTCCGTTAAACTTCTCAGCCAATTGCTAAACAATATCATTTGTAATTTACAGTCTTTCAAACAGATTGCAAACCATGTGACTGTGTTTGTAATTCCAAGACATCTTAAATTTTACTAGTAAAATTTTCAAACACTGAAATGTGTTGCTAACACTTATGCATATTACATCTACTGCATCTCCTCTAATTTGAAAGCTATCAAAATAAGCTACAAAATGTTGCCTGATCAAACTGTTTTCCCTAATAAACCCTCTGTGCTTGAAACTCATTAGCCATTCTCTCCATCTCCTTACCATGTATTCAAAAGCATCAATGTTAGTTATAAATATGAATATTCTCAAAATGACACTCATCTTTACAACTCACCTTCTCCTTAACTCCCAATGCTATCTCCCATCACAGAAAAAAAAATCAGAAGTTTCAACGACTAGATGGCTAGTTTTTCCAACTCCAACCCACCCCAGGTGGGCCAGGGGTTGAATTTAAGAGTGGTCAAGTGAGTGCATGCAAAGACCATATTCCCAAACAGTCAAAAGCTGGGAGAGAAGACTAAAGCCAGCATCCATGGGGGCGGGGGGGGGGGCTTCAGCCCAAGAGAACAGTTGCCAAAGTCAGTCTCTTTGGGGATAAACATTGAGAGGTGTATCCAAAGAGTAAGACTGAACAAAATTGAATTAAAGACCCAGTAATTCCAGAACAATTGAACAGATAGTGGAACCACCTTAACGGGGGCCTGGAAGTTACCTTTATGGGCCAACTGGGCCATGGGGCCTGACTTTAAAGCATATTATTTAAAGGATGAACAGGGCTAATCTTTAGTATGAATTATACCTTCTACAACTGGTAAGACCTGCTTCACAAACTTCATAAATTTTCTCTCTCTCCCTTTTCAAAATTAATTAATCAAACAACCGCCTGCCCAATTCTAAGCAGTCCGATATACCCCTCTTGAGGTGTCCTCTCTGCCTCCTCCGCCTCCACCACCCATCACCCCCACGAGAGCTCCCTCGGGGAAAGGCGCTCGGTCCCCCTCGCGCCATCTGAGAGGGCTGCAGCCACCGGCAGCCCTGGCCAGCGCTGTCTCACACGTGCTGCCGGGCTTGGGGGATTCCACAACATTTTTGAAAAGTTAGCTGGCGATAGCTATTGACATTCAAAATGTTCATACATTTGACACAACAGTCCCACTTATGTGACTCTACCTTGCAAAAAAACTAAAAGACTCAGCCCATAAAAACATTCATGCAAGAATGTTTCTTGCAGTGTTATTTGTAGTAGCAAAAATAGGGAAAGGGGTAAATAAATGTATGTACTATAGTATGCTATACTAACCAGCTTTTAAAATAATTAGCTAACCCAAAGAGACAGCTCTAAAGCAAGGGGAAAAAAGCTCCCAGAGCCAAAAATAAAAAGAGAATTCAAATTAGAATGGTAAGAAGGAAGAAAAAGTATGATGGCATTAAGGGATATTAGACTTAAGACATAAGAGCTTGAAGTTGGGATTTTAATGCCCACTAATAGCAAGAACAAAGGTTTAAGGTTTGTATGAGGCAAGAGTTAAAATAAAGTCCCCTTGAATTGCTTTGTCTTTAAAATAGGGACTAAAACACACCATCCACAGGCCCAGGGATGCAGCAAAGAAATCTACTGTCCACCTGGGCCTCGGAAGGATGCACAGTCTGAATTTACATTATTTGAGTGGTATATAAACTTGGATTTTTTTTGTTTTTATTGTATAGCTTACATAAAATAAAATTCACACCACTTTAAAGTGTCAACTCAGTGGTTTTTAGTTTATTCATAAAGTTGTGCAAGCATCACAACTATCTCATTCAGAACATTTTCACCACCCCAAAAGAAACCCCATTACTATTAGGAGCAATTCCCATTCCCCCTCTACCTACAAACCTGAAATTAACATTAAAATTGGCTGGAGATAGTAAAACCCTTAAGTATTACCAGAGGCAAATGCAGACTTGGTTATTAGAAAATTTCTACAAATCATATGAGAACTCCAACAGTAATGACTCTTGGTGAAGATTAGTTTGCAATAAAAAATTACAGAACATTGTGAGGAGAGGTCAACCAAAGAATTTATATGCATATATGCATAACCCATGGACACAGAGAATAGTGTGATAAAGACCTGGGGCAGGGAGTGGGGGCAGGGTGGAAGGGATCAATGGGGGGGAAAAGGGGACATCTGTAATATTTTCAACGATAAAGAAAATTTTTTTTAAAATTAAAGAACATACAAGGCACAAAGCTCCATTGAGGAGAAATAATATCCTAAGAACCAAAGCCAATAGAACACTGAACGATAAAGACCATCTGCTTAAAATGTTTAGAGATATTTTAAGTGCAGAAACTATTTTGAATGAACAAGACACTATGAAATAGATCGGACCATTTTTTTAAAAAGCAATTAGAAATCCTAGAAAAATCATTTAAATATTTACCTAAGTTAAAACCCACTGAAGCGGGTTCTATTCTGAAAATGATAGTCTAGCTTGTTTTGTTCTGCTGAGAACAGCCATAAAAGCTAGACTAAATATTTTTAACTTTACATGAAGGTGTTGGAGAGCTATCAAAGTAGTTCACACTTACAGAGCAAAGAATTCAGAATAAAGGAAGGCCCAGAAAGGGCCATATAACCCCTGGGCCCAGCTCCGCCCCCCTTAACTACTTGCCGATCTGAAAACAACAGCTGAGAAGTGGAGCAGGGCTCTCAGGTGACTCGCTGACTCACAGATGTCTGGGGAGAACAAAAATTGAAGCTGAGCCACCAAGGAGGAAAGAGCTTTCAAATGAGACCCTGCAGGCCTAAAAGGAAGAATGAGGCCCTAAGCTGGAGACGCTGGCGCCCGGCTGCAGAGAGTCCTGTGCGGGAGCGAATCTTCCCTGAGCAGCAGGCCGGTGGGAAACCTGAACTGGCGCTGATGAGTCGCTGGAGGCTCCTGCGGGCAAGCCTGAGACTCAGTCACTCCAGGGAACCAGGCCCAGGGTAACCCTTCACATTTGTGAGTTTTACCTCCAGGAGCCCTAGAAGGTCCTCAGCGTGTGTATCAGAGGAAAATGCTCTGTGCTCCCGGCAGGAGAAGGGAGAGGAGCCCGGCTGAGATTTGCTAGAACACTCTGTTCACAAGCCATGCCCTGAGGGAAATTATTTTACCAAAGCCTAACCTGCTGGGGTTCTCTCAGAGCCTACCCAGCCCACTGAAAGGGAGATAGCCGACTCCAGGTCCCTCTAAGCATCCTGTCCCACCTCCTGAGGGTGGGGGGAACTGCCCCAGGGAAGTTCACAGTCCAGGGACACAGGCTCCCCGGCAGACTGAGACTTAGTCATGGACGACAGGACGCTCCCCTTCCCCCACATCTCACCGCTACATTACTAAAGGCCCATGCACTGCTGTTCCTTTTACTCAGTACTCCAACCCCAGGCCCAGACACACGGAGAACACCAAGCAGGATGGGTGCAAAAAATAAATAACTACACTTTGGCATATCCTATCCAAATTTCAGAAAATCAAAGTAAGGAGAAAAATCTTGAAATAAGTCAGAGTGGGGGGAAATGCCCTACTTATAGAGCAGCAAAGATAAGAATTACATCTGACTTCTCAGAAACCAAGCAAGCAAATAGGGAGCAAAGTGAAATATTCATTTAAAGTGTTAAAAGAAAAAGAAAAATGCCAACCTAAAATTCTGTGCCCTGAAAAATTATCCTTCAAAAGTGAAGGAGAAATACTTGCTCAGACCAAAAAACAAAACAAAAACTGAGGGAATTTGTTGCTAGTAGACCTGCCTTGACAGAAATTTTTAAAGTTCTTCAGAGAGAAGGAAAGTGATACAGGTCAGAAACTCACATCTACATACAGAAAGGAGGCACATCAGAGAATGAATAAGTGAAGCTAAAATAAACACTTATTTCTCTTATTCTTAATTGATATAACAGCTAACAATTTGTTCAAAATAATGACAATGTACTTCATTATGTATAATTATATATATAAATTATGTATATATATAAAAAATTTGCTTATGTATAAGTAAAATAAATGACAGCAATGATATAAGGGATGGGAGGGAGGAATGAAAATTATTTTGTTATTATAAGGTATTTGCACTCTCCATGAAGCTGTCTAGTCCTATTTTAAACTGGACTTGGATTAGTTGTGAATGTATATTGCAAACTCTAGAGCAACCACTAAAAAAGGTGTGTGTTTTCTAAAGTGTAAATGATGTGCTAAGAAATGAGAGAATATGAAATCATATAAAATGCTCAATTAAAACCACAAAAAGCAGAAAGAGCCCAGTTGGACGTGGCTCATGCCCAGGTTTCGGGCTTGAACCCCCAGTGAGGGGCCTGCAGGAGGCAGCCGATCAATGACTCTCTCATCATTGATGTTTCTCTCTCTATCTCTCTCTCTCTCTGCCCCTTTCCCTTCCTCTCTCTGAAATCAATAGAGATATATTTTAAAAAATTATTTTTTAAAAAAAGCAGAAAGACAAAAGTAGGAACAAAGAGTAAGGGCAACAAATAAAAACAGTAATAAATATGGTAGATATTAATCCAAATATATTAATATCTTTATTCTGCATGATACTAAATGGTGGATACATGTCGTTATACATTTGTTGAAACCCACAGAATGTGCAACCCCAAGAGTGAAGCCCAGCGTAAACTATATTTTGGGTAACAACATGTCACGGTAGTTTCATCAATTGAAACTGATGCACCATTTCGCTGCTGGATGTTGATAGCGCCGGGGGATTATGTGTCTGGGGGGCGGGGGGAGGAACATGTGGGAACACTCTGTACTTTCTACCCAATTTTGTTGGTGACCTTAAAAGTTCTCTAAAAATCAAGTTTATTTAATAACAGCAAGAAATTTCAGAAGTGTTAAAGAAGATTAGAGAAAAAGTAGCAAATACTTTTTCAAAAGAAGATTCAATATAGAAGTAATAAGAGTCTCCAAGAGAAAAACTAAAACAAGGAAACAGAATAAATGCCAAAAACTGTAATTCAAAAACAGATTTCTGAAATAAAATTAGTTTTGAAACTACATTTTAAAAGAATACACCATGTACCTAAGATTATCAATCCAGAATGACCCATATCACAAAGTATTCTAATGAAATCACTAAATTAAAAAGAAAAAAATACTTTGAGCGTCTAGTTAAAACTGTAGATGAATTATAAGAGAAAGAATTATACTATCATAAAATATTTCTGCATTAATGTTCCTCCAGAAGCAAATGGAGAAAATTTTTAAGACACTAAAAGACGGAAAATATGAGCCAAGGATTTTATAAGCACTAAAAGTGACATTTAAGTATAAAGGGCAAAAAATGTCATCAATATGCAGAAACACAGAGAACTTTGGTCCTACGAGCCCTCCTTGAGAAATATACTGATGAATGAGCTTCAGTCAAGCAAAATATTTAACATAAGGACTGGCGATAAGTAATGAACATGTAGTTATCTATAGAAATAACACTAAATGAGGCCTAAAAGGAAGAGATTTATTGTATGCAGTGGCTTACTGTGAATTTCAAACAAGGTAAGTACAGTTAATCATTTTTAAATGGAGGTAGAATGGGGAGACCATATGCAAAAAAAGTATTTAACTGCTCTTAGTGATAACATTGGTGGTGGTAGTATTGCAATTATTATTCTGAGGGTGTTTTGTGTGAGTGACGGATAAAGTAAAATGAGTGATTATGGGTTATTCTAATTCTATCATCTCTTGTGTCCTGGAGAATCAAGATTCCTGGTGTAGAAGAGAGGAGATACAGATGCAATATAGAAGAGGTTGAATTTTACAACTCTGTGGTAATGAATTAAAAGTATCAATATAAACTCATGAGATTTTATCTTCTAAAATAAAAAAATACACACACATAAGCACACATATAAAATCTTAGCTCTGGGCCCTGACTGGGTAGCTCCCTATACACCAAGGTTGCGGGTCCGATCCCTGGACAGGCACATGCAAGAGTCAGCCAATGAATGCATGAATGGGTGGAACAACAAACTGATGTTTCTCTCTCTCTCTCCCTTCCTCTTTCTCTAAAAATCAATAAAATTCAATTTTAAAAGATCTTAGCTCTGTTCATAAAGAAGCCTGAAAACAATGACAACCTAATAGTAAGGATCATCCCTAGTGCTCAGATTGTTTGAAATACCATTTTCCACAAAAGTAAATTAGGGCTTCTTGGGGAAGCTGCTCTTCCTGGTTTGAGGCAGAATTTGTATAAAATGAGCCTGGAACATCTCTTCACACTAGATAAAGAAGCAGTTATCAAGTGACTAAGGTGTTATAAGGACTCAGAGCCAACTTGAAGAGGCTCTCCCAAGCCAGAGAAGGGACAATTTGAGCTTCAAAAAGGATAATAACTGTAATTGATTAAAACCCATCAGTCTATGAGTTAAAATATTAAAAATGATTTTTTAAAAAACGAATGGGTCATCCTGAGAGAATAATATGAAACCAATTCATTATCTTAAATGAATCATTCATTCTGCTTTCCCATATAAACTGTATCATGGGTAATCAAATAGTAATGAGGTAATGTGTCTTTTCATAAAGGTACTCTATCTAATGAATGAAAAAGAAATTAAAGAATTAGAATATCACCATTTTACAATCCTCAATCAATTGATAAATTTTGGCATTAAGCATTAATGCCAACATCACAAAAAGAGAGACAACCAGATGTCATGTGCCTCCTGGTGAAAGAGCGCAGCAGCACTATAATCTTGCCAAAGACATTGAACCCAAATCTGATCAGACCCCTGGATCTGCTACCCAGTGGCAGGAAATACAAGAGACTAAAGCAATGTATTGAACTGCATCACAGATATTCACCAGCAAAATCCAGAGCACGAGAAACCGCAAGTCAAACAGTTCCGTTCTTTCACAGATAAAATGAAAAGAGAGGCATGGAAAATGATTTTGTATATTAAAAAATACTTAAAAGATGTATAATAATTTTTAATAAGCAAGACTAACCTATAGTTTCTAGAGATGTATATTTGGGTGATAAAACTACAAAGTAACATAAGGAAGTGATCATTATAAAAGTTCAGATAAAACTGCTGCTTCTGACCACGAAGGAGTTACAGGACCAGATATACCCTTCTGCATGAAATAAATAAAACACAAGACAAAATGTATTTTAAAACACCTGGTTTTAGACATTGGTTATCTGACTGCACAGAACACTAATCCCTGAAAGAGCAGAAACAAATGAAGTGGGTTCTAAAATTGCCCCAGCTTACTTAAGCCTGGAGAAAACATCCAGGCCAAACCACAGAGAAGAGGAACCCACAGTCTTCCTGAGTTGAGGAGACAAAGCTAGGAGCTCAAGGAGGCTGTGTGGCTAGAACCCACAGGGCAAAGCACAGGAGAGGAGAGGGGCCCACAGAGAGGGCTCCAGAGATCTGCAGAGGGCGTCCCTTGAGTACTGATAAGCACATGGACGTAAGGAAACTACCCAAATCTGGAGAAAGAACCCCTCAAAAGGAGCAAAGTGAACAACATCTAGAGTTTACATAGTACCAGGAGAAGTCTGTGGTTGCACAGACCAGAGAGGAAAAGGCTTGTAATTCATGAGGCAAAATCAGCCCTACAACAAAGGCTGCTCTGATCCTGCCTGACAGAGCTTAAAAGCAAGTCTCAAAGAAATCAAACTCTTTCCAAGTAACTTAACTAAACCCCAGGAATAAACTCAAGAATATTTGTAGGAATGCAAACTATCCAGCACTCACAATATCTGGAGCCAATAAAAAATTACCAGGCACAAAAAGGAACAGGAAATTAGGATCCATGATAAGGAGGTACAGCGATGATTTGCATAGAATTAGTAAACAAGGACATAAAAAGTTATTATAATTACAGTCTATATATTCAATAACATTGAGAAAAGATTGAGCATGTAGAAATATGAAAAATATTTTAAAGACCTAAATGAACTTCTAGAGGTGAAAACTGCAATATCTGAGATTTTAAAAACACACTGGACAGAAGGAACAGCATATTAGACATTGCAGAGGAAAAAGGTAATGAACTTGAAGACACTGCAATAGAAATTACCCAAATTAAACGCACAGAGAAAAAAGACTGAAGGAAAAAAAAAAAAAAAACCCACAGAGCATCAGTGAGCAGTGAGATAACTTCCAGTGGCCTAAAAATGTGCAATTGGAGTCCCCCGGGGGGAGGAAAGACAAGGGATGGGGCCAAAAAACAATTGAAGAAATAATGGCTGAAATTTTTCCAAATTTTATCAAAATTATTAAACCATAGATGCAAGAAGTTAAGTGAGCAAGAAGAAAACTCTACCAAGGCATATCATAATCAAATTGCTTAAAACCAGTGATTAAGATAAAATCTTATAAGCAGCTAGAAGCGCAAAGATAAGAAACAACTGACTTCTGGATGGAAGCAATGCAAGCCAGAAACACTGGACCAATTTTGTTTTAAGTACTAAACAAGAACAACTAGCCATCCTATAATTCTATATGCAGAAAAAATATTTTTCAATATTTCGAAAAACTGAAGGAATTTATTAGCTGCACTTCAGGAAATGTTAAAGAAAGTTCTGCAGGCAGAAGGAGAATTATAACAGGTGGAAATCTGGATCTATACAAAGGAATGAAGAACACCAGAAATGGTAAATATTTGGGTAAATATAAAAGTGTTTTTTTTATTTTTAAAAAAAGTTTTAAAGATCATTGATAATTTAATGCAAAAGTAATAACAATGTATTCTGCGGCTTATAAAGTATGTAGAAGTTATAAATGAAAACGATGCTATTCATGATAATGGACAGAACAGTGGTTACTTTTGTGGGGAGTGAAGGAGTCGAGATGGTGATGGGGCTGACCGAGGGCCTTCTGGTGCTTTTGGCAAAGTTCTGTTTCTTTCTTTGGATACTGGAATGTTCACCTTGTAATAATGGATATTAAGCCATACTTTTGTGTCATTTTCTATGTATGTTTTACTTTATAGCATAAAGTTTTTTAAAACAATATAAAGTTAAAAATGCGTATTCCCATCCGCCTGGCCCCTCCCCTTTGGCAGCCGTCAGCTTGTTCCCTGTATCTATGTGTCTGTTTCTATGTTGTTTAGTTGATTCATTTGGTTTCTCTTTTTAAGCTCCATGTGTAAGTGAGATCATACAGCATTTGTCTCTCTCTATTTCACTTAGCATGATATCCTCTATGTCCAAAATCTTTGTGAACCTTTCAGAAGTACTTTTTTAAAAAGACAGGAATATGAAAAAAGTATTAACAATGGTTACTTTATTTATGCTGAGATTAAGAATAATGTCTACTTTCCTTTTTTTTCCAAAATGCCTACAATGAGTATTATTTACTTTTATAATCAGGAAAAAAATAAATTAAACGAACAAATACTTAGAATAAAAATATTTTATCCACAAATTGTATATATGGTCACTAGGAACAAGATTCGCACCTTTGGACCCATTTCACTACTCGCGTCTTTGATGTGACTGCATTGGCCCTGCCCGTTCCCATCCAGACTGCTTCGTGGTTTGTGCTAACAACAGGAAGTAGGCATTCAAAACATTTCAGGTACAGGACTGAATTAAAGACAGCTAAAATCGCATTTTATGAATCTGTTATTCTAACTAATAATAATTTTGGCTGAGAGCTTGGGGCTAAGCCAGAGCTGACAATCAGCTACCCTGGACATTTCTCTAGGAGGCTCTGATATCGTCCAAAACATCTTGTGATTGTTTTGTAAGCAGGGAGACTGAGCTTTTGCATTTACAAATTCTGCAGAAAGCCCCCTGTGCTTTCAGTATTCCAAGCAGAAATATCAAATGCCTCTGAATTTCCTCTGACATAAACCTTATGCCTGAATTAGCAGCACCCCCCAGACAAAAACAAGCCTAAATGAAGCAGCCTCTAACGGCACCCGAACGCTGTACACCAACAGAGGAAAATCAACACCGGCAAAATACCAGGTCTGACTAGAAACCCGAGGCCCTGAAGAGTACACAGTGTACTACACACTTAATTGCTCACAGAGCAAGCAGGACAGTGAAAAATATACCGTGCACATCTGCTGTTTGTGAATGACTGGGGTTGGGTCAAGTAAGATTAACCACATAGAATATCAGCCTTACAGCGTTTCCCAATAAAACAGCTCATGCATTCAAAAGATTAGCAAAGGAATTACAGTGCACTTTTTTTTTAAAAAAGAATGCCTAGTTTGATTATTCCTTCTTTTAAATTTACAAATGTGAAGAAAATGGGATGTCATGTACTCTCACTAAATATAATGCAGAGCTTATTTCATGATGACGGAATTCAAAAATTGGGATTTTATCTAAACTTGAAGCAACATTAGAAAATTTTAAATAGTTCCAATTGAATTCAGTTGAATCATTAATACACATAACCATTTTAAGGCTACATATGTGTGAGCTAAAGGTAATCTGAGCACTCATTCTGCTTGGAAAACAGAAATATGTACATGTGACTGTTAGCCTCCAGAGTTTATTCTTTAAAGAATAAGAGCCTCCGAGGGGTGAACATTTGCTTCTGTGGCTTATGTACTATAATGTCCTGAACATAATTTTCATTACAAATGACCATATGGGTTACCAAAGCAAACATATATATCACTGCAGCACTCTATAGTAACGTATGCAGTCCCTTAAGCTGACTCAAAGATGGATAATGTAGTCCTGGAATCATTTCCTAGACAGAGGACCACTAGCAATAGCCCTTAATAGCCCAGGGTCCCAGGTGGCACATTTAGGGCAGGATTCCTAGAGCCTGCGTTTCAGCAGCCACCATGGAAAGAAAGAAACACTCTGGAGGAGCGCAGGAGGCCCTGCTGTTCGGAGCTGGCTGGTTCTGAGCCAGTGGTTTCTCATCTGGATGAGCAGCAGCTATCAGAGCCACTCTGCAGGGACATCATTTTGAAAGTTCCTAAAGATCTTAAATTGTGACCATCCCCTCTGGCTCTAAGTAAGGTTCTTCTTGCTCACTTGTCTGATTATTTGAGAACTTAATTTTATGATCATTGACACGGAACGAAGTGGAGCAAACCCTCATCGAATGAGCTGGATGAAAGGAACAAAAAGAGAGGCAGAGTGGTGAACCGGAGAGAGAACTGGGCCTCCTGACAAAACTGGACTCAAACGACAGGCTGCTGCGACCTTGCACAGGGAACTTCATCAGGAAATGGGTGACGACACAATCTATCAGTCATAAATTATGAATATACCTTAAGATTCTAAATAAGTCTTTTTAATATGCCTCTTTGAAGAGTATCCTTTTATGAAAATAAACATGTAAATAAAGAGTGGGCCATTTTTAATTCTCCACATAAAACCAATTCTAAAAATTCTTATGTTGAAATATTTGGGAGTCCATTCTAGCCTATGATATGATATGATATGTACACACACACACAAACACACACACACAAACACACGCAATGATGGTGAGATTAACTGGGGCAATGAGGCGGAATGGAAAAAAACTTAGAATCTCTCACAAAGCCCCAGTTCTGACGCCTGCCAGGCCTCTCACTGGCTGTGTGACTTGAGGCCCACAAGACAAGCTTGGAAGACAAGTGTCTCTGAGGCTGTAAAGTGTGCCTCTTGCCAGAGATATTCGCAGAGAGGACAGGGAGAGGTAGAGAGGAAGGTGCCCCGGGTAAATTTCAATGATTTGTTGTGATGGGCTGTTCTTCACCTTTTCTCATTCAAAATGCTGATTTTAATGCACATCATTAGTTTTTAAAATGTGATCAGCTGTCCTGTTGTACTGTAGGGGAAATGAAAATGCGACCTGCATAAAGAGGAAGGTGATTCTGTTGAGTGGAGCCAAGGGAGCCGGCTCCAGCAGGTGGGGAAGGGCTGGTCTTTCTGCTCCAGGCTCTCCCCACCAAACCATCCATTGTGCATGCACAGTCGTCAGGAATCTCCCAAAAGCATAGCCCTCAGACTGTTGCTTCCCCTACCCACAAGAAGCTCCAAGACCTCACTGCTAACCAAAGTCAGTACCAAGCCCTCCCCCTTGTTCCATGGCTCCCCATAGTAGGTCCTCAATCTAACTGCTAGGAGGTGTTTTGTGGGAAGTAAAGCGGAGTGGCCCGTGGGCACCTTCAAGGATCCATCAAGAGGTAAAGGGAGGATCCTCTTAGCTCCAGAGCTGGGATCCTGAACTGTCAGCCTGAGACAGAATGTATCTCAGTGCCAGTATCCCTGGGCTTTGACTTAAGCCAGGTGAGGACTCTCCCAGACCTGGAGATCCCACATGGATACCTTCATCAGCATCCTGCCTTTGAGCCCCTGAGTCCACTCACCGCCTGAGAGCTCAGCAGACAGGAGTGCATGTGCTGCCTTTCAATCTGTCGCCTTTGGGATTTGAATATTAAGACTCCTCCAGAGTCCCCTGGAAGAGACCAATAAGGCCTCTATCCACAAAGAGAAACCCGGGAGAAAAGTACGTGCTTGGAAGGACACAGAAGAAACTTAACTTTAGCTCCCTTGGAGAGGGCAACCACCCACCCGGGGGACACGGGAAAGGACCACTCAGACCATCTACTTTTGTATCTTTTGACTTGTGTATCATACTCAAGTGTTACCTATTTTTTACATGTTTGAAAAATTAAATTAAATTAAAAGTAAATAAAATAAAATTGGGGAGGGGTGGGGTAGGGTGGGGTGGGGAGCCTGGTTAAACTAGTTTTAATGCTTTGGAAAACCAAAATGTAAGAATTGGTGTTAAGTGATGACTCCTGACTTTTGCTGACTATCTTTCATTGTTAATTTTAAGGTGATTACTATACCTATTGCCATGTCCTGAGTTATCAGGTAGATACAAGTTTCCTGAGAGAAGAGTACATGCCTCTTTGTACCGCTCATGTGACCTAGTCCAGTTTCTTGATGAGAGTACATATTAAGAAATATTTGATTCCACTACAAAATAACTATTAAAAAATAAATAAACATTCACTTGAGTGTCTCCTTTGTGTGTAGGGGGATTGGGATAGGGAGCCTTCCCTTCTCTTCCACTTCTGTTTCTTCCAGCCTAGAGTCCTTTCTTCTTTTGGCATTAATGGCAAGATCTAATGTTTAATAAGGGCCATCAGTGATGTCCAGAGATCAAGTGGCCAGGTCATTCAATAGTGATCTGCCGTTTAGTCCTCCAAAAGTGAATTCAGGGCTTGAGTTCAAGCACGTGCTCCTATCCCCACCCACAGAGTACTGAGCTGTCACGTGGCCAAAGTTCTCTGAATGCTTTTATTTGGATATTTTTTTCCAGAAGAAACATGTTTCTTGTGCAGCAGTCTTAATAAATGCAACTGGGCTCTATTTCTTGGCTTTGAGGTAATGAAAAATTAATTACCATACTTTACAAGTAATAGTTTCCACTCACAGTACTCCCTTAGAAGTAAATATATCATAAATAGTTACTATTATACAATGGCTGGTGGATTGGGCAGCCTGTCGTCCATAATCGTTTTTCAACAGACATGTTATTTCTTCTGGGGAACAAACAGATTTGTTTTAGATCAGAGAGTCAACTGACAGATGGCCTTGGTGAAAACACACCATTTGTATAAATAAATTATAGTTTTACTATGGTATTCTGCTTTTGTAGATTTGGAAAATCAATACCCCTATTCTCTGGAATTGATCTAAATTGTAAAGAGCAATTTTGTTTAGGTGTGAGGCTACACTGCACAGATCCCCCAACACAGATGCTAGGTCCGAACTCCTAGACGCATGCTGCCACTTCCCATCACAGTTGTTGCAAACAGCTCTGCCTAGGGGTTGATCTCCCAGAGAGCTCTGGCACCAAACAGACCAAGACACCAACTGGCACACTCCCCTCAGCTCTGGGTTCTGCTTCCATTAAATTTAATGACACCATGTGCCTTATTTTCCTAACCACAACTTTGTATAATTGGGGCTGACAATATATTTCTCTTAAAAATCTGAAACATTTCATTTTCCTTTACACAACAGTTATCGGTTAAACACTAAACATTTGGTAGATTCCTTTAAAATCCAAATCAGCCTTAACTCTGAGCCTACTAAAGTCTGAATCACTACCCATCTTATAATGTACACACATGTAACACACACCAAATATTTATTTATCCATATACAAATGCATATACACAGATATGCATCTATACACACACATTCCCACTCATTTAAATTCCTTTTTCCAGAGCCAAAAGGTCTGGACTTAGTATCCAAAGGGACATATTTTGTTGTTGTTGTTGTTGTTGTTTTTAAGAACCAAGACTAGTAAAGAGTTTCTTTTGTTAGAGATGTTTATTTTAGCCAGAGATACTAAGAATGGGCTTTCTTAGCATAATGGCTGCCTATGTGTCCTTTCTTTAAGGGCATTATTCCTTTCCACTAATGATTCAGATCCTAAAGCCACCAGTTCTGATCAAGGAAATAAATGTTTAACATTGATCATGCTCACTATTTAAAATATAACAGCAGGAGCCCTGGCCTGTGCGGCTCAGCTGGTTAGAGCATTGCCCGGTGCACCAAAGGGCTACAGGCTCCATTCCTGGTCAGACGTTCAGGGCACATACCCAGGTTTCCAGTTCAGTTCCTGGGTGGGGCCTGTGTGGGAAGCATGTGGGATCGATGTTTCACTCTCTATGTCCCTCTCCCTCTCCCTCTAAAATCATTAAAAAAGCATATCCTAGGGTTAATATAATATATACGTATATAAACAACAGGAAAGACTTTGCATATTTCTAGCTAATAAAAAATTTTAAAGTAAGATTGCCTAGTACTTGGTACATTTGAAGCTGTATTTCTTTATAGAATAAAGGGCACCATTTAGCTTAGTGCTTTGTTTGCATTCATAACCTCAGGTCCCCAACTCGCTGTTTAGAGTTAAGCCAGTTGGTGCCTTGATGGAATTAATACAGCATCTAGAATGGCCTAACGTACATTCAAAGAAGAGCTTAAACCAATGATTTCCATCTGCTTTTATAATACTTCAGGGAATCTCCGGTTACTTCAAAGAAGATCAGAAATCTCAAATAAAATTAATCTGGATATATAAATCTTATATACATATGTCATATATAAATACATACCTACATGACACAGTCTTTCCGGAAGAGCAAAGGGTCAGGAAATTAATAGGGTAATTGCATACCAAGATTTCAAAAGGATAAAATGATCACAAATTATAATAGGTGTCATAAACTAGATTAGAACTAATGGAAAATAAAAACCCACTCAATTCACGCATCATCATAAATTTGGATCATGAGAAAGTAAAATTAAGCTATTTTTAAAATAGATGATTTGGGGGATGAATTACTAGTAGACTTAATAGAATATGAATCTAGTTGCATGGTTAATTACTTTTTTTCATATCTAAATCATGCTACATGTCTGTCTCTAAGTGGAGAAGCAGTTAATCCTGCATCCCAATGAAATGTTTACCAGACATCCTTGTCACTAACGGAGTCAACACACGATCAATACATTTATTCATAATATTATGCACACATACAGGTCAAAGGTTAAGAAAATATTTCCAGTGCAATGGTAATCAACCAAACCTCCTGTAATTAGGCTTTTCACTGACTCCTTGAGGATATGTATCGGGAATGGTCCAAGGGACTTTCAATAATGTGACTAATCACAAAGTTCCTTTGTTTCAATAGAACAGACACATCCATCCCACCAGACTAAGGCAGGGATTAAGAGCATGAACCTGCTACTCCTAACTTTGTAACTCTGAACAAGTTTCTCATCCATTCTCTGCCTGTTTCTCCATCCGTAAAAGGAAGAAAACGTGCCCACCTCACAGAGTTGTTTTAAGGATTAAATGAGTTAGTAAAGGGAAAGCTTAGTGCACAAGTAAGTATTCGATATGTGCAAATTCCTATCATCATTATTCTTCACCTTGTCAGAGGTTCCCTGAGCTGGAAGCCACTACAGAACTCAAGGTTACTGATAAACTGATAGTCATGTTGACTATTTTTAATGTGTTTTAACTACATAATATTATCTGTGTTAAATGTTGTTCATGTGTTAAATGTTCAATATTAAAAAGCTATAATTTAACTACAACTGCATCTTAGGTTGCATATTTGCCCCCATACATCCTGGGAAGTTTGGAGCTGGTGGAAACTACATTAGGCTGCGTATAAGGAAATTCACCAGCGTCTCTGCCACTAATTACCCACGTGGCCTTGGGTGAGTCACGTCACCCACCTGAACACCAGATTTCTTTCTATAACATAAAGTGTTTGAACTCTGTGATCCCTTCAAAGAACAAGAGTATCATGAAGCTGACATTCTCCTTGATTCTCTGAGCTGCGACTATATCATCGATTTGAAGAAACCGGCCTGTAGGACATAGGAGAATCCTAACAGGTTACTTAGATCCAGCTTTTCTCAGAATAGTACGTAACTAAATGCTAGGATGAAACAATATACAAAACATGCACATAAAAATGACCACACCTACCATTTTTATTGAGAAGTTACAGGGAGAGTGTGAATCTGATATATATTAATAAATTACTAAACTATATCTCAGTCACTGGATCACAAGATGGGAATATTTTTCAGGCACTCCCAGGAGGCTTCTGAACCCCGCTGAATGTTGGCCTGGAGGCTAACGCCGATCAAGAATGGACACCAGAAATCTCTATAAGAAGGGAGATAGGCACTTCCTATAGGAAGAGGAAACTGAAGCCATTATGAGACGCCACAGGGGATCATTTGAAACCCTTTAAATATGTGTCTTGGGAAAAGAGGACTTTATCCTGACTAGATTTCTGGCCTGGAGAGTACATTCAAAGACAAAGAACAGTGAGGTCATAAGTGTAGGAAGAAGAGTGAAGGAAGCCTCAACAAACTGAGGCCATGGAGTCCAGGAGAGTTTGAGAAACCATATGATTTAAACAGAAAGGTTTATTTATACCTCTGTGATACAACCATGATCTTTTGGGAAGTCGGCTGACTTCCCAAACACTTGTTTAAAATGCACATGGTCTAAAGCATTATCTACTAAATACATCAACAGCCCTGATTAAGTATAAATCCAGAAGGCAGTGGGCACTTGGGTTCTTCCCATTCAAGCAACTGGAGGCTCTTGGTCACCCCAAGATTCCCATTGCCTAAACATTTATAAATGTATAGGAGCAAATATACACAATACTACCAAATGGGAGAAGCTTTGAAACACACACATTTGGCCAACACAGGAGAATTGTGGGTTTCTCTTTTGTGGAAACATCAAAATTTTGCCTCTCACAATCCTTTGGGTCATCAGGAAGAAATCAGAGGAAGCATGGTTAGCCCATAGCAAGGTAGCACTTTCCACTGAAATTTAAACAAATTCCTTTGACTCACCCCCCAGCCATAGAGCCCTGGCCAGCATCTCTGGTTACAAAGAACAGATCCAGTAGGAACACACCAACTACTAACCCCATTGTCACACCTGATATTGTCCACCACACTGCTGTAAAAATATTTTTTCTAGAAACTAATAAAATTGATCCTGAGGACAATAGCCTCGTGTTAATCTTAGTAAGAGCTGAGATATTACAAATTAGCATACCTAAAGCAACTGAATTAAAAATTATGTCCAGGCACAGTCTTAACCACCTTAAAACATACATCTGCTACTCCAAATATTACGCAACGCTGGATTCTAAGTCGGTCTTATTTGATAAAAAGCCCACAGGCATGGATGTAAACGCTCAGTTCTTGTGGCTGTGGCCATCCTATGCTATGGTCCCAGTGGTGGACAAAAACGTGAATGTATTTATTATTATTTAAGGACACGAGAGCATCGAAAGGGCCATTTTTCGCTTTCGCCTGCTAAGGCTTTCCCCAGGACTGCCCCGTGATCGCCCACGCCTTCTGCCACCCAAGGTGGATCCTGCAGCCTCTGGATCACGACCACAGTCCCTCGGTGCCCAGCTCTGGGGAACGCCTGATCCTAGCAAGTGGCCCTCAGAGCATCCAGCAGATCCGCCAGCGACGCGGAGGCCGCGCGGTTTCATCATTAATGCTCCTGAAGGACAATAGCTCATCAAGCCCCACGCAAAGCCCTGGACCCGCGGCGGAGCCTGGGCTGGCGGGGGATGAGGCTGAGCAACTCCTCCTAGAGGTGGTTATGTGGAGAAGGAGCAATCCCTTCCCTCCTCCTCCTCCCCCCGCTACTATCCGCGGCCCGGAGAACTGCTGCTTGCCGCCATTGACACGCACAGATAGAACCTAAAGAAAGGCGAAGAGTCCTGCCCCGCACCGGCGCCGCGCCGGCCGAAGCTGCGCGCGGGGAGCGGCGCGCACAGGGCACCGGCGCCCGGAGCAGGCGGCGCAGCACCAGGTGAGCCCGCCATGGCGGTGGCATTATTGTTCGGGGGTCTCCGGGGTCCGGGAACAAAACCGGCCGCGGGAACAGCGCAGGGGCCGGAGGGAACCCCCTGCCTCTCCCCGCCGCCCAGCCCCTGCGGGTGCACCCGCAAAAAGCAAAAAGCGAAATTAATCAATCAAGCTGCCCAACTTGCTTCCTCGGGAAATCGAAAAGGGGGGCTGGTAAAGAAGCGGTAAAATTCCTGCGGCCGGTGAGGAGCCGGGGGCATCTTGGCGAAGAGGGAGGGAGGAGAAGGGATGCGGGGTCCGGCGGTGGGCCCCGGGCGAGGCTCGACTCGGAGGGAGCGGAGGGCTCCTGGGGATGCGGAGTTTGGGGCGCAGGAGGAGGAGGGAGGCGCCCCGCCGCCGAGGGGACCGGCACGGGGGCAGCGGGCTGCGCAGGGGCCGGGGGCGCCCGGCAGGGCCGCTCGGGGGCCTCCGAGGGCGCCTGGGCTGGGCGCCGGCCGCTCCGGCTGACAATGGAAGGGGCGCGGGGGCGGAGGGAAGGGCGCGGGGCCCCGGCGCGAGGACGCGGGAGCCGGGAGCCCGGGCGGGCGCGGAGGAGGGCTCGGGGCCGGGCACTCCCCTCCGGTTCCCTTTCCGGGGCGCCCGGTGCCGACGCGCGACGCGCTTTCCCCGGGAAATGGCGGCCCCTGCGCCGCTCGCTTGGGCAGCCCCGGGTTCCGGCTTTGCGCGGGAAAAAATAATAATAATAAGGAAAGGCGGGTTCAAAGTGAAGCGGCTGCGGCGCGGGGAAGGGCTGCGCCGGGCGCCGGCGGCGGGGCGCGTCGCGTGCGGGGCGCGGCGGGCGGGACCGGCCCTGCCTCCCCGGGCTCCCGGCCGCTCCCCAGGAGCACCCTAGTTACCGCCTCGCCCGCCTCCGAAATCGCGCCCCTGGGTGTCTTTTCCCGCCTTTCCTCGTGGGGGCGCCCTCCGCTCCTGCCCTCTTTTGTTCCACACAACAATGGCCAAAAGGGCACTGAGCCCCCCAAAAGCCGAATGCACCTCCTCCGGGAGTTTCCAGTCGCCGACATGGGCCACCACGTGCTTGGCTTGGGCCCCTTCCCTGCTGGGATTTATGGAGAGAGCTGGTGAAAAGTGCGAGAAGAAACGGGCCGAGGAACCAGAGCGCGGGCCCCTGCGTTTGAGGGGTGCAGCGCAGCCCCCGTGCCCCAGCCGCCCGGGGACCGAGGCACCTGGCGCCCAGCCCGCGCCGGGCCCGGGGCGTTGCGAGCGGGGCCAGGCGCAGGCGCCCCGACCCCGGGAGCCCGGCCCCTGGGGCAGCGACGCCCCCCGGCGCAAGGTGTCCTCGCTCCTCAGCTGCGTTATATCAAAATGTAGTTGGACCCTCACGGGGCTGCACAGTTGGTGAGAGAAAAAGAAACATTCTTAAGAGCGGAAATGCGTCTTCACTTCGGTTGTTTCTTATCTAGAACCAGGTCCTTTGTGAAACACAAACTGAGCTACTCATAATTCTCAGTTCGTTCAGATTTCACTGAAAGTTAAACCTCTTAGCCTTCTGGAAAACTCTTACTTTCAAATAATGTTCAGAGTGCCGTGATTTGGAACCACGCTCTTGAATTTTTAGAAATACTTTAACCCAAGATTCTCATATAAATAAATAAATAAATAAATAAATAAAGGCACTTCCTGGAGGAAAATTATCTTGAATCCTGTAATTCACATCTTTAAAGACCTCTCTCTAAACTTCCTTTAAAAATATGCTCAATTCTCCACTCCAGTTTTTCCTACCGTCACAGTTCCGCCTCACCTGCATCCATTTGTTACCATGCTTTAAACATTATTAATAGTTTCCTCTATTTCAAAACCCTATAACAGAATTTATTTCCTTGGATCTAGAATGTTTCAGAGATTCTGGCCTTGCTCCCTCATTCTATCTTCTGTCTGATTCCCAGGAATTCTAAGGCGCCTTTAGTCTGCTCTTTCCCAACGGGTGGCACACCCTGCCAGCTATTGTCTGAGCCAACCAAGTCTGTTTTCACTGCCCCCCGCCAGCAAAGCAGGAGGGAATCCTGTCTCAGGCAACTTTAACTGAGAGAGATCCGTAACTTGTTCAGGGGAGGGATGTGCAAAAATCCAACCAACTTTCTTAAGAATGTTTTTCATTCTTAAGAAACCTCAAAGTTAGATGCAATCTTGGTAAATGCTTTTGGAAAAGTGTGTATTGTGCAGAGATGATCAGAAAACTTACGGTCAGAGATCCTTTGACAATCATTTATTGAACACCAATTTTTAAACACCCCTGAATGAGGGAAGATATGCAGATCTGAGGTAGTAGTCATGGATCTGCTCTCAGAGAGCTTTCAACTCCAAGCCTAGGAGATAAAATATATATGCAGGTAAAACAAAGTAAAAAGTTACTAATATTGGCAAGCTAGTGGGAAAACGGATTCTTTCATGTACTGCTAACAGGTGTGTGAATTGATGTAGCTAATTTGGAGGGCAGTTTGGCACTATGAAAATTAATGTGCACATTCTGTGACCCAGCAATTCCATTTCTTGTTATGTATCCTAGAGAAGCAGGCACACACATGCAAAGATTATGTAATTCCCTTCCATTGCAGAGTTTTGGTAATTCTGAAATTGAAAACATCTAAGGGCTAAGTAAACTGGTACATCTATCTTCTGGAAAGTTAGGCAGCAGTTAAAAAGAATGCAGTAAGCCTATTTATATTAAGACAGAAAGGTCACCAAGACATGCAGTATTAATGAAAAAAGCACATTGCAGAACCATACATACTATATGGTACCATTTTAAAAACAAAACTATGCATTTCTATAAGTAAAACTGCATATATAAATGGATAAGGGAGTGTGGAAAACAGACACCCACTAAGAGACAAAAATTGGAGGAATTGTGAAGGAGGCGTTTAGTCATATCATTATTCATATCCATCCATAACCATGGTTATAATATTTGAAATTTGCATTAATTTATAAGTTGATTGGATAGCAAAATGCAATTAAAAAGTTAAGAGTGATTAATAACGTGTAATAAAAGTCACAAGTAAAATGCTTCAACAATTTTTGAAGGGAGAAGACAATTCTGGGCTGCTCTAGCTTCATAGAGAATGCAGTGGGTTTGAGGGAGAAGGGGAAGGGGGCAAGGCAGGTAAAAGGGAGCCTGATGCAGACTCAGAGCTCTCGCTTGTTCCTCCACTTTCTCCAGTGGGTTTATGTAAATTCCCTTGCAAGGCTGATTGCTGCCCTGCCAAGGTTCAGATTGAGGAGTGAACTAAATGAACAGTTCACAATTTCTTTCATTGCTATGAATCTATGAATATCTTAAATTAGCTTTAGAAGAAACAACGAGCCCATAGAGAATGTGAATTCTAACAATGGTATTGGAAGGTGATGATTTTTAAAAGGAATATAGTGAAAACTTGAGGATGGGGAATTGTTTTTCTCCAGGATGCACACTGGGATGTGTATCAGAAATTAGGCTGGAGAGAAAGATAAGTGTTGAGAAGATAATTCCATTTTCCTAAACAAAAAAATCTCAAAAGGAACCCAAAACTGCTTTGAAACAAAACTTAAAGCTGGTTTCATTTATTCATTCACTCGCTTAAGGGATAGTTATTGAATGTTGATTGTGTACGGAACACTGCTAGGTGCCACGGGGGAGTGACACCTGCATCAGGGTCCAGGAAAAACAGCCCCAGACGGAGTGTGCTGGCTCTAGATCTGATCTCACACAGACTGTGTGGCCACTGGCAAGTCCTTTAATGACCACTGCCCCTCCCTTGCCTCACCTTCTATTGTGGCCAAAATTAGGATGGAGAACCAACTGATCACTCAAGTCCCTTTCATTATTAGATTATGATTTTATGAAATCCTAGGATTCTAACATTGCAATGATGGTGAAGTCTCAGGCAGATGGAATTTGGGGAACATAGGATTAAATGAGGAAGGGCCCAAAAGTGCCCAGCCTTGGGAAGAACCAAAATACTCGCTGTCATGAAGGTTCTCAGTGGATTATGTGTCTCTCGGAGTTTATCCAGGGTTCAAGCTTCATTATCACCCCTTCACACCAGTTCCTAAGATCAATGAAGTAGAAAGATGTTGCTGAGTTTTAAATCTCATGTTGTCATAATACACACAACGTCAGGCACTATAGTATTATAGTACAGTTGACATTTGAACAACACTGGTTTGAACTGCGGGGATCCACTTATACATGGATTTGTTTTCAATAAATACTGTAAATGTATTTTCTCTTCTGTTGACATAAGAACATCCAAAGCTGCAGAGAGTTTTTATAAGAGTTTATTCGAGCCAAACAGAGGACATGCCTGGAAGCAAGATCTTAACAGACTGAGAAAATGCTCTGATTACACTTCCTTATGATTTTCTTAATAACATTATCTTTTCTCTAGCTTTCTTTATTATAAGAATATAGTGTGTATTACATATGACATACAAAACGTGTTAATCAACTTCTTAGGTTATCAGTAAGACTTTCGGTCAACGGTCAGCTATTAGTAGTTAAGTTTTGGGGGAGTAAAAGTTATACTCGATTTTCTACTGTGCTGAGGAGGTCAGCAACCCTAACCCTGGAATTCAAGGGTCTACTGTAGTGGCTTTTGAAATGGAGGGACAATGTTAGCATTCCATTAAAATAATTCTCTAAAACTTTCTTTTGTGGGAATAAGTCATAATAGCCAATGTTTATTAAAGGCCTGCTACCTGCCAGGTACTGTTCCAAGCACTTTATATGTATTAACCTATTTAATTCTTATTAAATATATTAAATAAGATACTTATTAAATAATACCTAGTCCAATAAGCATATACTGTTATACCCATTTTACAGAAAAAAGGTTAAGAACGTGCCCAAGGTCACCCACCACACACCTGGTGGGTGGTAGAGTTGGGACTCCAGCCCAGGCACCCTTACTTCTCAGCCCTGTACCCTTATGTCCACATGGTGAGGACAAGCTGCCAGCATTCCAGTGACTCTCAAATTCTCTTCATGTTAATATTATGCAGACTTCTGGTTTAAAATTCCTTACTTGCGTCACTGTCTTACCTATGTCAAATGAAAGACAAAGAGCATCAGACTGAGCCACATCGCGCTTACTTTAAGCGGTCTTGTCACAAAGTATTAAATAAGATAAATTTGGTGGTTTCTCTGAAGCCTTTAATGTTCACTTATCCATTTCACCATCCGTCATTCTTTGCCCTATTTATTTGACTGACATTGCCAATTTGGACTTGGAACAGAGAAAGTAATTCAAGTCAGAATTCTCACGCTTTGACAGAAGTGTGTGCGCAGATACGGGTAGGGCCACCAGGCTCAGTACAGGGGCGTTTGCTTGAGCTGGTTCTGTGATGTCAGAAGAATTAGCTACAGCGACCATATTGTTTAGCCCAAAATCGCAACACATGGCCTGACCAAAGACTTCGGGGTTGTTTCTGGATGAGAGGCAGTCCTGATGGTATAGTTTAGATGCCTAGATTTGGGGTGTTTCCATGACTACAGGACAAAAATATAACAAAGTAAAATCAAATGTACCCTGAAAACCCAGGCCCTATGTTTACTGGCCTGGCACGGCAAATGGTATATACACAGAATTATGTAACTGGGATTTTGTGCTGCCTTCGTTGTTCAATAAAACCATTAAAGTTAAATAGTGGTGGTAGACTACAAAAAGGTGAATTCCAGCAGCTTATAAAATACACACGTAAACTTTTAGATCAGATGATAATTCACTGGGTTCCCCACCAGAGTGCTAACCTTCCAAATTGATCAATCTTCCAGAAACTCATTGAACTCAAGCATTGTCCACAGCAGTGGGTTTTCACCCCAGTGGTTCTGTAGTAAACAATGAAGATTATTGTCTCAGGTGGTGAAGAGGCAGTCCCGTAAACAAAATAAAGCAGAGTTTTCAGGCCCAATTTTTCCTTTCTGGGGTTATCATGGGTGATGAAATAGTGACTTCAAAGGAAAGCTCACCTGGATGTGACTTAATTCACCTGTGTGTTCCATCTCTATGAATGTAAGTAACAGATAGGGGGTCAGAAGGAGTCACATTTTGAGCGTCTTTGTAGAAAAGCATCATTTTCAGGTTGGAAAGGCTCTCAGAGGTCAGCTGGTGCAGTAGCTGTCAGGTGCAGCTCCACAGAGCTCAGTTCCTCAGAGGCCCAAGGCAGGAAAGGGGGGGGGTAAGCCACTGAGGTTCCCAGGCACCTCCTGACTCCAACCAGCACAGCTCCCCTTTCTTCCATCTGTTTTATATATTAAAGCTCCTAAAAGATTTGGTCTGAGCAAAAAGGAAGTTCTAAAAAATCAGCTGATTTGCTGGTCAATGCCCAACTGGACCCCTTCCCGTTCCCCCCCACGCGCACACCCTCTGGTCCAGGGCACCTTCCATTCTACCACCATGATGCCCCCAGATGTCTAAGCAGTTCCACCCGCAGGTGACATGACGTGGTGTAGCTACTGCTTGCTTGGTGCCGCTGATACAGTGCGCCAGGGCCCAGGGCCGACGGGACACCCACACAGCCACTGGCAGGGAGCAACACTGCCTGTCACTAGCATAAAACAGTGCACCCGAAGCCACAGTCCCCCAGCCACTTGTCTCCACAGGGCAGCCACTGCCTGAGGACTGAAGGTGGGGAACCGGGAGGAAGGAGAGGCAGGGGGAGGGCGGAGAAAGGGGCAGCTGCCTCTGCTTAGAGCGCAGTGTGTTCTAGCGTTGAGAGCCCACAACTGGTCCCCGCTGTGTCCTCGCTGCCCAGCAGTCATGGGTGTCTGGACTGCAGCCCACCTGCTCCTGACACTGTTGCTCTCACTCCCATCCCCAAAGGGAGCTCGCGGATCCGCTCACTCCCACCTGAGATGCTCCTCTTGGCTCAGACAAAGCCGGCCCCCGGCTCAGAGAAGCAAGACAGGCCACCGTTTATAACAATAAACCACACTGCTCATGTGAAAGTCTGATTTTTGAAGAAACAAGATAGTTCGCTCACTGTTCCTATTTGCCAATTCCCAAAAAGCAAAAAGACAAGGATTTTGTTTGTTTGTTTGTTTGTTTTCCATGAATAAAAGGATTCAGGAAGGCAAACCAGTTCCTTTTCTTCTGGGATGCATTACTATAACTCAGATTCAAGGACTAAAGTTAATCATTCATTTATATTCATTTCCCATCCAGCCAGTACCACAAGTGGCCAAATATATTTATATTAGAAAATACTATATAAGGCTAATAAAAAGGAAACACAGTATATATCAACAACTTGTACTTTTTAAAAAAAAAACACACTTTAGCTCGGGTTCAAGGAAGACAAAACGTGTTAAAGACACTGCGTGCCGCAGGAGCCCAGGGGGCCTGCATCCGGCCCACATCTGCTGCCCTCCAGAATGCCCATCCCCGAGACAGCCACACATTCTCTGCCTCCATATTAGAAAAAGTGTGCTGGCAGTTGAGCTTCCTGCTAGATTATTCCAAGACATGACTTGAAATACTTTTTAAAAAGGGAATGATTTGTAATCCAATGGTATAATTTAAATAAATTGGGTTAATGCTTGGTTCTAACGTTCATGGATGGTTAATTTGGTTCATTTGATCCGCATGTCATTTTGATGAAGTTGCATTTGATAGAGCTCTTTACATTATAAATTGTTAATGTGCTTTAACAGATATGACGATAAAATTATTGACTGTTCTCATTCACTTAAAGGTGGCCTTGGAAGAAAATGGTTTGGAAAGTATTACTTGTGCAATAATGATTTGCCCTTGGAGTTCATAAATGGAAGTGTAATAGAGCAAGTGATTTAGCTGGTATTACTGAAAGTGGTTTTTACAGCTACAAAATAATACTAACAAACTGTTATTTTAATACAGCACTTAGGGTAACACACCAAAATATACTAGAATTCTATTAGGTGTGAGGCTAAGAGATTTTTCGTACCCTATATTTCTACATATAGTCAATGTATTTATATTGAATTCCCTTATGTCCTACCTAGTTTTATTTCATCTCATTTTACTCTCCCCAAGGATAATTTTCAACTGACAGAGTAAAGATGCTTCGTTGCAGTGTCTACTTCATTTTTTCATAAATATTTACAATATAAAATATTCCGAAACACAGTACTGTACAGATTAGGGAAATGTCATGGGGACTAAAAATAAATAAATTGAATAAATTTCAACAATTTTAAAACAGTACACGAATCCACTAGGGGATGACACTACGAATTTCGTGTTCATATACATTTCAGAAAGCAGTATAGTTCTTTTTAAATTCATTACATTATTAAAAAGCTATAAGACCTGTTATTTCTAGATTTAAGATAATGTATACCTGTAGATGAAAGCCTTTTGATTCATATCCTTCTAAAGAAAATGATCCCAAAGAGTGCTTTAAAATAAGCCATCCTGTAATTCCAGATCCTTTGTCAAGGTGCACCATCAGCCCAACTAAACCTCACCGGTGACTCCCTGGCCTATAATCATGACTCCCAGTCTCAAATCACTGGCTGCTCTCTCGTTTTTTTAAAGCCACTTTTCAGAAGCTTGACAGCAGAAAAATGGTCATTTAAATCGAGATTGCTGGTAGCCCCGGCTGGTGTGGCTCAGTGGTTGGAGCGTCGGCCTGAGCGCCAAGGGGTCGTGTATTCGATTCCCAGTCAAGGGCACAAACCTGAGTTGCAGTTTTGATCCCCAGCCCAAGTGGGGGCACTTTTGGGAGGCAACTAATCTATGTGTCTCTCTCACATCAGTGTTCCTCTCTCTTCTCCTTCCACCTTTCTAAAAATCAATGGAAAATATATCCTCGGGTGAAGCTTAACAGCAACAAAATCAAGTTTGCTAGTGGCTTCTAACAAACCATCTTGCTGATTGGCTAGAGTTTGTCAAGTTTCTTATCAGTTAACATAGAATAAAAATTTCCAGAAGTTGTTTGAGGCATAAAAAATGGTTTATTTACTCTTTATCAGCTCTTTATGCTTGAGAAAGAATTTATTTAAATTAAAAGAAAATATTGGTCTAAAGAAACTATTCTGTCTTTTCATGCTGTTTCCCACAAACAGCAATTCATTCAATCATGGCAAATGCTTAAGTTTTTTTTTCTTTCTTTTCTCTCCTCCCTTCTGGGATTACAGTATAATTTTAAATATTGTTTACAGGAATACCATCCGCTATAATCATATAAATACAAAGACACTGAATTTGATTCTATTATATTAATGAGTCTTATACAATGTCTTGATACAAAATTTTATATTCCTCAATTATCTCAAGACCAATTAGTTTCCAATGACTCACCTGGTAATGAAAGTGATCTAAATTTTTTAATATGACATTATTACTCAATTATAAAACAGTTGAGCATTTTCTCTTTGCCAGCATACTCATTTCCAGGCTAATTCCCAAATGATGTTTGTTAAGATGTTAAATTAAAATGACACTTTCCGTTTCCAGTTCAAAATGATGGACTGAACACGTGTGCTTTCCATCTCTACAGCCCCCTCAAAAAAAGAGTAACGGTGAAGAAGCCCAAGAAAAGAAATGCTTACAAAAGAGTTAGGTGCTGGGGTTGGTCAGCAGCAGATGGGAGATTTTTACAAATTTCTGGAAGACTGAAAGTGCACAGAACCATGGAGACACTGTCACAGGGAAGCCATAACTAAGAATAAAGGCAAGAGGGAGCTGCACTGAGGGTGGGCAGGGTGGGAAATGGGGAGTCACTGAAGGTCTGCCTGCAGGACAGCTCAGTAAATTGGCTTCTCTCCCCCCCTACTCCTAGCAGAGTTTCTGACAATCTGGCATGTCTGGCATTTATTCCCCAAACTAACAATCTGAGGTTTCCTCTCTAAAGAAATCGAACAACTATAGAATTTCTATGGTGGATAAGGGCTCACAAAGTAAAGCTCCCCCATTCTGGCATTTGGGGGCTCTTGGTTCCTAATGGGGCACTCTAAGGCGACAACCTTATTCGCATGTCCTACACAAGCACCCAGGCGTCCCAGACAGGAACCGTGCCTGCCCAACAACAGCTGAGGGAATGACCTTGTCATTCATTCTTAAATATGCGTGCATGACCAGGGATCACCAGACATTTAAGGAAAGCCAACATGAAAGAGAAAGATGAGAATAAATACATAGGACAATTGACTCGATAAAATCATTGCAAGAACAGAAGATAGCATAAACATCTTAACTAGTTTGAGAGATTGGAAGATACAGTACATTCATAGAACAGAGTGCTATGAAAATGGAACAAAGAACAACAGAGTTCTTGGAAATTAATAATATGATTACCAGAATTAGATATTCAAAGGACTGAAAAAATAGATGGAAAAGTATGAGACTTCGAGGAACAATCCAGAAGATCTAACACGTGGTTTACAGGCATCCCAGTAAGAGACAAGTAAAGGGAGAAGCGAGAGAAATAAAGAGATGAGGGGAAATAAATACAAAAACACAGTCCCTGGAGTTATGAAAGAAGTGAATCTTCAGATTGAACAGGCTTGTTGCCAAGTGCTGAGCAGGATGGATGGGGTGGGGAGGACCCACCCCTAGACATATCCTTGTGAAATTATAAACATAAAGAGAAAATCTGAAAGCTTGGGGGGTGGGGGCACCAAACTTGTCTGTAAATCAGGCTGCTGAAAATAATGGATCAATGGCTTAATAATGTTGAAGCAATATGATTTTGGTGCTAAAAATTATATAGCCCACCAAATTATAATCCAAAGATCATTCAATAAAGACAGTTCCATTTTGTAAAAAAAAAAACACAAAGTTTCCTTCTCTGGACTGTCTCATGAAGTGGATACCAAGAAAACAATGGAGAAAACCAAGAAAGAGGAAGTCGTGGGGTCAGGGATGAGCAGGGAAGACAGTCCCAGGATGACCGCAGGGTAGAGGAGCCATCCCACAGCCCAGCCGGAGGTCAGAGGGCACACGCCCGGGTCTCGGGCTCCGTACCCAGCAGGGGACATGCAGGAGGCAGCCGATCATTGACTCTCTGATCATTGATGTTCTCTCTCTCCCTCTTCCTTCCTCTCTCTGAAATCAATAAAAATATATTTGAAAAAAAACCCAAAAACATATGATCCTCATGATTCACAGATTCCATATTCGTGAATTCACCTACTCGCTAAAATTTATTCGTAAACCCCCAAATCAATACATCACCCAGGTGCTTTTACTGTCGTTCAGTGATATGCACAGAAGCAAAAAACCTGAGCAGTCCATCGCACACCTTCCCAGCGGAGGCTGAACAAGGCCTCTCTCTCTGCCTTGTTTCATCTCTCACACTGTAAACTAGTGTCCTGTTCATGGTTTACTTAGTGTCACATTTTTCACATTTTTGTGCTTTCTGTTGGTGATCTCACTGTTTAAAATGGCCCCCAAGTGTAGTGCTGAAGTGCTGTCTCGTGTCCTGAGCACACGAAGGCAGTGATGTGCCTTCTGGAGAAAATACAACTGTTAGCTAAGGTTTGCTCAGGCCTAAGTGATAGTGCTATTTTCCGTGAGTTCAGTGTTAATAAGTCAATAATACATATTAAATAAGGTGTCTTTAAAGAGAAACACACATAAAACAAGTTTATGTATTGATCCATTGATGAAAAAGTTGTGACCAGAGACTTACAGCGACCTAACCCCGTCTCCCCCAGGAGCAGTAGTTCACTGTTCACTGATCCAGTGTTTCTGGATAATTTGTAAACAGAACTACAGCCATCCTCACTTATCAACAGGAGATAGATTTTAAGGCCTGGTGGATGCATGAAACCACAGATAGTACTGACCCCTGTATATACAATAAATCCCACGTAACGCTGTCGATAGGTTCTTGAAAACTGCAACTTTAAGGGCACTGACGTATAATGCAACCGGTTTCACCACAGGCTACTTGATACAAACAAGAGTGAAGTTCCTACAGCATCTTTCTGGTCACAAAAACATCACCAGACTTCTAAATAAAGACCAGAACACTTGAAATAATGTGAGCTCTAGATACATTTCAGAAAAAATAATGAAAAGAAGTGAGATAATTTACCACCTCGCTTATTCCAGTTCAAGGTCACAGGTGGCAGAGCCTGTCCCAGCAGCTCAGGGACACAAGGCAGGCAGGCACCTTCTGTCACACCCACCCACACTCATACTGGGACAACGTAGACACGCCAGTTCACCCCATGTGCACACCTCTGGGATGTGGGAAGAGACCAGAGCCCCCTGAGAAAATCCGCACAGATAGTGGCCTGGGGCTGGGAATTTTTTCTCATCAACTTGAACAACGAAACGCTGTCGAATGAAACACCATATTCAAGGGCTGCTGTGTTTTTCCTCCCCGTGAACACCCTTGCCGAGGTCTTCGTATAAGCTCAGTGCTTTCTCACGCAACATGTTGTCAGTTGGGACCTGTTTTCTGTTCACGTCTTCCCCCCACAGATTTAATGCCTTTTCCATCTTAACTAAGCGCTTGCCACGCACTGTGGCCATAACTTTTGCAGTTTGAGGTGCAACAGCAAAATTGGCACGAATTTCTTTTTCCTTCACGATTTCACAGATGTGAGATTCATTCTTACCAAAGATGTTAGCAACCTTAACATACGATTTTTTTTTTCTTTCCTTAAATTGAGAACTTTCACCTTTTCATTTAAAAGAAGCACTTCAGCCCTGGCCAGTGTGGCTCAGTTGGTTAAGTGTCATCCCAGGCCCCAAGAGGTCACTGGTTTGATTCCAGGTCCGGACACATGCCCAGATTGTGGGCTCTGTCCCCAGTAGGGTGTCGTGGGAGGCAGCCGATCAATGTTTCTCTCTCCCTCTTCCTTCCTCTCTCTCTAAAATCAATAAAAACTTAAAAAAAAAAAAAAAAGCACCTTACAGCTTCTCTCTGGTGTATCTGACTTGCCAGTAACAGTATCTCTACTCTTGCACGTAGATTTACTTATTAAGTAAAATAAGCGGTGCTTGACCACAAGCACTGTGGCAGTGGACCTGATAACCCAGGTGGCGGCCACTAGGAAGCTAACAGACGGGGAGCCGTGTGTCGCCGTGGAGACGCTGACAGAAGGGTCGTTGGCGTCCCAGGCAGGAAGGCAGGACGCCACACGAGACTTCACCACACTGCTCGCAACAGCGCACAATTTAAAACCTGTGAATTGTGGTTTTTTAAATCTTCACCCGAGGATATTTTTCCCATTGAGTTTTAGAGAGAGTGGGAGGGAGGGAGAGAAACATCCACATAGAGAGACACGTCAGTTGGTTGCCTCCCGCATGAGCCTAGACCAGGCCCGGGAGTGAGCCTGCCGCCGAGGGGCATGCCCTTGACCGGGAATCGAACCCGAGACCCTTCGTGCTGCAGGCGTAGGCTCTAGCCACTGAGCCAAACCGGCCAGGGCCCTGTGAAGTGTTTATTTCTGGAATTTTCCATTTAATATTTTTGGACTGAAGCTGACCATGGGTAACTGAAACTGCAGAAAGAGAAACGGAAGGAGGAGGGCTACTGTATCACACATAACGTGAGTCAGCTGCAATTAGTAACTCGGAGGTGGAGTGCTATACAAGGAAGACATGAAGCCAAGTAAAATGTGGATTGACTTTAAGCAATATGTTTTCAGAACAAGCTTCTTGATACTAAGACACAGAGATCCTGGCGTTGGACCACAGAGGAAGAAATGTGAGGCTAGCACCCCACTCAGTTCTGAAGAGACCAGTATTTACAAAGTCCTAATCATCTAAGTGCTGCTTATGGGCATTTAACTTCCAAAATAAACCTAGAGACAGAAATGAAGATTTCATTGTGATTACAGGACAAAATATAAATGTTATGAATTGGGACAATCTAAAGTATAGAAGACAGAGGTAGAAGTAAGGAGATAGAGAGGAGTGGGCCAGGGAAAGATGACACACACATCCACATCTCATGTAACAGTGGCTGGAGACAATACCTAAAGTTGGTAGAGTGAGAAATAGAGATTGAAGTGTATTAACAAGGTAATCAATGGAGGAAATAAAAATGAAAACACACAGTCAACAGTTGAAAAAGGGAGGAGAAAAGTGAGTTAAGTTCTCATCTTTGATAGACACTCAAAAAAGTGAAACTAAATCAAGAAGAAGAGGTATAAACATTAGAGTTTGGGAGGTAACCACCAGAACTAAAATTAAAAATTGTTACATGAAATGGCCTCTGGAAGTAAAGTTGGAGGAAGAAAGAGTGAAGTGAGAAACTTGCTTTTCATTTTATGCATTTCTTTACCTTTTTGATTCACTTTGTTATATGCAAGTATTACTTACATTTAAAAATAAAATATACTCAAGTTTTTAAATAACTTCTTAACTTGTTTTCCTTGCTTCACGGTGACCTTAAGCAAGTCATAATTATATGTTTTAGTTTGATGGTGGTGGACACTAACAAAGAAGTTTCCCAGCTTTCTCAGTCCACAGAGAACTAAGTGTCTGAGTCATTTTTTCTGGGAGCTCCTAGGCCAGAAGAAATGCCTATTAGTTTTGTTTATTAAGTGATTAGGTCCAAACAAGTTAATAAGTTTATATGTCCTAACAATTTAGTAGCTGTTCAAAAAAATATTAACACATCAATTAGAAAAAAAAGAATATTTATAGCCCATTCTTAAATAACCACAATGAATTACAGTAGGATATGCACACCTGTTGGACACTGCACAGCTTCTCAAACCTGCGGCTCAGATTGGACACTGCCACTCTCATGTTCTGTTCCTCATTGATTTTCACCTGACACTTGCCTTTAATCAGAGCGACAGCCAAAACCTCAGCATTGCCAAGACATGGCATCATCCAAAGGAAGGTCGTGCAAACTACCATGAACCACTGATAAAACCACTAGGAGCTGGTAGTTGTGAGGTCCAGCAGAGGCAAAGTATCACTGTGTTTTATTTGAAAGCTTCAACACTTGCCGACGTGTCCCAGGGTGCCTTGGCACACACTTTAGGAACCATGTCTCTCGCATCAATTTGAAATTGTATTATGTTCTGTCATGAAACTTTATTGGAAAACATTTGTGGACAAGGGTCATGTATATTCTACAATACCTAATGTAGTTACTTGTTCAATAATAAATGCTCCATAAATACTTTCATGGAATCTATGATGTCATAGATTACAAGATGCACACTGATTTCTAGAAATAGTAAAATGTAAAAAAAAAAAGAGCATCATAAAATCAATAAAATACAGTAGTTATTTGAATAGACTGGTGTGAGTTTATTGACCATGTCTGAGTCAGTGCTGTAGTTTAACATTTACCCTTGTGATAGCTGTAAAATCAAATTCATCGGTGTCTTTATGGGCTTAAAACCAGATCATAGAAATAAATCCTAAAAGAACGGAGTTCGAGTATGTCTTCTGCCCCAGCACACACAAACCGGCCTTCCCACTGCTCCACTCCTGGAGGTGGGAGGGAATGAGCAGTCAGCACTGCCTTCTCCCCCTTTCTTCCCTGAATTTTGAGTTTTATTTTCCTTTCCCCCACTGTTAACAGCTTAAAACTCTCCCACTCGCTTTGCAAGTAATTATGAGACTTTATACCTTAGTATTCTCGGTCTCTCAGATATGAAAGGACAGCTAGGTTGCAGATCTAGGTTGTATTTTTCTGGTCTTGTTCCCTATTCCTCCTAAGAACCCCAAAGCAGCCTGGAGAATGGGGCCACCCAAGCATGGCCACTCGGCCTCGGGGGGGCGCCCATATAGTGCCTATAACCACTCTCAAACACCCTGTTTTTCAAATATGTAAACCAACATAATGAACTAGAGTCCTTAAGCTTTGCTTAATTAGAGTAAAATCTGTCTCAGAGCAGAAGGTAAATAAATGCAAACATTTAAATATCACTGTTTGGAATGAAAGAAACGTCTGATGGAAAGAAATTTCACATTGCAGTAGTCTTCTCTTTAGATGAGTGGCCCTACACAGATTCAAATTCACAGGAAGTAAATAAATACCCATTCAAGTTTTTATCACATGGCTCCTCAAGAACAGATAGAGTCAAGGGGAAGGGTGGCCTGGAAAAGAAGTCAGAGGTTCTAATTTCTTCAACGCCAGGCAGAGTCCAGCACAGGCTGGGGGGCTGGGGGGCTGGGGGGCTGGGGGGCTGGGGTGGTCTTTAGAAAGCAGGGTCTTCTCTCGAGGGGCTCCAGGAGGTAAGGAGGCACAGCACTTCCTTCCATCTGTGGGTTCCAGTGGGTGGCGGGACATGTAAGCTCCCCCCAGCCTCCTCCCCGCTTCCCTAGGGAAGCCTTGATAGGTCCAGCTCTTAGTGTCCAGGGACCTCGCAGCCCTTGGAGCCCAGGAGTTAAGCTCCTGGCTCCTTAAACTCAGCGCAATGTCTGAATAGGTGGGATCCCCAGGTATTAAAGCACATACAAGTTAGTGCCACACTTGGACTTCAAATGGAGCTGCATCTTCAGCTCTGTCTTAAGGCCCTAACATAGAGGGAAGTCCGGGAGCCAAAAAAAGTCTTGTTACAAATGCTGTGTTTGGGGTGATCCTTACATTTTGCAATATTCAGCTGATACGTTTGTTTGATCTAAGCCTGGTTTTCCTTACTTGACTATTTAATCTTCAGAGTGTTTTAGGCATAACCCCCTGAAGCCACCTATTTTTCTTCTACTGCTGGTCCTAACTTCCAGTTTTTTGGGAAATTTGTGACACCTCCTGACCGGCATTGGGAAGCCCCTAGGTAGCTTCATCCTGCACACCTACTCATTCTCTGGCTATTTTCATTTGAGAAAAATGGAGGGGAAAGGAAGGGTCCTGCCCTTGCGGCCTTTGTTCTCTGTGCATGGTTCTCTCTGTTGGTAGGAGAGACGTGACCATGCAGCCTGCATGTATCCACAGGGCATGTCCACCCTGAGATGGGCTTTTTAGGTGGTTTCCTTGGCAACCAAGCCTACTAATCCTCCCCCTCCCTCCACTTCCCAGTAACTGAAAAGAGCACATAATTGGCTTAGTGGAGTCACCAATACTAATACATTTTTTATGAACATGCACAGGCTCTTTGCACTCCAGAACTCATTTCTTAAAAGGACTAAGCTTCTTTTCCAGGACCATTTGAAAGTTGAAAAAAAAATAGCAATGTTTAAGACCAGAAGGACCTTCAAGATCTTCACTGTCCAGTTTTACAGATGAGGCCCCCACCAGCGACACCCAGAGCTCACACATAGCTGGCTATAGAGAAGTGGGACCATGCCCTGGGGTTCCTGTTCCCAGTCCGGGGCTGTTTCCACTATACCAGGAGCCACTTCCAACTGGAACAGCGCCGCCGGCTAGCAAACATGTGCCGTGTAGCTCTCTCTGCGCACAAGGACCATTTCACATTGCTTTATGTGTCCCTGGCCCCTGGGACAATGATGACCAGCAACAGGTACTCGGAACATTTACTGATGCCTGATCTGAATTTCCTTAACATAAATCAGTGGTTATAATCCTAATATGCAGGTGCTTGCTTCCTCTGAGATGGAACATCTGTAAGTCTATGAGAGTTAGCAGCCTTGGGCATCAGAAGCACGGGAAATATAGAAGTTCTGAAAACAGTGATATTGTTTTATCCCTGCGCCTTACTGTGAAAGAGATAATATTCTAAGGCCATTTGCTTGTCTTTGTTTCTACTTAACTTTGATGAATACCTACATCTTTTGGTGACAGAATGACACATAAAATGGGAGCATAGTAAGTGCGTATAAGCATTTAAAATTAATGTATCTGAGGTATATAATAAAATGCCTCAAACTCGCATCCTTCACCTCGGGGGTAGAAGGCTGTTGAAAATGGGGTTTGCTGCTAATTCCATAGTTTTGTATAAAACTCCTCAGTCATAATAGAGTAATCAGATACTTTAGAAAATTGAACTCTCTGTTCATTCTTCCACCCGGATTAAATAAATCCCACTTTTGTGTCTTTCCCAGTAGCCGTGCATTCATTTAGCACTTTCTTCCATCCTATTTTTAGCCACTTTCTGAGGCCTTTTCATTGCCGTCTTGGCTGTTGGTAAGCTGACCTCGCCAAAATTTGAAATGGCTGCCTCAACAGGTAGAACCAGTTTCAGATTATTTTTTACTTTTTCATTTCTATCCCCCCAAAAATGGCCACTGAGAATGACATTGCCTTTGGGGCAGAGAACTTTGATTCATTAACACATTTCCTAGAAGTTTTCTGGTTCCTTTTCTTTGGTCCTGCTTGCTTGTCCTTTGCAATTTGCTCTTATTTATTCTGAATTATATTCCATTTTTTGGTCACAGTACTCCCCCAACCAACAAGTTAAGCTCTGTTACAATTCTCTGAATTAGTTTTAGCCTTACAGAGACTCTTTCAGAAGCACAGAATTATTTTATCTTCACACAAAAGATAGCTTCCTGAAATACACGTCTCTCGGTCATTGTATCGAAGCCGCCTCTTCGTGCTGATTCTGGAGTTTCTCCCCCAGATTACCCTGGATTCCCCATCCCAAGGAGCATTCTGACTTTTAATTTGCTGTTTAGTTACTGTGCATTAGCATACTCAACAAAACTGCCTCTTCTGGCATGTTTCTGTGTTTAAGAATTATTGGAAGTTTAGAAGAGTGTTTCCGTCTGAGAAATTAACTGTAGGTCAAAGCCAATAATGAAGCACCATGGATTACAACAGGCAGAAGCAAATCAGAGAAAAGCAGAATCGTGGTAGTTTTCTTATTGCTGCTGTAACAAATTACCCCCAAATTTAGTGGCTTAAAACAAGACAGACTTACACTCACAGTCTGGAGGTCAGAAGTCCAAAATCAGTGACACTGGGCTAAAATGAAGGCCTCGGCAGGCCTGGTTCTCTCTGGAGGCTCTGAGGGGAGAGTTCATGTCCTTCGGTCACATGGCTACTCACGCTGATCTCCTGCCTCCCTCTTGAAGGCCTTTGGCAATGACATTAGACCTGCCCAGATAATCCAGGATAACCTCCCCATCTCAGGATCCTCGGTTTAATCACATCTGCAAAGTCCCTTTTGCCATATAAGGTTACACACTCACAGTGGTTCTGGGGGTGATGGAGCGGACCCCTTGGGAAGCCATTCTCCAGCTGGCTAAAGACCGCGGCTTCTCTCTCTATGGCAGTTTCTTTGGCCTGGCCTGTTGAGGTAGGGCTGGGGGAGGCTTGTGGGTGGGCCTGCTGATGGCCTGCAAAGACTCCGTGCCCAGCTTCCTGCCTGCAGCACCCCGCGCTGGCTGCCAGGCCTCAGCCGTCCCCCCGGGACTCTCAGGCATGTCACAGCGCTGTTCCCAAGATGCTCGCCAGCCGCCCCTCCTCACCCTGTTTCTTTCCTTTTCAGCATTGTGCTAGGGCCGGGAGACAGACCACTGTGACTGCAAGCTGAGAGGGAAACTGAGGCAAGATGTCGGGCCGGAGCGGGAAGAAGAAAATGTCCAAGCTGTCCCGTTCGGCCAGGGCCGGTGTCATCTTCCCCGTGGGGAGACTGATGCGTTACCTGAAGAAAGGGACGTTCAAGTACCGGATCAGCGTGGGGGCTCCCGTGTACATGGCAGCAGTCATCGAGTACCTGGCAGGTAATGTGACCCCGAGGCGCAGGTCACCCCCCCAGATTGCAGCCTCCGCTGGGCCCCCTCTCGCAGGCCGGGAGGGGTGCTGTCTCCAGGCCGCTGTGGGTGGTACCGGGTCGCCACTTGCCTGCTTGGCCAAAACCAGGTTCTGCAGGCTTTAGGGGAGAGAAGAGGGCTTAAGACGGACAGATGATCAGCACGGAGGAAGAGAGCCCGCGATGAAGTGGCTTTTCCGTTTCCAGACCAGCCTGAAAAATGTGTGCCTTGTTTAAGCAAAGCAATGTGTAAAAATCTAGGTTCCCCAAACGGAACTACCAAGCAAAACAGAGACAGACTCATAGACAGGGAGCAGGCAGGCAGCTGGGGGGGGGGGGTATTGGGGGGATTGACAGAAAAAAAGAGAGAACTCATGGCCGTGGACAACAGTGTGGTGACTGCAGGCTGGAGGGCGGGGTGGAGGTGGTAGAGTGCAGAGAGGGGATAAAAGGTGATGGAAAAAATAAAATTAATTTTTAAAAAAATCTAGGTTCCCAAAGAAGAGAAACTACAGGGAGAATGGGGGGTTGCTGTTCATTTTGTGAAATACGTAAAGTCCTCATTAAACATCGGTTCTCCTGGTGTATGAAACTAGGACTCAGTGTCCATAAATAACATTGACCAGAGCGTCAAAAGCATCTTCAGCTGGTTCCGTGAAGCCAATAATGTTCTGGTTTTGCTCCTTTACAGAGGTGGCTCTCTGTCTACACTGGGTACATAGGAAATAGTTCCCTATGTTGGTTGATGTGAGTTTTGCTGTGTGTGTTCTTTACATAGTTGAGTAACTTTCTGTTTCGTTTTTTTTGTTGTTGTACTCTTACGTTGTAGTTAAACAGAAACCACGCTTCACGATTTCAAGGATGCTTTAAAAATATATAAGTATATAAAATATATAAAAATAAAAATACTTTCAATAATAAAGATAAAAATAAATTAATAATAAAACCAAAATAAAAATAAAAATCTATATAAATAAGTGTGATTAGTTCATTGAAGGGGTCCTTTTAGCCATTGGCAACAATGTCTCTCTGACTCTGCCCATGGTTAACAAATTCCCCAGGAACCTCCCCAAACCGTCTACCCAGAAGCTGAGCCCCTTGCAGACACAACGTGAAAACCCCCAGGCGGGCAGGGCTGGACCCAGTTTCTGTCCCAGGTCCCTCTTCCCCTCCTGTTTCTCCCTCAAGATCAATCTCTTCCTCTTTAAATACACGGTCCTATTCTTGGTCCCCATCACTCACCGAACAGTGTTACTAACAAAAAGTTTGCCTTGATCCACCCGTGGGAACCTCCCCCTGGGCCTTCATTCAGGCAGACAGACCTCGGCATCATGAGCTTGTTCCTTATCGTGAAATGAAAGGCTTATTTCTGGGGTAAAAGATTTTCAGGAGGATCCTTAGGAGATTGGAGAGGGGCTGGAGGGCTCTGAAGTTCGACCACATCAAGTGTGATAGAGCAGTGCTTTTCAAAGTGGGATCACCCCCCAGGATCTTGTTGACAAGGTCTGGGGAAGGGCCTGAGACTCTGCATTTCTAAGGAGCTCCAGGTGATACTGATGCTACTGCATCCACGACTACTCAGAGGAGCAGAATGGTAGCCAGTCTTTCAGCAGCAGGCCTAAAGGCCTGGAGAATGCTTGTTTAAAATGCAAGTTCCTGGCTGTACTGCTCCCCAGTGGTATTTACTGGGTCTGGGGTAAAACCCAGAAATCTGATTGAAAAATCTGCTGGTTCCGGGATGGAGAGGAGAGACTTTGAGAAAGATGAATGAAACTTAGAAACAACCTATTAGGCCTGTATCACCCACTAAGACGAAACCACTTGGGTAACCCAGAGATCCTCATCCTCCAAGCCAGGAGCTGGGGTTCCCTGTGTCCCTTCGACCCCCAAGCTGTGCACTTTCCAATATACTAACTGCCCCATTATATTATAATGTTTGTATAATCAAGGCAATTAAGAAGTACTTCCTGTGTCTCCACTTGGCAAAAGTCTAAACTTCGTGCATAATAAAACAAAATTTGGCCTTTTGAATCACTGGCACCTCTGTTAGTTTTTAGTTCGGATAAAAGATTACATTTTCCTATTTATTCAACAAATATCTGTTAAGCATCTACATGTCAGTCCACACACTAAGTCTTCAGACTTCTCTCTGGTAATAGAATTGGACATTTGATATGATTTTTAATTTGGCTTGGATGAGAGCCCCCAGCCTCCCTAGCAATCACACTCTGACTTTGAGCCAGCAGGTCTTTAAGGATTTATAGTATCTCCCAAAGTAGAGAGTTCTCCTATTTCTCAGTGGAATTCTCAGAATCCTCCGTTCACTCAACAGACAGTTACTGAACACCTACCACATGCCAAGTGTTCTAGATGCTGAGGATAGAGCGCAGGCCAAGACAGACAGGAATCCCTGCCCTCGGGCAGAATGCATTCTGGAGGGTGTGTGCTGCGTCAGGTGGTGCTGAGTGCCGGGGCCATTAAAGCCCATAGGATGATCCCCAAAGGGGAGGGGGGAGAGTTGTAAATAGAGCTGGTCCAGGAAGGCCCTACTGAGGGGGTGGCATCTGTAGGAGGCCAGGGAGTGGGACTGCAGATATGGGGGGGCACCCCAGCCTGAGGGAAGGCAGGTGCTGGGAGTGTTGGGGGAACAGCAGTGGAGCCAGAGGGCTGGAGCTGACTGAGGGGCTTGGACTGTAAATGAGGCCCAAGGGAGAAGGGGCTGGGGGGGGGGGGGGCAGGAGCCAGCAGTGGGGGCTCTGCAGGGTTCTGAGCAGAGGCGGAAGTGATCTGATCCTGGGGGGGTATACAAGGGTGGTGGCAGGGAAAGCAGCTGAAGGCTATTGCAGAGATCCAGTGAGTGGGCAGTGAGTGGGCAGTGAAGGCACCGAGAAGTGATCAGAGCACTGATACGTTTTGAAGGCAAAGCCAAGAGGATTTGCTAATGGGCTACACAGAAATAGAAGAGAGGATGAGCACCGGGAAGGATGCTGTAGCCATTAATATCCCCACCCTCCTCCCCAGCCAGTCCCAGCGTCCAGCACCTTCCTCAGTCAAGTGGAGAAGGTGAAGTTGGTTCTTCTCAGGCCCAGGCCCGTTTTCTCTGTGCCCCTTCCCTTTCTTTTGTGCATTTCCCCCTCTGAACTGGAGTTGAGAGAGCACAGGCTTAGTTAGATGTCAGTTTAAGTCTGGTTCATCAGGTTACCAGCTTTGTTACTTTGGGCTAATTCCTGAATCTCTCTGAGCTTCAGGGATGTGGAAATGCCTGGTGCACAGGATGCACTCAGTAAATGGTAATTCTCTCCCTTCCATTAAGAGCTGATGAAATCATTCAGGACAAAATATAACAACTAATTCTATTAAGGTGTTGTATTTTGGGGCTCTGTTTGCATTTTAATTAGACAAGGAGTTTTAAGCCAAAGAAATGAATCATTAGTGGAATTGTAGGCTGTTGTTGAATAAGAAAAAGGGGGGGGTTTGTTAGCTGGGTTTGTTGTTGTTGTTTTGGAGGAGGTGTCAATCGATTTTGTTTAGGAAAAGACATTCACAACGTGAAAACCTCCTGTCCTTGAAATGACCTTCAACATTCATGACACAAATATTGACTGAGATTCTCCTTTGGATTAGGCTTTGAAGATACAACAGAAAACAGACAGACTTGGTCTTGCCTTCGCTGGGCTTTCATTCTAGCGGGGCAGGTAGGCATTGAACACAGCACGAGACACCATGCATGTTAGGCAGAGAAGTTAGAGCTTTGGGAAGGAAGGCTGGCACAGGGGAGGCTTCCTAATGTAAAGCAAGGGTTTTAAGACCTAAATCTTGATTTTTCTCAGATTGATTGATTTAAAATCCTGATGCCTGGGTCTCACCCCCAGAGATTCTGTGGTATGTTCCAGGCATCAGTGTTTTTCAAACCTCCCCCAAATGATTCTGATGGGCAGCAGAGTGGGGAATTACTAGGAATTACCAGATTCAGATGGGGGGTTGAGCTACAGGAGAGGAGGAACAAGGGTGAAGACCCAAAGTTTAGAGGGAGTATGTAGCCCTTCCAGAAACCAGAGGAAGTTCTGTGTACCTGGAAAGAGCTGGGAAGTGGCAGGGCCAGGGTTGGAGGTGGGAATGCGATGGGGTGAAGCCCTTGAGGACCACAGTGAGAATGTGCATGTTTTGAACACACACCAGGGGAAGGCTTCGAAGAGAGGAGGTGGCATTCTAGGGACATCATTGGGGCTTTAGGTGGAGAAGGGTTGGCAGGGAGAACGGTAAGATCCGTGTCCAGGAAAACCAGTGGGGCTGTTTTAGTGTCATTTTTGAGAATTGACAATGGCCAGGACTAGGGGTGCATAGTGGGGACGATGGGAAGAAATGGACAAACTTGGGAGATACCTGGAGGGTAGAGTGAGCTCCCCTCAGCAATGGATTCGATAAGGGGGAAGGGGCGTCAAGGTCGGCACAGGTCTTTCAGCCTTGTGTGGCTGCTTCCCTTCAAGCCAAGCTGGGTGCATTGAGATGTGGCCTGGGGGACAAGAGGATGGAGAATTTGTATAAGGAGCCTGGCCAAGAGGAATGGAAGAAAGGCAAGTAGCTGGTGCGTGGAGAATGCTGCCTGTAGCCGAAGTAGGAAACAGTGGAGGAGCAGCAGGAGGCAGGGTAAGGGGCTCAGTGTGGGAGCCGTAGGGTTTTGGTGTCTACAAGATGCCCAGGAAGACAGAGTGGTTAGGGACGCTGGATTCTGGCTCTGTCCCTTAACAGCCAAGAACCGTTAGGCATGTCACTTTTACTCTCAGTGTCGTTGTGAGGATTATGTAAGATCATATATGAAAAGTGCTTAGCACCTCTCCAGGCGCATGGTAGCAACTTAGCCTATGCAGCTGCAATTGAGTGAAGACCTACTAAGCGTATGCGGGACTCAGGAGGGAGCTGTAGGCTGGAGCTGTAGATGGGGCATCTTGGGCAGACTGCAGTAAAGGCCGTGGGAGTGAGTGAGGTCACCCAGAATGCGCAACAAGAAGACTGGAGAGCCCAGGATCAACTGAGTGGCACCAGCGTGCCTGGGCGTATGGGCCAGGTGGAGGGGAATGGGTGTCGAAGGAGCTGAGAGGGCAACCAGGGGTTAGGGTGAGAGGCAGTGCCCTACAGATCAAGGGAAGGAGAAGGAGTCGGTAACCCTCAGGGGTCACGCCGATGAAACCAGGCAAGGACAAGAGATCTAGCCACCTCAAGGTCATGGCTACCATGGCAAGGACAGTGTGGATGGTGAAATCCAAATCGCATTGGATTGAGAAGTGGGAGGTGTGGGAGGGAGAGTAAAGGGGTGGGGAGTCTTCTAGGGAGGTTGGCCCAGAAGAAGGGAAATGAGAGGGGACAACAGCTGGTGGGCTGGAGGTGGGAGGGGATATGACACAAGAGAGGCTTGAGCCTGGTGTCCTCAGATTCTATCTTTAGTTTCACTAACCGGACCTGAAATTTAGCATTTCCCTCCTTTATGAGCGTGCACAGCAAACCATAGTAGCATCAGCAACACCTGGGGCTTCCTCGCCAATTGAAACCACTGACGTTTTCTTATTTCCATTGTTACAGCTATGCAGAATATCATTTACACTCCTCATGACTTCAGAAGCACAGTTTATTAGACCTCCCGCTAGATCTTATTACTTAATGTTAATAAAGAAGCATGTAGCCTGCTGTAGCCCAGACATTTGAATACTTTGAAAACTATGTTTCAGTGTAATCAGTTTTTTTGTCATCCTGTGTATTTTAGAACCTTACTCTGTGGCCGTGGCCGGTGTTGCTCAGTGGTTAGAGCATCGCCCCACGCCCTGGAGGGTTGCAGGTTCAGTTTTGATCATGGACACATACCTGAGTGGCAGGTTCGATCCCCGGCCCCAGTTGGGGCGCGTGCAGGCTGCAACCAATTGATGAGTCTCTTTCACATTGATGGTTCTCCCTCTTCCTCCTTCCCTTCCTTCCACTTGCTCTAAAAATCAATGAAAAAAATATCCTCAGGTGAGAATTAACAAAAAACAAAAAACCTTGCTCTGTGTTGGTGAGGATGTAAAGAAGTTGGAACCCTGTGCGTTGCTGGTAGGAATGAAAAATGGTATAATGGCTGCAGAAAACAGTTGGACGGTTCCTCGGAAAGTTATAAAAATTGTCATATGACCCTGCAATTCCACTCCTAAGTACATTCCCCAAAAGAATTTAAATCAGAGACTGAAACAGATACTTACACACAAATGTTCATACAGCATTATACATAATAGCCAGAAAATGGGGACAGCCCAAATGTTTAACCCAGTTCACATCGCCAACATAAGTGAAGGAAAATGGACTGAAAATCAAGCCCCAAATTTTGGAAAGGAATTTTGTATTCATCAGCAATAGATTTAGCGTAAATTTGAGATGTTGAGAATGAATACTTTACCCTTTTTATGGTGAGAGAATGTCTTGTAATATGTTTGTTTTGTTTTTTTGGTTTTTTTAATAAACATATTTATTTACTTTTTTAATATATCTTTATTGATTTCAGAGAGGAAGGGAGAGGGGGAGAGAGAGAGAGAGAGAGAAACATCAATGATGAGAGAGTTATTGATCGAGCCCACAACCTGGGCATGTGCCCTGACAGGGAATCGAACCCCGATCGCCTGGATCCTAGGTCGATGCTCAACCGCTGAGCCACACTCGGCCGGGCTTGTAATATGTTTTTAATTGAAAGGACAAATGGGTCTTAAAACAGGGTTGAATTTCAAGGTACCTCATGAAATCATTATGTAACTTAGAAACCCATCATTTACGCATCATTTCCAGACAATTGGATCTATCCATTTAACACCAAGTGTTTTTTTATCTAATGATTTTCATTTATTACATTTGTGTTTTGAAAATATCACTTTGGCATCCAGGGCCACATGTGTGATTGTGCGGGTTACACACTACACAAGGACACACATTCAGGAGAGTACCATTCACACAGTGGACCTTGAAGAACTGTAGATTTATTATGAGCATTTCCAGCAGATGGCAGTAAAGAGTCTTGTCCTAATGAAATCAGGATATTAAAGTGCCTTGAGGAAGGGGCATCTTTTTCTAATTTGCACAAAGGCACGTAGGGTCTAGCGGTGGCCTTGTTGGCATGGATCTGGAGAACAAAGCAGGGGACAGGGAAGCCATTCAGGCAGCCATTACAATTTTCTGGGCTAGAAGAGGAGAGCCTTAAGTCAGACAATGGCAACAAGCACGGAGAAGACGGTGATGAGGCTGAGAGGAGGGAGGGAGGGCGAGGAGGGAACGACTCCTAGGTCTGTGTGGGTGGAGCTGCCAGTCCCAAGGGTGCTGGGAGGAGCAGGTTTGGGAGGGGAGTGATTTGGATTTGGGGGGTTTGATTTACCTGTGGAACGCCCAGGTGAGGAGTCCCAGGTGACATCACAGCAGAGCTGGAGGTGCAGATCTCACCACGTGGGCAGGCAGGTGGAAGCTGGAGCCACGAATGGATGGGGTTCCCCCAAAAGGGCCTGAGCAGAGTAAAGGGCCCAGACAGAGCCCCGGGGGCACCGTCACCTAGTGAGCAAGGGTACAGGCAAGAAGGTGCAAGAGAAGGAGACAGTCTTGAAGGGGTGGCCACTCCTTGCCCTCTGTTCCAACCCTCCCTTTAATGTGGTATTTTCCATCTCTTGCGGGCTGGGATATCCCGTGTTGGTTCGCTTTGTATACGAAATAAGAGGATACAGGCTCTTCCAAAATAATGTGCATGGTGAGCTTTCCAACATCCCTTTGGCTACAGAAATCTTTTTTTTTAAATATACCTTTATTGATCTCAGAGAGAGGAAGGGAGAGGGAGAGAGAGAGAGATAGAAGCATCAGTGATGAGAGAGTCATTGGTGGGCCGCCTCCTCACCCTCGACTGGGGATCGAGCCCACAACCCGGGCATGTGCAGTGACCAGGAATCGAACCGAGATCTCCTGGATCCTAGGTCGATGCTCAACTACTGAGCCACGTCCGGCTGGGCCAGAAATCATTTTTTTTACTACCAGATACTCAGCTGCATTCCAGATGGTTACCATTGCTGGAAGTGAGACTTGCAAGAAGTGAGAGGTTTGCTATGGAAGTCTATAAACTGCTATAGGCGTCTCCACCACTTAACGGAATAATGATCTCCCCACAGAATTTCCAGTGAAACAAATGAGTGCTATATAAACCCAGTTTTCCTACTGATTGCCAATGGAAAGGTACTTATGTTCCCAAGATCAATAAAATCACTCAAGAATGTAGCAACTATAACGTGGAAAAGATGTGAGAATGAATTTGCAGTGACGTAGCCCTTTTCATTATGGAAATGCCATATAAATATTTAATTCTAATGTTTATTTTATAGTTCACATGAATGCATTTGTCGGAACGGCATTTGAAAATATTAAGAATGATTAATGTTATTTCACACACTTAAATGGTGAAGTCCCTGTCCCAAGGCATGTTCAGATGAAACAGTCACAGGGGAAAGAACTCCTTGGTCTAGATTTTCTTCTGTGTATCATTAAGAAGTTTCCCTCTTTAAAGAAAAAGAAAGCTCCACCTCTGCTTTTGCACTAGAGCACATGATCGAGGTTTTCTTTCTTATAACTGATTTTGGAAGGGCTAGTCCGGGAGCTCAGTCGCACGCAAGCCTCACCTTGTGCCCTGCTTTGTGCCATCTGCCGAATCGCTGCCTTTACTCCCCTTCTGTGCTGCATTAGATTCCGGCAGATTTCCCATCTGTGAGTCTCATGTCTGCGCATCTGTCTCTCAAGCTGAAAATAACCTGACCTTCAGGGGCTTTTTGAAGGCTCCAAGCATGTAGGTCTTCCCATTAGCCCTGCTTCTCATGCTGACGGCTAAGTTAATGAATTTGGGAGGATGCTTAACTTTTTCCTCTAAATGCAGGTGACAGAGGCAGGAGAGTGATGGTCCAAGATGCTAAATTAAATTTGATTGCTCAGAAGCTTAAAATTGGGAGGCCCCTTGGCCTTTACACCCATCTAGAAAAAAAAGGGTGAGTGAAGCTCGCCTTCCTTCCAGGCATGGGGCCCCTGAGATGACCAAGTGCAGGAAACTCCCTTTTATTGCAAACCGTGGGGAGCTGCACATTTTAACCAAGAACCTATTCGTGAAAGCTTTATGACTACATTTATTTTGGATGGGTACACTTTTTAAGATAAAGGGTTGGGGAGCAGTCTGAATGCAGCAAATCAGATGACCTAATATGGCATTAATTTCAAATACTCTGTCCCATTGTCCCAACAAATATACTTCTCAAACTATAGTGCCCCCCCAATCTTTGATTCAGAAAACATGACCACTGTATAAATGGATTGTTGGTAAACACAATATTCATTGCTTAATAACCTGGAAAGGATGTTGCAAGATGAATTTGCAGTGATTTAGTACTTTTCATTATGGAAATGCCATATGAATATTTAACTCTAATGCTTATTTTATTCTAATTTTTTGTTAATTACATTTGCTTAGTTAATATGGCATACTTATGCCAAGTTTTTATTTTATTGCCATAGATTTTATAAATGATGGCAATTTCATGTGCTATTTTATTTGAAATTAGGTTGATTGCAAAGATGTACAGAAACACCTATTAATTTCAGAGTTTAGTATTTATGCCATTGTGCCAGCAAATCCCCACCACACACACGCCTGTACAAACACATCACACAACAAAAGTACGCACATTTGCACATACATACACTCCCCCCCACACACACACATTAGTGAAACAACTCATTGGCACATTGCCTTTAGCTTTCAAGGGAAGGAATTTTTCTTCATAGGCTCATTCATACTTTTGCAGGCAGACAAGTTTGATTTAGCAGAACGGCCTTCTAAAATTGAGGAAGAAAGAAAAATAATAAAAGGAGGAAGGAGAAAGCATACAGATGGTATAAAACAATTCTGTAGATGTCAAAATCTTGACTCAGAAAGTCTGATAGCATGTGAAGCAGTTTTAGGAAAATTCCTTTCTATCAATTCTTCCTCATTTACCAAACTCAGAGCCGTGCTTAGGTTCTGGGGGTATGTGGGAAACCCCTGGACCCCAGCACACCCCCTTTGCAGATCTCAGGCATCTCATAGGAATTCACTTCTTGGGTTAAGCATTGCCTCATCCCGCAGTGTAAGTCAGTCCTTCCCACCCACATTCCTTTAGGACAGAAGGGACTTGAGGCACCAAGTGGAGAGGGAAAGGAGCTTCTGAAAGGGGTCCCAGTGGGTACCAAAGGCAGGCATCACCTACATCACTATTCCCTTCAGTGATGTCCTGTTGTCTGTAGGCTGAAAGAAGCTCAGGTCCTATGTTAGGGTTTTGTTTTGGTCAGAATTAACTTCTGCCAACAGTGATTTAAACAAGAGTTTATTTCTCTCATACAAAGATCTATAGAACACATCCCTTGGTCAAAGATGGTTGCTAAACTCCAGCCATAGGTCCTTGGTCCACCTGCAGAAAAGGAAGGCGTAACATACAACACGACTGCTTGCTTCTCATTGGCAAGAGCTTCGTCACACGACCACACTTATCGACAAGGGAGGTTGGGAAAAACTTTCTTCATTCCTTCCTATGGATATGGGCTCAGCAAAAAAAAAAATCAGAGGTGAATATACTAAAAAGGATAGGGAAGAATGAATGTCAAGGGAAGACTAGAAGACGTTGTTCCAGGATCTTATATCAGGTCTTGCTAAAATATCTTGTCTGACCTGAATTCTCTTCAGCTTCCTAGATTTCTTTCCAGGCCCAGATATAAAAATCACGAATTAATGTGATCAAACTCAAAGACCATTCCCAAAGAAAAGCTTTAGAAAGCTCAGAGCCCGTTCTGTGACGGCCTATTAACTCCCCCTTGTAATTTCAGCGGAAATTCTAGAATTGGCTGGGAATGCCGCGAGGGACAACAAGAAGGCCCGGATAGCCCCAAGACACATCCTGCTGGCCGTGGCCAATGATGAGGAGCTCAATCAGGTACCTCCGCCGCCCAGGCACCTGCCGTCGAATGGTTTGCCAAGCAAGCTACTGCACGTGAACGCGGCTGCTGCAAATCATTCCTCTACACCGCCCAGGCACATTCATGCCAAAAAACTTAGATCATACCATTGAAGAACCAATTCGGCTAGCCACATCATTCAGCTTCAGAATCAAATTGCATCTGGACTAGATCCTGTTATATATTCTGACCAGAGCTTTTCCTCAAAGGAATGTGGAGACCGCTGGTCTGCTCTTTACTGGGTCTCGCCCCAGCCTTGACCTTTGAACTTCACTTTGTCAAGCTGCTCTCTGCTGGCCTGAGGCTCTTTATCTTCTGGAATTCCAGAGCCCTGGGCAGCATTGCTGGTTTCAACCTCTACGCCCTTTCATTTCACTTTGCTTGTTTTGTTTTCTGCGCAAGATCACGGGAGGCCTTGATACCTGCAGAGACACACTCTGCAAGCGAGACAGGGACAGCCAGTCAGACTGTGTATTCAGTTTTGAGGGGAAAGCGAAGGCCAGAGTTAGCCCTTGTTTTGACAGCAGTTAGAACTGTATTAAATCCAGGATCAGCAAGCTCAGAACTGATGCATTTCTCTCCTCAGCTGTTAAAAGGAGTGACCATTGCGAGCGGAGGCGTCCTGCCCAGAATCCACCCTGAACTGCTGGCCAAAAAGCGAGGGACCAAAGGCAAATCGGAAACTATCCTCTCCCCTCCTCCAGAGAAGAGAGGAAGGAAGGCCACGTCGGGCAAGAAAGGGGGCAAGAAATCCAAGGCTGCCAAACCACGGGCGTCCAAAAAGGTGAGCCAGGTTGCATCTGTGAGCCGGGGACTCTCAAAACAGGAGGAAGGTTGAACGACCAAAAGTTGAAGGTGTAGCTGCATCTCCAAATAACTGAGGACTCTCCACAGCTTGGTGCTGGGAGAAAATGACAAGAATGAACTCAGATCGTCAGGCAGGGTCTACTAGACCTTTCCAAACCCAAAGCGTAGGTGTTTTTCATGCTTCCTAATCCCTTCCATTGCCCCCACTGAAATCTTACATGACAGCTAATAGCCTGGAACTCTGGGTTTCATTTCCCCGGCGCTCCATGGTGCCCACTAAAATATCTCCAGTCTCCCCTAGATAATCACGTAAGCCCAACCACCAGGATTTCAGGTATTTCAGATAACCCGATACGCTAAGCAGCTACAGCTCAGAGATGCCATTTACTGAGTAAAACTTTCATAGGCTGCCCAGCACAGTAACCGCTCGCCACATGCGGCTATTTCCATTTGAATTTAATTTAATTAAAACTAAGTCAAATTTTAAAAATTCTTCCTCCGTTGCACCAGCTGAGTGCTCAGTCGCACTGAGCAGCACATTGCCATGATCACAGGGAGTTCTGTTGGGCAGCGAAGTGCAGCTTCAGAGGGTGTCAGCTCCACTCCACGACCCCGTGACAGCACATAAGAGCTCGCTGCGCTGCCTCGGGGCCCCCGGAAATCCCGGGGAGCGTGGGGGGCGAGCAGTGTGCCAGAGTCACCCCACTTGGCTCTGATGCTTGTCATCATAAGCTGCAGGCGTTGAAAAGAGCAAGGATAACGTGTCCGCATCCAGGCTTGAGTGAGGGCCGCAGGTGCCCGCGAAGGCTTTAACGGTGTTCCTAGGAGCGCCCTCTCCTTTCCCTGGTATTGTCCTTTGCTTCCCTCCGTGGAGACGAGCAGAACACAGCGCATAGCCACTGCCTTTCACATCCGCGGCGGCGGCAGCCGCGGGAAGAGCTTTATCGAGCCACTTTCGCCTTTTTCTAGATGATTTCCCACCTGTCCCTCTGATTTCTCTCCACAGTCCAAACCAAAAGACAGTGATAAAGAAGGAACTTCAAATTCCACCTCTGAGGATGGGCCGGGGGACGGATTCACCATCTTGTCTTCCAAGAGCCTTGTTCTAGGGCAGAAGGTAATACAGAAAATTAACTGCACTGTGCTGTAGGAAAGCATGATTGCATTGTTTTAGTCCTTCCCTGAAGATATGTTTATTGACTTTTCGAGAGAGGAAGGGAGGGAGAGAGAGAGAGAGAGACAAACATCGATGTGAGAGAGAAACATCTCTCGGTTGCCTCCTGTACGTGCTCCAACCGGGGCTCGAACCTGCAACCACGGTGTGCGCCCTGACGCGGAATCGAACACGAAACCTGCTGGTGTGTGGGGTGATGCTCCAAGCAACTGAGCCACCAGGCCAAGGCCGTGGTTACATTTTTATAACCCGCTGTTTACAAGCAGCGAGGCCTCCTTCATCCCTGACTCCCCTAATCTGACTTTTACTCAGGTCTTGAATTAGTCAGTTTTAAACTAAAGCCTAAACAAGCTCTTCAGTGCTAGGAATTCTTCATGCTGATGTTAGTCAGCCAGAGGTAAGCATGGAGAATCCCTCTGGGCAGTAGACAGAGTGGCATTACTGGTTTCGCTGGAAATGCCCATGCCCCAGTTATTTCTGTGCTCCCGAACTTATAGCCAACTTCCTCAGACAGGCTCTGGGAGGCCCACCCTCCGTGGCTCAGTGTAATTTATCAAAGAAAGGAAATAGAGATATGTTTCCTGAAAACCCCTGGTGTAAGATGAATTATTTGCCAGTAATTTAGTCTGCCTGCCTTTCTCGACTGCAGGAAGAAATAAACAGGGCTAGACATTTGAACGGTCTCCAGCAGCACAAGGGCGGCCCAGGCAGACATGCAACTAATTCATTCCCACAGCATCAGAGTTTACCAAGCAGGTGATTTATCTGTCAACTCAACTGGGGCTGAGATAAGATCCACAAGGAAACAGCTAATCGTATCTCCGGTGGAGGAATGTTTGCAGCCTGACAGTATAGTGTGGACCTCTATGAAGCAGTGGGGACGAGCGTGTCACAGGAAGAGTGTGAATTGGCAGGTTCCCAATTCACCACTGATGGAAGCCGGGAAGCAAAGAGGCGGGCTGGGGACCATCCGTACTTCCATGGTGATGAGCTTCCTCTCACTTCCTGAGGGGACCGCCAAGTTCTTGCTCACATGGGGAGACAATGGATTATGCCTCCATCCCACTAAGTGTGAGCATAATAGGGCAGCATTTCACAAGTGTAGCCCCAGGAATGGGGTTCCCTAAAGGCAAGGGGGCCCGACAGAGGCAGGTCAGAGTCCTGGAGCCCGTCCCTGCTCTCAGGCAAGGTCATCAGCTTTGCATCCTTGCCCCAGAGGCCTGTGCTGCTCTGGGGAGAAGGCAGAGGAGAGAGCAAGCCCTGGGTTTCCCTTGCAAGAGCTACTCAGAAAATAAGTCACCGAACAGCAAGGCTGCCAGGATTGGGAAATGCAGGCATAGGGTGTAGGAAAAGGGAAAAGGGAGGTCCCGTTTCTGCTTCTGGAGGAAGAGATTTGTTGCTTGCTGCTAACAGAGCGAAAATCAAATCCACTGAGCACAAAAGAGCCTGTTGAAAACCAAACACCTGGGAAACGTGGGACGGTGGCTCCGTGTACAGCCCTTTGTATTGACATTCAGTATTAATAATTGAATTAACAGACATGCTGTAAAATATGGAGATGTTTAATAGGATTTCATCTTTTCCACACTCTCGATCTTTCTTCCTAATGCAGCTGTCCCTGACCCAGAGTGACATCAGCCATATTGGCTCCATGAGAGTGGAGGGCATTGTCCACCCAACCACAGCCGAAATTGACCTCAAAGAAGATATAGGTAAGGTCCTGAGACTTTGGCAGAGGTGCCATAGAATAGCCCACTATTTGGGCAAGTTCTCATGAGGTGGGTCATTGTCAACTGGATATCCCCTGCTTGGGGTGCTGTGCCAGACTCTGCCTTTGTGCGTAGCTGAGCAGTATTACTAGAGAGTAGCTAATTTTGTTTTAAATCTGCATATATTTTTGAAGCTTTTATTGAAGTGTTATGTAAAAACAGATCATTAGTGCAAAGCTCAGGGAATTTTTCTCAAAGTGAGTACATCTCTGTAACCAGCACCTTGACTATGCAGCAGAACCTTCCAGCAGCTCAGAAACCCCCTCCTCCCTGGTCCCGGTCACCATTCCCTCTGCGGGTGAACACCGTCTTGTCTCCTAACAGCAGAAATGCTGTCATCTGTCTTGGAGCTTATAAAAATGAAACCATGCAGTATGTCTTTTGTGTCTGGCTCCTTTTGTTCAACTTTATGTTTGTGAAATCCATTCATATTGTTGAGTGTGTTTGTAGTCTGTCCATTTTTATCTGCTGGATAGTATTCCGCTGTAGGAATATACCACAATTGGTTGATCCGCTCTACCTTGGTGGCATTTGGGTAGTTTCCAGTTTAGATGGTAATGAGTAAGACTGCTATAAACATTGCTGTTCATGTGTGGGGTAAAACTCTACATATATTTCAAGCTTAAGTATTGAGAACACCATTGGTAAAAAGGAAATGGACATCTAGGAAAAGTTAATTGTCGTTAAGGCGGGAGATGTTACCAGGCTAGGCAGAAGGTAAGCTGTCAAGGGCACAAGAAGTAATAGCATACTAAATGGTCACCATCTTAGCCCTGGCCGGTGTGGTTCAGTTGTTGGACATTGTCCTGTGCACCAAAGGTTGCCAGTTTGATTCCCAGTCAGGGCACATGTCCAGGTTGCGGGCTCAATCCCCAGTAGGCGGCAGTGTCCTATTTTACCATTTCTATAGTTTGCATTTTTGTATTAGGAAAACAATAAAGATATTCCAATTTTTTAAGTGGCAGGGTTGGTGGTAGAATAGAAAGAGCACTGGTATTGGAAGAAATACCAGCATCATAAGTCGATGCTCAACTGCTGAGCCATACCGGCTGAGCCAGGTTTCTTAACACTCTGAACCCTCAGTTCCCTCACCTGTCAGTGAGGGTAACAGTAGTTTGTGGCTCATGGGGGTGCTGTGAAGATCAGATAACATAACACATGGATGGGGCTTAGCACAGTACGGGGCTTAAAAGCATTTGATGAATGAGTCTTCTTATTGTTGCTGTGTCGTTGGAAGGGGTCCCTCTCATCGTGTTCCATTCTCCATTAGCATCACCCAAACCAATAACCCAGTGCAAATAAAACCCTGATTTATCCTTTTTAAAACAGTGTCTGCTATTGCAGAAAAGTCAAGCATACACAAAAATAGCAGAACGTAGAGTCCTGCCATCTCCCGGGGGTTCCACTTGGCTTGTCATAGAAGCACAACCCTGAAATATTGAGTAGGGAATTGTCCTAACATCAAAGACTTGAAGGATCTCCCAGCAGAAACCTGCATTTTTCCATTGAAAATCAAGGCCCACATTGGGGAGTAACATTCCAGGCTGTCTGGGCCTGTCTGTCCTTTGATGCCAAGGACTTACAGCACACTGATGGAGGTGAGAGGGGAACAAGACCCCAGTACTCCACCCAGAGGTTTCTGCTGCACCATCGGTCACTTCAGGCCTGGGCTGGCCATTGTGACTATATCCCCAAGGGTGGCTCTGGGACCAGGCTTAGAAGCTGGTGACAAGAGGGTCAGTGAGATGCCCCCGGTACAGGGTGCTGCCATCAAATCAAGGCATCAAATTAAATCAACACAACAGGTACTGAGCCCAAAGAACAGAACACTGGAACCTCAATTTAAAAAAACCCAAAAGCACCACCTTCAGGATTCATGTCATGAGACACTTTATGGCCACATCACCTCCTCAGAAAAGGTCCTTTAAGTGTTTGTTAGAATCTAAGTCCTGATGGACAGAAGCCAGAGACGCCTGTCATGGGTGACCACTGGCAAACCAGGATTTCAGTTGCAGAGTTTTATTCTGACTTTCTGGGTATGGTTCGTTTGTTTGTTTTTTCTGGCCTAGTAAAAGTATGTCAAGCAGTGTAATTAATGACATTGAAAAGAGCAACTGTGGTGGCTTCCGCTTGTTCTCCTTCACAGGTAAAGCCTTGGAAAAGGCTGGGGGGAAAGAGTTCTTGGAAACGGTAAAGGAGCTCCGCAAATCCCAAGGCCCTTTGGAAGTCGCTGAAGGTAAGTGTGGAACTGGGCCCATATTCCCAGTACAGCCTCGCCACCCCCCTCTCCAGCATTACATGCTTCCCACATACTCTGTGCAAAGCAAAAGATGCCATGCCTGATTAGAAAGCTAGTTTTTAGTTTGAGCGGCCCAGATCCTAAACTAGGTAGATCATTTCATGTGCTTTGGGGGCTATAAAGTATCTGGATAGTTCAAGTGAATTTGCATCAGATCACCCAAAAATGGCCTGGAGCTACTGGGTAACTTTAAGTCATTCTCTTCCCTCAGTCCCTGGTAACCACTGTGCCTATGGATTTGCCTCTTCTGGACTTGTCATATAAATGGAGTCCTACAATATGTGACCTTTTGCGTCTGACTTCTTTCACATAATAGTTTCTTCATGGTTCATCATGTAGCATATATCAGAACTTCATTCCTTTTGATGGCTGAATAATATTCCATTTTGTTTATCCATTCATCACTGGGTTGTTTCCACCTTTAGCTATTGTGGACAGAGCTGCTAGAAACATTTGTGCACAAGTTTTTGTTTGAACACCTGTTTTTGAGACTACTGGGTAATTTTTTTGATGGGTGTGTCCAACTTCAGATCTGTGTCCCCACCCACGCCACCGCAGTGATCATCTGTCTAGTCAGTGCCAGGTGCTGCCCCGATGCTCAGGCTCTAAAGACAATAAATCCCACTCCTGCCCTCAAGCACTGGACAGCCTAGGAGGAAAGACAGCCACAAGAGTGGGGCACAGAGAGATGGGAACAGGACTGCAGCGCTCGCCCTCTGCTTGAGGGAGAAGGGGAGGCCCCGTGAGGGTATAAGACCCACTTGAGGGCAGGTCATCATGGCCTTAAGGGCGTTGTGCGTAGGAAGGCTTGGTCATGAGCCAACAGGGAGCAGCAGGTAGAAGGAGACCCTGGTAGATGAGAGGGGCTCCTTTGAAAGTTAAAGCCGGGGACTGTCACGATCAGATTAGATCGCTGGAAAAGTAATGGAGGTTTCAAGTCAAGAAAGAACATGAATCCACACTGTACAGTCTGCACATACCATTCCCCATACATATAGCAATGATAGAATTTCTTTTTTTAAATTTTAAGACAGAACCGCACTGAAATATAAGACAAATATTCATGTGGGCAGGGATAGGAGAGTTTGCAGAAATTAAACTGGTGACCTCTTGGTTCATGGGTTGATGCTCAACCACTGGGCAAGAAGCAGGATTTTTAAAGATCATGGCTGAGACATTTCCAGAATGAAACCCATGAGTCCTCAGGTTGAAAACGTTGAGTATAATCAATGAAAATCGTGGTGACACTTCAGAAGTTCAAAACTGAAGAGAAACCTGAAAAGCAACCCAAGAGGAAAGGCAGATGGTTTGTAGACAGTTCTCCTGAGAGCGGATTTTTCTCGGAAACAAAGGATGCTGGAGATGGGAAAGAAATATCTTCCAAGCCCTGAGGGGGAAATCTGTTGATGGAGAATTCCACAGGTTACTTTGTTATTATTCAAAAGGGAAGGCGAAGGATGCACAATGTCAGACATTCAGGAGTTGTTAGAAATCCGCAGCTGCTCCCTGAAAGAACTGCTGGAGGCCTCACTGTGAGAAACGAGTGAACCCAGGAGAGGGCTGCAGAGCACAGTCCTGAGCTCAGAAACCAGTACAGATCTGTTAGGTCCAAGTCTCTATGGCCTGGGATGGGATTTCCCTGAGAAGAAGGGACTGGCGAGGGTGAGTCTGGAATGGGGAGGCAGTTCATCAAGTTCTAACATCGTATTTCATTTAGTTTAAAAACACCACCACTTGTAATATATGCCCTGTTCTATATTCCACTAAGAAAGAATAGATTTCCAAGATGGGTATCTAGTAGGAGACCCCATGTAAAGCCAGGACACCTTCAGTTTAAGGGCAAGCAAGGCATGGACCCACTGAGCACCGAGGGCAGTAGGTGTGTGCCTTGACCTTGGCATTGTGTTGACCAAGAGGGAAAAGCCTCACTAGAGAATCTGAACCATAAGCCGGTACTGCCGCAGACTTGCAGCCAAGTCCAGGGTGGCCCAATCACCTCAGGCCGGGAAGTTAGTGGGACATGACCTTGGTTTGGTAGTGTCCCCAGGTGACACAGAAGCAAATGCACCTTCTCTCTGAAAGCTCAGCTCAGTCCGGGCTGACAGTGATTGTGAGTCCTAATCAGCCTGAAGGCTGGATGGGATGAGTGGGAGGTGGCGGTGGAGATGAGGAAGATGGTCCTGGAATGAGACAAGTCTCAGAAAACTGACCGGTGTTCCAAGGACAGAGGGAGAAAGGAATCTGGTTTCCAGGATGAGTGATTTTGTTGAGCACATGTTGGGCCTGGGGCACATGTCACAAACAGTGTGAACGCCTGCTCCCTGCGCCCTGCAGGCTCCTCAGCGATGATCAGAAAGACAGTCACTATCTGGGGGAGTGTATGGCCAAGTGCAGTGGCTCTCACAGCAGACCTGCTGAGTCAGGATCTCGGGGTGGGGGGTAGGCACATCTGCTTGTTAAAAGTCTAAAAGCCATTGTATTAGCTTCCTATCACTGCTGTAACAAAGTACCACAAATTTTGTGACTTCAAACAACACAGATTTATTCTCATGAGTTCGGGAGGTCAGAAGTTCACAAGCAGTGTTTAAAAAACTAAACTTAAGATGATGGCAGGGCTGGTTCCTTCCCAGGGGGGCTGTTCCTTGCCTCTGCCAATCCTCGGCTGCAATGTTCCTTGGCTCCGGGACGCCTCTCTCCCATCTCTGCTTTGTCACATCATCATCTCCCACCTTGACCTTCTTGCCTCCCTCTTAAAAGGACTATGTCCCCATCTCAAAATCGCTCACTGAATCACATCTGCAGAGCCCCTTATGCCATGCAAGGCAATACTCACAGGGTCCAGGAGTTAGGGCGTGGACACGTGGGGAGGCCATTCCTCAGCCTCCTACAGCCTCCCAGATGATTCTGGTGTGTACCTCCGATCAGGAACCATGGTAAGTAGGCAGCCTCACCTCGTGACTAGTTGGCAGACCACATGAAAGTCACATGCTGTCACATCAGCCTTGAAAAAAGCTTGTGCCGACTATCCAGAGCAATTCCAGCACAGCGCCTGCTCTGTAAATGTAGTCCCCATCAAAAGCATGGAATGAATGCTTTCTGGCCAACTTCTCTGTCACCTCCTTGTCCCCCACACATCTCATAGGGACATGTGGGGTTCAGCCTAACGCCCTGGTTAAAGGTAGAGACTAGGACATAACCTGCAGCGTTTCTCTCCCATGTCCCAGCCGCTGTCAGCCAAACCAGCGGACTTGCAGCCAAATTTGTCATCCACTGTCACATCCCTCAGTGGGGATCCGACAAATGTGAAGAGCAGCTTGAAGAGACCATCAAAAACTGCCTGTCGGCGGCAGAGGACAAGAAGCTAAAGTCTGTGGCCTTCCCACCCTTCCCCAGTGGCAGGTGAGAGGCGCTCTCCAGGCGGGCGGGCAGGGGAGGTTGGAGGCCAGCCTTCTCCCTGGGACCCAGTGCTCCTCCACTCTGGCAGTTCCAGATGACATGACCAAAGGCTGCCAGCACAGCCAAGCATGCTGACTGGGCAATAGGGCAAGAAACCCAGTTTCCATCCAGAACACTCGGAGGGGGCAGCGGGGAGTATCGAGAGGCAGACTTCTTTTTTGAGAGTTCGAAGGCCAGGTTCCCACCAGCTGTCCCTGTCTAGGACACGTGATCAGAAAACACCAGGCTTTGAAGGCCCTGCTACTCATAGTGTGGTCCACAGCTCAGCAGCAGCAACCCCACTGTGTTAGAATTCAGAACCTCAGACCCGCTCCAGGCCTACTGCCTCAGAATCCCCAGGGGACTCCTGGGCTCTGGGAAGCAGGAGGCCCAGAAGGCTGAGGCTCTGACATGCACACCCAGAGAACTGAGAGGCTGTCACCTAGGGTTTGCTTTTGGTGGGTTGGAGAACAGACTGTTCTAATTGTCAGAGACCCCAGCTGGGGGGGAGAACAGTATTTTGGGTAAATAACAAGGATATCTGTCCTCACATGCAGCATGTCCCCTCTCTTCACGCTTAGAGCCAAAGCAAGTTATTGCCTTAATTTTGAACTCGTCTCTTGGGAGATGCCCTGATGACACAGATATGACTTACACTCTAAAGACATTCTGTTAATCTGGGTTCTGGGAAGGCTAAGAGGGAAATAAGAGGCCTAGCTTCCTGCTGCTGTAATCCTATCCCAACCTAAGCAAGAGGCGCTGGTCTCCAAAGCCCAGCCCAGCCCAGAGGCTGCAGGCTGAATTCTTTGCATAGCGGACCACATGCCATGATGTTCTGGACAGACACTACATATAAGTCAGAATTCATTAGACAGGCCTATCCTGGGATCACCCAGGGGGGCTTGGTGACCCACATGCCCACAATGGCTTAGGCCCTAGAGGCTGGTGCCATGGCTCGCCCTGGCAGACAGTGCTGTCTCAGCTTCCTGGTGCTTGGGGCCCAGCCCAGAGTCACTGCTGCTGAAATGACACAGCACATCTATATGGGCTGATGAGAGGAACATTAAGTGCATGAAAAGGAATCATGAAGACAAGCTTTTAAGCATGTATTTTCCCTTTAATAAACAATTTACCATGTAAACCAGTTTTGAGGCAGCTAAAAAAAGAAAACTAGATGTGCTTTTCTAAAGACCAGGTATTTGAAATGCTGAATTGGTAGTTTTTAAAGCCAAGTTTGGCTTAAGTCAGGCTACATATTCAAGCACAGGGCGCCACCCGCTGGCCAGCCCTATGACCCTGGCTAAAACCACTGTGCCTCTGAGCCAGTGTGGCACCTGTAATGTGAGGATGCCAGTCCCCTGCTTGTTGCCCCCCATCCCCCAGGCTGTCCCTCTGACTAGCATCAAAGGAGATCCTATGTGGGCCAGCCTGCACATGGTGAGACCCCATGCCATAGAAACCAGGGCCCAGCGCCAAGATAAGAAGGGCCCGCATTGCCCTCACCCCGGGCTGTTATTCCATGGTCCTGGGGACCAAAGTGACATGAGTTTTTTTCCCTTTGGCACAGAAACTGCTTCCCCAAACAGACGGCCGCTCAGGTGACCCTCAAAGCCATCTCGGCCCACTTCGACGACTCGAGCGCGTCCTCACTGAAGAACGTCTACTTCCTGCTGTTCGACAGCGAGAGCATCGGCATCTACGTGCAGGAGATGGCCAAGCTCGACACCAAGTAGCCGCCGCTGCCGGCCTGGAGTTGCGGGAGGATCGTCCCAGGAGCGGGTTTTATTTTTCAAAAGGAGAGAGGAAGGGGGACCAGGGGAGTGTTGGGCGGCCTCGGGAGCAGGTCCCGCCCGTGGAAGGAGCCCTCTGCATTTTATATTCTCCTTAAAAAGAGCCTCAGTCCCAAAAACCAGGTCTCCGCGAGGGGTTCTTTCCTTGTGTTTTCTTCCTGTTGTTTTAGAACTTTTTAAAAAAAACAGACTTCATTTTAGATTTATAGCATTGACTTTTACACACACAAAGAAAATCCTTTCAAAATTCTTAAGTCTTCTGTTTCTCCTTTTGCAAGGAAGGATGGCAACCGAATGACCCGGGCTTTGCTGGCTGGCTGTGTTCAGTGCCGGAGAGGAGAAACTTAGGCATCTCACCGGTGCTTTCTCTTGTTTTAGTGCCCCCGCCGCACCCCTATATCTCTACTCCTAAAAAGGTTTTGCTTCAGGCTTTTTTCTGTTTTGTTTTGTTTTTTAAAGAAAAAGAAAATGAAAGAAAAAAATAAAAGATCCAGTGTCTTTCTTACAACATATTCTTTTATTGCAACATTTTCCTGTTTGGAAAACCGTCCCCGTGGGTGTGGTGGACACGTCTAGAATGTTATAAATGGAACAAGTCCTGTCTCTAATGGGCTTTGACTCCTGCCATGCTAGGCCCAGGTCAGATAGCACAACTGGCCTGTGTTTCTCAGGCATCAGGTCCTGCTTCCAGAAGGGGGACCTAGTTGGCCTTGGTCCCCAAGAACGCAGCCTGGGGCAAAGCTCCAGTGGGGAGGCCATGCTTTGGGAGAGAGGCATATTTCATTAGGCCCAGGCCACAACCCAGACATGATGGAGTGACAGCCCCAGGGAGGCTGGTGTCCAGGGATTCTGGCCAAGTATCCAGAAGCCACCATCCAAAGTAAGCAGGGAGGGACAGGGTGGGCAGGGGCAGAACCTGAGTTTATTCAGATGAATTCATCAACCACTTCTGCTGTAGAGAGTTAACTTACATGGTCCAATATTGGCTCCTCCAGATTGAAGTTCTCTCCCAAGTAGGGGAGTCATGTATGTACCTTAATCCAGCTGCTTGCAGGCATTATTGCCACATGGCTGGGTCTCCAGGTAAGTGACATTAGGATTGGCCAAGAAACCAGAAGCACAAAACCTCAAAGGGTCCCCTAGCATCAGTTTTGTCACTTAAAAATTTGCCCCTGACAGCAACCTGGAAGCACACGGGTTCGCCTGCTGACCCCCGTCTGCTCCTTGAATGTTCACCAGCCAGTGACCCATCCAAAGGTCACATAGCTCGGCTGCCTGTCCTTAAACTCCTCCAGCGGCTGGCAGCCCTGGTTTCGGTCTTCACTTCTGTTAGCTTTGTAAAAACTCACTGTTAGAATGGACTAACCAACAGGGATATTTTTATCTTTTCTTAAATGTAACCTATGATATATAATCAGGGTCTAAAAATGGAAATATAGAAAGTTTCATTAAGATTAAAGGCTGTAGGGACTAACAGTTTAAAATCAGGCTCCTATTAACAACCACAGTATTACAGGATGCGTGTGCTTCCCCCTCTCTGAACGACGGGTAAGACGGGTACAGATCCCCTTCCTTTGCTGGTCTCACTTTGCAGGCCCTCCTTCCTGCCCTTACAGACAGGGTACCAGCCATCAGGAGACCCAGCTCCCCGCCGCCATTCCGAGAGCTCTGAATGCCACACCCCAGGTGCTCATGGTCACACATCCAAGAGGAGTCTACGGCAGAGAAGGCCACTTTGCCTTCCCCAGGACCAAGCGAAGCATTTGGCCAGCACATGGCAAGCAGGCCTTGCCAAACCCAGAAGGAACCCTCTGGGGAGGTGTCTTTTTAATGTATATCTCTCTCTCTTTTTCTCTCTCTCTAACTTCCTCTCCTCTCACTCTCCCTCTCTCCTCTCCTCTCTCACTCTCCCTCTCCTCTCACTCTCCCTTTGTCCTCTCTCACTTTCCCTCTCTCCTCTCCTCTCCATTTTTGATTTTCTGTAAGTTGTGTCTCTGGTGAGTACATCACTGGCATCTTACTCCAGAAAGAATGCCCTTTGGCATTTGTCAGGCAGGTACCACTTGTCAAGCAATCCATTCACCAGGCGATGGTGGTACCTCGTCTCCCGCCCAGTCTCCTCATCAGGGTGGAGACTGCCGCATGGTTTTCCAGCTTGTGGAGACAAAGAGGTCCCGGCTCTTGGCCAGCCGGACCATGAACCGCCCCACGTAGAAGCCACTGATCTGGCCCACACCATCATTTCTCCCCATGGCCAAGAGGAACGTCAGTGCACCTGTGGAGCAGAGGCACAAACTAGAATCCTGCTCGCCATCTGTGGGCCTGCAATTCTCAGATTTATTTATTAATTCCCAATTATTAAAGCAATCTAGGGAGTGTGTCTATAGCCAGCTTTGAAAGCTTGTCCTGGCCCTGGCTGCTACAGCTCAGTTGGCTGGGCATCGTCCTGTGCACCGAAAGGTTGCTGGTTCGATTTCCAGTCAGGGCGCATGCCCAGATTACAGGCTAAATTCCCAGTAGGGGGATTGCAGAGGCAGCTGATTGATGTTTTGCTCTCACATCAATGTTTCTCTCCCTCTCCCAAAATCAATAAAAATACGTGTTTTTTAAAAAAAGAAAATTTGTGCTAATGGATCAGTCACCTCAAAGGCTTCACCATGTCTAACCCCAATTCTTAAAACTGTGAAGCATGTGAGGCTCCCTTACCTGGTTTATAGGCTTTGAGGGGTCTTTGTTTCATAGAGTTGATGATGTTGGCCACAGCAATGTTGGCATGGAGGCCGGCGTGATAGGCCATCTTGGGCTCCTTCACATCAGCACAGTCGCCGATGGCATAGATGTGGCTGCAGCCCTCCACCTGGAGGTACTCGTTCACCCTCAGGGCACCATTGCTGGCCAGTCGACTATCTGCCAGGCAAAACCAAGATGCTAAGCTGACATGTTAAGTGGCCTCCAGAACAGTGCTGGGTGGCTCTGGTGCTGATCAAGCCACCCTGCAAAGGCACATCCTCCAGAGGCAAGCCTCCCACCTAATTTCTGCTTGAAGTCCCTGCTTTAGAATTCTTCCTGCAAAGGCAAGGTTACTATTCCAGGGTGGAAAGTGGTTAGAAAGACAGCAAGTGTCATGGTATGTAATGTGCATAACTCGATACGTTACCATGACTGACTGACAGTGCTTAAGTTCACAACTTGCGAAGTCTTGGATCTTCTTTTGACTGTGGATCAGATTTTTAAAATAAATGCAGGGCTTTAATAAATGATAATTTTTTCACTTTAAGGGACTTAAAAGAGTTTATCTTTGAAATATAACATTAGAACAATTAGGTGTTAAATTTTTGGGATCTCTGTCCATTGTATGCCCTTGATTCCACCCCCATGCCTGGCCTGGACTAGCCTCCTTCCTCTGGGATCAGATAAGTCTTTCCTGCAGGGCACAAAGTAGGAGCTCCCTATGCAGGAATGGTACTCAAGAATAAATGATGGGGACCTGGGGACACAGCAACCACAGGGATGACAAGGAGCCACTGAGTCTCCAGTTCACACATGGAGGTCATCAGTCCACCTGCTCCACGTTTCAGTTAGCTAGACAGTTCAATATTGAGCTTTAAGAACATGAAGCCACAATACTGCTCCCACTCCCCAAATGGTCATTCCAAGCTCCAGTGGCTAAACATCTGGATCATGGTTTGGGGAGCAGCACACCTGTGAATAGAGAAAGGCTTGACCCCAGAATTTCCTCTGCATCTGTGACCCAAGGAAAGGAACAGAAAATAGATCTTTTTTGGCTCTCTGAAAACTGTTCTCATCTCTCACCCCTTGGGGGCAGCCCCAATTTTGGAAGATTCTCGTCATTTTGGACATCTTGGGCTAAGTCGTCATCATCACAGCTGAGGAAAGGACAGCAAAAGTGAGCCTGAACCTGAATTTAAAGTTTGAAGTCATCATTCAGAAGACACAAATGAGCTGCTGGGATGGAGGAAAAAGGTAGGGTGGTGCTGATTCCTGGGGAAAAGGCCTGAGGGGCCTTTTGGACACAATCTGGGGAAAGGACAATGGCTCCACCTCCTGCTTACCAAATGCACTGTGGTAGGCAAAGCTGTTGATCTTGATACCGTTGCAGACAATCACCAGGTTGGTGGCCACCTCGGTGCCTTTGTCAGTCTGTACACTGATGCACTCTCGATACTGGTTGAAAGGCAACTCCGCCAGGTTGCTCACCCGCTCACCTGTCAAGGGAGGTCTGTGACCAGGAGGCTGGCAGAGGGTCATCAAGGCCAAGGTCTGGGCCAAGGCTGAACTGGGGAAATCTGGAAATCTATAAAGGCCCCAGGAAAGGCCTGGACACTGTGGCTCAAGTAGGCAATGACTCCACTCCCCACTTACCTCCCTGCTCTTCTCCCAGTCCATTCGCTGCCCCAAGAAGTATAACCTGGATATCGGGCCCCAAGGGATACAATGGAAGGGAAGTTCCAAGATGCAGTTTGGAGCTGAGTTTTTCAAGTTGTGGGGAAAGCTATTTGAGGAGGACCTCCAACATGCCTCCCTGACTGTCAGCTATGCCAACCTGACCAGGCAGGATGAGCCCTCCAGACACACCAACAAAGGTGAAGCAAGAACAGTCAAGGAGCCAGCCTACTGTCCCCTCTGCCTAAAAGTAAAGATGACCACAGTACTGGAAGGCAGGTACAAGAAGACCAAGAGCCAAGGTGGGCTTTCACAGAGCAGATGCCTCATGCCTCCCTGAAAAAAACAAAGAGGCTGAGCCCTGTGTAGTATGTAGGACACCACTGGGGTTAGAGCCCCACTGTCTAGCTGGGGGGTTCTCTTCTCTCTTGCTCTGGACAAAACTCACACTCCTCACCACCCTCAAAACAGAAACCAAACAACCCTATTCTCTCCACCACAGAGACATCATAATTCAGGTCAAATCCTTTAGGTGATTTTTTTAAATCATTCAACAAATAAGTACCATGTGCACTTTATCCAAACCCATAGCCAGGACAGTGCCACCTCTGTCACATGGAAATCCCGTAAGTACTAGGGCCTCTGCCCTGCCCGAGGACAGACACAACCTCCAACTGGACAGCAGGCCTCAAATGGGCTTTGATGCTCAACCCAAGCCTCAGAGCATGGCCACCCTAGAGCTGGGGGCAGTGACCAAGTCTCTGAGCCCAATCTCACCAGGCCAGGGAGAGGGGCAGGGCAGAGGGGAACTGGCACATACTCAGAAGCAGCTGCACCCCTTTCTGGAGCAGGATCTCCTTCGCTTCCTGCCGGACGCAGGGCAGGAGCTCCTTGTCAGCCAGGGCCATTTGTGAGTGAATAAGAGTGACCTGGGGACAAACAACCATAGGACATAGAAGGAGCCACTGAGGCTTCTGCTCACAAGAAGAGGCTTAAGACACACCAGTCTGTCTCCCCCACCTCCTCCCCTACCTCCAGTTTACAGGTTTGGGAACTGAGGCCCAAGTAAAGCAATTTGCCCAACACTGGAACCAGTTAACAGCAAGCTGGGCTGGAATGCACGTCTCCTAATCTAGGACGCTCAGGATGTGCCAGCGCGCCATCACCACACGGAGCACCACGTGGAAAATTATTTTCAAGCATCCTCAGGCACTTATGGTTGTACAGTCTATATATGTAACTCATTGACATTCTAACTGTAAATCAACCTCACATTTACATTAAAGCTGGTTCTAAAATTGGAGCTTCCAGGCATGTCTACTTGCTGCCTGGGTCAGCACAGGAAAGTGGGAGGCAGCCTGGAGTGATGTTTAAAGCTTGGACTTTGAAATCAGACAGCCTGGGTTGAAATCCCATCTCGGATACTCACTCGGACACTGCCTGACAACTCAGTAAGATGGGATACAGTCCCACTCAGAGAAATGTTGTAATGATGAAGTGAGCACATGTGTATAAAGCACATGACTCAGCACGGTGGCTACTATTACTCTTATTTGTCTATTAATCATAAACATACGGAAGTTATACTGAGTCATTTCCTACTTCAGACTGGTCTTTACCCCATAAATCAAAATTAATGAACTTTTACGTCAGTTACTCATAATAATTTCCAACAATTTGTCAGAGAACAACCGTATAATTAAATTAGCCCATATCGATCTCACTTTTCAAAACCTACGTGCCTTTCCCAAGGGAAAAAGAACCAGCCACAGGCTCCATGTGGCTCTCAGAGGCTGATCTGGCATCAGCTGCAAACATGCTCTTGCCTCCGTAATTACCAATCATCACTCAGCCCTCAGCTGAGCCCTCGCAGCTGCCAGGATGTGTTTGTTCTCTCCAGGGTGCCAGGCAGATGCTCTATCCCTCCATCATTAAAAGGGAACAGGGACACCCTCCCGTGGGCAGAAGGCAGTGCCAGCCAGTCCTTAATGAGAGGCTGCACTGCCGGCTCCCCATGGGGCTGTCCAGGGCAAGGGCTACCTCTCTTAAAGACCAAAAAAGCCACAGCTTGCCCCAGACAGAAAACCAACCAAGGGTGCCTTTGACCAAGTTAGGTGTCAGCAAAAAGAGGCAATCAAAGTCTCGGCTTAGATCACAAAGCTGGGACGCTTTGTGTTAGGACACAGTAGTTCATCTTTTGTAAGGTGTCTCCCCTAGGCTTAATCTTCCTGGTTGGACCAGAAGACAGGACCCCTCACTGAACTAGGACACACCCTGGTTCTCCAGAAAAATTCCCAGCAGAAAGGGACTTTAGGGGACCCCTCAGTGCAGAGAGCCCCCAGGCTCCCACTTTATGTTAAGGGAGCTCTGCCACCCAGGACCTGAACAGATTCCTGATTATCCTTAGACAACACAGAAAGAAGCCAGCCACTGAGAGCTCAAAGCCAAGGCCGTTTGCCCACCTCCTTCTCGGGGTATTCTGTTTTAATCTCCGCTGCCATCTCCACTCCTGCAGAGCCTCCGCCCACCACCACGATGGACTGGGAGCGCTGGACCTAGAGCAGAAGCAAATGTGAAAGCGCGCCCTCAAATTCACCCTGCCTCATTGGGCAGCACTGGGGGGAGGGCTTGCCAAAAAAGTAGAGAACTCTCCAAATTTGGGGTCCAAATGTGCTTCCTTGGGGCATGGCACTTGCTGGGTGTCTTCCTGCCTTTTCTCATTTGATTCTCACAACAGCCCCAAAAGGCAGGTATCATACCTGCCCACCCTTCAGATGACTAAAGCCCAGATCTGTCTGAGTTCAAAGCCGGGCTCCTAACCTATACACTAATGTCTGTTCTCCCTGGCTTCTCAGAAGCTTTGCAGAGAAGGAAAGGACTGGCTGAACCATGGAGCAGCACTCACCTAACAATCTTCCTCTGATCTCCACTCCTCATCAGTTCAAAGTGGACTGACCCAATCCCACCCATCTCTCAGGGTCTCTGGGAAAGCTGGCTGAGGTCATGGATCCAAGCCTGCTCTATAAATCACAAGGCCCTGTGCAGCCAGGAGCCCTGAGAGAGGAGCTGGGTACTCACCAACCACTACATGAGCAGGTCTGGGTGCTCATGTCCAGACTTTGATGACAGATCCAAAGGTCCCCTCCCAAAAGTCTCTCTAATAACTCTCCATCTTTGTAGCCACTGTCACAGCCAAGCACCTCCTAGGATCTCCTTACTGCAGCCCCAACTGTCCCCACAGCTGTTCCGCTCTCCCGGGGCCACCCAGTCTGCTCTCATTGCCCGGCCCCTGGCCAGGGGGTGGCTCACCTGCTTCACCATGTCCTCATAGGCCTGAATGGCATCCTGCTGGCTGGAAATCTGGTTCAACTTGCCGGGGAAGAACCCAGTGCTACCCGTGGCCAGGATAAGATGTGAGAAGGACAGTGCCTGTGAGGGGCAAGGAAAAGAAGGGTGAGGACAGGCTTGGGTTCTTCATCCAACTCTAGGCCCACAGGGCAAGGAGCACCTGGTAGTGAGGCCCTCTGGTCTTTCTGAGGGAGCCCTCCTTGGAGGGGAGCAAAACCATCACATGGTTAGGCCAAGGGGCAGCACTAGAATCCAGCACTAGAATACCTAAGGAAGCAGATTTACTTCCTCCCAGAGCCACCCAACATGGAAATGAGAGGGGTGAGCTCCCTGCAGTGGGAGGCAGGTAAGCAGGAAACAGGAAACTACTTGTGGGAAATAAGCAGGATTCCAGCTTCTGACATGGAACTAGCTCAGGCTCTCCTAGGCATTTTAGACAAAACTACCCCCTGTGCCCACAAAGACAGAAAGGAAAGAAGGGAGAGGACAGGTCCTGTTTGCAGCCTACATATATCAAGTTGACAAAATCAGTGCTGCTCTGATGGGAGGAAGACCGGGAGCGGGAGGTCTGTGTCCCACTCAGTCCCCACTTCCTGTGGAGGCCTGAGATGCCCACATGGACCCTTCCAGGGCTCTGAAAAGTTTGGCCCAAAACCACAGAACAAGGAGACTCTCAGCAATCTTTCCAACTGAGAGATTCCCAGCCTTAAAATCAATTCAAGGAGGACTGATCCACACTAAATCACATACTCATTGAGAACAGAAAATTATGTCCCCTTTTTCTAATCCCCCTTTAACTTTGAATACAGCAGAGGGGAAGGCTGGAGGTAACTCTCAACATGACGAGTGGGCTAGTGGCTGCTCATGGGTGGAGCTCGTGTCACTGCAGGTGTGTACCAGGTACCGCGCTACACACCGGGCTGAGGAACTCGAGGAATGAAGAAAACCTCTGCCCCCATGACCTCCCAATCCAGAGACATGGGTCCTGGACGTGCCTAAGCCTTTCATTCTAGCAGGTGAGGAGGCCCTCTTGGCTGGCCAGGCCTGGGGCTGGTCCAGGACAGTGGCTTTCAGAGCATGGGCTCTGGGGTGAAACTGCCTGAGGTCAAGTCCCAGCTGAATCTCTTCCCAGCTGTGGGATCCTGGGCAAGCCACTTATCCTCTGTAAAATGAGGCTACACCACCTCCCTCAGAGTCATGGTGGGAGTTAAATGAGACTATGGAGGGCTGAAGACAATGCCCGGCATACAGGGAAGGCTCATGAAATGTCTGCCACCACTCTTGTGGCTGCTGTAGTCAGGCCTCTGCTTATGAGAAAGCTGCTATCAGCACCAGGCAGGGCTTGGGGGCCAGAGGCGGTGCTCCACTCTTGAGGCAACCTGCCCAGGTCTCCCCCCAAGGGCATCCTGGCAGCCCTTGCTCACCTCACCATGCTCCAGCAGCACCTTCTGATGCTTTAGATCGATCTCAACCACCCGACCCTGCCGGAAGCTATCCTTGAAGCTCTTCGAGTAGGAAATGAATGTCTTTTTGGCAAACCCTGGGGAACGGACACAGAGATCACAGTGTAAAACTGGGTGCCCCACAGGAAGCCAGAATAATTCAGAACCTCTCCTGAGCTACATACCAACAGGGGTACCTCTGCCCAAACAGCTGGGCCAGTGGTATACCCGAGGTACCCACTACCCCCTAAGGTGCCAGTCTGGGCCTCGGGTGTTCAAGGAAGCTCAGGCTCTTCTGGGGCCTTGATATGGTAGCTGCTTAAGGCCAGTAACCTTAAGATTCTCCAGAATTTGTCTAGTGGTAGAATTTAGGCACCTCACCCTAAGCTGAGAAGACCACCCCCACCCCCACAGCATGAAAAGCCCACTCCCACCAAGAAAGTCCCAGAAAGGAGCCTGTTACCACTCTCCACGGAGGCCCGGAGGGCTGCCACGTTGTGATGGAAGGAGTCCTTCATGTCCACCAGCGTGAAGGAGACATTCAGTGCCTGCAACTGGCTGGCGGCTGCAATCCCACCAAAGCCCCCACCTACGATCACCACATGCACACCTCTCACTTCCATGGAGACCTGGGACCCCATCTCAAACCAGGCACTGCAGGAATAGAGGAGAGACCATATCAGAGTTAGAGGCGGCTCAAGGCTGGGAGGACAGAGATGAGCCCACAGCAAGAAAGGTCTCAAATGCCAAGACTTGATCTTTTACATTAATGTCATCATTATTAAGATTTTAATTGTAAAACCTGAATTCCAAAGAACAGGGGTATCATGATTCCAACCCATCGCCCAACCACCCAGTTCCATTCTCCACCGCATCACTGTTACCAAGCTTATATGAATCCTTCAGAGATATTCTGTGCACCTACGATCGTAACTGTTTTTGCGCACATTAAACTGTTCTGCACTTTTTTCCCACTCAGTGTATTTGCTTACTCATCAACATAACTTAAATGAACACTTGCTCTTCAGAGCGCCCTGTGCCATGGATCCTGGGGTCAAAGACAGACAGACAGACAGACAGACAGATACAGCCCCTGCCCTTGTAAAGGAGAGGCTGACAAACTGAAAGGGCCAGCCGGAGGACACGGGCATGTACATGGGAAGCTGGTCAGATGCATAGTAACAGGAATGGTGGGCACACCTGCGGGGAACTGTGAACATCAGAGGAACTAAAGAAAATTCTTTAAGCCCCACACTAAGCAAACACTATGACCAGATTCTGCCCACTCACAGGTCATCAGCTTGAGCCCCAAGTCTAAGGAGATAAATGGACAGGTTATCACGATCAACCTGCAAAACAGGAGGCAGTGTGACCGAGGCCATGACAGTGGGGTGGGGAGGAGAGGCCTGCAGTGGGCAGGTCATTCCCCTGAGCATTCCTGGGCCAGTGGATATACACTGGAACTGCTGGGCGACATCCTCCAGGAGGCATGGGGCAAGAAGAAACGTCTGCTGTGCGGAGAAAGAGTGCTGGTTAAAGATGGAGAAGGAATGCTCGCTGGTAAGAAAGACGGTGGGGAGCAGTGCTGATCATGCAGGCTCCGGGGGGGCGGGGAGCAAGGTCTCGCTTGACCCCACGGACAGGGGAGCTGCCACCGATGACAGTGTCTGCAGAGAGTGGAGGGCCAGGACTGCAGGCCAAGTGTGCCCCAGGCTCAGGCTCACACATGGACTGGTACAGCTGGACAGGTGCCCAGCAAACTGAACAAACTTTGGTTGAGTTCCTGAGGAGCTGAAATTCAAAACCCTTGGCCCTGAGCTGGACACTGGCGGACATCTGAGGCAGAGGACAGCATTGGGCTGGGTCACTAGAGTGGGACTGCCGAGCACAGAGGGAAAAGGAAGACGAGGCAGCTTCCTGGGCTCCTCCAGCCAGCCTGGGAAGCTACCTGCCAGGCTAGCCCTCCAAGGAGCCCAGGTCATCTGGTGCATCCCAGTCTGTCCCTTTCGAGGGCTGAGAGGCTGGCCCGGGCCTGCAGTCAGAGGCCTGCCCCAGCCCAGCTTAACCCCAGAGGATGCTCACGGTGCAGGGCCTCAGGGTCTCCAGCGTGGAGCCCAGCTATGTGAGGAGCAATCTCGACTACTGCTGAGACCCTGGGAGCAGGGAGGGGTTGTTGGGAACGTGGGCTAGAGGCAACTGGTGACTGAACTTCTTCCTTGCCTGTGCCCGGCTCTGAGAGGCAGAAATAAACCAGGCTGCCAAGGAGAGACGCTGAAGGACGACACAAAGCTTACACTGCACAGAAAACAGCAAGAGAGGCCCAGCAGCGGCTGTGGGCTTCAGGGACGGGCAGTTCACGGGGGGGACAGGGGGTGGTGAGGAAGGAGGAAGTGGGCTCAGGTCAACCTTGAAGGACGGACAGCAAGCTGCCCAAAGGCTTGAGGAGGAAGCGTGTTCCAGCCCATCGGGGACCCTCTCAGGCAGCGGCACCGCAGCAGCTAGAAGACCACCACTCTGTCCTGCACCCTGTGTGGCCTACTGCACAACCCCTCTCCTCTTTAGGCCTCCACTTATCCCCTATAATGGGTACCCTAAGATGTCCTTGCACACAAAGGTTTCCAAGACATGGTGGCCCCCAAGATGGTCCCCATACGTATGGGGGCAGCTTATGGTTGGACCTTCAAGCACCGTTCTCATTGGTATTCAGATGCCCACTGCCTAATTTCTCCCCTGGAGGAGGGAAAATGTAGTGAGGGAGGGAGGATCTGCTGAGGGAGGGAGAACATGGTGGGGGTGGGAGAACACGGTGGGGGAGGAAGATCTGGCAGAGAAGGTTGGAGGGGGTTTAACTTTGTTTCTCAGTGGCTAAATGGTCCCCACCTCCTTGAGGCTTGTGCATTCTACCCATTTACAGATGAGGAAACAGCCCTCAGCAGGGCTGGAACAAGGACGAGTCCCCAGCAGGCAGTGCCACCTTCACGGCTCCAGGCGCTCAGAAAGGTTGTCCAGAGGCGCTCCCCGCCCCCGCCCCCCAGTGTCAGGCTGAATCTGCCAACTGGGCCAGAAGGAGAATGTCTCCTGGGGGCTAAAACCTGAGAGGGCACAGGGGCCCAGCCAGAGGTCAGGAGTAAACACCAGGAGCTCAACAGAGGCTGGGAATGTGTCAGGCAGTGAGGCAGGCTATGGAAGGGGTATGTTTCACCTGCTGCTCTCAGCAGGGCTCCCTCTGTGCCAACCTGCTTTTGGGTCCAGCAGCCAGCAAGGAGGTCAGGGAAAAACCCAGAGCTCCACTTCCAAGCTGGCTGGGCACACGCCCAGAGAAGCTACACAGCTTGTTGGAGAGAGGGAGTCCACATGGGTCAGGTCACACTGGACCACCCAAGGAAGCTTAAGGAGGAGCCTTAGGAAATACCTGGGGCCAAGGACCTTCTCCACAGAGGACCTAGCTTGGGCCAAGAAGTCCAGTGGCAGAAAGGAGGGCTTAAGACATGTTCAGGGAACAAGGTGGGTTGGCTAGGAGGGCAGGTGACAGGGGCCAGCACACACAGGGTAGAGTGCCTGTCACACCAGGGCAGTGTTCTGGTCCACATGCTCATCAGTTCTAACCACTAGGGAAGGAAAGTTAGCCCAGTAAGGCCTGGGGGCAGTGAACTGACCCAGGATCAGCGGGCTTCCCCAAAGGGCAAACCCTGGCCTACTCAACCAGGCACACCCTCAATGAAGGCAAAGTCCTTCTCTGGAGTTCCAGTGGGGGACCTGGGGCCTGAGGGCACACCCAGGCCAATGAGGGGCTGACTGAGGGGAGGGCCTGAAGCCTCTCCTAGAATCTGTTCTTCTCTCTCCTCTACTGACCTCTAACACTCCCACTTGGGGAATGGTGGGCAGGCGGCTCTCCAGCCAATTCCACCCTTCCTCCTCAGCAGCCTCCCTTACCCAATACTCTTGCACATGCCTACTCTTCCTTGGCTTTTCCAGTGCCAATTCTTTATTTTTTCTTTATCCTCTCCTGAGGGTATGTTTACTGATTTTAGAGAGAGAGGAAGGGGGAGAGACACATCAATGTGAGAGAGAAATATTGATCTCTTGCCTCCCATACTCGCCCCAACCGAGGATCGAATCCGCAACCTAGGTATGTGCCCTGACCAGAAATCAAACCCACAACCTTTTGGTGTACAGCGTAACGCTCCAACGAACCGACCCACCCGGCCAGGGCCCAGTGCCAATTCTTGCTTGACCCGTGAGGACAGCTGAACTCCCCTCTGCTCGGCGGTTACCCACTTTGCCAGTTACCTAAACCACGGACTTAAGCCATAGACCTGCTTCCCAGCCACATACCCTGCAGGTGCTCAAAAAGCACATGCGCAATTGACGATGTTGAATTATATGTTCTAATGCAGCCTCATCAATGGAAGACTCCATCAGTGGAAGACTACAGGATACACTGTTATACACCCATACAATGCGTGATATTCTGGAGCCATTCATTTTTGGAGTGGATAATTTTTACATGAAAAGTCTGTCCATGATTTGTCCCCACCCATAGAATGTACAAGACCAAGAGTGAATCTTAATGTAAATTATGGTCTTTGGGTGATTGTGTCAATGCATGTTCATCATCTGTAGCAGGTTCACCACTCTGGTGGGGACTGTTGATAATGGGGGAGGCCACGTGCGTGTGAGGACAAGGGGTATATGAAAAACCTCTGACCCTTCCCCTCAATTTTGCTGTGAACTAAAACTATTCTAAAAAATAAAGCCCTTAAAAAAGAAACTTTATCCATGAAAAAGGTAATAGAACAGCCTAATCCTACTTACAGGCAATCAGACAAGCGTACCTAGCTACATATATACACATACATGTAATGATCACAACAGCTAGCATTCATTGCACTCTTACCTATATCTGTGCATTGAACAGGTGGGAGTTGTTCTTCCCATTTTGGAAAGAAAGTCACTAACTTCCCCAAGTTCAATCCTCACAGTCTGATAGATCGGCACTCTAAAAAAAATGCTCACAGTGGTCCCAGATGATGTTTTCACTTTCTTCTTTGAGCTTTTTTTAGGTGTTGTCTGAATATTTTTAAAAGTGTGTCATTTTTACAGAAATAATAAAATCTTTAAAACAGGGCAGACCTCCTACCGTCTAATTTTTTAAAATGAAATATTATTCATATAAAATTCACTACTTTAAAGTGTACAATTCAGGGGTTCCTAGTACACTCATAAAGTTGTACAACCATCCCCACGGTTTAATACCAGAACATGTTCATTACCCTAAAGGAAAAAAACGAAACAAACCCATACCCATAGCAGTCACTCCCTAGTCCCTCGCCGCTGTGGCCCTGGCAACCACTAATCTTCTGTCTGTCTCTACAGATCTGCCCATTCCATGCCTTTTGTCTGGTTTCTTTCACTTAACATAATGTTTTCAAGATTCACCCAAGCTGTAGCATGTATCAGTATTTCATTCCTTTTTATGATTAATATTCCACTGTATGGAGACACCATTTTGTTTATCCATCTATCAGCCGATGCGCATTTGGGTTGTTTCCACCTTTTGGCTGTTGTGAATAGAGCTGCTATGAGCACTCATGCACGAGTTTTTCTGTGAACATATATGGGGTTTTTTGTGGGGTTTTTTAAAAATATATCTTTATTGATTTCAGAGAGAGGAAAGGAGAGGGAGAGAGAGATAGAAACATCAATGATGAGAGAGTCGTTGATCGGCTGCCTCCTGCAAGCCCCCAACTGGGGATCGAGCCCAAAACGCAGGCATGTGCCCTGACCAGGAATCAAACCCTGATCGCCTGGATCCTAGGTCAAACACTCAACCACTGAGCCACGCCCGGCTGGGCTGAACATATGTTTTTAATTCTCTTGAGTATGTACCTAGGAGCGGAATTGCTGGGTCCTGTGGTAACTCTGGATTTAACTTTTTGAGGAACTGCCAAACCCACCATCTGATTCTGAACTGAACATCAAGCCAAAGGAGAGAGCACAGAAAATCTTAACTAAATCTGCCTAGATTCAGGAAGATTAGTATAAGAGAAGGTCCAAGAGAACAAATTCTAATTGTCCAGCAACTCCCAAGGAAATTTACCTCTGCCCTTCCCCCAAAACACACGCACACACACAAATATGCATTCATACACACATACACAAATCTGGTTTACACTGGATTTTTCTCAGTAAATCTTGTTTTCTCTACCAAAGATACCCAGCGTGACCCCAGGGGGATTCTTCTCTAATAATACCGAGGCTTTCAGGAATCTACTGAAAAACAAGCAAGTTACATTTATGCCAACGTTGTAGAGAGGTCGTGCCTCAGAAAACATACCGCAGGAACCACATGGGTTCTGATCAATGCAAGAACACTGTCCAGGATTGCTTCACAGAGATTACAAATAAAACACGCAGCTTTCCGAGTCCTCACTGGTTATGCCCAGGATAGATTTCTACAGCCATGTTTCCACAGGCGCCATCCTGGATGAGAGGGCCACTAGGGTGTGACTCCAAGCACCATGAATGTCCCTTATCCACCTGGGGGAGGGAGGAGGGGCCATCAGCCTCACTCACTGGACACTGGGGGCAGGTTAAGAGTAGGCACTCCTCGCCCCGGCGTGGCTCAGAGATTGAGCATCGACCTAGGATCCAGGAGATTTGAGGTTCGATTCCCAGTCAGGGCACATGCCCAGGCTGCAGGCTCGATCCCTGGTGGGGGGTGTGTAGGAAGCAGCTGATCAATGACTCTCTCTCATCATTGATGTTCCTATCTCTTTCTCCCTCTCCCTTCCTCTCTCTGAAATCAATACAACTTTTTTTTTTTTTTTAAAGTAGGCATTCCATGGCCCATTCCCCATGGAACACATGCTGAATATAACCCAAAAAAAGACCAATTTCTGAAAAGGACTCAAAAATCTTATAAAGGGGCTATCCTTTCATGTCACAGGAGAGGACAGCTCTGGGCAGACAGGCTCATTCCAGTGTCATACACACTCCTGTACCCAAAACGGAGGCCACAAAACTTGTACCTCCTCTTGGGAGCCAGTCACTTTGTGATTCCCAGAACACTCTCAGTCTGCTAGCTGCCCCTGTCTGGATCCTGGCTTTCTTTTTTTTTTTAATCCTCACCAGTGGATATTTTTTCCATTGCTTTTTAGAGAGTGGAAAGGAGAGAGAGAGAGAAAGAGAGAAACATCAATGTGGTAGAGACGTATCACTTGGTTGCCTCCCGCAGGCCCTCTGATGGGGGTATGGAACCAGCCTGCAATGGAGGTGCGTCCCCTTGACCACCCGAACCTAAGACCCTACAGTCCAGAGGCTGACACTCCAACCACTGAGCCAAACTCGCTGGGGCCTGGCTTTCTTATTTGACCACCAGCCAAAGACCAGTCTGGCCCTGGAGCACACCAGCCCTGGTGAGCTCTACTGCTTAACTGCTGGGTGTCCTGAGCAAGGCCAGGCCCAAATGGGCGGCAGTCTTCCCCCTGAAATAGAGGCCCTCCAGATCTGCAGTTACACACAGTGCCCTTACAGGGCTTTTCTCTAGGTTCTGGGGTGAGGGGGGTTGAGGGTGCGTGGGTCTGAGAGCTTGGGGCTTGCACAGGGGCATACTCCAGTACACACACACACCCCCCAATCTGAGCAGGCCTCCTTGATAGTTTACACATTTACATATTTTACAAACGGCCTCTGAACACAAGACACACTACCCCCAAACTATGTCTGCCCCCTGTCCTGGGCCGGCCTCCTGTGAGAGCGTCAGCTCCCCAGCGCCTCTCCCTTCCCCGCCCTCACCATCCGGGGGTCAAAGGGGCTCTTGCTGAGGGGACAGGCGGCTGTGTCTAGTGGGTGGCGTTGGAAGGAAGGCGCCCACGATCACCCGCTAGAAGCAGCTCCCGGTGGATCAGGCTCCTGGGCTTCCCCAGACCCATCAGTTAGTTCGGCGCCCGCTGGCCTCGGGCCCCGCGGAAACGGGGGCTTCGTGGAGGGGAGAAGTGGACCTCCTCGGGCAACCCAGAGCCCGTGGGCACTGAGAAACCCACGGTTTCCCTCCCGGGGACAGAGGCTTTCTTCCCGCCCGGTGACGCCAGCTTCCAACCAGCAGCGACCCTCTGGGCCGGTGGGTGAGGGGGGGGCGGGGTGAGTGGGGGGGCGAGGTGAGTGAGGGAACCCGTCTTACCAGCGAAGACTTTGCCGTGATTTCGGGGGCGGACGGGAAGGGGGTGACTTTGCCTTGCCCTCGCCGGGGGTAAACCTCCCCGTTGTGTTTTGGGGCAAGTGGGATGGTGCGGGACCCCGTGTCCCAGACGATCGTCCCCTCCGCCCACGGTCACAAACTTGAGCGCACCGACCTCCGTCGCAGTCCGTCGCGTTTTCCAGGCGCCCGCGGTCCCGGTTCGGGGCGTCCGTGGGGCTCTGCAGGCGCGGGGGACCTGGGAGGGCACGGCCGGCGCTCCGCTCGCGCCGCGTTAGCCTCCCGCCGCCGCCCCGCTCGGGCCGGCGCCGCGTCGCATCCGGGCCCCTCCGGCCCCTCCTGGCCCACGTGACTCGGCGGGACCTGTGGCCTCGCCCCCGCCACGCCCCCGGCGGCGAGGGGAGACCGCGGGGCCGGCGCGCCCCGCCCGCCCCCGCACCGTGGAGCAGACCGCCCCGGGATCGGTGTCGCCAGGGCCCTTCGCTGGCCCCTCGGACCCTGTTAAAAGTTTGGCGCGACTTCCGCCGGAAGCGCCGGGGCTCCGGGACGCGGGCTCTCGGGCCCTGGCTGTGCCGCCTCGAGCGCATCACCAGCCTCTTGCTTCGTGCACATAAGTAACAATCCCGCAAACCCGGGAGAGCACGGCTGTGTGCCTGGCCCCGTGCTGGGAGCTGGGGGATAAAATGGGCAACAACACTGGCACGAATTCTGCTTTCCGTCCGATTGGATGATAGTCTGGGGAGAGACAATATATTAAACGTGTATCGCTCATGGAAGTAAGAAAAACTGGGGGCAAAGGAAGGGTGCTAAGGCCTTTCTCCAAGGATGAGAAGGAGAGAGCCCTGAGCAGAGAGGAGGCACGTGTGCTCTGCGTGTGCAGAGACCCGGAGGCAGGACTTGTTGCTGAGCGCGGGGCGCTGCAGAGGCCAGGGCGGGCAGGGCGTACAGGCTGCAGGCCCTGGTGAAGACCGTCATCCCCAGGGCAGTGGGATTCGCCGCTGCAGGATTTTAAGCAGAAGAGTGACAGGTCTGAGTTATGTTCTGTGGTCAAAGGATGGGAGAGTGGGAGGGCTGCCTGAAATTGGGGGAACTAGTTAGGAAGCAAAACACACCAAAAAAAGGAGCTTGGACCAAGTAGGAAATGTAAAGAAACGAACTGACGCAAACTACAACCTGGCAGTAGGATCAAGCTAATTAGGTGACAGATAACTCACCTTCTATTGAATGCAGATAAGTAACACCTACCCTAAGAGTTTTGTAAAAGATTCAATGAAATCATGTATGTGAAGTGTTTTAGTGTGGTGTCTGGCACATAGCAGCAAGGAATGAACAGCAGTCAGCTAGCCCGAGGCTACACACTGCATTGGCAGCTTCCTGGCTCCCACCCTAATGTTCTTTTGAATACTGCCCTTCACCTTTTCAAGTTTTCACAAATGTTTATACTAGAAGTGGCTCTTTCTGTACCTCTTCCAAAAGCTGTGGTCAAAGACCTTGGCATAGGGAGCATTGCAATCAATTCCATCTAGAAGGTGGTGCCCAGAATTATCTCGAGCTGGGAGACAAGCTGGCGTACTGTGAGCACCACAGTATTAACCTACGAAGCCCAGACTGCATCTTCCACTTCTCTGGAATCTTTGCCTCTCCTCCTATCCCAGCTGACACTCTGCCCCATGAATGCAGACTGACAGAGGGAGTACAGTGATAGGTGCGGGAGTCTCCACCTCCTTCTCTCAGCCCTATGGGGATCCAGAAGAGCAATGGCCAGAGTGTGGGTGCGGAGAGCCTGTGGGCCCTTATCATCCTAAACCATCTCCTAGGGAAGCATCAGAGAGCCAGAGATTGGATTTGATGCTTCAGGCACAGCAAGTCTTGCATTTTCCCTGGACTTTGCAAACTTCCAGATAGTTTTTATCTTTTTTTTCCTCCTGAAACTCCTACAGGAAAGTAGGGTGGGGATTAAACTCTGACACCGAGGACAGCCAACAACCTCCCTTGACTAGCTCTTTGGGGCAAAGACCTCTCACTCTGCTGGACTTTGGTCTCTAGCATCTGGCCCTCACCCAGCACCTGGGGCCCTAGGAGGTCACTAATGTTTACTTATCAGAAAATTCACTCTTCTAAATTGTGCAGCTCAGTAATGTGAAGGTGGTGCACCCATCACCAATTTCTAACTCCAGGACATCACTCCCCGGGGATTCGTCCCTACATTTCTGATGAAACAATCCTACCAGTAGTCTAGAAAAATAATAGCTAATATTTATTGAAAACAAAGTGTTTTGGATAGCTTCTGAAATTTATTTTCCCACGGGTCCTCCAAGGTAAGTTTTATTCTTCTGCATTTCACAGATGAGCAAACTGAGGCTCACAGGCTAAGAACTTAAGCAAATTCACACAGCTGGTAAAGCTGAGGAGCTGGGCTTTGACCCTAAAGCCAGAAAATCCCTCAGCAGGGCATCATTCCCAAGGGAGCCAGAGGTTACTGAGCAGGCAAAGGAGAGTCTCAACTGTGAGTCAAGCAAGCATTGGAAATTTAACTGGACAGATGCCCTGGCCCTGTGGGAGACAGAGCTACACAGAGGGCTACAGCCTGCCCTGGGGCTTGGGAAAGTCAAGGAAGATTTCTTGGAAGCTCTGGGCTTCAACAGATGAAAAGGATTCCAATGGGCAGGATGCAAAGGCAGGACTAAAAATCACAGCACAAACCTGAAGCCAGGAGAGAGCAGAGGTATGCAGTGGCCCCATGGCAGGCTTGGGGCACAGCATGTCAGAGCTGCTGGCCATCTCCAAAGACCTACCCCAAGCCATGAAGATCAGGGGAGATATCTGTCTCTCAACACCTTGGCCACCAGAGGACACCTTGATCCAAGAGAGGGAAGAGGGGCTTGGTGCACCCCTCTTGTGCCCTTTCTGAGGCAGGTCACTCCACATCACTCCTCTCCTTGCACTCAACGGTGCCCATGGCTTTGGAACTTAACTTCAGGGCTCCTTGCCTAACAAAGGACTTTTTCTTTTTATTCCTCACCCGAGGATATTTTTTCCTTTGCTTTTCAGAGTGGAAGGGGGGAGAGAGAGAGAAACATCGATGTGAGAGACACATCGACTGGTTGCCTCTGCACGCACCCCAACCAGGGCCCGGGATCGAGCCTACAACCAAGGTAAGTGCCCTTGGCCGGAATTAAACCTGGGACCCTTTGGTCCGCGGGCTGACACTTGAACCACTGGGCCAAACCGACTAGGGCCAAAGGACTTTTGTCTGAATCTCCAGGAGCCAGACGTCGTGGAAGGACCAGTTTGGTGTGAGAACATCCTGTGAGATCAAACTGCACTGAGAAAGCAGGACAGAAAAGGTGTTTCTGTGCCTGGTGCCTGTTTAGTCTGGATTCAAGTCTCAAAAAAAAAAGGGAAAAAAAGACTGATTTACACGAGTTCCTGCCATAGGTCCCGTTTATTCCCAAACCCCAAACAGACACATGCTAACCCCACCCCCACCCCTGCCAAGATCCCCGAGACCCACTGTCTGAGCTGGAAAATTAAGGCACTGTGTCAGAGTGCCCCTGTGGGTCAGCGACACCTGACATATGCAGACCCGGGAGCCCTGCCTCTCAGGACTCTGCGCCCCGTAGGTCTGGCAGGGCAGGGAGGTGTTCCTTCCCTTCTCTCTGGTCTTCAGAGCGGGGCCTCTCTGCCGAGGTTTCCTGAGGAGGCGCCAGTGCTGTCACCTGCTAATCCTGACGGAGAGTGGAGGAGCCAGAGCCCAGTGAAGCAGCTGCTCCAGGTGGCCAGTGGCCATCGGGAGAAAGGGCACACACTAGAACCCAGGGCTGAGCCTGCCTTCCAGCCAACATGTCTGTCAGGACCAGGGCTGTTGTGCAGTTGTGCTGGGCTCCCCAGATGGGGAATAACAGAGCTGAGTCTACTGCCAGGGGCAGAGGGAGGTGGGGGCTGAAGAAAGCACCCCCAAAGGGGCTACCGGCTTAGAGGCCCCTGAGGCTGAAGACATATCTGATCTGGACTCCAGAGCCAAACAAGGCAGGTGGTGACGAGGAGACTGCCCGGCTGGGGCGCACCGCTGGGGCGGGATCCTGAGGCTGCCATCGCCTTAGCACTTCCCATGGCATAAAATGGTCGCTCTTCTCTCCAGAGGGTGACACAGACTCAGAGCTTGCTCCGAGGGGCCTTCGCCAGGGGCCGCTGCAGCCGCCATACCACCCTCACTGGCTCAGCAGCATGGTCCAGCTCTCGGAGGCCGCCAAGGTCGCCCATCTGGCTGTACCGCTGCAGGGCCGGCTGGAGCACCGTGATCGGAATGCTGAAGTTCAGGTGCGGGTAGGTGGCCCCTGTGTTATTGTCCCGGGTGTTGCTGGCGACAATCCCTGTTGAGTCAGAGAGGAAAAGAGGGTGTGAGCCAGGACAGAGACAGATGGGTGGGAAGCAAGGCCCATCTCTACCTTGGAAACCCTAGGCCTACTGGGGGCTTGAAGCCCCCTCATAGTGACAGATGCAAAACTTTCTTTCATGGACACCAGCTCCCCAAACCCTGGTCCCCCTTCCTGCCTTAACTTTCTCCTTAACACTATCAGTATCTCACTTGCTGTATATTTCACTTATTTTGTTCTCTCTCTCTCCAACTAGTGTCAGGTCTACAAGAGCAAAACTTTCCTGTTTTGTTCACGCAGCCTCCCAGACCTAGACTAGTGCCCAGCACAGAGGTGGCACTCACAAAAATCTTGCTGAGTGGATGAATCAATGATCAAACCCAAACACACTGTTTGGCCTGCTTAGTGCACATATGTGTGTGCATGTATTTTTCAAACAACTTTAGACTTACAGAAGCCTTGCCAAAATAGTAGAGTTCCTGTATATCCTTCCTCCAGCTTTCCCTTCTGTTAATATCTTACATCACCATAAAATATAGATCAAAACCAACAAATTAACCAATGCTATTAACTGAAGCACAGAACTCATTTGGATTGTACCAATGTTTTCATTAATGCTTTTTCTGTTCTAGGATGTAACTGAGTATCCCACACAGCATCTAGTTGTCACCTCTCCTAAGTCTCCTCCAATCTGAGCCAGTTCCACAGTCTTTCCTTATCTTTCCTGGCCTTGGCACTTTGAAGAGCGCAGGTCATTTATTTTGTAGAATGTTCCTCAATTTGGGTTTACCTGATGTTTTCTCAGGATAAGACTGAGGTTATACATTATTGAAAATACCAGAGAATCAACATGTCCTCAGTGCTTCCTATCAGGAGGTGTATGATGTCTGTAAGAATGACTTGTGATGTTAACCTTGATCACTTGGCTAAGGGTTATCTCCCAGGTTCCTCCACTGTAGACTCACTATATTCCCCTGTGTAAAGTACTAAATATTTTAGGGTTAGGCAGATATCCTGTTTCTATTTAAACCATTGCCCACTGATTTTTAGCATCCATCAGTAGATCCTGTCTGCAGCAATTCCTACTGTGGTGATCCAAGTGATTTCCTATTTCCCTCATTTCTTCTGCATTTGTTAATTGCAGATCTGTTGCTTGTCTCCATTTTATTTGGTTATTTATTTATAGCAGTGTGGACACATGGGTATTCATTCTTTTCTTTGGGTTATAATCCAATACTACTGCTATTTGTTTTGTTGCTCCAGTTGTTCCCTAGGAGCTCCTTCAAGTCGGCTCTTGGTTCCTTCAACATTTGACATTCCCCATCATATAATTTTGTTAGCATTTCCTTCCTTTCCAGCACCATAAGGCACACAAGGCTCATCTTAGATTTTCCTTGTCCCAGTCCTGGTATCAGCCAGCTCCCAGTTCCTCTTATTAGAGAATGGCTCTTAGAAACCAAGATCTGGGCTCTTGGTGTGCTCATTGCAACTGGGGTGTCATAGTGAGTGAGCAGAGCTGGGATATATATATTTATATTAACCCATGCATACATACACATATATGTCTATTTCTGTATGCACTTATCTGTATATATTTTTTAAAAGTCATGGTTGCTTGACTTTTATTTGTATACTACGGCTGAAGAAATAAGTAAATCTGTTGTAGCTAGCAAGAGCAAGGTCCCTCACTTTGGCAGAAAGCAGCCAGGAAGAAGAGAGGGGGAAGCATGCATGAACCCTGTGTTGGGCAGTTGGGAGTATCTATATGGATTCATATTGGTTGGTTTTTTTAAATAAACAGACCTTTTCTTAAAAACCTGAATTAGTTACCAAAAGCTTAAAATTTATTTAACAACCATATATTTTTAAAAAGGTTCACAGCTTCTTGTGAAAACTTGGAGGTCAGCCAGTGTTAGCTCCCATTCCTTCATAATGTGAAAACAATGTGTTGGAGCTGAGTGGTGTTTACCCCGATTCACCCTTGACCTTCCACTCCATATTGTCTTCACTCACTTATTCATTCTCTTTACCTGCCCAGCCTCTGTAAGCTTTGGAGTTTGTCACCCTGGGACTAATCCAACTCCTGAGTCTCACAGATTGAATGAGATTAGGTGATTTACCCAAAGTCACACTGTGGCTTAGTGGCAGAGAAGGAACCAGAACCCAGATGTCTTCCCTCGCAGCTCAGCATCTGTCCCTTTCTACCCTCAGGAGCAGAATCGCCTGAAAACCTTGGCTAACTACTTCCCAGGCATAATGACACCATCTTCCCAGACATGGGGTGACACCAAGCACTCACTAAATGGGACTGAGGCTCTGGCAAGGGGAAGACTGGGAGAAGGCCAAGGAGCTGCTTACCCAGGAGGTCCCCTGAGCAGGTAGAGAAGAGGGGTCCCCCACTAGAGCCGCCATGAACAGCACATGTGGTCTGCAGCATCACTGGTGTGTCATCCACCTGCACCACAGCTGACAGGATGCCTGAGGTCACCGAGGGCCCGCAAACCTGGCCAAAAACACCGAAGCCCACCACGCTGACAGCCTCGCCTGCCGGAGAGGGAAGGAGGGTGAAGCTGCAAAGCCTCCTCCTGTCTGGAAGGACTCACCCTCCCCAACCCCATCCCTGCCCTCCCCAAAGTTCCCAACACTCGGCCCTGGAGTCTCTGCTCAGATACTGCCATCAGAGAGCCTTCCCTAGGTCCCCACAGGAAGAGGCTGGGACCTCCACTGAGCTCCCAGCACTGCACCCACTCAACTATTTCTCAGCGTCAGGCTGTTCCCCAGCCCTCCATCCCCTGCTAGACTGGGTAGTCGCTTCTTGGAGTTTCTAGCACCTACTGGGTGCTCAATAAATGTTTGTAGAATTAACATCCACCTCCTCCTGGGACTAAGAAGTCTCTTGGTGAAAAAAATGGTGATGATGACTACGAAACCTTCCTTTACCAACTGTCTGAGCACACAGGGCATGGGGCCGAGTGTTCTACAGGCAACATCTCACTCAAGCCTCACAATGTCCAGGAATAGAAAGCTATCCCCATTTACAGATGTGGAAACTGAGGCAGAGAACATTAGATTGCCTGTCCAAGGACACAGGGCTAGTAAGTGGCAAGAGATGCCAGCTCAGAGAGCTTGTGCTTTGTAGTTATATCACACTGCATACACAAAGTGAGACCTCTGGTACCTATATGGCAGCATCACAAAGCCTTTTATTCATATCACGCCACTGCAGCCTTGAAAGAGCACACCTCTCTGGCCAGCCTGCAGTTATAAGGAAGCTCCAAGGCTCAGCACCCCCATGCTACACAGCTTCAAAGTACAGGATGGAGGCACACCTTATGCTTCACTGGGAATTCCACCTGCCTCCCAGCACCTTGGGCATGCAGGGCACAAGGGAAGCCTCCAAGAACATCCCTGCTCAAAGCACTCTACCAGGATTTCATGCCAACTTGATGCCACCCTGACTTATCAGTCTAGCAGGAGTGGGAAGTTGGCCTGGGGGACTGGCTCCCTCATCTGCAGGGTTTGAGTGTCCAACACTGACTTTCCTTCCTAAGGTCCACCCCAGATCAGCAGGCCCTCTGTCCTTTACCTTCATGGAAATGTTTAGTGGGCACAGGCATGTGGACACCTTCTAGTTCTTCCTCCAGGCTCACCACAGCTATGTCATATGGAGATGTCTCCTGAGTGGCAAACACCACATGTCCCCAGATCTTGGCACTCCTAGGAGCAATGGAAACAAAATTTCAGGCTAGCTTTCTGACCCTGCAGTGCTGGGAAGAAGCTAGGGGATGAGTGACAGTAAAAGCCATGGATTTAGGAGTCAAAAGATCTGGTGTCAGCCCTGAAACCTACCAGGCCAGCAACTCTGGGCACGCCATTTATCTATTCTGCAGGTTTCCAAACATACTTTACCAACTGCAAAGCTTCCTGCATGTCACCATGATCACAGACACCTGATACCTAGCAAGCATGGTGGGCCAGGCCTAGTGTTAACACTCTATAGACATCATTCATTCAGTCTTCACAGCATCCCTATGAACTAGGCACTGATATTATCTCCATTTTAGATGGTGCATTTAAGACCCAGAGAGGCTGAATAACGTTCCCAAGATCACATAAGTGGTAGAAGTCAGAGCAAAATGTCCAGCAATTTCCTTCAGACTCATTTGATATGGACAATCCTGTCAATTGGTGGGGCAGGCATGATATGATTTCAACCCTCTGGGTCCTTGTTTACATAAATGCAGCACTTCAACAGCACTTACTATGTGCCAGGCTCTGTTCCAAGACTATACATGTCAACTCAAGGTGAGGCAGCTTAGACAGATTAAGTGACTTGCCCAAGATCACACAGGGGCTTCCAGCAGACCTGGTGTTTTCTTAGGAGCAAGAGTGGGGTGGGGGTTGAGGTAACTGGGACCACACAGACAGGGAATTTCTCATCAGTCATGGCTGTCCTGTTGGCTGCCAGTGGGTACCTCTATGGCAAAGCCAGGCTGGGTTAACCTCGGAAACTGAGTAGAAGGATTTTGAAAGGCCTGGGCTGCCAGGCTGCATTGAGCCAGATACAGGAGAACATCAGGCATTAACACCAAGGTGCTATCCTGCTTTGTTTTGGCCTAAGTTAAGCACCTGAAACTACAGAGGAAATAGAAAGAACATGTAGTAGAAAATCAAGCCAGGAAGCCAAGGCCACTGTCTCCACTGCCAGAGCAGGTGGGAGGGCAAGGGTAGTTTTCCCTGCAGAGAGGAAACAAATGACTGTCTAAAGTCCCAACCTGGCTGGATCACCCAAAGATTGTTCAGAATCTATCTGCCTGGGCCCCACTCCCGCATTCTAATTAGGTGGAACTCCACACCTATAATTTTGATCCAGAGGGAAGCTCTGGTTAAGGTCTACAAGATAAATAAGGTGAACAGGCCCAACTCATTACCCCGGGGGGAGCAGCATCCTGGGGCGCTGGGGCTTCAATACCACTATGAGGGGAATGGGAGCAGGGTCAGGACGTCTCCATTCAAAGGGCCTAATGGTGCGTGAGTGCAGAGAGTTGCCCAGAACTAAATCATACCGGGAGAGGAAGATCAAAGATGCCCAGGCAGGGATGCAGGGGCGCCCCATAGTTCCCAAATCTAGAATTGCTTGGCATCTTGCTCAAGCCCTATTCAGTCCGTGCCAGGAGGCCCAGAAACCCCTACACTGGAGTTTTGGATGCCAAGGATGAGGGGAGGGTCCCAAATCATCAGCGTGATGCTAAGAGGCCTCCATGATCCTGAGGATTAAGACCTGAGACGTAAGATCCTGACCTTAGACCTGGTGAGGGGGTAGAGTGGGAGCATCCTTGCGGGTCTTACTTGGGAGTAGTGGGGCGCACCAGGACTCTAGCCGTCTCTCGGGGGGCCACATGCCGGCACGTCACCACGAGGCGAGGCGCCACGACCACTCCGGAGCCCCAAACCGTGCCACACTCCACCAGCACGGCCGCGGCTGCCCACGGGGGCCCAGGGTCTCGGAGGGGCAGGCCCCACGGGGAGCCCACCTCAGGCGGCAGGAGGGCGGCCAGGGAAGCCGCGCTGGGGCACAGGCGGCCGAGCCCCGCACGGGCGGCGCGGAGGAGCGGGGCGGCGGCGCAGAGCAGCGTGAGGCCCACCCACTCCCGGGCCTTCCAGCAGAGGGGCGCCGCCACCAGCGCCACCAGCGCCCCCGCGGGTCGCACGGCGAACACGCCGCCGCCCTCGGTGCCGGGCAGGCAGCGCGCATCGGTGAGCAGCAGCGGGCCCGCGGTGTTGCTGAGCACGCCGCGGCTGAGCGTGTTGAGAAAGATGTCCGGGCAGAAGGAGCCGAACGGGGAGCCGCAGGCCAGCAGCGGCGCACCCTTGGGCACGGCCCCGAGAGGCGCCACGGCCACGGCCGGCCCCAGCTCGTCCGCCTGCTCCTCCGGGTCGAGTCTCACACGCAGCAGCGCGAACCAGCCCAGCGCTCTCAGCTGATCCTCCTCCTCGTCCTCAGACAGCTCGTCGTCCGGCGCCGCGCTCGCGAAGCGCCACTGCTCGGCCGGCTCGCTCCCGAAGAGGCGCGCGAAGTGGGCCCGGAAGGCCGGGCAGCTCAGCAGCAGCAGCAGCTCCGCGGGGCACGGGGGCTGCAGGGGCCGCCCGCGGGGCCGGGCGGGCGGGCCGGGCTCCAGGCCGGCGCACTGGGGCGTGCACAGCCCGGGGCGGCCCCGCTCCGCGCGGCCTGAGGGACTCGGGGCCGTTGGGCTCCACTGCACGTGCAGGCGCAGGTCGTCGTTGCAACTGTCGCCCGGCAGGAAGGCGACGCCGGCCGCGGTCAGCGTCCCACTGCCGGCCCGCAGAAAGGGGGTGAAGATGCCCCCGTGGCACAGCACAAGACCCGGGCTGCGGCTCAGGATCACCCCGCTGCAGCTCCACGAGCCCGCCTCGGGCTGCCCGGCCCGGGAGGCACTCACCACGCAGCCCGCCTGCTCGGCTACCTTCATGGCGGGCCCCCACTGTCGCCCCATGCCTCCAGGACGGTACGCCCGGGGTCCCGGAGAACTGGGGAGCTAGCGAGAACCCCAACCACCGCCTGCGGACCCCGCACAACGCCACCCACAGCCGGAGCGAGAGGCGCAGTCACTCCTCGGGTCTTCCTCGTCCGGCGCGATTGGCTAAGCCCGACTGGCCCGGCGGGATTGGCTGGACCTGCCACGCCCTGATTGGCTGCTGAGGCTGACCCCTCCTTTCTCCTCCTCTGTTGGTCATGCCACCTGTGCGGCGTAGGGGGCGCAACAGTCCCCGAAGGTGAGCCAAAAGGACAGTGGCCGGCCAGCAGCTTGACCGGGAGATTTGGGGAGGAGCAGGACGAGGTTTCTTAGGAGCCTTCGTCTCCTCTCTGTTCTTTGGGCTGCAGAAAAAGGAATAGAAACGAGCGCTGACGTGGCTAGGCTTACCTAGGGCATGACAGCACCTGTCAGCGCCTGCCTAGGTCCGGGCGACGTTCGACCTCTGACGGGATAAGGCAAAGAAATCCTTGGCCATTTAAATGTTTTTAAATTTTGTTAAGTAAACCCTACAGCAATCCACTAGGGGGCATGGCTCACAAGATTACACCTCGGGTCTTTTGATGCCAAAGCCCAACACTACAAATCCCATGAAAACTGAATTTGCTAAGAATAAAATTGCCATTTAAAATGGGCTATGAACAGTAGTTGAAGTTAATATTTTGCAGTATGCACATTTCACATAATAACCACCCCCCACCCCCCACCCCGGATTTATCTAGGTCAGGGGCCAAATGCTTTTTCTGTAAAGAGCCAGGGTATAGTTGTTTTTATAGGCCATACATTGCCTCAAATACTCAGCTCTGCAGTTGTTGCATGCAAAAGCCAAAGGAATAGGGTGGCAGTTTCAACAAAACTTTACGGACACTAAAATTTGAATTCCATGTGATTGTCATGTCATAAAATAACTTTTTCCCCCTCATAGGCCATAAACAGGCAGCAAGCCAGGTTTAGTTCAGGAGCTATAGTTTGCCATCCTTGATCTAAGCAAACACAAAATATCCCTGCTTTTCCAAAATTAGTATCCTTGAGGATAGAAGAACATGAATAAGTGTTTTGGGGGTGGTTCAGAACACACCCAAAGCAGTCACCACAAACTAGACATTTATCACTGTATCACTAAAATACACATTTTTAATAAGATTATTTTAGTACATATTTGTCAGCATTGATGAAAAATATTCAACTACTAAAATACTACTACTGTGCCTCAAATTTTTGAATAAAATTAATGCTGGTTGACTTATCCCCAGTACAACACAGGGTAATGCTCACAGTGTTCCCAGTAACAAAGCTGTTTGAGTAAGGGAAACAGTGATCCAGTTTAGTACGAGGCAGGACTGAAATTAGCAGTCTTCCCATAGCAAGCACTAGTTTTGTTTTGGTTCTGTGACACACATAGCTTGAGCACAGTAGAATCTTTCAACTATCCCAACTTCCTAGCAATTAAAGACTCTAGTCCTGTGATTCTCCCTTAATGATGCTTAAGCCTCCAGCATGTTACATGTCAGGTTTTCCTATGTTTATGGCACATCACAGTACAGAGTCCCCAGTCACAGCCAACAGCCAAGATGAGACCCCCTCAAATATTTGGGCTCAATGACTCAGCCTTTAATTCTCACGTTCTACTCCAACTCTAACACAAACGCATGTGAACATAGAACCCATGGCCTCCTGTCATAGTAACATGGATATTAGTTTCAATCACAGGATGCCTCCAGGAATTTTAATATTCAGTAAAAAAGAACCTGTTGCATTTCGCTTCCCATTCTATTCATCCAGGTACTTTGGTTTTAGAATCTCCTTTGGGACTTTCTAAAAGCAGGTCTTCCTACAAGTGTAGTAAATGCACGAGCACAGGTTTCATTCCTTCTATTTTACCAAATGTAGCATTCAACTGGATCTCTCCCATTTTGTATAAAATTATGAAACACAGCTAAAGATGGATCCAGTCCTTCCTAGCATATTAATATAAGATTTTGTTCAAGTCTGCCCTATCCTGTCACAGTAACGACCGCCAATCCTCGGACCGAGGCTCTCAAACAGTACTAAAGTTACTGTTTATAGTGGATGTGTAATTGGCTTAGCCTTTTTTCCCCGGTAGCAAAATTTAAGTCTCTCACATCCATTGGATGTATTTCTTCCCATAAGTAGGAAAGAATTTTTGCCTTCCCCAGCACAACAAATGCCATGATATGTTCAAACTCAGAACCAATGCCAAAAAATAGCAAGATGACAAGTTTGTTTTAACTTTTTATTAAAATGCTTAGGTTACAGATTGAGTTTCTTTTGTAAATGACTGTTTTACTTTTCCTGAAATAGGACATATATGCACTCTGATAAAACAGAATGAAAAGTCTCAATTGATGGGAGTTCCTGTAATAGCTCTGATCCTCACTATTAGCAGCCAAGCTCCTCACAGCTGCTTCTTTCTGCTGTTATTACAGGAACAGTGTTTTATGTGGGGCAAGAAATAAGACTGGTGCCGCTTGACTTTTCAATCCCCTCTTTCTCCAGTGGCGAAAATAAGCCACTTTCACAAAGAGCTGCCCTGCGCAGAATCCGTAGTTTTCCAGCTTGCTACAAAGTGACTGGGGAGACAGGGAAGAGAAAAACAAGAAAACTAACACTGAAGCAGTCACACTTCTCATGTCTCTGGACAGAGAGTGTGGATTACCTTTAGCCAAAGGAAATTAAAAGTATGAAGTTAACTAATTCACCATTGGATCTGTTCACTTAAGGCTTTAACCCCTTTCCAAACCAACAACTACCTAATCCGGCTATGCCTGCTCATAAACGAAAAGTCATGCTCATCCCAGACTTACACTCCACCGAGCCTCTGCATTTGGTACCTGGCAGTGAAAAAGTATGCTTTCCTAATAGTACTGAAGACATTCCTAACAATGAGAAATCCAACTAAAGAATAAGAGACTCTCACCCCAAATATGTGCTATCCACATTTTCCCTACCCTCACATTAGAAGCAAGAATCCACTGAATTCAATCCTCTGCATATTGGCATCCATCATCATCACAATTGTTTTCAATTTTGAGGAAACTACCCCTAATTTTTCATTAAAGGAAAAATGAATGAAGATATTCTCCCATCTTAAGACCACCTCCCATCTCATCATCTTTCACTGCAAGGGTAGAAAATTGGTTAAGATGATGAAAATCGAATTTCACACATGGCATTAAGAAAATGGAAAGCTATAAAAATAATCCTCATCACACTGCTGGGGATGTGGTGGCTTTTATACTCAGTGCTTACTGACACGTGACACTGGCAAAACAGATAGCTCTATACAAAAAGTTCTTGGATTAGAGTTTCCCCAACTTACTTCTGGAATGGAGAAAGGCAATTCCATACCAAAAAACACACAAAAACTCTGGAAAAGATACAGATGTTAACCTTTAAACACCAAAAAAATTGATAACTGATTTTTAAAAAAGCTTACGAACAGTCCAATCAGAGACCAAATTCTGCAAGTGGAAAATTTAAAGTCCACTGAGTAAATCTTTTCCAGATTCAACCAGTTGCTACAATACTAGATTTTTAAATTCTTAAACCACAGAATTAAGAGCCCTTAAGCTGTTAACTTTGTCCTGTGTGACTCTCCTATTCAGAAAAATCCCCCTTAAAATCTGTACAAAAGCAACTGACACACAGGCAGTATATGACAGCATGAGAGATGTTCTCAACTCTTTTATGAGGCAAAAGTTGCTTTTTGTAACTGAAAATGAAAAAGGTGCTACAAAGAGAAATGAAATTTCACAATAGTTAAAAGCAAAGACTGGCTGAAATTTGTAACTTTTAAAATAACAACAATAACCCATTCTATAATGAACTCCTCTGCAGTGAGCAATCTGCTATACACTCTGTGATGAGGAACGGCAGCTTGCCACAGTGGAAACCTGCTGCAACTGTGAGGCCAGGTTCTGCCCTTTCCTAGTCCTCTGTGCACAAGGTGATGCCACCTACTACAAACAAGGCAGTCAGACAGGCAGGGTAGCTTCTCTCACCAACCTGCTAATTCAACAGGGGTAAGTTCACTTGATTGAGCTCTGGCCTCCAACATGTATCTGTGCATAATTTTATGAAGTATCTAAATGCCACTCACTAGATTAAAAAAAAAAAAAAAAGGAATAGAAAACTCTGGACCAAGTAAATTGTAAACTCAAAAAGTTAGAAGGGAAACCAATTACATAAACAACACTTTCTTTAAAAAATAGAATCACTTTCTTTTGAAATCAACCACAGTGGTGAGACGTGTTTTTCTGTTCAGGTGCCCCATGATGGCACACAGCTTTACCCGGCAAATCCTGCCAGCTTCCAAGTCCTAGGATGCTGACCTGCACCAGCACATGGGGCAGCGTGACCTCCTGACAGTGTGGAGAAGAGCACATGTCACCACTGGGCAAAGAGAGCTGACAGAGACTCTTGGCTTCTCAGCGCCAGACATGGTTGTGGAGAGCTTTCCTGGTTCTATTAGAAAAGTTCATGAGGAAGCTGTGAATAGGATCAGTCCAGAGAAGTAAAACTCTTTTATTTTCACTGTCCAAACATCAGTCAATATACTGGGACAGCCAGCGGAAGCCCTCGCCGTAGCCTTGTCTCTTGAGCACGCTGCACATGAACACTTCCATGGGGCGGGCATTCAGCTCCTTCAGGGTCACATTCCCCTAAGGGAGACAAAATCCAGAAAGCCCTATTAGCACCTTCATGGTAGAAAAGTTTGAAAGGGTGATCACAAAAACCACTTTCTCCATTCCTCAAAAGCAAATCTAAGGAGGGATTAATTATAAAAATGTGGTCAAGGCCATACAGATGACTTCCCCAGGGCTTCATACATTCAGGATAGAGTAAGCAGCAAAGTCCTCCTATTCCCAGCCTCTCTCTGTGAAGAGCATTTGCTTTGAACACACCAACATTCATTGGCCAGCTATGGCAGCAAACCAAGAAGAAGGCCACTGGGACCCACAGAACCAGCATGCTCACTGATGGACAAGAGAAGTCTGAGACTTTTTAGAAATAACGATATTTTAGTTAATGCAAACATTCAGAAATATACATTAATAACAGGTTACACTGAAGAAATTAAGAATTCATGTGTGTATGACACTCATGCAAGAGAGGGGAAACTAAAATTAAAGGAAGTATTTCTGGAAAGAAATAGATAACCAAGAGGCAAGACTAAGGAACCATGTAAAAAAGTAATTATAGATCCCAGAAAAGGAAAATTTCAAAAATTAAATATGCCAAAGCCCTGAGCTGAAAAGACCAGGATTCCTGCTTAATGATAGCTGATTTAAATGTTCTCTCACAAGCATACTTTTCTCCTTTGAACTGGAGACAGCATAACCTACTGATCCAGACAACTTGGGTTTTACTCCTGTTTTGTACTGGCTTGCTGTGTAGAGCTGAACACATCACTGTCAGAATTTCATCTTCAAAATGGGGATAAGAATACAAGCTCCCTCAGCAAGGAGCACTGAGGATAACCCAGTACTGTGACTTCAATGCTTGGAAAGTGATTTATATAAATGACCACTCTTCTTCATAACCTGAAATCTCCAGTAAAAAAAAAACAAACTGATTTCTGGCTAAAAAAGGCTCTTTCAAAAGAGATTTCTCAGAGTTGAATTTGAAAGATAGTCAAAAAATTTCTTAAAATGCTGTTTGCCTTTTGTACCATTTCCTTCACTCTCATGTATAACATTAAAAAACAGTTAAAAGATACCCAGCCGGGGGTGGCTCAGCGGTTGAGCACTGACCTAGGATCCAGGCGATCGGGGTTCGATTCCCAGTCAGGGCACATGCCCGGGTTGCGGGCTCGATCCCCAGTCAGGGGTGTGCAAGAGGCAGCCGATCAATGACTCTCTCATCATTGATGTTTCTATCTCTCCCTCTCCTTTCCTCTCTCTGAAATCAATAAAGATGGAAGGGAGGACGGAAGGATGGAAGGAAGGAAGAAGCGAGCTCCGGCTTTCAGAGAGTCTACAAATTACCTGTAATGAAACAAATCCTAAGCCCAGTTAAACTTTAGAAAGACAAATAAAATTTAGATAGCAAAGTATGGAAGTTTGTTTTTTGTTTTTTTTAAATATATCTTTATTGACTTCAGAGAGAGGAAAGGAGAGGGAGAGAGAGAGAGAGAGAGAAACATCAATGATGAGAGAGTCATTGATCAAGCCTGCAACCCAGGCATGTGCCCTGACCGGGAATCGAACCCTGATCGCCTGGATCCCAGGTCGACACTCAACCGCTGAGCCACGCCCAGCCGGGCAGCATGGAAGTTTTAAAAGCTGTGAGTTTCCTTTATAATGTACCCTGAAGATTTTTCTCTTACCTTCCCTGTGGTCTGTCCATAAAGTCCAAATATCTCACGGAGTTTTTCTTCACTGATTGCATCTGCTCTGTCAATTTTGTTACCCAAGATAAGGATTGGCACATTGGATATTGTTTCATCAGTCATTAAAGCCTGAAAACAAGATAAAAAAAAGTGAGGAATCTATGAAAGCCCACCAGATAATGAAAATCTCTTTGACTTCCACTTGTCTATAAGGTATCAAATGTAAAATGGAAATCTAACCATCTTTACACCTGCATGATTAACTCAAAAGTTAATTCTGGACATTACATAGAACGCTCTTAATATTAGATACAAAGCCCCTAAAAATACTTTGACATTAGGCAAAAATCCCCAAATGCCTTCAAAACAATGGCAACTTAAGGCTCTCTATTTATGAGGCAGCTGACCTGCCCCCAACCTTAACTCTGAGCTAAGCCACTCACTCACAGACCATCCTCAGGCTATCCACTGAGCAGTCCTGGAAGCATGAATGCTCTGGCTAGAGAGCCTCAAAAATGACTACAGAAACTCCCCAAGTATTCACTGGGTGCCGATGAGTGCAAAATGCTATCTTGGGTACTGACAGGGATACAAAAGGAGGGGTAAGACACGTCCCTAGCCTCAAGAAATCCTCACTCTATGTTCACACATCTGTCAACAAAGCAAGTGCATGATTGTCACAAGGAATGAGGACAGAATATAAATATTAAAAGACAATCAGGCAAATAAAATGCCGATGTGGGTTCAAGGAAAAGTCTGAGCAAAAATGTACAACCTAAACTGGGCTCTGAAATAGGGAACAGATCTGGAAAGGTAGAAAAGAGGAAGAATATAAGCAATGGCTTTATAGTAGGGAAAGAATTCAGGAAGCTGCATGGAATAACATCTGTCTGAATTAACGCATTTATGGTGACATGCAGTGACAGAGTAAATGGGATAGCAAGGGATAACCAGCATTATGGTTCCAGTCTGAGAGGTTAGCTACAATAGACCCTAAAGACCCCAAATCTAGAAGTTTCAGGACAGAATCTATATACTTTTTAGTACAATGAATTCACAAACAGTATCTATCTATAGTGCTCAGGTAAGAGATGATGATCCAGCCTAAGATGGCAGCATATGATGAATAGTGCTGCAGGCATTTTGGAGTAAAGAGGTAAAGAGACTGAAGTTTAAATAATAACAGACAAAAGAGGAGCCAAAGCTGGCATAGATTTCAAGACTGGGTGAGCTGGTTCTGGTACCAATTCCAATGTGAAGGGTGGTTCCCCAGCCAACAAGCAATTCTCAGGACTCCAGCTGGGTGTCCTACAATTCAACTCAATTCTGATACTATCTATCTGAAGATAAACATCAGATTCTACAGGTTAAGGGTTTAGTCCTACAAGACTCCTGCCCCTCTTCAGACACCAGTACCAAGTCCAGGTTATCACTTGTACTTCTGACCAACTGGGTAAAAATCAGAGGTTCCCATAACCCCCTCCTTGGGTTTAATTGTTAGAATGACTCACAGAACTCAGAGAACCATTTTACTTACTAGATTACTGGTTTACTATAAAAGGCTACAACTCCGGCAACAGCCAGATAAAAGAGATGCATAGGGAAGGTATGGGGAAAAGGCATGGAGCATCCATGCCCTCTCCAGGCATACCATTCTCCCCAAACCTCCCAACCCAGAAGCTCTCTGAATGCTGTTTTTTTGGTTTTTATAGAAGCTTTATTACATAGTCATGATTGATTAAATCCTTGGCCACTGGCAATTAATTCAACCTCCAGCCCCTCTCCTCCCTGGGGGTCAGGGGATGGGGTTGAAAGTTCCAATCTCTACTAGCTGGGTCTCCTGGCAACCTCACCCTTAGAAGAGGTCTAAAAGCTACCTCATTAACATAACAAAAGACAACTATGTGGCTCCCCACGCTTAGGAAATTCCAGGAACTGTGTGCCAGGAACTATGGATGAAGACCAAATATATATTTCTCATAAATTACAATGCTGCACTGGGAATCTAGTTCTCACTAACAGGAAAAGCAGGAAAGCCTAGAGTTGGATGGATAAAGGGGAACATACTTTAACCATCTTAAGTTCTAGGAAATGACAAAATAGAGTAAGGAAGTCATTCATGCTAACAAAGTGCCTAAGGTCCGATGTTTTGCTAGGTACAGAAGTTTCGTTTCGCAAAGAAGACAGACAATGTCCCTACCATTTAAGATCGTAGTCTGGTGGGAGAGACCTATTAAAAAAAAACAGTAAAGACAAAAGACACTGATGAGGTGGAGAGTCCAACAATCTGAGAAGAGGAGGATTCCTAGAAGTGGTCATGCCTGAACTCTAAATTCTCTTAAAGGACATTTTCAAATTTACCAGCAAAAGGGGGTAGGGGGTCAGGTGAGAAAGCCAGGCAGGGATAGCCACTTCTGCATACTCAAAGAAGGGCAAATTGTTCTCTATGTTTGAAATGTAATTTAAAGTAAGCAATAGAAAAGGTGGAGAAATATACAGAGGCATGCTCTTGAGAGAGTTTATGTGCTAAGCAGAGCTGTGGATTTTACCCTGAAGATGACAGAGACCTATTAATGGGTGACAGAGACCTAAGTAAGGCAATGACAAGTCTGAGAAAGTTCCTTCTAGCATTATTACAGTGTATGGCAGGGTGGTGGTGAAATCTACAGTAATTCACATGGTGGGGAAGATAAAAAGTTCCATTTTGGGAGAACAGAATTGGTGGGTGGAGTTGTCCAGTAGGCAGCATTATGTATGAGGCTGGAGCTGAACAGAGGTATGGACAAGAGAAGTCCATTTGGGAGTCACTGTGGCAGAAGAAGGAATGGAATAGCCTGGACCAGCCTAGGAGAAAGTATAGACCCTGAGGAAATAACAAGATTAAAGGGTGATGCAGAGGAGTAAGTATTTGGGGAAGAGTCTGAGAAGTATCAACCAGAGAGAGAACACCAAAGCCAAGAATGTAAAGAGGAGTTTAAAAAGAGAGAATGGCCAGTGCCAAGGGGTCAAGTAAGAGGACTGCCCTATAGGTGATTCTACATGAGCCAAGAATACAGATTTGAGAAACATACTTACAAATAAACTTGAGACACATTCAAATTGCCAGGAACAAGAATGCAAAGAGACAATTATAAATCCAAGAGAAAGAAGAGGCACAGAGCGAAGCAGTGAAGGTAACAAAGCAACACTATAGAAATTGTCAAGCCAAGAAAATGCACTGTTGAGAAAGGAGAAAATCTGAAGTGAGTCCTTGATAGTGCTGCACCCTGCACGTGACCAAAACTGAAGACTGAGAACAGATTCTTAAGGTCTGGCAAGTAATTCAGTGCAAGGGTGTGTAGGCACAACCTGAGAAGGCAGATTCAAAATGTAAAGGACTCTAATCTCTTTAAAGGTGTCACTATGCCAACACTTCATAAAGAGTGACCATACATGATATGTGAAAGGGAAAGAAGTTAATTATGCTGAGACAACAGGTATAAACTGGGGAGCGTCTTGTGCAAACTGGACACAGAGTCACCCTATAATAGACATAAACAAAGTTAATTTACTCAAGTTCAAGCTGAGTTTCCTTAAGACACTGAAAAGCAACGTTGTAGGTTTCAAAACACTTTCTTCTCCTAACTAGGACCTTTATTAAATGTAAACTGGAATGATCACGTATTGGCACTACTGAGCTGTATTCCTTAAAAGAAATATAGGCCAAGGAAAAAAATATAAACATACATTAAGTTCAACTTTGGATTCCATGAGGCGAGGATGATCCGCACAATCCACCAAAAAGACAATCCCATTAATTGCTGGGAGATAATTTTTCCAAACCCGACGTGCTAAAAGACAAAGTTCATAGTTGCATCAATAAAAAAAAAAAATCCATTTTGAATAATGGTCATATCTTGGCCAGATTTCAATAGCATTAAACTCCGTATGATTTTTCAACTCCTAGCCATTATTAAAAGTCAGAACAGAAGGTATGAACTGGTGGTCCATGAAACTGAATGATTTTTTAAAACTCAAAAACCAGGGGTTTTTGCCTGATTTTCTCCAAAACTGCAACACTTGTCAATCCCATGCCTACCTACCCACATGCCCCTTTGGATGAGATCTGGGCTGTTCAGTCTATCAAAGTTCCTACCACTCCCTACTGTCTTATACCCAGTCAATTTGACTCACTTAAATCACATACCTTGCCCTTGGAGCCATGTTAGTTTGCAACCATTCAGTTAAAATATCATGATGCCAATTACTTGTCCATATTAACTTGAGTCCTAAGTTAGTTCCTAACCAACTGATGTGTAAGCGTACTGACACACTCATCCACTCAGCCGTCAGGGAGGCTGGGCTGACAGGTGGTTCACATACCCAGGCCAATCACCTGTTTCCCATATTCAACCAAGTGTGCCCTATAATTTTTCTTTGTCTATGATATGAAGTGATAATGGTTTAGGAAGCAATGCTTTGCTTGTATTATAATTTCTAAGTCATTCATTTCTAATTCTTTCAATGAGATAACTAAGGAAGCATATCTACATTAAACAGTTAATAAGGTCACCTCTAAAGTGGGACTGGGAAGAAGAGTTTGGGGAAACTTTCACTTTTACCTCCTACCATATTTGTATACTGACTGTATACTGAATTTGTTACACTGAGTCTAGATTTTTATAATAGTTAGATATATATATTAAAAAATATACACACACACACACACACATATATATAAAGGAAACTTCCAAACGTACAGTATTTTAGTAACTTCTGTGTAACAGTGGCTAGGCTATTATGAAAAACTGTTTCTTTTAAGTAAATTTTCCTCAAACTAACCTATATACATGAACACATTTCCCTTCTTACTCTATCAAAATCTGAAGGCTAAATTATTACACCAAATAATACATAATTCCCAGTTCAGATGTCTAAAAACACCTATTGCTCTGCATTCTCCAAATGGCCTCAGTTCAGCTTATAACTGTATTACCTCGGAATTTAAATTTGTAAGCAGTTACAAATCTTTTTGAAAGAAGAAAAGAAATTATATACCCTTTCCTACCCAAATGAAAATACTGTAAGATTATAGAAAAACAAGAAAAAAGATAATCTAGAATCCTCCATCAAAACACACACACTGCTAATGTTCTTGTCTATTGTCTTTCAATATTTTTTTCTGTACAGATATTTTATATAATTGTGATCTTACTACACATATGATTTGGAAGCATATAAATATTAAGTACATAAAATAAATGTAATTATATGCTACTGAAATCACTTACTATAAAATTATTTGGATCACTTCCCAGTCTTTTGGCTAAAATTTTTTTGGCCGAATGATTAATTACCAATATTCTTTTTTTTTTTCCTCAATGTTTTGTTAATCCTCACCCAAGAATATTTTTCCATTTATTTTTAGAGAGACTAAAAGGGGTATGAGGGGTGGGGGGATTGATGTGAGAGAGACACATTGATTGACTGCCTCCAACACACGACCCAACCGGGACTGAGGATAGAACCTGCAACCCAGATACATGCCCTTGACTGGGGATGGAACTCAAGACCTTTCGGTGCTTGGGCCAATGCTCTAACCACTGAGAACACCAGCCAGGGTCCAATATTCTATTTTTTAACTAAACTTTAAAAACCTGTTATCAGAGTCTACCTAACATAATGCTCCAAAAGGAAAACTTCTCAACTCAATTTAATAACAAGTGAATAAATCTGAAAGAATCCCAGTAGGTTCTTTCTACCTTCCCAGAATATTTATTCCCACATCTTAAATGTTTTACTCCTAAGACCTGAGTTTTACCAAATGTAAAGCGAGTGTGCATCAGATAAAAATGGCCCATTCTGTATATCTCTAAAACACATATAAGACACCTGATAGGAATCTGGGAACCAGAGAGACACAGCCTGAGTAAGGCAAAATGCACTGAGAACAAGTAGAACAAAATGTTCCACAAACTGACCCAAATGGGGTAGAGTAAGTTTGTGGAACAAAATATCAATTTAGATCAGCATGATCCCAAGTAGTCATTGTATTATTTTTACAATTTTGACAAGCTTGAAATTACTTACAAAGAATAATTTAATTTCCTATATACTAACACTCCACTGAAAAAAGGATAAAAAGAGACACGATTAAATTTGATGTGATACTGCATTGGATCATGTTTTAAAAGGAAAAATGCTATAAAGGAGATTATGGGGACAACTGACCAAAAAAAAAAAAATGAATACACACTACAGAGTAGATAAAAATAAAACTTCCTGGGTTTGATAACTATTAAGATCATATACGGGAATATTCTTGTTCTTAGAAAATATACATTAAATATTAAGGAATAAAAGACCATGATGGACTCACAAACGATTCAAGAAAAATAAATATTAATATGTATTATATAAAGAGGGAGACTAATAAATGTGGACAAAAGGTATGAAGAAGTGGACTTCTCTATTATTTATGAAACTTTTCACAATTTGGAAATTACTTCAAAATAGTAAGTGAATAAACCAACTTCATTAAAATAAGATCAATCCTAAATGCAAGCAATTTAAAAGGTAAAAATGACAAACTGCTTTAAAAAAAAGAGGGGTACAAAATAAACCACAAGTCAATACCATCCTTCCAATGAACCTTTTCTTACCTTGCTCATGCCCACCAAGATCAAAAGTTGTAAAAGTCATTCCAGCAATCGTCAGCTCCTCTGATGCTGAAAAATTGTCAAAAAAGAGGAAAGAAATAAACTTCTCCATCCAAGCACCCCAGCCACATGAGTATTGTAAGCCAATATAAATGCAAAACTTAATAAAGCTTTCACCTTGTAAAGAAAAGAATATAATTGTGAAAATATTCTTAAATTATTTTTAAAAGCCAAGTTTATTTTTTTCCAATGTGTCTGCTGCTTCTTGGAAGTAGATATGAGAGATGTGTCCTGTTACAGGGCCAGTGAGAACAGAGAGTGACAAAGTTCCAGAGGTTCAGACTTACGAGTATGTGACCTATTTGTCCTATACGGAATTTTTTCAAGAGAGCTGTCTTTTGGGACCTCAGTTAAGAAAAGAACTACATCAATTGGGGATTCATCCTCCAGCCCTGACACTGACCTTTAAATACCAAAAGGTCACCTGGTATTTTCAAACCTACTTGGATGTAATGTTGGAACATGTTGGCCCAATCTGTCATCTTTTAGCATGTGTAGAAGAGTGGTTTTGCCTGCATTGTCCAAACCCAAGAATACAAGTTTCCCAGATTTCTTGTACAGTCCTAAAAGAGAAAAAAATTTTAACATAATTTTGCTCTCTGCATACCAAAGGCTGCTTGTATTTAAATCGTTGGAGGAAATGTAGAAAGTTTGAAACCTATGATATATTTCAAGGAAATTTGCTTTACCTAGGAACTGGAGCACACTGCTGAAGCCATTGTAGATCCACTCAAAGATGAAAGACATTATTAATGCTTACTACCTGTATAAAATAAGAAAACAGCAAACATTAGCTTTCTGAATGCTATATAGTTCTGGAGAAGTTAACTTTTATTCCCTGGCCCTGATGCATGTTTACAGTCCCATGTTTTGGGGCATAAGAAAACAAAGGATTTTGCACCCTGTAGGGAAGTCTCTGGGATCTTTTGATCTGCACAAACTCCTGACTTTTAACAGTTTTCAACCTACAACACTCAGAAGACTAGGAACTGAAGATATACCTTCCTCTTTTACTATTACTTACTCCTCCAGGAAGCTGCTCATTCACATTCTCTAGATATACCGCCGCTGTCTACCAGTTAACAAATTCTCTAGGAAATCAGTCCCATCAATCATCTGTAGCAAAATTTCACATCAATTCATTAAGTAGAAAATAATGGGGGGGAAAGGCATATTAACCAGAATGAAAAGCTGCTTGTAAACTGCTCTTAAAAAACAGTCACAATTTGTCCTGCTGCATTTATCAATGCTATCTCTTCTTGTTTGTTTGCTTTTTTTTCTATCTCATTTTCATTTTCTTTTTGCTATCTCTTCTTAAACAATACTTGTTTAGCCCCTCTCAACTTATAGAAGAGGTGATACCACTATTTTGGAGAGAGCCATGAAGCAGTAAGAAGATAATCCTTTCATAATGTGAATAATCAAGACCTAACCACTGTACAAATACAGATTTTCTTAAAATAAGAATACTCATTCAGGATACTGTGGAAGGTTCCCAGCCAAGCACATACCTTAATTAGTATTGATATTAACATCACTTTTTCTACTGTTTCCCAAAGGCCTAGACAAAACAAAAGATGATCCAAAGCTACAAAAAGGTCTACACACATTGGTAATAAGCAAGAGGAACTGTGAAAGAAGTTAAGAAAGGAAGATCTAAAGCCAATGGCAGGTGGTAAGGTTTCTCATTGAGTCAGCATTTCCTGGTCACACTGAACTTTGCCTCATTATTGCAGATTCGGTGATGAGAAAGATCCCACATTTTCAATCCTGTCCATCATCAAGAGCATCTGAACACAATAGTTTATACTACTAGATGTGACCAACTGCTTTCAAATAAAACTTTCATGAAGCTTTGTTGTTTCAAAAAAGTAAAAGTTTAGTGGTGTTACTTTTACTAGTAACTTGGTAAAAAGGTTATCCATAAAAACCTACCTATATTCTTCAAAGAATGCTAGATGAAGAAGAAATTGGAAAATGGAGACAATGTATGTTATTTTCTTTTTCATTCAATTACTGGTTTTTGTGTTTGTTTTTTATCAGGCCTGTGACCTCAACTATAAACTTTAGGGGCTGCTTAATGCTTATTTTCTCTGGCTCTTACATGGAAGGCCAAATGAAGGGCAGGAGTTTGAGAGTGAGACTAAAGGCAAAAACTTTTATAAAAAGATACTAAATAAAGGGTTTTTTCCTTTCAGTAACATCAAAATATATTTTGGCAGAAAGAATAAATTTAGCATGTTAAATAACAATTCTGGCTGGAAACCTGTCTTGCGCTTTAAGAAGTCCAGAGACTTAGTACACTTACAAAGTTCCTGTGCTTAACTTCCCACGATAGGTAAGGAAGAGAACAATGGCCACGTCTGTGCAACCCCACAAACCAGCCATCCAACCTTCCCTACTTTCCTCAGTCTACCACGTGGAGAAGTGCAGATCACCTTTAGAAAGCGCCTGTCATTTAGGTCACTTCCACCCTGATCCCTCCCTTAAAACCCAACACATGCATTCATTTGCACTACAATGGTTTGCAGTCAGTACTTTACAGACTCTTTGTAAAGTTTTATCACATCGTTTTTTTAGAAGTACTCCAGCTAGGCAAATTCTCGGAAGGTGACAAGGGGAAAACCCCATTTTAAGGAAGTTTTCATTTTAAATGAACTACTTTGATTTTCCAATTTATTTTCCCTTGACATAATCTGAGTTAAGCATCCTATAATCCTTCCCATCAGAATGATCTATGAAGAGTGAAGAAACTCTTCAGGCGATGTTAAAAAAATTTAAAAAACCCTTATTGGACACAAAGAGTTGTGCTGCATTACTACCCTAATTTCATGGCACCGCCATTCCTGAGGTCTTAGGATCTGTATCCCTTTCTAAGTAGTTATACAGTTAATGCAGTGCCTGCACATACATCTCATTTCAATCTCACACCAACCTTACTGGGAAGGAATCCTTGGCCTCCCTTAACATAATGAAGATGCCGACACTCCTAGGTTAGCCAGCTTAACAAAGACTGCTCAGCTGGAAAAGTAACAGTGCAAGAAAAATAACAGTGCCTTCCTCCTTCAATACCAAAGTCACAGCTCTTCCTGTTAATATTACACAAAATTCAAATCAAAATTGCAAAACTGCTTTTAAAAAAACATCAAACTTCCTTAACCCATCAGCTACACTCAGGATAATCTTCTAAAGCTTTCTTCCTTACAATGCATCACACCTTTTGAATGGTATGTTAACTAGCATTGATCTATCCCTGATTCACTCTACCACCTTCTGGCATCTTATGGCAATTAGAGTAGTCTACAATTTAAGGGCTCTGAACTATCAACAAAAGCACTGCCAAAGTACACCGAACTAAAATGTGCAAATTTCAAGACTGATTGATCAAATCAATAAAAAGGAAAAGCACTAGGGTGCGCATTAGCCAATAAAGAGTCAATGCATCACTTCCTATACATACTCATTACTTCTACACATACTCAGAGCAACTTTGAGACACCATTCCAAACAGATCAGGGGTACCAGGCAAGCCGGCTTTTAGCTAAGAAACCTGCTTAGCTACAGGGTGTATGTGTCAAAGGCCGGACCCATTGCAAAGCTCCACAAGCCCCTGTTACAATCTAAGCAGATGGATCAAGGTGAAGGTGAAAAGACAAGAGCAAGAGAGAATACTAACGAGACAACTTGGTGTCCACGCTCACTTGAGTGCTCCTGACCGCTCGGCTACAATCATGAGCTAAACATTCATCTATATACCAAACGAACATGAAGAAAGTTTGCCATGAAATGAAGACAGAGGAGATAAAAGAAGGAGACAGAAGGGGAAAATATGGGTTCGACCAAGGACATCAGATGATAGCAGAGCTTAAGTGTGAGGGGGGTGGGGAGCCCGGGACTAGGAGGCAGGAGAACTGGTTCCAACGCTTACACTTGCTATCTCTGGGGCCTTGGCCAATTCACTGTGCCTCGGCGAGCCTTAGTCCCCGAGTCTGTAAAACAAGGGTAATCGTCAAGGTCTCTCACCCGCCTCACCGAGGGCTCTAATGGAAGCCTCATCTGAGACAGGGGATGTGAAGCTGTTTCGTAAACCAGAGCGCACAGTACAGACAAGAAAACTGTTATCCGGCCCAGCAGCTACAAGACCCCCGATACCCCGGAGGCAGGCGCGGGACCGTGCGGACCCGGCCGGGTCGGCCCATCCCCGCCCAGAACCAGTCCCGCGGCTCCACAGAACCGCCTGCGTGTCACTTCCCCCCCCACACCCCGCCTGCGCCGGCCTCCGCCCCGACCCTTCTGCCGCCCACCCCAGCCGGTACGGCCCCGGCTCCCTCCCTCAAGGCGGCAGCCAGACATACGGCCCAACGGGCTCCTCCGGCGGCGGCGGGCGGCTTCGACCCTCCTCTGAGCGCACAGCCCAGCAGCACCCGGGACCGCCAGCAACTCGCCGGATATACGTAACACCTCTCCCCCGGGACTTCCGGGCGCGTGCTTGCCCCGCCCCTTCGCGCGTCACGGAGCTCTGCAACCGCGGGGCGCCCTACAAGCGACTCCAGCGGCGGAGGGGCGGGCCTGGGGCGGGGCGAGAGCGCTCGGGGGCGGGCCCGACCTGGCCACGGCTCCTCCCTTACGGATCGCAGGACGCGCGAGACGTGGCAGCGCCGCGGCCCGGATCTGCAAGCTGGTCACCAGCTGGGAAGCCCTGGGCGAGCTGACAAGCGCCGCAGGCCCCGGTGTGCCCGCCTCTAAGGTGGGTGAAGGGGGCATTGTTGGGCATGTTGCCAGTTTTTCTAGAGTGTGTTTTCAATAAATGTTTTGACTATGTCCTTAATAAGTAAATAATAGGACTGGGACAATTGGGTAGTCAAAAAACCTAAAAGGTGAATTTATAAATCACATACTATACCAAGTAAGTTGCAAGTGATTCAAAGATTTGTATGTTTTCAAATGACACCATAAAAGTATTAAACAAATGGAAGGAAACATGAATGAATTCCTTATAATATTGGAATGCAGAAACCTTTCTGGTTCTGATTGAAAATCCAGAAGCCATAAAAGATTGATAAATGTAACTACAGAAAAATAGAAAACTTTTATATTAAAACAACAACAGTGATGCCACCATAATACTCAACAGATAACAAGTTGAGAAAAAATATATGTAATCACATCCAAGGCAAGTGAAGAATTAATGTGAAAAAGACTAATTGTTGTTAGAAAAATAAGCAAAGGTTAGGACCAGACAATTCACAGGAAAGGAAATGTAAATGGCTCTTAAACACAATAAACTAATAATAGAAATATAGTAGGTATTATAGATTACAGAATGGGGCAAACGTAAATTTATAGCTATGAGTACTCGAAACACAGTTTGTTTGTTTTTTAAGTGTTCCTTTTTTTTTTTTTAATATATCTTTATTGATTTCAGAGAGAGCAAATGAGAGGGAGAGAGGGAGAGAGAAACATCAGTGAGAGAGAGTCATTGATCGGCTGCAGCCCGCAACCCGGGCATGTGCCCTGACTGGGAATCGAACCCTGATCGCTTGGATCCTAGGTCCATGCTCAACCACTGAGCCACACCCGGCCGGGCCACAGTTTGTTCTTTATTATTATTTATTAATCATTGTATTCTCCATATGAACAGCTGTAAGCCTACTTTTGCCCCACCCTGTATATAGATATAGAAAATAATAAAAGATAAATAAACTCACTGAGATACCATTTTCATTCATCAGGTTGGCAAAGTCCACCTGTTTATTGGTGACAAGGCTCTTTTAAATGTAATAGTCAAGGAAGACCCCACAAAGGTGTCATTTGGACCAGACCTGAAGGACATCTGGGGGTAAAATGTTTCAGGCTGACAGCAGAGCACATGCAAAGGCCCTGAGGCAGAAGTGTGCTTAAGAGGTCCTGGGAACAGCTGGGAGGCCAGTGTAGCTGGGTAGGATAGTAAGGGGAAGAGTAACAGATGAGGTGAGAGAGGTGAGGGGGTAAGCAGTTAAGAACTGGGAAGGCTCTGAGATTTTACCTCACTTGCAAGCTAACAACTTAGTCTAATATACTTCCATGGATACTGACAGAGATGCAAGACTCCTGGGGCAGAGAAAGAATTTCATTACCTTAAGCATGGCAAGTAACATGAGCTTCTTGTTTGTGTCTTTTCCATTTACCTCCCTCTCCACCCAAGTACTTCGGGGTGACACAGAGCAGCCCAGGTAAATGCTACCCATATAGTGGGTTTGCATCACAGCTGAGGAACCCAGAGCTTAGGAAACTCAAATCTTTCATAATGGACTGTAAGCAAAGCTGCCCAACCTTTGACCCAGAAGTAGACATCATTTCACCGGAAGGTAAACAAACCTGTCCCCAAGCCCCAGACAAAGAGTCTGTCTTCCAAGGCTGTTCCTAATATATATAAACATCCTTGGAAAGATAGTCCAAACAAAGGCAGTCTGTACTTCTGCTCGAAGAAAAGCAGAAATGGAAGAGATTGTGGAGAATTGTCGCTCAACAGGGGTAAAGCTTTAGAGCCTTGTAGGCCACTGTGAGGATTTTAGCTTTTTTATTGTGGGTGATCTGGAGAGCCACTAGAGGGTCTGAGCACAGGAATTTTATGTAATTCTTCTCCCCACTCTATTCTTATACCCTACACATGCTCAACATTAGCTAGACATGCACTCAGAAATTAAAATAGAGCCTGAAAAGTAACTGTGTTGGTCAGCGTTCTCCAGAGAAACAGAACCAATAGGATCTTTACAGATACATACAAAAGGAAGTTTGCCCTAGCTGGTTTGGCTCAGTGGTTAGAATGTTGGCCTGAGGACTGAAGGGTCCTGGGTTCGATTCCAGCCAAGGGCATGTGTCTTGGTTGCAGGCTTGATCCCCAGCCCTAGTTAGTGAGTGAGTGGGAGGTGGCCAATTGATGTGCTTCTCTCTCTCTCTCTCCCCCTCCTCCCTTTCACTCTCTCTGAAAAGCAATAGAAAAAATATCCTTGGTGAAGATTAAAGAAAAAAAATTTTTTTAAGTATATAAGAGGAAATTTATTAAAGGGACTGGCTCACACAGTTATGGAGGCCAACAGGTCCCATGATCTGCTGTCTACAGGCTGGAGAACCAGGAAAGTCAGTGGTATAATTTAGTCCAAGTCCCAAGTCGAGAACTAGGAGGCTGCTGGTGTAAGTCCTGGAGTCAGAATGCCTGAGAATCAGAAGCTTTGATGTCCAAGGGCAGGAAAGATGGCTGTCTCAGCTCAAGAGAGAGAGAATTAGCCCTTCTTTTGTGTTTTTGTTCCATTTGGGCCCTCAACAGATTGGGTGATGCCCACCCACATTGATGAAGGTTGATGTCTTTACTCAGTCTCCTGAATCAAATGCTAATCTCTTCCAGAAACACCCTCACAAACACACCCAGAAATAATGTTTTACCAGTATCTTTTCTATAAGTGTGTTTGTAGTAGACATCTTTGCTGCAAGCATTTTTGCCACATTTTCACTGCATAATGGCTGTAAGGCAATTTTGCGGTAAGAAAGATAAAAATCACAGAAATAAAAGAAGAACATTAAAAAGGAGAGCAAAATTTAAGAGTCTTTCTTATAAAATACAAAATATTTGAATTCATTTAAAATGTGTATAGATTCATGTCAGTACTACACAAATAGCTGACTTTATTTTGTGGATTGTACCTAAGCACTTGTCTTATGGGAAATATGAATTCAACTCTGCATTCTCAGAAAAGGCCCTCAGGCTTTCTACTCCAAAGGTAGTGTTTCAAAATAAGACAACTCTTGGGGCAAATCATCATCATCTGGAAGAGTTGCTAACAATTTAAAACCACTACCACATCTACTTGTCACTGTGTAGACCATTATGAGGTACTAGCTAAGATTTATATGTAATATAAAAATGGGAGTAACTGTGAGAAGTTCTTCAATAGAGAAATGAAACTAACTTGACAACTAGGTCAAATATGCTAAATCTGTTGGAGGTTGTTGATTCAGCAACCTAACGGAAATGAAACCTAACTGAAAACTGGCTTAATTAAATACATTAAATCTGCTGAAGTCAACTAATAAGTTAATGGAGAAATTAAACTAAACAAACAAAAAAACAAGCTGTCAATCATTTATTTTATCTTTTTGACAGCCAAATTGCCTCATGGCCAATTAGTTACATGGCTAAAATGTCTGTAGCGAAGATGCTATGGTGAAAGTACTGTAATGCTGTTGTAATAACCTCGTTATTATTTAACAAGAAAGGAGGAAAGGGAAGACTAAATAATATAGGCATGCCATTTATACAGCTTTGCTAACTTAATACTCTCCAAGTCTGTTCCCCGATGGGGGAAGGGACTGGACAAAGGCTGTTTAGACACGTGCCTGGTAAAGTCTGAGTGACATGGGAAGATGCTTACCTGTCTGTCACTCACACCTGGGAACAAATTAGTGGCCAGGATGGGCTTGGCCGCTGCAAGCACATGAAACCTGAATATTTAAACTTCCAGACAAAGAAGCACTCTCTCTTCTCTCTCTGGCACACCCAGTTCCTGGCTCTCCTGTTGCAGGGGCATTCTCCCCTGCACCCAGGTGGCCATGGCCATGTGGGACTCCACATACTGGGTTAATGGGCTTTAATTGGATGCTGAACTACACCCGCTGCAACATGGAACGGATCTACCTAATACATAGAAACAAACCCAAACAGGCAGCCAAAATGGGGGACAAAAAAGCCCTAAATGAAAGAACAAAAGAAGTCTCCAGGAAAAGAGCTAAATGAAATGGAGATAAGCAATCTGTCAGATATAGAGTTTAGAATACTGATTGTAAGGATGATGAAAAGAGATAGGGATACTATGAAGGAGATTAAGAATGACAGCAGAAATAAAGAATACATTGGAAAGAATATAGAGCAGATTAGAGGAAGCTGAGGATCAGATTAGTGAATTAGAAGACAGGGTAGAAAAAAATCACTCAATCAGAAATCCAAAAAGAAAAAACAGAGATCCAAAAATTAAAAAACAGGAGGACAGTTTCAGAGAGCTGTGGGACAGCATGAAATGTAACAATATTTGCGTTATAGGAATGCCAGAAGGGGAAGAGAAAAAGCAAGGCATAGACAATTTGTTTGGAGAAATAATGGCAGAAAACTTCCCTAACCTGGTCAAAGAAAAAGTCACACAAGTTCAGGAGGCACAGACAGTTCCAAGCAAGAAGAACCCAAAGAGGTCCACACCCAAACACATTATAATTAAAATGCCAAAAATTCAAGACAAAGAGAGAATATTAAAGGCAGCTAGAGAAAAGCAATCTGTTACCTACAAAGGAACTCCCATAAGGCTGTCAGCTGATTTTTCATCAAAAACTCTACAGGCATGAAGTATTCAAGGTAATGCAAAACAAAGATCTGAATCCAAGACTATTCTATCCAGCAAGACTATCTTTCAAGATAGATGGTGAAATAAAGAGCATCCCAGACCAAAAAAAAAGGCTAAAGGAGTTTATCACCACCAAACCAGCATAGCAGGAAATGTTAAAGGAACTGCTGAAATTAGAAGTAGAAATATATAGAGAGAGAGAAACATAGGCATAAAGAATTAAAATGGCAATAGATATCTATCAATAACAACCTTAAATGTAAAACAAGTCGCTACAAGTTCAAGAAGATTGAAATCATATCAAGTATCTCAGATCACAATGGCATGAAATTAGAAATCAACTATAGTAAAAACACTCAAAAGCATTCAAACACATGGAGGCTAAATAGCATGTTATTAAACAATGAATGAGTTATCAATAAGATTAAGAAAAAAATCAAAAACTTCCCGGAAACAAATGAAAAGAAACACACAACAACCCAAAGTCCATGGGACACAGCAAAAGCAGTCCTAAGAGGGAAGTTCATAGCACTACAGGCCTACCTCAAAAAGCAAGAAAATTTTTTAGTAAGCTCTCTAATCCTACAACCTATAGAATTAGAAAGCTCCCCCATGAAGCTGTCCGGACCAGGGCTTTCGTTTGCTGGGAGTTTTTTTATTGCTGCTTCGATTTCATCAGTTGTTAGCCTATTCAGATTTTGATTCTTCCTGATGCAGTTTTACATGATCTCACTCATATGTGGAATCTAATAAACAAAATAGGCGGAGGAAGAAAATAGATCCAGAGACATAGAAGCATGGAACAGACTGATGGATCTAAGTGGGAAGGGAGGGGTAGGGAGAGATTAATCAAGAACTTATATGCATATATGCATAACCCGTGGACACAGACAATAGTGTGGTGAAGGCCTGGGGGGGGGGTGGATGAAGGGTGGAGGGGATCAATGGGGGGAAAAAGGGGCTATCTGTAATACTTTCAACAATAAAGATAAATTTTTAAAAAATAAAATAAATACAAAATAAAAGTACCTAGAACCTTCAGCCTAGAACCTACATCACGTTGATAGTACATGCCATGCATACTGTATGATGACAATGGCACTTTACCTTTGTGATCTTCCTCCCTAAAACACATTACCCTAGTCTAATCATGAGAAAAACATCAGACAAGTCCCAAGTGAGAGACATTCTACAAAATTCCTGACCAGTACCCCTCAAAACTGTGAAGGTCATCAAAAACAAGAAAAGTTTAAGAAATTGTCACAGCCAAGAGGACCTGAAGGAGATATGACAACTAAATGTAATGTAGGATTCCAAAAATATATCAGGCAAGAAGGAAATCTAAATAAAGTGTGGGCTTTAGTTAATAATGTATCAATATTGATTCATCAATTGTAACAAGTGTACCATAGTAATGTAAGATGTTAATAATATGGAAATTGACTATAGTTTATATGGGAACTTTCTGTACTATTTTGCAACTTTTCTGTAAACCTAAAAGCATTCTTAAACTAAATATATTTTTTTAATAAATAAAACTACTTCAGTCTCACTCCTCCCCCACAGAGAATCTGAGTTGGGGGTGGAGAGGATTGTCAAGGGGGAAGGAAAGAGTCAAAGAAAATGATTGAAATCAACGTAGTGCCTCCAGCTGTGTTCTTCGTTCTTAGGAATGCTATGGCTATTCAGGGTCTTTTATGGTCCCATACAAGTTTTAGGATTGTTTTTTCTATTTCTGTGAAAAATGCCACTGGAATATTGATAGGGATTGCACTGAATATATAGATGGCTTTGGATAATACAGACACTGTGATAATACTTTCTTCTGATCCACAAACATGAAATATTTGATTGTGTCTTTTCCCATTTCTTTTCATCAAAGTCCTGTCGTTTTTCAGTGTGCAGATCTTTCACCTCCTTAGTTAAATGTATCCCTAAGTATTTTATGGCTTTCGAATGGGATTGTTTTCCTTCTTTCTTTTTCACATGTTTTGTTGTTAATGTACAGAAATGCTACTGTTTTCTAGTTATCGATTTTATATTCTGCAACTTTGTTGAGTTTGTTGAGTAGTCCTAATGGTTTTTTGGTGGACTCTTTAAAATTTTCTCCATGTAAGCTCATATCACCTGAAAAGAAAGACAATTTTACTACTTCCTTTCCATTTAGGTGCCTTTTACTTCTTTTTCTTTCCTGGTTGCCCTGGCCAGGATTCCCAGGGCTATGTTGAATAGGCATGTGGTGAGAATAGGCATCCTTGTCTTGTTCCTGACCTTAGAGGAAAAGTTTTTCAACCTTTCACCATTTAGTATAATGTTGGCTGTGGGTTTTTCATATATGATCTTTATTGTGTTGAGGTACATTCCTCAACCAATTTGTTGAGCATTTTTATCATGAAAGGATGCTGTATTTTGTCAAATGCTTTTTTTGCATCTATTCAGATGGTCATATTGTTTCAAATTGTACTACAAAGATATAGTAATCAAAACAGTATGAGACTGACATAAAAATAGACACATAGAACCAAGGGGACAGAATCAGGAGCCCAGTAAGAAATACTCACGTATATGGTTAACTATATGTGGCAAGGGAACCAAGAATACTCAATGGAGAAAGCATAGTATCTTCAATAAATGGTGCTGGGAAAACTGGATAACCACATGCAGAAGAATGAAACTGGACTCCTATCTTACACCACTCACAAAAATTAACTAGAAATGCATTAAAGACTTAACCATAAGAACTGAAGCTGTAAAACTCATAGAAGAAAACATGAAAAAAAAGCTCTTCAACATTGATGGGCAATTTTTTTGGATATGACACCAAAAGCACAAGAACCAAAAGCAAAAATAATTGGGACTACATCAAACTAAAAAGCTTCTGCACAGCAAAAGAAACAATAAAATTAAAGGGCAACCTATGGAATGGGAAAAAATATTCGTGAATTATGTATCTGATAAGGGGTTAACATCCAAAACATAAAAAGAACTCATACAACTCTACAGAAAAAAGAATGGGCAGAGGAACTGAATAGACATTTTTCCAAAGAAATGAAAAGGTGCTCAAAAGGCGGCCTTTGTAATACTTTCAACAACAAAGATAAATTTTTTTAAAAAGATCTTTAGCCCAGCCGGGCATGGCTAAGCGGTTGAGCATCAACCTAGGACCCAGGAGATCAGGGTTTGATTCCCGGTCAGGGCACATGCCTGGGTTACGGACTCGGTCCCCAGGAGGGGCTTGCAGGAGGCAGCCGATCAATTACTCTCTCATCATTGATGTTTCTATCTCTCTCTCCCTTCCTCTCTGTGAAATCAATAAAGATATATTTAAAAATATATATAACTTTAGTCATCAGGGAAATGCAAATCAAAACCACAATGAGATATTACCTCCCCCCTATTAGAATGGCTGTCATAAAAAAGAAAAGAGGTAACAAGTGTTGGCATGGATGTGGAGAATAGGAAACACTTCTGCACTGTTGGTAGGAATGTAAATTGGTACAGCCACTATGAAAACCAGTATGAAAGTGTCTTAAAAAATAAAAAATAGAGCTACCAAGTGATCCAGCAATCCAACTTCTGGGTATATATCCAAAGAAAATGAAACAGGACATTGAAGAAATATCTGCACTCCCATATTCACTGCAGCATTATTTACAATAGTCAAAATACGGAAACAACCTAAATGTCTGTCAACGGGTGAATGGATAAAGATGAGGTATGTACAATGAAATATTTACCCCTGAGAAAGAAGGAAATCCTGCCATTTGCAACAACATGGATGAACATGGAGGACATTATGCTAAGTGAAAAAAGCCAGACAGAGAAAGACAAATACTACTGCAAGACATCATTTATACAGTAGTGCCTTTCTTATCCTCAGTTTTGCTTTCTGCAGTTTCGGTTACCTGTGGTCAATTGTGGTCTGAAAAAATTAAGTGGAAAATTCCAAAAGCAAACAATTCTTTTAAAATTTTTATTTTTCAATTACAGTTTACATTCAGTATTATTTTCTATTAGCAGAAGTAAGCAAATCCCACACCGTCCTGGTCTGTCCCACCCGGGGCGTGAATCATCCCTTTGTCCAGTGCCCCTTAGACACTTAGCAGCTGACTCTGTCATCTCATCGTCTGCGGTGGTATTGCCATGCTTGTGTTCAAGTAACTGTTACTTTACTTAATAATGGCTCCGAAGTGCAAGAGTAGAGATGCGGCAGTTTGGATATGCCTAACGTGCTACTTTTAAGTGAAAACCTGAAAGTTCTCAGCTTAAGGAAAAAAAAAAAATCATTTGCTGAGGTTGCTAAGATCTAGGGTAAGAATAAATCTAGCTGTGAAATTGTGAAGAAGGGAAAAGAAGTTTGTGCTAGTTTTGCTATTGCACCTTAAACTGCAAATGTTACAGCCATAGTTTGTGAAAAGTGCTTAGTTAAGTTGGAAAAGGCATTAATTTGTGGGTAGAAAATGAGTTCCCATCGACGGCTACGTGTTAACATCAGAAAGCATACGAAGACTTCAGCGAGAGTCCCTGAAGTAAGTGACACCAAGCCCTTTTGTGCAAGTAAGGGATGGTTACCCAGATTCAGGAATAGGTTTGGCATTGTATCATCTCACAGCGTCACGGGAAGGGTGAGTACAGTACACTTTTACATATAGAGAGAGCACATTCACATAACTTTTATTACAGTATATTATTATAATTGTTCTATTTTATTATTAGTGGTTATTCTCTTATGGTGCTTAACTAACATAAACTAAACTTCATCGTAGGTATGTATGTATAGGAAAAAACAGTATACATAGGGTTCGCTGCTACCCGCAGTTTCAGGCATCCACAGGGGGACTTGGGATGAATCCCCCATGGATAAGGGGGGGCTACTGTTTGTGGAATGTAAAAAGCCAGACTCAGAAACAGAGAGTGGTGGTTACCACCAGCTGAGGGGTGGGGAAAATGGGGAGATACTGGCCAAAGGGAACAAGCTCCCTGTTGTAAGATAAGTTCTGGGGATCTAATGCACAGCATGGCTGTTATAGTTAATAAAACTGTATTATATACTTGAAAGTTGCTGAGAGAGTAGATCTTAAATATTCTCACCACAAAAAAAGAAATGGTGACATGTGACATGACATTGATGGAGGTGTTAGCTAATGCTGTCGTTTCAGAATATGTAAGTGTATCACGTCAGCATGTTGTGTACCTTAAAGTTACACCATGTTATATTTCAGTGCTGTCTCAAAGCTGGAAAAGAAAAAGATTGAAAGAAAGTGAGAGAGAGTAAGAAAGAGAGAGAGGGAGGGAAAGGGAAAAGTGTGATGGTATATATGCATTTATGTTAAATTATGACTTTATGGGTATGTATAAATTATAGCATGTTTTGGAAATAGGCTGTATAGTCAGACCGCCTGGATTTGAATCCCAGTTCTGCCACTTAATTGCTCTGTAACTTTGGGTAATTTACTTAACCCTAATGTGCAGAAAATGGGTAATAGTGTCTGCCTTCCTCATTCTAGTTCCTACAGTGGCTATAACACAGGTTCCTGGCGTAGAGTAGACGCCCCCGTGACATTTATTCAGTAACTGACTGAGCGAATAAAGAAATGGTTTTTATGAAGATTAAATAAGATCATTGACTTATGGTTTGCTAGCATAATCCAAACATTCAATAAACCTTGAGTATTATCATCAACATCCTCTTTAGCCTTGGGAGCCTGCCTGTCTCTGTGCCTTTGCATGGGCTATTCCCTCTGTCTGGAACACCCTTCTGTCTCTTCAGCACCATGTACCTCAAGGTCCAGGTCAAGCAAACTCCCTGCTCAGCCTTTCCCTTGTGGGCTCCCCACCCATATGGCCCCTCTGCTTCATTTCTACCATTATAGCATCTCTGGTGTTGGTTTACAATGATTTGGGGGGGGGTGTTGGTAATGGCTTTAATGAGGTATAATTATATAGCATAAAATTCATCCATTTAATGTGTATAATTTAGTGGTTTTTAGTATGTTTACAGAATTGGGCAATCATCACCCCAGTTTTAGAAAATTTTCACTGTCACAAAAAGAAACCCCATCCCCATTAGCTTCACTGTCCATCCTTTCCTCCTCTCCCCAGCCCCTGGCAACCACTAATCTACTTTCTGTCTCTGTGGATTTGCCTATTCTAGACTTTCATGTAAACGGAATCATACAATATTTGGCATTTTGTGCCTGGCTTCTTTCACTTAGCATAATGTTTTCTAGGTGCATCCATGCTGGTGCATGTGCCAGTACTCCATTCCTTTTCTTGGCTGAGTAACGTTCCACTTTACGGCTGTACCACATTTTGTTTATCCCTTCATCAGTTGTTGGGCATTTGGAGTACTTACATTTTTTGACTAGGAATAATGCTGCTATGAACATTTTTGTACAAATGTTTGAGTAGACCCACATTCTCGTAGATATATACTTAAGAGTTGAATTTCTGGGTGATTTGATAACTCCATGTTTTTAGCTTTTTAAGGAACTGCCCAACTATTTTCCAAAGTGGCTGCACCATTTTATAATCCCACCAGCAGTGTTTGAGGGGTCCAATATCTCCACATCTTTAATAATTTTTAGTTGATATTAGAAAGGAAGGGAGAAAGAGAGAGAGAAGCATCGATTTGTTGTTCCACTTATTTATGCATTCACTGGTTGATTCTTGTATGTGCCCTGACCAGGGATTGAACTCACAATCTTCTAGAATCAGGATCATACTCTAACCAACTGAGCTACCCAGTCAGGGCCTAAAATAATTTTTTAATGTGTCTTCTTGCCAGTGAACTTCTTGAAGGCAAAGTGTGAAATTGTGGTATTCTGTCAGCCTGGCTCTTAGCCCAGCAGCCCCTCCCAGTGCCACCGTAGGGTCGGCTTGCAATACATGCTTTTTAGATATTAGCAAGCCTATAAAGTCCACATTCCGCTGAGGATGGCGCAGGAGGCAATGTGCAGAGTGCAGAGTAAGACAGGCACTTACACAGTGCACAGTCAGAATAAGGCAGGTTCCATAGGGAAAGTGTCGTTTCACCATGAATCAAGCAAGTCCCCCTGGTGCAGCGCTCTCCAAGCACAGTCTCAGACCAGCATCACCTGCGAATTTGCTAGAAACACATATTTTCAGGTTCCACCGCAGATCTAAGAAAGCAGGCTCTCTGGGGCTTGGGGCCTGCAGTGGGTTTTAACAAGTCCTCCTGGTGATTGTGAGGCACACTGAAGTTTGAGAAACACAAGGTTAGAGCTTTCTTTTGAGGGTTAATTAGACATTACTAGGAGGAAAGAGAATGTATGTTTAATAAACTAAGAGATTTTTTAAAAAATAAATCTTTATTGATTTCTGAGAGAAGAAGGGAGAGGGAGAGAGAGCTAGAAACATCAATAATGAGGGAGTCCTCCTGCTGGGGATCCAGCCCACAACCTGGGCATGTGCCCTGACCGGGAATTGAACCCCAATCTCCTGGATCCTAGGTTGATGCTCAACCGCTGAGCCATGCCCACTGGGCGAGATATTTTTCATTATGTTCAAAACCCCGAGGTTTGAGGCACTTTCATAAGTAGCTGGCAAGAAGGCAAACTGATAAGATCTTTCTGGAGGGCAATTGAGCACACATTAAAAATCTTTGTAAATCTGCAAATTTATTGAGCCTGTAGTTCCACTTCTAGGAATTTATCCTCAGGGGGAAAATCAGATATTTTCTGAGATTTACTTATGAAAATGTTCATTCATTGTGGCAATTATTTAAAATTGGAAGAAATTGGAAATAACCAAAAAGCAAATCATAGGTGATTGGTTAAGTGAACTATTATATATCTGCATTATGTAATTGAGTCATTTTATATAGTTTCGAATGTTTTTATAAATGGAGAAAATTTACATTACATTAGGCTGAAGTAGGTCACAAAGGTGTCAAGTCCCCAATTTTGTTTTATAAATATACATATACATGTATCTCTACTCAGCGCTTCTCACTTTTCACAACAGTTATGTTCTGTGAGGTCACCCCAGACGCTGAATTAGTGGAAACTGAACCATTGCCCTTGGGGCAGAGGGGGATACAGAGCCAGGTTCTTGCAATCCTCTCTTCACAACAGTTTCAATACATCAACTGATCAATACATAACCTTGTTTTATGTGTGTTTCTGCTTAAAGACAACTTATTTAATATATTTTGTTGATTCATTAACATTGAACTCATGGCCAACAGCAGTGTAATTCATGCGTGAGCAAAGCTTACCTAACACATGTATTTTCTCCCTAAGACACATCACAGCCTTTGCTTAGGAACACCAGAGAGCACTGAGCACTGCACTACCCGTGGGGGCTATTTAAACAGCAAAATCACCAACAAAAAGCTCACAAAGGGGAAAAAGCATGGCACTAAATCGACCACAAAAGGATTCTTGTTTACAATATGAGAGCTGGAACAAGAAGGCAGTGTCCCCATGTCTGACCTCAGCTGGGAATATGCACATCAGGTGACAAATTTGTCACCACTCTGCGTGTCTGTAAATGACCATGAAAGCACTGCAAGGGTGGAGTTTGGGGTTACAGGTAAATGTTAGAGAGCAGGCAAATTCATGAATTTGAAATCTGCAAGAAATGAGAAATAATGAGGATGAGCTATCAGTATGTATATATGTAATATGTGTATATGTATGTATGTATGTATATGTATCTACATACATGTGTAGATGTATGCATGTATATAGTATATTCATGTCCTTTTGTCCCACTGTTGAGAAGCACATTAAACCGTCACTATATTTATTTGGGTTTTTTGTGTGTGTTTTCTAATTTTTCTAAAATACATAAGTACTATTTATGGACTCCTCTTTCCCTAATTACTGCACCACCATTATCACCACCCCCCAACAGAGAAGAAGAAAAGCTTATCATCTTTTTGAAGATCATCTTATGGTTTGAATGTGTTGCTTGCACACAAATACAGAAAATTGTGTCTAAGAAAAGCTCAGCATCTGCTTCCTGCCTGCATCCCTAGGGCCTCAGTGCCTGGCACACAGCACTCGTGTGAATTTTGAAATAAAAGGGAAACAGATCCATCCCTTCCTGTAGCCCCCTTACCTCCTGCTTCCCTCTGCTGTTCCTTAGGAAAGGGAATTTGTTTATAAAGAGGGGAGCTCAATTCTCCCAGTTACTACCCACTCAGATCCGTCCAGTAGATTCCTTTTCTATTCCTTTTTTCTTCCCCTTTTTAGGGTCCTATTCTGTATGATACTATAATGGCGGATGTGTTGGTCACCAGGTGTTAGACCGGTGGAGTCAGACCCAACCTTGGCTCAGCAACCTCGGTACTTGAGTTCTGGCTAAGAAAGGATTCAGAGCCAAGACTCAAACTATAACAGAAAGTTTATTTGGAAAGTCACAGAGGTAGAAGAAGTGAGCGGTAGAAGAAATGGGCTCAGGAAACAAGTTACAGAGGCAAAAGAAGGGCCCTTGGAGCTTAGGAGAAAGAGAGAGGCAGGGAAAATGGCCCCGGGGGAAGGGGTGGGGTGGGTGCGGGCGTGCTCCCCAGAGAGAACTTCCCCTCTGCTGTTCCTAAGAGAGACTGCACAGCTGGCAGCTAAGGACAGAGCCCAAGCAGACCGGGCCCCGGAGGTGCCATCCTCAACCCTCAGGGCTCAGTCTTGTGACTTAGAACCACAACCTTTAACTTTCTGTCACTGCTGTGGGAGGAACGCCAAAGCATAGCAACTTAAGGAGGCTGCACCCCAGGTTCCAACTTGCCCGCCACATCCTCCAAGAGAAGCTCTGAAATAGTCCTGACCATTCTTTGCGGTCTGCAGGTTCAAGTTCAGAATCATGCGAATGTGGCTTGAACCTTAGTATCAGTCCTCCAGTCACCCACCTGTTCCCTTCAGTCACAGAGATTTTTTTCTGCCTCATCCCTGCTCACCTGGACTATATCAGAATAGAGAGACAGGACATCTTCATTGTTAAAATATATGCTCAAGGTAGGGGCCCACCACCCTGTTATACAAAATGAGCAACTGGAGGCCCAGAAAGGTGAAAAAATCTGCTTATGTCACACAGAGCTGGAGGCACGACGCCCAGCACAGAGCTGTTTCCTACATACTTTGCCTCTGAATTTACTTTAAAACCACAGGATAATCAACTTTGACTCCAGGGACCTGGTGGCACAGCCCTACGAGGGAAGCCACAAATAGTGAATCACCCTGGTAGAGCATGTTTCTCTTTCAAATTCATGAAAAACTAGCATTCAAAACCATTAGCACACCTGTGATTTTAGCCCGTGTGTAACCTTGTGATTCTTTACTCTCTGGTAAAATGGAAGCCTCGGGGCTTTGCTCAGTGTCCACCCTGTGGCTCTTGCACCCCTTGGCCCAGGCTGTGCTCTGTGGGTGCTGGAGCCTCTGTGTGGAAAACCACTCACCACTCTACGCTCAGAGGCTCTTTGTAGAAGCAGGCAGTCACCAGATGCTGGCCCTGTCAACGTGGTTATGTTTCTGACTTTGGAAAGCCATTCGAGAAGCAACCAAAAGTTATTTACTGAACTCCTACTATGGACTCAGTGCTATGCTGGACAAGAGAGTATAAACATGACCATGGCATGGCGTCTGCCAGTGTGGAGCTGGCAGGTTGTTTAGGGATCCAAGGTCCCTGCTCACCATGTATTTTAATGAGCTGGGAGGAAGTGAGCCAAGGTGGGGCTGCCTTTAGCTCACTGGGAAGTAAAAGCCACAGTGACAGAAGTGAGCCGAGGTGGTGCTGCCTTTAGCTCACTGGGAAGTAAAGGTCACAGTGACAGAAGTGAGTCAATGCAGAGCTGCTTTTAGCTCACTGGAAAGTCAGAGGAGAAGGGGCCTTGGAGACAGGACCAGGGGTTAGCCTGGGATAAACTGCTGCTGCCCACTGCTCCCCTGGTTGCCAGTCTCATGGGGTGCCTTCGAGTTTAGGAGGCAGTAAATAGTTCATGCTTGAGAAGGAACATGGGCATGCTAGCAAGCCCACGCTGATATCCTTTGTCTTGAGGCTTTTCTCTCTCTTCTCAGGGTGAGAATCTTAGGGGAGGGTTTCAGCAGAACATTTATCAGCTTTCCAGGCGCATTTTTAATATGCTGACCCATCAAAATGAACGTATAGGGGAGTTTAGGATTATTCTTTGGTCTGCTTTACTGTTTTACTTTTTTTTTTTTTTTTAATATATCTTTATTGATTTCAGAGAGGAAAGGAGAGGGAGAGAGAGATAGAAACATCAATGATGAGAGTCATTGATCGGCTGCCTCGAGCCCGCAACCCATGCATGCGCCCCGACCAGGAAACGAACCCCGATCACCTGGATCCCAGGTCGATGCTCAACAGCTGAGCCACCCCGGCCGGGCTACTGTTTTACTTTTATCTTGGGTCTGTCTGGCTCTGATTGGGTTTTTGTCATCCATCCTTGGGTTTTGCTGGCACAAATGGCATTAATTGGGTCTCTGTTCTCTAACTGACCAGGGTGATTTAAGCTATGAGCTCTCTTTTTAGGGAGGAGAGATATGAACCATTTTTTCTCAAGTGTCCTTGGTTAGGGAAGATAAAGTCTTGCAACTCACTAGCTGTCTGTAAATTGTTCAAATTGTTTGGCCTTGTTTAATTATCTTGTCTCAGTTTCCCCATTCCACTTGCCCAGGAATTTTCCTAGCTTCTTACTATCATGCCTCAGAATCACCTGGGGAACTGGTTAAAAATTAGATTTCAGGGCCCAGCCCCTCCCAGTTCTAATTCAGGTCATATATATGCACATAATTTTATTTTTTTACAAAGATCTCAGGTGATTCAATGTTGGTGGTTCAGGGGCCACTGGGAGGGAGGCCGCCTTGAGGCAGGGAAGCCCTCTGTCACTCGCTGTGCTGAGCACCATTCATTGGTGTTCTCCTACTCACTTGTCTTTTAAAAACTTTGTAATTGGAAGGAAACTCCCTGGACCCCACTTCTCCCACACTTGACTCTATACTCCTGCCCCCTGTAATAATCATTGTTAACTGTGGTTTGTTTTTGTTTCCAGAAATTGTCAATGCTTACACAAACATGCCTATTAATGTATCTCTTTCTCCCACGCTCCCTTCCCGATAGAATTGAGGGTTTGGCAAACATTTTAAGTAAAGGATCAAGTAGTAAATATTTTTAAGCTTTGTGGACCATATAATCTTTGTCCCAACTACTAAACTCTCCATCACAGCTTGAAAGCAGCCACAGCAATTCGTAAATGGATGGGTGTGGCTGTGTCCAACTAAAATTGTGTTACCAAACAGGCAGCAGGCTGGGCTTGGCCCGAAGCCGTAGCTGCCTGCCGCGGGGCGCTCCCACCGCCTTTCACTCAGGCATGCCGAACCTCTTTTCCGCATCAGCCACGCACTGACTTCATTCTCTAACTGCTACACGGCACAGATACTATATTTAGCCTTTCCTCAGTTGGACAGTTAGATCTTTTTCCAGGTTTTGCTCTATTAAACAAAGCTGCCATACACTGTATGCTTGGTCCATTGACTATTCTTAGTCGACTGGAATGGATTCTTAGAGCAGAACTGCTGACTCCAAGGGTAAGTATGAATTTAACATTTTGAGAGAGATTGTCGAATTACTCTCAGACTTCTTTTTAAATCCAGTTTGCCATACCTTGTGATTTTCATTGCTTAATCTTACTCCTGGTGAACATTTTCTGTTAATTTAAAGGTTTTGTAATAACTAAGGAAAAGATCCCAAAGACCAACAGGAAACAATGAACTATGTGACAGCTGACTTGAGTTTATGACTCCTCAATAAATACTTGTCTACCATGAAGCAATTTGCACAGCGCTCGTGTCAATGTAAAAGCAAAGTCCCTCTGCCCAGGATGCCAGAAATCAGTAGAGGCAGCTTTTTCTAAGTGTAAAGAAAATCCTGTGCAAAAGCACAATTTAAGCCCTTGCAAAGCAATTACACTGATCATGTAGGACATAATTGCCATTGTAGCTGCGGCACATGCAGGACTGGGCTCAGTAATGGTGAAAATGAATTCTGAATTTCCAATCTGAGTTCTCATTCAGATCCTTTACACAGCTGGGCAGTGCTTCAGATTCCTGAAAAAATGCATTGATCACACTCAGTGTTGTTGAGACTACAATTATGAACAACCAGCTTTATTGAGCACCTACTATGTCCCCGGCACTGGGCTGAGTCCTTCACCTACATTCCTTCCACCCTGATGATGGTATCAGCACCATTTCACAGATGGGAAAATTAACACTCAAATAGGTTAATTAACCATGGTAATATAGTCAGCTCTGTATGACTTCCAAGACCATGGAGGGGGGGCGGGAATGCAATCATATGGTGCTTTGAAAACTGGCGAAAATTTTGCAGAAGAGGAACGACATGTCTATATTCCATGACCTTGCAATCTACCCCTGGACATTTCTCCTTCGAAAATAATCCCAAAGAAAAAAGTTATGCCCAAAGATAATAAAGAGCTAAACATGAGAAACAACACAGTTTAACAAAAGAGGTATGACTAAGTAATCAGTTTGATGGATTACTAAGTACCGATTCATAATGATTGTGAAGACTATGAAACAATGTAAATGAGTGGGAAAACCTGTTTTCAAAGCCAGATGACTGGGTTTAAGTCCTACCCCCCTCCCCTTGACTATCTTAGAGAGCTTGGGCAAGTTACTTAGGTTCTCTGAATCTCTCTTATCATTTAAAAAAACAAACAGAAACAGCTCACTCTTCTGTGTATTAAGTTAGACAATGCTTCAGAGTATTTGGCATTCTCATGATCGGGAAATGGTGAGACTTCATTCCAGGGTAAGGCATGGCCGTGGGACCTGCACTAGCCAATGAAGTGAGAACATCTATGATGTGTGTCACTTCTGGGCAGCAGTATTTAATCACTTCCGCAAGACTCAACGCTTTCTCAGGCGGTGCTCAACATGACAAAGCACGTGTTCATGACGGAGGCACCATGCTGAACTGCCACACCGAGGGCAGCTGCCAACTTTGTGTGAGTGACAAGTAAACTTTTTTAAGCCACTGAGATTTGGGCACCGCCAAACAAAGCAGTCCTATTGAGACTATTAGAGTAACCTCGTCTGTCTGTCTGAACACTGCACCCCCAGGATCTAAAACAGCGCCTGGCACAAAGTCAGACGTCATGAGCTGTGTGGAGAATGGCTGTTGTCCTCAGGGTTAGTTTCTGTTTTGGGCTCTAATATGCAGGTAACTTTAATCCAGCATTGATGATGATGAAGAGAGCTTTCCAAATACCCAAAGCTTCTCCTTGGGAATTGTTTCAGGTTGTGTCCCACAAAATTTCTATGTTGAGGTCTTAACCCCCAGTCTTCAGAGTGTGACCTTGTTTGGAAATAGGATCACTGTAGATGTAATTACTTCAGATGAGAGCATACTGGAGTAGGGTGGGCCCCTAATCCAATGACTGGTATCCTTATAAAAAGGGGTATTTGGACACAAACAAGCACACAAAGAGAATGCCCTGTGAAGATGAGGGTTATGCTGCCACAAGCCAGGATCTACCAGAAGCAGGGAGAGAGGCCTAACCCCTTCAGAGTGAGCATTGTTCTGGCCACCATGGCCAGAATATACCTAAGGAACTAACAGTAAAGGTAGAGCAAGATCCCTACTGTACAGGACAAGGCCCGACAAGCCAGCCCAATAATCACCCCCCCCCACCCCACCCCCACCCCACCCCCACCCCGAGTTCCCATAGAAAGAACAAACCAGTCACACTCCGGCCAAGCATAACTCCATTACTCCTTGTAAGACATTGTGTTTAAATCGTTCCTTTTGTGTTGCTAAAGGACCCTCCTTGTTTCCTGTACCAAAAGCTGACAGCCCGACAAATTCTTGGAAACCCCTTTACTGCAGCGCCTTTGTGGTTCCTGAGCATAAAGTGAGAGAACTGAGGGTTGGGGCTGCAGTTCGGCTCTTACGTGGGTGAGACGCCGCAACTGTACCGCTGGCCAGCTAACGAAGCTCCAAAATTCAAACACAAACTCTGCTGGTCGTCTGTCGCGGGTCACCCCAGAACAAGCATGGCCCTGCTGACACCTTCATTGTGAACTTCCAGGATCCAGGACTGAGAGACAATAAGTGCCTGTGGTTTAACCCATCCAATTTATGACACCGAGGACTGGCAGCTTTCTATGGAGCGTCTTGTACAGAACTATAGCTGACATTTCCTCCTACTAGTGCTCTATCCCCTTTTCTTTCCCCGAATATGAGTGGGCGATTCCTATCTTTTGGGCCACATGACATAATCTTTCATTAGAAAGCATTTCTTATCCTAACACATCACTTCGGAAATCACATATTCTCCGGGTCCAGCCACGCTGTCGCCAAGGGAGACTTCCTTCTTTGTAGCTGACAGTGTTCCACTGTGTAAACGCGCGTGGACATTACGCTGCGTGAAGTACGCCAGTCAGAGCAAGACAAACTCTATGACTGTACTCATACGTGAAGTCTAATGAACAAAATAAACTAACAGACAAAACAGACAAGCCCTCACGGACACAGACAAGTATGGTGAGTGCCAGAGGGAAAGGGGGGTGGGGGGAGGTAGAAGGGGGTCAAGGGGGGACAAATGGTGACGGAGGGACATTTGGTACAGAGTACAGATAATGTATAGTAGAACTGTACATATGAAACCTATGATTTTATTGGCCAATGTCACTCCAATAAATTCAATTTAAAAAAATCTCATATTACAATGACTAAGGCAACATTTAAAAACAGAAGGACTTACAAAAGGAATGAGAAATATTACTAACATTTGATTGCTCATGTTTCTGATTCTGTCCAAGATGGCACAGACCCTCTTCCCCTGCTCCTCCCTGCTAAACAGTTATAAACCCTGGAAATGGTAGACAACCAAAGGAGAACTCGAAGGCGAGCTGGGACCTCAGGACCAGAGCACAGCACAGTGGCAGGGAACATGAGGAGGGGAGGCCTTCCAGACCCCTGACCTCGCAGCAGAAGGCAGCCCACAGAGGCTCATTCCTCTCCTATAGGGAATGCGGGTACCTCTGGTGAGCACGCCACCACCTGGGAAGGGGGATCCCTGGGAGCCCAGGTAGAAATAAGCCACCAGGAAAGGTACTCTCCTTCCCACAAAGCCTGAGACCCCCCTTTTCCAAGAGTTCTCTAGGTGGGGGATGGGCTGAGCCTGAAGGAGAAATCCAGCTATAGTGGGTGGATTCTGGAAGCCTCTTTATCCCTAAGGCCTAAGAGTTTCCTCCCCCATGCAGAGACACAAGGGTAGTGAGGTGGGTTGGGAGGACCAATTGGGGGACCTCCACATCCCTTTCCCACCTAGAGATACCCAGCCCTCTCGCGCAAAACCTGCGGGCATCAGCAGAAGCCCCAGGGGCACCAGATAAACCAAACAGCTCAAAACAACCCTGCAAAGCTGCTGAAAATGATACTGCCACTGAAACCACAAAAGTACACAAAACCTATGTGCTAACCCCAAGTAGGGTGATGCCTGCAAAAAATAAAAGATTTAAATAGGCCCTAGAGTCTCCTAACACAACAGAGAAAATGTCTAGAGCAATATTAACAATCAGTGACCACACCAAGAACCAAGAAAAGCACAGCTTGAATGAGAAAAGAATCAATGGACGACAAGAGATGAACACTGACAGGAATTTTTAAAAATGTATCCCACCCTTGACAGGAATTTTTAAGCAGCTGTGTTAAAACTGCAATTAGCCAATTAGAAATTCCCTTGCAATAAGCTGAAAAAGAGAAAATCTCTTAGCAAAGAAATAGTTTTTAAAAAGAACCAAATGGAAACAATAGAACTGAAACACACAGTAGCGGAAATGAAAAACGTGATGGGTAGTTTCAGTATTAGAGTGGAGATGACAGAGGATACACAGCGAATGAGGGCATAACAGAACTCACCCAGTCTCACAAAGAGAAAATAGACTTGGGGGGATGGGGGGACCACAGCCTACAGACCCAATATTCACATCATCAGAGTCTCAGAAGAGGGGAGTGGGGCTGGCTCTGAAATATGGCTGAAAAATCCTCAAACTTGGCAAAAGACACAAACTTACAGACCCAAGAAGCTGAGCAAACTCCAAACGGGATATAGTGCTAACCTAGCAATAATTATCTTGACCTAAACCTCACACCTTATACAAAAATAAACTCAAAATGCATAACAAACTTAACTGTAAAATATAAAACTATAAAGCATTTAGAGAAAAAATAGGAGAGAATCAGTATCTTGTAGGATACAGGAACTGACATAGGTGATTAACTTGTATAGAACAATATGTCATTCAAATGAGTACGAGTAAAACTGGAAAATCCAAACAAGATTGATGGATTATATAAAAGCCAATGTCCTGGCTGTGATATTATACAATAGTTTTACAAAATCTTACCTTTGGAAACTGGGCAAGGTATAGAGAGAATCTATTCTTTCTCACAGCTGCCTGTGATACAATGATCTCATTAAGAATTTCAAAAAAGAAAATTTGAATGCTTAATATATTGTGTCAATAACATCTCCTCACTTTTACAAATGAAGGAACTGCAGTTGGGTGGTAACTGACCTAAGATTACAGAGCTAGTAAGTAGATGGGCTAGGATTAAAAATTCAGGTCTGTATCAGTCCACAGGCCATGAACTTAATCACAGAGCTATTGTGACTGATAACTCATGAGAATACTGTAAATGACTTAAGGGTTCAATTAGTTGCTTAGAAAAGTTAAAAAAGTAACTTTATCATTTCAAAAGGTGAGAAAGATTGTGTTTTCTGCTAATACGATATAAATTAAAAAGCTTTTGCTTACACTGGAATGCTAGGAATTAGGCAAGAGCACAGTATCAAGACTACTATAAAAATAAGGAATTTCATTCTCAGATTCCTAAAAATAAAGTCAGTTTTAGTCTAATAATTATAAAATTGAATTGTAAGATCATTGATGGAAATCAAATAACAAATAGCACCCATGCCTGCCTGGTAATGTCTGGTTTCAGGTTAAAATAAAAATATAAGACAAGTTTCAGCAAAATAATTTTATTTCCTAACACATAGTAAACATATACACCCAATATCTTGCATGTTTATCCACAAATGATTTCCAAATTCCAATAACTGCTTTGATATTTAAGCATGTACTAAAAGTTATCTTAGCTAAGACATGAAAAATGCTTTTATATGGATAACACACTAAATCTATTGGATTGGTCACAGCAGAATTTGCTTTGTTAGTTAGATTCGTCCTATAAATTTAAAGCTTTGAAAAGCCACTACTTTTGCATCTAATACTTCCAGATGAGTAGGATGCAGCAATATCAACTTGTATTCCAGAGAAATTTCCTTAGTTTTTCTGGTGATGGAACCATTTATCTACTATATTCAGAGAAAAGAAAAACAAATTAGAACCCCCGTTAAGAATCAAAATATACCCAACATATAATAAAGAATAATATACTTGCTTTAATGTATTCTATTATGGATTACCTTAAAACAAACTTTCATACGTGCCAAGTTTCACTATGGCAAAAACAAGTACTTTATCAGTGTTTTTTTTTGGGCTTCCTTACTCTTTATACTAATCATATAAACATCAGATCCTCACCAGAAGAACCTTACAGCAAATTCTAAATCTATAGGGGGAGAGAACTGATTTCTGGGTGAAGCAGTCTATGGCCAGATGGGGACCCAGAGCCCAGCCTGCTCCAATGTCCACAAAGCATCTACCAGAACCCAGAGAACAGCAGGTCGTGGTTTGGAAATGGCTGTGACTGGGGTTGGCACCAAAGGGGGGTGTGGACAGCCATCTTTCCTCCCACTTACACTATGGAACTCTGCAACCATTTTCTCTCCCCTTCCTTCTCTTCCTCGGTATGGATGTGGTATGTAAGGTTTATCCCCACTCACACACATAATGTCTAATGTATTTTGACTAGAAGATTGATCTTACCATCTGCTGGTATTGTGCAGGCAGATTCACACGGCGGTGGTAACTAAAATAAAATATTAAAATGTATTAGTTTAATCCTATTTTTTTAAAAGCTAAAAAAGTATACTGACACAAAAGTTAAAAAGAATCTGAACAGATGACAACTATCCTAATTTTTAGGTTCTAAAAGTAGTAATTTATAGGAACAATGTAAGGTTTGTTCTAAGAAATGCTAACAAATTCAAGCCTCTTTTAATGACACACATGAGAATAAATAAATGTATTTTGAAATAAAGAATAAAACCTGATTTACACACATATGATTTTATATAAAATGTAGGGAGAGCCTGGCCAGCGTGGCCCAGCGGTTGAGCATTGACCTAGGATCCAGGGGATCTAGCTTCGATTCCCGGTCAGGGCATATGCCCGGGTTGCGGGCTGGATCCTCAGCAGGAGGACTCTCTCTCATCATTGATGTTTCTAGCTCTCTCTCCCTCTCCCTTCCTCTCTCTGAAATCAATAAAAAAAAAATGTGGGCAGAGTGTTCTCGTTGAAATCATGATTGCTAACCAATAGCTTCTCCCTTCCCATTTTCCTTATTCATTCAACTCTGTTGGGATTCGTAGATAAAGATAAACCTACATTAGTGGCTTTATTGCTAAATTGTTATTTTTTCTCTTAATTACAAAGCAGTAAAAAGTCAGACCTCATTTTCGTTTTCCTTATTTAATATTGTGAGAAGAAATTAAGATGATCTAGTTAAGCATTTCCACTAACCCAAATCAGGTGAGAAATAGTACAAAACCAAAATTATTTCTTTGGTAAATAGTTTACTACCTTACATGAAAGTCTATTCTAGGATTATGAACCACCACTGTGGCAGTACCTGAAATGTGGTAACTTTCTCAGTCCTTGCTACAACCAAGTCAAGTAAGTTCCCACTGATTCTTTTATGAAAAATGGCTTATAACAGGTACACAGGCATTTGGGTTAGTAGAACACCCTACTAACTACCTGCCCAACTGAGGGTGGACTAGGACCCTACTCAGCTTTTACGTGCAAATGTCTGCCTATATGTGTTCATGGTTTGTAATTTCAAGACCTCACACAGTAATATGCATACAGGAGGTACTCAAATATTTGTTGAAAGAAGTACTTTCCCTCCTCAGTACCATACTTTGTAGCCACCAGGTATGTTCTTTTTCAAGGAAATGTTTACGTACAGCATCCACAATGGCTTTGGCAGCATCAGGATCACACTTGAAAGGGCTCTCAGACACTGTGGTATTCATGCTATTAAATAAAAAAAGTAGACATGAGTTACAAGTTGAAGATGGTAGGCCAGATGAGATTCAAGTTCAGTTTACTTGAACCTCAAGTTTACTCAAGTTACAGGATACAAAATCAATATACATAAACAGCTGCATTTCTATACATTAATAACAAACTATCAGAAAGAGAAATTAAGAAAATAATCCCACTGCCCGGGCCAGGTGACTCAGTTTGTTGGGGTGTCATCCTGTCTACCAAAAAGGTTTTGGGCTCGATCCCTGGTTGGGGCCAGTATAGGGGGCAAGCCAATTAATGTTTTTCTCTCACACTGATGTTTCTCTCTCTCCCCCTTCCCCCCTCTCTAAAATCAATAAAAATGTATCCTTGGGTGAGGATTAAAAAAAAAAGAAAAGAATTCCATTTACTACATAAAAACAACAACTAGAAATAAATTTAACCAAGAAAGTAAAAAGATCTATAGAGTGAAAACTATAAGACAATGAAAAAAATTGAAAAAAACTATAATAATATCTTCTAAATAATATATATTATTTATAGGTATAAATGTATATTATAAAATAATATATGTCCACTAAAATAAATGGAAATATATTCCATGCTTATGAATTGGAAGAATTAATGTTGTTAAAATGTGCATACTGCCCAAAGCAACCTACAGATTCAATGCAATCTCTATCAAAATTCCAATGGCATTTTTCACAAAAATAGAACAAATAATCCTAAAATTTGTATGGAACCACAAATAGCCAAAACAATCTTGAGAAAGAAGAACAAAGCTGGAGGCATCACACTCTGATTTCAAACTATATTACAAAGCTATCGTAATCAGAACAGTATGGTAATGGCATAAAAACAGACATTGATCAATGGAACCAAATAGAGAGCTTATGAAATTAAACCCATGTCAATTAATTTATGACAAAGAAACCAAAAATATACAAGGGGGAAAGGACAGTCTCTTCAACAACAGTAGTGGGAAAACTGGACAGCCATCTGTCAAAGAATGAAACTGGACCACCATCTTACACAATACACAAAACTTAACTCAAAATGGATTAAAAACTTAAAATGTAAGACCTGAAACCATAAAATTCCTAGAAGAAAACATAGACAGTAAGCTCCTTGACATTAGTCTTGGTGATAAGTTTTTGGATTTGACACCAAAAGCAAAGGCAACAAAAGCAAAAATAAACAAGTGGGCACATCAGACTAAAAAGTTTCTGCACAGAAAAGGAAACAATAAAAAAAAAAAAAAGAAAAGGCAAACTACAGAATGGGAGAAAATACTTGCAAATCATAATCTAATATGGGGTTAATATCCAAAATATATGAAGAAATCATAGGATTGAATAGTAAAAACAAAACAAAACCCCAACAATCTGACTTAAAAACAGGCAGAGAACCAGGATAGACATTTTTCCAAAGAAGACATGGAGATGGGAAACAGGTACATGAAAAGGTGTTCAATATCAACAATCATTAGGGAAATGCAAATCAAAACCGCAATGAGAAATCATCTCACGCCTGTTAAAATTACTGTCATCAAAAGGACAAGAGATAACAGTGTCGGCAAGGACATGGAGAAAAGGGAGCCCTTGTGCCCTGTTGGTGGGAAATGTACACAGTCACTATGGAAAACAGCATAGGGATTCCTCAAAACACTGAAAATAGAACTACCATATGATCTAGAAGTCTACTTCTGGGTATTTACCAGACAAAAATGAAAACACTAATTCAAAAACATATATGCAACCCCCAGTTCACTGCAGCATTATTTATAATAGCCAAGACATGAAACAACCTAAATGTCCACTGATAAATGAATGGGTAAAGAAAACGTCATACAAATACCCAATGGCATATCATTCAGCTATAAAAAAATAATGAGATCTTGTTATTTACAACATGGATGGACCTTGAGGGCATTATGATAAGTCAGACAGAAAAAGATAAATACCGTATGATCTCACCCATACAGTTAACCCTTGAACAACATAGGACTTAAGGGCACTGACCCCCGCCCCACACAGTCAAACATTCTCATATAACTTTGACTCCCCCAAAACTTAACTAATGGCTTACTGTTGACCAGAAGCCTTACTGATAACATAAAGTTTATTAACACATATTTTGTATGTTATATTTTAATAAATATACTATATTCTTACAATAAAGTAAGCTAGAGAAAAGAAAATGCTATTAAGAAAACCATAAGGGAGAGAAAATAACATGTACAGTACTGTATAAATTTATTTTTAAAAATCCACATGTGAGCGGACCCATGTAGTTCAAACTCATGTTGTTCAAGGGTCAACTGTACATACATACTCATTTTGAAATCGGCTACCTTGCTGAATTCTTTATTTTTCTAGGGTTTTCTGGGTACACAATCATATCATCTGCCACAATATGTTCCCCCTTTTCCAATATTCCTGCATCAAACACACGATTTCTTCATTGGCTACTATTTCCAGAACAACGGTAGTTAAGAAATAATAGTGAGCATTCTCTGATAAGTCTTTATATACCTCAAAGGAAGTATTATTGTCGTGAACACTGGTTGGGGGCCAGACAGATTTGGATACGAGTCCTGACTCTGAAATGCTTATTGTGAGATGACTCTGGTTAAATTTAACCTGCCTACATCTCTGTTACATGTTTGGCAAACATTTACTGCTCAATAAACATCAGCGACTATTAGCAACAGTACAGTTCGTGTGCGCAGTAGACACTGGTTTAGTAGTGATGCCCCTTACACATTTACATAGGAGAACACTAACTCTGGGACTCAACCTGGTTTCACCCATTCCATTCTGACACCCTGTGCTAGGAGCCCTTCCCAGTTCCCTTCACAAAGCTCTGATCTCACTGTCCCATAAGTTTTAGTTTGTCCTTGTTCAGGTGTATCTTATGGGCACCTTTCGGGTGTTTACGTACCTTCCCACTCACTTGAGCACTGAATGACAAAACCAATTATCTCTTTTCTAAGTGAAAGTAACAGCACAGTGCGTTATGGTTGTGAAAACCTTCGGAGCAGGCCGGTCTGCTTTGTGGGTTAAACATGTAAAGAGCCAGTGCTTACCAACTGATTCCTTTTCCGTCGATTTTCTTTGTCACTAATGCTCTCCAATAGTCATGAGTGCTTTTAATAATATCGACTGCAAAGTCCTATAATTTGAAGAGATATGCATTACAATGATAGAAAGGCACTCGTTTCTTAGTATCATCATTTTCCCAAAGCCTGATAACTTTGTCTCCTTTGAATTGTTTCCTTGGGTCAAAAAAGGAAGAAAACATTTAAATGAATAAATTAACGTCAAGACTGTCATGTCTTTAGACATTTTTTAAATGATCATATAGTCTTAAATGGTAACAGAAGGTTAATTTAGAAGTCTCAATACAAACAGGCTTAAGCTACAGTTCTGAATGACACATTACCTTATCTTTAAATTCGGCATTGAAAGAAAACTGGTTCTCTGGTTTTCCATCAGGAACCTTGTACCTTCTAAACCAGTCCACAGTAGCTTCTAGGTAGCCAGGTTTCAGACGCTTGACATCATTAATACCTTAGAAGAGAAAAAGCAGATTGCGAGGTGCATATGTAATTATTTATGTGATTAAAAATATCAAGTATGTATTTACTTTGAAAGAGCTATGGATGGTTATATTAGAGCTCACCACCTTGCTGAGAAGGGAACACATATACACTTCAAAAGGAAATCATCTAGTGTAGCTCTGACATTTAGTAGTAAGAGAACAATCAGTACAACAGTAACTTCTAGTAGATAAGAAGAGGGAGAGATGATTGGGGCCACATAATGAATAAACAGTTTGGCAAGTGTAGATCATTTTTATGAGGATAGATGATACTAAAAAAGACAGGTTGCGACTATTCACAGAGATCACACCAAAATTACATACTAAAGACAAGAAAAACAGATTATACTGATATCCATTGATGTGCTACATATTAAATATGACTAGACCATTCTAACTATAGTACTGGCATTCTCTATCACAATGCTTTAGTTCTGGCCAACAGCAAAGTGTTCTGATCTTAAAAACTTTTTAAAGTTTCTGTATGGCCATCAACAATGCTTAGCCTCAATGACATCAAACTCAACTTTAAATGACCAAGCTGCCACTCAATGCAAGCAAAGAGAAGATACAAGTGCTAAAAATATCAATTGGTAAAAAATATTTTTGGAAGGAGGAATACATTCAACAACAGAAGCTTATTGATATTTGTACAAAATAACTTTGCCGAAGTCCAATTTAGAATATACATAGTTAAAGAATATCATGCATTTTGTTTCACAGTACTACTTAAAGTATGGAAAGTTTACAAAGTGAACTGGGAACTGTTTAAACACTGATAAGTTTCAAGGAAATTATAATAATAGTTCACATAAAATGTGTCACCTAATACAGAACTAATTGGAAAATCCAGAAATCCAAAATGCAGGTGTAGGAGGTATTTTCCAACAAATTTTCTGATCAGTTCTCCTATTCTTCAGGCACTAAGTGCGTGTCTAATAATTCAACTTAATAATGACACTACTGGAATTAGCATCAGATCCCACAAGTTAAAGGGCTCAGTCCCAAAAGACTCCATTGTACCTACATCTTTGTATATATTTATGAGGAATTCCATGGAATAGACACTTAGAAGTACAATTGCTGGGTCAAAGTGATACTGATCATAATACAAATTTTCTATAAATGTTCTAAAAAATAATCTTATTTGGGATATTTGAAAAATATTTCTTGTGTAGAAGGTGAAAGTGGCAGTTTAAACCTCCCTGCATATGGTGCTTGCTTTACAAAGCCTGTTCACTGATAACAGATGTTCTGTAGACTCCAAAGATTCAACTAGTGCAAAGCCACTGGTATGCTGGGGCCCTGATGAGCTTTGCGGCCACATTTACCCCTAACAACTTCAAGTTCAGTGTTATCAGATTTTAGAGAGGAAGAAAGAAAGAGAAACATCAATTTGTTGTTCCACTTATTTATGCATTCGTATGCATTCATTGGTTGATTCTTATATATGCCCTGACCAGGGACTGAACCCACAACCTTCATGTATCAGGAAGACCCTCTAACGAACTGAGCTACTCCTCCAGGGCTTGGGCTTTGACTTATATTTTTCTCAAGATTAGACTAGGGTTATGGGTTTGGGGGAGCAAGACCATGGAGGAAAAATAACATTAAAAAAATATCATTATAAGAGTACATGTTCTTAAGATGACTCATCACTATAGATATTGATCTTGATAACCTAGCTGAGCAATGTGTGTTAGGTTTTAGCTGCCAAGTTATTCTTTCCAGCTCCCTTTTCCATACTGGACTCCTTTTAAGGAAGTCACTGTGAACAGCTCATACTTCTGGAATGGGGAGTATGCTCTACCTCCTTGAGGGTGGAAGTATTTACATATATTATTTGGAATTCTTCTGTATGGGAGATTTGTCTATTTCTCCCCATTTGTTTATTTATGCAATCATTTATTTATGTCAGTATGGACTCATGAATATTCATTTTATACTCTGGGTTATAATCCAATACTACCTTCTTTTGTTGCTCAAATTGTTTCAGAGTGGCCACTAGAAACATGCTCAATTGTGTGTTCTTTGACCCCCCCCCCCATCGTTTGTTTGTTTTTTTAAAGCATTTCTTTATACTTTCTGGCACTATGAGATGCTCCTGACTCATTTTATATGTTCCCTGCCCCAGCCCTAGAACCAGCTATTTCTCCAAGGAGCCTTGGTTCCTTTTATTGAAGAATGGCCTAGCAACCAAGATCTGAGTACTAGGTGTGCTTGCTGCTTGTGAAGGGGTCTTTTAGGTCCTTTCAGCTAGTAGAGCAAAGAAAGAGAAGTGTGTATCCTAATCCAATATATACACATATCTAAAAATATTTTATATGTATCCACCTGTATCTCTATTAAGTTAAACAGTACTTACTGATGTCTCCAACTCTAATCAACTACCACATGGATCATTCTAATTCCCTTCCTTGCTTATCTATAACCTCCCACTCCAACAGTGAGAAACCTGGCTTCCACCATCTACCATCCATTACTTAATTCCTCAAACTCAGTATATATATACATATAGTAGTTTCAGAATTGTTAACCTATACTCCATTGAGAAATACCTTTACCAACTAGGGTACAGTGCTTATGAGCAGTTCTTTTTGCCTTTAGTCTTACCATCTCCACTCATTTCCAAAGTTACTTGGTCAGTCAGTACCTTTCCTCCTACCCTTCAGTGAGGTTATTTCACACATCACAGTCTGTACTTCATCAAGGAAATGACCCCATAAATGATTTTTTAAATTTGCATATATTCAGCTTCACTCCTTGTTTTGTGTGTAAGTTATCTATTGCTGCTGTGACAAATCACCACAAACTTAGTTGCTCAAAAGAAAGAAAACCATGAAATATTTTTATCTTATAGTTACGTGGGCCATAAGTTCCACACGATCTAATCAGCCTAAAATTAAGGTGTTGGCAGGGCTGTGCCTTGTCTTCTGAAGGCTCTAGGGGAGAATGTGTTTCCTTGCCTTTTCCTGTGTTTACAGCTACCCACATTCTTTGGCATGTGTGTCCCCCTTCCCCAATCCAACATCTTTAAAGCCAGCAATGTTGCCTCTCTCTGATCCTTCTTCTGCCATCACGTCTCCCTTTGACCATAGCTGGGAAAGGTTCTCTGTCTTCTTGGACTCACATGATTAGACTGGGCCCACCTGGTAATCCAGGATTCTCTCCCATCTGAAGGTGCTAACCTTAACTGAAAGTCCACCTGCCATGTAAAGAAAATATTCATAGGTTCTGGGGATTAGGAGTTGAACCTCTTTGAAAGGGGGAGGGGGCATTATTTTAAAATTCTATGGGTTTTGACAAATGCATAGTATCAAGCATCCATCATTACAGTGTCATATGGAATAGTTTCTCCACTTGTGGTGGCAGAATTTCCCCACCTCCAAGATGTCCACAGCCCAATTCCCAGAACCTGTGAATATATGTCACATGGCAAGTAGAAATGAAGGCTGCAGATGGGATTAAGGTTACTAATCAGCAGATTTTGAAATGGGGAGATTGTCCTGGGTTATCTGAGGAGGCCCAATGTAATCATAAAGGTCCTTATTAAAGTGGAAGGGGGAGGAAGAAAAGACAGAGTCAGAGATGTGACAAGGACTTGAGATACCATTGCTGGCTTTGGAGACTGATAGGTGACATGAAACAAGGGATACATGAAACAAGGCAGCCTTTACAAGCCAGAAAAGGATTTTCCCTTAGAGTCCCTAGAAGGAATGCAATCCTGCTGACACCTTCATTTTAACCCATGAGACCCACTTCAGACATGCAAGAGAATAACTATATAAATGGATTAGATAATTAACTAGAGGCAAGGTTAATATAAAAATAGTTGAAATAAGTTAGACAAAGAGTTACAGAGTATAAACATATTTTTCAAAAAGAATTTTAGACAATCAACTTATACCACTAACCCATACATTCATAGTCAACTGATTTTCAACAATAGTGCCAAGACAACTCAATGGGGCAAAGAACAAACAGTCTTTTCAAAAAAGAGTGCTGGGACAATTGAGTATCTACATGCAAAAGAATAACACTGAACTACTACTTCACATCACATACAAAAATTAACTCAAAACAGATCAAAGACTTAAATGTAAGGGCTAAATTTATAAAACTCTTAGAAGGAAACATAAGTATAAATACCTGTGACCTCGGATTTGGCAATGGTTTCTTAGATATGACACCAAAAAGCAACAAAAAATTCTTGATAAATTAGACTTCATCAAAATTAAAAGCTTGAGTGCTTTAAAGGACACCATTAAGAAAATGAAAGAACAATCCATAAAATGGAAGGACATACTGACAAATCATATATCTAATACAGGTCTAGTATCAAGAATGTCTAAAGAACTCTTATAATTCGACAATAAAATGTGGTATATATCCAGACAACGGAGTAGTATTTATCAATAAAAAAGGATGAGTACTGCCCGGCCAGCGTCGCTCAGTGGTTGAGCAACCATTATGATCCAAGAGATCGTGGTTCGATTCCTGGTGAGGGCACATGCCCAAGTTGTGGGCTCGATCCCCAGCAGGGCGCGTGCAGGGGGCAGCCGATCAATGACTCCCTCTCATTGATGTTTCTCTATCTCCCTCTCCTTTCCTCTCTCTGAAATCAATAAAAATACTTTTTTTTAGAAAAGAATGAGTACTAATACATGCTACAACTTGGGTGAACCTAGAAAACATTATGCTAAGAAATCAGATACAGAAGACCACATATTTTGTGATTCTACATGTCAAATATCCAGAAGAGGAAAATTTATAAAGACAGAAAGCAGATTAGTGGTTGTCAGGGCCTAGGAGAAGGGAAAAATAAGGAGTGATTGCTTAAAGGTACAAAATTTCCTTCAGCGGTGATGAAAATGTTCTGGAACTAGATAGTGGTGATGGTTGTACAATATGATGTTTGCGACTGAACTGTATACTTCAAAATAATTACAATAGTGAATTTTGTGTTATATTAGTTATACTGCCAAAAAGAGGGAATGAAGTACTGGACATGTTACAACATAGATGAACCCTGAAAACATTATGCTAAGTCAAAGAAGCCAGACTTATCATCATATGAACCCATTTATGTGAAATGGTCAGAATAGGCAAATCCATAGAGAATCCAGAATAGGCATAACAGATTAGCGCCTGCCAGGGACTAAGGGAAGTGGAAATAGGGTGTGACTGCTAATGGATATGGAGTTTCCTGTTGGAGTGGTGAAATGTCCTGGAATTAATGGTGTTGATGGTTGTACATCCTAGTGAATATTTTTATTAAAAACCATAGGATTGTACACTTTAAAATGGTGACTTTTGAGTCCCAGTCAAGATGGTTAATAAAGGGAATACTTGCATCCTCCCATGACCACATCAAAGTAATAACTAAACTACAGATCCACCATCACTGAGAACAGGCTAAAGTCTAGCTAAGCAGAACTCCTATAACTAAGGAGGGGTGGGGACGTGGAACAGGCTGGTCCCATACCCATGTGTGGTGGTTAAAAACCAGGAGGAATATCTCAGCTATGGGGGTCACCCCTGAAAAGCAAGGAGTTACAACCTCACGCTCAGGGTTTCAGTGCCTGGAAGAGAAGTCCCCATAACTTCTGGTTGTGAAAACCAGGGAGACGGAGGGCTACTGGAGCCGCAGTTGTTCATCTTAAAGGGCCAGGAGGGACTTACTCAGTGCTGAGTTCCAGCACTGAGGCAGCAGCTCAAAAGGCGCCAGTGACATACAGGGAGCAACTGAATTGTCTAGCTTTGGGGTGAGGGCTGGAGGGGCAGCTTTCTCCCAGACAGAAGTGCTGGCAGAAGCCATTGTTTCTATGCTGAGTCCTCCCCCTGAAGGCACAGGAAGGGGCCATATCTGAGACTATTTATCAACCTAACACTGCCCCACCCTGCTGATTCTGTTAGGCCACATGAGGCTTCACCCTACCTCACTCATGGGCCTACCCAAACCACTTCCTGTGACTTTTCCATACAAACATCCTATCTTGGTCATGCTGTGAACTTTGCTAAATTCTCTCCAAGGTTCACAAACCCTAAACAAGCAGCATCTGTCCTGGACATGTCTGTACCTCTTGCTAAGTGGCCTAATGCCCAGCAGTAGCAGCATCTAGACTGGGTTCGCAGCTTGAGACCTCTCTTGGGTACTTCTAAGCCCAGCACAAGTAGCAGCCATCTGCAGATCACATTGTAGCTCATGCTGGGTGGCCTCAGGCAAGACACAGTCTGAGGCTGACCTTGGCCTGCACCCCCCAAGAAGCCCCCGAGCCAACATACCTGGTGACCAGCTTTAGACCACACTGGAGCAGCACCCAGCAACGTATAAAAGTGATACACTCAAGGGATGGACTCAACAGGCACCAGTGCCCCATTGAAGCAAGTTCTGCTCTGTGGGGTCAGTCAGCCCCTATAGAGCAGCTACTCCACTGTAGCTGTGGTTGGCCTCATAGCCTATCAGCCTGGGGGGTCAATACCTCCCACTGATACGCCAAAAGCAATCAAGGTTCAACTACAACAGGAGGGTACACACAACCCACATGGGAGTGCACCAGAATCATTCAGCTCAGCTGATTTGGAGGCTGTGCCACTGAATCCTACAGGGTTCTTATTACATAAGGTCACCCTACCAAGACTGGGAAACATAGCAGATCACCTAATACATAGAAACAAAGACAGAGAAGCAGCCAAAATGGGGAGACAAAGAAACATGTCCTAAATAAAGGAACAGGAGAAATCTCCAGATACAGAGTTCAAAACACTAGTTATAAGGAGGTTCAAAGAACTTAGCAAGAACTTCAACAGCAGGAAAAAAAGATATAGAAACCATAAGAAAGAACCAGTCAGAAATGAAGAGTACATTATCTGAAATGAAGAACACGCTACAGGGAATCAACAGTAGACAGATGAAGCAAAGGATTATATCAGCGATTTGGAAGGCAAGGTAGCAGAAAACACCCAAATTAGAGCAACAAAAAGAAAAAAAGAATTTTAAAAAACATGAGGAAAGTTTAAGGGACCTCTGGGACAACATCAAGCATAAAAACATCCACATTGTATGCCACCAGAAGGAGAAGAGAGAGAGCAAGGGATTGAGAATTTATTTGAAGAAATAATTACTGAAAACTTCCCTAACCAGGTGAAGGAAAAAGACACACAAGTCCAGGAAGCACAGAGAGTCCCAAACAAGATGAACCCAAAAAGGCCCACACCAAGACACATCATAAATAAAATGCCAAAGGTTAAAGACAAAGAGAAAAATCTTAAAAGCAGCAAGAGAAAAGCAATTAGTTACCTACAAGGGAGCTCCCATACGACTGTCAGCTGATTTCTCAATGGAAACTTTCTAGGTCAGAAGGACTGGCAAGAAATATTCAAAGTGATGAAAAACAAGCATCTACAACCAAGATTACTCTACCCAGCAAAGGTGTCATTTAGAATCGAAGGACAGATAAAGAGCTCCTCAGACAAAAGGAAGCTAAAGGAGTTCATCACCACCAGACCAGTATCACAAGAAATATTAAAGGGTCAAGAAGAAGGAGAAAGAACAAAGAACAAAGGGGAAAGGGGAAAGGGGAAAGGGGAAAGGGGAAAGGGGAAAGGGGAAAGGAGAAAGGAGAAAGGAGAAAGGCGAAAGGAGAAAGGAGAAAGGAGAAAGGAGAAGGAAGGGGAAGAAGGAAGAAAAATATGAATAATAAAATGGCACTAACTACACATCTATCAACAATTACTTTAAATGCTCTAATCAAAAGACACACGGTGGCTGAATAGATAACAAAACCAGACCCTTATATATGCTGTCTACAAGAGACTCACTTCAGAGCGAAAGACAAAGATTGAAATGAAAGTGAAAGGATGGAAAAAAATATTTTGGAAACAAAAAAAAAAGGCTGGGGTAGCAATGCTTATACCAGACAAAACAGACTTTAAAATGAAGGCTAAACAAGAGACAAAGAAGGAACCAGTAATTCTACTTCTGGGTGTGTATCCAAAGAAACCCAAATCATTAATTCAAAATGACATATGTTCCAGGAGGTCGAGGTTCGATTCCGGGTCAGGGCACATGCCCGGGTGTGGGCTCGATCCCCAGTGGGGGGCGTGCAGGAGGCAGCCGATCAATGACTCTCTCATCATCGATGTTTCTATCTCTCTCTCCCTCTCCCTTCCTCTCTCTGAAATCAATAACGACATACTAAAAAGAAAAAGATATATGCATCCATGTTTATTGCAGCATTATTTACAGGAGCCAAAATATGGAAGTGACTTAAGTGTCCATCAATAGATGAACAGATAAAGAAGTGGTGCATATATACAATGGAATATGACTCAGCCGTAATAAAGAATGAAATCTTGCCACCTGCAACAACATGGATGGACCTAGAGGGTGTTGTGTTGAGGGAAATAAATCAGAGAAAGGCAAACGCTATATGATTTCACATATATGTGGAATCTGAAAAACAAAATAAACAAGCAAGCAGAATAGAAACAGACTCATAGATACAGGGAACATTTTGATGGTTGTCAGATGGGAGGGGGTTGAGAAGTGGTGCATATATACAATGGATGAATGAAAAAGGTGAAGGGATGAAGAAGTACAAATTGGTAGTTTCAAATAGACATGGGGATGTAAAGCACAGCATAGGGAATATAGCCAATAATATTGTAACAACTATGTATGGTACTAGTTTTATCGGGGTGATCATTTTATAAGTTTTATAAATTTCTAATCACTGGGTTGTATACCTGAAACTAATATAATATTGTACGCCAACTGTAATTGAAATATAAAGTTATTTAAAAAAAAAAAAAAAGTCCCTAGGAACTCACTACCATGCTGTCCATAAACCTTTCTGTGATTATATAAATGTTTTTAAAAATGATGACTTTTATGCTATGTGGATTACATTTCAATTAAAACAGATCCAGAGACACTGTAACGTGCAACAGATGGACGTATCTCAGAGGGAACGCAGGGAGGGCGGGAAAAGATTAATCAAAGAACTTACATGCATATATGTATAGCCCATGGGCTAACAATAGTGTGGGGAAGGCCTCGGGTTGGGGTGGGAGTGGGGTGGAGGAGGTCAATGTGGGGGGGAAATGGGGGACATCTGTAATACTTTCAATAATAAAGATTAAACCTATTAAAAAAATTTTTTTAATAAATTTTAAAAATAAATCAAAACAGCAAATGCGTGCAAGTATATGAGGAAGGAAAGGAGAAAACAGTAAACACAATCTATCAGATTTTTCCCTTTCCTGGAATGAAGGAGAAAGTTCATTAGTAAATTATAGAGGTTCAGTATTAGAAATAACAATGCTTTGCCAAATGTTTTGCTCCTCCACTCTTTAGCAGCTTGGAGGCGAGCTTATGACTGTGTCGTTAAGGTTAAATGGTGCATCAGCGGTAGACACAAAGACTTCAGACTCTTTACATTTTCTTACCATTATAATTGGCTGCATCAGGATCGTCCACATTGATGGCAATGACTTTCCAGTCGGTTTCCCCTTCATCAATCATGGCCAATATGCCCAGAACTTTCACCTTGATTATTTCACCTCTTGCACATACCTGAGAGTCAATAACCACAGTCAGGATCATACTATAGAATGAAACTTTGAAAGAGAAGCTTTACTTGGTAGATAGTAGGAAATAAGGAAGATGCCAAGTTTCTGCAAACTTACCTTAAGATTGTTCCTCTAAGCAGTTTTTTAAAAGCTAAACAAGTAAATGATTATCAGTCTTATCAAAGTAGAAAATATACTCTTATTACCTATAGGTCCTAAGAAAATCAGTAACATGGTTCAGGGCAATTAATGCTTTTTTAAACTGTCATTGATTGTGCCAAAAAATAAGCCCTCTATAATTTGTTTCAAATGTATATTTTAATGTGTTTTCTCTACATTTTATTTTATAGAAGCCACTGAGTTGTCTACCATACAATATGACTGAACTTTATGACTTGGAAGAAACTGAATGACAACTTTCTTTTCAGTTGCTTACCATTTCCCCGAGCCTGAGAAAGATCATAAAGACATATAACTACAGTCAGAATCTTAAAGCAACCCTATTTGATAGAGGAATCCCTATCACAAATCTCCAACTTGTGAAGCTACTTGGCTTGGGTCAATTCCAAGGTTTGCCTTGTATTGAGATGACATTTGCCTCCTAGTACCCTTCACCTATTAACCAGTCATCTGCCTTTTGAAGCAATGCAGAACATGTCCACTTCTTCCACATATATGCATAGTCATAGACCATATATGCACATTTTTTTCTAGTCTAGGTTTAAAAATACAAATTATAATTATACAAACTATAATATACAAATGCTTTAAATGAAATGGAAGCTTCTAACCACCCAAAGTGACATTATTCATAATATTTTTTAAAGTATGAACTTTATATATTTCATTAATATCCTCTTAGCACTAAAGAAATACAGTTCAGATTCCATTACCTTGCTTCCAATTTCACAGACATCAATTGGGTCATTGTCGCCACAACAGCCAGTGTGTTTGTCATTGTGTCCTGGGTCTTCCCAAGTCTGGGGGGGGAAAAAAGGCTTAGAGCGTATCGTTCCTATACATGCTACTGAGAGAATGGATCATATTGACATTAAGAGATAACATCGCATGAGTCTTTCTGTAAAAATATTAATTTTCAACTATTTTTTCTCATTTAAAAAAATTTTTATTCACATCTAAGAATGTTAACTATACATAATAATTTTGATTAAATGCCAGGGCTCCTATTAAGCATAGAATGCTAAACTAAATGTAAGCTTTAAAATAGGTAATGATCCTGTTTAAAACAAACAAAAATCAACCACCTGCGCTGGCCTATGGCTCAGCTGGTTAGAGTGTCGTCCTGTACACTAAAAGGTTGAGAGTTGATTCCCAGTCAGGGCGCATACCTAGGTTGTGGGTTCAATCCCCAGTCGGAGTGTGAATGGAAGGCAACTGGTTGATGTTTCTCTCTCACATCGATGTTTCTCTCTCTTTTTTTTAATTCTCCCTGAAGATATTTTTTCCATTGCTTTTTAGAGAGTAGAAGGAAGAGAGAGAGAAAACATCTAGAGAGAGAGGAAGAAACAATGTGAGAGGGACACATTGACTGGTTGTCTCCTGCACTGCGCCCTGACTGGGGCGGGGGATTGAGCCTGCAACTGAGGTTCGTGCCCTTGGTCGGAATCGAACCCTGGACCCTTCAGTCCGTAGGCCGACACTCTAACAACTGAGTCAAACTGGCTAGGGCTCTCTCTCTTTCCCTTCCTCTCTCTCTAAAAACATTAAATATATATACACACACACAGATTTATATGCCACTTATTCCGTAAAAAAAGAATTTGTATAGTTTATAACTAGTCCATAGAGAAAGATAAATACTTCAAAAAAGAACAAACTTTCAAATATGAACTTAAACATTATAAATATTTACCTTTCAGTTTATCTTAAAAAGTTATTCAAGGAAGTATTAAAATGAATTAATTACCACTATGTTTTAAAAATCTATTATAGCAAAAACTTTCTGAAGGTGTTTAAATCTTTTTTACTTAATAGTAGGTTAAATTTTTTGTAAGCTAAAAAGTACATTTCTAACAATTGCACAGAGACATACCTGAGGAATGGCACCATAGTTCCAGATATACCCTTTATAAGGGAACAAATTTGCAACGTAACGGAGTTTTCCTTTTTTCACATCTTGTTTAATTGGGTTTAAAGGGTCTTTTGTTGCAATCTGAAATAAAAAATTTCAAATAATTGCATACTTGGATGTGAAATATTATTCAAATAAAGATTTGAGGAAATTAATTATGGAATGCACATCCCCTAGTTCCACTGTCAGCCTTTATGTGGAAAACATCTGAGGTATATGGGAACTATTAAGAAGGGGAAAAAAGCATTTACTAACTCCTGAAAGCAAAACTCAACTTGCCTGGAATAAATCCTAACATTTGAGAAATAAAAGATTTTTATTAAAAGGGCAAAATAAATATTACCAAATTCAGCTTTCATTTAAAGCACTTAAAATTATTTAAATATTTGAGTGCCTATTACTTGCAAAGTGTGGTTACATTAAAAAAACTTAATTAAGTGATATAAAACATATAATAAATATCCTTAACAAAAAGCCAGATATCTTAGGTGTCATCAGAAGGAAATTAACAACAGAAATTCCAATAAGGTCATTTGTACTGGGGTGACAAAGCAAAGGTGTAAGAGAAGGGAAGTCTGTAGCATATTTGTAAATAGTAAATAGCTGAGTTTAGTTGGAGCACAGAGGAAAGACTGGCAGGCAATGGGAGATACAACTGGAAAATAGATCAGGACTAGAAAGGTGTAAACCTTGGGCTTTAGCTGTTTAACTCCTGAGCAAATCAGTGTGGCTAGATCAAAACTAATATCCTACATCCGACTATTAAAGGCAAAACATACCTCCATTTTTGCATTAGACCAGCGTGGTACTTCAACTACCATGTTGAACACATCCTGAAAAACAGAAGGTCAGATGGTCACAGGAGCTAATTTGTTCTCTTCAAAGACCTTGCCCTGGTTCCTCCAAAGTTAAATAGCTCATTGTATCTGATCTTTGAAGTCCATGGACTCTCAACAAAATGCATCAAAAAATAAGACAGAATGATGGGTGAAGAGACAAAGCAAACAGAGCAAAATATTATTTTCACAAGGCATTATTCTTGCAAAAACTATTCTGCTAAGGTATTGCAGAATCAAGGTGGTGGATATACGGCTGTTCACTGTATAATTTTTTAAATTTTTCCAGATGTTTAAAATTTTTCATAATAAAATAGTTGGGGTGTGTGTGGAATGTTTCTATAGAGAAAGGAAACAATTTCTACACATAAAGAACTTGTACCTCTGAGGAAGTCCATCTTGAAAGCAATCAAATCCAATGCCTATCATTTCCATTGTGACTGCAATTTCTGAAAATGTTTTTGGATCGCCTATTTCAGAGGTGGTTTATAAGACAAATCCCAAATCAGTTAAAATACTTTGTCATAGTTTAGTTTTAGTCTCAAAAAAAATTAATCAGCTCAATTACCCATATTATTCTCCCAATTTGGCTGTTTTTAAAAATCAAGTACTCCTCAAAAGGACCAGAAGTTTGACATTGAAATAAAATATGTTCCAAAAATATTTTAACCAATAGCATTTCTAGAGTAATTAGTTTACAGCCTTAAATTGACTACTTTCAAATGAACACTATATTTTAAAAATTCCCAAGTGCTTACTGTTTAAAATCAATGAAAGAAACTCACACTCATCTCATTGTGCACACCCAAGTCAAATACCGACTTGACATAGGGTCTCTAATTAAAACTGAGCCTTGAGGAGTCAGAAAATTATTTTTACCAAGGAATAAAACTTTAAATTCAGTTTTTCAGTTTATAGCCTCTGTACAAGGCACACATGAAGCCAAATCTTCAATTATACTATTATAAAATGTGTATTTTTAAAAGTTGACTTAAAATGAAAAATCACTTAATTACACAATTTCTTAGAATTACTACCTTTGCTACTTTGCATTAAAAAAAACAAAACAGGGACTTATAGACTTGTACACCTGAAACCTATATAATTTTATTAACCAGTGTCACCCCAATAAGTTCAATTTAAAAAATGCACACAAAAAACGGACTGATGAGCTACAAGGGAATAAGTCAGAGATGTCAAGCCAATAATGACCTTGCCGCTACTTTTAACCAAGCAGAAAAGCTACACGGATTCATATTCAAGCGTGTAAAGCTTGGTCAGACCAAGGGAGACAAATATTTCCTGGGCTTGTATTCTAAACCTACAGACATCTACTTGCTAACAACATAAAAACCACAAAGAATGGAGATATTTAAATCCAGGACTGAATAAATTGCTCTATCCTTACAAAGGAATAATGGATGGTTTTAGAAAAAGGAACACTAATTTTTCAGCATAGTTTTCAAGAACAGCATCTCTCTAGTAACACTACTCTGGTATTAAAATGTAAGATCTGTATGTCTATGATATGAGAACCAAATAAGGGCTTTGAAAGTTTTCAGCAGCAATATCCTAAAGGTTCACAAGATGGGGCTGTTACTACATGGAAGATTCAACTGAGGTGAGGCAATCAAGATTTGCTGCTGCCCAGGGCTTGTGAAACGGTATCTTGAGAAAGGAAGTTTTGTGTGGTCAAGCCGAATAAGCTTGGAATGAATCTAATTAAGTACATAAATTTAAATATCCAAAGTAAGCTGATGAAGATTTAGTCTTTCTCTTGATCTGGAAATGGCTTTGGGGTGTTCCAGAGGACCCCTAGAATACCTTAAAAGGTTTGGTTTTTTCTCTTTTTACAGAGAAATATTAATCAGGTGTTGTTTTTTTCAAATGTCATTATTGACTTCAGAGAAAGGAAAGGGGAGAGAGAAACATCAATGATGAGAGTCACTGATCGGCGGCCTCCTGCACGCCCCCTAGTGGGGATGGAGCCACAAACCGGGCATGTGCCCTGACGGGGATTCGAACCTCGATCTAGAACCTAGGTCGATGGTCAACTGCTGAGCCACGCCTAGTCGGGCATAAACTAATTAGGCTTATTTGGTGTTGAAATTATATGGAAACATTGCAAATAAGAAATATCACTGAGCGGTTGAGCGTCGACCTGGGATCCAGGCGATCGGGGTTCAATTCCCGGTCAGGGCACATGCCCGGGTTGCGGGCTGCAGCCGATCAATGACTCTCTCATCATTGATGTTTCTATATCTCTCTCTCCCTCTCCTTTCCTCTCTCTGAAATCAATAAAGATATATTTAAAAAAAAAAGAAATATCACTGAGCCTTATGTTGTATTTGTATATATTGTAGGTGTTCCAGAAATTATGTGAAATTCCTGGAAATCTGAAATGTCCTGGCATAATATGTCTGTCATCAAAACTGTGTACCAGTACAGCAGACAAAAATCAATACTAAAGGACACTAAGATAAGCCATTTAGCATGTTCTTTTGCTACCCTGCTCACATTACTTTTATACATGTAAAAATGTGTGTGTGTATATATATATATATATATATATATATATGAACATTTTTCTTATCCATTCATTCATCAAAGGGCACGGGTTGTTTCCACATCTTGGTGATTGTGCACAGTGCTGCAGTGCACATGGGAGTGCAGATGTATCTTCAATATCCTGTTTCCATTTCCTTTGGATTAGCTGGATAATATGGTATATACCCAGCAAGAAACCCATTTCTTGATTAGGCTGATAACTTCATTGATAAAACATGAATATTACAGCAGCACGGTGATCATAGGTCTCATCTCCAAACTGGTCAGTGTTCTTGTGGATCAAGTCAGTATCCTGATAAGCCACTTACCAATGAATAGACTATGGCTATTATTAGTAATGTAGTTAAGTATGCATATATACTCTTAATTTAATTACATCCCATCTCTGGGTCTTAGCAGTAAAGTTAAATGTATCTTTAATGAGAGACTTATGAGTGCCTCATGACGTATGGTCTGTTTCTAACACTAGTGAACGTGACATGCTGGCCTGCAAAATTACATAAGTGGCTTAAGTTAGCATTTACAAGATGACCCATCATGTTTCTCTAGCTAACTTCAGCAATCAAGTAAATATCAGATTTAGGGAGCAATACAAAAATTATAATTCTATTACCCTTTCTTTCATTTTTCTGTTTTGCAATAAATTTTGGAGAGCAGTGGTGGTAGAGAGAACTTTCTTCTAAATTTATCTAGAGATTAGATATAAAGCAAAAGGCTAATAAAAAACAAGGGCATCTTGTCTTTTTGTTTTTTAACTCCTAGGATAGTTTTGGGTATAAAATCCCTATCAGAAGAGCTTGTGTAGTTCATAAGGAAATGCTCTACTTCCATAAAGGTGCTTTTGAAAAGATGTCACACATTTCGTCATTTCCAATAATATTTTACCTGATTAAGTGCTCACCCAATGACAATGGCTCTTAACCTTTAGTTTTAAGGTTTGGCTTCAAAGTTGGTTTTGTGATTACAGGATATACTCTAAGTTGCTAATGCATTCCTCCTTGTGCACTGTTGGTGGGATTGTAAATTGGTATGGTATGGAAAACAGTATGGAGGTTCCTTCAAACACTAAAATAGAACTGCCATATGATCCAGCAATCCCACTGATGGGTAAATACAAAGAAAGTAAAATCAGGATCTCTAAGAGACACCTGCACTCCCCTGTTATTGTAGCAGTATTCAAAATAACAAGATATGGAAACAGAAATCTAAGTGTCTGTAAACAGTGAATGGATATATACACAATGGAGTATTACTCAGCCTTTAAAAAAAGGAAGCCCTGCCATTTATGAAACATGAATGAACCTGGAGGACATCATGCTAAGTGAAATAAGCCAGACACAGAAAGACAAACATGGTATAAGCTCATTAAGCTTGACTGAGAGATCATTTGATTGGGAGCATCATTTTACAACGTACAGATATATCAAAACATCACATTGTGCCCCTTAAATAAGTACAATGATTACTTGCCAATCATACCTCAATAAAGCTGAAAAAAATTTTAATTTAAAGGAAAAAGTAAATGGGTTCTCACATTATTTCACTGACAAGCGACAAAAGTCTATTTGAGAAGCTGACAAAAAAGAAATATGATGGAACACTGAACTTATTCTGGCTGCAAACTACTTACACATCAAAGGTTTACTTGATGTTACATGCAAGACGGTTGCTAATATGATCAAGGGGAAAACTGAAGAGATTCACAAGACCTTCAATATAAAAAATGACTTTACTGAAGAAGAGGAAGCCCAGGTAGGCAAAGAGAACCAGCAGTGTGAAGAGAAGTGAAAAGTTGTGCCTGACACTGTAACACTGTAAGGACTGTTCCAAATACTAGCTGCACTGCTGTTTATAATTGTTAATATTAAACAAACAATAGAAAAATGCAGCAGCAAGTCAACTGTATTAGCAGAATATCATCTTGATTGCATATATAGTATGGGCACAGATTCCAAACCTATGGCTGATCAAAAGTTTCATTTTTTCTCTGCTCTGAATAAAACTAAATCGTGGGTCCTCTATAAAAAGGGAATTTGGGGCTTTCTCTCTCCTTGTAAAGCATTTTCTGCCTAGTTTATTGTCGTTAACTTTAGTCCAGTGACTTTTTAAAAGCTGGCATTGTAAATAAAACAACTTGCAAAGGTTTTCTGAAGTAGGATTAACAATGTATTATTACCTTTATTCATGAGTTGGAAGCTGGAAAATGGCTGCATGAGGCAACTGTTCTGAGTGGGGTTATTAGGATGTCTTCAGCTTCCTGGCGTCAAGCAGCGCCACTGGTATTGATTAGCCCATAGGTAGCAGGGCTCCCTTAATTGGATCTGAGGACTTGTTTTTGCATTTTTAATCCTCTCAGCTTTGAATATGTTGGCTAGAGACTCAGTTACTACTCAGTTTGTGGGTTTGGGGGAAAATATAACTAGACAGTAGTTAGCTTTTCAATTAAAAAAGACAACCCTTATGGGATGTCATCTTTTATTTTTTTATATATTTTTTTAATGTATCTTTATTGATTTCAGAGAGAGGAAAGGAGAGGGAGAGACAGACAGACAGAAACATCAATGATGAAAGAGTCATTGATCGGCTGCAGCCCGCAACCCGGGCATGTGCCCTGACTGGGAATAGAACCCCGATCGCCTGGATCCTAGGTCGATGCTCAACCGCTAAGCCATGCCCGGCCGGGCGGGATATCATCTTTTAATAATCAGTGATCCCATATTGGGAAAACTATTCACACTACTTGCATGTAAAAAAAATGTTAAGCTTTAACATTAAAATGTGTGGCAAGACCTAAAGCAATTAAATTGAATTAGAAGAAGAAATATGATGACCAATGTTCACACTGTGTGCTCCATATTCATTATAATTGTAACTCTACAAAGCAAAACATGATTTATAGCAAACAGACATTTGCTCAGCCAGTTGTGGTGAGAGTCCAGGGAAGATAGTTACCCCATTAAAATTTAAAAACAAATACCTGTCAGTAATACTCATTTGTTTTCCAGTTACACAGATTTTCTACTCATAGCAGTTCCAACAAATTCTTATATTTGGTTAATACCTACTGCCATATATACCTATTGAAAGTAAGAAAACTTAAAAGCTCCTATTCTGTCCCTTCAGATGAGCTTTAAAAAGACTAAATTTTGAAAAGAGATATTTTAACCATAATCAGTCTACTTTCTTTTTTTTATAAAAATCAAGCAGAGTCTGCATTTCCAGTTGTCAAACTTTTCTATGATTTTCAACAACTAAAAATTCTGACCCTAGAACTTTCCCCAAGAAAAATGCATATTTATAGCAAATTGCAATTTCAGAGAATTCACAGGACCTCAGAAAGCCACCAATGGGCAGTCCAGGACCTCAGGGCCACCAAGAATCCCTGGACTACACTTTACAGCCTTCCCAAAGAAAGAACATTCTTATTTATTTCCTTTGAATTCTAAGCTAAAACAAAACAAAACAAAAAATCAAGCAAGTCTTTCTTTCCTACAGTATCAAAGAGACATTTACTGTAGAAAGTATGGAAAATACAAAAAGGCACCAAGTAAAATCCACCCCACATACATGCCTCATGGGAGGTAATATAGCTCAGTGGTAAAGACCACGGGTTCTGAGCCAGAATGCCTGGCTATTGCTCATGAGTTCTAGCTGGTGATCCCAGATAATGGGGTTAATGAAAGAACCTAGCTCAGAGAATGGCCTGGTGGTTAAATGGGATAATCCACATAAGGGCTTTAGCATAGTGCCTAAGGTATAGAAAGCATTCAATAAATATTAACAATATTATTTGACTTTTTAAATACAAATCTTTAATGAGACTTCATCAGTAAGTTTACAGAATATACAGAATCATGAACTGTCAGTGTAGAATGTAACATAAAATTCCACTAAGACCAACAGTGCTCAGAGGTAAAGTAACTTGCTCAATACCACAAAACCAGTCAGTTGGTAAAACCAGGACTGAAATCAAGATTTGCTATCCATAGAACAGAGAGCTCTCCAGGGCTTCAGGAATAGCCAGTCACTGAGGTCAACATAATCGCCTTATTTTTGTTTGGTTATTGTGTTTTGAGACTTTGCTATAAGCACATTATATGCATATTTAATAATCACAACTTAATTTTTTATAAAGTTGATAAATCACAGAACTTATGGTTAGAATAGCTGTTTTCAAATTTTAGTCATGTCAAAGCTCATCTGAGGAGAAAAAATAGGAGCTTGTTCTTAGTTATGACAAGTCAATTAAGTTTCACTGTTACCAGTTGTCATCGACGTTTCCAGTTCTAACTTTGGTTTGGAAAATGCAAAACCAAAAGATAAACAAAACAAAACAACCCAGAAAACCCAACCATTCTACATAAACAAGTTGGGAAAGACAAACTGTGTTTATATTATTAATTCTGTGATACTTTTTAAAACTTCAATTTATGGAACTGTCTATAAAAGAAAAAGAAAGTTCAAAAGAAAGCAAACTCTGTAAGAAAGTGAGAAATCTAAAAAGCATCCACTTGAGTACCATAGAAGAGTCTAAAAATTTTGGGTACTGTACAGTGAGAGTATCTTTAAAATGTTAAGAATGATAAACAATGCAAAAGAAATTTCTGTTATATTTCTCAAACCTTAACCTATTTGATTAGAAGCCTGACTTTTTTTTGGAAGGACAGAAAAGAAACATAGTTCCATATTTACATATGTTCCCCACAGTCACTGAAAAACAAACAGAAGCCTATATTGTTAGACTAGTATTCAACATCAAAGTTTAAGATGCATAGAAAAATACCAAACTTCTAAAACTAAACATGAAATCATAATATTTGAACATTTTCATATTTAGATAAAGCTTTAATTTACCCAATGTTTCACATTGTTTATGCTCTCTTTTGTATTTCTAAAATTTCTGGTATCTTAGAAATTTTATGCCAGAAGACACTCTGAACTATACAGGTGCTTTTATATTTGATTCCCAAATAGACCCAGAGCAAAGGACACTTTTACAAACCAAAAAACAACAATCCAATGAGTCCTTGCCTTTGTGTTCTTCTACCCAATGGATTTGGAAATAATCCAACCAGGGTACCTGAGTTATAAGGATTCTCAGGATTGGCTGGATTGATTACCTAATGGCATATATACCAAATCTAATGCTCTCCACACTGAAAGGTCCTGACCTGGAATAGGATAACCCTTTGGGCATTTTTCCTTAGTAGAGATGAATGAGTTGTGTTAAAAGTACCTTCTCTCATTATCATCTGTCAAATGGATGACCATATTAGGGATAAGGTCTATGGCCACACACACACACAAAAAAAGTATGGAAATATAATTATATTGGAATATTTTAAAAATCACCTCTTCTGGAACCAATTGAGTTAATCTGATCTTTTATTTAGGCTATAATCCAAAATAATTTCTGTGTACCACACCCTTACTTGTTTTGTATATACCGAACTTCCTTAAAAACAAAAGAACTCTTTCCTGTTTCTCAGGCAGAAATCTGAAGCGCTGAAGTTCACTGAGGTCTGGACCACTAGTGAAATACAGAGTTGTTGCAAGAGCTTGTGCTTTTGAGCCACCTTTGGGTGGTACAAAAGCAACGTTTTTTTATCTTTTTTAAAAGACGTGTTTATTGATTTTAGAGAGAGGAAAGGAGAGGGAGAGAGAAACATCAATCAGCTGTCTCCTGCATGCCCCCTACTGGGGATTGAGCCTGCAACCTGGGCATGTGTCTTGACCGGAAATGGAATCAGTGCCCTCTCGGTGCATGGGACGAAGCTCAACCAACTGAGCCACACCAACCAGAGCCAAAAGCAGAGTCTTCATTTGAGTAACCCCAGATTATAGACACAAGCAATCCTGTACAAGACTTCAAGCAGTCACAGAATAACTTGAGTGAAGACGTTTTACATGACACCAATGTAGTCTTCAGTTTCCTATTTTGAAGAAACTTGGAGCAGCAATAAGATTAGGTACCACAACTGCTATGACCATTCTGGTCCTTGGCTAGACTATTGCCTAGTCACTTACTGCTACGCTCTGAATGTTCGCGTCCCCCCAAAATTCTTATGTTGAAATCCTAATCTTCAAAGATGATGGTATATTAGGTGGGACCTTTGGGAAGTGGTTAATACATGAGGGTAGAACCCTCATGAATGGGATTAGTGCTTCATAAAAGAGGCTCTGCAGAGCTCCCTAGACTTTTCTGCCATGTGAGGATATACTGAGAAGTCTGCAACCAGAAGAGAGTTCTCACCTGACCAAACTGGCACCCTGATCTCAGACTTTCAGCCTCTAGAACTATGAGCAATACATCTCTGCTGTTTATAAGCTACCCAGTCTGTGGTATTTTGTTATAGCAGCCCAAGTGGACTAAGACAGGAACATTAAAAAAATACACACACACAATGCAGCTATGTGTCAAGAAAATGTTTTCCATCCTTAGTAGATCCGTATACCAAGGTAGCATCAATAAACTTAGGGTCATCATTTTTTATCTCTTCATTACTCAAAATGGTCTAAGATGTTACTGTAAAGTACTTTGCTATACATACTAATTATACAAAAAACATCCAAGCCAACCAAATGGTGCCAATTCAAGAGGAAGGAAAGATCCTGCAATTCACATCAACTCCCAGGAATCCAGATGTAATAGAGTCGAGTCTCTGAGTAAACACACTTTGAGAATCCCACAGGAGAATACATACAAATTAGAGGCCCCTCCTCTAACTGTGGCACATAATTGGCCTGGGGCTGTTTGCTCCACTGCCTCCAGTTGGAGCTCAGCTCAGGTAGGCTACTTGGAAGCAACACACAGGTTGGATTTTTCTGCCAATGTCCAAGTGTCAATATAAACCTACAGCAAACTTCCCCGTAGAAGTAAAATGAATTTGTCTATTTCTCTCCGATAGACAAGCACAGAAAAATAGTGAGACAACACACACAAGGATAAAATTTCATCTTTACTAGTATTCTAGATGTACACTGGAACATGATGTTCACATGTTTACGTGTAGACACCTAGCTAAAGATCAAAAATCGATGTAGCTTTTACAACTCCAGCAGATTTGTACTCACTGTGAATCAAGCTTCCTGGCTAAATGAAAAAAAAAGTTTTAAGGTAGAGAAAAGAATCAAACATTTGTCCTTTTGTCAGTTCCTAAATATAGTACACACTTCTCCTATTGGGAAGGAAGCTAAAAAAGCTGTGTTTTCTTTTTAAATGACTATTTGAATCTGTACAAATAATGCATACTCTTTATAAAAAGGTTAGAAAATATAAAAAGGCAAAAATGAAAGTAAAAATGAAAACAGTCACTAGCAATTAATTCTAGGATCATGAATATTTTGGAATACGTAGTTGTAGGCTTTTTTTTCCCTAGGAAAGTAAAGAGTCTTACCATTTTGTGGTAAACCTATCAATTTGTGCTAAAGTTAGATTTCTTTGGCTCACTGGTATATACAGAAACAGACATCTCTTTTTAGAAGTCTGTGGACTTACCTTTATTAACACTATTTGGAGATCTTAACTCAACCAGTCCATTAAAAGTACTGAATTTTTCTGTATTCACTGAATAATCTAGTTTATTTTTACTATTTAGTAAATATTCCACAGCCCAAATTTTGGGCTGGCTACTTAATTTTGAAACCACTAATGGAGTATTAAGATTTTAGTTCCAAATACTCATACAAAAAAGACCAATGTGATTTTTTTTGTTAACCGAGGCAGCTTTAAGACATTTGCTTCTATTCCTCTACTCCTTCCCCAAGTTATAGTTGCTTCTTTAACTAATAACCTGGATTTAAGACCGACTTCTTAGTCAACACCCTTTTAACTCACTGCACAACGAGGCATTTTAAGCGCTTGTTAAGACATAAGAAAATCCCAGACTGGGTTCAAAAGAAAAGAACATCTTACCTTATGTGCATAAATTGGAATATCGTGAAATGGAGATATATATTGCCCTTTTTCATTTTCTGCAAAATAAATTAGAAAATGTTATTACTTTTTTTGTTAATTATATTTCCAGATACATGAAGTATATTTTTAAAAAAAACACCTTAATTTTTTAAGAACAGTTTTAGGTTTATAATAAAATTGAGAAGGTACAGAGATTTCCCATATACCCCCTGCTCCCACAAACACATAGCCTCCCCTATTGTCAACACCACTCACCAGAATGATACAGTACACATTTTTATACCAAGATTTTATTCCCACAAAAAACTGGTTGTATACTCCACCTTTTCTGACTCTCCTCCAAGGCTGGATTAAGTTTTCATCGTCTGTGTTCCTTAGGCATCTAAGACGTATTAACCTCTATAATGAGGGCAGGGACTGCCTTATATGTACCTTTGTATCCCCAAAGCCTAGCAGTGTCTAGTATACAAAAGGTGATCAAATTGTTTTGGGTTGATCTTGCATCAGTTAACAGTTTACAAAACCAAAGAAATACTTGGGCTCAGAGAGAAGGGAGGAGATCAGTTTGCTGAATTATAAACCATTTTGCCTTAAATGATGTTCCAGGAAGACAGAGCCATCTTAGATTATGATTTTTTTTTTTTTTTAGGATAATCAAGTTGCAACAACACTTTCACAGGTAATTTCTATATTCTAGAGACCAAACTACCATATCCAAAAAGTAATTTTTAAATTTCCATATTATTCTTCAGGAAACCTAAGCATCAGTCCACATTGCATCCCATCAGCTTTAGAAACGGACAGTGACCACTCCCAATCAACTGACTTTTCCGTCTAGCCCACTCTCAGTTTTAGAGAGATTGGCACATGAAACACTACAGAGGTTTAAAAAAAAACAAACTTCCTATTAAAGAATGAGTCTAAGAAGTTTATGATTTTTAAAAAATTAAAATTATATAAGTATTTAAGTTCCAGGAAGTTCCATCTGATAAAAAGTTCCTTTAGCCAGTGCCAAAGTCAAGGAGTGGCTTTGATTCTTCCATAATGGCTATCAAATATTTGCTACCAATACATAATCTAAAAACTGCATTTGCTCTGCACATATAGCTTGAATATTACCCAAACCATTCCCCTCCCTTCAAACCAGTTACCCGTCTAGTCTAAATCCCTCCTAGTGAGGAATTCTGCTGCCAATCCTAACTCCGTTCAAATAGTTCAGTGACTTGTCAAAGGTTCCTGCACTGCCCTTACTGCTATTTCCAAAATTATATAAAATGGGGAGTCGCAGCCTTCCTGGGTTTCACATGGTAGTCTAATGTTCAACTAGATGTGTAAACCTGAGAGTTCAGCTACCTTTTCCTCCCACCCGGGCTACTTTTGGACAGGAGCTCCGTTCCCTCTCAGCGTCCCATTTGCTCCCCTGAAACCCACTCTTTCCTGCCCTCCGCACACTGCAGAACTCACAGAACTCAGCGCGCCTGCCCATCTCCCTCCAAATAAAACTGTAAAGTTAAAACAGAACAGTCTCTGGTGACACCTTTTCCAGCCCCTCCATGATCTCCAATAGCCTCTTCCTAACAGCCTGCGGAGGGGCTGGAGAGTAAAGGTAAACCCGAGGGAAAGGCGGGGAGCCGGGGAGAGCGAAGCGCCGCCAGCCGGCAGCCCCCGGCTCGGCGCGGACCGGGCAGGAGCCCCTGAGGCGCCGAGTCCCCGGACGGGGGCAACTCCGGCTTTCTCACTCCGCCTGTCAGTTGACGTCACCTGTGTGACTCGAAGGGAACAGTTTTCTGTTTCACAGGCCAGTTCCCAGCATCAGCGCTACGGAGAAAACACGCGGCGGAGGCAGGAGCGCTCCTGGGATACCCCCGGGAGGGATGGGTCCGGTCCTCCGAGCGCTCCCGATCCGGGCCTCAGTTTCCCCGTCTGCAGAACAAGGGGCTGCACTTAACCCGCTGAGTGTCCCAAGTCTGAGCACAGTGAAGGAATTAAGGTCTGAGGGAGTCCCTCCCCCCTCTCCCAACTCCTCCTCCTTTTCCTCCAAATGGGGTGACTTAGAGGTCTCCTTTCCCATCGCACACTGCCGAACACCTGCAAAACGAGCCTAGCCCAGGTTCGGGTCCAACCGAGCCCGTGCCGTCCCGCCCGCAGGCCGGACCTGTGAAATGGGACGATCGGGTCGGCCCAAGCTCCAGGGACCGGCCCGAGGAGCCGAGCCCGCGCCCGGGACAAGGGGCTGAGAGCGGGCCGCAGGCGCCCCGGCGGGACGCGAGGCGAGGCGAGGCGAGGCCCGGGAATGAATGGACGGGCGGGCGGGGAGGGCCCGCAGGACCACCAACACTCACTGAAGAAGACTCGGTACTCGAGGGTGAAGGGCGCGGCGCGCTCCTCGCTGCTGAAGCCGCTCATGATGCCGGAGAAAGGCGCCGCCGCCGCCGCCACGGAGCCAGCAGCCCGCACGCCGCGCCGACTGACTGGGAGAGCCCTCCGCGCCTGCGCACTCCTAGCCCCGGACTGCCGAGCGGCGCCGGGAGCGGCCTTTAACGCGGCCGCCCCGGGTGTCTCCCCCGCCCCCGCCCGGCCCACCTCGTGCGCAGGCGCACTCCGCCCGGCCCGCGCGTCCTTGAGCCCCAGCCCCGCCCCTCGGGCTCCACCTCCGCAGCCCCGCCCCTCGGGCTCCACCTCCGCAGCCCCGCCCCTCGGGCTCCACCTCCGCAGCCCCGCCCCTCGGGCTCCACCTCCGCAGCCCCGCCCCGGGCTCCCAGGCTGGGCCACGCGGCCGGCCGCCGGTTTTTGGCTGTTCTTTAGCCCGCGAACTTTGGGGGCTGTGGCCGAGGACAGTAAAAGCTCAGGTTCTCAGTTTGGACCAGCTAGGATCTGGCCACGGCCCTCTCCCCCACCACGCACTCTGGAAATTCACCTTTGGCTCTCACACACCCTTCCCTGCAGAGCGATTATCTCAAAAGTCGTTTATACGTAACCCACCCGCTTTCCCCGACCGGCCCTGCCTGCGGTTGGTGGTAATAGTGTGTATTTACGTTTCTCTAATCCGTTTAAGCAAAGCTGAAGCATATGACTGACACCTGCCGTGGCCACCAGCCAAGGACCAGTTCCACCGCTTTCTAAGGCTGTGACCTCGGTCAGAGCGCTGCGAACCTCTCTGACTCAGTTTCTCATCTGGAAATGGAGATGGTCATAGGAACTATTTCGTGAGTGTTGGGATGATTCACGGAGTGGGCACACCCCAGGAGCTGGAGGGAGAGCCTGGCTCCTAGTAGATGCTCGGGAAGCACAACCTGTCACCCACTGTCCCAGGAGCAGGGCTCACTCCCCCCGCCTTGCCCGGCCCACCCCAGGTCCTGGGGACTTAGATGGAAGCCTTGGAAAAGCTCAGGCTTGAACTCTGAGTCCCTTGAGGACATTTTTCTCAGGCAGAAGTTCTTGGGAGCTTATTTTTCTACTTCTGTTCCAATTTATCAGGCCAGACCTCAAAAGCTAAAGTCTGATTGAAGGTGGTGGGTAGATATTTGCATCCATTACATACCCAATCCTATATGTTTTAAAGAAAAAAAAGTATATTTCAAAATCCTAATTACAAATTAAGAAATGATTATTCACATTTCAAAGAATGCTAGATTTATTTAAATTTTTTGCTGGCCTGGGTTTCTCATAATGTGCCTTAAAAACATTTTGATTTAAACTTTGTTTTCTGCAAAACAATGCCTATTATGTAAAATGAGATGCTCCCTTTATTAAATAAAAACCTAGTAAGATAATTCTAATTAGTTAGAAAGTGCCCCTCCCTTGTCACCATCCAGACTCCCATTAATTTTCAGAAGGCCATGACTCGCTGACCTTTTGAACACTGCACCGCACTGTTTTACCAGTAGTTAGAACACAGGGTAGGAAAAAAAAGGAGCAGTAGTTTAGTCAGTAACACAACGTATTGTTGAAAATTAAGAGTCTCCGCAGAGGGAATACTAAACAGGATAACTTCTGAGACTTTTTGAGGGGACTTTCTTTTCATTGAACTGCTCTGTTCTCTGCCTTTGGGCAGATGAAACTAGTTTTCTTGGAAAAATCCCAATTCTCATCTGTGACTGACTTATGGACAGACAGAAATGATGCAATAGTGTGCCACATGTACTTTCCCTTTGCCTCCTGCCAGCTCAGAGCAAGAGAGTAAAGTTTTCCTGACCTCTGTACTTAGGCACTTACTTTTGTATCATTGAAAGTGTTCAGAGAGCCAATCGGTACCAACTCCAATGAAATGCCATGCCCTGGCTTTACTGGGGCACCAGTCAGTGCTTTGTAACTTTCCCTTGTGGAAAAGGGTGCTGACCTCCACCGGCCCAAGAGACCTTGTTCTGCTTCTCATGTCTCCCTGGGGCTTAGCACAGGACCCGGCCTAGAACAGATGTTCAATGAATCTTTGCTGGACCGATGGGTAGAGAAATTAATGAAGGGAGGGGGGGGGAATACCTTCTTAAGTATACTAGTTTAACAAAGGATATACTCAGCTGTTCTCAAACACTATCCCTCTTGCTCTGTAACCAAATCCAATGGCACTTTTCAGTCCACATCCTATCCTCTTGCTGGGCTGACTCTGCTGGATACCTCCAGTTTCCTGATGCTCTCTCCACTTTGGCTTGTGATTGCATTCTCTTCTGACATTCCTCCTGCTTCTCTGGCCACTCATTAATCATTCTCCCCCTTAGCCTGCCCTCCATCTCTTCATCTTAATCATCATTGTCTTTTATTTTATTATTTTATTATTTTTTAACCCCCACCTGAGGACATGCTTAGAGACAGAGGAAGGGGGAGGGAGAGAGAGAGACATTGATGTGAGAGAAACATCGATCTGTTGCCTTCTATATACATGCCCCAACCAGGGGTCCAACCCACAACCCAGGTGTGTGCCCTGACCAGGAATCAAACCCACAGCCTTTGGGTGTATGGGAAAATGCTCAACCAACTGAGCCACTCTGGCCAGGCCATCATTGTCTTTCTTACTTCTCACGTTCTCTCTTTCTAGAGATACTCTGTCCCTAAGTTATCCCACGTATATATTTGGTGTCAACTAAGACCTATAGGTCCTATATTATGAAAACTTTCAAACACTAAGTATTATTTAACACTTATTGTGACCATGCTCTGTGCTAGGTGATAGGGATCTGGAACTGAGAAAGACATAGTCCTGGCCTTCACAGAACTCATAATCTGAAGGGAAGACAGACTTCAACAAATAATTACAATCAACTTGGGTAAGTAGAGGAATAGAGGAAGTATAAGATATTGAATTATAGGAGCAGAGAACCTCTTCAAGGAAGCAACCTTTACCTGTGACCTGAAGGCTGAGAAGGGATTAACAAGGCAAAGAGGACAAGACAGAAGCCAGAAATGGACTATTAAGAGATGACACCGGAGATGTGGTCAGGGTTAAATAGTGGAGGACCTTGGAAGGCTTCATACGGGGTTTGAACTTTTTCATAAGAGCAACAGGAAACCTAAGAAGGGTTTTAGCAGGAATGTGCCATGATCAAAATTGCTTCAAAAAGCGACTCTGTTCGCAGCTTGGGGCCTGGACTGAGGTTTAGCAATACCAGAGGCAGGGAGAACAGGGAGCAGACTCCTGCAGTGGCCCCCGTGAGATGATGGTGGTGCCCTGGATTTGAGTGGCTAAAGAGAAGACTGTGTACAGAGCAATACTCAAGATAGAATTAATGGAACCGCTCATTGGTTGCACAAAGTAAAAGATGAAGGAGATGGATTTTCGGATGATTTCTAGGTTTCTGGCTGCAGCAACCTGTTGATGGTTTGTCATTTACTGAGGTAGTTTGGTTGGGACAGAGAGTGAAACAAATTATGACTTTTATCAGTCTACTTCCTTGATCATAAGTATTCATTTATCCCCCTTTGGCATGAAAAAATACACTCACTCTCCCTACAAAAAGTGATATCCCAAAATCTCAACCAATCATGACATCAGGGTCAAAGTTTAATTTCTCATGATAGTATCTGCATTATGTCACGATATGGCTTCTCTTGATACAGAGACTTAAAATCTTAAAGAGAAACTAATGTTGCCTCGGCCGGTGTTGCTCAGTGGTTAGAGCATTGGCCGCACACGGAAGGGTCGCAGGTTTGATTCCGGGTGAAGGGCATGTACCTGAGTTGCAGGTTTGATCCCCAGCCCTGGTTGGGGTGCCTGTGGGAGGTAACCAATCAATGTGTCTCTCTCACAGTGATGTGTCTCTTTCTCTCTCATCTCTCTCCCTCCCTCCCCCTTCCCTTCCACTCTCTCTAAAAATCAGTAGAAAGAGTATCCTTGGTGAGGAATAACAACAACCAGAAAAAGAAATCAATGCTATCTACTGCCCCCCACACATCTATACCTATCATCTAATATGAAATGGTTGGACAAGAACAGAATAAACACTGAAATAAACACTCTTATTAATAAGAAGAAAGAATGGGGGGGCACATACCATCACTGGTTCTTAGAATTCCAAAATCCTGTTGGACGTAAGAAACATTTCTCAAGTAAGTTCCCAGGAGTAACCAAGTTGCTGTTCTTTATAGTTTGTGACTTTACTCTCTGGAAGGTCCTATTCCATTATCCTTCTTGGTCACATCTGGAAAAAGACACTCCTTGGGGGCTAAGCTTCTTTCAGCTTCCTTTCTGTCCACAGCAATTTGGGAGCCCAAAAGTTGTCCTCTATCATGATCCTTCAACCCAAGCAGTTGTGTCTTGGCTCTACAACTCTCTAAAACTTGGTAAGCATTTTACCTGATTCTAGTCAGTTCCATGTGCCTATCAACACACCTATAATTCTTTCAAGACATGTCCTTCTAGCAAAATTGAACTATCAAGGTAACCTGAACTATCAAGGCTCCATAGGAGAGCATGCCCTTAGTCTATTTTCCCTGAACCATTCTATCCAACAAAGAATGTTCTGGGGAGCCACTGCTCATGCCCTTGATCTGGTCTCTGTCCCAAGGCTGTTTTAACATGAGACTTAATCAGCTTTGTGACTCAAAGCTTTTCTCAATTTTTATCCTTTATTGGTTAGAGATGAACAATAGTTGCATCTTTCGACCCTGTCAGTCCTAGAATTTCTGATTCTCTCTTCCCTTTCATTCCTCCTAACAAAACAGTCCATTCTTCTCTAAGCTTCTCTGTTTCTTGTAGTATTCTATCAAAAGCAGCCAAAAGCATCCCGGGCACACTAGTAACAATCTGTTTCCCAACCTCTTTGCCTAAAATCACAAACTACTTGGTATATTATTTGCTTTCCAAATGATCATATAATGGAGAAAATCTTATAGAAATTATAGGGGTGGGGAGAGACTAAACTTCAAATTGAGATGCCCAGTGTGTGGTTAGATAGGCCTGGAACTCAAAAGAGAAAAGAAATTTGACCGAAGTCATTGATTTGGACAATTTAAGTCATAGAAGAAATATACTAATAATTTTAAAAAGCAGAGAACCTAGAGCAGAACTCTGAGGACTTTCAATATTCCAGGGAAGGGTCACAGGAGAAGCACCCATGAAGGGGGTCTGAGAAGGAATCCACAGAGGCAGGAGATAAAACAGGACACTGCGGTGTCTTGGAAGCCAGGGGAAGAGGGAATTTTAAGAAGAAAGGCTGATCAACCCCCTGATAGGCAGCTACCTTCTGGACTTCTCTGCTTGGCTGGCATCTCATAGTTACCAGGCTAAAAAAAGAAAAATGAGCTCACCCTTTTTCCCCTTGAGTCCTCTATCTCAGCGGTGCCACCACTGCCCAGTCAGCCAAGCTGGAAGTTCCAGGCTCCTCCTGGTTAACCTCTGCAGCAGCCCCTGGTGGTTGCCCACCCCACAGCTGTTCACACTCCTTTTCTCCTTCCCAACAGGACTCCTGCCCCGATGCATCTACCCACCGCTGCACGGCCATGTGCTTCAGGGAATTTGGTGCTATCTCAGCCCCAGGGGAGGGTCCGATAAATCTAAGTTAATCATGGTGCTTCCATTCCCCTTTCCTATAACTGGTTTGGCTGTGGGTATGTGACACAATTCTGGCCAAGGTTATGTAAGGGAAAGTGTGAGAGAAGCTTCTGGGAAAGGTTCTCTTGCTTCTGTGAGACACACACTGGAAGAGGCCATGCTTTTTCCTTTTGTGGACATTGTCATAGTATTTGCCAACCCCAGCTGTCTTATAACCTGGAGGAGAGGTAGCCTGTAGGTAATAGTGATAAACCTACAATTAAGATGCCAAGTGGAAAATTATGTGAATTATTATCTCACATGACTTTGCTGTTATGTTTAAGCCAGTTTGATTCAGAATACTCTGTTTCTTGCAGCTGAAAAACATGGACTTAACTTCCCAGCAGTCTTTACTCCCCCCCGCCAGATTAATTTGATTAAAGATGGACTCTGATTCAAGGAATGGGTCTTGATTACTCTAAATCAATCGTTGAAATCCCAGCCCATTAACTGTTCTAGAACCTCATTGAAAAACATGGGATTTCTCTAGCCACAGGGTTTGGTTCAGAAATGAATACCTGACCTAATTTGAACCAATAAGTTTGCTAACTCCTGAGAAGTTACTTTGTTCTCTTAGGAGAAAGTCATGGGAAAAGATATTTCCTCTCTCTTTCTCTCTCTTTCTCTCTCTCTCTCAATGCAAACAAGAAAGCTCTGATTGCTGGTAGCTGCATTCTGCACCATGAAGGAAGCCAGCCTGAGGATGAAGTTCACATTGCTGATGGCAGAGCAGAGGAACAGAGACAACCTGGGCCCTTGATGACATTGTTGAGCCAGTGGATCAACCAATCCTTTGCACTTATTATTCTGTGAACCAATATATCCCTTTAATTTGGGCTGGTTTGGGTCAGCTTTCTGTTAATGGCAACTAAAAGCATCCTAGATGATGACCCATCCTCCCACAACCTACCAGTCACAAGGTAATATTGCATGGATCTCTCAAACATCTCTTGAACATGTCACCCCTCCTTCATCTCTACAGCCTTAGCCAATTCTGGGATTTCTCACCTGGATTCCCACGAATAACTCCTACCTCACTGACCTCCAGTTCCATTTCCCTCCAAGTCATTCCCTGCCTGCCACCAGTGTGAACTTCAACAGATGAAGAGCTGAGTGCATCAGGTCCCTGCTTCAAACCCTCCTCTTTACCTGGTTGTCCCTAGCTCAGTCTTTAAGACTTATTTCAAGGTTTTATGGCAACACTTTCCTGACACCCCTCTGGCTGTTCCATTGGTTATTGGGCCAACCATGATACCACGTCAAGAAAGTACATTATGATTTTTTTCTTTCTCTCTCTGCCCACTGGGCTGTGGGGAGTTCCCCCATGTTCTCAGACTCAACAGACACTAAGTTTGTTGAGCGTACACATGGCAGAATTAAGTTTTGTCTAACCTGTCACACTTAAAAGAGGGGAGCTAACCAACTAGGTACTTTGGTTTAGTGTCAAGAACACTGGACTGCAACCCACAAAGCCTGAAATTTTGTTTTAATTTCACCACTTACAAGCATTGGGGATGTCAAGGAAATGCCTGACTTCTCCACAACTCAGTTTCCCATCTGTGAAGTGGGAATACTGTAGTTACGTCGGTGGTAACACAGCCTACTGTCTACCTGTTTTGCCTGGAAACTTTTTATTCAGAGGGAAGATGCAAAAGGGGGAAAATTTTTAATGCGACAGAAAGTAGAAAGTAAACACCAAGTCTTTCACGAGGAATTTACTTTCCATAATTTATAGCATAGGTAACAGAATCATTTTCCAAAGGCATGGACTAGGGGAGAGTAAATGGGGTGGTTATGGTCATTGGAGGTGGCTTCAAAAGACCCCCAGATAGCACTCGGAATGAACAAAATACACTATGCAAAATGCTCTTCCTTGGGGCAGGAAAATAGAGCCGGAGGCATGGATCCGTGGAACAGACTGACGGATCCCAGAGGGGTGGGGGTGAGGAGGACTGGATAAAGGGGGGGGGAGAGATCAGCCAAGGAGCATATACGCATGACCCCTGGACGCAGGCAACAGCGCCGTGAAGGCCAGGGCCGGGGGGATGCTGGGCGGAGGTGGGCAAAGGGGGGGAAATGGGGGACATCTGGGATAGTGTCAACAATTTTAAAAAACAACATAAATGTAGATCGCTCAGTCACTGAAACAGCTTGGCTTTGGCTGTTCTAACCTCTCTGCCGAGAGGGAGACAGAGCAGGGTGGGGAAAGATTGCTCCTCAAACAGAGAGTGATTTAACACCACCGCTGGCTATGTGACAAACTAATTTGCCCAAATCACTAAGCTTGGGTTTTTCCACCCACATTAATTTGTTTGCTTGCACATGACAACAGCAGCATTTGTTGGTGACAGGATTCAAAGGCCTGGGCATTGCTACTAGCGAGAGAACACAACTCAAGGCAGGACACCACAGCCAGCGCGCAGCTTGCGCCCCATCGGTGACCACATGCAGAGGCATCGAAAGGATCTCTTTCAGCCTGCGGCTCGGTGCAGTGTTGGATCAAACTAAATTTACACTTTTTACTTAAACTTCTGGTATTCTTTCCATCTCAAATCTTTGGAAGGCACTGAATGTGATGGAAATGTGGTCTTGTGGCCAAAACAGCAGTCTGGAGCCTGTGGTCGTCTGGTTTTATTTTTAGGATTAAAGGGGGACCTCCATCAAGCCTCTTTCTTTTATTCTGAACTTCAGTTTCCCAAATATAAGAAGGAGGATCCATAGCAGCTGGGGCGGGGGGGGGGGGCAAAAACCTGGCTTCCTAGTCAGATGGACCAAGATTTGAATCTCAGCTTCAGCGCCTCCTGGTTATATGACCTCTGATAAGTTACTTAACTTCTCTGAGCCTTGGTTTTCCATCTATAATATGGGAATAATAATAAATACCTGCTTATTTCACTCATTCAACAGACATTTATTGAGTGCCTCCTGTGTAGCAGGCAGTGTCCTAGATCCGAGTCCACAGAAGTGAGTAAAATAGACATAGCCCCTGTCCTCATGGAGCTTATGATCTGTTGTGAGAAATAAAGCTCTTAGGACTGTGCCTGGCTTTCAACAAGAACTTTATAAATGTTTTGATTTGGCCAGAAACATAATTATTGAAATTCAGCACCATATTAATATGCATTAATTCCTTTTTCATTGATCTCCCTCGTTTCTTAGGGCCTTTGCACATGATGTTCTCTCGGGGTTGTTTTTTCCTCAGCAATTCACATGGCTCCCTCCTTCACTTCATCGCACCTGTACGCAGATGTCACCTCCTCAGAGGGGCCCTTTCTAACCACCTATGAAAATACCCTCCCATGCTCTAGCCGGTTTGGCTCAGTGGTTAGACAGTCGGCCCACGGACTGAAGAGTCCTGGGTTCAATTCCGGCCAAGGACACATACCTTGGTTGCAGGCTTGATCCCTGGGCCTGGTCTGGGCACATGCAGGAAGCAACCAATCCATGTGTCTCTCTCACATTGATCTCTCTCCCCCTTCCACTCACTCTGAAACAGCAATGGAAAAAATATCCTCAGATGAAGATTAAAAAAAGAAATCCTCCCAGTTCTATCACATTCTATCCTCTTATCTTACCTTAAATCCATTCTTGAAGGGTTTAAAAATCATCTATTAGTGCCAAGTTCCTCTTTGGTTTAGGGCAAAGTTTTGTACTAAAGTGTCTACAATATAATCATTTTATTTATTTATTTATTTTTATTTTTATTTTTATTTTTTAAAATATATATTTATAATCATAATTTTAAAAGATAGATTTGAAAGCACTTTACAACAAAAGATGGAGAATGACCAATAAGCATATGAAAATATGCCCCACATCACTAGTCATTGGGAAAATTTTTAAAAGATTGATACTACTAAGTGTTGGCAAGGACAACTAGAACCCTCATACACTGCTGATGGCAATGGAAAATGATAAAACAACTTTGGAAAACACTTTAGAAGTTTCTTGCAGTTAAACTATACACTACCGTATGGTCAGTAAACCCACTCTTAGGTATTTGCCCAAGAGAACTGAAATATACATATACTTGTATATGAATGCTCACAGCAGCATTATTTATAAATTCATAAATTTATAACAACTATTAAACATCCAAATGTCTACCAACTAATGAATGGACAAACATGCAGTATATCCACATGATGGACTATTACTCAGCAATGAAAGGAACCAACTACTGATACACTGTAACGTGGACGACTCTCCCAGACTCGAGCTCCGACTCCGGCTACACGCCGTGTGGCTCTATGTATACGACATTCCAAGGTCCGAGGGGTAGTTATCTGGGACCAGGAGTGGGGGGACAGGGTCGACTACAGATTAGCACAGGGAATTTGGGAGGCGGTGCTGGAAATATCTTGAGTGTGATGGTGGTTACACAATTGTATCCAATAACTAAAACTTATCAAAACATACACTAAGCCCAGTCGGCATGGCTTAGTGATTGAGCATCAACCTAGGATCCAGGAGGTCGAGGTTCGATTCCTGGTTGGGACACGTGGCCAGGTTGCAGGCTGGATCCCCGTGGTGGGGGAACAGGAGACAGTCAATCAATGACTCTCTCTCATAATTGATGTTTCTGTCTCTCTCTCCCTCTCTTTTCCTCTCTCTGAAATCAATGAAAAAAAAGACACTAAGATGAGTGAATTTTATTATATGCAAATTATCCCTTAATACAGTTGCTAAAACATTTTAAACATATAGATAGTTATGCATAAAGAATGACTGTATATTTATCTCTTGTGGTGGGATTGGGTGCTTTTTATTTTTGTTTCTTCGCTTATTTAAATTTTGTAAAATTTCCATAATGATTATTTTGTGCTTCTGTAAAGAGAGAAAAAACAACAATAAAATGCCATAAACATAAATAATTGGGTTAGTCAACAAGGAATCTATCATTGAGTCAACATTGTTTGCTTGTAATGAAGCCCATTTGGTTCACCCCCTTCTCATCTATCTTTCCTCAGTGGCACTTCTGAGGGGTGAGCTGAGGAAATGGATGCAAAAAGGTACAGAGCTTAATAGCAATGCTTTGTCCGTCCAGTTCTCGGTTTGGCTCTCGCCTTGACTTTTGGATGAATACACAGTAGGCTAATGATGGGGGGCTCCCATCCTACTTTGCCAACCCCGCCCTTTATTCCAACCCAAATCAACTCACGCGTCCTCCAGGCCCCAAGAGAAAGTCCTCAGCATAGGGCTGGGCAGATTGTGGTTTGTGGGGTCCAGGCCCAGCGCCCGTCTCCAGCTCGCGTTGGTCTGTTGAGTGTTGCATGGTCTTGGTGAAGTCAAGAGGCCATTCATCAGCGGAGACCCATGATTAGCACCACCTCTCAAGCTGCACATGGCAGGACAGGACATGGAGTCCCTCCAAGAGCCCCTCTGGGGAGGGGGTACTCAGTGTCAACAGGCCTCTGGTCCTGTTCCTCCATCCTCCATCCAATTCATCTTCTGACTTTCCACCCCTGAGAGGGCAGTCACCTTAGGAGACCTGACTAGCTGGTAGGCAGAGGATGGCATGCCTGGAGAAGTCCGCACTGCTTGTCCCTGCATGCCTGGGGTAGCCGGACAAGGCCTCTGACAGGGCCCAGGTATCAGGACACAGGAGCCTGGTGAAGGTAATAAAGCGACACTTATAAAAATAGCTTCATAAAATATCCAGTGGAGAGAACATAACAATTTTCCAGCCACTTTAGTTAAGAAGTAAAACCCAGTAGGAGCTCAGAGCAGCTGGGGTGGGCATGGGAGGGAGACAATCATAGCGTCCCTTCGACTCTGCTTTGTCACCCGTAAAGGCTAAGGTGGGAGAAATCCCGGTTCCCAACCTGGGGTCTCTGTCCTCAGGGTTCACACAGGCACCATTTTCAGGAACTTAAAACTCCAGCATCTTAAAACTCCACACATTATTCATAATAGTCAAAAGGTGGAATCCATCCAAATGTCCATTGACAGATGAACGTGTTAGTGGCGGAAAAAAATGGCGCCAGGCGTTAACCTCGGTGCAGCAACTTCAGTTCTTGAGTTCTCGCTAAGAGAAGACTTCAGAGCCAAAACTCAAATTATAAGAGAAAGTTTATTTATAAAGTCACAGAGGTAGAAGAAGTAAGTGGTAGAAATGGGCTCAGGAAAGAAGTTACAGCAAAAGAAGGTCCCCACGGATTGGTTGGCACCAGGCGAGAGGGTCATTAGCCACTGCAGCAGTTGATGTCAGCCGCGGCGTGGCTCCCGCTCTGGCTGGTTTTGCTGCTTTTCTGGGCCTGGAACCGAAACGCAGCTGAGGCCTCGATGTCATCTCCAGGGGTTAATACCTAAGGGAATGGCTGTGCAAGGGCTTGCAAGTTTTGCCTGTTGCTAGGCCCCTGAGGCTCTAGGCCCTGGCGACTCTCTGCCCCTGGCCCATTGTTCCTGCTCTGCTTGTGCCTGTCTAACTGCCTACAAGTGGATTAACAAAACGGGATCTATTCAGCCTTAAAAAGGAACAAAGGACTGATACCTGCTACAGTAGGCATGAACCTTGAAGACGTTATGCTGAGTGAAAGATCAGTCACAAAAGACAAGTACTGGATGACTCCTTTTGTATGAGGTGCCTGGAGTAGCCAAATTCACAGAGATGGAAAGTAGAGTGGTGGCTGCCAGGGGCTAGGAGGAATGGGGAGCTGTTGAATGGGTACAGAGTTGCAGCTGGGGATGTTAAAAAAAGTTCTGGAAACCGTGGTGATGGTTACACAATGATGTGAAGGCACTTAATGCCCTGAACTGTACCCTTCAAAATCACTAAAATAGCAAATTTTATGACGTGTATATTTTACAACATACACAAAAAAACAAACCCTCCACAGGTGCCCACAGGGCCTCATCCCCTTATAAAAGCATCGAGTCACGCCTGTTACCATTCAGATCAAATCTCTAAATGGGCAGACATAGCCTTTGATTGCTTTTTATAAAGACATAAAAGTAACAGCAAAATGTATCCATTATGACCTAGTACAGTTTTCTTGGCAGGCACTATCTTTCAAAGCATGGCATCTTTGGGGGGACATATAACAAAGGGGCATTGATGGAAAAGTTGGCTTGGGTGAGGGTCCTGATCCCCCCCCCCGCCCCCCCCCCGGAGAGGCTGTGAGTCTGTGGTTGGGGAAGCCATGCTAAAGGAGAGACACACAGTGACCAGACAGTGCCTCTGGACAGATTCCCCCCACAGGACAAGCACAGGTTTGAGATGGCCCTTTCTCGGGCCTATTTTTAGAGCCTGGAGTCAGTTATTTACAGTAACTAGCCTATGTGACACGTAAGTGGCCTATGTGACGCATAACATTGATACAGGACCAAAAATGGGGGCCCAAACACGCACTAGTTAATGAGGGACAGGATAGCACACCCTCTCCTGAGACCCTCATCCATCACCCCAGACATCTGGACTGGGTGGGGACATGAAGGACCTCAGTATCTTGGCTCCCTGCTCAACACATGGGTCTAGAGATACTGTACACTGAGCGGTTAAGGCCGGATATTAAAAGAGTCAACACAGTAGACTCATTTCTCAGGCCAAGAGCTTGAGGGTGGGATGCTGGATCCACAAGCATTCCGGTTCACCGTTAGGCAGAAAACCTTTGTGGGAATTTCCAGCTTTCCTCCCCGCTATCCCCAATCCACCCTCCTTGAGAGGCAGGATGCAGCATAGGAGGAAAACACCAGGAGAGAAATTCTAACCCAAACCCGGCCCCTCTGTGGCCTGCGCCCTTGGCCCCTTTGAGCGACAGTTACTTTGTTTATGAAATGGCAACAACAATATCTCCGCCTCCCTCATTTGTATGAATCAAAGGAGACAGTGTCTGGGGACTTGCTTGAGAAGGGATTACACAATTGTTTAGGAATTTTCTTCTGCCCCTATATATGGAATAAACAAGGTTAAGTCATTGTGTGTAAATTAAGGAAACAGTCAAAGCCTCAGAGTCCAATTCTCTGCCCTGGAAATGTTCTTTTTTTATTCATTAAAATTCTAGCCACACTGTGTTTTCTATAGAAATGAGGGGGAATGTCCAGTTAGCTGCAGGTTATTGGGGCCCTGCGGGGATCACCGAGGCAATCCCATTTCCTCCCATCTCCTAGAGAGAAGCCTTGTTTTTTCAAAGTGATGCAGGCGTGTGGGTGAGAGTCGGAGTATACAAGGGACCTCCTGGTCCCCAACCTTTTTTAGGGTCCCAGTTATCCATGTTGGGGAGGGATTTAGTGTTTGTCCTCTAGGAGGCCCCAAAGGGCACACCAGCTTCGGTTTGCCAAATTCTTCCGACCATTCCCAGGAGGGAACAGGGGAAAAGGGCCTTGGGAAGGCTTTGTGCTTGCAACTCCAGCAAGCAGATGTGTTTCCAAAGGCAGAAAGGGGGCACTGTGCTTTCCCTTCCTCCTGTCCATGAATAAATAAACCGACATCTCCATGTGGCCTTGCAGCTAGCTGCCTGTCACACTGTAAGTTCTTGCCTGTGGCTGGGTGATGGTGGTGGGCCCCCTATGAGGAGAGGAGGGAAGACAGAACCCCCACCCTACCCCTATTCCCCCACAGGGCTCAGACCCAGAGGACCTGCAGGTAGTGATGCAGGCTGTTCAGGGCACACTCTATGGCTGCTCAGGCGTGAAGTCCTGTTGTACTTTGGGGAGAAGTGAATGGCCTTGGACACCAGCAAGACACCAAACAGAGCTGGCAGGAGGGGCATACCATGTTTTCCCAGGAAGGAATCAAGGGGATTGGTTTCAGTAACACAGGAGGGACCCCAGGACATGGACACAAAGCATCCAAAGTACAGGCCAGCCTTGCTTTTGGCTTCTTTCCAGCAGCCTAATTAGCATTTATACATTTCACTATGCTCCACCTTCACAGGCCCTTGTGGAGACAGCTGGAGATGGTAAGATCATAGGGGCACTGGGTCAGCCATGCTCCTGAGAGATTTCCAGCTGAGAGACTGGGCTAGCCACGGCTCTCCAGGCCTCAGTTTCCCATCTGTAGAAGGGAGCTAGGAAAGCCTCTGCCCAAAGTGTTGTGAGACTTCAACGAGATGAAGTTCATGACGTCTACCATGCAGAAGGGTTTTGGGGAGACTTAGCTCCTCCTCCCCTCTCCTCCTGTGCCTGTAGAGGAGATATCACAGGAAGCTGCCCACTGCCTTGTATTTGAGAGGGAGGCACCTATTCAAAACCACACCAGGCTGCTATCACATCCAGGTCTCACATGTCCAGTCCCGGCCCTCAGAGTCAGGGTCTGCCCACTCTATACCACTCAAATATCCTAGGCTGGTTTGATGAGAGGCAGAGGGGAGCAGCCAGGGCCCTCCTCAGCCAAGCCATGGTGTGCCACCCAGCCAGTGAGCAGCCGGAGACAGCCAGGCCTGGGGGCTCCCGCTGCTGGGGCCCAACTCTGAGGGCAGGCTGGAGTCACTGGGCTGCCCCTCCACCAAGACCCGTGTATGCAGGAGCCCGCAGGGCCCTTCTGAGTAGGCTCCTTGTGGCTTCCCCCACTGCAGTGGGCAGAGCTGGGCATGGAAGGTGGCCTGGAAGCCAGGGCAGAAGTTCTGGTTGAAGTAGCCATAGATGATGGGGTTGGTACTGCGGTGAAGACCAGCCAGTGGGCTAAGGGAAAGGAGTGACAGTGACCAGGTGCAGCTGCGGATCCCTGAGCTGCCCATAGTCGATGCACCCGAGCGGGGGCCTGGAAGGTGTGAAGGGTGCCACCACGATCAGCATGTGCACCACCCTGGCCTGGCACTGGGGCCCCCGCCTGCCCTCAGCGGCTGCCTCCTCACCCACTTAACTGGGACCAGGGCTTGACAAGCATGTGGACGTTGTGGGCATACATGACCACAAGGAGGAGTGTCAGGATGCCGGTTAGATGTGCGAGACAGCAGGGTGGTGTGGACCTGGCCCATGACCTTCTCAGGCCAGGCCTCCCAGCACGAGTAGAGTGGGTAGGAGCAGCTGTGGGCATCCACCATGGAGCAGTGCCCCTCCCTCAGGACAGTCAGTGTGACAGCTGAGGGGCACAGGATGAGCAGGGCCAGGGCCCAGATGACTACGTTGGTGACCGGCACCTTCTGCAGGGTCAGCTTCTCACGGAAAGGGTGCTCGTCTCAAGGTACTGGAATCTGTGCAAGGGAGGAAGGAGAAGCAGGGGGCTAGGTGGGTCCCAGTCATTCCCAGGTGAGCGCTAACTCTGGCTAAGGACTGGCAGGTATGTGCACTTATTCATCATCACAGCTTAGTGTCAAAGAACAGCTCTGATGGCAATTAGGTGAGTTTGTAAGCAAACTGGTTTCTCACCTGTGAGGAGTCAGCTCCCAGTCTCAGTAGCCAAGGAACAAAAAGGGAAAAGAATTTTCAGGAGAGTGTGGGGGAGGGGAATGCAGGCTGCGTGGGAAACATGAATCCTGTTTGCACCCTTGGGGGGTGAACTGCTTGCTGGCCAGCAGCAGAGCCGTCAGTCTGTGCATTCTGTCCTTGAGTAGGCATGTCAAAGAAAACAATTTTTAGCTAGTTATGGATTCTCCAGGAAACCTTGGGAACCTACACTGCAGGCTGTCCCTATGTCATCTTGGCCAGTGTCCTTCCAACAGTGCCTTCAATATTAGAACAAGTCTGTGCCATTTCATCAATTGAACAGCTCAGCATCGATCATTGTCACACTCTTAATTGAGAGTTGAGGAAACTGGGATTCAGAGGTGTGCAGCAACTGGCTCAGGGTCACATAGCTAGCAGGCAGCTAGGCCCGGCCTGGAAACCAGACTTGTCTTGCTGCACTAAGCCGTGGAAACGAGCAGCTACAAACCCTCACTGTGCATTAAAACCTCCTGAAGCATTCTAAGAAACACCTGTGCCCAGTTTCCTGGCCAAAGATGTCAATCTAATTAGTCTGAGAAGGTCACATGGCTATTTAGGGACTGAACCTGCACCAGAACACAGGCCTAGAGCCGACTCCCAGCCAAGTGCTCTTTCTACTTCACCAAACTGTGGCAAGCCCTCTGCCTGGCCACCGCTCCCCTGCCTGACACCACTTCCTTCCTCTCCCATGGCCTGTCTCTAGCCTTGCTGTCTCGGTCTGTATGACTTTGACCTACCGGTTTTATAGCATCACACACTTAAGAAATTGCCAGAGAACAAATAATTCTTAAAGCATCTAGTACTAGCTATAGTAAAATATCAGTTAGTGGATGGTGGAGAATCCGGGGGCAGACCAGAAAGTCTTCCAGGAGGAGATAAGAAATTGAAGACTAGCCCGGCCCGGCGTGGCTCAGCAGTTGAGCGTCGACCTAGGATCCAGGCGATCGGGGTTCGATTCCCGGTCAGGGCACATGCCTGGGTTGCGGGCTAGGCAGCCAATGAATGACTCTATCATCATTGATGTCTCTCTCTCTCTCTCTCCCTTCCTCTCTCTGAAATCAATAAAGATATATTTATAAAAAATAATAATAATAATTGGTTTGTTTGAGGATCCAAATAAGATTTCTGTTTCTATTATCTATTATTATGTTGACAAACCACTCCAAAATGCAATGGTGCAGCACTGGGGCTTGGCGATCTGGGCGGTCCTTCCGCAGGTCTCTCTGGCGGTCACTCGTGCAGCTGTGGTTACCTGACGGCTCAAGATGAGCTGCTTCATGTGGCCGGTGTTTAGTGCTGGATAATGGCTGGGTCTCGGTTGTCCTCTGCATGGCCTCTCACCCTCCAGGAGGCTAGGCTGGACTTCAGCGCTTGGTGGTCCCAGGGTTCCAAGACAGCAAGAGGAGCTACAGGCTTCTCCAGACCTGGGCTCCAGAATTTTCACATCATCATTTAGGCCACATTCTGTGGGCCAAGGCAAGTCACGAAGTCAGCCTGATTCAAGCAAGGGGAGAAATAGTTTCCACATCTTGATAGGAGAAATAGAAACATTGCATTGCACAAGGTATGTGGACACAGGGAATGTGATGCATTGAGGTTCATTATTATAAAATCTACCACCATCTCCACATTGGATTTGGTCGATGTGGCTCTTAAGTCTCTTTCAGTGTCCAGGTTCTCCTTCTGTCTCCAGCCCACCTCCCCACTACAATTTATTTGTCATATAAATGACTGGGTCATTTGTAGTTTCTCCCAGACTGGATTTTGTTGATCGCTTCCTCATGATGTCATTTTACAAGTTCTATTCCCTGTCCCCCGTATTTCCTGTCATTGATAGTTAGATCTGGAGACTTGATCAAATTGTCTGGTGGTCTCTCATTTTTGATGCTAAGCTTGATCAGTGGGCTCAGGAGATGTCCGCCTGGTCCCTCCATTGGCGAGTTCCCCATCAGCTTTTCAGCAGCAGCCACTAAAGGTTATTGCCTAGACCCCTCACTGAATCTCAAATACAACCCAGACTCTTCACTGCATGGTCTAATTCCTGCTGGCACCTCTGTAGTGCCTCCAACACTCTCCCCATTAGGTTGTGGCTGCCTTGTGGTGGCTCCTACACACTCTCACTTTTTCAGCCCCAAGGTCTTCATCTCTTCCTATTCCTTCTGCCTCTTTCCCTCTTTCAGCTCCCAGCTTAAATGTGGTCTCCTCAGAGAAGACTGACCTGATCGTTTTATTTTATTTTATTTATTATTTATTTATTTTTAAATATATCTTTTATTGATTTCAGAGAGGAAGGGGAGAGAGGGAGAGAGAGAGAGAGAGAGAGAGAGAGAGAGAGAGAGACATTAATGATGAGAGAGTCATTGATCGGCTGCCTCCTGCACACCCCCTACTGTGGATCAAGACTGCAACCCGGGCATGTGCCCTGACCGGGAATCAAACCACAATCTCCTGGATCCCAGGTCGATGCTCAACTGCTGAGTCACAACCGGCCGGGCCTGATCGTTTTATTAAAGTAGGTGCCCACTATCATCTCTCATAGCATCCTATGTATTGTCTTCTATCTGTCAATATTTTATTTGTTTTCATGTCGTTTCCCCCGCCCTTGAAAGTCAACTCCTGGAGAGCAGGATCGTCCCTGTCTTGTTGGCAGCCATATATTCCCAGCATCTCATCAGTACCTGCCCACGGTAAATGGTTCAGCAGATGATTGCTGACTGAATAAATACTTGTTCAAAGGGGAAAAGGAAGAAAAGGTGAATCCTGACACCAGATGCCAGGATCCTGCTTGAAGCTGGCGCTGCTGGCGCTGGAAGGCCTTCTCCAGGGTCCTCCTGAAAGATCCCTCATCACAGTCTGTTGGGAGCCTGTCCCCAGGAAGCTCTGCCCTGCTGAACCTCAAAAAAATCAACTCTGGATCAGTCTCCATGACCCGGGGAAATCTGTGGGTGTGGATGGGTAGAGGAAATTGCCAGAAACTGCCTGGCTAGACTCCAGTCTGTCTGTTTCCTTGCTGCCTTTCCCTCGACCTGAGAACGGCTTGGTGAGCTCACATTCCAGTCTGTCTGGGAGTAACCTGCTCCACACGTAGGCCGGTTTCCAGCATTGTAGACTGACCCTTTCTTGAGGAGGAAAATCTTCCTACTCCTGGCAACTCCCCTGGGCTGGGGAGAGATGGAGTGGAGGTAGGAGGGCCTCCCGCCCCACCTGGGCTCCAAGCCAGAGGCCGGAGATCTCATTAGCACCCTTGACTTATCCATCTGGGATCTGCCTGGTGCCCTTGTGGACACATTACACCCGTGAAAACTTCATCTGCTGAACCCAATTAAGCCATCCCCCTACTGGGAGAGCTTCCTGGAGGTCTCAGGATATAATAGTGTTTGCCTTCAGGGCACACCGATGATCTCAGAGACCAAGCCCTGGACCACCGAAAACAAGCCAGACAGGAGGTCCAAAGGTGGGGGTGGGATGCACTGGTTCTCAGTGTGCGGTCCCTGACCAATATCACCTGGAATTTGTCACAAATGGAAATTCTTAGGCCTTGCCCCTGATCTGGGGAATCAGAAACCCAGTTATCTCTGTTTTAACGCATCTTCCGGGTGATTCTGATCCATGGTCCCAGCTTGAGAATCACAGAACTAAAGGACCTGGACCAGAGCCCTTGAGGCAGGGAATACACACAGCTGGGCAGTCCCAGGTCTCCTTTCTCCCTCCTCCTTGGCGACTTCAGGCAACAGACTGAATGTTTGTGTCTCCCCAAAACTCACGTGTTGAAAACTAATCCCCAGTGCGCTGATATTTGGAGGTGGGGCCTTTGGGAGGTGATTAGGTCAGGAGGGCAGAGCCCTCATGAATATGATTAGTGTCTTTACAAAGAGGCCCCAGCAAGCTCCCTCTTCCCTCCGCCAGGCCAGAGCAGAGCAAAGGCAGTGAGTGGCGTGTGTACCATGAGGATGGCCCTCACCAGGCACCAAACCTGCTGGCGCTTGAATCAGGACCTCCCAGCCTCCAGAACTGTGAGCAGTGGGTTTCTGTTCTTCATAAGCCACTGAGTCTGGGGTATTGTTACAGCAGCCTGAGCTAAGACACCACCTCGCCGCTGTGGGAACTCAGAGCCCTCATCTTTAAAATGGAAACACACATCCTGGCTACGACCTCAGGTAGCTCATGTCACCTCTCCGGGAACTAGAGTCCTCACTGGTAAAGGGGTTGTGCTGAGGGGTTGATGACACAATTGGATGAAAACTTGGAGAAGGCCAGGTACATGACCCTTAATAGGGTTAGCTCAGTAGCAGCAGTACTGACTATTAAACTACACAATGGGTGTGAGGATAATATTTTTATAATACTCTTGGCCTGGGCCTTTCTGAAATGCCTAATGTGTGAGAGAGAAAACACCACGAAAAGGAATGCCTTGAGCGCAGAGCCCGTCCGGTTATCTCCTGGAGGGCACAGCCCTCACACCAATAGCTTCATCGCTATCGCCACCTGCTGGCCGGTCTCCTGGTACCACGCGGGAGCTCAGCCCCACATTGGAGACCTGGGTTCACCACTGGACCCCCACTTCCTGAGCGCCTCCGAGGGGAACACAGCCCGGGCCCAGTGGCACTGGGGCCCCGCTGAAGAACACAATATAGGGCCTGCTGAGAGCACAAGGGGGAAAACAGTACAAATGGCTAAAGAGCACATGAAACAATGTTCATCCATAATCAATGAAATGCAATTTCAAAAGAACATTGGGGTAAACTTTTATCAATCAGGTGGTCAGAGATGAAAAGTGCTCAGTGAGGGCCAAGTGTGGCTGCGTACTGCTGGGGGTCAGTGACGTACAAGGCAGCTCAGCCTTCGAAACTGGGGTACATCCATCCAGTGTCCTGACAAGGGACCTGCTCTTACAGCTAGACGGTCCACTTCTAGGGATTTTCCTAAGGAGCAGATCTAATGGTGGGGGGAAATACTGACCACGGGTAGTAATGGCTATAAAATAGTAATGCATTACAAACCTACCTTCTGTGTAAAAGTGTGTGTGCCTGAATGACAAAAAAAGTGTCCACAGGAGGTGTTTCAAGTGACTTTCAGTTTCCTTTTCACTAGCTTGCATTTTGACCCTTCTCATCAGAAGGAAGTTCTGATGTGATTTAAAAGTTGACATTAGTGGTTCTAAACTCTGACTCACATCAAAATCACATGACTTTTAATAATACAGACACCCCCCATACACACACACACACGCGCACACACACACACTGAATCAGAATCTCTTGGGGTGGGGTCCAGGCACTGGTATTTCTCTTAAAAGCTCCCCAGGTAATTTCCAAATGTAGCCGGATTTGAGAACCACTCAATTACATAGGCCCTGACCACCAGGAACTTAAGTTGGTTTCGTGATGCTCAACATTTTGGAGGTCACCAAACTCTTTGAGACCTCAATGCATTTGAATTTATTTCACAGATGCTTACGGAGGCTTTGTCCTGATACCAAGAAATGGTCTCTTTCTACATGGAACCTACAGTCTTTGAAAGCCTCAGATCCTCTCCCAAAAAGTGCACTCAATGTCTTTCACACACTTCAGGGAGCAGTGGGAATTTATTTGAGGTGTGGCCCATCTTGCACCCATGGCCCCTCCTTCTAGCAGTGTGATGTTTCACTTGGGGAGTCAGCCCTCCTCCCTGCGTGAAACTTTCCAGGCTTTGTCAGTCAGGTCCGCACCCACCGCTGCCTGAAGGACGGTCAATCTGACCTCTTCTGCTTCGGATTTGACTGGGTCCTAGTAACACATCTCCTACCACTGGGTGACCTACCCATACTCTTCCAACAAATACCCATTGTTGATCAAGTTAGCCAGAGCCAGTTTCTGTTTCTTGTAACCCGGTGTCTTGACTGAAACAAGGGGACTAAAATAGATCTCTGTGTCCTGGGCTGGAAGGAGGCCAGCTGGCTTACTCCTCTCCGCTTTCTTTCCAGTGACTTCCTTCCCCTCCCTGGGACCCTCCCCACAGCACACCCACCTCCAGCCAGCGCAAGGGTGCATCTTCCCAGCCTATGGGCCTCCCTCAGCCACAGAGCTCTGAGGCCTGGCAGGCAGCTGTGGAGGCTGCCAGGGGCTCCGAGGAAGCCACTAGACTGGGGTCTGGGTGGGACTGGGGTGGGTAGTGGATCTGATTTGCTGTCCTCTGCTACTTATCACACAGCACAACACCGCAGCCAAGGCCGAGGGGGGAAGGCCTGATGGAGTTACTGCCTGGCTGGCCCCAGGAACCCTGCAGGAAGCTCTGCACATGGCAGTGTCTGTCCACAGGTATCGGGAGGAGGCTTCGGGGCCCTCAGAGACCCTCAGGCCAGACTTTTGATCCAGCCACCCAAGAATCCCCCCTTCTGCTCCTGGGGTCCCCCTGCTCAAGCTGGATGAGAAATGCTTCTAGGCTGGCCCTGAGTGACAGAAAGTTCTTCCCAACATCGAGTTTAATTGTCTTACTGTAACTTGCCCCCACCTGTCCCATTAATGCTCCCTGGAACCACCCAGAACAAGAATGAGCCCCTGTCCCCCCTCTGCCGCCTTCTTCCCACCCAAACCCTCTTTGGTAACAGGGTTTCTAGGCCCATCTCACTGCCAGCCCATTTTGATTCACCCTGTAATTTTCCTCAAGAACACAAGCCAGATCTCTCCCATTTGAAATGTATGCAGTTGATTTTTTGGACCTAAATCCAGGACTTCGCATTTCACTTACACTTGCATTTCGTTTTCTTGGTTTTGATCCAGCATTCCAGCACATTGAGATAACCCCACATCTTGAATCTCTTGCTCTGTGGGTGTTATGGCTTTTGCCACAGATTTGATAAGCATGCTTTTTTATTTTCCTTCGAAATTATTTAATGTCACATCAAGGTCAGGGCCTGAGGGACCTCTAGGCTTCATTCAAGCCTTTAATGAAAGCCTGTTGTCAGTCCTCCAGCCCCCCTTTCTACGTTTCTCCAGTTCACTGGGCTTTCGTGGAAGGTCTCTGTGGTGTTCTGCTGAAATTCCCTAATTCATCCTTCCACCTCTCAGAAACCCACTCTGAAAGAGGAAATTTGGTTGGTTTAGCATGATTTGTTGTTAGTGAGCACTAACATTAACTTTTATTGAGCAATACATTATTTCCTTTCTTTCTGAGAAACGTTTTTATAAAAAATGATGTGCTTATTATAAAACAATACCCGTGGCCAATGCTTCCTGCCACATCTCAGCCCAAAGGTTCTAGCCGGGGTGGACAGCTCCTTGTATTTCCAGCGTCCCATCACGCCTGCACCCAGGGCTCTCTCTGCTTGGCTTTCTTTGAAGCCATGAGCAGGAATCACCTAAAAGTGCAGGAGAGGAGCACCCTTCAACCAACGGTGAGGAACAGACAGCAGTCAGCTCCCCACCTCATGTGGGGCAGATCTCGGGTGTGTTCTGCATTTTCCTCAGAGACTCCCCAGAGGGGTAGAACCCCCAGTTGCCCACAGCTAAACCCAGCTCAATAATGCACCCATTTCTTTCCTTTCTCCCTCTCCCATCTCTCTCTCCTGATTTCCACCTCTATGCATCACCTCCCAAATCAACTCCTGTACCCAAGTCCTGGTCTTAGGGTATGCTTTCAGAAGCAGGAGAATTCAAACACAGATGTTAGTGACCATCTCTCTGCATATACTTTACATACATAAATAATAAGCCTGTGTAATTTTGCATAAAGGACAGCATGGGACACAGGTTCTAAAACCTGCTCTTTTTTATTACTCACAGTAGCCAGTGAACCTATTTTCATACCAGGAAATAAAATCCTAAACACAGTTCTTAATGTCTGCATAGTGTGCCATTGCAGGTGTGTCTGATCTTTAATTTACTTAATGTATGGGCATCTAGATGGTTTCCAGTCTGGCGCTGGGAAACAAATGCTCTTGTACTTATCTTTGCCAGTGTACAGGATGTCCTCTGAAAAGATACTGAGATGCATGATTGCTTTATTGTCTCCTATGTGTTTGATCATTTATTCTGGAACTTTAACAGAGGTCAAAATTAATCTTAGCAGTTCAGAGTTGTTTATTTAAAAGCTATCTTTCCCTCCTTTTCACGTCTTCAGTTTTCTGGCATCGGTAAAAGAAAAACTAGGGGACAATGGGTTCCTTCATCCTTTCCCAGGTATACACGTGTCCCCACATCCGACCTATAGCTGCTCCGCAGCAGCATAGCTTTAGGGCATGCGTCGCTTCCTCCTCGCTGGGACTCCACTCAGTACCACCTCGGTGTGGCCCCTCCTCTTTTCCCGTGGACAGGTCTGACACCCAAGCTACGGGGCCTGTGTGGTGAGAATGAATCAACTAGGCAGGTGAAACCAGCACATTCTTTATTGCAGACCGAAGCTAAGGGCTCACACTGTAGGCTCTGACCTGGCCCAAGCTCTCCCAGAGAAGCCAGGCAACCTCTCCAAGCTGAGTAGAAAACAGCTTCCAGAAACAACCCCCGTAAGGGCTTGAGATGAGGATCTGGGGAAGCAGAAGCTTGGCATTTGGGATGAACCCAACCCTCATCTCCTGGTGTCTCTAGGTCGCTCCCTTCATGGGAGTGCCACACAGACTAGGGAAAGATCTAAGAGGACTGGGGTGGGGGTGAAGGGCTGCTTTAGGGAGGGGGATGGGCACAGACTTGATGTTGAGGGAAAGCTGAGAAACTCCACCCTTCCCTCCCAGGGCCACCCCAGGCCCTTGCTTCTCAAACAGTAAAGTGCTTGTAGGAATCACCTGGGGATCTTTGGGGGAGCAGGTTCTGATTCCAGAGGTCTGGGATTGGGCCTGGGTCCTGCATTTCTAACAAGCTCCCACGGATGCTGCTGCTGCTGGCCCACAGACCATGCTGAGTTGCAAGGCTCTGGCCATGCAATGCCTTTTTGCATATCAGGAAAATGCGCCCTTTCTTCAACAAGGAGAAACCCCACTCCAGGACACAGGGTGAATGGGGACAGGCCAGGCTGGGCTAGACTGTAGCCCTCACTTGTCCCCAGCGGAACTCAGGAGCCCTAGAGATCTTATCTGGTCTCCTCACCCTGAAAATCCTCTTCCCAGAACCTGACCAACCAGGCCTGGGAGATGAGCATAGTGTACAGGGTATCTCTTGGGACACTGAGTTCTCCAGTGGTCAGTGACAGGCCTACAATCTACCAACCTGTCGGTAGATTGCCAAGACCCAGGAGGCCTCAGGGCTGGGGAAGGGGAAGGAAATGGGAGCATTCTGAGAAAGGATTAGTGCTCTGAGTGGTGGTCTAAGCTCTGAACAGCTTAACCCAGGCTGTGGAAGAGTGGCCACTGGTCCACAGATGTAGGATTTGGGTGGCCTGGTTTGCCCCAAGTCCTGGGGACTCCAGTATTTCCAAGAGACTCAGACAAAAGTCCAGACTAGGTGGGCTTTGGTCTGCTTGCTCCACAGATGAGAAGGTGGGAGGTAGATACCTGTAGGATCAAGAGGTCAGGGGTTTTCCAAACCACAGGTATTGTCACAGAAAACAAGAGCCCCAGGCCCTCACCTGGTAGAGCCACCAGTTGTCCCTATTCGCTGGTGCTATCCCCGTGTTAGCACTGAAAGTCCCATGTCCCTAGCAAACATGGATGGTAGGTCACCCTATTGCCTGGCCAGACCCTTGACTCCAGGTTGAGAGCCTAGAAATGACAAGGTTATCAGGGCTTTGGGTGGTGGCCTGGGAGCTGGCTGGCTACAAATCCAATGGTCCAGAGTGCCTTCTGCCTCCAGATGAACCAATGACAAGGCAGCCAGACTGCAGCCAGAGGGAAACTGTGCTGAGGGAGGCACAGGCGCAAATGGCCTTGTTCCTCTCTGGCCATTCTCCTGCAGCTCAAGGGGTGATGTCAGGCACAGCTGGTCACTCCAGAGGGAGAGAGGGAGCTTCCCACTCCAGAGATTTCTTAATTATGAGGAAAGACAGAGCCAACTTGATCTGCTCCCCAGTTTCCTGGCCTGATGGCCCTTGGGCTCCTATGTAAACATTGTCAGCCCTGCTGTAGTGTCCACACTCTCTCCACAGCTTTCCCACAACTCCTGGTTCAGGTTCCCGCCAATCCAGGGACCCACAGGGCTGAGGATGGGCACTGAGAAGGGCCTCAGCAGGTTGGTTCTCAGGAAGCAATAAATAGATGCAGGTTGTCCTCTATTCTTCTGAGGGCAGCGACTGGCTCTCAGCACTAGAAGCAAGGCCTCAACCCACAAGGGCCTGGAAAATGCTCAGCAATGCTCAGCTGTGAGCTCAGAAGGTACTGAGTATTTGAGGGTAACTTGGAGGCATGTTTTCCCCAAAAAGCCTCCAAGGAGCCCACTGCCACCACCCCTTTCCAGAAATTATAAGTCTCAGAGAGGGTGGGGATCTGCTCACGTTTGCACAGAGGCTATGAATGCCCAGAGTCCCAGCTCCAGTCCCCACCTTGCCTCCTTCCTCTGGGCATTACAGGACCCACTACTAAGCTATCTATCCTGGACCATATTAGCACTGCACCCCCTCCCACCACGCACTGTTCGGCCCACCCATCCCCAGCCCCACAAGCTTGGCCTCCCAAGGGCCCTTCGGACTCCCTCCCCTCAGGGTGCCAGGCCAAGTGGCCTCTGTCCCTTGCTGGGTGGGCAAGAGGATGGAGGCCTAAGGTGGGGGGGGCCGTGCGCCCTCTGGAGACATGAGCATGTCAAATTTGATGAGTGGCGGGGCGATGACGCGCACCTCGGCGTTCAGTGGGTTGAAGCGGAGGTTGATGCTGCGCAAGGCGGGCATGGCGGCCAGCTTCTCCACAGGTACATCTGTTGGGGAGAGAGGGATAGATTAGGGGGCTGGCGCCCAGAAGGATGTTGACACTTGGTGGGAGCAGCTCTCCATCACCCACTGCGCATGGGCTCAGCCCCTGGTGTCCGCACTGTGTGGACCATCAGGGTCCCCCAGGGCATTACAACCACATGCAGAAAAGCATCCTTAAAAATAAAGTTAAACATAGGGTTTCCATTTATCTCAGCAATTCCACTCCTGGGTAGAACTGAGAGAACTGCAAACAGGTCTTCAAATACTCAGTCACAAATGTACACAGCAGCACTACTCACAATAGCCAAGTGTCCCCAATGGATGGAGAAACAAAACATGGGGACAAGAGCATGCAAATATCCTGCTCCTTGCCAACATTTAGCATTCATTACCCCCAAGATTCAACATCCACTGATGATTCTTGCATGATCTGCTCTTCATGTTGGTTACAAAATGATGATTTTCTGACTCCCTTAGCATTACTCTAAGCAAGGACTTCCCTTCTCTCCCATCTATCCATTTATTATCAATATGGACGCCTAGGTTTCTTATAATTCATTATTGCGTTTAATTATCTTGGTGCTCAAATTGTCCCAGCCTTAGCCAGTAGGAGCCCCTTCAATCTGGCTCCTGTGACTTTAGAACACCCGGCAGTTTTTGGATACACTCCCTTACTTTCCAGTAAGACTCATCTCGAGCCTTCACAGCCCTGGTATCAGCCATCGGGAAGTCCCGGTTCCTTTCTGTGGGGAAGGGTACCAGTGCCCAGTACTAATGGTGCTGATGACTAAACTGTATTTTACAATCCACCCACAAGGCCCTGTATATGCCTGATCTGTCTGCTTTTGACTGCTGCCTAAAACACCATCCTGGGTCCCACCCACTCTGCCTCTCTACTCTGCCAGCGATGGACACCCGGGTGGCCTCCACCTGTCTTTAAGGGCTGGTGTGAACTGTCTTTGGATGTATGCCCGGGAGCAGGTTGACTGGTCTGCCAAAGGCTATGTGTGGATACTTGTCCAACAGCTCTCTAGAACTGTTCAGTCAACCAGGAGCTCTAGTCACCCTGCTGCCCCAGGGCTTTCAGAGGCTGCCTGGACCTGCCCACCCCAGCTCCACGATGATTGGACACCTAGCCCCTGACCTTAGTGAAGACTCTGCAGTATCCTTCCCTTTCCATGCCTCAGAGCTCTGCAGTAAGGAGTAGGTCATGCCTGGAAGGGGGTGAAGAAAGCCCACACTAGGCTGTGCTTTCTACCCTTTGGAAAGAGCCCCCTCAACTGAATCCCCTCAATATAGATACACTCCTCCCCACTGGCCTTGGTAACTGAGATGTACCTACCTCCCTAACTCTTCTGTCTGCCATTCCTTCCCTGGTCCGTGGCAGAGGGCCCGTATCTAACACTCGCACGGAGGACTAGAACTGCCTAATCTGCTGTACATGTGTCAGTGTCTAGAAGTGAAGGGTGACAGGACATGGCAGAGGGAAAAGAAATTGCCTCCCCTAAAGACTTCTGCTGCGTGCGGGCGGATGTGTGAATGGCTCCTTCGTAAATCTTCATGCTTGGAAGCTACGGCTGCTACCAACTTTGCCACTCTTTCTGCTCATGCTTAAGATCATTGTCTGAGAAATAAGACCTCCCTTACAATTGGAAAAGCGAGAAGAAAAGCTCCTAAAATAACCACCAGGTGGGAATGAGTTAGGTAGGACCCTGCCAGAGAAACCAGATTTGGGGAAACAAAATTAGTTAAAGGCAAGGTCTTTGAACTTGAGTGAATGCCTCCAGCATACCATTGATGAGCCAAACTGAGTCACCCCCAACCCCCCCAGGCAGGACCTCAGGCTCCCGAGTAAAAGGTGCTGGAGTGCAGGCCAGCTCCTCTCCACTTAACTAGGATTCTTTGGCAGAAACGTGTACTTTGGGGAACTGGCCCACTTACAATCTCTGTTTCCACTGCCTTTGACTTACTGATAAATTTCCTTCTGAAAATGCCAGGTGAGCAGGCTGTGCTATAGGAAAACCAAGAGAGGAGGTTTTGTGGGCCCTGGGGCAGCAGAGCATTGTGCCCAGGATGGAGGGGACAGTAGGGTCAGTGGAAAAAGGAACCCTGAGGGAGAGAGGCAAGTCTACATGTGGCAGGGTAGTAAGAAGCTAGGAAAATCCCTGGGCAAGGAAATGGGGAAACTGACATAAGAAAATTAAACAAGACCAAGCAGTTTGGGCAGCTTGCAGCTACCTTGTGAATCCCAAGACCTTATCTCCCCTGACCAAGGACACTTGAGAGCAAATGGTTTATACCCTCCTCCCTGACCAGAGAACACGTAGTTTAAATCACCCTGCCTGGGAAAATAGAGAACAAAGACCCAATTAATGCCATTTGTACCAGCTAAACCCAAAGACAGATGAAGCTGGGAACAAATAACAAAAACCCCATTAAAGCCAGACAGACCTAAGCTAAAAGTAAAACAATAAAACAGACCAAAGAAAAATCCAAAACTCCCCTACACACTCATTTTGATGCATCAGCATATTAAAAATGCACCTGGAAAGCTGATGAATATTCTACTAAAACCTTCCCCTAAGATTCTAGCCTGCAGGAAAAAAAGCATAAAAAGCCTTCAGGATTGCCCCAGCCAGTTTTGCTCATTGGTTAGAGCATGAGCGCTCGGACTGAAGGGTCCCGGGTTCCATTCCGGCCAGGGGCACGTATCTTGGTTGCAGGCTGGATCCCCAGCCCAGGTGGGAGTGCGTGCGGGAGTCAACCAATCGATGTGTCTCTCACACATCAATCTCTCCCTCTCGCTTCTACTCTCTAAAAGGCAATGGAAAAAACATCCTCAGGTGAGGATTTAAAAAAAAAGCCCTCCAGACAGGGACTTACGCAGGCTCACTCTAGAGCAGGGGTGGGGAGCCTTTTTTCTGCCAAGGGAAATTTGGATTTTTATAACATCATTTGTGGGCCATACAAAATTATCAACTTACAAATTAGCTATTTAAAAAAGCTCCTAGATTTATTGAATTTCGAGTCCTGCCTGAGGTTGCCTTGGCAGGGCAAGACCGAATGATTTATGGCCCATGGGCTGGACATTCCCCACCCCAGCTCTAGAGCATGCCCATGCCCCTTCCCAGGGTGAACATTTTATTTCTTTCTAAACTCTAAGGGTCCCCATGAGACTTGCAACCGGGGAGCAGTGGGCAGTGGCAGCTCGACTCAGGCTCACCCCCTGATCCTATCTTGAAGGGCCTCTTTTTTCTCTGACTTCCCAGCGAGCTAACAGCAGCCCTGCCTCGGCTCACTTCTTTTCTATAACATTTCTAGGGAGCCAAAGCAGATCACCTCCTAGGCTCTCCCCTAATTCCTTCGTTTCATTGTCCCCAGCCTTAATAAACACTCTCAAACACACCTGGACTCATCTTGTGAAATCTTTCCTACATGAAATCAAGAACCCACACACTGCAGGCTGGCCGGAGGCAGACCCACTCCAGGCCAGTCCCTGTCTGGTAACACACACCTCTGTCACCCTTCCGGCCAACTGTCAGCTCTCATGGACATGGACACACACACACACACACACACACACACACACACACATACCGACAGCCATTGGGAGCAGGAGGAAAAGGGAGGTTACAGCCTCTTCAGGGATGGAATATGGTTGTTGATAGGAGGCTCTGGTCTAACCCGGTGGTTCTATCTTATCTGTACATTGGAATCATCTGGGAGTTTTAAAAAATCAAGCCCCAAACCCAACATCAGAGATTCTAATTGACATGGGGTGTGGTCTGGGCACAGGGTTTTTGTAAAGGTGCCCAAACAATATGAATGTACATCTAGTTTGTGTACTCCGATCTTCAGCACTTCCATCCTGGGATGCTGCCCACCTGCTTCAGCGCCTGAGGTGGAGCTGTTAGGAACCAGGCTGATTGCCGATGTGGCCTAGGAGATCCTGTCTCATTACCACACACTGTTTCCTCCGCCCCCAAGAAAGTTTCCTTCCAATCAGTTATATGGCTTTCTATTTCCCTATGGCTATGTGCAAAAATCTTCTCTCCTTATGCAAAGCACTGTTGTGAATAGCTGGGGTTCTGGATCAAGACTGCTTGGGTTGGAACCCTGGTTCTTCCCAGGTCCCATGACCCTGACCAAGTTACTTAACTTCCCTGTGCCTCAGTTTTCTCACCTGGGGAGAATAAAAGTACCTGCCTCATATGGTTATCGTGAGGTTTAAACAAGAGCATAATTAAATGGTCATTGAATATCAGCCAGTGTGACTGACCATGCCATAAGCCCCATGAGAACGGGGGGAGGGGGGGATGCTTTGCCCATCTCTGTCTCAGTGCCTGGCACACAGCAAGCTGCTCAATCAAAAAATGACAACTGGTGAACAAAGCAACACTTCCCAAAAGCCTGAATCAGCGTCCATATCCGAGTCTGTGTCCTGCACGCCTCATTCCCTGAATAGGTCCTTGCAAGGCTGAGCTCCGAGTCATAGCATGGGGGCTGCTCTCCAGCACTCTGGACAGGGACAGGGACGGGCAGTATTGGAGACGGGGAAGCACATCTGCTCTGCAAGGCACAGAGGGTGTTCCAACATGTTTGCCTAGTGGTCCCTGCTTATTAATGGTGACAAGCTCACTGTGAAAACCAGGAAAGGAGAGCCCAGGGACTCAGGTAGGAGTAAATGTATAGAGGGTCCAAGCTGAAGGGTCTTAGAGGCAGCCTAGGCTGGCAGTGAGAGGGTTAGCTTGTGGCCCAAGAGTGGCCCAGCTAGTTCAGGCTTCGCCGTGGGGAATGCTGAGGCCTTTTACCTGCCAGGTGAAAGCCAGTGTCCAATCCAGGCCCTGGCAGGTGGCCTCATAATGGTTACCTTCAAGGGTTCAGTGCCCTGTGAGCAGCGATTGCAGACCAGGAAGCCCAGCCCTGCCCTCATGTCTGTGAAAGTGACTCCACAGCCTCCCCACGCCTTGAGCTTCACTGGGGAGAGCGCAGAGGAGGGCGGTGCCGACAGAGGCAGCGCAGGGCCCGAGGGCTGTGCCCACTCACCCACGATCTCATTCTCCTCCAGGTTGATGGTCTCCAGCGCAGGCAGCGTGGTGAGCTGCTCGGGGAAGTCGTGGAACTGGTTCCGAGACAGGTCGATGGCCTTGAGGTGCTGCAGGGCACTGACCTCGTTGGGGAGGCGGTGCAGGAAGTTCCCTTCCAGGCGCAGCTCTGCCATGTGGAGGGAGGAAGAGAAGGGAGGTTGAGGAGGAAAGCAACCTAGAGACTGCTGCCAGCTGCCCGGCCAGGGCGGCAGCAAGGAAGCCCCAGGCGCAGAGGAAGTCCTCCGGACCCAGGGTCTGATTCCACGTTTGTTTAGGCAAGAAGGAGGGGTGACTCCCACGCTGGCTGGGTGCTCGTTTCCAGCTGGGCTCCCTGCGTCTGGCTATGGAGTGGAAGGCTCTCCTGACCTTCCAAGCCTAGATGGTGGTCAAGGACATGTTGGCTCCTCCCTCAGAAGAGGTCTCGACTCCAGACCTTGATGGGATAGGTCAGAATGGGAAGCCCCAGGCTCTCCATGCCCACAGCCCATCTGAGGGACACCACTGAACACTGCCCTCCTGCCAAAGGAGCCAGAGGGCAGCAAGTTCTTTCTGTGTCACATGCCCCTGCTCCCGGACCTGGCCACAGCTGCCCCGATGAGTCCGGATGGGTTCCTGCTCCTGGAGCAGCTACTCCAAACACTGAGCAGCAACCTACACAGGAACCAGTGTGAGGAGGTGAGCTGGACTGGTGGGAGTCCCCTCTTGGGAACCTGGCCAAGGCAAGGCTGGGGGCGGGGGAGGCTGACGCGGAAATGCTGTGTCCTACGGAGAGAAGCTGGGGCGCCCAAGGGGCCCTGGGCAAGGAGAAGGGCTGAGGGGCAGAAAGCAGGAGTCAAGGCGGGAGGTAAGGGAGGCAGCACAAGGCCGGGCGTAACTGTGCGGCACCTGGGCCCCCACCACCCGAGTTCAACTGTACCACCTACAACTTGTTCGCTCAGTTATCTAACCCCATTAGGTCTCACTTGAAGACAGGGACTAACAGTGCCTGTCTCACAGGGTTGTCGGAGGGTTACATCTGTCAACACGGGAAGAGCACTTGGCTCGGTGCCTGGTACAGAGGAAGCCTTCATATGTGCTACTGTTATCACAGCTTAGGGCTGTTGTGAACACTACGTGTCTGCAAAGTGCTTTGCACAATGTCTGGCACACAGCAGGTGCTCAATAAACATCAGGGAGGAACCTAAGGAAGCAGAGGAAGCCAGCTGATGGCAGGAGGATGGGGGAGACAGGGAAGCAGAACCGCCATGAGAGCACTTACAGGGGCCTGGGGTTCTACAGGTTTCCCAGGCTCCGTCCCCATGTGACATTACAGAAGCCCTCCTCTGTTAAATGACAGGTAAGCCTCCCCACCTTGTCTGACAAAAAGGAAACAGGCTCAGAAATGCCAAGTGACCCAAAGAATGACCTCAGCTCTTCTCCCCAAGGCTGGCTTCATGGGCCTGTGACCAACACGGTCACACAGGGTCCCAGGTTCACAAGGGCTCGCACGTGGGGATGAATGTTCTGGGCTACCATCCTGAAAGTCTGTGGCAAGCTGGACCTGGGCCATAACAGCGGTTGCTTTCTGCAAACTCCCCCTGGAGATTGTCTGATTGTAACTGGTGTTCATTCTCACATAAATCAGCACTCCTCCCTTGCCTCCTGCTATGTGCAGGTTCCTGGGACAGGCCGTTGTCCTGACCTGGTCAAGCAAGTGAAGCAATTTCCCATACCTGGTAGTGTCATGAACTAGTACCTGTGACTCTTCCCCTGCTCTACTCCCTATAACTCTTTGACACCAACCAAGTGGCACAGGGATCGATTCAGTCTAAGCCACCCAAGACATGCCTCATATGTGTTTCCCTTAATAAACTCTATTACCAGACTGGAGTGGCCAGCCTCTTTCTTTGGTCTTTCCCTGCCCTCTGCTTACGAAGACAGATTTTCAGTCTCTGGGCTTTTCTCAGGGTCTCCATGTACTAACAAAGTCTTAATAATTTTATCTCTGAATCTGTTTTGTAAGTAGAGTGGGGGTCATGGAGTCTCAGCTCATACACTGGGTCCTGAATACCACCACCTCCCCAGGGTGGGTTCTCGGCAGCCTGCTCTCCTGTCCCCCAGGACATGCTGGGCTCCCCCTACTCACCCTTGCTCTGCAACTGTTGCAGCCCTCTATCCCTGAAAGGGACCTGGGCACAGGGAGGGTCAGTCAGCACTTGTGCCCATGGTGTCTTGGGGTAGAGCACGGTGACAGCTGTCCCCTGGTACTCCTTGTCCCTGGCCTGGCAGCCCCAAAGTGTCTCTGGTAGGCGGCAGCTGGAGGCTGAGTCTTCGCAGGAGGAAGCCTCTCGCTTACCCTGGCCTTGGGTACTGAGCACATCCTGAGGCAAGGGTTTAAAGATCCTTGGGGTACCTGGCTGGACCTCCCCAGATCCCACCCCTGGCCAGGGTGAAGTGTGGTAACGTAGCATGTGGTGTGAAGTGTCAGGCTTGAGGGTATGTGCACACGTGCCCTTCATCATGGGGGGCCGCAGGGGACCCAGGCACTTGTGAGAGTCGGCACTTCCTTCTTCCTCCTTCCAACCTTCCTGAGTCTGCCTGGAGTTTGTCCTTCTGGCCCACTTGACGCCCCTCTGGAAACGAGCCGCGAAATCCAAATGGCATAATTATAATTCCATATATGAGTCAAATGCTCTGATATTTGCATTTTAAACTGGCATTGTACAATATAAAGATGAATGGTAAAATTCATACTAATAATTTAAAATTTCAATATTTTCCTAACTTAGAAGGACATTAAATAACAAATGAAAATCACCGTGACACATTGAGAGACCATGGAGGAAAGGAAAAAGCTTTTCACGTACCTTTAACAGTACTTTTCTCCTTCTTTGTGAACAAGGGTCCTGCATTTTCATTTTGCACCGGACCCACCAGCTTTGTGGCCAGCCCATTCGCCTCCCTGCATCCTCCGCAAGGCACCCCAGGGTAGTGGGAGGTAAGCTGCTCTGAGGTCTCAACCACCCCTCCAGGGTTCCACAGTAAGAGCAGAGCCCTGCCCAAGGGCCCTCTGGACCCACACACTGGAGTGGGAGCCCACTGCAGGCCCCCTGGGGCTGTGGCCGATGGGGACCGTATCTGATTCATCCTTGCTCCTTACATCCAGCCCCAAGGGGCAGCTTGTAGTCACTCAGCAAATATTTCGTAAATGATGACTCTCCCCCCTCCCCAGGAGACAGATAATTCAGGAAGCCTGGCCTGCCTCTTGCGCCCATCTGAAGCACATCCTGAAGACAAGGCTCCATCAGCAGAACCCCTGCTCACCCCACACAAACCCAGGACCCCTCCAGCAGCCAGGTCCTTAGACAACAATGCCTTAAACCAGAAAACCTCCCGGTCAAGGTCACAGTTACAAGGTCAGTGTTGGAAGGGATGCTGGGGAACTTCTAGTCCAGTGCTTCCCAAATGTGCCTTTGCCAGGCAGCATTTCCTCGAACACTCCTAGCATGCTGCTGAGTTGGGGTCCTGGCACTTGCAGCTCCCTGTCTAGAATGTTCTTTACCAATGTATTTACAAGGCTTGCTATGTCACTTCATGTCTTTGCTCAAATGTCACCCTATCTAAAGTAGGATCCTCTCCCATTGTTTCTGTCCCCTTCCCCTGCAGTGTTTACTTTCACAGAATCCATTACTACCTAACACAGTGGGAAATGAGAGAGGAAAAGTGGTAGAAATGAGGCAGGAACGAAATTATGCAGGAGACCTTGGGAAGATAGTGGGTTTACTCTTAGTGAGATAGGAAGCCAAGAAAAGTATTCTGAGGATGAGCATGCATGACCTAGTCTAAGGTTTGCATTGATCTTATAGCCTAGGAACTTGCTGAGCTAGGAGGGTTGTTTTGTTTGTTTCTTTTTGTAGATTCCTTGGGGTTTTTTATGTAGACAATCATATCATATCTGCAAATAGAGACAGTTTTATTTCATTTTCTATCTATACGCCCTTAATTTCCGTATTTTATTGCAGTGGTTAGAACTTTCAAAATGAGGGCAGATATCTTTGCCTGTTTGCAATCTTACAAATAAAGCATTTTATCAAGTTCAATGTTTGCTGTGGGGTTTTTATAGATGATCTTTACCAAATTGAGGCACTTCCCCGGTATTCCTAGTTTGCTGAGAAGTGTTTTTTTATTTTTTAATCCTCACCAAGGATATTTTTTCCCTTGCGTTTCCAAGAGGGTGGAAGGCTGGGGGTGAGGGCATCAACATGAAACAGACACATTAATTGGTTGCCCCTGCACATGCCCCCGCTGGGCCAGGGATAGAGCCTGCAACCAAGGTACCTGCCCTTGGGCAGAACTGAACCCAGTACCCTTCAGTCCATGGGCCGATGCTCTAACCACTGAGCAAAACCAGCCAGGAGAGGTGTTTTTTTAAATCATAAATGGGTGTTGGGAGTTTGTCAAATGCTTTTTTTTTTTTTGTCAACAGATATGATAGATAATACTGGTTGATTTTAAAATGTTGAGCCAGCCTTGCATATCTGAAAAAATAGATAAATCCCCCTTGGTCATGTCATAGAATCCTTTTCACACATTGCTGGATTTGATTGCTGATATTTTGCTGCAAATTTTGTCTTAGTTCATGTGAGATATTGGTCTGTAGTTTTTTTTCTTTTTGTCTTGTTCATATCTGGATTTGAAATCCAAGTAATACTGGCTCTGTAGCATAGGTTGGAAAGTATACCCTTCTCTTTTATAGAATTTTCTGGAAGAGACTATGTAAAATTGACATTCTTGTTTAAGAGTTTTACAGAATTCTCCAATAAAATCATCTGGGCCTAAACATTTCTTTGTTTGGGGTCTTTGTATTCATGAATTCAATTTATTTTATGGTTATACTATTTCACCTTGCTTGAGTTTGCTGGTTTGTGATTTTTAAGGAACTGCTCCATTTCTTCTAAGTTGTCAAAAATTTATTAGTGCATAATAGACCTGGTAGGTTTTGAGTGGAAACCAAACCATGGAACTGCTTCCAGGCCCTCTCACCAGGGGAAGGCAAAAAAAGTAGGTTCCCTGATACATGCCCCCATAAGGACCTGTCAAAGTCCCAGTCTTACTGAACAGGATCCTGGGACTTTATATCACCCCAATCTAGGCACCTGAGGTTTTCTCTGATGTTTCCACTTCAGGAAAAGAACAAAAAAGTGGCCAACAGCCCAGCCACCTGATGGGCTGATGTGCTGAGCTTCCAGCTAAACACAGGTGCAGCCCCATCTAGCTTTGCGTCTCACCCCTAGGGGCACAGCACATTCTTCCTCATTTTTTAATCTTCACCCGAGAATATTTTTTCCCATTGTTTTCCAAGACAGTGGAGGGTTGGGGGTGGGGGGACCATCAATGTGAGACACATCGATTAGGCTGCCTCCCGCACAATGCCCAGGGTCTTGCCACATTCTCTCTTGGAAAGAGAAGGCTGAGGTACTCTGGTCCCAGGGGGCAGCATTAGGGGGCCTCCAGATGTTTCTTCCTGCTCTCTTACACCAGGGTTCAGAGTCGAACAATGTGGGCTCCACGGGATTGACAGGGGCTCTGGGAGAAGACCCTACTCCATCCTACTCCCAAGACTGTCCCCAACCTGAGAGCAGCCCATCATGATATTCCCTTATTTATTATCCCTTCTGAACTGTGGTTTCCAGTGTCTGTTAAATGGACCTCTCCTTCCCCAAGTTCTTCTTATTACTTCCGAATCATCCTTATCTTGGAAAACTGCCAAGGCTGACTCAGAGGCCTCTGACTGTACCCCAGAGGAGAAAGGAGGCCTGCTGACTCCACTAAGGAACTGATGAGGCTGGTCGGCCATAATTATGTAGCCAGGCAGCATGGGAACGCACCAACTCCAAAAATACCTGTCCACTGAGCATCCATCAGTGCCTTGGCTGCCACATCCACATCGATGAGCAATGATGTTCCTGCCTACAAGGAACCTCTGCAGGGCAGGGTCAGCCACACTTAGTGTGGTGTGACAGTAAGTGTCCTTCAAATGGCCCATGCTCCGCACAAAGACAGCTGCTGCCCACAGGGGACAAAGAAGCGAGGAGACAGGAATGAAATTTCCAAACGCCACACCCACTCCTTGGGTGGACAGAGGAAAGGGGTGCAAAAATTGTTCTAATTGGGTCCAGAAGAAACTAAAATCCAGTGCTAACCATTCTGACCTCATGAAAAGAATATAGCAGTTGTCACTGTCCCAACATGGATCAATTTCTAAAATGTATTGCTAAGTAAAAAAGGCAAGTTGCAAAAGAGTACATACCCTCTACTCCTATTAGTGGTTATAAAGGAGCTCTGTGGATCTGGACTCACAGTTCCAACCCCTTTTTTCTCACTATGTGACCTCGGGCAAGTTACTCTCTGCCTCAGTTTCCTCATCTAATAAAAGGAGACAATATCAGCAGAGCTGTGTACCTTCTGGAGGTTCTAATGGAGAATCCATTCCTTGACTTCTCTAGCCTCTGGAGCTTTGGAGCCACATAATTCCAGTCTCTGCTGGAGTTGTGACATCAGCTTCTCTGACTCTGGCCCTCCTACCTCCTCACAGGAACCCTGTGATGACACTGGACTCACCCACTCAATCGAGGATATCTCCTGGCTTCAAGGTCCTTAACTTAACCACATCTGCAAAGTCTCTCTTAACATGTAAGGTAACACAGTCACAGGTTCCAAGGACTAGGATGTGGACATCTTTGGGAAGGTCATTATTCTGCTCACCATGTGGTAGGAAGTCATTCATTCACCTGCTCAATAGGCAATGCCCACCACTATGTGCCAGGTACTGCGCTAGACAGCACTGGGGAATGTAGATGCTCTCAGAGCTGGGCACCGGTTAACAGATTCAATCTTCACAAGAGCCCTGTGGAGTAGACTATTAGCAGCATCATTCCGTTGTACCAAGGGGGAAACTAAGGCACAGAGCAGTTAAATAACCTGCTCATGGTTACTGGTTACTGAGCTAATAAGTTGCAGAGAGCATCAGCCAGGGCCCCAACCAGTAAGAGCTGGCACACTCAAATTAAACTCAAGGAGGGTTTATTTGCAACAAAGCATTGCCAAAGCTGTGGGAGGCAGTAGGGGAACTTTAGGGGAACATGCAGTAACCGATGGTTAAGAGGAGGGAGCTGTTACCACCCAGAAAGAGTCCTGTCAAAACTGCCTTGAGAAAAGTGACCTCTGGACACAGCCAGCCAAGGTGGACCTCACAGGGAGATGGTGAGAATAAATTCACTGACTTTTCTCTTCGCTCTCCCTCTGACCTCCTGCTGGGCTCCCCAATGGCTGCACCTAGCCACAGCCGAGGGTCAGAGAGTAAGATCAGTACAGAGCATGGATCTATGGGGTAAGTGGAGAATGTGACACTGGGCTTGAATTTGGTGTCTGTGCTTTAAACACCAAACGACCCAGCCTCTCATCTTGTGGGTCCTGGTTCAGTCTGATCACAGGAAAAATTGCTCTTTATCTCCTGGTGGGCCCCAGGCTCAGGGTGACATCAGTGCTTGATGACTTCATAGTCTATACTACCTGCTTGAAAATGCTCTTGCCCACTGGCCTTGGCAGTCCTATTGCTGGGATTCTATCCAAAGTATGCTGAAGGAGATGACACTTGGGTTCCTTTAATTCTCTGCTAGGGAGGGCTGACCCACTGTCTGCAAGCATACATGCAGGTGTCATGAACAGCTTGGCCTTTTCCTCACTGAGGTCAGCCAGGTTAACCCCAGGGGCCAGATGCCCTTGAGGACTAATGGCAAAAACTGATGCAGAAGGCCACAGCCTTATCACCTTGGCATCAGGTAGGAACTCTCGGTCACTGGCAACTGGGAGATGCCCTGTGTATACTCAGGTGAGATGGACCCTCCCAGGCCCACTATTTCAGTGGCAAGCTATGCTGAGGGAACCAGAAAATGCATCCCATCAGAGTAGATATGCCCAATCCAGACTAAAACCAAGATGTCAATGCCCAACTGACCGCTGCAAAGCTTCACTGTCGGCCCCACTTTCCCAGCACTGTATCCTCCTTTTCTCCCCCTTCTTCTACTAAGTGTTAGCAGCTAAAAAAAAAGCAACCTAGTGGGCTGAAGCAAAGTAGGAGGTGGGTGAAGAACATGGAACTTTGAGCAAATGTCTGCTGCGTCACCCTCACACTATAAGGTGGTTGTCTGCTTACACACCAGACTCCCCTGAGAAACCAGGAGCTCCTTGAGGACCATGTCTAGGTCTCAGTTTTCTTTTCTTTTTTGGACAGAGCCCCTCATTTATTTTGGATCCGAGGCCCCAAACCCAAGTACTATCCCCAATAAACTGCAGCGAAGCTCTCAGTCTCTGGATGTTCACCCCAGATAAGGCTTGGGGTCAGGTGAGGAGTCACCACAGCAGGAGGGACTAGCCAGAAAACATAGGGAACAGCTAGGGCAAATGCATGGCCATCGCCTCCAACACCCCAAATCCCTGAAGCATGAGGTGGGGGAGACTTCTGCTGGGGGCCCCTCAGGTCTCACGGACACACCCCAGGACGCCAGCGTTTTCCTGGCGAAGGGCCCAGTAGTCTTCCTGGATCTTCTCCAGGTTGCTGAGGGTCGTCTTGCCCATCTTCATCTCGATCTGCTCCCCAAGGTCTCGAACCTCCCACATGATGGTGCCTGTGTCCTCGATGGTCTGGATGAGCTGGATGCAGCTCTCATGCAAGGTAGCTAGATACTTGTAGGTCTTCCGAACTGCATCATCTTTCTTGGCATCCTTGAACACAAGCTCATCGGTAACTACAAATGCTCGTCCCAGCTTCTCAGACAGGGAGCTGATTTCCTTCTGAAGCTGCTTTGTGTCAGACAAGATCTTAGTGATCTCTTCCTTCTGCTTCCGGATGTTGCCCAAAATCTCCAGGATGCGCTGGGTACAGGCCAGCCGGGACACAGCTCTGGGCAGGGTCTCCAGCTCAGATGCCAGCTGCTTATAGATCTCCTCCTTCCTGCGGCTGCCTGAACACTCTGGTGCAGCTTCTGGATCTCTGCCAGCCGTCGAAAATATTCCAGCTCTCTGCAACCCTGGAGCTTTTGGAGGTGGCGGTACTCAGCAAGGAGTCGGACCCGGTGCTTTTCCCACTGGCCTGCCAAATGGATGACCCGCTGTACACCACTCTCTACCATGAGCTGGAGTTTGGCAACGTTGGCAGCGCCATCTGGCAGCAGCTCCACTGCCCAGCTCTTCAGGCGCAGGGCTTGCTCCCTCTCCACTGTGCTGAGCTCAGTCTGCTGACACTTGGTCTCCACCTGCACAAGGCTGATTCCCAGCGTCTTCATGCTGGCTTCAACCTCTTCAATGTTGTGGTTCACTTCCTCTAGCTGTTCCCAAAGGGCCTCCAGCTCCTGCTCTTGAGCTGTCCACGCGTCCTGTTCAGGCCACCTGGAGGTGACTGGCACATCAGACATCTGTGCTACCTGGGCCTCGGGGTCCAGATGGAAGGTGAACTTCTCTGAATGTGTGAAGAGGGAGCACTTGGAAGCACCAGTCCTGGTCCCAGCACCCCAGGCCTGCAGCAGCTCTCCCAAGTCTTGGGCTTGTTGGAGGGGCCCCGGATGGCCACAGGTCTGACGCAGATGCTCAGCCAGGTGCTTCTGCAGCTGCTGCTGCTGAGCCCAAATATCCTCCTGTGTGGGGAGGTGGGATGCCCGGTGGACCCAGTCCTTGTCCCCGGGGTGGTCCCAGCCTCTGTGCTGACACAGCTGGATGGCATGGCATTCAAGGAGTGAGGCCATCCTCCCAGCAAGCTGAGACACCTGGGTGGGGGCTGGTAGTAACAGGGAACTTGCCTGGAACTCCCGGGGCTCTCCTTTGGACCTCAATTCAGGCATGACCAGCTTACTGGCATGGAAAGGATTCTGGGGGGCCGAGCCCTGGAGTGCTGCAACTTAGGAGTGCGAAGGAGGGGTGGAACCCAGGGCAGGGCCAGCTGGTCCCGAATTTGGCTCCCAATGGCCTGGAGAAGGATAGCTGAGTCACCTGCAGACTCGTCTGCATCCTCAGCGACATTGGTAGGTAGACGCTCAGCCAAGAAGAGAAGTAGGTCCCGGAGGTCAGGCTCACTGGGGTAGAGGAAGTTCTGATAGCCAAGCTCCAAAGGATAGCCCAGGTCCATGCAGGCCTGAGCCAGGCTCATGGCCAGGCGGAAACGGGCAGACATGACCAGAGGCAGCAGGGGGCTGGAGCCCACTGCAGGGTTGATCACACGCAGACAGCGGACAACAGCTTCTACAGCCAGCTCAGTGGTGAAGGCTCGCAGGGTCTGTACTTCTGGAGGAACTGCTGTGCCGGCCTGGCGCAGGGAATGGATGAGGATCCGGTCTTCCTCCTCCATGGCGCGGCTGTGTCCGAGTCTGGGGCTGGGTATGGGGCGGGTCCAAGCAAGTGAACCTATGTCTCAGTTTTCTTATCCTTCTCAAATACCGGGTGCTATAAGGACTGAATGAGATAACATGTAAAACCCTCAGCATGCACCCAGTGAATCCGGGCTCTCCTGCTATTACTCACCTGTTCATGGCCATGGCCAGGCCCGGAACAGGTGCTCATGAGGAGCTGAGGTGCACTGAAAGACAGGCTGTGAGAAACTGAATATACACACGGACCATGGCCAGACCAACTCTGAAAACAGAACTAGGACCCACATCCTGCAGCAGCCTGCCCAGGAAACCAAGCTAGTCTGCTGTAAGTCAGACTCACAGGAAGTCAGACTGCTATCTCTACCAACAATCCAGGAAGCCAAATAATACCCTCTGTAACAATTGGCCCCAAATGGCCAGGACTTGATTACTGACAGTTTCCTTAATTTTTGATCCCACTTCCAACTTAGCACCAGCCAGAGAAAGCCAAATATGCACCTTAACCAATCACACAGGATGCCCCACTGCTAGCAGGCCTTCCCCCAGCTTCCCCAGGCCAATGGCCTCCAAACCAGGGCACACTGGAGTCTTCCCTTCCTCCACTATAAAACTTTCCCACTCTGCTGCCTGCCTTTGAGTCTCTGCCAAATGTAAGTACAGTGGCTGACTCCCTTGTTAGAGCAGCTCTAAATGAACAGCCCCTGGCAGTTCTCCTTTGGGTGGTCTTTGTTCACTTCTGCAGGTGTGCCTCACACACCTCTGGCCTGGCAAGCCCAGGACACACTCAGTAAGAAGAGCTGAATGAGCCTTAGCCAGTGTGGCTCACTTGATTGAAGCGCCGTTCAAAAGGTGGTGAGTTCGATTCCTGGTCAGGGCACCTAGGTTACGAGTTTGATCCCTGGTTGGGGCGTGTACCTGAGGCAACCAATCTATCTTTCTCTCTCACATTGATGTTTCTCTTTCTCTCTCTCTCCCTCTTCCTTTCTCTAAAAATTAATTTAAAAGATTTTTTTTAAAAAGAGCTGAATGATTTGCATGGAGAGAAAGTGGGGATATGGGAACACAGAAAAAGGGGACAAAAGAGCCACAGCCGGACATTACAATCCACTTGCCCTTTGGACTGATTCCATTTGTGCCACTGTCCTTCCCAGGTTTTGATTTTTCCAGCCATAAAATGGGTAAAGGACATCAAGGGGATGGAATCATTTAAAGATGACCCTGGTCTGAGGGGGCCATGAACCCAGCAGCACCCACAGAAGACAACTCGGCAGGCAGGGAGTCCACAGATGGCTCTCTCCCCAACACCAAAGCAACCCCCTCCTCTGTCAAGAACCCAGAAGAGGACCCTGGAAGGCTATGAATTGCCGAGCAAATCCTATTCAGTCCTCTTCTTCACACAGAAAAGGTGAGGGGTTTCTATTTGAAACAGAAATCACAAAGACCGGGGCCCAGAGCTATTTCTGTGGGAGCCCAGCCTCTCCCTGCTGGGCATACCAGAGCCTGCCCTTTGTAATCCAAACGCCACAGCAGCACAGGAGGGAGTTCAAACTATATCCTTCAACAGGCTTCTGGCCGAAAGGGTATCATGATGAATACATTTCCAGGGCCGAAGCACGACTGCACGGGGCTCTAAGCACATTTCTTTCACACCCTTCGTGGTCTCCCGGGGAAGAGGGCCTGCTTACCCATCCCTGGAGGTGCTGCCAAATGTCAAACCCTTTGAAAGCCCTTGATTCCATGCCCACCCCACTGCCCACACCACTCTCGGGAAGAATTCGTTCCTCTTCCCAGCAGCCCCAGTGTTTTCTCCACACTAGTATCACAGCACTCAGTGGTGTTGACGAGTCTGTTCCGCACCCTGGGCTCCTTCAGTGGGAGATCTGGTCTAATGGCCTTTGTTTCTGAGCCTCCGGCAGGTCTGGAACATAGCAGGTGCTCAAGGGGAGGGTGAAGGAAGGAAAGCACAAGTGAACTCCTCTCACCTAAAGGAAGCACCCCTGCCTGTGCCCTTCCCAGGGGTTCCGCCAACCCTCACCATTCATTTTCTATCACTCCATTCTCCTCTGAAAAGCAAACATCCAATTCCATCGGCTAGATACGGCTCTGGGGGACCCTGGCGCTAATGCAGGTATCATGGAGAGGCAGCCCTGGCCTGTGAGGTGGGCAACCAGGGTGTATTGCTCTGAGAACCGGACAAGTCCCTTCTCTCCCTGACCTTCCTTCTCCATCCCTAAAATGAGGAGACAGAGACAGCTCTAATATTTATGGGAGATTCTCCCAACTGGTGGGCCCTGGGGCTAAATCTAGTGTTTTATTGCTTTCATATTATGTAAAAATATAAGCCCTGTGAGCTTCACTCAGAAACGAGTACAGACCAATCCCCCTTCCTTGCCCTTGTGTTTGTATCTAGCTGGTGGTCTCTCCAGGTCCTGCCTGTACCTTCTTCCTGAGTCATTGTATAAGCTGCTTCCTGTCTCTCAACTGACCGGGTTTGCCAATTCATGCCTCCCTCTCCCCTCTGGGCTCTGCCCAATGCCCAAACCTCCTCTAGGCAGCCTAAAATCAGCTGTATGAGGTATGCTTGCTCAAGTTCCTCCTGTCCCATCAGCATTTTACATACTGGTTTCTCTAAACAGGCTCTTAGACCCTTTCCATGCCTCTACCAGATAGAGAATTCTAGAAGGCAGGAAGGCTTTGCCTCCTACGCTCTCCCCACCTCTCCTGCTCCACCATTTCACAAACATATGCCAAGTGCCCAGGTCACAGCTCCATCCCATGGTTGGCTGAGTAGCAATGGACTCTTGCAGAAGGATGGAGGGGCTGCTCTGTGGAAAGGGGAACAGGCACTTGTCCATCAGAGGAGCCATTTCAAAAGAATCTAAAATGCCCACCTGCTGACCTCCTGCCCATCTCTCTGACAAGCCCCCTTATCCACTTGCTCTGTGTGCGCCCAGCAGATGAAACACCAGCATTCTGGAATCTTTCACTCCTGAACTGAGACAGCAGCACAAGAGAATAAGGCCAGATTGGGGGGTCAGCAAGGGGCTTGTTCAGTCTACCAAGAGATACTTCTCCTGGACCTCAGGACCCCAAACACCCAGCTAGTCTGTTCAGAATAAGAGAACAACTCCAGGACCCACACCCTGGACCATTAGCCAATCGGATTCACAGCCAGCTAGGCAGAAGTAAGAGAGATTTCCAGGCTTCAGGAAGGACACAGGTCCATCCTCAAAGCCTCCCCATGGGAATGACGTCCCAGGTCCAGCTGATAGGACTGGCCCTAGTTACATTCCCAACAGGTCAGAGCCTGAGGACAAGGGTTGGCCATGCCCCCTGGCCTGAGCTGACATGGCCTACCTCGGAGCTGACAGAATGTGGTCATGAACTTGCTGGTGAGGGACTTAAGCTCGTTGTTGGCCAGAGTGATGAGGTGGATCTCGTCGGTGACATTCCGCAGGACCTTGTAGATGCCGATGGGGAAAGAAACCAGCTTGCACTCGGCCAGATCTACAGGCAAAGAACAAAGACAGACCAGAGTCAGCAGCCAAAACTGCCCAAGGACTTGCCCCAAACCACGTGGACCCGACCCGTTCTCCCCTCTGTGCCAGGCTTGAAACTCTGCCCTCCCTCTTCCAAGAGCCTTCATCACCCTTAATCACAGTTGTCCCTACCTTGTACTCTGAACCTCAGGGTTTATTCCAGCACCTTCTCTATTACCACAGCCTACTAGCCAGAATGTGGAAGGTGGAGCTCTGCTGGCACAGTGACAACCAGCATTCATGGCAATGCCCTTGCGGCCCTGCAAAGCCCGTGAGTCCTTATGGAATCAGCAGACTCAAGAGTGAAGCTATAGTCCTACGAGTATTTTATAACAGTCTACTTCTTTGAAAACAGGCAAGTAACATAGACTTTGTGCCTTGACCTTCTTCCCAGTGCTGCCATTCTGAAGGTAAGTAAGCCTTTACAGAGGCAGCAAGGAGGCTGTGTGGAGACTCATCTGGCAGTTCCTCGAGAATTACCATATGACTAGCAATTCTGCTCCTAGTGTATACCCGAGAGAAATGGAACAAGGTGTCCACACAAAAACGCATGACACGTGAATGCTCACAGCAGCATTACTCATAACAGCCAAAACATGGAAACAGCTCAAATGCCCATCAACTGCTAAATGGATAAGCAAAATGTATTATCTCCATAAAAAGGGAAATGTTTAATAATTAAAAGAAATGAAGTACCAAAACGTGCTGTGACACTGAAGGACCTTGAAAACAAGCTAAGTGAAATAAGCCAGTCACAAAAGACCATATGTTATATGAGGCGATTTATATGAAATGTCCAGAATAGGCAAATATACAGAAAGTAGATTAGTGGTTACCTAAGGCTTGAGGACATGGGAGGACTGTGGGATGGAAACTAAGGGGTGAAGGTTTCTTTGTGGGGGTAATGCAAATTTTCTAAAATTTGATCATGGTGATAGTTGCACAACTATGAATATACTAAAACCACTAAATTGTATACTTTAAATGGTTGAATTGTAGGGTATGTGAATTATATCTCAATAAAGCTGCTTTATACATATGGCAGCAGGGAGACATTGAAAGCACAAAGGCTAAGAAATTAAGCTCATCTAAGTCATGTAAGTTCCTTGAGCCTCAGTTTCTTCATCTGTAAAATGGAGGTATCATTATCCACCTAGCAGGGATGTCAGGAAAAGCATATGTAATATAAAGTACTAAATGAACTAACAAAGTATCTGGCAGGAATGTAGCAGGAATGCTATAGATGTTGTTTCTCTCTTCTCTAAGTGTCCCCATTACTGGTGATCGCCCCCCAACCCCTGAACCCCAGAAGCACTAACTCACCAACTCAGATAGCACTGTCCCATCTCTCAGCAAACTCTTGTCTTTTCCCCGAAGAGGCCAGGCCTCTAAGCCTTTGAAAACTGTTCCAAATTAAATATACAGATATCAATAATATTCCTTTATGCCAGTAAGAAAAGTTTATAAAAACCCTATTCTGAACAGCAACAATAATGCAGGGCCTACAGAAATAGTCAGAATAGAAGCTCTTCTCCCTCACTTGCCTCATAGAATTTCTACTCTTGCTCCAAGACCAGCTCAAATGTCACCTCCTCTAAGAAGTCTTCTCTCACTGCAGTAAGCGGTTAGTTGCTCCAGCCTCTTAGTCTCACATAGTGCAAATGAAACCTCTTCATCTTGTATAGTATTAATCCCTTTTTGTTTCTGCTTTCCCACTGGACTGGAAAGACGTCAGAGCACCGTGCCAGCAGAAGTCTAGCAGGCTCGGGGAAGGGCAGGGTATTTGTGACCTCCCTGAGCTGGTGAGGAAAGAAAGGGGACAAGTGGGGTAAATACAAAAGTCTAGATGACTGAGGGTCCACAGGGGTCCTCTGTAGGGCATCCTATGAAGAAGTGTCTTACTGTCTTCTCTGGTCCAGGGTTGTGCTAGGTGAGCCCAGTCCTGCTGCTTTAACCACCAGCTCTTATATCAGCAGGTGGGGCTGGCAAAAGAGAGCGCTAAGTCTGTAGGGAGCAACCAATCCCAAGAAGCCAGGCTTTCAGCAGAGATCAGGGCTGGAGCTTCACCAGCTCTGTGGGCTCAAAGACTGTAAAAGAGGATCTATAAGTAGGACACACAGTTATCCTTATTATTTAAAATGCTCAATGTTATTCAATTAAAAAAACAAAACACTAAGACTAGAGAGAGATGGAAAAAGGACGTAAGATATTCACAAGCAAGAAAATATAATCAGTAAACAAATATATGGCTCCTGATATATACTGCCAATCTGCTTTCTAGAATATTTATACCAATTTACATACATCCTGTCTAACAAGTAAGAGGATCATTCCTTTAAAATCTTTGTTAATACCATCAGGGGTATCCCTTACTTTAATTTGAAGTTCTTTCAATAATGAGATTACCTTTCATAGTTAATTAACCATTTTTATTTTCCCTGTTAAAATCCTGTTCATGTCTCTTGCTATCTTTCTATTTGGAGGTCTGGCATTGGTTTTCCCCCAAATGTTGGCAGAGCTCCTTAAACGGTATTATCAACCTAGTCTGTTGACTGTTTTTCTTGTTCAATAGTTCAGTTATAGCATTTAGATTTTTTAAAAGCAGAATATAAAAATTATATGCACCCTGTAATTCCAACTAGGTAAAAACTACGCATGCCTGGGAAAGAAGAAAGAAAGGAAAATAACCAGATTGTTAAATGGTTCTTACGAAAGATGTGAGCAATTTCTTACTACTCATAGTTATACTATTTGCTTATTTTATATAAAATAAGTATCACTACATACTTATAAAAATGTTTTTCAAGTATATATTGTGATACTTTACTTTCAAAATTTTACAAAAATTATTATAAAAGTAGCTTTTATTGGGAAAAAATAAACTGGCAAATTCAAGGACACACTGAGGATAGCCAGCTCTTCATCAGTTAGAGAAACAGAGCTAGGCAGACCCATGAAAGAAAGACAGCAATTCTCTAGATTGGACTGGAGCAGAAGCTATGAGATGGAACTCTAAGGATTCGGGTATCACTGAGGAATCATACAGTGACTGCAGATTCACAATGAAGATAGAAGAGATATAACTCCATAAGCTATTTTTAAAAAATATATCTTTATTGGTTTCAGAGAGAGGAAGGGAGAGGTAGAGAGAGGTAGAAACATCAATGATGAGAGAGAGTCACTGATCAGCTGGGCCTTCAAGCCCCCAACTGAGGATCAAGCCCGCAACCTGGGCATGTGCCCTGACCGAGAATCGAACCGTGATCTCCTAGATCCTAGGTTGACGCTCAGCCACTGAGCCACACCCAGCTAGGCACTCCATAACCTATTCAAGTTATTCCCAAGGGTCCTCAAAGCAGCTGTCTTCCCCAAGAAGATCAGCCCAGAAATGCCTAGCCCAGAGCCTCACTCCTCCCACGTGGGTCACCCACACACCACCCCAATCTTACAGCACCCCAATTCTTTCAGTCTCCAATCCAAGCAACACAAGCCCTCTGCAGCTTTCTGGCCAACTGCCTTATGTCACAGAGGCATACTGCCCCACACCAGGAGGGTGCTGAGGGCCCCAGATGTATCCACATCTGCTGCTTTCACTTACTCTACACAAATAGCTATTAAGGCCCTACTGTGTGCTGGGCACTGTTCCACATAGTGCCCTGTGACTTCTCTATGATTTCTTTTTGTTATTGGGGACTCCATCTGTTCCCTTCATCCTCTGACCTCAGAACTGCCTACCAGAGGCTGGTGTGCATGTGAGAGGGGTGCACTATAAAGCGCCCACTCAGAACAGTCTGACTACCATTGATGCAAAGGCCCCTAAGAATTCCTGCAAACGGCCCTGTTGGGATGTGATGCAAACACCACCCTGCACCTTATAGGCCACGGCACCAGCCACTGACACAGCACATGGACTCCAATCCCAGCTGAGAGGCTATTGGGAATGGTTTTCTACGATCCCAGGGACAAGAATATGGAGAGCCAAGTCTCTAGACATGCTGGAACAAACTTCAATCTTGCCCAGTCATCTTCCCATCTGTGCACAAGTTCATGTTCATTCCATGAGAGGTTGGAACAATAATAACCATAAACAGTAACACTATTTCATATGTGCTAGGTTGTAAAAATATCCCCTCTGAACACATGAGGAAAGTGAAATTAAGTGACTTGGCCAAGGTCATATAGCTAAAAACAAGGGACTAAGACTTGAATGCAGATTAGGCTGAGCCAGAGGTCCTAACCATGCTACTATCCTGCCCCTTGAGTCAAAAACTTGCCCACGTGCCTGTCTCTAGGTCAGGTGTGAGATGTCTTCAAGAAGCAGGTCCCATTCTCTATGGGTCTTCAGAGCTGACAGGACATAGAGTCCCTTGCTCAGAGTACTCAGACAGGAAGGCTCTGGTGCCAAAATCATTTCATGCTACTTAGTGATGAATGCATGCCCAAACCTAAAGAGGGGCCTGGGGGTACTAGTGACCGGGGGCAACACCAACATCTGGACAGCAGCTGGATTCAAGTGAACCTCCTCCCAGTTCTCCCAGCTGCTGATACCTGAGCTGCAGTAGAGAACAGAGATGCTTGGGAGAAAGTCACCATAATAAAAACAAGGCATAATTATCCTCATAATTATAATTATTATTGCAAGATGACCACACTGCATCTCCCCAAACCTCTAATTAAGACAGTATGCTGTGCTAATAAAGCTTTTGATTCAACACATGGGCCCTTCATTAAAGGTTATCTTGTTAATTCTAATGAATGCCTGATGAAAAGTAACTGGTGGGCAGAACCAGGGCAAGAAAAGAAAATCCACAAAGTAAAGAGAACATTCTGCCGGAAGTCAGGAGGGTTGATCAAGCTCGAGTTATTTCTTAGAAACACAGAACTCTGACCCCTGTTTTGTCCCTGCTGAGAGGTGGGCCTGGTGACAGGGCCTGGTAGGGGGAAGTAAAGAGGGTCATGGAGTCCCTGTCAACCAAGTTGTAGAAAGAAAGTGTCAGGGACTTGGGCTGGCAGGCGCTTTGGGCTCCATGGCCTGGCCAAGAAGCAGCAAGGCTCCCAAGGATGTGGGAGGAATCTGTGGCCAAGTGACCTGGTTTCTACCCAGAATGTCTTTTTTCACAAATGTCTTTTTTCATGAAATCTCAGGGTTAGGAGGAGACTGGAGGTCATTTAGCCCATATTTTCCAAATTTCCCAGTAACAATCACCTGGGGGTCCTTGTAGGGTGAGGATTCTGATGCCACAGGTCTGGGATGGGGCCTGAGATCCTGCATTTCTACGAGGCAGGCTCAAGTTCCACTCTTGGTAGCAAGGGCTAGTCCAACTCAGCGGTTCTCAAAGTGGGGTCCCTGGACCCACAGCATCAGCATCACTCCAGAATTGTTAGAAATGCACATTCTCAGGCCCCACTCAGACCTACAGAATCAGAAACTCTGGGTGGGGCACAACCATCTGTGTTTTAACAAGCCCTCCAATGCTGATGCCAGCTCCAGTTTGAGAATCACTGGCATAGAGGCACCACACCTCTCACCAACTGTGGTTACTTGTCACTGGTGGATAATAATGGTGACAGTAATGACGGTAACTCCCATTTACTGAGTGCCGGCTGGTCCATGCCTGTGTAGGGGCTTTAGGTTTACTCACTCATAGAAAGTTATTTTGCCCTGTGTGCCTCCCACTTCCCCTAAGACCAGGCTATTTCAAGAAAGAGCAACTGTCTCTTCATCTTTCTCTCTTGCCTTGTTCGTGCTCCTGTCAAAGACAAGCTGCAAGCTGCAGCCAAATACTTCTGAATTGTTGTGCCTTAGAACATGCTAGAACATGGACCATGACGGGCAGATCTGAGGCTCCGTGAAGTTGGCTCCCCATGCCCACGAGTAGAGAACTGGGATTTGAATCCAGGTAGTCCAATTCCAAAGCCATGGTCTTTCCATGGCGCTACATTAGTCTACGCTCACTCTTAGGGCCATGGGCAGAGGACAGTCCTAAAAAATAAAAGCAATATAATCATAGCTTACCCTTGTATGGCACTACTTACCTGCCTCAGACTTTTCTAAGCACTGACACATCTCATCTAATTTAACAACCTCATAAAGTAGGTACTATTAACGTTCATCCCGTTTTACATCCTGGAAACTAAGGCATAAGTGAGGAAATAGAAGAGTTGCAATCGGAACCTAGGCTGCTGGCTGCCCTACCCTGAGAGAGCTCCGTTTAACAGGAGCACCAGAACAGAGGAGCCAAGTGGGAAGGCATTCTCATTCAGGAGGCTGATACAGAGAAAACAGATTTTTCTAAAACATGAAAATGAAAACTTAGACCTGGGCCTGCTGGGAAGAGCCAGCACCTCTTCCAAAAGATCAAACTCCCAGCACCCCCAGGTACATTCAAGAGCTCAGTGCTAGTTGGCATCCTGGCGTGAGAAACAGAACTGCAAACAGCTGGACCTCTGTGACTTGGCCTGCCAGTCTCTGAAATGCCACTTGATCCTCAAAGAGCTAAAGGTGTGGGATACAGAGAGTGAGCAAAAGAAAACCACCAGTCATCAAGGACAGGCACCACCATTGGGCTATATTTTCACAATTATTTGTGCACAGTGTTTATAGAGCTAACGAGTTCTAGAAGGTTTAAGACAAATAGAAGCCCAGGCCCTACCCCCTCCTGACAAATCCTCTATCCCAAAGAACTGCTTTTGGGGATTTTGCTGGTGTTTAACTTGGATGTCTTTTGTCCCCACATCATGCCACCTGGAGAGAAAAGGTGGAGGAGGAGCACACCGAGGACCTCAGGAGTCCAGAGAGTTCCACCACAATAGCACTTATACTGGGCCCTGACAGGTAGTTAGAGAGAAGGGTAGAAAGGCACTCAGGATAAAGGGGAAATGGGCATGGCGTCTTCTGGGCACCTGGGGAAGCCACTTAACTTGACCGTGATTGTGGGTTTCAAGGGGTTGTTTCTTTTACTTCCTATTTTACAGACCTTTGTACTGTGTGATATTTTTACAACAAGCACTTATTACATTTTACAAACATCCTCAGATTAAAGAAAGTAACATCCCTAAATCCAGTTACCCGTGGGGAACACTTTCCCTCAAGTGCTGAGAAGGCTGGGTCAGTGGAGAGTGGTCTTGAGGGGGACGAAGGAAATGGGGCTGAAGTCCCAACAGGGTCATGCTCAGAGGGGCTACTGCCGAGCGCAGCCTACAGCCCAGTGACAAATGCTGCGCACCTGGGAATCAGAATCTCAAGGAGCTTTCCCACTGACCCACTGCAGAGGTCCCAACCACTCCAGTCAATCACGTGACTGCAGAGTGCCTGTCACAGAGAACAAAGCTGAGCTTCTGGCCCCACGGCTAGTGGGCATCACAGCCAACATCAGGACAGACCCTAACAACACAAGAGCCGGAGATCTAAAAAGCAAGTGGCCACAGCGTGGGCCTGAGAGCGCTCTCTTCCTTGAGATCCAAACAGGCTTTCCTCGAGCCGGGCCTTCCTGTGGGATTTCAGCAAGTTACTTAACCCCAGTCTCAGTGTCCCCTTCAATAAAATGAGAACAAAACTTCATGTGGAAACCTGTACGCACATGTTCACAGGAGCCTCATTCACAACAGCTGAAAAGCACAGAGCTCAAATGTCCATCGACTGAGGAATGGACAAGCAAAATGTATTATCACTTGGGACAGCACTTGGCCATAAAAAGGAATGAAATATTGATAAACATGGATGAACCTCCAAACATTATGCTACATGAAAGAAGCAGTCACAAAAGACCACATGCTGTATGACTCTATTTATCTAAAATGTCTAGGATTAGCAAATCCACAGGGACGGCAGAGTACACTGGTGGTTCTCAGGGGCTGGAGGGAGATGGGAGAAATGGGGAGACCACTTAGTGGTACAGGGTTTCTTTGGGGGTGGATGAAACATTCTAAAATTGATTGTGGTAACGGTTACATGACCTTGTTGTGAATATACTAAAAACCACAGACTGTTACACTTTAAAATGGTGAATCTGATGGTATGTGACTTACTCCTCAATTTAAGAAAAATGAGGACAAGATGATTCAAATAACAGACTGTTCTGAGCATGAGCTAAGATGTCAGACAGGGACAGCATACAATGAATTCACTTTGCTGAGATGAACCTGACAGAATAAGGAATCCTGGGAACAAATTGGTGCATGACAGAAGAAACATGAGTCTTAGCAAAACACAGCCAAGCAAGATGAGGCAGATGCCAATTAAAAGCCTCTTAAATTCAACTTCATCTCAAAGGTAATGAGCTTCTGCAGCACCTGTCTCTCAGAATAAACCATGATTTCCTAGCCTCTACATTACAGGAAAGCAGAGATCCCTCGTTTTGGTCTGTGCCACCACATTTACAGCTCGGGGCTTGTCCGGGGGTCCATTCAAGATGAATGGCTTTGCCAGGCCCCTGCATTATGTACCTGTGTCCCTGGCTACCTCATCAGCCACAGCCATGTTTGTGTTTCTGGAAGTATTTGATTTTAATTAATACCTCAGCCTTGCTAAGTCACCTCCCCAAGACTAACACTTTCATACTTGAGCAACACAAGCTTTTGATGCCACAAAAATATCTACCTGGTTATCTTCCAGAGGCAGAATGTTTTCTTTCTCCTGCCAACATACATTTTTTGAAGCTGCATAACTATCCAAATGATTTCAAAGAATATTTCTCTTTGCCTTCAAAAAATGCTGCCTCACTCTGGCTGGTGTTGCTCAGTGGTTAGAATCTCAGCCCTCACACTGAAGGGTCACAGATTTGATTCCCCGTGAAGGGCATGTACCTAGGTTGCGGGTTCGCTCCTTGGCCTGGTTGGGGTGTGCGTGAGAGGCAACCAATCGATGTGTCTCTCTCACATCAATATTTCTCTCTCCCTTCCTCTTATCTCTAAAATCAATAAAAACATATTTTTTAAAAATGCTGCCTCGCCCCAGCCGGGTAGCTCAGTTCATTGGAGCATCATCTTGTATACCAAAAACATTGCCAGTTAGATTCCCAGTCAGTGCACATACCTAGGTTGCAGGTTTGGTCCCTGGTAGGGGCACGTATAGGAAGCAACCGATTGATGTTTCTCTCTCACATTGATATTTCTCTCTCCCTCTCCCTTTCTCTCTAGATGATTTTCCCTTTTTAGGCTCTCTTTAGAACCTAACCCCTGTGTAAAATAGGGCTTCAATGTAAAAACTACTTAAGGTGACACCTAAGGCCCCTTGAGATCTGAAGCCGACCTCTGCCTCCCTCCCGCCTCGGCTCCCTTTACTCTTCCCCATGTCACAGTCTCCTTAGGGCCATCACAAGGCTGGTCAAGTCCCAGTCTCAATTTCTGTCACCTGCTTGGCTGGTGACAGGGCGCCATCTGCTGGTGAGTACAAAAGGAGAACAGCACTTGGCCAAAGTGCAGGTGAGCCTGCGAGGGAGAAGGAGCAAAGGAGGCACCGCATCCCTTCTCTCACGAGCCCGGACTCCCACTTGATTTTCTCACAGCCCCAGCCTCTTGCTCAGTTCCCTAGGGATAGATCATACCCATGTTCATATTCATTCTCTCCCTCTCATACATGCACACACACGCACACACACATCCAGCTACCTGCCCGGGCAATGCCCCTCCCTGCCCAGCCCCCCAGAAGCCATCAAGAGAAGGAAGTTCCAAATTAAAAATAGTAGTAAGCCACTGATTCTCAAAATTCAAGGCAGGGAACAACCATACAGATTTTGTGTTAACATGTAGTTCACCAGGCTCATCCTCTGAGATTCTGCTTTTAAAGCTCTAGAGTGGGGTCCATGGATCTGTATGATTAACCAACACTCAGATGATTCTGATAGAAGAAAATTTTTGTGATCTCAGTTTAGGGAAAGATTTCTTCAATACTACACCAAAAGTACCATCCATAAAAGAAAAATGATAAACTGGACTCCATCAAAATTTTAAATGTCCGTTCCTCAAAAGTCACTATTAAGAGAATAAAAAAACAAGTCACAAGCTGGGAAAAATACTAGCAAAGCACATATCTGATCAAGGACAAGCATCCAAAATAAAGAACCATCAAAACTTAATAAGAAAATAACCCATTTTATTTAATGTGCAAACGATGTGAACAGACATTTCATCATGGAAAAATGTGTGGATGGCAAATAAGCACATAAGATGCTTAGCATCATTAATCAACATAGAACTGTAAAATAAAACCATAATGAGACACAATTACACACCTATAAGAATGCATAAAATTAAAAACCATATGGAGCGTCAACAAGGATGTGGAGGAATGGGAATTCTCAACCACTTTGGAAGAGTGTGGCAGTTTCTTACTCAGTTAAACGTACACTTAATATACACAACCCAGAAATCCCACTCGTGGGTATTTACCCAAGAAAAATGAAAACTTTCATTCATGTAAACACCTGTATGTGGATATTTATAATCTTAAAAAACTGGAAACAATCCAAGGGTCCTCCAACAGAAAAATGGATAAACAAGTCATGGTACATCCATACAATGTAATACTATTTAGTAATAGAAAGGAACAAACTACTGATTCACACAAACATGGATGAATCTCAGATACATTAAGCTAAGATGAAAGAAGCCAGACTCAAGAGGTTACATACTGTATGATTCCACTTGCGTGGTAATCTAGAAAAGGCAAAGCCTAGGAATGAAAAAGAGATCCATGGCTCCCAGGTAGTGGGGAAGAGGGAAAGGCAAAAGGCAATTTTTGGGTGATGGGAAAGGTTCTGAATCCTGTGGTGGTCATGATGACCAAGTTGTATGTATTTATCAAAGCTCATAGAATTGTCCACAAAAAAGGGTAAATTTCATTTGTGTAAACTATGCCTTCATAATATAAATAACATAACCCAGTTGAGGGACATTCTACAAAATACCTGACCAGTACATCTCAAAATTGTCAAGACAAGTAATCAAAAACAAGGAGTGTCTGAGAAACTATCACAGTAAAAAGAAGTATAAGAAGACATGACAACTAAGTGTAATTTGATAATCCTTAAACCAAAAAAGGCCATTAGTTCAATACTAAGGAAACTTGAATAAAATATGGACTTCAGCTAATGATAACAATAATATATCATTATTGGTTCATTAATCATAAAAGATGTGCCAAAATAACGTAAAACGTTAACAACAAGGGAAACCCACATGGGGTATATGGGAACTCTCTGCACTACACAATTTTTCTATAAATCTAATAGTGTTCTGAAAATAAAAGCATTATTTAAAAACCAAAATAAATAAATGAGTTCAAGGCATGGATCATCTGGGGGGCTTATTAAAATGCAGATCACCATGCCACACCCCTAGAGATCCTATTTTCACAGCTCTTTAGTGGAGCCCGTGAGTGTGCATTTACAACCAATATCCCATGACCTTGATGCAGGTTACACAGGACCCACCCTTTAGGAAGCCCAGAAGAACTGAGAGGGGATATCTGCCTTAGGGAAAGCTGTCCCCACCCTCTCATTAGCACATAAAATATCTTAAATGACCAGGCAGTATTAGCCTCTGATTATTTTCCTCCTTTCCCAGGAACACAGTAGACAGTCCCTGGTTCCAAGAAGACCCCCAGTTCCAAGACATGAGAGCAGAGGCAAGTGTAAGGGTGGGAGTTTCAAGGTGCTCAGATCTCCTTCCCTCACCCCTTAAAGGGGGCAGCAGGGTGCTTGGGGAAAGGCAGGGCTAGGTGCCACACACCTGTGATGAACCCTGGCTCCGCCTCTAAACAGCTGTGTCACCAGCAAATCACTCACACCCTCAGCCTTAGTTCCAGCATCTATAAAAAGGCCAACTCCTACTCCAAAGGCAACACGGCCTAGGAGATAAGCTGAATACTCTCATGCTACAAAACACTTAGAAACAGTGGAGAAAAAAATGTTCCATGCTTCAGCTTCTCCATCTGTGAAATAGGGATATTAATATTACCTAAGTCACAGGGTTGCTGTGAAGTCTGAGTGAGTCCAAACTGGTAAACTGCTTCCAATGTTCTGAGGAAATTCAGTATATAGCACAGAGAGAGAGAGAGAGAAAGAAAGCACACAAGTGATGAAGGAACCGAATGGGAAAGCCCAAGAGGAATTCTAGGCAAAAGAGACTTGAGGGATGGGAGAGCAACATGCCAAGAGCTAATGGCTCAGAATTTTCTAGAAATGAGGATTCAGACATGAATCCTCAGAGTCAGAAAGTACAAAAGACTATAGAAAAGATGGAACGAGATATCAAACATCTGAGCCCATCATGACACCTGACACGCAGCAGGCCCCAGATAAATGCTGGCTCCTTTCCTTCCCAGTCCACAGCCGTCTTTCCTTCCTCCCATCTCTGCAGCTGCCTCTATCCCAGCCAGCTCCATCCAGCCTGCCTGCACTCTCCCAGGCCTTTCCAAATCCCACTCCTCTGCAGGAATGATCATTTTTTAAGTCATCCCCAAAGCACACAGAAGACCTGGGAGCCTCTGTCCCGGACACATGAGTGGGGCAGTCCATCGGCCAGACATGCTGTTATCAGAGGCCAGGGAGTGAAGGGGAAGATACAGAGCCCCTCTCTGCCAGCTGGTTGAAAGAGCCGACAAGATGATGCTGAGGAGGGGTGAGGGGCTGGAGGAAAGCAGCTTCAATTCGAGCTGAGGGCCATACCAGGAGCCAGGTGGAAAAGAGCCCACTTCTCAGGGGATGAAGAGGCCTGAAGCTGTGACAAGGGCTGGGATCCAAAGCTCAGGTTACAGGATGAGCAAGCCTGGCTGGGGAGGCACACCCACAAGTGCCTGGGGGAGCGCGAGTGATGAGTACCAGGGTGACCAGCCTGAGTAAGGTGAGAGCCCGCCTGTAACTGAGCTCTTCCCAGCCCAGTCTCTACAGGGTCCCCCACTGTGCAGTGAGACACCTGTGGCTGCTCCTCAGTCACCCCACCGGGCCTGTGCCCCGGGCCAGTGCACAGGGAGGCAGAGAGGGGAACCCATTCCATTCCTAGGGCCAGGCGCTTAGAGAAGTTGCTACTCCTGTCACTCTTATCTGTGCCACATTCTGTCATGGCAGGCAGTTCTTCCCCTAAAACTTATTCTTCTTTACTAATAAGGGTAATATGTTCATCACAGAATATTCAGGAAATGTAGAATGGTATTTTCTAACATACATTTGTGGCTTGTTTTATTTCCTTCCACTTTTTTTCTATGTACACATATACATTTAACATAGTATCTTAATATATATATACAGTTTGGGATCCTTGATTTTTTGTTTTCTTCCCAATTCACGTTATACATGAAAATTTGCTAGTCTTCATTCAAGCATATGATGAAATTTTACGCACCACGGTTAATGACAACATAAATTGTATTGTATAGCTGTCACAAAATTTATTTAAGCAATTTTGCGGTGCTGGTTGTTTAGGCTGCTTCAGATTGTTTGCTCTTTTACATGAGAACTATATCATGCACTACAACACCCAGCAACATTTCCCACCCTGAATTATGACCACCTATGGTCTGTCCGACATGTCTAGGCACGCAGCCATGTGTCACTGCTCTCTGTCACAGAGGCAGTCTAGTCTCAGGTTCAGGGCTCTACTGCACATATGCCTGCAGAGCCCCCAGCACCCTGCACACAGCAAGTACTCAATATGTGCTGACTGTTTAAGACCCAGACCCCTCAGACTGTACGGACCCGATGAGTTTCATTTGCCAAGGGTCAGGACTGCAGGTGCCCACAGTGGCCTCGTCTGGTATTCTGCGTCTTCTCTGGGCACTGAAGAGGTAAAAAAAGCCACTACCATCCAGCCCTAACTTTAAAGACCCCATCACCTCCATGACACATGAAGTCTCGAGCTCCGGCCTCTCCCAAGTTGACCAGAGCTTCACTGTGCTCACGACCCTGGTAATCCTCAACCCCAGGACAGCATGGTGGGGACAGGGCCCTGGCTCTGGTGCCAGACAGGGTTCCAATCCCAGGTACCGCAATGGTCTGGCAGGGAGGCCAGAGGCCTGCTTGGGTTGCTGCATGGCCCCAGGGCAGAGGAGCTCTCCACTACCCTGGTCATGCTGCACACTTCACCCCAGGCAGAGCGTCCAGCCTTCAGTTCACAGAAGCCCCCACTTGGCCTGCAGAGGCAACTGAGTTTACAATCTCTGGTCCATAGACATTGAAATCTAGACTCCTAGACTCAACGTTGCCTCCTAGGCTCTCCATCTGCGGGTGCCATCCATTATCAGCTCCCCATGCCACAGGGGCAGCTCTGTAGTAGCCTCTCCCTGCCTGGGACACCTGCCTCCTTACTGCTGCCTAAGGAAATCTTCTCTCAAACAGCGCCTCCCCAGGAGGTCAGAATTCTGCTCCCCCTCCTCTGCTGCCATTCCACCTTGCCCCCTTCACACATCTGGATGAGACTGAGCTGCATATGTGTCCCTCTCCCCCTCAACACTTCAAAGTAGAGGTAGGTTACTCACTCCAGAGATTTGTTGATTTGCACTGAGCTCCCCATTTGAAGGTAATGCAGACACCCAGACAAGACCTGGCAGCTGACACCCAGAGGAGGTGTATTTGTGGTCAGGGGAGGGGTGGGGGGGTACTTAGGCCTCCACCTTCAGCCCTTGGGGATGAAAAATAATAGCTGCCAATTATGGAGCTACCTACATGCCAAGCACCTTACAGACATTATAATTACTCCTAATCACCTTGATGAGGGAGACACATTATACCCCCATTTTATAGATGAAGAAACTGAGGTTCAGAGAGGTTAAGTAACCTGCTAAGGTAGCAGGCTAGTAGATTCAAATCCAGGTCTGCGTGACCCAAAGCCTGGCTCTCAACCGCCACATTAGTGGTGAAGAGCCTTAAGCACAGGGTGAGTACAACCACATCAGTGACCAGCACCAGGTTCCAGAATTCCTTTACTCCCCCCAGAGCCTTCCCTCCAAAATCAGTGACAGTCTTCAAGTTTGTTTGCTGATAAGAGATGCTCCTCTTACCTTAGCTCAATTCAGCAAACACCTCCATATGCTTATAAAGTGCCTGACATTGTACTGGCTCTTGGGGGTGGGGGACACTGAATTCACTCTCTAGGGACACTGAATGGGTGTTACAGAGGTGGAAGGGAGCAAGGGGTGGACAGGGTAGGGCTGAGGGCTTCCTGGTGGAGGCGGTGACGCTCATCTTGAAGGCTGAGTGTCCCTCCACTTCCTGGGACACCACCCCCTGACCCAGAAGCCTACATTCCAGATACACCCTGACCAACAGCTACTTAAAGAAACACTCTACCTCTTCAGTCTTTGGGTCTTTGCTCAGGCAGCAGCCTCCATGGAAATGTTCCTCTTTGAGACAGACACAGATACACAGGCACATACACCCCTAGCTACCTGTGAAATTCCTCCTTGTGTATCAAAGACCCAACTCAAATCCCAACCTGTCCACCTGCACAGTCACCCACAAGGCAGGACAGTGCTCCCCTCCCCTAAGTTCCCACAGCACACCTATGGCTCTAAGGTGCCATTTACATTCAGTGAATGAGACACACACACAGTTGCACTGTATCCCCTGCCAATCCTTGCACATAGCAAGATAGTCAGTTCAGCAGATATTTGTTTATGCTATGACCAGTTCAAAGCAAAAAATATATGATACAATTCAAGAAAAACAGCGGAGTGAAAAGGGGCCTCCCAGCTAGATGACCTGGAAAAATCCCCCTTTGCCTTCAACTCTTCATCTCCTCCTCATGGCCAGTCATGCCTGGCAGGGATCATCCATCACAGGGAGGTTGTTGAAAACTCAGTAAGACAACACTCCTGCACCAACACAGGGCCTGGGACATGGGACGACTCAGTAGTGCCAGCTCTGGCCACCTGGTCCACACTCAGAATCATCTGCAGTCCAAGCATAGACAGACAGGCTCCCAGCAGGTGGAACCCCTCAGTGTTTTTCAAACCTCCCTATGACCCATAGCAAGTCATACACTGCGACCCCGTATACAGGCAAACTAAAGAGAACTGCAATAAAAGTCCAAGAAACACTGCTCCTCATGGTGAGGGGCACACACTGATACTGTCTCTTTCATCTTCTCTATTTCATTTCCAAACTGATTTCACAAACCGCTTCCAGGGCACCCTGTGGTTGGAAAGCCAGGCCCTCACTCACCCAGGGTGTCAGAGCCGCTCTCCACCGTTTCGTTGACCTTCCTCGCAACTCTGGCCACCGCCTCACCCATCTTCCTCAGCATGCAGACTCGGGTGTCCTGTTGCCAGCCACCAGGCTGGTCTGCTGCTCACAAGGGGGCCTGCACCTGGGGAAGACACAGGGGCATGAATCCCCTGCCCACCGGCCAGGGACCCCGGCTGCTGGAAGCCTGCACGGACAGCTCCAGGCCACTCACCTCCTCCTGAGGGGCCCAGAGCCCAGGCCACATCCAGCTTGGCCTTTGAAGCAGTCGATCTGCCCATCAGAGGGTGGGGGCAGCCTGGCCCTACCAGTTTCCTGGGAGGATCGACACGTGTGACCACACCAGACACGGGGCCAGGGCCTGAAACAGTGGCCAGGCGGGAGTGAAGACTCAGGTGCTCGCTGGCCTGTGACTCACTTAACAGGCGGGGCAGTAAGGAGGAGGCGGGGCACAACCAACTGCAAGGAAGAGACACTCATTCCTCCATCTCACAGCCTGTGAACTGGTGCCCTGTCCATGACCCTCTAGGACAACTCCTCCAGCTCCCTGTTTGCCCCACCCACTTCCGCCAGGCTCCCCCTGTGTGCTGGGAAGTGGGCACAAAGGGAAATGAAACACAGGCCTGCCTGGTCAGAGCTCGCAGTCTGGCAGGTGGGTGGGTCTCTAAGAATTCCCTCTCCAAGTACCAGTATGGAGGAAGTTGCCTGTTTGGCCTGCAGACCTGATTATCAGCCTGATGCTGAATTTATCTGCAAGACCCCAAGGGAAAAGGGGGTAGAGTAGGAAAATGAGAGAAAGGAAACTGGATCACTAGAGAGAACAGACTTAAACAAGGGTCAGGAACACAATAAAAATTATAAAGTATTAAAAACATAAAGGACACTAGAAATGTTGCCAACTCCCTTTTTGTTACAGAGAAGGAAACTGAGGCAAAAAGAGGGACTAAATGACCTGACCAAGGTCCAAGTGAGTAAGTGGCAACAATAAGCTCAGCCCAACTCCACATTCAGTGCTTACTTCTTTACAAGTCACCTATGTCACCAGTGACAGCACCCCACAGAGAGACTAAACTTGAGGTCAAAGTCAATGCCTTCCTTTGCCCCGAGTCCCACCTTTGCACACAGCTCAAGGTGCTCTAATGAACTCAATCTGAGGGTCAAAGGCAGAAGAATGTAAAGGGCAGGAAAAAAGGGGGTGAGGGTAGAGCTCAGAGCTGCTAGCAAACACCAAGAAAAAGTCCCCATGTGCTCAGCTGGACAGGGCCGAGCTGGAGGTTGGCCAAGCCCAACCACGTGCTTAGGGGAGAGAGTGGTGAGTTCAGTGTGTATGTGCATCTCACCAAGGAGGCCAACACTGAAGGTGTGAAACACATGGTGCAGTGGGAAAAGACTGTTTTTTGAAGACAGGCCTAATACCTAAATCTGTTATTTATTACTTGAGAAGTCTTGGAAAAGTGCCTTAACTACTCTGAGCCCGTTTCTTCATCTGAAGAGATCTAGTAGTAACCTCACTGGATTCAAACAAAGATTGAACAAAATACATATATCTTTCTAGCCCAGAGACCAGGACACAGTTACTTAATAAATTCTAATTGAGAGGATAAGACAATACACATGCAAACATGATGCCAGCTTCTAATCCCAGTTTTATAACCATGTGACTTTGAACAAACAACTTAGTGGAACTCATCTTTAAGGAATGAGTAGAATTTTCATCCCTCCACCTCCAGGAAGTTTTCCCTGATTGCCCCAGCCCTTAGTGTTCTCTCCTTCTGAGTTTCAGAAGCACTTAATGTCCTAGCACAAGACACTCTGGTTGTTTATAAGCTTCTTAAATTATACACATTTGTCTCCCCAATTGGCCTGCAGGCAGCTTAGGGCAGAAAGCAGATCTATACTGTGTTTTCTGCCTGCACTTTACACCACACACTGAAAACAGATGCCCAGTTAGTATCCCCAATGGTGATGAATGATGATCAACAACTATCATTGAGTTTCAAATCTAAATACAAATCAACTGACTTTTACAATAAATCTGAGACACTGTCTAATTGAGAAGGGTCAGAAATTCAAATGCCTAACAGTGCCAGGTGGGCAAGTTGCACCAGGTGAGCCATGATAGGACAGGAGGGGATAGTGAGGACTACTGCAAAAGGGACCCAACACCTTCACCATGCTCCCTTTAAGACCATCCCCCTAAGCCTGAGTCACAGCAGTGCTGTTGGAATCTTCATGACTTAGTCTAACCCCTTTACAAATTAAATAAACAACTGAAGACCCAAGAGGGTTGGCAAATCAGATAGATGAAATTAAAAAACCTGAGTCTTCTAATTCCTAAACCAGGTATTCCTACTATACCCCTCCTTTCCCCATCTCTAATATTTATCATCAGTAATCATAAACATATATTGAGCATCTACTAGGTATAGGGTGTAAATGAAGAGGAAATACAGGAAAAAGCTCTGACTTGTGATTCTGATGAGGAAGCGCTTTCTAAGAAACATCACAGAGGCAATCCTGGCCTCTCAGTAGAGGGGAAAGAGAAGGTAAATCTCCAACCTACCCAGGGTCTGTGCTAACCCTAGTGGGATTGTATCTAGGCTAATTACTTTCAGACACTATGCCTGCAATTCTTCTAGCTGCCACCAAGTGGGGCAGTGGTGCTAAAGGCCTTAGAACCCCTTGATGAAAACTAGTCTGATTAGAAACTTCACCCCTGCCCGGTGGGGCGTGGCTCAGCGGTTAAGGGCGGACCTAGGATCCAGGCGATGAGGGTTCAATTCCCGGTCAGGGCACATACCCGGGTTGCGGGTTGCAGCTGATCAATGACTCTGTCATCACTGATGTTTCTATCTCTCTCTCTCTCTCCTTTCCTCTCTCTGAAATCAATAAAGATATATTTTTTTTAAAAAAAAAAGAAACTTCACCCCTGCCAGCAGGCTCAGACACCATACAGTATGGGACAGCAAAGCAAGAACAGTAGCAACCTGTAAAGTCTGTAAGTCAGAGCAAGTCACTAGAGGGAGGGACCCTTTATGTTCCAAAGGATGCTCTAGGTACAGCACAGATACGCCCTAGCCCCCATGAGGTTCCTGTTGCCTAAAATCATCAAAATTGCTTACTGGCTAGGGAACCACCCTCCCTTCCTTCACCTAAAACTATCCCTCCCTCCAAGGGAGAATTCCTTCATAAAGTTCAGCTTACAATCTCTCTCCCTGGTCTGATGACAAAGATCTGTCACTCTTTGGCACAGGCAGGGCTGTGAGATGGAAGAGTGGCAGGGCCACATGAGGTATAAGAACCAAGATGGGGTAAGAGGGATCCAAAAATGAGGGAAGAACAAACTTGGAATGATAGGAGTCTAAAGTGTGTCCCCAAAAGGGCTCCTACAAGGTTGTCCAACTTCATTGACTGCTCCTTTCCGCCCCAACCCAATGCAGGGCTCTTTGACCCCAAAAAAGCAAGAATTTATTTAGCATGTAACAGGAGTCCAGAGAGAAAGGAGATTTAGGGAGGGAGGAAAAAATAAAGAAAGCTGCTCCTCTTTTCTTTTGCTTTAAACTGTTTTTGAGAAAAATGGAAAATTGTCCGAGTCACATATAAGTGATGGAGTGTAAACCCCCATAGGCAGGGCCACCTCTAGGAATGTGGGACATCTGTCTATATAAACAATTTGGGTGAATCAAAATCAGCATGTCAGCACAATTCTGGCTGTCCAATCTCATGTAGTCCCATGAAAAAAATATCACACTGGCCAATGGGAGCAATCAGTATTCAAGGAAGTCCTTCTGGGACCAACTCCATAGGCCCAAGTGCTGGACTCCTTGAGGCATCTGGTCAACCCCACAAGCAAGTGCAGTGGTAGCAGAAAGATTGTCCCAAATGGGAGAAACAGGAACCATCAGCCCATATAGGTCTGGTCTGGACCTGAGTACCCAAATCTGATGTCTCTGCTGGCCCCAGCTGTTCCCAGGCACTAAAGAACAGCCTTAGAAAATTTTAAGGAAAGCACTCCAAATCCTGGAGACCCTTAGGCACAAGGTCCCAACTCACACTGCTGATGTCCTAGCAACACAACCCTCTCCACACAGTCCCAACTCGCCTTTCCTCAGAGTGTGCATCATAGTCCCAGGAAATGTTTAAATCCAACAGACATCTCCTGGGCACCTCCTACAAGGACTACAGCTACACTCGGGGAGTAAAGGTACAGAGACAGGGCATAGGCCAGAATGAGCTTCCCATCAGGTAAGACTCAATGACAAGAGGCAAAATGAGCCAGCCTCTAGTAGCTCAATGACACTGGGCCCAAGGAATATGTGTGCCCTCTACCACGAAGACACATGGCATGGCTGGGAGGAGGGAACAGAGACAGGGGCTGAGAAGAGTTACCCAAAATGATGAGAGAAAGAGGGAGACAGGCAGCCAGTCTGTCCCCAGATTACTGGCGGAGGGGGTTGGAGGCCCTTCTGGAAGTCTGTCCTTTGTTTCTCTGCAGGGAGCTGTGGAGAGTTTTTTGAGGTTAAACCAAAGTTTTGGAAAGTTCTCAGTGTTGGAGCAGTCCTGTTTGTAAAACAGACATATCACCTTTCCCCCTGGGTTGTTTTGAGCAGTAAATGACACAGAACTTTTGAGAAAGGTCTTTGCAAACTTAAGCATTTCCTACACAAGGCATTACCAAGAGGTGATTAAACAGGTACAGTAAGTTAAGATATAATAAACTGAATGACAGAAAAAAAACAAGGTGCCCTGCTTTATGAGAATTGGCAACACAGCCCTCCTGTACCTAAAACTTCATTTCATCTGGATAGGAGACTGGGAAAGGGGTGACTTTTGCTCAAACCCTGACAGTAGCCCCCTTCTCGCTCCCGCCCTCACCAGTGAGAATTCTACCTTATCTGGAGCCCCAAGATCTGTGCAAAGGAGCTGCTTCGACACCCCGTCCACACCAGCTGCTCCTATATTTAGTTACTGGTGTGGTCACTTGGGAACTTTAGAGGCTGGCAGCCGCTCGGAAGGGCAACCGGAGCCTCCTCAGCCATGTGTGCAAGCTCCCCCCACCGTCGATTCCAGCGGGTCTCCAGGACCACACCAATGGGGGAGCCGATGGGGAGGTAAGAGCTGGCGGGCTGGGTCAGACCCAAGTAGCCCAGAAGGCCCGCTCGAGGCCAGAACAGAGTTGACCCAGTTTTTCACCCAAGGGAAAGGAGCCCGCTGGGGCGCGAACAGGACCGGCTGGCGCCTTGTTTTTGAGCCATGGGATCCGCAGCGTCCTCCAGCGCTTCCCCAAAGGCATCTAAGCATCCTCGGGCTGTGCCTCCCAGGACTGAGCTAGGTGACCTGGCCAGGGTCCCCTTGCCTGGCGCAAGGGGCCCGCCTCACCCGTCTACCCCACCCCCCGGTGCCCGCAGCCAATGGCTCCTCGTCGCCGGCCCTCAGCTCTCCCGGCAGGCGGAGACTGGGGAGAAGAAAGAAGAAAGGCAGAGGAAAGGACGCGGCGAACGAAGAGGGCCGAGAGGTGCGCTGTGGGGCACGCGTCTGCAGCTCCCCTGGGCGGAAGCAAACCCCGAAAGTGTCACGTCAGGGACGAAGTACACAACAGCTTCTCCCAGCAGGGGCGCCTCCAGCGGGGAACCGAGACCGGCTCCGGACCGCTTCCCCGAGCTCCCTATTCCCTGGCACCGCTGCGCCCTCTCTCCCGAGCCAGCCCCGGTCCAGCCGCAGTCTGCGAGCACCGGCCGGCGTGGCGCCGGGCCCTTGGACACTGCAGAAGCCGCAGCTGGCGGACCGCTGCTCTTTGCATCGGGAGACCTGAGGGGGGAGGGTACGCTGCAGAAACGGGGACACTTCTCTCCCTCTCTCCCCCATCCCCTCCAGAGCTTAGCCTCAGACTACGTTTACTTTGCGGGGCACGAAGCGTGGGGCTCGGTTCCGGGCCGCTTTCTGCTCCACTTACGGCGACAATGCCTCCTAGCGCCCTGCGCAGCGCAGTCACGCTCCCTCGGCCGCCGGCGGCGCCCCTTGCAACAGCGGCGCGCCGGAGCCGGCGGGGCGGGGCGGGGCGGGGCGGGGCGGGGAGGGCGGGGCCTGGGCTCTGAGCGCTCGGCCGCACGGCCAATCGCTGCGCCAGGACAGGCTCCGGGGCGGGAGCAGACGGAGGGCCCGGGCCGCGCGCTAGCCGGTAACGCGGGTCCTCACGCCCCGCCGGGAGCGGCGCGCGCGCGGAAGGGTGGCCGGCGCGCTCTCGTGGGTGGATCCGCTTTGTGTGCAGCTTCTGGAGGGAAAACGCACGGAGGGCTAGGTGTACACAGGAATGTAGGACCGAGGCTCCAGATTTGTTTTTCTCAAGGGAATGGCGCTGAGTTGGCCAGATCGGCATAGTTTGAGAAACGTGAAGCTAGGGAACAGGAAACTTTTCACGTGGTGCCTTCAGGCGCCCTTTAGGTTTTTACGTACAATAATTCTGGCTACACTAAGTTACTTCACTTCTCTAAATCCCAATGTAAATCCCTTTAAATCCCTCTATGAAATAGGAATTAAAACCTATAAACACCTACTTCATAAGGTCATTGTGAGGGTTAGTAAGTGAAATGTTGAGGTTTCAGTGCCCAACAGGATAACGGCCCAGGGAAGGGTCGCTGCTTCACAGGTCTGCATTTATGGAGGACTCACCATATACCCTCTTCCAGGCTCTATTGGGAAGATGGAAGAAATACGGCCCCTAACTCAACCAGTGAGGATGACCAACAAGTCAGATGCTCTAATAAAGCAGAAGCACATATTAAATGTGTGGGAGTCCTAAAGAAAGAACATTTAATTCTGCCTCTGGAGACTGGGGCAGTCAGATAAGGGACACATACTCCCCTGGGTCTTGATGGATGTTATGGGTTAAACTGTGTCTCCTCCAAAAGGACAGGTTGCAGTCTTAACTCCCAGTACCTCAGAATGTGACCTTATTTGGAAATAGGGTCATTGCAGATGTAAGATAAGGTCATACTGGAGTAGGCTGTGACTGGTGCTCTTATGAGAAGACACACATTAGAGACATAGATGCGCCACATGACAATGGAGGCAGAGAAGGGAGCAATGCTTCTACAAACCAAGGAACCCCAAGGATTGTAGGCAAGGACCAGATTCTGTCCCAAGAGTGTCCAAAAAGGAACAAACTGCCAACACCTTGATTTCAGACTGCTAGCCTCCAGAACTGTGAGGGAATGCATTTCTCTTGTTTTAAGCCTGCCAGCTTGTGGCAACTGACTACAACAGCCCTAGAAAACTAATACAATTGGGCAAGTAGGAATAAAGGGAAGGGAATTAGAAACATCTCCAAAGCAAGTCTTTCAAAACTGAATGCCCAGTGTAGGCAAGGCCCTGTATCTTGGGGTATACCAAGATGAATCAGACACAGACCCTGCCCTCAGGGGGTACCACTCATGAGGATGCCTGGGCAACATGTTTGCTGACTCCTTCCCAGGAAGACTCTGGAAGTCTTTCCCCGACCTCATCATCACTATATCTCCAGCCCCTCCAACTCCACATGGACAAGACTCTTCTCCAGCTCAAATGCCACTTCTATTCCTAGTGTGTTTACTTCTACAGAGCACTTACTGCATCATGCCTATTCTTATGCCGTCTCTGCACAAGTCTTCTTGCCCAAGGCTCTGCCTGATTTCAAATAGACCAGAGCTTGGCACATGGTTAGTGCTTACGTCAGTCAGCACTTTTTCTCCTGCATAATAAAACACCCCAAAACTTAGAAGTGGCTTAAAACAATAACTAGTTCATGATTTTATGGGTCAGCATTTTAGTTTGGGTTCAGCTGGGCAGTTGTTCTGGCCTCAGCTGGACTCACACATGTACCTGGGTGAGTGGCTAGGCAGCCAGAGGCCTCTGCATCTAGGAGTGGCTGTCGACTGAGGTAACTGGGCCACATGTCTCTCATTCACCAGCAGGCTAGCCCAATGTGGCTCACATGGAGCTTCAGGGTTCTAAGAGCAAGAGTGGAATCAGGCAAGGTCTCTCAAGGGCTAGGCTCAAAACTGGCACTACATCACTTCTGACTTTTTTTAACCTTAATAAAAGGCCACATCTTCACATACGACTACATTGGTGGTTAGGGTTTCAACATATGAATTTGGGGGGATATGATTCAGTACATAGCACCCATGTACTCACCTTTCCTTTACTGAGGCAGCTATTTGGTATTTTGTAGGCCTTATTGAAACTGCCAGGCTGGAGCTCCCTCCACCCAACCACACCCTTCCCTTCTCCCCCTGCATTTTCCTTCCTCTGACTAGGAAGGTAGAAACTCATAGGAAGGATATTGTTAAGAGAGTTGCCTGGTGATCAAAATACAAGAAATTCTTCTGGAAGGAGGGAGTCTGGAGTTTCCAAGAGAAACACACTCATGCCAAGTCCTGGGGTGGTTCAGTGTGACAATTGTATGGACACATACAATTCCCATCAAAGATGCCCCAAAATACACTTTTAGCTTCAGTTGTTCAGATATGTCACAATAAAAGTGAGTTTTTAGGTCTACAATATGCACTCTCCCCCAAGTCATTTTAGCCTCTAACCATTGACCAATCCAGCTCTGCACTCCTCCTGACCCTGAATGTGCTACCAATCATTTATTTATTCAACAGGCACTTACTGAGCACCTACATATGCCAGGCACCTGTGCTAGTCCCTGGAGAAGCAGAGGACACAATAGCTGCTTTCATGGTACTTATGGTGCAGTGGAGAGGCAGATACTAATTAAACAATCACATTTATAACAGTGCAGGCTGTGTGGAGATGAGCGCCTATGGAAGTCAAGCCTGGCAGAGGGTAGGGAAGGCTTCCCTGAGAAAATCCTTCTAAGTGGGATGGGACGAGTAAGAGTCAACTATGTGGATATTAGGAAGTACAGCAGTTTTCTAACGCTATACATAGAAAATAGTGACAAACTGACACAGCTTTTTTTTTCTAACCACAAACTTAGCAACTTAAAACAATACACTTATTATCTACAGTTCCTGTGGGTCAGGAGTCCAGGCACAGCTTAGCTGGTGCTGGCAAGGCTGTGATGAAGGTGGGAGGAAGGGCTGCATTTTCACGTGGAAGCCTGACTGGGGAACTGGGGAAGGATCTACGTCCAGGCTCACTCAGGTTGTTGACCGAATTCATTTCCTTGTGAATGTAGGACCCAGGGCACCTGGCTTGTTCAAAGCCAGCAACGGAAGGGGGATTAGAATGAGTCTGTTAGCAACATGGAGTCTTACAAAACTTGATGTAATCACAGGAGTGACATTCCATCACCTCTGCCATATTCTACTGGTTAGAAGCAAGTCACAGGTCCCACCCCCACTCAAGGACGTGAACACCCGGAAGTGAAGAACACAGGGGTCACCTTAATGTCTGGTCACCACAGAGAACAACCAAGCAAAGGGACTAGCATGTGCAAAGGCCCTGTGACAGTAAGGAACACGGTCCATCTGAGGAACAGGAGCACAGAAAGCGAGAGGGAGAAAGGTAGATGAGCCAGAACAGGGAGGGCGTCATTCAAGATTCCAAGAATAATGGGAAGCCATGGAAGAAAGGAAGATGACACAATCCAGTACACACCGCCAACCATTGTTACTCCAGGGCTTCTGAGCCTAATTCAGTGCAGGTGGATGAATAACCCCATCCAAATCCAGCCAAAGAACTGGATGCAGGAGCTGTCGCCAAGGCAGGTGAATTCCAGGGCTAGGTGGAAGCTGCACATTGTTCACCCCTTAATCTAGAGCCAGGGCCATACCAGGGGCTGAGTAAATATTTCTGAAAGAGTTAGTTGGAGAGATGAAAGCCAGGCAGCTAGTCCAGGGCCTACATGGAGAATCAGATCTCTAGCAATCGATTCCAAATTTTCTACTCTGAATTGACAGGGCCCACCCAGTCATCATAAAGAATTCCCATTGAAAACCCTCAGCTCCACCAAGAGAGGGCAGAAACTCCTGGGGGCAGAGCACCTCTGTCTCAACTTGGTGAGCACCCACTCTTGGCTCCCAGGCTCTGTATACTGTGCGCCTTGCCCCTGGGCTGTGGCTGGCACCATTCATTGTTTGGAATGACAATGTATTTGCATTTCATAAGTGCTCTTTCTGGTTGGAGCTCAACCTATCAAAACCAGGCACATGCCACTGGGACTTAGTGTAGCCTTAAGCATACTGCCCACTTTCACCTTGCAGGCCAGGGGTAATAGAGGGAGGGTTGTACCCATGAAGAATCTTCTCTTCTAAATATGGACATGAAGAGAGAGAGACAGGAACTAAAGTGTTGAATTGTAGCAAACAGGCAAATAATAAACTGGCTTCAATGGAGGACTTCATTATGCCTAAGTAACTTTGAAGAAACCATACCTCATTTTCTGAACTCTACAACCACAGACTTCTGTTGGCATCACCTGACAAGTCTTCCAAATGAGGAAATACTGAAACTGAAGCATGGTGCCCTCTGGCATACCATGTCACTTTCCTACCTGCCCCTCTTCTCCCAGCCTTGTGGCTCCTGGCATCTTTTTGGATCTCACTGGTGCTTAACCACCATTCCCATCAGCAAGACCTTGGCTGGGCCTGACATTTAGTCCTCAGGAGAGCACTTTGTGAATGAGAGGTTCCTCCTCTTTATTTTTCAGATGTGAGAACATGGTCATACAGCAGGCAGGTGGAGGAACCAGCATTTGAACCAAGGCATGTCTGATATCAAAGCCTGTGCACAGTGGACTGTTTCCAACCACAGTGAGAGGCCAGAGAATTTCTAGAGACACAGCAGGTGACCTTTGGCAAGCTACCTTCTCTGAAGCTATTTCCTCACCTGTAAATAGGCATAATAACATCTACCCTTTTATGGCAGTTAGGATACTAGAGATAAAATCTCTAGAAGGCCTAGTACAGCACCTGACTCAGCCTAAATGTCTACATGTTATCTATAACTATCATCACCTTTTGAACATATTGTGTCTCTTATGTTCCAGCTCAGGAAATGGATGCTGCTCATCCCCCAATGAGTTCGGCAGATGTGAAGATAAAGAGTGGGCACCCAGGGGCATCTTACCCTCTTTATAATGCAGGAGGTCAGCAGGTGCAGGAGAAAGTGCATAGGATGGCCAGCCAGAAGCTTGAGCACTAGTCCCAGCTCCATGGGTCCTGGATGTATGACCTCAGAGAAGTCATGACCTCTTTGAGCCTCAGTTTCTTTCTCTGTAGAATATAGATAAGAATAATAAGCAGCTTGCCTCCATCACAGGGCTGTGGCTCAGTTTAAGTGAAATAATGGTCTGAATATGCTTTGTAAAGTGGAAAAGTGTTATCCAAAGATAAGAGGCTATTATCCTTATGAAGATACAGATCTAGGGGCTATTATCCTTATGATGATACAGATCTAGGGGCTATTATCCCTATGATAATAGAGATCTAGTGTGGGTGGCCACATTATAGAGGGTGGGGAACAACCAATCTTCTTCTGCCCCTGGGAAAGACAGAAGCAGAGGAATAGAGTATGAGGTGGCTATAGTGGAGTTAGAAGGAATGAGCTTTGAGAAGCCACAGTAGCTAACTAGTAGAATAACAGACTACAGGAAGCGCACACTTGGCTTAAAGATACTCAGGCCACTTCCATTTAAAAAAAATCAAGTTATACTAATAAATACTAAAAGTTCCAAGAAAGGGCTGCCCTAAAGTGGTATAATTTACATGTTCAGTCCTAGCAGAACATCAGTTATGGATCTAGGGGTACTGTACCTGTGAGGTTACAATTGCATCAGCAGCTTCCAAGTCCCCAAAGACCTAGATGACATTCAGAGATAAGAGTCTTCTCCCAGTTCCAATGTGCGGGTCTTTTCCTCACCACCAAGCAAGTCTCCAACACCGGATGGGTATCCTACAATTTAGGTCAATTCTGACACTAACTACCTGGAGATAGCGTCAGATCCCACAGGTTATAGACTCAGTCCTACAATCCTACAAGACTGCGTCACTCCCCCCCACACACACACTTCAGATACCAATTGCAAGCCCAAGTTGTCACCTGTGCTTCTGATCAACTGGCTATAGATTTGAGATTCTAACTACTCCATCCTTGGGTTTGATTAATTTGCTAGAGCAACTCACAGAACTCAGAAAACATTCTACTTACTAGATTACCAGTTTATTATAAAAAGATACAACTCAGGAACCACCAGATGGAAGAGATACATAGGGCAAGATACCGGGTAAGGGTGCAGAGTTTTCACGCTCTCTCTATGTGTGCCGCTCTCCCCAAATCTCCAAGTGTTCCTCAATCAGGAAGCTCTCCAAACTCCTCCCCATCCCAGTCCTTTTTAGTTTTTATGGAGGCTTCATGACAAAGGCATGATTGATTAAATAATTAGCCATTGGTGACTGATCTCAATCTCCAGCCCCTCTGTCATCCCCAGAGATCAGGAGTGTGTGGGACTGAAGGTTCCAACCCTCCAATCACATGGTTGGTTTCGTTCTCTGAGTAGTGAAGTTGTAGCTGTTTTACTTGGGCTAAACACTTATATCTCAGCCTCAATTTCCTCATTCACAAAACAAGAAAATACTGACGTTCATAGTATCCATGATTACCTTTTCAATTCCATCTTGGGCAAATTGTGGGCAGAGGCAATGCTGCCTAGAGCAGCAGTTCTCAAAGTGCGATTTGGAGATCCCTGGGAGGGGTGGCCCCTGAGACCCTGTCTAGGAACCTGTGAGGGTACCTCTTTTCAACTGCATACCTGTATGAATCTGGGTTTTCTTCAGATGCTTGAATCAAAACATCACAACGAACTGAATGCAGAGACAGATGTGAGACTCCAGCTGTCTTCTACTAAGCAGACATTAAAATGTTTGCAAAAATGTAAAACAATACAACTTTTCTCACTAATTTGGGGGGGAAATATAAATTTAAAAATACAAATACATTAACATGTAATGACATTTTATGTACTAAAGAACATTTTTAAATTGTTTTCATTTTAATGCAGTAATTATCAATAGATATAATCCACACAAACAAAAGGTCTTTGGGATCCTTAATAATTTTTAAGAATGTAAATTTTGAGAATTAGCCCATGCACCAGGGGTCACCAGTTCGACTCCCAGTCAGGGCACATGCTGGGTTATGGCTCAGTCCCCAGAAGGGGGTGTGCAAGAGGCAGCAGATTGAAGTTTCTCTCTCATCGATGTTTCTATCTCTCTCCCTCCCTTCTTCTCTCTAAAATCAATAAAAACATGTTATATTTTTTTAAAAAGAATGTAAATTTTGAGACCATACTGTATTCTTTCTTGGAGGAAAAAACAGGTTTCAGATCTAGATTTTTCAGGTACCTTGTGGTCCTAACCCTCCCCTGTGCTTCTGTGTTTTGTTTTTATTGATTTTAGAGAGAGAGGAGGGGAGAGAAACATCGATTTGTTGTTCCACTTATTTGTGTATTCATTGGTTGATTCTTGAATGTGCCCTGACTGGGGATGGAACCCACAACCTTGGTTATCAGGAAGATGCTCTAACCAACTGAGCTACACAGCCAGGGCTTCTGGGCCTCAGTTTCTTTATCTCTAACTCAATACTCATCCTTATGACACGGGTAGTTATTAATCTCTTTTCTTCATGTTTATATGTTGTATTATATGTGTATATAGAGCCTTTCTCTAGAAGGACACACAACAAAATGGCACCAGTGGTTCCCCTGGAAAGGGGAACTGGGAAACTGGGAGACCGTGACACCGTAAACATTTCTGCTCTGATTTGTTCTTTAAAACATCAAGCATGCATTGCCTACATTTATTACTGAGCAATTAAAAGTAAAACTACACTTTTGCTTAGAGGGTTAGGAATCAAAAGTCCGCTCAAGTAGTGCTGACAATTAAAAGAAAAAAGCCAGTAAAGTTTTCCGTGCCTACCTTCGCGGGGCTCGCAAACACTTCGCGCAGGTCCCTTCCCGCTCACGTCCGGCCCTGGTAGGCGTGGAGCCGTCCACGGCCCCGCCCCTTTTGGCCGCGGTCCCGCCCACGCGACGTCACTTCCGGCAAACCCGTTTCCTCGAACTCCTGCTGGCTCCCGCCTTCGCCCGCTTCCGGTTGTCGTCGTCGCCGCTGCTGCCGCTGCTGCTTCTGCTGAGGCTGCTGGCGGAGGCCGGAGGATCAGGCGGCGGCGGCGGCGGCGGCTGAGAGGGCGGCGGCAGCAGAGCGGGACAAGGGAGCGAGAGGAAGCCTGAGAGGAGCAAGCTGAGAGCGCTCAGCCCCGCCCGCCCTTCCGCGCGCCCGAGCTGCCGGAGTAGCCCGAGCCCCCAGCCGCCGCCGCCGCCGCCCGCCTGTCCTTCCGCGGGACAAAGCCCGAGATCCCGCGCCTAGAGCCATGTCCTCGTCCGCCAGCAGCGGCCACCAGCCAAGCCAGAGCCGTGCCATCCCCACCCGCACCGTGCCCATCAGCGACGCCGCGCAGCTACCTCATGACTATTGCACCACGCCCGGGGGAACGCTCTTCTCCACCACTCCGGGAGGTGAGCACCCGCCGCGGCTCCCCGGGCACCGTGCGGCCCACAACCCCCGAGCCTGCAATCAGCTACGTCCACCGTGTCCCGCTGGTCTCCCGCCGTGGCCCTTTAACTCAGGGCGTGTCCACGCTTGGGCCGCTCGCTTGGGCCAACTTCCCCGACCCAACCTGCCCAGCTCCACCAAAGCCCCCTGGGGCTGCCCTCGGGAACCTTAACTTCGAATTCTCTGTTGCCCGCAGCTCGATTGAGCGCGCGCCCACTCTGGAAACGTGGCTCTCCTGTCGCGGAAGGAAAAAAAAAAAAAAGCCCTTGTTCCCGCTTCGTGGCAGGTTTATGCACTCGACCTAGTTTTCTTCCCCTTCTCCGCCTCCTCCCCCTCCCGGGCAAATTTGTCTACACTTGGCCTTGCACTCATTCTGCATTACCTCTGCCTCTTGCATATTGTGCATTTTTGCACATTAATACTTGATTTTTGGAGTTGTCTCCTAGGTTTTTTTAGAAAGAAGTTGGGGAGAGGAATTCGCTCTTGGGACTCTGCGATGACTTGTTTTGCTGCTTTTAGAACACTAGGAGTAGGCTGGAATGCGGAGTTTGGAAGCCTCGCCCAGCGTTATCCTGCTTTGACAGTATTGTTTACTTTGCAGACGAGGCCCCACGGGTGGGGAGAGTCCCCAGGCTGGAGGACAGAGTGATGATAAAGTAATGCTCAAGTAATAGTCAAGGGAAAGGAGGTGGGAATGGTAGAGCGCTGGCAGCCTTAAGGGAGTAGGGTTTTGGCAGCGACAAGTTTGGAGATAGATTGAAGAGGCCATTATCAAGGAGGGCACCCTGGTCGGTGGGATTGCTTGATTTTGAGGAAGGGGCAGTGCAGAGGGAGGTTCCTGGGCATTGCTTTTCAAATTACCACCAGGAACTGTTTACAAGGAAGGTTGTACCAGTTGTACCACAACCAAACGCGCTCAATAGAGGTGGGGTAGAGGTGAAGCGCTAAATTGGTCACGGGAAAAGGGAGCTCAAAGGTTGTGTGTCCCCCTGACTGGGCTGTTCTCCAAAGGGAGGAAACTAGAAAGCGATATTAAGGGGCCTTATTGAAGGGAATGGTGGTTCATTTTTAACTTCGGAACTTTACCTTCTTTTGGTGATGGGGTGCCCTGTCACTAGAGGTTTGGGACTGTGCTGGCAGCCCCTGCAGTCTCCAAGACTGCTAGATTGTTCCTGTAGCCTGGGCTCACCAGTTGTACTACAACCAAACGGGCCCAGTTAGGCGTTGGCTGTCCTTGAATCCGTTCCACAGTACAAGGGACCTTAGAGTAGTAAGACCTTGCCAATAAGGGATGAAAATCTGGGAGACAGCTCTACAGAGGAATCCAGCCAGGCCACTCTAGAGGGAAGGGGTGGCTGGCTTGGAAGACTTTAAAATAGCCTAGGCCTGAGAAGTTCATAATATGTATGGAGAGCTGGGTTTAAGGAAGGTTTAACTGCAAAACAGTGAGGTTTCTTAGTGAGGTTGCTTACTTCATTGGAGAAACCTCCCTCCGGATCTGATCTGTTTAAGGCCAGCCCCTGAGCATATTGAGACCTTGCTTTTTAGTTGTGAAAGATTTTGGCAGACCAGAATCTGTTCCAGGTAGTGTTGTCTTGAACTTGAACTGACAGCTTTTAAGGAACGGATATTGTTTTCTGAGGTGATGGAAAGGAATTTATAACATAGAATTCTTTGTGATCAGTAAATTCCTCTGCTTCCAGCAGTTCAGAAGGTAATGTCATAGTAACAATTGCAACTCAGCTATTATTTGGTTGGGGAAGGAATTAAATGTTTAGCTTGTATAGCAGTGATTTTTAACCATTTTCATCTCATGGTACACATAAGCTAATTACTAAAATTCTGTGGCACACCAAAAAATACATTTTTTGCTCATCTGACAAAAAATAGATATAATTTTGATTCATTCACACCAGACGGCTATTGTATTGGCTGTTGTCATTTTTTTATTTGACAACCTAAGGGAAAAGGGGTCAGTGCCCCTGACTACATAGTCAGGTGTTGCATGTTTTAAAAATTCTTGTGGCAAACCAGTTGAAAATCACTGCTACAGAGTAATCATTATTCCCCTGAGAGAAGAGACACAGAGGGGCACCCCTTTGGCATATTTCAAAGAGACAAGCTACCATGCTTTTAAAATAAGGGCATATTCTTTAAGCTTTGCTTTAAAGATAGAATCCAGTCTAGTAGTTTGGATTAGTTCCTAAAATGCTTGGAAAGATTCTGCCAGGAATACTGATCATTTACCCAACACACAGTTACTACTGCTTTCTCAAATATCATTTAACCTGCCTCCAGATAGTTTCTGCACACACAGTTGTTGTTTTCAGATTTAAATACTTGTCATGTTAGCTCATCTATTACATTAAGCCTGTATTTATTGGGAGAACACATTGTGATCGTTGGATTTTTAACACAAAGACTTACATAATGTGTTTCTGAATATACCACTGTTGCAATTGGATTTAATCACTATTTTATAGCAGTTAACTTGGTGCTGTTGTGATGTTTAATACTTACTGATTTAATTTCCCCCAGCTCTCCATACATATTATGCCCTCATGGTTTGTTCATTTCTCTTGTTACATTCCTCTCTCTCTCCCCCATGTAATTTTATTTCCCAGAACCAGGATAAGATAGTTTGTTGTTATTTGGTCTCCTCCAGACCCCTGAATTAATGTGGTTAGGTATCTTGAGTGAGTTTTGTGGGCCCAGTGCAGTGCTTTGCACAAAAGAGGACTACAGACAAAAGTAGGAAATGCAATCCTTGCTCTTAATGGTCTTAAAATCTTTTTTTAAAATCCTCACCCAAGGATATGTTTTTATTGATTTTAGAGAGAGGAAGGGGGAGAAAGAGAGAGAGGGAGAAACATCAATGTTTTACATTGATCGGCTGCCTCCCTTACGTACCCTGACTGGGGTTGAACCTACCACCTGGTTATGTGCCCTGACCAGAATCGAACCCACAACCTTTCAGTGCATGGATGCCACTTTAACCAACTGAACCACACTGTCCAGGGCTGAATGGTCTTAAAATCTTGATGGGTGTTGAGGATGGATAAGATTTTTAGTTCTAGAACAAAATGCTTGTATAGATGTTAAGTGCTAACATTTAGAAAAATTACAGTCACTCAGCTTGTATTAGAAATCTATTTACTGTGGTTTGAGAAAAGATGGGTGAAAACACACTTGCTGTAACCTTAGATTTCTCATATTACTTTCCTCGTTATTAGGGAAGAGAAAAAATTTTGGTAAATAAATTCAAGGGGGAAAATGCCCTTGGATTTTATTCAATTTTGGTTCTTTGAGAAACTACTTCTAGCCTCAATGGAAGGTAAAATTATTAGTTGGCTTCACTCTCAAAATACTCTGATTATCTAAGAGAAAATGAAGCCCTGAGAAATTAAGTAACTTGTTAGTGAGTATCATACTGCTAATTAATGGCAATGGGTAGCCTCAAATTTAGTGTCCTATCCCTATTCCAGTTTTCTCCTTCACTATCATAAGATGCATATTTTACTGAAAAAGAAAGTTTTCAGACATTTAAAGAGACTTTTCTGCCTCTGGAATGCTAGCTAATGTGATTCTTTCTGCTACCTTTCTCCTTTTGTAAATTCTGAACTGTCTCCTTCAAGGAGACTTGTGCTCTGGGGAATGAGCAGAAATATAGACACACCTCTTTCAGCGTTTCTTTCTGCCTCCCCGCCCCTGCATAACAGCCTCCTCAGCTGTGGAAAAGTATGCTGTTGCCATAACAAGAGCACCAGAGGGGAACTAACTATGATGGTCTGAAATCTTGTTCATGCCTTTACTCCTTTCTGCCAGAGTTGCTGTGATTGGTTCACTGGGCCAGCATTACCTGAAGACCATTAGAAGGGTTTGTAAATAAAGAAGGCAGGAAGAAGGGGAAAGAATCTGCTTGGATTATTAATCAAATAAGAGTACTTTGGGGTAGTCCTGAGTTTTAATGTGGTTTCTTAGGAGAAATGAATAGAGCTCTGTGTATAGATATGGGGAAGGAAGGTCAGTTTCTGACTGTCAAAATTTCTAATTCAGTGACCTTGGGCTGAGTTTATTCTAGGCCAAAAACTTCTGAACAAACAAATGTACTAGCTCTCTAACTTTAGTTAACCAAAAGGCTTTGTTATTACATGTGAGAAGTGCATGAAAAACATAGTGAAAGGTGTTCAATCATTTTGCCTTGTGTTCAAAGAAGTGTCATTTACTTATCTCAGAGTAACAGAACTTAACATGTGTTGTCACCCCATGGAAGAGTCAGCTTTAGTCTCATATTCATCAGTGGCCAAAAGATATATTAAAGAAGATGTACGTCATTTTTTATGTTGGGTGCATTTTTGCTGATGAGAAACTGAATTCTGAGCCCGGGGAAGGCAGCAAGTCCTCATCCTCGAGGTACACGGCAGTGCGTTGTCAGGTGCATTCTGACAAGGGAAGACAGAGCTCTTACAAGTCTGTAGTGCAACATGCATGACAGACCTGTACACAGCTCCCTTCAGCTCTCCTGAGGCTGAAGTGTCTAACAGGAAGGATGAAAAGTGACGAATTTGTAAACTAACACTCTCAAGGGTTATTTAGCAAAGACTTTGAGGACTGCAGTCTTAGAGCCAATTTTATAGGAGGGGTCTTGCATGGTTTACACACACTGTTGGCTTGATTCCTGCTAAAGGTCTGCAGATCATTCAGGGTAAAGTTAATGTGGGAAAAGTTAGTTCATCTGGTTGGAGAGGAAGAGAGTCTGAGCAGGAGAATAGTTTCTTGGTGAATGGCAGAACTTTTTCTTGACTCCCAAGACTTCAGATGAACAAATTAATATTTAAAATATTTTTTGTGGCTCCATTTATACTAGGACAAAAGTCAGTTGAGACTTTCAGTTATTCAACTTATTGAATAGGTGAAGCCTAGGTTACCATTTTCAAATTTTTTCATCATGGAACTTTGTTTTGTTAAGGTCCCTTAAAATCTGTGTGCTCCTTATGACCCAGCAGCTATCCATTTGGTGTGAGGCTAGTTTTTAAAGGCCCCCTTCACTTGGTTCTCAGGCCATAGCTTGAAGCCAAAAGCTCAGAAATCTATGAATGTTTACATCTAAATAAATTATCCTTCACATCTCTAGGACAAATGCCCTGACAAACAGAAGCTGTTTATTTCATTGAGTAGTTTAAAAAGTAAAAACCTTAATAAGCAAGGGTGTTAACTGGAAAATACAATTTAATTGTTGGGATTTTCTATATACAAGATCACATACTGTAAATAGACAGTTTTACATCTTCCTTATCAATCTGGGTACTTTTAATTTCTTTTTCTGGGGTAATTTCCCTGGCTAGAGCCTTGTCTTGACTTGTTCTCAATAATAGGGGGGGAAAAAATAAGTCTCGTCATCAGGTAAGATGTTAGCTGTAGGTTTTTCATAGTTGCCCTTTGTCAGGTTGAGGAAGTTCTCTTTTATTTCTTGTCTGTTGAATGTTTTTATTATGAAAGAGTATTGGGTTTTGTCAGATGCTTTTTTCTTTTCTTTTTGCATCTTGAGATGATTGTGTGATATTTTCACTTTTATCCTATTAATATGACAGTGTTACATTAATTGATTTTTGGATGTTGAACCAGCCTTGCATTCCTGGGATAAATCCCACTTGGTTATGGTGTGTAATCTTTTTTATATGTTGCTGTATTTGGTTGAGGATTTTTGCATCTGTATTCATGAGGGATATTAGTTTGTATTTTTCTTGTGCTATTTTCGTCTAGTTTTAGTTTCAAAGTAATACCTCATTTAATGTTAATTTTTATAGAACTAGCCTGCTGTTTATAACAGGAGTGCTTGTTATGTACTGGTGAAGAGAGACCATTGCTCTCCAGGTCCTAAGAGATAATTCTCAGAAAGTATGAGAAGCTTGTGATTCTTCATTTTAAGATGTCAATTAATTATTTGGGCCTCAGAGAGGAGTTCATCTCATCACCAGAGACTGTTTCTGTTAGAGTTGGGCTGCTTTTACGTTGAAATGAAACCACTCTCTGGTCTGGTCTGAGAAGTTCTTTGAACTATTAGGAATAGGCAGCAGATAAGAACAGTGACCTAGACCAGTGATTTTCCAGTAGGCTTTTGCTTTTTACAGACTTTATTGATAGAGTTCAAGTTCCTTACTGCAAATAAAAGTTGAAGGTGTTGATAGATATGCATTGTTTTTTATTTTTAATAAGTGCCTAAGAGGAGTAAACTTGGGAGGAAAACAAATCGATAGAGTGAAAGCCAGATTTGAATCTGAGTGCTTTCCCCATACCAATAAGCAGTGATCTTTCATTAATTATTAGCATTACAAACAGAGGCTGAGCCACAACATCTGTGAAATCTAGTTTGAAGAATGGATCCCAGGATGCAGTCAGATCCAACCAGCATTTCATGGAGTTAGGGTCTGGCATTTCTTGTGGAGAAAATTTATTTCAAGATGAATGTTCAAGCCTAAACAGAAGTGGACATATTTGATATACTTTATTTTGACCCAGATTTTCTGATGGTCAAGGCTAGACAAACTTAAAATCAAATGGCATTTACGATTAATTTTTGGTTCATACACCACTTTGGACTTGGTACTAGCTTAAAAGATCATTTGCTTCAACTCATTTTTTGCAGCCAAGACTCAAGAGAACCATATTTGCTTAGAGAACCTCACTTACTCGTGTTGATTTCCAAATCCCTGTGTCACTATATGTTCTCCACAAACACTTTTAACTTTTCTGGGTATTAGTGTCTTCATCTGTAAAATAACTGGCTTCCTGCATGCAGATACTCTCTGAGGCTTCTTTTAACACTGGGCCTTCTGAAGAGGAGCACTCTCATTGTCAACTTCCCTTTCACCATAGGTGTGTGTTCTATTATAATGGCAGTATCCTAAGTGATTGGGCAGGAAGCCATCCTTTGACCTTAATATCTTGGAAATTTTTGCTCCTGGAAGTTATTGAGACTTGGAATTAGTCAAAGGACAATAGGATTGGCTTAACACAAACTTTGGATGTCTTTCTTTTGCCACAATAATCTGGTCATAAACTAAGTTATTAGATCCTGAGTCTCCCATCATGCATTTTGTTGATGTAAAAATTGTCCCTTTCTTGGTTTTATTAGCACATTAGGAATTTAATGGTTACACACACTGAATGTGCGTTGGCCACCATCAACCTCTCTGGAGGATACTGAGTTAGGCAGCTTTTAGTTTCCTTTGGGTTATCTGGTGTAGAGCTTTTAAGAGTCTGTCTTTTCATCCAGAGCCTCCATGAAGAACAGATGTTTGAAACTGAAGTTTCTTCAGGAATGTTCTTTAATCAGTCAGTCAAACACAGGCTTTTATCGCCTTCCCAAGCTGGAGAAATAAAAAGCAGAGAAAACAACTTACTTTATAAGTACTTTCTGTATTTTCCCTTATTGGGGGGAAGAGGGGACAGGAAGAGGCTGACTTCCTTTCATTAGAAGCACTTTGCTGCTCGTTCATCTTATATTTATTTCTTATCTCTTGGCGGGCCCTTACGTGAGGCACAGATGGAGAATTGTCAAGAATTTGTAATAGGATACTGGGGTTACTTGCCAAGTGCTTAGTTTCTTTTTAATTCAATTCCTAGTTTTGAAGGATACCTTCCTTCCTCATGGCCTTTGCTGCCTTAGCAGTGTCAGTCTCTTATGTATATATTTATGAGTACTTTGGAGTCACCTTTTTTTTTTTCAATTCCTTGTCTTTTTTTTTTTTTACTCTGTCTCTTGAACTTAAAATTTTTTGTAGGGGAGGGGTCTAGGCTTTAAACAATGGGAATTTATTCCCACATTTTTGGAAGCTAGAAGTCTGAAATCAAGTCTGTTTTTTACAGTGTTAAACTATACATAACATAAAATTTACCATTTTAACCATTTTTAAGTGTACAGTTTCATGGCATTGAGTACATTCACATTATTTTGCAATCATCTCCACCATTCATCTACAGGACTTTCATCTTCCCAAACGGAAACATGCTACCCATTAAACAATAACTCCCCATTACCCACCCATTCTCAGCCCCTGGCAACCACCTTTCTACTCTGTCTCTCCGAATTTGACTACTCTAGGTACCTTATGTAAATTAAATCATTCAATAATTGTCCTTTTGTGACTGACTTGTTTGACTTAGCATAATGTCTTCAAAATTCATGCAGTCATGCTTTTATTTTTCTTTTACATTCGTTTTCTATACCTATGAAAGTAAGCTCTGCAAGTGATAGTATTAGTAGGCCAATAACAAAAAGCAACATCATGCCCCATCTCCTCTAATCTCCATTTCCACTCCCCAAAGAAACCATTTTAAACTCTTAGCTGCCTCTTCCTGTTTTACCTCTGGATTTCTGAATAACATGATTTAATGCTATTTCTCAGTTTTTTTATATTAACAGTTCCCTATATAGAAGATGAGGATACACCCTTTTCCCAGTATATATACTTCTACCTCCCAGCCTCCTAATTTAAATTTTAACCCACTTTGGTTAAATTAATAGTTATTAAATTTAGCTAAATATTAAACACAGATGTGGTTGACACTGTTGGTTTCCAGCCCAGTAGCCATTCCATCTTTGCTATCCCAGATATCCTCATTTTTTTAAGTGGCAGCATGCAGGCCCCAGGATATACACCATGATTCTTCTATGGCTTCCCCAGTGTCCATTCTGGGGAATGGACACATTCCCCAGTGTCTGACTCAGTTCTGGCCAAATGAGATGTGGGGAGAAGTTGGCTAGGGTTTTCTGAGAAAGACTTTCCTCTTGGATGGAGACAGTCCCCTGAGGAAAGCCTAGGTTGACTCCTCACTCCCTTTCTGCCTGGTACACTGTTGTGTGAGGGTGTAGGTCCATCTCAGCTTTCTTGGAGGGGTTTGTCACCACCTTATTTAAGCTATGCAATTTGGGCAAGTTATGTTTCTGTTGTGAGCTGTCTGTTTGCATGAGTGTATGCTTAATTCTGATTCTGGAAACAGCCTTAAACAGAATTTTATGATGGAGGACACTAAAGGTAGAGTTAACTCCTACCTTGTCAGTTAACCATGTTACAGTGGACATTCGTGGTTTTATTTAAAGTTACACAGTTACATAGCTTAATTCGTGGATTAATTATCATTTAAACTAAGCTACTTGGCTTTGGAGGAGGCCCTTAGACTGGAATGACCTTGTTTCTGTACTAACCATCTTGGCAAGCATAATTTTGGGACTCATTCATTGGCCTTCTTGTTCTCTGTCATTTGAAAAATAGTATTTAGATCTACAGGTAGAAACTTTTTTCTTCCTCTCTACTCTCCATCAAAAGGACTTGGTTTTCCTCTTGTGTTTGCTAGTAATGTCAGCATCAGGAACATGCTGGCTCGAGGTATTAGATTTATCCTAATATCTGGTCATCAAGGGATAAAGAAAATTTATAAATATCTAATGCTAACCCTAGATATAAAAGTTTCTATTCTGAAATCCAGACATGAAGACTAAAGTAATACAGGCACATTTTAAAAAACAAAATAGAAAAATCTAACAGAAGAGAAGTGCATAAAATGCAAAGTAAACCGTCAGTAGACAACTGCTTTTAATAGTTTCTATTTATAGTCCTTTTATTGATTACTGCTGTTGCTGTAAGTAATTTATGTATACCACAGTTTCTCTGTTTCTTAACATTAGATAATACCATTGACTCCCTGTTATGAAAGATGAGGAATCTAGGACACTTTCATTATTTTCTACCTCATTTCCCCTACCCTCTCAATTTACCACTTTCTGTAAATTGTGTTATCATTTTTGGTTCTTCTGGGTAGTTACCTTTAAAACTCTAAATAATGTAGTTAAACCTCTGTGTCTTGATCTGTCACCTATAGCTCTCCTCTGCATAAGATTATACTACCCACGTGTCCTACCTGTCCTTTGCTGATAGGATCAACCTTCCATTAATTTTGCAATGTCAAGGTCTATAACATTTACATACTCTTCCTTTACTATAATAACTTTTATTATGGTTTGATTATAAACATTGAAAACTAGTTAATAGCATCCCTAATGATGTGATCTTTATAACTTTTCAATGTAAAACCAAGGGGTATGATTATTTTTATAGAAAGGGAAATGGAAAACTCACTAGAAGGAAAAAGTTTCCATTGTTAAGGTCAAATAGATTTTTTTTTTTAACATTCCATCAATTGATCAAAATCATGCCCTATTTTAATACTGTGTTATATGCAAGCTGTGGATTTCTTGTATGGTCTTTTGTTTTCCTTCAGGAATTTAGGTTAACTTGTTTCTAATTAGTTGTAGATGTATTGGTTGACATTAAATTGGGCTGACATAAATGTGACAGGCAGTTTGGAAGAAAAGTGAATTACTAGGAAGTTCTTGTTTCAGGAAGTATATGTCTCTGCATGAATGTGTATAAGAGGCTTTGGGTATTTTTAGGTTTTTTAATTGGCTGTCTTGGAATTCATGTAATTTCACAGTAAACACAATATCTGACAAAGGAAATAAAGGGTTTTTTCCTGGCATTTTATTCATAGTCAAGTCTTTATGTTTTTCTTTGAGTAGGTTTGGTTGTTTGAATGTCTTACGCTGCTGAATTACACCATAGGCTCTTTAGTCACTAACAGGCTGAGTCCCCCTTTTTGCTATATATCTGCTACAATGGATTGTTTTTAGTTTGCAGTAATCTAAAATTCAAACTTAAAATACCGTGCTTTTGTATTCATATTTTCCCTGACTATATTTGAGAACATTAACAGCATCAGTTAGGACCCTACTTTTTCAGGGTGTCTTCTCTTCTAAATTACTTGCTTTTTTGCATTCAAAACCATGTATTGTAGGAATCCACTAAAAAAATTATTAGAACTATTAAATGAATTTAACAAAGTTACAGTATAAAATATTGGTGTACAAAAATCAATTGTATTTCTACACACTTGCAATGAGCAATTCAAAAATTAAATCAGGAAAACAATTCCATCTGTAAAGCATAAAAATAATAAAATGGATAAGAATATATTTAACCAAAAAAGCTCAAAACTTATACTGTGGAAACTGTAAAACATTGTTGAAAGAAACTAAAAAGACCTAAACAAATAGAAACACATTCAGGGCCTTAATATTGTTAGGGAAGTAAAACTTTCCAAATTAATTTATACATTTAGCACAATCCCCATCAAAATCCCAGCTGACTTCTTTGCAGAAATTCACAAGCTGACCCTAAAATTCATATGGAACTTCAAGAGACCTAAAATAGCCCAAAAAATCTTGAAATACAAAAACAAAGTTGGAAGATTTACACTTTCTTACTTCAAGTTATTACAAATTAAGACAGTGTGGTACCAGGTACTGCCATAAGGGTAGACACAGATAAATGGAAGTCCAAAAATTAACCCTCACAATTATGGCCAATTGATCTCTGACAAGGATGCCAAGACAATTAAATGGGGAAAAATAGTCTTTTCAACAAATGATGCTGGTGCAACTGCAAAAACTGAAGCTGGACCCCTTGACTGAAAGACTTAAATGTAAAAGCTAAAACTATAAAACTTTTAGAAGAAAATAGGCACATATCTTGATAATCTTGGTTAGGCAATAGTTTCTTAGATATGACACCAAAAGCTCAAGCAACAAAGTAAAAGACATAAATTGAACTTAAACAGAATTAAAAACTTTTGCTCTTCAAAGAACACTGTCACTGAAAAGTGAAAAGGCAACCCTTAGGATAGGAGAAAACACTTGCAAATCATATATGAATACGTGACTTGTATTCATCATATATAAAGAGCTCATAACTCTGTGGTAAAGAGACAAACCATTAAAAATGGGCAAAGGATCTTAATAGACATTTCTCCAAAGAAGACACATGTTAGAATGGCCAACAGGCATATGAAAAGATGCTCAACACTATTAGCCATTAGGGAAATGCAAATTAACATTAAACCACTGAGAGAGACCACTTCACACCCACTAGGATGGCTATAATAAAGAAGATAAGTGTTGGCTACAATGTGTATAAATTGGAACCCTCACACACTGCTGTTAGGATGTAAAATGTGTAGCCACTTTAGAAAACACTCTGGTGGTTTCTCAAAAGATTAAAAACAGTTACCATATTATCCAGCAATCCTACTCTTACTATATACCCAAGAGAAATGAAAACATACAGGGTGGGACTAAAGTAGGTTTAGCCCTGGTTGGTTTGGCTCAATGGTTAGAGTGCTGGCCTGAGGACTGAAGGCTCTCGGATTCAATTCCTGGTCAAGGGCACGACCTGGGTTGCAGGTTCCATTCCCAGCCCCTGTTGGGGCATGTGTGGGAGGCAACCAATCAGTGTATCTCACATAGGTGTTTCTCTATCTCCCTCCCTTCCATTGTCTCTCTGAAAAGCAATGGAAAAATATTCTCAGGTGAGGATTAACAAAATAAATTAATAAAATAATAAAAAGTAGGTTTACAGTTCATATAAAGATAATACAAGGATAAACTCTGTGTTTCACATACTCAAACTGTAAACCTACTTTTGTCCCACTCTATATGCCCACACAAAGCTTGTACATGAATGTTTATTGCAGCATTATTCAAAATGGAAACAACCCAGATGTCCATCAACTGATTAATTGATAAAATGGTGTATACCTACAATAGAATATTATTTGGCAATAAAAAAGAAAGTACTGATGAATACCAAACATGGATGAGCCTTGAAAACATTATACAAGTGAAAGAGGCAGTCATAAAAGACCACATATGATTCCATTTATATGAAATTTCCAGAATAAGCAAATGTATAGAGACAGAAAACAGGTGAGTGGTTCCTGGGGCTGGAAGAGGTTAGAGGAAAATGGGAAGGGACTGCTAAATGTATGCGGGTTACCTTTTGAGGATGATGACAGTGTTCTAAAATAGATTGAGGTGATGGCTGCACAATTCTGTGGATATCCTAAAAACTATTGAATTACACACTTTGAATGAATGAATTATATGCGACTTGTATCTCAATAAAGCGTAAAAAATGTATCTTGCCACCTCTGCAATCATAGAAGTTCTTCCAAGTTTCTCGTACCTCACACATATAGGTAGAATATTATTTCCTAGTTTCAATTACAGTTCTTTAATGCATATGTTATTGCTAATATGTAATTTAGAAATAGAAAGCTTACTTTATCCTATGCTTTTTTTCTAACACTTCATCTCCAATTTCCAAGCTTGGGGTATTGCAGAAGTGAGAATAATCTTGGCTCTAGCCAGTTTGGCTCAGTAGCTAGAGCGTATGCCCATGGACTGAAGTGTCCTGGGTTCGATTCTAGCCAAGGGCACGTACCTTGGTTGCAGGCTCCATCACCAGTCTGGGTATGTGCGGGAGGCAACCAATCGATGTCTCTCACATCGATTTCTCTCTCTTTCTCTCCCTCTCTCTCTCTCTCTCTCTCTCTCTCTGTTTCTCTTTCTCTCTTTCCCACTCTCTCTGAAAAGCAATGGAAGAAATATCCTGTGTGAGGATTAAAAAAAAAGAATAAGCTTTTTCTGACTTGCAGGTTTAATGTTGGTAAGAACATTTCACAGTAAAACCTCACCCTTCTGAAATCTAGTGGTGACAACAAAAGTGGGGGTGACACACAGATATGCAAAGTCCATCCACTCAAGTTCCTTCCCTTTGTTCATTGGAAAGCCATCAGGCCCCCTCTCGGTGTATTTGTTCTTATTTTACATAGCATTCAAATGAGCAGATCACAGATTTCCAAACCAAACAGATAAGAAGCTTCAAGTTTGAATGGGTGAAGGGTGAACTATAGGCAGAATCTTGCCACACCCTCCCACACCCCCTCCCCACACCCCTGTCCAGAAGTTGAAGCCCTACCCCCAATGTGATGATATTTGGAGCTGGGGTTTTTGAGAGGTAATTAGGTTTAGAATAGGTCATAAGGGTGGGGCCCTCACGATGAGATTAATGCCCCTATAAGATGAGACACTGGAGAGTTTGCTCCCCCCTTCTCCATATGCAAACACAGTGAAAAGGTAGCTATCTACATGCCCAAAAGAGATCTCTCAGCAGAAACAGTTCATGCTGGCACCTTGATCTTGGATTGCCCAAGAACTGTGAGAGAGTAAAGTTTTTGTTTAAGCTATGCTGCCTATGGTATTTTGTTGTGGCAGCCCACGCTAAGACATGGGGAACTTAGCCTAAGAGTGAGGGAGGAGACAAACTATGGAGGGAGGGATACAAGTACAACCTTGGCAATCTGAATTCTACACAGTGTAAGGAAAATAAAGAGCATCAGTTGAACTGGCCCTGAGACTTCCTAGGTTACAACATAGTGTAAAAGATGATTTTCAGGTGGATGCAGGGTAGAAGGGGTCAATGGTCAATGAGGGGAAAAGGGGACATCTGTAATACTTTCAACAATAAAGATTTTAAAAGTTTAAATGGGGAAAAAAAGATTTTAATAATGAGCCTGATTCATCAAGATGAATTTTCTGTTTAAGGTAGTAAAGTGTTTTAAACCCATATGAGAAAAATTTTCACCCAAAATAATTCAAATTATTCACTTTTTGAAAGGTGAACTGTTTTCTGCTGTCCAAAAGACTCATAATTTCCAGATGCCTTTTTGAGTTGTTATAAATAAAAATAATATAATAAAAATAACATAATAATAAAATAAAATATATAATTCTTATTTTTTTTAACAGTCTTTATTGATTTTTAGAGAGAGAGGAAGGGAGGGAGAGAGAAAGAGAGAGAAACAGTGATGTGAGAGAGAAACATTGATTGGCTGTCTCCCGTATGGTCAGGGACTGAACCCACAACCTGGGCAAGTGCCCTGACGGGGATTCCATCTGGCGTCCTCTCAGTGCACGAGGTGACGCTCCACCAACTGAGCTACACCAGCCAGGGCTATAATTCTTATTTTTCAAATCAAAGAGGGTAAAGGTAAATTTCTACTTTTCTTGTCTTAAAATTATATTTGAAAGGATATAAGACTTGTCTCTTCTTTAGAAACAGGATATAAGACTTGTGTCTCTTTTTAACAAGGAATGATTTCCAGCTTTTCTAAATGTTCTAATAAATGGGTTGGAGGGAAGCATGTAAAACTATTCTGCTAAGTTTAGGATCATGGTCCCATCACAAATGGACTGTGGGCCTTTGCGCCTAAATATTTCTTACAGTAAAAAAAGGAAGCTAATTCTAGCCCACTCTCAGAGGACTAAGAGGCTTCCTTTGTGAAGTCTTGGCCTTTGCCTACTTCCTCTGGCCTTATAGGTGGAAGAAGCACCATTAACACAATTATAGCTGTTAACCTGGTTTTTGCCATGCTGTCCTTTAGAGATCATCATCTCTACCCTTTTATTATCAAATAGTTTGTAATGCTCTTAGTATTCTGAGATGAATTTCTTAAATTATAGAACCTACCTATTCATATAATTTTAAAAATTGTACATTTCTCTGTCACGTTAGAAGAAGTACAAAGATTAAGTCTTGAAAAGCTTGAGAAGTGGTGCTTTTAGGGCAAATGATTGGTGGTCTGTATTATTTATATAAATTGCTTGCCATACAATGTGCTGTTTACCCTGTTATTTATATTAATATAGCCTTCCATCCCTTTCACTTTAGGCAACTCACTCCCACTTTTGGAGATCATAGTGACTGTGAGGTAGACTGGAAAGAGGATTGGACTGGGAGTCTACGGGATCAGTCCAGATTGTGCTTCTGGTTAGCTCTGTGACTTTGATTAAGTCACTTTTCTGAGTCTCAGCATCATCCATCAAAATGCTCTCTATTGCCCCTTCCCTCCCTTTCTTACTAATTCTTTGATATTTCATCTCTTAAAGCACTGTTACTAGGGTTTCAGAAGAAGGATAATGTTGGATTCTTTAATGAACACAGGAATGACTAGGGAACTTGGAAAAAAATACTGATTTCCAGGTTCTAATCCCAAGGATTCTAATTCAGTTGAAATGTTTTTTAACAAGCATCTTCAAAGATTCTGATGCAGATATCTGCAAAAATGCAGTCTTAGTAGGTTCCAAGTATGACACAGTATTTTTCTTAGTAGTTTATTATGGAGAAGCTGAGAGCCAGATATTTTGTCACAGTTTATAAACTATAAATATGATTGTGTGTGCATTATAGTTGCAACAGAACTAGATAGTTTAAAAAAACGTTGATATCCTTTGGGGTTGGTTGAAAGCCTTAAAGGCTTTGTTTTGAAAAGCCTTCATGTGCCAATAGCTCCCCATTGGAGAACATTCTTCCATTCTGAAACGCTGTCATTCTTTTCAGTGAATATTATTGAGAAGAGAGTATGTTTAGTACTTAATTTTGATTGTTAAAGCAAGGATGGTGGGGGTGGAGGGTAGAGTCTCTATTGGCCACTTCCTCACGTAGTTTGACTTTTCCATCTAGTCAAAAGGAAATTATTTACTAGCATTTGCATAAAAGTGTCATGGTACCATCACAGCTATTAATCAATCCCAAGGGAATTACTGAGTTTGTAATTCATTTCCCAACTATTTAATTTTGGTATTATTTATTTAGATTAAATATTTATTTCCTTCCTTTGCTGGGAAGACTCCGGCCTTTCAGTTCCTCTTGCAGTAAATGCCTTGCTTTTTTTCCACTTGCTTCCTCACATTTCAAGTAGATTAGTTAGCTGTTGTAGTTGTTCTTCCGTTTCCCGGGACATAGCTTGTCACATGTTATTTGAGGAAATCTACCTGAACCAGATTCCTTATTATAATATGACAGTATTCTTTCTTTTTACTTGGACTCTAAAAACATTGACCAGCAGGTAGTATTTACATTCTGCCTCTTTAAGCTGAGTAACTTTGCACAAAATTTTATTTTCATATAATATTGCCTTAAACTGGATGTCTAAACCTTTAAAGCAGGTTTTTCTTTCCTGGGTTTAAGCCTAGTATGAGCAAGATACTGCCACATGACTACATCCTTTTGTTACTTGGGCAGGGATGGCTAGTATGCTGGGCTGCCACTCCCCTTTCCACCTTACTCGTTCAACAGACATCATCTCATGGTTACCACATTCTTTCTTCCTCAGCTTGCTGTAGTCTTAGAATTAGCAGCAGGGCTCCAGGCATCCAACATCAGGCACCTCTAAATTGTTACTTAGTTTTATGTCTCATTTGTAGTCATTAGTACCTTGGGAAGCCCAAGAAGAAGAAATGGACAGCAGCAGGTTTTCTTAACTGTTTATCAGGTAAAGTGCACTCTTCAGAACTATTATAAAATATTCTGGTAGCACTTACCGGTTAGCAGACTTGTTTGTAAAACAGGAGGGCTGCTGGTTTCAGCGTCTGTACTATAGCTCTGTCTGGAAAGAATGTCTGTCTCAGTGCCTTTAACCTAAAGGTGGCTATCGGTCTATTGGCTGTTTTTTCACATACTTGTTTATAACTTTACTTAAAACTTTTTTGAAGATCTACTTAATGATTAGGACATGGGTCAGATATAAATAAGCTATGGCCCTGGCATAAGGAACTCAGTCTTTCGAGGCACAAATAGGTAAAGAGTTCTGTAATAGGTCATGTGTATTGAGTAAGATGGGGGGAAGTAATTTTTTTTTTTAAGGCCCTGGCCTGGTAGCTCAGTTGGATAGAGCGTTGTCCTGATACACCAAGGTTGTGGGTTCTGTCTCCAGTTAGGGCACATACAAGAAGCAACCAATGAAATGAATGAATGAATAAGTGGAACGACAAAATTGATATAAGCTTTGTAAAGGAAGCGATGTTGGAACTGAGGCTTAAGCACGGAATTTCCCCAGCAGGAGAAAAGGAAAAGGCATTCCAGATAGCAGAGGGACCAGGCAAGTTAGAGCCAACCCTTTTTGCTTGAATTGTAAAATCCTTAGGGGTTAGAATTAGATAGGATTTAAAATAAATTCCTGGGTAGTATTATATGTTGATAACCCCTTAATTTGTTAAGTTCTGCCCAATGATGTTTTCTAGGAACCCGAATCATTTATGATCGAAAGTTTCTGTTGGATCGTCGCAATTCTCCCATGGCTCAGACCCCACCCTGCCATCTGCCCAATATCCCAGGAGTCACCAGCCCTGGCACCTTAATCGAAGACTCCAAAGTAGAAGTAAACAATTTGAACAACTTGAACAATCATGACAGGAAACATGCAGTTGGTAAGAGAATGCTGGTATTGGGGACCAAGGGGGTGGCCCTGGAAATTTGAATATCAGTCAGCTGTGGGTTGAAAAATGCTTTAATTATAACTAATGTTCAGTTAGTTATGTGTCTCTAAGGTTTCCTTCCTGACACATTCCCCTCACCAAAGTTAATTGAAATGTTCTGGAAACCCTAAGTTCTGAAGCATAATCAAATTTCATCTAGTTGGTGCAGAAGAAAAACCCAAAATCAGGGAATGGTAAATTCCAAAGATGACTTCTTGAACTTGGGCTTTTTGGGACTAGGGAAAACACACCAAAAAAAACTCCAAAACAATTTAATATCCCCCATTTCCATTGTTTTTATGGTGTGGGGAAAAACAGTATGTTGTTTTCTCCTATTTTCTAGGATTGCCTATAATATTTAAATAAACAGCCCCTACACACACATTTAGTAATGACTCTTTGCTGTCTCTGGGAGCAGAAGAGGGAGGTAGAAACAGCCAGCTCCTGAAGTTCACCTCAGGTTGCACTTCGTGACCCCCATACATGAGCCAACATTCTGCCTCCTCAAATTCCAAATGAGTTTTTAATGGACAAAATGCCAATTCAAAGCAGAGCCAAAGTTCAAAGCCTCCAGAAGAGTGTGCTGATATGATAGATGGCAAGAAGCACCCCAAGAATTTCTGTTTGGTCAACCTGTGGACAAAGGGAAAGTTTTCACTTGCATCTCTTTCTCAGATGCTCATTCCAATCGGTAATTTCATTGCCATTCTTTTCCCCCTTATTAAAAAAAACAGCCAAAGCAAAGCAGAGTAATTGTTTTAAAGCAGCAGAGGATGGACCGTTTGAATTAATTTTTACCCTTGTGCAGAGGAAATGACAAAGATGTTTTGCTTTTCCTTTTTGTGTAAAACTTTTCATCTCTTTCATTCTAACTAGGGGATGATGCTCAGTTTGAGATGGACATCTAACCGTCCTGCAAGTATCAGAGGAAGAGCAGCAACACTGATGCCTGTGTGTACTTGATTGGGCCAATAGAATCAACAGTGAAAACACAGAAGAGGCAGTGCCAGCCGTCCCCATTGCAGTCTCCCCCTCCTCCTCTTCCTCTGGGTGCCAAATGATGCAAAGATGATGAGCTTCATCTGACCATGTTCTTTCCCTGTTTCCTATTTCCCTTCCCAGTTAGATTAGATTGAAGATCAAAGGCCCATGGCATATTTCTATAGAACTAAGCAGCCCACAAAGGAAACCAGTTGAAGTCTGGCTTCCCTAGTCATTTTTGTATTGAGAAACACACCCCCGCCCCCAAAATGTGTTGTTGTTTTTAATCTCAAATCAAATGCCAACCTACCAACAAATGGCAGCTGGGAAATCTGGAAAGTGTTACAGAGGTTTGGTGGGTTCAGCATTGTTCACGTTCTTACTGTGTCTTTCCTCCTTGTCTCCCGCCCATGATTCAGTGCTACAAGAGCCTGGTTTGGTTCTTCAAAACCAGAGGGAAATAAACAAGGAAAGAGCTGCTTTCTCTTGTCCCTTGAGGTGTTTGTCCTTGGGGCCAACACAGGTTGTACAGCTCTGATAGCACTGCCCTGTGACACTGTTCTGAGGTCTACTTCCTCTCCATCCTCTGGGAAGAATGTCTACTGTCTTTGGTGTTATAGTTCACCTTCCCGTTTCTTAACTTAGCACATGTGTGCAAAAAATTTTAAACTGTATGAGGGGGTTGTCGGTCACCAGCTGTTCTTTCCTCTTCTTCCATTCCTCCCTACTTGCATCATGTTGCTTGCCGTCCTGTTGTACTCTGAGCATCCAGGTGATTTCACTGCTCCCAGAGCAGGTCCATACCAAGTGATAGAGCACTTTTGATAAGGCCTGATCATAGTATCCTGTAGATAATACTTAAGAATGATTTTGGAAGCGCGTTGGCCCATTTGAGTAACTAGTCTCAGTGGTCATTGTTGTTCAGTCCATGAACATTGTAATATCTGTTATCTCAGATTGCAGTCTTTTATATTTTGAGTTTAAAGATGACTTCCAGAATGTTCTTAGAAAAACTATTTTCCTTTGTGGACCTGCTTTATTTGGCTGCTGAGATAGATAAGCATGGGCTTCAAAATGTGTTCCTTCCCATGTTCTTGCCTTTTCCTTTGTACTCTGAATTTTCCCTTTCTTTCCCTTCCTCCCCCCTCCTTTCCTCCCTCTATCTCTCCCTTTTCTCTGCCAGGCCATTTTTCAAATACACATCAAAGATACCTCAAGTGTTGGTATCTGATAATATCTGTCACTGCTCTTATCTGAGGAGTGACCTTTTATTTTTTAAGATGACTACAGACCTATTTTTAGATATGTTTTCAGTAAAATTTGAACAGCAACTTTTTAATCACATCTTCCAGTGTTAGGAAGGTGAGAAATGTCTGTAGGCGAGTCTGCTGTTCCATGTCACCATCCTTTGTCCCCTGTGGTCCCTTATGAGCTCTTTCCTCCTCCTCTAGTTTTGGGTGTGCATGCTTGGCGTTTGTAACGGGTGGTTGGTAAAGCTGGACCATTCTGCCTTGTCGTGGGTTGTTCATGAAAGCTTCCTTCTTTTCCCTTACCCTTTGCTCTGTCATTCGCCCTCCTCCCCAGCCACCCCCATGACTATTGACTGGCACAGTAATCCCAGGAGTGTGACTCCCCTCTTAGAAAGACTAATGCCTCTGTCTCCTCATAGAAAGACAAGTAGCCCCTGGTGTCCTGGGAATTTCTGGCTGGATTTGGTGCCCTGAGTCCTCTATTGAAAGATCACAACCCAGGGTGAGAGTAATATGCCAGTTGGCTAAGAAAGAAAGCTGTTTTTCTTTTGAACTATGAAAAGACCCTATTTGCAAATACATCTTAGACAAAAGAGGGAGGATGTTTGAGAAACTTTGTTCTGTTTTCTGCTATAAAATGTGACTAGTTCAAAGAGTGAAACCCTTTGTGATGGTTGATGTCTCAGGAGTAAGCTGGACCTCCAGAGTTTTGGAGATGCTTTCAGTCTCAGAAATTGATGATCAGAAACGTATGTTATGTTTGTTTGTTTACTGTATGTATCCCTGTACTGATTTTAATTAAACTCCAAATTTCACTTTACATTCTCTTGGAAAATTTCAGGTTGCATTGTAATTTGCATGAGAAGCTTGCTTGGGACCTCTTTGTCCCCTGGGAGCATGATTCATTAGGAATGAAGCTTTCATTCTTCATACCCTGACCGTGGCCCCCTGTGGAATCTGACTCCAACTACAGCTATTCGGCCTGTCAGTGAGCAGAGGAGCGTCCTCTTCTTATCTTTATTGTTGCACATGAAAAGTCAGCTTTCTCACAAAACAGTGGGGAATGGAACTAAAACATCCCAGCTTGAATAGTATCAAGATACTATTTTTCCCCTTGTTTGCCATCTTGGAGAATCTGCACGTGGCCCCCTAATCAGAAGCCATGTTTCTAGCATTCTTGGGAGTGTCAGCAGTATAGTACAACAGCAGTGAGATCCCCTAGCCTTCTCTGCAAGGACTTCCTTACTCCGTGGCCCACTTCTTTCTTGGAGGCCACTGCTACTAGAAATACTGCAGCTTCATAAATTGGTGTTTTAAAGATAACTTCACAAGGCAACAGATAAACTTCCAGCAGATGACAGCTTTGTGCCATGCCTCATAGAATCATTTTCAGGGCAAGCCAGAATCCAGTTAGGTGGTTTACTTCTGGACGTTTGGAAGGAAATTCACAGATAAAGCCCTAAATGAACTCTCTCTCCTGGCTTTTTCTTTGGGAGGGAACATCCTTAGGGTACTATTTGAATGAGATGTTTCTTAAAATCTTAGTGATTGTTTATATTTTTCTTTTAAGAGGAAACCATGTTTTTGTACTTCTGGAGACAGTCCATCTTAGTGACAATGCCCTCTCCCTCCAAATTCCAGCAGGAGACATCATTGTCATGGTTCTCCGTTCTTTATAGTGTGGTTTCTTGAGCTCACCACGTCCTCATTCTGTTTAAATAGCTGTTACATTCTCAAGAGCACAGAGTAGAGAAACTGGCTTCTAGGTATTAGGCTTCCAAACCAAGAGTTTTGTCCTTCCACCTGTATTATCAAACTGCCCCCAAACTTAAAATCTTAAAAGAGCAAACATCATCTGTCAGTTTCTATTTGCCTTGATTGGTGTGGCTCAGTTGGTTGAGCACCTAGAGGTTGCTGGTTTGATTCCCCGTCAGGGCACGTGCCCGGGTTGCGGATTCAATCTCCAGTGGGGCATGCAGGAAGCAAGTCATCGATGGTTCTCTTTCATCCATGTTTCTCTCCCTCTCTCCCTTCCCCTCTCTCTCTTTTTTTTTCTCTCTCTCTCTCAAATCAATAAAAACATTTTTTAAAAGAGGAATTTGGAAACAGCTTAGCATCTTGGTTCTGGCACAGGGGTCTCAGAAAGCTGCAGTCAGGATGTTGGCAGGGTCTTCAGTCATCTGGGGCTGGAGAATCCGCTTTTAGGCTCTTTGTGGTTGTTGGCAGGATGCCTCAGTTTCTCCCCATGTGGGTCTCTGTAGGGCATTTTGAGTGTCCATATACTCTGGCAACTGCCTTCCCCCTGAGTGAGTGACCCTGGGGAAGGGGAGCTAGGAATCTGCAGTGCCTTTTATGACAGTCTTTGAAAGCACACACCTCGCTTCTTCCTTATTCTGCTCCTTAGAAGCAGCCACTACGCCCAGGCTTCACTCCAGGGGAGAGTTAGACCCCACCTACTGAACAGAGCTGTATCGAAGAATTTGTGGATATACCTTAAAGCCACCTCACCCCTAACAGGATGAAACCAGGCGCATGGGAGTGGGGGTTAGGTTTAAACTAGATGATATATTGATAGACATGCTACTGAAAACAGTTCTCTGAGATATGTGTCACTAAACAGGGATAGAGGACAGACTTTCTTTGTTGAAAGCTACCTGAAGGTTTTAGAAGGGTGGGAGGAAATGGCAGTTCCCAGGAGAATTTAATCTCTATGCACTTGCCTGGCTACCAGCAGTCCAAAGATGCTGCTGCTTTGCAAGTCCTGTGCTTGGGTTTCCCTAGACTCAGTGCCACTTACTTGCTATTCCCCCTAACGAGGATTTGACAAAGGGAACTGGATCCTCATAAATGGTCCACTGAAGCTGACTTAACCCAAGTCAGAGTTGTCTGCAAAGAGAGCAAACATGAATTGGATGTTGGGTTACTGAGCTGAAGAAAAGCCCCACAAGAACTCATCCTGTATAGATTTACACTCTGCGTCTCACCAGCATTTTCTTATCTGTAGCCCTGCTTGTTTTAGCGTAGACTTGAATAAAAAGCATTGCTACTGAGGCAGCTGTAAGAAAAAGGTATTTCTTCCAGAAGTAAGGAACTCATCTTTAAAGCACCTTTAAGTAAATTTTACTTTTCCTTCTGATTTTAAGGTGGAGTCAATATAGATGGTGTTTTTTGCTGTTTGGGTTACCAGCTCTTCGGGATTCTCAGAACTTACCTTCCCAGTTCAAACACTTCCACTGGAATGCAGCCTGCTAGATTTGTGTGGGTTTCACCCTAGAGTCCATCATTCAGCCAGTATGTATTGAGCACTTGCTTTGAATCAGGGCCACTGGTGTAAGGGGCTCATCATGTTGGCAGCAATATCCCAGAAACAGAACCTTTTTCTAGTCTCCCCATCTTGGGTCCTCAATGGGGTATCAGGCATCTCGGCTGATAACAAGCCAGGGCCCTCAGCCCTTCGCATTTCCCTTTAAAGGTGAGGCCCAATGCCTTTATTTGGGTCAAGACTTTCCCTTCTTGGCATGTTTCTGGACTACATGCAGCTATTTATTAATCTGCGAAACCCAATCACCCACCCGTGACCTCTGGGAGGGGTCAGTATTTGTTTTTAAAAAGCATAGTTTCTTTGGGAGGGCAGTTTCTGTCTGGACTTGAAGGGAGGTGTAGTTACCACACTTACTACCCCCCACCCCACCCAAGTTCTTGACCTCTCAGCCTTTAGTAAAAGATGAAATCAGATTTTGAGGCGCTGGGTCTCAATTCTTTAGAATGTTTATACCCCAGGGTCATTTCCTGTTCTCATAATGACTTTCCAGTTGAGTATTGGAGTTTCCTTGAGGCTAGCTCACAGAAATTTTTTACTGAAGACTAAGGATGATTGATACCTATTTTTTCAAACAGTCATTCAGGTCACCCTTTTCACCTTCTACAATTTACATTTCTTTGTTCTGGTCCTGGAGGTTGATACCTTTTGGCAAAGCTTAGACTTAGAAGTCTTTCAAGGCCTTGTTCAGACGGTCTGTGGTTACTCTTTGCTTAACCTCTGCCTGCAGCCCTGGCAGACCATACTGTATGGATGCCCGATGGAAAATATCGAGACGAAAACACATTTTCAGGGGTATCTAAACTCTAACTCTGCCATCTTCCTATGAGTGGAAGGCTGGCTGAGAGATGCTGCAATGCTTGATAATCATTTAGCCACGCTGAAATTTGCAAAGGGAACTCTTGCTAGTGCTTAAAACCAGAATTCCTGGACACTTCAAACTTAGAGAATTCCATGAATCTAGCACAGAATATCCATACTTGCCCCATTGTAATCCCTTCCTCTCCATCTTAAATCTTTTTTTAAAAAGGCAAAAACCCCAGCCCCAGCCAAGGGTAATTTTTACTTGAAACCAGGAGAGTGGGGGAGGAACACTGTAGGGATAAGGGGCGAAGTGTATGGGTGAGCCATCCTGTTATGTGTCCAAATCACTGAGTACTGTGAGCCAGTGCCTTTCCCTCACCTGAAGATGGAGCCCATCTCCCTCCACCTAGGTAAGGAGCCCCTCTGCTACCCAGGGTTAAACCTTAAAGAAGGTGGCTTAGAGAGCCTGTGGACACTCACATAGTCAGGTGTCCATTTTAAGCATCTTTAAAATATTTTATATATTAAAAAATGCCCGTCCCTCCAGTGGCCCGGTTCCATCCATTCTGAATGGAAAAAGCAGAGACTGCCAGTTCTTTCTTTGATCTTTCCTTCATCCCCCTTGATATGGTTGTCCCTTGACCCCTCCCATCCATTTCACTGTCTTGGATGGATAGCAGAGGGCACCATGTAGTCCTGAGGCAGTCCTGCGTGTTTCTGTGATTAGTTGTTTTGGGTTTGTTTTTTATTTAACTGTCCTTCCAAACCAGCAGGCGTTTGGAAATTTAGGGGGGGGAAATTAATTCTCACCAATGGTTGCTGTTGTTAAATCAATAAATATCTTGAATATCAACTTGGTGTTCTATTTAATTTTTTAAATTTTTAGATGAAATCCTGTTGGTTTCACATTCTGGAAGTGTTGTCTGGTGAGGGAGATGAGTAAAGGCAGTTGGCCACTTCATGTGTACTTTGTCCGTCTGGCCCTGTGTATGCAAGGAGGTGATGTGTCCCTTCCTTCAGGAACTTGGGGGTGAAGGTATACCTGCTGGGGCTGGATGAACAAGAAAACTCTAGGTGCCAGCCTCAAGGAAGCCCAAACAGCTCTTCCTGAAGAGGGCTGCCTCTGCCTCTCAGGAGCACTTGTTAGAAATCCATCATATCTGATGTCTTAAAATAAACCAGGCTGTGCTGCATGAGCGTCAGATTCCTTGCTATTATTAATCCAGAGAGGCTCACATATTAGTATTAAGAGCAAGAATTCTATCCTTTCATGCTTTAGATGCAGTAAACAAGTCCACAGAATAAAACTGTGGACTTGAGATGTGTTCCCATCGGTACAGCCTAGAGGTTTAGCACAGGCTTTGGAGTAACAGCTGGGATTCCAGCTCTGCTGTTTAGTAGCCCCGTTCCTGCCAACAGGAATCTCAGCCTCAGTTTCCTTCTCTAAAATACGGTGAAGATAAACGTCTTTCCTAGGTGGTTGTGAGGCTCGGGTAAGATGGGAAGCACTAGCCTAGTGTCCTGTACACTGTTCAGTAAAGGACTCAGGCACAGCTCAGTTGTGACACCAGAGCTCAGTCGTCTGGGTCTCCTCCCAGTACACAAGTATGAGAGTGGAGCAGGCTTGCGGGCTACAGCCACCACGTGGTGGTGGCACCTCCAGAAGGACTGAAGAATCTCTAAGGGAAGATGGGGCCAAAATCTTTTGGTTTTTTAAAAATATATCTTTATTGATTTCAGAGAGAGGAAGAGGGGGGAGGGAGAGAGAGAGAGAGAGAAACATCATTGATGAGAGTTGTCATTGATGGGCTGCCTCCTGCACGCCTCCGACTGGGGATCGAGCCTGCAACCCGGGCATGTGCGGGGCCAAAATCTTTTGTAGGCACTTTCATGCATCCTTTACTCTGCCCCCAGCAAGTAAGATATTAGCCTCGAAGGCAACTCAGGATAGAGGGGTAAGGGTTTCACTGCTAATAGGGGAGGCTTTGCAAGACAGAGATAAACCCCTCACTGTGGAGCTGTGAGTCGCATTGCTTCCCAACTCGTGTATCCTGTGTTTCTGCTTCTCTTACTTAGTCTTTCCTTTTCTCCGCTCCTATCTCCTGCCAGGCTTGCCCACTTCCCCAGGCAAGGAGAGGAGCGCATCCAATTTTTCCCACTCACCTACTGACTTGGCCCTGCTATAGAAACAATAGATCTTTGCCTTCAGAGCTAGTTAAAATACCTCTGATTGTTCTATAAAAGCCCCTTCCTGGCCCCCAGGTTAGGACAGGACTCAGTTCTCAGAGGCAGTATTTCTGCTGACTTACAAAGCATTCACAAGCATACGGGCAACCATGGAGTTGTGTTGCTAGGCTCAGCCCCAAATACCTCCCGCCAGGCGGCAGAATGCCCCTGTTGCTGACACCAAACAGCTTTCAGCAGGGGCCAGCAAAATGTAGTTTCACTCCTTTGTGCCTTCATCTTCTGCCTGATGTGAGGCAATGCCTTGTCCTCAGTGAGGTTTATTCTCTGAGCCAGAGCTGCTAACTGGACACTCCCACAAGCTGTAGCCACAAATAGCTTGACCTTTGCTTTCCTGGCCCCAGCCCTAGAAGAACTACTTGTCACCTACTTAGTAAAGATGCTTTAAAGCACTAGGATGGGACTTTCCCTCCTGAGAAATTCAGCTTGGGAGTGGAGTTGGGATTCATGTCTGGTTCCAAAACTAGCCGAGCAAAGACCACTAAACACTATTAAGGACCGTGCCCCTGGGGCTTGAGACCAGAACTCAGTTCTGGGTTCTGCCACTCCTAGCTGTGTGGTCAGGCCACTAGGCCTCTCTGGGATCTCATTTAGGAAAGAAGACGGGACAAAAGCTGACCTCACAAGGTCCCCCCAGCTCTACTGTTTCCTAAGTAGAGTCAGATGCAGAATCCTATTGTGATCCTGATGTGTGGTTAGGGCAGGTCTGTTTCCACTCCAGGAAATGAGCAGCTGGAGCACCTTTGTTGCTGAGTCAGGACGCTGAGGTTTCTCAGGCCCAGGCCTGGCTCTAGCCCAGCCAACCCTGCCTGGACCAGAGTTACTACCTTGACTCAAGCAAGGCTGCAGTTGAATCATGTCTAAACTCAGCAAGGGCTCTCACACAATTGGGATCATTTTCCAAAGGCTGGAGCACAGGTCAACTGGGCTTCTTGGGAAAGCAGGGACAGATTGACCATGGACTCACATTCCCAACAAAATGGCCCCTCACCCTGCCATACAGAAATATATATATAGCCCCTGTTTTGGCAATTCTGATAAAAGAAATGCAGAATTGCTACCTTTGGGGTCTTTTCTTCCAGGAGGCAGACTTGTATGTTTACAAGGAGAGCTCCCTATAAGAAAATGTGTGTTCCTTTGGCTGTGCTGCTATGAGGAACCTGAAATTAAGGTGATCTTACAACCCTGGACAGCAAAAGCTGATAAAGGATAGATAATGGGGATGGCAGGGCCTGAGCTTAGCAGGTTTTGTGAGGAGATGGGATAATGCACAGAGGACAGCCTGGCTTAAAGCTCACGGCTCTTCTGAACCTGCCAATGGACATTTCACAGGAATGCATTAGGATCCACCTGCTTTCATGTCACAGGATGAGGCTGAGCAGTGAATTACTGACTTGAGGGACACAGCTTCTCAGTGGCTGAGCTGTGACCATAACCCAAATCTGCTAACACCCAGGGCAGAGCCTTCACCCCTACTGGATAGGAAGCTCAGGGTCCTCATTAATAGCGTGCAATAGGAGATGGAGGTGAACTGTCACCAACTTTAATAGACTCGGATTGTGTCTGCCAAAGCAGACTGCCTCGGAGGGTGTCTGAGGGCTCCAGCTTCTGTAGTCCAAAGTGGCCAGCTCTCTTGGATGAGTCCCTGCCTCTCCCTTCAAAGGCACCAGAAGGACCGTACAATGGCTTTATTGACTGTACAGCTCATTAGCACAGACCCACTTCAGAGAGCCTGCACAAGGCCAACAGAGTGCTGCTGGCCAGCTGGAAAGATGTGGAGGCCCCCAACCCAGCCGGAGGCAACGAGAGCCAACTCACTTATTATTTTATTTTTATTTATTTTATATTTTAACATTTATTTTTATTTATTTATTTTTCACTTTAAAATGTTTAATTTTATTTATTTAATTTATTTTTATTGTTGAAAGTATTATAGATGTCCCCTTTTTCCCCCCCTTGATCCCTTCTATCCTGCACCTACCCCTGCCCCAGGCCTTCACCATACTTCGTTAAAAAATTGATTTCAGAGAGAGGAAGGGAGAGGGAAAGGGAGAGAGAGAAAGAGGAGAGAGAGAGAGAGAGAGAGAGAGAGAGAGAGAGAGAGAGAGAGAGAGAAACATCAATTGGTTGCCTTCTGCACACGCTTCAACCGGGGATTGAACCCGCAACCTGAGTATGTGCCCTGACCAGAATCAAACTGCCACCTCTTAGTGTATAGGACAACACTCCAACCAACGGAGCCACACTGGCCAGGGCCTGACTGACTTTTTAATTTAACATATGATGCTTAATCTTTGAGGGTGGGGGTGTCACAGACCACTTTCGAGAATACATAAAAGTTATAGACAACCTTGTCCCACCTCAAAATTGCATATATGCTCCAACTTTTGCATATGATTTCCAGGGGTGCACAGGTTTTAAAAAGGCAGGTAAGATCTCTTGCATTAGTGCTTTCACTCGCCACTGTCTGTCCAGTAAAGAGAAAACCCAGCAGGACTGCTTCACGTTTCCTCCTCCCTCCCCTGACAGCCTCTGTGTTTAGCCAGACTCGAAGGCCTTCATTTACAGGGTGGGCAGCCTTCCTCCTCAGGTCTGGTGGACAGAGCAGCCTTCCCCCTTTATTTCCCCTCATTGGCTGGGATGGTTATTGTGTCTTCCAGGAGCCTCCCAGCCTTCCAGGGTACAGGCAAATCCAGCACCCCTCCAGATCTCCTCAAAGGCACCCACATTCTTCCACAATCATGTCTTTATGATGGTCTAGAAGGACTCTGCCGTTGTCCACGTACAGCATGCTCAATGGCCTGGTCTTCACAGGGGCACAACAGGTGGAAGGGACTCGGTGGGGCTGGTACCGTTTCAGCAGACTCTGTGAAAGGGAGGAGAGGAGTCAATTCATAGCCCAATGGTCAGGTCAGAATAGTGTGATTTCTGGGTAAAGGGTGAAAAAGGTATAGAGAGTCTAGGTCTGGGTGCAAATATAGAAGAAAGTTGTTTTCATAACAGAATCAGCATGCCAATACATCATCGACTCTAACTTCTAAAATCACTTTCTCTTTTTTAAAGCATCTCTTAAACAGATTTTAAACAGAAGATTCTAAAAGCTGTATCTGGGTACAACAGTAGCTAACTTATCTGTTTTCCTATTATTATAGTCTAGAGTGAATACCAGTTTATAAAATATTCCAAGAAACTCCTGCTTAGTTCCAAAAATATGGGGCAGAAGAGAGTCATGTGGAAATTCTTGTGGGATTTGCTTTGTTGCCCAGAGAAGGGCAAACAGAGTCAATGGGAGAAAAGGTAACCCATTGGCATTCTGGAACTGGGCCCTGTCCCTGTGGTTCAACTACATCTTTTCAGGTCAGAGTGGGAAACTGGGACTATCTGGGTCCCTATGGTTCCCTCTGATCATGCTGCAGGTGGGTTAATGGAGTACTGTGGGGCCTGGGAGAAGCTCATGAGGGCCTTTGCCCAGGAAAGGTCCCCTAGGGAGCTGGCCCCTGCCAGTGCCTCCCTTGCATAAGCTCAGCTCACATGCTCCCCAGAGCCTCTGAACCTCGCCTGAGGCTTGGCATGGAGGATGCACTCTAGGTCGAAGAGATTCTCAGTCTAGGCTTCTTGGAGTAAATAAAAACACATCGGTCCCATATGACCTTTGAGAGCAGGGCAGGACTACCTATAATACCAGGACCACTACATTAGCCTCTATTCTCTTTTTTTCTTTTATTTTTTTAATCCTCACCCAAGGATATGTTTTTACTGATTTTTAGAGAGAGATGAAGGAAGAGAGAGAGAGAGAAACATCAATGGGTTGCCTCCCATACATGCCTGGATAAGGGATGGAACCTGCAACTTGGGTATGTGTCTGACCGGGAATTGAACCAGCAAACTTTTGGTGTAGAGGACAATGCTCCAACCAGTCAAGCCACCCGGCCAGGGCTGCCCTCTATTCTCTACTTTCTCCGTCTCACTCTCCTTCCATTCCTTTCCCTGCACCACCTTTTAGAACTCAGGCTGATTAGTGACACCTGGTGGTAGCCCATGGCCTTATCTAACTTCTGCAAAATGGGTGCCCAATTCCCATTTTAGGCAGCAAAAGTACAGTGGCTGGGATCGTATTATCTCAACCATGGCCCCATAAATGTGGCCCCCATTTCATCAGTGAATCACAGACTTCTAGTAATGATAACACAACATCAAACATGCCTATATCTGCCAACTACCATACATGCAGTATACATGTTGTCTCATTTAACCCTATAACATCCCTATGAAATATGGCACTGCTATCCCCATTTTACAGGTGGGAAAACTGAGGCTCAGAGAGAGTAAGTAACTTGATCAATATTACACAGCTAATAAGTAAGAATCAAACTCAGGCCTCTCTATCCCAAAGCCTCAGGTTCCTAGAATGTCAGGGTTGGGGAGGAGTTGAGACCCAGTGTATATACACTCCACCCCTAATTTTGTGACAGACAAGGAAAAAGTCCCAGGAAAGCAACGTGTCCAAGACTGCACAAGGGGGCATGACTCTATCCATGTAGGCTTTCTGAGGCTGTTGTCATTGGCCTTCTCCATATCATTAGGAGCTGGCACTTGGTCGGTGCTTGAATAACTGCAGGAATGAATGAACAGTCATTTAATAGCAAAGCTGGAGTCTCGTGCCTCTGATCTGGCAGTAGAGCCACTTCTCCCCCACAGACTGCCTGCCCTCCCCCACGCCTGGGCATCATACCTGGATGTAAGCGTGGTTGGTTGGATGGAACTCCTCCCCCACAGGGTTAGGGCACTCGCCCTCGCATCGATAGGCATTGTATTGCTTGGGGTAGATGATCCAGGCGCCCCATCCAATCAGGTTGAAGTCCACCTGGAACTTGACCTTCCGACACAGTTGGCTTCTGTCTGGCAAGTGATGTCGAGGGTGCCTCCTGCCCCTCTCCCTGACGAGCTGTCCCTCCTGGGCCCGCCAGGAGCTCTCAGCTTCCCACAGCAAGGTGGAGCCACCGAGCCTCCTCTGCTCAGGAGACAGGTTGGAGTAGAGCAGGAGGAGCACATTGGTGACAGCTGGTGTGGGAGGCCGCTGCCAACACTCTCTAGCCAAACTGGACATCTGCTCCTCCAACTTCCCAGGGTGCTTCAGCCACTTGGAGAGTGGCCTGGTCACCTCCAGGACCATGATGCCTGAAGAGAAGGTAACCTGGGACAGAGTGACAGTAAACAGTTCCATCTGAAGACGTTCCAGGCATTTGGTTGGGTCCTGATCTGTCTCCAGCTTTGGCTGATGGAAAATCTCAATGGAGATCGGGACATCAGGGGAAAGGTCCACAGGGCTGGACAGCTGCAGCCGGAGCTCAGCCCACTCCAGATCCTCTTTTTGGCTCAGGAAGGAGAAGTCAAAAGCAAAGGTCCAGTTCTGCCCATTCACCTCCACATCTGAATGTGGGCGGAAAACAGGAAGAAAGCAGGATGAGTGGGGACCTCCCACTATTGAACCCATTTTAGAGATGAGGAAAACTGAAACTGAGAGAAGTTAAATTACCTGCCCAAGGTGTCATTCTTGGGAGGTGGCAGAGCCAAGAATAAACCTGGGTTTACCTAACTGCAAAACCCAAACTTCTGCCTCTCCCCCTAAGCCACAGAACAATTGGTAAAAATTGGATGAGTTCGTCTCTCTTCCCCTCCACACACACACACACACACACACACACACACACACACACACTCTCTCTCTCTAAGGCCATGCCCTAAGTTTTTTTACCTAAACCCTGGGCTTCCAACTCACCCTCTGACCCTGGAGCAAGTCACCATGAAGTTGGTATGCACATCATGGAAAGGCTCGGAGCTCTCAGGGAGGCACAGGCAACCGAAACCAGACTGGCTACCCTCTTCCTGGCCAGTTCCTCAGGATGGAGGCAGAAACTTCAGGTTTTGGCAACCTTACAAATAGGCTTCTAAAGGCATTCTAACCTTGACTTTGCACTGACCTCACACTTTCCACCCAGCAGTGTCTCCTCTCTACCTGCAGGGCACTCATCCTCTCCTGTCCCAGGTCATCCACACACCCAGGGCAGACAGGGCAAGCACACACAGCCCGTTCCACCCACCCAAGACGACTAAGCCCAAAATAGATGAAAAGGAACGGGAAACACATTCCATTTATTTTAGTCCTGGACTAATTTGGTCTGATGTCTGGGAATGGCATGGATTTATAAATTTTCAGGTCCCTAGAAGTGATCTTTAACTTTTTCCAGCCCAGTTTCTTCTTCTTTGCAATGGGAATGCCTTGCCCACCCCTGTACTATCAGGGCACCCAAGGAAATTAAGAGGTTTGAGGGCTTGTTGCTAAATAAAAGTCAAGGGTTATTTGTTAGAAATAAAAAGTTACCCTTCCATGCATAGATCCTGGAGGTAGTGATGATCTCAGATTTAGGTCCTCTGGGCAGACCACATGACAGTTTATTTTTTTTTTTTAATTGTCTTGCAGGGCATGTTGGGTCAGACAGTAAGTGGATTTCTCTGGGAAATCCAGCCTGCATTAGAAGGGCAATTCCCAGGCTCGGCTTCTGGCAGCTTCTCCCAGCCCACCCCTAGCTGCTCCTTTTCACTTTATTTCCACTTCCCTCCTCATTAGCACCTGCAGGGGGCAATAACCGGCCCCTGACTAGCAACTCTGCTCTGAGGTGTGGGAGGAGGCTGACTTTACCTGCTGCCCATTGGAGCACCACCTGGCCACCTGGGGATCAAGTGGGACATGTAGCAGCTCTGGCCACAAGCACCAGCAGTTAACATATTATCTCAAGTATCTACAAATGGCCTTTTACAGGAAGGCATTCCAGCTCAGTGGTTAAGAGCAGGGACCCTGTTGTCTCCAGCGATGGTTCAAACTCTGCCATTTGCTGTTTAACACTGGGCAGGTTACTATTTGACGCCTTCTCTGGGCCTCAGTTTCCCTCTTTGTAAAAGGGAAGTAGTGACACTATCCACCTCATAGGGATGTTGTGATTTACTGAGATAAATAAAGTCTTTACCTAGCACAGCCACCAAAGTGCAATAAACACTGGCCATCATTAACCGCCTTTGCCAGGCCCACAGTTAGAAATGAAGGTGGGGAGGGACCTGGACAGGGGAGTGAAGTCCCCTGTTACCAGGCAGAGTGTATGGAGGGAGCGCAGGGAAACTCCTCCTTCCTGCTGGAAGTCAGACTCCACAACCCCAGCCCAGCCAAGGGCTCCCTGGGACACAGCGCTGATAGATCTCGCTCTGGTTCATCTTAGAATAGGGGTGTCTAATCTTTTGGGGATCACCGATGCCTGACGAAAGCTAAGAATGCTCTCCCCAGGAAAAACTATATCTCCCACTTAGGCAGTAAATGCGATTTTGGCTGCCCTCAAGCCAAGTGTTTCATAAACATTGTCTCTTTTAAATCCTCTCCCCCTTTATCACCATTCTGCAGATGAGGAAACAGAAAGTCCAGCGTGAAAGTGGTTAAACAGTGACACACACAGATGCAAAGCCTGTGTGGTAAGGCTCCAACCAATCCCCATTTCGCGCCATCCTAGCGCAGCTTACGAATAAACCCAGGAAAGAAAAGAGCCGGTTTAGGACACCCCTTCTCATCAGTCTCCCTCCAGGCAGGCTCTTCTCACAGCCTTTAAAAAAACGAAGCAATTCACAACAATGTGAATGCACTTAATGCCGCTGCCCACTTAAAAATGGGTGAAATGGTCAATTTTTGTTATGCATATTTTACCATACACACACAAATGAGGCAGAAAGAAAGCCAGCACCCCGTTTTACAAAAGAAACTAGAGAAATCAGCTGAAGTGCCAGGGACACTTGGGAACTGGGAAGCAGGGTTTGGGGGACCAACACCCAGTTGTCCAGACTCCCAGGCTGCCACCGACCGACGGGAACTCTCGGAAAAAGGGAACTGGAAGGGCTCCCGTCTTGCCCAGCGCCGCCCCTCCCCCTCCCTCTCCCCCTCCCCCTCCCCCTCCCCTTCCCCCCACCCTGCAGTTTTCCTGCAGAAGAGCCGGGCACTCCAGTAACTTCCAAATTGTCCTGCTCCCCGGGTGTCCCTAGTCTGGCTGGTCCCCAAATGACCCTTCTGGAGAGGGTCACCAGCTGTCTGACTCGAGACTGGGCAGGCCAGAGACCTAGGAGCCCCCACCCCACAGCCCACACGGGGCCAGCGGGGGGCCAGTCGGATCAGATAATCGGATGTGGATTTGCCCCGGCCGCGGGGAGGGCCGTCTAGCCCCGGCAGGCGGGGGAGGCGCGGGGCGGCGGGAGCCCCGCACACTCCCGGCGCCAGGATGTGGATTGCGCGGGTAAGGGGACCCCGTGGGAAGGGTTCCCTCTGCTCAGCACCCACCAGCCCGCCCAGCCTGGTGCCGGGGACACGCTGCACTGTCCTCGAGGGGGAAACTCCCAGGTTACCATGGTCACTGACTCCCCCTACCCCCTCCAAAACTATACCCTGAACCCGGCGTGACCAGGGACACTGACACCCACACCTGCCTCAGGTCTCAACTTTGGGGTGGCCCATCTCTGATCCCAGATCTCTGAACCCTAATGCCTGATTGACGTGCTTGAGACCCGGTTTCGAAGGCCGCTCTCATCCAGAGACGCTCACTCAGCGCCGGGCCGGGTACCGACTCGCGCTCACTCGCGAAACGAAAAAATCATTGTAGCAAAACTAACGCCCGTTGATTGCTATGCCTGGTTCTGCGCTAAGCGTTTTCGTTGTTTTTTGTTTCTGTGCTTTGTCACCTAGCCCTCACTGCAGACTTTAAGGGGGGCACCATCATTCCTATTGCACAGGTGCGCTAACCGGGGCGCCCGAGATGACCTTAGCAAAACCTCACAGACGAGAAGGGGCACAGGCAGGCCCCCCCTTACAGAACCGCGCCGTACCCACACCAAACAAGACCCGCAACCCAAAGGGCTCAGCCCGGACGGACACCCCCCGAGAGCCACAACCCCGCCGGCACCCGCCCCGCGCCCTAGCCCGTGCGGACGCCGAGACACTCCCAGGCGCAGACCCCCGACGTGCCCCGGGAGCTCGCGGGTCCTCAACGGCGGCGCCCCCGGCACCGAGCCGCAGCCCCCGCCGGCTCCAACGCCCCGCCGGAGGCCGGAGGTGGGACGGACCCGGGCGCCCGGGGTGCTCCGCGGGGAGGGGCAGCCTACCTTGCGCCTGCAGGCTGCGGGTGATGTCCGCCCGGGGCGGGTCGCCGTAGAGGCTCAGCATATACGCGAGAGGGGACGGCGACGAGGGCTGCCCCCTGGTGCGTGGGGGCACAGAGGCTACGGTGGCGGCGCCCGCCTGGAGCAGGGCCCACCAGACGTGCAGGAGGAGGAAGGGGAGCCGGTGGGCGTGCATGGTGGGCTGGCCGGGCCTGAAAGAGGCGCCTCCGCCCTTATATCCTGGGTCTTCGTGGCCGCCCAGCCCCGCCCTACCTCCTTGGGGAAAGCTTTAAGATCTTACACACGCCCCCCACACACACATACCCTGGGGGGTGTCCCCCAAAGAGACCCCCTACTCGGGAGGGCAGGGCCTGAGCCTGGTGGGGAGGAGACCCACAAAGCTCCTGGAGGAGCCTAAAGGTCCATTTGCCAGGTCTGGACACCCTGGCACTCTAGGTCTTATTTCTTTTCTTTCTTTCTTTTTTTTTTAAATATATCTTTATTGATTCCAGAGAGAGGAAATGAAAGGGAGAGAGATAGAAACATCAATGATGAGAGAGTCATTGATTAGCTGCAGCCCGCAACTGGGGCATGTGCCCTGACCGGGAATCGAACCCTGTTCGCCTGGATCCTAGGTTGACGCTTAACCGCTGAGCCACGCCTGGCCGGGCCCTAGGTCTTATTTCTAAGTTTGTCGCCTGCAAACTCCCAGGTCAAAATTGTGGCTTCCCTACTCTAACTCACCTGGAATCCCTGCCTTTCCTGTCCCTCCAGCCTCCAAATGTATGTCTGGCTCTACAAGGAGCAGGTAGGGAATGGCGGTGGATCCTGGTATCTACCAGGGAAGTTGTGGACCCACACTAGCCTGTGATGTTTCAGCCTAGCCTGGCTGTGCAGCCTTCCCCACACTGTCCACATAGCCTCTGGGAGCACCCCTGGCCTTATCTGTCAGGGCCCATCTGGAGGTCTAGCCTCCAGGAAACTACTTGGGTACTCAGAGTTTCTGGAACAGAGAAGGTAAGCTCTAGACCAAGGCCCACCGGGTTCTACTTCAAATATGTAAATGCTCTCCTGGGAAAGACACAGGGAGGGAGCGACCAGGATGAAGGCTAGCCTTCTCCATCGAAAAAAAGAAGCGTTCAGCTGAAGCTGGAACCCAGAGCATAGCTAATAGGTGATCCTGGCCCCCACAAGTGGAGCGCCTGTGGTGGCATAGCCTCTTTCCTTCACAGGCACACATCAGTGATTTCAGGAAAAAGGTGTTGCCGGTGATATCCCTGTCTGCTCAGGACCTCTCACTTCTGGTTCTCTGGGCTCTGCTTTCCTCATCAGCTCAAGAGGGACCCTTGCCTGGCCTCTCTTCTAGGAGCAAAGTCAGATCTGTGCTGGAATTACCTTTAAAGAAATGTAAATCCCTGCCCCTATCAGACCTGAACTGCTTTTCTCCACACCAAAGGGTCCCCCTCCCCCATGTCCTTTTCTAGCCAGGAAGCACATTAGCAGTTGGTTAGCATTTACTGAAACACTATGTGCCATGCACACCTTGGTTTCTTTCACAGGATGCCTCCAGCTCCAAAGAACCACAGGCTCAGCCCTGAGCAAGTGTTAGACAGTGGAAGGAGGCCCAGCAGGCTCCAACCCTGTGTTGGGCCGGAAGCCAGTCCCACCCAGCAGGAAGGGACCTTGCCTAGGAGGGACCTGGACTGCAGACCTGTGCAGACCATGGGACCTGGACAATCTGCTCAGCCAGCTGACTGTTAGTTCCTTAAGGCTGGGGACTGTCACGTTCATCGTGTTCTCCTCACAGTTCAGATCATAGCTGGGACCCAATAAATCTTAGCTAAGTAAATAAATCAATGAATGGCACTATGTGCGGACTTGCCCAAAGATAAGTATCACCAGGAATGTTTGTTAAACCTATTGATTCCTGAGTCCCAGACCAGACCTTCAGAACTAGAACCTGAAAAGAGGGCTTTTTCCTCTTATTTAACAAGCACCCCTGTGATTCTTTTCAGACTACTTTGAGAACCTAGATGGGCTGGGGTTCTAGTTGTGGTTTGGAACTCACCTCTCCCCATTCAGTTTCCTCATGTGTAAAGCATTATTGGAGATACCTCCTTCCATGCAGATTAAATGAAATGAATCCTAAAATGCTTTGCAACCTCCAAAACCTGGTGTATTTGTAAAGCCTTATGCATTTGGATATTAGTATGGCTGTCACCCAACTTCCTCAGCCTGGGGGCTTGCTGACTGGGTGTTGTCAGCCCCAGCCCTCTGCATCAGACCCCTTCTAAGAGGCAGAGGGCACCCTAACCCAGGTTATGAATATATACATAAAAAACAATGATGGATTGTGGTTAGTGCTCTGGGAATCCCTGACAAGGACATGGGAACCAAGAATGACAACACAGGGGAGGTGAATATAGCTAGAGAGAGGTATTGGAGTCAGCCTCCCAAAAACCCAGATCTCCCAAATCCCCTCATGTCCTAGAATCCAGGTGATCCTTGTTTAAACAGGGACATTCAGCACAGAGCAGTTTATCAACCAAGACTGGGGAAGGAATGAAAAAGGTGATATATCTACTTCCCAGAAGCGTTTTGAAATTAAGGATAAAGCTTTATTCATCCTGTGTCCCTCCCACTATGTGGCACATGGTAGGTGCTCAATAAGTGTTTCAGTTAAAATAAATGCTAATAACAATAGTTAAATTTTTTTAAAATCTGTTTTTGTTTGTTTGTTAATCCTCACCCAAGGGTATTTTTTCCATTGCTTTTCAGAAAGAGAGGGAGGGAGGGAGGGAGGGAGGGAGGGAGGGAGGGAGGGAGGGAGGGAGGGAGGGAGGGAGGGAAATCAATGTGAGAGAGACACATCAATTGGTTGCCTCCTACATGAGCCCTGACCAGGGGGCCGGGGATCGAACCTGCAACCCAGGTATATGCCCTTGACCAGGAATTGAATCCACGACCCTTTGGTGCGAAGGCTGACGCTCTAACCACTTAGCCACTCTGGCCAGGGCAGTAGTTAATATTTTTGAGAAAAAAATTTTAATGTACAAAATAAATAAAGCAAACATATTAGAATACATATAGAATCCCTAAACACATATTGGACTTCCATTTCTAACTCTGACAAGTAAAGAGCTTGTAAATTATCACTCTTATCCTTACAAGAAAGAAACTGAACAATCTGACAATCAACAGCTTTTCTTTGACCCATCAGAGGACAAAAGTTAATATTTATTGAGCACTTAATGCAATAGACACTCTGCTAATCATTGCATTAATTTTATCATTGTCCCCACTTCAGAGATGAGAAAACGGAGGTTCAGAGGGAACAAGGTAACTTGTTCAAGGCCACAAATTTACAACAGGAAACAGCCCAGTATGAGAAGGGCAGGGCCACTTGTTAACCAAACCTGTGCTTTTAGTCCTATAGCTTCCCAACGGATGAGAGGGTGAACATGTGCCTTGTACTAAGACTTTAAAAAAACTCTCAAATAACAGTCTTGCCTTTCTCAGGGTCCAGGAGCTGCAGACAGTGCTCATTTCTGATGTGTATTGGCCCAGAGCCGTGTGGAGGCCTGGAATTACTCTCTGACCTGCAAGAGTGACTGTCCAAGCCCATCCATCTCTGAACTTTCTCCAGCTCTGGCACCCTGGAAGAACCCCGAGTCTCTGTCACCTCCCCAGGACAGAGGCTAACAGTCATCCTTCTAATTTTTTAAAGGCATTTGTTTATCCAGGAGCTGTTTCCTACAAGGACAAGAAGTGCCTTCTTCCCTGGAAGGGAATGACACCTTCTCACTTCCCCTGCCCCAGACGGACTGACCCACAGATTCCCTGACCTGGGAGATAACCCTTGAGGGCCATCCCAGCTGGCTAGAGGGTGGGGAACAAAGTCCCTCAAAGTTCTCAAAGGCTTTTCATCAGGCCATCCAGACTCTCTCTCAACGTGAGCAACAATGTGTGGCATGTTTAAGTGCTGGGGCTCTGAGGTCAGGCTGCCAGGAGGCAGAATCTGGAGCCCTCTCTGTTACTACCTGGGCATATTAGACCAGTCTCTTCGCATCTCAAAGCCTCTGCTTCCCCCTCTATGAAATGCAGATAAAGGATAGTATCCGCTTGACAGGAGGCTGTAATAAGGGTGCGTAAAGCACGTAGTGCATGCAGCGCTTGGCCATTTGTGTTTCATCCATTGACTGACCCTGCTCATCTAGTGAGTCTATGACAGGTTAACTCCAAGAGCTAGATTATCAGGGAGTCAAGGCAAGAAGACATTTCAGTTCTGCAAATATTAATGAGCATTTCCTACATGCCAGTGTGACACCATGTTGCAAATATGTTAGCCACATGCTCCTGCTCACAAATATGTTAGCCACATGCTCCTACTCACAAATATGTTAGCCACATGCTCCTACTCACCCCTCAGTAAAGCTCTGCGAGGCATGTGAGGCATTTCAGAGATGGGGAAACTGAGGTAAAGAGAAAGGAAATAGCATAAACTTTGGGGAGGTGGACGGCATCTGCTTTATCACGCCCTCCGGTGCCCAGCACAGCCTCTGGCACACAGGAACTCAAGTGTTCGTCCAGTGACTGAGTGCACTCCATGTCCCCGAAGCAGGCTCCCAACACACCTGCGCATTTCAGGTGCCGCTGCTTCTGCATGCAGCCTCCTGCCGGGCCCACTTTATGCCCTGGGAAACTCCTCCTCACCTGTCAAGACACAGCTTAAAAGTTGTCTCCTCTACAAACCTATCACTAGCTCCCCAGCAATTTGGCAGAGCCCTCTTCTAAGTAAAGCATCGTAGAGCAGTTGTCCAAACTCTCTTCGGTGGCCACCATCAGACTGTGAGCTCCCTGACTTGTTCCACTCCAAAGCCCAAGCCCCTGGCGATGGTTCATAGCTGAGCATCGCTTGCTGTAGGTCACGGAGGCTGACACTCAGAGCTGAGAGGTACGGGTTAGGCGCACTCCAGCCCCATGGAAACACCCATCTCCGAAGTTCAAAGCTGTTCTTCCCTTGCCCAGAATGATTTCGCCCCCTCTTCATTCACACAATCCAGCTCAAAGGTCTCCTCTTCCATGAAGTCTTCGTGTGGTCTCCCTCTCCCCTCTCCCTTATCCCCTGTCCCCTGTCCCCTGTCCCCTCTCCTCTCTCCATTCAGGCTCTGATCCCAGCCATTCTTTGTTGACCAGTAGAGGTCCTTGAGTTCCTAGGAGTTTTCCACCAGCAAGCCTGCTGCAGGCTCACTCTGTATTCTGCAGAGCACTGGCCTCGGTAAATAGAGGTTGCAAACCATGCCTGTAGCCAGCCTTGACTAATTCAGTGTTTTGTCTCTCCAAGTAGTACTTTGAAAAGTTTTTATTTAAGCTGCCAATAGCTTTCCCCCCAACCATTTGAGAAATGGAGAGGTCTAGGTCCTCATTTCAGCATGGCAAACATTCCCCAGAGCTGAGTAGCAGCTGCTTCCTTTAGGCAAGGTCTGTTCTCTAAAATGTGCTGCAGTCCCCACCACTCCTTAACTTATTGTACCCATTTGCCTGGCCCTAAAGACAAATGAGTTTGAGACCCTGCTATATGTGAGAGAAAGATACTCTGGAGTCAGTTTGGAAACACAGACTGGGGAGTGTTTGGGTTGGGCCCACCCTTCTCCACAGGGACTAACTCATGGATTGTGGGTACCTAGCCCAGGCTGGGTGAGATAGAAATAATCTATTATTAAAAGTGCTTACTATAATATGCTTGCATTATCTTATGTACCTTTCCCATCAGTCCTATGAAGCAGATTGTACATTTACCCCCATTTTACAGGTGAAGAAACTGAGGCTCAGTGGGGTTCATCAGCTTGCCCAAGATGGAACCCCTAGCAATAGGCAAAGCTATGATGGACCCTAAGTCACTCTGACTTTGGAATCCCTACTGGATACTACCATGTCCCAGCATAGTCATTTATTGCCTCCTTACACAAAGAGGCCTGTCCCCACTTACCCCACCTACATTGATCTCCTACCTTGTCACATCGCCCTGTTCATTTCTTCCACAGCACTTTCACAGTCGGGTATTAACTTGTTTTGTTTGGTACTGTTTGTTTATTTTGTTGGGGGGCACAGAGGTAAGAAGGCAAGGATAGGGGACATGCTTCTTACTCCAGTGGCCACCAAAAGGACATAAACCCTGCAGGTCACCAGCTTCCTGTGGTTTCAGGTTCTTCCACATCACTCTCCTGAGCACATGGGTACATAGTAGGTGCTTAATAAATGTTTTGGCATGCTGATGCCTTCCTAGTGCTCCTGGCTCCTTATGAACACGATTCATGTTATTGAGCCTTCTATGTACTTTGCTTATGCCACCCTGTCGCCTCCATTCTCTCTCCTGATCCTTGTAGGAGCTGTGACCTGAGCAGGGCTGGTATCACCTTGGAGAGAGCGACTGGGTGAGATGATACAGCCGGTAGGGCCCTGTCTGACTCTGAATCTCATGTTCTCTCCAGCTCCCATGGTCAGACTGACCCTCCTTGTCTCCTCCTGGGTGGGGCCCAGGCCCGACTTGTGCTTCCCACAGGGTCAGGAGGTGAAGGCTCAGCTTAGCCTGGGAAACAAACAAAAAGACCACCAGGAGGATGCCCTCTCCTCCCACCCCAGAAGCTTCTCAGAAATTCCCACAGCCCAGCCAGCCACCCCTGTCCCCCACCTCTCACCTCCCCACTTCTTTCCACTGAGAGTCACCAGTGCTGAAGTTGAGCTGGAGTCTGATGACCCAGCTGAGCCTGGGCAGTTGTTGTGTGTCAACTGTACCTTACTCAAGTTGTAAAAATGAATGTAAATATAAACTTAATAAATTATAAAAATTACTCAAAATTCATAAAACTAATAAGCATTAAAGAAATTTAGATAATTAAAATTTGATGTTCTTTGTAAGTTTGTAGCATTTGTCCTTGTGAAACAGAAGTAAACTTAATAGAATATACTTCGACTTAAGCTTAAAAGTATACTAAGACCTTTGGGACACCAGTGGGCTTAGAATGGGACCCAAAAGTCCCTGCCCTTCCAGGGAGCCTGTTCTCTTTTTTGCTCTCTCTCTGGCTTTCCACAGACCAATGGGGTAGGTGCTTCTGTTGGCTTCTGTTGATGAGATGTCTGAGACTCAGAGAAGCTGGGTGACTTGCTCAGGGCCATGCAACCAGTTAACAGCAGTGCCAAGATTTGAGCCCAGGCAGTCTGACTCCAAAGCCTGCACTTGGGGTAACTCAGGCAGGGTGGGTGGATGGGTCTTATCTCCAAACTCCTTAAGGCCTGTGCCCTGTTAGACCACACAGGGTTGGCAGGACCCAGGCTGGTGCACCCCCCACTCACATCAAAGGGCCCCAGTCTTCAAAGGCAGCTGGAGGGGAGATGCACATACCTGGCTGGGTATTTGGGAAGCCCCAGGGAGCTAATATGATTAACCAGAGACCCAATGGGGCAGGAAGAGTCTTCAGGGAGCAGATAACTCAATGGAAGTGGCTTGAATACATTCCCACCCAACACCTACCCTGAGAGCCTTTCATTCTATGGCTACTAAGAGAACCTCTGACATATGGGACTTAGGGGTGTGGGCTGTGCTAAATGTGTGTTCATTTCATAGATGGAAAAACATCTTGGAAGCCAGCTGTTACCAGTTTTATACCAGACATAATGCTGAGTGCTTTGGACACATGAGTCATGCACAACTCCTAGGAGCTCCTTTCACATTGTATTGTATAGGTATAATTGTTCCCATTTTACTGATGAGAAAACTGAGGCTCGAACTGCACAAATACTTGCTCAGGGCCAAGTTGGAACTAAGCAGCTGAGCTGGAACTGGAACCCAGGTCTGTTCTCATTCTCCACCCCATCATTCAGGAGGAGACAAACAGCTAAGAAGACCCCAGGGCACGCTGGTCTTCCCTTCACTCTGGTGTGAAAGCAGTAAGTTCAGGAGGTAGCACTGTGTCTGTTTGCCTGTTTATGTGTGCATCCTTCTGGAACAGGGACTGGGTAATCCAATGCTGAGATACTGTTCTTATCATTCGAGATGTTATAAAATCACAAAGCCCCCTACCCGCCCACCTCATCCTATGGCTCTCACATCCATCCCTCATACAGCAATCATTCTTTTTTAAAAAAGTATTTTATTTAAAAAAAAAAGTTTGTATTGATTTGAGAGAGAAAGGGAGCGGGAGAGAGAGAAACATGGATGAGAGATATACATCAATTGGCTGCCTCTTGCGCGCCCCCCACTGGGGATCAAGCCTGAAACCTGGGCATGTGCCCTGACCTCTCAGAGCATGGGATGACGCTCAGCCAAGTGAGCCACACTGACCAGGGCACCCATCAATCATTCTTCCACCAACTTTTGCCCCAATCACCTCCCCCTGACAGCTGACACCACCTCTGCTATTTTAGAGCCAGAGGACCAGGGTTATGAGGTCCGAAGGAGGTTATGCACCCCAGCTGGAGTCTTGGCCACACTAACTTCCTTCCCAGGGGAGACCCCAGCCCAACCCCCTTCCCAGCCTACTCCTGGCTCTCAGCACCCCTGTTCTCCCCACTTCCACCCCCTCCTTCAGCTCCCCCTTTCTGTCCTCCCTGCGGACTGCACCCCTCAGAACCCTGGTCCTGTCCCACTGGTAAGGTCTAAGATCACGTGACCCTTTTTCTGCCTGTACCTGCCTCGGGTCCAGAGCTGGGCTGGAGGAGCTGGTAACGTTTAGAGGGGGAGAGCCCTGTTGGGGAGTGCAGCCGAGGAAACTCCCTGAGGGCAGAGGGGGGCTGCGGTGTTGGTTTAAGTTAGGACTGTAGTGGGGGGGGGGGGCAGGAAGCCAGCCTGAGTTTCTCCAGCCCAATGAGCCCAATCCGCCACTCTCTCTGGGCCCTGACATCATGCCCCATATCACCCATCTCCTCTTAGACTATGAGATTCCAGAGGCAGAAGTCTCCTCTGGACGCTGTGCTCAGTGCCCTGGTACAACAGATGCTAACAAATGAGGCTGAAAGGATACTTTTCTGATTACAGAGCTTGCTTTCCTCAGGAAGGCCGGTCGTTGTCATCTGCAGGTGGCTGAGGCAAAAGAAAGGAGCACTGGACTGGGAGTCAACGTCGTGCCCTCCGGCGGGCGAGCCTGCGTCTGGCTGTGCGTTCTCGTTTGTGGAGAAGGCTTTTAAGCGGATGTGTGGGGGCCGGTGCCCAGTCCCGCCCGCCACCCCTGGCACGGCGCGGGGACAGCCCGACGCTGGGGGCGGCTTGCAGCACCGCAGGGCGTCTGCGGGGAGCTGGGCTCGCCGGGCTGTTGCGCAGGACGCTGGCGAGGCCCCGGCGCCCGCGCCCGCCCCGTGGGAAAGCGCCGGCCCGGCCCAGGCGCCTCCGCCAGCGAGCAGGGCGGCCGGCGGCGCGAGAACGGCGCGCGGGAGAAGCGGTGAGTGCGCCCAGCCGGGCGGGCGGGGGGCGCGGGCCCGCACCCGCGCCGCCGCGGGGCTGCCCCTCCCAGGCCCCGGCCCGAGCGCGCTGCGGGTGGCGCCCGACGTGCCGGCTCCGAACCGCACTCGGCGCCGCCCCGCAGGCAGCTCCCTGGCCCCCGGTCCCGCCACTGGGCCCCGGACGCGAACCCCTGTGCAACGAGGGGTGAGCCCCTGCCAGGGTCGGGTGGTCAGGGCCCTGGGGCCAGCTGGTGTGTCCCCCCTCCTTCCTATCCGGTCCCCACTCTGGGTCTCTGTCCAATAGCCTAATTCTGTTGTTGGTGGGGAGGGATGGCGCGTGCGGACTGGGTAACCTGGGGCGGCCTTTTTGTCCTCAACGGTGCTTTGTATACCCCGGGCCCCTGGGCTCAGGGAGAGCAGAGGTTCTTCTCCCTGCACCCCACCCACCCCAGGGGAGCCCCATCTACAGTAGCCGCTGCCACAGTTTGGAGCTGGCGGGGAGACAGACTGCTGCACACCCTTTGCACAGTCATCTCACATAATGCTGGCAGCTCTACAGGTGGGCACTGAGAGGTGATGTCATTTGCTAGGGGTCACGGCAACCGCAGCTGGAGTTACCCGAGGCTAATGGAGCCTAAGTTTCTGACACTTCCAAGGCCCCGGCCCTAACTGGTCTTTGTATTTTTGTATTCCTTCCTCTCAAAGTCCCCTCCCCAATGGTATGAGGCTCAGGCCCCGTCACAAGTGATCTCTCCTGAGGACCTGGTCTGCCTGCTGTGCCCTGCCACTCTGCTAGGGTGGTGGGGGTAGGGGAGTGCAGGGGGCCTGGCTGTTTAGGCCTGGCAGGGAGGGAGGGCATCCAGACCAGGTCAAGGGGCCCACATGACCTCAGCAGGATTCTTGGCTTCCCAAGACTCCAAACAGCCTGGCACACACCCTCGCCCTTTGCCTGCTGTGGAAGGGGACAGCTTGGGCAGAGCTCTTGTGTGACCTCCGCTCCTCTCTGGGGCTCAGTTTCCCTCATGAGAGGAAGGAGTGGTTAGTACTGGGCTGACTGTGGAAACCTGGGTGAAAGAGGAGGGAACAGAAGAGGCTCTGGAGGGCTGCTGGGCCCTACAGCCCTGCCTGTGTTTTCCATTCCTCCCCCATGTCCTCTGTCCCCATCAAGGCGCACCACTGCGCCCTGATACCCGTTTAAACAACAACCCAACCCCAGTCCCTTCCAGCCGCAGCATCTTCTCACAGCCAAGTTGCCCCAGCGCTGCCTCCCCACACTCCCGGACTCCCAGTCACTCACTCTTCAGTGCCAAGAGTCCTTCAGCCCCAACCCACTGTGGGCCTGCCCCAGCTTGGATTGTGGGACGCTCCATGTTGCCAAATTGGTTCTAGCCCTAACTGACCTCGCAGCAGCCTTTGACATGGTTTAAACGCTCCCCTGCCCCTTGGCTTTTGAACCCCGGAGCTTCCCTCCTACCTCCCTGTCAGCTCCTGCTCAGTTCTCTGTTCTCTTAGCCTCCTCCCCCTTCTCTAGTGCCCCACCCCTGCTCTGACGGCTCTCCTCCCCTCCCACTAAATGCTTCTCCTGGGGGGGTCTCACCATCCTGAGGCTTTAAAATGGTGCCCTGCGCCTGCCGGTGTGGCTTAGCGATGGAGCATTGACCTATATGACCCAGGAGGTCTCAGTTCCATTCCCAGTCAGGGCACATGCCCGGGTTGCAGGCTCCATCCCTGGCAGGGGGCGTGCAGGAGGCAGCCGAGCAATGACTCTCTCTCATCATTGATGTTTCTATCTCTCCCTCTCCCTTCTTCTCTCTCAAATCAGTAAAAATATTTTAAAAATAAAAATAAAATGTTGCCTTGCCTTTCTCTATCCCAAACCATTCCTCTGAGTCGGACTCCTAATCAACTGCCCCCCTGTGCATCTCCCTTGTGCTCCCTCGTGGGCATCTTGAGCTCCCCAGACGGAGCCCTTTATGTGTTCCGTGTCCAGTGCTCCCACTTCACTCAAGCCCCTCCCTCTACCCAGTCACTCAACCTGACATCCTGATTTCTTCTTCGCCTCAACACGCCACCATCCAATCCAGAACTCTCCTTGTTGATTCCGCTTCCAAAGTCCTTCTCTGGAACTCATCTGCTCCTCTCCACCTCCTCGGTTCCCAGCCATCATCTTGCCATCATTGTGGTCTCTCACCTGGACAATTAAAATGGTCTCCCTGCTGGTCTTCCTGCCTCCACCCAGCTTCCCCCCCCATCCACTCCCACAGAAGCTGCTGCCTTAGATGGGCCTGCTGCGCTTCCCCCAGTAAAACCCTTCAGAGCCTCCCATTGCCTTTAGGATCGAGTACAAGCTCCTGAAGACCTGGCCTGGGTGTCTTATTGCTCTCCAGGTACAGCAGCCTTGTTTCCGGTCCTGAGATTTGCTGAGCCTGTTCCCACCTCACGGCCTTTGTCCTTGCCATCCCCTCTGCCTGGAATGCCCTTTTCCCCACTCTGCCTGGCAAACCCCTGCTCAGCCTTTAATTCTTCACTTAAATATGACCTCCTTGGAGAGCCCCCCCCATCTAAAGATGACCTGCTTTCACACACCCTCGGAGCACCCTGTATTTTTCCTTCAGAGCACTGACCATCAGCTGCAGTTACATCTTTACTTGTGGACTATTGGTTCATGCCCGCCTCCTCCTCCGCCGGACTGTACGTGCTGTGGGGTTTACTGTCTGTGTCTGTATCCTTGCCCTTAGCACAGGGTCTGCGCCCAGGAAATACCTGCTGTGAGGAAGGGTTGTCCTCCTACATCTGTCCAGCAGGTGGCGCCACAGGGCAAAACTTCATCAGTCCTCAGATCCCAGGACAGCTCCCACCCTCATCCCAGGGCCCCAGTTGGAGATCCAGAGGGCAGGTGTGGAGCCAGGCTGCCCTCTTTCTCTCCCTGTCCCACAGAGCCCCCGACACTTCTCTTGGTTCCTTGAAACTTGTGGCTTGGCATTGTGGTTATTTTACCAGAGTTGTCTGCAGGGCCTAGTGGCAACTTGAAACCAGAGACCGGATCTAACCCATTTTTTTTTTCCTTGGTGCCTGTTGAGAGCTCAGAAAACTGAATAACGGGTGGGAAAACTAAATGACTGTTCTGGGGAGAGGCTCCCCTTCGGGTGGTTAACATTGAGGCTTTGGAGCCCCACTGCCCCTGGCTCTAATCCTGGCTCTATTGCTTACTAGTTGTGAGACTTTGGGCAAGTTGCTTAACCAACTGTGCCTCATTTCCCCCCGTAGATGTGAGAGCAGTGCCTGCCTCAGAGGGTTGTTATGAAACTGGAATGAGGAAATACATGGAAAGTATTTGGAATGCTAGGAGGCTACCTGGTGTGTGCAAATGGTCAGTGAATGACAGCTTTTATTACCGAACAATTCTTTACCCTCTACTGGAACCCTCAATCCCAGATGTGGCAGACACTGCCCACTGTTGCACTGACTTAAGCATGGCACACACATGCACACACAGAGAAAAAACTAGAACAACACACAACTCTCAGCTGCAGCTCAGGAAGGCCAAGGTACCTCCCTTGCCAGGACAGGAGAGTCTGGCAGATGCCCTGTCACCTTCCTGGCACTGCGTTTCCTGCACTCAGTGCCATTGGTTTGGCAGGACAGGTTTCCATGGCAGCAGGTGACCGGGCCTGCAGGCAGGAACAGTGGCTGGTCTTGGCTGAGCTCTCTGGCTTTTTAGAAGGGGGTGGCTTCCTGCTGCCCAGACATCAGCTGCCTTGGGCAGTCGTGGCCACACCCAGAGCCCAATGCAGTCTCCCTGCCCTGGGAACTGGGAGGCTGAGCCGGCCACTCACTTCTGGGTGTTCCCCTAGTCCTGAGCACATGCCCCTTTTGCCCATTCCTCACACTCTACTAGAAAAATCTGGCATGAGGTTTTCTCCTCTGCCCCACGATGAACCCCTCAAGGTTGTGCTCAGCACATAGTAGGTCTCTCTTGCATATTTATGGGGTGAATGAATAAATAAAAGATGAGTTCCCTCTCACCACCTTCAAGGGAGTAAAGTTGTGAGGCATAATCCAATCTGTTGTAGAGATGGCCTGTTCATCCATGAATATTTATTTGGTACCTACTGTATGCCAGCCATTGCTCTAGGTGGAGCCAAGATCTCAACCCAGGTAGACATGTTCCTGCTCTCACGGAGCTGACATCCTAGCAGGGGGAGAAAGACAATAAACAAACATGCAAACAGCAAAAAAAAAATCAGATGACGAATGCTGTGCTGAGAATTATAACAGGGTGATGTAATAGCAAGAATGAGTGGCTGCTTCAGATGGAGGTGGCCAGGAAGGCCTCTCCAAAGAGGTGACATCTGAGCAAAGACCTCAAAGGAAGGAAGATGTGGAAGAAGAGCATTTGAGGACGAGGGACCAGCAAGTGCAAAGGTCTTGAGGGACCGCAGTTGGCCAGTTTGAAGAACTGAAAGGAGTTACGCTGGGACGTAGTAGCTGAAGGGATGGTGATACATACAGTAAAGTGCAATGACCTTAAAGCACAACCTGGTGAATTTTCACAGATGTATATGTCTGAGTAACCCCTACCCAGATCAAGGTGCAGACCATCCCCAGAACCCCAGGGGGTTCCCTCACCAGGGGTGACCACTCCTCTGACCTTGACCGTCACAGGCTAAGTTGGCGTGTCATAGGACCTCATCCAAATGGTAGAACCTTAGCCTATGTCCTGATTTGTGGCTGGCTTTGTTCACTCATCAGTCTGTGATATTTATCCGTGGTGTTGTGTGTATCGGTAGTTCACTCATTTTAGTTGCTGGGGTGTGTTCCATTATGGGACCATACCACAGTCTCTCTGTCCATCTCTTGATGGACATTTGAGTTGTCTCCAAGTTTCTGGCTGTTCTGAATCATGCAACTAAGAACATCCTTGTTCATGGCCTATATACTGCCTCAAAAGTATATAGGGTGTCCCCTCAAATGTATACATACACTTTGTATAATTATACAGGCAGTGCTTATTAAAATAAATTTCATTTTCGAAGTTGAGCTGTCAGTTGTTAAAGTGTATATGTTTTGGGGGGACACCTGTATATGTACTTCTATGTTATATATGCTGGGGAAGGGTCAGCTAGCTCTACGCTTCCATTTTACGTTGGGAAAACAGGCCCAGAGAAGGGAACAGACTTAACCCCTGGTTACCCAGGCCATCAGTGACTGGGGGGGAGGGGGGGGCACACAATGTGCCAGGCAGAGGGAAGAGCAGAGAAAGAATATTTTTTGAGCACCTACTGCATTTCAGGACCTCCATGGGTATTAAGTCATTTGCTATAATCCTCAAAAGAACCCCATAAGTTAGATATTATTATGGCTGTTTCCTAGATGAGGGGCCTAGTCTAAGAAGCACATTTACAGAGGTGGAGTCAGGACACAGACAGGCGTGTCTGATTCTAAAGCTTGACCCCAGGGAGGGGTGAAGGCTCCCTGTGCCAGGGCTGCAAAGTGCAGAACCTGTGGGGAGTGAGACACTGGAGGGGTGCCCAGGCAGGAAGGGATGCAGCAGGAGACATGTCCCCAGTTGGCCTGTGTTGCTCTTCTGAGGGCAGTTCAGGGTTGGGTCAGCTCACTGCGCCTGAAGTCCCAGCTTTGTGGTTAACGGGCTATGTGACCAGGGGCCAGATGCTGCGTCTCTGTGCCTCTGGTACCGTCTAGCTCTGACCTCAGTTGCGGTTGGAACTGGGGGAGTTTCCTGGCCTCCTTTGGCCTGACAGGTACCTCTTGCTCCGGGGCTGCTGCCAGAGAAGGCTGGAGGGAAGGAGGTGGCTTTGGGACTTCCAGGAATGCCTCAGGGGCTGTACAGGGTCTCTGCCTCCCACACACTGGTCTCGCTACTCAGAGCTGGACCTCGGCCTACTTGGGACTTCTTGGGGAGGTTTATTGTGTATGTGGGAGGGCAATTATTTTCTCTATTCTGTGGGTTGTCTTATTTTAAAAACTGTGGTAAAATATACATAACATAAAATTGACCATTTTAACCACTTTTAAGTATACAGTCAGCAGCATTAAGTACATTCACATTGTTGGGCAACCCTCGCCACCATCCATCTCCAGAACTTCTTGGCTTTTTGAATCGTGGTTTGGGGAGGGCCTGAGTGACCCGGGGGAAGCTGTGGGAGGAAGTGAGAGAATGTGGAAAGAACCGGTTAGAAAAGGCCGGGATTTACAGGAAAAACCAGGGTCTCTGAGCAGGAGACTTAGCGCGCTCACTTCCAACACCCTCCGGGGCCTTCCTGATCCCCTTACCCAGGGCACTTTATTTCCTTCCTGCCACCCTGCCTCCCACCCTGGCCTCTCCCTGGGCATTTTCACCACTTCACTGCCTCCTGCCAGCAGCAACTCGCTGCACACCCTTCAGAGATTTGAAGTGTGTGTGGGGGGTGACAGGCTGGGAGGTGAGAAAGGGCCCCAGATCCTAGGAGACTTTACAGCTTCCTAAACGTCAAATGTCAGCTAGGTGTGAAGTCAGAGCCAAGGGGCCAGCTTCCTGGGGGGTAGGAGGGTGCCCAGTGATGAGAGAAAGAAGGGCTTCATTCTCTTCTTGACCCCCTTGGGAAAGGCCCCCCCAGGGGTCTGCTGGCAGAATAACAGTTAAGGCCTCTTTTGGTCCTGGAGGTTCCCACAGGCCTCTGAAAGCCCTGAGGATAGTGAGTCGGAGAAGAAGTCTGGGGGTGGGGTATGAGATGGCATTTCTCAAATATCTGAAAGGAAGAGGTGCATACATAGTGTACCCTGGTGGTCCCATGGTGGGGGGGACAGGACCAACTGGGGACTGAGGAGTCGCTGGGAAGCGACTGTCAGGCTCATGTTAGGAGAAATAAGGAAGTCCTAACACCCAGCACAGTTCTACAGGGAAGTCTCCTTAGGGAATGAGCTCCCTGTCCCTGGGAGGATTCAAGTCAGACAGCAGTTTAGTGGCTGATCACAAGGGCTCTAGTCAGAGAGGGCTGGGAGATGCTGAGCAACTTCTACAACGTATCTATGCCTGAGTCTCTTCATTCATAAAATGAGGATAGTAATGAAATACGCTTTTTAAACGTGAGGAATGAGAGCGTGGATATGAAGCCTAACACAGTACCTAGCATTTAGAACAGGAGTACTGTGGGGAGTGTTCTTGGGTGAGGTAGGGAGTTGGTTAAATCCCGATCAAGAGCCCTTCAGCTCTGATGTCCCATGGAAGGAGAACCATGAGACTCATTCTCACAGTGCCCCAGAATTGCTGAAGTTTGTCACCTGCCACCAAATGGGTACTTTGTCTACCTACCCATCAGATGAGGTTTAGGAAGAGTACCTTGTGTTTATGTGCAAGGCAGAAATGACTTATCCATTTCACAGATGGTGAGGCTGAGGGCCAGGGCCCAGTGTAGACATAGTAAGGCAGGAACTGGATTAGGTCTTGGGGCTCTGGAAACGTGGCCAGAAGCCCTGTCCACCCAACCTGTCTGCTCATGGCCCTTACCAAGGCTGACCCCTTGGCTGCCCGCTCAGTTAGAGAGATTGCCTGACTGTCTTGCCAGGAAGAAGGTGGGGTGAGGGGCACCAGGCAAGGTTTTTAAGGAAGCTTCCTTTCTCCAGGGCCAGGTGTGGAGCCCCCTTCCCTGCCTTTGCCCCAGAAGGAGCCCCTGCCTGGGCTTCCTGTGGACCTTCAGTAGTGGACAGAGTACAGCAGGATTTGCGTCAGGAGAGGCATCTGGGATGAGTGGCATCACCACTCTGAGCCTCAGTGCACTGGGAGGTGGGGGTGGCATCTACTTCTCAGGCTGGCTGAGAATAGCCAACATGATAATTTTGAGAAAGCCCTTTGTCATCCAAAAAGCACTTTACAGACCTTGGCTTCAAGCTTCCCATATAGCAGGCTCTCAGGACTTGAATTCCTCCCCTGTTCCTCGGCCCCAAACCGCCTCTTATAGTGGAAGCTGCTGCCCTGCAGTGTTTGGAGGGCTGGTCTAGCAAATTATACAAGCATTTATTAAGATCTCTGTCTTCGATGGCCTGGATGGGGGGTGTGGGGCGCCTCGAGGGGCCTTCCAAGCCAGCAGAGCTTCAGTGGCCTCCAGTTTCTGTGAATGTGCGTGGTGTGCCACTACACTGCTAAGCTGGTTTTGGAGAGGAACGGACTCTAATAAGCTGGGCTCTTTCCCTGTGGCTCTGAGCCACCTCTGCCCACTGCTGGGTGCCTCCAAGGCAGCAAAGAGAGAGTGGGGTGGTGTCTAGGGGTGGGAAGCTTAGCTCTAGGCCATTGGGCAAAAAAGGAGATAGGTCAGGTAGTGGGTTCCTCATCTCTAGAAACAGTCAAGCAGAGGCAGGGAATACCACCCCTTGGGGATTTTGTGTAGGGAATCCCTCCAGGCCTGGCAGGGTGCACTGACTAGCTTCTCAGACTCTGTTTCTTTAAACTGCATTTATTATGGAGCTTGGCTCCAGCTCTTACGATTTGCCCAGGCTGCTGATGGAAGGCCACGTGTTCATCTTGGTCCAATCTGCACCATCAGGAGGGTGTGGGTGGGACTGTTGCAACTAGAAGGTACATGGTCCTGGAAGGCGCTCTGAGTGACCTGGTGGGGCATGGGAACTTTGTGCAAGGCTTCCTGGAAGAAGGCAGTAGGGGCTGCATCTTGGAGAGGCAGGGCTTCAAAGAGTGGTGCAAGTTCTGTTCATGGCTCAGGGGAGGCTAGAGAGGCAGGCTGGGGAGGGGGCCACCTATAGCATGAGTCAGAGTGAGTGCAGGGGGAGAAGGGGAGACTGACGGTGCAAATCTGTGGGAGGGCTGCACTGAAGGAGTGGAAGGGGAGCCAGAGCAGCCAAGTGGGACAAGAGTTGCTTGGGAGTTAGAGGAGGACTGGAATAGGCTCCCCAAAGCCAAGAGGCATGGCCAGCAACACCAGCTGCCATAAAGGGCCCAGGGTTACAATTGGGAGGCTGGTCTATGGTGTGGGTGGGCGTGACACAATCACAGGAGTGAGGAGTGAGAGGAAAGTGAGGTGAGGAGTCAGCAGGCAGAGACTCCTTTGGGGGTTCATGGGTGAGAAGGGCCCTGACCCCTCCCTGCATGCTTTGCACATCTGAGGTGGATGCAGGTGGGGCTGCTCAGCACCTGGCTTGCCCGGGGGTGGACACCATCAGACAAGCTTCTTTGGGATTTGCCCAGTGTCCCAGGACATTGTGTTTTCGTGCTCCTGCCACGTTTCTCTGTGCGCCTTTCAACTGTTGGATGTAACTGGACAGAATTCCATGACTAATCCATCCCGTCAGAGACCAGTGGATGACTCTGCCCTGACAGTCCTTGTCCCTGTCCAGCTCTCCAGATCATTTTCCATCAGCCCACATACATCTGCCTTGTGTTTTAAAATAGCTGCATGGTATTTCTAGTTTCTGGGTGTTCCATAGCTTATCTGGCCAATCATCTCTCTGTTGACAGACCTTTCAGTTGTTTCCAACTGAAAACGGGTTCCTGCCCTCATGCACTGTTGGTGGGAATGCAGATTGGTGCAGCCACTATGGAACAGTATGGAGGGTCCTCAAAAAATTAAAAATGGAACTGGCTTATGACACAGCGATCTCACTTCTGGGAATTTATCCAAAGAAACCCAAAACACTTATTCAAAAGAGTATATGCACCCCTATGTCCACTGCAGTATTATTTACAATACCCAAGATATGGAAATGACCAACTCCTATTCCATGTATACAATGGAATATTACTTAGCCATAAAAAAGAATGAAATCTTACAGTTTGTAACAGCATGGATGAACCTAGAGGGAATTAAGCTCAGTGAAATAAATCAGTCAGAGAAAGACAAGTACAATATGATTTCACTTATATGTGGAATCTAAAGAACAAAATAAATGAACGAACAAAATTGAAACAGAATCATAGACATAGAGCGAATTGGTGGTTGCCAGAGGGGGAGGTAGGTTGGGGGGCTGGGTGAAAAAGGTGAAGGGATTGAGAAGTACAGATTGGTAGTTACAAAATAGTCATGGAAATGTAAAGTGCAGCTTAGGGAATACAGTCAATAATGTAATAACTACGTATGGTAGCAGGTGAGTACTGGAAATATTGGGGGAACACTTTGTAAAGTATATGACTGTCTAACCACTATGCTGTTCACCTGAAACTAATACAAAATAATGAAAGTTAACTGTAATTAAAACAAAAAATGGATACCCAGCCCCAATTTCAGCCTGTGTGTGAAGACTTCAATAAGCAACTCTCAACACCAGGAGGGCGTATGAGAATTCAACTCCATCTTGACACTACTACTACCTACCCAGAGTCAGAATCAAATTCCACAGGTAAAGGGCTCAGTCCCTTAAGACTGTCCTCCACTTTATGCCAGTCGCAAGCCCAGGTTGTTACCTGCCCATCTTACTGGTCAGTTACAAATCAGAAGTCCCCATGATCATCCCGCGCCCTCAGCTTAGATGAATTTGCTAGAACTGCTCACAGGAGTCAGGAAAACCCATTTACTCTAGATTACCGATTTATATAGGAACCAACAGCCAGATGGAGACACAGGGCGAGGTCCAGAGTGAAGGAGCTTCTGTTTTCGTGGAGCTTGGGGACTGGCTTGGTGGAAGTTTTCTGGGTCCCCAACAGAGAAGCTCTGAAAAACAGCTGTTCTTTTTTTTTTTAATGGAAGCTTCATTACCTACTCAAGATTAACTAAATCAATCATTGGCTATTGATTCAACCTCCAGCCCCTCCCAGTTCCCTGGAAATCAGGGGGTGGGCCTGAAAGTTCCAATCCTCTAACCACTGAGTTGGCTCCTCTCAGCAACCAGCCCCCACTCAGAAGTCACTTATTAACATAACAAAAGACACCACTGTAGCTCTCACCACTTAGGAAATTCCTAGGGGTTTGGGAGCCCTGAGCTCGGAACTGGGGATGAAGCCCAAATATATCTGATAAATCATACTACAGAACTTATCTTTCACCATTGAAAACTATGAATCTTGTGCAGTTGTGAATTTGTGTCTGTGCAAGCACACATCTAGGCTTAATTCCTAGAAATGGAATCACTGAGGCCAGTAGTCTATGCATTTGTCATTTGGATGGATCCTGCCAAAGAGTGCCACCCCTCATTGAAGCTGTCTTCTAGCACCAAGGTTCTTTGAGATTCAGAGAGGGTGGGTGACTTGGCTGGGATACCATGGCCAGTGAGTGTTGACATCCAGGCTAGAACTCAGGAGGCTGAGCCTGGGCCAGCGATCTTTCATTTCCAAGGCACTTGGCTGGCTCCTGTGTGTTCCAAACTTTATGGAGTCTGGGACCTTCTCGGTAAGTCTGGGGGGTCTCAGCCTTTCTTGGAATGTTTCTGGTAATCAAGCACTCTCCCCTGGCCGCTGGTTTGGTGCAGGGTCAGCCCAGAGTTCTGTTCCTGGGGATGAGGAGCTTGCCACATGAAGGCCCTGGGGAGCTGCTGTGTCAGGCCTCTGTGGCTCCCTCGACCCCCGCCCAGCCCCCACCTCCCCTACAGCATCTTCATAAATGGCTCTGTCAGAGTGAGACATCCTTGGGAGCCTGAGTGGTGTTGCTTGGAGACAACTGGGCAACAGATCTAGGTTATTTAAAGGAGAGAGGGTGGGAGGGAAAGGGGTGACAGTCTGTTTATTCAGGGATGGATGGTCTCCCTGCTGCAGGGTTTGGCAGACCCCCCCCTCAACCCCTCCCTCCCCACGCCTCATTATTCCCAATGTCCAGGGCCTGGGATTCTGCTGTGAGACCCATCAGAGGCTACTTGGAGCTCCTTTCTGATAGCAGTGGGGGCAGGGGATTCTCTGCCTATTCTAAGGAGGCACCATACAAGTGCTGGCTAAGGGTGGAGGGGGGAGAGGAGGGGAAGGCAGAGGGACAAAGCCTCAGAGGGATCTCCCGATGAGGACAGTAGCCGCAGTTACTAATAGTATTAAGCTTCCTACCCAACAGCTATTTGTTAAGGGCTTGAAATTTATTAGTTCACTTAACCTCAAAACCCTGTCAAGGTAGGTATGATTATCCCCATTTTATAGATGTGGAAACAGAGGCTCAGAGACTTGCCTGAGGTCACAGAATTATAAGTGGCAGAACTGGATTAAAACTCTTTGTCTGATGCCAAAGATGCAATAAATCACTGTCCATTGCTAGAGTTGGCAGGGCTCCCGCAGGACATCCACTTTCACCTGGAGCTGACCTGGAAGGTGGTGTTGAGTGCCCCCTTCCCCCAGTACCCTGGTCCCCCCCCCCAAGAAAAAACATCACTCTGAAACAGTTTACTTGTCTGCCTCTCCCACAAGTCTGTGAGCACCTAGGGCAAGGTGGGGTCCTGCTCATCTCTGTGCCCTGAGCCCAGGGTCAGGCACACAGTAGGTGCTTAAAGAAGGTCCCATGGAGCGCAGATGCTCAAGCAGCTCTCCCTGAAACAGGGGTACTCACTCTCTCCCTGACAGCCCTGCAGGGATGGGAAGATAGTGTCTTGCCCTGAGACTTCTCGGCTCCAGCTGGACAGACCCAGACCTCGCAGCATTTCCCCAGGGCTGGGCTTCAGAGCTCTAGCCTCTTGCTGTCTGGCTGGAATTCAGCACCTATGTTCCTGGGCAGGCAAGGTCTTGTCAGCAGGGAGTCCACCGAGGCATGGGCCGGGGTGGTGAAGGCTGCTGGGTACGGGGGCATTTGTCCCTGGGTGGTCTGGGACACCCCACTAGAAAGAGGGGAACTCTTCAGTGCCCTAGCTTTTAAAGAGAGGACAGCTGAAACGGGGCTGGGCTGAATTGTGGGCTGGGGTGGGAGTAGGGAGCTGGGGCAGAACTGGGCGGGACAGGCCAGGAGAACGGCACCGAGACAAGTCAACACATGTGTGGTCCCTGGGCTTGTGCTGTTGTCAGCATTGTCCCCTCACCTGTCTTCAATCATAGTTATTTATCTAATAACAATGACAATAAAAGGTGGAGCTACCTTTTTAATTCATCTCCCCATGTAAGCCCCAGAACCACCTGCTCCTGTGAATGTCACTGTTGCCCTTTTATAGCCGAGTTAGCTGTGGCTCCGAGGCCTCCATCATTTCTAACGTAGCCCCAGCAGCACATTACCCTATGCCACTCTGTTGCATTATCTCCTTCGTAGCACGAATCACTCAGAAATGATCTGTTTTTGTTTACTTGTTTATTGCATCCCTCACCTCCACCCTACTAGGATGTCAGCCCCATGGAAGCAGTACCTCATCTGTCTCATTTACTGCTCAGGGCCTAGAACAGAACTTGAAATATAGAAGGGGCTCTGTTTGTTGACTGGCTGAGTGAATGAATGAATGAACTATTTGTTGAATGAGTGAGTCAGGATTCCTTCTCCCTTTTTTCTCTTCTTCCAATGGTACGTTCCCCCTGTAGTACTTGAGGAATGTTCTGGAGACAGAATCATCCTTCTCTCACATCTCCTGGGCACTCTGCAGTCAGGGACTGAGTGGTGCTGGGGATGGGAGAGGAGGTCCCCCGCCCTTGGGGACTGATCATTCTGTGCAGCATTTTCAAATTGTAGGTCACAGGGAAATCAGGTTTGTACAACGCAATAAGCAAAAACAGAAAGAAATAGGATAGGACAAGTTAGAAAGTATCAGGATGCATCACACACAGTAAGGCTAAGCATTTGTGTGTGTGTAACACACACACATATTCATTTCTCTGTGGAGCTGGTGGTCCAATGTAAAATGTATCGTTTACTTTGAGTCTTGGTCAAAAATGTTTGAACTTAGTGTGTGAATTTGGGAGGTGGGAGATAGCATCCTTGGGCCCAGGTCTAAGACCCCTTCACAGAGGTGATGGGGAAGGAGTCCCCAAGAGCAGACAGAGATCCTGTGAGTCAGGAAGACTGCCTGGAGGAAGTGGAACCTGAGCTCAGCCTCAAAGAACCCCTCTGCCCTGGCAGGTTCAGGGCTGGGTCAGAGTGTGAGCTCATGTGGCAACAATCGTAGCAATAATAAGAGCTGCTGTGCCAGTGAGCTCTGGGTGAGTGCCAGGCACCCTTTTAGTCCTCCAGACATTCTCAGGAGGCAGGAATTGCTCTTCACATAATTTTACAAATGATAAAAATGAGACTTGGAGAAACACAGTGACATTTAGGATAGGGGGTCACGTAATGGTCAAGTTGTTGAGACTAGATCCAGGGCAGGTCTGCCCTGTTCCAAGCCCATGTCTTTAAGCACTGGGCTGCACACAGAAGGGGCCTGAATAAATGAGGGGTGCTGGATCCTGAGACTGGGCAGTGGGCCTGGAAGGGCAGACAGCCACAGCAGGACCTCAAGGCAGCCAGGGTAGATGGAGATGGGTCTGTGTTGGGACTTGGGCAGCAGGCGTGTATAACTGAGGCTCAGAGATCATCTGCCTCAGGGGAAGACTGCAGGCTCCAAGACACCCACCCTGGAGGGCCTAGATGGGCCCCAGTTCTTGGCAATAACGTGGCCATGGGCAGCAAGGCCAGGTTGGCTCCCTGCCCTGACACTGTCCATTCCTCAGACCCAGTGTTCCCAGCTGGGACAGGCTTGTTGGGGAACAAGTAACAGAACAGAGCAGTAGGGCCTGTTTCTCATCTTTTGTCACGTCTCATCTTTGCTGGTTTGAACCCTGCTTCTCTGCCTTCCAGCGAGTCATTTGTACCTGTCAGGAAATAATTCTTGCCACAAGGGACTGGGGGGTTCCCACAGCTCATTTTTCTGTGCAGGGACTAAACTTGGGAGCTCTCTCCCAAGAGCACCATCACCTTGCTTGCTTGGGCAGAGAGGGCTGTGGACGGCCATGGGCAATTCTTCTGGAAGCACAAGTAATGGGTAATTCACTATTCTTTGCTGCAGCAGCTTGGTTTGGGACTATTGTAGGTTGGTTTGTGTGTGCACTACACATACTCACATATACACACATGCTCATTTGTACATCCAATGGACACTTGCACAACATGCACTCCCCTATCACACCTTTGCAAACATGAGTTCACACATGAGCAACACAAACACATATGTGTCCATACACAAGCACACTTTTGTACATGGGGCCCTGGCATTCTTTAGATAATAAAATGGTATGTTGGGTGCTTGTGCATGTGGGATGCGGGGTGGGGGTTGATCTGGTAGGGTACTGGTTGAGGGGGTGGAGGTCCTGTTCTGGGACCACTGTTTCTTTCTCAGGGACTTTTGGGCTTCTGCTCTGAGCTTCCAGACCTCAGGGCGCTTCTGTGACAGTTTGGGCAGAGAGAGTTGGCCCAGCTGATTGTTCTCTCTGCCTGGGGCTAGGGAGAGTGCCTTTTTTTGGGTATACCAAGGGCTGCTCTGTGTCCCTTATTTCTTCTCTCCCTCAGGAAATAATTTCTTATTTCTTGTCTCTCTCAGACATCTCCCTCCTAGGCCCATGGTGGGGCAAATGTGGTCCTGAAGGCTTTCTTATTGTTGGGGGCACCCCCCAGTCCCATGGCCAGCAGGCAGCCAGGGACATAGGGTTTGCTCCTCTGAGCAGGACTTGGCAGAGCCTCAGGGGCTAGGGGTGGGCTGATGAAGCTGGATACTGTGGTCTGGATGCAGTCTGTGGCTTGTCCCTGAGACACCTCCAAGACCCCAGTCCCCTACTTTTTCTTCCTCTTTATTCTTTTTCAGATTCACAAGAAGAGTTTTACTGAAAACAAGGTGGAGGGAAAGGAGAAAGGGAGGGAGCTCGATACCTCATGGCAGCACACACTAATGACAAGTGTGGCTCCTTGAACTGCTGCTGGGGTCTGACTTATATAAGGTTCTTCACACAGGCACAGAGTAGATTTCTTTTGCTTTCCAGGTTCCACCATGGCCCAGCCCTTGACTTCTGGGCCTACCAGCTGAGCCCCAACGTTGCCTGTTGGAGCCAGAAGGGCTGTGATTGTTGGCTCTCCTGGGGACATCTCTGCCCTGGGCTTTTCTGCTTGGTTCAACAGGAACACCTACTGTTGCATGGTGGATACAAATGAATGAATGATGATATGCTAGGTAATGTGCTGCGAACCAGAGATGGAATTTTGTCTTCTAGGAGCTCAGTGTAGAGAGATAGACAGCCATGTACTCCACCATCTGCTGGACAGTGAGGGCGGGGGAATAGTGTGCATGTGTGTGCATGCATGTACCTGTGGGTGCACGTGCTAGTGCATATGTGCACCCCTACCTTAGTGCTCGCTGCCAGGGGGAATTATCCTGGAACACAGCATCCTCATGATGGCTGGTCATCATTGGGGAATCCGACAGCAGGAGGGGTAAGTTATGGGGTTGTACTGAGAGGAGGGAGGAAGGGAATGGTACCCAAGGATGGAGCCTACAGTGTGACACACACTATGCCAGCGCATCACACACCCCTGCTTCTTGGCTCCTCAACATCTCTTTGAAGGAGGACAGGCCCTCTTGTGGATGAGGAACTTGGAGATCAAAGAGCTCATGTCACTTTTCCCAGACCATGCAGCCTGTAAACCATGAGCCAACTTGAGCCTAGCTTAAAGGCTGACTCTGAAGGTCAGGGCTGCTTCCCAAGACCGCTCCCGGACTTTCCCTGCTCTTCTCCTCCTGGCACACCTTAGGTGGGGCAGGAGGAGGCCTGGAGCTGAGGACAAGTATTCCTGGGACCCCGGTTCCTCATCCACTAAAATAGGGGTAATAAAAGTACTTACCTCATAAAATCATCCAGGTGAAGCACTTGAGACCTGGGTGCTGGAGACCTGGTGAGCACCACAAATAACAGCCATTTCTCTCGTCTGTATGTTCTTAGGGCTCGGGAAGGTTGCGGGGCCGAGTGTCCCTCTCCCAGCCCAGCGCTTTCTGGTCTCACTTTGGATGGAGTGAACCTGAGCTGCCCTCATTATGGGAGACCCGGGTCCCATTCCCTCCCGCTCTAGCGCTGACTGGGGGCGAGGCAGGTAGTGACAGGTGAGGAAGAAGGATTTCCAGGGTGAAGTGTGGAGCGGAAAGAGGAAGTGACTCACCAACCACAACAAAGCCCGTCGCCGGAGAGGAAGGCAAGGTAGAGAGTGAGCGCACGTGGATGCCCACGGAGAGGGCGCGCCCAGGGCTGCTGCGCGCCGGGTGGGCTGCGCCGCGGCGCAGTGAGAACCCCGCGCGGCGCGGGAGGCCCTGGCCAGCTCCCCTGGGGGGCGGGGATTGTGAGTGTCAACCGTAGCCAAGGGGTGGGGACAGAGGGACCCCTTTCCCTTCCAAGTTTCTTGCCCGATCTTCCCTTTTCGCCTGGGGGGGGGGGAGGAGGGTTGCGTTTCACTGGGTTTCCATGGCTCTCGCGTTGATACTAGGAGTGGCTGAGGCCCAGAGAAGGCAATCTGCTAGATCGGGTTGCACAGCACAGTAAGGCCCGCCTGGCTTTAAAAGGCAGAGCGGGGCGAGGTAAGCCCAGGCTCGCCGGTCTCCCGGGGAGCTGGTGTCTAGCAGGGGGTGTGGCGCCGACAGCATTGGCTTCTTTCTCCAGCCAGGGAGGCTGGATGTAGGGTTTGGGTATCTTCCAGAACGAACCGAATTAATGACAGGGGAAGAGGAACTGGCTTCCCAGGCAGTCTCCCCCGCCCCAAACTTTTCCTCCCGAAGCTGGGTGGGAGGGCGGAAGGAGGAAGCGGGGCCGGGGAAGGTGGGGCCAGCCGTTCCCTCCCGGCCCCGGAGCCGCGGCTCTGGACGCCTATCCGGACGCTGCTTGGGTGAGTGTGTCTTTAAATCCGAGCCCCCCGCCTCCTCGTCGGCTGGGGCCGGGGTTCAGGCTGGTCGGACGGTGGCGGGGAGCGGTGATTGGCGGCCCAGGCAGGCCCGCCCCTCTGCGCTGGGGGCTCGGGGCGCCGGGACCACATCGGCCCGCCGGGGTTGGGTCGCGCAGCTCCCACCGCCCGCGAGCGTGGGCTCCTGCTCTGGTGGCCTCGCCTCTTCGCGCCCGGCCTGCCCGCCTCCGGAGCCACCGCTGCCCACGGATGGGCTGGGGAAGTTGGGAGCAGCGAGCCGGAGCCCGAGGCGGGCTCGCCCAGCCGCCGCCTGACTGGGCGCCCGCAGCCCCCGCGCAGCGCGCCGACCGCAGGCTGGCAGGTACCGTTGAATCCCGGAGGGCAGACTGGGGATCCCCCCCTCCGCGCCCAGGCCGCTCCGACCACCCACTCTCCATCCCCTGGAGCTCGCGCCTCTCCGGGCTCCCAGGAGAGGAGATGGGCCCCCACCCAGACTCGCACGGGATTGGTGCCGGGGAGACAAGCGGGACATCGCGTACTAAACAGTGAGCAGATATTGGGTCGTTTTGTTTGTCGCGCTCTGGGCGACCCCCTCTCCGGAGGTTTTCCTTGCTCTTGGATGGACGTGGGCTGGCAACACCTCCACTCTTCGTGGCTAGGGCTAGGGGTGGCCCCTAAGCCGGGCTTCCTGCGTAGTTGCCGGGAGGGAAGCTGTCTCCTGATCCACACTTGGGGTCCCCCGGGCCCATATTTAGGGGCCTTGAGGCCTAAGGAAGGGGAAGAGCCCAGAGGTACCAGTGGGCACAAGCTCCGATTCTGGGCCATTCTGGCCCTTTCCCTCTGTAGGCCTGGGTCTCCCAGGAGAGCTTCCCTTTCATCTTCAGACGTTTTTGCTGAAGAGGCAGCGAGCGACCTGTCAGAAAGCAGAGTATGGTGTGTGGGAGACCTGCTGCGCCCCATTTAAAGTGGCCTGGATGGTTGGAACATGTTCTTATCTCATGGGGAGTCAGAGATGGAAGAAAGCTTCCTGCTTTCAGCAAGCTTCTGGGATTCTTTACTTTCTCAACCAGAGGCCCAGCTACTAACTCCTGGGCTTTTATGCAGAGCAACCAGACCCAGTGACCAAGCACCTCTTAAATGCCAGGCACTGGGCTCTGCCTGGGAGGATGGCAGTGGTGGGAGGAGTTGGAGGGTTCTGTCCCCTGTGGCTCAGCCCCATCAGGGAAGATAAGACATCAACCAGTTTCCTGATATGGGGTTTCCATACCAGTCCTGGACTAGTAATGATAGTGGGAATGCCAAGAGACTACATATGATTCCTTGCTAAATGAGTGACGTAGGCTGTTTGGGGGGAGGGGGCTGGGATCCAGTTCTCAAGCAATCACAAAAATATGCTTAAAATGTTTCAGCTCCATACCTATCCTTCCTAATTACCTTTCTAGTAATGAGGACCTCTCACCACCCCCAGGGGCAGGGAGCAGCAGGGGGCCCAGGAAATTCTTCTGCATATACATATGTGCCCCCAGTCCCACCTCCGGGTGTTTTTTTTCCTGATGGTAGATTTCTGAAGAAACTCATTTGACTTCTGGGGTCAGGCTAAGCAACCGGCTCTCCCAGCTGGCCTGGGGCCTCTGAGGTTTGGGGTATAGATCCATCCTTACTGGAGGTTCAGAGGCCAGCAGGGAGGAAGTCCTCACTTCCTTTCTGAAGAGCCTCTATTGCTGGGGGCTGGGGATGAGGCTGGGAGGCTGGAGGAGGCCCTGACCAGACACTGTTTCCTGTGAGTGCAGACAGGCACTCTCCCAGTCACTGGCCATCGGCGCTGGAGTTGGGGTGTTAGAGGTGGGTGGGCTGGGCAGGGCTGGCTTGAGGTGGGAGGTATCTGGGGCAGCACTGACCTCACATCTGAGGTTCTGTTGTGTCTGGGGCTCTGCCCTTCCCCCAACATCCCTAGCCGGTTTCTGCTTTTCTGGAACACTTCGTAGGGGTGGCAGTGTGCTTGTACCCGTAGCCTTGGCATGTTCTGGGAGTGGGAATTGCTGAGCTCACCCTGCAGCCCTGGGCCAGCACTGTGAGCACTTGGGTGAACATGCCCATCCACCTCCGAACAAGTGGCACACACAGGGTCACCCGGCACAGGTGAGGAATGCTCTGTGAGCAGAGATGTATGCGTACTCAGGTTTGTAGTGCCGGGGCCGAGACAGACACTGGATAGAGACATAATGGAGACAGACAGGAAGACAGTGGAGGTGGGCAATACATATATAGGGGCAGACAATGTGAACACAGACACATGGACCACACATGGGCCACAGACACTATGTAGACAGATCTGCACCTTCATGAAGATTTGAACTTCCCCATGTGGGAGGCAGACGTGTAAGTGGGCAGACATTTGGGCTACCCACGTGGATGTGAGCTGACCTTCATGGGCACAAGACATGGATGGAGCCACATAGAAGTGGCTCGAGTACCTGGGCAGACATGGAGAAGGCTGTGGGCTCCCCAGGGACACACACACATACACCTGCTGAGCTACCTGACGGCAGAGGCCCGGACACGCACAGAGGTGGGTACTGAGATGTAGTACTCAGTGATCCCCATGACTCCGTGTGGCAGCAGTGCTTGGAACTGGTCCTGTTTGGGGTGATAGTGCAGGTCCCCTGTGCTGCAGCTTCCTTTCTAGACCCCGACTCTGGAGTTTGAAGCCCCCAAAGGGCTCCGTAGTCTCTGTTTTGCTCTGAGAATCATTTGACTTCCTTACTCTCTAGTAACAGGGTTGGGTGCATGCCTTAAGAACGAGTAGGGGCTCCCTGAACCTTTCAGTCTCATCTTCCCTGAGTCTTCAGAAGTTTACTGAAGTGAGGCTGTATGTCCTGGGTGGGGGAGGACTCTGGCTGGGACTCTCGAACCCAAGCTTGAGGATGTCTGGCATGGAAGGGACCATCCCTGGGGCGGGGGGGGGGGGGAGTATAGCCATACTGTGGGGTCTTTGATGAAACTGTTCTCTGGTGTACACTGCACATCTCCCAAACCCTGGGCTTGGGCAGGGAAGGGGGCCTCCTACCTTTTGGCTGCAGTCTCCCCTCTTCTGCCCACCCTGGAGACTGGGAGCCAGCCCAGAGTCTAGATACAGCTTGACATTAATTTGCTGTATGACCCTGGGCAAGTTACTTAATGTCTTAAATAACTCAATTAAAATGAAACTCTTCATTTAAAAAATGAGCCCAGTAACATATAGCCCTTGGAGGTGTTGTGAGGGTTAAATGGCAGATAATCCATGGAAAGCTTGTGGTCCCGGGTCTGGCACCCAGTTAGTACTTGGTTGATGGAGCTTTGATCTTGAGCCTGTGCCCAGAACTGTCCAGAGCTATTCCAGCCGTCAGGTGCCTGGCTCTGGGAAGGTTGGGCATGCAGGTGCCTCTTATTTGAAAGCTGGAGGGCTTTGTCTTCACCCCTGCCCACCAGCCACTCCTTAGCTCTTTGGCACCTCCACACAGTGTCAGGAAATGGCAGGCAGGGTGTATGGAAGCTTGGGCCTGCCGCCTTCTGGGCCTCTGGGAGGGGAGCCAGTGGTTTGCTAAGAATAGCCCCAAATCATGGCTCTGCCTTCCAGTGGGCAGCTGTGCACCTCCCTGGTCCAGGGCCAAGGAGCTTGCAGATGGGCCTTTTATGTTTCCTGTAACTGGCACTCAAAATGGGGATGGGCCTGGGAGCAGCAGGCTCAGTCTGGGAGGAGGCACTGCTGCTCTTCCTAGGTCTTTGGCTGGGACCTGAGGAAGAGAAGGTTCCTCCTCCATGCAGAGCTTGTCCTGACAACTGACCCCCTGGGTCATCTTCCTGCCTCTCCAATGGATCTGGAACCACACCACTAGTGCCCACATTTCGGGTCTCTCCCTCACTAGCTGTGTGCCCCTGGGCAACTCGCTTAACCTCTCTGTGCCTGATTCCCTTATGTAACAGGATTAATGATAGTAACTCCCTTATAAGAATGTCTCAAGGATGGAAGGAGGTAGTGCATGGAGAGCGCTTGTGGTAGCTCATGGCTCATAGTAAATGCTCAGTAAACTTTAGGCGCTTCTGTTATCACCATTCTCTCAGCAAATTGAGGGACCTGTCAGGCTGGAGAGGATAGGGTGCTTGCACAGTGTCTCATGGTGGGAAGGCACCGGGATGCCTCTTGATTCAGGTTCTGGCCCGGGGTTCAGTATGAGATGCAGGGGACCAGAGGTGAGTGAGACTCAGCCCCTGCCAGGTGAGAGAGGCCCATATGTACATTATGCTGTACCCGACTGGTACCTCCGCAGGGTCTCTGCTGGCTGTGGGTGGAGCTGGAGGGAGGGAATGGCTTGTCTGGGGCCAGGGTGATACTTCAGGTGGGTTTTGAAGGATGGCCAGGTGTTTGCAAGGGCGAGGGAAGGCTTCCCAAGCAGAAAGAACAGCCCTTGCAAAGGTGTGACGCAGCTTGGTATGTATAGGGGTCATGGACAGATCTGTGGATCTGGGGAGGGGTTCCACCCTCAGCACTCCTGGACTACTGGGAAAGACCCTGCATGCTGGGGCTCTGTCCCTTCTACTCTGGGCTCTGAGGTAGCCCTAGTTTCCCCTTTAGGACACAGGCTGGAGGCCCACCAGAATCCTCTCTCCTTTTAGGGATCACATTCTGTTGCCCCATTCTCTGGAGACCTCCCTTGCCCTCTTATAAATGCTATCAGCCCTCCCTGGGGCCCCTCATTTTGAGCTGGGGCTTCAGACATCCTCCTGCCCCAAGATCAACATGCCTATTTTTGCCCTTAGTCAAGACACATGACACCCATGGGTTAATAAATTCTGCTTCCCTTCCTTTCAATGAACTGAAGCCTTTGAAAACTCCTTAGCCTTTCCTAAGGAGTGAATGTCTAATAGTGAATTTCTAGACTTCACAAGTTGTTTTTATATATTTCCTGTAACTGATATAGCTATGAGAGGGACCCCTGTTTGGTCTGGGGTACTCTATGAGAGAGACAGGGGGCATCTGGGGTTACCTACATACCCATGGCTGGCAGCGGGAAGCATCTGGGAATTGGGTGTGTCGCTGATGACCCTGCAGATTCCCAGGGAGCTAGGGCTTTAGGAAATTCCAGGAGGAGGGAGGGTGTGGTTCTGGGAGGGCTGTGGGTCCACTACTGGGCTTCCCGCCCTCGCCCATGAGAAACCCATGAGGCTGGGTCAGCGCATAGTGGGGAGAGATGGGTGCCCTCAGATGACCTTGGACCGCACCAGCCTCTGCAGCCTGCTCAGCCCAGGGCCTGTCTGCAGGTGTGTGGCCTCTGTCCTGCACCCCACAGTGATGGACGGGGAATACTTGGGTGTTTTGAAGATACTGTTTAGAAAGCACAGGGGGAATTTCTCCTCCCCTTTTCCTTTTCCTGGAATTGTAGACCCCATGGAGGAGTTAACCCCTCTCCTGCTGGTCACAAAGTGGCTGGTGGATCTGCCCCTTTGACTGCTGCCCTGTAGTTACTGAGTCCTTCCTCCTGGGGTCCCTGAGGTTGGTGCTGACCTCTTCACTCTCCAGGAGCAGCCTCCATTAGAGCCCCAGGGCCCTGTTGGGAGGGCCTAGAAGACCTCATCCCTCCTACATCTGATGGGGGACCCTCCACACATGCAGCCTTGCCCTGTGGTGCTTTAACCTTAGTTTGACCACCTTCTGAGTGGGTGTTCCCTCCCCGCCCTCCACGCAGCCCTGTCATGGACTTTGGGAGTCTCTTGCAGGTGCTGCTCTGCTGGCTCACTCCGAGACCTGTGGGGAAGCTCTGGTTTCCAAATGCCTCAGAGAGAAGGGCCCTCCCTGGAGATGGGCCCCAGAGTTGCAGAGCCCTTGGGGGAGGTGCAGGGCAGGCCTCTACTGAGCTCTAAACCAGGCTGAGGCACAGGTAGGTGAGCCCAGGGCTGGCAGTGGACTGCTTCCTTTGAGCCCAATTTTCTCATCTGCAAAATGGGTATAATAATTTTTTCCTTGTTTACCTTTAAAACTTTTTAATTGAGGTGACATTTACATGACATAAAGTTAACCATTTTCAAGTGTATAACTCAGTGGCATTGAGTATATTTACAATGCTGTGTGACCGTCGCCTCTATCAGTTTTTAAAGCATTTTCCTTACCCCAAAGGAAAACCCATACCCATTAGGCAGTTACTCCCTATTCCCTCTTCTACCTACTTAAAAAAATGTTTTTTATTGAGGTATATGTACCATAAAATTTACCCATTCTAAGTATACAGCTGGGTGAGTGTTGGTGAATGTCACGGACGTGTAGCCACCACCTCAGTCAGGTCTGAGAACACTTTTATCACCCAGAAGGTTTCTTGTTGTCCGTTGCAGTCAGTCACCACTCCCACCCTGGTCCCAGGCCCGCTTATCTCCTCTCTGTCACTATGGTTTTGTTTTTTCTAGATTTCCCCATAAATGGACCCATATAATAGGTAGTCTTTTATGTCTGGCTTCTTTACTCAACATGATTTCTTGAGACGTGCCCAGGGTGCCGCATGTTTCAGCACTGCGTTCCTTTTTTACTGCCGAGTAGTATTCCTGTGTATGGAGGGAGCTTGCTTAGCAAGTTCCCAGGTGATGGACACCCACCTTGCCTTTAAAAATGTTTTCAATTAAGCAATTATGTAAAGCAGTTATCTTTATGAAGGATTCAAGTAGTAGCTTCATAGAGAGTAAAATGTGAAAAGTCCCCTTTCCCCTCCTTCCTTTCTCTCTTTGCCAGAGGTTAACACTGTCAGCACTTGCTGAATAGCCCTTAGTCTTTTCTCTGTGCCTCTATGTGACTTTGTGTAGTTTTTGATTTGGGAATATAAATGGGATCACACTTGGTCCATGGCTCTGGGACATGCTTTTTCACTTGGCCATCGGTCCCCAGCACTGCCACCGGAGTTCTGGGCACATTTCCTGGGAACCATCCCCCTGAGCTGAGGACTGGGAGATGGGGGTGCCCATCTCCTCCTGGCTCTGAGCTGGGGCTCAGTGAGGCTTCTTGGAGACAGAATGAAGGCTTCCTGGGGGTGGTCAGTTCAGAGTAGGTTTCTAAAGGAGGGAGGCGTTGGGATAAAAGGGATCATTCTGTCATGAGGGCAGACAAGTTGGTGTCTGGGTGGACCGGCATTCCTCCACTGCCTCCCACCCAGCTGCTCGCAGCAGGGGCTTCCTCTTCCTGTCTCTTCCAAGCACCCCTGGAAGGAATAGGCCTGAAGAGAGAGCAATCTGTTGAGTAGACAGAGAGCAGACCCTGAGGCCTCCCTTCTTGCTGCAGTGGGGCTGCCCCTTGTGGACGCAGACCCTTCTAGGAAACTGCTTGGGGTCCCACTGATGGGACCCTGTCTTTAGTGGCAGGCTTTGCCCAGTGTGTGTGGGCGGAGGGTGGGGATGTCTCCAGCCTCCTAAGGAAGGGGCTGCCGGTGCTCAGATTCCCACGCTCCTGGCTCTACCCTGACCCCAGTTGGGTCACAGAGGCTCTGAATCTATTGTCATTCTCCTTTCCTTGACACTGCCATCGTGTAAAAATGATTCACAGTTCCTGTACACTTACTAACATTGGTGGTTTTCATCATTTTTAAGTTTTTCCTGGTTTAGTAATTTAAAATCGTGTCTTACTAGTGTGTGAAGTGAGTTCCAGGAGACTGGAGTCCTGTGTGGTGTTCCAGGGCAGCCCCCTGCTCACCCGGGATGGCCGTGTCTGCCGACTTAGGGTTTCACCTTCACCTCCTCCTCTGAGCCCTTGGGGATGGTGTAAGGGGAGGGAGAGACTGGTGGGCCTGGGAGAGAAGCTATTAATAGGTGGGCTTGTTTTCTGTGATTTCTCTAGCTTAGTGCTGCTCAAACCTGGGTAGTATGTAGACTCCCCCTTTTAAAAATAGCTTTATTGAGATAAAATTCACATGCCATACAATTCACCCATTTAAAACATACAGCTCAGTAGCTTTTAGTATATTCAGAGTTGTGCATCTGTTACCACAGCCTAATTTTACAGCATTATCATTGACCCTGTACCCTTACTTGTCACTCCCCACTCCCAGCCGACTAATCCACTTTCTGTGTCCATAGATTTGCTTCTTCTGGACATTTCCTGTAAATGGAATCATACAGCATGTTTTTTGTTTGTTTGTTTTTTGTGGACTCCCTTTTAAAGGAAAAAAAAAGCCTCACTAAGTTTTCTTATTGGGATCTAACTTAAATGTGTACAAATATAAAACTAGATAAAGTGCCTTAGATTTACGTAGTTTTTACATAACTATAAAAGGAACTTGAAATACTAATCAAACCAGAAAGCCAATCCATTTCAAAGGAATAATGTTAATTGATTGGAAGGATGTAAATAGCAATTCCATTGCCAGTGTTGGGCTGATAGTAGGGAGGTGTGCTCTCGGGCCTCTTCTGTTTCCCAGTCCCTGTCACTTGAGCCTGCTATACAGAGTGGCATTAATAAAATTGGGTTGTTTGGATAGTTTGGGATAATTCTGATTATTCACATTTGAGCCCAAGCTGCCAGTGAGTAATCCTCAAATGTCTGTTTTAATAGTGCATCGGTTGGTACCTGGAAAACTGGCTTGTTTGATTGAAGATGAGGGCGGGATAGTGGTGTTATTGAATCTGTGTATGTAGATCTTAAACCCATTGCTTGTGGGAATCAGGAGTTTGCACAAACAGAGATGGGCTTTGCTCAGTTCACGCAGATGTTCTGAACATGAACATGGTCCCAACTGCTAAGAGGCCGGGCCTTTGAATGGGGTACACGCAGGCTACATGGGCTGTGGGTGGCTTCGTTCTCTCCCCCACCCCCTCTTCTGTTTGAACCACAACCTTTGTGCTGTGTGCGATGATGTCATTTGGCCTTCACAGAGAAGGAACCGGATTGTAAACACAGGACTGGAGCCCAAACTTGCATGGCAGTGCATTATTCCAATGACCCAGGGTTTTTAATTAAAATTGAGGTGAAATTCCATAATGTAAAAATGAACTATTTTAAAGTGTGCAATTCAGTGGTAATTAGTACATTCACACTATTGGGCAACCAGGCATCACCACTATCTAATTCCAAAACATTTAATTTTTAAAATTTTTATTGTGGTAGGAATACTTAACCTGAGACTTGCCTTCCTAACACTTTTTTAAAGTGTACAATACAGGACTGTTGCCTACAGGGACAGTGTTCAGTGGATCTCTACAACTTACTTGTCTTTTTTAGCTGGAACTTTATGCCTGTTGATTTGCCACTCCCCACTTTCCCTGCCCCCCCCCCCCCCCCCCCGTCCCTGGCAACCACCACTTCATTCTTTGAGTCTCTATGAATGTGACTACTTTAGATTTCTCATATAAATGGAATTATGCAGTATTTGTCTTTCCGTGACTGCCTTATTTCACTTAGCGTAATGTCCTCAAGGTTCATCCATGTTGTAGCATATTGCAGAATCATATATAAGATATATATATATAAGTTAAGATATATATATTCAGTCATATATATAAATAAAATGGTATAGGTACACACATGAGGTGGGCAAAAGTAGGTTTATAGTTGTAATCAAATAAATACAACTGTAAACTTACTTTTGCATGTGTGTGTGTGTGTGTGTATATATATATATATATATATATATATATATATATATATGATGGACATTAGATTTGCCTCCATCTCTTCGCCACTGTGAACAGTGCTGCAGTGAACATGGGTGACTAATATCTCTTTGAGATCCTGATTTCAAAGTGGGATAAATACCCAGAAGTGGGGATTGCTGGATCATATGGTCGTACTATTTTAAATTTTTTGAGGAACCTTCGTACTATTTTCCATAGTGGCTGCACCATTTTACATTCTTGTCAACAGTATATAAGTGTTCCAATTTCTCCATATCCTGGCCAACAGTTGTTATCATTTTTTCTTTTTTCCTTTAGATAATAGTCAGGAAAGGAATGAGGTAATATCACTTTGTAGTTAGTTTTGATTTGTATTTCCTTGATTAGTGATGTTGAACATCCAAAACACTCTCATCACTTCAAAAGGAAACGCTGTATCTATTAAATGGCCACTCCAGCTCCCTCCACCCCTACCCCTCTTCCCAGCTCCTGGTAACCACTAATCTGTATTCTGGTCTCTGCAGATTTACTTGTTCTGGGTATTTCTTATAAATGAAATTACTCAATATGTGACTTTTTGTGTCTGGCTTCTTTCACTGGGAATAATGTTATCAAGTTTCATCTGCATGTAGCATGTAGCTGTGCTTCCTTCCTTTTTATAGCTGAATTCTGAATAATAATTCATTGTATTCACGCACCGAATTTTGTTTATCCATTCATCAGTTGATGGACATTTGGGTTTTATCTCCCTTTGGCTATTGTGAATGGTGCTGCTATGAACATGGGTGTACAAGTATTTGTTTGGATACTTGTTTTTAACTCTCTTGGGTATATACCTAGACGTGGAATTGCTGGGTCATATGGTAATTTTGTGTTACCTTTTTGAGTTTGATGTTCTGGAATTAGATAGAAGTGATGGTTGCATAGCATTGTGAATGGTATGGTATGTGAATTAAACCCCAATTTAAAAAAAAGAACTCACAGATACCAAAGCAGACATCCATAGAGTCTGGATGGAGTCATGTTCTTGGCCCTGGAAAACCCAGAGTCCTGCTTTGCCTCTTGGGGTCCTGCAGACTTCCTGGGTGTTGGGGGTGCTGGGCACCAGCTCCATGGTCCTTGTTGGGGTGGTAGGTGGGAGCTGTAGGAACCAGATGGGCTGGCTGGCTGCCTTCCACACCCACCCCTTTAGCTCATTCTGGCTTTTCTGGCTTCTAAACAAGAGGTGCTCACTGTAGAACTCAGTTCCCTCAATTTCCCCACCTGTGACGCAGGCCTGCGAACAGCAGCCTTGACCGTGACCTGGGCTCTGTGGATGGCAGAGCTTGTAGTGGTCAAATATACCACACTGACTTGCCCTCTCGTTCACTTTTCCCTTTCTATGCTTCCAGTTGTCTTCCATAATGGCCCACACAGGCCTAGAAAGCAGGTCCTCGTTTGTTGCAGGTCTCCAGGGCCTGCTGCTTCCTTCTGAGATTGCAGCCAGGGCGAGGCATGGCTGTCTGTCTGTCTGTTCAGTCCTCTCTTCACACTTCCCCCTTAGTCTGTCCTATCTCAGTGGCAACCCCATCCCTCCAGTTGTTCAGGCCCAGCGCCTAAGTCGCCCATGGTTCCTCTGTGTCTCTCAGTCTTCAGAAATGGCGTGCCGTGAAGAGTGGAGGGACCCAGGATGAGCCCGTCTTTCTCACCTTCCTCGCGCTGCTGGTCCAGGCCACCGCATCACTTCACTAGTGCAGTAGACTCCTGGCAGGTCCGTTGGCATCCTCCCTGTTCCGTACAGACTCTTCTACACAGCAGCCCAGGGTGATCTTGTTAGAATGCAAAATCAGATCAAGGCGCTTCTCTGCCTCAGGCCCCCAGTGGCTCCCCATTAAGTCACAGTGACACCCCTGTGACCTCCCAGACACCCCCATCTAATACTGGTCCCCTCACTTTCCTTGCTCCACCCAAACTGGCTACCTCATGGCTTCTTTGACACACTGGGAACATGCCACCTCAGGGCCTTTGCACAGGCTGCTCCCTCAACCTGGATGCTTTTCCTCCAGAGAGCCATGTAGCTTGCCATGTCACTTCCTTCAGGTCTTTACTCAAATGTGAAGCCTCCCTTGGGAACCCTATCTAACATTTCATACCTCATCTCCAGAACCCTCTTCTTATCATGTATCGCCTTCTGATATACCTGACTAATTTGTATAGTTTGTTTCTCCAGTTAGTATGTCTGAGAGAGGAATTTTTGTTCTGTATTGTCAGCTCCTAGAATAAAGCCTTGCACACAGTAGGTCCTTCAGAAATGTTTGCAGAATGGCTGCTTGAAGAGGGAATGAATTAGCCCATTTTATAGATGAGGAAACTGAGCCTCAGAAAGGTTGACTTGAATCTGATCTCTGGACTCCCAGCCAGGTGCTCTCATGCTGAGTTAGAGTTCTCACCCCCTTCTCCCCGTTACCCCTGTGTTCAGGGGCAGCCATGCTACACCTGTGAGCCTGGGCCTTCAAAGCTTCCCTCAGGGCGTTCGCCTTGTAGCCTAGTAATGATGGAATTGGCAGTTACCTCCTGGAACATGTACAAAAATTACGGTAACAGCCTGCTCCCATTTGCTGAGCCTCGCTCTGTGCTAGGCGCAGGGCTCAGCAGGTTAGATGGGTTTATTACTCATTTAAACCTCACAGCATCCTGAGGAGGAGGAACTGTCATTTACCCTCCTCTACAGACAAAGAAGTAGAGAGATTTGACATGGGTGAGATGAAAAAGATGGATAACATCTTGAGCCCATGAGACTGTGGGGAACTGGCCCTCTTAAGCAATTCTGGTTTCTGTGTGAAATGCTACAACCTTTTGGAAAAGTAATGTGGCAGTATCTACTGTAGTTTTTCAAAGGCACACACCTTTTTATCTAAGCAGTGCACATTTTGGTGGCCCATCCTAAAGAAGTAGAATTGTCAGGATGTAAGGCTGTGTGCACAAGGATTTGGGGGCTGCACAATGGAGAACACACTGTCTCCTTTCAGTTCCCCCCTTTTCTCCACCTCAGGGCGTTTGCACATGTTTTTCACTCTGCCTGGCATGCTTTTTCACGTGGCCAAAACCTTCCTGTTTTTCGATATCAGCATAGGCCTCCTGTGACTGTCATATCTAAAATATGACCTTTTTTTCAACTACCTTCCTCATTTTTAATCTCAGCATCTTGTAGCCCACATCACAGTGTATAAAATGTGTCTCTGTTGCATTTCTTGTTGACTACTCCCCCCCAGGCCCCCTTCTCTGCCTTGTTGGAATATCTCTGTTCTTTCCATGAATGGCTAGGACTTTCTGGTTGACATGATAGATACTTAGTAGCTATTTGTTGAATGAAGAAATACAATGAAATGGCATGCCACCATCCAACAGACAGGGTTGGAGTTATATATATCAACTGGGAGGGGGGTGTTTGTGTTCTGTATGGGGTGGAGACAGGAAGTTTGTAGAAGGAAGCTTAAGAGGTAGACTTGGAAGGGGGTGGGAAGGGCATACACTTTTCCTTTATTCATCTTTGACTTGTGACAGTAAGTACAAATTACTTTTGTAATAAAAAGTCTGGTCAACAGCAACAAAAAAACCTGAATAAAAGGTATCCGGTCAGAGGGAGAATCAGTATTTGAACCCTGGTCCTTCTGACTTCCAGCCTGACCCTTTCTGTGGCTTTTCTGCATACAGCCTATCAGTATCACCTCACTGCATCCCTCAGAGGAAGGCAGAGTATGAGTTATTAGCTGTTTGTATTTTGTTTTATAAATTGAGATATAATTTACAGACAGTAAATCAGTACATAGTTGGATGAATTGTTACAGATGAATTACCTGTGTGACCCCTGCTCATATAAAGATACAGGAAATTTCCAGTGGCCTGGATGGAGTATTACCTGGGGTCCCTTCCCAATCAGTTACCCGGCCCTCCCACACTCTCAAGTGGCCATGCTACTGAGTGACTTCCCAAGGATTAGTCTTATTCTTGAACTTTATGTAAATGGAACTATACAGTATGAGCTGTTTTCAGTCTGGTTTCTTCTGGCTTCTTTCTCTCAACATAAGCTCTGTAAGATTCATCTGTGATAATGTTGGTATCAGCAGTTTGTCCCTTTTCACTGCCGTGTAATATTCCAGTGTATGGGCGTACCACAATATGTTTTTTTACCCCCTCTGTAGAGTGCTTTTGCCTTGTTTCCAGTTTTGATGATTATGAAAAAGCTGCTGAACACTCTTGCCTGTCCTTTGGTGGACTCACACACTTACTTCTCTAGGCTGTATACCCAGGGGTTCTTGCTGGGTGATGGGACAGAATCCTTGTTTTACCAAGAAGAAAACTAAAGAGGCTTCAGGAGATCCAGAAAGGGAGGTGACTTGCCTAAGTTCACGCCGTGACTCATGGTGGAATCTACACCATCCCCTAGGCCCTCTCACCCCTGGTTTTACCCACCTCCCACCCCCAAGTTTTGGCCTGCTGCTTCTCACCCCATTCTTTAGGGTGGGTGGTTAGGCTGGGGTCGGGGGCCTCTGAATGGCTTTTTTCTAAGTCTCCTTGCACTGGGCATGCCCTCTGAGTACTTCTTAGCCACCCACCTCCTTCCCCATCCCTGGCCCTGGAGAAGGTGGGCAGGCCACAGTTTGCCTTCTTTGGTTGTAGGTGCTGGGAGAGATGAGGAGGCATTGGTGTTCGTTGGATGTTGGTTCCTGGGCTGGCTAGGCAGAGGCAGGATTGGCATGTAGGGGCTGTACCAGCGTCTTTGGCCTGAGACTGTGTGAATGGGCGTGGGAGGCGTGAGTGGGCCCTGCACACCTCCCACTCGCTGTGCTTCTGGTGCGTGCAGGAGTGCAGGAGCATGGAGCTACCTGGCTCAGACCCTCCTTGTACTGGAAGGAGCCTGGACAGTGGCTCAGTCTGGGCTGGTGCACGCCTGGCTCAGGGGCCACCTCCTCTCGCAGCCCTCCCAGGCCCCGGAGGCAGCATGTGTCTCTTTCCTCAGCTCCCACCACTTGGTTCTCTGATGGTACCAACTCCCTGGGTGGTGGAGCCTTTAGCTCTTTCCATGCCTCACTCACCTCGACCGTGAACTATCCAAGGGCAGGGACAGAAATGAATATGGGCATCTAAAAAACCTTTTTTCGAATCAGCCCTTAGTTTTTTAAATTGAGGTAAATATACATACCGTCAAATTTACCCTTTTAACCATTTTAAGTGTACAGTTCAGCGGCATTAAGTACATCCCCTTTGTTGTGCAACTATCGCCACCCCCCACCCCACCCAGAACTTTTCAATCTTCCAAAACTGAAACTCTGTGCCCATTAAACACTGACTCCCCATCAGCCTTCCTCCCCCATCCCTGCCCCTGGCAGCCACCTTTCTGTGTGCCTCTGAAGCTGACTGCTCTTAGTACCTCCTGGAAGTGGAATCATACTGTGTTTGTCCTTTTGTGTCTGGCTTATTTAAACACTTCGCATAATATCTTCAAGGTTCATCCATGCTGCGGCATGTGTCAGATTTCATTCCTTCTTAAGGCAGTAATTGTTCTTTCGAGCACATTTTTAAGGTACCTCCGATCTTCAGGGTTGAGTGAGGGGGTCAGCTTGATGGTGGGAGTGGGAATCAATAATGTTTATTTACATTTACTAGGTGCCAGCCCTCTCCTGTGTTGCCTCATGTTACCCGCACCACATCCCTGTAAGTTCCAATATTATCCTTGTTTTACAGATAAGGGAACTAGGCTCAGAGAATTTCAGTAACTTGGCCAAGGTCACACAGCAAGTCATAGGTCAGCCAGGACTGGATACCATGTCTGCCTGGTGGCACAGCCCATGCTATGCGTTCCCCAGCGCAGTGCCCTGGCCAGGCTTAGAGTCGTTTCCTCGAATCCTTCTTGCCACCTCTCTGCAGCTGATCGGAGCCGAGAGTGGCTCCGATCGGTACCACCTGGCTCTGAGGACACGGTGGCAGCAGCCCCACCTCCCTGGCTCGGGTGCTCCTTCCTGGGCCCCAGCTTCTGTTGAAAGCTCCTTTATGAAGCAGCCTCCCTGGGCGAGGCAGGGGTCCGTGGGGGATGTGGGCCTCAGTGCCCCCAACACAGGCTGGCAGGAGGTGCCTGGTCCAGGATGGCCAATGGCAGGATGTCACTCTTGGCAGAACTCTCCCTGAACAAACAGCTACCTACCGGGAGCTTTGGGATCAAGAGGATAGATAAACAGGAAGAGGGAAAAACATGAAAATATTTTTCTTCCCCTCCTGTGCCCTGGTGTTTTCTTGCTGCCAGTCCCTCTGCCACTGGAGGTTTGAGGTGGCAGAGTTCTCCCACCAGCAACCACCCGGAGGTCTGAGAGCTGCACGGCCGGGTTTTAGGTATTAGGTATTATGTTTTAGGTATTGTTTTGCTTAATGGGCTGGGATAAACCTGGGCCCAAGTTTGAATCTTGGCTCCACTCTTTCTTTGCCAGAATACCTTTCCTGTCTATCAAATGTTGCTCATCCTTAAAGGCCCAGCTAATTGACCTCCTCTTCCAGGAAGCCTTTCCTGAGTTAACATCTCTGTGCAACTTAGTGTAGTGGGAAAAGTCCCGGAGTCCCTTTCCTGTTGTCAGCCTCTCGGAGCCTCAGTTTCCTAATCTGTGGATCGGGACTATTAGGAGTGAGGAGAGGAGAGAGCCTGGATTCTCTGGCCCTGGCCTGTGGAGTTGGCCGGGCCTGGTAAAGCATGGCCCTCTCAGGGTTAACTGCCGCCCATGCCAGGGACGGAAGCGAGGAGGACTGAGTGTGAAATGAAGTCACTTCCCTGCCTGGGGGTCTGCCATGTGCCTGGCCTTCCTCAGTAAATCCTGTTTCCTCCTTGGCTTCTGTATGCCTACCCACTCCTGGCTCCCATGACCCCGGAGGTCACCAGCAGGTGGGGCTCCCGATGGAATGTTGGCCTGTCATTATCCTATGAGGTCACTTCCTGTCTGGGTCAGCCATCCACCTTTCCTGCCACAGCCTTCCACATGGGGGTTTCATGGGAATGATGGGTGTGGGGTTTGAGGGAGGCTACCAGAGGTCAAGTTCAATGCCTAACTTGCTCTTTACTCTGGGGACACCGAGGCCCAGGGAGGTCAGGGCGCTTCCTGAGGTCGGGACCAGGAGGCAGGCCGCTGGACCACACTCGGTTGTGGGGACTCTGTGGGTGTCCCCCGGAGTCCCAGGCTGGTGGTTTGAGGACGTTGCTTAGCCTCCCTGGGCCTCCATTTCTTCTTCTGTGGAACCTGGGGGAGCCTGTGTCCGAACTTCCCTGAGCACTGTCAGGCCGGGGCATCCATGACCTCCGTTCACCCTCATTCCACCACAGGGAAACCGAGATCAGAGGCTCGGGACCAGGCCTTTCTGACTCTGACACCCTAGTTCCTTCCACAGGAAGGTGTTAGCTTTCTATCGGCAGCAGCTCAGGAGCGTCCTTGGTCTCTGACCTTCCCTGCGGGGGTGGGGGTGTGTGTGCTCTGGGGCTGGGAGGTAATGCAGAGCCTCACAGGCATCCGAGGTCACACTGTTAGGTCATTCTTCTCTGTCAGTAGTGTAGGTTCATTTTAGGGAAATCAGAGAAAATAGAGCCATGCAAGAAGATTGGAAAAATCATCTGTGTTTCCATTTCCCAGCAATAACTATGGCTCACCAGTAATGTTTTGAGATCTAGCCTTCTAGACATTTTTCATGTGTGTGTGTGTGTGTGTGTGTGCAAGCGCACGTGTGTGCGTGTGCATGTGCTTGTATACAAGAGCCCTCACTCCTTTTTAATGGGACAAAACTCTGAAATACTGTTGGGTGTCTTTTTAAAAAAACTACATACAGGCCCTGGCCCGTGTGGCTCAGTTGGTTGAGCATTGTCTCCCCCACGGAGGGGTCGAGGGTTTGATTCCCAGGCAGGGCACATACCCAGGTGGTGGGTTCGATCCCTGGTTGGGGTAAATACTGGAGGCAACCGATTGATGTTTCTCTCTCACATCGATGCTTCTCTTTCTCTCTCCCTCTCCTTTCCTCTCTCTAAAATCAATCATAATAAAAAACACAGCACACATTTTTCCGTGTTGTATATACACTGCTAGTTCTTTCTTCTGAAACTTTTAAGTTGACCTTCAACATGTACAGAAAAGGATACTTTTCACAAGCACATGACTCGATGACCATTCAGAGTGAGCACAGCGTTTGCAGCCTCACTAGGTCAAGAGACAGAATTCTTCCAGAACCCCGGACTCCTGCACCTTCTCCGCATCCCCTCTTTCCTGCTCCAGACGTGACTTCTTGTCTGACAACATAGACTCATTTGGCCTGTTTTTCAGCTTTAGATCAATGGAATCACAGTATTCGCTTAAATTGACTTCTTTCCCTCCACATCCTATTAGAGATGGTCATCTGACGTTCTATGCATTTTAATGACCATGTGGTGACATCCATGATACATGCAACTCGATCACTGTTTTTTTTAGTTGTTGTTGTTAATCTTCATCGGAGAATATTTTTTTCCATTGTTTTTCAGAGAGAGTGGAAGGGAGGGAGGGGGGGAGAGAGAGAGAGAGAGAGAGACATCAGTGTGAAAGAGACACATCAACTGGTTGTCTCTCACACGTACCCCGACTGGGGTGGGGAGTGAACCTGCAACCCAGGTATGTGCCCTTGACCGGGAATTGAACCCGAGACTCTTCGGTGCAGGGGCTGATGCTCTAACCACTGAGCAACACCAGCCAGGGCTCGACTTGACCACTGCTGTTGACGTGAAAGATGTTTCCAGTCTTTGACTAATAAAAACAAAGCTGTACCCAACACCTTTTTGGCCATATCTTTGATTATTTCCTTTGAAATCAATTGATACAAGAATTGTTGTGTCAAAGGGTTGTACAGTTTTAAGGTATTTAAAAATTATTGCCAAATTGGTCTCCAGGGAGCTGTGCCTGTTTATGTTGCAACAGGTGCTTGGGAGGGAGCCGATCCCTGACGCCCACATAACACGGTGTTTTTGTCCTGCTGTACCTGTGACACCAGGATAGGCAATACTCGGCATCCCATCATTTCCAGGGTTTAAATTACAAGTTAGGATGCACATTTTTTTCTCATGTTTATTGGCCATTTGTATTTCTTCTCTATTGGGTTTTTTTGGGTCCATTTTACTGTCAAGATGTATTTGTTTTCTCATTTGTTTGAACAAAAGACTATATTGGATATGATAAATAAAAATGTGTTCACTATATTTTTACCCAGTTTGCCATTTGCCTTTACAGTATGTCTTTAGCATTTTGCATGAAAATTTCTTTTCTACCCCAAGATTATACCAGTGTTTACTCACATTCTCTTCTTTTGCTTGTGTGGTTTCCTCTGTAGCATGCTATCTATCGTTCATCTTCTGCACTTCCTTTGAGAGCATAATGTGATGGACAGCTTGTAGGTTCTGAGCATGTATTTGGAAGCCCCCAGCCACCTGTGTGCCCTTGGGCAAGTTACCCAGACTCTCTGTGCTGACTCAGTGTCTGTACCTGCAAAATAGGAATAATGCTGGTACACAAAACCATAGGGTTACCATGGGGGTTAAACTACAGCTATGTGCAGACTTTTAGTCTCAGGACTTCTTCCTTTACACTCTTAAATATTGGAGATCCCAAAGAGCTTTTGTTAATGTGCGTTATATACATAAATCGATATTTACCATATTAGAAATTAAAACTGACTATATCTAAAAACATATATTTATACATTCCTTTAAAAAATGACAACAGCAAACTCATTATGTGTTAATATAAGTAAAATATTATTTTTCTGAAAAATAATTATGTTTTCCAAAACACAGAATATAGTGGGAAGGGTGGCATTGTTCTGCAGTTTTGTCAATCTCTTTAGTATTTTGTTTAATAGAAGACAGATCTCATATGTGGTCTTGTTTTCAATCTGTTGTGATATGTTGTTTTGATTAAAGTATATGAAGAAAACCTAGCTTCACAGAGATAAGTGGTTGAAAAAAGGAGAAGTAGTTTGTTAGCCTATAGATATTTTTCTTTGATACTACATAAAAATTGGACAGGTTTAGTTGAAATATAGACTCTGAAAACATGTTGATGAACTTTGTATATTTTGTTACATTAAAATCCATTGGACTGTCTTGCACTATGGATGGACCTTTGACCCAGGCAACGATTTTGTATTAGTCATTGGGGAAATACTGCCTCACTGAGTTATACAGATCTTCCAAATATGGACACATTTCATTTCATCATATCCAAAAATTACATACAAGGTGGAGCAAAAGTAGGTTTACAATTGTTACGGAAATTAATATAATAATCAATAACGCAAGAATAAACTCTCTGTTTCTTATACTCACCTATAAACCTACTGTGCCCTATCCTGTGTGTACATATCACCCATATCACAAATCTTTATGGGTTGGGATGCCATCAAACTCACAGTGGCTGATGCAAGTTTTCCAAAATTCTAATTTTTCCCTTGAAACTTCACACTTGATCATTGGCAACAAATGCTGTGGGATATTTTCCGCGAAGAGGCAGGCTCACCCTGTTCAGCTTTGAGAAACTGTCTGCCAGGGCCCCAGTCCTGCATAACCACCCTCTGTCTGCCGGCCGTTCTTTCAGGTAGGGTGGTGGCCCGTGGACAGAGGCTGGCTCGGCTCGGCTCAGGCAGGCTCCCAGGTGCTTCTCCTCCAACACTGACTTTCTCCAGCACCCAGCCCAAGTGCACTTCCATGTCATCACAGAATATTAAAATGACATGTGCTCCAGGGCTGAGGTTTGGTGAAATTAATCAGTTTTACTGCTTCATCAAGGACATTCTTAGGTGACGCCGGCATACTTTGTCACTGTGAGTGATGACTGGCCCAGTTCAGGGTCAGTGCTGTGCCTCCTGCTGAGCCTCTAGGAGGCTTTCTAACCCCCATGGCTTTTGCTCCATCAACTGTTCTCACGGTGAGAAAGGCAGGATGTTTTATTACTGTCCTGAGAATAGTTTTGACCCTGCAGACCCCTGGAAGTGTTGGGGACCCTGGGACTCCGTGGAGCACGCCATCGGAACTGTGGGTTAGATGGTAGGTAAATGGGCTTAGGGCAGTGCCTGGGCCCCTCTCTGGGTCTGGGACAGTTTGTCTGCTGCCATCCCCCTCCTCCCCCAGCCTGAGAGAGACAACATGGGGAATGGAGAGGTAAGCCATTTAGGGTTAAAAATTCATCATTTGTGATTTCAAATCCTATTAGAGGTGAATGTGTTTGGTCCTCAGGAATAAGTGAAGAGCCCAGGAGACTTTATAGGTGCCCCATTTTTCTTGCCTCCCTGGGAGATAGGGGTCTCAGCCAGGCAACTCTTCTGAATGGCTGGGGTCTGCTTCCCAGACAGGGGACCCCTCAGAATCATCTTCCTCCCTTCCTGGCCCAAAAGGGGCATCCATGTTCCTTCCTCATTAACCTTCTCTGCTGTGTGGGACCCAGAGGTCAGCATTCCCCCCCATTTTTTGTAAGGTAATTAAACTATACTGGTTTATGGAGCGCCTGTTGTGTTCTGCGACCTGGGCTACAGCCTGGTCTGTGTTGTCTCATTTATGTTCAGAACATGGACACCCGTAGAGTTGATCTTTTTTTTCTTCTTTAAAAATCTTTCCAGTTTTGTTTATTCAAGTGGCTCCTTTGTGCCAAGCACCGGGATGCCATTGAAGGCCAGCCTCAGCCCCGGCCTGGTGGGCCTCACGGAGGCCACATCCATGGTGGGATGTGGCTGGGGGGATGGTTAAGGAAGGTTTCCTGGTGCAGGGGATGGGAGTGAGCTAGGCGGAGGGAGCAGGGCAGGAAGATGTGGGATGAACAGACCTTTGGCTGGTGTGGGGCCCTCACACTTTATTTGCTGCTTGGCAGAAGACCCAGTGGCACCTGTTCCATCGCTGGAGGGAAATGGACTAGGTTGGACCAACAGAGAGATGGCCCAGCCTTGTCCTTTATGGGCTGTTTAAAGGATTTCCAAAGGTGCAGTTTCTGCCTTACATAGACTATAGAACACCCTACTCCACCCCCTGGCCTGGTAAGATACACCTCTGCTGTATTATTATTTTTGTTACTGTTGTTAATTACTTGCAAAGGCCTGTTGAGAGGTTGTCTGTTCCAGGGACAGTAAGAAGAAGTTCACTTTGGCTGCAGTTCAGAGCACAAAGGTGGGAGTTGGGGAGCAATAGGCCAGAGAGGGAGGTTGGGCCTGAAGGTCATGGACTGGCATGCGGTTCCTCTTTTAGTCTGAGGTCTTTTATGAAATCTGTCTCCTCTGCTTTGTGTGCTTCATTCTCTGGAGCAGGAGAGCTCTTCCTGGTCAGGGTCTTCCCTGGCCCTGGGTGGACGAGCTCAGTGAAGCAGACAAGCAGGGCGGTGCAGGGGAGAGGGGTAGGAGACCTTGGTCCTGGCCCTGCTGTCCATGGTCTCTGTGACTGTGGGCAGGTCTCTGGCCTACTCTGGACCTCAGTTTCCTCTCCTGTAAAACGAGAGGAACAGACTAGAGTCTCAAAGGTGCCCAAGGGGGATTTAAACTCTGGTGTGTTAGTGTGTGTGTGTGTGTGTGTGTGTATGTGTGTTGAGAGTTGGGGGACAAGGCCCAGGGCAGGTGGTGGGCTGGTCTGAGCCCCTGTCCTGGGTACAGACCTGAAAGTTTAATTGACACCTCACCCCCCAGCTCTCTGCTGACCCCACAGCAGGGGATCCCTGCAGCACAATGACTTCCTCCATGTTTGTTCTGCAGCTGAGGCAGATGTTTCCTGCAGCTGGTCACTCAGCCTCCTGCCCTATTTTTAGCTCCATTGTTACCCACCCTGGGCATCTGGCTGCCAGGGGTGTGTGAGAGGCTGTGGCCCTGGGAGGGGCACTCTTTTCTGGGTCCAGCTTGTTCTCTTTCTTCTACTAAGTCCCTGGTTTAAGCTTCCCAGTGTCTTTTGGAAAAGTGAGGGTGGCTTCAGGAGAAATGGGAGAGGGATGGCCAGATGATGCAGTAGAAAGAGCCCAGATGGTAAAACCGGAAGCCTGGCTCTCTCGCTATGCCATGCAGTGAACTTTCTGAGCCTCAGTTTTTTTCATCTGCTAAATGGCACAATAGCCTGTGCTTCTGCCTTTCTCAAGGGGTTGTTCTGAAATGAGATCGTGAATGTGAAATTTATTTCATAAAAGGACTTTTGGAACCTACAACTATTGTGGATTCAACCTTTGGGGGCCCTGGAAGAGCATTGGATTCAGAGTTGGGAGATGAGACATGTACTTACCAAACACCCGGCCAGGGTGTGTGGGGTACAGGCTGTGTGGTGGAAGGCTTGGAAGGGGAGGGGTCATTTCCACTGGACAGTGATGGATGGGGTGAAAGGGTGAGGATGGGAATGGCATTCTGCTTGTGGGACCAGGGCAGGCAGAGGCATGGAAGCAGGGAAGGGCTGGCTGTGTCCTTGGACTTCTAAGCAGTAGGGGCCTTGAACATCTCTGGCCAGCATCTCTGGGTGGAGCAGTTCCTCCCCAAGTGAGGCCTCATGGTGGGTTTGAGGACAGGAGGCTCTGCAGCCCCCTTCCTGAGCCAGCAGTCAGCACAGCAGCTCTGCTTCTGGCTCTTTTACACATTGAACTTTCATAAAAGATTGAGGGGTGATGAGGGTGGGAAAGGGGACCTTGAGTGCCAGGTAAGGGAGTCTAGACTGGAGGTCATAGGGGTGGAAGGGATGGGAACAGACCCCAGAATTGGGTCATAGTTCTTCCCAGCTCCTTGAAATGATGCTTCAGGTCCCTGTGACTTTGCTGGAGGTAGGAAGTGGGGTTCAAGCATAAGTTCCCACTGGTCCTTTGGGGCATGGTCCCTAGAAGCAGCCAGGAGAGTGTCAGCAGGGCCAGGGCCCTGGGTGGGGTCTCAGGAGACTCTAGGTTTCTCCTGACCTTGAAATGCCCAAATGCCCAACTTCTTGGAGCTGAGCAGGTGAGCATGTCTAGGTACTCTTAACCCTGTTCTCCCCAGGGTCCTCCCCGCGGCATTCTGCCCTCCCCCCACTCCAATCCCAGGCTGCTTGGAACCTTGGTGATGGACAGGCTTTCTCAGGCACAGAATGGCTGCCCTTCTTTGGGGATTTTTACACCCCCTGCCCCCTGCTCCTCCCTGAAAGAACCCAGCAGGCAGGGTCCCTCCCATCCAGATGATACTTCCTTATTTTCCAAGGAATTCCTCTGCTCAGAAAGGCTATGAGAGGGACATGAGAGACTCCAGATGGGGAGACTCTTGTAGTCTTTGTCTGCCTTTTTGGAGCAATGGAGGCCAAGCCTCTAGTCTATAGGGTGAAGCAAACATTCAGCTGCTTAGAACTTTCTAAACTTCTGCAGCTGACTCAGGGGAGCTGCTGCACCACCCCATCTAGCCTCCGATGGAGCACTAACCTGCTTGCTTCTCCATAGGCCCTGGTGGCCCGGGACGGTGTCTTCTGTATTCTGTGAGCCCCCGTGGCCCCAGCATGGGCTGGGGTTCCAGCACTTTTGCCAGTGGGGAAGCGTGCCGTCCTCCTGCAGGAGGGGAACCCACAAGTTCTGCAGTGTTGCCATGTGGCGTGTGGTCACCGAGGGCCAGACCTAAAAATAACGGAGTGCATTAGTCAGGACTAGATTTGGCTACAAGGAATAAGAAAATCCAAGTAACAGTGGTTTACACTAGATGGAAGTTTATTTCTATGTCCTTTCCAAGCCCGAGCTTTGTGGCCCATGGATTTCTCGGGAAGTTTGATCTGTACCATTCCTAGGGTGCGGCCTCACGTGCTCGTGATTCAGGACGGCTTTGAAACTTCAGTCACCACATCTGTGTTCCAGGCAGCTGGGTGGAGGAAGGGAGTAAAGGGATAGGAAGGATTCTGGAACTTGCCATGTGACATGACCCATACGTTCCATTATCGAGAATTAGCTACAAGGCCCCAGGTAGCTGCAAGGGAGGTGGGGAGAGTAGTCTTGGTCTGGGCTGCCCCTCATCGGGGCTCATAGAGCCGGCAGGGAGGGCGGGGGTGAAGGCATTGTGGGCATTTTGATCAAACCTGAGGCTCTTCCCAGCTGAGCAGCTGGGCCAGCCCTTCAGGGACTGCAGAGCCTCACCCAGGGAGGTGGCCCAGGTGGGAGACTAGTCCTGCCTTGGGACCAGAAAGCCACATGCCCAGGCCAGCAAGGGGGAGCAGAAGGGCTTTAAGGGGTTAGGAGTCAGCCCAGCGACCGTGGGCAGAATTAGAGAGGCAGGCCAACCTCTTCCCGGGTTCAGAGCATGTGGCCTGTGTCTGGGCTGCGGGGGTCTGAGGAAGTGGATAGGCTCACTCACAGGACAGTGGCCAGGAGGCAGGGGGACTCAAAGGCTTGGAAAATGAAGAACCGCAGGTGCTGTCACACAGAAGGAGAGGATGCCCCAGGACAAGGGTTAGACCAGGAGCTCCCTCCCCCATCGACCTCCAGACGCTGGGGGAGCGCCCAGGAGGGCTTCAGGGGTCCCTCCAGGAATGCGGACACTTGATTTTTAAGTATTGGCAGCTAATTAGGATGGAAATAATGAAACTGCAAGGCTCAAGCCCCTTGTACACGTGGCCCCTTTTGGCCGTGGATTCTAGACTTTCTCCCTCCAGATGAGATGCATTCTCTGAGTCTTCAAGAGGGAGTTGAGGGATGTGCAGAAAACTAGCTTCTCATAAGATAACTTAGATTTAAAAAAAAATTTATTTAAAAGTTATTTTTTGGCCCCAGTTATTTATTTTGAAAAATTTCAAGCGGCAGAAAAGTTGAAAGAAGAGTACAGTGAATGCATATCCGTCCTCACCAGTTGCTAAATTTACTCCATTTGTGTTTGTCTCTCTCTCAACCATCTGAAGATTACAGACGTCAAGATGTTTCACCTCTAAACACTTCAGCCTTTGTTTCCTCCGAACAAGAACATTCTCCTCGTATCCACAGTATCATCACCCCCAAGGAAGTTAACTTGTTTATCCAACATACAGTTTATATTCAGATGTTCCCACTTGTCCTCAAAATGTTCATTATAGATCCCATCTAGACGGAGCTTTCTGTCAGGCAGGCTGACCCACATGGGGAGCTCCAGAAGTGGGAGCCTCCCCAGGCCAGGAAGCAGGCAGCCAGGTGCTTGAATGGGCCCTTTTCCTTCCTGAGGCTCCCAAACTCCAAGAGCCTCCAGGCCCATCTGTGACAAAGTCTTTGCTGGTCTTAGAGCAGGCAGGAGCCCGTTCTCTGCCCTCCACCTGTCAGGGGAGCTAAGAGGGAGGCTTGTTCGTCCCTGACCAAGGCCAGGGCTGGCATCTTTTCCTGTAGCTCCTCCCAGTTCAGGGGTCCATCTACCCTATGACCCATCCCCCTCCACTCTTCTCCTGCCCTGTGTCTGCTCCCAATTGCTGTGGCTCCTCAGCTGGCCGCCAGTTACTCTGCCCTCCTTTGTCCACTTCTGACTCCAAACCCACCTTGAGGTGTCATTTCAGTGTGTGACAATGATGTCATGTCCCTGCCAGAACTCAGACCTTCAAAGGCTCCCATTGTTTGTAGGCTGAGGCCCCGAATTCAAGGCCACACCATCCCCCAACAGCAGCCCCCCTGCTGAACACGTGACAGTATTTCCAAACATTCTTCCACCTTCTGTTTATAACTCTTAGAGTTATTTTTTTAGTTTAGAAAAAATAAAACATTTCAGAAACATATAATTTAGTAAGTGAAGGTCTCCTGCAATACCAGACCCCAGATGGCCTTACTCTATTATTTATTTATTTTATTTACTTATTTATTTTTTATTGTTGACAGTATTACATATGTCCCCCATTTTCCTCCTTTTTGCCCCCCTCCGCCCCACCCCACCCCACCCCACCCTACCCCACCCCACTCCAGGCCTTCACACTATTGTCTGTGTCCATGTGTTATGCATATATGGATGTTCTTTGGCTCATCTCTTCCCCTCCCCTCCTCTCTGAGATTCCTCAGTCTGTTCCATGTAGCCATGTCTCTGTACCTATTTTGTTTGTCAGTTTATTTTGTTCATTAGATTCCACATATAAGTGAGATTGTGTCATATTTGTCTTTTTCTAATTGGCTTATTTCGCTTAGCGTAATAGTCTCCAGGTCCATCCATACTGTTTTCAAGGGTAAGAGATCCTTCTGTTTTACAGCTGCGTAGTATTCCATGGTGTAAATGTCCCACAGCTTTTTTATCCACTCATCTACTGGTGGGCACTTGGGCTGTTTCCAGATCTTAGCTATTGTAAATTGTGCTGCTATGAACATAGGGGTGCACATATTCTTTCTGATTGGTGTTTCAGGATTCTTAGAATATATTCCCAGAAGTTGGATCACTGGGTCAAACAGCAGTTCGATTTTTAGTTTTATGAGGAAACTCCATACTGTTTTTCATAGTGGCTGCACCAGTCTGTATTATTCCCAACAGCAGCGTACCAGGGTTCCCCTTTCTCCACACCCTCGCCAGCACATGTCGTTTGTTAATTTGTTGATGGTAGCCATTCTTACAGGTGTGAAGTGACACCTCATTGTGGTTTTAATTTGCATCTCTCTGATGCTTAGTGACATTGAGCAGTTTTTCATATATATATTTTTTAAATATATCTTTATTGATTTCAGAGAGAGGAAAGGAGAGGGAGAGAGACAGAAACATCAATGATGAGAGAATCATTGATCAGCTGCAGCCGCAACCCGGGCATGTGCCCTGACCGGGAATTGAACACCGATCACCTGGATCCTAGGTCGATGCTCAACTGCTGAGCCACGCCTGGCCGGGAAGTTTTTCATATTTCTATTGGCCATCTGTATGTCCTCTTTGGAGAAGTGTCTATTCAAGTATGTTGCCCATTTTTTAATTGGATTGTTTGTCTTCCTGAGTTGTATGAGTTCTTTGTATATTTTGGAAATAAAACCCTTATCAGATGTATCATTGGTGAATGTGTTCTCCCAAACAGTTTCATTTTGTTGATGGTTTCTTTTGTTATGCAGAAGCTTTTTAGTTTGATGTAGTTTTAGTCCCATTTATTTTTCCCCTTTGTTTCCCTTGCCCTAGGAAATGTATTGGTGAAAATGCTGCTATGTGAGATGTCTGAGATTTTACTGCCTATGTTTTCTTCTAGGATTTTTTATGGTTTCACAGCTTATATTTAAGTTTTTTATCCATTTTGTGTTTTTTTCTTGTGTATGGTGAAAATTGGTGGTCTAGTTTCATTTTTTTGCATGTACCTGTCCAATTTTCCCAGCACCATTTATTGGAAAGACTGCCTTTACCCCATTGTATGTTCTTGCCTCCCTTGTCAAACATTAATTGACCATATTGACGTGGGTTGATTTCTGGGGTCTCTGTTCTGTTCCATTGGCCTATATGCCTGTTCTTGTGCCAGTTCCAGGCCCTTTTGATTACAACAGCTTTGTAGTAAAATTTGATATCCAGCATTGTGATTTCCTCCAACTTTGTTTTTTCTCAAGATTGCTGTGTCTATTTGGGGTCTTTTTTGGTTCCATATAAATTTTTGGAATATTTGTTCTAGATCTGTGAAATATACCATTGGTATTTTCATAGGGATTGTGTTGAATCTATAGATTGCTTTGGGTAGTTTGGACATTTTAATGATGTTAAGTCTCCAATCCATGAACATGGTGTGTATATATATATATATATATATATATATACACACACCACCTTGGTTAAGTTTATTCCCAGGTATCATATTTACTTTAGTTTTTAAATTGATCTCATCCTAGTGTTAAAGAGAAGGAGGCTGAGGGGCAGAGATTGTGAAGGGATGGGTCTGGGTGATCACCAGACACATGATGTCATGGACTCTGCAGCTGACAGCCGGACTCTTCCTCAGTTGAACCATGTAGCCTGGGGACATTAACATCACTGCTCAGCTGTGTCCTCTTCTGTAGAGTGGGGGTCATAGACCTTGTTTCACCTCCCTTGAGGGTTTTTGACAGTAGCAAAGACAGAAAAACCACAAAGACAAAAAACCCCACCAGCCTGTATGAATGGAGAACATGGATGACAGTAGGCAGAGGGAACTGGGGAAAAGGCACAGAGATGGAGGAGCACAGGGGGTTTGGGGATGTGAGTGTGGGGTGCCTTCTGGGTGAAAAGCTGTGACCTTTGTCCAACTTTGAAACTATTACAAATAACATTTTTTTTTTTTTAACATTCCCAAAGTAATCATGTTCATGGTAGGAAATTGAAAAGCGATGGATAAGCAAAAGAGAAAACTACCATACTCAGTCCCCCGTCAGGAATAAGTGCCGTAATGCAGCGATTTTCAACCTTTTCATTTCTTGGCTCACATAAACTAATTACAAAAATTCTGCCCATCTGACAAAAAAATAGGTATAATTTTGATTCATCCACACCTGATGGCTATTGTTGTGTTGGCTGTTGTCATTTTTTATTTGACAACCTAAGGGAAATGAGGTCACTGCCCCTGACTAAATAGTTAGATATTGCATGCTTTAAAAATTATCATGGGACAGTGGTTGAAAATCATTGCCATAATGTTTAAAAATCCTTCCTGTCTTCTGTGCCTACTTGTTGAGTGCTGTCCTTGGTCCCATCACAAGGAACCAGGCAGGGTGGGGAGGTAAAGTGATGGAGTCAATTGGTTCCGTCAGCAATTAAGTGTCCACCTCCTCTGTGCCAGGCTGCTGACAGCCAGAAAGGACACAGGATGGCCCCTGCCTGCAACAGCCACAGCATCTTGTGGAAGGAGTGTCCCATTTTGTGACGCTCACGATGGGCTCTGGCAGTTGAGAGGTGGGGGTGGGTGTGTAGTCAGGGAGGGCTTCCCGGATGAGCCGGGCTTTAACCTCCCAGAGTGGGTAGAGTGTGGAGGGTTGGGGAGGAGGGCAGCCCAGGCAGGAGAGTGTGGGGTGGGGGGCTGAGCCCTGCTCCTCGGTGCCCGGCTCTCACTTGTTCCTCCGTGAATCCTGAAAACTGCAGATGCCCTCTGGTCGGTCATCTGTTCATCTGCTGACTATTTCCCCAGCATCGACTGGGCCTGGGCGCTATTCTGGTGCTGGGGTCTCGGTGTGGGCAAGCCAGGCACCACCCTGGTTATCGGGAGTCTGGGCGGCTGATGCTGTTCACAGTATAATCCCGTCAGTGAGTCGATTAAGAAACAAAGGCGCCCAGAGGTGGAGGACGGTGGGGGCACAGCGGGCAGGCCACAGCGCCAGGGCCTCGGAGAGGCCTCTCTGAAGAGGGATGAGTGAGTCAAGGCGACAGGCAGGGGCAGCCGTGTGAACTGGAGGGGGGGCGGGTGAGAAGCCTTCGGGAGGAGGCCAGGGGCTGGAGCGTCATGACAAAGGGTGGGCAGCAGGCAGCAAGAGACCTGGGGAGCTCAGGGTTTGCCCGTCCGGTGTGAGGGAAGGAGTGACATGCCCTCTGCCCGAGTCCCCTCTGCCTGCTGTCGCCGTAGTCCCACGATAATCATTCCATTTGTACAGCCTGGCGGGGTTTTGGTGTCTTTGTGGGTTTTCTGCTGCTGACTGCAACCCTCAAGGAGGGCGAGGCAGGGCCTCTGACCCCCGCTTCCCAGAAGAAACAGCGGAGCAGGGCCAGCAGTGTGATTCAGGGTCCGAAAGATCCTCTGGCTGGACATGGAGGGTGGGTTGTGGGCGGCAGGAGGGAAGGAGAGAGACCCCCCGAGGCCAGTGCTGCCTGTCCGGTCAGGGGCCGGGGGCGGTGGGCAGAGTGCTGGACAGATAGGGGTGCAAAGGCGTTCTCCTATGGGTGACAGAGGCGACGGGGTGGGCAGAGGTGACGGGGTGGGCAGAGGACTCGCCCATTCCTGGCTCTTGATTAAGGCCCGGAGCAGATGGAAACCTTCCAAAGTAGCTCACTGGACAGGGCCTAGCGGGGGGAGCTGAAATTGTGTGTTACCGGAACGGGGCAGCTGCTGCGGTTCAGCCCCACTCTGCCCGGCCGTTTGCCTGGGATGACAGCCAAGGGACAGCCCGCTTATTCTTCCTGAGACCATTCCTTCGGCAGGCTGTGTCTGGGCGAGTCCCCCGCCCTGGCCCGGGAGGTTCTGATCCGGTACCAGTCAGTCAATGGTTGAGGGAGGGGATGTGGGGAAGGGCAAGAGAGAAGTGAAGGGAGCGAGGGCCTGGCAGATCTGAAGGGCAGTGGTGAGCTTGAGCCCTCGCTGTGTGTCGGGCTGGGTGGGTGTTGCCTTACACACGCATATTTCATTTCCATGCAGTCCGATTAGGGAGGCACACTCATGGTCCTCAGTGAATAGCTGCGGAAACTGAGACTCAGAGAAGTTAAGCCATATGCCCAAAGTCACACCACTAATACGTGGTGGAAATGGAAATCGGCCAGTGTTCAGCCCCAGGGTTGCTTCACAGAGTTGAAATGACAGTGTCCCCCAGTTAGGTGTGAGGACGGTGGAGAGTCACTCACAGCTCTGCTAGTCCCCACTTTTCTGTCTGTTAAATGGGGATGCTGGCATTGCCTTCCTATGTTTCCTCATGCCTTGAGCAGATAGTTAAGTTCTTACCTGCAGCAGGCAGTGAGCTCTCTTCTGAGGACCCCAAGCTAACTGAAGGGTCTCCTCGGGCACCATGGAGAACTGGAGACTCAGCAGTACTGTTTAGTAGAAATATAATATGAGCCACAGGTGTCATTTTTAAATAGCCAGGTTAAAAAGTAAAAATAAAAAGGTGAACTTAATTTTAATAACACGATTTAACCTAATATATCAAAATGACATTTTTATATGTAATTAACATAATAAGTTGTTAATGAGATATTTTACTTATTTTGTACTAAGTCTTCGAATCTAGTGCGTATTTTGCACTTGCAACATCCCAATGTGGACCAGCCACATTTTAAGGGCTCCACAGCCCGTGTGGTTGGTGGTTACTGTTTTGCACAGCCCAGCTCTGCTGTCTGATTGATCCATCCCCCCCACCACAGTAAGGTCTAGTAACAGCTAACTTTTATTGAGCACTCACTGACCAGGCCCTGTCTGGAGGATTTTACATATGTTATTATTTAACCTTCACAACAACCCCATAAGGGAGATGCTGCTACTGGCCTCATTTCACAGAATTGTCAGCTGAGGCCCAGAGAGGTAACTTGGCCGAGGTCGCACAGTGATGCGTTGTGGAAGTGGGCATGAAGTTGTGACTATAGAAGTGAGCGCCCTGTGGAGCAGAGGACAGGGAGCACCTAGTGCCTTTCCCTGGTGACGAACGATGCTGAACATCTTTTAATGTTTATTTGGCATCCACATGTTACCTTTACATCTTTTGCTCATTTTTAAATTACTATTTTTTCTTAACTTGATAATGAGGTATAAGAGTTGGCACCTCTTTTTTTGGTGAGGATTAAATGAGAGTTTGACTCTTCTTGGAGAAACAAGCTCACCTATCTGCCAAGGATTCCATAGGGCACTTTCTTTTCTCTCGGGACTGACTGCTCTGTGCTTTCCCAGAGGCAGGAGGATAGCATGTATGTGTGTGGCACTTGCTTAAATGCCATTGTAGCTGCAGCCCAGACGAGTCTATGGCTTCTTAGCTGGTCACCGAGGGGGAAATGGAGTCTGGTGTTCCTGATCCCTCCATGTATCTCTCTTGCTAGGTGGGGGGTGTTCTGGCAGAGAGTGGAGTGGTGAGGGTCCCTAGTGGGGGTTGTACTGATCCCAGGGGGAAGGGAGAGTGTGGGGGTGCTCTTGCTGCCAGGGTCAGCGTGAGGAGGCGAGAAGGCCAACTGATGAGGAGTAGTTATTAACTGCTGTCCCTTACCAAAGGTCAGCTGTCCTCATCAATGGGCACGATAGGCCTCAACCTTACAGGGTTGGTCCTTGGGGGCCATAGGATGGAAGGCTCCCTTTGTGGTACCTGGTGCTTAGTAGGCGCTTTGAAATGCTAATAAACAGAAGTCAATGAAAAGGCGGAGGAGGGCCTGTGTTTGGTGGGTAATATTCTTTCCTTAAAGTAGGAGTTCCACTTTTTTGTTAATTTGCCAAGAGTCTCTCTAACAATCTAGTAGAAGTTCATGGACCTCTTCTCAGAATATTTTTAAATGCCCAGAGTAAAATACATGGGATTACAGAGGAAGTACATTTTATTGAGAGAGCTATCAAAATACTAAAAAACAGCCCGGCCGGGCGTGGCTCAGCGGTTGAGCGTCGACCTAGGATCCAGGCGATCGGGGTTCGATTCCCTGTCAGGGCACATGCCTGGGTTGCGGGCTCGATCAATGACTCTCTCATCATTGATGTTTCTATCTCTCTCCCTCGCCTTTCCTCTCTCTGAAATCAATAAAGATATATTTAAAAAAAAATACTAAAAAACAAATTGGTGATGTAGTAACATGTCCTTAATTATTATTGTATTAATGAGATAACCATTAGGGGAATAAATATTTTAATTTTATTGTTTGAGGATATCTCAGTGACAAGGCTCTTGTTGCTCAGCTTTGAGGGGGACATTAAGCTGGAGCATGTCTTTGATGGCACATACCCAGCATGATGGACACCAGGCGATTGTGATTGTCTTGATGGTCCCAAGTGCTGAGAACCCTCTTTGCAGATGGAACAGCAGCTTCTCTATGGCTGGCTTTGTAAGGTGAGGGTAGGCTTCTCTCCAGGATCATCAGAATTCTCCGCGCTTTTTGAGTTAAACTCAGCTGTGGGAACCTGGGATCCTGCTGTGGGGGCTCAAGACCATTAGGTGCAATTACCCCAAGTTGTCCAGTTGTGTCACCCCTGGGTCTGATGATTACTGTGGTTTGAAAGGAGTGATGAGTGCAAGCCACATTCCAGATACCTGCACAGCTGAGGTGTGATGTGAACTGTCTGTGAGCTCTATGGTGCCCACGTCCTGGAATCTGAAGGGGCGGCTTTCACTCTGATTGAAGGAAATGCTTGCTTTTAGTTAGAAGTTAGGAAAATAAAGGCATAATTGTTTACAAACTATCCAGGCTCATGAGACCCCTTAGTCTGGTCTCATTCAATCTAGCCTCCCCACTTTCCCCCAGCAGAGGTTTGAGTACTGGGGACCCCAATACCCCTACCCTTGCTGACCACTGCCCTGTAGTGGAAAGCAGTGCTGTGACCACTAAGACTGCCTATCTTAGGAGCCAGATTCATTTGAAACTGGAAAGAGCTTTCAGACCATCATCCCTCACTGTCATCTTATGGCTGGGGACACTAAGGCTCAGAGAGTGGAAGGAAGTTGCCCAAGGCCCCACAGCCTGTGGCCAGTAGGATGGAAGTCCCTGTGCTGCTGAGGTTTAATCTGGGCGAGATCGAGTGAGGTTTCAAGGGGAGAGGTGCAGGGTGAGAAGCCTGGGGATCCCAGGGTTAGACATTTTGGAGGCAGGTCAACTTTCAGAGGATACTGTTCTTCTCCCACCCCGGCGGACTGCAGCTGTGCACATCTGTATTGTCTCCTGGCTGCCTTCATAAGCGCTGGCTGGGGCCTGTCATTGCCTGTGCGGCCGGTGAGAGATGAGGGTGGCTGGAGCTGGAGTCATCGGGAGGCGAGGGGGAGGAGGGATGGAGGTGTCAAACCCAGCCCAGACCAATGGGAGCAGGGCCTGGCTTTGGACTGGCAGCCGTAGCCAGCTGTTGCCTCTGTTTGTCATGCTCTCCTTTGGGACAGCCACCCTTGCTCTTGGAGGAGGCTGTTCCCACCCATGCCTCCTTGGCCCAGCCTGCTGAGAGGGGTCTGGGAAAGTTTGGTGAACTGTGTTGGGAGCTTGCCAGGGCAGGCAAAGTGGAGAGAACCAGAGAGGTTTCGGGCTCTGCTGTCAGCCCCCTGGGGGTCCGCTGTGGAGCTCCTCACTCTCTCTGAGCCGCCTGTGTTTCTGTTTAGAAACAGAGACTCATTCCCTCCACACTTGACCAAAGAAAGAGAGAGAGAGAGAGAGAGAAAGAGGGAAATTGGACCGGGTGTGGAGTCATGATGGGCTCTTATAAACAGCAGGTGTGCCTGTTAACACAGCTGTCATGCAGCTTCTGGGAGTTTTCAAGTGACAGGGCTGGGCAGGGGGCCCTTTCCAGACTGGAGAGGGAGAGAAACGGGTGGTGGTTTGGGAAGGCTCTGGGAGGGACAGTATGAGGCTAGCCATCCTATTGAGGTGGCTCTGGGAAGGGGAGCATGAGTACACAGCCGAGGCGGAGGCTGAGGAACACCTGACCTGGGACCAGGAACTTTAACTCAGGGTCTGGGAGAGAGAGGGCACAGTGAGCTCAGCCTTCAGACTGAGCCTCTGAGGCCCTGCTCCACCATCCCCTTCCTGAGGTGCTGTGCTGGTTTTGAGGGCTGGGGCTGGGCAGGGGAGTGTGGATGGTTGGAGCAGATCGACCCCCCTGACTTGGAGCAGCTCATGCCCAGCTGAAGGCAGCTAGGGGGGTTGTTGTGTTTTAAGGACTGTATTGTCCCTGTGCTTCTGCAGGGTGGACCCATGTCAGGATGCAGGTGGGGTTGGGGTGGGTGGGGCAGGTAGGTCCCTTCTTCTTCTGATCCTGAACTATTAATGCCACGAGGGGTCTCAGAAAGTTCTGTCCCCCATGTCTGGACCCTGGAATCAATCCTTCCCACACCCTCTTGTAGCCCTTAATAGGTCTCCCAGTCAGCTTTCCCAGCCATTCTCTTACTTGTTTTAGATAAACTTTAATTTTATTACTCAGTGTTCAGAGGAGAAAAATCAGAAAATGCAGAGAAGCAAAAGAAAGAAAGTAAAAAATTTGCTTATAATCTCATCACTTGGTGATAATTTACATTAACATCTTTGTGTGTATCCTTCCAGACTTTTCTCCTGATACGCTTTCATGAATTCAATTAGGATTGTAGCTTAAACTTGCAAACTGCTCCTTCCATTCCTGTTTCTGAGATGTCTTTTTGCATCAGTTACTATGATATTTTTAATGCCATTTAACATTCTACTTTAGAGATGTCCTGTAATTTGTTCAACAAATCCCCTGTTGCTGGCTGGAGGTTGTTTCCAGTGTTTTGTTATATAAGCAACACTACCCTTGTAGTCCACTTGTTGCATGCATCCTTAAGTGCTTCCCTGGGAGAGAGCGCTCCATGAGGATGCCTCATGTGGGCCAGAAGCTTTGCCTGTTGATGATGTTGAGGTTGGTGATGTTGAGGTTGATGATGTTGAGGTTGGTGATGCTGAGGTTTAGGTTGATGATGTTGAGGTTGGTGATGCTGAGGTTGTGGTTGATGATGTTGAGGTTGGTGATGCTGAGGTTGTGGTTGATGACGTTGAGGTTGATGATGATGTTGAGTTCAGGGGCCTGGTGCTTTCATTGGACCCTTGATCTGCTGAGACCTCACCCTGGCTGGACTTCCCTGGCCTTGTTTTGTGCCATCCATGGCTAGACTGTCCTTTTGCATCCTGTTTACACCCACATCTTTTACATCCAAGCCTGACTTCCCTCAGCATGTGTCCCTGGTTCTCCCAAACTCTCCTACTTCTCCCAATCTGGAAGGCCTGGCCTCCATGTGGCCTGATCCAGTCCCCTAGAGCCCTCAGTCCCCACCTGGTATGGAAGGTTAACCTCTTCCTCTCTTATTTTCACCAGAGGAATGTAAACTCTAATGGGTCAGGGGATTCGTTATATCTCTCTATGTCCACAACCACCCAAAGCCCCAGCAGTGGGCTGGGCACATAGTAGACACTCAGTGACATGTGGTAGGCAGCACATCTGCCCTGTCTCTCCAGCTACAGGGTGAGCCGGCCCTCCCTGGGCCTCAGACTTTGATCTGCACATACAGTGGAGGTGAGGGGTAGGCTAGGTCTTTCCCTGCCCTGGCTTTTCCCACCCCCTCCTTGACCGCATGCCCTCTCACCCCACAGGTCTTGGGTCTGAGATTGCCGGCTGACTATGGGTACAACGGCCAGCACAGCTCAGCAGACGGTGTCAGCCAGTGCCCCCTTCGAGGGCCTCCAGGGTGGCAGCACGATGGACGGGCGGCACTCACTCAGCGTCCACTCCTTCCAGACCACGGGCTTGCACAACAGTAAGGCCAAGTCCATCATCCCCAACAAGGTGGCCCCCGTCGTGATCACGTGAGTGGCAGGGGGAATGTGACCATGTCCCTGGAAGACAGGGCTTTGGAAGCTGCCTGGACGGGTGGTGCCATATCATATTTAATATCTAGATGAAGACACTGAAGCCCAGAGAGGTTAGGCAATTTATATGGAGTCACACAGTAAGCAGGTAGCAGAGACTCCGTCGTGGGTCTCTAGCTTGTGTGATTTACTGTGTCCACAGTGCTAGGGGACGTGGAGAGGGAGGACTGGCTGTGTGTGTGGGGGGCAGTCTTTTGAAAATAATTTTTGGCTGAATATTTTCAAAAAAAGTTTATATACTTAGATGCATAAAATTTAGATTTTTTTCACCCCCACAACCAGCAATTATGGTTGGAAACTGAGGTTAACACCAGGCCATTAAACGACCTTGGGCTGAAAAAGCTGGAAGCTGTTGGTTGACTGTCCTAATTAGGTCCTTCAGGGACATTCCTGGAAGCTGAGGGTTTGTTCTGGTATCTTATTTTGAGAGAGACTTGGGTGTCCAGAGGAAGAGGCTCAGGAAGGGGCTCTGAAACCCTGTCTGCCCCACAGGGTACAATGAAGGAGTGGGTGCTGGGGATCCCTGAGACCAGGAAGATGGAAGGGGCCTTGGCTCCATCTTCTGGGGAGTCCGAAAGCCTTGTCTTACATTGACTCTGCCCACTGGGCCCCTCCAAGACGCAGGAAGTGGGACATGATGAGCTAGGAATGAAATATATCCCGCACAGCAGTTTGGCAGCAACCTAGCAGATGGGCCTTCTGTGTAAGGAAACTTGAGGGTGGGAACGATAAATTTGGCCTACTGGCTTTGGGGCCTGACAGAAAAATTGTAATCATAATACTTTACTGTGTTCATGATGAGGGGAGGAAAGGAGATGTTATATAAGAGGGTCTTGATATATAGTTGCTCTACTAGAGATGACAAAACTAGGTTTGGGCCTTGAGGGCAGTGTTGGAGACGTGTCCGGTCTTGCTCTGTGACCTTGGGCAAATCCTGTTCCCTCCCTGGGCCTCCGTTTCCTTATCAGGATATGTGGGGATGACATCCAAAATATTTAACCCAGTGATGTGGCTCAGAACAGTAGCCGGCCTGCTATGAGAATCTGCCATAGCGGTACTATGCGTGCCTTCTGCAGCCAACCATGAGCACAGGGCTCCTCGCGTTGACCGTGTTTGAGGTATAAGGGACCTTAGAGGTCATCCAACACAGGGGTCGGCAATCTAGCCCAGCACCTGTTTTTGTCAATAAAGTTTTATTGGAACACTGCCATTCTTGTTCATTTATATATTATCTGTGGATGCTTAACACTTCAACTGCACAGGTCAGTAGTTGTAACAGAGACTTTGTATGGCCCACAAAGTCTAAAATATTTACTATCGGGTCCTTGATATAAAAGGTTTGCTGATTCTCGATCTAATAATACCTTTTAGATCAGATGTGAAATCTGAGTTAGACAAACAAACCGAGTTTGGAGGAGGTAGAGAGATTTGCCCACCACGGGTTCTGCGGGGAGATGGAGGCAGAGCCGGTAACTGGAACCCAGGTCTCTTGAGTCCTCCTTCCAGGACGCCCTGCCCCACCCATTCCACCACCCTGCCTTTCCTAGAGGCACTTCTTTTGTAAAGAGGACCAGACAGCAAATTACCAGCTTCGGGAGGCTGATGTCTTCTTCTCCATTAGACTCAGCACAGAAACTTTTTGTGCCTTGAGGGCACAGACCTCCCCCTGCTTTAGCATCTGCAGAAACCTGGATTTGTACCTACAGGTTTTTTTTTTTTAAATGGCCCTGTGTGGAGGTAGAACTACCATTAGTAATAATACTTTTGTTAATAAGCGCTTACTGTGCCCAAGGCGCTGGGCTAAGCACTTACATTCATTAATGCATTGATTTCTCACAGTGGCCCTAGGAGGTGGGAATCACTGGAAATGGAGCTACAGAGAGTGAGTAACTCCAAAGTCGAGGAGTTATAAAACAGTGGAGGTGGATTCATGCCCAGGCCACATAGCCCCAAAGCCTGTGTCCTGAACCACCTCATTGTGCTGAGGGATTATCAGTGTGGAGGTTGTTCCCAGAGACACTTTGATGGAGGGGACCATCCAAGGACCAAAGTAACTCCAAAATAGAAGGCCTTAGTCAAGACAGAAGCTTCTCTCACACAAAAGTCCAGGAGATGCACCAGGCTCCGTGATCAGCTAGGCCCCTCTTCTCTTGTTTTCTGCCATCATCAACACCTGCTTCCTGCCATCACTTCTGGGTGCTAGCCAGGGAGGAGGAGAGAAATGTAGGAGGCACACACCTTCCCTTTAAGGGAATGGCCCTGAAGTTTCACAAGTCACTTCTCTACACATCCCATTGGCCAGAACATAATCACATGAAGATACTAGCTGCAAGGGAAGCTGGGAAGTATAGTCTTCATATGGATGGCCCAGTCCCCATTCCAGGGTTCTATTGCTGACAAAGGGGAGAGTGGATATTATAGTACAATGGGCTGTCTCTGCCATGAATGGGTAACTACTTGGGGGCGGGGGGGGAGGGATGGAGTGGACCCTGGCTGCAGAGGTTGCCTGACTTGGTTTCCATATGCCCCTGGCAGGTACAACTGTAAGGAGGAGTTCCAGATCCACGATGAGTTGCTCAAGGCCCATTATAAGCTGGGCCGGCTCTCAGATGCCACCCCTGAGCACTACCTGGTGCAGGTGAGGTCAGGCCCTGTCCTTTCCTCCCTCTTCTAGCTTCTCGCCACCCCTCCTGTCCTCCTTCCTCACAACAGGTTCTCTCTCTAATCTCTTCTGCTTTCCCCACTGTCCCCCTCCTTTGTTTCACTGCCTCATCCTACCCTCTGGGGTCCCACTCCCACTTCCTCTTGCCCCCTGGTTTCCTGGGGCCCGTTTGCCCTGCCTGTGGAGCTCCTGCTCTTTTCCATCCATCATTCCTGCTTGGCCCCAGCATGCCCACACTCCCTCCCTTGGAGCACTAGAGAGGGTAATACAGATCTGGACAGAAGAGCCCGAGGCCCCAGACTGTTTCCCCTAGGCTGAGGATCTCCCTCCCCTTCTCTTTTGAAGTTACAGAACTTCTCTGGCTTAGCTGTTTTTTTGCCTTAAATATCCCCTAGAAAGTGAAGTCCACAAGGACAGATGACTTGTCATCTACGTTGTTCACTGCTGTAGCCACAGGCCTCAGAACAACGGTTAGGCCTGATGTAGGTTCTTAGTAAGCCAATGAATGAATGACGGAGTGAATTATGACAACTATTTGCTGAAAGAGTAGCTGAGAATTTCTGGCATCTGGAGGAACTGGTCTCACTTACCTGTCAGCAATGTAGGTGTAGGTCAAGGGGGATGGATGGGATGACCTCAGGGTGCCTTTTTGTCTGGGAATGAGCTCTTGTAGTTCCCTCTGCTGTCCCCTGATCTCCGAGTACCATTTTCCTCTTTCCTCTGTAGTCATGGTGTTCGTTCACTCCAGCTGGGGAGGGGAGAGACCTGCCGTCCTCAGAACTGCAGGGCCCTAGGAAGGGGCTAGTACAGTCTTCCTCTAGCTGATTCCTGTGGCCCCAGCTGTAACTCCTTATTCTAGCCCCTTCTCCATACCCTTCTGCCTCCCAGGGAATTACAGGTCAACCCTAGAGCCAGCTTCAGTTTCCTGCCCCTGCTCTCCTTGAAGGCTTGGCTCAGAAGCCTTCTCCGATTCCCACTCAGCAGAGGTTGTTTTTTCTTTCCTCTCATTCTGTGACCCCCTTCCTGGGATCACGGATGGTCACGTATTTTGTCTGTTTTTTCTTGAGCCTGCAGACAACTTGAGGACCATGTCCCCTACCCCATCTCCCTGATCCCCATCCTTTGGGGCTTGGGACAGAGCACTGCCTATAGATTTCCTTGAGTTATCTCAATGACCCCCTGTGGCTCTCCCATTGCCAGGGTCGCTACTTCCTGGTGCGGGATGTTGCTGAGAAGATAGACCTGCTGGGCACCATGCGGAGCTGTGGGGCCCCCAACTTTCGGCAAGTGCGGGGCGGGCTTACCGTATTTGGCATGGGGCAGCCCAGCCTCTTGGGGTTCAAGCAGGTCCTCCAGAAACTCCAGAAGGATGGACATAAGGTAAGCATGGCCATTTCTGAGGCAGGGGCTAGCCCCCCAAATCTGGGAAAAGGGACTCCCAGGAGAGGCAACTTCAGAGGCTTTGGAGGGTCTTGGCCACATGATGAGGAAGGTGGCTGATGACTTGGACCAGGCCCTACCAGGCCTTGAACACCATGATGGTCTTTGTGGTCAGCATGGTTGGGAATTCCGAGCAAATATGTATTGCACTGTCCTTTGTGGACCTGGGAGCCTCAAGATTAGAAGCTCCTTATACACTGCACTCTGAGAGCCTCAGAGAAGTGACGAGGGTGACAGGGTGACAAGAGGAGCCAGGTCATAATGAGAGAGTCAAGGATGATGAACACAGCTAACACTTAGAGCCTCATGTCAACCCTATGAGGGCAGGGTAGTTACTCTCCCATTTTATAGAGGAGGAAACTGAGATCCAGAGAGGATAAGTGACACAGCTCATGAGTGGTGTCCCAGGACCCAGACCCAGACCCAGACCTCCGGATTCTAAGTCCCTGCTTTTAATGACTCTTCTCTCCTCCCTACTGTTGAGGTGGGGCTTTGTCTCCAGGACAGAGGCTGAGGGTCTTATGTGATTCCAGGGTCATCGCAGGCTCCCAGAGTCTTTGAATGAACCAGAGTGAGATGGAGTTGTTAGCTGGGGGCAGGTCCCACCTTCCCAGCTTGACTGCGGGTTCTTCCAGGGTGGTTTCTGCCTACATATCTCTCTCCATCTGTATGATGCACAGTGACTGAATGATAGCATTGTGGTCTTGGGCATTCATTTCCTCAACTGATGTCATCAAGTGCTTGATTTATCTGTGGGCTCTGTGCTAGGAATTGTGGAGGCATGCCAATGACCAGATATGATTCTACCTGCGAGGAAGCTGTAATCTACTATAGGAGAAAAGATGTGTTCATTGATAATGTTACTACAAAGTGGGAATTAACATTATGAGGTCCAGATGAAGGACTGTTGGCCCTGAGAGGAGGGAGGGTCAGGAGCAGGTCTGAGCTTTCCTTCTTGGGTTGGATTCAGGTCTCAGAGACAGGATGGGGTAATGAGCCTTTGAGGAGGGGGAACAGCCTGCTCAAAGGCCCAGAGTGGGGCAGTGGATCGCGAGTCCATGCCCGATAGTAGTGATGACTTCCTTCCTCCTGGGGCTCCTGGCAGGAGTGCATCATGTTCTGTGTGCGGGAGGAGCCTGTACTGTTTCTGCGAGCTGATGAGGACTTTGTGCCCTACACACCTCGGGACAAGCAGAGCCTTCGTGAGAACCTCCAGGGCCTTGGACCTGGGGTCCAGGCCGAGAGCTTAGAGCTGGCCATCCGAAAAGAGGTGAGGGCCACGGGTGTGGGTGTGGGTTCCCCTTCCTTGTAAGCCTTGGGCAGCTGAGTTGAGACTGTAGCCCACAGCTCAGCTTTGCTCTCACTGGCTCATCCTAACCCACTGTCCTGCCTTGCTTGGCTGACTACAAGGCCAGCTCATGGGCAGCCGGAGGGAGGATTTCCTGTTCCCAGCTCTGTTTGCCTCTGCCCCTTTCCCACCATGCTTTGCCCCTCCACACTCAGCATCCTTATTAGAGAGCGGTCTGGTGGAGTGTAAAGAGCACTAGATTAGGAATCTGAGATTGAAGTTCAGCCTCCTGTGAGCTGTCAGACCCGGGGTGAGTCACTTCTCTTGTGGGCCTCTGTTGGTTTCTGAGGTTCCTCTGTCCACCCTTCTACAAGGTTTGTCAAGGTCTCTGAGGCTGTTGACACACTACAGAGGTATGCCAATAGAGTATGGGGATCACAGTGCCCCCCGAAACTTCTACATCGAGGACCTGCGGGGGGAGCACCATGCTGTGACCACTGGTCATCTCCGGCCTCCCTTTTAGGTCTCCTCTCTAGCTCCCAGCTGACCGAGTCTTGCCCTGTCCTTCAGTCTGGTGGCTTAGCTAACTCCTGCCTGACCGCAGTGCATAGCTGCCCTTTGGACGCCTAGGTCATAGAGAGCACCCCTGCCCATGTAGCTACCCCTGGGGGAGAAGCAGCCTGTCTGTGGCCTCTGTGTAACCTGGTCACTCCAGAGCTGAGCCAGGAAGGCCAGGAGGGACCTGAAGGTCTGTCATGGACCCTCTGGCCCCCATACTTCCATGCAGATCCACGACTTCGCCCAGCTGAGCCAAAACACGTACCACGTGTACCACAACATCGAGGACCTGCGGGGGGAGCCCCATGCTGTGACCATCCGGGGTGAGGATGATGTACATGTGACGGAGGGGGTGTACAAACAGCCCCTGTTCCTGCAGCCCACTTACAGGTACCAAAGACCCCAGGGTGCTGGGCATGGTGATCTGGGCCTCAGTCTCACCACCTCCAGGTGGGGCTGAATTTAATGCAGGGGTGGGGGATGCCCAGGGTATGGGGCCTCCCTGATGGGTTGCTCCCCCTCACCTGGCAGGTACCATCGCCTGCCCCTGCCAGAGCATGGGGCTCCCCTGGAAACCCAGTTCGATGCCTTCGTCAGTGTCATCCGGGTAAGTAGGGGAGGAGGGGTGTTGGGAACACAGCGAGGGGGGGGAGGGACAAGGGACTGGAGAGTGGGTCTGTGCAGAGGCCCTGCCTCCATGGAGATGCTCAGGGTGGGTGTGGCCTCTGGATTTCCTCAGAAAGTCCTCATTCTGTGTTGTGTATGATTTGAGTTTGTTGGGTATGTGTGCATGTGTGTGTGGGTTGTGTGCATCTGTGTGTCTGTGTGGAGTGTGTATTTGTACATTTTCTGGTGATGGAGCCCAGCACAGGCTGTCTGGAGGACTAGGTTTGGCCATGACTAGGCTGCTAACTAGCTGTGTGATTGTGGACAAATCTCCTAACCCCTCTAGACCTCAGGTTCCTCATTTCTTTACTGGAGCTAAAAATTCTTACCCTCTAGACTCTTCTGATACTTACTGAGCCCTGGTGGTGCTTCTCTCCCAAGCCCTTCAGGGAGTCACCTTATTATTTAATTCACATCTCACAGGGGTGTTAGATGTGGCCTTGTCCCCGCTGAGTAGTTCTCACTTCCAGAGCCAGGGCCTTGGTCTCCCCTGGGTCTGGGAAGGAGGTGGGGCCTGTCCTCCCAGGGGCAGGTGAAGCAGATCGGGCCTTGGGGTTTGGCAAAAGGGGCTGAGCTGTCTGTCTGTCCCCACCCTGCTGCAGACTGCTGGGTGGGGGTGGGCCTGTGTCATGTCCCCCTATTCCCACTTGCTCCTCAGACAAGGGGTTCCTGAGTCACGCTGTTACATGATATTCATGGTCCTTCCCTAGGAGACGCCCAGCCTGTTGCTGCTCCGAGATGCCCATGGGCCTCCCCCTGCTCTCCTCTTCAGCTGCCAGACCGGTGTGGGCAGAACCAACCTGGGCATGGTCCTGGGGACCCTCATCCTATTTCATCACAGCGGGACTGCCTCCAGGCCAGAGTGAGTGGTGTGGGACCCAGTACCCCAAGGAACTACCCCGGTAGGCCAGGCACATGTTGGGAGGCCAGAGCCAGAGCTGGAATGGGCATTTGGGGTTCATTTCCCGGTTTGCCATAGATTTGCAGGGTGACCTGGAGAAAGTCACTTCACCTTTCTGGGCCTCCGTTTCCCCGGTAGGGAAAATGCCTTGCCTCCCCAACCTGATTTGAAAGGAAGGCGTGGAGCCTCTGGCCTGGTGCCTCTCAGCAGCCATACGAATGGGAGAGTGTCACAGCAGGGCCATCCTATAGCTGATGCTACCGCCCCGCCCCTTCCTTGTCAGGGCTGTCCCTGTGAAGACCAAGCCTCTGCCCATGGAGCAGCTCCAGGTGATCCAGAGCTTCCTCCACACGGTGCCCCAGGGCAGGAAGATGGTGGAGGAGGTGAGCAGGGGGTGGGAAGGAGCTGGGGCAGGGGCAGTGCAGGGAGCGTTCACGCCCCTCACGGGCCGGGTCTCTTCCTCCCCCGACACCCCCTGCTCTCATTCTTGGCCAGTCACTCTCTTTGCCTCCTTCTGTTCTGTCTGCCACCCTCTTTTTGTCCCTGCTCCCTCCTTGCTGCTGTCCCCTTGTCCCTGTCCTGGTCCCTGGCACCAGGTGGACAGAGCCATCACTGCCTGTGCCGAGTTGCACGACCTGAAGGAAGTGGTCTTGGAAAGCCAGAGGAAGCTGGACCGTGTCCGGCCCGAGAGCCCGGCCCAGGTGAGGAGTGGAGGATGGGGAGCTCCTGCTTTTGCGTGACCCGCAGCCTCATTTCGTTAGGCCTAGTGACTGGCGTCCTGCAGGCTGACTTGTCCTGGTTGCTTCGTCTCCCAGGAGAAGAGCGGTTTTCAGAGGAGGGGAGATAGGGGAGCTGGACGTGCAGGAAGGACGGACCAAGAAGAGGGGAAGTTCACTTTCCCTGACCAGGTCCCCTCTCTGCAGAATAAACAGGATGGAGGAAGGGGCCGCTGGCGGATGCTGAGTCCTCTGGATCCAGATACTTCCCAGGCTGCTCCTGGCTCCCTCCTCCAATAAAACCGTGGTGTTTCTTCGGGAAGGCCGGGGTTTGGTCCAGCCCACTGCTTCTGGAAGCGTGATGGGCTCTGGGCTGTCTCAGCAGGCCTGTCCCCACACTTTGGGGAGAGGAGATTGCTTGACAGTGTTTGCAAACAGTGCATGGAAAGAATCTAAGCCTGCGGGGCCTTTTTCTTCTTTAACACTTAAAAACATCTTCTAAAAGCAATATTATATTATGGAAAATTGAGAAACTGGAGAAGGAAACAATTACTCAGAGTCCCAGCATAGCCGCTGCGAGCACTTAGGGCTGATTTCCCTCGTTTTTCATGGTTATGATGTTCTTGTGTAGCTGCCCCGGTACGTAGTTTGCATCCTGCTTATTTCGTTCTGTCTTTCCCCCGTCTGTACCTGGTTGTTGTCACTGAGAATTTTGCCGGCTGTGTAACTTAAGATCATTGCATGGTTCAGCCACCACTGGCGTGATAGGATAAGAACACCATGGCCCAGGTTCCTGTCCTGGCTCTGCCACGTACAGGTGTGTGGATGTGGGCAACCTGCTTAACTGCTCTGTGCCTCATTCCCCCACTTGCAAAATGGGGCCACTGATGATAATGACCCCATAGGGCTGTTGTGAAGAGCAGTGCAGATAAGATCCATATAAAGCACTTAGCAGGGGGCCTGATACAGCAGGTGTTCCCAGCACGTCACTGGCCATGATTTATTAACAGGCTCCTCTTGTTGGACGGTTGAGCCACTTCCAGTTCCTTCCTTATCTGTGTCAACACTTTTGTGTCAAGCAGCTTCGTGAAAATGAGTCTTTTATGCATTTAGGATTTTCCCCCTTTGTCTGGATTAGGGTCTGGCACTGAGGCCCACGGGCCAAATCCAGCGACCACCTGCTTTGTAAATAAGTTTTACTGGGACATGGTCTGGACTATTCATTATGCGCTGTCTTTGGCTCTCTTGTGCTGCAGGGGCGGAGTTGAAATAGAGACTGTGCAGCCTCAAACCTAGAATACTTAATGTTTGGCCTTTTATAGAAATAAAAGTTTGCCGACCTCTGGCCTGGATTCCCAAAGATGGAATTAAACTTAATCAAAGGGTCTGACCTTTCTTTCGGGCCTGTACCCACCTCCCTTACCCTCCGGAGGGTGGTACAGACGCAGCAGGAGAACCCTGATGTCCGAAGGCTGAGGGAGGGACCCTAGGGATTCATACCCTCTCTAACAGCCCCCCACCCAGAGGTGCTGGGCTTGGGTTAGGACACTAGTTTGGGGACCCAGCTCTGTGACTTTGAGCAAGCCATTTCATTTCTCTGAGCCTCAGTTTCCCCTCTGCAAAATAGGGGTAATGATTGTGGCCCCTTGGAGCTGTCATGAGGGCCTTTTGTTTTCTTATAGGGAATCACAGGCTCAGAGAAGTCAGGGCCTCTGGCTCAGGGAAGAGAGTTGATATCCTCGCTGCTTCAGCACAGAGGTGTGCTGCCCTGATGGGTGGTGTTGGAGCATTCGGGGAGCCCCACCCTAACTCTGGGCTCTGAACCTGTGGGGGAGGCAGACCCTGCACTGAGAACTGTAGTGCCTGCCCTGTAATCACTGTAGCTCTCCCTACTCCACGGGTTAGATCCTTGGAAGAATTTCCAGCCTGGCAGAACTGTGTTATGAAGGGAGAGGTAGATTGTCTTCTGGGGATTTCTGAGGCTTAACTCCTGCCCTTCCTAGGGTGGGCTGTTTGGCCAGAGCAGCCCCATCCTTACCTTCCTCCCCTCCCTCTCCGTTCCCTCCTCTCAGGAAAGCAGCAGCCAGCACAGTGCCCGGCAGAGGGCGCTTCAGAGCCTGGAGAGATACTTCTACCTGATCCTGTTTAACTACTATCTGCATGAGCAGGTGGCGCAGGGGGATAAGCGGACTCTTGCCTCTTCTCCTGGGGCCCCTCCAGCCTCCCCACCACAATGACAGCCATGGGGTCAACTAGGACCCCCGTAGAACTGGGGAGGAGAGTAAGGGACATGTGTGTTGGTTCCAGAGGAAGGCAGGTGTGGGGGACGCAAGGAGAGACCCAGAGAGTGGGTTGTCCTTGAGTAGGTCAGGCAAAGGGAGGCCCACCTCTCTCCCCTGGGCCCCATCTCTGTATCCTTAGCCTGGGCATCGGGGCCCAGAAAGATCTTGCTTAGGATGTCCTGATCCTTGCTCCCCACCCTCTTTTCCCTGCCCTGGGCCATCATGGGTATCTCTTGGGGCTCCCCACCCTGGGCCAGGCAGGGAGAGTTCAGGGTGGCCCTGCACCCCTGAACTCCCATCTCTCTGCCTCGGGCTGCAGTACCTGCTGGCCTTTGCCCTCAGTTTCAGCCGCTGGTTGTGTGCCCACCCGGAGCTGTACCGCCTGCCTGTGACGCTGAGCTCAGCAGGGCCTGTGGCCCCTGGGGACCTCATCTCCAAGGGCTCCCTGGTGAGTGTGGCTGTCTTTCTGGAGAAGTGGGGATGTGTGGGGGCTGGTCCTTGAGTCCTGCGGGGTTTGGGTAAGCATTGCCCTCACAAGAGGCAAAGGGGGTGACAGCCTGTAGGGTGGTGGAATCTTCTTGTGAGCGTGATGGGGTCATTCTCAGGTCCAGGAAGCAGGTGTAGCTTTGGCCACTGTTCTGGTTCCCTTTCCTCAGTCTCACAACGAAGTGGTCTGGGCAGGGAGTCAGGAGACCTAGTTCTAGAGTCTTTGCTACCAGCTTCTCATCTGGAGAATGGGCACCGTTGGTCTCCTCACCAGGGCAGCGATGAAGCTCTGAGTGTGAAGGGCTGGTCCCACCTTCCATTGCCCTTCTTGGGCTGGCTCTGAACCTCTCAGTGGCTGCTGTCCCACGCTTGCTGCTCTCCCCACAGGGGGCGGACGATCTCATCTCCCCAGACGCACTTAGCACCATCAAAGAGATGGATGTGGCCAACTTCCGACGAGTGTCTCGAATGCCCATCTATGGCACAGCCCAGCCCAGTGCCAAGGTGATCACCCCAGCGGCCTGGGTCCACTTGTGGGGTGGCGAGAGGGGAGGGTTGAGGCCTTTTGCTGAAGGCCCTCCTGTCCCTCCAGGCCCTGGGGAGTATCCTGGCCTACTTGACTGATGCCAAGAGGAAGCTGCGGCAGGTTGTTTGGGTCAACCTGCGGGAAGAGGCTGTGCTGGAGTGTGATGGGCACACTCACAGCTTGCGGAGGCTGGGGCCCCCCATGACCACTGACCAACTGGAGGTGAGGCCCTTCTGCCTTCTACACTCCTTTACCTTGGAGGCCTTCTGGAGAATTGGCCTGGGAGGGTCTTTAGAAGGTCCCATACTCCTGTTACACAGGTGGGGAAACTGAGGCCCCCAGGAGGGTTTTAGATTTGGCTCAGGTGGTTTATCCACCCAGGGAGTGGATGATTCAAGATTTCTGCTATGGCCACCTTCCTGGTTCTGGGTCTGGTTTATGATCCCTCAGGTTCAGGAAGGGGCAGGCAGGGGTCCAGAATCCAGGGCCGGTCCTGGCCATAGCAGACTCTGGTCTTTCAGGTCTGGCCTGGGGGCTGCCTCAGTGGCCTGTGCCCTCTGTCACATCCTCCCCTAGAACCTGGAGACCCAGCTGAAGGCCCACCTGAGCATGCCTCCCCCAGGCGCAGAGGGCCCACGGACCCACAGGTTCCAGACATGCCTCACCATGCAGGAGGTCTTCAGCCAGCACCGCGGGGCCTGCCCTGGCCTCACCTACCACCGCATCCCCGTGCCAGACTTCTGTGCCCCCCGCGAGGAGGTGAGGGGGCCAGGCAGGCAAGGCCTCTGGGGAGGGAGAGGCGCCTCTGTCCGCTTCCCCACTGGCCTGGGCCTTGGCCATGGCCACAGCTCTGCTGAGGGACTGGGAGCTTATTCCACAGGGTTTTAGTTTTGGCTCAGCTGGTTTATCCACTTTTCTTCAAGCTTGGTATTAGCGTGCACGTGTGTGTGTGTGTGTGTGTGTGTACATGTGTTTATTGTGTTGTAGATGTGTATGGCGGGGGTGAGCATGTCCACTGTGTCTGTTGGGGACTGGAGTGGGTGTGGGTGTCATTGTGGAGTGTGTGTATGTGTGTGTTGTGTGTTATTTTAATGGCGTCTGTGTTGTATATCTTACCTTTACTGGGGGACAAGTGTGGAGAGTGTGTCTTTTGGGGAACTGTGTGGTATGGTATGTCCGGGGTTTGTGGAGGAGGGTGTTGTGCGATGCTGTGTGTGACTGAGGGTATTTGTGTGCATGTGGCATCTGTAGGTTTGTGATGTAAGTGTCTTTGTGTCTGTATGTGTCTGTGTAGTGTGTCTTTAAAGCACGTGGATGCATCGGTGTGGTGCGTGTCTGGCATATATTATGTGAGGGTGGCTGTGTGCCTGTGATACATCCATTGTTTGGGTGCCATGTCCGTGTGGGTCTTTGCAGTGGACGCAGGGCCTGTGATACGTTCTGGGTGATAGATGGTGATGGGGCTTAGATTTCCTGTCTCACTTTGCTCTGTGGGTCTGGTTGTCTGTAGTTTGTCACCACCTGGTGGCCGTGTGCTGTAGTGATCCACTGAGGTCGAGACTGCCCTTAGGCTGGGGTCTGGATTGGGTCCATCTAGGGTGGGCAGTAGAACAGGGGGTCCATGCATGTGCGTGTGTGCACATGTGCATGTGCTGCCTGGTGGGCTGTGGGCAACAGGAGCCCCAGGTTTGTGAGTGTGTCTGATCAAATGTCCGGTCCTGGTCCTGGGGTGGAGATCATGCTGTACATGGGGCTATTTACATGCACGTGGTCTTGTGTACTGCAGTGAGTTCAGTGTGTGTATACAGGTTGTGAGCTTGACACGGAGCCTGCATGGGGTGAGCCCTCCCTTTTCGGGGGTGGGCCACCTTGGGAGTCTGTGCAGCCAGGACCACCCACTGACTCAGACCTTGGTCTCCCCATGCAGGATTTTGACCGGCTGCTTGAGGTCCTGCGGGCCGCCCTCGCCAAGGACTTGGGCACCGGCTTTGTGTTCAGCTGCCTCAGTGGCCAGAGCCGGACCACGACGGCCATGGTGGTGGCTGTGCTCGCCTTCTGGCACATCCGAGTATGTGAGGCCTCGTGTGAGGACAGTGGTCTTCCCAGGCAGTGTGGGCCCTTGGTCCCTGGGGATACTGGCTATGCCAGGAGGGTGTGGGGGTAGAGATGATGCCTGGTGTGCCCATCTGGGCAGAGGGCAAATCCTGGGCAGAGGGCAAATGGGGCTGGCAGACCCCTGGCAAGGGGCTCGTGGCAGGAGGGAGAGGTACAGCCCTGGTAGGAGTGCTCCCCACCCCAGCAGCTGCTGTCCCTCAGGGCTTCCCCGAGGTGGTCGAGGAGGAGCTCGTGAGTGTGCCTGATGCCAAATTCACCAAAGGGGAGTTTGAGGTGAGTATGCCCTATAGGGTCCCTGGAGGACACCTGTCTTGCTGGCAGGTCTGGGGGTATTTTCAGAGCTCTTAATGCTGTTGCCTCTTTCACCTCAACACATCAGTACTTCTCTGTTCCCATTTCACAGATGAGCAAACCAAGGCACAGGGCAGCTTGGCCCTGGGGCCCTGGCAGATGACCACTGGGGATGAAGGGCTGGGCCCCCCCTCATTCTGCCTAACCATGTTGCTGGGCTACTGTGTGTCCTGGGGGAGGCTACTGGCCACCATCTGTCTGGGTAGCATTGACAACCCTCTCATAGGCACCTGGGACACAGCTGTGGTTGGTGACCTTGGCACGGGATGCTAGCCTTCCCAACCCCATCCCCATTTCAGCCCAGGGCACTGGATGGACAGCCACTAACATTGCCGATTTAGTCACCCATGTATTGTATTCCTGCCACATGCCGTCTTCCCAGACACCATGCAAGTAGGTGGCAATGTCTCCCTCTTGCAGGTGGGGAGTGTGGAGCTCAGAGTTGGCCTGGTGTCAGCACTGTGACCAGCCTCGCCACGTTCCCCTCCCTGCTGTCCTGTCACCTGGCTTCCATGCAGGTCCTCAAGCTCACCAAGCACTTTCAGTTTCCGGGCCTTTGCATATGCTGTTCCTTTACCCGAACCTCTTCTCTCTTTCTTTTCCTGGCTGATTCACTGATTCTCTTTTTATTTTTTTGTTGTGGTAAAATACGTATGACATAAAATTTGCCATTCTAACCATTTTTAAGTGCACAGTTCTGTGGCATTAAGTGCCTTCTCACTGTTGCACAACCAGCACCACCATCCAGGACTTCTCACCCCAAACTGACTGTTCGCATCAAACAGTCACTCCCCATTCCTCCCTCCCCCAGCCCCTGGCAACCACTGTTCTCTTTTCTATCTCTATGAATTTGACTATTCTACATACATACTGCATATAAGCAGAATCACTTCTAATATAGTACTTAATAAGTATTTGTCATTTGTGTCCGGCGTATTTCACTTAAGATAATGTCTTCAAGGTTCATTCATGTTGAGCATGTATTAGAATTTCCTTCCTTATAAAGACTGACAAATATTCCATTGTATGCATATACCATATTTTGTTTATGCATCATCTGTTGATGGACACTTCTTTTTTAAGATTTTAAAATTTTTATTGATTTTTAGACAGAAAAGGAGAGGGAGAGAGAGAAACATCAATGTGAGAGTGTGAGAGCAAAACATGATCACTGCCTCCTGCATGCCCCTACCGGGGATTGAGCCCACAACCCGGGTGTGTGCCCTGACCAGGACTTGAACCGGCAGCCTTTTGGTGCGTGGGATGTTGCCCAACCTACTGAGCCGCACCAGCCAGGGCTGATGGACACCTTTTGGCTGTTGTGAATAGTGCTGCTATGAACACGCTGCTGGGTGAACAAATATCTGTTTGAGTCTCTGCTTTCCATTCTATAAGTGGAATTGCTGGGTCATATGGTAATTCTATGTTTAATTTTTGAGGAACTGCCCTATTGTTTTCCACAGTAGCCGCACCATTTTAAATTTCTACCTGCAAAACACAAGGGTTCCAGCTTCTCCACATCCCTGCCAACACTTGGTTTTCCATTTTTTTTGTAATACCCATCCTAGAGGGTATGAAGTGGCATTGCATTGTGGTTTTGGTTTGCATTTTCCTAATAATTACTGGTGTTGAGCATCTTTTCATGTGCTATTTGGCCACTTGTATATCTTCTTGGAGAAATGTCTCTCCAGTCCTTTGCCTGTTTTTGGTTTGGGTGGTTTTGTTGTTGAGATGTAGGAATTCTTTATATGTTCTAGATATCAATCCCTTATCAGATATGTGATTTGCAAATATTTTCTTCCATTCTGTGGATTGCCTTTTTACACTGTTGATAATGTCTTTTTTTTTTTTTTGCAAACATTTAAATTTTAATGTTGAATTTGTCTATCTTTTCTTTTGTTATCTATGCATATGGTGTCATAGCCAAGAAGTCATTGTCAAATGCAGAGTCATGAAGGTTTTCCTGTTTTTTTTTCTAAGAGTTTTATAGTTTCAGCTCTTGTATTTAGGTCTTTGATCCATTTGGAATTAATTTTTGTATATGGTGGAGGCGAGGGCTCCAGTTCATTCTTTGGCATGTGGACATCCAGTTCTCCCAGCACCATTTGTTGAAAAGAATGTTCTTTCCCCATTGAATGGCCTTGCGTCCTTGTCAAGAATCACTTGACCATACATGTAAGGGTTTGTTTCCAAGTTGAATCCTTAGCCTTCATGTCAGTCCCTCAGATGTGATACTCACCCCCAGCATTTTGCCAAGAGCTGTGCTCACTCGCTTCTTCACCCCTCACGGCCCCCAAGAATTAGGTGCCCTTGCTACTCCCTGTTGACAGATGAGAAAACCGAGGCACAGGGAGCTAAGCTCATCCCTCTAGAGCCGTATCAGAGAGGTGATGGGGCCGGAGTACAAGCCAGGTAGTGGACCTCAGAGCCTGTGTTCCAAAATTACATTATTTGACCTGAAGATGCCTCTATACCCCTGTCCTCACCCATCCTAAGACATTCTCCTGTCCAGACCAGCTTCCTTTGCTACTGGTTTGGGCCTATTGAACCCATAGTCTGGTGGGAAGTATCTAATAGAATAAGAAGAGGGTTGGAATAGACATCGGTTCTGAGGGCTGAGGGTGCAGCTGGAGGAGCCCAGGAAGGCTTCACGGAGGAGGTGACATTAGAATACATTTTAGAAAGATGAGTGAGTTTGTGGGTGAGGAAGATTAGTGTGCAGAGGAGATCAAATGTGCAAAAGAGGGGGTCTGGAAAGGGCAGGAGCTGTTTAAGACTGATTGTCAAGAACGAAAGGGACTGGGACTGGGGCTGAGGTGAGGGGACCTAGATCGTGGGGACCCTGGAGGGCTACACCATGTGTTTGACCTTGACTTTGAGGCTAGCAGGGAGACAGAGGAGGTCATGATCAGACTCTCATTCTGGGGGCTAGTTGTGTGGAGCAGGGAGTGGAGAGGAGAGGTGGGGCCTGAGTGAGGAGGTGGCTGTGGGACAAGCAGGAGCAGCTCAGTTCTCACTGGTAGGTCGTGGGGCAAGGAAGGCACCCAGGATGAGCTTGGGTTTCTAGCAGGTGGTGGTGACAGCCAAGGAGATGAAGAATTCCTGGGGAGGAGCAATTAAGGGGAGAGGCTTGGAGTTCTATTTATTGAGTTTGAAAAAACTGCAGCTTTCTGCCTTGGGAGCTTCCTGTGGGACACAGTTCTTGACCCTGTGCCCTCCTGGGGGCCTGCCTGTGGTTTGCACTGCTCTCAAGTGAGGTGTAGACCCAGAGCCTGGTATCAGGTAGGGGCGGCAGCCTCTCCCTGTAGCCTGAGCCCGTTAGCAGTCCTCCCAGGCTATGAGTCCTTTCCTCCCACTCTCACCTGTAACTCCACCCCTGCTGGCCTGGGGCCTGTGCTTTCTGAGCAACACTCAGGAGCGGGGACCTAGTTGTGGAGGTGGGGACAATGGGCCCTGTGAGCAAGCAGTGGCCAGATGGAGAGAAGAGTTAGGTCGGGTTTCTGTCCTTTTGTTCAGAGCCCTCCTCAGTGGAAAGGCCTCTCCTGCGGAGCTCAGAAAGGACCGTGCGGGGTGTTGTGGGGGTGCACTGAGAGGCTCCAGGCAGGCATTGCGCTGCTGGGAGGGTTATGAGTGAGGCAGGAGGCAGGTGGGCCAGGGGCCTTGTAGACCTGGGGAATCTCATTTTATGTTGCGTGCAAGGGACCCATGAAGACACTGAAGCTGGGGAGTCTACAAATGGGATGTGCTCCCACTTATATTTTCATAAGCCCTCCCTCAGGGAGGAGGCGGGGCTGCCGCAGTGGGATGGGAGGTGGTGGAAGCCTGGATTGGTGTTGGCCCTGGGGGTGCCTGGTCAACAGATTTTCAGGGAGATCCACAGGGGTGTGGTAGGGAGGGATGACAGGGGAAGAGCCTGCCCTACAGAGTGACCTTCACAGGCCTCAGTTTCCCTAGGAGTAAAGGGGGGCTTATATCAGATGAGTGGTGTCCACCTGAGTTCCCCATAGCTGGATGTCCCCAAAGTGCATGGTGGCCGCTGCGGGGTGAAAGCAGTGGGCCCCAACGTAGACTCATCATATACCCCCCCCCAGCCCGTTACGTGACAGCTATCTGTATTATAGATTAGGGTCTGGATGAGGTTTTGTTTGAAGCAAGGTTTCCGCCTAGAAAAATAAGCACCTCGGGAGCCCTGGCCTCGTGTCCAGGAATCCCCATGCTCCTGACTCCGCCTGAAGCCAGCGGACAGGCTCTGCGGTCGGGGCCTGCGCCTCGAGGCCAGGGGGCCTGGTGCGGGTGCGCCCGCGCTGAGGCGGAGGCCGCACCTGCCAGCTCGGTGTCCTCTCTGCTCAGCCCCCTTCCTCTGGCCCAGGTGGTGATGAAGGTGGTCCGGCTGCTGCCCGACGGGTACCGCGTGAAGAAGGAGGTGGACGCGGCGCTGGACACGGTCAGCGAGACCATGACGCCCATGCACTACCACCTGCGGGAGATCATCATCTGCACCTACCGCCAGGTGAGCCCCTCAACCTGGGCGCACAGCCCAGGGCGTGGCCGCTGTGGCTGGGAGATGGCTGGGGTCCCGCAGGAGCCTCCTCGACTTTCAGTCACTCCTCCGCCTTCTGGAAGTGGAGGTGATCCCCTAAATGGAGACATGCTCGGCCCCAACTCCCCCAGCTTCGTTCTGGAGCACTTGGTGGGGTGCTGTTCAAAGGATTCAACAGCTCCTGCAGCCCTGGGACCCAAGTATGTGGCCAGCCAGAACGAAACCCTGTCCCGATTCCCTGTGGTGCCAGGCATCAGCCCTCCAGTTTCTGTCATGGGGCCCTGGGGACAGATGCGGCCACTCTGCGGTCCTGGAGAGTGGCTGTTTGATAACCAGCAGGTCAGCAGTTAATGGCAGATGGTTTCTATAAAAGTCCCGATTTCATGTAAAAATTCAGATTTTCAGCCTATTTAGAAAAATTGTATCCTCTTGGTGGCCATGGTGCCCAGGGCCTGTCACACATGGTCCCCCTGTCCCAGTCATGTAACCTGCCAAGCAGCCCTGGGCATTGGGCTTTGTGGCCTCTGGGCTCTGTGTGGAGCACACTGACCTGCCTAATTCTGTTCTTCTCCAGCCCAGTAAATTTGGTTGGCTGCTGGGGCAGAAGAAGGTGCTGGAGTGGGAAGGGGCAGCTCTGGGGGGAATGAGGGGCTTCAAGAAGACTGTGCCTGAAGTGAGTGGGCATCGCCATGGGTGCCAACCTTGTATTGTCTGCTGCTGGTAGCAATTCCCAAGGACAGCTTTTGCTGTGGCCCCTGCAGGGAAAGGGGCTACTCCAAGCCAGCTTCGTGCTTTGCCTGCATCCGGGCACACCTTGGTGAAATGGCTGATCCAGGCCAGACTTTGCTCAGGGTCATGGCTCAGACCATGACTGGGGCATTGGGTGAGTACTTGACTGGGGGCAGGGCATCTGGGGTCAGGCTATACTCAAGGTCAGAGGTCAGTTGGAAGAGCTGCCAAATGTGGGGTGGTTAAGGAGTTTTAGAGAATGGACTTTATTGAATTTGGAAGATGGACTAGTTTTCCCCAAGGCCCCAGCTAGATTCTCTTTTTGTCTTTTGGGTCTTCATAGTAGTATGGTATGCTACCACCAGGTGGCAGCCATGAACCAAGAGACTGAGCTCCTCTGGCTTTCAAAGGATACTGAGAGGGTAGAGAATTGAAGCTTCTAGTTCTCTCTGTAGCTGCGAGCTCAAGTGGTTGAAAGGGATGCCTAGTCCTGCTTCAAAGCATCAGAAGTCCCCCATTTCACACTGGCCGCACTCTGTCAGAGTCCTCCCCACATCCCTTTCCTCCCAGCCCTGCTAGCTCTTAAGTGCCTTTAGGCATTCTAGGTATCCCCTCCCACCCTCACCTCCAGAGCTGATAGGCCCCCCTCCTCTGAGCTCTGCAGCCATGGATGTCCATTGTGAGGCACACAGAGGAGTGGAGGAGGGACCACTAAGGGGAGCGAGGAGAGGTCCCACAGAGCTGACCTTGGAACAATCCCAATGTAAATGAGAGCTGGGGAAGGCACTTCAGGCAGGAAGAGCTGCATGGGCAGAAGCCAGGAAGAGGTGCAAAGTAAGTTGAGAGGAAGATGCTTTGGTGCCTATGAGCGCAGTTGTGTTGGACATTGTCAGAGATGAGGCTGGATGGGTAAGTTGCTCTAACTTTGTTGGCAGTGGAAAGGGAAGGGTGGTGTGGTTGGGGCTGTGTTTAGCAGTAGATGCGCCTGTTGCCTTTGGGTTGTGGAGTGTTTTAATGAGGAGGCAGGAAGCAGAGTCAGTGGAGGGCCCTCCGCCCTCCCCACCATGCTCACCACCCCCCCATTCCAAAGGCCAGGATGGTGTTGGTGCTGACCTTTGTGTAGTTATTTCTCAGTGTCGCCACCAGGTGGCGTCAGGGAGCTGAATTTGGGCCAAACTCTGAAGAGGCTGAAGAACTTAGGGGCCTGAGATACCTTCTGATGCAGTCCTTCTCACCCAGGCTGAGTAATAGATTCACCTGGGAGCTTTAAAAAGTACCCATTACTGAACTCCATGCCCCGAGAGTCTGATTTAGTTGGTCTGCTAGGGACCAGAGTATGGGTCTTTAAAAAAAATTCCCTAGGTGATTGCAATGTACAGGCAAGGTTGAGAACACCACGTCCTCTAAGCAGGGGTCCCCTACTTTAGTGAGCTTCAGGGTCTCCTGGAGGCTTGTTAAAATGCATGCTGCTGGGCCCCACCCCTGGGGTTTTGATTCTGTGGGGCTGGATGTTTAGCAGACTTCTAGATGGTGCTGGTTCTCCCAGTCAGGCACTGCCCTTGTCAATTTCTGCAGGGAAGCCAGCTGAGGTTTTGGTAGGGATTGCACTGAATGTGTAAATCAGTTTGGGCAGTATTGCCATCTTAACAACAGTCACGTTTCTGATCCATGAACTTGAGACGTTTTTCCATTAATTTAGGTCTTCTTTAATTTCTTACACGATGTTCTATAGTTCCCAGAGTGTAAGTCTTGCACTTCTTTTGTTAAATTTATTCCTACTTTATTGCATTATGCTACTATAAATAGAATTAATTTTCTTACTTCACTTTTTTGCATGTTCATTGCTATGGTATAGAAATACAATTGATATTTGTATGTTGATCTATCTTACAACCTTGCTAAACTTATTTATTAGTTCTAATACTTGTTTGTTTTAGTGAGTTCCTTAGAATTTTCTATATACAAGATCATGTCACCTACAAATATAGTTTTACTACTTCCTTTCCAATATGGGTGCCATTTATTTATTTATTTTAAAATGTTTGTATTGATTTTAGAGAGAGAGGAAGGAAGAGGGAGAGACAGAGAGAAACACTGATGTGAGAGAGAAACATCAATCCATTGCCTCCCTGGGATTCAGACCTGTAACCTTTTGGTGCTTGGGACGACACTCCAACCAACTGAACCACCCGGCCAGGGCCTGAGTGTTTTTTTTCATGAGTAGATGTTAAATATTTTAAAATACTTTTCTTTGTCTATTGAGATGGTTATATAGTTTTTGCCCTTTATTCTGTTGGTATAGTGTATTATGTTAATTGATTTTTGGATTTTAAACCAACCTACCATTCCTGGAATAAATCCTACGTGGTCATGGCGAGTGATCTTTATTTATTTCTACATTTGGTTTGTTGCGGATTTTTTGCATCAGACTCATAAGAGATATTGATCTGTACTTTTTTTCTTATGATGTCTTTGTCTGGTTGGCATTTGGGTGATATTGGCCTCCTAGAATGTTACTCTTTCACTTTTACAGATGGGGAGACTGAAGTATAGAGAGGAAGGGAGGTTATGACAAATGTATTAGCTAGCTCGGGCTGGCATGACAATACCACAGACCGCATGGCTGGAACAACAGACATTTATTTTCTCACCGTCCTGGAGGCTGAAAAGTCCAAGATCAAGGTTCTGGCTGATGCAATTTCTAGTGAGGGCTCTCATCCTGGCTCAAGAACAGCTGCCCTCACATGGCCTTTCTTTGGAGCATGTGTGTGGACAGAGAGAGGGGAAGGGAGGGAGGGTAGGGCTCCTTGGTGTCTCTTCTTATAAGGACACTAATCTTAGGGATCATCTAATCTTGGACTCCTGGAAGTGCTGTTGGAGAACAAAGAACTGAAAGTGACCTCAGTCCCAGTAGGGATTTCACAGACTGGTTTAAAATGGGGAGGGCCATTCTAGGGTTGCCAGTGTATAACCTTGTTAAATGTGTCTGCTTTAAAGAAAGGAAGGAAGGCAAGAAAGAAGCAAAAATTTAAAAAAACCCACTTACCATCTAATATGGTTGGGACTTCATAAAGGAAAATATATTTTAGTACCAGAAAAGTAGAGTGGGTGTTATCTCAGACTAGAGGACAGTCCTTGAAAAGATTTATATTTCTGAGTTCCTGTGGACCTGTAAGACTGACCATGGACCTGGATTTGGGAATCACAGCTTTTGGCGACTAGGCCACTGTCTCCTTTAACCAGAAAGGCAGAATGCCTCTGCTGCCTGGCTGGACCCCGAGCCCACGTCCTGCCTAAGGTCAGGGTGATCTGAGCTGTCCCAGCTGCCTCCAGATTAGAAAGGGCATCTGGCCAGCTCAGTGTGTGTGTGTGTGTGTGTGTGTGTGTGTGTGTGTACCCTGGGATGGACTTTATTATGGTTGACACGCCTCGGTGTCAATCCCTGCCTAGGGAAGGCAACAGGTTAGATTGTTTCAGGCCAGTTGGCAGAAGGAACATGGATGTGGGGGTTGGAAGGAGCTGGGTTTCGACAGGGCTCTCTCCATTCTCTCTGACCACTGTGTCCCCACCTGGCAGGCTGGACTAATGCTGCTTTCTTGGTGGGGCTGTGTGTGGGAGGGACACAAGGAACTGGAATCCCAGGGCTTGGATGACACACAGTAAGGGCTCAATGCCTGGGAGGGCTCCTAGGATCATTGTAGGACCAGAGTGTCCTGAGATGTGCCTCTGAGTTTCAAAATCCCTGTATAGACCCAAAGATTTTAGTGCTAAAGGACTTAGAGAGCACATGACCCTCTGTTTACAGATGAATGGGAGAACAGGTTTCCCAGGTCCCAGTGTGAGTTGATGGCTGAGCAGGTATCAGAGGCAAAGATCCTCACTCCTGGCCCCAAGCCCCTCCCCTGACCGCATCACCCCTGACCCGAAGTCCAGTCCATGCTGCCTCATGAGTTGTGGGGCTTGCTGAGGGTCCAGAGGCAGCTGCTCCCTCTGCCACTTCCCTCTGATGGACTGACCCCTCTGGAAATTGGCAGCTGTCTCAACCCTGGTATTTGGCTGTTTATTTGTTAAACCCCTGCCCTCTGGTTTCAAACTGGAAGTCCTCAGGGGACCTCCAGTGGAGCCTGCAGTTGTCCCCTTGGAGCAGGCCCGGGTACCTCCTTGGCCTGGTGGGACCTCTGGGACCACTGGATGGAACTGGACCTGAGCCCAGGCTCGGGTGGGATTTACCACCTACATTGGCTCCATTTGCCTAGGAACATTTCCAGATCTAGCCCACATTCTGCCCATCTGAAGTTTTCCTCCCAGGAGTCAACAGCCTTTGGATTCTGAAAGCCTCAACAGCGCAGCTCCTCAGCTTTCTGCTCCGCGCCTCCCACAGCCCCCAGACAGCGCATTTCCCTCTCCTGGCCCCGCCAGGTCCAGCAGTCAAGTTACACTTTAATAAGCAATTAAGAAAACAGCTCCTGGAACTTGGCGTTTGTGCTTCTTCCAGCAATAAAACTGTTCCAGGGCCTTTGGCAGAGAGGAGTCGGAGAGTGATCACTTCTCTGTGTGGATCATAAAGGAGAGCTCGGAATGGCAAAATCTCATCTGCATGGCGAGGCCCCACACAGGGAGGAGGACGTGTGTGGCTTGCTGTGGAGACCATGCTGGGCCACTGCCCAGCCTCCTGGCCCCCGCCTGCCCAGTGATACTTTCATGTTTGACTTTTCTTTCCGGCCTTTGTGTTCCTGCACATACTTCCTTTCGTAGGTGTGATCACGGTGTGCACACAGGATGCCCGCTTGCTCACCTGGATGATCACATGTGTCAACGTGCTCGGCCTGCACGGGCTTACTGGTGCTTGCTCTGTGCTCGACCATGTCTGGGGACAGACCAGTGGATGCAGCTGTACTGAGCTTATATTCTAGTAGGAACAAGGAGAGGCAAATTAATAAATAGCCTCAGCTCATGATGTTTTTTCCTGTTTGCTGAAGAGCCTTTACGTCATCGTATTTGATGTGGGCATAATATGCAGTCGAGTGGAAGTGCCCCGATGTCCCGTTGCCGCTGCCATAACGTGGCCCTTCGATTGCTTCCTGCTCTCTGGGCGGGATGACGGGGTGACTGTCATCGTGCACATTGCTTTCATCCATGTGGGTCGTTTCTGTAGGCTGATTTTTTTTTTTTTTAGGTATGTCTTTATTGATTTCAGAGAGAGGAAGGGATAGAAACATCAATGATGAGAGGAGAATCATTGATCGAGTGCGCAACCCGGGCATGTGCCCTGACCAGGAATGGAACCCGGATCGCCTGGATCCCAGGTTGACGCTCAACTGCTGAGCCACGCCCGGCCGGGCGGGGGGATCTTTTAAAAAGGATCATCGTAACATCGTTATCACAGCCATAACACTAGTTTTGTGTCACCATCCGATACCTTGTCGGTGTTGACGTGTCCTCACTGGTCTCACAGAGTCTTTTTGCATTTGGATCAGGATCCAAAAAATCCCCAATCGCATTTGGTTGATGTGGCCCTTGAGTCGTGCTGAATCTAGAACAGTTCTCCTTCCTTCCCTGGAAGTACGTTTGCTGAGATAACTGCATTGTCTTGCTGGCCATCCAGCACCTGGGTCTTGCTAATTCCACCCTGGGTGTAGCTCAGCCTGCGTCAGGGTCCCCGAAGTTCCTATGACGGCTAGAGGCAGAGGCTTGATGAGATATTAAGCTCCGTTTTTGGCCTAATAGTCGTGGGTGGTGCTGTGTGCTCCATGGGGGGCACAGAAGGTCCTGTGGTCTTTCTTGTCACCCGGCTTTTCCCCTGAATTTCTTATTTCACTGGGGACTTGCAAAAGTGATATACTGACTCTCTCATTCCCTCTGCACTAAGTACAGTACTTGCTGGGAGACAGGCTTCCTCAAGGTCAGGGGGCAGGAGGTAGGTCCAGGGCTGGCTTTCCCCTTGGTTTACCCCACTTCCAAGGAGGTGTGGGAGGCGCCCTCTAACGCTGGGGGGAAGGACGCCGGATTCGGTGAGCCCCAGGGCTCCTGCAGGTGAGGAGCTAGACCAGATTAGACAGGGTCGGGGTGCCTGGGGCAGGGATGAGCTGGGAAAGGACAGTGGGCAGGGGCCCATGAGGGGAGGCTGGAAGCTGTTAGAGGCCAGTGCTGGAGGCCAGGGCCCCAGCCCCCAGGTATCCAAATATCTCTTTGGCCACCAGAACCAGCTGGAGAGGTGTGGACTCCAGGCTGGTTGTATACTTTCACCCCCACAGTCCAGCTCAGCCCCCCTGTGGTGCCTGTGCCTGGCCAGTGCGGGCTGTGGTGCTCCCTCCAGTTTTGCATTTGAGGAAGAGCTTGCCCAAGAGCACACAGCTGGTGGATGGCAGGAGGAGAGTGAGACCCCAGACCCTGACTCCCAGATCAGGCCCTCTCCCAAGGAGGAAGAGGCACAGTGTCACCTCCCGGCTTATCTCAGGCCCCACTGGGGCTAAAACTAAGAACAAGGAGCCACGATACTTGCCCAGTATTTCCAGCCTGAGGAGGGGAGAGAGGGCAGGAGGACAAGGGTCCTCCTCGGTCATGGGTACAGCTTGGGGAGGGGTTTTGTGGAAGGGGTATGGGACCAAACCTGCACACACATTTTCCACGGAGACAGACCTTCCCTGGTGTGACGGCCGTTGCTCCTCTCTCTGCCTGGGCCTCCCCCAGGCTGCCCAGCCTCTGGGGGCTGCAGCCGAGAGAGGCCCCCTCTGTCCTATAGAGCGTTGGGGAGATGGGGTCGGGGCCTGACCGCCCTGTGTGCGTGAGGGGCCAGAATGCTCAGGGTGTTTAAAAGAGGCAAAAAGAAAGAGAAAGCCCTTTGAACTAAGCCCCTTTGTGAGTTTGGACAGAGATGAGAAGGCTGGGCCCCTGGCAGAGGAGAATCCGAGGTGGACAGCAGCCCACAGTGGCGACACCATCTGGTGAATTAGTTATTTCCTGCTGTGCCTGGAAAGGGAAAATATTGGTGACAGAAACCAAGGTCAGGGCTCCTGGAGGAAGCCCCGTTAGAACCATTAACGTCAGGGGCATTTTTTCCTTAGTGTTGGCTGGTGACATTAATCTTAAGAGTTCTGTATTAAACAGTCTAATGTGTCTCCCGTCTGTCCTTCAGAAAGAGTTTGCAGGAGATCTGAGGTGAGGGTGGCCACACAGAGAGAAGTCAGATATCCTGTGTTCTCAAATTGAGGTTTATTTTACAAAGACTGTCATGCTTTAGCTGTGAGCAGCACGTTTTGAGTTTTCTAAGAAGTTTCCTTTGTCTCCTCTGGTGCTCAGAGCAGTTAGTGAGGAGCTGGGGGGATTTTAGATCCACTCTGCTGAGGAGGACACTGAGGCCTAATGGAGTTTTGTGACCAGCTAGAGGCAGAACCAGAACCCGTCTCCCAGCTTCTCAGCCTGCCTTCTTCTCCCTCCACCACGAGGGCCACTGCCTGGGGTAGTTTTGTTGTGGTAGAAAAAGGAAGTGTGTGGGCAAGGGAGCCACCAGCCCCTGATGCATGTATTGCTCTGGGTGGGTGTAGAGTTGCCAAGAAGTTAGAGACCAAGCTCGGTGTCCCAAGGACTAAGGTTATTATCTTAAGAAAAACATGAAGTGAGACAGCGCTGGCTCTGAGCCCCAGGTGAGGTCTCTCTCTGTCTCTCCAAGACTCTGGCTTGGCCAAAGCTGTTCCCTGGAGACTTCATTCCAGGAGATAATGCATCTCCGGGGCCCAGGCTGTGCAATTAAAGCAGCCCTGGAATGCTGTGAGCTGTCACATAAAACATGACCAAAGGAAAGGGTTGCTTCCTAAGGCTCTCTCACACCCGGCCCAAAATAGAGCCAAGTGGGTCAGTCAGTGGCTGCCAGAATGGAGACTGTGTGTGTGTGAAGTTATCAGTAGCTGAGACCTCTCTTGCTTTACCTTCTTCACATTGTATGGCTAAGCTGGAACCGTTTCCACTTTCGGGTGGTACCTTCCTGGTTTATTCAACAGCCAGCATCCATTGAGCACCTATAGTGTGCCAGGCTGGCTTTCTAAGTGTGCATTAGGTTGGGAATTGTCAGTGGTTTGGAAAGGGTTTAAATCTCAACCTGAGCATCCCTCTAGCACGCCCCCCCCCCCCCCCCCCATTGACTGAGCCCCTGCCTCTGTGCTCACTGCTGTCACTGTCAAGATTGTGGTTGTCACCAGAAGTGCCTCTTGCTGTTGCTCATCTCTGTTCTGCTGGGTGAGGCTTCATCTCTGAAACCCCGACTCCCAGGCCTCACATGGCAGGAGTAGAGCTCCGCAGATGTGAGTCTAGGAGTGATGGTTGGTGGAAGGTTGAATAAGCCAGTGTGTGATTAGGTGGGAAACCTGACCCCTCCCTTCTGTGTATCTTTTTGTTCTTTGTACAATTGTTGCTCTTCCAAGAGAGGGCACTCTTCTCCAGCAACTGAAAGAGCTGTGTGGGCCAGGGATGGGAATCCTAGGTTCTGGCCCCGGCTTTGCTAGCAACTCCTGGTGCAACCTTGGGCGAGTCACTCTGGCTTGCCTGGGCCTCTGTTTTTCTTTGTGGCCTGTGGTCACTACCACTGCTTCGTCTTCCTTGAAGGTGGTAAACACCAGCATGGGTGTGGTGTCAGGTGGGAGTGGGGTATACAGGGTGTGGTGGGTAGGGGTCTGGGACACCAGGCTGACTCACTGGGTTATATGCAGGGACAGTGGGCTCCTGAGGGCCGGGACCTTGTCTGGTCAGTTCTGACTCTCAGAGCCTGGCCTAGGGGTAGGCGCACAATGTTTGTTGAATGAATGGCACACAGAGAAGTTCACTGCCCCAGGTTTAGCCCCTTCACACTTTGAAAGCTCTGAACAAAATATGACATCTTTGGAAAACTAATTACCCTTCTGTGGGCTGAGGGCCATTTCCTCCCTTCTGGGCACTAGGCATAGAAAGCTTTATTGTACTTCAGGCCCCATGGCCACACAAACCTGTGGGGACAGTTTGCAGGGACTCATGGAAAGCCCCTGGAAGCAGTTATTGCTGGTTGCTTGGGGGCCAGTGTCTGCCAAGGAGAAGGGTGGCCTCAAACTTTGAGAAGAAGGATTGGTCTGAGGTCTGGGAGCCTCCCCTTAAAGACATCTTTGAGGACTGTCTTCTGCTGTCTGCCCAGCCTGGACCCCACCTCAGCTGGAGGACAGGGGTACCAGGCCATGCTTGCTTCTGTTGAGTCGGTGGGGGGCAGGGCAACAAGGAGACTATAGCAGTGGGGTGTCGTCTGGCTTGCATTGACACCGGCCCTGAGCCTGGCTTCTCTTTTTTTTAATCCTCACCTGAGGAGATGTTCACTGATTTTAGAAAGAAAGAGAAGGGAAAGGGGGGGGCATTGATGTGAGAGAAAAACATCGATCTATTGGCTGTCTCCTGTGTGTGCCCTGACCGGCATCGAATCTGCAGCGTTCCGGGTGCGTGGGACGATGCTCCAACCAGCAGCCACCCGGCCGGGCGAGCCTGGCCGCTCTTGCTCCTCTCATTTCTGCTCTGGGGCCCTGTTTTCCTGGAACCTGCGCTATTCAGTTCTCCATGGACTCTGGCGGGTCAGTTACCTCTTTAACTTCAGTCCCCCTCTCTGCAAAGCAAGGGGGTTGATCTAGGCAATACCAGGCAGTCTGATGCGGGGCTTCACAAAAATGCAGGATGCCAGCATTTGTCATTTATTGATCTGACAAACATTTATCGTGTACCCCCCGAATGCCAGACCCTGTGCTAGGTGCTGGAGCAGCCTCATGAGCAGAACATGAAAGTCCCTGGAACCTGCACTCCACCGATTCAGACACACAAGAAATAATATGGGGTCCAAGTTATGGAGCGTTAGGTATTGATATGTGTGCGTGGGGGGGTGCTTACAGTTTTACATAGGGTCTGGGTCAGGAAGGGGCCTATGAGAAGGTGGCATTTGCACACAAACCTGAAGGAGGTGAGGGAGGTAGCCGTGCTGAAGTCCAGGCAGAGAATGGGGCAAGTGCAAAGGCCCTGAGGCGGGAGCTGCCTGGTATGTTTGAGGAGCAGACACAGGAGACAGGGAGGGGAAGGAAAGAAGGTCAGAGGTTATGGGGGCAGGAAGGGCAGACCGAACGGGCCTTGTCTGGGATTGCATGGACTTCAGCTTCTACTCAGAGTGCTGGTGGGGGCAGTGCAGGGTGTGGAACAGAGGAGCTGCCTGAATGTTCAGCAGTCACTCTGGTGCTCTGTTGATAATAGGAGCAGGAGTGAGGGCGAGGATGGTGGCGGGGAGGCCAGTCTGAGATAGGGTGGCTTGAATCAGGGTGACGTGAGGTGGGCAGCTTCCGGGAGTGTTCTGAAGTAGAGAGGACCAGATTCCCTGAGTGGCTGAGTGTGGGGTTGAGGAAGGGAGACGTCAAGGAGGGGCATCAGGTTTGGGCCTGAGCAGCAGGAAGGATGGAGGTGCCAGTACCATGGGCAAAGCTGAGGGTGGGGCAGATTTGGGAGAGCGAGGCAGGGGCGTTTAGGACTTCTTTGGTACATTTGAGAAGCCCTGAGCTGGCAATTGCATGTCCAAGTCTGGAGCCCCAGGTACACATGTGGGAGTGACCAGTGTGCTGTCTAGAACCTAGATTCTAGATGGCAGTGAAAGCATGAGACAGGATGAGATGATCTAGGGCGTCAGCGCTCATCAACCAGCCCGGCACTTGCTGCAGAAGTACCAAGGCAAAAGTGAGTCAGCACTGGGGGTGGTGGGGAGGGAGTGTGCCGTTATCCCGTGGTTTACCAGAGGTGCCGAGAAGGGTGGGCTGTGGGGCTGGAGCTCACAGCTGGCTTCAGGAGAGTGGGGGCTTGTCCTGGGCCTGGAGGGTCAAGCTGAACACAGCCATGTCAGGCGGACGGGAGGGCATTCCAGGCAGGAGAGGAGAGGGGTAAAAGTACCAAGGCAAGAGTGAGGCAGGGAGTGGTTGAACTTGACTGTGAAGAAAGGGGCTAGGGTGATAGGAGAGCTGGGATTTTGGAGTTTGTGTCCCAGCTGGGAACTCTGTGACTTTGGGTACTTACTTAACCTTGCAGACCTCGTCTGTCGAACGAATGTCCCTCTTCCTTCACGGAGTCACTTGGAGAGTGGATTAGAATGTAACGATCAGATCTGGATGTAATGTGCTCTCCCCAGCAGTGCTCACACCTGCAGAGGCCCGCCAGCCCTGCCTCGGTGCCCAGCTGGAAGCAGAGCTTCACCAGAGCCAGTGCTGGCCACATCGGGCCTGCGTGGGTGCCGGGCAGACTGCAGGTTGGAGGGGCCGGAAATGCCAATGCCCTGGCCACCATTCCCGGGCCCCTTCTATTTCAGGGCTCAGTCCCAGTGGACGAGGAGCCCTTGCCCGCTGCACCACAGCTAATGACAGCCTGGCCTGCCAGGCCATTTAAAAACAGCTCCACTATTTTTATCAGTAGGAGGTGGCTGGCCTGTCTTCTTCCCCAGACAGTGCAACATGGGTGATTTTAAGGAAACCAGGGCCTTGATAGGAAGATGGGTCATTCCTCAAATCACAGACTTCGATTGGGCAGGATGTGCCCACGGAACCTTCCAGGGAGTGTCTGGCGTCACCTTTACCCAGTGGTCTGAATTTAGAGATAATTCTACCCTACCTTGCCAGTGGGGCTCAGAGGAATTGCTCAGCCCCTCCACCTCGAGCATTGCTCAGACCCGATCTTTGATGGTGTCTCTGGGCTGCAGGCCTGTGTCCCTATGGGAGCAGGGGCACCAAGAGGACAGGGTTGGTGTGGCCCTGTCCCAGAGCCAAGCCCCGGGCTGAGGGCTTTGTGTGCCCTCAGGATATTTCTTCTGAGCTGTTTCATTGAAAGTAGTTTAAAATGGCTTTTGCCTGGTGGGACTGCTGGTGATTTCCTTTCCTTCTTTCTAAGAAAATGGATTTAAATGGACTCCAGGCCTCTGGATGGAGCCTGGGAGGCAGCATAAGGGATGGGGTGGCGAAGCCCCGGGCAGCGCAGCGTGAAATACCTGCCCATAGGGGTACCAGCTGCATTGTACTGGCCACGGTTTGTATTTAGGTAAAATCTTTTTTGGTCCACTGCCTAATTCTAAACAAAATTGGTTGATAGTTAAAACAACAGGCATCCTGATCTGTCTCTCTCCCACCCCTCCCCAGCAGCAACCATGGGGCCATTCCCAATCTCAAACCCTCCAGGAGCCTTTGCCGGCCCCCTCGTCTGAGGCAGGGCTTGGCTTGGCCTCTGGGTGTTGCCTCCATCGTCACCCTCTCCTTGCTGCTAGGACCTCCTCCCCCTCTGTCTACCTGGAGATGCCTCACCATTTAACCCCTTTTCTTCCTGTCTCAGGGCATCTTTCTGCCCCCTTTCGCCTAACCCACCTCAAATATTGCCTCCTCTTTGATGCCCTCCCCAGTCCAGCTACCTGCCCTGCTTCGATCCCATGATCTGTCCCTCTGGATGCTTTGAATATGCCTTCTATTCTCCCCCTTCCCCAAACCACCAGCACCACCATCTCTGTGGGCAGGGCCCGTCTTAGTCCTCCCTCCTGTTCTATGAATGAATGGACGTGGGTGGCTCTCCATGGTTTCTAGGTGCTTCCTCACACCTTACTTTACTGAGCAACCCCACTTCCAGAAACGAGGGGTGGGGGTGGGGCTAAGTTTAAATGGCAGACCCAGACCCAGAACCCAGCTCATGTCTCCTAGGGAGTCAGAGCACTGGCTGTGGCCCCTGGTCCCTCCCGGGCCCTGTCTCTGTCCACCTCCTACCCTCTCCCCATCCCCAAGGCCCCAGAGCTCCTATGGATGGCGTGTAAGTTACTGTTTACTCACATAGCCCCAGGAGCAAAGAGGGCAGAGGTACCAAAGGCTGTTACCTGAGGCAGGAGTGTGAGGTGGGGGACCACAGGCCCCAAAGCAGGCCCAGTGTAGCTCCTGGTTTGTAGGACTGGGGCCGAATCAGGTCTGGGGAGAGGGGCCCACCTGGGAGCCTTCCCGCAGCAGCGGGGGGCTGACCCAGAGGCTGATGTGTGTGCCTGCAAGGAAAGGCTTCCAGCTGTGGCCCAGTTGGTGGGAAATGGCCTTTCCTGGTTCCGGGAGGCCTGGGATGGCTGTGCCCTCCCACCGATGTCCCAGGAGCCTGAGGGAACGGCGCCTGTGCCACACACATCCTCTTACTGGAGCAGTGAGAGCTGCTGTGGGACCTGGGTGGAGACCCGGGGTGGGGAGCACAGGCAGGTATGGGGCAGAGAGACCCTGCAGGGGAGAGCTGGCCCTTGTCCCCTGGCCTGCCCCTGACCCCTACATTGAGAAGAACCTTGAGAGGACCCCCTTCCTTCTGAGCATTCATCTCCCATTAGCCTTCTACTAACTGGTCACTCCTACCCCTAATCCTTCAACAGCTCCCAGAGCTAGGGCTGTGGTGCTCAACACTGGCCATAGAGACTCACTCAGAAGTGTTCCCCAATCCCGATGCTCAGGGTCACCTCTCAGAAAGTCTCATGTGATTGGTCTGGGTGGGGCCCAGGCTTCTGCATGTCAGGGTTGGGAAGGTGGCCTGGAGGGTTGACTTCCTGGGTGTTGGGGGGTGGCTTCCATCACTGGGTGCTAGCCCAGTTCCCTTCTTGTCCCTTCACATCCTCATTCCAGCCAGGCCAGCCCTTTTCTGGTCCCCACCTGCTAGACACCATCCTCACCTCTGTGCCACCCCATCTAGTGCTCCCTCTCTCCGTCCAAATCCAGCCAGGCCCTCAGCCCAGTGGAATCCCTGCTCCCTGGGAGCTCATCTTTAACTGCTCTGCTGGCCCTGCTCTCCTTTCCCTCAGCTGTTGCATCTCTTGCTGATCCTTAGCCCTGGTGGCCTTCTGTGCCTGTCTCCAGCCTTGGAGAGGGTGAGGACTGGGGTCTGAGGGCTGTAAGCCCACCTGCCCACCTTTGATCCTGAATCATTTGAGAAACAGGCCAGAAGTGAGTTAGGGAGCAGTTGAGGTGAGAGGCCAAGCTGGGGTTTGTTCCCCTTCCCAGACAGAGCTGAGCTCACTCTTGTGGGCAGCTGGAGGCCACAGAGCCCAGGCTGAGGTGGGGGATCCAAGTTGTATCCACAAGTCAGGGCCCTGAGAGCTTAGGCTTGCTTACTACTGTCCTGGCCCCTTCCCAGGCCACTGATCAGAGACCTCATACCCACCCCTCCCTAAGGGAGGCCCAAGGGCTTGGGAGAGAGAGGAGCCAAGAGTGTTTCTTCTAGTCCTGGGAAGTTCAGGGGCCGGGGGAGGAGATGTCCCCACTGGGGGCTGACAGGAGTTGGCAGTAAGGGTTAAGGGTCTTCCCTGGTGGTGAGAGCTGGGTGTCCAGTCAAGCCTATGGGGCCTGCCACCTGGGGGGCCTCTCCACACCTCAGGCGTGATAGAGGTGCCTGAACGGAGCTTTCCCATGGCAGCCTGTCCTTTTCTGGTCGCCCCTCAGAAAAGGACAGTGGCTATAATTTCACAGTGAGGAAGTGGGTGTTGGGGAGGCCAGGTGACCTGTCCATGCCCTCCTGGCAGGAAGTGGATTTCAGATGCACTTGGACTTGCCATCTGCATCCTTTCCTCCTGCCTCTACCCTGGTCTGAGGGTGGTACAGGATGCGAATGTGTGTGTGTGAGTGTGAGTGTGAGTGTGAATGTGTGTGGTATGTGTGAATGTGTGTGAATGGGTTTGTAGTAAGTATGTAAGTGGTGTGTGTGTGTGGTGTGACTGTGGGGGTGGGGGTGGGTGTATGAGTGAGTGAGATGTGTGTGTGTGTGTCGTGTGTATGTGTGTGGTATGTGTGAATGTGTGTGAGTGGGTTTGTAGCGTGTGGTGTGTGTGTGGTGTGACTGTGTGTGTGCTGTGGGGGTTTGTGTGGTATGCATGTGTGTATGGGAGTGTATGTGTATCTGTGTGCGGTGTGTGGTGCATGTGGGGTGTGTATGTGTGTGATGTGAGTGTGTGGTGTGTAGGTGTGTTGGGTGGGGAGGAGCCCCTGCGCTGACCCCAGCCCCACGCCGTCCTGCAGGTGAAGGCAGCCAAGTCGGAGCAGGAGACCCGGAGGCTGCGGCTGCGGAGCCTGCAGTACCTGGAGCGCTATGTCTACCTGGTGCTCTTCAACGCTTACCTCCACCTGGAGAAGGCCGGCTCCTGGCAGCGCCCTTTCAGCGCCTGGATGCGAGAGGTCAGAGGCTGAGGCCGCCCCGAGAGGCCCCTGTTGAGCGGGACGCATTCTCCTCTCACACTCGTCTATCTGGCTGAGATCTTGTCTTGCTTGATCTTGGGTCCCTAGCACAGTGTCTGTGCTTGGCAGGCAGGCAGTAAATTTGATGAATGAATGAATGAATGAATGAATGAATGAATGAATGAATGAGGAGGAGGGAGGAGACCAGGCATGTGGGGAACAGAGCAGGGCAGTGTGTCAGGTCGGGTCCCTGCTCCTTTTGTCCCCAAGGCCAACATTGCCCGGCCTCTTCATGCCTATGTGTGCTTGGTCTCATCTACTCTGCAAGCGGCAAGATGGCATGGCAGCCCAGCACACCACCTTCCAGTCCGACCTTGGACAAGTTTGTTAACCCCACTAACCCGCTGCCCTCAACATTACAATGGACAAAATGTTGATGGTGTTGGCACCATGTCAGAAGGTGGTGGTGAGTGCTCTGTGAGATACACAGTTCCATCTGCCAGGCCCTGGACTAAACAGGCCTGCCTTACATGGCGACTGTTGCTCTCCCATTCTACGGAGGAGGAGACTGAGCACAGACTGGCTAAGTACCTTGTTCATAGTCAGCATTCGAGCAGCTGGTTGGCTCCAAAGCCCACCGTATCTGGCCTAGGACACGGCCCTTGAGTTCCACCTCTTAGCTTGGCCTCCCAGCTCTTCCTGGTCTTTCCTCTGGCGCAGCTGGTCTTAGAGGCAGAGCTGCCACCTCGTTACCTCTAGGTCAGGAGAGTGGCCTCCTTCCCTCCTCGGCAAAATGGCCTGTAATCACCCCTCCATCAAGACACTGGCCCCTCCTGACCTTACTGCCTGTCCTGGTGGTCCTGATCTGGATCAAGTCTGCATGAGCTCCCATTGGGCAGGCATGTGGGAAAGCAGGCAGCTGGGATATGGAAGGGCATGGGCTTAGGCAGGTGTGTGAGTGGGATCAGAGCTGTGGGGGATGGGAGGCAGGGGGGCCACTGCAGTGCCCGGTGGCAGGAATAGTGGCTGCTGGGCCGTTGTGCTGAAGGAAAAGCCGTGAGTGTGGCCCTTGGGTGGAAGAGTGTTGAGATGTGATGGGGTGTGGGTCACACCAAGGCCTTGTTGGGGCCACCCTCTTGAGCGGGCCTGGGCTCAGCTTCCTCTTGAGCCCCTTGGTAGAGTGGAGATGGTGGGGGACCTAGGACACCTCCACTTGGGTTCTGCTTGAGAGAGTGGGATCAGGGAAGCCGAGGCTAGGAAGGAGCTTAATCCCCTCCCCAGCTGAACCTGGGTGTGGGTGTTGGAGGAGGTCAAGGAAGGAGAGACCTGCTGGTCCAGTTAGGAGTGTGGGGTTCTAGCCTCAGAGCCCCTCTCTCCAGGGGATGAACGGCAGGTGGGGGTGAAGGTTGTTTGAGGACTTTTGTTCTGAGTGGACCCTGATCTTCCCTACCTCCAGGCCTGGGCCACTGGGCAGCAGAGCTCTGTGGAGAGTGTCCAGGGAGGCCCCAGGTAACTTGCTGAGGCCCACAGCCAGAACTCACAGCCAGAGGGCTCTTGCTGGCTCCCAAGTTCACACAGCCTTCCTCAGAGCTCCCTGCAGGCCCAGCTGCAATGCCCAGAGCCTGTCCCTGTGGGAGCAGCAGGGCTGCACAGGCACAGGGCTCTGTCTCCTGCACTGCTGACTTTCGGTGTGTACGTAGCCCTCCACGACGGGCCTGGCAGGTAGAGCCTGTTATCCCCATTATGAGGAAATTGAAGCTCAGAGCAGTTAATAGCGGTAAAACACAAACTGGTTCAGTTCGCTGAGCTGGTCGGAGGCAGCCCTGGGCCCCAGACTCAGCTGTGTGCTTCGGAGCCCAGGAGGGAAGGAAGGCACAAAGTGAGGCAGGATGACCCGAATGACACCCTCCCTCCCCTGGAATGCAGCCCCATTTCTGCTGTCCTCTCCAGGTGGCGTCGAAGGCTGGTGTCTACGAGATCCTCAATCAGCTGGGCTTCCCTGAGCTCGACAGCGCGGAGGACCAGCCCTTCTCAAGGCTGCGCTGCCGGTGGCAGGAGCAGAGCCACAGCCTGGAGCCCTTCACTGCTGGGGACTTTCTGTAGGACGTGTTTCCTTGCTCCCATCCCCTCCTGCAGGGCCCCACGAAGGCTGGGGTGCTGGAGGTGCTCTTTATTGAAGTGGCCCTGAGCTGACAGTTGCCCAGCTTCCCAGAGAGACTGGGGCTGGGTTGGGACCCCTTTTTTGAAAGAGCATTTTATAGGACAATTAGCACACAGTCATACCTTGTAAATGACAGGCATGAGAACCTCCTTTAGGAGGGCCCAGTGTGTCCGCCTTGCAGACGGGCTGGCATCAGCCTCCTAGGAGCTCACTCCTCAAGTTGCCAAACAGAGCTACTTGCCGCTTCCACTGCCATCCCCTCCTTCCCCCCTCTCAGAGCAGGTCTGACCACCCGTGCAGAGCAACTGGCCAGCGTGGGTTTCGTTTTTTTTCATTCCTTTGCTGCTCTCCCTCCTGGCTTCTCCCCTTTAGCTGCCTGAGCACAACCCTCGGGACCCTGGCTCCCTGGGAAGTGGACAGCACTCTGGGTGGCTTTGTGACTTTAAAGGCAGCTTTACCTGGTTTTTCTTGCCTCTTGTATCCCGTCTCCAACCTGGAGATTTCAGGAAGTACAACCACATGGCTTGGTGGGTCCAGCAGAGACCTCTGCCTCTCTTCCTTTCCCCTCTCCCCTTCCCTGGGGCTGGCAGGGCTGTGGAGTTTTCTAAGGAGCTGGAAATATCAGGGAGCCCTTCTCAGGGCAAGGAAGAGCTTCCAGAAGCTAGATGTAGCCCTGTGGAAGGAGCCAGCTCCATTTGCCTGGGAACCCAGGTGGGAGGTGCTGAGGAAGCCAAAGTACCCAGCCTTGGGTCCCTCTGCACCTCTTCCCTGCCCCACCAGCCCAAGATGTCCCTGTGTCCCCACCTGCTGCAGCAGGAACCCTCAGGGGTGCTGGGTAACCTGAGAGAACAGTGAAGAATTTGAGTGGGCTAAGGGTGGCATTAAGGGTCACCTGGATTCCAGACCATTCTTGCTGAGGGCCATTGAACTGCCTCCCAGGGGAAGCAGAAGGGGCTAAGCAAGGCCTGCAGGATCTGCTGTGTCCAGACAGTAGGAAAGCTGCTCAGAAGAGGCAGGCGGTGTTGAGTTGAGCTTGCAGCTCTTCCTCTGGGGACTGGTGTCTGCTGAAACCCAGGGGCTGAACAGTGGGGAGGCTGTACACCTGGCCTGGCTCATTGGGGCCAGGGGGACTCTCTGTGGTCGAGTACTTGCACTTCTATGGAGAAATAGGTGGTTGTGTCCCTGGTCATGATATTTGAGAAGGGGAGAAGAGGCTGAAGTTGTTCATATCTACCTAGTATTGGAAAATATTTGACCATCTTGGCTGATTTCTTTTTGCAAAACTACTGTATGTCTGTTCACTACCTTTCTAGGTTTGTTGTTTTTGTTTTTATTATTTTTGCAGATATTAAAAATTTTTAATTTCTTCGCAGACAAGGTCTAGGTGAGGGGTCAGAGATTGGGGCTGAACTGGGAGGGAGCCTTTGTGTTCTCATGGTGGCCCTGACTTTCAGCTGTGCTGAAACCACTGGCCTGTCACATCACTGCTCTGCCTCAGTATCCCCATCTATAAACGGGAGAATAATACTTGCCTACCTACCTCACAGGGGTGTTGTGAGGATTCATTTGTGATTTTTTTTTTTTTTTTTGTACAGAGCTTTTGAGCATTAAAAACAGCTAAATGTGAAGTGTGCTGATTTGTCTTTAGTGTGGAGCAGGTGTTATAGAACTGGTGTAAGCTGGAGTCCCTGCTCCTTCAGAGTAAGGGTAAGTGGGCAGGTGAGTGGAGAGCATCTACCCTCAGTGCTTCCCAGTCTCAGAAAAGGTGTTTTTTTTCTAGACATCCCTCTCCTTCTTACACATTTCCAATTGTTTCTTACCATTTCACTCAGGATGCCCAGGGCTATCATGCTGAGCCCATCCTTGAAGAAAGCATCATGCCATAGCTGGCTAATTCACACTAAAGTGTGAAGGACTGCTATATCTAGGGAAATGGAACAAGGTGGAATTTCAGGGGCTATAAAAGAGGGCGGACCTCAGCTTCCATTTTCTCCCCCTTGCCAGGTTCTGCTGGGCCCCTTTAGGCCCCTGGATGCTTGAACACGCTTGCATTGAGAGATTGGTGTGTAAAGAGGCAGTGGGGAGAATGAAGCAGAGAGAGCACTGACAGTGGCTTATACCCAAACTCTTCCAGGATTAGGGGGACAAGGCCCTGTGGGATGTAGTTCTGAGGTCAGTGGGGGTTGGTCAAAGTGGAACTCAGAGCCCCTGTTGCTAGAGTTGGTCATCTTTCCAGGCTTCCGGGGAGGGCTTCCTGGGGCTATTTTCTAGCACAGCAGGAAACATATTTCCTAGGCTGCTTCATGTAGTTTCTGAGTGCAAGTGTAGAGGTGTGTGCACCAGGGTGTGTGTGTGTGTGTGTGTGCGCGCGCGCGTGTGTGTGCATGTGTGTGGCGGTCTCACTTCTCTGCCTGGGGTGAGGGGATCTGGGTGGGGATACACAGGAGTGGATGGTGTGTTCATGGGTGTGTCTCACAAGCTCCCCAGCCTGCTCTAGCCCGTGGGGCATTTAGCAGTGACGGGCAGAACTGGCTCCCATTTCAGTAGCTCTTCTGGTCAGTGGCATCTGAAGCCTCTGATACACGAGTGAATATGTGTCAGACTTTAGAGCAGTGCCCAACACACAGCAGGCACGTAATCAGTTTTAACCAACTTTGCAAGGTCCCTCTCCAAGCCCTTGCTCAGCAGTAGTCCCCCATGGCTCACCGAAATATCTTGTCCAAAAGACGCACAAATCTTTTTTTAAATATTTTTTATTTTATTTTATATATATCTTTATTGATTTCAGAGAGTGGAAGGGAGAGGGGGAGAGAGAGAGAGAAACACCAATGATGAGAGAGTCATTGATCGGCTGCAGCCCGCAACCCGGGCATGTGCCCTGACCGGGGATCGAACCCTGATCGCCTGGATCCTAGGTCGACGCTCAACCGCTGAGCCACGCCCGGCCGGGCAAGACGCACAAATCTTAACAAATGTGTATACCTGTGTAACCCCAACACCTACTAAGATATGCAGCCTTACATGTGGGTTATTTTTAATGTTAAAATTTATAAACAATACCTCAAAGTACATAGTCAAACACAAATTGTGTAGGTAATGGCTAGAACTCCTGAGGTTGCATATTACTGGAAACAGCCCCAGCTACCTTAAACAAATACAGGGATTGTAAAACAGTCAGTGGAAGGGTCTCATGGGAGCCCTGCTAGGGAGGCATAGGGGCTGGCAATGACTAGAGTGGGGAACAGGCCTGGAAGCCCTCTGCAGGCACCCATGAGCATGGCCCTCCTCAGGAGAACCTGCTACGGAGAGCGGTTCACACAGCCTGCAGCTACTGCACCTTTGGATCTAACACGGGCCTCAGCCATGCTCCCCTCCAGCCCTCTGTCCCCTCAGTCCTTGCTTCCAGACAAGGACTGAGCTCAGCGATTTCTGCCCGTCCCTGTGCTCGTCCATCCGGCAGCTCATGTGGGGCCTCCCGTTGGTCCCCCAAGAGTTCCTGAGAGCCACGGGCAGTGTGGGGCTCTCCCCTTCACGGTATCGGACCTGCATCACCATCCGAAGGCCCTTCCTGTCTTCTGCTTCCTCCTTTACCTCACAGAAGGGTCCCCAATAAACCTGCACATTGAATCCCGTCTGGGTGTTTGCTGCCCTGGGGAGACCTGGACAACACACCCTCACTCTTGCTTTGACCTCTCTGGGCAGCTCCTCTGTCCTTTCTGGTGAAGGTCAGTGTTCTCTGTCACCGTTTGGGGAAATGACCACCCGGTTTCCAACTTCATATGTTACAGTTCTACCCAAACGAAGTCTTTCTCCCTCTTGCTCTGTCCCCCATCTCAAGTGCGGGGCCACCGATCCTGTGGGCTGTGACCAGAGGGCCAGGAAATTGTTTTTCAACCTTCTCTGTGGATGGAGGGGTGGGGAACAGAGGACTGAGGGGGTTGTAGTGAACTGGGTTGATCCCCAAATCTTCCTATGATGGTGTAAACCTGGTTATTTCCTAATAAAGGTTATTCCCTTTTAAAGGTTTTTGAGATGCACCTTTATTTGTCCCCCTGAAGTGTCCCATTTTACCGTCTCAAATAACAGTTAACGAGCACAGTGATTTCCAACTCCTGCCAGCACTGCTATTCCATTTTTCAAAAAGTTCTTGCCAGTTTTGTGGTTCAAATAGAATCTCATACTTATGTAATTTTATGTTTCTTTTAAGTGACTAGTGAGACTGAAGTTTTTTTTGTTTTGTGTTTTTTTAAATTCTCTCCCGAGGATATTTTTTCCACTGCTTTTCAGAGAGAGTGGGAGGGAGAGAGAGAGAAACATCGATGTGTGAGGGACACACTGATTGGTTGCCTCCTGCACCCGCCCCCCCGGGGCTGTGGATCGAGCCTACAACCAAGGTATGTGCCCTTGACCAGAACTGAACCCGAGACCCTTCAGTCCGAGGGCCAGCCCTCTAACCACTGAGCCAAACCGGCTCGGGCGAGGCTGAACTTTGTCACGTTTATTGGCCATGTATATTTTTCTCTTTTATAGATTGTTTCCTGTGCTGACTTTTCCTTTGGGGTGTTTGTCTTTTTTTATTGATTTGTAAAGACAGTAACACTTTATTTCTCGTATATGTTGCACTGTTGTTAGCTTTAAAATATCACCAGCCACTCACGCTCCCTCGGAGCTGTCCTCCGTCCTGAGCCCTCAGTCTGCACCGCAGCTGGCTGCTGCCAGAACAAGAAGCTTTGCTTACTTTACTGTGTTCTTGATTAGAGCACTTCCTTGGGCAGACACTATATTTAGAGTCATCATCCCATTCAACATTCCAACTCCACCACAAGCTAAGTATTATGATCCCCATTTGCAGATGGGGAGACCGAGGCCAGAGGGTGTCTGACTTCAAGTCGGTGCTCATTTTAGAGGTGGGTGATGGAGCCAGCTCTGGGGGCTGGAATCCTCTCTGACATTTTCCATAATGAGGGAGAGAAATGTCAGTGTTTCTGGAAGTGTCCTAGCTGGGGCGGGCTGGGGAGGGGGTGAGGGAAAGCATGAGTACTTTGAAAGCCCTCCCTCAAGGTCTTGCGGTTCTCGGACGCGATGCTGTTCAAACCCCTGTGTACTTTCAAGAGGTTCCCCTCAACACCCACAAGAAACGCTGTTTCTCCTGCGTCACACTGAAAGATTCTTTAACATGGGCCTTTTAAGTTTCACTTTGCACTTCTTAGCTTATTCTTTCCTTTTCCTACCACCCGCCCACCTCACCCATCAACAGCCCTGCATGACAGTGTGTCCACGCTGTCCACAAGCAATTTTCATTCTTTCTTTGAACTAAACGAGGCCATCTCCTGGGCTGAATTAAACACCAATAGTTTATGAAAATACCCATTTCCTCATTCCCACCCCAACATTTGAGGTCATCCGTCTTAAATTTTTGCCAATCTGATAAAGAAAAAAATTGCCTTTTATTTTTATCTTAATATGACTTTCCCAGTTACTAACAAGATGGAACATTTTTTCATATTTTTATTGGCCACTTGGATTTTCTCTCTTATGTACTTGCTATTTTTCTACTGGGTTGTCTTTTTAAGTTAATAGGCTTAAATTTTTAATGCAATTTGTTTCATTTATAGATATAGATAGGCATTAAGCCAATTCTTTCAGTTTTTCTTGTAACTTTTTAGAGTGGACTTTGTCATAGAGAAGCTATGTTATATAGTCAAATTTATGCATTTTGTATTTTATGTCTTGTGTAAGCAGACCTCCCTTACCCGAGGCTATATATCTATTTCCTGTGTTTCCTTTGACTACTTGCACAGTGTAGCCTTTTGTTTAGTGCTTTAATTCATCTGGAATAAGTTTTGTGTGTGAATGATATGAGGTAGAGAATATGATTTTTTCCAAATGGGCATCCAGCTGGCCCTACATTGAACTACAGCCTTCATCATACATTAGGTCCCCATGTACATGTGGGACCATAGAGTAGACATGTGGTTGTCATTGCTCCCAGCATCCACTCATCTTCCATTGGCCATATCTGACTTTCCATCATCAGGAAGCCACCGAGCTCCCTGAAAGGTGCCTCCTGCATGGTCAGTTGGGCTAAATTTTCTCCCAAGGGTTTTGGGAGAGAATCTGAAGAAAGTAGGTTCTGAGAGATCAAAGCCATCTGCTACCCCCTCCTCCCTTGGAAGGGAAGCCCTGGGTGTGTGTTGGGGGGACAGGGAGGAGGGGGTGCTGTGGAAGCCCTAGTGGAGGGCCATGGGGTCTATAAAAACATTAGGTGGAGGGGGGCTGTGGCCATGTGAGATGACCCCACTCTCTCGGGTTGGCTGGGTCCCTCTGTCCCTCCTTTCTGTGCTAGGCTGGTGCATTCCAATAGGCCCTTGTCCCTCCTGCCTGGGACCCCCCATCAGTGCCCTGGGTGGCATTCTCTCCACTGGGCCTTCTCTCCTTGGCTGAGGACAGCAGGATCGTGGCTTCATACAGACCTTTTCCGGGGAAGGTTTGCTGAGGAGGAAAGTTGGTCCCAGCAGGACCTTGGTGGGGAGGTGAGAGTGGAAGGCCAGTGCAGCAGGCTGTGGTGGGGGTGCTCTATCCCTGTGGCTCCACACACAGCACAGTCTCTGTGGGCGTTTCTTTTTTTTCTCTCTTTTAAATTGTTTTTGTTTATGATGTTATGTTTTTAGTTATGATTTCAAAGAGAGAAAGGGAGAGGGAGAGAGAGAGAAACATGAATGATGAGAGTCATTGATCGGCTGCCTCTTGCGCGCCCCCTACTGGGGATCGAGCCTGCAGCCCGGGAATGTGCCCTGACCAGGAATCGAACCCTGACCTCCTCCTGGTTCATAGGCTGACGCTCAACCATTGAGCCATGCCGGCTGGGCTCTGTGGGTGTTTCTTGAAGGAACAGATACTACCGAGCATTTAATATGTGTCTGACATGTTGCTTCAACCCTCCCAGCCTCAGTTTCTTCTTAAAATGCAGTTTATAATGTCCCCCTGGCCTCCCAACACCCTCTGAGCATGAGCAGGACTCCCCGGCAGTCCCTGGGATCTGAGGCAGGACAAGTGTTCACCCATGAGCAGGGCCCTTTCAGTGCTGCTGTGCCTACATGTTTATAGGCGATTCCACATTAGATCCTCTCCCACACATGGGCTCATGTGTGATCCGAACCCCTGCCGTAGTTGTTAGTTCATCTAGGCGCCACATGAGGAACTGGGGACTCAGAGGGGAAGCTACTTGCTCAGGATCACTTAGCAAGTAAGGGCGTGGCCCACCACACACATCTGGTCTGGGAAGGCCTTGGAAATGCTGTGCATTCCAGATGGTACTAATTAGGGCTCTCTTGCCCAGTTTTGTTGATGCAACAAGGACAATAAATAAACAAATGCTTTTTGGAAATAATTGGGGGACATAATTAGGGAAGAAATGACCAGAACGTCTAAATCACTGAACCTTTTTAAGGAAAGCCCTAGTATTATTTCCATATACACTATAGGTGATAGCCAAGAATAAGCTACTGTACGACCCAGCTGGGGTCCCTGTGGCACCTGCTGAAAGGGGAAGATAAGAATCACGAGGGATTACTTATGGTTTACAAGCTAATTTGCACGGTTTGCCTGACAAGCACATTTGCATGGTTTAAATGGTTTCCAAAGAACTTGAAAGCAGTTTGGGTTCTTAACAAAGTTATAGAATCCCTTTCCATCTCATTTGCCCTGTGAATTGGCTCAGCAAACCGTATTTTTTGTTTTGTTTATGTTTAGACTGTGGCTCCAGCTTAAACATAGGCTTTTCTGTTTCTCCTCTGCCCAGCTTGCTGTTTAGGGGGCAGGCGGGCCCGTCCCCTGAGCTGCCTCCACATCAGGCTGCTCCCTCAGCTGTGGGCTTCCTGGGGGGGGGGGGAGGGCCCTTGGAACGGATGGGAGTGGCTGCTAAGGAGTGAGGCCCTCTGGGCCAGTTTGAGAAAGCCCCTTTCCTGTCTTGCCTGTGGGGTCCTCACCTGCCAGCTGCGGGTGTTAGAGAGATAGAGAGGAGGTCAGTATGCCCAGCTTGGTGCCTGACACACGTGCTTGCCTGTGAACTCATGCCCCCTACTTGTCCTTCAAGTTTCCTGCAATTCCCAATCCAGCCTCCCCACCCTCTGCTGGCCCATTGGCAGCAGAACCCCTGGTTTGAATCTCAGTTTTCCCAGCACTAAACGGCTGGGGGTTTGGGTAAGTTATCAAACATTTTTGTGCTTCGATTTCCTCATCTGTGAAGTGGGGCTCTTAGGAAAATTAAATGAAATAATGCATTTTTACGCAGGGCCTGTCCCACAGTGGGCACTAAAGAAATGGTAGATAAAGGTAAAAACAAACAAGAAACCCTGAATTCCCCTTATCACTTTGACATTTATTATGAGTTTGTGCTTGTGCTCTTTTGTACAAGTGCCTGAGGACAGAGGCACCTGGGATGGCTCTGATCCGAAGTTCCTTCCTCCAAATGTAGGGGCTCTTCATGCTGTGGCTCTTGAATTGTTTCGAAGTAAAGGAGGAAGAGTTGGGGTGCAGTTGGCCTTTCTGGATGAGGGATGGGTTGTGGGGAGCTGCTCCTGGCCAAGGGAAGGTGAAGAGGGAGAAGCCAGGAGCTTTCCCTCCAGCCCAGCCAAGGCTCTTCTCAGGTGCAGGGCTCCAGGGCCCACAGTCCTCCCCCCCCCCCCCCCCCCCGTCCCTCCCTCATCTCCTTTTACCCCCATCCCCACTCCAGGCCAAACAATCTGTTCTCAGTCCTCAGTCATGTTAATTAGTTTTGGTCCAACAAATGTTTTCGTGTTTGTGATTTCTCTTTCAGACCAGGCTTGGTGGGAATTCTGAGATAAACAGATCATGGCCCCTACACTCAGTGAGCTCATAGTCCTCTGTGTGCGTGTGTGTGTATGTGAGAGGGTACATGTAAACATCCATTCATTCAACAATGTTTATTGAGCACTTACTCTGTGCTAGGCCTGGCCCATGCTAGAGGCTATGGAGACAGTGACGAGTAAGACAGAATGAGACAGTCTGCCAGGAAAGAGGACCCTGAGGCCCAGTAACGGGTGCCTGTCCATTCAGCTTCCTTCCTGCTCCCCAACCGCACTGGCCAGTGACCACTGGATCCATGTTCAAGTCCTGATTTGACAGGAGGGAAGGAAGGCACAAGCAGGCCAAGGCAGAGAAGCTAGCTAAGAAGGTAGGTGCAAGCTGTGGAAACAGTTTGATGGTTTTTCAAAAGGTTAAACAGAACTCTCACATGACCCAGCACTCTCACTCTCAGGTGTTTGTCTAAAAGGAGTGAAAGCAGAGACACAAACAATTACTGGAGCCCCAGTGTTCATAGCAACATTATTTACAATAGCCAAAATGTGGGAAAAACCCAAGTGTCCATCAACAGATGAATCGTTAAGCAAAATGATATATCCATGCAATGGAATATTATGTACCCATGAAAGGAATGAAGTCCTGACACATGCTACAACATGGATGGACTTGGAAACATCATGCTAAGTGAAAGAAGCCAGACCCAGAAGACAAATACAGGGCGGGGCAAAGTAGGTTTATAGTTGTTTGTATGGAAAATAATGCAATCATTAATAAATAATAGTACAAGAATAAACTCTGTTTCATGTACTCACAACTGCAAACCTACTTTTACCCCACCCTGTAGTGTCTGATCCCACATATATGAGAGACCTGTAATAGGCAAATTCATAAGGATGGAAAACAGGATAGAGAATAGAGCTTACCAGAAGCTGCTGGTGGTGGGGGGTGTTAACTATTGTTTAATGGACACAGAGTTTTTCCTGGAGGTGATGAAAGTGTCAGGTCTAGATAGGGGTGACACACAGCACTGTGAGTGTTTTCAATGAACTGGACGCTTACGAATGGTCACAATAATAAATACTATGCTACGCATGTTTTATCACGTTTTTAGAAAGCGAGTGGCAGGGTGGCATGAGAGATTGCTCCTCCTGAGACATCCCCCTGAAACGGGTCCTTGTCAGCCATGTTAAGGCACATGTTGAAGATGGTGATAAGGGTGGTGGAGGGGAGACAGGGCACAGTACACTCTCGACGTTCAGGAGTCAAACCAGGGTCTGGTGGAGAAGGTTCCAAACAAAGGTGAGGGGAGGGTCCCCAGCTTTCTGTGATATCTCATTTCTCTCTCTCTCTCTTTTTTTTTTTTTTTAAATGTTTTTATTGATTTCAGCAAGGGAGAGGGAGAGAGAGATAGAAACATCAACGATGAGAGAGAGTCATTGATCGGCTGCCTCCTGCTGGGGATCGAGCTCAAAACCCGGGCATGTGCCCCGACCAGGAATCGAACTGTGACCTCCTGGTTCATGGGTCGACGCTCAGCCACTGAGCCACGCCCGCCGGGCTGTGATATCTCATTTCTACAGTGGGCATGAGTACCTCCCCTCGCAGGCTTGTTGGGAAGATTAAATACACTGATACATGTACAGTCCTTAAAACACCACATTAACCACTCAAGAAATAGTATTTCTTAGCATTGCGTTTCTTAGCATAGCGTTAGTGAGAGAATGGAAGTGAAGAGGCAGGGAAAGGGAGTGAGGTCTCTCTCAGTTACTCCCACTTGGAAAAATGCTTTAAAAAATCAAATCACACAAAGTCCCGAGTTACCACGGAGAGGGAGAAGCAGGCATGTAACCATGCCCTCCCTCACCGACCCCCTCCCGATGATAGAAGACCTTGGGTGGAGGCCAAGGCCCTAGTTCTAACGGTGATGCTTCCTGTGAGTAAAGAGGGACAGGAGACCAGGACGTTTTCTTGAGGCCCCTTCACTGTGTGGCTGGTAAGTATCACAGGGAATTCGGGTTTCCCAGGAGAAAAGCCAGTGTCCTGCCAGCGAACTGATGTCACTGCCTTTTAAAGACTAAACCAGGAACCAGCTGTTGTGGAGATTAACTGTGAGCCCAGATGTGCACTTGGAGCCCCACAGTAAACAAATTAGGATTATACCCTGCAAAACAACAACAGCTGTTCTGGTTCTGGCCCCTGGGGTTGTGTATCTGGGCCTTTGAGAAAAGAAAGGCAAATGGAGCGGGGCTCCTTCAAGCATCTGGAAAGCCATGTTTCTGGGGTCCACCTGCAGAGCAGGTTCACAGTAATTAGGATGTTGGGTCCGTTCAGCCATACCTGCTGAGGGTCAGGGACTAGATGCTTATAGAAGCAGGGCCTAGCCCCCCTGGGCTGGACAGCAGTGCAGAAGTCATTGTTCTAGCCCCCTTTTTTACAGCTGGGGACCCTGGGGTCTGCAGGGAGAGTTTTATGTGATTGCAATGTACTAAAAGAACTGATGGAGGTGGGGCTCAGTCTCAGATCAAAAGTGAGGCTCACATGATAGATCTCTATGGCTAGCCTGGGGTGAATGCATGGCCAGGCTCATTTCATTTGTGGTTGGGTTTCAGTTGTTGGCTGTGAGGGGGGTTGATCTCTTTCTGTGTGACACTAACTCTAACGGCCTCATGAGAATCTCACCCTTGACCCTGGTGTCAGCTGCACCAGACCTACCCCCCATCCGGAACAGCAGAAAGCCAGGCAGACAGTCTGCCCCTGCCGATGTGTGTCGCCGCCTGGCTGTGGAAGACTTGGCTAGAAAGGACCTCATCAGGCAGCAGAGGGGGTGGCGAGAAGAATCCCATGAGCAGGTTAAAGTGGTGGACCTGGCTGGCCCTTCTGAGGTCACGACCTTCCTAGGCCAAGTGAGCACCAGCTGTCCCCAGAGAAAGAGCTGCCCCCGCTGGAACTGACGCAATTAGCGACTGAGTCAACTGAGAAATGAGAGGTCTGGGTGGGTAACAGTCAAGAGGTTTTCATGTCTCTGGCCAGTAACGGAGAGGAAGGGGCTGGCCCAGTCCCACGTTCACCTCTACCTGGGCAGTGTGTGTCCCCTCTCTGGCTCCTTCACAGAAGTGAGGGGAGGTAACTGCCTGGACTGGAGTCAGTTCAGTGGTTCTTCTGCCCAACCAAGTCTGAGATGGGCTCAGAGATTTAGATCCACAGAACCCCTAACCAAGACCAGGGCTGGATGTTATAAGGAGGCAGTGTAACATGATGGCTCGTGTTCTTCCCCATGTAAAACAGCTGCCTCTGGAGGTAATGAGCTCCCTGACTCCGGGAGAGTTTGAGCAGAAGCTGGAAGATTCCTTGGTGGATTTCATTCATTCATTCATTCATTCATTCATTCATTCATTCATTCACTCATTCATTCACCCATCTGATAATCCACCCAATATTTTTCAAGCATCAGACATGCCAGGTGCTGGACTAATTGATTCAACTACGAATAAGATAGATATGGCCTTTGGCCCTTGGGAAATAATGGGAACTATAGGCACAGAGTAGTGGGAGCCATGACCTAGACCTGGCAGTCACAGAAGGCTTCCTGGAGGAAGCCACATTTGAAGCTGAAGCCTGAAGCTGAGGAAGACTTAAGACAGAGGAGAAAAGTTCCAGAAAGAGGAGGCAGCATGTGCGGAGGGCTAGAGAGAGTATGGCCAACAGAGGAACAAGTAAGCTCAGTGAGGCAGGGCTTAGTGAGGGGAGAACAGAGTTGAGAGTGGGGTCATGCTAGGAAGTTTGAGTTTATCCCAAGACCCACAAGGAACGAATGAAAGGCTTTAAGCAGAGCAATGATGTGGTGAGATGTGCTTCTTAGCTGGTTTCCCAGAGGCAGACCTTGAGATGGGGATTTGTGGGTAGTTTATGTGGGAAGTGATTCCAGAAAATACCAGTAGGGGAGTGGGGATTCAAGACAGGGAAGGAAGTCAGCCAAGAGAGCGTGTGTGGCCAAGCAAGTCGCCTCTGTGGGTACTGGAGCCTAATCCTGCTGGGGAACTCTGGGAGCCAGCATAGAACTTTCCTTCAGAGTTATTCCCTGAAGGGGTCGGAGCTGGGGTATTTATAAACCACCTCCACTGGCTGCAGAAGACTGTTCGGGGCTGGGCGGGGCATGGACGCTTCCCCAACACAGGTCTTCCAATGGGACAGAGAGAGTGGGCTGCAGAATGGGCCTTCAGACAGAGATGCAGGGCTTGGCTTAAAGTGGGGCCCCAGGGGCCATGGGCAGGGCGTTGGCACCACTGTGACTGTGGGGTGGAGATACAGGCAGGGGCATACAGGGGCCTGGAGGTCAGTGAGGAGGCAACAGGAAGACTTAGCCAAGCAAGAGATGTTGGCAGCCTGGGCTGGAGAAGCTGTGGTTATAGGCAGAACGGGACAATGTCAGGATGCAGACATGGCTGGCCTTGGTGACAGATGTGAGGGGATGAAGACGCTGTAGAGGAACCGCAGCCTCTCAGAGCCACTGCGGGCTCCTGCACCTCCCCAGGGCTCCCCCTCATCTGCATGCTGCTGCTCCTTCCGCAGGCCTCCTCTGCCTGCACACATCTGAGACGCCGACACAACCCACAGGGCGGCCAAGGGCCGTACCCCAGAGACCATGAAGCATGTTTGAAGGGAGATGAAGGTGCTGTGGCAACTGCTTAAAAACACAGACTGGGTTGTGGTCTTGAAAGAGATCACTTGGACCGCGGGTGGGGGCGCTCGCGCACTTGTGTGTGTGTGTGTGTGCGTGTGCGTGTGTGTGTTGGGGGGGTGAGTAGGAATGAAAAAGAGAAAAGCAACCCAGCCAAGCCCCCTACCCTGAATGTCACCCCACTCCCTGAACCTTCCATTATGCTCCCATCTGTCCCCCATGTGGCCTCACGAGGACAGATGCGCCCCGTGGCTTCTCCCCTGGCCGCCCAGGGCCGGCTCCAGGCAGGCGCAGCCTGTTGAGTGATGGAGCCGTGCACAGTCTCTTCCCTTCTGGGCTTCATGTCTTTGGGACGGAGGGAAGGGAGGTGCTGGGGACAGTTGAGTGGTGGTTCTAAGGACCTGGGCCCACAAGGGTGGGGTGGAGGGTGGCTGGAGAAGGGGGTGGGGGTGCTGAAACAGAAAGGGAGAAGAAAATGGGATCGTGTCACCAACCAGGGTTTACTGTCCCCAGTGATAAAATCCCAGTTTAATTGATGAGATAAGTAGAAAAAGAAACCAATGACCGGGGGGAGTTGGTGTACGGATGCCTGGCTCCTTCCATCCCCAGCTTCGATAACTCTGAAGCTTGAGTTCTTTGCTGGCTCTGGTTGTCCACAGCAGTGATTTGCCAGATAATGTACCTTTTATGGGCCACCTTCCCTTCTCCCCTACTGGAGCTTCCTGGGACTGCCTCCTACATAAATGACCTACACTCAGGTCCTGATCTCTTTTGAAGAGACCCCCACACCCCTATAGGTGCATCCGACCAGCAGACCCAGTCATGTGTCCTTTCCTAGTTACAGAAGAAGCATTTTCAGCTTCTGGGTCAGGGAGGTGGCTCTGTTTCACATCAGGACTCCTAGGTGGTGTATCATCAAGGTCGCAGTAAGAAGCTATCTCAGTCCATTTGGGCTGCTATAACAAAATACTACCAACTGGGTGGCTTATAAACAACAGAAATTTATTTCTCACAGTCCTGGAGGCTGGAAGTCCAAGGTCAAGGTGCCAGCAGATTCAGTGGGCCCACTTTCTGGTTCATAGATGGTGCCTTCCTGCTGTGTCCTCACATGGTGGAAAGGGCAAGGGGCCTCTCTGGGACCCCTCTTGTAAGGGCAGTAATCCCTTGTCCAGCTGTTGTGGATCAGGGGTTGAGCATCAACCTATGATCCAGGAGATCCCGGTTCAATTCTTGGTCAGGGCACATGCCAGGGTTGAGGGCTCGATCCCCAGTAGGTGGCATGCAGGAGGCAGCCGATCAATGACTCATCACTGGTGTTTCTCTCCCTCCCTCTGAAATCAATAAAAGCATATAAAAAAAAAATAAGGGCAGAATTTCATATGATCACCTCCCAAAGGCCATCGCCTTGGGGATTACAATGTCAACATATGAATTTTGGGGGGACACAAACATTCAGAAACCAATGGCATATTCAAATGATATTTTGAGGGCATTTGTCTATAAAGGGCTTATTTACAAAGCCTTAGGGCTGTGGGGAGGCACGAGGGACAGTGTAGTCACTCAGGATTCACACCAGCAGAGCTGTTGCCACCCTGAGGTCTGAGGGAATAAAGGGAGGGGAGGTTACTGGGATCCAGGAAAAAAGAGACAGCTGTGCAGAGGCCCCCTGGAGAGGAAGAGGGACATAGCCAACCCAAGGCCACCTCGCTGAGAGACACTGAGGGGAGTAAATGCCTAGAGATCTCCCCTCCCTCCAGTCTCTTGCCCACTGACAGGCTCAGACAGGTGAGTCTCCTGGGCCAGAGCAGTGGAGAGCAGAGTGCAGATGAGACCTGGAGGGCAAATGGAAGATATCTGGTATAGTGGGGAATTTCCCAAACAAACAAGGACACTCAGGTGTGACAAAGTGTCTCCATGTCCACGCGGGGTGGAAACTAAAATGTGTTAGATTTTGAGTTACTGCTGAGAGCTCCATGACGGCCCCTCAACAAGAATGGGCCATTCCCTCTCCTTGGTCATATCCCACCATCTCCCCCAATGAGCCAGGCTTTCTGAGCCCTGTTGTCCTCTCCAAAGCTGTGCTTGGAGTGGAATGCCCAGGACTCGGAGAGACCTGGCTCTGCCACCAACTTCTGTAACCACAGTTAAGTCAATCCCTTCTCCTTCTGGCCCTCACTTTCCCTATAGGTAAAACCAGAAAGGTCAACCAGATGACCTTTCAGGATGCCTTTCATAGCACTGACCTTCTAGGAAGCCTCATGGCACCCTGAGAAGGGAGTAAAACAAAGGTTATCCTTTTGGGAAACCAAGGCCCAGGGAGCAGAAGGGCTTGTTGGAGGTCACTGACCACGTGGAAGTCAATGACCAAGACTCCCATCGCTTATCAGAGCTGTCCCCTGAGCCTGCCCTGCCCCTGCTTGCCTACCATATTTATTTTCGATTAGTGCAGCAGTCAATGTGAAGTTTCAAGATTTCTTGTCTGCTCTTGTTTGTGTGTGTGGCTGTGAACGGAAACGTGTTAAGAACGGTGGTTTTAAGCTGATTTTTAGAGCTCACCTGTCTCTCTTGCCCCACTTGAGGATTCAGAGTCAGTGTAATATCACTTTGGGAACTTTCGAGCCCAGGGGTCCACACAAGCCTCAAGGGGCTTACTTTATAGGGCGTTTCAAAGAGAGTCAGGAGGCCATGCCAGCAACTCTGAGCCTCCTGACAACTGCCCTGCACAGCCTGTGGGCCTGTTCCTAGGCCTGTGTCCTAGGCACATGAAACAAAGACCATTTCATTTTATATCAGAGCCCAAGACTCTGGCATTTACTGTACTCCAAGGCCAGGAGGTCCTCCGACACTACCTTCTTGGAACCACTGCCCTCTCCTCTCAGATTGTGGGACAGGAGAGAGCTGTTCAGCCTGTGAAATAGGTTCTGATGAAGTCAGAGTTTCCAAATTGATTGCTCCAGATCAATGATGGCACACATACATGTTCTCTTTGGCCTGTACCATGTTTTCCCACATCAGTTTATTTTTACAAGGTGAAATGAATTGCCAACAATTAGAAATCAAATTGGTTACTTTAAGATTTCTGGTTACTTTAAAATTCTAGAAGACCTGGCAGCACTGGGCTCACATTCCTGCCTGGGAATGTTTGGCTGGTGCAGAGCTACAGCACCCGCTCACCCCCCAAATAAGACATGTGCCCTTCAGTTCACCATAGTCCTTCCCATTCCTTATTGTCTCCCAGCTGGGAGCTGAATGTCCATTGACACTTATCACCAAGTTTATGCTGCTGTTTCTCATATCAGAGAGTTATGAGGAAACTAAAATATTTTGGGTCCCCACATTTCCAACAAAAGTGGAAAGCAAGTTTATTTATATTACCTGCTTGCCCCGGAGGTGGGCCACCAGTCCCATTGTATAGGGATGTTAGAGTAGAAGTTTATCTCCAGAGCTGTGTTTGGTCCCCATCTTCTCCTCTGTCACAATGACCACCATTACAGTTGTCATCACACCACATTTATTGGTTCTCTGGCAGATTATGTACACAATGAAACAGGTCAAGATAGTCCTTGGTTTGTCTGAGAGGCAGTTTGGTGGGCAAAGAAGACAGTAAACAGGGCAGCTGGGAGAAGAAGGGGTTAGATCTAATATGATGAAAAATTCACCATGGTATAAAGGGCTGCAAGGGAAGCTCTTAAATGACACCAAGCAGCCTGGTGGGAATGTCCCCCTGGCCTTCTGCCCAGCTCCTGACCTAAGCGTCGGCCTGTGTAGCAACTGTAGGGCACAGCCCGGCAACAGCTCATTTCCTGGGCTCAAGAATGTTGGAGAGCCAAGGCAGTTTGGACAGGGACTCAGGGCTGGTCTATAAATTCAGCTACCTCACTGAAAAAAAAAAGCAAAAGCAAAAGCCTGTTTTCCATCTGTCTAATAGGGATATGAAGATAGATGGGCCCTGGCTCCCTCAGTGAGAACCCCTTCAGTCCGGGCACAGGGACTCTATGGGCCCCCTGTTGTCACCACACCGCTCCACTCCGGTTTCCTGGAGGCTCCCCTAGCAGTCCTTGGGGGGCGTACTCCAGGCAGGTTCCCCCTGTCAGGTGAGGCAAGCATTTGGCAAGGTAGAAGAATTTCAGTCTACCGTGATTCAGATTACACTGCACCTCCACCTCTTTTAGGCTAGACTGTGGTGCCCGGTCACAGGTGCCGAGGAGGTCATCATCCCAGCCATAGTCTTGGTCCCAGACCTGCACCCTCAGGGGCCCCCCTGTGGCCAGGATCACATTCCCAAAGTCCAGCCGTGTCTTCCACTGGGGGTTGTTATTGTTCCACACTGTGCCCGTCCTCAGCTCCTGGCCTCCAAAGAAGACCTTCAAATAGGCGTCAGTGGAAGTAATTATGTCTCCCCACAGACCTGTGGCCTGGAAGTTCATAACCGCTAGCTGGGCCAGGCCTCTCTGCCGGGGACAGCAGTCCTGGTTGGTGACTGATGTGCCATGGCACACACACAGGCAGGGGTTATGGGGGCTCTTCTGCTGCCCTGGGGGGCAGGGCCGGCTGCAGTTCTTCCAGCGTGCCTTGTCCATCAGGTACTTGCTCACGGCCTGCCTCAGTGCCTCCCGCCGTGGGTCCTGCTTCTTCAAAAGCACGTGCAGAGGCTCCAAGGTATAGTCCACTGGGCCAGGAGAGTCCACCAGCGAGGTCACCCAGGCTGAGAATTGCTCTTGCCCGGTGTGCTTCCCGAACAGCAGGTCGGTCATGGAGAGGTGGTTGCCACCCACCACTTTGGAGTAGCGCTCCTGGTAGACCTGGTGGAAGGAGGCTTTCATCTTATGCTGCTTCTTCTTCTCCTCACAGGCCTTGTATTCCATGGAGGACTCGGCGAGCTTGCCTATGCTGACCTGGGCCTCGACGGCCAGGCAGTCCGCCACCTCGTTGGCCGTGAGCCCTTCCAGGGCCAGCTCGCAGGTGCGCAGGGCGGTGAGGGCAGAGACCCTGCCGCCCAGCTCCATGGAGTGGATAAAGTGGGTGCCATAGTGGGAGATGAGGCTGCGGTAGTCGGGCTCGGTGGAGGCATTGAAGTGGGGGGGCAGGGCGGTGATGGCCTTCTTGAACTCGGGGTGGAGTGGCGGAGAGTGCACCAGCCGAAAACTGTGGGGGAGAGAAAAACATCAAGGGGGGCCCAGCAGTGGGTAGTCTGTCCCTGATTCCATAACTCCCTCAAGATTGCCCGAGGTCACATGTAAGGGGCAGAACTAGGAGACCCACTCTGTCTATAGCTCCTCAATGACCTAGCTACTTTGTCAAGGCATTTTCGCTTTTCCTTTACAAAATAAAGTTTTTTCTTTCCTTTTTATTTTCTAATTATAAAAACGATGGCACTGCACTGATGGTATTCCTCTAGCTTTGGACCCTTGTCTTGTGTGTTCTTCGTCTGTCTGTCCCTTGGATTGGGCCCCATATGCCTGGATTCCTGGCAGCTCTGGCCATGCAGGCAGGAGGTGCCTGCCTTGTCTCACTGTGGGGTAAACCTGGCCTCCCAGTGAGAAATCGGGGCAGGTGACTTGGGGTTGCCCATTGAAACCGTGCATTTCTTAGGAGTGGGACCTGAGGGTGGGTGGTGTGACCACTCTTGCTCAGCACTGTAGCCTTAATTCCTAACACACAGTAGGCATGAATAGTGTCTGAGTGGATGAAAGAGGCCCAGGGATGGGAGGCATCCAGCTAGGTCTCTTGCCCACAGAAGGCTGGCAATGCCCACTCAGAAGGCCTGAAAGCACCATGTTGGGGCTCTCAGGACAGCTTTGCTTGCTTCCCCTCCACCTGTGCCCTCCCTGGGCTCTTCCAGAGCAGGGCCAGGGGGCACTGAACCACCTGGTGTGTGAGAACCTGGGCTGTGGCTTCCTCCTGGTGGAAACAGCCTCAAGTCCCCACTCTCCATTCCAGGGCTCCCAGACCACCCAGAACCCTCAGAACTTTTTCAAGCCCCCTCTGCCGCCACTCCAGTGCTCACCTGTAGAAGCGACACTCTATTGTGTCACTTCTAAAGCTGTACTGGTCCTGGTGGGTTTTCTCGGCCGCAAAATTGGCTTCCTTGGAGTGTGAGCCGGCCACTGATACTCGAACACTGGTGCTGGGTTTGGGATTTACTTCCAGCCCCACCCGCCAGTCATTGCGGATGCTGGAAGCTGCATCCTTGGCCACGTCCTCAGTGGAACTGGCCTTGGCCTTGATCAGGTGGCTCTGGCAGCCTGAGCCGTGGGCGCGCCAGTGGGTGAGCGCCACAGGCAGGCGCCGGAGGGCATTATTTTGTAGTGTGTTGTGGCAGAGGGTGCAGGTGCGGTCCCGCCGTAGATATGTCTCTGTGTTCACTGGGAAGGAGCCTGAGCGCTGGAGATTGGTCACATCCACACCCTCCCCTGCTAGCAAAGAGCCAGGCACAAACTTGCGAACCTTCTGGCACTCAGATCGCGCAGCAGTGTAGCAGTAGCCAGGGGCAGGTGTGGGTAGTAGCAGGAGTAGGATGCCCAAGAGGAGCACATGGGTGGCCATGGAGCTGTGGAGACAGGGGGTGTTTGGGCTGTGGGAAGCTGGGGACAGATGCAAGGAGAATGTCTGGCCTCTCCCCTCGACTGTGGATGATCAGGGCATGTAGAATGGGGAAGGAATGAGATATCTCTTACATCACTGATTGTTAGAGCTGGAATGGCCTTTACAAACCTGGTCACCTCCTGCCTTGTACAGATGGGCCTAGAGAGAAGTGACTTACCCAAGGTCACACAGCCAGAAGGAGCTCCTTGCTAGGATTTCCACTATTTAAGGCCTACTGGGGATCCAGATTGATGGCTCTGTCCCCTCAGTGGCTACTGGTGGGGAAGGGGTTCTGTGTGCACAGGAGGGGAACAGAGAGTAGCCGTAGTAGATTTGGGAAGGGACCCAGGGACTCTAGAGAAGACTGGATTCTGGAGAAGTGCCATTCTGGGCCCTGGAACAAGCCATGCTTTCCCCATTCCACCTCTCTCTCTCTCTCTCTCTTCCACTAAGCCTTTAATGGAAATGCAAAGAAATGAGGTTGTACACCACCATTATGATCCCAATCTTCCCTCTGGGGCCCTCTCTTTGAGCCTCGTGGAAGAACATCAGCCTAAATTCTAGAATAAAAGCTCTCCGAAGGCTTATGCCCAGTGGATCCTGTGTGGGAGGGTCCTTTAAGTTTGCTCTCCAGATCTCCTGACGCTCGAGTCTGCTTTTCGGCATTCCCCGCCACACTCCGGGGAATTCTGGCCTGACTATGAGCTTCCTTTTGCCCACTATTGGACAATGATTAGTTGTAAGGTTCTTCATTTTGAGGTGGTCCTGGAGTCTCACCTGAGCCTACTCATGACCTGGAATCTCCTCTCTCTACCTCTATCCAAAATTAGCTCCTCAGGGGCCGCTCCCCTCCAGCACCTTCCCCGGGCCAGCAGCTTCTCCGGATCCCTGGGACTATGGAGAGCAGGAACTTGCCCTGCATTCCTGCTGGAGTCTCTGTGCCTGACCGAGAGGAGCGGCTTGAATGGTGGAGCTCCAGGCAACACGGCAGTCCCTGGGGTGGTAACAGAATAGGGAGGGTCTCTCAAAGGCGGACAGGTTATGGCAATCAGGAGGCCAACACAGTTCATATCCTTAATCCAAGGAACTAGTCTCCCTCTTGGCGCTCATCCTGTTATCTCCCAGGAAGCCTGTTTCCAGCTGTCAACATTTTAAGGGGTTTCAGAGACATATATTCTAACCTCAAGTGTGAGGAAACTGAGGCCCGGAGTCAGCACTAAGCTGCCCAGGGAATTAGTGACAAGCATAGCCTGGGTCCCAAGTCTCTTGTCTTACGGGTCACGACACTTCCTGCTCCATCAGGTTCTTCCTCCAAAGGAGCAGCCCCACTCCAGTGCGCCTCTGGCCCCACCCAGGACTCCCAGCCTCCCTGAACCCCTGCTTCCTCCGTACCTGGAGTCTCCGCAGAGATGCTCTCATGCAGACACCCTCTAGCCACGGGAGGCTCCTGAAGTGGTGGTGTCAGCCCTCCAGGCAGGCTCACCACACAGCTCATCACCAGGCCTCCACTGTTGACATCACTTCTGCTTCCTGCCCTGCCCCCCAACTGTGGTCACACACCCCCCTCGCTCTCTCCCCTCCCACCAGCACCCACCCTGTCCTCACCTCTTCATCCGGCCCTGCTGACAGCCCTCAGGAAGCAAACTGTGAAGGCCAGAGGTTCAGTCTCCAAGTAGAGCAGCCTGGGGTGCGGGGCCCTGGGGCAAACAGTGAGGCCTCGAGTGGAGAGAACACAGGGGCTTGAGGACTTCCATGCTCAGCTCTGGTGTCAATGAGCAGGCCCCAGGGGTGGCTTCCCTGCCTCTACAGCACTGCGGGAGGGCCACCTAGGAGGCAGAGCAGAGCAGGCACTCACAGCATGGGCTCGGGCTTGGGCCAGGCGTCGGCCAGCCGTATACTAGCTGTGTGGCCTGGCAAGTTCCTTTAGCTTCTCTGGCCCTCAGTTTCCTCAACTAAAAGTGAGAATAACAATAGCGTAGACCCCAGAGGTTGTGAAAATTTGGGGAGTTACTACATGTGAAGTGCTTAGGACAGTGCCTGGCCCTCAGCCAGTGTTCATACATGTGACCATTCCATCTTCTGTGAGTGGGGTGTACATGTATGGGGGAAATAAACATTTTCAAACCTCCTTGCCCACTTCCTGCCCACACCTACATCCCAGCCCAGCCCAGGCTCTGAGCTCCAAACACGTACCCCAGGACAGGGCCTCCTGTTCCTATCTTTGTGAGAACTAGCGGCCGAACTGGTCTCCAGCCTCCCCCTCCCAGCCTCCTCACCAGCCTTGGCCTGTGGCTACAGCCACAGAGTGGCTAGATGGACAGCTGTGGGCTCTGCTAGGGAGAGATATTTGGGTGGGGCCAGAGGCTCAGGGTCATCATTTTTTTTCTTCCCTGAGGTCAGGGTGGGTAGTTTCCATGACTCACAGGGCAACTTCTGGGGGGCAAAATCATACTGATCTGAGGTGGGGACAGCTGGGTAAGTGGGGAACTGTTCTCTTAACTTCGCTCTCCCACTGCGTCGATGATGGGAACAGAGAGCCACAGACCCTAGACCACATGTGACACCATGAAGTGGCTTATACCTTTGGTTCACGTTCTCCCTTACGTCCCCTGCTCTTACGGAAAGAAGGGCTTACACTGCCTTCTCGGACCTGACCCACCCCCTCCCCTTACTGATCCCCTCCCGCTCCCAGAGATTGCAGCCTCCTGACCCCGTTCCAGCTCCTGCCCAGGACCTGACTCAGATGGCCAGGCCGTGAGGAGGATAGTTCTGACTGCTCTGGAGATCAGTCTGAAGGGCGTGGAAACCCCGTAGGAAGAGAAGCTGAGATAGCGGGAGCAGGCTCTGATCTCAGCTTTGCTGAGAACTTGCTGCGTGACTCTTGGCAGGAGCGTTCCCGTCCTGTGCTAAGTGAGTTTGCTCATCTATGAAATCAAAGGGAGAGCTTGAGGATGTCTAAGAATCCTTAGATCTTAAGTGCTGAGCAGTGCATTTAGCGGGTTGTGCACTGTGGGTGAAGTGGCTTGTGTCCAGGAGATGTTGGTGGGCAGCCCATGAAAGGCAAGTGGTGACATGGAGGTTTGGGCCTATGTGACTGTTGAAACTTGGTACTTAAAATGTGCTTTAAGCATAGTTTTTCCTCAGAGATATAAGTTTCAACTGCCAGATACCATCTCTATGGTTTATTATTAACAACTTTGTTGAAATATAATTCACAACTATATTGTACAATTCAGTGGGTTCTTAATATAGTTGCAGAATTGTGCACCAGTCCCCACAACCAATCCAGAACATTTTTGTCACTCACTGAAGAAACCCCGTACCCGTGAGCAGTCATGGCTTGTTTTCCCCAACACTCACCTACCGTCTGTCTCTGCGGGTTTCCCGATTTGGACATTTGATGTTAACTGAATCATATGAGATATGAACTTCTGTGTCTGACTTACCGACAATGTTTTTAAGGTTCAAGCGCGTCGTAGCATGTGTCAGCACTTTATTCCTTTTCATCACTGATTGATGTTGAGTTGTATGAATGTACCACTTTTTTACTCATTTATCAGTTGATGGACATTTCAGTTGCTTTCACTTTCTGGCTGCTAATAATGCTGCGATGAACATTTGTGTCCAAGTTTTGTGTGAACGTAAGTTTTCATTTCTCTTAGGTATAAACGTGGGAGTGGAATTGCTGGGTCATATGGTAACTTTTTTAGGAACTGCTTTACTATGTGGCTGCACCACTTGACATTCCTCCCAGCAACGTGTGAGGGGCCCACCTTCCCCACATCCTTGAGAGGATCTTACTTTTTGATTATTGCCTTTCTTGTGTATCTGAAACGATTTTGATTTGGATTTCCCCAATAGCTAATGGTGTTGAGCATCTTTTCATTTTCTTATTGATTCGTTTGTCTATATTTTTTGGAGAAGTGTCCATTCAAGTCTTTTGCCCATTTTTGAATTCGGTTGCCTTTTAATTGTTGATTTATAATAGTTCTTTATATATTTTAGATTCTAGGCCCTTATTAGATATATGTTTGCAAATATTTTCTCCTATTCTGTGAGTTCTTTTTACTCTCTTGATGGTATTCTTTGAAGCACAAAAGTTTTTAATTTTAATAAAGTCCTATTTATTTATTTATTTATTTATTTATTTATTTATTTATTTATTTATTTATTTTTGTTGCTTTTACTTTTAATAGCATATCCAAGAAGTCTTTACCTAACCTAAGGTCATGAAGATTTAGTCCTGTAACTTCTTCAAAGAGTCTTATAGTTTTACCTCTTACATTTAGGTCTACTATCTACTTAAAGTTTATTTTTGTGTCTGGAAAAGGGTCCAACTTAATAATTTTGCATGTGAATACGGAATATGTGTATATATTTTAAAGTTACAAAACACTTACTCTTGACAGAAAAGCTCCCTGGATACCCTACACAGAATGTGTGAGGAAGATATTGATCGTGGTTGCATCTACTTACACACTCCATACCTACTACGTAAACAAGACATGGCCTAGAGTCAAAGAGGTCCTTCAACAAAACAAGTGTTTACATTGTAGTTTTTGTGCCTATTTTAGGATCCAAAATGCAGTGGCAGGTGGTGTTCCCCTCATCCTGCGACCATTGCTTGTCCCCTTTTCTTTGCAGGTTTGTGAAACTTTGGGGCTCTTCCTCCCCCTTCAATATCTTACCCAGAATTATGCTTGAGTTTTCATCTTTGGTCTTATAAAAATGAGTGCAAGCCTTTTTCCTCTTTTTCCATTTGGTGGCAGAGTTTTTAGAAGGTTGACACTCAGTTTTTGTAGTTGAGTAGATTTTTAATTACTGAGTTCACGTCTTCAACATTTATAGTTCTATTCAGGTTTTCTCGGTGGGGGGATGTGTGTATTTTTTCTGGTATTGGTTTTTGGCAAGTTACATATTTCTAGGAACTCTTCCAGTTCGTTTAAAATTTCACATATGTGGGTGCAAAGTTATTTACAACAGCCTCTCTTTAAAAATATCTCTCTGAGGCTGTAGTGATGCCCCGCTTTTGATTACAGATATTTAAAATTATGGTTTTTCTCTTTTGTCTAGATCACTAAAGATTTTTGTAGATTTTATTAATTTTCTCAAAGAACATGCTCTTGGCTTTATCCATCCTCTCTATTGTATCATTTTTGATTTTACTTATTTATTTTTAATTTTTAAAATTACTTAAAAATTTTTTCAATTACAGTTAACATTCCATATTTATTAGTTTCAAGTGTACAGCATAGTGGTTAGATATTTATAGGACTTATGAAGTGATCCTCTGATAGGTCTAGTACCCACTTGGAACCATACAGTTATTATATTTTCCATTTTATTAATTTTATTTTTAGCTTTTTATTTCCTTCTTTTTCCTATATCCTTTGAGCTTCCTCTATTGCTCTTTGTCTAACTTCTTGAGCTGAATCTTTAGCTCATTAATTTTCAGTCTTTTTTTTAATTGATGCATGATTGACTTAGAACATTAGTTTGTGTACAACAAAATAATTTGATATTTGTTTGTATTGCGAAATGATCACCTTAATAAGTCTAGTTAACATCCATCACTTTACATAGTTACAGAATCTTTTTCTTGTTATGAGAACTTTTAAGATTTACTCTCTTATAACTTTCAAATATATAATACAGTCTTATTAACTATAGACACCATGCTGTACATCACATCCCCATGGCTTATATTTATTTTATAGCTGGAAGTTTGTACCATTGGACTCCCTTCACACATTTCACCCACACCCCCAATCCCTGCCCTAATCTGTTTTTTACATCTATGAGATTGTTTGTTTTCTTTTAAAAATTCCACATACCAGTGAGTGTTTGACTTGGTCTGGCTTATTTCATTTAGGGTAATGCCCTCAAGGTTCATCCATGTTTTCACAAAAAGCAAGATCTTCTTCGTTTTAATGGCTGAATAATGTTCCATTGTATATGTATGTGTGTGTATATATATATATATATATATATATATATATATATATGTGTGTGTATAATATATGTGTGACATTTTCTTATCCATTCATCTATTGAGGAGCACTTGGGTTGTTTTCTTATCTTCATTATTATAATACTGCAATTAATATGGGGTGCACATATCTTCTCAAGTTCGTGTTTTTGTTTTCTTTGGATAAATACCCAGAAGTGGATCAGTCTTTCTTCTTTTTTTAATGTAAGCACATAAGGCTCTACATTTCTCTAAAAATCTTTTTAACTGCATCTCTAAAGTTTTGGTATGAAGTACTTTCATTATTGTTGTTTCCTAATATTTTCTAAATTTTCTTATGATTTTTCCTTGACTTGTGAGGTTTTTTTAAAGTATGCTTTTTACATTTCTACAAAAATGGAGTTTTAAATGTTGTTGGTTATTGATTTCTAACATAGTTACATAACACAGTTACAGAACATGTTGTCTACATGACAACCATTTAATGTATGTTGAAATTTTCTCTCTTCTAACTGTCCAGTTTTGTAAATGTTCCTATGTACCTGAGAAGGATAATTTTATTTTATAATTTAAAATATTTTTTATTTTATAATTTGCTAAATTTTGGGTGCAGGGTTCTATGTTCAAATCTATGGTTCCTTTGATATATTGATTACTGAGAGAATCATGCTAAAATCTCTCGTTGTGAAAATAGATTGTTCAAGATCTATACATTTTCCCCTACAGCTAGATATCTGTCAACTTTTGCTTTATGTTTTGAGGTTGTTTTATTAAACAAGTTTAACATTGTTCTGTTTCCTGGTGAATTGAACTCTTTATGTGGTAACCCTTTTAATCCCAAATAATGCAATTTTGTCTCATATTACTAGAGCTATCCCATCTTTTTTATTGTTATTTTTAACTGTGGTAAAAAACACATAACATAAAATTTACCATGGTAATAATTTTTAAGTGCACCAACTTTCTTTTGATCAGTACTCATCTTAGAGATCTTCTATCTTCCTTTCAAACTCCCTGTGTTTTTGTTTTAGGTGGGCTGCTGTTAAACATGATTAGTTAGATGCTGTTTTGTCATCCAGTCTGACTACGTATATAACTGTGCATTAAGCCCATTCACATTTACTGTGATTATTGCTCTATTAGAGTTTATTCCTACTGAACTTGTAAAAACTTACATTTTTTCTCTTTAATGGGTTAGATCTTAAGATCTTTCTGATTCTTTAGTGATTAACCATAAAGATGCTCACATTCCTTCTTTGCAAGGCCTACAGCTGTTTACTATTGTTTTCCTTTCCAGGGATACTTGGAATGCTATTAACTAACATTTCTCTCTCATTCTGAGGATATGTTTTGCCCAGTATTTTGGTTCTGTCTTGTCTTTCCTCTACTAGATTAGTCCTCGGCACTGTGACCTAATGCAGTCAGCGTTCATTTATATTTACCCTTGTGTTTCCCAGTTTCTTTGCTCATTGCTCTTTCATCTCTGAGTTTTTGGGAAACTGAGAAATTTCCTTTTTTTCTTAAAGTACACCCCTTAGAAGTACTTTCAATGGGTGTTTCTGGTAGCGGCATACACCCTAGTTTCTGTTTGCCTGAAACCTCTCTATTTCACCTTTGTTTTTGAATCATAATTTCTGCTGGTTGACACCTCTTAAAATAACTTTGAAGTTAGCTCCTTGTTTCTAGCTTCCATTGTTACTGTTGTTTGTCAGTCCTTTATAGAGAATTCGCCTTCTTTTGAGAGGAGGGTCTGTTAAGATCTTTCCAGTTTTGATTTTCCAAAAATTTACTACAAACTATGTACCTAGATATGAATTGCTTTTCTTACCTTTTATTCGTTTATTTGGTAAAAACTACAATAGATTCAACCACAACTGAAATGAAATAACCTAAATAAAGTACTTCAGTGTCAACTGTTCCATTGAACCAATATTTTCCCATGCACAGAGCACTTACTAATCTTGATAGTATTGTTTGAAGGCTACTTCTCTAAGCCCTCAATTATTTGCACAATCAATGATGATTTTCTCCATTCCCAATGGAACTAACTGCCTTCTTGAATTTCCAGTGTTATGTTTTTCCAAAGACTATTGCCAGGTTTTGTGAACTGATTGTGCTGCAATGATGAATTTTTGGACATGGCTTGTCTTAAAAACTTCATAATTGCATCACTTTATATAATAACTTATAGCAAAAACACCTTTTAATATGCAGATAGAAAAAATAATTTGAATACTTACAAAAACCAGAGGAAGAAAAGTTTGAGATATAGGATTTGGAAAGGCCAACTTGGGTTTGCACTGGAGTTGAAGTGTAAGCAATTTTGAGTTCCCCTAAGATGTCGGGGCCATTGTAATAGTCTTCTTTGTTCAGAGCAATGACTTCTTTTTTAAAAAAAGATTTTTAAAATTTATTTTTAGAGAGAGAGGAAAGGAGAGGGAGAGAAATATCAATGTGAGAGCGAAGCATCGATCTGCTGCTTCCTGCATGACCCCTACTTGGGATTGAGCCTGCAACCTGGGCATGTGCCCTGACTGGGAATTGAACCAGCAACCTTTCAGTGCACAGGATGATGCCCAGTCAACTGAGCCACACTGGGCAGGGCAGAGCAATGACTTCTAATCTTAGATTTGTGATACCTCTGGATGTCATCAGGTATCTCTAGAGGTGTAAAATGCTTTTAATTTATCCTGTTTGGGATTTGCTCTTCCTGAACCTGAGGATTCACATCTTTCATCATCCTGGAAAACGTCTTGGCCTTTATCCCTTCATATATTCTGTCTCCTTCATTCTCTTTATTTTTTGCCTTTTGGAATGCCAATTAGAAATATTTTCTACTTTTTGTCTCTCTGTACTGTGTTCCTATTATTTCCTCCAGTTCTTTGCTGCAATTCACTAATTCTTGCTTTAGCTGTGTCTAGTCTGCTATTTAATCCACCCACTGAGTTTTTAAATTAGGTAATATATTTACCAAGATACAAAAATCAAAACAAGATAAAAAGATATATGGTGACTAATCGTGCCCCTGCACCTTTCTCCATTGGCCCAATTCCAACTTTCCTCCACAGGTGGCATTTGCTTCCTTTTTGGTTTCTTTGGTATCCTCTCAGAGGTATTTTTGCACAAACATAAACAAATACTAGTATTAATGTTTGCTTATTTTCTCCCTTTCTCACACAAAAGAAACATAATTTACATCTTGCTTTGTGTTTTGATCTTGTTATTAAATAGTATAGTTTGAAGATCTTTCCATATCAGCGTGTAGAAAGTTTCCTCATTCTTTTATTTATTTATTTTAAAAATATATCTTTATTGGTTTCAGAGAGAGGAAAGGAGAGGGAGAGAGAGACATAGAAACCTCAATGATGAGAGAGCCATTGATCGGCTGCCTCCTGCACACCCCCGACTGGGGATCGAGCCCACAACCCGGGGAATGTGCCCTGACTGGGAATCAAACCCTGATCGCCTGGATCCTAGGTCGACACTCAACCGCTGAGCCATGCCCGGCCGGGCTCATTCTTTTATTTTTTAAAAATCGTTGAGCAGTATTTCATTATATGGTGAAATATAATTTATTTGACCAGTCTCTCATTGATGGACATTTGAAGTATTTAAAGTCTTTTGGTCTCACAAACAATGTGCAATTAAATGACCTTGTACATAACTTGTTTGTTGGGTCAGAACTTTATGCATGTTCACTTTTGTTATAAATTACATATGTATACACATACACATATATACATACACTATACACATGTAGTATGTATTATACATACTAAAGTGTGTGTATATGTATATATATGCCATCCATAGGGTTGGCATCAGTTTTCACTTTTACCATGAGTGCATGACTGGGTCTGTTTTCCCTCAGTCCTACCTTCAGAGTGTGTGATCTTCCAGATTTTTGTTAAGTTAATTTTTACTTTTAATGATTTTTAAAAATTTATATACTTTGTTTTATTGTTGCAAATTTCATAATTATGTTTTCTATTCCTTTAAAAAATTTAAAAAACATTCAAACATACTCATTTAAATTTTACATCTAGCCAATATCTAAAGCTTTTAGTGCAATTAATTCTTTATCTTGTTATATCAGCTAAATCTCCCCTCTTGGTGCTTGTATCCTTACGTGTTTTGCTTATAAGTTTAGATTGTGAGCTCATGCTTGGTTGCTCTTTATCTGTGGAAATACCGCAAAGCTTGGGTTGAGAATATTCCTCCAATGCAGGTTTGCATTTGCTTTTGTGAGGCACCTCCCAGTTTCACCCACCCATCTATTTATGTTTATATTTTGGCTTGGCATATTCTGATCCATACCAGTAGTGTAAATTTGAACCTCAAATGTCGGGAAGGTCAGTCTGTGGTTATGATGTTTTAGGAGACACTCTGTCCTTCCACTCAGATTTGAGACTGAGACAAACAAGTGTCTTACTTGACTCCCTTTCCCAGTAAATAGATCCTTTTTCTAGTCTACCCTTTCATTGATATTATTAGCCCTCTGAGAATTTATTTAGGTTTTATGTGGGATGATCTCAGCTTCAATTCCCCTACCTCATCCCCCACCCCAAGACATCATTGCTTTTTACCCCTGTGGTTATTATAACTTGGGTTCTAGAGGCACATGCCCTCGGGGCATCCAAGGCTGGTCTGCCTGCTTTTCTCTCTAGTTCTTACTTCTTTGGTTTTTCGCTCCTTGGGATTTCTCTTACTTATTTTCAATTTCATCTATGCTTCCTAATACATGCAGTTATATTTAATGCAGGCTTTCTAGGTATTTTGCAGCAGGGGAGATTTTAAGGATAATTATTTTATAATTTTTGACCTTATAAGTATTACTCATTCAGTAAATATTTATTCAATAAACATTTCATTCAATAAATATTGGATGAAATCAATATTTATTGATTGCCTTCCAGACTAGTCTATCCTATTCTTTCTATTTTATTCCACAAGATTCAAAAGACTCTAATAATTATAGCAACCACCAATTAATTCACACACCATTAGATGAAGGGAAGATTTTTTCCAGTTTCAAGAAAGCGATCTAGGCCCATGATGGATGACAGCGACGAACAGGTTTGTAGTGGTTACAAATCCACGCTGACAATATTTTTATATGAGAGACACCCAACTAAGGTAGCATTAAGAGGGCATTTGTAATACCCTTGATTTGAGGTCTACCCTCCACAGAAATCTCTACTAATTAATAAAACGAGTCTAGATTGCTAATGTGCATATCATGGAAATGAGCTGTAGCAGTAGAATCTCTTGCTTTTGTAAAATCATTTAAAGTACTGAGCGTTGCTACAAGAATAGCTTATTGTGGGGGTCCCCCAGAATGCTGGTACTTACAGGATCCAGGACACCGAACTCCTCCCTCTCGCCTGTCCCGTCTGTGTGTCTCTGTCTAACTTCACAGTCTTTCATCTCTTCTTCTTCCTCTGCTCCGTTCTTCGCCTTCACCAGCTATCTTCTTGGCTCACTCATCTGTTCAATGTCCCTTCATGGCTGTTGAAAAATGGCAGGCCAGCCTTCCCCATTGACTCCCATGGCTCAACTCCCGATATTATATAGCATAGGCTTTACTGTTTACAAAGACCTTCACACACATTTTTTTCATCTACTCCTAACAACGTTTTGACAAAAATAATTTTTTAAAGTTATTTTTTTAGTGAAAAAAAATGAGACCCGGCAAGAAGTGCTTGCCCAACATTACACAGCTAACAAGTGGCAGGGCAGGGACCAAGCCCAGGTTTTCTGGCTCGACGCCAGCATTTTCTCAGGAGCCCAGCTCACATATAGCTGCCTGGTGGATTCAGATCCAAGCCAAATTCCAACATCTGGAAAAATTGTATTTCTAACTCATCGGTGAGCTCCCAATTTTCTGATATATCTATGAAAGAACAGTAGGTGTGAGAGTTCTCTGTGAGAGCGGTGGCTTCAGATTATAGAGTTTAAAAATTTAGTGTGGGTTTTGTGAGTGTCCTGAGGGCCATGCTTGGTCATGCCCGGGAGTTTTTGATGAGTTACTAGTGGTCAAGAACTTGTGAAAACATGTCTCACTGAGCTCAAACCTGAATGGAAAAAAAAAAGTTCTGAGTAAGAGCCTGACTAATGAGTCTTTGGAAGAAATTGAGCGGTGTCTGAGGCTTTAACATCTGCCTTTCAGTTAGAATAGTTTCTTCCTAAAACCCTACAGCCACGTGCATTTGACCAGCACAATGCTCTGTGCACATTCATCCATCGTGTGACTCCCCGATGGAGTCTTCACTGAACATCTATTATGTGCCAGGTGCTGCTAGGTATTGATCATTGTAGAAAGAGTTCCAAAAGCACACCAGACAGGATTCTATCCTTAAAGGGACTACAATCCAAAGAAGTTTTAGCACCATGACTAAGTTTAGTCTAAGAAGCCAGACTGAAATTCGGCTCTATCACAGCCGAACTTGGATAGTATCTAATCACTTTAAGCCTCAGTGTTCTCATCTATAAAATAAGGCCAATAAGGCCAACTACTCCTGTAACTCAGAGTATCAATGTGGATATTAAATGAGGTAATATATGTAAAGGGCGTAGCACACAGTAAAAGCTCCAAATAAAAGTTAGGTTATTGCCAAACAATTTTAAAGGAGGTTTGGGATATATGGCTCAGAAACGAGGAACCACAGTAGTCCAGAGTGGTGGTTTTGGGTTTGGTTAACCCACTGATGTCACCAGAATAGGACTTTCTCGAAGGATTGGCAGATGGCTGAGATTGTGCAGAGGTTTTCAGGGAGGGGAAGAGCAGGAGCAAAGATATGGAGGCAAGAAATAGGGACTCACAAGGAAATAGCTTGTGTTTATGGGTAAGACTAGTATATAGGGTACAAGTAGATAGGTATTAATAACTATAATTATTACAAATATCCCATATTTAACATTCACTATCTGCCAGGCACCTTGGGAAGTGCTTTATAATTATGATGTAAATTAATTCTCCCAATACCACGTGGAATCTCCGTATGAAATGTTGAAACTTACCAGCCAAATGTCCTTTCTAGAACAAAGCCCCAAAGGAGAAATGGCTGGGAGTAGAATCTAAACTGAACAGGACAGTGAGGAGCCCAGAGAAGATCCCTACACGATGTCACCTTACACGCTGGGGAGTGGTAACAGAGGAAGCGGTTCTCAAACTCCTCTAAGCCACACTTCAAGGACATTCTTTTACGACAACAGAAGAGGGAGCCCTAGAGTCATGAATCATGGCCAAGAAATCTCTGCCCATCAACCCCACTGAGTACAACCCAAACATCCACTAACTATAGATGGGTGAATAAATGGTGGTATATTCGTGCAATGGAATTCTACACAGCAACGAAACATGGTGAGCAACCGATACAAGAAACATTCTGGATGGATCTCACATGTAAAATGTTGAGTGAAGAAAACCAGATGCAAGAGAATACAAACTGATTCTATGTATATGAAGTTCAAAATAGGGAAAACTAATCTATGGTGGCTGAGATCAGAATAGAGGTTATTTTATGAAGGATTTAGGATGGGGTAATGCCGGCAGCCTGAGCCCCGGGTGAGCCAGTCGGTGAGCACCAGGGGCAAGCGCTGGAGGGCGCCCTGCTGCAGGGCGATGTGGCAGAGGGGGCAGGCGCTGTGGGGCTGAGAGAAGCTGTGTGTCCACTGGGAAGGAGCCCAAGTGCAGGAGGCTGGTCACGTCCATGCCCTTCCCTGACAGCTAGTAGCTGGGCGAACCAGCAGATATGCTCTCAGCTGGAGCATGGCTAGGTAGCTGGGGCCCGCAGTGCGCGGGGCCAGCAGGCGAGGACGATGGCGGTGGAGCACACAGGTGGCCGCGGGGTTGCAGAGATGGCTGAGCATGTGGCGCTGAGCCTGAGCAGGGCACGTAGGAGACAGGTCTTCACAACACCTCCTCCCCTCCCCTCCTCTCCACCGCTCTGCACACCACCATGGATTCAGCCACACCCAGCCCCCTCTCTAGCCTCCCTGCCTCCTGCTCCAGGCAGGCCTCCTGGCAGCAGCGGAGCTGTGTGGGGTGAAGAGCAGGAGCTGAGACTGGCTCAGCCCAGGGTACTCTGGGGCCCTCTGGGAGGAAAGAGGGCCCATTCTGAAGCCAGGGGGTCTTGGTCATGTTGCATGACCAACCATCAGTTAGCTCAGGAGAGGGACTGTTAATGCTAAAACTGGGCAAGTCCTGTGTAAACCAGGGAGAGTTGGTCACTCTGGCCATGCACCCAGCCAATGCTCAGTCTGCCCTGGGAGAAGTAGGACAGAGGCCCGCTGGGTGCTGCAGACCCAACTGGCTCTGGCCCAGCTGTGGCCCCTACATCTCTGGGACCTTGGGTGCTCTGCTGAATGGGTTCCTGTTTCGGCTCTGTGACCATGGGCCAGAGCCTCTGCTTCTATTTCCACATCTACAAAGCAAGATAATTAATACCCACCTGCTCAGTGAATCACACAGGGTCGCTGTGAATGTGAAAGGACCTAGTGGAGACCTTTGACAGGTGGCCGCTGGCATTATGGTCACCTTCACTCTGTTCTCACTCTGGTGGGGGGAGCTTAGAAAGCTGAGCCCAGGTCACCCTGTCCTTACTTGGCTGCAGCTCTATTTACACACCCTGCTTCCAAGCCTTTCTTATAGGAACACATTTGTGGCTGTTTAATCATGGTCAGCACCACCTTTCTCACCTGCATAGCTTTGTACGGTTTACAAAGGCCTTTCACAGACACCCAGAATATAATTTGATTACCTCTCAATTTCTCATTTACAGAGCACAGGATCTACCAAAGCCCCCAGACCTGAGTGTCTGAGTAATTTATAATCCTCATTTAGAGCAACACTACTTGATGCGGTCAGAATAACAGCTGGCGTTTGTTGTCATGGAAATGCCCAATCCTCCCCTGGCCTCCTTCCCTCTCCCGGAACCCCGGTACCTGGCTCCCCCACCAGCCCTCATCTTCACTATCTCGAATTCTGCTTCCAGATGTTTTATTGCAAGTCAGGGCTCAGCCAAGGGAAGAAAATGATACTGCTCACTGCCCCCCTTGTATTTATGAAGACAGGTGGCTTCTCCCCACCCAGCTCGCAGGCTTGCATTGCTCCCACATTATCGGTTGGGAGACCATTCCTATGGGTCTCCATATGTCTCCTTACAGCTTTCGTTTTGGACTATGTTTTTGAGGATTTTGCATAATGGCTCTGGAAGATAAAGATCTTTGTCTATCTCCAGGACCGGGGGCAGATTTGTTTGCTCTCCCCCCAGGGCAATGACTGAGCAGGTTTGTTAGCAACTCAGGGTTCCTCAGCTGTGACACAAACCCACTGCTCGCAAGCATTCACCCAGGCCTGCCTCTAACTTGGTCCCGTGGGACTTGGGGTCAAGGAAATGTGAAGGTCATAATGCCTGCTACGCCACTAGCAGCAAAGTTCTTGGTCTCTCTGACCCAGAAGTTTCCTGTCTTCTGCCAGGAAACTGGGTTAGCCTACAAGTAGGACAACGTCTCAGACCCTTCAAAGCAATGTAGTTTTGTGACAAAGACGGGTGCTGATGGAGATAGGCACTTCTGGAAGAGGAGGGGACAAGAGCCCGATGGAGGCCATGATGGGGATATAAGAAGACCCCATGGGTGTGGTAGCAAATGCGCCCACACAAGTGGCCGGGGAGGGGTGGGTAAGGCTCCCTCACTCTCCTTCCTGTCAATGATGCTGTGGGGGCTGGAGGGAGGAGGGAAACAGCTGCTGATTGTCACTTTGGCTGTTGTTCCTACAGCCAGGAGGGGGAAGGGCCAAGGAATCCCCAAAGCTGATAGACAGCTCTGGGTGGATCCAATCTGAGCCCAGGTTGCCAGAGGGTGCTGGAAACCCAAAGCAGAGGATGGATCCCAGCTATTGATGTTTCTTCGGGTGACTTATGAACCCGCATGGCCCTGGACACTAGTCTGTGTCTTGTGTTTGGCTTTCTGACATTTGCACTTGGACAGTGGTGAACCTTCCAAAAGCCACTGCCCAGGGACTGATGGGGGACTCTGCCTCCCCCCCCACTCACACTTCAGGAAGGTGGGAGGTCACTGGGTGGGGCTGCCTCCAGAGGGCTCATCTCAGCTGCTCACAGTGCCACAGCTGCAGAGATATTCGGACCTATTTTGAACGTTTGGTGGAGGTCAGTCACTTCCGAGTGGGAGGATGCTTCCTTGGCCAGATGGAGTGGATTCAGGCAAGCACATAGCTCAGGAGCTCTGGTTTTGCAGCTTACAACATGCAATCTAGAGTCCTGTTTTAGCTCATTCCGGATTTAGGACTTCGCACTGTACTTTAATTCTCCGTGTGCTGTGCTCGCTTCATGACCTTGCATTCCTGCGGCTCTCTCTACCCCTCTGCCAAGGCTCGGCTCCACTAGCCCTACGCAGCCATCTGGTGACTGAGTCAGGGGCCCTGGGAGAGATTTCTGACCCGGTTCCCACCCCACAAACCTTCCCTTTTCCCAGCGCTGACTTGGCTAATTGATCTGGAGACCTTGCCAAAAAGTATATCTTGGAGGCCTGTGGAGCTTAAACGTGGGACAGCTCAAGGGCCCTGAGGCCGTGGTGGATGGGTGAGTGATGGTGACCACTGGGAGTGCTGCATCAGCTGCTGGGTGAGATGATGGGTATCCAGCCTCATTCAGTTCCCAGGGCCTGAGCATCCCTGCAGGCTGCTATCCTTTCTTACCTTGGAGTTGAGGCTGCAGGGACCATCTCTACCCAGAGCATAGGGCACAGGACTTAACCAGAGACTTACAGTTTTCTGAGGCTGGCTGTGGGTCCAGCCCAGTTCCAGCCATGCTGGGGAGCCATGCCTTATGAGGAGCCGTTATGAAGCTAACAATTTGGTGAAAAATGACATGCTTGCAGATGTTCCAGGACAGATTTGGGGGTCTGAAGAGTTGACTCCAAGTCCCCACTCTGCCACTTTCTAGCTGTGAGACCTTGGGCTGCTTACTTAACTTCTCTAGACCTCAGTTTAAGTTTCTTCTGTAAATGAGGATTATACCTACCTCATAAAGGTTACATGAATAAAGATGGTAAAACCAATTTTAACCTGACATTAGATCCTAAGGGAAGAAGTTATCCCTGGTTGGTCACACTCAGAATGTGCAGACCTCTTGGCTGAAAGCTGTGCTGACCGAGCCCAGCCCAGCCTGCAGCACCCACACTTTGCTCCACAAACATATTATTGTTACTGTTATTATATTGATTAGAAGGTTCTCTCCATGGGGACCTTTTGACTTAAGCCTAAGTCCATAAACCATGATGTCATGGTCCTTTTCGGCTTGCTCTCAGAGCCAGGGGAGTTTTCTTTGCAAGCACCACCCTGTGGACCAGAGCCTAGCCTGCAGCCCCTGCTCTGGTGCCAGCATAGATATTTTCTGTCCTAATCAAATCCCGAATCCACAGTCTGCATCGTGAAGGGTTCAAAGTCTTAGAGGAATCATTTAGCTCCCTGGAGAGAGCTGTTCACCCAGTGTGGAGAGCTGCAGGGAGGGGGCCTCAAGGCTGTTCAATGCAACATGTGTTCATTGAGCATCTAGTGGGTGCCAAGCCAGGATAAGACAAAACCTAGGCAAAGAATGGCCCCTGCCCTTAACAGATTTGTAAGAAATATTTCAACAAGAAGTATGCATCTTTCTCCTAACACCACATCTGGCTTAAGAAAACATAAGTGACTAATTCATGCCTTCTTTCATTAATTCATCAAACATTTTCTTTATGGTTTCTTTTTCTTAATTGTTGACAGTATTACACATTTCCCCATTTCCTTCTTCATCAAACATTTTTAAAGCATCTACTATGTTCCGGGCTGTATGCTAGACAGTAAGTAAAGGTGAAATGACATCTTTAGTTCACAGTTATTAAGCCAATGAACAATTTCAGCACAGGGAGTCCTGCAGAGTTTCTCCCAAGGTACAGATGTGGAGCAGAAGAGGGAGTAATTGAATGATTCGCTGGAGGGAGAGTGGGTGCAGTTCTGTGTCTGGGAGGAGGTAACCACTGACAAGGAATTTTGAAGGATGGGTGATAGCTTGCCAGGTGGAGGCATGAAGGAAAGACACCCCAGGCTGAGAACAAAGCCTGTGCAGAGGCTGGGGCTGAGTCATGGACAGTCAGGGCCAGAGGCACTGCAGAGGTGATGTCATCTACCTACTCATGGTACAGAGGGCCGAAGGGACTGCCTACAGCTATCCAGCCAGTTGGCGTCAGAGTTTTGACGGGAACCCTGGCCTCCTAACTTCCCAGCTGAGTTTTTTTTCTTGCTGGGCAAATGCCAAACATCATACTAAACATCCTCCTCACCACTTAAATCACAAGCAGGTATCTGTTCGGGTCACCTGAATTCAGTTCAAAGTTTATAACTGGAGAGCAGGGCTGGAGGGCTGATGCTCACTGGGGTCTGCGCAGTGCTTCCCACAGCGCCAGGTACACAGCTGGTGCCCAACAGATGTCTGCAGCCTTCTCCATGGCAGGGTGGTGGGGAAAAGCCTCTCCCTCTTTTGGAGGACACAAGGATGGCAAGGTCCGGTGACTATTTGAAGTTGGGACTTGTGAAAGCACCTATGCCCGTCCTAGCAGGTCACCTCCACCCTGGGATGCCTGACCTCTTGTCTGGGACCCTCGCTAGACAGTGAGCTCAGAATGTAGAGACTAGTCTGCCATGGTCACCTCTGGAGCCAGGGGTCCAGCCCAGGCCAGGAGAGGAGGCGCCAAGGAGTTTTTAGATGTTGACCATGAGCTGGAAGATGGAGTGGGGAGAGCCTGTGTCCTGGGTGCCAGTGGACACCTAACTGGTTAGAGCCAGCAGAGGGAGACTGAGAAGCTCCAGCATTTCGCTGAGATGACCTCTTTTGGAAGGATGGTGTCATCTTTGGTTTCCTGCCTAGTTATCATTTCCTCCCCTCCCTCCTTCTGATGGAGACTTGATCTGCTTCCTATTCTTTGCCATGTGCTTCTGAGGAGGCCTCTGCCCTTGTCAGGGACTAAGGGATGGGCTGCGGGGGGTTCTGGACACTGACACCTGAAGGAAAATTGCCGCAAGGGGCCTCTGGAAATCTCTACCTTGCTCTTCAAAAGGGACACAAGAAAATGCAGAATTCTACAGGACAAATGTCCCGATTTCTCAACCAAAAAAATGGACCGGAGAAAAAAGAGGAAAAAGCTGTTTATAGTAGGAGTCGGTAAACCTTTTTTGTAAAAACCAAGTAATAAGTATTTCAGGCTTTGCAGCCCTTACTGGCTCTGTAGAAACAACTCCACTCTACCTGTGTAGCACACAACGAACCAGAGATGATGTCAACGGGTGGAGGTGGCTGGTGTCCCGACAAAGCAGGCCGCGGGCTGGGCTTGGCCCTGGGCGTAGTTGGCCCACCGTGGTCCCGATGAAAAGATTCGTCTGAGCTACGTCAGCCAAGTGCAGTGTGTGGACTTTGTTTAGACCCTGATTTGAACAAACCAAATCTTAAAAACTAAACAAAACAAAAATGTTGTTGACAGTTGGCGAAATTTGAACAATGCCTGGATATAAGATCATTTTAGAGATTATGGTTAATTTTGTTAGCGATGACAAAGACGTATGGTTTTCGTTGTCGATGTTTTGTTTTACAGATGAGAGTCTTTACCCATTAGCTACTGATACTAAAGGGGACATGATGTCTGAGATTTGCTTTAAAATTGCGCAGGAGGTGGAGGGGAGGGGGTAAAAGGGAACAGGACTGGCCATGTGTTGATAACGATTGAAGCTGGTTTATAGGTAAATGAAAGTCTTCATACTATTATGTATTCTTTTGTGTATGTTTGAAAATTGGCATAATAAAAATTTCCAAAAAGAGGGGACAAGAAAGAACTCCCTCTTCCATTGCCCCTGGTCACTGTTGCATCTGGTGAACGTATGTTGCCTGGTGTTAATGCAGCCATTTTGTGACTAAGAGGGGACAAGCCCGAGGACCAGGCTAACGACCAAACATGGCAGAGTGGGAAGAGAAAGGAACTGGGGTGCTAGATGATTCTGCTGAGTTGCCAAATTAACCAGGTAGGAACAGGCCTGTTCCAGTATTCCATATTATGTGGGGTAATAAATTAAGCCCTATTTAATTTTTTGTTTTGTTTTGTTACATGTAACCCAACTAATAGAGAGAAAGGCAAAGAATGGAGGCCTGGCCCCTCTTTGCTGCAGGATGCCACTCATGGCATCTAAGAGGACACCAGGATAAGAAAGGCTTGTGTGAAACGAGTCTTTGACAAATCCCTCTGAGTCCTGGGAGAGGTCTCTGCTTTCTGCCTAGCTTCATTGAACCCCAAAGAGTGAATGTCAGGGGCTGCCCTGGACTTTGGTTGGAAGGATGCTGATGTTGCAATCATAGACCTACAGTTTCAGAAGAGGAAATGGCAGAAACAGTTCCCGAAGGACAGCTGGCCTTTCTGGCATCCTTCCTTACTAGGACAAGGACACCTCCTCTCCCTGAACCCTTCCATACACAGTAACCACAACCACACAGTGTCTGCACACAGGGCACAAACAGCATTGTTTCTAACTGATCTCATGGTTCAGCTGGTCTCAGGGGTATCAGCTGTTCCGTAATGCATGACAAATCACTGTGGTTAACTTAACCCGTCTGAGTCTCCTAGATACGGGCATTAGACACTTGCCAAAAAATGTGCAGAGGGAATGCTGGGGGGCGGGGGAGAAGGGCCACCAGGCATGGTCTCTGGTTCCTTTGGATGCTTTTGGAGCTCTGCCCAGACTCAGAGTGCAGATGCAGCTCCAGCCCAGGCTTAGGAGACTAGATGGGAGGTGAGAGCAGCAGCCTTTATTTTGGAGCAGGTCACAGATCCTCAGTGAGTTTGTTCTCAGTCCTAATTTGGCCCCAGTTTTAAAGGCTTTCCTCAGAACAATGACTCTTAAATTTGAAGATTTGAAGATTGCAGCAGAATCCCCTGGAGGCTTTAAAACACAGATCACTGGATCCCAGCGCCTGGGTTTCTGATTGAGTGGATCTGGGGCCTGAGAATTGGCACATTTAACAAACACCCAGGTGATGCTGATTCTGCTGGTCTGGTGGACCCTGATTCGAGAACTACTGGCCTAGAACTTCTTAGCAGGACCTTGGCTCTCAGGTTTCAGGAGAAAGAGATCCAAGCTTTTCTTCTTCTTTGGGCGGTGGTGGGAACCAATGATGAATGGCCAAAGGGCCTGTGGTCCTTGGATAAGAGAGACGAAGAGTGGTGACGCTCTAAGATCATCTGACCAGGAAGCAGGAGTCTTGGGGTGTGATCCTGTCCTTGAACAATCTCATTGTGTGGCCTCAAGGGTCACTTCTGCTCTCTGGGCCTCAGTTTACCTCTTTGTAAAATGGGCACTTTTCTATATGTGTTCCAGTTTTCACAACAGAAAAGCTTTTTGAAAATAAAAAGGAAGACAAAATGAAGCGGGTGCCCTCTAGGTGATGAGGGTGGAAGAATCTCATGACGGCACCATCGTGTCCTCAGAAGCTTGTGGGTTTGAATTGGACTTGGGTGTGTCTGTGTGACTCTGATATTAACCAGGTGTGAATACTGGGGCAAATCGCCTAACCTCGCCGAGCCTGTAAATGGGGAGCAGGAGACCGACTTGCAAGGTTTCTGTGAGAACGGAGGTAAGTATGTAAAGTGTCTGGCGGATGAGTGGCAGCTAAGTGACTGATTGTGTTGTTTATTATTTTTTTGTTAATCTTCACCCGAATATATTTTTTCCATTGATTTTTTTTTTTTTTTTTAGAGAGAGTAGGAAGGGAGGGATGGACGTAGGGGGGAGGGATGGAGAGAGAGAGAGAGAGAGAGAGAGAGAGAGAGAGAGAGAAGGGAACATCGATGTGAGAGAGACACATCAATTGGTTGCCTTCTGCACGCGCCCCGACTGGGTCCAGGGATCGAACATACACCCCAGCATGTGCCCTTGCCCGGGAATTGAACCCATGACCCTTTGATGCGTGGGCCAATGCTCTAACCCTGAGCAGCATCAGCTCAGGACGATTTTGTTATTTTTCACAGCTTGTCAAGGCCTGGGGGAACACAGAGGCAACCCTTCTCCCCCATCCCTGCCCCACTGTGGAGCCTGTTGACATTCACGTTGATGGTGGAATCTGAACGTGCGTGTCTCTCAAGTTTTCCCCTAGCATGATGATTCTGGGAAACACTTAACTCCCCCAGTTTTCCATGAGCTGTTCCTTCTCCAATTCCCTTTCCTTTGATGATTAATTTAACTAATATTGACTGAGAGCGCACTAGGTGCCAAACACAGGACAGCCACTGGGGATACAATGAGGAGAAAAATCTGGACACGGTCCCTGCTCCCTGTGGACTCATCGTCTAGTGGGCGGAGCGGATATTAACTTGGAATCGCATAGAATCAGGGGAAACTCAACAGTGACAAGTGCTGTGAGGTAGACAGAGATGGTGCAACAAGGCAGGGATTGGACCTCGCTGGTGGGACTTCAGGAAGTGATGACTGGAAGGATGTCCCCAAAGTGAGAAGGGTGAAGAGGGAGACTAGGTCTTTCAGGACAGAGGGAACAGTCTCTGCAAAGGCCCCGAGGCAAGGTGAACATGCGAATCAGGAGCTAGCTGGGGGAATGTGGAGGCAGCAGGGCTGGCAGGACTGCCCCGTGCAGGGCCTCGTGGGCTGGATTAGGGAGTCTAGTCCTTATCCCGAGAGCAGAAGCTTTGCAAGTTTTATAGTGGAGGCAGCTACACGGTCTGAGGTGTGTTTCAGATACCTCCTCTGGATGTATTTGGAGAGGAGGTTTCAGGGCCCAGAGAAGAAGAGTGGGGTGATCTGTTAGGACAAACTTGTGGCAGCGTCCAGAAGGGGCACTGGTGGCCTGGGTGTGGTGGGGAGTGCATTCGAGATGGAAGGAAGTAGCTGTATTTGGGCGGCGGAGGGGTCCTTTAGAGTAGACACTTTAGGGCTTAGAGGTGATTGATGTGGCTTGTGACAGAGGTGTCTAGGGCGGCTCTGGCTGTCTGGCTTCCTCACTGGGTGGATGGTGGTGGCTTTCCCTGAGTTAGGGCAGAACTCCCTTTCTCCTTTCCTATGTCAGAGCCCAGATGGTCACTGGTCACACCAGAGGTTATGAGAAAGGGACACTTTGTGTATATTTCAGGGAAACATGTAAAGTGCTTAGCATGGCAACTGGTACCCAACTAATGACAGTCACCTGCTGGACTCCCTGAGCTGTAACAACTCTGTGACTGCCACTGTGTCACCCATGAACCCATCTCTCAGGGGTTCCTGGCCTCTTGCCACAGACACCAGGCTGACGTTCTTACTTCCTTGGGGAGGGAGGCATCTGTGCCTCCCCCTGAGGTGGGGAGATTTTGTTGTGTCAACCTCAAACCACCTCCTCTTCATCCTGGAAGGTAGAGCAAGGGAGGAGGAGCTGGTGCTTGGGGGAGAGGCTGCAGGTGAGAGGGCAGGGGCCTTGGTTTTGAAGCCCGGGGGTCTGGCCCTACTCTAAAGTAGCTATATGACCAGGGGCAAGTTCCTTTCCCTCTCTAGAACCTCAGTTTACCTAATGTGTATAATGCGGGTAAACATTGGATTAGAGACTTGTCAGAGCACCTCTAGTTCCAACTCTCTGGGTTTTGGGCTCAAAGGAAAATCGACTGTAGGTCAGGACTGCCTTCCTCCGCAGGGGGTGCTCACTCAAGGTGGACTGTTCCCCCCTCCATGCCTGTGCTCGAGCAGGAGCACGTCCTCCTCTCCTCTCCAGTGGGCTCAGTTCGGAGCCCTGTCTTCCATGGAACTTCCCCTGAGCCCCTCTCCTTCGGAATCCCCACGCCCGGTGGCCCTGCTCCTTCATCCAGCGCAGGCTTCTCTCTCCCTGTCTTACCCGCTCTTCAGGCTTCCTCATGCACCTGTCATTCCTTCCAATTGATCGCAGACTGTGCAGAGCAAACTGCGTCTCTCCCTCTCCTGCCGGGGCTGTGGACCGAAAGAGTGCTGGGAAGTGTTGGATATGGACTGTCAGTAAGAGAAACACCCAAGTCTTCCTCCCCTGTGCAAAATCCCCAGGCAAGAAACTGGGACCCAGAACTTGCCTGTTTAAGAGGGTCGCCGGCCGATGCCAGTAGATTTCTTTGCTTTGGCTGTGTTCATCTCCAGAAAAGGGCTGGCCACCCAGCCATTTTCCCCACCTTCTGGCCCAGACTCTGAGCTATGTCCCTATGCCCCCTCTTCCTAACAAAGGCTTCCTCAGTAGAAAAGAACTTGGACATACAATACTTGCCAACAAAAGCAACCATTGTAGCCCCAGGGAAGGGGGTGGGGGTAGAGAATCAGGGTGAGGTTTTGCTCTCTGCTTGCCAAGACTGGCTCCAGGGAAGGCCCCAGCCCCACTGCTCCTGAGTCAGGCTGCTGGGGCTTACCAGATCTAAGGTAGGAATGCGGTGGAGTCTGGGGACAGGGCTCAGACCCCTGAGTTTTCCAGGCAAGCTTCTCTGGAATGGCCCCGTAGTAGGGAGAAAATCGGCAATCACATGCCATATCTTTTCCCTCTGTCCTCACAGGGTCCCCACTCTGCACCTGGGAAAACTGAGACCCTGAGAAGGGAGGCTGTTTTATCTTGAGCTCTTTTAGTGGGTTCATGGAGGGCCATAATGGAGAGAGTCGCAGGCCTGGTCATCTCACGGCCTCTCCTCCACGTTCCTACTAACACACACACACCCCTCACATTCTTGCTCCATCAGCCTTCCCACACAAAACCATAGTCTGGCTCTTGACCTCACAGATCTTAAAGGAAAAGAAAATGGAGAAAGAAGAACTCTGTTCTTCCAGAACTAATATAGATCAATTTGGTGGTGCCATTGCCAAATACAGTCAGCTGTTCATAACTGCAGGTTTTACATTCGAGGGTTCAATCAACCACAGATAGGAAATATTTGGGGGGAAAATTCCAGAAAGTTCCAAAAGCAAAAAATGAATTTGCCACGTGCTGACACTATGCTGAATCCATGTGAATGAAATGATGTACAGGCATACTCGGCTGTAGCCTGTGTGCAAATACAGATCATATGCATATACTATGCCATTTTATATAAGAGACTTGAGCATCCATGAATTTGGTGTCTGTGAGGCTCCTGGAAACATCCCCCAAGGATACAGAGGGAAGACTGTCACCAGATGCTCTGATGTTGCTTGGAATAGAATACACTCTTTATTTCCACAAGACTCTAGAGTTTGTGTCTGTGACTCCAGTGATCCTCACGATTTTCCCTTCAACAGAGAGAGAGAGATACTGCAGGCCAAAGGCAAATGAATTGCCTATGGCCTGTACATGCCAAAGGCCGGCCTAGAACAGTCCCCTGACTGCTGATCTTGTCTCTCTCTCTCTCTCACTCAGCACTAGACTCCTGTGTCCTGATCCCAGCTCTGCTATAAATGAGCTGTGTGACCTGGGACACATCACTTCAGCTCTCTGAACTTGCTTCACAAATGCACTGGCCCTTCAAAACCTCAATGCCACTTTATTCATTCCACAGGCATTACCTCTCAGGAGTCCCGGAGCCAGGAGCTGGGGCCATGAGGATGAACACACTGGCTCTCTGCCCACAAGGCAGGAGCATATTCAGAGCCAAGCAAGGATGTAGATTGGGACACCTCTTGTGGGGTGAAGAGGGCAGGAACCCAAGTCCTTTCTTAGGGGACTCAGGGGTTTCCAAGAGAAGTGTGGTTAGAGAATTTCCATCCACAAGTTGGCCTCCCAATGTCTGAACTCAAAGGCAGAAAGATTACACAAAGATTACACTTTACACAAAGATTTTTTATTCTACAGTTCTTTAAAAAATCTCCAATTCCCTCCTCTGGAGGCTTGAAATATAGTTCATTTGCAAGTCATTAGGAACACATTTATAGAATAAAGCTGGAGAGCAGAGCAGGAGTTGGGCTGTTTGCCTGACTACTGAACTGGTCTGGGCAACATTGCAAAACCAGCACCCACTCTCATCTCTCAGACTTTTGCAGTTTCCCACCTTGGGATGTGTGGCAGGTGCTATTGGTGCCAGGGGTGGAAATAGAGAACAGTTATTTATTGAACACCTACTATGTGCTACAATTAACACCCATTTCATGGATGAGGAAATGGAGGCTCAGAGCTAGGGTTTCTGTCAGGGCTGTCTAACTGTAAAGCTAGGGCTCTCTCCTCACCTTGCTCCGCCCTACTCCTCTTGACTGGGACACTCCTTGGAGTCCAGGGAGCTGCAAAATAGGTAGATCCAAGTGGTCTGAAGGTTTGTGGGGGCATCAAGGAGACTCTCTCTGGGAGATGCTCAGAGTCTCCCCACTCAAATGCAGTCGGACATCCCTTCTGCTCTGTGGCTCTAGAGAGCCGCCCTGCGGCCAAGCAAGGGGAGCAGAGGAGCCAAGTAAATCAGCTACGGGCTCTCGCTCCGGTACTCCCCGGGCAGCTGGTGGGACCCTCGCTCCCGACGCTCAGAGCCGCAGCTGTGGCTCCGCGTGGCACTTCCGATCCGGCGGGGCCGCTCGCCGCCGCAGTCCCCGGCCCCGCGCCCCGCCCCCGCGCGCTGCGCCCCCGGCTTCTGCCCGCGCGGGCCCCGCCCCGCCGGAGTGCCCACCCCCGGCCCGCCCCGCCGGCCGCTCGCCCGGCTCCCGCGCGTCCCGGGGCATCACGGCGCGGGGGAACCGACCGCCGACAGTTGGCACTGGGGGCCATGGCACGTCGGCTGCTTCGCCCTCCCGCCGGCAGCCTCGGGCGCCCGGAGCCAGCTGTCCCGGCGGCGGCGCCGCGCTGGGGACCCGGAGCGGGCGGGCGGGAGGCGGCGGCCGCGGAGGCCGGCCGGTCGGCGCTCCCGCAGCCCCGGGCGCGCTCTAGCCTCGCCCGCAGCCCGGACCTCGGGGCTCCGGCGCCCGCCCGGCCTGCGTCCCCGCGCGGCCACATGGCTCCGCTCCGCGCGCTGCTGTCCTGCTTGCTGCCCCTGCACTGTGCGCTCTGCGCCGCCGCGGGCAGCCGGACCCCAGGTGCGTGCGGGTGGGGCGCGCAGGGGCGCGTGGGGCCTGGGGTGCACGCGGGTCAGGGTGACCCGACGGTGCCTGAGGAGCTGGGCAGCGTGCTAGCGGGTGGGAGGCGGTGCGCACGCTCGGGCTAAGCTCTCTTTTCTTCCCCTGTGCCATCGACTCTGTCCCACGATTTCTGTAACTTTCTGGCACAAGTTTTGGAGAGAGACCCCAGGAGAGGATTTGGAAATACGGATTCTCTTCTTAGGGCTTGTACATCTGTCTCTTTGTCTCTGTGGTTTTTTTCTCTCTGTCTCACTCTCTCTCCTGTGCATTTTTCTCTTTCATTGTCTTCTCTCTCCAGCTTGTGTGTGTGTACGTCTGTGCAAATGTCTGTCACACACATAGAATCAGGCTGGCAGGTGGTTACCCTATACCCCAGCGAACACTCCTGCACAGAAACACATATCCCGCTCCCCAGCATTGTCACGCTCTGTGCAGACACCCTGTCACACACAGATCAAACACACTCCACCCTCACCTTGCAGTGTCAGGTGAGTCCTGGGCTCTGAGCATGGGGAGGTGGCTCCCGTGATTTCCAGGCAGGGTGGTTGCTTGTCTGTGAGCTCTGTTCATGTACCAATTGGATCCCTCTAGCTGATGTCTTGGGGTTCCTGTGCTGTAATAGGTAAACCAGAGGAGAGTTGGACATGGGGGATTTTCAGGACACATCATTTCCCAGGTTTTATCAGTGCTGTGATGGGGGCTAGAGAGGCAGGAGATAGAGCTGTGTGGAAATGAAAATTCCTCCTAAACTCATATCCATGAATCACCAGGCCTGGCAGCCAGGGAGCTGTCATTCCTGCCTGGCCTGGCTTGGGCTGTGAGGACGGGGCCGCTGGCATGCAGCCTGGAGCATGGGGCCATGACCTCACACTTAATTCAGTCGGAGTGGGCAGGTCACCCTGTGCGTCTTTTTTTATTTTTGAAGATCTATACTTACCCGGCTTGGGTTGGGCCATGTAGAAGTCTCAGCAGCCACTATGCTGCTTAAAAAAGTTTTCTTTCTAAACTTGGAAAAATATAGAACTTGTATTCCCTCCTTTCCCTTTCCAGCTCCTCCTTTCTCCTTGACACGTGCCCAAGATCCCCAGGGTTTCTAGGTGTGTTTGTTTTGCCAGCTGCATTCAAGGAGCTTGTGGAGGAGGGCCCTACCCCAGGCTGGTCTGGTGACTTCAGCACATTGGGAATGTTTGGGCAGACCCTCTCTTTGCCCTGGGGGGTTTCGGAGGAATTTCAGTGCTTTCTTCTGCAGTGCCCAAGGTTGGAAAGCTTGTTACTAGAGTGACAGGACTCTGCTTGGCATTATTTGTTTTCTTCTGCTAAGTTGAAAAAGGACCTGGGGACTCCTGGAAACAACTTATGTCCACAAAGTACTTGAACACCATTCATCCGAATGCAGAGATCCAAGGGCTCAGGAAGCAAGAGATAAGAAATGGATGAACTTGGGCTAAGGGATCCTTTCAAGGTGACACTCAGAGTTGCAGATCGCTCCCTGCCCCAGTGGGATTTCTGGCTTTCCTTCATCTTTGTACAGCCTGTACTGAAGTAATTCTTTGTTTACCTCCAGCAGAGCTGCCTCTCTCCCGAAGGCTCAGTGGCTATGGTGTGACAGTGCCCTGCAGCACAGATTTTCAGGGACGCTTCCTCTCCCATGTGGTGTCTGGCCCAGCAGTATCCTCTACAGGGAGTGAGGCAGTGAAGAGACCACCTGCACCACTCTCAAAGTCCAGTCACCTACGGGTGGCCCGCAGCCCCCTGCGCCGCGGAGGAGCCACCCCACAGCCTGACCGAGTGGAGCGCTACTCCCTCTACTTCAATGTCACTGTTTTTGGGGAGGAACTGCACTTGCGCCTGCGGCCCAACCGGCGGCTCTTGGTGCCCGGGGCCTCTGCAGAGTGGCAGGAGGACTTTCAAGAGCTCTTCCGACAGCCCTTGCAGCAAGAGTGTGTCTACACCGGGAGTGTCACAGGCATGCCAGGGGCAGCTGTCGCCATCAGCAACTGTGATGGATTGGTAAGGGACAATCCTTTCCTCAAGCCGCATTTTGCCCTTCCCTCCAGCCCCTGGCTGCCCCAGTCTCTGAGCCTGGCAGACCTGGTTTTCTCCTAAGCTCCCCTATGTTTGGGACTCCTGTGGGCACATTGTGTGGTCTGGGCTGTGCTGCTTTCCAGAGAAAACCCCACAAGCCCTGCTGGCACCAGGTTTATGCTCGCCAGGTGGGTAGTGGCCCAGCTAGCATGATGCCTTATCTTGTTCGTCCCCTCACCATCCGCGGACACAGTGGGGCCACAACTTACCTGGCAGGGATCTCTGAGCCCAGATGCACACGGGGGCTAGGAAGGCGGGCTCTGCTGGGATTGGTTCTTGGCTGTGGCGCTTACTAGCCACAAGGCTTTGGATGAGTTACTTACCCTCCCTGTGATTCTTTCCTGTGTGTAAAGTGAGGCTTTATTCTTTCTGCACATACTGTCTGTGTCCCATATGCCCAGCTCCATTCGGGCTCTGGGGGCTACCGCAGGGCCTGAGGCAGACACAGTCCCTGGACACATGGAGCTGACACGCTGGTGATGATCACATGACCTGCCTTACTGGGCAGCACAGTTGGCAGTCAGCACCTGCCTGGCATGTGGTCCAGCCTCTGATGGTGTTAGCTGCTCTTACTTTTACCCACTGTCTCTGATCCCTGCAACCAGCCTGCTGTTTCCCAGTGCTTTGCTCGGTGAGTCCCCTCTCTTAGGACCTGCTCCCTCCTCCCAGGCACCACACTGCAAACTAGAAAGCCATGAGCAGCTTCTCTCTTTCTCACGCTCAATTCCTGCTGGCTCTTGGCCCCCTCACTGCTCCTTCCTCAGTGCGTCAGGCCCCCCTGAGTCCCTGTGGCAGCCTCAGAGCAGTGGGCACTCTTTTCATGGTCTCTACTTTGTCAGATATGAGCTGATGTGTCCCAGGAAAGGACCCACTTGCCCTTCTGCCTTTCAGCTTTAAGAGAGTGGTGAGTCATATGGGGGCAGTCTTTCCTCCCTGGCAGGGCTGGGAGCACTTCTCACCATCTCCCCATCCTTCAGAGGGATCTTCCTGCTGAGTGTCATCGCTGCCTTTGTCTAGGCCAGTGCTACTCAATCTTTTTTCATGAGGCCCCCCCCCCCCCCGCCAAAGAGCTTTTTTAGACATTCTTCCTAATTGCCACCCCCATGAAATTTTCATACCACAGATATACTGACTATATGTTTATAAACTATGTATATCTGCGCTTTATATATAAAGACTAATTTTTTTGCCTTCCAAAGAACCAGATTTTGCCCATTGGAGGGGATAGGGCTCCCGTTGAGAGACATGGTCTAAGCAGCAGTTGGTTTTCAAAGTTGAGCGTTGGGGTGGAATCACCTGGAATGCAAGGGTTCCATGGAATGGACTCTGGGAAACCCAGGATGTAAGTACAGCTGCAGAAGGCGAAAACCTTGTCCTGGTGCCAGGTGAGCCTTGGCTGCCGGCCCACCCTGGCTCAGCATTTCTGTGCAGCAGGAGCCCTCAGTCAGCCTGCTGGCTAGCGCTGTGCTGTGGCCACACATTTTGGTAGAAAATCCAAGGTGACAGATGTTTGAAATCACCCAGGGATGCAGGGTCCATGCAGATGGAGAGACAGAAAGCGCTGGTGCATACCGGTGGCTTGGCTGAATGACATGTGAACTCCTTCTACAGTCATCAGCCACGGAGGCTGTCAGCTGTGCAGTGACTGGACTGGGTCTCCTACTTCTTTGACTGCCACTATAATGGCACACTGGGGACCAAACAAAGGTGTCAGTGAATGGTCATCACTATTAATAAGTAACTGATAAGTAACTGTCCACTCGCTTTGCACCCTGAAAACTTCCCTGTCATTGAACTAGTTGAGCAGCCTATTGATAAGTGGTCACCGACTGGTAGATTGACACAGGGATCGGGGTCACGAAGGACCTCACCCGGCACCCATGAAGCTAGAGCAGGTGGCCACAGGCTGTGGTGTATGGTGACAAGCTGCACTCTGGTTGTCTGGGGTGGGAGGCTGCTTGGCGGGCCTGGGGCTAGCCATTGCTTGGCAGATGTTGCTGACTTTTGGTGGCCTCTGGGTAAGTGTTCTCATCAGCTGTGTGACCTGAGCAAGTTCCAGCCCATGTCTGGGCTTTATGCTTCTCGTTTGTCCAAAGAGGGGTTGCATTTGATGCTCTCTGACAGGTGGAAATCAATTCAGAATGATGTTTGCAGAAGCCAGGTCAGGTCTCAGAGGCTGTCCTGTGCATGGGCTTCCAGAGGCCTGTTCTGCAGTGGAACTGAGGCTCGCCTGCGTCCCATTGCCCTTGGTGAGGGGTGGAAATGGATCTCACAGGGCTGAGCCTCAGACTGGGCCGGTGTTTAAACCAGGCCACTGCTTGTGACCTCGACTGTCTCCAGAGGCGAGTCCCTCAGTCTGAATCCCAAGGGCCTCCCCATCGAGCTTCCTGACTGGCCACAGCCCGGCACAGAGGCCTCCTTAGGGCAGAACTTTCTTCACTTCTACCCCATTCCAGAGACCTGCGTGTGAGGGTGAGTAACTGTTTACAGTGACCCAGCGGGGCCACCTTTGGACTCAAAGGCTACAGTGCAGCATTTCGATGATAAGGTTTAACTCTGAATCTTCATGTGGTCTCTGGGTTTTAACCTCATTTTCTTCAACATCTCAAATGCCGAAGCCATTCATTCCAAAGAAAATATGAACTGAGCACTGGCCATGAGCAAGGCCCACAGGGAGAGGAAAGTGACACAAATAATAACAGTAACAGGAATGAGTCCCGCCCATGGCCCAGACACAGCATGCATATTGTCCCAGCATGCGTACTGCCCCAGAACACATGATGTCGTGTGCATTCATTACCTTCACCATTGTTTAGCTGAGGAAACTGAGCCATGGGAGGAGATCTGAAGATGACGCAGAGAGCTTCCAGTGGCATAGGACTTTATAGTTTGCAAAGCCCTTCAGTGGAATGGCTGTGTAGGCAGATATTGCTATTACCTTGCTTTGCACAGAGTCAGGTCCCTGCCCTCGAGGAACTTGAGTGCCAAGCAGTGAGGACCCCACAAGTAGATTCAACATTACCTTGTTGGTTTATCAGAACACAGTGGGGAGGGTACTCAGTAAATGGGAGCAAATATTATCTGTGCCATCAGAGAAGATGATATTTGAACTGGGCCCTGAAGGATGAGTAGAAGTTTGCTGGGCCCAAAGAGTAACGCAGGCATTCTGGGAGAGGGAAGAGTTTGAGCAAGCAATTGAGGGACCACCATTCTGGATGGGGTTAGGGAGGGGATCAGAGAAGACACACTGGGCAGGTGGGCCTTGGTCTGACCGTGAAGGAAGGGCAGAATGGGAGAGGGGGGCCGGGGCAGGAATGCGGCAGTCTGCTATCTGAGAAGAATTTGGGCTGGGAGTTGGGAGATGTGGCTGTGTGACCCTGGGCAAGGTACCTTCCTTTTCTGGGCTTCACTTGCCTCCCAGGTACATTGCAGAGGTGGAAATGGATGAGCTCAGAGCCCCTTCCAGCTCTAGTTTTGGCTCTTGGTTACACAGGGCAGGCCTTGTTGGAGGAATTTGAAGCTAGGCCCTTGTAAACCCATAGTTGGCTCCTCTCTTGCTGGTCAGTCCTGGGGCCTACTCCTTGCCAAGCCTGGGCTGGGCTGTAGGGGAGAGAGTAAAGATACCAGTCCTGAGCTTGACCCTCACAGCCGAGCAAACTTGCCTGTTGTAAGATGGTCTGAACAAAGCCCTGTTGCCAGCCTCGCAGCCATTTGGCACCTTAACTGCTCTGGTGAGAAGTACTGTGTCTAAACTGGTGGCTCAATCTTCATTTCAACTGGAACCTGCAGTGTGGGGCAGTGACCATCACCCCTTCCAATTCTGCCATCCATAGCATCACTCACCATTGGGCACCTGGGACAGACCCTGGGAGGATTCTAAGCACTGCGGTTAATTCATGCCTAAAACTGAGCAATGGGCACTTTACCTTACTTCCCACCGCTCTTCTGGAGGGCCTGGTATCACAGCTGGGCGAGGGGGTTGGGAGGGATTCAGGATTGAGGGAGCCAGGACCCAGCCTTGGATGAGTTTGTAGGCTAATGGGGACCCAGATATAAAAGCTGACAAATGGCAATCTTGTGTGAGGCAGCAGCAGGAGGACCCATTTGTTTTAGTTACAGTATCCAGGAAGACTCCCCAGAGGAGGTGGCATTGGCTCAGGACTGTTTGAACATTGTGAACAAGGAAGAAAGTGTGGGGCCCCTGGCCGGCAGAGAGAGCAACTGACTCAGAGAAGCTTGAGGGCATTTAGAGGATGAAATAAGGGATGTGGGAAGACCAAGTCCAACTGCAGTGTTTCTTCTGGGGTCGGGGGTGGCTGTCAGACCCTAGGGTCCAGATTAAGAATGTGCCCAGGCAGCAGTAGCAACCTATGCTCTTCAGAGCCTCCCTCGGGGAGCCTGGCCAGTCATTACAGCAGCCCTCCCCATGCTCAGCCTCCGAGGGCCTGTGGGCAGGGAGGCCTGGGCAGGACCCCTGACTGGGGCCAGGTGCAGAATAGACCCCTACTAGTGACTGTGCCTCTGAATTCCTGGGAGGAACATGGAGACCCGGGGTGGGGGCCAATTCCTTGTGGGTCCTACAGGGCTTCTGAAGTATAGGAATGGGGTGCGCAAAGAGGGGTCCCTGCTTCCTTGTGGGGCCGTGTGCTCACTGTGCCCATCTAGAACCTGGACTGCCAGACTTCTCTGCCTTCCTGGGTCCTGGGCCTTGCTGCCCGGCACTGGGGCGATGGGGGCCTGGCTGCGCTGCCTCTGTGAGTCACAGGACTGGTGCGGAAGTGGCTGCACGTGTAAGATTTGTCAACCATCTGGTTTTATTTTCCACTCTCTGCAGATGGTGCATTTTTGTTGTTATTGTTAATCCTCACCAGACGATATTTTTTCCATTGATTTTCAGAGAGACTGGAAGGGAGGGAGGGGGAGAGAGACAGAGAAAGAGAAACATCGATGTGAGGGAGACAAATTGATCAGTTGCCTTCTGCACACGTCCCAACCGGAGTGGGGCTCCTGTAACCCAGGTACGTGCCCTTGACAGGGAATCGAACCTGAGACCCCTTGGTCCATGCGGCCATGCTCTAACCGCTGAGAAAAACCGGCCAGTGCGATGGTGCTTTTTTTTTTTTAAATTCTCACCCGGGGATATGTTTTTATTTTTATTTATTATTATTATTATTTTTGGTTTATTTTTGTTTAAAATATTACAGATGTCCCTTTTTCTCCCCCAATGACCCATTCCACCCTGTCCCATCCCCCTCTCCAGCCCCTCTCCCCACCATTGTCTGTGTCCTTGGGTTGTGCATATACGCATATAAATTCTTTGGTTACTCTCTCCTCCTCCACCCTCTCGCTCTCCTCCATCCCTCTAACATTTATCAGTCTGATCTATGCTTCTGTGTCATTGAGTCTATTCTGTTCATCAGTTTATTAAGTTCTTTAGATTCCACATATAAGCGAGATCATGTGATGTTTGTCTTTCTCTGCCTGGCTTATTTCACTTAGCATAATTTTCTCCAGGTCCATCCATACTGTCCCAAAGGGTACAAGATCTTTTTTCATAGCTGCGTAGTATTCCATGGTGTAAATGTCCCACAGCTTTTCTATCCACTCATCTACTGATGGGCACTTGGGCTGTTTCCTGATCTTAGCTATTGTAAATTGCACTGCCATGAACATAGGGGTACATATATTCTTTCTGATTAGTGTTTCTGGCTTCTTAGGATATATTCCTAGAAGTGGGATCACTGGGTCAAAAGGCAGCTCTATTTTTAATTTTTTGAGGAACCTCCACACTGTTTTCCATAGTGGTTGCCCCAGTCTGCATTCCCACCAGCAGTGCACTAGGTTCCCCTTTTTCTGAATCCTGGCCAGCACCTGTCATTTGTTGATTTGTTGATGGTGGCCATTCTTACAGGTGTGAAGTGATACCTCATTGTGGTTTTAATTTGCATCTGTCTGATGATTACGAGGATATGTTTTTAGAGAGAGGAAGCGGGGAGGGAAGAGAGAAACAGTGATGTGAGAGAGAAGCATCCATCCATTGCCTCCCGTACACACACTGAACCCGCAACCTTTTGGTGCATGGGAAGATGCTCCAACCAACCGAGCCGCCTGGCCAGGGCTATAAATGCTGTATTTTTAGCAGGTTACACTGAGTAGGCCCCTGGCAGATGGTGTCAGGAGGGAACAGGGGAGGCTGAGTCCCAGCCCTTCTTTTTACGTCTATATAATGTTGTACAAGTCACAGAAGCTTTCTGAGCCTCAGTCCTTTAGTTTTTAAAATGGTATTACAATGGGAGTGTGGGGTGGGGTTGGGATTGATAGCTAAAAGGTCGGGTATTTTTATGCAGTGTTGAAATGCTCTAACATTGATTGCAGTGGTGGTTGCAATAACTCTATGCCTATTCAACTCTAAAAGCCGTTGAATTCTATACTTTAAATGAGTGAATTGTATGGTATGGGAATTATATCTCAATAAAACTGTTACAAAAAGTGCCTGGCCCATAGAAAGGCCAGTGGCAGGCATTGTTAGTAGTAATCAAGAGGCTGCAGTCTAGGGTGGCAGAAAGTGAGGGGTCTCTTTGCTCTGATACAGACTAGCTGTGTGGCCTTGAATAAATTTCTAAGTCTGTCTGTGCTTAGATTCCTCATCTGTAAGGAGGGAGAAGAGCCATCAACTATCAGGTTGTTCAGAGGATCAAATAAGATAATATAAAAAAGTGGCCGGGCCAGGCATGGCTCAGCGGTTGAGCGTCGACCTAGGATCCAGGCGATCGGGGTTCGATTCCTGGTCAGGGCACATGCCCGGGTTGCAGGCTCGATCCCCAGTCGGGGGCGAGCAGGAGGCAGCCGATCAATGACTCTCTCATCATTGATGTTTCTATCTCTCTCTCTCCCTCTCCCTTCCTCTCTCTGAAATCAATAAAGATATATTTAAAAAAAAAAAAGTGAGGGGTCCGGTATATGGTGGGGCCTTAAGAATGGAGACTATTATTAATAGTAATATTTATTTTTACAGTAATGACTACAGTAATTACAGTAATTGTTAATGGTGAAAAATACTACAAATATTGTTAGAGTCCCTTGTATCGCAGCAGTACATAGATTATCAGTGTTCTTGATGTGAGTCTGAGGCCACCTGTGGTGCCCAGGCTGGCCAAGGCCTGCTCTCTCTGCCGCAGCAGCTTTCTCTGCTGAGTGGGTCAAATAGCGCAGTACATGGAGTGTGACTTTTACAACTCATCTGTGCTACCCCACTACCTTCCAGGACAGGAGGATACTGAGAGGTGCCAGATGGAGTATTCCATTAACAACCTGTGGGGCCCTGCCCAGGCGCAGGGCCTTGACTAGGTCCTAGGAGTGCAGGGCTGCAATGGAACCCTCTCTGCCTGTGCTCCAGAAGCCCACAGTTTAAAGAGAAGGTCAACACGCAGTAGGTGATGTGAGACAAGACCGACCACACTATGCTTCGGTGTCTTGTGGAAATGCAGGGAAGCGTAATGCACTCAGTGGGTGGCCTGGAGGTGAGTACTGAGAAGGGAGGTGCTTCCTGAGAAGGAAGGCTTCCCAGGGGAGGGGACATTTGGGCCTGCTTTTTAAGCATCGGTAAGAGCTTTTAAAGCCAAGAGGTAGGAATTATAAGCATTCTGCAGGGAAGGAAATCCTATGTCTTCACAGGATTCAGGGAATGGTAAGGCATCCCAGCTCTCCATGGGAGAAGGGCAGTGGTGAAAATGCAAGTGTGGAAAATCTCTGCCTCACCATGGAGCTTAGACTTGTCCCTGTGGCAGTGGGGAGCATGGGAGGTCTGTAAACGGGAGTCACATTAGTGTTGGGGGAAGTATCTTTTCCTTTGCCTGCTGGTGCAGTGCTGGTGCGGCAGATCTGCCTGTGGCTCATTGGTGTCCTGTGTCAACACCTGTCCTTACTCTGGGGGCTGCTGCTTGTTGGCTGGGGAGTGAATGGGCTGTCCTGGCAGCTCCTTCAGAAGCCCCAGCTGTGCTCTGCCCTACCCTGGAGTTTAAGTGGTGCCCTCACCTAGCTGGCCTGACCCCATATATCTTGGACTATAGGCCACCTGAGCTCACACGTCTGTGCTGAGAACCCTGGGAGGGGCAGGGAGTGTCTGGCCCCACGTTGGCATAGGCCTTGCCTCCTTTCTCCATGTGCATCTCCAACCTCGATGGTGGCACCTGCGCTGCAGACCCCGCCCACACCCCAGCCAGACTAGAGTGTTCATGCCTCCCTTTGCAGCCCCTCTGACTTTGTTCTCTCTACTTTCACTTCCCATGGTGCTTTCCCCTTCTCTCTGCTTGATCCACCCCCCCACCCCCAGTCTTGGCCATTTGGTTCTCAGAAATCAGAGACTGTCTTACATTTCTGCATTTCTCTGGGTGGGAAAGAAGAGTCGAGTACTTAAAGTGCTGCCACAGTGCCTAGATAAATATGGAAACTGAGGCAGGGCCCATAGTAGGTTCATTTCCAGATCTCTGTTCTCCCAGTCCAGTGCTCTTCTTGTTTCCAAAAAGCCCCGTGCTGTCTGGGCCTGTCTGAATGGACTGGCTGGTTTTCCAGTCCTCAAGGTGGTCTGATCCTGCAGATTTTCAGCTCCCCAGTCTCCCGACAGCTGTGTCTCGCTGGATTAATAATTTATTTATGATATGGAATAAAAGCCAGACATCACCTCACTGCCACTCCTCCCGAGCAGAGCCGGCCTCCTGTTCCAGCAAGGGCTGATCTGGGGACATGTTTTATTTTTCTTCCCTGGCATCTTTGGGCTGGCTGGAGCGCTGGTGAGTGTGGTGGAGGCTGCACTTGCCTCCCATCTGCCTCCCAGTGTCAGTGTGGTACAGGCCCAGGGTGGGGCCTGGGTGAGGACCCAGGGAGTCTCTGCATTCCCCGACCCTGCAGTGGGGAGTTCCCAAACCACCTGCCAGGGCCAGCATTCCATTTGCAGCATGTGGGCCTTGCCCTGCCTTCAAAGACAACAATAATAGTAATACTTGCAGGCCCCTGGCTGCTCCAAGGAGCTCCACATCGGCACAAATAACGCTCGTGTTATGATAACCTCCCGTGGCGAATCCCAGGTCAGCATCGTTTCCACAGTTCACCCCGACTTTGGCCTGAGTGTGCACAGCTGTGGCTGGAAGAGGCATGGAAACCTCTTGGTCCCCTCTTCACTTTCCAGACTAGAAAGCAGAGGCTCAGGGAAGGGATGAGACTCACCCGGGGCCATGCAGTGGGTGATTGTCAAGGTCGATGTAGTCAGGGGGCGTGACTCCCAGTCCAGTGCTCCCCCCACGATGCCATGTGGCCTCTCGAGTCAGTGGAAAAAGCTGAGTAAATGTGAATAGTGACTCAGGGTCGTAAACCTTGTGATGGCCAGTGATGCGATGACCCAGCAACAGCTTGAGAGCTGGAAGGCTAAAGAGATTGGTCCAGAGGTTGCCCTGTGGGGGTGTCCTGGGACTCCTTGGGCCTGGGTCCCAGGTAGAGGTGTTTACAAGACTCCTGCTGTGAGTGTCATTGTTTTCCTAAAACTGGGTGGGCAACTCAGAAAAAACAAATGTCAACAGCCCAGTTAAAGGGATTGGAAGCTCAAGGGGAACCTGATGTTTCTTAGCCCCAAGTCAGCATTGCTGATGTTTTATCCATTTTCAAAATATTGGAGGGCAGTGGGCTACTATTCTGCACACATGGCTTGTGGTGGAACACGACAAACCCTGCAGTCTCGTTTTCTTCTGCTTCTGCGATGCAGCTGAACAGGCCCCTTTTAGAGAAAACCCCGAAGGTGGGGACGCTCGTCAGGACATGCTCGTCTGAATGCAAACCCTGTTCCCAGCGGGCCTCCTGAAGCCCTTTGTCAGCTTTTGCTCCTAAGCCAACCAAACACTTCTACCTTTGATCTGTCCAGAAAACACCCGTCCCCCGGGCCACCCCGGCCCCGCAGCTTCATTTCCGCCCCTTGAGGCTGGCAGGAGCTCACACTCGGAATTAGCTCCTCCGGCCACAGAGGCCTTGTGTTCCGTAGCCCAGCAGGCTGCTGGCCCCGGTGCGCTGAGTGCTTAATGCTTTGTCACCTCATAATTTACAGGCCCTGGATGGGGAGGCTCTAGGTAAAACACGATCCCCTAAGCCATGGCCACGGTTTGTGGGAAAGCAGATCTCTCATTAAGGGCCGTATGCCCCCGGGGAGTTTGTTTCGGAGGTTTGGCGCCAGGGATGCTTATTTAATGTGGTTTTGTCCCAAAGTTGGTCACGTGGCATGGGTCAGGACTTGTCCTCCTAAAGCTTGCGTCTAGAAGAGGAACAGACGGACACACCTGGATGGGGGTAGAGTGCCCTCCAAGAGCCACTGGGGGCACAGAGGAGGGAGAGATGATGGGGTGACGTTTGAGCTGGGCTGGAGGGCATTACTGGCAGAACTCGAAGCAGAGGCATGGCCTGGGGCCACGTGAACACCTGTGGTTCAGGGTACAGAACAGACCTGGTGCGGCTATGGGGGGTGTGTGTGTGTGTGTGTGTGTGTGTGTGTGTGTGTGTGTATTTTTGTTGCTATTAACTCCCAAAGAGAAACAAACAGGACTTGACAAGAATAACAAGTGCTGGGGTGGTCGAAACCACCCTGCTGTCTCTCGGGGTGATGGTCGTGGCCTCCCTAACTGATCTCCCTACTTCCATCCTTGCATCTGTTCACCAAGACCTCCCCTAACGCTCTTTGGGGAGCAGCCCCTAGGGCCCTGGGAGTCGTCCCTCCTTCCGGTCCTCCTGTGATCTCCTCTGCTCCTCCCTCCCCGCTCCTGGTGCCCTCCTGGCTGAGACACTCCTCCCCAGAAACTTCCAGCACCTAACCCTCATCTTCCTCTGGACTTTGCTCAGATGTCACTTTCTTAGTGCCATCTTCCCTGACTCCCTTATTTAAAATTTCAACGCCCAGTTTTCTCCTCTGCTTGATTTTTCTCCGTGGCTATTTCCATGTGGTGTGCCGTATTTTACCTAGTTCACCGCTTGGTACTGTATTAGCTCAAGTGAGGAGGAATTTTTGGCTGTGTCCTCAGCACCTAAAACAGGGCCTGCTCGGTGCATATCTGATGAATGAATGAAGACTAGATAAATAGTATTGCAGACAGAGGCTTAGGAGAGGTAGAATTGCAAAGATGTGTATGAACATGTAAAGAGAGTTGAGGACCTGGTGAGTGGCGGAGTGGCTGGGATGTGGGTATTGTGTTGCTAGGAACTGAGGGCGTAACACAGACAAGCTTTGATGAAGTGTCCAAGTTCTAAGAAATCAGGAAAACATGCTACTGGTGCTGGGCCCTGAGCAAGATTAAGGACAGTAGATGCCTAATTTGATGGTGATTTCCAGCTCTCCGTGGGCTCCTCCCACTGTGCAGAGGATGTGGTGACGCCTGAAGGGGATGTGTTATCAGGAGTTATTCTGTAGAGCTGGGTCTGGCACAGGAATCCAGGCAGCCAGGTCTACTCCTTCCCATCCTCCTGTGCTTACCCACCTTCTGTAGGGAACCTTCACCACCCCCCACCACATCCCTCATTTACGACTCACTGCAGACCTGCCTCGTGTCAGACTAAGTGGGAAACATTTTACATGCATGATCTTGTGTGGGGGAGGCATGGTTTAAAACCAAGCCAGCACCCCTCTGGGCCAGACTGATGGATCAGAGGGGAGGCCTGGCTGGATCAATGACCTGGGACAAGTGACTTCAGCCTTGGGGGGGACTGGCTGCATCTTTTATCTAGAGCTGCCCACCATCCTCTAGCTTGCTCCTGAGCCATAGGGTTCAGACTGCAGGGCCTCAGTGCAAGGGGCCACTTCTCAGCTCAGGGCCTGGCAGCCACCCGCCGTCTGGCATGTGAGGACTGCTTCCTGTCTCCTCCTGAAGCTACCGCCACTGCTGCCAGGACTCTGGGCCAAGCAGGGGGCCAGGCAGAGCTCCCAGCCCGAGCTTGGTGGGCGGTGGTGGTGACAGAGGGGAAAGCCTCAGAGCCACGTGGCTCCTGGGCACAGGGAATGGAAACTGGGGGTGGCTGCCAGCCTGGCAAAGTCTGCCCTTGACTCTGGTTGGGCTCCAGGGTGGGGGTTTGCAGCAGAAGGGGAGTCTCGGACACCTGCAGTGTGAGGCCCTGCCCTGCCCCTGGGCCAGTCCTCCTGACACTGGGGGTGAGGTCATAAAAAGTGAGCACCTTTCTTTTAAGAACTTTTATCAAGCTTTTGAAGACCTAAGCAACTGTGTTTTCCACGGGCCAGAGGACAGAATCAATCACTACCTTCATCTTCAGCCGCAGCAACAGCATGAGAGAGGTGCTGATGTGGAGACTCCCCAGTTGGGGTGGCCAGAACGTCATTGATTTGCCACTGGCCACCCAGCAGATCACAGACCCTCTCCCCCACCTCCCAGACCCCCCCTGCTCAGGGAAACTTTAGTGAATTCTTCACTTACAGTGGACTCGCACCTGGAGGGGAGGAGATGGTTAAGTTCTAAGACAGCACCTAAGGCACAGCTCACATGTGGTCCAGGTGGCTCCTGGTCATGCTCCGCATGGGGAGATGCTCGCAGCGGAAAGGTGCGCAGGAAGCCAGCCTGTCCAGACTCCTTGCCCAAGCTCCCTCAGCCAGGGCATGTGCCCATTGCCCTCTCCTTCCCTCTGTATTTTTCTCGTCCATTTCCTGCATTTTGACAAACTCTTCTGGCCCAACACTCCATGCTGCTACTGCTCTCTTTGTGAAACACGGATGATCAGTTCTTTGAGCACCATTCCATATTTTGGAGGCTTCCAGAGTCTAGATCATTGGTTCTGGCCCTGGCTGCAGATTAGAATCACCAGGGCAGCTTTGAGGAAATCCTGATGCCCCCTGCTGAGATTTGATTCATTGGTCTGGGGTGTGGCCTGGGTGTCAGTAGTTCTGCAAATGCCCCAGGTGATTCTACTGGGCATCTAAGGGTGAGATCCACTGCCGTAGCCTCCTGGGTTTGACAGAAATGTTGGGATCACATGGGGAACCAGGAGAGGCAGGTTGAAGAATGAAGGAAAGGAGAAGGCTGCCACCCTGCCGTGGGCCAGGCCTCAGGAGGGGCATTCCTCTTCATCGTTTTATCCCAGCCTCCCAGCAACCCTTTGGCTTCAGTGTGGAAACTGAGGCTTGGAGAGGGCCTGTCACTGGCTGGAAAGGACAGGCTGGGGTGGAGCTCCAGGTGCTTCACTCTCAAGCAGCCTCTACACCACTTTGCAGGGAAGTTGGGTGACAGAAGGAGAGTTACACGTTGTTTCCTTTTTAAAATTTTGCTTTAAAATAATTGTTATACAATTACGACTTGCTCATTGCAGCAGGCAGACATTCCATGCAGGATGGACTTTTCCTTTTCAGGTAGGGGACTTTTAGAAAAGTTAGAAAAGACTTAAAAGTTCAAAGAGAAGGAATTGCCCACAGTTTTGCCACCCAGAGACAACTCTCCAAAAACTGGGTTTTTCCACCAACCTTTTATCTGTGCATGTTCTTTCTTTTAAAATTACCCTGCACCAGCCTGTTCTCTTGGTAAGGACTTCTCCCCTTAAGGATGCTCAACCACTGGTATTTTTCCTCAGATATTTTTTTCCCTGTTTACAGGTAGGGGATTTGAGCAGGTCAAAGCCTGGTCATAGTGGAGCCAAGAGTTAGAGACAAACCATTTTGTGGTTCTAGAATGCTGCTCCTGGCATTCCCTTTATGAGCCACTGGGGCTCCCAGGCACACTTTGAACAATAGTTATGATAACCATGCAGAAAACTCGAACACGTGCATGGTTCTTGCTGCCACGTGGGACCCTTCTAGGTGCTCTATTAATATTTCTCAGAGCAACCCCACAAGATAGGTGTGTTGTAATCCTGAAGCATAGGGATGTTAAGCGACTTGCCAAGATGACGTGGCCTGAGAGGAGCAGAGTCCAGATTCTGGTTCTAGGGTCTCTGCATTTACCCACCACACCCACCACATCACTTCTCCCCCTAAGAAAGAGTCTTGCTGCCAATGGACAGGGCGGCCCAGCAAGACCTCAGTAGCCTTTCACCCAGCACCTCCCAGGGTGTGGGGCCTGCAGAGGTCATGACCCTAGAAGTGAGGCCAAGCAGTCATCCCAGATAACTTCCTCTGGCTGGTGGAGGCTCTCCGCTTCCTGCTGTTCCTTCCGACCTTTTGGCCTGTCCTGGGAGCTCTAACGCTGCCTGCGTGAGGCAGGGCAGGGTGTGCCAGGACAAGCCTGGCGATTCTCGGCTCCATGCTCTGAGGGCTTGTCCTCCTGCCTGTCCCCAAGGCTGCAGCTTGGAATGAATCGGCTTTCAGACTTTCCTTGGCGTGGGCCCAGGCCTTGGCAGCCCAGCCTCCAGCAGGGCTCTTGTGGCTTGGGGCTTCCACATCAGGTTTGAATTATATGAATCTCAGCATCCCCAGGCCTTCATTCCAGCTCTGCTGACTCATGCTTTCGTGGTAGTAGGCAGCCCGTGTGTCTTGTGTGTGTGTGTGTGTCATCTGCCTGCACATGTGTTGTCTCTGTGTGTATTTTGTCTCCGTGCATGTGTGTGTGTCACCTTGGTGCGTGTGTGGCATCTCCCTGCATGTGTGTCATCTTTTTTTCATAGTTTTATTGAGATATAATTCACATGCCATGCAATTCATCCATTTAAAGTGTGTGATTCAGTGGATTTTTATCATATGCACATAATTATTACCACATTCAATTTGGGAACAGTCCCACTATCTCAAAAAGAAGCCCTGTACCCTTTAGCTATAACACCCTAATCTATTACCGCAGCCCCCAGCAATCACTAACCTACTTTCTGTGCCTATAGATTTCCTCCTGTTCCGAACATTTCATATAAATGGAATCATATAATATGTGCCTTTTGGTGACCGGCTTCTTTCATTCCACATAATGTTTTCAAGATTCACCATGTTATAGCAGATATCAGTACTTCATTCCTTTTTATGGCTGAATAATATTCCATCGTGTGATATACCACATTTTGTTTATCCATCAGTTGGACATTTGGGTTGCTTCTACTTTTTGGCTCTTCTGAGTAGTGCTGCAGTGAACATTTGTGTAAAAGTTTTTGTGTGGACATATATTTTCATTTCTCTTGATTATATACCAAGGAGTGGAATTGCCCGGCCATATGTTGACTCTGTTTAATATGTGAGGAACTGCCAGACTGTTTTCCAAAGTGGCTGCATCACTTTGCATTCCCACCAGCAACATATAAGTTCCTATTTCTCCACAATGCTGGCAACACTTATTATAGGACTTTTTGATTCTAGCCATCCTAGTGGGTGCAAAGGGGTATCTCACTGCGGTTTTGACTTGCATTTCTCTAACGACAAATGATGTGGAGCACCTTTTCACGTGCTTACTGGTCATTTGAATGTATTCCTTGGAGAAATGTCTACTGAGATCTTTTTTCTATTTTTAAATTGGGTTGTTTGTCTTTTTATGATTGAGTTGTATGAGTTCTTTATATGTTCTAGATACAAGTCCCTCATCAGGAGAGCAGAGGTTGGTCTCTCATGTCCTTATGCACACCCCAGCTCCATCATTCTAGCTTGCAGTAGATGCTTCATGAAGACATAAGGACATATTGAGGGAGGAATGGATCTGGGCCACCTTGAAGAGTCCTGGCAGGAGTGCTGTTCTCAGGGTGTGTGGGTGTGTGGGATGGGGCTGGCCCCCTCTCACTTGTCATGACTCAGAGGCAATGGCCCAGGATGACCCATCAGAGGGTCTGTTACCTGCAGGTTACGTTGGGTGCAGCTTTCAGCTGTACTGACTTCAACAGAACAATGGATGGTGGGAGAGATGGGGGAAGGATTTGAAAAGCTCCAATCCTGGAACCCACCCCTCCTCTTGATTTTTAGCTTGAGTGCAGGGAACATGATGGTGCCATTTCCTGTGATGAGGGATGGCAAAGGAGGAGTAGGTCTGCTTTAAAGTTTGAGGTGCCCACTGGAGGCCCAGGGTCTTTATCATGGAGGCTGTTGGACAATCTTACATAGAATTCTGGGAGGGGTCAGGGCTGAGGGTATAATTTAGGACTCCTCCGAAAGTGCATGGTATTTAAAGCCATGGATCCAGGGAAATTCCCAGGAGAAATGTGGGGCTGGAGGAGCTGAGTGAGACCAGAACAAAGAGCTGATTGCTGGTCATGGCCGCTGAGGTCACAGGTGGCCCTAACAAGAGCAGTTTTCAGGAAGCAGTGGCTTTAGAAGCCCCTGTGTGTGTGTGTGTGGGGGGGGGGCGGGTAGAGGAGAAGCCTGAGACCTGGAGGTGGAGGCAGTGAGTGTAGCTACCACTTTCTGCTTTGGAGGGAAGCAGAGACCTAGCAGTAGCTGGACTGGGCCGGGCGGGAGAGAGTTTCACAGGTGGGAGATCCCTGGATGCACCTGTGTGTCACTGAGAATGGTTAGGAGAGGGAGCATGAGACTGTCAGTAGAGGGAGCACGGTGATGTCAGAAAAAGGGGTACTAAGCTGCCAGAGCTAAGTCCTTGAGGAGGTGACGGGGGGGTGATCCTGAGCACAGGGTGGTGGAAGGACAGGGGAGGGCCTGCCCGATGGTGTCTGCCTTCTGCTTGAAAACAGGAGAGGGTGAGGGTGGGGGCAGAGTTGCAAGTTGAAGACGCTGGAAGAACTAGAATGCAGACATATCAGGGAGGGGCAGCAGAATCCCCAGCCAGCATCGTGCTCACAGGAGAGCTGTGGTTGCTGATTTCAAGTGAGACCAGTGGGCACCATGTGCACCTGCTCCATCAGTGTGCATGGGGTGTGTGACCGGTTGGGTTGAACCGGCGCAGAGACTTCTCTGGGAAGGTAGGACAGAGGGGAAGGTGGGGAGAGTTATGCGTGTTTGCAGGGGAATTGTTATGTATCTAGACCAAGAAGTCCAAGGTGGTGAGAAGGGATGTGAGGACTGATAAAGTGGTGGGGTCACACATTGGAGGTCTTCATGAAGTTTAATAATAGCTGGAGCCAGCATGCTAGAGAGTTAATTGAGCAGGACGGTGGAAGGGAAGGAGACTGTTGAAGTTTCTGAAGTTGGAGCAGGTGCTGCAGTCTAGGGACTGGTCTTGGGAGGGCGCAGGGCTGGCAGTGGCTGGGATAGAAGTAGGTTTCTGGGTTGGAGTGAAGCTGGGGAGCCATTTCTGATTTTCACACCACTCCCAGTTGTGTGCATCACTGCAGACTTCACTTGCGGGGTTTTCTTTCATTTCCTACAGTGGAACAGTTTCAAGCTGAATTTCTGAAAGCCTAGAACCTGAGACAGCACAGCTGGCAGTAAAACTCTCATAATGGAATTTCCAGAACAAGTTGGGGCCTGAGAATACACTCTCCTTGGGAGGTGGTGGGATAGCTGGGTTGAAGGAGACCTGCTCTGCTTCTTTCTCTTTTGGGAGGCCCTACAGAGGCCGGTCTTGGCAGAAGGACAAGCAGATGTCTCCACTGGAGCTGCCATCTTGAAATGCTCCCTCTTTCTGGGCATTCCACAAAGGCTGGCGAAGTCTGAGGGTGCCACATGTGGGTTCAGGATCCCCCTGTTCCAGAGCCAAGCTGCCTTCTCCGAGCCAAGCCACTTGCCCTGTCTGGACCCCAGGCCAGATCCTTGCCTGTTGTCTCCACTTGACTCAGCACAGATGGAGCCCTGCCCTTGTCCAGGCCTGGACTTCTGCACCATCTAAGGACAAGTATTCCAGTCTTCGGGGATCTCTTCCTGGAACCTCCCTGAAGATCTCTTTGTTGGCTTTTTGTACCCTTGCCTCCCAATTTACACGAAAGTACATGCAATTAGAATAAATATGTTTATACACACATGCACACATACATGCTAATTCCAAAACAATATGGCTTCAGTTGTCTGCTAAAATATTTGGGACCTCACCTGATGACAGCTACCGGTGACAACTGAACTTGCTTAGTTATGACCCACGGCAGGGTACAAGTAGTTTCTAAGCCGGCACTCATGGCCCTGGTCACCATGTGACCCTGTTTCCTTCATTTGCTGTGGAATTACTCTGGAGTTGAGGGCTTCCCCTGAGGGGAAGCAGGACTGGGAAACCTCAGTTAGTATGGCATCTGCATGAAGAGGGAGCAGAAGGCATCACCACTGCAACCAAAACAATGTCACAGTGATGCTGGAAAAGTCAAACAGGTCTCCGCCATCAGCCAGTCACCTCCTAGGAAAGGTCCCTCAGAAAGTTATATTAAGGGGTCTTGAGCTTGGCTGAGGGGGGCCAGGACTGCCCATTGGAGTTTCCATTCAGAGACATTGCCCGAGGGCCTGAATAGTATGTTGCTCAGTTGGGCGGGAAGGGCTCTTTTCTGTCGCTTTTATTGCATGAAGAACCTCTCTGGTATATCGTTCTTGCTTATTTATTGTTTCCAAGGAATAAAGTCAAGGTGAAGACACCACAGCCGGCCTTCCTTTCCCAACCTACCAGAGCTTATTCCCCACCTTTTTCGTATAGAGAAATCTGATTTGACTTTAGAGCTTTAAAATTAGCCACCACTTCTCAGAAAATAAACATCTCATAAATTGAGAGGCTGGAGTAATTTGGAGAGGAGGCAGAGAGCCAGGAAGGTCTCGTTGCCAGTCTGTCTGCCCTGCGTGGGGCCTGCTTTCCTGGCCAGGATGGAGCTGGAGGGGATCGTGGGCCAAACCCCTCGTGGTGTAGATGGGGAAACCGAGGGCCTCGTGGGGGGACTGGCCCAGGCTGCCGCCTGCTCTGGGGGCCGAGCTTCCCTTCCCATCCCCTCTCTCGGAAGAGGGTCTCAGAGGCCGAGGGGGCGCCCAGGCCTGGACAAGAACTGCCTGTCAGGACCAGACCCGAGGCACAGAATGGACAGGAAATTGCCGGGGAAGTTCTGCCCTTGATCGGGGTGGAACTGGTGGGACCCACAATCACAAAGACGCTTGAAATTTATTTTCCAAGTTGCATGTTACAGGGCTGCCTTTGCCCTAAACAGGTAAACCGGGGTGGGGAAATGGGGGTTGCTGATCTCTTCCCTGGGGTGAGGCCTGTGGGCGGTGTGGGGGCTGGGCCAGACTCGGGAATCCTGGACTTCCACTCGGGTACTGGAGTGCTGAGGGTGTGGAGGATGGTGTGTGGGGTGAAAATCCTCCCCCACTGGGGTCAGGTCACCTGGGGAGTGCAAGGGCTCTGCTCCTTTTAAGGCTACGTGTTGAAATTTCTCCCCATTCTCACTCCATGGTGGGAAGCCCTGCAAGGTCCGACTAGACCAGAGGCCCAGGGATTTGCAAAATGAGACTATGAAAGAAAAGTTTCTTTGTTCCAAGTGGCCCCCAAGGGCAGAAGCAGGGCCCAAGGGTGGCCTGAGGTAATATAGCCTCCTAGTTAAGAGCTGGGCTCTTGTTCTAGTCCTATCACTTGCTGGGTGACTTTGGGCAAGTTACTTAACCATTCTGAGCCTCTGTTTCCTCATCCATGAAATGGGTTTAATGTTTGTGGCATCCTTATAGAATTGTTGTAAAGATGAAATAAGATTTGTAAATATAAGTGGCAGATCCTATTATTATGATAAGATTGTCTATAAAGGGTAGGATGTAGGTAATTGTGTTTTAGCTCAATAAAACTTTGAGTGTCCCTACATAAAAAAGATTATATCTTGAGGGAAGGAGCTCTCTGTCACTAGAGGCATCCAAGTAAAAGTTAGAGGTCCCCTAACTTGGGTGTTGTTGAAGGTTTGAAGATCTGGTGTCCAAATCAAGTCCCCAGGTGATGAGGAAATGTCAGATTTTGAAGAATCCTCCTTGTGCAATTGGTTAACCAAGTCTCAGAACGGGGATGGGCCATGCTAGGTGGCCCAGTGTGCGGGGTGGCTGCGTGGGGTCTTCTGCCCCCTGATCTGGAGAATTCTACTGCCAGGCCACTTCCAGAGGTGCAATGGGCAGAGCCAGCAAAGGCCGCAGCCCTCAGTGAGCTTGGGTTTATACGACTTTCAGGCCTTCTGACTTGTGCTGTGAGGGTCTCTTGCTTTGCTTGGCCTTGAACGGGGCAGGCACAATCCCCTTGGGTATCAGAGAAGGGTATAGAAAGAGGGCTGGGGTGAGTGTGGGGCTCATAAGCCCTTGTGGCAGCAGAGCTGCAGGAGCTTTGTAGGGAATGCCCTGGGCCCTCCCACCCCACAGCCCTTGTGTTCCCTGGAAGACAGTCTTCCTTTGGGAATTCTGCTGGGCTGCAGTGGCCGAGGCCCTTCGCTTTAGCCACACTTGTCCAGGTTCCAGCTCAGCCTCTGACCATGAGCCTGAATACCTTCGGGGTCCCCACACTGCCCTTCATGCTTCCACACCCTTGCCCAGGCCCCTACCTGGCGTGCCCTTTCCAGCTCAGGTGGGCTTCTTCTGCCGCCCTAACAGCTTCTCTCTTCTGATGCAGTCATCTCCCTTCCGCTGGCCATGGGGGTCTAGCAGGGACTGCGAGTTCTAGGGTGACCATGCGACTCCTGCTGGACCAACCAGTCTCCCTTGGGCTGTTACAGATGGGACTATGAGAGGACAGTCTCCTTGTCTCTGGTAGCAGGGCCGAGGTGCGTCTGCAAGAATGGGCTACGTAGCCTTGTCTGGGAGAACAGAGCTGATGCAGAGGGTGCTGAGAGGAGGGCTGGAGAGGGAGCGAGGGCATTGGGTCCCTTCCTTCCACTGCCTGCCCCTGCCCTGGTTTGTCATGGGGCCAGTACACTCCACTTGGGACCAAGAGGGTTCAAGTTGAATGTCTGCCCCTTGCAACTGAGAGCCTGATGGATACTTGCCCTTCAGGTATACCCACCACAGCACCAAGCACAGCATGTGGCCGTGCTCTGCTCCTCTGCGGACCTTTCCCTCCAGGCGGTGAACAGCTCACAGCCAAAAGCTGGGCCTTATTATCAGTTTCTCCCTGCCCTTGGCACATAGCAGGTGCAAAAGTGAAAAAGTAGAAGTGCTCTGAATGAAAGGAAGCATGCACAGTGTAAGGTTCGATGTTGACATTTTAATAAGCAGACCCAAACTTTTGCAGACAATTGAGTATTGCCTCATACAGTGGTTACCTTGGGAAGCCCCAGACTTGTTCCAGTACGATGCTGCTATTTTCCCCGGGATGGTTTTGGCCTCCTGGTTGGGTCTGTTTATGAGACAGAAGGCAGCCATCATGGTTTTGCTCCAAAATGGTGTTTTCAGTTTGATCAACAGATGTAGCTGGAAGGGACATGAAAAAGATTGGCTGCTGCTGGGAGGCTCCATGGTGAGTGCTCCGTAGGCCTTGGAGGGGTTCCCTGAGAAGCAATCTCAAAACAGCCTGAGGTGGGAAAACTGGAAAATTGGCTTTAGTTTCATAAAGTGGCTGCTTGAAAAAGAGGCGCTGCTATTCTGACGGGGAGGATCCAACAGATTTATAAAAACAATTCCTTCAGCCCAGCCAACTTGGCTCGGCTGTTGAGCATTGACCTAGGATCCAGGAGATCGAGGTTCGATTCCCAGTGAGGGCACATGCCCGGGTTGCGGGCTCGATCGCCAGGAGGGGGCGTGCAGGAGGCAGCCGATCAATGACTCTCTCATCATTGATGTTTCTCTCTCTCCCTCCCCCTCCCTTCCTCTCTCTGAAATCAACAAAGACATATTTAAAAAAACAAAAACAACAACAAAAAACAGATTTCCTTCAGTAACTGCGTCATGTTCACAGCTGTATTCCCAGTGTCCAAAGTAGTGCTGGTATGCAGTAGGCACTCAATAGATATTTGTTGAAGGAGTGAAGGAATTCAACAAATATATATTTATTAAGGATTGCCTACTATTTTCCAGCACTGTGGTAGGTAGGCTGCTCTTAGTTGTTTTATAGAGCTGACATGTATGTGTGTGTGTGAGTGTGTGTGTGTTGGGGTGAGGGCCCTGCAGCTACACATACATTCACATACATCTAGTTACCGGTTCCATTGCCCCTGGGATCATTGCCTTCATCAGGGCCTAATAACATATTGGCTGGGCTTGGCCAAGGTTATATGTTTTTATTTCCAAGGCCAATACCTGACTTTTTAAAGAGAATATTTTGATGCAGGCAAAAAATTAGATTAAAAACAGAGCACACACTCCTGGGGCACTGCTCTGGCTGGTTTATTGTCAGCAGACAGCTGCTTTCCCTGGCTTGCATACAACATGCTTTAAATCTGAAATAATAGCACTTTGTAATGGAGTGGGGAGCCAGCTCCCACCTTTGAGATAATGAAGCTTTACCCATGGGATTTCTCATCTGTCTGCCTGCAGGTAAAGGCAAATCCACATGATAGTGGTAGTACTTTGGGGTGGAGTGCGGTGCCCTGGTGTGTGTGCATACCCCTCATGGCAGTAGCCCTCCCCCTTTAAGCACTGGAACCCTTTGATTACGTGAAATGTTATGTAGAACTCCGTGAGTGCATAACACAGTAAAAGCAGGTCTGCTTCTCTTGAAGTTGGCATGGACCCCCTTGCACAGCCTCCTTACAACCCCTCCCAGTTGCCCCTGGACCCCAGACCTCCCCAAGGCCCCGGAAGAAGAGCCCGCATACATGTGTTCGCATACGTGTGCAGTCACAAATGCTCACTTGTACTGTGCCATGTATTCATGCCTCTTCTCTCTCCCCATTTCTTCTGCTCGTTTCGTTCCCGGTTCAGGCGGGCCTCATCCGCACAGATGTCACTGACTACTTCATTGAGCCCCTGGAGCGAGGGCAGCAGGAGAAGGAGGCCAGCGGGAGGACACACGTGGTGTACCGCCGGGAAGTCGTCCAGCAGGAGTGGGCAGAGCCTGGAGGGGACCTTCACAATGAAGGTAGGCTGTGCGCGGGGCCCCAAGCTCTGCTCTGTTCATACCTCTGGGGTGTTTTTAGGTAACATCAGGCCTTAAGTCTCTCAATGCCTGGCCTTAGTCTTCTCATCTGTAGAATGGGACTGGGCAGTGTAGACCTACTGCACCTACTGCACCCAGTGGGTCTTAGAGGCTATTATAACTGGCTGCCATTGGGGGCCAGAGGAGCTACTTGAGTCCCCAGAACTGTGGGACTTGGGACTCCAGAGGTCTCTGAGGGGCTCAGTGTTGCTTTGCAAGGCTAATTCTGTGCCCAAGTAGCAGGCAAATGGCTGCAGTCAGCTCTTTCCCCTTATACTCAACTCCACCCCCAGGAGCCACAGGAAGGAAGTTCTCAGGGCGCTTGGAGGGACTCTGCTTGGTGTCAGGGCATCGGGGGCAGCTTGGTGTCCACTAGACCATTTTTAAATCCTGTCTCTATTGCTGTCTACTTTGTGACCCTAAGCAAGTTACTTAACATCTCTGAGCCTCATTTCCAAATCTATAAACTAGGGATGATCGTTGTTCACCTCTGAGATTGTGTATGAAAATCCCAGCATGGAGCTTGGCACATAGTAGGTGCTTGATGAAGGGTGGTTCTTATTCTAGTATTGTTATTAGGCTGACTACAGACACGTTAGGGCATCCCTGCGCCCTAATGTCCTGGTGACCAGAGTAGTACTCAGGACCCATGGCTGAGCGAATGAAGCAGTGGATTTGATGTGTGCTGGTCATGGGCCTGTGGCCAACATCATAGTCCAACTTAGCCTTGTCATGAAGGTTTTGGCCAAGACGACAGGAGGAGGCCCTGGGTGGAATCCAGCCATCAGCACCACGCCCTCCAGCCAGGGACTGGCGGGTTGAGCACAGCGTGAAGGAATGCCTGAAAACCAGTTGTCCCCACATACAGTGCCTCCTTTGAAGCTCCAGCTGCTCTCCATGTCCTCATAAGAGAAGCCGCAGCACCGGGACTAGCCAAGAGGAGGAGGGCTCTGCAGGCCTGGAGTGGAGGGTGGGGGGCATGAAGATGGGCAGAGCCTTAGGGGCTGGGGTGGATTGCAGGGGCAGGGTGGTGACAGTCACGGGTCCCTCCACCAGGGCTGGGAAGAACGACAAGGCTCAGTGGGCTCCGTTTTATTTGAGGCCAGTTCTGAATCAAAAGATCCCAAGTCCCCTTTTGGGGAGAGACCCTGGGGAAGTCCTGCTCACAGCTCTGAGCCTGGAACCAACCCCATTGCCTGACACATTCTGTGGCTGGGAAGCCGAGACCGCTGAGCTGGCGGAGCTGTTCAGGCCTGGGATCGGGTGTGATTCCCTCTCATCAGGCTGCCCCCTGGAACTCCTGCGGGCCTGTGGGCGATGGGCCTGTGGGCAATGGGCCTGTGGGCAGTGCCATGCCCTGGGCCCATCTGGGTTTTTCCTTAGAAAGATGGGGCAATGGAAGACTTTCTTAGAAACCTGTGACTCTTACTCCGTTATTGTAAGACCAGTAGAGAGTCTGAGCCGGCGTGTGGAGCAGTTTCTGGATGCGCCTGTCTCCATTTAACATTCCTGTTGAAGACAAAATGTTTTATCCCATGTCTTTGAGTATACTTGGCACACAGAGAAAGGCCTCAGAGGCCTGGGCCAGCTGATCAGCGCCTGCTTAGCTGCAGTAACCAGACTTTTGAGGAATCTCCCCCAGACTAAGCACCTGCCCCCATCTCTGTCTGTCCCCATCCTGACCAGGTGTCAGCCCAGCTCAGAAGTCCCCTCTCCTGGATCCCCCAGCCCCCTGGATTTCTCCTGGGACTGTCCCCTTCTTCCAAACAGGCCAGGGTAGGGGTGTCCTAGAGGACAGATACCAAGTCTTAATGATATTTGTGTCACTCACATGAGCTGTGCTTTTCCATGGGGTGTGTCTAGCTCTCCTCAAGGAAGGAAAGGAGACACCAGAGGATCCATCAGATGGACTTTCTAGCTGCCCCACAGTAGAGGTGGCTGAGCTGCACCAGTGAGCTTGGGAGGTGGAGAGACTCTTCCTGGTGGCACTCAGGGTGTGGCCTTGGCTGCTGCTTCCTGAAGAGAGCATGCACACCCCCCACACACTGACACACTCACCTACACACATTTGCTCACTCACCTACAACACACACCAGTCACATACCTCACACTCACACTCATTCACACACTTAACATTCACTCACACTCATTCACACACTCATCCCCCCCGACACACACACACACACACACACACACACACACACACACACACCCTTGATGGGCTCCAAAGAAGAGTTAAGTGATTTTTTCTCAAGGGCTCTGGTGAGAAATCTAAACTGTTCCAAGTCCTGGGTAGAAATTCCCTTGGCCTCACCCCAGCCCCTCAGGGACCTCCCTGTGGACCCTGCCTTGGCCTTGGAAGGTGTGCCCTGGATGCTTCCCATACTCCTAATGCTGCCCTTTCCTCCCTTAACCCGCAGTCCTGCTCTGTGTCACCTCCTTCCCATCCTCCCTTTCCGTCCTGAATGTCAATAGGCCATGTGCGCCTGTGGCCAGAGTTCCCGATTCTGGGCTGGAGGCTGGGGCTGCCAGAAGCCAGGGCAGCCAGCCAGGCTGGGGTTTAGGGCTGCTCTTTTTTTTCTTTTAATTGAGATGAAATCCACCACTTTAACCATTTTAAAGTATACAATTCAGTGGTTTCTTACTATATTCACAATGTTGTGCAACCATCACCACTATGTAATTCCAGAACATTTCCATAATTCCCATAAAAGCCTCTGTACCTATTAATTAGCATTCACTCCCGTTCCCCTCTCCCCAACCCCCTGGCAATCGCTCATCTACCTCCTACCTATACCAGTTTGCCCATTCTGGACATCTCACGTAAGGGATTCTGCAGCATGTGGCCTTTGGTGACTGGCTCCTCTCGTGTAGCATGGAAGCCTCATCCTGCTGGAGCCTTAGCAGGGCTCCACTCCTCTTGACGGCGGGGTAATATTCCATGGCAGGACACACCACGTTTTGTTTAGTCGCCTGCTGATAGACATTCGGGTTGTTTCCATACTTTTCTATTATGATCATGCTGCTGTGAACATTCACGTACAAGTTTTTGTGGAACATATGTTTTCAATTCTTTGGGGCATATACCTAGGAGTGGAATTTCTCGGTCCTATGCTAATTCTATGTTTAACTTTTTGGGGAATTGCCAAATTGTTTTTCAGAGCAGCTGCATCATTTTATCTTCTCTTGAGGCTTCTTGGGTGGGCTCACTGAAAGCCTCCTAGTGGCCTCTGCGCCCACCCCTCCACAGTTTGAGGGTTATCTACTTTGGCCTGAAGGAAGAGAGAGAAACATAGACAAGGGTGGGGTGTGGTTGGGACATCTCCAGGGTCTACGACTGATGTCCGCAGGCCCTCCCCAAACTCCCCTCGATGTTTTTGTTGAGAGAGAAATCAGGTGGGCCCTGATAGGGTGTGATAATGGGAGAGTGGCAGATCTGAGTTTACATTCTGGGCTTCTGCCATTAACTTGCTGTGTGACCAAGAGTCAGGTAACCTCTCTGAGCCTTGTTTGACAGACCAGCAGGGAGAACTGTGAAGGTCATGTTGCACATTTCACTTGCAGTATGTGAACCTTCGGGCCCCGCTCGCAGGTTGGGAGTGACTGTTACTTGTTCTACTCACTCCAACGGTGAGCCCGAGTACCTTCTCCTCCCCCCCGGGGGTCCTCCCTCCTCCTTCCCAGGACTTTGTCTCTGGGTTGCTGTACACATTGTTGAGCTCAGGCACCAGGGCTGCCAGGAGCCCTTGTGCAGTGTGACTTGCAGAGAAACACATTGACTTCAGGGGCAAGTGAAGGCGACACTGGCCTGAGCCCTGCTTACCAGGCTGGGATAACCCAGACGACTGGCTGCCCGTTTCTGGTGTCCCCCATAAGCCAGTGGCCACACATTTATTCAGCCCTTAAGCCTAGTGCTCTTTTTCCTTGGCATGATAGCTCCCTAGCCAAAGGGACAGTAAAAAGACAATAACACTGAGTCCCGTAGTTCCTATTGCCCTGTCCTCAGGGCCCATGGGCCAAATATGGCCCATCACTTGTTTTTATCAATAAAGTTTTATTGCAACACAGACACACTCATTTGTTTACATATTATTGTGACTACTTTTATGCTTCAACAGCTGAATTGGATGGCTGAGACAGAGGCTATATGACCCACAAAGCCTATCTAGTTTTATACAGAAAAAGTTTTACAACTCCTAGATTATATAATACAAGTTAATAAATCCTAGTTATATAAATGGTTCATTTTTAGCCAAAAAGCCAAAGCTGTGATGGTGAAATTTTGGGTCACTGGCAGTGATTAGAGGGTTTTGAGAGGCTTGGGGCATACTCCAGGGGTCCCTAAAATGTCCTGCATCAGCTACAGTAATATTAGTTTTTTCCTTTATCAAGATGTTTCCACTCACTGCCACTTTTGATTTTTATAGCAATCTTGTGGAGCAAAAGATCAACAATTATCCATCTGTATGTTACAGGAGGAGAGATGGAAGTCCAGAGAAGTGAAGGGACAGGGCTTGGGCCGGGGTATTCAGTGAGATAGGACCGGGTAGGAACTGGAACCCAGGTCAGCTTTCATTTCTCTGCTTCTCATTGTCAAGACCAGCCATGCCCTTGTGCCAGGAAAGGGGCTCATGCTCATGAATTACCTGGGGAGCAAACCCTCATGCTACTTAGGTTTACAGTTTACAGAAGCAGGAAAAGGGACTCATGTGACAGGGGGCAGGGGTGGGTTGGTGGGCAGTGTCACAGTGACAGCCCCTAATGTGGCTTTAACCTTGGTCTCTTCCCATCCTGGTTCCAGCCTTTGGCCTGGGTGACCTTCCCAACCTGCTGGGCCTGGTGGGGGGCCAGCTGGGAGAAGCGGAGCGGAAGCGGCGACATGCCAAGCCTGGCAGCTACAGCATTGAGGTGCTGCTGGCGGTGGATGACTCAGTGGTGCGCTTCCACGGCAAGGAGCATGTGCAGAACTACGTCCTGACCCTCATGAACATCGTGAGTGTCCCTGAGTCTTGGGACTGGGGGGTTGTGCGGGAGGTGGGGTGGGACCACCAAAATTGGCCTGAATGCCCCGTTTCTCTCGGGCCTGGTGTTTTCTGGGTGGACATGGGAGTCTCTGCTCCTTAGTCCAGCTGGACAGTGGGTTCCATGGTGAAATGGACCTGAGCTGGCCTGACATCCACCCTAGGCTGCAGCCTGACCTCCACTGTATATGCCTGTGCTGGGTGCCCACAGGCCATCCACACTAGTCCCTGGCCAGCTGGAGCATTCGGACAGTGGGTTCTGGGCTTGGACATGTTCAGAGCCTAGGTCAGGGGTGGCCAGGACTTTCCTGAGACACCTCATCTGGAGAAATGGGCAACACCAGGCTGGGATCCTGGCCAGGCGCTGTCAATCTGCTGGGGGAAGGAGGGTCCCAGCTCCCAGTGTGGGCCTTGGGTGTTCACAGAGACCTGACAGGCAAGGAAAATGCGGGTCACAGGCACACTGAAGACTGCTGAAGCAGAGAGCTGTGCCCTGTTCCAGGTGTGCGGTGGTTACTCAGCTGCTGCTGGTGGCTCTCATACAGACATGCAGGGCTCTGGTCATAGGAAGACGTGTTCCAAGAAAATTCAGAAATACAGTTGTTTTAAGTGCTTTTAAAAAACCTCTTACAGAACATTTAAATCCAGTTATCTATGTGAAACTGCCAATTTTTGAATGTTGAAATAAAAAAAAACTATTGTGGATGTTGAACAGAATATATCTACACACCACATTTGGCTTGTGACCTACAGGTGGGCACCTCTGAGTTAAAGGGGCAGAGATGACAGAGACCAGAAAGGGAAGGATGGTGAATACATCAGAGGTGGGCCCCACGCTGTTTCTCTCTGGCAAGAGGTGCCTGTGGCTGTGGCTCTGGGAAGGATGGGGACTGATATAGGTGAAAGTGGGATCTGTGGTGGACATTGTGCTGGCCACAGCCAGATGGTGGAAAGGTGGGCAGGACCCCAGGTTCTCTCCTATGGAGCTGGGTAGAGGGGGTGACACTTTGGGGCCAGGCCCCACTCAGCATGCTGGGGCACTGTGCAGTCCAGGCAAGAGGAGGCGAGCAGCAGAGGGGCAGGCAAATGCCACATCAACAGGAGACAACAGGGCGGGGCCTTCACCTCTGAGTCTGCAGGTGACTCAGCTTAAAGGCTCATCATAAACGTTCATCCGGAACACAAGAGCTGAGAAAGAAGATACATGGTGGGTCCTGAAGAATTCGAGGAGAGCCTCTTTTGAAAGCCAAAGGTTCCTGTATGTGCTTCTACTGGCCTTAAGGTTAGGGTCCTCTGACCTGAGGCTTGTGGGGAAGTTGGCTCGCTGCATTCTCAAGGAGACCAAAAGATGACTGCCCGTGGGCCAGGGCTGGGATAGAATCACCTTCCACCGAGTCTAACATGGACAGTTCTTGGAGGCTATGAGGGACATGCAGCTGATCACAGCACTGCAAGGAGAGGAACATGAGTGAATTGGCCAAGAGCATGGGCTTTGGGGGTCACACTGTCTGGCTCTTCCTGTCTTTTGACCTTGGGGGCAAGTTACTGACCCTCTCAAGTGTTCCTTTCCCCACTTTTAAAATAGCATTAACAATACTTACCATGTAAGGTTTTGGGGAATATTAAACAGCATGTAGCATAGAACCTTGCGTAGCATAAGCTCTCAATAAGTGGTTTGTGATAATAACGATATGACTTTCATGAGGGGAGTGGTAACACATTCCTGGGAGCTCAACAGTTGCAGAAGTGTCAACCCTATGGTCATGCCAGTCCCCCTGGAAACATCTGTAGGAGAATAAAACAGCACAGCACTGCCTGTGCTGTCCGGGGTCCATAATCTGGCCACAGCTGGTAAGAGAGGTGGCTGCTAGGAGGCACGCAGCAGCCCCTTGTTAGCTGCGTGACCATGCACAGGTACCTGCCTTGCTTAGGACTCTGTAGGTAGTCCTAAGGCTGATGGAAAATCTACTCAGACTAGATTAAGAAAAATGGTAATTTATTGGCTAATGGGCCAAACTGTGGGAGAGACAGGATGGAGCTGGCTCTATCCTCAAGTGTAGAGGCTTATGTGGACTCTGTTTTTAGGTTCCCTTCTTCCTGTGCCATCCTAGTTCTTTCTGATTAACTTTTCTATGCGACGGATTCTGGCCATTAACAACATCAGGCTGACTCCTATCTTCATGGTTCCATTGCCAGAGACAAAAGAAGTTTCCTTTCCAGTTCCCAGGTAAAAATTCCCAGGGCCAGACTCTGATTGGTCTAACTTTGGGTCACATGACCACTCTTTAGACCAATCACATTTGGACAAGGAGATAGAGTTACTCAGAGGAAGAAAAGGGCTAGACACAGGATGGCCCCTGGAGAAATTGTTCTGGGCTGGCCAGACACCCCAGTTTGTGTCAGCTACAATATTTAACTTTGGAGAGCCTCTATATTTTGCTAATAGTATCTGCTCCTGGGCTTTTTTGTGAGGGTTAAATACAGGGTGTCCCCCAAAAATGTATACACACTTTAACAGCTGATACCTCAATTGATGTTTCTTTCCTTTCATATTTAACCCATTGGAATGAATAATTATTCAAAATGTGTTTGCATTTTGGGGGACACCCTGCATGTATAAAGTGTTTAGCACATGCCTGGCACATAGTGAGTACTCAGGGAACGTGTTCTGTCATTCTTCTAGCCATATTATTTGTCTCAGTGTGTGTGTATAAGCAGTTCTTTGTCTAAGTCTCTGAAGGTGAGGTCCTTGAGGGTGGGGGACTTTTCTTCTACTTATTTGAACCCCAAGAGCACACAGCACAGTGCCCAACACCTGACAGATGATCAGTAAGTGTGGAAGCTGATGGTGTCCATGGGAGAAGTAGGGGGTCAGCATCCACTGAGATAGGAAAGAGGGAAGACAGCAGATTTCTGTCTGAAATGCCGGCGTTAGGAAAAGGGCAGGGGTAGAAATCAGCTCCAATTACAGGAGCCCCAGGGACGGGAGGGGCTTCCAGGAAGTCTGCCCCTTGCCCCCTCTTTGGTTATTAATTCTTTTATTCCTTACAAAGCATGTGGCTTTGGACTCAAAAAGCAAAGACTACCATGTGAGGCTGTTTGAGAAAGAGAGAGAGGGAGAGAGGATGACTATGCTAGGAACCCCCCCACCCCCCACTGGAGCTCTGGACCACCCACCCACGCTCTATAAATAACTGGCCCAACCTAAGACCACACAGCTGACCACACAGCTGAGTACTGATCCCATTAGCGGGAGAGCCAGGTTGGCCGCTGGAGCCAGCAGGTGGGAAGGGGGAGGAAGCGCAGAGGGGAAGGGGCTAAGGAGGCCCTCTAGTGCCGGGAGCCTCCGTCCAAAGCTGGGGCTGAAGACCCTAAGATAAAAATAAAATAAAATTGGGTGTGGAAGCAGACGGATGCTATTACCCGTTCAAAAGAGAACACAAAGAACAGAAACATTCATAGATCAGAAATGTTGAAATGGATTTGCAAATAGACAATATTGGTGTTTTCTACAGAGTGGAAGGGGGACAGAATTTGCGTGTCTGTAGATGAGAATTTTGCATCGCCCTTGCTGTTAGTCATCAGCAGTGCTCTCAGTTGTAAAGAAGTTTCTTAGAATCAGATTCAGGTGAGGCTGAAGTGTGCTGTTAACAAGGCACAGTTTCCATGGAAGTCCACATTTTTATTCTCGGAGTGCTAGGCCTGGACTGGGTCCCAGGTAGAGAGCCCTTTTCATGGGTGGGCATCTGGCTGCCCATCTGACTCACAGGCTCCATCCTGCTCCTGGTGCTAGAGGGGTGGCAGCCTCACTCAGGCCACACTCTGGGTTCTGGCTGCATGATAATCCTAAGCAACTAAATGATGGGCCCTCCCCCCCTTCTCGCTGGGGAGTAGCGGTGTGGAGGGAAGCCCGAGGGTTGGGATGGTTGAGGGTGGACCATCTGAGGAAGACCAAACTCCCTTGGACCATGTGCTCCATTCTTTCTCATATCTTTTAGAGAAACCCTCCTGTCTGAGCACTCCCATTCTGTTGCTCAGCTTCTCCTTAAATGTCTGCTGGTTGGTGGGAGCAGGTCGGCACATTCTGGAAGGTGGAATAGGCTTCCTGGAGCCCCTTCAGTTTGCCTCACCCCCCAGTCTTGGCTCTAATTTACTCATTTGTTCAAAGCCAGGCACTGCTGCCTCCATGGGCTCCCCCCAGTGCGAGGCATTGGGCAGGATGGGGCGATTGTTAGTCAGGGATCTGTGTTTGCAAGTGACAGAGACCCAACTCACACTAGCTTAGGCCAAAGAGGTGATCAATTGGAAGGAAGCCCCGGCAGTGCCCATAGGGTCATATAAGAGCTGCAGGACAGGGCAGCTTTAGGGACCACAGGGACGAGGGTTTCAGGCGTATTAGGACACTCTCCTTTTCCCCAGTCCCTTGTATGTGCTTAGCGATGTAAACTGGCAGGGACCAGGCTTTCTCCCCACGGTGGGAAGTGGGGCTCCTGGCAACCCCAGATTTGAACGCTTCTGCTCTTAGGACCCAAAGGCTTTCCTAAGGAGGAGTGGGTCATGTGGCCATCCTGGACTAATTGCTGTGACTGGAGGGTTGGCTGGAGGCCCTGGTGGAGCCTACTGATGTATGTGGGGTGAGGTGGAGCAGGATCTGTTCCTGGAGAGCAGGAAAAAATATCCAAACCTGCAGGAATTTTTATGAGCTTATTTGTGTTCAAGTGATGACAATTGCTGGGAGGCAAAATCTCAATGGATCGAGAAAATGCCCTGGAGAATGGCAGTTTTTCAGCTTATTTTATACATTACAATCAAAGGAGGGGACGTAAAGAGGGTTCCATGAAGTCCACTGGTGGTCGATTAAGGGGGCAGGAGAAGGCAAAGTGGGGAAATCTCTGGGACTGGATAAAAAGTAAAACAGAGAGACACCTCTTTTATAATGGTGGGTACAGGATAGTTAACAATTAACATTCACAGCATGTAGACGGTATTCTGGAAGCAAGATAACAATAGGGGAAAAGACGGAGAGAAAGGCTTTTATGAGAAGGACAAATAAGTTTCTTTAGGAAAGACACATGGGCTTTTAGGAGAACAAACGGGAAATAAGAAAGTTTGCGATAGTGTTTGTTTGCACTGGTGCAAGTGTCTCTCTGTCTTTTTTGAGGCCGTGAAGCTCCCTTGGGAAGAGAATTTATGGTAGCTCATTTCCCAGAAGTTGCAGCCTTGTCAGATAAGGGAATTTCTGAGAAAACCCCTTTCTGCATCTGTGGAATCTCACATGACCTCAGCTTAAGATAGTCTTTATACTGCTCTGTGCTTCTTAGTGATTCCTCAGACAGGCCAGGGGCAGGACTTTGGGAGCAACCCAGGAGATGAGGGATTGTATGTATGCGTGTCCCAGGAGGGGCCACAACCCTGTGCCAGTCCCTGAAGTCCCTGCTTGTGGTGAAAACCCACGTGCTGTGCGTTCTGGGCCACTGAGTGCCCTGAGTAAGGCCCCCACCAGACCCACTGACTGGTCTAGTCTGAGCCCCTCTAGAGAGGGTTCTGAGAGAGTGACCTGGAGAGTGATCAGCGCAGGTGACTGGAGGTTAGAAGGGCCGCTCTTTGGGGTTTTGGAAAAACCCCACTCCTGAGGCGCAGGGTTGAAGGCAGTGAAGTTAGGAAGGTAATGGGGAGAGTCAACAAGATCTTGCTCCCCAGGCAGAATATGGGGCCTTCCTTTGGAAACTGGAAGAGGTATCTTGATGGATCACACAAGGAGACATTTAATTCTGGAGAAATAAGTGTACTTTGGGAGCTGGGGATTCCACTGCCTTGCCTAGATTGAAATGTGGTTAATTCAGAGGCTCTAGTTAAATCCCTCAGATCTGGAGCTGTAAGACACAATGTGGATGGTGGTGGGGAGCAGAAGGGAATTTCTGCCAAGTTCTGAGGTTCAAGATGTGGAGGTCAGTCGCCCTCCAGTCCCTGGTGTCCCTCCTCATGTCACCGGAAATTTACTGTAGGAGGAGGGTAAGCCCGTGACCTGGTCCAGCCCTCTTGGCCAAATTAATGTGTTCTAACTTCTGACCCTTGACCTCTGACCCATGACTCACAGTCTTGGCCAGGGAGTTCTTCCACTGCGTCCTCACCAAAGACTGTGCCAGGCGGGGCTGCCTTGGGGACCGCTGTTTCCACAGTATTGTTGCCACCTCCCTTCCTCTCACAACCTATCAGAAAGTAGGTGAGAAGAGAGTCAGTGTCTTCTCAGAGGTTCCAGGAGTGTGTTTGAGGCTGGTTGTGCTCACTATTGGCTTGCCCTTGTGAAAGTGAGAACAGAAACGGCCTCGGGTGCCTGCGGGGTGCAGGTGAGATAGGGCTTCCCATGGGGGCCCTGTGCCTCTGGGGGAGGGAGGCTCAGGCGCTGAGCCGGCCACGCTTAGGGGGCTGTTGCCCTGGGCGTCTGCTGCTGTCACCCTCCCAGGGTTCAGAGGACAGCCAGCCCGAGTTCCGGCCACGGGGGTGAGCGGATGGGCTGCCGACAGCCGCTCCCTCCCAGGGGCCCTCGGCTCGTCCTGAGCATTGTCTGGGAACTTTTATTTGGCTGGGATGTTTAAAGCATAATTCCCCTCGGGATTTCATGAAGCCAGTGAAAGGGTTTCCCTTCGCTCTCCCCTCGAGTGCCTGCCTGTGACCATTTCTGATCCTGATTTTCAGGGCCAGGGCTGACCTGGCGATATCAGAGAAAGGAGATCCGGTTCCCAGGATGGATAGTCCCATTGTGCTCACCCAGGGGAGGGGGGCAGAAGCCGTTAGTGAGAGGCTCAAAAAGACTGCAGGCCTCGTCACTGCAGCTCTCGGGGTTCTCGGGGTGTCCTGCTTCTCATTTTCCTTCTGCGTTAACCTGGGATTTGCTATAAATATTCATGGAGCTCCCGATGGTGGGAAGTACTCCCTCCTCAGCTCTCCCTCACATGCTGGTGGGCCCTGCATGGACTTGTCTTTCTCTGTGCCTCAGTTTACCCAGGTGTAACGGGTTACTTTCCTTAAGGCTTCTTCAAATCCCAGGACTAGGGAACCATTTGAGAGCTTTGGAATGTAAGGGCAGTGTGTCCAGCATTTAGCGAGTGCCTGGTGTGCTTATATGACAGACAGACTCCTGTTCTAGAAGCTTTGGTCTGGCTGCAAAAACAAGCCTCAGCCCCGTGGAATAATTTGGGAACCGTTGAAAACAACACTGAAGGGGTTTAGAAGGGGCTGCTGTCCCTGTGGACTGGGGGAGAGAGGGAAGCTTTCTGATGGGGGTTGGAGCTGAGCCAGCCTTGGTGGGAGGGGTAGGCGGGGAGGTGAAGAGCAGGCAGGGGGAGTGTGGTGCTGGGGAGGGGCATGGCAGGGTTGTGGAAGCAGGAATGGGAAGGTTGTCCTGGGTGTGCAGGAAGGTGATGGGTGTGCAGAGAGGTCTCAGGGAGATAGCTGTGGCAGGACATTCCATCAGGCAGCAGTTTGGGCTCTTGTGTGGAGAAAATGTATGAGGAACAGTGCCTGAGGGTGGCATTTTGGGGAGGAGAGGATGGACATCAGAAGCCAGCTGAAGCTGTGATGGGCCAGGAAGCAGGGACTCTCGGAGCTCTCTTGGGTGTCTCAAATATCACAGCATCATTCTGGTACCTACTGCATGTCAGGGCTGACACCTTTATAGATGGGCCCCTTGAATCCTCACTACAGCCTACGCTGGTGACGTTCCTTGGACCTGTGGCCCTGAGAAGCCAAGTGACTTGCTCAGAATCTGCACAGCTAATAGGTGGAGGAGCCAGGATTTGAACCTGTATCTGTCCAATTCCGAAGTCTGTGCTTTCCCTCCATGGCTGCTGTGGCAGAACTTGGGTTAAGCAACCTTGGGAAGCAGGAGAGAAGGTCCCTGGGCTCCTGGCCTGGGAGGTGGGAGGAGTGCTGCCCCTTAATAGAGGACTCTCTTCCTGAGATGGGTCTCCCTGTCAGAGTCAGGGTCCTGAAGCTTCACACCCTTCACCTGTTGGCTGGGCCTGCCAGTGGGGTCATGGCAAGAATCCTCTCCTTGCTTGGGCGTGACGCACTGAGTCACTGGAGCGAGGACTCCTTTGGATGTGTGGATATGGGGAGCCTCTCAGGGCCTGGAGCTGGAATAGAAGAGGGGTGAGAAGAGACAAAGAGGCCTTTCATCGGTCCTCATGGAGCCAGTCTGCAGCCTGACCCCTCTTGGCAGCCCATGTGTCTGGGTGGTGGGCTCCCTGCCTCCCCTACTCCTCACCCCACCCAGCCAGGCTGACACTACAAAGGGGTTGGGCTGGGCTGTGGGGGAGACATTGGCTGGTGCCTCTGCAGGGGCCCTACCAGCTCTGACCCACCTTAGGGCCCCTTTCGGAGCACTGAGGCTTCCCAGGTGCCCTGCCTGGAAAAGCTTGGTGCCCCTTCTAGACCTGGGAGGTTTGGGTGCAAATGGCTGTCAGGCCAGGACCTTGGTGGCCTCAGCCTGGGAGGGCGGCATTCTGTTGGCACATAACACGTATTTTATATGCCTCATAGAAGCTACTTGGAGTATCACAGAAACTGCTTTTTTCTTTCAGAAAATGCTGCTTTTCCAAACCACTTCCTTTTGGGGCACGTGAGCCTCCAGAGCAGCTCATCCTCCCTCTCTTTTTGGTCCCCTCTCTCTTGTTTTTCCCTAAAAAGCTCTCCACTGCTTTTAGGGCACTCAGAGACCCCCAAACAAAGCAAAAATTCACTTATTTTAAGGCAATGGTTCTTAATTGAGGGCAATTTTGCTACCAAGGGGATATGGGGGGGCGGGTTGGAGATATATTTTGGTTATCACAGCTAGAGGGGGTGGCTGCTACTGACATCAAATAGGAGGAGGCCAGGGATGCTGCTAAACATCTACCCTGTACAGCACAGCCCTCAAACAGATCACCAGTGTCAAAGTGTCCCTCATGGCCAGGCTGAGAACCTGCCCTGAGGTGTTAGCTCCAGTTGCCACACAGTGGTAGTTAGATTTTCACAGCAAGCCCATGGGCAGACAACAATGTCTAACACAGAAGGATGCGTGCTGGGGCTCCTGGCAGGAGAGACATCATAATGTGCACCCTTCGTGTGTGAAGGGAGCTTTACAGTTCACAAAGCACTTTGTAAAGCCAGCGTCACAACAGAAATATTAGTTCGCCTCCCCAAATCCTGTTCCCAGGGTGGCCTGAAGGGCCACTCCTCAGCTCCCGGGAAGTGGCAGTTCCAAGCTGACGGATGCCCCTGATGGACATGTGCTCACCTTCCATTCTCAGGCTCCTGCAAGGCTGGTGTGTCCACACCCACGAGAGGAGAGCTGGGCTCAAGGGGGTGAGATTACATGGCAGAGCTGGCGTCTTTGCAGGCCTCCACGCTGCCTCTTTACACACAGGCAGGCTGACCTGGGGTATCAAGGCCGCTGCCTTTTGGAAATTCTCTCCTTCCCCGTCCCTGACTTAGAAGGTACCCCCCTGCTCCCTGCCTCTCCATAGCCTGCCCTGCTTAAGGTTCACCAGCCCCGACTCCTTCAGCCCGCTCTAATGGTACCTCCACGGAACCTCTTCGATCTCACAGTACAGCTCATAGCTGCTTAGTAAGACTAAATTACTTGAGGACAAGGCCTCTTTCATATTCCCACCCTAACAAGGGGGGGCGGCATTTTCTGAAGTAAGGGTAAGGAAATATGGATCGAAGGGCACAAGTGTGCTGATGGAGATGGAGTGTCTACAATCAGGGTAGCCTGGCAAACCCCAGGCCCCCTGGAGCTCAGTTTCTGCCTGTTGCTCACTGATGCCCTGGTCAGCTGAGGCAGGCTTATGGGCTCAGGTAACCAGGGCGCCTGAAGGCCTGCCTTCCTCCACTGAGTTGTAAATTCATCTTCTCTCCCAGAGAGAGAAAGTCCACCCCAGCCAGCTGGCCACAGAAGCTGGTTCTGGAGAGGAGCCGCATCTAGTGATTAAGAGTCACAGAGATCTGAGTTCAAATTCTGATCCTTCCACTTCCTAGCTGGCTGGCCTCAGGCAAATTACTTAACCTCTCTGAGCCTCGGATATCTCACCTATGAAAAGGGAATCATTCCTGTCTCCAAAAGGTTGTCCGGAGAGCGTATTCGAAGCCCTTAGCACTGCAAAACCTGGCACAGAGTACGTGTTCAGTGAATAGTAGCACATCCCTCCAATGCCAGCACTCTAGCCATCTACTTTCTCCTCTGGTTTTATCTCCCTTGGGACAGAGAGTCCTGACCTTTGTTTGTTTTTCTGGTGCACACCTAGTGGTGCACATCCCAGGCCAATATGTGAAGCCGAGCTCTAACCTGGGGGCCTTGGCAGACCACCTTGAACTTGGCTGAGGCATGGTGGCAAGGAGACCAGACACACTGTTCTTTTCTGGCCTGTGGGTGTGTCTTGGGGCTGTCATGCTTGTGCCCACTGCCACGCAAAGCAATTCCTGTCCTCCTGAGCTGCCTCACTGGCCTCACCTCCTGCTATTGGGAAGCCGATGAAGCCAGGCCTTTGGTGCACAGCCGGGCTGGAGCCTGTCAGGGAGCTGCCTGTGTGTGTTCACAGTGGGGGGGCCTGGGCCTCTCAGGTAGCCTCATTTCTTGGCTATGGCTCTGGCACCAGCTTGGCACTGTGGGTGGAACCCGTGTGCCAGGCGGCTTCCTTAGTTCTGGCTGGACATGGTAGCCCTGACCCACCTCCTCTTTGGCTTATTCAAGGCCTCATGGAAGGTCCAGCTGAATCTAAGCCCTGAGGTCCCTACTGAAGGCTCACAATGGTGTGTGCAGATAAGTGTGCCAGGGTCCCAGAGACAGACTGGACCAGAGGACTTGGCAGGGCCAACCCCACCTTCATTTTAAATGGGGGAATAGGAGAGTAAAATAGAATGACTTTATTTTTATTACCCTTATTTAGTATAAGAAAAGAACAGACTAGCTCATTGCTGAACCTGCTCCTATCACAACCTCAAGACTATTTATCCATTCTTGTACCTTAGGCCACCTTTTGGGGTTATTTTCCATCTTCCTGTTCTGTAGATCTTTTAGTGGGGTCTGTGTAACTATTCCAGTATTTTTAATTTTATTTGATAATGCCTTCCTTTCATCATGGCTCTTAGAGATGGTTTGCTGGCCCAGCGTTCTAGGTTGACAGTTTCTTTATCTCAGTGCTTTGATGTTGTCACTTCAGTGTCTCCCTGTGTCACTATTAAAAACCTGTTCTCAAGCCCATGATCATTCCTTGGTGAGTCATCTGCCTTCCTTCTTGCTGATTATAAGATTTTCTCTCTGACTGATGTGAACTTGGAGAGAAGTCCCCGAGAGACTGGTCACCTTCTATCCCCAGGAATGGAACACATGTGCTCAATGGAACTTCAAGAGGGAGACTGAGGCTGCTGGAGGAGGTCATTGGGAAGGCTGAATGGGGCACAGAGCATCCGTTACTGGAAGTGTGTGAGCATGGGCTGGGGAGAAATTCCCTGTCACATGAGGTCCGCCTCAGTTATCTTGATTGCCAATGACCCTGGAGCTCTTTCAGTGGCTTCTGCCTTCCTCTCCCTGCACCAGGCCTCTGCCCATCTCCTTTGAAGGGTCCATGACCTTCCCAATCCAGGTGATTCTGGCTCCTCTGGCCACACACCACCATCTTTTGCTGTCCCAGCTCCTGGAGTGTGGTATAGGGCTTGTGCCCCAGAGCTCAGCACACTAGTCCCCAGAAGCCTTTGGTCCCCAGGTTATTTCAGAGTGCCGATGGTCTCTGTAGGTGGCATGGTCTTTTCTGCTTGCTCAGGATTTACATTTAGTCTAGATACCTAGGAGCGGGAGGTGGAGTCAGGAGGCCCCATTCAACCTGCTGCCAGTGTTGGACACTCATATTCTGATTCTGCCTCCTGCTCAGAGTGCAGCTGCCCCCTCTCCAATCCCACTGTGAGGACCTCCCACTGTCCCCGGGGGGGTTGTGGAGATGGCAACCATTGGAGCAGGGTCACTGGAGGCCTTGAAGGGATTTGGTCTGCTGAGTGTGGGGACAGAAGTGAATGACTTGGCAGTGTTCAGGCAGCAAGTTGCCTGGCCAATTTGAAAAGACATGAAGGCAGGAAGGCAATGGCCCTGGGTACTTCTAAACACCAGAGGCCCTGCAGGCGTGCCTCTCACACCCAAATTATCCCAGTGACCACTCTCTTCCCTTGCACCTGGGCAACTGGTGGGTTTACATGTGTATATGTGGGGCACAGGTGTGGCTGTGTAGGGTGTGTGTTGCCCATGACCCCATCCTTGGTCTGCATGCCTATTAGGCATGTCAGGGAGGTCCAAGACACTGACCCCACCCCGGTGTAGAAGGAAGGTCGTGTTCCAGTGTTGGAGGGGCTGAGATGTCAGGGTTATTTAAGAGTTATTCTGTTGCAGACCAATGATCATTTCTGTACATCAGCGAAGAATCTTGGGTTGGAACTGTGCTAGGGAGAAAATGTGTGTGTGGCTAGTTGGATCCTACACTTTCTACCTGGCAGTTCTAAGATAAGTCAGGAGCATGTGGGTTGAGAAGGACACCATCTCTTCATGCATTTGAGCACTTCGTTTCCATGATGACTTTGCTCCTGCTGGGGAAGAGAGGAGGGTGGAAGGCAACACCGCCACCATTGGACTCCCTGTCATTCCCTGTGGTGGGGTTTTGGGGGAACTGCTGTCCCACAGTGGGCAGGGGTCTTTGTCCTCAGTTGGGTCCAGACATGGATGCCAGCAGACCCTGGTGGGAGCCTCATGCTCACAGTTCTCAAGTCTGCATGCTCATGAGTTGGGGCAGCTGCCAGCTCTGGGCACTGGGAGAGTGGGCAGGGCTCTATGATGCCTGCAGCTTTTGCTGCCACAACCCTGCATCCACAGCCTAGCTGTGTCCTTGGCTGTCCCAGGAGGGGTGTGTTAGCACAGGAGCAGGCCTCCGGTCCCCCTCCCTTCTTCCCCTCCCCGAGGGACTCTCACATGTAGGGTTGGCCTCACTGTACCTCTCCACTTGGTGGACAACAGTCCCTTTGTGGCTTGTAGGCTGATTACTTTGCTCATGAGCTGAAGGGCATGGAGAGACAGAGTGGTGAGAACAGGGGAATGGAGAGGACTTCCCTATAGTTCCTGGGCTATGGGACAATGGAGCTACCCGATGCAGTACTCCTTGAACTTGACGGTGCCTGAGAAGCACCGGGGAACATGTTCAAATGCAGACTTTGACTTGGGAGGTTGGCCTGAGACTCTGCATTTCTAACAAGTTCCCATGTGATGCTGCTGCTGCTGGTCCAAAGTCCTAGAGTGCTCCCCACTGGACTTGCCCTGGGGGAGTGCCCAGGCACTACAGTGGCAGTTGGAAAGGTACACAAGGAAGTGAGAATGAGCGACCTGACCCAGATGGCATTTCCAGAAGGGCTCTTCAGAGATGTGGAAAGATGAGTCTTCATCAGAGTGGCTGAGTTTGAGACTGGACCCCTCACACTTTCGCTCCCAGGAGAGAGCTCACAGTGGAATTAGAATTTGAATCCCAGCTCTGCGGCCCGTTTGCCGCATGGCCTTAGACAGGTCATTTTGCCTCTCTCTGCCTCAGTTTCTTCATCAGTAAAGTAGGGGTAAGAATGCCTGCCCAAAAGGCCATGGTGAGGCTGAAATGGGATAAGGTATGTCAGGTACCTGGCCCAGTACCTGGTACATAGCAGGCTCTTAATGAACGTTTGCATCCCCTAAGACTGCAGTCCTCTCTCCTTGCAGGTGAATGAAATTTACCATGACGAGTCCCTGGGGACCCACATTAACATTGCCCTTGTCCGCCTGATCATGGTTGGCTATCGACAGGTAAACCCCCTTGTCAGCGGGCAGGCTGTGGAGGGGGAAGGGGCCTGGGGCCAGTGCATGATCCCAGCTGCAGTGTTGCTGAGGGGACAGTACCTAGGGAACATTTGTCTTCAGAATCAGAACCTGGGGCCATTAACATTGAGGCTTCAGTGGCAGAGGCATTGGGGATGGTAAGCAGGGACTTCTGGGTTCCCTCCAATCTGATATATGGACAGTCCTATATCCTTACAGCTGAGGCCCCTCTCCTTGAGGAATTGATGGGGAAAGTGGGGCTTAGAGAGTGGCAGTGACCAAGGCAAGTCCTGCTGTGGTTGGGCCCAGGGGCCTTGGACTGCCATCAGTTGCTATTCTCCCCCAGATGAGGGTAACAACCGAATTTTCCTTCAGGAGCTGTTGCAAAGATCAAATAAGACAATGAATATGTTAAGAGGAAGAGCTCAGAATCACTCTGCCTTGTGGGTTAGCTGAGGGATTAGATAATGTGTCCGGTTCTTAGCAGACAGGTGTCCCTGCACAGGGCTTGGCACAGGAACATTCCCTAAAGTAGGAGGGCTGTGTGCCAGCAGCAGCCAGAGTCAGTGACCTCGGGACAGCTAGTGACCTTGGGACAGGCACTGCAGTTCCTAGGGCTGCATGAAATGTCTGTGACAGAGTGTGACTGTAAGCGCTCTGCAAGCACAGGAAGCTTTGGCTACCCCCAGTTTCCCACATGGGCACACTGAGGCAGAGTTCTCCTCTGCCCGTGGGATTGCTGCTGTCTGAGGGCTCCGAGCAACCTCTGTACTGTTGACATCTCTGGCCCCCGCAGTCCCTGAGCCTGATTGAGCGCGGGAACCCCTCCCGTAGCCTGGAGCAGGTGTGTCGCTGGGCGCACTCTCAGCAGCGCCAGGACCCCAGCCACGCGGAGCACCACGACCACGTGATCTTCCTCACCCGGCAGGACTTCGGGCCCTCAGGTATGCAAGGTACTGTATTCGCCTTGGCCAGGTGCGTGCAGCTGCGGGGCAGAGGCTGAGGCTCGGGGCTGTGCTCGCCCTGGGGCCACCCCCAGCGGGTTCAGGGGCCAGGTTCCCTGTCAGCAAAGAGGTCTGTGGGACTTTAGAGACAGGACCAGATGGACGGGTGGACAAGCTTTGCAGTGATTTCTTGGGGACCAGGAGAAGCGAGGGAGTCCCTACACTGGTCCCCGCTGTCTTGATGAGCCTGCAGGTGGCTCTGTGTTTGCCATCCCAGAGCCTGGCTGTTTGAAGACCCTCAGAGGTCTTCAAGATGCTTCTGCTCACATTGTATGCATCTGTCCTCATCACAGGTCGTGGGTACCTAGTGGGGCTCGTGTGGAATTTGGAAAGGAAGTCCATGCTCTACCCGCAGCTGCGTGCCTCTCTAGTGTAGTGATCCAAGCTCACTTCATCTCCCTGGGTTCTCCTAACTGCCAAATGGGAAAATTAATAGGATTTTCCTTCCTCCGTTCCAGCTGCTGAAAGGGCCGAGGGGTGCATGAAATGTCTGTGACAGAGTGCGACTGTAAGCACTCTGCAAACACATGAAGCTTTCACTACCCCAGTTTTCCGCATGGGCACACTGAGGCGCCGAGTGGTGAAGAGGCTTGCCCGTGTCCCACTGTAGAGAGGAGGTGGATCTGAGCCTCAGTTTGGATGTCTTGGCTCTGAGTTGAGGGCTTTCTAGTTTTTTCTGGTTTGATGCTAGAAGTGAGTTGACCAGCCATGCCTCTGGCCCAGAGGCCTCCTTGTCTGAATCCCTGAAGCCCCAAATGTGGGCCTGCATGCACACATACAGATACAACACACGTATAAACACACAGACATACAAGTACACACAAACAACACAGATACACATACATAGACACATTAACACACACGCATACTCAGACACACACTGCATGTACACATACACAGACACCTGTACATGTGTGTATCTGCACCCCATGTAGAGAATAGCTCAGACCTTCAGGACAATAGAGGCCCCAGGAGCCTCTTCCCACCGTAGCCTCTCATTATTTACTATTAGCCCCCAAACCATCTCAAATAAAAGGACACTTCGGCAGTTCTAAAGACAGGGCCTAGCTGTCGGGTAGCTGCAGGCCCAGGCAGGGAGCACTCTGTCCCCTCACCTCCTCCTTGGACGCCTTCCCCAGACAAGTCTGTACCCCAGCCCATGACTAGGCCCCAGGGGAGGCTGGGAAGCAGGCCCCTTACAGAACAGGCCTCGCCCACAATTGCTGCTTAGCAAATGTTGGCCTGGTTGTTGCTAGTACATCCCAGCCCTGCTGCACTGCCTATGGCTCCCTGAGGCCTGCTCAGCTGTGCCTGCACCCTTGCTCATGTTCTCCCTACCGTGTGCCCTCTCCCGCACCGCTGGAGAGTTGTCTCACCTGTCCTCCAGGCCCAGCTCTGTACCACCTGAGTCATTCCTGGTGACCCTCAAGCCCTTCAGTAGAATCCATTCCCTTCCTCCAGATACCCCCTGCACCGCCCCCTATGCTCCTCGAACTCTGGCCCTGCAGGCCACACCTAAGCGAACCTCTAACCCCAAGTCTGCCTGCTAAGCCACCTGTTCCTGAATGTGTGGGTGTGTGGCAGGGAGGGGGTTGGGGGCTTGAACTTGTTTCCTCTGCTTTCCCCATAGAATCTAACACAGTACCACCCCTAATCCCACATTAAAAAAACAAACACAACTTATTTGTTGATTGGCCAACTGACTGGCTGGCTGGAGGGCCGTGGAAGTTGGGCATGAACAGTTTTGGTCCTGTCTGGAAACCCCACTGCCTGGTTTAGAGGAGTGGCCGGCAGGTGCAGGGAGAGTGCAGGCCAAGAAAGAAGCCGTATAGCCTTTTGTTACGGGGCAGCTTGGCCCAGGTTGCTCTACTGCAGGTGGGACTTTACAAAGATGCTTCTTACTCCAGGGACCCTCTAACAGTGGACTGGTCATGATGTCCCTGTGGCACAGACCTTGCCTGTCTTATCTCACTGTGCATCACTTCTCTCTCTGTCCTCTCCCTCTCCCCACAGGGTATGCACCTGTCACTGGCATGTGCCACCCCCTGAGAAGCTGTGCCCTTAACCATGAGGATGGCTTCTCTTCCGCCTTCGTGGTGGCCCATGAGACTGGTCACGTGTAAGTAGCACTGAGAGGGTGGGCTGTGCTGTGAGCTCTGAGGAGGTCTGTGGGTGTGGGAGGCTTTGCCCCATATCGGGCTCTAGTCCCAGTGTTTCGGGAGATGCCAGAGGAGCTGCCCTCAGAGAGAGCCCAGGGTCCCAGGCAGCAATTCTAGGCCTGCCTTGGGCCCAGCCCCCAAATCCTGGGGTGATGGGGGGCCAGATGTGGCTCTGTCTTTGGACAGGTCAGTGGCAGTGTCCTATCAACAGGCAGTGGTCAGTGTCCTGGGCAGTCTCTATCCCTCTGTCCCATCCACACCTAGAGGCCCTTCTGAGACCTGTTCCACACTGGTGCTCAGCATTTACCGAGTGCCAGCCTGAGCCCATAAACAGGCGCACTCAAACTCAGGCCACCAGCCAGCTTGATCTTTGAGCCTGGATTTGTACTGGGCATAGTCATTCATTCATTCACCCAGTATTTCTTGAGTAGCTACCATGTGCCAGGCGCAGTTCTAGGAATGGGGCCTAAATGGAGAACAGGACAGGGAAGCACATAAGAAACTACATGCTGGGAGAAAGCCTCTATCCGATGTGTCAGATGGTGACATGTGCTACTGTTATGCCTCTCAGCCTTGTCTCTCCATAGGGACACGCTCTCCAGCCCACACACAGAATGAGGGCTGTTCGCTGCAGTCTGAAGGACATGGGAAGGAGACGGGGGGGGGGGCGGGCGCAGCCCTAGGGGGGGCACTCTAGAGAGTGGGTATGCCATCCACAGTCTCTGTGCTCCTCTCCGCATCAACCCTGTCAGCACAGGAGGCCCATGCAGATTTCATCCCAGCTCTGTCCCTCATTGAGCAGGTGGCACCTACTCTCTGGGCCTTGGTTTCCTCATCTAAACATGGAGGCTGACACTTCTGAGGTCCCTTCCTGCCCTGGAAGCTGATAGTTGCACATATTCAGGAGCCAGGAGTCTGTCTTCCTTCTTTGGGGGTGGGGGGGTGGAGGGAGGGAATGTCCACTCTTCACTGGACAGAGGCCCCTCCATCTGGAGAGATAAGTTCAAGCTTAGAGGACCATGTGTCTGTCTAGTGGTCAAGGCCACATACAGCCATTTGGAAGTATTTAAGAATTTAGAACCTTTGGGCTTTGACATTAAATATTAAATATAAAGAGCAGACTTTAACATTTAAACTATCCTATGGTAGGTGCATACCATATGCAAAACTCTGTGCTAAGTACTGCGGGGTCCTGGAGAGGCTCTGAGTCCCACAGAGGGACTCAGTAAATGAGATTGAACCCCCAAAGGCCTTGGGCGTGGTCGGAAGATAGCTCATGGCCTGCGAACTGTTCATGGTGGTACAGGTGGCTTCTGCTGTGGAAGGTCAGCCATGGGCTGGGCAGCCAGTGAGGGTGTCCTGGGGCAGGAGTGGGGTTTGAGCTGACCTTGGAAACTGAGACGATATGGGTGGGGTTTGAGGAGGGTCCGAGTGTCTGGGAGTAGAGAACAGCAGGGGCAAGGCTTTCCGGGAAGCATGAGTCTGGCCCTATTGAGGGACAGCGGGGCCTCAGCCTCCATCCAGAGAGGTGGTCCTCCCCACTGCACGGTTGGGAAACTGAGGCCAGGAGGCACGGTCTGAAGCCTGGTCAGGGCAGGCTTTCCCATTGTTGGCCCAGCTGCCTGTCTTCCCAGGGATGGGCTCCCTGGCATGACTCAAGGCTCCCCCTGTCTCCCCACACCCTCTAGGCTCGGCATGGAGCATGACGGTCAGGGGAACGGCTGTGCCGACGAGACCAGCCTGGGCAGCGTCATGGCGCCCCTGGTGCAGGCTGCCTTCCACCGCTTCCACTGGTCCCGCTGCAGCAGGCTGGAGCTCAGCCGCTACCTCCCGTAGGGCACCTCCACCTTTGGGGCCTGGGGTGGGGGAGCACGCAGCCCGCCGCTTCCTCTCCCCCAAGCCATCTCCCTTCCCAATACCATGCTGCCTCTGAAACACACTCAGTTCAAAGCTTTGCTGGTCAGACAAGTGTTAGACTTGAGTGCAATGCCGAGAATGGGCACAGAGTGGGTTTGGGTGGGGCAGGTGCAGGCAGAGACACTGTCACTAACCTCACACGGCAGCTGACCAGGGCCCAGCAGCCTGCGTCCTGTGTGGCAGTCTGAGTTTTTTTACCCTCAGTGCAGTGAGCCCTCCAGTTGTCCATGAACCAACCCTAATCTCGGCCATGATGTTCCTCTAACATGGGCAAAACTGGCCTGTCAGATAGCTACAAGCTGAACTCCTAACCCCAGCCCTGGGTGCCCTTGCCCTGGAGCCCCCCAGACAGTTGTTGGTGGACATGAGGCCCTGTGTGAGATGAGACACAGCACAGGGCAGCAGCCGGATTTCTGCCAGCCTTCCTGCTCCATAAACCCTGAGAATTCCTGCCTCAGCCTGGTTTACCTCCCTGTCTTCACCGGCAGCTCCTACGACTGCCTCCTTGACGACCCCTTTGCGCCCACCTGGCCCCAGCCCCCGGAGCTGCCTGGCGTTGACTACTCAATGGATGAGCAGTGCCGCTTTGACTTTGGCACGGGGTACCACACATGCTCTGCGGTGAGTTCCCACCAGCCAGGTTCTCTGCCATCTGGGTTGCCGAGACCATGTCCTTCTGTGACCTGGACTGGTCATTCACAGAGCATCTTCTGCCCAGGGGGGCTGGTGGTCTGGAGATGGGCCCAAAGGCTAGATCCCATCAGGGAGATTCAGGGTGACCAGGGCCCAGCCCTGCCACCTTCTGCTACATGCCCGCCCTGCCCAGTCCCAGTAGGAGTGGGTGTGTGCAGTGGCTGGAGAATGCTTTAGCCCTGGGAAAGATGGGAACAATTGCTAACCAGGCAGAGCTCAGAGAAGGGGACATCCCAAGGTAGGGGGCTTTCTGAGGGGTCAGGCCTTGGTGACTCACTGCACTGAGGGCCTTAAACCCCCCATCTAGTAATGCAGCCCCCTTCTCAGCTCTGCAGGACCAAGAGGCCCTATGCATGGTCACCTTCCCCACAGCCCAGGCCACACTGTAGCATGTGTTCTCTGCTTTGAGGGTGGACAAACAGCCTGGGATATGGGCTTTTAATGCCCAAATGCCATATTTGTAAGGACAGTTGTCTGGATGGCAGGGGGTGAAAGGAGAGAAAAAGTAATTGGGGCCTTTCTGGACGACCTGAAACATAGTTACCAACCCGTGGCATGGCTGGGTGAGGCTGGAGGGAGGTGACAGTCCCAACCTTGTCTGGGTGCTGCGGGGTCTGGGCTGGACTAGTAGCAGCCCCCTCGATGCCCCCCACATGCACATGGGACATCGCTGGGCCCAGCCTCCCTAGAGTCTAAAGCCCTAGTCCCAACTCAGTGACAAAGTACCCTCTGCAAAGGCAGGGAGGGAGGCCTGGGGAGGGAGACAGAGGAGTGTGGATTGTGGCTGGCCCCTTCATGGTACCCTGTTGGAGAGAGGAGGGGTTGCTGGAGGCCACTGGCATTTGGGGAACGGTTGAGCTTGAGGGTGTGTGGGGCTTTGGCTGGACAGGCTCTTCCTGCTCCCAGCTTTCACCACTCCCTCCTCTCTGTCACTGTCCTTTGCGCCCTTGTCAGAGTTGGAGAGCCAGTCCAGCCCGATAACCTCGTTTTCCTTGCCACACAGTTCACGACCTTTGAGCCCTGCAAGCAGCTGTGGTGCAGCCACCCTGACAACCCGTACTTCTGCAAGACCAAGAAGGGCCCTCCCCTGGACGGAACCGAGTGTGCGCCAGGCAAGGTACCTGCAGCAGGCGCGAACTTCCTGGGGTCAAGCCTCCTCACCAAGTGTGTAATGAGTGTGTGGCATGGTGGTGCTAGGGAACAGATGGGAGCCTGTGCACATGGAGGCCCCACACCAACTCCCACACACACATCCTTTCTTCTCTCCCACATCGCAGCCTTTGCTCCTATAGTAGGCAGAATTTGGCATCACCTCATAGCCCATCCAGCAGAAATGCTTACTCCCATTTCACAGATGAGGAGAGTGAGGCCCAGGCAGGTTAAGGAGCTTGTGGAGGTCTCATAGGGAGTGATTAGCAGAGAAAGGATGAAGAGAGGACTCCAGGTATCCTGCCTACAGCCCCCCCAAGGCTGTTTCTCCCACACACGTTCTCCCCCCGCAAACCTGACCTTTCATGTATTTTCCTGGTGTGTGTTTGCTCCTGCATGCATATGTGCGGGCCAGGGCTTCCTTTGTCAGGTTTGAGAGCCCTGAGCTGGGTTCTGAAACCCACCTCTGCTCTATTGTTGGCCCTGCTCGAATCGCTGTGTAGTGACCTTGGGCCATTTATTGAACTTCTCCAGGACCTGCTGACCCCTGACCACACACACTGCCAACCCCTCATGTGTTTCTGAAGTCACTGAGTTGTCTCAAAACAAATGAGAGAGCTCAGAAGCAGAGCATTAACAGAGGTGTGATGATTACTCAGCCTCAGCTATGATCCCAGGCCCTGGGGACCCACCCCCACCAGCCTGTCCTCCGGCCTCTGTCCTCACCAGGCTCCTCCCACTCACATCCTGGGCCCCCCATAGCCTTGTGCAGACCCAGTAGTCTCTAGACCTGGCAGGCTGTTATTCTGGAGACTGAATGTGGCTGCTCCACACGTTATCACAGTTCCAGACCCTCTCCTGTCACTATTTCACATAACAGCTCATCAGTGGTTCTCAGTTTTGGCCACATACTGGGACCATCTGGGGAGCTTTAAAAGTCCCCACCCTCACATCAGGGAGTGACAGCATGTGGGGACGAGTTATCTCTTTGGGGTGATGGAAATGTTCTAAAATTGGATTGTGGCGACCGTTGCATAACACTGCAAATTTATGAAAAATCATTGAATTGTACACTTGAAATGAGTGAATTTTATGGTATGTAAAGTATATATTTGTTATGGTTTCTTTAAAAAAAAGATCTCTTCCCCTAGAGATTCTGATTCAGTGGGTCTGGGGTGAAGCCAAGGCATCTGAGGTTTTGATGGTTCCCCAGATGACTCCAAGGTTTGAGAATCACTGAGTTCTCCTTGAAAAAGACCTGGAGAACTTTGCTGTATTTTTTCCAGTTGCCTTAGAGGAGAAGGGCAGGGAGGTAGTTTCAGTGGAGCCCTTTGTGCTTGGCCCTGCACTAAGGCCTTTGTAGGTGTTACTGCCTTTGGTTCTTAGAACTGCCTCATCTAGCAGGTGAGTAAATGGGCTCGGCAAGGTGAAATTATTCCAAAACCACACACAGCTAGTCATGGCTGAGCTGAGATTCAAACCCAGGCCTCTTAGACTCATGCACACACTCCCTCCCCTGCATGAATGGGCCTCCCTGTGGGGCAGGCCTGCCTCCCGTGAACACACCTGCCTTTGGCCTCTGGATGGGGATTTTGAGGTACAGAGCCAAGATCTACTCCAGATAATCTAGTGTAGGAAGACTGTGTCTTCTCACCCCTAGCAGCCCTGTATTTCTCCTGGGTTGGTGAACAAATTGCATAGTTATCATCAGTAGTGCTACCTGCCATTTCTGGAGGGCTGCGTGTGCCAGGCATTATCTCACTGAATGCCCACAGCAGCCCCATGGGCAGGCACTGTTACCCACATGGTACAGTTGAGGAAGGCGCTCAGAAAGGGGAGCCCTTTTGCTGAAGGTCCCTCAGCTCACTGCAGGGTGAGATTCTGTGTAACCTGAGGCTTGTGCTCTTAATGACCCTTCCTCTGGGTTCACCCGTGGTGCCCATGCCCTTTTCTTCATCTCAGTGGTGCTTCAAAGGTCACTGCATCTGGAAGTCACCAGAACAGACTTACGGCCAGGATGGTGGCTGGAGCTCCTGGACCAACTTCGGGTCATGTTCACGGTCATGCGGGGGCGGAGTGCGATCCCGTAGCAGAAGCTGTGACAATCCTTTGTGAGTATGCTTGGCTGGGGTGGACACAGCAAGGACCCCTCTCCTCAGGCCTGAGGCGCTTGGAGGGGAAGGAACTGGGGGGCAGGACACAAGCGAGAAGGACCCCTGCAGGTTGTGTATTCTAATGGTTGAGGACCTGAAATTGTCAGGCAGAGGAGTGGGGAGGATCACTCCCACCTGGGTCTGACATCTCCCACTGGGTCTGACATCTGAGAATGGGTTTGAACCAGTGATTTTCAACCTTGAGTGCAGAAGTTTTTCCCGGAGAGTCTGGGGTACCCAGGCCTCTGCCAGTTTAACAAGCCCTCCTGTGACCCTGATCCTCTGGCGAAACTTTGAGAAAACACTGATCTAAATTGCTTAGTAGTCATGTCTTGGGAGAATAAATACCCCAATTTTGTTTTCTACTATATGAAACGAAACTTTCTTTAATTTTTCTTAACTTAATTTTCCTTTCTTTAATTTTTCTAACCTCTTTCTAATATCAAGTGCCTCCTCTGACCTCCACCCAACTTTCAGCATTCTGGGGGAGCATTCTGTTTCTCCCTTATTACCCCCTCTATGGGGACCTCTGCCATGGTTTTGAACTTCTGAGCGCCAGGTCTGCATGGACTCCATCTCCCAGGCTGAAGCAGCCTGCTTACAACAGCCTAATGAGATTGGGGCTGGCATGTGGGCTGGCTGGCATGTGGGCCTGCTGTGTCCAGGAACCAGGGGCTCTGAACCACCTCAGGGTAGGGTCTGCCCACCCCTCATGCAATGAGTGATGGGCTGAGGACTGCAGGATGTCAGGGTCCTAGCACTGCACTGGCTCAGTAGCAGTCATCCCCCCCTCTAGCATCCTCAGAATAGGTCCTACGTACTCTGCTGTTTATCTCCAGGGATGGGAAGCTCACTACCTCCTGGAGCAGCCTGTTCCTACAGATGGCTGTACTGACCTTCCACACACATGAGCCAAAATGAACTGCCTTATAACTTCCACCTTTTGGGGGTGTGGAAGCTGGGGTTAGAGCAAGGCCCAGTCATGGTGCCCACTCTGAGTAAACTACCTTCCGGTCCTGGTGGATAGTTTTCCCCTTGATCAAAGCCACCAGTTATTGACTTCTCTGTAATAATAACTGTTTTTATTTTATGAGGCTTAAATGAAAGAATATGTGTACTCTCAGCACCATATTCAGTACAGATGAAGCCCTAATAAATGACAGCTGCTGTTATAATTATCAATCTATGGAGCACTTTCTCTGTGCCAAGTGGGATGCTGAGCGCTTCTCTGCATAAACCCATGTAATTCTCCCAGAACTTCTGAATAGAGCATCAGTCACCTGGTGCACTCAAATACTTCGTATTAATAATCCTACCTAATCCTCTGAATTCAATGGAGAAGAGAGTACAGACTGCTTTAAATACCTGGTGTGCTCCAGACACACCAGGAGGTAGGTAAAATAAGAGGTATTATGGTCCCTCCTTTAAAGGGGAAATTAAGGCATAGCAAACAAAACTCATTGACTTACCCAGGATTGCACAGTCAGGACTTGGGGTTATAGGAATAGTTGAGTCACCGACTGAATCCATATTGTAAGCCAGGCCTGTGCAGTGGTTGAAAGAATATAGAGCTAAGATGCGTAAGACTGATTTTCCTTCCAGCCGGCTGGGAGGGTTAATCATTCCCATCTTCTCCACCCCCTCACCCCCCCACCCCACCCCCAGGGGAATAGGTGGCATGTGCTTGAATGATGGAGCCAGTGATCCAGGCTTTGAGCTCAGCAGCCGCCACAGTGGGGGACCCTCTATAGTTTATCAGTTAGTAGGGCCCCTTTTTAAGCTAGTCTAAAGGGCTGAGTGCCATGTCGGAAGCCCAGCCCTGCCCAGCCTGCCCAGCCAGCAGGGTCATTGGATCTCCCTGTGCCTGCCCTAGCCCAGCCTACGGAGGCCGCCTGTGCTCAGGGCCCATGTTCCAGTACCAGGTCTGCAACAGCGAGGAGTGCCCGGGGCCCTACGAGGACTTCCGCGCCCAGCAGTGTGCCAAGCGGAACTCCTACTACGTACATCAGAACGCTAAGCACAGCTGGGTCCCGCACGAGCCCGATGACGGTGAGTGGGCCCTGCTCCCCTCCCCTCCTACCCCCCGTAGCCTTGAGCATCTGCTGCGTCCATGTCTTGCCAGGCAGGGCCTTCCAGGCCTGGGCCCACCAGTGAAGGTAGAGGGACAGTGGGGTCACCAGAAGGGACACTGCATTCGGCAGACTTGCCATGAACACCTGTGCAGACCTTCCCGTTGTGCGCCTCAGGGGGGCCATCGTCCTCATATAGTTACCCCTGATTTATATGCTTACGATGACTATTCTATGGAGATGCAAGGAGAGTGTCTCGAGCGCGGGCACTTCACCCAGAGGGGCTGTGAGGCTGGCAGCCGTGCTGGCTGTTGGGGTTGGTGTCTTTCACACATGCCCTTACCTGTCCAGGTAGGCCTAATACAGGTGCAGGCACCCCTTGCTTTGCAAAACAAACGTCTTGAGAAGCTTGGTCCTATCACATACCATGGTTTTAGGTTTTACTGATTGTGCCACCATTTCAGCACTTAATGAAAATGATATGAAAGGCAGACTGATGAGAACCTGTGGGATCCTCATACAGACACCCTCCAGGCTGCTCTAGGACAGACACAGGCCTCGGGACTCGCAGAGGGGACCAAGACAGTGCTAGTGCATCTGCTGGGGAGCACTTCTGGTGATGGCTCTTGTAGTGGCAGAGGGAAGCAGTGAAGGGCTGGATTTATGGTGCCGTAGAGCCTTCAGGCTGAAAGGGCCCTTAACAGTTCTTTGAGCACAGCTCCCCCTGCTACCCTCTCCATGGCCCTTCCACAGACTAATGCCCACTCCTAGCACGCAGCCCTCAGCCTCAGACCATGCCGATTAGAACAGCTTTTCCTCTCCAGGCCCTGGCCACCTTTTTGTAGCCCTGGTTCCAGAGTATCAATGGCAGGACCCTCAGCTGTTCAGCTCACATTTAGAATGACAGTCTTCAAGTTGAAAGGGACCTCAGAGGCCTCTCCATTGCCCCCCGGTACCCATACCCCTCAGGAACATGTTTATAGGGAGTGTCTTCCCTCTGCTTGTATTCCTTGTGCTCTGGGGAGCTCACCACTCCCTTGCCACTGTAGGTTGGCTTCCATGGCAGCCCTGAGACCCACCCCCCTAGGGCATGGTGGTCAGGGTACCTGTCTTTGGGACGGTTGGAGCGCCCACCCTTTGGCCCCACCAGGTCCCACCAGGAATCTGGCTCCTGTGTGTAAAATCCAAATTGGTATTGGATGTTGTGGCTCTGGACTCGAGTCCTGAGTGCTGGGGCAAGACGTCACTAGGTATCCTGGGAACCCAGGGCCCAGAACAGGAGCCCAATGTTTCCTTAGCAATTTGGCTGAGTGAGCGGCTTGCTTTGAAAGCCTTGCAGATCCTGTCAGAATCCAAACAACCACTGCAGCACAGGGTGGGGAAGGGCTTTGAGGGGTGGGGAGGCCGATGGGGCAGCTGCACTTTGGGTTTTCCCAGGACTTTGAGACAAATTCCAGGAAATTAGCTAAGCCTCAATCTCCCATTTTCTAAGAAACACAGTGAGTGTTTATATGTTCTCTGGGACCTCCTTTTTAGGACATCAATAGCCCAAATAGAGAATAGAACATTTAATTGTTAGAACTAGAAAGGACCCCTCCCCTCCTCACTGCTGCTCCATTTACAAACCCACACACAGACCATTGTTCTGCCTGCCTTTTACACAGCCTTCTAACATTTCCAAGCATGTTGAGATACACCATCATATGTGTGACTGGTGACATGTACGTAGAGATTAGAGCAGGACCCAACCAGACTGCCTGGGCTAGTATCCTGGCTCTTCCACTTACTGTGTGGCCTTGTACAAATTCTTCAACCTTTCCAGTCCTTGGTTTCCTCCTCTGTACTGTTAGAACCTACTTCCTTGGGGGTACAGAGAGTTTAAATGAAGTAATTCACCAAAAGCATTTAAAGGCTTCCATCAAGAGTGTGTAATGGTGTGGAGGTATCTGGCACATAGTCAGCATTCTCTACGTGTTGGCTTATTATTGTCGTCATTATTATTTTATCACCTGATTTTTCTCAACAATCTGATGTGGCATTTTACTGATCAAGGATAATAAATAAGAAACTGAGGCTTGAAGGGGTCAGATATAATTTGCCCAAGGTCACATGGCTAATGAATAAGTGACACAGCATGAGTTTGAAGCCCCAGCCCCAGCTCTCCCTACTGTCCAGAGCTGGCCCTGGAGCTTCCAGTTTGGCCCTGTGCTGATGTTGCCCTTGTCCAGCCCACTTTCTCCGAGCCCAGCTGGGGGCTCAGCATCGCCCCTCTCCCCACAGACACCCAGAAGTGTGAGCTGATCTGTCGATCGGAGGATACGGGGGATGTGGTCTTCATGAACCAGGTGGTCCATGATGGGACACGCTGCAGCTACCGGGATCCCTACAGCGTCTGTGCCCGCGGCGAGTGTGTGGTAGGTGACCCCCTCCAGGCCACCCACTCTGCCAGCCCTGGGAGGCCAGAGAGCTCCACCCCTTGCCCCTTCTGCCCCCTACAAAGACCTGCGTTGCCTCACTGTCCCCACCCTTGACATCCCTTGGTCCTCAACATAGCCTGGGTATGCTAGAAGGGGGTTATAGCCTAGCCCCATTCAAGACGAGAGGAGTAGCCAGTTTTGCCCATGTCACATGCAAGTTTGTGACAGAGTCCTGTCCAGGAATGTCTCTTGGTTCAGGGTCCTCTCGTGTCTGGGGCCTGGGGACCAGGGAAGGGGCCACAGACTGCTGACCCAAGGATGGTGATAGGGGCATGGGAACCTCCTCTCACTGACCCCACCTCTGGCCTCAGCCCGTCGGCTGTGACAAAGAGGTGGGGTCCATGAAGGCAGACGACAAGTGTGGGGTCTGTGGCGGTGACAACTCCCATTGCCGGACTGTGAAAGGGACTCTGGGCAAGGCCTCCAAGCAGTCAGGTAAGCAGGCTGGGGCTGGAGGGATGACCAGGAATGACTGGGGTGCCCTTCCTCCTGGAGCTGGGCCATAGTTTATGGTGGGGAGAAGGGGCCTTGAAGCCTGTCTCCAGACCATCCCAGACTGCCCAGGGCTGGTGAGCCAGAAGCTATAGCTGGTCACCGCATTTACTAGGCAATCTGCTACCTGTGTTTGGGGCCAGGAGCTCAGAAGCGGTTTCCTGCTAAGCAGTGTGTGGTAATAAGAGTCAGCCATCTCTCGGCTCAGGGGCTGTTGGTGGGAGTGAGGTGCCAGACAGGTCTGAAAGTGTGGCCTAGGCTGAACTGGTAGTGCTTTTCCTCTCTCCTCTCTCACTTTAAAAACACATGTGGTGCCTCATGCTTTGAACTCCTGGTACTTTTGAGTTCCTTGACTTTCCTTCCCACTTCAATCTTGCCAAACTTGCTATTGAAAAGACCAGATATTAGTCCTTTACATTTTAGTATGAACTAGATCCATTTCCCCTTGGGGGATGTTACAGCTCTACCCCGCCTCTCTTTACTGAGAGAAGAGTGGTGGCTCTGGGAAAGGTCTGTTACCAGGCCTCAGACTGGGAGGGCTGTGAGGGCCCAGGGCAGCCATGCTGGATCTTCATGGTCTGCTTTGTCTAAATCCCTGCAGTGGCTTAAAGGGTGAGAAGAAAGGGGGGAGGGAAAATCCAGAGAGAAGAGGAGGGTCAAGAAAGTGGGAAATAACAGCAACTAACACACACAGAGCCGCCTAGAGTTCATAGAGCATCTTTAGCTACAGCAGCTCATTTGCTTCTGTCAACACCTTGTGGGGAGGGGCCCATGCCTATTTTACAGATCAGGAAACTGAGGTTCCTGGGTACCTATGGGGGAGGGCGCAACAGGGCATGCTGGGTGGTGGGACCACCAGCTCACGATGCTCATGGCTTTTCTGGGTCCTTCTCTGGCAGGAGCTCTCAAACTGGTACAGATCCCAGCGGGTGCCAGGCACATCCAGATTGAGGAGCTGGAGAAGGCTCCCTACCGCATTGGTGAGTGCCAGGGTGCTGGGAGAGGGGCTGCTAGGCCCGGGAGCTGCCCGCAGGTTTGGGGATCTGGGAGAGTACAGGAGAGGATTCTAATGCAGGGAGGAGTTCACAAATTTGAGTAATATCAGAGAATCCCTTTTTATTTTATTTTTCTGTGCTTCAGCCATTTGGACTGGGCTCCCCTCAGTCCTGCTTCTACCTCATTGCCTGGACTCGCTCATGCAAATGCAGTCACCTGGTGGGTCTGTAGGGACCTGGTTGGTACTCGCTGTCAGCTGGGGTTGTGGGGCTGACAGGGCTAGGTCCTCAGAAGGCTAGCCCAAGGTTATATATGTGGTCTCTGTCACATGTGGATCCTCAGGAGTGGTGAGAGCAGGCAAGCCCAGGGTAGAAGCACTTTTTGTTGCTGTTAATTCTCACTTGAGGATATTTTTCCATTGATTTTCAGAGAGAGTGGAAGAGAGGGAGGGAATGGGGAGAGAGAGAGAGAGAAAAACATCAATGTGAGAGAGACACATCGATTGGTTGCTTTCCACACCCACCCCGATCAGGGCCGAGGATTGAACCTGCAACCCAGGTACCTGCCCTTGACTGGTAATCGAACCTGTGACCCTTTGGTCCACAGGTCGGCGCTCTAACCACTGAGCAAACTGGCCAGGGCTGGAAGCACTTTTTAAGTCTATTTGTGTCATGCTTTCTTTTCTAAAAAAATTTATTTATTTATTTTAGAGAGAGGAAGGGGGAGAGAGAAGCAGTGATTTGCTGTTCCACTTATTTATGCATTCATTGGCTGATTCTTGTATGTGCCCTGATGGGAGATCCAACCCACAACCTTGGTGTATCAGGACAACACACTAACCAAATGACATACCTTGGCCTAAAAAGTCATGTGGCCAAGCCCAGACTCAAGGTGTAGAAACAGACCATCTCTTGGTGGGAAACATGATAAAATCACAGCACAAAGGGGCCTGCATACAGGAAGAGGAGGAATTTGTAGCCAGTTTTGGAGTCTACCACGTGGACCCTTAAATTATTCTCATTATAATGACAAACATAGCCACTAAACTAGATGCCTCCTCTTTATATTTGTAACAGTTGTACAACTGCATAGTCAAGGCAGACTAAAAGTTAGGGCCTCCAAATGAATCAGTAAAATTCAAATTAGAAACATTAATGTCATGAGAGGGGTTTTTTGTTGGTTTCTTTGCTTCCTTCTGTTTTTGTTGAAACTATGTTGGCAGTCAAACAATGAACACGTCCAAGGGAGGCAAATCCATAGAGAGGGAAAATAGATTAGTGATTGTCAGGGGATGGGGCGGGGGGTGGGGGGGTAGGGGGGATGGGGAGTGACTGCTAATGGGTCTCAGATTTCTTTTGGGATGATGGAAATGTTCTGGAATTAGATTGCACAACCTTGTAAATATACTAAAAATCACCCGAATTGCACACTTAAAAGGTTGGTTTGTGTGGTATGTGAGTTATATCTGAATTTAAAAAACATGAACATGGTGGAGAGCGAGGTCCTGGCAGGGAGGTGGGCAGCAGGCTGTCGCCTACACTTGGGGCAGCGCATGGCTCTCTCGTACTTGTCTGTGTTCAACCCCTTACAGAGGGCACATGGCTACACTGTCACCTAGGCACCTCTTACATAAGTCACACTGCTTGGCCCCAACTTGTCATAAACGCAAACATGAAACATAACATCTCTTGGCAGGTTCATGTATCACAAAAATGCTGACATTTATATTTTTAGATTATCATCAAAGTTATGCAAACTTTTAAAAAAGTCTCCTGGGAACTTGTCTCCCCTGGAAAATATACCCACATTAGCATAACTGTAATTGATCTGGAAGGCACCTAGAGGGATGATCCAAACAGGCAATACGCCCAAGGGGAGACTGAGGTCCAAAGTGGATTGTGTGCCCTCTGTGTGCCCTGATGCACCTACAGGGTGAGCCAGTCTGGGCCTGGGTCTCCTGTCTCCTGCCCCATGCACTTGGCAGCCACATCACTGCACAGGGAGTGCAGGTTTGGAGGGCTCTGGCTCAGCCAACTCCTTGCCCACTTGCCTGGGGAATCCTGCTGGAACAAGGCGAAGGGAAGAGGGGGGGCAAGGAGAGAAGGGTCATTTACTCCAGAAACAGGATGGAGCTCACAGGCTGCTGCTGCATCCCCACAAATGATTCCATAACGTCAGCAGCCCCTCGGGCCTCCTCGGCCAGCTCCTTCTACCCCCGTCTCCAGGAGTCTAGCGTCTGGATGCCTCGTAGGTAGGGAGTGATCGGGTAGCTCCTGCAGAGGTGGGGCAGAGGCTCCTCGCTCTGGGCAGGCTCTGTGCGTGCTCATTCCCGGGTGTTTCCCGGCTGAGTTCCCTGAGGGCTGGAGATCTGCTGGAGCCAGGACAGGGAGGGGATGGAGCTCAGCATTGGCACAGTTTATGTAATTATACATGTGTGAGGTACACGGCGGGCCCTCAGCACAAATGTGTAGACTGTGTGTGTGTGTGTGTGTGTGTGTGTGTGTGTGTGCACATGTGCCTTGTGTATGCCTGACAGGATATGTGCTCTCTGGGGAAGCGTGGGACAGGTGGCGGCCTTGGCAATGAAGGTGAAGGCCCTGTCCAAACTCATTAGCCTCCTGGAATCTGGGGACTTGGACTCTTTAAAATGAAGAGAAGTCACGCTGTTATAATGTCTACACATGCTGCGCCTTGAGCTGGTACTTTTCATACATATCTTGTCTAAGCCTCAAGACAATCCGTGAAGGCTCTTGTTATATCCCGTTCTGTGGTTGGGTGAAGAGGCGCTGGGAGGTTAAGATAGTTGCCCAGGGTACAGAGGGGTCAGTGGGAGGGCCAGGACTTGGAGCTAAGCCTCGATGGTAGAGTCCATGCTGAGTCCAGCCCACCCCCCTTGGAACAAGCATTGTACAGTAGGGGTGGGGGCGGTGTGAGGTGTGGGAGCAGACAAGGGCCCAGCCTGGGGAGCTGCCCTGCTCTAGCCTAGACATTCTGGCCACTCTGAAGGCTGAGAGATATCAGAGATGAGGGGGCATCTGTCTCCTCCTGCTCAGCAGGGAGGCTGGTCCTCCAGGGAGCTGGGCCAGCAGCCCACTGCCCCTCAGAGCCTCTGATTCCCCATCTGGATTAATAATAGCACCGGCTTCAGGGTGTGTGCGAGGATTGCACTGAGGCAGTTAGCGGAGCGGCCAGCATGTGGTTGGTGTTCTACGTTGTTAGCTCTTCTGGTAAAGTTTCTCTGGACGGTTTGAATCTGCATGAGGAGGGGCCACCCCAGGGCTCTGCAGCCTTTGCTGACCCCACCTGGCTGAGGGGCACAGGCCCAGGCTGCAGCCCTTCCCCACCCCTGCTGATTCCAGGGCAGCCGAGGCTGCAACTCAGGACTCTGCAGGGGCGTCTGCACCTACACACCTCCCACCCAGCACCTTTTAGTAACAAGTTGTGAATTACTCACTGACTGGGACTTTAAGGGGTAGAAATTTACAGATATTTTAAAAACTCCCACTCCATGCCAGGCTATGTGCCTGACCAAGGACACCAAGAAAGAGGAGGTGAGCTGACAGGCTGCAGGAGACAATAGACAATATAATCACAACGGTGCTAAAAGGCACTTTTCTGATGATTTTACAGTAGTGCCTACTGTTTATTATCTGCCTACTGCATGCCATGCTCTCTGCCTAGTTCTTTACATATACAGACTCTTTTAATTGTCCCAAGGACCCCATGGAGTGTGGATGGGGGTAGGGTACTGTGATTTTCCTCATGGGGCAGCAGCCTTGTGAGCTTGATACAGCTATCATTCCCATTTTACAAATAGTGAAACTGAGGCAGCACAGGGAGGCTAAGGAACTTCCCCACGATTGATCTGACTTCAGAACCTGTATTCTTAACCTCTGTGCTCTGTTATAGAAGTTCTAGGGAGGGTAAATCCCTGAGGACTGGGCAGTCAAAGAGGGCTTCCTGGAGGAGGGGGAAACTGTGCTGGTCTGAAATGTGGGTGGAGATTAGGCAGGAGGAAGGGAAGACAGTGGGGGTGGAAGGAATGGTGTGCATCAGTGTCCTGAGGCAGGGACACTGTGGGGGCCCTGTGGTGACTTGTTTGACTGGGGAAAGGCTCTGGCGGGAAGGAGTAACAGGTCGACAGGGAGCCTCGAGGGGCACGCTGACAAGGTCGAAGCCCCTGGTGAGGTCTGGCTTGTGCTCCTGTGGAGGGGAACAGAAATCTCTTGTCCCTCTTTCCCTGGCCAGCGGTGAAGAACCAGGTCACAGGCAGCTTCATCTTCAACCCCAAGGGCAAGGAAGCCACTAGCAAGACCTTCACCGCAATGGGCCTGGAGTGGGAGTACGCAGTGGAGGATGCCAAGGAAAGCCTCAAGACTAGCGGGCCCCTGCCTGAAGCCATCGCGGTCCTGGTGAGCCCCGCCCCACACTGGGGCCCTGCTCACCCGCCTGCTGCCCCAGCCCTGTCCTCCTAGCTCACTGTCGCTGCTGCTGAGCCAGCCCAGGCCTGGTGGAAATCCTCCTGCTCCACCTCTTCAGGAGCCTGAGCAAGGCCAAGGTGCCTCCATCCCAGGCCAGCTCCTCATTTGTGCTTAAAGGCTGGCAGAATGGCAAGAGAGGAGGGAAAAAGAAACAGTTGTCTCACTGTCAGACCAGAGACGCCGCCACACACAGGGAGTTTGTTCTCCTTAATGTAGGGTCAGAAATGGAGCCTGGAAGGAGCGGGAGGGACCTGGGTTTGTTCCTGTGTTGCACTGGCATCATCCAGCGTCAGCATACATTCTGGCATTGCCAACGAGTTGGCAACTGACCCTGGGGTGCTGTCTGGCACTGCGGGCTTCCTGAGGAGGAAACAGGGCCACTGTCCTGGCTGGGGCCTCTCTGTCCAGCCCTTCTTCCTAGACCATAGGCCAGAGCTAAGGAGCAGGGATTGTTAACCCAGGAGACCAGGAGGGGCTCTGTCCACAGTGCCGTTGGCTTCGGCTGGTTGCAAGGGATATTGGGCAGGCTTTGTTCCTGGTGCTACCCTCACTAGTCAGGGAGGTTCTGGAGGGCAAGGTTGAAGGCCTACTTACTGATGTCAGCATATTAATTTAATCCAACACGTATTTTCTATTCACCCTATATTTATTGATCACCCATATGTCTATGGCCAATTGATTTTCAACAAAGGTACCAGGACCATTCAATGGGGAAAGGATAATCTCTTAACTAATGGTGCCGAAACAACTGGATACCCACAGGAAAAAGAATGAAGTTGGACACCTACCTGACATCATGTACAAAAATTAGCTCAAAATAGGTTAAAGACCTAAATGCAATACCTCAAACCATAGAACTCTAATAGAGAATGGATACATCTCATGCGGTTGGATTCTTAGGGGTGATACTGAGAGCGTGAGCAACAAAAGAAAAAATAGATAAATTGGTTTTCATGGAAATTAAAAACTTTTATACATCAAAGGACATTATCAAGAAAGTGAAAAGACAGCCTATAGAACAGGAGAAAATATTTGTGGTCATATATCTGGTAAAGTCTAGTATCCAGTCTATATTTATTGACTATCTACCAGAGCCGGGCACTGTGGGTGCTCTGGTGAGCAGGACAGACTGACAGACATTGTGGGAGGGGAAAGACACAGGCTGTGCTCAGGCCTGGCACACAGTAGGTGCTTAGCCTGAGTTTGCTGCATAGCTGCTGGTCTGGTTGGCCTCCCCAGGCCACACTCGGTGGTCTCCTCCTGTCTTTCACCAGTTCTGAGTCCCACCTCACAGTCTTCCCTTTGACACCTCCCCACATGCTGGCTTTGCTTCTCTGCTCTCCAGTCCTGTGCCATCTCTCCCACCTCCCCTCAGGTACTCCCCCCAGCTGAGGGTGGCCCCCGCAGCAGCCTGGCCTACAAGTATGTCATCCACGAGGACCTGCTGCCCCTTATCGGGAGCAACAGCGTTCTCCTGGAGAAGGACACCTACGAGTGGGCGCTCAAGAGCTGGGCCCCCTGCACCAAGGCCTGCGGAGGAGGTACTGGTCCCCTTGGGCCCAGCTGCCCCAACCTTCCAGCTGCCTTGTGGGGCAGCCCAGCGCCAGAAGGCTGACATTGTCTCCACCTGACGTGTCCCCAGTTCATGACTCAGTTTCTCCTTGAAGATCTCCAGGGTGTGGAAGCCTGTCTGGGTAGGGTCTCTGGGATGGGGCTGGGGTGCTAGAGCAGTATCCAGGGCAGGGCCTCTGTGCAGAGGGGCAGCCGTCCGAGTGGACTCCCCATCCACATCATACCTGGGACAGAGAGATAGGCTGATAAGGAAGGCTTCCTTAGAAAGGGACTTGGGCAAGAGGGAGTGCAAAGGCACAGAGGGAGGTGGGATTGCCCTCCAGGCTCTCCAGAGCTCACTGTCCCCGAGGCCCCAGGCAAGGCAGTGGGGGCCTGGCAGGACCAGTCCCTTGGCAGCCTGCCCTCCCCGCAGGTATCCAGTTCACCAAATACGGCTGTCGGCGCCGACGAGACCACCACATGGTCCAGCGGCACCTGTGCGACCACAAGAAGAGGCCCAAGCCCATCCGCAGGCGCTGCAACCAGCACCAGTGTCCCCAGCCTGAGTGAGTGACCCTGGGAGGGACGAGGCGCCTGATCCCACACCTGAGGTATTGCAGACCTCTCGGCCCTGGCCTTGGAGCAGGGGCTGCAGAGCCTGCTTCCTCCAGCCCTGCAGCCTGGACACTCGGCCCCTGCAGGCAGGGCTCCCTGAACAGAGCAGCCCAGCCCAGGCTCTGCCCACGGCCAGCACTGCCCCCCTCTTCATCTGTCCCCTCTGGGTTTCTGGATTAACTTCCATTTCCAGAAGGAAGAGGATTCCTTTGTACTGTCACTCCCGGCATTTTTTACAGATGGGGAAACTGAGGCCCAGTTTGGGGGCATAGCTTTCTCTCAATGATCTGGGAGGTCCATGGAGGTGACGCAGTACTCCCAGGCTCCAAGCCCCAGGCCAGGGTCCTGTCCACCAGCTCTTCTCAGCTTGATCGTCTGGGCCGTGGACTCAGCCTGGCCTTCTAGCCCTAGCCATGGTCTAGCCCAATTGGGGTTCCCCAGCCTGAGGATACAGACTCTTTTGAGCACAGAGTCATGTTCTTCGGGTTATTTGGAGAGAGCTATGGGGAGGAGAAAAGCTGTGACTTGTGGAGGATTCAAGGTCAGGCCTCTGAATCTGTTGCAGAGCCAACCCAGCGCTTCCTTAACCCCCAGGCAGGGCTGAGGGTAGCTGGCTGGTAGGAAACCTCAGAGAGTCAAATCCAATCTCCTGCCTTCCCAGGAGTCCTCCCAGGGTGGGGGGCAGGTGCCAACTGGCCTCGCTGATTCACAGCAGCTCCTGCTTCCTCAGACTAGGGGAGCTCCAGGGCCAGGGCTGGAGCTGGTCACCAGCACTAGAGCCCGCCACGGCCTCCCTGTGCTCAGGCCAGGCTGTGACGCCCAGCACCTCAACCACTTTCCCCACAAATGTCTATGATCAGAGAGCATGTAAGGCTAACAGGTCACCACCCGGCTTGTCTGTAAAATTGCCTATTGACGTCCTGGGGCTTTTTGGTTTTTAAAGGAAGGGGTTGGCTGACAGAGCCCTGGTTTACCACCAGCTTATCTGATCAGTGCCAAAGCTCTGCAGGCGATGAGGGTGATAGTAATAGTGCCTGCATTTATTACATCCTTACTGTATGCCATATGCCCTGCCAAGAGCTTTACGTATATCAAGTCCTTTTATTGTTCCAAGAGCCTCATGGGAAGGGCATCTACTGTACAAGCTGTGACTCATCTCTTTTGTGCATGGCCATACCTCAGCACCTGGGACAGTACCTGCGCCTAGTAGACACTCTAGTAAATATTTACAAGGTGCTGAAAGGCTCCTGATGTAAAGATGGGGTAACTGAGGCTTGGACGGGTTAAAAACTTGCCCAAGGATTTGCAGGATGCCTGGATTTTGATATGCCTTATACCCATTTTTCAGATGAGAGATTAAGTGACTTTCTTGAGGCCACATGGCCTGGCAGCTGCAGAGCCGGATGGACAGTTGTCCTGGCCCCCAAGCATTCTGAAGCCCAAACCCACTCTCTGGCTTCTGCTTGCAGTAGTTCAGTGGGTGGAAACAACCCTGGGAGGAAATGTCCCCATGGTCCCACCTCCCCTCCACCTTCTTCTGTGTCTGTCCTCAGGTGGGTGATGGAGGAATGGAGCACCTGCAGCCAGAGCTGTGGGAAGCTAGGGGTGCAGACTCGGGGAGTGCAGTGTCTGCTGCCCCTCTCCAATGGTACCCACAAGGCCATGCCAGCCAAAGCCTGTCCTGGGGACCGGCCTGAGGCCCGGCGGCCCTGCCTCCGAGTGCCTTGCCCAGCCCAGTGGCGGACGGGAGCCTGGTCCCAGGTAAGTTGTCCTCAGAGGCTGGGAGTGGCTAGGCCAATGGGCACCTTCTCTGGGGAGTCAGGGAGGAGGTAGGTCTGGATGGGGGAACTACTGCGATCTGGTGCTCACCGCAGGCAGAGTTTCTGGCTGACTGTTTCCTCCCCTTATCTGATTTGGTTTTTCTCAAAATGAAATGGAACAGCTCCCATGGCTCTGGGCTAGGCCTTCACATTCATTCACTATTTGCCTTGACCTTCATGCAGCACCAGGAGACGCTGGCTGATATCCCCATGTTACAGATGAGCAAACTGAAGAAATATTTACTAAGTGCCAGTTACATGCCAGGCCCACTGAACTAGGAGTGCAGGAATCCAGCATTAGCCAGACATCTGATTCTTGTGCTTATAAAGGTTATGGTCCAGTGAGGGAGACATAGGGACAAGCGAACCCCTAACAAAAGCATTTACAGTGCTGTGCAGGAAGTGAATGGATTAATGTATCTGGGAGGGCCTCTCTGAGGAGGTGATCTTTGAGCTGAGACCTGAGAGATGATAAGCTGCAGGAAGCCCCTGTGGCAGAAACAACCCTGCCACATTCCAGAAACTGAAAGGACATTGGGACTGGAGCTTAATGAAAGGGGCGGGGCCTGCAGGAGGACATTGGAAAGGTGGTCAGGGCTTTATGGAGAGTTAGGACGCATTCTCAGAGCAGTGGGAAACTGCTGAAGAGCTTCTACATGGGTGTTACAAGCTCTGATTTCAGGTTTTTAAGGCTCACTCTGGTAACTCAACAGAAAGTTAATTGTTGGGAGGCAGGGTAGAAAAGGGAAACAGTAAGAAGGTTGTAGAGGAGTCCAGGTGCTCGTGGCCAGGCCCTGGTCATGGCCATAGGATCTTTTTTTGATGTCTTGGGTTTTCTCTTAAAAATTCATTTGTCATGAACCTTGAAGACATTATGCTAAGTGAAATAAACCAGCCACCAAATGACAAATACTGTATGATCCCACTTATATGAGGCACCTAGAATAGACGGATTCATAAAGACAGAAGGTAGAATGGTGGTGCCCAGCGTGGGGAGGGAGGGCTAAGGAGTTAGTGGTCAACGGGGATGGAGTGTCAGTTTGGAAAGATGAGAGTCCCTGAGATGGACAGTGTGAGGATTGCACCACAATGTGAATGTGCTTAATGTCGCAGAATTGTACACTTAAAAATAGTTAAAATGGTAAATTTTATGTGATGTATATTGGACCACAATTTAAAAATCTCATTTAATCAAGGAGATAAGCACGATGATGCTTATTGTAATAGCAAAAAATTAGGAAATGTCCTAAATGTTTATGTATAGGAGATTGGGGGGGAAATCATGGTCTGTTCATATAATATAGTACCGTATAGCAAGAAAAACAAATAAGCTTGAACTATACATATCAACATAAACCTCAGAAAAATAAATTTAGGTGAGAAAAAGCACTTCCAACTTAGAGTTTTAAAAGGCACAACGCACTATTTGCAGATATGTCAGAACGCTGGTGTGTTACAGTTACTGGTGGTATTAGAACAGGTTTTCACGACCAACTTCTTCATATTTTCCTGCTTAAAATATTGCAGAATAAAGAGTATTTTGAAATAACCAAAATTCCACACACAACTCATGAAGATTTTATGTTCATCTCCATAATATGTAGATTTGTCTGTTTTAATATAAAACACCAAGATGGCTGGTCCCAAAAAAGACCCCATAGATAAACCTAACAGAGAAGTGGCAGGTGGTGGGAGGTAGTTGCCCCTTGTAAGACTGACAGGCGCCTGAGGGCAGTTGCTTGTAAGTATTTACCCCAGGAGGATGCACCATCTTAATCCCATGGTTCTGTGTGGCCTGTGACCCTCGTGATGTCTCTTTCGGGTTGTCCCATGCCCAGTATGAGAAGTGGACCTCTGCAAGTTCCCCATCCCACTAGGAGAGGCTGACTCAGTGCCTAAAACCTAGCGATCCGGCCGCATTGGGCAGTGTTGCTTCTCCAGGGGGCCTCAGCCACCACCAGCCATTTGTCAGGGGAAGACGTGTGTAAGGTTTGGGGATGCTGTGTGTGGCAGCCCTTGCATGTGGTTGTCGCTTTCTGCTTTTTGTACCCATGCCTTTTACCTTGGGGAAGAAGACACTTTTGAACAAACCTCTGCAAGTTGAGTTTTGGTCATTCGAACCACAGAGTCATTGAATGTCAGAGCTAGGAGGGTCTATGGCAACCCTGTTACCCAGCTGTCTGTTTAGCAGATGCCACCGTCCAGGTTCCTTCATCCTGTTACCAAGATGTCATCAAGTAGATAGACCTGCCCCAGGTCCCCAAGGGCTGGTGGATCAAACAGGGGAGTTTGTCAGGGTGATACACAAAATATTTAAGGACCCAGGCACAGACTAGACAGTAGATACAGGGAGTGTTGCCAGAATGGGGTCCTGAGCCAGGGTTCACCATCTCAATGGTGGAAGGCTTCATGGGGTTCTGAGCTCAGTGGCTGTCTACCACCCAGGACAGGAATATTTGGCAACAGCTGTGCTGTCCTGGTGAAGCTATTTAGAAGCAGTCCTTGCTCATCCCTCTGGTCAGGTGGGGACTTCCCACCTTTCTCTGTACTCTTTCTGTCCTGGGCATTGGCTGGATTGGAGCTCACCACCTCCTTCCTCTGTCTCTCCACCTGCTCCTCCCTGGCCACTGTGGCCTGGCCTGGACCTGGCTGACTCATGGCAGTGCTCTGCCACCTGTGGAGAGGGCATCCAGCAGCGGCAGGTGGTGTGCCGGCCTAATGCCAACAGTCTCGGGCAGTGTGAGGGGGACAAGCCAGACACCATCCAGGCCTGCAGCCTGCCTGCCTGCAGAGGTAAGCCGGGTAGGATGGGGGGAGGGGGAATGGAGGACAGGCAGGCCCAGCTCCTCTGGCCTAGGCCTGAGACCCAGCCCAGCCTGTATTCTGGCCCCCTAGAAATCCCAAATATTAGAGGTGCTTCTCCTTGCTCATAGGAAATGTCCAGAACTCTACAGTGACAGCTGATGTCCGGGAACTCGTGACCCCACAATCTGGGTCTCTACATCTTATTAACAAGATATCATCAAGTAAGTGTATTTCTGAGCCCCACCCCCTCCCCCAACCCTCCAGTGGTCAGTGTCACAGGCACAGCCATGCAGTGGAGCAGACCCAACTTCCAGTCTGTCCATGTGACCTTAGCCTCCAGAGGCCTCAGATTCCTCAGCTGTGAGGTGGGGATAATGCTTGTCCTGATCCATGATCCCTTATCTGTAATTCTAAAATGCTGAAAGCTGCAAATGTTTCCCTAAACTTGGTGCAGACTCATTTGGCAGCAAAATCTGACCTGAACTAACAAGAGATCAGTTATTCTGCTATAAAAACATTGCCATATTTGGTTATAAGATGATGTCCCAATCTCCACTGGGGATGTTATATAATATGAATACAGTGCATATTACTTTTCTAACCTCAGAAGTTCTGAATTATGAATCATATCTGGTTCCAAGATTTTTGGATAAGCAATTGTAGATCTGAGCTGCCTTCACAGGGCTGCTGAGAGAATTAAACGAGATAATGCATGCACTCCTGTCCAGCTGTCAGCTAACAACAACCAAAATAGTAGTTTCTCTCTGCCTCATGATCAGTTATTCCTCCCATCCATCCACCCACCCATCCACCCACCCATCTATCCAACCACCCAGCCATCAACAAATATTGACTAAGCACCTGCTATGTACCAGAATCAATGCTCTATGTGCCCTTCCTAGATTCCTTCTCTCTTTTCCTTCCTCACCTTCCCAAGGATAAGGGTCTGAGAAGATGGGTAGCAGAAAGATCACAGACCCTAACTCCTAGCTCAAGGACCAATTGTCCATGTGCCCTTGTGCAAATCCCTGAACCTCTCTGAACTCAGTGACCTCATCTGTAAAATAAAGGGATCTGACTAAATGTTCTCAGAGGATTTTCTGGTTCTAGCTTTGCTGCTTCTCTGCTCCTGTGCTGAGGCTCAGGCTGTGCAAGCGCCTGGGTTTCCTTCGCTTTTCTTCCCAAGAGCAAAGTATGGGCCCCTAATTCTGCTTTTAGAATTCTGCCGCCATCTAGAGGCCACAAAGCTCCTTCACATTCTGTTAGCGGAACATGAAAACATTTTTAGATGGTATTTTAACCAAAGCAAACAAACTAGTATAGTGAGCACTCCTCTATGCCAGGGGTTTTATAAATGTTATTTATAATGTTATTACTCATGGGTGAATGTCAGCATCATCCCCATTTTACAGGTGAGAAACTGAGGGTTGGAGAAATTGACTTGCCTAAGGCCTCACAGCTTTTAAGTGGTGGAACCTTGATTGGAGCCTAGGTCGACTTGATTTCAAATTTACTGGTGGAGGGCTTAGTGTTCCAACTGTGCTGCCTGTGGTAGGATGTTTGATCAGCCTGTCACAAGTGTGACTTACCTGGGCGTTTGCCTGGTCCTAAGTGGAGTGGACCAGACTCCTTTGGGTTGTTTGGGAGGAGGCTAGGGTTCCCACTTCCATCTAGAGCAGGGTTCCCAAGCTCTGCTACAGATTACGATCACCCAATGCCCACAGCCAGACTGACCAGGCTCCCTGGTGTAGGAGCTAGGCAGTGGCCATTTGTAAAGCTCCCCAGGTGATTCCAGTTGGCAGCCAAGCCTGACAATTATTGATGTAGGGCTGTGGTTCTCAGAGCTTCCCATGTATTGGCATCACCTTGTAGGTTTTGTTAAAACACAGAGCTGGACCCCACCCCCAGTTTCTGATTCGGGAGAGCTGGATGAGGCCTGAGAATGTGCATTTCCAACAAGCTTCGGGTGATGCTGATACCGCAGGTGTGGGGACCCCACTTTGAGAACCACTGATCTAGGGGAGTTTAGTCCCTCTGCCACATAAGAGCTGTCCCTCAGTCCTGTCTCTCCTCTCAGGCAGCCCTGTCTCCATCTTGGAAAAAGCTTTATAGTGAGTCCAGCCAGAGCAGGAGAAGAGGGGCCTGCAGCTGGTGGGCTGAGGGGGAGGGGGAGGCTGTGTCCTGGTGTCTGTCACCTGGCTGATGGATGTCCTCCCATCATCGTCCTTGTGCTGTGTGCACAGCAGAGCCCTGCATGGGGGACAGGTCCATCATCTGCCAGATGGAAATGCACGACCGCTACTGCTCCATCCCCGGCTACCACCGGCTGTGCTGTGAGTCCTGTACCCAGAAGGCACCAGGCCCTGACGCCAGCCTGGATCCCGGCCTGACACCACCACCCTTCTCCACCCCCAGGAGCCCCTCACCAGGATCCAAGGCCCCTCCAGATGCTGTGGGGCCCACTGTGGGGCCAACGGGTTCAGATGACCATCCTCATGGCCAATCCACCCAGCTCCCAGGACCTCTGGGCACAAGCCCCCCAGTGACCCAAAACCCTGGTTTTGCTCCCCAGAAACTGAGCCCTGGAGCATCCCGGGGTACTTCCCCTAGCGCCACCCAGTGGGTGCCTTGGGGCTGGCCCACTGGCCCACCCCTGCCAGCCTCTGAGGATAAAGGGCAACTCAGGGAAGACCTGAAGCATCCAGGCACCAGCCTTCCCGCCACCTCCCCAGTGACATGAGCACCGTCTTGCCCGTCCCACCAGTCGTTTCCACAATGTGGGCCCGAGCCCCTGGCTCAGAGGATGCGCAGTGGGCCAGGGGCAAGCTCAGACTTCCTTTTAAATTATTTGCCCTCTTCTTCTTGTTTTGGGCTGTGATACTTTTCACCCGTGAAGTGGGTGTGTGAGGAAGAAAAAAATCAGGGAAAACCCTAACCTGAGATACCTCAGCAAGCAGCCCAGTGACCGAGTTGAACTTCTCAGGGGCTCCTGTCTGTCTCCCTGGCCAGGCTTGAGGGCCAGCTAATGCCCTGTCCTCACAGCCACTGCGTCCCACACTGGATCCATCTGGCTGCCTGCCTTCACCAGAACTTGTGGGACCCCTGTGCAGGCCCAGAGAGGCAAAGCAGGGCCAGGGAAGGTGAGGGGGTGCCCCCAGGGCAGTCATCAGAGAGGGAGGGAGCTGGGAGTGAGTGTGGTCCAGCTGCAGGGCTGGGGCAGATGGGAGGCAGGTTCATCTCAGGCCCAGCTTTTCGTAGCAAGAGCTCCATGGGGCTCTTCCAGCCAAGGCCAAGGAGCAGAGTCCAGCTTGCCTTTGCTGGCTGGAGGGCAGTGTTGGCGGTCACCTCTGCCCCAGCAGACAGCACTTTCTGTTACTTCTGGGGCCTCTAGTCTACAGGTAGGCCTCCCAGCCTCACTCCAGCTCACCCAAGAAGGGGGCTCCGAAGACTCTAGAAACTGTCTTCTTTATCCAGGGGTCTCCCAACTGGTGCTAGAGCCCTGGCTAGACCAGAAATGGCAACTATGTCATCACTCCAGGGCATGAAGGGAGACAACCTGGAAGGGGACTTGTAGGACACAGAGGGAGACGTGAATTCTCAGGCTGTGCCCCATCAGTCACTGACTTTTGCCAGAGACCACTCCTGCTGGCTCTAGAGGTTTGTGGTGCTGATTAGGGGGGCGGAGGGTCAGGCCTCAGAGCTAAGGACCAGAGTCCACTCATAGCCGGGCCCTGGAGATGACAGGGGCCACCCAGGGCAGGCTATGAGCCTCTGTCCCATGCTGGGGTGGAGAGTAGACACTGACCCACAGTGTTGTGGTGCTTCAGCTGCCCTGCCCCCCCTTACCTCCAAGGGCAGGTAACTTCCCTAGACTCCTTGGCTCTCTGGAAGCCACCCTAGTCCTCAAGATCCCCCCCAGGGCTCCTGACTCTGAGTCGTGCGGAGAGTCTCCCAGACCCCAGCAGGTGCTGAGGTGCTTGCTAGTTCTCCACCCCCCCACCCCCCGGGAGGGCTGTTCCTAGCCAGGCTAGAGGCATAGGAGCAGTGGGCCAGCCTGTAGGTGCCTGGAGAAGAGAGCCCTCCCCCCCTCTGCCTGCCCCTCCCTGGATGCTGGGCACACACTGAATCATTCCTGTGACCCAGCCTGCCTGCGTTAAGGGCTGTAATCTCTGCCTTTGAGATCCAGATCTTTAAATTTTTATGTATTTATTAACATTATCCTTGGTGTTTTGTTTTGGACTCCAAAATGTTGTTGTGTTTTTTCTCTGTTTTAGAGGACAGGGACCATGAAGGTAGAGCTCTAATGTGATGGTGGGCTGGGCTGTAGCAAGATGATGGGGGTGGGGGCTGGACGGAGAGATGCTGGAGGCACGAGATGACTTGACCCTCAGCCTCCCTGTAGGCCTCACTGGCCCTGGGGCGCCTCTGGGCATCAACTCAGGGTGCTCTTGAGAGGTAAGGACAGGGCTGGGGGCCCTACTCAGGTTTCACCACCGAGTAGCTGTGTGGCCTTGGGCAAGTCACCGTCCAAAATTTAATCCAAAGGGTAGAAGTGCCTGGGAGGTGGTCTTGGGGTGTGCACAGTGAAGAAGGTTCTAATTGGCAAAGCTGTTCAGACCTGCAAGGGGACTCCCTTGGAAGGTGGTGAGCAGTCTCCCCCTGCAGAAGTCCCAGTGGAACGTGGGTGCTGGACAGAAGGTGGAGGAATGTGCTGCATCTTACTGGGCAGGGCTGACCTGAAACGTGAGCTGTACAATTTAAAAGCGCCGATCCACACTGACGCCCCGCTGTGTCAGACACTGCTAATCCACCGCCGAGTGCATGGGTTAGTGCTTCACGGGCCCCTCCCTAACACTGTGGGGCCCCGGACAAGGGCACAGAGAACCCCTCGGAAGACTTCATATGCCTGTGGGGCATTCGGGCCCTCAAGTTTAAGCTCCATTTACATTTCCCTGCAAACAGCCCCCGCTTGGAAACCACCCCTTTTAAACAGCTACCACTTGGGCCTAGAGATGCACACATGGTAATGCAGTCACACCTTAGGGGGACTGACCTAGAGAGATGCTAGCACAGTCCCTAGAATTGCACTCGGGACTGTCCAGGCGGGGAATTCTGATGGGCCCAGGTACCTAGAAGGTAGCCCACAAAGGGGGGGATTGTGGGCCCCAGGTGGACATACGCCCTTGGTGCAGTGCAGCCCTTGCCATGGTTGGTAGTGTGGGCAGAGCAGCCCTCTAAGAGCCTCAGCACCCGGCTCTGATGGCAGTTTGGCACATTGCTTGGGGCAGGAATGGCACATGGAAACACATGCTTATGTCCTCCCCCACTGCCCCGGCAACAATATACTAGAAACAGTATTTCCGTCCTAAAATCTGTCAAGCTACATCTTCATTTTTAATGGCACACAGTACCCATTGTCTGGCTAAATGACCGTTTATTTAACCCAAATCCCCTAGGACTGTGAATATAGGTTGTTTCTAAATTTTGATATCATAAACGTGACATAAATCTTTTCATTTTCACCTGATTGTTCTTAAGAGAGCTTTCCAGAAGTGAATTGGGATGATAATGAACCAAAACCACATTTTGAAGGCACTTAATATTTATTTCCCAAGTGCCTTCCAGAAAAGTTGTTCAGACTTTAGTGTCTCGATGGGATAATAGTACTACAGCCCAAATCTTAAAAATTTTGGTTTTCTTCATCTTCTCTCAAAACACTTACAGAAGTAGTCTTGTACAACCAAAAAGATGACATTATCAGCACTTTTGAACTTGCCTTCTGCATGGCAAGCATTGGCATTCGTAATGATGTCCCCAAGAGCCTAGGATATTTGAATCAGCTGATCATGTCCTTAAGTAGTCAGCAGGGAGTAGGGGGCAAACATTGGTTGGGAGGCAGAAGATCCAGGTTCTAGCCCAACTCTGTATGTCTTCATATCTGACCATCAGTGCTTCACTTGACCTACCACCTGCAAGACGGGGAAACCACCTTTGACCTGATCTTTTTCTGGGGCAGTTGTGAAGATAGTATGGGAGAGTAGTCATGAGACCCATTGGTAAGTGTTAGCTTGTCCCTTGTATAGAAAGTTGCCAAGAGCTCTGACTGGTGTTGTCAGTGGTTAGAGCATTAGCCAGCGCTCGGATGGGTCTCAGGTTTGATTCCCAGTCCAGGGCATGTACCTGGGTTGCAGATTCGATCCCCAGCCCTGGTTGGGGCACATGCAGGAGGCAACCAATCGATGTGTCTCTTTCACATTGATGTCTCTCTCTCTCTCCCCCCCTTCCCTCCATCTCTCCCTCCCTTCCACTGTTTAAAAAAAACAATGGGAAAAATATCCTCTGGTGAGAATTAGCAACAACAAAAAAGAGTTATCAAGAAAGTAGGTGTGGTAACAGTAATGTGGCTTTCATTCTAGATTAATTTCTGGAATGGGTGCTTGAGTTTAGAGGAAGATATTGCTAAAGTTTATTGAACACATACCATGTGCCAGGCACTGTGCTATGTCCTTTACCTAATATCTCACTAAATCCTTACAACCCCCATGAAGAAACTGAGGCTCAGAGAGGTTGAGTCACTTGCCTAAAGTCACACCTCTGTCAAAGGGTAGACAGTCTCTCCATAAGCAGCTGAGGGGAGATCACGCAGTTGACAAAACACATGCCTGGAGTTCTGTATGCAGGACAGCCGCTGTTAGCCAGTCAGTGACTGCTTGCAAAAGGAAAAGGGTTTGAGGTTCTTGGCATTGAAATCAGAGCCCAGATAATCCACTTACTGGTTAATCTAGTGCTCTGGCTGGAAAGAATTCTCATACAAAACAGAAGCCGAGGCTCAGAGTAATGAAGTAACTGCAGAAAGTGACACAGGGAGTGGCTGAGCCCGGCTCTAAAGCCACCAAGTCTATCCTTCCACTCCGCCAAGTAGCTGAGGAACTAGAATGTGTTCAAGTCAAGGCATGATATAGTCCTGGCCACTAGGTAACACTGAGCCATCAATTAACACCTTTCGCAGTGAATGGAATTGAATTCCCTACTGCTAACATTCTGTGATTTAGAATGCAATAAAACAGACTCCACGAGAACTTTTCCTGATCTGTGAGTGTGGACAAAACCTTTCCCTCTCTAGGGCTCAGCTTCTACTATAGAATAGGTGATTGAACTAAATGCTCCTTGGGTAATTGTTCCAGCCAAGAGCCAAATTGTCTCAGGGCCTTGAGGCCATTGTTATGGGGATGTGGGGCTTAAAGAAAAGGGTTTGAGGTTCTTACCTTAAGGGGCAAGGAGAGCCAGAGAGCTGATGCAATGGACATGAATAAGCTAGAACGTGCCTCAAATGAACAGCATTGTGTCCAGAGCAGGACTCTCAGACTCCAGGCAAACCTCGTAAATGAGGGTGGGGACTTTAGTGAATGAGAGCTTCTGCCGGGCGGAACCGGATCCAGTGTTTCCATAGCTTCTGATGTTTTAAGAGACATTGTACGTCCTGAATTTTAAGTGTTAACAAAAAATAAATACTCCGAAGCTCAGATGAAACGTATCAACTGGCCATATGCTGCCTATGGTCTGCTGAGCTGGGCCAAGGTGGGCTGGTCAGGACCTTTCCAGAGCCACCAGCACAAGCATCTTTGCTTGGGGCTCCTCCACTCCTCCTCCTTCCCCTTTCTCTTCAAGTCTGGGGTGTGCAGATCCAGGTCAGGGTGCTTTAAAGGGCCAGGACCCTGCAAGGAGAGCCATCCCTTTGCTCTGGCTAGACCAGTTTGGAGCAGTTGTTGCTCGCAGCTCTAGAAAGAGGCCAGTAGAGGGTTCTGGCTGTGTGACTGAGAGGACTCCTATCTATCTCTGTGCCTCAGTTTCTTTTTTTAAAATTTATCTTTATTGTCAAAAGTATTACAGATGTTCCCCTTTTTTTCCCCATTGATCCCCTTCACCCTCCGCCCCAGGCCTTCACCACACTATTGCCTGTGGCCATGGGTTATGCCTATATGCATATAAGTTCTTCAGTTAATCTGTTTCTTTTTTAAAAAAAAAAATGGTTTTATTGATTTTTAGGGAGAGGGGAAGGGAGAGAGATGGAGAGATAGAAACATCAATGAGAGAGAAATGTAGATTGGCTGCCTCCTGCACGCCCCCTACTGGGATTGAGCTCAGAACCCAGGCATATGCCCTGACTGGGAATCGAACTAGTGACCCCTTGATTCATGAGTCGACACCCAACCACTGAGCCACACTGGCCGGGCAATTTCCATTTCTTTTTGATCTCTCCATGATACTTAGTGAAACAGTATGCTGTGCTGATTACATGCATGGTTGCCCCTTACTAGCTATGACAGGCTACTTAATCTCTCTTTGCCTCTGTTTCTTCACCTAAAAAAAAAATGGAGATAATAGTAATATTTAATCTTATTATGAGAACTAAATGGGATAATATATATTAAATACTAAGCATAGTGCCAGAGATATCAAAGCCTTTAACAAATGTTGGTGATTTTTATTACTGGGATCCCCACTTAATTCTATAGTATGAACAGACTGTCCAAGTAAGAAGAAGGGGCCTAAGTGAGCTGAAGGGTGACCTGATGCCCAAAGAGAGGAGAGACTTCCCTGAGACGGTCAGCTCACTGAGGGCAGGGCCAAGTGCCACCATGGCTGTTCCCTGGCAGGGTTTGGGGAGAGACCCTGGGATATGCACACTGGTCATTAGCCCTTTACCCAAGTGCTGTCCATGGTTGGGACTGGACGATTGCCCACCTTCCTGCCCATGCGGGGGGCCCACCCAACCTTAGAAGAGGTGGACAGCCCTGGCTGGCGTGGCTCAGTTTGTTGGAGTGTCATCCCTTGCACCGAAGGGTCACAGGTTTGATTCCCTGTCAGAGCACACCCAGGTTGCAGGTTCGATCCCTGGTCAATCCCCAGTTGGGGAGCATACGGGAGGCAATTGATCCATGTTTCCTCTCTCACATTCATGTTTCTTTCTCTTTCCCTCTCCCTTCCTCTTTTTCTAAAGTCAATGAAACCATATCCTTGAGTGAGGATTTTTAAAAAAAGAGAGAGAGGACGACAGATCTGGGAGAGTTGCTAATAAGCACTATTTTCCCCCTTTCCTGCTGGCAGGAAGAAAACACCTAAGTAATCATTACCCTAGGTTAATTATCTCTGATGGCAAACAAAAGCTGAGCTGAATGGAAAAAAACAGAGCTGGGCTACATCAATTTAATACCAGCTCTTAAAGGCTAAACAGCCAAAGCCTGCAGAGGACAAGCCTGTGCTTCAACAAAAAATCAAACTGATTGACCTGGGGGGGCAAGGGGGCAAGGGGTGCCGCTGGACAAGCAGGAGGAGGGTGTCCTTTCTAAGGTTTGGATCTCACTGGAGGGATCAGTTCTGGATTGGTGACTTTCTGAGGCAGGAATTGGGGAAGTGATGATGAACTGGGGTCAGGTGCTGCCAGGAGGCAAGGATGGTTTAGCAATTGGGTGTCCCCAGGAACAAATAAAAAAGCCACAGGGCTCTGGGGGGTCTTATTGGTAAGAAAGCAACAGTTACTCAAAGAGGAGGTGATTATGGCATTTTACAACTGCTGCAGGGCCTTGGGGAAAACAGCATTTCCTGCTGGCCTTGCAGCCGGCCGTGTCTGTTGCTCAGCCTGCCTGACGGGTGGCAGGGCTCTGTGTGTGTTTTCCGTCTGAGTTGATTGCTGTGCTTGTGTTCACTTCAGGCTTTTACTCTTTCACAACCAAGGCAGCCAAAATTAAAATACAATGACTATTACAGCATCTTTGTTGTTATTTTTATTTCCTTTTGCATTTTTCAGTGACTCAGAGGAAATAAAAATAGCAAGGAATGGGTCACTAACATAGAAACCTGGGAAGGGTCTCAACTCAAACCACATGCTTCAGGAAGATACACCTAAAGATGCCACATTTGAGGTCAAACCGAACGAAGGCTCCAGGAGTAAACGTGCTTTTTTCCCTGAAAGAAGTACAGTGATAGCAGTTGAGCAAAGAGAAGTCTAGAATCCTCACAGTTCCCCCCAACCTGGTGGAAAAGGGACTGTGGGTTTGTGAGTGCCCAGATGGGCACTGTAACACCTGGCACTCATCTCCCATTAGGGATAAAGAGCACCTCAGATAGAGATGGATGAATTGCTAATATGCACGTTTCCCTCTCCCAGCTGGCAGGAGGAGTGTGTAGGCAAAAATTACTCTATATTAATAATCTCTGATGGCAAACAAAGGCTTAGGTGGATAGAATGAATAGACTGCTGAGCTACACCAAAAGCAAACAAAAAATTTGAGATCCTCAGACCAACATGGGTGGTGGGCTTTTCTTACAGGGCATCCCCTGTCGAACTAGGAAAGTTCCCGACAGGACGGGAGTTTTGTTTTGTTTTAAAAATAAAATTATATCTGAATAGACATTTCTTCAAAGCAGATACACAAATGGCCAATAAGCACAGGAAAAGGTGTCCAACACCATATGCCATCCAGGAAAGACACATTAAAACCACAATGAGATACCACTTCACATTCACTAGGATGGCAAAAATTTTAAAGAGACAGATAATAACAAGTGTTGGCAGGATGTGAAGAAATTCAAACCCTCATACACTGCTAATGGGAATGTCAAATTGTGCAGTTGCTTTGGAAAGCAGTTTAGCCATCCCTCAAAAAAAGTTAAACATAGCCCAGCCGGCATGGCTCATTGGTTGAGCATCGACCTGTGATCCAGGAGATCAAGGTTCGATTCCAGGTCAGGGCACATGCCCAGCTTGCTGGATCGATTGCCACCAGGGGGCGCACAGGAGGCAGCTGATCAATGACTCTCTCATCATTGGTGTTTCTCTCTCTCCCTCTCCCTTCCTCTCTCTGAAGTCAATAAAACTATATATTTTTTAAAAAGTTAAACGTACTGTTATCACATGACCCAGCAATTCCACTCTAAGTAGATACCCACAAGAATTGAAAACATGTCCACACAAAAGTTTATACACAGATGTTCATAGCAGCACTATTCACATTAGCCAAAAGGTAGAGACAACCTAAATGCCCATCAGCTGATGAATGGATAAACAAAATTGGTATGTCCATATAATGGAATATTATTTGGCTGTAAAAGGAATGAAATATCGATACATGCTACAACATGAATGAACCTTGAAAACATTTTGCTTAGTGAAAGATGCCAGTCAGAAAGTATACATTCTGGAAGAAGACACTCCTCAGGAATAGAAGAAAATATTACATAAGAAATGTTTTAGATTCTCAAGAAATTAAAGATAACAAACTATCTGAAATAAGTGTTTGAAGTTGCGAATAGAATGAGTTGAAAGGAGGTTATGTGGACTAAGAAGAGAACAAACACACACCACCACAGCAGAGTTATTGAATGTAGTACTTTCAAGGGTATAGTTGACATTACAGGAAACCAAGGCAGTGAAATGGAAGACAGATTTGAGAAAAGTCACACAGCATGCAGAAGAAATTAACCCAATGTGCAGTAGAGGTGTCGTCTAAGACTACCCTATCAGCCCATGAGAAGGATACAGTTGCAAGCTGTTTGAGCTTAGACTGATCACTTAACCTCTCTTCTGAACTCTCATCTATAAAATTGTGCTAATAACATCTACCACATGGAGTTATTATGGGGCATACAGGTCCAAGAGGATGGGCTTTGCCACTCAAGCTGCCAAATTTGTATCCTGAATCTGCTTCTTAGTTGTATCACCTTGAGCAAGTTACTTCTGTTTTCAGCTCCTTATCTGCAAAATTGTTCTAATAATAGTAAGTATCTACCTCATAAGGTCCCAGTGTAGATTAAACACTTAAGAATTGGAGGATACTTCTTGAAATAACTTTATAAATATGTGAATATTTCTGTTTATATATATTTAATATATAAACAGAATCAACTTATGCTTAATGGTGAAAAATGAGAGGCATTTCGATGAAAAGTATTTAAATGCCACTATCACTATTAGTTACTTAATATCATTCTCTGAAAGTATTAGCTAATGCAATCAGACAAGAAAAAAAAAAGTATGAAAGGTTTGAAAGGAGGTGTGGTCTAATTGAGATTTATAGAAGAGTTTTGACATGAGCAAAATTAGATACCCAGGGGAAGAAGGAAAGACTTGATCATTGTGGCTCTGGGGACAGAATTTAGGTTTGAGCAGCCAGGAAAGGTAGTAAGATCTCTGTTACCATAGATGTCAAAGCTGAAGTTTGACATCATATTGTATGGCACTACAATGGGATTTCCCATGGTCTCAGAAGGGTGCTAGAGATCTTTTGAGGGACGTCCCAACAATGGGATTCTAAGGTTCTGGCAGTGAGGTTACAACCTCCCCACCCCAACCTTTGCTGAAATGGGCCTCCAGCCTATTCTCATTTAAGTGGAATGAGTGGGGCAGGGAGATTGTTGAGCCAGCACACTGGGTAGAGACAAGCTGACTTCTACGTGTGTCCTTAAGCCAAGAGTCCTGGAGTAGCAGCTCTCTCATCTTCAAATTGCAATCTGTTCTAGTCACCGTTTCTCATGGTGTGGTAAATATACTCTGGTGGTACAATAGGTGAACTTAGGTGGCACATGGAGGAATGATTTAATATTTGTATTTCATATGTACGAGAAACTTTTACAAATAACACAGTAAAACCATGATTCCATGGATATAATTGAAAGGGGAAATCTGTCCTTACACTTCAGGCAGAGGAGCAGAGGGTAAAAGAGAAACTCTAGGGCCTCGATTTAGGGAAAACTTAGGAGTGACCCAGCAGTGGTCACAGCATCCTGACACCCAGCAGAAGTGAAATGAATGCCAAGCCACTGAGACAGGGAGTACTGCAAAGCAGAGCACAGAGACTCTACAAAGCCAGACAGGCCTACGGGCCACAGCCCAGTCACCAGCTGGCACAGAATCAGAGGGGCACTGATGGCCCAGTGCAGGTGACAAGGCAGGCAGACCCAACATCACCGGCATTTCCAGGATAACCAGTGACAACTCTGACCAGTGCTCTTTCAGATGTCTGGAATATTGAAATCCCCCCAGCTAGTTGTCCCCCTGGGGTTTAGCAATGACTCCCTTCAAGCATGGAAGAAGGAGGTAGCCTTGTTGGGAGACTTTGAAGAGGGCCAGGGAGTCAGAGCCAACTGTGCCTTGCTCCATGTCCAAGGGGCGGAAGAGGAACCAAGAGAAAGCGGGGGTGACATGGCTGGAAATGAGAGAAGAGTCCACTTTTTTGTCTGGAGACAGTAGATTTTGGGGTGAGGCCTGCAAGGTAACAGTGTATCAGAAAGAGCACTGACTGAGGAACCCCACAACCCTGGGCTTGAATCCACTATTTATTGGCTGTGTAAACTAAAATGTGGATAATTACACCTACCTTGTGGGTTGTCTTGAGCATTGAATTAAGTCAGGTTATCCCACACAACCATAGTTTGGCCATATGTTTTTTTGCAATATAGTGGTTTCCCATTTGCATATCACAGCATTTATTTCCACAGTGTTTTTAATGTGTACAAGGTCCAGCTCAGTCCCCTCATCTTTCTTTCTCCTGATAGACTGCAGGGTTGCTGAGAAAGATCTGTTCACAATCTATGCTCAAAATATATGGGTAAGAAGCCAGGCCCTAGAATGGCTGCTCTTTAAGTGCAATGACAATGGGTGGGAAGGCCAGGCAGTGACACAAGCATTTTGCAGAGTTGCAAAAGCAAACGAGATGGAGAATGCAAAACAGATAAATAAATTTGAAGGATGGACTAGGCAACTTTGATGAGAGGTACACTCCATGGAATAAAAAACTATGAGAAGCTGCAATGGCAAATATTAATCTCTTAGCAATATTTCCTGAAAAAATAAAGGTGAGGTAGAAGGATTACCCAAAGAGCCAGGGGTTTTGTGCAAACAAGTATGGTTTATTTTGGAAGTACATAACTTACAGAATATTTTTGCTGTGTGTATTCTTAAAAATCATTTGTAGTGGAGGAGGGGTATATTCTCATAACCACAACTGCCAAGGGGCAGGGACCCTACGCCATGAACAGACCTGTTCAGCTCACCCTCTTGATGAGGTTGGATGGGCCAAGGTGGAGATGGCAAGTTTGGGAAGAGAGGTTGGAGGAAGCTAAACTGCTGCATTGATTAAAAAAAAAAAGTGGGAGGAAGTTTTGACATGTTACAATATGGATGACCCTTGAGGACCTTATGCTAACTGAAATAAGCCAGACACAAAAGGACAAATAAGATTGTATGATTCCACTTACAGGAGGTACCTGGAGTAGTCAGATTTACAGAGACAGAAAGTAGAATGGTGGTTGCCAGGAGCTGGGGGAGGGGAGAGGAGAACGGGGAGTTATTGATTAATGGGAAGAGAGTTTCAGTTTTGCAAGATGAAGAATTCTGCAGATGGATGGTAGTGATGGTTGTACAGCAACGCGAATGTACTTAATACCACTAAACTGTGCACTTAAAAATGGTTAAAATGGTAAGTTTTATGTGATACATATTTTTTGCTGCAAATAAAAAATAGGGGGAAAAAATAATAAATGTGGGCTTTCTAGGAGAAAACTGCTGTCAGAGGGCAGGGCAGGGCAAAGGAAAGCCAGTGATATAGCAAGAGGCTGCCACCAAGAAAATATCCCCAATGGAAGAGTGGCCAAGGACTTTTAAAAACAAAGCTATTTAATATTGACCATGAATGGAGCTTTGCTAGATTCACAGCAAATCCCCATCCAGCCCCTGATCTCCATTGAAGTCTACTGCACACAAAAGCTTAGTGTGAATGGGGTGTTTGGGAAAACCCTGAGGGACTTAATCCACCAGGATTGATGCGAGGTGGAGCAGAACTGCAAGTGTGGAATGGGGCCACAATCCATGGACTGAACTCCGTAGAAGTAGGAGCTCAGAGCCACGGGTGACCTTGACATTGTAAATCCCCAGTGCCTTTCTCCCCTCACCTTTCAGAGAATTGGCAGAAATCTCAAGGATGACATTGGATTTCCCAGAGGGTCAAGGTCATCTTCTCTAGATCTTAAAAGACAAAGCAGCCCCGGGTACATCTGAACCACATTTATATTATGATGTCCCTCTCCCCCTTGATCTTGCCAACCACCATTTGGATAAGCTTTCTGCTTTTCAGGAATTAACCACCACTTTTGGTGAGGGTTGTTGTTTGTAAGGCAGTAGAGTATAGTGAGTGGCTATTCTAGAACCAGACATGTTGGGTTTGTATCTGGGCTCTGCCACTTACTATGTGGCCTCAGATGAGTTATTTCACCATTCTGAGCCTCAGTTTATTCACCTATAAAATGGGAATTATATTAATACTTTTGGAAGAATCAAATATAGTACCACATAGTGTCTGAGAAACAGAGTGAAGAAATAAAATGGAGTCATTACAGTCCAGCTGCTAAATTACTAAAATTAAGTAGGCAGAAACATAAGGAAACAATTATTCTTGTTTCAGCTGACTCTGGGAACTTAAAAGTTTTGAATTTTCCAGTCCTGTGTCAGTACCTGGAGGTATGTCTGTGCATTGTGCGTTAATGCCCAGACTTACATCAAGTCTTCAGTAAACCATCTGAAAATGCTCCATTGTCTAGACCACCAGACATCTGACAGATACCATCTTAGACCAATTCAGGGCCTGAGAATGCAGAAGCTGGATGTACACTTTACTATCTACAACCCTCAGCTTTTCTTTCTCCTTTGGATCACACTGGGTATTGCCCAGTTGTGTTCCCTCAGAACACACTGGGTATTGCCTTAGTTGCAAAACCTAAGGCCCTTGAGTAAGTCTGTGTTATTTATATCTAGTCAAAGCTTCCTGACTCTTTTGGGTCAGTTAACAGTATTCATGAGCTATTCCTGAAGTTCCTGCCTCAGTGCCCGGTAGGAATTCAGTAATTGGTATCAATGATTATTTTAAGGAGGCCTGTGGGTTCCTGACCTCTGCTCTAACCTACCCAGAGCCTTGTGTGTCTTAGTTCAAAGAGGGGCAGAGCTTTTTTCTCAGGCCACCCTAGCCACCATCTGCCCTTTAGTTCCCTGGAACATACAAGAACCAGGTAACCCCACATGGGCAGTGGCACTGGGGCGCTCTCCGAGGGGCGGTGAACGGTGGTGGGGGTGGTTCCACGCAGCTCGCCCCTGCTCCAGGAATAAACAATCCAAAGCACAGACCGACTGCCCGTGACAGAGCGAACTGTCCTCCTAAAGGGAAGATGGCATTTTAATAGACTCTATGTGATAGGAAAGTACGTATTGCTGGTGAGGTGGCGGCAGCAGGGTGGGGAAGCTTTCACTCCGGGCGGGCTTCGGGCCGGGCCGAGCGGGGCGGCTCAGGCTCCTCGCCACTCTGCCTTTGGCTCTGACGCTGTCTCCTCTGAGCTCTGGCTTGAATGCACCCGGAGAACCTGTGCTTTCCCGATGTACTCTGGGGGAGGGGAGACACGGCCGGCAGGAGAGGATGAGGAGGGCCAGGCTCACCTGGGAGCTGTCCCTCTGCCCACAGGCCCAGGGCAGATGTGGGAGAGCCGAGGGCGATGCATGAGCGCCAGCTAACCCAGCTTCTGCTCTGGGCTCTGCTGGCGACTCGGAGGAGCTGACTGCCTTCTCCGAGCCCCACTACATCCAGGTAACAAATGTCTATGAATGCCTACTCTATGCAGACACTCCACCAGCACTCAGGACCCTTTACAGTCTAGTTAGTGGGAGAGAATATAGTATATGGCAGATACCGGTCTTCTCTCCCCTCCCACCCCCGCTCCCCTCCCCCTGCCTTGGTCTAAGGCACCAGGGTGACCGCAGCAGCCTCCTCCCTCATCTCCCTCATCCCCTCTTGCCCCCAAGAGTCCCAGTGATCCCGAGAGCCTGGCACATAGGTGCTAAATAAGTTTCTGTTGGATGGATGGATGGATGGATGGATGGATGGATGGATGGATGGATAAAATGAGCGGCTTCCTTGGGCAGAGACCCATCTCCAAGGAAGCCTAAATCCCCCAAGGAAGCCAGCCAGGGTGGGCCTCAGTGAGCCTGCAGTGACCCGCTGCATGGAATCTTACCCGGTTTTTCGCTTTTTGGTAGAGGTGGTGTCTTCAGTTTCTTCGGTGATAGGCTATAACCAACACAAAGGAAAGAAGGTCGGGGAAGGTCAGGCTGGACCTCACCATAGCAGGGGGGCAGGGTGGGCGGGGAAGTGAGGAAGATGCTCCAGGAAGAGGCAGGAGCCAACCCTCCCTAAGAACCAGCAAGCAGAACCCTGACAACTGTGACTCCATTGCCTGCTGAAGTCACAGGGAACCAAGGCCCCCCATCCCAAGAACTGTAAGGGAGGCTACTATACAGCCCTCCCCCAGGCCCTCTCTTGGCCTCTTGCTTCCTTGCAGACAGGAAGCCTTCCCCTGTGAGTGAAGACGAGAACCTGCTTCCCGAATGAATTGTTTACAAGCATGAATAATGCTCTTATATTATCTTGTATCGGCATTCCACTTCAGCAGGCCTTTTAATGCACCTGATGTAATTTTCCCTCTCTACAGCTCTGGGAGAGGGGCCTTCGAGAGGTAAAACTGAGGCTCACAGATGGGAGGTGTCTTGACCAAGGTTGCAGTGAAGCCTGCCTTTCTCCTGTGCCTCCCCTGGCCTCCCAAACTGGCAAAGCAAACCAAGTGCAGGCCTAGAGCAAGCACCCACACCTTTAACAAATCTAAGTGAGCACAAGCACCTGCCCCCTTCTCCCCAAGCCTACCACACTCCAACCACCCCCAAACTTAGCATCCCCTAAAATGTGCCCATTACTGACCTCCACACCTGACACTCCCTACCCTCTCCTTTACCTGTTCAGATCCTAGTCACCAAGCAGTGCTCTCCAAGCTCTATCAGAAATACTTGGGTGATGTTAAAAATACACAGCCCCTGTGTACCCCCTGCCACCTGCTGTTAGACTCTAGAAATTTTCACTTTTAACAAGCTCCCCTGTGAATCTGAGCGCTGTTGGGCATATAAGCCAGGCGTGCCCAAGTCTGACGCCAACTCTTCTGCCGACCAGACAGGTGACTTTGGGTCATTCAACTGTTTCTGAGCCTCAGTTTTCTCATCGATAAAATGGAGGTGATAGAGCCTCCATGGGCGGTTGTATGGACTAGAAATATTTAAAACACCCAGCGATGTCAAGCAGATATAATGGGCATTCAATATTGCAGGCTCCAGTGCTGACTGTCAGGCCCTACTCACCTGCTTTGTGAGGCCTTCCTTCACCTTCCCTTTCCCCAAGTTGGAATTAATTGTCTCTCTCCAGCCATCCAGGGTGCTTAATACCGACATAAAGATACTGCTGCCTGCCTGTATTAGTGATCCTTCTCTACTATGTCTTCCCAAAGACCAAGAGCTTCTGGAAGGCTAGCTGCGGCTTCTCCATCCCTGTCCTGCTACAACTGACACTCGTCACCTCCCCCCAGGCATCCCCACAGCCGGCAGCTGGAGTCTGGTCTGGCAGAGTGGGCCTCAGCTGGAGGGGCCCATGGGAGGGGCTGACCTCTTCCTCCAGGACTGGCTCAGTCACCCCAGGCTCTGGCCAGTGTCAGGCTCCATTCTCTGGTCCCCACTAGCCTCACTTGGGAGGACAGGTGCTGAACTTGAGGAAGCGGTTCTGGGAACAGAGGGGGCCAGTGAGGGAGTGTGAAGCCCACCTGCCGGATGGCTCTTGCCTCTCTTGAGGTGATTCTTGAACTTTTTGGAGCTGGTTCAGGAGTTTTTCTGTTGGGATGGAGACTAAAGCCTTGGGAAGGAGCTGAGCCACTGCTGTCTGCAGGAGCCTCAGTGCCAAGTCCTTTTCTGTAAGCACAGCCAGGGAGCAGAGTCCTCAGGGGCATGATCCCAGCCCCCATCCTGTAGTTAGAGGGGACATGCAGGAAGCAGGGCCCCCAGCTCTTCTGCTCAACCCTGGCTCAGGGCAGCTTTTTCAGTCATCTCACATTCTGCCCATAGGACCCCATGGGCAGCTCCTACTTCTCCCTGGCCCCTGTGTGTGCTATGTGCTCAGTCTTTCCACACCTCCCATGTTCTTGGCCTACCTGCCCACGACACCCCCCTGGCCCACTCTGGGAAACCTATAGGGGCCTGCCCTCTCCCCCTCCCCCTTCACTCTCCCCATCAGGAAGCCTTCTCCAACCAGTTCTCCAGCTTTCATCATTCCTCACCTTCCCACTTAGACATACCTTCTACCCCTGCCCCAGTGTGTACATAGACGTCCATTCATGTGTTCATGTACATATACGTATGTGTTCTTATGTGCATGCATTTGCATCTGTGTGTGAGCTTTCCACAGTGGTGGGTAAGGGGCTGTGTCTGCTAAGTCTGGTCTTTGGATTTTTCCCTCCCGGGTGCTGAGGCTTGCGGTCAGCATGGAGGAGGGGTCCCTTCTGAGGATTGGAGCATGCAAATCCTGCTGGGGAATGGAAGAAGGGACCAGGAATGTCTAACCAGAAAAAGTTAGTCTGAGGCTCTAAAAAGGAGAAGAGGCTCAGGGAGAAGGTCCTGGGGTGGGAGCCGAGTGACATGACATCTGAGTACTTCAGAACCAGGGGACAAGGCCGTCAGCATGCTCCACTCAGACCCGGGTATGGGGCTGTGCCTCACCCTTGGGAGGAGCGTAGACTAGCCAGAACTGGATAGCACTCAAGGAATCTGTTTGCAGAATCTGACAAAGGAGCTCCAAGATCTGTGGGCAGGAGGACAGGCCTGGGTTAATGTGCTGGACGGCATGTTCCAGCTGCCAACACAGGCGCCTGCCCCAGAAGTGGGATCCCAGAGCCACATGGTTGGCTGAAGTCCCCACAATTGTCCTTGCAGCCCCTCTGCGTGGGACTTTGCTCGCTACTGCGGGCTTGCTCTCCCAAAGGCCCTGCAGGAAGATTCTCAACCTCTTCACGAACAGGTAAGGAAGCTGAGGCCATGAGAGAGGGGGACATCCAGCAGAGACTGAGGCAGCACTAACCCTGAGTCAGATATGTGGACCCTCATCTCTCAGCCTTGCTTGGGCTGGTCATACCACAGAGTCCCTCCCTGGGAAGGCAAAGTCAGAGCTGGACAGTCAGCTCCTCAGAGACGCACCGAGTCTGGAATGGAGTCCTTGGTGTGGGGATTTCAAGGACCCCATGAGCCTCCCCTCCCTGAAGTTCCCAAATTCAGAGACTGGAGATGTTAGCAAAGAGGTGGGGCGATCCCAGTGGGCAGCCTGAAGACTGGGGCTGGCGGGTTGTGCAAACTGCTTGGCTTGGGGTTTCTTCCCGCCCAGCAGCGCACCCGCTCTGCTCTTAGCTGTGTCTTCAGCCTTTGCCACCTCTGCTGCTTCACGGCCCTTTCCCCCCTGCGTTCTCCAGTCAAGGATCATTTGGAAAAGATCCAGCTCTGTCTTCAATGGGCTATGGGAGCACGCTAGGCCCGGGTGTTGATGGTGGCTGTAGCTATGCTTGCCTGGAATTTGAGCCCCAGATGGTAAGTGGAGCACCTGGCGCCCTAGGAAAGTGGGGTTCCCTCTTTCAGGAGAGCCCACTTGAACCAGTGGTAGTCAGAGGGGAACCTGGGATTGCCTCTCCCCAGGCCTATGCCTGCTAGGGTGTCCACCCTTGCCCCCAGGTACCCACCCCAGATGGTGACCCCACCCCCACTCTACCCCAGCTCCTTCTCAATTCCCCACATCCAACTTACCTGCCCTTCGCACCCTCCCCAAGGAACCTGAGAACCTACTTCCAGGCAAGGTGAGGCCGCCCTATGGTGGAGAAAGTACTGTGTTCCAGTCCCAACTATGCCGCTCCTTCTCTGGGACCTGGGCCACAGAATGTCACCTGGCAAGGCCTCAGTCTCCCCATCTGGAATGGGGATCCCAGGACCTGTCTGCTCTGTTCACTTCTCTGGACTGTTTGAAAGCACTGGTCACAGGAATGGGGTCGAGATGCTGGCTCACTGTCTGGCCTTTCCTGGGGAACATGTGTGCATTTCAACAGGGACTTTCAATGCCTTAACCCACTGGAACCAATCATGGACTCGTCTCAGGCCTTGATGGGAAACTTGAATGCTGAGGAGGCGGGCTTTGCACTTTGTCGTGGCAGACAAGACACCTCTCAGAGTATGGGGAGACTAGGCTGGGACCGGCCTTGCCAGCTGCAGGGTACCACACACCGGGGTGTGGTCTGAGGCCATACTAGGCAGGACCTTCATCTCAGTGCTTCTCATTCCACCACTGAAGCTCCCTTCATTAACCTGCCAAGTGCCAAAGCTGGAACAGACTTTACGATGACATGTCTATGCTCCCAGTTTGGCTGGATCATGGAACCAAGGCTCCCAGGAGGGGAAAGAACTTAAAGAGGGAAAGGCTTACACTGAAACCTGGAAGCAGCAGGGGATTAGAATGCAGGCTCTTGACTCCCAGGTCTCACAATCTTAGGTGCAAATATGGCTGAGAGAGGGCACACTTCCCAGCAGTTTGGAAGAGTCCCAGTTGGGATCACTGTAGGCCTGGGAATGATCCCATCCTGTCCTCCCTTAGACTAGGGCCTCTGTAGGGCCACAGCCCCAGCCTTCCCAGGGTCTCACCAGCAGCTCCTGATCCTGCAGGACACAGGTCTGGACTCCTGCATTTCTGCCTGAAGGGCAGTTCCCTCGGCCTTGGCGGGAGTGGCCGCGGCTGAGGGCTCTGGAGGAAGCAGGGATGAGCCTCCCAGTCTCTGCCGAGTACTTTGCACCCTGTTCCCGCTGAGGTGCCTCCTCCTGGAAGGAAAGTGGCCAGAGACTCGGGGGGTATTGGGGGTGGCAGGGGGGGAGAGAGAGAGAGAGAGAGAGAGAGAGAGAGAGAGAGAGAGAATGGATAATAGATAGATGGCAGATAGATGATAGATAGATAGATAGATAGATAGATAGATAGATAGATAGATAGATGATAGATAGATGATAGATAGATGATAGATAGATAGATAAATGATAGATAGGATAGAGAAGACAGAGGGGAAGAAAAAAGAATAGGAGGAGGCTGGGTCACATCTCCAGGGTGCCCTCAGCATCACAGCACTGCAGGGACCCAGGATGTAGACCAGGCCAGCCCCACCCTGTCCTAGACCCCTTTCCCCAGCAGGTGGCTCTTCCATCATAGCCAAAGCTCTTCCTCCTGGAACTTCATTGAATGCTGGCCACCCACCTACTGCCCCCACCCCTCCCCACCCACCGTGGTCCCGGGCTTGTCCTCCCTGCTACCCTTCCCCCCAGCCCAGCAGAAATTTGAAGACAGTATTCTTTGCCAAGCCCCGCCCCCGCTTCCCCACCTACCTTAATTCCTAGCTCAGCTGCCCCAGGCCTGTCTCCCACAGCTTGGCAACCTTTCTTAGCCCTGGGAAACCCTCTTAAGCCAGGTCTGTGGGCACAAGGCTTGGGCCTCTAGACCCTGCAACTCCAGTTAAGACTGATAGTATCCTTTTTCCCATTTTAAAGACAAAGCTGAGACCCAGGCCGTTTAGCAGAGTTGCTCTGAGAGCCACAGTGAGTTAGCTACAGGAGGATGAGAATTCCACTGCCCAACACAAGTGCAGGGTGAGACTCACCCACGAAGGGCCAAGCCTGTCCTAGGACCAATTCCAACTACCTTCAAGTTTCCTCCTACTTGTCTTTACTAATCAGCAAATAGCACCCACGAGGTTCCCCCAGTCCTGTTTGGAAACCTCCAGGGACTCTCCACTCCTTATGAGATTAGACACTACACTAAGTTCAGAACTGACAACAAGCTGGCCTTGTCCACATTCTAGGTCAGCCCCTTCCCGCCTTCTCCCGCACTGCTGCTCACTATGTCCTGCACTTCAGCTTCCTGCTCTCTGAAGATGTCCTGCGTTTTCCCGCTTCTGGGCTTTTGTGCTGCACGCCTCCACTAGGATGCCTCCCTTGTCCACTTCTGAACCAGGAACCCTTCTTGGACCTCTCCACCGGGGCAGGCTCTCGCTCCTCAGAGCCCTCACTGTGGCCCTCTCCCTTCGGTTTGTATTTGTCGGCCCCTCCTCCCCAGTACCAACAGCAGCGCCGCAAGGAACGCTCGCTCTTCTGCCGGTCAGGTTGACCGGACTTGGGAGGGATTTCCTACCAAAGGGATGGATCCATTTCATCTCTTCCCAGACAGCTCCTCTGTTCTGCACCCACCTCTTTGTTCTTCAGCTCATTCTCCCTGGTAAAGTTGACCACCTGGGCAGCCAGGTCCTTCAACTCCTTCTTCCAGGCCTCTGGAAGGAGAGGACAAGATCCTGGCAACTGATGTCTGGGGCCCTCTTCCTTGCCCTCCCTGTGGCACCAGGTGTTGGGGGAGCTGTAGGTGGAAGAGCTGCCTCTCCTCCCAGCCTTTCACCTGCATCTTAAAGGGAAGGGGAGGCAGTGCCCTTGGGGGAAGGATTAGGAATCACACCGTTGGTGGGTGGGAGGGTGGGTGTGGAGGAGGCTACTGATGTCCCAGCCTGTGGCTTTACTGGGAGACACTGGAGAGCATTTGTTTCTTTGTGCCAAGATGTGAGTGGTTTAATTTAACTTTGCCTCTTTTAGAAAACTGAAGCCATATTGAGATTCAGCCAGGTACTAAAATATTAGACTATTCCTGGAGAGGGTGGTACAGAGCACGGACCAAGCCTTCTGAACCTCTGCCCTGCAGGTTGACTCAGCTGCTTCTCGGCCTCCCCACCCCCCAACAGAAAGGGCAAAGCCTGGCAGGGCAGAGGCCTCCAGAGGGCGGCAACAGTGCTGTCTATGGCTGACTGTTCTGATGGCTGGTGCCTGAATACAGGTACTAAATACCTCCAGTGTCATTCCAGTCTATAGCTGTAAGTCATATGACTTGCCCAAGTCTGCTTGTCCTCTGCTTGTAGTTACTCCTCAATCACCCCAAATCCAAGCAGGAGCGCATTTCTGAGGACCTCAGGGGTGGGGAGCAATGCAGCTGCAGATGCCGTAGGAAATGAGGGGGAAAATGGGGTATCTGAGGGGATCCCACTTCCTTCACAGGCACCCGGCCTTGGAGAGTGGTGTAACCCCAAAGTAGAACCTCTGTGGCCCAAGTACCCACCAGAAGGAAGCTGAGGGTTCCGATTGGACTTCGGGTCTCCAACAGGGGCAGAGGTGATGGGCATCCCCATCAGACAGTGGGACAGTAGTTCAGTTTGAGGCAAGGGAGTCAGAGAGAACTTGTCCCTGACGACACAGATGGATTTCCCGGTGAGATCTGTGAAGGGGTAGAGGCTGTGGGAATGGGGGACTGGGTGGACCCCCAGAGCTCTAGGAGGCTGGGAAGGGAGAGCACGGGCCCCCTTCTTCGGGTAGCTATAGCCCATAGATCATCAAAGCCCAGAGGGCCTCTGCAGCCACCCAGACCTTACTCCCAGGGGCGCTGAGGATAAACAGCACAGGGATGTGCTCAGGGTCACACAGGCTTCCCACACCCCTAGTCCTGAGGTCCTGTTGGCTTTCTGACAGAGCAATGACTGCAGGTGTGAGCATTCAGAGGTGAGCAGCCTAAAGAGGGACACCTGAGCGTGGAGGCAGTGAGCCATAGCCGCGGAGAGAGGGACCTGGGCTCAAACCACAGGGAGTGGATTTAGCTAAACTCTCTGGATGAATCATCTTGCCATCCGTCAGCCTGTGCAGGGCTGAGTACAGGACAGCCCGGAGATGGTGGCAAGCAGTTTACACATAAGGACACTTCGGCCCAAGGGCTGTGTGATATTATATTACTACTGACAGGCTTTGAGGACCAGACTGGTTAGGACAGGATTGCTGTCCTAACACTTTCCTTTTGGACCCCTTACTCTTCTGGTTCGTCCTAGCTCACCAGCTACTACTCATTTCCTGTGCAGTCTACGCCTCCTCTCAATCTCTTAGCCTTGGGGTCCCTGGGGCTCAACCCCCAGGTTCTCCTCTCTTACGTCTACACGGTCTCCTGGATGATCCCATCCAGGCACGTCACTTCAAACGCCATCCGCACTTGAATCGCCCTCCTGTTTGCATCTCTCCCCTGACCTCCATACCCAACTGCCTCCTCTGTGCCTCCAGCTGGATGTCTAAAAGAGTCTCACATTTAGCATCTCTCAGGTCCCAGACCAAACTCCCCCTCCTCTCCTATCCTCCAAGGACCCCTTCTGAGCCTTTGTGTCCCGGCCAATGCAACTCCAGTTTTCCAGTTACTCAAACCAAAAACCTAGGAGTCAGCCTTGACCTCTCTCTTCTTCTCACACTCTGTTTCTAATCAATCAGCAAATTCTGTTGGCTTTACCTTCTGTATATCTCTAGAGTGGGACCACTAACTCTTCCACTACTACCTCCCTGGTCCAAGCTACCATCCAGACAGAGGCCAATAATTCACTCCTGACACTTCTTGGCTCTCAGCTTTCCAGTGGTTCTCATCTGACTCAGTGAGATGGCTTAGTGATGACTGCAGTGGCCTCCAAGGCCTATATGGTCTGGGCCCCCATTGCCTCTCGACTGCATCTCCTGTCTCCCCTCCTTACTCTGCTCCAGCCACATTGGCCTCCTTGCTGTTGGGCCTTTGTGCTTATTGTCCCCTCTGCCTGGAACATTCCCCTCCTCCCTCACCCTGATAGCCACATGATTGATTCATGTCCTCTCTTCTTTTAGTTCTTTGCTCTAAAGTCGTGCTCCTGATCAGGTCTCGCCTCTATAGCCTTGGCACTTACCATGCTCTGAACACCTTATCTATATCCTAGCCTTCCCTGCCAGAGAGTCAGCTCCATGAGGACAGAGACTTCATTGTCAGGGTCCCAGGATCTAAAAAGTTGCCTGACTCATACCCAGTTCATACTTCATAGCTGCTTGATGGATGCAATGGCCTGCGTTAATGACCAGAGTGCAGCTCGGAGGCAGAACATTCCTGCCTTTCTCTGATTTGTAGGGTGGGCTAATCGGCAATGGAAATTCTGCAGGGACATTTAGTCTGACGTTGGAGCCTGCCCCCAAGGCAAGTCTTGGGTTGGCCAAGTGCTTACAAGTGGCCAAGCAGTTCTGTGGCCCTGGCCAAGTCTCCATCCTCTCTGGGCCTCAGCCTAGAAATAGGGTCTGGGTCCTCCCTTTCCAGGTTTTAAGACTACCCTCCCTCCACCCCCGGCCAGGCCCTGGCATACCCCAGCCCCATCCCAGCCCTACCTTGGATGTGAGTCACTTGCTGGGGATGGGGGTGATGCCGGGAGAAGAAGGAGTGGTGGCTAAGGCGGCCGAAGCGGTAGGTGCCAGGGGTTGGGGGCTCGGGGGCCCTCAGTTCATCTCGGATCACCTTGAAATCCACGATCCCTGGGACAATCAGTTCTTTCTGTGGCCTGTTGACCTCGTGGCTTCCTGGCCTGTGCTCTGACTTCTCAGCCTTCGGCTCAGCCTTTGGACTGAAGAAGAGGGTGAAGGAGAAGCTAATGAAGACTCCTCGCAGCAGTGCCTGTCTGAGCTCAGGGCTCAGGGCTCAGGCCTCAGGCCTCAGGGCTCAGGGCTCAGGGCTCAGGGCTCAAGGCCCACGGCTCAGCACTCAGGGCTCAGGGCTCAGGGCTTAGGGCTCAGGGCTCAGGGCCCATGGCTCAGCGCTCAGGGCTCAGGGCTCAGGGCTCAGGGCTCAGGGCCCAGGGCTCAGGGCTCAGCGCCCAGCGCTTAGTGCTCAGGGCTTTTCACGAGTCCATTCCTGAGGTACTCTGAAAAGTGGTTTCCAGGATTTGTCTACCATCCCCCTGGCTTCAAAGCTGGGCCTCCCTCAGGGTCTTCTCCCAATTGGGACAATCCAGTCTCAGGGAGGCTTCTGGCTTCTTAAGGTGCCTTAGCAGGGAGCTAGGATCCATTTGAGAAAACTCAGATGGAATTCCCCAGGACCCCAGTTTTCTCTCAGAAACATCTCTAAAGCTAGAAAGAGAAGCTGTAGACCCACCTACTCATCCAAATACCTGGATTGGAGCAAAGGCACATTATATACACCTCCAGAGCCAGAGGGCTGATCCCATCAAGGGTCTCTCCCCAAGCCAAACTGTTGGCCGCCCAGGAGAAGCCAGCTGTAGACTGTCACCTTCCCCCATGCCATCAGCGGCAGTTTTGGCTTAGACTCAGCACTGGGGGCCAAAGCTGGCCCCAAAACCAGACTATACCGGCAAGTCCTTTTCTCTGGGGGGCCCCTCCCTGGAGATGCCGAGCTGATGTGGCAGCTCTCAGAGCTGCAACGCTGCAGGGAAGCTTCAAGCTCTTGCTTCGCGTCACTGGAAAAAAGCCGTTTCAGGTTCTCTATTCTCCCCCCTGCGCCCCCCTTCCCTCTCCTGAGGGTGCTGTGCCCCTGCTCCTGGAGGGAGAGGTCAGAGTCGGTCCAGCAAGGATCCAAAGGTGGGCTGCTCTCTGCCTGGTGTCTGGTGGGACCACCTGCCTGCTTGCTGTCTGCTTTCCCTTCTCCTGGTGCCCCTGGCTGGAGGGAGTCCCTCTGTGGTATAGATGGACTCTTGATATGCTAAGAAAGGTGTTCTGCCTCTGGACCCTCTCAGGATTTTGCTGACCAGGCCCCTGAGTATCCTGTTCCGTCCTCTGTTCGCCTCTAAGAGATCTGGGACTTAAAGAAATAAAGAAAAATTTCTCTGAAAGTCACAGTTAGCTGGCCTCTCCTAACCCCAACTAACAGAGAAAGTCACCCCCTAGAAATCCCTGGAATTTCTGCGCTCAGTGCTCCTGGCTCCTGCCACCACACCCTCCCCCCATCCGGAGAGGGGTCCCTCCTGTGACCTGTGGTATCTCAGGCCCGAGAACCCATTGGGGACCTAGCTGATGGCAGTGGAAGGTGAGGAAGGACTTCCTCTCTTGGACCCTCAGTCTGTAGAGTTCCCCTGAGGCCACCTTTGTCCCATCACCTTCTTGGTCAACAGGGTAGGCATTTGGGGTCTCACCTCATCAGTGGTTGTTCAGACAATTGGGTCTTCACCTCTGCAGCCATTGTACAGTTTCTAGCAATAAAGATCAGTGCACTTAATACTAGTGTTGAAGATGGGTATTAGGACCTCTCATAGACTGGTAGTGGGAATATAGGCTGGAACAGACATTTTGGGAGAAAACGATTGGCAATATCTTGCAAAATTGAACATTTGCATACCTTATCACCCAGCAATTCCTCTCCCAAGTATACACCCAAGAGCAACACTGGTAGATGCACAACTGGGGCTATTTGCAAAAATAGTCAAACTAAGATGATTTAGATTATTAAAAACCTGGGGACAATCCAAGTGTCCAATGGCAGAAGAGTGGATAAATAAGCTGTGGCACATTCAGACAACTGAACATTATATTGCAATTAAAATGGATGAACCACAACTACATGCAGCTACATAGATGAATTTTACATATACTACACTAAGACAAGGAAAGCAAGTGGCAGAAGACCATACAGCCTGAGATCCTTATCCAAAGTAAAGTTCAAAAGCAAGTAAAATTATCATAAACTTGTGATGAAACAAAAGAAAAGCAGGAAATGTTAAACACAAAATTCAGCTAGTGGCTATTTCTGAGAGCAGGGCGGGGGAGGGCTGGGAGAGGAGCACATAAGATGTATTAGTGGTGATATTCTAGTTCTTGGTTTGGGACGTGCATTTACCGCTGTCCGTTATATTATTAAATAAGCTAATTAAATGACATGGCTGAAAAATGATAGGTGTCCAAGCCAAGAATGGTGATTAATCTAAATCTATGGACCTGAATGTATACACATATACCTTTAGCCAAAATGCTGGGGGGTTCAGGTGTCAGGAGTGGGGTTGGAAAAGGCAGTCAGTGCATTCTGAGAATTAACCCCCAGAATTACAGACCCTGCAAGGGAGCCCAGGGACCTCCCCAGGGCTAGCCTTTCATCAGGTTAGGGTGGAGAATGCAGTATTGCCTGAGATCAGGGAAGGGGAGAAACTTTGAGGTTGCAAAGCAACCCGACTCAAAGACTCCTAATCTTTTCTCTAAAAAGAAAACCAGTTGGCAGAGCTTCCTTTGAAGGAAGCTTTGGACATCCCGGGTGAGGGGGCTGCTCTCTAGAGCACTTAGAGGCTGCAGGCTTGAGAACAGGACGTTTGGAGGCCCCCAATGCACCTCCCAACAGGAAAAGATAGCCTTTAGAACAGAGACTTTCAAATGCTCTTGACTGTGACCACAGTAAGCAACTCATGGTTACATCATGACCCAATTCACATACATGGGCACATGCTGTGTGTATGTGAAACCAACACAAGAATATCCTGGAGCAGCACTTTCCCTGCTACATATGATTCGCGCGGGTATTTTCATTCTATATGTTCGCATTTTGTAAATGGTAGACGTGAACCATTAAACTAATTTTGTAAGACACTAATGGGTCGCACCCCGCAGCAGCTGGAGAGAGGTCAGGCCTGTCTCTTTCCCACTTTCCTCTCTCCTGGGCCCCCAGCCAGCCAGGCACATGGATTCTGAACACTCGCATCAATCCTGGGACAGAACTTTCCCCATCTTGCCTCTCTGGGCTCTCCCCTGAACCCTAGTCCATTTCCTCCCCCATAGAAAGATCCCAGGACTCACCAAGGCAAGTGCCCACTACAGCACGTGGGTGAGAAGCCCCTGTTGCCCGAGCAGGAAGGAGCAAGAGGACAATTAAAGGGGAGGCTGTGTGTTCTGCGGACAAGACTGTCTGCTTTGTGACTGCATAAGCCAGTGGTTGCTAGGTTACCCCTTCCCCACAACTCCAGAACCACTCCCCAGCACCCCTCTCCTCACCCTCAGGGCTCACTGAAGACCCAGTCTCCCTCCAAGCTCCCTCCACCTCCCATTCAGTGCTTTCAATGGAGCCCAAAGGAGAGAATGAGAGTCGGGGCTGAGTTCAGCCAGTGAGCAGCAGGCAGAGAGGGAAAAACTGGCACAGAAGCTTGGCTGGGCTGAGTCCCAGCTTTGTGATGTCACCGTAGAGGGCTCTGCCTCCATGCATCCCATTTCTGGGGATTGCTTGGCAGAAAGCTGTCTCTTAGATGGAGAGACATGATCCAGAGTATCCCTCTAACCCCACCCGAGGCAGGATTGCTGGATGGGAAGATCCTGGACTTTCAGTAGGGCAGGGGTTTCAAATAGATTCTGACACTCTCTAGATGTGTCACTTGGGTAAGTGGCCTGTACTGCCAGATGTGAAACAGTGGTAAGAATGCTTGGTTCAAACCCCAGTTCTGTACTTCCTAGTTGTGTGGCCTCAGACAATGTACCTGATGTCTCTGAGCCTCAGTTTCTGTGTCTCTGAAGTGGAGATGATATTCTTCTTCTTCTCACAGGATTGTTGGGAAGATTGGGTGATTTAATGTACAATAAAGTGTTTAGAACAGTGCCTGGCACCAAGTATGCGCTCTCATTGCTCTATCTTCTCTGAGCCTGTAAAATGGGGTACTCTCCTAGTTCTGGGGTCTCCCTGAAGAACAATGAACTAATGGAAGTGAAGCACCTATGACTATATGCCTGGCACATCAGAGATGCTAAAAAATGGTAATTCATGATATCTTTACTGCTGCTATCTTGAGGGAGGCAGGACTATAAAGTGGGATAGGTCTGGAGCCTGAGAACTACTTTGGGTAAGTAGTTCTCTGAGCTCAGCTTGGACACCTGTAAAATGGGGGTAAGGACAGTGCTCAGTCTGCAGGGCTTGGTGAGACCAGGGCTGGGAGGGTGCAGACAGGTTCTGGAAACCACAGAAGGGTTTGTGCATAGTGCGTGATGGGGTCCTAGCCATGAGGCCTGTGGCCCTCAGAACTGACGGGGGCGGGCCTATTCAAGGGTCTTTGTTCTCACTACCCTTGGCCTCATTAGTGGCCTTGTGCTTCTAGACTCTGTGCCCTCCTCCTGGGGAGGAGTAAAAGGACAGAAGACAGCTAGAGGCAAACCCGTCATCCTGCCGAGGGGTGGGAATTCATTCCACTGTCGGGGCACAGTGCAGAGTGGCCTCTGATCTTCTCCATCCACACAGGTCAGAATGTTCCCCAATTAAGTTCTGGAAGGAGGTGACCCCTTTGAAACCAGCCTGAGGGCCCCCTCTTCCATGCTTCTGGGAATCCTGGTGACTGTGATGATGAATAACAATATGTTTGAAAGAAGAGAAGGCTTTCTTCTCTCCTGACCAGCCCCTCCCTGTTGCTTTGAGCTCACTTGGGGATCCCTCACAGGGAGCTGACACAGCCACTTTCACCCTCCCCGTTGCACCTCCTAACCCTTCTATGGTATTACTTAGAGCTGGACACCTGATCTGCATGCGGATTGCAGCTGGGGGGACAAGGGGACACCTCAGGGATTGCCCTCAACACTGGTTTGTAAGGATTGTGAAGGGATTGTTGAGGAAACCCTTCTGACATCTTTCTTTGTGGAGTGTCAAAAACAGGAGAGAGATTCTGTCTGCCTAGAAATGGTTTGAAGTACAATCCTCCTGCCTGGATGCCTCAGTTATAAGAGGAGCAATATAAAATTTTATGGAGCACTTCCTGCATGCCAGGCACTGTGCTATACTATCTCATTTAACCCTACAAATGAAGGAACTGATGATTGAAGAAATCCTTAGTTATATGTGTTGCTTGCTCTTCTGTCTCCAAAAGCAGTCTTTTGATGGAGATGTTGGCAGCGGGAGAACGGCACCAGGTGTTAGACTGGTGGAGTCAGACCCGACCTTGGTTCAGCAACCTTGGTATTGAGTTCTGGCTAGGAAAGAATTCAGGGCCAAGATTCAAACTATAAGAGAAAGTTTATTTTGAAAGTCACAGAAGTAGAAGTCGTCAGTGGTAGAAGAAATGGGCTCAGGAAACAAGTTACAGAGGCAAAAGAAGGGCCCTTGGAGCTTAGGAGAAAGAGAGAGGCAAGGAAAATGGACCCCGGGGAAAGGCACTAGAGTGCTTCCTTATTTGGAGGTCTCAGGGGAGGATCCTAATAGAATATTCATCAGCTTTCCAGGTGTGTCCTTTCAGGGTTGTGGTCTCTACTGATTAGTCAGTACCAGGGCAGGGGGTCATTAGTCAGTGCAGCTGGTCCTGAGGTCAGCCGTAGCATTGCTTGTCTGGTTTTGCTGCTTTTCTGGGCCTGGAGCTGAAACACAACTGAGGCCTAGATGTATTTGATGTGGGTCAGAACCTTATTGTCCTGGGGGCTTAATGCTTAAAGGCTATTCTCTGGCCCCCTTGTTCATTCCCCCTCTAAGGGGGTCTAACAAAATGCCAGGGGAGGAAAGGTCAGGGGAGGGCCTAAACAGCATGACCAATGATGTGAAAGGTCAGGGGGTCTAAATCGCATGACTAGAGATACTATTGCTTTTCAGAGTGGAAGGGGGTGGGGGGGGGGAGAGAGAAACATCGATGTGTGAGAGAAGCACATCTATTAGTTGCCTCCCCCATGCACCCCGGCCTGGGCCAGGGATTGAGCTTGCAACAGAGGTACGTGCCCTTGGTCATAATCGAACCCGGAACCCTTCAGCCCAAAGGCTGACTGACGCTCTAACCACTGAGCCAAACTGGCTAGGGCCTTGTTTTCCCAGTTTTGACCTTTGCTAGGCACCCTGGGCTTTCCACCCTGGTGACCTTCTGTACCTGGCCCCCTGCCCTGGCTCTGCTCATGTCTGTCTAACTGCCTGCCAAAGAGAGAAATTCCTAATTTTAACAGGGCCCGATTTATTAATCTTGTCCTTAAAGATTGGTGGTGTTTGTGTCCTATTTAAAAGATCTTTGTCCACTCAAGGTTATCTCTTGTACTATTTTCTAGAAGATTTGTTTTACCTTTCACATTTAGATATCAATCTGGGTTTGATTTTTCTATGTGGTGTAAGATAGGGGTCAAGAGCCATATTTTTTCCATAAAAATATTCTTTTGATCCAGCACCATTATTAAAAACACTGTTCATATCCTGCTTCTCTGCAGTATCATCCTTATCAAAATCCAAGTGTCCATATAGTTATAGGCCTGTCTCTGGACTCTGTACTTTTCCATTGTTCTTTGTTCACCATTCCACCAATACTACAGTCTCTCAATAACTGTCATTTTAAACATGTCTTGATATCTAACGCTGTCAGACTTTGCCAGGGAAAACTCATTTTCTCCTCCACTCTCAATACTTCTAACACCAAATATATAGGAGTTTTTCCCACATCCAGCAATTCTCCATTTCAGCAGACACCAGCTGGGTGTTCTACAAATTTAACTCAATTCTGACACTACCTACCTGGAGACAGCATTAAACCCCTTAGGTTAAGGGCTCAGTCCCACAAGACTGCCCCCATTTCAAACACCAGTTGCAAGCTCAGGCTGACACTTGTACTTTTGACTGACCAGTTGTAAATTGGGTTCCCACGATTCCCTCCTTGGTTTTGATAATTTGCAGTGGCTTGTAAAGTTCAGGGAAATATTTGCTTATGTTTCTCAGATTATTAAAAGGCTATTATAAAAGATACAGATGAAGAGATACATAGGGCAAGGTCCAGAAAGGTCCTGAGTGCAGTAGCTTCTGTCCCTGTGGAACTGAGGTACACCCCTCTCCCAGCATGTGGATGCATTCACCACTCTGGAGGCTATCCAAACCCCATCCCTTTGAGTTTTTATGGAGGCTTCATTACGTAGATGATGGATTAAATCATTGGCCATGGGTAATTGATTCAACCTCCAGTCCCTTTCCCCTCCCCAGATGTGGGGAAGGGACTGAAAGGTTCTCCTGGCAACCAAAAGTCATCTCATTGACATAAACCCAGATGTAGTTGAAAGGGGCTTGTTATGAATAACAGAAGAGAACTTTCTCTCTCTAATGACTTAGAAAATTCTAAGGGTTTTGGGAGTTCTGTGCTAGGAATGGTGATGAAGACCAGACATATATTTCTTTTTTTTTTTTTTTAATATATCTTTATTGATTTCAGAGAGAGGAAAGGAGAGGGAGAGAGAGAGACAGAATCATCAATGATGAGAGAGTCATTGATCAAGCCCGCAACCCGGGCATGTGCCCTGACAGGGAATTGAACCCTGATCTCCTGGATCCTAGGTTGACGCTCAACTGCTGAGCCACGCCCGGCCGGGCAGACATATATTTCTTATTATAAATCACAGTACCACAAATTTCCAGCTTTGTTTCTTAAGATTGTCTATGTTATTCTAATTCCTTTGCCTTTCCATATATATTTTAGAATAATCTTCATATCTACAAAAATTTTTGCTGGGATTTTAAAAGGAATCAATTTAAATCTGGATATCTATTTGAGTAGAATTTACATTTTTACTATATTGAGTCCTCCAGTCCATGAATATGGTATGTCTTTCCATATGTTTAAATCTTCTTTGATTTCTTTCATTAGCCTTGTATAGTTTTTAGCATGCAAACCTTGTAAATGGTATTATGCTTTTAATTTCAATGTTGATGTGTGCATTGCTAATCTATAGATTTTTGTACATTAGTTTTTTATTCTGCTACCTTGATGAACTCACTAATTAGTTCTGGAATGTATGTTGTAGATTTCTTGGGATTTTCTATGTAGAAAATAATATCATCTGCAAATAGGGAGAGTTTTATTTCTTTCTAGCCCATATGCTTTTTATTTCCTTTTCTTGACTTACTACACTAGCTAGAACTTCTAATACTATGTTGAATATAGAGTGACAAGAGTGGACATTCTTACCCTGTTCCTGATCTTAGGGGACAAACATTCAGTCTAACCATTAAATATAATGTTAATTGTAGGGTTTTTGTAGATCCCCTTTATCAAGTTGAGGAACTTCACCTTTATTCTTATTTTTCTGAGAGTCTTTATTATGAATAGGTATTAAATTTTGTCAAGTAATTATTTTTTGCATCAATTGATATAGTAATTTTTTCCTTTAGCTTGCGAACATGGTAGATTACATTGATTAATTTTTGAATATTGAAACAACCTTGCATTTCTAGAATAAATGTCACTTGGTCATAGTGTATAATTCTTTTTATGTATTGCAAAATTCTAATAATTTGTCATGGATTATTGCTTTTATATTGATAAGTTATATTGGTCTGTAGTTTCTGTTTTTGTACTGTCATTGTTTGGTTTTGACATCAAGTTGCTGCTAGCTTCATAAAATGAATTGGGAAGTGTTCTTTTCTTTTTTCAGAAGAGATTATATAAAATGTATGTAATTTTTCTTTAAATGTTTGCTAGACTTTTCCAATGAAACCATCTGGACCACGAGATTTATTTTTTGGGAGTTTCTAAGTTATGAAGACAATTTCCTTAATAGTTATAGGACAATTCAAGTGATCTATTTTATATTGGGTGAGTTGTAGTGGTTTGTGTTTTTTCAAGAAATTGGTTAATTTTCCTAAATTGTCAAATTTATGTATGTAGAGTTTTTCTCTATTTACTTCAAATGTGTTCCTAATTGCTCATTGAAGCATTTTCTAAAAATTATGGCTGCTATAACATCTTTGTCAGATAATTCTAACATCTCTGTCATTTCAGTGTTGGTATCTATTGTGTTTTTCTGGGAAATTTTCCATATCATTTACATTTACAAGTGTATAACATAGGCCATATCTTTCCCTTGTCTCTAGGTACTATAGTGATATTTTCCTTTTCATTCCTGATATTGGACTAAATTCATTTTCTCTCTCTCCTTCCTTGATCAATCCTGCCAAGTTTCGTTTTGTTTTTCCCCCCAAAGAACCAATTTTTAGGTTTTTTTGCTCCTCTCGTTTCCTTTCTTTCACTTTCTTTGGGATTAATTTGCTATTCTTTTTATAAATTCTTGAAATGGATACTTAAATCATTGGCTTCCAATTTTCTTATATTCAAATATATTGTATATTTAATGCCATAATAGCTACATCCCATACATTTTTCAAGTTTATAAGAGATGAATGCTACCTTTGTTTAGTTTTAATTTGCATTTCTTTAGTGAGTGGGGTTGAACATCTTTTCATATGTTTAAGTGCTGTTTGTATGTATTTCTTGTGATCTCTGTTCATATCTTTTGCCCATTTTTCTGTCTGTTAGTTCTTCTTTATGGGCATATAAATTATATAGTAGGTTATCCTTTTGTAATATGAGTAATAAAAAGTTTTTTTTTCTACTTTATTGTTTTTCTTTTGACTTTGCCTATGCTGTGAACTCAGGTTTTAGATTCCTCTCCTGCTAAAATGCTGAGGGCTCCTTCACCTACCTTTGGTGTTCAGAGAGGGTAGCTCTGACACTCTGAAGACACTCAGGCCTGCCATTCTTTTAGATATATGACCCTAGGTAAGTTACGATAACTTCTAAGCTTCACTTTTCTCATCTGTAAAATAGGAATAATAATTCTGCCATCCTTATGGGGCTGCTTGATGGTTTAATATGACAATGCATATATAATCATCTAGCACAGTGTCTGGCCCATAGTCAAGCCTCAATGCATGGTAGTTGTTTTTTTGTTTATAAAAATCAAGCAAACATTTTTTTTTTAATCCTCACCTGAGGATACTTTTTCCATTGCTTTTCAGAGAGAGTGGAAGGGAGGGAGAGAGAGAAACATCATTGTGACAGAGACACATCCATTGGTTGCCTCCTACCCTCACCTCAACCAGGGCCAGGGATTGAGCCTGCAACTGAAGTATGTGACCTTGGCTGGAATTGAACCCAGGACCCTTCAGTCTACGATCTGATGCTTTAACCACTGAGCCAAACCAGCTAGGGCAAGCAAACATTTCTGAATGGCTGCTGTATTATCCTGGGCTATTCCCCATCAGTGGTAAAGGAGAAAATCCTGTGATCACATGCCCCTTGGCTCACTTGCTCATGTGCTTTGTACATGGAGTTCTGAATTGTGGCCAGTACTTCTGGGTGCTTTGATAAGGGTTAGCACTCTGAGTTTGAGTCTCTGCCAAGCTCCTGGGTATACTTACCATGGCATTGCTTGTCCTTCTATTGTTCCAAAGTCTGTGTGACTAGTCTTCTGATGGTCTTTCAGAGAAGAAGGAAGAAAGAAAGGGGTGTGACTAAAGACCCCATGTGGTCAACCACCTGTCTCCCCCAGGATGATCAAAGTTACCTAGTTACCTGTCATCTGAGAAAGACTCTCAGCTCTGGAGCTGACAGGTATGGACTGATCTAGGCAGGTTGTCCAACTGGAAGAGCAGGCATCAGATAAGAGAAAAGAAGCCTGCACTCTCCAGAAAGGTCTAAGGTCATGAAATCAAAAGAACTTCCTACATTCATGCCTTTTCAACCTAAATGTCTCTTCTCCAACCCTCACCCCAATTTCTGTCCTCACATTCTCTTTACTACCCAATAATTTTTAAAATTACTTGTATCTCTCCTGCAAGCCTGTAAGCTCCAAGAGGTCAGAGGCTACTTCTGTCTCGTTCATTACCAAGCATAAGGCCTTGCTCTGCATGGCGGTTACATGGGTGTGTTTGTTTTATGCCAATTCATGGAGCTCCTGGTGCAATGCTTGGTGCCCAGTAAATACTCACTGAATGAATGAATGAATGAGTCTTAGGTAGTTATCTAGGCCACTCACCCACTACATGCCTGAATCCTTACCTCAAAATTCTTACCAAGTGTATGCCAGTCAACAAAACATCTCTAGTGGCAAAGACCTCTCTGCTGCCTAAAGCTGCCTGTTTGTTTTCTGTATAGTCTTGTTGGCTAGAAAGCTCTTCATAATATAGAGCTAAAATATATCTCCTTGAGGCTTCCAATGAATATTCTTGTTCTATCCTTAAGGTCACATAAATCAAGCCTGGATCCTCTTTGTGATGACAACCTTTTAGACATTTGAAGTTAGTTTTCACACCCACCTCTTCTCTAAGCTAATCACAAAATCACTGATTAGACACATACTTGTTGAGTATCTATATGCAGGGGTGGGGAAACTTTTTTCTGCCAAGGACCATTTGGATATTTATAACATCATTTGTGGGCAATACAAAATTATCAACTTAAAAACTAGCCTACTATATTTGGTCAAACATTTCATTAACTCAACCCTAATGTGATGACTGGAACTGCTTCTCTTTGGTGAGGCCTTGGCAGGGCCAGAGCAAATGGTATCATGGGCCATATACGGCCCATGGGCAGGACGTTCCCCACTACTGATCTATAGCATAAACACAAAGATGAAAAAAATATAATTCCTGTCCTCAAGGGGTTACTGGTCTTGTGGGGAGCTAGAATGTCATCAGTGCTAGGGACAGTGGAGGCACAGGGGAAGGAGAGCCTTAGCCCACCTATGAGTCTTGGGGAAGGATTCACAAAGGAGTGGACTATAGAGTGTGTTCTAAGTAGACCAGGTAGGAGAAGATGGTCCAAGAAGAAGGGAAAATATATATAAAAGTCTGGGAATATAAGAGCCAATGCATGTTATGGGAACTTAAGTAGTTCCATATGACCAGAAGTCCCAGGTTGCTCAGAACAGTCCAGTTTATGCCTGATATTCCAGAAAACTTATGTCTTCAGTCTCAAAAGTGCCCCAGATTGGATAGGAAATTACATGATCACTCTAAGTATGTCTGGGGCATAAAGTCTTAGGGTGAGGTGAACATGGGGAGATGAAGATGGAGAGAGGCAGGGGCTGGGTGATCATTAGAGGCCTTGTGGGTCAAGTTCAAGAAGAGCAGTTTAACTGGGCTTTGTATGGTGTCTTCCCTTTGAGGTCATCTTCTCCATATATAACATAATTCAAAGATCAATACATCTACTGATAGATGATTGGTGCTATGGGTTATCATTTATGGAAGACCTACCAGGTAAGTACTTTCCACATAGCCTGGGGTACGGCACCCAGACAATCTCTGTGAATCCTTATTTGTGCGTGTCCTATAACTGATTGTCTGCTACTAGGCCTTGAATTGACTTGTTTTTGTGGTTGTGAGGTTGTGTCCTGAGACAACATTGAACAATCCCCTTGGTCCTTCTATTCCCAACTAGAAACTTTGTGAGGTTTCCCTGGAGGGAAATAACTGGGGTCAGCAGTAGGCCTATACTAGCTATAAACAACTTGCTTTACAGGACTGGAATGACTTGTGTATTGGAGGGACTTATAGGAGTATTCAAATGAAATGAGTTTAATTGACTCTAAGATAATGCAATAATCGGGGAGTGTTGAGTTAGATGTTTGAATGGGCAGCCAGTGGAAATGGTTTAAATATTTGAAATACATGAATAAGTGGAAAGTGGATAGTAAGAGTAAGCATTTAAAATATGTCTGAGTAAATGGTTCTTCTTCAGTGCCCCCTGCAACATCTGTCCCTAAGTGGTAGGTGTTGGTTTGCACTCCAAAACTGAATGGAGCAGTCCCCTCAAACAGATCCCCAAGGACTACTAGCTTCTGCTTTTGCCCATGAGGAAGCAGTTGGCAGCACAACCCATGGATTCTGGAGGCTCCCCTGCCCCAACCACTACTCTGACACTTGAATGCTCAGAGGGGACATGAGGCTGCTCAGGAATGGTCATGTCACCCTGCTCTTCCCATTTCACCTTCATCAGCCTACTGAAGTTTGGGGCTAGTTTGGGGATCTAGGTGTATTAGTTTTCTAGGGCTGTTGAAAAGTACCATAAATTAAGTGGCTTGAACAACAGAAATATCTCACAGTTCTGGAGACGAGAAGTCTGAGAACAAGATGTTGGCAGAACTGGATCCTTTGAGGGCTGAGAGGGAGAATCTGTTCATGCCTCTCCCCTTGCTGGTGGTTTCCTGGCAATCTTTGATATTCTTTGACTTGTAAATACATCACTCCAATCTCTGCCTTCATATTTGTATGACATTTTCTCTGTTTGCATGTCTGTGTCCAAATTTCTCCTTTTTATAAAGACACTAGGTGTATTGGGTTAGGAGTCTACCGTAATCCTGTACGACCTCATCCTAATCAATTGTATCTTCAATGACCCCATTTCCAAATAAGATCACATTCTGAGGTACTGGGGGTTAGCACTTCAACATATGAATTGTTGGGGGACACGATTTAACCCATAACATGAGGGTAGACAGAAATAACATCACCACTCATGCAACCACTCTATTGATTAGTAGTGTAACCAACTCTACTTTTGGGGAAATCAAGTCAGAAAGAATGCCATAGTTAAGGGAGAGTTACAGTCCCAATCCTGTTGTAACATGTTAAAGGTATAGCGCACTAGATGTGGGTTAATTTGCCTTGAGCTATGAATGTATGACTTCTCCCCTGAGGCTCCTAGCTTGGAGGCACACATGGAAGCCTGCTAGTCAAGGCATAGGGTAGCCCGTAGCTCTGGGAATCTTGCTTTAACCTGTTATCTCACTTTCTAAGAGTTCATCTTCTACGCTTATTCTACCCTAGAGCCAACTATCTTAATTCTTTGCCTAGATGAAAGCAAAAGCCTTGTAACTACTCTGCCCATTTGAATCTTCTCCCAGCCATTCTCCATACTATACAGAGGGATTGTTTTAAAACACAGATGTGATACAGTTGGCTCCTTGATGAAAACAACCTCAATGGCTGTTTGCTGCTCTTTGAATACAGATCAAAGTAATATATCCTACAAGGCCCTGAGGGTTCAGACAGGCGGCTTATCATCTGCATTTGTTTAAAAAAACAACTGAGCCCTGCCGGGGTAGTTCAGTTGGTTACAAGTTCAATCCTGGGTCAGGGCACATACAAGAAGCAACCACTGAATGCATAAATAAGTGGAACAACAAGTAGATCTCTCTCTCTCTCAAAAAAAAAAATCAATAAATAATAACAAAAATAAAAAAATTAATAAAAGATAAGTGAACTGGTGATTCTGATTTTTGATTTGGATGCTGAACACTGACGTTCACTCTGTGAATATTCATGAAACGCCACTCTGATTGGTGGACTTGTCTGTAAATATGGTGTATTTCAATTAAAAAATAAAACTTCAAAACCATTGAATGGATTGTCCAAAGTTCTGGGAGTACCTTAGTCATATTCCCCTTTACAACCTTTTAGATCTCTTGACAATCATACAAGTAGAGATCCCCCCCTTCTATCTTGGGGGGAAAAAGATGGAATTAACAAGGGTGTGTGTGTGATTCAGCAAGTTACATCAGAGTCACAAGATAAATTATGCAGACTGCAACAAGAAAAACATGATCATACTTTTTTGTTGCTTTTTGTCTAGAAATTATGCTGGCTTGCTGTTTCCTATTGCTAATTAAGAATAAAGCATGACCTGCATGTTGCTTCTGACTCTCAGTGCCCAGAGGAGATCAGGTGTGACTGTCAACCTTCTGCATCATTTCCGCTCCAGGGAGAGCTTTGTTGCTTCCTGAAGCAATAGCCCTGTCTTCCCAACAGAGCTTGGGCAAACGGGGCTGTGGGTAACCCCTCTGTGTCTGCCCTCAGAAAACAGGAATTCTGAACAGCTTGGGCATTGAAAAGAAGGAAGGAAGGGAGGGAGGCAGGGAGGGAAGGAGGGAGGGAGGGAGGGAGCTCTCTGCAGATGGCTATAAGTGTTGTTAATATCCGAAGGTTGCTTCTATGGGGCAGTGACAAACCCTTTAACTGGGCTCTGCTGCCTCTTGGGGTGCCCAAGCTGTTCCCATTGTTTAACATAAAGAACTAAAGTAGCCCTAGCAAAGAGAGTGAAAGTAATCCCTGACTCTGCCAAGCTCCATCACAATTTTAAAATTGAGAGATTTTTACCAAATAGTCTGGATTTCTGACTCTGTTTGGAAAATTTAAGTGCAGAGCCTCCCCTATCATTTAAATTTCTTTTTAATTGCAGCACTTATGACATTCTGCCCCAGGCCTCACACTTTCTATTTCTCATACTCAGCTTTGCCCTCTTCCATAGCCCTTGGCACCTTCTAACTTAACATATAGTTTATTTAATATGTTTATTTGTCTGTCTCCTTCCACTAGAATGTAAGCTGTACGACAAAAGGATCTTGTTTGCCCTATAATATATCCCCCATCCCCAGGATATTGCAACCTAGCATTTAATAGTTGAATGACTGAATGAATGAATGAGCCTGAGGCTTACATTCCCAAATGGCAGCACTTTACTTGCCGGTGACCCTGAAGGCATGTGCATTTGCACACCTGCCCTACACAGTTGTCCCTACTGACCTGCACACCAGCTTCTCCCTCCCCTCCTCCTTACCCTCGCTCTCAGGCCCCACTCACCTTCCTGCGGGCCTTGGCATATAGTGTTCCTTCAGCCAAAATATTCATCTAGCCCCTCTCTTCCTGGTTAACTCCTGCTTGTCCTGTGCACTCAGCTCAAACTGTCCTTGATTCCTCTGCCTAGGTCAATCCCCATGGGCATGGAGTTAATTCTTGCAAAACGTTCTAGAGAAAGTTTCTTTAATTACAGTTTAAGGACATAAAAGGTATTCATCCCCTTGTACAGATGGATGCCCGCTCCTCCTACCCTGACCCCTGAGCTCAGGATACAGGTGTGCTCAGCTGTCCAATGTTCTGCCCCTCTGAGTGAGTCACCCCTGGAAACCGATTCTGCAGGGCCAGACAAGGAGTAGTCATGGCCAATGTTTGTAATTATCCCCTTGGTCCTCTGTTTACTCAGGACTCATTAAGCTAGGTCTCTCTATTGCATCCCATCTGTGTCAACACTGGTGGGGGAGGGAGCAAGGGGGCCTGGCCTCCCAGGGCATTCTGGCAACATCGCTCACCCTCCAAACAGAACCAGGATGACACCCTATTCAAACAGATAACCACATGATTGAGGGCCCTTCCTGAGAACCTGGGGACAGAGAGGTGGAGTTTCCAAACAGAGGCTTCTGAAAAGTGTAACCCAAGGGGCGCATAGAGAATTCTAAAATGATAAAGCTGGAGAGCTGGTGAGGAAATTGAGACCCAGAGAAGGTAAAGGGTGCATCCCAAACTGCACAGCACATGAGTCCCAAAACCAGAACAAGAACCCACAGGTTTCACTGTTTTCTGGGCCTGGGGTTCTAAGGCTGGAATATCAGGAATTCTTGGTTCATTGTGCACTAGCTGTGGGACTAAAGCATAGAAATTGATGCGAATGGATATGGAATTTAGCAGTTCTTATCTTGGGGTGCCCAAAATACAGCTGTATGGGCCCACTCCTCATTCACTAGGTCTGCAGGAGAGCCCTGACATGCGGACTTGGAAAAGCTTCATGAGAAATTTTGACGCTCTATGCTAAATGCTAAATGGGAAGCATGGGCCCAGATGATGCTTAAATCCCTTCTAGTCTGAGAGATACTCAGCTGTAGACAGTAAAATGAGTCTTGTGCTAGAGCACATTCCTATGACCAGTCCACAGTGGCAGGCAGGTCTCCATGGGACAGTTCGGCACCCTAGGAAGCATCCTGAAAAATTTTTAAGTTTTAGTTGTCAAAATGAAGGGGGTAGTTCGTTTGGCATTCAGTGAGGCAGGCCAGATGTCTTGCAGTGCAAACATCACAAGGACAGGCCTCACAATGAGGAATTGTCCTGAATGCTGCATATTTTTCGAACATCCTGCCAGAATATTCATGTAGGTGAAAGGTCAGTTCATAGTTACATGAGCTAAAAATTCCATTTCAGTTTACATACGAGAAGTAGATTTCTTATCCACTGTACGTTTATGCATCTGCCAACTTCATGTATGATTTTATTATCATGGCGTTCACTTTTAAAGTTAGGACATTCTATTACATTGTAAAGAATTATGGGTGCAAGTTAGTACATTCCCTGTTTATAAGAAATATATTTTGTAACTGCCATAATGGGAGGTCGAGTCCAGTTGGTTTGGGACTTACTGATCCACAAACACCAAACCCTGCAGGAAAACAGTAGACCTGTAGCTCTCAGGCAAGCCTTGAAAAGACCTGGGGTGCCTTAGATGGGGCAGGGGACAGGTTGGAAGGAAGAATCAACTTCTCAGGATCAGGTCCTATTGGGGAATGAAACCAGACCTAGAGCAGCAAGGTGAGAGGACTGGGCTTGGGCGAGCAGGTCCCAGAGCCCAGCTTGGTGTCTTATCTGAACTCACCCTTGACTGGGTGAGGAGGGGGTTAGAGTGGGAGTTCTTGAATGCCTGTTGTGGGTCAGAACCTGTGTTGGGTACGTATATCTATATCCTGCAATTGCTGCCACAGTCTTTGGGTAGATGCTGTTAGCCCTTATTTTATAACAGAGGAAGCCCAGGCTCTGATGATTAAGCTAACTTGCCTCAGTATTCTCAGGGTGGAAGCCTGTTCACCTGCCTTCAAAGCTGCTTTGTCATTGCAGGCCCTAGTGAGTTTCCTTCTGCCCCAAACCTTTGTATTTATTTGGTTTTTGATAAGCAGTGGCTCTCTGTTCTTGATGCTTTGCTAGGAGTGATTATGTAGCCTGGATAGCAATAGGGGGTCTTCCTCGGGAAAGGTGGGGCTTCCTTGGGAAATAACTCTTGGTTCCCTGAAGTCTTGGCCTTTCTGACTTTTGACTGAGTTGGCACCTGGGACATGCACCTCTGTGCCCCACTGCATCTTGCTGTTCATCCTAGGTGACAGCCTCAGGGCACACACTGCCTGCTGTGGCTACTTCCATATTTGGCTGGCCTGTAGCTTCTCCTTTCCCTCGTGACCACTCTATTGTGATCAACCCAGCCTCCTTCTGTTGGCTTATTTTGCTTAGCATAATACTCTCCAGGTCCATCCATACTGTCCCAAAGGGTAAGAGATCCTTCTTCTTTACAGCTGCATAGTATTCCATGGTGTAAATGGCCCACAGCTTTTTTATCCACTCATCTACTGATGGGCACTTGAGCTGTTTCCAAATCTCACCTATTATAAATTGTGCTGCTATGAACATAGGGGTGCACATATTCTTTCTGATCAGGATTTAGGATTCTTAGGATATATTCCTAGAAGTGGGATCACTGGGTCGAAAGGCAGTTCCATTTTTGTTTTTTTGAGGAATCTCCATACTGTTTTCCATAGTGGCTGACCCAGTGTGCATTCCCACCAGCAGTGCACTAGGGTTCCCCTTTCTCCACATCCTCGCCAGCACATGTCGTTTGTTGATTTGTTGATGGAGACATTCTGAAAGTTGTGAAGTGATGCCTCACTGTGGTTTTAATTTGCATCTCTCTGATGATTAGTGATGTTAAGCATTTTTTCATATGTCTCTTGGCTCTCTTCTCTTGTTTTCTCCCAAGGGCTCACCAATACAGCTAGGACATGTAAGACAGTCAGTGGAGATTTTGTTCCATCTTGGTACTTGATTCCTCCGTGAAGGCTGAAGATTTTTCCCCTCAATTCTCGTGCATCCCTTGTTTCTGGATGCTTCTCTTGTAATTCCTGGTGTTATTCTGCAATCAGGGGGGGGGTGGGCTTGAGGGGCAGAATGGCCTGATAACACACATGTACGGATGCATGCAAGCGCGCACACACACACACACACACACACACACACACGGACTTTGGGCTCTGCCAAGAACTGTCAGGAGTCACATTCCTTTCTGGGCCTTGGTTTCTTTATGCCTGTGTGGCTGAGCTGGCAACCAGCTAAAGGCCCCTCTGTTTTTAATATTCTTTGATTCTAATTAACCAACAAGAATATTTTAGGTCCTGTGAACAAAATCTGAAGACTTAATTTTCTGTCCAAACTTCACCCCATCTTATTCTGTGTCTTTGGGATGATCATTTACCTTCTCTGGGCCTTAGTGCCTTGCTTACATGTTAAGTGATGATGAGAGTCACCTGATCTGGGCAAGCTGGGACATAAATAGGGTCCTAGATGTAAAAGTGCTTAGCATAGCTCTTGGCAAAGTAAGTGTCTTAGTCAGTGTGGGCTGCTATAACAAAATACCTTAAACTGAGTGGCTTAAACAACAAACAATTATTTATCACAATTTTGTAGGCTGGGAAGTCCAAGATCAAGGTGCTGGGAGATTTGGTTTTTGGTTAGGGCCATCTTCCTGGCTTGAAAAGGGCAACCATTTCATTGTGTGTTCATATGACCTCTTTGTGTGTGTGTGTGTGTGTGTGTGTGTAGAGACAGAGAAGAGAGAGAACTCTGGGGTCTCTTCCTCTTTTTGTAAGGACAATAATTCCTTTATGGAGCACTATCCCCATAACCTCATCTAACTCTCATTATTTCCCAAAGGCCCCACTATAACATTGGGGGTTAGGGCCTAGACATATGAATTTTGGGGGGAAACACACATTCCATCCATAACAGTAAGGATTAGTCAGTATGGCTGAATTCATTTGTTCACCTGAGAAGAATCAACAGACTGCCTACCATGTAGTCTGATTCTACCGGGGAGGAATCAGATGTGGACCCTGCCTTCCAGTCAGGTAGCACAGATTCTAGATTAAAGGTTGGGAGGCAGCAGCCAGGAATGAGACTAGGGAGAGCAGATCCTAGGGTCTGAAAAAGAAATAAAGCAGAGGGGTAGGGCAGTGGTGAGTGGGGAGGACATGCCTAGAATCTCAAAGCAACTCTTGATGAGTAAGCATTGACAGGCCTCAGAACATTCTCTGACCCTTCAGAACTGAGAATGCATGTCTGTGGTGGAACAGCAGCAAGAGGGATCAGAACATGGAATCTCCGTGCCTGATTCAGGGGCTCTGGATGGTAGAGATGTCTGAGATTTTTGATGGGGTGGGGCTGAGTGTGAGGAAGCCCAGGGGTAAAGTGCTTCACTCCTTCAGGGTCTTAATCATTCCGGCTGGGAAACTGGAAAGTACTGAGGGGTTTGCAGGGGAGGGAAGCTGTGATAACAAGGCATTTCATCCTAGATAAGGATAATAATAGTATGATGACACCCTAAATTAGTGTAAGGACATTTTGCAAGGGGAGGGAATTGGTGCCCTTGTAAAGTGTCATTTTTGTTAAGATTTCAAGATTCCTTCTTGGCGTCATTTAAAAACTCTTGAAAAAATACAGTATGCAGGTCACTGGTCAGTTACATGTAACGATGCTGCCTTCTGCTTCCGCTGAATTACCATCATGAGAACATGGGCAAGTCATTAAAATCTTATTTTAGATGTAGTTATTTCATCTGGAAATGGTGACCTTTGTGATCCTGCTGGGTACTTTCACTTAAATATTAGATGGTTCCCAACACTACTCACAAAAATAAAGTAGTATTGGTAGCATTTTTGCTCGACATCTTGTGGGGGTTCAGAATGAGTCCCCCGAAGATGTGCTTGTGGTAGGAGGATTTTGAGCTAAAAGCAACCCGGACCCTGCAGATTCAAGAAACATCTGTCCCTCCTCCCAACTCCTCCTTTACAGCCTGGAATTTAAATTAGGGGCCTGGCCCATGATAAGAGTTATCACCAGAAATAACTTTTTATGACCTATCTACATGGCAGGGCAAACTTCTAATTACTGAACTAGTGCTCTCCCTGCAATTATCTTCTGAAGCCCCAAGGTGCCTTCCTTTATCCTTAGCTCGCGATATGTATTATTTTCCCTTTCTGTCCCCGAAACTCTCAGGTACTGGGGGGGGGGGGGGGGGGGGGAGGGGTCTCATGTGGGGTTCCCATAGGCATGTATGTAATTAAATTTGGTCATTTTCTCTTTCTAATTGGCCTCATGTCTATTTTATCGTTAGGCCAGTGGAAAGAACCTTGAAAGTAGAGAGAAGTTTCTTCGTCCGCCACAACTTGTTCTCCATTTTTGCTCGGGGTGAGATGATGGGGAGAGTCTCTCCATTACGGGCGTTTTCATGTCTCCGCCAGAGTCCCATTTTGGGCCGTTTATTTAGGTCAGTTCGCAGCGCTCTGCAGTACAGCTCTCTCGGGGGTGACCGCATGTGGTCAGTAACTTGATTTTTCAGAATGCAGCCGGAAAAAGAAGCCGGTGTCCGGAGACGCAGGTGCCAGCGCCCCAGACGCGGCTGCCGGCGGGGCCCGGTCAGCCGGCAGCGCGCACGCGCCGTAGATCCCAGGGGAGGCGCACGCGCGGGAGCAGCGGGGCCGCGCACGCCGGGCCGAGGATCTATTTCCGGGCGGGGCGGGGCGGAGCGGCGGGGAAGGGCGGCGCGGCGGGGGCTCAACCTCTAATCTCAGCGGCTGCGGCGGCGGCAGGGGGAGCCCGAGCTTCGCCTCTCGCGGGTCAGTCCCGCGGTGAAGAGAACCCTGGGGGACGAGAGCGTCGGAGGGAAGAAACCTGAAAGCTGGTTCCGGGCTGAAGAGGGAGAGGGGCCGCCACGGCTCCGGAGGAGGAAGATAGTACGGTTCGGGGAGGGGGGGGGGTTCGGGTTCGGGTTCGGAGTGGGGGGACAGTCTGGACTGAGAGGGAGGCGGGTCCTGGTCTGGGAGCAGGGAGTAGCGTCCAGACTCGCGGGGAGGGGGTTTTGGGTAGGAGGGCTAAGGAGAGGGGGGAGGGCCGGTGGGGCTGAGGGGCCGGCAGAGGAGGGCGCTCTCGACTGCGGGCAGAGGTGGGGGCGCGGGCCGCCGAGGTCTGAGTGAGTGCAGGTTTGCGAGTGGGTTGGAGGGCCCCACGCCGAGAGGGAGCAGGATCTGAAACTCCGCTCCCACGGAGGGGGTGGGAGTGGACTGGGGCAGGCAAGATTTGCTGATCTTCACGAGAGGAAGGGGTTCAGGGGAGGGATGGATGAAGAGAGCGAGGCCAGCCTGTTTCTAAAGAGCGTCCAGGGGAGGCTGGACCCAGGGACCCTGCTGCCTTTAGCGTCGGATTCTCCGCGGGGTTGGGCTGAATGAGCTGGGCTTTTGGGTTTCGGGCCTTGTTCGGGGGGAGGGGGGGGGCGCTGGGCGGTGCCCCTGGTACCTACCTGGGGGCATTGCTTTGTGGGAGGCTGGGTCTGGATTCGTTCGGTCAGCTGTCGGAGGGAAGCATAGTGCCAGCAGGGTTCTGATTCGCCGGTTTGGGGTGCTGGGGGTGGAGTGCGATATCTGGCAGTGAAATCCGAGCTCTCAAAGGAGGGAGAGAACCTTTTCTTAACTGCTCGGTCTAATCTAGACGTGAGAGTGAAAAGCTTTAGAAGTAAACAAACCTGGTTCTCTTTTGCAGAAGGGAGGCGCTGAAAGTGAGGCTGGAAGAGGAAGATGCCGAGTACAGACTTTCTGATGTTGGTGAGTCTTTTCCAAACATCCTCCTTGTTGTAAGGCGCTTGTCCCTGGAGTTTTATTTTTAGTCCAAGGGAGCTGAGTGTGTAGATTCCACTCCTGATGCTTCTTTTTGGTAATTGAACATTTCTGCCACCTTTATTTTGGTCTTAATGATTAAGATGGTTAAATAACTGAATTAAATATGTGAATATATAATATTTAATATACATGAAGGAGAATCTTTTTCAAAATTCTTGCAGTTGGTTTTAATTACTCCCTTCTCATATTACCATAGCAATTTTAAAACTTCTATTGCATTTTGTCTGGGTCTGCCATATATTAGTTTAGAAGTGACTGTCTCCCAGACTATAGTTATGATTCCCCAGAAGGTAGATATGTCTTATTTTGATAGAAATGAATAAACACCTGTCATGGTGCTCTGTAGTAGTAAGTGCTTAACAATGCTTATGGAATTGAATTAGTTTGAATTTAAGTGTTTTGTTGCGCTGAGGTGTATACATGCTTTGGTAGAGGCTTCATTTTCCTCTTCTCCTGAGATCTTCCTGTGCTATTTTCTCAGCAAGCAGGGAGAATAGCATTACCACATGAGCATTTACCAAAACGGCGTTTTATTCTTGGGACATTTATGACGCCATAGAGGCTCTTTAGTGGGAGAATTGTGGGGAACCCAGGACTTTCAAATAGCTATATAGAAAAAGGGTCTGCATTTAATGTTTAATAAGTCACTTCACTGAGTCTGATGTCTGTGCAAAAAACATGGGTTTAGAAACAACTCCTTTTCATCTCTTTATCTCACTATCCCAGAGAGGTGGTAGCTATCCCTGGGAAATTGGCAAAAACTAATAGTGAAGTTTTCTTATACCTGGTGCTGACTTCCTGTAGTGGCAAAACCTGTAAGGAGATAAAGAGAGAAGGAAATAAAGAGGGAAACTAAGTTGTGATTAGTTCTGATTCGAGGCTGGGAGCAAGGATGATTTTAGAGACATAAGTATTTGATTTACCTACAGATCCTGAAGATTTCATCTAAAATAGTTTCTTGCCTCAAGTTTTATGGATTGTCAGTAGATAATAAATAGCGTTAATATAATTTTAAATGCTTATTATAAGAGCAATACATTAGTAAAAAAATGAAATTATTATAAATAAGCAAAAGGAAGCAACCCCCCAAAATTCCACTACTCAGGGATAGCTGCTGTTAGCATATTGGAGGGTTAATGGGGAATGATTTGTAATAGTTGGTAATTTCTGTTTTCCCCCAGTATGTTTATGTAAATTAAGATTCCTGTATGTGAGTAGGCTATATTCCCATGCCCAGAGATGTGCTTATTACTTCTTGGGCCTTTGGTTCCCTTTAAAAGTCTGAGCAGTGAGTGCTTTTATGCAGAATATTAACTTTGGGATTCGTTTTGTTTTGAAGTATTTCTGTAGCTGTTGCCACTACTTTTCACTTCCTCAGTTAATAATCTAGACTGTTTAGGGGTGTTGCTTTGCTCGTTAGCATAAGGAATTAATTTACATGGATGACAGGCCCTTGAGGATCATCATTTTCCTAAGACATTGTATATGTTGGTTGAGGTGCTTTCATTGGAAAAGCTGTCATTCCTTCCTTGTTTATACTGTGCTATTTGAAGCTAAAATGTGAAGAACCAATAAACGGGTGGATTTTCAGTGGGGTCATTAAACTGTCATGATCTGAATTCAATATGTTTCTATAGGTACTTTATATAATGTGTTAAAAGACATATTCTTGGCCCCTTAACTAGGAAGAAAGGACCCGAGTTAATAAAAAATAAACCTCCATGCAGGGCAGTGTATTGTAGAAACTCAGAAACAATCATAGAAATCATATGATGCAATTTCTTATGTTGTGCACGAATCCTTTTTTAGAATCTCTGATAAACAGGTACCCAGTCATCTGTCTTTTCTGCTGGAGGAATAGGTTGGGAATAAGCTAAGACATAGTACCGGGCAGATTCAAGATTAGTAATATAAGTCCAACAGCTACTACTTATTGAGCACCTATTACATGCTATGTGCAGAAATAGATACTCTACATACTCGTTTAAGGTTCACAAAAAACCCTTTGGAAAATATGCTGGCTCTTACAGGCGAAAAACCAGGCTTAGTTGGGCTATCAGCAGCAAAGTGGTGGAGCCACCCTTTAACTACAGGTGATCTGACTTGAAATCCTTCCCGCATATTTACTTTGTAAGGCTGCATCTGGCTCATACTCTCCATAAGGGAGAGCTTGTTGAACTTTGTGACTGATGGGAGAGGGTTTATGTAGAGCAGAAGGGTGGGATAGTTTCATCCTGTAGGGGGCACTTTAGAAATGTGTGAGTGTGTCTGCTCACACATGTTGTCTAGTATAGTCTTGCCTGAGAAAACGTGTTTTATTATACAAATATTCCTGTTTTTTCTTTTACATTGCAGTTGGGGGCATTATATTGAAATTTTAAAAGTTATGCCTATATGTATAATGTTTTAATCTTTGAATTTCATTTTAGAATAATAAAGGGTCAGTATAAAATATTTGTTATAAAAAGAAGTCATTGGGTTTGATAAGGTTGAAAACCACATGTGTGGACAGTACACTATGGTAATAAAATTTGAAGATCCACTGGAGTCCATCTATGTCACACCTTGTATTCCAGAATAAGGAGCTTGGGCTGTCAGCCCTCAGTGCATTACTGTCCTTAATTTTGCCCTCATTTGATTAGGGTGGTTTGCTTGCTTTTTTCCATTTGCTTCTATATGTCATAGGCTGTAATACTTTCCACCTATGACTCAGAGAGAATGAAATGAGTGAGTGAATTCATCTGAGAATTGAGATACTTCCTGCGGGAATTCAAGTTAGGCAATTTTTGAGCAATCTTTGTCTACTTTGGCAACTGTTCTTTTCATCCATATTCTCCTCCTATCTAAGCTAGGGTTACAAGTTGCCAAATACCTCTAGCTTTTAAGAAGCTCAGTCTACTTCTTAGATAGCTTTTCTCTTTTTCCATCCATATCGGTAAGTCAAGGTTACCATTTGTTCCACTGGTTTTGCTGGTTGGGGTTTGAGTAAAAATTGTTTAGGGCCAAGGTTCTCAACCCAGGGTGATTTTACCCTTCAGGAACATTTGACAGTGTCTGGAGACATTTTTGATTTTCATACTTGAGGAGTGCTAGACGTCAGGGATGTAACTAAAAACCCTACTATGCACACAGTTTTCCACAACCACAAATTATCTGGTGTAAAATGTCAGTAGTTCCCAGGTTGAGAAACCATGGTCTAGAGTTCTTAACATAGATAACGGTATCTGTAGCCCATACATTCAATGTGGGTTGTCCCAGGCAGAATGAGTCTTTGAGTGTAATGTGTCTGTTATAGTGTTACTTGGGGTTATTTTGCTGGTAGATCAAGCCCTGCAGCTTTGGAATATATATTGGAGAGTGTACAGCATGGTCTTCTGCAGCAGAGTAACGTTCCTGCAGCACTCTTTTTTTTTAAAAATTAGGTTTTTTTTCTTTATCATTGCCTGATGATATGTTTATTGATTTTTAGAGAGGGGAGGAGAGAGAGAGAATTGATATGAGAGAGAAACATCGATCGGTTGCCTCCCTTACGCGACCCGACTGGGCATCGAACCTGCAACCTAGGTATGTGCCCTGACTGGGAATTGAACCTGCAGCCTTCTGGTGTATGGGACAACAATTCAACCAACTGAGCAACCCAGCCATGACTGAAGCACTTTTTTCTTCATTTGGAAACAGTAAGCCTGTCTCAGTTTTGTTTTTCAGGTTCAAAAATGGAATCTTTCCAGATCTTAGAGCTTTATCTTTAACACTTGGATCTTTTTCAGGGATACTTTCTTTCTGAATCTCAATTAAGATTTAAGCAATATGTTGAAAGATCGACACAAAATGCTTATTTATAATCTGGTGTCTTATTTGTAGGATTGTCTAGAAGAAAAGGGAAGATTCATTGGGACTGGTAGAATATTTAAATTTTGTTGACAATTTGGCCCTTGTAGGATGAGCACTATATTTGGCATTGTTTCAATCTTATAAATAAAGCAAAACTATAATAACAAGTATGATAATTTCTGCAGCCTTTCGCCTAAAGGAAGGGGGAGTTGTAAATAGATAAACCCTCAAATCCCAGTATTTGGCTTAGCTTTGCAGTCTGTGTGTCAGGAATTTTTAGTAACATTTACCTTCTTAATTAGGCTTTATCCAATCTAATATTACATATAGTTTGTACGCACTGGTGACACAATTGAGAGTCAGCCTGTGATTAAGAATTTTCCCTGAAGGAATTGATTTATAGCGAATCAGTCCATGTGTAGAAACATACAGAACCCAGTTACAGAGAAAGAAACCATGCTCTAGGTTAAGGGGCGATAGGAGCCATCTGGGAAGGCAGAAAGTAGTTCGTTGGGTATATCAGTTATCTCTTGGTGCACTCCAGCAGTATGAATGAGGAGATGAAGGGACTGTTGCAGAGCTGGGCAGGGTTAAGGAAGACCAGGAGGGGTGATGAAACAGCTCAAGGGTAAGAGCCGTACTCTTAGGCCTGGAGGAGCCAGGAAGGGGAGTAGTTTCTGGAACCTTGAGAGAGCTTAGCTGAAGGAGAGGGTAACCTGTAGGAATATAGCCAGTGCCAACCAGTAGCTGCGTAGGAAGGGAATTAAGAGGAATAAACACCTCAAACTGTTTCGTTTCTCACCCTCTGATCTCCTTCCGGAGTTTCTTATTGGTCAAACTCAACTGGAAACCAGAGAATAAGGAAGCCTGGGTGATTTAATTCATACAGGGCAGGCCCGGGAGATACATACTTACAGAGCTGGAAGGGGTTTGGTGGAGGATCTGGAAGAGCAAAAGGAGGGTATCCAGCATGCTAGAGTCAAGGTCAAGTTAGTTCTGAAAGGCACAGCTAGAAGACAGTATCTGAGCAGAGTCTGGAATATTATAGAAAAGGAATGTTCTCTTTGATAACAGAGGACAGATTTAGAGGCAAAGTGTTGCCATAGCTTTGGCAAGCCCAGAGCTGCTTTGTTCTAGTAGTAGCCTTAGGTTCTTAATTGCCTGACCTTTAGGAATCCAGCAGTCCAGCTTCCCTTGCTGTGTAGGAATCCTTTCCCCAGTGCCCTGCCAGGAGTGGGTGTGAAATACTTTCTCAGGGAGTTCTTTCCATTGTTGGACAGCTTTAAATTGTTAGAAAGTTTTTATTTGCCCAGATCACTGAATGGATCAGTTTGAATTAGGTTTGGCTGTAAATAAAAGAAAAATCTAAAGTAATAGAGATCTTTGAAAGGTAGAAATATATTTCTCTAAAGTAAGAGAAATCCAGAGTAGTCAGTTCCTAACGGATATGGCCATTCCTAGGCCTTTGAGGAAGTTTTACCACTCGTAATGCCTCCCCTTGGTCCAGGCTAGCTGCTTTGAGCTCAAACTATCGGGTTTATGTTTAATTCAGCAGGAAGAGGAAAGAAAAGGAGAAAGCCTTGTCCCGCTTCTTAACTACTACTATTTTCATATGAAATTTATTATGCATACACAAAGTGTATGAAGCACATACCTACATTTTAAATAATAATAATAAAATAATCATCTATCTACCACCCAGGTTAAGAACTAGAAAATTTACCCCCAATCCCCTGTGCCCCACCATGATTACATCTCCTTCCTTCCCCTCTAGGGATAACGACTATCCTGATTTTGGGGTAATTATTCCCTTGCTGTTTCTTGTGTTGTTGTTTTTTAAATGTGTAACCACCTATGTATGCAACTGTAAGTTTAGTTTTATTTTTTAACTTGATATAAATGTATTTATATGTATTTTTAAATTTTCTTATGTTGCTCAGTATTTGTGAGATATATACATGTTGTTGCTTGTAGTTTAGTTCATTCATTTTCATTGCAGTGTAGTATTTCATTGTATGACTACTACAGTTTATTTCTCCATTCCACTAATGATAGACATTTGGATTGTTCCAATTTGGGGCTTTTTTGAACATTACCATTATGAACTTTTTTGTATATGGCAAGTGATCACAGTGTAAGTGTTCTTCTGGGATTTATTCCTAGGAGTGGAATTGTTGGATTGTAAAGGGTGTACATCCTTAACTTCATTAGATAATGCCAAACTTTTCTAAAGAGGTTGATAAAATTTATACTCCTAGCAACAGTATATCAGAGTTCCTAGTTCCTACACAGCTTGACAAATCTGATATTTATAAGGCTTTATTTTTTGCCAATTCAGTAGGAGTGAAATCTAAATTGATTTCCATATGCATTTCCCTGATTACTAATGTGTCCTTTTAGATGTTCATTGACTATGTGGATTTCTGGGTTTGTGGGTGCCTCTTCAAGTCTTAATGCCTTATTAATTATTTATGTATTTTTTGTAGTTCTATTAAATTTTGTTGTATATATTTTATGATTTTGTTAACTAGCTTCATACAGATTTAAAATTGTTACATCTTACCTAGCAAGTTGTACTTTTATCTAGTACTGCTTTTTGACTTAATATAATATAGCTACATGAGCTTTTTGTCATGAAATAGGCAAACTGTAAATGTTGGATGGATGAATGACTTGCCTTTTGTACAGGCTGAATATAGGACAGTTCTAGCTTGTCCTTTTGGCACATTGTTATTTATGTGTCTTACTATCCCATGAATTGAATAAATCATTTTTGAATTTAACAGAACTGTAGCATTTTCTTTTTTGAGGTATAGCTTTCATATAGTAAAGGGCACAAATCTTAATCATACAGGTCAGTAAATCATACAGGTCAGGTCAAGACTGAAAAATAGCCAGCATCCCAGCAAGCTCCTCATATCCCTCCCAGTTGATAACCCACCAAAGGTTATCATTCTCACTATATTTTGCTGATTTTTGAACTTTTTATAAATTGAAACATACAATAGATATATTTTTGTGAATGTCCTTTTTGCTCAACATTTTTTCTGAGAGATTCAGCCATGCTCTTATGTAGCAGTATTTTAAATTATTGTAATGTGGTTTTACAATGTATAAAACATCTCAATTTCTTTATTGTATAGTTTGTGAACATTTATGTTTCTAGTGTTTGGCTGTTATGAGTGATGCTGATGCATTCTTTTTAAAAAAAATATTTTATTTATTATTTATTTATTTATTTATTTATTTATTTATTTATTTATTTATATTTGTTTATCCTCCCAAGAGGATATTTTTCCCCCATTGATTTTTAGAGAGAGTAGGAGGGAGGGAGGGAGGGAGAAACATCAGTGTGTGAGAGACACATCGATTCTTTGTCTCCTGCAAGAGCACCAACTGGGGCTGGGGAACTAACCTACAACCCAGGTATGTGCCCTTGACTGGGACTTGAACCCGTGATCCTTTGGTGTGCAGGCTAACTCTCTACCACAGAGCCACACTGGTCAGGGCGACATTGATGCATTCTTGAACATGTCTTTTGGTAAACATAAATAGATTGCTGGGTCATAGGTATATTGCCAAACAGGTTTCCAAAGTGGTTGTGCCAGTTTACATTCCTATGTGGTTTTCTTAATATATAAATTTTGGATTTAGATTTGGGCAACAAATCTTAAAGTTCTGCACACTAAACATTAGAGAGAGCATTGAGAATTCTTTCCTGAAGTAGTTTAGACATTTTTAAAATGTGAAATGTCCTTTTTTTCCTGTAATTTTTCCAAGAGAGTAAAAGCCTTCTGCATTCTTGTTTATCTAGTCTATAACTGAATAAACATTTGATGGAAACAAAGCAACCCTGGTTATTTTTTGAATATTAAAAGTGCTCTGTTAAGGGCAGAGTTTAGATTTGTAAAACACCATTTACAGTAGCAGTTAATTCTAAGACTAAAATCATAATCCTTGGGAACTCTTTGGAATTTAAGTAGCCATTGTGGTGTATTTGTATTCTGCATCCTAGGCAAACATCAAACAACTTTTTGTGTATAGATTTCCTTGTTCAGAACTTTTCATATAAATGAAATAATAGAATATATAGTTTTTGTGATTGGCTTTTTTCACTTATAATGTTTTCAAGGCTCATCCATGTTGTAGCATTGGTCAGAACTTCACTTCTTTTTATTACAGTCATAAGGCTTTTCCTGGAAAATTTTAAGTAATGGTTATATCCAATAGTGTTTCTATTTTGTTCTCACAGGGAACATGGGGGGGGGTGTCTCATCTTGAGTTTACTTTAATATAATAAAGTAGTTTGTCATCTAAAGGCTACTTCTAGGATTCATTTTAGAGAAGGGGCTGTTATGGGGAATATGGACCCAAATGACCAGCCTTCAGGATGACTTGAACCCTTTATAATTATTTGTAAGAGTTTATGTGCCCAAGCATTTTTTTGGTAGGGGACTTTAGGGGACTGAGAATTCTCAAAAAAAGATGAAATCATGATACTCATACAGATAGAAAATGAATATACATTGAAGATTTTATTTTACTTAGAGTGAGGAATCCAGGCAGATGTTATAACTGGTTCAAACGAGATGTCCAAAGAACAGACACACTTATAGATCAAGGATATTAAAATGAATATGAAATGGAGGCAAAATTTGTTTCTTCTATAGTGGGGAGGGAAGTCATTTGGACCTTTACCAGACATGGCAGATTGTCTGTTTCTAGATGAAAATTAGTTTGCATTGCTATCAGTCATCTACATTATATTTCTCTACCTTATATTATAGCTTCCATATAATTATAATCAGATAACCCAGAGGGATGTCCTAGTGAATGCCTAATTTTCCACTGGAAGTACACACATTTTCTCCTGCACTTTCAACAGGTTATCAAAAAGTCTGAAACTCTTCCAAATGTTAATTTAAAAGTTAGTCTTCAGTTTTAAAAAGTAGCTCCTTTTTGACTAGATTTTGAAAGCAGACTTCTGAAAGAGTTATTCAGAGACCCAGAGATAGATCTGAAGTTTATTCTTTTGAACAGGATTACATGTTGGAAATCTCCAAGAAGTAGCCTTTGCAACTTACTTAGGTTACACTTCTCCGCATATATTTAGGATTTCTTATCTCTAATAGCAGCATGACTGTTGAAGAGGAGATTTCTATAAATACTTATAATTTGGCAAGTCTGGGTATGCTAACTCAATGACAAGGCTAGATAATCCTATTGTGATAAGTACAGGAAGAGAAAAGCTCACCTATTGTTTTGGTAGCTCAGGGAAGTCAAGACTTCTCCTTTATGTGTGAAGACTGTACGATTGTTTCCACAAGGCCTTGCTTATTAGCCAGGGAGTTCTCCGTCCTAGTCTTCAGAGGATAATGAGCTCCTATAGTACTTGGAAGGGTAACTTCATATGCACAGTCAGTCATTTAGCTATTTATTGGAAGGGGAGGGAGATTCATAGCAAATTTGACATTATATGTTCAAGTTTGCATGTATTTCCCTCTCACATTTTGCCATATGCCAAGAAAGTGTTTACCAAGAAAACACATAATTACTCTTACCTCTCCATCCCTTAGCCTGCTCCTCTGTTTATTGAACTTAGTTTTATGCCTTTCAGTCTTCTCTACTAGTTTAAGCTCCCTGTAGTGCCTTTCTTGATGTTTTTGAGAAGAGAGGTGCTCAAAATCATTAGTTGACAAAGGCAGCATCTGTCTTCACTTAATGCCTTGTCCTCAACACGAGTAAATAAATACAAAAGTTTAAATGACCATTTGGCAGTATTTAGGGCTATCAGCTTTTATGAGCTCAGAAGCTTTGATTTTCCATAATTGCACCCTAATGACTAGAGAATATTGCATGTCTGTTTCCTTTCTGAAGCCAAGATTGTATCACAGTGATGGTAAGGTGCTTGGCCTGAGTGCTGCAGTGCCAAGCATAGAGCAATTAGACTTACACACGCTTGTGGAAACAATCCTGAGCACGTCTGTCTGAGTCTTGAGCAAGGCTGAAAGGGAGCACATAGACTATTCAGCTGTTTGAGAGGAACTTCTCAGATACTGGATCTCTTACTCACAGGATGGAATTTTCGGGGGAAGTTTACAGTTTGCTCTTTACCTCCTAAGAAATGCTGATTCAGTCCCTTCAAACATTGTTGTGTCACAGTCACTAGTGGTTGGTTGGAAGGCTGTCTGGTTTTATTGCTCAATTCTTACTTCTTCAGTGACTCAGGAAGTTTTCCATTTGGGCTTGTGATCTCTTTTTGCTGATGAACTTTAATGCCTTTTGGGGCTCTGAAGACAATAGTGTTTTCTTACCTGTTTACTTTGTACTTTGAAGTTCTTCAGAATGTGATATGAAAGGGAACCAGATTCAAATAACTTTGTTCCTGTGTTTTTAGGGCAGAAGTAAAGAATAATTAACTCTTTGGGTATCTTCTATATTTAACTTCTTTCCCTAACCTGAGTCTCAGTCTTTAGGTTATCATTTGATCTTAAGATATTAAGGTAGTGGGTGAACTGGGTACAACAGGTTTTTCTTTTCCTCAACAGACTATTCCTGCTTTTAAGCTCAGATTTCTGGCTCTTCTGGAAAAGCTATCAAGGGTTGAATCGTGCAGCAGTTATGTTAGAGGTTAAGAAAGTGGAGGGAGGAGGGAAAGAAATTCTTTCTTCTCTGCAGTATTGCAGGGTGGAAGATTTTGATTTTCATTAGTATCTGGCCAAAGAATAAATACTAGCCAGGAATAGTGATTTGGTCTCATTGATTCATGTGGCTGGGCTCTGACTTTAACACTTCCAGGAAAGCTTGGTGGTGCTTTTGTACACCCTGTCAAAGAGCTGGGTATCCACTAAGTTTGGTGATCAGGTCTCAGTAATATGTTAACTGTTGGGTAACTATTTTATAAAAGAAGGGGATGGGAAGAGAAGGGGGCATGCCATAGTGTAGAGAAACTGTTCTTAACCAAGAGTGCCTATCAGAATCACCCGGGGGAGCTTTTCCAAAACACATTTTTCTGAGCTTCACTCTATACTTACTGAACCATCAGTTGGGGTATTCTCCAAAAAGCTCTTTGGGTGATTTTGATGCACTCCACTGGTTTAGTGGAAAGAGTATTGAACAAGAAGTTAGATTCTGCTGGGGCATCTGCGGGTAGTTTGACCCCAGGGAAGGCACCTTTTAGTATTGGTCTTTGAGCCTCAGTTTCCTCATCATTGAAAAGGATTGGTGGGTTCGGTGGTCTCTAAGGTTTCTTCAAACAGCAATGTTTTATGATTTTGAAGACAACTTTCCTGAAGTATTTTTCAAACTGATTCAGTCTTTCTTTTGGAAGCAGATAATAGTGTAAGTCTCTAGCTGAGAAAAAAGTGAGGTTTGCAGTTTGAGAAAGCCATTGAATAGCTGTTCATACTCTGAAAGCACTCAATGTTTGTAGGGCAATGTTCATATCACTTGGCAATGTTGTCTCTCTTAATTGAGAGCATAGTGAAGCTGTGGCTCTTAATTTAGCTCTTGGAATAAACTAGATGGTATGAACTATCTGTTTTTAAACCTATTGCTGTTGGTCTTCTGATAGTTTGTGCCACCGATAGCTTGGCTCTAGAAACCTGGGCTATGGAAAATGTAGTGGGAAAAACAATGCATTTTGAGTTGGAAAGTTTGAGTCCTGGCTCTGCCATGTCTGAGCTCTGTGACCTTTGGGCCTCTGTAAACTCTCATAAGTAAGTGCAGTATTTCATGTTAGTTGAATAAGTGTTGAGTTCCTACCATGTTGAAGATGCTATTCTAAGTGGTGTAGAAGATATAAAAATTAGGTCCTCCCTCTTGTTTGTATTCTTGTCAGTACCTGGTACCGTAAGAGAGTTCAAACATTAAAATAATGATTGGTTACGCTCCATCTAGGACAAATTAATTCAGTGTAGTTGGCTAATGCAGTTTGGCCCTGATTAACTCTTGAGAAATAGCCTGAATTGTGGCATACTGATATTTGGCATATTAGAAATGCAGAGAAGACATTGTGCTATGATAGGAAGACCCTTTAGTAAGGAAGTAGCGTTCCCAAAATCCTGATTTTACAATGAATTTACAGGATATTATTAGGCATTACTGTTTGGAATTTTCCTCTAGTGAGCGACAGGCTTGTCCTTGGAACCCAGGTCTCTGTTGTGGTCCGCAGTCTGCATTTGGACACAGCAGGAAGTTTGAGAGGTACAAGTTTTTATTGAAGCCAAAGGAAGCTAGTTTGTGTGCACTTAAGTTTTGACAATACATCATTAGAAGACTTTGTTTTGTGTAATACTCAGCTGAGCAACATTACTACCTTTTCTTTGGCAAGGATGCTGTGTCTGTGGCAGTTCAGAAATTATTAGTAGAGTGGATTGGTGACAGTGGAAATGTTTTTCTTTGATGTTTAGCCTGATTTTTTTTAATGTGAGAGGAACAAGAAGGAGAAGGGGCATTGGAATGTCTCGGTTCCTCTGCTTGGCTCTACAGCTCTTTTATATTCTTCTTTTAGGTCACATTCTTCCTGTTAGGTTTAGGTGTTTATAATGTTTTAAAGCCCTGAGTGATGGTTCCAGAAGTCTTGGATTCAGCTTGAAGTGTGAAGTCCTGGGTTATAGTTCTGACACTGCTGTTTACTGCTCAGTTTGCCATAGAGCAGGTCACTTACCCTTGCCTGACTGTTCTCCCCACCCGTAAAGTGAAACTCTTCATTCTTAACTAAGAGCTTCCTGAGGTTATAAAGTACAAATGAAATAATATGAAGGGTGTTTAAAACTTTAAAACCATGTATCTGGTGCAAATAAATAATGCTCTTAAGTGCTTCACCCTTTCCTGCACATGTTTGTCACGGCCCCTTGACCTCCTCTTTCTTAATTTGCTTCCCTCTGTAGTCAGGTGGCCTCATCTTTGAGTTTTAAAGGGAAGGGAGAGTTTTAAGTGAAGCACACTGGTGAACTCTCATCCCTGTAAAATACTGCCACGTACATGGTGGGCACCCAGGGAATAATTGCTGAATGATGGAAACCCATCAGCTGTAGGCATGTCTGCAGCAGTGGCAGCATTGCAGGGCAGAGCTCTTCTTAGGATGGTGTGGTGGGCATTCTGGGGGCTACCTGAGCGGAGATCTGTTGTTCTGCAATAAGACAAATGCAGATGGTTTGCCCCTATTGAATACGGATTGTTTCCATTTGTATTAGCTCCAAGGGCAGAAACACCATCCAGGGAATGTATGCCAGGCAGTTTTATCTTTTAGTGATACTCACTTCTAGAATGTTTCTTCTGGCATTAATTGGTAATTAAGTAATTGGGGAAAAATCACTGCCTAATTGGCAGTTGATCAATACAGTACTAGTTATCAAACAAGTTTTTCTTGGGGGGAGAGGGTGCGGTTAGTGCCAGTATGGGAAGTTTGCTTATGGAGTTTGTTCTCTTGGAGTGATTTAGAGACTGAAAGAGATTAACATCATTGGGGATAGCTGTGGCTAGTAACTGAAGAATTCTGAATCTCCATTGACTTAGTTACATAATCACATCATAATCTTGGTTTCCTAAAAATGTTAAGAGAATAAATCATAAGTATAAAAAGCACTGAGATTGTGTAAAATATTAGTGTTAACTCCCTTCACTGTATTACACAACCATACTCTAAATTTAAGGAAGCCAGGAGTAGTATCATTCTAGGGCACTGGTTTCAAACCTGAAGGTCATGATCCATTTAGAGCAGGGGTGGGGAATGTCCAGTCTACGCCTTGAAATCATTTGGTCTGGCCCTGCCAAGGTAACTGCAGACCGGACTCAAAATTCAGTAAATCTAGGAGCCTTTTTCATAGCTAATTTTTAAGTTAATTTTCTATGGCCCAAGAATGATGTTATAAATATCCAAATGGCCCTCGGCAGAAAAAAGGCTTCCCATCCCTGATTTAAAGGGACACAGAATCAATTTAGTGGGGTCAAGCATTTGAAAAAAGAAGGAACGAAGAGAAATGTGAGAGCATCACAAGTAAGGTACTTGGTATTATTTTGGAAACTTTTGGTTTGGTTTTATACCTTTTGTTGCTATGTGTACTAGATTGTGTTGTAAAATATGTTTCTGTTGGGACTGTATTGGAAACGTTTGAAACTCATGGGTCTCACAAGTAACATACCCCAGATTTACAGAACTTGTGGATTTCCACTGTTGTGTTACATTCATGAAAGTGTCTTACCTGAAGTGATTTGGGCGCTGAAGGAGTTCATTATGTTTGGGAATAGAAGACTACTAAACTCCCTTAAATCCTAGCAGCTAATAATGATTAGGAGAGTACTATTTTCTGGCTTTTTAGGCATCAGCAAACACCTAAATCATTAGAAAAAGAAGAGAAAGCCTGCAGTTTATTATCATTATTTGACAGTAGCTTCTTAAAGTAGTTAATATTTTGAATCTTCATCCTACTAAGGTTTATCTTCTTTTTTCCCCCTTTAATAATATACTTTCAAAAGATTGATGGTATTCTTACTGCCATTTTGCATACTTTGGGCAAAACATTTTTGTCTTCTCTGGAGGAATTCATTTCCAATTTTATAATAAAGTGTGAAGGAAGGAACACTTTCTGTGGGGAAATTTTACCCCAACTACTGTTTTGTGAGGCAAGGGCTGGAGCTAACACCCCACACACTCATGGACACATATACAGGTACAATTTATTTATTTTGTGATGATTATTTTATGTCCCTTCTAGATAAAGAATTAGAGGCACAGACTGATGAAATAATTTGCTAGGAGTTACAAGAGAACATACATTGTGAAAAGAAAACTCTAGGGGTGCCACGGGATCATAATGTGTTGTCTGCCAGTGAACACTGGAAATAAATAAAGACTTGGAAGAGTACTGAGTAATGAGTCAGGAGGCCTGGGTTCCTAGGCTCTGACACAAGCCTATCAAGCTTAGGCAGGCCATTTCATGTTTGAGTCTCTGTTTGTAAAGTGAAAATGTGAGCTTGACCTCCAAAGGTCCCTTCAGCATTTAGATTGTTGCTCCCCAAAGGGCTGGGGTATTGCATCGGGACCCATCCTGGGGTTTGTGCTATTTGCAAGGCCCCAAGGAACTGCCTCATTCTTTTTTTCCAAGGAGATAGCCTACATTACCCCACAGAGCCCTATAATGCAATGACCTGTGAGTGTTGTGAGGTACTTCAATTCATTGGGGGCTGAGCCTAGGTTGTTTGTAGTAACCAAGAATGATCTTGGAATGAGACCAGGAGATGTAATTTCTGTGACCAATTAGTTGCCTACTCAAAAAGCTTGCTAGGATCCATCCAAGTACAGTATCATTCTGTCTTTGGAGTAAGAGAATATAGAACTATATCTACTGTTAAGGACTTTGAATTCAAGGACTCCCATTATCTTCTTGTAGCAATTACCAAGAAAATATATTCTTGCCAAGTATAATTTTATAGATGTTAGCAAGGAATACCTTCATATCTTAATAGGCTTTAAAAAATTATATTAGTTTGCATTTGCTGATTCTTTGCCCTCTCCCTAATACTAGTTATATTGTTTTATTATTCAGTGCTGGGAAGAGTTGATAATATCTACAGGCATCTTTTGACATTAGTAATAACCTCTATTTTCTGGATAAATTAGGAACCATATCACCAGAGGAAAAACTGATCTGAATGATTGTTCTTCTGTCGTCATATTCATCCACACTGTTTAACCATTTGGTTTGATCACAGCTTTAACACTACGAGATTCTTTATAATGATGGGAATCATGACAATAACGCTGCTGCTGATGGACTCCTCTGGTCTTTCCTCAGGTCTTCACTGCCACTGCCACTGGTGTGCAGGATTGAGGTTGTTGATAGCAATAGTGGGCTCTGGGGAATGGTCACCAAGAACTAGAAGGAGGTTGTAGATAAGCCATGTTTCCATGGATAGCCCTCTAGGGAACCCAGTACTTTCCTAAAGTTAATTGCCTTATACTGCAGCCTAATTGCTAAGGGTATAAATGTTTTCAACAAACATTTGTTGAGCAACTGTCCTCCTAAGCTTTCATGCACCTATTAGAACATTGCATGTAGATATCCAACAGGAACATAACCAAAATATAATTAGCACTATCTTTTTCTCAGAATCTCTTCTACCTTCTCCCACTTCCCTTCCTTTTCTAGTCTACCGTGGTTAATTGTGACTCCTCTTGCTCAGTCTCTCACACTTGAACATTTGGAATTATCTGTACTCGTCCCACTCCATACTTTCCATATCCAATAAGTTATCAAACCCTGTTTGTTCCACTGCCAAAAATGTTTTTCAAATCCATACTGCTTTTTGTCCCCAGTGTTGTACTGCTTAAGGTCAAACCTAGTTTATTTTCCCCCTGGACTGTTTCAGTCATCTTCAACTAAAATTTTCATTTCCAATCTCCATTCTCCTTCTATTTATCTCCCAACAAGTTATCTTTTTTTGAAAAATTAACTCTCTGATTAACAACCCATGTCTTTTGTTTTGTTGTTTTGCAATTTGCTTTTTTTTACCTCAACATTATATTGTGGAAATTTTTCCGTGTAGTTCATTCAAATTTACCTTCTTTTTAATGCTGCATTAAAATGCGTGTATTATAGCCCTGGCCTGGTGGCTCAGTTGGTTGGAGCATCGTCCCTACACCAGAAGGTTGCAGTTTCAGTTTCTGGTCAGGGCACATACCTAGGTTGTGATCAGGGTACATATGGGAGGCAACCGATTGATGTTTCTCTCACATCGATGTTTCTCTCCCCCTCTCCCTCACTTTCCCTCTCTTCTCTGTCTCTAAAATCAATAAAAAACATATCCCCTGGTGAGGATTGAAAAAAAGTGTGTACTGTATTATAGTTTATTTAACTATTCCTCTATAAATGGACATTTTTATTATTTATATTTTTCTTTCATTACAGAGAATACTGAAGTGAGTGTCCATACATAAGTGCAAGATACCAAAAAGTGGAATTTCTGGGTCAAAACGAATACACATTTAAAATGTTAACGTACACTGGCAAATCACTTTACAAAAAGCGCCTATCAGTTTATACTCTGACTTTCCATGCCTTTTTTTTTTCATGACCATTTGTAATCTGAACTTAGTGTGCTTCTCCCAGCCTGGGTGCTCTGATTGACGTATTTACTCATTTTCTGTCATCCACTGTCCTAGTTTTTATTCACTACAAATTGTGTGCCAGGCACTCTCCTATACATTGGGGATTTAGTACCCGGTTAGGCAGATAGGGTCCCTGCTGTCATCTAGCTTACTCTCCTCTCACACAGACTTTTTGCCATTCCCAGATTCTTTTTTAGGCATTGCAGCTACTTTTCTCTCTTCCTGGTATGGCTTATTTTCCTTTAACTTTTCTCCCTAGAGAATTTTCTGTGATCGTTCTTTTACCTTTTTAACCAGCTTAGATTTTATCTTGTAATGTCACCCTCATCTCCTCTTAGGTAGAGTTAGGTAGGCCTTCCTCAGTAGTCTCTCTCAGCACTCACATCCTTTTTATAGTATTTATGCTCAAGAGTTTGAATTGTTTGTTTATACTTGTGTGGGCTTGTGTATGCATGTATGTGTATATGCATATGTGTGCATATGTGCATACACACATAGGCCTCACCCATTAGAGTATAAGCTCAGTAGGGACACCTGTGACATTTACCTTGATGTTCCCCCAGCTTAATGCCTTAAACACTGGAGATGCCTAATAAATGTTGAGTAAGTGAATGAGTAACAAACTATCAGATGAACTTATTTTGTACAGGGCACACGGGGGCTTGTAAATATGACTAAGATCTGTCTTCAAGGACTAACCATGTAGTCAGGGAGATAAGAAACAGATGAGTAGACTGCAAGGTGATTCGTGATAACCTCTGTATAGAGGCACAAACGAGTACTTGAGAATTTAACGGGAGAGGTGAATTCTTATGATTGGGATATTCTGGTAAATTTTCACATGAGAGGACTTTTTTCTTGTTTGTGAGGGATACACATAGTGATGAGATACGTCCCTGGCTCTCAAAGTTTTTTAGTCAAATAGGGCCTTAGAGCAGAGTTTGCAGTCTATGGCCTATTGGCCAAATCAGACCTGCTGCCCATTTTTGTACAGCCCATGAGCTAAGAATGATATTTTACGTTTTTATAGAAGCAATATTTGGTGATATGTGAAATTATACGAAATTCAAATTTTAGCATCTAAATTAAATTTTGATGGAACACAGCCCTGTTCTTTTGTTTTGACTGCATTTGTGCTACAGTAGCAAAGCTGAGTAGTTACAACAGTTACTGGCCTGCGATGCCTGAAGTATTTACTCTTTTACAGAAACAGTCTGCCAACCCTGGATTAAAGTGTGGGAAAGATTCAAATAAAGTTGAGAAGAAGAGAAAGACATTCATATTGAGAGGGTTAGCTTGAGTTAAGAGAGTAGGGTGGTGAATACTATAGTCATTACAGAAGTTTTAGAGCTGAAATGATGATCTGGCTTAACTTATATTTTACAGAATAGTCAGAAGATTAGAAATCTTGTCAAAGTCCACATGACTTGTAAGGGGCAGTGTACACTAGAGTGAAAGGAGCAGGAGCTTTGAGGACCTTAGAGGGTGATAAAATTATTGCTGGGGTAGGGCCAGATCATGAGTGGCCTTGCCCTTGAAAAATGAGAGTTAAAGAACAAAGTAAGAACAGACTTCCTTTCTCTCCCTGAAAGTAATATTTCTTTTTTCTCTTGTATTCTAGAAGGCCTTTGAGCCCTACTTTGAGATTTTGGAAGTGTATTCCACAAAGGCCAAGAATTACATAAATGGTCATTGCACCAAGTATGAGCCCTGGCAACTAATTGCAATGAGTGTCGTGTGGACCCTGCTGATAGTCTGGGTATATGAGTTTGTCTTCCAACCAGAGAGTAAGTATACTGTCTTCTCTGTGAAGGTATAATGGAGGTTCACTAGCCTTGGAACTCATGCTGATGATTAGACTAATTTCTTTCCTTTTGATTTGGTTCTGATTTCAAAAATTTGTTTAAATGGGAAGTGGGACATTGTCTTCTGACTGGTAAAGTCCTATTATAATAGGATTCTTGTGTAACTGTTACTGCTTATGTTGATTTTTCTGGATTTGCAGTTTATATAAAAACTCAGTGGTGCCCACCAGCCTGCCCTTCCAGGTGAAGTGACCTATTCCAGGGAACTCTCAGGAGTACCAATAAATGTACTTTTCTTTTTTTATTGTGATAACATATACATACATAAGATAACATTTCCCATTTCCCCCCCTTTTTAAAATACTCACCTGAGGATTTTTCCATTGCTTTTCAGAGGGGTGGGGGAGGGAGAGAGAGAGAGAGAGAAGAGAGAGAGACATCAATGTGAGAGAGACATCGATTGGTTGCCCTCTGCGCACGCCCTGATCAGGCGCTGGGGATCGAGCCTGCAGCTGAGGTACATGCCCTTGACTGGAATCAACCTGAGACCTGTAGGTCGATGCTCTAACCACTAAACCAAACTGGCCAGGGCCAGTTTTCCCATTTTTAAGTGTATAGTTCAGTGACATTACATTCCCATTGGTGTGCAACCATTACTACTGCTCCTCTCTAGAGCTTTTTCATCATCCTAAACTGAAACTTTAATCCCCATTAAACAAGTGCTCCCCATTCCCTCCTCTTCCCAGCTCCTGACAGCCCCTATTCTATGTACTTTTCCTTTTAAGGTGGTACATTTGTAAAACCAGACTAAGGTTAGAGATTTGTATTTCTTTGCTATGATTAGTATTAGCTTTGGGTGTTTACAGAATTCTGTTTCCAGTTCTGCAGCCCACGGTGCCCATGTGCATTTTGTTTAACTGGTATAAGCAAAGACATCTTACGTCCTGGTACTTACTGCCTTTAGTGTTCCAAAAAGAATGTGCTGGCCTCTGAGCATTCCATGAGAAAATTAGTAGTGGCAGGGTGTAAATGATATTTGCCACCCAAATCTTTGTGAACTGAATTCAAGCCATTTCAGTTGTTTTGTTTTTAATAACCTATTTTTTATTATTATAGAAGTAGTATGTGTTTATTGTAGAAAATCAGATATAGATAAAGCATTGGAACAAAATTAAAATCTTGCTACCTAGATCTAACCACTGCTTATGTGTCTATATTATGTGTCCATATGAAATGTAGTTTTTGCAGGTCAAAGTATTTGTCTTCCCTCCAGACACTGGGGATCGTTTTGATAGCAATGCCGTATTTTATATTGTTTCAGAACCTTGCTCATATAGAGAAGTATTCTACATATCCCTGAACAATGAAGTTATTTTTAGTGTATTGCCCTAGAGGAGTCTAAAGTCTGGCCTGGTGATAAACTTTGCTAATGTTGAAACTCTGAATTCTTTTCTGAGGGGAAAGGGTAATTCTAGAACACGGGATGGAAGCCAAGGCAGATAAGAGCTAGCAGCAGCCGGAGCAACGGGGCGGGAGGGTGGGCAGGGGTTAGCTCCGACGCTGTTCTCTCTTCCGTCTTCCTGCTCTGTGATTATCAGCTCCAATCCTTACAACTTGATGTTGATTTTTAGCTGAGATTGTCCATAGGTCATCATTAGAAGTCAGCTATGTGGTAGGAGAGTGTGATAAACTCTCCGTTTCTAGCCCTAACAACACCCTTAAGTTCTCTTAGCCTGTTTCCTCACAATAAAATGAGCGTAATAATACCTGCCTTACCTAGTCATAGGGTAATAGAAGGATTGAGTGGCATAATTTGTGTGAAAGGAATTTGTAAACTGTAAAAAGCCATGCATTGTTGTTCTTACACTGACATTTTCTATTTTATTACCTTAGCCTATTTTAATTACTTTTCTTTCTGTACTTCTGGGGATTTTTACTTCTGAGATCATCTTTTTAGGTCGTGACCACGTGGTCTTTTCATTTTAATTTCTTCATTTCTAACCCTGTACTCTGTTCTTTTTGTCCTGCACCATGTTACCCCACCTCTTTCACCAGATTAATCTGTTCTTTCTCTTCCACCTAGTCGAATTTGGACTTTGGGCACCTGACTCAATTTGCTGATTTTTGGACCTCTTTTCACCTCATTAATTATTTCATTTATTAAATAAGAAAGCGGTTCTGAGCCTTTACAGCTTTAACATTGTTAGAGATACAGTTGACTCTTGAACAATGTGGGGTAAGAGGAGTCGAAAATCCATGTATAACTTTTGATTCCCCTAAAACTTAGAGTCCCTTACTAGGTCTAGATTCCTTATACACATTTCGGGTAACTGAAAATTTCTATTGTGCATTTGAAGCAGCATAGAGTCCTGGGTCTAAGACTAGAAGAACAAAGACTTCACTTAAATCCCTGTTCCATCACTGATTTGATCTTGGCCTTGAGCAAGTTATTACTGCTTTGACTCACTGTTGCCTTTGGATAGTATGTAGTACCTTCTGTGTCAACCTCAAAATCTTGTTTCAGAGTCAGATATACTGAATGTGAATTCATTAAAGGTAGAATAGTCTGTTTCAATGCCATTATTTATAATTATTGTCATTAACAGGGTCAGAATTCCACATTTGCCCTATGTACTGCCCAACAGAATGGAGTCTGATTGGTGTCATGATAATGAAGGCCTTTTTAGGTCCAGAAAATGTTGTTAGGATGTATGTTGAATGAGAGACTGGAGCCTAGATCCTGAAAAAAAGCAAGCATTGGTCATTTGTTTTGGGGAAGGGAAGAGAAATGTTGGGCCTTTATAAACCTTGAGAAGGTAAAAATCTCTGGAATATGTATGTCATTTGACCCAGCAGTTCTGTTTCTGGGAATTTACCCTTAGGTATTCTCTTATGTATGCAGTATGGTATGTGTTACAAGGTTATTTTAGCATGGTTTGTAGTAGCAAATGTTAGAAACAACCTGTGTTCATCAGGAAGGGACAGGTTAAATAAATTATGGTCCGTCCAATAATGAAATACTCTACAGCTATAAAAAATGAGTGAAGAAGCACTAATCTTTAAGAAAATATTCCTAAGTAGTAGTTCAAGTACAGTGCTAGAATATGCTACCTTTTGTGTAAAAGTAGAGACAAATAAGAATAGATCTTTATTCTTTCTTGTGTATGCATAAAGAAATTCTAGAAGGGTATTTTAGAAACTAACAGTGTTTACCTGGGGGTAGGATGTGGTCTGGGGGTAGATGAGAAACTTTTAACTCTTTGTGTGTATATTTATTTATTTTTACTTTTTGAACCATGTAAACATAATACTTAAAAATTAAAAGGTTTTTTGTTTTGTTTTGGGTTTTTTAAAGGAAAAAAACAACCTTTGTGATTTGAGGGCAACTGGAGTTGTAGAAGGCATACTCGAATAGTTCATGCATTATGACTAGTTCATTTGGGTAATAGAACCATTTGTTTCTTTTAGGTTTGTGGTCAAGGTTTAAAAAGAAATGCTTTAAACTCATCAGGAAGATGCCTATTATTGGTCGCAAGGTAAGTGGAATCTGTATAGATCTTCCTCCCCTTCCCACCCCCATGGTCATACCTCTTTCTTTTTATGTCCCCTACCTCCAAGGAACATTTGACAGTGTTTGGAGACATCTTTGGTTGTCACAGCTGGAGGGGAATGCTATTGGCATTTAGTGGATAGTGGCCAGGGATGCTGCTAAACATTCCACAGTGCACAGGACAGTCCCCTCCCCCTCCCCCAACACACACAACAGAGAATTATTGGCTCAACATGTCAGAAGCTCCAAGATTGAGAAACCTGACTTAACCTTTTCTGTAACATAGGTGACCGAAGGAGAAAGGAGATGTCTGTCAAGAATTTGAAATTAGAAAACTTGACAGAAGTGACATGATGCTTTGGAACAATATTTGGCTGGGCTGATTTTAGATATTTATGTAGGGGTTGGGTGCTTACATGGTTCAGATCAGGGTTGGCAAACTTTCTGTGAAGGATTGGATGTGAAACATTATAGACTTTGCAGACCATCCCATGTCTGTCAGAACTCCTCAACTCTGCCCTGATAGAGGGAATGCAGCAATAGGATCATAGGTAGAGGGATGAACCTGGCTGGGCTCCAGGGAACCTTTCTTTACAGAAATAGGCGTGGGCCAGGTTTGGGTTGTAGTTTGCTGATCCCAGGTTTAGGAACTTAGATAACAGAGCTATTGTCCTGCTCTTTGTACCTATCCATAGTCTAGTATGTTCCCTTCACTGTATCTTCTCTGCCCTCACCCACTCTGAGGATAAGATCGTCACCTCTGTACCCTTCCCACAGGCCCTTTATCACAGATGAAGATAAGCAGGACAGGCCCCATTGCAGGCTTTAAGGCAGGCAAACAAGTTCTTGATGTCTTCATATCCCCCAGCACCCTGCCCTTCACTCCTTCCTTTTACTTTTGGCTTTCAGTTACCTTTCCTGCCAGACCAGCAAAGATTTGAGTTATCTTTAGCCTTTGACTGAAACCCATTCAGAGCACTGTATAAATTCTCCCAAACTATGTCATATCAAGCTCATTTCCTGTGGAGAAGTAGAAGTAATTATTGGAATGGAGATGGGGCATAAGAGTAGATAGATAAGGCTTTCTTGTGACCTCAAATTATATTAAGCCCCCAAATTAAATCTACTTTGGTCCTTATAGAATAAGGGTAGGGAAGAGAATGGATGGACTGGCTCACAGAGGATAATAGCATTTCCTCTTACAGTCCCTGTAGTTTTTCTGCCCTTATGCTTCATGCTTTTCTCTTTCAATTTCAGATTTTGAGATAATGCTAGGGTTTCAGAACCCATTCCTTTCTTTTTTTAATCCTCACCTGAGGATGTTTTTTCCATTGCTTTTCAGGGAGAGTGGGGAGGGAGAGAGAGAAACATCAATGTGAGAGAGACACATTGATTGGTTGCCTCCCGCAGGTGCCCCAACTGGGGCCGGGGATCGAGCCTGTAACCGAGGTTCATGCCCCTGACCAGGAATGGAACCCGGGACCCTTCAGTCCATGGGCTGACACTGTAACCACTGAGCCAAACCAGCCAGGGCAGAACCCATTCTTAAATTTATAAACTAACAGAATTGGAAGGGACTTAGAAACTATATAATTAATCACCTTTCATATTTTAGAAACAGATTTTGAGGCTCAGAGACAAGAAGTTATTTGTTTTGAGTGAACATTTTTGTATCCATCTCATTGATTCACTTACGTTCACTTACTGAGCACATGCTTAGTGTCAGGTACTATCCTGGGTGCTGGGGATATAGTAGTGAATAAGACCAAGTCTTTCCTCTGTGGAACTTATATGTCAGTAGGAAAGACAAAATAAAGAAGTAAACAAATATATAAAATTTCTTTTTGAAATAGATGGTGTGAAGAAATTAAAATGTGATAGTGGTTCTGAGGCAAGAATTAGGGGTGGGAAGCACTTGCTTTGCTTTCTAAGATAACTCTCAACATCACTTTTTGTCTGTTTTATGTTATTATAACAGCGTAGTTTGTGCGTGGAAGTTAAACTTCCATAGTTTGTTCCTGTTGCACGGTCGCCACTTATGCAGCGTAATTTTTTATTTACAACTTAAATATTATCTTCATGTTCATCACATGCCCTGGCATTGCCCAAGAATGTGGTCTCTCGTACCTGCCAGTGCCTGACTGATAGAGTGCTGTAGACATGTTTTAAAGGAGTGGCTTTCCCTGTGCCTTCACTGAGGGCCACATCTAAGAAGATCCTCTTGGATTCTAGTCATTCACAGCTCGAGATGAGAGAATTTGAGCGTTTGGATTGAGAGCGTGGGCATCTTGCTGAAACCACGTCACTGTAACACACAAACTGTAGCCACTCATCCCTAAACCTACCACCCATTCTACCTCCTTACTCTGCTCCCCCCATCCCCCATCCGGCCCTAGCACTTTACATTACCTGACTTCTGTTTTCTGTCTCTGCTGCAACAAATCAGCTTCATGGAAACAGGATTGTTCTTCACTGTGTAACGACTCTGTTTGTTTTGTTCACTGTGTGTTCCTGGCCCATAGTAGTAGTTTAACAAATATTTATTGAGTGGGTGAATGAGTAAAAGAAAATGTCCCAGAAACTATCGCCATGAGGACGGAAAATAAATAACTGTAGTTATTTCTAAGTGAAATAGCAGAACGTACTTTTAACTCCTCCTGGCACTTAAGGGTCAAACAGTACAAGCTGTTAATAGCCTGAGGAGATAGGATGCAGTGTTCCTGGCACTTCCCAGGATGTCACAAGCTAAAATGGGGGGGCGTTGTGCAGGGCCTCCAGATTCCTCCCACACTCTGTACATGTGTTTTGAAGGAGCTCATCACTTGGCACAAGCACCAGAATCCCTTTTACTGCTGCTTGCCCTTTTTCTGGCGACTGTTTGACTGTTAGCGGCTCTACCTTTGTGTTTTTAGTGGCTACACTGTAGCTGCTGCCAGGGCAAGAACAAGGTCCAAATATTGCCCTCAAAGAAGTGCTGATATTAGCAGATGCAAACCAAGTAAAGCAGTGGTGATGCTGACATGGCAGAGGAAGAGGGGGGTAGATCGAGTGCATTTTGACCTTAAGAGAGAAAGTTGACTTTTCAGACTTCTAAGAAAGTGTTGCACATGCTAGAAAATAGTTGCACAAACTGTCACCATATCTGTTTAAGAATAAATACCCTCCCTTTTCTGTATTTATGTGGTGCCCAGCCTTTGGCAGTTGACCTGGTGTCATAACTTTTTCTTCTATTCCCTGTACTGTGTTCTTCCATCTCCTTGTTAATGCTGTCTTTCTTACCTTTGGAGATCCAAGATGAGTTGAACAAGGCCAAGGATGATATTAGCAAGAACATGTCATTTCTGAAAGTGGACAAAGACTATGTGAAAGTTCTGCCATCTCAAGGTCTGAGCTCGTCTGCAGTTCTGGAGAAGCTCAAGGAGTACAGCTCTATGGGTATGGTTCTTGACAAATGCATGCTACCTACTTCAGGAACCTGGCTGGGGTGGTCAGTTAATGTTTGTGAAGGTTAGAACAGTTCATCCCTGGTACTTAACACTCTCAGGAGGGCCCACTCCCTTTCTCAAACATTGACTTTCATATTTTAAAAATTATATTTAGATTTATCCTTCATCCATAAAAAAAACAAATCTCAGAGATAGTGGAACTTGGTTCTGTTTCCTTTTGTAAACCTGAATAAAACAGATACATTTGTTCTTTAAAAAGGTAATAAGTGTAATAAAAATGAAATACAGACCCATTATAGAAATTGCAAAATCTTTGTAAAGGCAAAAAAGAAAATAAAAAGCCACTATAATTCCTTCATTAAAAGATAAACACAGATTATATATATATATCAGAATGTTAATAATGTTTTTATGTAATAGACACACACACGTATATACGTGCATGAGAAAGGGTAAATGTGCCAAGTACAAGTAGTTTCATGTTTAAGAGTACAGACCATGGAATCAGCCTGGATTCACACCCTGGTTTGACCTCTTAAGGTGTTACCTTGGGTGAGTTACTTCACTTCTCTGTGCTTCAAATTGCCTCTCTTTATAATGGGCATAATAATAATAATACTTAAAAGGATGATTATAGAGACTGAATGAGATCATACATGTAAATGTATAATACCTGGCATTATAGTAAGTGCTCAATAAATGTTAATTATTATGAACATAAATGCATGTTTGTTACAGTTTAAAGTCATATTATGGATACCTTTTAAAAGTAGAAATTTTAATTTGGCATAATTTCACATTTATAGAAAATTTGCAAAGATAATACAGAGATTTCCTATATATCCCTTACCCAGCTTCTCCTGATTTTAACATTTAAAATAACATTTATCAAAACTAAAAATTTAACATTGGCACAGTTCTATTAAGTGAACTATAAATTCTATTCTGATTTCACCAGTTTTTCCACTAATGTCCTTTTTTATGTTCTAGGATCCAACCCAGTATACCACATTGTATTTCAAAAAATACATTTTAAAATGTTTAATTGAAATGTGCTGAGTTTTTGACATTGGCTGGTACAAAATTAGGTACAGTTCAAGACATATAGATGATATAAAGCTGGGATTAGCACTTTGATACCTGTGTATTAAGGATTTCTGTGACTATGAGGGCTGGTTGCTGCCACCATATTGCCTTCCCTTCCATTTTTAAGTCGCTGTCCATTGCCATACTCTATAGCAGCGGTAACAGAACAGGAAATGAAACCATGTATCCTATTTTTGAAAGTCTGGTGGCCTCAGATCTGAACACACCTGGTACAGAGCAGTGTCCTCTAACAAAAGGGGAAAGTCAAGCTGTCAGCAAGCCAGAGTTCGGCAAATTGCATGAGGTTGAGGGATTGGTCTGGATATTCACTACTCAGTCCTCTGCTCTCTTGTTGGAGCCAAGGATCTTTGCTTTGTGGAGCCCATGGCTCTAGTCTTTAATTAGTGTGTTTCTGTAATAGCTTTCTCACTACTCACTTTCAATAGGGCACAGCCATATTGTAGCAAAAGGGACCTGAGACACCCACATTAGCAGATTTGTTGGTATAACATAGAGCGTATAATGTGGAACCTCAGACAGGAAGTGGAAGGTTGGGGTCTTACCTTCTGATCAGGAACCTTTCCTGTGAGCTTCATCCCTGTGGTGGCTGTTCCTGATCCTGGATGTAGCAGAGAATGCTGCTGAAAGCAGGCTAATTCTGTGTGGGTTTTCAGACTCGTCTGAAGGAGGAGCCCCTGAGACTAAGCTATCTCACTGTGGCTCTAGTCATGGATGCAGTTCCCTGACTCGAGCCCTGATGATTGTGTACTGAAACTTCACTTTTGTGTTGCTCTTCTCTGCCAGCCCTGCTAATAACAGTTCTCACACTTCTATGATTAGATAGGAAGGGAAGGAAGAAAGAAGGAAGCATTGCTGAAAAAGGTCAAGCTAAGCCGTGCAGAGAACAGAAAATGAGTATATAGATGGAGGAAAATTGTTCTACTGTTGGAAGGCAGTTGGGGAGAGGACAGCATATTTATTGTACTAGGTGCTGTGGGTATCTTTCAGACTGTTGTTGATACTAATTGATGATCTTTATTTTACTGTAGTACCTCTATTGGAATTTTTTTCTTTCTTGACGTAAGGACACCTTTGGATTTCCACTCAAACTTCTTTTTTCTTTCATACTCGGGTTTCTTTGCATTTATTCTTTTTAGAATCTACCGGTCTTCCCGAAAGTTTCTGCTTACTGACCCAGTGGTGTTAACTTTCTTTGCAGATGTCTTGTGGCAAGAAGGGAGAGCCTCTGGAGCGGTGTACAGTGGGGAGGAGAAGCTCACCGAGCTCCTTGTGAAGGTGAGTGCCCTGTACTTGAGGGGAGTGCATGTGGTCTATGCCACTTCATGTCACCTCATTTGTGTCAAGTTTTGTAATATAAATGTCACTTAAGAAAAATTGGTTGTTAAAATAAAACTAAAGAAGTTTACAAAGTTTCTCCTCACCCAAACAGGTGAACATGTATAATATTGTCAAATACATCTTCAATCTGTAGTAAAGTTAAATGTTGTTTATGTTTCCAGGCTTTATTGACCCCCTGTAGAAGGCAGATTAATGGGGAAGAGGTAGCGTTTGAGCTTATTAATAATAAGACATATTTTGTTTGATAAGAAGAGACAAGGGATAGAAACTTGGTCATAATTTCCTATGCTACCTCTCAAGTCAGATGATTTGAGAATGAGCATGGTTTTACTTATAATGAAAATAATTCTCATTTTTTTGTTGACTTTAGAATTGCCTTTAGCATCTATTTCTAGTCGGATTTATTTTTGAAATCCCACTTTGTCATATAAAATTGTCATTGACTGATGGTCTCAGGTCTTTGTGTTTGATTATTATAATCATGAAACTGCTTATAGCTTACTAAATATTACAGGTTTTGCTCAGCTGTATCATGACATAATGCTCCAATCTTATTTCTTTGTTTAAAAATCCTTCAGTGGCTTCCTATCATTTGCAGAATAAAGTACAAGCTGCTTATGAGGCAGAAAATACAAGTCCTTTCATGACCCAGCTCCCCCCTAGTTTTTGCAATCACTCCTGTTACTTTCCCACGTAAACACTAAGGCCTGCCTTTTCTTTTTACAGAGGACACCTTGCTCTTATGTTGTTTGCCTTTCTCTCCTTCACTCCACCTGTTCTAAATGATGAATTCCCATTTATCTCTCAAGGTTCCACTCAGCAGATGCCTCCAGACCTCTCAGGATGTTCATTATCCCTCTCTAAGGCCCCTTACCTTCATGTGCGCACATCTGGTATTGCAGTTAGAACAGTAGTTGCTTTGTGCCAGACACTCCACTAAGTGCTTTGCATGCGTTATGTTAGTTATTTGCTTATCGCTAGAACCCTATCAGATCAGTACCTTAATTATTCCTTTTAGCATATGAGAAAACTGAGCCACAGAGAGGTTATTTATCCTGAAATTACACAGCTAGAAGTGACAGGGAAGGCTAAACCTTCAAACCGAGTCTGCTTGGTGTTTTAGTCTGTGCTTTTAACCACATTTATACTTCCTCTCCTACCACACTGTAAAATAATTTATTTGCATGTCTGTCTCCTCCACTACATTTTGATCTTCTTTAGGTTGGGGAACATATATTACCATTTTTCCAGTTTCTACTGTTGTGCCTGACACCTAGAAACTTTTGTTTAGTGTATGATTCTTTGTCCTGTACAGTGTAATAGTCTCACTTCATATCTGCTCGCATTCCTTTGCAGGCTTATGGAGATTTTGCATGGAGTAATCCCCTGCATCCAGATATCTTCCCAGGACTACGCAAGATAGAGGCAGAGATTGTGAGGATAGCGTGTTCCCTTTTCAATGGGGGACCAGATTCCTGTGGATGTGTAAGTATATGCAAGTGGCATCCAGTAATCTTTTTTTTAAGCTTAAAACAATAGAATTTACTTAGAACATTTTACTTTTTTAATTACACAAGTGATATGTGATTATTGTGGAAAGATTCAGATTAACAATAATTTAAAAATACTGCTTGTAATTTTGTAATTCATAAGATATCAACGTTTTGGCATATATTCTTCTAGATATTTTTCTCTTGGATTTTTTACTTTGAAAAACTTTAAACTTACATAAAGTTGCTAGAATAGTTTAAAGAACACCCTAGATTCACTAAATATATTTTGCCCTATCTGCTCTCTGCTCCTTTCTCTCCCTCCCTCTCTTTCTTCCACCCACCCCACCCAGCTTCCTACCCATTTACTTATATAATTTTGTTGAACCATCTCACAGTTTTTATGTGTTTTTTTTAAGGTGAAGAGAATCTTTTTTTAAAAAAAAAGTTTTTACTGATTTTAGAGAGAGAAACATCAAAGTGAGAGAGAAACATTCATCAGCTGACTCCTGCAAGCCCCCTACTGGGGATGGAACCCAAAAACCTGGGCACGTGTCCTCTCCAGGAATGGAATCGTTGACCTTTTGGTGCATGGGACATTTAACCAACTGAGCCACATTGGCCAGGGCTTGTAGGTTTTTTTATATACTTTCTTGTTTTACTTGAGCTGGAAGTTTACTTTCTGATTTTGCTATAAATCGAATTTCATTTAGTTGGTTTAGGAATAAAGAAAGAGGGTTATATATTTAAGACACACATGTTTCAACTGTTCTTTCCATTAGACATTTGTTTGTTTTCCTAAACTTTGATTGATAACTTCTGTTTAGATTTGTTGCTACAAGCTGATATTGTCTTCTTTGAAAAAATGAAATCTCAGCTTATGCAGGATAGAGAGTTAGATTTAATGCAGTGTGCTGTAATGGTAACCTAGAGGTGCTAACCCTATCAGATACTTTTATAATTATTAGAAAGTCTGCAAATTTAATTATCAAAGAGCCCGTCCAAAGACAGTAACATTTAATAGTTACTTTTTTGTTTTTCCTAGTAAGCTGTATTGTTTTACTATTATGTTGGCACCATAGTAAATCAACATGTTCAAATATTCAGTAGCTAGCAGAACTGGTATTCATGGCATTCATTTCCCAAAGATAATTCCAAAACGTTTACAAACTGAACCAATAATGGATTCCCTTACGGTGTTTTGATGAACACAGTGCCATAGAGGGGAGATGATGATATACTTACAGTATGTAGGTATTCTCCTGTGCCCTTAGACGATGAACTTTTAAGAGACCAAAGGTTAAACCAGCACAAAACAGTTTGGCCTTACCCAGTAAAGTTGAAGATACACGTCTTATGACCCTGAAATTCTGCAACTCAGGATATATCTTAGAAAAACATAGGTATATCAGGGTAGATGTATATTCATAGCAGTATTGTTCATGATAGCTAAAATCTGGAAACAATTCAAATGTCTATCAACAGTAGAGTGATACATTGTAGGATATTATGTGTGCTTCTGTCTGTTCTGGTTGTTACTCAAAGTGATGCCCAAATTGCTCCATTTTTGGCCAGTGGGAGCTTTCTAATTTTGGCTCCTGGGCCCTTTTGTGAGACTTTGTAAGCTCCCATTCTTTTTTTGTGGACAAAATATTTTTATTATTCCATGTTCATCTTGTACATTTATGCTCTAGACCCAGAGTCAGCCATTTGTCCAAGGAACCCTGGTTGATTTATAACTATGTAAAATATTTACATGGTTTCTAAGTCAAATTAATGAGAACAAGATAGATTTTAAAACATTGACTAGAAAAAAAATCCAGAGAGACAAATAAATAGTACAAAAGAGAAGTTAAGAAACATGAAGGATAGAGTGAGAAGGGCTAAAACAGGGTTTAAAGCAGCCAGAAAGAAAACCTACCTGTAAAGATGAAACTATTAGAACAACTGATATTCTCAATAGCAGCAGTGGCTGGGGTGGTTGGGGGTAGATGAAAAGACTGGCTGTGAGAACTGGCCATTGTTGGAGCTGTGTGATCAGCTGGTTTTATTACTTCCCTGTTTAGTTGTGTCTAATCTACACTTCAATCTTCCATTGGGTTTTAAAATTTTGTTTACTGTATTTTTCATTCTCAAGAATTCTGTTTGGTTTGTTTGTTTATTTATTTATTTAATCCTTACTCAGGGACATGCTTAGAGACAGGGAGGGAGGGAGGGAGGGAAGGAGAAACATGGAAACATTAATGAGTGGCCTTTTGTAGGCGCCCCAACCAGGGATCAAACCCACAACCCAGGTATGTGCCCTGCTCAGGAATCAGACCAGCAACCCTTCGGTGCACAGAAGGACATTCAACCAACTGAGCTACTCTGGCCCGGCTCTTCTGTCTGTCTGTCTGTCTGTCTGTCTGTTTGTTTGTTTGTTTTGTAAATCTGCTTGGTGGTTTTTATTGTCCCTTGGCTTGTAGTTTACTTAAGTGTTTTGTTCATAGTGACTTGATATTCCCTCCTGACGGTTCCATTGTTCATGAGCCTGCCTTTCTGTTCCTGCTGGTTTTATTCATGTCATCTTGTATTCTTACAGTTTCATTTTGTTTTTTACTGTAAACTACTCATTTTCCTGGGAGCTTAACTTTGAGGCCTAGAGTGAAGTTAGTTCTTCCAGAAAAGGTCTGTAATTACTTTGTTGTCGCTGGGGAGTTGCTGGGAAGTGCTGCCATGCTGGAACCAATTGCAGTCCAGTTCTCAGCTCAGTTTTGCACTGCAGAGGTAGTGTGAGTTCAGACCACAAGCTCACATGAAAGGTGTCTCGTTAGGTCCTTACTTTTCTTTACCCAAGCAACAGGGTTGAGAAAAGCAGTTTTTCTTGCTGTCCCTTTCTGTTCCAGTGGGATTTGTTTCTTGCACCCTGCAGACTGTGGGCATAATTCCATTTTCCCCAGCCACTTCCCTTCCCGTTAACCTCCTTACTTTGGGCAGGCCTTAAATTTACCTCCTGTTCCTGAGTTGCAGAGGGAGTTTAGGTCTCTAGGGGCTGGAAGCCACCCTTAGGGTTAAAGCTGGCTTTGGCACTCGCTTATCTTGTAGGATTCTTGGTTTTGCTTTGTTTGCATATATTCTTTTATGTTAGCACAGTGGTGGATATAAAAAAAAATGTAATGTTTGTTTTATCAGGCTTTTTAGTTGTTTCAGGTAAGAGGGTTGCCCGAGGCGTATAATCTGTATCGCTGGAAATAGAAGTTCCATAATTGTGTGTTTTTCCCACGTGAGAGACCTTTGTGTACTTGGAAAGCCTTTTTACGCCAAATGTCTCCCCCGTGTTTTTCCTAGGTTACTCGCTGTTCCTTAGAGAACATGGTTTCCAGACAGGTTGCCAGCCGTTCCCGTCATTCTCTGACTAACCAGATGGGCACAGTCCTCCAAATGGAGTGACATTGAGCTTGCAGTCTCTTTCTTATCTGGGCTCACTAAACGTACCTTAAACCTTCCCTCTAAGTCAGTCTTTATGCTCAGCGTGTTCATTTTGTTCCTTGCGGCTTCTCCGCATTTACTGGCTCTGTATTGGTGCTGTTTGGCACTTTGTCTTTAAGGTCTGCAGTCTCGTTTTGTTACTCTGGCTTCCGGCCTTTCAGCTCTTGTTTTCTTGAGCTCATGCTCTTGTGATACCATCCTGCAGTGAGAAACAGTTAGGAGGGATTTCCTGCTGTTCCTTAGGTTTGGAGCTGGGCTTTTATTTTGCACACTACTTTTTTCTTTGTATTTGCTTGCATTGTTACCGTGCCATTTTCTTTCACCTTGGCTCATGCTCAGGTGGCTCTCTAGACCTTCTATTTGTTCTGATGCACGGTGGGTGATTTCTCATCTGAGAGTATTTGGTTGAGGCAGGGCTTAGCTAAAGCTTTGTTTCACCTGTATTTCAATATATCTAGGTCTTGTCTTCTGAGAGTTTGTTAAAAGTTAATTACCAGAGTTCACACTGCCTAGTTGGAAGAGAAGAGTACCCTTTGGGCTTTGATTATTTCTTTAACCCATTCTGTATTCCTGCAGTCTTCACTTCAAAGAATCAGTCAAGGTTGTTCTCTTTCCATTTTGCTTGTATCTTCCTAGCCACCATGTTTACCCCTCTGAAGATCAGGAGAGAAAATAAGGAAAGCCCTTCCATTTGCTTCTCTGAAGATTTGGGGGTGTTAATGAAAATTCTCAGGATTTTGCTGACTCGCCTGGAGAATATCCAGGGCTTAGGAGAGGGATTAGGAACTGTGTTTTGCTCTCTGCTGTGGATTGGAGGCTTGTTTCTTTTTTCCATTGCCAGTATTTGAAGTTGATTGCATCAGATTATCTCTTTTCCTTGTTTGGTTGTTGTTGCATGTTTTTACCACTTTTTTCCTTCATTCTTACAGGTATTGGGAAAGAGAAAATCTGTGAAGTAGTTAGCCTTCCATCCTAATCCAGAAGTCCAGCACTAGGGTATTTGTGTTTTGTTTTTGCTCAGGGACAATTAAGCCGTGCTTCTCTCATTATGATCTTTTTCAGTGGGTGTGTCAGGGCTCAGGAGAAGGATGGAGACTAAGGTCCCCAGTCTTTGTAACACTTAGACTTTTATAAGATAACTGATTGTCTCCGGGATTATTTGCGCTCTCCTTAGTCCCTGTCTCTCCCGAGGAGCTGCTTTTGGTGAAGAAAGTTCCAAGTTCAGAGGAGGGAAACATGAAGACAAAGCCTAAGGGTTGGGCTGTTTTTAGACTATTCCTATTTAAGGTATTAAGCTTCTCTTTTTTTGTTTTTCAGCCTTCAACTTTTTTTTCCTTTTATTAACTTCGTTTGCCTCTAAATGGATGAGAGGTGACTATATACCAAAAGAAATTAGGTTGCCCAGGAAACTGGTCTTGGCTTACGCAAATATCATTAGGCCCAAACACCACCTAAAAGAAAATCTTCCCAATAGGTCATGTTCTATTCTTGTTTTCTGACATACATTTCATATATTAGAGTAAGCATTTTTATAAATGTTAAAAGAAGTTGACTAACATAACAAGTAGTTATTGAGGTCTTTACCTTCTTTCTTCACACCTAAATTTTCCTTTTCCTTTTCCTTTGGGTGCAGGGAGAGGAGGCACATGGGAGACTAGCAGCATACTTAATCACAGAATTTGGGGATCAGAAAGAAGAAGAAGTAGAATTGAGTTATCCCTGCTTTTACAGTAAAAAAAACACTGGTGTTCGCTTAACAAATATAGATGTTGATTGGATTAATTATTGGACTTAAAATAGGATGTGTGAAGTGAGTAACTAGGGTTTGAAAATATTTTTGCTTATGTCATTACTTGACCTTCGTAAGAGATGAACTCCCTGGAGATTGACTTTGCTGGTCCTTTCCTGACTTTCTTCACAACTGGTTTGACTTCACATGTGACATTCTGAGGTTTTATGCTAGACCACAGGACTTGCTGATTGGCAGAGCTGACCTCAACTGTAAGCATTTTGTCTCCTCCAGCATTGAAACGCAGAGACCTACAAACAAGCGTCCTATGCCCAAATTCAGTGCATTACTTTGTGGATGATGGTCACGTGTTTCATGAAGACTTCCTGAATCAAAAAATGGCTAACTTTTCTCAGCTGATCTTCCATGTGACTCCTGACTACTGGGTTTTTTATCCAATGCTATTTTTGTCCTATATGTGGATATTATTTTAGGAAATTTCAGTAACCACCCTCCCATTCCATCTCATATTAAGCTACAATAAATACAAAAATGTAGAAACTTTTACTTCTTATCAACAGATGCTAATGGGTGACATTGGGCAAATCACTTTAGTCTCTTAGCAGCTCAGTTTTCTCACCTGTATAATGAAAAAGCTATATAAGATGATGAGTCTTTGGAAATGATAAATCTAAGAAAATATCCACCTAGCTCAGTGCAATGGCTTTTCTTTTTCTGTTTGTTTGAAAATAATTCATTCTCAGATGTTATTAAAAGATAGCCGGTTGGCCTTGGCTGGTGTTGCTCAATGGTTAGAGCATTGGCCCTCGCACGAAAGCGTTGTAGGTTCCATTCCTTGTTGAGGGCATGTACTTTTGCAGATTCAATTCCCTGCCCGGTTAGGGCATGTGTAGGAGGCAACCAAGTGATGTGTCTCTCTCACATCGATGAGTCGTCTCCCTTGCGCCCCCCCCCCCCCCCCAGTCTGTCTCTCCTTCCCTCCCTCCCATTCTCTCTGAAAAGAAATGGAAAATATATCCTCGGATAGGGTATGACATGCTAGTCATAGATAGGCATGACTTGCCTGTGCTAGTCATGGTTTACTGATAATCACATCAGGCATTACGAATGTTAATTAAGGGTCTGTTAGTTGTCTGCTATAGGCTTGGTGCTAGGAATATTGTCCTGAACAGCTTGGTCCCCACCTTTATGAGTTTGTAGTACACTGAGGATAGTAGGATGAATGAAATGACCTCTGAGTCTTTTGTTGCCTATATCAGAGTTGCTAGACCTAGCTTCAGGAAATCATTTTACTTCACTTAAAAACATTAGAATTTTTGTTTTGATTTCAGATCAGGTAAACAATTCTTAAGTAAAGGCTTTTGCTTTTCTCTTTGAAACTTGTCAAAAACCATAAGTCCACTTTGGAATGCCTAAATATCTCTTCTTGGTCTTCTAATGAGTGTCAGGTTCTTCAGTGGGCATTGAAAATTTAAATCAGAGTCAGAAATCCTGATGCTTTTGAATGGTGTAAAATGACCTATTCTATATGCAATTGGAAGAATTAAGGTGGAAATGGATTGTGCATAGATCTGGGCAGATGTGCATGTGTCCAGACACTGCCGAAGTGCTGCTCCTTCTTATTTAGTGTTTTTACTCTTCTGAACCTAGCTAGCTTAAGTTTAGCCAACAAAGCCAAGTTTCTCTTCTGGAAGACATGGCAGTGTGTGCTCTGCGGCATGCAAAACATTATCTCTTTCTGTATCAGCTGTCATCAAAAACTGGGCTGGAAGTGCATGCTGATAACTATCCCTAGCTTCCCTCCACAGATGGCATCTCTTCTTTTTTACAGGTGACTTCTGGCGGGACAGAAAGCATACTGATGGCCTGCAAAGCTTATCGGGACCTGGCCTTAGACAACGGGATCAAAACTCCAGAAATGTATGTATATGTGGTTGTGTCGTTCCCCTGACTCCCCTCTTAGATCTCTCTGTTTGGAATGCTGCCATGTGAAACGCTCTGTGTGTTTTTAGCTTCTCTTCGTCTGGCATTCTAGTCTTTCCTGTTGCCCTTGACCCTTATCCCTTCACATTCGCCGAAATCCTAAGTAGATCAGCCTGTTCATTTTCAGAACGCCCCCTCCCCCACCCCACCCCCACCTCTGGTTTGTACATGGTATATAAACTGCAAACAAGAATGAGATCCTTTTTCTAAAAGTGACAGTGATAGGACTACATCTTTGAATTCTGTGATATTGATTACAAGTTATCTGAAGCCTAAGGAAAGCTCTCTGTTTATCTTAGTTCAGTGAAAGTTAGTTATATAACAGGCTGCCTTGGGGTTCTCCTAAGGTAATTTTAACCTGAGGGTAGAAATGTTTTCTGGGATGAAAAAATATTTAAATCTTTTTGAGAGTTACCCATATTGCCACCCCATGGACATAGTTTTGATATTTGGTTGGGTTTTTTTGTCTAGACCCTCTCCTTCTGCAGTGTGTTTATACATTGTTTGGGGTAATGTTTTTACCACGAGTGTCAGTGACTAAGGGCATCGTTGCACATGATCTCATGCTATGATTTATACTTGGCCTAAGAGAATAAATCAGGCTGCCACCTTTCTTCAAACATAAGTCTTTGGTGCTTGGTACTTACTCAGTAATAGAGATTTTTCTCCCTTAAAGGGAACAGGTTAAATTTTTTTATTTTTTATTTTAATCCTCACCTGAGGATAGTTTTCCCATTGCTTTTCAGAGAGAGTGGAAGGGGGGGGAGAGAGAGAGAGAGAGACATTGATGTGAGAGAGACATATCAATTGGTTGCCTCTGGCACTCGCCCTGACCTGTGCCAGGGGTGGAGCCTGCAACCAAGGTACGTACCCTTGGCCAGAATTGAACCTGGGAACCCTTCAGTCTGCAGGCCGTGCTTTAACTGCTGAGCTGGAACAGGTTAATTTGAAGAGCGGAGCTGTTAAGGAAAGTCTGAAAGCAAATACTTAACTATGACTCAGTTTACTTTTTCAATACTATTTGAAATGCTGCTTCCAAGTGTGTAGTACAAATGGGGATTATAGTTTCTTATAGGATCATGGTCTTTCAAAGATGCAGGGGACCTTTGGTCTGGTTCTTGACTGCTGCTTTAACATCCCTGCCAAGCAATCTTAACATTTTCTGCTTGAACATGTATCGGATCAGGAAGCTTACTCTCCACTGATGTACCCATCTCTGGACAGGCAACCACTAAAAGGCTCCACTTTATGTTAAGCTGATCCAAATTCCCTATCCTTTTACCTGTCAGCCCTAATTTATGCTTTGGATCCTTTGATGTGGGATTACTTCCAAGTTCTTCCTGTTGTCAAAATGATTTCCTAAACAGGAGAGAGAACATTCTCTAGAATATTTCTCTTTTTGTGCTTAAAAAAGTAAATATAAACACTTTAAAAATTTTGAGGAAAAGTAATCAGAAGTTGACTCCTGGCTGTTTAGATTAGCTGCTGACTATGCTCTCTCTTGAACCTCATTTTGATCTGAATTTCATCATTCTCTTCTTCCCTGTCATTTAGCGTGGCCCCCCAGAGTGCCCATGCTGCATTTGACAAAGCAGCCCATTATTTTGGGATGAGGATTATACGCGTCCCACTGAACAAAATGATGGAGGTGGATGTTCGGGTGAGTTCCTCTGAAGGGCCATTGTCTGCCCTGGGCTGCGAGGGGCAGGACGTGTACCCGCTTGACTGCTTTGTTGCAGTATCACACGCAGATGGGCTCAAAATGCCTTTGATTGTAGCAGCCAGAGCCACAAAAACTTCCACTGGCAGTGCTTAGTGGTTGCAGCTTCAGTGTTTTCACAGATTCATCTGTTCTAATGGGAAGATGAATCTAGTCCCTAACTTTAAAGACCTGGGTTTTTTTTCAGCACCGTCACTTTCTGCTCTCTGTAAAATAATCATGGTCTAACTTGCCCCAGGACTCTCACTCTTGTGTTTTTAAAATATATATTTTTAATCCTCACCCAAGGATATGTTTTTGATTTTAGAAAGGGAGAAACATCAATGTGAGAAACACAGATTGGTTGCCTCCTGAACTCACTCTGACCGGAGATAGAACCCTCAGCCTGGGCATGCGCCCTGACTGGGAATAGAACCTGCAGCCTTTTGGTGCACAGGATGACGCTCCAAGCAGCTGAGCCACCCGGCAGGTCATCACTGTGGTTTCATTTGGCCTGAGTTAGCACCACTGCCATTTGAAAGTAATGATTTTCTTTCATAAGTAAACTATTGTAACTTGTTAGCACTAACATTATCCCCCCTTTATCTTTATTAAGGCATTAATGGACAATTGACAAATTAAAAATTGTATATATTTAAGGTATACAACTTAATGTTTTGGTATAAGTATACACTGTGAAGTAATCAACACAATCAAGCTTTTAGCATTTTCATCACCTCACATAGTTAACATTTTCATTTTTTTTCATGGTTAGACTACTTAAGACTACCCTCTAGATCTCTAAGCAAATTTCAAGTATACAAATTTCAGAGAGAGGAGGGGAGAGGGAGAGAGAGACAGAAACGTCAATGATGAGAGAGAGTCATTGATCAACTGCCTCCTGCATGCTCCCCCGTGGGGATCGAGCCTGTAACCCGGGCGTGTGCCCTAACCAGGAATTGAACCACAATCTCCTGGGTCTTAGGTCGATGCTCAACTGCTGAGACATGCCGGCCAGACCAAGTTCAAATTTTTTAGATTCCACATATATGTAAGATCATATAATATTTGTCTTTCTGTCCCTGGCTTATTTAAGTTAGCCTAGTGTCCTCCAGGGTCATCCATGTGGTCACAAATGGCAGGACTTCTTTCCTTTTAAGGCTGAATAATACTCCTTTTGTAATTAATTGTATGCTTTGCATTTGTATAGAACTTCCCATGTTCAGAGTGCTATCGGAATTGCATTGTGGCCTTATGACAGCCCAGGGAGGTCGTAGAAGCTGTTAATATTATTGCAGTTCACAGATGAGGACGCAGACTGGGTAGACTGAAGTAGTTTACACCAGGTTTCCCTGCTAGTAGATGGCTCTTTTGCCTCTTAGCCCAGTATTCTTTTCACCCTCACAGTGATTTTGCTGTTTTTGTATTGTGCTCTCAGATTCTTTTCCCCAAATGGACCCATCCGACCTCGTTTGAGTTCTGCAACTATGGTGGGAGGTGGGCTTCTCCCGGGTTGGAGAGGTGAAGGATGGGGCAGTAGCAGACTGAAACTCTTAAGTTCATAGCCTAGATTAATCTTGAAAGTGGAACAGGAGAGTAACAGACATGGATGCTCATTTTCTTTTCCATGTGTAACCCTAGGCAATGAGAAGAGCCATCTCCAGGAACACTGCCATGCTTGTCTGTTCTACCCCTCAGTTTCCTCACGGTGTGATAGATCCTGTCCCTGAAGTGGCCAAGGTATGTGAGAAAAATGGACTATGAGGCAGTGAAACAGATTTTAAAATAGAATCTCACGGTACAGTTCTTGGCAAGTGGAAGTGATTTGGAGTTTAGATTTTAGCGCAGTAGTGCTGAGTATCTCTCATCAGCTCTGCAGTAAGCCCTGCAGCTCTATTTGGAGCCTCTGCAAGTTACTGGCTTCTGCTGTGGGGGAGGGATAATAGAAGGAAGAAGCCTTTGTTTAAATGGGATATTTGGAAGTAGAACTAACATTTCAGTTCAGATCAGGAAATGATCTGCATTTAGGAGCATGCCTACCAAAGGGTGGTATTCAGCAGGATGCTCCATAGCACCGCCTCCCTCCTTCCTCACGTGGCAGTTACTAAGCAGGACCTTTACCGCTCCAGAGGCGGCCTGGATCCCAGTGCTACTCATTTTCTGAATGATTTTGCAGTGAGTTTGAGGCCCTGCAAATTTAAATGTAAAATAAACACCACATTTCAGATGAATTATTCTGTAGGCTAAATACATTTGAAAGATGAGCTTTTTTATTAGGAATGTCAGAAATAGCCAGTTTTTTTAAAACATGGGAGATACAGTACACAATGGCCTTGTGGTTACTGCCCACTTTTCCACCCATGTCTTGCAAAATTTTTGTTATAGGGCTATAGATGAAATTCTCTTATGGTCTTTGTTTTTTGGAACCAGCTGGCTGTCAAATACAAAATACCTCTTCATGTAGACGCTTGTCTGGGGGGCTTCCTCATCGTCTTTATGGAGAAAGCAGGATACCCACTGGAGCAGCCATTTGATTTCCGAGTGAAAGGTGTGACCAGCATTTCAGCGGATACCCATAAGGTGAGCTAGGGAAGGGACCAGATGTTAATCAGAGTAGACAGTTGATTATTTTGACTATTATCAACAAAATAAATTGATGAAAGCATTAGCTTTCCCCCAAAATGTAAAATTAAACCTGGCTCTTTGCTTTCACCAGGGCAGCTGATTCAGGTGACAAGGTGTAGTGATAGAGGTGACAAGCAATATGGAAAAGAACCTATTATCTTTGTGTCTTATGGCTGAGAGAATTCCTATAACTGGGACATGTTAGTGTAGTGGCTCTTACAAAAGAGTTCCCTGAAGCCTTGAGATTATTTGGGTGGAGGGTGGAGGTGAGGTTGATTTTGGAATTCCTGAGAGGAGGTATGTGAATGCTGCAGCTCCCATCCTCCTGGGGCTCCTGCACCTGAGTGACAGGAGTGTGCTGAGGGGAGTCCTTTGGAAAAAGGGAAGAACTTAACATGTTCAGGAATGTTCGGCTTGTAATGTTTGAAACGTCCATGCCTGCCACCCCTCATGGACTGAGACAGTAGATCAGCTCATTGTAAAGCTGGATTAAGTAGCTTCTAGATTCTGAACACCATGATCTTGGAAAGGAAGTGCATACTAAGCAGAAAAGGATGGGCGAGAAGGGAGTCGGGTTGTGATTGTAGCTGCCCGAGTGACTTGGACTCCTGGCTTCCAATGGAAATTTATCTTTGTTTTCATCCTGACATACTGCCCTAGAATATTGTTTTAAATAAGGAAAACCACGTCCTGGGCGCGAGAGGGGAAGTAAACTGATTAGCAAGACCAGACACTGTTCTTCCTGGGCCTCAGATTCCTCATCTCTAACATAGAGAATTTCAACTCCATTCCTTTAGTTCTCTCTACCCTTTAACATTGTAAGTTTGAATTTTTAATGTGAGTGAGACACATCATAGAGAGTGTGAGGGAGAAATTGGCGTGATCAGCGTTCCAGCATGCCATGCAGAACTGTACATTCACATGTCTGCTTCTCCCCCTCAGTATGGCTACGCCCCCAAAGGCTCTTCAGTGGTGTTATACAGTGACAAGAAGTACAGGAGCTATCAGTTCTTCGTTGATCCAGATTGGCAGGGTGGCATCTATGCTTCCCCAACCATCGCAGGCTCGCGGCCTGGTGGCATTAGTGCAGCCTGCTGGGCCGCCTTGATGCACTTCGGTGAGAGCGGCTATGTTGAAGCTACCAAACAGATCATCAAAACTGCTCGCTTCCTCAAGTCAGAGTATGTGGAAGATTGGGATTCTGCCTTGTCTCTTGCTTTGTCTGCTAGTGGGCTCAAGTCATCTGCCTGGCCAAGCACCTATAGCCCCAGCCCATTTGCTGTCTTCCTGAGAGACCAAGGGTTTAGGACAGCAGCTTAGGAGTGTGGTGCTGGCCTGGGACGATAAGTTCCCTTGCTCTGCTGTGGCTGGGAGTGTCAGATCAGGGCTTCATCTAGGCCATCTTGTTTGCAAGGATGTCTTTAACAACTGGCAGCTCTTACCAAGTGCTGGGGGACAGTTCAATGGTTAAGATAAGATAGTGGTTCTGAAATTTGAGTATGCATCCTGATCACCTGGAGAGCTTGTTAAAATGCAGATTGCTGGGCTCTGCTCCTAGAATTCTGATTCAATAGATATGGAATGGGGGTCTGAGGATTTGCATTTCTAGGAAGTTCCCAGTGGATACTGATACTGCTGGTCTAGGAATTACACCTGGAGAATTACTGGAATAAGAAAAGAATTGGAGAAGGAATAGGGAAGGGTGGTGATGAAATCTTGGGTTAAGCTAAGGTAGAACTAAGCTGTGTGCTTTTTTGAGCATATCTGTTCCCATATTGTCTGCCTGTCTATGTGTCACCGGGGGTTGGGGAGGCTTTCTCAGAATCTTGAGGGTGAATGAAAGTGGCCTGTGGGCATGTCTCATTTGAAAAAGGCCCACATATGGTTCTGATATACCCGTCTGTTGAGAACTGCCATACTAGTTCTTGCTTTAGAGATTACATAACATGACTTTTTTAAGTTGGGGGGGGGGGGGAGGGATTATTTTTCCAGGATTTTTTTAAAGTGTATTCCCCTGGGGTGATACCATAATTTGGAAGTTGAGCAGACTAGTGAGGAGCCAGTGATTCTGATTCATTGCATCTAGAAGGGATTTGGGCCTTTGAATATTTGTAATGTTTAGGAATCACTGATCTCAGTCTAGATTAGATGCCTTACTTTACAAGATGAGAGAACTAAAGCCCAAAAGATTATATTATAAGGGAGATGTTGGGTGATTAAAGAGATGAAGACCAGAGGACCAGATGTGGCTGAATTTTCTTTTTATTCCTTTTCTTGTTTTAAGACTGGAAAATATCAAAGGCATCTTTGTTTTTGGGGATCCTCAGTTGTCAGTCATTGCTCTGGGCTCCCATGATTTTGACATCTACCGACTATTTAACCTGATGACTGCTAAGGGGTGGAACTTGAACCAGCTGCAGTTCCCATCCAGGTAAATCTGAAGAAGCCTCGTTCCCCTTCTTTGCTCTGTGACTTTTGAAGAACTTGGGTAGCAAGATGACCAGAAGTATAAAGAGCCCAGCTGTAGTGGCAACTGTAGTATCTAGGATTTCTGTCTTACCACCTGGAGTTAATATCAAAACAAGACCATTATCTTTAAATTCTGGCAAAATTAGGTGGCATCCTCTTCAAGTCAGGGGTAGGTTCATAAGATCCCCACCTCCGCTGTCTTTCTATACACTCAGATCTGTCTTATACACAGTCATCAGATTGCTCTTATAAACTGACTTGTAACCTGAGTAATATTTAGCTCAAAACCTTTCAGAGGGCTTCTAATCATTCAGGCCTGCTATTGTCTTCTTTAATGTGCTTTTCTAACCTCATCTTCCATGATGCTTTAAATCAATACTCCACCCCAATAGAATAGGTCTCTTCAGTGTCCTCCATGTACTCCTGAACCTTTCACAGGTTAGCACCATTGCCAATCCCATTTGGACTCTGCCTTTTCTCTTCACAATCCCTCTGGTCCCCAGTCTCCCTCTGGGGGAGCTAAAGCTAGTTTGCCATGACATCCTTCAAGACCCCAGCCTATGTGTGGCACTGTCCCCATGAGGGTTTATCATCTAAGTAAGAGATAAGGCATCCCGTTGGTGGTCACATGGCTGAAGGACTAGCGGTGGACAGTTTCTGAGGGGAAGGGTGGGACAGAACAGCCACTGTCTTCATTCTATAGGGTGGCCCTTGATCAGGCCAAGAAACCCTCCTGCCAGCCCGTGCTTGACAACCCATGTATTTGAGAGCCCTGGTTCCCAGGCCTGGTAACAGCATGGATGACTTGTCACAAATAACATGAAGGAGCATGTTATTTCTGTATTTGGGGCTGCTTTATTATAGAACTTTTTTCCCAGGCTCATCTCTCTCCGTCTCTTTCTTCTCCCATAGTATTCATTTCTGCGTCACGTTAGTGCACACCCGCAAGCGAGTAGCCATACAGTTCCTGAAGGACGTCCGAGAATCTGTCACTCAGATCATGAAGAATCCTAAAGCAAAGGCCACAGGAATGGTAGGGACACGGGACTTTTTCTTCTCTGGTAGTTTAGGTGTTGCAAGGGAGGGGCTGAAAGAACCAGATGACCTCGAGTCTGTTGCTGCCCCTGCCCCTTATCCACAAACCTGTTTCCTTATTCATTGTAGCTGATGACCTCTGCCTCACATCCCAGGGTTTGTTAGTCTCCACTGAGACATACTGTATTTAAAGCACCTTGTAAATTTGGAAGTGCTGCATACAGAGGCAGGTAGTGGTAGTGTCCATTTACAAAGAAAAACTTGACACAGGAAAGGCAATAAACCAATTTTCTCTGGAATTTCCTACAGAAAATCCCACAGGATAGTTCCTTTGGGCAGAAAGGCAGACAACTAGCAAGTACCTGGGAGAAATTTATTGTGCCAGCTGTCTTTCTGACAGACTGGAGCCTGGGGTGGGGATGGAGTGAGGGAGAGGAGGGCACATGGAGGGCAAGGACCGGGGAGGAGATCACAACCGTTCCTCATCGTCACTAATAACAATTCTTTGACTGGATTTGTAGGGCGCGATCTATGGCATGGCCCAGACCACCGTCGACAGGAACCAGGTAGCAGAACTGTCCTCGATCTTCCTGGACAGCCTTTTCAGCACAGACACTGTACCTCAGGGCAGCCAGATGAATGGTTCTCCAAAACCCCGCTGAGCCCGGAGGGGCTTCTGGCCCTCAGAAGGCTCTGGGGTGTGGAACAGGCCACACGCAGTTTCCACATCTGGTCTCGCTCCATAGCGCACAAGACAGACGGGACAGCTCGACCCTCAGGATTCATGTTCCTCCTCTTGTCATCCTTTTGTGGGTTTAATGTGAAGACCCCTAAGGATTCCATTACATAATTTTGCCCTTGTTCTAAATATTAACTAGGAATTGTTTTAACCATTTCCTCCCTAACCTCTCAGCTTTTACCTTCACTTAATCATTGTGTGGCAGCTCTGACCTGTCCTGATTCCTTGGAGAAGCTGGGGTACAGTTTATGAGGTAGAAAAAGGTTTTTTGTCATCTCAGGTAAATTGGCTTAGTCAAATGGGATGCACTCATGTAACAGAAGTTTCCCGGGTGGCTGTTAGGTAGCTCTAAGCAGGAGGCCCTTTAAGCCCTGCTCTTCGAGTGGGTTGGTTGTCTCTCTTAGAGTTACTTTTCCTGAAACTTGTATTTTTCCAGGACACAGATTGACCAGGATAGGAGCGGTCAGTCTGCCAGGACGGCATGTGGAGTGGCACATTGTCCTCTTCTGATGTGTAGTCCCCATTTGATACCTAGTTCCCACCGTCTCTAGAGATTCTTATTTGAAATAATGCTGCCACTGGTTTGTTCTTAGACTAGGAAGAGAATGCAATTCCCAGAGACTCTAGGACTTTCTGGTCTTGGAGCTGTCTCTCTGAATTGGCAGTTTTCAGAGCACACTCGAGCCCTCTCCTGGGCTGGAGATGACCAGAAACCAGACCCTTTTCTATACTTTTCTGAGTATCTGGGTAGGATGAGCACCCAAATTCAAATATATGTCACCAAAGTTGGTGGTGTCCCCCACTTTCACTGCTCTAAGCCATCATGTGTGAGGACATGTTTGCCAGGAGGAGCAGCTCAAAGCGTCTTCGCCAGTTGCCTTGATTTACCCTAAGTGATGCAGGGAGGGCGCAAGAGGGCCCAAAGGAAGGAAAAGTTCTCTCTCCCCTAGTGTGTTCTTCCAGCCTCTTTCCTCTTTATTCAGCTCCCAAAGGTACTATGGCAATTTCGCCTCAGGTACTAGATACTTCTCAGCCCTGGCTAGGAAGAGATAAACATTTGGAATAGGAAAATATGATGGGGTCAGTTGTAGCCTAGGGCCTGGGATTTCTTCTTACGACCAGTTGCTCAGGATGGTGCAGGGACAGGACCAAACCCTGTGCCCATTTTTCTACCTTTTTCTGCCCTGCAAGGGGCCTGGATCTAGGCTGAGCCACTGTCCTACCCTAATGACAACATATTGTATGTGTGCCTTTTTCCTCAGCGGGAAGCAGTGGTAGGCTATGCCTAACCCAGGCCCCGGGGGGCGGGGGATCAGTCTTTGAGGTTTTATTTGGGTAGGGGAGTACTTAGGATAAGTCAGGAGAAACTCCTCTGTTCCATTACCCTTCTCAGGGACTCCTGAAGATTTGGCCTCTTCAGGCTGGTATCCTCTTGCCTCCCTCACTGGGTATGCTGGCCAGGAGAGCCAACACGACCATTTCCCCAAGCTCCTTACCACGTTTGTCTGAAATGTTCTTTAGCACTGTACTTCCTACACAAAACTGTGATTGGCCATGTCATTGCAGGGCTGGGGTGTGTGTGTGTGTGTGTGTGTGTGTGTATGTATGTGTGTGAGAGAGAGAGAGAGATAGGGAGAGGCTGAGGTCCTTTGGACCTGGAAGTTATGTTCCCTCCGGTTGCTGAACTGGTGGGCACCTCCTGAGCTAGGAGGTGTGGTCAGCGCTCTGCGTGAATTATCTTTTGTGTCTCCACTGCATTCATTATGTTGGACGAAGTCCAGGGACCCAGCACTACCCAGCAGGCACCACTGTGGCTTGTCAGCTGCTAAAATGGAGAAGCATGTGTTGCTTCCAGTGTCTCCCTAGGACTGTCCCCTGTGCTGTGACAACATTGCTTCGGGGGGTGGATGGGAGTCGTGGGCTGTTTTTCAAAGGGACCTACTATAGCCACTTTATGTTTACTAGCTTTAGTTTGACGTAACATTTGTGGGCTTTCCATTCTGTGTGTATGTATCTGCATATAGTAACACCAAGTCTGGCAAAGGTGGGTGGAATGTCTTAGTGATATCATGTTAGCAGGTGTCACACTGACCTCTGCAAAAACTGTACTGTCTTGTTTCGCATTAGAGTGAATAGTCATGTGACTGTACTGCCATGTCACTTTTAATATTACCAGTTTTATACTTGGAAAATGGTACTTGCCTTCTTTAAATCTTTCCTGTCTTTAACCTCCCCCTTCCCATCTCAAGGCTCTCTTCCTAATTACAGCAATAATCTCTTAAAAAGCAATTAAGTAATTAAATGTCCCAAATCTTAATTGTTGTGGATGGTTGCATTCATTTGTTTATTTAGGCGCACATGTGTCATTCCAGATGTATTGTTGACAGCTCTTGAACTAGCTGCTGGTGAGCGATCGCCCCCTTGTGGTGAAATGGTTGTGTGTGACCACTGATAAGAGGGCAAATAGATATGAGTGGGTGAGCAGCACTCAATTCCCAGCACTTTCATGGCTCCACCAGGAGTGATTGACATACCTGTTTTAAGGAGGTCTGGAACTCAGGTCTTTAGTTCCCCAGGACCAGGGTCCTGCCTTATGCTGTCTTTCATCTTCATCATCGACTTCTGCTTATACCTTAATGATGAGTTGAGCCATCTGGGGTAGTGTCCGGCCAGCTGGGCAGTGTGGCTCTGTCTAACCAAAGGACACTGACTTCAAGCCCTGCATTTGGATTGGGAACTGATAGAATCTCTGATTAACTTTGCACTTGCAACTGCTGAGTGTCTTATTCCATTATGACTAACAAGTGAAAAGCCTTTCCAAAGGGTTATTCAGGTTCCAAAAGCTCTCATTCAGGTAACCAAGCTTTTCATCTGGCTCTGTCCATTCAGACTTTGCTAGAATTAAGTTGAGGAATGTGACCTTTGCTATAGTTTTCTGCCAGATGACTTGGCTCCCTGAGCACCTGCTTGCTTCGGGGTAAACACTAGAGAAAGAGGGGCTAGGATGTGCTTTGATAGACGTGGCCCATCTTAAGAAATGGTGTCTGGATGCTAGCCCCTTTGCCTTCTCTATGGGCTCTTGGTAGCAATGATCCACTTATAGCTAGACCCAGTAGTAACAGAAGTACTGGCAGAGGCCTATTTTAGAGCCACCACCTACAGCCTGGGGGAGCCAAAGTGAGGTGTTTGAGAGCCTTTTCTTGATTTGGAATCTAAATTGCTTTAGTTTTTCTTGTGCTCCCTTTATTATCACTTCTCTTTAACTCCATCCCCTATCATTTCAATTGTTTGAATAATTTTAGAATAAACATTTATTTCTAAAAAGTGTTGCTTGTGTCTTTGTCCCACATAAAAGTGCCTCATACAACTGTAGTGTTCTCTGAGTTGGTGTTTTCGACCCTTGATCCATGAGCATAAGCAGAGGCAGGAAGATGACACAACACAGTGTTATATGGCTTCTGTCCCCTAACCCACAGTCATCAGGTTGAAGTGCACTTAGAAACACTGAAGTCAGAGTGGAGCAGATGGGGGACCACTGTGTGAACCTTGTTGGTTCTGATATTAGGCTTTGCTGAGAACTTGCTATTAACAAGGTATGATAATCCGCACTAGCACATAGGCTGGGAAGGGGACCCTGCCAGTCCCTCTTACCAATGAGATGCTTATTTCTCACCCACCAACCTCTGCCTCTTCTGGCCTTTGTTGCAGAACCACCTCACCTAGGGTGACTGGGTTGTGACATTGCTAGATGCCTGTTCCAAGTGACCCTGGCATTTACAAGTCCATTTAGTACCCAGGCAGCCTCAGGTTAGGTGTCATAGGTGAGAACTCTTTTGTATAATGGCACACGTGGAATGACAGCCATGGGGCATGTACACGGGGTGGAGATGACACTGCTCTTGGCACCCCCTTCTCCCAGTCCTGGCACATCAGAATGTTTTGTCCTAGAGAGTTACTTACTGGGTTGGAGGACCGATCTGCGAATCAGCTTCTTAACTCTCAGATGGCAAATAGCTTGTCATCTCCTAAGCTGTAGCTTTTGTCGCAGGTCTTGGCACGCGTGTAATGCAGGAACCATTATCTCTGTTCACGATCAGCCTTCTCTGCCTCAAGAATCTGGTCTTGATTCAGGTCTTTCAGGCACAACCCAAAAGGAAACTCCAGATTCACCCTTGTTAGCCACTTCCTGTTCTCTTAGCTCTTTCCTATCCTTGCATCTAGTGTTAATTCATCCTGCTTACAAATAGTTAACTGTTTTCCTGTTTCATTCCCTTAGATCTAGGGCCTCTATGACAATGAACTCCTTGAAGGCAGGGTGGTCTGGTTGAGTAAGTTCTTTAAATGTCTTCTGACTCCAATTTGGATTGACCAGTGGAAGAGAAGATTCTAGAGCCTAAGGCCAAGTGAAACAAGAGTTTTATTTGAGGCATAAAAGCACACATAGGAGGTTTCTATCACATAGGAGAGGGTTGGCATTAGGGTTCTGGTTTCTAAGATAAGATTCTGTCTGTCTTAGACACAGCTTCTATCACAGCTTCTTGGGAAATGAATTAGAAAGGGCGCCTAGAAAGAAAGTCAATACTGTTGCTGGGAAGCTGTAAAGAATGGGAAGATCTTATTCAAATTAGTGCACATTTAATAGGGCCCCAGTGTTGAAGGGCATGGTGGGGGAAAACGGTCCAAATTCCTGGTGTTGGCAGTGAGGCTGTCATCTCTTTCTAGCCAGGACTCACCCCTAAATGGAGGCAGCAGGGAAGACTTGGCAGTTTTGACTGCAGCAACATTTGGGGGCTCCCCTGTTCTCTCCAGATTCCAGTTCAGTCAGCCTTTCCCTGAAGAATTCAGAGGAAAGGCAGGGTCTAGGTCATGGACACTGCTACTTGTTCGATGAAGCTGGCCAGATTTATGTCCCGTTCTGACAGGCCTGCACACTCATGGGTGCTCAGGGTGATGTGGACCTGAAACAAAGCCAGAGATTGGAACCAGCTGATTCCACGGACTTCACCGAAGAGCAGGAGAAAGCTGCTAGCTGTTGGGCTCAGCCACACTGAGCACCAGAGTACAGGCATACCTTGTTTCACTGTGCGTCACAGATGCTGTTTTTTACAAATTGAAAATATGACCCTCCACCCGCAAAGAGATCACAACTCGCTAAAAGCTCAGGTGATAGCATTTTTTTTAAGCAATAAAGTACTTTTAAATTAAGGTATGTACATTGTTTTTTTTTAGACATAATGCTACTGTACACTTAATAGACTACAATATAGTATAAACATAACATATATGCACTGAAACAAAAATTTGTGTGACTCGCTTTGTTGCTGTAGTATGGAAGGCAACCAGTTGATGTTTCTCTCCTTTCCCCTCTCTAAAATCAATAAGCATGTCCTTCAGTGAGGATTAAAAACAGAAGAAACTAAAGAACTCAAACTCCTACTAAACGCTGTCTATTTACAGATCATGTCTTTTAGCCTTAATAATTTTAGAAAGAGTCCAGGATAGCTCTTGGCACATGGCGGGCATTTAATGATTGTTTCAGTTCATTCAGCAGAAAACCCGATCTGTTCGCTGTGCATGGCTGTTCCTAGTTCAATTTTACTACTCCCACACCTCCAGAGAGACTGAAGCCTGCAGAGCTACGAACAATGAATACATCTGATTCCCACAGCCTGCCTTCCTTGGGTTTTGCCTTCTTGATGTCTACTTAATGTCTACTTTAACCACAAGTTATCGCACTGTTTTTAATTTGCATTTCTTTAGTTTGTAGTGAGGATATTTTCCAGGGGTGTTTATGTTGATTCTAGGAAGGAGATGGATGGAGCAGGAGTGGACATTCTCGGGGACTGTCCATAGGGAAGTCCAAGGAAGGTGGAGTTCTCAGAACTTGAACGCAGCCCAGCACAACGGGCACACATCACTCACCTTGTTGTACACGTTAAACCATTCAGGATGGTGGTCCAGTTTCTCAGCCTGCAGGGCCACTCTTGTCATGAAGCCAAAAGCCTATTTAGTGACGAGAGACCCAGGTTAGTGTTTTGAGAGACAGACTGCGGGGCACCTTTTCATGGTCAGTGTAAGGCCTCGATGCAGGAGGGCGGACAGGCTTCCTATAAGGAGTCCCCCTCTAGCTTTCATCATTCCCCCAGCATCTGAGGCTAGAGTTTGAGGGGTCTCTCTGCCTTAGGAAAAGTCTTGTTACTTAGATCACTAACAAGGTGGAAACACCGGAGAGGCGTTCAGTCTTGGCCAATCCTTTGTTTATCTAAAATGTCTTCAGATGTACTGTTTCTTACTTGACCTGTCTTTTAAGGGTTGGTTCATGGAGCCCGAGACTCATGTCTGCACTCTCCAGCTCACAAGGATGACACTTTCCGAGTAAGCTGCATTAGAGCAGTGTCTGAGAGTCTTGGCTAACAGGACTTTAAGGAAGAGGACAAGTGTGACCCCATCAGCCCCAGTCTCAAGAAAGCTCTGCCCCACCCTGGTGCCATACCCTGTTGAAGTCTTTGAAATGGAACTGCTTGCAGATGGCATCTCGGCCTTCTAGCTCGCTCCACCCCACAGCCCTCAGGTTTGGCAGCAGCTGGTCCCTCTCCTCAGCACTTAGCCTGTGTGCTTTGCCAGCCTAGGAGAGGAAAAAAACAGAGGCCCAGGGGCATTTCTTTGTATAGGACAAAGAGGGCCCAGACCTTTGGGGGAACTGAGCCAGCCTCCACTGGCTGCTCTGGACACAGGTGACAGCCAAAGGGCAGCTAGTCTAAAGCTATAGACTGGGAGGTGTGGAGGGTGGGGCCCTGCCCTGGAGGTGGGGCCCTGGCGGATGCAGTGATTAGGTTCTTAAATTTCACATTACACTCAAAAGGACAGAAAATCCTGTGCTGGCAGGTGTGGCTCAGCAGTTAGAACATCGGCCTGAGCCCTGAAGGGTTGCAGGTTTGGTTTGATTGTCCGTCAAGGGCACGTCCTGGGTTGCAGGTTTAATCCCCAGCCCTGGTTGGGATGTGTGTGGGAGGCAACCAATTGCTATGTCTTTCTCATACTGATGTTCCCCCCCCCCCCCCCCCCCCCGTGAGGATTAACAAACAAAAGGACAGAAAATCCAGAGTGTAATGCAAATCACATCGAACTAAGAACCGACCCCTGCAAAAAAAGTAAGTCTCTTAACTGATGAGGGAGTAAAAGCAAAACCGAACCCAGATGTGTGTATTACAGCACAACTTTTCAGAAAAACAGCTCCCCCTACTGTCCAACCTTCCCTTTTCAGTTACGGACCTTATGCAGTCTGCCTCCATGCCCCTACCCTTACTCACTGCCGGGTATATTAAAGAGGAAACTGAGGCCTAGAAAAGGGAAATGACCACCATACTTCCCCCAAGGCAGTGAGAGCACAGGCCCCGTTCCCAAAGGGGTTCTGTGTCTATGCGTCCCTGGGGCCGGCAAAGGGCCCAGCACTAAAGACACATTTCAGGTGGCTCTTAGCCACAGTGCAGTGGACAAGCACTGACACTGCCTCCCAGTGGGTCCACCATGACGCTCCCATGCAGCCTCTGGTTCCCCGGCCAGGGAGAGGATTCTCAGACTTCCACCGACCTTTCCTGTCAGCCTGAGCCACAGAGCTTGGTTAAAAGACGAGCCCAGCTGGTGTGGCTCAGCGGTTGAGCATCGACCTATGATCCAGGAGATCAAGGTTCGATTCCGGGTCAGGGCACATGCCCGGATTGCAGGTTCCATCCCCGCTGGGGGCGTGCAAGAGGCAGCCGATCAATGACTCTGATCATTGACGTTTCTCTCTCTCCCTCTCCCTTCCTCTCTCTGAAATAAAAAACATTAAAAAAAAAGTTGAAGTAACTTGGCCAAAGGCGATTGGCAAACCTAATGCCCCATCCGTGTATTTATCTATTGTGCAAAGTGCCCTCTGGGCAGCCCAAATTGGCACAGTTCAGGCTGTGAATGGAACCCTCAGAGAACAGAAGGCAGCAAGTCAGCAAGTCAGTTCTGTCCTCTGGGAGGATCCAGGTCCAGGAGCTTAAGGGGTCCCAGAATTAGACTCCTGAAACAGAACTTCCCAAGGACAGAAACTGTAAAGTGCTAAATTAAAAATGAATCAAGGGGGTCTGGGGAGACAATGCCAGGGAGGTTAATGTACCATTTTATGAGGCAGCCCACAGACTGGAAGCCATGGGTTGAGTTAGCAGGACTGGTTCAGGCCCCAGTTCTGCGTTTCTTCAGCCAGGTAGCCCTGTGGCACTCATCTCCGCTTTGCTTCACGGGTAAAAGGGGGCAAGCACTTCCACTTCACATCAGAAAGAGTCAATAGGACCCTTTAGTAAAATCTCTCGTTATTAAAGGAATGACACCTTCAATTTTAAAAGGAAACTTCCTGGGGCAAGTAGGCTTATGATGGGCCTTGCAGGTTTGGGTGGAATTGGAACAGTGCTCTGACAAGTCAATCTTTTTCTCCCTCCTGAAAATACGCACTCTCTCTGGACGATCTGACCTGGTCTGGCTCCCTCTAGGCTCCAGAGGCTATGGACGGTAGTAGAGATCTGCATCACACGCCCAACCGCATCTCTGTTCCAGAGCTGGCCTTTCTCAGTGGCTGATAAGCCTGTTCCATGTATCTAGGCAACCGGATGACCAGATGCCACCCCAGATATCACAGCTCACTGTTTAGTTCTTCAGCTCTGAAAGGAGCGGGTGGGTACTAGTGAGCTCCTGGGAGGGCCCCCTTTCTCTTTAGAGTCTTCTGGAATCCCCCAAGATTCACAGTTCGAGGCTGACCTGACAAGTACCTCTGGGATCAAAGGGGGTAGGGGCCATGTTTACTTAGTAAATCCCAAATCAGGCCTGGCCTGGCCTCTGCCTCTGCTTCTGGGGGAGTGTGCCCAGGGGTTACTGATTACCCACGCCCTGCCTCTTGGAGGCCTCAGTGCAACTCACAGCCTCACCACCTCCCTTTCCTCCAAGCCATAGCCTTCAAAATGCCCTCCCAGGTGTCCCTGCAGTCTGAACTGTTCCTAATGCTTTTGGGCCAGAAATGGGGTGTTTAGTAAAGCTTCTCAGGTCTAGAGGCTCCTCTCCTGGCTGCCCCCACGGCTCACCTTCACCTCACTAGCTGAGGGGTGGAGGGGCGAGGTGTGTGTGTGTCTGTGTGTGTGTAAGCACACCTGAGCACAGGGCCTGAGACCCTCCTGCGGGGGAAGCTCAGCATCGAGGACAGATGATCCTAAGCAATAGTTTGCGCTGCTGGGCAGGCCTCAAACTAGGCACCAGGGGTTGGCTTGGATGCCAGGGACAGCACAGGACACAGAGGGCTTTGCCAGCCCCTGTACCCAGAAGTGCAAGCCAGAAGGGCAGTAAACAGGCAGAAGAACTCACAAATTCAATCTCCCTCCTCACACTCACACACACAGGCGTGTCCCCATCCCCACCTCCAGTACAGAAGAGAACCTTGAACCAAAGGGGATGGTAAGGGCAGGCTCACTATGCTGTCCTTCCCCACCCAGGCCCTAGTCCCACCGCCCCACCTTTACCAGGGAGGTCACTAAGCCCCACCCAAGGGGGCACTGGCCTAGGAGCCAGGGACAGGCCTGGCTGTGACCTGGACCTGCCACCGCCCTCTCATGGCTTCAGCTTCCCCAGGAGCACCACCGGGGGTGGGGTGGGAGGGCGGCGGGGACCCCAGCTCTCCAAACCAGGCCCGTGGGAACCTGCCAGGGGCTCGGAGGACCCCTCTCCCGCCCTTCCACCCCGCACTCCCCCGCCCTGCCCTCGCAGGCGGCTGGGGCGCAGGCCCGGTGCGGCCCCTTCCTCTCCTCCGACCCCACCGCGCGCCCGCTCCTACCGGGGCCGCCCCAATCGCGGCGGCGCGCGACCCCCCTCACCATGTCGGGGCGCGGCGTGGACGCGGGCGAGCAGCAGGTGGCGGCGGGGCGGGCGGGCGCCGCGAGGTTGCACCGGGCGCCGAGGGGCGGGGCCGCGCTGGGGCCGCCCCGGGGCGGGGAGCGCGGCCGGCGGGGGGGGGGGGGGCGCGGCCCGTAATCATTAACTCCGCGGGCGCGGCCGAGCGGTCGGCCTCCGCTCTCCCGGCGTCTCCTCCCAGCCCCTCTTACGCGGGGCTCAGGGGTTACCTATTTGGGGCGCCAAAGGCGGACTTATGCGTCCGAATCCTACTCGGCCACTTACCAGCTGTGTGACCCCAGGAGGGACATTATCTTTTTCTTTTGAAAAACACCTTGATTTTTAGGTACTGATCTACAATAAATTGCCCACTTTTAAAGTGCACAAATTGATGCATTTTGACATAGGTATGCTTCCGTGCAATCATCATCACGATCAAGATCCTGAACACATCCATCACCCCTAAAAGTTCCCTCTTCCCTCTTCAGACAATCATTGATCTGCTTCCCCTCACTATGGATTAGGCTGCATTTTCTAGAATTCTATGCAAATGGAAATCATACAGTATTGCTCTTTGTGTCTGGTTTCTTTCACTCAGCATAGTGACTTTTTGAGGCTAACTCATGCAGTTGCATGTGTCAACAGTTTCTTCCTTTTCCGGCTAAGTTAAGTTTACTTTATAGTATTACATTGTCTTGGATATGTCACAATTTGATTACCCATTGTCTTGTTGATGGATATTTGGGTGGTTTCTAGATTCTGAGCTGCTGTGACCTTCTGCATACAAGTCTTTGCATGGATAGGTGCTTTTATTTTTCTTGGGTAAATACCTGGGAGTGGAATGGCCAGGTCACATGGTAGATATATTTTTTTAGCTTCTTAGGAAACTGCCAAAGTGGTCCTACCGTTGCACATCCCTACCAGTGGTATTGTGAGAGCTCCAGATCCTTGGCACCCTGGCAGGGGCACCAATACTTGGTATGGCCATTCTCATGGTATCTCATTGTGATTTTGAGTTTCCTTAATGACTAATGATATTCAACATCTTTTGATGTGCTTATTTGCCATTGGTAAATCTTTGATAAATTGCCTATTAAAATTTTCTGGCCATTTTAAAAAATTGAATGTTTGTTTTCTTATTGGGTATTAAGACTTTTTTATTTTGGATATAATATAAGCACTTTATCAGATACATGATTTGCAAATATTTTCTTTCTTAATTTTTTAATTGATTTTTTAGAGAGAGAGGGAGAGAGAGAGATTTGTTTTTCCCCTTACTTATGCATTCATTTGTTGATTCTTGTATGTGCCCTGACCAGGGATTGAACCTGCAACCCTGGTACATTGGGACCGTGCTCCAACCAACTGAGCCACCCAGCCAGGGCTGATTTGCAGATACTTTTTTTTTTTTTTTGCATTCTCCTGATGTCTTTCAAAGAGCAAATGTTCTTAATTTTGATAAAATTCAATTTATCAAATGTTTCTTTTATGGATTGATATTTTGGTGTAGTAACTAAGAAATCTTTGCCTGACTCAAGGTCACAAAGTATTTTCTTTTATGTTTTCTTCCTACATTTTTCTCCTATATTTTATAGTTTTTGGTTTTACATTTAGGTCTTTCATCCATTTTTAGTTAATTTTTTATATGCTTTGAGTTATGGATCCAAATTAATTTTTTAAACTATATCTTTACTGATTTCAAAGAGAGGAAGGGAAAGGGAGAGAGAGATAGAAACATCGATGATGAGAGAGTCATTGATCAACTGCCTCCTGCACGCCCCAGACTGGGATCGAGCCCGCAACCCGGGCATGTGCCCTGACCTGGAATTGAACCCCCAATTGCCTGGATCCTAGGTCGATCGATGCTCCACCGCTGAGCCACACCCGGCCGGGTGGGATCCAAATTAATTTTATGCATGTGGATATTCAATTGTTCCTTTCTCCACTGAATTGTCTTTGTACAGTTGTTTTTAAAAAATATCAATGGAGCCCGGCCGGGCGTGACTCAGCAGTTGAGCATCGACCTAGGATCCAGGAGATCGAGGTTCGATTCCGGGTCAGGGCAGATGCCTGGGTTTCGGGCTCGATCCCCAGCAGGGGGCGTGCAGGAGGCAGCCGATCAATGACTCATCATTGGTGTTTGTAGCTCTCTCTCCCTCTCCCTTCCTCTTCTGAAATCAATAAAGATATATTTAAATATATATATATCAATGGAGCGTGTCTGTGTGAGTTTATTTGTATATTCTCTATTCTGTCCCATTGATCTGTTTGTCCATCTTGATGCTGATACCACACTGTCTTGATGACTGTAGCTTTATAAGGCTGGAAGTCAAGTAATATAAGTCCTTTAACATTAAAAAACATTTTTTGTATTAACATTTATCCCTACACTTCACTCGTATTCCTCTCCTCCCATAGCGACTTTTCTAATGTGTTAATATGTATTTTTGTTTGTACATGCTCTTGCAAAAAAAGCATGTTGTTGTTTCATCTGTATGTATTTTGTATTTGTCATAAATGGTACGGTTGTGCCATATCTCTCTGTTCCAGAATAGTTAGTGGACAGAATAGAATAGTGGACAATTCAAAACAATAGCTAGTGGACAATTAACATCCATCTGTGTTGCTCTATGTATATTTGATCCGTAGCGTCTAGCAGCTACTTAGTATTCTGTGGTGAGAATCCACCGTAATTTATCATTCTACCAGTGACGGACACTCAGGCTGCTTCCAGCTCCCTGCCACGTGAGCATGGGACACGTGCGTGGGTGCGCGCACACACACACACACACACACACACACACACACACACACACACACACACACAGAGTGAAACAGCAAAGTGATGCTGCAGGGAACATCTCTCTCAGCTCGACAGCTCCCTGGCCTGTGGGAAGTTTCTTAGACAACTTCTATGTATACATAGCCTATAAATCCAGCAATTCCCTCCTGGCTGTGTATCCATAAATAGTTCCAGATGCTGTCCAGATGGCTGCTCCGGTCCCCGTCTCACCTGCAGTGCGTGATGGTTCCTATTTCCCTACTTTGCTCACACATACATACTCATATTTGGCATTATCTAGCTTTTTAATTTTTGCCAAGTTCATAGGTAGAAAATGGTAGTTTGCTGTTTTACTTTGCGTTTTTCTGATTGCTAACGATTCTGAGCACTTCTTCATAAGCCTCTTAGCATTTGGAACTTAATATTTATAAATTGCTTTTTAATGTCCTTTGCAAAAGTTTTAGAATTTACAGTGCTCTTTCTTTTTTTAGTTGATTTGCAGGAATTTATATGTAGACTTTAACTGCTTGTCAGTTTTAGATTTTGCAACTATCTCCTCCATTCAGCCATCTGTATACTAGCTTCCTCCATGTGGGCCTTTGTGGGCAGAAATCTTATATTTTAGTGTAATAAGATTTATCTTTTTTCCCCTATAAGTCAGTGCTTTTAAAGATTAATTTGATAAGTCCCCTCCCACCCCTGCCACAAAAATGTCCTTGCTTTTCTTCTGTTAACTTTATAGTTAGATACATTTAGGACCTGGATGTGAAAGGTCCCCTTTAGTACGTGGTGTTTGGCAGGAGGCTAGCTGGTCTCCAGGGATGGTCCTGCAGTGAACCTTGCCTCCCAGCGTTCACCTGCGGCTTCTGGCTTCTGCTAATCATCTGCCAGCAGAGGGCAGGGGGCTTCCTAGAGAATACTGCCCAGCAGAGACCCGGCAATGCGTGGAACCGTGAGAAACAGTGCCACGGTTTTATTTCAAGACACCACGTTTTTGTTATGCAGCAGTAGATAATAGACAGATAGATTCTGAACAAAAATTAGCGCCTGAAAGTGGAGTGTTAAGATCATACTAAAACAGTATTATCTTGGGGCAGGTGCTGGGTATAAAGCAGAGGCAGGTTTAAAACACAGTAAGAGTGTTGTGCTACCCAGGATGTAGAAGCTGCAGTGTTGCTCCCACACTAACAATGAGAAACCCTGGGTGTGCTACAGAACCATCACTTTCTTCAGCTTGCCAAGGCTCGGAGCTCACAGGGCAACCAAGTAGCCTGAATTGGAAAGGAGGCAGGTCCCTCGGGGGAGAGAGGACACGCTGGCTGGCTCACCTGAGCCAGAGCTCAGGGAGGGAGAGGGAAGACACAGCCTCCTGAAGGGCGGGTGAGAAGTCAGCTAAAATGTTAGCAAATTGCTGGAAGCCAGGAGTGTGTTGGCGTGCCAGTCTGGACCTGCTGGGAGAGTTTGCACACACGAACAGCTTTTATTTATAGGCCTCCACGGGCTGCTCAGAAGGAGTGGGGGAAGGACAAGAGATGGGAGTGAGACTCCCACAGCCCAGTACGGGCAGGAGGGGGTTGGAAGCTGTGGGAAAAATGCCAGACCCAGGTCTCCTCTCCAGACCCCTGTCTAAAGGAGCAAAGGCCTTAAGCCACTAGGAGAGGACCAACAAACCCTGTCACTTCCAGGGCCCAAAATAAAGACTCATTGTGGCTTCATTTCTGGTAGGAGAAAAAAAAAATCCCTCTGCCTGGGTGAGGTACAGAAACCAGTTCAAGGTTGGGATCCTATACCAATACCATTAGAGGTCAGCTGCCGCTGGAGAGGGGCAGGGCAGCTCCTGTACAAGGCCCGCCACAGACGGAAGGAAGGCAGTCTGGCTGAGAAGGGGGTGGGGATGGGCAGGCCCCCTGAAAAGCTCCAGTGCCCAGGACAACACAGAGCCCACCTCCTGCACCAGATGGAACTTAGCACTCAGCTGCAACAATAGTAGTCTGTCTACCAGAGGAGAGCAAGAGAATGGAAGGACTGGAAAAAAATGCCACCTGGCAGTGCCCTGTGCTGACGAGTATGCGGGGTCACGGGAATTCTCTTAGATTCTGGTGCAGAAACAAAATTGTTCAGCCCAACCAGCATGGCTCAGTGGTTGAGCATCGACCTAGGATCCAGGAGATCGAGGTTCGATTCCCGGTCAGGGCACATGCCCAGGTTGCGGGCTCGAACCCCAGTAGGGGTCTTGCAGGAGGCAGCCGATCAATGACCCTCTCATCATTGATGTTTCTATCTCTCTCCCTCTCCCTGAAATCAATAAAAATATATTTCAAAACAAAACAAAACAAAAAAACCAAAATGGTTCAGCTCTTTTGGAAAACAATTTGGCAATTTCTAATGAAGTTAAGCACACACTTACCTTAGGATTCAGCAATCCCACTCCAGGAGAAAGACAAAAAACCTGCGTGCAAAAGTGCGTGGCAGCTGCTTTTAGAAATAGTCCAAATGTCCATCTACAGATGAGAGGAAAAAACAAAGGTGGTTCTTTCAGACACTGGAATACTAGTCAGCAATATGGAGGAACAAACTGCTGACCCGTGCAACAGCATGGACAAATCTCAGACATTATGCTACATGACAGAAGCCACACTCAAAAGCTCTTTTTTTTAAAAAAAAGAAAGTGTGTTTGCAAATATTACACAGCTGATGAGTGGAAGAATTTTCAGAGTAGGTGCTGGCTCTGTACACATCGAGCCTGTGTCTCCTCTGTTACCAACGTGCTTCTCTGCCAGGGGCCAAGGGACACATTTCTACCACCTACGACCTCTGGCCCTGCACCTTTATGCCACAGTGCTGGGTGAGTGGGTGCAGCGGAGGTGTCAGTATTTCTGGGATGCATTTCTAGAACCAGAATGGTTGGTAATAATTAACCTAGACATGGACATTCCTTTAATCCTCTAAATCCAAATTAAGTGTTTCCCCAACTCAATTTGCCCTTAGTCTGATCCCCAAACATGACCAACAATTTACTCTAGCACAACCTACACGAGGGCTGTGACAGAGGGGAAATTAGGGTGACAAAAGACAGGGCCTTAACCTGTCATGTGTCAGGGAGCCTTCCCTGCAGACGGCACCCTGGTCCTGACCACCCTTGACGCGTCTCCTTCCCTGGACCCTGAGGGACGGACAATGGCAACCCCGAGTCTCCCATGCTCACTTGTGCTCTGCCCTGTACGCAATACCCGCTCAGCAAATGTTCCCAAATCTATGTTTGTGCGCTGGTTTTTTGGTGGTTGAGATGGCTTCTGAACAACATGTAAACTGTATTTAAGAAGTACTGCCCGATGCTGACAACTCTGAGACTCTAACATTTACGTGGTACTATTTATTTTTTTCCAGGTCCTAAGCTAGGGATCTAAAAAGTAACAAAACAAAACAAACCCACCTTTAAAAAAATTATAGAAAGGACACATGCTCACAATAATAATAAAAACAACAACAAAAAGAGCAGGGATGAAACAATTGGGCAATTAAGGTAAGAGCCACCTTTGGCAGGGCCCGTGTGGCTCAGTTGGTTGAGCCACTCTGGCCCAAGAGGCCACCTGTTGGATTCCCAGGCGGGACAAGTGCCTGGGTTGTGGGCTCGGTCCCCAGTGGGGAGCATGCAGGAGGCAGCTGATGCATGTTTCTCTCGCATGATGTTTTTCTTTCCCCCTCTCCCTTCCTCTCGCTCTAAAATCAATAAAAACATATTTTTTTAAAAAGAAAGAAAACTACCTTCCGCACCCTGCTCTGCATCCACCCAAAGTCGCCACACAGAGGCTGCCATAGGAAGGGGTGGTGGTGGCAGGGGGTGAAGTCTGGCTCCTCCACTTGCCTAATTGTGGGATCTTGAACCAGTTACTTAATCTTTTGGAGCCTTAGTTTTCTCATCTGTCAAGTGGGGATAATAATAGCTGCCTTGTAGGGCTTTTGTAATGATTAGATGAGATGTTCCGTGTCAAGCGTCTGGCATTGCCATCTGTGTTCTCTCAACCCCACACTGAAGGTCACCTGCAGTTTCTCGTCCCACAGATGCCCCCCGCTGCCTGAGGACTCTCTCTGCCCCGAGAATGGGCTCTGTCCCAGACACACTGGAAGAAAGAGGGAGCTAACAGCCCACACTCAACCGGTGAGGCCCGGGCTCGGTGTCAGGATCCGCTTCCTTGCCCCCGGTGGAGCCCTTTTGGAGTGGCCGGCACAGTGTCTCGGGGTCCCGGCGGGATGGGCTGCACTGTCCCCGGCAACAGCCTGCTCACCAGCACACGCTCTCGGCTTTCCTCCTTCCTCCGCTAACCTGCCTGCTGTCTTCTTTTATTTTTCTTAACTCAGGATGTTCTTTTCTTGTCGATTGTAGGATAAGAGCCCTTCATTTATGATATATGTAGTAAATATTTTCTTTGAATCTCATTTGCTTTTTAGCTTAGTGACATAGAGAAATGTATAAATGTTAGATAGTCAGATCTGTCTGCCTTTTCCTTTATGATTTCTGGATTTCATGTCTTGCTTAGAAAGGACTTCCTCACCCCACGATGAACAAATATTGTCTCCATTGCCTTCTAATACTTTGACAGTTGGTAAAAAGTTTCCAGATTAGTACTCTCTCTGGAATTTCCTTTTGGGCATCATATATTCTATAACAACAACGACTTATTTTCCAAGTGGATAGACAGTCATCTGATACTATTTTTTTATTACCTTGGCTAGTCCATCTTTCCCCTCCTCATTTGAACTACTTCTGTATTAGGCCAAGTTCCCATAATGCTCGTGGCTTGGTTTCGGGTTCTTTGTTCTGTCCCTTTGATCAGTGAACCCCTCCTTGTTTTAATTACCTTGGCTTTATAGTGCGTTTTGATACCTGGTAGGTCAAGTCTCATCTCATTTTTCTTCTTCAAAATGTTCCTGGCTGTTCTTCCCTGTTCACTCTTTCAGATGGGCTTTGCAATCAGCTTGTCAAGTTCTATAAAAATCTCTCTAGGATTCTGATTGGGAAGGCATTGAATTTATAGATTTAATTTGGGGAGAATTGACATCTTCATATTATTGAGCCTTCCCAGCCTGAAGCATGATGTATCACCCCATTTGTTCAGGCCTTCTTTATGTCCTTCCGTAAAGTTTTATTGTGTTCCTCTGTAAGATCTGGACATTTCTCATTAAGTTGATTCTTGGGTATTTTATAGTCTGGGTTGGCCACTGTGCATGGAATGTTTTTCCCATCACATTTCTAATTGGCTATTTCGGGGTGTGTAGGAAAGGTGTGAATTTTGATGGTATCTTTTCTCCGGTCCTGCTGATGAACCTTTGTTTAGTTCGAATATTTCCTGTGGATTAGAAGAACTTTGAACCAGCCATGCCTGCCCCCGCATGGGATGGGCCCCCCTCAGGGGATGGCAGGAATCGACTGCACGGACCCTGTTAGGCTGCTGTAGGGACTGCTGCGTGGGGCAGAGCTTTTGACCAGAAAGTCTTAGATTCCTTCCAATTCTAAACTTCTGCAAGTTCATAATTCTGGATCCTGTGTCTGTTTTCATATGCTGTCTCCTCAAGTGCATATAATCAAGGGCAAGCTCCCTCCCCGCCCTCCCTCCTTCCCTTTCTCATCTGTGCTTGTTTGATTTCGACGTGCCGAGCCCAGGAAGGCAGGAAGGAGATACTGAGATGACGGTTGCAGGTATAAATGCCTCACACCTTTGGGATGCAAGTAATGGCACTTAAAATATTCTCAAATTAAGTTAGAATGTGGGAGAGACCCTCCCCCCAGATGGCTAAAAGAACAGCAATATATACTCTGGGGGCTCCTGCTCCAGCCCACCTCCCTAGCAGGTCGTGAACCCCAGGGCTGGCACAGTCCCGAAGGAAGGCTCCCCTCTCAGTGAGCCGAGTCTGCTTCCGTTCCGGCTGCTGCACTTATGTTACCTTGTTGGGTCCTGGGCCTTTGCCCTGCAGCCCATGCTTCTCACCAGCAGCCAGCCTTCTCTGAGGGGACCCCAGAGGAGACCCCCTTTTCCCCCCGGGGCAACTGAGGCTGCTCCTCCAGGGCGCTCTCAGCTTTTCTCCAAGGGCTCGAAGCCACAGAGCTAGTGGTGAAACGCTGAAACCAGCCCCCTCCAGCCCCTTCCAGGGTCACAGACCCCTCTGGGCTGCTGCTCCCCTCCTCCACCCCCAATGCAAACAGCTCTTTCCCACACACAAGGGATCCTGATCACCTATTAGAAGGGTCTGGAGCAGTGGTTCTCAATCTGGGTAGTATTGATGGCAGCAGGGATTTTGTCCCCTAGGGGATAGTTGGTCTGTCACCACCACATCCCTGGGCCTCAGCTCAGCACCTGGCTCAGACTGTCTCTTACTAAATGTTGTTGAGTGAAATGAGGCCTGAAAGATAGCTTAGGAGCCACCTAGGGTCCTGAGCACACTAGCACATGGCCAGAGGTTTTCAGGCTGTCCCCTGGGGTAGGCTGGATGCCTCCTGTGACAGGGTGCTCACTCCCTTAAGTCCACTCCATTCTGGGACGGCTCTAGCCTTCTGCATGGAAGTTCCTGATGATGGGTGAGATGCACTTAACTGTCTGAGGGCCACGGGTGACTAGTGGCTGCCATATTGGACAGCAAAGGTAGAGACACAGAAATTGGAAGTCCTAGTTTCTTCCTTAGAGGAGCAAAAACCTGCCAGCTATTCCTTTCTGATGAGTCAGCCTTCCTTCCCAGCACACAAGGAAGCTTTTGGCAATGGTGGCAGAAACCAAACACACAAGGTCAGTCCCTGCCATACCGAGACCCAGTGTTTTCTCTCAAAGACCTTCTAATCTAGGGAAGGAGATGGTCATACCACTGTTAATCTGAAAATAAAAGACATTTCAAAGTGAGAGGCAACAAGCATTTATTTGAGATCTTTTTTTTTTTAAAGGCTATTTGGGAATCACTGATCCAGGCAGAAACCCAAGTACTGATTAGGAGACAAAGGCAAGGGGTGTTGATGGGAAAGGGGAGGGGAAACAATTGCATCAGCAGAAGGAAGGCATTTCTATTGGTGCAGATAAGCTAACATAGTGAAGCTCATTAAAAAGAATGTATTTAATTTCCAGTCTGGTAGTCAGTCCAGTTGTTATAATATCTGCTTTGTAGTTACCTCTGCAAACAGTTTGGATCACAATGTTGCTTTAGGGCCAGTCCAAAGATAATTTTGCCCTGTTTTAACATCCCAAAGGTTTGAGCCTTGAAAGGCAGTTCCTTTGGGATGGCAGCTCCGGCTCCATTTGTTATTTTTTTATTGTAGTTTTTATACCACTACTGTGGGTGACAAGTACTATCACAGAGGCACGTGGTCAGGCTGAGGTAGAGTGACACAGTAATTCAGATGACCGTGGGTCCCCATGGAGGGATGTTTGATGTGCGCTTTGAATATTCACTAGTTGTTGGCCAGGCAGAGACGGGGTGTATATGCGGGACTATAAGCACTCCCGGCAGAGCAAAAGTCAGGTGGCCTGGGTGAGGGTGTGGCCTGTTCCTAAGGTGGGTCCATGGTGGGCTGCCTTGGGAGCCTTGTCAGAGCTGGGCCTGCAGGGGTAGGGAGAGACTGATGATATCAGGATCTGCATGTTTCTTTGGGAAGCTTCCCCCATGGAGCCTCGTTCAGAGCTGTGCTTAATGACAGGGGTGGGGGGATGGAGATAGGGTGGCTTGTATTGAGTGGAGGAGAGGGTTCCAGTTTTGCTTCCCTGCAAACCTGCAATACTTCTTTTCACCAACAGGGAGCAGGGTAAACTCAGGAAACAATACACTTTTTGGAACTGAAGCTGCAGGATGAAGTCCCGAGTTAGGTAAGACCTTGTGCTCAGTGGATAGTTCCTGAGCTTCGGGTTTGGTGCTGGGCTTTGGGTGCACTTAAATGAACTGCACCCCTTGCCACCTGTGTCCTGGGGTGCATGCACTGTGGGGACCTCAAGGAGCAGTGATCAGATCTGTCAGGGTGGAGGCCAGAAGAGAGGTAGGACCAGCTTCCTAGAGGAGGCGATTGTTGAGCTGAACCAAGATGAGACGTTGTCATCTCGACTGACAGGGTTGAGAAACGTGCCACTCCAAGGGGAAAGAGCGCAGTGCATGGAGGTGACACCTGCTGGAGTGTCTGATTGCCCTGTAGTCCCAGATCCTGGAGTGGTGAGTGTAAGGGGCAGGGCTGCTAGGACCTGAAAGGTACAGTGTGCTGTGGGCACAGCTCACAGAGGGCCCCGGAGTCTTGCTGAGGCTCTCCATCCTGGGACAACAGAGAGGAGCAGACAGAATTTCTCTCAAAAGAAAATAAAAAATCTTTTTATTATGAAAACTTTCAAACATACATCAAAGTATATAGTATAATGAACCCCCATGTGCCCAACAACAATGACCCCATTCTGCAATTTTTTCATCCATTCTCCCTCCACATTTAAAAAACTTTTTTTATTATAGAAAACTTCACACACACAAAAGCAGGGAGCTCTATAATGAACCCCACAGACCTACCACCCAGCTCAGCAGCGGACAATTTGCCAAGCCTGTGTCAGCTCCAACCTGACCCCTCCTCCCACCCTCAGATTATTTGGAAGCAAATCACATATCAGTTCACATATACATATTTTAAGATGTATCTCTAAAAGTTAGAGACTCTTTAAAAACACAATCGCATTACCACGATCACACTTGAACGAAGTTAACAGTCATTCTTTAATTTCATCCACAGCTGGGACTGACAGGTTCTTAAGCCCAGGAATGCCCAGGATCAGACTGGCATTTCGGGAAGGCCACCTGGCAGAGGGTATAGGAGGAAACGGAGTGGACAAGGGGCTGGAGTTGGGGTGTCAGCTGGGAGAGTTTTGTGAGGATTTGGGAGACAAGCAACCAAGACTTGAATTTGGCTAAGGCAAAGCTGTGAAGGCAGGAGCTGTGCAAAGCTTACCAAGTGCCAGACAGGACACACCTTGTCATAATTAATCCCCACAAACGCCCTGTGAAGGAGGCATTCTTAACTCTGGTTTACAGGTGGGGAGACTATGGCTCAGAGATTGAATTGCTCAGAGAGACATAGCCACAAAACCACAGAGCTGGGAGTCATACTCAGGCCTGCGCCTTCCCAAAGGCCTGGCTCCTCACCGGCCCAGCACTGCCTCCCTGCAGCCTGGGCCACAGAATGGGAAGGAGTCAGGTGCAAGGGTGTTGCAGGAGCCTCTTGGATGTGAGGGGTGGTGGGGGAGCTGTCTGCTCTCCCGATCCCTGCTTTGCTGCCTGGTAGATCCCACGGGTGCCCAGTGGGAATGGAGGCGGTGTTGGTGGGGCAGGGTTCCCTTTCCTAACCTGTGCCAGCAACACACCAAGGATTTCAACCAAGTGTCCCCTTTCTCTGCCTTTCCTCTCCTGGTCCCCAGCTCAGGCAGAGGGCTGGCCAGTTCTCTTGGTCAAGATGCCTCCATGGAGCATCCCTCTTCCTGGGCAGCAGCCATGAGGGGGTCTCGCTGTTGTGGGGAGTGAGCACACAGATCTCCTGCTGGCTCAGATTGCAGATGGGGAGCTGGGGGTGGGCGGTGGGGGCTCCTGGCCTGGGAGTCAGGGAGCCCACAGTCAGGCTCAGGCCCGGGGTTTCTCCAGCTGTAAAATGAGGGGGCAGTACCTGCCTCATGGAGTGGCCGTGAGGCTCCAGGAAGATGCTTTCTGCAGACTCACTGGCAAACTCTGAAGTGCTGGGCTGGGTGGTGAGGGCTCAGTTTATTCCCCCACTGCCTCTGGACTTGGCTGAGATCAGACCTGCTGTCCTTCTACCCCCAAAGCCAGAAGGAGAGAGGGGGATGGGGCCCCATCCACCCCAATATCCTATAGAGCGCCCCTGTGGGGCTGCAGTGCTGTGTACCCCAGGGGCAGGTCTCCCAGGAGGAGGCCTTGGAACCTCCTCCCTGAATTAGTTCCCTCTCCTCATCTTTGGCAATAATTAATCACTCTTCCCCTCCAGCCCCTGCCCGTTTAACAGTCCCCTCTGTCCCAGCCCTGCCTTGCCTCCCTTGCCTCCCAGACAGGCCCAGTCATCTTCATTAACCCGGGACTTTGGCTGCCAGCACGGCCTAGAGCTAAGGCCTGGGAGGAGCCAGCCCTCCCCATCTGCGCCTCCCAAGGCCTGGGCACCCAGGGTGGAGCTCTGAGACCAGTAGCTTTGAAGGGAGATGGATGTGGCCTAATTGGTGTCTCTCTGTAGCACGGTGGTCTGGGGAGGCTGGGCGATCAATGTCTGTTGATATCTGAATCAGGCTCCTGTACACCCAAAGCAGCTTGAACTGTGAGGGCTGCTCCTGCAGGAGCTTCGGTGTGGCTGCCCCAGGGCCAGAAGGGACATTAGTGCAGGACGTTAGGGTAGCCTTTTATTTGATAAATGAAAAGACAGATGGCCAGAGGGTGAGGGACGTACCCAGGGTTGCTGCCAGCTGTGCATGGTGGGCCAGGGCCCTGGTCTCTTGTCTTACCACTGGGTTCTTCCCTCTGCAGTGGACCACCTAAACATGTGGGGGGCTGGGCGGGGCTGCCCCCCACACCCCCATCCCTCACTCAAAGTGACTGTGATGGGTGGACACTGCTGGCAGACTTTAGGCTCTTAGAGACCTCAGCAACCTCAGAATCAGAGAGAGCTTTAGGGCTCACCTGGCCCAGCCCCATCCTCATATGGCAATTGTGGAAATGGAGGCACGAGAGGGGAGCTATTTGCTCTATCAGTAAGGCCACTCAGAGTCTCCCCTCAGTCTGGGCCACCCTGTCCTTCAATACCACCCATGGGCCAAGCTGCCCCTCCCTGGCTCAGTCCCCTAGCCCACCCCCTGCAGGAAAGACTAATAGGACAGGGTCTCCCTCCTCCCATAGGTACTAGGCCTACCTCAGTGCTCCTCCTGGGACCTTTGCAGCTCAGCTTGGGGTGGATGGGGGGAGCTGCTGTTCTGATTAGAGCACTGGATGGGGAGTCCAGAGACCTGGATTCGAGTCCTTTCCCTGCCCATTGCTGTGTGATCCTGAGTAAATCACTTCATTTCTCTGAGCCAACGTGTCCTCACCTGCACAATGGTAATAATTCCACCAGCCCTGTCTTGATCAAATGGGGTCAAATCTGAAAGAAAACACTAAACAAATGTAAGAGGCAGGTCTGTCCTGAAATGGCCAGAGGGAGGCCAAGAGAATCAGCGAGTGTCCAGAACCTGTATGGGTCCTTCCTGGGCCCCAGAAGACTGTAAATACTGACTCCGGCTCTATTGCTGATTTGCTGTGTAGCCTTGGGCAAGTGGCCTTACCTCTCTGTGCCTCAGAAAAACATGGAAATCAATGCTTCTCCATGCTGTGGTATTGAACTTCTGGCAATGAGGGAAGCTAAATGTAAAAGAGCTTTAAGATCCTTGGAAGAAAGGCCATCTATAAACATAAGAGGTTATTAACAACATCCAATAATCATGCTGTCTGCTAACAAAAGTAATGACGCCCTAAAGTCGGGCAGGAAACCCAGCCCTGCCAGCGCGGGGCAGCTCCGAGCTGGTCCTCCTCTCAGGCTCTGAGGGCTAATAACCTCTGTGCGCGTTAATGTGGGGCTTTGCCTCTGCAAACCAACCACTAATTAGTTCCTCCACGGGCGTGCCCAGGAGGTAGGCAGGAAGGGCACCGGGTGATGAGAGAGTTGAAGCTCCCAGGAGGGGGGTCTACTTGCCACCCAGCTGGTTCAGGGCGGGGTTGGGCTGGGAACAGAAAGCTCTCCCGGTTCTCAGCACCTACTTATGCTGCTGTTGTGAGCAGGTGGGCAGACAGCTTGCCCTCTCTGGGCCTCAGTTTCCCCACCAGAGCTGCCAGTGCAGGAAGGTAGTGTAGCACATGGGATGTGTGGCCGGGTCCCCTCTGACTTGCTCACTGCCCTGTCCTCCTGCCCCCTGTGATGCTGGGCGCTCTGTGCCATGTCTTTAACAGAGCCTGGGGAGTACTACGGGCATCCTCTCGGTGGTCAAGTTCCCTTGGTGGTACCCAGGAGTCAGTAGACCTGTCGGGGACTCTGAGCCTCAGTTTCCCCATCTGTACAGTGGGGTTGTAATTCCCACCCTGCCAGGCCGGGTGCCCAGACTCCGGGCTCTGTGAGCCAGCTGAGCACTTGTAGGTGGTTATTATCCTGCGAGGCCTGGGCTGGGGTGAAGGACGGTCCTGAACCCTGGGGTTACTGCCTGGGCAGGGGCTGAGGTCTCATCCCAGCCCCCAGCCTTTACCTCCCTCTCTTCACAGGACTGTTCTCATCCTGTCTCCCTTTCACCTCACCACCTATTATTACCTGTGGCGTGGGGGAGGGGAGGAAGGGCGCCTCTCTCCTTTTCCTCCGTCTCATTTCTTTCTGCCAGCCCGATAGTCTGTTCGGCTCTGCTGGATGCTCCTCACCACCCTCTGTCCTGTTGTCTTTCCTTTCCTGCTCCTCTCGGCCTCTCCCTGCCTCGGGCTCCCCTGTCCCTGCCCCCCATCTCCCTCTCTAGCTACTGCCCCCCAACAACACTCCTGTCCGAATGGCTTCCCCTCCATGGTAGCCGTTCATGAGTAGTTACTCTTGACTGCTGGTGGCTCATCTAGTGAATATTTGTGGCCAAAGCTGACACAGTGACCACTCTCTCCTTCTGGCAACCTGTGGCTTTGTGGTGTCATTCCATTCCTCCCATTAACTACTATTGTTAGCCTGTGACGCAAATAGCAGTGGGGGCCCCTGCCTGGTGCCCTGCCATCTTCTTTGGCTACCAATACATGGATTTTCCTTGGACCCCCCCCTTCCCACCTTCTGCCTCTTCTCAGTCCTGATCTGCCAAATGGCTTCAGAGATGTGTGTGTGACCAAGCCTGGCCAGTGGAAGCCCATCCTGGGTATTTTCTGGATTAGAAGGGGTGGGGGGTCTTTCCTCTTGGTGGGATTAACTTGGAGCTGCCATGGTGTCTTGGCCACTGCAGAGAGTCCTGCCTGAGGAAGAGGTCATAGCAAGGAAAACAGACCATGTGATAAAAGAAGAGAGATTCCCAAGCTCTCAACTGAGCACGTGGATCCAACTGTTTCTGTTTCATTTTATCCATCCATCCACCCACCCATCCATCCACCAGTCCATCAACCCATTCACACACTCACATATTACCCACTGATCCATCCATCCATCCATCCATCCATCCATCCATCCATCCACCCATCCACCCATCCATCTACCCACTCATTCACCCACCCATCTATCCACCAGTCCATCAATCCATCTATACAACCCATATCATCCATCCATCCACCCACCCATCCATCCACCAGTCCATCAATCCACACACCCACATATTATCCATCCATCCATCCATCCATCCATCCATCCATCCATCCATCCATCCATTTCTTCTTCATAACAACAGTGATGATAATAATAGTTTGTGTTTATTGCGGGAGTACTTGGTGTCAGGTACCATTCTAATCAGTGTACGAACACTTGCTCATTGAATCCTCAGGACGAGTCTCTGACACAGGTAGTGTTATTATCACCGCCTTAGAAATGAGGAAACAGGTACAGAGGGGTTAAGTAATGTCAGTGAGGAAGTGGAGAGCCAGGATTCCTTGTTGCTCAGGCCAGAGTCCTGGGAACTGTTCTGCATGTCCCCACTCCTGCTGATCAGGTAGTCACCACATCCTGCTGACTCTGCCTCCAGAAGCACTCTCAAATGGGCCCATTTCTCTCACCTGCCCTAACTCAGGCATTTCTAAATCTTTCTGAGATGATAGCACCAGACTCTCACCTCCTGTCCCCAATTCTGCCCCACCCCCATCTGCACTCAGTCTGGGCAGCTGCCCCTGTGAGGCCATCCTCCATGGGAGCCCATGGCACAGGCCAGCAGGTGAACCTTGTTGTGAATGCGGCCACATGCTGCAAGGGCCAGGCTGCAGCCTGTCTGTCACCATCACACCCTTGGGGCTCAGCTCAGCGCCTAGCTCAGACAGGCATTTATTAAATGTTGTTGAATGAAATGAGGCCTGAAAGACAGCTTAGGAACCACCCAAGGGGCTTGAGCACATTGGGAGGTGGCCACTGGTTTTCAGGATGAGGTGTCCCCTGGGGTACGCTGAATGCCACCAGTTGCGGGGTGCTCGCTTCCTTGAGTCCACTCCATTCTGGGACGGCTCCAGCTGTCTGCAATGAAGTTGTTGGTGATGGGTGAGAGTTAGGCCAGACACATAAAACTGTAGGAGGGCCTTTGTTCAGCTAAACACCTCTTTCTACATCCCCCGAAGTCTGAATCCCCCACCTCAAGTCCCTGCTTAATGACTCATGGACAGAAAGCCTGAAGCTGGGGGAGGTGGGGTGGTCTCAGTGCCCAGCCCACCCCTTGCCTCAGGTGGTTGCCCCCAGGTAGGGAACCATCTGCAGATGCACCACAGGAAGCCACAGCCAGAGGTGATTTGGGGTGACCAGAAACCCTGAGCTCATGTTGGAGGTATCTGGTAGGCTCAGGGCTCCTGCTGGGACCTGTGGGAGCTGGCACCTGAGTCCTGGGGCAGGCCTGGGAGGTCTGGGCGCTGCTCCGAGGCCAGGCTGTCCCAGCCCCCGCCAATAAATCTGCCTTTGAGCCCACATCACTGTCGCGTCCCTGGGGAGGAGACGAGGGTGCCCAGCATGTTCTGGGGTTGCGCCAAGAGGGCCTGTTCCCATGTGTGTTCGTGTGTTGGGGGGGGAGGTGGTGTGGATCTACCAACACCTGGAAGGACTCTGGCACCAAGAGGTCACCATGGTGGCCTGGTGGCCACAGAGGTGTACCACTCATATCTCCCTTCTAGAGAAGCTGCCCCAATGGACACAATTGGATAACAGCTTCCAGCTGCTGCACCTCAGGACTTGCTGTGACATTTGCACCCAGTCTTTCCTCTTCCCAGGGTGCCTCTGGGAAATGGCTGAGCACAGCGGGGATACTGGATCTGGGCCTCATTTGCCCAACATGGGACTACCACAGGCAGCCTTTGCTTGGGCATCCCCCTCAGCCTGGCGAGGGCTTTCCCAGAGCTGCCCGGAGCCTGGGACTCCTCTTCAGAGAGCCTTCCTCCTCCCACTCCCCCTTCCTCCCCTTACCCTTCCATGGGGATCAGACCAGTCCTCCCATCCACTCCTGCTCCCTTTCTGCTTCATCCTTCAGAGATGTTTCTCAGAGCACCAAGGTCCGAGGGGCTCCAGCACCACCCAGAGAGCACTGGCTGGCAGGTGTGCCTGGTGGGACGTGCTGCCCACAGGTGGATGGAACCACTCCCAGCAGCACCTCCAAGTTCAACATTCAGGAGGTTCCAGGGCAAGTTCCTGGGAAGCCTGAGTGCCACACTCAGCCTGGGCCTGACTCAGCCTTCGTGATGGCAAATGTGTGCTTGTCTGGGTCCCTGCCTGGGGCTCGTGCGAACCAAAGCTCCCCCTTGGTTTACCTGGATCATCACCTCTCAGAGCTTCTTGGTCCTTTGTGGGATTGACAGGATGGCAGGGCAATAGGGCATTTGTAGACTATCAGTCTCTACCACTTAAATTTACAGAGAGGCCCAGAGAGGTTAAACAACTTGCCTAAAGCCACACAATAGGTCTGAAGCAGGCTAGGCCAGGACCATGGCTCTGTGAAGGCCTGTCCTGGGCTTTTCTTACCTGGTTGGTGATTGCCTGGGGCCCTGGCAAGTCGAAGGGCTCTGGCTCCAAGGCCCATGAGCTCTGCAGGGGAACAAACACTGTGGGACCCAGCATTTCCTCCCCAACCCACAGCCCCAGACTCCTCTGTCTGGCACTCTTGGGGCCTCCCCAGCCTGGTCTAGCTCTGCCGACCCTCCCAGGTTCTCACAGGCCCACCTTAAACCTTGACTCCCTCCCTCTCTTCCTGCTGGTGGTGCAGCCATCTCTGCAAAGGCTTCCCTGACCTCATGCAGGGAGCCCGCCTCCTGACCTCCCTCAGTACCCGCCTTAGACTTCTGTTTGGCCTCCGGAGTAGAGTGGCCCATGGCAGTGGTCTCAGTGAGCACCTCCTGCCTCAAACTAGTCTACATGCACCTTGAGGGCTGGAACTTCCAATCCTGGCTGTACCATCAGCCCCAGTCACCTGGCTTTCTGGGCTCGGTAAAATGGAGATAAGAAAGCCCGTGGAGTCAGGCAGACCTGGGTTTGAACTTCAGCCTGGCTGGGGTGGTCTCTCTGTGCCTCGGTTTCCTTGAATGTAAAATGAGGAAATTAAAACCCACCTCATATTTGAGGATGATTCAGGATAACCCGTGGAAAGTGCCTGGGACAGCACGTAGAACAGTGGCTCTCACCAGCCATCTGAGCTGCCTGTCTCCTCCTCGCCCTGCTTTAGAGTCTGGCTCAGGGCGGGAGATGTTTAAAAGCCAGGTGTTGAAATGTGGGGAAATCGCAGGAGGAGGCTGCCTGGGGGACTCTGCTGAGGAGACAGTGATAGTTCTAGTCTGCTTGCAACTGTGCTCAGAAAAACTGATTCAACATTCACTTCCCAGTGGGAAGCTCTGCAGGGCTGGGAGGCTGGGGCACAGAGAGGGAGGGAGGATCGGGGAGGCAGTGGGGGGGTAGGAGGTGGGAAGAAAATGGGGGAAAGAAAACACACACAAACAGAGAAAGAGGGCGAGATTCTGAAGGAGAGGAGATCAGAGACACAGAAAAAGACCTGAGGGAGAGATTGCTGAGAATGAAACAATGACAAAAAGGGAGAGAAATTCAGAGTTTAGAGCGGTAGAGAGCAAGTTTAAGAAATGAGAGGGGGCAGGTTCCCTGTGCCCTGATTAAGTGACTCTATAAGGCAAGTGGGGAGACTTACCTTTGAGAGAGGGCCTTTAGGGCCATCATTTCCCTGGTCAAAGGCCATGCCCACTCGTGACCCTCAGGAGTGCTGATGAGGGGTCAAGCAGCCCAGGGCCAGCACCTTAGAAGTGGGCTGTGGCCCGATCCATGAGGTCTCTGAGGACCCTCGAGCTTCGTGACAAGCGGGGCTGCCAGCCCTGCTGCGGTCCATGTCCTCTGGCATTCAGAGAACATCTCCGAATGCTGGGACCCTGATGGCAGGGCCGAGAAGGGCTGGGCTGGGCCATTTGTGGACTTGCATTCAGCCCAGCAGGCCTTGGGCTAATGGAGGAGGGGGGCAGGAGGAGGAATGACCAACTGACCGAGTCTCTCTGGGATGTCCCCTCATCATTTCACTGCTTCAGCCTGGAGGCCTCCAGGGTCTGGCAGCTCCCAGCCCCTGAGAAAGCCTGCTCTGATCTGAGAATGTCTTTGCCAGGCTGATGCTTTCGGTCTGGCCTTGGCCTTGGCCGTGGTGCGTGTGTACGTGTGTGTGCGCGTGTGTGCACGCACGTGTGTTGGGGAAAGCTACAAGCCAGCATCTGAGGCCACAGGGTTGCCTGTGGGGAAAGGATTTTAGGAAGTTTTCTCTGCACCCCGATAGGAAGTAATGGTGTTCTCTTTGAGTCTCTTATTTGATCTCAGGCCCCTGCTTTCCCAGAGAAGGATCTCTGACAAATTCATTCATACTGAGACGTTAGGAAATTAATTTGTAACTTTCTCTGAAGAGAGCAGTTTTAACCCAGATCACTGTGGTGGAATGACAGGCAGTGGAGCTGGTGGAAGAGATTTGGAGGGGAGGATAATCTCTCTGGCTCTCTCATTCCCTCTAAAATCTTGTCCTTTTGTCTTAATTGGAGGCTCTAGGCAGATGGGGGCCATTTCTTCTGTCTTACCCCCATCAGGGTTCAGTGACCTTCCTCCCCACCTTGCCTCAGGGGACTGTGACAGGATGGAACAGTAAGCATGGCTTTTGTACCCATGAACCAAGCAAGATCCAACTAAGGAATGAGTCCTGGCTGGAGGTGGCTTGCTGTGCAGCCTTTGGCAAGTCATTGTCTTCTCTGGGCCCCCACTGCCCATCTGGGAAAGGCGGGGTTTGGACCATGTGGTCTTTGAAGTCTCCTCTAGCTGTGGGAGTCCAAGGTTCTGGGTCTTTGACCCTCCTCAGGTTGCTGGTCAGCACCTGGACTAGGCTCTGAGGGCAGCAGGACAAGGTAAATGGACAAGGACACCAGATGACCCAGTGGCCGTAGGCCAGCCAGGCAGCCAGGCTCCATCTGGAAATGATGGGAGTGTTCTCACTGCTGGAGGCCTGTAGGCTCTCTCGTCCAGCTCCCTTGGTGACAGATGAAGAAACCAGGGCCTGGGTAGAGGGATGGCTTGCCCGAGTCCCTCAGCATGTTAGCATTAGGTTGGAACTATAAACAGGTCTCCCATTACTCTGTGCAATTGATTAGTCTTAGGAGTAAATCTTGGTGGGCTCTTTGATAGAGGTGAAAGCTAAAATAAGATCTGAAGGAAAGCATGAGTAGAGAGTTGCCTTCCAGGGGGGAGACCCAGGGGAAGGGAAAGGGGTTGGATTATGCACCTGTCCTTGGCCTGTGTGCCCACTGGGTCCTGGGGTTCTAGAAGCCTTGGCAAGGATTGGTGTCTGGTCCCTGGTGTGCAGTGATGAGGGCCCCCCTGAGGGCTATCCCTGGGCCAGCGGCAGGACTGGGCTGGACACAGCTGTAAGTGACTCATGAAGCCAGGCTGATAGAGATGGTTAGTGCATCCCAGGCACTACCCTGCAACTCAGAATAGGCAGCAACATGTCATTTTAATGAGGTTCCAAATTTCCTTGTCACCTGGAAGGTTGGTGGACATGGCCAGCACCACCTCGCTCACCCCTGGCCTCCCCCAGAGCCTCCCCAGGCTCCAGAGTGAGTGCAGAAGGCAACGAGGCTTCAGGTCCAATCACCAGCCTGGGGAGAGGGGTGGGCTGGCCTCTGACTTTGGGTACCCTCTCCCTCCCACTCTGCTTTCCTCTCCTCCCCTGCACATGTCTCCCCTCTGGCAGCTGATCTAACTATCCTTGAATGTGCTGTGCAGCTTCCTCTCCAGATCTCTACTCACATTGCTCCTGCCACCTGAACATCCTCTCCCTTCCCGTCAACCATCCAGATTCTTTTTTCAAGGCTGAAGTGAAGCTCTCTGCCTCCAGGAAGCCCCCTTGGCTGGCCCAACCATGACCCTGAGGCCTCTGGGGGCTGGGGAGCCCCACTTTGCTTGCTAAGTCCAGAGATCAGGCAGGAGGCTGCCTGGAGGCTGCATCCAGCCCAGCTAGATGGAGTTGCATCATTGATTAGTGATGTCTGCCAGGGTTAGGAATAGAAAAAGTCTGAAGTTTGCTTTTCCTGCTGAGGCAGCTGGGCCATGTGGCCATTTATCTCAATGTCTGTGCACTAAACCTCACTCATTGCTCTACCTTCTGTCTGCCCAGGAGAGACACAGCCTCCTGATGGCATAGCCTCCTGCCCGGGCTTCCTCTGTGTCCCTCATAGCATTGGGCACGTGTGAAGGCTCAACAAGCCCTCATCAGACGGAGGAGAGTGAGAAAAATGCTGTCACTTTCCCTGGAGCTGGGAACCTAGTCACAGAGCTTTAGAGTCATTTACAGAGGAGGCAGCTAGGGATTCAAAAGTGGGGAAGCATTTCTCAGGTCCCGAGGGACAAAGGCCTGGGAAGGTCTCTGCCAGGGACTGAGGTGGCTGTGTTGCTGAAGGGCCACCTTAGACTGGCAGGGCCGGACAGCATCTAGCCCTGTGTCAGGAGTCCCTTGGCTGCCTCCCTCTATTGCCTGGCCCCCACAGAGACTCCCCTTTTTCTCACCCGAGGGTCTGAGAGCACTCATTAGTGCACCATCCTCCCACACGTGGGATCCACACCTGTCATTATCTCCATTTTACAGATGGGAAAATGGAGGAAGCTTGGGGTTCCCGGCTGTACTCTGGGGCTCACCCGGCAGGTTGGCAGTGGCTGGAGGGGCTCTGGCTCTGAACATAAGGTATCTCAGCTCAGCCAGGCCCCAGGACTGTCAAAGAGGCAGTTCTCCCCTTAAGGACCATCATACAGAGAGTGTCTGAGCTGGAATGTCACTTACAGATGCTCAGTTCTGGGTCCTTTGTGACAGATGGAGAGAATGAGGCCCAGAAAGAGCCAGGGGCTGGCCCAGGCCACACAGCCTCCCTAATGGACAGGCTTCCTAATATCCAGGGGAAGTGCAGAATAGAGGGCGAGCTGGGCTGCTTGTCTGCACCCCTGCAGGTTCCACCCTTCCCAGGCCCAGAGACACTGAAGACGGGGCTCTGCAGGGTTCCTCTGGTAGCCTGCCCTGGCTAGCATGGCACTAGTACCTGCCTTTCTTTTCACCAAGTCGGACACTTTGACTTCTCAGCCATCCTGTGAGGGAGGAGAGCAAGACCTGGGCATGGAAGGCTGTGCAGCATGAAGGCCACTGTACCGGCCTGGGGCTCAGAAGTTTTCAGAGTGGCCACTAATGCTCCAGGGCACTTAGTCCTCTGAGCCTCAGCTGCCGCCTCCCGCAAATGGAGTGGGAACAGGGCATCCCTGCAGCCTTGTCCAGTTTCAAGCCACGTTGGCAGGAAGATGGGAAGGGGAGCCTGAAGGTGGAAATAGGACAACGGGTGCTGCAGGTGTGGGTCATGATGAGGTCGAGGGAGGGGTCCGGGGGCCTGGACACTCACCCTGCTCCTGAGCCCCTCCCGGCTGGCTTCCCTGCTCTGCCCCCTCTCCCCCTCTCCTCTTCCTCCTTGGTTCTCCTGCTGGCTGCAGCTGCTAATTCAGTCCCCTCGGCATGGGGCGCCGTAAACAGCTGGCCCTCAGCCAGATTTGCATTGGTGGTTTATCGATTTAATTAAGCAGGGGCTGCAAACAGTGTCCCCTCCCCAATGTGAGGCCGGGCATGGGTGGCCCAGGCATTGGAAGGGCAGCTGGCCAGCATTAAAGACCCAGAGAGGCCCTGCCATCAGGGCAGCCTGCTTCAGGGACTGTGGTTCCTGTGACCTTCGTCCCTCTGTCCCTCTTGGACTCTTTCAGAACTGACATTGCAAGTGGCAGTGACAGCTTCATTAAGCCTGGAGCCTGTGCCAGGGAGAGGGGCCCTCAGTGGACAGTGGGCAGAGGGAGCCCCAGCGCCACGGGCCTGGGTCCCACCTCAGCCACCCCTCCTCCTGCAGGTGCCCCTCCCGGGGCTCAGGAAAGCTGTTCTTTTGTCCTTAATGATGGAGCCAATGGAGCCGCAGTTCCAGAGGCTTGCAGAGTGCTCTCCATTCCCACTCTTGCCTGGCATCTCCAGATGCCATCATGCACCAGGCATTTGCTGTGTCTGCATGAGAGGCTGGAGTGACTTTAGGTGACCTATGCACTTCCTGCCCCTCCAAGACAGGGAGCACTGCTTTGGCAGATGGAGGTTTGGGCTGCATGCCACCCTGGACCTGGGGGCTGCATGGCTGCCCTCTTGGGCCTTCGTCTTTCTGATGCAAGTAAGGGTTGGACTCAGCATTGCCGAAGGCCCCTTCTAGCTCCACAGTTGTCGTTGGCTCCTCTCCTGCCCGAGGTGATGATCTATAGCACGGAGTGCTAGGCGCTGGGTTTGGGGGATTCTCACACCGCTAGGGTCAGCCAGTCCTTATACCAGCTCTGCAAACGGCAACCTCGTCCCCACCTTAGAGACGAGCAGCTCATAGAGGCTGAGTGACCCGCCGCAGGTCACACAGCTCTCAAGTGACAGGGCTTGGTTTGAGCCCAGCCAGCGCTTGGAGGAGTGGCAATAACATTGATGGATTTCCTTGGCTTCCTTCTCATCCCACCACCATGGCAGCCTCTTGTCAGTCACAGTCACCTCCCTCTTCCCAGACATCAAAAAAAGTTTGCCTCCAGGACAATGGGGAGGACCCGGGGGACAAAAGTGCCACATGCATCTTTGATTTCCTTTGAGAGGAAATCGAAGTCTCCAAGTTGGTGGTGCCGAACTGGAGTTGGCCACACTTCCCACAGGGAGCCAGGAGGCTGGGCGAGGCGTGTGGGCCACTGCAGAGTGTCATCTTTGTGGAAGTGGGGCTGGGTGCAGGGGACATACCTTGGTGGCTCAGGGCCCGACAGAGCTGGCAGGGCCCTTGAGGCCCATGCCCAGATGAGAATAGGGGCCCAGGGTCACACGGTGGGAGTCTCTCTGGGAGAGTCTGGCCTGGCCTTCTGCTGACCACCCCCAACCACCTCCTTACACTCCTAGCTGCCTGGACCCAGGTGGCACCGCAGGAATGCAGGAGGGCTGGCAGGAGCAGTCCCGCCCACTAGCTTGTCCGCAGCTTCTGTCTTGTGAGTTCACAGCTGCGGGTGAACATCTGCTCCGTCTCCCACTTCAGCACCACCTGCCTCCCCGCCCACCCTGCCTCTCCCTCTCCCTGTTTCTTCTTAGCTCTGCTTTTTCTCTCTCCTCCTCTCTCATTCTCTGAGTCACTCAGAATCAGTCATCTCTGCCCCACCCACCGGCAGTGCCTACCCTTCAGTGCCTAGGACTCAGGAGGGGGGTATGAGTCGAGTGTGACAGGCTGGGCTTGGGGTCTACACTCTGGGGCCTTTGCCATCCCTGGCTGACCACTGTGAGCATCCATCTCCTCATCTGTACGATGGGGACAGCAGTCCTCCCCTCAGAAGGCCACTGTGGGGTGAGTGAGGGCCGAGGACAGGGCTTGGCACCTTCCAAGGTCCCTCTGCTCCACACCCAGGTTCAGAGTCATTGCCACTGTCATCTAACCTGTCTGTTCCCAAATCTGGATGAGCCTGAGACTCCTGGGAGGTCCTGAGAAGGTACAGACTCCCAAACTCCATTCCCCCAGCACACTTCTGCCCAGTCAGCTCCACCCATGCTGTCTCCCTGGCAAATGGTCATCTGCCTCGGGTGTATCATGACTGCTAACAGGGTGGAGTAACAGATCGGGGCCCTTGTGCTCTCGGAGCCTCAGTTTGCACATCTGTAAAATAGGAAGAGTAGGCCTCCTTCACAGGCGTGGTGAGAGGGCTCCCGTAAAGCCCTGGGGCACAGGGCCTTCCACGGATGTCAGAGGGCTCAACAAATGGGGCCGACTATTCTGGCTGAACCCTGGCAGGGGTGGGGAGCTCACCTCTCTGAGGCTGCTTGGAACTTTGGGGCAGGATGGCAGGGGTGCCCATTCCTAATGACACCTTGGGATGTTGAAATGCTTCAGTGTCTCTGCCTGCCTCGGGTGAGTCCCCCTTTCTTCTCCCAGAAGCCTCCCCTGCTGCCCACACTGCTGACACCTTCCCCGGCCTCCTGCAGAGGGACTGGCTGAGCCCACGCCTGGCACCTGTTTGCTGCAGTTCGCTCATTCTCTCTCACCTGCGATGTTGCAAGAGCCTCTGAAAGTTGTCCTGCCCCTCTCTACTTCATTCTCAGTCATCACCCTGAGGGATTAAAAAAACCATTTTATTAGAGCATTTCTTAGTATAAAGTGCTGAGACCTTAGGTGTGTAGCTCTATGGATTTATACAGGTGTATACACAGCCTCATCAATCAAGATACCAAACAATTCCCACAAGCCAGGAGGTTCCTTTGTGCCCCTTTCCAGTCAATAACCTCCCCGGAGGTAACTTCTATTCAGACTTTAATCCCCAAAGTTAATTTCATCTACCCTCGAGCTTCATTTAAATGGAGGCATCCAGCATATTCTTATTCCTGCTGCCTTCTTTCACTCGGCATCACGCGTGTGAGCGCCATCCACCCGGCTGCATGGATCAGTAAGTTGTTCTTTTTCATTGCTGTGTAGTATTCCATTGACTGAATGAAACACTATTTATTTATCCACTCTGTAGCAGATGGGCATTAGACCTGCTTTCAGTTCTGAGCTATTATGAATAAAGCTGTGATGCCCATTTTTGCACGTGTCCTTCAGTGATCATTTGCTTTTATTTCTCTTGGAATAACACTTGTGAGTGGAATTTCGGCGCCGTAACACAGGCCCGTGTTTAGTGTCAGTAAATACTGCCAAACAGTTTCCCAAGCGGCTAAACCAATGAACACTCCCACCAGCAATGCGCCAGAGCCTGGTAGCTCCACATTCTTGTCAACACTGGGACTTATAATTCCTTTTGATTTTAGTCATTTTGGTGTGAGTCTCACGGTATCTCACTGGGGTTTTATTTGCATTTCCCTACCGATTGATGACGATGTTGAGAACTTTTCAGGTGCTCATTGGATAGTTGGAAATCATCTTTGTAGAGCACTTGTTCAAACCTTTTGTCAATTTTATTATTTTTTAATAAAAATATTTTTATTTAAAATATTTTAAAATATTTTAAATATAAGTATTATTTATTTATTATATAAATAAAATGTTTTTTTCTTGATTTGAAGTTTTAACGCCCCCCCCCCCCCCTTTTACATTTTCTGGATTTGATTCATCTGCTGGATGTATGTATGGGCAATGTGCTTTTTTATTTTCTTCACCCACTTTCCCACCCTCTCACTCCTAAATGGGCCCTGAGGTTTCCCACCACTGGGCCTTTGAATGAAGGGTGACCCTCTGCCAGGTGGCATCTCCCCCTCTTCTCTACCTCACCAGGGCTTGCTTCTTAAGACCTGAATCAAACTCCACCTCCTCCAGAAAGTTAGCCCCTCCTGCTCCCTGCTCCACTGGTGCTGTTCCCTGTGCTTTGTACGCATCAGGGCACTAGCCCATTGGACGCATAAGCATCTGCCGAGGGGACACCTTGGCTTCTGGATGTGCCTCTGAGGAGATGGTGTCTTCTCTTCATCACAGCTGCCTTCTACCTCACATGATGCTGGTTCTCAACCAACTCTCATGGGGGATTTTTAAAGGTAGGGTTGAGGTGTGGCCCAGTTTGCCTCCGACAGTCCCAATTTACCTATTGACAGTCCCAATTTACCTATCAACATGGCCTGGTTATTAATAACCACTCCTGGAGGCCCCAGGGGAGGGGGGCAGGAGAAGGCACCACGAGACTGATCGGGAAGAAGGCATTCATTTCAAGGACAGACCTTGTCTAATGCTGACCTGCCTCCAGTGTGCTCTCACCCTCTAGGCCTCAGTTTTCCCTTCTGTGAAATGGAGAGAATAACCCTTCCTTCACCTGTGTCTTACCAGGTGGTTATAAGGAAAAATATGGTATCAGGTGAGCATGTGACAGGAGCACAATGCAGATATACAGAGAAGCCACTCCTGTCCTCTGGGAGCCTCTGCTTGGGAGGGGAGATGTCCCACCCACCCACTGGGTCCAGCATGAGAACTGAAGGGGCCCTGGGAGAGGGGCATTGAGCACGATGAGAGGAGGGAGTGGCAGGTCCCAGCGGGGAAAGCTGGCTAAATACTAACAGCTGCTCAATCCAGGTGGGAGCTACATGTCCTTTTCTGAACATTCAAAGTACTTCATAATTTACATTTTTTTTAAATTAAAAAATAAAAGCATAGATTTGGTTGCCTTGAGGAGTCACCTTCCTGCTGCTCCTCCTGGCTGGGTATTGATGGGCTGCCCCCGTGCAGGGCCGCCCCCGCTGCACTTAGCGCTCAGCTCCGACAGGAGGACGAGTGGCCTGTGTGACTAGCTGCGACACTCCCTCTGATGCCAGCTGGCCGGGGCCAGGTGTGCGGGGGTTGAGGAAGAGTGGCTCAGTGCCTGGGGCGTTGCCAGGGGAGAGGTGCCAAACCTGGAGAGGGGGCGGAAGTGGGAAGGGACACCGGGAGCTTGCCGACTTCCAGAGGTCAAAGCAGTCTCCTTAGAGGTCGCAGCCCTCAGCCTCTCAATATACAGATGAGGAGACTGAGACCAGAGGGCAGAAAGAACTCTGTTAAAGTGATGTGGGAAATTCTTGGGGTCAGATCTGCACTGGCTTCACTTGCCACTTACCTCATGCTTACCAGGGGCTGGGGAGCATTTTTCTGGGTCCCCTCAGGTTTCAGAAGCCTGAAGCTGCCTAATAAACCCCCAGGTTTGGGCTAACCTCCATGTCTTTGGCTTGGACTCCCAGCATGGAGAGCCTTAGAGTCTCAGGGCATTCCCCAGAAGGCTCAGGAGGCCGAATGGGCAGCTCTGGTGCCGAACTGGCTCACCTGGTTTGTGGTCAATTACGCACATCTCTTTCCAGCTCTGAGTTCAGTGACTGGAGGTTGGTAGCCCGAAATCAGCCCAGAGTATTTACACCATGGAAATTGGCAAATGCCACAAAGCAGAGCTTTTCCCTGGGTGCTGAGCATTGCACCTTTATGAGCACACCACTGCCTGGGCTCCCTCCTCTTTCAAACACAGCTGCTCCACCTGGTCTGTTTTATGTGTTGGGTTCTTAGTGAGATTTTATTTAAAGAGGGTTCTACTGCATTAAAAAAATAGCAAAATTGTTTTGGACCAATATATTTGTTTCATTTTATCCTGGGTGTACCAAGTGAACAATTATAAACTAACTTGGTTAACATATGTTCTGAACTGACCTGTGAGTTCTGGGTTATCCTGAGCTAACAGGTATTCCGAGCTAACCCAAGTATTCTAAGGTGCCTTGTGTCCTGGGCTAACCTTGGCTAATGTGTATGTTCTGGATTAATGGGTGAGTCTGGGCTAACCTGGGAGCTACGTCCAGGCTCGCCTGAGCTAATTAATCTACATGTTCTCAGATAACCTGTAGGTTCTGGGCTACCCTAAGCCTCTGTTCCAGGCTAATCTGCACGACCTGGGGGAGCTCCCTGTCCCTCCCTTGGAGACAAGGACATGGAGCAGAGCTCTCATCTCAGTGCTCTCTTAGTTCTTCAGTGGTGGGACAGAGGCCCTCAGTTTTCCTTCTGATTAATGAGAACAATCAGAAGCCACCAGAGAGCTTGGGGCTCCGTCAGGAGCAAGCACCTTGGATGGTCTCAGGAGGTCCAGAGCTAGCCGCCTCCTGGGCTCATGGGGACGGAGGATGACAGAGGCAGCTCTTGCTTGGGTCAGGCAGGGCAGGGGGGGGACAATGGGGTCATTGTGAGTTCTGGGGAGGAGGCCAGACAGTAGGAGGGCTCCCTGTCCTTCCTGATTCTTTCTGCAGAAGGAGGCAGGGGCCTTGTGTAAGACTTGGCTCCACCCCCAGCCTCAGGTCACCCCTCAGGGAGGCCTGACATTCATGGGCAGCCCTGTGTCTACCAACATCACCCCCAACCACCCCTGCATTTGGGGGATGGAGGATCATCTACTCAGTTGGTAGGTGAGGCAACTGAGGTGCTGAGAGATGAAGAGCTGGGACAGAGCCCTGGTGTCCCCAACTCTGATGCCAGTGCTTCCTAGACTATGTCACCTCTCAGAATCCCCATCCAGGTGCCCTCCCTCCGCCCTTGGTCTAGCATCTGCTGCCTCCCTGGGAGCACTGAGGCAAGAGGTACTATATTCCCCACTGCTCCTGACCCCTGATCACCTCCCCTCTTCCCAGACTGAGGGCCTAATTTCTTGGGGATCTTCTGGGCCTGCTGGGGAGCAGCCACCCTGTGCTGGACAGATGCAGCAACCATGACATCACTGCCCCGTTCCCACCGAGACAGCCAGTGCTGACAGCACAGTGCTACCCCAGCCTCAGTTAGGGACACTCCCCAGCCCCCTTCACCATCTGGCCACATCTGTCCTTCCCACCATGTTCCACACCCAACAATCCAACCTGACTCACTCCACCCATCCTTCCTAGTTCCTGAGCCCCTGCGGAGGGTGGGTGCTGCACAGTCCAGGCAATGCAGCCCCTGTCCTCCTGCAGCTCACTATTTCTGAACCCCGACAAATGTTCTTCCTGCTACCTCCTCCCTGTGTAAGACCCTCTCCCCATCCCCTCCTCCAGGGGGCCTTCCCTGATTCTCTGCAACCTTCGGCACATCCCCAGGCTCCTTGAAAACTGCTCCCTCACTCCATGGGTGCCCTGTGGCAGCCCCAGACCACTCCCCGAGATAGGTGAGCCGGGGATCCTCCAGTCTACTCCCTCATGGCAGTCCTTCCATCCACCACTGCTTCTGGGAAGGCCAGCACTGCCACCAAGGCCAGAGCAAAGGACCTTCTCTTGTGTTGTCTGGCCTGGCAGGGGTTGGCACAGGGGTCTCTACACCCACTAAGGGGGGGTGTCACTTGAGGACTCTGAGCCTTAGATTTATGGGTGGGCTTCAGGATTTTTGCACCAAAATCACCAGCCTGACCTACTATTTGTGTTTCTGGTGTTTCACTCACCCCTCATTGCCCCTGCTTGGCCAGAATTAGGAATGGGTGGGAGAGCCAGTATGGAGGGGTCCAGGGTCCTGAAAGATAAGGGCCTGGCATAGCCCCACTCACTGTCCAGAAGAGAGGCTCCTGTGGCCCTCAGGGTAACTCCCTGATAGCCTCCTGAGGCCTCAAGGCCAGAGGGTCTATCCCTGCCTGACCCTATAGTCAGCTCCCACCACACACCCACTTTGGGGCCACTCCTCCCACCACAGGCTGCTCCCAGTATCCCTCTCCCTGAGTCTCTCTTCCCTCTACCCCTCCCATCCCACCCTCTCTTCATTCAGATAACACAGACATGGCTTTGAGAGAGCTGATTAAATGCCCCTTCCTCGGGGAGACTTCTGCGCCTCACACCATGTTGCTTCCACCTGCTGATTGCTTTTGTGTCTCCCTCCACCTCTGCTGTGCAATCTTGATTCCAATGAAATCATAAACTGTGTCTCTTATATCCCTCCATGGATGCTCCATAACAATGCGGGTGGAGGGGCCCTTGCCTGTCCTTGAATGAATGGATGAATGATTGTGTGAGACGAGACTACAGGGGACAACAGGAGTGGAAGTGGGGCAGCCAGCCAGCCTGTGTCATGCTCCAGGTGGGGTGACAGTGGGCCAAGTGCCCTTGCTTGGTGAACGTGAATGGCTGGTGTTCATACAAGGGTATGAATGGCTGTCCCTCCTTGGGCCAGGGGGCAGCGATGGAGGGGAGTCCAGGCTGATATTGCAGGCACCACCAACAGGCTTTGCTGGTGATTGGATGGGGGTGTGAGAAAGAGATGTTCAGCCTGAACAACTGGAGAGATGGAGATGCCACTGAGATGGGCAGGTGAGGGACGAGCAGGTTTCAGAGGGAGGCCTGAGGTCTGTGTTCTGACCATTTCCAGTTTGGGTTGCCTGTTAGGCTCTGGTGGACTGTAAACACTGAGTCTGGAGGTCAGGGCAGAGACTTTGGCCAGGTGGATAAATGGGAGTTAAAGATATGAAATTAAGTGAGCTTATCAAGTGTAGACAGAGAAGACGTTTAAGGCCTGCTACCCAGTGCTGATCAACTTTAGGAGTCCAGGCTCTGAGGAGATGGGGGGGCAGCCTTGGAGTTCGAGGGTCCTGGTGGGAGGGAAGGAGAGGAGGGCTGGGGAAGGTTCCAGGAGCCAGTCTGGGAAACAAAATTTGGGCTGAGTTGTAGAGGGCTCTGAATAGCAGCACATAGGAGATTGCTTCATTACATGGCAATAGGGAGCCATTGAAGGTTGGTGAGCAGGAGGCATGAATGACAGCGTAGGCCTTAGGGGCCCACTTAGTGGCTATGAATAGGAGAGAGGGGGGCCTGGAAGTAGGGACTAGGCTAAGCCCATGCTGGGTTCTGGACATGGATTTAGGTTTCTGGATGACCTTGGGATTCAGTTTCCTTCTGTCAAGTGGGTAACAATCCTAATCTTGATAAGGAGGCTGGTGGGGAGTGCTGACATACCCTATCTTCTCTGGGTGGCACAGCATGCCATTCTGACACTGGCCACTAGGTGGCAGCCAGTCCCTAGCAGTCCTGCCCATAGCCTTCGGACCAGAAGGACTTTACCATGGGGACCAGGCTCAGCGCTGCCCCATCACAGCCTGCAGTTTCCTGGTGGAATCTTCTCTCCTCACCCACCAGCTCCAGTCCAGTCAGAGGCTTCAGGGGACTCAGGAGACTTGGAGCCCAGAGGGGAGGCCATGAATGAGAAACTCACCATATATACTGCCTCTGTGGGGACCTCCAGGGATGTTCTGGGCCTGGCATGGGCACAGGGGACACCCTGTATAGGGTTGCCAGGTGTAGCAATAAATACAATATTTGGGATATAATTATGCTAAAAATTATTCATCATTAATCTGAAATTCAAATTTATCTGGCAATCCTGACTCTGCGGTGCTGGCCCTCACGGGGAATAAGATCAACCACTCCCACATCTGCACTGAACACAAGTTGTGAGCCTAGACTGCCAGGGCCGAGGGCTGGACCCAGCGTCAACTCATTTCCCCTGGATGCTTGTTCATCCATCCACCCACCCACCCATCCATCCGCTCACCTGCCTGATTCACTCGCTGGGGATTGTCCAGGCTCTGAGGTTGTAGAGACCACTAGCCACTGTACTCACATCCTCATGGGCTCTATTTCTGTCCTTTCAGGTCCAACCCACCTGGCTCCTCTCTGGAGCCTTTGCAGAGCCTGTAGAGTCAGGTGGGATCCCCGGCCCCTGCCTGCTCTGGAGGCTGTGCTCTCCATGATGCATTCTGGTTGATACATACACTCTACCTGTTCCCTTGCTGGACCAGAGGTGCCCAGGGGGCCAGGGTAGCTCAGTGTCCCCGAAAGTGTCAGCAATTGCACCTTTACCAGGTAGTCATTTGCATGATTGGGAGCGGGAAGGGCAGAGAAAAGGAAGCCAGAGAGACAAGAGCTAAGGGAGATGGGCGCTGTGGGCAGGGTCCAGAGGACAGGGCCTCCCATGCAGACACATCACCCACCTCTCCTCACCTCCTCAGGGAACATGGGACTCAGAACCCAGAGGCCATCTCTCATCCCTGGATGCTAGACATGGAAACTGAGTCCCACAGAGGGGCAGTGAGTGACCCAAGGACACAGTGTCCTACTCCCTGTGAGAGCACATTTGCCTCCTGCAGGCTCTGGTTGGCTCTAGCCCCTGGTCTTGGTGAGGCACCTTGTGTCCCCAAGGGGTCCTCAGCAGGCCCCTGACTGGGCCCTCTGCAGTGATGCCTGAAGACATGGCCTCATCCACCCCCTTCACCAGGAAAAAGATTCACGAGGCAGGTGAGTTCCTTTAAAGGAACCTGCAGCCTTTTTATCACCTTGATGGCCACAATGGATTTTGTTTCCGGGAGTATCTGTAAGACTTTAATTAAATCAGGAACTCGGGCCCTGCCAGCTTCCCTGCTGCTTATCAGCTTCTTAAGCCGTGATTCATTACCCAGGACTATTTTTTTCCCATCCCTGAAATAATCTTTAAAGGCCTTCTATCGGGGAGATTAAAGTCATAAGTCATACACGCCCACGGGATGCTTTGTTTTCTCTGCACATGGGTGGCGCAGAGCCACCCTGAGGACTGGCCATGGTGCCGTCCTGGCCTACTTGCCCCTCGGGGCCCTCTGCTGCCCGGCCTGGAGGACGAGCAGGTGTCGGTGTGACTCCCTGGCTGGGCGGAGCTTTGCCAGAGTCGTGGGTGCTGGGGTTCCCTGGGTGGGTGGGGCATGGGTGAGAAAGGAACTCGGCATCCGTGTTCTGATTTCTTCCTTCACAAGAGACACCTGATGTCCTGGGCTAGCAGGGCCGGGCCTGGCACATATCCTTCCTCTGCTTCCAACAATAATACACGCGTACAAAAGGAGAGAGAGATGGACGGACAGACAGACTCCCTTGGCTCCTCTCTAGACCTGCCACTTGGTTTTTCTCCCATTGTTCCTTCTTTGCCTCATGACTTTTCTCCTTCCCTCATTGGTCCTGCTCTGGGTCACTCTGTGCTGGGTGCCGGGCAGAGCAGGACGGATGGGTGCCTTCAGGGATGCAGACCTGTGGTGAGCAATGACACCACCTTTATTTCTCTCTCCCTTTCGTTGTCTCTGCTTTCCTCCCCTCTCTCCTGTCTTTCTCTATCTCTCAAATCAGAGAAGCAAGGCTTTCTTTTCCAGTGGGAGGAGGGAGTGCTTACTAGAGGTAGTGGCCTTTGAATTTATCTTGAATTGATAAGTGTGAACCTCACCTGGGTCAGATTCTTAGGGGACAGGGTGGTCTCAGTCCAGGTCCCCAGGCCCTCGAGGATTAATGAAGTCCCCAGTTCAGCCTCTAATGGGAACAAGGACAACCAGAGACATGGAGAGAGGAGGGTGGCCTGCCTGGAGGGGGAAGCAATGGGGACTCAGGTCAGGCTGTGGAAAGCTTGGGCCTGGAGCACAAGGTGCCTTGCTCCGGCTCCCAGGCTCTAAACCCTAAGCCTCAAGTGCCTGTCTCATCTCTTCTTGGGGTAAAATATAAGGTGCTCTTGACAGACTCTTCCCACCCTAGCCCTGTGCCCACTGCCAAGTTCAGTAAGTTGCTAGTCACACCACAAGTGTCCATGGCTTTGGAGATGTCACTGTGCAGTATTGCTTTGAGTCATCGGTGCTGGCTGGGCCAGCAGGCTCCCTCTGACTGTGGCTGCTGTGTGCACAGGGGGGCAGGCAGGGGATGTAGCCAGGGAAGGCTCATGGGGAGGTCCCAGGTAAGTCTAAACTGGGCCCCCAAATTGTTCTGCATCTGCCCAGTGGTGAGGCCAGGAGCAGCCCCAGCCACCGTTAGTATGAGTGTGATCTGCAAGAGGTGCTTATGTGAAGGGATTTCATACTTGGTGGTGGGGGACAGAGAAGGGGTGAGGAGAATCGGGGCTGGGAACATGGGCTAAGATTTGGCTTCTGTCTACCAGCAGGGGCCTGTGGCTGACTCTTTGCGTTCCAGCACACAACTTTCCTTCCTTTTCTTTTTTTAAAAACTATGTTTTTATTGATTTTAGAGAGGAAGGGGGAGAGAGAGAGAAGAGGGAAAGAGGGAGAGAGAGAGAGACATCGATATGAGAGAGAAGCATCTATTGGCTGCCTCCTGCATGACCGGGGATCGAGCCTACGACCTGGGCATGTGCCCTGACCAGGAATGGAACTGGCGACCTTTTGGTGCATGGGATGATGCTTAACCAACTGAGCCACCCGGCCAGGGTTCCTTCCTTTTCTCGAATGTGTCTTGTTCTCTTCCACCTTCAGGCCTCTGCACAGGCTGTCCCCTGCCTCCCTCCAGCCCTGTGACACCTGGAGTCATCCATCTGTCTCAGCTTACACCCCACCTGATGAGGCTGGGGTCCTGATCATGCCCTCCCAGCGCCGCGCATGTCTCTAGAGCCCTGAGCACAAGTGGACTTGATTTGGGCAGTGACCTGGTGGGGCAGCCTTCCCCTTGGAACTATCAGTCCACAGGGCTGGACCATAGCTGCTGGGTCATGGCTAGGCCACTCTGCCTGGCACAGAGCAGACACTCAATGGATGTTTGCCAGAGGAAAAGTTGAGTTCAGAGAAGGAGGGTGGGCCACATCGAAGGGACTTTGGAGATGTGGAACTCCCAAGAGGGGCTGCCTCAGATCCTGGACACCCAGCATGTCCCAGACCTAGGGAGAGAGCACCCCCAGCCCTCTGTGTCTGCCAGAGCACAAGGGTCTCCAAGGTGGAGAGAACCAGCCAGGTTGGCTCCGGGAAGGGATCAGATCTGTCACCTCAGCTCCTTTCTCCTGGGGCCACAAGAATGACCTGGCACAAGTATTTGGGAGAGCCCTGTCCTGATCACCAGGCCTCCCAAGTGCCCCTGAGGTGGGCAGGGCTGTGGCTATGCAGGTGAGATAGTGAGTTGGTGCGGTCTGGGAGCTGACACCACTGTGACCTCCTTTACACCAGAGGCTGGCCAAGCCAGCAGACATTTATATATGTATTGATTTGTTTCACACACAATGACTTCATTTTTTTGAAACAAAACTCAGAAATATATGCAGAGTTTTTCAAATCCAGGTCATCCTGATTTTCTGTAACATCTGTTCCCAATTGTGTGTGCGCATGTGCATTTCCTCGCGTGTGTGCATGCTAGCGTGCGTGTGCCAAGCCTCTGGTCTTTATGAGACAGTGCTTGGGTTTCAGGGGCTGTGGGCTGACCTGGGGTTTATTCAGGAGTTGAGGGTGAAGGCCAACCATGGGAGGCAATTAGCTTGTGATCTCTGAGCAGGCAAAAGTCTTTCCTTAAACTAAGAGCTGCTGCTTACCGAGCACTCAGGGCGCCCTCTGTAGGAAGTGTGTGTATGTTGCTTCTGAATCTTGAAACAACCCTGGGGTTGTTGCTAATCTCCCATTTTACAGATGAGGAAACAGAGAGGCCAGAGTGCTTCATTCATTCAGTAATTTCCTCAGTCATGCACTCATCAGAAATCTTATGGTGGGCCTATTGTGTGCTGGGCCAGTGCGAGGGAGAGAGAGGGTGCCTTCACCCTGAAACTCAGCCCAGCAAGGACTATACCAGGGCAGCTGCTCTGTTGCAGGCCTTCCTCTCCCTGCGTGCTCCTGCCTCCTACTCAGAGGTGGGCACCCCACTGAGGCCTGATAAAAGCCCAAGGACTGACTGAGTAAACAAACCAAGGAGATGACAGTGTGGGGGATGAGGTACTCCCCAGGCTGGAGCCAGGCTTACGGGCAGAGCCACTTCGGCTGCCCTGAGATGCTTGGAATCCAGCCTTGGTCTGATCCCAGGCCAGAGACACTCTCGCAGGCTCCACCCCCACAAGCTTCTGGCTAAAAACGTAAAACCTCAGAGCCCTTCATCTTCCTGCCTCCCAAGCCCCGAGTCCCCGAGTCCCCGAGGTCCTCAGTCCCAGCCTTGGCTACAGCTCCTTGCAGGCTCTCAAGACCCTGTTTGTCATCTTGTGTGATGTCACACAGCAGAAGCAGCTGCAGCACAGGTGACAAAGCAGTCAAGCTGCTTTTTGTGTCTGTCCAGGTTTCGTATCCGTGACCCTGTTTTATCCAATGACCTGGGGGAGAGGGGCTCTTAGTCTCTCAGCCGTTTCCAGCTGAGGAGACAGTGAGGACTTTCTCTGCCCTGTGGGGGTTTCTGTGCCCGCATTTGGCTGGAGCTTCCCTGACCTGATACGGGGGCAGGAAAGCAACGGCAGCAGAGGCTGGTAGCTGGCAGAGCAAACTTCTGGAGTCATTGTCTTGGTGTTGAAACCTCAACTGCTCTGAGCCTCAGTGTCTCCTCATCTGTATAATGGGCCTAATGAGAGCCCGCCTTCTGTGGCTCTTGTGAGACGGTGTGTGCAAGTCCCTGGCACACTCTGGCATGGAGCAGGCTGGGGTAAAAGATGATGATGGCTTTCTCCAGAAAATAAGCCAAGAAGCATGGGAGTGTCCCTGAAGGTTTGTGCTCCCATCCCCCTCCCCAGAGGCAGATCCCCTGGCACCATGTGCTAGGCCAGGAGTCAGCCTGTGGGCATGTGTGACTTGTGTCAGGTCACCTCCCTCAGCCTCACCTTCCTCCTTTATGACGGCGGGAAGGGGGTGGGGGGCAGGCTGAGCTGCCCTTGCCACTTTCCCCAGGGCCTCCCAGCAGCTTGAACAATGAATGCCACAGGCTTGAAAGCTCTCTGAGAAGTTTCTGGCATTGTTCAAATCAGCAGAAGACTAGTGTTTCCAGGACTACTAGTAATTGGCTCTGTGTTACTTCTCAGGTGATAAAGGAGACGCTCCTGCTAGAGGAAGCATCCAGCTGAAATGATCCATCCCTTCTGTGAGGTCCTGGCAGCCTCTGCCGGACCCCTGAATCTGCCCCTGTGCCCCCTGCCCCTTGGCACCAAGGACCCTGTCCTTGTTCTCTGAGACCCTGGCACCCAGTGCCATGGCTCCCGGAAGCCATGGTGCCGCCAGCTTGCTGCGTGACTGCTCTGACCTCAGACCTTTTGTCAAATGGCTGGGGTTGTTGGGATGGTCCATGAATGGACATGGTGGCTGGCATGTAGCACTCAGTGGGCGGTGAAGAAATATCAGCCCCCCTTCCTCGCCTCCCCTGTCCAAGCCATCCCCCTTCTTAAATACCAGCTTCCTTATATCCGGGATGAGGGGGCTGGAACTTGAAAGGATGGCAAAGCATGAGGATGTACTTGGGGCTGCCCCACTCTCTCCAAGGCCAATGGCAGGCATCACGGACCACCTGGGAGCAGCCTCAGAATCCTCCTTAACCCAGGATCCAGGGAACCTTCACCAAGCAGCTCAGGGAGGGCTTGAATTTCTGGATGAACAGTACTGATGTGGGGAGGCCCAGGAATTCCACGTGGGGAGTGGGTCTGAAGCTTGCTGTGTGAGAAGAGGGGTAGAAGAGGGAGAGGAAGTGATAATCTCGCCAGGTGCACAAGCCTTGCTTCCACAGCATTCTCACCCAGAGGGTGCCCCGAGGCACAAAGGGGCCGTGGCAGAGAGGTGCGAGCTGGGGACTGGCATCCCAGGCCTTCGGTTCTGTACCCATTACCCTCGATGATCCTTGGTCTCAAACAGGCTCCAATACAATGTCATCACCACCCTCCTTTCCTGAGGGCCTCCTCTGTGCCAGGCCTTGAGCTGGGTGTGTGCATCTGTGACCTCATTAATCTTCACAGCCACTGGCGTCCCCATTTAATAGACAGAGAGGCAGAGGCTGGACACCGTGGCTCGGTGACCAAAGGCTGCACAGCCAGACAGGCGCTGAGCTGGGAGGGTGCCCATCTGCTCCTGCTGGACTCACCCAGGCCATCAGCCAGGTCCCTGACATTATGTGAATTTTATAATTTGTACATGCAGCCGAGTGGCTTTTACAGAGGAATGTTGGGAAGTGATAAAAAAATATCTCCTATAGATTTACAGAGCAGCTGACTGCCAGCAGCTTGCCCCCTCCTGCTTTCTCCAGGAGCCACGTGTGACCCGAGAGGAGGCCCGAGAAGGCTTTTGTGGCTGAGAGCCAGGCCTTTCATCGGCTTTTATAAGACAGGTTTACGGCGCTGAGGAGACCGGAGATGCGGGGCAGGAGGGAGAGAGCTGCTTCCAGCTAGGGCTCAGGCAGGAGTGTGGCAGACTGGCAGGTGAAGCCCAGGCAGGACAGCCCCTGCCCCTCTCCCAGGGCTGCATGCTCACCCTCCCAACGCCTGGGCCTCGGAGGGCTCGGAGCATCGCAAGAGCAGGGCCAGGAACCTCTACCTGTGTCCTGATTTTGCTGCAGACATGCTGTGTGACCTGGGGCGAATTACTCTCCCTTTCTGGGCCTCAGCTTCCCCATCCCTGGTACAAAGGGTTGGGTTAGAGCAGTGGTTCTCAATCCCCACTGAACATCAAGTCTAGGAACCAGGCAACTCAGGTCCATGCTGACTTCATCCCTGACCTTGGGCAAGCCGCGGTCCCCTCAGAGCCTTGGGCTCCTTGAGGAGCGGGCAGTAAGCCCTCTTTCCTGCCATTTGCTGTGGGGCTCACATGGCAGAACCTGTAGCTTGGCCGTCTCAGGTGAAAGCAGGGGCTGGTTTTTGACATGAAAACCCTAACACGGGGCTAGTGTCTGCACAGCTTACCAAGGGGCTGGGCCTCCAGTCTGGATCACTGTCACACACGTACCAAACAATATGCACATTTGCCCGTGGCCTCCACACCCCACATCTGCACCCTTCATCCGCACATATGCACTTTCAGACATGACATGCACCTTCAAACCCCCCATGCCTTCACATCCTCATGCACACTTACATACACACTTACATACACTTCTAGAACTAAAGAAATGGAGGGACAAAGAGAGAGGATGTGTCAGGATGACAAACTGCTGGAGAGGCCTGCTCCCAAGCACCGGTGGGACTCAGAGGCTCTGGGGAGCATCGGGCAGGGGAGTCAGGTCAGCAGGGCACCCATGCTCTGTAGGTGAGGAGTCCTGAGCTATACTTCCCTCCCAGGCCCCAGACTGGCTCTGTTCCCTCTGACCGAGCCCCACAGAAGGCCAGGGGGCTCTGGCCCAGGAATGTCACCTGACTGGCTCCCCCTTACAACCTGGTTCCTGGCAGCAGCTCACTCCTAATTCCACTTCCCTGACACTGAGCTTTCGGTCTCTTTAAAATGCAGGAGGAAATGAGGTGCGGAGAGTGGAGGTGACTGGCCCAAGGTCGTGCAGAAACTGGGAAGAAACCAGATCTCCCCAGAGAGGCTGCAAATGCACTGGAAACAGAGCCTCCGTCCGGAGCCGGCTCTGTGCCTGCCCTGCCGGCCCTTTCCACCCTTGGCCTCAGCCACCCTCTCGGGGCCTCGGTTTCTTCCTTTGTGAACAACAAAGTCTGGCCAGGCCAGGCCTCTCAGCCTGTTTCCACACCCCGGAGAAATCTTCATTTTCATTCCCAGCTCTGACAGGGCCTTGGCTGCCCGGGACTGCTCTGTTGTACTTGGTGTGGAGTAGGAGGGGCCCTGGGGACAGGAGACCTGCAGGTAATCCCAACAAGCCCTGGGGTGACAGGCCCTGTCCTGCATGGTCCCCCAACGCCCCTGTCTGGTGTTCCCAGGTTGCCTGTCTCCTCAGCTCTTTCCCCACGGAGGCCCTGGGTTAGCAGAGGGAGGAAGCCCCCAGGAGGAGCTCAGGCCCCAAGGGTCCTGTTACAGGCCATGACATGATGTTTCAAAGGAGCCTGCAGGAGGTAGAGCTCTCTTCTGCCTGCAGCCCCAGAATGTTTTCCTCACGGAGGCCAGAGGTCCATCCAAGGGGCCACACGTACAGGGTTCACTGGGAGGGAAGTCAGATGGAGTCAGGCTGCAGTTTAGGTCTCTCCACCTTCCTTACCCCCCCCCCCCCTTTTCAGGTCTGTTTCTCCCTCTGCTTGCCTGCTCAGCCTCCTTGCTCTAGTACGGGCCATGTCCTCAATCCAAATCCCAAAGAACCTTGTCTGATGGTCTCCACCCCACTGGGCAGAGCCCTTGGCTCCAGCTCACACGATTTGCCCAGGCTGCTGATGGAAGGCCATGTGTTCATCTTGGCCCAATCTGCACCATCAGGAGGGTGTGGGTGGGACTGTTGCAACTAGAGGGTACATGGTCCTGGAAGGCGCTCTGACCTGGTGGGGCATGGGAACTTTGTGCAAGGCTTCCTGGAAGAAGGCAGTAGGGGCTGCATCTTGGAGAGGCAGGGCTTCAAAGAGTGGTGCAAGTTCTGTTCATGGCTCAGGGGAGGCTAGAGAGGCAGGCTGGGGAGGGGGCCACCTATAGCATGAGTCAGAGTGAGTGCAGGGGGAGAAGGGGCGGCTCACGGTGCAAATCTGTGGGAGGGCTGCACTGAAGGAGTGGAAGGGGAGCCAGAGCAGCCAAGTGGGACAAGAGTCGCTTGGGAGTTAGAGGAGGACTGGAATAGGCTCCCCAAAGCCAAGAGGCATGGCCAGCAACACCAGCTGCCATAAAGGGCCCAGGGTTACAATTGGGAGGCTGGTCTATGGTGTGGGTGGGTGTGACACAATCACAGGAGTGAGGAGTGAGAGGAAAGTGAGGTGAGGAGTCAGCAGGCAGAGACTCCTTTGGGGGTTCATGGGTGAGAAGGGCCCTGACCCCTCCCTGCATGCTTTGCACATCTGAGGTGGATGCAGGTGGGGCTGCTCAGCACCTGGCTTGCCCGGGGGAGGCAGGAGGAGCACAAGAGCCAACAGTGTGAGCAGTTGCTGCCACAGCTCTCAAGCAAGGTCACATTGCATTAACAGGTGACATCTGTCCTGCTCTGCTCAGACCACAGCCAGAGGGATTTCACCCTTGGACAAACATCAGTAAACTGCCATGTGCCCCCTGGAGAAGAGTGGGTGGTGCCAGGCTACAAAAACCAGGCCGGGGGCAGGATGACTGAAGCAATTCTGGAGCTGGATGTGGAGGGAACACGATGGTTCTCAAATGTTTGAAGGTCTGTCCAGGGATATCTTCAGAGATGGAGACGGTCAAGAGGCAACTTTAAGTTCAAATGAGAAAGAAGTTTCTAGGTCGGTGCTGACCCCAATGGCTGCTGGGGACACAGGGACAAGAGTGAGAGTCCTGTCACTGGCAGTAATGCAAGCAAAGGATGATGATTTGTAATGTATCTTACACATCCAAGTTACCCAAAGCACATGTGGTCCTGGGGACACAGAAATGCATATCATGATTGCTGCTCTTGGGGATGGTGGTATTGTCTGGGAAGCTTGATTCAGACAAAACACACAGAGGGATCTATGGCACAAATGGCAAGAAATCCCAGGTTGGTTCCATGTTTCTGGAAGAACTTGGCCCAGTTAAAGCTGCCCTGCAGTGACACAGGCTGCCTCATGGACAGTGAGCTGCCTGTCCTTGGAAGAATGCAACTGAGCCAGATAATCTTGGGCAGGGGTGCGGGAAAAGGGATTCCAGCTTCAGGCACGAGGAGGGGTTGGGTGTGCACAGACAACCTCCGCGGTTCCTTCCAGTCCAGAGTTCCTTGGCAGAGAAAAACCTGCAGAACTCTGAGCGGCACACAAGGTTACCGAGGACGGAGCAGAGATCCCAATATAGCCGGCAGAGGAAGGCAGCAGCGGGTGAGGGAAAGTAGGTCCCCGAACAAATGAGGTGGGGCACAAAATTAACGAGGCTGGAAAGGCTGAGCTCAGGGACTCGTTTTTAAAAACTGTTAGCAAGAAAAACGAGGGAAAGAATTTGGGCAATGAAGATGTAATGAAGACTGTGAACTCATCTATCGACTCTCAGCCAATTGGCCAGACAGAGGGGCCTTCTGGAGGGCAAGGAAGGAAGCAGATCAGCTGGCCTGGGGTGACCCCTGTGAGCCATACATGGCAGAGAGGAGCTGGTGATGGAATGCAGGTGACAGCAATAGGGACAGCCACCTCCTGCCCATACCTAGAGGGATCCCTGCACTATAGCCCTTTAACCAGTCATTCTGTTCCCCATTTGCCCTCAGGCACTGTGCCTTGACTAGCCTATCCTACCACTGACCTCTGCTCATACTATTCATGCCACTTTTCTCCTGTTCAATAGGGGGCTTGTCCTAGAGGACCTCCAATGTCCTTCTGCTAATACACTCTATGGCCCCTTGAATGGTGAGTATAGGAGCTGACTGGGGCACCCTGGGACCCCTCTACCCATGTTACTTTGAGGAAAGTGGATGCTGGTGCTTTGATGCCAGGGCAGTTGGCCATGTCCATGCCTGCTCTCTCAGGTTGGCTTGGGACTCCCTGGGGACAGAGGCTCTGTTGGATTTCTTTCTGGTCTTCCCACCCCCTGGTCTGACACCACAGATAGAGGGCATGCCTGATGGATGGATGGATGGATGGATGGATGGATGGATGGATGGATGGATGGATGGATGAATGGCTAGATGGCTGAGTGGGTGGGTGGGTAGACGGATGGATGGACATATTCTATCTGGCCACCTGGCTATCTGGCAAAGGGAATAGGTAGCTGTTAGAGCAATTCTATCCTTCTCTGGGTGGGGAAGGTGTAGGAAAGAGAGAAGGAAGAGACACAGAGGAGAGAGGGGAGGAGGGAGAGAAGGAATCCGATGTTTCTTGCTCAGACCTGAGCCACTGCGTCGCTGAAGAGGAAGAGACCTTCCTGCCTCCTCCCAGGACAAGGCTCCTTGGCACTTGCTATTGGACTCTGCCAAGAGGTTACTGAGCTCTAAGAGCAGGCGCCAGGAGGGGAATCAACTGTGAGAATTGCTAGGCAGGGTTCTCAGCCAGCAGTTTCCCAAACCTTGTGTTAGGGGGAATAGCTCAGGGGGTCCCTCTGGGGTCAGAAGAAGTGGCAGGGCCTGCATTTGAACTTCTGGGCTCCTGTGATGTTGTATGTGGGTGGGGGACCTGCTGCCACCAACCTGTGCTTGAGCTCTTGGGAGGCAGAGTAGTCTCAAGGTCCAAGCACCGTTCTCTGGTGGCTTCAACAGGCCCCAAAGCCCCAAAGCTCCATGGCCTCCACTGCTATGGCTCAAGGCTGAGCTGAGCCCTTCCAGGTACTAGCCCACACCCCAGCCCCGGAGGGACGGGAGAGAACTGGAGCCCAGGAACTGGGGTACCAGGCCCCAAATGAGTCCCCACGCACTAGGGACCTGGCTGCAGAGGGCCCTGCCCCAGCAGCCAGCCTGCATCTCCTGGGGCCTCTGGATGCTGAGTTGGCAAAGCCCACTGCCCACTCGGGAAAACTCTAGATGATGTCACAGCCCAAGCCTTGAGAGTCCCCACACCCTGCCCCACCCACCCAGTCAGATCCTCTGGTTCCACTCTCATGGTATAGATGGGGCCTGGAGGCCCGGAGAGGGGAGGGGAATCATCCAAGTTCACACAGCACCGGAGAGGGGCAGAAAAGACAAACAGCTTCCATTACCCATGGCTCTCCTGGGACAGCTCCCACTTCTCTGAAACCCCATCCTCTCCCCCTTTAGGCAAACCCCAGGAGCCACTCTTTTCCAGATACATGTGGGAAAGTGGGGTGGGGGTTGGTTAGGATGATGTTGAGCTAAATCGTCCCAATTGCCACGTCCCCGGGGCTTGGTCAGTAGACAGGTCAGGAATGTAGGACAAGCAGCTCTCTGCTCCTACCGTGCTGGCCCTCAGGACATTCAGATTCCCAGAAGTCCCTGCCACAGCCTTCTCCCTACTTAGGCTGTGGAGGTGGAGGTGGAGGTGGTAGGGCTGGAAAGGACCCCAGAGGCTGCCTCTTATCTGGCCAGGGTGATGCCTAGGAGCCCAGGCTACACCACTGCTGTGCTGTGGACCTGAGGAGGGCCCTCCTGCTCCATCACCCAGCCCACCAGCCAGTCCCCCTCTTCCCAGCCCACTGTGGCCCTGCACAGGTGACAAGGCTCTGGAAGAGGTGCAGCCAGATGGATTCCTCCAGAGCTGGGATCAGGGCCCCAGAAGGCGGGGAGTGGGAGGTTTTACAGGGCAGCAGAGCTGCTCCTCCAGGAAAGGAGCTGGGAACCTGGGGGCATGGGGAGCCTGAGATCCAGCATCCATTTCACACCTTGCCTGTTAACTCCAGATTGATTTCAGATCCCAGTCTCCAGGAGGACCCAAAAAGCAATCCCCTCCCTTCTTTCCTTCTCTGGTTCAGGAATTATTCTTAAAGTCCAGCTCTTCTGGCTGCTTTGGCTCAGCCCTCCTGTTCTACAGCGAGCCCAGGGCTCTGTGTAGGGAAAATCTTACCCTGAGAGGAAGTGTCATTGGAGGGGCAATAAGAAGGGTCTTATCCCCAAATCTCCCTCATACCAAGATGCCCTGATGTCCATAATTCCACCATTAGGGAGTAATTTCTTTGGGTGAATTGGGCCAACAGCCCCAGCTTCTGGAATATGGAGGCACAAGAGAAGGAATATTTGTTAGGGCTGTAATGCTCCAGGTCCACGTGAGTGGAGATATTGGAGGGCTCAGGACACCAGGAGAGCTCTGCGTGAGTCTGGGGAGAAGGGGGAAGTGTCAGGACTAGGGGAAGGGGAGCAACACCTGGGTTGGCTTAGTCCTCAGGTTCACGTTCTCAAGGCACCCTGATTGAAAATCCAGAGACAGCTGCACTCAGGCCTGGACCTTGGTGATGGCCACAGGGTGAGGAGGTCACCAGGAGCCAGACAGGGTACTGGCTAATTGGGATATGTGGATGTTCCAAGGAGGCACATTCCAACTTAGCAGCAGAACCCTCCCTCAGATGGAGCCATGTCGCAATGTCTGCCATGAGTAGAGTGAGCGCTCCATCCCTTGAGGCATACAAGCCAAAGTTGAGGACCACCTAAAGAAGAGGTTATAGAGGAGGTTTGAGTGAAGAACATCAGCACCCCAAGGGCACTTCCACTCTGCGAGGGCGCTGTGTCCCAGGAGCTCTGGGGCTAGAAGGCTGGCTTTGTGGTAGAGGGGGTGGAAAGATGGGGGAACCCCCAAAGTCCAGGTACCTACTGTGCCCCAGCCATGAGCCAAGAACAGTCACAGTCTCTAATGTAACCATAGTCACGTGAGAAGGGCACTATTAACTGCATTTCTTAGATGGGGACACTACAGTGTATGAGGTGACTAGTACAAAGCCACACAGCTGGTCACGCACAACTGAGACTCAAGCTTGTGTCTGCTGCTTCCAGGCAGAGGAGCCCAGGCTCTGATGGGAATTGCTTCAAGTCTGAGGAGGCTTCTAGGAAGTCAGGACAGCTGGGCTGGCTGTGGGGGGGCATGCTGCAAGGGGGCCCTGAGCTCGGGCACCCCATAATGCCAAGGAGGCAAGGCAGTGGTAAGGTTCTGACTTGGTGATGTTACAAGTGAGGCACGCCCAACCCGGGCTGCTGGCCTAGCTCTGACATCCTGCCTGGGCTCAAAGCCCCACCGTGGGAGTGGGCTGGTGACAGTTCTTCTGGAAACCTAGCTGGCTTCTGCTCCTTCATGGCTCTGGCAGGGTCACTGTGGGGCAGCCCCTATAGTAGGGGACGCCATGACATTGTTGCCCATCCCCTCCCCATGTGGAGCCAATTACTCCGTGCAGCACTCCCACGTGGCCTCGCAGATGGATGGAGAGAGATCCTGGGGCCTCCCTGCACCCCTGTGCCCGTTGCTGTGGCTGGAGGGGCGCCCTGAGGTCAGCTCCCCCGCCCCCCTGCATGCTCTTTTTAAGGTGTGTCCTCACTTTGCCGTCAGGGTGTGTGTGTGTGTGTGCGTATGTGTATATATGTATTTTGGGAGGAAATGAAGCAGTAACTGAACCATTTGGTGCAGTTCCCAGGGAACAAGTCTTCTCTGTGCCCGGCCTGTGATCCCAGGAGAGCAGGGACCAGGTCTGTTGTGACCCCGAGTGTGCCTGGCGTGTGATGGGCCCTCGGCTGGTATTTGGTGAGTGAGTGGCTGAGTGAGTGAATTAGGACTCCTGCTCCCCTGGCTCAGGAAGACAAGGACTGAACTCTTCCTCCTCAGAGGAAGACAGAGGAGATGGGGGCCACCTCCCCTTGCTCTGCCACACTGCGTCACGTGGCCCTTGGGGAGTTGCTTGATGTCTCTGTGCTCAGATCCCTGGGAACGGCACTAACCGGGGAGAATGGCCAGTGACCAGCCCGTGTTGGGGGGAAGTGGGCAGGAGGTGCTGCCTTTTGCGGGAGGTGCCTGCAGGGTGAGCCACAACGGCCACAACGGCAGTGGGGGCCTCTCCGCTCCCTCCAGCTTCGGGGCTGACAGCGTAGAGCACAGCGTAGTCCTGGGGGGCTGGGTGGAGGTGCCATGGCCTGGCGTAAGGCACCGCAGGGCCTGGTGAGGGGCACCGCAATGGGCTGGTTGGGAGCTTGGCTACGGGCTGGCATCAGGGGCTGGCTCCAGCAGTAGCTGAGGGCTCATGCTGGATCCTGAATGAAAAATGTGATTAGGAATTGGGCAGAGCTGGGGCTGAGTTCTCAGACAGGGGCAGGGGTGGGGTCAGAGCCTGGGCCTGATCTCAGGACTTGGACCCAGGGCTCTCTCCGGTGATGGGAGCCACTGGGAACAGCTCTGCTGTCCTGGCCTCATTTGCTCTTTGAGCTCAGGTACACTGGAGGCTTTCTGAGGGCGTTGGACTTAGAGGTGTACTCCTTGTCACAAGGCGTCCTCACGGAACCTCAGGGCTACTCAGAGACTCAGGGACCATTTCTTCCTATACGTGTGTTGAGAGGGGAAGTGCAGGAGTATTGCCGAGCTAGCATTGACTCTCTAGGAGCCGAAGGGGGTGTCATTTCCCACATGTGCACAGCGCTTCATAGTTTATAAAACCCTTTCCTAGCAAGTGTCTCTGCACAGTTTTGAGGAACTGGCATGACAAGAGGTGATTCCCAAGGATTGGCCTGGGTTCTGAGCTCCTAGGTTATGAGGAAAGCGCTTAGCTTACAGATGAGGAAAACAGAGGCCTGCAGAAGCTAAAAATATCCCCAGGACCACTCAGGAGGTAGAGGCAAAGAAGCAAAGCTGGAAGTCTCTGACTCACTATCTGGTTGCCGCCACACAGCTGCCTGACTGTCACCGGGTCCCGGGTGCCCTTCCTGGGATGCCATCCCCAGGCATTCACACCCATGGCCCTGCTGCTCACTGATGCCCGGCAGAGGTCAGCAAGCCGAGCCTGCCCCGCAGCCCTGTGAGTCTGTCCAAATCGCCTCAGTCATCAGCAAGTCACATCGCTGACATCATGACTGCATAAAATTAATTTATTTAGTTAAGAAAGGTGTTAATTAAGAGTTCTCATTTATTGTGTCTTTGCAGACAGCTCTTGGGGGCTTCTGAGTTGTCAGTGCTGGTGACAGCAAAAGCTAATGGTATCACAAGTTATTAATAGAATGATTTTAGAAGGGGAGGGGGAGGAGCTAGGGATGTGGGAGATGGGAAGGAGAGGGAAGGCTGGGGGAGGAGAGAGGATGGTACCCTACTTCCTTCTTCATAAGCGGGTTCCCTCTGCAAGACATCAAATCACAGACGTTCTTGGGAGATTTGGGGTTCTCTGCTAGGCCCTGTGGTGTTCATATTTGCTGGTGGAGATAAGACTTACACTGAGAAGATGAGTGGACTGTGGGCCCTGGAGGGAGTCACACCTGATCAGTGCTCATCCCCACTCTGCTGCTGCCCCCACATTCCTGGCGATTGCCCTGAGAAGTGTTTTCTCTCACACAAGAGGGTCTTTCTTTGCTTGCTTGGTCCCCTTATCCTAATCCTGAGCACCTTGGGGTCCAGAGAGTGACTAGATTAGCTCTGGATCTCTAACACCTAGACCAGAGCTTGGGGCATCATGAAAGGTTAGCAGACATTTTCAGAATGAATAAGGGGTCATCTGGTCCCCCAGTCAGTCTCTAGGTCTGAGAGACCTTGAGGCGTGAGGAAGGAAGCGTGGGAGATAGACTCTCCCAGCCCCCCAGGCCCTTATTCCCCTCAGCCTTGCAGCCCTGGGTTCCCCTCCAAGGGAGTGGCTAGATCTTTGCTGATGAAGGTGGGACAAATGTGCAGGTGTGGACAGCCAGGTGTGGGGAAGTCTTGCCAGCTTAATGGTCATGGGTAGGGAAATTTCGATACCTTCGGCACAAGGAGCCACCATGGGGACAGGTGGGAAGAGAAGAGATTTTAAACTATTTTAGCTAAGTAAAAATGGCTGTAAGGAAGCCACTTGGTGCAATGGAAAGAACATAGCCAAGAAGGACAGAACCCCAAGCCTGTCCTTGGGAGGATGACTGTTCTTTGAGCCTTAGTTTGTCAGTCCATGAAATGGGTTAAAAGTGGGAAAAGCCCCTTCCAATGCCTGTTGAGCTCCATAACTCCCACATCCCTCACAATCAACCTGGAGGGCACCACCCACATTCTAGGAGACATGCCGGACCCTTCCATAGTTCTTACCTTGACTGCCTACAGAGCTCTTGGGAGGGAGATACTCATATTATGCCCCTACTAAAGTTGGGAAAACTGAGGTTCAGATAGAAAAACAAGGGCTATGTAACTTGCTTAGGGTCCCAGGGGGGCTTAAATCTAGGTGGGTGTTTTTTCCAGAACATCAGGTCGCCTCCATTGATCACCTGGGCTGCATGGGTATAAATGAGACCCCAGTTTAGATATTGGCTGACTGAGTAGGGCAGACAAGGCTGAGGCGAAGGGGCACAGAACACCCCATGTGACTCACTGGGCCCAGCCGCTGGGCTGCTGGAGCATGACAGGGACAGGCTCTGAGACCATCACAGAACCAACCACAGCCTGCACAGTGAGGTCCAAAAGCCACCCACCTGAGCCGTCTCATCCCTGCCCTTCCACCTCCCATCTCAGACAGACTCATCACTCAACATACATTTATTAGGAGGCTGGCCTGACAGCTCAAAATGAATGGGACTGGCCCCTGTCCTTAAGGAGCTCAGCATTTAGGGGGAGAAGTGACCTCATAAACAGAGAAGTCCCATGATGGATCACAGGGGCTGGGGTGGAGGCAGGCTCAGATTTGGGGGCTCCTTGGCAGGAGGGGTCACTTTTCTGAGGGCGGTGGTCAGGAATGACTTACCTAGAGGAAGTAGCCCTTGAGCAAAGTCTCGAGAGGTGAGTAGATGTCACCAGGTAGAGGGGTGGGGCTGCGTGGCGGGCCTGCCAGGTGGAGGCAGCAGTGAGGTCAGAGTCCTGCAGTCCTGTGTGAAACTACCTCGTGGCTGAAGCCCAGTGGGAGGAGGGATACCCTGAGGTGCAGTGGGCACTGCACACCAACTTAGAGACTGTGGATGTCACCTGGAGGGCACCGGGGAGCTTGCAGGGGACTTGAGCAGGAAAATGGTGTCTATACCTTGATCAAATCACCTGCCATTTTTACCTGCCAAGAATGGGGAGGATTCTTCTAGAAGCTGACCCTGAAACATGTATTTAAGTCTGGGAACGTTAGTAGGTAAAGAAAGGCAGTGGGATCTTTATCAAGCCAGGTGCATTGGTGGGTGAGTGGAGCCGGCCCTGCTGGGGAGCTCTGCGAGCTGGAGCGGGTCACACTCCTGTGCGGGACCACCCATGGAGCAAGGGAGCTGGGGTGCTCACCCACAACCCCGTCAGTCCTCACTTAAAGGCCCTCCCAGGAGGTGTTAGTTCCCTGGCATTTCTGCTTTTACTCATGCATTCAGCAAAGGACCCTGGCAGTCAGAGAAAATCCTCAGGCAAAGAAAGGAAGATGCTGGCAGTTGGGCCGGTGTGCTTGGAGATGCTGAGGGTGAGGGGACGTAGCTGGAGCACCAGCATCTGCTGCAGTGCCCGAGCCGGGAGAATTTCCAGAAAGGCGGGCAGAGGCCAGCTTCCACTAAGCCACCCTCATCGACCACGAGTGAACAGAGCCTGGGCTCAGCGGCCGATGGAAGAATCGCTTCCATGTGCACCTTTGCCAAGGCCTCAGCCTGAGGCGGGACCTCAAGACAGGAGGGAGGGAAAATTCCATCCTAAGCTCCGGCTCTGGATAAATACAGATTTGAGTTCAAGTGCTGATTTCCAATGTGTCCTTGGGCCAATTACTTAACATCCTTGAACTTCATTTTTCCTTCAAAAGGGGAAAATAATAGTACCTATACCATGGGATTGTTGTGACCAATGAGCGAATAATGCATGGAAGTGCATAGCCCGGTGCCTTGAATACATTGTGTCCAATAAATGTTTACTATCCTCATTATCCCAGTCACAGACGAAAGAGAGAGGCAAGATACAGGCTTTCTGGAAACACAGCCATGTTACGAGCCCAGAATAATTTTCAGTGGCCCCGTGATGTCTTCAGGAGTTAAACAGACTTTGGTAGCATTTGTGGGCTTTGTAAGCTCAAACCGAGCCATCAGCAAGTGACTTTATATTTGCCTTCACCTAGATGCGGCCTATGACAATTGCTTCCTTGTCTATCACACCTGTCTTCCTAAGAACGCAAAGATCCGCTTTAGGCATTATGTTGTCATAATTTTATCACCCGGACTGTCCCTGGAACAGAATTTAAAGATGTGGAGCAGAGGAAGGGGCACTGGATAAGGAGTCTGGATTCTAATTCAGGCTCCAGAATAACCGTCAGATTCCTCATCAGGAGAGTGGGGGTAAAACCACATAGTCTCTGTCTTCCCCTAGGATTGTTTGAAAATCAAATGAGATCATGAGGGGGAAAACTAATGAATGTAGAACTGCTTTGAAAACTACTAATCACCATCCAAAGTCTACACCAGTGACGGAGCTGAGACTGGAGCCAGGTCGCTTGATTCTTGACCCCAGGGCTCTTTCAAAGGGTCTAAGTAATCATGGCCACCAGAGAAGCTATAGATCTTATGCCATATCAAGGATGGCTCAGCTGGGCCCCCGGGACAGGCAGCCTGGAAAGAAGAAAGCTCCGGTCCTTGGAAGAAAGGCCTGAAGTTTCTACTCAGGGACATCAGTGGGAATGTTCTCAGCTGACTCCTGGGGGGGGGGGGGCAGAGGGGAATGGGATTGGCAGTTATTAAACCAGGAGGTGGAGTGGTTATCTGAGAAGGCTTATAACCAGTTGGGAACAGGTTTCCTCATTTCCTTGTGGATGCAGGGACATGTAAGGATGTGGCTAAAGGGCCTCCTAGTAGGTGAGGCCTGGGAAGCTGACCAGGTTGGCAACACCAGTGGTCTGCTAGAGACCATGTGGCTTCCACTTCTCTCTGACTATAGATGGAGCCACCCTGGGATTAGCTTGGATCTAGCCCTTGACCCCAGCCAGAGCGAATCCAGACCTAGCCCCATCTCAATGGTTAGTTTCAGTTTTTGCAATGTGAAGTCATAGTGGAAGGGAGAGATTGTGGGGCTGGGGCTGGGAGCCCAGGAAAAGGGGTCTCTGCTTATACAAGCAGCTCTGGACCTGGAATCCCATAATTCAGGGGACCATTTTCACTGCTGCACGGAGAAGAGAAGTCACGGAGAGAGAGGAAAGAGGGCATACCCCAGCTTGGGGTGTCTGGGTGGGACGTATTCTCTAGAAGAGGCCAACAAATTCCCACAGTACCAGTGAATGGAGAGCTCGAGGCTGATGCATCGTCACCCTCCCTGAATTCCCTCGGCTCCATAAAAGGTACCAGAATGGATGAGTCCCCACATCCTTCCTGGACCCACTTACAGTACAATGGTCCTTGTGGGGCTGTTTTCCATTCTGGGGGAATTCCTCTGTGACTTCTTTTTATTTTATTTTAAATTTATCTTTATTGTTGAAAGTATTACAGACGTTTCTTTCCCCCCTGTTGACCTCCTCCACCCTTCTGTGGCCCCTCCTGAGGCCTTTACCATGCTATTGTCTGTGTCCATGGGTTATGCATATGTGCATGTAAGTTCTTTGGTTAATCTCTTCCTGTTCCCCCTCCCTCTGAAATACATCAGTCTGTTGCATGCTTCGGTGCCTCTGTATCTATTTTGTTCATCAGTTTATTTTGTTCATTAGATTCCACATATAAGTGAGATCATGTGATACTTGTCTTTCTGAACCAAGTGAGTGCCCTTGACTGGGAATCGAACCCACAGCCCTTTGGTGTGCTAGCCTATGCTCTATCCACTGATCCACACTGGCCAGGGCTCTGTGACTTATTGATTAGAAAGGTACAAGATATAGAAGGAAGATTCTTAGTGCAATTTAGAACCCCCAATCTACCTGAGAAAGTCCTGCACTGAAGACCCCAGGTCTTGAACATAATTGCTTCAGGGCCATGGAAGGCAGTATTGAGAAGTTCTTGTTTAGATTCAGGTGCTAGTTTCAATTTTAATCTATTTTCAGGGACCTAGTCAAATTGATTCCCTGGGACCTTATTTTATTTTCCAAAGCAAAAACTTATAAAGGATTGGTTTATTTTGTAATTTAAGTGAAAGCCTTCCAATTTGTGGCTTTTGAGTTTTACTTCAATAGCTTATATCCACTTAACTCTGAATTCAGAATATGTTTTGTGAACTGAGATCAAGAGGAGGCCAATTTGGGAAGACAAGGGTTGTAGCAGCCAGAGGTTTAGGCGGGGAGATGCAGGATTGTTTTGGAGAGGCAAAGAGAGGTAGGTCAAAGAATGACAGTGAAAGGAGTATCATCCAGTGGGCTGGAGAGAGGAGTGGAGAAAGACAAAAGAGAGAGGAGAGAATAAATGAGGAAAGAGGGAGACACATGCAGTAAGATGTGGGGACAAAATATGAGGGAAAAGAGATGGGTTGGGCAGAGAGAGGGAGAAGAAGAAGGTGAGGCGGGAGGTGAGATGGAAGAAAGGTGGGTGCAGGGTGGGATTGGGGGCTTGGAGGCCTCAAAGTCCGGAGTTCTTTCCTCCATCAGGCATCTGCATAGCAGATAAATACAGTACAGCTGGGCCTTTTTCTCTTAATTGACATTTTTGAATCTGTCCCCGCTTGACAAATCAGGCCATTTATTATTAGCAATGACAGGGATAAATATCACAGGCATTCATTTTACATCTGGGCCCCCTGATAATAGAAGTCAACACACCAACCCCTCACCCCACTGCTCCCTCGCCCCCTCCCTAGGATGTCCTAGTAGGGAAACTGGGTGGCCAGGAGCTGTCCAGAGTTTGTGTGGTGCTGAAAAAACTATAAATCCCCTCCAAGTGGGAGGCTGAGTAGGTAGGAGCTGTCCATGATCTGAGTGGTGCTGAAAGGCACCCCACCCCAGCCCTTCCCTGGCTCCAAGGGGAAAGCTAGGTGGCTTGGAGGCATACATGGCTGTGTACAGCTGAAAGCATCAACTTCCTCAGAAAGGACAGAGATCCCAGGACAAATGGCAGGAGTGCATGTCCTCCACATAAAACACAATTATTTCTGGCATGGAGTGACCATTGGTTTAAATTTACTATGCCCAGCCCTGGTTCTAAAACCCTTGGATGACTTCCTGTCTCCAGGTCTCAGGCTCCCCACCTGTAACATGAAGGGTTGGGTTAGATGTTATCTCAGGGCTTTCCCAGCTCTAGCTCTTTCTGTTACCAAAAGTCTTTAATAGATTCCCGCTGCTTACAGAATTAAGATCTAAATTCCTTAACCAGACCCTGAAGGCCCACTCTGATTACTCTCTGCTTCCTCATACTACCCTCATTCCAGCCAGAAGAACCCTCTCTCCACTCTTTTTTGTGTGTGTGCCCCTGAGACTTTTCCATCTCCACTGTCTGACTATCTTCTCTGACTCTCTCTGTTCCTAATCTCTGATAAAACTGATTGAGCCCCTCCTCAAACAACAATGGTCTTACACTCAGTGTGATTTCATCTTATTATTCCAGAGTGTTGAAGGCAGGCCTATGTCTTATATGGCTTTGCAGGGCTGGGGTTGTGCTGAGTTGGGGCTCAGTGGCTCGCCAATGTCTCATGACTGTGTGTATGGGGCATGGGTGGATATTGGGTATTTTTTCTCAGCTAACTCTTTTAATAAAACCACTATCACTCTTTCAAGATGGTCAGTAAAGAAGGAGTTACTATAAAAGGATTTAGCTTAGGCTTGTGATCCCCTCCCTGAGACAAAATCTTTCTGGGCCTCTACTTCATGCTGGCGTTGGTGGACAACATCACACTCATGTAGACACAGAGCCCTGTCATTTCCTCTTGGAGTGGCTGAGACATGCCAGATTGGGTACCTGAGCCTCCATCTCCTTCTGTGCTCAGAGACAGTAGGAGATGACCCAACACTCTCCTTGCACGGTTATCATGGCCTCAGCTTCAGTTTTAGGGACCTTTTAGGGAACTTCCCATCCACCAGTCCCCTTGGAGCTCAGCCTGCTCCCTGGAGAGCTTTTCTCTCTTGACCTCAACCTTGAAAGATCCAACATGATTTTATTAATGGACCTGAAGAGTTTCCTGCACAGTTACCATTTAGGTGAGTTGCCTCTCCCTCTGCCCTCTGCAAACCAAGGGGCTTCCATCTGTTGGAGTAAACAAGCAGGTGGGGAGGGGAGTGACTTTCTTTTTTCTATTAAACCCACAGGGAACTCAAGATCGCCCAGAGGTGACATTATGCATCCCCCTCGTCATGCATCTCAGTAGGGGAGGTAGGATCATTTATTGGGCACCTAGCAGCATCCTTGGGAAGAAACCTCTCTCCTCCCTGGGTCTATTATCAGCCCAGATGACAAGACAGGGCTTGGCTTCAACTCAGCCCACTGCCCATTGCTTGGCAGTGCCCCTGAGGCTATGGCTGGTAACTAGAAGTTTTGAAATAGGGAGTGGTTTAAAGGGGAGAGCCATGTTCATTAACTGCTCTGATTGTGTCTCACAAACCTGAGACATGCACTTGGTGGCCTTTCCCCTAGATATACTGATATCTCATCTGAACCCCAGAGTTCTCCCATGGAACCTTATAATATCAGAGATCAAGGGGCTTAAAGATTATCTAAATTCTAAGTCAACTCCTTCATTTCAAGATGGGGAAACTGAGGCTCAGAAAGGGGAGACCAGTTGCAGAGCAGATAAAAGAGAGTCTTCAATCGGCTCCAACCCTGTGCTTTCCTCCTGATGCCAGAGGTGTTCTCATTGTGATAGACTTGTAGAGACAGACTTGTCTCAGTGACACCTCTAATGGTGGGACTCCAGGCATGGTGACAGGTGGTGAGGGAACTGTCAGGGATTCATCTGAAGGGGCTGGTACCTCCTGCCTTGCAGAGAAGGCCTATGACCTCAGGCAGGAGAGCTGCACAGGGAGTAAAGACTCAGGATGGCCCTCTAGAGACTGGCCTTAGGGCTCTGAGCCCTCCCAGGCTGATGGGAGTGGGGGGGGCTTCAATCGTCTCTGCACCAGGGGACGGATGGCTGGGGAGGAGCTAATGAAGCTGTCTTCCCACTGACACACCAAGACAGTGATGGATGGCTCACAGGGAATAGGCAGGTGTTGGCACATGGCCCATTGGGCAGGGTAGAGAACAGCACGTTCTTCAATGTCACTGTGGGTCACAGTGACTGCTGAGCCCCCAGAGAGGGTGTTTGTGTGCTATGGGGTGCAGTGAAAAGGATCCAGGAGAGAACCAGTGTCTCCCCTAGCCCCATTTGTGTGACAGGCAGATGGAATGTCAAAGTTAGAAAGGATATAGCAATCATACAGTCCAGCCTGCTCATTGTCTAAGAGGAGATGTACAGGCCCAGAGAGGGGTAGCCAATTAACCAAGATCAGACAGCAAGCTAAAGGCAGAGATTCCTGAAAAAGTCCTCAGTGGTCCAGGAGACAGAGAAGAGAAAAAGATGCATCACTGTATCTCTGTCCTCACTTATTGGGGGATGGAGAAGGGTATGGTCCTAACTTCTTGCTTAGCATTTGGGACCATGATGTTCTTTCAGCACCTTCTCATCTGCCCCACTCTGCAGCCCAAGCCCTCTGCCTACCTGCCCCAACCTCAACTTTAGCTCATGCCCCATAAGGGCAGGTTGCCTTCCGAGCCCCTCCTGTCTGTCTGTCCAATAATCCATAGGAAGCCCAAATGCCCTTTATAGTCTCATATTCCACTCAGCAGTTTGAACTAATCCTTGCACAAGGTCCCCACCTGAGTGGTGTTCCATGTCCCCTGCCATTATTATTTAGGGAGAACCTCCCCAAAGAAATTGCTTCCATGGCAGCCATTCCTGAACTTATTGGAAGTATCTCTAGTATAGTTGCCAGAGGACTACTTTCCTGGCCTGTGGGGAACAAGTCGGGCCCGAGAGGGAGGAAGGGATTGTAGGAGAAAATGGCGAGTGAGTCCTTGGTCTCTAAGTCTATAGCAGTCTCATCCCAGTCCTGGCCACTGAGATCTTCACTTTCCACCAGTCCAGGTGGTCAGTCTGGCCTGCATGGGCCTGTGGGACTTGGCAGAGGAGGCAGGAGAGAGAGCAGCCCCAGATGTGGTTGCTCCTTTTGCCTGTGTTAGGGGCTCCTAAACCATTAAAGTACTCTTTGGTCATTAGTTCACTTGACAGCTGCCATCTCAGCCCTGGGAGGTGAGCAGGGAATCATTAGCTCCATTTCCCAGATGAGGACACTGAGGTCCGGAGAGGAAAATGACTAGCCCAGGGGGATAAGTGGGTTAGTGGCATTCATTCACTTATTCATAGCAAAAAAATGTTTATTGATCACCTACTAAGGACAGACACTGTGCTAGGTGCTGGAAATATGAAAGGGAGCACAGCAGACTTGGTCCCTCCCTTCAGGGGCCTTTCAGAGACCAGGTTCTTGCATCGGTGGGCCTCTGACCACTGAAGGGACATGCATTGACAGGAGCACTGTCTTCAGAGTCTGCCCCTGAAACCCAGTGTCCACATTTATACCTCAGAGCTCTTCCTCCTGCCCCTGGGACTTCCTCTCAAACACCTACAGCATCCTTGAGGGCACCACTCTACCTTCGATGCTCTGGAGTGTCCATGGAACCCCTCCTAGTGCTCCATCTTCAGCCCCCCACCTGCCGATGCCTCCTGCTCTATCCACCATTGACAAGAGAAGAAAGTGGAATGGAAGAACAGAGGGGAAAATCTTCACCCCTGCCGCCTCTTGAGTGAGGGAAGTAAAGACTACCTTTCCTCCCAGCGCTTCCCTGCTGCCTCCAGCAGATAAGTGGAGACATCCAGCCAATCCAGGGTCAGCATGTCCTAGGGTTTGGAGAGTAGAGGGCCTTTGTTGGGATGGCACTGCAGCCTCCTCCCTCCCACCCCCACTTTGTGCTCCTCGTCTTCAGCCTACCAAAGCCAGATTTGTCTTGCAAAGTGGCATCATTATAAACGCATCAGCCTCCCCTGGACGTCTGCACCCGCTCCCACCAGCCCATCCAGGCTCGATTACATCTGAGGCTGTCTGGGGTAATTAAGTGACATTAGGACGCATCCCCCGCCGTAATGCAGTGTTCAAAGCCCTGGGCTCCTGCATTCTGGGAGGTGTCGCCGCACCAAGGCTGTGTCTGCCTAATGCACCGAGCTGTGATTGCAGCTAATTACTCCAAAGCCAGGCCTCATTAGTGGCGGGTTCGGTCTGGAAGGTGGGAAGCAGGCTGCCTCCCTCCCTCCCCCAGCCCACTAGGTCACAGCCTGGCCTCCCCTCTCCCTCCACGGGCCCAGCTTGTCTTGCTGTTTTCAGGCTGGATTAGAATAGGGCAAAGGCATTGCCAAAAGAGGGCTCCAGGGACCTTCACGAACTTTCTGACTACTTCATTCAATGAATGGGAACCAAGGCCCAGAGGGGATAACTAACTCTCCCAAGGTCACACAGCACAAGTGGAATGTGCCATCTTTCCTAACCTGCCAGGCTTGGAGAGGTGGCGATGGGCTGAATGGCACTCTGCACAGCCAGGACCCATTTGGATCCAGGGCTAGTGGGAGAAAGGGCTCAGGAGTGCCCAAGAGAAGAGCAGGATGGATGCATCCCCCCAAAACACCATATTCTTCCTCATCTCTAGGTCTTTGTGACCCTTTTGCCTGGAATACTCTTCTGATGCCCTCCACATGTTACCTTGCACCTGTTGACACTGTTCACCCTCCAGGTCTTACTCCCTCCAGGAAGGCCCTGAGCCTGACTTTAGCTCACCTCATACACTCTCCCAGGATACTCTCTACTCCCCATCTCAGCCCGCGTTCCTCTGAACTGTCAATGGCCAATCACTTGTCCACATCCTCTGTGACTATAAATCCACAAGGGCAAGAACTAACACTTTCTCATTCATATTGGTCTCCCCAGTGCCCAGCACAGTGCCTAGCTCATATCTCTGATAAAAATTAGCAGAATGAAAGACTTAATGATCTATGGCTGCCTGACCAGTATAGTGACCACCATGGCAAAGACTGTTAATGATCCCTGACACCTGGGAGTTTCTCATACTTCCCAACCTTTCTTACTGGTACATGACTCCCTCACACGACTCATTCCAGCCAATAAAATATGAGCAGAAGGGACGTGTGCACTTTAGGGGATAAGGTGAGTAAGTCTCTAAGGTTCTTTCCCCGAGCCCCATTCCCCTGTCTGCCACCTACGTGATGCCAGGATAATCTTGAAGCTGCAAGAGAGTGAACCACAGGGTGAAAGGAACCTGGATCTCTGAGTCACAGCATGGAACAGAGATGTCCAGGAAAGCTGCCCAACATCTATCAGAGTTATATAAATGAGAAATAAATGTTTACTGCGTAAAGTCACTGAGATCCGGGAGCCGTTTGTTAGAGCAGCTAGTGAAAATCACTGTGACTAATACAAAGAGGTTGAACTTGATGGGATGCAAATAGGAAATGACTTTATTTTTTCCAATCACTGCCTTTGAACTTACTCCTATCAAGTCTTCTTTCCTTGTCTCTTGATAGGATCTTATAAAGAGTCCATAGTTTTGGGTCACTGTTGGTATTAACAAGAGTCTCACTTTAGTAATTAGGACTCACTTTCGGTCAAAGCTTCAGTCTCACCCTCAATTTAAAACTTCTTTCTTCCCCTCAGCTCAGGTCTGACCTATGACTTGGCAACTAAGAATCTGACCCATGACTGCTGGTTCCTCCAGGGTGAGGGCAGGGGAGGAAGAGGAATGAGAGAAAAAGGGACCTGTACCGTCTCAGGATCCAGCTTTGTGTGACGTCTTGTTATACCTCCCCCCAACCCTGTTTCTACCACCGCTGGTGCATCCTAAGCCCATGGGAACCTCACGCATCTTTACTGCAACAAATGGGAGTGCAGGCTGCCCACCAATGAATGCCCTCTCTCCTCCCACAGCAAGGTGGAAACTTGATAGGCGTGGGAGGTAACAAGTCCAAAAATGCTTGTAGTGGTCTTTACCTTCTTAGGGAGACAAAGGAGCCTGAAAAATAAGCAGGCTTCAATTCTGATGACTATAGAGTCACAACACCCAAACTGAGGGGGATATTTTGAGTCACAAAAGGATTCTTCTAGGACCCAGAGAGAGGTTGGGCACTAACGAAGGTTACTTAACTTGGAGATTGGCTAGGCAGAGAGGTCAGAGTGAGATAAAGCAAAGGTCTCTAGTCTTTGTAGACCGTGGGCTTCCTGGAGAATGTGGTGAATTCTTCTCCCGAGACAAACGGATGTGCCCACCTATGAACTGTATTTTCCATGAAACTTCAGAGCATCTTGAATCTCATCACTTCACCATGCCTCCCATAAGGGTGCATGAAATCCTGTTAATTACCCCTGAATCAAAGCGCTGGTTCCCTCTGCAGTCTGCAGACTTCGATGTGGACCCCTGAAGTGAAGTGAGCCAGCTCCAGGCTCAGCTTTTAAAAGCACTGGCAGCTCCCACCTTGGTTTCTTGGAGCCATGAACTGAAATGTAAGAAATTTATGCCAAGACTGCCACATTGTGAGAAAGCCCAAGCTAGCCATATGAAGAGGCCATATGCGGAGAGAGAGATGCCTAATTCCAGCTCCCAGCCATGTATTTGGGTCATCCAGGTGAGGCCACAGACGTCACTGGGCAAAGACAAATCCTCCCGACTATACCCTGCCTCAATCTCTGATCCACAGGACAGTGAGATGTAACAATAATTACTTGGTATTCTTGAGTTATTAAATTTTATGTTAGTTTGCTATACAGAAATGGATAACTGAACAGCTATTCATGACAGTTCTAGTTCCCAGGGATCTCTCTCTTCTTTCAACACCTGGAGTACGAGCACTGCACATGGTGGATCCAGAAAGTGACATTAATATGACCACCATGAAGGTGTCAGTGTAGGGGTCGGCACATTTCCCTGTCCTGAGGATTCAGCCTGTTTGGCAGGTTTCACTGGACACACGAAGCCCCATGTGCAGGGAAGCCTGAGGACCCACGGGGCTAACTCAGTGTCCTCTGAGTCTGCACCTGCCAGTTAGTATCTGTTGGACCATGAAGTCTGTGCTTGTGCCCCGGCCCAGAGCCCCTCCCATGGATCATGCTGATGGACTTTCTCTCTAGACTCCTGGTACCAATAGGAAACCTTCCCCTGTCCATGGCAGCTCAGTTGGAGAGAAGCCACTCATCTCTCTGGACATACCCAAGGACTGCTTTACCCACATCCTTGTAAACTGATGGGGCCCTCTTTTCTTGCTTTCATCTCCTTTGGGGTCACCCCCACCCACACCAGGAAAATAGAAAAAATGATTTTTTTTCCTACCAGCCATGTCCTTAATGCCCAAAGGTTAGCACCTCTCCTAATCACACCTCAGGTCACTCCCAGGAACCAGTAGAAGGTAAGTAATATGCAAACTAAGTAATATATTTGAGTAACCCAAAGACAACCACCCGTCTTTGTGATCATATGTGGTTTTGTCTTCTTAAAGGGACCAAGGACAGAGATGATGCCTGAGACTTCACTGCTCCAACAGGACCCAGAGTGAGGCTGGGCACTAACGAAGGTTAATTGATGAAGGCCAGTAGTATCTCTGAAATAAAAGCATGAGTCCAGAGGGCAGAGCTGAAAAGGTTTTTCAATCCTGTTTTGGATTTTAAAACCTTTCTCAGCAGATATCCTTGGCTCAAATGAGATTTTATTTGATGCTGCAAAGCTACTCTCCTAGAGTGGGGCAGGGTCCAGAGCCCTGTTCCCTTTGCCTTTCCCTCACCCTCACAGCATCTTTGAGGCAGCTCCAGGGAACCCCAGGCTCCAGAGCACAGTATGAAAGCCATGGTTTCACCCACAGCCATGATTTTATAGCAAAGGAACTGGGGTTCAGAGAGGGTCTTTGCTAACTTAAGATCACATGGCTAATGAAAATGTTGGGACTAGAACCTCATGTTCTAGCTCCTGGGACTTTCTTCCACATTCCACTGCTCCAGAATTACAGAACCATGATGTGGAAGCAGATAGAGGGATCTCTGGGTCAACACCTCTGGGAAGCACGAATCATTTTGTTAAGCCCTCTGACAAGTAGGACAACATCAGTTTGCATACCTCCAGGGTTGGGTTGCTCACTACTTCAAAGGCAGTCCGTTTAGTGGGAAGATTATTTTAATTCTTAGAATGCTCTACATCTTATGTGGAGCCTGAACACATCTTCCTATAACTTTTTGCCCCACATTTTCAGAATTATCTTTTATTATGTGTATGAGAGAACAGGAATCCCATTCCCTGGCCCAACTCCTTTGGAAACTAGAAGGGGCCTTTTGGAGAGTGTGTGTGTGTGTGTGTACTTGTGTGATGGGGCCTCTGTGACCAGAATCATAGCTTTAATAGGGTAACCAGGCTGCTATCTAGGCAGAGCCAGCCTGAGAGGAAAATTCAGCAGAAGGAGGGAGGCAGATGAAGGGAGGGCCACTTGACCGCTACCACTTCTGATCTCACTCTCGTATCTTCACCCCTCCCAGAGATCATAGTAAGACAGACATATGTCTTAGGAAAGTGAAGGACATTGATTGGGAAGGGGGGCAATGCCATGAATTAAGGAGGAAGGAGAGCTTTGGCACCTTCCAGGGGTGGAGGTTAGCATCACTTAGCAATCTGGGTTTCCTAAGCCCTGGAGTGGGCTAAATAGACAGGGTCATTTAAATCAAGGAATTCATTACTAGAGATATAAAACATATCTTCTTGGCAAGGTAATAATCCTGGCAAGATGCAGCATCATGTTATAGAAAGAATGTCATCTTAAAAATCTGAACACTTTGCTTCGAATCTTGTGTCCTTGGGCTGTGTGTCTTTGGGCTATTTAGTCAACCTCTCCACGGTTCACATTCCACAGGGGCAACTCTGTGATCCAATTCAGTCCAAATTCAACCCAACCCCACCAAGATCAACTCCATTCATTTGTACTCATGAGAGCTTAACTCCACCTTTCACACTCAAACCCACCCATTTTACTCAACCCAACCTAATCCAACCCAACTTTGTGTAATTGGAAGTAATGGTGTCTACCCAGCCAACTGGCACTGTGTTGGGTTAAATAGGTTGTAACCTGCACAAAGGTCCTGGCCAAGAGCCCTGGAGGGGTCTGTGAGGAGGGGCTAACAAGCTCCTGTGCTGGGGAAATTCTGCCCCTCGGGGGATGGGGAGGGGCAGTAGGGGTTTAGTGACTCCTCCAGACACACTCACATACACAGCACATCTGACTCAGGCCTTCTACCTCCACCTAGTGTCTCAGTGGGGTTGGAGGGACAGCCAGGTACCTCTGTGTGTGCATTGGGGGGTGTCCATGGCTTGCCTTATACGGCCTTTCCCATTCACCAAGCCCTTCACCTGAATCCTCTCGCTTGACCTGAGAGGTTTCATTAAACCTGAGAGGTTTAACCCATTCTACTGACAAAGGGACTGCTCACTTGTGCAAGGTCCCTCAGGGGGCTGGGGCAGAGCTGGGAGAGGACACAGCCCTCCTGGTTCCCGAGCCTGTGCAGGCTGCTTGCTCCCTCCTGCTGCCCTGGGTACAGAGAAACCCTGCGTGTGGCTGCTGATGCTGTGGATTATGATGATTATTTGTCTTGGGTGAGAGTGGCTGTGGGCAGTCAGCGTCACCAGGGAAACCATGCTAAACGTTGTTTCTCTTCTCTCTCCTTCCTCACACCTGCTTGGCAGCTCCCTTGCTTCCCCTGTGCTCCGAGCCCTGTGCCAAGCTGGGCTAATTCCAAGCAAGTCCCTTCTCTCTTTGGGCCTCAGTTTCCTTATTTGTGAATAGGGTGGTGCTGAAGGCTAAGTGTAGTGACAGGAGCAAGATGGCTGGCACATAGTAGGTGCTCAATAAATATATTAGAAGATCCCAAGGCATCTCCCCTGGCAGCAGGGATGAGGCTGGGGTGGGACAGTAGCTTCTCTCCCAGGCAGCAGTTTTCCATGGCTTCTCCCAAGGTCCACCATCACTGGGAAGTCACCTCCGATGCTGCTATTTCCTGGCCGGCTAACTCGCTGCTTCCACTGCCTGCCTCACGGCATCCTCCGGCCTTATGGAGCCTGAGGCTCATCCTGTCCACCTGCCAGGTTCTAGCGAGACCCACCCCTAAGTGAGCAAGGGCAGCAAGGTGCCAGTCCTCAGGGGCTATGACCTCCTACAGAGGATATGGTATCGCTCAGGGTCCCACCCTAGGGAACGCCTGGTGGGTGGTCTTGGTCAACCCTTTCCCTCTCTGAGACTCAGTTTCCCCATCTGTTCACGGCATCCTTCTAACTCTCAGATCTCACATGTCCCTGTGGTTCTTCTGCAACACCACCAGACTAATACAGCCCGCTGTCGGTAGGGTGAGCTAGTCCCATGCCACCCACCAGCTTGTGTGGTGCTGGTTTGGCCTCTCGGAGTCCCACTTCCTCTCTGTCAAAGGGGAATGGCAGTGTGCACTCTGCCTACCGCACAGGATCAAGCTGTGCAAGGCGAGTAGGGCTCGCTGGAGACTGTGAACATCAGGGGGAAAGAGCACTGTGTTGGGGCGTGGGGTGGGGGTGGGCGAGAGCGTGGGCACTGGAGTCACGATGCCTGGATCCCAAGGCGGTTCTTCACTTCCAGCCAGATCATTATTTATACAGTAAACATTTACTGAGCACCTACTGTGTGCCAGGCCCTGTTTCAGACACTCAAGGTGCAGTAGCGAGGAAGATGGGCCCAGCTGCCTGTCCATCACTGAGTTCATGCTGGAGCTGAATGGGGCGTGGGTCAGTGTGTGTGGGGGGGTTGGGAGTGAGGATCCAGAGACGCCTCCCCAAAAGACAAAAAACCCTGAAGTCTCCCTCGGAGAACCAGGGAGTCAAGGCAGTCAGGATTCTCTCCTCAAGGGTTTCCAACTGTGCTCTGCAGAGTCCTGGGGACCACAAGTGGGGCACGCAGGGGGAGAGCCAAGGTGCTCTAGGCCTCCCATGCCCGCCCCAGTCCATGTGTCTGGATACTGGATTCTGCAAACCGTTGTACTGAGTGAACACTGCAGCTACGGGAGGTTAGAGAAGTATTGTTCCTGGGTGTGCAGAAGGGAAACCTGGGGCCTGGAGGACTTGCCCGAAGTCAGCCCCAGTCCCAGCTGAGTGTCCTTCCCACAGCATTTCCAGCTCCCTGTTTTGGACCTGCAACCCCACCTCTGAATCTGGCTCCAGGGCAGCCTGAGCACCCCAGACCCTAAAGGACACTTCTCCCCACCAGCCCCACACTGCCAATTGATTAATAACGACATATTTGAGACGGTAGCACAAATTAATTTCTGAATCACACCATTAGTGAGTAATTAATTTCTTTGCTCTGGGAAATGAAGATATCCCCGACGAGCGTGTTATCTAAATCTATAAAAGAGGAGAAATGCTGAACAGGCAACTTCATTAATGCGAACATTGATTTTCCCCTCCCATTTCTCCCTCTCTTGTGTGAGGACTCTTCCTCCCTTATCCCCTCACTTTTTTAGGGGGGGCAGCATCCATTTTTCCAAAGAGGGGTGAGGGCCCTTGGAGAGGGAGAGAGCTGCCTCTTAATACCTGAAGCAGTAATCAAAAGATCATGTGTGCTCACTGCAGCCAAATGATGTCTTTATTGGATGCTGTTAAGGATACGGTTGCTGTGGAAACACAGGATCTCGACCCTCCAGGTTTGGATGCCAAACCTGGACCGTGCATTTTTCTACAAGCTGCTGGAGTACTAGAGGTGCTGGGAAGAGAGAGGTGACCAAGCCCTGAGGTCATGCTGTGGTCTTCAGACCCCCCCACCTTCAGATGGTGGTTGCCTCCTTTAGAAAGTCCTCCAAGATTCACACTTCTCTATGTGCCACCTCCTCACCCCCCACCTCCACCCCCCCCGGCATGTGTCCCTGCAGGCCTCACTCTGGGGTCTCCATACACACACTTCCTCGACTGTCTGGGTTTGTTGTCTCTGCTCTAACACTCCAGCTGTGTGACTCTAGGCAAATTACATAGCCTTTCTGTGCCCCATTTTTCGTTTCTAAAAAGGGATACTGGTTGTCCCATTTTTTAGGCTGATTATGAGAATTTAAAGAGATCATGAATGTGAAGTGCTCAGCTCAGTTTCTCACCGGGGTGAGTGCTGATCAATGATTATTATCATATAAGGCAGGGCTGGGGGGCTGCCAGGAGTGGGAGCAAAACTGAAGTCAGATTTGGCTTGGGTTTGTGGCCTGCCTCTGGCAGCTGTGTCCTGGGCGAGTCACAGTGTCTCTGACCCTTGGCTTGCCTTTTAAGTGGGGATGGTGCAGACTGTACAGGCAGAGTGACCTTGCCTTCTGGTCTGTGAGGACTGTCCCTGTTTGCACCTGTCATCCTGGCACCCTCACTACCAGTGCACGGAAAGGACACTTGTTACCCACAAGGGGCCCCTGGATGCTGGGCTCAGAGGGGACCCCATGCTACCTGTCCCCTGCTATTGATGTTGCAGCCTCAGCTGGTCCAGGTTGGGCCCAGAGTGATCTCATTAGCTCGCATTCCAGACCCCTGGGGGCAACTTCATGCAGGTCTCTGCTCTGAGGTCAGAGACAAAGGGACGAATTTGAGACAAAGGCGGCTGGCGCCCTGCCTGGCTCCAAACATCAGCTCTGGTGGGGCACCATGTCCCCTCTGACCCGGCTCAGCTCCAATTAGTGCACTGGGAGAGAGGCCTGGCGGTGACCTCCAGGCCACATCTTCCTGGGGCTCCCTGTACACCATACCCCATTCAGGTCTTGGCATCAGCCCTGACCCAGAGGGTCCAGCCGTGTTCAAGTCTCTGCCTTGCCCCCAAGCTCATTAGTACTTTTTGGATGAACGGCCTTCAAATGTATGTGACCCATGACAGTTTATCATCTGGCCACCTCAAACATGCCTCCTCTTAGCACTGCATGTGGGATGTTTGATGATCAGAGAGCCACATGCCACTCAGGCTCCTTATCTGTAAAATGGGTAAAATCTTCCCTACCTGGCTGTTGTTAGGTCAAATTTAAAGTGTAGGAGAAAGTTCTCTGTTAATCTAGCGCCATGCATCCCTTGTGAGGTGGGTGGCACTGAGTGACTTCCAAAGCAGATGTCCGTGAAGCAGACTTGAGTCTGTGCTGGTTCTATGTAGACGCTTGGCCTTGGTAATGGTGGCCAGGCGTCCATGGGAGCAACAAAATTCCACCCATTCACGTGTGTGGGCAGAAAGGTCATTCTCAGGGGTTGCGGAAGCCTAGGTTGTTGTCTTGGCTCTGGGAGACTTTGGGCCGAGTGTCTCGGTTTCCCCACCTGTCCGAGGCGTGCTGATGCCCACTCCGCCTCTCTCGGGTTCCTGCGAGCAGCTGGACAAAGGATGCGGTTGCCTGTACGCGCAGCCGCGACAAGACAAGCAAGGAGCACGAGCCAGTGCTCTTGGGTTTGAAGCTCAGCTTTGCTCTTTTTGGCACCGGGGACCTGGCCAAGTCATCTCACCCTCTGTCCCTCAGTGTCCCCTTTGCCAAATGGTGCTGTAATATCAATCCCGCAGCCTGTGAGATTAGTAGGAAAGTGGATGAAGTGCCTGGCTCACAGTAGGACATGAAAGTATAGCTACTGCTATTGTTATTGCTTTTCACAGACAGGTTAAGCTGCTACCCAAATGAGAGGCATCACTTTTATTTTCATGCAAGAGTTGTGCACCTTCAGGCTGATTTGGGTTTGGTGCCCTGGATTGGAAGCACAGAACTCTGGGTCCTAAACCTGGCCTTGGCCTTCAAGTACCTCATCGTGACCTGCTTCCCTGGCCTCAGCTGTAGGGGAAGGGACGGGAGCTCAAGGTAATGAAGCTGTGGAGAGAAAAAGAGAGGAGTACATGGCTGCCCCTTTGCTTCAAGTTCCCTTCCCCTCACCCAACAATAGTTTTCCCCAGGGCACTGGCCCCAAGCAGGTAAGCTGGTAGGTGCACTATCCCACAGCGGTGATTATTTTCTTTGTTGCTAACAGCTGGAACCAAGTTTTAGTTTCTTCAGGCAGTGATTCTCCAGGGATTCTTGAAGTCCTGAAAATTTCCCCAGGGGACACATTCAGTTTTTAGCTGTGAGCCCTGATAGTCCTCAGGCCCTCACAAATCCCTTCTTCAGGGGCCCAGGGTGGGATGAGAAGTGGGCAGGGACAGAATGGGGCCCATGACCTTTGGTCGGCCTGAGGTGTGAGTGCAGGCACTGGAACTAACCAAGTTGGTCACAAAGGGATTGCGAATGGGGCTCCTTAGGGGCACCCAGTGCTAAAGGCTAGGCTGGTGGGGGTAGGGGCTGGTTGAGAGGGGTCACAGAGTCAGGGAATCTCTATGACTGCTCCTTCTCTCCAAGCCCCCCTCCCTGGGAAAGCAAAATCCTGGAGCTGGAATCTGCTAGCAGGCTAGGGGAGAATGGCCTGGAGGAACTGGCCTTGGTGAGTCTAGTGGACTTTCTCAATGGAAGCCATGGATCAACATCCAAGGAGGCTGAGACAGCTGAAATTTGTGGGGCAGAGAGCTAGAGACAAGAAAGCTATGCAGACAAAGAGCTTTGGAAACCTGCATAAGAGTCCTGTAGATTCTGTTGCTAAATCCTAAAATGTTCGGATTAGGATGAAACTCCACGAAGGCAAGAGAGAATGACCAGGAATCTTTAAACTGGACAATTCCCAAAGCTTCTACAGGATGGAAGACATTCAAGTTCTTACCAGTCAGAGTGGAGAGACTCCTAGAAGAGAGTAATAGGCCTACATAAACTCAGAGTAAAGAACATTCTAAACTCACCTTAGCTAAGCCTGAAAGCAGACTAAGAATCAAACTGATCTGCAAATAACCCAACTGCATACCAAAACAAAATCCAATGTGTTTTTAAGGGCTCCAGCAAGTTGAACCTTCTCCAACATAAAATTCACAATGTCCAGCATCCAATAAAAAATTTCTTGACATGGATTGGGAATATTCCCAACTTGTTCTATAAGGACAGTATTATCCTGATACCAAAACAGATAAATGTATTAAAATATCTAAAAAATTCAGATCAATATCCTCATGAACATAGATGCAAAAATTCTTAACAAAATTTTAGTAAATTGATTTAAAAATATATTAAACAATTAATATATCATGAGAAAGTGAGGCTTATCTCAGAAATGCAAGATTGGTTCAGCATTTGAAAATTAATTAATGTAGTTCCACAGATCAAGAGACTAAACTTGAAAAACCACATGATCACCTCAATAGACACAGGAAACGCATTTGACAAAATAGAAGATAACTTCCTCAACCCAATAAAGGGCTAATATCATAATTCACAGTGAGATACTGGATGCTTTCCCCATAAGATCAGGACAAGGCAAGAATGTCGACTCATATCACTTCTTTTCAACATTATATTAGAAGACCTAGTCAGAGCAATAAGGTAAGAAAAAGAAATAAAAGCACCTAGATTGTAAAGGGGAAAAGTGTCTTTATTTGCAGATGGCATAATTGTCTAGATACAAAATCTCGAAAGAATATGCCAAAAAGATATTAGAACTCATGAATTTAGCCAGGTTGCAGGATAAAAGGTCAATATACAAAAATAATTGTATTTCTTTGTACTAGCAATTAACTGAAAGTTATAATTTAAAAAAATCATTTATAATAGTATAGAAACATAAAATATCTGGAGATTAATATAACAAAATATGTGTAATATTTATATGCCCAAAACTATAAAGTTGATGCAAGAAATCAAATAAGACCTAAATAAATAGATATTACATGATCAGTATTAGAAGACTCGATACTGTTAAGAGGTTAACTCTTCCCAAATAATTTATAGATTTATTGCAATCCTAATAAAAACTGTAGCATACTTTCTTATAAATATTGACAGGCTGATTTTAAAATGTATATGGAAATTTAAAAAACATTGAGTAGCCAAAACTATTTGACTCATACTATCATTTTCAAGACTTACCAAATAACTACTGCATAATGGAGACATATACATAAATGAAACAAAATAGAGAGACCAGAATTAGAACCACATATATATGGTCAATTTATTTTTTAAAATAGACGATTTTTTTTTTAGCAGTTTTAGGTTCACAGAAAAATTGAGTGAAAGGAAGATTTTCTATATATGTACCTCTGCCCCCACACATTCATAGCCTCCCCCATTGCTACCATCTCCAACCAGGGTCACACATTTGTTGTAATCAATGAACCTACATTCACACATCATCATCCAAAGTCCATAGTTTACATTAGGATTCACTCTTTGTATTGTACATTCTAACAGTTTGGGAAAATTTATAATGACATATATATACCATTATAATATCATACAGAATTGCTTCACTACTCTGTGCTCCAAAGGAGCTGAAGGAGTTTGATGAGAGAGTTCTTATGTGGATGGGGTAACTTAGAAAGGGATGGGGGTGGGGCTGCAGCATATGGGAAGAACACTAAACCTATATTGGAATATGAATTGGGGCAGAGAAGTAGCCTTTCTGGAGGGAAAGTTGAGGGCACACTTAGGAAACCCGTCATAGTCCAAGCCTCCCTTATGGTTTTCATCCTCAAATCCTTGACCTCCACCTCCAATATTGGGCTAGAGAGGCTGCCCCCTGAGAGGATTAACCAAGTGGTGTAGTGGAGAGGGTTTAAGGTTTAGAGGGGCCCACAAGAACCAATTGTGTACATGTCTTCCCCATGCTATTTTCAGTGGATTCAGGTTAGCAGCTTGAAATCAGCTGTGGTGGGAATATTTACACCATGGAAATTGGCAAACACTCCAAATCAGGGCATTTTCACCTCTCCCTGCTGATTGCCAGTTGTTAGACCTTGAGTAACACTGATCCTAGAGAGCAGGGGTTGCTGTGCTGTATCTCTGGCCACCAGGTCATTTGCCAGGCAAACATCTGTCCATCTGAGGACTACAGAGTTGTACAGGGTGTCTGCACAGAATAAACAATTTCAAGGTACACTGGTTTACACTTTGGGAACCATCCGAGGTCTAGGGAAAAGTGGAGGTTTTCCTGGAACCTCCTCAGGCTTTGGGACACTTCTTATCCCCAGCCCCAGTACAGCCTTTGGACAGCTAGAGGAATTTGGTGGTGGGCATTATGTCCTTTTAGCATTAAAAAAACCCCAAAGACTCAGAGGTCAAGTGATTTATCTCAAATCATTCAATTCAATTTTCTAAAACCACCACCCAGCTGAAGAAATTGTACATTTCCAAGGCCCCAGAAGTTCCCTCTTGCCTCCTCCCTAACATTTCCCTCCCTACACAGTAAGCCACTATTCTGACTTCTGTCACCTTAGTTTAGTTTAGTCTGATTTAGAACTTTATATAATTGGAATCATATAATATGTTCTCATCTGTTTCACTTCTTTCACTCTGTTATGTCTGTGAGACTCGTGCATAATGCATGTAGTAGTAGTTCATTCATTTTCACAGTATCCACACTGTCTACTTTTCTGTTCGTGGACATGTAACTTTTTTCCAGTTTTTAGCTATTGCATACTGTTGCTTGGAACATTCTAGGTCATAGATTTTAAAGTCTATGTGCACCCATTTATTCTGTGTGTGTGCCTAAGTGGCATTGCTGGGTTTGGGGAGTTATCAGTGAGATTTTGATGCAACGAATAGCTGTTGAGCCCCTTTCCTGAATGAGACTCCTTGGACTGGATCAAACTTCTCTGTCAAGGAGCTCCCAGCTTGGGTGTGTGTGTGTTGGGGGGTGGAGTGGGGAGCAGACACATTCAACAAAAACCTGGTCAAAAATGAGGTGCCAACAGAGAGGAAAGAACAGGACATGGGGTGGGGGGGTCACAGCACAGGGACAGCCTGTCTGTGTGGAGATCTGTGTGTGGAATGGTCAACTCTGGAGGAAGTGACATTTGAAGGGCTTAGCAAAGAGTTGAAGTCACAGATACAGAGGGCGGGGTTTACAGCCAGGGACTGCTGGCAAAGGTGTGCAAGCAAGTATACAGAGCAAAGCTGGAAAAAAGTGAGTGTTCCATTCTGGCTGGAGAGCTGGGTCTGGGTGGGCAATTGCCAGGTAGGGCCCGACTACTAACCAGGAAGGCCTTGAGTGCGAACCTATAGGCCTAAGAGTGCGAACCTTTGTTCTTGGGGCTCTGGGAAACCACTGAAGGCCTCAGACAAGGGCAGTTTATGTGGGCCGGGTATATGTGGGAAGGGAGTGATATCAACAAAGCTTGAATTTAGGAATGGAGGGAATGGGGGAAACAAGAATGATCAGAGGGAAGCCCCTTCGTCCAAACCTCCCTCTTCAGAGCCCTCCCCCTACAGGGGGACATGGGAGCCTGTAGCTCTGAGTAGCCCAAGGAGGCAGGACCTGGGCAAAGGAGCTAGAGCCAGGCTGCCCTGCCCATCCCTCCTGCAGTCTCTATGGGGCAAGAGGAGGGAGGACTATGGGCAGCATTCAGCTTCCCTCTCCTGCGCCAATCAGCATTCAGTCTGGAATCTCTGATTGCTGCCCTTTCCCTGAGGGAGCAAGCACCCCAGGCCCATTATAGAGGGGGATAAACCGAGGCAGAAATAACGAGGGAAGGGTCTAAGGAATTTGTCAGGGATCGGGAGCCTGGTTCTTAGTTTCCCCCACCACCCTCCAACTCTCAGGCCTCTTCCACATGGAAGAAGAGACGCAGGTGGGGAAAGGGAGCCGAGAGAGGCCCCTCTTCCCAGACAGCTTAGTGAAGGCCCTGCCCCTCTCTCTACCCTGACGCCTGAGGTCTCCCTGCAGGGGCATAGTATTTGTCTCGGTGAGAACCCAGACTCCGTGAGGTGCCACTTCTGGATGATTTGGGGTGAGGAAGAGCTGGGGGGAGGGGCAGCTCACATTCAGGAACAGGAGACCAGGTCCCAGACCCAACCCCTCCTCCACTTTTCTGAGAGATCCTGGGGTAGTACCTCCCTCTGGGGCCTCAGGTTTCCATCTATTTACAGGGGCAACGCTAGCAGATCCCTGAGGCCTGGCCTCTTGTAGTCCCTACCCCAGGCTACCCCTGCAGGGAAGGCTAAGGCATGATTAAAGAGATGATGGATGGGAGAAGCCTTGAGGGGCCCAGACGAGTGTGAGGAAAATTAGTAGTCACCCCCCTATTGAGCACGTGATCCAGCAGCCTCACGATTTATTACAGGCATTATTATTAATGACATTAATAATAAGCCAACAACAACATCCGATGCTCTACCAGGCTTTTGTTTTCCGCCAAAACACACCCCCTCTATAATCCTCCCCCTCTTTGTGTGTTCAAGATTTTACATCCTGATGGAAAGTGGGTAAACTGAGGCATAGATCTGCTGTGTGACTGATTAGCCAAGGTCAGCGAGTAAGTCAGCTCTGCCAGTTCCCAGCCTGAAGATATTATCCCCAGAGTAGACTGTGCCTTCTCACCCCCTCTTGTGTGATTTGGGCCCCATAGCCCTTTCCTGTGTGTCACTTAGCATCTGGAATTAACCTAATTAGCCCTGGGCTGGCTCTGATAGGCTTGAGTTGAAGTCTGACTGTGTGGTCTTGGGCAAGTTGTACTCCCCCTCCCCCTGAGCCTCAGTTTTCCCATCTGCCATGCTGGGGCAACTAATCCTCCCAGTGTCATGGTGAGGGTTAAGGATTTTGTGGAAGTTATCAACTCAGAGTCAAATCATTGTCCCAGCTGCTGGGGTGTATCCAAAGGCCTTCCTCAGGCCAGCACTCGGCAGGCTGGGTGGAGGACTGATTTTTCCCTCGGGCTGGGCTGGAAAGTCGCCTGTGGCCTCGGGTGCCAATTTTCCAAAAGCTACTCTTTTTGTGTGCCAGCAAGAGAAGCAAGCACGTGCATGTGTGAACTGTCTGGCCAAGGTATTCTACCTGAAAGGTCCCAGGTGATGGGAGTACGAAAGGTCACCCATGTGGGGGGCCCTGGCCTGCCCCCCATTCCCCACCACAAGCAGAGTGATGAGTAAACCAAGGGCTGACTCTCTCCTCCACAGCTTCCCTGGTCCCCAGGCTGAATGTTGAGCTGCTTCCAGCTCCTTGGGGCTCCAGGAAGGAGGAGGAACTGTGCACCCGCAGTAGGTACCTGAGCAGGGCTCGGCCCCCTGGCTGCCCACCTGAGCAGGTGAGAATCACAGAATGTAGATCCCAGCCTCTACTCCCCTGATCCCGTTTCCTCCCCTCCCTTCTGCACCCTGAGCTGGCTGGCTAGGGTGCCTGGCCCTACCTGCAGCCCATCATCTGCTGCCTCCCCATCGCCCCTACCAGCCTCTCACCAAATCTGGCTCCTCTCTCCCTTTTGTGGTCTGGGCACCAGCCACTGGCATGGGAGGGCCTCAATGGCCCCACCCGCCCCCTGCCACAGGGCCTTTTACATGCGGTTCCCTCTGCCTGGAATGCCTTTCCTCTCTCCCCAAATTTCATCCCTCCCCTGCCCTCTTAATTCTTTATATCTAATCACGAATGTCACTTCTGGGAAACTTCCCCTGACTCGCTCCTGAGGCTGAATCATTTATGCTCCCCATTTCATGTTCTGATAGCTCTTGCGCTTCTTTAGTGCCCTATCCAGATCGGTGCAGTCTCTTTATTTGTTCCGAATCCCCCTTCCCGCCCCCCCCCCCCCCAGCGTGTCAGCACCCAGAGTCACTGTTGAACGCCGGCATCCAGCTCACGGCCTCGCGCTCCTTTGGTCCAGTGGCGCAGGGGGCAATGAACTAATGGGGTGTATGTTGCTTTCCACGCCTGCTCTCCAGCTTGGAATGGAAGCACAATGAGGGGATTTCACTTGGCCCAAGTCCCACTTATTAGAACCAGAACACCACAGTGTTTGGTGCCACCTGCTTCCACCCCCACCTGAGGGCAGGGCCCCTAGCCACAGGCGCTAATCTCCGCTTTCCTGTTCCCAAGACAGGAGTTTTGCTTCCTTAAAGGGCAACAAGGGGAGCTGGCAGAGGTCCTGATGTTGTTCCTGTGCCAGTCTCTGAGGCCTGGATGTCCCTAAAGCCTCTCCCGTCCTTTGCGCTGGGCCATTGGGTCTTGCTGTTCAGGAAGGCTGTGCAGCAAGCATTCTGGCCGCCCCCGGCTGGCCAAGATCCCGTTCGTACATCTCCAGGCGCAGCACAGCAGAGCTGCTGGGACTCCTCCCGGGCTCACTCTCCCCTCCAGGCCCTCTTGCTAATCCCTACGAACTCTCAGGGGTGCTACAGACCCCACCTTCTCCAGGAAGCCCATAGGGCCTGCTGCCTCCTGCAGCCTGAGCAGTCAGGGGCCCTCCCTGTGCCCTGCGGGAATGAGGGAAGCAGGAAGAAATGTAGGGAGCAGTGTACCTAGCCCTTCATTTGATACGTGGATTTACAGAGAGGGGAGGTGACTTGCCAAAGTCAGACAATTGATTACCTGCTGATTTGGAACAAAGATGCAATTTTTAAAAATGTGTGTTTTTTAATTTGACTTCGTTTGTTTGTTTCACCATCTTGAGAATGAGGGAAAATGAGCCACCTCAAGAAAGTGGTAAGAGACATCACAAACCTTTTTGAAAGGATGCATCCTTTTGGACCTAAGGGCCCAATCTGAAATGGGTGCAAAGGTTGATGTACAAGGATGCTCATCACAGGCTTGTTCATGAGGGTGAGAAGCTGGAAATAGCTTACAGGTCCAGCACAGAGATTGGTTAAATAAATTATGGTGCATTCATGTGATGGAATACCATACAGTCATTAAAAATGATGGCCCAGTGAAAGGATATTTAACTATGTGGGGAAATGTTCACAAGATACTGTCGGGGGGAAGCAGGTTGCAAAGCCTCATGTTCCATATGCCTCTGACTCTGCTAAAACAATTATTAAGAAAGAAAGCCCAAGGTCCCTAAGGTTATTTATGATATTGCTTCACTGCCTCCAAGACACAGCCCCATTAATTCCTATTTCAGCGTGGCTCAGCGGAAAGCATGAGAATTTAATGTTCAAAGGCCTGATTCTGTGTCTAGACCATGTTACTTACTAATGGGGCAACCTTGGAGCTGTGGGACTCACTTTTTCTCATTTGTAAAATGGGCGTAGGAGTCCTCCAGTGGAATAATGTGGAAAGGGTTTCAAAGATAGTGTGTGTGTGTGTGTGTGTGTGTGTGTGTGTGTGTGTGTGTGAAAGATTTTGCAGGCTGTACAGAGCTACACAGATACTGAGAACAATGGGCATGTTTTTCTCTAAACTGAGGACTCTGGGGGGCCGCAAGAGGTAACACTCCTCCCTGTCACTATGCCTTATACACCAGTGTGCACCAGTACCCCAGGCCTGCCCCTTCATCCCTTTGGGAACCTCTACCTGCCCCGGGCTGGGCTTGGCATCACCTGAGGGGAGAAGGGATGTAGCTGTGGGTGATGCTGCTGGGGGCTGTGTGGGGTGTTCCCAGCACCCCCATTTCCTTAGCCCTTGCCCAGGCTGGGCTGCCCTGTTCTGCCCATTGCAGTGCAAGATGCCAGCCACACCTCCCCTCTGAGTCAGAGAGGGCGCGTGATCTGCCTTGAATCCTGCCTCAGCTGGTTCAGGACCAGACCCCAGGCCTGGCTCTTCCTGCTGACTCTTCCCTGTTAGGCCCTCAGCCAGGGCGGGGGTGGGGGGGTGGGGGTGTATTTGGGGCATCAGTCAGAAATTCAGTGCTTCTTGGGGGAACTCAGAGGGCCGACCTGGTGCACTCAGATTTTTTTCTAGTATTCCTTCTTTTTCTATATGCAGATTATGTGCTTCTACTGTGCTGGCACTAGACTAGAGATGGGAATAGTGGTTTTTTTAAATTTTTAATTTTGATAGGGTGATGGACAGATAAGATCTATCAGGTGCTTGGGAAGAAAACAGTAAGGGGTCCAGGGTGTTGAAAAGATGCTGTAGAACCTGCTGCTGGGCCCCTGCAGGGTCCCTTTCCCCAAGGTCTACCCATTCCCCAGCTGCTGTCCTGTGACCAGCACTTACAACTCCAGAGCCTTCTGTGTGCAGCCGGAGCAGCCACTGACAGAGCTGGGAAGACACCCAGCACCTCTTCCAGTGGCTTCCTGTGGGGGTGCAGAAGCCTGGCCCCTGCCTCAGGCAGGACTTTACTGTGTGATGATTTACTCTCCAGAGCCTCCCAGTCGAGCCAAGCCAGAACTTTCCCAAACCCCTCACCCACTCCCTGTCCTGTTCCACCCCCCCAGGTGGGTTTTCCTGGAGAACCACCCCCTCTGTAATCTTGTGCCCCCGAATCCTTGCCTCAGGCTCTGCTTGGCAGGAAGCTGACATGAGACACATGCTGTGTCTAAAGATATCTAAATATAACCTGCAGTAAACACTACCTGTGGAGGCTCTGCACTTAAATAGAATCACCTCCAAGCGTATTGTTTTTGGAGAGAGAAAATAACTTGAGTGTAGCAGAAAGCCTAGTAAAGACTGGATTGAAAGTGAAACCTAGTAATTCTCTGAGAATAAGCCTGGCCAAAGCTACCATACATTCGCGGCAGATGCCCGTGGCAGGGAGGACTGGTCCTGAAGGTGTGTGTGCTGAGACAACTCCAATCAAACTCTGGCATGGGGGGTCCAGGTGGCATCTACAGTGGACTGGGAGCGCTGGCCAGGCCTGTGCCCAGCCTTTGGTGGCCTGTCCTGGAGCAGCAACCCAGGGGCTCCTTCCAGATCTTGCTCCCAGAAACCACAGAGAGTCCTCTGGTGACAGGGAATGGCTGGTGGCTCAGGCAGTGCCAAGTGGAGTCCATTTAGTCCCATCGTTTCGTATCAATTTTCAAATCGTAGCCTCTTCCAGGAAGCCCACAGGGAGTGCTCTCTTCTGTGAGCGTCTCCTGCCCTGTTAGCAGGCTTACAGTCATGGCTCAGTTATGAGCAGCTGGGATCAGGGGCACCTAGAGGTCGGGCTCTTTTTGGACCCTCAGTGTACACAGAATATAGATACTGGAAAAATACACACCTTCAGGGTGAGAAGACTTGGATCATGCCCCAAACTCCTATTCATCCTTCAGGTCACAATTGTAGATGTCGCCCTAAATCAGACATTATCCTGTAACCCTGAGTTTAGCATCTCTGCTCTGAGGGCTGGATCTCTGTTGGTCTGGTTCTCTGCACTATCCTAGTGCCCAGTACACAGCCTGGCACATAGAAGTTGCTAAATAAACACTTGTGGAAGAGTCTCTGGAGAAGTGGCCTACACAGAGTTAAAAGGTAGATGCTCCACACAGGCAGGTCCTGAGTCTTCCTCACGTCTGCACCAGAATAACAACCTGCAGTGCAAGGAGGCCTGTAAAAAGAGTCTGCCCCCACCACCGGCATAGCTAGGATCCCAGGGTGGCAAGGGACAGAGGCTCCCTTAGGCTGCCCTAAGGAATGGAACTTACTGGAGAATATTTTTGGCCATGAAGGAGGCCAGGATTCTGCTTGAATAAGATAATAGCACCAGCTATCACTCACTGTGATCACTTACTGTGTACCAGGCACCAGGCTAAGCATTTTTTACACCCTATTTCATATTTATAAAGACTAAGAGGAAATATGGTTAGTGCTCACACCCAGCCTGCCCCCTCCCCAGTAGTCCCTTCTGGGGCACCAACCCATCCTTATTGCTTCAGGTTTTGGGGGAAGGGCGATTCCAGGCACTGACTATCAGGCACTGACTGTTATAAACTGAGGGGATAACGCCTTCCTTTCACACCCTAGGTAAGGACTGAGCTGAGATCCAAGTCAGTCCCCACTTTGGACCCCAGTGGGCGATGCTGGAAAGTGAAGCGAGGTGATGCCGTCAGAGCAAAGGTGGAATCTCCGTGAGTTGGGGCACCAGCAGGAAGCAGATAGCACACTCCAGGGGCTACTTGAGGAGACTTCAGTGGGAGCAGGTTTTCAGGGTATGAGCAGGGTTAAGGAAGCCAACAAGGGATATAATACCTGATGCTACCAACAGTGGGAGCTGCCGTCGCTGCAGCTGAGGGGCAGAGGGTGTGCACCTGCGGAGAGAAGCCATAGGGGCAGCCGCCTGAGGGGAGTTATGACCTTGTAGAGGGGCTGGCCCCGGGAGCATGCGCCCTCCCCTCTCTCTCCCGCCGCCCTCTGCCCTCCTGGGAGATGAGTGGACACTATCCAGCACGGGCTCATCGCCGTTTGCCAGTTTCTTGCATCCCTTGGTAAACTGTTCCCAAGCCTGGCCTCCGGCCTCCTGTCGATGCTCCCAGTTCCCCTATAGCCTCCTAGGAAGTCCTGGTTTGCTGAAGTTGTCTGCTGTTGGTTCTGTTGCTTATGTGGGGGAGGAAGAAACTTTCCCCTACCCTCAGGTTCTTTTGTCTGGTTTAATAATCAAATAAACATGAACATATTAGCAAGAGAAAATGACCAAATTCAATTGCTTACATATGTGTGGGAACCTCACATACATGACAGTCAGAGACCCAACATACTTGAGGGGTTCAAGGACAGGAAGGGAAAGTGAGGTATAAATGACATTCTGAGCTAAGGCTCACCTTCGGGGAGGCAGGTCACTGCAGGATGGTAAGAAGAGCAGATGCTCAGTAATTAGTAGTTTGCCCTGGCCTGCCATAGACAGGTCAAAAATGGTGATCTCTGGTAATCTTTTATTATGGGCAAGGCCCCTAATTAAAATTCTTCTAGGTAGCTAAGTGGGGGACAGAAATTTCTCTTGAGTCCACAGGGTCCTGGTTGCCTTTAGTTCAAAACACCCCACATACGACAGACACAACCTTGGGGTGGCTCATTCTGAACACTACACTTACCACACAAACCCAAAAGGCATAACGCTATCGTTACTCTTTTAACAGATAAAGAAACTGAGGCTCCAGAGGGTGTTGTCCTGCCTGAGGTCAGCACACACAGCGGGGATGTGGCCTGCATGGGTCGGGCTGTGAAGGTCGGTCTGGCTGTGCTTAGCTGCGAACCACAGTGCGGTTGGCCTTACCCAGCTCTGGGCTGCTGGGGCCCCGGGCAGCGAAGGGCCTGGGTTATCGCCACACTCCCTCGGCAGCAGCTTGAGGGCCATGACTTGGCTGCACCAGCCTTGTGTTTGCTTTTCTCCATGTCTGACGTTTTCCCCATTGCAAACTGACTATTGGATCAAATTGTGACCCAGTGACTGGGGGAGAGAATCGTGGGATGTGAAATATGACATCCCTGCTCATGGAACAGGTTGGAGCTGGGGTGTTATGTGGCAGGCAACTTGGGCAGTTCGGATCGAATGAACAGAGTTTACAATGGTGTTGGCGGGGACGAATGCTGGAAATGACTGTGAGGTGGAGGCAGGAGCATGCAGGCGCCAGGAGGAAGTGGGTGGGGATGGAAGGCCCAGGCTCAGAGGGCAGGAATGTTCCTCTCAGACTTGTCTGTCTCACCTCTAGGCTCAGACAGGCCTGCAAACTGTGCCCTCTTCACAGCGGCATCCCCCAACCTCACACAGTCTCCCAGTCCCCCTATCTGGCCCCAACACCCCCATTAATCACTGAGTAAAAAATCCCTGGCTTTCTTGCATTAAGCAATAGGCGCTTTGTGGGAAATTACCTAAAGTTATAATCCAATTACACAATAATTACATTGGGATGGCTCTGTAACTATAGCATTAATTAATTTTGATGGCTCCCATAAATTATGCAGGAGATTGATGGTGGGGAGAGGGTGGATGCTGTCCAGTGGGTGGGAAGGTGAGCTGAGAAGCCCTTAGTAGCCCTGGAGTCAGGAGGCCCCTGAGGGATGGTGGCAGAGAGGAAAAGTATCCCCAGCGCACCCGACCCCTGCCCCAAAGCATAGCCTCAGGATTGGGTGCCATGTTCAAGGTCAGCCACTCCAAGCTTGCTCCCTCTCTACACTCTGCTTGAACACTTACACTGGTATTTGAACAGCTCAGGTACACAAAAGCCACTACTTGTAAGGCAGCACCACATGGTGTAGGGATGAGCATGGACTTGGGGACTTTGGCCAAGGCACTGGCTTCCCTGAACTTCAGCCTTGCCATCTGGACAGGGTGGGGCATCTGCCTCATATGATGCCATGAGGCAGAGACGTGATGTGGTGGCAGTAGGAATATAATGTACCTCTAGTGTGAGTCACTTACGTAATTTTATATTTTCTAGTGGCCACGTAAAACAAGTGATAAGAGTAGATAAAATTAATTTTAATAGTATGTTTTATTATATCTAGTATATCTAAAATATTATTTAGAAATGTAACCACTATAAAGTATTAATAACATATTACACATGCTTTTTAAAATCCTGTCTTTGAAATCTGGTGTGTGATTTACATTCACTAAGCATGCTCTCAGTAGCCGCACGGAGGTGGTGGCTGCTGTGCTGGGCAGCAGGGATGAGCACGTGCTTGGCAAACAACTGACACTCAGCATATCTGTCCTCTTAGCAGTGACGGTGATGGGAGTGTCTGCCACGCCTTTCCTAAGTGTGCGAGGAAGTCTGCAAAGCCTGTCCTCCCTCTTCTTCTCTGTGAGGGTCTTTCACACTGGGAAAGGGGGTGTCACCCAAGTCTCCTGGAGCCTCAGTCTCGTTGGCTGAGTACTTCCAAGCCATCAAGCCCTATCTTCCAACTTTCAAAACTCATCCCAATCTGACCGTTTCTCACCACTGCCACCTGCACCTCCATGATCCAGGCCACCACTGTCTCCCCCTGGGTCCCAGGACAGCCTCCCAACTACTTCCCCTCCTGGTACCTGTTCTCCACTTGGCATAAATAAGAGCATCAGTCAGATGGTGTAGTGAACTTATCTTTTAATTTAGGTTCCTTCAAAGCAGAGGCTGTGACAGTGGCTTGGGAGCAAGGAGCTGCCCTGGGAGGAGATCCCAGGAAGCACCCTTGGCGTCTCTGGAGAGAAGGGGAGGGGGAAGAGCAGATGTAAGAGTGCGGTACTGAGGGTCAGCCCTAAACCACAGGGCTCTGTTCTGTTGGGTCTCCCACGAGACAGGCAGTCGGCCTCCCAGGATTGTCCCCTGAAAGGATGGGATCCTGGAGCACTTATCTTCTAACTCTGTCCTCTTTGGTCAAGGGTGGCTCTGCAGTAGTTAATTCCCCTGCTTTTTGGGGCTCAGCTCTTGTGAGGGTACAAAGGAGTCCCCTAGTGTTAGAGAGCCCTGGGGCAAAATGCGAAGGGGTGAGCCATGTGCTTGAGGGGAGCCCTGTCACTGGGAGGCCTTGTCAGCAGGCCCGCCAGGCTGCAGCTGAAACAGGAGCTGGGCCGGGGCTGTGATTGGCTCTGGGGGCAGTGGGGAGTGTCTGCCACACCTTTTCTAAGTGTTTCAGAGGCTTTGGTTGTACTTATATTCAGCCTCTTTAGGGTGACCTTTGAGGCTCTACCTGATCTGGCCCCCAACTCCCTTTCTACCTGCCCCTTCATCACTCTCCCCATACCCCCTACTCTGTACCCTTGCTTATTCTCTGTCAGTGTCTAGAAAATTCCAGGCTCTTTCCTCCCTTAACACCCTGCACTTACTGTTCCTTCTGATGGAAGCACTTCCCCCCCCCCTATCGGCTCCTCCCCCCCTTCAGACCTTCCTTCCAGGGTGATCTCCTCTGGGAACGGGGGCTTCCTGACCTTCTTGCTTAAAGTTGCTGTCCTGCCACCCTCCCCAGCCACTCTCTTTCCCACCCTCCTCCTTTCACTTCATCACAGCTCTTAATAATTCCTGAAGTTGTCTTATTCTGCTTTAAAAAACATATAACCATCACCAGACTCTAAGCCCTATGTTTCCCTTTTAGGGGTGTCCTCCCCAACACCCAGAACAGTGCCTGGCATTCGGAAGGCGCGCAGGAAATATTTGTCAACTGTTTGGGTGGCCTGAGTGCCTCCTCCTCCTGGGCACTCCACCCAGGCAGAGGGGAGCCAGAGAGGAGGAGAGTGGTTCTGCCCACTCCCTGCCCTGTGCACCGTACCTCTATTAATGCAACCCGAGGTCCTGCTGGTTTTCAGGTTACACATTATCCTGAGGACTGATGGTGACTGAGGTTGGCTATTGTTGCCTCCAAGTCTGGGCCTGGTGTTGGGGTGGCAGAGGTTGAGGGTAATGAAGAGGGGGCAGGAGATACAGAGATGAAGATACACAACAGACTTGGTGGGCAGTTAAGGGAGACAGGGGACAGTTTACTGAGAGCCAACCTGTGAGTGGGCAGGGCGTTCCGGACCCTGAGTGGTAAGGAGGTTCATGAGCAGCTGCCTTCTAGACTGCAGGGTCGGCTCCCTCCTCCACCTCTGCTCTCCCTCCAGGAGAACAGCCTCTGTCTTCGCTCAGCGGCCCATTTAGAGCTGAGTCTGGCACCACCTTGACTTCCTTCAAAGACTCCCTCATCCAAGGACATCAGTGAGCTACACAGACGTCCCTGGAGATGTCTCGGGGTGACAGCAGTCACTCTGGTAAACTCCCCAGCATGACGACAGACAGTGCCGCTGGAATGCGGAGAGCTGGCTCTCTCCCTCCCAGAAGGTGGGGTGCGAACTTGCACAACTGCATTAGGAAGCTGTTCGCAGTACCCGCCAAAGCTGAGCACAGGCACGCTCTGAGCCAGGCCTCCCACTGGCGGGAACAGCCCCAGGGAGGTGAGTGTGTGTGCTCAACAAAAGGAAGCCAGAGCAGCGCCACCGCACACGGTTTCAAACCTGGAAACTGCCCAGGGCTCCTTCCAGGGAACTAAACTGGGCTGTCCAGCCGGCGGGGTGCTCTACAGCAAAGGCGATGGGAAAGCTGTGGTGAGTGTGACCACGTGGCGAAGCTCAGGCGAGACGTGGAGGGGAAGGAGCCAGACGCACAGCACATCTGTCCGTTTCTATGTTAGTGACGGCGAAAACGGGGTCGCTGTGGGCAGGGGGCTGATGGGGGGTGGAGGGGCTTCTGGGCACTGGTGGTCTGTCTCTTGATCTGCAGCCTCCCCTACAATGTCTTCACCAGGTGAAGATCTATCCGACTATGACTGTATGGTTTGCCTGCTTTCTCACGGTATGTTACCCGTCAATAGAACTGTCAAAGAAAGTCCCATTAGCTAAGTCTCCTCTCCCTGAGCCCCTCCTCTGTCTGTCTCTTCTTTCTCTACCCAGGGTCAGCCATTCCCCCAGGGACCCCCTAAATTTGTAGAGCCTTTTAGCCACCCCCCCCACCCCCGCTCCTGCGCATGCCCTCACATACTCAGCTCTGTCACCAGGGGCACTGTGCACGGGTCCCAGGCTCTGTGGGAAGACAGTTCCAGGACTACAGTTTGTGACATTAACCTGTTCCTCAGGGTCTCGTTCCTCACCCCAAGGGGCAGATCAACATGTTTTTTCCAAATAAATCCAGTGCTGTCCCCAAGAGGAATTCCCAGGGCAACTGCTGAGAGAGTGGAAGTGTCTCTCTCATTCTCTTATCTTACCGAAGACAGATGGAGGCCCCAGGGAGGGAGGCCTCAGCACTGGCAGTGATGGGCCAGAGCCAGGCACTCCTCAGCCTCCACCCAGTGCTGCCTTCTCTCAGGGCAGGGCCCAGGGTAGGGCAGAGGCAGGGCTGTGGGACTGGCATGCTGAGCCCAGGCTTTGCATACAGGGCAGGAAACACCCAAGTGCCCCTGCCAGGGGCTCATTTGTTTGAGGAGCTGCACCTGCAGATGCGTGATCCCATTTATGTGAAATCTCAGACAGTGTGGCACATGGGCAGACAGGAGAGCTGAGGAAAGGGCAGTAAGCCAGACACAGGGCACCCCAGTGCCTGGCCCGTTAATTCAGACCTCTGAACCCTGGACAGTGTCTGGACCACTGGTAGACACCATGTTTTACATCCTGCAGTCTCCTTCCTCCTGGTCCCACAGCAACAGGTGGTCTCCCGCTCCTCCCTGGTCCACGGCTGGAAAGAAATCAGGAGATGAGACGAAACTGGGCAGCACACATGTTAACCTGGGGATTAAAATGGGACCTTCTGCTCCTTAGCTTCTCGTCACTGATTGCTACATTCGTGAGCTATCAGCAGTGGTGAGCTGCTGCATACTTAACAACCAGCTCTCCAAATCAAAAGGAAAAAGGGAAAAAAGAAAAAGCCCTGCTTTGTGGTATCGCCCAGTTTCCATGGTGTAAATACCTCAGCACGACCCATTCCGGCTACCAACCAAAGGTCAATTGGCGCAGAATTTCTAAAGATTTAAGAATTGGCTAGAGCTGATTCCAGCAGGAAGTCCTGGTGAGGGGCACTGGACTTTTAAGACTCCCCAAGCTGGCAGGTCTTGGATTTGCCTGCAGGGCCACTGTCAAACATGCAGTGGGTGCATGAGGTGACAGTCCCTTAGGCCCCAGGGCGCATGGTGGCCCCTTTGCCTCTAGGGCATTTTGGCTAACTTTGCCTGAAGAGCTGCCAGTAGGGCTGAACTAAGAGCCTGGAATATTCTTGTCAAGAAAAAGTGCCAGCAGAATTAGAGCCAAAGGAACCCTAGTGATCATCATATTGAATGCCCCTCTTTTTAAGATACTAACTTTAAGACTGTGATTTTTTGTTTTTGCTGTTGTTAATTCTCACCCGAGGATATTTTTTCCATTGATTCCTAGAGAGTGGAAGGGAGGGAGAGAAGTGGAGAGAAAGACAGAGAGAGAGAGAAATATCGATGTGAGAGAGACACATCGATTGGTTGCCTCCCACTCATTCCCCCAACCAGGGCCAGGGATTGACCTGCAACCCACGTACGTGTCCTTGACCAGGAATTGAACCTGAGACTCTTTGGTGTGGGGGCCAACGCTCTAACCACTGGGCCACGCTGGCTGGGGCAAGACTGATTTTTTATGTAATAGAATGTATCACATTGACAAACAGAAAGCACTTTCACATGAATTATCCTGTTGGATCCCCAGCGAAGCGCTAAAGCATGGCTATTCCCACTTCACAGGTAACACAGGAAGACCATACACTTTATCACCAAAACCAAAACAATTTTGAGACAGGTGCGGGAGTACTTGTTATGCAGGACAACAGGAGGGAACTGGGTCCTTCCCATATATCCGGCAGGTGAGGTTAGCGGACTTGCTCAAGGTCACACAGCTGCAAGCAGGACGGGGTGCTCCTCTGGGTTTCACAGAGGAGTGGTGACCTCGGAGTTTTTGAGGCTAGGTTGTGTGTCTCCCTGAATCTAAAGGCCCATCAGCAGTCACTTATAAGGGGTGTGGGCACTTTGCCCTGAGCAGCATTCAGCAATTCCTGAGAACCCGCCCTGAAAGGCGCTGGAGTGCCTATGGGGAGGCCCTCGGTGATGGGGTGTGGTGGACATAGGGAGGGGAAGGCAGACTCCACGAGCTCATCACTGTCTCTCTGCATTGAGAGGCTTCACCCACAGACTCTGGCTGCCGGGTAGACACAGATTAGAGCAGAAGGGGGCAGGGAGAGGCTGCTTGTGCCTTTCCTGTCCTCTCTACCGGACCTCATAGATTCTTCATCACTGCACCACCTGGACACCTGGTTTGCACTGGGGGAAGTCACCCTGGGAAGCAGCCTCTCCCAAGCCTTGTTTGCCTCCTGCTTTGTGCTGGATGGGAGGAGAGGTCTCTTTACTGTGGCCAGGAATGAACCATCTCTCCCAGGGCACTCTGCACCTCCCAGTGTTGGAGCCCAGTCCTTACCTGGGAGACCACACCAGCCAGGAGCCCCCAGCATCTCATCAAGGAAGGCTTCTAGAACCCTTGCCCTGGAGGAGGGATAAAGCCCCTTCTGTGAGATCTCAGTGCCTCATCTGTGCCTCATTATCAGGGTGGAGTGTGTCCTGCCTCTCTGTTCTGCTAGAGGGCGAACCCCTTTGCAGGCAGCTCCTCTGTCTTGGTTAATCTCTCCCCTCCACAAGCCTGAGCAGAGGAGACACTCAGCAAACATGCAGGAGGCAGGTGGGTAGAGCAAGCCGAGGACTTGACAGGGCACAGATCTGTTTTCTTCTACCTTCAATAAGTTATTTATTCAACACTTGCTATGTGCCAGACATGGTCTTAAGACACACTACATGTTGACTCAATTAAACCTCACAAGGACCCCAGGAATGTAGAGCAGTAGGCACTATTTTTTCGCTATTTGTCACTTGGGGAAATGAAAGCTCAAGCTGGGGAAGGAGCTAGTGTAAGGGTGTAGGAGTCAGGTGACTTGTTATATTTATGGCCTGGCTCTACCATCTTGGGCAATTAACATTTCTGTGCCTCAGTTTCCCTATGAGTCAAATGGGACTACTAATAATTCTTTTCCCATTCCCAGAGGAAGTCCTGCCTCTCCCAGGGTTTCTGGGAGCTCAAAGGGGATAATGGATGTGGATGCTCTTTGTAAATCCAGGATGTTGTACAAATGTCAGGCATTAATATGTGTTGACTCGAAGCCTCCTCTGGAAGTCATGGTTCTTCCAAAAACCAATCCCCTGGGATCAAAACCGGCATTTCCTAAGCCCTTGCAAGCACGGAGGCAATTTGATGTCCACAAAGGACTTCTTTGGAGAATTTGATGACCTGATTAAAAAGGAAGTTGTGGGGGGACAATCTTTAGCAAGATTGTCCATGAGGGATTTTCCCCTCCTTTTTTCCCTTGGAAAAATACTTAAAAATTACTAAATACGCAATGAAAAGATGAGAAAATGCAGATTAGCATAAACATGAGCATTAATAATATCCTATAGTCCCACTACCAGAGAGAATTGTTCTGAGTTCCAGGTGAAGTTTCTGGGCTGTCATGATGCTAGATAGAGCCAGGCATGCCGGGGATCCCAGGTCGCGATCCCCCCACCCTCACCCACACATAGTTCCTGGCCAAGAAAGTTGTGTCTGAGGAACAGTGCTGGCCAGGACTCCAAATGCTTCTCTATTCATAAATGTGTTAATACATGCAGACTCTGGGGGGTTAGGATGAAGAACCAGGCCTGGAAGACTTTGAGGGGTTTTCTGCCCTCTCCCCCAGGTCTGAGATGGCAGAGCAAGACCAGCAGCAGGCATGGAAGAAGCAGGACAGAGGAGGCCTCAGCAAGATACTTGTGGCTTTTCCAGGCAGTGAACTTGACCTCTAATGAAGGTGCCCTCCCCTTAAAATCCTGGGCTTGGACCATTCCTAGTAGAAATTCTTCCTTTATGGGGTATAAGAAAGGAACCGTGAGCCCAGCCAGCGTGGCTCAGTGGTTGAGCATCAACCTAGGATCCAGGAGATTGTGGTTCGATTCTCGGTCAGGGCACATGCTCGATCTCTGCGTGCAGGAGGCAGCCGATCAATGACTTTCTCATTACTGATGTTTCTCTCTCTCTCCCCCTTCCTCTCTCTGAAATCAATAAAAACATACATTAAAAAAAAAAAAGAGAGAGAGAAAGAGAGAGAGGGAGGTGGGAGGAGGGGCCAAAGCATGGAATGGGGTGGGAATTCTTTTCCTAACAATTACCGTGGTTAACAGTTTGGTGGATAGCCATCCAGAGTCTATTTTAATTATTTTTTGACAAAAATACAATCTACATCATTTTGTCTTTTAAATCTTAATTGATTTTATTTTTAATGACTAATACATGCACATGATAAATAATTTAAGCAATACAAAACAGAATTGAATGAGAAGTTTCCCTCCCATCCCCATCACCCTCTACCCTCCTCCCAAAGGGCTCAGCATTTTTACCAGTTTCTTGAGTCTCTCTAAAGATGACCTAAGCGCCCTGGCCAGTGTGGCTCAGTTAGTTGGAGCGTCGTCTCGTACACCAAGAGGTGGCGGGTTTGATTCCGGGTCAGGGCATATGCCCAGGTTGGGGGTTTGATCCCCTGTTGGGGCGTGTGCAGGCAACCGACAGATGTTTTCCTCTCCCTCTCTCTCTTTCTCTCTCCCTTAAATCAATAATAAATAACTAAATAACTAAATATGACCTAAAGATGTAAATATATATATATATGTATCTATATATATATATAATTCTCCATGGCTCATGGTATTCTGGTGCAGGAGGTACCATGCTTTATTTGACTAATTTTTTATTTTCTGAAAACTAGGCATTTATTAGTAACCCCTGACCAGCATTTAGAGAGACATCCTTGAGACATTTCTTTGGATAAATACTTAGGAATAAGGTCACGAGGTTAGAAAGTGCTCATGTTTTAAAGGCCTTCACATCTTCCTGCTCAGTTACCCGCTGGGGGATATGGCAGCGTTCACTCGTACCCACAATGCACCGTCACGGTGCTCTTTCTGACATGCAGACAACATTGGAGTTAGAGAATCTGTGCCAATTTGTTAGGTGATAAATTGCATCCCATTATTATTTGAATTTGCATTTTTTAGATTATTAGGGAAGAAGATGATTTTTAAAATAATCTTCCTTCTAGTTTATTGGCCATTTGAATCTGTAAATTCCTCTTTCCCCCCCAATATTTTGAAGAACTCTTTATGTTAAGACTATTAACCCTTTGTTTCTCACGGATGTTGCAAATATTTTTCCTGGTTCGTCATCTGTCTTATGACTTTATTATAGTTTTCTTGGGAGAGTGTAATACGATTTCTGGGTATATAATATCTGATATGAACTGGTACTTCTCCTTTTCTCTGAGTATTCAACAAGAAAAATGAAATTGAAGGGATAGATTTAATGTTGACTCAAAAAGGACACTTCAGCTACAGGACTTTCCAACTCTAAAGAGAGTGGCCCTGGGCCATTCGCAGTCTCTTTTTGGGCTCTTTAGGTCAGGGGTGAGGAAAGGCAGGAAGGAGTGAGGTCAGGGCTCCCAGTGGGCTTTCCCCAGCCCAGGCCCCTCCCCCCATCCTCTCTACCCTGAAGGGCCTTTCATCAGATTGTGCACGAAGAGCATTTAGCCCAGCATCTGGCTCATAATACGCACCTAATAAATAGTAGCTATTGTTCATTCACTTGACAATTTTTTTAAAAAAATATATTTTTATTGATTTCAGAGACAGGAAGGGAGAGGGAGAGAGATAGAAACATCAATGATGAAAGAATCATTGATTGGCTGCCTCCTGCACACCCCCTCCTGGGGACTGAGCCCACTACCCAGGCATGTGCCCTGACCAGGAATCAAACCCTGACCTCCTGGTTCATAGCTTGGTGCTCAACCATTGAGCCACACCGGCTGGGCGACAAATATTTTTTTAGTATCAATTATGTGCCAGGCATTGTTCTAGGTCCTTAGGACCCTGGAGTGGACATGACAGGCCCTGTCCTCTGGTGGAGCTCACATAGTAGAGAAGGAGAGACTTGTTACTGCTGTTCGTCATTGAAGGAACCTGGGTGGGAATGGCTCAGTTCTGGAGAGAAATTTAGTAGTCACTAAATTCAATCTCATGGGCCAGATGGGGAAACTGAGGCCCAGTGCCAAGTGACTTGCCAAGGTCACAGAGCCAGTCAGTAATGCAGATAGAAGTAGAGTTGAGGTCAATAAAGGCCAAGCCTCCCAGGCACCATTTTTCTATAGGAAGGCAAGTTTGTCATTATGAATTAAACCACCTGACCAGGAATTATGAATTAAACCACCTGACCAGGAATCAAACCTGACTCCCACCTACCTTGGCTCAAACTCAGATGTCAGCCGGCTGGAGATGTCAGATGGAAGTCCCTGTTCTGGAGGGCCTGGGAGGCAGAAGTGGGAAGCAGGATAGAGACAGACCCTGGCTTCTCTGAATTCACTCCCACCCTACTTCTGGAGACAGAGAGCGAGAGGCAGGCCTAAAGCATCGGGCAGGATGAACTGCTAGGACCCAGCCCCACCTGAGATGGTTGAACCAGGGTGAGGTCGATTAGCAGCTGCCCAGACCTGCCTTTGCTCTCACTCTGATAATAAGCCAAGGTCCATGGCTGTGGCTCTACCCCTCTCCATAGGGAAGCTGATGCTCCTGCAGGAAACTGTCTGCGAACAGGGAAAGTGAGGCCTTGAGGGGGCAGACAATGTGGCAGCAGAGCTCAGATCAGAAAGAACCCTGGCCTGGGGGTCAGAGGGCCTGGGCTTTTATACCCACCCGTCATGTGCTGCCTTCCTCGACTGGGCCTTGATTTTTCTGAAACAGAAATCATTGTCTCCGACCTATCACGTGAGGTGGGCCAGGGATCCAATGTGGTTTTGTTTGCAGTCTTGGGAACCCATCAAGTACTGTACTGACTAAACCCCAAAGAGGCTCTGGGCTCTCAGAACAGTGCTCTTTCCTCTGCACTGGAGGCCTAGCCCAGGAGATGAGGAATGGGTGAGGAAGGAGGGAAGAGGGAATTGAAGGAGATGAGGCCCGGGAGACTTGGCCTCCGCAGGGAATGACATAGTTGTCCATACAGCTCCCTGAGTGACAGAGGCCTCAGGAAGGTACCCCCATAGGACAGGGGTAGGGACAGGGGTGGGTGGGCTGGAGCCACCTGAGTCCTTTTGGTGGCACTGGAGGCTGCTTCTGGCAGGAAAGCCTCGGCCGAGGGCCAGAGTGAGAGCGACCACAGGCCTGTCGTCAGCCTCCCCAACTCCCACTCACTAAATAAACACCTGCACCTCTGCCCGTCGCTCACCTTCCCTAGTTAGCGCGTTCCGCTGCTGGCTCTCCGTGTCTTTACCTTGCTCCACAGGCTCACCATGCAGTTATTCACAGATCCCAGGAAGCACACGCTGGTGAGTGGGGACCAGCGCAGTCCAGGCAGAGCTGGAGTTAGAACTGGGGCTTGATCAGGGCCGCCTGGAAGTCCACAGCCTGCCTGTGGGCACTTCTGACCACTCCTTGCCCTCCATAGTGGGAACTCCCACCCCCACCCTTGGGTGCTGAAAGGCTGGGGGTGGCACATTGTGAAGAACAGGTCAGAGTTCAGTTAGTACTTATTGATTGCTGGTTATGTGCAACTGTGCTAGGCACTAGGAATATCTCCAAAATGCCCTTGGGGCCACCCTGTCTTCTGGGAGCACAGATAGTAAAGGAGAATTCTAGTGCAACTGGGACATGCTCCAGGGACCCTGGGTGACAGGGCAGAGGAACTTCACCTAGTCTGAGGGCTCAGGAAAGCTCCCTAAAGACAAGGCACATGGGCAGACCCTGCAAGGATGGGGCGCATTACCAGGCAAAAATTCCTGCTGGGGAGCCTGAGACCTGAGATCCAGAGCCCAGTGACCTTGGGCAAGCTACTTCTCCTCTCTGGTTTCAGTCTCGTGACACCAAATATCACCCATGGGCTAAAGGCAAGCACTGACTCCCTGGACTGAGCTCCTGGGTCATCTCCATCATCTGTGCTGGGCTGTGGGTCAGATGGAACAGGTTCGAGTGAGTAAGGATGCTGGGGAGGGCTGCAGGTAGAAAGAATAGGAGATGCAGGTGGCTCACGTGTGACATGTGCCTCTCCTCCCCCCTTGCTCCTGGGGCTCTGATTTCCTGCTCTCTGAAGACTCTCAAATACCAAGAGGCCTGGTGACCCTGAGCAGTGGTCACCACTGCTAGTGGCATGGTCTCCACCACTCCCCAGACCCAGAAGAGTATCTCACTTGCGTGTAGGTGGGATAGGCCTGTGAGGTTCGCTTCATTATCCCCCATCTCACACACACACAAACAGGGGGTCAGAGGCTCAGACATGCCTGAGGCCACATAGATGGGGTAGAGCCCGAGCTGGGGTAGGGCCCTCATCCACCTGACTTCACAGTTCCTGCTCTGCTTCTCCTGGCAGCAGGCTGGGTGAGCTGAAGAGTGATGGCCCCTCCAGTAGGAGATACTCAGCACTCATCCTGGCGCAGGGAGGGCCAGCTCTTTGCTCCCTCCCTGCCATTGTTCTCAGGTGGCCCCATAAGTGGTTTTTTTTTTGTAGTTGTCTGTTCCCAAGGCCTGAGCCAGACTGCAGCTGGGAGTCTGTTATTATTCATTGAATCTCTCCAGGGTGGCTGGGAGCCACCTTTTAATTGTCTCATTTCTGTCCATCCTTTTATCGAGAAAGAGCCTAAGAGGTGAGAATAATCAGTTATCTCATTATAGATCAGGGCTTAGAAAAGAAGCTCATCAGCCAGGGGCCCGCCACTGAAGGAGGGAGGGGCCCTGGCTGGGGGAGGAGCAGGCTCGTTTCTTCAACTCACTACCCACATGCCAAACTCATTCCCACCAGCTTGAGGAAGATTGCTCATGGCATTTGGGGTCCAAATAATCATGAACTAGGATCGGCATACTTGGGAATAGTGGTAGCGGTGGTGGGGGTAGAAAAGGGAGATCAGAAGATGCTGTTGTGTGGGCCAAAATCTCACTCTGCCTTTCAGTCCAGAGAGTACAAAGAACATAGAACTGGAATTTAGAGATTATTTTGTCATCCATCTATCCATCCATTTTACCTTTCTACCTACTCATTCAATAACCCATCCATCCATCCACCCACCCATTCATCCATCCGTCTACCTAACCATCAATCCGTCTGTCCAACCATCCATTCATCCATCATCCACCCATTCATCCAATGGGCTAAAGAGAAACTGGCATTTCTCAAGCATACCATACTTTCCAAAGCAATGTCCTTTCTCTTATCTCATTAGATCTTCATAGCTGATTGGTCCCATTTAATAAAGAAGGAAACTGAGGCTCAGAGGGGCTTGCTCAAGGGCAGATGGGGCAGAGCAGTTTTCAGGATGGAGGCTCAGCATGAAGCCTCCAGGTGGAGTCGTACACAAAGGCCTGAACTGAGGGACCAAGTAGGGGTTGAAATCCAGTCCATGCTCTGCTTGGCAAGAGGCAAGGAGCTGTGTCTGCTCAGAGAAAGGGGAGCCGTTATTTTTGCACAAACTCACCCTCACTTTACAAAGCTAAGACCCCAGCAGAGGAGCCTTTTTGAATTCTCATGAAGAAGCTGTGTGGGCTATTGGCAGCCATGAGCTGGCTGATCTTCACCTGGGGGAGCATCCTTGGAGAGGAGGGGCAGGAGACTGGCCAATGAGGAGGTCCTGTTCCTCTGCCAGTGCTCAGGGAGGGGGCCCATACCTCATGGCACCATGACTTAGCCATCCCAGAGAGGGAGAAGCTTCTCCCTCCCTCTAGCCACAAACCTCATGCAAATGCATTGATTGTGTTGGAGTTTCTAGTTGGCCAGTCTTACAGTCATATGATCTTTGGGGATTGCCAGCTGTTTAGATTACTCTGGTCAGTAATTTTATTTTCTAGTGTTTGTGTTTTCTTTTGATTTAATTTTTGATCAGTTTTTTGGAAGTAAGATTTATATACAATAAAATGCACCCATAAAAATATAGAGTTCTATGAGTTTTGACAAATGTGTATACTCACATAACCACCACAAACCACAGTCAAAACATAGAATGTTTCTATTACCCCACAGAGCACCCTCCTGCGCTTTGTAGTCAGTCTCCCCCACAGTAACCTGGTCCCAGAAAGCAGCCTCTGATCTACTTTCTGTCACTAGTGACTAGTTTTCCCTTTTGCTGGATTTCATGCAATATGTACTCTTTTGTGTCTGTACTCTTTCACTTAACATAGTATTTTTGAGATTGACCCTCCTTGGTCCATTGCATGAAATTACTACCATTTATTCATCCCTCCACCTGTCGATGGACATTTGGGGGTTTTTAGGCTTTGTCTATTATAAACAAAGCTATTATATATGTTTGTGTCTGCGTCTTTGTGTAGACACATGTTTTCATTTCTCTTGGCTAACACTTAGGTAGGAGAGGAATTGCTGGGTCAAGGCCAGTTACATGTTTGGACTTATAAGAAATAGTCACACCATTTGTGAAGTGGCTGTAGCATTTCACACCTTCATGGGCAATATGAGATAGTTCCAACTGACCCACATCTTTGTCAACACAAAAGGTATTGTCACCTTTTTCACTGGGCCCTTCTAGTGTATGTGTAGTGATGTCTTATTGTGGTTTTCATTTAGGGGCCTAGTTTAAGGACACACCCTTTGCCTCACCTGCCTCTCCCTCTGGACTGTGAGATTCTCCAGAATACAGACTGACTCACTAGTGTCATAGCAGGAGCTGAGTCAGTGTTGAGCAAAGCAGCGAGGGACAGAGGTAGGATTTTCTGGAGAGAGACAGGCATCTTTCTCAGCCTCAGTCTCCTCATCTGACAAATGGGGACCACTCTTGCTCCACATGATCCACAGTGCAAGAAGTCTTGGAGTTAAGACTTCTGTGAGCTAAAAGGGGCGTAGTCACTTTGGAGACAACCAGGACTGGCACTAGCAGGGGGCTCACGATGAGCTGCTGCATGTTAACACCGCCTCTCCTTACCATGTCCATTGTGCAAGTGTGGAAACTGAGGCTCAGCTGGGCAGAGTGGCCCCAGGTCTGGGTGACTCCGAAGTCTGCACTCATAGCTGCAATATAAACACTGTGCTGCAGAGTCACCCAGGACTGGGACAGAGGTAACTGTCGTCATGGTCAGCAGACAGGACGTTGCTGAGACGTGTATAGGCCAGTGTTCCTGCCAGCCCTTCCGGCAGCTCTGGTCCCTGGGGCTCAACGTCACGTCTGTCACTCCATTATCCTAAGCGGCCTCCCCGGATCCCATTACTTCACTGTTGTTATTATTTATTCATCGATGGAGTCCTTAGCCTATGGATGGGCACTTACCTTGATGTCCCTGACAGCAGGTCAGGAGCCCACTCAGGGTGTATTAATCACCAGCCGCGCCAGCGGGGAGCCTGTGTCCCCGGAGAGAGAAGATCATGTTGCAGACACAAAGGCCTGTCAGCACGTCTGTTCCCATGGAGGAATCTGCCGCTTAGTGTTTCAAAGCATCTGTGCAGGCAGGGAAACTGAGGCTCAGAGTGGGGAGGACCTTCCCAGGTTCCACATCTCACTCAGTGCTATCTTGGATTTTCTCCATGTGCAAGTGCACAGCGATAATTTACAGGGAAAGGGCTTTACAGTTGTATCTGTTCTCCTATTTGATGTTATAATAACCCCTCAAGATCGATAAGGACTTTTAATCAGATAGATAGGTAGGTAGATAGATAGAGAAATAGAAACTGAAGCTCACAGGAGTTCAATGACCTGCCGAATGTCACCAAAGCTGGGATTGAGACCCGGCATCTCCACCTGAGCCCAGCGCCCTGGCTCAGGTCAGGAAATGCATGATGTGGACCTTGGTTCTTCTCTTTCCTTCTGATCCTCTGTGAACAAAAGGCTTCTCTGGTTGCATAGGATAGGGTCCCCTTGGCAGCTGGGTCTTGCCTTGCTGTGGGAGACGAGGAAGGGGTTCCTGCTCTACCCTGTCCATTGCTGGGCTCTTGGCCTGTCACCTCCATGCTCTCAGGAAGAGGTGGCTCATGGGCCACTGGCTGGACACTTGGTGGACGCACTATTGTGGAGGCTAGAATTGGAGACCACCTCATCTTTCACAAGGAAACAAATACAGACAGCATTTGCCACTAAAGACAGAGCTGCCCTGAACTTTGTGGCATTGTCAGAGTGGTCAACCAGGAGCAGTGCCAACATTTGGGAGATCTGTGTGACCTCAGACTTCAGAGGAAGCCTTCCCTGAGCCCCAGATCACAGCAATCTTGCCTCAGACCTGGGGAAGGAGGAAGGAAATTGCTCTGAACATGGCTCCCCTCCAGTCTGGTCATTGACATCCCTAGGGAGGGATGTCAATGGCCAGGGTCCCTGAAGGCAGGCAGCACCTACCCATCCACTCAGTAAGTGCCAACTGAGCGGTGACAGAATATTCAACATGGGCTGTTCCGTGGGGGACACAGTCCTGAGGCAAAAAGGTTGCAGCCCAGCTTAGAGGAATCAGAAAGGGGAAATGACTCAGGGATGGAACCCTGGATATTGGTCATCTTGCTTTAAAGCCAGAACTCCCCATGAGAAGAGCACCAAAAGCAGCATCCACTGCACGCTCCCTGTGTGCCACAGATCACCTCACAGGCACCTTGCAACAACCCCAGGAAGTGGGTGCTGTTACAATTAGTCCCATTTTATAGATGAAAAGACTGACACTGTCACTGGCCCAAATCAGATCCATAGAGGTGGAGCTAGGATCCAATACCAGGCAGTTGGAGGTCAGAGCCTGAACCCTTAGGTACCACCCTAGCCTGCCAGGCAGAGTGGGGGAAAGCAGGAGACAGAGAAGCAAGGTTGCAGGTTCCCTAGGAAGCCTAGTCTCTGTGGGGCCAGGGCTCCAGGGCTCTAGGGCTCCTGGAGGAAAGGGAGCTAAGTCTCCAGTACCTGCAGAGGCACAGTGCAGGCCAAGAAACCAGCACCCACTCTGGAGTCCAGCAGACCAGCATCGTCCTTGCCATTTACTTGCTATGTAAGCTTGGATGAATCACTTGACCTTTCTGAGCCTCAAGTTCATCCTCAGAAACGTGGACCAATAATGCCCACCTCCTGGTTGCTGTGGGGACAAATGAGACTAAATGACAGCTTCATGGCCACAGGAGAGCCAGGGAAGGTGTGGCTCCCATTTCAGCCCATGGTCCCTACCCAGGGTGCTTCATCTTCTCTCTCTTCCTCCCTCCTGCCAAGTTGAGGGGCAGGGCACAGGCTGGGCTGCTATGCCTGGGGGACAGGGCAAGGAGCGGGTGGTGCATTTGGATGATTTTTACTGGAATGAGTTATTTTCTGCTGATCTAGGTCAGCCCAGCCAGGGGGCAGTGTGAGCTGCCTTTCAGCCCAGCCACAAAAAGCAGGTGGCCTGGCCTGTTGTGGGGCTAAGGACCTGAGACACCCAGCCTGGGCTTGGAGCTGGAGGGACTGGCTTGAAACTTTGCATCCTGGTTCCTGGTTGCCCAGAGAGGAGAAGTCCAGACGGGAATGCTGAGATAACGGTCTCAAGCTAAGGACAGAGCCCCCTGATTCTTTGCGGACCCAATTCCAAGGCTCTGACACAGGCTTACTGGGTGGTCCTCATGTGTCCCTTCCCTGTTCTGAGCCTCTGACATCTGATTGTTGTCTCGGTGAAGGCTGAGGAGTGCTGGGGTTAATGGAGATGTGCACACAGTAGGCCCTCAGGAACTCAGCTAATGATGGAGCTGGCCCAGCTTGGGGTGAAGCCTGTGGGCACACCATTTCCTCAGCCTCAGCCATGTCAGGCCATTGTCAGGGGCTCTGGGAGGGCTTATCCCTGCCTCATCCTGGCACCCGGGGCCTCTGGCAGTCCAGGCCTGGCCCTCTGCTCCGCTGACTCACCGGGGCCACTGGTCAGTGCTGCCTCACATGCATGCTTTCCTCATTCATGCTTGGAAGAGGTACCCAGGAGGCCCACACCAGCCACCGCAACCTGGTTATCTGCCCCTGTCTTCTGAATGGTTCCTGATCCTGTCTTCCCCAATTAGAGTGTGAGCTCCTAGGGGCAAGAGGGGAACAGAGGCCACGTGTCTAGAGTCCTGAGTCCTAATCCCAACCCATCCCCTCAAAAGCTGTGTGATATTCAACAAGTCAGTTGACCTCTCTGAGTGTCAGTTTCATTCACATGGGAATAGGATCTGTTTTGCCTTATTTTCTGAGCTGTCATGGGGCTCAAATAAATGAAAGAGGACTGAGGCCAACTTTACCTGGAGCCCTTGAGCTGGGCCCAGTCTGGAAGACAGAGGTAAGCTGCGGATGCAGCTCCTGGCCTCAAGGGGCTTGCTCTGGGTGGGGACGATGGATCCACACTGTCTGCGGGCACTGTGGAGAGCTGGTGGGGAGAGATTTATCTAAATGAGAGTATCAGGGAAGGCTTCCTGGAAGAGGCATAACTAGGTGGGCAAGGTAATGGTCAGGTATGTGCAGGGCTGACAGGGATAGAAAGAATAGTATCCATAGCATTTCAGCACTGGGGCTACATAATCATGACCCCCAAACCAGCAAGGAATCCTACAAAGCAAACTAGTTCCTGCCCTCCTGGAGCTTAGAGTGTGGTAGGGAAAGACAGACACTAATCAAATGCTGACCAAACAATGTAGTCTGAGGAGGGGAACACTTTTTTAAACGGAAGGACAGTGATCTCATGGGGGCTTTCCGAGCACCAGGCACTGAGGGGAGCGCTGTGTGAGTTACTTCATTTAATCCTGACTCAGGCAAACACTGTCCATGTCCCCATCTATGGAAGAGGAAACCCAGTAGCTTGTCTAATGTTGCACAGCTGGCAGGCAGCAGAGCAGGATTTGAACCCAGGCCGTCTGGCCCCAGAACCCTCATTTCCTGTAATCACTAGGCGACCCTGCCTCTGGTGTGCCTAATATAGGCTAATCTCTCCCTGGTATTTCTGGCCTCCCTTGCCCTACCCCCTCTTCTGGCCACCAGGGTGATGCAGCAGGACAGTCAGCTTTGTAACAACCTGGAGCAGAAGCAGCAGATTGAAAGTGTAGCAGGACAGCTTTGCTAGACGGTGCCCCAACCTCTCTCCGGACCCCAGGAACAGTCCCCGTGCCTGGCAAAGGAGGGGAGTAGAGGGAGCAGGCGAGGCAGGAGTGAGAAGCTGGTAGGTCCCTGAGGACAGGCCCTACAGCTACCTCCTTGTCTCCCCCACACCACCCCGCAAGGGGACTGCCAAGGGAGAGGATCTGCACCCACCCCTCCCATCTGCTGGGACCCCTAGTTTTTCCTGTGCCCAGCATCACATGGGAGCAGAAAGGACTGCCCATATGGGCCTCTCCAGGGCAGGGTAGGGAGTAGCAGGGGACCTGGAAGGGCCATGGGGTCAGGCTGCTGCTGCTGTGGGGGTGACAGTGGGGGCTGAGATGGGACTGGAATGAGGATGTGTCGGATGGACAGATGACAGCCCTTTCCTGACACCGAAGCTTTGGGGGACCTGGCTTCCATTTCCACACACCCAGGCTTTCTCTGGATTGTGATGAGACACTGGGGAAAGCAGAAGGAACTTGAATTGCCTTAGATTACATTTCACCTTTGGAAAAATGGGGCTCATAGTAACAATTAAGTCACTCTTTTGTGCCCCTGATTCTGTTGACTTAGAATCACTGTGCAGGAGACACATGGGACGCTGTGAATACGACCTCAGTGGGGAAGCCAGGGAAGGCTTCCCAGAGGAAATGGTGTTTGGACTGAGTTCTTAAGGAAGACTAGGAAAAAAGCAAAGGGAAGAACATTCCAGGCAGGAGGAGCAGCCTGTACAAGGGCCCGGTGGCAGGAGGAAGTTCAGTGGGAGGGTGGGATTAATGAGGTGCCTCCTCTCACCACTTGCAAAGTGCCTGTTTAAACTGCCACAAGCCAGGACTGTAGCCAGAGCAGCTCTTGGTAGTAAATATGGGGACTCAAGGAAACAAAGATTTCAGAGCACTCCTGTCCTTTGTCTTTTGTCTGCTCAGACTTTGTTTTTGCTAATTCTGAGACTCCTGACACCTTCACCAGACTTAATATAAAGCAGCAAAAGAGGAACCCCAGGAGACACCCTTATTGTCCAGCTGGAGAAACTGAGGTCAGAAAGGGCAAGCAATTTGCCAAAGACAGTCCAGCCCGCACCACAGAGCAACTGCCGCCAAGCTGAGGTGCTGTCCTAGAGGGACAAGCCTCTCGTCACCAGGAAGAGGATAGGACACAGTTGTTCCCGCTGTTTCCCAGGCCTGAGAGTTTCTAGTGGTCAGAGTCAGGAGGATGTGGGCAGCTGCCCTGAGGGGAGCTCTGCTGGTCACAACCCCATAACCACATGGTGACAACGTCAACAGCCAGGAGAGCTGAAAGGGTGGGCAGCTTGGCTGTGTCTGACACTGATTTCTCCAGGAGAACCCCAGCCTAGGCCTGGACCCCTGGATCCCAGCGGACTTGGGCTTCTGGGGTTCCGCAGGGCAGTGAAATTCTTGAGCTCCCCAGGAGACCAGAGCTCAGGAGCCAGAGCACCAGAGTGGCTCCACCTGTGTGGGAAGAGCCAGTCTGCCCCCTCTGCCAGTGCCTCCGCCCTCCTGTGGCCCCTGGAGCAGGTGGCGGGGCCTAGGGGAGAGCAGTGGGGGTGGGGACACCAGCATCAGCCCTCTGGGCTTGCCAGGTAATTATGCATTAGGAGCTAATATTAATAAAGACTCCAGGAACGGGGTTTTATTTCCAGACCTCACCACCAGATTATTGCACATGAGGGAAATATCAGGCCCCCAAACTGTCTCCATCCCTCGCCCTTCGTCTCTAAGCAATCTGCTGCTTTTATTAATTCTGACTAGATTTTCCAAGGCTGGGGGCAGGGTCTGCATAGGGGCAGCAGGTACAGGGACAGGTGGGCAATTTTTAGCAGACTTTGGGAAGGATGGGAACACTCACAAGGCCTATGCCTTGGACCACTGTTTCCTTGACCCCACCCACCTGCGTACCCACCCAGAACATCCCTGGGCCTGCAACCCACAGCCCTGCTTCACCCTGCCACCTCCAGTGGGACCCCTCCCACCACCCACTCTTTCCCTCTCTGTCCTCCTGGCCTCCCTTCCCCCTTCTTTCTCAACCCCTCCTCCTCCAAGAATCACAGTCTTATCTTCCCACCTGAGCCACACCCAGTGGCTCCAACTCCTGAGTCACTTAGAGTGACATTGAAACTCAGCCTCTAGGAATTTCCCCCCCAAATGAACCAACTATAAGGAATATTGGAAAAAGTCTAAATGTCCATCAAGAGAGGTTTGTTTGCTAAGTTTGGGTACAGCCATACACTGAAACACTAAATAGGTGATAAAATGGAATAATCTACACGGTATATTGTAGAGAGAAAAAAACCACGGTGCAGAACAGTATGCAAAGTCTGCTGCCTTTTGTGTACAAATACACACACACACACACACACACAGGGTGGACAAAAGTAGGTTTACAGTTATTTATATGGAAAATAATACAATAATTATTAAATAATATAAGAATAAACTCTGTTTCGAGCCCTCACAACTGTAAACCTACTTTTGTCCCACCCTGTGTTCTCATATATGCACAGCATATGATCTAATCCAGTACATTTGTTGTGGAGACCAAAGGAGAAAACATTTGTAGAAAATGCTTGATGCTGTGCCTGCTACATAATAAATGCTCAATTAATGCTTGCTGTTGCTATCATTCGACATTTGACTCCAAAAAGTTCCTTCCCATGCTACCTCAATGCCCCCCGGAAAGGACATTTGCATGGACAATCCTTGAGAAGGTTGTGGGTTATAGTGAGAGCAAGCCAGCTAGGGTTTAGTGTGACAATAAGGGAGGGTTTTTGCTGGTTAAGGGGCTCTGGCTGCAGCCTTGGATGGCATCCACTGCTCCAAAGGCCCTGGGAGGCAAAGGAACTAGCACAGAGCTTGATGCATAGCAGGTGTTTGTAGTAAAAAAGAGGGGATATTGTGCGTGCTGTTTATTATAAACTATTTTTATAGCAATGCAAATAGAAGCTTATCAGGCCTGTGCCTCACCTCAGAACCATCCTGGACCTGCCAGAGGCTGTGGATTTTAGACTAAAAGAGGACTTCATTTGTGCTCTGTCCCCTGGAGTCCCTGTTATATACATAAATGAGCCAAAGATGATCCCTGTGTATTGGCCCCAGGTTATTTCTTCTTCACTGCAGCCAGAGACCTGCTATCTCAAAAGCCTGGCAGCACCAGAACTCAAATTGTTACACATCCAATAGCTTAAAAAGTAGCTCAAATAAGCAGATTTTTAACTATTTATTAACTGCTTAAATAGCTTCCCCCACAAAACCTCACCCCACATCTTCTGACCATTGATAAAACAGAGCCTTGTAGTCATAAGTCCTCCACTCCCCCATGCTGCTGCTGCCCTTTAGGGCTCCCTCTGACCCAGAGCCTGCCTGTGTGCTGCAGAATGACATCCCCTGGACATGTGAGCCCCCTCTACAGTCCCCCTGTCTCCCCAGGAGTTCCCTATACCCCTCCCGTCTGGACCCCAAGCCATAAGCTCTGGATGATCTCATGCCGGGAAGGACTTCCCTTCTCTTGCAACCCTGTCCAAGCGCCACCCCATAAAGCTTGTGCGTTACAGTCTCTCGTGGTTACACTCTTGTGATGGTTAATTTTATATGTCAACTTGACTGGACTAAGGATGCACAGATAGCTGGTCAAACAGTATTTCTGGGTGCATCTGTGAGGCTATTTCCAGGAGAGATTAGCATTTGAATCAGTGGACTGTGTACAGATCCATCCTCAACAATGTGGGTGGCATCGTCCAATCTATTGAGGGCCTAATAAATCAAAAAGGTTAGAGTGTGAATTCTCAATGTCTTTTCTTGAGCTGGGACATCCACCTTTCCTTGGACATGGGAGCCCCTGGTCCTCAGGCCTTCAGACTTTGGGACTTATACCAGAAGCCCCCCAGTTCTCAGACTGAATTATATACCACCCACTTTCCTGGTTCTCCAGCTGCAGACTCAGATGGCCGACCACAGCCTCCATAACCGCCTGAGGCAACTCTTTATAGTAAATCTCTCTCTCTTTCTTTCTCTCTCTCTCTGTTCTCTTTGTCTGAAGGACCCTGACTAATACATTTTTTTCCCCTTATCAGCCCCTAAGTCTCCCAAACCCTTGAACCCTCAACAGTCCCTCAGCCTGAGGCCAGGCTAAGACCAGGAAAACTCAGCCAGGCTCTTCCCAAGCCGTCTGATCTGCTGAGATGGAAGAGAAGGGAAGGGGAGAGAAGAGGCAGGGAGGGAAAGACACCCCTGACTCGCCCCCTGTCCTCAGCGAAACAGGGTGGCTCCAGCGTGGGAAGCAGTAGCTACCGAAGAGGCTACAGCAGGCCTGTGCTGTTCTGCTGCCTGGAGGAGAGGAGAGGGGCAGGGAGGGGAGGAGCGGAGTGGGCGCAGGGAGGGGAGGAGCAGGGCATCCCCTATGCGTACCTGGGGACAGCGGATTCACTGGGCACACCAGACACACACATTCCCACCAGCTACCTGTCCCACAGAGACGATCTCACACGTGCACCAAGAGCAATTGATAAGAATGAGTGTCACAGCAAGCAACAACCCACCACACAACAATGACTGGAAACGAGTATCCATTTCCAGCATGTACAACTTGTTGTGTGGTCACACACTGGATTACTACACAGCAGTGAAAAATGAAGGTGCTCTAGCTATGCACAACAGGGGAAAATCTAGAAAACAGAATGTGTGTGTGGGGCGGGGGACATCACAGAAGAACAAACGCAGAGTGAGCTCATTAATATAAAGAACCTCAGGAGGCAAATGAAACAGGATGGTGCAGGTGAAACCACGGAGAAGGGCGAGAGGGTGATGAACCAACTGGAGAGTGTTTTCCTCTGGCCAGGGAGTGGGGAGAGTTAGGGAGGAGCATGCAGGGAGCATCTAAGGCAGGCCTTCCAATGTTAATGTGCACACGGTCACCTCGGAGTCTTGTTACCAAGCAGATTCTCATTCAGAGGGTCTCTGGTGGGGGCTGAGAGTCTGCATTTCCCACAAGCTCCCCGGTGAAGCTGAGGCTGTGGGGTCAGACCACACTTCGGGTAGTGAGGCTAAGCCAAGGTACTGTGATGGCCCAGCCCAGGGACACTTGACCCTGCCACATAGCAGAATCACTCAGGGGGCTTCTCAAAAGCACTGATGCCGGAATGTAAATTGGTGCAGCCATTATGGATATCAGTATGGAAGTTCCTCACAACACTAAAAATAGAACTGTCCCATGGTCCAGGGATCCCACTTCTGGGTATTTATCCAATACAAATGAAGTCAAGATCTCTAAGAGCCATCTGCACTCCCATGCTCATTGCAGCGCTGTTCACAATATCAAGGTATGGAAACAACCTACGTGTCTATGCACAAACGAATGGGTAAAGAAGATGTGCTATAGACATACAGTAAATACACATTCAGTCTTAAGAAAGAAGGAAACCTTGCCATTTGCAATGGCATGGATGAACTTTGAGGACATTAGGCTAGTAAAGTGAGTCGGACACAGAAAGACAAATAATGCCTGATCTCATTTATATGGGGAATCTAAAGAAGTCGAACTCATAGAAGCAGAGAGCAGAATGGTGGTTGCCAGAGGCTAGAGGAGGGGATATGGGTAGAGTGTCAGAAGGCACAAAGTTTCAGTCTTGCTTGGTGTGTGAGTTCTGGAGATCTACCCTACAGCATGGGGACTAGTTACAAAAAGTAGTAGCTATGTTAGGTGATATACATGTTAATTATACTGATTATGGTAATCATTTCACAATGTATATGTACATCAAATTGTATGCCTTAAATATATACGATTTTTATTTGTCAATTATACCTCCAAAAGGCTGGAAAAATAAAGGCACTAATGCCAGGGCCCACCCAGATCAGTTAGATTAGCAGCTCAGGGGGAGGGGTGCAGCCCTGGCATGGTTGTTCGTCAGAAGCTCCCCAGGTAGCTCGCTGTAAGGAAATAGCAGGTGGATGACCGCTGTTCCAGCTCCAGGTTTAAGTGGTGGCACACAGGTGTTCATTTTATTTTCATCCTATGGGCGTTTCATGTATGTTATCTACATTACTTTGTATGTATGAGGCATACAAAAAGTAAAGAGTATGAAGTGAAAAAGCTGAGCTGGGAGATGAGGGGTCAGGAAAGAGAAAGAGCAAAGGACCCAGAAGGATTCCTGAAAAGTGTTTTCGTCCATCAGCCAGGAAGCCCGGCAGCCCTTCGGGCCCGCGGTCAGCTCAGCGGGCTGCGGCGCTGTTGGTGGTCAGCCAGCCGCCAGCTGTCGGGGCCGAGGTCAGCCAGGCAGCCACGGCTGTTAAACAGTGGGCCAGCCCATCAGCCAGAGAGTCAGGCCGGCTGTCGCTGAGTGGGCCTACCTGCTTTCAATCAGCCAGTGAATTGGGCTGTCAGTCGGTCAGTCAGTGTTTGAGTCACTGTGTCAGGTAGTCAGTTGGTTATTACTAGGTCAATCCAACTGTCAATCTTGCGATGGGTCTGCCCACTGTTGATGTGAGGGTTAATGGGAAAGGCCCGTCAGTGCATGGAGTAGTCAGTTATCAGCGTGTCAATTGGTAAGTCAGCCAGTCAGTTATTGATCAATCATAATGTTAATGAATGAGAGAGTTAGTTAGGGATGAAGCAGTTTTAGGCAACCAGTCTGTCAGATAGACATTCTGTTAGTTGGTGAGACAATCTTTAGTCAGGAAACCCATGGATCTGTCAGTCAGACTAGTTAGATGGTAGGTTTGTCAGTCCTGAGTCAGTGAGATGGTCAGGTAGGCAACCCATGACTGTCTTATAGACTATTAGATACTATATCAACCAGTCAACTAATCAGGCAGTGTTTTAAGTCATTGAGTTAGTGAGACAGTCTTCAGTCAATCAAACCATATGGCTTCATTCACTCACAATGTTGCCCAACCCCTGAGTCAGTCAGTCAGATCTCACTGTGCCTGTCACCCAGTTAGCTGGCCAGTCGCTGTGTCAGTCATCAAGGTAGGAAGTGAGACAGTCAGTGTCAGCCAGCTGGTTGGCACGGTCAGAAATTCGCTGTGTCTGTCAGTCATTGCGTGGGTCAGCTGTGGGTCAGGTGGCTGGTGGGTCAGGTAGGATGCCAGCCAGCAGCCACAGGGCAGCACCATGTCTGCACCAAGCCTGCTCCACTAAACGCTGCGCAGACCCAAGGAGAACACGTAGGCTCTGCTCGAAGGCGAGGTTCTGCTACTATTTTTATCTGAGAAACCTCCCAAGGCTCCAGAAAGTGGAAAAGGCCGTCAATAGACCGCCCTCTCCTTCCCCTCCCCACCTCTTTCTCCATTAATGAGGTTCCTGCCACAGAGAAAGGACGCTTCCCAGAGGCCGGAATTGGAGGAGGGGGCTGGTGAATTGTTCCAGTCAGCCTGGGGCCTGCCTGGGAAGCCACCCCTTCTGTGACCGCTGGATGGAGGTGTCGGAGAGGGGCTGCTCTGGCCAGCAGCCCCCTTTCCCCTGGCCTGGCCCTCCCTTCCCTGAGGTACCCCATGTCCCCCCATCTAGACCCAGAAGTCTGAGCTGCCCCCTCTGGACAAGCAGGGCAGAGGCAGGGACAAGTAGCTACAGTGGCCCTGAGGGAACATGGATTTTATGTCAGCTCTTGTTTTTAGCTGCTGTAACTCAAAAAGAAAAGAAAAAAAATACAGTTGCTGAGTCTATGTTTCATTTCCTGAAAGTTCCATTTACCTTCTCTCATTTAACCCTCACAAGCATCCAGTAAACCAGATTATCCCCTCTGCAGATTAGGGCCTGAGGCTGGGAGAAAGCACGGTTGGCCTGAGGTCAGGCCCCACCAGGTGTGCCTGCTTCCAGAGCCCACGCCCTTCGCTTTGCCAGGCTGCCTCTCCAGAGCTGCTGGGGTTCTGCTCTGAGTTTCCCTCTCCCCTTCTTTTCCATGAGGATGAAGAGGGATTTCTGAGTCTCTTGAGCTCTTATGTTCTCTGCTAGAGAGCAGCTCTGTCGTGCACTTGCCTTGGACCCGCTATGGCTGGGGCCAGGTTGGAGAGATGGTAGGGATTAGATAGCAGCATTTCTCAGCCTTGGGTCTCCAGTAATTGGCCCACTCTTTTATTAGCTTCTGGATTTATGGAGCTGGATGGGAGCTGGAAGCTTAGTTAGTCTATATCCAGTCTTATTGGAGGCAGAATCCGTCCTCCCACCACGCAGTCAGCATCTGAGCTTACACATTCTCAGTGACAGGGAGCTCACTACCACTCTAAGGAGCCTTTTCTATCATGGGACACTCTCAGTCCTTGGAACATCCCTCCATGTCTTAAGCCCAAATCTTTAGGTCTCAGTTCTGTTTGTGGGTGCCACCCAGGTCAAGCACCACGCTTCTTGAAAGGGCTGGCCCTTCTACCCAGACTTGGGAAAAGACAACATAATTTTTTGTTTGTTCAAGACTTTAATTCCTTGTGAGGGAAGGGCAGAATACCTGGAAATAGTGGAAAGTGCAGTGCACTTCAGTCAGTGCGGTAGACTGATTGCGTTAACGCCTCAGCCTGTCACACCTCGCCACATCCACAGCGTTAAGTACTGCTCTCCAACACGGACTAGCTCTGGCCAAGGCAGCAATAGAAAACAGGATGCAAGCAGAGGCCGGTTAAGGTGCCCGGGTGTTTTCACTTCCGGGACTCCTGCCACCTCCCTGAGAACAAACCCCAGGCTGGCCTGCTAGAGGGGTGCAGGAGACACATGGAGCAGAGCCAGCTGTCCCGGCCGAGGTCAACCTTCAGCAGTCAGTCCCCGCTGACTCTCCAGCTCACCACAGACAGCTGACTAGGCCCGCATCATTCAAGCCTAGTTAAGACTGGCCAAACTACCCAGCTGACGCATAGCCTCATGAGAAATAATCATTTTGTTTTAAGCTACTAAATTTTGGGCTGGTTTATTACACAGCAATAGCTAACTAATGGAGTCAGCTACTTGAAAATGTCCAAATTTCAGTCCTGCCTCCCCACCCTTTCCTGGCTGTGTGTCTTCCAATAAATTACATAATCTCTGTAAATCTCTGGGTTCTTACCTGTAAGTGGGCTCTATCCCTGCTTGTCCTCCTTCAAAGAAGACAGTGAAAAGGGATCATGGATGTGAAATGCATTGCCATCTGTGAAGAACACAGGGCAGGGGCCTGACTCTGGAGGGCCCTCTGGGTTGGCTTGGATGGCTGGTGTCCCTGGGGCTCATGTCAGGGCTCGGCTAAACAGAGGGCACTGCAGTATATTAACCCAGCTCACCTCCCTGCTCAGAAGCAGGCCTGGCAGGCTGAGTGATGGGGCCAAGTGGAGACTTATTTACAAACACAGCCCTTTCGCCTTCACTTCCTCAGTAAGCTCCATTGGCGGCAAATAAATGAGAATCAATAGGCCAGTTATTAAACCGTAAATATCCCTTCTCCTGGGCTCTTGAGCGAAGAGCTCTGAGCCACTGAGATGAAGGCAACAGAATTGAGGGGGCCTTGCTCTGTGCCTCTCAGGTGGGGGGTAGGAACACAGTGGCGGGTGGAGCACAGCAAGGACCCCCTCCCAGCCTCACCAGGCCTAGAGGAGGTCCAGGTTCCCAGGGCAGGAGTTCTCCCCTCAGGCTGCACATCAGGACCACCTGGGGAACATTTTAAAGTACCAATGCCAATGCTCACCTCAGACAAGTTAATCAAACCCTGATCCCTGAGAGCGGGGCCCAGGATATCAGATGGACATTTACTGTCCACGTGATTTCATTGTAGAACCAGGGTTGAAAAACACTGGAAATTGCACCCCAGGCCAACCCTGCATCCCAGTTGTTCACAGATGACCTCAGGAGCTTCTCTGGCAGCTGGGGACAGCTGGCATTGTCTGGGCAGGGCTGGCCCTATAGGAAGGCACCCCTCACTTCCCAATGTCGACGGTTCCTGCCACCCTCAGTGTCCTTGTAGTGGACAAGTATCTAGAGTGGGGCTGGGCCCCGAGCTGAGAAAGCAAGGACGGGCTCAGGCAGAAGGTCCCCTTCCAGCTGAACTCTGTACCCTCCCCAACAGAGCCCTCCCACATAGCCCAGCTTAATGCTGACTCCTCTATACCCAAGGCCAGTCCTGGGCACCATCTGCCTTGTATTCCAGCAGTATGTGGTCCCCGAGGGTGGCAGGGTCTCCTGTGTGTAAAACAGATGGGAAGGGCAGAGGGCACCAGGACACAAGCCCAGGAACCGGGGGGCTAAGTTTTCACCCGGGTCTGCTGCTCACTAGCAGCACGACCACAGGCAACCTCTCTAGGTCTCGGTTCTCCTGTTGGTGAAACAGGGCCTGGTAAGGGTGACTGGCATATAGGCCGTGCTCAGGGTGAGTGGTTATTTTTATCTGTGTCCTACCAGTGACCTTCCTGCACATCTATGCTTGCCAACGGTGGGTTGCACTGAGTGGGAGTGGCCACTAGCATGTTTCCCTGCCCCAGCTCTGAACGCTTTTTCTGAATTTGGAGGGTTTCCCACTTCTGGTGGGAGGCAGAGCCTACCTGCTGTTACAGGAGCTGAAAATCCCAGCTGCCCGCTTTCCCGGCCTCTCTTGCAGCCCAGGCGCAGACCCATTAGCTGAGTCTGCCAGTTAGGTGGGCTATGACACATCAGCAGGATGCTGGGAATGAGATTCTGGTGATGGGCAGGGGCCACAGTGGGGCTAAACGAGGGTCTGGGGCAGTGGGCTGCAATTCACAGCCCTGTAGCCCTAGAGACAGAGCAATGGGTGGCCTCCTGTGCTCTGGGGCAATGCCTTCCCCAAACTGGTTTGGTGGTGTGGTGGTTTGGATTACAGTCTGGGCACTGTGTTTCCCAGTCCTTCCCAGCGATTCTCAGGTGCCCAGTGTCCATTCAATCAATCCTATTTCTGCTCAATCAGTGTGCATTTCTGCTGCCTGCAGCTATGACCCCAACTGCATACAGAGGAAGGTGGAATTTCTGTAAGGCCTGTTGCCAGGCTCAGACCCTGGTGAGATCCCAGTCCAGGCCCCTTAGTGCTAAGATGCTGCTCAGGAAGCCAGAGCCAGGGCTCATGCCCCTGTGTGCAAGCAGCCCATCTACAGACACCCCAGGCTGCCGACCTCAGCCTCCAGCACTTCCAGTAGAAGAGATCAATGGAGGGCCACTCCAGAGCACTGGCCACAGGCTCCAAGGGGAGTCAGGTGAAAGTTCGAACAGAAGGGGGATGCTTATAATTAAAAATGCCCCACTTCCAGGGAGGGGACTGTAGTTCATTCTCACCTGCAGACAGAAAGGCCTCAAAAAATGTCAATTGACCTTGGAAATGGGGTTCCCCGCAGAACTCCAGGCAGAGGCCATGTCACCATGTAATAGTGATTCAAGCCTCTCACATTTACACTGAGCTCCAGATTCTCAACTTTTAATCTCATTTCTGCCTGTACTGCAGAGGGGAAAACAGGACTCAGAGGCTCATACCAGCTTTCCCAACATCCCACAGCAATGAGTGGTAGAGACCAGTCTCCCATGCAGGTGTCATAATATCAAAGCTAAAAGGGACTTTGGAGGACACTGAGACCCAGGAGGGTATGGCCAAGGGGGTCTATCATGGGAAGGCAGATTTTGAATTTGCACTAAAAATAAACACCCCTGTGACTGGAAAGGAGACCTGGCGGGTCTGCCTAGGGCCAGCTTATAGCGTGTGGGTACTTGGCTTCGTGCAGGAAAAATTTCACAACACTAGTCCAGGTGAATTTTAGAGGACGTTTATTAAAGCTGAGGACAGTGAAACCAGAAAGGTCTGGAGAAATGAGTCTAGGCTGGCCTGCTTTGCTCACTAAGAAATCAGAGAAAAGGGGGCCTTGGGGATAGGTTCAGGGGATTTGTTTGGGATGAACTGCACTGCCCTTTGCTGCCCTGGTTGCAAGCCTTGTGGGGTCCCTTAGAGTTTAGAAGATGCGGGCCAGTGGGGGAAGAAGGTGGGGAGAGGAACAGGAGTGCTCCTGGGGGGAGAGAGTGGGAGCTGGGACCTTTGTTTTGAGGATTAAAGGCTGGGTGTTTAGGAGAGGCCTTAGGGGAGGATTTCAATAGAATATTCATCAGCTTTATGCTGATGTACCAAAGTGAGATTTATTCTCTTAACTTCATCTCTCCTTGGGTGTGGCTGGCAAATGGCATTAACTGGATGTCTACTACCTGTCTCCCTGACTAAGGTGATTTAAGCTATTCACTCGCTGGTTGGGGAGCAGTGCAAACCATTTACTCTCAAATGTCCCAGGTTTAGGGAAGATAGGATTTACTAAATGGCTGCAGAGTGCTGTGTAACTGTGTGTCTCTGTTTCCCTATTTAGCTTGTCTGGGTTTACTAGTCTGTGTCAACCCCCTCCCCCAAAAATGTTCTTATGACCTTGGGATGGAGCATCCTATAATGTTAGGGAGTGAGCTCTCTGTTAGTGGAGGTGTACAAGAAGAGGTAGAGGACAAGGATTCCCACACTGACTAGGGTGGGTGCCATCTCCTAGGGACATGTGGCTCACTATAAATGGGGTTGGTGGCTCCTGGGAAGTTGCTGGCTCTTTTGTCATTTCCACTGTCCCTTTTCATTGAACCAGTTCAGCCCAAGAAGACTGAGACATACACATAAAGTGACCTTGATGTCACATGCCACATGGGAAGTCTAAATCTGCTTCAGATCAGAGCCCCCAGTGTCACAAAGTGTCCTATCTCCCTGAACACACATATCAGATGGAGAAACTGAGGCCCAGGAAAGCGAGGGACCTCAAGCTAGCCAGAAGCAGAGACAGGGTGCGAGCTCAAGTGTTTGGCACTCGGTCTAGAGCACTAGTTCTCAGAGTGGAGTCCCCGACCAGCAGCCTCAGCATCCCCAGGAAGTTTGTTAGCAAGGCAACATCTCAGGCCCTGCTGACTCCAAAGCTCTAGGGAGGGCCACAGTCTGGGTTTCATCATACCCTCTGGGGGCTTCCGGTGCACTCTAGATGTTTAAAACCACTGAGATGAGTGCTTTTTGTGTTACAGCATTAACTGACCTAGGCCCATGGGTGGGACCTTCTTCCTGTGTGTGCCTTTCCTTAGCCTGCTTTCTAACCCATAGAAAGAAATGTGATCCTGGTGAATAAGGCTATATGTGTTTTATCCAATGGGTTAACACTCCAAGCTCAGAGATGTAGAGTGACCTGGCAAGGTGACACAGCTGCACAGTGGCTAGTCTAGGATTAGAACTCACAGTTCCTGAGTTTTCAGCCAGGGATCCAGTGGTTCTCCTGGGTTTGATTCCTCCTACCCCAACTCACAGGACATCATAGGGCTCTTACCCCAACTTTGCAGAGGACCGTGGGCCACAGTACTCCCTAGACAGGCTATCAACAGGCTTTTCTCCAAGTGGCCTGCTGCTCTAGGCAGTGCGGGCTAGATTGGCTTATTTATTGCTGTCACTAATTAGTTTTGTTGGGGATGAAAGACAGGTCCCCGGAGAAGACCAGTGCATTAGAGCCCATTATTCCATCATTGCTGTGGACTCGCTGGCAAAAAGCGCAGCCCCTTTCTTCTGTCAGCCAGCACGATTAATTAGCCGGCAGCCTGAGAGGTGGCCCTCATGCCCCCACCCCACCTCCAGGCTGGAAGGGCTCTATTCTGGCATCTATGCCCTCCAGGGCTTCTCTGCCCCAATTCGGGGGGAGGGGAGGCTGTAGGATAGGCCCTCCTGCGAGGCAACTGTAATAGCTGCAATGCGGGGAGGTGGGGATTCCTGGCCAGGTTGAACCCTATCTCAATGATATCACTGTTGAGTGCTTTCTATGACATGTCAGACATCAGGCTAAGTGCTTTAAGCACATATTTAATTCTCACAAATGTCCTGTGAGGCACCTTTTAATTTGCCAGAGGTGCTGCTAGGGAGAGTGACTTGCCCAAGGACTGCAGCATGGATCTGCAGAGCAGGATTTCTACCTGCTCTGACCCCTGAGCCCAGGCTAACCCTATAGCTCAAGGGGCTTTTCAGTGTGTCTCATGAAGCTATCGGCCAGGTCCAACAAGAGGGAAAGGGGGTCAAGTGTGGGGGGGAGCGTGGGAGGAAGCGGACAGGACAGGCTATGTAATGTGCTTGAAAGGGCCTTTGCTGGGCATGGAACCAGAAGCCAGGAGTCCACTTGCGCACTGAGTGACCTTGGGCAGGTCCTCAGTTTCCCTTTCAGTGAAAAGATTGGGTCCAATGATATAGGTTCTTTAGAGAGGCAGTATATGATGATTTGAAAGGATTTATCTCAGGCCCACAGTGGGTCTTGATCAAGTTCAATCAGTAATTACAGAACCACTCTGTGCTGCACACATACTGAAGCCAGTGGCTAAGGGAGGGGAAGAGGTAGCTGAAGCTCCGTAAGGTCAAGCACCCTGTTTGCTCAGGGTTTGGCTTCCAGGCCTGGTTATGCCTTCATTTGGCTGTGTAACCTTAAGCAAGCTGCCCTAGTTACCTTCTGCCCCCAAGGCCTCAGCCATCTTCCCATCTGTACCATGAGCAGGTGGTTGGGTCAAGCAGGGCACTGCCCCTTCCCTCGCCCCCTCCACCTGGGCAGGAGCTGCCTCTCCTGAAGGCGGTCACTGCCCCTGACAGGACTGGCTCAGGCGTCGCCCAATGGTGGGGCCAGGCTGCCTGCCCGAGGGTGCCAAAAAGTTAATTAAACCCTCAAGAAGCCATTTGTTAAGAGGGAAGTGATGGTATATTCAATACCAGCCAAAGTTTGGTACAAAGTAATGAGTCTTTCTTTAGCTGTGAGTAATATTTTCCTCCCATCACCAGCCTCCCAGCCTCTGAAGGATGGTCCTGGGGAAGCCCATGGCTCATCTTAATGGCCTGGATGCAGGCCTGTCTCTCTCTAGCAATCATCACTTTCAACTTTGGCTTCTCTCTGTTCCCACAACTTCTGTCCCTCTCCTAGTCTCTAACTCTTCTCCAGCGGGGTCTGAGCCCCGCGTGATCTCTGTCCGTCTGTCTCTCCCCACGCCCCCTGCAGGTGCTCCTTCCCTGTCCCAGCCTCCAAAGAAAGCTCCAGGCCACCGTGCTTCGTGGCCACACCGCATGGGTTGTGTGCTGTGGTCGGAAGCCCCGCTGTGGCGCTCGTCCAGAAAGGGTTTGGAAGGGGGAAGGGGGAGAGGCTGGGGAGGCGAGGGGCTGCTACTGTCCCAGAGGGGAGGCGACTGCCCAGGAGGCAGGAGTCTGCTCGAGGGCAGCTTGCGCCGGTCTGCTCACCGCACCCACTCTCCATCGAGTCCACGTGCCCACCCTGCAGAGGGTAGCCTGCCTTAGACGCTAGGACACATGTCCAGGAAGGCGTCCCAGCCAGGCACTGGCAGTGTAGCTTTGGGGCCCAGAGCTGTGACTATGACTGGCTCCCTCAACTTCTCTGAGCTTTATTTCTCTCCAGTTTCTGTACAAGATGGGACTGGTTCTGCCCCCCTCTCCAGATGGGCTCTGGGTACAAGATCTTAGTAGGGTCCCTGGGGAGGGTGGAGTTGCACCCAGCTCAGTGTCCTTATCTTGTGCACCCTCACCCCCAGGGGTACCCCTCTGGACAGCTACCCTGAATGGATCCTCTCTTATCCTTCTGCCTATCCTGAGCTGCCATCCGTCTGTCTGTCAATCTCTCTGTGGACACCTCCTGCTCCTACAAAATTCTGGTATTCACAGCTGAGAAGTAGGAGCCCTGGGCCCTCCCCTCACCAGGTGGGACCTGGCTTTGTCCCCTTTGTGCTGGTACAAAAGGAAGCTGGGCAGGGGAGGAAAGGGGTCCAAGGCCTAGCAGGTGTCTGTCGCTGTCCTGGCAGCCAGTATGGGGAGTGGTGGGAGGGGTGGGGGTGGTATCATTCAGTAGCCGAGCTGGGGACAAGGCACCTTGATTAGGCCCCAAAGATGAAGATAATCGCCGCACACCTGGGCTGGCACCCCAGAGGCCCCCCTTCCTGCAGTCGTCCCTTTGTCTATCTGGGGAGTCTCCAGCTTCAAAGCCTGAGATTGCAGCTGATAGACTGGGCTAAAGCCAGGCATGGAAACTGAGAGGATGGCGGTGAGGACAGGGGTTTCTAGAGCTGAGGGGAGACATGCCCTCCATCCAGCCCAGAGAATGGGGGCATCCTGGGAGAAGGCCAGTTCCTCACTTTTCTGGACCAAATAGTGACCAGCTCATCAGGAGTAGAGAGGACCGGGGTGGGAAAAGAGGGAGAATGGTTGGGGTGTGTGTGTGTGTGTGTGTGTGTGTGTGTGTGTGTGTGTGTGAATATGAGCATGTGAGAGTGTGCGTGAAGTTATGAATGTGTAAATGTGTGTGTGTAGCTTATAGATGGATATTTACACATGGCCAGAGTGGGATGGAGAAGGTAGGCAGTTGGATGATGGCCTCAGTTCACCCAGCTGTCACCTGTGCCCTGGTGGACGGTGCCCAGCCATTGTGTCTCTCTTCTGGAGGGCACTCTTTGGCTGAGGAGTATGCTCATCCCTTGAGGAGAGCAGGACAGATGTTCCATGGAGTTGACAGTCCTCAAGCAATGAGGGATGGGAACCGATGGGTAAATACCCAGGCATCCTTGCCCCTTGAGGAGGTGAGCATGTTGAGGTGTGTGCTGTCTAGACTCCCAGAAGAATTGGAGTTGGATGGCACCCCACGTGCTTCCAGCAGTAATCCACTCAGAACACACCCTCATTGCCTTTCCTCCCCTCCCAGCCTCCCTCCCTCCTCAAGTTTCCTGGGATTGCCTCCCAAATCAACTTCTTGCCCCAAATTCTTCTCTCAGGGCTGCTTCTATAAGCACCCAAATTAAGACAGGGTGGCAATGAGGACATATTGGGTCCTGTTGGTGTGCCCTGCATAGGGTGAGGGTCAGGGAAGGGCCAAGAAGCAAGCTGCACACCTTCCTGAGTACAGAGGGGTCACAGACTGAGGCCCAGCCTGGGCAGGCTCCTCTCAGAGCAGCAGGTGCAGGGATGAGAGCCTGGTCCTCCTGGGCATGCAGTGGGAGCCCACCCTGAGCTGTGCCTGCAATGACCAGAGGCTGGGGCTGGGGGTTGTGGGAACTCGTGGTTGGGGGACTTCGTGAATCTCTACGTGTGAGTGTGGACAACAATGAATGTGGGTGTATCTGTATATATGTAAATGTGGGAGGATGCACATGACCCTGTGCTCCTGTGTGTGCGTGGGCGCTTGTGTACATGTTCCCATATAAACTCAGAGCCAGGGGGCTTCTGGCTTTGGGAGTCTGGTTAACTCTCTCTGCCCCGCTGGGTACCCACAAACCCCAGAGGTGGCCAGTGGCAGGTGGGGCATGGCACCTTGAGGTGGAGGCCAGAGCTGACCCATGGGGGACAGGATCACTCCAGCCCCTTAGGGACTAAGTAAGGCCCTGGGTGGGGGATGAATGTGGGGTGTCGCAGAGTCCCATACTGTCACCTGACTCCCTGCAGTGTCTTCAGTTTGGTACAGGCCTAGTCCAGGTGTATTTTACATCCTGTTGATTGAGGATGGCATCTTTCCCATGGTCAAAGGCCCAGAAGCCGCAGAGCCAGGGTTGCTAGGAGAAGCTCAATTTCTGTCCCTGTCTGCTGCCTTTCATGTTCCCCGCCCCATCTGCATCATTCAGCCACACCAGACGCCCTGATTTCTCTCTCGAAATGAAACAATGAGCCTGGCCGTGTGTTGGGGGGTGGGTAAGGGGCACTTACTGCCCTTGTCGGGGCTGGCAAGTGGCCAGCTTTGTCCAGTGAGTGGTCCTCTCTAGGGACCAGCCTCCTGGGAGTCCCAACATCCTTGAGTAGACTCCCCTATCCTGGGGAGCACCAGGTTCAAAATACAAATTTCCACTTGTACGAAGGCCAGTGGAGGTCAGCCAGGCCCAGCCTCTGTCTCACGTAGAGAAGGTGCTGCTCAGAGAGGGCAAGCACTTCCCAGGGTCACACCAAGAAGCAGACAAGGCAAGGATTAGAACCAGAGCTCCTGGGTCCTGCATTTGCCTTGAAACACCCTTTATTTCTGGAGGAATTTCACACTTGCCCATTGCTCAGATTTTCCTACACTCACCTACATTGCCCAGCTCCAGGGAGGGGCAAGCTACCTGCTAAAAGTGGGCCCAAAGGGCCCAACATAGCTTCAATGAGTGACTCCAACCTGTCGTCCCAGCCTTGCCACCAAGCCCAGACTGAAAGCAGCAGGCGCCGGTCTCAGCAGGATGATGAAGTTTCCCAAACAGGCTCAGGCCAGTTGTGCCTGGCTCCCACCCTGCCACCAGCCCTCCTGTGCTGAGTTGAATGGTGTGTCCTCAAAATTCATGTCCACTGACACCTGGGAATGTGGCTTTATTTGGAGGTAGGATCTTAGCAAACGTAACATATTAAAATGAGGTTATACTGACTTAGGGTGGGCCCTGATCAGATGTTCTTATAAGAAGAGGGACATCTGGACAGAGCAGAGACACACAGGGAGACCCATGTGATGATGGAGGCAGAGATCGGAGGGATGTGTCCACAAGCCAAGGAAACCCAATGATTACTGGCAAACCACCAGCAGCTGGAGGAGGCAAGGGAGGATTCTTCCCAGAGGCCTCAAAGGGAGCATGGTCCTGCCGACACCTGGATTTCAGATTTCTGGCTTCCAGAACTGTGAGAGAATGCATTTCTATCACTTTGAGCCGCCTATTTGTAGTAATCTGTTATGGCAGCCTCACGACATCAATGGGTCTCCTCTCTGCACGGCTCAGTGCCTTTTCTACCCTTCCTACCAAGTCATTCCTACCAGGTGGGAGGAGCTTAAGCCAGGCCAGCCCCTCACCGCAGACTTGATCTTAAGTACCCTGTCGGCTATTTCCTTTGCCTTGAACCCCATATCTGACCCCTCTCAGCCTCACTGCCTGACCATCTCACATTGGAATTCAGAACTGCTGGGAGACCCTCCCGCCACCCAGCTGCCTGCATGTCCTGGGTGCTCCTTTTGTCTGGCTGAGTCACACACATGCTAAACAACTGCATCTTCTTCTCCAGCAGCTGCCCTGGACCACTAACCTCGCCTGGCCCTGCAGGCTGGGCTAGGAAACCCTCATCTGAATGATGCTGGGTAGCTCTGGTTCTCAGCTTGTCACACACATGGCATCATTGAAGTTGGTTTATTTGGGGATCTCTGCCACTGAATGGAATGCCCTGTGGGCAGAGACCATGCTGTGCTTTTCAGGAAAGCTCATCATGTTCGAGCACATGGTGATAATCCAGCCCAGCCCTTCCTTTAGAGATGAGGAAACTGAGGCCTGCAGAGCAAAAGTAGCCTTCCCAGAGTTATGCAGACACCAGGACAAAGGCTAAGTTTCTTCTACTGCTGAAACAGCACCCAGGGATGGTCCTTTTGGTCCCCCTGAGGGAGATCAGAGCCATTTCCTAGTGCCTTAGATCTTTCTGAACTTCGGGCCTTTGCTCCTGACGAGATGTCATGGTGTGCTGGTCAGACTCAGGATGGAGGACAATGTCCCAGGCAGGACCAGAGGCTCAGGGGGAGAGGAGGCCTCTCTGAGACACAGATTCAGGGATGCTCCCTGCAGGGATTACTTCGGCCACTGCCTCAATTTCCCCAGTCTCACCCAGGCCTGGACCCATTTAAGGACACAAAAAGTGAACATGCTACAGGTTCAAATTTTGGCTCGGACACATGATTTAGCCTCTCTGAGTCTTAATTTCCCCAACTATCAAGGATGGCGATTAAATGAGGCACCAGAGGGCCAGAAACACCAGCTGGCTAATTCACGTTCATTTCCTTCCCTTTCTTGTCCACCAGCCTCGGACTCCTGCCTGCCCCCAGCGTGCCTTGGGCCCCCCTGCTTCCCTGGGCAGGTGGAGGGGCTGGGCGAGCAGGTGGATTAGGCTTCTCCTGGGCCAGGCACACATCGATCTTCGCAGCAAACCTGCGAGGCAGAGACCACAACCCCCACTTTCCAGTGAAGGAAAATGGGGCCCACAGAGGTTCACTCCGCCGATGAAGAGGAGCAGCGTGGCCGGGAAGGACTGGAATGCGTGGAGCCGTGAGGCATTCATTCTCAGTCTTATTTTATGTCTTCCTGCCACCTGCCAAGTTTGTCTCAAGCTCAACCTGACTTCGGTGACATCAGAGCCCTGAGATCATCTGTCCTGCCGGTGATCCACAACCTTGTGGGCTGGAACCCCTGCCCAAGTCATTGCCCAGCACTGTCAGCCACCCCACACTCAGCTGGTATCCAGAACATCTGGACACCCCGAGGCCCAGGCCCAAGGAATAATCACTAGCTCTAGCCCTGCTGGACCCTGGCCAGGCGAAGGGCCACATGGAGCAAGTCCTCCAGGCCAGCACACAGGTGCTAGAGGCACGTGTTACCCTCCACAGTGCCCAGGTCTCTTCCAGGAACCTTTAAATTTCCCCTGTCCTCATATAGGAAGAATGAAGTCCTGGGAGATAAAGGGCCTGTCCCACTGTCCACCTAGATGGCTCTGCCAGGCCAGGCAATTTTGCTGATGTCACCTCCCTGGAGATATTAAATATTGATAATGCAATAAATTTCCCTGCACCTTCTATGACTCAAGTCTTAATGTGTGTTGAAAGGAAACAAGTAGACTGAGGTGTCTCCATTTAGGCTGATGGGCTCCATTCTCCTGGCACTCTGGGACTCGTGGCCTTCTTGTGCTGGAAGGGGCACACATAGGTCATCTGGTCCATCCCCCTGCTGGCGGGCCCTGGCTTGGGATGAGCATTCTCTGTGGCAGGGAAAATCTTTGGTTAGCACATTATGATGATCAGTCATCCTTTTTTTTAGGAAGTTCTTCTTAAAGTCTGACTGAGATCCATATTAAGCAGGAGCCTGATAGGAGAACTCCATATCTGGGTTACAGGTGACTCTGGAACTTTATTTCTAAGGAGCAGAGTACCTGGAGGGGCTCAGAGTCCTCCCTCTGACCAGTTTCTGACTGCCCACTTGCTGTATGACCTTGGGCAAGTTACAATGTCTCTGAACCTCAACCTCCTCATCTATGAAATGGGACAGTAATCTCTGCCCTGACTAATTCCCAGGACTATCGGGAGTGGGGCTTCCTCCAATTGCTCAGATGCACAGCTTCCTAAGTGGAGGGAGGACTCCTGGGCCAGCTGTCCCCTGCAGTAAACAGCTTGATCAAACCAGCCAATAAATGTGGAAGGGCTTTAGAAATGTAAATTGCTTTGTAAATGAAAGTGTTGTGTAAATGTTAGGAATAATTATATCCTTCAAAATTTAGGATCACCAGACATCCTTGAAAGAGGGAGGGTTTCTAAATTGTTCTTTTATCTCTAGTCCTAGAAGCTCCTGAACAAGCGTGTTGGGAGGGGCAGCGAGCCCCACAGAGTGGGAATCATGCTCTTCCCCTCCTTCCCCTCGGGCTTCAAGCCAGGCTCAGGCTCCAGATTAAAAAGGCCCTGGAGTGAGTAGCTTATCAGTTACAAGGAATCAATAGGCGGTTTCTTTATATTTTTCAATTAAAAGAACAGACAGAGAAAAGAGAAAAACTCGAGTGCCCATGTCAATAGCTGTCGAGGCAAGGGAAAGTGCAGGGCCAGTGTCTGGGCCATTTGTCAAAGTCAAGTTCTGCTCTCCTGGCCTGCCTTCTGCATCACCTAGATGCACCCAGAGAGAGGGACCAGGAGGAAACAATGCATCTACCCGTGGCTTCCTCAGACTTTTTGGCTGTGGGAACACTGTCTCCTGAGCCTTAATTTTTTAGGAAATAAGCGACATTGAGCTGGTGCTACAGCAAGCAACTTCTGCAGTCAGTGCTGGGTTGAAGGGATGGCCATCCACTGCTAAGTCAAACAGCTTCAGAGACCTACAGATGGGGCACTGGACTCTGAGGGTTGTTTGGGGGAGGAAATGCTCACCCACTATTCTCATAGCCAGTGAGAAAACACAAAGCGCAAATGGGACAAGTGAATGGATTAGCTGCAGAGGGTGGGGAAAAGGAAGCAATCGAGGATGACTCAGAGGGTTTCAGCCTGGGGCTTGCTGGCATATGAGACTGGGAGACTGAGAGGACAGGTGTAAGGTAGGGACACTCCAGAGGCTGGCTTGGCTGTATCACATTCGCATGCCTGTGAAACCTCGGTGCAGATCCCCAGGAGGCTGTTGGAGAAAGAAGTCTGGAGCCTGGGGCAGAGTTTAGGGCTACAGGCATCAATCTGAGAATCTGTCACCAGCTCAGAAATGGTAATTTAAGCCACCGGCCTGGTTAAGAGCACCTGGGGAGAGTGAGAGGGTGGAGAAGGAATGTAGGTAGAACAGGAGAAAGGGAGCACCCCCCTCTGTCCTCCTGAGCATTCCTAAACTCCCGAGCGTTTATATTGTTATAATCCCATGGGGTCCTCAGAGCAGTCCGTAGAGACAGGACACAGGCAGGGCTGCTGTGTATAGTCGCACAGGTTAGGCACTGGGCAACTCCAGGGGGTGTCATTTACACAAGCTATGGGGTGACAGGAATCCCCGCCTGCCCCTGCCCCGAGTTGTTCAGGTCACAATCTTCAGAGACACACACATGCCTCTGCAAGAGCAGAGAGACTATGGGCAGGACCCTACATGAGCCACAGAGAGGAGCTTCGGAGAGTTCAGTGGAGGAGGAGAGTGCAGCAATTGGGACAATCAGAGAAGACTCCCTGGAGAAGGTGGCATTTGCCCTGGGGCTCAGTGAGTGAGGAGAGATGAAGAGAGTTTCCACTGTTTGAATTGGGAGGGAGAGAGACAGTCCCTTAGAGGCCACTGCAGTGGGAAATTGCAGGACACGTTGGGGAATTTGGTTGCTTGGGATTGCCAAGGAAAGTAGTAAGAATGTGGAAAGACAGTTTCGGGTCAGAGGGTAGAGGCCCTTGAATTACATGCCAAAGAGATGCACAGCTACCTGACTAGTCAAGGAGCACAGTGACGGAGCTCAGCCAGGACTTGGACTCGGGGCTTGGCCGCGTGCCCTCCCTGTGCCACCAGCACACAGTGGCCTCTTACCTCCCCAGATTCATCATCCCCTTTGGCAGCTCCAAGACCCCAGGAAGGGGTGACAGCTGTCTTCTCCAGCCCCCTCCTGGCCCCCAGAGATAAAGAGGTCTGCACTGCCCTCATTTCCCTGGGCTGTGCTTAAAGAGGCCCACTGTCCCCTCCAAGAGGCCAGATTATCAAAGGGGGCAGATGCCACACTGTCACTGGGTGGCCACAGCCCAGGAATTAGGGACTTAGCAGAGCCAGTATTTGTCTTTCCTACCCCCTGGGAACAGCCTCTGGGTAACCTGGCTTATAGTACAGAGAGTCAAATTGGGGACCCCGGACACCTGAGCAAGTGCTGGGGGCAGGGTGTCTCTGGGTAGGGAATGAGCTGGGACTGAAGGTTCCAAACAAGGTATGAGACTCACGGGCCCAGGAGTGCCCAGGCGGACACTGGCCTAGGAAGAGATGCATTGGAGGGAAACACCCAGCGTTCCCTTTGGCTTCGCTATCTGCAAGACCACGGAGGCAAAGGCAGGCGAGGGGGTATTTTGCTCCTCCCTCCCTTCCTGCAGCATTTATTTAATGCCTGCTGTGTATTAAGCACTATGCTAGGCCCTGGAGTAGTGACAGGGATGATCAGGCTGGGAGGACAGATTCAGAACAAGGAATTGTAACTGGAGCAGGACAGAGCTGTGATGGGGGCTGGGGGACCCGGAGCAGGGCACGTAAATAGATTCAGGGTAACTAGAAGGCCTCCCAGAGAAAGTAACCTTTAAATTGAGACATGAAGAAAGACGTTGGTGAGGGGTTCTCAAGCCTGAGGCAAGAGGCTCTTTTCATCTCTGCGAACTGCAACATCCACGGGGATCTGGGCTGAAGAGGGGAGATGAGGCTGTTGTAGGCTCTCGTCACTCAGGAGCAAAGGCTTCTCCATTAAAAGGCATGTATTGGGGTGCTCAGCTCAAACCCTGATAGAAGCCACTCTGTGTGAGGCTCTGTGGACATGGAGATGCCTGGCACCCAACCCTGCCCTCAAGGTCCCAGTGGTCCTGAGGGGAGACAGGCAAGGGCCAGCGTAGACCAGACTGTCTTGGGAGGTGACTCACTGAAGCTCTCCCAAGGGACATGGTGCTTGGGCTGAATCTGCATAGATGTGCAGAAGAAGGTGGTCCTGGATGGGAAGGGTGCTCTGGGAGGAGGGAACTGTGTGAACAAGACCCAGCTTTTGGAAATGCTCGGTCACTGGAAGAGCACTGGCCCACAGGAGCCTGGAGGAGGTGTATACTCTACACAGGGGCTCTGAATAGGTGCCACTTACCCAGGCCCCTCCTAAGTGCCAGGGCATAGATGAAGTGACGCCCACCCTGCCCCCAAGGGTCTCTGTCCACCCAATGGAGGAGGCCAGGGGACCCACCACGCCCGGCACATCTTAGGTGCTCAGCAAGCTTGAGCTGCTGGACAAAAGCAGAGAAATATGCTGCTGTTAACTTTGTGGGATTCCAGAGAAGAAGGATGGTCCCAGCAGCCTGGAGGGAAGGAGGGAAGTTGGGGAGCCTTCCTGGAGGAAGTGGGTCTGGAGCTGGGCTTGGAAGGATTCAGGCAAATGATGAGATTTGGGGGGGGAATGGGAAGTAGCTTCTGCTTGCACATTCCTGTGCTCGGGAGAGCATCACTAATGTTGCAAAACTGGGAGTCCAAGAGCCACAGGAGTGTGTGATAGTGCGTAAGTGTGTGAATTTTTGTGTGCTTGGCTTTAATGTATAAATGTGTGAGTGTGTGTAAGTGTGAAACTGAATGTGTGAGCAAGAGCAAATTTGAGTATGTGTGTGCAAGACTGAGTGTGAATGAGTGTGATGATGTGCGAGTGACAGAGGCTACAGAGAACGTGAATTAGTGAGATCATGTGAGTGTGAGCTCGTGTGAGTATGTGTGTGAGGGCGAGACTGTGAGGGCATGTGACCGAGTGCATGTGCGTGCGGGTGAGAGGTTGCATGTGACCGTGTGTATTTGAGTGTGAGTGTGTGAGAAAAGCAGAGAAAGCAAGAGGCACCCTCACCTACACCAGGGCCAGGGCTGGGCTTGCTTTCATAACCCCTATGATTTGCTGGATTTCAGCCGAGCAGTCGATCCTCCATCAGACATAAAGAAAATGAATTTCATACCCGGGGGACACTGTGTCCAGCCCAGATGGACAAGTGCACGCCGTGGTCAGTGGTTGCAGAGCAGCAGCCCTGAGGCCTTTCCTCATCAGGAGGATGGCTCCTCAGGGGAGTGACCAGCTGGGACCTAGGAGCCCACTGTGTGACCTCGGCCATCTTTGGGCTTGGCGCTTGCCCAAGTGAGAGAACAATGCAGAAAAACATAACTGACAAGAGAGACGGGGACACGGACACGGGTGTGGCTCCCCCAGACCCGATCATCAGCTGTCAGCTCTCCAGAAAGGCCTGCGCTCTCCCACTGGCTGCATATCCCCTGGGGCGGGCCGGGACCCCGCTTTGGAACCCTGCTCTAGCTGTCTGTTGGGGGTCAGAAGTGTGGGTAGGAGCAAGAGCATGAGCTTTGGAGCCAGACATTCCTGGTTCAGACCACAGGCTGCCACTTACAGTAATAGTACTTCTGAGCTACATCTGTGCATTTTACCTCCATTATCTCATTACTCCTCACAACGGCCCAAGGAGGGAAGTGTAATTAGTCGCATGTTACAGGTAAGGAAACTGAGGCTCAGAGACATGACCCGAGCGGGTAAGTGGCTCTGACCACCCTGCTGAACTCCCTTCCTGGGCTTTGTGCCTGCAGAATGAGAGCAGTGATGCTGCTCTGTGGGATGTCTCCCCATCACAAGCCGTCTCCTTCCAACCTAGAGAGTAGTGATCACTCTGCAGTCTTGCATTGGGAACCACCTGCCTCCAACCCCAGTCACCTGGCCCAGCATGTGGCCCCAGCCGTTGACCTTGGGCAGACACCCGGGTGAGGTGTCCTCCCCAGTCAGGTCTTTGGCGATCAGGCCCAAGGTCTCTCTCCAAAGGGCCCTTCTTTACTGGAACAGGGCCATGGGTAAGGCCGGTGTTTGGGAATGTGGGGGGCTCTCTGCAGGATGTCTTTGAGAAATTCAAGATGAAAATACAAATGAATGGAGCAAAAATGGTCTTTTCTACAAACGGCGCTGGAACAACTGAGTGTCTACATGCCAAAAAGTGCCTCTAGACACCCTTCACAAAAATGAACTCAAATTGGATCACAGACCCAAATGTAAAATGCAAAACTATAAAACTCCCAGAAGAAAACATAGGAGGAAACCTGGATGACCTTGGGTATGGTGATGACTTTTATATACAACACCAAAGATACAATCCATGAAAGAAATAATTGATAAGCTGGACATCATTAAAATTAAAAAGTTCTGCTCTGTGAAAGACACTGTCAAGAGAACAAGAATAAAAACCACAGACCGGGTTTTTACTGTCTACTCCAAAATAGACACTAACTCTTAAAACTCAACAATAAGAAAGCAAACAACTTGATTAAAAAGGGACAAAAGGCCTGGATAGGCACCTCACCAGATAAGATATCCAGATGGCAAATAGGCATAGGAAGAGCTGTTCAGCATCAGATGTCATTACAGAACTGCAGGTTAAAACAACGAGGTTCCACTTCACGACTATTAGGGTGGCCAGCGTCCAGAACACACGCAACTCCAAAGGCTGGAGACGGTGCGGAGCAGGCGCTCGCATTCCTTGCGGGTGGGAACACAAAATCTACAGCCACTGTGGAGGACAGGTGGGCAGTTTCTTACAAAACCCAGCATATGTCCACCGTATAATTCAGCAGATGTGCTCCTTGGTATTGCACCAGAGGAGCTGACTACGCACGTCCACACAAACACCTGCACACAGATGTTTACAGCAGCTTTGTTCATAATGGCCAAGACCTGGGAGCAGCCAAGATGTCCTTCGGTGGGTAAATAAGTGAACTGCGGCACATCCAGACAATGGAGTGTTACTCAGCACTGAAAAGAAACAAGCTATGAATAGGCGCGGAGAAAATTTAAATGAATATTACTAAAAAAAGAAGCCAATCTGAAAAGGCTACAAAGGGTATGATTCCAACTATATGACATTTTAGAAAAAACAAACTACGGAGGCGGTAAAAAGATGAGCGGATGCTAGGGGTTAGAGGACAGGAGGGAGAACAGGCAGAGCGCAGGGGATTTTTAGGGCAATGAAAATGTTCTGTATGATACTGTAATGGTGGGTACATCTGTGGAAATCCACAGACTATCCCCCCAAAGAGTGAATATAAACTGTGGGCTTCGGGTGATGATGTGTCAATGTGGGTTCATTGATTGTCACAAGTGTGCCATTCTGGTGTGGGGGAAACTAAGGGGTGGACAGAGGGTAAGGGGAAATCTCTATACTGTCCACTCAAATTTTTTTTTTTTAATATATCTTTATTGATTTCAGAGAGAGGAAAGGAGAGGGAGAGAGAGAGAGAAACATCAATGATGAGAGAGTCATTGATAGAGCCCACAACCCGGGCATGTGCCCGGACCGGGAATCGAACCCTGATCGCCTGGATCCTAGGTCAACGCTCAACCGCTGAGCCATGCCCGGCTGGGCTGTCCACTCAGTTTTGCTGTGAACTAAAACTGCTCTAAAATACAAAGTCTATTTAGAAAAAAACATGTGATGGGTAAAGGGGGTCAAATATATGGTAACAGAAAGAGACTAGACTTTGGGTGGTAAGCACACAGACACCACATTATAATGTGGTACACCTGAAATCTATATGTTATTAACCAAAGCTCCCTCAATAAATTCAATTTAAAAATACATGAATGGCAAATCCTTAAATTTGTCTCCTGTTTTGATCTTAAATCCATTCAACACGATCCCCATAACATTACCACTGACTGATCACTGGGATTTGTTCCTATTATTGTTAACTGTGGCTGTTATTATTGTTACTAGCAGTCACTGAGCATTGGTTAGGAACTGTACTAAAAACATGACTCTGATGATCTCATTTGACCTGGTGAGAACCCCTGAGGTAGGAACTGGTACCCCACTTTACAGATGAAACAACTGAGGTTCGGAGAGCTGAGCCCACTTGCCCATCACACAGGTGATCGGTGATGGAGCTGGTTTTGAACCAAGGGCCATCTGAAGCCGGACCAACCTGGGCTCTTCATGTCATGCACACAGAACAGTAGCATTTCATAATGATTATCGTTACATTCTTTCATGGCCCTCTCATTTGTTTTCATTGTTCCCATTCTATGCATGGGAAGCTACCCAGAGAGGTGAGGCACCTTGCCCGCCTTAGGTCTTTTGCAATTACACCCTTATTTTTGAGGATCTTTCCCCAGTCTCTAGTCTCAAAGGCTCTACAAGAGTGAAAGAAAATGTCAAGAATATTAAATTTATAATTGAGTAAAACCTGCGAAGAATCATTAAACCACAATTTAATATTTCCCAAATGGTTCATCGACATTTTGAAGATGTGTCAAACTCTTTGGCTTGTACATCCTGACCATGCAGATGAAAAATGGATGTTGGGAGGCTGGCTGGAGAGCAGCCTGCCTGGGACCAGAACACCAGAACCATGGGTCTAAACCCAGAGTGTTCCACAGCCTTCACCTTCACAATGATCTTCAAGATAACTCTACAGATGAAGCAAGAGTGAGACATGGGGGTCCATGCGTGTTACATAAGCATATACAATTGCAAATGTACAAGGACCCCCAGATTATGCTGGATGCTAATTCATTTCCAGATATCAAGTTCCAGATGCTTTATCTGTAAAAAATCAACTTCAAAAATGTGTCTTCCCAGCACCCAGGTCTTGGCTTCTAAATGCTATTTTCCAATAAAAGGGACCAAGATCCTTGGGAAAATGGCTGATTCTATGGCCAGGCAGAGAAAATACAAGATGATCCTGAAGATTTTGTGGCGCCAGAGAGTAAGGTAGTGCTAAAAATGAGAAACAACAAAGCCGCACCATGGGCTTATATCCAAAATAATAATGGAACCACGTGAAGAGAACAGAGGAGTGAGTCAACCTGTAAGAGCTTCCAGTGGCCGAAGTTGGAACAATGTGAGCTACACAGTAAATAACAAGAATATTGAATTCCAAACTAATAAAGTAGAAGGGATGAGAGAAGTAGTAAATCACCAGTAGAACATCAAGGTAGGAATTGTTGCAGACAGGATCCACCCGTGGGTGCTAAAATCAGTGGGCAGAACTTTAAGGAGAAACAAGACATCTGCGTAGCCTCAAAGTGTCTTCCTCTCCCCAAACTTATTCATTACTCTGGAGGTTTTAACATATGTCCACAAACTCAGAGATGTCCAGGAGGTGGATCTTAATTCCTTTTTTCTTGAGTGCAGGCTGGCCTTGGCCACTTGCTTCTAAGAATAGAATCTGGGAGAGAAAAATAGCAGCACTGCAGTGGAGAAGCCTGGCAGACACCACCTTAACCTGTGGTCAAGGTGACCATCACTAGTGAGAAGTCCTGTGGATGTCGTGCACCCCTGATGGGATGCGATGAAAATGCATGTTTTCTCCCTGACAGAAAAACTGGTGAAATTCAAAGTTAAGCAAGATGTTAAGATTGTTAACATAAAGGAGGCGGGTTGGAAGGTATGTGGTAGCTCTCTGTGCTCTCTGGGAACTCTCCCGTAAACCTGAAATTACTTGAAAATGAAGTGATTTAAAAAAACAAAACAAAACTATGTGTCTTGCGTTAGATTCAGGATCCCAAAAATGTGAAATGTTAACTTATTAGCCTTAATTTAAGCTATTTCAAAAGCCACAAATTCAATCTTTTGTTCCCTCTGCAATATATACTGTATCGATACATATACACACAAATAACTGTGTATTCACTAAAATGATATTATGCGGCCTGCATTCTTTTACAGCCTGCTTTGTTAATCAGAACACATTGTGAGAGATCCATAAAGTTTATCACAAACGTTCGCCAGGGACTACAGTTGAGAGGGGGTCCTTTGGACGTTCTGGACTCTTCTCTGTGCCCCGTGGAAGATCTGTGACCTTCTCCCCACACTCCCAGCACTGCCCAATTCTTGTAACAGAGAGCCAGAAGCCCCCCATCATCTCAGTACCCCCTAACATAGGCAAAGCCCACCAGAGGCTGCCTGGGAACTGTCCAGAGGCCTTCGAGAAAGAACTCGAAACCGGAAGCCAGGAGGCCTGAGTTCCAGTCCCAATGATGTGGCCTTGGGCAAGCCACCCATTGTCTCTGAGCCTGTGTCTTCATTTAAAGATTCCTGGCTGTGTCTCTCTCCCAAGATTCCAGGAGCATTGGAAGGAAACCGCCCATGGGAAGTGGGAAGGGGTGGGGAGGAGTGCGTCAACTCTGCACCTGAGCGCCAGGGTTCAAAGCCCCAGTCTACCCCTCCTGCCTGGGCAACGTTGGCCAAGTGGTTTAACCTCCCTGGGCCTCAGTTTCTGAACTCACCTAAAGATGGGACTGATGTTAGTTCCAGCCTGCTGTGGGGAGTGAATGGGGGCTAATGTGTGAAGGGTGCTGAGCACAGCGCCTGGTACGGAGTCGAAATCGGTGGCAGCTCTAGTGATCTCTAGCTTAGGTGTTAACCAAATGCACTGCATGCAGAGCAAGCCTGGGGGCTTCCAACATAATTGCGTGGTACCCCCAGATACCAGTGGTGGCATGCAGCCCTCCTTGGAACCAGCCCCAGTAGACATAGCCGGTGATTTCTTAACTCTGACAGCCAGCTCCCAGATGTCCAGTGTCTCCTGGCCCAAGACCCAGCTCCTGTGGGCACTGCGAAGCTGCCAGCCTGGGGTAGAACCGTGGCGAGCCAGAGAACAGGCCTAAGGGGCGATGCTGCGGAGGGGGCAGGGCCGGGGGAGCGACAGGCCATCCTCAGACCTCCTCTAGTCTCCCTGGAGATGTCACAGGCTTAGCAGAGGCTGCTTGACACATGTCGGATAAAATAAGAAAAATAAATAACAATGTTTATAAGAAGATTAGGGAGAAGGCGGCAAAATTTCTCTAGGGAGCCTCCTTGGCTGCATCTCATAGTGACAGCTTCCATCGCCTTATCAGAGACGCAATGAGTTGCCAGGATTTGGGGTCATTAAAAATTCTCCCCGGCTGGAACCTCCTCCCTTTGCCTGACGCCTTTGATGGTGGAGTCAGGGGGCCTGGTGACTGCATGGGCTCCCCGCCCCACTGAGCTGTCTGCCCATAGCTGTCCCTGTTTGCCAGGGGACGGAGGCGAGATGGTAGCGCCCAGCTTGGCGGAAGTAATGCAACGCGACGGCTCAATTTGTGCCCGAGGCCCCTTAGGCAGGGGACCCAGCTCCCTGGCGAGGATTAGGCTCTGTTTTATCTCAGCTGCCGTCAGAGACAAAGGGGCGGTGTGTAGGCGCCTGTGCGCTACGAGGCACCCTCAGCTCCACACTGCGCTGTGCAGGGGGGGCTCCGCCGGCTCTCCCGTCCAACGCCTCGCTTTGCACGTGGAGAAACTGAGGTCTGGGAGGGGCAGAGGTCAGGGGTCTCAGCATACTGGTGGCAGAGTCAGGCTTTGAACCCAGGCCTCTGCGCTCCCAACTCAGTTTTAGATGCATTTAGCAGATTACCGCATTTTTTGTAGCGGGAGCAGAGTGGAGAAGTGACGATGGAAACAGACCATTCAATTCAGTGACAACAGACATGTATGGCTCTCCATGACACACGAGTCACTGAGAGAGACACAGGGAGCTCAGAGGCCAGGGGGACACAAGTCTTGGCCCCCTGTCCAGCAGGAGTCATGAAGGCAGAAGCCAGCATCCACAGGCCAGCATCTGTGACACATCGGCGGCCCAGCCACCCTGACCACTCCGTGATCCCTGTCAGTACCAGAGAGGGCTCAGCTTTGATCACCTCCTCTGTCAGAAGCTCCTCTTCAAGGAGCTCAGAGCACTCGTAGTGCCTTCATCTTCTCAAACCCTCGCCGGCTCCGCTTCCCTTGATGGAAGGGCAGCCTGGAAGAGGGAGGATCATCCTTATTTCATTTCTGGAAACTGAGGCTGGAAGCAGCCCTCGGGCAGCGCACTCATGGTGCCTCGGGCACGCGTGGCCTTTGTGCTCGGCCGAGCTGCAGAGCGGGACTCCGTGAGCAGAGCGAGGCCGGGTCCCAGCCCCGCCGCCCTTCTGCCAGGCAGCCCTGCACAGTGAACAGCCTGCCCAGAGGTACGTGGCAGCCCTGCTGTCATATTTAACTGCCTAGGATGGTCCTAGGGTCTTTCTCAGCTAGACCTCTAGCAAATGGCAAAGCCAGGAAGGTCCCTATTCTGGGGAGCGCACCCAACATCTTCTAACATCAGTGTCCTCATCTGTAAACAGGGTTGATAAGAACCCAGGAGGTACTTGGGCTGATCTGATGAGACACTAGGTGTTACCGTGTTTTGTAAACTATTCGGTGTGACATAAATATTAATTTTGGCTATTCAGCAGGTGCTTCACGGGGCCGGTCACTCCAGACTCTCCTTCTCAGTACTGTGCCTGCCACCCCCAGGGCGCATCCACCAGGTTTCCTCCCAGAGATCCCAGCCAGCCAAGGTCTTTCCTATCAGCACCCCAAGGTCACCTCATGCATAGAAGCCAGGTCTGGAAGTTCCCATGCCATCCTCTACCCCGGCCCACACCTGAGGAAGGAAGGGAGCAGCTCCATTTCACAGTAAGCTTCTCAGCTTCTGCTATAGCTTTGCAGTTATTTCAGCTGGAAGGGATCTTACATCATAGGGGAGCTTTAGTCCAATCCTTCCTTCCAGAGTCAGGGTAACAAGAAGCAGAGCAGAGAGCATGCTGGTCCCACCACCAAACTCTTGACCCCAAGCAGCTCCAGGAGCTCCCCCCGGGTGGCTGCCAGGGAGATGTAGCTTTCCTCAGCAGAAGTCCATCTGAATGTTTCCTGGTCTAATCTTAGAGCCTCGGAGGGTCTATGCTTACCTTAGCCCAGCCCTAAGGTATTGGGGGCACAGGGTGCTCCCAGAGACTCAATCCTGGGTGGCAAGTTGTGGGGGGCGGTGCACTTTGGGCTCAGAACAGGCCTCCCTGCTTGGAACTGGAGTCTCTTTCAGAGCAGCTGGCTCCATCACAGGCCCCGCTGGGACAGCCAGTACACCACATACCCCTGGTGAGGCCATAGATTTCACAGGACTGAAAGATGGGATTTCCTCTCCGCAGCTGTGGCTCTCAACCCCTGGATCTTTGGTGGCCTGGGACAGCTGGCTGGGCCTTCAGCCCTGGTGCTGGGCCCCATGCTGGGTCTCCATCAGCCAAGAGGGATTTCAGTGCCACACTCACCAGCAATAATAGAATAGAAGTTAACACATAATTAACTTTTGAAAAATAAATTGAGTAGAATCAAGGCTGACGCTGTAATGCTGCCTCTCTCAATTGCTTGCATCCCAATACCGATAATAACAATAGTAAATAATAACTAGTATTCACGGAGCACTTGCTATGTGTTCTATCTGCAAGATCTTTGTTATTCCTCTAACAACTGAGAGGCAAGGACTACTGTTAGCCCCATTCTTCAGATGGGAAAACTGAGGCTCAGAGACCCTGCCCTTGCCTGTGCTCGACCAGCTGGTATGGGTTTGAGCCCAGGTCTATGTGGCCTCAGCTCCTGTCAGTCAGTTACTGAGGAGTCAGTCCAGACGCCCCCGGAATTGTTGCTGACCTGGTCCCCGGGGGTGAGTGCTGAACTTAGAAGGCCATCATCTGCCCTGTGGGTCTGAACAGAAGGGAGGGTGGGAGCAAACCTGGCTCTCCTATGGCTGTCTGAGCAGAGCCAGAGTCCCAGGAGCCCTTCCGTGGCAAAGCCCCCTCCTCCCACAGCCTTTCTCTCCTCGAGCCCCTCCAGTACAATCCTCCTTCCCTCTCCTCCCATGAAATAATGAGTCATGTCCTGCACCACGGAGTTTCAGTCTCTGCTTGTGAGAGGCCAGCTGACAAGTTCTGTTCTCCTTTTGGGGATCCAAAGCTCATTAGCTTTACAAAACAGCACAGACCGCATCCTCGCTGCTGCAGTCCGGTGGGGCAGGGTGTGCAGAAGGCCTGGGCTGCACCCCCACACACACACCGGGGCCTCAGAGCACTTTCTTCCTCAGGGCCCAGTGGGAATTGCTTGTTCTTATTTACTTGGGGAAACTGAGGCTGCTCTTCCTGTAGGAGTGCCTCCTCCTTTTGGTCCCAGAAAGCTCCAGAGAGGTCCCTGGCGCCCATGCCTCTCTGTCCTGGGGAGGGGAGAGAGGAAATAGAGTAGGGGAGCATTTGTTTCTCCTCAACAAAAGAACTCATTTCTTTAGGCAAATGAGTTGGGGAAGGAAGGACATGGCTGGAGACCAGCAGTGATTAATTAGAAAGGAAATGAGTGGCCAGCAGAGATGGGCAAGGGGTGAGGCAGGGCAAGGGGTGAGGCAGGCTGGTGAGAGGCGAGGCAGGCGAGGCTGGGCTCAGGGCAGGACAGGAGCTGAGCACTGAGCAGGCAGTGGTCGTGCCTGCAGTGGGCTCCGGGGCGGGGGCGGGAGAGGTGGGGGCACACAGCTCACTGGGGAGGGGAGATCTGAGCTGAGGGCACAGAGTAGGGATGGTGACAAGAGGAGACAGGGAGGAGGCCATGCAGGGAACCAGGGGGTTGTATGTCTGACTTTCCTGAGGCAGGATCAACCCAGGGACACCCCTTCCAGGATGTCTCCTTGCTGACTACCCTGAGGCTCAGGCCACTCTGCAGCTCCTTGGGTTTCATCCAAGTCATTCCCTCACTGTCACATCTAGCTTTGCCCCGTCCAACATCATCAAACTGGTCTGATCCTGTCCCAATCTGTCATGGTTAGATCCACTGACAAATTATATTTAATATAATATGCCGCAGGGCAGGTCGGATGGAATAAGAACATGGGATGAACACCTTGTCAGAGTGATGGGGTCTAGTGGGCAAAATAAACGCCTGGGCTGCTCAAGGGCTGTGCAAGGGGTTGGACCAAAGTCTTGGGTGCTGCTCTCAGCTCAGACCCTGCTTGGGTCTAGGTCACAAAAAGCCAGAGCACAGAGACCATCCAGTTTAATGCCTCAGATGTAGACCAAGGGCCAGAAAAGCCCTGTGACTTGACTCCAGCCACATACCTTTGTGGTAGGAATGGGACTGGATTTGGTCTCCTGGTTCCTGCCAGGGCTCTTCAAATATTCTCTAAGTGTGTCCTTCAGGAAATGGTGACAGGGGACAGAATTCTCAGCTTTTCTCCCCTTAGGGCCTTCTATCTTCCCTCCCAGTTCTCCAGGGGGCCTTGGTTATTGCATCTGTCTAGTGGGTATCCATTAGACAGCATGTCCCCTTTGGCTCTCAGATTTTCACCCCTCACCCTCCACCCCAGATGCAGTGGCACCCTGGCTCTTGCAGGGTTAAATCCCACAGCCCCTCCCTCACTCCCCACTAATGACACACTTCTCTCCTGTCTCTGAGTGGCAGTGGGGCACTGACTAAGAATAGTTTGCCTCTCTTGGGCTCTGCTAGGAAAAGCTGTGATGACCCAGGGTGTTCTGTCTGCTGTTCCACAGTCCTCCAGGCCTGGGACTAGGCAGAGTTGCTGAAGGCCACACTCTGAGGCCCAACTGGGGCCCAAGAGGAGGAGCCTATGGAAACTCGCTGCCCCGAAAAAGCCTGTGGCTCAGACTCTGTTTCAGATACTGTTGATCAGGGCCCTTCTGATCTCCACTTCACCTCATTTCACAGTGGTGGCTGAGACAGATGGAAGGGGTTTGCCTGAGGTCCCACATCTGCTAAAGACAGGAGCCAAGATTTGACCGCAGGGCCCTTTCCTTTCTTGGAGGCATCAACCCCAGGATGACACAAGGTCTCTTGTCCCACTTCTCCCATCAAATTGGAGCCTTCTTACTGCCTTTCCCACCCTAGCCCCAGCCCTTGACTCCTACACAAAGAACAGGTTTGATGCCAAGAGAAAAGAAACATCATCTGGAATGATAATAATGATGGTGGCAGTGGTGGCGGTGGTGGTGGTGATGGTGGTAGTGGTGATGGTGGTGGTGGTGATGGTGATGGTGATGGTGGTAGTGATGGTGGTGGTGGCAATGGTGGTGGTGGTGGCAATGGTGGTGGTGGCGGTGATGGTGGCAGTGGTGGTGGTGATGGTGGCAGTGGTGGTCGCAATGGTGGTGGTGGAGGTGATGGTGGCAGTGGTGGTGGTGGTGGTGGTGGTGGTGGTGGTGGTGGTATGTGTTAGAGGCAGTTTGGAGTACGGACTCTAGTGACAGGTTGCCTGGGTTTGAATCTTGGATCTACCACATATAGCTCTATGACCCTTGGCGAGTTATTTTAACCACTCTGTGCCTCAATATACTCATCTGTAAAATGGGAACAACATATGTTGCAAGGATGGACAGGCCTATCACACTTGAAATGCCTTAGAACAGTCAGTACCTGGCATGTGGTGAGGGCCCCAAAACTTTTTGCTCTATCATTGATTGCCTGGCAGGGTGAGGGCACCGCATGTAAGATCCCTGTGTGGTTGTGAGACCTCACCATAAGCAAAAAAGCCTCCTTTCCTGAGCTTCCCATATACCCAGGTAGTACCAGCCTGCAGAGAGTGTGTGCATGTACGCGTGAGTGTGTGCACGGGCGAGCACACGAGTCTGTGAACATGATTGGACAGTTAGACCCCTAAAATGAGAAGGGACCTACCCGTCACATCCCAGTCCACTCCACACACAGAGTGCCCTCCACAAAGTCCCTGACCTATGATAACTTAGGCCTTGCTCACCTGCCTCCCTTGACAAAAAAGCGTCCCCTCCAAAGGCTGCCTGTTACCTTGTGCGTCTGACTGTTAGAATGACTTTCCCTGCCTTCCCTGCCTTCCTTCGCCCAGGAGGCCCCCAACCAATACAAGTGCACTGGAAGGAAGGAAGGGCTACGGCCGCAGCCCCCCTCCCTCCAGGGAACCTATCCCAGACGACCCCAGCCCCCAGAGCTGGCCCCCCTCTGTCTGCCTCCTCCACTGGTAACATTTCTGTTTATCATCAGGCCTCCTGTCATATGGGTCCTGTTTCCCCAGCTAGACAGGGAGCCTCATGAGGACAGAGGCTGGGTTTTGTTGTTGTTGTTACGTGTTGACTCTGAATGAGACAATAAGGAGAAAGCGCTTAGAACAGGGCTGGCCCGTGTGAGTAAACGTTAGCCAATAACAAGAAATGCTGCTATGCTCATTACTATGGTTATGATAGCCATCGCCATCGCCATCGCCATCTACCGCGGTCTCACCCATGGCATAAACGAACACCACACAGAGACCATACATTCAGCGACCTCATCCTACCAGGGCAACGAAAATAGAGTGAAGAGTTATGGGGCCCTCACCATGTGCCAGGTACTGTCTTAAGCATTTTACATGTGATAACCTGGTTAATCCTCAAAATCTATAATGATCCCATTTTAAATATGAGTAGGCTGAGACACAGAGCAGTGAAACAGCTCACCCAGGTTCACACAGCTGTAAGCGGCTGAGCCAGGATTCCAGCCCAGGCAGCTTGTCACTAGTCTGTGCTCCTAACTGCCTGTCTCTTCATTATCAAAGGCACTCAGTGAGAAAGGTTTGACCTTTGAGGGTCCATAGTTAAGCAAATAGAGGTGTATCTGTGGGATCCATTCTTTGATACTGAGCCTCCCAGGACTGATCTGAGAGTTCAGCTGTCATCGGCACCTCTCCCTGTCCTCACCCCTGGGAGAAGTCCTTGAAGTTCAAAGTGAGCCCCTGGAATATGGTGATTTGGTCGTGCAGTCCCTGTCTTCCCGGGGCAGGATGAGAAGGGATGCTGTGATAGCGCATCACTGTTGCTCCTAGGAGAGGGAGATTCAGATCTTCCCAAAGAAAGCAGCAGCCAGCTCTGGAAACATGTCCTCCCATCATGGAGTGACACGGAGCACAGTGCCCATCAGCTGGCCCACCAGCCCACCTGCCCAGAACACACACACAGGGATTCACACACACACACACACACACACACACACACACACACACACACGTGCACAAGATATTAAAGTCATATTTTTGGTTGCTGGGAAGGCGCACTTGTCACTTCCTCTGCCCTAGGCAACCCGCTGGCCCAGCTTCCCTTTAACTCCCCGCCCCTTCGTGGAGCACCATTCATTTGTATTTATATAGATAAATCAGCCCGGCTAATTAAAGTTCTCTCGCTGGAGAGTGAGGGAATTAATAAAAAGGGGAAAACTTGGAATGGAGCCGACCCAAAGCTGGGGCACTTGGAGCCAAAACCAGAACCCGCAGGGTAAAGGAGGCCAGAGGGTCCAGCAATCCCTCTCACCGTTCAGCAGGCAGGACCACAGGAGCCCGCCCCGACTCTCCCCCAGGGGAGCCAGAGGGGCCCTTCAGGTACCCCAGGAATGAGGATGCTGGCAGGAGCCCTGTTCACTGTGTATTTTGTGCTCTGGTGCCACATATGTGCCCTCTCTTACCTCAGGATACGGAGAACTAAGCTCTAGTGACAGGCTGCCTAGGCTAGAATCCTGTCTCTGCCACTTACAGCTGTGCAAACTGGGCAAATTAATTTGCCATTCTGTGCCTCAATTTACTCATCTGTAAAATGGGAGCCTCATAGGTTTTAAGTCTTGGTTTTAAGTTAGCACACTTAAAACAGGCTTAGAATAGTACCTGGCACGTAGTGAGGGCCCCATAACTATTTGCTCTATTGTTGTATGCATTGTAGATTGAGAGCTCAGAATGTAAGGTTCCTGTGAGGTTGTGGTGCACAGAGAGGGGGCCTTGCCTTGAGCAAAAAGCCTCCTTCCCCAAGCTTCTTGGATAACAGGGCAGTACCAGCTGCAGGCTGCCTGGTCAGGCTTCCACTCCCAACACACTCAGGACCAGAGGCCCAGGGGCCACCTTGCCTAGGATCCCCCCAGCAGGACTTCCAGGACAGGCTGTTTCCTCCTGCTAACAAGACAGCTGCTCCAGTCCTGCCTGAGGCCTAGAACTTGCCTAAGAGATAAGTTCTAACTAAGCCCTGCAGTTGGGGTGCACTGGCTGGGCTCCCTAGGACAGAGCAGGCCTGGGGCTGTTTGCAATGTGCCCCCATTCTATCTCCCAGCCTCTTTTCTATCACTCTGGCCTCAAAGACCCCTAATCCCCCATTGCCCTTGGGCTGAGCTGGGAGAACAGGCTACCAACTCCTGAGGGAAGGCAGCCAAGGAAGCGAGGAATTATATCCCTTACAATCCCTCCTTTTCCATTTTCCTGAACCTCTGGCCACAGTAGACAGGGAGCCCGTGGGGCTGGGAAACCTGGATGGCCCTTGCTCTGTTACCAACAGGCTGCGTGACCTGGGTTGTTTCCAGCGCTGTACACACAGGCAGCCTTCCAGCTCAGCCCTCCAGGGTGCCAGACATTGCCCCCAAAGAGCAGAGAGGGAAAAGCCAGCATTGCAGGCCTGGACCTATTTGCTCAGAGGAGCCAACTGGTTCCGGGAGGACTCAGCACCGGGAAGTCATAGACTTGAGCTCAGATTTTCCCTAAAGCTCCCAGAGGCCTTCTTGGCCCCAGAGTGGGAGAGAGTTGGCTGAGTTCCTGATCCCCCAGGCGGACAGCCAGCCCCTTCCCCAAAATCGGGACCCCTCCCCGGCAGTCAGCAGGGAGCCAATCTTCTTAAGACGCCCTTCTTTCTGTCATGCAAGTTTCAACTCAAATGTCCCCTCCTTTGAGAGACTGTCCCTTACCACATGTTCAGAAGCAGTCACCCCCTGCTTCTGAATGCCATTCATCAATGCCATTCACTTTTTGTTTTGTCTCCATAGTAGTCATCTTCATCTAAAACTTCTTTATTTGGGTACAATTTTATTGTCTAACTTTCTTTCAACTATAAAAAAAAAATGCTCCTCATTGGCTCATGGCATAGATCCAGCATTGCCCCGGTTGAATATTTTTTAAATGCGTAAGTAAATGAGTGAGTGGATATCTGGATGAACCCCCTGAGGAGACCATCACCAGTGCAGCCCGCAGAGGAGGTCGGACCAGGTGGGCTGAGGCCGGGGCACTCTGAGGAAGCAGCTGGGCCGGCGCCTCCTGTTTGTCAGCCCATGCAGGCAATGGTCTGGTCCCCGGAGCCCTGAGTGAGTAGGGGAGCAGAGGGAGGGCAGCTGGAGGAGGAAGGATGAGCCAGATATAACTGAGGGACAATGAAGAAACAAGGGCCACAGGAAAAGAGTGGAGAGGAAAGCGCTAACAATGCACAGAACCGTCACTCACTGGCAGGATCGCCCCCCACCAGGTGTCTCTCCAGGGCTGGTCATCCTTCCGGTTATCTCTCAGCGCAGTGACACCAGGAAAGCCCCTCCCGGCCTCCCCTGGAAACTTCATGGCTGATTTAGCTCATTGGTGCCTGGGCCGGAAGGTGAGGCACAGAGAGGGCCAGAGACACGCCCAAGGTCATAGAGCAGAAGCCGCCAGACCTCAAGTCTCCTGGCTGCCTGAGCAAGGCTCTTCCCATGCCCCAGGCCACTGCAGGGGTGTGCACGTCAACACCCTCACCCATCCCCTCGCTCACCATCAGCCCCAGCAGACCTCCGCTTGGGCGTCAGCCACCTATTTCTAGGCAGCACTTACTGTCCGGGGCCTGGTGTCTGAGCGTCAAAGCCTAAAAATAAAAAGACAGATTGTCCAGTTCGGCGGTAATTACTGCCTAAAAAGACCCAGTGGGGAGAAAGAGAGAAAGGAGGAATAAAGGGGAAAAAATCTCATAGCTGGGCATCTATCACAGGCAGACAGGCAGGAGGAGGGAGGGGCTGCAGTCACATTGGTGGGGCCGTCGGGCCTCCTAACCCCAGCCCTCTCTCTCAGCTCATGGAGCAGTCATGCCACAGCCCCTTAGAGACAAAGTAGGTCATGTTGGAGACCATCACCAAATGGCAGCCTTCTACTGGGACTCAGTTATTTCACAAGTACAATGGGATCATTCATTCACTTAACAAATATGTATTGAGTACCTACTGTGTGCTGGAGCTATAACTGGCCACAGTGTGTGTAGATGGAAGCCGAGGAACTCACAGTCATCGGGAATCTTGACGAGAACATTCCACTGCAGTGGAGAGGAGAAGATGGGATGGGACAGTGGAGACAGAGACTGGAGACAATTGTGTGACATGCTCTGCTCTTCAGGGAGCTCCCGGGGAGGGGCTCAGTGGAGATTTGTTGTTTGGTGGGAGAACTGGAGCACATCTGAAGGCCAAAGGGAATGACCCAATAGTGAGAGAGAGAAGATGGAATGGAGGCAACGGCTGTGAGGACCACGGGAGACAGGAGAGGTGGTAAACAAGCACCGAGCCATGGGGGTGGAGATGAGTATTTTTCTTGGGCTGGCATGGAGCCATGTTGCACTGATGGGTGGTGGCTTGGGGGTGGAGCTGGCTGACAGCTGGGACTTGGGGGCGGGGGAACATTCAGGATGCAGGATGCCCTGCTTGGACTCTGGATCCAGAGGTCACAGGTTAGTCGTGGTCACGGCCTGCTCCTCTGAGGGATGAAGGGTGGAGAAAGCAGGAACAGCAGAGCCTAGGTGGGGAAGGGCAGAGACAAGACACCCTAGGGCAGATGGTCCAGGACCCAGGTGAGATAGGCCTGGAGCAAAATCTGCAGACCACTTCTTACCTTGTGACCTATGGGAAGTGCACTGGGCTTATTCATCCTGACCCATCCCTCTGCCTCTGGGCTTTGCTGTGTTGCAGGGAGACTGGCCTCTGTGAGCTGTTATCCCCTGACCCCAGTTCAGCTGTCTTCTGACCAGGGGCCAAATAGGAAGCGCTGGTGGGAGCTGAGGGCAAGAGGAAAGAAAAACCCAGGGTATACCTCCCCTTCCCATCTGCCTTGGGCAGCATCTTCTCGAGTCTCCTCTGTGACTCCAGCTCCCAAAGGACATGCCCATGACACTCCAGCTTCTCCCTGTGGCCCTCCAGTCTAGGGTGGACACAGCCTTCTGCCACACTGATCCCTGCATGGACACACCATCCCTTTTGACCTCTCAGCTCCTCCATCACCTGTGAAAACAATTCCCTGCACTTAATCCTCCTGTGTAAATACTCCAGGCCCTTGTCTTCTCCTAGGCAGAGCCTGACTGTGATGCAAGTGGCTTGGCTTCCCAGAGCTGCTCACCTGTGAAATGCGGACAATGTCTCCCTCAGAGCCATCGCGAGGATTAGGTGAGATAATGAATATAAACCCTCAGCGCTGGGCCACAGGCAGAGCAGCGACAGTGGGTGTGGGAGGAAGATGGACGTTAAAGCTCATTTATTCTACACTCACTTCTTCAGCTCCTGCTCTGTGCTGCATGCTGGGGACACCCCAAAATCCACACCTGGCCCCTGGCTTATGGATCTCGGCACCTGGAGAAGCAGGCAGATGTGGAGCAGCAATGCAGGTACGTAGGAACTGGGCTGCACCCAGCACAAGGGTCCTAACTTACTCTGCAGGCTGGGTGGGTGGGGGACTTCCAGAAGAAGCCACATCCGAGCTGACCCTGTGATGGCAGGACAGCTTTGTGCGCCTCGAGACCAGGGACTGTGCATCCTCTCTACTTCCCACGTGCCCCGGCACAGCATAACATTAACAAGTAATGATGCACAGGGCTCCCTTCGCCCAGAGCTCCCCCAGGCCCAAGCACAGGGAGATGCTTCATCTGCACTCCTTCCACTCCTCATGGCAACCCTGGGACTAGTACCCCTGCCATCCCTCTTCCCCACTTGTCTGGATGGGAAAGGAAACTAGGTGCTCAGGAACTGTGACTGCCAGGCAAAGGCGTTAGGAGGCAGATGACAGATCCAGGAGGAGTCTGCCTCAGCATGGTAGACTCCTTCACTCAAATGGCGTCAAAATAAGGTGGGAACAGTGGCTTGCAGGGTGCCAGGTGTGGTGTGCCCTGGACAATCCAGGGTGCCATTCACATCCTGCTCTATGTACATGATGCTCCTTGGTGTTGAGCATGTAGAGCCTGCCCAGAGGAAGGGGGAAGGGGCTTTCAAGGTGGGGGTGGGGCAGCCCCACAGCCAGCGAGGCTCAGCTGGCTCCAGTGGGGGAAGGAGGTAGAGTCATGTAGTGACTGAGGAGAGCCAGGGCCTGGGGATCAGACAGCAGGAAAGCAGGCCCCAGTAACCAGTGGCCAAACTAGTGGGGTGCCCCCAACCCCCTATCCTACTGTTGGCTCCTAAACAGCCATGTGGTTGACAGAGCTGCAGCTAACACACAGGCCCGCCCAGGGCCTGACCCAAAGCTGACAAATTCTGGAAACTCTACAACCTTGGAAAATAGTCAAATACCAATAACAAAACAGTTCCTTCTTCGAGGCCAGGGCAATTCAAGATATTATCTGTGTGGTTTGCTTTTCATGATTTTCGTTAAAAATATAGTGTTCAATCAGAGCATTTAATGCAGTGAGGCTCCTCTGTAGGCCTCAATTTCTTCATCTGTAAAATGGGCCTATTAATTCTGTGCAGCCTTCTCCCCAGCACTGCTGAAAGGGTCAGATGAGAAGAGACTGGGGAAAGCAGACTGGGAGCTGAACAGGGAGGCATGCGTGCACTTCCAGTCCATCGTCCAGGGCCGTCTCATTCACCTGTGTGCCCCTCCTCAGTCTCCCATAGGACTGCAGTGAATATCAGCTGAATGCAAGGCTCTCGGCTTTCCTCAGCCTCAGTTTCCCCTCTGTGCATTAGGGAGAGTGCCCTGTCTATTTTCCCAGATACAACCAGAATTCAGTGATGGGTGAGAAAAAGAAAACAAGAGGAGATTAGTAAGCAATTGACAGGTCTTTACATTCAGAGCATGAGTGGCTACCCCAGGAGGTTGTGTGAAATGGCAGTACTGGGGGCTAAGGTTCCCTTTAAACTGCCCAGCCCTACTGTGGCAAGATTGCACACCCTCCACATGACACCCCCCTCCCCCCCCAGCTGTGTGGTCCCCTTCCAGCAGGTGCACTGAGGATAAGGCAGGGCCCTCTCTCTGAACCGGTGCCCCTGTCCCCAAACCCCCACTGTTCCACCTGGTGATGGATAGGGCACACGGTGTTAACAGGGAATGTTCTTAGAGCCAACATCTATCAGCCCAGGCTCAGGCCCACCCTGGTGCAGACCTGCTCCTCTGGATTGTCCCCCTCTCCACAGTCCCAAGTCCTCAAGTCCCAAGGGGCCCTTACCACATAAGAGCCCTTTCCTGGACAGCCAAGAGGATTGTAGAGCTCGCAGTCCCCTTGGAGGTCATTGGGCCCCACCCCCTGCATGTCTGGAGGAGAACCCAAGGCCCAGAAAGTGGGGCTTTTCCCTGCTCTTTTCCTGCTGCTGCTGCAAGTCCAGCCCTGAGGCACCTTCTGGCAGCCAGAGCTGCTGTTGTTTAAATAAGTGCTCCTGATGTCCCCCACCATATGATGAAAGCAAAGGGGCGCACCCTCACTATTTCCAGCCCATGTATGTGCTAAGTACCTCTCTAAGCTCTCTGCACCGGGTCTCATTTAACCCTCACTGTGTCCTGCGAGCAGATCCAGTTATTAGCCCCATTTTACAGATGAGGAAATTGAGGCTGTGGGAGGCTGAGTAATTTGGCCAAGACCACACACAACCAGGGTCCGAACCCACATTTGGGAGACTTCGTGACCACCAGCCTATGTGGCCCGGGCATTGGGGACCCTGGGCTGAGGGCTGCGGCTGCTGCTGGATCTTCATCTTCTTCCTCGAGAGCTACCTTTTAAAGGCACCTGCTTTGCCAGGCCCTACACCAGACCCTGAAGGCAATGAAGGCTAAAACACAGCCCCAAGTCCTCAGGTCCCGAGGGGCATTAGAGTCTCAAGGCCAAAGCCAGAGAGGCTTGTCGCTGGATAAAGAACCATGTGGTTAACCTTTAACGTGTCACTTCATTGGCCCCTCCCTTCCCCCCATCTGTGAAATGGGCCTCAGAGGCCTGAGCTAATGGGCTAATGACTGGGACCGGGAAGTGTGATAAGTGCTCCACGTGCAAGGTTCCATTAAAGCCATTATCTGCAGGCTGGGTGTCACTCTGCAAGTGGACTCCCAGTGACCACAGATGGGCACCCTACCTCCAGAGGCTGTGGCTGCAGGAACTAGCAGCCCCCTTTGAAAGCAACTCTCACCTTGGGGACACGCCTCTCCATCGTGTCTCAGGTAAACCTTCCCCAGCCCCAGCGCCAGCCCCTGCCCCAGCCCCAGCCCCAGCAAGCCATGGAGGGTGGATGCTGTGTCTCTGCTCAGGCTACCATCCTGGCGTTTCACTAATGCCCTCTAATGGGCCCATTTAGCAGCCTTGTCTCGCCTGTCACCACAGCAGCTAATTGCTACTGCTCCTCTAGCCCCACTTGGACCTCTGCAATCAGCTGGCACTAGCTTCCGCAGCAGACATAGCAACTCCATTCAGTGCAGCTCCAGTCCCCTGGCCTCTCCAAGCTCCCATGGTCCCATGTCCTCGCTGTGGTTTCCAGGGGCCCCTGAAGTGCCCTACGCAAGTTCAAGGAGCAGAAAAGGAAGCAAAATGGGGGATGGGGGCAATAGGCATAGAATCGTTGACCGGCAGGGGTGTGGAGAGAAGTGTCAGTGGCCCTGAAGAAGAATGAAGGTCAAGTCCTGGCCCCAGACCCCGTTTTACCACAAGGAACCCATAGAGCCGACTCTGGACAAGGATTTGAGTGCAAGTGCTGGTTTAGGAGATGCCCCAGGAAGCACCATGAGAAGGGATAGAGGAGATAAAGTGTTCAATAGGAGCATTCAACACAGTGAGTCTCCTCTGTAGGCCTCAATTTCCTCATCTGCAAAATAGGCCTATCAATTCTCCTGTCAAGGAAGAAGAGAGATGCATAAAGGGGATGAAGGAGCGGGTCACTGCTCTGGCAACTGAAGCTGCCCCACAGGGTCCCTCTGGGAGACTGTGTGGAACGGACCTGGGGTTTTCTCACAGATGAGTGAGGAATCTGGGATGCTTATCCCAGGGTCACTCCTGGGGTGTGGAGTCTCCTGTACTTCCAGCCGGAGCCCTGCCCAGAGACACAGGGAGTCCACTGGATGGACGGTGACTGACTGCTGGGACAGTTCTGCTACAGGCCCCCAAACAATGGTCCCCAAGCAGGAGGGAGGGAGCAGACTCAGCACTCACTTCCAGGTAGCCTCTGGGCTTGCAGGGACCAGCAGGGAGCAGAGGCCACCAGCCCTGCTCTCTGGCTGAAACAGAAGAATCCTAGTGTCCAAATCCAGGGAGATTTGGTACCACTGCATGCCCAGCTCCTCTCATCCCTGGTCTTCCTTCAGGCTGATCCCTCTGCTGGACATGTCTTCCCTATGCCCCTCCCTTGGGAATTCATGGCTGCCCTGGGTTCAGTTCCAGTCTGCATCCTCATGAGGTCAGTGACAAGATTCAGCGGGAACCTTTGAGTCAGAGAACCCGAGGTTCCATCTGGTACAGAAGGCAAAGGTGGATGAGCTGATCCCCAGTTAGGACAATCCTGGGAGCCAACCTGTATTAGGAACATCTTGGTCGCTGCTTTGGAGCTCTGGCTGGGACTCCCTTGGGTTTGTTGCCTGACTGCATGGGTATCCGAGAGTCTCCAGGCACCCCTCTTTCTGCTCACCCCATGTGATGCTTTCCTCAGGATTCTGGGCTGAGCGCGCTCCTTTCTCACTCTCACCCTCTTCCTTGGCAAGTTCTTCTACTCCCAAGACTTCACTGTCCATCATTATGCCGATGCCTTCAAAGTCTCCACCTGCAGCTCAGGCCTCTCTCTCCAGCTTCAGGCCCCATATATTTGGCAGTGGGCAGACATCTCTACCTGAAGGTTCCTCAGGAACTTCAACCCAACCAGTGCCAAACTGACTGCAGCCTCTCCTGATTCGGAATCTGCTAGCTTCAAGCATCACCCATCTGCTACCCAAAGCCTAGTCCTAGGGGCCAACCTTGATTTTCTCACTGGCTCCCAGCCACACAAGCAAGACCTGCATATTTCACCTGTTAAATGCCTGTCCTCATCTTGTCACCTCTATGACCACACACCAAGTGTAGGTCCTCATCATTTCCCTTCAAATGAATGCCATCTAACTCCATCCTTGCCTCTGCTCCCAGTCCCTTTCAATCCAGAGCTAAAAGACCTTCCCAAACATTGGCTGGGTTATGTCACCTTCTTATTTTAAAACCCTTCAGTGATATCTCTCGAACCGAGGGTGAAATTCAAGCTCCTGGCTGTGGCCTACAAGTCACAGTAGCCTCCTTCATATCACCTCCTGCCTCTGACTCAAGGCTCCAACCATTCCGCACCTTTCTTTTCTCTGAGTGGGTGGTGCTTCCTCCCAAGTAGGGCCTTTGCCTGGGTGGTCTCCTTTCCTTCAAATGCCTGGGCAACAGGCTTCCAAACCACTCCCAGAGTCTAATATACAGTCAGACTTAAGTAAATGTGGAACAGATGTTGAGAAATGTTTATTTAACAAATGAGTATACTTTGAGTGAAAGTGTGACAGAGACAGCCCCATCTAGTAGCTAAGAACACAGGCTCTAGAATTAAACAGATGCCTATTCCAACAGGACAGGTCCTGGCCCTTCCCCTACCAGCTGTGCAAACCTAGACAAGTTACCTTTCTGAGGTTCCATTGCCCCATGCAGGAGGGGACAGGATGTTCACCTTTGGGTACTTTTGAGGATTAAACAAGCTGATCCAGGTCCTCTGGCACCATGTCACAGAGTAAGGGCCTAGTTAGTGGCAGTTGTGATAAGCATGATCTTCCTGGCCCAGGCCCCTCCCTGGCAGGCCAGGGAGACACTGCCACCAGCAGTTGGCCTCCCCTCCCTCTCAGTCTGGCTGACTCCTGTTTCAGCAGTGCAGTGCATGACTGTCGTGTGGCTTCACCATGAGGACAGCGGAAGAACCAACTGTCCTGGTTGCCCACACAGAGGGGCAGCAGGGACCGAGGGGCGGGAGGCCAAGGAGAAGCTCTGCCTGCCACCGCAGGCAGGTTGCACAGGTTCATAAGAACAAGTGGTGAAATGCAAGGAGTGAAATGCAGGGCCTCTTCCTGCATTGTGCTGATGTGTTTGATAGTGACAGTCCAGGGGCTGGAGCTGATGCGCACTGACAATCCCTTCCCCCCTCGAATCCTGGGAGCAAGGGTGTTGAGCCTGTGAGGGCTCGAGGGCTCCTGGAGGCTCCCCTTGAGTGTTGGCTGGGTGGGGACCCTCTGGGATGAGCCAGGCTCTGCTACCCCCTTACCCTCCACCTCACATACTGCAGAGTTCTGGACAGATGTGATTGGCCTACCATCCTACAAGGTCACAGGCTAGCCCAGGCCTTCAGATTCCCCAGGCCAGGAAGACAGGCAGTCATCCAGGGGCAGCCTAGGTATCCCAAGCCAGCCCCATTATTAAGGTCCCCTAAGCCCATCTGCTTCCCACTGACCCCTGTTTTAGTGACATCAGGCCAGGATCACCCAACTTGAAGAATGCAGGGTGCAGAGCCAGGCTCCAACCAGTCCAGGCCCTGTGGTTCCAAAACAAAAGAACCCCAATACCCCCTCCATCAGACCTCCCTAATACCTCTCCTCCCTGATGGCCAAGGCAGGGCTCTATTCCCAGGGCCATGTTCTCAGATCTTACTGGGCAGAACCTGATAAGGGCATCAGGCAAGTCACCATCCAGGTGCCTGGGCAGTGTCATATGGCCCCAAGAGCCCACCCTGCTCCCAGCCCCGGTCTGAGCAGGACTGTCCTCCTTCATGTGCCCTGGACCCCTCCTCCTTGCTTCCCCTTCCCTTCCTCACATCCCTCTGAGGCAGATCTTGTCTCTTTATGCATCAATTATTAATTTGCTCCAGCTACATTAAGCCTGGGTCAGTCTGTTGGCTCCTTTGTCATTCTCCCTAGGGTGGAGGCTGGGGGAAGCAGTGGGTGGGGCCAGAGGAGGTGTTGGAGAGGAATCAGGACTCTCTTCCCTGCAGATGTCCAAGTGCACAAAGTCTGAACTGGAGGACTCTTCAAGATAATCAGATCTAATGGGTGGGGAAACCGAGGCCCAAGGAGGGGAAAGTGCTTGCCAAGGGCACACAGTGGTCTGTGCTCAGCTGATCCCAGGACACTTCAGTCTGCTATGTGGCTCTGACCCTCTCTTCTCTGCTTCGCACCCTCTGTCCTGCTGCTCTAACTGAGCCAAATATACCCAGAGGATGCTCTATGAGGCCCTATGAGTCATGTGAGATCAAGGGAGGTGGTTCCAAAGTCACAAGCCAGTGATGCAAAAAGCAAGTTGCACTCTCATACCCAAGAAACAGCCCATCCACCAGAGCAGGACTGTTTTCCAACCCTATTTGTGTTCACATGAACATGTTGGGGGGTCCCTTACCCGAAACTCCCCTGGTCAAAAAGTTAAGAAATACTGCAAACCACATGCACTTCTCACAGAGCCTCAACATAGTTCATGGTGTGCTAAGGCTTGGAGATGGTCTACAGGGAAGAAACCTGTGAACTGTAACTGACCTAGGATGCCCCAAATTATTTCACAATGGTCTGGCCTCACCCTTTTCTGCAGACTCCATGCCTCACAGGGTTTTGTGGAACCTATAGCGGGAAAAGTTGAGATTCCCACCTCCCCCCGAACTCCCACCCCAACACACATACTTGCAGCTGGTGAGTGAAAAGGTAAAGGGGATATCTGGGTAATGATCCGAAAGGGAGAGAAACTGGAAGCATGAAGTGGGTGATTCTTTCCCTGGCTGGGGGGCTTTAGTAAGGCCACTCAGCTCAACTAGGCAGCATGACAGAAAGTTCTGGGGTTTTGGAGCCTGACAAACTTAGTTTTACCCTTATGAATAGTTATCATGCATTCAACTTTCTTAAATGCCCATCACACACAATGTCTCACATGATCCCTACCTTTTTTTCAGTTGGGGAAACTAAGACTCAGAAGATTTAGTCTCTTGCTCAATGTTACATACGTCCCTAGAACCGCAGTGGCCCAGCTCCAGAGCCCATGCTGTTACCATTACGCTGTGCTGCCTCTAGGAATAAGTCAGTACATCTTTCTGGGCCTCAACTCCTCCATCTGTCAATGGGGGAATTAGGATGCTTCTTTCTCAGGCTAATTATGAAGGGCTCCCACATGGTGCCTGATACCAATAGGAAGCCAATAAACGGTAGATTTCTTCTTTTTTGCATCCTACCCTTAAAATATGATGAAGTCTTTATCTCGTCTTCTCCAACAAAATAGATTGAGTGTCTTAGGGTCCCACTGTCAGGGGCCCTGAGGTATGTGAAGGGAGAGGCTAGGGAGGGATTACCACTCTATCCCCAGGTCTGCACTGCAGCCAAGGCAGCCTCAGGTGGCCTCAGGTGAGGCCCGGCTCAAAAACACATTTTTAAGGTCCCTTTCTCCTTCACCTTTGCAAAACCAAGTTTTGAAATACGAGTAGTCAAATTGCAATAAATACCATTGGAACCCACAGCACGTAATGGTTTATAAATGGTGACTCATAATTCAAGTGGGGCCTGGGTCTCAGGCTCTCCCCTGGCACCAGCTCTCCAGCCCTGCAGCCTGCATGAGTCTCTGGTGAAGCCATAAATCGGGAATACGGGACGCTCTGCTAACTCAATTCCACTTGTCAGCTTTAAGCTTTCGTGCTGTGTGTTAAGTTCGCACAAATATCACAAAGCATATATATAGAACATATATATGTACTATATATACACACACGTATATTTATGCATATATTCCTGTATATATAAATAAACTACCCTGCTGGTGTACAGTTCCCTCAGGACAGAAAAACCTTTTCTGGCAAGAGCCTCATTTTTTCAGCCTTACAAAGGCTTTGGCAGGTCAAGTCCCCTTTCCTCCCTCTCCAGCAGCCCTTCCCCCAGATTGAGGATTTTCCTATGGTTGAGTCCAGGAGTCCTCCCAGTGCAGTTGGAGACACTCATATTAGCTCTAAGAAGGAACTTCCCCAGGCCGGTGACAGAGCCTGAGAGTGACAGAGAGCCTGAGCGTGGGGAGGGAGAGCTCAGGGGTCATCTAGTCCCACCTTTGTCCTAGCTACTCTGCGATGCTCCCAGGCACCAAAATTTCGCTGATGGATTGGAAACAGAAGCTGAGCCCTCTCGGAGCCAGGCTGCCTGGGGAGTGTCCACTAGGAGCTTTATGGCTTAAGAGCCCAGCTGAGCCCGTCTTGGGGAGATCTGAGACTTAATCCTGTGCTGTGTGACTTGTCCCCTCATGAGTGGGCCCTCATGACAGATTCCAGGGCAAATCAGCTGCTCCTGAATTGGATATTTTGGCTTTCCTTTTGCATTTAACTATAAAACCACAGGTTCTCAAATTGATTGACCCAGGGAACTGTGTGTGTATATGTGCGTGAGGCTTTGGCAGGGGCAGGTGAGGAACCCAGATGTTTTACCCTCCAGCTCTGTGACACCAGGAAACTGGTTTACCCTCTTGGAGCCTCATTTCTTTATGGGAAAGTGAGGGCAATAACAATCTGTCAGAGGGTGGCCCACTGGGCTCCACATGGGGCTGCCGAGAACAGAACCGCCCTTGGAAGAAGGAGAGCGCGGGCACCACGGGATCTAGCATCTGGCAGCAAGGCCAGCTATCCTGAGGCCTGGGGGAGGAAAGCACCAGACCCGACCTGGCCCATCAATCCCCAGAACATGAGGAACAGCCCTGCCTGGGCGGTGGGAAGGGAACGAGTCTGAGTTCGTTCTGGGTAATGAAAAGTGTCATCAGTAAATGAAGAATCTCCTAATTACCCAGACGTCCCTGGGAGGATTTGTGGGGCCGCAGGCTGTGGCTGAGTTCTTGGTGCTGAGGGGCAGGGTGGCAGGCTGTGTCTGTGGTCCAGGGGCTCCGTGTCAAATGGAGCAGGCTCTGACCCCTGTGGACAGAGCCCCAGCCCCCCATAAAAAGTCACAAGCCAGTGGCCCAGGGCTGAAGCTGGTTGCCTCAGCTGCAAATGGGGAATGGACTCCAGACAAGCTGGACTTGGGCTTCAGGACTGCTGAGCTTTCTCTTGCCTCCACAAACAAGCTGGCCTTAAGCATCACCTTTTTCTTTTTGAGCCTCAGTTTCCCTACCTACCAAAGGGCATAATGATGACAACTACCCTTGTCAGTGAGGGGCAGGGACTAGGGACCAAAGAGACATGGAATAAAAATGTACTCTCCAGACAGTAAAGGGACCGCACAGCTGTCCCTCAGCTGGGACATGTGGGTGGCAGCTGCCCTGCCCACCTGAGTGACATAACCCAAAATCAACCACATTAACTCTGCCATTGGCAGAGAGACTTTGTTTCTCCTAGGAGGGCTTTGGAATTTTCTAGATGATATCTGAAGTCCTCTCTGAACCTTCTGAGCCCCTGCATGAGCCAAGGTAGGGTTGCCATATCCTGTTTCCTTACTGTGGTTTTTGACTAGTGTGAACCTAAAAGGTCTCTGTAGGGAATGGGGTGGAGAGGGATACTGGTGGAGGCCTTCTGTGTGAGTCTTCACTTGAAAATATTTAGCTGTGGGGCCATTTTAAGATATTATTTTAAATGGTATCTTCTATTGTAATTTTTATTATCATAATATCATAATCAGAAGACTGAAGCACAGAAAGGTCAATGACTCATCCAAGGTCACACAGCAGTGCCCATGTCTCTGACTTCACTTCTGAGCCTTATGACTTCACTTCTAGATTTACCATTAGTGTCTTCTCTCTCCTCTTCTGTGGATGTCAGAGTAGAGAATGCTCACTGACATGGCTCTCCCCCATTGTATGGACAGGGAAACTGAGGCACAGAGCAGGACTCTCTTAGGTAAGGCCTCTCTGGTCACTCCTCTGTGCATCCATGTCCAACAAATTCCCCAACCAATGCCTTGCTCTGCTACCCCAGCTCCATCTACCCAACCTGATGGGGTCGTCCAGAAGACCCAGTGCAGAGAAAGAGTGATGACAAACGACTGTCTGGGAGAGATAATCCACTATTAAAACACGCCTGCTGCTCTAATTATAAAGGAGACCAAATTGGGTTTAAATTGGAATTAATTGGATGCCCCTTATCCATGCCATCTATCTTGCACTCACCAGCCCTTCTGGACTGGTGGGATGGAAGAAAACAGAATCTCATCTTCTCCCCCACTGAACACACATCCCCAAAGGCAACTCGTGCAAGCCCCCAGCCCCTAATCTCTTTAAACGTTTCAAGGAGCACAGACAATGGGAGCTGGGGTGCCTGGAGCCCTCTTTTCCCTACCTCGACAGAGGGAGATGAAAGGGGATTAGGGGACTCTGGGAGGCTGTGGGGGGGGTCACACCCCAAAGGACCAAGCCTGAAGGAAGCAGGCAGGCGTGGGTCAGCTCTGAAATGTGTGTGGGTTAAGAGATGACAGGTCTGTACACAAAGCCAGCCAGCCAGCCTGGGAGGCTGTTGGAGCGAGGGGGCGGGGGGGGGAGCTTTCCTTAGGGGTCTCCAGGTTGGAAGGCCTCGATGGAGAGGGAAATGAGGTCACCTAATCAGCAAAATATGGATCCAAGGCCAACTGTGCTGTCTACAATCAACTGTTAGCTCCTTGTAAGGGAAAGGTGAGAAAGGCCTCATCCAGAAACCACTGTTACCCTGGGATCCTTGGCAGTCCCCTGTCCCTGTGTAATTGTAGAATTTCCTTCTTCAGTTGAGCTGGGCATCCAAGGTCTTTGCCATATACCCTTGATCAGCTAAAGCACTTGATACTCTCCTGGGGTCTCAAACTAGTGGCCCTTGGCCAGATTTTGTTTGGACCGCCATGTTTTGTTTTGTTTCTGTTTTTCATCCCTTTGTCTGTTTTGGAGTACTCTCTCCATTTGTTCATCCCCACTTTTCCTAACTTCATCTGGCACCCGGCCTGCTTCACTCGTTTATTTCACCTACCTGGCTCCATCAGGCTTGTGAGTTTATAATCCCTGCAGGCTCATCCAAGCCATGTGCTGTGACTGATTTGGCCTCTCCACTGCCCCCCAGGTCCCATGTAAGCCTCCTAACTCCTCATTTCTTTGATTATAATACAACTCCCCCTCTCCCTCCCCCCACACATACCTAAATCCCAGCGCTCTTTTAAGGTCCATTTCTAGGAGTTCATCATCCCTGACCTTGGGACTTCAGAGCCCCTGTTCCTCTCAAGCTCCATCAGCAATGTTCCTGGGGCACTTGCTGCTCCTCCCAAGCTCCCTCCCACCCCACCCCACCCCAACCCCGGGGTCATCTTATTTACTCAGGTTTCAAGAACACATCCAGGAAGGATTTACTCTGTATCCCAACAAAGCAAGTTACCAGAGTGGGGACACGAAGTATAAGCTGAGAGACTACATGGTGCATCCAGCTGCTAGAGGTTGAAGAGGCCTACTGTGTGCAGAGCCACAGACAGGGCACTGAGGGCAATGTGAGCAGGGAGCTGCCCCAGGATGATCTTGTGCTCGTGAGGCAGCCGGCTTCTGCCATCAACTCCACCCTCTGCCCACTCTTTAGCTCATCCCATCTTAGCTTTTCACACTGCTGGCCAGCCTGCTTTCTGGTCTATGTGACCTTCAACCAAACACACACACACATACACACTCACATACACACAGATCCCCAACCACAGGCATATAGACTCTTGTACCCTCATCCATCACACTTAGAATTATGCCCTCTCCTCAGATATCCCACATCTGGAACTCTGTTCCCAACACATGAACCCAGAATGCTCCCCTTCATCCACACCCTACAACTCTGACCCCGCATCTAGGACCATCCATTCTCCAAAATGCACCTGGAAGCTGTGCCCCACCTCACTACTTCTCCATGGCTTTGGAACACCTTTTCTCTTCTAACTCCTGGAGTTATGCACCCCACACCTGTAACCAGTCCTTCTCTCTCCATTATACCCATATCTCGTCCCTACACCCACCCAAAATCCCCATCTCAAACCCAAAACCCATCACACTTGGAATGCTACCCTACCACATGTACACACAACAGGAACACAAAAAATTCTGAGCCCCACTGTCTGCCTACCTCCCACCCTTAGTAGTGGCTCCTCCAGACCCTCTTCCTTCCCCTACACTAGGGTAAAGGTGTTTTCAGGCTCAAAGTTTTTGTAGTTTGAGTGAATGAAACACACCTGCAGGGAGATATCAGGACTCATTTCCAACTGGGGGAGAGTTTCTTCTCCTTTATGTATGAGGTAAATGAAAATGGGAGTTTATCTCTGAGGGAGGTTCAACTGATAACACACACAGGAGCTACCAACCAACTATGCATCCAGCAAATTCTTTTTGAGCACCTTTCATTTATTGGGCTTGGTGTGAAGAGTCTTGGATAGAAATGATGAGGCAGCCAAAATACTTTACCAGAGCTGAGAGAGGAGAGAGAAGCTGGGTGGTGTGGGGTTGTGGACATGTGGGACCCCAGAGATACAGAGAGGTCAGTAAATGCTCTAGGGAAGAAGGGTCATTTGAGCTGGGCATGGACGACTGAGGAGGAGTTTGCCAGTTAGTGGAATGAAGGTAGTGAAGGTGGGGGGTGTAGCATATACAAAGGCATAGAAGAGGGACTGCACATGGCGATTGGTGAGAGGCTATGGTAAGGAGTTTGAACTTGACATTTGAGTACAATGTCAAGTGGTGTGGAGGGTGGTTTGCAGGTGTAATGTAGAGGCAGGAAACCCAGCAGAAGCTGTTGCTGTGATTCAGAGATGAGGGTCTGATCAAAGGCTGCACTGGTGGGGTGGAAAGAAGTGAATGGACACACCTCTGAACTAGCCTTGGTCACTCCAGGCTGTGGGGGTCAGATGGATGGAGTTGAAGATGACTCAGAGGCCTCTAGCTCAGGCAACCAAGTGGACAAGATATACTCAGCATTTTGCTCAAGAAAATGACTAAAATTAGCCATACTTCATATTGGCCAAGTGTTGGCATCTCTCTCAAACACACTGACACTTGTAAACAGGTTGGGTGAGGACCTCAAACCTCCCCTGACTTCCAGAAGAAAAATTTTAATCTTTGGGAACACAATAGAATTGCCAAAAGCACAAAAACCAGCTACATGCATTGGAAAATAAGAGTTCTAATTATTTTTCTGCTGCAACATTTATAAAACCTCTTTATTAAAATGAGTAAATAATAAAAAAGTGTGAGCCCTGGAAAGGATGAATAGGAATGAAAGGAGAAACTACCTCACCTTTGAGCCTAAAAATGCTTCAGCACCGCGGACAGCAACACACCAAGGAAGGCTGCGAAAATGCAGCCCCCAGCCCGGTGAGGCTTGAAGACATCGGAGAACCACCTACAATTGTATGCAAATGTAACAGGTTGAGTCTTTAGAATTTCAGTGTTGTAGGTGCTTTAACATTATTCTGTTAATCCTCAGGAGAGGATGACCTTAACGGCAGGAAGATTGCCCCATTGCCATGCAGGAGGGGAGAACCTAACACATGGATCCCAAGTAAAGAAAAGCGAGTTCCTTTGAGGGTCTAGGTTTCAGGTGCGACTCTTGGGATAATAGGCCTTTGGGTGAGGAATAGAGGAGTGGGAAGGAAGACTGTGTGGTACTGGAATTGGGAAGGGCAGGACTGCTTGGCACCTAAATGTTATAGAGCATCTATAGCTTGTGGAGGGAACACGAGGTCATATTTCAGGCTTCTTGGGAAGGGAGGGCATATAGACCTGAGCCCACTCTCAGGAAGCAGAACTCCCAATGGGCTGGCTGTGTGGGTGGCCGTGAGGACTGGTCACTGAAAGGCAAGGTGAATGTCCTTGTGGGGCCAGCTGGCTGGGAAGGAGTGGAGCTTCTATTAGAGCCATGAACCTTGGAATAGATTATACACCCAGTGGAGTGAGCAAGGAGGAATAGAGCAGTGACTCCCTGCAAGTGGCTCTAGCAAGCAGCAGCACGTGCTCTGCTTTTCTGGGACTCTGAGCTTGGAGAGTTCGTTCACACTGAGGCCTAAAAGGATTCTGAAAAGTTACTGATGTTGGTTGGTGGGTGCTGAAGCCAGGTTATATTTGTTCAGTGAGGATACTTTGAGTCCTCCCTCTGCAGAGGAAGCTGGAATTGAGAAGACCCCTCCTGTCTCTGGAATCATCACCATGTACCTGAGTAGAATAGGCTCCTTCTCGGAAGGGGTCAGCTGTCCCAGGAACCAACTATTGGGGGTCCCAGGAGATTGGGGGGCTGCAGGGACATGTACTCCAGAGCAGCCTCCCACAAACTACTCTTGTTTGCAACTTTCCCCTCCACTTAGCACACCTGGGAGGAGGCTCTTTGCTTGCTCTTACACCTTCAGGAACCTGGAAGAGGAGAAATGTAAAAGGGAGACCAGATGGCCTTAAAACTGCCATCGGGTCACTAGGATTTGCTGAGCACCGACTGTGAGTCTGGGACTGAGCTGGGAACTTGGGAAGTCTGTGTGTGCCAGGAATGGAAGCCAGCAGGTGCCGCAAGGAGAAGGGGGCAGGGAGGGGTGTGGCAGTGTGTGCCCACAGCCAACAGCTTCCAAGGTGGTTTCAGACCCATCTTTTCCTTTTCTCTATGTGTTATGTATGCTGAGAAGAAATTTCCTTATCCTCATTTTGTAGGTGAAAACACTAAAGCTCAGGAAAGGGAAGTGACCTGCCTGAGGTGACTGGTTCTTGACCCCCCCCCCTCCCCTGGTGCAGCATTTTTCTCTTTCTAGCTTACTGCCTCTGGAGAAAACACAGGCATGATCTCTGGCTTTGTTCTGTTTCCCCCCAGCCTCCGAAATTTTGCAAAGTCCTGTGCTGGAGTACTCCTCAAACTGTAATATGCAGGTTCTGATTCAGGGGCCTGGAGTAGGCCCTGAGAGTCACATTTCTAACAATCTCCCAGGTGAGGCTGAGGCTGCCTATCTATGGAGCCCACTCTGAGTAGCCAAGCTCCACTCCATTTTCTTATCCCTAGCCCACCCATCCCATCTCAAGTGAATTCTGCCTCGGGACCTGAAGCTTGGAAGGGAAGTTCAGAGGTAATCAAACCCATCATACCTGAGCCCATCATTCTGACCTCTTCCCCACCCATCTTGTAGAGTGTCACAGGCTGTCTCTGAGGCTGCTCTTACCCCTGTACTTTCCCTGCCTCCATAAAGAGTCAATTCTCACATTTTCCTTAATCCTGGTGCAGAGGAAAAGATCTTCTGGGCCTAAGAAGACATGGTTTCTAGGGTTTGATCTGCCACAAACCCACATAGTAGTGTTATTCATCAGTTCATTCACCCACTCAAATGTTTCTTCTACATCTATTAAGGTAAATCATATGGTGTGGGTTTTTTTTAATTTATTAAGCTGGTAAATATACTCATCTTTGAATGTTAAAACAACCTTGCATTCTTGAGATAAACTCCATATTGCTATGATGCATTAACTTTTTCAATCATTACTGGAATATTTTGTTAAAGTATTTTGCTTTTTGTTGGCATAGGATATTGAACTGTAGCTTTCCTTTATTATAATGTGTTTGGCTTTGGTAGCAGGGTAATGTTTGCCTCATAAAAAGAATTGGAACATGTTCCCTCCTCTTCTATTTTCTGGAAGAGTTTCTGTAGAACTGGTGCTATTTTGTCCTTAAATGTTTGATATAACTAATCATTTAAGCCATATGAGGTCTGGAAATTTCTTTATGGGATTGCTTTTTTAACTACAGAATAAATTTAAAAAATAGATGTTCCTCTAAGATCAGGAACAAGACAAGGATGTTCACTTTCACCACTTCTTTTCAACATTACATTGGAGGTTCTAGCCAGGGAAATGAGACCATAAAAAGAAATAAAAGGCATCCAGATAGGAGAGGAAGATGTAAAACCATCTCTAAGTACAGATGACATAATCTTATATATAGAAAACACTAAAAAATCCGCACACACAAAACAACTATCAGTGCTAATAAATGCTTTTAGCAAAGATGAAGGCTACAAGACCCATGCATACAAATCAATTGTATTTCTGTATACTAGCAAAGCATAATTAGAAAATGAAATTAAGAAAACAATTTCATTTAGAACAGCATCAAACAGAATAAAGTACTTAGGAATAAATTTAGCCAAAGAAGTGTAAAACTCACACACTGAAAATGACAAACACTGTTGTGAGAAATTAAAGAACCCAAATAAATGGAAATATATCTTGTGCTCATAGAATAGAAGACTTAATGTAGTTAGGATGGCAATACTGCCCAAGTTGATCAACAGATTCAATACAATTTATTTCAAATTTCAAACTGCCCTTTTTTTTGCAGAAATGAACAAGCTGATCTTAAAATGTATATGGACCCAGAATAGCCAAAATTAAGTTGATAAAGGAGAACAAAGTTGGAGGACTCACATTTTCTGATTTCAAAACTTGCTACAAAACTACAGTAATTAAGACAGCATGGTTCCGGCATAAGAATAGACGCATAGATCAATGGAATATAATTGAGAATCCAGAAATAAACACATATATCCATGGCCAATCGATTTCCAATAAGGTGACAAACACCTTTCAATGGGAAAAGAATAGCCTTTTCAAATGGTGCTGGAACAACTGCGTATCCACATGTAAAATAATGAATGGGCCCCATCTCATGCCATACACAAAAATTAACTCAAAATGCACTGAAGACTTAAATGTAAGAGCTAACAGCTAAGACTTTAGGAAGGAAACATAGGTGTGAATCTTCTTGACCTTGGGTTAGGCAATGATTTCTTAGATATGACACCAAAAAAAGCATAAATAACCAAAGAAAAAAAATAGATAAATTATACTTCATTAAAATGAGAAATTTTGTGTATCAGAAAACACTATCAAGAAAGTTAAAAGACAATCCATAGAATGGGAGAAAATATCTACAAATTATATATCTGATAAGGGCCTACTATTCAGAATATATAAAGAACTATTACAGCCCGGCCGGGCGTGGCTCAGCGGTTGAGCCTCGACCTAAGATCCAGGCGATCGGGGTTCAATTCCCGGTCAGGGCACATGCCTGGTTGCGGGCTTGATCAATGACTCTCTCATCATTGATGTTTCTATCTCTCTCTCCCTCTCCTTTCCTCTCTCTGAAATCAATAAAGATATATTTTTAAAAAATAATAATAAAATAAAATAAATAAAAAATAAAAAAATAAAGAACTATTACAATTCAACAATGAAAATACAAAAAAAATCCAATTTTTTAAGTGAGCAAAGGATTTGAATAGACATTTCTCCAAAGATATACAAATGGACAACAAGCATATAAAAGATGCTCAGCATCATTCATCATTGGAGAAATGCAAATCAAACCACTATGAAATGCAACTTCACACCCATTGGGATGGCTATGAGAAAAAAAGGAAAGGAAAGGAAAGGAAAGGAAAGGAAAGGAAAGGAGAGGAGAGGAGAGGAGAGGAGAGGGGAGGGGAGGGGAGGGGAGGGGAGGGGAGGGGAGGGGAGGGGAGGGGAGGGGAGGGGAGGGGAGGGGAGGGGAGGGGAGGGGAGGGGAGGGGAGGGGAGGGGAGGGGAGGGGAGGGGAGGGGAGGGGAGGGGAGGGGAGAAGAATAAGTCTTGGTACCGATGTAGAATAATTGGAACCCTCCATACATTGTTGGTGGGAATGTAAAATGGTGCAGCCACTGTGGAAACAGTTTGCAGTTCCTCAAAAGTTAAAAATGGGTTGCCATATCACCCAACAGTTCCACTACTAGGAAACCAAGAGAAGTGAAAACATACATTTAAACAAAAAACTTACAAAGGGATGTTCATAGAAACATTGTTCATAATGGACAAAAAGTGGAAATAACATAAATGTCCATCACCAAATGTGGTGTGTCTATACAATAGAATATTATTCGGCCATGAAAAAGAATGAAATACTGATGCATGGTAACACTTGGATGAATCTTGAAAACTCATGCTAAGTGAAAGAAGCCAGACATAAAGGGTTATATATTTTATGATTCTACTCATATGGAATCTCCAGAATAGGCAACTCCATAGAGACAGAAAGTAGTGTGGTTGTGTGAGGGCTTGGGGAAAGGGGGAAATGGCGAGTGATTACTAGTGGGCATAGTGTTTATATTTAGGGTGATGAAACTGTTCTGGAATTAGATAGAGGTGATGGTTGTATAACCTTATGAATGTGCTAATAACCACTGAATTGTACAGTTTGAGATGGTGAATTTTGTGTTAAGTGAAATTTTGTTGTATGATTATATCTCAATAAAAAGGGGGCTATATAAAAATGTTTATTTTTTTCTGGAATGATCTTTAGTGGTTTGTGCATTTCGAGAATTTTGTCTGTTTAATCTAAGTCGTCAAATATATTGGCCAAGTTTGTTTATAATATCCTCCTGTTATCTTTCTAATATCTATAGAACCTGGGGAATGGTTCTAATTTGTGTCTATTCTCCTTTAATTTTTTTTCCTGATTAGTATGGCTAGCAGTTGATCAATTTTATTGATATTTTCCTTTTTTTAATTTTATTTTTTAAACATGTTTTTATTGATTTCAGAGAGGAAGGGAGAGGGAAAGAGAGATAGAAACATCAATGATGAAAGAGAGTCATTGATCAGCTGCCTCCTGCATGACCCCTACTGAGGGTGGAGCCCGCATATGCCTCTACAGGGAATTAAACCCCAATCTCCTTGTTCATGGGTCAACACTCAACCACTGAGCCACTCCGGCCCTGCTACTGATATTTTCAAAGAACCAGCTTTTGAAGTAAGTTTCTCTCTCTCTCTGCCCTCCACCCTCTTTCTAGTTCTTTAAAAATGTTTTCTCTTATCTTTATTATTTCTTTTCTCCTGATTACTTTTAATTCAACTTGGTCTTCTTTGTCTAGTTTCTTGAGGTAAAACTCAATATAATTAATGTAAGACCTTCCTTCCTTTTTCAATACAATTATTTAATGCTATAAATTTCCCTCTAAGCACAGCTTGAGATGCACCCCACACATTTTGATATGTTTTGTTTGCATCTTCAAACAAATATCTTCTGAATTCTCTTGTGATTTCTTCTTCGGCCCATTGCTCATTTAAAGATATTTCATTTAATTACCAAATATTTAGGGATTTTCAGAAATATTTCAGTTATTGACTTCAAATTTATTTCTGCTACGTTGAGAGAACATGCTCTGTATATTTCCAATCTTCTTGATTTTTTTTTTATGGTTCAAAATATACTCTATCTTGGTAAGTGTTCTGTGAACGCTTGAAAAGAATGTACATTTTGCTGCTGTTGGGTAGGGTGTTCCATAAATGTCAATTAGGTTAAGTTGATTGATAGTGTTGTTAAAGTTGTTTCTATTCTTACTGACTTTTTGTGTACTTGTTCTGTCAATTACCGAGAGAGGGATGTTGAAATTTCCAACTATATCTGTAGATTTGTCTATTTCTCTTTTTAGTTCTATCAGTTTTTGTTTTATATGTTTGAAGCTCTGATGTTCAGGACATATACATGTAGCATTGTGATGTCCTTTTGATCAGTTGACCCATTTATCATGATGAAATGTCTCTCTTTATCGCTGGTATTGTTCTTTGTTCTGTTATATACTTTTTATGCTTTAATCACTCTAGATTTCTTTGAATAAAAAAGCAAAACCCAATGATATGCTGCCTATAAGAAATGCATGTTAACTATAAAGACCTGATTAGGTTAAGGCAAAAGGATGGGAAAATATATAACATACTACACAAAGCAGAAGATAGCTGGAATGGCAATTTTAATATCAGACAAAGAAGATTTCAGACCAAAGAGTATTACCTGGAGTAAAGAAGTTCATTTAAAATGATAAAAGTGGTAATGTTAAGGAGGAATATATAGCAATGCTAAACATGATGCCTTTAATAACAAAGCTTCAAAATCCATAAAACAAAAACTGGTAGAGATGGAAGGAGAAATAGAAAAATCCAGTTACATTGGAAACAATCAATACCCCCTCTCAATAATAGATAGGACAGATAGGCAGAAAAATCACCAAGGACATGGTAGATTTTAACAACACTATCTACCCAATTGACCTAAGTGACACAGCACTCCACCAAACAGTGGCAGAGTGCCAATTCTTTTCAAGTGCACATAGAACACTTACCAAGATAAACCACATGCTGGAGCCTAAAACAAGTCACAATTAATTTAAAATGATTCACGTCATAAGGTATGTTCTTTAATATATTAATAAAATTAAACTGGAAGAAATAACAAAAAGTTATCTGGAAAATTCTCAAATATCTGAGAACTAAATAACACATCTCAATAACTCATGAGTCAAAGAAGAAATTGAGAGACTAATGAAAATGAGATAATTTTTCCTTACTTTTCAGAGCAGACAAATTCATAAAAAGATAAGATCCAGCATTGGTGGTGATGTGAGAAAACAAGCACTCTCCTTGACTGTAGGTGGGAATGTAAGCTGCAGCCTTTTAGGAGTAATTTGGTAGTATGTGTCATAACTTAAAATGCTCCTGTCACTTTCATAAATTTTTCTTCCAGCACAGTTGCAGAAGGTAGCAGGTTTATAGCTGCACTGTAACAGTGAAAAACAGGAAGCACTATTACTGTTCATGAGATTGGTTAAGTAAATATGGCAGATACAGAGTCAAAACAACACCCAACTTACTTGGCTCCTTCTGTAGGTATTTTTTTTTCCTGTTTGTCTTTTAACTTAAATCCATGTTGGGTATTTTCCCCCTTGGGCTGGAAGGAGGGGAAGCAATTGAATGTGTCCTGTCCCACCTATCAGCCATGGGAAAGGAGACCGCAGCCATATGGATGCCTCCCCTCCCCACAGGCAGCCCGCAGCTCAGAGCAGTCCTGTGCCCGACATGTAAGACACACTCTCCTTGTGTGAGTTCTTAGTTTTCTGTGGTACTTTCTTCTAAGGAACAACAAAAAGCCAGGGTTGTCACAGACAGTCTGAAGGTCTCTCCATTGCCTCCTGTTTCTCTGGCATAAAAATCACCTAGAAACCTGACAGACATGACCTCAGCCAAACAATTAAGGCCAACATCAACAATTATTAATCATGTTGATAGTATAGACCTGTATCAGTTTCCTAGGGCTGCTGTTATGAAATACCAAACACTGGGTGGCTTGAATCGACAGAAATTTATTGTCTCATGGTTGTGGACACCAGAAGCTTGAAATCTAGGTGCTGGCAGGGCCATCCTCTCTCTGGGGGCTCTCGCCTCTTCTGGCTCCTGGTGCTCGCCAGCAATTCTTGGTGCTCCTTGGCTTGTAGATGCGTCACTCACAGCACACAGCCTCTTCTGCCTGTGGATCTTCACATTGTCTTCCTTCTGTGCGTGTCTGTCTCTGTGTCCACAGTTCCCCTTTTTATAAGGGCATCAGTCATATTGGATTAGAGCCCATCCTAATGACATCGTTATAACTTGAATATCGCGGTAAAGATCGTATTTCTAAATAAGGTTACATTATGAGGTACTGGGGGTTAAGATGTCAACATATATTTGGGAAGACACAACTCAACCCATAACAAAATTCAATTTATTTTGATATGCTGTGATGGAAACGTCATTTTACCTTTATGGTCTTCCAGTAGTCTATAACCCCAGTATTATCATGAGAAAAGCATAAGACAAATTCTGATAGAGATAATACAGGAGCATTCTACACAATATCTAACCAATTCTCCTCAAATCTGTCAAGATCATCAAAAACAAGGAAAGTCTGAGAAACTGCTCTAGCTAAAAGGAACCTAAGATGACATGATAGCTAAATGTCATGTGGTATCCTAGAAGGGATCCTGGAACAGAAAAGTGACACTAGTAAAAACTAAGGGAATCTAAATCAATGTTGGTTCATTAATTGTCATAAGTATAGCATAGTTTAAGGTATTAATAATAGAGGAAATTGGGTACAGGGAACTCTCTGCATTACCTTCTCAATTTTTCTCTAAACCTAAAATGGTTCTTAAAAATAGCCTATTGGAAAAGGGGAACTAGACAGCATTTGATAAGATATCAGAATCTGTGGGATGCAGCTAACGCAGCCCTCAGGAAGTTTATAACAATAAGCACCTGTATTTAAAAAGTAGAACATTCTTAAGTCAATAACCTCAGCTTCCACCTTAAGAAACAAGAAAAAGAAGAGCAAATAAAATCCAAAGTAGGCAGAAGAAAGGATAGAATAAATAAAATTAATGAAACAGAAAACAGAAAAACAACAGAAAGTGTTGAAACCAAAAACTGGTTCTTTTAGAAGATCAATAAAATTGCTAAATTCTAGCAAGACTAATGAGGTTGGGGGATAAAAGAAGAGGCACAAATGAGCAATATCAGTAATCAGAGAGGTGATAGCACTACAAATGCTAAAGACATTAAGAGGATAATAAAGAAATGTTATTTTAAAAAACAACTTTATGCCAATAAATTCAAGAACTTAGATAAAAATGGATAAATTCCTTGAACTACACAAACTTCTATAGCTCACTCATGAAAAAATAGGTATCCTGAATCGTCTTATATCTGTGGAATAAATTGAATTCCCTCCCATAAAGATAAGTCCATGCCCAAATAGCCTCCCTGGTGAATTCTATCAAGCATTTATGGGCAAAATAATATCAGTTCTACAGAAACTCTTCCATAAAATAGAAGAGGGGGAAATAGTTCCCAATTCCTTTTATGAGGCAAGCATTACCCTGATACCAAAATCAAAGACATTATAATAAAGGAAACCTACAGTCTAATACCCTACATCAATAAAAAACAAAATACCTTAACAAAATGTGAGTGAAGTGAATCTAGCAATACATGAGAAATGTCGTAAACCGTGACTAGCAGAGTTTATCCCACAAATGCAAGACTCTTTAAGACTCAAAATTAATGTATTTCACCAGCTTAATGGACTAAAACGATCATATGATCATCTTCATAGACATAGAATGGCATTCGAGAAAGCTGAATACTCATTCATGATTTTAAAAAGAAAATTTTCAGCAAACTAGGAAGAGAAAGGAACTTCTCCAACCGGAAAAGACACGTATGAAAAACTTACAGCTAACATCATATTTAATGGTGAAAGACTGAATGTTTCCCCCCTAATATTGGAAGCCAGGCAAGAATTTTCACTCTCACCGCTTCTATTGAACATTGTAATGAAGGTCCTAGCCAGGCAAGCAGGCAAGAAAAAAAAAGCGTATAGATTGGAAAGGAAAAATGAAAACCATCTTCACAGATGGCATGATTATGTCTAGGTAGAAAATCCTATGGGATAAAAAAAAGCTACTAGAATTGATAAGCGCCATAGTAACAGATAAAAATCTATTGTATTTCTCCATACTAGAAATGAACAATTGGAAATTCAAAATTTCCAATACCATTTACAGTAGCAAGAAAATATTAAATACTTTAGAATAGGTTTAATAATATGTTTGTAAATTCTACACACTAGAAACTATAATTTATTGTTCAGAAAAATTAAAGACCTAAGTAATGATAAGACATACCATCTCCAGGAATCAAAAGACTCAATCTCATTAAGACATCAATTCTTCCCAAATTGCTCTATTTGTTGTATGAAATCCCAATCAAGATCCCAACAGGGTGCTGTTGTTGTTTTTGGAGAAATTGACAATTTGATTCTAAATTTTATATGGAAATGCAAATAACCTCAAAAAGCCAAAACCCTTGAGGAAAAAAAAGTCTAAGGCTACACTATCTGGTTTATTATAAAGCTACAGTAATCAAAACACCATGAAATTGGCTTAAAGACAAACAACAGTTCAATAGAACAGAATAGAGTCCAAAAATAGAATCACACATATATGGATAATTGATTTTTTCCCAAGGGACAAAGGCAATTTAGTAGAGAAAAGATATTCTTTTCAACAAATGGTACTGGAAAAATTGTATATTCTTATACAAAAAACTTTTAACCTTGTCATATTATATACAAATATCATATACAAAAGTTAACTAAAAATGAATCATATGCCTAAATGTAAAACCTAAAACTATAGAACTTCTAGCAGAAAACTTAGAAGAAAATCTTTGTTACCTTCAGTTAGGCAAAGATTTGCTAGAACTGACATCAAAAGCATGATCCATAAAAGAACAAATTGATAAATTTGACTTCATCAAAACTTAAAATGTCTGTTCTTCAAAAAATACAAGGCACAGACTTGGAGAAAATTTAATCCAGTCATTCCACTCTTAGGTATTTGCCCAGATACTGCATATGTCCATACAAAGACCTGTACATAAATATTTACAACAGATTTGTAGCAGTCCCAAGTGGAAACAATTCTAATGTCCAAACATCCATCAACAGGTAAATGGGACAACGAATTGTGGTATATCCAAATTATGGAATACTACTCAGCAATGAAAAGGACTATAAGCCAGTCACAAAAGAATAGATACTGTATGATCTCATGTTTATAAAACTCTAGAAAGTGCAAACTAATCTCTGGTGACATAAAACAGATCAGTGTTTACTTGGCAGGGGTGGGGGATGTGGGAAATGTTGAAAGGAGGGATTGCAAAGAAGCATAAGGAAACTTTTTGAGATAACGGATATGTTAAATTTCCAATTTGTGGTAATAGTTTCATTGGTGTATATATGTGTCAAAAATTGATTTATCAAATGTTTTAAATACGTATCGTGCGTGTCAATTATATTTCAATAAAGCTGTAAAGTACTTTAAGTCAATTATATTTTAAAGAGATCAAAAATTATTTCTAAAACATTTTTTATATTTCCTCACATTTCTACACTTCCACCACTTTTTTCACCACATAGCTAATGATATTTTAATAGAATAGTATACAAAAATCTTAAGACACTTATCCAATAAGAAATGAATATGAAAACTTTGTTCACAAAGTATGACATATTGAACTGTCTGACAAACCCTCAAGATGCCTTACAGGAAGAAAATGTACATGTCTTAAAGCCTCCCAGAGTAAAAAACCCTCAAAATGTCCAGTCTAATGTAAAAAGATAAGACTTATAACAATCATTTCAAAACACTTCAAGAAATCCTGTGTCTTTAGTTTTACATTCCATTATTTTAAAAATGCATAAGATACATACTTAGTACATTCTAAATTATTCAATTATCAGAATATTCATTTAAACAAACTATCCAATTCCTTAATCTCTCACTCTGTGAGTTTATGGACTTCCAGAGCTTGTTCAACTAATGTATTGTTGCAGCAACCAGGCGATCACCTCTCACAAAAAGACTTTTATTTTTTAATCGCATTTTGGGTAGATGAGTGTGTACTAAAAAGAGTCTGTGGGGGCCCTGGCAGGTTAGCTCAGTGGGTTAGAGCATAGCCTGGATACACCAAGGTTATAGGTTCCATCCCCAGTCAGGGCACATACAAGAGTCAACCAATGAATGTATAACTAAGTGGAACAACAAATTGATATTTTCTCTCTCTACTTTCTTCTTCCTCTAAAGTCAATAAATAAAAATTTAAAAAGAAAAGAGATTGTGGGCAAGAAAGACCTTGTAGAACATCTAATGATGCTCTCTTCAAATCACACATTTTACATATTAGTATGTAAATCTTTTAATGCAGAACAAAGACATGAGAAAGAGATTTGGCATTGTAAATAATAATAATAATAATAATAATAATAATAATGCCTGGCCCTGGCTGGGTGGCTCAGTAGGTTGGAGTGTCGTCCCGTCTACCAAAAGGTTGAGGGTTCTTCGATTCCCGGTTAGGGCACATACCTTGGTTGTAGGTACAATCCCCGGTCAGAGTGTGTACGGGAGGCAACTGGCTGATGTCTCTCTCTCTCACATTGATCTCTCTCTCTTTCTCTCTCTCTCTCTCTTTAAGAATCAATAGAAACATGTCTTAGGGTGAGGATTTTAAAAAAATGCCTGTAAGGAATAAGTTAACCCCTTTCACATATATTGGACTGTTTCACACTGTGAGTTAGGATTATTCATAACTGTAAAAAGATCTACCCCAAATATGAATATAATTACAACACCCTGTCTTGAAATAAAGATCCCAGTGTATGAAAAACCTCCCCTGCAAAGGACTTTGGGAGCAAAGAGATAGGCAGTCAGAGCTGAGAGAATAAAAAAGTCCTTTTTCTCACTTCATTCCATTAAAATTTTTGCAAGATACCAAACGGCGGAGGAAGTATTTGTTTTGAGGATGGTGAGGCATGTTTTGAAAACTGCAGAAAAGTATAGAGAAATGTAAGTATGGTTCTGGTTCCCAAAGATTCTCAGTGCTTTAATAATTGCTCAACAAGTATTGGGAGAAATCCACTGGAGTACACTATGTACTGCCATCGTAAAGAGCACACACACCAATAACTGCCCTGTCACTTAAATGTTTAGGTAACAGTCACTCATGCCAGAGAAATGCTATCATGCCAGGTTCCTAAGGTTCCCTGATTCATGACCCTGTATGTTGCAGTGCCTGACCCACATCAACCCTTTATTACCTATCCCCACAGGGAGTTACCAGGTAGGAAGCTCCACTGAAGAAAGTGACCTCATATGGAGTTTGCAGCTTGGTGAGACCTACATGCAGCAAGTCCACACTAACATTAGTACCATCCAGAAGGGACACCCGGCCCGTGATGATGGTCTTAGAATCCCCGGCTGCAGGAATGTCTGTGGCAGTTCATCGAGCTTCTCGGAGTCGTTCCGTCTCAGCATGTTTATGCACTTTTGTCACTGGACTGGGACAACGGGTGCAGCAGTGACAGAACAAGGCTGAGGAGGGGGCAGCCCCTCAGGGGATGCCAAGAAATGGCAATCTGAGGTGCAAACCCAAACCATGCTTAATCCCCCAGAGGAACCCCTCCACTTCTCTTGATTTTCCTATGTCTATCCAAATTTCTACCTGGTATTATTTCCTTCTTGAACAATTTGAGCATCTCTCTAATTTCTGGTCTATTTCTAATGCTTGATTTGTCACCTGAAATGCATTATATTTTCCTTCTTCTCTGCGTAACTGGCAGAATTATGACCCCCAAGAAGATTCTATGCTCTAATCCAGGGAGCTGTGGATATATTAACTTACATGAGAAAAGGTACTTTACAGATGTAATTAGGTTTACTAATCATTTGACCTTAAAATAGGGAGATTATACTGGATTATCTGGGTGAGCCCAACGTAATCATCTGAGTCCTTAAAAGCAGAAATGGAAGAGGAAGTCAGGGAGATTCAGAGCATAAGTAGAACTTGATGCACCATTGCTGGTTTGAAGATAAAGGGGGTATCATGAAAAGGGATGTGAAAAGCCTCAAGGAGGTGAAGACAGCCTCTAGATGATGGCCAACATAGAAACCGTGACCTCAGTCCTACAACCACAGGAACTGAGGTTAAGCTTGGAAGGTAATCCCAAACTCCGAAAGAGAGCTAAGCAAACTGACACCTTGATTTTAGCCTTGTGAGGCCATAAGCAGAGCACTCAGGGCACTCAGCTAACATATGCTTTGTCTGGATTTCTAACCCAACAAAACTGTAAAATAATAAATGGGTGTTGTGTGAAGCTACTATGCTTATGGTAGCTTGTTATGGTTGCAACAGAAAATACACCTAGTAATTTTTGGTTGGATGCCAGACATTGCAAATTGCACCTTTTTGAGTGCTGGATATTTATGTATTCCCATAAATATTCTTAAGTTTTGCTCTGGGACAGAAGTTAAGTTACTTGAAAATAGTTGGATCTTTCCGAGTCTTGTTATTTTATCTTTTTCAGAGTGGTTCTAGAGCACCCTTTATTCTAGGACTAATTTAACCCTACCACTGAGATTATACCTTTCTGGGGACCTTGGCTAATGTCTTCAGTATTACAAGGGTTTGCCATTCTGACTAGGGTGAACAAGAACAATTCCCAGGCCTGTTTGAGCCCTGGAAATTGTTTGGTCTGTTGCTTTCTAGTGGTTCCTTTCCTGGTGATTTTAGTTCACACATGCTCAGGTGAGTTCTCAGCCAGAGACCCAAGAGGACCCCTCTGCAATGCTCTGTGCTCTTTTTTCTTTGCAGCTCTCACCTCTCCAGTATGCTGCTCCACAAATTCTAGCCACCTAGGTCTCACTGAACTTCAATCTGTTTCCTCAACTCAGGGTGGTAATTGCTAAAGTTGCAGTGCTCTCCTTGTTTGTTTCCTTTCTCAAAGCAATTCACAGTCTTGCCCTGCCTGTTGTTCGATGTATAAAAACCATAATATCCTGTATTTTGTCCAGATTTCTAGTTGTTTAAGCTGGGAAGGTAAATTCAGTTTTTATTACTCCCTTATAGCTAGAAACAGAAGTCTCTGGGGGAACATTTTAAATATTGAAGAATGAATCTCATCCCAGGATGTCCGGGGGAAAGACCTGGGCATTTGCAGAAGCTCCCTTAGCAGTTCTAATATGCAGCCATGGTTGGGAACCATTGACCTGGATGATCTATAAAAATTCTTATTCATAGACAATATCTGCCATTGGTAAGTACTAACCATTCCCCAAGCATTCTGCTAGGTAAATGGTTATCTGTCTCATTTAATCCTCTGAAACGGATAGTTATCTTTACTTTATAGATGGGAAGGCTGGGGCTCAGGGAGGTTAGTGATCTGCCCCAAGTCACTAGTAAGCGAAAGAGCTGAAAAGTGAAACCAACCTGCCTGACTCCAAAGGCTCTTTCCACTCTGTGATACACCCACATCTTTCTAACATGATCATCAGAGTCTAGACTGCCTCACACTGGGTTCTGTGGAGACTGGACAGACCCATAGACCAGGATGCCCGGGACAGGGGCTGGGCTCTGCTCTTGGCTTTCCAGTGGCCTCACTGAAGGGCTGAGGCTGAGGGGACCCTTCAACCTTCTCCTCAACTCAGGGCGCCTCCTAACATTTCAACTCCCTTCTCTGTTCCTGCTTGAAGCTGCTGAGAAAAACACTCTTGGCCTCTTGGACTCCCCACTAACCCCTTAAAGATGGGGAGGCATTGGTTGCTATGGAGATGGCACAGCTGGAACTACCTGGTAGGGGCAGATTGGCAAGGAAGATGGCTTCTCTGGGTGCTTCATGCCACTCACACTTTAGAGGGGGTCTGGATATGACAGGAGAGGACAGTCTTAGGAGAATGTCATAGACCTGGCAGGATCCTTGGAGACTCTTTATCTAATGCTTTCGTTGTGCAAATGGGGACACCATGCTCAGGGACTATCCCAAGGTCATTCCAAGACCTGAAGGGATGAGATGGCAAAGTTTCCTATCCACCTGCTCACCCCTCCTAGGACCAGGGGCCTGCTAAGGGACTCCAGCTGCTCCTAGCACCCTTGCCAGAGAAAGCTCAGCCAGGAGGTTGTTCAGTGACCCACCCAGCATCCCTCAGGAGGCTGAGGCAGAGCTGAGGGCTCTACTGTGCAGGTTGCTGCTGTGGAGAGTTGAAGGGCTGCTCTATCCTGGCTCACCCGCCCTTTCAAGAGCCTTGATTGAGCCATGTGGTTCCCTTGGAAACAGAGCTGCTTGTCTCCTGGGGTCAGCAGCACTTAATCTGCAGTTACTGCAATTTTGATGCTAGTGGGGGAAGGGACCCAGGACTCCCTCTACATTCCTATACCATGCCCTACACCTGCTGCTTCTGAGAGCCCACACATGGCCCCTCCTCATTCTCACACCCAGCTTCCCCACCTGTGGACACACACACACACACACACACACACACACACTTTCTACCATGCTAGAGAGCTTTCAATGACTCTGTTTTCTAACCCCCAACTGAAAAGGAACAGTCATGTCCCTACCAATTACGTTCCCTTTGTGCCCCACGGTTGTGGAAGAACCAGACTTGGAACACCCTGTCATCTCTAATGCTATCTCCACAGCCTGAAAATCAGATTAGGGATGGGGTGAGGGGAGTGGGCCAGATAATCCTTTTTCCTTGCCCCTCTACCTCCTAAGAGCCTTCAATGTCTGTAGGGAAAGCCAAGGGTGCACTGGGGCATTACTTTGGACACAATGAGGTTTTAAATAATCTATATTATAATTCTTCAGGGCACACTCTGCTCCTGGCTGAGTCCTTTGAGGGCTGGCTTCCTGTCTAATCCCCGCTGTGGCTCCCTAGCACCTTGACACCCAGTGGGTTTGTGCTGAATAAAGATATTCTGGACTTCAGGAAGACAGAGATGCAAACATCTTGTGCCCTGATTCTGACGCAGGAAAACAGTTGACATCAAGGGGGAAAAAAGAGGCTTTTCAAGTGTCAATTAAGGTTTACCAGAGACCTAGGCAGAGATGAAAGGAGAGATGCAGCCAACGCCAGGAAACAAAAGTTTGACATGGGCCTGTAGTTTGGAGGATAGTACCTGAAATGAAGATAAACTGAGGGGGTGGGGAACTCTATCAGAACAATAAAAAATAACAATAAAGGCAACAACGGGACTTTTAACCACATTCAGAGGCTGGAGTCGCTGGAAGGTCCAGGTGGTGCAAAATTAAACCAGGACAGAGAAAGGAGCCTCAAGTCCTGCCTGGTGTCCTCCGTCAAGGAGCATGAACAGGAGCCTGGCATGGGGGCTCTTGATGGATGCCTGAATGACAGGGACAGCAAGGGGCAGGGCAGCCTTTTTAAAGGACGTTAATCCTCACCTGAGGGTCTGTTTATTGTTTTTCAGAGAGAGAGGAAGGGAGAGACAAAGAGAGAAACATCAATGTGAGAGAGAAACATCTATCAGCTGCCTCCCATATGTACCCCACAGGAATCGAACCCACAACCTTTTGGGTGTACACGATGACTCTCCAACCAACTGAGCCACTGACCAGGGCCAGCACTTTTTTAAAATTATAAAACAAATGCATGTATTTGGTAAAGAAATTAAAACTATATACAAAGTTCTAATACAAAGATCAAAATTTCTCTCTTCTCCAAACCAGTGCTACTCTCCAGAGGTACTTGTAGTTTCTTACATATCCTTCAAGATATTTTATAAATATAAAATACATACAGGGTGTCCTCCCAAAAATGTATACACACTTCAACAGCTGATACCTCAATTTTGAAAATGAAACGTATTTTAATAAGCATTGCCTTTATAATTATTCAAAGTATGTGTATACATTTTTGGGGACACCCTATATATACAAATTTTTTAAACACAAATAGAATCATATTGCCAGACAGTTCTGCATTTTTATTTGACTTAATATGTCAGAGCTCTTTCCATGTCAGCCCTGGTAGGTCTGTTTCATTTTTTCTAATGGCTGAAGAGTAGTTCATTTCATAGGTGTGTCAGTGTGACCAGCCACCTGGTGACAAATCTTTAATTTGTTTCTAGTGCTTTTACAGTCTTATAATGAATATCCTAGTACATCTTGTTTGAATTATGTGATCAAATCCCTAAAGGAAAAGACATAAGCATTTAAATTTTTCATAAATATTACTAAACTATCCCTCAATTATTGCAGCAATTTACGTTTTCACCAACCATATATGCAAGTGCTCGTTTCTCCAGGTCCCAGTCAGCATTAGGTTTTATCAGGTTTAGTCGCACTGTTTTACCTTAATCGTAAGAGCCTGAGCATAGGTTCACATGCCTATTGGCCTTTTGTATTTCTTGTGCCTATAAACTGCCTACTCATATCCTCTGCTGGTTTTCTATTCTTTCTATTATTGATCTCTAAGACCTGCTTGCCTGATAGAAAAATTAATCCTGTGTCATAATTGAGGCAAGCATTGTTGTAATCAGCTTTTCTTTTGGAGAGGTATTTTTTGCATAGGTAGGTTTTAAAATGTTTGTAAAGCCAGACACTGTGATTTTGTTCTTCCTGGTTTTCAGGGCAGTTTGGTTTTCTGCTTTAGACAAGTTTGCCTTCCGGTGTGAACAAGTTATCTTTGAAGCTTCTTGAAGAACTAGCAGGTATGTTCACAGAACCTGAAACAGCAATCCTTGAAAAACCATGAAACACATGAGAGTAGCAAAAAGAGGTCAATTAACATCCCAGTTTTCCAAAGAAGAGAAAGATAGATTCCAGAAATTTATACAAATTAATTTTATCCTAGTTCCAAGTAAAACTGGAGAGCAGATCACTAAGCAGGTGGTTTGGGGACAATTATCAAAGGGCATGTGGGCATCAGGAGCTGGCATGATGTGCCCACGAGGAGGTCATGCCAAACCCACGAAGCCCCCTTTCTTGTTAGGGTCCTGTATAGATGAATCAGAAGACTGTTGGGGACCTAGAACTTGCAGTGGGGCATTTGATAAAGTCTCTCAAGACTCCCCTGTGGACAGGATGTTAGCCAGATCCATAGCTGGCTGAACAACTATGTCCAAAGAGATTAATTAACGAATCAGTATCAAGTAGGATGGCTCTCTAGAGGCTACAGGGCTTTCTCTAAACTTGACCATGTCTTGTTTAATGCTCTTATCAGTGCCTTGGATAAAGGCACAGAAGGGCACTAATCAGATTTACAGAGGACACAGGCTGGGAGAGAAAGCTAATACAATGGGATGCTGGAATCAAGATACAAAAATGTATTGACAGCTTGAAAAAGGGTTAAGAGGGGTAAATGTAAAACCCTGCACTTTGGCAGGGGTGGGGTGGGGTGTGTGAATAAGCAGACCTTGGGAGAGATAAGAGTTAAAAGCAGTAATTTATGTGTAAAAAGACAGGCAGATTCCAGATGTGCCTGGCTGCAGAAGAAAAGCCCTAGGGCCCTCCAGGGACTAGTCCACTTGGCTCCTTGATGCCCTCGTCATGAGGAACGGTTCCAAGAGAAGGACATTCACCTGGAGAAGGCCTGAGGGGACATGCTACTAACATTAACTGTGGCAGGGCCATCCTGAGAACAGAGAGCAGACGGATGCCTTTTGGCTCCAGCTGGCTGAGTGAGCTCCAGCTGGTACAATTACAAGGAGAAAACCGGGCTCACAGAGAAAAATGCCCTAAACAGCAGATTGCCCAGGAGTCAGATCCATGCCCAGGCTGGGAGCTGTCTGGCCACGTCCTGGCCCAGGTGCTAAGGCTCACACAGATCCCTTTGCTGTAGCTTTGGATACCATGAAAGTTCAAGGTCACCTTCGAATGCAAATGCAGCATTAAGATAACTTCTATGTACAAATCCTGGATCCTCCATTGAGCTTCTTAGGCACACATTCTCCCCGCCTTACCCCCAATCTTGGAAGCTCCAAAGACATTTCAGGTACTGGTAGCAGCCCAGTCACAAAGAAGAGGTCCCAGCATCTGACGTCTGGTCTCATTTTCAGAGACCTCGTGAACCCCTTGGGCAGAGAGGGACAAGCACCTCCCTGGAGCAGAGCATGGATGGGGGCTGGCTGGGAAAGGAGCTGACTTCTGAAAAAAACTTGTTCTTCTGTCCCTTTAGGCACCCCTTTTTGTGGTTGGAAGCCACTCACATAATGTGACATGCCCAGGATCACAGACTGAGCTAGTGTCCGGGGTACGTCACAATCTTTGGAGTTAGCTTGTCACAGGAACTGCATACCACACACCTCCAGGCTCAGGTGTGACCACTGCTCAGCCCACCAGGCCAGCCTTGGGCTCCAGAGGACCACCACCCTCATGAGCATATCTGAGGGTGGTCAGCCAGGAGGTCCCGTTTGTCCAGCCAGCTTTTGGCCCCACATTTAATACGCCAAACAAACACCATCTCCAGCCACTTCCTGTCACACAGTCACTTCTGCCACACATTCAGCAGCCCAGAGTGCCCTTTCAGTCGAGGGGCACCCCAGCTACTTCATCTCCCACCACCACGTCCACCCTCTGCTGGCACCTGCTTCCTGCTTCCTCCCCTGCCTTCCATATGCCCTCCTGCCCCTCCCATCAGCCCAGGCCTGCTCCCAGCTCTGAAGTCATTTCTCAAAGCCTCCACCCCACTTGCTTGCTGGGGGAGGGGACTGAGGATTATCTGCCTCAGGCTTTTAGAACCTCAGCTTTCTCTGTACAAAATAAAGATGGTCTTTCAAATTCCTCCTGCATCCAGCATCTAATATCCTAGCATTTTATAAGCTTCTGCGAGTCCGAAATCCAGTAACAAATGGTTTGCATATATGAAGTGCCTATTACCTGCCAGGCTCCGTGAGCAGTGGGCAGTATCTTGTCCGTGCCTGCAGAACCCCCGAGAGGTAGGCTGCCCCGTTTTGCCCAAGGGGAGACTGAGGCAGCACTGAGAGGCTATGTAACTTACCCACGAGGAGTGAGCTGGCCAGTGCAGAGTCTGACAGAAGCCGGGTGGTGGTGTGCTCTGGGTCCACACCCGAACTCCCGAGTCCCAGTGTGGCTCAAGCTGCAGAAGAGTCTGGAGTCTGTGCTTCCGTCTCATCTGTGATCAGGATTGGGGGCCTAAAGATCAAATGAAACTCTTCTGTCCTGACAGCCCCAGGCTCAGGGAGTGGTGATGACCCCCCCACTGTCAGGGGAGTCTCCAGGAACCCCACCCCCCAAAGCCATTACCCACCCCAATTTGTTCCAAGGCCAGGATGACAGGCGGTGGCCTTCCAGTGCAATAGGACAGATTTGGGTTAGGCAACAAGGTTTGTTAAAAACTAATTTTTAATTTTTGTCCAAGTGAAAAAACCAGACAGGCCAGCAGGGCTTTTCTGAGAACAGCCTCCTTCCTTGAGCCCCACCCCTCAGCCAAGGGGCCCTGAGGCAGCTCTTTCAATGCTTTCAGCAGCTCCTTCAGGCAGTTCTTTCATCTTTCTAAATGATGCGATTTGCTGTTTCTTGTCACTGACTTTAGCCATTTCTATTGATGTGGATGGAGGATTTCTGACAGGATCTGTACAAGTGCTGCAGGAGGGCGGGAGAGAAAGGAGGTCTTTTTCTGGAAAACAGGGGTTGAGGGGCTGGGGTCTAGGGAAGGGGGGTGGCCTATTTGTATGAGGGATAGAGGGATGGCCCTGCTAAGGGGCAGGGGACAGCCAAGGAGTCTCTGGCTCAACCATCCAAGCCCAAGGCACCCCACGGTTCCAGGACTAAATGAGTGAGTCTCGGCTCAGAGAACAAGCCTTACGTATTCCCACCTCCAGGCTGCATGAGACGTGCTTGCTTCCTCCACTCCTCCCTGGAGTGTCCACTCTGCTTTTTAGCCTTATGCCTAAATTCTACTTGTCCCTCTAGCCCCAGCTCAGTGCTTCCTCCTCCAGAAAGCCTCTTGGCCTCCCTGCCTTTCCCATTCCTTGAGTTTCTGAAAACTGGGCCATCAGAACAGCACAGCTCATACTTCTCAGTTCTCTGTCAACGCGGGGTGCATATCTGGCCTCTGTAGTCAGACATCAAGGTCTGACAGCTCGCTGACATCCCCAGTCCTGAGTTGTGCCCCTGATCCTCACGGGGGCTCAGGACACTGGGTTGTGGTGATTATCGTGGGTTCTGCTGGAGGCCCCACAGCAGGGAGGCAGTGAGTCCATTAGATCCTAGGTGAGTCCACATCTCTGCTGCCTGGGATTCTGAAGGAATAAATGTCCAAATTGCCCTTTAGAGTTTACAAAGCACTTTTATAACCACCCTGTGCATTATGCATTATCAACTTTCCAACTTGAAGGATGAATTAAATGAGGCTCAGAGGGGCTTTCCGGAAGTCCCACAGCTAGAAGGAGCAGAATTGGCTAGAAGTTCGGGTCTTCAAATTCATTCCTGTCCCAGGGCCCTGTTCAGCCCCCGCCCCACACACAGGCCTGGGTATTGGACAAAGGCTGATCTGGGCAGCTGCCAAATCGTGCAAGGGAAGAGGTCAAGTGTCTTCCAGACTGACGTGAGCCAAGGGCCCAGCTGCTTCCTGCTCACTCACCTGGAGCTCTGTCAGCAGCATCTGCATTGTCATGTAGCTTTCATCACCAGGCCCTTGTCCCCGAGATCCAGCCAAGTCACCAGCTCACCTGTGGGAAACACCTTCATGAGTACCCACCTCTCAGGGATACACCTGTAAATATTGATTGCAGTCTTGTCAGATGGTTCTCACATCTGGGGAAACTGAGGCTAGAGTGGGGCAGCACTTGGCCCAGTGCCAAACTGCCAATTGGCAGCAGTTAGAACTTGGGCTCCTGACTCCCAGCTGAGGGGTTATTCTTACATTTGCAGGGCTTCACCAATGGAGTGGGGTCATGTACAAATGAGGGAGAGAGAGTATATAGCATGTGCCCCTCGGTGGTGGGAGACGTGTGTGCCCATAGCCAAGGGTGTGGGTGTCACTATCCATAGGTAGGCTTCTCTTCACTATAAGACAAATGTCAGAATGTATGAAAGCCTACAAGTTTACTATCGCCTCAACCAAAGCAAGTTACAGGATAATGGATGATTCCATTTAGTTACATAAACATGCACACATGAATATTTTCTTAGATCAAGTTGCGATAACAAAATGCCACAAACTGGGGGACTTAAACAACAGAAATTAAAATTTTCACTCTTCCTGAGGCTGAGAAGTCTAAGATATCAAGATCTGGCCAGTTTTGTTTCCGATGAGAGCTCTCTTCCTGGCTTGCAGATGGCCACCTTCTCAATACAGCCTCACCATGGCCCTTCCTCACTATGTGTGGGGGGGAGGGGGAGGCACAAAGTCCCTGGTGACTCTTCTTACAAGGACACTAATCCTATAGGATCTGGCCCCCACCCTTATGACTCATTTAACCTTAATTACTCCCTTAGAGGCCCTATCTTCAAATACTGTCACATTGGGGGTCAGGGTTTCAATGTACGGATTTGGGGTAGGGACATAAACATTCAGTCCGTAACAAATATACAACTAATTTGTGTGAGTGTGAGAGTGTGTGTATGAACGTGGTATGGAATCAGCTGTTCCCTTGTCCTTGCAATTTCTTCTGTGACAACAATATATTTGCTGTAAATGTTACAACTTTTAAGAAAAAAACAAATCAACCACAAAGAAGCAGGAGGAGAGGAGGAGAGAGGACAGTCTTACCAGCCTCCTTGTCTACAGGCTCACAGTGACAGTGATCATAGACACTATCTAAAAAGTGAAAATTCAGCCAAACACCTAGATATTTCCAAACAGCGGATGGCCTGGAATACCTCCATTCCTTGGCTGGGTACTGTCACCCTCAACTTGTCATCTATCATTTTCTGTGACGAGAACCTGGGTGGGTGCTCCATTCGGGTCCTGAGGGCTGCAGGTCTGGAAGGTATTTAGCACACATGGCACACCCCTGCCTCCCTTTAATTGTCCAGCAGAGGAGGTCTCGATCATTCTGTGGCCCTTCCCCTGCCCTGCTCTGCCTCCAGGTCCAATGGACAAGGACAATTTAGTCCAGTCCTCGGCCCATTCTCTGGAGGTCCAGCCAGCAGCAGACAGACATTTGGAGCAGGCACATCCAGAGGCATGAAGGAAAATCAATGTCCCATTTATCCAAGGACTCAGACTTCCCATGTCTTCGAGATGAGCAGTCCGCAACCACAACCACCGGTACCAAAGGGAAACTGCAGGCCCAGAGAGAAAATCCATTTCCCATGACAGTACCCAGCAGTCCTCATGCCCATCCTGCTCTGCCATGAGCTGCCTCCTAGCTGTGGGGAGGGCACACCCCCACCCACACAGAGCCTGGAATAGGAGGGTGACACCGGCTTTTCCCTCCCCCACCCCACTCCCCCAGTGGCTCCTGACAAGCTTGGCAGCTGGAGTCCTAGGGAGCAGCTGAATCCATCACCGGGGTCAAAGACAGGGCCTGGGTATGTGTTAAAACAAGAAAACCAATCAGAGCTGAAAATGAAAGGCAGTGGAGGTGTGAAGCAGGGAGGAAGACTGCCAGACAGGATGCTGCATGGCTGGCGGGCCGTATAGCCGGTGCCCTCACACCTGCCCCCCAGTTACTGTGGGTCCTCCTAGGTGCCCCGCCACTCTGGGAAGCAGGTGGCCAGTGGGAACCAGGGGCTGCCCCTCTCAGTCTAAGGAGCAGGGCCCCAGCCCAGGGCTGAAGTGACAAGGAGATGTGGGAGAAAGAACCTCCAGATTTATAGTCTGTCCGTAAGAGCCTGTCAAAGTTGGTGCACAGATGTCCATTGTGTGATACCTAGGATGAGCCAATCATCACCCATCAGGAGTGGTCTGGGGTCCTTGAATGACAAGCCCAGGTGGCCTCTGGATTCCAGGTTCCAAAGCCCCTCCCTCTCTGTCAGAGCTGGGGGAGAGGAATGTGGAGATGCCAGGTCCAGGGACAGGAGGCTGATACCAACCAAGCCTGTGTCCTAGGCCTGGCCCACTTACCCATGCCATTGAATCCTGTGTCAGCCTGTGAAAGAAACACTATTTTTGTTCCCACAGACTGAAACTCCAGGTGCTAAAGTGACTTGCCCAGGGTCACAGAGCTGTGCAGGAACAAACACAGCAATGAGTGGACAGCTGGGTGTTGCTGGGAATAGACTGTCCCTGTTAAGGCAGCCATTCTCACCTGGGCTGTGACCACAGTCTGAGCCTTTTTAAGGGGTCCAGGGCCTCCACATTAAGTCCCTGGGGCAGATCCAATCATGGACCATTCAATAAATACTTATGGAGCACCTACTGTGTGCTGGGCACAGGCCACAATGAAGCCAGCAAGGCTCCTGTCCTCATAGAATTTACAACTCAGAAGAGGACAACATACACAGTCCTTCTTCCTAATGTCCCCTCTGTGAGACCCTGCAGCAGGAGACAGATCATTGGCCCCAGGATTGCCACTTGTCTGAGCTCCCATTTTACAGAATGGAAAGATGAGGCCTGCTGTCACACAAAGGAACATGGCTGAGTGGCTCAGCTCCCTACGGGCCCTCCTTGCCCATGAGGCAGCAGGGCCTGTGCTCTCATTGACTGCATGGCTGAGGGATGAGGCCACCACCTGGGGCACCTGGGAAACAGCCCAGCAGGAAACAAAGTGAACAGAAGAGATAGGATGGGAAGCTGGTGCCCGAGAGGCTGGCTGTGAGCCTGGGTGACACACAGAGCCTGGAAATGAAGGGACTGGGCAGAGTGAGGCATAAAGAAAGCACACTGTGCTGGGAAGCTCAGGGCCAGGCCACCAATAGCAGGACTGGATTGGGGGTTCTGGGGGACCACCAATAGCCAGAACTGGATTGGGGGTTCTGGGGAACTGGGACACCAGGCTGGGCCAGCAGGGTGCCTTCTTCAGGCCGGGGAGCTGTGGGAGCTCTAGGCTCTCATCCTCACTCTGCTCAGAGCTCCCAACAAGAGAGCAGAGCCAGGTGGCACGGTCAGGCTGACAAGGTGACTGCTTGCTCTTGGAGAAAGAGAGGCCAGCCCAGGTTGAGCTCCCATTTTCCCCTCTGCCTGGCCACCTCGGCTGACAGGCCCAATTGCTCATGCTGGCCTTGGGCATCCAGCAAAACCCCGGAGAGGGCCGGCAGCCGCTCTATTAACACACAATCCAGTGGCCCAGCAGCTGCTGACACTGGGGTTAATTAAATCTATCTCCCCATCAATTCTCATTCAACTACTATCGACAGCCATTAGATGGGTGACAGAGTGACAAGGAAACAGTAATAGACTTGTCTTAACCCTCATGCTGTGTGGAGAGGGGGCTCCGCACTAAGGTCTCCCAGGAGAACCCCACCCTCCTGCGGTTGTCCCAACCCCCACCCAGGTAGAGCCTCGCTCAGCGGAGAGGCTATTTCCCCTCCCCCCACCTGGTTGCCAGCCGGGCTCACCGCACCCTTTGTTCACTTTACAAGTTCTTCCTGGGCATCTCCTCTATGCCAAGCCAGCAGGTAGAGAAGACCATGGCAGGACCCAACTCAGGTCCTCCTTTGCCAAGTCAAGTTTATCCAAGGCTGTCCCCTCCAAGAAATCTCAGGCCAAACCCAGCTCCCATAGCCCTGACCCTCCCTGCCACCCAGACCCCCTGTGGCCGGGGGAATAATGCCCCTCCAAAGACCTCCAAGCCTAATGCCTGAGCAGTGCCTATGTTATCTCACATGGCAAAAAGTGCTCCAATGTGTGATTAATTTAAGGATCTTGAGGAGAGATCATCCTGGACTATCCATGGAGGCTCCATGTCATCACAGGGTCCTCAAAAGTGAAGGAGAGAGACTAGCGAGTTGAAGAAGATGCGACAAGAGCAGCAATATGAGAGGCGCGCAATGTAGGTAAGACCAGCCTTTGCCGGCTTTGGAGACAGAAGGAGGGAGGCCCTGAGCAAAGGGATGCGAGAAGCCTCTAGACTCTGGAAAAGGCAAGGAAATAGACTCTCCTTTAGAAATGTAGTCCCCCTAACACCTTCATTTCAGCCCAGTGAGACCCATGACAGACTTCTGACCTCCAGAACTGCGAGAAAATACATTTGTGTTTTAAGTCACTAAGTTCGTGGTCATTTGTTACAGCAGCAATAGGAAAGTAACACCTCTCTGCCCATTCTATGATCTGACTACACCAGGCTACCTGCGGCTGTGTAAGCATCCCATTCACATCTCCCTGCCTTAGCACACACTGTACCCTCCACCTGCAGTACTGTTCCTGGCTAGTAGCCAATGTCTTACTTCAAAACTCTCCCCAACACTTCCTCTGTGAAGCCTTCCCTGATTTCCCCTCTTTGTGAGGGCAGTCTCATCCTTGAGCTCCCACTGAACTTGCATGTTCCTCTCTTTGAGTGTGGCTCAATTTTGCACTTGGTGTGAACTATTTATCAGGGAGTTTTATCTACCTGTATAACCCCAGATTCTCTCACGTATGGCACTTCAGGAAACATTTGCAAAATGAGGGTCATAGGATGGCCTAGTCTACTTTATACTACCTGAATATGGAAGTAGTAAAGCCTGGTGGTTGAAAGGGTATGTTCACATCAATTTTACACCAAAAGAAAAAATTAAATATTAAACTCCAGCTAATATTTATGATGAGGTATTTAGTGAAAATACACAAATGTTTACAACTTTTGTTTTTATTGATTTCAGAGAGAGGAAGGGAGAAGTAGGGAGAGAGAGAGAAACATCGATGATGAGTCATTGATCAGCTGCCTCCTACATGCCCTCTATTGGGGATCGATCCCACAACCCAGGCATGTGCCCTGACCAGGAGTCAAACCTCTATCTCCTGGTTCATGGGTCGACACTCAACCACTGAGCCATGCCAGCCAGGCTACAACTTAATTTTAAATGCACCAAAAATAAGACTGAAGGGTAATGGGAGGGTACATGACCAAGTGATAAAACAAGCTTAGTAAAATGTTAATAGTATATGGCTGTTCAATGTAAAATTCTGTCAACTGGGCTGTATGTTTAAATTTTTTCATAATATTGGGAAAAAGGTATACACCTGTGATGGTTAATTTTATGTGTCAACTTGTCTGGGCTTAGGGATGCCCCTATAACTGGTAAAACATATTTCTAGGTGTGTCTGTGAGGGCGTCCCCAGAAGAGATTAGCATTTGAATAGATCAACTGAGTGAAGATCCGCCTTCACCAACGTCAGTGGGTGTCATTTAATCTCTTGAGGGCCTGAATAGAACAAAAATGCAGAGGAAGAGGTAATTTGCCCACTGCTTGACCTGGGGCATCCATCTCCTCTGTCCCTTACACAGTGGCACTCCTGGTTCTCAAGCCTTCGGACTCGGACCAGGACTAACACCATCAGCTCCCCTGGTCTCAGGCATTCAAGTTTGAACTGGAGCTGCACCACAGCTTTCCCGAATCGCCAATTGGTAGGTCATGGGACTTTTCAACCTCCATAATCATGTGGGTCAATCCTTTACAATAAATCTCTCTATAGATCCTATCGGCTTCGTTTCTTTAGAGAACCATAATGCCCTAGAACTAGACAGTGGCTCTACCACTTCCCAATTATATAAACTTAAGCAAATTGCTTAACCTCTCTGGGCCTCAGTTTCTCATTTATAAAATGAGTTAATAATCCCTGGCATGGTGTTATTGTGAGGACTGAATTAGTGAATACACATGAAGTACTTAGGAGTAACCCAGGTGCCAAAGAATGTTAGCAGTCATCATGGTCTCTCTCCCTGGTAAGCCCCCTTCTCATTCATCTCTATCCCCAGAGTCACCAAGCTAGGCATGGCAGACACTTGGGAGCCTCTTGGTGGCCTGGGGAGAGGCTCTCCCAGGACTGTGGATAGAGGGGAGAGAAAAGTATCTGCCAGTCAGCCTATTTTCCTTGGTCTGAAGGAGGGGATTGAGGATCTTCCCAAACTTTACAGCCAGCAGACAGGCACTGCTGCTTCTGTCTCCTTGGCATCAGGGCAGCCTTGGAAATTCCAGGCAGAGGGAACAGTCCAAAAGGCATAAAAGCGCGAAAGCGGTTTCCGGAAGCAGCAGCAGTTACTGGTGGTAACCAGAGCTCACTGGACAAAGCATCTGAATTTCCAGTCATGGGCTCAGTGGGGAAAACCGTGTTCATGTGTGCTTAGGACAATTACACTTGAAATATGGAGAATGAATGAATGGGAGGGCAATGGGGAATGGAAGCCCAGAGGCCAGTTAGGAAGCTCCTGCTGCAATCTAGGGTAGACATGAGAGGCAGCGGCAGACTCTCACGTATGTAATTTATGTATGACTCTCCTCTTCCAAGTCTACAAAAAGAATTGTCTTACTCAACATTGTCTCTAGCTTTACTCCAGGTCTGACACAACAGGTTCACACTAGCTATTAAATTCAGTCAGTGCCCTTTGTACCCCGCCTCACGCAGAGGTCATCAGAACAGGAATGATCGAATCCACCCACAAGCCACCCAAGTAGGTGCTTAGTAAGTTTGAGAAAATAAACCAACCCCTGCTGGGTGAGGAGGGCACAGCTCATGGGGTCCTGGTGCTCATGGGAGGGAGGGAAAAGGGATTGGATTTTTACTGCCCAAGCCCTAGAAGGGGAACTTCAAGGCAGAGTGGGACGAGACTATACCATTCCTCCCCTCTGGGCTTACAAAAGGGATCAGCATCTTGCAACCAGAATTTGAGCCATGCAGGAAAGGCTCAGGCAGGAATGAGGTCCCTGGGTCAGAGGAACCCAGAGACCCAGAGTGATCAGGGACAGGAGGGGCATCAGCTTCAAGTAGCTCACGGTGGGCTTTAGAGTGAAGGACGGCGCACTGAGACTGGTAGTCAGGAGGGGTGCAAGATGGCAGTGCAGAAGGCTCCAAGGGTAACCCGTATTGGAATAGGGAAGACAGCTGAGGCCATTTACCCTGTACAGAAAGGCTCATGGGCAAGTCTAACCAGGATCCTATAGATGCTGCCATGTGTAGGTATCAAGGTAAGAGTCAGAGGGCTCACGGGCTTTAGGTGACAGGCTAGCCTCCAGCCTATTGAAAGAATGAGGCAGTGGCCTAATTAAGACCACAGAACACACATCCAGAACATCTTAAATGTGGTCACACGATGGCCATATCCATGTGAACAGACTGACTGAAGTAGAAGAGGAATTTATTGATTAGATAGTATGTAGCCCACATATTTACTCAGGGCTAGAAAACAAGGCTCAGCCAGAAATACAACCCCCCAAATCACAGACAGAACTGCTTCAGGATCCCGCTGTTGCCACCTCCAAGCATGAGTTGTGAGTTAGCTGAGAAAGCGAGTTTCAGATACTTTCATTTCTGTGGTAGGAAGACACTGACACGTCTGGAGGGGAAATACCCGGACAGAAGGAGGATTTGGGTTCACAGCAAAAGGAAAGACATCCTTAAGCATTCACTAAGTGCACTCCTTTTACTACCAAACATCAATATCCTGCTCTTCCTATACCTTAAGAAAGCGCGATGCAATTTTTATTTCGGCCCCCACCCCTGGCCCCGGCCAAGAACACCCAAGTGGACCACATTCTGCTGCCATCCAAGAGAAGGTGGTGCCCATTCCTTTTCAGTTCTATCCCAATCCTGTCATGATACTGTGACCTAAGGACTAAAGCGTGCAAACTGTCTCAGTGACACCTTGTATTAAAGAGGTCGACACTGGTCATTGCAAGGAGGATAATGTAGACCATCGTTAAGGACCTTTTATTACAACAGTTACAAGGCCATGGTTATTTGTGACTCATCTTCCAAAACAAACTCTGTTGTTCCCTTCCCCTTAATCTAAGACTTCAGCTGGTGGAGTGATCCAAACTTTAATTACTGGAATAAGTATACCCTTGGTAGTGCTGCTAATGTAAGGCTGCTGTGGTCTACTACCTGCCCCAGTATTAGAGGTGTTGTCAGGGGGTTCCCTGGATCACACCTATACTTCCCCTGCCTCTGTTGCATAGGATGATCTTGTTTCCTTCGACATCATCAATTACCCCAGCCAACATTATAAAAAACCCTTTATTTGCCTGTTCCAAGTAGCAGAGAAATGACCAGAGGCTGTCTCCACTTCTAGTTCGGTGATAAAATTATATCCCCTGGTAGAATTATTCTCTCCCCTAATTACTCAGGCCTTTAAACTAGGAGAGCCCAGAAACCCAAGAAAGGAGATCAAGTTTTATGAGTGGGACCCTCTGATGTTACAGTGAGAGGGTCCATGTCCATTTCTACCACTCAGTACCTGGATCCAAGCAGTCTGGCTGTGAGGGGAACACCATCACATTAGTCTCTGCTTTAGAGCGCATACCACACCCTCTCTGACAGTATCTCGACCTCCCAAGGCAGGAATCCCAGGTAACAACATGACAGAAGTTTCCATAGACTCTTCCAACACTCTCTAAGGCTGGCCTTTTGGGGAGATGGAGTACATGCTAACACAAGGGGATTCCATGGGCTTCGGCCTATTGATTTACACTAAGAAGCGAGTTCCTTCATCAGATGCAACACTATATAGGGGACAATGAAGCTGAATGTTATATTCACATTCATGATCAGTTTTAACATACTTGTTAGGCAGGGAAAGATGTAAATCCAAATAAGGATCTGTTCTGGTAACAGCAAATAGCCACTTCCATCCATGACAGGAGTCCAATCAAGGGATCCTACCATCAGGTTTAAGGTGCTTTAAGCAGGAGCCCAGGGTCACTGTTGCAAGCAAGTTGGTCTATCCGCCTTCATGAGAAGTTCAAGCTGATTCTATGCATGGCCTTGATTTTATCCCTATAGCACTTCATTCATGAGTCCATTAAGCAAGCACTGGAGTGCCCGGTGAAGGAAGCAGCCAACCAGCTTATCTAATTGAGACTCCCCTCCAGAGTAGGCCTTTGCAAATGTTCACAAGACTATCGTCACATTTCGGGTCCATTCTAACAATTCCATCGCTATACTTCCTCCTTAAGCCACCAGTCACTAAGCATATAATCTTGCTCCTTCTAAGATTATGACCAACCAACCAGTCACACCCTTAGCCTCTGACAACAGATCTGTGTAGATCTTCATTTTAGACCATGTGTCCTTCTATGCAAACCATAACAAATGACCTGCCCTAAGTGCTGCCTATTAGGAAGAGTTCCTTCCCTGTGGTCCTCCAAGGTCACCTTGAGTGGGACTAGAATGTCAGAGCAATCTATATCCAACTGATACCAATATATTGTCCAGAACTATTTTTAAGTGTCTAGGTTTTTCTCCACGCGTCATAGGTAGCAGTGTGACAGGTTTAGTCATACAATGTAACCAACTGCTCATGCAATTTACATGTGTTCTTAGGACCTACATAGGCCCTCTCGCTTACATACAACTTTCATTTGATGGACCCCTAGACGTGCCCAATGAGGGCTGGGTATGTTAACTAACACCTGGTCGGTATAAGCAGTATTTGCTTTCTACCAGAGACCAAATAGAAAGTCAAGCACCACTTCAAGAGCACTTACTTGCAGATGGCAGCCTGGCTTTGCCCAAAAACCCTAGCGGCTTCCACTGAGATGCTATTAGAGCTTGCCAAAAGTTCCATATAGCATCCCAGTTTGCTACAGACACTTGGACACCAACATCCTGCTGGGTCATGAGAGCCAAGGGGCAAAGCTGCCCGACTGCATCCTGTTCTGGCGTCTCCTCTTGCTCTGGGCACCACTCAGAGCCAGCCTTTCATGCCACCACTGAAGCTGGAGCAAGGATGGCACATGCTGTCTTCAAAACAAAGTAGCCCATCAAGGACTGTGCTTCTTACCACCGACAAGCAGATAGAAGAAGTAAGGTCCAGCAACAGTGTGTCTACGAAAGCGTGGCTTTGGGCAACAAACCACTCCCAGCAAGAAATGTGTGCCAAGTCAAGACAGAGCTGGAGTGGTTGCTAGACAGCTTTAAGGACATTTTGTTCTCAGTGACTGTTTTGTTTCCACATGGCACAGGCTGTGAGAGTCTCAGACCTTCATACCAGCTGGATTATCACTGCTTTCAGCTTCAACTGGGCTGACAGACCAGACCATTTCTCTTAAAATCTAGTTCCTTGCAGCCAGCCCAGCTCGTGATTTTCCCAGGCAGGGTTCTTTGTCACAGGCAACAGAAACCAATTTCTGACACTTAAAGCAGAAAAGGAATGCACGGTGAGGGCTGGAGTAGCTCGTAGAATCCTCTGGACTGCTGATGTCTAGGGCTCCAAGGCCACACAGCAGACCTGTCTCACTGATGAGGATAGCTCAGCCCCCACCACTGAGCGCTAGATGCTACAGACAACACTGCTGATGGGACACAGATGTGGCCATTTCTAGTGCTACCTGGAGCTTGATCTTGTTGCAGTTGTCACAGTTAGCAGAGACAAGGGTATCATCCAAAATTCTGGAATCTTTGCCTCAGTGGCTTCTATTACAAACCCAGGGAGGGCACATCTAGTCAGTGGAGCCAGGGTGCTATTCCACATAGATGCCTGGCCTCAGACATCCACTGAGGTAGATACCAGAAGGCTCCCACAGAGTAAGGTCAGCACCCAGCAGTAATACAGTGGTAGGAACTGGGCAACAGAAACAGAACTGAGAGGCTAATGTGAACCCTTCCTTTCTCTTGGGAGCCTTACCTTGTCAGAAATCCTTCTTTCCTCTCTTCAACGTCCCTGACATCGAACACTTTCCATCCATAGTTATACAACAGAATTTAGTTTCTCTAGAATTAAAGAAGAGACTCCATCTCTCTGTACCCTACAACCTTTTCCAGTTGACACTTTCTTATTTTTTACAGCTAAGCCCACACTCTTCATTCACAATACTCTATCTGCCCCAATCTGACAGCCCACCCTTATCTTTATACTTTTCCTAAGTTCTTGTGACCCTCCCCTTCCCCTGAAGAAATATCTGCCAAGATGGACTTCTCATTAGCTGGGCTCAAGTTTATAATCAGAGTCTAGTGACTGTTCCTGGCAGAGAACTCTCACACACTCTGCATTTTGGGAAAAAGCCACAGACTGAGCTTTCAACCTTCTGTACTGTGCTCCTGCCCCAAGTCAACTATCATAAGGGAGCTCTTGCTTCCCTCTTTTGACCAGTGGACTGAGACCTGCCCCATCCAATTAGAATTGCACAATTATATACTCATTTGCATCTGTAACGACCAATCAGAATTCACAATACCAACCAATCAGAACAGTATGACTAGAAACCTCATTTGCATAAAACTGGACCAATGAGGAACCTATGCAGGAATTTTCTCTAGAAAAGGCAGCCTCCCCTGTTTCTGGGGAGCACACTTTGGGTTTCCACCAGATGCTGAGTCTACCCAGCGTGCAAACTATTCACCTGAATAAAGTTTCAAGAATTTTCATCAACAGTCTCCAGTAACCTACAAGTAGCTAATCCCCAAACGACACATTTGTTCTCATCTTTTTCTGCTGCTCTGGACAGAACCAGTGTCAGAGTTTACAGGGTTCATCTTTGGCCTGCTTCTCAGTCTGTAGCCTGATTTCAACCTCCCAGATCTTCAGGTACAGTCAGTACACCAATGACCAGTCTCTGGCCTAGACTGCTTCTGGCCTCCAGCCAGATCTCTACCTATCTGCTGGACATCTCCACTTGGAGAGGTTGGGGCATTCAAACCAAGATTGTCCTATACTGAATTTGGTTTTGCCTCTAAGGGACAATAGAAGAACAATGTCTCAGTTAATGCCATGCTGTGGGCCTAAAGACAGCCACCAGGTGACCCATCCATTTCAGTCCATGTCAGCTTCCCCACCCAAGATGATCTTTTCTTTGTACCAAAGTAGATGGATTCTGACCTCTCCTCCTGGGAGTAGCCTAAAGAAAGGAGAAGTGAGACCTCAGAGAATAAGGCCACGTGGTACCTTAGCAGGGTAGAGGCAAAGCAAGCAAGGGGAGGACGGAAGGTAGGCCCCGTGGGGCTCAACACCAGTGAAGGCAAAACCAAAAGAAACCAAACATCACAGAGCCAGCACACTGGGGTGAGGACAGATATGGGAAACAGATGCCTCACTGGGGCATTCAACCCCAGAACACAGGCTGGACCCTAGCTGTGGAGAACTGGATTTGTCACAGAAGCAGCAATGACTCTGTCCCAGTTGAGGCAACAAAGGAGTTAGTAGGGAAAGCACTGCCCAGTCCATGGGGAACACGTATCAGTTCAGGTAACACTAAGCTATGATTTCATAACAACTCAGTCCATAGTGACTTAACACAAGGGTTTACTTCTAACTCAGGTCTCATTAGGGTAAGGTGATTTGTGCAAGCCTCTTCTTAGTGTAGACCCAGGGATGTTCTATCTTCAGCTATATTTTCTAGAATACATAGCCTTCAGGGTCAACTCCACCCACTCACCCACCCATGGGAAGAACACTCTTGGATCAGAAGTGATGTCAGTTTCACTTATATCATGCCAGGGAGAGTTAATCATGTGACCTATGATGCATGAGGACTGGGAAATAGAGGGCACATAGAGGGTCACTGAGCATTGACAACAAGGTGCCCAGATTCATGTCACAGGCTCTGCATTTTACATTTGTACGAGAAACAGCATCATTGTCACACTGGCTGAAGAATTCTTTGATGAAGGAGGACAGCCCTTGGTCCCCCAGGGGCCAGGAGGGATGTCAAAGGTGACTTTGCACATGTGCGTCTTTACCTGTCACCTCTAGTACGAGAGATACCAACACAGAAAGACCTTCTGAGGCCAGCAATGTTCAGGAACAGCCTTAAATGTAGATGAATCAAAAATAAGATTCTTCATTTGGACACAAAGATAAGTCACCCTTGGGGCAAAGCCTATTGTGTCCTCTGGGAGCGTCTGCTTCTCAGCAGTCTCCATGACTGAAGGTGTCATCTCCAAAACATTAGAACTTGAAGATAGCCAGAAGGGCCAGCCTCAAACACCCCATGGGTGCAATCAGGACATCGGCCCAACATGAGCTACAGAGTGTCTGAGGAAGATTCTGGGAGACTGCCTCCAGGAGTTGGCCTGACCCAGGTCTCAGTGGAATGCTTGTCACAGGAAGCCTGCAATGACCATATAGCCTCCCTTACCTGGCGCGCAGAGGCCTTCCTACCTCACTGCCACATCTGCTGCTGGAGGTAGTACCCCAGCACAGATCTCCATACTCATTTAGAGGGTGTTCACCAGTGCAGTCCACTGTAAGCTTCGTCTATTTCAGAGTGGCCGCTTTCCCAGGACAGCACCCTTGGGAACTTCTCAGTGAGAGCATAAATGTAAAAAGAGCTGAAGTGCTCTTTAATAAAGAGAAGCTACTAGAAGTAAACTAGGTGCTCACCACCAGGCTTACTTATAGTAAGTAACTCTGATCAAACTCACTGTTGGAACAAAGGAATCGCTACATGAAACAGCTGCTGTTCATTCAGGAGCAATGGGAAGGATGGTGAAAGGCTAGACACCCAGGAGAACCAGGAGGTAGCTTCTTCTGCAGGTGTGTCAACCCTGCTGCTGGAAGTGAGCACAGCCCCTATGAAGTATAGCACCCCAGGTCCAGGCCAAAGACTGTCAATTTATGTGAAGTTAATTAGTAAATGGAGATAAGACACTAAATGTTTGTATAATACCAAAGTGACAACGCTTTGAATTTCTTCCTAATGACAAGAGATGAGATATAGACTGTGTATGATTGTAGGGTCAGATTATTGCTACTCTAATCCAGTAGAAATCTTATCACTAAGGATATCTTCTGATATGATGCAACATGGAGTATCTTCAGCATTTTTTATAACAAATTCAAGTTCAATGTTTTTAGCTAGATTATGTCAAGCATTTAGATGCAAAATCTAGGTTCCAGAATATGTACTTCTATAACAAAACTGAAAGTTATTGTAAACACAGAAGAATCTGGAAGTAGGGTGCACCTAAACTAAAGCCAAAGACTTGACATTAACTTCTCAGAAATGATCCCACAAGTTCAGACTCTTGCAATGTCTGCATGAACTTGAAGAACTTACTTGACTCTCTGGAGATACTACTGGAGATGTTCACTGGCAAGATAACCCCAGAACCGCCCCAATCAGGCTGGCATGGATACACCAGCTCTGTTTACAGGAAGCCCATCGTGATGGGCAGATGCCTCCTAGACCTGGACAAGGAGTTGGAAGACAATCTTTCCAAACTTGAGTATATTCTAGGCATTCTACAAGGTGTAACCTCTCTGAGTGTTTTGTGTCAGAATGATTCTTTTTTTAAAAATATATCTTTATTTATTTATTTTTAAATATACCTTTATTGATTTCAGAGAGAGGAAAGGAGAGGGAGCGAGAGATAGAAACATCAATGATGAGAGAGCCATTGATCAGCTGCCTCCTGCACGTCCCCAACTGGGGATTGAGCCCGCAACCTGGGCATGTGCCCTGGCTGGGAATCGAACCCTGATCGCATGGATCCTAGGTCGACGCTCAACTGTTGAGCCACGCCCGGCTGGGCAGAATGATTCTTTTACTGCTACGGAGTCTTAGATTCAGTTCCCAGCCTCACAAACATAAATGCCCATTCCACTTACAAACATGGATGCAAAAGACTGAAAAATCAGCTAAGGGAATCCAACTGTGTACTTCAGATTATGACATGACCAGCAAGGTTCTATCCTGGGAAAAAGAGTTCCAATTCAGAAGAGGCTAGTGTTTTACCATGTTCATATACAGAAGAAAAAAATCAAGTGCTTTTTTGTTTTTACTTTTTTGCTTTTCCAGCAAAAAGTAGTTTACTTATTTAGATTTTATAATTTAGCAAACCAGGAAAAGGGATTGTCCTCAACTCTAAGGTTTCTAGGCGTTAACTTAAGAAAAAAGATTCTAATAAGATTCTGAATAAATGAATAGTCCATGTTCTTGAAAGAACTAAAGATTTTGGTTCTTTCCAAATTAGTTCATAAATTCAAAGTAATCCCCAAATCCTTGCTTAATTTAAAGAACTCAAAGTTATGCTAAAATCTATATAAAGAAAAGTGTCCACAAATAGCCAAGTCAGCTGGGAAGATGCCTAAAGAAGGGCACTCGCCCTGGCAACACTGCTGTGTGAGAGGCACTATGGTGTTTACACAAGGACAGGCAGAGGAGCAAGGCCAAGTGTGCAGAGGAACTAACTATGACAAAGAGGCTACCATGCATCTGTGGAAAAGGGCAAACTTGTCTAAATAGTGGGAAAACCACATTACTCTAGGGAAAAATAATCGCATACCACACCACCGTACTTTTCTATGTTTTTAGAAAAGCTCTTGAGCCATAATTATTTTTGTAAGGGAGATTAGATTGGTTAGAGACCTAATAAAGAAAATACAGATTATGTAACCTGGGGATAGGAAACTACTTTGTAAGACCCTCATATCACAATATCACAAACCTTAAGTCAAACATTTGAGTTAGATCAAAGTTAAGCTTTTCTTTAATAGAAGATAACTGTGAACAAGTTATGTCAGAACAGACTGGAATGCAATATAAAACCAATGAGGGACTATTATCTTTGAATAAGAGGAATTCCTTTAAAATAAGACAGATGGGAACCCCAGAAGAAAAGGCAAAGTCAAGGATACCCAAAGTGCTACATAAGAAAATGTTCAAACTCAGAAATGCAAATGACACTGTGTGATCCCTTCTTGCCCATTAGGCGGGCACATGCTAGGAAGCTGATTGTATGAATTGTTGGTAGGGATGCGGGGATACGGAGGTACGCGTGCATTGTCATGGGGATATGCACCGGGACAGCCATTCTGGAAAACAATCTGGTATTGTTTAGTCAAATTAGGCAATTCTATTCCTGGGGGTAAACCCCCAAATGTTCGTCCTACAGATAGATAAGGGCAAATGTATGAGGATGTTCTTCTCAGTGTTTGCGGTGACAGATGGAGGCAATTGAGTGTACATCCCAGGAGAGCAGCAAGGAAAAGTGTGGTGGCCACATACCATCGAGTACCACGCAGCAGCTAAACAGACGAGGTGTACACATAACGTGAGTGTATCAGATAGGACCTAGTGAGGAAAAGACAGCATGGGACTTGTGAGTAAAATGCATGAGACATTTTATAATAATGCAAGGACACAGTCAGATACCACACACATTCAATTGGTTGTCTGTGGGTGACAGGGAGGGAAAGAAAAACGGGTATAGGGAAAGGTTACACATGGAAGGGTCCCTGTGTAGCCAGTGATGCTAATACGCCATGAATTAATGGGCAACATTGATTAGCTCAACTGTGTCCACTGGAGGTTCTGAAAACTGTAGAAGACAGAATCTCGGAAGAACACCGGGCTTTGGAAGGGCCCTGACGGAGTGTGAAGTTACATCTGTAGACTTTTTCTCGTTTCTTGTCCTAAGATTCCAGGAGCCCTCACCTTGCTGTGCAATGTGTGTAAGGTCTTCTGTCTAAACAATGATTCTAGGTATGGACACCTTGACTGTGCATGCTTCTAGCAACCACAGCCTGCTTTTTTCTGTGAACACGTCCCTGTGCAGTTCCAGCTCCCTTCAGTAGCGCAGGCCACAAAAAGAGTCTCCCTTAAGAAGCCCTGGGTCTCCCTTTGCCACTTCACATCAACTTAATCAAAGCCTGTTCTCCCCAGTGGCCCGTGAATGAGACTCCATAAGAAGGGAGCCCACCTACTGGAAATTATGGAGCCACCTTAACCCAAGGGCATAAGGGGCGAGAAGTGGGCAAAGAAGGATTCAGGGGAAGACAAGACTACAGGAACCCAAGCTGTGTGCCGTCCCTCAGGGACAGAGCTTGAAGAGACGCCTTTTAAGAACCTGGCACAGAGGCCAAGAGGATTGCTTAAGATTCCAGGCTCAATGGTCCTGCTCTTAAGTGAGTTCTTCATCTGTTAGAGCATGCGTGGGTGGGAAGTAAGCCTTTAGCATCATTACAGATATCTACAAGGTGCTCTAGCTGGATCACATGCTCTCCTAGGTCTGGATGTATTGACTGTGTGATCACTGTGACACGGGTTTCTGAGAGCAAAGCAGCAGAATGGCTGAATAAGGTTTACTGCAAAACCCCCATAGAGAACTTTGAAAGCAAAGAGAAACAGGCCCCAGAAAATGCAAGCAATTAGCCCACCAGCTTCAAGCCATCCCTGAGATTTCCCCCCCTGAAAATAGACTGAACAAAAATCCAGCAATATAAGCAAAAACTTGATGACCCATACTTGATTCCTTTGAACTTTTTGAGAAAACTTTCAAACAATATTCAGGATTGTCTTCAGACAGCTTTAAGGATCATCAAAATGATCCATTGCTCAATTCAGCATTTTTGGAAGAATTAGATGAGGAGCTTGTAACTCTGATTAAACAACATAAATTAAACTGGCCAAACCACACATACTGATAAACTAGCAATTCTGGCCAATCAATTATTCAAAACTATTCAAAAGAAATGAAAGCATAAAGCTACTAGAATCATGAATTTTCAGCTCTAGCAATGCAGCAATCGGGTCAGACCTCTCTGAAGTCCTTTTCTAAGAGGGGAAAGGAGAGTCTGCTTTTACTGTAAAAAGCCTGGCCATCTTAAGAAGGATTGCAGGAAACTGAAATGGGAATTAGAAAAATAAAAGAAACAGGAGAAAGCACAGAACGGATCTGAGGGGCATGAGAGGGCATTTCCCCTTCTCTTTGCCAATACTTTTGGAGAAATTGAAATTACCATCAAAGGAGAAGCAGAGTGAGGTCGCAGTAGACACTGGGGCTACTTTATCTTTTCCTAACCCTTCCCAACTAAGTTGCCCTCCGCCTCAGAGTAAAGCTTCTGTACATGTTAGGGATAGCTAATCAATGTTTGTTTCGAATCAGAGCCTAGTACCTTCCAGCTAGGGAATGTTATAGGGCAACATACAATTTTACTAATTAAATCTGCACCAATTCACCTGAGAGGGTGAGATTTTCTTAAAACCCATGATGCCCACATATTCTTTTCTCAGAAAGGAGAAATATATTTAAAATGACATGAATCAGATACTGAACCTACTGAGAAAATAAAGATTTTAAGGGAACCCCCACAAACAGAAACTAATCTCTGGGCTAAACATTTGCCACAGAACATTCCTATGAAACTCTGGGTTCTTTCCAGCACAGATATTGACAAGATTAAGTCAGTCATTCCTATCAAAATAACTACTGACAGTACTTTGCCTCTACCTAGTATCCATGAATATCCTTTAAGACCTGATGCATTAGCTGGAATTAAGCCCATGATACAAGATTACTTTAAAAAGGGATTATAATTCCATGCATGAGCCTCTATAATTGTCCTATCCTTCCAGTAAAGAGGCCCAATGAAAAAATACAGGGATTTGTACAGGATCTCAGAGCTATAAATAAAACAGTTATTCCCAGACATTCTGTGACTCCAAATTCACATACCCTATTATCAGCCATTCCTGAGGACCATAAGGCCCCAGGGAAATATGAAAAGTCCCACTTATTTCTCTCAGGTACTAAATGCTGATTTAAATGATGTTGAATTTCCCAGAGAGTCCACTATAATCCAATATGAGGGTAATTTACTTTTATGCTCTAGGACATTGCTAGACTCTCAAAAGAACACAATTTATCCATTACAATAGCCAGCTATCAAAGGACATAAGGTCTCAAAAGACAAGCTTCAATTCTATTTGCCCCAAGTAAAATACCTTGGCCATCTTATATCTAAAGATAGGCTACTAATTAATTCTGAGAGACTCGGAGGAATCCTATCTTTTCCTCCTTCAAGAACTAAGAAACAGCTTATGGGGCTTCTAAGACTGACTGGATACTGTCACAACTGGGTTCCAAATTTTTCATTAATGGCCAGCCTTTATATCCCTTACTAAGATCAGGTTGACCTGATGCAGTCCAATGGAACTCCAAAGGGGAACAAGCTGCAGATGCTCTAGAGGAAGATTCATCTAAAGCTCCCACTGTAGGACATCGGAATTATCAACTTCCTCTCTCCCCTTCCATGCATGAAAATAAAGGAAATGCTTTAGGAGTTTTAATTCAGAAACATAGAGATCACCATAGACCTATAGGATACAATAGCCAGCAATTAGACTCAGTACCAAAAGGGCTCCCTCCCTGTATAAGGGCCATTACAGTCATAGGATACAAACAAACACAAGAAATAGTTATGGACTCTCTTAGCAATTTATGTTCCTCATTTTGTTCAGTTCTTGCTAAACTCTCACCATACTCAGCATTTATCAGTCCGCCAACTGGCACCTTATGAAGTACTACTGCTTTCTGTACCTAATTACTTTAGCCTGATTGTAAGTCTTAACCCAGCAACTTTTCTGCCTTCTTTACAGGATAGGGACACCCACAATTGCACTTTACTTACTGACCATCTTCTTGCTCTTAGGAATGATTTATAAGAAATTCTATTGATAATGCTGACTTAATTTGGTTTGCAGATGGATCTTATCTCAAAAATGAACAGGAACATTACCAAGCTGGATATATAATAATTCCCATGGTGGATGCATTGAAAGGTCTTATTTACTGGAAATAAGATCTGCCCCAAACCCAAATTAATTGCTCTAATCCAAGCTTGTCAATTGGCCAAAGATTAAATAGCCAATATTTACACTGATAGTTACTATGCCTTTGGTGTAACTCAGGACTTTGGAATGTCGGCTTCTTAACTTCCTCGGGGAAGTCTATGAAGAATGAAAAACAGGTTGCAGAATTAAGATGCCATACAGCAACTGCGACAATTGGCAATTATCAAAATTTCAGGATGCTCTAAAGCTACCACCATGGAAGCAAAAGGAAATCATTTAGCTGATGCTGCAGCTAAACGAGCAGCACTAAGCAATCAAATTATCCAGACCCAAGAATGTTCTTTGCTCCCTGATAAATCAATAAAAGACTCTTATGTCCCAGAAGACAGCTACAGAAGAAAAGAAGATATGGCAACAAAAAGGGGAATCTTTAGAGACCCAGACAAACATGTCATTTGAACCCAATGGGAAATCAATCTTACCTATAGGGGCTCAATTGCCTATACTTCAACATGGACATGAACTAACACATTGGGGCCCTGAGAAGATAATTTCATGGAGTAAACAATATTACGGGATAACTTCTCTCACTGTAGCTCATATAACATAAAGCAGATGTTCTATCTGTCCAAAATATAATCCTGGAAAACCACTCCAGGGATATTTCCCATTCCCTTTAGGTCCATTTGAGGTATGGCAAGTGGATTTTATCCAGATGCCACCATCTCAAGGATACAAATGTGTGTTATGATTTGTATATTCTCTCGTCAGGTTGAGGCATCCCTTTGGAGGAGAACAACAGCCTTAATGGTAGGTAAATTTTTATTGGAAAAAATAATTCCCAATTGGGAAATTCCCTCTGAGTTACATAGTAACTGAGGGACTCACTTCAGTGAACAAATAATGCAATCCATTTGTAACATTTGGCCTAATCTACAGCATTATCATTGTACTTATCACCCCCAGTCCTCTGAATTGGTGGAATATGCCAATGGTACAATTAAAACTCAACTAGCTAAATTTTCAGAAAATTTTAACCTCTCTTGGCCAAAAGCTCCCCCTATAGTGCTCTTCGACCTGAGATCTACTCCTTTGGAAATAGCCATTCTACTTATAAAATAGTCACTGGCAGCCCTATGCATCAGGATGAAGGTCATATGAATCAACATACTAAAAATAGAGACTCTGCATTATTGTCAAGGACTTATTAACCAGCTTAAAGAAACTGATAAATTAGTAACTGATTCATTTCATACATGAAGACTTCAAAGACCATGGCTTACAACTAGGAGATTTTGCCTATTAAAAGAGACATCAAACAAAAGACTCCAACTTTATTGAAAAGAACCTTATTAGGTATTACTAAATAATCCATGTGCAGCCAAAATTAAAGGGGTAAACTCATGAACTCACATTTCTCATCTAAAAAACACCTAACCACTAATGGATATCTACCTCCATCTGAAACTTGTCTCTGTCTACAACGGACACCAAAGATTCCTCAAGGATGGACGTCAGAGGTAGGCAGCTATCCCAAGACACTGACAAAGTCTGTATACTGACAGATTGATGCTGAACTCAGGAACCAAGTGTTTGATTGGTTTGATATTATTCATAATAATAGTCATACTTGTTCTTTGGGTTTTTCCATATAGCCCAACTGTTAACGATTACTGAAGATGTATAAGATTACCTTTACTACTTTTTATACCGTATGTAAATGTTATACTAGCTGCAAAAAAAAAAAAAGAGACAGACAGCAAAACTCAGATGTTGATAGTTTCCAGGACAGAAATGATCCAGAGTGTTTTTCACAATGAAGGCCATAAGATCTGATTGCTTTCCAATTACTTGCCTTTACCTTTTAGGAAATTTGGCCTCAACTCACATCTCATCATGGTATTGCCTCATTCCCCATGGTCCACCATTTCAACAAGATGATGTTGATACTGATACTTCCAAGGAATGAGCCTTCCTAGCATTGTGAGACCATACTGGCCAACCAAAAGGTTGGTCTATCAGTGCATCTTTCAGATCACTTCATGACCAAAAGAGGAAATTATAAACAAAAGGGGTTCCATAATAAATCTGACAAAGCTCAGTGACCAAAAATAACCTGACAGGGAGATCTGATCACAAGTTCCTAACTGGACAGGTGTGGGTAGTCACACCTCAGGCCTATAACTTCCCTAGTAAAACATTTATCTTTGCCATAATCAAGGCCTTTCCATTGTTCTTGTGCATCTAGGCTGACACTTTTGATGAGTCAGAGTAACCCTCTTTTTCAGAACCCTGGGAGGTGTAACCACCCTCAAGGGAGTACATAATCTTGTTAACTATCTTATAATCCAATCATAGAGATTTCCCTGCCTTGTTTTTTCTCACCTTTATGTAATCTTCCTTATGTTCCCTCCTTAATTCCAAATGTATAAAAGGAATTGCAGCCCAGCCAGGCGTGGCTCAGCGGTTGAGCATCGACCTAGGATCCAGGCGATAGGGGTTCGATTCCCTGTCAGGGCACATGCCTGGGTTGTGGGCTCGATCCCCAGTCAGGGGCGGGCAGGAGGCAGCCGATCAATGACTCTCTCATTGATGTTTTTATCTCTCTCTCTCCCTCTCCTTTCCTCTCTCTGAAATCAATAAAGATATATTAAAAAAAAAAAAAAAGGAATTGCAAAACTGTCATTCTTGAGAGCATTTTCTCAGTCTGTTGAGATCTTGCTTCCAGGAGTGTCCTCCGTTTGGCTCAAATAAACTTTTATAAAAATTCTCTACAGGTTTAGACATTCTTACATTGACAGTCTGTAAAGACAGGGTACTACCTGACAGATTACACCCCTGTTGTAAATATGTATGTGATTTAGTCAGCGTAGGAGTCTGAGCCATGGCAGAAGCTGGTCAGGGGAACAGATTGACAACCCATCCCTTGATGAGAAGGGCAGCTCTTACTGTAATCGGGATGTATCTGATCTCTGCTTCCTTCCATAGTCGGGACCAAAAAACTGAGGGCACTCACTCCTTTTGTTGTTTTTGCTGTAATGTCCAGCCCATGCCTCCCAGGTTTACTAAAACAACTAATTCAAATGGCAACCCTGCCTGTGAGATTCCAAGAGCTTTAGTCTATTTGACCAAGATTTTGCTTTCTCAAAGGCAACCAGTCGTTCAGCTCCCCAGTCCCATATACATCCCTTACTAGGTGATATAATGGGCAAAGCATTGTGCTAAAAGGTGTATAAAATTCACCAATACCCCAGAATTAGCACAAAAGCCTGTACCTCTTTTGGTATAGGGTAGCCCTGTACTTTGTCTATGACAGCCTTGGGGACACCATAGTCCTTACCCAACCACACGACTCCCAAAAACTTACTGCAGTGTCCAGACCTTCAATTTTTTTTAATTGATTTTTTTGTGTGTGGGGGGGAGCATCAATTTGCTGTTCAACTTATTTATGCATTCATTGGTTGATTCTTGTATGTGCCCTGACCAAGGATTGAACCCACAACTTTGGCACATAGGGATGGTGCTCTAACTGAGTTACTCAGCCACAGCCTCAGACCTTGAATTTTCGACATTCATTGCCCAGTCTCTCTATTGTAGGTGGTTCAGTAAAGCCTGCAAGATTTTCTATCCCAGAGGCAATCTTCACATGTTAACATGTCATAATATTATAATCCCATTTCATAGAGGTAGGGAAGGAAAACAGTGACAGGTCCCAAGCCTCCATCCCACGGCATATGGTGAGGCCATGTGCTATGGGGAGCCCTTGGAAGGTATACCCCATGTAGGAAACATATTTTCTAACAGCTTCTTTGCCAGTGTCAGGGCATTAGCCTTGTGGCGGGGAAAGGCTTCAACCCATCCAGAAAATATACACACAGCAGCAAGAACATATTGAACCCACACTAAATGGCAGTTGAATGAAGTCCAGATTACATGCAATATGGTGCATGAAGTAATGCAAAAAGCATGAAATGGAGAGTGCCAGGGAGCCTGGGAGAACCAAGCAGCCTTCTTGGGTTTCTCACAGCTCCGATTAGTCATTTAATTTATAGCTATTTTTTACCCATCTTAATTTCTCCCCCCATCTTAATTTCTAATTCAGGAGCAGACTGTTGCCATGTTATACGGGCATCACGTTGGCAAAAGTCTGGCAATGAAGGGTTATTTTTACAGAGCAGAATGGACGTCATCCACGTGTGCCACAATATAGATTTTGTTGCTGCTGCCTTTGAATGAAAGTCAGCTGGGACATTTCTAATACAGGTAAGCCTTCACTATTAAGATGCAGTTTTTTAAAAAAGTTTTCTTAAGTAATTAAGGATCTGATTAAAACAACATAAAACAGAAAATTATTTTAGTGAAACACAGAATCAAGGCAGAAAACTTTCATGGTGTTATACCAGGAGTAGACGCATAATACAGAAAACTTTTAACATAAAAGTCTTACATCTGCTTACTTTTGCTATTTAAATTAATGTACTAATTAAATTCATTTCAATCTTATCTTGAACACATAAAACTTTCTTTCCAAAGATTCCTTTTCAACAGAACTTCTAAATTTTTTGTCTCTTTTAGTTTCTCTCTTCTTACTCATTTAGAAATAACCGATGCCCATTTCTTCAGCCTTCCTGCTGGCTCACCAGTTGTTACGAGAAATTCCCCGGGACAGAGAGATTAGAGAATGAGCCTGACAACTCCAGAACTAGATCAAGAGTTTATTAAGGGATGTACATACCAGGCACGCCTTGGGTGGCAGCAAGATGAGGAGAATATTCTCCACACCTCATGGCGGGTGCTAAAGAATTATATAAAATAGGGCAAGGTGGACGGGGTAGTGGGGCGTGACCCGCCAATAGAAGGAGAAAATGCCTTCCATGCTTGCCAGGGGTAGGGCAGTGGTCTGTTCTAGGAACCGGCATGCCTTGCAAGATAGGAGAGGGGTCGCTCAGACGTCTGAGGGGATTTACAGAAAGCAACCTCTGTCCTGGCCCAAATCCAGCTCAAGGGTCCAGTAGCGGTCATGTCATGGGATAGTCTCTACTCCACAATGGATCACGGGCTTGAGATACGTGCTCATCTCGAGGCTTCATGCATTCGACCTCCCAAACAGCCAGCCTCAGCCAGACACTCCTGAAAAACAAATCCCAGCATTGTTCAGCACAGGGGAGAGCCACAGCCAGCTAGCTCTCAGGTCATCCATCTCATTACGAGTAGTGATCAAAGATGACACCACAGGGAACACGACCAATTCCACCAACACCAACGTACCTGGGAAAAGTGGCAGGCAACTGGAACCTTGAGATTCACTTGGCCAGTAGACAAACCATCTAACAATAATCAGATCCAATCTAAGATAAGGCATGTACTTGGGTGGTAGGCTTGAAGATATAATATAGCAACAATTGTGTTACTTTCTTCTATAGGCTTTTCTAAAATTTCTGAAACTAAGAACATTTTTTTAAGAACCAAGAGCGATTCCAAAACTACACCCTGAAAATAGAGACCTTGTGGCTAGAGGAAGGGAAGGCAGCTTGGGGACACTCAGCTGACCATGGAGAGCAGCAGGTAGACTAAGTGAGACAGACAGAGATGGAGAGTCTAAATGGCAGCTGGTAGGATGCAGGGAGGGAAAGAGCAAGGTTGGGCCCAAAATAGAATAACCCCAAGCCCAGCTGATGGCCCCAGAAGTCAGACTGAGAGGATGAGAAGAGATCAATACAGGTGACCCAATGGGAAGGGTCCCAGGATGAAGACACTGGAACACAGGCTAGAGGCCATTGTCTTTATAGGAGCCAGAACTCCCAGATAAAGAATGGGCAGTGGCCTAGTTAGCTGAGGTCTACACCTACACAGAGGTGCCATGGCCAGAAGGAAGGCCAAGAGACTGCTCTTATGAGAAAAAGTGAAGAAAACAAGTGGCCCTGAGGCAAGGGGGATACTGTGGGCCTTGCAAACCCCTACAGAGCAGATGCTGCCGCAAGTGGTGAAAATATGGCAAGGCCACGCATCTTGTATCCAGAGGAATCTGAGCCCAGGCCCAGTCGAAGAATTAGAACATTCTACTGATCTCCTCAGGGGCCCTTGCCACACAGACCCCAGCAAAGGAGAACAGAGCAGGACAGATCCCAGGAAGAACTATGGCTACCCAAGAGTGACTAGAGGCCAGTAGTCAGAGAAGCTCCTGACTAAAGTCTCTTTGGGGGCCTGAAGGACATTGCCTTCTTATCCAGATGCAGCTGAGAATTAGGCTAGACCAAGGTCCAGGCAGGAGAAATGCCAAGAGAGAAAGATCATGGTTGGCAGCCAGGACATCCCTGTAAGTCAGAATCTATTAGCAGAACATCAGCCCACACAGAGAAAGTAGGGTCCAAACCCATCTTCCTGCCAGGCCTTGGATGCCATGAGTCTGTAGCATGAAGAGATTAATGCCAGTGGAGAGGGTGACCAGGAACAGAGCTTGATCTATATATCCCACTTAGTAAGAATTTTCATTCTTACTAAGGCCAGTTACCAGTCCTCAGACCAGCCTGTTACCATGGGATGTGGCTGCTGTGACAGCTACTCTGGAGCTAAGGTCAATAAGCAGCCACACTGGGAGATGCTGAAACAGGAACAAAGGGACAGAGGAGCCCAGTAGACAATAATTCACAGCCAGGATGGAGCTGGGGGTATGCAGCGAGGGCCCCCCAAGGCAGCTGGTAACCCTCCATAGAAAAAGAACAGCTCTGAAGGAGCAGAGATGTTCAGGGGAGAAGAAACCACCTGCCTGGCCATTAGGAACAGTCTCTACTAACAGGAATCAAACAGAGTCCACAGGGGTCATACCTGACCACGCCTGACCACTGAGACATAGGCATCAGCAGAGCCCCCGTCTGATCTCGGGCACCTGCTTCATGCCTGTTCTCCAGGCTACCAGGAAAGTACCCCTGCCCCTTCCAGGCAGTAATGTGCCACTGCCTATAGAACCAGCCTCAGCCAGTCCCCAGCATTTTTTCTAACAGCCCAAAATAGGAAACTCTAGTCCATCAACAATAGATGGACTATTCAAATTGTTGACTATTTATAGAGTAGTCTATAGCATCGGACATGAACTATTACTGCTCTTTGGACCATAGATAAAGCCTCAAGTACTGAAAAGAATTAAATACTATGAGGTTTTTCTAAAATGCAAAGGCAGAGGCAAGATCAGAACGAGCTATGTTTCCTTCGTACCAGTTGAACTTCTCTGCCTGAACATGAGGGGCTCAGACAAAAGGATCAGGACCCCAGAGGAATCAGGAAAGATTCCCCACCATCATCTCGGAATCTATCACAGCGGAACCTGAAGGTCAGGGTGGGCCAAGGACAGAGCTAGCTGAGCACATCAACTTCACCAAGCGGCTCCGCTTGGGGGCAGGTCAGACAATCCACTAAAAACCGCAAAGCTCCATGTCCTCAGAAGAGAGTGCAGTTCAAAAAATCCCAACCTAAAGGCGCCAACGTGTCCTTCCCCCCAGCTGACTTTGTGTATCAAGTATTCCACAGGTCTGTACCGGCAACTCGAACTGAACATCCGGGCATGAAGTTAGAGGCCTAAGCTACCCTACCAGCATGGTTTCCCTAGTCAAGGTGATCCTGCCAAGGTACTTCTGACACAGAGCCTACGTGTCAGGTGATGCGTAGGAACAAGGGGAGTTCTCCCTGCTGGGCTGCCAGAGTCAGAGGAAACACGGCTGATGCTTGAGTTTCAGATAAACAGCAGATAATGCTTTCGTGTACGCATGTCCCATACAGATATCCTGCATTCTATCTGCCAGCCCTGTACCCTGAAGAAACTAAGTTAATAGTCACCTCTGATTTCTTGCTGGACAAACCCAGGAAATCACAGGAAGAGAAGTATCCACGACCTGCCCGTAGCCTGCCATATCCTAGCTGGGAAGGCGAGATGTTATTTCTTGAACATGTTCATAATATACAAACTTGATAAAAATCTTCCAATAAACACAGGACACCACAAAAAGATGGCCAGGCACTTTCTTGGCTGAGGCAAACAGTGAAGATCCAATCTCGAGGAACTCCACTGCCTCTGGGCTCTCACCCTCACCACTGCCCTCTGCCCTGCTGACCATGGGCAGATAACAGATGGTGCTTTCTCTGGGTTCTCAACTTCAAGTTCTCGGTGATGACCACTACTTTATGAGCTGGTATACAAGAGATGCTAATTAGAAATATATTTTTCAGACTGCAATTAACCATTTATTCCGGTTCAAGCTGGTTGCACAGCCTACGTCTTAACTGCTCCTCTGAAGTGGAGGCAGACTCAGTCGCTCTTAAATGGAAGATCTCCAGGCGAGCATCTCAGCATCATCAAAGAACTGAAAAAAAGACTTGGAGCTTCCTTCCTTGCTTTCCTGCTCACAAAGCATTCATTCTACTCAGGAGCTGTTCCTTCTCAACTGGCATGTAGTTTGAATCACTAAACTGTTGGATTCTAAGGAAAAGTTAGGAGGCAGACAAGTATGTATACATGTGATAATCTCTAAATCTCCAAACGAGCATTTTCTAGTTTCCCAAACAATTCAAGAGTTCTGCAAAATTGGCTCCAGGGTAAAGACAAGAGAGCCTTCTCTAAAGCTAACCAGAACAGAGAAGTTATGTTGTCAGTGCTTAAGACAGTAGTTGTCGTGTCAAATAAAAACTCTATAAGCATTTAATGAATTAAGGTACTGTTTTTTTTTTCATCTAAATTAGTACAGTTAGGATATCATTTTCTTTTTTCTTTTTTTCTTTTTTTAAATATATCTTTATTGATTTCAGAGAGAGGAAAAGAGAGGGAGAGAGAGAGACAGAAACATCAATGATGAGAGAGTCATTGATCGAGCCCGCAACCAGGGCACGTGCCCTGACCAGGAATCGAACCCCGATCTCCTGGATCCCAGGTCGATGCTCAACCGCTGAGCCAGGTCCGGCCGGGCAGGATATCATTTTCATTACATGTAAACTCTCAGTCCAGAGCAGGACTTGGCCAGTGAGCAGGATTCCTTAGTTTTATACCTACTTCCAAAATTTAGTCCCGAGTAGCCAAGAAGACATCTGGTTTACCTGTAGCTTTCATTGCAGATTCTCAGTCATTTCATGATTAGGAACGTTCCTCCACAGAATATGTACATAAAAGTAGTGCAGCTCTATGGAAAATAACTACAAAGTCTTAGATTCCCATGTTAGAGGTAGCAGCACTGTGACCATCACAAGGGCTGGCAGGCATTGGAGCCACAGGGTTTAGCCCTGGACTTGGGGAGAAGGAAGTGACCTTGGGTGCATAACCTTTGCATTGCAGTTTCTTTAACTGTAAAGAGTGATCCATATGCATATGTGCAGTGGCTCTGGGATGTGTTAATTCAGTTCATCTTAAAACACGTCTGAGACATTTCTCTGCCTCAGTTTTCATGTGTGAAATAGTTGTAGTATCCACCTTAAGGGGGGTGAGAAGAGGCAGTTAAATATGTGAATTGCTTAGTACTCTCGCTAGCATATAATATGCATTCAGACGCTAGTTAACACCCGGCACAGGAGAGCTCCATAAATATTAATTCTATGAAATGAGAAAGATATTCTGCCCTAACACACCAGAGAATAAACTATTATAAAAAGGAACCGAGCAAGACTAATGTTATCTCCATGAGAGATCAGAGTCAGGTTACTATTACCTTAGGGCAGTGACTACCCCTCAGGAGAGGACTTTAGGGGCTTCTGGGGATGCAGGCAATGAGTTTCTGCTCCAAATGCCAGTTGCCCTGGTGTTTACTCTAGAAGTCCATCCAGCTGTATACTTGATCTGTGCACATTTCTGCATGTATGTTAGCCACATGTTCAAAGATGTTCCAGAAGCCACATCCAAAGTAAAACTAAGCTACTGTAGACAAAAATGGGGGGCACATACTAAACCTGACAAGCTCATGGGAGGCCAGCGCGGCAGCCTTACAAACTCAGAGACTGAAAGTAACCACATAGGATGGTCTGAACATTAAAGTTCCTAACAAAATAGGCATGGTGGGTAGTCAGGTGCTAGGCCTATAGCTTCCTTGACAAAGGTAAACCTTTACCTTAAGTGAGCCTGTCTGTTGTCTTTTTGCATCTAAGATAACATAACTTTGAAAGGTCAGAGTGATCTTTTCCAGACCCCTCAGGGCACAACCACCAGCACCAGAGCAGGAGACCCCAGAACCCCTTGTTTTTACCTTGTTTCCCCACACACCATCTCTATGTGCTGTGAATGTTAGCTGTTAACTATCCTGTCCCTACCAATATAAAAGAAGTATGTGTCTCTTCGTTTTAGTTTTTATCCAATTCCAGAGATTTTCTCACTTTGCTTTCTCCCGCCTCCCTAATCTGTCACCAATGGATTACATGTAACCCTCCTTTTATCTCCTTTGATTCTAACGTATAAAAAAGCTGCAAAACTGCTGTTCTTGGGAGCATTTTCACAATCCGCTGAGATTTTGCTTCCCAACAATTGTCAGTTTGGCTCAAATGAACTCATAAAAATTCTTTGCAGGTTTGGCCGTTGCTTACATCCACACTGTGGTTCAAAGCTTGGACGTTAGAAAGTAAGGAAGTAGTTTTCTTAAGAGTCAGTCTGTGTTACCACTAACAGATGAAGGGGCAGGATCTTGAAGGAAGTCCACGGGACTGAGAGTTCTGCATTTACTCCGGTGGCAGTCACACAGCTGATAGCTTGGTTAAACTTTAACCGTTTACTGTCAAATAGTACCCATAGACAGTTTAAGTTATAATACACTTTTCTTCTGTTTACTGAAGCAGGCTAACTTCAGGAAGTCACAGGGCTCTTCATCTCACCCACAGCCCCATGACCACTTCCCACCCAGGTGCACTGGCTCTTGGAGGTGGCTGACAAGTGTGAAATGGGCCATCATGGGCCAACTTTTCCTGCCTGCTTTAGACGAAGCAAAGCAGCTAAAAATTGCGACATCGCTTCCCTGCCCAGCCTTCCTCCAACAAGTGTACTCAGACACTTCCACGTGGATCAGATTTTTAATTTCCCCCTTAAAAAGTCACTCAGCTTGTTTAAGGCTATATGATATCCAAGTTACTTTTAACCCCTTGCTGACCGGTCACGAGTACACATGTGTTTCTGTGTCCGAACATTTTTGCCCAGTCACAAGATAATTCATGTCTGCACTTACATTAATTTAAGTAATTTTAAACACCTTGGTAACCAGTCACAACAGAAAAGTAACCAGCCACAAGGGCAAGTTCTGGCTCGAAATAGCTGGTCAGCAAGTTATTAACAGCTAAGATTGAGACGCTCAGCTTAGAAAGAAGAAATTAGAAAAACTCAGAGGAAAATAAGAAGCATTTTATGTTTAACAGTATGGTAAGCTGTATTATTAAGTAACACTAGCCATTTTAAGTGGCTGAGAAGTTTCTCATTTACTTTGCTATTTGATGTGGCCATTCCTGGTCAGACCTCCCTTGGACCTGTTCGGGGACTGGAGCTCCTTCCACACTGCAGCTGACCCATCTCAGAATCTTCTCCATCAAACTAGTGGATGGGAAAAAGAGATTGTGGGGAGGTTTTGGGCTACACTTACATGTAGCCCACATTTCTGGTCATGTTCTACTGGCTAGAACTCCGCCCATGCCCATATCCAGATGTAAAAGAGGCTAGAAGCTAGTCATGTTTGGAAGCATCAGCAGTCTCCATTGCAAGTGCACACCCTGAAAGTATGTGTTCAAGAGAATCCTATCTGATGTCTTCCCCAAGCCAAGTATCCCCAGTGCACTACTCTAAGTCCTATTAAACATACAGTAGGTTTCGTCTGAGAGTCATGGAATCTAGGGTGTTTAGAAGAAACTTGAGTTTTTCTGATAGTATCTGGAGGATACTTTCAAACAGATTGTCTGATCTGATCAGAGCAAGTATGAAACTAAGTGGCTTTAGGAGTCGGGACCAACATGTCCCTGGTGCCTCAGAGAACTGTTTCTCTGCTTTTCCTTTGCATTAGAATCTTAACACTGACATTTCAGAAGTTCCTATTTTTAAAAGTTGCCTTTTTTTTTTTTTAACTGACAGTATTCTTTTGGGCAGGTTTCAATCTCCTCCCCATTCCTTTATCAGAGGAATATTCCCAGGCCGTTTTGACCGACATGAACTAGTACAGATTAGCTGCTCTGTAGGTTTCTATGTAAGCACTCAGCGTTCTTTGAACTCGCTTTCAAACACCTGCAACGCCATGCATTGTAATTGCTGCAGGACAGTTGTCTCCAGGAGACTGTACTATATGCTAATCTGACCACCACAAGGATGTTTCAAACTGCTTCTACCATTAGATCAAACAGCTGATTATTTAATAAAACCAAGTCACCTTTGGTTAAGATATAGGAACTGGTTGATAGAGGGAAAACTTATCTCACCTTTAGAAGGGGGGTAGTAGCTCTTTAGAGATAGTGATAGGATGCTGCCACATTGCATCCCTAATAAACAGAACTAGATGAGTCCGTGGCTGTCAACCTCAAAAAGCAACACAGAGGGTGCATACCCCTTGATGGTAGTATACAGGTACCTAAGAGGTAGTTTTGCCAAGAAGTAAACTCAAATTTATCTTTTAGAGTCAACCACAGACTGGCTCAAACCCGGGAGAGAGAGGAACTTAATAAAGTATACCACAGAGATTCAGTTAGCAAAGTCCCCAATGTGGATGATTCTGTAGATATAATGACTCTGCTTCAAAGAATTTCAAGGAAAGATGGAGAAACCTGTACATAGAGACAAAAGACTCCAACAACTGTAGTAAGTAGACCCTATTTAGATCCTACTTTCCATAAAAACTAGAAGGAACTATAATATAAGGGTAAAATGTAAACTCTGAATATGATTAATGGCTAATGATTTAGTTTTGTTTAGGTGCAAGTAGTACTGATTGCCAAAGTAGCGCCATAGAACTGGCCCACCAGGGCCACTGATACCCTTGCTATGACCTAGAAGATGAGGAACCAGGAAGCCACGGCCCGGCTTCCTTGACACCTACAAAGCTAGTGCTAGATCCTAGCTCTACAGACACGCTACCCCGGAGCCTGGCCTGTCAAGAGAAGGCAGCCTCAAGTGCATCTAGTTGGCGGAATCTGATTGCATCTGGAGTCTTGGTTATAAGAATGAGGAAAAATAAAGAAGTTTGGGAAACAAGGTTTTCATTTTTTGCAGTATAAGAAGAAGGTGGAATGATCAGGAGGGAAGATGGATCTATCATACTTGCTCCATATTCTGACCTTGTCCCTTTCTGCCCTTTAGCCTCATTTTATGCTTTTTCTCTCATCTAAGATTTTAGTTACACTGCCTGCACCACCACCCATCTTCCTGCCTTCCCTCCCTTCCTCCCACCTTCGTACCCCAAACATCAAATGGAATTAGGTCGGCTAGTGAACTCAGTCAATGACTGGACCAACCTGGAAGATGGGCGCTAGAGGTATCTAAGACTTCTCAAATATCCTTCAGGACTCACTTGCAGGCTAAGTCAAAGGACAGAAGGTCCTATTATGTCTAGACTGGTCTTCTACACCCTAAAAGCCCAATATTTGCTCTATGGCCCAGGGCAGTTGTGGTTTTCTTACTTGTTAGGGTAGAGGAGCAATCCAGAGACCTCACCATCAGATCAGAGACACACACATGCTTTCTGGTCATATAGTAACTCTGTTTAACATTTTGAGAAACTGCCAAACTGTTTAACAGCAGCTGCACCTTTTTATATTCTCATCAGCAGTGTATGAGGGTCCCAAGTTCTCTATACCCTCACCAACACCTGTTATTATCTGTCTTTATTACAGTCAACCTAATGAGGGAAGTGGTGTTCGCAGATTGACTGCTCAAACCATTTGGGTCCTTCAATGGTACGTATATCTTCTATTCCTGTCCCTATCCCTGTCTTTACTGCCTCTACCAACCATACCCCTGAACACTACTCTTAAAATAAGAGTTCAGCTGATGCTTTTATTGGTAAAAATTAAAGCTAATAAAGTACAACAGGTTTACCAACAGATATCAGTATTTGGCAACACCTCTCTACCTGAAGAAACAAAAATGAAACAAAATTTTCATTATAGATCAGCATTGACAACTCAACTTTTGTGATCAGTTTTAATGGGGGACACTAACTTTGAACCTCAAACAAGTCTCAAAAAACAAGTTCTATTTTTTTCATTAATAAACCTGTCTGACAAGTTGTACTGTTACATTTTTAATTTTATGAATACATCTTGTGAAGTTCTCTTGTCATGATATCCTCAATTTTGCCTCTTGGCCTACAAAACCTAATATATTTATTATCCAGACCTTTATAGTAAAGGTTGGCTGAGCTCTGTTTTAAGAGGGAAAACATTATAATACAACCTCTAGTTTTGCTCTATGATATTAGCAATGTGTTTCATTAATTTTAATTTATGTCATCTAATTTTCACCTCTAGAAAGTAATATAAGATCTCACCCAACCCCCAGCAGGCAGGATAGTGCATTTGAAAATGTGACCATACACAAGTCCAGATGGTCTTATTTTGGATTTAGCTGACAAGGAACAGAAATCGGACAATAGCTAATTCGGGCTGGAAGGAGTTGTGAGCTCAAGCCTCAACCCACTTAGCTGATTCGGCTGCCTTTGTTTGCTATTAAGTAGTCTCCTGTGGCTCCCCTAAGCCTCTCATCACAAGCATTTTGGAAGGGAAGAAAAGCCTCAGTCGTTAAACGGGTTGTGAAGATGCCACATGCGAATGAGCAGACAGGCATGGAGGTGCTGCCATATCACAGCCCTGCAGCCTTCTTCACTAGAGCAACTGTATTTTCAACTTAGGTGTTAATTCCAAAAGTTAGCTACTGCTCCTTACTAACAAGATTAGCTAGCTCACTTGAGAACTGGGAGGTCAAGTGGTAGGAGTTAAGAGCTGCATAAAAAGACATTACATTCACTCGCAGTCATTAAGTACATCTCAAAGAAACCAACGGATAGACTTTCTCCATGAGACTGGAGGTTTTGTCTTGATACTACGGCATCGATGGCTTAAAAAAGTTGATTCAATTCCATGCCACCTCTCCCTCCCATCACTCCACAAATTAGAGATGGTTATACTCCACCACATTCACAGAGATTGATTAAGGTAGGGCATGACACTTTTTGCAGAATGAGCACTCATTTTTTAGGCCTTTGGACTCAGCAGAGTATAATCTCCAAAAGTAAGCTTTTTGAAAAGCGAGATTTCTGTATCTCTCCCTACAGATGGAATACATCTCCAATTTAAGTTCTGTTCACCATACTTCCTATAAAAACCCATAACTCTCATAGCCCTAGGACACCTACTAGGTTCTGAAAGTTCAGAAACAGAAGTAAACATGTAGCCCAAAGATGACATTTCAGACAGATCATGGAAACATAGATTTAATATGCTTGGAAAAGTAGAGAATTCTGTTAAGTCTACAAGATAATAGCCATATACCACCAATCTCTGACAGATGCCAGGAGATGAGAAGCCCAGCACTTGACTGCAGCATTGACCAGAGGCTAGGAGCAGTGCCAGCAGCAATAGTTCCCTAAGAAGTAGAACTTTGAAAGCAAATAGGATATCCTACTGGTGTAGGTGTTTGAAGTTTCTATAGTAAAAGTGTTAAAGCTAGTAGGAAAGAGGGACCATGTTTGATCTTGAGGATAAGAAATCCTTCATTAACACCAAAATCGTAAGTCGTGACCAGATGAGAATAGAGAAGGGTGGAACAAGAATACTTAGGCTTGTTCTTTATTGGCCAATTCTTTAGTATCAAAATTAGACTGGTGACTAGAAAACATCAGAAGCACTTAAAAAACAAGTGACAGGGACATCTATAGGATACAGGGAACCTCTACCAAATGAAACTAGAACGCCAATGGGGGGACTTACATATGGGCTTGCCATAGTTTGCATGTCCCAATTGTAATTCCTCTGCTGTTCTTGAGTGAACCGACTTGGCCAGTCAAAAAAAAAAGGGGGGGGGGGGAGCCAATAGGAGAGATTAAATGCATCAACAGCTAAGGAGTCTATGTGCTGGTGCAGATCTGGAGGAGAGAGGAGCACTTTCAGCTCTGAGGAGGTGCTTAGTGACATTGAATATGCTTGTGCCCTTTCCATCCCACCTCATAAACACATAAGAGACATTTAAAGTTTCTAAGTTCTTCACGGCATACTCAGACGAGCATAAACATGTGATCCACACTGAACCTCAGGCTATGCGTTAAAAGCAACTGCCTAGACGTAGAGAATAGCAGTGTGGGTATCAGAAGTGTTTGGCCAGAAAAGACAAGAGCATAGTACCATTTCTGTAGATAAGCACACTAACCCTCACTCTCCAAGACAAAACTCACTGCCCCCAGTGCAGGGATTTCCCCCAGACATGAGGTCAAATTATTCCCCACCCCGCCAAACCAGAATGGGGTTGGAATCCCTGCTGATCCAAGGTGTCAAGGACACAGCAAGTCTAGAGGTGCTGCTGCTGGGGTAGTCCATGACCGAAACATAGGCCAACAGACAGCGAAGCCCAAGACCCACACCAGCCCCTCTCATTAACTCTCAGCAAGTCTTCCTCCAGGTTCAGAGTCTAAGCTCTGCAGACCCAGACCCAGCTTTCCAGGGCCATGTGTTGTCTGATATTTGAGGTTCCCACGATGACCACACATTCCTAGAGCTTCTACAGGAATGTAGAAAGAACTCAACATCTTAAGTTTTGATGTAGCTAAACTAAACCATTTGATTCCCAGAAAGACCTCAAACCAAATTCACGTGCACCATGGGAAAGAACTTGTTTTATACCTGTTCATGAACTCACCTGTCTTCAAGTTCAACTCAAGCATCTTGCTTAGCAACTCACCTAGAACATAGGAAAACATAAGGCCAGTAGGGAGCATCAGATCCTCCGTGAAACCAAACTGAGGAGGTCAACTTTACCCAAGCAAGAGACCATTTTTTCCCACACAGACCTGAGAAGTTCTAACCTCAAATGCAAGGTTATGGGTGAGAGAACATATACCAAAAGTCTCTTTTAAAAATAAGGGAGCCAAGGAGCTGGATACTTGGCAGAGCCAGAGTAGGGAAGGTGGGTGGTAGGGACGGCTTGCCTCCCCCATTGAGGAACCTTCACTTTAGGAACAAGCCAGGCCAAGTGCTATCAGGACTCCAGTAGTCTCAATGCCCTGTGCCTAAGGTAGAGCACAATCTCCCCTGGGGGCTGGGGAAGAAGGGAGCCCATCTCTTGACAGTACGTACACAGTTATGGTCTTGTCTTAGACTTGAAAGGAAGGTCCCACCCTTAAAGGGCCCAAAGACAGCCTGGAGAGCTACTTGAGGCCTACACAATCCAGGGTGGGGACTGCTGCATTCAGGGATGTTTCTTGACCAGCTGAACAGGGAAAACTGAATTAAATCATCTCTAGCACGTGAAGAGCTTAGAAGCCACTGGTGTCTTCACAAGGAAAACATTGAACAAACTGAAAGTCAACAATTTCTTAGATCTATCAGAGAATTGAAGTCATGGGGCAAACTGTCATTCTGATATTTGGAGACAAATGAATATATGGAATCACACCCAAGATCTACTTCCCTACAGCAGAAGACACTGAAACTAGAAACTGGTAGAGACACTGGACTGGTAGAAACACAGGTTGCTGGACTAGCTTGAGACTGAGAAAATCTAGGGGCTGCGATAGTAGGGGTCCCTTCACTTTAGTGGACTTCTACCTCCAGAAATTCCACAAGGTCATCATGGTGACTAAAGGTCAGAGAAAAACCTCCTCATACTTTCAGGCAGCTGGAGAGGAAGAGTTACCATTTTGAAATATGCCCAGAGCATCCTCCATAACATAGGGCTGTCTTCCAAGGACAACTACATTATCAGAGTCTGGAAGATGGACAGTTAGCCAGCTCCAGCCCCTCTGGCTTTCCTGTCCCATAAGAGAGGAGAAAAGAGACCAAGAAGTACTTCTGAAGGTCACAGCCCAAGGACACAGACCCACTGAAGATCTGAGATGTAATCATGAGACTATACAATGTTTTCCCTCACGTACACCTTACCACAACATCAACAGGGCTCCAGTATAATGTGGATTACAACTGAGAGAGCCAGAAGACATGGACTCTATTTAAAGAGTTCTGCCCTGGCTGGTGTAGCTCAGCTGGTTGGATGGGCATCTTCCCATGCACCAAAAGATTGCCAGTTCAATCCCCAGTCGGGGCACATGCCCGGGTTGCTGGTTTGATCCCGGGTAGCAGGTGTGCAGGGAACAGCCAATCAATTGATGTTTTGCTCTCACACTGATGTTTCTGTCTCTCCCTCTCCCTTCCTCTCTCTCTAAAAATCAATAAAAAATATTTTTTTAAAAGGAATTCTTAGGGAAACCAAATGACAACAGTGGGAGTGGGGATGCAATGGAGGAAACTAAAGCCTTTGGCCCCTACAGCTACCACTGACACTAAACTAAATCATAGAAATCATAGAATATAGTTACATCAGTTTCTATTACCAGTATCATGTGTAGCTTTCAAAAAAGATTTACAAGGCATGCTAATAAAAATGAAACAGTCTGAAGAGCCAAAGTAAGCATCAGAATCAGATTCAGATGATACAGAGTTTGCAATTATCAGATAGGGGATTTTAAATAATAAGTTAAAGGCTCAAATGGGAAAATGCAACAAGCCAAAACAGGGGGTTAATGTAAGCAGAGAAATGGAAACTCTAAGAAAGGATTTAATGGAAATGCTAGAGATCAAAAGGACAAACAAAAGTAAAACCTTTGATAGGCTCATCAGTAGACCAGGCACTGCAGAAAAAAGGAATGGAGAGCTTGAAGATAAGTTAATAGAAGCCTCTCAAGCAAAAATGTAAAGAGGCAAAATAGAGAAAAGCTGATCAGCATTAGTGTTCTTTCTCATTGACTCAACAAAGAGTGTTTCCAAAGTGGAAAACAGGTTACTGGACCAACCATACATTAGGTTCTCCAACCTTAAGGCATCCCCAAGTCCTGTCTGTGGCTAATAAGGCAGAAGAATTTCAGAGCCTTCTCCTATTCTCTATAGGTCGCTGCTTCTCTGGTTGCAGGTAGGAATCAAGTGGGTTTCCCTGCCAAGCCTTGGCTTCTGGCTTGGGTCAGTGCTAGCCTCTTTGCTTTCTTTTGGGGAGGACTAGGGAGTGTGCAGGCTCTGGATCCCTGTACTTGTCACTTTCCCCATAGCTGCAGCATGTTCTTGATGATTTCCTAGAATACTAGTGCTACTATCCAATTTCTAAGATGTCCCAATGCCCTAAGTTCTTTTTTTTTCTTTTTTTTAATATATCTTTATTGATTTCAGAGAGAGGAAGGAAGAGGGAAAGAGAGAGAGAGATAGAAACATCAATGATGAGAGAGTCATTGATCGGCTGCAGCCCGCAACCCGGGCATGTGCCCTGACTGGGAATCGAACCCTGATTGCCTGGATCATAGGTCGAAGCTCAACTGCTGAGCCACACCCGGCCAGGCTCAATGCCCTAAGTTCTTGAAGGCAAAGAGCTGATAGAGCTGCAGATCTGTTGCTTACCTTTGTAAGGACTCACATTCTGAGCATATTCTAAATGGCTAGCCACCTAATCTCATTAGTCCCTTTTTGAAGCTTCCTCCTCATGCAAGGGAGAAAGCATATTTTTCCTACCTGCAGTCCATATTCCTGCTACTACCCATCTCCTCCAAACTCAGTATGGAGGCCACTTGAGCCTTGTCTCCCAGAGATGAGTCAGACCGCAGCGAGCCAGCCTTCCCTGTGAGACTGACCACAGGCCTCGAGGCAGAGCTGGGTCCATCCTGTTCACCCTCGGCGCTGAGCCAGGCTCATGCTACATAGAGGGAGCCTCAGAGGTCCAGCGGGATGGCTAGAAAGATGTGTTCCTGTAATAGTGAAATGCTTTGATTCTCTCTTATTTAAACCTACTTTGTTCCCATGGCCTTCAGGCTAAAAGCTTCTGCTTTATCTTACATATAGACATACTAATCATTAAAGGAATTCTGCTTTTGGCTTGAGGAGATAAGAAAAGTATGTATTGTTTATCAAAGATTTGCCGGAACCTTGTGACCAGACTCACATCAGCTAGGGTCAACAGACTAAGCACAATCTTCCTCGGACCCTGGCGCCCAGATGTCTGTGGTCAGTCACCTCTTGCCTCTCTCATTCCCCCTTCTCTTGACATTAAAGAAGTTTCAGCTCTGTCCTTTCTTAAGATGGATTTGAGAACTAGGTCTCTCATACTCTCGGCTGGTTTCTTCTCAATCAATAAACCTTTCTTTACTCCAAACTCTGACGTTTTGAGTTTTGGCCTTTCAAAGCATTGGGCACATGGACTTTGGATTGGTAATATTCCTACCAGATGGCCCTCACCAGAGGGAGGAGGCTGGGGCCAGGCCACCTAAGGCATCCTGCCTGGGATCCTGAGGCCAGCTTGTGAGCTTTCCCAAGTTGTTACCCACCCAGTCACACTGTATCACATGGCTAGATCTCCAAACCTATTTCCTCACCAGGAGCCACAGCTCAAGAGCATGGCTGGCAGGTGCTGAGTGTACCCAACTGAGGTAATGTTTCCTAGGCCCAGACAGAACAGGAAATCTTCAGACCACCAGTCTAGATTTCCATGCTTCAGGGCCTCCCTGGCCACAAGCTCATCTTCCCCAGATGGCAGCTGATAACAGATAAAAAGGCTCTGCTTGGCCCTAGACACACGGGAGACTTGCACTCAGGACCTGGGGCTCTTCCTACCCTCTTACACCAAGCACCAAGCTCATGACGCCCACTCAGATGCCCTGAGCTACTGCATGTCAGCTTCTTCCTGAGCCACAGACCAAGCCAGACTGATGCCAGATATGGGGCTTCATGACAGACCCCAGGGGTTCCAGTGACAGAGGATACAGGAGAATATTTTGGCCACCTGACCATTGGCTTCTAAAGAGCCAGGCAGCTCTTTAAAGACCCTGCTCTCCTCTTCAGAACCCAGTCCTACTCAAAAAAGGCCATTAGTTCCAACACCCAGGCCCAAAACATGTGATTCGAGGTCTAACAGTGGCCTCTGAGATCCTGCTTGTGACATTGGCCAGACATCTGAGGCAGCAGGTAACAGCAGCCCTTCCAAGAGCAGAAATGCAGGGCCTGGGAGACTGGTCTCATGTCAGCGACCAAGGCCAAGACTGCCTATTTCCCCAGCCAACTGCTTAAGAGCTTCCCAGCTCAGGTACTCAGACAGGCCCAGGTCTCATTTGGAAATGAATCTTTCTCAGGCACCCAGAGTCCAGGGCTGACCAGAAACTGCACTTCAGAGTCACCCCCCTCCCTCTCCTGGTTCTGTTCCAGACACACACTCAATAGCCAATGCCAGGTTCCCGTCCAGCCCAGGCCACAGGTGCTGTCCAAGCTCCAGCTTTCTTCCTCTTTCCTACTCTACCCATCATCAGGTGGGAACCCTGCACACTTGCCCCAGGGGGTCCTCAGCCCCACAATCCTTTCCTTAGGTGGCTGGAATTCCTCCAGTTAGGCTGCTGGGCTGAGCACCATATCCCCCATCTCCTCTGATCAGGGCTACCTCAGAATCTCCTCCCCTGGGGGAGGCTGCCAGGCCCCATCCAAATGGAACAGCATGGGAGGGGGGGTCAGAGTCCTGATAAAGGCAGGACCTACATCCCCTTAGGACATATGCCCAGGACAGGAGCCTCCCACCGTGAGCTCTGGCCACTAGATACCAAGCTGAGGGCAGACCAGCCCTCAGAGTTTCCACACCATCCCCAAGCCCAAGTCAGAGAGGCATAGCCAGTCCCTAAGCCAGTCATTGTCTCCCAGCCCAGGGCAGCATGTCACCTGGAGAGGCCCATGCTGTTAGGATACCAAGTCCGGTGGTCCAAGCCTTCATTCGGACCTTCATGTTCAGCCACCAGTGTGCGTGTGTTCCCTAGGTCATAGCTTTCCTGGAATCAGTAGTCCCCTTTAGACCCAGGCAGGTATGACCACCTCCCAGCCCAGTCAGTACTCTTTGGTCATTGGCCATGGCCCAAGGGCTTTACTGGCTTCATTCAGACACAGATCACTTCAGTCCCTCACTGGAGACCTGCTTTGGCCTAGAATTGGGTAACTAGAGATGTGTCCCCAAGGGTTCTGCTTGGCCTCGAGGGAGCATGGCAGCAGGCGTCTGCAGTCCAGCCAAGGCTCTGCATGAAGGTTTTATAGGGCCCTAGTCCTGCTGCTGCTTCTAGATCAGTGGTCCTCAAATCTTTAACATACATTAGAATCACCTGGAAGGCTTGTGAAAACAAGATTGTTGGGCCCCATCCTCAGAATTTCTATACCAGAGGGTGCAGATGCTTCCTGGAAACTGAGGCCCACTTCTGGGCTACGTGGAGTAGACATGGCAGGTGGGGGAGCACAGGCAGAAAAAGCAGGTGTGGTGAGTATGGGGAGGACATCCTGGAAATTAGAGATGAGTCCCTTGGAGTCACCTGCTGGGGTTGGGCCACATCTGTCATAGCTCAGCCAACGTTGATTAATAGCCTGCTGTGTGGCGGGCACTGTGCTAGGTGCTGGGAGGGGACAGTAAAGATGCCACCCTGTGCCTGGAGGAGTTTGTAGCCTGGTATGGGAGTGACAGGAAAATGGGGATGAGTGCAGGTGGCAGTGGGAGTCCCTCCTGTTGCCCTCCTCGCATCCCTTCCCCTGGGACCCAAAGAGAAGGAAAGGCAGCCAGATGGGAAGGTCCAGCTGGCGCGGGCAGTTCCAGCAGAGAGGAGGCAGCACAGACCAGGGTTCAGAAGGTAAAGCTCCCTGTGTGTCCCCAGGCAGGGAAGTGACAGAGGGCAGAAAGGTCAGTGGGGCCCAGTCTTGCAAAGGCCTTCCTCAAAAACTAAGGGATTGCCTGGCCGGGCGTGGCTCAGCGGTTGAGCATCGGCCTAGGATCCAGGAGATCGCTGTTCGATTCCCAGTCAGGGCACGTGCCGGGGTTGCAGGCTCAGGGGGCAGCCAGCTGATCAATGACTCTCTCATCATTGATGTTTCTATCCCTCTCTCCCTCTCCTTTCCTCTCTTTGAAATCAATAAAGATATATCTTTAAAAAAACTAAGGGATTAGGCTTTTCTTTCAAGGCCAATGGGCACATGGTGCTATCGAAGCTGAGTGCCAGCCCCCAGCTTCCTCCTGCCTCTCCCATCCCTCATACATTTTATTGTTTCAGTCATGTGATAAAAAGGAAAGAGCTTGGGCCTCAGGAGCCCATTATGTTAGGGAATGGAGCTTTGAGTGGACATTGGTGGAGGGATGCCCCAGACCAAGAGATGAGAGGATAACAACTATCAGAGCTGATGCCTGTCCTTTCGCAATCATGAAAAATTTCATGTGCACCCTTTGGCGAGTTGGTTAGCATCTCCGAGCCCCAGTGGTCAAAGAAGGCTCCTCCACCTGCCCAGGAATTCACAGACAACATGCTCTGAGAAAGTGAAAGCTAGACCTAGACGCAAGATTTATTAGTAGCCTTTGCTAAACACAGCTGGGGCAGGAAGTGCTGAGAGGCCAGGGAATCAGATGACTGGGAGAACATTTGAGCAAGATCACTTCCTGTTAAGTTCCAAACCTGGGAAAAGTGTAAGGGTGCATGGAGTAAACGCATCTATTTTTCATGATCCCAAGCTCAAATGTGAGAAGATGGTGGTGGGGTGATATGGGATAGAAAGCAGATGAAACATTGATAAGAACCAGATTAATATTGCAGAAGGGGGCAGGCTGCAGGTGTGGAGGCAGGACCCTAGGGCGTCCCTCCCAGATGTGGCTTACCTGGAAAAATGCAATTGCACCCATGCCTTTGTTTATTTGTTTATTTGTTTATTTATTTATTTGGTTAATCCTCATCTGAGGATGTTTTGTCCATTGATTTTTTTGGTTTTTATTTTAGAGAGAGTGGAAGGGAGAGAGCAGGAGAGCGGGAGAGAAACATGGATATATTGTCTCCCGCATGCACCCTGACTGGGGCAGGGGATCGAACCTGCAACCCAGATAAGTGCCCTTGACCAGGAATCGAACCCGAGATCCTTCGGTCCTTAGGCTGACACTCTAACCACTGAGCCACACCGGCCAGGGCATACCCATGGCTTTAAAGGAAACTACCTGAGAATGACAGGGAAGGGGCAGGGCCAGGGGCAGAGGTGGGGCAGGGGGTTATGATGAGGAGCTTCCTCGTCAGAATTCAAGCCCCAGTTTTGTTGTGTGACTTGGACACATAGTGTCACCTCTCTGAGCCTCATTAGTGCCAATTTACCTGCTCCCCCTAATTAGGCCAGAACTCGAACCCTTGCTTGGGTTACTAACACATTGCTCTAATCAAGTTGGCATCAATACAGGACCATGTGGTATGAAGTGGTCAGATGAGTCTAAAATGAGTGATGAGAAATAAAAGAGAAATTTTAATAACCAGAATTCTTCAAAGTGATTCACTTGGCTCCGACTCAGCCTCAGGCCCCTGAGACTCAGCCAGCAGGGGCCTCCCCAGGTGGTCAGCCCTAGGGCAGCTGGGCCCAGTTCCCGAGTGACCTGCTTATGGTAGCTTCTGGCCTGGGATGAGTCTTTTGAGCCTTAACTCTAGGGACTGGATGCCTCCAAATAAAAGCTTGCCCCCTGGATGGGCTCCCCAGTGACTAAGCTGGGAAGCCAGCCAGCAGACCCCTCTGCTGTAAGGCCTCAGTCTCCTCCAACCCTTCCCAGCCCCATCCAGTCGCCATCCTTAAACCTGCTGCTGAGAATCTGGGCACCACAGCACCTCGGCTGTCATTTGCTTTCTTTTCCTTTACTTTTTAAAGATTGTTTTATTAACCAGTATGTTACATCAAACAACCTAGTAGTGTACAGCGCAGGCCACCTTATTTAAACAACTGCCATGTTTCTGTCCCCAACCAAGATACCAGGGAAATGGAAAGGTAATTTAAAAGTTTGTCTTCTCTCTTTTTTTTTGACACAAATGCTTACTGAATACCTAATATGAACCATGCACTTCTATGTGTACTGTCTGCCTGCATTCCCACAACAGCCCCACCAAGGACAGGAGAGTCGAGCTCTGAGAGTCACAGAGCTGGCAGAGCCAGGAACTCAGTCCAGGTTGACTATCCTCAGAGCTGTGCTCTGCCCCAGAGCCCTGCCACTATTAGGGAAAAGCTCCACTATGGCCTCAACCTCCCCTTCTGGACACTGGCTATAGTTTGCTCTGCCCTGCCCCCAATCAGGGTGGTCATGAGGAGCTGGGTGTGGGGTTGGGAGCAGTGACCCTGAGAGCCCCACAGACCTCCCTGTGGCTTCTTCCTCCCAGCTTCGAAGATGAAGGGTGGGCTTCTCTCCACGGCTCCCCCACTCCTCTTCCACTCACGGCAACAAGTCCCACTCCAGACAGCACAACCACTCCAGCATACTTTGGAGGGGAAGAATGCAGTAAGGGATTGAGATTTGGAGCTCAACATGCTTCAGTTTGAATTATGGCTCTCACATTCGTGGTCTTCCACTGTCTGTGTGGCCTTGGGGAAGTTGCTTAACTTCTCTGAGCCTTAGGGTTTGTTTATTTTTTCCTCTGTCTCTTAAGTGGGGGTCATGCTGCCTCACAGTGAAATAGCCACTCAGCAGGTAGAAGACTCACAGCTGATGTTAGTGTGAGCAGCGCCAATTTGCCACAGACAGAATTTAGCTGTAAAGAGGCTGACTTACTCCCTGCTTGAGGGCCTAATTACCAAAGATGCCCTGTGCCCAGGTGGTCTGTCTCACCTGTGAGGGGCTTCCAAAGGATGACCCAAGGGCTGTGGCCTACAGAGCCTCATGAAGCCTGGGGGTGTTGCTGCCCTTCCTTTATTCCAAGCCTCCCCCACCCAAAACCGCCTGGCCTGCTGAAAGCCAAGCCCCCAGAACTCGGCCACCCCATTTGGAACTTTCAAATATTTCTACATTGGCCTTAAAGCTGGAAGCAGCCTCATCACCCATTTAGTCCCACACTCTTGCTACACAGATGGGGAGAGGCGGCTCAGAGAAGGGAAAGCATGCCATCCACACACACAGGTGGGGCCAGGACTGACCCAGCTTCCCCGACTCTCATTCCACAGCTCATTGGTTGCTCTGTGCTGGCTAGAAGGGTCTTCTTTTCTTGGAAAACAGAAAAAGCAACCACTTTGTAGGCCACACTAGCTCTGGCCAGCTTTGCCCACTGGTGAATTTGCTTTGCCAGTTCCCCTTCTTCCAATATTTAAGATTTTGAACCCACATGTCAAAATCAGGAGATTTTTCATAAAAACCCACGTTTCCACTTCTCCTGATAGTTAAGTGAATGTGGTAGCACTAGACCCACGTGCCCACATGGCATCATTTGCTATGGCTGAGTGGTAGCCTCCTATTTTAGACAGGACATGCATCTCCAGTTCCCCACCATGCCCTCCAGCCTCACACCCAGCTAGCTTCGTTCACTGTGTATTACCTGCCTTTCCCCTCCAGGAAGCCCTTTTAGGGCAGCGTCTATGTGATCCCTGTGTTTCACCACCTTTCTCTCCAGCCCCCAAAGTGTATGGCCTCTGTGCTGCCCAAATGGCAATAATGACCACCCTCCGATATCCATCCTGTCAGTCTTGGCTTGCAAAATGCCCTCCCAACTTTCAAGGCAATATCATGCCTGCTTCCTGAAGCACTGTGAAGTGTGATGGGAAAGGGGGAGGGTGAGAAAACTTATTAGCAAGTGGGTGTAAGATCAGAACTAAATAAACTGGTAGCTGCCCACTGGGGTGGGCTCTGGAGACACTCCCTCCTCATTTGCATATTATACTGAAAGGTAGGCCTTGCCTGTGGGGGTGGGGGTGGGATCTGAGGCCTTGCCTGGCTCAGTGTTTGGAAGAGGTAGCTTGTAAGGTGGGCAGAGCTGGCACCCCAGCCTGACACCCTCCCTTCCCATCCTGGCCAGCCCAGATCTTCTCTTGAGCCACTGGGGGTTTTGCTGGACCAGTCAGCAGGCCCAGGGCCAGGACCCAGCCCCGCATACATTAGGGGTAACACAGTTGTGCAGAGAGCTATAGAACATCATTGCCTGTGCATTATTGATAGTTATTGTACCCTATGAGGCATAAATTATTGACAGGACAGAGAATGGAGAGGCAGGGGCTTCGGGCCAAGGGGAGGGGCCTGGGGCTTGACGTGCAGAATGCCTGCCTGGGTGTTTGGGCAGGAAAACCCAAGTTCGGGGGAGGGGTGTCACTATGCTTACTCCCAAGCAAAGGAGTAATGTGAGTTTCTTTCTCTCACTACTCCTCAAATCTTCCCTTGACTCTTCCCTTCCTAGGTGTCATCTCCTCCCTCCCTCCTCCTCCTTCCTCTTCTCCTGCTGGCCTCAAGGACAACTCCAAGTGCCAGACAACCAAGTGCTGGGGGTGCCATGTCGTGAGATGGAGGAACAGATATCTGGATGGGGCAGAACCAGTAGTTTTCTTTTAGGCAGGTTAAGTTTGAGAAAATTGTCAGACATAAGGTAGAGGTAATGGGGGGGGGGGGGTCATTATCGTAACAATGGTTAACACTTAGTGGGCACTTTCAGTAGCCCAGAGCTTTAGGCATGTTCCCTTAGTCCTCATAGCAAAGCTAGGAGTAAAGTACAGAGGGGTTAAGGCACTTGTCCAAGGGCACACAGCTAGTTAGTGGCAGAACCGGGATTCAAGCCCAGGTAGTTAGGCCCTGAGCCTGGGCTCTTAACTGTCACACTGGATGTGTGAGTGTCTCTGAGTGGGGAGATTAGGATGGGTTTTATTTGCTTTTTGTGCTTATCTCTATTTTCCAAATTTTCTACAATGAATATTCATTGCTGTTGTAATCAGAAAAAACACACACAACAAATTACTTTTTTAATAGATCTCCCGTCGTCCCAAGTCCCCAGATGCCTCTAACCTATTGCCCCCACCCCCACCCCTGCCCCAAGCTATTGGCAGCCCCAGCACCAACCTCCAAGCAGGAAGCAGAAGGAAGAAGTCAGCTGACCCCACGCACTCCCTCCTGGAGGTGGGTAGGGGATGCCAACATAAGGCTGCCGCCTCCACCTACCTCAGCCAAGTCCAGAGCTGCAACCAGGCACTGGGTGCGGGGCTCCCTCCAGCCTCTCTGCCAGGCTTGGCAGCTTCTCCTTTGGCTCTTCAAGGACTGGGGTCAGCTCCAAGCCACCCCCACCTCAGTTCTATCTGCCCACAGCAGCTGGGCTGGCAGCTGGGCCCAGGGCCATTCCCAGCCCTTCCTGTGCCTCCGAGAACACCATCTCCATCTCTTGGTACCAAGTTTCCTGGGTTAATTAATGTTGCTAGACTGGGACCACAGGGATGCTGCTCTGCCTTCATCCTCACAGCTCCAACTATAGTGTCCTATGCCCCACCACTCCAGGCTCCCCCTGGAAAGACTGAGAGGGGTCCAGAGGGAGCCAGAGCCTGTGATAGAGGGCAGCAACTCAGGAAGAAGGCTGGGAGCTGCTGTCAATCTGCATGCCCTGCCTGCCTGCCTGCTTTCCCAGCAGTAGGCAGAAGGTGCTCACCCAGGCCTCCAGCATCCTGGGGACTTACAACACCCATTTACAAGGCTGCTGGCAGGGACATCAAGTACAGCCAAGAGAGAGCATTTTGTGAGGCCCACTGCCCCCACTGCTCCTCTCCCTGCTCCTAAGTTCAGCTTTCTGAAGAGGAGGAACAAGGCTGCATGGGGTCCCCACCTCCCACAGGCAAGGCCTGGAAAGCCCCAGAGAAGGGAGTCAGAGAGGGCACCAACAGCAGCACTTGGAGCACCACAGCTGGCTGTATCTGCTTCCTACACGCCTGGCCCAGCTCCAGGGGGATGAGGGGAAGAGGCAGAGGAAGGGATCTGGGAAAAGGGAAGGGCAGGTCTTGGTTCCAGCTCTGCTGCCAAGTTTCCATGTGGTGACAGACAGCCCTCACAGGCGGTAGGGACAGGAAATGACAGGCCACAGTGAGAGAAAGGGACTCTCAGGTGGGGGTGCTCATTCCTGACATCCCCCTACTGGTGGGGTGAACAATGTGGGGTCTGGGGCAGGGGGCAGGGCTTAGAGGTATGGACAGTAGGGGAGGGCATCTTGGGGAGTAACCTGTGTGAAGGGACAGGAAGGTGGGTAACTGGGCCCATTCGGGAGAGGCTGGAGGGAAGGGGAGTGTGAGCATGGGCTGGAGATGAAATCTAAGGTGGTAGTCTGTATCTGTGCTGGCCAACTTGGTAGCCACTGGCCACAGTGGCTGCTGAGCACCTGAAAAGTAACTAAGGGGCTGAAATTGTAGTTTTAATTTTTTCAGTTTTAATTCATTAAACATTTTTAAATTTAAAACTAATACTATTAGAAAACTTTTTGGTATGTTTAGAACAACATGGGTACTTTTCTGCTGTAAATTTTATGAAATCTAAACACTGGTAAGTATTTCTCATGAAAATGTAGCATCCAAATTGAGATGTGCTTTAAGTGTAAAATACACACCAGATTTTCAAGATTTAGTATTTTAAAAAGGAAGGTAATAACTATTAATAAGTTTTAGATTGATTACATGTTGAAATAATATGTTGGGTACTTGAGCTAAAGAAAATATATCAAAATTAATTCCACTTTGTTTCTTTTTACTTTTTTTAAGATAGCTGCTAGAAAATTTTAAATTACATATGTGACCTGTGTTATATTTCAACTAGACAGAGCTGAAGGTCTTGCATGCTGGCCTAGATTGAGCATTAGCATATGCATTATCCATTAAGTGATTCAGGCGTGAGCGGCCTGGGAAGTCTTCTGTGCGTTCCAGAGTACCCCATTTCCATTTCAACATTGAAAAAAAGCGCTATAACACTAAGGACTTGATAAGTGTATTTTATTCAGGACGCCCAGAGTCTGTGACTACATCGTGTGAGTTGGGGGGTCTGGTTCTAGACTCTGGTGCACCCCATCACTACTCTGAGCTGTCATGCCTAGTGTGTCCTAAATCCAGCCAGGCGTGAAAAGCAGGCATCACCTACCCCTCCTGCCTCCCTGCCTGTCATTTAGTCGCAGCACAGACAGGCCTAGGGCGGCATTATAAGCCCAGACCTCTGCAGACTTCCTATGTCTGGGTGCTGGCAGAGGGCTCCCAGGAGAGCACATTGTGACACACGTCAGATCTGTCAGCTCTGATACTGTAGAAGGGACACATAGGCCAGTGAAATATAACTCTGGTTCCTGCTTCATAATGTCTGGGCTTGGGTCACCAGCATGCAGGGCGGGCCACCCAGGGTCCCAGGCCTGCCAGAAACTCCCTAGCTCCACAGGGATCTGCCTGGGGGGGGGGGGGGCAGGGGGCTGGAGCCAGTTTTCCTCAGCCCTAGGGAGGAACCAGATTGCCTTGCCTGTCCTGTTACATTTCTCTCAGTCCCTAGTTTCTCTGGACCCTTTTCATGGGGCAGGTTTTCTTTCACTCAGTCCTTGAAATCACCTTTGACCTGGTCCTTGTCACAGGGAGAGAATCTAGAGACCAAAATTTTGGACAAGGCAGTTTAGTTTCTAGGGGCTGTAGCAATAGACTAGAATTGCTGTGTGGTCTTTGGAGAGTCATTTTGCCTCTCTGTGCCTGTTTTCCCAAGTGAGAACACTCACTTAGAATCCCGTCTTATGTCCCACACCTGATGCTGATCAGACCTTTATGGAGGAGGGGAAGCTAGGAAAGAAGTCCTGCATGTGCAAAGGTGAGACAGGAGAGCCAGTCCAGGCCCAGTACTCCGAAGGAAGCAGCTACCCCATGGAGAGCTGAGTCTGCAGTCAAGATGGTAAGTGAGAGCTGCAAACAGCCTGCTTCCCATCTCTCTTCAAAGACTCCTCTCTCTCTGAACACTTCGGGCACCTTCCCTGACTCTCTATATAGGAACAGGCCCACCTTATTCATTTTTTCAGTCAACAAATATCAATTTAATATCGATTATGAAAAATGCCTGGTCCAATGCTGAAAACGCACTAAAATGTATTATTATTATTACAATCATCATCTTCTTCTTCTATATTAGGTGCTGACATGTTCTTTCCATGGAGATCATGTGCTTCTCTGAGGACTGTCACCAACTATTCTCTTCCTGCACCACACTGTCCCAGGGATGGCGCAGATGGGGCCCACATAGCCTCACAAAGGGGCCAGACTCCTGCTTCTGACTTTCCAAAGTCTCCACCCTTTTAGTAATGGATCTCTTTCTTTACCCAGACCCCCTAATGTGTAAACCAGTTACTCTTAAGGAGGGGGGTGGGATTCTGAAATCCTACTCAATAACCCTGCACCATCCCACTCTGCAGAACCCTGGGACTCCCTGGAACACAGATAGAAATCAGTGAGCAGGAGAAAAGCCTGGGAGTCTGAAGGATTGGGCTGTATAGCACAGGCCATTATCTTACTGTGTGACTTCAGGCAAGTTACTACCCTCTCTGGGCTTCAGGTCGATTTTGGTTGAATGAGGAGGTGGGAGGGGGGAGGCTGAAGAGGTGACCACAATCTACAATGGAGAGAAAGGGAAGAGTTACCTTTAGTATGGGTGAGACCACTGCCCCACCCTTCCTGAGACCTGGGAGCAGCCACATCTCTTTAGGTGGCAGTACCCCTCTGGAGTGAGTCACTGCACACCAGGACCGCTTGGAGGTTTTGTTTAGTCACTAAATGCCCCAAAATATGTCTCCTCTAGTCTTTCACCTTGTCTAAAATTCCACCATTAGCACTTCATCTCTCTGGAGCCCCAGTACTCTATGTTCCACTCAGATCTTGTGAAAATACAGGTAGTTATATCTGAGACAAAAACATCTCATCAGCTAAGACTTTGGTGACAGTGAGCTGGCAGAGTTGGGCTTGGGATGACATCAAGGGATTCAGCCCAAGAACCAAAGACCAACTTCACCAATGTCATCATTTTCTGCAACTGATATTCAGGCAGACAAGCTTGAGATTCTAACCAACTGCAGGACCAACCCGAAGCAGCCAAGTTCCCCCTAAAAACTCGCCTCCCACCAGCTCCATTGCTGCCTCTCAGCCCAGTCACTGTGCTTTGCTGATTCCATTTCATCAACAGCCACTGCCTGAGCACCTGCTGTTCGCCAGGCCTGTGCTCTGTGCCAGGGATTCAGCCGTGAGAGGACAGACAAGGACCCTGTCCTCACAGGGAGACACACAATAAACAAGTAACAAAGGCCCTGCCAACTGTGCAGTGGTATGATCTGGTTTATGTTTTAAAGGATCACTGGCCACTGGATGGAGAAGGACTTTTTAGGGGATAAGAATGAAGCCACTTGCCCACCAAGTTGAAAAGGGACTGATAACCATCTAGTCCAATCCCTCACTCATAGTTGGGGAAACTGGGACCCAGGAGGGGGAAGTAGCAGCAGTGTGGTGTAGTGGAAACATCCCAGGCTGACTGGCCTCGTCTTAAATCCCAGCCTTGACATTATTCATTGGGTGGCCTTGCTGGAGTTCCTCAGCCTTCCTGAGCCTCACCTCCCACATCTGCAAGTGTCCCCCATCCATCCCACCTCATAAGGGCCTATGAGCATGGATGAGCTCACTTGTGCAAAGAGCCCAGGGCATAGTAGCTACTCAGTAAGCAGAACCATTATTACTGGAAACTTGGAGCTTGGCTTCCCCAGGTCCCCAGGAGCCCTACGTGCATGACCTCACTAACCCTAATTACCTCGCAAAGGCCCCATTTCCAAATAACATCAAATAGAGGATTAGTGTTACAACATATGAATTTGGGGCACACAATAGTAAATCTATTATTACAGGTGCTGGCTTCCTAGAATGAGGCAGCTTCTGTAAATGAAAAAAAGATCTCAAGCCCAGAAATTATTCCTTGCCGAGGCTACCCTGGATGAGACACCATTAGCAGGATTTCAGGAAAGATACTAAAAGTGGTGGCCATTTCCTGAAAGCTGCTGAAATGACTAATCCCAGGGCATGTTGTCACTCAGTGATGTGGATGTATATTTCACTGGGAAGAGTGGCAGCTACTAGATACGGCTCAGAAGAACCTCTACCAGGATGTGATGGAAAATCGTAGCAATCTAATGCCATTGGCTTATCAAGCTACCAAACCAGGAGCAGTGGTTGACTTGGAAGGAGGCAGACAGGGGAGAGTAGAGAGGGAATTTCCAAGTCATTTTAGCCAGAACAATGTGGTAAGTTTATGACCAGTGTCAGGAAGATGCCGAGAAGGACCAGCCTGTGGAGACAGGTCATGAAAATTGTGCATTAGGAAAAATATTTTCTCTTAGCAAAAAACTGTTCCATTTGTAGAAAAACCCTGTAAATGTATATCAAGAGAGATAACTTTGAAACAAAATTCAGATTCAAATTTTCAGAGTAAAAAATGCAGACATGAACTAAAAAAAAAACAAAAACAAAAACCATTTTTATTGCCTTCAGCATCAGGGGGAACTGCCCAAGGTCACATAGGGGGTGAGGGGACAAGTCAGAACTGGACCCCAGGCCCCCCAGTGACCTACCCACCCCACCAAGATCCAGTCAGCTATTGGTGGAGTTTCCAGGTCAGATAATGGAGGGGAGAAAACATTATAGGATGTTACGCAATTGACTATCATCAGGTTAAGTGATTTAAAAAAAAAAGGGAAGAAGGAAGGAAAGTGCTTAAGAGAACACACACAGGCTGCTGCTCTGTTTCTCAGCATGTGTTTCCCTGAGGTGAGCTCAGTGGGAGACACAATAAATTACTGTTCAAAGGGAAAGACCATCCCACCCCAGGGGAGCCCTCCCGCCCAACCAGAGCCACCAGGGAGGGAACTTGCTTCTCTAGCAAGAATACCTGAAGACCGCTGGAGAGTCCTTCAGCAGGGCCAAGCAGGCCTGTGGGACAGCCTCAGAGAAACAGAGGCCCAGTGCCAGCCAGACCGGGGCAGGGCAAAGAGGAAAGCTCTGGAGCAAGAGTCTGATTCCTGCCATTCCCCTCAGGTGCCATCCTGCGCTGGGCAGGTTGCCCAACTGCTGTGAGCCTCAGTGTGTTCGCTTGTACCACAGGGCCAGCAGCACCCTTCTTGTAAAGGTGGGGCTGCAAGACCCCATGGGACCAAGTACTGCAGAGCTCAGGAGCACAGGAGGGACTCAAGACTTGCTGGCCTCCCTGTGGGTCCAGGTTCCCTCTTTGAAAACTGAAGGGAGAGGTGGTTCCTGGAAGGTGAGAGCAGGATGAGACTGGGAGCAAAAGAAAGGAAAGAGCCAGTAGCTTCTTCTCCAGGTGCAGCAAGGGCAGTGGCAGCTCCAGAGCCCCAGCTAAAGGGAACTCAGAGAAGGAAACTCAGATACTGAGGGAGCACAGAAAGGGGTGGACGGTGGACATTGTACTTGGTTGCATGTAGGGCCAATAGAGTAAGACTTTCTAAAGGTGCATGAATTCTCCTAGGCTTGCCACAACAAAGTGCCACAAACTGGGTGGCTTAAAACAACAGACACTTATTGTCCTGAAGTTCTAGAGGATGCAAGTCTGAGATTAGGTGTCAGCAGGACTGTGCTCCCTCTGAGGCTGGATAGAAATACCCTTTGCCTCTTCTCAGTTTCCAGAGTGGCTGGCTGTCCTTGGGGTTCCTTGGCTTGCACTGCATGTCACTTTCCCTCTGTCTGTGTCTGTGTCCAGATTTGTTTTACAAGGACACTGGTCATATTGGATGAGGGCCCACCTAAATGATCTCATCTTAACTTGGTTAAATCTGCAAAGATTCTATTTCCAAATAGGTGACATTTTGCGGTACTTGGGGTTAAGACTTCAGCGTATCTTTTCTTAAGAGCTGGACACAATTCAACCCATAACAGTACTCTCAGACATACTTTTATATAAGCTTGATAAAAAGTGCCAATCATTCATATCAAGCAATATTATTTTGGATGACAACTTGAAGGAGGGGCAGGTAGCAATTATGGGGGGACTAAAGCCTTTACAAAGTTGCCTTTGCTGTTGCTACTGGTAAGAGATCGGGCTAAGGCAACTCCTCCAGGAAAGATAAGTACTCTGACCTCAAACTGAAAAAGAGTTACTGTGTGTCAGGCACTGTACTATTCACATCACACAGCTTATCTCATTTCCTCCTCATAATAATCCCAGAAGGTAGGCATCAAGCCCACTTCCAAGACGGGGAACTGAGGGTGAGAAAGGCTAGAGGTCTTGTTCAAAGTCACATAACTGCCAAGGAGAGGAGCTCACATCCCAATCCCAGCAGTGACTGCTCAGCCTCTGGGTTCTACTGCTAAGCTACAGAGCATTCGCAAGAGAAAATCATGTGATGCTATGCCTTCTTCCAGCACTTCAGTTCCAAGGTCCTGCCAGTATCGAATCCAAAAGACCATCTGAAACTGCAGCCAAACGCTTTCCCAGCTCATTAGCAAGACCAAAAAGCTGCTCACTGCACTTGAGGTTGGGAACAGAGTTAATCATAGGTGAACTCAATCTAATGAAAGCTGACACCCAACACTGATCAACTCAGCCGAGGAAGAATCTGATAGATCTGTTCTTTACTGTCAGGCAGTCAAGCAAATAAAGCATATAAAGCAAAATTATATTTCAGTCTTCACATTTTTAAAGATAGTAATCATAAAACTTAAAGTATATTTTATTGATTTTTTTTTTAGAGAGAGAAAGAGAAACAACGATGTGAGAGCAGAACATCAATTGGCTACCACCTGTATGTGCCCCCCACTGGGGACTAAGCTTGAAACCCCAGCATGTGCCCCAACTGGGAATAGAACCATCAACCCTTTGGTGCATGGAACAATGCCCAACCAACTGAGCCACACCGGCCAGGGCTAAAAGGTATTTTAATACCTATAAGGAAGTAGAAAAAGACTCAGTGGTGTGCGGGAGCCAGCTCTGCCCATGGAAGCCAGTTGTACACATCTTTTTATAACCCTGTGTTCAGTATGTCATTATGTTATGTTGATAAATTGAACTCAGCTATGGTGGGAGTATTTGCATAATGGAAATTGGCAACCACTACAAATCAGGGCCGCTGCTGCTGCCTCTGATTTTTCTTTCCTCCCCCTCCTCTCTTCTTCCTCTCCCTCCTCCTTCCTGTTCTTCAAAGAGGTGGTTGTTAAACATTTATAACATATCGCTGAAAATATGATGCAAAAGCAAGAGAAAAAACATCCACTAGAAGCTGATCCAGAGATGACAGATTTATTAGAATAAGCAGAAAAGGACTTCTTAAACATATCATAAAGATGGGCATATCATAAAGATGGGTAAAGAGATAGAGGGTTTCAGAAAAGAAAGAGTAACTCTAGAGTGAACTAAACAGAAATAATAGAAAAGAAAAATCCATTATATGAAATAAAGAATTTACTTATGGACTTAGACACTGCAAAAAAGGGCACAAGTAAAACTGGAAGTTAGCTCAATACAATTGTTCAAACAAAAGCAGAAAAAGAAAAATGATAAAAATAGTGACCTGTGGGATGACATTGAACTGTTTGACATGTATTTGGAGTCCCAGAAGGAAAGAATAGATAATGGGACCAAAAAAAAGTTTTGAAGAAATAAGGATTAAAAGATGAGAAATATTAACTCACAGATCAGATCTAAGATGCTCAGTGAACCCTAAGCAAGTTAAGTCTTGTGGATATACAAAAGAAGAAAATCCAAAACAAAAACAAACACAAAAAACACAAAAAAAACCCCACCATTTTCAAATTGATGAAAATAAAAAATGAAAAGCATGGTTTTGTAACATGTCTACAAATCCCATTCCTTTAAGAGGTGATGCTTAATTTCTCTCTCCTTGAGTGTAGGTTGGACTTAGTGACTACCTTATACTAAAGAATATGGCAGAAGGGACAGCATGTGAGTTAAGACAAGATCATACAGAGGCGGCTTCTGTGCTCACTCTTGGGTCACACACTGTAGGGGAAGTCACATGCCATGTCATGAGGAGACTCAAGCAGACCCATGGAGAGGTCCACATGGTGAGAAACTGGGACCTCCTGCCAACAACCACTAAGGAACTGGAGGCTCCTGCCATTGGATAAACAATCTTGGGAGTTCAATCTCAGTCAAACCTTCAGATGCTTGTGGTCCATATAAGTGGAAACCAAAAGAGAGCAGGGATAACAATATGTGTATCAGACAAAATAATCTTTAAGCCAAAAATGGTAACAAGAGACAAAGAATATTATTACATAATGATAAAAGGGTCAATTCATTAAATAGATATAATAATCACTAATACATATGTGCCCAACATTGGGGCACCTAAATAAATTAAGCAAATACTAACATATGTGAAGGGGGAAATTGACAACAATACAATAATAGTAGAGGACTTCATTGCCCCACTTTCAACAATGGCTCCATCATCGAGACAGAAAGGCAACAAGGAACACTGTACTTGAGTCAAATATTGGACTTGAAAATACCTAACAGACTTATAAAGAAAATTCCATCCAACAGCAACAGAACACACATTCTCCTCTAGCGAACACAGACCATTCTCCAAAATAACTCATGTGATAGGTCACAAAACAAGCCTTAGGAAATCTGAGAAGGTTGAAATCATCTTAAGTATCTTTGCTGACCACAGTGGTAAGAAACTAGAAATCAATAGCAGGAGGAAAGATAGAAAATTTACAAATCAGTGGAAATTAAACAACATACTCTTGATAACCAATTGATTAAAAAAGAAATAAAAAAGGAAATAGAAAATATTTTAACACAAACAAAAAATGGAAATGTGACATACATAAACCTAGGGGTGCTGCAAAGGCAGTTCTAAGAGGGAGGTGTGTAGCAATAAACACCTAAGAAACATTAAGAAACTTCCAACAAAGAAAACAGTAGCCTCAAGTGGCTTCACTGGTGAATTCTATCAAATATGTAAAAAAAGAAATAATATCAATCTTACACAAACTCCTTTCAGAACTAGAAAAGGAGCTAACACTTCCCTACTCATTTTATGATAGCAGCATGACCCTACACCAAAATTTCAGAAAAATATTTTTTTTAAAAAATTACAGACTAACATCTCTTGTGACATCGATGCAAATGTCCTTAATGAAATATTAGCAAATCAAATCCAGAAATATAGAAAAAGGGTAATATATCATGCTAAGTGTGGTTTACTCCAGAATGCAAGGTTAGTTCCACACTCAAAAATAAATCAACATAATTTACCACATTTACAGAGAAACAAAGAAAAAAATTTATGATCATCTCAATAGATGCAGAAAAAGCTTTGACAAGACCCAGTACCCATTCATGATATTTTTTTAAATCTCAGTAAAGTAGGAATAGAAGAGAAAGGAGTTTCCTAAATATGACAGTGATAGCCATGAAAATCCAGCAGTTAACATCATGCGTAATGGTGAAATACGAGTGTTTTCTTCCTAAGAGCCAGAACAAGTGAAGAATGCTCAGTGACCATTTCTATTCAACATCGTACTGTAGATTTTTAGCCAGTACAATAAGGGAAGAGAAATAAACACAATTCGTAACAATTGGAAAGGAATGAGTAAAATGCGAGTGTTTTTTAATTTATAGACAGTGTATGTATAGAATCCAAAGGAACTGAGAATAAAACAATTAGAACTAATAAGTGAATTTATTAAGTCCCAAGGTCAATATATAAAATGGATCGCATTTTTATACAAACAATTAGAAAATGAGATAAAATCATTTTTTCTGTTTTTATTGATTTTAAAGTGAGAGGAAGGGAGAGGGAGAGAGAGAGAAACATTGATGTGAGAGAGAAACATCTATAGGTTACCTTCCGCGCACACCTCGACCAGGGATCAAACCCGAAGCCCTGGCATGTGCCCTGACCAGGAAAAGAACCGGTGACCTTTCAGTGCACAGGATGGCGCTCAACCAATGGAGCCACACCAGCCAGGGTGAGATAAAATTATTTTAATATTTAAAACTCATAAGATATGTAGGAATAAATTTAATAAGTATGTACAAAGCCTCTACCCTGAAAACTATAAAAGAATCCTGAACAAAATTAAGAAAATTGAAAGATATGCTTATTTATGGATTGAAAACCTCAATAACTAGTAAGATGTCACTTCTCCTCAAATGGACCTATACATTCAATGCCATCTTATCAAAATCCTAAACATTTTTTATTGTGTGTTTTTTTTGTAGAAATTAACAGGCTGATTCTAAAGGTAACAGAAATGTTGCCCGGCCGGGCGTGGCTCAGCGATTGAGCATCGACCTAGGATCCAGGCCATCGGGGTTCGATTCCCGGTCAGGGCACATGCCCGGGTTGAGGGCTCGATCAATGACTCTCTCATCATTGATGTTTCTGTCTGTCTGTCTCTCTCCTTTCCTCTCTCTAAAATCAATAAAGATATTTTAGAAAAATAAAAATAAAAAAATAATAAAGGTAATAGAAATGTTAATGATCTAAAAGAGCCAAAATAATATTGAAAAATATGAACAGGGTTAGAGGACTTAAAGATTAACTATAAACCTATAGTATTAAAGATGGTGTGGTACTGGGGTAAGGACAGACAAACTGATTAATGAAATAGAATAAAGGATCCAGAAATAAGTCCACACTTATATAGTCCATCTGATATTCATAAAGGTGGCCAAAATAATTCAATGGGGAAAGGAAAGTCTTTTCTTTTTTTAAATTTTATTTCTCGATTACAGTTTACATTCAATAGTATTTTGTATTAGTTTCAGATGTACAACATCGTGGTTAGACAATTATATACTTTACAAAGTGATTCCCCTGATATTTCAAGTACCTACCTGGCACCATACATAGTTATTACAATATTATTTACTATATTCCCTATGCTGTCCTTTACAACACAGTAGAGACCCCAGAAATAAACCCAAGCCTATATTGTCAATTAATATATATAACAAAAGAGGCAAGAACATACAATGGGGTAAAGACAACCTATTCAATAAATGGTGTTGGGAAAATTGAACAGATACATGCAGAAAAATGAGACTAGACCACTTTCTTACACCATATACAAGAATAAACTTAAAATGGATTAAAGGCTTAAATGTAAGACTTGAAACCATAAAACTTCTAGAAGGAAACACAGGCAGTAAAATCTCTGACATTTTTCTTAGCAATATTTTTTCTGGTATATCTCCCCTAGGGCAAGAGAAACAAACAAACAAAATAAACAAATGGGACTACATCAAACTAAAAAGGTTTTGCACAGCAAAGGAAACTATCAACAAAATGAAAAGACAACCTACTAAATAGGAGGAAAATCTTTTCAAAAAGATGATGCTGGAACAACTGGATAACATGTGGGGGAAAAAAGAACTTCAACTTCCACCTCATATTATACATTAAAAATAACTAGAGATGAATATACTTATAGAAGTCAAGAGGTACAAACTGCGAACTATAAAATAAATGAGTCATGGTGACCATAGTCAATAATAATGTATTGGATATTTAAAAGTTGCTAAGAGGGTAGATCTTAAAAATTCTCATCACAAGAAAAAAATTGTAACTTTGTATGGTGATGGACGGTAGCTAGACTTACAGTGGTAATCATTTTGCCCTGTATACAAAAATAGAATCACTGTGTTGTACAACCGAAACTAATATAATGTTAAATGTCAATTATACCTCAATAAAAAAAAGATGGATAGACATGAACATAAAGACTAATTACCACAAAACTTTTGGAAGAAAACAGGAGAATATCTTTATGGCAGTCACCACAGAAGATATATTTGTAGAATTGATTTTTATCAATTTAAAAATTAATACATTAGCTCTTTGTATAACAAAATGGAAAAGCAAACTATAGACAGGGAGAAAATATTCACAACGCACGTCTGACAAAGGATGTATAATCAGAATGTTTAAGGCAGTCCCACCAATCAGTAATAAAAAGACAAACATCTCAATAAAAATTGAACACTAGGTTTGAACAGATCCTTCAGAAAGAAGATATACAAATGGCTAATAAGCATATACAAAGGAGATCAGCATCACTAGTCATCAGGAAAGTGCTAATTAAAACTAAATTGAGATACCACGTCACACCCACTGGCTAACATTGATAAGACTGACAGCGAGGAAACAAGATGGCGAGTAGGTAGCAGCTGCACCCGCCGCCTCCCGCAACCACGTCAAAATTACAACTAAAATACAGAACCACCGTCACTCAGAGCCTCCTGAGATCCGGCTGAACAGAAGCCCCACAACCAGGGAGCTGAAGAAGCACCGAGACAGGTAGGAGGGGCGGAGATGCGGGCGGATCGGGGCTTTATAGCAGAGAAGGGTCCATGGGCCCACACCCGCGCCACGGGTTAATCCCGCGAGGGACATCTCGGCGGCGGCAGAGGTTTCCCGGAGGAGGGAGGAGGGAGGGGTCCCAGCCCCACAGCAGGCCCCCAGCCCAGGGCTCCAGGGCCGGGAAGAGACTCCCCACAAATCCGGGCTGTGAAACCAGCGGGGACTGTCCCTGAGGGTCGCGGAGGCTGCGGGAGCCCCAGGCTCTCCCCTCAAAGGGCCCGCGCACGGACTCACTCGGACGCTCCCTCTGAGCCCAGCGCCGGGCAGCAGCCTGAAAGGACCCGGGACACTCGGGGAGGAACTAACCTGCCTGAAGTCAGGGAGAGAACTGGAGGGGCGGCTTCCTCCCGGGCAGAAGGGCTGGCGGAGGCCATTGCTCCCTTGGCGAGCCCTCCCCTCACACAGCAGGCAGGCAGGCGCCATATTTGAATCCCCAGCACCTGACTCACACCTTTGGCCTCACCCTGTGATTCCCGGAGGCCCCGCCCCTCCCCACCTGCAGCTCATCCGGGCCATTTCCAGGGTCTTTTCTGTGCAAGTGGCCTCTGGAGCCTCATGCTTAGGACTTTCCTAAAAGCTCTCAAACAAGCAGCAGCGGGCCCCATACAGCTTGATAAGCGGCCCCAGGCCTGGCACTAGCAGCAGCCTGCATTGGTTCATAACTTGGCCTCTCCTGGACACCTGCAAGCCCAGCACAAGTAGCAACCAACTACAGTTTGCTGTGTAGCTCATGCTGGGTGGCCCTGGGCAAGGCACTGGCAGAGGCTGACTTTGCACCTCCCGGAGGCCCCAGAGACAGTGCACCCGGTGGTCAGACTCAACCACGCTGGATTACAACCCTACCACAGCCACGAGTGACACACTCAAGGGGTGCACTTGGTGAACACCAAAGCTCCACTGAAGTAAATCCTGCTCCATAGGGGTGTCTCCAGCACAGTAGCTCTTTGGCTGTGGTTGCACCTGGTCCTCACAGCTGATTGGCCTGGGGGTCAATTCCTCCCAGTGACGCCAACAGCAACCAAGGCTCAACTACAACAGGACAGTGCACACAGCCCACACAGGGGAGCACCTAGAAGGCCAGCTCAGGTAACTGGGGAAGCTGAGCCACTGGACCCTACAGGACACCTACTACACAAAGCCACTCTACAAATCCCAGGAGACATAGCAGTTCTACCTAATACATAGAAACAAACACCTGGAAGCAGCCAAAATGTGGAGGCAAAGAAACATGTCACAAAGGAAAGAACAGAAGAAATCTCTAGAAGAGGAACTAAATGAAATAGATCTAAGTAAGCTAACAGATACAGACTTCAGAATTTTGTTTATAAGGATGTTTAAGCATACTATTAGGGAAATAACTGAGAAAATCGATAACGTAATAAAGTACCAATTTGAAATGAAGGCTACACAAACTGAAATGAAGAATAATTTACAGGGAATCAACAGTAGAGAAGAGGACGCTGAGAATCAAATCAGCAACTTGGAACATGAGGAAACAAAAAACACCCAACCAGAAGAGCAAAAAGAAAAAAGAATCCAGAAATGTGAAAATAGTATAAGGAGCCTCTGGGACAACTTCAAGGGGCCCATCATTTGTATTATTGGGGTGCCAGAAGGGGAAGAAAGAGAGTAAGAAATTGAAAACCTATTTGAAAAATTAATGACAGGAAACTTCCCCTACCTGGGGAAAGAAATAGACCTACAAGTCCAGGAAGCATAGAGGGTCCCAAACAAGAGGAACCCAAAGAGGCCCACAGCAAGACACATCATAATTAAAATGCCAAAGGTTAAAGACAAAGAGAGAATCTTAAAAGCAGCAAGAGAAAAGCAATTAGTTACCTACAAGGGAGCACCCATACGACTGTCATCTGATTTCTCAACAGAAACTTTGCAGGCCAGAAGGGAGTGGCAAGAAATATTCAAAGTGATGAAAAACGTGGAACTACAACCAAGATTGCTCTACCCAACAAAGCTATCATTTAGAATTTAAGGTCAGATAAAGAGCTTCTCAGACAAGGAAAAGCTAAAGAGTTCATCATGACCAGACCAGCACTACAGGAAATGTTGAAGGGTCTTCTTTAAGAAGAAGCTAATGAACAAAAGAATCTGATGAACTAAATAGATCCAGAAACACTGAAGCATGCAGCAGACGATCATATTTCAGAGGAAAGGGGGAAGAGGGGTAGAGGGTGGGAAGAGATTAACCAAAGAAGTTATATGCATATAAGCACAACCCATGGACATAGTCAATAATGGGGTGAAGGCCTGGGGAGGGGGTGGGAGCAAGGTGAAAGGGGTCAATTGTGGGGGAAAAATGGGACTCCTGTAATACTTTCAACAATAAAGATAAATTAAAAAAAAAAAAAAAGACTGACAGTGTCATGTGTCAACAACTGGAGTTCTCATACATCGAAGGTAGGAATATAAAATGTTACAGTAATTTGGGAAAACTGGGCAGTTTTCTATAGAATTAAACATGTACTTACCTGATGATGCAGTAATTTCACACCTAGATATTTACTACCGAGAAGTGAAAACATATGTACGCACACACACACAAAAGTTTGTTCAAGAATAATCATGGCAGCTTTATATATACCAGACTAAAATGGGAAACAATCCATATGCCCATTATAGGAGAATGAATAAGCAGATTGCAGTGTGTTCAAATACTACTACTCGGTAATAATAAGAAATGAACTTCTATCCCCGCAACACAATGACCTAGAATGAATGGCAGTCATTGCGCTGAGCAAAGGAAGCGAGGCACAGAGGATTACATATGATCTGATGCCAAGTATGTGGCACTCAGGAACAGGCAAAACTGATCTACGGTGTTACACATCAGAAGAGCGGTTGCGCCTGCGGGGTGGGGACTGACTGGGAAGACGCAGGAGGGGATTTCCTGAGATGATGGTTATGTTCATATCTTGATTGGGATTGGGGTTACTAGGTATTTCCAATGGTCAAATGTCATAGAACTTTACACTTAAGATTTGTATGTTTCACCATATGTAAATTATACCTCACTCAAAAATTTTTAATTGATTTGAGAGAGAGAGAGGGAGAGAGAGAAAAAACCCCATCAATTTGTTGTTCCACCCATTCATGAATTCATTGGTTGACTCTTGTATGTGCCCCAACAGGGACTGAACCCACAACACGGAGCATAGGAATGACGCTCCAACCAACTGAGCTACCTGGCCAGGGCTACCTCACTCAAATTTTTCAAAAGAGAGAGAGAAGAGGAAGCGCCAGGCAGGAACACAGGTGTGCTAGTTCTTTACTCTTCCTTTCCTCACCTTGACCTTCACCACTGGGCTATCCTGGTTCCAGCAGGCAACACCAACCACACGACGTCAGTCCAAGTCCTGATTTCTGCACATATCCTCAGGTGATGATGTTCTGGGTAGCAGTCATTGGAATTTTTTATAGCTCTCTTAATTTGCAGCAGAAATTTTCACTTGTTTAAAAATGGATCACCATACAACTTACCAAACAACTTGAAAGAACAGGTAAAATTCTCCAAAAGCTTAGCTATGTTAAGAGAAAAACACATATCTATATCCACATTCAGACTCACAGCCTTGAGTTCTGCTTAAAAGATGCCGGCAATGATCGAGTCATCAAGAACAGCAGATCTAGAAGCAACCAATGAAAAGCTAAATACATCCAACTTCATAGTTCAGGGTGGAATTGATTCATAGCAAAAGAGCTGAACGAAGAGAAATCTAAATATTCAGAACCAGATGAATTGACTGCTGATGTTACAAGAAAGATAAAGCAGAGGATCTGACAAGGAGCGCTCCCCATCCGGCCCTTCATCAAGGAGTCAGTACTCACAAGACAGTTTTTCACTGTTCCCCCTGTGAGCATCCACACTAAAACGCATACTCGCTCTGCTTTGCTATCGGGTTTCTTTCCTCTGCCTCTTCCTTCAATTAAGATCTTGGTTGTCAATCATCCAAAAGAACCTGCTACTGAAAGTCCAAACCCACAAAAAGAAACATAGGAACTCTGTCTCTCTTCCAAATTAATTCTGAATTACCGCTTATTTTTAGGTTAAGGAACTGCTTTAACTTAAGTGATTATACTTTTGCCCAAGCAAAAGCTTTACAGGGTTATAATGATCATGCTAGCATTTTGTAAATTAAGTTGATTTAAATATGACTCTCATTGAGTGAGTTATTTACATTATCTTGTACTCTCTGAATAGTATAGTGTGTTTAATTTTTTTTTTAAATATGTCTTTATTGATTTCAGAGAGAGGAAGGGAGAGGGAAAGAGAGAGAAACATCAATGATGAGAGTCATTGGTCAGCTGCCTCCTGCACGCCCCCCGCTGGGGATCGAGCCTGCAACCCGGGCATGTGCCCTGACCGGGAATCAAACTGCCATCTCCTGGACCATAGGTACATGCTCAACTGCTGAGCTACGCCGGCCGGGCAGCGTGTTTAATTTGATTAGCAGTCCATTATTTCACGACTGGAAGCATCACATGAGCAATTCTGAAATGGGACATATTTGAAATGGCAAAGGCATTTTTTCATATGCCACGATCTGTATTATTACAGTTTAAAGGCAAATGTGAATTTTTTATCAAAGTCACTTGATGTTTACCTGAATACATTTAAGCTGAAATGTTTAAAACAATAAAATAGGAGAAAGTTTAAAAGGTCTATACTGTTACCCTAAACCCTGTTAGACTGCCTGTTTCATCTTCCTCTTACCCCTGTACTGATAATTCCCCACTCGTAACTCCAGGCAGGGCCTGCAAGAGGCTGGCAGTGTGGACGGTCATAAGAATGTAGGCTCAAAGCTGAGAGTCCGAAATTCACAGCAGCCCCTTTCCCTCGGTTTCCATTTCAATGGGTCCATGATTAACACCTACCTCCAAGAACAATGGAGATGAGCAATGGGAAGTTGAGTCAAGATAAAAGAACTAAGCACACCCAGGATTTGAGCCAGGCCCCTGTCTCTAGCTAAGCCGGTACAGTTTTCCCACTTTTCAAGTGGGGAGAATCGTAGTATCCACTTCATGGGTTATAACGGAGGCCGAGGAGCTAATTCACACAGAGCTTTTGGTCCAGCGTCTGGCTCGCTGTAACTGCTCAGTGTACATTAGCTGGCCTCGGTATTTTTTAAGACTGACCACTCCCATAGCACTGGCCAGCCCTGCGTTCACAGCTGTGTGCTGCGAAGTCCACAGGCACCTCTGACTCACCATGTCCAAACCCAAATTCTCCACCTTCTCCCCCCCACCCCTCCTCCTCATCTCACCATTTCTCCCATTGCAACCCCTCTTCCTCTGTTCCCCTCCCACCCCCCACCCCCAAATCCCCACCCTCAGTGAGGCTCAAAGTCCAGAGACTTCTTTTTCTCTCCCAGAGTCCCCAGGCACTGCCATCTGCAGCCCTGGGCTGGGAGGCAGGAAGAAATCTCCCTGGCCTCCCCCTCCACTCTGAACTGTCCTCCTCAGTCTGCCCCATACCCAGCCTGAAAACAGCCCCCAAAGGCCCCTCTCCAGCTCAGTCAGCACCCATGACCCCCCATTTACTACAGGATCAGCCTCTAGCACAGCTGTCCATGCTCTTGCTGAGAGATTTGCCCTCCTGCCTTCTCTGCTATTTTACCCCCTGGTGGACATGCTGTTGGAGTGGAAGGACTAGGACCTGGCTAAGCCCTGATCACACCATCCACATTCCTGACCCTAGGCTTTTCTAAAACTCTTCCGTGTGTCCTCTCCTGTGTTTACAGCTTCCTTTTCTGCCCTGTGTCTAGCTCCCAGCTACCCCTTCAGAGCACAGAATAACCTCCCCACCCCTCCCCCCTCACCCTCCTCAGTACTGAGGCATGCTGGCCAGTCTGCAGCAAGTCCCATCCCTGGTTCCACCTGCCTTTTCTGTCCCCCATAATTCGTGGGATTTAGTGCAAAATTATTTTTAACAGGGCCTCTTGTTCAAAAATTATTAAGAACTTCAAGACAGACAAATTCCAATTGAGGGACATTCTACAAAATACCTGACCAATAATCCTCAAATCTGTCCAGATCATTAAAGTCTGAGAAACTGTCACAGCCGAGAGAAGCCATGGGAGTCCTGACTATTATGTATAATGTGGTGTCCTGGACAGGATCCTGGAGCAGCAAAAGGACATTAGGGAAAACTAAGGAAAGTGACTGAACTTTCATTCATAATAATATATCATATTGGTTTATTAATTGTAGCAAACGCACCATACTAATGTAAGACCTTAATAATGGGGAAACTGGGTGAGGGGTAAATGGAAACTTTCTCTAACAAAATGCAGTTTTTCTGTAAATCTAAAAATTTTCTAAAATAGAAAGATTATTTGTCAAAAGTAACAACAAAAAACTTTTTTTTCGAGAAGGTGACAGCACAGTATATTGTGTAAGGCACACTCAGGATTTGAACCTGGATCTAAAGGACCCCAAGGTTCTTGAATTCTAGAGAGAAAGCCCTCTCCTGCAGGGAAGAGAAAACATGCGTATGGGGGTGGGGGATTGGGGCAGGAAGGTTGTCACAGTATTTAGCAGAGGTTATGATTCCAAGCTTGATGACCCAGGCCAGTGTATGATTCCATTTATATGAAATTCCCAGAATAGGCAAATACCTAGAGACACCACATAGATTCTTGGTTGCCAGGGGCTGGGGGAGGGGAGAATGGGGTTTCTTTTTTGGGGTGATGAAATGTTATCCAATTTGATTGTAGTGATGGTTGCACAACACGGTGAACACACTAAAAAACCCTGCATTGTAGACCTAGCCAGTTTGGCTCAAGGGTTAGAGTTGGGCGGCCCACTGAAGGGTCCTGGCTTCTTCTGGCCAAGGGCATGTACACTGCCCCAGGGGCAGGCAACCAACCAATTGATGTTTCTGTCTCTCTCTCTCTCTCTCCACCCCCTTTTCCACTCTCTGAAAAGCAATGGAAAAAATATCCTCAGGTGAGGATTAAAAAACAAACACAAAAAAACACTGAATTGTATACTTTAAAATAGTTAAAATGGTAGATTTTATGTTATGTACATTTTGCCTCAATTTAAAATAAGAGTACAAGCTTGAGATCGGGTCTGTCTGCATTTGAATCTCCACTGTGTCATTTACTAGTTGTATGTGACCTTGGGCAAATTACCTCTCCGTGCCTCAATTTCCTCATCTGATACATGAAAGTAATAACTGTACTTATCTCATAAGGTTGTTGTCAGCATATAAAAGATCAGGACAGTACCGGGTAAATAAGCACTCAGCATTAGCTAAAATAATATTATTACAAAGAGGTGGTAGAACATCAAGGACTTCACCTTACATGCCCCCATTCCCAGGCTCCAGGAGTTTGCAGTCCATTCTGGACTGGATGGTGTGTGGGGCGGGGGGTGCCGAATGTGAACTCATCCCCAAACCTGCCCACCCAAGACCCTGCAAACCCAATCGTCTCTTTTCCTTCCGGGACCCACAGCCTCAGAATAGAGGCCTAAGCCGCCAAGGAGAAGGTGTGAGCTGCAGCGCGCCGCCTAGTGGCACCCTTGAGCACATGGGTACCGGCCGCAGAGGGAGGCACCACCCAAAGCCGCCAGCAGCGCCTGCAAGGAACCCTTCAACTGCCTTTAAATCTTTGTTGGTAGTTTGTATTCGGCCAAAGTAGGGGATTTCTGTATATTCTTTTTAATCCTATGAGCTAGTTACTGTTCTCATTTTACGACTGAGGAAACTGATGCTTGGAAAGGCTCAGCAGCCAGCCCAAGGTTTCCCAGCAAGTAAGAGCAGCCCCAGGTCTAGTCATCCATCCATCAGCTCTGGATTCCAAAACTCTGGCTCCCCCACACTCTTCTGGTTTGAGAGAAATGAAGGAGCTCGTGGAAGCATTTGCAGTCCCCACTAAGAGTCAAAAGTGGCTCTGAGACTGATTTCAAAGCAGCTATATTGCACAAAGTCTGCCCCACCTCCAACTTCAGGCCCCCCAGTCGCCCAGGAAATGAAGGGGAAGTGGGAGGCTCCTTGTAGGGCTCACTTGGCAAGGCTGCAGGCCTTTTGACCAGTAACCCCTCCCTCCCCAGGTTCATTGATGTACCCATTCAACCAATACCAATGTATGCCTACTATGTGCAGGACACTGTCTTAGGTGCTGCTTATACAATGGCAAGACATGGGGGGGGGGGGACTTCTGCTTCCAAGCAGCTCACTGCCTCATCCTCTTTCTTAACTCACAGCAGGGCGGTTTTGCTGTGAGTCCAATGGCTCTGGGTTTGGGAACACCCTGGTATAAGTCTTAAACCATCTACTCCAATGTCATCCCAGACTTGGGCCTTGTCTATTCTTCACCCATCCCAGAGAAAGGTGTGGTCTCAGGGCACCCTGATTCCCTCTAAAGCCCTCTCACTGGATCCAGGAGATGCCCAGGCTGCAGAGTAATCTCATCTTCAGTAGGTTGCTTGGCTGCAGGTGGCTGGGGAAGGGGATTCTCCCAGACACTTGAATGGCATGGAATGGGAGGAGGTACAGGGGAGTTATGGAGGGATCCCCAGTATGGTAAGTCCCCCATCCTGATGCTGGAGTCCTGGAGGAAAAACAGGGTCCAGGACCTCCCATGGGCATATTTTAAGAACTGAAAGAGTTTTTAGGCTGGGGAGGGAAGTGGGGCAAGGACCCACAGGAGAGGGGAAAAAGACCACTCTCCTTTTGCTTGCCTCCCCCCTTCCCCCATCCCCCATCTCTCCAGGCAGAAATGAAACAAAGTCATGAAACCTGACACTTGAACTAGAGGCCTGGACGGTGCAATTACTGCCTGAACAGGGCTGGAACTTTTTTGAAAATTCTCCAATATCCTACTGGCCTTCTGATCAAGAGGGAGGGGGAGAAGAGAAAGGGAGGAGGAGAGAGGGAGAGGGGGAAGAGGGGAGAGGGGAGAGAGGAGGGAAGGGAGTCCTGTGTTTTAGGTATGTGGTTGTCTTTGCAGTTGGGTACCTGTTTGTACATTGATGTTTCTGGGAGAGTCATTTTGCACTGTGAGTCTTTGTTGTATGTTTAGTTGTGTATACCTTTGTAGGTATATATCAGCCAGTTGTGCCCTGTAACTGTGTCTAGGGGTTGTGTGTATAACGGTGCTTGTAGCTATGTGGATAGGTGGAGCTGGCTGGGTACAATGAGCTATTGACTCTCGTCCACTGCCCTTGCCTGGACTGTCCTGGGCCAAGCTAAAGATAACCCACCTACCTTTGCCCATAGGGACCTTTCTCAGTTGGGCAAAGTTCTTTCCTAGGGAGTCCCACTTACGCGTATCCACTCTCCTGACCCTGGGTGACCAGCTGTAGGAGACTGGGGAGGTGGACTGGTTACATACACCCTCCCCTAAATGCTCCAGACCCCCACCTTTGGGAGGGGTACTGGGAAGTCCTGCCTTTAGCTCTCCTTTGGGGAAACAGCTAGGGCAAGCCCTTGCTCCTTCTCTGCCCCCACAAAGTTCCCTTCCAGCTTGCAGATCTGGCCCCAAATCCTTTCTCCTTCAACCTAGGAAACACCCTGGGCCCTATTCCAGCACACCCTCTACTGCCTCCTGGGCCTGGCAGGACCGCTCTCTGATTTCCTTCACCCCTTCCTGAAGCAGCCCACTGCATCTGTATTTGAAGAGTGATTCTAGACCCCAGCTCTGGAAAAATCCCAAGTAATGAACAGATCAGGGCTAGGTGGAAGAGGCAGTCCTGCTGGCTTCCAGCCCCTTCTCACAGCCTAATCCAGCCCCAGAAGAGGCGTGGGAGTGGGGGTTCACCTGCTCAGAGGGTATCTTTTCAATCCCATCTCTCCTGCCCCTTTCACTCACTCACTCACTCACTCAAAGATGTGTGTTCTTGGGCAAATAAATTTATACCTCTGTGCCTCAGTTCCTTCACCTGTAAAATGGAGATACAAATGTACTTAGCTCAGCGAGTTGTGAGGATTTACTGAGATAATGCATATAAAGTGCTTAACCCTATGCCTGGTACCTAGAAGGTCTCTGTTGACCCACCCTTTCTGTTGTCTCTGGGTGTCAATCTCAAGACACCCATCCCCAAACTCCACCTCGCCCCATTGTGCCCACTTTCCCCCAGGAATCAGACTAGCTGGGAGGGAGCTTGGGGAGATTACTGACATTTGTGCTGCAGTTTCCATACATATTTTTTCATTCTATTCTACATTCCCTTATGAAATAGCTATTATCATTATTCTCCATTTTACAGATAGTGATAAAAGGAGCATCAAAATGGTTAAATAACTTGTTCAAGGTCACACAGCAGGTAAGGGGCAGAGACCAAGTTTATACTGAGCCAATGGCTCTCTCCCTTCTGCCCCACTGCCACTCAGGGGGCTGGGTTTTTAGCATCCTAGGACCTGAGTGCAGGGGAAGATTTGGAGGTCTGGTTAACAGTTCTGCCTAAAATCATATAGACAAGTGGGGCCAACCAGGGTAACCCAAATCTGTGCCCATGTTCACATAGCTGTAAGCCCAGCTTAACCAGAACTCGAGTGTTAGAGATTTTCTCATTTATAAAGCTGTTTTGGAAAGACCCCTACATGTGGAAGGCATAGTTTAATACACACCAGAAAACTAAAAGTGAGAGTCCTGAGTTCAGAGAAGAAAGCTGACATAACCTAGCCAAAGGAAAGCACATGGGTACTTTTCCTTAGTTTTTGGAAAAGAAAATTAAGCTGACTCCGCTTCCAGCTATGATCCAGCTGCCGGGTTTTCCAACGCCCCGAGCACAGCGTCTCGCGAGGTCCCCCCTGAAGGTCCCCCAGCACTGCGGAGGCTGGGGCCCAGGTGGCCGTCCGTTCCCCCCCGTCAGCGGCCCCCCGCAGGCTCCGCCTACTCCCGCCCAGGCCCCGCCCCGCGGAGCAGGGCACCCCTCCACTCGCGGACTCACTGGGGTAAGCGAGCTGCTGCGCTTGGCATTGTGGCAGGCGGCGGGGACCCGTGAGGGCGCCGGAGCCGCCGGCAGCTGCGAAGCGCAGAGGCTCACCACACGGGGGCTCGGACGGCGCGGCGCCGGCCGCTGCGAGAGCGGCTGAGCGCTCGTACCTTCGGTCGCACAACTTCGGAGCCAGGGGGCGGGAGCCCGCGGAGCGCTCGGAGCCCGGGAGCCTGAGGAGCGCAGAGAGGGGCGCGCCGGAGCCTGGCTCGAAAGCGGGCTCTCAGCACCCCTCGAACTCCGAGCACCAGGCGGCCCTCTGTGCAGCGTGGCTGCCGCTGCCCCCACGGAGGGCACGGGCTGGCGCGGCCGGGCGCCGGGGAGGACGGCGTGGAGGCGGCGGCGGCGGCGGAGACGGCGGCGGCGAGGCTGGGGCCAGGGAGAGAGCCCCGGGGGAGAGGCGCCCGAGCCGGGCCACGGGAGCATGTGGGCCCAGAGCGGAGCGCGGGGCGCGCTGCTGCTGGCGCTGCTGCTCTGTTGGGACCTGAGGCTGAGCCTAGCAGGTAAGGAGCGATCGGGTATGAGGGCGGGGGGCGAGGGCACCCTTGCTGCTCACTCTGCTCCGAAGTTGAGGTGGTTGGTCGCCGCGTAGGTGCGCACAGTGGAAGTGGCTAGGGCGCCCAAGTTAGAAGGTAGATTTCTTTGCCCCACCGAAGTGGGCGGTGGCTCAGCCACCTCCTTGGGTGGGGGTGGAGGGGCGCAGGCCACGGGGTTCAAAGTAAGCCGGAAGCCTCGCTTACACCTGGAAGGGATCGCGTCTTTTATTTGGAACGGGTGTCCGAGTGGGGGTCTGCGCCTCCGCGAGGACCGGTCTCCAAGGGACCCCAGGCTCTCTGCGTGCCTGGAGGTGCCGCCGCCTCAGGAAAAATCGCTGCATGGGCCAGGTGTGCGCTCGCCTGCTTTCCCCGGCAACTTCCTAGCCCGGTCCCGGCTCGCCCTGGCGAGAGGGAGGGAGAGGGACCTGCGGCGCCTGTGGAGCACGGGAAGCTCGGATCCGCTCCGCGAGCCGAAGAGGCGGGCTTGAAGGGCTTTGGCTATAGAAGGGGGTAGGGCTGAATCCTGCACGTACAGCTTTCCCCGAGATCGTGAGAACCACAGGTCTGGAAGGATGTTTTTTTTCTGGGTGTTGGTGTTTTGTGTCTGTGTGTGTGTATTGGGGCTGGGGCGGGCGGGGGGGGGGGGGCGCGAGTACGTAATGATCCTGCGAGTTTCCTTTTAAATGGGTCATTGACATTCTCCCTGCCCGGGGAGCAGACTAGGTGCGCTCGCCTCGGTACAGCTCCTACTCTGGATCCAGCAATATGCCTTTAGAGGGTTGGTGAACTTCTAAAATAAAGCTCCTATTCCCCCTCGCACCCCCTGCCACGGATGAGTACAAGTATTGCTCCTCAGTAGCTGGGCCCGGCGTCCCCGACTGGGCTGCGTCTTCCCGGGGAGCGAGCCGACACTCGGGAAGCAACCTCTGTGGTGCAGGAACCCAAGCAGGGGGCTGGCCTCTGCCACTGGTTGTCTCGGCTCCTGGGGCAGGGTGGGAGTGGGTAGGGGGGCATCCTGCACCGTGTCCTCTGAGTTGAGGCTGAGAATGGGTCAGGAAAAGTGGTGTATAAAGTGGATGGGATGACGAAGCCCTCCCTCCTCCACCTTCCGCTTGGATGTTGACATCCGCCCCCACCAATAAAGAGATTCCTCACTTTGGAATTAATTCCTCACTTTGGAATTAATGATTCCCACGGCCCAGGAGTAAGGGCTTGGTTTTTAGTCACCACCTCCCCCCCAACACTTTTTTTTTCAGCCCTGTGTCGTAAAGTTACGACACAATCATTTGATCCAAGTTAATTATGATTTGGGCAGACTCTGGTATTTAAAGCAGTGTTTTGAAGTTGGAAGGTAATGATGGGGGTGGGGGGCAGGCTGCTGAATGACCAACCTTGTTACAAAGAGTACAGTTGGATGTGGGAGGTGCTGGACTGGGGTGTTGGTTTCTGGTTTGAGGGTGTTTGAGGGGGGTGATTGAATGGTAGGGTGAAGCCTCTGTAAATGGCACATGGGCAGGGTTGGGAAGCTGTTTTTGTGGCAGCAGGGCAATGGGAGTAGGAATAAATACTGAGGTTGCTGGGGGTGGGAGTTTCGGGGAGGCAGGAGAAAGACAAGACTGACTGGCCTAGAGTTCTCTGGAGCTACAGAGTAGTCTCAGCAGGGAGGCTGGGGGTGTACTGCCTTTCTTGCTTAACAAAGCATCCAGCCCCCACCTTCCCTAGAAGAAACCCCAAGCCCAGGGCTTTGATGGATTTGGGTACGAATGGTGCCCAGTCAGAAATGTCCTCTAATACTGGGGTTTGATTTCTCACTAGCTAGCAGAACCGGTGTTGGAATTGTGCTCATTACTTAGCACGGCAGGGGCTGCCTGCCCACCAGCCTGGAGAGGGGCCAGCTGGTAGGGTTGGCCTGCAGCCTTCCCTTTGCCCAGAATGTGCAGCCCTTAGAAACCTGCCTTCAGGAGGGAGAATGTGTCCCTTCCTTCTCCACAACCCTAATGCCACAGGCAGGGAGCATCTTTCAAAATGTTCTTTGGGTCTTCCCAGTGAATCCCTCATGCGTCCTTTTTCACTGATGAGGAAAACCAAGGCCAGAGTGTTGGCTTTCTTCAAATGTTGCCTTCACTTGCCTACAGATCCACATCGTAGACTTGTATGCAGGGCTCCTGTCCAGTAGCCAGGTTGATTCAGGCCACTCTGGACTCTTCCTGGTGGCACCCATTTCTCTACCCTGAGTCTGAGATCAAGCTGAAGCAGAGAAGGCTGTCCCCACAGAAGGCACACCTCCTTTCCCCCATCCCCAGTGAATATGAGAATGTTTTTTAAGGCATGAGGTTTGATGGTGCAGAAATCAAACCTGGAACGGTAAAACCCCAGACCCTTAGAAAGATGTCAGCAAGTGACTGACCAGGAGAGCCACTTCAAAGCTGGGCTGGCTCTGGGAGTCTGCTCCCGCCCCCACCCCTCAGCCTTTCCTGGAGCTTTTTAATGAGCCTTTCCTTGGCCTCTGGCTGGGATGGTTGAGAAGGAACTGAGGTGTCATGATAACACTTCTTTTTAAGGTGCAATTAAAATCAGAGTTTTCCTAGTACTTCTGCTGTGTGTGTTTGTGTGTGTGTGTGTTGGTTGTCCTTGGCTCTCTCTGCACTAATAGCAAACACCCATCTCACTTAAACAAATGGAAAGCCAAGAATGTCTTAGGAGGTTTCTCATTACAGTGAAAGTACCATTGCAGGGGAGGAATTTCGGATGTAATCTCTCTCCTCCTTTCTCTTCCCACCCCCAAACTGGGAATTCTGTAGGACAAAACAGTTTCCCTTTTTCTAAGCCACTTATTTAACTGCTGAAGCTTTGGGACAGGTCCTGACTCGCCCAGGGTTACACTGGTGCTCAAGGATAGAGCTGGTATTGGAACTCAGCTCTCTCAAACTTCAGTCTAGTCCTTCTCGTTCCTTCATTCTACCTGGGCAGCAGACCAGCCATCGGGGCCTGAGATTGAGATTCTGAAATCCAGTTACCACCTAAGAGAATGTTGGTTTAGCTGCTTTAGAGGGACTTGTAGCAGGATAGGAGAAAGAGGGGATTTGGGAGCATGGACCCTGGAGAGGTGGAATAGGCAGGACCAAAGGTTAGAGGGGAGGCCCTGAGACCAGGCAAGTGCCCAAAGATAGCTACACCCCTCTTCCCGCAGCACCTGTCTTCTCAGCAATTGCCCCAACCTGCCCCAGGTAAGATAAATCCAACGCAAGCTCCCTTGGGCCCATTTCCCCCCCTACCCCACCTTGTAGTTTCTCCTGAACTAAGGGTACTTTGACCTTGTCCCTAGCTGTTAGGCCTAAAATGAGGTCTGCCCCCACCCCCTTCCATTCCCAGTGCTGAAAGAGCAAGGTTGGTGATTCTGAATGGCCCATCCTGGAGCCTCCCCCAGAGCCTGCTGGCTAAACATATGTTCTTTCAACCTCCGTGCTGGGGCTGGGGTAGCAAGGAGACACCTTGGAATCCACCAAGGCCTGTAGGAAAGGGAGGAGAGGTGGGTCGTAGGTTGGGACTCGGACCTTGTCCACTGGGCCTGGGGCTGGGGCGTAAAGAGAAACTGCTGCCGGGGCCGGCTGGCCCAGAGAGGAGAGCAGGAAGAGGACAGCAGAGGCCGGGGCTGGCCCCCCTCCTGGCTGCCTCCTCCTCACCAGTTTCCTAAATGGCTTCCACAAAGAGGGTCATTAAAGCTGTGAAGGCAAAATGAAACCAAACAAGCGCGCTTTGTGCTTTTCTGTTATTTGGGATTTTTTAAAAGGAAAATTTAAAATTCCATAATTGGAATAATACAAGGAAGGGCAGTTTCTGGAGGGAATCCATGCACTCTGCACTCCACCCTTTTGAAGTTGGGGCTGGGGTGCTACCTCCTGCTCCCTTGGGGCCTGCACTCAGACAGATGCCCCTGGGAGCCTGGGGAATTTCTACCTGACCTGCACATTTCGGTGAGCGAGAGCCTGAGGGAGTCAGGTGACCTCCTGGACTTTTTGGGAGAAGTCTGGCATCCTGTAGCTGGCCTGGCTCCTCACCAGTTAGTTAAGGGCACACTGGATTCAAACTCTGTTCCAGCACCTCCCCAGCCACTGTACCCCTCCCCTGCCCCCCACAGGGCGAACAAGCACCAATGAGGTCAATCCACAGGTCCCCGATGTGCCCCTTTATCTCTGATCCTCCGTTTGGGAGATGCTAATGGCAGTTGAAAACGTTTGCTGAAGTGCAGGTATAAATCAGCCACCTCCCTACTGTCCCCCCATCCTCTTACCCCCTTTGTTTCCTCTTCCTTCTAGCCAAAAACACGAGGTCGCTGGGAGTTCCCAAATTTACCCTCTGACTTAGAGGCCTGATTAGCATCTCGCCGCTCATCCATTGCCCGCGCACAGGCCACACACCTTGGCACCGCGGGATTCTCCTTTTCCTTCCTCTCCTACACCCCCTTCTTCCCCCTCCCCCCTCCCTTGCTGAGCTAAATCTGTTGGCTGGAGCCCTGGGAGCTCTCACCACCACCAAAGGGGTGAGCGCACTGAGCCTCCCTCTTTCTCGCACTGAGCCTCCCTCTTTCTCGCCTCCCAGAACAGGCTGCCCCCAGCGCCTCACAACTTCCCCACCACTGCGTGGCTCATTTCTCAAGGAAGGCAGGCTGTGGGTGTGAGAGTGCCTATTAAGGAGTGGAGGGGGAGGTGAGAATATGTATTAAGGAGGTGGGTGGAGGTGGGAGTGTGCAGTGGGGGGTGTGGGTAGGTGTGGTGTTGCGCTGGGGCATTCACTGTGTGTGGAAGTGATGAGTGCGGGAGGAATGGATGTGTGTGTTGATTGAGGAGGTTGTGTTTTGTATACAAGTATGTGATGTAGATGGTTGGGTGTGTGTGTTTGGGTGTGTGGGGTGTGTGCAGTGTGCACTTGGACACGGCTGTGGTGTGTGTAGTGAGGGGACAGTGAGTCACCACCAGTCTGGGGAAGCTCCACCCATTGTTTTCCATTGTGGGGAATGCCTCTTGGAGATGGGACCCAGGCAGTTTGCCCCTTCAGCACTAATCAGACCTCATTTTGCCCTGTGCTCTGGGCTGTGAGCTGGATTTGGTTCCAATGCCAGGTTCTAGAATTGGAAGGGCAGAGGTCAGCTTTCCGGCTGAGGGCAGATGGGATAGGCCTGGGTAAGCATGTGTTTTGCTGCTCCATAGGGAGGAAGATTGGTGGTAGATTGGCCCTAAAACCAGCCTAGCAGCTTGGGCAACTAACTGCCCCCAGGAGGACAGGGATCTGAGTCCTGGGGTCTGCTGCAGTCAATTCCCAGCTTACCTAGAGCCCAGAGCATTGCCAGGGCTCATGCTTCCGCCCTCCAAGAGTGAAGTCTAGGATTTGCTGGGTAACAGGCAGAACTTGAATGAGTGGCCTCCCCAATGAAGAGCAACCCAGGCAGGCATGGCTGGGCTGGGACTCTTCATGGAAGCAATGGACAAGGACACATGCACACATAGACACAGGACTCCACTGTCCTTACTACCTACCTCCTTGTCTCAAAGGTTCCCCTGTTTTCTGACTTCTGCCCATACTGAGGACTGCCATCCTTAACTCTAGGATAAGATGTGCCATGTGGAGCAGAGAGACCTATAGGAAATGACAGCACCACCAATGTGCTTGTTGTTTTACAGTCTATCAAACCCTCTTACGGGTGGGTAGGTGCCCATAAGGAGGTAGGTGCCCACTTAGGAAGCTGACCTAGGTTCCAGGTCAGAGCCAGAGCATCCCTGACCCCAGCCCTCAAGGATGTCCCTGTCTGTGTGGGCTGCTGATGCTCACTCCAAAAATGGTAAATGACATTCAGAGAGTCCAAGGTGCCAAGCGAGGGCAACAGCAACATATGCAGGGAAGAGCACACCAAAGAGTGAGGCTTCTAAGCCTTGGGCTTCCTGGAGGGGGGTGATCTGAGCCAGACCTTGCCTCTCTCCTTTTCTAAGAGCACATCCTGAAGAGAAGATGGGATGGGGCTAGCTAGCTGGGCACCCAGGCAGGAGTGCCTGGCCTCAGACCACTCCCACTTTTGGGAAATTGATCGGCATCTGCTCGGCCACCATCTTGGGTGGTACCCACACTTGGTGAGCCACCCTTGGGCCATGCTTCCACTCCTGGATCTTGCAGGCTTAACTGAAGGGGTGTACCTTGGGAACCTGCTAACTTCTGATTACAGGCTGGGACCTGAGCAGGGCCTTGAAAGGAAAAGATTTCCTATTCTTTATTCTGTTTTTGTGGTTCTTGAAGGTGGAGTGAACTCAGAAAATACTTTTTAAACACTGATAGGGATTCTGTTGGAGGTGGGGGCTTGGGGGGTATACCTCTCTGCCTTCTGCTATGCTCCCCTTAGAGACAAAGAGTGGGTAAGAAGGAAAGGACAGAATCTGCAGCCCAGCCACTCCCAGGAGCCAGGCAGAGAGAGAAGGCTCATTGTCATCACCAGCCCTAGGACCCCTCATTACTGAAGCCTCTCCCAGGTTCTCAGCTTCGGGTGCAGAGGGGGCATGGCATGGTCAGCTGGAATTTTGAGGAGGTTAACGTAGCCTCCCAGCATTGCCACTTACAATTCAGTAGGCCTTGGGCAGCTCACCTAACTACATTGTGCCTCAGTTTCCTCATCTCTAAATGAGGGTAATAATATCGTCCTCACAGGGTTGTTTTGAGGATCACATGACCTGATGTGCTACAAAGCCCTTTGCATGGTGCCTGCACACAGTGAGTGCTCAGGGAGCCCTGAGGCACAGCCTCCTCAGGAGAGAGGCTATGAAGTCTGTAATGTGGCATCTTCCTCCAGGGGAGGTGGGGTGAGGTGGGGCAGGAAGGCTCAGAGCCTGGAAGCTCAGCGGCTCCTGACCTGGGAGTTGGGAGATGGTTCTTGCCTTTCTGCTGTGTGACCTTGGGCAAGTGCCTTTACCTCTGTGGGTTCGGTTGGTCTCTCCATCTATAAGTTTGGGGTGAGGGGGGGAAAGATGGGAGGATGATCTTAAGAGCTGTGGGGATTTTTTTTGGGGGGGTCTGTTTTCATCTGAAGAGGCCCTAGCAGCCAGCAAGAGAGAGGTAGCTGAGGCCCAGAACCACTTGTGTTTACAGAGGCCCCTCCAGAAAGTCAATATATCGACTGGAATGCCCTTGTGAGCATTATGCGGCCCTGTGTGTGTGTGTGTGTGTGTGTGTGTCTCTTCCTCTCTCTCTGAAGCCATAAATCACCTTCCAGGGCCTCGGTCCCTTTTTCTTGCTCCTTAAGCATCTCCTCTCTCAGAGCCCCAGATACCAAGCAGCACCCAGGAGGCAGAGAAGGACCCACCAGCAGAGGCAGCCTGGACATGTGAGAGAAGAGGCACCTGCTCCCCCCACCCTGCCACCCTCACCGGGGCTCAGGGGGGCCCTTGGAGGATGTAGCAGGAACAGGTAGCCCAGACTGGCCACACCATTTACTGTCTCATTTCTCAGGAATGGGGGTGGCTGAGCTTGGGGGTGGGGAATAAGCAGTCCTGTCCCCACATGGGGTATTATAACACCAGCCCAGCCCTACCACTTGGCGCACGTGTACATTCATTCAGTCTGAGTAAGTACTGGGCTCTGGGGTCAGAGGTGGGCATAGCACAGGCTTGACCCTTGAATGGATGGTCTTTGTGTTGCTTCTTGAAACATGAGCCACGTGCCGGGCCTGTGATGCTGGGGTGCAAGAGGGGTGTAGGATGATTCGACAGAGAGGAGCCCATTGGAGGATGAACCAAACAAAACGTGTGTGTCCTGGGAGGGATCTGTCATGGTGCTTAGAAGGCAGGCTGTGTGGTCAGACTACCTGGGTTCAGATCTTGACTGTTCCTCCATCTGCCTGTGTGTCCTAGAACAAGCTGCCTATCCTCTCTGAACTTTAGTTTCTTTATTTGTAAAATGGGAGTAGTGATAGCACCTATCTTATCAGGCTGTTGTGTAAATGAATGAGATCATGCATACAAGTGTTTTGCACATTCAAAAGTGCTCAGTAACATTCATCATCATCATTATTGGGTGACATAACAGAAAATGCTAAAGCTGTTAAGAGAAAGCTCCTGTGGGCCTGGGTGGCTGGTCAGGGAAGGCTTCCTGGAGGAGGGAATGATGGTGTTTGGCCTTTGAAGGATGAGTAGAGTTTGGGGTAAACAGAGAGGGTGTTCCTGGTAGGGGTTGTGTATGTGAAGGAATGGGTTGGAAACGTCTGGCATGTACACCCAGGAGACAAATTCCAAACTCAGCCACTGACTTATATCTGATCATCTGGTAAAACAAGACTTCTGGGGCCAAGGCTTCCTCGTTAGTACAGCAGAAAGAGCCAAGACTTTGGAATGAAAAGGATTTGCCTCTTCCTGAGTGTCTGGGCCAGGAGGCACAACTTCTCGGAAACTCAGTGTCCCCCCCATCTGTGAGGTGGGGACAACCCCTCCACCTTCACCAGACAGTGATATGATATGAGATAGCAGACCTGGCACAGAGTAGCTTCCATTGATTTCCATTGCCCTCCTTCCTTCCTGCCTCTACCCTACTTTCAGTCTGGCTTACCCCTGAGTTGGGCTGGGCCCTGCTTCTCTCTTTGTACATCTCTGGGCAGGAGAACAAGGGGACAGAGTTCCAGGTGGTAGCTTCCAGGTTGAGTGGAGAGCCAGGAAGAGAGCAGGAAGAGGGAGACTGCTTTTCCTGGTCCCTGGTGCCCACTTGGGCCTCGTGGATACCAGGAAGCATCCCCAAGGTCCAGGAAGAACGTCTCCTGCTGAGATCACAACCCCCAGAGGCCCCGAGGGTGTCTGGAGGCATTACTGGCCAGGAGACAGAGCTGAAGGAAAACTGCTCTGTAATGTGATCAGAGGTGCCTGGTGCCTGCCTGCCCAGCTTGGGGCTTGAGCACCCATGGAAAATGCAGAGCTTACAAGTTGAATCAGAAATTCAGGAAATTCCTGGCACCCTCCCCCAACCTAGCTTTGGCCATTCTCTGACACAGCAGGGCAGAGTGGGACTCAGCATGAGCAGTGACTGGGGTGGAGGGTTATGTCCTTGGGGTAGCCTTTCACCCGTCCCTTTCCGTATCACCAAGCCAGGGCCCTGGGGATGGGAAGGCAGGGTCAGAGGGTAGAAGTAGGGTGGGGTTGAAACTAGTGATGGGAGAGCAGCTGTGACATAGATGAGTAGGGCGACTAGGTCTGACTTGTCTGATTTTGCTCACCCGCGTGCTGCTAGTCCCCAGCATAGCCCCTGGCACACAGCTCTATGAATGCTATAGAGCAGATGGGTAAGGAACTCATGGTCAGACCTTGTTCCCCAACAGGTTGCTGTGCTTCATTCCCTATTGCATTGGACTTAGTACTGCAAATGAGCAGCCAGAGGATTAGAAGGTTCTCACTGCTTTGCCGACAGCCTGCCTTCCTCTTTGCCTTTCCTCTCCCTTCACCTTCTCTCCTGCTTTCTGTCTTCACACACTTACTATGTGCCAGGCATGATGGAAGTCAGAGCCAAGTCTTCAGTGGTCAGAGCCCTAGGTAGGAAAGAATTTATTCGCTAAATCCAGTGGAGCCACAAAGAATTAATCAAGTACTACACTCAAGTAACCTTGGCCCCTTTGTGTAGAGAAAGCAGACTGGCAGACGTGGTGGGCCGGTAAACTCTATACTTACCTGCAAGGTGGCCTTCATACACCACAGTAATGTTTCCTACTTGGATTCCCAAGCCCACTGATCATTTCCCTCCACCTTTCCTTCTTGTGGCTCAAGAGAATTCCTGTTACATGGACACTGGCCTTGAGGCCTGGGAGCAGGTGTGGGTTGAGAGGATATATTTGAAGGCCCTTAGGCAGTCTAACCACAGGCCTCAGCCCTCCAGAGCAACTGCTACCAGCTTCTTGGCAGGAGCTGAGTTTGGTGCAGGGGGCTAGTTTGGGCTGCAGGGTTACATGGACACTGGGCTCTCCCTGGCCCTGCATCCAGTGCTAACATTCAGGGAGCATCCCTGAGAGATTAACACCCCACCCCACCCTGCCCTTGCTGAGGCAGCAATATGCCTGGCCCAGCTACCACCCCCACAGCGGGGCACCTGCTGGTCTTTGCCAGAAGCCCTACCACAGGCTGATCTAGGATTCCTGCTTGGCAGCCCAAGACAGCTGGGTCTGCTGGACACAGTAACCCCTGCTGCAAATTTGATCTGACCCCACATTTTCCTGCTAGTGCATTCCACTTCTGTAGATACACACACATAGAGGAGACAACAGCAAAAAGAGCCCTGAGCTGAGGATTGGGGACTTGGATTGTAATTCCAGGCACACTGCTGTGTGGCATAGAGCTAGTCCCTTTCCCTCTCTAGGCTTCAGTACCCCCCATCTGTCCAAATGAAGAGAGTCCACCCTGGAATCGGAAAACTGAGTTAAGTGCTGGCTCTGTCACTAACTGCAGTTCCCTGTGCCTGCATCTCCTCTTTGTAAAATAGGGGCCATGAGTGATTGATGGGGAGATCACACCAATGGGGCATCAAACGAGATGTGGAATGGTCAATAAAAGTCAGTTAGTTTCCTTTTCTTTCTACCTGGGAGGAAGGCAATCCACAAATCGCTGGTTACACCATCCTTCTTTTCATTATTTCCCTCTTGACATGGGGAATATTAGAAACATAAGGTTCAGGATGGCCCACGGGGTGACTTGGTGATCTGTCTGGGTTTACAGTGAGGGGCGCAGCCTGCATTGTCATGTGCATTTGGAAAGAGTGCTGGATTAGGAGTGTCTGGAAGCTTCAGCTCTGAGTTCAACTCTGTGACAGGCAAAGTCACCTTCTTTGAGCCTCAGTTTACCCATCAGCAAAAGGAATTAAAGCAGTTGAATGCCTGGTAGGACTAAGGGGAAAAACACCCAGAGAGGTACTTTGGAAACTTCTCCAAACCCCAGGGGCCACTGATTGGAGGCAGAAGGAGGCGGCAGAGCAAGGTCTGTTACCCCCAGGACTATGCAGTGCATCCTAAGAGCTGTTTGCTGAGCGGGGGAGGGAGAGGGCCCCATGCTTCCATTTCCCTGGCTGGAAACTCCCACTGGTGTGTGGGCCCTGGCATCTCCTCGTGGCCTGGCTGGCCATGGGTGTTGAGGTAGATGACAACAGTGTGGGTGACTTCCCATCCCTCTCTATGCTCCACACCTCAGAGCAGAGGAGGCCAGGGTGCCACGTCAGGGAAGGTTAGTGTCAGTGCTGCGTTTGATGTGTCCAAGCCAGCACACCATCTGCCATGCCCACCAGAAGTTACATAATCCCTCGGCTGGCTGCCTGTTCTTAGAAAACAGGGCAGGTGGGACCAGCAGGGAGTGGAGAGTTAGGCTTTTCTTCTCTGCACTTGTTCCCTTGCAACCCACCACCACCACCCTGGATCAGTCTCATTCTCCAAGTCTACTGTGTGGAGCCTGAGACATAAATGCCAAGACAGAGTGAGGCTGAGGTTAGGAGGGGACTGGGAGGGCCTCGAGGATTGCTTGCTGCCTTGCCTTGCAGACTCCGGGGCATCTCGTAGGCGGTGGCAGTGCTCAGCAGCCCCCTCACACAATTCTGCCGAGCTTGGTGGGGTGGATTCAGAAGGGCAGCTCAAGCTTCTGGGAAGTAGGGGTAGACCCTCCCTCCAGTTCGCACAGAGATGTTCCCCATCCAACATCTTACCAAATAAGAAGCATTTTCAACATATACAACAGCCAAATAGCGCTGCCCACATATTACTGAGACCCAAGCTCCAATCCTGTCTCTATTATTTGCTATCTGTTAGCCGGGCCACCTCACCTTTGTTAGTCTCAGTTTCCTCATCGGTAAAATGGGAATAATAAAGCCTGATTCACATGGCTGTCTTGAGGATGGAATCAGATAGCAACATATGTAGAGGACAGAGAAACTGTTCCATGAGTGGTCGCTATCATCACTGGTACCCAATTCCATTCTCCTTTTTTAAAAAAAAATAGAAACAATACACAATGACCATTTCTACCAAGAGCTGTAATAAGGCATGGAGATCCATCATCTCTTCTACCATTCAACACTGTGCCAGAAGAATTACATGCGACCAGTCAAGAGAAATCAATTAGAGGCCTAAGAATGGGTAAAGAAGAGGTAAAACGATCCCTGCTAGATACTAAAACATATTGTACCACCTCTGTAGTTAAAACAGTGTGGAACTGGTGCATGGATGGGACAACAGATTGGTTAAAGGCAAGGGTAAGTCCAGGATCAGACCCAAGTACGCATGGAAATGTACATCACAAAGGTGTGCTATCTTGGATCACTGGGATAAAGATGGACTTTTTAAAAAATGGGGCTGGGACAACTGGGTAGCCATTTGGAAAAAGATAAAATTTGCTTCGTATTTCACACCATACAGAAAAATAAACTCCAAATGGACTAGGGACCTAAAAGTAAACAGTGATACCAGTAAGCACTAGATGGAAACCTGGGTGAATTCCTTTTTAGTGCTGGGTTAGGGAAAGCTGTCTACCTATAATTCAAAGTCCAGAGGCAATAAAATATAAAATTGATCATTTTTATTATATAAAAATTAATTCTTTTATTTATTTTTTTACACAATAAAGCACCTTAAAGAAAGCCAAAGACAAATTATTTGACAGACTGGGAGAAAATGTTAACAAGCAAAGAACTAATATCTCTAATTTATAAAGCACTCTGAAATACAAAGGACCAAAATGTGATAAAAAGGTGGGAAAAAGACATGAACAGACAATCCATAAAGTAAGATATAATAATGCATTGGGGAGAAAAAGGGACATCTGTAATATTTTGAACAAAAATAAATAAATAAAAATAAACGACAACAAAAATATAATAATGACCCTCAAACACATGAAAAAAAGTGTTAAAACTCTCTCGTAATTAGAAATCTGCCAATTAAAACAACTCCAAGATGCCACTTCTCACTTACAAGATTGGAAAAAAATAAAAATGACCACACACTCTATCAAAGAGGCTGTGGGAAATAGGCTCTTTCAGACATTGCTGGTGGAAATGGAAATTGGTACAGTTCTGTGTATAATAGATAATTTGACAATACTTAACAAAACTGCATGTATATGTTATTTCTTGTGCCAACAATTTTACTTCTAGAAATCTTCCCTTAAGATACACCTTTATCAATACAAAAATACGTATGCACAAGGTGATTCATTGCAGCATTGTTTGCAATTGCAAAATATTGGAAACAACCTGAATGCCCTGGTAGAGTAATTAAATAAACTATAGTGTAGCTACACACTGGAGTACTATGCAGCTGTGAAAAAGAATTGTGAAGGTCTTCATGAACTGATATGGAGAGATTCCCAAGACATACTGACAAGTAAAAGACATAAAGCACATAATAGTATCTATAGGATACTACCTACCATGTAAGAAAGAAGTAGACGTAAGACCAGGTCAGATCTGGACCTCTCTTCTCATTGTCTTTTGGTGGCCTCTTGAATACCTTCTGCTTCCTCATCAGATGCCTCTTCCCACTCTGCTTACAGATGCAAGCAGTAAGCCCTATGTGGGGGACACAGTCCCTGTGCTGCACCTAATAAGATGAGGCTGTGTAGGACCCATAAGTGCTGTCTCCGCCCAGGCTTGAATTGTGACTCCTGGCTCCATGTGGTCCTGGGACTTGATTTCCTCTTCTGTAAAATGAGGAATAATGAATCCCACACCCGTTACCTTTCAGAGAGGAAGTGGTGTGCAAAGGGCTTTGCGTAATGTGGGATATGATGTTATTTATTTACCTACAGGGTCTGCAGCTTGCTCCTTGGGCCTCAGATAAGCCTTGGATCCTCCTTTTTCAGTGCCTGCAAACACACACACACACACACACACACACACACACACACACACACACACACACACCTGCATTCTATACAGAGCCACAGAGCTGTGCAAGATGCTGAGGTGTCTGCCTAATTTGTTGTCACCTTGGTTTATGAGGGTCCCGTCGACATACTCCACCTGCATGCCAGGTGTATAATAGGCGCCCTGAGCCCCTGGCCTCTCTCGGACTCTGGGCATGCTCTCATGCCCACACGGGCCATTTTGCACACATTGTCTCATTTAATCCCTGTAATGACTCTGGGAGGAAGGTCTTAAAGAAGACCAAAATGGGGTCGGGGCAGTGAAGTGACCCACCCTAATCTCCCAGTTTTTGTATCAGAGCCTAGTATAGGTATAATCCTAGTCTCAACTCCAGATTCAGTGCTTCTCTCAGGAGCCCACTCAGCATCCACTCCCCAGGGCCTGGATCAAATCCAGGTCTTACTGGCTCTGTACCTCCCTGGATGTCCCAGTGAGTGCCGACTGCTCTGTGATGACTTGTGGAGTGATCGCATGGTGTGAACAGAAAAACTTGGAGCTGCTTTGTAAAATGCAGGATCTCCCACCAATGTGATTCTAGTCTCAAGAGTGAGTGGTTGATTGATGGACAGAACTGGGCTTTTCCCACAAGCCTATTACAGCCAGCATCAGCCAGCCTCTTTCTCCCTGGCCTCTGCCATGTTAAGCATTAGTCTGAGAGGGTGTGTGTTCACATGGGAGCATGGGGAGGATCATTAACAGCCCCAGGGCCACCTTGGAGCCCTGCAGGGGCTTGTCTGCAGGCCTCAGGCCCCTGCAGGCTGGACTGGTCTGGGGGAAGGGGCTGAGCTGGACTTCAGCCTGCATAGAGCAGGAGGGGCCCTGGGCAAGGTGGTGGAGGGCATAATTGCCAGAAGGTCACGTTCCAAGCCTTAAGAACTCTACCTACCAGTCAATAAGTCATTTATTACACCCCTGACAGAGTCTTCCTCTGCCCCCACCCCCTCCGCCACCACACACACACACACGCACACCGGGTCCTGTACAACTTGCAGAGGGAAGGGCAGGGCCACCTGAGGGTCTGGCCTCTCCAGGAAGAGGGCCACCCTCCCTGCCTCCCCATCACAGCCCACTGGCACAGAGTGCTCGCCCAAGCCCCCGGGGCCCTGAACTGCCGAAAAGAGCTAGCTAAACAGAAGGTCCCAGGAGCTTGGGCGCCTCAGTCTCACTGCCCTGGACTCCTTTCCAAGGCTCCTTCTAGGGAATTGTAATGCTGAGAGGGGAGGGAGCTTCTCAGGAGCTACATACAGCCTGACAGACCCCATGAAGGAGCACATGAGTGACTGATAGGCTCTTTGCTTGGGTGAGAGCTGGTCCTGAGAATCAGCCCCATGCTTCTGGCTTCCTGCATCACATGGCAGGGTGGCGCCTGTTGTTCACAGGTGTGGAACACTTCATTTGAAAAAGTGCCTTCACATGTGAATCTCAGCAGCCCCAGGAGGGCATCAGGGCAAGTGTTTTCACATCCCTCTTACAGACAGGATGACCTGTCCAGGTTATCCCCAGGCTTGCTTTGTGGCTGCCAGATTTTCCACCCTTACCAGCTCCTCTCTGCTCTTGGGTGTCCGAGAAAGATTAAGAAATGAAGCATTCTAGACTATTCTAGATCGTCCTTCCAGGGCACCCTGTCTTGCCTCCAGATTTTATTTACTTCCAGCGAACTCAGCAGGAGATTGGGAGGAGCAGTCAGGGTAGGTGTCCACTTGTTTGGGGAAACAGGAACTCTTCTAGACTCTGTGGTCTGGGAAGTAAGTAAGCTTCTGACCCCAGAACACAAAACCCCCGGCCTCCAGACCTCCTGGCCCCTCCACATTCAAATTCAGAAATCAGGGCTTGAGCCAGTGGCCACTTCCAGTGGGCTGTCCCCAGAGTAACCCAGTGACTCCGCTTGCCTCCCACCTTCTCTCTGCCCACTGCCCTCCCCGCCATACCAGGCCTCTGACCCTGCGTACCTGGGTCACCCGTCCCCTCCCCAGAGTGTGTCATACCCTTCCCTTGATGCTCATCATGGGTAGACAGCTGGGAGCAGCCTTCCCCAGAAGGGAAATTCCAGATCCCACTAAATTCCAAATTCCATGGCCTTATCTGGCACCATTCTGTCTGGCCTTTGATGGGCTTCCTGGTGTGGGAGGAAGGATCTCCCCACCTTCAGAGAGATTATGGCTCCCCTCCCCACTTTCCCATCACCCAAGCTCCCTGGGTGTGTCAGGGGCTTGTCCCATGGCTGGAACACATAGGTTGTTTATACAGAGAGCAAACACCCAGCAGAGTATTTGGGGGAGGGGGGTGAGGATGGACAATGGGCCTAGCCAGAGCAAGCAAGCTCCATAGTGGAGTCATTGTCCCATTGAACCCTTTCAGAGATGAGATGCCACACCAAAGCAAACCGCTGCAGCTCCCTGAGCCTCAGTTTCCCCATCTGTTAACTGAGGGGGTCGGACTAGTGAGCTGTAAGGTCTCTTAGAGCTTTGAGCTGTACATTTTCTGAAATCCCCTTAGCCCGGCAGCCTGTAGAATTTCCTGAGTGCCCGAGAGACAACTGTGCCACCACTGACGTCTTCCCAGCATTTCCTGTTGCCAGGACCTTGTAAACAGAGGATTGACCAGAGCGTGGGTTCTTCAGCTGCCAGGAGTAGGAGTCTACAGTTCCCACGTCAGTAGACACTCCCCTCAACCAAGTATTCTCTCCACTACACTGATGTGGCCAGCTCCTTCCTGTTATCTGGTCTCAGCTCAGATGTCCCTTCCTCTGAGAGCCCATCCCTTATCCCCATGCCTCTTTTACTTTTCTTCTAGTACCTATTACCACCTGGAATTATTTGTGCACGTACTTCTGTACTTGCTAGTTTATTGTCTGTCACCCCACCAGCATGTCAGATCCATGAGTACAGGGCCACATCACTCACTCAGTACTGTATCCTCCAGTGCCCAGAGCAGTGCCTGGCACAGGGTGGGTTCTTGATGCATGGGTGCTCAGTGAGTGAATAATCAGGATTGTACATAAGAACCTCCTCGAGTTTTTTCAGAATCTACATGCCTGGCCTTCATCCTTGCAGGTTCTGGTTTAGAAAGTCTGGGCATATGCATTTTGACAAAGTGCTCCAGGTGACTCACATGCACACCTCTTGTTAAAAAGTTCGGAAGTTCTAAACCTTATCTGAACGGTGGGATCCCCCCCATCTGCCTCAGTCCCACCCAGAGATTCTGACTTCATCAGTCTTAGGGTCTGGCCTGGCGTTGGGAGCTTTGAGCAACCCAGGTGGTTGTGTTGTGCTGCTAAGGTAGAGAGACCCTAGGACCCCAGTCATCTCCAGGCCTCTGTGGTCCAAAGGTCTGCTGTTCTTGGAAAGCCCTGCAAGGGTAAACCACTCTTGTTTCTACATGGCAAACCCAGAGCTCGGGGGGGGGGGGGGGGCAGCTCTTTTCCCTACCCTCCTGCACAGATAAAGTGATGCCCTGTTTGACCCTCATAGATGAGTTAGGAGGTTTGCCTAGGGCCCTGCAGCCCCTCTCCAATGACTTCCCAGGAACGGCTGGTGGCTCTCTGCACAGCCCCTGTGCCTCCTTTTTCTGGCAAGACTACTGAGCTGTGTTGGAACCTGTCTCTCCCCCTCCCCTGATAGCACACAGTTCTAAATAAGATCTTCATTTACCAGAAGTTCACACCACAGCTTATGTGTTACATGAGAACAGCAATCTTGTGTTCATGGGGGAAATGCTCTGCGAAGCAGTCGGGGGCTGCGGGAGAGGCAACGGTAGAGGTGGGGTGTGCGGGAGGAAGCCATGGAATCTGAGCTGGCGCCCGCCCCAGCCTGGGCCCTGGCAGTGCCATGTTCCTCTTGGCTCAGCACATGGCTGGTGGGGGAGGTGCCACCACTCTGCAAGCTGACCTCACGGCTGCTGGAAAGCTTGGAGCTGGGTGGGAGTGTGATGTCACCACCAACTCTGCCAACTGGCACCCCAGTGCTGCTCTGGGTCATTTCCATGTCTCCAGGTGGTTAAGACCTTGCTCTTGCTGTTGACCTGCTAGTTGCCTCCTGCCTTGCCTTGGAGGCTGTGATGAGGACGGAGTTTGGTGGCCATGGAGAGACACCACTTCCCCCCATGGCCATCCTGCCTTACTTCTTCCCGGCCTAGACTGCGAAGCATGTAAAGCATTAAACAAATTTCAGGTGTCCAGGACTTTGCAGTTATAGGGTCTTTTCATGCAGTCTTTTCAACTGCCCTGTGGTGTGAGTATGTGCTTCCTTGCTGTGCAGAGGGAGAAACTGAGGCTCGGGAATCTGAGTACCTCATAAGACTCCTGTGGCAGAGCTGTGACCTTGTGCCAAGATTTCTGTGGGTTCTGCTGCACCTGGCAGGGGACTGGAGGTCAGGTCACTGTCACATCTTTCAAATGTGGTCTGGGTATTTTTACTCCAGTGGCATTTGTCTGTTCTGGTGGCCAGAAAGCCAAGAGATCAAGGATGAAATATCAGAGTGCCTTGTGACCTTGAGCAAGGCTGCTTCTCTCTGTGCACCTCAGTTTCCCCAAAGGGAAACCAAGAGAGTTGGATTAGGTGGTCTTTTAGGAAGGTGCTACCCTTCAGTCTTCCTTGCAGGTTTTCAAGTGGGCCCTGGCAGCGAGGATATGGGCGAAGAGGGTCTGTGGTGGCCCATCACAGGGTCCGCGGTCCAAGGCTGATGCACTTGTAATAAATACTGAGCTGACAGATGCTAAGCCGCATCCCCAGCCTCTAAATAAATAAAAAGTTGCCCAGAATAACAGCTCGAAAAATGCTGGGGCCCTTCCCACTGGCCATGCCTTTGTGCGTCTTCCTCCCACTCCCTCCTAGCTCCCTTCCCTCCCTGTCCCCTGTCCATCACTCACTCCAGCCCCCAGAGCAAGCTAGTGCTGGCCCAGACTAGCTTTAGTTCATGGCTCTGTAGCCTGCCCCCCACCCCCCAGCTGCCACAGCAGCTAATGAGGACCAGTCCCTGAAGATGACAGCTGGGGGACAGGCCAGCCTGGCCCTCATGGGACTGGGGGGAGGGCACAGGGGAGCATGCCTTTAATCCCCAGAAGTCTGTCTTTCTTTGTCAAGCACTCACTGGCATTTCTGGCCGGTCCCTGGAAGATTAACTAGCCCAACTCCAGCGGGAGGCTGTCCACTCTGACTGCTTCTGGCTGGGGCCACCAGGAAATTAGGACCAGGGTATGCATAGGTGGCCCCAGAATGCTCCAGGATGCATAGGTCACTCTTAGTTTGGTGCTTCTTTGATGTATGTATGAGTGTGTGTTTCCTGTCTCTTCTTGTTATAGTTCAAGTTTTCAGGGGCAGAGACCCAACTGTTAGGTCAAGCTTAAAGTCACAGAATATTAAGGTGAAAAGACATTTCCCTCATTTTACAGATGAGGAAACGGAGCCCCTGAATGGTGTTTGGGGAATAGTGGGAGGACACTTGCTCAGGGTCACACAGCCAGAAAGTGGCAGAGTCTAGATTTGAACCCATGTCTCAGGTCTGTGCCCTTAACCTCCACTGCCAGTGCCCTCCTCCAGGGGCCTTTGCTGTGCACACAGATGACCCCTCATGCTCGGGATAATCCCAGCCTTAGGGAAATCCAGGCGGGGGATCAAAGCTCTGTGGCCCTGTTCTTGGTTTATAGACCACCCTGGAACAACAATGCCCTGTCAGAAAATCTGCTTTTTGTTCTGCGAAAGGTGCCACTGCCATGTTGTGGGGTTTCGCTGAAAGTCGAGGGCCAGCCCAAGAAGTGAAGCCCCTCGCATGGCCTCCTTTGGGTTCCCAAGCTGTGTAAGAAGCAGCCGAGAGGCCTCCTGGCATGGGAGGCTCAGAGCACCAGGCTGACTCTCCCTTGGCATGGCCCTTTGTGGTTTTCACACCATATCTGTGGGGAGGACCCCAGTATTTCCGTGCAAGAGGCAGTGGGGGTTGTAATTCCTATTCTGCAGTGAGAGTGCTGAGGAACAGCTAGTCAGGGACCTTGGCCAGTCTTGACTGACCTCTGCCTCTCCTCCCTACTATCTCGTGGAGATCCCAGGGCCAGTCTGAACAGGTGGGGCCTGAGAACTGTACTGGGAGGGGAAGATTCGGTATCTACACCTCCTCTTGGGCAGGCCAGATTTGTCCTCAGGCTCCACCGGTCCAGAACAGACCACCCTGTCCCCCTCCCTCCCCAGAGCGCCCAGGGCCAGTCCCCTCCTCCCCTCCCTGTCTGCAGGACTCCTGCCTCTGACATTCCACCCCAGAAGATAAGGATCCTGTCTGGCGCCTGAGTGCTTTTTTCCCTACTTCTTTCCGAATCTGTTCCCTGATTATCTGCAGACAGCCCCTCACTAGGGGGCCACCAGAGAGGGGTCCAGACCACAGAGAAAGGGCTGGGGGAAGGGGGGGACCGTACTGGAGGCCCTGTGGGCCAGATCCTGCTAGCTCCCCTCACCCATCTGGGGGCTTGACGGCCATTTCCTAAGCCCCCACTATAGCCTAAGCCCCAGCTTCGCGGAGAGCTGAGGACTGGTTTCCCTGGTGGACTGACCCACTTCAGTGGGGAGAAGGGGTATTCGGACTGGGGTCTGGGAGGGGGACAGAGAGTAGGGTTACTTCCGTGGTCAGCGTTCCTCAGCCTTGGACCTGGACTATGCCCAGTGGGGGATGCGGTCGAGGCTGCAGCCAGCCAGACGGCCACATCCTGTGGGAGATGCTGGCCCTTCCCAGGCCAGACAGAGGCTGAGGACACTTAGGGACGGGGAGGGAGGGTGCTAGAAGGCTCCCACAGCCCAGCTTTTAGCTCTGGGGATGGTTTCAGTGGATGGCCAGGGCTGGCATAGCCTCAGCCTGAAAAGGAGAGGTGACTCCCCACCACCTGGGCTTAGGACCTGGCACAGTCGTAGAGCCGCAGCCTTAGAGTGCCAGGGCTGCCTGCAGAGAGCATCTGGTCACATTAAGGCAGTGCACGCAGAGAGACTGGTTCAAATCGAGAAGGAATCTGTTCCTTTTACCCACTGGCAGGCCAGATGCCCTCCTGTCTTCCAGGGGCTAGGAGTCTGCATCTTGGTCCCCACTGTTCTGGGAGTTGGGAACCCTGGGTTCAGATGCATGCTTTACCCCTAACATGTTGTGTGACCTTAAGTAAGTTTCTTTCCCTCTCTGGGCCTTATACTCTTAAGCTGTAAACTGGGGAGGCAGCCTGTGTGGAATGAGGACATAGAACTTTCTCTGGTGGCTGGGAGGAGGGAACAGCAGGTATCTGAGCCAACACACACCACCTTCCCAAACCTTGTCAGACTTCCCAGGATTGTGAAGATGAAATCCGATGTTGGAGCTGATGCCCTGGCTTAGAGTAGGTGCCCTATAAATATGAGTACATTCAGCTGTTAGCAGTTCCTGCTTCAGGAGCCTGGGCAGTGGAGCATCAGGAGGCTGAGGGGTCCACCATTTCCCTTCTTATGTATTTGCTTCTGCTGGCTTTGGAAAAGTCCCTGCCCCCAAACTCCACCTCCATCCCCTCCCCCTCCCCTTAAAACCATTTGGGGGAAGGGAAGCAATGCAAGATCATTTTTTATGGCTTCCTGGCCCCGGAGCCAGAGGGCTGAGGATCTGGTGGTGTGGGCTGGATTCCTGAGCCTCCCCCTCTGAGCCTTCAGCTCGTAAATATGAAGCCCAGGGCTGGGGGGAGCTGGCCGTTAAACTGTCAGCAGAGCGCCCACTTAGAAAGTCGTAAAGCGTTTCTCGGAGCTCCTCGGAGCTGGGCCCAGGGCTCCCTCACCCCACCCTCATGGACAGTGGCCTCCTCACTAGTGGGTGCTGGGCTCCCTCTTCCTGAGCCCCCATTCTAACCACCAGTCACTCCTGTTTCCTCCCTGCTCTCACCATTAGCCGTGCCTTGGTTTCTCTGTGCAAAGCAAGTTGGCTGTGCTTCTTCTCTGGGGGGATGGGTGGGAAGGCACAGGCTCAGGGGTCCCTGGAGCTCTTTGGAAGCCAGTGGAAGCTTCACATAGCCCATAGAGGGGTCTGCTCCTTATTTCTCCTCCTGAGAACAGTGAAGCCCCTATTACTTTTAATTCCCTTCTCTGTGCCTATAACCTAAGGGACCCAGAACCTGCCCCAAGGAGCTCACAAAATTGCAGTTAGAGAGAGAGGATGGATGCCTATGAAGAAAGACCTCACATTTTCTCTAGCTCAGAGGAGGAGGGGTCTCCAAGCCTGGGATGGAGGAAAGCTTCCTGGAGGAGGCTGGGATGTGGGCAGGACTGGAGTATGGGGATGAGAATTGGGGGCAGATGGCCAAACTGGGCCTGCCTGGGGTAGAGGACAGCTAGGAGAGCCCAGGGTGGGTGTGGAGAGGCAGAGGCCAAGGAGCCAGAGCCTGAACTTGGGGGCTGTGTGAGCCACGGAGCTGTTCACACACTCCACAAGGATCCCTATCTCTCGGTCACCAACATTCACACTTTATAAACAATCTCTTGGCAATGGAAGGTTAAAATGCCAGCTTCCCCACTCCTTAACCATGTGTCCTTGAACAAATTAGTTAACCCATCTGAGACTCATGACTTCAGCCTCAAAATGGAATTAATAGCAATCTATCCTCATAACGTCTATCAGTTTGAAATTTAAATGAGATTATGTAGAGAGGGGAATATCGCTCCGTGGTTTCGGTGGTTAAGGGGTCTGGAGTCTGGTAGCCTGGATCCAGCACTCCGTTCTGTCTCTTACTGACCATGTGACCTTCAGTGATTATTGCAGTTCTCCCATCTGTAAGATGAGGGTAAGAGAAGGAAGGATTCAATGTTAGCTCTTCTTATGTGAAGTGTATCTGTAACACCTGGCCCGGCACAGAGTAGGTGCGTAGTAAAACTTGCATTGGGAGCCTCCTGCGTCCTTCAGCCTGCCTCTAAAGGGTCAGAAAGGGACAGCTTTATTGGGGCCAGGAATGGTCTTTACTAGGGCTCCTTAAGTTCTTTTTTTTTCGTCTTAAAAACGTTTAATGTTTACCTTAAGGCAAGTAAAAACAATAAAAGGCCAGCTAGTCTATTTTCCTCATTTGTGCTGAGCTGGGTGGGTGGGGGAGGAGGGCTGGTAACCTGAGCTGGGCAGGATGAGGAAGGTGGGAGAGGCCCCTGTAGGGCAGGTAATTGGGTATGGAGGGGCCTCCTCTGTCTTCCCACCATGGGGCTGTAGAGAAGGTGGCTTTGACTGTGTTGCCTCATTAATAACTTCACCACAAATAGCCCAACTGCCTGTAACTCCTTTAGGGAGAAATCCGGGGGCCATTCAGAAACTAAATAAACGGGAGTGTGATCGTTAAAAGAGTAAGCCAGCCCTGGTGTGCCCCCCACCACGGAAAACTTGCTTCCTAATGAAAATACCAGTTTCCCTACATTTGGAGCCCCAGGAAGGGGTTGCTCAGAGAACTCGGGGTAGACTGTTCTGGAATGTGCTAATGGCTATGGATGAGGGTGTGAAAGCCAGAGATGCCCGTGCAGACTTGGTCAGGGCCAGCCCTGAACTTGTCTTCACGATGCTTCCCATGACCCCAAGCTTCGCATTCGCCAGGTACACAAGGCCCCTGCTCTGTGCTATTTATTCCGCTCCCCATTGCAGCTGCACTCTCCTGCTGGTGGCCTCCGGCTCCAACTTAGAAACTGAGGCTTGATAACTCCTTGCTTATTTCCCTGCGCTTGAGCTGCCCAGGATGGTGGATGGTGGGAGAGGGGGTGGGTTCAGGTTTGAGTGGCCTGTCCTCTAGCTACACTAAACCCACCCTCTGCTCCTGGTGCCTGTGACTGACTGACCACTTCCTGTAACCTTTCAGACACCTCCCAGGCTGAGGTTTGCAAGGCAGTGGATAACTGGGCTAGTGGGGTGGGTTTGATTTAGCATCAGCCCTGGGAAGGGGAAATGTCTTCCATAATGCAAGGTCAACAGTGACACCCTCCCCCAGGAGATCCTGGTAACAGGGAAGGGGTTCCTGAAGCAGCAGGAGGCCCAGGCATAGGGGATGGGTGATACTGATGGTAGTCATCTCATTTTTGGGGTGGGTGGGAGAGCAGAGCGGGCTGTGCTTCCCCATCCTACTGAGTAGTTAGGGGCCCCCACATGTGTCACTGAGCAGATCACTTCACTTCTCTGCCCGTTTCCCCCTCACTGGTAGTTGGAAGGCACTGAGAGTCCATTGGAGGATCCTTGAGAAGTGCTCAGAAGAGTACGCCATGCCCCTCCCAATGCTAATGTTAGTGTTTGGTGCTCAGCTGGCCAGGGCCCAGCTGAGAAAGCCAACTCCACACACCCACCACTGTTCTCTGTTCAGCAGTGCAAGAGCAGGTGTCCCGCAGGTGGGCGGCAGGCTCCTGGGCCATGTGTGGTAGAGGTACCAGAGGGTTCTTGGGTGAGCCTGAAGTCTAGATTTCACAGGCCTGCTTCATAGGGTTCTCTCCTATTTCTCCAGGTGTGTCCTATACGTAGAAACTGCTGGGCCTGCCCTCAGGGAGCTGCCCACTCCATGGGGGAGACTGGCCTTGGGCTGGGGGAGAAATAAACAGGTGCTTTATGTGGGGTGCTAGGAAGCAGATGGCTAGGCCTTGGAGGCCTTAGATAGGCAAGTGAGGGTGGCACATTAGATGCCTCCCCTGCTGAGTCGGCCTCCCCTCCCTGTCCCTACCTCCTGCCCTGTGTTCTCTCCTATCCCCAGAAGTTCTGCCCCCAGAGCGCCCCAGAGATTATGAACTGCACTTCTCTCGTGGCAGCCTCTGCTTCCCACCCCAAGCGGCACTCTCACTGCCCTGCCATGTGGCTTGCTTCATTTTTAGACGACTTGGACAGATGTTGGTATCAAGCCCAAATGTGCCTCCTCTGGCTTCCACCAGTTAGCCCTGGACTAGCCACTGCCACTAAGGACACTGTAATTCCTCCTAAGCCCTAATTCCCCTTCCCTCTGGGATTCTAATACCCCCAATAAGGAAGGAAAGCTCTCAGGGCGTGGGCAGTGTCCCCGAGAACCAGTGGTCCCAGCTGTGGAAGTGGCGCCTATGGCCTGCTCCTGGTAGGCTCAAGAATGCACAGGACCAGCAGGGTGGGTGTAGTAGTGAGCCTGCAGGCCTACTCTCCGTCTTTCCTCTGCCTTCTCTCCTTCAGATTCTGGCCTCCCGAGGGACCCACACAATCGCTTCCTGTTAGGGTCATGGCTAAGCAGAGGCCAGCGGCAATGATTTCCTCCCTGCCCAGCAGATACTTGCCTCCTCTCTGACCAAGACAGACACCCCCTTTTCACCCCTCCATACACCTACCGCCCCACTACACCTCCCCCATACGATTTCTTTCATTGCTAAGAAACCAGGGGAAGGATAGGGTAGGGGAAAGCAGAGGCATATTTGATATTTCTGGCCATCCTTCTGTCTGGCCCGAGAGAATGCCTGTGGCTGAGAAACCAGAAGTTTCCTTTGATGGCTCTTAAAAGTAAGAAGAGGCAGCCTCCTTGGTACTAGTCCCCAAGGGCCAAAGAAGACTTTGGTGGGATTCCTGTCTGGCAGGGAGTTTGGGAAAGCCCGCTAAGCTTTTCATTTGAGTCCATGATTCTATGATTCTTTCAATTTTAGACTTGATGTTTCTAAGAGTCCATGATCATGGTAGCCTCCACTTATATGCTCTACTTGTGTCGAACGCATTAATCCTGAAGGTTTCCATAGGCAGAAACCTATTCCCATCTTCTAGAGAAGCCAAGTAACCTGCTGGGGTTGTGCACCCTGGCAGCGTGCCGCAGACTCCACACCTGGAATCACTGCTCCACTAGTGTTTCCTGCATCACACCTGGCTGCCTGCTTTCTATGGCTCTTGGAGCCTGCATCCTGAGGCTTAGTTAGCTGTGACTGACTTCGTCTAGAGGAGAAGTTGCCCAGGCCTCCCTGAGAAGCCTGGTGGGTCACAATTGCCCAAGGAACCCCCTAGAGAGACTGTAACTGTGGGGCTAGGGAAAAGCCCCCCATAGACGTCCTAAACAGAGCCTCAGCCTGTTGCCAAGGCATTTGAAGACCTCCTCGGACACTCCACATCTGTACTGCAGCTCAGCCCCCTGAAGTCACAGAAATGGCTTGTGTCATGGAGCCTGGTGGCACACCATGTTCAGGGTTAGTGCTCCATTGGCCCTGGTCGGCTCAGGAAACGAGCCAGAGGCCATAGTGAGCATGTGAGCCCTGGGCCAAGGGCTGCGCTTGGGAATGGCCTTGCTGTCCTCCCACATGCTGAGCACTGCCCAGGTAGCCGTTGTTATCTGAGGGCAGGGAGGGAGGGGAAATATACTTATCAGGAATATCTAGCTTTGTCCCTGGGAACAGGGACCCGACTTGAACAATAACAGTAGTAACTGGCACCAGGACAGAAGGCCTGTCTTCTTCTTGGCCTGGCCCCTCACCAGGAGATCCCTATCTTTAAATCACAGGCTTTCAGAGCTGGAAGGAGCCTCCTATTACCATTGCCCAAGTTGAGGACAAGAGCCCTTAAGTGCTGCCCAGGGCTGCAAGATCATAGGGGTGTTTCCTAGGCCATTAGAATGGGCTAAGGCCAGGTTAATCTTAATAATAAACTTATAACAATGGGGATAATTACAGCCTGGAGAGGACATGAGGCTGGCCTGGTGTTGCGCAGTAAGGAGATGACAATTGCCTGGGCACCCTAGTGAGATGCTCACACATGGCTTGGTGCTCCGAGAGGGTACAGAGAGGCCCATTGTGGTGATCTGCTTTACTGAGGTTTGAGCCCCATTTTCCTGAGCTAACCTTAGCACTGTTGAGGGGGCTGGGAAGGGAGAGTGGGACTCAGCCAGTTTACTATGGACCTGCCCTCTGTCCCCTTCCTGTGTAGCATCCCCTGACCATGTGCCAGGCACTGTGCTCACACACATGAGCTCCCCTGATCCTGCCACTGGTGAGATGATCTCCTTTGTGCAAATGAGGAAGCTGAGGGTCAGGGGGCCAGAGAGTAGTGAAATTCACAGGGAGGTGCTAGAGGCCCCCAAGCTAATTCAGCCAGAAGAGGGAAGCCCACTGAGGGAGAGCAGAGACTGCACTGGGCTCCTGTGCAGGTAGCGCCTCCTTCATCTGGTTCCTTCAGCATCAGGTCAGGACTCTCCTCTTCTACCTGGGAGTAGGAGTGAGTGCAGAGGGGCTGCTGTCTGCCTCTCCAGCCCTCTGAGAGTGACAGACACAGCACAGTGCCTGTGGGCACTAAGCTTCCAGGAGGAATGCTTTGCAACTGGGACATGGTGAGCCTGCCATTGGGACCCTGCTGCCCCTGCAGATGGTTGGGGCTCTGGCTTGGCAGGCCCAGAGTACCTGCTGACCCCTCCTGCCACACCATTCCCTGCAGACCGCTGGGTCTGAACTTTTTGTCAGGGGCTCCCAGAATGTTACACACATGCACAGGAGGCAGGCACTTCAGTGAGGCTTGGTGAGGGAGAGCCGGCTGTGTGTGCCATCCATCTGGGCTTGGCCCTGCCAGCAACAGAGCAGCAGGTAGGATCGCGGGACACCTGATGAGGACCCAGCCTTCCACCGAAGAGTCTGGGCGCCAGCTTCAGGGCCAAGCAGAAAGAGCCTGGTCTCAGACTCAGTTTCCCCATCTGTGCAGAGGGCCATCACACCCTCCTCTAGAGCACCGCTCTGTCCGGTGGAACTTCCTGTGGGACTGAAGGGGCTGGGAGGGGGGGCTCTCTACCTATGCTGTCCAGTGTAGTAGCGCTACTGCATATGGCTATTGAGCAGTGGGAATATTGCTGGCTATACAACAAGGAACTGAATATTGCATTTTAATTAATTAAAAATTAAACAGATGCATGTGGCTAGTGACCACTGTGTTGGATAATGCAGCTCCGAAGTTTCTGGAAAGATGCCATCCATTGTGTGTCCAGTATAGCGTGGACATCAGCCAAGGTTAGTCCCCTTCTGTGCTTCCCAGAGGGGCTCCTCACAGACAGCCCCCACCCCATCCCACCTGAATGCCAAGCCAGGTAGACCGGAGAGTCGGGGGGTGGGGGTGCGCTGGAAGGCGCTCTGCTTGTTTTCAGGAAGGCCTTCTGCAGCAGAGAGGGAAATAGCCACAGCAATGGTGATCTCATTCAGTGGCACCTGCTTTTACAATCTCTCTGTGCCCTGTAATAACAACATTTGTTGAGTTGCTAACCAAGCACCAGACAAGACACTGTGTGAAGGGCCTGACGTGTCATATAACCTTTGGAGCAAAGCCTTGTCCCCCCCATTTTGCAGTTGAGGGCACCGAAGCCCAGAGAGTAAAGCAATGTGCCCGAAGTGACATAGCCAGTGTGCTACAGTGCCAGAATCTACCCCGGGTGTGTCTGTGTGCTTTTCACAGTCTCGTGTCTGCATTTATTTACTCTCCACCTATTCTTCTGTGGCTAGTACTCGAACAGGCATCTTTGGGGACACAGTTGCATAGGGCAAGGCCCCTGCTCTCCAAATCTCCTTCCCACATCACTCCCTGTGCAGAAAAGGTAAAGAACACCCCAGTGCCCAGTCAGCAGGAGTTTCTGAGCCCCATCCTTCACAGGGCACAACAGGTCCGGCCCTGAAGCCTGGGCAAAGCCTGCAGGGAGAGGGTGGCTCCCCACCCTGGGACCACTCAGGGTTTATGGCTATGCCCTAAACCTGGATGCTGAGGTTTGAATGATAATCTCTTAAGTAACATCCAGCACCTAGGAGTTTTCTGGCATTGCAAAAGGCTTGCTGTAAATATCAATTAGATGAATATTCTCTAGTGTTCTCTCTCAGGTGAGCCAGGCAGGAGAATCACATCTCATTTTTCAGAGAAGGAAACTGAGGCCTGGAGACTCGTCCTGGGTCCTGCCCCTGCTCAGGTCAGAGCAGGATGGCCCCCAGCTCTCCCACTACCTGCTGCAGGGTGTGCTCTCCCTCCCACAGCTGCTTTTCTAGGATAACCAGGGATTGGGTGGAAGGAAAACATTCGGCTTGCGTACTCAGAGAGGAAAATCATAAATATTATAACATACACGAGGAGGAGAAGTGGGAGAAGGGAAGGCGGATGTTGACAGTAAGGATGTCCCTTCCGAGAACCCATGTTCTCCGGCCCTGCTGTGCGCAGGGAACCTGCAGGGTCACTGGGACTGCCCTATGTGTGTGTGCCTGCGTGCGTGTATGTCTGTGTTTCCAGCTGTGCCAGTGGGCACAGTGTGTGCTGGCATGGCAATGCGTGTCCATGGGTGATCATGGCACACAGACCATCTCCCTCTGTGTCTGGCCCTCCACAACTTGCTTCCCAGTTTTCCGGCAGACAGATGTCTCCCAGATGTTTCTCACTTCCTGCCTGGCTCCGAGCAGTGCGTGTGTGTGTTTATTTTGGACAGCCTACTAAATAATAACCATTTTAAGAAAAGCTTTTCATAACCCCGTTCCCACGAGGAGTCAGAGTTCAGGAAATAATCCCAAGTCTATTCACTATTGTCCCCTCACTCTCTTCTCTCTGACCTCCACTCCCCCCTCAGGACCCCTTTTGAAAAGATTTCCTTTTATTCTACATGACGTGTCCTCTCTCTGTGACGCTGGCTCTCTGGGAAGCTGAGGCTGGATGTTTTTGAAAAGAGGGTGAAGCTGGAACTCAAAGCAGAGAACCCTTTAGAGCTTTGCTACTCAAAGTGTGGACCCCGGACCAGCGTCACCTGGCACCTTGTTGGAAATGTAAAGTCTCAGACCTGCATCAGAGTCAGTATTTCTGCAGGAGCCCAGGTGATTCATACCTACTTCTAGTTTGAGTAGTGCTGGTCTGGGTCCAGCTCTGCCTTGGTGACATAATGGGGGGTGACTCAGTGGGTGGAGGGCCAGTAATCAGACCTTCCTTAGCAAAACCCAGGTAGGGTCTGGCAGTGCAGATTAGGAGGCCCTGAGCCCCAGTGGTTGGAGCCTGAGTGGGCTGGGGGAAGAGGCAGCCTAGCTAGACCCTGGTGTGGGGAGCCAAGGGGTGGATTCATCCTAATAATGTCATCCATCCCACCCCTGGCACTCAGTAGGGGAGCAGTCTAAGTGCCGTGCCAGCCTGGCCACGCATTATGGTAAAGAAGTTTGGGCCAGCCCTGTCATCTGCTTCTTGGGCTCTTAGTCCCTGCCCTGCCCCCAGCTGTCCTCTGGAGCTTGGTCTGGCTCACTTCATCCCCAGGAGATCTGGTCCCTTGGGTAGGGTACCATAGAGTGTATATTCTCTGTTCTTACCTTACCTGGCTTGTGGTCCTGCCTCTTATGGAAACAGAGCAGATAAAATGTTAGCTCTGGTCACTCCTTAAGGGACCTGAGGAGCCTGGGGCTGTGACTGCTCCCCAAACTGTCAAACTCTACACATGCCCAGTGTTCACACCATCTCTCAGCAAGGGCTTGTGGCAGGCTTGCAAACCTGGCTCAGTGCATGTGCCCTGAGAGGCCTGAGACCCTGGCTTGGGCTTGGCCTGCAGCTGGTGGGTTACCTGGGGAAACAAGAGTCCTGCCTTTGGAAGGTTAAGGAAAGATCAGACCCTGATGCGGAGACCACCAGTTGGCAAAGGCTTCCCCTCAAGTAAGGATAGAGCTGACTGGAGAGCCTTCATAGACAAGACAGGTTGTGGGGATGGAGTACTGCAGGCTTGGAAGGGTGAGATTCAAAGGGGAGTAGAGAGGTCCTAGCAAGGTGGAAACCCCAGGGTCAGAGGATCCCAGAGGTTCTTTCTGGAAGGATGGCTTTGGTGCTCTAAGCCCAGGGGAAAGTGAGGTCCTAATGGGATGGGGGTCAGGATGGTGAGGAGCCTTCTCTGAGGGAGGGGGCCCTGAGGCAGGAAATGCCCTTGTGGGCACTCTGAGCTCCTGTGCTACGGAAGGTTAGCAAGTCACATGGCAGAGGAGGTACACATTAAATACTGCATCAGTAATATGTGGATGAATCGATGAGGGGAGGGACTAGATAGAGAGAGGACAGGGAGAGGAGGGGAGGGAGGGACAAGTGCATTGCTGGATGGACGGAAGGACAGGAGAGACAGACGGATGAAAGAATGATATGATCATTCTATCACTCTGTGCTCGTCAGAACCCTTTCACTCCACCGTCCTTTGATTGCACGCTTGCCCTCTGAGGGAGACTAAGCCAGTCTTTCTCCATAGGATCCGTAAGACTAACCCAGATCCAGAGGGCAAGCCAGCAGGCAGCCGACACCAACAGCCTGCCATGAAGAGTGCTCTTTACCACTGTAGTTTCCTTGTGCTCCCCACGGCGTGGAGGACTTGGCACCGAGTCATCCACACTCCCTTGCCCATTCTCTGTGTGACCAGGGACCCACCCCGCAGGCCGCCTGGGCCCGCCTGATCATGTCCTTACTGCTTGCAGAACGCCGGCGCCAGCAGCGTCTCAAGCCTCCAGCCTTTCCCCAGATTCCAGCACAAACCAAATGAGAAAGTCGATGGCCCTAATTGTCCATCAGAGGCATGTCCCAGCCCAGCAGGGTTGTCCAGGAAGTTCATCACTAAACATTTATTGAGCACCAGCTGTTTGGCAGTAGTTCCTTGAGACAACAAAGATGGTGAAAGCCTAGTCTTGCTTCATAGGCGCTCACAGTGTCTGAGAATGGAGAGGTCACAGGGAGGTGGCAGCTGCTTAGATTGTGGTGTGAACATCTCTAGCTCACTATGGAGGGCGCCTTGGAGCAGGTGCCCTTGGAACTGGGCCTGAAGAGAGGGTCTGGCCCATGTTGCATCTGGCCATTCCCTCCAGCAGCTCCCACCACCCCAGCCTGTTACCGTGCCGGAAAGCAGAGGTGAATCAACAGGCCTGGCTTGTTTCTCTCTCTCCCACTGAGGGCTCCTCTCTTGGATGAGCTCCCAGACGTGGCAGACACTGTCAGCGGGTGGCCTCACCCTCTATGAGCTCTAGACCTGACCCTCTGCACAGCTCACCTGATACCCACCCCCAGCCCAGCAGAGCTGTTTGAGGAACCTGAGACTGGGCCTTCCTCACCTCCAGTCTCTAGCCCCCAGGCTCTGGCAAGGATGTGAGCAGTGTCCACAGCCCCCAAACTGGAACCTTTGCAGAGTTGGGAGTTCTTTGCCATGGGGTCCATGAGAAGCCAGGCAGCAAATGGTAGACAACAGACAGAGAGCCTTTGGAAGGAGATGCTTCCTTTTGTGGTTTGCCCCAGTGTCTGGTGCCAGGGGAAGTTGGATTCCCTAGTGATTTGGGGTCTTGTGTCCAGGAAACCTCTCTCAAGGCCTTGGAAAGGAAAGAGGACAGGGAACACCACATCTGCCTTTGGCTCGCTGCCGATACCCTCCTCCGACATGCCTTTATCTTCTTCTTCTGTGAAATGAGGGGTGGACACAATGACACCCAAAGCACTGCCTTGCCAGGCATGTGACATCTCAGAGAAGGAGATGATGGCTTCGCCCTGGGAACCTGTCTGAGGGCCCTGGGCCCCTGGGCCAGCTCTCATCTCCTGGTGGCAGCGCCTCTGAGGAGCAGAAGACAGGCTCTATTTCCCTCCCCTCTCCCCCCATCCCTGCCTAGGCAGGCAGCCTTGCCTCTGGCCTCAAACTCACTTTCCCAAGCTGGCATGCCCTGGGAGGCTGCAGCGGGAAGGGAGGGAGGAAGAGAGAGGGGGCAGTATAGACAGACCCAGAGAGAAGTCCTGGAACCGGACAGCCTCCCCTCCTGGGGCTCCTCCTGGGGCCCGAGCATCCTTACCCCACCCAGGAGGGATGGATCAGTGAGAGGCCCGCCCTCCCCTTCTCCTGAATTGGCACTTTTTCCTCTGGGTGTTAAACTCAGCTCTTCCTCCTTTTTTCTTCCATTCTTGACTGCCTATTAAATAATTTAAATATTTGGGCCTAAAGGGCTTCAATTATCCTTTAATTTACATTAGTAATTTATGTATTTGGCAGAATGGACACGCGTTAGTGTAACAGCCCCCAGTAGACCAGCTAGTATCTGCTACACTCCGTGTTCTTAAGAATCTCATCTTTTTCCTTTGCATCCCAAGGTCTTCGTTTGAAAAGCAGCTCCTATACACGCACATTTACACAGACTCATGCAAACATTCATGTGTGTACACAGGAGGATGCCTGAACTCAGAAGGAACGTGGACATGCACCCACTTACATGCACGCGCACTGAGGCAGAGGACACAAGTGTACACACACACACAGATATAAAATGCATACCTCGCCTGGCCAGGCATGGCTCAGAGGTTGAGCATCGACCTAGGATCCAGGAGATCATGGTTCGATTCCTGGTCAGGGCACATGCCTGGGTTGCAGGCTCCATCCCCAGTCCAGGGCATGCAGGAGGCAGCCGATCAATGACTCTCATCATTGATGTTTTTATCTCTCTCTCCCTCTCCCTTCCTCTCTCTGAAATCAATAAAGATATATTTAAAAAAATAAAAAATTAAAAAATGCATACCTTGTTGAGCTGAAGTCTCCACTCCCACCTGTACACCCTTCCTATGCCTATAGTCAGTGGTATACACATACACCTGTATTTGCATCAATTGGCCCAGTGGTCCCAAACATAGCTCTCTCTGACAAAGAGGCCAGTGGGCCCCAGATGACATTCAGGTGGCCATTCTGTGCCCTAGTTTTCTGTTCCTCCTTGTGCAGCCCCACACAGGCACCTCACTGACCTCAGGGTTGAACGCACAGAGGAGAACAAGACTGTGGCCACTTCTCCAGCCCACTCACATGCCACAGGCTGGCACCAGCTCCAGACTCCTGCACATTTCAGGCATGCTGCCCACTCGCCTTGGCACCGGAGCCTTGCAGCCTAGCCACCAGCAGCCGGAGCTCTTGCCCTGACACAGCCAGGCGGCCAATGGGAGCCCATTCAGAATTGTCGTGACTGCCCCTTGAGTTCTGTCCCAGCTGTCCTAGCACCAGCTTGCAAGGGTCGGGGGCTTCCCAGGGAGTGGGGACAGTAGTAACAAAGAGCAGTATTTCTGTGTGTGAGTGTACATTTCTGAGCTCAGTATCTGCTGAGATGGCCCCATCCCTGCAGGAATGTGCCTTGCAGCTCTGTGTTGAGACCTTGCTGTGTGTCCTGGCAGGGCTTTTTGGATCTAGAGCTGCCCCTGGGGATATGGCTTCCCAGCTGTCAACCCAAACTCCAGGAGAGCCTCTGGCATGATTCCTGGCCCCGCCCTCTTACCCCTCATTTCTCCCCCACGGCCTCCAAAGTACAAGGTAGTGGGCAGTGCAGATGTCTGGTTGATAGGGTAATCCATTATGCAGAGGGAAAGACCAAGACTGCAGGAGGTTAGGACAGAGTACTTACAGAGGTCCTCATAAGGTATTGTCTGTGCATCCCAGTGTCTGTGGGGCCTTTTGGAGCCCAGATTTCTCTCCTCCCGCTCTAGAGTTTAGGCTCTGGTCCTACTGTCTGGGATAGGGTAAGGATATGGTTCCCCTCGCTGAGCACATGTCTAGGCTCAAGAGAAGAGTGCAAGGGAGCCAGATAGAAAGTGTGTGGGCATCAGGTGCTCATCTCCCTGCCCCCCACTGGGCCTGGCCTCCTGGCTGCTGAAGGCCTCCTACCGTGTCGGGGCCCCAGACCCAGATCCCCAGGATCCCTTTCATGCCAGTGGGGCAGATACCAGAGTCCCTTGTATCTGGCCCTCAGGGATGACCATGACTTTCCAGCTGCTCTACTGGATCCAAACAGGATACTACCTGCCTCGGGTGGCACATCTCCAGTCCTCCCAGGACTCCTCACCACTGCCCCGCTCCCAGCCTTGGCCTCTCCCTCTTCCTCATATGTCTGGTCTGGCTTGGATGTTGGAGTGCTTACTTAAGCCCCAGCTTAGTTGCTGCCTCTCCCTGATAACCCAGCCTCCCTGGGCCTGTATAGCTTGTACCTCAAAATCTAGGGCAGCAGTGACAAAAACGGTTTATCCCAGGTGGCTGTTTTGAAAGCCTCAGGGTGACTACCTGGTGTGTTACGTTAAGAAGAATTCTAGGGTCACATCAGGACTCATTTGTAAAGGTCAACACCATTTAGTAATGTCTGCTATGGGTATGGGATTGGAATGTGGTGGCACTGATGCCAGGTCTTTGCCATCAAGGTCCGGGGCTAAATCACAAAGTCACAAATTGCCTTAGTTTCATGAAGGGTTATCCCCCTCCTGATGCCCAGTGCCCCAAAATAGATGATAATTTTTCTTGTGAGCAGAACATACTTTTCTGTCTCCCACAGATGCAACATTGGGCTAGACTGAGAGTAGAAACTGAAGAGGGGAATACTTATAGGGTGCTAGAGATGGAAGGACCTCCCAAGACCATCAAGTGCAGGGATGGCAAATAGGTTTCCTCTTGCCTGCTGACTCTGAACAAGCAACAATGACTTCCAGGAGCTGTGCCAATTCTGAAACTAATATCAGGCTCAGTCGGAAAGAGTGCCATCCATAATCGATTAGTAATGTCTGTCATGAGCTCAGCCATGGCAGCCGTTGGACCCCACTGCATTGCTCTCTGTTATTTCAGCCTTTCAAATATATCAATATGCATACTAGGACCAGAGAGGGGTAATATGTCAGAGGTCATTACAGTGCTTGTTTGAACTATTGGAGGATCCTCAATCCTGCCAAGGGAGTCAAGGTAAGGAAGGCAGGAGCTCTCCCAGCACACACTCGTGACTTGTCTCTGTGCTTACATGCTCACAATCTCACTGAAACACACACAACCACATATACACATTCCCCAAATATATACAAACACACAAAACATACACACTCGACTCGGCCTTACTCAGCTGGTCAACAGGACGCAGGAACAGCTCAAGGCAGCCTGGACAGATGTGTCCGTCTGAAGCAAGTCCCGACAGCTGCAGTCTTCATAAGTCTTCGTGCAGTTTTTAAACTTTTAAACTTTCACCTTTTACCCTTTGATAGTGTAGGTGGTTGGTGCGATAGAAACACTCTGTAAATGGCATTTAAAGGCGAATTGGATTTTCTTCTGGCAGCTGCCCTGGACTTTGGACTAGCAGGCCACTGAGCGCGCACCTCCCTATCTGCAGGAGCAATTTTCCATTTGCCCCATGATGGGAAGTGGGAATCCATCATGTGCCGTGTGTCGCAGAGGTAGCCTGCACTTTAATAAGTTTGCTTTTAACCGCTGCCCGTCTCTTGAGGTGGTTTTGCTCATGCCTACAGACAGAGTGATTAAAGTTGTAGAGTGAAGACCCCGGGCTCCATCCCCATCTGAACCCTCTGCCACACAGTCAGTCCTGGCAGATAAAGGCATGAATGAACCAAGAAATAACCCCAGTCCTGTGAGAGACTCACAGCTGCACAGTGAAGCACAGGCAGGAAGAAGTGGGGATGCTATTAATTTTTTTCACTTTTTTTTTTTTTTCTCTCTGAAAAAAATCGACAATCTGGGATGTATGTTTCAAGCCAGTCATTTCATTTGCTCTCAACTTGACCATATTTTTCTGGGACTTTGTGTCTTTGAGTGCACCAGGTGTGCCAGTTTTATAAGTAAATGAAGTGAGATACAGTTGTTCTCCCCCAGTGTAAAAGTAACTTGAGATCTGAGTTAAAACAAGTATCATATATATCACAATATTCTCTCAAATTTCTGTACTTTAAAAGGGGGGGGGAGGTAGGAAAACAGTTACTGACTGCTCTTTTCTGTGGTGTTTGAATCTTGTTTTCTCTTTGCCAGTCCAGTTCCCTCAGAGTTGCTCACTTGCTGTGATTGTAGGCTGGTCTGTTGCCCTCTCTGGGGCTCAGTTTTTGCAACTGTCAAATGGGACAGCTTTGGGCCTGGTGCAGCAGAAACTGTGATAGGGTACCAGGCTGCAGCGGGTACTCCCTTTTGATGTCTCTGTGCCAGGCAGGGCAGGGTTTGACCTGCTGCCTACAAAGGGGCCCTGAGAGCAGCAGCCTCCGCCCTCAGCCTCTCCCACTTCTGTTTACAGAGCTCATTCAGTCCATCCGCTCTCAATCTCACAATAGCCCTGTGAAGGCGGGACCTGTATTACATTGTACAAAAGAGGAAACTGAGGCTCCGAGAGGTTGCTAATAATAACAGCTACTGGCAGATTTCCAGCTGTTACTATGTGCCAGGCACGGTGCTGAGTTTGTATTAAATTGCCTTGTTTCATCCTCAGAATACTTCAGGAGGTAGGCATCATATCTCCCATTTTGGAGGGGAGGAAACAGGCTCAGAGAGGTGAAGTGACTTCCCCAAGGCAGACTCCCTTCATGGGACTTGCCTGGACAGCCCCCAGGGGCTATGGGGAGACTGAAGGTATTGGTGACCAGAGAGGGGGGGAAGAAGTGACCAAGGGAGTTCCAGAGACAACTGGGGCCTGAGTCAAACCCTGGCAGCCTGTTCTCCCCCAGGAAATAAAGGGCAGGCGGGGAAGAGTGGTGGGAGTTGAGGGAGAGGAGAGGGAGTTTCCCCGGAGAATTCAAGGGGTAGGAGGGGGGCAGAGCACAGTTCCCAAGGTCCCAGGGCAGTTCCCAGCTTGTCCCTCTTAAGCTCTTTGCTTCTTTGCAGCTCCGACCTCTACCTCCTTCCCCACACCTCATCCTTCTTCAACTGTGGGCCCTGAGCCTGGCCCCTCTGCTTCCCACACTTGCTCACTATAGGCTCCAGGCCCAGGGGGACCCCCAAAGGCCCAGCCCTCCTCAGCACTGAGTAGCAGAAGTGCCACAGCCTTTTCCCCCATAGCCTGGTGCAGTCCTACTAGCCACCCACTGCGCAAGGCCCAGGTGCTGAGTAGACAGTTCCCTGAGTTTTGGTGTCCTGCCCTTCCCCCAACACCATGCCCCAGAGATCCTGATGCAAGGAGCAGCAACAAGTGGCGGAGCTTCCCAGGAATGAGGTTTTCTTTCCATTGCCTCCTTTTCCATTGCCCAGGGAAGGCCAAGATGGCAGATGTCAGGAATGGCACTGTTTTGGTCCAGGTTCCAGTGGTGGCAGCTGTGGTGGTGGTGGTGGTGTGTGTGGTTGTGAGTGTGTGTGCTGAGTCCACTTAATCCCTGGGCAGCCTGGCTTTTGCCTCCCTCTCCTTGGGGCCCCAGCAAGCTCCTGGGCACCTGGACCAAAGCATTTCCAGGGATTCAGAAGCTTCTGGCTTCCCCAAGGCTGCCAAGGGGAGGAGGGGCATGGGGGCTGGGCAGGACCATGAGCACTCTCTCTCTCTAGGGACCCACACCGCCTAGGGGGAGAGGTGAGCACTGTAGTCCCCAGAGGTTCCTTGGAGACCAGAGTATCTAGCTCTGGGATGGCTCCCAGGAGGCATGCAGGGAGCACCTGTTCTGGGTGGGGGTCACCTGGGAGGGACCCCTCCTCTTGCTCCTTCCTGCCCACCAAATCATGTCAACTTACAGACCAGCAGTCCGCAGCTCAGCAGATGGGGAGACTGATGCCTGCAGAGGATAGAAATTTGCTTAAGGTCACATCATGTGGAATCTGGTTAGGACCAGATTCCAAGGTTTCTGGTTCTTGGTTCAATGATCTTTCCACTATAGCAGGTAGTTATGCAGATTAATGTAAATTATACACAAATATCCATGGCTTTCTACACCTAGCATGGGGGGGCGCATAGGAGTGTATCTTAGGGGAGCTCACGGGATCTCTTCTCTTCACAGACTGTCAAATCCTATAAGACCCTAATCTTACCCACTAAAGGCCAGGGTCCAGAGGGGCTGTGGTGACAGGGGAGGAGTGCAAGCAGCTCTGGGACTGTGGGCCCCTGGCATCCTGCTGCTGTGGAGGCTCAGGGCTGACAACGCCAGGAAACAACCAGAGGAAGCCTCCAGGATGGGCCCCCAGAGTCTGCAAGGCGGCGTGGGCCCAGCACAGGGAAATTTTCTCACGCGTCCTGGAAAGGCTGCTTGCTCTCTCCAGGCCCCCCTGGGTCCCCATCAATAAGCCCAACTGAATGGAGAGGCTGGGTTGGAGGTTGATTTATTTCCTGGCTTTGGAACCAGCCATATTCCCTGCCCCCCACCTTCCTCCTGGCCAGAGAACAATGGGGCATCCCCAGACAGGCCTTCCTGGGACAACAGGTGCACGGAGCAGGGTGGATGGCCACTGGCCCACAAGCTCCCAGCCTCGAGGCTGTTAGGCACTCGAGGAGCCTGGACTGTTCTCTCTGCTTCGAAAACAGTTGCCTGAGCGTCACTTGCTAAAATCCCTGGGACCCTTTGAAAAAACATCAGACTCTGCCCCCTCCCCAATACTGCTGGGTCCAAGAACTGTTTGTTTGTTTATACAGTCCAGATAATGTTGCCATATTGCCCCAAATAATGGGAAATAAAGTTCTGATAAATAATCAGCTGTAATCTCACCACAGAGACCCAAGTGCTACCTGCTTATTAGTATATCTCCTTTCAGGCTCCAGCCCAGGTTGGTTTTATGGTGTAATCAAAGTAACGAATCAAATGTTTCATTTTACACTCTGGTTCCTCACATAATGTGATTCCATGAACCTTTCTGTTGTGATTGTGTAGACTTCGGGTATTAACAGACTCAGCACTGTTAATACCCGAGAATCATCCACACTGGGGATAACTTCAATTTACTCAGTTTCCCCATTGTTTTGGACATTTCACCCTGGTAAATTACACTGCAGCGAACATCTCCATGCACACACAGCTTGGTTGAGTTCCTCAGAGAGCTTCCCAGAAATGGAATTCTAGGTGAGAAGACACGCCCTCCTTGATCCACGTGGTCCTATTGTTTTATGGATTTGGAGCAAGAGTCAGCCCCAACTCACCATTCTCAGAAGTCCCAGCAGATGTACAAGGGCCCAGGAGAGGTAAAAAGTATTTCCCAGACAGCACAGACTTCCAAAATTAACCAGGTGCCATGAATTCTGAGGGAAGGGAATGTGAATTGGAGACAAAAGGAGCTCAGGGCTCTCACTTGCAGAGTCCCTAACCTAGACACACCAGGGCCCCTAAGGGACCTGCTTTAAGAAGCAGGCCACTCCTTGTTGGTAATTAGCGCCATCAATCTGCAGTGAGATCTGGAACGGAAGCCCTTTAAAGCAATTTGCTCTTTTAATATCACCCCTGTGATCTCATTTAATTTTCTCAACCAAACTTTGCTCACTGAGGATGCCAAAGTCTTCTGCACCTACCAGCCCAGGCTGAATTCTCACCCCTTCTGAAGAGTGGGTCTGACTCTGAGGCACTCCTGAAGTTTGTTTCACCTGTGACAGTTTGGATCCCCAGCAAAAGCTGTTCCTGTCCAGCTACAGAAGGGAAGAGTATAGTTTAAAAGATGTGGCTTTAAACATAGGCAAGCAGGCCACCACTCCCCACTCTGAGCCCTGGGGGAAAGGCAGGCGGTATTTACCAAGTCATACCCTGGCATTTAGTGTATGTGTTGGGCAGGGTCTCAGGTAATCCTCCCATGAACTCTGTGGGGTTGGTATATGATCGCTCCCATTTTATAGACCAGGAAACTGAGGCTTTAGTCTCACTGACTTGCCAAGATCCCTACCATGTCCCCTTTCTTGAGTGATCACCAGGTTATACTTTGTAGGGAGCTGGGGTGCTGCTGTCACAGTGTCATACCCCAGAGGTGATGGGGTGAGTGACTGTGTGCCTGCCACACCCTTGTGCCACTGCTTCTTCCACAGCCACTCTGGCTCAGGCTGTCAGCAGCCAGGCTGGGAGAGAGCCACAGTGATTTATGTTACTTCGTCCCTCAGCACCCGCCTGGGCCTGGTATACTTACTGACTAATGGAAGCCCAGCACTGAGGGAAATAGTTCTGCCAGATCTGGCTTCAGTGACAGGGGCAAACACCATTGCTTCAGGGCAAAGACGGAGTAGGGAACAGAGGGAACTCGGGCAGAGGCCAGAGACAGAGACACATTGATGGCTCTGAGAAAACAGATGGAGCCCAAGCAGGGACTTGGGAGGTACAGAGAGTGGCACTGCCTGGCAACCCAGTCCGTGGACTAACTCCTCCAGGGCCCCAGTGGGGAGCCAAGAGGTGAGCCAGGAGTCCAGGCTTCCAGATGCCCACCGGCCTGTACATTTGGTGTGAGTTTTGATATTCATAGAACATCAGGACTTCTCATCTAACCCCTCAGTGACAGATGGGCAAACGGGCCCAGAGAGGGTCAGGGTCTTTTCCAAGGTCACACAGCTTGTCTGTTACTGAGCTAAGTGAGATGAGAGCCTAATTTCCCTGCCTCCCTGGGGTGTCACAAGAATACTCCAGCCGTGGTGCAGCTGAGTGAGGAGGAGAGGAAGACCACAAAGACGGCAGAGTGTGGAGTTGCGGGGGAGGGGAGGCAGTTGAGGTCTAGGGAGGAGGTTGGGCACCAGGATTTAGGAAGTTTCCTAAGGAGAATTGGGAAAGCCCCAATGGCAGGAGGGGAAGAGGGTCCAGCAGCCAGTGTAGACCATCCTGGCAGGGCCAGGTGAAGGGGAACCCTGGAAAGCCACACCCCTGTGGATCCCCTCTGTTAATTAGCAGGTGTTCCCTCGTTCTTTGCCAGGCACTGAGGGGCAAGAGGGAGGAGAGTCAACAGCAACCCTGGATCTCGCCTGGCTTCTCTCCACTGGTGTCCTTTCACCAGTGTTCCTGGCCTTGTGGTGGAGATGAAAGAGCCCTGGGTTCAGACGCCAACTCCCCCACCAGCTCAGCATGTGACCCAGGCCTGCCACTCACCTCTCCTGAGCCTGTTTACTCATCTGGTAAATGGGACCATTCTGCCCACCTACTACAGAGATAGTAAATCAGGAAGTTTGGGCGGAGAAGAAGTGGAAGCGAAGAGGAGGCTCTGGCCTCAGGCCAGATGTCTAAGGAACCCCTGGTGCCTCTCTTGGACCCGTTGTCCCTCCAGGCCCACACAGACTGATCACATAGGTGCTAATGCCTCAGAGATGTGTCCCATCTGTGAAATGGGCAGAACTAGGGCCACCTCCCCCTGCTCCCTGCTCATCTCCCAGCCCCTGGCTGGAAAGCATCCCCACTGGGCCATAAGCTCCCTCCTCCTCACACCAGGTGCTGCGCGGAGGTGCTGTGTGGGTTTGGAAGGTGTTGCCCCTGGCTGGGGGCCCAGCAACCATCTGGGGCCTGACGACCAGAAGGAGCAAGAAAACCACCGAGCCTATTGCAGGGCAGGGACCAGGCTCTGTCCCCTCACTGGAACTGGGTGGGCTGTGGCCAGGTGTGTGAGGAACTCTGCCAGGTCACCTGGCTTCTGCGGCTTCCATGGATGCCTAGAGTGCCTGCTATGTGCCAGCCTGTGCCAAAGTCTTTCATACATGGGATCTCTTGGAGTTAGGCAATGTCTTGATAACCCACTTTACAGACAAGAAAACCAAGGCCCAGAGACTTGAAGCGATGTGCGCAAGGACAACACTGCTTCAACTAGAAACTTTATGGGAGCTTACTTTGAGCCAGGCACCAGCCTAAGTATTCCACACACGATCACATTTATTCCTCCCAGTTATCCTCTAGGTTAGGGACTGTTAACAGCCCCATTTTACAGGTGAAGAAACCAAGCCCAGAGAGGTAAAATCACCTACCTAAAATCCCACAGCTGTTGATGCTGAGAGTTTCTCCTGAGTGTGTCTCACCCTCTTGGTGAGACATGGGTACCCCCGGCTCTAGGCAGGGCCCTCACCTCTCAATCTAGGCTAGAGGAATCTAGGCACTACCTCCTACTTGTCTCTGCCTGCCTGCTGGCCAAGCCCAGGATGGGAGGAGGGACTTGCAGATTAAGCACTTTTGGGGTGAAGCCCTGGTAGTCTCAACTACTTTTGCTTCTTGAGTGTCCAGGAGGCCACCCCACATCTCTCCAAACTGAGCCCTGAGGCCCCTCCACGATACTTGGCCTTTCAGCTAAGCTGTGCCTTTCCGAGACCACTCCGCTCCCAAGCATCCAAGAGTAGCAGGACAAGCCATGTACTTGGAGAGCATCCTTTTAGAAGAAGGAACTTGTTCAGGGTCACAATTCCTGGAGCATCCCAAGGAATCTTTCTGGAGTCCTCTCAGAGAAAGGGCAGGAGGAACCAAGCTGGCTCCTGCCCATGCCCACCTTCCCCAGGGTCTCTCAGGTCCCCAACCCTGTTTGCACCCACCCCCACATTGCCTTTTCTCTTGGGGTTGATGTCCCACCAAGCAGAGGATTCACCCTTCCCTCTAGAGTACTAAGCATCCAGAGTCCCTACCCTCCTCCCTGCCCAAGGACCCCAGTCACCTCCCTGTCCAGGAGGCTGCTGGTAGGCAGCAGGGGATAGGCTGAGTCTCAGGATTGGCAGCCATGTGGGGGCCACATGAGCCGGATGTCACCAGTCTAGAAATGGCCCAGCCTTACCTTGTGGGCAGGGTGGAGGGAGAGTAAGTGTAGCCATTCATTAGAAGAATAATACTGACTAATCTTAGACTTGGACAGCTCGTTACAGGTTATAAAGCCCTTTCATATGTGTAAGAAGGTACTATTCACTTCATCTAAAGATTAAGAAACTGAGACTCAGAGGTGAAGTGTCTTGCCCAGGGTTACAAAGCCAGCTAGTATACGGGCAGGACTTGAACCTAAGCTAAGTGTTCTGAGTACGCAGGCAGATCCTGTGCTGATTACTTTCATATATGCGACTCAGTTCAGCTGAACAGCAGGCTTGGGAGGTTCATGTGGATTCCCCATCTTTATAGAGGAGAAAATTAGGGCACAGAGGGGACCTGTAGGGCACAGTTCCTCAGCCACGGCCAAGCTCAGACAGATCAGTGGGCCCTGGGCCTCTACCCTGCTCCTGACATTTAGGGGCAGACAGCCCCAAGCAGCCCCAAGTCTGCCCATCTTAGATGTGGGCAAGCTCTGTCTGCTGGGGAGGACTCCTGGCACAGCAGGGTTTGGGTTTGAGCCAGAGCCTCTAGGAGACAAACCTTTGTCATTGTCCCTTCTGGTGGACAGAGTAGGGGTGCACAGGTCATGGGTGGAGGCTCTGGTGGCCACGGAAGGGCCACCAGCAGAGGGGTGGACACTGTTCCCACCTCCTGCCCAGAGGGTGGCTCCTCTGCTTTTGCCAGCCATCTCCTGCAACCCTGTTTCCATGCCTGAGATTCAAAACTCAGCTCAAGAGACCACACCTGAGACATCCAGAGTTCCTTTCCAGGGCCCCACTGCAGGGGCAGCGAGCAGGGGTGCTCAGGACCTCCCCTCCCCACAATCCCATAGAGGAAGTGGCAATAGGTGGAGGCGAGAGAGCCGGCTGGGCCTGGGAGTGTAGAGGCCTCTGATGGCACCGGGTGTGGCCTGTAATCCCGCTGGCTGGCTGCCCTGTTCCCTAATTAAAGTGTCCTTTTGAAAATGCCCTCCGGTCCAGGACTGGCACTGCCAAGTGAAGCGGACACCTCCCAGAAGTCTCAGTGGCTTTTGTACCGTCCCTGGAAGGCCTCTGGACTCAGGGCCTTTGGGGATCGGTGAAGCTGGGGGTTACATAAAAGTGAGGATCTCGGGGTTGTGCCATCCCGTTGTGGTCACCGTCTTCCAAGACCCAGGTCTTCCACACCCCTTGCTGAAGGCAGCAGCCCGTCCTTGTTCAGGAGCCCGGAGAGCCCTGATCAAAGGCACTATTGAAGAGACTTGTCAGAGCGGGGGACGCCAGGGGCAGAAGAAGGGGGGTGGGTAACAAGAAGACTTAGTCACCACAGGCCAACTGCGGTGAGTGGGCAGTGGGTGGCTGGAGCCAGCTTTTCGGGCTGGGAGGAGGGCTCAGCCAGGAGGCCCAGGAAGGGGTGTGTGGGCAGCTCGGGATGTGTGGAGAGGTTGCCACTGTTGCTCCAGTACACCTCTCCGGGTGAGCAAGCCTGTTTCCACGCAGTCCCTTACGAAAGCCACCTCTGGCCAGGGCAGCAGACTAGCCAGCTGGGTCAGTACTATGGGGAGGGGACTGAGTCTCCCCCACACAGGAGGCCCAGAGCTGACAGGGCTGGGCTAAGGGTGCAGCGGAAGTGGCAGGTCAGCATCCAGGGAGACTGGGCATTAAGGAGTAAGAACCACTCCGTTACTGAGGCAAGTCACCCCAACTCTCTGCTCCCCATTTTCCCCTTGGGTTAGCTGAGGGTGAGCAGGGACTAATCACATCAGGAATGGGTGAACCTTTTCTTCATTGCTTGACTGGTATGGCCGAGTGTAGTGCTGTGCTGAGGAGTCTGAGGCCCTCCCCAGGCATGATTGATTGATTAGTGATGCCTGCCACAGCCGTGGGATGGACCAGGCTGCCGTGTATTTGCTCCCGAACTAGATTTTTCTCTATAGCCCTTGTATACTCTGACATCCTGAGACTCTGAGGACACCAAGGCCTCCCACATCCTGGCTCTGCTTCTGGATCCTGACAGGCCAGTGGAAATCAGAATCTCAATTTCTCCATCTCTAAAAGGGAGAGAAGGACTCAGCTGAACCCCTCAGGCCTTGACTTGCAAAACACGTATTTCTCTGGATTCACTGAGCCCTTCTTTCTGCCGCACCTTGTGCCCAGTGCAGTGAGGGCCTCAGTAATGGAGTACACCTATGCTCCAGAATCTTCTCCCTCTGTGGGCCTGGCTCAGGCCCTGGTCTGCGTCTTACTGACCATGTGATGTGGGGCAAGTTAGTTGCACACTGAACCTTGGTTAGTAAAATAGGAGTGATGGTGTCTATGGCCATGAAATACAACTGCACAGAGCCTGAGCCCAGACCCGGCACAAAGTGCTCGGCCCTGGATGGGGCTCTGAAGAGAGGATTGGAAGAGCAGCCTCAGTTGGTTTCTTTGCCTATTCCTGACCTTGGCTTTGGATGGGAACCTTTGACGAGGGTGGGGCAGAGGGTGGTGCGAGGACAGTTTCAAAGCAACACAGGCTCAGACTGTGAGCTCTCCACTCTCCCAAGACCGCAGCCCCAGCCTGAGCTGTCTTCTCTGTAAACTCCCCACTCCCTCCCTCTAACCAGCCCCATAAAAAGGGAATGGGGCAGGAGGGAGTCCGGCTGCAGACTTTGTAATTTGGCTTGGAGGCGGCTCCTGTACGTTTTAACCAGGCTGTAATTACTGCTGGCACCCAACACCCCTCATTACCGGAGCCTGGAAGGAGGACTCTAATTATAGCATGCTAGGTCCCCGGCTGTAGCGGTGGGGGGCCAGGCAGAGCTTGGAGCTGTGAGGCCAGCAAGCAGCCCTGTGGGGTACCTTTCCCAGGGCTCCTCATTTCTCTTGCTTCCAGAGCCATCCCTGGAAAGGGTGGGGCACAGATCCACCCAGAGGAGTCCAGGAGGTTCATTCATTCATACAAGAAGCACTTATTAATCATCTCCTGCATGCCAGGCCCCCACTGGGGTCAGCAGTGAGCACATGCGCGTGTGTGCACACAGGCGTGCACATACACACACACGTTCCATCCAGCCAGGGATGGGTGTTTAGGCAGAAAGTTCCCTGAAGGCCATCGTGCTGCTGAAAATATCTGAATATATGCACACTGGATGGCAAATAGCCACATCCCAAGCCTTGAGTGTCCCCAGTTGCCCAGTTATCCCCTGGGACCCCCTCCCTCAGACTCACTTGGCACAGCAGGAGCTCTAAGACTCTGCCCCAGAGCCCACAGAGATGGCTAAATCTTGTTAGTCACTGTGTGTATGCCCCTTGGACCCCCAGGATCTGGTGGGGACCCAGGCATTAAACAAGGACATATGCAAATGAGTATATGGTGACAACGGTCATAAGGAGAAAAATGCCAGAGGAGCCAGGGCCCCATGTAGTTGGGAGTGGCACAGTCAGAACCAAGTTTTCTGAGGAGGTAGCCTTTAAGGTGAGACCTAAGGGATTCAGCCAGGTGAGGGGAGGGAGGGGGGTGGTAAGGCAGCATTCCAGGGGTCTCCACTAGAGGCCAAGAGAATGGGAGGGTTGCAGTCTGGGATCTTGCACTCTGAGGTGTCCCCACAGTGGGTGGGAGCATAGAGAGCAGTGGAATTTTTCCTGCATATGGTGCAAAGAGCACTGGGCCATGAGTCTGTAGACTTGCAGTCCAGGCCCAGCTTTGCCAGAGTACTGTGTGACCTTAGACCAGGCACACCTCTGGGCTGTGGCTTCCCCATCTGTCCACAGGGAGGTCCCTTTAGGCATGAGCTCTCCCTCTGCCCCCACCCCTGAGAACATGAGGAGACTGACCAGTGAGTCCTGTTTAAATGCTCCATTTTGGGATGCCTAATTCTGTGAAGTGAGAGACCAGGCAGCCAGGGTGGGGGTGGGGCCGACAGCTCCAGGCTGTCCCATCCCCTTCACTGAGTTATTAGGAGCCACCCGGAAGCAGACACAAAGGGAATTGTCCTGAGCTGGAGTCAGCCCCCAGCCTCCCAGCAGAGAACAATTGGGGAGGAAAACCAAGGCCATTTGTCCAGCTCAGAGTGCGGCAGTGACGTGGCTGGGAAAATGCCTAGTGTGTCTCAGCTAAAATTAGCCACCACTAAACCTTTACATCAAGGGCAGCCTGAAGCCTCTATTGTTTTGAACTTGGATCCCAGAGGACATGGGGGCAGGGGGTCTCTGGAGAAGCAAGTGACCTTTCCCTCTCCCAGGAGCTGGACCAAGTCAGTCCTCGAGCCTTGAGGGTGCCCAGTAAGGAGGAGCAGGCCAGGGGACCGAGGGACAGACAGACAGGGAGGGGGTCTGGCTGCCCAAGGTCAGCGAGTGTGGGTGGCTAACACAGCCTTGGTTCCCTATCGGAGACATTCTGCCCTCACCAGTGACACTGCCTTCACCCTGAACTAAGCTTGGGGGTCTAGAAGGAAGTGCAGGAAACAGAAGTAAGAAAACTCTCCATCGTTTTCAGAGGACACGGCCCGAGTGTGTATCTCCCTTTGCTCATGGTGGACAGTTCCAGCCACTGGGGTCCCAAACCTGGCTACCATCCTTCCTCTGCCACCTAGTGACTTTGGGTGAGCTACTTATCTCCCTGAGGGACTTTAGGTAACCAGTGGAGGTGCGTGTTGATACCACCCTCCCAGGGTGGAAAGATGATACATAGATGATGGAGGTAGTAACTGGTAATAATAACAATAATGTAGCTTATATTCAGTAAGCCTTTTGACATACCAGGCAGTCCTCTAAGCGATATGTGTGTATAATGTGTTTAATCCTTCCTAGAAATGCTGTCACCCTCATTTTGCAGATAAGTAAACTGAGGCCCAGAGAGGCTAAGTAATTTGCAAGAACGCAGGTGCAGGCAATGGCTGTCAGTATGGGTATTAGGTGTTACTGCACACCAGAGCCTGATGCAGGTTCAAGTAGCGGGCACCATGCTGCCAGGTGATTGCTTTCCTTCCTTGTGGAGGGTCTCCAGCTGAATCATAGAAGTGCTCAAGGAGAGGGAGCTTGGCCTGTGTTAAGCACTGTTGTGTGTGCTGTTTTATATTTCTGTTGGGAGGCAAGATAGTGGACCAGCCACAGCACCTGGGAACTTGTTGGAAATGCTCTTTCTCAGGCCCTGCCCAGGCCTGCAAATTGGGAAAACACAGCACACGGCCTTACAGCCTCCAGGCTCTCTGGGTACACACTATGGTTTGAGAATCACTGGCATAGAGGTTGGGGAGTATGGGGTTAGAGTTAGGAAGACCCGGATTCGAGTGTGGACAACCTTGTCCTGTGACCTTAAGCAAATTTCTTAACCTTTCTTGTGCCTCAGTTTCCTCACCTGCAAACTGGTTTATAATAAGATTATAATAAGAGTACCTGCCTCGCGTGTTGTTGGGGGGAATTCAGTGAAATGATGTAGGCCCAGTGCTCCATGTAGTGCCTGGGGTACAGGTTAGTCTGTAACTGTTACTGGTTGCCCACAGACCTGTTAGGACACAAAGCTGTATGAAAGGGAAAGGTGGATCTTTTTCGCCCAGGAAGCTTGTGTGTCCCAACCTGAGCACAGCTTCCCATCCAGAGCAACCCAGCAGAACCAAGGGCCCAGGTAGAACAGGTAGCCTCACCCCACCCTACCCTCCCCCATCCACCAGGGCTGAGGGGTCTGGAAGGCTGAGATGGACATGTCCCCACCTGGCTGGTTCCTGTCTTTCAGGAGCCTTCAATATCAACCAGAGACACATGAGCTAGGCGAGGCGCTCTTCTCCCCTTTCTCAGGGGAAGAGCAGAGTTGTCTCCTGGGAAACCAGCTTTGAGAATTACAGTCTGGAGACAGGGTGATCCCCAGACCCTGGGCTCAAGGCATCAGGCCCTCAGCAGGTGGCCTTGCAGTTTCTAGGCGTGTGTCTTGGCTCTGGTCTGCACCACCTGCGTGTTTTTGATGGCTCCTTGGAGGCCTCTGGGGAGCCATGTGCTTCTCTTCCATGCCTTCCTCCCCAAGGGGAGGTTCCTGGGCCAGGCCAGGCGGAGAGCACAGCCAACAGGCCCCACCTCCTCTCCCCAGCCTCTGGGAGCCCCAAGCTCCTGGTGAGAACCCCCTCCCCCGTCCCTAGCTCCCCAAGCCATCCTCATGCTTTAGTGTCATGGGCCATAGGTGCTGTCCCACCTATGGTCCCAGCTCTGTCTGTGAGATGAGCACAGTGATGTGCCTGTTTCACGATAAACAAGCCAAGGCCCAGGAAGTGAGGCAGCTGGCCTGAAGTCACCCAGTGAGCTCGTGGCCAGCCCAAGACTATGCTGGTATTTCCCTTCCATGGAGCCGTGCTTTCATTCTTTCTCTTTTCCCCTCTAAGGCTTCCGTATTTGCCTCAAGAAATTCATGGAGGGAGTGACAAGTTGAGTGCCTGTCATGTACCACGCTCAGGAACATGGGCCAGCTCCCCTGAAGTGACACAGTGGAAGCACTGGGGTTGACCCAGGTCCTGCATACTCCAGGGTGTTTGCTCATTTCATGTTGCTTTTCGGGGTCTTTCTTTCCCTCTGCTGGGGCCAGTCGCCCCTCCCTGGAGAATAGCCCTCTCATGGTGCTTGTGGCTATTCGCCTGCCCTCCTGCCCTTGAACCCTTCCTCTAGCTCTAGTGCAGAGGCCGAGGTGAACAGGCTGAGCCCTGAGCCAAGGAGGCCCATCGATTACATCAGCAGGTGCAAACAAGCCGGCAGGGGCAGGACCAGAGTCCCCCGAGGCTGGGGGTGGAGCTCGGCCCGCCCCACTCAAGTCTGTTTCATGCCCTCCTTCCAGCTTGCATCAGTCTTTTGCAGCTTCGTGTCATCACGAGTGGGCCAGGGCAGCAGCTGGGAGGCTGGGGCATGGCAGGAGTGGGGAGTGGTGCGCCTGGCCCGCACCTCAGACCCAGAGGAAAACCGTAGAGCTGGTGGTCAGATGTCAGGTAGAGCCCCTGGCAGCTCCAGGAAAGCACACCCACCGTTTCTTACTGTGAAAAGCAAGTCAAAATTAGCAAGTGCACAGGGCTACCTAGCTGGCAAAATAGTTTCACACTTCTGGCCTTAGTGTTTGCAACAACCCAGGCGATGAAGCAAGTAAAAGTGACCCCATTTCCCCAAAGGGAAGACTGAGGCCCTGAAGGAAGTGGTTTACCCACATTCACCTCATGAGCCAATGAAAGCACCAGTGTGTTTCAGCCCAAGAAATAGAAGGGATTATAGGAGCCTAGAGAATGAGACATCCCTGCAGTAGTCAAGAAGGAGGTAGTCAAAGGCTGCTTCCTGGAGGAAGTAGGCTGGCTTCTTGGCTGAGAAGGAGGGAGATGGACAGAGCCACAGATTCATGTCTGCATTGACGGCGGGTCAGCAGGCAGAGGAGTCATCACATGACTGCAGGAGAGGCTGGACGCACCCTGAGCACAAATCAGAGTCAAGTGTCTGGATCCTTAACTTGGAACCTTGGCTGTGAGCTTCCCATTGGTAGGACTGAAGCTTGGTCATTAATCTCCAGGCCTGACCATAGGTATGATCAAGGGGAAGCACTCAGGAGATGCTTGGTTAAAAAATGGAAGTGAATCCCTACCCACTACCTGCCTCCCTTGAGGTGTACCTGAGCAGCCATCTGCTCTTTCTCCTTGGCCAGTGCCACCTGTCTTCCCCCATCTCCACCAACAACAACTCAACTACTCACCCAAGCTCAGGGCCAGGGTCTTCCCCACCGTTGGAACCAGAGAGGGGCAAAGGAAAAACATTGGGCTGTGCCAGGATGCCCCTAGTCCAGTCCTAGCTTTGCATCCAACCTGCTATGTGACCTGAGGCCAGTTACTCCCACTTCTGGTCCTCAGGGTATCCTGAGATCCTGAGTCTACAAGGTCTGCCTTCCTGTGCTTGTGGAAGAGGCAGAGCAAGAGTGTGAAGGAAGGCCAGAGATGGATGGCCACCTCCTTCCCTTGCCCCCAAGGCCTAAACAGGAACCCAAGTGGGCTCCAGGCTCAGAACATACAAGGAGGAGCCTATATACAGATTCACCCACCACCCACTGCCGGGTGCTCTCAGATTTCCCTTTCCCCATGACTCCCATCTCTACCTCTCTGTTTCTCTCTCCCCATTTGTCCCTTGCCCATTTCACAGATTGGCAAAGACCAGTCTGGGTACCCCCTTTTTCCCCTACTTTGATTTTTATGCCAACATGATGCCAAGATACCAGGGGTGCTGCAGTCACTGACTGGCTTTTTGAACGTGGACAAGTTATTGCCCCTTTCTGGCCTCAGGATCCCCTTCTGGAAGTGAAGGGTTGGATTCAGGTCCAAGGGCTCCATTTCCCAGGGTCTGAGCTGCCTCCTGGTGCCTGCCCGGCGGCCCACAGCCAGCACTGGGGCAGGGTCTGGCCAGGCGTGGTGACAGTGTTGACGGCAGTGGGCAAGGATCATAGTTTTTCCACTTTGCAATGTGTTGGCATTTGCCTTCGCTTTGCAAGGAGGGGCTGTTTTCTGCCCTAGAGCATGATGCTGGGAAGGCAGAGGAAATGTGTGCCTTGGGGCACTCTAAGAACAGGCATGGCCCTGGACTTTTCAGGGTGGCGTGGGGACACCTCGCCTGGAAGAGCAGCAGGGACATAACCATTGCCCTGTCAGGCAGCCCTGGGGCCAGAGGCTATACCCATGCACGTTTTGACTTTTCCACCCGGTGCCCAAACATGCAGAGCCAGCCTGATGTCAGTGGCCAGTGGCTCCCCTCACATGCTCTGCATCCTGCAGCTCCTCCAACAACCCGAAATGTCGGCCCAGCTGGCCTGTGCCATCTGACGTGTGTGACTGCTAAGAGAGAGTGCATTTTGCTTGTGGTGTTAAAGTTCTCTGCTAACAGCCTTGGAAGGAAAACGTAGAACACACAACTGTATATAGTGAGGGCCCTTTACGTAACAAAATATGTGTGCATCTAAAAAAGGCAGAAAGGACCAATGTCCAGTGTTGATTCTGGTAAACTAGGGGTGGAAATGGGTGGTTTTATTTTCATAGTTCCCCTAAATTGTAATCATAAAAGGCGAAAAAAGAAAGTTTTTATTAGAAAGAAAAGGTGTTTTTTTAAAAAAATAAAGTTCCCTCATCTTCCCTTGGAGTCTAGAGCCCAGAGTCTCTTACTGGCTCTGCTGCTCAGGTGCTATGTGATCTGAGGCTAGGCCACACCCTCTCTGATCTCCATCCTAGAGGACAGTGATTAGATGGTCTCTGAGGTTCCATCAGTTGATGGGATCCTACAGGATGGGGTTTCCAGAGGGGCTGGCTCCCCTGCCCAGGTCAACCCAGCCTGTGCCCACCACCCCTGGCTGCTCCCTCCCACACCCACCTGCCACCTCAGATATTTCCAGAGAGATCGGGTGGTACAGCTGAGAAAGTCCTGTGTCCCCAGTAGGCCCAGATAAACAAGCAACCAGTTATTTCCAGGCCCTCAAGGAGCTTGCCTTTCAAAGAGCAGACCTGTTCAGGCACAGACAGCGAACAGTCAAATACAGGAAAAAGGTAATTTACAAGAGATGAGCACTGTCAAAAACAAAGACAAAAGAGAAAACAAAACAAAGCAAAACCAAGGCCATCTAGAGATAGGCCCAGGGAAGGCAGAGGAGGGTGAATTTGCATTTGGTGGCCAGGGAAGGCCTCACTGGGGAAATGGCAAGTGGCACTTGAGCTGAGATATCAATGACAAAACGTCAGCCGCCAGAATATAGGGACATGGTTGAGGGGTGCGTTCCAAAAGGAGAGAACAGCAAAGGGCCTGAGGTGGGAATGAGAGGCATGTTCATGTTCAAGGGGCAGGAAACACTCCTGTGTGGCTTGGCTGGCGCACAGTGGGTGATAAGTGAGCACTTGAACTCTGAGGGTTCAGTGGAGTTAGAACTTCATTCCAGATGCAAATGGAAGCTGTTGGAGTGTGTAAGCGGGGAGTGATTTACTTACATTTTGCAAGATTGCCTGGGTTTCGCCTGGGCTACAATGAGGAGAGTGGATATGAGGGGCAGGAGGGAAGTAGGGAGCACAGTGAGGAGGGCTCTGGATGGAAGGACATGGGCTTGGAGACTGGAGGAAGTGGTGGTGGGTGGTCTTGCAGTTTGAGGCACGTCTTGAAGGTTTACCTGGCAGCATCGTGGGCTGGGTGTTCGGTGGAGTCTGAAATTGCAGCTTAGACTTCCCTCAGCCCACCTCTGGATGGGGGAAAGATGACTGAATAAAATAACAGGCTCCCCATAGGCCTGAATTGTTGCCATTGTCTTCAAGCATTGATGTAGGCAACCCTAAGAAAAGAGCCGCTGTCCCAGCCTGGTTGGGATTCTCTGGGTGTCATGGTGAGATGGTTGTGGATTGTAACCTTGGGTGGGGTAAGGGTGGGTCTGCTGGTGTGAGTGGGTGTGTCTAAGGGTGACTTCTTGGGGGCTATACCAGGCTAGCAGTGGGCCCCTCCCAGGCTAGGATGGATCTGTTTGTCCAGGACACTTCAAACAAGTCCGGGACTTGTCAGGCTCACAGAGGGAGGGAGGCCAAGTGCTGGAGTTAGGAAGCTGAGGCCCTCTTCCTCTCCAGCAAACAAATGAACTTTGAGAGACTCTGCTCAGCTGCAAAATGAGCAGAAAAAAGGCTGCCCCCTGCAGATCCCTCAGGGGTATTGTTGGCCAAAGGAGACTGGTTTAACTGGACGAGTTTTGGGTTTCTTGGTAGCTGTGAGCCTGACCATGTCTTTTCACTTCTTGGAGCCTCAGTTTCCTCATCTGTGAAATGGAACACCCACTTCCCAGGGTTGCTGTTTTGATGATGATGTTCTCACATTGTGTGCTGGATAAATGTTATTATCTGAGTATGACAGATGAGAGGGCTTTGAGCTTCTTGTTTGGGAGAGGAAGGGGAAACAGAATGAATGCTCCCTCCTTACAGCCTGGGCCTCCAGGCACAGTGACACCCTGGGACCTAGGACTTGAAGGAGCACCAAAAGTTAGCCCTAGAGAGACCCAGGCCCAGGCTGAGGGAGCCCAGTGACCAGAGGAAGGGACTGGAGGGAGGGCTCAGGCCCATGGATGCAGAATACAGCCTCCTCAGGTACCACCGAGAGCCTGAGGGTAGACCAATGACTCAGTAATCAGTGTCCCTCCCTACTCTGTAAGTAGTGTGGCCCCCTTTAGAATGGGGTCTGGGCTTTAGAATGTGACCTATCCTGGGGCCTCATCCCCAGCCTCCCCTCAGCTCCTTCGATTGCCCCTGAGTCTTTCCGGAAGAGAGATTTCTCAGGATCAGCTAGACACCCCTTTTAGAATGCCAGCTCCTGCCCTAGCTGGCCATCCGAGGCCACTTCCTGCACAGGAAGTGATGTCATGGGCACTGCAGGTCTGCAGAGGGTATGGGAAAAGGGCCGGGCAAGGGGCCTCCTTTGTTAGGAATAACTCGGCCTCCCCCAGGCCCTCCAGCCCCCATTTGTCATCAGTAACGGCCATTGTAACCACCTCTGAGGGGGGCCCCAGCCTGAACCCCATAGCCACCAGGAGCCAGGGCCAGATGGAAGGAGGGCTTTGTGTCCAGGGAGGGGTCCTTCCATGTGGGGTTTGTGTGTTTTTAAAACATAATAATAAATGGGCTCCTCTCCCCCACTCGCCCCACTCCCCACTGAGCACATCAGCCTCCGAGTGAATGGGAGAGATTTTCCATGCGGTGGGAGGTCAAGTCTGGTGAGAATTAGCCAGTGTCCAGGGGCTAGAGAAAGACTGTGATTGCCGATGATAAATGTGCCCAGCATGGGGCGTTTCTCTCTCCCTCACCTCCTGCCTGCCTCCTCCTCCCCTCCCAGTCCTGTCCCTCCGTGTGGGTACCGCCTCATGCCAGCCAGCCCTGGAGACACAAGGCCCTGCTTGGCTACAGATGGCTCTCCCTTCCCCTCTGGTGCTGAGTCTGGGGACCCAGGCCTGGTGTTGTCACCCACCTGGGACAAACACCAGTGGGCTGGGCTGTTGAGGCCCTCCCTCCCAAACCCTTGCAGCCTCATGCTGAGGTCTCTGCCCCGGGCAATAGGGCTGACCAGAGGTGGCCCCGCCTGAGATGGATGGGAGTGAGTTTTCAGGCCTGGGGAAGACAGAGCCCAAGCCTTTACCCCGGGCCCTGCTGTGGCCATGCTGCCTCAGCCCTGAACCAGAAACTGGGCACTCATCCAACTTGGCTGTGAATTTGCTGTGTAATGTTGCATTAGTCACTTCCCCTCTCTGAGCTGGTAGAGTAGAGGGCTCCAGACCCTCTGAGCACCTACTTTCTATGCTTCTAGTCGGCTGGGTCTCAGGGTGTCAAAAGGCTGAGGCACCTGCCAATATGGGGTTTCAGGGTTTCCCACACACAGCACAGCCAGAGGTGTCCTGCCTGGTCCCTCCCCTTACAGCGCCAGTGCCACCCAGTCAACAGAGCACATTCATATCTGTTTTCTCAGCTGACTTTCACAACAACACCTCCAAATCCACAGGCCAGCACCTGTTATCCCCTTTTTATAGATGGGGAAGCTAGGGCCCTGAGAACTAAAATGACCCTCCCTAGGTCTCTGTGGCCGAGTGAGGACTTGAACCAGGTCTGCTGTCTCTCTGGCTTCCCCAGCAGCAGGGACAGTCTTCCGTTCACGAAGGTCTGAACACTAGTTCGAGCCTCTCCCTCCTCGAGAAGCTCTGGGAAATAAACTCTCTTTACCTTTGTCCTGAAGCACTTTCTCCACCTCCAAGGCCCCTGGGTCCTGCTTATTCTAGTGGCATAGATTCGGGCATCTCATAAACAAGCCTGTGGCCTCAACTTCCTCCCCATTGGGGCATCCCAACTGCCAGGTGGCAGCCTGTGTCTCCACAGTGGGCACTGCCAGGGCCCAGCCCCTGGGAAGCAGTGTGCAGCCTGGCACGAGTCCTGCTGTCAGGTGGAAACTGCGCTCAGGCTCCCCACTCTGTCCTGCAAGCTCCGCTACCTATTCAGGGGACAGGTACCCTGTCCTGGACACTGTGGGGATCACCCAGAAGGAGCAGCTCCCAGAACTGCTAAGGAGCCTTGGAGCTGCCTGAAGCAGGGTGGGCCCACTAGAGCCCGCCCTTCGCTCCTCCCCTCCCCTCCCCATGTGGAAAAGGGGTTGTGAATAAAACTGAACTTGTCCATGGGAAGCTAGGTGGTGGCGAGAGGATGCAAAAATGTGTCTCCTGAATATTCAAAAGAAAGTAGAGAAGGCCAGGGAGGGCAGGCTTCTGCCTCCAGGGACTGGGAAGCTGTCAGGGGGAGGAGGAAACACACTGCTCTGTGTCACCTGGGAGGTGAAAATCATAGCAGTGGCTGCAACTTCAGACAGCAAACTCCAGCTGAAAGTAAGGAATTTTCTGTTAGGTCTATCCAGAGGCAAACCCAGCTGGGAAAGGCAGACGTGAGCTCCCATCCCCGGAGGCCTGAGTCAAGGTTGGATAAGGAGTTGATGGGGGATACTGCACCAGTTGGCCCTTGAAGTAGCCTCTATCCCTGTGAATCCGTGCTGCCAAGGGACGAGCTGACAGGAGACCCAATCTGGGCAGGCACAGGTGAATTAGAAGCGAGGGTTTGCATGGTGTCCACGGGAGGTCCCACCCAGAGGTGCTGGTGGTCATTTTGATCTGAGGCCTGGGGGGGTGGCCTGGGGAGTGGAGAGAGCCCAGCTCTCTTCTTACCTCCCCCACACTGTGTCTTAGGACCACAGGATGTGCTGGGACTTGGAGCTACAAATAAAAACGGCAAGAAAAATGCCTCCACTTTAAGCGAATTAAAGTGGAGGAAAACATTTACACAATGGGACATTGTCATACAGGAACAGATTCCCCATAAGGAATCTTCACATCTCAAAGTGTTAGAACTAGAGTAGAGCTTAGGAGATTGACTCAAGCAACTTCCCAATTTTACGGACAGGGTCTCCGAGGCCTGAGAGGAAGGCCACGCAGCGCAATGCCAGTCCCCGGGCGGGCTGCAAACCCAGGGCTCCTGACTTCAGTGACAGTTCCTTTCCTGTGTGTTAACCGTCTGGAGTTACGTCCGTGCAGGGATGCGTCCTCTCCCAAACCTTCATCTTGGGTTATGGGCCATTCATGTCTGCGGCTTTAAAGGCAGGTTGCAGTTTTGCAACCATTGGTCCAAATTATTTCTGCTATTTGAAAAAGCCCACTTTATGTGGGACATTTTCCTGCCAGCAGGAAATTCAGATCTGGCCTGGCAAAGGCAAGGTCTCCTCTCAGGAGAGCTCTTCTCAGGTGTTTTGTTCCCGTTGGAGAGAAGGAGCAGTCGAAGCATTGTAGTGAGGCCAGGGAGATGGGCGACCAAGTGCCTGGCTTCCTCCCGCTGACCAGGTGACCTCAGGCAGATCCCTCTATGCTCGGCCTCTTTCATGAGATGGGAAGATAGCCCCCACCTTGAGGGTTGTGAGGAGTAAATTAGCTGAAATATTTCGGGCACCTGGCACAGGGTGGCCATAAATGCCAGTTCCCAGTTCAGAAGTTAGATTCAAGGTATCAGGCTGCCTGAGTTTGCTCTCCAGCTTCGATGCTTACTAACTTACAGTCCTGTGCCAGCTACTTAGACTCTCCGGGTCTCAGTTTTCTCATCTGTAGTCTGAGGATAATAATAGTACCTAATGCATAGGGTTGTGGTTCCAGCTATGTGCCAAGGCACCCCAGGGTGCCACGGCAAATTCACAGGGATGCTGGGAGATATTTTTAATCTTCAAGGAAACACAGTAGTACTGGACAGCTGCCAGCCACTGCGACAGCTACCAGCTCAAGATAGCTTATAACTTCAGCATTACATCACACTCTTTCTTTTAGATGGCATCATATCTTTGCAAATCTGGGACTTGGGCATTCGGGAGTACTCTGAGACAAACAACAAGGGTGGCAGCATCCACTCTGATTCCAAGATTTGAGAACCTATGCGATGTCCACAGGTGTACATCTCCCCATTAGTAAGTCACTGCGGCTGTTTAGAAATGGAATATAAATTTTTTTTCTCTTGCAATTTATGTGTATTATTTTTTCAAATGGCTACTAAAGTGTTAGGATGCATGTGTGCACATGCACACACGCACATACACGCACACACACACAAACACTGTTTGGATCTAACTACTTAATAAACAGAACCTCTAGGAATTTCTTTTGGCCTTGCAGTAAAAATTACCCAGAAAAATTACTGGGTAAAATTTGCCAAGACACTAAGGACCAAAAAGGTTTGGGACCCTCTGTCTAGGGTTGATGTGGGCTCAGTGAGTTTGTATGAAACATTCTGACAGCATCTGGCAAACTAAGCACCCAGGAACCCCGAGACTCCACTTTTCTGCTCTCTCCAAGCTGGCTCCCAGAAGATAGGCTCAGGTGGCCCTCATCCCAGACACCTAGCATCCCTCAGATGCTAGGGCCCGAGCCAGGGCCAAGGAGGAAGGGAAGCGTCCAGCAATTAGGGCAGGGGCCCAACACAGCAGCTACCTGGGCCCTGGAGGCAGCCCCTAGGCCCCCTTTACTTAATTTGCATTCGCTGAGCACCTCCTGTGTGCCAGCCTGCCTGGAGTTTGCCAGTGGCCCCTCTGGGGAGGAATCCCAGGTCGGCCCTTGGTTCTTCTTGTCTCCTGGGAGCATTTGCCTCCAGGACACCCGTGGGATGGGGATGTTGGCAAGGGGGCAGTAGCTATGTGGAGAGCCATTGGCACTGCCATGATGCAGAGGTACTCCTGAGGATGCCCAACCACGTTCCTGCCAAGGCCAGCCATGCATCTTTGTGCCAGGGCCGTGAGGAGGGGTGGGGCAGGGCGGGCGGGGCCTGCTGCACTAATGGATGTCTAATGTTTACTTTCCTCAGTCTCGTCCGTGCCTGCTTTATAAATAAGCCGCATTAGGGTTATAAAACTGTCATAAGCCCAGCCCGCAGTGCCGCAGAGAGCCAGGGAAGCCATCACCTGGGGGCAGGGGCCATGTGGTTAGAAGGTAGCGTGAGCAGACAACTGCACTCAGAGGCTCCCACGCGCCTTCTTTCGTGGTTGCCGCCCCCAAGAGGGAGGTCCAGTCCCCCCATTTCACAGATGAGGTCCATGAGGCCAAGAGGGGCCGGTTCAGACCCTGGGGTGTCTGAGCCTAAAGTCTGAGCCTTGCCTTAAACCCCTCAGTCCTGAGATCGAACAGGATGCTGGTGGGGGGAGGTGGATATGGAGCCTGGCAGGTTCTCTGCTGCCCACGTGCCCTCTTGGCTCCAAGCTGTTCCCCCTAGAGCTGCCCTCCCTGATGGAAAGGCCACAGTCACAGTGACCAGCTCTCAGGCCACTGGGAGACCAGTGTCCAGCTCCCTGGACACTATGTCATCTCACCACCAATTGCCTAAGCTTCCTGGCCCTAGAAGCTACCGTTTACCTACAGAGAAAGTGTCTCCCTGCCTGGCTGAGGGAAGTGAGTATCGGGGAGCCCTGGCCTGGCCTCAGGAATCCCCCTGCCACTCCCAGTTTAGCTGTCCAAAACCCAGCTGGCCTTGGGTCAGTCACTTCCCTCATTTGGATAACCTTCAGTTTCGAAACAGGAAGGATGTTTTTAGCTTCACTGGACCTTTGGTGAGGGAGCCCCACAGTTGTAGAGTCCCAGCCAATGTCAGAGTCTATTAGGATTCTCAGAGGACACCCAGCGTACGGAGCTGCCCCAGTGATAGGCAGCATAGGGCCCTGGGCAAGCATCTCAAGCGCTGAAATCTGTTTCTTGCACTGAAGTCTGTTTCTTGCATTCAAACCTTGGCTCTGTCTCTTGCGAGCTGTGTCCCTTTGGGCAAGTTGCTTAACCTCTCTGGCCTCAGTTTCCCCATCTATAAACTGGGGACTAGTATAACACTCTTTACAAGGTTGTTGCAAGAGTTAGGTACGTTTTCAGTAAAGTATTGAAAACAGCACCTAATGTAGGTTGAGCATTAGCTGCTATTTTAATACAGTAACTTGTACCTACCGTGTGCTCAGTCCCTCCTAGGCACCCATGCATAGTTATCTCGTATTATCCTGCCATTTTCAGAGATGAAATGACTAGGTTGGAGTACATACTGGATGGAGCTGGAGTCACATCTCTTCTTGCTGGGTTTTCCTTCTCTCTCCCAGGGGTTGGTCGGTTTCTCTCTCTCTCTCTCATACACACACACACAGCCCAGAGCCTGGAGCCCATGAAACCCATGCTTCTGCCTACTCTGTCCAACAAGCGCATGATCCCAGGGCACTGGAACGCTGGGACAGTGACGGGGACTTAGCTGGTTGGTGAGGGCGGGGCAGACATGGGCACCCCTGCAGCTTAATGTGTTGTTTCCTCTGGAGCAGTTAGCAGAGGAGGACAAGCCCCCTACCGCGCGTCCCCAGCCACCTGATCATTTGGCGCTTGGCATTGGAAAGTCAATTTTCCTAAGTGGATTGTGAACCAATAGCTTGGCCTGGCTTGGTTCCCCCCATCCTTGCCCTGGGGGTGGCTGGCTGCTCTCCCTTCCTGTTTGTCTCACCTCCTGAGGTGCTGTTCTTTCCAGGGAGGCAGGCAGCCAGGGTTTCTTTTCGGCCCCTTCAGGGAAGAGATTGACAGCCCCACTGTGTTCCCAGCCCTGAAGTTTCCTCATCCTTAGGGCGGAGTGCTTGGATTTGGCTGAGGTGGGACCGGCTACGGGGTGGATCAGAGCCCCAGACCAAAGGAGGGAGTCTCAGGGTGGAGGCTGCTGGGGAGGGAGCCTGCCCCTCCTTGCTGCCACTTGCCTTGGGCTTCCTGGAGGAGGAGGCCCGCCAGGCTGCACCAGGGGGCCCAGGTTTGGTGCAGCCACCCTACCTCGCCCTACCCCATGGCCTTGCGGGTCTTGGATCTTCTCCCCACTTCCATCAGCCTGGCTGGCTGAGGCTGCAAAGGGCAGTTGTGGCTTCGGGGCAGAGCTGGCCTGGTTTGAGCTCCAGCCTCGAACGTACTGTGGTATCACCACTGGAAACTGAAGGGAGGCCGACTAGGGCTAGTACAGGAGACACTGGGGAGGGCCGTAGGGGTGTCCTTGCTTTGATGGGTCACCTCTGCTCCCCAGGTCACCCTGATTTCTCCATCTGTAAGGAAGATCACACATAGCATCATAGAGCTGGGACTGGCTTCACAGCAGAGCCTCCTAACAGCAGAGCAGGATAGGGAAACTGAGGCCCAGGGGAGCCAGACCTTGCCCGGGTCACAGAGGGCATCTCTAGCAGGTCTCCGGCTGCCCTTCTCTCTGCCATGGGCCCCTGGGGGATCAGTGGGTGCCCCTGGCCTCCCCAGCCTGCCGCCTCACAGAGCCCTCCCTCCCTCCCTCCACAGGCACTGATTCCGGCAGCGAGGTGCTCCCTGACTCCTACCCGTCAGCGCCGGCCGAGCAGCTGCCCCACTTCCTCCAGGAGCCGCAAGACGCTTACATCGTGAAGAACAAGCCTGTGGAACTGAGCTGCCGCGCCTTCCCTGCCACGCAGATCTATTTCAAGTGCAACGGCGAGTGGGTCAGCCAGAATGACCATGTCACGCAGGAGGGCCGGGATGAGGCCACCGGTGAGCCACCCTACTTGCCTAGTCACCCCAGGACACCTGAGACTTACCAGGCCCAGAGGTGTCAGGGACACTGGGTCCTGGGCTTCACTTCATCCTAGACTCTGTGGGAGTCTTCTTGAAGCCATGGCACCCCTCTGGGCCTCAGTTTCCCCTCTGTGGTTCACCCTGGATCAGTATTTCCCCAAGGGTTGGCCGCTTGTCCCAGCCTGACTTTGGGTGATCAAATCAGATAGCACCTAATCCCTTGCTGAGCTGAACGCTTGTCCCCTTTTCCAGTTTCTTTCCATCCTGCTCATATGAGGGAGCAAGTCCAGTCGGGGGCCAGGGTTCTTTCACCAGCACCCCAGCGCCTGCTGTGCGCCCTAACAAAGAGGAGCTGCTGTGTCTGGCAGCCCTGGCCTTGGCAGCGCCTAACCAAGCTTCCAGACCATCCTTAGTTTCACGGGTCTTCTCCCTTTCAGGGGAGTGATAGTTTCCATTCATAGTAATAATACTATGTTTCCCTCATAGAAATTAATTGTTCTCATTTAAGGAAGGTTGATAATATTAAGTAAATAATCATAGAGGTGGTGGTGCCAGGATGTAACCCAAACCCCAGGGAGAGAGGAGAGTGTATGGAGTGTAAGACCCTTGCTTCTGACGGGTGGGGAACAGGAGACAGAGCCCAGGCAGGCTCCTCACATCTCCCAGAGCCTGGCCTGCCCCAGTGGTGCCCCCAAGGCTATGTGGGGGTCTGTCTGTCCCCAGGCCTATTTGCAGTATAAGAACCCTTAGGGCTCAGGACAGGGAGGGGGCCACCCACTGCTGGTCACCCGCAGGCCGCAGTGTCGAGCAGCCTTAGCCAGGCCCAGGCTCAAGGCGTCTCCCTGGCCCCGGTGCCTGCCTGGGCTTGTGCTTTGGAGTCTCCTCCTCAATCCTTTCTTCTCCTTTTCTGGCCTCTTCTTTCCTTCCATGCCTGCCTCTCCCTTCTTACCCCCTGTCTCTGTCTTTTCCCCTTATGTTCTCTCCCCATCTCCCTCTCCCTTTCCCTCTCTCCCCACCCCCCTTTTTTATGTTGTTGTTAATCTTCACCCCAGGATATTTTTCCCATTGATTTTTGGAGTGGGAGGGAGGGAGGGGGAGAGGGAGGGCGAGATGTGAGAGAGGCACACGTCGATTGGTTGCCTCCTGCACAGGCCCCGACCTGGGGCCTGGGATTGAACCTGCAACCGAGGTACGTGCCCTTGACTGGGAATCGAACATGCGCTCTAACCACTGAGCAGCGTGGGCCAGGGCCCCCCACCCTCGCTCTTTTTCTTTCTTTCTTCCCTCCTCTCCTTCCGCCTCGCTCTCTGTCCCTTCTGACATTCTCTCTCACTCTCTCTCCTACTTTCTCTCTCCTCCAACTTCTGTTTTTCTGTGAAAAGCTCACACATTTCAGAACCACCCAGGCTTAAAACTATACCCCATAATGTACTTAATACCACTGAACTAAACATGGTTAAAATGGTGTTTTATATCATGTACATTTTGCCAAACTTTTAAAAGAACATTTAAAAATAGACTTGGAATTGCATTCTCACCCAAAATCTAAAAATAAAAAAAAGGAATTTTTAAAAGAAAAAATATACCCCAGCTGGCCCCACTGTCTGGCTGAGGGATACTGGGGAAGTCACTCGACCTCTCTGAGCTCATGCCTCTCTCTGTAAACTGGGAGGTTGTTGGAAGGTCCTGGTGAGGATGGAACTAGGTGGTTCCTGCACAGCGCTAAGCTCAGTGCCAGGACCCAGCGGGCACTCCATAAATATCTATTTCCTCCGCCCTCTTTCTGGGTTTTTCTTGTCTTTCTTTAAAAACTTGGCCTTCCTTCTCTATCCTGAGCCCCTCTGGCCTGTATCAGAGGTCAGCCGTGGGGTTGTGGCAGAGCAAGGGGACAGTGTACCCTACTGGGGACCCTCACAGCCCCTGCGATTATGAGCAATAGTAACATTGTGGCTCTTACACCCCTGCTACCAGGCACGCAAGCCCCACCAGCCCGAGGAATTGGGGCACTGTTGTCTTATTAGCTACAAAGAATGGACAGTGGTCCCTTGGGCAGCAGTGTGGCTGGTACGGATTGAGCCTCCTGCTTCCCACCCCTGGCCTTCCCTGGCGCTCTCTGAGGCCTGAAAACACAGAGGATGACAGCGTTGGGCCAGGACAGGCAGGACTGGTGGCAACTCATGCCAGGTTGGGGCAGCAGCCCAGTGCTGTGTCCTGGCCAGGCTCCTCCTGCCTCACCGCCATCACGCTGGGAAGGACACCCGGTGCTGGGGCCCACGTCTAGGAGACCAAAAGCCTGACCATCCTCTCTGCCTGCTGGGACCATTACCAAGGTGTCAGGCTGCCCAGGATAATGGTTTCCCTCTGTCTAACTTTGGGTGTTGCTGAAACCTTCTGGATGGCTGGTCCCCTTGAGAGGAAGCACTTTCAGGCTCACCACCTGGAAAGTGAGGGTCAGGGACCCTGCTCTCCCGCCTCCAGCCAGCACGCCAGGCAGCCACTGTGAGCAGGCAGAACCCACCCATCCACCCCCAAAGTAGCCTCTCTCCTCCTGGTACTCCCCGACAGCACACCCTAGCCCTCTCCCATTTAGGACCCTGGCCGTCAGGAGGGGCTCCCCAGGGTAAGCCCCTCCACCCATGATGCAGGAGTGTTAAGGCAATGACTGTATTGGGAGAGGTCCAGAGAGACATCATGTATTAGGGGACAGAGGTCCAACCTGGCAGGACACCAAGATTGCTGATCTCAGCTTTGTTGGCAACTTGCTGTGGGACTTTGGGCCTGCCACCTGCCCTCTCTGAGTCCTAGTTTCTCCAAATGTAAAAGGAAGGGTCTGGACAAGATCCAGATGACCCAGCAGAGTGGATTTGTGCCCAGCTTGAGCTGTGTGCTGTGGCCAAGTAAGTGCCGTGACTCATTTAGAGTTTACCCTGAGTGTTTTACTGGGATGAGGGACCTGAGGCTCAGAGAGGCTAAGTAACTTAGTGGAGATCACACTGCTGGAGAGTGAGGGTGAGGCCAGGATTCAAACCTGTTCATCTGTCTAACTTTACACTTAATCACCATGCCAAGTACATGTATACAATCAACAGTCCTGCCCTCAAGGGGCTTAACAGAACCCATGTACAGCCAGAAAGGGGTGAGCTGGGACACATCATGGCAAGGAGGAGCAGCTTTAGGAATTCTGAGACAGATGAGTCCAGGAGGGCTTCCTGGAGGAGGGGGTCTTCACAGTTCTCCCACAGGCTTTGGGGAGGAGCTTCAGATGAGTACCCTAATCCAGGAAGGCTCACTTTTTTCCTGAGCATAGAAGGCTTTGTCAAGAGAGAGTTGGCAGCCGGGCCGGGCGTGGCTCAGCAGTTGAGCGTCGACCTAGGATCCAGGCGATCAGGGTTCGATTCCCGGTCAGGGCACATGCCTGGTTGCGGGCTTGATCAATGACTCTCTCATCATTGATGTTTCTATCTCTCTCTCCCTCTCCTTTCCTCTCTCTGAAATCAATAAAGATATATTTAAAAAAAAAAAAAAAAAGAGTTGGCAGAAGAGTGAGTAGTGAGTGATTCCCTGTCTATGGGCTAGTGGATACGGTAATCCAGGGAGGCCTCTAGGTCCTGGCAGGGGGCTCCCAGGAAGAGGGTCCTCCCTTCAGCTCCAGCCTCACAGGCTCCTGAGCCATGAGCAGGGAGAGGTCACGTGCTCTCTTCAGGTGTGTGGTGAGCCTCTCTTCTAGGCGACAGCAGTAAACAGGCAAAGCCCCTCCTCATCCTCTTGCAGGAGATAGACGGTTAACACACGAACAGAACACATCAATAAGTAATGCAGTTCCAGAGAGTGGTCGGTGCTGGGAGGAAATCAGGCTGGGCAGGAATGATAACTGCACAGAGCAGTGTCTGGTGTGAGGGGAGAGGGGGTCACTGAGCAGTACTTTGAGAGCAGGTGGATGTGGACAGGATCAGGGGGCCTTCCCTCCAGAAGTGAGGCCCAGCCCAAAGCTGACTGGGAGTTAACTGAACACAGAGGGGACAGGAAAGAGTTCCAGGCAGGGTACTGGATGTGCAAAGACCCTGTGGCTATAGGGGCCAGGGTAACATGAGGGACTGGAGGACACCCAGTGAGGCTATAGTGAGTAGACTGTGCAGGGCCTGGGTGCCAGGCGGAGGATCTGGGTTTTCAAGCTGAGAGGACTGGAGACACAGCTAGGGAATGACATGCCGTTTGGGCATTTTGAAGAGCACACACTGGCTGCAGAGGAGAAAGTGGATTGGATGGGAAAAGATGGCTTGTTTTAGTCATTGCAATTTCCGGGTGAGCTGCATTGGTGATTAGGGTCAGGGTGGAGGCAGAAGAGACGAGAAACTAGATGGAAATGAGAGCTACTTGGCTGAAGAGCCAAAAAGACTCGGGTTAGAAAGGAGAGAGATGTCGTGATGCTGTGTCCTATGTCTTGTGTCCTCAGACCTGCCCCCTGACAGTGTCCCTCTCCTCTTCCCAGGCCTGCGGGGGCGAGAGGTGCAGATCGAGGTGTCTCGACAGCAGGTGGAGGAACTGTTTGGGCTGGAGGATTACTGGTGCCAATGCGTGGCCTGGAGTTCTGCAGGCACCACCAAGAGTCGCCGGGCCTATGTCCGCATCGCATGTACGCCGCTCTGACACCACCCACTCCATTCCCTGGGTCTTTTCCCCTTCCCTGTGGATCCTGGAGAGGGAATTCCACATCTATGGGGGTACTTGGCTGAAGACACCCACCGCAGAGACATTAGGGCCCATGGATACCAGCTCAGAGAGGACTTAGAGACCCAGAACCTGGACCACCCTTGACCCAAAGTTTTCACCTATGTCTCTCTAAGGAAGCCGCCAGCCTCCTCACCACCCCAGACTACCATGTGCTTAGAATCCCATAGTCAGGGAGGGAACCCTGTTCCCACAACTCCACCCGGTAAGACTCCACTTTGGAGACTAGGATATTCCCCAAGTAAAAGCCACGTGTCTCCATGAATATTCCCTTGGTGTGCACTGCCACCTTGTGGCTAGAATGGGGCACTTTCTTCTCCCGCTCTGCCAGACTGTCCTCCTCTCTGACCGTGCCTTGCTCTCTCCCTCTTCCCAGACCTGCGCAAGAACTTCGACCAGGAACCTCTGGGCAAGGAAGTACCCCTGGACCACGAGGTTCTGCTGCAATGCCGCCCACCAGAGGGGGTGCCTGTGGCTGAGGTGAGTGGGGACATGGGGAATGCTGGACATGGCAGAGGCCAACCAGCATGGTATTTACCACCAGCCGTGATGCCTCAGGCTCCCAGAGTCCTCCCCATTTCACAGAGGAAGGAACTGCAGCCTCCACAGGACTCAGCACACACCAGACCCCAGCTGGGCTCTCTGCAGGCTCAACCCCATGGGATGAGGGAGAGTTGGGGCAAGAACCCCCAAGGCTCCTAGAGTAGGCCGCAGGCTGTCTCCTTCAAGGGAAGTAGCTGTATACACCATCTTCCCCTGCCCCACCCAGGACCCAAGGCTAAGCTTTACGGACACCAAAGGGTTTTAATGCATGTTCTGAGTGTGTACTTGTCCCACAAGCTGGCCACCCCTCCCCCTTACCATATAGCCTCTCATCCCCCTGCCCACCTAGCCCCTCTCGCCACCCCTGCTGTGTTCCAGACAGGCTGCCTCTCCCACTCCCTGCACTGGTGGTCCAGGAGTTAGAGCAGGGCATGGGGAACAGCTCAGCTTTGCTGCCAGGGATACCAGCAGAACAGGGATTGAGGGACATGGGGCCCTTTGTTTCCATCTTGGGATCAGCCCAGCTGACCCCAGAACTTTGCTCTAACCACTTAGCTGCCTCCAGCCCGTGCCCTCATCTACAAAATGTGTTCAGACAGACACCTGTATGATAGCTGTCTCATTGGGCTCCCATGTGGGCTGGGCACTTGGCATGTTGGTCTTCATAGAAGCCCTGCAAGGTGGATGCCATCATCCCTGGGTTATGGCTGGGAAAATACCACTGAGAGGGATGAAGTGGTCACCCAGGGTAACCTGGCTAGTGAGTGTGAGAGCTGGGATTTGAACCCAGGGACCATATTCTCAATCATCTGCCAGGCCTCTCACCCTGGCTGAGGGAGTCAGGATGAACAGTTGTGATGAAGGCAGATGCTACTTTATATTTCCTATGAGCCAGGCACTGCTCCTCACTCACCATATATTAACTCATTCAATCCCACAGCCCTACAGGACAGATGCTATTAAGTTGCATCTTATATTGGATGAAATTGAGGCTGATTGGAAGTCCCTTCTTAAGGCCGACAGCTGGTGGGTGGTCGTCTTAACCATTGCATTCTGTCATGTTCAGCACCGTGTCTGGCTCGTGGAGGCCCCGCCTCACTGTGTCACCACCATGGGAGCACATGGATATAAAACTGCTGTCCTGTTTATGTTCTGACCTCCCTAACACTCCAGAGAGGGCCCACTTCCCAGGGTGCAGGGGAGCAGGCCCCGGGTCCTCACGCCCCTCAACCCTGTCCCTGCAGGTGGAGTGGCTCAAGAATGAGGACATCATCGACCCCACCCAGGACACCAACTTCCTGCTCACCATTGACCACAACCTCATCATCCGCCAGGCGCGCCTGTCGGATACCGCCAACTACACCTGCGTGGCCAAGAACATCGTGGCCAAGCGCCGCAGCACCACCGCCACGATCATCGTCTATGGTGTGGGCCAGAGTGGGGGTCGGGCATGGCCAAGGGAGCGGGGAGGGCCCAGGGTTAGATGGCCCCTGACCCGCCCTACACAGGACACCACCAGGACCCTGGGGAGCAGGTGGGAAGGATGAATGTCAAAGAGGAGAGGTGCCTCCACCAAGGTTACATAGCAAAGCTAGTGGTCAAGTGAAGCACCCCTGGGTCCCCTTCTTAGGCCGTTTCCTGTCCCTGAAGAAGACCCAGTTCTCTTGGAGTCAGAGCTGGAGCAGGGCCCAGTCGGTATCCCCACCCCCAAGCCCATTGTCCTCACAGTTAGGGTCTGCTGGCCGGGCCTGTAGGCTGTTCCTTGCTGTCCCCTTGGGTGGGAGGGGTGGAGCCACAGCTGAGATTCTTGGAGTGTTGTAGAAAGAACCACCATACTAGGTCCCCCATTACTCAAGGGGGATCCTGGGAGTCAGCCCTCTCTGGATTTTCGTCTGACGTTGCATGGGGAATAGACAGTGACCTCGAGGGTTCCCTGTGGTGCTGATGGCTGCAGCCAGGTCTGCCTGCTGGTATCTGAGCCCCTAACCCTGCAGTTAGGGGGCGTCCAACTAGGAAGGGCCAGCCTCAGCAGAAGATTCGTCAGGGGTGGAGGGATGGGGTTTGGGGGTCCATGGGGTTGCAGAGCCAGGCCAATGGGATGACACCCGCTGCCCCTGCAGTGAATGGCGGATGGTCCAGCTGGGCAGAGTGGTCACCCTGTTCCAACCGCTGCGGCCGCGGCTGGCAGAAGCGCACACGGACCTGCACCAACCCTACCCCACTCAACGGAGGCGCCTTCTGCGAGGGCCAGGCCTTCCAGAAGACTTCCTGCACCACTGTGTGCCCAGGTAAGGCCTCTGGCCAGGTGATACCCTGCCTACATCAGGCGCTCACCCAGCCCCCAGCCGTCTTCTGTGCTGTGGGGTTTGCCAGTCAGGACAGCCATTCTCTCCCCATGTGGGGAACAGCAGGTGCTTGTCCCAGAGCCTACAGCTGGCTGAAAGGCTGGACTAGATGTTATGACCTCTGACCTTTTGTTCTTCCCTGGGCTGCTGGAGAGACGAGGCAGAGGCTCTGAGCTGCAGTCTGAGGGGTGGGCTCTCTCCCCTCTAAGCCGAGGGTGCCAGCCCCCTGGCCAGGGTCCCAGAGATGCCCCGAGTTAGGGAGGCTGTGCTCTTGCACCTGTCAGGCACAGCATGGTTGCCAACCGTAATCCTCTTCTTTTGTCTTTGACTGCTTCTCCATCTGTATGTCTGTCCTTGTTTGTCTGGCTGTGTGCTCTCTGGTTACATGTTTGTGTGAGTGGTGTGATGTTTCTTGGATTTGTATCCTTGTGTATGTACTTGTGCATTGGGCTGCATCTGCGTGAGTGACATTATGCGTCTACTTGTGTTCTCTTTGTCCACCTGGTGTATCTGACTGTGCATTGGTGAGGGGCTGTGTGGATGTGGCCTGGATTTCTCTGGATGGCCTGCGTGGTGCATGGTTGTGTTCTGTGCGCATAACTGTGTGCGTGTGTCTGTATGTGCATGTGTTCCCATGTGCCATGTGCTGTGCTCCCACAGTGGATGGGGCATGGACAGAGTGGAGCAAGTGGTCGGCCTGTAGCACCGAGTGTGCCCACTGGCGCAGCCGAGAGTGCATGGCGCCCCCGCCCCAGAACGGAGGCCGAGACTGCAGCGGGACCCTGCTCGACTCTAAGAATTGCACCGATGGGCTGTGCATGCAAAGTGAGTCTTTGGGAAATCAGATAAGGGACACCCCCAGCCGTACCCCCAGGCCTCAGTGCCCAGCCCCCAGCAGAGCAGCCCCTCGGGGCCTCTGCCCACCCACCACATCCATCATCTCATTTGTGCCATTTTCCGTCGCCTTCTCTACCGCCTTTCCCTGCCACCTATGTCATTGTCTTTCCCTTTATTTCCCTCGACAGATAAGAAAACTCTAAGTGACCCCAAAAGCCACCGTAAGTCCCATCTCATGGCTGTCTTTTTTCCTCTGGGGTTCTCCTTGGCTGGCTTTTCCAGGGTGTGGGGGGCAGGGCAGGGTGAGTTGAAGGTGCCTCCCCAACGACCCTCCTCAGGATTCCCGGGCCCCAATGCTGCGAGTGTCACTGCCTCCATTACATGCAGACAGGCAGACCTCGGCCGACAGAAAGACCTAGGGCATCATCCTGACCCTCCCATTATAGGAGCAGGAGCTGAGTCTCAAAGAGAAGGGACTTATCCAGGGATCCAGCCGAGTTTGAACTGAAATGTTTTCCTGGCCAAATCTGCTGCTCTTAGCTCCATCCCCTTGGCCTTCCTGTCTGGAACAGGGCCAGTGGGCAGGCCCACACCTGTCCACCGTGGTGCCCCACACTGTACCCCCGAGGGGCTTGGCCTCTAGTTCTAGAGGCTGCACTGCACTAACACTGGAGCAGTAAAGCTGCCTGGGGAGATTGGCCTGTGGTAATTAAACAATTTCCAAATCATTCTGGAATCATATCAGCAGTGAGCCCTTCACCCAGCTCACTGGGGGCTGAGCTGTTCACTGATTAGAGTGTAAATCTCCAGGCTAGTGGCCCCCAGTGGTGAGCAGGACACTGGGAGGCAGAGCCCAGCCCAGGGAGTAGAAGCCCCCAGAGAGGTCCAGCCCTGAGGGCTACTGAGGCCAGTGGGGGAGCTAGAAGGGGTGGAAGTGGGCTGACATCATACTCTACTTGGTTGAAGGCTCAGGCCTACCCCAGGGGACTGGGGCTTTGAAGGGATCCAGGCAGTGAAGGTGGGCTTACCTCCCTGAAGGCCCAGGGAGGGGAGAGAGTGGACAGGTGCTGGCTGGAGCTCCCACAACAGCTATCTTTGTTCTGCCTGTGCTGTCCAGTGTGGTAACCACTAGCCATGTGTGGCTATTTAAAGTTATATTTGCCTTAATTAAGTTAAATACATTTTAAAATTCAGTTCCTAAGTCTCACTGGCCACATTTCAGTGGTTCAGTGGCCATGTGTGGCTGGTGGCTGTCTTGTGGAACCGTGGAGACATAGAATGTCTTCATTCATCACTGTAGAAAGCTGTTGGGCAGCCTCCTTTAGACCCTGAGTCTTGATCTTGGGTGGAGTTATTTCCAGCTGGCAGCAGCCTGCCCTGCCCCCCATCAGAGCTGGGTATCCTCCAGCCCAGTGGCCTGCCTGGGAGAGGGGAGTGTAGCCAAGGGAGCCCCTTCCTTCCCCTCCACCTGCTCACCTCCTCTCCACCCTGTTGCCCTGCATCTCATTCCCCTCCTGCTGCCCCGCATCCTGCCCCTCCCCCACCTCCCACCCTTCAGCACAGGTGGGAGGCGGGTGGGTCAGAGCTGCCGCTTGCAAACATTGCTGGGAACCTGGCCCTCTAGTCCCCTGGAGATTGCCATGGGCTGCAAGTGAGGCTCTGGTTTTTATCCCAGCTCTGACAAGACAAACTGTGGCCCCCATGACTGACCACAGACCCTGTCTCCTCCTCAGCAGTGAGCAGTGAGTCCTTTGGCCTCTCCTTGCCACAACGAGAGGGAGCAGGGCAGAGGTTCTGGGACCATTTTACTTATAGAGACTGGTGCTCATAGGGGTCTTACTGAGGTCTCACCTGAGGTCACCAGCCTGTTGTGGCAGGGATCAGACTAGGGCACCAGCCCTGCCCCTCCCTAGGGACCTTGGGCCTCTGCCCCGCCCCTCACGCAGCCCTCCTGTCCCTGCAGTCCTGGAGTCCTCGGGGGATGTGGCGCTGTATGCCGGCATCGTGGTGTCCATCCTCGTGGTGGTGGCTGTGCTCATGGTGGTGGGGGTGGTGGTCTACCGCCGCAACTGCCGCGACTTGGACACTAACATCACCGACTCATCCGCCGCCCTTACCGGAGGCTTCCACCCAGTCAACTTCAAGACTGCAAGGCCCAGTAAGAAGCTGGGAACACTTGGTTGGCAGGTGGGGACAGGGCACCCAGTGGGCCATGGCAGACAGACCAGACAGACCAGAGTGGGGTTCTCCCCTCCCTCCTGGGTCCTGGGTCTTTTTCAGAGTTTGTTCTGGAAATGACTATGTGGATTGGTTTGGATTAGAGAGATGCAGAAAGGAGAGGGGTAACCCAGGCTGGTGAGTCCTTGAAGCCTTTCCCAGCTGGACATTTGGGTGGGGTTTTGCAACAGGAGGGACCCTGGCAGGAGCAGAATGTGGGACTGGGCCCATGAGGCACGTCTGGGTCTGACTATAGTCCCCACCCCTGCAGACCACCCACAGCTCCTACACCCTTCTGTGCCTCCGGACCTCACAGCCAGTGCTGGCATCTACCGCGGGCCCGTGTACGCCCTGCAGGACTCGGCTGACAAGATCCCCATGACCAACTCGCCTCTTTTGGACCCCCTGCCCAGCCTCAAGATCAAGGTCTACAGCTCCAGCACCACCGGCTCCGGGTCAGGCCTGCCAGACCGGGCTGACTTTCTGGGAGTCCTGCCGCCCGGCACCTACCCTGGTGATTTCTCCCGGGACAGCCACTTCCTGCACCTGCGCAGCGCCAGCCTCGGCTCCCAACAGCTCCTGGGCCTGCCCCGTGACCCGGGAAGCAGCGTCAGTGGCACCTTTGGCTGCCTGGGTGGAAGGCTCAGCATCCCCGGCACAGGTGGGTCCATCTGCTTGCTTGTCAGTCTGACTTTGGCACATCCCCTGGATAGCCCCAGCACCACCCAGCAGAAGATAGGCCTTCCCTGATCCCCTTTCACAGATGGAGAAGATGTGACTATAAAATAGAAGATCTGGTGTCAAGGCCTGCCTCCTCCTCACTAGGAAAACTTTTGCAGGGGAACTTTTGCCCAGTCACTCCCTAAACCTCAGTTTCTTCATCTGTTAAGTGGGGGAGGATACCTCATTGTAAGTTAACAAAACTACAGTGCTGTCTTAGGTTTGGGCATCAGAAAGGGCAGGGTGCCTATCTCCTGTTGCAAAGCCAGCGGTTAACACCTACCCAACATCACACCCAAGTCTGGAACCAGCATAGGTCTTTGCCCCCATCCCTACACCCCACCTCAACGCCAGAGGCCCCTGTCGTCAGTGGCCTGACCTCTCCTTGCACCCAGTCCCCAGATCTTCTCACTCCCTGGTGGTGACCACCTGAAGCTCAAGAAATGTCTTTCTCTCCCAGCCACAAGTTTGGGGCCATTCCCTCCCATCCCCTGTTCTAAGCTCCTGGACTCCCTTCAGCCCTCCCTGCTGACCTCCTTCTCCCTCTAGGGGTCAGCCTGCTGGTGCCCAATGGAGCCATCCCCCAGGGCAAGTTCTACGAAATGTACCTCCTCATCAACAAGGCAGAAAACACCCTGTGAGTAGAGAGACCCCAGCCCTGGCGCAAGTTGCTCCCCTCTTCTTCCTCTCTCTCTACTGCCTGCCTACCCTGGGCTCAGACATCACCTACCCCCCTTCTAAGCCTGATCCTAAGGCCAGAGTTAGTCCTCCAAGGAAAATATTGCTAGATCTTCTTATGTCCACATCTAAAACTTGCAGAACCAGCACAACAAATCATATAACTTGAAAGGCAGTTTACAAACTAGCTACAATGTGACAAAAGGCTAATCTCCTTACCATGGAAAGAGGTTTTAGAGACCAATAAGAAAAACTGAACATCTCAGCACAAAAATGGGCAAAGAACATGAACAAGTGATTTATACACAATGTTATGCACGCGCACACACACACACACACACACGCACACACAGTGGCCAATAGGCTATGAGAAATTGTTCAGCCTAATTTGTAGTCAAGTGATAATTCAAACAGCCGTGAGCTATTGGGAGTTTTTTTGCTTCATGAATTTGTAAAGATATTTTTCAAATGATAATGCTTTCATGCTGGCAAAAGCATGGCACACAGCCCCTGGTGGCGAGCTGGTGGAGTGTAGAGCGGTGCTGGCTCTCCAGAGGACAGCTTAGCAACATCTACCAAAACCATTCCGAGAGCCTGGATGGCGTGGCTCAGCGGTTGAGCATTGACCTAGGATCTAAGAGATCAAGGTTCTATTCCCAGTCAGGGCACATGCCCGGGTTGTGGGCTCGATCCCCAGGAGGGGCGTGCAGGAGGCAGCCGATCAATGACTCTTCATTGATGCTTCCATCTCTCTCTCTCTCCTTCTCCCTTCCTCTCTGAAATCAATAAAAATTAAAAAAAAAAAAATTCCAAGAGTGCAAAATCTTTGAAAATGTGTGCAAAGATTTGGCTGTGAGAGTGTCATAGTGTGACAGCAAAAACCTGGAAGTAATCTGAAGATTTATGCCATTTCTTTGCCTCTCCTTAACCCCTGACCTCTGGGAGCCCCAGGGATGGAGACCTGCTCTCTCACCCCAGGAGCAGGGACAGTGGTTGGAGCCCAGCGCCCATCTAAGCCCTGTCTTAGCTCTTCAGGCCTCCCCTCACTGCCTCCCTCCTGTCCCCAGCCCACTTTTGGAAGGGACCCAGACAGTATTGAGCCCCTCGGTGACCTGTGGACCCACAGGCCTCCTGCTATGTCGCCCCGTCATTCTCACGGTGCCCCACTGTGCCGAAGTCAGTGCCAGCAACTGGATCTTCCAGCTGAAGACCCAGGCTCACCAGGGCCACTGGGAGGTGAGGAGCCAAAGCTGGGGTGCCGTCTGAACCTGCCTCCTTTTCCCCTGGCCCAACCTGGATGGACCCCTTCAGGGCCTTGACTGTGACCTGTCTACCCCACCCCACTCTCACCTTGCAGGAGGTGGTGACCCTGGATGAGGAGACCCTGGACACCCCTTGCTACTGCCAGCTGGAGGCCAGGGCCTGCCACATCCTGTTAGACCAGCTGGGCACCTATGTGTTCACGGGTGAGTCCTATTCCCATTCAGCGATCAAGCGGCTCCAGCTGGCCATCTTTGCCCCAGCCCTCTGCACATCCCTGGAGTACAGCCTCAGGGTCTACTGCCTGGAGGACACACCTGTAGCGCTGAAGGTAAGGCCAGGCCACAGGTACCCACAGAGCTTTGGCACACTGAAGGTACATCACCCCCAGCCAGCTAGCTGCATGGTACCTTTTAGTATCCCCCTCCTCAAGATCATGGTACCTTCCAGGCACCCCTCCACCACCATCAGCCTCATTCAGCCATTCATTCATTCATTCATTCATTCATTCCTCAAACACTGAAATAGCATCAGACTCTCGAGATACAGAGAGGAATCAGGCACAAGTCCTGCCCCTACCGATCTCCAGGCTAGAGGTGGGATACAGACGGGTGGTCCCTGATGGTGGTCTTCCAGAGGGCTGAGGGCGCACCAGCCTGGAAGGGGCTTTCAGGGCCCGGGCTGTTGGCAAGGGGGCCTGAGAAGGCTTGACAGCAGAGCTGACAGGCTCCAAAGGGCAAGTAGATGTGACGGATAGAGGATGCAGGGCATTCCAGGAGGCAGAGTAGCTTCTGCAAAGGCAGGTGTGTCTCCGTGTGACCAGAGTGTGCAGGGGATCTGAGTGTGAGGGAGAAAATGGAGCTGGAAAGACAGGCAGAGCTCAGCTTCCCAACACTCTTGGGGCCATGCCAAGGAATTTGGAACTTGTCCAGTGGGCAGGGGCATACACCTGGAGGACACCTGTTTATAGGTGCACTTTTCCCAACTCTTTTTTTCTCCCAGCCTCATGTGACTTGTCTCAGACTCTAAATTGCCAACTGATGCAACAGAGGTGAAAAGGCTTCATGGGAGAACGAGTGTCTCCTGCTGGGACCACACTGGCCTGAAATTCCAGGAGGCCTATGGGCTGGAGACTCTTGGGAAATGGTCGTGTAACCTGAATCTCTTGGTGTTGGGGCATTGGCTAATGTCCAGCTTTGGGTCTCTGCCCTCAACGTTACAGCCTGGTTCCCTCTGCTTAAATCTATCCCAACCCCCAAGCTTGCAGTAGGAAAAGGCCCATTGGCCAAATATGATGGGCTCCCTCTCTCTGTTGCCCCTCCCTCGACCCACAGGAGGTGCTGGAGCTGGAGCGGACCCTGGGCGGATACCTCGTGGAGGAGCCAAAACCCCTGCTGTTTAAGGACAGTTACCATAACCTGCGCCTCTCCCTCCACGACATCCCCCATGCCCATTGGAGGAGCAAGCTGCTGGCCAAATACCAGGTGAGGGCTGGGCTGCAGGAGGGGCGGGGCTAGGGCTGGGGCTGGGGCTGGGTGGGGTACACTTGGGGGATCTGCCCTGGGAAGACCAGTTCCCCCTCTCAGGCTCTGCTCCTCCCTTGGCCCTGCAGCCTTGCCCCTCCATCTCCCTCCCACCCCTTCGCCACGCTCCCTCCCCTCATCCTTAGGCATATCCCACATTCAGTACCATCGCAGCCACTCCCACTCCCCCCATCACACGTTCCCATGCACAAATGTCTGTCCATATTACCTTCAGAGAGGCCTTACCACCTCTGAGAACACTCCTGCCTGGCAGACTGTCCAGACTTATCTACAATGGTCACATCCCTCTGCCCTCACCCACCCGGGACACCGCTGAGTCCATTGGCTCCCCAGCCCCAGGCCCCCACGCACTCGCACACATACACTCACATTCAGACCTGTGCCTTCCTCTTCCTTTTCTCAGTGGAAGGGCCCTTTACCAGCTCTTCCTCTGCCCATCTGGGTGGAGAGGCCTGAGCTGTCCCCCTGAGCGGTCCAAGCCCTCCCTGACACTGGCCTCCATTTCCCGAGGCCAGGGCAGGCTGGCCTTGTCTCCTTGACCCACACTCCCCTCCTTCCCCAGGAGATCCCGTTCTATCACATTTGGAGTGGCAGCCAGAAGGCCCTGCACTGTACCTTCACCCTGGAGAGGCACAGCCTGGCCTCCACAGAGTTCACCTGCAAGATCTGTGTGCGGCAGGTGGAAGGGGAAGGCCAGATATTCCAGCTGCACACCACGCTGGCAGAGGTGAGGGCTGGAGGGCTGGGGTGCAGCATGTAGAACCCCATGCTCACCCCACACCCGAGTGGAACCGCATCTCCCACAAAGGCATGTCCCCCTCAACTCCACCCCCCAAGTCTAAGCTGGGACTTGGTCACTTTTTGCCAGCAGCTACTATTTGATGAGTGCCAACCCTGTGCTTAACATGTACTATACCAAGTGACCTAAATTATCTCACTAAATTTTCATAGCCGTCAGGGAGACAAATGCAGTGATTCCCCCCGGGAGATAAAAAGTAGGGTTTAGGGGGGGCCAGTACCTTCGACCTTTTACTAGGTGATTGCTTGGCCCAAGCCTGCAGCTCTCCACCACTGTAAGTCTGGTTTTAGGTCCCCAAAAGCCAGCCACCCAGGGGATGGTCCTAGACCCTCCTGGCAGTGCAGTGGAAAGAGCACTGGATATAGGCCTAGGCCTAGTTCTGCCACCAGTTTGACATGTGATCACAGGCACATCACTTCCCATTCTAGACTTCATTTTCCACATGTGCAAACTGTGGCTGCGACTCCTTATGGCTTTGTAGTCTTGAGGCTGCATTAGCGTTCACCCTGGGCAGTAGGTTAGCATGGTGCACCCCTGAGGGACGGGGGTCAGGCATGCGGCCCTGGCCCTCAGGAGCCCACCTTCCGGGGAAGGTGGGGACTGACTGGAGCCTCCGTGAGCTCATAGTTTCAGGACAGGAAGTCTGGAGGCGCAGATGCCCAGCGTCGTGCACGGGGGAATCCTCTGGCCCTCTCACCCCTACCCCCTGTCCTTCCAGACACCTGCTGGCTCCCTGGACGCCCTCTGCTCTGCCCCCAGCAGCACACTCACCACCCAGCTGGGACCCTATGCCTTCAAGATCCCGCTGTCCATCCGCCAGAAGATATGCAACAGCCTGGACGCCCCCAACTCTCGGGGCAATGACTGGCGCCTATTGGCAAAGAAGCTCTCCATGGACCGGTGAGTGTTGGGACAGGCCTGGCCCACCCAACTGTGGCCCACTTCCAGCTCCCTTCTAAGTGTGCTAAGCCTGAGACGCCCATTGCTTGAGAAGCGTTGTGCTTATAGAACTGGCCTGTGACAGTCAGATGAGGCCAGGCACCACTAGGGGTGAGCACCAACAGCACCCCAGTGCCCAGGACGGAGCAGGTGCTGGCAATGCTTGCTGAGGGACAGAAGACAGCTTGGTGTCAAAACTCTTTTGGGGAACTTAAAATGCTGGATAAATGCAGTGGCAATAATCATCATCATTGTTATGATGTTATACTTATTGAGAAACCACTTAATAGACCTGCATTGAGCGGATGCCACTTTTAAGACATCTTATTAAAAATGGGTGGGATTTACAGAGATATCCAAGGCTCTCTTCCTGCTCTCGGGAGCACGTGGGACGAATCGGGCAGGGAATGAAGGTAGGAGGAAGAGAAGATGGAGTGCTGGGTTTCGACAGTCACCCCCGGGCCTGCGTTTTTCCATGATGATAATGAGATGATGAACGGTCGTGAGCAAGACAGTTTCCAGTTTAGAGCTGAGGAGACTAAAGCTCAAAGAGGTGCAATGACTTGCCCAAGGCCACACAGCCTGCAAGCAGAGGGCTGGGACACAGACCCAAGATTGTGGGACCCCAGACCCTGCAGTCTTTCCACCTCCCAGTGCTCTCCCTACGCCCAGGCTTCTGGGAGGTGGTGAGCTTTCGGGCAGCCCAGTATCTTTCTTCCTTTTGCCAGGTACCTGAACTACTTTGCCACCAAAGCAAGCCCCACGGGTGTGATCCTGGACCTCTGGGAAGCACTTCAGCAGGATGATGGGGACCTCAACAGCCTGGCGAGTGCCTTGGAGGAGATGGGCAAGAGCGAGATGCTGGTGGCCATGGCCACTGATGGGGACTGCTGAGCTGCCCCAGACTGTGGGCTGGTAGGGACTGGCAGGAGGCAGGTGCAGGGAGGTCCAGGCAGCCTCCTGTGGGGGCAGTTCGGCCTCCGCTGGCCCCAGCTCATAGCCGGAGTCACCCCTCCTCCTTCCTTGCCCCACCCCCAGACCACGACCAGCCTTAGGAACTCCATGGACTCTGGTATCGGAGGACCTGGTGTTCCTTCTCCACCCCTGCTGTCTCTCCTGGCCCTAGACCTTCATGCAGAAACCAGAGTAGTGCTGGGGCCTCCAGAAGCAGATAGGGGAGCAAGGGGGTGGCCCTCCCTCCACCCCTCCCTCCACCTGCAGCCCTGGGACCTCTGGGTTAAGTTGGGTGTAGTTTTGTTCATTTTCCGCCTCAGCTGTTGATTTCCCCCTGCTCCCCAAGCCCCCCCACCCTTCGCACCGTTTTCCTCCTTGAGGAGGAGCCCAGCTCGGACACGCGGCTTTCTCCTCGCGCTGGAGGGAGAGCAGGCAGGCTTGAGGCCCCCGCGGGCTCCGAGACGAGAAACACCAAAACCGCAGGGAAAGAAAAGCCCAGTTTCTCAGGAAACGCCAACGATTTATTATCCAGATGCTTGGATAAGTCCTTTTTAAGAAAAATAGAAAAAGAAAAAGAAAAACAACACAAAAAAATAGAAAACTCTTTTCTTGAGTGTGGATGAGTGGGCGTGGTCATGGTTCTGCCCAGGAGCCTGTGTGTGTGCGTGTGTGTGCGTGTGTGTGTGTGTGTGTGTGTGTGTGTGTGTGTGAGAGAGAGAGAGAGACAGAGACAGAGACAGAGACAGAGACAGAGGCAGAGAGAGCAAATTAGGGACGGAGACTCAATAGGGAACTTTGCTGCTAATGACCCCATCTTATTCTTACAAGGCCTCCGTTTCCCCAGTTGTACAGGCTCAGTGGGGTTTTAGCCGTGTTTCCCTCTTAAACCTTAAGCAGCCACTGAATCCATAAAGCCAAGGAGCCCTGAGCTCTGGAGTGGGGTGGGTTTCTCCCTGTGTGCCAGGGAGAGTGTTTCCAGTGCCATGATCTGGTGGCTCCTGGAGAGATGAGGCCCAGAAGTGGACCCTGACAGAGAAAGGAGCGGGACATGAGAGTCCCCCATGGACACTTCTCTACTTCAGGTGGGGCCAGCCTGACACCGCCTTGCTAGCAGCCTCTAGAACAGGTTGCTGGAGCAGGTTGGCATTCTCTTGACGCCCAGGAGTCCAGGACTCCCCCTTCCCCAGCCTGTTTCTCCTTCCATAAGACAGAAGGGCGGATGAGAGGGCCTCGCTAGCAGCAGCCTGTTCTGGGCCTCGGTGTGGTTGTGTGCAGCGTGTTAGCAGCAGTCCTGCAGCCTGGGAGGCTGGGAGTGGGTGGCCTGCCTGTGCTGTGCAGGCCCTCCGCCCACCCAGAGTGGAAGAGAGGGTGGAGGGCAGTTTTCCCAACTCTGATCTCCGCAGGCACCTCCCTCCCTCCTCTCACCCATTCTGTAGTTTGGGAGAACTTGAGGTAGGTAACCTTTGAACAAGAAGGGTTGCCAGAGTGGAGAGGCTGGCACCCCCTCACCAGCCTGTTTCAGGATGTCCTGATGGGCCAGCAAGGTCCCTAATTGGGGAGAGATATGTCCCCATCCCTTTTCAGCTGTCCAACAATGGCTGGGACCAGGCTCCTGCAGCTCGCACAGAGACCTCATCAAAGGCCTCTCCTTGGCACCCAGGCAAAGCAAGTGCCAGCTCCCCTGACAGCTCTGGGCACTGACCCCAGGGCTTGCCCCAGCAGGCCCATGAGCAGCCGCTGGGACCAGCCTGAGCACATCCTGGCCTTTGAAAGTCTGGGCTCCAGGAAGGAAAGCAGGTTTTAGGACTACAGTCCCAGCCAACATCTCCAGCCTGGCTTCCCTGCCACCCACAGTACCCCTCAGGGTGAGGGTCAGCCGTGGGCAGATGGGGTCTTGTTCAGAGGTTTGAGAGAGGAGTCCTTGTGCCAGGACTGTTGAAGGGGACAGGCCTGCATCAGGGGTGGGCTCCTGAGGCTGGGACCCCAGGGCCCAAGTGGATGCTGCCTCAGGCAAAGGCCGTGAGCCTTCTTGCCAGCCTTCCTGCTCACTGGGGCTCAGCCTCCCTGGTCATCCCTAGCCCACGCCACAGGGCCTGGGTGACAGCTGGGAGTTGAGGGCAGTATAACCAGTGCCACCAAGGCTCCACCAGTGCCCTTCCCTCACAGGCTCTAAAATGCCCACGAGCAGCCTGCAGACCAGCGCTCAGTCTTCAGCTTTGCCATTAAACTGTGTGACCTCAGCAATATGATTGCCTTCTCTGAGCCTCATTTCCTTTTAGTACTTAGAAGGCCCCACAGCTGCTGCCTGAGGCCCTTTGGGTTCTGACACTGTCATCCTATGGGTGGGAACCCTAGTGGGTAGGAGTTCTTGTGGTCTGCCTGCCCCACCCTCAGAAGCTTGCTCAGTGCCTGGGACAAGAGCTCTTTGTGGACGAGGCCAGGCCACCCATTTCCAATCTGATTTCTAGAAATTATGTACCAGGGCCTGGCGCACGGAACCAATTGGCTGGAGCCTCCTGGGAAGGTTTACCGTCCGGTTTTATGAGAAAAGCCAAGAAGGGTTTCTTGGCTCCGTCAGTCTACTGAGGCTACTGCAACTCCATCCCCGCGCTGCTCCCTCAGGGTGGGGTCGAGGCAGCCCCAGGTGCCCGCGCACCGAGGGCCGCAGGTTAGGTACCGCTGCAGGGCCTGTGTGGCCTCGCGCGGGTGTCTGTCTCTCTCGTCTCGGGTGTGTTTGTGCTCACGTGTGTGTGCACGTGCTCTGCGTGTGTGTCCTTTTATTCACACATGGGTGCAGCAGGGCTCCCCTCCGGAAACATGTCGCCACCTGTGTGAGTGTGCCCTCCTCGAGTCCCAAGTTGGGACATGCAGAGGCTGGTGTGCCTGTTTGCTGCCCTCTCTGAGTCCACAGGGTCAGTCGGTGTATCTTCTACGTGCCTCTCCCTCTGCCTTCTCTCGAAGTGCCCCGAAATCCAGAGTCCCGGGCAGGGGCCCTTCTGAGAGCGTAAGAACCTCCCATCTCTTGGATGATCCAGGGCCCTCGGACCCCTTCCCCCAGCAACCAGGCAGCTGAGCCAGTTCCCTTAGCAGGTCCTCTGAGGGAAGGTGATTCAGGAGCTTGGGGTCAGGGAGCAGCTCTCTTGGGGGCAAAGGGCTGGACCCCCCGCCTGGGGGCTGCAGGAATGGCCCCCATCCCATCTCTGTTTATTCTGTAAACTACAACCTGTAAATAACATTTAGCATTCCTATTGTAACAAAATTAATTTTTATGAAATAAATTATATTTCCTAGTCTAATAAACTCCAGGTTATATTCTGCTGTCTTCTAGACTGTCTGTCAGCAATTGGGAATGACCTTCCCATTTTTCTCAAAACTCCAGGGGTTTGGGGGGATGGGGAGGTCACTGTCAGGACTCTGAGCTCCTGGAAAGGATCAAGCTCAGTGCCTCATTTTACAGAAGGGAAAGCTGACCCAGAGAGGGACAAGGACTGCCCATGGTCATACAGCAAGTTCAAGCCCGTGCTGGTTCTGGATCTCAGGCCCTGCTCCCTAGTCAGTGCTCTCAGTGCAAAAGCACCATGTGCAGGGGTCAGTCACTGGGCCTTCCATGGGCTCGGTGATGTGCGGGAGGGACGATAGGAAGCCCCAGTGTCCCTGTGTGCCTGTGAGGAGTTTAGAAGGGTGTATCCCAGCTGGGGCTGAGGCTGAGAGGTAAGACTGACCTGGGACATAAGAAATCGTGCAGGCAGAAAGGGAATGAGCAGCTGGGATCGGGTGACTGGCCCCAGGGCTGTCTCGTGCGCTTGGGCAGGTTACACACTGGACAAGAGTGCCTTAGGGTGAGGGTGGTGCCATTCCCATGGGGATCGTAGATTCATATACTTACTAGATGTTTCCAGCAGGGGGCAGGAAAGGATCTTGTTCTAATAAAATCACATTGGTGTTCATTTTCCCACTGATGGAAGTGTGTTGAGGGGGCTTTTATTTCTAATGCACAGTTTTAGCTGGTCCCTCTGTCCTGTGGATCTCAGGTCTTGGTGAGCTGGGTCTGGTCCCAGCATTGCCCACCATGCATTGCCCGCTCTGAGCAGATTCCGTGGGCTCTTCAGTTTATGGTGAGAGCGCCCTCTGGCCTGTCAGGAGAGCCACCACGTTCATCAGCACATTCAAGGCTCCGAGAAGTCCCACCCTAGGAGCTGGTTTCCTCGGGTTCATACAGGGTGACCCATGTGGCCATGGGACCCCATTTAACCTTTTCATGCTCTGAAGTATGTGGCACCTGTAGGCCCTGCCAACTCTGACTTCCTGGGCCCCGTGTCTCTGGGGTGTGCATCAGGTGTCACCTGGCTGCCGCCCTGGGGGTGGGAGCACCTGTGGGCTCAGTCCTCTGGGGATTTGCGGCCTATCGGGGCAGGAGGGACGTTTGCACATTTATATGCAGCCTGACCCGCTCAGATTGTCCTCATTCCCTGCTTCCCAGACCCGCACATTCCAGTGGGTCAGTCAGTGAGGGAGAGGAGGGAGGGGACAGTGTGCGTGTGCGTGTGCGTGTGCGTGTGCGTGTGCGTGTGCGTGGAGGCAGCTATGGGGGATGTGGTCTGAGGTGGGAGCAGCAGCCCAGGGAGGCGGGGGCAGAGTCAGGGGTGGGCAGTTACTTTATACGAGTAGCTCCCACAGGGAGGCGCTTGTCTGGGGTCTTCCCAGGAGTTAAAGGTTCCCATTTAAATCCCCTAGCCCTCTGCCACCGCCTAAGCAGGAGGGCCCCTCCTTGTCACCTGCCCTTTGTTGGGGTTCACAGAATTCTGGCCTGGGAAGCAGGGCCCCTGAGTTCTAGTTATGACTCTGTGCAGGTCACCATCCTTCCCTCAGCCTCAGTTTCCCCATCCATGAGTGTGGGCCTTAGACCCGCAGCTCAGCAAGGGCCCTCTGGCTGGTGTTCCATAATATGGGGGGTCCTGGTTCTGAGCAGGGGCGTGACAGTCCCACCCCGCGGGTCCCCCTCCGTCATAGTCCCAGAAGTATATAAGGAAAATCCAGTTGTGAGCAGAAGAGGGGCTGGTTCCCATCCTGTGACTAAGTGGCCGCCCAGTGAGGTGACAAAGCCGGCACACATGTCCAGCCAGTCGTCCGGCCAGGCACGACTAGCAAACTCAGGCTACCAGCTGTTGCCCCTGAGGGCTGCCGGGTGGGGAGGGCAGCCGGCTGCCCCCTCCTCCACCAGGGGCCTTGAGAGAAAGTCCATTTCAAGCCCAATTTAAGGTCAGACACAGGGAAACCTCATCCAGTTCCATTTAACAATTTTTAAAAAAACTTTCACCCATTTTAAGTAGAAATATAATACATGCCTATGGTATTAAAAAATTCAAAAGGTACAAAAGAATAGATGAAAAGTCAACCCCCGTCCCTCCCTCCCTCCCCTGCCCCAGTCCCCCTCGAAAGAGGCCATTGTTACACTTACATGTCCTCTCAGGAATTATGCAGATACAAACATATTTGTACCTGTAAATATTTAAATATAATGGACTTGATCCAAGACTCTCAACCCCGCGAGGTATAAACATGAAATAGCTTTATTTTTCCAATAACTGTTCGGAGCTTCATTTTGTTGACACTGATGCTGGCCTTCCCACTGGACAGCAGGCTCCCTTAACGAGGTCTCCGCGGAGGCCCCCAACTGCTCCCGCCCTTGCTGTTATTGAGACAGTCTCGCTGCGGTTGCTAAGGCTCAACCCACCCATCCTGGAACTCCGGCCTCATCTTTAGATCCTCAGAGTTCCCCACGCAAGCCACTGGGGTGTGGTGGCGGCCTGTTCTCCACGCCTCACCCTGCCCCTCTTCACAGAGTCAGCCGCCCACTTCCCACTCCCCACGGCAGGGCATCTTCCTCCCTCCCGACCCCCTCTCCCATCCCTTAAGGAAAAGCTGCCCTCAAGCTCAATGTCACTTCCTGGCTGGCCAGGCATCTCACACCAAGTCCTTCTCCAACTGGGCCCTGAGAGCCGAGGGACTGTTCTCAAAGGGACGCTGTTTCTGACATAACCCCTGCTCTGGATACAACCTTCCAAGGATGGGGGACCTCGACACTGGGAACTCCAAAGTCCTGGTTTTCAAATACAAACTGGCCAGGCAGGGAATGGGCTCACTGGCTCGCTGTCCAGCAACTGACTTGGCACATTGTGTTGGGCACTCCTGGTACCAGGGCTGGGTACACACACACTGCCCTCAGAGCCCGCCGTCTAGGGAAGAGACAGAAAAAAGTGGGCAGGGGGTGTGGAAACTCAGGGGAGCCCCCAACTAAGCCTGGGGGTCCAGCAAGACTTTCTAAAGGAGACACTATTTTAGAACACAAGTTGGTGTCCCTGAGATGTACTTTCTCAATTATGCATTTTGTGGGAGGTGCTTTTCCGCAAAAGTTCACGGCAACTTTCTTTTATGAAATTTCTGGCTAAGAGAAAATGCTGATGCCTTGTCTCGGGTGATGGTCCAGATGCGAAGGGCGCTCTCTGCCAGAGGTGCTGACCTAGTCTGAGGGCGCTGTGTGGGTGTGTGTGTGGGGGTGTGTGAGAGGGAGTTAGTTGCTGTCCTCTCAGTGACCCTCGCCTGGGACATGGGGGAGCCTGGGGAGGGGCACCAGTGAGTCCACGCTATTCCAGCAGCCCAGGCCAGGCCTCGCCGTGGGTGGCCTGAATCGGCTCATCCTAGTTCCTCAGCCTAGGAAGCTTCCCCCAAGGAGCAGGTCTGGGATACCTGGAAATTCAGTCAGTATTTATCGATCCAATCCATCAGTGGGTCCAGCCCAGGGCGGGCCCTTGCTGACTCAGGCCTGGGCCGCTCACAACAGAATAAGGAATGAATCCCACGGCTGGGATGCCAGGACCGAGAAGCAGCCGGCCTGGGAGTGGTACCGACAGAGCACAAGGGGGCAGGAAGAAGAAAGAGGGTCATTGCAGCTGGCCCGCCTGGAAGATGGTAGTATTCAGGCAGGTGGAGGTGGGGTGGGCATGGAGGGTGGGTCCAAGGGACCACGGAGGTGGGAACAGCGTGACCACAGGTGTTGGGGTGAGAAAGCGCACGGTGAGGATAGTAGGCAGGCGGAGTCAGAGACAGTGCCGGATCAGGCTGGGGGCAGGGGAGGACAGGGGCACCTTGCTGGACCAACTCCCCCAGGGGTGTGGCTCCCTACAAGACTGCCCACTCTAGATTCACGCAGATCTGCTTCTCGATATTGGGATAGATCAGAAGAGTCCCCATGCCAGGTTTCAGGACTTTGTCCATAGGCCACGGGTCAAAAGCAGATGTCTCAGACCCAGCCTGCCGGGTCATGTGAATGAGAGAAGCAACCACATCAACACCTCACAGGCAGAAATGTGCCTTCTTGGCTGTTTCGGGAAACATAAAGCTGTCTCAGCACATCGCCCACTTCCCCTTTTTGTTAGCAGCATGGTCTGTACTGGGATGAAACAGGAGGATAAGCATTCTGTTAAATGCCTTCCCACATTTTGCCCGGGTGCAATGGGGGAGTGCTAGGGAGCAGTGGGGACTGTGGCTAACTGGAGACCACACAGCCCACCAGAAGGGGCAGGCCTGCACTATTGGTTCAGTCTCATGGTTGCCAGGTAGGAGTGAGTGCCCAGGCTGCTCTGTCCTCCTACTTTGAGAAATCAGAAATCAGGATAGAATTTATATGTGAAATCATTCCATTTGTAATTATTGGCTTAATTCTTTTTAAACACTGTGTAGGCCAAACAAGACCCTCCCAATTTGTAATCTGCTGGGCTGGGGGGAGCTGAAAAAAGGTTTTGAAGGAGGGGAGGTCAGACTCAGAGCTGCTCTGTTTTAGGGGTCCACTGGCTGCAACAGGGTACCGAGGCCCTGGCCCTCTCTACAGACTGCCAAGGAGCCCCCCCGGGCACTTTTTTCCTGAATTACATCAGACAGACCATAGCGCTTGGCCCAGCTCCCTTCCTGCATCCTCCATGGGATGGTGGCCTTGGCTGGTCTTCTTCCCAAGAGCCTCCCTCCTGCCTGATGAAACCCAGGTTAGGGCTTGGCTGCCAGGCCCTCGGGTCCTAGCAATTCCCCTCCCACCAGGTGCCCAGGGACAGATGCTCAAGACTCACACCAGTAAATACGGCGATTACCCAAGGGGGTTACACTGAGCAGAGGCTGCCCTTTCTTAGGAGTTTATCAAGATTTATTTTACAGATTTCAAGGATGGCAGAGGTGGGGATCCTTGGCCACCATCTAATCCATCTTCACCTGATGCCAGAATTCCTTCCACAATGACCTAGATATGGGCTTGTATAGTATCTGTTTGAATACTTCCAGAGATGGGGAACTCACTACTGCCAAGAGTAATAATAATAGCTGGTATTTATTAAGTGATTCATTATTTTCACTTAAGGGCTGATTTTATTCTCAAGAATCAATAAGAATAAGCCTAAGTCTTCCACTCCCTGACAGCTTTTTAACTATTTGAAAAGAGCTCTCATGGTCCACCCTGGAACCATTTCTCTTCCAGCTAAATGCTGCCAGTTTTCATGCATCATGGCTCAGCGTCCACGTGCCCTTTTGTGCTCCCTCGGGTTCCTGGTGGCCTGCCTCTGTGACTTCCACTCCCACAGTGGAGTAATGATGAGGCCCACATCAGAGTGTGGGAGGCAGGAAGCCACCAACACGCGGGAGGAGCTGAGCACAGGGCTCGGCACTGAGGATGCTCAGGAAATAGAACCTGACATTAGCCATGGTCCCAGCTCAGCTGTAGGTTTAAGGGGGCAAGCTTTGGGGCCTGCCTGACCTGGGTTTGAACCTAGATTCCATCATCTGCTAATCACGTAACTGAGCAAATTGCTTAAACTCCTGGGGGCTCAGATATTCAAACAACAAAATGGGGGTGACAAGCCTTTCTTCATAGATTTACTGTGAGAATTAAATGAGATGGTAAGTGTAAATATTAGGAGAGTAATAACTATTACTCCTTTTGCATTTCGTCAGCATCAATAGTAGTTGCAGGGGTATCCCTGAACTTTTACCATCACCTCCCTTATTATGAGATTTATACATCTGTTTATACAGCTTAAACCTGCCCTATTCGGTGAAGATGAGAAGGAATCACTCTTTGCATCTGCAGACACCTGCGATCACAAAGCTCTTTCAAATATATTATGTTAGTATTGCCCCATGTCTTTCCTTCTCATGTAGCTGGGAGGCCAGTGACTCTCGATCCAGGGCTTCTGCCACAGCCCCATACATGGCCCAGCTGCAGCCATATCTCCCCAACCTGCACCACTCCTGACACTGACACACCCTGTGGCCTTCCTGAAACACCTTCACACCAATCCCCTCCTTGATCTCCAGAATCAACCCCACTACCACCACTCTGGAGATAGGTGGCTCAGGGACTCCCCTCCTGGCTTTACAGAGAGGGAAAGTAGCCCATGACTGTGCCCTTGGGTTACACAGACCCAAGGGTATAGTCATGGGCTACTTCTTTCACTTCCTCCCCTCCTCCTGATTTATCTCATCCACACCCACAGCTTCAACTACCACCCAGAGCTGACAACACCCCACAGAGGCCTCCAGTAACAGCCTCTCCCTTGAGCTCTAGATGCCTAGCTGACATCGCCCCCTGGTGCCTCAAAGGTACCTCAAATGCAACATTCCAGATCAGAACTCATCAGTTGCCCCCAAATCTCGGCTTTGCTAGCATTTCTTGTCCCAGTAGAAGCCCCATCGCCATCCAGATGAGCAAGCTGGGACCCCAGTCCTCATCTTTGCCCCTTCGACCTCTCTGTGCCCTGCCTCATATCCATTTTTCATTCTGTCTCCTCAATGCCTTGTATCTTCCCAAGTACATCAGCTCCTGGCTGTTCATGTGTTCAGTCAGTCATTCAGCAGCTGCTCACTCTGGGTAGGGCAGTGTGCAGGCCCTGAGAGAACAGAGGTGAGCCTGGAATGCCCTGCTCTCCAGAGCTGGTGTGGACAGTGAGCCAGGTTCAGTCTCAGCTTGACACAATCCCAGCAACATCAGCCAAGACTTCACCTCTCTGATGGTGGAAGAAGACAGTTATAACTGGGGAGAGAGAAAAATAGGAGCTGGTGGGACCAGGTTCAGTGCTGAGAAATGAGGATTTCCTCTCTGGTGGTGGCTTTTGTTTTTTTCTGTCAAGTAGGAGGCAGGAGACAAGGCATCTTGGGATGGGGTGTGTTCATGGGTGGAGGCGAGTGGAGGAGGAAGGTGGCCACAGTTCTCATGGAGAGAGAACAGGAGCTGAGACACTCCGTGGGACTGCTGGAGTCCTGGAGGCCCATCTCAGGTTGGTAACCATGAGCTCGCAGAGGACTTTCTCCAGCGAGGCTCAGTCGCTCAGGTGTAGGTTTGTTCGCCCAGGGTTGACCAACAGTACCACCAGGAGATGAGGGACATGGGGGTTTAGGGTGTTGCTGAGATGTTACTAAAATGATGGACCATGGGATCCAAGTAGGCTCAGGGTGGAAGGGAAGATGCCTGAAGCACGGAGGGGAGATAGAGGAGTCAAGGACTAGTTTCCAGGAGGTCCAGAACTTTCCCAGAGGGAGCAGTTCAACACAGCAAGGAGAGGTGGTTAAAGTCAGAGTGGAGGTTTGATTAATGATGTGGAAGCAGCGAATTATGTGTCAGCATTTATGGATCATTTCTTATCTCCCAGGATCCATGTGCCTTGCTTGGGGGTCCAGTAAACACCTGGTAAGCAGGAAACGCAGCTCCACGGAGCCAGCCCAGCCTGTGAGCACGGCAATGACAGAGCACAGCCACCAGATGGCAGCATCGGCCCACAAACACTGCACCTGGAGGTCTCGGGGCCACCCGGCTGACTCCAGTGAGCATTCAGGCTCTTGTTGCTTAATGGCCTTCAGGTCAGCAGACTTTGGGTGAGAGAAGGTGCTTGTGTGACGCCCACAACCAACCAACCACTTTGATGGAGCCCCTGACTGGGCTCTGAAGGCAGAAAGGCATTGATTTGAATCTTGGCTCTGCCATTTCCTAGCCGTGTGACTTGAGCCAGATACTGCGGACCTCAGATTCCTTGTATGCAAAATGAGGCTGCTCAGATTGCCTGCCTCACTGCGCTGCATGTTGGGCTTAAGAAGATGGTCCCTGGGGGCACGGGGGTAGCCGGAACAGGAGCTCAGCAAACACTCATTCCTGACTTCAATCAGTACTACTTATTGGTCACCTAGTCTATGTCTCATAGAAGGTTGTTAGACTGGTATTATCAGATGAAGAAACCGAGGCTTGACTTCCCAGGGATACAGAAACGGCATCTAGGCCCAGGTCTCTCTGGCTCCAGTTCTGGCCACCAAACCGGGTGGCATCCCTGGCTAGTCCTTGGCATCACACTGAGCTCCCTGGGGCAGGAGCAAGTCCCTTTGTAAGAGGGAGATGGCCTCTGTCCAGCACCCAGAACCTTTCAGGACATTTACCAGCTAAGAAGGGGATGCTTTCCTCAAAGGGCTGAGAGTTGAAAAGTATCAACTCAGTGGGAATGCTGTGGGTGTCCTAAATTTTCCCTCCTTCCTTGTCCTGCCTCCAGCCCTCCTGACTTGCTCTTTCCTTCCCCTCCCCCTCTCCCAGTATTCACTGACAATGCCCACACTCTTCATCTCCACCCAGACACAAAGGCGGGGACCCTAACGGCAGAAAAGTGTGGCCACTCTGTTCCTAGGCACTTATCACGTGGCCTGCCCACGACAACATCAAGCCAGGGGACGGGAACCCAGCCAGTCGCTGGGCCTGCCCATACCAGCCCCACAATTCCCCTCCCCTCCCCGGTCCTAGGATCTGTCCACTCTCAAATCAGTCTTGTAAAAACACATGTATCTGTGTCTCCCCCTCCCTCCCCCTTCCTGCCCCATCTCCCTACTTTCTGATTATCTGTCAGGGGAGGTTTTTATTACTTCATCATCGAAGTGCCCTTGGCAGGGAGGAGACTTGTCAAGGTCAGTCTGCAGGTCTGAGGACGGGCAAGAATCAGAGCCCAGGAGTTCTGACCCCCGCTCTGTGCTCCTTTCCTCATGCCCCAGCAGCCTGGGACATTCCCTGGGAAGCCAAGTGTTCCCCAAGCTACCTGCCTCATCTTGTCCCCAAGCTAGATACTGCTGCTGCCATCTGAGGAGAGGAGCCCACACTGGCTGGGAAACAGCCCAGCGGATGAATGAGCAACCTGCTCCCTCCTAGTCTTTCTGTCTTAACAACGGAGGCCATCCCATGCCCCTTGCAAGACCCAGTCCTAGCAACCGGCTAACCCCCCAGTGGCTGGCGCCTCCTCCCCTTGGAGGAAGTCCCCGGCCTCCTAGCACTAAGGGGGGCTCCTGACACCTCTGGTTCTCTCAGCAGGTGTCTTGAAACTGTCACTCCTTCACATACACATATGTTCTCCCAAAGTAAAGATTCAGATGTCTGCGTACACCTCAGGACTTCAGGTCAGGAGAAAAGCAGCCATGTGACAAAGCACCGAAGCACCAAAGAGATGAAATCGTGATTTGGGGGCTGGGTCAGGAACAGCCCTGGATCCGCTGCCCTCACTGGACCCAAGGATTTTTGTCACCCATGCTGTCCCTTCCCTCCTCAGCCTTACCGCTTGCTTGGTATGAGAGACCGAGGCTTGGCTCTGGGGCCTGCCGCTGCATCTCTGCCAGCTACGTGCCCTTGGGAAGCCTCTTTGGCCTCCGTTTCCTCATCTGTAAAATGGGGACAACACTCCCATACCACTGGGTTATGAGGGTAAAATGAGAGAAAGTCCATGAAAACGCTTTTTTCAAATGTAATGAAGACTAAAATTAAGGCCCAAGGCCCCCTCCAGAATAAACTCCCTTCCTTGGAAGTGAAGGGAACTTGCAGTGAGGGCCTGGCACCTGGGCCTCATTTAATACTCCGGCGGCCCCATGTGAACCCTGGGTTTCCGAGAGGTTTAGTAATTTTACCGTAAGCCCTCAGGTCACAAGTCTGGAGCCACGATTCACACAAGGGACTTCAAGGCCCTTCCTCTCCTGGGCTGGAGGCTTGTTGACAATTTAGGGAGCAGCAACCCAGGGGAGGGGCCCCCAAATCTGGATGCATGCCAGAGCCTTTCATGATCAGCCAGTGTTTGAGGATGCTGGTTAGAAGATGAGAGCCTAGGGCAGGGTGTGGGGGTGCTCTGAGAACTACCCATACTGCCCAGAGCATGGCCTCCAAGGGCACTGTGTCCTGGCTGTGCCCCGGGCTAGTGACTGCAAGGACAAGTCATCTACATCCACAGGACTTCAGGTTCTGGCAAGTCCTCCAGGTCCCTGCTCTGAACTGGACAACTGGGTGGGGACCTCAGGGGTCAGGAAGCTTCCTGTTTCCTCACTGGGAACCCCTGTGCCAGCCTTACCTGAGGCAGGTATGAAGGCTGGGGTTTCTGACTGTGCTTCTAGTCTCCAAGCCAAGTTCTGGATCCCCTGAAAGCACCTGCCCAGCCCTGGGGGGGGGGGGGCAAGTTTAGCCTGGGTATGGGCTCTACTCTGCCTCTAGACCTTGCTTGACTCCCTGAAGTTTGGAGGGGATCTGAGGTGCTCCAGGAGGAAGCGGGCAGGAGCTCAGGATGGGGGCACTGGCACCTTCCCAGACCCATCTGCAGCAGGAGGGACCACCGTCCTCCCCATCCCCACCAAGGACAGCATCTGGGAAGGTCTTCCATCCCTGCCTCAGGCCCCAGCTCCAAGCCTCCCCTTTGAGTTCTTGTCATTTCGCTGTGGACAGTGGCCATTTTCTCGACTCTGTGTGTGTGTGTGTGTGTGTGTGTGTGTGTGTGTGTGTGTGTGTATAGGAGCATCTTGGAGAAATCTGGCTGGTTGTACCATCTGTATGTCACATAACCTAACCAGAAACAGCAAGCTCACTGAGCAAATGTAGATTCAAGACAAATCTCCTGCCTTCTTCTCAGCAACCACACGGTGGCCCCAAATCTTCTGAAACAGCTCTCTGGAGCCCCACAGCCCCCTCCTCCTGCCCCCCTCCTTCTGCAGTGGTGGGTTAGGCCCGGGTGTTCTGGGCTGGGTGTTGCAGGCTGCACTGACCCGGGTTGGGCAGGCTGGGTTGGGGTCCAGGGTGGGTTTCGTCTAAAAGGAATAAGACGGAGAATGAAAACTACACATGTGTGCTTGTTTTCTTAGTCTGGACAAACAGATCCCACAGCCAAGTGGCCCCAGCCTCTGCTCCACCGCCCTGCCTGTGGTCACCATGGTCATCTCTCTAAAACCCTGATGAGGCCTGTTCTCTTCTGAAAATCCTTCTGGAGCCCCTTCGCCTTCAGGGTGATGTCCTCATGAGGCAGGTTAGCAAGAAGCTGGGAAAATTCCTTAGCAAGTGGAATGGGGAAACTGAGACAAATAGCTGAACAAACTGGCGGAGCAATTTACAGCCTGATAATAAATCGCAAGGTCTTACCTTATCTTCCTTAACCAAGGACACTTAAGAGCAAATGCTTTACACATTCCAGATGGGGGGGGGGGGCACACCCGCCTCGGTCTGGTCTCGGTCCCTCTTCAGAGACATTCTTTGAAGGTTAAACTGACCGGAGAGTCACTCTGACCTCTCTATAGGCTCATTTTGATGTATCAGCATATTAAAGGACACACCTGGAAAGCTGATGAATATTCTATTGAGATCCTCTCCTGAGACCTCCCCCAAAATCCCCACCTTTAGAAAACAGATAAAAACCCTTGAGCATGCCCATGCCTCCCCCCTTCCTTCCTCAGGCCTGTATCTTTGCTCAGGGGAGCAGTGGGAAGCGGAGGTTCCTGCAGGGCTAACCCCCCTGAACCTGTCTCCAAGGGCCCTCCTTTTGCCTAACTTTCCAGTGGGTCAAAAGGCAGATCCTTCTAGGCTCACTCCTGTTGCTGTGATCTTGTCTCTTCTATCCCAAGCCCTTCCTTGTTTCACTGTCCCCAGCTTTAATAAACGTGCTCTCAAAATCACCTGGACTTGGGCTGTGAAATCTTTCCCACACAAAGCCAAGAACCCACACGTTCCAGACCGTGCTGAGCAGAACCGCCTTGGTCCCGGTCCCTTTTCGGACACACACGCCCCCATCCTAGCTCTCAGGGGCCATCCCAAGCCAGGCCCAGCCTTCCTTGCAGCCTCTCCAAGTACATTTCACCCTCCAAGGACATATGGCAGCTCTCACCTCGGCCTTTGCTTCAGCCCTCTGCACCCCCTGGAGCATCCTCCCTGCTCTTCTCAATGGGCCACAAGCATCCTGCAGATTCAGCTCCACAGTCACCTTCCTGAGAAGCCCTTCTCCCTCCACCCCACTCTCCACTCTACCCACCTACTCCAGGCTCTCAGGGGAGCCATATGGTGGAAGAGAACACAGGTGAGGACTTTAGAGTCACATCTAGGGGTAAATACAGGTTCCACCAACATGTGGCCTTGGCCCAGCTACTTAACTTTGTAAGCCTTGGACTTGTGCCCTGTAAAATAGGGCCAAAAAGGATGTGGGGCCACAGCAAGGGTGGGCGGGTGCCCAGTCCTTGCTGCCTCCCGCCGTCACCTGCCTACCTGATGCCCCTCTGCCCCTGCCCCACTGAACTGCTTCCCCTGGGGAGAGCACAAGCTCCACTGAAACAAGACCCCAGCCCTTGGCATCTTTGGGCCTCTGCACTGTTTTTACTCTCAACGCTACTGACATCAAATGGGCAGTTTTTTCCCCAACAACCAGTTCTCCAGCTCTCTGGACATGAGGCCACAACTCAGTCCACTCCTGACACTACCCACCTGCAGCTAGCGCCAGACCCATGGCCTTAAGGGCTCAGGCACACCAGACTGCCCGCACTTCAAGAGACACCAGTCTCAAATACGGGGTGCCCGGGGTTCCCACGCTCCCATCTGACTTGGCTACGAAGGTGGGGGTTCCCACAACCCCACCCACCTTCTGTCTCAATGGTTCACTAGAATGGCTTACAGAGCTCGGGAGCACACCTCATGCACTGTGGCTGGTTTATTATAAAGCTTGGATTTGGCCCCTCAGGGGGGTGACAGTGAGTGAGACGGTGGGTGCGAAGGGCTCGGCCGGAGCGAGGGTCGGACACAAGCGGCCGGCTTGGTCCGGGGTTCAGACGGGAAGGGCCGGCTGCGCACGGGAGGCCGGGGGGCCCCCGCCTCTGCGAGACGCGGGGCAGCCGCAGGGCGCCGGCCCGGCAGCCAGGAGCCCGACGCTGTGAGCAGGAGCTGGGCGGCTGGGGCCAGGCCGGGCTCTGGGGCAGGAGGGGTCCCCGAGCGGCGCTGGGGGGGGCAGCGGGGGGCGGGGAGTGCGCCCTGCAGTCGGAGGGGGCGCTCTGCGGGCGCCTGGGGCGAGGCGGAGGACGGGGACCAGCGGGTAGGGCCGAGACGGGGGTGCGCCCCGCATCAGCGCCCCGCGCTCCCCCTGCACCTGCGCGGCGGGCGCGGGCGGGCGGTTCGCAGACCCGGAAGCGCGGTGTCCGCGGGGCGGGGCCCGGGCGGGAGGCGGGGGGCGGGGGGCGGGAGGCGGGGCCGGCTGAGGCCCCGGGACCCGCGCGTCGCGTCTGCGGCGGCCGAGGAGGCAGCGGCGGCGTCGGCGCGGTGGCGACAGTAAGTGCGGCCGGAGGCGGGGCGCGGGCCCGGCCACCCACCAGCTCTTCAGGGTCCCCGTCGCCCCCGGGGCTCCCGCGCTCGGCGCCCCCCCCGCCCCTCTGGAGGCTGCCCCGCGGGAGCGCGGGACCCCACCCGGCCCCAGCCGCCGCGCGCGGGCTGCGCCCCTCCCCACAGCCCCTCGGCCCCTCCGCGCTCTCTTCCCGCCGCCGCCGCCTCCCTCTCCCTCCCCTCTGTCTGGGTCACTCTCTTCTTTCTCCTCCAGGTTCTCTCCCTTCTCCTCCCGCGTTTCCTGAGCCGACCTCACCGCCTGGAGGGGGGGGGCTGGGAATGGGCGGCTCAGCCCGAAGTGTGCAGAAGGCGGCTGACTCTTGGCGCACACGGGGGAGCCTGAGGCTGGGAGTGCCCACAGCGCCGAGGCCAGTTCTTCCTGGGCCTCTGGGCGAGGCCTTGGGTTCCCCAGCTGTGCTTTCCCAACTGCCTAGCTCCCCCAGCTCCCAGCCCCACTGCACGGAGGAAGATGAGGCGCCGAGGGGAGATGGACTCAGCCAAAGGCAGAAACCTCCTCGGAACCAGCACCCAGTTCCACAGGGCAGCGGTCCCAGGCCCCACGAGTTTCTGTTTCTTTGTGTAGGGGCTGCCCCTTGCCCCTGGTCACCCAGTGTGGCAGGTCCCGTGGGTGCTTGAGAGATACACTGGCCACCACCAGCTCGTTCTGGAGACACTAGGGCTCTTCTTTACCTCCCTCTTTTTTTTCAATCTAAAAGCCTCCAGCTAGCTTTTATAAACAGTAATGAGACTTTGCTCACTCCAGTGCCCTGGCCTGTGACCCGGGTTATAGAAAATTCCTGGCTCCTTCAGAAGCTCCGTCAAGGCTGAATGGCCCTGGACAAATAGATACCTGGAGCTGAGAATGGGCCCCTGCCAAGTGTGGGCCCAAATAACCCTGCTGTTGGCCCTGCACCCACCCTTACAGCTGGAGCATCTGGAAAGAACCGCTTGCCCTTTGTCTGCTGTCCTACATGAGCCATAATTTTTAAACACTAATTTAGAAATTGTGAGAGTGAGTGTGTGTATGTGTGTGTGTGTGTGTGAGAGAGAGAGAGAGAGAGAGAGAGAGAGAGAGGGAGAGAGAGAATGTGCCAGCACTGTCTGGTTAGTCTGTTAGTGCTGGGTGTCCTGTGAATCAAGGCTGGGAAAAGGCTCTGCTCACCCAGGGGAGTTTAGAATAGACGTGCAGACTTGAATCCCTGCATCCAGTGTCCTGCCTGCCTTCTCCAGGGTACATGCCGCCTCCAGCCAGAATATCCTGTCCGGCACAGAGAATATTCATTCAGCAAATGTTGATGAAGGTGCTTTCTAGGGCTGCCCTCACCTCTGCTCGCAGCTCACTTGCCCGAAGCCTCCCTGAAGGAGGCCTGTCTGTACTTGGAGCCTGCAGACACAGGTTCCCCCTACCAAACAGCCTGCTTGCTGGGAGGTCAAGGAGTCCCTTGTGCCTCAGACTGGCTGTGTAACTTCACTCTTGCCATTTGGTAGCTGTGTGACCTTCGACAAATTATTCAACCTTTCTGAGCTTCACTTTTCATCTGTTAAATGGGTCTTAGAGTAGTACCTACCATATTATTAGGCTGTTATAAGGCTCAAGTGCTAGATAAAGACCTTAGCATGCATAAGTACTAGTTTTAATTTTAACTATTGGGAGTTCTTACTGTTTGAATGTGAGACAAATCAAATGTCTTTAAGATCCCATTCTTTGCATCTGAAAGAAAGGAGGCAATAACTCCTGTCCTGCCTAATTCCGAGAAATGCTGTGAGTCTCTCTTGAAATAACGGATAAGGCTCTGTGCCTATGTGACAGGGCGTTCCCATCTCAACAGGGAAGAAAGGCCCCGTTCTGCCTGGCTGGATGCTCTGAGTTAAGTCTCGGCCTCCCATGTGAGCCGAGGCACATTTATTGATTGATTTATTGCGGAGGGAGGAAGCTACTGCAGAGGGACTAGAGTATCCCATCCTCAGCTTTATGGAAGTATTTTCCATTTATCAAGCTGCTGCCACATCCTAGGTGCTATGTAGAGCATAGAAGTAGGCATGCTACCTTGCAGTCAAATTCAGCAGCCAGCGAGGTGACAGGCCCATGATGGCAGGGAACATGCTGACGTTTGTGCAACAGCCACTACTGTGGTCCAGGCATTGCTAGTCAGTTGTAGTTACATAACCATTGTAAAAAGGCTTAGGTTTTTGTTTGTTTTTTAAGTAGAAAATGCCCAAACCCAGGGAATCTGTGTATATTTAAGAGAGAGAAAGGGAGAGGGAGAGAGAGATGGAAACATCAGTGAGAGAAACACCAATCACAACCCCCACTGGGGACCAAGAGCCCAATCCAGGCATGTGCCCCAGCGGAGAATTGAACTGTGCCCTCCTGGTTCGTGGGTCAACGCTCAACTACTGAGCTATACCAGCTGGACAAGGCTTAGGTTTTTTGAAGGAAAAAACAACAAAAATACCTAGGTTCATAGGGAAATTGAAGCAGAAAAGCATGGTGACTTGCCCAAGGCCATGTAGGCAACAGTTACTGGCAACCTAGAACCTTTGTCTCAGGAGCTACCTCAGATAGAGAGCGGCTGTCTCCTGGTGGGATGTGATGAATAGAGGTGGGGGCCTAGGCAGGAGTTGCAAACCTAGGCGTGGCCATTTACCTGGCCTGTGACATTCCACTCTTTGAACCTCTGTTTCCCACAAATGAAGTGAGGGAGTAGATTTTATATATCTGAAACTGGTTTCTGGAGGCAGCTATAGACACCATGGGCTTTTTAAAAAATATTATTTAGTTTGAATGGCTTTATTTTTATAATTTTATTTTCGAACGGGTAATACATTTACATACTTCAAAATTCAAGAGGCACAAAAGAGTACAAGGTGGAGTCCCCTCCTTCCCACTCCCCATCCTTCCTCCTCAGAGGCAACACTGTTTGGAAATTACTTGTGTATCCTTCCAGACACATGTGCGTATAGTCTCCTCTCCACCCACCCCAGTCTTGCATTTTTTGCACAAATAGTAGCATATTCTATATACTCTCCTGCTTCTTTTCTTACATAAAGTTGAAAAGAGTTGAGAGAGCATTCTTTGCCCATCAAGGGTCCTAATTCCTTTTTTATGGCTGCATAGAAATGTGAATGCCTGAGACCAGGTTTGCCCTTTTGGATTGATTGCCACAGGCCCCACTATGCCACATTGCCTTACTCCCTGCCAGCCACACACTTGTTTGCTGCGTGGGGTAGGGGTGACCCCTGAGGTCACTTGTAGTTCTGACAGCTTGTATTTCTCCCTGATCCTTAAACCTGAAGTTCTCTAATCACGCTTTGGTGACTCAGACCCCAGGATGGGCCCATGGTCAGCTTAGTAGGATGGGTGAGTCCCCAGCTTTAGCTTCTGATCACCTGCCCTGTATCTGTTTCTCTCTCTGTTTCAACAGTGGCCTTTGTCTCAGAGGATAACTTTCATCACAGTTCAAACTCCACCTATAGAACCGCAAGCAGCTCTCTCTGTGCAGACCAGGAAGCACTGCTCGAGAAGCTGCTGGACCACTCACCACCCAGCCTGCCGAGGCCCAAGGACCGCTTCAATGGTGCCTACATCATCTTCTTCAGCCTGGGCATTGGCAGCTTTCTGCCATGGAACTTCTTTGTCACTGCCAAGGACTATTGGATATTCAAACTTCGCAACTGCTCCAGCCCAGCCCCAGGGGAGGAACCTGAGGACTTGGACATCCTGGTAAGGGCATGTTCCTCCTGGGAGGTGGGGGTGCACTCAGCCTGGATGGGGCGCAGGGCAATTTTACTTGGGTGCGTATACCAGGAAGGTTTGTGGCATGCTGAAGATGTATGGATTAGGAAGCCATGTGGAGTATAGAAGAAAGAATTCAATTCAGTCCTCAGACATACTTTGTGTTGTGTATGAGGCCTCATGCTTCATGGGGTAGGAGAAGATGGAAATGGATACGACACGGTCCCAGCCTTCAGATTGCATGTATTTAATTTGGTAAGAGAGTACAAGTGATGATTCTCTGCAGTGCAATGTGGGAAACCCAGAAATCCAGAGTCCATGCCTCTAGTGGTTTGAAAGGGTGGATCTAGTAGCAGTAAGTTCAGCTGTGAGTTACAGAAAACTCCAAAAGAACAGTGGCTAAACAAGATGGAAGATAATTTTTCTCTCTTTCATGTTCAAGTCTGGAGGGGCCAGCCCAACCCTGGTATGATGTTCCATGTTGTCAGGAACCTAGTTGTTTCATCACGTGTAGTTTCTATGTTCAAGATCACGTCACAGTCCAGGATGGCAGTTGGAGTTCCAGCTGTTACATCAAATAGGAAGAGGGGGAGAGGCATAAGAAAACTCCTAGAAGTCACACACATTGCTTTTGTTTACATCGATTGCATTCATCAGAACTCAGTCATGTGACCATATGAGATGCAAAGGAAGCTGGGAAATGTAGTTTCCCCCCCAGAGAACCAGGTGACCAGCTAAAATGGTGGTTGTATAATTATGGAAGACAGAGAGAAATGCAGACTCAAGGATAAGTAGTCTCGTTACCAAGAGAGAATGCTGTGAATCAGAGCAGGTGCATTAGAAGAATGGGAGGAGACATTCCAGGTGGAAGAAAAAGCCTGGGCAAAGGCAGGATGGGAGAAAGTTCAGGTGTGTGTGAGGAACAGTAAAGCATCTAATTTTGCTATAAGAGAAATAAGGCTTGAGATTATTGCCTGGGCCTTGAATGTTAATGTGAGGAGTCTACATTTTGTTTTGGTTGCCAGTGGCACCAAGTCCTGTCCAGCCACCTAGGGTTGCTCACTTTGTAGGGCAACTTTTCCCTTGGGCAGGAGGGGTGTTAAAGAAAAAATTATTCTGCGACTTGAGGCTTTACTCAAGTCTATTGCAATAAGGGAGAGAGATCAGGCTCACCTCCAGTTACTCAAGGACAAGTGGTGATTTATAGCCAAGGAGCAGAGTGAGGGGTCAGTGGGTGGAAATTACCAAGAGGGGCCACCGAGGGTAGGGGGATTCTTGCAAAAGCAGGCCGAAGACATACATACCAAGGTGTGGGATGAGGAACTTGATCAAATATCAAGGGAGATCAGAAACAAGGGTGGGGGATTCCCAGTAAACTGACTTAGCAGGATTCTTGCTAAGACTGTCTGGGCAGTAAGAAGACAGGATAGAGGGTGAGGGGTGGTGTATGGGCAAGGTTGAGGTCGAGTCAGGAATTGGGCTCAGAGGTTTGGTTAATCTTTGTCAAGAGCCAGTTTCTTCAACTGATCTGGGTTGGTGTCTGCTCTCTCTTGAAAGCTCATGGGTGGAGTAGTGGGGACCTCTCTGAAGGCATGCCAGCCTAAGGGTTGCTAGCTGTCCCTCCCCTCCAGGGATGCCCCAGAGGACAAGAAGAGGGTATCCTAGCAGACCTTAGGCATACCCTTCAACTGGTCCAGGAGGTGGCTCACCTTTCCCTTCCTGAAAGCACCTTTGAACTCCCTGACCTAACCCCCAGGAACTTTCCCAGTTTTGTAGGACTGAATGGGACACGTTGGCTGAGGTTTCCCTATTGTCTGTTTCAAGGACTCTGCCAGGGCTTCACATCAGAATCACACAATCACGCAGGGAGCTTTCAAAAACTCCTAATCTGGGCCCCACTCCAGAAGTTATGATTGAATTAGGTCCCTTAATTTTGACACCTTGTGTGAGGGCCTGTTTCTGTTAATCGAGGGATTCATGGCTGCCTGCAGGGGCCAGAGCAGCGATATAAACCCATTTCTGCAGCTGCAGAGGTGTCATGGGAACATGGCGTTGTAGTTTAGAGCCTCCTACTCCAGGTGTGGTCCTTGGACCAGGCATGCCTGGAGCTTGTTAGTGATGCAGAGTCTCAGGCCCCAGCCCAGACCAGCTGAGTCAGGAGCTGCATGCTGACGCCCCCAGGTGGCTGGCGAGCACAGTAGAGTTGGAGAAGCACTGGCTAGGGCTTCTGGAAACAGACTGTTTGGGTTCCAGCTCTGCCTCTGGTAGTTCTCAGCTCTGGCCTCCCTGTGCTGCCTCCTCTTCTGGTCTGTAACAGGAAGAGAATACTAGCAGCAACTTCTTAGGGTTGTTGTGAGGACTAAGTAAATTACTCTTCACACAAAGCACTTAGAACAGGGCCAGCACAGTGCTGTAAGTGCTGCATAACATTATTATTGTTATTATCATTCGGGGATGTAGCCCTGGTATATTTCCAGATGCCTGGCTTACCCGGGTGCTTTATGACTCACTTTTATTTACCAGTGACTCAAGCATCCCAGCTTTCTCCTGGCCTCAGTAAATCATCCAGCCCACTTGGGCTTCCTCCAGAAGGTCCCTGTCTGGCTGGGCTGGCCTAGGGTAGCCCCCAGAACCAGATTATGTGTGCACCTGTCCTGCCCCCCGAACCCAGTCCCCATCCCAGCCCCTGGGAGCAGGCTGCCCCGGGGCAGGAGAGGGTGTGCAGGCAGGTCTCTGGGAACTGGGCCTGGCCCTTGAACCGTGGACATCCTCTGTACAGTAGATGTCTGCTGTGAGCTGTTCTTTCTGGAAGGCGTTCACTTCCCAGCTGCAGGCACTTAGCATTCCAGGCCCTGCTACAATACTTTATTGCCTCTTTCGAAGTGCTGGCAGGTGCAAATGTAGTACCTGCGGTTGCCCAGAGCTCCTGGCTCTTGGCATCAGAGATGAGAGACCTGTCACCCCTCGATTCATGGGCTGGGTTTGGGAAGCAAGCATGCTGGGGCGTTTCTGCATTTTGCAGGCCATTTTTCTTTGCCTAATTCCCCATTCCTGCCACCCAGCTCCCCAATTCTTTCCTCCTCTCTCCCTGATTTCCCTGTGAGAGGTGGCTGGTCTGCTCTGTCATCTGATGACCACTTTGGGGAAAGGAAGGGGAGAGTCAAATGGGTCTGTCTCCAGCCACCACCTGCAACTCAATTAGCTGTGGGCCTGGATGTTGTTGTTTTTCTGTACTTTGAATATTCCCAGGGATAGATATCATTCAGTAGGAATGTTTGCATAGACCCCCTCCTCCCAAATTTTCGCTTTCAAGGTCACCTGCCATCCCAGGCTCATTTCCTTCTACCTGGAACAGTTTGGGGGGCGGTTTAGAAAGCATCCTGTTTACCTGCCCCGTTGTCTCTCTTCTCTGGAATAAACTTTGAATGAACCCACCACAGTCCTGTGGATCTAGAACCAAAAAATTAGAGCATAAATAAGGAAAAATTGACATGAAAAAATGGTGCAGGGGAGCCAGGACAGCATCCACCTTATGAACCCCACTCTGTGCCCACCATGCTGACAGGGGTATTAAACACATTGTCTCTAATTAACTGTTTTTTCAGACAGACAGCCAGAGCTTGCAGAGGTGTAGTAGTCTGCCCCAGGCCACATAGCTAGGGAGGGCTGTAGAGAGTCTCACGGAGAATTTAGGTGGATAGATGATTACAAACCGGGTAATGCTCAGAGAGTGGTGTCAAGGGGACTGTCCTGGAGACGAGGCCCACCCCACACCCTGACTCTGCCAAATGCTCTTTCTTCAAATGGAGAGCCTGACTTTTATCTGCCTTCCTTTACCACCCTGGAAGCCCAGGTGCCTTGGCTCTACCCCTGGATTCTGAACCCAGTTTCCAAGCTGTCAGCATCCCTGATCCTCCCCCCTCCCTTCCTACCCCCAGGGTTGTAAGCCATCCCTGATCCTGGGGTCTCTTTGCCCTCCCCTTGGCCTCTCCTATAGGCTCATACAGTCTGCCCCTGGGTCAGGAACTGTAAACTGGAATGCCTCCTTTCTGCCCCAGAGAGGACAGTGACTGCACCTTCTCCTGGTCATTTCCTGCCACAAGGCCTCCATGGCTCCCTCCCAACACGTTCCTATGCACCTTGGCCTGCCCAGGGCTCCTCTCTGAGGGGGCTGCAGGACATAGCCAAGTCATAGGTAGGACCCAAAGCCCTACTTGGTGTCAGCAGGGTCAGAACCCTGGCTTGGCAATCTACTACTGTCCCATCCATCCCATGACCAGAGGGGGCCCCAACAGCCCAGTTCCAGGGCAGGGGTCAGATGCCTCTTTTGCCCCTGGGAACCTCCACTGCTGCTACCCTGTGAGTTAGGGGCTCCCCTCTGAATCCCCAGAGTCCACTGTACTTCCCCATTAGGCTCTCACCACACAACTCATGGTACTGAGTGCTTACTGCGGGGGTGCCACTGCTCTCAGAGTTTTGCCGTATTATCTTATTTAACCCCACAGCACCCCCGTGAGGCAGGAACTGCTATCAATGATGACAATACCTGTTTCACAGATGAGGATGCCTCCTCTACTAAACCGCTAGCTCTTTGGGGATGGTGAATACAGCTCTCACTGTACATCCCTGTGCCTCCAGAACAGCTAGCACACAGTGCACAGCACATAGTAGCACACAATAGATATTTGTTGGATTAGTTATTGTATGGCTGGGAGGAAAGCACCATCATCCCAATTCAAGGTGAGGATGGCATGGTTCTGCAAAGGAGCAGAAGAAGATCTGGGGGTCACAGTGGCCATCCCCAAAGGAGTTCTGATCTTTCAGGTGGGTTGGCATAGATATGAAGTGGGATTCTTACAATAGGGAAGGGAGCGAGGTTGGCCTGGCACAGCAGGTGGGGACCTACCCTCATTTGCAGCACCTTGGTCCTGGCCCAAACCCTCAGTCCTCCAAAGAAGCAAGATAGCATGACTAGGGAGCTATTCTTGCATGACTAGGGAGCTATTCTTATGACTAAGAGCAGACATCCCAACTCAGGAAGGGGGGGTTAAAAAACCCCAGGATGAACCAGCATCCACACTTCTTTAAAAAAAAAATCTGTAGATTTCAAGGAGGAGCAAGTGATCATCTGTGCCGATCTTATAAGTGGCTTGTAAGCCACCCAGGCTGAGGATGGAGAGTCTTCCTTTGGATGTAACCCTGTGTAGGTCTTGGTGGCCTTGGGGAATAGCGCCATGGGGAAAGGGGCAGATGCTGTACCTGTGGCTGTGAGTGAGAGGATGGGGGAGAGGACATCGAGTCAGCAAACCTGGAGAACTGCCTGTAGGAGTTTTGCTTTAAAACTCTCTCATTCTAGAAATGAGGCAGGAGTAATAGGAAGTGCGGTCAAGAAGGGCACCAATTTTCTGATTTTGTTTTGTTAATATAAAAGAAGTAGCGGTCAGCTTGTGTGCTCGTGTGAATGGTCCAATAGTGAGGGAGAAACGGGTGCTGAGGAAGAGGAGGACACAGCTGAGTGAGGTCCCTGAGCAGACCGAGGGCGTGGGCCCAGGTGCACAGTGGAGGGGTCCCAGAAAAGAGTGTAGACAGTTCATCTTTAGGAACAGGAGAGAAGGCAGCCAAAGATAAAACGAAATACAGTTCTGGTCCTGACCTGTTAAGTGAATTTCATGTCCTTCAGTGGGTTGCAGTCTATGATTTGAAAAACCCTGCTCCACCTCTTTGCCTCTAACCTCACAGCCATGAGGGTGCATTTTGTCCTCGCCCTACAGAGCAGGAGAGTGGAGGTAATAACTAACTTGCTGGTGCCACAGAGCTGTGAAGGCAAGGATGGAGGCTACAACCCAGGGGTCTCTAAATTGGCATCGGATTTCCTGGGGCACTTGGCAGACACCCAGAATTCTGGACCCTTCTCCCCAGAGTGGCCTCGGCACTGTGGCCAGCTGGCAGGGATGCAGGGATCTGAGAGCCATTTCCTCTGTGCCACATACTGTTCCTTGAGAAGCGTGCACCATTCTGGATCATGATGCTCCTAGTGTAACTCCAGATGGAAAAGATGCACAGACTCCATTTGTTAAGTCACTTTTTAAGAGCAGAATTCCAAAGAATGGTGCTAAGTGAGTGAAGCACCCCTCTGCCCCTCCCCCCATGAAAGCATGTTAAAGCAAGATTTTGCCAGAGCCCTTTTGTCCCAAAAAACGAAATGGCAGGTTGGTCTAGGGCTCTAGGCTCTAGGCTCTAGGCTTCCTGCACACGGTGTAGGTGAGTGGCTGCCGGGTGGAGAGGGTGGGACCTGGTGGGACCCACCCTCCCCCAAGCTGTCCAGTGCTTAGGTGAGTGTGGATGGTGGCTCTAAATCTTTTTTAAAAATTAGAACCAAAAGTGAGTCTTTTTTTTTTTATTCCCTTGTCCACCCTCTGATTGTAAATGCAGACCCAGCCAGCATGCCATTTCCAATAAATATACCTGTGATGGCTTTTTCTTCTGTTTTTAGCTCTAGCTGCATCCTGCAGAGGGAGAGAAAAAGCCCGACTTGAAGCACTGTCATTCATGCTGTTGGTGGCCTCAGACTTCTCAAATTCTCTTTTTATTTTCTCCCTCCTTGCTCATGGCCTGGTCTCCCCACCTATGCCTTGCTCCCTGCCCTCCTGGGCTATCGATCGCTCCCCCTCTACCTTCGATTTTATTTCCTTCTGCACTTGTCCTTAGGATCCAGAGGCGATTTCCTCGACAAATTAGAACATGGTCTGGGCCTTAAGTGCCCAAGTGTCTCCTTAACGTGATTGATTGATCATTGCGAGTTCCCAGAGAGCAGAACCAAATTGGAGTTTGTGCCGGGTGCCTTCGTTATGGGGATCATTGTCTGGGGGGGGCCTTGCTGGCCTCTTGGGGGTGCTCTGTGTGTGTGTGTGTGTGTATTTGTGTGTGTGTGTTGTGTGTATGTGTGTATATGCGTGCATGTATGTGTGCACCCAAGGCCTGTAGCAGCCAAATGTGGTTTCATGGGTTTCAACCCACATGGACCTCCAAAGAGAAACAGCCTTCCCAAAGGAATGGCGGCATGCCTGGTGAGGAAGGGTCAGCTCTGTCTACGAAGGACCTCAGTTTTTGGTGGTTCTCATGGGTTTCCTTCTTCAAAGAGCAGCCAGAGCACCCCCAGATCACCTACTCTTTACCACATGCCACAGAGCATGGTCCCTGTGCCCCCACGGTCAGCCTTGGGACACTGACTCATCTTGGCCCTCTGGGAGCTGCAAAAACTGCTACAGTCAGGCGAGGGCTGTGTGGGGAGGTGGGGAGTTTCCTGGAAGGCCACTTCCTCCTGGCCCTGGCCACATGGTCAGGCTGCAGAAGAAGAAAAACAGGCTGGCTCGAGCATCAGCAGTGCCAAGCCTCAAATCAGCTCTTACCCCTCTGAGGTCGGGATCCCTTGTGGGTTTATGGGGCTCCCTCTGTCTCTGACCCTTCCCTCTGCCTGTTTCTGAGCCACTTTTCTGCCTACCAAGGTTCCAGCTTGAGAGTGCGTAGGGGGAACAAAAAGAATAAAAGTCAGGGGCCAGCTTGGCTTTCATTAGGGAGCCTGGTGAAGGTTTGATGGAGGAGGGGTAGAAGGGTGGACAGAAATGATGTTTTCATTTTCCATGCTCACCCTTTGTGGTAGAAAGATCTGGGATTCAGGAGAGCTGGGCTCTGTTTCTGACTTGGTTTCAAATTTGCGGGGTGACCTGGGGCTCCACTTCCTTACCGAAGAAACTAGATCGAGAGTGGCACACTTTCTCTGCAAAGGGCCAGATGGTAAATATTTTAGGCTTGTGGGTAACACAGTCTCTTGCAGCTACTTGACTCTACCCTTGTAGAGTGAAAGTCACATAGATAATTCATAAAGAGCGAAGGGAACGGTTTCTAGTATTTACAAAAAACAGCTGCAGATTTGGCCCCAGGGGCAGTGGCTGCTGGTCCCTGGACTAGAGGCTCCCTTAGGTTTTTTCCCTAGTATTCTGAGATCTGTGATAGAGGTGCCTGCTCTGCTTAATTTCTCTTCCTAACACTTATCACTGCCCTACACATTAATCTATTTATTTGCTCATGCATTTACCACCTGTCTCCTTGACCAGAACATCAGTTCCATGAAAGCGGGAACTTGAACTAAATCCCCTGTGCCTGGAATATCTACTGAGCTCAAGGAATGCATGCAAATCATGAGTTAATCTCTAAGTGTTTGTGGAGGGCATGTCATGTGGTACTGGGCTGGTGGGGAGACAGCGGACAGGAGGAAAACCCTCGTCCCAGGATTATACGCCATGGTCCCACATTCAGGGGTTTGGAGTCTCATTGGGGGTCATTTTTTACTGGGTATGCTCAGACTGCACTGGAGTAGACCCTGCTCTGCCCAGTCAGTCGCACTCCCTACTTACTACGAGTTGGTCAAGCCTGGAAGTTAGGGGTTACCCTTTATTTCCCTCTGTCCTTCCATCCTACATTCAGTTTGTCAGCAAGTCTTATCAATTCTACCCCTGAAATGGCTCAAATTCATCCAATTCTCTCCTCTGTGGCGACTGTCTGAGCCTCAGCCTTGCTGGCCACTGGCTCCTGGGCACCCTCTCCAATCAATTTTCCATGGAGGCTGCAGAAGTGATCTTTTTAAGACATAAAATAGAGAGGCCATCCCCTGTGACAGGTAGGGCACAAACTCTGGGGACAGGGGGCTGAGTTTGAGCTGTGCGACTTTCGGCAAGTACCTGACCTTGCCAAGCTACAGTTTCCTCATCTGCAACATTAATGCTCCCTCCAAGGGGTATTGTGAGCATCAAGAGCATGAATACGTGAAAAGCATTCAGAACAGTAGGGGCCTTAGCGAATGTGTGCTGGTACCACGTTTCTCAGCTCTTCGGGAGCATATAGTGGCTCCCACCCCAGCCTGGAGATCTTGGCCCTGCCCATGCCTGGTCCTCCCACTCTTTCCCTCACTCTGTATATTCTGAAATCACCTGGTTTCCAGTTGCTTGTATACTCCAAGCTCATTCCTAACTCAGGGCCAGTATGCTGTTCCCTCTGTCCAGAATGCTTTTCCCCTTGTCCCTCCCATAGCTGATTTTTGGGTCTCTGTCCAGACATTATCCCCTTCAAGAGGCCCTCTCTCACTACCCTTGCCAATATCAGTCCCCCTTTGGGCTCTATTTTAGCCATTATTTGTTTTTTCTTGTTATTACACTTATTATAATAAATGCAGTCTTTTGGTTTTTTTCCTAATTTGCTGTTTACTCATTTTTTTATCTTATTTTTTGCGTCTGTCACTAGAGCACCATGGCAGCCTCAGCCTCTAGCACAGGTTGGGGAACTATAAGGTGCTCAGCCATTATTTGTTGAATAAGTGACTGAGCTCTAGAACATCAGCTGCCTTTAACATTTCTTGAGTGAATAAATGAATGGATAAATGCATAGCCACTGCCATCTGCTTCCCCCTCCATTCATTCCACCCACTTCTGACAGGCGAGCCCTCAATGCCTCACACTGACCATAGCGTTCTATCACTCAGAGGCCTTCCATAGCTCCCTCATACCTCTCTTCAGCAACCTCTCTCAGGTAGCAACCTGAGATCCCCCCATTAGTGTCCCCTCCACACTTCCCTCACCTCCACCTGCCCCATCATTTAACAAAACTGGATTCCCTAAGGTATCCTGAAAAAGGTCTGAAAGAGAGGGGACAGTACACTGAGGAGCTCCGAGGAGGGGCCAGGAGGTGAGGCTCTGTGGAGAAGTGGGTGTCGTAGCTGCTTCTCAAGGCTGACAGGGACAGAACAACAGCTGGGCTGGGCTTGGAGTGGGGGAGGCAGAGGGTGGCCAGCGCAAGGAGGAGCTTGAGCAAAGGTGTGGAGGGAGGTGGGAACCTGGTGGGCGGCTGGCACTCAGGGTGGGCAGGGGGAGCTGCGGGGAGTTGGGTGGGAACATTGGTGATGGGGATGTAGTCTTTCATGATTGACCTGCATGAGGCTGAAGGGGCAACCAAAGAAACTGGAGGAGGGGGCACTGAGGAAAGGGGGCATAACCATGGAGCCTCAGGAAGGGGTGCTCGGGTTCCTAAAGGCCTTCAACTTAGGAGCTTGGAGCTTGGGCTCAGCAGGCAACCAGATGGGACAGCTGACAGGCAGTGAACATTGCTCAGGGGCGGGACTAATACAGCATGGGGGTCTTCAGAGCCAGAGGAGGTGAGCTTTCCAAGGCAGGACTGTAGCATAGAGAGGAAGGAAACTAAGGATGGGACTCAGGACTCCCCTCTGGTGGCAGAGAGAGCAGAGATAGACGGCGCTACTGGAGGGGTGGCCTCTAGGTCCAAGTGGGGAGCATCCTGTGGCTGCCATAACAGGGCACCACAACCCACCCGTTTAGAACAGCAGGAATTTTATTCTCAGTTCTGGAGGATAGAAGTCTAAACTCAAGGGGCCAGCAGGACCATGCTCCCCACCTCTCCCCCTGAAAGGATTCTAGGAAGAATCTTGCCTTGCCTCTGTCAGGTTCCGGGCCTCCCAGCAATCCTTGGCACCTTGGATGTGGCAGTGTAACTCCCATCTCTGCCTGTGTGTTCACATGGCACTCCCCCTGTGTGTCTGTCTGTGTGCGCTCTCCTTGTGAGGACACCAGTCATGGATTTAGGGCTCACCCTGATCCGGTAGGACCTCATGTTAAATAATTACATCTGCAAAGACCCTATTTCCCAATAAGGTTACATTCTGAGGTTCCTGGGTAGACATGAATTTGGGGGACACTATTCCACCCATGTAGATGGAGTGGCATGTGGTGCCAGGAACGTGAGAACTGCAACCAGGCCTCGGTTGTGGGTGGGCCACAAAGAGAACCTTTTGAAGGGAGTCTTTCCCTGGAGCAGCCTAGAAGGGGTGAGTTGTGAACCGTGACGGTGTGCGCTGCTTTTTTAGGGAGTTTGGAGTGAAGGGGAGGAGGGGCCTGGTGGCTAGAGGCAGGGAAGTCAAGGAGAGCTTTCCCTTAGCCCAAGGGAGACCTGAGTGAGTCTTTTAGTCAGAAGAGGAGGAACTACCAGCAGTGAAGGAGAGAGAAAATGCAGTCAAGGAAAGCAAGGGCTCATGTACAAGTCTCTAAGAAGGCACTTTGGGCTCTTGGCCCAGCACCTTCTTTCTGAGAGGGGAGGAGAAGAGGTATGCCCCAGAAATCCTTATGCAGAGGGGAGGCTCATTCTAGAAAACCTCAGGAACCCTGCTTATCTTCTGTTGAGGATTCCCAAGGAGATACGAAAAAGGATTGCAGCTGGGGAGGGCCTCTCAGCTATTAAAGAGCAAGATTTATAGTGGCCCTGGGAGCCCAGGCCTGGAGATGACCTGAGATGCCAAGCATCAGAGGTCTGATGGGGGGCCCCGGCCTTAGAATGGCTGGCTTCTGCCTGGCTAGCATCTTTCCCGGGCTTACCTATCTGATTCTCACCCCAGCTTTGGTCTGGCCTTGGGCCCCTGGCCACTCCATCACACCTTGGTTAATCTGGATTCCTGTCTCCCTTACCTGTCTGGCCTCCGGAACAGGACTGCCCCTCCCCCCCTGCCCAGCCAGTCCTCTCAGCTCGTCCATACCCCTGGGCACACACCATTAGCTTTCCTGGGCCAGTGCCCCAAACAAGGGGCCTTGGAATGTGCAGATAGGACACCACCTGCACCCCTTGTGGGGTCACATCCCTTCTGCTCACCTCTTGGCCTGCCCAGGAATGACTTTGGCCTGTGCTAGGGCGAGGGTGCCTCCCCTGCAATACCCCAGGCCACAGAACTCAGCTATCGGAGGGCAGCAACTTTGTAACAGCCAACTATTCTTGGTTCCAGCCTGCTCGCTGCTACCAATTTCATGCCCCTGTAATCCAGGTAACGCTTTGCTGCCTCCAGCTACCACCCCCAGGCCTGAATCGCTTTTCCTCCCCCGCAGGAGCCGGGCTACCTCTGCTGCCTCGCTCTTGAGGTTGGGGCTGCACAAAGCTGCCTCATGAAGCTACGGGCACCCGGCACCAAGTTAGTCTACCGCAGCTCATGACTAATTTGCTGCACTTATTTCAAAGTGTCCAAATGGCGTTCAGGGGAGAGGAAGCTTAACTGGGGCCTTCCAGAGATAAACAGGCTCATTTCAGGGCCTCCGTGCCCAAAGAAACCTCTTTACCTGGACTCCGAGCCTGGAACTAAATTCTTCCAGAAGAGATGCTTAGCATGGAGCCTCTCAGCGTGGCGGAGGAAAGGAAACATTCCCCATCATAAAATGGGCCTCACATCTGGCCAGCTGGCTCCAGTGGGTTTTTAAATTGTGTTTGAAGAGTGTTTCTCCCCTTTCCTGGTATTCACAGGCTGGGCCAGAGTGTAACCGATGAAAATGAGTTTCCTCATCTCCACCACAAGTGATCAAGTGCCCTGTGCCCAGTCCACAAGTGGCTCCTCCATGCCTAGCTGGCACCTGGGGCCCCTCTGGGCCAGGGTCTGTCAAGAGGCTGGGTTTGGAGCCCCACTCCTACCCAACCTAGTGGAGTGTGTGGCTTTGCTGGGCTTGCACAGTCAGAAGAGAGGCTGGGAAGCCTGCCCAGTGCTTCCCGGCTATAATATCCTCTTTAACATGGTCTGTGCTTATCAGCGGACCGTGTCCATCCATTTTGGTGGTTGACAGAAGTGAGCACTTTTCTCTTAATCTTTTTCCTTTTAACAATACTCATATCCACAGGGCTGTGGAAATGCCCAGAAGAATGGGCAGTGGGGTTTGAGGAGAGGAAAGAGTTAACAGGCAGAGGGGAAAGAAACCCCTTAATTTGCTGGCTTGGGCAGGTCCCCTGCACTTAAGAGCTGGGCAGAGGGAAGGTGCCACTCTGATGGAACCATCAGGCTGGCTCCTGCTCACTGCTGGGAAGGCATTTGGACTGGTAGTCCTGGCCAGTGATCATCTAGTGATATCCTGCAATCCCAGTGATAGTGTTTGTGCTTGGGTGTCTGTGAGGCCAGCAGCCTCAGCTAGAGTGGTTTGTGGAGTGATGGTAAATATCTCCCCACCCCATCTCTGCCCTACCCTTGTCCTACATCAGAAGATCCGGCCCCCAGGACTTGCCAAGTATGCACCTCTGTGCAAGCATCCACCTCTTTCAGACTCAGGCTTCTTATCTGTGAAGTGGGAGCAATCTCAGCTCTGCCTTGCCCTCACAGGCTATGTGAAGAGCAAATGCACTAGGGTCTGTTCAGGCCACATATAAGCTGTTTTGTTCAGATGTCAGTTACCTGCCACTCTGCGAGGCTATCATTTCCATGCTTGGGTTACCTGGCGGGTGCTGAGGATGACCTTTGATATTACTGCTGCTAGAGGCCAAGCGCTAAGCCCTGTGAACCCTGGGTAATTGCTGAGTGCAGGGGGGCTAGTGAAGGGCAGGGGGATTGGATGAGACTTTTGAGGAGTTTTCTGTTCCTCAGAGCTGGGCCTCCCTTCACATTTGGTTGGAGAATTCAGAATGGTGATTGATGGGACCACTCTCTCTTTAGCACTCTGAGGGGCAAGATGGGTGATGTGGCTCTGTTCCTGCCTCTGTCCCAGTGGGTATGGATTGAACAGACAACAGTGGATGCTGAAGAAAGCCTCAGGGTTTGTTTCAACAAACTTGGATTGGAGTCCTAAATGTTAAAGAAACATCTCTCCAAGCCTTTGCCTCTGCTGTTCTCTCCTGTTGGAATTCTGTTTCTCTCTCCACTAGCATCCCACCTCCCCATATCTGCTTGGCAGACTTCCCCCAGTCTCATGGAACTACTGTGGAAGCGCCCAGCCCCCTCCCCCGGCCCACTGCACCTGTATCCTTTCTCTACAGCCATAGGATTACACCGGACTACATGCTCCGTGAGGGCATCGGGCACCTTGTCCTTTCTGTTTCATGCATCAGGCACCAGCACAGTGCTGGGCACACAGGGACTTGCCACATCTTTGATAAACAAAGGATGGGTTGAAATAGGAAGTGATGCTGATCTGGATAGACAGTGGCTTCGCAGCCAGACTGAGGGCCATGGGGTTACTAGCCTCTGGGTCCCCCACCAGCTGAGGCAGAGAAACCTACTGGGGGTGGCCCCTCATCTGTGTCCTGCCTGCTGCATCCATCCATCTTCCAGCCCTGCCTTCTTGCTGAATCACACACAGTCTTCTATCTGCAATTACGCAGGATCCAAACCAACCCCCAGGGCTGCTGGTTTTCTGTGGGCTGTATAAACAGGGCTGCCATGTTGCACAACTTTGAGGACTCCACTATATTACAGTCTGCAGGATGGTGCCCCCTGGGGTTGTGCAAACCATAACTCTGCTATCATAAGAGGTGGCCCAGTGCCATTGCCCTCCACTCCTCCGTGGCCACAGCTGGCCTTTGGGGTCCTTGGGTTCACCTCTGGAGGTAGAGACCATGTTCATCAACCATGTTGCAGGGCACCTGGTGGAACAAGTAACAGCAGAGCCTATTGAGGGAGCTCTCAAGAGTCAGGCCCACGTGGAGGTGAACTATGGCATGGATTATCCTAAAACATTGCATTACCTGAAATCACCCTATGGGATGGCGATTATGGATTGCTCTGGAGGGGGCAGTACTCTTCCCATTCCACTTGCAATGAGTTTGAACCAGTGTTCAAATGTCTTTCTCTTTCTTTGAGATGGAGAAGGTAGCCTTAGAAGCAAATGAAATGAACCCAGGAAGAAAATGCCAGCTGCAACGTCTGCAAAGTGTGGAATCAAGAATTGAATGCAGAGTCTTCACTGTGGGACATTTCTTAGGAAGGAGCCTGAGGCAACACCTTCTGTGCAAATACTGTCTCAGGGAGTGCAGTCCTGGGGAAGTAAGAGTATGGGAAAAGGGAAGTGAGGCTGGCATAGAAGAGAGCAAACACAGGCTGCGATATTTCTGGGCTGGCCACAGCTTTGCAGCCAAACACAGCTGGTTGCTCTGGCACAAGACTCCGCAAAGATGCCACGTGGAGCCCCCACATTTCAGAACAGTCTATTGGGGGAGAAGAGGGACAAGCAGTTTCTCTCTTGTTTCCCTCCCATTGCCTGCCTCTCATTGGTCAAAGTCTGTCTCTTAAGACTTTGCCTCCCCTATCTGTCACAGAGTGTCACCTGGCCTCTCCTCAGCCACCAGGGAGCAGGTGTAGCCCAAACAGTACAAAGGCACAGAGGTCTTTCCTGTTTGTTGTTAGCAGTAGCAGTGGCTTTATGACCATGGGACCAAGTAGCAAGGCAGATGGCCCAAACGGCAGGTGAGGTGAACAGATTTGGGGTGGAATGTAAACCAAGTTCAGTTTCTTGAAATCAGTGTGTGCCTCTTGCCTGAATGGTCCTAATTTCAGCAAAGGACTTGGTGAGGAAAGGCTGAGTGGACTGATGTAGTCAGAAGCATAACCTTTGTTTCCCTCAGGGGCAGACATACTGGCCTTCATGTCTGGCAAGAAGTTGAGTAAAATATCATGATCAGTTAGTTGTCCCTGTTTTTATTGAGGAACAGAATTAAAAAAAAATAATAGAGATTCTTTTTTAAATTAATTTTAAAGAGAGGAAGGGAGAGAGGGGGGAGAGAAAGAGAAGCATTGATTGGTTGTCTTCTGCATGTGCCCCAACTGGGGATCAAACCCGTAGCCTAGATATGTGCCCTGACTGGGAATCAAACCCACCACCTTTTGGTGTATGGGATAATGTTTAACCAACTGAGCCACACTGGCCAGGGCGAGGAACTGAACTTATTTATTTATTTATTTATTTATTTATTTATTTTAATATACCTTTATTGATTTCAGAGAGAGGAAAGGAGAGGGAGAGAGAGAGAGAGAAACATCAACGATGAGAGAGGCATTGATCGGCTGCAGCCCGCAACCCGGGCATGTGTCCTGACCGGGAATCGAACCCTGATCCCTTGGATCCTAGGTCAACGCTCAACGGCTGAGCCACACCCACCAGGTCAGGAACTGAATTTAAATTGCAGCAGGAAGGCTGCAGTTTCAGAAACACCCTGGTCAGTAGGAACTCAGCTATTTGAGACTCTCATTAATTAGGAATCTGTTGCTGCTTAACAAAATACTATAAATTTAGTGGTTTAAAGGAATACACATTTATTATCTCGCAGTATCTGTAGGCTAGGGGTCTGGGTGCGGCTTAGCTGGGTCCTTGGCTCAGTCTCAAATGGCAGCCATCAAGGGGTTGGCCAAGGCTGCAGTCTCATTGGAGGCTCGACTGGAAAAGGACCGTTTGCGTGCTGACTTGGGTTGTTGGCAGAAGTCAGTTCCTTGCAGCTGTAGGACTGAGAGCTTCAGTTTCTTGCTGGGTGTTGACCAGAAACCACTCTCAGTAGCTAGGGGTCGTCACCTGCCGTCTTTGTTGCCATGTGGGTTTCCCCAGCTTAGCCACTTCCCTCCTCCAAGCCGTCAAAGGAGGGAAAAAAGAATCCAGCAATATGGATGCTACCATCTTATGTAACATAATCCCATGCACATTGTCACGTACACCTGCCACCTTTGCTGTGTCTCTTGCTTAGAATTGAGTCACAGGTCCTGCCCAAACTCGGTGAAAGGGATCATACAAGGGAATGGACACATGAGGCTGGGATCATGAGACCACCTGAAGAGTCTGCCCACCACAGACAGCTCATTTTGCTAGAACTCTATTTACAAGCAAATGCAGCATATAAAAAACCACCACATGTTTATATTAGGAATTAGGTTTAGGAAGAAAGCCCCATGGGATGTGCTGAGTCCACCTACATCACCACCTGCAACTCTCATCTGTACCAGTAGAAAGATGGCCCCGGGTCAAGTTCATTCTGCCCGCCCACCCTCACCCTCATTCCCCCACCCTGAGTGCTCTTTGTCAAGTGGAGAAGTGGACTCAATCAGCAAAAAGGGAGCCGTAGCCTTATTCAGTTGTCAATGTTTAAACCTTCCCACATTAAAAGAACAATTTTCTGTTTATCAATAAACCCGAACATTCAGTTACTTAAGAAACCCCCATTCCTAAAACATCAGGCAATCTGAGCCTGCTCAAAAAACAGACAGAGGCTTTGTATCCTATGTGATGGTCGTGCGTGGACTTGCCACAGAATAAGCAGCCACTGAACGAAGGGCACCTCACTGCGGGGCTTGGATTGGGTGCAGTCTTGGCCCCCATCTGCAGCCATCTGTTCCTCTGGGCCTTTTTCCATTTCTCCCGCCTGGTGCCTGCCTTCCCCGCCTCACGTAGGCCCAGCCACTGTGTCAAGATGTAATTGACTGAGTGCCTCAGACCAGTCCAGGCTCTGCTGAGCCCATCAGGGCAGGAACAATGAGGTGGCACCTCAAAGGAAGAAGGCTATTTCTAAGGCTCATGGTCGATGGACCACATGAGCTGTGATTATCATTTTAATTGCAAGGCTGCCATGACCTTACATTCAGGGTGCAGATTTCAAAGACCAAAAGCACTCTGCAGGCTTAAAAAGGGACTGTGGAAGCATCTGTGCTTCAGACTAGAGGAGCCGGTTATGACGTCCTTCTTTCTCAGCCTCCACATTGCATCAGACTCCCAGAAAGGAGAGCTCTGACCCTCTGTTTGAAGGTCTGACTCAAATCCCACCTCTTCTGGAACCTTTCCCCAAACTCATACTCATTCCCATTCCCTCACATACTCAGCCCCCTCATTCCATTCCTCTACCTGGAATTCTCTTAGAACTCACTGCTCCTACCTTTGGTTTTGGGGGAAAAGATCACAGAATTCTAACCACTTCCTGTGGTGTTTAGAGATGATAAAAAACCTTCACAGTATCTTACACCCCCAGTGGTACACTCTGCTCTTAACTGGCAGGAGCACGTGTTTTGCACATGTTATTCTTTGTACTCGGCACATTTGTAACTCAAAATATTTCCTCAGGTAAGTTCAGTCTTGTAAGCTTTTTTAGGGTAAATGATATAATTCATATAAAGCCCTTGTATGTGACATAGAGTGAATGCTTAATCCATGTAAGCGTTATCACGGCTTAGAACCCTTCGTTGATGACCTGGGGCTCATGGCTTCATATACAGTGTCAAAGCCAAAATCTGTCAGCCCTGTCCAGTGTTTTGTTTCTTAGACGGGTATTCAGGGATAATACAGAAAATGCAGTGCACACAGTAAAATCTGCCCTAATAAGTGAGCAGTTCTCCAAGTTTTGAAAAAAAATACAGTTGCTGCCCAGCTTCTTTAGCCGTAAGTTCCAGCACATTATGATCAGGAATCCTTAATCTCCTCTGTGGGTTCATATACTCTGTCTGTAACACCCCTGCACTGCTTCCAGGAAATGCCCAGTTTCCTCATCTTGGCCGGTCCAGGAGCCACTTCCCCAAGTGGCTTTGACATTCAGTAGCCGCTCTATTAGAGGAGCCAATCCAGAATCAGAACAAAAGTTTCCCTGCAGGGATTAGGTATGTTTTTAAGAGGGCTCACTTTGTTGCAAGAATGTGGGAATGTGGTTGAGTCATAACAAAGCCCATTTGGGTAACTCTGAAATTTGGCAGTGGGCTAAGAAGGCTGATAAGGGCAAAGTTTTCCTTTGTAGACATACATTGAGTCCTGTCTCCATTGCCACATCCCTGGGTGGGGCAGGTTGAATAGGTGGGAGTGTGGGCTGCAGAGCATTGGAGACCTCTCTGAGGGCAGGGATAATGTTTGTTCCTTCCTTCTGTTCCTAGCACTTAGCACAGCTCATATTGGTGTCTGTATGTTGAGTCACCCAGTGAGCGTTCCTAGGTTGGAGACGGGGCATGACCATGCCGTCTTGGGGTAGATGTACCATCACGCGTAGGTATCTGAAGATAGTAGGGAGAAGCCCCACCAAGAGCACCCCTGTGTCTGTGCTGTGGTGGGCCCCCTCCCTTCTTCCCCGAGTAACCTCAGCAGCCTCCTCACCTCTGTGCTTACAGAATTACTTCGAGAGCTACCTTTCCATCGCTTCCACCCTGTCCTCCGTGCTGTGCCTCGTGGCGAACTTCCTGCTTGTCAACAGGTAGGCCACTTTCCTCCCTCTCTCAAGTCTGACCTTCATGTCCGCCTCTTCCCCTTCCCTTTTGTCTGTAGCTGCTGCTTTTCTGCCCATGTGAGTGGTGGCCGCCAAAGTAGGAGGCCAGCAGCTCAGACTCCTCCATGATGATTGAGGAGTCAGGTCAGTTACCTGGGGCCCTGCAGATGGAATGCCCAGTCAGGAAGCTGGACTTTCACTTTCTGGTGACACAGCAGCCATAGCCAGCAGGAGGCACGTGGGGACATGGGTCTTCTTCCCGTTTCCTCTCCAGGGAGCCTATCAGCAGCTGCCTGGGCTGTAGGCCTTACAGCCCAGGGACATCACCTGGATGTCAGGGCAGGGCCAGGAAGCAAGTCTTGTGGAAGTTGGTCTTCCAGGCATTTCTGAGAGCAATTTGAAGTAAAGAGCCCTGCAACCCATGAGTCTGGCTCTCTCTGTGTGGAAATGGGTCACCCAACTGCTCAGTGCTAAGCTGGTAGCACCATTTCCTGTGTCTACTGTTCACAAAGGGATCAGTAGGGAACTTCTAACACTATGTTAGTGAAGGGCTGGGAGAGAACCTCCATGTGGACACACCATAGAAGAGGGAATAATTTAGGAGACAGCCAGGCAAACTAGCATGGCCCTTAGACCCCACTGGGTGGCTGTTGCCATCATTTTCTTTCTTTTTTTTAATATATCTTTATTGATTTCAGAGAGAGGAAAGGAGAGGGAGAGAGAGAGATAGAAACATCAATGATGAGAGAGTCACCGATCGGCTGCAGCCCGCAACCCGGGCATGTGCCCTGACTGGGAATCGAACCCTGATTGCCTGGATCCTAGGTCGACGCTTTAACCACTGAGCCACGCCCAGCCGGGCTATTGCCATCATTTTCAAATTAGGTTTACAAGGCCAACAGCCCTAGCTACTTTGCCTGCATTTCCCCTAAGCTACTGCTAGGTGATAACAGTGGCTACGTCATGATTAAGAAACCTGAACTTGGGCACAGCCTACTGAAACCTTAGATCTCTAATGGCAAATCTGTTTTGCCCACTTTGCCCAGTTTGTAGTGATTGCCTAGATTTCTGGTTGAACAGGAGTCTAAGGCAAACCTGGGCCTTGGGGAGTGTGCTGTGATGGATTAGTGATGTCTTCTCTGAGTATAGGATATCTCTTAAGTGCTTTATGTGTGCTAAGCCTGCACAGGCCAGTCTTTCCAAACATGTTATGTATGCTATGGGGCTATTCTAGTGACCTGTTGCGTAAAAATTATCCCAAAGCATAGTGGCTTAAAACTATAACAGTAATTAGTATCTCTCATGATTCTGGGAATCAGCAGGCCCAGTTGGCAGCTCTGACTTGGTGTCTCTCGTGAAGACAGCTGGGACTGGAGTTGCGGGCCTCCTTGGGTACCCTGCCTCTCCCCTCCCCCCTCCCCGATAGTCTCTCACATGTTGGCCTCAGGTAGTAGGCCTTTTCACACATTGTTTGCGGGTAGTTTTTTATCGCACGCTCTACTACCAGTCAACGTAAAACGTATAAATACGTTTCCCGCATACAATGTGTTCATATTGTAGCTGAGGAACAAGAGCTCCAAGAGACAAGGGAGAAGATATGTGAGTTTTGTAACCTACTGTCTTACAGTCACATAGAGTCACTTCTGCTGTAATCGACTAGTCAGGCCAGTCACAAAGCCCACAGGTTTCAAGGGGACATAGACCCCATCTCTCAATGGAAGGAATGTTGAAGCATTTGCACCCATCTTAAAACCACGGTGCAGGCTGGAAGAGCAAGAAGGAGAATGGTGCTCCGATGGCCCAAGGGCCCTTAACCTGCCTCCTCATGCCTTGCCCTGGCACATGGGGCTACATTCCGTGTCTTAGCAGGTGAGAGTGCAGCCTCCAGAGACCCCAGCCCTGGAGAAGATGGAGGAATGGAGCTCAGAACAGAGCCAGGGGCTCCCTCAGCACTGCCAGCCCCTGGAGGGCAGAGCTGGGTCCCTGGCAGTGACTCCAAAGAGAAGGCATGAGGACAGGAAGGGGATGGAAGAAGAGGAGGACAGGGAAGGTGTAGTAGACCCATGTGAGGAGTCCCTCGGCCTCTCACTGCCCTCTCTCCTTTCCAGGCCTCTCTCATGATCCTCTGTCCACTCGCTCGCCAGGCCCTGGGGATAGGGGTTTGCCCATCTGGGCTAGCCCAGGCTCACATAAATGAGAGCTCCTGCTCCCTTCTTGATCTGGAGTCACTGTCTGAACTATAATAAGGGGTGATGCCTGGAGATCCCCTTGTTGTATCACTTAGGATGCACAGCATCCCAGGAGGGAGGCTGTGACGTTACTGATTTTCCAAGTGGAAATCCGAGATGTGCCCGAGACCACAGGGCACTGCCTCCTCTGTGGTTGTGAAGTCCAGAAAGTAGGAGCCATCCTAGGACTGGAGTCAGCAGTGGCAGGGAAGGTCCACCCTCAGGGTCCTGGGAGAATCATCTCTAATAAGAGCATTGAGAACTTCTGAACACTCATATCCTTTAGAGGAATTCCTTCCTCTCATCCTTGCAACAGCCGAGAGCAGAAAACATTATTACCTTGTTTTATAGGTGGGAAAACAGGCTCACAGAGGTCACATGGCTGCTAAGAGGGTGGAGCCAGGATTGGAACTGGCACCCTTCTCTCCCTCATCTGTGCTTGGAACCTCTGGCCCCCCTGCCCCCTAGTTCCCCAAGTTTTCCGCCCCTCCCTGCGGCCAGAGCCACACATCAGACCCTTCACCTGAGGGCTGGCCTCTGCCCTGGCTTTAAGCTGCTGGAAGGAGGTGGGTGGTTAGAAGGGTCTGGGTCTGTCTGCAGTGGGGACCATGGGCTTCTCCCAGGTCTGGTGGAGAGCTTGCTGGTGGGCTCAGCATTTCAGGCTTCCTCCAGAAGGGTCCAGCCTGCCCTGGGGCCTGCCCTTGCCCTCCCCTGGCTACAGGAAAGCAGTGAGGGCAATGTGGAAAGTGCTCCCAAGCCTCAGCGGGAAGATGCTTTGAGCATAAGCTGTTTTTTATTTAATGTGCGAGAATGAAATGTCTCGTGTTCTCGCCTCCTGGAGAACCCGCTTTCTCTCACTGGCTCATCCATAATCGCCAAGTGTTTTATTATGTTCAATCTGCAGCATCATAAATACTTATGAGGAGGATTTACATTTGGGAGACTTGTGAAGAAATCGGTCCCCTGGGGTCCTGGGCTCTCACAAGCAAGGGGGTCGGGGAGCTGGCAGCCTGGGTACAGCTGGCAACCCTCTTCAAGAATCTCACTTTAGTGTGATGCACCCTAGGGTCCAGGGGCTGTAGCAGTCCTCTTGGCCTTCCCCTGTTCCGGAGCAGAACCACCAATACCAGGGCAACACTTGTCAAAACTTACCCTAAAACCCCAACAGCGTCATCATCCTCTGGGCCACTCTCCCTTCCTGGGGTGGGAGAAACAGTGTGAAGCCAGTGTGCCCTCATTAGTGCATGTGGGGTAGGCTGGCCCAAGCACATGTCACAAAGCTTTATGAGCATTGAAATAGCCCCAGGTGAGATCCCCAAGGGCCTGGGCCCATGGATACGGCTTGGAGGAGAGTGGGTTATGTGGCCTGTCATCAGCAGGCCAGAAGGAGGCCCGTGCTGGTGAGGGGCCTTATGAGGAGGTGGAGGAAAAGGTGGCTTGAATGGCTTTTTTATTGCATGTGGCATATACCTCCTCACCCCTCACTCTTTATTCCTCTCCCCAACCTGTGGGTGCAGGGTAAGAAGTCCCCCAGCTCTCGCACCAAAGCAACCGTCCTATTCAAGTAACTACCGACTGTGTGGTGACAGGCACAGGAGAGCTCCTGTGAGGCCAGCAGGACTCCCGAGGTGCACTTTTCCTGCAGCCTCTGTGAGGAGGTGGCTGGAGGTAGAAGCTATTCCCAAGGCTGGCTGGAAATGCCGCAAGGTGCCCATAGCTGTCTCCCCACCATGCTGAGGGGGTCCAGAGGCAGAGTGACTGGGAGGTTCAGGCCCAGTGTAAAAGCCGCCCCTGCACGGCTGATACCCTTGCTTGTCAATTTGTATATCCAGCAGATACTTGCCAGGTGCCTGCCAGGCCCCGTGCCAGCCCTAGGATGATGGCTTAGATAGGCCCTGTTCTTGTGTAGCTCCTACCTTCTGGTCTGTCCTGTCCCTTCTTTTTGCCCCAAGGAACTGTTAAAACATTTGGGCATTTGTTCCCAGCCTCTTTCTCCACTTGAATGTCTTTAGGTTTAGAATCATTAGCTAGAAGGACTGAATGTTACCTTATCCAGCATCTTCTTTTTCGAGATGAGGAAACTGAGGCCCAGAGAGGTTGACTATTTGCTTGAGGTCACACAGTGAGTTGGCAGAGCTGGCCAGGGCTCCAGTCTCCTGACTCAGGCTCTGTGCCCCTGCAGGCTCTTATTTTGGGGGTGGATGGGGGAAGTATAGTTGCTGAAGAGGGAAGGGGCACTGCGTGGCAGGGTTGAGTGTGTAGGATCACCCTGAGCATCAGAGTAAGGCCTGACCACCAGCCTCCAGGGCGCCTTACATAGATACTCGGGGCCCCCAGGGGTCCAGGTGCTCCAGCTGGCTGCCCACCAGCTTGCCCAGGCCTAGACCCCTGCAGGCCCTGGGAAGATGTGTCTCAGTGTGGGGTTCCCCAGAAACACACCCTGGAACAAGGATTTTATTTAGTAGTAGTTTATTTGGGAAGTGAAGGTAAGAGAGTGGGGAAGGGAGACGGGGAGGGAAAGACAGGCAATAATGAATGCCTTGCTAAGCCAGCTCCCACAGAGGGTGACCAAGCTTGACCTGTTAGGGAAGCTGTGGGAGCTAGTGTGGAACACACCCAATGGGAGCAAGCTGGGGCATTTGTCCACCCACTTCCTGAGCATTGGTAGAAGTTTGCTTTAGCAGGTGTTAATTACCTGTCACTTGCAGCCTGCTTCCTAGTAAGAGGGAGGACACATGGGCAGGGCACCCTGAGCACGTAGCTCCCTAGCTGGAAACCCTGATGTATAGCTCTTTGTTAGCTGGCACTCTTAGTAAGAAACAAAAGGGGTTTTCTCATTCTTTACCTGGAAAGTTAAAGTAAGGTCTGCCTCTAGGCACTGCTAGAGCTGGGGCTCTGCAGACCTGGGTTCTAGTCCCAACTTCCCACAAACTTAAACCATCCCTTCAATTCCCTGGGCTTCCTTCTGCCCCTTACAAAGCAGAGGCCGCACCTGCTCCCTTCAGCTGGATCAAAAGGAAACTCAGATTAACCTGGGGCCACAAAAGCACTTAGAAAAAAGTCCTTTCTTGCTTTTCATGTCCATCATTTCACACCTATTTATGTACATATTTTTCTTACCTTATAAGTCTTTTTTTTTCTTCCCCTTATCCAAAAAATGAAAGAAAGAAATTTGTGTATAACTAATCTGGCTTTTCTCCTATCCCTCACCCACTGGTTAGCAGGAAAATTAACTTAACTTCCAATCCGGTTTAAAGCTTAGTGTAATCTGATTATTTAAACAGCCTCTTTATTATAATTATTTTTAAACAGCCTCTTTAGATGATGTTCTCTCTCCCTGGAATAAGAATGTGCAGTTTCTCTGAGAGTCAGCCTTCCCTGCTTTCCCCTGAAGGGCAGTGTCTGGGCAAGTTAGGGGCTGGGAGGAGTGTAGGGCTTACATTCGGGATGAGAGGTGGGGCAGGGGAGCTGGCCCTGCTCGGCACAAGCTTGGCCTCAGCTGCTGCCCACGACAATGGAGACCATCCAGGAGAATCCTTCTGTCCTGGCCATTTGTTCTGGCCTACCTTTGTTTCCTTCGTTCCAGGGGAGGGACTAGAATGTCATTCTGAGAGCACAGGCTGCAGCTAGACCTCCTGGGTTCACAGCCAGATGACCTTGAGCAAGATCCTTAGCTTCTCTGACCTTAGTTTCCTTATCTATGCACATGGGATAGGTAAGAATACCTATCTGTAGAGCTGGTATGTGAATTCAACAAGTTAGCATAGAAAACACTTAGGAGGGTACCCGGCACAAATTAAGTACTGAGTGTTTGCTGTGATGACAATGACGGTGATGATGTTTTCCCTTTTTCTACCCCCTCTCCTCCCCACTAAGTTTTGGAGGATGCAAGTCCTGTGGGTAGTTACTCTGTTAAACACTAGACAAAGCCAGCAGGAGCTCATGGCAGGAGCAGACAGGGGCTTGCCCCCAGAGCCCTCATGTTCTGTCCTGAACCTCACAGCAAGACAAAAAGAAGCAGTGTCCGCCGAGCATGTGCCCTGAGCCAGACACTGCTCTCTGCACTCTGCACACACCCCTCAGAGATCCTTGCGACCACTTCTGCAGGTAGATCCATTCTCCTCCCTGTTATACAAATGCAGAAGCTGAATGAAACCAGAGCAGTTGAGTCACTTACCCAAGGCCACACAGCTAGTGTGCTGGGAGGGGCAGGATGCAGACTCAGGCCCAGTCACTGAGCCCACCTGCTTCCCCTAAGAATGCTCACCAACCTCAGCCTGGCATGGGGCCCAGAGGGGGTCTCTAACCGTGTCTGACATCTTCACCCTAGAGTTCCAATTCATGTCCGTGTGCTGGCCTCACTGACTATCATGCTGGCCATCTTCGTGGTGATGACCGTGCTAGTGAAGGTGGACACCTCCTCCTGGACCCACAACTTCTTTGCTGTCACCATCGCCTGCATGGCCATCCTCAGCGGCACCTCCACCATCTTCAATAGCAGCATCTTCGGCATGACGGGTTCCTTCCCTATGAGGAATTCCCAGGCACTGATATCAGGTGAGAGCTGGGGTCCAGACAGTTTAGCTGACCAGGTTAGTCCTCCTGGGCAACATATGAAGGAGCCAGAGGTGAGCATGTGACCACCCTTCTAGAAAAGGAAATGAGTGTTAGGTGTGTTTCCAGGATCTATTGTATAACGAAGCACCCAGAATTTAGTGCCCTAGAGCAATAACAGTTGTTTATTTTGCTTACAAATCTGCGATTTGGGCAGGAGTTGGTAGAGACAGCTTTCCTGTGCTCCATGAGGCATCAGCTGAGACAGCCCTACTGGGGCTGGGGATCCACTCTTGGGATGGCATGCTTGCCTGGCTGGCACGTTGGTGCTGGCCATTGGCTAGAAGGTCAGCCAAGGCTGGGGCTGGGCCCAGGGTCACTTCCACCTTAGCCATAAGCCCATCTGGATTCAAGAGAAGAGAACACAGACCCACATTGTCTCAGTGGGAGCGTATGAAAATTATACTGTTGGAGAGCAGGCGGGAGGGAGGACAGAGCTGCAGCCGCTTTTGGAAAACAGTCTGCTCCCAAAAGCACATCCTGAAACGGCAGTCCTTTCTTTCCCCTCCTCCTCCCCCTTTCTCTTCTATCCCCTCCCCTTCTCTTTATTTTTCCAGTCCCTTACCCCCCCCCTCCCCTTCCTCCTTTATGATTTTATAGAAGACCTGCTCTGTGCTAGGGCTTCAAAGATGAATAAGACTCAGCCTCTCAGGAGCTGACAGCCTAGTAAATAAACTTCCGTGCCCTGGACTTGGGCATTCTGTGGGGGTGCTGATGTGAGATGTGGGCCAACCCCTTTAGCTGAAATTTTGATGCTAACCCTAAGCCTGTTGTTTAGCCCTTAGCAGTTCTGTTCTCTCACCCAGATGTCCCAACAATAGAAAAAGGAGCCCCGCCAATAAGAATCTGTGCTTTCCCAGGAGACCAGCACCCCTTAAAGCAAGCCTGAGGCTCATTCAGCGTCCCCACATGTCCTGTCATGTGAAGGAGGGCTGTGAGCATTTTCCCACTTGAGAAGAATTTCACAAAGAACCCGCTGTGTACCCATAGTGAGCAATGCCAGGCAGTATGTGGCAGCGATGACAAATTCCTGGACAAGCGTATGTCCTCTTCCATGCCTACACCAGTGCCAGACATCACTAATCGATCTGTATCTTTCCTCCTGTGCCTCTAAATCCTTCTCAGCACAGCACTGGGGGCAGTTACTGCCAACGGATTAGAGTTAGATGTGGCCTCAAATCTCTTTGCTATTTTTGATATAGGATTAGGAGTTAGGCTCTATCCTGGGAAGCCCTTGGGCCCAAAATGAAATAGGAACGGACACTTTACTAAGTTTCCAGAATGTAATCAATATATTGTATCAATGCTTCAAGAAGGCCGTGCCTAGAGTGAAGGAATGGCCAAAAATGCTAGATTTAATCCCTTCTGTCACCCCTGTCTCAGAAAGAGGCTCTTGTCCCCTCACCTCCCTCCATCCTGCAGGAAGATATATTTTTCAATATAGCACCAACCTTGCTTGTTACATCTGGGGGGCCAGTGGCCAAACAACACCTTGTGTGTTGGCAAGGGTCCTTCAGGCTCATTTGGCACCTGCAAATCTTCTAGAGAAGGGGGATGGATGCTCCATGAACTTTTCACAAAGTCCAGCTTTGAAAAAGTGTTGAAATGCAGTACTCACACTTCTGTATTAACTACCCCGGACCCTGAGCCATTGTCGTCACTGTGTGCAGTCCCAGTGGACACCTGTCACCCTGGAAAGTCCCAAGTGTCCACTCTCCTGGAGGCCCAGTGCCACCTCACCAGCCCCTGTTTTTTCATCCTGAGGAGCCCATCTGTGCATTCTGCCTGCGTTGGCATTTGAGGAACAATTCATCCGTTCTGTACTGGTATTTTTTTTTTAAAACCCTCATTTGCATGTATTTCCATAACTGATGAGATAAAAGTAGGGAGTCATGAAGGATGAGCTCCCGGAGGCCTGGTTTGTTGTTGATGATAATATTGTAAATTCTCTACAACTTGGGAAGAGAGAGAGGAAAGTCAATAGGCAGTGATGTTAGATCTTGTCCCCGGGGCAGCCAGGGAACATCTTACTGAGTTTAACCCCAGTTCTTACAAAATGCTCAGGTGGGGATTACAGCTTCTCAGAAGTTGGCAGCCTCTTGGCAAAGGGTTTACCCTGTTGTTTCTGCTTTGATGTAGGAAGGACAGAAATAACCAGACACCTAATTAAGAATCGGAGAGGATTTATATGGTACTTCTCCGTATCAGGTATTCTTCTGAGCACTTTACATGTAATAATCCCTTTAATCTTTATAACAGCCCTCAGAGGTGGGTTTTATTAACATCCCCACTTTAAAGATGAGGAAATGGGGGACACAGAGAGGTTACATGACTTTCTGAAGCTCACACAGCCAGAAGTGATAGAGCTAGAACTGGACTCAGATGTTCTGGTTCTGGAGTCAGTGCTCTTAATCACTCTTAACTTTATTTCTTTGCCTTCCTTCAAATCCCAGCCTGTGGCTAATAGAGCTCATATTGAGAAGTTTGGGATCATCCATCAGTGCCATGGGCTGGCCCCTGCAGAGCCACAGAGATGTCAGGCAGAGATGGGTGAGGCAGTGATGATGGGCATTGTGGGGGACAAGGGCCAGAACTGTCCCTCTCCCACTTCTGCTCTGTGGTGCCCAGTCAGAGCCGCCTAATAAAAGGGCACAGCGCTCCATGCCTACATGGAGCAGTTTGCTGCTTGCTGTTTGCAGTCGGCTGCTTCTTGCTTCCTTGAGACTCGAAATTCATTCATTCAGTCAGCTGATCCAGCAGAGTCACCGAGTGCTGGCTGTACTGATACTCATGGTTGTGTCTGTGGTCTGTACTTTCTCTGTTCAGTGCACCACTCCCCTCACTACAGTCTCATGTGAGGGCAGGGCGAGCATTAGCCCTGCTTTCTAGGCGAATAAACAGAGGCAGAGAGGAGTAAATGATCTGCTCACAGGTGTAACACGAATAACCCTGATTCTGGGCCAGCAAAAGTTGATTACCACGTTTGGAGGGTTCGACAGAAAAGGAAGACACATTCCTTCTCCCCCAAACAACTGCATGATTGTGGCAAATAGAGGACTGGCATTTGTTGAAAGTATTTTGTGGTGGGCCCTTTCCAAACATCATCTCATTCAAATCCTCAGAGCAGCCATGTGAGGCGGGTGCTGCTATCCCCATTTTACAGATAAGCAGACTGTGGCTCCAAAATGTCATGTTAGCACCCACGTCACAATGAGCAAGTGGCAGTCGAGGGTCAGACATACATCAGTTTGGGTCCTGGACCCCTGGGTCCAACCACATTTTTCTGCCTCCTCTGTTAGATAGTAGTGAAAGGAGCCATGTGGTCACATGGGCCACAGGCCAAAGCCTTGGCAAGAGAACATTCCATGGGGTAGAGCAGTGGCATGAGAGTGTGAGTGTGTAAGAGTATGATGGTGTATGTGTGTGAGTATATATGACTGCGGATATGTGTTAATATGTATGTGTGTGGGAACATGTATGATAGTGTATGTGTGTGAGCATATGTGTGCATGGGATAGAGTGAGTGTGCGAGTGTGAACATGTGTGATGGGGTGTGTGTATGGTGTGTGTGTATGTATGACAGTGTATGTGTATGAGTATATGTGTATATGTGATAGACTGTGTGAGTGCAGACATGTCTGTGATAGGGTAGGTGTGTGTAGTGTGGGTGTGTATGGGCATGTATGTTTGTGGGTGTGATAGTGTGTGTGAATATGCATGCACCCATGTGTTCACATGTCCACGTGGTACCACAGTTACCTTGGGATACGAGGTAAGTTCCTCAGTCCAGGGTGGGCAGCACCTGGGCTTTGTAATGGGTAAGGGCTGCCCAGGTCAGATAGCCTGGCTCTGGGGCAGCGGGAGAGCCTGTGCTTAGACATTCCCTGAGCCTCTCTCCCAGTTTGGATGGTGGATAATTTGAGCGGAAGAGTTCTCTGAGGCATCCTGCCCCTGAATCTAAAGTTTCTGACCCCACCAAAAGGGTAATAAAGAGAGATGGAGGGTCAAGGGTTGGAGGTGAAACCAGAAAACAGGCAAAACCTTGGAGGCCATTTGCCACCTCAGACAGCAGCCTCTTACAGGCCCATCAGAGAATTGGGGCCAAGGATGTGAAAACCCTCTTAGAGTCAGAGCTCACGGCTGCAGAACCGCTCCATGTCCGCCAAAGATCCAGGACACTACGGGAACTGCAGCATTTTTCTCAGCAGGAGAAACTTTGATTCTGTTAAACTTGAACAGAGAGGAGGCAGGCCTGAGGTGCAGGGAAGATGGACCCACCCCGGCCTTCTTCATGGTGTCCTGTGCTTTCTGCAGGAGGAGCCATGGGTGGCACCATTAGTGCCGTGGCCTCCCTGGTGGACCTGGCATTGTCCAATGATGTGACGGACAGCACCCTGGCCTTCTTTCTGACTGCGGACGTCTTCCTCGGGCTCTGCATTGGGCTCTACCTGCTGCTGCCCCGGCTGGAGTATGCCAGGTGAGGGCCCGCTTCTTGCTCTCTCAGTTCATTCTTTTTTTTTAATTTATTTTTTTATTGTTGGCAATAAAAAATGTCCCCCATGTTTACCCCGTTGACCCCCCCACTCTACCCAGACTGTACTCCATCCTGCGCCTCTACCACACTATTGTCAGTGTCCATGGGCTATGCATATATGTATACAAGTTCTTTGGTTAATCTTTTATGTGGCTATATATTTTTATTATTTACTGGCAGTCTATCATCTAATTAGGTGGCATGTTTGTTTCCTTGTTTATTGCCCATCTCCCCGCTGGAGTGTGAGCTCCCTGAGGACAGAAATTGTGCAGATTTTGTTCACTGCTGTGTCTTGGTACCTTGAGCTGTGCCAGGCTCATAGTAGTTGCTCAATAAATTGGCTCGCCAGTTGGATGTGAGAGGTTGGCTTGGTGCCACATCCTTGAGCAACTGGAGTTGCAAGTTTTTGGGCGGGGAGGGCAGGCGGTGGAAGGAAACCTGAGGAAAAAGAATGATGAATAGAAGCTCCGTTCACTGAGCACCTCCGCTGCCCCCGCATTGTGCTCAGCTTAGCCCGATGGCTCGTTTCTCATTTAATACTCACACACCTGTTCCTTTTAGGATGCAGCACCACAATGTATCGTGATTGTTACCATTCACATATGAGAAAACCTGGCACAGAGAGGTTGAATTACTTGCCTGAGTTGCACAGCCTGTTGGCAGCAGCATCAGAAATTGAACCCTACTCCAAACCTGTCTTTTTAACCACTGTCCTTTCTACCCTGCAGGACCTCTCTTCTTGCCCTAGTCTCTCTTTTGTCTCTCTCATTTCTTTTTCTTTCTTACTTCCTGCTGTTCTTTAAAAACAACTCTTGACTTTTTCTTGTATTTTTTTTTTCAATACATTTTCATATCCATTATCTCATTTGATGTAGGAAAGGCAGGAATTGTCTTCCCCATTTTAGAGGTGAAGAGACAGAGGAGGCCAGGTGATTGACCTTTGGTCCTACAATGTGCGAGCCAGCAGAGCTAGGGAAAGATCAGGTCCTGGCTCTGCCCTTTTCCACGGAAAACCTATTTTGCGTGGTGGCATTGAGCTAAGCCACTCCCTTACACACTTTCTTCATTTATTATACATGAAGACTGTGCACAGTTGTTACAGTATTTTCCACTTTACAGATGAGGAAACTGAGGCTTTGGAGAGTTAACAGACATGCCCAGGTTGCACATCTGGTGAGCTGCAGGCAGGGATGTGAACCCGGAGCTGTTTGCGAAGCTGCACTCTTTCCACTGCATCCTGTCATAGCTCTGGCTTGTGACTTCAGGGTCTGTCCTCATCATTCATTCCTCCTGTCCCTGTGAGAGAGTCGCCTCACTAATCACCAGAGCCCCAGTCCTACTAGGGCCGGTTGGTTTCCCCAGGCTGAGGATTGTTATAACCTCAGCTGGCCTCAGCAGCTGCAGGAGGGTAAAAGGGGCCTGAGCATCCTGGCACGGTGTCCCCCAGGTGGCTGTAGATCTAGAGCTGCCTGTCCTATCCCCTGTTCCTTTAAGGCCATCATCAGAATTGCCCAGGTGTGCTGCATGATGATGTCCTGTGAATCCTGGGCTCTGGCTGGCTCACTGTCCCCCAGCACCCATACACTGCCTGGCATCTTGTCACAGCTGATTAATTATTTTGAGTCACTGACTGAACAGAAGGCAGGAGGTTCCCACCACACCTTCTGCTGTTTCCCGTGTCCTGTTTTTAGAATGCTTCACATGGGTCTGTTTCCAGCGGGGTGGCCAGCCTTTCCTGTTTGCCTGGGACCGAAGGTGTTCTCAGGATGAGGGGCCTTCAGTGCTGAAACCAGGACAGCCTCAGGTGAACCAGGACAGCTGATCACCCCGGATTTCAGACTCACCTGAACAGGCCCAAATCCTGCCCAGCTGAGCTTGTGAGAGAAAACACCCAGAGCTCTACTGTCCCATGGAAGCTTCTATTTCTTTGTTGATTAACACTTTGGTCAAGACTTTGGGGTTTATAGAAACTCAGCTGAGGATGGAGCTTTAGAAGGAGCTGCACTCCTGGGGCTACTCAGACTAAATCTTACTTAGAAGGGAGCCCACAGGTGCTGCAGTGGGAGGGCTAGGCTGCCTCATCCCACCCGGGAGGAACTGAGCCTCACACAGTGTTGAAGGCTGGTGACCTTGATAGAATGAGATGAGCCAGATTTGGAAGAATTTATGAGGAAGGGCTTCAACCAGAGGAACTTGGTAGGAGCTTCCTCAGAGCAGACTTAGGGCAAGGACCTGACACTGAGTAGAAGGAGATATAAGAATATTTCTTTCCATAAATAGTGATTGTGAAACAAGACAGGGTTCAAGGCCAAAGTCCCTCTTCAGCATCACATGGAAATGTGATCATGGGGAGGAATCCTCCCACTGACCTGCTTGTTATCTATAGGCTCTTAGGATGGGAGGACTGGCAGGGATTGCAAAAACTCATGGCTACAGACCCCCATTTTGCATAGGAGGAGACTGAGGCCCAAAGAGGGGAGGACCCAGCTTAGGATCACACCAGGAGGCAGAGCAGGACTGAAATCAGAACCCAGCTATCACCACACTGCTGTTCTCCCACTACCACACACAAAGCCTTGTGTTTGAGGTATCTTACTACAGTTAGTCTGTGTCTCTTGGTTTTCAGATATCTGAGGCCCAGAGAGATTGAGTGACTCAGACAAGGTCACACAGCAAAGCAAAGTGACCCAAGCCTTTTCTTCTCTGATCAGAGTAGCAGAAATTGAAAAGATTGATAATATTCAGTATTGAGTATATGGGAGAAAAGACACCTTTATAGGCTTATCAGTTCTATCAAAAATTATATTTTGAAGGCTAATCTGTGTCTGGAGATTTAGCTGGAAAAAGCCAAACATGGTTCTTGCCCTAGCGAGCTGTCTTCTATTAAAGGAGACAGAAGCTAAACCAGTAAACTAACACAATGATTATAAATTGTGGTCAGTTTTTTAAAAGAAATAAATGGATACTGTCATAGAGGTTAAAAGGGTAGGGTAGGTGGGTCAAACAGAGTAGAGATATATTCGTCCTACTTGTTTGGAGAGCAATTCATCAATATCTGTCAAAATTTTAAAGGTACAAACCCTTTTTTTTTAATCTTTATTGATTTCAGAGAGAGGAAGGGAGAGGGGGAGAGAGAGAGATAGAAACATCAATGATTGGCTGCCTCCTGCACGACCCTGACTGGGGATCAAGCCTGCAACCCGGGCATGTGCCCTGACCAGGAATCAAACCACATCCTGGATCCTAGGTCAATGCTCAACCGCTGAGCCACGCCCAGCTGGGCTAAAGGTACAAACCTTTTGATCCAACAGTTCCTCTCCTAGAAATCTGCCCTAGTAAAATACTAATATACACATGCAAGGATTTACATATAGGGCTATTCATGCACCATTATTTGTAGCAGAGAAAAACTGGAGCTAACCTAAATGTCCATCAGTAGGGGAGCAGTTGAATTGTATGTTCATATAGTAAAATGCTATGCAGCAATGCAGCAGAGACATAGAGCCCTGTTTCCTCAAGTGACAAGATGGCCACATAATGTTCTTTAGACAATTACATGTACGCATTTATGTATAATAGTTATGTATGTATGTAGGCAATTATGTGATGTATTTATACATTACTTATATGTTTAGGAATTATACTGTTGCGGAAAGTTTTCAATATGTATGTTTGATGCTACTTTTGCTTAAGAAATGTAACTGGGGCAGGGAGGTGTGGGGTATTTGCACGTGCGTGGAACAATATACCCGGACTTCTAATGAGCAGTACCTCTGAGGAGTGAGACTCGAGATAAGAGTTTTCGTTCTGCTCCATCATTTCTCTCCTGTGTTAATCGGGTTCATTACATCAAGCATGTATCACTTTCATAATTTAAAAAATTTGTATTTTTTAAATGCTATTTTATCTCTGCTCCTCCCCTCAAAAAAATGAAACAAAAGACTAGTGAGCTAAGACTGGAGCCCAGGCTCGACATATGTTGGTCAGAGCTGGTTTCCTCTGTCCCATCTTGGGGTACAGCCACCACCACAGAACAGCGGGCTGGATGGAGCCCAGCCTTTCAGGCAGTATCAGGACAGGCAGGTGGGAGACTGCCAGCTTCCATCCTGCAGCACATATGTCACCTGAGAGCATCCTGGGGCTGTGGACCATCAGGGGCTTGGGCTTTACACACTGGGCATAAAGGTCCCCTGCCTTGTCCCTGGGAATGCCACATTTTCTTTCTGGGGCCTTTTGACCACGTGCCTTCTCCCCTGGCAGGTACTACATGAGGCCTGTTTGGCCGGCCCACGTGTTTTCTGGTGAAGAGCAGCCATGCCAGGACTCCCCCAGTACCCCTTTGGTGTCCCCGAGGCCCAGCTTCTCCCCAACGCCACCTCTCTGTCCCATCCTAAAGAAGACAGCTGGCCTGGGCTTCTGTGTCATCTACCTCCTCTTCATCACCAGCGTCATCTTCCCCGCCATCTCTACCAACATCGAGTCTCTTGATAAGCGCTCGGGCTCGCCGTGGACCACCAAGTTCTTCGTCCCCCTCACTACCTTCCTCCTGTTCAACTTTGCTGACCTGTGTGGCCGGCAGATCACAGCCTGGATCCAGGTGCCAGGGCCCAGAAGTAAGGTGCTCCCCGGGCTGGTGCTGCTCCGGACTGGCCTCGTCCCCCTCTTCGTGTTCTGTAACTACCAGCCCCGCATCCACCTGCAGACGGTGGTCTTCCTGTCCGACATCTACCCGGTGCTATTCAGCTCCCTGCTGGGGCTCAGCAATGGCTACCTCAGCACCCTGGCCCTCATCTACGGGCCTAAGATCGTGTCCAGAGAGCTGGCTGAGGCCACCGGAGTGGTGATGTCCTTTTACATGAGCGTGGGCTTGGTACTCGGTTCAGCCTGCTCGGCCCTGCTTGTGCACCTCATTTAGGAGGGGGCAATGGCCAGAGGATTGGTGCTTCCCCGTGCTTGGGGGCTCGGTGAGATGGGCAAGACCAGCTGTGAGGGCTCAGGCACCATGCAGGGAACATGCAGGGAGGGCTGGAGTTGGGCTCGGTGCAGAGAGCAGAGCACACCTGGACCTCATCTGCCCCCGGGGAGCTGGTAACATGGGCTGTCTCTGTGGCAGGCAGAGACATTCCAGATACTTTAACAGAACACTCCTGAGACCTGAAGAAGACCAAAGACATCTGAATAAGACACAGTTACACAGGCACAAGGTGGGGAATCTCTTCCCTAGCGGCGACAGTTACATTGCGCCTTTCTGTATAGCTTCCTGGGGGACTGTGTGGCCAGTGTTCGACTCAGTTAAGTGCCAAAACCCAGCCTTGCTCCTAGCAGCTGACAGCAAGATGTGAGACTTCTCAGCCCTCCTTAACTGGACAGGTCTCCCTGGAAAAGAAGTCCCTGTGGAATGGCCAATCTTTAGGTCTAAGACCCAAGCCTGTGCAGACCCTGCTTTCTGTGGGTGAGAGAGCACCTACCAGCCAGACTGGACCAGCAGAAAGACAGGCCTTCCAGGAGCCCTTCATTCCTTAAACTCGGGCTCCAGAAAGCTTCCCAGCACTAGAGACGAAGCATGTCAGGCCTGTGTTTTCAAACAGGGATCTTTAAAGTGGTCTATGGGCTGGGTCAGGGCTGGTCATTTGACATTGATGTTTACAACATGGTCATTGGTTCAAGGGCATAATAAATACCTGGGTATTTAATGAACTGTCTTTATTAGTCAGGGTCTTGAAGGGAAAGAACATACTTAAAATGGGTAATTTGAGGATATTTGAAGAGTGGGTGTAGGACACTTGTGGGTGGGGGCACATTTAACCCGCTGTGACCTACAAGAGGTAAATTTCCTCCCTTCCTCCCATCTCCTTCAATCTCCTCCCAGGCCCTGTAGCCTGAACCACAGCCAGGGAGCAGTCACAGGTGCTGGAGAGTGGATGGAGAGGCAGAAGGTATTCAGCTCAGAATGGGGCCATGAGCCCCTCCACATTCATCGGTTTATTTGCTAACATCAGTAGAGCCCTGAAGGTTTGTTCAAAAGAATGTTGCTTAGTCCTGGGTAGTCATGTATTTTGAACCTGTTGTTTCAAAAGGCGATCTGCAGATTCTGTGCCCCCCCCACCACATTTGCCATCACCTGACATGAGTAGTGATTTATATTTTCTTTAGGTTCCTTGAAGGCTTCTGCAAGTCTGTTCCTTGGGGAAGGAGGCTGGCTTGGGAATCAGAGAAAGGAACTAGATCAGACCAGGAGTTCTTTCTCAAGAGTCCTACAGAAAGAACAGAGAGCTTGCCCCCAAGAAGCGGCAACCCTAGAGCCATGAATGAGCCCGCTGCTCTGGAGTGCGCTGGCTCTGTGATGTCCTGCAGACGGCTGATTACACTGGGATGCAGGCAGTAATCCACCCAGTGGCAGCAGTTTACGTTCCCTACCGTCTCAAGCTGCTACACACTCCCTCTTCTTGGGCCAGAGAATTAAAGAGAACACCCTTGAAAGGTTTCTTGAAACTTGATACCTAAAAAAATACATTGAAAAACATTTTAAAATAAATTCTTCCCTCTCCCCCTTGCAGGAGCCTAAACCGCCCCCCCCCCTTGGTTTTTTCACCAACTTGAGTGCTGTTGACTATTTAGGGCATCCATCTGGCCCGTGACTCATTTCAACTTCAGGTGTTTTACAAATGGGTAGTATGTCTGCTTTCAAATAAAACAGCAGTCTCTGAACTCAGACATGGGGACCACCCTGGTGCTAAGGAGTAGTGGGGGCCTCCCATGCTCTGTTAAGGGAACAGCTTTCAGAAGTAGAGGAGCTGTCCTTGTTAATGAAGCGATTTGAAATTAGCATGGAGGGCAGGGGCAGAGGATGGCCAGCATGATAACGCGGTGGTGGGGGGAGGTGAGATGACCGGACAATGGCAGCACCAGCTTTCGGGGGGGGGGGGGGGGGGGGGCTGTTCTGAGTTGGGAGGGGCCAGCTGCTTGGCTGGTGCGGGGATTCTCCAGGTTTCTTTGCCCACTGTTCTTTGTTGCTCACTTAAGGAGGCTTTCACAAAGGATCCTTCCTTCCCAGGGAAGGGGGAAAGAAAATAAAAATAGATCTTCAGGCAGAGGGCAGGTGGAATTCGGGCGTTCTTGTTCCCCAGTCACTGTCATAGCAGCTCATGGGGCTTGGCTGCTGTGTGTCTCAAGTCTCGTGACCCAGGCAAGCTTGTGGAACTGGCTCACATGTTTTGGGGAGTGAACAAAATTTGCTAAAGAGGAGGGGATTTTCCATCGAGAGAGGTGGGCGGGGCGGGGGGGGGTGTCCCTGCAAAGTTCCCTTTGTTAGTTTTGGGCTTTAACCCCAGTGGCAGTCTTTAGTGCCCACCCTTGTCTATTTCCAGGCCATCCATATTTTCATTTTCCTCCATTTACTCAACAGAGAAAGTCAGAGGCAGCCAAATTAGCTGGCTTTTCAACTAGTGGGTGACAGGCACTTCTGAAAAAAATGCTTGTTCCTATGTGCACGGGCATATGCGGGGACTTGGCCCCAGGGTGGGGGTGGTAGTAAACACCATTCTGCTGCCTTCAACCCAGTGCTCCCCAGAGAAGGTTCGGGGCCTCCTAATCAGCTTGGATGTGATGCAGGAGGAGTTCACCACGGGACCCCGGTTTCTGAGGCCGTGTGATGCTTTTATAGAGAACTCCAAGTAGAAGAGAGATTTTATGACTGGCACATTAATTGAAAGCTCAGTGCTTATCGCAACTTTGTGGGCTTTCTGAGTGAAAGCGTCTAGTATCCATTTTACCATCACCAGTTCCTTGGTGGCAGTTTTGCCCTTGGCACTGGCTGAGGTCAGTCCTCCACCAACTGACTGAGGTTGGTCCAGTTCCCAGTCCAGCTCTGACCCTGGCAGGATCCCAGAAGGAATTTCAGCCCTACCAGCAGGTAGAGGCAGGGACAAGTCATGTGGCCACAGACCCAGTGTCCAGGGCAGCCTCTCCACCAGTTGTCCGGACTCCTGCCCAGTGTTACCCTATGACGAGTGCTTTATCTGCATGATTTCCCCATGAAGATGAGCACAGTGAGGCTCATCTTTATCTTACATCTTGTCTGTAAGTTAACTTACAGGCAAGAATAAAACCTGATCTTAAACTTAAAACTTCTCACCCCTCTGCTCTCTTGCTCCCCTGGTTGAGCACCGACTCTCTTCCTGGTTCTTGACATCTTTCTAACTCCATGGCCTGCCTGGAGTCTTGTGCTTAGTATATGTCTTGCCCAGAACCCTGGCACTGGCTCTGGTCTGAGCTGAGCTGATTAGTGCAACTGGCCAGACCCCCTGCTGGACTGAGCCCCTGTGGGTCCTGATCCTGGGCCCACATCAGACCCACTTTCACCACTTCTCGGGCGTAGGATCTTGGGCTGCTTCCAGGCGCTGCCTTCCTGGTCCCACATCCCCCGCTCGCCCACACCAGTCCCTCCTGCTGAGGTTGCCCCAGCATGGCTGCTGCTGCTGGACTTATCTTAGGGCCTGGGGTTGTAGGACACAGAACAGTTTGGGGTTTGGGGGTAAGGAAGCCTCGCTCCCAGCCCCACCAGGCACTGGCTGTGTGAGTCACATCACCTTCCTGAGCTTATTTCCTCATCTGTGAAGGGGATGACAGTAAGTTCTGAAGTTGTGACTACTGTGCCAGTGAGCCATCCTGCCACACCGTCAGGCCCACTCCGCAGCCCGCATAGGCAGAGCTGCACCAGGGCTCACAGCCTTTGTGGCAGGGTGACTCAAGGGCACAGTGCACACCCTCTGCTCCCATCCACTTGGGAGGTGTGAAGGCAGCATCAGCCTGACAGGATGACCTCGACTTCAGGCTGTAGTGGACTTGACTCCAAAGAGCAGCAATGAAGACGGCCATGCTTTCCGCCCCCCTAAGACTCCAGCCAGCTGACCCACTGGCCCAGTGTACTCCACTGAAACGTGCCCCTGATGGGAAATTAAAGCGAACTCTAGATGTACAGCATGGGGTTGAGAAGTAGACAGTCATAGGCTTCAGGTGCCCGGACCAAGGTTGGAATTCTGGTTCTACCACCTCTTAGCTGGGTCACTTTGGCCCAGTCTTGCTAATGCTTTCTCATTTCTAAAATGAGGAACCTCTTAGGCCTGTTGTAAGGATTAAATGAGCCCCGATATTGTATACACAGTACCTGGCATGAAGCAGATCCTCAACAAATGTGTTTTCCTCCCACTTTTTGCTGCTGCCTGGACAGTCTATTGCAATGCCCAAGTCCTTCCCTATGGCAGGTTGTACCCTGCACCCAGCATTTAGTACTCACCTCTTTCCTGATCCCCAGCCCAATGCCTGTCTGGGCTGGCACCTCCAAGTCTGATGCCTGATCTTGGATGCCCAGGCCCTTGCCTGGGTCCTGCCCAGATACACCTGATCTAGGACAGAGTGCATGGGGCAGAAAGCTGGAAATCCGAGACCCCAGACCAAGCTCTGCCCCTAACCTTGACCTCTGGGCAAGCCACTTCACTTTTTCCCTAAGCCTCAGCTGGAAACATGGACACCCAACACCTACCCTACCTTCATCATGAACATGTGGCCAGGTACACAGATACTCTCGTGTCCCGTAATGGTTCCTAGAGTCTGCCCTCTGGAGCCACACTGCCTAGGTTTGAATCCTCACCACTTCTGGCTGCATGACCATGGGCAAGTTCAACCTGCCTCTGTTTTCTCATCTGACAATGGGGGCAATTGTAGAACTGGTCTCGGATCTGGTTGCGTACTTTAAATGGTATAGTGGGGATGCATTTAAAACATTTAGAATTGAGCCTGGTGTGTAATGAGTGCTCATCACCAGCTCTTAGGAGGCTATAAGTTCAGACCCCACTTGAAGAACCACTGTGCTAGACCACCAAAGACTGATGAGGGCTTGTCAGCTCACATATGGCCCAGACTGAGAAACAAGGGCTCCGGCTGCTCTGTTCCAGTTGAGGGCTCAGGACTGGGAAATCTTCAAAGTAGTTAATGCATTGTGGACACTCACTCATCATTCTTAAAAATGTTCGCAGATTCAGCCCTGCCGGTGTGGCTCAGCAGTTGAGCATCAACCTAGGATCCAGGAGATCGCGGTTCGAGCCCCGGTCTGGGCACATGTCCGGGCTGCGGGCTCGATCCCCGGTAGGGGGCGTGCAGGAGGCAGCTGATCAATGAATCTCTCATCATTGATGTTTCTATCTCTCTCTCCCTCTCCCTTCCTCTCTCTGAAGTCATTAAAGATATATTTAAAAGAAAAAAAATCTTCACAGGTTCAGGGTAGAACCTTTGCATTTTAAGTGCCAAACTCATCATCTCCACTAGCCCCCAAGGTTGGCACCCAGTGGCTTTATTCCTCAGTTGCATTTTTCCCACCTGCTCCTTTCACCATAAATATTCAGAGGGAGATGGGAGGCGGGGCAGGTGGGGGTGGTGGATTGAGTGAGAAAGGGTAAGGCTTGAGGGGCAAGTTAGCCCCAGCGCACAGCTTGGAGTTGACAAGTTGGAAATTGTGGTCTCACTACTCCCAGGCATTCCTGTTACTGGGGAGCAGCAGGGTGGGGGTGCAGGGTCGCCTTCTGCTAGGGGCCGGGTCTCACCTTCTACCTATTCTCTGGAGCTAATGAGCTGCTGAGGTGATAATAACTGTTTTCCATGTTGCTGAGTCTTTGCTGAGATTCAAAAAGGGAAACGAGCCATTACCAAACAGCAACTGAAACTGCCTGCATTTTCTAAGCACATTTTGAGAGCTAAGGAGGAGGAAGTCTGGCCTTGCTCTGTCAAGGTTGCCCTTCAGAAGACGGGTGTCTGTGCCCTGCTTCTGCTCACAAAGCTATGTGGGAAGGGACCAGGAGGAGTCAAATGTCAAAATGTGCCAGGCCTGTTAGTGCCACCCCAGCTGGTATTTATGGCAAGCTTGTGGTCTCTTGTGAGGATGTCAGGAAATTTCCCTTTCCTTGTTTTTTTTGCTGCTCAGAACCCTTAGGCTCTGCCTGTTGGGTAAGGACTAGTCACCTCAACTCTTGAAATAGGATGTGAGTCATAGTATAGGGCTTACAATTAGGGGACTTTGGGCAAATCACTAACCTCTCTAAGCCTCAGTTTCCTCACCTGTAAACTGCAAGAGGCATACAAGGTATTAGCTCTTATTATTATTGTCATTGTTATTATTAATGTAAAGAATAGTTTATTGATTTTTAAAGAGAGAGGGAGAAGACAGAAACATCGATGTGGGAGCGCAACATCGATCGGCTGCCTCCTGCATACCCCCTACCAGGGATCAAGCCCACAACCCGCGCATGTGCCCTGGCCTGGCATTGAACCAGCAACCTTTTGGTGCATGGTGCAACCCCCATCTAACTGAGCACACCAGCCAGGGCAACTCATGTTATTATTAAGCCACCCATAGATCCACCTGTACCCCGTCCCATGGGGCAAGGAGTCTATAGGACAAAGGGGACATGACAGCCTGGAGCTCACACCCCCTGCCCCTTCTGGACATGCTCTGGGTACTTGGGACCCCTGAATGTCCTGCCTAAATGGGCTCAAACCTGCACCCCAGACCTGGGCAGGCTCTTTCCTAGGTCCATCCTCCAAGGGCAGACTGCTCAGGGCACTTCCAGACTCATGTTTGCAAGTGGTGCTGAGTTGGGACATACGAGTTGGGGTATTCATATTTGTACATAGGGACCCTCTCCAGATGTGGACCTGAGCCATCACGTTCCAGAGCGGGACTCTTAAGTCAGAAGATTCCAGATTCAAACCCGACCTGCCAGGTTATTATAAAGTATTATGTGTCCAGTTAGAAGGAAGAATATATTTTATTTAAGTTTGTTTTATAATTTATATATGGAAACGTGGTATATGGGCCTCCATTTATACTCTTTCCCTGGGCCTGCAAATGCTCCTTATATTACTAGAAGTTTGAATTCCACTTCCTCTGAGTTGCAGATCTCTTATTTTCCTCTTTATCTGTGCCTCTTCCATCTCCTCTCCTCTGTGTTCCTAAATATTCAAAGCTGTGCCTTATTTGGGAATGTAGCTAGGATTGGCAGATCAGGGGCTCTCTTTCTTCCAATCCTTAAGCCATTTCTCATCCACTAGAGACACACAGGGCAGACCACGGGCAGGGACTCTGGTCAATAGCTGGCTTTCTTTTTGCCTCCTAAGCTGTTTCCAGACAAAGGGTGCCTGTGCCACCTTAGGGTAAGAAGATAAGAGCTCCATGCTGCTCCCACCACGGAAACCTCTAAGCCTCATGTGGACTAGATGATAATAAGAAAAGCCATGGGCTTCATTCTGGGGAGTAGGGAAAGCCCTAGAAGCCTCGGGTTTTGTGCAGGGAGCAACTATAGGAAGAGTGGTGCTGCCTGGTCCTCCATCCTGGAAGGAACCAAGGTCCTTAACTGGCAGAGGGGAAAGTGGGTTGGTGAGAGGTAGCAGCCAACTTCAAGCATGAGTCGAGGCCCTTTTGGGTTCTGCTAACTCTCCCTGGGCTTGCTGTTGATGGGTGTTGTCATCCGCGTTTTGCTCCATATAAAACTGTTTCCCGATGTCCCCTTCCTATTCAGATGCCCTTTGGCAGTGCAGAGACTCTGAACGGGAAGTGGGGGTGCTTGCCTCCGTGAGTTAAGTCTCCCCTGCCCCAGAAGTAAGACAGGAATAGTTGCCCTCTCCCGCTTGCCTCTTGTGGTCCTGGGATGATGCGACAGCAGAGGCTGAGTAGCCTTTGGGCACAGTTGTTCATCTCACCCGTGCCTGGGGTAGCTATATACAGAGAAGGAAGGGGTGGGGGGAAAGGTGGGCCCACTAGGAGGGATCTCCTGCTCCCCACCTGCCCCATAGCCCCTAAGAGAATCAGAGCAGATACTGGATATGAGACAACAACCCTGACTGTCTTGGCCACTGTTTCTCTAAGTGTTGAAAGTGAACTACTGGTACTGTGCTGGGTGATTAGGTCCATCCTCCAAGGTCAGATTGCTCAAGGCACTTCCAGGCCCATGTGCTACTGGCCTGGGCACTAAAGAACACAGAATCTCAGCATGCAGAAGTTCTCCCCTTTCAGCTCTTTCAATCCTGAGTACCCACAGGAGAAACTTTCAATTTAGTGCTTGAATGTCTTCAATGCTTTGTTAAAAGGTGCTACTCTCCCTTTTTAACAAAATGAGAACAGGCCTCGGTTCAAGGTCTTGCCTGCTAGAATTGAGAATAATGTTTTATTTTTATTTCTTTTTATGTTTTTTTGCCTTCTACTTATGACAGGTGATATTGGTTTTCCATTAATGATATACAGTTCGCCTTTTAAAGTAAATGTAAGTAAAGCAACCAAGTTAAAGAAAATTAAATTTAAAAGATACAGCTGGCACTTGACTATGGCAAATATCATTCAGGTTTATCATTTTAAAGACAGGGAAACAGGCCCAGGCAGGGGACCCCAGGTCCCAGAATGAGTAAGTGTCTCTGACACTTAGGAAGAACACAGATATCTATTTGCGCTGAAAACCAGAGGCTGCTCCGCTTGAGGGTTGTGTGCTATGTAAAGCTCCCTTTTAACTTTAGGTCCCACTAACACTCCTTTCGTGGCTGGAGTTTACACTATTTTTATTTTAGCCAATAAAAGTGAGAACTTCTGAAGTTATTGATTGTCCCCCTTAGACTTGGGGCACAAACCAGGCCATTATCAGAGGCAAAGGGCTTCAGCCGTGGAACTAGCAGAGAGAAGAGGAAGGGGTAAAATAGAAGTAAAGAGAAGTAGGAAGTAGAAGACACACACAGCAGCTTCAACATTTTTAAGGACCTGAAACTCTGGAGTGGGCAGTTAGGTCCCTGATTGTCCCTGTGCAAAGTGGACAAAGCAATCTGTCTCTGGCGAAGTCCCTCTTTAACATGGATATTATTCTTACTTGCTACCACGACTCTGATGATCTGTTCACTAATCTTGCCTGAGCACTGAGTAGGTGTTGGCCCTTGACTAAAGCTTGACATCGTCTCATCAATCCTCACAAGTCTTTAAGATAAAATATTGGGTTCTGGAGTTGTACAGCCTGGGGTTGGAAATCTGGACCTGTGGAGCCGTGTGACTTAAGGTCAATTAAATCCCTCCCTGAGCCTCAGTTTACCCATCTTTCCAAAATGGGTAGAATCTCTTAGGATCAGAAAGCTTCTATAATAGAATGCTTATCAAGGGTGAAAGTAAACAGTCAATAATAATAATGTCACTTAGTATTGATCACTATTGATATTATCAGGAAGAAGAGAAGCTTCTGGAGGTCATTCTACCCAAAGTTACAGAGCTGAACCAGGTTGGCTAGACTGGTGGCAAAGATGCAGAAGTATTTGGACCTCTGGGCCTCGGAGGCCCAGAGCTCGGGAGCTGTGGCAGGGGCTCCTGGAGAGAGGCCCAGGCCTCCCGGCTGCTCCAGGCTCCCTCTGGGACTCAGCCACGTCTTCCTGTGGCTCCGACCGGAGACTCACACGGCTGTGCCCAGCCTGGCGGGATGAGGCGGATCCTCAGCCCTGCGAGGCCGGCCGGCCGGCCCGGTGACACGCGGCGATGCGGGACTCGCGGCGCTCAACTCGGTCAACCCCTCCAGGCACCGCGCCCTGGTTGCCGCAGGGCGTCTCCGGAGCTGCAGCGACCACCCACCGAGAAACAGGTGGCCAAGCGGCGCTTCCGGCAGCCCCGGGCATGCTGAGAGACGGGCCTCACAGCCAATCCCCGCGCGGAGGCGGGCAGTGGTTGCCCAGCAACGGGGCGGCGGCTGGGCGAGGGGCGAGCAGGTGAGGGAGCAGAGCAGGAGGTGACCCGCCAGTCCCCGGGAAAGCTGCCTTCCTCGCCTCCAGTCCCTCACGCCTGCCCGGACTTGGGGAAAGGAGAGGATCTAAGGCACATGCTAGGAAACAAGAGTAAGCCGTGGGAACTAATACTAAACAAGATACACGTATTATTAGCGCCTCCTGCGGGCCTGGCCCTTCACAGGGATTATGTCGTTTGACCCTCTTCTGTCCCGATTTTGTAAAATAGTAAACAGAGGTTTAGGTAGATGAGACACCTTGCCCAAAGTAACGCGGCTAGGGAGCCGCAGAGCCGGAATGTGAAGCCAGGTGGTCTTAAACCCAGGCGGTCCGTGTTCTTAAGGAGTCAGGCAGTGGACACTCATTCCGGGTCAGCAGAGTGCGGCTGTCCTCCTCCTAGACCTCCCCGCGCGGCCCACCCAGCCTTCACGGGGAATGAAGCTCAGACATGCTAGGGGGGCGCGCTCTCTAGAAAAAAGAATAATAACGAATTGCAAATATAAAATTAGGCACAAAAAGAATACTTGTGTAGAATATAAAAAGAAATAACAAAATACTTTTGCTAATTTTACAAAATATATGACTATCTGAACACATTGCTAGGGCCCAGTACAAAGGTATCCTTGACTCTTAGTTCCCACTAAAGTACTTCAATCAGACACCAAACTACCCTGCAGGCTTCTCTGCTGTTCCCCTCCCTACCCTGCATTCCAACCACAGGCCCTCCCCTAGGAGGGCTCTCGAATAGGTTTAGTGGTGTTTTATGGTGCAAAGTTGGGCTGTCAAGTAAGCGAACTGAAGTGCCAGAGAGTTAATGTCCTGGGAAGCAGTCCTCAACATTAATGGACAAAGAGCTGGTGGCTGTACACCCGGCCCCCCTCTGATCCAGGAATGATAGCTGTGCCAACAGGTGGGGGGAGGGGCACTGACAAGAGCGCAAGCCTCAATCTTTGGTTCTGCTGCTGACTTTGGGGTCCGTCTTTCTGTTTGTTGTTTTTTTTTTAATCACTCAGAGCCTTGTTTTTCTCATGTGTAAAGTACGGAGGCCTACTCCACTTCTCTGGGGTTGTTCTAATGATGTAGTGCTCATGGCAGACAAGCAATATATACATATGACACAGGCATGAGCAGTGATGGGTGCAAGTGTGCAAATGGGACCTCCCTCTCTTCCATCCATCACAATGATGAGGGAACATGGGGCTGGCCTTGGTTCTCCAGGACCCTGGTCTGCCAGAAGACTGCTGGTGATGCCCAAGAGGTAGTGCCTTCTCTCTAGGACACGGCCAGCCTACCCTGCAAGGTGGGAAAAGGTAGAATTACTTTGGAGATCACTAGATTTATGATCGCCCCAATGCCTTGTCCTGCCAAAAACTGACCCCCTGACACCCCAGTTGAAATCTAGGTAGGTTTTGACCCCTGATTGGTGGTCTGTGTGTTCTCAACGAGCAGTGGAAACTCACTTTAATAATTTCTTACCACATTATTTGCTTTTCCTTCCTTGCACTCATTATGAGTTGTAATTATTTATCTGTGCTTTTAAAACACTTCTAAATAGAAAATTGTAAACATTTACAAACGAAAACAGTACATGGCCCTCATGTACCTATCACCCAGCTTCAACTATTACCAACTCAGGGCCAATCTTTTTCACCTCTACCCGCCTATCACCCCCTCCCCTCCCTGTATTAGTTTCAGGCATTATTATATTAGTTTCAGATATTATTTAATCTATAAATAATTTTTGGCATGTATCTCTAAATAATTAGGGCTCTTTAATAAGATATAACCACATTACCATTATTACACTTAAAGAGATGAACAACAATTCCTTGATATGTGATTATTGTTAAATGTTGGGCTCCCTCTACTAGGCTGAGAGCTTCACGAGAGCTTTCTCTTGTTCTTTGCTTTATCCACGGTGCCCGAGACCTAGCAGATGGTTAGTAAGGATTTGCTGATGGATGAATGAATGGGAGAAAGGCAAAGGATGCTGGGACCCACCCTGCTTTCTGTGGATGCTGCCTGTGTCTGTCCCTTGGACACTGGGATGTGATCGTTGCTTGCAGGGGGGAGCAGCACCGTGGAGCCATAAACTTCTCAGTCGCTTCCTCTCCCAGCCTGCCTTGGGCTTAATCGGGCAGTAAGTCACTAATCCTCTCCTGATGACTGCAGCCTGCTCCCCCGTGCAGCTAATTCCCCCTTCCGACTTAATCATCATACTTAGCACTTTCAATAAGGGCTTTTCATCTTCAGAGCCCTGCTCAGGCATTAGCTGATTACTGTAATCCGTCCGACTCCCAAGGCATCAATCAGGATAGTGGGAGAAGAACCGGGGCTGCCCTCATTCTCTTGGAGCCTCAGTTTCCTCATCTGTAAAATTAGGCGAATATACCTACATGTTAAGGTTGGTGTAGGGATCAAGTAAAGTGAAGTACAAAGTGCTTGTCCCGTGACAATAAGAGTCACTCAGTATAAATTATCTTTTCCCAGTGTAATCCAAAGGCTAATTATCATCAGAGAGCCAAACAGATCTCAATTTGAATCCAGCTTTCTCCACTTAAAGTGAAAAGTTCTGAGCCTCAATTTCCTTATCTCTAAAATGGAGATAATGGTGGCTCCCTCTCAGTTTGCCGAAAGGATTAAACCACCTGATATATGTATTGGTCGCACTGAGCAGAATGCAGGGCACCTAGTAAGTGCTAAATAAGCACCTGTGGTTATTGCTGTTCCCAGGAAGAGATGGAGGTGGGGAAAGGAGGCGGCTCCGGTGCCTTCTGGAAGGTGCCAGTTACATCTTGACTCCTCAAGGTGTACAAGTCGTGGAGGATACCTATTGTGCCACCATTGAACTCCCCAGCCCTTTGCCTAGCTGTGTGCTCAATAAATGAGCGAATGAATCTGGCGAGATGGGGACGGGAACAAGGCACAGGAACACCTCACTTTATTATGCTTTGCTTTATTGCACTTCACAGAGATTGCGGTGTTGTTGTTTTTTTACAAATGGAAGGTAAGACACCCCCCCCCCCCCAAGCAATAAGATTACCACTCACTTTATTGCAGTACTGACTTGATTGTCTGGAACAGAGTCCGCCCACAATATCTCCAAAGTATCCCTGTATCTGAACAGGACTAGACAGTTTATAGAGGACTTTCAAGATCTTTATCTCACAAGCAGAGAAAGTAAACAAGCCAAGGATTATACCCCACGTGTTACAGATAAGCAAACTGAGGCTGGGGATAGAAACCTTAGGCCCGTGTTCCCAGTTGGAGCCACTCCCACCCCAATTTGGATGTGTCAGGAGGAGTGTGTTTGGTATTCAAAAGAGTTGGGCCTCTGTCTCAGCCAGAGTTACAGGTCTTCCTGAGACCTTCGAAAGCGGCATGAATTCTGCCTGCTACTCCTGCCTCCCACTGTGCCTGGTATGGGGCTGCATCCTGGTGCTTGTTTTTAATTACTGAGATTTCAACATGGGGCCATGAACAGTGTTATGCAAAGTGCTAAGGTCCCAGAAAACCTCAGTGTATTGTTCTTGGGTTCTCAAAGAAATAACCCGGAGGACTGGCTGTGAAAGACATAGGTTTATTAGGACTTACATGCACACCGGTGGCGGCAGCCGGTGAAGTTGAACGGCCAAGCCCCATCCGGCCAGTGGACTGGCCGCACCAGGGGCAGCTGCTGGTGCTATTGTTTCACTGCCACCCAGACTTTCCCAACACCAGGTTTTTCAGAGTACAGAAAACAAAAACAGGGCACGCAGGGGGTGGGGGACGAGTCTGTGTAAGATCAAATCTGCTAGCTGTTTTCTTGACTGAGGAGCTGGCCAGGGTCCCAAGGTCTCACAGTCCGCTTACTGATGGCCTTCATTGTCTTCCCACAGTGTGGGAAGGGGAGCTGGAGCATGGGAAGGGGCCCATGTTTCCATTTACCATACAAACAGCCACTGAGGTTGTACACTGTGCAACTCCGGGGGACAGACACCATTCACCAGGACAGCAATGAATCACCAAAAGGTAAGTCACACTGTACCTTGGAGGTGGCTGTGGGAGAGGTGGGGCCCTCCCCATGCTCCAGCTGGACATGGGGCAGGAGCACTGATCCAGGGACCAGGGCTCCTGTGCACTCCTTGGTCTGTTGCGAGTGGGCAGCCTCCATGTTCAGGGTGAGGGCATCGGAGGCTGATCACCTTTCTTAGGGAGAAGGGTAGGGAAACTTTGGGAACTGAACTCTAGTTTTAAAACTTGAGAACGTTGAGGAGAGGAGCAAGACTCTGAGACAGGTACTTTATATAACATATGACATATCTAAGTGATAATTTAATCTTGATAGTAAAGCTCTTTGGAGAGGCATAATTACCCCACTTTACAGATGAATTAACTGGGGCTCACAGAAGTTAATGAACTTGCCCAAAGGGTCACACAGCAAGGAAGTGGCGCAGTTGGGATTCATACTCAGGCCTGTACAACTCCAGGCCCTACTATGTTATCTCTAGTTGTAACCTGCATTTTATAAGGGAAGTAGCTAAGGCTCAGAGAGGGGCAGTACCTTGCCCAGGGTCACACAGCCAGTTAGTGGCAGAGCATATCATGAACCATAAATCTAATTTCCCAGTCCCAAAGTGAACCCATAAGGGTACCTGGCCCGTCAGTTAATATTTGTTATAGAAATAAGTCTAGGAAGGGAGACCTAGGGTGGCTGGGAATAGGGGACCTAGGGGAGGTGGAGCAGGTGGTGAAGGGCAGGCACCAATCTTCCACATTTTGGCCCCCAGATCTCTGTAAGAGGAGCCCCGTTACCTTCATAGAGAGCTTGAGGGGAAGAGGGGTCAGTCCAGGAAGGGTGAAAGGTGCTGCACAGCTCTCGGCCTCTAGGTGGCACCCGCACTGCAGATCTGGACTCCCTCAGGAAGCCAAGCCAGAGGGAACTGATCTGTCCCCAGGTGCTGGTCTGTCCCTAGAGTTTTTGGGATGCTTCAGGACAACAGCTCCCCCCCCCTCCCCCCCCGACACTGCCTCGCTTTATGGCAGTAAAGGGTTGGCAGGGCCCATACTGGGAGCTCACGGCACAAACCCCAGCCTCCCTTGCAAGCCCTCTGCAGGCCCCTGGGTAAGACCCTCCTGAGGTATTTGGGGGGTCATCCAGCTGCTTCCCATCTGCTTGACCTTGAGCAGTTTGCTCAACCTCTTTGAGCCTCACTCACTCAATCTGCAGAGTGGAAGTGGGTTTTATTTCCAGAATACTGAGAGGATCAGATGGACCATTTTATGGCCTGTTGCAGGTGCTCAGCAGATGGGAGCACTCACTTAACATCCTCCATAAGTTCCGAAACTTTAAGTGAAACAACAAATAACAAAACCAACTTAACATAACTGATAACAACAAGAGTTAAGTGCCTACAGAATCTCATCAATGAAACATTATTGGAGTACCTGCTGTTATTAATTAGGATTGTTCCCATGGGCAGTGCCTATTTTTGCTTAGTCTTTTGCGCTGCGCTATGCTAGCCCATCGCAACACGCCTTCCCCACACCACCGGCCTCTATTGCCCACCCCCTTGGCCTGGTACAATATGGGATAGTGGTTAAGCAGAAGGCTCTGAAGTCTCACTATCTGGGCTCAGATCCTCACCTCTACCACTCCCTGTGTGGCCTCGGTCAAGTTCCTTAGCTTCTGCACTGCAGATTCTTAGTGCTCACGGTTATATTCCCATCCCCTGCTCCCATAGTTAGGCGGGAGCCATGTGACTAACTAGTTCTGGCCAGGGAAATGGGAGCAGAGTGATATGTGTGTGTCATTCCAGACCAAGGCAGTTAAGAGCCTAGGGACCTCATCCATCCCTTGCTTGCCCTCCCTTGTGGCCCTAGGGACGTGTGTTTCAGAAGTACATCTCTAAGATGGAAGCACCCTGAGTCCCCAAGTCACCGTTCGGAGGAAAGCCAAGCCACCAGCATTGCACTGTGTATGAGCAAGAGACAACTTCACCGATACAGCTTCTTGGGCCTCAATTTTGTCATCAGTGAAATAGGGTCAATAATGGTACCACTCTCACAGAATTGTTGTGAAGATTAAATGAGATCATAAATGCCACCATCTTAAGATGTAAAATCTTAGTTTTTATTACTTTTATAGGAAGAAATGGAAAGGCATGACATAACCTTAGACTCACAGAGCAGGAGGGATCCTGAGAGGACCTTGAACTCACTCTTCGTGGTTAGATGAGAAGACAGAGGCTCAGAGGGAGAAATGCCTTGCTCAAGGTCATTCAGGCAGAGAAGGGCAGCCTCAGGGCTGACCTCCATCTGAAGCTTATCTTATAGGAGCTTATGATTTGATTGGAAATAAGACAGACAGAAGTAATATAAAAGATCACTAGAAATTGCACGCTATGTACACTTGTGGGGAGTTGTCCAGATAGTGAGTATTCTGAGGGTCAGAGGAGGACCTGGGGCTCTGGGAGGTAGGCAGGAAGGGCTTCCTGGAGGCGGTGGGACTTGAAGCATGGGTTTCAGCAGAGAGCAGGAGAGGGCAGCAGGCAGTGACAGGAAACAGGGCAGTATAAGCCTAGGCCAGGGGATAGGGAGATCCAAAGAGCAGAGTGGCTCATAGAACAGATGAGTCAAGGCATGGTCTCTTTAGCTAGTCCCCTACTGAATGACCTGCAGGCCTCCCCACCCCCATTATAAAGAGCACTGCCCTGAACCTCCTTGTACTGACCTGGTATCTGGGTATTTTGCCAGCTGAGACAGAGGCTTTATAGGGAAGAGAGTTTGGGGTGAGTCTTGAAAGGTGTGCTGGGCCTGATTTCTTAGGGGAAGAGGGTTGGGAACTTGAAATGCTCTGCTAATGCTTCCGCTTGACTCTTTAGGTCAGGGCCTTCAGTTTCAGCCATTTGCTCAACACAGTTACCAGTTGGGTCCATCCATGTGCCAACTTTACTGTTATTGACTCAGTTTAAAATTTAAACCCTCACTTATTTGTTTTTTAAAAAACGTATCACCACTATAAAGGAAAATATTCTACTAATTGCAATACATGCAAGAAAACTATAAAATTAAATATGATAATAACACTATGCTATTAAATACAGCCAAAGTTGCCTGCAAGAGGCTGAGAGAAGGCCTGGTCCCTCTGGTTTAAGAAAGAGGGATTGCCACATGTTAAAGACATAATCACACAAACTGAGATGTTCCTCTTTGCATGGCTGTATAGACTACAACAGAATTGAAAATGGAATAGCTTTCTCACCACTGTATGTGATTCAAAGGGATGAGCTGAAGAAGCTTTGTGTCTAGCAGGAGGTAACTTGTAGACTAAATTAAATGGGAGGCCCCACCCTCTGAAGACTGTTACCAAAACGGGAACGGCTCTTTTCTGTGGTGGCTTGACTGCAGTAGGGTCCAGAGATGGGAGAGCGGATCAGCTGATCACAAGCCTGCTTCTCTCTTTACTGGACATTAGGTTTTCTGGTGTTTGGCTAATGGGATCAGGGTGGGGCTTGGAGCCTGAAGAGAGAAGGTCTTGCATCCTGCCTCCTGGTCCAGGCTTCAGACACACCCAGTGGGCATCAGCTCCCCTCTGCACTGTCCTGAGCAGTCAGGGCTGCCTCTGTAGACGTATGGCCTGTCCAGTCACACAGGGCCCTGTGTTTGGAAGGGTCCAATGCTCAGTTTCTGCTCTGTTGTCACCATCATTCTGTGAAATGCATGCTGGTAAATTAAAAAGAGGAGGCAGGCCCTCTGTGTACCAATGTGGAAAGAGCTCCAAGGACATATTTTAAGAGAAAAAGTCAAGTTATAAAACAATATGAGAAGTATGATTCTATTTATAAACGACGAATAATTTTTTAAATACATACACACAACTCCATTATGCCATTTTCCCCTCTATTGGCTGGTTAGTCATACATCCATTTACCATTCTTCTAGGGTTAGCCTAGAGATAAAGCAGGCATCCTTGATTTATGAATGTTTACCATAATTCACATTTTTACCCACCTCCAGGACGATGCAAGGACTTTAGAATATTCTAACTCCATTTACCCCCTTCCTGACTTGTGCTATTGTGTCGTGAATTTTAATTCTCTCTATATTTTAAACATTAGTTTCATTGTTTTATGCAACCAAGATTCATTTGTATTTACCCGTATTTCCCTTTCTATTTCTCTTCTTTCCTTCCTGAAATCCAAGCCTCCATCTGGGACCACTTTCCTTCTGCCTGAAGCGTACCCTTTATATTTATTTTTATATTTGGGCCATTCATATGGTTCAAAATGCGAAAGTGCAGAAGTGTGCCATAAGAGATGTCTCTCCCACCCCTGCCCCCAGCCAAAGCCGATATATTTCCATATGTACATAGAACATTACTTGAAAGGATACACACCAAATTGAGAACAGTGGTTTGTCTATTTGGTCTAAAGTGTTTGAGATGGTAATGTATTCCTGCCTCCTGTGTGTAAAGAAAAGGAGTCAGGGCCCAGGACAGGCAGCCAGGAGGCCCAGTCTTTTCTGAATGACCGTCTCTCACTGTGTCCCACGTGCACACAGCTTCTCTATTATCCTGTCCTCATCTGATCCTGGCCACAGCCCTGTAGGCCATCAACTCATTCAATACTTACAACAAATGTACTAGTACTGTCACCATTTTACAGATGAGCAAACTGAGGCAAAGAGAAGTTAAAGAACCTGGCCAAGAGGCAGAGCCACGATTTAAACCAAATTCAACAGCCCGACTTCAAAGCCCAAGGTTTTACTAACCTCATTTTACAGATAAGGTAACTGAGGCCCAAAAAGGTTAGCCGTACATTCAAACTCATACAGTCGGTAGTGGCACAGCAAGAACTCACATCTGTGACTTTTGGAGTCCAAATCTGCTCCTATCCCTGTCCCTAGACCAGTGGTTTTGCTCTGCACATTAGAATTATACAGGGAGCTTTTAAAAATGTTGTGTAGAGGTATCAGCCCTGCCAAATCAAATCGGAATCTCTGATCCTATTTTCACACCCCACCCCCACCTTCCAGGAGCTTGAGAACCACTGAACACAGGTGGCAGGGCTCGGGTCTGACTGCCTGCTTTAGTTTAATTCAGGCTTTGCCCCAGTGACCTTGGGCAAACTGCCTTTACATTTCTGTGCTGCCTCAGTTTCCTCATCTGTCAGCTTGGATCATTACAGTGTCTTCCTCAGATGGGGACTGAGTGAGATAACCCACGCAAAGCCCTTGGAAGAGTGTCTGGCACAAAATCAGTTTTAAATAAATGCCAGACGTATTACTATTATTATTCTTTGCTGTGTAGCTCTGTAGAGAGTCCGTCCCTCTGTGGGCCCAGCTTCTCCATCTGTGAAGACACGGTGCGGAGTGGGCTGCATGGTCCTGAAAGGTGTCGCCCAGCTCTGCCGTGCTCATGGCAGTGACAGGCTGGCTGCATCTCAGGCCTTCTCTGCCCGCGCCCTTCCAGAGGCCCAGCTCTGCCCATTGTGTGCAGAGGGCGCGGCAGGCACGAGCTTGGAGGAGGAGAGACGGGCTTCTGTGGGATGAGTCCAGCCTCTGATTACGATGTCGCCGCCTCTCCCAGCTGCATGTGCCGAGCTGTGCAGAGAGAAATTTCTCATTGTAAGGTGGTGGCTGACGAGGCTCCAGTTGCCCCCAGAGAAAGACAGAAGGCCCTGGGTAGAGGGCCTCTTGGAGAGGCAGGGTGGGGGGAGGCCCTGGCAGAGCTGGGGGCCTCATGCCGGCTTCCTACCAGTGCGCAGGGCACTTAGTGCCAGTCCTTGCCACCAAGCGCCATTCTGCACCGATGCATAATTCATGCCCCCGTGTGCCAATCTGTGCCAGCTTTAATTAGCTTCTAACTTTTTGTCATTCATTTTGCTATGAACACCTTATAAATAAATAATGCGAGGGGAGCAGGGAGCGGGGCAGGAACGTGAGGGAAGGAGCCCGGCTCCCCTGGCCGTGTGGGGGAGGGGTAAACTTCCAAGGCTGGGGTCCAGGGAAGCCATGCCCCTCAGGGTTCCTGGGGGCCCTTCACTCTGCGGCCAGGTGGCCCCCGCCCACTTCGTCTCCTTCCAGCTTTGTTCCATCACGAGCAGCGTCGAGCCGCCACAGCTGTGCCAGGCTCCAAGGGCCCACAAACCAAACTCAGGAGCACACACGTTTGGTTTATGGTGGCAGGCTCTGCCCCGGGAGAGGGCCAGCGGGCTGGGGACACCGGCAGGAAGCGGCAAACAGCTTTCACCAGCTCAGGGATGGGAATAAGCGGGGAGCAGGAAACTGCTTCACTGTGGGGCGGGAAAGGGAAGCTGTCAGGAGGACACCCAGAGGAGAGGCGTGTATGTGCTTTGAAAATAATAATCGACCCTCGTGGGGAGGAGAGACCTGTATGGGAGTGTTGTTTTGTTTTCACAGTTTATAAAGCACTGAATTTGTGTGTTTTCTCCTTCACCCTGAACACAACCTTGGGAGGTGTTCAGGGAAGCTGGGCTCTGTCATGCCTGCACACAGCTCAGGAAAAAGGCTCGGGCAAGTCAGCTAAGGCCAGGCCCGTGGCGCTCGGGGCTCGGGAGCTCTGCATTCCACGCACTGCCTCGCCACGCTCGCCTCTGTTCCCGGGGAGAAAGCAGGGGCAGGAAGCTCCCCGTGGGGGCTGGGGTGGGATCCAGCCCAATTCTGGGTGTTTAATAGGCTGGACCAGTTTAAAATAGGTTTGGGTTGCCTCCCTATTTTCTTCCTTCCCTCCCTCCCTCCTTTTTACCCTCCCTCCCTCCCTCCCTTCCTTCCTCAATCAATCACTGAGAGTGCCAGTGAGCCAGCTGGTCACTTGCTGCTGGGGGGGGGGGGATACAAAGATAGTGAACGGGATATGTCCCTTCCTCCAAGATGCCAGCCTCAGGGCCACCCTGGGACCATGCACCGTCTCTCCTCTCCATCCTTTAGCTCATCTTGCTTTCCCACTATTGTGCATCTTTACCTCCAAGCCACTCAACCCCCTCCACCCTCAGTGTCGCTTGCTGAGTGGCCCCAAGGCCCCAGGCCCCAGCATGGCATACAAGGTCCTTAATGGCCCAGCCTCACTCATCTGCTGAGAGGCAGTCCTCACCTGTGCCCAGTGTGCCTTGGTGCATCCCAACCACCGCACTACCTGGTCGAGGCCCCTGTGACTTTGCACACACCCAGCCCCCGGACCTCAGATACTCTTGCTGGCCTTATCTTGCCAGGTGCACTCATCTTTCAAGGCTCTGCTTAAGCGGTTCCTCCTGTTGGAAGTTGTCCCCAGACTCCTTGGTTGGGGTAGACTGTACCCTTCTTGGGGTCCCTCTGTCACTGCTGAATCTGGTCCTGGCCTCAAGAATGGGATCATCTTGCTTCTGGACTATTTGTTTCTGTCTCTCTAACTGGACTGTAGCTTCTCTGAGGACCAGCATGACATCATATGCTTCTCTGTGTCTTTAGCACCCAGCCCAGAGCCTGGCACATGGTGGGCCCTCCAGGGATAATTGTTAGATGAATGAACAAAGACACAATCCCTGCCTTTGAGGCTCCTAAAGTGGAATGTGTCTGAGCTGAAGATGAGCTTGAACCACCGCACAGATATGGCTGGTTCTAGAGATACCTGGACGACATGTTTTGATATGGAAAGAGCCACTGTATCAATTTTCCTTCCTTCCTTCCTTCCTTCCTTCCTTCCTTCCTTCCTTCCTTCCTTCCTTCCTTCCTTCCTTCCTTCCTTCCTTCCTTCCTTCCTCCCTCCCTCCCTCCCTCCCTTCCCTCTCTCTCTCTCGTTTTAGATTTTGGAAAAGGGGAGAGGGGAGGTGGAGGTACTCTCTTTAGTGCTAACCCCATGTCATATTGTGACCCCCTACAATCACTAGCAGATTCAGCATATGGTCCATACTAGGCAGTATTCTCATGGCTGCAGCTTCCCCAAGCAGGAGAGGGGTTTGCATGAAGCTGAGCCCCGGGCAGTTAACATCTTTATGGTTCTTTGAGGTTGTTGAAGTGTTTTCACACTCCACCCCAGGTTCATGATCTCAATTAGAGAGTGAAGACCAAAGCTCAGAGAGGTTAGCAATTTGTCCAAAACCCATACAAGGTGGTAAGAGGTGCCTCTTTATCACACTGGTCCACCTTCCTCCATGCCCCAGGTGCTTGGGGTGGGGGTAAATGTTTTCTAAGGAAAGAGAGCTGGGGAGAACTCTGAGAGCTGTTGGTGGACAGCCCTGAAATGCTTGGAGGGATGGAAACCCCAACCAGGGAGAAAGGCTAAAATTCCAGGGATTAATCACCTGGGAATGAGAAAGGCGCTGGTTCAGAGGATAGAAGCTAAGTTCTTTCCCCAGCTCGGAGTCTCCTGCAAATGCCATCTTACTGCCTTTTGCTGCTTCATGGGTGGGACAGCAGGACTGCCATTCACCTCCAGGAGCGACAAACTGCCTTGACTCCCACAGGAAGAGCCTGCATGCATGCTTCCAGCCCTGCTCATGCTGTTCCCTCCACCTGGGATGCCTTCTGCTTCTGCTGCCTGTGGAACCCCTGATCATCTCAGCAAAACCCAGCTCCGAGGTCCCCACATCCAGGCAGCCTTTCTGGGTTCAGCTTTCTTGAGAATCCATCACCTACTCTCCTTTGGGCTACCTCTCGCTTTGCCACACTTACCTTAGATTATAACTGATTTGTACGTCTGCCTCCCTCTTGGACTGGGCCCCAAGGACAGAGGCTGGGAGTTACTCACACCTGCGTGCTCAGTGTGCGCTGCAGACTCCTCCCTCTCAGACCCAGGCCTCACTCCCCTCTGCAGTGCTCTGTACGCATCACAGCAGGGCCCTGCAGGCTGCAATCCCCAGGCTCCCGGGCTGCTGGCTTCTGGCTGGTCAGCCAAAGGGAGGCCCTAGTGGGAGACCAGAGGGCTGGGGACAGGGGGACCCAGGGTTCTCTCTTCCGCAGGCTCGTCCTTAAGCAGTGTCTCTGACCATAGCATCTCTGGTGTTTCCAGTTCCCATCAGAAGGTTCACTCTGGTTCCATCACCCAGTGCATGACCCAGCCTGGTAACTCTGCTTCCCCTTTTTCCCTCCAGCCTGGGGGAAGTACAGCAGCTACTTGCTGTTGCTGAACTCTGGGTTACCTCGCCATCCTCTGTTTGAATTCTTGGCTTTTTCATCATTGTGACCAAATTCACCTTGAACTCCATGTCTGTTCCACACTCAGTGGTCCTGTGGGCTGGTTGCATCCTGAGAGACACCCCACTTCCTATCATGGTGCTCAGCACAGAGTAGGCACTTGACAAATGCTTGTGGAATAAAAGTGGCTGCTAAAGAGGTCCTGTGAACAGGAGCATGGTGCCCACATCAGAGGAGGTGATGGGCTCTCTGAACTCAGTGCTGTTTTGTTCACATGGAAAATGATTGCAGACAGTTTGGAGCATCATGGTTTAAGAGAGACAGATGGTGGCAAACCAGAAAGAAAAAAGATTTTAGGATTTGGGAAACTTTAAAGAACCCTTCATCTACCACTTTCATTTTGTGAATGAAGAACATGGGGCCAAGAGAGGTCCTGTGTCCAGCCCAAAGCCACCCAGCTAGAGAGTGTCTTTTATTCAGAACCCAGAACCCCCACCCCTGGCTCCACTGCCCTGTCTAAAAACATGACTACCTGAGACCTGTCCCATCATATCTCTACCCTGCCCTTTCCCCTTAAGCTCGACTCACGTGTCCAATGGGCTACTTAGCATCTGCGTTCAGTCATGCACAGGCCTCTCACACTCAACATGTCCCACGGGAACTCTTGCTCATCTTGCCATGGTGGCCCTCCTCCCGAGATCCCATCTCAGGTGACAGCACCCTGTCCATCTACTTCCACAAGCCAGAAACCTGGGGGGTCTCCTCGATTCTTATCTCTGTCTCACCCCAGAATCACCCCCTCTCCTAGTTTTGTAGATTTTTATCTCCTGAATGTCACTTCTCTCCACTCTGTCTCTACTACCCCAGCCCAGGCCTCTGTCACCTGGACAGCCTACAAAATGTGAGCACCCAGAGGGCAGGGGTTTGTGTGCCTTCACATGTGTGTGTGTGTGTGTATGAGTTTTGTTCACTGATATATCCTAAGTGTCCAGATTCGCAGGTGTCAGTCACCTTTTTCTCTAAAGAGCCAGACAGGAAATATTTTGGGTTTTGTAGGCCATACTGTCTCTGCTGCAACTTTTTAACTCTGCAGTTGTAGCATGAAAAGAGCCATAATTGGATGGAATGTTGGTGTTCCACCAAAACTTTATTTATAAAAAATGGGTGGCAGGATGGATTTGACGAGAAGGCTGCAATTTGCTGACCCCTGATCTAGAAAAGTTGCTGGCACATAGTAGATGAAAAGTAAATATTTGTAATTGAATTGGTCTCCTCTTATCATCTATTACCTCTAAATTAATTCCTTCTTTTTCCAGCCATAAATTAGATCATGACATTCCCACTTCTCAATCTCCACCCCAACTACCTGCTTCAAGGCCTCAACTCTTAAGATAAAGAGCAAACCCATATTAAAGTCAACATACCCTAAACAGTCTTGCCCCTGTTCCCATTCCAGCTCTACACTCACTCTTCCCCACCCTCTCAGCATTCCAGCTGTTCTGTCTTCCCTTATACATGCCAGCTCCTTCCCACCACAGGGCCTTTGCACATGCTGTTTCTCCTCCCTAAAACTCCACTCTCTCTTTCCATTGCTCATCTTTCAGGTCTCAGATCTTACCTCCTCCAAGAAGTCTTCCCTGATCCCCTTGGCCAAATACCATTAAAACACTCTTCTTCCTAGCACTGATCTGGCTGTAATTTTACCTGTTTATATGTTTCATTGACTAACATCTGGTTCCATTAGAGGAGGTCCATGAAGCACAAGGACCAAGCCTGTTTTGTCCCCATGTTCTCAGAACCTATTTTAGTTAGCACACAGTAGCAACTAAGAATGAATGCATGAGTGAATGAATGAATGGCAGAGAACTGGAGCTTTGAAGTTGGACAGTTTCTTGGTTCAGTACCTGACTCCACCATGCAGCCAAGTCACTCACCTCCCTAGAGCCTGTTTTCTTACTATGAAACCAGGATGACAGAACCTACCAGAGAAACTGGTGAGGACAGGTGAGTTGAGGTGGGAGAAGTCTCAGCCCAGAGCCTGGCTCCAGGCAGCTTGTCAATATGCTGATTGCAATAGCAACAGGTCCAGAAATCCTGTCATATGAGAAATATTTAAAATAACTCAGAATGTTTAGCCTGGGGAAGTAAGGATCAAGGTCAGGAAACAAACCTCTTCAACTCCCTGAATACATTCCTTCTGAATCCAGAGGTCTGGAGAAGTCATGAAGTTTCCATCACTATAGGGGTGCAAAGAGAAGCTGAGAGACTATTATTCCAGGTGCTGCAGAAGGGTTTCCTGTATGGGTGAGAGTGCTCAGTTGACCTCAAGGATCTCTTTGAATCCGGGATCCTTCACTGAAAGCACCTGGGGGCATTTTGAGCTCCACTGAGGGAGCGGGCGCAGATGGGAGCGCACGGTTGGGGCGGGCGAAGGCAGCTGTGCGAGGGGAGCGCGGCCAAGCTGCCCCGAGGACTAGAGGGACCTAGCCCGGCTCCAAGCTCAGCGGCTCTGAGAGCAGAGAGGGGGCGCTTAAAGCCAACAGATGGCGCAGGCTCACCTAGACCCTGCTTCGGCTCGCGGGCCCCTTTCCCGGGAGCGTTTCCCCGATCCGCCGGAGGCGCGGAGCGGGCGGGGGGTCGCCGGGCCTCCACCCCTCTGCGCGCTCCTCTCCGCGACCGCGGGCGGCCCTGCGGGGCACGGCTCCCGCACGCACCTGGAGCCACTTCCGCGGGCTCCCTCCTAGTCCCTTTGGGGGATTCGTCGAGTTACCACAGCAGCCGGTGCCATGACATCGGCAGAGGGCAGCTTCGCCAGCACTGAAATATTCATGCCCTGAGCGCCCGGCCAGGCCCCGCGCCGCTCCCGGGGGTCCGCACGGGTCCCGGGCCGGGGGCTCAGGGATCCTGGCGGCCAGTCGTGTAGGGTGGGGGGCGGCCGGCAAAGGCGCGGCCGGGCGGGCGGCGGCTGGAGAGACGCGAGGTGAGGGAAGGAGCGTCAGGAGGCGGGGTCTGGGCGGCGGGGGCCGCGCGGGGCGGAGGAAGCGAGGGAAAGTTGATCGCGCACTTGAGCGGCGGCGGCGGCTCAGGAGAACCGGGCGCGGGCTGCGGGCGCGATGCGCTGCGAGGAAACGCGTCCGACGGCGGCCGGGCGCTGAGCCGGGCGGGGCGGGGCGAGCCGGCCCCGGGCATGGAGCGCGGGGGTGCCGAGCCTCGGGACTTCTGGAGCGCGCCTCGCGTGCCTGAAGTTGCAGCCAGCGAGCGGCCAGCGGCGAGTGGACGGCCCGAGGGGACCCCGGAGCGGCTGGCGCGCCGCTGATGAGCCTTCGCACCGGTAGCGAGACGCGGCGGTGGCCAGCACCCGAGCAGTCGGCCCGTGGGGGCCGATCCGGCGCAGAGCAGAGCCCGAGGCACGGCGCGGCGCCTCTCCGCACACGCACACGGTACCCACAGCCGCGCACTGCCCTTCCCCTCCCCGCTTCCCTCGCCTTCAACGCGCCGTTCGCCCGCCACGCGGCGGGAAAGTTGGAGCCGTGGGGTCGCGACCGCAGCCGCCGAACCACTTGTTCCCGGCGCGGCCATCGCCTGAGGCAAGCGCCCGAGGCCTCTCCTTCCCCCGCGGGCCCCTGGTCCGGGTCCCGAGCGCGGCTCAGAGCCCGCGGCTAGACGCGCGGCAACTTTGATTCCTGGGAACTCGAATTCCCTCCGCGCCGGCCTTGGGAGGACGGGCACGCACTCCATTCCCCACCCTGGGTCCTGGACCCCCTAACACGCGCTCTCCCCGCCTCGCAGAGGATTTGGGTGTAGGAAGGGGAGAATTTCGGGGATAAAGAAGGCGTCGGGATCCAGTCCCGTCCCCTTCTGCGCTCTGGGTCCCCGTTCGGACAGTGGAATGGGGTGGGCTGCACCTCAGCCGCGGATGGGCTGTGTCGTTTGAGGGACCTAAAGTCGCGTAGCTCTCCCCTACCCTCATCACCCCTCAGTGCCCGCAAGAGACCGACCCCAGAGGACTCCTGCAACCTTCCCAATCCGGACAGGCTATGGGAAGACGCTCCCCTCGCCAAGCGGGGAGCCTTGTGCGGCTCGCGCTCCGCCTTCCCAGCGCCCCGGCAGGCCCGCCACGGCTGCGCTGCCCGTCCCCGGGGCCCTGCGCGCCCGTCTCCCCCGCAGGTCAGCCCCGGACGGGTGCAGAGCCCGAGCGTTCCACGGAGGTGGCGGCACCAGCCGGCGGGCACTTGGTCCCTCGCTTTGCCAGAGCGGGCGCCCAGAGCCTCCGCGCCGCAAGCGGAGATCCTGTGCCCGCGCGGCTGGCCGCCGCCCCACCGCGACCCCAGCGCCCAGCCCCGGTGCTGTCAGCAGCCCGCTAGGGGGAAATCAGCCTTTCCCGCGTAGTAACACCCCCCCTCCCCCACCGTCCCCAGTAATTCAGAAAGCAGCGCCTGCCTCTTCTATATACTTTGCCCTCTCAGACCAGAACAGGCACTGACCCTTGCCTTTATAGACGCTTTGCAAGCGCCCCCACCCCAATTTGGATTTCGAAATAAGCTGAAGAGGCTTACTTGAGGATTATGCACTTGAGGGGTGTGTGTGTGTGTATTGGGTGGAGTCAGACCCTTGCATAGGGAAGACTTAGTCTGGGCTTAAAGAGCCTGGTTGGGACCAGGTGCGAGGTACTGATGAGTCAGCCCATGGGGGGGGAGAGCTGGCTTGGAGTTAACCTTTGGTTCATGGTGTAGGGGTAGGCACACTGTGGTCAGCACCCATGGGGGTGGGGGACCAGATGGCCCAGGCAGGTCTGGGAGGGGGCCTCTTAGCTGGGGGAATAGGAATGCTTGGTGGGATTTCTCCAGGGCTGGGGAGGGTCAGAAGGCAGAATGCCTGCATGGCAGGAAGCAAGAGTACCCTGTGGCCTGGAAAGGTGGCACTGCGGAAGGGATTGGTGTGAACCCAGAGGCTCTGCTGTGGGTGGTGAAGAGCAGTGAATAGGTGGGAGGCCCAGAACTGGCATCCTGGCCTTATCTGGGCTGGGCCCTCATACATATTAGTCTTGGCCTTCCTGACCCAGCTCACATCTGCTTAACAAAGGGCTTAATTTGAGGGTTATGTGGGCAGATGGTTGCCTCCCAAATAGCTCCTCCACCCAACAAACTACCTTATCTGCAATTTCACCATTTGAGATTCATTTCTTTGAGCTTAATATTTTAAAGGACACCTTTCTGAAGTCCTAATTTAAAATGCCCACACTTCTGGAAGGTGAAGGTTGAGTGGAGCCTGCTGCTCTGAGTGTGGCCTGTGGCCATGCAGCATTAGTAGCACATGGGAGCTGGTTGGAAAGGCAGTCTTGTGCCACACCCCAGATCTCTTGAACCAGAATCTGTATTTCAATATCCTTGAGTGATTTATCTGTTCAGTAAAGTTTGGGAAGCCCTGGTCCACAGTATGTTCTAGGGCATGAGCATTTCACATCCTCTTGGTGCGGAAAGTGTCGAATAGGGCAGTAGATACGAATGGAGGGATGAGACTGGAGCTGCTTTTTCTGGGTGGTTATGCTAGAGTTGGGTTAACAGTCCACTGCAGTAAACCCTTGGCTATCCCCTGCTAATGCCCAGAGGTGTCTGTGTTTTGGGGACCTTTAAACAGATTCAAGTAGCAGCTCAGCTTTCTGTGCAGTTAAAACATTGTGGTGTGTGTTGCACATGGGCTGGTAGGAAGTGAGCAGAGAGGGCAAGGTCTCCGGGAAGCTCTGTATGCTGCTCTGCCTTGAGGAGGCTGGGGCTGGGCAGATACTATCCCTCAAGGGGAAGCAACTGAGTAACCGTCCTTCACTTCACCCTCCCCTCCCAGGTGGCTGGGATGACCCACTGATAACACCTCTCAGCAGCCACAGGACTTATGCAAGGGGAGCTGCATAAATGCTAATTCGAGAGAGCCCACATATGAGAGGATACTGACCAAGCCCCACTCTGACATCCCAGCTGGCTGGATGTCTCACTTCTGCTGCCCTGGGCCCATGGGACGCCCCAGCCCCAACACACGAGGATGATGCGAAGGCATGGTGACAAGTCACCTGCCTGGTCCTCTGGAGGACTAATGGCAACCATGAAGCCTTCAAGGCTGGCCTGAGAGTGGGGACCTGAAAGACTTTAGAGGGATTTGGATCAGAGGCCTGGTGGGACCAGTGGTGTCATAGCATGCCTCATACCTCCCAGTCTTGCCAAAAGAGGCCTGTTCTTTTCCTGGGCTGGCATCTTTGCCAGGAAGAGGGTAAAACCATCAGAGTGCGGGGTGGCAAGGATGAGCTGTGGCAGGCCATGGATTAGCATGGTCATGGGCCTCATGAACAGTGATGCTAATGTGACAGCATTCCTTCACCAACGAGTTAAGAATAACTACGTTAATAAGTATCTTACTATTTTCTTTTTTTCTCTCGCTCTTTTTAAAAATGTATCTTTATTGATTTCAGAGAGAGGAAGGGAGAGGGAGAGAGAGAGATACATCAATGATGAGAGAGTCATTGATCGGCTGCCTCCTGCACACCCCCTGCTGGGGACCTAGCCCATAACCTGGGCATGTGCCCTGACTGGGAATCGAACCACGATCTCCTGGGATCTCCTGGATTCTAGGTCAATGCTCAACTGCTAAGCCACGCTGGCCGGGCTGTCTTACTATTTTCTTGATCCTGTTTTTTTTAAAAAATTCAGTGTTTGGAAACGTAAAGATGGTTTTTAATATTAACTTAATTGCTTTTGAACTCATTGGTTTCAAAGTCAGTTATAGTGTTGTTTTTTTAAAAAAATTCATTTCTTTTTATTTTGAGCCTTGGTTTGAGATTTTCCTGGCACTAGGGCAGTCCTGTCTGTCTGTTACTATGTGAGCAAGGTCATTCACAATTTGGACCCTTCTCTGTGGGTTATTTCAGGATGGGAGTGCTCAGCCTCACGCACGTATGTGAGCAGTACTGACGCTGCTCAGGGTCACCAACTCCGGGAAGCCTTCACTGCCTCCTGGGGTGTGGCTGCCGTGGTCGCCTCTCCAGCCCGTGCCTACCCCTCACTGTCCGTCCATGGTGCTTTTTACTACTCTGTCGTGGTCTGGCTCCTCATCTAGACAGTGAGCTTCTTTAGCATGAGCTGTATCTTACTTCCTCTTGTGTCCTCAGGGCCCCCCAGCCTGGCGAAGGGGGTGCTCGATATGTGTTGATCGGCTAACTGGGCTACTGCCAGGTGATAGTTCCACTACCTGCTCTAGCCCGTCATTCCCTGGGCACTAATACCAGGGCGTTTGCTGTGCCTGTAGCTGGTGTGAACCATTCATGTTGGTTCCTTTCAACACTGAGCAGTTGATGTCCATCTTGCCATTCTCTGGGCTTTTGGAATACACTCTCTGGGAGTAGAGGTCTCAACCTCACATGCCTAGAGGGGCCAGGAGGCAGAGCAAAGAGCTGAGCAGGGCCAAATAGAAAACAATAGGGAGTGGTGGGGACTGCGGAGAGCTGTAGAGTGCAGGGCCCATATAAAAGGAGCAACTGTAGGTAAACCCATCTATGTGACAGAAGTCAGAAGAATGGTTACTCCAGGGTGTAATGACTGGGGCACAAGGGGTGCTTCTGGAGTGCTGGAAATTTCTATATTGTGGTCTGAATATCTTCACCAGTGGTGAGTGAGTGAGTGATCATTTGTGCAGAAGAGAATCCAGAAAATTTAAAGCATTTATGGACCATATTTATTTTGGTTCAATATGAAAATAGCTTTATTGAGTCCCATAGGGCAGAAAATGCATATTCTTATCAACTTTATTGGCCAGAACGGTATCAGTGAGAAGCTTGGCGTATTTAAGAAGTAGCCACATGGAGACAGCTTTCTAGTCTTTCACTGTGAAATTTAATCTGGCTCTGTCCTGGGGAGTGGGGCGGGCTGAGGCCGCTGCTCCTTGCTGGGCTGTATATTTGGGTCTTGGGATAAGGCTTTGGAGGCTCCATCTGATTCTGGCAGTTAAAATCTTTGTGGCTCAGTGTATTGCCGAGGGGAATGGGAATATCAGAGATCTGTCCTCAGCCTCAGGGGCCTCAGGCTGTGTCAGTGAGGATGGCACAGTGGCTCAGATTTAGCATTCATATTTTTAACATTTCCTTTGCATAGTCTAAAGCCCATTGCAAATGCTGATTATTATTATGATCATAAGCCCATTCCCTTTGTGATTTCTGTAAGGTGGCTTGGAGGCAGACTGTGCTGGGACTCAATACCAGTTCTTCCACTCTTGAGCTCTGAAGCCTTGGCCTGGCCCATAACCTTGCCCAGGCCTTAGTTTTCTCATCTGTTAAGTGGGGATAATTTTCAATTACATCATAGACTAGCTATGAGCACGAATAAGAGGAAAACTGCATAGAAAGCCCTCTGTGTTGTACTGGCACACAGGACACCTGCAGAACGTAATAGCTTTTAGTATTATCATTTTGATTGAGTCATGTGTTAGGTACATTGTATTCTAGCAAAGAGGCGAAACTCCCTATTTTGAGAGCTTGACAATCTAGAAGTTTATAAATTGAATTCTATCTGAAGATTTGTGTGTGTGTGTATGTGTGACTGTGTGCGGGGTTATGGTTGTGGTTTTTCATTTTGAATTAGTTACTAAGACCATTTTAAAATATATAATTTTTGCATAGAAATTTAGATTTCTGGCATCTGACTAGAACTGGCAACATTGGGTCTGTTCCCAATCAGCAGTTGTTTTGGGCTGCATTGTAGTCACCCCTTTTATTTATTTGTATTTTTATTTTAAAAATTCTTTGATTGGGGATTACATTAATACAGTAAGTTCAGCAGATCTTAAATGAGAGTGGTGAATTTTCATGTATGTATAAACCTGTGTACCGACCCCCTGAGGCGAGATGCATTCCCAGCGCCTGGCAGGCCCCCTCTGCCCCCTCCCAGGCATTGTTATCCCACATCCAGAATAACCACTATTCTGACTTCACTCAGACTTCTGTCACACGTAGGAATCTTGCCCGCAGTTCTTCTTTCAGATTTAGGTGCACCTGTAGCCTTCAGTTCTCCATAGTCCCCACTATTCCCTGTTGCCTCACATTTGACCTTGCTTTACTTATTCGCACCACATCCTGGCCCCTGTAGTCATTTCAGTTTGTGACCTCTATTCTGGGCTGGAAGGGTCCTTAGAGACTAGCTAGACCTACCATGTTACAGGTGGGGTGATTGAGGCCCGGAGGCAGGGAGTGGGCTTGTTCTAGGCCCTGTCGCTGGGTGGGCCTGGGTGGTGGCCAGTCAAGGGCAGAGCTCTGCCCTTCCTGCCCCAGCATGAGGTGTAGTGAGGAGGCCAGGCAGGCATTTGTCTCCTGGACCGCAGCAGCCGGGGGCTGGCCCCGCAATCACAGTCACCCAGAGCCCCCCGCGTGTACAGCTAAGAGGGATGGGGTCTTTTCTGGGCTCTGCCTTCCTGGAGACGCATCTTCCCCAAGGCAGGCTGTTAGCAGCACGGCTTTCCTCTTGAAAGGCCATTTTCTATTTGGAGAGGACCTGAGATGCCATTTGTGACAAGGGCCCCCTGCACACCACCTTGATTGTGTCTGTTTCTGAAAGAAGGCTGTAATTTGGGAGCCAGTGAAAGCTAGAGAGGGAGGGAGGGAGAGGGGAGAGCAGGAGGGAGAGAGGGAAGAAAGGGAGAGAAAACAAAAGGGGTGGCTGGGACCACGTCTGGGCATCCATTTGTATCACTGGTCCCGTCCACCAGATATGCTGGCCTTTCCTGCCTCCCCAGGGCTGTGGTCAGGGTGGGCTGTGTCCCCCCAAAGGCCTCTGTCCTGCTTCTCTTCTGTCCTTTTCCTACAGAAGTAGGAGCTCATCTCCCTGCCTCAGGCTTGCCCACGGCTCCCTTCTCCTCCAGCCCTCCGCACCCCTTCTGCTCCCATCTGCCCTCACCCTGCAAGGAGGCTCATCTTGACCTTTTCTTCGGAGGCCAGAGAGCTGATACCATCTCCAGGGAACCAGTGGCTACAGAACCCCAAGCCAGGCCTGTCTCTGCCCCTCTGCGGAGGTCTGAGGCTTTGTCTTAGAGGGAGATGCAGGGATGGGCTGCCGCTGGAAACCAGCACGTACTGGCCACTGGGGCAGAGGTCCTTCCAAACTCATCCTCTTTAATGTCTTAGGGTCCTGTGTCCGGTGTTGGGGAGGCTTTTCATTCAGCCTTCAGTCTATGATATTGAGCATCACCTACGAACCAGGTTCTATCTAGTTGCTAGTGATTCATGCTGAGTTACAGCCGTGCTGTCCGATAGAAATATAATGCAAGCCCCATGCGTAGAATTAAACTTTCTATAGCCACTTTAAAAAAGTTAAATAGGTGAAATTTTATTTTTGATAATCTATTTTATTTACCCCAGTATATCCAAAATATTATCATTTTAACATAACAGATTATTAATGAGATATTTTACATTTATTTTTTGGCATTCATTCTTCAGAATCTGGTGTGTATTATGCATTTATAGCATATCTCAGTTTGGACTCAGCAAATTTCAAATACCCAATGGCCACATGCGATTGGTGGCTACTGTATTGAGCTGGGGGAATAGATAATAAATAGACACGGCAATTACAGGTGGTCGTGGGGGCTACCCCAGAATATGGGGGGGTAGTGGACATGGTAAAGGCAGGAGATAGGGCGGTTGGTAGAGGCCTCATGCAGGATAGGAAGGTGGCCCTTCGCCATGGACCTGAGCCCTGGCAAGGCTGGGAAGGGGAGTGATGAGGGGAGGGGCCCATGTACCCACAGGCAGCCTCTCCCAGATACCATGCCTACCCAGCATTGGACACCATGCCCCCTCTCCATAGGAGACCCAAGCGGGGCTTGGAATGGATACAGTATTTTAGAAAAGCACTTTTTCTCTGGGGTGCATGCATATGTGTGTGTTTTCCCATCTTCTCTGCACACTTTCCATGGGAAAGCTAAGGGTTAAGTTCATCTTGCATTGCTTTTTAGACTTGGGAGTTTTCCAGGCCAGGAAAGCTGAGGAAGTTGCAGCAACGTCGGCGTTTAGGGTCATGTCCCCTGGGGAAGAGAGTCTGGCCTGTCCAAAGTAGAGGGGCTTGGATGCCAAGAGGTCTCGGGGTGCTTAGCAGACGTGAGGTGGGAGGAGGACTGGGAGGGGTTCCTGGGGCTGGGAAAAAGTGCCCGTGGCAGATTGCTCTGAGGCTGGGTAAATGCCCACCTTCTGTGCTGTGTGTCTGGACTTCGCCTGTGACTCACCGGGGCCAGGGCCAACATCAGGTGCCTACAACATCCGGTCAGCTGATGGAAGAGAGTGAGGCTGGCCGGGCAGGCACGGTGACAAGCTGCACATCTAAAGGGGGCGCCACTGCTACCATGCTTGCCTGTGGTTGTTAAGCAGGCATGTAGGATGCATGTGGCCGGACCCTGATTTTTCAAAATTATCAAGAAATCCAGATTTTAAAAAATACAAAATTTTTTTACTTTAAATGTTAGCAATTAATTCAAATATTTAAAAACAATAAAAATAAAAAATAAAAACACCACGAGGCCATTCATTTATTTGTCAAATATTTATTGAGCCCTTACTGTGTGCAGGCACTGTGGGAGGCCCCTGGGGTCGGTCCATTAGTGGCGCCTCCCCTCGTGGAACCTGTATTGTAGGGAAAACCCTTCAGCAAGCTGCAGTAGGCCACCGATGACCAGTTTAAGCATGACCTCTGTCACAGACTTAGAGTGCCAGGGCTGGCAATAACAATGGGAAACATTTATTAAGCACTTACTGTGTGCCAGGCCCTGGGGTTAACACATCCCATAAAGCCTCTCACATCGTCCTGACAACAACCCTATGAGATAGGGACTCCTGTCGCTTATATTTTACAGATGTGAAATCAGACACAGAGAGGTTAAGCAGTTTACCCAAAGTCACATAGCTGGGAGGTGGTGGCTAGAATCTTCACGTGGTTCTTCACCCTGTACTGCATGTAGAGAAAGCCAGAGCCACATCCCTGACTATCCAGATGGAAACTGTTCCCGGAAAGGACAAGTGGCCCACCTCAGGTCTATACAGAGGCAGTGACAGGGCTGGACTTTCAGTCCAGGCCTGTCAAGTGTGTTAGTGCTGCCTGGACTCATCTGTGATTGACCCTGGCTGGGGTTGGTCATTCAGGTGCCTGTTATGCCCAGGCATTTAAGAGAAGAGGCTGGGCAGTGATTTAAATATTCACAGGAATGAGCAAGGGGAACATCTCATTAGCTTAGAAACTGCAGGTTGTCTGCCAGACCAGGCTGCCCCCACCTGGGAAAGCCATGTTCTCTAGTGCTCTCTGTATTTGCTTGGACTTGAAGCAAAGACCTTCAGCTCTTACTATCAGTAAAGCCAGGGTGTCAAATGCAGTGACTCCAATGATTTAATGTCAGCCCGTACCTTTCCCCTGCTGTTGGCCAGGCTGGCCCATGAGCTACCCTCAGTATTTCTGGCCAGGTGACCTCAGCCTGGACTCTGGGTTCTGGCCTGAAAAACCTCACTGGAGGACCCCAGATTCATCTTGCAGTTTTCTCATGTTGGTGTGTGCCTGGGAACCTTGAGGCCAGGGTGTGTGCGAATGGTGAGGAGATACCCTTGACAGCATGTGAAGACTTCAGTTGCTGACTTGTGTTGACTCAAGTGCTTTTATTTTCTGAGCCACAGTTTTCTCACCTGTGAAGTAGAGGGCAAAAGCCTTCTGGCCAATCCAGTTGATTCAGGGAGCAGGGGGACTCTCTTGAGATATATGACAGTGCTTCGCAAAATGAACTGTTATATATAGAAATCACAATAAATAAGTGAGTAGATAATGTATTAGTTATTACTGTGTGTTGTAGGTAAGTATCACTATGACTTGACCTATGCAAGGTTTCCAAGATGTATGCAGATAGGTGTTTAAATAACATGGAAATCTCTAAACCCAACAGCAGTGTCTTTGAATGGCTTAATGACTATGCCCACTCTATCAGCTTGACGCCCATCTTTTGGGGAAAGTCTACAAATCAACAAATATTTATTAAGCACCTACTGTTTGCACCATGCAAGTCTCACTAAGGTACAGAGATAGACAAACCATGGCCCTTGTTTTCCATGAGCACTCACACTTATTAAGAGGACCATATTTCGTAGATCCAATTCAGAATGTGTGTGTGGGGGGTGGGGTGGGGGGGAGAACGGGGGCCCTGTAGCTCCATTTGGAAATTTCAGCATCTCGTGCCTGGTTCAGCCAAGATTTTCCTTCTTTGCTCTTCCTCATTGACCCCAAAGCTCTCCCCTCCCCCCTCCAAGTGCTGTGTGACAGCGGGGGGTGAGTTAGCACAGGGATGGCTTCATCCTAGGAAGGGGACAAGAAGGGTTGTAAAGAGCGGGGGTTGCCATAGGCTAGACCTGCCGGCCTAGCTGACCTGCCAAGCTGAGCCTGAGGGCTGTTGGAAACTGGAGCTCAGGCCTGAAGAAGGGAGCCCATGAATAATACAGCAGGAGGGAGGCTGTTAACTCGGTGGCCTCACGGCACCTGCGTGTTTCACGGCTTCCCGAGGAGCCGCAGTGGAGAGCCTGGGTGCCGGGCAAGGGCAGAGGGGAGTGGGACGGCCAGGTGGAGACGCAGTGTCTCTGTTTTCTCCTTGCTTCCCTTTCAGCTGCCCGGCTCAGGAGTTCTTTGTCTTAACAGCTCCCTCTCCTTCTGGCTTTGACCCAGATGGCCTTGGCCGTGTGTGCGTGTGTGCGTGTGCATGCGCGTGCGCGCTCACACAGGTGCGCTGAAGCCCATGCACCTGCTGCTCTTTAGCCGTGGCTGAGTGCGGGAGCGGGCCTCTCGGGCTGTGCTCTGCCCCGTAGGCCTGGTCGCCAGGTCTGTTTGCTGAACTGGGAGTCAAGCCTGCCTCGGTCTCTGGCACAGATGTGCTGTCACCTTTGCCAAGGTGGCCCCCTCTCTGTGCTACTTCAGGCCACCATGGAAAATGCAGGTTCCTGGGCAGGCCTCCCAAGGCTTTGGCCTCTGACAAGGGGAACACCGTTTGATGTAAGTGGGGAGCAGGTAACCCTGACTTTTTCTTCTTATGCTGTGGTTTCTGTCATTTTAAGTGTTTGTCACTGGATCCAGGCTACAACAGTCCAGACCTGGCACAGAGGAGCCTCCGTACCCCCCAAACACCCCAGAAAAGCAAACAAAGTCTCTGGGAAGAGATGAGGGCCTCGTTAGGTCAGAGCAAAGGGAGATGAGCTTAATCTGCAGCGGCAGAGCTTGAAGGCAGGAGCAAGGAGAAACTGGTTAGACGCTGTGTCGGATGAAGGAGGGAGGTGGTGGGATGCTAGAGTCCCTACCCAGGGGAAGCTGGCTTTACCTTCCAAGGAGCTGTTTCCAGACTCCTGGCCTGGGATGGGAAACAGAAAGGCCCTGGCCAGTGCCTGGAACAGGAACAGGGGCCCCTGCCTCTACTTCCTCCCTTGTCCTGAGTGCTGTTAGCGGGGGCTTCACCCCTGAGGAGGTCTCAGGCCCTTTCCCTAGGATTGGGAAGGGATTTCTCCCCAAACCATGCTGCAGCCTCAGCCTGCTTCCCCGGGCTTAGGAGCCCAGGCCCAGCGGTCTGGACCTGCCTGCTGCCCTCTAGTCTTGGAACTAGGCCTTCACGAGGTTATTGACCTCCATGTACACCTCATCTCTGCCCACGAACACACAGGCACATCCCTTGCCTGGAAGAGATGGGAGGCATCTCTTGATTTGTGCCTGGTCTGGGTGGGTGTGGCCAGAGAGTCAGGCACCAGACCATCCAGGATCAAATCCCAGCTCCTAATTATAGCTGCAGGGCAACTTAATTAATCATTCTGTTCAGTTTTCTCACCTGGAAAATAAGGATGGTACCAGTACCTACTTCAAGGGGCTATTGGGAGGGTTAACTGAGTTTCTGCATGTAAAATGCTTAGAAAAAGCACCTGCCACATAGTGAATGCTCAATAAATGCTGTTATTTGTTGTTAGTCTGCTACTGTTGTTCTCAGCTGATAGTTACTATTATGCCCCCGTTACCCTCAGGGCCTGCATTCGTGAGGCTGGCTTGCAGGCTGTCTGAGGGTGGTGGTGGTGGTTAGGGGTAACCACGAGAAAGGCTGTGCGGGTTCAAAGGAGCTGGTGTGTGTTGTGGGGGGATTGGGCACTCTTGGAAATCTTCACGGAGGAAGAGGACCCTTTGCCCAGAGGCTGTGCCCATTGTGGCAGAAGGGCAGGAAGAGATTCAGGGCAGTAAATGGTTAGTAACACTGACGGTGCCAATCCAACTGCGACTTTTTAGTCAGCTTTTTAATTGAAGTGTAACACAGACAAAAGTGTGAAAATCATACATGTACAGCTTGAAATATCACAAAATGACCACTTCCACATAATCACTACCCAAACCAAGAAAAAAGAAATTGTCAGAAGCCATCTCCCTGTCATTAGTCCCAAAGGTAACTCCTGTCCTGACTTCTAATATCATACATTCATTTTGTCTGTTTTGAACTTTATAGAAATTGAATCATACAGTATGTTCTCTGTGTGATATTTTCTTCCACTCAAATTATTTGTGAGATTCATCCTGTTGTGTATAGTTACATTTGTTCATTCTTGTTACTGTGCAGTGTCCCATTGTGGGACTATACCACAATTCACCCATTCTACCGCGAATGGACAATTGGGTTTTCTCCAGTTTTTGACTATTATGAAAGAGGCTGTTATGAACATTATGTGTTTTTTGGAGTACCTATGTATATATGCAATTCTATTGGATATATTTGACGGTCCTTGTACCAATACAAGCTTTATAGTGTAATTACTACAGCTTTATATGTGTACTTTTGCCATCCAGTAGTATAAATCCTCCAGGTTCATGTTTCTTCAACATTTTGTTTACTTTTGGCACTTTGCTTCTCCATATAAATTTTAGAATCAGCTTTTGAAATTCCACAAAAACCCTGCTGAGATTTGATTTCGACTGCATCAGAACTATGTAGGTTCATTTGAGGAAAATTGACATCTTTACAATATTGAGTTTCTGATTCATGAATGATATATATACTCCTCTATTTTCCTAGGTCTTATAAATTTCAAAAATGCCTTTTAGTTGTCTTTGTAGAGGTCTTGCACTTCTCTTATTAGGCTGATTTCTATGTGTTTTATGTTTGTTGATACTATTATAAATGATATTTAACTTCTTTTCCATTTCTAGTTATTTTTACTACACAATCACGTTTTCTAGAAATAATAACAATTTTATGTCTTCCTTTCCAATGCTTGTATCTTTATTCTTGCCTTATTGCAATGACTGGGACTTCCAGCATAATATTGCATAGAAGTGGTGATGGTGGCCATCCTTATTTTTATCCTGGTATTAAGGAGAAAGCTTTCAATATCTCACCACTAAGTATGATGCTTGCTGTACGTTTTCAGATGTCATTTACCAAATTAAGGATATTTTCTTACTTTTTTTTCAAAATCATGGTAAAATATACATAACATGAAATTTACTATTTTAACCACTTTTAAGTGTACCGTTCAGTGGCATTAAGTACATTCATAGTATCGTCCAACCATCACCATAACCACTGTCCATTTCCAAACGTTTAATCATCCCAAACTGAAATTCTGTAACCTCTGTACCTATTAAACAATAACTCCCCCTTCCCTCTCCCCTCAGCCCCTGGTAACCTCTATCCTATTTTCTGTCTCTATGAATTTGCCTATTTTAGGTATCTTGTATAAGTGGAATCATACAATATTTATCCTTTTGTGTTTGGCTTATCTCACTTAGCATGCTTTCATGGCCCATCTATGTTTATCATGTACCAGAATTTCATTTCTTTTTAAGGCTGAATAATATTCGGATTTACGTATATACCATACTTTGTTTTATCCATTTATCTGTTGCTGGACATTTGGATTATTTCCCCCCTTTTGGCCATTGTGAATAATGCTGCTCTGAACATTGGTCTACAAGTATCTGAGTCCCTGCTATCAGTTCTTTTGAGTATATTTCTAGGACTGAAATTCCTGGATCATATGGTATTTCTACATTTAGTTTTTTGGGGAGCCGTCATACTGTTTTCTGTAGTAGCTGCTTGATTATTTAGTCCTGCCATCAATGCACAAGGGTTTCAATTTCTCCTTGTCTTTACCAACACTTGTTATTTTTTGTTTTTTTAATAATAGCTATTCTAATGTGTATGAAGAAATTTTCCATTGGGATTTTGATACGTATTTCCCCAAATGGCTAGTGATGTTGGGTACCTTTCCTATGGTTATTGAACATTATACCTCTTTGATGGAGAAATGTCTATTCAAGTCCTTTGCCTATTTTTGAGTTGAATTGTTTAATTTTGTTGTTGCATTATAAGAATTTTTTATATGTTCTGGATATTAGTCTCTTATCAGGTATATATGATTTATAAATATTTTATCTCATTCCATGGGTTGCCATTTCGCTCCTTTGATAGTGTCCTTTGATGCATATAAGTTTTTAATGATGAAATCTGAATCTTTTTATTATTATTGTTGCCTGTGCTTTTGTTTTCATAGCCAAGAATCACTGCCAAATCCAACATCATGAATATTCTCCCCTAAGAAGTTTATAGTTTTAGTTCTTACATTTAGGCTTTGATCCATGTTTAGTTAATTTTTATATATGGTGAAGGTAAGAGTCTAACTTAATTTTTTTCCATGTGGATATCTAGTTTTCCTAGCACCATTTGTTGAAAAGACTATCCTCCTATTGAATGGTCTTGGCACCTTTGTCAAATACATATTAACCACATACATGATGGTTTATTTCTGTGCTTTCTATTTTATTCCATTGATCTATGTTCCTGTCTTTACGTGTCAGTACCACACTGTTTTGATTACTATAACTTTGTAATAATTTTTGAAAGCAGGAAGTGTGAGTCTTCCAACTTTGTTCTTCTTTTTCAAGATTGTGTTGGCTATTTGAGGTTCCTTAAAATTCCATATAAATCTTATGATGGGTTTTTCTACTTCTACAAAAGACACCATTCGCCTTTTGATAGGGATTATGTTAAATCTGTAGATTGCCTTTGGTCTGTTGTATCTTGACAATATCAAGTATTCCAATCCATGAACATGGATGGCTTTCCACTTATTTATGTCTTTTAAAATTGTCTTTCAGCAATATTTTGTAGTTTTCAATGTATATGTCATTTGCCTCCTTGGTTAAATTTATTCCTAAGTACTTTATTCATTTTGATGCTATTGTAAAAGGAATTGTTTTTTAATATTATCTTCAGGTTATTCATTGTTATAGAAATGCCACTTATTTGGTGGTGGGAGGGGGGGTTGTTGCTTCATATGCTGCAACTTTGCTGAATTTACTTATTAGCTCCAACAATTTTTTAATGGACTCTTTGTAGGTTTCTGCATGTAAGATTCTGTCGTCAGTGAGTGAAGATAATTTTACTTCTTCCTTTGCAATTTGGATTTGGAAATTTATTGCCTTATTACTCTGGCTAGAACTTTCAGTATTATGTAGAATGGAAGTAGTAACAGTGGGCATCCTTGTTCTATTCCTGACCTTAAGGAAGTTTTGGCCCTTGAATATGGTGGTAGCTGTGGGTTTTTCATATGTGGCCTCTTCTATTTATTTTTGCTAAAAGTTATTATCATAAATGTGTGTGGAATTTATTAAATGCATTTTTGCATCTATTGAAATGATCATGTAATTTTTCTTCCTTTTTGTTGTTAATGTAGTGAATTACACTGATTGATTTTCAAAGGTTAACCAACCTTGCATTCCTGGAATAAATCTAACTTTGTCATGATGTATTATTCTTTTCACAGTTCCTTGTCTGCTATTGGAATAGCTACATCAGCTTTCTTTCAACTATATTTTGCATGGTGTATGTGAATTATTAATGTTACTTAAGATTTTTTTCATCTGTGTTCATGAAAGAGATGGACCTGTGATTTGCCTTTCCTGTGATATTCTTGTCAGATTATACCATCAAGTTATGCTGACCTCATAATACAAATTGGATACTGCTTCTTCCTTTTCTGTTTCTCTGCAGGAGTTTAGATAAGATTTGTGTTATTTTTTTTCCTTAAATGTTTAAGAGAGTTCAATTAAGTCATGTGAGTTTATATTTTCTTAATAGGAAGGTTTTTGAGTATAATTTCAATTTCTTTAGTAGAAATAGGACTATTTATAATTCTGTGTTTTTGTGTGTCAGTTTTGGTAAGTGGTATTTTTGAGGACCTTATCTATTTTATATAAATCTTTAAATGAATTGACATAAAGATATTCATACTATCTTCTTTATTGTCCTCTTATAATCTTTATGCTCTATAGACTCTGCAGTGTTGCTTTCTTTTACAATCATGATATTGGTAATATGTGTCTTCTTATGTGATTCATTGTCTTGATGGTCAATGGACTTATCAATTTTTTTTAGTATTTTCAAAGAACCATCTTTTAGTTGACCGATTTTTGTCTATTTCATGTTGTTTTCTAATTTGTTAATTTCTGCTCTTATTAGGAATTTAAAATTTTCCTTCTCTTTGTTTGGGTTTAATTTATGTCTTAAAATACTTTTTGAGATAAGGGCATAGATTGTTTTTTATATTTTCTTCTTTTCTAAAATCTAAATTCAAGACTATAAAATTTCCTCTAAGCACAAAATTTATAGTATGTCACAAATTTTGATGTCATATTTTCATTATTGTGTAGTTCAAAATATTTTCTAATTTCTGTTGTAGCTTTTTCTTGGATTTATGGCATTTTTTTAAAGAAGTGCATTGCTTCATTTCCAAACATTTGGGGATTTCCTAATTTTTCCATGGTGGTTTTTTGAGCATAATCTGCTGTGATCAAAGAGTATCCTTTGAATGATTTCAGTTCTTTGAAGTGTTTTGAAAGTTACTTTATGGCTCAGCGTGGTGGGTTTTTATGAATTATCCATTGCCTCACCAGGATGTTTATTCTTTTATTGTACTGTACATAGTGTCTGGCTGCTCTCTTGACATCTTCCTCTACTCCTTTCAGTGTTTCTTGGAACCAGCTCTATCAACAGGTCCTTCTGGTGGCCTGGCAGTAAAGAACTTAGTGCACCAGCCAGGCTGATGAGGTTGTGAGTTCCCCATCCCTAGAGGGCATTCAACCAAATGACCTCCCCCTCCCCTAAAGGCTTCTCCATAAATAGCTGTTTGTTTTCCCTCGGTTTTGGTTCCTGCTGCTCTCCTGCCTGTGGGTCTTTCAGTCTTCTTTCCTGTCTGTAGGGGTCTCAGGTGCTTCTCCTGCTCCCTTGAACCCTGAAACAGGAGCCTTTTTTGCATCTTATAAGGAAGGATGAGGTCTGTCCTCCCCTCCCTGTTTGCAGGAAGCAGTGTGAGGCACAGACTGGGCAATGGCTGCTGCTCAGCTGCAAGGCAAGGCTTTATGTGCCAGGAATGGTCCTTCGTGCTTCTTTCCTGGTCCCTGACTGCCCCCATGTTCACCTGACCTGTCTCTTCCTCTCACCCCCACCCCAGGCCTGGCATGAGGAGAACCTGTGTGCCTGGAGAGGTGGGTGGGAGCATATGGGAAAAAGCCGAGTAAAATTCTTCACTAGGAACAAATCTCATTTTCAAGAAAGTCTTGACAAAATGAGGCATTAAATTACAATTTTTCGGAGAGCATCGTAATTCTATTGCAGACAGCCCTTCATCATGGAATCTGAAAGCCGGGAAAATACAAAACTCATTAGATTAAAATAAGCCACCTACTGCTCTGGAGAAAAGCTTATTTATCAATATCAATTTACTTATGATTACTCTGACCTGCAATTTGTTATTTTTAAGAATTATGATTTGTGTACTGCTCATACAGATGTGAAATATTTTTTCTTAAATTGAGTATTTTTTTAAAAAGATATCTTGTTCCTCAGTAAAGGTTAGAAAGTGGCTCTTGGGGAGGGGAGAAAGGAAGTGTCAGAAAATAAATCAAAAGAGGCTGGGATGGGGGATGGTGAGGAGTGTGTGTGTGAGGCGCTGAATGGAAGCAGATGTGGACAGAGTGAACCTGAAATAATATGAAGCTTTTGTGTCTTTAAAAGAGATTTTTTATTCGTTAAGAGGAAGGCCATCCTAATTAACCAAACTGTCCAAAAGATGGAATGCATCCTGTGTAGGTAGTGAGCTTTCCATTGCTGGAGGTATGCAAGTTCAGGTTGAAGATCGGGGAGGAAGGATGCTGTAGAATTAGCAGTCTGATGAGGAACCAGCTATTGTCCTTTCAGTCCTGGTGCCCAGTGGTTCTCTGAATGGCAACCGCCGAGTGTGGAAGGTAGGACAGTGTGGGCAGCCCTGCAGCGTGTAGAAGAGCGAGCACTGGACTGGGCATCAAAGAACCTCCATTTTGAATTCATTGGCTCTGGTGCCCCTGGCTCCAGGTCAGTCCTTGATACGTAGTGCCAGAGAAAGCACGTTGGTCCTGGACGCCGTCCCTCTTGGGTTCGAATCCTGCTGCCATTGCTTTCTGCTATGAGACCCCAGTCAAGTTGCAGACTCTCTCTGAGCCCGTGTTTTCATCTGCAGAATGGGTCAGCAAGGCCCCTCGCAGGCAGTGGTGAGGATTTATAAAGTTATAGAGAAGGTCTAGCACATAGCAGGCACAGTTAACACATTAACACCCTCCCACCTCCCTCCTGGGCCTCAGGTTCCCTGCTGCAAAATGGACAACCTGCTGAAGATCTCCAGGTTTCTTCTGGCTCAAGTTTTCTGCCCAGGTTTTCAGTGTCCCTTGTGTGTGGAAAGAAGATGGTTGGAGTACGGAGCTAGATACCTGGGGTCTTCCGGACACCACAGGCCTGTCCAGCAGCGTCAGTACATCCATCATGGGCCTCTGCCCTGATGTGAGTGGTTTTCCTGGTCAAAGGATCCACTGTACGTTCTCCATGTGCTTATTCTGCCTTTGAGAAACTATGCCCATTTCACAGATGGGAAAATGGAGGCCCAGAGGGGAGAGGGAGAGTAAGCCCATCTGCCTCCTCCCACTGCCTCTTGTCCCCTACTCTTGACCCATTTCCTGGGAGGCTCCGTGCGCAGGGTGAGGGGAGCAGAGGGGAAAGCCTCGGAGTTCCTGGGAGGGTTTGGCCTGGGAGCACCTTGCTGTAGTCTCTCTTTAGTGGAAGCAGTTGTGCTCTGGTTTCCCTCCTCCCCTCCCTCCTTCCTCCCCTTCCATTGATTCTTTTACACTTTCTACTCCTAATTTTGAATACCTCCTGTGCTGTAACAACTCCCGAGTTAGGCTCCAGAACACCCAAAGTGAGTAACTCAGGGCCCTAATCCAGGGGATTTCAGAGCCCAGTGAAGGAGAGACACGCATAGACACGTGTGCACAGTACACACGCAGCATGTGGAGTGCTCGAGCGAGGGAGTCCGTTTGTCTGGGGCACATGGAGTGGAGGAGTCGGGCAGGAGCCTAGCTGGTGAGATCAGGGGTTTCCTGGAGGTGATGGCCACCCTACCTGTGGAAGCAGGAGGGACTCGCTGTGGGCTTTGCTCCCCTACAGAGCTGGGGCTCAGTGACAACCGGTGGTCAACTGTGCATTGCAGCTGGGGCCCCGCTTGGTACACACCCACTCCCTGCCCCAGGACCCGGTCAAGTCCTTTGCCTCCGGAGAAGGAAGGCCTCCTTGGGTGGGCCCCGGTGTCTTCACAGCTGGGCAGAGGTTAGCAGTGGACAGGCAGAGAGAACCAGCCGACAGCCCCAGGAGGGCCATCCGGCCTCTGTAGGTGGCCTGTGTGCTGGGGAGTGGGATCGGGCAGGCAGGGAGGGCTGTGGCAGCTTCAGGGCTAAACTTCAGATCCCTAATTCAGTAACTACCGAGGTCCAAGCACTTCAGGATTTGGGGGTTATGAATTATCCTCTCTGAGATTGTTTCACTGTCTGAAAAGGAGGTGGCGGTCCCTCCTCCAAGGCGCTGTGAGAGCCAAATAACCTGATAGGTGGGCAGCACTAAGCTGGACAGGGCTGGTGGATGGAGCGCTCTGCTTGCTCTGGGACCACCAGGTGCAGTGTGGTCTGGGGTTTCCCCTTCGCCTCCCTGCCCCCCCACCCTGACGGGGTTCGGGGAGCACGTGGAGGGTCGGGCTGTGAGGAGTGTGACAACAGGGACATGCTGAACATGTGTAACAGAGCATTATTGTTGCTACCACTGTTGTTAGTGTTTTGTGAACTGGGCAGAAGAGAGGATCTGAGAATGGGACAGGTAAGAGGACATGTGACTCAATTGGGTGCTCACCACGTGCTAGGTGAGCTTGTGGGCAATCTCCTTTAATCCTCATAACACCCCTGCCAAGTAGGTGCTATTCTCTCAGTTTTCACAGAGGGGAGACTGAGGCTGGGCAGGGATCTGAACCTCCTGATGGTTCCCGTGTGGAACTCTCCCTTTGTCCCACCCCCACGATGAGAGAGCCTGGTGGGAACCATGCTCCTCACTGAGTTCTTAGTTGAGGGTCCAAAGCTCCTTGCCCACCTAGACCCTGCTGGGTCCCTGTTTCTCACCTAAGAGCTGTGATGTTAGTAAGTATAAAAACAATTGAACAGCATCTCACACAATTATGTGGGGAGGAAGCTGCTGTCACAGGCAATCTGGAAAAGATTTATCGCTTAACTTATAGGGAGAAGTATCAGTTTACTGTTTTGTTTTGTTTTAATATGTCGTTATTGATTTCAGAGAGAGGAAGAGAGAGAGAAACATCAATAAGGGAGTCATTGATCGGCTGCCTCCTGCACGCCCCCTGCTGGGGATCGAGCCCACATCCCGGGCATGTGCCCTGACCAGGAATCGAACTGTGATCTCCTGGGTCAATGCTCAGTTGCTGAGCCGCACGGGCCAGGCTCATTCCTGGGGTGGGGACCCAGCCTCCCACCATGGGGACCTTATTCCCCTACTTGCCCTAGAACATCTTTCCTGCTGGCTGGTGGGACTCCAGCGCTGTTCAAGCTAGAAGGGGCCTCATCTGTTTATTTGTTCAATCATTTATTCATCGACTGTTGACTGTGCACCTGCTATGTGCAGGCTCTGGGCTGGCTGGAGAGGAGCTCTCAGCAGCCAGTAAAACTGTCACAAAAACCAGAGCTCACACTGCCCCATATCAAGTGCTTTAAAACAGCATGAATCACATATTAGGGACCTCAGACAGGAGAGAGGGACTGGTTTGGCCTGGAAGGTTAGGAGGGGCTCGGGGGGACTACTCGGGGAAGGTGACATTTGAGTTTCTTCCTAACAAGTGTGCCCCATATGGCCAGGTGGGGAGAAAGGCCTTTGGCCTTAGGGCCCTGCCCAGGTAAAGGCAGGAGCTGCTATGTCCTAAGTGGCATTTTGCAGACAAGGACACTGAGACCTGGAGAGAGCGGATGCCTTCACGGCTGGGGTGGGGTGAGGACTCCATGTGAACCTAAAGATCAGGAGGAGAGCCTGGGTGCTGAAGGGCTGCTCCGGAGCCTGGAGAATGTCATGGAGGCCTGGAGGGGCTGAGGGTGGAAGGTGAGGGAACCAGCTTGGCTAAACTCACGTGGAAGAGAGAGAGACACAGAGTGGGCGAGGGGAGAGAGAATAAATGAGGAAGAGAATGAGTGGGTCCCTGGGTCACTGAATTTCAGGCATGGCAAGAGGAGCCTGGCAGGGGCCTTTGCCCAGGAATATGGCTGGCCTGGAGCCCCCTCCCCCACCTCACTTCCCACCCCCACCCACCTGCCGGGACAGTGCCTGCCCTGGGCTTTTGGGTTCCTGTGTGGGTGAGACTGCAGCAGGAAGTGGACACCAGCATGATCTTGCTCTCGCTTTCACACCTGCTCCATGGAGGTGGCTCTCTGTTCAGGTGATAGGCCTAGACTCTGCTGCAGAGCCCTGGCTGATCTTCAGCATCAAATTGGTCCTCTAATGCTCAGTTTCCTCATCTGTGAATCTGTGAAATGGGCATAACACCAGCCGTCTAGATTTGCAGTCATGTTTACAGAAAGCCTTTGCAGAGTTAAAGTCAGCGGATAGATTTCTGGCAGCTGCCTGGAGTCAGGGCTTTTGCCTCAGGATGCAGACAGGAAACCCCATCTCGATGGAGAATGAAAGCTGCCCAGCAATCTGGACCCATAGGCAGGTTTTGGGGTGCAGGGAGTGAGTGGAGAGGGCAGAAGGAGAAGGAGATGGAGACTTGGAACAGGTGTGAACCCTGACATCTGTCTGGTGAGAGAGGGGAAATAAGAAAGGGTATCCTGGCTTCCCCTCCACTGCTCTGTCTTGTGGAGGTCAGTGAATTTGCCAGTTTAAATTCAACAGGTGGCACTTGGAGCAGTCTCAGCCTCACCTCAAGTTCCCTTAACCACCTGCATGCCCCTGAGCAAGTGGTCTGGACTTGGGTTGAGGGTCAGCATCTGAGAAGCAGAGGAGAGGAGAGCTGGGAATGTCTGGGAAAACCAAGTCTACCTTGTACTTGACTGAGGAGGCCAGGACTTTCAGAAGGGCTACCCGGCAAGTGAATGGGGGACAGGCTCAGGGCCTGGGGTCTTCATTTCCATCGCTGACGCGGGCCGAAGGTCTCAAGATGGGGAGGCAGCCTCTGTGCACTGTTTCCTTGTCTGTACAATGAGCTGCCTGGCCCAGCTTGGCTCGCCGTGGGGAGTGGACTTCAGGTGTGAGATGGGCTGGTGAGGCTGAGCTGCCTCCAGGTAGGAGGTGGGAGGCAGGGCCCAGGGAGGCGAGCAGAAGGCTCTGCACCATGATTGAACTTGGCAGGTTAACTAGAGTAATTTTGAGAAGTTTCAGTTTCTACACTAGCTTCATTTATTTATTTATAAATTTACTTTTATTTGAAAAAGCAGCTTTATTGAAATTTAATTCAACTATACAATCTACCTATTTAAAGTGTACAATTCAACGGTTATGTGTTATCCTCAGTATCTGAGGGGGATTGGTTACAGGACTTCTGAGGATACCAAAATCCTCTGATGTTCTAGTCCTTTATGTAAAATGACATAGTATTTGCAGATAACCTATGCACACCCTCCTGTATATTTTAAATCATCTCTAGATTACTTGTAATACAGTGTAAGTGCTATATAAACAGTTGTTCTGTATTGTTTAGGGAATGGCAAGAAAAAAAGCCTATTTATGTTCAGTGCAGATGCAACCATCATAGGCCTGAGTACATGGTCCATGTCGGCAACAGTGTAACATTGCTTTCAGCTGTTTCCTCTCACTGGTTAGCTGAACCTGAGTTTGTGGAAACCATGGATATGGAGACTGACCACAATCACAGAAAAATGCGACCACTGCCACCACAGCGTATTCTGGAACCCCATACTCTCTGTATCCCCCAGTCTTAAGCAGCCCCGAATCTACTTTCTGTCTCTATAGGTTTCCCTATTCTGAACATTTCATATAAATGGACTCATATAATATATTGTCTTTTGTGGCAGGCTTCTTTGACTTAGCATGACGTTTCTGAGGTTCATCCATGTTGTAGCACATACCAGTACTTCATTTGTATGCCTGAATAATATCCCACTGTATGGATATAAAGTAGATCCTTGAATAATGTCATTTTGTTCAATGTCATTTTGTTATAATGCTGATGAGATGCAGTAGGAACCTAGCTCTTGTTTATATCAATTAGCCTATGGTAAAAGTGTTTTTGTTACATGTTTTGCTGACAGTCATAGAGTCTCTTGTCGATGTTAAACGAGAACTTCCTGTACCACACTTCGTTTATCCAGTTGTCCACTGATGCACACCTGGGTTGTTTCCACCTTTTGGCTATTCTGATTAATGCTGCTATGAACATTAATGTGCAGGTTTCTGTGAGGAATTTCTCTTAGGTATATACCTAGAAGAGGAACTGCTGGGTTATATGGTAACTACGTAATTGTTTGAGGCACAGCCAGGCTATTTTAAAGTAGCTGCACCACTTTGCATTCCCAGCAGCAATGAAGAAAGGAGGGTTTCATTTTTCCACATTCTCTCCAACACTGTTATTATCTGTCTCTTTGATTATAACTGTACTACGGAGTGTGAAGTGGTATCTCATTGTGTTTTTGATTTGCATTTCCCTGATGAGTAATGATGTTGAACATTTTTTTCATGTGCTTATTGGCCATTTGTGCATGTTTCTTGGAGAAATGTCTATTCAGATCTTTTGTCCATTTTTCAAGTGAGTTGTCTTTTTACTGTTGAGTTGTAAGAGGTCTTTATGTAGTCTGGATATAAGTCACTTATCGGGTGTATCATTTGCAAATATTTAGTCCCTTTACCATGGGTTGTCTTTTTACTTTCTTGATAGGATCCTTTGAGGCACAAAAGTTTTACATTTTGAAGTCCAGTTTATCTGTTTTTTCTTTTGTTGCTTGTGCTTTGGTGTCATATCTAAGAAAACACTGCCAAATCTAAAATCATAAAGATTCACACCTATTTTTCTTCTGAGAGTTTTATAGTTTTAGCTCTCCCATTTGGGTCTTTGATCCATTTTGAGTTAATTTTTGTATATGGAGTGAGGGAGGGTCCAACTTCATTCTTTTGCATGTGGCTGTCCAGTTGTCCCAGTACCACTTGGTAAAAAGATTGCTTTTTCCCAGTTAAATGGTCTTGGCATCCTTGTTGAAAATCAGTTGGCTATAGTTTGATTTCTGGGCTCTCAATTCTATTTCATTGATCTCTTTCTATCTGTAGAAAGAGATCGTGCTGTCTTGATGACTAGTTTGTTTTTAAATGAGATACTTGCTACTTTATTTCAATGTTATTAGTAACCCAATGCCATTAGCTTAGAAAATACAGACAAACAGTAAGGATAAAAGATCTGTTATTTCTCTATTCAAACATATAACAAAGATACAAATGTGTTGCTATATGGTTTCTATACAGATATATACATATAGAATTTCTTTTTCCCAACATGGGAACACACTGCATAGTCTTGTAGCTTGCATTTTCTATCTAACAATTTGTCATGAACATTTTTCCTCATCAATAAATGTTCTCTGAAAAATGCTGTTTTCTGTGTCTGCTGCATAGTCTGCTATATGAATGCACTGTAATTTACTCATGTAAATTGATTATCAAGTTGCTTGCTTTTACTGGTGTAAACAGAGCTGCTGTGAACATCCTCAAGATAGTATTTGTGCCATCATGGTTCTGATGGTCTCTTTAGGGAAAATTTCTATCAGTGAAATTGCTAAGTCAAGGGTGTGAATGTTTTTAAAGCTATAGTTTTATTGTGCCAAATGGCCTGCAGAAGTTGTACCATTTATGCTTGAGGAGATTTTCACAAATAAATTACTACATGGCAAGGTCTGATTCAGAAGCAGGACGATTGACTGTTTGACTTTTTAGGGTCTCTTTCTGTTGCCATGTTCCAGTTCTTGCATTGGAGGAGTCAGTGGGGGGGGGGGGGGGAGGAATCTTGAGAGATGTGCACAGGAGGTCTTCAGAGGGAGCCCACCCTGCCACAACCTCTCCCCTTGGTCAGCACCTGGCTAGGGGTCTGGGTTCCCCCAGCCCCCTTTAACTTAAGCTAATGGCGTGGGGAGACAGGAAACCAAGATTATGGTGCACCTGCCCAATGTGTTGGGAGCCATGGAAGGCAAGAGCAGGGTATAGAGAGAACAAAATACGGATGGCCAGCCAGTGCCGAGTGACTGGGGCGACCTCCCTGAGGGGGCACGGCTAAGCGGAGACGTGTCAAAATAGCACTTGTGGTGTGGTGTCTGAGGGACCTGCGTGTGCGATGGCCGGGCTGATTTTCAGTTGCTGGTCCCGTTCCGATTGGATGGCCCTTGCTGTTATCTGTATGCTCAGCTTTATGTACAGCTTAGTCATTTTTTTTTTTTTTTTGAGTAGTAACATGAGATAACGGTGACCTTTTATTTTACTTATTTTCTGTATTAGTTTAAATTTATGTATATAGTGGCAAAATTTACAAAATGTAAAATTGACCATTTTAATCATTTTTTGGCATCTTTATTGCAGTAAAATAGACCACAAAACTTACCATTTTCACCATTTTAAGTTCAGTGGCATTAAGCACATTCGCATTGCTGTGCAGCCATCATCACCACCCATCTCCAGAAACTTCTCATCTTCCCAGACTGACACTCTGTCCCCATTAAACACTAACTCCCCATTTCCCCCTTCCCCAGCCCCTGGTAACCACTGTTTTATGGTCTGTCTCTATGAATTTACTACTCTAGGTAATTCATAGAAATGGAACTGTGCAGTATTTGTCCTGTTATGACTGGCTTATTTCGCTTAGCACAGTGTCATCAAGGTTCGCTCATGTTGCGGCATGTGAGTCGGGGATGGGGAAAGCTGGCCTGGATCAACTCCACTTTCCTCCATGGCCTGATGGGACCGGGGGTCGAGGGTCAGGAGCCTTAGCTGCCTTTCCTGGAACTTAAAAAAAGAGTGAATGCCCAGTGCTGGCAAAGACGTGGGAAAACCAGCCCTGCCGAATTGTTGGGGGAAGTGTAACTTGATGTGCCCTCTTCGGAGTTTGTCAACAGCTAGAAAAATATGAAAATTTCCTCTTCCCAGATGCAGTTGCACTTGTATGTAGACATAGTAGCAAAGGATTTCCACTGTGACTTTATTTGTCAAAGAAAAGCTTAAAAACAACCCAAATGTCCATCAGCAGAGGACTTGTTAAGTGAACGATGGTCTCCCCTCGTGGTAGAACCTCTGCAGCTGCTAAAAGGAGCAAGGCTGCTCTGTGTATATGGTAACAGAACGTTCTTCAGGATATATTGTCGCGTGAAAAGGCCAGGAGTAGGATAGAATGAATAACATTTGGATTTCTTTTAAAGAGAGGGGGAGCCCTATATGCTATATCCTTGTGTGTACATACAGTGCTTCAGAGCGATGCCTCGGGGGTTGCCTCTGGGAAGGAGATGTGGGCTTGTATAGAGGGGAGACTCACTTCCTGCTGCATACTTTTCTGTATAGCTATTTTCCATGCCCAGTATTACTTCCAAAAAGAATAGATTCAAGAAAAATATATCTTCTGCTCAATGATGTTTTAAAAAAATTATAGGTTGAGGGGATTCGGAGACACCAGGCCTCATTTGGAGGATTCTGGACCACTGTGACATCCCTCCTGGGGTCTCAGGTTGTGCTCCTCCCAGCCCTGCCTGGCTCCCCTGCCCACCCCCGGCATCACTCAGTGGGAGCTTCAGGGAGGGACACAGAGGAGGTCATAAGAACAGAATGGCCACAAGGTGGTCTTTTTCCTCCTTCCAGATTGGTTTCTTCCTAGTGACCTTGTATCACAGCAGCCTCTCCAGCCAGCCGCCTGCGTAGTGTGTGTGGGCTTTGAAGCATGGCCATTGGTGACTCACAGTGGCTTGTCCATTAGCAGCCCTAATGGTATCGTCTGCAGGTGCCTCCTTGCATGCATGAACCTCTCCGTGTGTAGAGGTGGTGAAAAATCCCCAAATTGTATTTGATTTCTGCAGTGTATTTTTGTATTTCTATTCAAAGTTGAGTGCATCTGATTTTATGGGAATTTATAATAGTTCAAACTAAATTGTGGCACCCTGCTGTGAAAATCTCTCACTCCTGAGGAACTGAAATGCTGCTCAGCTGTCCCCTCCTGCCCTTTCCCTCCCTCCAGCTCTGTTCCTTCCTGCCCCTTGCTTGCAGGGACAGAAGGCACTTCCTGTCACCAGGCAGGGTGAACCCTCTGCCCCTGTGCCTCCTGGCTGGGTTGCAGGGAGAGGTGGGACACAGTGACTGTGAGGGTTGTACCCTGGGAGTTGGGCCCAGAATGGGCATGTTTCCCAGAAGAGGGGAGTGTGCTTTGCTCTGGAAGCAACAAGGAGCACGCTTTCCAGTCCCTGTCCAAGAAACGAGCCTGCGAAGGGCTTCATCTTGGGTTTGGTCCAGAAGCATTTGGTCAAACACTGGAGATCAGGAGGAGCTTTGCAAGGAGCCTGGCTTCCTCCTTCCTGGGAAAAGGAAGGAGGGGCCCTCCAAGGTTGGGCTGGGGACCCATCTGGGCAGTGGGCATCTTGTGGACACATCACCTGCAGGGGTTCATAGAGCCCAGATTCGTATGTAACCATTTGAGCACACTGCTCTTTTAAACTGTTAGTCCTACCAGGGAAGGAGAGCCCTCGGTGCAGGGCCGAGCTCAGACCTGGGCCTCATCTCCAAGGCCTTGGTTCTAGCCCATTCTGCTGCTCGTGGGTCCCCAAGGGTGGAACACAGGGAATTCCTCCCGGTGATGGGCACAGTCAGACTTCCTGCTCCCAGTGTGGGAAGGTAGCCTGACTGGGCTGACAGTGCAGAGGGGCAGGACCTCTGGCAGGGGACCCACTGCCTGGGAGGGAGGTAGCTCCCTGTCCTTAGAAGGGTCTGAGTAACAGCATAGGTGTGTGGTGAGGTGAGCCAGGGGCCACTGAGGACCTTCCCAGTTCCTCCAGTATTCAGACCTGGAGCTGTGGCTTCAGGGAGGCTCAGCAGAGAACAGGAAGGAACTTTCTGATCAGAGTCTGTCCACAGGCTGCTGGCAGTGTTTTGGTAGGGTGAACATAAGCTAGGCCTCTGCTTGTAAAATTGGCTGCTGATTGTAGAACGTTTGGGAAGCGCAGAGAGTATGCAGAGTTTGGAATCAGCTGTAACCTCACTACTCAGCACAGCCCTGTAGGTGCCCCTTCCCCCGCTGTTTCACGCACGAGCACATCCGTGCACGAGCCTCTGTTTGCTTCCTGTGGCTGGCCCAGAATGGACTAGCTCCTGTTGGGTGTCTGGGCTGCTCCACTGTCATAACGCAGCAATGAGCATTTCTGTGGCTGAGTCTGTGCACCGACATGACCTCTGTAGTTAACCTTCTGGAAGTGGAATGGATGGGCCACAGAGTGTACACATTTTGAGGCTGGTCATATAGTTTTCAAGTACTGATTGGTTCTCAGCCAAGTTGCCTCTACTTCAGGTGTGGGCACCTTGGGACTCTCGTCCCTCTGGCAGCTTAAGTATCCCTTACATGCTGATGACCACCGCATTTGCATCTCCAGCCCCACCTCAGGCCTGAACTCTAGTTGAGGGTGCTTTGTCAACAGCCAGGGCAAAGTCACCGTGTCCCAAACTGAACTTCTGATGTGGCCCCTCAGCTAGTTCCCCCCGCAGTCTTCTCCCATCTTGGTTAATGACAACTCCATTCTTCTAGGTACTGGGGCCAAAATCCTCAGGCTTGGTTCTTTCTAGCACAGCCACACCCTCTTCAACAGGAAACTCTCTCAGCTCTACCTTGACATATGCCCAGAATCTGCCAGGTCCCACAGCCCATACCCATGTCCCGGGCTACAGCCCCCAGTCATCTCTGGCCCACGTCACTGCAGTAGCCTCCGCACCTGCCTGCCTGCCTCTGCCCTTGCCCCCTGCAGTGAGTCCCCAACACAGCAGCCAGCAAGCTCCTTTAAACTTGGTTCATTCGTGTCACTCTTGGCTGTCTGAAGACCACGGCTCCCAGTTTACTCACATTAGGGGTTTACAGTGGCTGTCATGGGCCCGTTGTCTCTCTGCCCTTGCTTCCTGCAACTCTCCCCACCGTGTGCCCTGTCCCAAGTATGCTGGCCTCCTCACTGTTCCTCAAGCACGCCAGCACACTCTTGCCTCGGGGCCTTTGCACGGGCTGTCCTCTCTGCTTGGAAGGCATTTCTCCCGGAGATCCACATGGCTCACTTTCCGGATTCCTCAAGGGTTTGTTCATATGTCACATTCAGTGACACTCAGACCATCTTCACCCTGCTCCTTTCCCCTTTCCTTAGCATTCATTGTCCCGAACACTGTAGAGCTTGCTCACCTACACTGTCTGTGCTGATCTTTCCCAGAGTGTCAGCTTCCACGTGGCAGGTCTTCAGTTTGCTTTCTTCTATACTCAGGTCTGTGTGCTAAAATGTCAGGGCAGATGTGTGCAGTGTGGCTAGGCCTGGCTCAGAAGCCTCTCCCTGCAGCTCACCAGCTCTCTGGGGTGTAAGTGGAGGATTTGCTTTTCTTTGGGAGGTGACACCCTGGGTGCTGTAACTCTGCCACTTGCCAGAGCCTCCCCTGCCGGCCCGCAGCCCAGGCCTCCCTGAGGAGCAGGTCTTTGTGGTTGATGACAGGAGAAAGTGGAGGCCATTGTGAGTAGGGTGGCTGCCCTGAGTCTGGGTACTTTTGTAGCGACTCCCACCAGGGACAAAGGTGTTGACCTCTTGGGGATGGTGCTGGAGGGAGGCATAGAGGGTGAGGAGGTGGGGGACTTGGTCACCCCTGGCACTGCATGCATTGTCTTATTGGCACTGGTACCAGAGCTGATGCCTGTGAGATAACAATAGCCTGGGAGGGCAGACCACGCAGGAACCCTCCATCCCCAGCCTCATGCCTTCTTCCTGGCACGTGCGGCTTGGCCTCTCCACTGGCCCCGGCACATGGTGCCTCTGAGGCATGTAGGGATCCTCACCTAGCTCTGCTCACTGGCCCCTGAGTAGCAGCAGGGTCCTGCCAAGCCCTTGGGCCTGGGCCCTGCCCTGGGGCAGGTATGTGAGCTCAGCAAGGGTTAGGGCTAAGGCTGGGAGACTGGCCTTTGACAGCCATCAGAAGGGGGTTCAAATCCAGACTTGACCACTCACTAGCTGTATGACCTTGGACAAGTTATTTAACCTCTCTGAATCTCAGCATGTAGAGCACGTAGTGCATCACAGTGCCTCGCCTATAATGTGTGCTCAGTAAAGGTCAGCATTATGAGTCCTTGAAACCTATGCAGCTCACATCTCACATCCTCTTGAAGGCCTTGGACTTCTCTCTCCTGATGGCCTGAGCAGTGACAGTCTATATCACTTACTTGACCCCTAGCACATTCTAATGGCCCTGTACCCTCTAACAGTGCCTGGCACAGGGCATGGCATGAAGGACATTGGAATTGGCAGCCTGAGGGCTTTGGGGCCTGGCTCTGTCTTCTGGGTGGTGGGCATGTTTGAGAGATTTCTGGAGGGCTCCTAGGCTAGGCCCTGAAAGATTTGGGGGCAGCTGGCTATGACCCTGCTCAGACCTCTGGGACAGGTATTTGCCACTTTCCCCAGGCCCAGGCAGGAAGCTCAGCACGGAAGGGTGTGTGTCTGTGTTTTCTGGCCCAGTGGGGACAGGTGAGGGTTGGTGGCTCAGGCCTCATCCTGAGGGTGGCGCAGTCTTACACGGTGAATGAGGCCATGCAGGTCTGCTGGGCAGGAAGTCAGGTGGCCAGGAGGCGAAGTGAATAGCTGTTGCACAGGACAGAGCGAGGTCAGGCTCTCCTCGGGGGACTCATGTCACTCGCTTCAGTCCCTCTGCCAAGGGAAAGCCAGCAGCAACAGGCAGCATCTATCACAATGCCTGGCTGGAGGTGGGGCCCAGGGTCCTCTCGCCATTGCGTTTAGCTTCTGCTGTCTCTGGGCCTCACTTTCTATTTTGCTTTACCCTTTGAAGCCTGTGCCACCTCATCTTAGTGTCTGTGTCTCCTTGCCCCAAGGTGAGGTCGGGGAGTTGGGATGGAGTGAAGATTGTCCCTGCCTCTGGATGCTCCAGAGGTGGCCCGTGCTAATCCTGCAAAGTTAGGAATGTGTTTGGCAGCCCTTGAATGACAGGTTGTAGAGGGAGGCATCGAAGCAGTGTGATCACCTATGAAGGGGAAAGGAGATGAGCGGACATTTAAGAAGAGAGGTTGCGCCCGGCCGGGCATGGCTCAGCGGTTAAGCGTCGACCTAGGATCCAGGTGATCAGGGTTCGATTTCTGGTCAGGGCACATGCCGGGGTTGCGGGCTGCAGCCGATCAATGACTCTCTCATCATTGATGTTTCTATCTCTCTCTCCCTCTCCTTTCCTCTCTCTGAAATCAATAAAGATATATTTTAAAAAAAAAAAAAGAAGAGAGGTTGGGGGTCAGTGTGCCTGGAGGTGTCAGAGCCAGAGCGAGCATTGTGGAAAAGAGATGCACTATGCGTGTGTATGTGTTGTGTACACGTGCTCACTCTTTGCAGACATTTATCCCATGTGTGTTGTGTTGGGTATGTGCATCGAGCTCCTTGGGGAAGGGGCTGTGCCTTGTTCTTCATAGATTAGAAAGCAGGTGACAGGGTGGGGGAACAGCAGAATTGTGTGATGGAAATAGTGCGGGACTTGGTTCTAATCCTAAAGTGACCCCTCTGAGTCTTAATTTCCTCATCTGTAAAATGGGGACAGTAGAATCTATGTCATAGAAAGATTTTGGAGGATTAAATAAAAATAATGCCCTGTGACAGCCCCTGGCCTGTGGGAATTTTCTAATAAATTCCCTTCCTTCCTCCTTCCTTCCCTTTCTTCCTTCCACTGCGAACTTCCTGCAATACCCAGCAGAACCGTGTGCTCTCCCCAGCTATTCCTGGATGATGTTCTTAGCAGATGTTGTTTAATTCTCATAACATCTGGTTTGGAAAGGCAGAGGGCTGGAGAATTTTTTTAAAAACACTCACTCACTAGGAGATGTCAGATTGTCACTTAATTGCTCTGTGCCTTGGTTTCTCCACTTGTAAATCAGGGATAATGCTAGCAAGGCCTGCTAGCTTCTTTGTAGGATGTAGTAGGATAACGTAAGATAGCAGATGGAAAGCGATTTGCACATTTAAAAAAGGCATCATGCTAAACCTCACTAGTAGTTAGGGAAATGCAAATTAAAGTCACAACGCTGTACCATTTTTCATGCATCTCATTGGCAGCCATTTAAAAGAGGAATCACTTCCAGGTGGGCACAGAGGCCCTCTCATACTCCGCTGGAGGGAGTGGGAACTGCTGCAGCCTGTCCAGAAGGTAATACGGCAGCGTCAAGTAGAAGTTTACATGCACGCTCGGTGCTGTACTTAACTGACCCTGTAATCCTGCTGTTAGAGAGCCAAGTTTGAGCGCCGTCAAAGTCCCTGGGTACTGCATTTATCAGGATGATCACTTTGTAAGTTATATAAGTGTCCAATCACTGTGCTGTACACCTGACACTAATATAATACTGTATGTCAACTCTAAATGAAAAATAAAGATTATTAAAAAAATAAAAATAAAAACAAAAGCCCCCTTCCAATAAAAAAGTTAGGAGGGAAGAAAGAACCATCAAAGTCGCAACACAGTTATATGCAGGGATGCCCACTGTGGCGTTGCCTGTGGTGGCAGGAACCTGGCAACACCCAAATGCCCAATAGTAGGGGATATTTCCAATATGATACATCATACTATGAACTGTTATTTAGCTCTTAAAAAGAAGGAGGTAGATACAGCAATGTCGACCTGGGGAGTTTTCTGTGAAATTTATGGCATGAGAAAAGCAAGCTGCTTTTGTGCATGGTGAGCCCATTATTCTAAAGCTGACCGGCAGCCGCACTGCTCGATACACGTGTGTAATTGAACATCCCTGCCTGGGTGCACAGAAAGGCCTGGGAGGAAGCGTGCCAGCCCCAACCTGCCATGCTGGCCCTCAAACCAGTCATGCTTGGCTCACAAAAACGGAATTATTTGCCAACATTTTAAAATTGAATTTATATAAAAAGCTGAATTTGAAGCTTTTCATTGAGAAAAATCAGAACCTCTGACCACGCGGGCCCAGATTCCGTCTTGGCTGGAACACATCAGCAGCTGCCACTTCTGGACAGAGCGTGTGGCCTCAGAATGGCCACTGTCCCCAGCCACCCGGCGTCTCCCTCATTTATAGCCCCTGCCTGGCCCCTGTAGACACTGCAGTTTGCACCCTGGGATAGGCTGTTGACATTTGGAAACTCAAGGGGGGCAGGAATGCAAAGATGGGGACATTTGTCTTTATCTAAATACATCTTAGAATCTTTAATTCTTCAATTGACTGCTTCTTAGCTAGTAATTAGGACATTTTAAGTATAGTATTAGAAGTAAAACAAAAGGGTGCCGGGGGCCATTGTTTGTTCTGTGGGTCATGAACCACCTAGGGTCACTGAACTGTCCGTTCTGGCATGGTCGGGGCTGGGAGAGAGAGACCACTCCTGGGATGGAGTAAGGGATCTGCGCTCCTGGCCTTATCTGAATCTCTCGCCCCTTGATCTTGCAGAGATGTGGAAGAATCTCCAAAAAACCAACAACAATCCTTTCCTTCAGTTCCCTTCACCTCCCCATGTCTCTTCTGATCACTCATTGATGAGGGAGATGGCATGTCAACTTGGATCCAGATGCTGAACCTCATTCACTAGTTGGGGGGGGGGTCTCTGAGCAAATTGTTTAATGGCTCTCAGCCTTCAGACCTTACCTGTGGACCAGGGAGGGTAATTCCATCCAGGCAGGGCGCCCAGTATGTGCTCACTGCAGGATGCTGTGTGGGCCCGTGGTTAGGCCCCGTGGGGGGTACGAGGCGAGTGGGCCAGGTTCCTGCACTAACAGGACTAACAGTTCAGCGGGAGGCAGGGAGTACCAGCTGGGGAGTGTGGGTCCCTCCCGATGTCACTGCTGGTTTCCAGGGAGGCCTGCCTCTGAGCCACTGCAAGGGTAAGAAGGAGAAGCCCACCCTCCCCACCACTCTTAGAGATGGGATCTTGCCTTGCTGAGCCTCTGGTAGGTGGGCCCCAGATCTCTCTGGAGCTTAGCTCTGAGCCCCCACAATTTCAGCTCCAGCTTTCCAGAGACTTGCTCTGTGAGGCCCTGGGCGGGTCATCTCTCCTCTCTGTGCCTTTTTGGACCCCGTAACTTGCTGCCCCCTTTCATAGCAAATGTTTTAGGATAATATGGTGGATGTTTAAAAAAAAAAACCACACAGGAAAAAACTTGCTTGTCAGGCATTTAGACTGGAGGGAGGCGGGGATAGTGGGCCTGCGAAGCCCGCTCAGACCCGTCTTCCGGCTCAGCACCATCTCCTGTCCCTGTCCCCAAACTAACCAGGCTCCATCACTCTCCCGGGGCGCTGTTCTGGAGCAAGGAGGCAGCAGCTCCTCCTTCCACCCGCTGAGCTTCGCCCATGGCTGAGCAGCCAGCCCCACAGTGGCAACGAGCACATGTTGCCCCTGTCCCCAGCCCAGTCACTCTCAGGGTTGAATGATGACAAAATCAATGATATAGACCCTCTCCTTTCCCACACCCCGCCCCCCATTTGAGCTGATCCCTTCTTTTCCCTTCTCCCTGGAGCTGCAGGGGTGGGGCGGTGCTCGAGGGCCGTGAAGAACAGGCCCCTCCAATAGGGGGCTTCTCATGTTCTCCTTCTTTGTGTCCCCAGGAGCCATGAGGTGCCACATTGCCAGCAGCTGCTACGTGGTGTGGCTTTTTGTGCTGATCCCTGGATGCTGGGGTGAGTTGAACCCTTTTCCCCACAGCCAGCATGGGGGGCCAGGCTGGAGGGGTGTGCGCTGGCTGTGGGGTTGGTGCCCTGGGACAGGAATTGGGAGTGGGCTGCTCTGGGACTCGAGATCCTGCCGTGCTGTGTGACTGGGCACACACTTCCCTCTCTGGGCCTGGGTTGCTTCTGCAGCACATTCAGGGCTGAAAATACCCATCCCCAGGGCCTGGGACACTGGAAGGGTGGGAAGAGCTTGAGAAATACTTGAGCTCTAAGGGAAGGAGGCTTCTGTGACCATGAACTGTCCTTCTGGGACACAGGACTGGCCACAGTCTGTTCAGTTTCCCAGCTGTCTTTTGAACACCTATTGTGTGTGTCTTTGGTGCCCAACTCTGGGGCGTGGAAGAAATGACTCATTCTCAGGGGGCTCAGAGTCGAGCAGGTGAGACACAGCTAGGATTTACTCTGATGCGCGGTGAAGAGAGTGGCAATAAAGGATGTTCGTGGCTCCAGAGGAGCCCGTCAGAAGGAAAGATTTATTGGACCTGTGGGGATAGGAGACACCCAGCCAGAGGGAGACGTTTAATTTGGGCTTTAAAGACTGAGAGGTAGTTTTAAAATAGGGGAGCTGGAAGAAGGGAATCCTGCAGGAGGGAACAGCCTCAGCAAAGATGTGGAGACGAGGGGCCTTTTCTCTCTGCAGGGGACCAGCCCTCCTTCCCCTGGTTCTTGTGGCAGCCAGGTCAGGGCCAGCTCTAGTGCCCCCTGAGGATGCCAGGAAGGGCCTAGGCATTTGCTTCCTCTGGACCACAGGATCAAACAGCTCTGGTCTTATCTGAAGGAAGGTGGGACAGCAGGCACAGCTGGCACCATGTCTCTGGGGGCCAGGGTATCCCTGGGGAAGAGTTGTGGGCACGGTGTGCCTGGCGACAGGCAAACACGTTCCTGAGGGAGGCCAGCTCCTTCTCCCACTCCAGGGAGCTGGAGCCTCTGGAGGAAGCCACAGCCTCAAGCTTGTTGGAGTGATGCTGGCATCCTGCTGCCTAGAAGTCCCTTGACTGTCCCCTCTCCTGGCCCCCATGCTTGGAAGGATCTCTGCTGGAATGCTGCTGTGATGGGGAGCTCACTCCCATCCAGGCAGGCCAGGATTACAGCAGTCACAAAGACTCTCAGTCAGAGCCAGAAGGGGTCTCAGACCCTCTCTCAACTCCGGGACTACTTTCCAGAGGAGAAACATGCCTTGAGAAGCTGGTGGCCCAAGGCCATTCAAAGCAGGGCTCATCTGGGCCTCAATCCAGGTTTCTGATCCTCCACAGGGACTTTTGTCATCACACCACACCCCCACCTACTTCTCCTGGGGGAGGCTTTACTGAGGGGCACCTAGGACCAACTCTGACCCTCTGGGTTTACTGGATGGTGGCAGCCAGGACACTTTCCTCAGCCTTCTCCAGGACCCTGTGACCTTGGATACTCACCCCCCCCCCCAAATATATATGTAAAAACAAAACAGGGGTTATGTGCTCAGCTGCCTTCCTCAGTAGAGGTGATCATGTCCCCTTGAGCACCCGATGCATCCAAAGTGGGCTCAAGGGAACAGCACAAAGCTGGGACCCTGGGCTCCCACCCCACTTCTCCCAGGGTTCCCGTGGGCAAGTTTCTTAGCTTCTCTGTGCTTTGCCTTCCTTCTCTGTAAAATAGGAAGGACAGTAGGACTTTGCTCCTTGGTCATCAGAATGATCAGATGAGTTGACATGTGTCAAGCACTTAGAGTAATGCCTGGCCCGTATTCCGTGCCAAGTAAGTGTTAGCTCTTTCGCTACCAGCTGTGTCTTTCTCTAAGGGGTGCAGAAGTTAAGTAAGTGGCCTGGGGCCACCCAGCAACTCTGGCAAAACCAGCCTGCCTGTGTCCTAGCCTGCCTGGCGTGTTGGGCACAACCCCTCGCCCTGGTCCCTATCTGAAACAGCAGTGTTGTCCCTTCGGCATTCTGGGGTGGTGGCTGACCTTAGGGACTGAAGGGCACCATCTCCCCCCGTGCCCTTTCCACACCTGTCCGCAACCCAGAGCACTTGCCTTGTCCCCCAGACCACACCACACTACCTCCTTCCTTTGTTTCCAGCTGACCCCACGGCCCCTGCTGATTTCTCCTGTCCCTGGCAGTCAGAGATGGTCAGGCTCAGGGACAAATGCCCTCTAGATGTCAAACCCCCTTATCAGTGTGTCATTTTCCCACCCTTCCCTCCTCTGGCTTCGATGCGCTCCTAGGTCCTTCTTACTTATCTGTGGGCTTTTTGGGAAGGCCAGAGGCCAAGGCCTTGCACCTCCTTGTCTGGCTGGGCCAGTGAGCGGTGCCGGGTCCCCGAGACCGTCTCCAGGCCCTGGGTGTGAGGGCCCCTGATGTGAGGCTGTCCAGCCTCTCACCTGACATCAGCATGCATGTCCACTCACATTCCCACGTCGCGGAGGCCTCAGAGCTCCCCAGGCAGTGGTTTTGCCTCTTGAGGACACAGCCTTCGTGCCTTAAAAGTGGTTTTTAAAAGAACAAGTGACCTGTCAGCATGCCCCTTTCCCCACCCCCTCCTGTCACTCCCCTCCCAGTCCCCAGGTGCCACACTGGCAGCTCAGGGCCACCCACCAGGACTCCCAGGGTGGTGGCCTGTTCCAAGAACACGGATCCTGCTTGGTATGTGGCAGGCGATGCATGTCCCCTGCACTGCCCAGCTGCCCGTGCAGAGCTCTCAGCAGCTGATTATCAGCAGGTCCTGTAAAATAAAATTTAAAAATGAACGATGCGGCTGCAGGCGAATTTTTCCTTGCTGCTTTCCCTCCCCTCCCAGCCCGAACCTGCCGCTGAATTCTCTGGGCACCCCTGAGCCTTCTACCTTTGCTCAGTCTGAGGCCCCCAGCAGGGATCAAAAGCATCCCCCTCTGGCTGAGCAGGCAGCTCTGTTATCAATACCAATATTAATAATAGCTACCACTTATCAAGTTCTTGCTGTGTTCCAGAGCATGGTGCTAAGTGCTTTATGTATGTAATCTCATTTAATCCGCAGGACGGCCATGATGTAAGTCCTATTATTATCACTCTTTTACACATGAGTAAACTGAGGCATGGGAAAGAGGCACAGGGAGGGAGGTTCCAAAAGAGGCAAAGCCCTTGACCACCGGGCTCTTTCTGAGGCTATGGTGTGTGAGAGGAGCTGCAGTTCCTGATATGAGAGGGTGGATGGGGTATGTGGGGATGCATATGCGTAGTTGAGGTGGTCAGAGAGGGCTTTTTGGAAGAAGGGGCATCTAAGATGAAACTTGACGAATGAGTAGGAAGTTAGCACGTGAAGGCAGAAGGACCAGTAGTCCTGGCTAGGAAGTGGGAGGCCAGAATGTTCGAGGAACCAGAAATGGCATCACCTGGCTGCCTGAGCAGATTGAGGAGAGGCGGAAAAGATGCTACTACTTCTGCCCAGTCCCCACTAGGAGGCATCTCAGGCAGGAGGGGGGAGTTCCCGCCCTGCCCCCCTTCACTCGCCTTCTCTGAGGCCCCCTCAGTGTTCTTGATCCGGGCCCAAGCTCTGAGGGAGCCCCAGGCCAACAGAGGTGAGGGAAGGGGGGGCTACCCTCCTGCCTGTATTCAGGTCCTCTGGATGACCCAGGAGGAGCTGCTATGGCAGGTGCTGCACAATGGGGGCCCCACTGGAGAAGGGTCAGCTCCCCTGGTTGGCAGAGGCCGAGGGGAAGTGCCCTCGCCTGCCTCCTGGGCATTTCCCAACACCGGCAACCAGTTCTCTGGACGCCAACTGAGTATCTAATCATTTAATTCTGACGCAAACTATCTGAAGTTAGTATCAGACTTTCCAGACTTAAGGGTGTAGGCCCCCATTTCAGAGGCCTGTCATAAGTCCAGGCCACCTGTACTTTTGACCAACTGGCTCTAAATCAGAGGTTCCCATGACCCTTCCTCAGGTTCTATTATCTAGAACGGCTCACAGAACTCAGAGAAACACTCCACTTACATTTATTGGTTTAATATAAAGGGTACAACTCAGGAATCCCAGATGGAAGAGATGCATAGGACAAGGTTCAGAGCTCCCGTGCCCTCTCCAGGTGTACCACCTTCTTGGCACATGCATTTGTCTACCCAGTCTTTCTGGTGACCAGCCCCATCCTGAGGCTATGGAGAGGTTCCACCCTAAGTCACCTCACTATTATGAACTCAGGTGTGGTCAAAAGGGACTCCTTTTTACTAACAAAGGACATTTCTATCACTCCAGAAGTCCCAAGGGCTTTGAGAGCTCTGTGCCAGAAACTGGGGACAGACACCAAATACGTTTCTTATTGTGCCCGGCTATGGAAGCCATTAGAAGGGGCTAAGGGGACCGGTGACGCCAGCCTCAGGAGGTTTTTGTGGGGGGGACTGGTGGTATGGGGTCTCTCTGTGGATGTGAAATTCCTCAGCCCATGCAGGTATCACCCTGACCCCTTCCCGTACCAGCCCCCATTTCATGGTGTCGCAGAATGGTACAGGCTTAACTGCCCAGAGTTCCCACACTGCCTGCTACTTACTAACTGCATGACTCTGGGCAAGTTCTTACTAATCCCCTCTAAGCCTCGTTTCCTCAACAGTAAAATGGGGCTGTGATAGCACCCACCATACCATGAGGATTGCTGGAGATGATGTAAGTGGCTGGTACAGAAGAGGTCCATAGATGGCAGCCATTAGTATTATTGTTGTTGTTGTTGTTATTATTATTATTATTATTATTACTTATGGATGGCCTTCTAGATGCCAAACCCTTTTCTGGGCACCAGGGTGTGGCAGTCCACAAAGAAAACAGCCCTTGTCCTTGCCACGCTCACATCCCATCTGGAGCCGGGCTTCCCAGTAGAAATACAATGCAAGTTACATGAGTGATTTAAAATTTTCTAGGAGCTGCATTAAAAAGAAACAGGTGAAATTCATTTTAATAATATATTTTACTTAACCCAGTATATCCACAGTATTATCAATTTAACATGTAATCAATATAAAAGATGAATGAGCCCTTTGAAGTCCTGGGTGTATTTTACACTTCAGCATGTCTCAGTGTGGACCAGGGATCAATAGCCACAGGTGGCTGGTGGCCTCGCTGACCATTTCACCTGACAGCTGTCTGCCTGTCTCCTGGCACTATTCCATTTGCCTTGGGGAAGGTGGCCATGGCACTGGACAGATCAGTGCCCACTGCAGCCCCAACCACTCTGTGTCTCCTTGGAGAATGCACGAAGCTGGCATAAGGGTACTTGACTGATGCTCTTGTCCTCTGACTTCTAGGCCAGGTGAACCGACTGCCCTTCTTTATCAACCACTTCTTTGACACATACCTGCTGATCAGCGAGGACACTCCTGTGGGTGAGTTGACAGAGGGCTGGTGGGCATGGTGGGTGGCATGGGGTGGGCTCCTTTCCCACAAGTTAATGTGATCTTAGAGACTGAAACCATCTTCTACCCATTGTTGGGACCTCTTCCGTGGCATCCCTAATGGGTGTTCATATGGCTTCTGCTTGGCTGCCTCCAGGAATGGGGCACTCAGTACTCCCTGTGGTGGCTCATTCAAACAGAGGGGAATTCTAAGTATCAAAGAGTTTATCACACTGAGCCCAGTTGCTTGAACTTCACTTCTGCATGTGTTTTGTCCTACAAAATGGTTTTTTCCCTCTTCCGTGCAAAAATTTGAAGATGGAAGCTGTTGTAGACTTTGTTTTCTATCCTTTTATACTTTTCTGTGATTACTGCATTTTCTGAACTGAGTATGCCTCTTTTTGTCATTAGAAAAAAAAATGAACTATTTAGGAGGTGATCATGAGCATTCTGGTGTTCACCTCACCCCCCGCCCCCAGCTTATCACCCCCTCCCCCAGGTCTGTCCTCATGAGCCCCCTCCCGAGGGCCTGGCTCCTATGCCTGTAGCTGGAGATCTGCATGCATAGTCCCATGGCCTGAGTTCAGCTCTAGGGACCCAGAAGTCTCTCAGGAAATGGGAGTTGAATTGAATGAACTGTCTTGCAGCTGTGCTGATGGGCAGGAACTCTTTCCTGTGAGCGTGTGTGCAAACAACAGTGCCTGGAAAGGCCCTGCCTGCCTCCATAACACCCTCCCTCTGGCCTCTCAGTCTCATAGGTGTCATTTCAGGGAAAGTGCCTGTAGTCTGGGGCTTCTTAAGCTTTGGTCCATCTGCTGTATGGGTACGAGGGCGGGGCTATGTATGTACTCAGGGGGCAGCATGGTCCATATTTCCAGAGCATCATTTGTACTTAGAAATGAAGCAGGTGGCTTTGAGAGAGGAAAGCTGTTAAGATATTTACCAAATGGGTAATTTAAAACACTCTTTTATATAAAACCAAATGTAGGTTCATGGTAGAGTAGATACAAACTTATTTAAAGAAAACCTCTGCTTGAAAAGGGGAGCCTTAGGGGGCCCCAGACTTTCCCCTGCTGTTTGTGGGGCCCTGCACACAGCCCCTGAAGAGGTCTTTCCTTCTACTCTTCCTGATGGAGCTTTTTGCAAGTGGGTGCTGGGCACAGGAGGTGTTTCTGGCTGCTGTGGAAATTATCCCATGGCCCAGTAACAGTTCATTTCTAGGGACTGTGGGGGAGCCTCTGGCAGTCACTCCTTTGGTGACCTAGCAGCCCCCATGGACCAGCATTGTGAGGCTGAATTTGGGGACTAGGGCGTGGGGATCTGGGTTTTTGAAGAGCCATCTAGGAAAGTGGTTGCCTGCCTCTCTGGAATGTTCTTCCAGAGGCTTTGCTCACTTTCTTGGGGCTGAAGAAGATACCTGCAAGCCTCTTGGGGACCCTGCTGAGCTGTTTCCTCTCCTCTGGCTTGGGTTGGGGGATGTCTCTGGGCTCCTGGATTCATCTGTGGCTCCTCCCCACACTCAGGCCTGGCATGGGGCTGGCATGGAGCCAGCAGAGTAGGCGCCGAGCACACATATGTAGGTAACCAAATGAATGTTAGCAGCATTTGTCATTGTTAGGAGCTCTCCTTTTTTCAGGTCATTCATCAGTTCACCAGATAAATGGGGTGCCTGCCCTGAGCCTGGCCTGGGTGCTATGGACCCAGAGAGGAATTCAACAGAGTACTAAAGAACTCGGCATCGTGGGCAATAGGGGCTGAGCTGGATGTCTGGTTAAGTCCCAGTAGGGGACCGAAGGAGGAGGGGTCATCTCTCTGCGGGGAGGCAGAGGCAGGAGGCTGCAGAAGAGGTTTTTGGGAGGTGGTGACAGGTGAGCAGAGTTCTGAGAGAGTCCCCTCCCATTCCTTTACACAGTTTCTTGTGGCCGGTTTCCTAAGTGTCTGTTTTAACCTCATCGCCCTGGAGAGCCCATTGCTGTGGAGGGAATATACTTGGGACACATGGGCCATTGAGGCAGAGGTGTGGCTAACCACTAACTGACCAGGAGCTGCTGGCCAGAGCAGGTGAAGGCCCCTTTTAGGTGAGTGGTGCCAACTTCATCACCTCATCTGTGATACCACATTCCTCTGTTCACGCAGGAATGTGGGGTCCCCAGATGCCTGTGGCTCAGGGAAGGTGATGGGTGGAGATTGCTTAGCCAGTGCTGACAGTGACAAGCTCTGGGCTGGAAGCCCCGCAGCGAGCCCTCCAGCCGCCCTGATCTAGCTTCCTTTGACTCTGGCTCTTGGTCATCTGCAGATGCCAGCATCGATCGGCTTCCAGGAGCAACTCTCAGGACTCAGCCCATTCAGGCTACACTTGGTAGTCACAGTGGTGGTGTCCATCTGTGCAGTGGGATTGATCGTGGCTCTAGGGGGCTGTAGGAGTAGGGGAGGACTCAGTGAGCTGGAAGATAGCTCTGCTTATCTCTCTGGGCAGGGGCTGGGTCCTGAGCTGGCCCAGCACTCTCCTGACTTTCTCCCTTCTTTTTGCATCAGGAGAGGGCAGCGCAGCTCTGACCTGAAAGTTATGAGCCTGGTTTCTGTTCCTTGCTGTGTGACCTTGGGCACAGCACCACCCCTCTCTGGGCCTCTACCTCCCCATATCACCAATGAGAGGGCATTGAAAAGATGGGCCCATTGGTCTTTGTCTTGGGCACCCCGGCTAGCCCCAGATGTCTCCAGGTCCTCAGATGAGACAGGCCTGGAGAACTCCACTGGGTACTGTCACCTACATGGATGGCCCTGGGCCATTTAGAGGGTGGATGTGGACTCACGTGGATGTGGCAGGGTGCGGGCCTCTGACCAGCAGTGGCCAGGGTGAGAGTGAAGGTTGAAATAGCTTGTCCAGGGAACTGGCCCTTTGCCTTCCATGTGGAATGGGGTGGCATAGAGACATGACTTTGAGATTTGGCTCTCACTGACCCTTTGCTTCCTGAATCTCAGTGTTCCAATCTGCAAAATGGGGATGGTGGAGCCCCATCTCTGGATTGATGGTGTATTTACATATGAAACCGTTAACTCCAACGCCTCCATACCCGGAATGTTTTGTTGTTACTGAAAGCATAGGCTGTGTGTGGCCAGGGATGGCTGGATGAGTTGTCCTGCCAGCCACGGGCTTGCAGGGGGGGACAGACAAGCACATGGATGAGCTGGGTTCAATAGGGTGGTAAATACCCATGTCCAGAGGCATAGCCCAAGCCAGTCAGATAACGTCAGCTCAGGGGAGGAGGTCAGTGCTGTGGGCACATCAGACTTCCCACCCGGGGGCTGGTCATCGCCTTCTGCTTGGACACCCAGTGATTGGGAGTTGTCATCTTACAAGGCAGCCCATGGTTGTGCTGTAGGTTATTTCTGGGAATGAAAAGTTCTTCCTAATACTAATATGAAATCTGTCTCCCTTGCATTCCTACCCATTGATTGGCCATTGGAGCCTTACAGAATAATAATAATGGAACGTATAATATACAATATATATGTGTAATGTATGTTATAATAATGTTTATTGAGTGCTCAAGGCAGTGTCCTAAGTGTTTTAATTATTTCATTTTAAGATTCCTTTTAAGAATCGGAGGTAAAGTTTGGCTACAGGCTCCACCCGCATGTAGTTTCTGTGGATGTGCTCTCCTGGGTTAAAGAACAGGACATTCACCCTGACAGAGGGCCAGGGGCCCTGTGCCCAGGAGCAGAATGGAAGGGCAGAGTGCGGCCATCTGAAACGCCTTGCAGAGGCTGCATGTTCTGTTACTATCTCCTCACCTATCTCAGGTTACAATTCCCTCTGCATGATGTTCCTTTTGAAGACCATCTCCCAGCCGGAGAAGACAGCAGCAAAATGAAGTCAATAAACAGCTCTTTCCTCCCACCCTACCCTGGTCTTTTAACACTCAGGACCCCCTTGTCCCTGTGTGTCTTGCTCTAGACATGTACATCAGTCGTTGGCAGCAGAGCCTGGCATGAGCAGGGCAGAGCAAGGGCAGATCAAGGACTCAATGTCTGGTCTGGCTAGTTGGCATTGCCTACACCTTGGCCCTGACTGTCAGCAGTGGATGGCCACATGGCACCTTTAGGATGAGAGAGGTGCTACAAGTGTGTTGCCTCCAGGTCTTCTCCTGATTCTACTCCTTGACACTCCACCAGTATTGCTCATGTCAAGATCACCAATGACCCATGAGGCTAAATCCAATGGTTAGTTCTCAGGCCTTGTGACCTTTCAGCAGCTGATCTCTCCTTCAGGATATCACCTCTGTGGCTGTTCCTTCTCAGTCTCCTTGGCTGCTTGCTCCACATCTCCTTTGCATTGGAAGGCCCGGGCCCAGCTCCTGTATCTTTCTCATGTTCTCACTCCCATGTGATCTCCTCTAGTCTCAAGGATGTCTGCCCTCTGCCTGGGCCTCCTCGCAGAGGAGATTCCAGACTCACCATTTCTACCTGGATGTCTAAGGGGCTCTCCACCTCGGTGTGTCTAAAGCTGAACCCCTGATCTTCCCCCCGAAAGCTGCCACCCCTGCAGACTGTTCCATCTCAGTTGCATCTCTCTCCTTCCAGTTGCCCAGGCCGAAGCTTGGGGTCATCCCTGACTCTCTCCTTTCTCCCTTACCTCTTATCTGGATGTCCTGTTGGCTCTAGTTTCAGAATATTTCCAGAGTCTTCTCACTTCCCATCCCTTCTGCTCCTACCCCCAGGGTCCAAGTGTGGGTTATCGCACTGGCTTCCTAATGATCTCCACGGTCTCCCTGTGGCAGCCTGTTCTCATCATAGCTGCTGAGTGAGTGAGTGGTTCTTTTCAGCCTGGACCAAGCCTGTCATGAGGTCTGCTCAAGTCCCCCCATCCCTTTTGGGACAAAAGCCAGAGTTCTTAGATGGCATGGGGGCTGTGTGCAGTCCGGGCCCTGCTACATCTCACACCCCATCCCTCCTTCCTCCCCTAGAGCCATCCGCTCCAGCCATGCTGGTCTCCTTGCAGTTGCTTGAGCAGGAAAAGTGGGTCCTGACCTCCCAGCTGTTGCAGGTGCTGCTCCTGCCACCTGAGCCTGCGTTGAGCGGTTCAGCCAGGTTGCAGGCTGCCATTCCTGAGGCTCTGGGCCGGGTTTGAGTGCTGCTCCCTTTGCTTCCTTCCCTCTCTCTAGCCCCAGCTGGGGCACTGCTGTTAGGTTACTCTGTTGCTCATCTCTCTCCCCTGTTGCTCTGTGAGTGCTTCCACGTGGCCAGAGCCATATATATGTCCCCAGGGCTCAGCCCTGTGCCCGGCTTGCACCTGGGGCTTGGGGCGCCTTGAGGAAGGAATGGAGTCTGGAGTTTGTGAGCATGTAGGGGAATCTTGGAGGCAGGGGTTGGGGATGGCACCATGTCTGTTCACCATCCTTCCTGGAGTCTCAGGCCAGGCACTCCCCTCCCAAGGATGTGTCAGGAGTGAAGTGCTGGTGACAACAGGGATGGCTGCCCAGGGAGTGGATCTGAGAGAACTTGTCCCCCAAAGTCACAGACACTATATGTGCCTGTGCTTATGAATGGCAACGCCTGCACTGTGCCAGGGTCGTGTTTTTATCACCCCAGCTGCCTGCCGGATTTGTGTGTGGCATTTGCTGGGGACCCTTGAGGCGCTGAGCCCTGTATGGCTTCCAGGGAGGGACATGGAAGCAGCATAAAGTCCAGCTTGGAGGCACCATGCTGACCAAGGAGCCCTGAGGGGGGTGGAGGACATCTGGTTCATCCACCAATTCTCACACCTTAGGTCCTGGAGGGGTGGGGCTGGTCACTGAGGTCACTCCTCCTACCCCTATTCTAAGTACCCCAGCCAGTTGTCTCCCTGTCACCCACCACTCCCCAAAGGCACCCTGCTTCCTGGCCATGGCGACTCAGCATCCTGACACCTCATGCTGTTGCAGCACTGCGCCTTCGCCCATGCTGTTCCCTTGGCCAGGCATGCCTGGTGAATTCCTGCTCTTCTTTCAGGCCGTAGCTCAGATGTCACCTGCTCTGTGAGGACCCGCAGCCTCCTCTGCCCCCCACCTCCCGTCTACTTTGTACTCGCCTCTGTGAAAGCTCTTAGCGAGTTCTACCTTGCTATTTGTGCAGACCTCCCCCATGGCTGTTCATTTTTACCTATTACTTTTATTAATATTGACATTACAATTAATTATAATTTTCACATTTATGTATAATATAGGATTGTGAGTGATAATATTAGCGAGTGCTTATTGACTGCCAGCCTCCTGCTGGGGCCTCAGTTAAGTATTTTCAATGCACGGCCTCCCGTAGACCCCACGGTGACTCTCAGAGACAGGTGTCATCATCTCCATTTGACAGCCGAGCAAGCTGAGCCCACATGTCCTCTGTACCAAGCGCAGTGGGGATACAAAGGAAAGGGGGCTCAACAGATGCCGGTCGAATGAGTGGAGGGATGAGCGCAGCAATGAAAGGCTGCATGGATAGTGAATGTCTTGCCGCTTCCCCTCCCCTTGTTTCCCTGTCCCTCTGTATGCCACCGAGATTGGTGCCCATGGTGCCGACTTGCCCACACAGACCCCCCCAGGACTCATCTTGAGCCACAATTCATATGATAATGCCCACGCTAATCACCTATGCAACTAAATTAGTCTTGTCAGGAGCCATTAAGGCGGGAGCTGGGATTCATTAGGATGGATCGGGCCCAGGTAGCGGCTGGCACCGCTGCCAGTCGGCGCTGATTAATCTCTCTGAAAACTCCATCAATGCCCAGCTGTTTCATCTGGACCCAGGGAGAGCAGTTTTCGGGTGGGCTGCCCCCGCGTCAGTGGTCTCAGCAGATGGAGGAGCTGTGCCCCTGCGCACACGCGGACAGCTCCCCGCAGGGGCGGCCCCACGGAGCAGAGTGGGAGGCTGACGTGAGGGGCGGGCTGTGTGGGCAGCGGACACTTGGGGATGGTGAGATGTCTGGGCATAGGATTCTGGAGCAGACGTGCAGGGGGTGGGTGAGAAGGGAGTCTGGGAGGTCTCGGTACCTGGTGTCCTAGAAGGGGCTGTCCCTCCTTCCCTGTGCCTTCCTCCCATTGTATCTTTAAAGGGAAGAACGCATCTCTCAGACAAGGATGGAGGGTGAGAACGATTTTTCTCTTAACTGGAGAGTTCCTTGGGACTGACACAGAGGACAGGGGCCTATGGAACCCCAGAGCAGTTCCTCTGCAAGGAATTGTAGGGACATGGATGCATGTGAGGAGTCCAGTGGATCCCAACATCGGCTGGGTGTGTGCTCGGAGCATGGCTTGGGCCTTTCTGCGAACCACCTGTACAGAGGCAGTGTAGCCCTATAGCTAATAACAACACGAAAAAATAGAGTATGTTAGCTAATAATAAGTGTGAAGGGGAAATTATCATCTTTGGTTGAAGTTAAGGTCAGTGGGAGACAGTGGGGCTGTAACAGCCTGTATTCCTCACCTCACTTTGACCCCCGAGGAATCTTCAGAGAGCCTATGATGAACCCTTACAGCCTCCTGTAGGACACTTTGATGACCACCATCTTAGTGAAACACTCCCACTTTACAGATGGAGAAATGGAGGCCTGAGAGGCGGAGCCTGCCCAGGGGCCCCAGGGAATTACTGTTGGATTCCGGAATGGAGCTGCCCTGAATTCACACACCAGCTACAAATGACTTCAAGGGGGCTCTGCCCATGCAGGAATGTGCTGCCTCAGGGCCTAGAGGAGTGTTGAGTTGGTGGGATGAGAGTTTAGGATTTCCAGTTTGAAAAGAGGGCTCCAGGTGCCTCACAGCTTTCGCAGTCTGGGGGTAGAGTACTTAAGGAGGGGACGTAAGGTTAGGCCAGAGGCTCCCTGGGCTGTGGACATTGGGGCCAGAGGGCATGGCTTTAGAGGAAGGAGGTGTTCCAGTATCTGTCCAGATGGTCAGATGCTGGGACCTAGGGGCTGTCACCCTGGGTTCTTAATGCCTTTACAGAGCAGGGACTTTATGCTTCCTTCTGGGAGGTGGGGGGATGACTCGCAGGACCCCCAGAAGGGCCTGGGTGCTTCTGTGGCCTTGCCTCCTCCGCCTTTCTGCAGGGCAGCATTGTCCCTCAAAGAGGGTGACAGGATAGATTAGTGCCCTCTTACCCTCTTGAGAGATCTTATGGGCTGTAGCCAGCTCCAAGAGGCCCCTGTCTGGGCACATGTACAGCCCAGCTGTGGACTTCCCCTTAACACACGGGGGTGGGGTGGGTGTTTTGGATGCAGCCATAATAACACTAATGATAACGATGATGTGCCACCTGTCATGCCGGCAGCCTGTTAATGGCCTGCACTGCACACCTGTGCCAGGCCATGCTGGGGAGTGGGGTAGGGACGCGCACATTAAAGATACCCAGGAAAGGGGCGTCTGTCTTTCATTATGGACCTACTGTGTCTAGCTAAGCTCTTCCTACGCGCTGCTTCACTGAATCCTTACAGCAGACCCAGAGACTGGGCCCCGTCACCTCCGTTATACACACATGGGGCAGAAGCTCCGAAAGGAAAGCTTGCACAAGCTCACACGCCTTGTATAGGATGGAAATTGGACTCAAACCTAGTGACACCTGCCCCCAAATCCTGTGCCCTCAACCACAACCTGGCGATTCTGTATGTAGGTCATTGCTTTCAAGGAGCCCCAGTCTGGTGTGGAGAAGAGGACCACTGGTAAATGCCCAGTGAACCCCAGGCAAGTGGGAGCATGAGCTACAGAGGGCTACTCATGCTCAGAGGAAGAAGGGGTTTGTTCTGGGCACGGGGGTGGAGAAGGCTTCATAGTGGAGGTGCCACCGAGTGGCTGGGTTTTAACAGGCTGAAACCACACGAGAGGCATTTCAGAAGGCGACCAGTAGTGGGGGCAAGCAATTTGTGCTGTGTTTTGGATGGGAGAAATAGGTTGTTATGGTTAAAAATAATAGCAGTAATTATTTAGTACTTGTGTTTTACTAGTTAGATGACCTGCATGATCTCGTTGAATCCTTAACAGCCGTGCTGAGAGTCTGTTCTATTATGATCCCCATATTACAGGTTCAGAGAGACCAAGCGAGCTGCCCAGGCTTCCACAGCTAAGTCAGGACTTGAATTCCAAGAGTTCGAATTCCAATGCCCACAAACTTACTACCCCACTGTGCTGCTCCTCAGGATTGTGTGGGTCTTTCCTCAGTCACCCGGGAAAGGGCCTCAGTGACCAAGCGTCCACACTGGAGAGGTGCTGGATCGAGGGGCAGCTTCTCACAGGTTGGGGAGATTGGCCAGCGCAGCTTGGTCTGGGAGCACAAGCCTCGGACTGGGCCGGGTGCCTGGGTCCCAGGCCTGGCTCTGTTCCCACACAGCTGGGTGAGCTAGGTCAGGTCGGTTTCCCTGTCCTGGCCTCGCTTCCCTGCATTACTCAGAAGATGCTAGTCCTTGATGACGTACTACACACAGTTGGAATTACCGCTGAAAAATGATTGGGGGGAAAGAGATGAGAGTGTGAGATTAACCAAATTACTTGCTCTTGGGCTTGCTGGGCCTTTTCCAGTGAAGGAGGCGGGGGCCTTGGCCAGCTGTGCTGTGGCCAGGCAGCAGGACCTGCCTTTGGGGGGTTGGGGGGCTGGCAGATGAGCCTGGCTCAGCCGTGTCCATGGGTGAGGATGTGCTGAGCTTGCAGCCAACTGGGAACACTTGGGCTCCCTGGGAACCAGCTGAAGGTATAATTTATAAGAGCTGAAAACCCTCCAGCTGCTTGGGGAGATGGTGGCAGGCAGAGCCGACTTTGAACTTGTCATCACTCTCCTGCCCCAACTGTTCTTTACATGGCTCAGGGGACCTGTGAGACTGACTGTCCGACTATGGTTTAGCCCGGAATAGGAGGTCAAGTCCTTTTGTCAGCACTTGGCCAAGAAAGGATTTGGACACCCAGGAAAGCTATCCATTGGTACAAGGATCACCTCGAAGGTCCTGCACCTGGGTGCCTTCCTCTTCCTCCTCTTTCCCATCTGTGTGGAATACATCAAGCACCGGGAGGGGAAGCGCAAGGCGTGGGCCTAGTCCCAGCTCTACTGCTTACAAGCTGTGTAACCACTGGCCAGTCCCTGAGCCTCTCTGAGCCTCCTTTACTTCCCCTGGAAATGGGGATGATCATACTTGCCCAGCTGACTTCACAGTGAGCTTTATGAAAGAGCTTTGAAAACGAAATTGCTCTACAAATAGCGGACATTGTTTTAATTGAGCCATTTGTCTTTAAGTGCCTTCTCTTCCAAGAAGCCCTCCATTGCATCTTAAGCAAGAGTGAACTATCACCAATGACGTATCCTCTCTCTGCTTCAGTTTACTCATTTGGAAAATGGGCATGATGATCACACTGTGTTTACTCATAGGGTTGTGGTGCTGATTAAATAAGTTAGTTAATTTGGGGCATTTAGAACCATGCTTGGCAATAATCGATGTTACCTATTGTGTATTATTGACTAATGCTTTCCAGCGAGCTGAGAAGCACCTTGGGACATGAATGATGCCCCAAGTGGCCAAAGCCCACTGGGACCAACACACAGATATTTGGTATGTTTTATGCATTGCTCCTTCAAGGGGCATTTTTACCTTTTAGGTAGAAGAGACTGACAGGTTCCAGATCCACCTCCCAGCCTGACCAGGAATCCACTGGACACAGCTGTCTGCCAACAAGTGGTGTAGGCACTGGGTGGGAAACTTGCTATCTCACCACACAGTGAATGCCACCTGCCTAGCAACGGGCTGTCCGCCTCCTGTGGCTGCCCCCCATTCTTCCTGGTCTGCCTAGAGCTCCCTGGAGGCAGCCTGCCCCTCTTCACATGATGGCTGTCAGGGTCTGAAGACAGAGGCCAGCCCCTTAATCTGCTCGGCTCTGCTCTGGAGGCCCCTAGCTCCTGTAGCTAGTCCTCAGACTCAGGACAGACTTTGCTCACCTTCTGCCTCCTGGTCACCTCCACTGTGCCAGGCACTACACTAAGGCATGCTTGTGTTGCTCATCTCATCCTCATGGCCCCCTATGAAGGAGGTGGTTACTAAGCCCAGTTACTGATGAGAAAACGGAGGCTTAGTGAGGATGTCACCTGCCAGAGGGCTCCTAGTCATTAAGTCGTAGGGCTGGATTCAAGCCCAGCCTTTCTTCCTCCATAGCCAATACTTCACTCCCTTTGTAGGTGAGTAGATCAGAGGAGGCGGAGAGAGAACCTTCCAGCCCCAGTCCCGGTATGGGGTCCTCACTCACCACTCCAGGCCTCTCTTCTGATGCCTTAATCTGCCTTAATACTACAGTGGATGTAGGGAACAGGAGCCTCAAACTCTGGTCCCTCTGCCCCCTTGCCCTTGGGCAAGGGACAGGATGTGCCTCAGCTGCCCCTCTGTCCCCACACTCAGGGGTCAGGGGCTGCCCATGGACCCTCCTTTCCCAGGCTCTCTTGGCAGCAGGACTGTGTGTGTGTGTGTTCGTGTGTATGTGTGCGTGCATGTGTGCATGCGTGTGTGAGTGGCCTGGCACTTCCTAGGACTGATTTGGCCTTTGAAGAGGGTAATTCAAGATGCATATGCTGGCGTCAGGCTGGAGTGAGACGGAGGGATTACTGAGTGTTGAACCTGCTTCGCCGCATCAGCTGCTTTATGAGCTCTCTAGAGAAACCCTCTGTTGCAGATAACTCAGCCCTGACAGGCAGGGAGGTGGCGTGTGTCTCCCACATTCCTGAGCAAGCAGTGCTTACCGGGCCTAGGCACCTCGCTAACCCCATTTGGGTGTCCAGAAGCAGCTCTGGCCTCATTGCAAGGAAGGTCATTGTCCCACCCCATCTTGTTCATCCTGTGCTGCCCCAGACACGGGGTAAGGGCAGCGGTGCTCACCCGGTGGGTCCTTGTGCTGGCCTCTGACTCCAGGCTGCCTTGGACAGTCCAGGTAGCATGGAGGTGAGGGGACCAGAGCCTGTGGACAAATCTCTTTGACCTCTGGCAGCCTGTTATCCCTGGGGGCAGCCCAGCCCCATCGGTAGGGACACTGCCTCTGCAGGTTGACAGGTTCCTCAGCAGGTCAGAGTGAACCTGTGGTTCAGGGACTCCGTACACTATGAGAGGGTTGTCCTCGTGGAGTCAGCCTTGCCTGATGCTGACATACAAGGGCACAAGGCCAGGGGAGTAAAGCCCCTCGTGGGGCTCTGGCAGCTCAGCCAACTCCAGTTCCTCAGGTGTTTGTCCTAATCGGTCCCCCCTGCAGCCCCACAGTATTCCAGGGGCCATCCCGGGTGGGGCCAGGCAACAGACCAAGTTGTAAAGCCTCTGAGGGCAGTTACTGTGTCTTAAAGCCTTGTTATGCGGGGCCACCTGGAATGTGCAGTAGACTCACAATGAGCAGCAATGTCCTTCCTTCCTCAATGTCCCCTGTGGCGCCTGGTTTTGGGAGTGTAACACAGGTGACATGCATGCTATATGTAATGACTTACATGTCCCAGCCCAAGAGCACATTTATCCCTGGGCTGTGACACCTTAGGTCATGAAAGCCTTTCTGAGGGAAATGCACCCAGAAGGGAAGTGACAGGGAGGCACACTACATGAGGAACAGGAGAGCTTAGGTTGCAGGGACTTCCCCGAGGTAGGGGTCCAGAATGATAACCAATGGTTGGTGCCCTGGGGGGTGGGTAATCTGCTACTGGCACCAGCTTTCTATATTTTAAACACCGTCCACGTCTCCTACCCCATCCTCACTCTTCTCTGTGTCCTATCACATCATGGGACTCAGAGTATGGCAGTGACTTGTGATGAAAGCAACTTACAAACCCTGTGCCAGGTTCCTGAGCAGCTCATCCTCACGGTAACCCATAAGGGCCATTGCTGGCCCCGCTCTATAGATGAAGAAGAGTTGGTGACCTGTCCATAGTCAGAGGACCCAGTCAATGTCAGCACCAAGGTCTGAGCCTGACCATCCGACCCTCAGGGCATGCCTGGCTCCATTCCACCGTGTGCCCTTGAGGAAACTACCTCAGTTTCCCCATATTATAAACTAAGGATAGCAGGCCTCTCACAATGTGTTTTTTTCCTCCCGCCAGCTGTACAGAACCCCTGGGGGGTTGTCACAGCACAGCTGGCTGCCCACATCCCCTGAGTTCCCAAGTCAGTCGGTCTGGCCGGGCCTGAGAATCTGAATTTCTGCCAAGTTCTTAGGTGCTGCTGCTGCTGGCCTGGGGACCCCACTTTCAGAGCACTGCCCTCACCATGCTGCTTCCCAGCATCTGGCATTGGCTTCTGAGCCTTTGTGTGGCCTCCCTCATCCAGGCTGCTGGGTTCACAGCCGTGGTGTGGCTGCCCTGTGGGCATTGGGCTGGGTTCCCCGGACCTGCCTGACCATCTTGCAGGTCCCATGCCTGAGACATCTCCTGTGCTCTCTACACCTTCACTGGGCTCATCCTTGGGGAACAGTTGTGTGCATTAAGAGGGAGCCCGAGGAGTACTGGAGACACAGGAGAGCCCAGATGCCCAGATGCCCAGCATGTCTTGCCCCCAGCCCCACCTTTTGTGTTTACAGAGTGGCTGTGCAGCAGGGGACATAATTACTCTTGACTCCCAAAGGCCTTCATTAAAAGCTCTGGAGAAGTTTACAGTCAATTAAGGAGAAGGGAGCTGCTTCCCTCCTCAGGCGACCCCCCCAACCTGCTTCCAGGGAGTCCTGTCCTAGGAGATGAGGGTCTGGTGGAGGAGTGGGTATTTCAGGGCCTGAGCAGGGAAGAGGGGGATGGGGAGAAGAAGAAGGAAGAGGAGAGTGTGGCTTCTAGAGCCAGTGAACCCACTGTCATTACAGCCAACAGCCAAGCTGTGGGTCACCAGCTCGCGGCTGAGCTCTCCCAGTGTGGTGTGCCAGGCCCAGAGCCATGGAGGAAGGAGCTCTGAGCGCTGGCCCTGCCCCCACCATGCTGAAGCCTCCACCAGATCCTTCACCTCTGGGATCCGTTTTCTCATCTGTAAAATGGGTCTGGTCCCGTGTGCTTTGCAGAGCTGTCGTGATTGTTGGGTGAAATAATGAATGTGGTGAACACAGGGCCTGGATCCCATCAGCTGCTCAGTGGCAGGAATGGTAATTCCAGTTCCACCTGGGAAACCGCAACTGCCCCTGCCTGCACAGGTGCTTTCTAAAAGCAAAGGTTTGTTCAGATGTTGGCAGCCTGGTGTCCCCCTGAGTCTGGCCCAGGCCCTGCCTCATTCTTTGGACACAGGAAACTAGAAGAGACTCATGGGGAGTGCCCTGTGGCGGCTGGAGCTCTGATCTCTGAGAGCTTTGGATCCCAGGGTGAACAACCTCTTCTTATGCCTAGAGGCCAATTTAGGGAAACTAAGATGTTTAGCAGCTGCATTTACCTCCACCTAAAATGAAATAGCTTCGTGTGCTGTAGTGAGGCACACCATCCTAAAGGCAATGGGAAATCACTCAAAGTGAAGTGCATCTCCCCTTTCCCTTCTCAAATTTATTTTTCATCTCACTCCTGATCCTGTATAAAACAAATAAAATGCTTCACACTTTCACTATAAAAATAAAGTAAAATGAAAATAGCTTCATCGAGTGTCATGGGAGCCAGGGATGGGGAAAAATGCATATTTTTACAAGTTGGATTATCTACTTTAGTGACTAGAAACATGTCCATTAGGAAATCGGCACTGTTTTTAGTTCCAAAAACATAAATATGTGAGTCTACTTGACAAGTGGCAATAAGGAGGCCGCATCGAGATGACAGGCTGCTGGTGAACTGCAGGGCTGTCCCTGCTCCAGCCTGATGCCCTCATTTGGTGAGATGACATAGGGGCTGTGACACCTGACATGTGACATATGCCCAGCTGAGAGCCTGGAGCACCGTCAAGGCTGGCTCCTCCCAGCCTGCCCTCACCCCACTGGCAACAAGTGTTTCCTCTTCTTTGCTAGTTATTGTCCATCCATCCAATGGGTGGTCTGGCCTCTGCCATTAAAAGAATAATGAGGAATGAAGACAAGGTCACCCTCCCTCCCTCCCCACCCCCATTCCTCATCCTCAGAAGGTTCCCTTTCTCAGTCCCCTGTCTGGCTCTGGGAGAGGTGGGTGAGTGGCAGGGACAGGAGGACGGGAGGTAGAGGAAATTAGCATTCTCTTACCAGTCAGCTCTCCTGCCAGAGTTTTCTTGTCCATAAATCAGGATGTTGATTCTCTTATGACTAAGCATCAGTGGATGTAAAGTCCCCAGGGTGTCCAAGAGCCAGCACCCTTCAGGTCAAATGTGTCTTCATGTCAGAACTACTCTGTTTTGCCTGAAGTTTTTCTTCTGTGTTCCTCATTTTCTGTTCCTTTGCTTTGGCCAGAGCAGTGTCCTGGCCAATGCAAAGGAACAGATCAAAACCCAGACCTACTGGGGTTTCTTACATTGTCACTTCTTTATGGGGCATTTGTAGACATATCTACCCACCACCCTATCTTGGAGGCCTCATTAAAATGTTTTAATTTAACCAACATATATAGCACTTACTGTCTCAATAACTACTATACGCTCTTTTCATCCTATAACAGCCCCCTGACGGAGGTGCTATCATTATCATTTCTACTTTATAGATGGGGAAACTGAGGCAATTACAGTCACTTGCCTAAGGTCATACAGCTGGTGAGTGGGTTTGGAGCTGGGACTTGAACTTGGGTGGTCTGGCATCAGCAGCTAGCCTCTCAACCAGTATGTGCTACTACTTCCGAATAATAGTAATGACAATAGTAATCGCGGCTTCTATTTATTGAGCACCTGTGAGGTGCCAGGTACTTTGTACACATTATTACATCAAATCTTTATGATAGACCACCAGCTAGGTATTTATGTCTACATGTAGCAAATGAGGAAACTGAGGCTCAGGGAGAATAGTTAACTTGCCCATGGTCACAGAAGTAGTAGACAGTGGAGGAAAGACTGAAATCCAGGGCATCTTGTCAGTGAGCCCCTGCTCATCCTGCTGTGTCTTCTACATGCTCCCATCTCCAGAGAAGATGCATCTTCTGAGACCCACCAATTATCTGTGATGAGGACTTGTCTCATCCAGAAGCAATTCCGCTCAGCCCCACTGTGCCAGAGCCTGGGCAAAGGACTTGCCTTTATAGTTCTAGAGGATGCCAAGAGTGTGAGCAATGGGAGCTAGGGAGGAGGGTGGTAGAGTAGAGGAGGAAGGCAATGAGAGTGCAGTTCAGCAGGACCTCTTGTGGCCAGTTAATTATTGGCCTTTGCCTTGTGTCCTATGTGCCCCTCACTGGTGGCAGCTAGATCTCCTTCCAGTTAAACTGATAACTAATGACAGGGAAGTAAGTTAAAGTGCCTTTTGACCCTGACACTCCTAGATTCAAATCACCTTCCCTCTTGTCCTTCTAACTATGCCCCATAGAGCTAATAAGAGTGGTCATTGATGGAGGGCCAACTAGGTACCAGGACTGTCTGCATTATCTCATTCAGTCCTCATAACCACCCTGGATGAGGGCACTATAATCATATCTCCATTCTCTTCAGTGTGAGATACTCCAAGCACGTGGAAAAGTATAATGCTGCATTGTCGAAAACAATAGCCTCTAGCGACATGTGGCTATTTAAATGTACATTAATTACAATTAGATAAAAATATAAAACTCAGTTTCTTACCCACACTGGCCACATTTCAAATGTTCGGTAGCTGCCTGTGTGGAATGGCTACTGTAATGGACAGCACAGAGAATATTTCTGTGATTGCTACAAATTTGGTTGGATGGTGCTGGTATAGTTTCTCAGTTTTCAAATGAGCCACTCAGCAGCCTGCCCATAGTCACTCAGCTGGGCACAAGCAGCCCCCTGGGAACCACTGATTTGCGTGCCTGGCCATTTCCCCCTGGCCCTGATGGCAAAGAACATTCTCTCCAGGTAGCAGCTTAAGGTACAAAGAGGCAGCATGACCTACTCAAGGTTGAGAGGCTGGAGTCGATGGGGTAATGGAAACCGAGGGCCCTGAGTCACTGAGTGCCACCCAGCTCTCTGGACCCTGGCCAGGCCAGCTCAGAGCTGGGGGTCTGGGGGTGATGTGCCCCCACCAGGCCAGAGGCAGCTGTGCCGGTTATGAATTTTTACAGCTGTTTACCCAACGTTGTTCTATCCAGCAATGAAATAACTCTCCCCACGGCCACTATGAATTCTTTGCTTCCCTGGGAAAAAAACTAGCCCCTGTGATTGGAACATTGTCTGCAGTCCTGTCAGGTAGCTGGTGGTGAATGACAGGTGAGAGAAAGCAAACGGCTGAAAGCCATTACCCTCTTACTTCAGTGGACTTGGAAAAATAGTCATAAATTAGTACCGTGTGCCGAACAAGCAGAGAGGAAAAAGCACAAAAAAATAAAAAAACCCTCCTCCCTGAGAAAGTCATAATTTTCCTTCCAAAGGTGGGAGGAGTAGGATGTTCAGAAGGTAACGTCTCAGAAGAGCCTGCACGTCAGTCACTCTACCTTTGCCACACCCCGCAGAGGAGCCCAAGCCCTGCAGGACCCTTCGGTAAAGCAGGGTGGTAGCATCCCCTCCCCCTCCAGGGTCACCTCCTGCAGTGTGTGAGGGTGTGTGGACTGATGTGTCTTTGTTGGGTGGTGCTCTGCTTGTGAATATACCTTTGCCTTGTGTGTGTGTGTTCACCTTGATTTCATACTTTGCCTTTTCTATACATTTGTAGCAACGTACGTGGAGTATCTCAGCCCATGACGAGGCAGAGTAAGGCGTGTGTGTGTGTGTGTGTGTGTGTGTGTGTGTGTGTGTGTGACATGGGGTCACAGGCCAGCTCGGAGGCTGGAACCTAGGGAAGAGCAAAAGGACAGCTTGTGAGCCCTGTAGGGTGCGTGTGCTCTGGGTTACTATTACTTAAGGGACATTGGCTCTTTATTCTTTGTGGCTCCAAAGGTCTTGCTTTGTGGAGGGTGGAGAAGGAGGTATGAGAAGGGACTGGCTCGGGGCATGGCTCAGCAGCCCCCTTGGGGACCCCAGAGCGGCAGACACGGATACCCAGGATTTGGGCTGCTGGGAGCAGTCATCTAATTCCAGCAAGTTCAGCTTACAAACCTCAAGGTGTGAGCTTGAATAAGAACATTCTGTAGGTGGATAATGTATACCAGGGGTCCTCAGACGTTCGTGTGCATCCAAAGCCTCTGGAAGGTTCTGTGAAACAGATGGCTGGCCCCGCCCCAGAGTTTCTGATTCAGCAGCTCCGGGGTGGGGCCTGAGGACTTGCATTACTCACCAGCTTCCAGGGGATGTTGGTGCTGCTGGTCTGAGGACCACACTTTGAGAACCACTGATATACGCCTTCAACAAAGCCCTTTAACGAATCCCCAGTACCGCCAGCCTGTGCAGTTCGGCGAGGAGGTAGTTTAGTGAGTGGTTAGGAGCATGGAGCAGGCTGCTGGGGTCAAAGCCTGACTCTGGCACCTGGCACCTATGTGTGGGCCCTTGGGCAAGTGGCTTAAGCTCTCTGTGCTTGGGCATCCTAATCCATGAGGTGGGGATGATGTCTACACACAGGCCCGGTGTGTGGAAACTGCTTGTACATTAATCGCTTAGAATAGTGCCCGGAACCTAGACTGCGCTATGTGGACTGGCTAACATTTTCTCCCCACTTTATAGACGAGCAGACTGAGGGTAGGTGGCATTCCAAGGTCACACTGCAAGTAAAGGCAAAACTGGAATGAGAACCCAGTTCTCCTGACCCCTGGCCAGTGTTCCCACACCCCTTTCCCCCACCACCTCATGCTAATCTTTACTGGGGACCCTTGCTTCCAGCAGGTTTGTTTCCTAACCCTCCCTTCAGTGTGGGGGGAGGCAGACCCTTACTCCATCCCTCCCAGGAAATGGGGGTGAAACAGACCCTGCCGGCCAGCTCTGACTTCTGCCCCAGCCCACCTACTCCCCGATGCCCACCTGTGACCTGGTCCCCAGCTCTGCCAACACAGCTCCCATCCTGCCTGCCCTGCAGCTGCATGACAGCTTTGGACTCACCTAGAAATTGGGTCAGGGAAATGGAGGCATTTCTGGTTGAGAAGAGTGTGGGGGTGGGAATGTTTATACTCATGTGTACACATGAATGTGTACCCACACGCGCACATGCATGAGCATGCACCATCATGGGTCAGAAATCTAAGTCACGGGGCAGAAGAGGAAGCTGGTTAAGGAGTGCTCTGTAGCGAGCTGTCGGCACTGTGGACCAGAGGCTGGTCCTTGTCGCTCTGCCGCAGTGTCTGGAACCCACCTTACTCCCCATGGCAACTTCTGGGGAACACTGGGTCCCTTCTGTGGGGCAGGATCTTTTTGGCAGGGGAGTAGGGAGGACAGACAGCTAAGTGAGAAGGGTGGATCCCTGAGATTTCCATTCACCCCGCCTGGGATGGTCCTGAACGTGGGAATTTGGAGCCGGTTTTCCAGCAGTGCTGACGGGCACTGGGGCAGAGAAACCTGCATTAGAAAGGCAGTCATTGCCCTGGGAAATGAGAATCTTGGGGCATGCTGGAATCAGGGTCCTCTTTGGTCTTTCCTAAGGATTAAAGGAGCCAGTGTGTGTGTGGGCGGCTCAGTGCCCAGACAGGCACTTGGATGAGCACCATTGGGGGCAGAGCCTCAGATAGCAATGCAGAGGAATGGCAAAGACTCAGAGGCAGGGCCTGGCCCAGGGTCCTCTCACTACCTGCCCCCTTGCGGACATTCCACCTGGGGCTGTCACCGAGACTGGCAGGTAGCAGGGCCACTCCTTGGGCTTCCGAACTCATTTCTGCCTCATGTTTCACGTTTAGCATTGTTCAGCCATTAGTTCCATACCCATCCTCCCCCGTCCCCAGAAGGGACTGTACTCAAGAGAGGAATTGGGACTCCGTCATCCTAGTCCCCTGCTGTCAGCTCAGAGATGGACCCAGAAGTTAAACTCTGCTGTACTCTAACATGCATCCCTTTTTCTTTGCCTTTTTCTCTCCTCCCTGCCCAGTTCCCTCTCTCCCTCTCCTGTCACTGCTCCTGTTTCTTCCCCAGATGTCCTCACCTTCCCCTGGACCTTGTCTCCCCAGGCCCCAAGGCCTCTGGGCAACCCTTTGGGTGGTGCCAGAGAAGAGGGGGCTGTTGTCGCCCAGCTGGGTGCTCCCCTGTAAGAACAATGTCCTCTGCCCCAGAGGCGCATGTCCTGCCCCTGCTGGGCAGCCCAGACCCAATGCAGACGCCTCCCTTGCTGCCTCCTCCATCCCCTAGCCTCCTCCCTTCATCCAGTAGATGTCGTGACCAGAGCTCTGTGCTTGGCACTGAGGGAGTTTTCACTTTATAGTTAGTATTAAAAGGAGTTTTCAGGCTATTGGGAGCCAAGGCCAACCACCTGCATGGAAGATTTCAATAGCCCCAGAGTTCTGTAACAAGAGAATCAGTCATGGGAGTTTCTGATGGGTCCAAAATAAATGGTAGGCACAATGAAGACATTCAGAGAGGACTCATCACCGGCACAGAGGAATAAGGGTAATGACAACAAACAGTGGCTGAGCCCCTACTATGAGATGGCATTCTTCCGAGACGTTATGCGTGTTAACCCATTTCTCCTCACCACCTTCAGCGTACAAGCCAGGAGACTGACACGCAGTGATGTATATCCCAGCCTCGTGTCACCCAGGTGAGAAGTGGGACCGCACAGGGCTGGCCCATGCTAAGTACTCACTGAGTTTCGCCTTCATGAACCATGAGGAGGCACTTAGGACAGGTTCCTCCAGGAGAGGGGAGAAAGGTCAGCCTTGCTGCGCCCCCACCCCCACCCCACTGCCACACAGCATTCATTCTAAAACATAGAGTACTGTGACCCTTCCCAGCATACAACCCTTTGGGCTTTCCCACCTAATTAGACTAAGCCCATACTGGCCCCTTGGCCTGCAAACTCCATGTACCAGCCCCTGCCTGCCTCTGATGTCCTTTCCTATCACCCTCCTCCCTACTCCATGCACCAGCCCCTGCCTGCACCTGAGGTCCTTTCCTGTCACCCTCCTCCCTACTCATTCAGCTCCAGACACTCAACTGTCCTTTAGTCTTTGAAAAAGCCTAGCATATTCCCACCTCAGGGCCTTTGCATCTGCTGTTCTCTCTACCTAGAATGCTCTTCCCCTGGAACTTTGCAGAGAGTGTGCAATCACTGGGACCTCTTCATTGCTTATTTCTCCAGGAAGCCTTCCTGAGCATCCTCCCTAATGTAGCCACCCCTTCTTCAGTTTACCTTGCTTGGTTTTCTTCTTAATACTTCACAGCTAAAATACTCATTGTTTATGTTTGTTGTCTGTCTCCCACTCCCCTCACCCCCACCTCTAGTTCCATGAGGGCATGGATTTTGTCTTTCAAGGCTGTGTCCCTGGTGCCTAGCTGAGGGCTTGACACATAATAAGCCTCAATGGATATTTATTGGATGGATGGATGGATGGATGGATGGATGGATGGATGGATGGATGTCAGAATGCATAGATCTTTAGCTTGGAGGAGAACAGCATTTGGGTGGGGGGATACTGTAAGCAGAGTCTAAGAATGGTATTATGTGCCCAGGGAAGAATGGGTCAGCTGGTCTGGAAGGGGAGGGTTTGAAGTTGGAGCAATGGCAGGAAAGGTGTTATGAAAAGACAGGGTCCCAATGTGGGGGGTGCTGAAGCCAAATCCTCATTACCTGGACTTGAGCCTAGGTAACGGTGAGCCATGGCTGATGCTTGAGCATGATAAACTCAGGGTCTTTGAAGGGTTGATCTCATGGTGTCACTCCTTAGCTCAATAGCCTTCATTGACTCCCACTGCCCACACATCAATCCCAGGCTCCTTGGTCTACCAGACCAGGCCATTTGTAATTGGCTTCACCGTGCTTCTAAGCCCACATGGACACTTGGTTCCCCTAAAAACATCCCTCACATTTTCTCAGGACTACTGTATTACATAACTCCAGGGGGCGTCATTTCTGTAGTATGGCTCGATTGCACTTGTCCTGCACTTTTCGGCTCTGCCTTCTGCCCGTGTTGTCCCTGCCAAGTTCTCCACAAGATCCTCCCTGATCTACAACTGAAAGTGGCCTGTGGCTTCCGGGAAACCTCGTGTGTGATTCCACACTCTTGCTTATCTGTGGTCATTTTTGTCCCTCTTACCTGGAACACCGGTTCCATAATGAACAAGCTGCTCTACACGGGTTGCTCCTCGCTTCTGTAGGAGCCGGTGGGAGGGTGGGGTGAGGAAGGTAGCTCAGCACTCACCCTCAGCTCCTCACCTCTCCCAGAACATTCTCCTCCCATACAGCCTTCGCTGAGATCCCCTCTGCCTTCAGGGTGTTGTCTCCCCTCATTCTGGCTCTCAGAGGTTGTCCTTCTCCTGGGCTCCTTCCTTGTGGCCGAGGAAGGTTCAGCAGCTCCTGTGCCCCACAAGAGCCCCAAACAGGCTCATGTCCCTCCCATCCTAAAACACTACCCTCTTGGACCCGTATCTCCCTCCACCAACTTCCCTTCCTTTTCCATTCAAGCTCCTCTCCAGTGTTGTTGAGGTATAATTGACATATGAAAACCAACACCATTGCGAGTGCGTAATTGGTCATTTCGAGGTAGGTATATATCCTTGAAACTATCACCACAATCAAGGTAACACACATACCCATGAACCCCAGAGTTTCCTCGCACCCCTTAATAATCCTTCTTTCCACCCTCCCTCGTTCCTTCCCCAGGTGACCACCGATCTACCTTCTGTCTCTGTAGCTCGGTTTGCGTCTTTGGGAACTTGCTGTAAGTGGAATCATGCTCTGTGCCCTCTTTCTGCCTGCTTTCCCTCAGCGTAATTATTTTGAGATCTGTTCATACTGTTGCAGACATCCACAGTTCATCGTGAAGACACACCACAGTTATCCATTCGCCTGCCGATGGACATTGAGCTTTCAGTTTGTGGCTATTCCAAAAAAGGACTTTTGTGTACTTTATATGGATATAATGCTTTAGTTTCTCTGGGGACTGTATCTAGGAGTGGGACTGTGGAATCGCACATGTGTGTTGAACTTCTTAAGAAACTGCCAAACTGTTTCTCAAAGTGGTTGTCCCATTTCACGTTCCCGTAGGCTACGTATGGGAGTTTGAGTTGCCCCACTCCCCTTGTGCATGTGCAATGGGAGATCTTTGTTTTTTTAAAGCTGTGGTGAATTACACATAACATAATTTACCATTTTAAGCATTTTTAAGTGTGCAATTCAGTGGCATTAAGTATATTCACAATGTCACACAACCATCACCACTATCTATTTCCAGAACATTTTCATCACAGGAAAGAGAAACCCTGTACCCATTAAACAATAACTCTCCATTCTCCCCTCCCCCAGCCCCTGACAACCTCTATTATGGGAGGTGTTTTAAATTTTAGTCATCCTAATAGGTGTGTGGGGGTAGCTCATTGTGGTGTAATTAGCAATGACTAATGATGTTGAGTATCTTTTCATGTATTTATTTGCCAGCTGTATATCTACTCTGGAGCAGTGGCTATTCAAATCTTTGACCATTTTTGAAAAACAAGTTGTTTGTTTTCTTATTATTGAGTTTTGAGAGCTCTTTTATGTTCTGGATAGGAGTCCTTTATCATATGTATGATTTGCACGTATTTTCTCCTAGCCTGTGGCGTGTCTTCATTCTCTTAGCAGTGTCTTTTGAAGAGCAGATGGTTTAAGTTTATGGATTGTGTAGCCAGGCTTCTTGATGGCGTGGCCTTGACCTCAGTCCCCTGTTTCTCACTCCCCGACCCTTTGCAGCCCGGCTCCTGCTCCCACACTCCGCTGACAGCGCTCACACTAAGGCCAGCCAGTGGCCTTCCCCTTGCTCAGTCCAGTGGGCTGTGTTCAGACCTTTCCTCCGAGGCCCCCTGCTGCCTGCCCTTGCGGATACTCATTACCTAACTCGCTGCTCTTCAGGCCCCTGCTTTTCTCCTACCTCTGTGACCATTCCTTCTCCCACTCAGCAGAGGTACTGCCCAGGAAAGTGCCCTCTGCCGCCTTTACATGCTCTCCGTGGTGGGATCTTGCCCTCTGCTCATGCCATGATCACCCCCAAGCCAGCGAAGCCCAGGTTGCCATCTGCAGCCCAGCCACCTCTGCAGGCTCTGGATGCAGGGACCCAGCTGTGCCCTGGCAGCTGCATGAGGAGGGCCAGAGGCACCTCCACTCCTCACATCCCTTGGTACCTCCATGAACCTGCCCACGCCCTGCTATTTTCTGCCTCAGCACCTTGTTCGTAGGGTCCCTGCACCCGGTGTGCCCTCCCCAGTTTTCCTTTCCTCCTTCCTTTCCTTCATCCATCTCATGTTGTCTCTCTTCCAGGAAGCCCTCCTTGGAGCTCCTTCTTGGTGGTCTGCCCTCTGGCTTCTCAGCCTGTGACATAGCCTAGCACCCACCACATTACATGGAAATGATCTATTTACCCTTTACCAGGCAGTAATTGCTTTGAGGGTTGATGTGACGTCCAGTTTGTGTTCATATCGCCCACATCCATCCACAGGTGTGCCTAGAAATGGATCCAGTGCTCAGTAAATGGTGGGCAATTCAGTTTCAGGGCTGGATCCATTTTTTACCTCAGATCCATTCTTGGCCTTCTCTAGCTCTGCTCTGAACCTCAGGGAGATGCCCGTGGGGGCTGCCTTACTCAGACTCCTGGGACATTAGCTTCTATCAGGATTTAGCCAACAGTACAGGCCCCAGGACACTGGACAGTGAGAAGAGAGAAGCCAGGGTACTATGCCCCCTCACTCTTACTTGGGTGGTGGATCCAGCTCCCACCAGGTACTACGGCCCCTAGACTTTGGAAACAACACTTCCTCCCTTGTCCTTCTAGTGCAGAGCTGGCAGTGGTGACTTCCTGCTGTTCCTGATCCCTGGGTCACCGCACCACCCCGTTTGGACTCTCAGGTCCTCCGTCACCCATGTGACTGACTACCTGGGCTGGATTCCCTCTCTGCTCCACACTAGCAGTGCTCTCTCTCCTGGCTAGATCCTCTTAGACTGTCAGGGTCTTGAGGGTCAGTGTCCCTCTGCTTGTACTGAGGACGAGCCCAGGAGTCATTCATCCAGGGAAGGCTTGGATGAATGGCAGACACGCAGGCCCAGGCCAACTTGCTCTGTCCCCATTCTTTGGCTCTCCTAGGTCCTCCACAGCTAAGTGGGGCCTGTGTCCTTGTGCTGGGCCCACTGAGGGCGTGGCCAGGGGTGGGCTTGGCAGGCAGGCAGCGCCACTGCTCCAGTGCACTTGGCGTGCCCCTTTATCTATTAAGCCTGCTGAGTGGTAAAAGCCAAAGTGGCCCAGGTGGTAGGATAATAGCATCTTTAATTGTGCTCGAACGAGATTAACTTCTTATCTGACAGTTTGACATCTTTATTGTTATTAATGCCCGAATAATGCATTGTTATTTTTATAAACTCCATGGTGGCAAACATTTTCCCTTTATTTGGATTAAAAATAGATGTATCTGTTACTTCCCCCCATTACCTGGGGCAGGACTCTGGTCCCTAGCTGAGGAGCAGGGACTGGGGTGAAGGGCGGCACCTGAAGGAGGAGGCACCAGAGCCGATCACTTGGTAATGACATAACTGGAGCCTAGAGGCCTCCAGTCACTTCCTGGGAAGCCAGGATGCCCCTGTGCATCGTGTGTCCTTGTGCCCCCCCCTCCTCCCCCCCTTCCCCCGCTGCAGCGTTCTAGGGTATAGAGTCTAGAGACTGCTCTAGGAATTTTTAGGAGAAATGTCTTAGTGTGCCCAAATTGAAGTTTAGGTTCTCCATAGTGCTAAGTAAACTGAGAAAGAAGATGTAAAAAGTAAATAACTATAAACACTCTGCTATTCATCTGCTCATTCATAAGTATGTGTTGATCACCCATTGTGTTAAATAAATGCTGAGTGTCCTTCTCTGGCCTCCAGGTCGCTCGCTCGTTGCCTCTTCTGAGGATGGGGGGAGGGGGAGGGGCAGGATAATACAGAGGTCATGTGCATGGCTCAGGAGTCAGATTGCCTGGGTTTAAATCCTGCTACCTGTATATCCCAGGGCAAGTTTCTCAACCACCCCAAGCCTCAGTTTCCTCTTCTGTACAGTGGAGATAATGGAAGTATTTGCTTTCTGGAATTTGGGAGGCATTAAATACATGTGAAAGCGTTTAATACACTGCCTGGGGCACATAATAGTCAAACAATATTAAAGGTGGTTATAGTCAATGTCTCATTGGCCCTTGTCAGCTGTCATGAGGACTGGTCTGCCTGGGGGTCCCAGTGGTGTCTCTGGTGTGGGGATAGGCCACTGCAGAATGATAGCTGGAGGCTCAGGTGCGCCCTGGGAGGGAATGCTCATGACCCTGCCTCCAGGGCTGAGAGCTGCAGAGGGACAGTGCCATGTGTCCAGAGCCTGTGTCCCCTCCCCAGTGACCCTTTGCCCACTCCCAGGCCTCCTGTCGCCTCCACTTACCCAGCCATTAGCCCTGCTGACAAGGTCGATAATGCCTCCACATTGGAGAACTGGCGCCAACGTCTTTATCAAAGCCAATATTAATTTTCACTAATTAGGAGCTGCCGCTAATGAGCGTCACAGCTAATTTAGCTCATCTGTAACCCGGGAATGGTGCCGCTCCCGTGCCAGGCTTTCAAGTCCAGGATGCTGGCGCCCAATGCCTCCCCCGCCCCCTCGACGCAGTGCAGGGGCACCAGCTGCCAGTGCAGCCTGCACTGCCAAGCCCCTGGCCCACTTGTTTTCTCCAGGGCCCAACCCCCCCCGCCCACTCCAGGGAGTCCCCCAGGTGGAGCCAACAGGGCAAGTTCCTCAGGGATGGGTCAGAGTGTGTGCCTGCCAGCCTTGAATCTGGGAGGCCTCCTATTAGGAAGGTTCTGGCTGCCTCCCCCAGGAAGCCTTCAGAGAATACCTCAGCCCAAGGAGCCCTTCCTCCTCTCAGTGAGCGTAGCCCTCACTGGCCAAACACTGGCAGCTAATCAAGGCCTGTCTGTGATAGTGTTTGTTAGGTTGCCTTTTTCTGGGAGACAGTAGAGCATGGTGGTCAGATGGCCGGTCCTGAATTCTGACAACTAGCAGCCCTTAGACCTATGCCTCCCTTTCCTCTTTGCTAAAATGGGGAAAATAAGATCATAATCCCAGGGTCATTGTGACGTTAGCAGAGACCATTGCTCTTCCCTGCTGTGGTTCAAGGGGCCACAAGTAAGCCTTACCTGTTCTTTATGCATCCTTGTTTCCCACTCATGCCTAGTGCAGGGCCCTCCTCAGAGCAAGCGGGTCAAGAGCCTCCCTGACAGGCTAAGCCTCAGTGTGGTGCCAGCAATTGTCCAAGGAATGAATGGACTTGTACTCAGACCTCCTCTCTAAGCCTTGGTTTCCCCATTGGCCTGGTCAGCCTCGAAGGGCCCTCTCGGTGATTCTATTCTGTGATCCTCTAGCTCTGGGGAAGTTTTAGGTGAGTGGATAGACATTGATCTCTGCCCCTCACTGGGAAGACTGGAGTGGTGACTTATTTCCCCTCCAGACCCCTCGGGACAGCTTCTAGCTCTCAGGTGGGTCCTGAGACCAGACTCTGGTCTGAGCTGTGCCACCTTAGAGCAAGGGTCACTCTGCCTGGGCCAGGCACAGCTCTCCTCCCCTCATCCCCAAGCCATCGCTTCCAGGGACCCAGAAAGGTGGTTCATGTGGCTTGGCCCTTGGCACACAGTGATACCCCCACAGCTGCCCAGGGCATACCTTGCCCTCTGTGCTCCCTGGCACCTCCCTGCCTTGTGGGAGCACATTTGAGGATCCTGGCATGGAGGGAGGGTGGGAAGGGAGGGAGTGTGTGGGTGAGGGGCTAAGACTCTCACTTGGGGAAGTTCCATTCCTGCCTCCTCTCTGATTCCCTCTGTGAAGCCTGAGCTCTTGCTCCAGATGGAGGGCCCCGGAGGGCGGGTGAGGACACCTTGTTTGCACTTATCACCTCCAAAAAGCGACCTTCAGACCAAGCCAACTTTAGGGGAAGTGCCTTCAGCCGTGACAGATTTGACTATAAATCTTTGCTATTAATGCCTGGCTCCCAAGGTCTGTCATTCTGTATGTGTGCATGACAAGTGAAAACAGTGCATGGTCCATCTGTCACCCAGGGGGTCCGCGCCCCCAGCCGGCTTCACCTGAGGAGGGGTGGTGTACTGGGGGCAGGGGTGTAAAGGAGGAAAAGGGGGAAAAAGCTGCCCAGTGATAAAAGGTGAAGATTGCTGCTGGTGCAGCTGGTGGCCTGGAGTGCAGGACCTGGGGCAGAGGCTGGAGTCTCAGGGTGAGCAGGCCCTGGCTCCCTGCCAGGTTCCAGAAGCCGGGAGGTGGGTGGGAGGAACGGGCCTGTGAGTCGGGCCTGGATTTAGCTCTGGCTCCATTTTCAGTCTCCTGTGGAGCCTGGACAGGTTGGCTGTCCTCCCCGGAGTCAGCTTCTGCTCTTCAGAGTGAGAGGGCACTTGAGATGACTCCTGATGCCCTTCCCCTTCTGGTTGTGTATATGGAGCCCCCACCCCCCGGGGGCTTTCATACCTTAGGTGATTTGTGTAATGGGAACCGAGTATAGCTGTGCACAGGCAGCAGGTGACTGTGTGAGAAGCCACGAAGGGGGGAAGATGTGTCCCCAACTCCTATGTGCTCCTCAGGGTTCTTGGGAAAGATTTGGGGCTGAAACAGTCACTTCATGGCCAAATGGAAAACCACTGACTTGGCTGAGAGGACAGAAGTGGCATCGGGAAGAGACACTCAAAAATGGCTAGTTAACTCGGTAAAATTTTTATTATGTTTATTTTACTGCAATTAAAAAATTGAAGAAAAAAATGAAACTCTGACACATGCTACAACGTGGGTGAAGCTTGAGGACATTGTGCTAAGTAGAATAAGCCAGGCACAAAAGGACAAACGTTGTGCGATTCCACTACTTACATGAGGCACTTAGAATAGTCAGTTTCATCGAGACAGAAGGCAGGTGGTTGCCAGGATCCGGGGCCGGGGGGATGCGGAGTTACTGTTCAATGGGTACAGAGTGTCAGTTCAGGATGGTGGCGCAGTTATGGGGATGCTGAGTGGTGACGGTTGCAGAGCACTGTGGAGGTGCTTCCTGCCACTGAACTGTCCACCGAAACACGGCTAAAGTGGCAAGTTTTATGTTATATGTATTTTACCACAACCGAAAAAATATTGCATGTTATTATATATAATATTGTTTATATATTATTATGTAAAATATATAAAGACATATAATATATAAAAGTTCTTCTATAGCGCTGCATTGTCAACAGGATAACATAAAATCCCCTTGCCTGGCATACGGGCCCTTCATGACCCAGGCCCTGCCCACCCCTCTCAGCCTCTCAGCCTCATCCCCACCCACCGCTTCATCGCCCCTCCCCCCAGCTCCTGCCAGGCCTGGGGGTTTGTGGGTCTATTGCAACCTCCTGCCTCTGGGCCTTTGAACCTGCATTTCTCTTTGCCAGGAACCCCTCCCTCCCCTGCGTCCTGCTACTTCCTTTTTATCCTCGTGGCCACCTTGACCCACCACAGGGAGCTGCCCCTTCTGTTCCCCTGGAGTATCCTGAACACCCTTGCTTGATGGAGCTTGTCACCAGGGTCCGTTTGCAGCTTGGACTGTTTCTGACTCGTAACATCTCCAGGACCCAGTGCTGTGCTGGGCACAACTGGTCCCCAGGTGTCCCTTGGATGCTGTTGGAGCAGAGGTTTGGATGCCATGCCTTCCCCTCCCCCATGTTTCTCACTGGCCTCTGATGCTCTCTGTGGCTGAGGGTCAGTGGTTATTAGTAACCCCACTGGCTGGGGAGAAATCTAAGAGCCTATCTCAAAAGCCTGAAATATATATACGTGTAAGGGAGGTAGTGCAATGAAGGCTGGTCTCCCGGTTCTGGCTTTCAGAGCTGGACAGTTAGTGATGCCTTCTAGGGACCCTCCCAGGGGACATGTCAAGATGAAAATCTGTAGCCTCACAGCCCAGGAACCTTGGGTTGGGGTTGAGGTTGGGGAGGGGACTTTGAGACCCTTAGGGAGTCCCATCTCCCTGCCTTGTAAGTGTCCACTTGTGGCCCTGGTGGCAGCTTTACTTTCCCAGTCAGAGAGGCTGGGACCTTGACTCTACTGTGAGTGCCCTGGCTTTGCCTGGGCATCTGCAGGGCCCAAGCACAGTCTGGGCCGTGGTGCAAAGCAGGGCTTAGGTAAACAGATACTGGAAAAAGGAGAAAGTTCTCTGCCCTGAGAGGGTGCAGAGCAGCCAGACAAGTGAACGAGTGAGGGTTTGAACCTGGGGGCCTACCTAGAATAGGTCTGTGGCAGGCAGCCAGCTGCCCACTCGCAGCAACCCTTGGGAGTCAGAAAACAGGGAAGGGGCATGTGTTTGGGGGGCAGAAGGCCCCCCAGCCCCAGGGAAGGGAGCAGGGCTTGCAAGAGTGTCTGAATGGCACCTCTTCTTGGAACTCACATTAGATAAACTGGGTTGTTGGTTCCCCAGGTGCCCTGGGCCAGGCCCTGACCTGCCACATCCTTCTGCATGGATGCCAGTCAGCAAATAGTTTGGTCAGTGCCAGCCTCTGTCTAAACAATAGACAATTAGGGCCAGGGAGGAAAGCTCTTTAAAACGGGAAGCTGGGAAATCACTGTAGAGGGCAGATAGGAGGAAAGGACTTCTTGGATCAGTTTCTCCTCTGCAGTTCCATCCTGAGCCAAGCACCAGTGACCAAGGGTTTCCTCTCACCGTCCAACTCTGGGAAGGTGGCTGTGGCGGAGACCTCTGGGGCAGTGCTGTGTCTGGCTTTGCACAGGATCCTCTTGCCTGCAGCAGGGAGGGATGCTCTCCCAGGCAGGGAGGATCGGGGTGGTGGGACCTGGGGTGCATCTTAATTGTTTCAGGTCAGCTCAGATGCTAAGTGGTGCCCAGAGAGCCTGGGCCACTCCTGTCTGCAAGCGATAGGGAAGTCAGGGGCTGGCTTGAGTGCCCCTCCAATTCACCCTCCCTAGAAGGGCGGGAGCTTGATTTGAGGTCTTTGGAAGGGGATCCAGCTGAGACGTGGCTGCCCCCATTCTATGTATTCCCACCCCTGAGGCAGGAGAGCCCCTCCCTTCCCTCTCCTCCCTCCTCTCCTCTTCTTTCCCATTGCATTTCTTTATTTCCTCTAGTACTGAACCCCCCAAAGTCCAGTTCCCTGACATCAAGGGCCTCAGATCCCAGAATCCATTACAGGTCCACCCCCTCCGCAGTCACCACATCCCTGACCCCAGGAGAGAAACCTCTCTGTCTTCTCTTAGCCACGGGACTGCTCTGAAGTTGATGCCAGAAGTTTCTGGCCCCTTGAAAAGCTTCCTCTCCTCTAAGCTGGGTGGACAGCTGAAGCAGGGGAGGGGACAGACCCTGCAGGCAAGGGAGAGGCTGCCTCTCCCACCCAGGAGGACATGGCTGGGGTGGGGGCTCCAGTGCTCAGGGCACAGGCTGGGCCACGCTGTGGGCAGTGGAGGATCAGAGTATTGTCCATGCTGCTGGGCTGCTTGTTTACTTCAGATTTCTTATTTCCAAAAGGACAGGGGGAAAAGCCCAGTGCAACTGGAGATACGGAGAATAAAACATCCCAGTGTATCCGGGAAGCTGAGGAATTAGGTAGTTTCAGGTGCCTGGTTGAGAAGATTACGACATTTGGGGGCATTGCATTTGGCCCTAAACAATCTGATGGTTGAATCCAAAAGGGAGCTGAACTGAGGTGTTTCCAGGCAACAGAGAGCGTGCCCATTAATCTATGGAGGCAGTTTTTCTCCCTGGGAGGAAATCTCAAGCAGGAATTGATTATGTGGGTCTTAGTACAAAGGACATTGAGGGGCACAGTCCACAGAAGATCTAAATGCTGCCCAGCACTGCTCTCACAGGTCCTGGCGTTGACCGTGGCAAAGGCAGAGGCCTAAAGATAAATCACAACACTGCTCAGATTCCACGAGGGGCTGCGGCCTGGCTTTCTGGGAAGCCCCTTGATGCTTGGTGGTCCTCAGGACTTGGCAACTCACCCTGGCACAACTGCACACTGCTCAGGCTCTGCAATCACACCCTCACACCTGCCACCGGTGACGGTCAAGATGCTTCCTAACTCCACACAGGATATACCACATTGAACAGACGCTGGCCTTCCACGGGGCTGGAGCGGGTCCCACGGACCCTCTGGTGGCAGGTTTGAGCTCTCTGGGGAGGGGCAAGGTGGCGGGGTAGGGAGCATGTGCGGCAACAGCTCTTTATCCATTGGCATGTGAGGTTTCAATGTTTTAACAACCAGGGTGGCTGTACAGGTGCATCCCAGCTGGGTCCCAGCCCTGTCCCTCTTTTGTCCCTCTCTGTGCTCGGTTCCCAGCATCCCTCACGAACCCAGGGACATACCATCTCTCTCCTTCCACTCCGGTGCTTTCTTTTAGGCACTTGCTCCCATAGCAGTTTGCCTTAATAATTACAACATTCAGAAGAAGGAGACCCTCCCCACCTTTTCCTGGGGCTTCATCCTAGGGGCCAGTCCCCGGGCTCAGCCCTTTGTGTCAGGTAGGGAATGTCCGGCCTGTGAAACCATTTGGTCTGGCCCTGTGAAGCCCTCACCAAAGAGAATCAGTTCCAGCCATCACCTTAGGGGTGAGTTCATTAAATGTTTGACCTAATAAAGCAGGCTAATTTTTAAGTTGATAATTTTGTAAGGCCTGCAAATGATATTCTAAATATCCAAATGGCCCTCGACAGAAAAAAGGCTCCCCACCCCTGGTGGATGATCTGATTTAATCTTCCCAGCAGTTTCTGCGGTGGATGTGATTATCTCACCCATTCTGCAGGGGAGGACACTGAGGCTTAAATTCCAACCTGAGAGCAGGTGAAGCAAAAATCACGCTGTTAGCGTATGTGCTCAGTTACGCACATTACCTTTGTCCCCATGTTCATGCTCCTGCGCACAGCATGTGCACACTTAAGTGCGTGCATACATGCGCAAACACACACATGCAAACACGCTCGCTCTCTCACATGCAGTTTCACACCCTCACTGCCTGAGCTCCCAGAGGAGGCCCTGGCTCCTGAGCATTCCTGTGGAAGTCACGGTTCTGGGATCTTCTGCTCTCCCACATCTCCCAGGGCCTGTGCCTGGGCTGGCTGTGGGGGCCAAGGGCCTGTGGCACAGCGGCCCATTACTCACAGGTGGGAGGATATGAGAACAGTCAGGCCACTCGTAAACGTCTCTCCACGTCGGCCTCATTAATAACTGTAATGCCAGCATCACTCGCTCTTAAATAGCCTCATTTATCAACAAGCAATTTGCCGTGGCGAGGTGGCAGGGACGCAGATAAGCAGACGGGGCCGAGGTGCTTGCAAGACACCTGCCAAGTATCTTCCTCTCTCCTCCTCCATCCCCAGGGCAGTGGAAGAAAAAGGAGACCGTGGGCAGGAAACTCGGCAGGAGGCATCATCCAGCCTGGAGAGAGGCTGTCAGAGCCACCCCTTTTCCAAACCCAGAGGAGAGGGCCAGTGTGGGGCAGGGGTGGCTGCTGGCAAGGCCCTGCCCTTTCTGGGCCCCAGGCTTATGTTGCCTTCATAGGAAGTCCTCAGTGCTGGAGACACATGCCTGTCTGTCTGACGGCTCCTTCAGCTGAGAGCTGGGCCCTGCTCTGCTACCTCCTGGCAATGACCTTGGGGATGCAGTTTGACCACCCAGTGTGTCATCTATAAACATTAGCCACAGTGGTGGGCAATCTTATATTCTGTCTGATCTTAAAGGCCCCATGTTGAAACTTTTTTTCTGTTCAGTATAATGCCTGCTATAGATTTTTGGTATATAGATTCCATGGAGTTAAGGAAGTCCCTTTCTATTCCTAGTTTGCTGAGTTTTTATTACAAACAGGTGTTGGTCCTACATGCATTGATACTCTTCATCTGTAAAAACGGACACCTCGCAGGCATTGTGAGACCTGCATGAATAATTTACACAAAAGTTCCTGTACACTGCGAAGAGCTGTATTGTTGAGGTGTGTACCTGGCTGCAAGTTACAGAAAATTGGCCCGTGGTGGTGTAAACAATAGCGGCTGGTGTTTTCCGAAAAAAGAGGCTAAAGGTTGGCAGCTGCTGGCGTTGGCTGGTTAGTGGGTGAATGACACCATCGGAGACCCAGGCTCGCTCTTTCACCTTCCTTCCCGCAGTGACCGTTTGTCCGCAGGCTGCCCCAGCTGCAGCTACCACCTCTGCCTCTTCATTCTGGAAGGAGCAAGGGAGAAGCTAAAGGCTTTTGCTTTGACTTGTCTTTGAGAAGACAGCCCCCCTTGCTCTCAAGCAGACCTCCCCTGTATCTCATTGGCCAGAATCAGCTAATGGGGTGGGACCATTGGACTGCTTTAGCTTATTCCTGATTCTGAGGCCGGCGGGGTCAAGGGTCCTCCACTGGCTGCTTGGACAGATTGAAGTTGTGTGGGCAGAGAAGCAGTAGTTGGTTGCTGGGCTTGTTGCTTGAGTGGTGAGAACTGGTTTGGAACCCATTGTTCTAGGCTGATCTCCTGGCAACCCTGTGTCCTGCTTGCCCCCAACATGCTCAGGCTACGTGACAAAGCCATGTAAACAAGAGTTGTCGTCTGGGTTTTCACGCTGGGATACATGGGCCCAGCTGGCGCACAAGAAGCCACAGATAAATCTAATCTTCCCGGAGTGCTGATTGTATTTGGCAGTGGAATGGAGAAAGAAAAATTTTATATTAAAATAAATATGAACATATTATGGAGTAGAATGCAGAATTTACACAGATATTCAAGACAGGCCACTGAACTCTAAGCTCCTTGAAGACATGAGTGTGTCTGCCCTGTTCAGTTTTACGTAGGCACTCAATGTATATTTAATGAATGAATAAATGGGGGAATATGATGTAAACAAGTAAAATATTAAACATAAGACTTTGAATTAATTTCAACTTTGGAGTTTGCTGCTTTAGGCTAAACATCTCCGGGGTTTCCCAGCATACAAGTTCCCTTTTCTTCTGCACCTAGGAATATTTTGCTGTGAAGCACTAAATTAGCAGATTATTTGGTGGAGACTCCGAGTACTCTCCGAGTACAGAGGAGAGGGAAGCAGAGAGTATGGGAATATCAGGGAAGACTTCCTGGAGGAGATGGGCCTCAAGCTGGAGAAGATGGGATGAGAGGAGGGAAAGAGCAGGCATGATGACCCAGAAGACAGGAGGAGCACTGTGCTTTTGTATCCTGGGCCAGCAGAGGGTGGGAGGGGTGGGCTGAGATGGGATAAATGGCAGGGGCTCAGCTGTTTAAAGTAGCAACACTGTCCACCAATATTTAACCGTGTATCATTTCACACCAGCTCTCCAACAGAGTGGGACAAGTATCACATTCCTGGTTTTATAGATAGAAAATGGAGGCTCAGTACATATCCACAGTTACCTCGTCAGTAAGGGGGCTGCTGAACTTGAACCTGTCATAGTAATCTCCAACTCTCCTACTCTTGGACCACTTCTCATGTCTTAGGCCAGTTCCCTAGAAACAGACTCTGAGATGGAGATTTGTATGCAGGAGGTTTACTGGGTTGTGCAAGAGAGGTGGGCAGGAGTGGGCAGACAGAGAAGCAGGGCTGTGCCTCAGCTGATCCTCAGGAGAGCTCTGGGGCTGGGATGATCCACATTGAGGCAGGGAGCCAGGCCTTTGTACACGCTATCAATCACTCACTGGGCACAGATTGTCCTGGGAGGGGGCATAACCTTGGGCAAGGCATGTGCTCTGTGCCCTCCCCTTGTTGGCTGGAGCAGCCTCCCTCCCTTACCTCCCCAAGGTGTATCTAGAACACATTGTCCCCTCTGCCTAGAATGGTCCTCTCTCCTTCTCACCGACAGAACTCCAGCTTACAAGTCCAAGTTCACATGTCATTTCCTCTAGCTCTAAAATCTACTGTCAGATATATAGCAAAGTACAGGACAGTAGATTACCACTTATATTAAAAAAAGGAATAAAACATGTATAAATGCATATGTATATGTATATATGTATACACATATTTGCTTGGGTATGTATAATATATATCTCTGGAAAGACACATAAGAAACTGCCACACAGTGATTGCAAGGTAAGGACTGTGTGGGTGGGGGCTTTTTGTGCCTTTTGAATTTTGAATGATGTTAATTAAATTATCTAATAAAGTAAGATCAATAAAATAATTATTTAAAATACAAAGAAGGAAAAGAACAGTTAAATCATTTGGTAGCGTAGGGCCTACCTGCTCACTTTTCTCCATATGGCCCTATCACCACTGTAATTCATGGTACAATTATTTATTTCTAAACTGTCCTCACCCCCAGAGTGTAAGCTCAGTGAAGACCATCTTGTCCACCAAGGTAACCCGGTGCCTAGCACACCCTAATGGGCATTTGAGAACACTGAGTCTTAAGCCTCAGGCTGGTTGCTAATTCTCTCCCCTTCCCCCACCCTATGCATAAAAACAGCCTGCTTTCTTCCCATTTTTTGCTAATTAATGCTCTTTATGATCACTTATGCAACAGGCCTAGAGATTCTTTGCATAATATATTCACCCTGTGAGTGGGGTGGAGTGTTTGCACACACAATGTGCAGGAGTCTGCATTCTTCAGACCATGGTCCCTGCCCTTTCTGTACCTTTTTTGAACCTCAACTACTGTCCGCTGGGTGCCTATCCCATGCCTTGCAAGAGAGCCAGGGTCAGGCTCTCGAGGGAGTAGGGAAATGGACCACAGACACCTTGTTTAGCTAAGAGCATGGTCTGATAGCAGTGAGCACAAGCATCTTTGGGGTAGGTCAGGGAAGGTTCCCCACTGCCCTCACTCGAGGAGATGTCTGGGCTGAAGCGTAGAGGAGAAGGCATTTACAAGGAGAAAGGAAGCGAAGGGTCTTCCAGACAGAGGAGTTTTGGCCTGGCACCTTCTCCTGAGTACAGGAGGCTGAGTTTGGGGACAAGGCTCAGACCGAAAGATGGGACCTCTTCCCCCTAGGAATAGGGGCTGTCCGCCAGTCATGCGCCTCTGGGGATGCTGGCTTTGTCTGCAGAGCCTTTTGCTAGCTCTGTCCTTGCTGCTTGGACATTTCTTCCCCTGTCATTTGATTAGTCATTTGTCTTCCCTGCTAATAGTATGCACCAGTGACCCACTTGCTGCATTTAGTTCCCACACTTGCTTTATTTGCCCACACAGTGTTTCCTTAAACATCTGATTGGTTGTCAACACTTAAACATTGGGAAATTTTGCATCAAAACGTGGATTCCCAGTTTTTGTTGACTGGATCTTCATTTCACTCTTGTTTTTGAAAGATATTTTTGCTTAATGGACAATTCTAGGTTGGCATTTACTTTCTCTAAGCACATTGAAGATATCAGTCTGTTGCCTTTGGCATCTGTTGTTCTCAGATGTTGAGAAATCAGCTCCCAGTTTAAAATGTTGGTTCTTTGATGGTAGTTCTGTTTTTCTTCTCTGTTGATTTTAAGATATTCTGTTTTTCTTTAATGTTTTGCAGTTTTGCTATGACTTATCTGGTGTGAATTTCTATTTATTTTTCCTGCTTGGGTTTCATTGGGTTTCTTGAATCTATAGGTTGGAGTCTTTGATCAGTTCTGGAACATTCTCAGCCATCTCTTCAAATATTTCTTCTGTCCATTCTTTGCTTCTGGAACCTCAGCTAAATATAGGTTAGACCTTTTAATTTTATCCTCTGTGTTTCTTAGCCCCTCTTCCGTATTTTCCATTTCTGACTCTCTGTGCTGCATTCTGGACAATTTCTTCAATTTTATCTTTCAATTCACCAATTCTTTTTTCAGCCATGTCTAATCTTCAGTAAAACCAACACATATTAGATTTTAATGATTATATTTTGATTTCTAGGTACTCTCTTTGATCCCTTCTTTAAATCTTGCCCTTTGTTCATATTGGCAAGCTTCTCTTTTGGTTCTTGAAGCACATTTTAGTAAACATATTTTATATTCTATGCCTGATAATTCCGATAATTCCAATATCTGAAGTGTTTGAGGGTCTGATTATGCTGTCTGTTTTTCTTCAGGTTTTCAGTCATGATATTTACTGTCTGTTAATTTTAAAAAATATATATTTTTATGGATTTCAGAGAGAAGAAGGGAGAGGAAGGGAAAGGGAGTGATAGAAACATCAATGATGAAAAAGAGTCATTGATTGGCTGCCTCCTGCATACCCCCCCACTGGGGATCCAGCCCAAAACCCAGGCATGTGTCCTGACCCCTAACCAGGAATCGAACTGTGACCTTTTGGTGACTTCCTGGTTCATAGGTCAACACTCAATCACTGAGCCATGCAGGCAGGTTACTGTGTGTTAATTTTCACTGTGAGCTCCTCATTTGGCTGGAAGGCGGGGGGGGGGGGGGGGGGGGGGGGGGGGGGGATTCTTTAGTGGGTTACTCTAGAGAGAATTTGTATTTGTTTTTATCAAGCACTTAGGCTTACTTCTTTTCTGGGACCACTTTAAATTATACTTTTTGCTTAAGGATTTTTAAACACCCAGGCAATGTGAACTTGGACTGCAAATGCTTATGTGAGCCTTCTTGTGGTTATGAATCCTTAAGGCCCATGTTCCCCTTTCTATTCAGCACCACAATTTCAGAGGAACATTTTTTTAAGGTTCCTGGTTCACATAGGAGTAAAAATTTCTTTCTAGTTCACACTTGTACTTGGGGTCCTTGCTTTAGTGGGGATGGTTTTCTATTAGACTCCCTATGCTGAGTGGGGCACAGTGGGCCCTGGGATTCTCCCCTTCTCTGAGCCCTGGGGGCTGTGACCATGAAAATTCAGGTTTACTTGGTTCAGTAACTGATCCTGGGGCATGAGCCAGGGTTTCCTATTTCACTTAGTAGTTGGCCTGAGTATTTCTTATTTTCTTAACAACTTATTTGTCCATTAATAAGTTTTAGAACATTTTATCTGGTATTTTTAGTTGTTTTCAATTTTCACCTTTACCCCAGTATCTACACCTTATTGCCAGAATTGAAAACCAAGACCATTTAAACTATAGCCTGTTAGAGGGTAAGATTTTTTTTTAAATATTATGACTTCATTGATTCTCACGATCTAATTTTATGTCTGGCACACACTGAGGCCACATGATAGATCCTCCATAAATGTTAATTGAGTAACAAATAACTGAGTAGGTGAGTGAATAATGGGTAGATTAGAATGGAAGATCATATTACAGACAAGGAAACTGAGACCAAGTGACTTTCCAACACAACAGCTGATAGCTGAACCAAGGCTACTTGAATGAGTCTTATTAAGGACAGCCAAGTATACAATACAGTAATGTTAACTATAGTCACCATGGCTAACTATAGTCACCAGATTAACTCTAGTCACATTAGATTCCCAGAACTTACTCATTTTGCATAACTTAGATTTTATACCCTTTGACTAACATCCACCAACCAAGACTTCGGTGCCATTCAGAAACCCCAGGGGACCAGAGGTCCCAAATGCATGGATCAGGTGCTTGAGAGGGAGGCTGCCAGACTCATGCACCTGGTCATGTGGTCACAGCTGGGTTAAGAGCAGTTGAAGGAGGTCTTCCCAGAGGGCTCCCTCGGCTGGCCCTGTGGTGGGGATGTAAAGAAGACTTTGATTCCTCTCTGGCAGCCCCACAAACTCACTCACCTTAGACAGGGACTCCTTAGACAGTAAGCATTCTGGAATTGTTTCTCTGCCCTTCATCTCTGCCCGCTGTGAGGCTACTGGGTGGAGGGGAAATGGGGGCTTTGGAGAGGAGCCCAGCCCCCTTCCTGGGTCAAGAAGTCTCATGGAAACAAGGCTTGCTTTGTGGTCTAGGCTGGGCTTCTGAGAGGACCCTGAGGTCCAGCTGGATGTGGTTCTCTTGGGCATTTTTAGACTTCTCCCCCAGCACTGCCTTCCATCCAGCACCACTAACTCACTAGCTCCCTGCCCCTGGCACACCCCTAGGAAACATCAGTCATCTTGAGAAGATCTTGAGGTCCCCAATCAAGTAAACAGACTTGCACAGTCTTCAGCACATAGCTGAAGTCCAACAAAATGTCACCCTCCAAACTTGACTTCAGCCTTAGCACTCAATTACCATATAAGACTGTTATGGATCCATTGTGGTGGTGGCTGATTTGACTGAGTTGCTCTCAGAGGAGCTGACTTGTTTTTCTAATAACCTAAACCAGGGTCACGGTCTATGGCCTTCACTTGTGATACAATTAGAAATATCACATTTTGTTCTCTAACATTGTCTCGATATATTCTGTATAATCTGTGGGAGGAAGGGGTACAGCAAAGTTGATGACTAGGGGAAAATACATTTTGGAAGAGATGAGATTTTTAAAAAATCACTTAATTGTGACAGAGGAAAACAGGATTTTAGTCCTGACTCTGTCACTGTATATGGAACCTCAACCAGCCCACACCCATTCCTGGGCCTCAGTGTTGCAGTAAGTAACCTGAGGGCACTTCATGGTTTCTGAGGCCCCATCCAGCTATGACATTCTTTGGTTCCCACTGGAGCCAAAGGACCCCCTTTTCCACTGGAGCGAGGTCAGGTCATGGCCACAGCAGCTCTGGGAGGCCACTTTTAAGGGCTCTTTGCCACTCTGTGCACAGGCCCACGTGGTTCCACATCAGCCCTTGGTGAGATTGGATGGGAAGGCAGCACTTGCCTGGCAGTGGTGTGGGGTCACTGGCATCCTCTGACATGCTTTGGTTGGGAAATGGCCCTCTGGGCACTGGTTGCTCAGCCCCAGGTCCTGTCTGCAGTAAAGGATAGACGGACCTAGTGAGGATGAAGCACATATCTCACCTCCCATTGTAGGCCTCCTGGAGCACCAGCAGATTTCAGAAAACAGAAGCTCCAGCCAGAGAGAGAGAACAGAAAGAGCCCAGAGTCTTACCCACAAGTTCCTAGAAGTGAATCACACCCATAATGTTCAGAGATGAGGGTCCTTAAAACCATGGGGTGACACGTATAGGTGCAAAGGTATGTAGGTAGCCAATCCCTGGGCAGTTCTTGGCTAAATGGCAAGAGGACACTCCCCCCACCCCCTGCAGCCCACCCTCAGCTTTTCAGGATTTGACCTGAAAGAAAAGCAGCCCACGTGCCACCCAGCTAAGGAGGCCCATGTTCCTCACTCATGAAGCAGACTTACAGCCTGGCAGGGAGATGGGCTGACTCATCTGGAGGAAGGATCTCAGGCTCTGGACTCATATATCCCCCTTCATCTCAGAGGTTCTGATATAAGAGATTCTTACATGCTCCTGGGATGAGAACAGCTTATTCAGTTATTTGTTCCTTTACTTTTGTGTTCATTTGCTCATTTATCCATCCACCCACCCACCCACCTACCTACCCTCTCATCCATCCATCCACCCACCTTCCCACCCTCTTTTCCATCCATGCATCCACCCACCCACCCATCCATCTATCCATCTTTCCACCCACCCCAAGAAAAGATGCCTAAAGTAAAAACATCCAGAAAAGTTCCTGGCCCAGTGTTCCCCCAGTTATTTCCTGAACCACCAATGTCCTTTGAGATGGTCCTGGAAGGAAAGGTTTCTTGGCCAAATAAATTTGGGGAAAAGCTGTGTCTTCTCTACCGCCTTGTAGGGCTTCACAATACACGTTAGTGTAATAAAGGCTCCGAGAGGTCCTGCAGGAAAGAAACCTGCTTAAATTTTTTTTAAATGCAATGTTCCCTAGACCTTTTTGACCAAAGAACACTTTTTCATGGAGTACCGTTAGCCTCCAAGGGAATTAATGATTCGTGAAATACACTTTGGGAAGCATTTCTTTAAGCACAAAATCTTTTTTTAATTATAATGACTTGCATGGAATATTCTTCAGCTCTATTATATAGTACCTGCCTGCTTACGCGGAGATGACTCATCATTTAGCACCTTCTCGGCACATCATTGAACACGTCACCTTGACTAGCTCTCCATGGTGATGCATTGTCATTGACAGGAGCTAGCGAAGGGACTCGGGTTATTTCAAGTTCTTAGTTTTCAGGGTTTTGATCTTTCCCCTTTGTGAGCAGAAAAAGCTGTTGTTTATTGCTTCCTATTATTGTTCATGTACCTCCCTGATATGTCTGTGAATTGAAAAAACACACACAAACCAATATAATTATACTTGTATGTAAAGGAAGAGTAAAAAGGCTCTGAGTGAGCACCTGACCACATCTTTGTTATAATGAGCTTGAAATTTAGTGCATAGATTGTGTATCATGACTTGTAGTTGCTCAGAGCTCTTTGGGGCTAGTTTCCTGCTTTTCATCAGTATTCTGGGAACTGAGGATGTAGGATGTGCCCCTCAGAAACGTGCAGTGTTACCAAACCCCCAGAAAAGAGAAGGCCTCCTCTGACTCCTTTGGGGTCGGTACTGAGTAAGACATTATCTTTAGGGTCAGATGGTCCTGATTTGAATCAGGTTCTATTTCTTCCAGGCTGTGTGATCTTGGGCAAGTTGCTAACCCTGCCTGAGACTTAACCTCCTTATTTGAGTGGGAGGAGACCTTCCTCACAGATTTGTGGTAAATATTAAGTGAGATTGTGTATGTGAAGGGTTAACAGAGTGCCTACCATACAGTAGGTGCTCAATAAATGGTAGTAGTGGCAAGGCTGGGACTAGGGTGGGGCAAGTGAGGTACCCAGGGCACAATATTTTAGGGGACATTCTGAGACTTGTGCAAGTACAGAGTGAGCACCTGAGAGTGAGTGCCACTTTACGTGTCACCTCCTAGGTGCCTCTTATATCCTGGATAGTGGGATGCTATCACCCACAGTTGTCCTCAGAGACAGGGCCTGGAAGGCCCCTGATTAGTTAAGAGACCCATGCTCACCTAGGGAACCAGCCCCACCACCTCTAACTGCCTTTCCCCCTGAGGCTGCAGGTGAGCCCCCTGAGAGGGACCGCTCAAATGCATAAGGGTGTACCTGGGGAAAGATGGGACTGGGGGAGCCAAGTATTTCCCACTTGGGAAGGGGGCTTGCTCACCTGGGCATCTAAGTTCAGGAATCGCCACTCAACCCCTGAGTGGGGACAGGGCCTCTGCCAGCTGGGCTGGACCCCCACTTCCCTGTCAAAACTTTTAAAAACACAAACAGTGGCAAGAGCGGCATTTGCATAAATCTCATTAGAAAAAGTGCAGGTTTCATAAATCTTGTGATAAATTAGTGCGATATCATTCTCAACGTGATGTATTAATTTTAGGGCAAAATGAATGGTGCCGTGATCATTGTGGGTAATTATGAGCCTCCTCAAAGAGGAGGAGATTTCCAGAGGGACTTTTCTGGCCCTTCACAGAGGGAGGTGGGAGAGCAGGGGTGAGGGAAGGGTGTCTTCTCACCTGCTTTTCTGGTTTCATCTCTTAGTTCCTCAGCTTCCTTTCCCGCTGTAGAGGTGGAAAGAGGTGCCTGGCTCTGGCAAAGGGATGGAAGGCAGGGTGGGGGGGTGGGGGGGTGAGGGGTGGCACAGGAGGGGATGGGATTCTGAAGTCAGGCATTAAGGTCCAAATTACCATTGAAAAGAACTTGAAGTGGCTCAGACCTGGGCCCATGGAAGCTCTAACCCTGTGGTTCTCAAAGTTGTGGCCTCAGCTCGGTAGCCTTAGCATCACCTGGAAGCTTGTTAGAAATGCAGATTCTGAACCAGAATCTCTGGGCGGGGCCCATGAAGCTGCCTTTTTAACAAGCCCTGCTGGTGATTCTGTTGAGGGCTCAATCCTGAGACCCAGGGAATCTCACCTCGGCTGCACTCTTCCCACTTCATTGTGTCGCTTTGTTATAACGCTAATGAGATGCCATAGGAACTCACCTCTTGTTTGTGTCAGTTAGCCTGTGGTAAAATTGGTTTCATTATAGTTCGTTTCAGTTAAAGTCACAGAACCTATCAACGACATTAGGTGAAGACTTATTATATAACAAAACGCTGATGTCTGGGCCTGTACTGGACCTACTAATTTAAACAATTCTTAGGAGGGAGGGCCTGCGCATTTTTAGTTTTTGAAGCTCCCCAGGTGATACTTATATGAGATCAGGTTGAGATTCACTGCTTCAAAGCCATGAATTAATTAACTTTTTAAAATATAGGTATTTGGAAAATTTTGAACACAGGAAGAGGCAACAGAGCAAATATTTTTTTTTCTTTTCTGACCCACCTGTGGTATTGGCCTCAGCCGAATGAGCCGCATGTTTGAGGGTGTGGGATCTTCTGAAGGAAGATCGTCGGGGAGCTGCCTTCCCTGTTGGACATGTGAAAATGTCGCCTAGAGCCCTCATCCCCAGTCTTGCCTGCACGTTAGAATCACCTGGGCATTTAGAACTTTCTAGTGCCCAGCTGTACCCTAGACCAATTCATCACAGCCTTGGGGTGTGGGACGTGGGCACAGGTGTTTGAAAGCTCCAGGTGATTCCAAGGTGCTAACAAGTTTGGGAACCGTTGACCTATGGGTTTTCCTATATCACCGTTTCTTGGATTAGTCCTGAAGATTGAAGGGACTTCTGGGATTATCTAGATCTTGGTGATCAACTTGGGCTGCCCTTGGGGAATCTTCTGGGATTCCTGTTTTTTTGTTTTTTGTTTTGTTTGCATCCCTCCTCAGAGACTCCGATGTACTTGGTCTGGGGGTACAGATGGGCATTTGGAGTTGCAAACATGCCACAGGTGAATCCAACGTGCAGCCAGGCCTGAGACCCGCTAGACTAAAGGACCCCATTGTGTGCAGCAGAAGGAAAGGACATCTTGAAGATGGCAGCCTGTTAGCAGAAGCTGGCCTCCTGTGCTGCTCTCGCCCTTCCCACAAATTCACGCTCACACTGCGGGGGCCGTGGTGGTGGGTCACGTTGGCATGGCCTCTTTAGGAGCTGGGGGGGTATAACTGGTGACAGGCAGGGCCTGCGAGCTCCGAGCAGGAGGGAAGTGCCAGGGTCCCTCTGAGCTGGAAGGAGTCAGCAAGTGCCTGCGAGTGTTTGGATAATCTCTTTGTGAGCCTTTAATGGCCTGCAGTGCTCTGTTTATTTTAATGATAATGTCAAGTTCAATTTGCCGTCATTTTTTCACATTTCCTTTTGTAAAGTTAATTGAACAGTTCAATGAATTGAAAAGTTTCAGGAGAATGGAAAAAAATATCCACCCCTCTGTTATCACTGTTATTAAATCTGGTAACTACCGTTTGGCTATCCTGGCCCCTGTCACAGGACTTCAGCCCCCGTAGGCCTGGGAGCTGCAGCGAGGACTCAGGAAGGTCAAATAGAGCATTCCAGAGCCTCTTTGTTCACGGCCATTTCGTGTCAGGCTGCTGTGCTTGGGCAGGAGTATGCAGCCTACCCCGGACCCCGGCTGTTGGCTTCCGGAGCGTCTCCACCAGACTAAAGCTGGGCCAGGCAGGCTGAGGCGGCTGTGCCCTTCTCTCCTCCATGGCACTTTGAACACTGTGTGGCAAACGAATTATAATCTTATATACAGTTTAACTGGATGGGACCTTAATGTGGTGTAGTAGGAAGGATACTGGGGAGCCAGGGACCAGTCTGAGTCTCAGCTCTCCCACCTGTAGCTGTTAGCTGGGCGACGGTGGACGAGTCACTGAGCTGCCCAGCCCTGCTTTCGCCTTTGTAGAATGAGCTTATCGGCCTCATAAGAATGCGCGTGTGTGGCACAGATACAGCCCCTGCCCCTCCTCCCATCAGGTGCCTCCGTGGATCATAGCAGTCTCCCCTCCTGAACCCGGATGCAGCCTTGGCATCCTTCACACATTGCCCCGAAACCATGACCCAGGACAGGCAGGGTATATGACTTGCTACCTGTTTGTCACACTTAGATTCGATTCTCCCCAAGGACCTCTGTGCGTTTACCACTGACATCAGTCCCTCATGACGTCAGAGAGGTGAATGACTTGCCCAGAGTCACCAGGAAGTCGTGGCTGAGTGCCGGCCAGTGCCAGCCACGTTAGTTCTATGCCTGAGGGCTTCTCTCTGTCTAGGTAGAGGCATTTCACTGAGGCTGCCTTCCTCTCGAAGCTTTTTCGGTGTCTTTTGATCCTGTGTCCCAAGTCCCCACCTTCCTGCCAGGATGAGGATCCTTGGGGGGCGGTGAGGGGCGGTGGATCACAGCCTATGAACCAGGTGAACAGTAGGAACACATATTTCGTCCATCTGGTTGTGACTAGACTCCAAACTCATACTCTTGCTTCCCAGAAAGGCCAGGAAGAGCATGTGGCATATGGAAATGAAGGTCTGTTTGCTGAATGTGCGCTCCAGGAGGGCAGGGACTTCTGTCTGTTTTGTTCATTGTGGTGTCACCAGTGTCTAGAGCAGAGCCCGCGACAGAGGAGGCGGTCAGGCAGTGCTTGCTAAGTGAATGAAGGACTGTAATGGTGGCATGGGACTAGAAGGATCCTCAAACAGTCTCTGCTCTGCCACGTGCTAGCTGTGTGACTTCAGGCAAGTAACTTAACCTCTCCGACTCATTAGGTTATAGGGACTTGAAGCACATTGGTGCCTGTTCCCAGGCTCGGCAGCCCTTGGCAATGATGGCTCTTACTTGCTATGTTGTGCTAAAAGCAGGACAGCTTCAGGTTCTGAGACTCAGGGCCAGGCCCCTCAAATATTGGTATTTAATGTCTGATCTTTCCTCTTGTGCTTTATTAATTTAAAGCAACAACCTGGAGCGTCTGCTATTCCTCACCACCAGAGCCTCTGCGTTTGTAGCATCCTGCTGTTCAGTCTCTCCTTCTTCTCTGACAAATTAGCATGTCCCCTTGGCCATCTGACACCTGTGTGTCCAGGTGAGCCAACCACTTCCCTTCCCTGACTCTCAAGAGGAAATCACCATGTTGGTGATCATCAGGTAATCACCAGGTGATGTGTGGGCTGTGGAAACCCAGGGTGATGGAGGGGACCCCCCCAGTCCTGCCTCAGGAGTACTCACCTTCAGGCAAGCCAAGTAACCCAGGCTTCAGAGCAACCTAAAACATGGGGGAACTGGGGCTTCATGGGGGTCAGTCTCTGTGGGGCTAGCAGAAGACAGAGTTTAGCTGCTCGGACTGGGGCCGGATAAGGGGCTTTGTGATCAGGGATGTGAGGGTTGTGGAAGGAACATGAGTTCTGAGTCAGACAGAAGGGATCAAATCCTTGCTCTGCCACCTCCTAGCTGTGTGACCTTGGGTAGGTCACTTTACCCCTCTGAGCCTCAGTTTTCTCAATGTGTAGTGGGGACACTTGCCCCTCTCTGGAGGGCCATTGTGGGAAACAGATGATAGAGAATGAAAACCATAGAGTACGTGCCTGGTGTGCGGGTGGAACAAACTTTCCTTACCCTCAAGGTTCAGATACACATGAAACAGATCAGCAAGAGAAAATAACCACATTTAATACATGCATATGTATGGGAACCCTGCATACATGAGAGAATCAGAGACCCCAGGTGCAGGAGAGGTTCGAGATAGAAAGAGGGATCTAGGTACACAGGGTGTCCCAAAAAATGTACACGCACTTTGAACGATTATAAAGTCAGTGTTTATTAACATACAGTTCATTTTCAAAATTTAAAAGAATCTACAGAAATGAATAATTTTTTTGTCAGTGCCTGTTTTTAAACTGATGACCATTCTGGTCCAGGCACTACTGGTAACACGAAGCAATGGAATCGCAAACATCAAGAATCTTTTCATTTGGTATTTGTGAGCCCTTGATTTGTTGACTATTGCTGGTTTTGTACCATAAACTTTATCTTTTATTTATTGCCAAAAAAAATGTCTAGTGGCACTTTAGGATAAATTTTCTTTGTTCAAAGCTTAGTCTGGTTTTACCCATTATTTCAAATCAGTTAAACCTGAAAAGGAGTGAAAATTAAGTGAGTTATCAGCTGTTAAAATGTGTGTACATTTTGGGGGGACACCCTATATAATACATCCTAAGCTAGGGATGAGGGAAGGTGCCTTGGGGGCTTCAAAGGGTCAGAGCAAATGTTTAATAAATAAAAGTTTTCCCTGCCATAGAGGTGGGTCAGAAAGGTTATCTGATAATCTTTTATGAGCAAGGCCCCTAATTCAAGTTCTTCTAGATAGTTCTTGAAGTTCTCTTGAGCCTGAAGCTAAAATTGCCTCTACCTGAGAACAGTCCGCACACCACAGAAGCACATCCTTGGTTGGCTTGTTCTGAACGCCGCCCACAGGTGCTTAGCCAAGACTAGTTTCCTTTCCCTTAGATGGTTTATGTGTCTACTCGAGTGGACTGAGCTGCAGGAGAGGGTGTGCAGGTGGCCTTTGGGTTCTGAGACAGAGACAGCTCCCTTTATCCAGGGCAAGGGTTTCCTAATGAGAGTGAGGACATTGACCAGTGCAGGGCAGGCTTGAGGTCACCTGCATTTCAGGAGAGAGGGGCCAGGGTTAGAGCTTACTCTGGCTTCCTCTAGGTGCATGGAGGCAGGGGTTGGGGCCAACAGGAAAAAAAATTGGCTTCCTTGAGGTCAAACCAAGTTCAAGATCCAGGGTAACTAGAGGGAAGGAGCCTGACTGAAGGCAGGAGAGCGAGAAGGGGGAACCTAAGACAAATGAGATTATTCCCAGGAATCAAGGCACTTAACTGGCCTGTCTTATCCCAGAGGAGAGACAAATGAGATGCAGCCTCCAAGGCCAGCCCAGGCTCTCCGGGGGCTCATCCCCAGGGAGAGGAGAGCACAAGAGCCCCTGGCAATGGCAGAGATCAGGGTCAGAGCAGCCAGGCCCCTCTGGACCAGGAGGAGGAGGGTAGGTTTCCCTCCTGATAGGGATGGGGGACATTCAGCAGGCCTAATGCCATGGGGAGGGGGGAGTGGTTAGTCTCAGAAAGACCTGGTCATAACCACTGGCCTGTAACCTGGGACTGGGGTTGGGGCCTGCCATCGGCTACACCTTGGCTCAACTACTCAACCAGTGAGCAGCCCCATCCCAGGCAGCCATCTCCCAGCCAGAACCCCAATCCTCCCTCTGTAAAATGAGAAGAAGCTTTATCTTTTTGTGCCTCTCTTTACCTATAACTAGTCCCTGTTTTTGAGCTTGCCTGTAGACTTCAAGCCTGATTCTCCCTCCAAAATGTCCTGAGCCTGATAGGGGCAAAGCTTGGCCTAGATCCTTGGCCCCTGGATAGAAAGGGACAGCAAATCAGGGCTGATGTGAAGTTCTTTTAGGTCACAGATTGCAAAAGGCTTGTTCTCACATGCCTATTAGGATTGGTTAGTAGTGACTGCGTGGAACCATTGTTGTGAGGGATTCTGAAGTTGGATATAGACTCAACAAAAAAGGGAGCTGTGATTGATTAGTAATGTCTGCATGGGCAAGGGAATGAAGTACTAGCTGCTTGGCCCCAAGAGAAGAGTGATAGTTAATTGTGGAGGGGTGGGGAGATTTGCCAAGCAAGTCCCAGAACATCAGTCTCCACCTTCAAGTGGTGATGATCTCTCCCTACTGTGCAGAGGTACAAACAACAGGTCAGGGAGCACAGAGAAGAAGGAACTTTGTGACAGAGGTGGTGGCGTTTGAGGTGTGCGTTTAAGGATGACTGGGATTTGAGAGGCAGTGAGGGGAGGAAGGGTCTTTCAGGCTGAAGGACCAGCAGCTGCACAGGTGTGGAAGCTGTGGTCCTCTGGGGGGATGATAGCAGCCTGGCTGGCTGAGCCTAGGGCTGCTATGAGAAAGTGACTGGCCAGGGAGCCGAGGCAGGACAGGTAAGAGGCGCACTGGCCATCATGGTAAGGAATTCAGTTTTAATTCTGCAGGACTGAGGGGAGGGCCTGAGGGGGTATAGCACAATCAAAGGTCCGCTTTAAGAAGATGCTGCTGCAAAGAGGAGGCATGGTGGATTCTCCTTACCCTTTTTCATTCTGTAGCACCCTCTTTGTGTTTTGGGAACAAACCCCCCCACCCAGAATAAATAATAAGCCTTGCAGCCCGCCACTCCCCTGCCTAAGTTTCTGGCCCTGAGTCTAGCAGGCAGTGACTCACAGCTCTCCAGGAGCACATGATGCAGCAATCCCAGCAAATAACAACAATAATAGTAATAACAGTCATCTTGGCGATCAGCATGGGCCCAGCGGGGCTGCAGGGGAAGCTGTGATTGTCCACCCCTTGCCTGGAAGATGGATATAGCCTGCCGCTCCAGGACTGAGGCCACCGTGGGGGAACTTGTGCCAATGCTGTACTTCCCAGGAGCATTTGCAGCCCACTGAGCAGGTCCCCATTCCAACCTGGGCCCCTCGACTCCAGGACAGGGTATACTGTCCCAGGATGGGCTATTGGGTCTCTTAATGGGGTGCAGGGCCAGTTCCTGGGAGACTGGAGCCCAGCCAGTGCCCAACTATTATTCCGCCTGCATCCAAAGCCAAGTGCTACTGGCTTGGGCATTATTAGGTTTTGATTAGCCAGGCTTTTTCCTGTCCATTAGTGTACATAATTAAGAATTAACTTGCTATACTCTCTCTTCTCGTCGCGGCTCAGAGATTTTCATGACTTTTGGAGGCTATCTTCTTCTAACACCTCCAGGCAGTTGGCAGGATTCATTTATTTACCCACTGACTCTTTATTGAGTGCCTCAGGGATGCCAGCCCCTATGTTAGCTTAGCGATACAACAGGGAACATGAAGGGGCCAGGCCGCTGCCCTGGGGTCTCCGGACAGCAAGTCAGCAAGTCAAGTGCATAAACAGGATCAGCTCAGAGAAGGGAGGGCTGTGAAGACAGTAACTCAGGGTGCAGGGACACAGAGTGACCGCTGCCTCTTTAGATAGAGTCTGTGTGATCAAGGATCTGAGGAAGGCCTCTCTGAGAAGGTAATTCTTGACCTGAGAGGTGGATAATGAGCAGCTTGTAGTGACCTTGGGTCTTCTAGCAGAAGGCACAGCCAGGGCAAAGGCCCTGAGGCTGCCACAAACTGTTCAGGAAGAGAAGGAAGGCCATGGGGCCAAAGTAGGTGAGCCTGGGGAGCCTGGATGAGAGCCAGTGGGAGGTGTTGTCTTGGGCTGGGTCGCTAGGAACTTGGACATGATTTAAGTTTTGATTTTAAAGTTCTTAATTGGCAGATACATATAACATAAAATTTACCATCATAATCATTTGTAGGTGTGCAGTTCAGTAGTGTTAAGTATATTCACATTGTTGTGCGACCAGTCTCCAAACGCCTTTCATCTTGCAAAAGTGAAACTCTGCACCCATTAAACAACTTTCTGTTACCTACTTTCTCCAGCCCCTGGCAACCGCCCTTCTATTTCCTGTCTCTCTGAATTCCACAGAGCTGGAATCATAGAGTGTTTGTCCTTTTGTGACTAGCTGGTTTCACTTAGCACCATGTTCAAGGTTCACCCATGTTGGAGCATGTGTCAGAATTTCCTTCCTTTTTAAGGCTGAATAACATTCCATTGTGTGTATATATCACATTTCAATTATTCACTCTTTCATTGAGGGACACTTGGGTTGCTTCCCCCTTTTGGCTATTGTGAGTAACGCTGCTGTGAACATGGGTGTACAGGGATTTCCCTTCTTAAAAGTTCCACTTTCCACCCATGAGCTTAGGCTGCGCCCCAGCCTGGGCTGGGTTGGCACAGAGTGGAGGGCTAGCTGGCCTTACTGGGTTGCCCTTCCCTGTGAGGGCAGGGAGGCAGAAGGCAGAGAGTCTTCCAGCAGCACTGATTGAGCCAAGAGCCCTAAGACAGCTTTTAAATCATCCCGAGGCCTGAGGAGCTTTCTTTGCATCTAAAATGTGAGCCATAAACCAGGCTGACTTACAGGCAGCACTCACAGGTCTGCTTGTTTATGGCCAGCGTCCTTTCTGATTGGTTGATGCCTGTACTGTGCCCATTGTTAAATATTTGAATGTCCTCCTGCTATAAACCAGTCTCGGGACTTCCCCACCTCACTGTGCGTCAGTCTCTTGCAGGGAGAGTGAGGGCGACTATTTAAAAGTTAACACCCTGGGCTCCCCTCCACCAGCCCACTGAGTCAGTGGGGCCTGGGAATCCGTATTATAACAAGCTCCCTGGGTGATTCAGATGCCACAGTCCTGGGGAGTGTCTTATATGGGTTCCCCAGAAGCAGACCTTGTGATGAGGACTGAGATACATATAGGTTATTGTGGGGGGGGATTCCAGGAATGGACATGAGACAAGGAAGGGACAGACACCATAAAGGTGCATCATCAACCAAGCTACCAGTGTGGGAAACTGGAGCTGATTCCCGACAGGGGACTAAGAGCCAGCGTCGAACACACCTCTGAGCCAGCCCCTGAGCGGCGAGGGAGCCAGGGTGTTTATCCATCATCTTGGTCTGTCCTGTGCGTGGGTGGAGCAGTCACCGATGGTGAGACCCCTCGGCAGGAGTCCCGGGCTGGCAGCGGGAAGCTGGGCAGGTGTATGAGATCATGGTATATGCTAAGGCACGGTGGGCCTGGTGCCAATAGCATCTGCTATGCAGTGCAGCCCAGCTCCCATCCTTCCACCATGCAGGGGGCACCTAGCCCCTGGTAGAAATGTAAATGGTACAACTGTTGTGGAAAACAATTGGGTGGTTCCTCAATAAGTTAAACGTAGAATTACCATAAACCCCTGCAATTCTACCCCCAGGTTGATACCCAAAAGAATCGAAAACAAGTGTTCCAACAAAACCTTGTCCACCAATGATTATAGCAGCACTATGCACCATGCCCCAAAGGTGGAAACACCCCAAATGTCCATCAGCTGGCGAATGGATAAACAAAATGTGATATATCCATACAGTGGGATATTAGTCATAAAAAGGGATTAAGTATTCATACGTGCTACAACATGAATGAGCCTTGAAAACATTATGCTGAGTGGAAGAAGCCTGATACAAAGACCACATAGGATTCTATTCATGTGAAATATCCAGACCAGGCAAATTCATAGACAGACAGATTAGTGGTTACCAGGGGCTAAGAGAGGGGGAATGGGGAATGTCTGCTTAATGGGTATGGGATTTCCTTTTGGGGTGATGGAAATGTTCTGGAAATAGACAGTGATGAATTATACAGTTTAAAATGGCTTAAATGATGCATTTTATATATCTTTTGCCACAATAAGAAAGAAAGGAACAAATGAATTCTAGGTGTTGCACAGCCTGGGTTGCAGGTTACGCTGTCTGTTTCTCAGGTGGGAAACAATCTGCAAGTGTGGCATGCGTACTCCAGGTCACACAATCAGGGATGGTTCTCCTGAGTGGCTGCTTCTGCGGGCATTGTGCTGGATTTGGGCCCCTCATCTTGGCCTCATTTCGACATGAATGGTACAAACAGAGGTTGCTGGAACCTGCCCTGGTGGAAACAAGGCCTGTGTCCTGGAGAAGCCAGAGCTCTGCCCAGCTTCTGCAGAGCGGCAGAACAGCGCCGGGCAGGGGAGTATGTGCCCAGCTGGAAAATTGCAGGGCGTCTTGTCTTAAATATAATATTAAATTGGTACCTTTAATTAGTACACTTAGAAAAGGTCACTAGCAATTACCTGGGACACAAAGAAGGCGTGAGCAGGCAAGAGCCCATGAAGAAGCCGAAAAGGACCATTTTGAACAGCACATAATTGAGGGGAAAATGGATAAAGTCCAGGAAATTACAGGGTGGGTGACAGCAGCTGATGGCCCCATCCCTGTCCTGCACAGTGCCCCCCTTCTTGGGAGGGCCCGAGCTTTGGGCCTCAGCAAGCCATTTGGGATATTGGGCCCAGTAGTGCAGCCTTGGCTGGAGGGCCAGTGTGGCTTTCCCAGAATCCCACTGGCCGGCTGGGAGCTTGGCCCCATACACCCCAGCTGGGCTGGGCCCTGAAGGAGGTTGGCAGGTGAGGTGTTCGGTCTGGGCGGTTACCATGGACTCATTGTGTACTTTGGATAGGCAGGGCCCCTATGGGCCTCAGTTTCCTCATGTGAATTTCCCCAAGGCATTGAGAAATAGCTCGGTGCTCCTCAAATGTTGCCACTGAAGGACCCTTGAGGATAACGAAAAGGAAATGTGTATCCTGGAAATCTGGGAGAGATTGGAAATTCTTTTACAGTTTTAGGTTGTGTCTTTAAAAATATGTTAAATGTTACCCTGTGTTCCCAATACATTCCCATTTGCTTTAGTATAAATTAACTGCTTGTCATTAAGCAACACAGATGCCTTGGGAAGATGTGCTTGGTTTCTCTATGGCTTCACATACCCTCTCCTTCCTCATCTAGAAGGAGCACTGTACCGGGGGTCAGAGTCTGGAAACTTGGGTTTGGGTCCTGACTCTTGCTCAACTAAAGTAACTCTGTTACTTTAGGACAATTACTAAATACATTTAGCTTCTCCATCTTTAAAATGGGAAGATTGGACTCCCCAGACAGTCTCCCAGATTATTTCAACTCTGTTGCCTGATTTCATCCCTCCTCCTCCCAGTTCTCACCTTCTCCCGTCACTTTGGATGCTGCCATGTCCCACTCTGCTGTGTGAACATGGAGAGGCTATTTTGCCTCTCTGAGCCTCAACTTCCTAATCTGTAGAATGGGTATAATGATGACTACTAAACAGAACTGCTGGGAGGATATGTGAATGGGCCTGGCACCCTTTTGGCATATCACGAGAGTCTAGTGATTGCCTCATATCTTCCCTTTCCAAGTGTTGGGCTTCCAGTTAGGGTCTGATAAGGTCACTCCCATGGGAGTCCTGAATCTTGAGTTCACAGATCAAGGGTTGAGTAGTATAAAGTTGTGGTAATAAGCGTGGACTCTGGGTCCAGAGTGCCTGGGCTTTGAATTCCAGCTCTGCCATTTGTAACTGTGTGGCTCTTGTAAATTACTTAATCACTCTTTGTTACCTTATCAGTCAAATGGGGAGCATAACACTAAGGATTCAATTATATTGTACACTAGTACATGGAAATCCTTTAGCCCAGTGTCTGGAGTGTGGTTAGTGCTCAGAAATGTTATCTATCATTGTCATGTTAGAAGTGTCCTTTTAAAAATGTGCCTAGAAAAGCTCATTGGTGTTCTTTCCTAGATAATATTCCCCCTGTTTGGAATCGCTCCTTACTTAGCTTGCCCACTGAGAGCTAGTCAGTGATCAAGAGACTCAGTATTTGCAGAAGTGTTCATCCCATTTTATAGGGTAAACTGAGGCTTTGAAAGAAGTGATTTGCCCAAGGCCATTTTTCTAATTTAACCAGTCCTTTGAGAATCAGATGAAGACTATAGACCTTCTCTGCAGAAAATGACACACTGTATACTTCTGACATTTTGCCCAGTTCCTGGCGGGGATAAGGACCGCCTGAAGCTAAGATGATCAGCTGATCCAATTGCTTGGGACCTCCTGGTTTTAGTATGTGTTCTGCCTCCGTCCTAGACAAACCAGGGTGGTTGGTCACTCTATCTGAAGGCTGCCTAGAGAGGGCTGTGTCTCCCGGGAGATGGTACACTACACTGGGACTTCTTAGGCAGGGCTGTAGGCCAGGCATCCTGGTGCCCAGGGTAAACTCTGGCCAGGGCTTTGTTTCCTGGTGCAGGGTGACACCTCAATCTTTTTCTTGTGAACGAGGTTGACACGTTGTCACCCAGTGCTAGACTGGAGTTCTCGGAGGTGGCCACATCTTCCTAATCTCTGCGTTCTCCAGTGCTTACCACAAGGACAGCACCTAGTCACTGTTGAATGCCAGGTGTTGCAAAATATTCTGAATTAGAAAGGGTGCTTCCATTTGCAAAGACTGAAATCCAACTCAACTGACTCAGGCAGAAAAAAGGGGTGTATGTTTATTAGTTCATGTGGCTGAGAAGTCCAGAGGATGGAGCTCATATCAGGCACAGCTGGCTGCAGACCCTCACACCATCAGGAATCGCTCTCCATGCACAATTTGCCTGTTTTCTTCCTTGTTGGCCTGATTCTCAAGTAGGCTCTTCCTGTGTGGTGCCAAAGACTGCTGCCAGCAGTGCCAATTTAGCAACCCCAGTGGCAGAAGAGCTCCTCCTTCCCAGGAGTTCCAGCACAAGTCCCAGGGTTAGCTTTGATTGGCTAGCTTGGGTCACATACTGGTCCCTGAGCCAATCATTGTGACCAGAAAGATGAAATGCACTGATTGGCTAGGGCTGAGTTATATGCCCATCTTGGAAGGTAAGAATTGGAAGGTTGGGGGCCTGTTCTCATCTGAGCCACTTAGAAAAGGGGGTCTCCAAATTAAAATCAGAAAAGGGAAGGGGGCAGGCAGAAGTCACAGCTGTCCATTACATACCCAGAACATGGTGAATGATGGTTTCCTGTTATAGGCATGTACACACTGTGACATGTGGCCAGGATAGAGGTGGAGAGCCTGGGTCAGAACCCAGAATGCAGGAGGTCTTGCAGTAGTCAGTGACCTGCTGGAGATCTCTTGGTGGCTGCTCCCCAGGTTGGGATTCAGCAACCTGAGCAAGGTGCTGAGGAATGGACTGACCTCCCATTTGTGCCTTCCGCTCTCTCCCTTGGATACTCCAGGTTCCTCTGTGACCCAGTTGCTGGCCCGAGACATGGACAATGACCCCCTGGTGTTTGGCGTGTCTGGTGAGGAGGCCTCCCGCTTCTTCGCTGTGGAGCCTGACACAGGTGTGGTGTGGCTCCGGCAGCCACTGGACAGAGAGGTACGACCTTCCCATACTTCTGCCTCAGTCCTTTCCTGGGGGCAGAAGCAGGCCCTGGGGAGACAGGTCATCATCTTTTGGTGGTCTTCCTCTGAGGCCCCATTCTGACCCTGAAGCAGCATCTTCCTGCCTGAATGGGGTCCCTCTTCAACAGCCAGTCTGATGTCTAGACTTGAGGTTGGAATGGAGTGGTTGGGAGTGTCTCCATGCAAGGGACAACATTGGATGGGAAAGAGGAATAATGATCCTGGGTTCATCCCCTGTAGCATGGGGGCTCCATGGGGTATATGAGTCTACCCTGCCCCAAACAAATGTCCCCCCAAAGGACATTTGCCAGAGACACCGAAATTGATGACTCTGTAGCTCTTAGCAAATTAAGGTAAGAGCTTGAACAAAACCCCCACCCCTGCTTTCTCCTTACATTTGAGGAAGTGGCCACAGAGGTGTCTAGCGACTTATTTAAGATAACACAGCAATTTAAACACAGAATCCACATTACAGCCCTACTCTTGACTTCCAATCTGTTGCTCTTTTATGGGAAGAATCCCTATTCTGAACCTGCTTCCCCAACCCAAGGGGCAATGCTTGTTTTTTAGGGAAGCCTTTGGGTACCCAGTCCCAGACCAGCTCCACGCAGGGCTCAGGACTCAGGGCTCAGCACATCAGCACCTCTCTCTGACTCTACCCTCCTCCTTCCCTTTCTTTTAGACCAAGTCTGAGTTCACCGTGGAGTTCTCTGTCAGCGACCACCAGGGGGTGAGTATCCCCTGAAGCCCCTGCTGCCCTGGGAGGATTGTTCCTGGGCCCCTTGGGTGGAAAGAAGTTAGAGGTCAATGCTGACACTGACTCCCTGCCCCTCTCTTGTCAGGTGATCACGCGGAAGGTGAACATTCAGGTCGGGGACGTGAATGACAATGCGCCCACGTTTCACAATCAGCCCTACAGTGTCCGCATCCCTGAGGTAGGAGCCGCTGGGTCACACTTGGGGGACACTGGGGACCTGCTGCTGGGAGTGGGGTGAAGAGTCAGCTGGGGCAAGGGCATGTCACCTTTTTTCTTCTGCCCATACCTCCTCTCAGCACCTGCTCTGGGCAGGCTGAGCATGCTGGCCCTCAAGGGTATGGGCCCATCTGCTGGTGAAGGGAGAGGGGGTTGTGGGAGTACCAGGCCTGAGAGAGGCCTGCCTTGGGTGAGCCCACAGCTCCAGCTGGAATCAGGGACAAGACAGAGGTCAGGAGGGACAGGTGGTGTGCCCTCTTTTCTTCTATCCATAGCCAGTGTGGGCCTTGGGCAGGTGGATTGGCAGCCCCAGGCCTTCCTGCTTTGCCAGAGCAGCACTCCCACCCCACCCCAGGGTGGAAGGAGCATGCAGTTCTAGGAAGGGACTTTCTTTCCCTGGTCCTGTGCTTGCGTGCTGTCCCCTTGGCCCTTGGCTCCTTTGGGTTGTCTGTATATTCTGAGCGTGTTTGCATGAGTGCATGCATGTAAAACCAAGCCATTCTGGTAATTGAGAAGTACAAATTATTGCATTACAAATGGTTCGTTAATAAACTGGCTACTGGCTCACCACAGCACCGGGATTCTCATTGCTTGCCATCCCTCTCCCCGGTGGCTGATAGCAGTTTTCTGGGCTGGCAGTAGGTGATTCAAAGACCTGGAAGGTGGTGGGTAAAGAGCTTCCAACTGGACATCCATCAGGCCTGTCTTCGGGGCTCTGGATGGGGCAGCAGTGAAGGGTTGAGATAGGGACGGTGGGAAATGGAATCTACTGGAGAGAAGTGGGTTGGCACCAGGGCATTTGAGTCCTAGCCCCTTTGTGTTATAGGTCATTGGATCAGGAAAACTGGAAGAGTCTTTAGAAAATATCTGTTCAGTTTGTAGATGAGAAAGCTGAGGCTCAGAGTGGTAGAGTGACTTGCCCAAGGTCACACATCTTTGACTTTGTGCCTCCTGACTCCCAGCACAGCCTCAGATTCCCTCAAGGATGAAGAGACCTTGATTCTTGCCCCTCGAGTTTCTGTTCCTGGCCCTCCTTGCTCAGCTGTGAGCCAAGGGTCCTATGCTTATGCCAGACCGAGGGAAGTCAGGACAAGTGTGCAGATAGGGACATAGTAGAGGCTCCCAGGCCCATCCCCTGGCAGAGCAGGATATAATCAGGGAGAACCCACAGCCCAAGCATGGGGTATGGTGCCCTGAGCTGTAGCCGGTGTGCCTGGGACTGCAGCTTGGCTCTGGGCCCCCTCTCATTTGGAAGCCTCCCTAATTTAATTAAGGGTCTCTACGTGCCAGCCTGCACTACGGGCCCGGGCTCAGAAACCAAGGGCACGGCTCGGAGTTAATGAGCCTTAGACCCATTGCTCAGCTGCCATCCTGACAGGCATGGCTGCCCTCTGCCTTCCCTCACAGGGCAGCAGGCAGCAGCGATGGCAAGGGGACAAGAGGTCACAGTGCTCCTCCCCAGCTCTTGGGCTGGGGCCAGCCTTCTCCTCTCTCCCTTGCCAGGGGATATGACCTCCAACACCACCCTGTTGGAATCTCCTGGGATTCTCCGAAGGCCTCTGCCTCCAAGGAGAGAGCCTCTTCCATCATTCATTTATTTAACAAATATTTATTGAGTGTCTGCTGTGGGCTTGGCGCTGTGCCAGGCTCTCACTGCACGGAAACATGGGAGGCCAGAGGAATGTACAATGACAGGAGCCAAACTAGCAGCAAGAGACCTTAGGCTCAGCCCGTGCTCTGCTCCCAGATTGCTGGGTCCATTTGGGCATGTCACTTAACCTCTCTGGCCATAGCCCGTCTTATCTAATAAAAATAGAAGACAGGCAGGGTAAAGTGTACTGCCTCCTGCCCATCTGATGCATGGAAAGGGTGCACTGAGAGGGGCCATCTGCAAGGACACACAGTCCTTGGAGGAAGGCCCACATGGTTTACTTGCTAATGTGTAAACATCGCTGGGTCACTTTGCTGGCCTGATACTCGATCGAGGATGCTCAGCGTGGCAAGTGGGGATATGGTGTCAGCTGGATGGAGGCCAGGCCACTAATGATCTGAGATGGCTTGGCACTGACCAGCCCTTGCCTGGTGTGGTCACCTGAGCTAGAACTTAGCTGCCTGGCTCAGTCCCCAACTGGGGTACCAGCAGAGGACCTGCTGGCCCCTGGCCTAGAGTTGAGGCTGGGGCCTCCTGTTTGCATTGAGGTTACCCTGGCAACCCTAGGCCCTTGCCCTTGAGAAGCACGATTTGTGGCAGAGGCCTTGCAGTTTTGAACAGAGTGAGAATGCAAACCAGAGAAACAGGGGATCCTGTGATGCATCAGTGCTGAGGGGTGCCAGTGATCAGGAAAATCTCAGCAGGCTTCCTGGAGGAGGTGGGTTTCAACAGAATCTTGCCAAGGGGAGCAGTAGAGCTCCTGTGTTGTATCATGGGAAGAGGGAAACTAGAGGTCAAGACACCTGGGTTCTAGTCCTGACTATGCCAACAGCTGGCTGCTGAGACTTAAACTGTCACTGTCCCTCTGCTGACTTCAGTTCCAATGGCTGTTAAACTAGGGAGTTGGACCCAGCCGCCTTCTAGGGCTAACACCCATGTTCTGAGGGTGAAGCCGGTAGGAGAAGCTCATTTTTTGCCCTTGGGACTTCATTATTCCTTGAGTGACGGCAGGAAGCTCCAGTAGCTGCCCCCCTGCACTCAGCTTCTCTCTTGGCCGCCCCAGCTGCTTGTACCTTCTCCCTTACCTACTCACCCTCCACCTTCCCCAGCTCTAGGGGCCCTGATATATTTGGGTCTGTTCTGCTCAAAACCTAGGGGTAGGCATAGGAAAGGTTACCAGGAGGCAAATTTTGTCTGCATAAGGAAGAACTTTCTAGATAAGACCTGCTGCACATTCTGCTCCCCTGGCCTGCTGAGGATGTACTGAGCTCCCCAGCCCTGGAGTTATGCAAGCAGAAGCAGAAGAAGCACGTGCTTCAGAAGCCATTCAGTACTGAGTGTTCGAGAAGTGAGGAATCAGAGGGTCCCAAACACACCACATCAGACTTTCCAGGGACTAGTTAGGTGCACACAGGGTAGGGCAAAAGTAGGTTTACAGTTGTGAGTCCTCGAAGCACAGATTTTGTCTAGTATTATTATTTATGAATTATTATTTTCCATGCAAACAACTGTAAACCTACTTTTGCTCCCCCCCATATTCCTGGGTCACTGCAATTCTGAATCAGTAGTTTGGGGAGAGCTGCATTTTTCACCAATTCCCCTGGTGACAGTGAGCCCTGGAGGGTGCCCTCGGTAGCCCTCCCCACCAGAGGCTTTCTGTGAGGTCCTGGGGCAGCCAGTCTTTGAGAACTTTCAGCCTGTCCATAGTTGCCTGGGGACATGACCCATGGGGACCCATGTCCTCAGGCCTGGAAAAGGAGAGAGTGGGAGGCAGATCGAGGCCAGGCACTGCCCTTTTCCTGGGAGAAGCTCGCCTGCCCCAGCCCACCCAAGCCTGCCCCCTCTTCCTCTGGAAGCCCCTGCCCTGGCCTGGGGAGAAGCCAGGCAGATGTGTTTGGGTTTGTTTGTTCTCAGTTCCCCTCCTGCCCACCCCTCTCCCCTCACTAAGCTGTTCTCCGTGTAATTATCCATTTTATCAGGGTGAAAGGCCCTGCAATTCACTTGTCGAAGCCCTAACGAGGCAGCGTGGATGCTTTCAAGTCCGTAAAGAAAAGGGAAATCCTGCTAGAATTGGCAACTTAATTCACCAAGCCAGCCTCGACAGACCTCATTAAGTCCCCATGTATTCATTTCAGGCTAATGGCTGTCATGCTGACTGCTGTTTGATTTGCTGTAATAGACTTTTATGTCGTTCCAATTTGCTCAAACGTGTTTGCCTGTGTCTGTGCCCAGCAGTGCTGCTCCAGTACCTCCATTCGGGGTGCGTGCCCGCCTTGCTGACCTTCAGCGCTGCCCCATCCCACCCTGTCCCCCTCCTCCTGGGGCCACACCTTCAGCCCCACAGGTGTGCCCTGGGGAGCTGACCCTGAAGCCAGGGTGTTTGGGCCGGAGGATGGGTCTGAGGTTAGAAGTCAGATGATGCCAGGTAACTCCTTGAATCAGGGAATCAAGGAGGGCCTTTGGCGTCTCAGGGACAGCCATGTCCTTGAAGTTCTGACAAGTTCAGCCACCTTAGCTAGGCAGTGGAGGCTTTTATCCATCTGGCCTCAACCTACATTTCCCAGCTTACCTCCTGGTAGTCCTCCACCTGAGTGCTCCTGTCAGCTGGGGATCAACTCACTGTCTCTGAGCGTGTGTCTGTCTGTCTCTCTTTTCTCACACTGACACACACTGTACTATTCTAACAAGTCCTGGAGTGCTTTTCTTCTCTCAGCCTAACTCAGTTCTGCCTGTCCTTCAAGGCACAGATTGATCCCTTGTGCCCTGATCCATTCAGGTTTTTTTTAAATGAACAAACAAACATCTGTTCAACAGCTATGGAGCAGGGCCCAGGGATTCTAAGCTGACTTGGACATGCAGGGTGGAGAAAAAGGACTCTACCTTTTGCCAGCTGTGCCACTTTGGATGGTGACTTAACCTCTCTGGGCCTCAGCTTTCTTATCAATAAGATGGGCAACAGTATTTGCTTTGTGGGGTCTTTGTGGGAGCTGTACTAATGCAGGCAGCAAAGGCCCTTAGCCCAGTTTGTGGCTCATAGTCTATGCAGTAAAATGCTGGTGATTAAGATTACCACCCTCGGAGAAGGTAATTTCACAGAGAGAAAGACAAGTAAGTGGATGTCTAACTACATCTAAATGTATTAAGAGCCGTGATAGCTTAGGGTGTGCAAAGCAGATGGAAGTTCTGTGGAAGGAGTGACCTGGTCTATACACAGGGGCTATTTATTTGGGACCTTACAGGATGAATGGGAATTTTTTAGAGAAGAGTATGGTGTCTCTGAATATCATTTACTTGCTGAGTTCCTTTAGCCTCTTTTCATATATTGAAATTTCCCAAAGGGGGAAGTGAACTCTAACCCCTGACAAGAGATGCTGCTGAGGAGGGACAGTGGCTACGTGGGTATGTGAGTCTCTTGCAGTTACCCACTGTTACCTCATGGAAATAAAGCTGGGCTGAAAGTAGGCTCCCTGGGTCCCTATTCAGTTCTCTGTGACAGACAGGTCCTGCATAGATCTTTGTCACTGGTGGCTTCAGGTGACTAGCTATGAAGTAGGGATGAGGCTGGAGGAGGGGAGAGGTGGAGCTGGGATGATATGACAGTGGCCTTAGAGATTGAGAGGCCTTGCCTGAACCTCAAAGCTGGCTGGGGGTAGGGTCAGACCCAGAACTCAGGCCTCCTGACACTGGGTCCCACTAGGCCACACCATCACTCCACATCACTTAATAGGGACAGATCAAAGTTACTTACTCTCTCTACCTCCTCACTAGTGGTGGGAAAGCAGGGAGAAGAGTATTCTAGGTGATCATTTGTCAATGAAACAAAATAGATAATTTATTTCTAAGATAATAATAAGTTGATGTTGTTATTGTTATTATTGAGAGTTCCCATCCTATAGAGGTAGACATAGTAGAGGGGTTTCTCGCCCGAAGCTAGTCAAGAATGGAGGCAGGATTAGGGGACAGGTCTGTTACGTGAACTTTAGGCAGGTAGCTTCAATTCTATGGACATAATTACACCTGCCTCACAGAATGTTTGTGAGGGTTAAAGCAAATGGGACAGTGTATGGTATGTATTCAGCACAGGGCCCAGTAGGAGTAAATGCCCAATAAATGGTCATGGCCGTAGTTGTGTGTGTATGTCTGTCTCTCCTGCCAGGTTGAGCAGGGACTGAGCTTGGTCATCTATGTGACCTCAGCATCTATCCAGGGGCCTGGCCTATGGACATGACCTTCACAAATGAGCAGAGCACTGCTGCTCCCTCCACCCCTTGGGAAGCTAGGACAGCAGGAGCACTTATGCAAAGTATTTTGCCCTGGACAGCTTGTTTCGCCCAGGCAAGGAGTCCTTTATTGCTCATAATCCAGGGTGGCGGTAAGGAGTAGCCAGGCCTGGCCCTAAACTGAAGGGGTGCTCACACACGCCCCACACCCCACACCCCACCCCCGCCATCTCCATACTGCACTTTCCTCCCAGGACACCCTAGAGCTTGTTGCTGGTGCTCACTGGTGCCCTCTGTTGCCCACCATTCCTGAATCTCAGCCATGCTGTCTCCTGTTCTGTGGGCATGCGGGGAGCCCTGGAGTGGTGGCCAGGCGAGGCCTAGAGCATGCAGAGATAGACTTGGCCAAACTTATTAGCACCTGCTGGGCTCAACAGCAGTGCCCACAGCTGCCCTCTTCAAAGTGCGCCCATCAGACATGGAATGACTTATAAACTGCATCCTTGGGTTGCTGCAAGACGTGGGAGGCTATGTGGGGCTCCCACTGACTTGTACCTGCCATTCCCCCAAGGTGTCAGCTCTGCTCATGAGAGGGTTGGCTCCCTTGCCAGCAGCGGCAAACCCCTTGACAGGCCATATTAATTCATTCCTCAGGCCCATGGTGCCCAATGCCCCCCTCTGCATCTATAACCACCCTCCTATTGATCTGGGAGAGGAAGACCAATAAATCATCTCAGGGGCTCTGGATCCTGCTGGCCAGAGCCAGAGCAGTTTGTTCTAGCAAGGCGGCAGCCCCGGGCCATGTCTCTGTGCCCCTTGTGAGCACCCAGAGGTGCTCACACCTCCTCTGGTCTCCTCCCGCTGTAAGCAAGTGACAAACACCTCTTCCCCCCCAGCAGGCAGGTGCCATAGCCTGCAGCTGCCCAGACTTCGAGCTTTGAGCTTATAGCAGTGGAGTGACATGCAAATGGGCAAAGCAACAGGGCCACCTGTTTGTGCATAGTCTTGTGGTGCTGTGCACATGTGTAGTAGTATGTGCATGTATGTGTATATGTGTGGTGATGTGTGCATACATGTGTGTAGTGTGGTGGTGTGTGTGTTTTTCTGTGTGCATGTGTACTTATTGAAGTGGTAGCATCTTCTTTATATCCAAGTGTTTTCTCTGTCTTTCACTTGTCCTTATGACAGTTCTTTAAGTTAGGGAAGAACTAGTCTTCCCATTTTAGAGATAAGGAACACTGAGGCCAAGACAAGTCCACTGATGTCTCCAATTATCCCAAAATCAGATATGCTTACAACTAGAGCCATAATCTTGTTCTTTCTAATTTTTCAGCAGTTTTGCATGTGTCTTTTTGCAACTTTGCTGTGGCCTGCTTGGAATCGGCCAAAAGTTGCAGGGATGGGGCTTTGATATGGCCAGCATGGGGGACCCTGGGCCTTGTACACAGACTTAAGGACTGTCACACACACCCATACACAGACTATGGGGGTCAGGTGGAGAAACTTCACTCAGAGTCCACTGCCTACTCTCTGGACTGAGGACCTTCCCAGTGGTCAGGACCCAGCCATGGTCATTGCGATGCCCTTTCCTTGTGACCTTCAGGGTTGGGTCACTCCCAGAGTCAGCCTCCAAGATTTCGATCCCCAGATGTACATACAACATTGTTCATGAAAAATAGGAGACCCACCTCACAGGTAAATGTCATCCTGCTCCCCCTGCCTGCAGGAAAGATTCAACGTCTTTCTGCCACCTCCTCCTGGGTTTTAGGTGCTCAGGGGAGAATGAATGGAGTCCCACAAAACCAGGACCAAAGACCTCAGCTCAGTCAATGCTCCGATGCTCCTGGCTCCCTCCTCCACCCTGTGGGATGAAGCCAAGTCCCCCAGGCCCCCATGACCCCTGCAACACCTCATTCCATGCCCATGGGGACATGATCAGGGCTGGAGGTACCCTCCTCCACCCTCACCATGAGGATAGAAGACAGTGCAGGAGCAGGAGACTGAAGGAGCCCAGATGTAATGAAAATGATTATTATGTTTGAACAGCAACAGTACTCTTAATTATGTCGGTTTCCTCACCGATTCTGGCGGGGAGTCTTTGGGGACCCATATAATTCCATTGCAATGACTGCAGGAGCCTCTGCCATGAATGTGAAGCAGGGCACTGTGTGTGGAGCCTGGTTCCCCTGCATTAGCGATTCCCTGGCACATGAAGGGACACCTTTTATTGTGCCCCCGCCCTTTAAATAAATAAGCTCTAAATGGAAGGAGATGATAACTGCCAGCTAGATGCTCCTGCTGCATTGTTGGGCTGTCGGCCTCAAGTTCATCTGTCGTTTTTCATCTCTCTTTCTCTTAAATGTTCTCTTCTGTGCGTGGTAGGGCCTCTTGAAGGAAGGATGCAGGTTTCCTGCCTGCACCCTTTTTCCTCCAGGCAGGGGAGTCTCCTCAGACATGGGGTGGGGGACAGGCTTAGGAACTGATGGTTGAAGAAGGTTCCACATGCAACCAGGACCAGCTTTGGTTTCACTTCATTAGGATTCGTGTCACGTCTGTGATGGGCCTCCTGCCGCATGGTGTGATGGAGCCATGCACACAGGTTCCAACTTCAAACTGGGAGGCTGTGAGCAAGGTGTTTAGTCTCTCAGAGCCTCAGTTTCTTCATCAGTAAAATGGGGAGACATCGAGGTTGTAAAAGTTTTACTGTGAAGCACCGCACACAGGGTAGCTGATTGGTATTCCTGTGATTACAAGAAGTTTTTGGAGGACTTTGAGAAAGTTGATTGAAGTCCACACAACTTGACAGGTAGGCTCTCTTGCTCCCAAGTGGTTGGTTGATATTGGTGTATTAGTGATCAAGAAGCTTATAGTTCAGTAGGAGACAGGAAATGTGTGGAAAACATGACAAAGAAAAAAAAAAGGAACCAGAGTCCCCTAGAAATAATTAGTAACAGGCTGAGAGCATTCCTAATAGACTCCTTAAAACCAGCACCAGAGGGGCCAACAAGGTGACTTAATCCAGCCACATATTCTTCTGTAGAGGTCAACAAAACCTGAGGGGGTAAAAGATTTGCCCAACATCCCTAGTAAATCAGTGGCAAACTAGTGAAGATGGAAGGTAATCTGGAAGGTTCTCAAGGAAATAGTTTGTGGAGCCCTCAAGGCTGGACCCATCCCTGGACTGGAGGCACAAGCTGTTTCTCCAGGTGAAGCCTGGGTGTCTGGAACTGGGGTGAAAGTGGGAGGTGCTGCTTCCTGAGCTCCTGCAGCCCCTCAGCCCAAGAGCAGTGGCCTGGTGTGATGCCCCCTCAGTGCAGGGCACAGGGACCCGCGTGAGCATGTCAGAGGGCCATCAGCCTGCCGCTGCTGTTTCTCCTGTTTGCAGGGGCTCTGGGCTTTTGTCTCAACCCCTCTACTTACCCGAACAAGTTCAAATATTATCAAAACAGCTTGGGGACAGGCCTGGCAGCCCCCAGGACATTGATGCCCCCACACAATTGCCTTGTTTTGATGTGTCTGCAGGCTACCTGACCCACCTTGTTTTCAACCAGGAAGGGGAAACGAGAGAGAGACAGAGCTCTTGGTCGATGGAATTATTATAATTTCTCTGATTCCTAAGCAGCCTTTAATTACTTTGCAACTTCGTGGCGCTGGCTAGAAGCTGGGAGGGGCTGGGCTCTCCCTCTTTATAATAACCTTAAGTGGAAGCCTCCTGTTCATCTATTAAAAAGCCCACTCTTCTCTCCAGATGCGATAATGCAGCCGAGAGATTTCACTAGGCCATAATCACTAGGTACAATGTAATCGTCCCCGCTCACTGTCTTCATCAATCGGCCAGCCCACCTCCCAGGCATGGGGACCGCCAGCCACAAAGAGTTGAACGCCCAGTCACGTCCTTGTCCAGGAGGGTCACAGGCTCAGGCTGGTCCCTCTCCCAATCCTGCCCCTGAGAGAGAAATGGCACTGACCCCTCCCCCTCGAGGTGCCTTTCCCCATTCCCAGCACAAACCCTGCAAGATAGAAATTCATCCATTCACATGCGGCTTTAAGCTCCAGGCTTTCTGTCCCTCAATCCTCACTATAGGTGGTCGCTTTCCTACCACTGGCCTTTGTTCATGCCGTGCCCTCCCCCAGTTGTTCTCACCCAACTCACTATACCGTCTGCCTTCCTATCATTTAGCCAAACACTAGTCTTCCTTCCCCAGAAGGAAGGAAGTGGGAGAGGGCCAGGGCTGGTTGGTCCTCTCTGTTTCCATTTTACAGACAAGCACATCAAGTGCTAAAGAAGTCAGAGGACTCGCCAAGCTGTTCCCTTTGGAAGTAACCGGCTGGGATCTAATCCCAGGCCCTTCATTTGGTCTTCCCTCTGCTGGACCTAAAGGCACAGGTCTCGTGTAATCCCTGCCTTTGGCATTCTCCTTATACCAACTCCATTCACCCTGGCTACTAAACCTCACTCCCAGGCCACCCTCTGCCTCTTGACCTTAGCCTGGCCTTTCCTTCCTGGAGTGGCCCCAGGACCCCGCTGTGGGCAGGAGATGCCAACGGGACCCAGGTCTTGGATGCTGAACCCCCTTGGGCTGGCTCAGCCAGTGGCAGCCTCTCCCGTCTTGCTCACCTCTCTGTACAGCTCAGCGAGTTAGAGTGGGGTGAGCTCTAACCTGGACAGGGCCAGAACCCCACCATCTGGGGCTGGGAGACAGGTGAGTCGCTTCCCCCTTCCAGGGCTCAGTTTGCCCCGCTGTTACATTGAACTGATAGTCCTAGGCTTGTCCACCCCACTGTGGGGATCAAGGATATGATAGACAGGAAGGCCTTGAGCTTAAAGCCTCATGCAAGTGGGACAGATGAACCCCTGGAGTATCTTCTCCAGTGCCCTTACTCTGGCTTCAGGTGTTTTCTTGCCTTTTGGGGGGGAGGTCTGTGCCTTACAGAGGAGTGAGCAATCACCAGTTCAAGTCTGAGCTATTGCAACGTGAACACATTGGTGCCTCTACACCTGCTTTAAGAAACAGAGCCTCTCCAGCACCTAGACACCTCCTGGTGACCTCCCAGCCCCTCTCCCTACCCCCAGAGGGAAACCACTACCCTGGCTTCTAACCCATGGATTACTTTTGCCCATTTTTATTTTATTATATACATTCTGTTTGGTTTTTATTATCACCTAAGCCCCTGGGACAGGCAGCCAGTTTCCTCTTGGAGGTGACTTCCCACAGTGGTTAGGTTAGTGGTTTAAATCTTGGTCTCACTGCTCATATCATGTAGTCCCTGGGAAAGTTCCTGTCTCTGAGAAAATGGGTGTGGTACTGACATAGGGTTGCCACCATGCAGATGACATGAGACAATGCATGTGCAATGCTCAGTCTACAGCCTACATATGGTGAGACTGGAGGGACTGTCCCCTGTGGGCATTACCTCCACACAGCCTCTGTCTGGTCGGGGACCTCTCTGTAGCTGAATATAGAGCTGCCCAGGTGCAGGGACAGGAGGCTGCTTGGGGGAAAGGGAGTCATGGGAAGCTAAGTGGAGCTGGTAAAAAGGGTTGAGAGGAAGGGGAAAGGAAAAAAGAGGGTCTCTTTCCCCATACTGTCTCCTTTGAGTCTCACAGGAGTCTTTCATGTTGGTAAGAAAGGTATGATTGCTCTCATATTATGGCTGGAGAAATGGGCCCAGGGAGGTTAAATGACTTGCCCAAGGTCACACAGCTAGCCCCAGATTTTGACCTCTTTGTACTGCACCCAAAGCAAGTCCAAATGCATGTTATCCCCAGCATATGCACTCAGGCTTTGGATTTACTGTAAGTCTGCTGCCTGCGGAGGAGCAGCCCTGAGTCTGGCGTAGGCAGAAGGGGATGGTGTTTGGTAAGGACAAGGAGTCTTCTGAAGTGACCCTTATTGTACTCCAGCACCTCCAGCCTCCCACAAAGCTGTGGCTCAAATCAGCAACGCCATCTCAGGCCTGCACAGGGAAGCGCAAAAATCTTTGCAGGTTTCTGAGCAGCTTGAAGTGATTGGTTTGTGGGGTTTTTCTTTTTCTTTTCTGGTCGGGGTTGGGGTAAGGCCAGGGCAGTGGAGAAGCATAATAAATTCCTTCAAGGCCTTGTTCTCCTTTCCACCTCCCCAAACCATCAGATTCCCAAAACTCAGGGCCACCAGACCTTAAAAAAATCCACCCCACACAGCCCAAAAGATAGAGGTGGAAGGAAATGCAACAGCAGCCATTGGGGCGGAAAGCCCTAAATGGTGTGGAAGTAATGCCTAAAGTGTGCTGGCGATTACAGACATTTCCACGGAGCCACGCTCCTCGGGCTACATGGGTCGGTGCCAGCAGCCATGGGGAAATAAATAAATAAGTGAGCAAGCCTCAGAGATCCCGTTAACTGTTGCTGTGCAGACAGAGGGATGGGGCAGGCCACTGGTGAGGGGCAGAAGGAGGGTAGACAGGCTCATTCATTCATTCTTCCCTCCATCCATTCATTCAACTGGATTGAGTCCCTGTGAGGTGCAAGGGATGCTGCTAAAATTCTTCCGTGGTGTTCTGAGGCTGGTTGCCAGAGTCCCACCATGCTGGCAGGGTCTGACCCCAGCCCCCTCCCCAGACTCCCCCTTGACTCTGCTTCCTGTGCCACAGGGCCTTTGCTCAGCCATCCGCTCCCCCTTCATGAACTCCTACATCCCCTGGCCTTCCATCCCTGGTTGATCCCTCCTCCCAGTGCAGAACAGATTCTTGTGTTCTGGGCCTTCGGATCACCACAGCTATGATCTTGGCAGGTAAATTACTTCTCTGCAAGACTGTCTCATCGCTGTCGGCCTCCCACAGGAAACGGTGGACTATGTGAGAGAGGGGCATGACCATGTGTCCGTCTTTCCACCACTGGATCCTCAGGACCTGGTGCCCAGTGGCGACTCAGTAAAGATTTGTTGCACAATGCACTTTATACCAATTGTCTTCAGGGAGTCACTTCTCCTGTCTTCTGCAGCCTACCTCCTTTCAGAGGGAAATTGCGTGCAGCAGTCCTTGGTGTGCTCTGGTCCCAAGGTCCACTATTGAAGGCATCTCAAAAGGACTGGTGAGCCCCCCCCAAGGCCTTCAGAGAAGCGCCAAGCCTGTCTCAGCAGAGTTCACAGGCAGCCAGCCTCACTCAGGGCTGCTGGAGGAAAGGGCGTCATCCAATGGGGCCGGGGAATGGTAGGCAGAAGACTAGCCCCAAAGATGCCACGTCCTGATCCTGGGAACCCATGACCATGCTTCCTCACGTGGCAAAAGGGACTTTGCAGTTGTGATTAAGTACATTCATGGGGAGATATCCTAGTTTATCTCAGTGTAATCAGAGGGCTTCTTACCAAAGGCAGGTAGGAGTCAGAGATGTGACAATGGAAGCGGAGGTCAGGGGGAGATTCGCAGGTGTTACGCTGCTGGTCCTACCATGAAAGATGAAGCCTTGAGCCAAGGATTGTGGTCAGCCTCTGGAAGCTGGAAGAGGGGTGGAAGCAGATTCTCCTCTAGAGACTCCAAAAGGCACGCGGGCCAGCTGACCCCTTGACTTTAATGCAACAAGACCCATTTTGGACGTCTGGCCGCCAGAATTGTAAGACGATAAACTTGTGTTGTTGTAAGCCACTGAGTTTGTGGTAACTGGTTACAGCAGCGAAGGAAACTGATTCCAGAGGTACTTTGAAGGCAGAGCTATAGGGGCATCCTACAGTGCACCCCTCAGCACCCCCGAACTCTAGCTCACTCACTCCTTTGGGGCCCTTCAGGCAGGAGAATTGGTGCACACAGAGGTGGGTTGCTGGATATAGGTGTGAGGCTAGTGGCTGTTGGGGATGATCCATGAAGGCCAGCCGTGAGTCAAGGGACCCAGAGCTGGGGAGGGCAGTCGGCTGGGAAGGGGTCCTGCAGAACCAAGAGGGGTGAGGTGGGGGACCCTGAAAGCCCATGCAATGGGTGTGGAGAGAGGGCGAGCTTGCAGATGAGGGGATGGAGAGTGCTGCTGAAAGGTGCTGCCTTCAGGAACGGGCCACCATGCTGCTGGGATCCCAAGAACACCCCCTCATTGAACAAAGCGGGCTTAGCACGTGCCTCATTTCTGGAGACCCTGCTGGAAAGCTTTGCCTTAGCACCAACCAGCCCAGAGACCAGAGAGAGGAATCTGCTTTGCCTGCCACCAGAGTGGTAATAGGATGCAGGAGTGCTGGTTCCATGTTCCTCACCCCACCCTCCTTCCTTCCTTTATTCATTCACTCAGTCATTCATCACACATCCCCTGGGTGCCTGCTGGATTGCCAAGCGCATTCTGGGTGCTGGAAGGAATGAGACATGGTCCCTGGCCCCCAAGAGATCCTGGCTGGGCCCTGCTCACCCCCAGTGGCACCCTTTAAAATAGGATGGGAGGCCAGTGCTTGAGGACCCAGGCAACCATCACCCAAAGCTTGGCCCCCTCTGGGTTGCTGAGAGGTGGAGCGTGGTGGTTCACCCATCGCAGCGTTAGTGCTACAGGAAAGTTGGGCCCTGCCCACCCCCCACCCCCCTCAGGCTCCCAAGCCCCTTGTCCTCCTGTGGCAAGTATCAATATAAAGCACGTCTCCCTCCAGGCAGCAGAATTGGACAAACGAGCTGTAAATGAGCTTGGCAAATTGGTTCTCTCTGCTCTGTCCCCCTCCCCCCCTCCCCACAGCAGGCTGGATTCACCTACAGGCCTGCTGTCATCCTGGGTTGGGGAAGGAGGGAGCAGAGACTGATGTAGGTCTGGGGCAAGCAGAGAGGCTGTCCCCATGTCTGGGCTTTCTGTCTGCTTTATATCTGAGGTTGGTGGAGGCCCCACAAGATAGAAAAAGCCCTCCTGGAGAGTTCACTGCCATTGCCCAGGAAGAGACAGGGCACAAGGCCTGTAGAAGGCCTGGAAGGGCTCAGTGACCACACCCTCCCTTGACCACCTGTCCCAGCTTCTGTTTATACCATTTCTCTGGTACCTGGGTCTTCCTGGTCCTACATCCCAGGATTTATGACCTGATTCAAGATGGAGACTGGATCTTACAATTCCTTGAACCCATAAGGTCTCATGGTACTAGGCACAGGGAAACACTGAGTAACAACAACGATAGCAGTAACAGGGACTGTACATATACTCACTGTGTACTTTTTATAATCAGTCTCTAGTGTAGGCACTGGGATTATCCCTGTTTTTAAAATAGGGAGCCTGTAGCTCAGAGAGGTTAAGTCAGTTGCAGAGCTAAACCCAGCTGGTGCACCTTCAGTGCCCCTCTGTGCAGCACCTCTGTTGACAGTGGGTCGAGGGGCTGAGTCATGGAGGTGCCATGGAGGTCTGCACATCGAGTGAGCATGCCCTGGGTACTCAGAGAACCCCGCAGACCATTGTGAGAGGGCTGCTAGGCCCCCAGGGCCGGACTTCTGGGCTGTGGCTCCTGGCAGCCCTCCCTAGGTTTCCCCTCATCCTCCGCCCTCCAGCAGAGTGCCCAGTTCCATGGTCAGCATGGGACAGAGAGAGGGTGGGGATGCCAGTGACCACTCCCAGTCCTAGAGAGCCAGGCTGGGCAGCGTGTTCCTGGAGAGATGGTCCTCCCACCCCTGCGCCAGTGCACACAGGCATGCACACCCCTCAGCCATGACGGAGCCCTGCCTCCTTCTGTCCCCTGTGTCTCCCTCACAGGTCAGCGCCCTGGAGTGGTAAATCATGAACAAATCGGCGAAAGCCAGCAGGAAGCCAGGAGGACACAGGGAGGGGAGGCTGCCATCAAGGCCATTAGCACCAAGCTGGCCAGGCAGACGAAAGCACAGCTGATTGGGAGAGAGTGGGCCAGCCTCCCCTGGCACTGCTCTGTGTGAAATGGGATGGGGCACACACATGGGACATGTGTGCTCACTGAGAACTCACTGAACATGCAGGATTCCTGGCATGGACACTGGTTATGCCCCATCCTCCAAGGAGAACAGTTTTCAGATGGGGACAGTCACTTCACGTGTAGGAGAGTAGAGAGCAGTTTGTTTCTGCCTAGATCCTTCGGACTGGAGCAGACCTTGGCCCCCTGTCCCCATGGCAGCGTGTATCTTAAAAGAACACTAGACTGGGATAATTCCATATGTCTTTGGGCCTCTCCTTTCTTCTCCCTGGGCCTCAGTTTACCCACCTGTGCAGTGGGGTTAGTAACCTCAGCTCTAGCCAGCTTCCTGGCTGGTCAGGGTTGTTATAAGAAACAGATGAGCCAATGAAGAAATGACGTGTGAACTAAAACAGTTCCCCAGGATGTGGCTAAATTCTGCCATTGGCCATGGCCCTAAGAGAGGTCTGGTTGGCATTCTGGCCCTAGGAGGAGAAGACAGTGCTGGTATTGTGACAGAAAAGTTCACCCTGGAATATGTCGCTCCATGGCCCCTCTCTGGACTTGGGTCTGAGTGTGCTCTCCCCAAGGTCGAGGGTCAGTCAGTCCCAACAGTTGATGAGCAGAGGTGGGATGTGTGTTGGTAAACCGAGGCCTAGGACCCCAGTGCCCTCTCTGCAGCGGTATCTTGGGACAGGTCCCTTCCCATACCCTCACCTGGAGGGCTATCAGGCGAGCAGGCTGTCCCTTCTGCACGGCTGGCCTTGCAGCTGGCCTGCGGCAGACACGGCTTTTTTGTTTTTGGTTAAAAAGCCTCATTGGAGCGTTATGATATTGGAATGTGAAGGGTAATTGAGCTGAAAGCTATTCTCTTCCTGCGACCGGCCCGATAGGAGTGATTGAGGCACCCAGGCCTGCACACCAGCCTGGGAATCCTGATGAAAGGTCTGTGCAGAGACAGGGATAGATGGACAGAGTGAAGCCAGGCCCCCAGAACCCTATTCCCCATCCCTGTCCCCAGGCCTGCCCCTCAGTGTGCTCCCCTGGCATTCAGAGCTGCCAGGCCAGGCCTCTGCCCACCCGGAGCAGATAACCAAGGCCCCTGGTACACTGGGGAGAGGTGGAGGGTCTCTAGTGCAGGCACATGAAGAGGTGCCTAGGGGCTGGGCTCCAGCAGAACAGGCTATTGCCTGCATCCTACCCCTCCTCACTGCTCCATCTTCTGCTAGGACTCATCTCCTGCCCCTGTTCTGCCCCTTTCTCTGCTTTCTGCATCTCTTTCTCTTCATGTTCTACCTTACCTCTGCCAGTGTTTGGACAGCGCCAGTGTTTTCTAAGCCATTTTAATGCACATGTGAATCACCCAAGGCTCTTGTGAAAATGGGCCTGGGTGGGGCCCAAGACTCTGTTTCTACCAAGCTCCCAGGTGATGCCTGTGCTGCTGGTCCTCCCACCTCACTTTGAGGAGGAAGGTTCTAGGAAGCTGTCAGGGCCATGGGCCAAGCAAGAGTTTCCCAGATCCTCAGTAGTGCCCAGCTGTGAGGAGGCACTCGGGGACAACAGCCAGTTTCTGAGCAGGGCTGTCCTGGTTACGCAGGTGGTGCACTGAACGAGGAGGGTGCTGGTGAAATCCAGCCCGAGGGTTGCCTGTGAAACCGCGCACCCTGGAGATGAGTGACATTGCCTGGAGAAAGGAGCGTGATTTTCTTTACACAGAGGGATAATTGCTCACCAAGTTGTGTGATCACAGGGCAGGATCCACTCTGATGGGGCATGTTTTTCTGATTTTGCACGAAGGCATCATACAGCCTTGCCCCCAAACTTAAAGCTATTCCTTCGGGCCTGCCTCTGCATACTCTCATCCCTCCTCCATCACACTTCCCAATCTCACAACGTCTCCTGGCAGCCCATGGAAGTCCAGGGACAAAGGAGACTGCACTGCACTCATACTTCAAGACTCAATTTCTCCTTTCAGTCACTCCAGCCCCACCTGGGTGGGAGAGTGGGCTCAGGCCTTCCTGAACCCAGAACCTAAGAAACAGGTCCTTTCCTGCCTCCTGCCCCCTCCTGGCCCATAGAGTTCAGATGGAGGGGTTAGGCTAGGACGGGTCCCTCTCTCCTAACCTGGGGTGGGGACCAGGTCTGGTGCAGGGAGGGGGTATCCTTAAGAAAGATACCCTGGCCCACCCCAACCAGTCCGTGTCCTCCCCTGCAGCATGTACACACATGAATACACACGTACACATATACCAAACTCAGTCTCTCTGCCTGGCCCGTTATTAATTGCCCTGCAGGCTGAGCTGAATGGGTCCCATTAATATAAGCTCTCACAGCTCCAAGGAGCCGGGGCTTGTGCTGGGACATTGCATCTTATCTCTCTCAGCCAGGCTGTCCCTGCACAGGACTCCATTGGCATATAACGAGCCCTCCTTGGGGGCTCTAGGCCCGTGTGCAAGGCCCAGCAAGGAGAGAGAGGCACACCCCTTCCCTGGCTCTGCCCTGCCAGCTCCCAGCCGAGCACAGGCCTTCCTCTCACCCCATTAGTTCCTGAAGGCTGAGCTGGGGGCCTCTCAGCAGTGGAGACATGGTCACAGGACAGGCTCTGCAGGCGGCCCACCCATTCCCCACCCCTACCACCCACCAGGACTGAAGTGCCCCCTTTCTACTTCAGACCTGAATTTCCTCGTCCTACAGTGTTGCTATGCCAAGGGCTGCAATGTTGTCATCTGTCTTGCCTGGTTGGCATGTCATTGGTGGGCAGATGTACAAGGCTGGGTCTCTTGTGGTCTTGCAGGTAGGCAGAACCATTACATCTTCTTTCTCCCTCTTTCCCAAATACCTACCTTCCTGACAGCCTTTCATCTCATACACCCCTGCCTAGGGGTGGCATTCATAGCTATGACCATTGGAAGAGGGAGGAGTCTGAATGGTCATTTTCCCACCTCTCTGGCCCACCACTGAACAGAGTACTGTGCGCGGTGAGTGCTTATCGAGCAGTTACTGCTGATCAGGCACATCCCATGTGCCAGGAACTGTGCTCAGCACCTTCTATGCATCATTTCATTCTTAGACCACTTCTGAGAAAGGTGTGTTCATGCTTCTCATGTAGGTGGAGAAGCAGAGGCCCAGAGATGTTCAATGACTGCCCAGGGTCACACAGCTGGCTAGCAGACACCACAATATACATAAATAAACCTGTGCCTCTGGACCCTTTCCTGTGATAAGGACCGCTCGGTTCCCACTTGTCTGGGATAATCCAGGACAAGTTCAGGCATCTCTAAGTTGTAAGGAAATTCTTCCTGTTTTGAGCTGCAATGTGCTTGCCTGCCACTTGCACCCATGATCCAGGCTTGCTGGCTGGGATCATAGCCAGTCTTTGGTAGTGCAGAAGTAGGAGGCTGCCATGGGTTGAACCCACTCCTTGGGTCCATTAGCACCAGCATGTTGAGCCTCTGACCAGCTTGTGACTAACTTGTAAGGGCTTGTGAGGAGCGAGGGGACCTCAGAGAAATCCCTTCTTCTCTAGGACTCCCCCAGCTGCAGACCCTCTAGCTGTTTGTCAGGGCAAATAGTGAGGCCCTGAGGTCATAAGCCCAGTGTCCCCTGTTCAGGATTCTGAACCCCTATTTGTTGGGGGTCCCCAAACTGCATTGGCGCTAACACACCTCCAGAAATATTGTATTCCTTCCATTCTGAGATGCCCATTTGCCCCTCATTTTAAAGTATATAATATTGACATTCATCTGAATTAGTCAGTTACAGTCTTTGCTCACACAAATAGTGACGACACTCACCTCACCCGAGTGTGACTACTCTGTGCTCCCCAGCTCTGCTGTCTAGGAAATGGCCCAGGGCCCCTGCCCTGAGGGACCTCTCCCCAGTCCAGGGGTGAAGCCAGGCTGAGTGGGATTAGGGAGCTGAGCCGGTGGCGGAGGACCAGGGAGCCTCCAAAGGCCATCACTGCCCCAATCCTTTTAGCCATAGGCAGCACCCCCATTTGGCGCTTCCGTGCGGGCAGGAAGCGCTGACTTTTCCAACCCCTCCGCCTGGCCTGCTCCAGCATTGGCATGGGAGGCGCCTCAGCACCCGCCCTCCAGACCGAGACTGTCCGCATTCCCTGGACTCTGAACGTGCAGGCCAGAGCCAAAGGGGAGCAGCAGTGTTGTTTCTGCATTCGCTCACTGGTTGGCTTTCTAAGGAGTTGGAGTTTTGGACTGGACGGAATGGTTCTCGCTGTTGTTCAGAAGCGCCTTAGTCCTCAGGGAAACTGCTGGCAGCCCCTCCCAGAAAGGGAGTCCCTCTGAGAGACCCCTGGTGTCCACAGTAAAAGACAGAAGAAGCTGCCTGGGAGTCAGGTTGAGACCCCTTCAGGGCTGAGACTGGGGAACTGAGTAGCTGGAGGCATCAGGACCTTTTGGAGGGAGTCAGCCCCGCCCTTGACCACCTCAGCCCCTCCCAGAAGTCCTCAGGCAGGAGGGCTCCAATTGATGAACTGGTTCCTCTGAAGCCTCCACAAGCCACAGTTCATTGCAGCCCCATCTGCCTCTCCCTGTGGCTGCACTCTTGCCAGCCTCGCGGCTGCATCTGCGGCTGCGGCTGCAGGAGGGAGTACATGCAACAGAGCAGCTGGGATCTGGAAACCTCACGATTATCTTGAAGAGTCCAATCAGGATAATGGCAGGTCTTTCTTTAGGGAACTGAGTGTCAGGACTGGGCTGGCGGAGGGGATGGAACTTGAGGAGGCGGGTTAACCCTTAGCCTCCCAAATCTAGAGGCTGGGGCCACAGCCAGGCACCCCCCACTAGTGCAGCCCTGCAATGGGCTGTCCCTAGGGTCCACTTGGAAGACCCTGGGGGGCGGGCCTGAGATTCAGACAGCTGAGATCCCCAATCCTTAGCTTTTCTTACACTAAACATTGAAGTTTTCAGATGAATAGTATTAGGTTTGATGGCTGGCCAAGTATTTTGAATTGTCTCTCTGTGCCCAGCACCAAATGTAGCACTGAGGGTGTGACACTCCCTGAGCTTCTGGTATCTCTTGGGTGGGCTCTGACTCTTTGCAGAGCATGGGATGTATTGCCTGACTCAAGATGACACTCAGTGAGGCTGTGAATGAATGAATGGCCCGAAGAGCGGCATGTGGTGCTCCAGTCACAAGACCCCTCTGATTCTAGTCCCATCCCTGCCACCAGTCGGGTGACTTTGAGTGTCATTTACTATGGAAATAATGCTTCCTCATTTTTACAATGAGGATATTACTACCTCCCTGCCCACCTCAGAGGGTTAGGCCCCAGTGTGCTGTATTTAGCCTTGGGTTTTATGTGTAATATTCAACAAATACTTATTGGCTCCTGGGATGTGGAAGACATACAAATGTAACACAGCCCTGCCCTCCAGGAAACTCTGTCTAATGAGGGAGATGCGTGAGCCCAGGCTGGCTGGACAGGACGTATGCAAACACTCACTGGGGGCTCCAGAGGCTGAAAGGCATTTGATGGGGAGGCAGCCTTTGCACGCTGCTAAATGGGCTGAGAGTGAGGGGAAGGGCGGCTCAGGTGGGAGTCAGCCGGGGGAGAGGCCTGGGAGCTGAAAAGGGCCAAGTGTGCTTGGGGGGGGGGGGGAGGCAGTAGGAAGAAGGTGCTGGAACAGGGTCAGTGGACATAAGGTAAGAACAGGTTGATTGGAACCGTGATATAAAGGACTCAAAAGACCCCCTTTAGTGGTTTGGACTTTCTCCTCTCAGGTCTGGGAGGGGTAGAGGGCTTTGGAGCTGGGGGTAGTCATGGCTGAGCCTTTGGGAAGGGTCTCTGGTGGCTGCGGAAGGATGGACAGGTGGCAGAAGAAGGCTTGCAGATATTCTCTGCCCTGACCCCACCATCGTCATAGGCTGTCTAAATCTATAACTCCATTTTAAAAAAGGCATCTTGTCCCATTTCCCACTGCCCTGCGTTATGCATTATTTTTTCCTGAGGTTTCAGAAAGCATCTCCTTTGAGGCTCCCACTGTCCCCCTCATTCTCAGTCAGGCTCTGAATTTTAACCTTTCTATTTTCTTGACTGATTTTATGATAAACAGCCCAATGTTTTCCGATGCCTTTCCTAAGTGTGTCAGGCCATCCCTGGAGGCACTGACGCAGCCCTTCACTCAGAGATGCCCACTCTCATCCCCACCCAGACATGTGATTGTCCCCAGATCCCACTGGTTCCTTCTGAGTGGCCGGCACATCTCCAGCCCACCCCAGATCCATACAATTTGGGGGCGAGTGTCCATCATCTCAGGCTGAATCTGGGTCACGTTGCCTAATAAACTAGCCCACAGAGCAAGCCCCCTCAACTCAACTAAGGGACATCTGTCCTGATTTTTTACATTTTCCTGTCACTTCCACATCTGGAAGGACTGGCTGCCTCTAGCAACCACTAAAGCACCGTCACTCTGCTGAGCAAGACTTTCCATCTCTGTGGAGCCCCAGCCCTGGTTCGGCTGCTGCCCAGTCCCAAGTCAGTCTTTCATTGCTGATACAGAAATGAGATACGTTTAGTTAAACCTCTCTGAGCTGGTACTTTCCTTAATTGCTTTTATTCCTAGTTTTCAGAATTATCTTGCCAGCTTGACAAGCATGCCCATCTTTATTTCCCTGAAACCCTGTCACCACCAGCAGCTATGTCAGAAGCAACAGTTAAACTCATAGGATAGTCAGACCAGATTACCCAAAATGGTAGACCCTGGTGAAATTTTAAGGTTAATTTCACATCTACTGTCTCTGTTCTGAGGGTGCTAATCTCCACCTATGCTGGATGTCCAGATAAGGACAGGTATAACCACTGTCACAGGCTTTGCTTGGGACCAAGGAGTGAGACTTGGGGTCTGTGGAATTTGCTTTTACTCTAAACTTGAGGATCCTGGAGGCCTCCCATTCCCCAGCTTAACAGGCAGAGGGAAGAGGTCCATTCAGCCAAGAAAGCCAGTAGTTCCTGGCCTGATGCCTAAAGAGCCCCCATCTTTCCCCCCCTGCACAGGTGGCCAGGAGAGGGCCCCTTGGGCTGGGCTCACTGTGCTGCTGTTCTGTGTCCTCTGAGGCTCTTCAGGGAACTATGGCCGACTGCCTGCACCATGCCCAGTCTCTTCCATCCAGACTGCTCATTGCACTTTTTATGGCTTAGAGCCGGGGTTTATGGAGCAGGAGAAAGACAGCAGTAGAACTGAAGGAAGGGCAGACCGGCTGGAGGCGGGGTGGATGGTGCTCATAACCTCTGGTTAAGCCCAAAGACACTGCGTAAATTATGGCCTGTGCCTTCCTTCATCCCCACTTTGCATTCCTGATCAAATCATGGCTATCTGCTGGGAGAGGAGTGAGCTCTGATCCCCTCACACAGGGCCTGGGCCCCTCTCACCGTCCTGGGGCTTGTGCCTGGTGGTGAGGAGTCTTGAAAACTATAGGCACCAAGAGTCCACTTAGTTCTCAAGTTGTCCCAGACTCATAAACGTGTCAGGGTTCATGGCATCATAGGAAGCTCTGTTCCACATCCTGATAGCCCAAGAAAACTGCCTCCTATTGAGGCCATTCAGTGGGTCTTAAAAAACAGAAAAAAAGGTATGTTGATGGGCAGATACCCTTCCTAATGGGGTTTATTTTGGGAGCTTTGTGGGGTAGAATTTGACCTACGTTCTGCCCAGTAGCATTGTTTTTGTGTTCCCCACGCCCAGTGGCATTTGCCCTGGGGCTGGCAAGCTGGAGGACCCCGTCCCTGATATGACTCCCTCAGGGCAGGGACTTGGTTAATCAGGCCAGGGCACAGCTGGGGCCCACCCTCACCCATGTGCCCTGGGGACAAGATGATTTATGCCAGGCAAATGAAATCACATCTCCACTCATTATCACTAGAAGTGCTGACCAGGCAGCGCTCTGCACGTGGCATTGAGTTTGGACGCTGCAGAAAGTGCCCGTAACCAAAACAGACATTGTCAGCCCAGACACCAGGGAAAGGGGACACATGCTCTCAGCTGAAGTTCTCAGTCTGCAGGTTGAGGGTTGGACTGCCACAGTCCACACTGGCTGAATGTCAGAGGGCAGGCAAAAGGGCTAGTCCCCTTGGCCTTGGCATGGTCCCTGCCCTCAGGCAGCCCATATTCCCATCACAGGAAAGCGAACCTGGCACAGAAAGACTTCACAGAGGGACAGGGAGATGGGGGGAATGATTACTCTGTGGGGTACAGGCTATGGATGCTGAGGGAGAGACAGAGAGTAGGGAGACCTTTGAGAGCCTGTGGGGGAAGAAGGGCCTCTGTAGAAGGAGGACTTGAGGTGCCCTTGAACATGGGGTGGGGTCTGGACAGATGCCAAGGTGATAGGAGGCACGTTCTAGGAATGGGCAGAGGGCTAGCGAGAGGGAAGCTGGTGCGACAGCATCAGCGAAGGCATTGGGGAGGATGGAGAGGCGGGCTGGAGCTAATGGGAAGGACGCCTTGGAGGGCTTTGAAAGACATGCGGAGCATTCACTTTGGGGGCAGTGGAAATAGTGAGCCTCTAAAGGTTCTGGAGTGAGGGCATGGCGCAGTGAGAGTGGGACGGAAGATTCACGAGACAGGAAATGAGTGGGCAAGGCTGCAGGGACTTGGGTTGCAGCTTGAGTCTGGAGTGGGGCTGGAGGCTCACTTTTGGGTGGGGCAGAGTTGAAGACAGTGAATCATGGAAATCCACCAACAATAATCAATCTGTAGCCCTTCTGCTCCATCCAGACCCAAAAGGGGTCAGTGGGCTAAGCTGGGGTATGTGATGTGGCAAAGGGAAAGGTTTTGAGGAGAGTGTCACAGCAAGGCAGAGACACTGGGAACCCATGTATCTCAGATGGTGAAAGGGACCCATCAGAGTGTGATGGAGTCATAGGGGTGGAGGGGGACCACGGAACATAAAAAGGTGAACATCTCAGCCATGCTCCTCCTGCCACAGAAGGCCTCACAATCCTGGAAGGTGGATAGTCTGGCCTATAAAATTGGGACACGAGTTGGGACTATTTGTATATTTGTTTGCATGACTGCTCTTGAAGGTTCCTTTGACAGAACCACTGCGGGAGCTGGTGTTGACCACCCAAGTGCTCCCCACCCTCCATCCCCATCTTCCCAGTTCCCACTAGGTCCACAGTGGAGGGCTTTGGGGTGGGAGCAAGTGGCCACTCTTTGGGGCCGACAGCCCCCATTCCCCAAGTAGAAGAGAGGTTCAGTTCTCTAACTGAATAATATGTGGAAATAATGGGATTTCTCTAGAACCATCGGTTATGTTTCAGAGCCAAATCATAATGAGAAAGTCATTAGTAGTAATAAACACAGCAGAGAGGATCAGTCAGGGGCCTGACAGAGGGCGCAGTGGGGAGGGGAGTCGTCCTATTTGCATTTTCGTTAGCTAGCAGAATGTCACCAACACCCCCTCTCTCCCCCCAAAAGAAGTCCAGATTCACAAAAGCACATTAATCTGAAGGATTTTTTTTCTTGTGATGCCAAGGACAATGCAGACAGTAATAGCTTTGCCTCTTCCAAGTGGCTCTTTATATTTCCTTAAAAACTGAGTGTTATCAAGGTAATTTCCACATCCCATGCCTTCTTACTTTGCATGCCCCCAAGGGACCCAATAATGAATGAACTCCGTGTGTGCCTCAGGCTTGTGTCTGCTTCCTGCCCAGGCCATCAGTCTTGCTTTCCATCTCCCCAGCCCACCCCCAAAAGATCCAGCTGACTGCCATCTCAGCCACTGATCCAGTTTCATCCTAGGGCCCCAGACTGTCAGCAACCAAATAAGGAACTTTTATGGCGGGCCAGCGCTGTGACTGATTTCAAACAGCATTTCTTCCTTCTGACTCTTTTGAGATGATGGTGTTACTCTTATTTCACAAATGAAGAGACTGAGACCAAGGAAAACTGAAATCAACGACTCGAATTCACTCGGCTGGTGTAGGGCAGAGCTGGGATTCCAACCTGTGGTTTTCCCACCTCCCTCTCTACAAAGTAGGTGTCCAGTAAGTGTTGGTAATTTCTCCCGCAGCCCCCTCCAATATGATCTGGCAGCCGGCATGGTCCTTATCACTGGGTCCTATTTAAAGGCAGACGTAACTGAGGCCCGTGTTGGGGCCGACATCATATAGCAGGCAGGTGAAAAGGTGAACAAGCCTGTATTCCTCCTGCCAGCCCCCACCCCCGTGTTGCTCCGTGGGGAGTAGCTGATAAAGTGGTAAGTGAGTTAATTTTCAAATACACTAAGGGTTACCCCAAAGCTGTGAGCTCCTCACACCCTCCAGCATGCAGCTATAACTTGCCGCCGGGTCCCCCACAGAACCTGACAGTGTGCCTATGCCAGTCTGGTGCTGCACTGTTTTTCTAGCTTGTGGTATGATCACCTTCAGCCTCCCAGAATTCGGGGGCCTGGTCCATCAGAGTTTGAGGGACCTATCTGGCCCACCCCTCACTTGACATTTGGGGAAACTGATGCCCAGAAAAGAGAAATGACTTGTTCTTGGGCACATGATTGTCAGAGCCATTGGCTTCCCCATCAGAAGGGATTTCTGCTCCCCTGTCCCATTCAACATGTATTTTTTCTGATCCTCACATTAATCTGATTTTAGCAAAACAAATAGAAGTCAAGTGCATCAAGGTTCTCTGATGCTCAGGGAAATATATTCTGGCAAATGACAGGCAGCTACAAGAACTGCCTTCTTGGTGGGTACAGCATGCAATAAACTCCCAGGGGTTGGCAATCAATCATAACTGTTGATCTTTTCTTTATATGAGCACATTGGGGTTCTGAAAGTGTACCAAGGGCTTTTGCAGGCCCCATTCTATTAAATCCTCACCAGAACCTTGTGAGGTTGGCAGGGTAGGAGTTCTTATTGCTACTGTACAAATGAGGAAACTGAGGCTGGAGGCAGCAATTTGCTGAGTTCCCATGGTAAAGGGAAAGGATCAGAAATCGGGAGACACATGGTAGTCAGAAAGCAAGTGTCCTGGACCCTGTCACCACTGTCCTTATGTGATTTCCACCATAGGAGACTCTGCCTATTTCATGGTAACCTGGAGAGTTCTCAGGGCCTCCCATGTTAAGTCCAGACATGAGCCCCTGAGAGTGGTGGGGAGACTTCCCCACCCTGCAGTCCCTGCCCGCTCTCCACAACTTATTTTTGCCTTCCCACCTGGCAGGTCAAGCAGGTGACAGTGTCCTTTGGAGGGCAGAGGCCTGGACCCATCCTCCCCACACCCCCTGGACCCTTCTACTGGGCACCCCAGCCAAGAACCCAAAACAAGCACTTTGGTGTATAGTGCTCTGCAGGCCAGGACTGACTCCTCTCATCTTGTCCTACCTGTAGCCTGGCACTCCACAGCTCCTGGCTCCTTTGAGCAGGAAGTCAACTCAGAATAAAAATCAGGAATGTCATCTCCATGCTCAGAGCCAGGGGAGGGCCACTGTCCCAGGCCCCCTCCATTTCTTTGCCTCACTCTTTTCAGTGTCTTTCTTTCCCTGCTGGTGGCTTTGTTTGTTAGACACATGTCAAGCCTGATGTACTAAATGATGCAAAGCTGGAGATATAACAGCTCCTTTTATCTCTCATTTCAAAACCCAATTTGTTCCTGCTGTCTCCTGAGGGCCGACACACCCAGCCTCTCTCCTGCTCCAGAAGCCTGCATACTCAAGTCCCCTCTGCTCCCAGCCTTCTCTCTCCCCCTCCTGACATCCCCTCTCTCTCTCCTCTCCCTGTGTCTTTCTTGGTCTCTCTCTCCCTTTCTGTCTCTTTTCCTTCTTTTCCCCATTTATTCTTTTTCCTGACTCTTTTGCTCTCTCGCTCTTTCTCTCCATCTCCCTGTTCCTTTCCCTCTCCCTCCTCCTCCTGCTTGACCCCCAGTCATCTTACCTTTTCTCTCCTTGGGGACAGGCTGTATGTGTTCCCTTCTTCCTGCTAAATGTAGAAGAGTAAGTATGCTCGCTGGTGACACGGATGGCAGGGAGCAGTTTGGCTTCAAAGCCCTTTCTTTGCTGCCTGGATCCTGACTGGGGAGTCAGGGCCTCTCTTTCAACAGGAACCCCCTGGGTTCTGATGAAGGGCCCCCTCCCCCAGGGCAGACCAGAACTTTCTGCTCCTTAGGGATTGGAGCACCCACCCGGCCCTCTCAGATGTTAAGTGTTCAGGTGGCGTGATCTTCCTCCAGTCTCCCACCCCCAAAGCCCCAGGTGGTGTGCTGGGGCTGGAGAGGACCAAAGCTCCCTGGCAGGCCAGAGTCTGTGACCCTGCTGGGCTTATACTGGAACGCCCCCTTCATCAGATCAGACCCTGGGGCAGAAAGCATCTCCCTGTCCTCCCCTTCCCCACACCTCACTTGGCAAGCTTAGCCTGACTGGGTTATTCAGTGCACGGTGCTGAGCAGCCTGGAGCCTGTGGGCAGTGCCTGTAATGGGCCAGTTACTTAACCGTGGTCATAGAATGTTCTGCCCACCCCAGCCTCCAGGTTCATAGCTGCAGGCCCTCAGGGACTGACAGAGAAATGGGGACAGCTCTGATCCCCCTGCTCAAACCACACACGTGCTGTTGGTGATGACTTGAAATGGTCTCCATTACCCCAAGAGGATCCCCTGCATATACCCCCAAGAGACTGGGGGCAGGATTGCTCCATTTCACCCCTTCCGTGCAACTCCTTTGAACAGAGAAAGGAGAGGAAGACCCTGAGCTGGAGCTGGGAAAGGCCCTTTCAGGAAGGACTGTCTCTCCTACCTTCGCCAAGCTGCGCTGACTGGGGCCCCAGCCCAGGAATTTCCATCCTCCAGGCTCTGTGCTAATCTCAAGTGCCCAGGTGACTTCCCATGACCTTGGGCGTCACTGGGGCTGAGTGATGGCAGGCCCAAGGTCATGGGAAGTCACCTGGGCACTGGGGCTGAGTGATGGGAAGGGCTTGCCCAGGATGATCGCAGAGCAAGCTGCTCCTGGGCCTGGGACAAGCTGGTCTCCTTGCTGTCCCTGGACCAGGTGCATACTTGGATGGATGGTCTCCCTCATGTACCCCAATTTCCATCCCAAGTCTTGGCTCTTGGGACCTCAGGAGACCCCACCCAACCCCATCCCTCCGGTGGTCAGGAGAAGGAGAAGGAAGGATCAGCCGGGCCCTGCCGCCAAGCCCAGCCTTGCCTTGCGTGGGAAGCCAGAGTGCTGCTCCTCTCGCGCACAATTCTCATGCAGCTGATGGTCTGCTTGGAAACAGACAGTCATCAGACTCATATGGATCTTTCAAACCCCCTTTTCTCCCTAATAATCCCTCCTCCGGGGCGGTATTGATTCCTAGCCGCCGGCAGCCTCTTGGTATGCCGGGGCCCAGTTTGGGGTGGATAAATTGCTGTGCTGTCATTTTCACACAGCAATTACCCGCTCTGATTCCTCTCCTCCCGGCCCCCACACCAGCCACAGGGCCACCTGCTTACTGACAACACACTCAAGGCCGGGCCAGCTGGGCAGGGAGCCCGACGACCCCTGAGCCATGGGAAGTTGGCAGGAGAGGGAACTTTGGGAAAGCAGGCCTGGGGCCCGGCTGTGGGTTCGAGGGCAGGTGGGAGGCAGGTCCCCAGAGCTTGGGCTGCAGGAAGGAAACCTCTGCACTGCAGTCTTGAAGGAGGCCTGAGACTGTGCTGGTGGTGTGGCCTAGCATGTATGTGACTCGCTCTCACCTGTGAAGAGAGCTCCCAGCAGGAGCTGCTCTACCCAGTTTCCTCCCTGAGCTCTGCCACCCCTGGCTACTCCGTGGGTTCGGAGCCCAGACCCAGCTCAGCTTTGTACATCAGAGCTTGCCAGACATGCTCCATGAAGGGCCTTAGTAAACATTCTGGCTTTGCAGACTAGATGGTCTTGGTGGCAACCACTTGGCTTTGCTGTGGCACAAAAGTCACCATGAGAGATGTATAAATGGGTGAGCATGGCTATGTTCCACCACAACTTTATGGACACTGAAATCTGAATTTTATGTAATTTATACATGTCACGAAATATTATTATTCTTTCGATTTTTTTCCCCAAATACTAAGAACTGTAAAAACCATTCTTAGCTGCTGGGCTGTAAAAGAACAGGCAGCTGGCCACATTTGGCCCGTAGGCCATAGTTTGCTGACTTCTGATTTAGATCTAAAAAGGGCTGTATGGGGTTTTTACTTGCCTTTCCTCCTCTTACCATTTTCCAGATGAGGAAAACGAGGCTCTGAGGGGAAGCGTCTTGGCCACATGGAGGAGGAAGGTTCTTTGTAACTGGGGATCTCTCAGTATATGAAGACCCTCTCAGGAGCTTCCATGTAACTTTCTTGTGAATAGAGAGGTGGCATAGCTTAGTGATTCGCAGTGGGGGATCTGGGCATCGCAGCCTGGGGTTGGATCTCAGCTCCATCAGCTCTGTGTGACCTTGGGCAAGTTATTTCACTTCTCCAGGGTCTCAGTTTTCCCATATGAAAAATGGGGATGAGTGGGATAGAGGATGACATAGTTCCCAAGGTTCTTCCTGCTCTAAGAATAAAGATTAATTTGTGACTGTGGTTTTCAGCCCTTGATCCTGTTTTCAGGGTCTTACTGTGCTTAGTGATTCTTAATCTTAACACATACACCCCTCCCCCCTGCTTACAGTGGGACTCGCGGTCCAGCCTCCCTGCCTGCCCAGAAGATGTCAGCTCTCCAGGGCCCTCTCCGCCCACAAATCTTACCCCTGGAACAGCCTTTCTCTGGGCTTTGCAAGGAGGCTGAGCTCAGCAGGCGCCCACCTGGGCAGGAGGCCGAGGAGATAAGGGCAGCTAAGACTGGGCCACTGACACCTGGCGTGAAATTGAAAAGCACCAGACTCCTGCCTCCACAGCCTGGTGCCCTGAGCGAGAGAAGGCTGGATGGTGAATGAAACCAAAATACCCCCTGTCTGGCCGCCAGGCTGGGCTCCAAGCAGCAACACGTCAGCTCCCCTTACCTCTCCTCCAAGCAAAAGTGCAGCAAGAGCAGATACTTATATGTTCAGCTCCTTTGAGGATGCCAATGGCTCTGCACAGGTAGCCCCTTTCCAATGTGTCTTGGAGAGGCTGTCGTGGGCCTGGGGGTTTTAGTGGACCTAGTGACCCCTTGGTTTTGGAAGGCAGGGAAAGTCATTGGAAAAGGGGGTTGGTGAGTATGTAGACTTTGCCCTTGTGAATTGCCCCACCCAGAACATCTCAGGGCAGCTTGGATACACTGAGTCATGAAATACCCCTCCAGCAGTCCCATTCAACAGGCAAGGGTACCAAGGCCCCGAGTGCATAGGGAATCGGCTGGGGGCCCAGGCCTCTGATTCTTGGGGCAGGGCTCTCACCTCTACAGTCCAGCATGATCTAGAACCTGTCACCCTCCAGGCCTCCTGCCCTGCAGAATTCTGTCATCCAAAGAGCCCTGGAAGAAACATTGCTACAGGGGACTTGAGGATAGGGCCTAGAGGGCAACACCTCTAGAGGGTAGGACAAATGTTGGCAATGACCTCTTCAGGGTCTAGCTCCTGGGGGCAACTGGCCAACTGCATGCTTATTAGGGTCCATACACAACAGCTGCTGCCCCTGCTGAGTGAATACATGCCGTAGGATTTCCTGCAGAAACACCCAGTTCCTCGTAGATGATCCCGATATAATGATGTGAGCAAACAGGAAGGAAGACCACCATTCTTTCAACCAGTAACCTGAATTTTACCACAAATCCTGGCACCAGTTCTGACCACTCTAGCCAGGGAAAAGATTCTCTCATCCCATTTGACAGATGGGAAAATAGAGGTTCAGAGCAGTACTCTGATTACCCTCAGGTCCCACGGGAGCTTAGGGGCCAGGGTGGAATTGAACCCTCCAGCAGCCTATTCTCAGCCACCTCCCGTTCTGGGGGAGGGGAGGGTCCCAAGGCTGCTGGGAGCTATTACTTCTGAGGAGCTTGGTTCTCCCAAAGTTGCTGAGTACAGGAGGACTGAGTGAAGACCAGCAGATGTGGTACCTGAGCCCCTTAGAGAGCTGAGAAAAAGAAAAGAAGGTGAGAAAACGTAAACTGGAGGCGAGAGCAGGATGCATTTTTGTTCATACAACCAACCTGTGCTTTAAAGGGCCAGCCTTGCCCTTTCGGGTGGGGGCCGTACCAGGAGGCAGGTCTCAGCTTTTAATCAAAGCTACGCTAGATGAGGCTTTTATTATTCACCTGGCTTTATTATAGCTATTTTTACTCTAAGGTTACAAGTTAATTTTCCTGGATTTTACTGAACTCTGGTCTGCGTGGCTGCCACAGACACAGGCAGGGTGGATGAGAGTAGAGGGGAAAAGGGGTGGGGGGGGGAGAAATCAAGTTGGATAGACCCACCTTATCCAGCGGACCAAGAGAGTGGACGGAAAACAACTTTAATAACAGAGGAAGGTGTTAGAGGTAGAGCAGGCTGGTGAAATCAGGCCTAATCAGCCCTGGCGGGGGGGTTTCAATCACCCAGCTCCACCAAGGGAGGGCAGAGTGGAGAGGCTCAGAGGAGTGGGCAATCAGGCCCTGAGCAGAGCCGGCCCCACGCCCTGCGCCCAGCCCCTCCTCTGTGTTCTGGCTGCTGGGGTAGGAGCACCGGCACAGAGGTTAACCGGTTAGTGACAAGGTGAAGGAGAGGAATGACATACCCACTCCAGGCCCGAGGGCCTGGGCGCAAGGGCAGTGTGGCCTGCAACCCCCAACACCCTTCAGTGTTCCGGCGTGAAGTCACGGTCACCCATGCCACAGACAAGCCCCTGAGGCAAAGAACATCGGCCACAGCTGTCTGGGGAAAGAAGATATGCTGCCTTTTCTAGCTCTCGCCACCTTCAAAGGGAGTCATAGTATTTTAAGTTGACTTCTCGGCCAGCCTATCAAATGATGTTCCACTTTCTTCATAGTCTCCGAGTCATTTTATGGCTAGATTGGGGGATTACGGGGTAGCCTGGTGGCTAGGGTCTGGTATCCATCCATGACTGGTGCAGTGTGTGACCTGTGGTCAGCCAGGGGCCAGGCTACCCCCTTTTGCCCCAGCAGTGGCCGAGAACAGCCACATCTGCCCTATAAGCTACTGTAGCAGGAAGGACTCAGGCCACTGAACAAAGCCGTTAGCCCTGGAGCACCAGATATGATAGCTTGAGACAGCACTTTTCACCCCAGCCTTTCCTGGCGATTGATCATTTAATCTTTTCAGTTCCTACTAAACGGAGGAAAGAGGGCTGCAGAGAGCAGAGGTAGGACTGAAGAGGGAGGCAAAGGTGCTCCTGGCCGGCCGGCTGCATTTTCATGTCCAGAAAAAACAGCTGCCAGCAGAGGAAGGAGGAGTGACAGGGAGGGGGGTGATGGAGCAGCTGTCCCTGACAGGGAGGTCAGCGGCCTGGAGAGAAACCCATTAGGCTGTTCTTATCTACCCTCCTGTTTCATTAGAAGTGCCTTTGAGGCAGTTCATACCTTCTGCTCTCCCAGGTGGTCATCAGTGAGCACTCATTGTGACTCCTGGGGGGAGGGTGCGGCTGCAGGTGGGTGATTTCTGTTTGCACCACAAACAAGTCCACAGGGGAGATCTGGTGTTTATTCTCAAGGAGTCTTTGCACTTTTAGCCTAGTAAGAGTTAGATGCCATATATCTTCCTATTTGTTCATTCATTCATTCATTCATTCAAGAAATAGTTCTTGAGGACCTACTGTGTGTCAGGTTCTGTTCCCAGAGCTGGGGACTCAGCTGAACAAATCTGACAAAAGTCCCAGCTATTGGCAGCTTCTGTCTAGTAGAGGAGATATGGGTCGTGAAGAAAAATAAAGGCAGCATCTGTGTCCAGGGAAGGCCTCCCTGAGGATGTTAAGAGAGAGACCATGAGGGAGTGAAGCGCACACTCTCTCAGGGATGGCAGCTCTCCAGACAGGACACAGTGATGGCTGAGGCCACCCCACACTGCAAGAGGGCATCTGGGGAGGTATAAACACCAGAGGGAAGCTCCAGAGCCAAAAAGCAGAGGGATTTGGAGCCCTGAATAAGTGGGGTATCTGAGTTGGCCTGTCTGAGGACTTCTGGTCCTGCAGCGTCATTTCCCCTCTGACCTGGTGGCTGTGGTGCTCCCGGATGCAGGTCAGGGAAATCCCAGGTTTCCAACTTATATCTCCTCTCGTGCTCTTATCTCAAAGTCATCTCCTCCTCCTTGTCATCATTGCCATGGCCTTCTCACAAACACCCTTTCTCCATGTTTATTTCAGCCAACAGCACCTTAGTGCAAAGTGCTTCCAAAGCTCCTGTACCTGTAGAGCTTGTGGAGATGCCAGCAGAAGAAACAGAGGAATTTGTTCATGCAGAAAATAGATCTTGGTGGCTGCTGTGTGCTAGGCAGAGGGGTGCAGTCGTACTGAGGGTACCAGGGTGCGCAAGACAGTCATGGGATTTGAATGCAATGTCATAAAGGGAGGAGGTTCTGACAGCCCATAGGATGGGCGCCCACCCAGGTTCAGGAATTAGGGAAGACTTCCTGGAGGAGGGGATAACGGAGTCAAGACTGAATATGCGTAGGAGTTTGCCATTGTGACCCTTGCACCTAGAACACTGTTTGATACATGTTAGGTGCTCACAGTTGTTTGTTGGATGAATGAGTGAATGAGAAAGAATGATGCAGGCAGGAGAACAGCCTGAGCGAAGATCAGCAGGTGCAGATCCGAATGGGGGTAGAGCTGGGAGCCAGAACTCAGGTTCAGCATCTGGCATCTGTAACTGATGCCCTCAGACTCCCTAGACGGTGTGCCGCAGAGGGTACCTGTCAGTGTACCTTCACCACCTAGCAGAATCTAGGACATAGAAGATGCTCAGTTCATGTTTGTTGAATAAACAAAAGGGAGAAACTTTGGAGCTAGCATTTCCCAGCCATCTCACCAGGTTGGAGAATGAGGGGAGTGTCAAGAGAGGGGTGCTCAGAATATCATTGATCAAACAGCTATTTATCCAGTACCAGCCACATGCCAGGTTCTGGGGGCACAGTGAGCGGAAGCAGATGTGGCCCCTGCCCTCACAGGGTTTATAGTCTAGTAGGGGGGGATGGGTGGTCATCAAAAAGCCACATAATTACATAGTGAGATCGGAGCTCCCAGGAAAATCTCAGGGGACTCTGAGAAAATACTGCCAAAGATGTGACCCAGACTAGGGGTCAGCAGAAGTTCTGGAGGAAATGGGACTTGGTTGAGATGTGAAGGCCAAGTGGGCATTAATTGGGGTGAAGATGAGAAAAGAACTCCAGTGGATGGACAGCACGGGCAAAGGCTTAGAGGCAGAGAGCATCTAGTTCATTGAAGTGAAAAAAGCCAGAGTGGCTGAAGTGCCAACAGGAGGAGCTGGCGAAGGGAGGGAAGCTGGAGAGCCTGGCAGGGCCAGGCTGCGCAGGAGTTCTCTGCATATTTACCTTAAGCCACTTAAGCAGGAAGCCACTAGGCAGTTACTGGAGCTCAGGGGACAGGGTAGAGAGCTCATACCAGCTGCTGGGGAGTCTACAGTACAGGGGCCGAGTTAGGAGGCCACTGCAGGGGTGCAGGTGAGAGCTGGTGGTGGGCAGGGAGAGAGGAACAGAATGATGTTTGGAGAAGGAATTGCAAAGACTCTGGTTTTTGGCTTAGCAGCTGGATGCAGAGGGAATGTATTGCCGTTCACAGAGCCAAGGATGCAGTTTCCAGGGGAGATTGAGACTTTGTTCTTGGAGAGTTGAGTCTAAAGCATCTTTGCAACATTCGTGTGGAGATTTCAAGTGGGCGGTGCCTGTTCAGAACCAGAGGGGCCTCCATGGAAGTTGGGGGTCTCTCAGCTGCTGCGACCAGGGTTAAGCAGCAGCTTGCCTGTCTGACCCCTGCCGGTAATAGGAGCCAAAGGAGAGGCCCGGTGGGGTGGGGTTGGTCAGAGGCTGGCCACGGTGCTCCAGCCCGCTTGGAGCCTGTCAGCTGCATAGTGACAGAGTGCATTTCTCTGCACTGGAATAGATTTGGGCTCAGCAGTTGGCTCTAAGTGCTTTTTGCCCTGACGTTTGGAAACAAGCATGGTGGGCAGCAGGAGGGCTGGGATGCAGAGGGAGCCCCGGGGACGGGAGCCACAGCCTGCTGGGGCCTGCTGCTTGCCTGAATAAATACATGTTTACCCGACAGCCACACATGGGCCTCACATTACACACTGTTACCCTGGTGGGGTGGGGTGGGGTGGGGTGGGAGACTGTTGCTGGACAGAGCAGGGAGAGTGTATCTGTGTGTGTGTTGGGGCGGGGGGTGATGGCCTCTGGGTTTGTGCTCCAAAGCCCAGTGGCCTCAGAGGTCAGGGATATCTCAAGGTCCAGGTGGGATGGAGAGAGGCTGACAGCTTCTTCCACCTTCCTTTTCTTCCTTCATTTAGCAAAGATCTTGGGCCAAGGCACCAGGGCATTAGGTAGGGGTATTAGGAAGCAGAGGAAAACAATCTGGGACAGGCATTATGGTGGGCTGAGAAGATGCAGTTTAGAGTCCCTGACTTGGGGAACTAGAGGGAAATACAGTCTAATGTGCACTTGCAGCCTCCTCGTAGATCTCTGGGGGGAGGGGGGCAGGGGCGGAGGTGATGCCAAGTCTGGCCAAGAAGGACATTCTACAAACGCAGAGACACAAAGAAGGAAGTAGTACAGTGCTCTGGGAAGTACTTAGTGGTTGTCATTTCATCTATAGGGGAAGAAGGAAACAACTTTTGTATAATGAAGGCTTCATTTAAGATCAGTGTTGAGCTGCTCCTGATTAGATTGCAAAGCCTGTCCCCATGAAGAGGCCACTGCCTGGGCCACATCTGTTGGGTGTAGCCTAAGCTCAGGCGAAGCCCTCTGAGAGTTCTCCCAGGAAAACTGGCTCTGAGCCTGGCTAGGCCTCCTCCGTCTTGGCTTGGTAGAAGTGACAGCCTGCCTGCAATCACCATAATTGATAGCTTGTGAGGCAGAGACAGTAAATAATTGTTCCACAAGTTCAAGAGCGAGCGTAATTAGTACAGTTAACAATCTTAGGTGATTAATTGGTTCATTCAATACCAGTGTGAATGGGGGAGAACGTGAGAAGAAGAGGGGGCTGGAGCACCCCCAATAATACCGCTGCTAGTCTGCCAGGGTCTGGCCTCTGAAACTGCATCTGATAGACAGGGGCCTTAATTTCTGAGAGCTAGGACTCCCGGGGACAGGGAGGAGGGCAGGTCATAGGGCAGGGTCAATAGAGTTTGGCCACATTAGCAAAGTCTCAAGGGTGGAAAGAGCTGGATTTGGCTTCCATTTGTTTCACATGTTAGCCAAAGGTCAGAAAGCTGTTGGACATACAGATAAGACTGGTTGGTTCAGGGAGGAGGGAAGAAGGGTTCCGGGTCGGAGGGACCCTGAGAGGCCATTTAACCCGTCTCTTAGCTACTGAGCTGAATTGCTCTTGAGCATCCCTATCAGAGGAGACTGGATCCTATTTTAAAGTCCTCCAGGGAACGATGCCCTAAAACAGGGATAGCAAAACTCTTTCAAATCATGTGCCAACTTCAGTCCATTGACAGAAGCTGCTCGGAGCACCAGGTTGGGAATCCTGAGGCTGAGCCTGGGGAAGAGGCTGGTCACTTAGCACTGCTGCCCGTGAGTGCAGAAGGGAGGCCTGCCAAGGATTGGCAGATCCAAAACGCGCCTGCGACACCCAGGCCAGGTGACAGTTTCCTCCAGTGAGCTTTCCCGGGGCCCCGCTTATTGCCCTTTAGAATCAAAATGGCCCTGACCTCAACTTCGGGAACAAGAGGGTGTGAGAAACAACGAGGGTGATAGCTGCAGACCCACCTGATTGGGGTGCCCTTCTTACCTTTGTGAGATTATGGCATGAAGCTCTGAGCAGGGGGTAGAGTCGGGACAGACCTGTCTGGTTCACCCAGGCTAGATCTGTCTCCACCCAGAAACTAACCCATCCTGGGCAAGTGGCAGCTCCTCCTGGGATGAGCAGGTGTATTGGGGCTCTGGGGCAAGGCAGACTGTGTCCAAGCTTGGCCCCTCCTCGCACAAGCTGTGGATAAATTTGTGCTCTCTAAGCCCACTTCCTGCTCTTCACAACGGGATGAAGCCTCCAGGACCATGGTGAGGACTGAAGTGAAGGAAATGGAAAAACTCCTAGCACAGTGCCGGTCACTGGACATCTGAGTTTTGCCCCCAAGACCTTTTGAGGCTTGGGGTAAAACATGGAGACCAATCCGATGTGGGGAACCTCCCAAGAACAAATGGCCAAGCTCCACCCCAGGGTCCCTACTCTCTCATTGCTTCCCCCACTGCCCCATCCTCAGGGACAGACAGTGCACACCGGAGGTGCTGGATTTGGGGGGGCCAACCCAATCATGCTCCTGACATGGGGTCGCTAAGCCTGGGGCAGGGCTCTGGGGAGAGGAGTTCTTTGGGGGTTGAGGTGGGAGGAAGAAAGGGAGGAAAAGCAGATCAGAAAAGTCTAGAAGAGGCTTTCCCTTCCACCACTGCAGAGCCAGGCCCCACTGGCTGCCTCTCCCCCCACCCCCCAGCCAAAAGGCAAAGACACTCTCGCAGCAGAAAACATATACACATATTTGCAGCTACAGTACAAACGAGCCGCAAACCTAATGATTCGTGATTATTATTTGAAGGGTCCCACTGTTACAGATTTATTTGTCATTTCTTGTAATAACACCGACGGTAATGAATTCATTTGTATTAATGTGAGTGTCACGCGGACTTCCGTTGAAATTCTGCATTAATTAATGTACCATTAAAACAAAGTGTCGCCCAATTAATATCAAACAGAGGTAAGGCTGCCAGGGTCCTCTTCATCTGGGTTTCATTTGTAATTCATGGTGTTAGCACCCTGCTTAATGAAAGTCATTTGCAATTCCTACCCATGGTCTCTCCTGCTTCCTGGGGGAAGGCCAGTGTGCCCTATGAGTCTCCAAGCCCTTCACTGGGCACTCTGGGCCCAGCAGAAGGAGGGGTGGGAGGACTCTGTTTCTTGGTAGAAATTGGTCTCCACATACATAATTCCAGGAAGGGCTTAAGGAGGCCCTTGGAACTTCCTGACTGGTTGGTCATCACCTCAAACCACCCAGGAGGTGCATGGAGGTGCTTTCTCTGGGTTCCATTAGGGAAGGGAGGCTGGTTTGTTTCTTGGCCAAGTCTGGTCTTAACAGATGAGTTTGTGGCTGCCCTAGGACAGCCTTCGAGCAAGGTGCATCTGGGATTCTGGGTCTCTGTCTTTCCTTGGGGTCAGTCTGGTGGTCTTCTCATGGTCTTTGTGTGCCAGGACTTCTGGCTCTCTCTAAAGCCAGTGATGGAGCCTGTGGGCCTTTGTTTTCCAGGCACAGCAGATGAAAGAATTGGACCTCCAGCCTGTTCCGCCTACAACCCCCTCTTCTGGTCCCCCTCCCCGAGCCTTGGGAATAGGTGTTCTATCTCACCACAGCCTTAGAGCCCTCATGACCCCTATCATGGGACAGTTCTTGAGGACAACATAGCAGGGTACCCTCCCTCCCAGGTATGTTCCTTGGGTGACTGGATCTCCCTAGGCCACCCCCACCCAAGCAGGGAAACGTGAGGCTGCCATTACCTGGTAATAATGAGGTTTATCACAATGCTGGCACTTGCTGCCAACATTACTGTGGACCAGGCACTAGGCTAGTGTTTCATAATCATTACTTCATCTGGAACCTACAAATACAGGAGGTTGGTGGTTTTCTCCCCATTTTACAGATGAGAAAACTGAGGCTCAAAGAGCTTCTGTCCTTGCCCAAGGTAAAACCCAAGTGGAAGAGGGGAGCAGGACAGGCATCTGATGTCCTTCCATCCTTTCAAGACCATTTGAGAGCTGGTGAGGCAGAGCCTCAGGGGCACAAGGCCCCTGGCTTCCAGGCTTAAGGTGCGTTTGTTCTCAGAATGCTCTTCCTCGGCTCATCACCCCACTCAGGCTGTGCTCTGAGGTGCTAGTTCAGGGAGAGCACCTGTGGCCTGCAGTGGAGCACTTTAACCTGTGTCCTGTCCACATGAGAGTGTCATGTATCTCAACAGCGAGCAAGACATTTAAAAAAGGGAAAGAGAAATGCCTTTATTAACATTTACTTCAGAACATGCTGCCTTTATATCTTCTGAAGACAGTGCCAACCGAAGGGGCTGGCTTTGTAGCAAGAGAGCCTTGGAGTAGATTTCAGGAGGACTTACAGTCATACCCTTCTAGAGCAGGGAGGGAATGTGGAGATAATGTCATTCAGCTCCCTCATTTGACAGATGAAGACCTGAAGGCCAAAGAGGTTTGTGACTTGTCCAGGATCACCCGGAGATCACACTGATCCAGGTCTTCTGTCCCCAGCCCCACACTCCTTGCACCTCCCCATGATGTTGTGTGTTCAGGGAGTCACCTTCCATCCTTGTTAGGACAAAGGAGGGGGGAGGTCAGGGAGTGAGCATGGAGGTGAGCAGCTGCCACCACTGACCCTCTGTTTGGCCTCGGTCACATCCTCTCCACAGTCTGGGTCTCAGCTTTCTCATCTATGCAATACGGTGACTGGGTGGGGCAGCTCTTCTCTGCCCTGGCTGTATGTGAGAATTCCTCTGGGGATTTCAGAAACACAGAGGCTGGGTGGCCCGGGCATTGCCATTGTTTAAAAGCTCCCTGGATATTCTCTCATGTGCAGCCAGGGAAGTGAAGCACCTGACGGGGTGATTTCTAAAGTCCTCTGTAGCCATGACAATTCCAGTCTCTCTGCCTATTGATGCTGAAAGCATTTCCCAAGGCCCCTGGGCCCAGTGAGCTCCTGCAGCTCTCCTCTCTCTGCCTGGGTCCTGGGTCCACCAGCCCCCTCTCTCAGCCCTCACCAGCCCTCAGCTCCCCTGCAGACAGGTGTAGAGCCTGTTCGTCCTTAAGCCTCTGGACTCTGAGTGACAGGTTCCACTTACCACATCATACCCCCTGAGGGGCCAGCAGCAATAGCCATGGGGATGGGGGATCTGAAAGGAAAAACCCACACCAGCCTAACCCCCTACTCCTGCCCGCCCAGGCCCCTGCTGCCTCCGTCCTCCCCTCCTTCAGATTGCACACCCGGGCTGGGAACAGAGGTGCACGTGGCTGGATGGAGCCCAAGGGGCAGAGGAGGAGAGAGGAGCAGAAGTTGCCTTGCTCAGGCTGTACCCTTGTTCAGAACCCATTTATTAGCCTCAGCTCCGGTGGCTGTAAGGCCCGCCCTAAGGAGATTTGCATACTCATTTTGTTTAACGTGATTCATCATCGTGTGGGGGAATGAATTTGGGGGTTGGGAGGTGGAGCCCCACTTATGAGCCATGGAGCTGTGCACAGAGAGCTCAAGGCAGCTTCAGGGATGCTGCCTACCCAGAGTGGGCTCCAGTGGGACAGAGATGGGGTACATGCCACAGAGTTCCCCTGCCCAACCTGCCCTGGCCTCCTACCCAGGCCTTTTATCTCTGCTGAGAGCAGAGCAAGGGCCTCAGCCTTCAGAGGCATCCCCTCCCTTCCAGACCACCCCACCAGAGTGACATTTGCAAAGTACTTTACAGTTTATAGACCCTTACACCCACTCTGGGAGGTAATACAACGAGGCAGGTGTCGTTACGCCCATCCCACCATAAGGAAACAGGCTGAGAGAGGCTGCCTGACATCCCTAAAGTCACACAGCAAATAGGGGTGGAGCTGAGACGCAAACTGCAAACTCCCTCAGGCCTTTGCTCCCTCAAAGCTTCCCTTTATTGTGTCTATTTTTCCCCCCATAAATAATTTGTAATTGCTTGTTACCATTTCTTCCGTTGGAAAGATAAGGAGTGTGCATGTGGTCAGTACAGTCTCATACTGTGTTGCTCCATGAACATGTTCGGGATGGATGGATGGATGGATGGATGGATGGATGAAAGAACCTGACAGCTCTCATACCTGACTCTTCCACTCCCAGCACCATCCTGGTGATGCCTGATACCTGTCACCTTCTGAACTGGGAAACTCTGGATGACCTAAGTCATTCTGTGGCAACCCCCTTAAATGTCGTTAGTAGGATCTGTCACTTAGCCAGAATGACAGGATCCCAATTTCTTAAGGCCATTTGAGTCACCCCTGCCTCCTGGACCTGGTAGGCTTTGCTCACTCATCACTCGAACAGTATAGCAGATGGTTAAGAGCTTGGGCCCTGGAGCAGCCTGCCTGGTACAAATCCCAGTGTTCCTGCATCTTACCACATGGCCTTGGACACCCAGAAAATGGGGAGAGTAACAATGCCTGCTTCAGGCTGCCATAAGGATGGTACAGGATCTTGCATGGAAGGTGCTTAAAACAGGGCCTGACACATAGGAAGTCCTCAGTAGATGTAAGTTATTACCCCAGATCCAGAAGTCCTTTTCTTATTTGTGAAAAAATTCCAGAAGACCCAGTGCATCTATTGGTCATCACTTTCCAGAATCTATCAGGTCTCAAGACCTCATGTGTCAACTGAACCCTGTTTCTGGACTGGACTCGGGGACAGCGTCCTGGAACCCAGATGACCAGATTCTGGGCTCTAGGGCAGCTTTTTAGAGAGAACCGTTCTATAGGTCACACCATACCTTTTCCTAGTATTTTCTCATGGAACATTCGGCCTCTGCAGAAGGTGGTGTTTTTGTTTTAGGTTTGAGTTCTTAAAGTGCTTTTCCACCGTCGACTCATTTTATCTCCTCGCTAGCTCCATGTGGAAGGCAGTGCAGGAGTTGCTATATTCGTTTCCAGGATGGGGAAACTGAGGCACCAGACATTTGCACTGATGCTTTGTAGCAACAGAGGAGGAAGTCATGCAGATTGATATTGAAGAATCAGAATGTGACCCAGCATTTCAGGACAGTTGTTTCTGATTTTTTTCCTATCAGGCCAGTGTGCATGGTGGGTAATCACCACCAAATGGATCCTTTCAGAGGCTGGTCTCCAAGTCCCTGCTGGGGGAGGAAGGTGGGAGGCTCCCAGGAGCCAATCAGACTAACTTCAGGTAGGGGAAGGGTGAGAGGGTAAGACTGAACAGCTGAGGTCTGGATTCACACCTCCACTCTGGTTACTCCTCCCACTCCGTACAGAGGGGCGTGGAAGGCCAGCCCCTGAGGGAGGGGTGGGACTGCCTGATGTTGAATGCATCATGTCATGGGGACTGGGACCAGCCTGGTCACCAGGGCTGCTCCACCATCACTGCCCTTCCTGTCCCCTTCTCTCTGTACATGACCTTCAGCCAGCTGCTGGGCTATGCTCCCAGCTGTGCACTATCAATGATGCATAACACCCTGTGCTGCCCTGTGGGCTCCCTCAGCTCCTGTACATCAGCAAGTGAGAGGGTGCAGAGGGTGCCTGGAGGAGGGCAGGTGCTTGACAGCCTGGGATGTGGGTGCTAATGGAAGGTGGCACTGGCAAGGGGGACCTTAAAACTCATTCTGCAGGAAGGTCACTGGGCTGGGTTGGGGAGTGTTACAGTGGGGTGGGGTGAGAAAAATTGCCTAGGATCTCCTTAATCCCCCAATAAGAAGGAGCTGGGCCATTTCATATTGGGTATCACACTCAACTTTGAAAATCAAGCTTCTGAGAAGAAGGGATGGAGTCCTAAGATGTAACTTCAGTGAGGCTCCTCCCAGCCCTGCATGCCCAGCATCATCCTGTATAAAGGCCAGAGCCCATGTGCGTGGGGCAGGGAGAAGGTGTCTCAACACAAGTCTGGACATATGTGCCTGGGGGAGCCAACAGACTCTTCTAGGGAGGAACGGAGTGTCAGTCCTTTATCCGGGTGATGACACCTGTTGTCCAGGGAAAATGGCAGAAGAAATTAAATAGAGAAGACAGAAGCACCATGAAAAAGGCCCATAGTTGCACCCACACTCTGGAGGCTCTATGTAGAACAATCCAACAGAAGCAGAGGGGCTCAGTGGGGCAAAATGGAAAGATGAATTTGGAGAGGAAAACTTTGATCAGGCTATGGTAATGTTCAAAAGTCCAGGAGATACTGCCTTAGAGGTAAAAGAGGAGCCCGTGATAGTGTTTGAGGAGAAGAATAAGATGGTAGATCAGTGCTATAGGGCAGTGACTTTCTGGGATCAATTACAGGGTCAGGGTGAAAGAAGGAGGCCACTTCAATTTTTTTTTTCAATTTTTTATTAATTTTATCAAAGTCATATGTGCCTGAGCTTAAAAGTCAAAAAGTAAAGCTAGACTTATAATAAAAACAGCAGTATCCTGCCTCATTCTTTCCCACTCCTGATTCCCATGCTGAGAGGACCTTGTTCAATTTCTGATAGTTACCTTTTTATTTCCACATCACACACTTATAAATTTTTCAGTTTTGGACATCTATTGTCTTGCAGCTATGAAGGATGAGAATTGCACTTTAACACCACCCTCTACTTCATCTTCGCTACACACACACACACACACCATTCATAATGTACTTCACCCATTCTCCCAACATAATTACATCCTTTTAGCTCAAATAGCATTTACCATATGTATCTTTATGACTATGTAAATATTCACAGGTGAACCTCATAGTGTACTGTAACTGTATTTCCTTTTTTGTTTTCTCTAGAATTAATAATTCTGTTTTGTTTGTTTGCTTATTGTTGTATGAACCTGTCACTTACTCATTTCCAAATATTCTCACATAATTAAATACGTCCTCTCAGTATATTAAAAGTATATTGATTTTAAAATTCAGTTTGTATTTTCCTTGGCAACATCTGCCCTGGAGCATCCATCCTTCTGCTCCAATCCAAGTGGGGTGTGCCCTGGCTTGCTTGCTGTTCTGGAGGTTGAATGGCTAAAGAGGCCTGATGTGGGTGGGCATGGAGGAGAGGGAGAGAATGATCCTGAGAGTTTCTTTGTCTCCTGTGTTAGATCCCCTGTTACATGAGTCTCATATTTTCCTCTTTTTTAGTTTACACCCTCATTTTGGTGGAATATAACCTTCAGTAATTTCCTGAAAAAGGATTAATGAAAACTTTTTTAAACTTTGTTTTAAAAAATGTGCTTATTCTACATGTGTATTTGTTGATAGTTTGGCTGGGTATAGAATTCTAGACTGAAAATAGTTTTCCTTATAATGTGAATTTCTCTGTTGTGTTCTAACCTATAATGTAACAGTTAAGAGCTTTGATGCCATTTTGATTCCTGATCCTTTAAACGTAATTTTTTGTTTTCTCTCTGAAGGTGTCTGGGATTTAAACTAAGTACTTAGTGTTTTGAAACTTCATAGTTTTGCATTATGGGTCTCTTCTGAACAAATAGTGGTCTCTTTTGATCTGGAAACATGTCCTTCAGATCTGGGAGATTTTCTTATCTTACTTCTTGGCTTACTTCCTCCCTTCATTTGCTCTGTTTCCTCCCTCTGGAATCTTTATTAGTCGGGCACTGGATTTTCTGAACTGTCTCTCTACTTTTCTTACACCTCCTCACCCCCACCTCATTTGAGGTTTTCCTACTTTTTGGAGAAATGTTTTAAACTTTATCTTCTAACTCTTCTGTTGAGTTTTTATTTCTAATAGCTCTTTTTTTCTCTTGGAACATTCTTATTTCAAAGATACTATGTCTTATGTCTCTAAGAATACTTATTGTTGAAATTCCTTTTTACTCCCTTCCCCCACCATCTTTCACATTAGAGGCTCTTCTGAAATGTTTCATGACCTTAGTTGTCTGTTCATATTTAAGAATGAGTCCACGTTTGGCTGCCTGGAAGCTTGCTGTGTGTATGCGGGCAGGGTAAGGTGGGAGGTTTCACTGTGGGATGATTAGTTGAGGAATTGGCTATTTCTTTGTGGGAATTCCAACATGTTAACATTTGTATTTTCTCTTGGGCCAGTTTCCCTGTCTCCTGGCTGGTTTTCAGTCTTCAGGAGGCTGACTAGCTAAAGAGGACTGCTCAGAGATAGGAGTAAAGGGAGATGCAGATTTCCACTTAACTTCCCACTCTTTGTACCTTGTTCACCTTCCATTCTGAGTCCAGAGTCTGATTAACTCAGCCCCTCCAGAAGGTAAACTTCCTGTCTCCTGTAAGAGTTGGGGAAGGAATCTGGGAGTCTAACCACTCTTCTTAAAGCTTTGCAGCCAGTCTTCGGTTTTCAGCATCACCTGGTGCCTCCAGTTCCTGAGATTTTCTGGGGTTTTGAGACACCAGCCTATTGGCTTTCCTCTCTCTCCTAAGGCATTTTTCAGTTCCATCTGTTTCGTTTCCAGGATTTTGTTGACATTTCTCATCTACTGTCATCTTTTCTCCTGTTCTTTTTGCTCTTGTGAATTTATGCATTTTTAATTCCCATATTGTTGTTTGGTGAGGGGCTGGGAGAAAAACAGAAGTGAATGGATGTGTTCAGTGTGCCATGTTTAACAGGAAGTCCTGATTCTGTTATAACATTCACTGAATGCCTTCTATGTGCAAGTGGCAACGCTAGAACTATAGAGGTGGCCAAAATAAATGACAAAGAGAAAGGAAATGACTTGGGGAATATTGAAGGAAGAACTGACAGGCCCTGGTAACTGATGGAGAGTGGGAGGCAAGAGAGAGGGCAAGTCTGAGATCACTCCAGCAGGTAAAGACACTGGTAGTCATTGGGAAGTCATGAGGGGCATTAGATAAGCACTTTAATGGATGTCTTCCTGGGATTCAGCATGGGCAGTACACAGCTGGAGGCCGAGAAGGAGGAGGGACTCGGGATTGGGAGAGTGCTGAGCTGGCTCCAAGGAGATGTGGAACAGCTGGGGAGGCCAGCCCAACCCACAGAAGGTGCTCAAGCCATGTCAGGGGCCCCTTCTGCCCACCGAGCTGGCACCTCCACCTGGCAGCCTGCCTCAGCTCTCAGAGCAGACCTAGCACCATTTAGAGTTCAGCACACATTATCTGAGAGAGAGCAGACTCTGGTCAAAAGAAGGGATGTGATATCTCTTCCTTACTCCTCCACAGAGAGAGATGCTGAAGCACATGTGTATATGTGTGGGTATGTGCACACGTGGCTGTGCCCGCTTCCCAACCAGAATGGGGCCACCTGAGACGTCCATCGAGGCCCTGTGGGCAGCTGCCTCTCCTGGTTCTCTTTCCTGTACTGTTTCTCACTTTGGACCCTGCTCTCAGCTGGTGCCCACACACACCTTACCACCTAGTTAGGAAAGAAATACAGCCCACTTCTCCATAGACTCCATTTCTCCTCCCCTGTGAGCAGAATGCCACAAAACTTCTAAGAACCTCCTGTGTGGAGGTGACACCCTCCCCAGGCACCCCAGTAGGTTCCTACCTCTAGGGTCTCCCATGAAGAGGCATCTGCTTTGGCACTCAGCGGAAACCAAAGGCATCTCCCATTTGCCCCAGGAGCCCCCTTGTCAGAAAGGCCTTTACCTCTGACTTTAAGTCTTCTTGTTACGAAAGGAGCATATTTCCTGATCCCCAGTGAAAGGGTCCAAATTTTGAGATAACCTCTTTCTTCTGAAACTTTTTGGGAGCTGAAGCTCCCCATCAACCCTTTCTTCTATAGTCCAGGCAGCCCATAGCCCCCAGCCCTTTTGAAGAGGGATGTGAGTGGTCAGCCCTGTTTGAGTAGGGACCCCGAGCCCCCTCTCCACCCTCATCTATGGGATCCCCAGAGGTGAGCTGAATTTGGATCCTGATTCCACCACTTACAAGCTGTGTGACTTTGGACAAGTTGCTTAATTTCTCTGAGCTTCCATTTCCCCTATCTGGGAAAAGGAGGTAGTGAGATACTGATGTATAAAAATACTGAGGATGGAGGGCTGAGTCCCCCACACACACACCCCAGAGCCCAGCAGCATGCAGCCCAGGAGGGTCTGTTCCCGGCTTGAATTCACAGAGGCGCCCACAGCCTGTCAGAACTCTGTCTGTTGGGAATTTATTACTAACGCATTTCGTAACAGGCTTTATAATAAGATACTAAAGACTGTCGCGGCATCCAGCAGCATTCCATAAATATTAATATTGCCTTCAGAGATGGCACCTATGGTGGAAAGGGTGGGGCTTGTTGCTGAGGTTTGGTGGAAAGTACAGAACACCTAATGGGGGCACCCCTCGGAGATGAGGGGTGCAGCTGCCTTTCTCCTATCTACCTTTCTCTTGCACAATCACCTTTTTACACTTCTTTCCCTTCTTTTACAACTTCACCTCTGGAGTTTCTTTTTCCCTTTCAATTTGTTACTTTTTCCTCAACTTTCCTTCCCTTTTCTCTTACAATCTCTCTCCCCCTCATTCCCATTTTCCCTTTGACCCCCCAGTTCTGCCCCCTCACCATCCCATCCTATTTTTCTTTGTCCCCTGTCGCCTTCCCTTCTTTCACCCTCCTCTCCCCACCCCCTTTCTTTACACCCTGTCCATCTCTGTCTTCCCCACCCTCTCCCTCTGCCTCTCTCTGTCCGGCCCTCTTTCCCCCTCAGCGTGTGACGCACCCCCCACGTGTTCCAGTCAGCACCCCGAGCCACCTCTGTAGAAGCCTGGAGTGGAATGTAACTCACACTGCATGTGAGAAGTGAGCAATTTATCATTATTATTAACGAACAAGATCCCTTGCACGGCAGAACTTTCCCAGAGTCTATTCCCTTGTCACCCCAGGAGTAGCGAAAAGATTTATTTGTCTGTGAATTGCAGAGGGTGGCCCATTTACAGCAGGTCCATCAGAAGTGACATGGAGCTTAAATGGGAACTGGAAGAGGCAGGGGCCTGCCCTGTCTGCCACCTGCCTGCACGGGCCCCTTGCTGAGGGGGACACCGGACAGGTATAAGGGTTTTGCAGGGGATCATGCCTGAACACACTCCCTGGCTCCCAAGAGGCATGAGTGGTGCATTTTGGGAAATTTCCGTTGAAGTGGCCCAGAAGCCATGAGGGACTGGGCAGGGAGTGCCATGGGAAGGAGCACAGGAAGCAGAGCTGGGGCAGAGCAGTGGGCCAAGGGGCCTGCCTCAGAAGCAGGAGTAATCATGCCCCATGGGGTCTTTTCTCCAAAGACCAGCTGTTCCTTTCCAACAAGCAGGTGGATCGAGAGCCAGTTTCCACAATGAATATGTAAAGAGAAGTACCCCAGCTCAAATGTGCCTTTGGCCCCACTTCTTTGGCCCAAGCCCACCCTGGCAATGGTTGTATAGACCCTGAACCCCAGGCCTAGACACCATAGGGGCCCCTTCTCCCCAGTCTCATTGTCTCCAGGTGGGCAGAGCCTGGCTCTGTGGACATCTCTCCTCCAGGCCTGTGGTGGCTGATTGTGTCAAGTCCATGATCAAACTGCCCCTGCCCACCCCTGCCCACCCCCACGGGTGCATGCTGTCATTGCAGTCACCTGAGTGGATTTAAGAGACAGGAGTCAGCATTCACTCATCCAGGCCGCATTGCTCTTCTCCGCATTATTGTCTCAGATGCCCTCAGCAGTCCATGCTCGGTGGCTGGAGCTTTGCTTTCTGTGGCCCAGCCGTGGGCATGAAAGGGATGGAATCCCAGTAGGCGAGGATGAGGGAGAGCCTAGGGCAGGCTGCAGGAATGAGGAGGCCTTGCCTGGGGCTGGGTGCATTCTGGGAGCCAGTGTGAGCAAAGGGGGCACCCACACAGGAAGGGACAGCATAGATCGGGTGTCAGCACCACAGGCCGGCACAGGAAAGGAAGTTCAGCAGGGCCTATGAAGACCAGGGCAGGGGCTCCTAGAGCCTCTTGTCCCCGTCTTTCTCCCTCACTATGCTCCATTCTTTCCAAGATGGGTTTCCTCTGCCTGCCCATGGCTTCTCTGCCACCCTGCAACTTGTGGCTTCTGTGTGGCTTCAGCCTGTCATGGTGCCCACACCAGCCCTAACCAGATAGCAAGAATCTTCTTTTCCAGGTCCCCACAGAAAATTGATTTAACTTCCAATGCTTCATCTATTTGGGCTATTAGAATCAGGTGGTCACCCCTGGGCCAATCAGTTGTGGCCTGGGTCTGAAGTCACTTGGTACACACATGACTGCCTAGACCCTTCCCCTTGAGCAGAGAGACCTGTGGGTATAAAGAGCACCTTTACTTGGAAGGAGGGTGAATAGGGAAGCAGTGGCTGGCATCTCTGGGTTGGGTGACAGAAACACTGTATGTGAGTCAAAGCACCTGATTTCCGGTCACAGGTCTGCTGTTAACCACTTGTGAGACTTAGAGCAAGGCACATGCCCTCTCTTTTCCCATCAATAAAATGGGGAGGCTGGACTGGATGATCCCAAGGTTCCTTCCAGCTCTCACATTCAAGCCTTCCCTGCGTGGGGCATAGTCAGGCTTGGCCTCTGTGTTCAGGAGCTTCCTTGGCCACCAGGCACCCCTCCCACACCTGCATCAGACTCCCAAATCCTCCCTGGAGGATCTGCAGAGGGTCTTCCACAGTAACCCCCTCTGCACAACCATGAACCAATCAACAGAGATGTTCTCTTTCTGAATTTTAAAATGCCCATCTAAGTTCATGATGAAGAGATTGACTGTTTACACTGTTTCTAACCCTCCCCTTTAAATAGGCTCATTGAGGGCTGCCTGTGATTGTATTTTATTACCATAATAATAATTGCAATGAGGCTTTATTGAATATTGCTCAGTATTGCTGTGTGCCTGGCTCAGCAAGCTTTCTCTTTTCACACCTTATCTCATGTCATCTTTCTCATAGCCCTAGGAGGTAGGTGCTGGTATCAGCTCCATTTTTGCATCTTCTTTTACGTGAGGAACCTGAGGCCACAAGAGTAACTTTAACAGCATATGTCTGAAGTCTCCAGCCAATAAGTGGAAAGGTTGGGACTCAAATTTGGGTCCACGCTCTGCGCCACCACATTTTATTGCCTGCGGTGTACTTGGAAACCCAGACGCACCTGGCGCCACGGAGGAAATCTGCTTGCGTAGACCTGTGAGCACATCTGCACATTTCCATGGAACAGCAGCTGGGTGCTCGGAGGAGCCCCCAGTGCACCTGCTGATTGATGACTGTCCCCTCACACCTCATTTCCCTAACAGAGCATGGCGCCCGGGACCCGAAATGCAGGAAGTCAGCATTCTCTTCTCTCCAATGGCTTGTCCCTTCTAAGAACATGAATGGCTCTTTGCCAGGCCTATTTCAAACCTTTTCTAAGTTGTGCAGAAATTAAATGGGTTTCCACTGCAGGGCATGAAACATAAAAGCCAAGAAGGTCAGACACAGGACCATCCCTTCTTTTTTTCTTCATTCTCTGTCTTCTTGGATCTGGCTCTTAAATCTTCTGATCAGATGCTCAGAGACCCTTCACAGAGACCACGCAGCACAGATGAGTGAAATGTCCTGTCCTCCCCGAGGCAGGGGCTGGGAAGCTGACATTCTCCCAGGAGCCGGAGTCGCTCCTCGACTCAGGGCACTGGCCCCGTGTGAGGTGCTGTCTGGCCGCCTCACAGGGGGCTGGCTGCTGTGAAGTTGGCGTGTCCATCCCTCTCGTGGTAGGAACCTCAGGCCCTGATGGCGTGTTTTGTTCTGGAGCGGGGGGCCTACTCTGGCACTCATGTGTCGTGTGTGTTGGATTTGGGGTGGGGGCGGGAAAGAGAGAGAACTGTAGATTAGCTGAGAACATCATAAAGGTCTCCTCAAGACCAGTGCCACCGTTGTGGCATATCAGGGCAGAGGCTGGCTTTACTGCGCCCGGCACCGGGGGAGTTCAGTCACACAGCAAGGCTGGGGCTCCAGCCGAGGTCTGTGATCCCTGAAATCCTAGCACTTGTCTGCCCTGCCTCCTTGCACGCTTGCTTCTCTTTTGGAGGGAAAGAGAGCATCTGTTTTCCAGGCCACGGAGCTGGGGAGGGCAGACCTAGCAAAGGCAAAGCAGGTTCAGACACCCGGGGGTGTGAAGGAGCCTGCTCGGTTTGAGAAGGACAAATAGCTGTACCTGCCAGGAAATATTAAACTGATAAGAACAGGTACTACACATGATCTTAGTGAAAAGGCCAAGAAGCCATACCTGCCAGGAAATAAAGTGTGAAGGAGGAGACAGGGCCAGACCATGAGGGCCTGCATTCTGTGCACAGGGCACTGGGGAGTCATGGGTGTTGTGGAGGAGACGGGCCTCCCTGTCTGCCTCCTGTCCTCAGTGCTGGGCGGAGGATAGGTTCTAAGCCTGACCATTGAGAGAATCGGCACACTCAGAAACAGGGGCGATGCCATGGATTTTCCCCTGGGGGCCCTTTCCAGCCTGATTAGGGACCTTATTAAGGACACCCTTGCCTCAAGCATATAGTCCAGAAAGAAGCTGCTCAGGCCAGTGATGCAGGGCCCAGGCCATGGCCCTCAGCGTGGAGAGGAGCAGCAGTGTGGACGCCCTTCTTGAAAAGAGCCCTGCGGGTTTCAGAAGGGGCCGTCATTGTCCCAGTGTAAAATGAGCACAGAGGACCAGAAATATTGTATCTGCCCTCGGAGCTTACAGGCCAGTCCCACACTCTTGGCTGGAAGGTGCCACCCCTGCTGACAGGTGATCGTAGTACCATACAGAAGAGTTAGGGAGGAACTGCCATCAGTATTTTAGGGGAGTGTTTCGTATAGGGCTTGAGATCACGGCTAGACCTGAATCCAAGGTCTCCCACTGCCTAGCTCTTGTGATTTGGGCAAGTTACATAACCTCTTGGAACCTCAGCTTTCTTTTCAAAAACAGGATACCAGCTACCCCCTGGAAAGCTACGTGTCACAGAGCTGACAGATGCAGCCCCAAGCACAGGACCTGGCACATAGCAATCAGTCAGTGGGAGCAGAGATTTTTACCTTTCTGTCTCTGTGAAAGGCCTCATTAGATTGCCTGTCCCCAGATGTGTCCAGAGCTCACTAAATTATGAATAAATTAACTCACCCAACAGTTAGCAGGCACGGCTTACCCACCACGCACTGTGGCGGGTACTGCAGTGATGAGTGCTGACTGTTGGGCAGGGGATGCAAACAGACTCAGAATATAAGGCGCTAAGTGCTCTCAGAGAGATTCCTTCATGTCTTCTTAAGGGATGTTTACTGAACATCTGGCACGTGCCCAGCACTGTGCTAGGCCAGGCAGACAGCCCCATGGCTTCCGTGTCGCATAGGGGCTGTGAGGGAAAACAGGCACTGACAGTGGAATGACTGAGAATTCCAGGGTGCTGTGGGACCCTGAATATAAACAGGGGCATGGGTCAGGGCCCAGTGGGGGCTGTCCTCCCCTAGGGGTTTAGAAGGACTCCATGAGGAAATGCATTTAACCAAAGACCCCAAGACTGAAAGGGGCAGGTGTCTCTACACACTGTATGACAGAGGGAATCACAGAAGCCTCCCAGGATGTGGTGACATTTGAGCAGGCCTTGTGGGCTCCTTTGATTGCAGGCTGCCATATCCCAGGGATGGCGTATGTGTGCCCCACACCAGGGCAAGCCAGGTAACCTCTGTGGTGCCAGGCAAAGCCCTCAGAGCCTGCCACATGCCCATAGCACACACCTCCCCGCTCTCTGCCCTTGAAACTTCCCCGCATGCAGACTCCGGACCTGAGGCCTGGGCAGCCAGGGTGCACTCAACAGAGGAAGCAAAACTGCCAAGAAACGGGGGTTTGGGGACTGAAAGGCTCTCATCCAGAACTCCAGGATAAGTAGATCATCTTTGGAACTGGTGCTGTTACAGCCACCAGGAGGCCATCAAAAAAAGAAAAAAAAATAGATACTGCATTTTAAATTCCTCTGAACCCTCTTAGAATAAAAATGACAAGGCCAAGGGTCTGGTTGGCTGGAGGGACGTGGTTAATGGGCTTTGGGGGAATAGTCACTGGCGAAGGCAGCTGCTCCAAGCTCTGCTCACCTTTTATGTGCTTTGCTCCACCCCAGGACACACCAGTGGGGACGCCCATCTTCATCGTGAACGCCACAGACCCCGACCTGGGTGCCGGAGGCAGCGTCCTCTACTCCTTCCAGCCCCCCTCCCAGTTCTTCGCCATTGATAGTGCCCGCGGCATTGTCACAGTGATCCAGGAGCTGGACTACGAGACCACGCAGGCCTACCAGCTCACCGTCAACGCCACGGTGAGTGCCACGCCCGGGGCCCCCAACCAGGTGTGGCCTCCTGCCACCCTGAAGGGAGTGACAGAGCATCCACCTGGAGACCTGCTGCTCAAGGCTCTGTAATAATGATGCTGGCGATAGTGATAATAATAGTGACAGCTGATGTTACTGAGGGTTTGTGCTGTGTCCCTGGTCCTGTGCTGAGCACTCAAACTGGTTGTCTTCATTAAACCTCACAAGAGGCCTGTGTCATAAGTATTATAAAGGTACCTGGTTTACAGATGAGGAAACCAAGGTACAGAAGCCATTCAGTGACCTGTCCACAGTCACCCAGCCGCTGGTAACCCCATAGGTCATTTATGGTGCAAGGTGACCTCTAACTCTCTAGGACACAAGACAGAGGTGTGACCCCAGCTGTGTCCTGACACCACCCAACATTCCAGAGGCAGAGGGGTCCTGGCCACTGCTCTGGAGTGGCGACACTTCCACAATAGGGAACACCCGTCTGTGCCAAGCACCATGCTGGGCCCTGGATGAGTTCCAGGATGAGGAAGTCAGGAGAGAAATAATTATCCCATGTTATGGTTCACACTCACAGCCCAGGAGTAGTGGGAGCGAAAACCCCAGACTGGGTTGTCTGATACCCAGTCCAGTGCCTAAGACCAAGAGTCTCTGAGTCTCCAGAACATCACAGCCATTTTCCTTTGTCACTGGCTGTTTGCCAGGGTCTGGGGGACAGGCAAGCCATACCCTAAATCTGATCCTTCCCCTATACTCCCTTCTCTCCCTCTCCAGCCACTGGCTGGGCACAGCTGGAGCCTTCACCTGGTAACAAGGAGAGTAGGTTTATTTATAAAGCTCAGGCAAGAGTGAAACAAACTACTGGAGTCCCTCTTGACCCTTCAGGGCCCATCTGCCTGACACCCAGCATCTACCCCTTGGCTCTATGTCACTGCAGTGGGAGCTGCGGGTAACGCTAGGAGCTTCACTTGGCAGTTCACAGAGCCCGGATCTCTGGGAAAGACACACTGGATGGGCCAAGGGCCTGGTTTTGAAAGATGGGGTTCCCGTATGCTTGGTCAAGATGCAGTAGCCCCTGGAGAGGCCACTGCAGACAACACCCTTGTCCTTTCGTTCTCCCTGGTTAAGTGTTAGTTGTCTGGGAGGAGGTATGTGCTGATATTTGCAAAGCTGACTTCTGGGATTGGGGGCACTCACAAGGCCAGAAGCCGCTTTTGTACCCTTCCTCACTCCCTGTACCCACACATGGGTGGTGCCCTCCTACCACCCTCCATTTGTCCACACCTGGGCCCAGAATACACAGATGCTGGCTCCCTTTCTCGCTGTGACCCTATCCTTATGCAGTTATTTCCATCCACCATAAAAATGGCTTTGGGCAGGTGGGGAGGAGACCAGAGCTGGGCACAGGCATGAATCTGGGTGGCCGGGCGGTCAAGAGGCCTGGGCTCAAGCTGGGATGGTGAATACAGTTAAATTGCTGTTAATCTCCCAGCAATCAGGCCTTGAAGTGAGAGAACAGGAGGGGCACAGAACTCCCTTCATATTGATGGCTCCCCCTACCCTACCCCTCCACCCCCTATTCACAAGTCCCTCTCAGGGCTGGTGCTGTGCCCTTGGCTGCTGGGCATTTCCCCCAAGGAGATTCTCCTGTGTGGCATTGCAGGGAGCAGTGTGGGTTCCAGACACCCCTGGGTTAGTACCAGGGTGGGGAAACATGAGGACTCCCCTGGTAACAGCTGCTGAGAGCTGAAGACCCCAGAGTGACATCTGGAAACTAGGAAGGTGCTTGCCCTGCCAGATATGCCCACTGCCATTCCTTTTTTCCAGCCATGGAGTCCAGTGTGGGCTGGACTTGGGCATCTGTAACAGGAGCAGGACTGAAACCACAGGGTGGAATGGGGAGGGCAGGTGCCAGGCTAGACAAAGGCAGCTACCAACAAAAGCCTGGTAATTGCAAATCAGAGCCCTGGCAGCTCCTGCCCAAGAGGTCAAGGGATTCCCCCTCTGGCCCTTTATGCTAGCCCCTGGCTGAGAGCTCTCATCATAGGCAGTCCCCAAGCCTAGGCTGTGGACACCATGGTCTTGGAGCCTGAGAGGCTGTCTCCTCTGTGGTCCCTCTGCCCAGCTCCTCCTGCCTCCAGATCTCCCCTCCATTGCTGCACCCACACTTAATCCCCAAAAGCCCTCTGCTCTCTCCTTAGCTGCCCCTGAGGACTCTTAAAACAACCAGCCCTTCCTTCTCGAAGGTTCTGCAGCTCTATCAGTGGAGGGCAGGAGCAGGCACTAGGTTTGTAATGTGGGAATGCCTTGCATGTTCAGGTCACCCCAGACAAACCAAGGCAAGTCTAAGCCAAGGACAGTTGCTCCTCAAATCCCAAACCAGAGAATTTACAAGCTCAAGAATCCATAGAAGCCATTTCATTGAGCCCTTTCATCTCACAGAGAAGGAAATTGAGACTCCAAGAGAAAAAAGTACTTATTGAAGGTGACCCAGCAAGTCAGGGATTGATCTTATGTTAGGACCCCAAATCAAGAGAATTAAGGGCAGATTTTTATGTCAAAAGGACCTGAGTTTGGGTCCTGGCTACACAATTACCAGCTGTGTGACTCTGGACAAGTTCCATAACCTTCCTCAGTCTTTGTAAACTCATCTGACCAATGCACACATATACCCACAAAAGCAAACGAGGTGTCTCACACAGGGCCTGGTATATAGTCTGTATTCATCATGCAGTTGCTATTCTTGTTAACTATTATTGTTCAACAGTAGTGGGTTATTTAAGTGGACTGTGTATTTTAGGGTAATAATATGTGGGTTTCAGGTTTCCTTTCTTGGTGAGCTTTCACAAGACTAAATTTCTAACTAACTAGGAGGGTATAAACATTGCCTGCCTGGCCACAGGGGGATGGCCTATGACCTCTCAGGATTCCTTCCTGGAGTCCCCCCAATGTCACAGGCCCTGGAGCTCCCCCTACTGGTTCTACTGGAAATGTTGCTTGATCAGTAAACCCAGAATGCAGAGCAGGGACTCTGGTCCCACAGTAGCCCCCTCTGGGGTCCAGGGGTGTGTCATCCTAGTCATTCCCTTGATGCCTGGGGATGAAAGGGGGCAGCAGACCCTTGACTGAACCCAGAGACAGAACTAAGGACAGCACCATCTTTTCCCAAACCAGTCACCCCACCCACCAGATATCCTGGGTGGTCAGGCCTAGGCTGGGCTGAGGGCAGGAGACTCAGCCCTGATTGTGACATTGGATAAACCGCCTTTCACTGGGCCTTGGAGGCCCTATTTGTGTTTTCCTGCACAAGTCAGAGATCACTGTGGGTTCCTGAGTTCTTGAATTTCCACATACTAATGCCCTTCCCTGCAGAAGTGCAGGAGCACGAGTCCATGTGTGCACGTGTTTTAGCACATGAATGTCATGCGTGTGCAGGCATGTGTGTTGTGTCCATGTGTGCGTGTCCACATCACTTAACCTAAGGCTGTGTACTTTTGTCCTCTAAGGATCAAGACAAGACCAGGCCTCTGTCTACCCTGGCCAACTTGGCCATCATCATCACAGATGTCCAGGACATGGACCCCATCTTCATCAACCTGCCCTACAGCACCAACATCTATGAGCACTCTCCTCCGGTAAGACCCCCCTCGGCCCCTGTGGGACAGGCCCTGACTTGACATGTCCTGTGCATGACAGCGATGGGTGTCCTGGTACAAGAAAAACCCGACTCCTTCACACAAAACCCCACCTCACTTCATCCCCAGAGGGATCTGAGCGGCAAAGAACAAAGACTTGCTAGGGCAAGTGAAGGGGAGCAATGCAGAAAGGTTTATGTAGGGTGACAGGGACACCTTTGGGAAATCCAGCCTGGGCTGGAGAGTAGATCTGGACTCAGCCAGGCTCACCGAAATATCAGTGAGCTCAGCCAATAGGTCAGTCCACTTCTCTTGCCAACCAGCCCTGCAGGAGCGCTCACTGCCCCAGCTGCCCCTCTCAGCTGCTCAGGCTATAGGTTTCTCAAGCCCAGGTTATCAAGAGAGACACCTGATTAGCTGCGCTCATGATTTTGTGTCATCTCACAAGGTCATAGATCACCAGCCAGCCTGTAGATTGGCTGCCCTTGAGCCAAGTGTCCTCCTGTGGTTCAATCAGTTGTGACTGGGTGTCTTCAAGAACAAAACACATGCCTCTGCCCACTCAGCTGTGGGCCAGGCGAGCAATGACAGGCATCTCTTGCCTGGTAGCCATCTGTGCTTTTGTGCAAACTGGGATAAGACACCCGCTCTGGGCTGATAAATTAGAAAAAGGCAGCTTCTCTGGGCAGATGAAACCATGGACATGCAGCTTGGGGAGCAGCTCTTGTGGAAAGAAAAATGTGCCTTTCCTTTTGAGGGGACTCAGTGAGCTTAGAGGAAGGGTATGCGGCTTTGAGAGCAAAGTGGGACAGCCACCTGAATAAGTGTGTTCAGGGCCCCACCTGCACATCTGCACAGGCTTGCAGAATTGGGCACAAGCAAGAGATCGGCTTCCCTTGACCAGGCTGCAGACTGTGCCCCTGGGCGACCACAGGCTGGGGAGGCCAGACCTCCAGTTTGGAGACTCGGTCTGTCCTGACTGTCGCACTGTGCTTCAGGCTCCAGGTGTGCAGGGGTAGCCACTTCCTTCTTGGGCCTAATATGGACTGAAGAATCTAACAAGCAAGACACTTTCTGGCCTCCTATGGCAAGTGTCTGAAGCTACTTTAAGGGTAGAGGGGGAATCACAGTGCCTCCTGTCACAGCCTTCTCTTTCTTGGTGGTCCATGGACAGCAGAACTCCAACTTTTGAGACTGAAGACTGTTTCCTCCAAAACACCCTTGCTAAGCTCATGTCTTCTCAGCCCAGGAAGGCTTTCTCTGGCCTTTCAGGAGGCAAGCCCTCCCATCTGGCATCTGCCCCTGGACAACCCCACCCTAATTCTCAGTCCTCCTAAACAGCCTGCTCAACCTCTGCTTCTCTGATGGACCTAAAGTGAATCTTGGCAAAGTTGGGGTCTGCTGTGGGCATAGCACAACATGGGTGTTCAGAAAGTGTTTATGGAATGAATGAATGAATGAATGAATGAATGAATGCACACCCTGGTCATACCAGCCCTCTCACCCTGGTCATCACACCTCGTGCCTACTCACCAATCCAAAGACCATACATCTGTTGGTTTTCGGCCACCTTTGTCAGAATTATTTTTCCTGGCTTCATCCTCACTGGCCCACAGACATGGGCATCCCTCTCCCCTCATTATGGTAAAATTGACTCCCTGTGCTGCATAATTTACCACTAAATTATAGCCACACCTATTATGTTCACTGATGTGTAAATGGGTTACATTAGAGCCCCCAGTAATCAAAATGCCTGAGTCTCTGGAGCTTATCACAGGCTTCCTGTGGGTCTCCCAGGACATCATGCCCAGGACCAAATGCAGAGAAGATGGGTAAAGCCAACTTGTTGATTGACGTGAGGATGTGATGGTGGCTACCTTGGAGAAGGTCCCTGCACAGCCAGGCACTCACCTTGGCCAAGTCACCGTCTCCAAACTGCTTCCTCATCAGGAAGCGGGGCTCATGATGTCTACAGTAGTGCCTCTCTCGCCTGGGGGTACTTAGCACTCTCGAGTACAGTACCTAGCAATACCGGCATTGCAGGAGTTCAGTCCAGGTGGTTATGCCCTGGGGGTTCCCATCTTCAGCTTCATCGCAGAGTCCCAGTAGTCAGCAAGAGGGGTGCTGACAATGTGAGTGACCTCTGAGACCCTTCATTTATTTTTCTCTGTCGTGCCTGTATCGTAGCAGAGTAATATTAATTGTTTCAGATCTGCAGATCTGCAAGTTTATCCATTCATTCAATGTTCCATTCTTTTATTAAAAAACTAGATGTTTATTAAGCCCTTCCTGTGTACAGGGCCCTGTGCTAGGCCATCCCCTCTCCTCTCCAGATAACTGCCCAGGCTCCTGCTAGGGCAGCCCCTCAGGCCAGGCAAACAGGGACATTTGCTCCCCTCGGCTCCTGCTCTCCTGATGCTCAGTTTCGTCACATCTGATATGTTCTCTCTCAGGCTCAGGGATCTTGATATCTCTCTGCCTTGGCAGGGGGTTGTCTCTTTGGCCCCATGAGGACACTGAAGCCTTCCTTCCTTACTAAGTTGGGGGTTGGGGGCTCTCCGGGCACTGCCTGGCTCCCCGAATGCCACAGAATCATCTGTGTCCACACACCTCTGCCTGTCCCCCCTGTCCTCATGCCTGGAAGGAGCTTGCTCTCCAGTGTCCATCCCTCCTGCACAGCTGTTCTCCTCAGGCCAATTCCTGAGTACCCTGTGCCTGATCTTTCCAGGCTTCTGGTTTCTGTGCCTTGATCCAGGCACTTTGTGTCCCTTTACAGTGTGGAACGTGGATTGAACGCAGTACTGCGCCAGGGCTGAGGAACACCACAGGCTGCTCAGCCTCCCGGGCCGGAGGACCTGGGTCCCCATTCCCAGTCTCCCCTCTGCTGGCCCAGGGCCTCCATTCGGACCCTTGCCCACTCTCCCTCGCTCCCTTCTTTATCTACGGCTCCCAGCATGTATGCCTCTCTGTATCAGAGCATCAGGCCAGCGTGCCTCATCTAAAGTGTATATATTACCTAATAAAATCCTTCTTATTTGGGATTATTGCATCAAATTTTAATTTCCTCACTCGAGCAGCAGCATGTCATCCTGCCCGTCAGTGAAGGGCCGATAGAAGGTGAAAAGAGCGGATAAACTGCACAAATTACTGCCAGCCGATGCCTATCAGCCCTTTGACTGGAATTGACTGGAATTAAGAACTGAGAAATAGGATTTTCTGCCTCGGAATCTGCTGTGGCAGCTCCTGTCGGAAGTCCCCTCAGCCCCCTCAGGACTCCCCCCAAAGACACCTCCCCCTCCTGACACAGACTGCACGTCCACCTTGCAGGTCCTTAATCCTGTCATGGAAATAGGGGCGGAGTGGCCCCAGCCGAGCGGGGAGGGCGGGAGGTGGGCCTGGACGCCGAGGCAGGCAGAGCCCATCGGTTCCGGCTTCAGCTGCTCTTCTGGTCAGTGCCTTTGGACAGAGGCAGGCCTCAGAAAGCAGGGGAGATGCACATTCCTTCTAGAGAAGTCCCAGCTCCTCTGGACTTTGCCCCAATGTCCCACTGGTAGTAAGCCTCATAGGTGAGGCTGCCTCTCACACCTCACCCACCCCTCGCCCACCCCTGGCACACCCACCTGGGCCCACCCCAAAATTGCCCTCCATGCGCCAGGCACCTCAGCTTCTGTCAGATGCTCACTGCAATTCCAGGCCCCAGTGAATAGCAGCAGGCACCTGTATAGCATTTGCTGGGTACCAGGTGCTCTTCCAAGTGCTTTATGTGTGTCAGTTGCTGAGGGGTGGGAACTGTTATTATACCCATTTTACAGATAAGGAGAACAAGGCAGGCAGAAGTTAAGTAACTCAAAGGATTCAAACGCAGGCAGTCTGGCAATAGAGTCAAAACCCTAACCCTCTTGCTGTATTGCTCTTCCCACCGCAAGGAGCCGGGACCCCCCAGACCCAGTACCTTTAGCCTTTCTGGGGGTAGCCTATTTCCCACCGGGACTCCTTGCAATGTGAGTTCCTGTGAAGGGAAGAAGCCCATGTCAGGGTGAGCCCTGTCTCTAGCACTCCTGAGCCTGCCCACCTGCTCTCCCTGCCATGCCCTGGTACACCCCCAGCTGGGGTCCCTCTCTGGAGAGGCAGAGCCCCAGTGAGGAGCCCAGCTCCAGGACAGGCAGAGGCCTCACTTCCCATCTCCTCGTCTTTGGAAATAAGTTTCAGTATATTGAAAATATAATCTGAAACAAGATCCGTGGGTTCCCAAGAGTCCCCATTCCTCCCTGTTAATTCCTTCTCATAACATTGTCAGTCTTCATGGCTGCACCTGTATTAAAAGCTCAGAGTTTTATTAAAAATGGATTTATTTACCCAAAGAGAGATGAAATCGCAAACTTTGTCAGGGACCTTTTAGATCTGACTTTGTGGAAGCTCAGGTGTGGCTTTTCCTGTGGAGAACCAGCCTCCTTGTTGCCTGGTCCTGGATTGCCTGCTAGACCCCTCCGAGCCCTGCTCATCCAGGACTCCAGGCAGCCAGGGCAGGAGTGCCCACAGGAAAGGTACACACAGGGCTATGAGGACTGAGGGTTCTTTGGCCACCAAGTCCCCTCTTTGCACAGGCCAGCAATGCCCATTTCCCCCAACCCCACAATCCCTCAGCAGACCAGGGCCTTCCTAGGGACCCTCATGCCAGAACATGTGTGGGTCCCAGGCCAGATGGGTCTGGAAAAAGGGAGTTGTCCCCAAGTCCAGAAAGCCTGTCCTGGCAGCTGGAGCTATTGGCTAGAGTCCTACACCCTCAGGACCTCCTCCTGGGGACAAATCCAGGCCTCTCCTAAGTGAGGAGGGATCCCAGGAAGAGCTCTCTGTAGGGTGATGTTGGGAAGCTATTAGTGTATACCCTTCAGGTCTAGCTCAGTGCTTCCCAAATGACCTCCCACTGCTCCCTTGGTCTGGGCTGTTGACAAACGTTACTTGAAAGAGCCTGTCTTCAGATTAGCAAGTCGGGGGACAAAGGTTAGCAGGTTTCTTCACCACTTTACTACTTCCTGGAGCCTTACCCACAATAATGCCCATTGCGCATCTCCAAGGGAGGTGTGGGATACCGACGCTTTCCCAAATTTGACATGAGTTCGTGCTTGTAAAGTGCTTAAGCTGTAAGCACTGCAGCAACACTTTCACAAGCAGCCGTTACCATTCCTGAAACAGACCTGCGGCAGAGGCCTGCAGCATGGCCTGGCAGGCAAGAGCCTTTGGGAACCGAAGTACTTGAATTTGAATCCTGGCTCCATCACTCACTTGGAAAGGCTACTTAACTTTTGTTCCTCAGTGTCCGCTTCTGTAAAATGGGGCTGTCTGGTAGCTGTGAGGGGGAAATGAGCCAGTACATAGAAAGCATTTGCAGCAGTGACAGGCACAGTGTGGGTGCTCCATACAGGACAGCTCCTGCTGCAGCTGGTACTTCACAGGCTCAGGCACAACTCAGGTCCTCAGCACCCACTTCGTGAGATGCTCATCTAACGGCGTCTTTCTCTGGCTTCTTCAGAACAGTCTCTTTCTCCCAGGGGATCTGACCAGAGCTGCTCTCCCTGCAGAAGGGGGCGGGGGGGGCTGACCTGTTTTCTGCGCAGCCTTGGCCTTTGGACTGTGTCCCTCTCTCTGTGCGCGTCACTTCTCCTGGAACATCCTCACCTCTCAGCCTAACCTAGAGGTGTTCTGGATTGCTGCACCCCTGCGCTCCAGGAGAGGGTGGAGAGACAGCCGTGCAGGGCAGCATTGGCTGGGGAGGAGGAGGGGGTGGACCAGCAGGAGTTGGAGGGGAGGCACCTTGCACCCCAGGGCCCCACCCTCCAGATCAGAGGGCCCGTATCTGGGAACAAGCCTCTCGCCACAGGAAAAGGTGCTCAGATGGGGATGCTGGGTGCAGCATGCAGGATTCAGCCTTCAGCTGATGAATGGGTGAAAGGCACCAAGGCCAGGGGGCCCTTCATTATGCAAGCAGATGTCAGGGTTGATATTTCTCTAGGGGACAGGGACAGGGCTATCCTGCTGTCCACCATGCAGGGAAAACTGCAGCCTGGGCCAGGCCTGAGGCAGGTATGGTGGGCAGGCGTGGCCGGCTGGACAGTGGTGTGATAGGGCCTGAAGAGCAAAGTGAAGGCTGTTCTGAGGAAAGGGGCAACTCAGCAAGTGGTGGTGATATTAGGATCCTCTCATTCATTCATTCATTCATTCATTCATTCATTCATTCACTTATTTAACCAATCAACTGACACTTGAATGTGCCCATTCAGATGGATCTCTTCTTAGAGAGTTCAGTGTTTCCACACCCCTGCCTGTGCTGTCTTTTACCTGGAGCACCTTCCTCTTTGTTTTCTCTCCCTGGCAAGCTCCTACTCATCCTCTGTGACCCCACTCTCAATGTCACCACACGTACAACCTTTTGCCAGCTCCTCCAGGTGGACTTCTGCACTTTGGGATTCAATTCTATATCTAAGCACCCCATATGTGTGCAGTGTGTCTATGCATATGTCCTTGACCCTTTGCCACAGACTCTGTGCTCCCAAGAGCAGGGACCCCTGAATCCCCATCGTGGTAGTTGTAGCTCCTGACCCCGGCTCCTCCAGTGCTGCAAGGAGAATAAATGGGGTCGTGAACAGAGCCATCTGAGGTAGGAATTGCTGGTTGCAGTGCTGGATGGGGCCTGGTTCATAGGGCTCTGGTGGCCTCCAGGGTTGCCACAGTCATCCCTGCAGATACTCACCTTCAGGATTTATGTTGCTTTCATTCACAGAGTAATTGGTCAGTGACATTCTCCTTTACTTAGGTTCTAGTGAAATCAAGGCCCAAGGGGTTTTGCTGTTACTCATAATAAGGTGGGGCAGACTGAGACCAGAGAGGTTCAGCAACCTTTCCAAGGTCACACAGCAATTTGATGGGTGATTGAGATAGGAACTAGATCTGTTATACCCTGACTGGCTGCCCCTCCATCAGCTCTCCTTTCCTGGGTGGTCCAACCAAATGATGGGAGATGGGAAGGTGAAAGGGGAATGAGAGTATCAGCAAGATTTGCCTCTCCAAAGAACACAGGTGTTTGCCTGGGGGCCTCATTGTATGTCCCAGGGATAATGGGAGCAGCTGAGGCCTGAACACAGCACCCACTTCCTTGACTGGCCTTGCCTCAGGGCATGCAGCTGGGAGAGAAGCTGCAGGGGTAGAGAGCTAAAAAGGCAGAGGGCAGCAGGGTGGGGGCTGTGCAACCAAACTCAAGTCTCCCCTCTCTCCCTCCCAGGGCACGACTGTGCGAGTTATCACAGCCATTGACCAGGATAAAGGACGTCCCAGGGGGATTGGCTACACCATCGTCTCAGGTAAGGCCTAGGCTTTCCCTGGTCCCTCACCGCCATCCAGGAAGAGCCGCTGCAGGAGTGTCAGGCTCGGGGGGTGCTGAGGAGAGGTCCATGGGTGTGTGGGACAGTGATATGGGGGGACCTGCCCCCAGGGACAACTCTGGCCAAAGGACCTGGCAAGGGGACTGACTGCATTAAGGAGGAAGGAGCAGGGGAAAAGGAGAGGAGCATGGGATGAGGCTAAGGTGTCTGGGGCTGCTTGGGTGATGCTGGGGGGCAGGAGCGTGTGCCAGTGTCCAAGGTCTGAGGCATCTGGGCACCGAGGGTTCCTGAACCTAGATCATTGGTGACTCCCATCCAAACTCCTGTAGCCCTCTGGGTTTTCTTCGTTTTCCTTTCCTTACTTGATGAAAATGTAGCAGTTTTGACATTATTTTAGAACAAATACAACTGCAGCTTTGGCTGGTTTCATGTTGCTTTCACATTTCTGACCACTAGCAATTTATGTGTCGTCTGGACAATAGCGGGACAGGCCCATAAGCCCTCCTCTCCCACCCTGACTTCTGGTTGAGCAGAGTAATGACCAACTACAGAGAAGGTTCTGGGTAATGGATTCCCTGACCCATGTTTCCACCCAAAGACTGACTGAAGTAGCAGCTCCGCTTGACTGTCCCAGCGCTAGGTGGCTTTGTAGTACAGAGCTTGTGAGACCTCCATGAGAAGCTGCTCACTCACTCACAGATGCTGGTTCTGTTCCTGTCCTCCTGTCCCTGCCCACACATGGCTTTCCTGCTCTACCCATGAGGCAGTGAAGGGTCAGCTTGGCACACGTGGGAATGCCAGGCCGATAGCCAAGAAGATGGCAGGCCACCAGACCAGTGGCCACCGCATCCCCCCTCTCTACCATACCCCCAAGGATAGGGAATGGCATTTGGGGGACATTTTCTTCCTTAAGTTCAAAGACACCAAGGTGTAGTGATCAAGAACATAGAGGACGGATTCTTGAGCATATTGTCTTGGGTGTGTCTCTATATCTCAGTTTCTCATCCATAAAATGGAAGCAATAAGAGTACCTACCTCGGTGGTTCAAAGGTCAGAAGACAGTATATGTAAAGAGCTTAATTAACATATGTGTGGTATTTTGTGTTAGCTGTTATTATTACTGCTTGCAGCTAATAATACCCTTGGGAAGCTGGGGGTTTGCTGGTGGGAAGGAGACCCCTCACATCTTTGTAAATGCAGGAAATCAGGGGTATTATGGGCTCCCTGTGACCGGTAGCTGCCAGCATGACTACTATTGTGCCTCTAAGCCCAGGGGACCCAGGACCCAGAGCAAATGCCAGACCAGCTCATGTGCAGAGCAGCAGCAGCGTGGGTTTGGGCTGCTGCTCCCTCCACCCTGCTTCCCCATTCTGATACCAGCAGAGAGTAAACCCCAACATGTACTTGTAGAATGAATGAATGACTGTTACTCTAGGACAGTGGGTTTTCAAAGACTAGTGAGAATCGTCAGGGGCTCCTACCAAAAATGCAGAGTCCTTGGCACTGACAGAGACTCTCATTCTGTAGGACGGGTGGTGATCAGGCATGGTCCTTATTCGCAGTGCCCCAGGTGGTTCAAATGCAGGTGTTCCTTAGGCCAGGATGTAGGCATGTTGGTCCTAGGAAGGAAGCAGCTCGACAGGAGGCAGAGTCCCCTGGGAACTGGGGTCCTCTTCTGGTGGGCAGAGGAGGAGGGTGGCCCTGGGTGCTGCTGGCCTCCATGAATTTTTCAAACTGGAAAGTAAAGCAAGTGCCTCCTGGTGACAAGGAACTTGCTCTGGAGATCAGAGAGAACACCCTTGAGCCCCAGGTTGATGGAGTCAGGGGGCCAGAATAAGGTAGCAGCAGTGACAGGGACACCTGGCTGAGTGAGGTATTTATTGTCCCCTCATCTCATTGCCTCTGGGCTGAGGAGCAGGGAACCAGACCGGAAATTCCTGCAGTGACTCTGGGAGGCCATTCTGCAGGGAATTGGTCCATTCCAGGTCAATGCTGGGTGCCAGGCTGACTGTCCCTGACCCCAGGTCTTCTCCAACTTTTAAAGATGGCCCCAGCCATCTCTACCTCCTGCCCCTTCCCTTGGAGCAGGAAGCTAGAGGGTGGAGCTGCTGAGCCTCTGGTGTCTGAGCTGGGCTTGGAGCTTAGGATCTGGGGACAGCTGCCTGGGGCAGCATCCTATGAGTGTCCAGCAACATACTCTCCTGGGCGAAGTCCAAAGTGCAAACAACAGAATGAGAAGGGAGACTCAGGATGTGAAACTGCAGGTAGGGGATGTGTCCAGGGGTGGGGTAGGGGGTGCAAGAGGTAGAAACTTCTAGAAGTCCTGGAGCACTTAGCATTGCTTTATAGGATTCCCACTGCCAGCACAGATGTCCCTTGGGGGCTTTTAGAAAGGATGACAAATGGGCTTCCTCTCACATGCCAGCTTTGATTGATTGGTAGTGGCTGCCTGAAGAGGACCATGAAGCCAAACAGGCTGAGTGCTGTGTTCAGTTGGTAGAACCCGCTGTGGGTGTGGAAAGAGAAAGAACCATACTGACACATGTTTGCCATCCTTGGTAAGATGGCACTTGGACAACAATCACAGGGTAGCCTCTGTGGTCCTGTGTTTGTCACTGCTCGATCCCACCCAAATCCTTTCTGACAGCTTCGGGAAAGGGCAGGCAGCCCTTCTCTTTTCTTCCCTCCCCACCCTTAGCGCCTGGTTCACCTGCTTGCCACCCACCTGTGCCTGCCCGCCCTTCTCCTCTGGCCCTGGACTGGCATAATCTCCCTGCAAGCCAGCCTCAGTATGAGCCTATAGCAGGCAGATGGGCAGGAGGGCAGAGTCCCCAGGGGAGCAGGTGACAGAAGGCTAGGACTTGGCCTTGTCTCTATTTCCCTTGGCCAGTGTAGACACTGCTGCAAAGAATACTGTCTGCCAAGGATCTGGCCTCACACACCTGCTTCTCTTGGGAGACGCAGCCCTTTCCTGAGAGGCTTGGCCAGTTCCCGTTTGGCATGAAGCAGGAGGAAGGGATGCCCACAGGGGTACCTTCATGCTGACTGTCCCAAGCTGGGCCTGAGTGCCTGGCAGGGCCTGCTCCAGCCCTAGGTGCTCTGGAACCATTTTCATTTGAAAGAGAGAACAAAGAGCCTCTGGGGCTCTCAGAGCCAGGTGGGAGTCCTTAGGGCCAATGTGGGTGCCCAGGTCTCCAGCTGCCTCCAGAGCCTGGGCAGGGGGTGGCTCAGTCTGCACATGGATGAACACGGGCCTGAGCCCATAGTGACCCAGGGCACGTGGTTAACCTGCCTGGCTCCCCTGGGCCTCGTCCCCTCCACGCTGTTTATCAGCCCTGCAGCTGGGGGATTTATGTCTGCACACCCATGCTTTCCCCATTACTAATGACCCCTCTGTTTTGCCAAGAACAAAGAGGCCTTCAGAGGTAAGTTATGGCTTTATTGCCATCAATTTGTTCTCAGCCTCTCGTGGCCAAACTGAGGCTGAAGAATGACAGAGTTCTTTCCCATAGAGAACCTGGCATGGGCCCCATCATCTCCCTGGGCCTGTGCCTGTCCTGCCACTCTCCAAGGGCACCACTTCCTCTGGGGCCCAGCCAAAACAAGGCTCTGCAGCCTCCATCCCCAACAGCCAGCCCAGCCTGTGGTCTGAACAGACACCTCCTCTGCCACACAGTGACAGTCCTGCTTCGAGGGACAACCACGTCCCACTTCCCTGCAGAGCACTGGACTTGGAGTCCAGAGTTGTGGGTTTGACGCCCAGCTCTGCTGCCTGCAGCAGTGTGTACAAGCAAGATGCTTTGCCCCTCTTAACACCATAATTCTCATCCAGCGAACAGGGTTAATAATCTCCATGGTAGATAAGATGGTGCCAGAGAGACTCTAAAGGGCCATAAAATATTAAGTATTATTAATTATCAAGGAAATATCAAGGCCAGGGGTCCCTGGGAGTCCTATTCACTCATTTTCTCCTTCACTCATTTAAAGAGAAATGATTGAAAGTGCAGGCTTTAAGGCCACTGTCCAGGGAGGTGGCCATAGCTGTGCTGGCCAGTACAGTTGCTATTGATTATTGAGTACTTGACACGTGGCTGGTTGGAATTAAGGCGTGCTGCAAATATAACCCACAGCAGTATGCAAAGACTTAGTATGCAAAACAGATTGTAAAATATCTCAGTAATAATGTCTTATATTCATGACATGTTGAAATGATATTTTAGATACACTGGGCTAAATACAACATATTAAAATTAATTCACCTTTATAGTGGCTAAAAGAGAATTTAAAATTACACCTGTGGCTCACACTCTATTTCTATGGGTAGCTCCATCCCTGAATTAGACCGTCTTGCTTGCCTTCCACCACTGACCGGCTGTGTAACCTGAGCATCAGTTTCCCAGTCTGTAAATGGAGGTAATAATAGCCTGGGCCTCACAGGGATGCTATCAGGACTCAGTAAACTGGGACATGTTAGTGCTCAGGAGAATGCCTGAACATAAAGTAAATGCTCAACAAACGGGGATCTTGATATCTACTCACAGTGGTTTGAAGGTCTTCTAACCTCATGCTAATGAGGGCTGAGACCTATGCTAATGTCCTGAGGGCTGGGGCAGGGGGAGAGGGGAGGTGGGAGAACTGTATTGGCCTCAGGAACTTGCAGTGTGGCAGGGAGACAGACTGTGATGCCCTGGTGGGTGGGACACTGTGAAGAGAAGCCTGGGCTGTGTTGGTAATTGTTGACATGGAGTGATGGCTCTCAGGGGGATCCATTAGACTATTTTCTCTACTTTTGTGTGTGTTTGAAAATATCCATAATTAGAAGTGAGAAAGAATTTATGGGAGGGGGTGCCTCCCCCAGCCATCACTGGGGTGAGTAGACTCACAGAGTATCTGAGCCACCCACTGACTGGTGAGCTGGAGTTAGCCGGGAATGGTAGAGGGAGGGTTGTTGCAGGCAGAAGGAGCAGATCCAAGAGTAGGAGAGAGCGTGGCATGTTCATGGAACTGCAGTAATTCAGTGTGGCTGAGCGCAGCACACAGGGGAGGCCACAAAGAGAGGGCGGCCCCAGCCATGCAGGGTGCGGAATGCCAGGCTCAGAACAATGCCCGACCTTGGCCCCAAGGGCAGCAGGGAGCCAGTTCAGCAGGAAAGGGATGTGTTCAGAGGAGTGTTGGAGGAGGGCAGGAGGGAGCAAGCAGACCATCAGGGAGGTTGCCCTTAGTGTCCCGTCCCCAGCTAGCATCACAGTGAGGGACCCAGAGACAGAGCCTACGGAGGCCATGCTGACAGGACGTTGCTGGTGGGACAGGCGATGTAGGTGCAGGAGGAGTCCAGAACAGGCTCTTGGCCTGAGGTGCCTTTAAAGCCCCCTTGGTCAGGGAAGTTGCTTAATTTAATTCCCAACTACCGTTTGTTTCAGAGAGGCGTCCTCTCTTCTCAGCATAGTGACCTCAAGTGAGTGATTGAAACTCTTGAAGCATCAGTTTCTCCATCTCTTAACTGGGGCCGATGGTATCTTTCTCACAGAGCTGTGAAAATAAAAGTAATTGAAACCATTATATAAAGTGAGTGGCGTTGGGTGAGTGGGTACCACAGGCCAGCGCATAGTAAGCCCTCGACAGATGTCAGCCTTTTCCCTCCTTTCTACCACCCATCAGGTATGGGGAAAACTAGCATATGTCATGCCATCAGAAATCCAAATTGCTTGCTGTGGCCACTCTTACCTGTCGCCAAGCCAGGCTCACCCAGGTGGCCAGGAGCCCTGGTTGCAGGCTCTCTCAGTCACCCCAGAAGCCCCACAGCCCAGGATTCGGTCCTGCCATCATCTTCCCATAAGCACTGGATTTTTCGTCTTTCCTCAGTCACCTGGCATAGGGAACCTTCTACCAAAGGCTGTGGAGCAGTGGTTCTCAAAGTGGGGGCCACGGACCACCAGCAGCAACACCTGGGCACCTGTTAGACACGCCAATCCTCAGGCCCCACCCCGAACTACCGAGTCAGGGAGCAGGGCCTAGGGACTCATTTGAACGAGCCCTCTGGGGGTTCTGACTCTGAGTCCTTTGTCCTGGGCTGGAAGCGCTTTCATTTTCCACAAATACGAGACAGATGAGTTCTGTCGCTTGCTTCTCTCCTTCTCTTAATTGATGCCACGGACTTCTGTCTGGTGCCAGGAGAGCCCTTGCCACCTGGGGTAGGAGGATTTGGTGAGCGAGCCCAGGCTAGCACTTTCCACTTTGTCCGGTGTGACACCCCCCTCAGCCCTGCCACCACTCCACTGTCCTCTCTGCAGGCTGAAGAGGCCTAACCTGTCCCGTCACCCAGGCCTTGCAGCCCACATCCCTTTCTCCATCTGACCCCGCTTCCTTGGCCCTCTGCAGCTCTGCAGCATCCCCCAGGGTGAGTGGGGGAACCCCATTTATTGGGTGCCCACCATGTACCAGGCACTGGCTGAACATGTTTGTCCCCACAATAGTGCATGAGGGAGACAATTACTCCACTTGGAGACAAGGATACAAGGCTCAGAGGGTCTACAGAGATTGGCCAAGGGTCCCAGCTACTAAGCAGAAGAGCAGGGACTTGAACCCAAGTCTCTCCAGCTCCAAAATATACCAGTTTCCTTGACAACAGTGGTACAAAGTATGGTCCCTGGACCAGCAGCAGCAGTATCACCTGGGAATTATCAGAAATGCAAAATTTTGCACCCTACCCTAAACCTACTGTGGGGTCCAGGCGATGCTGACACTGCTGGTCTGGGGACCACACTCTGAGAAGCGCTGATCTAGAACACTATGTGTTGTCAGTAGGGGAGATACTTCCCCCGAGGGGGTGGCCATTTGTCCTGAGGGGTGAAAGATACCTATCTTACTCTTTTTATGTATAAAGCATAGGTATACGTTGTATCCGTGGTTTTGAAATGTCAGGCGGGTGGTGGGGAAGTGCTTAGGAAGTGTCTCAAATGGGGGGGGGGGGGCATAATGAAAACCGGGTTGAGAAACACTGGCCTAGAATAAAGAACCTGTGACAGGATCAGCCGAAACCCCCGACTCCCCCTTGAAAAGCAGAGGTTTCACCACCTGTCTCATGAGGACCTGCCCAGGTACATTGGTGAAGGACAGAGCCCTCACTCCACTCTCCAGATTTTACTTTTAATGCTGCCAAGTGAGGCAGTTCCTTGAAAATACTCTGAGTGCTTTGAAGTGAAGGCTGCATTTGTGTGTGTGTGTGTGTGTGTGTGCGTGCGTGTGTGTGTGTGTGTGTGTGTGTGTGAAGAGAGGGCGAATAATCAGATACAGTCAGATTTGCACAAACCCACACCCCCCACATAAGCCAGTAACTGAACCAGGCCCTCGGCCACGGCCTGGTGGGGGGCAGCTATCACTGGAGACCATCGTCTGAAGCACATCAAAGCCCTCGTGATTAAGCTGCGTGGCATTTTCCTCCCCCCAGAGAAGTGAAAACTCAGGAAAAAGCAGATATGCTTTGGATATCTGAGTTGCATGCCAGAGCTCCTGTGGGGTAGCACAGTGGGTGCCTGGAAGCCCCAGAAGCTTCAGGGCATCTGGCCGGGCACAGGGGAAATGGCCCACCTGGCCGAAGCCCAGAGGGGGCCTAGGAGAGGTGAAGGGCACATCAGAGTCAGGCAGAGGGGCCAGTTGGTGGAGGGCAAGAGAAGGCAAGAGAAGTGGGTTCCCGAGCGGAGCTGGGGGCGGTGAGCACGGGGTCATCAGAAGAGTCATCCCCGGGAGTTCTGCGTGATGGGAACAGGAAGCACTGGCACGAGGGCAGTCAGCTTACGGGCTGCTGCACAGTCTAGGGGAGGAGCAGTGCGGTTGATGTGGAAACGTACAGGACGAGTCAGCAGGCTCTGCTGACACACTGAAAATAGATGGTGCAAGAAAAGGAGGAGACAAAGAAGCTTCTAACGTCTGAGTCTAGGTTTCTGGGGTCCTGGTGGTGGCCTAGGCAGAAAGGGACATATTCATAAAGAAAGCTGATCTATTGGACCCATGTCTGCACATGTGCCAGAACCCCCCAAGCCCACACCAATTCAGACATCACTAACTGATCCCCGCACACTTTCCCACTGAGCCTGGATGGGCCACCAAGCCTTTTGTACCCAGTCCCCTGCTGCCACTAGCAGTTGCTAGGCTTTCTCTTTAGAGCTGGAATGAAGTACCCAAGGTTTATCCCTTTGTACCTCTAGGCTTTCTTCTTTCCAAAATATCAAGGGACAGTGCTTCTGGAGAGTTTTTTATATTTAATTATATGAATACACTGGCATATTATCTAGAGTTGTCTCCCACCCCCATACCTAAACAACAATGAAATAAACCACCAACACTACAGTCCTCCTGATGAAGCACAGGAGAGCCTGCCCTTCTTTCTCCCTGATATCTCCGCCTCTGCTCAGCTTCTCTCCAGCTCCAGCACTCTGTGCACACCTTGTGATGAGCCAGAGAGTCCTGCTCTGTGTTCTCCCTCCCTCCTTTAATGACGCCCTGTCTGCTCTTTGTTGGTGGCTTCCTTCTTCTTTCCCATGAATAACAGTGGTCGGTGGACTTTTAAAAGGTTTCACTGCCACAGAGTCTGAGGCCCTCCGTTTCTGCATCTCCTCTGTCCCACACGGGCAGGAGTCTCTGTCCCTTGCTTGTGACACTATATAGCTTCCTGGGTACCCCATGTACCCCAAGACCTCCCCCTTAGGCCCAACCAGAACCTCTTCTGCTATACCTTTCATCCACATGCCCAGGTGGGCAGGGAATGGACCTCAGCTCCACTCAGGGAACCAGTCCTCTTCAGGTGTGCCTGGGGGCCCCTAGACAGTCATGGCTGGGGGTGATTCTAGTTCATGGTCAGAAGTTACTTGGGGGGACCTTCTAGGCTGGTTTCTCTATGTCAGCGTGTATTTGTCTTATTTTAAAAGTTGGCTTTTTTCTTTTCTCTTCTCTAATATAACTGTTTTGTATTGGATTTCCCAGGGCTTTGAGATCTATGGAGAATTATGAAATTGGCCGACATCTATTTTGTATTTTCTCTTTCTCTCTTAATTTGACATACCCTAGGCACACAACTGATTTCAACCTTGGTTCATGTGTGGCCCTCTTTAGTTTCATTATTAATTTTTAGTAATATTGTGGACACCTGTGAACTCACCAGCCAACCCAAGAGCTAGACCGTCACTCATACCTTACATCTGCCTTGGTCCCTCCTCCAGCCCAGCCCATCTCCCTGTCCACATACCCATATCTTTTAATCTTGCATTTTTTCATTCCCTTGCTTTAAAAAATATTTTGTCATATATATGTGAATGACATATTGCTTAGATTTAGTTGTCTCTGAACTTTATTTTAAAATTACCATGTTATGCACAGTCTCCTAGGACTTGTTTTCTACTGAATATTATATATCGAAGATTCACCCATGTTTTTTGGTATCATTTGTTCATTTTTGTTACTACATATTATTCCATTATGTGAAAATACAACAGGTAACCCATTTTCCCTTCGATGGGTGTATGGATTGACTTTTGCTATTACCAACTGTGCTGTGAACATCTTGTATGTCTTTTTCTGAACACATGTGAGAGTTTGCCCTGAGCTACATACATCGTCTCTCACCGCCCCCCCGCCAACCCCAGAATGTGGCTGGCCAGAGTCATTTCACAGATGAGGAAGCTACAACTCACAAAGCTCATGAAATGTGCTTAGGGTCACCAGCACATAAGCGGTGGGCCCAGGATTCAAATCCAGATATTCAGTCCAAGAAACCAAACAATTTGTGTCAACCATGATCTGCATGCCAGACTGGAACCCTAGGATATGTTCATTCATTCATTCAGTTAACCAACAAATGTTAATTGAGTGCCTACTGTGTGCCAAGGCTGCATGCTGGACCCTGGGGACCAGCTGTGAAGGGAAAGCCGCTCTCACTGCCCTCATGGAGCTTGCATTCTAGTGGGGAAGAGAGAGAAGTCAGCAAAGTCAGTGTTTGCAGACTGTTAAGCATCAGAAAGGAAATACCAAGGCAAGGAGCAGGTAACTGGGGTGAGGAGCATTAGGAAGGGGGATAAGGAAGGCTGGCTGGGCTAGGGAGACTTCAGTCACCTGCCTCAGTCTCCCTAGGCTGTGGATATGGGAGGAGATTTTGTCCCTCCCACCTCAGAAAAGGTCTCAGATATTTAGGAGGCTTTGAACCTGAGATGAGCCCCTCTAAGCAGCTCAGATTCCTAGCTCCCTTTTTCATCTAGCGCCCTGGTTGACTGCTCAGCTTTCAAGGCAGCCCCCAGCCGGGGCTAATCTGAAATAAAAGTTTTTATTTATCTAGCTTGATACCCAGTGCAAGGTTAAATCATACAAGAGCAAAAGCAATAAAAGAGAAAGATTAAGCGTAAGGCGCCGTCTTAGGCATGCCCTTTTGCAATATGGTAACAAAGATATTAAGCCTGAAGTCACCCACAACCCCACACTGCTGTTTCCTGTCTCTCTGAGCTCAGCTCAGCTGGAGCAGGAAGGAGGAGGAGAGGATGGGGGGGGGGGGGCACAGGAGGGAGACACCCTGGCGTGCCCTGCAGAGAGGGTGAGGAAGCAGATGGAGTTCTACTAGCTCAGCCCATTGGCCACCTCCTGCCCCCATGCAGCTCTGATTCATGACTTCCCAGGGGGGACAAAAAATTGTCGACATCTGCACCTACATTTTTGTTAGTGTTTCCTTGTCATCGGTATTTATTGTGTGCCTGCTATGGGCAAGGCACCCTGGGGAGAGAGACTGTAGAAGAAGCCTTAGTCATACCCCCTTCTTATGGCCAACCTGGCTCAAGTCCAGGTGATCGGAGCAGGTTATTTCTCCTGTCTGTGCCTCAGTCTCCTTATCTGTAAAATGGGAATATTAATGGGTTTATGTAAAAGAATTATGGTCTGGTTGATGACCAGTACATATAAGATACTAGGGTTCCTCAGCGTGTAGGTGGTAATGGAGCCTCTAAAAATACAAATGTCCCCAGCTCGTGCCTGTCCTCCCTGCCCCTCAAACCCAAGACTTCCACTCTCTGTAAAATCTCCAAGTGTTTCAGAGCCTCCTTGGGGTTGGAAGGAGGCTATTCCCATGTTTTGTTTAACTGACCTGGGCTTTTGCCCCTGACCCCTTGTGGGTGTCCCTATGTCAAGCCACTGGAGGAGGGTAACTCATCCTGGCCCCTCCAACATCCCCTGGACACTCCATGACCCTGGAGCATAGTGGATCATGGGCAGACAGGGACGACTCCTCTCCCCTCTGGCTCCAGTCTATAGCCCTTCTCTCTGTAGGGCCCATAGGGCCACAGGGACACCATGCCACCCTCTGCACCCCCATCTCTTTTACAGGAGCAATTTAAACCAAGAAAGGGAGGGACCTTTCTTTTAGCCAAAATGTCAGCCCACCCACCAGTTCACCACACATGTCCAGTGTAGGTCCCAGGAAGAACCCAGCTGTAAAAGTAATTCAGCACAAAGCCTAAGCATGGAGGAAATAGCAAATACTTCAGATCAGGAAAGGAAAGGCGGTCTCAAGGGATGACTGGAAAGACCGTGAGGAAGGGAGGAGCCCCCAGCCACAGGGCTGGGGGTGAGCACACACTCAGGGGGCCTCCAGCGCAGCATAAGACTCACTGGGAAAGCTTCAACCACCAGGCTGAGGAGTAACAATAACAGCAATAGGAGCGAATACGTCTGGGCTTAGGCGCAGATCAGAATGCTTCCACCCGCATCAACTCTTTAGTCCTCCCAATAAACCCCATGAGCTCAGAGCTACTATCATTATCCCATTTTCCAAATGAGGAAACTGAGTCCCGCCTCCCCAGGGCCACATGGCTGGTGGGAGGTGAGCAGGTTGGCTCCAGAACCCGCACTCATCCAGCGCCTCTGGCCTCTCCCCTCCCCCTGCCCTGAGCACTGGATGGTACCGCCCAGGTTTGGGAGTCACCCGACCCAGCTCTGGGCTCTGCCGTCTTTCTGCGCCCCTGCAGCTTCTCCCTCTGCCTCTCTGTCAAGTGCTCTGCCTGAGTCAATTAACTGGCTGCCCCATTCAAATATTTGACCAATATCCTGGAAACAGAGATTTCAGGGCAGATATTTTCAGACACTGATTGAAGTGAACAAACATTCTGGCACAGAATAATTTATTGCTCATAGTCTTACTCTGCTGGGCTCTGCTCCATCCGACCCCCCTCCCCAGGGAGTTTCTGTTGTGGGGAAGTGGGGTGGAAGCAGGCTGCCTGTGTTTCCCAGCTCGCTGCCCCTCCCGGCCCTCCCGCTGCCAGGGCAGGAGGGCCCCGCTCTGAAGGACCACATCAGTGCAATGCTTTTGAATCAGTGCAAGTAGAGGCTGAAGGGCACTTCACAACAACGTCCAGCAGAGCAAGGGTTATTTTAAAGGAGCCAGTGACTGGTCTTTCCTCACAAGGACAGTGGGAATCTTAAATGTCCACAAGAACAATTTAGTTGAGGCTTAGGGAGCATTTTGCAAATGGGAACTTGAGTCCTGGGATGCTGTTGGTCCTCTCAGACATCTGTAGGGACAGGAGAATCGCCTGTTCATGATAGCAGATGCTTATCAAGGTCTCGATAAGCCAGCTTCCACACTCGGTGGTCTTGGGGAGACAGCCTCTAGAATGAAAATTGAAAATGGAAAACCGTTCCACTGAGAAACTGGAGGACTTGCTGGGAGGTAAGCGTGTGAAGAGTTGCTCAAGCATCCACACGGCATTTGCTAACCAGCCGCGCTTTCAGTAAGTCCTCGGAGATCAGGGGCGACCGGGAGTGCAGGCGGCTGGGATGGGGCCAGGACAGCATTTCACCCAGACACGATTCCCCAGAGAGATGACTTTAAGTGACTCACGGGTTGGGTATGACATAGCTCTGAATCCCACAGTGAGACAGTTACTGTCTTCTCAGTTCTCTTTCAGTTCTGCCCAGGAGAAAGTCCAGTTGGCCGCTCACACCTTTAACACCTCTCTACCCCTGGGCTCCTCTCCCCCTTTAACAAAAAGAGAGATCACCAGAGCCTTCAAATGTGAAGCTGGTGCAGCTAGAATCTAACCACATGGGCTCATTTTCTCTATTTACAGTCACCTTCTATTTATGGCCAATGAACTGGTTTTCCATTTGATTCATCCTCTCTTAAATTCTTTTAGAATAATGTTTAGAAGAAAAAAATGAATCAAATTAAAGGAAAATAGTAAATAATAATAATCCAAGTTGCATGAAAATATGGCAAAAAATTGGGAGGATGGCATTCAAATGACCGAAGATTGAGCACAACTGACACAGGAGAAACCCGAGCCTTTCCTTATCTGTAGAATGAGAGGATGACAGCTCATAGGGGTTCAATAGTCACATCAAAACACGTAAAGTGCTCAGAACAGGCCTGGCACCAGGCAAGAGCTCAGGAAATAGCAGCCCTCTGTTGAATAGGAGCACGTTAATGCAGCCACTTTGGAAATGGGCAGCGCCATACCCAATAACACCCACAAGGCGGTATTATTGGGACTGCCACTGGGATGAAGGATGGGTGGGTTAGCGGGGAGGGCATTTGAGACAGGAGGGACCAACAGGAGCGAAGGCCTAGAGGGAGGACTATTCATGAGAGGTCTAAGGGGCAGCGGGTAAACCAACTAGGCTGCAGAAGAGAAAAAGTGAAGGATGATTTGAACGGTCTTGAGGGTCAAGCTAAGGAGTATGAATTGTTCTTTTCAGGGCATCTGTTGTCCCAAGAGCACTAGGAAGCTCAGAGAAAGGGACTTTCTGTGAGGCTGTGGGGTTCCCGCAGGAATCCGGGGCAGACTCTCCTCAGATCCAGGTCTCCTGGGATGAGGAACCGGGACAGCAAGCTCAAGCACACTCCTTTCTTATAGCATCTGTCATTTGGTTTAAAAAAATCACAAACTCAGTGGCTTCAAACCACAGAAATTTATTCTCTTACTATTCAGGAGGCCAGAAGTCAAAAATGAGCCTTGAGAGCTAAACTCAAGGTGTCAGCGGGGCTGGTTCCTTCTGGAGGCTCCAGGAGAGAATCCATTTCTTGCCTTTTCCAGCAGCAGTGGCTGCCAGCATTCAGTGGCTTGTGGTTGCATCACTCCAATCTCTTTTTCCTGGTCACACTACCTTCTCCTTTTCTGTAGGCAAATCCCCCTCTGCCTCCCTCTTAAGGTCCTTGTGATTGCGTTTAGGGAGCAGGTAATCTCCCCATTCCAAGGTGTTTAATGAATCACATCTACAAAGTTCCTTTTGCCATATAAGGTAACCTGCAGAGGTTCTAGAGATTAGGACGTGGACGTCTTTGATGGCCATTATCCAGTCTATCACGGCATCTTTGCTCCTCTTTGAGCATTGGCCCCCCTCATCTCTTTCTACCCCACTGGCTCCCTCATGTACTCTCCTGGTCCATGATGACCATACTGCCCCTTCTCCATCACAGCTCCCCTTGAAAGGGCCTCTGTCAACTATCAACCATCTCCATATGCTAGCTTTCCAATTCCAAGTTTCCTAGAGGGGGTCAGATTGGCCAGCTTATCATTGCAAGTAGTATCCACAAGCTGTAGGTCGCTTGCAACCTGAGATGGTGTCACCCCAGGCAACTAGTGCACAAAAGGGAGCAGGGCCTTGAATGGGACAGGCCCCAGACAGGCCCCAAATCCATCTAGTACACTTTTAAAGATGGATAGGCCAGTGGGACAGAAAAGAGCTTTTAGAACCAGAGCCGTGTATATATGGGAACTTGATATATGATAAAGGTAGCACCGCAAATCAATGGGGGGAAAATGACTTGTTTAGTAGCTGGTGTTGGGAAAACTAGTGCACCATAGAGAGGAAAATAAGGCAAGACCCCTACTATATACCATACACCAAGGTGGACTCCAGATGGATTAAAGGCCTCGATGTGAAAGGTAAACTGTAAAGCTGGTAAAAGGCAATGTGGGGTATATCCTTGTGACCTTGTGGTAGGAAAGAACTTCTTAGCACCCAGAGAGCACAGACCATAGCTGGAAAATTATCTACATCAAAGGATTTCCAATTCAATAGCAATATATAGACAAGGTTAACAACAGATGACATGTGGGGAGATTTTGGCAACATTTAAAACCAATAAGGGACTAATGCTTAGAATAATTAAGGATTTCCTATAAGTTAATAGAAAAAAATTGGAAATTTCGGTGGAAAAATAGGCAAAAGGTATTTACAGAATGGGAAACCTAATGGCTAGTGGACATATGCAGAAGAACTGAAACCAAATAGAAACCAGAGAAATGCAAATGGCAACTACAGTGACCAACCTCTTCACGCCCCTCATGGACATGTGGGCCAGATCCCCCAGCTGCCTGTTTTTATGTGATCTATGAGCAGAGAATGGATTTTAAAGATGAGTATCTTGATGGTAGTAAGCACTATCTTTGAACACGTAGGTGAAAGATTATTCCTTCCACCAAAGTTCCATTCTTCCCCCGAGTAGACCTGTATTTCAAAAAATGGTGTTCAATAATTATTATATTTCTAATTTCATCAACAAGTTCAGTGGAAGTTAATTTTCTCTCTTGTTAAATAAGTGCCAACACAGTGTCCTCTAATTTTGCCTCTTGGAGTCTAAATATTTACTGTGGCCTTTTGCAAAAAGGTTTGCCCACCCCAACACTAAAGAATACGCTGCATCAGTTAGAAGCCACATACTATTAGGTTAAATCACATGAAATCACCATTTTTGTAGGTCAAAAATGGTTGAGTGTCAGCAATTTCATTTTATACAACTTAATAGATGTACATACAGCAAAATAGATCAATCTTTAAAACCTAGTATTGAGTGATAGAAGAAATAGAATGGGAAAGCATAACACCATGTCTGCGGGTAAAAAATATCAAAGCAACTGTAGGCATTTAACAACAATACAGGCACGTACAGGAACTGATACTTCCTTGGGAGAAGAGGGGGTAAGGTGGGGCTGTAAAAAGGAAAACCCAACTTCAATACCACCTCCTAACATTTACTGGGTCATCACCACGTGCCTCGCACTGCTTTAAGCAGCTCACGTGTATTAACTCATTTACTCCTCACAGCACCCCAAGGAGGAAGGCACTATTATTGTTCCCACTTTACAGATGAAGAAACTGAGCTCAGAGAGGTTAAGTAACTTTCCCAAGGCCGCTCAGCTTGTAAATGTTGGAGCTAGGGTTTGAACCCAGGTAGTTTGGGCTCCAGTTTTGGAGATCCAGTCTGAAGTCCAGTGAGATGAGTGTTGTTCAAAGGGGTATGGGTGGACCCAAGAGATCTGAACAAACAAACTCCCCTTTTACCTAACCCTTTGCAGTCGTTTGTCTACTCTCAGCCACCAAAGCTTTTTTACCATTCCGGTCGTATGTCTGCTCTCAGCCACCACAGCAAGGAACCGTATGAATCTTAACTCTATTAATTCATGTATCAGTTCATAATTTCTCTTGTTTATCCTTCATAATCTTGCATGTTATGTATCACTGCTCTTTCAATGGAAATTAATTCCGACCAGTACGACACCCATGTCCAAATTTAATACGACCACAAGGGGCTAAATCCTACCCCTACTCCATGCCCAGTAAATCCCTGCTGTTTCTTTCTCATCTTCTCCAGAATTCAGAGCCCCTGCCTCAGCCTCTGGTCATCCTACAGGCACAGTAGCCAAAGAGTTAGGAGCTATGAACCCTGTCCCTACATTGACTCAACCTGGAGTGACGGCATGTGCCACCCACAGGACAAAACGACCTACTAGATGCCCCTTGGGAAATGACTCCTGCATTGGTCTGCTGAGGTAGCAGCTACGAGCTTTGGATCAGATAGGTCTGAATTTAATCCTGGCTTCAAGTTCAACTGCCTGTGAGACCTTGACAGATCACCTCTGTGAACAGAGGCAAAAACACCTGCCTCAAATAGGGGCCTGGCATATAGTAAGAGCTCAGTAAACTACTGTTGTTCCCAGGTCATTGACATCACCTAAGGGGCATGACTGCTTTTCATTGTCCCTTTTTTTTTGGCTGTTGTCATTTTTTTATTTAACAGCCTAAGGGAAAAGAGGTCAATGCCCCTGACTAAAGAGTAAATTATTGCTTTATTTATTTATTTTTGTTTAAAATATTACAGATGTCCCTTTTTCTCCCCAATGACCCGTTCCAACCCGGTCCCATCCCCCTCCCCAGTCCCTCTCCCACCATTGTCCGTGTCCTTGGGTTGTGCATATACGCATATAAATTCTGTGGTTACTCTCTCCCCCTCCACCCACCCACCCTCCTCCATCCCTCTGACATTCGTCAGTCTCATCTATGCTTCCGTGTCACTGAATCTATTCTGTTCATCAGTTTATTAAGTTCTTTAGATTCCACATATAAGCAAGATCATATGATGTTTTTCTTTCTCTGCCTGGCTTATTTCACTTAGCATAATATTCTCCATCCATACTGTCCCAAAGGGTACGAGATTCTTCTTCTTTACAGCTGCATAGTATTCCATGGTGTGAATGTCCCACAGCTTTTTTATCCACTCATCTCCTGATGGGCACTTGGGCTGTTTCCAGATCTTGGCTATTGTAAACTGTGCTGCTGTGAACATAGGGGTGCACATATTCTTTCTGATTAGTGTTTCAGGATTCCTAGGATACATTCCTAGGAGTGGAATCACTGGGTCAAAAGGTGGCTCCATTTTTAATTTTTTGAGGAACCTCCACACTGTTTTCCATAGTGGTTGCTCAGTGTCCCTCCTTGAAAGAGGGGCACTCGGGAAGGGCAGGGCGGAGCCTGCATCATGCTGTTTACCTGCCTGCTTCCCCTCTATCCATCTTCCTATCCCCTCCCCTCCTTTAAGCCTTGTCTCCCTGCTCACCACCTCCTTAAGCCTTTCCCGGCCACCCAGCTGGAGTCGTCTGCATAGCTGACTGGAGCAGATTGGTTGCCCCCATTCTGTTTCTTATGGGGAGGTTCATGCTCCCCAGCCAGCTCAGCTTCCATTTTCCCTCTGACCTGCCATCCCCACCCCATGCCCAGGACTGTGTCACCTCTGGACTTTGGCTGCCTGGTTGGCTCAGGAGTTCACAACCATCTGCCTCCTTTGCCTCAGGCTGTCCCTCCCCATCATGGTGATCACTGAATCCCCTGGGACCCACATGTCCTCAGGTCCCTGAGACGTGAGCCACTGAACCCTAAAGGCCTACTCGGGCCCCATGTCACCATCAGAACCTAGAAAGAAGCCACCCTTTCCTGCGGGGCCCATGTAGCCTGAGCAGCTGCAGGACCCTTCACTAAGTTATTCATCATCAGAATGATGCTGCACGGGAGGGGCGGCCTCCCCATTTTACCCACCAGCACGTGGAGGCCGACCTGGTGTGGCCTGCCCGGCATTGCCCAGGTCACAGGTGGCACCAAGCCACCCATATCCCATATCCAGGACGTTTCCGTCACACCCTGCCACCTCTTCCCAGAGGTGACCACCTAACGTCCACATTTTGACCATGACATCCATCCCCCGCTCCTTATTTTTCCAGGAATCTAAGCCCACACCAGCCATCTTTCCTCCATGGCCCTGTGACTCGGAAGAGCTCATTGGGGCTTGGCTGTCGTGGAGCCTGGCTCTGGGCAGCCCTCCTGTGATCAGCACTGATTTTCTCTGGCTCCAAGAGTGTTGCCTTCTGCCTGGCACAGTGTGGACTCAGCAGGGAGAAGGGACTGGCCTAGGGTGAGAGCAGAAGGCAGGAAGCCACTATGACCCCACTTCTTGTGCAGCCGTAATAGGATGTCAGTGGAACCCCACCCTAGGTGTCATGCAAGGCCTTTTCTAGAAGTGGCATCTTATGCTTACAACAGGCACTGTCGGTGTCCCCATTTCACAGATGAGGAGACAGACTCACTAAGGGTATGTAACAGGAAGGGTCATGCTAGGCCAGGAAGTGGCAGGTCTGTGTGAGTCTGAGGTCCTCACTTTCCACGGGGCACCCTGCCTTACTGGATTGTCATGACAACTCTGTCATGTACAGACCCTGCCTATGCTGTTCTCTTTATAGGTGGGTAAACTGAGGCTTAGAGAGCTCAAGAAACTCAAGGTCATATGGTTGGTTAAGTGGTAGATGCTAAACTGGCTCCTGGTCTAGTCTTTATCTGTCCACTGTGCGTGAACTCTCCCACCCGTATCAGGACCCCCACCCCGAGGCTGGGCAGTAGAAGGGTAACTAGGAGAGGACATGAGGTAGGGATGCTCCAGGTTGGAGTGAGAAACAGATGGGAGGCCTGGTTGTTGGAGGGGTCAAGAAGGGTCAAGTTGCAGGAAGTGGGGGGAGATAGGCAGACGTGGTGTGCTGAGCAGGAGGGAGCCATGTGGGGTCTTCCAGGAGCAGCGGAGTGCTGAGCTGGTGTCTCACACTGCCGGCCCCGCGGCCTGCCTCCCAGCCCGGCCCACCTCCCTCCCTCGCAGGTTGGGGACATTCGGTTGCTGAGGTCAGGTCTTTGTTTGAAGGACAGATAATTAATCCCGCAAAGTAATCCCCAGCACACTCTGGCAGATTTATGGAGATCACCTCTGTCCCAGGAACTCTGCCTTATCATCTTTCATTTCCCAGGCAAAGCGAGTGACTTGTTATATCGCAGGCCCCACGCCAACAGGAATTTCATTTAGGGGCGTTCTCCAGGTGGAGGGAGATTGATCACGGGCCTGGGCAGGAACCCATGGCAGTCCTGGGGCCAGGGAGGGAGGGGACGGGACAGGTACCATCACACCTCCTTTCTCCTTGCCCACCTTCACCTCTCTCCATTGGAGCCCAGTTTCATGAAGTTCACCTGCCACAGGCTGCAGCGACCCAGATATTGTCGGGTTCAAACCTCCCAAGTCATAGATGAGAAAACTGAGGCCCAGATCAGCGGGGAAGGTACCTGTTTCTCAGGCTGGCCCTTTCGGCTACTCTGCCCCAGTTCTCTCTCCCCCATCATCACTTCTCCTCTCTCCCCATCTGCCCGGAAGCTACCTCAGGTGCAGGAAGCTGTTAAGGTCTGTCACTGGGAGGGGCTCCTCAGAGTCCCCCGCGGTTGTCCTTGGAGCCTGCCTCCCAAGGGAGCTTTTGTGGTTGAACATTGGCAGGGCCTGGTAACTCACTCACCGTGCAGGGAGGGGGGAGAGCAAGGGAGGGGGCAGTCCTGGAGGCCACGGTAGTCTCTTCCGGTCTGTTGCTCTGCCTCTCACTTGCTGGGCGGTTTGGGGGGCTCTCCTTGTCCCTCTTTGTAACACAAAGAGTTTGAGCTAATTTGATTATTTATAAATATTTATCAGCCACCTCTCATGTACCAGCTTCTGGGGATATAGCCATGAACAAGACAGGCAAAGTTGTTGCCCTCACAGAATTTATAGTTTAGGGAGGAAGAATGACAAGTGTTTGCAAGAAAACAGAACGTGTATGGGGGGGGGGAGAAAGAGAGAAAGAGATGGCAAATGACAACTGCAGCTACTTAGCTGAGAGGTTGGAGAAGGCCTCTTTGATATGGCCACATTTGAGAGGCGCCTGAGCAGCCATGTGGAGCTATGGAGAAAACGGATTCCAGGCAGAGGAAACAGCATGTGCAAAGGCCCTGAGGTAAGAATGAGCTGGGTATATTTAAGAAACAGAAAATTAGAAAAGGGTTCAATGACACTAGAGTGTGGTGGGCAGCAGAGGGTTAGGTGTAAGCAGTGAGTTCAGAGAGCTGGACAGGGACTGATCATTGAAGGTCTTACAGACCGGGAAGAGGAATTGGGATTATTCCATTTGCACTGGGAAGACATGAATAATGGAGCAACTTGATTTGCATCCGGCTTTTAAAAGATCACAGAAAGATGTACTGGGTGGAAAATGGGCTGGAGAGAGGGCTAGAGGAGAAGCAGGGAGACCCGCAGGAAGGCCACTGGGCGAGCAGACGAGAGAGAATCCAGGATGCTTATCATGCGAACCATCTCAGGCTCTGTCCATCTGTCTGCCAGCTGCCCAGAACTCACCACCCCAGCTTCTTTGGCCGCCACCCTTCTCCCTTAAGGAGACTCGGTTATGTTCTGAGCCCCAGGTCCTCCCTCCTGTGTCTCTCCCACGGCTCTCAAGGTAAAGCTGTCTTATGGGCTGGCCGCAGAGCTGCTCTTAGCACACACCCACCACATCCACACTTCTGCTCCACCCCACCCTGGAGAGCAGGGGGCAGGCCGTGGGCACCCCAGAAGCGAAGGGAGGTCCTGGTCACCGCCCAGAAGCGAGGGACAGCGTGGCAGCATGCAGCACTGCCCTTGCCAACTTGGCAGCCCTTGTCAACAGGAACTGAGCCCGGTGGGGCGGCGCCTTCCCGAGGCTCACACCCAGCCGTTGGTAATTAAAGCCATAAGTCATCTTCCAACGGGGGAGCTGCAGGCTCTGGCTGCTACAGCTGGCGTTGCTTGGGGCTCTGTGCTGGGAGGGAGAGTGGGCACATCTGGGCAGAGGTGGGTGGGGGCTGAAGATCAAAGTCTGCCCTGCATTCTGATTTCCGCTGAGGTGGCGTTTGGGCTCTGAGGCTCTACTTGATGCTGGGGGCAGTGCCAAGAGCTTCTGCCACAGACAAAGGGCTCACTTCCTCTTTTCCATGGATACTGAGAGTCTCAAGCAAAACACCCCCAAAAGATGGTGTCTGTCTCCAGGGGGATTCTTTGCTCCCCTTCCAGAAGTATCTATTCACAGAGCGAGGCGTGGGGGTGCCATAGGGTGCCCACCCTTTGGCTATGCTGGGGAGTTTCCCAGAGAAAGTGCCCTCCTGCTGAGAGAGTAGGGTCTGTCGCCCAGCCCAGCCCCGCAGTGGAGAAGGGCTGGCCTCAGAGCTGCTCTTAGCACAACGCACCACATCCACCTAACTGAGGTGGCCGGTGGGAAGGACCCTGGACTCTGACCTGTGGCCTCTCTATCTCAAAGAGTAGTCGGGGGCTTTACAAGATTTGGGCTGCTGATTCTCCTCCCAGACCAAACAGGCGGAAACATCCCTCTTTCTCCTGCTTCTCGCTTACTCAGCAGAAGTTCCTGCCTGTGTAGGCCAAGGGGACAGGAACGTCTCGGGACACTCCTCCCTGTCTGGCTGGGCTCACTCATCACGAGTTCTGAATGGCCACTTGGTTTGGGGCGCTGGGCCAGGGCCTCGGGATGTCATGTGACATCTGGGACTGATGCTCGAGCTGGGAGGATGGGGACATTCTGGAGGCCAGGCTACCAGGATGAAATGGCCACCCATTCCACCCACCCGACACCACACACACACACACACACACACACACACACACACACCCTACCTACCTGTCTAGGACCCCCGCCTTTGTCAGAGAAGCAGGGCCAGGATCACTGGCAAATGTGAAATATCACATATTTAGAAAAGTAGAGAAACTAATATAACACCCCCTATGTGTTCACCCTCCCAGTAACATTTGTTGACATTTTACCATACTTGTTTCTGATCTTTTCTGCTCGTCTTTTCATTCTTCTTTAAGAAATGAAACTACAAATATTGTTAAAGGCACTTTTTCTTTCATTTTCAGTGATCTCAGATGCTTGGTCTCTGAGGCCCGAGTAGAAAGGGCTAAAGCCTCTAATCCTGACGCAGCTTCGAAACAGGGTCCCGACTTAAATACAGTCTGTGGTGTCTTTGGTGGCATTAGGAAAGCGTTCATTTTGGTTAGTGTGATAATGGCATGTTTGAGGGTCTCAGAAGTCCTTATAAGAGAGGTAGACAGTATTTAAGAATGAGCTGAGATTTGCTTTAACAACTCCAGAAAAAACTTGGAGGGGTGAGTTTAAAAGAAAAAGACTGGCAATATGTTGATGACTGTTGAATCTGGGTACCTGGGACTTAATTGTACTCTTATCTCTACGTTTGTGTATGTGTGGAATTTTCCATAGTGAAATATTAGTTTAAGTGCAGTCCCCAAATTTGCCAGGGGACCCGCCTCTACTCTGGGATCCACACTGACTGTGGCTCGGGTGGGCACCCAGACTTGACGTCGACCTGTCCGGCACTAGCTCTGCCTCTAACTTGCTGTGTGACGTTGGCCAAGTTACTCCCCATCCCTGACCAGTTCTCCACGGGGAGAAGTTTGAGCCTGATGGGCCCTAAGCATCCTTTCATTTTCCATCTCTGACAGCGGACACATCTAACTTACACACTCAGAGACCCCACTAAAGGGTAACTGTGGGAGCAGCACAGTCCCCCTGGCAAATTTGGGGACTGCCCTTCTTATGCCTTCAGTTTCCTCTGTGGGTTTCTCGCACCACCCTCTGAGGGAGCCTTTGCAAAAAGGGTTCTGTGCCAAATATGTTGGGGAGACACTGCATCACAACATCCTTGTCTTTGTGCCAGTCAAATACACAATAGCTTATTAAAGGCTCTGACAAATCCTGCAGTTAAGAGACCTGTTCAGTGTTTCCTAAGTTTATTTGACCGCAGAACTTTTTTAAGTTGGCCTTTTTCATACCCCATGCATTGAAGTTCTGGGGACACCCTCCAGGAAACTCTGACATTCCTGTTTTTAGTTTGGTGGCTCCTACCCCATAGGACAAATTTGCCATCTTGTGAGCATGGTGATTCTGACTCATTTTCAGTAGAACACAAGATTTGTTATGTTTTCCGTGGGTTTTGTACTTAACTAAATCTGTAGTTTTTTCCCTGTCATTCCCTGATCAGAAACATCTGCTTTGATGTTACAATCTGAGTCACTGACCAGATGCCAGAAAACCCTCCAACAGCAGGAAACTGGGCTTGGCACAATCTGAGACCTTCCTGATGGGGCTGTCAAGAAGCAATGTTTCTAGGGAGGGGTAGGAGAAAGAACATAGGCTTTGACAGCAAAGGCTGTGGGTTCAAATCTTAGCTGAGCTGCTTGCCAGCCATGTGACTTAGGACAAATTCTTTTGCCTCACCTTAGCTGACTCACCAACAAGGTTACTGTAAGGATTAAGCAGCATAGTATGTGTCGAGTGCTGAGTTTCCCTCCTTCTCCAAAAGAATGTGTAGTAACTAATATTTATTGAGCACCTACTATGTGCTGAACTAAAAAGATGCATTGCCTGCTTTCACCTTCACATCAGCTCTATGAGATAAGTATTATCCCTCCCCTTTTACAACAGAGGAAATTAAAGCCCAGAGAGGATAGGTAACTTACCCACAGTCACACAGCTTATAGGAGTGATGCTGAGATTTTAGCCCTGGTTCTAGCCACTACAACATCTGCCTCTTTCAAAAAGATCAGATCCAGATGAAGACATGTTGATTCGCTGAACCTCAGGACTCTCACCTGCCTGGTCAGTGTTTCTTGGTCCTAGGGTGTGACCCAGACGGCCTGATGTAAGGCCCTGTGCATCCTTGGCTGAGTGCTCAGAGACAACTGTGGAATCCATAGAGACTTTCAGGTTCCCTGAAGTCCCAAGCCCCCAGTTCCACCCCTTGGGACCCCCTCTGAGGGGTGAGCACACACACACCCCAGCTGCTTTAGCCAAGGCAACTAGCTCTGATTTGAGCTGTATTATATACTGGGGTTTTGTGCAAGATTTTATCTGTTAAGAGGATTTTCTACTAAAACAAAGACATTTGAAAAACCACTGCCATAGAAAAGCCCCCTCTTTTTTTAAACGGGGAAGGACCCTGAGGCCTGGAGAGGTTAAGTAACTTGCCCAGTTGTCTTCCTGGTCCCCAGGCAGATCTCTCTCCTCTCTTCAGGAGCAGGGGCCAAGCTGAGGGTGGCATTGCAGCCCTCAGGGAGCCCTTCAAGGTCAGTCATCTGGCCAGTACTGCTCGCTGGTGGCCAGTTCTATGAAGATAACTGTGTCTGAGGCTGGCTCCCTGAACCTCGTCCGACCACATCTATTTCTGGGCTGCGGAGCCCTGACGGAGCACAATTTGATTCATAAATTACCCAGCTCAAGGTGTGTGTGATGGGCTCTCCTTCACAGATTTGAAAGTCATTCACTCTGGAATTTGCAGCCCTTGGGTCCAGAGGGGGTGGGCAGCTGTGGGACTGCTGGGACCAGCATGCCAGGAGGGAGAGTGCAGGGGAGATGGGGAAGACTTGGAATCAGGGAGCCCTGCTCTGTGCCAGTTCTGTGCTCATTTTCTTGCTGAGCCCTTCCAGCAACCCAGGAGGCATCTTCTATTATGATCCCTATTTGGCTGGCGAGGAAACTGAGGCCCAGAGAGGTGAAGCCACTTGCCCAAAGTCACATGGCTGCCAGTAGTGAAGCTAGGATTTGAACTTAGGGCTCTCCCAAGCCACAGTTTCTCCCACATGATCATGGTGATGTCAAAACAAGGGACTGAAAAGTGGCCTTTATGGGAACAGTTGGACTCTGGGAAATAGGATTGGACGGGAAGGCACAGGGGCAACAAGCCTTCTCTTCCCACAACTTTCAGTGTGCGACTGAACTGACGCCCCACCCCCCCGCCCCACTGCGCCATAGACTTTTCTAACGTTACCCAGTACCAGGCACTGCTTAGTTCCACCTGCCTCAGGCACCTGGTTTACCATCCTTGACACACACCTGACATAGCTCAGCACTTTACAGTGTGTAAAGCATTTTCAGATCCCTTATTTCATTGAACCTCCAAATAGCCCTGTGAGCAGGACAGGCATTCTCACCCACAGTGAGGAAGCTGAGGTTCAGAGGCCCACAAGCTCACAAGTGTGAATCCAGTCTCCTAACTTCTTGTCAGGGGCTTACGAGTTCTTCAGTCATCTTCTTTACACATGTCCTTTGTCCTTTCCCTGGGGGTGACCAGTCTTCCCTGGTAGATGGCGGGCTCCCTGGGGGCATTACTGATGCACCCCCATCTATGCCTGGTAAAGAGAGGCCCAGTTTGTGGTAGATGGTTGCTGGTGCCCCCACTCCCCAAGAAGCCCCATCCCCCGGCCTCTCTTTGCTGTGTCCCACTGCTGGATCAGCGCAGAGGTGCAAGAGGAGGGGTGACTCCCCGCAGGGATGACAGAGCACACCCCCACTTCGCAGTTCCTTCCCCTTGGGCATCTGATCACTGTCCTCTGTTTTCTTAAGTGTCTCCCCTCCTCCATCCCCCCTCGCACTCTCCCTCCAGGACAAGGCCTTTCAGATCATCAAATATCAAACGCTTCTTATTCGAGGATTGAGATGGCTTTATCGGAGCCCATAAATCTCCCAGAGCCCTGACACTCTCTTAAGTGCCAAGCCTCAGGTGAGTTATGTGGGCCAGGCCCAGCAGCGGGCAGGGCAGGCAGCCCTCTAGGGAACACGGCAAACCTCGGCTCCCGCTCTTGGCCCCAGACGGGGCCCCAGTTGAGGATGGGCATGGGTGTTCTGAGCCCACCTGCCCGGACCCTAGAGGTAACCAGGCTCCAGGCAGGTGAGCAGGTGGGTCCCTGAGGGATCCAGAGCCCTCTGCTTGTCTTCTCCTTAACCTCCTCATCTCCACTCATCCCCTGGCCAGTCTTCAGCCCCCAGGGCCTAGGGAACATCGGCCCCACACAGGAAAGGCCATGGCAGCCAGCAGGGACATTTGAGACCTGAAAGACCCAGATTCACATCCTAGCATGGTCACTGAATAACCACATGTCTTTGGATGTGTGTGTCATTTCCCTGACTGAGCCTCAGTTTCCTCATCTGATAAATGGGGTACCATGCTGGCATCACAGACAGCATCAGCTCTCAGAGATAGTCTTTAACATGGTGTTAACATTTCATCCCTAGTTCTGTGCTTGCACAGGCTGGGACAAAGGTAGGTTTACAGTTGTGAGTCTGCGAAACAGAGTTTATTCTGGTATTATTATTTATTAATTATTATATTATTTTCCATATGAACAACTGTAAACCTACTTTTGCCTACCCTGTATTTTTAAACAAAAAAATGTGTCTTACAGAACTCTGGTATTTTGTGACTCCTTTAAAAAATGTCTTAAATGTTGTCTTTTCCAGTCACAAACTTCTCTTCTGCAGCATTATTTCTAGTGGCTGACCAAATTTAATATTATGCCTTATTTAACGAATCCCCTATTGTTGGGCATTTAGCTTGTTCCCTATTTTCTATATTAAACAGCGCTGTGGTGAGCATCCTGGTAGCTATATTTGAGAGCACTTTCATGCTTATTGCCTTTGGAGAAATTCCTCCAGTTGCAGAGTAAAGGTTTCTCAGGATTTGGGGAGATTCTCACCTGAGCCGTAGCCCCTGGCGATGCCTCGCTGATCCCATTGCAGTGTCCTTAGAGGACCAGAGCCACCTGCCCGAGGCTCCCCATTTGCAGGGAGTCAGGCACTGCTATATGTGAAAGGGGCTTGGCTTGACCCTGAGCAACCCTGACAAAATAGGCTTTACTATACTTGGCTACTCAGGTTAATGCTTCATAAATTGGAGCCTGTTATTAGCAAATTAATCAGAGTCCAGTTTGTGGTCTTATTAGGAGAGGTAATCATTTGTTGGTTTAAGTGAGCTTGATGAAAACCGTCCTTCTGTGAAACGCCTGTAAGACAAGCTACTGCAATTTCCACCTACTTGAGGGACTCGAAGGTTGTCTTTCCCCGACTGGACAGTAATAACTGTAATTAACTGAGCTGCGCGGAGCTCAAACAAACATATTGCCATGGTGCATCGGGAGGGTCTGATACAACTGGAATTGCTAACTCGCTGATCCCTCCTCGTGGCCCTGGTGCAGTGTGACATCACAAATCACCCCAGTACCATTCCACCCTATAGCCTTTTACACTAGCCTCAGAGTGGCCCCCGGACATCCCTGCTTCAGTCCATTCATTCATTCAAAAAGCATCTATTGAGCACCTACCTGGGGGAACCAGTCCCCACCCTCCTGGAACTTACATTCCTGTGGTGGGAGACAATAAACAGGCACATGAACAGATGAAAGAGAGGTTCAGAAACTAAAGTGCTTTGAAAGAAATAAAATAATAATGGAGTAGAGAGTAAGAGGGGTGAGAGTGGGTCTGTGGGATGGTTAGGGAGGGCTCCTCTGTGGAGGTGACATTTGAGCTGAGACCTGAATGCAGGCGAGGCACCCAGCAAAGATCTGCAGGGAGGAGACTCCAGGTGGTTTCAGGATAAGCTTTGAGGAGGGGATGGGCCTAACCCCCACCTCAAGGGTCCAACAGGGGTGGGGGGGAGACATCAGCTCTCAGCCTGTCTCCCCCCCATTGAAAGCAGAGGTAACCCACACCACTGGTTGCCATATGTTGATCACAAAGCCATTGAATGCAGCCCAGCCCAGGTGCCACTCAGGATGCTGGCCCCTTTTGTCAGCAGGCAGCTAAGTGACAATTTTTAATTCATAAGGTATCTTCCAAAGCCATGTCTCAGACAGACTCCCAATTTTCATTACACAGTGATACAATTCTCTACCAGACACAATTATATGGCTCCACTGGACAGTGATCAGCGGCTTAGGCTGCACACGCATAGCTGTTTAATTGGCTCCCCCTGGCAGTGGGGAGAGGAACATCCCGGGCCTCTGGCAGGACATGAACTCTTTAGCTTGTTAGAGCTGAGTTTGAAGTCTTTGCTCCACCCCTCACTGCCTGGAAGACCTAGTGCCAGTCATTCTCTGTGCCTTAGTTTCCTCATCTGGAAAATGGGGATAATAGGACCTTTCTCATGGGAGTTTTGTGAAAATTGAAAAAGATATGCACGCAAAACATGTCTCCAGGTGCAATACATGTCGGCTAGTGTGGGAGAGCCCCACGACTCGTTCTGGATGTAACAGGCCACAGTTGGGACTAACCTGTCTGATTCTTCTACTCAGAAAGCAGGCATAGCAGAGAAAGGAGCAGGGACCAAAACAGGCCCCGACTCTGTCTGGCACCAAGATAGGTGCGATGCAAACATGACCACCCCTGGTCCTCGCACAGCCCCGGGAGGTGCGGGCTGTTACCCGCAGATGAGGAACATGGCCCAAAGGAATTAGAGGCTCACGGGGGGTCTCACAGCTCATAGGTGGCAGAGCTGTTATTGGCACCTGGGTCTATTTTCAATGTGTGAGTTTGTGCACAGGCGGTGGTCTTCACTTTGGTGTTGATGTGACAGGTAGACTCCAAGCAGAGACTATGACTGAAAGAGAGACCACTGGAGGGAAGGGGTGCAAATCCCCATTCTGCTTACTTCCCTGGGCTGGGGGGAGTCCCTGACTCTAGGCCTGGGGAGGGCCAGGGGAGGGATCAGGGTCCTGCAGGTCATCTCTTCCAGCCTCCTGCCTCCATTCAGGGACTTGCATGTGCGTGGATGAAGTTTTGGACCTAGAAGTCCAAATAGATCATGAGCTCTTTATATACACTGCTTTCTTCTTGTTTTCCCCATGGCCCCAGCACAAGGCCAGGCCCAAAGGATGTGCCAGCCTACTGTGTGCTCATTGACCCTTCCTCATTGCTGTAGAAGGGGAGCAAAACTTCAGGCCACCCAACAAATATATACTGAGCATTGTGGCAGGTGCCACGGGAGAGAATATGAGACCCCAGCCCTTCTCCTCAAGGCCATGCTGGCTCTCTCAGCATGAGAACCAGGGAAGCCCCAGAGCACAGGGCAGTTCTGAGGGCACCGGCCCATTGCTGGGCTCAGAGAAATGAGATTGGCTTCCTGAGACCAGCGGCATTGGAAGTAGATCGTAAGAACAGGAAGGACCGAGGTGGGAGCCCATGGTTTTCCTTTAACTCCGAGGGCAGAGAGAGCGATCGCTGGGAGCCCAGCCGAGCAGACAAAGCAATTGAAAGTCATCAGCCTGTGTTCCCACACGCACCATCAGCCACTCACTAAACTGCTTTTCGCTGAGACCCAGCTCCGCTGTGGGTCAAGATGCTGCCGGCGAGATAACAAGGGGACGAGATGTAGAACTGATGAGATTTGGCAGGGGCCGGGAGGAGGGGAGCCTGGGGGGGGAGAGCCTGCCAGCCTCAAAGGAATGAGGAGGTGGGAGAGTGAGCCCCTCCATGGTCCAAAGAGTAAGCTGCCTCCCTGCTCCCCAAGTCTGACCATCTACCCACCTGCACCCCAATCCAGGGTCCCTCTCCCACTTTCTCTCCGCCTTGGACCATCTATCTACATAGCAACAGACGCCCTTTGCTTGACTCTGCTGCGCCCTCTAGCCGCCACTCCTCCTCTCCTTGCTTTCACACCAAACTGGTCAGCAGCACCTGCACCCACTGTCCCCACTTCTGTTCCCCACTGGCGCTCATATCTCACAGTATGACCCAGCCACTAATTTTAATAAATAGGGGAAAGAAGGCTGTGACTCCCCTCAGCTGCCTTTCATGCTTTTGCAGACTCGAGACACCCTCTTTCCTGCAAATCTGAAGAGGGCTGGCTGCCTAAGGCTTCTAGAGGAGGTGGCTCCCCCAAGAGAACCAGCAGGGCCTGTCATGACCTGCTTCTTCTCTTGTGTGGCTGCCTTAAGTCACCAGTTCCCAGAAGCCTTGGGCCACTCCAGGTGCAGCCCCGCTCTACCCCAGAGCCCCTCCCCTGCCAGGCGTATCCACACACACCTAGGGCAGCACCTGTCGGCCCAAGGGAAGCAGCTGCGCTTCTGCTCAGCAATGGGGGCTGAACAGGTGAAAGGCGTCCCTGGTGAGCCTCCCCCAGCCCCCACCAGTCCCCACGGGACTTGGATAAAGAATGTCAGGAGACCAGAGGGCTGGCATGGTGGTATCAGTTTCTAGGATAACAGAGAAACCTGTGTGCGTGGCTGCCAAGCTCGCAGCCCCCAGGGAAGAGAGAATGGTAAGAGGGCTGGGATAAGGAAAGGGGGCAGGGAAGTGGCGACCACCCTGGGGGTGAGTGACGCAGGAAGCAGAGGCAAAGCCCCGGGTGTGATGTCCTGTGGGCCTTAAGGGTTTGTACTCATCCTTGGCCTCAGGGCTGCCAACTTGTACACATGGGCCCTTGGTTGTAAGGCTGTCCTGTCAAGAAGATGGGCTTGACTCAGTGTTCCCACTGAGCAGACAGCTGTAGGCACAGGCTTCTTGGGTGGGGTGGGTGGGGGTGAGGTAGGGGTAGGGTGGGGGTGAGGGTTGGTAGAGGAGATGGCCACAGTGTTGAGAGCTTTCTATGTGTGAGGCACTCTATTAACTCATTTAATCCTCACAGCAACACGGTAACTATTAGTAACTATAGTTACCCCATTTTACAGACCAGGAAACTGAGGCCCAGATGTGTTAGGTAACTTGACCGAGGTCACTCAGCTAGCAAGTAGCAGCTGTGATCTGAACCCATGCAGTCTGCCTCCAGAGGGCATACTCTTAACCCCCTCTCTACTCCATTCCGTGCTGCTTTTCTTCAAAGGCCTTAGTTCAGCAAGTACTTATATGTTCAATAATGCGATTATATCATGAATGGTGATCTTAGACTGAAGGCATGAACCTTGCCAGGTTTTCTCTACTGATTCTTCAGCACCTTGTACACAGTAGGTGCTTAGTATGAACTCAAATGAAGGAGTGAGCTAATCAGTCAGTCTTTGAATGAGACCTGCCCTTGGCCCTCCCTGTTTGGGGAGCAGGACTCACCTCCTGCCCCTGCCCCAGCCAGCATCCCAGTGAGTGCTAATGTTGCCATGGTGACAATAGGATCCTCAGAGCCTGTGCCTCACTCAGGTGGCCTTGTCAGCTCCCTGGGTGTAACCCCTTCTGGCTGTTGGTCCGGGGAGTGATTGTTACTTGGCAGGAGGTTGGGAGGTGAGCTCCACGCAGAAAGATGTGTGAAAAAGAAGTGTGTGTGTGTGTGTGTGTGTGTGTGTGTGTGTATTGGGGGTTCTCAAGTTTGAGAACAGGGAGAGGTACTTGCCTGCAGATTTGTTGGAGAAGGTGCCGAGGTCAGAGGAGAGGTATTTTATGTTCTGGGGACAGACTCTGGGTTGGGGATGGGCAGTGCTTTCATCGGTGGGCGAAGGTGCTGGGTGGAGAGTCCCAGTTGAGGGCGCCAGGGTAGGCAACCTTATTTTCCAAACAGAAAACCAAGCACATTGTTCAGCAAAGGCCCTCTGGCTTGTGAGTGATTTGTAGGGAAAATCTTGCAGAGATAAAAATTGAATCACATTCAGTTAAACGTTTGATAGGTTCCTTTATTGGGAAGACTAAATTTACATGAAAATCTGGACCGATGGGATGCTGGAGGTAGGAGCTGGGGGTGGGGATGTCCCTGCCTGTGTGTGGTGGGGGAGGGGGAGGCACAGCAGGAGGCTCTGAGGTCTTACCTCTGCACAGCCCTTCAGCTCAGCATTTAGGGGCTCAGAGGAGCCAGCCCCCAAAAGGCCCTGCTTCACCCACCTCAGCACTGATCACCTGTAATGTGGATTCTGGTCGAGGGCTGCAGCCCCCACTAGATTGTGTCCCTGGTACATTGCTACAGAAACTTCTTATATTGATGAACATATAAACCTCCTTGCATCCCTGTCCTCAGTACACAAACATAATAGGAGGTACCCAAGTCTCTCCATGGCCACAGGAGGAAGCTGTAGACAAGGGAGGGGCTGGAGTGATGTCCCCTCCCTGGCCTGGCCCCACGTCAGAGTCCCCAAAGTCCATAGTCTGAAAGTGACATGAGACCTGAATGGGCTCTGCAGTCATCAGCAGCCTCTCCCCTGCTTGGGCCAACCTCTGCAGGGGACTGGGAGGAGAGGGGAGGGAGCAGAATTCTAGCCACCAAACAGGGGAAAGTGGGCCGCCTTGCTGGCCAGCACAGGGTTTGGCCAAGATCAGCCCCTGTCCCAAAGCCTGAAGTGAGAAGAGGAAATTGTCTCCCCCTGCTTTTCCCCTATTCAGTCCCAGAGATGACATGATCTCCTACTGTGTGCAGATCCCTTTAGAGCTGGGGAAAGGGAGGAGCAGGGAGATAGCACAGCTTCCATGGGGGATCCTGGCGTCCACCAGTGTGTGTGTTGAAGGCCTGGTATCAGTTCCCTCCTATGGAATCAATATCTATCCACCCCTTTCCCCAGCCCTGCCTGTCCTCCAGGGCCCAGCTCAAACAGCACTTAACTGAATACTTACTTTGTGCCATGAGCTGTTCTAAGCTGACATATATATATTTTTTTCACACTCATTTAATTCTAATAACTCTATGAGGGAGACCCATTATTATCCCCATTTTATAGATAAGGAAACCAAGACACAGAGGGGTTAGGTAAGTTACCCAAGGCCACACAATTAGACAGCAGTGTAGGGAATCAATGCCACCTCTTCCATGAAGCTTTCCTTCTTTGAGCTTTCCCATGTGTGAACAGCCTCATTCTGCTACGAACTCAGAAATGCTGATTCTAATTGGTGTCAAAGCTCCCTTACAAGGCTGCAAGTGCTTTAGAGTCAGAATCCCTGGCCCCCCGCAGTGCAAAGCACAGGGCCTGGCCATGCGCAGCCTGCCCAGGGGATGACTGACTATGCGAATGAATGGCAGTAAGTGAGTTAGTGTGTGTGTGGATGAGCCGACGCACTGGTTAATGAGGAAGAGCGGAGAGTGGAATTGAGATCTTCCCAGGTAAACAGGTGAACCCCAGCCTGGTGGGAAGGGTTCAAGGGCAAGTACAGGGGCCCAGGTGGGCTGGGAGCAGCCATTCCTCAGGAACATGCTTGCTACTGGGTGTCCAACACTGGCCAGGGACCCTGAGGGATAGGTGTCAAGGGCCCCCATCTTCAGGGGACTTTTAGGTTGGGTGGGAAGATCACATGAACATACAAGAAGTCAGGGAAGAGCAAAGAGAACAGTGGCTACTGCGGGGGGGGGGGGGGGCTGGTTCAGCAGGAGAGGCAGGACCCCCTTCCAGGAGGGGGGCTGGCACTGAGTGGGAGGAGGGGAGGGGAGGCCAAGAGCTCTAGGAAGGGGGACACTGAAAGACAGGGAGGCCAGAATGAACATGGTAATTTAGGGAACCTGAGGAAGCCACCATGAGGACGCGGGGTGCCTGTAGGGCAGGGATGGGGAGCGTCCAGCCCACAGGCCGAAATCATTTGGTCTGCCCCTGCCAAGTCCTCACCAAAGAGAAGCAGTTCCAGCCATCACACTAGGGGTGAGTTAATTAAATGTTTGACCTAATATAGCAGGCTAATTTTTAAGTTGATAATTTTGTATGGCTCTTGAATGATGTTTATAAACATCCAAAGGGCCCTTGGCAGAAAAAAGGTTCCCCACTCCTGCTATAGGGGAACCATAAAATGAAGGTGGTGGGGAAGAGAGGGGTGGGATACAGAGGCCTCCACCTGAGCCAGTGTCATTTGTGTATGATTTTTGCTTGTACTTTAAACATATATTTTAAATTTTAATAAGTACTTAGATACATAAAATTGAATTATGACCCTGCCGGGCGTGGCTCAGTGGTTGAGCGTCGACCTAGGATCCAGGCGATGGGGGTTCAATTCCCGGTCAGGGCACATGCCCGGGTTGCGGGCTCGATCAGTGACTCTCTCATCATTGATGTTTCTGTCTCTCCCTCTCCTTTCCTCTCTCTGAAATCAATAAAGATATATTTTTTTTAAAAAATTGAATTATGTTTTAACTTACATAAAAGGAAACTTTGCATCACTGCCATAAATAGAAAATTAAAGTGGAATAGAATAGAGTAGAATAGGACCATAAAAATAAGCACAAAGGAAACCAAACAAGGCTACTGCCTCAGTCCATTGGGGCTACTATGACAAAATAACACCAACTGGGTGGCTTATAAACAATAGAAATTTCTTTCTCACAGTTCTAGGATTGGGAAGTCCGAGATCCAAGTGCCAGCACGGAGCTCTGGGTTCTCTTTGATGAGACTAATCCCATTCTGAAAGCTTCCCCCTCACCACCTCACCTTCCCATCAGAGGTCAGGCTTTCACCATATGGGTTCTGGGGGGACACAAACATTCAGGCCGTCAAAGTTACTGAGTCCTAGCTGGGCGCTGCTTCCTTTGGGGGCTCTGAGTCTGAAGTCCACTCTGTCTTTGTTAAACAGGCAAACAAGCGAGTGTTAAGAGGTGTTACCGACATGTTAGCACCAAACCAAGACTTTCTCCTGGACTCAGAGGGACCATAGAAGACTGAATGGGCATAATGTCCTCATTCTGTGATTCAGCGCTGTCCCCTGCCCGGGCCGTGTGCTCCCATGTACTCCCGTGTAGGCCTGTGTACTTGCATTTACTCCCGTGCACTCCAGAGCTCTTTCCATTCCTCATAAAGCCAGTCCCATTTAAAGTTACCGACTGGTCCTTAACATCAGAGAGGAGCTGTGGTCCCAGCCCAGGTCCACCCGCCCTGGGCCCCAGTGACACCCAGAATGCTTCTGTCCCTTTGCAGGGAATACCAACAGCATCTTTGCCCTGGACTACATCAGCGGTGCGCTGACCTTGAATGGCCTGCTGGACCGGGAGAACCCCCTGTACAGCCACGGCTTCATCCTGACAGTGAAGGTGAGAGGGGGCAACCTCCATCCGGGTAGAGGGGCTGCCCACGCCGTGGGGCCAGCCTCCAGCAGTGTCTAAAGTAGAGGCTCACAGGAGGCCTGTTGTTTCTGCTCTCCCACCTGTGCTGATTCCTGGGGCTCATGCCAACACATATCAGGTATACAGGCCATGTCATGAGCCTTGTTGGGCACATAGTAGGTTTTCATCTCATGGTCCTTACTGTTATCCATAATTCCAAGTTCTCTGCTGTAGCCACCTTGGATTCTTAAGTTTACCCCATTTCTAGATCTTTGTCCCATTTCTAATTCTCACGGGTCCCTGGGGCTATTATCTTGTTAGGAAATAGCAGTGCAGTGGGGAGGGGTGGCAGCTGCAGCAGTCCCCACCCGGAAGGTGTGGTGGTGCCAACAGCCCTGCCCTGCCGCCCCCAGCCCCTGTAGCCACCTGCCACTCATGGCCAGTTTTAGTTAAAATCAGTGACTTGCTGAGCCATTCCCTGGGAAACCTGTTTAGGGCATGGATCCTGCCTGGGCCACAGGGGTCGTCCCCAGACCCAGCCATCAACTGAGAGAGGAGGGGGTGGCTCCAAACCTGAGGAGAGGGGCTCTGGGAAGGAGGCCCTTCCGCTGGTATGGGGAGATTGCTTCAGCCCAGCCTGGCTCCTATCTGCTCTCCTTGACCTTGAGAGGGCCTGGGGCAGCAATGGGTTAAGTAGACCCTTTTCCCCACTGACTCCTCCACCTCATGTGCGTGGGGGGGCCAACTGGGAGAGGGCGTGCTAACACTGCCTTTCCACCACCCAGCACCAAGCCTGTGGGCCCCTAGTCCCATTGCAGCCACCAGCTCACTGTGGGACCCTGAACTCAGTTGTCCATTTTTAAATAAAATATTAGGCTGATTTCCCAAACTCACCTGTGAATCCAAATCCCCTGGGGAGCTGATAAAACGTACCTATTCCTGGGCCTCTTGCCCAGAGATGCTGGTTCACAGGTTGAGGTGGGAACTGGGAACAGGTATTTTGGGGCCTGGGGCTCTGGTCCATCTATTCCTGAGTCACATCCAGACCCTCACAGTACCTGGCACAGTGTTCAGCATAGTAGATGCTGAATTAAGTCTTAATTACCTACTAGCACAAAAATTCTTAGCCTCAGTTTCATCATCTGCCAAATTGCATAAAGGCTCTCCCTTCGCCCCTTGATGAGACCCCCAATCTGTCTTATCCCCTCCACCCCACCTCATCCCCTTGGTCCTGGAATCCTACTGCCTACTCTGGCTATGTGACCTTGTACAAGTTACTTAACCTCTCTGAGCCTCAGTTTTCTCATTGGTAAATGGGGATCAGTAAAATGGGAATGCTAATGAGAGACTCCTCCTCCTGGGGGGTGTGGTGAGGATGAGACAAGATAATTCACGTGAAGCACTGTCCAACCTTGAGAGAGCCTGGGAAATGATCACTGTTATAGTGATCCCTGCTGCCTTCACCCTGAAGCATTTGTCCTCTGTGTGCAGGGAACAGAGCTGAATGATGACCGCACCCCATCCGATGCCACAGTCACCACAACCTTCAACATCCTGGTTATTGACATCAATGACAACGCCCCAGAGTTCAACAGCTCCGAGTACAGCGTGGCCATCACCGAGCTGGCCCAGGTTGGCTTTGCCCTCCCGCTCTTCATCCAGGTGGTGGACAGAGACGAGGTGAGTCCCTGGAACTCCAGCCCATCCAAACCCTGCCCCTGCCTGGGCTGCACAACCCTGAGAAAGTCACCAGGCACCTCTGTGCGTCCAGGTCCCCATCTCTAAAACAGAAACAAACACGGCTACATCCCCTCCCTGCTGTGCTCTGAGGATAAATAAGGCTGCAAAAACCAGTAGTCTCTCACTCTTGGACTACCCCCTACCCCTGCAAAGAATGTTCGAGTGTACACTTCCAATATGTAGTTATTTACAGTGGTACCTCAGCTTTCGAACGTCTCTGTTGACGACCATTTCGGTTTACGAACTCCGTAAACCCGGAGGTAAATGCTTCGGTTTTCGAACACGCCTCGGAAGTCGACCGTGCCACACGGCTTCCCTGAGGGCAGGATCCTGAAGCCCAGCTGTTGGCTGTGGAGCCCTCGGTTTTCTAACGTTTCAGAGCTCGAACGGTCTTCAGAAATGTATTATATTCAAAAACCGAGGTGCCACTGTATTTAGAAGCTATATACATGATCGTTCTACTAATCTAGTATGTGCACTATAAAACATACACCAAAACAGAAATGTTAAAAGGTAGAGGCTCTGTATAAATGATGACCTTGGCAGAAAGTCTTATTCCTGCTTTCAGTGTAATAATGTCCTCTCCTTTTCCATGCAAGGGAGGGAAACTCCAGAGGGGTCTGGGATGCCTGTACCCCTTCCCCAGGGGCCTGCCTGGCTGAGGCCAGTCTTAAAAAGAAGGAACATGGGCCTCAAGTGAGGGAGAGGTCGAGAGGGACAGGAGGGAGGAGGCTCCGGGGCCGGGCTGCAGCCCCCATGAGCCCTGGCACACCTTGTGTCATGGGCCACGGACCCGGCCTGGATGACACAGGCTCCTGTATATCTGGATGGGACCCTCTCAGCCTGCCTTCTCCCTGGACCCCTCCTCATGCCCCATCTGTCCTGCCCGTCATAGCCATGATCGTCAACAGGATTTCTGTTACCGCCGCTCCCCAGCCCACTCTGTTCAGGAATTCCATTAGGTTTCCCAGCCCAAGGTCCTTCTCTGCAATTGCTCCTCACTTGGGGCTCCTGCACTGCCCTTGCTCCAGGCCCAGCCCTCCCCTCGCGCCTCCTGCCCCTCTCCACTCTGACTGCTCTGCAAACTGCCCAGCGTGCCCTCCTAGAAGCCCTTCCTCCCACATCCCTCTCATCTCCTGCCAGCTTCTCTCAACTGGACATGGTCCCCTACAAGGACTCAGGGCTGCAAGGGCAGGCCAGTCCCTGCGTGTGCGTGGGTGCACATGCCTCCATCTCCTGCTGAGTCATTTCAGACCCATCTGTCTGAGATAGCTAAAGTATGTACTAAGCACTTACTGTTTACAAGAATCTGTGTTTGGTCCCTTGAAGGAGTCCAGGAAGTATAACCCATGGTCTCTGACCCAAGGACCCAAGTGTGTTTACACAAAGGTAGTATGAACCTTTGAAAACATATACAAAAATGTAGAGTTTAGAAGGTGGAGATAAATGGGTATAACAACAGCCCCGGAGAATAGAGGCACTGATACCGGCATGTGAGTCCAGGATCCAGGGATGCATGCAGTGAGGGCTCCAGGGCTCAGCTGAGGAAGGGGATGTGGAGGCTGAGAGGATCAGGAAAGGCTCTCTGACGAGAGGTGGACTGGGGCGGAGCCTTGGGGCATAAATCAGATCGCGAACAGGGTTGCAGGAGGGCTGGTGGACCAGGCAGTGGCCCACAGAGGCCCAGAGGAGAAGCTTGCAAGTGGATCGAGGGAACAGATGGTAGCTCATGTGACTGATGCAGGGTCTGTGTAGTGGTCTGGTGGGAAGGTAGGCTGGGACACAGCCTTGGAGGACCTTGAAGGGCCTTGAATGCCAAGTCAAGGAATTTGGGTTTGGTTTTGGAGGCAACCCAGAGGGAAGGCAGCTTGTGTAGTGATTCACTGCCCAAGCTCTGGAATCCTACAGGACCTGTATTCAAATCGTGCCATGACATTTGCTAGTTCTGTGACCTTGGGTGAGTCACTGACCCTTTCTAAGCCTCACTTCACTTATCTGTGTAAAAAAGACAAAAAAGGAAAGTGTTTCTATTGCAGTAACAAATTAGCACTGAAACAAGTTTATTTCTCACTCAGACTGCTGGTCTGGCTTGGGGTAGGGAGACCTTCCTTGTAGTCAGTCAGTTGCACGCTGCAGTTCCGTTGGACCCTGCGGCAGCGGGGAGACAGCTGCAGGGTTAGGCACCGGCTCCTCTATGCTTCCGTCCAGAGAGGGCCCCTTGGCCAGAACTAGTTATGTGCCTCACCTCGCTACCAGAGGCTGCAGAATGCGGGAAAGCAGCTATCTCTCTGTGCCACAGGGGGTTCCAACAAGGATATGGAAGGGAGGAGACCCATGATTTGTACATAGGACCTAGTGCAGTACCTGCCGCACACAGGTGTCAAACAGAGGGGTCCAGGGAGCACTGCCACCAGCAGGGCCTGAACTCCCAGGGCCCTGCTCACTGTGACTGGCTGGGGGATTCCAAGGTCACCCTGAGCCCTTGGGTTTTGTCTCAGGCTCTCTTTGCTGGAACCCCTGTCTGCCGTCCACAGGAATGCCAAAGGGGCCTGGGTACAGCCCCCCTTAGTGACTGCTCCCCACCCAGGCACAGGCATGCCTGCCGTAGCCACGGTGTCCAGCACTGCTAGGGATCGTCCGCTGTTTTCTCCGGGGAGTTGGCCAGTGTCTCTGACAGTAGAGGACTCGCCTCCTCCCCACAGGGTTCCATTTCTCCCGGGCACAGTGAAGTGCAGAAAGCGAACTACCCACGAGGAGCCTCGGCCCCACGGCCCAGAATGCCCCACCCTAAGGTTTTCTGGCTCACCCTCCAGGCTCCCGACAGAACTGCACCCACACCACCCCAGATGTGGCCCTGGGCTGCTTCCTAATGAAGAGGGAGGGATAAATTGCTTTCCAAACTGCCTTGATCCTTTTATCTCCGATGCCTTCTCCACTCTCTGAAACTCCAGAGGAATTGAGATCTGGACAGGTACCTGCCCCTAAGGCCCAGTCTGGGGTGCAGAGGGTCAGGCCCCAGGGTGCCAGGCTGGAGTGTTCAGCCACGTTGCCAACAGGAACAGCAAAGACAGCCCCTGAAAACTCAGAGAAATCAGGCAACTTTTGTGAAAGAGCTCTTTTTTATTTGCCGTTTTTTCCTATTTCCTTTCTGATGGTTGAATATGTCTGTTGGAATTTGTGTCTGGGTTGACAGTGACAATGGGTTTGCTAAGTGTAGCAGGAAAATGTGTTCATTGAGAGCAAACTCGGAAGAAGAAAGGCAGTGTGAGGAGAGGCAGAACCCCATTGTCGCAGATTCTATGGAACCACGCGATTCCCCCCATGACTGTGAGGTTGCGTTATTAGTGTGATGATCTAATAATGTCTGTCTCCTGATTAGACGGAATGAGCCACAGGCAGGGGCAGGTCTACTTTTGCTCACCAGGGTAGCCCAGTGCCTCGTACTCTGCCTGGCTCTTGGCCGCACTACAGAAATGCGTATTAGTGGGGTTAAAGCCTGATTAAATGATACAGGACCCAAACTGACCGTCAGTCAGTGCTCTTGTGCTGAAGCCCAGTCCCCGTGGAGTCTGCATAGGAAGATGACCCCAAACGTCCACTGTGGGGCAGTAACGGGTGCTGATGGAAAACGGGAAGGGAAGGAGGAAGCAGTTTAACCCTCAGTCAGCACTTTGCAGCCACCATCCCTAATAAGGATGCTAATCTAATTCACAAAGACTAGATGGTGCCTGCCATCCTCTCCACCTCTAGGATTCTACTCAGTTTCTTACTGAATCTCAGGCTCTGCCAGACCATTCAAGATGACAAAGGTGCTTGAAAGAGGCCCTTTCTGTCTCCCAAGGACTCCATCCTCATTGTTAAGTCTCTAGGAGTAATTTCTTCTCATTTGCCCAGCTATAGAAAACTCAAAGAAGCCAGAGAAGGAAGGGATGGGTGGGCTGAAACCAACAACAACCCATTTGTACTGTGTGACAGTTGAGATGCAAATAAATGGTTGTAATGCAAATCACACACAAAAAAAATCTCAAGGCAAAGGCCCCAGGAGTCAGCCTTGGTGTGGGAGCTCATCTCTGAGTTTCAAATTAAAGGCTGTGGCAGCTTCGCTCCTGTGCCTGGCTGCTGGGCGGTCTCTTGTCTCTTCCTCGGAGCTCCGGAAAGCCACGGGAAGCAAGCAGCACACTCTTTCACTCTGATTCCATCATATCCTTACCCACCCCCTGCCTGCAACACATTCTTTGCATTTGCTCCACTTACTTAACTTTCCCTCTCCTGATCGCCTTGCCTGTGGGCCCCCTAGCCCTACCTACAGCTGAGTCAGCCGCAGGCTGTCCTGTTTTCCCATCTGCACCAGTGGGGTTATTGGGATGGTTGGAATTTTCTGTTCATTTGTTCTCAAAAACTTCTTCTTAGAAGCGAGTGGATTATCTGTGTTCCGCATCCTTCCTCTGAAGGGTTGGGGGAGGGAGGCAGGGAGTGTGGGAGACCATTCATGCCTCCGGCTGCTTTACAGATGCCAGCAACAGGGTTTGTTTTTAAATAAAGCTTTTGCATTATGCACGACCCCTCCCAATGGACTCAGATAGCTAAAAATGGACCGTTCTTCTCACCTGCCTGCCAGTAAGAGAAATACCCTTCGCGTACATCACATCTTTCTTCTCAGGAATGGGGAGCATTTGGTCCACTTTATTTCTGCCTCATTTCTGACCCACAGCTTCTCAGGACATATTTGCTCTTGCCCTTGAGAACATTTTTGCAGAGGAACAAGGTTAGAGTGGGGAGTGGGGTGCCAGAATTCCCCAACAGGGCGTCTACTGCGTGGTCCTGGCTGCTTCTAGAAATTGGAATAGTTTCAGAATGGCCTTCGGACCTCATTGATTTGCCCCCCCCCTTCCCCACTGTCTTTCTGAGGGACTATAGTGACATTTGTACAGGTGCAGGGGATTATGCATTCATTCACTCAACAAACATTATTGTGCACCTCCACTGGGGAGACAGTGCTGAAGATGTGGTCCCTGACCCCCTCATCCAGTGGGGAAGCCGGAGCAATAGCACCAGGATCATTGCAGGTGGAAATGAAAGTCAAGAAGTCAATAGGGTGGGTGATGGGCTAGGGCAAGGGGCTATTTTTGACTCAGTGGTACAAGAACACCTTCCGAGGCAAGGTGTGGCTAGAGCAGGGGTTACATGGTGAGCAGAGGCAGCCATGCAGAGCCAGAGAGAACATTCTCTCCCCTGCAAGGGCAGGGGTCCCCAGAAATGGCCTGGCCTTTTCAGGGAGCAGAAAAGAGGCTCATGTGGCTGGCTGGGGAACCCTGAGAGAGCAGGAGGAGGTGAGGCAGCAGTTACCGGCCAATGCCAGGCCAGGCGTTGCCAGCCACAGGGAGGCCTTTTTCTGTCACTCTGAGCCCAGTGGGGAGTGAGGAGGTTGACATGTTCTGAATCATCTTCCTTAAGAAGCCATCTGATTGCTGTGTTGAAAATGGACTGTCAGGGGCCAAGGGTGAAAGCAGGTAAAGGCAGGCAAGTCTCCCGTAGGGAAAACTCCCACCTCCCCTGACCCCTTGTTCCAGCCAGCAGGTGCTGTCTAGCGTCTAACTTAAGGCTCTCTTGCAGTTCAGCCATTTTCCTCTTAAGGTGTTTGCAAGAAGTCAAGAACTCCAGTCCCCTTATAACGAAACCCGAACAGTTCAGTAGAAACTCCCTTCAGAGCGCTTCCCAGGAGGACACTGCGTGGCTACCTTGAGTCTGTGACAGGGGCTCTTCCAAGTTCAAATTGGCCCAGGATTCCGAGCTCTGACCACAGTATTCTGCGGCTAGACCCAACCCGACTACCTATTGGAGGTAGACAAAACACAGAAGCCAGGCAGACAAAACACCGAAGCCAGGCCCACCTCAGTTCTGCTCACTTGCAGAGTGACTCCAGGCAAGTCATGTCCCCACTCTGTGCCTCAGTGTCCCCCTCTGTAAAACCATGGGTTGGGCCTGTCATGCTTAGTTAAGACCTCTACACATGCTGACATTCTTTTGGTCCAGGAGGACCTGGGTGCGGAGGGGAGGGTGCCATCTGAGCTTCCCTCTTCCCTCCCACGCTCACATCGGCTCACCCTTCCTTCCCTGAGCTTGCTCCAGCTGCCTCTGCTCCCCACCTTGGGCGAGGAGCCTGGCACGTCTGCGGGCCTCATCCCGCGCCAACCTCTCCCAGCCCACCCATGTGCTTGTTTATTTGGTACCACAGGCGAGGGAGAGAGAGGCAGCTGGAGTGGTTGGCTACATACAAGGGCTTTGAAAGCAGACGGCCCCGGATCAAATCCTGGCTCTGCCACTTTTGATCTGGGTGGCTTTAGGGAACTTATTTACCCTCTGATTCAGTTTTCTTATCTGCAAAAGGGAGACATTAACAGTACCTGCCTCACAAGGCCCTTACGAGGATGAAATAAGTTAATACATGTGTTTAGGACAGAGCATAGCCTATGAAAAGCATTCTTTAATGTTTAACAGGTTTTATTACCCCCAGCCCTGACAGCTATGTGTGTCATTGTGTCCTTTTTAAAGTGGAGGGGGTCGAGGCTCAGAGGTTAAGGGGCTCCCCGTTTGCAGCCACAGCTCCCCATTCCCCTCAAAGGTTTGGCCCCACCCATCAGGTGGCTCTGCCACCTCCAGTGTGGCTGGTGGGAGGGAGAGGGGGGAAGGGAAGGCAAGGAGGGGGCTTCTGCACAGAGGTGAGCAGGGACACATCTGTCAGGAGCTAATTCCTATTTCAGGCAGGAGATGACACGATTCATTTGTTTGAGGGGGAAAGCAAAAAACAGAAAATTATCCACCTCCCCAAGGAGAAAACATCACCAAATAAATAAATGAAAGAAAGCAAAGGAGGGGAGAAGAGTACTGGGTGTATTCGTAGGCCCGGGGGAGCGGGGCAGGAGCAGGACAGTGAGAAGGGAGATGGTCCTCGCTCGGCTCATCGTGGCCCTGATTTTATCCATCACCCTCATTTTGCATTCCACACGTGTCCCGGGCCTGTCAGAGAGCCCAGCCCGCAACCTTGTATTTATTTAAATTTAATCTCTCATTTGTTCCTGTTAGGCCGGCCGGCCTGCAGTTTCTCTGACCGCTCTGCTCGCCCGGCCCTCAAGGTTGTCTGGCTGCGGGCCCCACGGGCCCCTCCCAGGCTTCCTTTCAGTCCAGGCCTTCTTGACCTGGGTGTGGGTCCACTGAGCCTGTGACCCTGGTTGGAGAAAACGCATCTTTATTGTCACTGACCTCTAACTGAACTTGAACATTCCCTTTAAATATGACAAATGAAACAAACCAGAGTGGCATTAGTGGTACCTGTGACTTTGACCCCAAGAGAGATCTCAGATATTGTCACATCATATTACAGGTGTCTCAGGGATCTCAAAATTCATTTATATTCATCACTACTTTGAAATTATAGCATATATCAGACCCATTCCCAAATCTCATTGTTTAATGCATTAAAAAGCACATAATTCTACTATCATACCTTTTAAAATACTTTGATGACTGTATTTCAAAATAATTAATTGACTTTGTGGTCCCACCTATTTTATTTGATTCAGTTAAAAATGTGATTTCCCATACTGTCAGAGGGGTCCACGGCACGAAAATAGATGCAGCCCCCCTTTAATCCCTGTGCTCACTAACTCCACCCCTCAGCCCAGCTCTCTCCTCAGGCTTTTTCCCTAAGGCTGACAGGTCACTGGTTCTGAGTTGGGGTCCTGGGCCACACGTCGGTGTGGAGTGGGGTAGGGTGGGTGCAGGGAGGCTGTTTGCTCCATGTCTCACATTCAGCTGAGGGTCCATTTTCCAGTTCCGGATCCTCCAGGCCACTGTTCACCTGGGCCCCATAAATCTGTCCCCAGCATCTACTTTTCAGTAGAGACACAGGAGATATTCCTCCCTTCCACCCTGGGAGCCATTCCAGCTGCCTCAAACTCTTCAGACCTGCTGATGTGCCCCAGGGCATGGACCTCCTGCTTTCCTACTTTCTAAAGCAATTTGAACTAGAAACCAAGCACTAAAAGCAGTGAAGAGAGGTGGGAGCTAGAGGGAAGGGCTGGCTGCCAGCTTCCATAAGACTGATGGAGGCTCCTGGATGTATGATTACTCTGGTATCCAGACCCTTCTTTCCCCTCTGTTAGGGAGGTAACTGGGATTGGCAGGAAATCACACACCTCCCACTGAATCCCCAGGAGGTATAAGAGAAGTGACCGAAATTCCTCTAAGATGCTGCACCTCTCATCAGTGAAGTAAAGCTGAGAGGAGGTAGGGGGTGAGGGCTCTGGTTCAGGAAGCAACCAAGACAAGGCACGTGGAGAAATAGAGGTCGGCATTGCCTTATCCTCATCCCCCCAGCCACAGTGCCCATCCTGGCTGCTCCTGTTTCTAAAAGATTATCTGCTGGTTCTGTTGCATAGTAGGGGTTAAGTGCCCACCCAAAGCAATTTCAGCACAGCTGGTACCTGGAATCCTGGGGCCTTGCTGAGCACCTTTGTCCCCACCCCCTTCTGCCCTAAGGCTGACAGTTCACTGGGCAGGGGTCCATTTGCAAGACCTCTGTTGTCTCACAGCTTTGGCTCACATTTCTAGGGTTTCTCCCCCAAGATTAGGCTCTCCAGGAAAATGTCTGTGGACTTCAAAGCCAAGCCGCTCTGGAAGGGAAGCCAAGGGGAGCAGGGCAGCCCTGTCTCTGCTCTTTCCCATTAATTTCTCCCCAGTTGCCTTCACCGAGGCTCTTATTATGACGATGATGATCATGAGGATTTTTCTGTGCGTGGCTGCATCCTGTGGTGTGATTCCTCTCATCGTGCTGAGCTCCAGCCTCCCCGAGGACCGGAGGGTGTCCTTGGCATGATTCAGACACCTCCTAATTTAGTCTCATCCATAATCTATTTAGCATGCTGTTTTCACCAGGCCCCATCCCTGGCGGGGTGTGAAGCAGGCAGGGCCTGTTTGGCAGGCATAGTGCCAGGACCCATTCCTCACACGCTTCCTGCCCCAGTGCCTGTGGCTCCAGCCCCCACCCCCCAGTGACTGGAGGTCATCTCTTATGCAATTTGGGGCATCAGTCCCCTTTCACCCACCTCTCTGGTGGTGGTCTCCTTCCCCATGCCCACCACCACCCATGCTTATGAGCAGGACTAGCATGGATGGGAGATAGTGGGAATCGTTTTATCGTGGGGATCACACTCCCTAAAAGCAGTGGCTGGTCTTCCTGAAGACCCCCACTGGGAGCAGAGCAGAACCAACAGCCCTCATTCTCCGTTCCTCTTCCTCTCCATCGCCGCTTGGCTGGTTCATGCCTACTATGGTGCCCCTTCACTGGGGGAACTGGTGAGTCCAATCTCACCCGAGAACATGGTTTCTTCCTCCCACACTCCCCCTACAGCAGTAGATGGTGTGTCTTGTTTGTCCCTGTCTCAAAAGGTAAGGCTTCTTGCAGCTCAACTGGGAGTTGTGCCTAAGGTTCTCACCCCATCACCGTAACCGTGGACTGTGAAACATCCTAGCAACAGGGACTGAAGAGTCCCACTGTGGCAAGGATGGGCCACCAAGGAGGGCACAGAGCCTCCTCCCCAGGGCCAGCGCCCAGTCGTTCTCCCCTGGGCTCCTGCTCACTCTGTGCCCTGGGAGGGGAGGCCAGTGTGGGGACCCAGCAGGAGAGGGCAAGAGACACCTCGTGGTGAAGCAAGGTTTCATAGGTGATGTTGTTACTCTGTCAGTGAAGGCATAGGGCAGACCTTCCCTTCTCCTTCTCCAGGCCTCAGTTTCTCCATCTGTTACCCACTTCATTTGAAAAAGGAATCAAAAGTAAGAAGGAATTTTTAAAATCAAAGTCATCATATGTTTACCTTGGGTTAGCCAGCGTTTTCCTCTCCTTCATCCTGACATGCGCCCTGAGTCTAGTGTCAAAAGGCAGGTGTCGCTGCTCTTCCCTCATGAGCAAAGCTATGCTCAGAGGGAACCTTGTACATAAAGTCACAGGGCAGAGCGAGAGGTACAGGTTGGCGAGTGAAGCACACAGGGCCTGGGGCAGGAAACAGTAAGGGATGCCCCAGGGGGCTCTAGCGTTGAGTGGGAGGTGGGAATTCATCCATTAGTTCATTTATTAGGTAACTATTTGCTGAGAAACCACTGTGTTGTGCATGTGATTGTAGGCACTGTTCCTAAGCGAACACAGCCCGCGTCCAGCCCCTGGGCAGCTTGTTGCAGTGGTGGAGGGCGAAAGAAACCAACAGGGAACAAATGTATACTGTCAGGTGGGGATGTGAGCCGCGAAGGAAAACAAAGCGGGGCAAGGGGTTTAAGGCAGTACTGGGAGCGGGCGGTCAGAGGAGGCCTCTCCGATAAGAGGACACTTGAGGAGAGACCTCAGTGAAATGGGGTGAACCATGTGGATATTTGGTGGCAGAGCATTCTAGGCAGGTGACAGCAGCAACTCCAGGGAGCAGCGAGCACAGCGGCTCCGAGGCAGGAGTGCGCCTGCACGTAGGTAGGTCGGGGAGGAGGGGAGGCATGTGGCCTACAGGAGGTCAGCCGGGCTGGGCCTTGTCAGGGCTCGCAGTCACAGACGTGAGGCAGGAGGCTACTGAGGGGACCGACGGAGCAGGGAGCAAGTGACTTGACCCGATCGAAGTTTCAAAAGGATACTCTGTAAATAACCCAGATGTCCATCAGCTGATGAGTGGATAGAGCAAAATGCTGTGTCTCCGCACAGGGGGATATTGTTCAGCCGCAAGGTAGTGAAGCTCTGGCAGATACGTGCTGCCACGGGGCTGAACCCTGAATGGCCACACAAGGTGTTTGACCTGAGCAGTTAGAAAAGCGGAGGTCTTGCTTCCTGAGGAGGTGAAGCAGGAGCTTTGGCGAGGGGGAGGCAGAATTCATAGGTTAGCTTTCAGCATATTATGTGTGACATGCTTGTTAGACATGCAAATGGAAGTGCGGGTAAGTGTTCAACAGGCAACTCGGGGTGGCGGAGGGGTTCCGCATTTGCAGCGTTTGCTGATTTCTGTGATGCTGCTCCTACCATGGCCAAACTCCAGCTGTGGAGGTGACCTCACTGGCTCTCCGAGATCCTGGAAATCTAACCGGAGCCTCGAGCCAAGGAGGCTCCAGCCATCACTCTGTGGCTCTGGCTGGGGGTGGAAATGGAAGCATTGCCAGACCAGTGTCTGGATTGTATTTAAAGCCACAGGTCCAGCTGGACTCACCTGCAAATGGGGTGCAGGTAGAGCAGAGAGCAGGGCTGGGGCTGAGCAGCCCCCGGGCTCCCCAGTGTTAGGGGAGATGAGAATGAGCCAGTAAAGACACTAAGAAGGAACTGCCCCTGGGGTAGGAAAGGACTAAGAGGGAGCTTTGGGGACAGGAGAATGAGGCAGTGAGAGGACGGGGCTCTTAACAGAGAGAGGGGCAGGACTCAGGGGAGGGAGGGGCAGCCCTCCCTAACTTCCAGCAACAGTCCTCAGCATTTGAATCTGTGTTTACTCTTCTGTTTTCAGCATGACTCTTAATTGCCCTCATTAGGGAATGTCCTAATATGCTACCTTGTACAGAGAAGCCTACTAGGCTTTTTTTTTTTTTTTAAACCCACTTCACCCTCTTCTTCCACCTGTTTTAAAGCGGTCCCCTGGCACACCCGTGGCTCAGCCCTAGGGGGATGCAGGATTCCCCCCAGCTCTGCGGTCTGTGCAGATGCGCTAATTCTGTCCCATACCCATAGGGACAGGATTGTGCTTAGGTAAGCAGGCTAGTAGGGTGAAGTGAGAATCAGGGGATCTGGAAGGCACTATGCCAGTGAAGCAGCCAGGCTCAAAGGCTGCATCCTGCGTGATTCCGTGACACTCTCAAAAAGACAAAGCTATAGTGATGGAGGACCGACCAGTGGTGAGCAGGGGTTAGGGTGGCAGAAGGCTGATTGTAGAGGGACAGCACAGGGAGTTCTTGGGGTTATGGGACTGTTCTGTATCCTGGCTGTGATTTAACACATGAATCTACCCATGTGTTAAAATTCATAGAACTGAATACCCTAAAATATGTGTTTTATTGCATGTTAATCATAAAAATTATAAATTATTGACGACCTCTCCACTAAACCAACCCTCCACCCACCCATTCCCAAAAAAGGTGAAGTGAAAGGTTCCAGCATAAATAGCACCACTAGTGGCCTTTTAGACTCAGCAATATCCTTCCCTTGCTGTCATTTAACTCCTCCAGTATGTAATACGCACCCTCATGTAATATGCAGCCTCCAGAGGGAGGCTGGGGGGCCTTGAATGCCACGATGAGTTTGAACCTAATTCAGCAGGCAGTTGGGAGCCATTGATGGTTCTTGAGAATGAGTGATATCCTCAGAGCTGTGCTTTAGGTTGATTAATCTGGACACCAGGAGAATGAAGACAGTGACTGAGGGTAATAGCAGATAGGATGAATGGGCAGGGGCTGCGTGTGGGATCTGCAGGAAAGGCAGCGGTTGGACTGAGGGTAGAATTTGGAATCCCAGAGATGAGACAGGAGTGGCAGGCTAGGAGGAGGGAAAGAAGATGGGAGCTGCCACATTCTGCCATTACTCTGCTGGGCAGTGGCCATGCCTTGTTGGTATCATCTTTACCTCATTTTAGTTCCTCATCTGAGTGGCCTGCACCCATCCTTGCCTGCTCTCTCTCGCTCTCTCTCTCTCCCTCTCTCTCTCAGGCTCTCTATTTCTGTCTCTATTAGTTTCTCTTTGAATCTGATTATCTCTCTTTCCCCATTTCTGCACTTCCTCCAACCTCTGTCTTCTGATTTTTTCTCACACCCTCACATTCGCAGATACACACATGTAGCTCATTCATTTATGCACTTATTCCTTTGTCCACTTAACCATAGTTATTGTGTGGCCAACACATGTGCCTTGGGAGATGTGGAATGTGTCAATATGAGGGGCTTTGCAGGCCTGGGCAGCTGTGCCTGGGTTTGACTCTGGGATACTCAGTGGCTGCTCAGTGGCATGTGGGGCTGTCGCGAGGCATAGTCATCCATCTGCCGGGAGCTCAGCATCCTGTCTCAGCCCAGGACCCATTTCTCGGGGTATTTGTGATGTCTTTGTTCATGGGGAAGGGGACCCAGATCTGGGCAGCTTCACCTGGCATAGGGCTGGGAAGGGACAGGAAATCACCCACTTTCTTTTGGCTCCCAGGACTCCTAGATTCATGGCCTCTAAATAGTTGTGAGCTCTGTCCTCCAGGCCTCCTGAAGGCAATGGGATCCCTCATTTTAAAAGGCAGCCCAGAGAAGGCAGACAGTTTACCTGAGGTCACAAAAGCACACCAGCTCCAGGGTCCTCTCCTTGCCTCCCACCCTACTAGCCCTCCCAGCCCCTTCCCTGCCACACTGAGGCACAGGGAAGACAGACTGCTGTTGGAGAGGGACAGGAATACAAAGTGGTGGGATTAGCAGCAGGCAGTGTCCCCTCCTGATTTCCATAAAGCGGTTAGATTTCTCTTCCTGGCCACACATTTCTCTCTCTGTGGGAACGGGGAAATAGTTTTAGCATGGTAAGTAGACAGAGCCTGGCAGCTGCAGCGTGCAAGGCCCAGCTCCTAGTTCTGCGCCCATCCCCTCCCTGCTCCTCTGTCAGAGGCCCGAAGAGGTCCTGGACAGAAAGCACAGGGCTGCATGCCCTCTTGGTGAACCATCGAGACCTGTCCTCCTCCTGCAGGGGCCCTGTCTTTCAGGTCACATGGCTCTCCCCAGACAGAAGGGGCCCCAGAGAGAGGGAGGGACAATTCTGGGCTTGGGGCAGACTGGGATGCACACCCTTCTCCCCTGCATTTTGGACTGTCCTCCATGCACTGCTGAGAACACATACACCCCACTTTAGCCCCCTGCCCCAACCCCAGCCCAAACTCCAGTGTAGAGTTTGATGGTAGAGTGAAGGAGGGGTTTGAAGCTAGGTATGAGGGTGAGGTCCAAGTTGGCATATGCTGGTCAGAATGGCAGACTTTCAAGTTAGAAAAGTGGCCACCTGGGTTGGGAGGTGTGCCTGGGATACCAAGCAGGTCCCTGAGGAAGGAATTGTTAAGCTTTCCACTTGGGGTAGGTGCCTTTCAAATAGGGGCGCATGCAGGAGGAAGGGAAGGCAGAAGAGGGCATGGCCTCACTCCCTTGGGATTTTGGGGGTGAGGGGAGTGGAACAGGTTGTCCTGGAATTAAGAGCTCAAGCCTCATAAATCCTACATGGCACCTTCTGTCCTTTGTGTGAATTACCAGTCCAGGTGGCCTGAGACAGCAGCCTTGTATGTGCGGGCCTGGAAAGGTTGCTGTAACCACAGACCTTCCACTAAAGCTTGCCCTCTCACCATGCCCACAGGCACTATTAAGGGGAGCCTAGCCCTCCTGGCCAGTCCCCCTAAAGCCACTGTTTCAGTAAGTGCCCACTGGGCTGATTGCTCTGGAGGTCCAGGGCAGCCCAAGATGGAGTCCTACCAGAAATGGCTATTTGCTTGGGGCAGAGAAATGGGGTCAGAGTGGAGGGTTCCAACTCTGGGGGTGGATATTATAAGCTTTGCTGTATCCAGTGGACAAAGGTGGCACCTACGACCCTGCCCCAGACAGGACCCACCCACCCAGAGCAATGGCCACCAAGGCCGAGTAAGAGCCGCTCGTCAGCTGTGCACCTGTCCTCACTGGTCAGGACCAGCTCCTGTGTGTGAGTTACATGGGGGCTTGAGCCTCTGAGGTCACCTCAGCCTTTGGGGAGCACCTATAGGACCTGGGCTAGCATAGCTGGAACTAGATGCTTAGAACCCCTTGTTTACCACACCAGGTGCACGACCTCCATGCCTGGGCAGTGGTGCCAATTGACCCCTCAGACAGCTGGTAGAGCTGGGGACAAACTCTCAGGGTTTACCCGAGACTGCCCAAGTTTTAACACTAAGTTCTAGGTCCTGGGAACCCTCTCAGTCCCAGGCAAACTGGGACAGCTGGTGCCCCATCATCTCTGATTCAGGCCTGAGAGGTGGCCCACTCCCAAAGCAGAAAAAAATGAAGCCTCTGAGCCAAACAAGCCTAGAATGTGGAAAAGAGATAGCAGGGCTGATCTATTACCGTTGACTTGGGCTTTGCTGGGTCCCTGGAGTTGGGACTCTGCCCGGAAAATAGGGGAAGGAGCAAGGAGAGAGGCAGGTCAGGTGTAGCTGAGTTTTGGAAGTGGGAGATTCCCATAATGCACTGCGGTGATGGGCTGCAAACTGAGAAAACAGAATGTGAAAGCACCTGACCCTCATTTACCTTAATGCAAGCGCCCAATGCACCTTGTAATCCATTTCCCAGGAGATCTGGGGCTGGCTGGCGGCACAATGGACAAGAGCCTTTCTGAGGGCGGGGGGGGGGGGAGGGCATGCATGTGCAGGTGAAGAGCACCTGCCCACCCTGCACCCCCTCTATAGACACGTCTTCTATACACACGTCCGTGCGATGAAATTGACAGCTCTCTAGTAGTCTTTCCCCAAAGTGCCAGATGCCAATCGGATTGAATTAGATTTCACAAGGGTTTTTGCAATACGTGGAATTCACCAGCAAATTACTCTTAAAGAGGGAAAATCAATCATTTGGAGCAGAGATAAGCTGACGGCAAGGCAGCCTGGGATTGATCCCGTCTGTGCAGGCGTGTGTGGAATCCGCCAGATAACCTGGGGGGGGGGGGGGGTCTGGCAGGGAGAGACAGGCTGGGCGGGGGGGGGGGGCAGAAAGGGGGAACCAGGAAGGGCAGCAGGAGGAGGAGAGAGGAAAAGAGATGGAGACAAGGAGAAGCAGAATAGAGGGAGGGGAGGGGGAGGAGAGGGGAGGGGGAAAGCAAAAAGAGAGACAGAAGGAGAGGGGGAAGGTCGGAAAGGGAATGAGGAAAAGATAAAGGAGGAAAGACAAAGACAGGAGAGGAGTGGGAGAAGGCCCGGAGAGGGAGGGGCCTTGAGCTGGAGGAGTGGAAAGCAGCGGCGAAGAGCACAGCAGGTATCAGTGGGTTCTCAGAGAATCACCCAGTCCAGACTTCCCATTTTGTAGATCAGGAAACTGAGGCCCAGAGAGCACAGGGTTTGCCTCAGTCACACAGGGATGAATGGCAGGCCCGTGCTGCTCAAGGGTCCAAACCACAGAGGGGTTTGGGAAGGGGCTTCAGATGGGCGAGAGCCTGAAATGAGGGCTGTTCCCTTCACCCTGATGCAGGCCGAGAGGTGGCCCACTCAGGGTGGAGAAACCCAGGCTTTGAGGGCTAGACAAGCCTGGAGTGCACAAGAGAAAGAGCAGGGCTGAGCTACCACCCTGTGACATGGGCTTTGCTGGGTCCCCAGGTTGGAATTCTGTGCCTCAGATCAGGAGGAGATGGGAGGGACAGGAGGAGGCAGAAGGTGGTCCCTCACCCAGGAATTGCCAGGGAAGTGCCAGAATCCATTGTCCTGGACTCTGAAACTTGGAAGGTCCTTGGGGTTGAGGCAGGGGTAGGGGACAGTGACCGCCACAGGGCTCCTTCCCATCGTCCCCTGGACTTCATCTTCATAGTGGGCTGCCTGGTGCACTGAGCATGGGACAGCTGCCCTGGGGAGGCCAGGCCAGAGAAACGCGGCACCCCCCTCAGGTGTGGGGGCCTGGAGGGAGAAGCTGCAAGCTCTGAGGTGAAGGGGTGAGGAGAGTGGGCCTCCTGCCAGGGTTCACTTCGGCACATCTGATTGGGGTTAATTGAGTGAAAGGATAGACAGCAGAGTGATAAGGAATCCAGTGGGCTTTGATTTTCTGCCGCTCAATAGCATGGATTAGACCAACAGAGCCCTGGAGGAGGGAGGCAGAACTAGGGCCCCTGCCCCGGGCTGGGGCGTCCCCTCACCCCTGCACACGGCCAAGCCTTCGTGCCTTCTTTGCCTGCCCCTCATTCCTGGCCAAGGTCTAGAAATCAGCCTCTCCCTATTCCCTCCCTTCTAGAACAATAACAAGTCTCTTTTATTGAGCACTTACTCTGTCCCAGGCATTTTACCAAGACTTTGCAGTTCACCCACAATAGCCCTATCAGGTAGCCTTTATTCTGCCTATTTTGCAGATGAGGAAATTGAGGCTCAAGAAGGTAAAATCCTTTGGGCAAAACCACACAGCTGCAAAGGGCGGTGCTCCAACCTGGAGTCAGGCCTAACTCCAAAGGCTGTGTGCTTTTAGCCACCACTGAAACTCAGGGCTTCCCTCCCTGACATCACTGGTCGCGGGGCTCTTCCCTAGAGGTGTGACTTCTGGACAGGGCTTCTGTGACAGTGGCACTACGGAATGGGGGGGCATCTCTGCACTCCAGGTCCCCAGCCCTGTTCGCAGCTTGGGCTGAGGGTGTCCCACCTGTCTATAGCATTCCTTGGGCGCTTCACAAGTTCCCTGGCCCATCTCTATCTTGATTCACAACACTGCACCCCCACCCCTGCCAATGTAAAGGCCACCTTGGTCCTTGCTGCCCTTCCCTAGTCCACCCTGCATTTGCATGACCCTAGTCTTTCCTCTTCAGTTAAAAGGAATTAAGGCCCCTCCAGGGCACATTGTAGTTCACAGGGTGGGATGAGGTTCCCTAGCATTTGGGGTACAAAGGAAAAATGCGTTCAAGGCTCCTGCCATTGGGGAGCCTACTGTCTAAGGTAAGAAAACATAACTCAGGTGTCACCCACCAAAACATGGTGGGGCAAAGAGATGACAGTGCTTCTTAACTCTGTGAGCATGCCTTATTCTGCCTACTTCCCAGATGAAGAAACTGAGGCTCCAGGAGTGGAAGCGAGCTGCCCAAGGTAACACAGCTAGGAAGTGACAGCCTGTCCCCACACCCTGAACTTTACTCTCTCCACCACATCACACCACTGGGTCACCAACCCAGCTACTACCCTGCCCCAAAGTGAGGAGAGATGAGCACTGCCTTGGGGTTAACTGGTGCCACCATCAGAAGGGAGGTGCCTCAGGGTGGGGAGAACCAGGCAAGAGCCAGAGGGGTGGAGGAGGTATCTGCAGACATCACATCCAGGGAGGGAGTCTGGGGGTGGGCCAGGCCTCCCCTCCTTTGGGGACTAGGTCACCTGCAGAGGGAAGTACCAGTGTCCAGAGCCCACAGGTGATGACTGAGAGCCATACTCAGAGAAAACCCAGCACCCCCATGTCGGTCCACCTGCAGTGGCCAGCCTGAATCTACAACTCTAAGAGGAGGGGAAGTCCCAGGTGTGGCTGTCCTTAGTGTAAATCTCATTCTAGGTCCCCTCGGGGTGGGTGTGAGCATTCAGTGAGCAGATGCTCATAGCAGACCCAGCCCAGAATAACCTCTCAATAAAGAGTTGGAAAAAACACTGGGCCAATTCATGGAGCCACTGAGCTGGTCACTGCAGAGAGACAAGGAGTATCTGGGCAGCGAGTGCCTGCTCTGACTGCTCTCAAAGTCACCCCTCCACTTCCAGCAGGGGGGACGAGGTTTGGGGGAGTTGAGGGACCCAGCCCCGTCTGGCAGCAGTTGATAACGGAGGGACTGTCGAGCTGCCCTCCACGGGGGGTGGCAAGACTTCAGTCACCAGAAGCAAAGAACGGCTTGCTGCACTGGGTGGGGATCTGCAGAAGCAGGATGTCTTTTCCCCTCCCAGTAAATAAAAAAGCAGAACCGTCACAGCCCCACAGCAGCCACTGGCTCCCCAGCCTGGTGAGGGAAGGGCGGGCGCTGCTGCTGGGCTCCAGGACCCGCAGCTGCCAGCTATCAGCCTTCTCATCACCTCTCCCAGCTGGAGGAGAATTTAATCCACCCGGTTCCTCTCCACGCACCCTGGGACTCCTTTTGATGTTCCTCTTTATCTCCCTTCCCAATAAAATTGCCCCTCAACAGCTCCAAAAGGGCCTCCTGCCTCTCCCCTCCTCCCTCCCTCTATTTTCACCCCACAAGCAGCCCCGTGGGGACCTGGCAGTGAGCAGTGAGGGGTGGGGAGAGGCCCAGCCAGGCTGGGGACCAATAGAGCTGCGCCCACCACCAGCCCTGGCTTCCCTAACCTGGGTCTTGCTCTTTGACCTTGAGAGAGGTGCCGCGTGGAGAGTGGGGAGGAGTCCACAGTGCTCTTCTGGCTGCATTTGGAGCAGCGTTTTGCAGTGGGAGGGGCACTCAGGAGGCCCGGGGAGGGGCGATTAAGAGCTTAGACTCTGCAGGAGTCAGACTCCAGGTGGACTCCTTCGATGGCAGCTGTGCGGCTTAAACAAGTTACCCTCTCTGGACTCAGTTTCCTTCTTCGTAAAGGGGGTGGCCCGATGCTGTTGTCACTTGACTGGTGGGAAGCTTCTGGGTAAGTTATGTGAGCACATCGTTGGTGTATGATAAATGGGAGTGGTTGTTATATGAAGCTCCCACCCAGGGCTGCAGTTAATAGGGGTTGTGCACCAACTTAGTGAATTGGATAGGTAAATATCACACCCACACATCCTAAGGGGCTGTCACCAGCCAAGTCCCAGAAGGAACTGGGCCTCTGGGCAGGTTCTGAAAGGGACAGGCTGAGCATTTGAGGGGACTGAGCCAGAAGGTAGCCCTGGGGTCTCAGGACAGCCATGTGAGGGGTCCTGACAGCTGCAGTGTCAGGCCTGGTGAACCTCCGACCACTGCTGGCAGGTCAAGGAAAGGGAGGGACCTCATCTCATGAGACTCAGAGACCCAACAGGGTGCCCTGCGGAGCAGGAAACCCAGCGCTCCACCCTGGCCAGGTCCACAAGCTGAACCTACACGGAACCCAGCACCACCTTCCAGGCACCTCTCCAGCGCCTCCCTCTCTGCCTGTTCACGTGATCACAGCTCCAGCACCCCCTACCCTGAGATTTTTAACTCCGCTTTCTCTCTCCAGCTGCTCATCCACCATATCCGACTGATTTTCTTCACTGTCTTGGACTTGCTCCTTCCCTTGCCTTGCTCCATGCGGGAGATTCTCAAATTTGAGCGTGTATCAGAACACCTTGGAGGGCTTGTTTAAACAGAGCTGGGCCCAGTCCCTAGAGTTTCTAATTCGATTGAACTGGGTGTGGCCAAGAATTTGCATTACTAACAAGTTTCTAGGTGGTGCTGATGCCAGTGGTCCCTGTACCACACTCAGAGCACCACTGATCTACCCTGATAGCTCTCATCTTTCCTCAGATGCACATTTAAATGAACAATCTGGAGAGCATTACGAAACCCTGATATCTGGTCGCATCTGTCCCTCCCACCCCGCAGGTCTGGTTTCCTTGGTTTGGGCGCCTAGGCATAGGGATATTTTTCAGTTCCCCAGGTGATTTTTGTGTGTGGCCAGTAGAGAACTGCCACTCTGCCTCTCGCCTGCTCACACCTCTGCATCCCTGTGTCTGATGTCTTCCCAACCTGTGCAATGTGGTGCCTTTGAGAGCATCGGAAAAAGTGCAGCTGTCTGGGCTCCACCCCGAAGGATTCTGATGCAGTGGCCCTGGACGCCTGCGTGTCTTTGCAGATCCCCACTGGGAATTCCGATGTGCAGTCAGATGAGAAGGACTGCACTGCTGTGACTAGCCCATGGCTGCCAAGTTCACCTTCCTCTTTTGAACTCTGCTCCAGAGAGCATGGAGTGGCTCCCCCGAAGCTAAAGTCCTCAAGATGGTACCTGAGGTGGGACTTCGGGAGGCCCACAAAGCCTCCCATTATCCCAGCAATCAGACCAGCTGCCCTGAATAGACCTTTTGCAAACCAGCTCACCCGTGGTCTCATCATTAATTATTCATTCCCAGCTCCAAGCCTTTGCTTAGGCCAGTGGTCTTCAAACCGTGGTCTCAGACCACTAGCACATTGGCATCACCTGGAACTTGTTAGAAAGGCAAACTGCAGGCCCCAACCCAGACCCACTGAAGCAGAATTCCTGGGGGAGGGCAGCAATCTAGTTTAACAAAGCCTCCAGGTGGTTCTGATATACCCTAAGGACTAAGAACATGCTCAAAGCCACTTCCTCCACCTGGCATCCCTTCTCTGTGAGTCTCTTTTCTTTCCCTTCAGCCCTTAAAGCCAGCTCAGAGCTCCCGTCTCAGGGCAGCCTCCCCTGCTTGGGCTCCCCCGCTGGTGTTCTAGATTCGGCCCTGAGTGCTCAGTGTTACTGTCTCAGTTTGTTCTGCTAACTCATATTGCCCTGGAGCTGCGTCTGGGGGACACCCATATCAGGCCCTGACTCCACTTCCTTTGGCCTGAGGCCACCCCAGCCAGGGAGCTTATCCTCGCTTTGCCACCAGCCACCTGTGCAGGGGGCATTCAACCTCTCTGAGCCTCATCTCCTCTGGAGGGGTTTCCAACCTTCAGCCTTCTTTCATCTCCACCCTGTGGCCAGTGGGAAGAGAAGGCACAGAGTAATAGGTGAGGAAAAGCTGCTGAAGCCCATCACTCTCTGAGCACCTACTGTGTGCCTGCTGCCACGTGAGTTTACACTGCCTGACGCAGGTCCGTGTCCTCAGGGGGTTCCTGCCATTCCACAGTAACCACAGAACAGTGCCTGGCAAAGAACAGGTGGCCAGGAAATGTGTGCTGTGCTGTTACTGTTATTATCCTCATCTATTTGTACAGTTATGGAACAATCTCGAAGACATAGCTTTAAGTTAAAAAAACAATCTGACATAGAGCAATGTGTATAGCGTGCTTCTGTTTGTGTCAAAAAGGGGAGGCGTAGGTACACACGCTCGGATATGTGTGGTTCCTGGGAAAGAGGCCCAGGGCTGGGGTGTAGTGAGAAGCCTCCTAAGAAGGCTGGGGCAGTGGAGCAAGCAAGATGGTTCTGTGCTCTTGACACTTTTGAATTAAGTGAATATTCTCCATGTCTGTGTTTATCATGTCTTTAACATTTTCTGTGTTAGGAAATTTGAAACATGGCAATCCTTGGGGTCACTGCCTGTAGGGGGTTTGGCCAGGCTCCTGGGAGTAGGACATGGGGACATGGCCCTTCCTCTCCCAGCCTCCTTCACCCCCCTTCCACCCCCTCTGGGTAGGGACTCAGTGAGCTCAGGGAGACAGGAGCCCAGTCCTGCCTCCCACTGTGTGGCCTTGTACCTCTTCCTCTGCGTCCCTCCCCCTCCTCTGGGTGTGGGGCTGCATAGCCCTCCCCAGCACCTATGAACATGCACCCACCCCCTCCTCGGCACCTCTAGAGGCTGTGGCCCATCAGAGGCAGAGGGGGCTGTTCGTCTGGAGCGGGGTGTGTTCCTGGGGTCCCTCTTGGCCCCTGTTTCTTACCCTGACCTTGGATCTCACCATCTTTTCTCTCTGGTTCCTTCTTCCTCTCCATACCTCTCCGGCTCCTTCTCTGTCTCCATATCCTTTGACTGACCAACTCCCACTGATAGAACTTGGTAAGTGAGCCTGGGAAGGGCTGGGGCGGGGGCGGCATGGTGGGTGCCGAGGGAAGGGGGCTTCACGGGCTGTTGCTCAGCCTGCCCCCACCCTCTCAGGCCTCCAGGTTTTGGGGGAGGGGCCCAGGTCTAGGGGAGGGAGAAGTGTTGGTGTCACCTGCTCAGAGCTGTCACACTCCGTCAGCTTTGACTATTAGTGCCCCTTCGGGCATTTAATTGATCCCCTCCATCTGACTGATGGATTCCACACCAGGGACAACTGGAAACTGCACAGCCCGACAGGGCCAGAGGAGCATTGCCTTCACAATCATGGGAGCCACTCTGAGCTGGGGGCTCTGGAGGCCCCGGTGCTTGCCAGGACCCCAAGGTTGGCAGGAGAAGCTAAAAGAGCTCCTTTCCCATCTCTCTCTCAAACCCACTGAGCTGATAACAGGGCACGGGACTGCTTCCAGGCTCTCAGAAAGGGCTCAATATAGGAAGTGTCCTTGTTTTGCCAATTTGTGGTTCTAAATGGAAACAGCTCAAGAGACTGATGGGTAAATGTTAACATGCATTCATTCCACAAATGTGCTTGAGCATCTGTGGGACAGCTCCAGGCATAAGAACCATGTGGCTTCTCAGGCTTTGTGGAGGGTGTCATTCCTGGCTGAACTCCTGGGCGTCATTTTCAGGCTCCCGGGTTGCCTGACTGCCCCCTTCTCAGCAGGAACAGGGTCCAAAAGGGCCTTAACATCCCTAGGCAACTCAGAAGAGAGGTGTGCTTCCCTTTCCAGCCTCCAGTCCCACACAAACGTGTACAGGTGGGCTGTGCTGGTACTGGGCCTGGGGCAGGTGATGCAGGACAAGCAGGGGGCCTGAGAGCCCAGGTCAGTGACTTGGTATCTGCAGCAGGGGTCAGGAGAGGCTTCTGACTGGTTGGTTACAAACCACATGCCACCTGCCTAGGTTAAAGGGAGGTTGTTGGGGGGTAATTCCCCCTTTTGTGCAGGAGGTTGAAGAGGTTGAATCACTTTCTGAGCAGGCCAGACTCAGGCCGTGTCTCCCACCTTCAGCGGTGGTCCCCCTCCTGATCTGGGAACTTGGCCAACATGGAGACGTCACACGCTTTGTGTGATGAGATGAGCAACGTCTGAGGGCTCCTCATTAGGATAATCAAAAACACCTAACTTAGAGTGAGCAACCCCCCCATGTGAAACTATCGACTGAAACTAAGCAACTGGGCCTTACAGAACCTGCCAAGGGTGTGGCAGCTCTGACTGTCTGAGACTAAGTGTCCTCCAGGCTGCCAAGGGCTGGCCACAGTGTGGGGGACTCGGGGGTTCACTTTGCCACTCGGCCTATGGAATTATTCCTGTTCCATGTGTGTAAGCAGGCCAGTGTTCTCCCTGATCAACGCGTTCCAGAAAGAGGACAGGACCAGCAGTGCTCTGCTCTGTGTCGCGCCCTCCCCTGCCCAGGCCGACCGTAGACACTTGCTTCCCTCCCCTCCCTCCTGATCTCTTTCCTCCTCCCTGCTGCATTTTCCAGCTGGAAGAGCCCTCTCCACTTGGGGTCACTGGGACAGAGTAAAAGGAGCAGGAGTTGGAAAATGAACCAACCCACCTGCAAAGGATGTAGGCAGCTGACGGGTGATGAAGGGAGGAGCTGGAGGAGATTCTCAGAGTGCTAGACACGGGCAGGAGGGGGTCAGGGAGCTGGGTCAGGATCATTCAGCAGAGGCCGGGCACTGGGGGTGAGGGCCAGGCCAGCCCTGCCCCTGCCCCTGATCCACCTCCTGCACCAAAGCAGCTCTGTGCCTCCCGCCACACTCCAGGCCTTGGCCTCCTGCACCCTCCTGACTGGCTTCTCCCCCATTCTTAACCCCAGGGCCTGAACAGCATGTTCGAGGTGTACCTGGTGGGGAACAACTCCCACCACTTCATCATCTCCCCCACGTCCGTCCAGGGGAAAGCAGACATTCGCATCCGGGTGGCCATCCCCCTGGACTACGAGACCGTGGACCGCTACGACTTTGACGTAAGGCCCCTCTCACTACCTTCTTGGCCGGGTGGGAGGATTTCAGGTGAGGTGGGGCCAGGGGGTTGACACTATCCCCTTAAATTCCACCTCTTCCCACCCTTCCCTGGGGATCTGACTCACTGAGCTGTGGCAGGGTCTGGGCTGAGCCTCCCCTTTTCAGGGGCGACAAGGAAATGTCCAGGAATTGAGTGGAATGTTACCAGGCACTGCCAAAGCCTCAGAAACCCCCAGCTGGAGCTCTGCTGTCCAGACACTGCCAGCCCAACCCTCATCGGCTGCTCCCTTCCAGCAGAATCAGTGGACACTCTAGCCTATGACCACTGATGGAAGGACTCAGAGTAGCACACACCTGGGATGGGCAGTGACTCTGACAGGTGTTCTGGGTTGGGACCAGCAACAGCCCCAGGGGGACCTATAGGGACAAACACTCCAGAAACATGTGGGAACTTACCTGAGCCCTGTTCTACACACCCAGCTCTTTGCCAATGAGAGTGTGCCCGACCACGTGGGCTATGCCAAGGTGAAGATCACCCTCATTAACGAGAATGACAACCGACCCATCTTCAGCCAGCCACTGTACAACGTCAGCTTGTATGAGAATGTCACCGTGGGGACCTCTGTGCTGACAGTCCTGGTGAGTCCGACTGTCCTGCGGTGCCACTGTGTCCTGGGACCAACCATGGGGAAGCAGCTAGAGGGATTTTGCCCAAGGAGTCTGGGCAGTCAGGGAAGGGGTGCGCCAGCCTCTCGAGGTGGTGGTGGTGGTGTATTAAAGCATCTGGGCTCTCCTTGTTGGAGCTCCCTTGGCCAGGGCACAGTGTGGAAAAGGGATTGGCCTGAGGGAGGATGAGATTGGGCCAAGGATATGGTGGTTTTCTGCCTTGTCTGTGAGAGGGACAGCACCTGGGTAGGCAGGAGCCCTGGCAGTGTCCTCTAATGGGAAAAGGAGCCAGCCACCTCTGAGGAGGGTGGCCTTCCCTATCTGAGCACAGGCACCAGGAAAGAATGGGCTATGACTTAAGGGCAGTTGGCATCCCCAGCTGCCCTTAGTTTGGACTTTGATAAGGGGCCCCTCCCGGTGTCAATTTGTATCAGTCAGTACTTTTGGTTTCAAGGGACAGAAACTTGTGTTTCAAACAAAAAAGGATTGGCTCCTATAATTCAAAAGTATAAGTGATTTCAGGGATGGCTGCATCCAGGCACTCGGCTGAGCAGGAATTTGACTTCAGCACCAGGCTCTGTTTTTATATTGGCAAAAAGGGACACCAGCACCCCTAAGCTTACTTCTTACCAATTTATCAACCCTAGTCGAGGGAAAATTATTTTTCAGTAGTTCCAGCAAAAGTTCCAGAGCTGATTTTCATTGACCCAGCTTGTTGGGCCATCCTGGAGAGACTCATCATGGTTTGGATATACTAGAGATGTGTCATAATCCCCAGGGGTTGGGGTCACCCCCATGAAGATTATATGGCCAGAAAATGGGGAGAGGGCTATTTCAAAGGAGGTTCTGTTATAAGAAGAAAGAAGATTGATTACTGAGCAGATCAAAGTAGCAGTTGTGTGTTACCCAAGCTCTGGGTCTTGCCCATAGTAGGTGCTCAATAAACATTTTGGAGTTTTACTCCCTGCTGTCCCTCCCCACCCACTCTGAGGCCCCCAGAGTCCTCACTTCTATTTTTTGCTCTATCATGACGCCAAGCAGAGGCATTGCCTGCTGATCCCAGGCCCCCTACTCCAAAGTGTGTTTACTCTACAGACAGATGGTATGAAACTGTATTGAGCCCCCAGGCCCTTCCCATCTGACAGGTATTAATATTTCAAGCAGATGTTTAGCTAGGCAGGCCGTCAGATGTAAACAACAAGTCTGCTGGGGCTGCTCTCTTCCCCCTGCTTCCCCAGCCCTGGGCTTCACCGGCTTTTGCAAGGTGCTCCTTGCAATCAGTCACCTGGTGCTCAAGGCCCCACAGACCCTCCTGCAGCCCCTAGGGGCTGGGCCTTCTGGACCCAAAGAAAGTATCTTCAGGCCTCCAGCCACCTTTGAATGTCAGGGTGAAGGACACCCAAGCAGCTTGTGCTTCGGGGATCTCACAAGGGGGGACCCCCACCCCCACAGGCCTGGGACCATGTGGCAAAGAATTCAAGTGTCAGGTCCAGGCTTGGAGGGGGTCTAGGGATTCCTTCCTGGCATTCTTGCTGGGGACAGAGGGTCTCAAGAAACTGGATTTCCTCAAGCACTGAAGCAGTTTCTGAGCCTGCATGGACCCCTGCTGGGGGCCCAGGACTCCTTCTCCAGTTCCTGTCCCAGGCCCCTCAGGATGTGTAGAAGGTGAGTTCAGCTCCTCTGTGGCTGCCTGAGGGTCTCTGTCCAGAGCTGGCTCATCTGGCCAGCCTCCAGTGCTGAGTGTGTCTGTGAGAGCCATGCCCACCTCCTTCTCAGCCCTCCAGCCCCCATGTCTGTGGAATTGTGCAGACACGGGGGAGCTGTTCCACCCAATGATAAGCTCTAACACCAGGGTCATGCACCTAAAGGGGCTCAAGACCTAAAGTGAACAGTGTTGTGGGCCTGGTCTCCCTGCCTTTGCTGTGTGCTAATTCATCCAGGTCACCTGTAAGAGCCTTTATTTCCTCATGCAAAATGGTCATGAAACCCCCCAAGGCTGCTGCCAAGATGTGTGAACTGTAGATGTGAAGGCATCTCCCAGGTTACTCCCACCCATCATAACCTCAGCTCCGCAAGGTGCTTCCAGATCTCCTAGCAGTAGCAAGCTTTGTGGCCACACCACCCACACCCACCATGCTGCTCTCCCCTCCCTACTCTGCCAGTCTCTACTCAGCCCCTGGGCCAGCCCATCTCTCCATCTCCTTTGCTGCAGGTTATAGCTGCCTGCTCAGGGACTGTGAAATTCCTTCTCCCTGACCTTTACTAGGATGTTATTAAAATGTTTCATGGGCAGTTGTGTCAGGAAAAAATTATGAAGAAAAGGAAAATGTTTTAATTTGCACTGAAGGCTGAACAGAGCCTGCTGCGAGGGGCCTCTGCATCCACTCCCTGACATGGCCCTGTTTCTGTGGCTCATTGCTTATTTGGGGGGATGGCAGCAGTTTCAGAGTGACGTCAGGGAGCCAGAATATGAGGAGCTGTCTCCCCTAGTTGGTGGAAGGGCTGGACCTTTCCACCTCCCTGCTCCCTGGACCTCCCCCAGCCCAGGCTTTGAGGTCCTTACAGCCCCCGGTTATAACGAAATGAGTTTCCACTGGTGGAGGGGAAGTGTGGGGACCTAGAGTTCAAAGTCTTGACCTTCAGAACTGACTCCTTGGATGTCTCAGGCAGAAGCTATCTCCCATAGCACCTCATCTGTAAAATGAATCAGATGGATTAAAATGTGTCCATGGTCCTTTCTAGATCTAGTGCCTTGAGCTAGTCATGCCCAGAGGCAGGGGGATGACTGAGATGACCTCTGAGGACTGTTACTTCTATTGTTGCTGCTGCTGTAACAATCATTTCAACAGTTGTTATTGAGGACTAGCCGTAAACCACATACTTGAACGTGTTATTTCCAGCCTAAGTAGATGCTGTCATTCCCATTGCACAGGTGAGGAAACTAAGGTTTAGGGAGATTAAGTAACTGTCTGAGTCCCAGGGCTAGTAGGCAATTGAACTGGATTCACAAAAAGGCTGCCTGACCTCAAGCCACAGGCTCTTAACCACCAGGATGCCGTCCAAAAGGCTCTGTGTTGCACCACTGAGCCTGCCTTTTCAGTAATGTTCAGAGCAGAGGGCCAAGAGAGGAACTGGAAAGTGCTCTTGGCAGGACCCAGGTGGACAGGCCGCAGGGTCGCTTTAGGCATTTTGTCTCTGGGCGACACTCTGGGCCCTCAAGAGCCTCTGGTACCATCGGGTGAGTCTCCAGCTCTCGAGGTCCCTAGCTGCTCAGGGGTGGAAGCTAGGTGAGAATCTGCATTGATGGGAAGACCAGGTCAGGGAGCCTGGAGCACTTTGCCCAGTGAAGCAGGAATCCCAAGGCAGCCCAGAGCTGGCTTCATTAGGAAAGGCTTCCTGGAAGGAGGGGGGTGCAGGAGGAATGGCAGTGGAAGCCGGTCCTCTGACGGGTGACCACACAGGGGAGAGATGTGCAAGGGTGTATATACCCACACGTGGGGTGGGTAGGCATGTGCGGTATGTTTGCGGGGGCTGTGTGTACACACACATGCACATGCACACTATTGTGTCTGTACTTGTGTGTGCAACTGCATGCACTCGGTATGTGTATATAATACACACATTTGCGTGCATGCAGGTTCCTGTATGATGTTAGTGGCTCCCCGTCCTTGAGGTTATGTGGTTTGTTCCCCTCTCATATCTCCAGGCTGCTCTGATTCTCCCCTTCCAATCCTGCCTCCTGACCTGACAGCAGGAGTCAGGTGGGAAGATCATGGCCTGTCTTCCTAGGATTCTGCTCGGCTTGGGGCAGCCCCCCAGCCTGACCAGTTGGCACATGGGGCCTAGCAGGGTTCATGGGTGCCATTAGACATAGAGCAATCCAACCATTCATTGATTCCACAAAATTTTTTTAATACCTGTTATGTGTCAGGCACATGACCCTGAGGAGGCAATGGTGATGTGAGTCTTGCCCTCATGAAGTTACAGACTCCTGAGAAAGCCTGATGTTCATATTAAAAAGTGAATTTTTACATTAAGTATTACTTGCTGTGATGGACAGATCGGGGAGCTATGAATATCTATAAGAGCACCTGACCTTGACAGAGGTAAGGGAGGGCTTCCCTGGGGAAGTGGCAGTTGAGTAGGCATTAACGGGAGCAAGGGGAGAGAAGCACATTGGAGAAAGGGAATAGCATGTGCAGAGGCCCTGTGGCTGGAATGCAGTAAGGGGGATGTGCTGTACAGGAGGTGGAGGCCTGCTCTTCCGAGGCAGACTGGGCTCAACTATCTCTCTTCTTCCTGAATTGCCACCTACCCCAAACATAACCACTGGGCTGCTATTTGGATAGGGGAGAAGTCCTGTATCAAATCATCCACATTCTCTCACCTATTCCATGCTGGCAGCCTATGGTAGGCACTTGGGAAACAGCTGGCACAGGTTGTACTAGGGATGTGCAAGGAGCCAGCTTGGCCTCTTGCAGTATAGAGCTCATGTCCCTCATCCACCCCCAGCAAATGCCACTGACACCAAAAGGGAAAGATGTGTTGTGATGTCACTGCCCCGGCTCAGTCCTGGTGGATGTGAAATGTAGTGAGCCTCTTCCTCAGCTCTGTGGTCTCCAGGGCTCCCTCACCCTGCAGGCCCAAGGAAACACCCACACAACTCCCCTCCCCCTCCCCCGGCCCTGCCATGTTGCTGAATGCAGGCAATCTAACATGGGTGTCTCCTGGATTCTGAGAACCTGATGGCCCAGCCAGGTGGTCAGGATAGGCCTCAGGTGTTGCTCCCTGGTCCCTCCAGCCCCTTGCAGAAGGGCATGCTGCCCTGCAGTGTGAGGGAACACCTCTCAGCTGCATCAACCCCTGTAGGAGGAAACCTTGGCTGGGAACAAGACTTTGAAACCAGGGAGACCCAGGTTCAAATCCTGCTCTGTGAGCCTGGGCCAGTGCTTGTCTGTGTCTAACTCTGAGGAGGAGGGGCGAGGTGATCTGGGAAAGGGCTGCCCCACGCTGAGGGATCTGCAGGTGAAAGGCAGTGGATATGCAGAGAGGAGGAGGGAGAGGTGACTGACTAGGACAGGGAGTCCGTCGTAGGTGACTGCTGAAGAGAGACTTGAAAGATCACTGTGACTGCCAGGTGGAGAGTTGGGGGGTCCGGCAGGGTAGAAGCTGGGAGAGCAGGTGAGAGATGCTGGCTCCAGCCACGCAGGTGGCAGTGGAGAGGGAGAGGTGGAAGATTCAAGAGCATACCCTCTGAGCCCTCTCCTCTCCGAGCTCACGCACAGGTCTGGGCACCAGCTTCACCAGTCTCCTCCCCGGGCACAGCAAGGTATGCCCATCCCATCTCCACCTGACTGCCAGGTGGGTCCTGTGCCTTTGCAAACACTGAAGTGGGCCGGCAGCCCTGGGTTGGAGTCCTGCCTCAGCCTCTTACCACAGGGTGGCCTTAAGCAGGCTCCTAGCTGTCCCTGGGCTCAGTCGCCCTCTGTAAAATGGGGAGAATAGTCCCTGTCTCAGCAGAGCTGTGGATTCCTGTGTGAAAAGGTCGTAGTCCCCAGCCCTCACGCAGCAATGCTGATAGTGGTACCAGCACCTGCTGCGTGCCACACATCCGTCCAGTGGCCTCTCCCTCTTCTGAGAGCATTGGTTCAACTTGAAGCTATAATCGTATACCGCTGATAGCAGAAATTGCCAACATGAATTATTAGTAAGTCTAGGGATGATAACCCAAGGAGTAGGACCCATCCAGAGACCTTTAGCAAAACCCAACAGAGACAATCTGGCGAATGCAGGGAAGAGTGGCAGCTAGACTTGGGGACAGGCTTGGGCCCTCCCCTTCCTGACAACAGCCCCCGGGGCCCCCCTGCTCTGCACCCTCTCTCCCCCCACTCCTCCTGACACCCCTCACCCTGGCATCTTAATTGATCTCATTGTTCTCGAATCCCTGGAGACCTGAGACTCCAGCTGTGCTTAAACAGAACAAAATCTCCTCCAATTTCCCCACCGTTTAAAAGAAAATTGAATTCTTTATCTGCAGCCTGGGGAGGGGAAGAGGGAGGCTGGAGGAGAGAGAGGCGCTAGTAAATAGTGTGTGTGTCACCCCAGCCCTGCTCCCAAGCTGGCCTGGAAGGCCTTTATAAACACACCCTCCCCCAATTTGGGGGTGTTCAGGCTGTACTTGTGGGCCCCTTTAATCTGCTCTTGGGTTCATACTCAATCCAGGGGCCAGCAAGGTGCTGTCCAGGAGCTGGGAGGACGCTGAGCCGGCTGCTGATTGACGGTCTGAGTTCCTCTGGCTGTCAGGCCTCAGTGCTCCTGGACTGTGTTTATCTCTTTAATCTAAATATCAATCCGTAAAACCGAAATAGGATGGAATGAGAGGTAGGACAGGCGCTAAGGACAGAGGGAGAGAGAGGAGGAGAGTGAACACAACCGGTTGCCGCCTGCCCGCCACCACCCTGGGCTTCTAGAAGGAGCCAAGGCAGGGCAACAGGGCATGTGGGTTGGGAGGCCTCCCAGGGCTACCCTCGATGGACTCAGGCCTGGGTCAGGATGAAGAACTGTGGCTCCCCACCCCTGCCCCTGGAGTGGATTTTACAGGACTTTAAGGTCTGACAGTTTCCAGCCATTTAGTCACTAAACTAATTGATTTTTGACAAATTGATCTAAAGCTCCATTGCCTGTCGAGCCTCTGAAGCCTCCCTCACTGGTGCCTACAGATTCCCCCATTCTTGGCAGAAGCAGCTCTGTCTGCCACTGACCTTTGCCCCCTTTCCAACCCCTCCCCCTCAAGAGGTCAGTGTTGTTTATCACCACAGCCCTGGTGAAGGGGGTTTTGTGAGCTTAGTAAGTGCCAAGCATTTCTCAGCATGTTATTTGTCTCCTCTGTGCCGAGTATACAGAAGAAAGAAACGGAGGCCCAGAGAGGTTAAGTAACCTGCTCAGGGTCAGCCAGATAGTAAATGGCTAAGCTGGGATTCAAACCTGGGTCTGTCTGACTCGAGAGCCCCTAGACCTCCCTCCTGTTCGCTGCCCACCATCGGTGCCCACTCCCGCGCTGGGTTCCGGCCTGTTGGAATCAACCATCTCTAGAGTCCGAGGAGACGGGCTGAGCGCTGGCCTGGGAGGCGGGAGCCGTTCAGTCACCGGGTGACCTTGAGCTCCCGGGGCCTCTGTGTCCTCATCTGTAAAATGAAGGTGTTCTGCTGGACACTCTCTATGGCCGCTTGTGGCGACATGTGTGACCAGCTGCCCCCACATTCCCCTTCAGAGCCGCGAGCCTGTGACTCCTGCACTGTGCCTGTCAGTCACCCTTCAGTTGGTTAGCCGCTGATTGTTCCTGCTCGGGCAGCTGCTCAGAGGACACCAGAGCGAAGAAAATGGACCCCTCGAGTGAGGGGACAATGGGTAGCTGTAAGAGTGGCCGAGGCCAGAATGAGTTCATAAATGCTGCAAACGAAATGCCTGTAGAAAGTCCACCTGGGCCATGCACTGGGAAGGCATGAGCCCCGGGATGGGATGACAGGGCAGGGATGGGCCATAGCAGTCACCAGGGCCCAGGCCTGAGGGTTCGTCCTGGGAGCTGTTGGGAGAAAGACTGAGAGAGCAGAGAGGGGGTCTAGGCAGGGGTTAGCATAGAATTTATGCAGAAAATGAGCTGGGCCTGTGGGTTTGGGGTGGCTTCATCTTGCACAGTCCCCGTAGGAGGGATGACAGCTGTGGTTCCTGCCAGTTTAATTCTGGAGTGGCTGAAAGCCCGTATGCCCATTGGTTTATGTAGCACTTTAAAAAAAAAAAAAAAAATTAACCATGATCCATAATAAAAATTACATTTAACTTCATAACCAGGACACACACACATATTTGTATCTAGAACAAAACAATGCTTCCTTGCTGCATTCAATGCACTCTTGTATTTTCTATTTTATTCTAGAATTTATTTTTGATGAGAACTTTTAAGATTGCTCTTAACAACTTTCAAATATGCAATACAGTATTATTAACTAGAGTCACCATGCTGTATGTGACATCTTCGTGACATATTTATTTTATAACTAGAAGTTTGTAGCTTTTATCCACCTTCAGCCATTTTACCCATCCCCACACTCACCTCTGATAACCACTAATCTGCTCTCTATGAGCTAGTTTTGTTTTGTTTTTAGATTCTATATGTAAGTGAGATCATATTTGTCTTTCTCTCTTTTCATTTAGCATAATGCCCTCAAAGTCCATCCATGTTGTCACAAATGGCAGGATTTCCTTCCTTTTTAATGGATGAATAATAATCTATTGTGTATATAGATACATCATCTTTATCCATTCATCCATTGACGGGCACTTAGGTTCTTTCCTTATCTCAGCTATTGTAAATAATGCTGCAATGAACATGGGGGTGCAGATATCTTCCTGAGTTAGTGTTTTCATTTTCTCCAGATAAATGCCCAGAGGTGGAATCGCTGGGTCATATGGCAGTTCTATTTTTAACTTTTTGAGGAACCTCCATCCTATTTTCCATAGTGGTTGCACCAATTTACATTTCCATCAGCAGTGCACAAGAGTTCCCTCTTCTCCACACCCTCACCAACATTCATTCTGTCTTGTGTTTTTTATAATAGTCATTCTAATAGTGTGAAGTGATATCTTGTGGTTTTGACTTGCATTTCTCTAATGATTAGTGATGTTGAGCACCTTTTCATGTACCTGTTGGCTCTCTGTATGTCTTCTTTGGAAAAAGTCTATCAGGTCCTCTGCCCATTTTTTATTGGATTGTTTGGTGGGTTTTTTTGCTATTGAGTTGTATGAGTTCTTTATATGTTTCAGATATTAACCCCATATCAGATATATAATTTGCAAACATTTTCTCTCATTCAGAGGTTGCCTTTTCATTTTGTTGGTTTTCTTTGCTTTGCAGAAGCTTTAACTTTGATGTAGTCCCACCTGTTTATTTTTGCGTTTGCTTTTGGTGGCAAATTCAACAAGCACCACTGAGACCAATGTCAAGGGACTTAGCACTTATGTTTTCTTCCAGGAGTTTTATGTTTCCAGGTCTTACATTCAAGTCTTTAATACATTTTGACTTTATTCTTGTATATTGTGTAAGATAGTGGTCCTGTTTCATTCTTTTGCGTGTGGCTGCCCAGTTTTCTGAACACTGTTTGTTGAAGAGACTCCTTTCCCCACTGTATATTCTTGGCTCCTTCGTCATAAATTAATTGATCATATATGCATAGGTTTATTTCTGGACTCTCTATTCTGTTCCATTGGTCTGTGTGTCTGTTTTTATGCCAACATCATACTGTTTTCATTTATGATATAGTTTGAAATCAGGGAGCATGATGCCTTCATCTTTGTTCTTCTCTCTCAAGATTGCTGTGGCTATTTGGGGTGTTTGTGGGTCCATACAAATTTTAGGATTGTTTGTTCTATTTCTGTGGAAAACACCATTGGAATTTTGATAGGTTGTACTGAATCTGTAGATTGCATTTGGTAGTATGGTCATTTTAACAATGTACTTCCAAGGCCTGAGCATGGAATGTCTTTCCGTTTGTGTCTCCCTCCATTTCTTTCATGAATGTCTTATGGTTTTTACCCTACTATTTTCTATTTTATTCCACTAGATTTTTTTTTTTTTTTAATGCTAGTCATGACCCATTAAGTTGATTTCATGACCAACTAATGTGTGGTTACCTAAGTTTGGACATCTCTAGAAGGAGCCTTCTCTGCTTACTATGTAATGATGATGATGATGATATCTACTCATGTTCCTCAAGTCCTTACTACTGGGGGAAGAGTGGCAAAGACCCGAGATTCCAGACTTAAACCACTGAGGCTTATCCTGACCTAGCCATTTCTGAGCTACATGACCTTGTATCAGCAATGACCCAATACAGTTACCAGTGATAGAAATCTCCAAACAAGGTCAAAATGTATTTCTCTTCCATGTAAAAGCAGTTGAGAGGGAAAAAGCTGTGGGTGGCTCCTTCAAGCTCTCTTCTCCACCATTTCTGAGTGTGGCCCTCATCGTCATTGTCTGAGATGGTGGCCAGCCTTCACCCCCATACTCCAGGCTGCAGGGTGGAGGAAGTGAAGACGGGCACACTCTCCCTTTTCAGGAGACTTCCTAGAAATGCCTTGCAGACTTCTGTCATTTCATTGGCCAGAACTTAGTAATGGCTGTACTTATCTGCGAAGGAAGCTGGGAAGTGTAATATTTTAGCCAGATAGTGTTGTGCCACCAAAAAGTCATGGTTTCTGTTCATTTGAGAAAGGGAGTATGTATGTTTAGTCTCTGCCAAATAACCTCTGTGTGCCTTAGTTTCTCCCTTCTGGAATATGATGATGATAGTTCCTTATAGATTTGATGTGGGGGTTCAGTGAGATAATACATGTGAAGAATTTAGCACACTACCTGACAGAGTAAATGCTAAACAAATACTAGGTACTAATACCAAGTGTCTGTCACCAAACGAAGCCCCTTACCATGTGTTATCTTATTGAATCCCCACAGCAACCTGATGAAGTAGAAATTAACCTCCCCATTTTATAGATGAGAACACTGAGACTCAGAGAACTTGGGTGTTTGCTAGAGTTTATACCTGTGGAAGGGGCAGAGCTTACGCATGAACCTTATCTCTAGGGTGCCAAAGTCCTTTCCCTTAACTATGAGGCAATGCAGCCTCCTCATGGAGACTAAGCTCCTCCCTGAGACCTGATGAAACTTGGGACCAAGAGATATGAGGAGGTGCAAACTGAACCCAAGGCCAGAGCTCCCTCTGCCTCCCCAGCCACCTACAGAGGGTACTCCCTACCCAAGGAGAAACAAGACCAGGACCAAAGACCCCTTTAGGCATTTATTATAACAAGACCTACAAACTTGGGGTTGGAAGAACAAGGTCTTTGATTCACTGAATAACCCTGGCCAAGCCCCTTTTCCTTGCGAGCCTCAATTTCTCCATCAGCAAAATGGAGAGAATACCACTGAACTCTCTCCCCTTTCTGGGATCATTTTTAGAACAGTGTAGCCAGCGTGTTTTGAACTCCTTGGGTACAAGTTTTTGTAAATGAGATATGCCGCTCTCCTCTCAATGCGTTTCTCAGTCTGTTAGAACATTCTGACTACTGGGAGTGGGGCGGGCAGAGGAAGGAAGGAATGCAAATGTCTGTGGACAGGGGTAGTTCTCAGGCACGAGTTTCCCAGCATGCCCTCCCCATGCTGCGCTCACAGGTAGCATCGGACTTTCTTGCCATCAGACCCTGGGCTGGACTGGCCCAGGTAGGTGAGGGGCTGGGGCTGCAGTCCTCTGCTACTCTCAGACATCATGAGTGATTAATAGTTTTTACGTCGGACTTTGACCTTAATTTCTTCTGTCGTTGTGGGGCTGTAAAATTCATTAGGGACCCTCAGGCGGAGTGATGGAGATGTCAGGTGGGCAATCATGTGGGTATTTAATCTATCAGATGTGTGGCTTGCCATTTAGGGAGTCAACAAGAGAATGTGGAATCAGTGTGGTTCATTAGTGAGGAGCACATGCCAGGCCAATCAGTGCCCACCAATGGCAGCAAGCACGGGGGGCGCTGCCACCCACGCTCCAAGTAACCTTGGAGTGAGGACATGTCCTGGCTAATAGGTGGGACAAGCCCACACCCAGGGACCTCTCCTACCTTCCGGCTAGACCTGGAGTTCCCTGCTACACCCCACAGGGAGAGGGGAGAAGAGCGAGAGCTGCAGGCTCAGGGTGGGATACAGTGGTGAGACCCAGCAGTGGGGGAGGCAGTCCCAGCCATGGTGTGGCTGCACCCCCAGGGGGTTGATTGGACTGTCTGTTCCTCCTCCTTCCATCTCCTCCACACATAAGGTCCCACTTAACTGAGCCTCGGCCACGGTGTCTGTCCCCACGCCTCTCTGGCACCCTCCCCTTCTCATCTGCTACCACATAATCCCAGCTTGATAACTGGCTCCCAAGAGGCCCCAGGACCCTCCTGATTGTGAATGTCTCATTCACAGCCAGCCAGCCAGCCAGCCACCCCCCTCCTCCTCCTGCATCCTGGGAGAATGGCTTTCTGCATCCCAGTTTTCTTTGTTTGATGGTCAGATGTGATTTTTAAAGTCACTCAATTGAGTCTTCCTCAAACCCAAGAACATGAGAGAATGGACAGTGTTGCGAAAGGGTTGGGAGTGGGATTGTTTTTTTTCTTCTCTTTGTGTGTGTGAATGTCAGGCTGACTGTGGGACCCTGAGCTGTGCAACGGTGAGGGCAGGGAACATTCTGCCTGGCTCAGCGTGCGTGCATGGCGTCTGGCAGGGAACATACTGCCTGGCTCAGCGTGTGTGCCCGGTGTCTAGCCTGAGGCCTGTGTCCATGGTCTGACTCCCTGGCAAGCAGACCCTGAGACAAAGGTTCTGGGGCAGGTGGTTTACTTGGAAAGTGACTCCAGGAAACTCAGGTGGGAGTGGGGAGGGAGACAGGGTCACTGAAGGGACATTGCGAAGCCAGTTACCACAAGGTGGGACTACTGGAGCTCCGTCCACTGGAAACCTGGGGGGAGAGGCCGTGCCTGAGTCATCCCACCTCAGGGCAAGCGATGCATCCACTCCCAGCCCCCACTGAGTGAGGGCAGCTCCCAGGGACACAGACACCTCATCGAGCCAACTCCTTTCTTGAGGAAAAAGCCCGCAGGCTGAGAGAGGCGCCGGCAGCCCCTGGCAGGGCAGGTGAGCACAAGGCTTCCTCCAGTCGGGCACTTTCCACATCCATGAGAGGAGGTAGTATTAGTACTTATCTCCCAGAGTGGGAATGGAAGTGAAATGTTTTAATCCACATAGATGTCTCAGAGTAATGCCCGGGATGCCCGGGCTAAGCAAGGGTGAACTGTCATTACGATTTTGCATTTATTATCAGCTGGCGTGGCTGCGTCTGTAAGACGGGATCGTGAACCCTGTCTTGATGGTTGTCTTAGGACAAATGAGGGACAAATCATGTCAGGTTCCTCGCACAGTGCCAGGCCCACAGAGCCGCTCAGCAAGGCGGTGATCTCAGCTCTCCCAGTTATCTGAGGGGCCCCACACTGGTCCTCTAGGTGGACTTCCTGCGTCTCCCAGCAGGGGGATGGGAGACTACTAGGCAGCTGCAGCAGCGGCGGCCACCTGACAGCCTTTGACATCCCTGTAATTGCTTTCCCAGGAGGACTTCTTTAAGCACAGAGCTGTTGGCCAGAGCAATTTGCTCCCCATCAATTTTTATTTCCAGGTTTTAAAATAAAATAAAGAGAAATAAAAGGAGGTGTTGGAACCCAAGAACAACCCCCATGGCTGCAATAACCAACGAGCTGGGACCCCACACCTTGAGAGCACCTGTCAGCCCAGTTCGCATCCCTCCTCTGCCCATCGCAGGACCGACACGTTAATACATGGGCTCGGGCCTGGCTCCTGCCAGAGCGCCCCCTCCTGCAGGGCTCAGTTCCGTGCCCCCTTTCCTCCACCTGGCCAGTTGCTGGGGGTCGGCTGCTGGGGATGGGCAGCTAGAAATAGAGAGCAGTTACAATTGGGGGTGGGAATACTAATACTAGCTTCACTTAGGAATGTGGACCCTGTGCCAGGCTTTGGTCTAAAGCACCTTGCATGTAGTACTCCTTCAGTCCTCACAACCATCCCAGTGAGGCAGGTAGTATCGTTAGCCTCATTTTACAGAGGAGGAAACTGAGGCTTACAGTGGCTGTTACTATGGTTATTCCTTCTTTTCTGCTTCCTGTCTCCTTTACCTCTTCCTCCCTCTCCCTTCCCACTTTCTCCCATGGTTCTGTCTCCCCTCCCCCACCATCATCCTTCTGGCATCCTTCCCTTCCTAGAAGTCCATCAACTCAGGATTTGCATTTGGCTTGTCATGGTGGACAGGACCTCATAAGTCATCATATATAATCTCGTTCATTCATTCATTCAGCCCCTGTCTGTCGAAGGCCTCCAGCCCTGGGGACCCAGTTCCTGCCCTCATAAAGCTTATGTTCTAGTGGAAGGAGACAGCCAGTAACATTCGCCCAGATGCTCCTGCCAAAACCATGCCTTTCTCCCCACTGCCTTCGTCCAGCAGCATGACCTCTCAGCTCCAGCTGAGTCCAGCCACTTCCCCAGCACGTCCCTGACCACCCAGTCCGAGCTCCCTTCGCCTCTCACCACAGCCTCTGCAACTGCAATGACCACCTCAGCTGGCTCCTGTTCGGTCCCAGGAGCCTGTTATCCCAGCAGCAGAGCAGGCTTTTACAAATGCAAATACATTTGCAAATGTAAAGGAATTCCTGCTTGCTGAGACTCCAGGGGTGGCTGGGTGCCAGTCTCAAGAGATGGGAAGAGCATTCCTGGCAGAGGGAACCGCTAGTGCAAAGGCTGTGAGGCAGCAGGAACAAGCTTGGCCTGGAAGCAGCCTAAAGACTAAAGGAGGAAGCAGAGTAATGGAGCAGTGGGTTAGCAGAGAAGGTCAGAGGCTGCCGAGGCCAGCCCACGCCAGACCTCAATTTTGTCTTAAATGCCCAGGGAGCCTTCTAAGCTGGTGAGTGGTGTCGTATTGTCAGATTCTCCCTCTGGCTCTGGTGGAGGACGGGCTGTTGGTGCTAGACCCAGACCAGTCGGAAGGCTGTGCAACCCGCAGGCCCCAAGCCCAGTATCACTCGAAGTCCCACAGCTGGATGGTAGGGCAGATGCTGGATCAGAACCCAGATCTTCTCGTCCCGTTTGGGTGGTATTTTGGCTATTCTGCACTTAGCCACAAATCCTTGTTGAGGCCCTTCTGGTACTGTCCTCTCCCCCCCTCCCCTGGAGAATCATATTTCTGACCCTCTGGGGGCAGAGAGTACAGCAGGGATAGTAAGGAAGCATTTTTTTAAAGATGCTCTGGTCATTTTGTTTTTATTGAAGTATAGCTGACATAGAATGTTATATTAGTTTCAGGTGTACAACATAGTGATTCTACATTTATATTCCTTATGTGATCACCATGGTAAGTGCAGTAGCCATCTGTCACCATACATAGTTATGATGATGTTATTGACTATTTTCCCTGTGCTGTACATTACATCCCGGTGACTTTGTTTGTTTGTTAACTGGAAGTTTGTACCTCTGATTCCCCTTCACCTTTTTCACCCAGCCCCCCACACCCCTCCTCTCTGGCAACCATGAATTTAATCTCTGCATCTATAAGTCTGTTTTTGTCTCATTTGTTCATTTGTTTTGTTTTTTAGATTTCACATATATAAGTGAAATCATATGGCATTTGTCTTTCTCTGTCTGACTGACTTACTTAGCATAATACCTTCTAGGTCCTTCCATGTTGTTACAAATGGCAAGATTTCCTTTCTTTCTTCTGGCTGAGTAATATTCCACTGCACGTATGTTCCACTTCTTTATCCACTCATCTACTGATGGATGCTTCAGTATGGAAGCAGCCTAGGTTGCTTCCATACCTTGGCTATTATAAATGATGCTGCAGTGAGCATAGGGGTGTATCTACATATCTTTTTGAATTAGTGTTTTTGTTTTCTTTAGATAAATACCCAGAAGTGGAATTACTGGTTTGTATAGTAGTTTTGTTTTTAATATTTTGAAGAACCTCCCTACTGTTCTCCATAGTGGCTACACCAATTTACATTCCCACCAACAGTGCACAAGGGTTCCCTTTCCTCCACATCCTCGCCAGCACTTGTTATTTTTGTTGACTTTGTGAGCATAGCCATTTTGACAGGTGTGAGGGGGTATCTGATCGTGGTTTTGATTTGCAGTTCCCTGATGATTAGGGGCATTGAGCATTTTTTCCATATGTCTGTTGAACATCTGTATGTCATATTTGTAGAAATGTCTGTTCAGATCCTCTGCCTATTTTTTTCATTGTCATGTATAGCAAAGAGGCTTTGACACAAGTTCCATGTGGTTGGTTGTTGGTTGTAGAGAAGACAAGCTTGAGAGACATCCTGAGGCCTTCTCTGGACTCAGTACCATAATTGATTACTAATGTCTGCCATGAGCATGGGTGTCCGTCTGGTTCCGGAATGGAACATGAGGGAGGAAAGGCCCTCTTCTCTTTCTCTACAGCTCCAGTTGGGTCCCCACCCTTTCCTAGCTGCCCTCCTACTCAGCTGCTCTACCCTCTCATGTGCTCTGAACCTCTGTCCTTGGCCTCCAGCCCCAGTGTCCCCAGTAGCACCCTCTGTCCTAAGGCCTTCTGTAGGCCCAGAAGACCAAAGCAGGATCCAGGGGCTCTCCTGAATGCCTTTCTTCCTGTGCTCCACAGTCTCCCCATGATCTCTCCTGCACCCTATTGTTCACTCCCTGGTACCACTGCCCACCTGGAACACTCACCCTCTTATCTCCTACAAGAAGATACCCGCCCAGGTACCCACCATCATTTTCTCTCCTCCTAGGAATGTGACCATTCCCCCAGGCCCAGGGACCCACAAGCAGCAGCTTCCAGCCAAACTTACCTCTGCCCCCTAATACCCGCCACGCCCTCACCCATCGTCCCTGGCTCCCTTCTCAGGTTAGCTAGCTTCCTTCTGAGATGACAGGGGAAACCGAGGCACCAAGCATTTCCCCAGAAGTGCAGGGCAGACAAGATATTTCCCGACCATTAGCTTTTACCTCTTATCCCAGAGAAAAGCTGAAATCCTCACCCACAGCACATGGGAGGGGGAATATGCGAACAGGGGAGAGGGCCAGGCCTCGTGGGTCTAATCAGGACAAGTGGACGGCACCCCAGCCTCTGGGCCTCCGAGTTCCTCCAGCAGAGTCCCTCTCGCCTCCCGCCAGCCACCTCAGTCCCCAGAGCTTGCAAGAGTGCACTTATTCTCTCGTAGTTGAAGGAGTTACTCAGAAGGGCTCGGCGAATGATGAATGTGGAAAGCATTACCAGCGAAGCACGGGGCTCCGTGGAGCTGTTTAAAAATGCATTCTCCCATGTAAATTTCTGCTCCATCAATCCTTATGACATGTCAAACATTGCTATTGTTTCCTGAACAAATTGTACGGCGTGCCCTTCTCTGCGGATTTGTGCATGGGAGCAGAACTGCTCGCCGGCACCCGCAGCCTGCCTCAGTTGCTGGGACCCAGGGCTGCTGGGGAGGCAGCTGGGCCCGCCTTGCTTCAGAGCGGAGCCTCGGGCGGGGTGTCCGGGCGAGCGTGCGTGACGAGGGTGGGGAGTGATTGAGTGTGTGCCGCTGGTTGCCAGCCTGCAGGGACAGGCACGCAGGTAGCTGGGGAGGGGATGTGGAAGGGCCACCAGGGCTGAGGTGGGGGTTTGGGGCTGCTTGAGATTGAGGGTGGGTGTGAGCATGTGTCTGTGTGTGGTGTGTAGCAGGATGGGGTCCTCCTGAGCTAGACACAGAGGAAAGGAGAGGTTTCTATGAGAATATGTGGGGACAGGAGGTATTGGGGGCTGCCTGAAACAGAGAGAGGAAGTGGTGTGTGTTTGTGTGTGGAGAGGGGGGAGGGAGGGAAGGAAGGAGGGAAGGAGGGAAGGAGGGAAGGAGGGAAGGAGGGAGGGAGAAGTGTGAGGACATGGGAAGAAAGAAAGAGGACTTTCAAGCTATAAAGAAGGGTAGAGGGTGTTTAAAACCATGAGAGGGGAAGGTGTCTGTCCCCAGGGAGGGGTCGGCGATAACAGAGTACAGCAGTGCCAATGCCCCATAGTTTGGAGGGAGATCTTGGAAAAGGCCAGAGCAGGTGGGAGTCAGGTGGGAGCATAAGACCCAGCATCAGCAGGTGAGCATCTGCAAGGCCACAATGAGGGACAGCCATGGGGGCAGAGAGACATGGGGGCAGTGTGTGGGCAAGGCACGCACCCTCTAGGGGGCCCTCTGTCCAGGGCAAATGAATAGAAGAGGGTGATAGAGTGACTGTTGATTGTGAAAACAGGCTCGGTCAGAGGGAGCTCTTGGGAAGGAACAAGGAGACCAGAGGACCTGACCCCTGTTGAAATGATGGGTCCCCTGGGAGTGGGCATGAGCTATCAGGATGAGCATCAGAGGGCAGGGAGCTGGGCATAGAGCCCTGGCATACCAGTTAAAGAGACAGCTACATCCAGAGGGTGCTGGGTGAATAGCCCTGGCTGTTTTGGGAGGGCATTCGCAACCAGCCAGGCTGTCCTAGCCTTCAATAGGTGACAGCCTCCCCAGTCTAGGCCCTGAGCCACCTGCACACACCAAGTCCCAGTTTAGGACAGGAATTGGGAGCCTTCTTTGAGGACCAAGGGTCTTGGCCAAGGGCCTGCCTCCTGAGTAACCACAGCCAGAGATCCCTTCCTTCTCTGCTGATGGGCACAACCAGGGTTGCTGGAGCCCACCCTCTCTGAGCAGAGGCTGGGAGAAGAGCCACTGTGGCAAGGAGAAGACTGCCTGTGGTGCCCATCTGGCTTCTATAGGGTGAGGACAGTGACCTGGTTGGAGCACCCTGCGTCCCATGGCTGAGCTCTCATACTGGAGGAAGATGCCTCTGCCCCACCCCACCAACAGGGGAGCAGGAGAAGGAATGGTTAAGAGCACCCTCTTGCAGTCAGTGTGCTGAGTTCACATCCCAGCACTGTGGCTGTTTGACCTTGGGCAGGTTCATTGACCTCTCTGAGCCTCATTTCTCTCTATCTGTAAAATGGGGATAATATTAGTACAGAAGGTCCTTGGGAAGATGGATGAAATAAAGCATGAGAAATGCTGGACACAGCACATGGCACATAGTATGTGCTCGAAGGGAAATGGCGGGGGCACCATTGTACCCCTTCCCACCTGGAAGCCAGGAGAATGAAGGGCATTTATGACTCGGGCCTGACCATTCTGGGGATTTGACTATTCCCCCACTACAGGTTCACCTTGTCTTAACCTTTGGAATTTCCCCCCCGTGTGTATTTATTTTTTTCCTTTTTGTCAGCAGAAGAAAATTACAGTTCTGCCGGCATTGTCCATCACGGAAATAAGCACTTGCCGATGCAATTATAAAGGCCCAAATGAGGGAATTAGTTTTGCTGGTAATGCCAGTGTTGGGAAGAATCAGAGAAGATGCCTTATAAATCACGCACTGGGCAGCAGCCAGTCCTGGCCCCCTCTCCCAGATACTGACCATGGGGATAGATGCTGACCTGCTGGCCCTTCTTCCTGGGCTGCAGGTGCTTCCACCAGGGCAGGCTGATTGGGAGGAGACGTTCTCAGCCCCCTCCAGGCCTTGGTACCTGCAGGAGGCCAGTTCTTCCCAAAAGCTACCTGGGCATCTCAACATCTCGGTGTCCGGCCAGTGACTGGACAATAGACCCAGATACACGTGGCAAGAAGAACGCTTCTCCAGGACTAATCCATCTAATACAGCAACCCAGTCACCTGCTAGCCCATTTTCTGCTTTACTTTTCTCACAGTTCCTACCGCTGTTGATCTGAAATTGTTATTTAGTTAGTTCTCTCCTCCATGTCCGTCTCCCCTTTCCAATTGTAAGTGACATTCCAGCAAGAGCATTGCCATGCTTATGGCTGCAACTTCAGTGCCTGATGCAGTAGCTGGTACATTGGAAAAGCTCAGAAAATATTTACTGAATATGTGACTGATTGAGAGTCTGGTCCCTGTCTCCATGAAAGTTTTTTCCATGGTGTTCCAAGCGTCCTTCATCTGCCCCTCCAGGCCCACCCTGCCCTTCTCTCCCGCTCTGCTTGTGCCCTGATTCAGGACTGCATGGGCCATTCAGTGAGTCCCCGCCCTTTGTCTGCCTCTAGGGTTTGGCCAGTAGGAGCTTGGATGGGAGCTCAGTGCTTGGGAGACTTGTTGGAGATGCTTTGTAAACCCCAGCCACGTACCCTGGGCAACCAGAGCAGCCTCACTCTGGCTGCTCACTGCCCACCATGGTGTCTGCTGATAGGGGTTCAGCCTCCCAGGAGGAAGATCAGGTTGGCACTCAGTGGCCAACAATGGAAATTCCAGATTTTACTAAATTTGGCAATGATTTTGAGTCCTGTGCTGGGCACAACAGAGGATACAAAAAGGAGTTAGGTACAGGCTTCTCTGGCAAGGGGGAAATGGAGCACACACAGGTAGTTTTCAGTAATGGCAGATTATGCTGCGTGTTCCAGAAAAGGTACAGCAAGGGGCTCTCAGGTCAAGAACAGTGAGCGGTCAGGAGCTCCCTGAGGGGGGGGCATTTGGGATGGGCCAGAGTTGGACAGCAGTTACAGAATGAAGGGATGGCCAACCAGGCAATGAAAGAACAGTCTGGCCTGGCTGGTGTTGCGCAGTGGTTGAGTGTTGACCCATGAACCAGGAGGCCCTGGTTCAATTCCCTGTCAGGGCACATGCCCGGGTTTTGGGTTTGTTCCCCAGTAGGGGGGCACACACGAGGCAGTCAATCGATGATTCTCTCATCATTGATGTTTCTATCTCTTTCTCTCCCTTCCTCTCTCTGAAATCAATAAAAAAGAAAGAGAGAGAGAGGAGAGAGAAACAGCCTGGGTGCATCAGGGAGAAGTGGGTACAAGACCACCAAGGCTAGCTGGGCTGTGCAGAGCCTGGACACCAAGTGCTGGTCTGGGATTTGTCCAGCAGCAGCGGGGCACTGAGGGTTTGGGAGCAGAGGAAGATCATTTTAGCCGTTGGGTTTGACTTCTTGCCTTGGGCCTCTTACAAGAGTCTTGACCAATAGTGAGATGTGCCAGCCAGTGTGTCCCTGTGGGTGAGATCCCAGCCCCTGCGAGGATAGTAGTGGGCACAGAGGAACCAGAGGGAGGGCTTGCAGCACAGGTGCGGTGCTCACCTGAACTTGGTTTGGCATTTCTTAGCATCGCCAGGTACAAGATGAGAGTCACCCAGCCTGGCCAGCTGGCCATTCCCATCCCCATCTCTGTAGCCATCTGACCTGTGGGAGCCTGAAGTCACCCTGCAAGGAGATGGATTGCTCACTGTAAAACATGGTGGGAGGGAAAAGGTATTCATGAGAAGGACATTTGTCCTCTATCCACAAGCTCCTGCCCACTCCTCAAATCCTACTTCCTAAAGTGGGCACGACGGCCACTGTCTGATACTTGGTCGGTCTGTTGGTCTTTCAGTTGCTCAGGCATATAGCAAGCCTTGGGAAGGAGGTTGTTTTAAAAAGTGCCACGATGCCGCATGTGGGGCTGGGGTGGAACCCGTCACTGTCCTGGACAGTGCCCTCTACTGGGCTGGCTGGCATTGCAGAGCTGCTGAGGCCTCAGTGCCACAGGACTGCCCCGGGCTGTCTATCCTACAAAGTGCTGAATGGTTCGAAACAGGGATTTGGAGGCCAGCTCTGCCACTTACCAGTCGTGAGACATTGGGCACGTTACTTAACATCATCATTCGTCTGTCTGTTAAAGGCAGAGAGCAGGGGTTACAACAGTCCCCTCCCCATAGGGGTGTGGCCAGAACTGAACAATGTATCCATTAATACTGTCATGTAGGCGTGGATGCCCATGTAGCTATAGATGACAGCTATCAGGAGCTTGCCGGAGCTGCCTTTATGTCCAGGCCCCATGACCCCACCCGCCCTCAGGGAGCCACAGCTTCAGCTCCCAAGTGCAGTCAGGGCTGGGAATATTGCAGAGCACGAACCCAACCTTGGGGAGTCATGGGAGACAGGAGTGGGTGAGCCAGGCAGAGGGAGGAAGCCGTCTACGCAGATGGGGCAGACAGGCAGGTGCCAGAGCCAGTCAGGTCCAGCCTGGGTCAGAGACGAGGCTGGAGCCCGCTGCAGAAGCTGGAGTACAGGGCTGGGAAGGCACGAAGAAGAGGAGGGACTGTCCCGAGGGCACCAGGGAGCCCTGGAGGGCCTTCAGCAGGACCCCCCAGTGGTTGGGTCTGCTGCCTTCTCCCGGGCACAGGGCCCCTCCCCGGCCCCACCGCAGCCCAGCACTGGCCTAGGGACGCCCTCTGTGTCGGCTGCCGCCCCCCCCCCCCCCCGTAGGGGCACATGCAGCTTTCATGCTCTTATTCTGCTTCATGCATTTGAGAAATGGAAGTTCTCCCTCTCCCCTTCACCAGCATACATATTTCATACGGTCATTAGACAGTGGCACTAAAGGACTCACAAATCTTCCCTGGTCAGCATCTGCGGCCTGGGCGGGCACGACGCCCCCAGGGAAAAGGGGTCAGTGTGGGAACCATGGCTGTGCCCAGCCCACCTGGGGAGGAGATGGGGGTGGGGGTGGGGGTGGGGGAAGGAGAATGGCAGCCACCTCTGCCTGGAAAGAGAGGACAGTTCTATCTCCTCCCTGGGGGCTCAACACTAAATGTCACTTGGCCTCAGCTTCTCCAGGCCCCGGGGTGAAGGGTACTGTACAAGGGGACCTTAGGGGTCCTTCCCTCCCTGACAATCCAAGTGCAATTCTGAAGGGCACCCAGGGTCCGATGTGACTTTCAGGGGCAGGGCCCCCCTTACAGCATGCCCCAGGCTCTCACTTCCTGCACGGGCCCAGCCCTCTCTATCTCCCCCGATGCCCTCCATATTCCCAGCCACTCTCCCCCCTTTTCCTGGCCCTCTTCTTTCCCCCCTCCCGCTCCATTCCCTCTCTTCCCTTTGAAGCCTCTCTCCTCCGTGTCTTTGCCCCATCCCTCCACCGTCCCCTTCTTACCAGTATTACTCTCCAAGCATTTGGGGAGCACTGCTATGTGCCAGGCATTGGCCACGCTCGGGGGCGAGCCTGGCAGCTGCGGCCCCGACCTCATGGCTTCCCCAGACACATGAGGGTGCTGAGGCCCCAGGGGGATCACTGTTTGGTCACACACTGACCTGGGCTGTTGACAGTGGCCTGGAACTGGGCTCTCTACAGCACACTGACCCCTCGCCAGGGGCTCGATGGCATCTGGGCAGCTCTTCCTCAGACCAAGCTGCAGTTATTATGGTCTAATAATACCACACATGCTGAGGGTTATGTGTCAGCGGAACGAAAGGGAACTTCGGGGCCCCTCCCCTCCCCTTCTCCTCTAGTCCCTGGAAGGGGAGGAGAGGGGCGAGCTTATCATGAGGAGCTTTGGTCTCCTCTGCCCTGGGATAAACAGGTACCTTTGCTTCTGAGGCCAAGCTCTCTTTTTGGTTTAGAAGCAATAACACGTGGAGACTAAGAGCATGGCAGTGGGGCCTGGGTTCAAATTCTGGCTCTGCCCCCTTTTTAGCTGTGAAGCCTTGGGTGAGTGATTCAATTTACCCTCTCTGTGTCTCAGTTTCCCTGTCTGTAATAGGGTTGCTATGAAGATAAAATATATAACAAGTGTAAGGTGCTCAATAAGCAGCAGTGTCGAGAGGCATGACCTAGGGCGTCAGGGAGGGTCTATCAGGAATCAGTCCTGGGTTGGAAGGTGGGTTACATGGCTCAGCATCTTCCTTTTCACTTACTTGACGTGCATCCCCTGAGGACCTGTGATGTCCTCAGAGCCAGGATGGGGCAGTGGAGGGGACAGAGATCTGCACACAGCCTCCTGGAGCACAAACAGTGGGGACGCTGAGTGTAAATTGGGCACGAGGCCGTCCTTCCACAGGTATGCACGTATCAGATCATCACGCCATACACCTTAAATGTCTTGTCACTTATATACCTCAGCAAAGCTAAAAAATTAAAAAATAAACAGGTAAAGGTATTGAAACCTATTTTTAGCAGCTGAATTCTACCCAATTACGATCCTACAGAGAAACCTTGAGTGTAAAACATGTAAGTGGACCCCAAGGTCAGCCCAAGACCATTCCCTCCTGGCGTCTGGTGGCAGGCAGCAGTTTGCCCAGCTGCAGGGCAGTGGCCTGGGAGGGGAACAAGTCACAGTGCCTGGCACAGAGTGTATGCTTCATAAGTAACTATCGAGTGAATGAGTGAATTGTGTTATTCAGCCTGCACTGTGGACTGTCCCATGCCAGGGACAATGGAGAAGGCAAGAGGTCCCAGCCACAAAAACCAAACTGCTCTAGAACGGCCCTCATCCTAGAGAGGAGGGGAGATGAGGAGGAGCCTCACTCAGATGGCATGAAGGAAGGAACCCCAGGCTGGAAGCGGGGATTCCAGCTTCTCCCCCACTCTGCTTGTAACCTGCTCATGACCTGGAGTGGTGACAGGGCTACCCTGGGCCTCACTGGGGTCTGGGCCTCAGTTTTCTGATCTGTGAGATGGGTGGAAATATCTGTCTTCCTCATCATGTTTGGACAGTTGTGAGGATAAAGTCAGGTCGTGATAAACATGGCTGGTCTCTGAAAATGTAAAAGGTCTGATCACATAGGCCAGCGATGGTCACCATTATCGCCGTTGTCATCAGCATCAGGCACGCCTCTCTGCCTCCAGTCTCTTTTGACTACAAGTGACAGAAAGCTAACTTGGATCAGCCTGGGTGAAACGGGTATTGTAGGACTCACGGACCAAACCGAGGTGGGAAGGGGTGTCAGCTCCAGGACTCCAGAACTACCAGGACTCAGCTCCTGCCTTTTAGCTCTCCTTTGAGAGCACCTTCATTCTCCCCGCCCATCCGGGGGGGGAGCAGCTCCTGGTTCACTGTCCCAGCCTCACTGTTTCCAACGAAAACTTTTACCCCCAGCAACCATTCAGAGAACCCCAGAGAAGGATTCTGATAGCCCAGCTGCCATCAAGGGCCACTCCCAGCCCAGTCCTTGTGGTCATGGGCAGCAGGCTTTTTGCCTAGGGCATTGTCATCTGACTGGCAACCTTCTCTGCTGCAAACAGCCTGCTGCCCACTCCACCCATCTTCTCTGGCACCTCTCTGCCCAAACAAGTGGTCTGAATGGGAACTGCCTGGCATGAGGCCAAGAGGGGGTAGTTTCACAAAGTTAGAGATTTAGGTAAAAGATCAAGTTTCTAGCCCTTGCTGGTATGACTCTGTTGTTGGGTGTGGTCTCACGCACCAAGAGGTTGCTGGTTCGAATCCAGGTCAGAGCATATGCCTGGGTTTCAGACTCGATCCCTGGTAGGGAGCATGCAGGAGGCAGCCAATCAATGTTGCACTCTCGCATCAATGTTTCTTTCTTCCTCCCTCTCTAAAAATCAGTAAAAATGTATATTTTAAAATAACAGTGCTTAAAAAAAAAGAAAAATCAAGCTTCTAGAACTGTGCTCTCCCATATAAATTTAAATAGCTGTTGGTGGCTGGTGGCAAGCCTATTGAACTTCGTGGCTCTAGAAAACCTGGCCTGGACCAGAGGAGTTGTGCCGGAGAACCATGGGCTTGCTGCAGACAGCTGGTGGGGTCAGGAGCCTCAGCGAGGTCTGACAGGGCTGACTTCTTGTTTTCACCTTTGCAGGCAACGGACAATGACGTGGGCACCTTCGGGGAAGTCAACTACTTCTTCAGCGATGACCCTGACCGGTGAGACCCTGACACAACTCCTTCGCAGTGGCCCTCTGCCACACCTGTGATGGGGAAATTTCTCAGCACCTGGGAGGACCTACACCCCCAAGGCTAGAGCACTGGGCTGAGAGAGGGGACCCAAGGGCGCCGCTGCTGGTTTGGCCCTGATTGTGGTATAGTCTTGTTCAAGTCCTCTAATGTCTCCGGGACACAGTTTCTCTGGCCCTCAAAAGATGGCATTTTGAAGCTTTGAAAGCAGCTTTGAAGCTGATGATAGTCCAGCAGCAGCTGGCATTTTTGAAGCCCTTACCCTGTGTCAGGCATTTTGCCAAGTGCTTTATATGCATTTTCTGATGTAATTCTCAAAACTCAATGCTGGAGGAACTCGGTGCTAGGCACTATTAGCATCCCCACTTTACAGATGAGGAAGCTGTAGCCCAGGGAGGCTCAGTCTTTTGCTCAGAGGCCTGCCGCTGGTGAGGCACATGCACCTAGGGCCAGGCCTCTGTGTGTGGTCTTCACCACAGGACTCACAGCCTCCAGCAGGGGCTTGTCGTGTGCTGCAGCGATTAGGCAGGTGGCATGCCTCACTGCCTGATCTTTGTCAGCCTTGCCCTGTCACCCACCTGTGTTCTGGGGCATCTCTTTCCCTTGTCTTCAGTTAAGCTGAGCCCAGGAGAAACCCTTCCATTTTTAACATGTTCGAAAGCCAAGTTGAATTCAGAGGGCTGGTCTGCTTCTAAAACTGAATTGTCTGATACATCTGGAAGCCCAAGAGGATACATACGGTGCTGGCTGGCTGTAAATGACCAGGGAGAGACAGATTATTGGGTGCATCCAGCCATTCTCTGCCACTCTGAGATGGGGCCTCAAAATGGGAGGAAGGAACCAGCAGCGGGACAGACACACAAGGCACCCCAGTCCCTCAGGGGATCTGTGTTCATGAGGCCTTGTCCTAGTCATCTTGGGTTTCCTCATCTCTTCCCGTCTTCTGGGCCAGGGCTTTCCTGGTCTCAGAGCCAGGATCTTCCAGGCCTGGTGACTGGAAGCCATGGAACAGGTCAGGGCACACAGATGTCAGCTGACAACTCATGGGGGCACCTGAGGGGATGTTGAGAGGAGACAGGTAGAGGGACAGTTTCTGTGGGCCTTGCTCCCCACCAGGAGACATTTGTCAGATGTAGTCCCTTGAGCAGAAGATGAGAGGTAACTCCTGAGAGAGGACCAACCACACCTCCCCTTGCTGGATGCTCTGCTGCGTGTTTAAAACATTTTGGTGCAAAATCATCTGGATGGCAGAATTGGTTTTATTGCCCGGTTATGTGTGTGTATTTTATTGAGGTATAAATGACATAAACATTATATTCGTTTCAAGTGCACAGCATAATGATTTGATACCTGTGTATGTTGTGAAATGATCACAATAGGTCTAGTTCACATTTGCCAACATACATAGTTACAAATTTTTTTCTTGTGGTGAGAGCTTTTAAGATCTACTCTCTTAGCAACTTTTGAATATGCCATACAGTATTATTCACTCTAGTCACCACACTGTACATTGCATCCCCAGGACTTATTTATTTTATAACTGGAAGTTTGTGCCTTTTGCTAGTGGGCCAGTTTTCCCAACACCATTAATTGAAGAGACTGCCCTTTCTTCATTGTATATTCTTGGCCCCTTTGTCATAAATTAGTTGACCACATATGTGTGGATTTATTTCTGGACTCTATTCTGTTCCATTGATCTACGTGTCTGTTTTTATGCCATTACTATACTATATTGATTACTGTAGCTTGGTAATATAGTTTGAACTCAGGGAGCATGATGCCTCCAGCTTCGTTGTTCTTTCTCAAGACTGCTTTGGTTATTTGGGGTCTTTTGTGCTTCCATACAAATTTTAGGATTATTTGTTCTATTTCTGTGAAACATGCTATGGGAATTTTTATAGGGATTGCATTGAATCTGTAGGTTGCTTTGGGTAGTATGGACATTTTAACAATATTAATTCTTCCAATCCATGAGCACAGAATATCTTTCCATTTCTTTGAGTCACCTTCAGTGTCCTTCATCAGTATCTTATAGTTTTCAGTGTATAGATCTTTCACTTCCTTGGTTAAATTTATTCCTAGGTATCCTTTTTTATGCAGTTGTAAATAGGACTGTTTTCTTAATTTCTCTTTTTGACAGTTCATTATTAATATATAGAAATACAAAATATTTTATATTTTGATTTATTAGTTCTAATAGTTTTTTGGTGGAGTCTTTAGTGTTTTCTATATATAGTCTCACATTCTCTGCAAATAGTGACAGTTTTACCTCTTCCTTTCTGATTTGGATGCCTTTTTTTTTCTTGCCTAGTTACTGTGGCAAGAAAACTTAGTTAACTTGAATAAAAGTGATGAGAGTAGGCATCTTTGTCTTGTTCCCGATCTTAGAGGAAACGCTTTCAGCTTTTCACCATTGAGTGTGATATTAGCTGTGCATTTGTCATATAGGGCTTTTATCATATTGAGATACATTCCCTCTATTCCCAGTCTGTTGAGAGTTTTTATGAGAAAAAGATGTTGAATTTTATCAAATGCTTTTTCTGCATCTATTGAGATGATCATATGATTTTTACCCTTTAATGTTTTATCCTATTAATGTGTATCACATTGATTTGTGGGTGTTGAAGCATTCTTGCATCTCTGAAATAAATCTCACGTGATCATGGTGTAATGTCCTTTTAATGCATTGTTGAATTCGGTTGGCTAATATTTTGTTGAGGATTTTTGCATCTACGTTCATTAAGAATATTGTCCTGTAATTTTTTTCTTGTAATGTGCTTGTCTGGTTTTGGTATCACAGTAATGCTGCCTCATAAAATGAGTTTGCAAGTGTTCCCTCCTCTTCTAATTTTGGAAGAGTTTAAGAAGGATTGGTATTAATTCGTCTTTGAGTGTTTGGGAGAATTTACCAGTGAAGCTGTCTGGTCTTGCACTTTTGTTTACTGGGAGGTTTGCAATTACTGATTTGATTTCATTAGTAGTTATTTGTTCAGATTTTCTGTTTCTTCTTGATTCAATCTTGGTAGGTTGTATGTGTCTAGGAATTTATCCATTTCTTCTAGATTGTCCAATTTGTTGGCATATAATTGTTCATACTAGTCTCCTATGACCCTTTGTATTTGTGTGGTATCAGTTACAAGAATCTCTGACCATTACAGTTCTCCAACATCTAACTGTCCAGTAGGTAGAAACTCCTGTTCACAGCAAAGGAGGGTCATTCTTCCTGAGTTTCCTCTTTGAGTAAATCAACCTACTCCTGCCCTTTCAGTACCTGAGCACTTTACCTCCCATGTGGTCCTGATTCCTGCCCTCCACTTCCCACCCAACCCCCCACTAGAAAGAGATGTCCTTCTTATTTAGGGCAAATGGAAAAGAAGGCAGGTTTCGGACTCCATTTCTTTGTGTCTATCACTTTGGGCAAGGATAGGCTGGTAAACGCAGACCCTGTCTATCAGTTGCTTTACACCAGGGTGTCCTCTCTCCCCCTCGCCTGACACAGGTTCTCCCTGGACAAGGACACGGGGCTGATCATGCTGATTGCGAAGCTGGACTATGAGCTCATCCAGCGCTTCACCTTGACGGTCATCGCCCGGGATGGGGGTGGGGAGGAGACCACCGGCCGGGTCAGGATCAACGTGTTGGATGTCAACGACAATGTGCCCACCTTCCAGAAGGACGCCTACGTGGGTGCCCTGAGGGAAAACGAGCCTTCGGTCACACAGCTGGTGCGGCTCCGGGTAAGATGCCAGGCTTTCCTGCATCCAGCCTTGTCCCCCTCTCGGTACCTTCTGCTTGACAATTCCCTTGGAAAGCCACTGCAACAGCTGCTAACCTCCCATCCACAAAGAAGTCAGCCCAGATTTGGGGCTCACATTCTTGGTCTGCATGAGGCTTCTTCTGAGCACCACCTCATGTCCTTGGTTACCAAGTACAGCTAGTGTGTGTTGCAGCCTAAATTTCAGGTCACCATTCAGCAAAAGGATGCCCTCCTCACCTGCCTTGGCAAGTGCTGAGCAGTTTCTTGTGTGAGGACCCCCGTCCAAGCCCTTTAGAAGCTTCTGAGAATCAGGAACTGCTGTAGCTGGCAGCAGCCAGAGACCACGGGCACAACCCACCTCTCAGGAAGGGAAGAAGAGGCAGGCCCAGAGGCACAGCGAATTAGCAGAGTAGTAGAGGCAGGACTAGAACTCAGGACTCTACACTCCAGGTCCTCCTGCAGTGCGTCCCCAACATGCTTCAGTGACCTCTGACCATGAGACTGCTCAGTGTCCTCATGCCCCTTCCTCACTCTGCCCACTCAGAGTGACAGGACCAGAGCCTCCATTTAGAACTTGTTTCTGAAGCGAGGTGGAGGAGGTGGGCAAGGGAGAAGGCAGGACCATGTGCCCACCCAACGTTGGCCATGGTTCCCGTAGGACCCTGCTCCTGTTATACTCAGAGTGCTGGGCCACCCCTAGGCTCTCTACAGTCAGACATCTGGAAAGAAGCTACTTAACGCAGCCACCCAGGAGACAGTCAAGGGAAGAAGGATCTGACCCCATTCCAAGTGCCTCTTCCTTCCTTGCATTCATGTAACATGCATTTATTAGATACCTACTGTGTGCCAAACACCTTGCTGGACTCTAGGTCTGTAGCTGCAGTCAAGAAGCACAAGGTTCCTGCTTGCATGGAGCTAAGAGTCTGAGCGAGGCAGGCAGAAATTAAACAAGAAATCACGGGAATTGATGGGGTTCACAGCACGGGCCCTAACCCAGTCTAGAGGTCGGGGAAGGCCTCTGTGTGTGGGATATGCCAGCTGAGACTAAAGGGGGTGGGGAATGGTCATGCCAGGTATGGTAGAGAGCTCTCCATCCCCTAGGTAAAGCCTGGCCTTCCCCTATTCCCTCTAGGCCTCCAGCCTGCCCTCCGACACCCCAGGGTAGCTCCACACCCCAACATGAGCTGTGTCTGCTGGGAGCCAGACAGTGGCCTCCTGCTGAAAGGCAAGGAGAATCTGGATCACCCAAAAAGGGGGATCTGAGAAGAACCAGCCCTCGCCCCCAGCCACCCTCCTTTGGTTCTCAGGGCCCTGTCTGTCTTCTTCCCTCCAGGCAACAGATGAAGACTCGCCTCCCAACAACCAGATTACCTACAGCATTGTCAACGCCTCCTGCTTCGGCAGCTACTTTGACATCAGCGTATATGAGGGCTATGCAGGTACATGGTGGGCAGGCCTGAGCGCCCAGCCAGGAGGAGGGCTGGCGGGCGGGAGCTGGGGTGCACGCTCACACCTCTCTCAGGAGGGAGCCCTCTGTCTCCCAGGTACCCTGGATCCCTCATGAAGCTTCCTCACACCTCTCTCAGGAGGGAGCCCTCTGTCTCCCAGGTACCCTGGATCCCTCATGAAGCTTCGCCACAGTTCCTGTTGGCTGGAGCAGCACATGACCTGGGGTCACCCTCCCATGGGTTCAAGATCTATGTCTCAGATCAGCCAGATCTTTCTCTGGCTCTTAGGCCCATGGCCACCCAGGCATCTGATGTTCCCACAATCTGAGGGGCCCCTATTTCTTACGAAGGCTGCCTGGGCAGATCTGTGGGGTAGAGACTTGTTTGCCAAGCTGCCCCTCCTCTGGGCATGCTGTGGCCGCCCCCCAGCCCTCCCAGGATGAGGCCTTTCCCTGCTTGGCCCAGGCGTAGTTCCACACTTTGGGCCCTGCTTGCCCTGTTGTGAGTCCTGATCCCTAGTGCCTGTGAATGGAATAGCAGCAGCAACTTCAAGCTCCAAGATCCCAAGAGACCACCTTTTTTTTTTTTCCAGACGAGGCAATTGGGGTCCAGAGACAGGGAGCAACTTGCCCAAAGTCACACAGCAAAGCTGTCCAGGGGGGCCTTTGGGATCTAGCTCTTGGTTGCCTCTCTAGCCTTGTGTTTCAACACTTCCCACCCACCACCAGAATCTGGCATCTTTGAACCCCTCGCAACTCTTTCCTTTTACGGTGGTCACTTCCATGTCTTTGCAGGGTCTGCTCCCTTTGCCCTGCCTCCCTTTAACCTCTGACTAGCTCTAAGGGCTCATATGGACACCTCTTCTTCTGGGAAGCTTCCCTAATACTTGAAGATGTGTTAGGTGCCCCCAAGGCAGAAGGGACATGCTTTGGATGACTCTGGGTCCAGTGCTCACTCCTCCTAGCACGTCACAGTTGTGTCAGAAATGCAGAAACTACAGTCCTGGCTCCAGATGTTGCAGCCTGACATTCTCTATGAATTCTGTCCCCCTTTAAGAAACTAACAGTTCCGTGCCTCTGCCCACCCTCACATCTCACACCTCACACCTCACCTTCCTCTCAGCTGGAAGGCCTCCCTTAGGTTTTATATTACTAAAGTAATAATTTGATTTCTCTTTCCCAAATAGGAAGTGGCAGTTTAATATTTTCGTAGGGCCTTTGCAGACTCCATGCCCCAACTCCCGAGTCAATATGCCTTCCCGTCCAAAACTGAGAGTCAGTGGCTTAGCACAAAAGAGAACTCGTGGTGAGAGTTCAGGCTGTGCAGGGTGGGGATGTTTGAGGGCCAAGGCAGCTGTCTTAGCTCCCACAGATCCTGCCTCTCCACCTCTGGCTGATATCTCAGCCTGCCTTTGGTGTTAGGGGTCTTCAGCCACCTTCCAGCAGAGTTCTGACGGGAAAATCTGCACCACCATACCCTGAGTGTCCCCCAAGGGGTCTACACAGTGCCCAGAGTGGCCACTGGACAGGCATGAAGAGCCTGTAGGGTAAAGGGAGGAGTGGGGGAGAGAAGAGAAATGGGGAGAAAGGCAATGAGGGGAAAAGGCAGGACCAAAGGAGACTGAGGAGGGAGCTGCCCCCTGTGCCCCACTGTCTGCCCTGGCAACCCTGACACTGGGCAGTAAATGGGCGAGCTGTTTATTTGGAGGGTATCCAGTAACAGACACAGGACTAGAGAGCCTGGGACATGACCCTGTCCTCCAGATGAGTGCCAGATGAGTGGGGGAGACAGACAAGTAGGAGTAACACCTACTGGGGAAGAGCCTGGGCTCCAGATTCAGACAAATCTGGGCTTAAACTCTGGCTCTGTTAAGTTCCTAGCTGTGTGTCTCAGGCAAGTTACTAAACCTCTCTGAGCTTGGTTTCTTCATCTGTAAAGTGGGGCTTACATTACCACTAGAGTAGTTACCATCCTGTGGACTTGCACGGGCCTGGCACATACGAGGCAGGGAGTAAACCTCAGTCAAGGCCATTAGCCTCTAGGAGTTCAGAGGCAGGAGGGAAGAAAAAGGCAGAGCTGGCCCGGTCACGCCATCTGTCCCCTCTCTGCCCCAAGGGAAGCCCCAGCTGGACGGCTATCTGAGGTCAGCTTACAGAGGCTCTGGGGCCCTGTTCTTGTCATTTCAGTGATCAGTGTGAGTCGCCCCCTGGATTACGAACAGATACCCAACGGACTGATTTATCTGACTGTCATGGCCAAGGATGCTGGCAACCCCCCTCTGAACAGCACTGTCCCTGTCACCATCGAGGTGTTTGTAAGTATTGAGAGGTTCTGGCCTTGCCCTTCCCTGTGGTGAGTGCTTCCCAGGGTGCCAGGGGCCCTGCCTAAACCCTGTGTCCCCAGATCCTTAACTGTCCCCACAGCTCAGGGACTTACCTGGCAGACTGTCCCAAAGGCTGTCCTAGCAAACCCTGCCAGCCTGGCCAAGGGAGATCCAGGGGCCTGGGATGCATTAAGAGCCTGACTTTCCTGCTCTAAATTCATTCGAGGGCCTCAGGACACCCCCTCGGGGAACAGGAGCTGGGAGGAAATGAAGGGGCTCCTTCATCTAGAACTACGTTCTGTGAAGTTCAGGGGATGTTCCAGAAGGCCATCTTCTCTCCTGTCTCTCTCTACCTTTCCTTTTCACTTCCTTTTTCCGCTCCTCTGAAGACCTAAAGGGGCCTGAAACTGAACCACAGCTTGTCTGACATGAATGTCACGCACACCTTAGTGCTTTCCTCGTCTGGAATGATCAGTCTCTGAATCTGTCTCCACACTGGTTCATTGGCCTGTGCAGCTCCCCCAGCGATCCCAGGGATGAGATGGTGATGACAATAGGCCTGTCCCCCAGAGACCCTCCAACACTGCATGCACACAAGCCTACCTGTGCCCCCCATCTCATAGAGGCTGCTGCCTGCAGGAGAGGGAGAACAGGCTGGTGGAAGAGTTAGCACATTACCGATTCCAGGGGAATTAGACCAGGTTGTCAAGTTAAGAGATACTCTGTGATTTGACATGTGCTCAGAAAAACGTCTCACAGGCTTGCTGGATGACCTTCCTGTCCCCGCTCGCTTTGCCAACAGCCCCTGGCACTGTCCTACCCCTCGCCTTAACAAGCCTCGTCCTTACCACCTGAGGCTAAGGCTCCAGGGCCAGCTCCCAGGTGGGAAGGGCCTCGTCTGGGCAGAGGACCCTGCTTGCTTGCAGAAGACGATGGAGCTGGCAGTGATGGAAAAGTCGAGAGGGCGCGTGGAGCAGGATTTAGGGCTGGCGTGGGAGGGCGAGGCGGTGCACAACCAGGCACAGCAGAGGGGAGGCCAGAGAGTATGGGCCGTGTCTCAGGCTTCAGGGAGCGGCAGGGAAGACGGGGAAGAGGAGACCCACAGAAGCCTAAACACTTGCCTGCCTTTCACCTGCAACCTCCCACCTGAAAGGCAGGGGCTCATACCAGAGAACTAGAATGATTCCCTGCCAGTCATAACCATGTCCTGGTATTCATTTTTACATTTATTTTTCAATTATAGTTGACATACAAGTTTTAGGTGTACGACATGGTGATTAGACATTTATATAACTTATGAAGTGATCACCCCGACAAGCCTAGTACCCACCTGACGCCACCCGTAGTCATTACAGTGTTATTGACCACATTCCCTCAAAGCTGTCATGAGGGCAGAAGGGGCTGCACTCTCCTTCCCTGGCCCCCTGGCAGGAGAAGGGTCTGGCAACAGATGGGCCACCTGAGCTGTAAGTGAACATCGTCTCTCGAGCAGGACTTTTGGATGGCGTAGTCGCTTGTGTCTAAGGACCATACTTGAAAAGGTCACCGCCTTTGGGTTAATTTTGCACGTGGGTGATTTTTAAGTAGCTGTCACTTGTCTAAGCTGCCTCCTCCCTCCATCAAGCAGTTGACGGCAGCACACTTACCATGCAGGGTGGAGGCGGGGAGAGACAGAGCACAGCGACAGGGTTCTGGAAGGAGGAGGGGTGAGTGAGAGGGGCCAGGTGACTCCTTTTCATCCACTGCTTGTTGGTTTTTAATAAAGAAGTCAAACTCGGTTTGTAGATTTCCCATTAGGGGACAATAAGCTTTTGTAGAGGGAGCCGCTGAATTAGAACTAATAGCGAATGCAGAGCCAGGATCCGGGGAAATATCACCGCTAATAAGTTTCTGCCTCATGCTCTGTCACTGACATTCTCGGCGCCGTTTCATGCAACCAAGCAGAAGGCTTAAATAGACACACATATGGGGTACACTGCCGCGCCAGGGGGATGCCCAGGCATGCTGTTGGGCCATTGGATGCATGGCGAGTGCTCCCGCAGCCAGTTCACTGAAACTGGGGGGAGGGACAGGTCAGCCTCAGCCAGTGTGCAGCCCAGAGTCAGGGGCCAGATTGCAAAAGAAGAGCATTCCTTTCCAGGTACTCAGTCCCGGTAGGATGGGATTCTCTAAAGTCCCAAGGAGTGGGCAGCCAGTTAGCATGCCCCCCTCGCTTTCATGGTTGCTCAGCCAGAAGTGACTCCAGCAAAAGGGGTTTACTGCAGGAGTCTTCCTCTCAGGAGCTCGCAGGTCCAGGGTGAATGAGGCCCTTGGAGCCTGCATTCGCGCTGGGTTCATGGGGAAAGGGAGAAGGCTCTGAGTCGGGGGAGCCAGCGAGACTCCTCCAACAGGGGAACAGGGACCAATTCTTGTTGAGCGATTACAAAAGGCAGTGGGTGAGGATGGGAGTCTTAAAGGGTAGCAAAGTCTCCCCTGAGAGTGGAGGGAGATGGCGTGTGGAGGAGCAGGAGACAAAGGCTGCACCCAGGCCCCACCCTGTTGGTTCAGCCCCTCAGCCCAGCACCAGCCCCTGGCCCACTGTCCCTCTCACCTAGTCACTGGTGGAGGCTGGGCCAGAGGAGGGATTGTTTCAGAACTGAAGGCGGTGGATCTGGGCCAGGATGTGCCAGGGGGTGGATGAGCCATTTTCTTGTGCATGTGCAGTGGGGACTGGAATTCAGGTCTGGAGACCACCTGACCCTGCCTGAATACTTCAGTATCTTCTGGGTGGGTCTCTTCCTTTCTCCCTTCATTTCTAGGAGGGTTTCTAGAACCTTCTACCATCATCTTGGCCAAGCTGAGAAAGAAGGTCATGGTGGGCATCCCCATCGTGGGGCTGATGAGCTGAAAGTGAGAGAACTAGAGTAAGCTTACAGCTCAGCTGGAAGACCCACGGGAGAGCCAGGGGAGCTGGGAGCTGTAGGCAGTTCCAGCTACTGGCTCCTTTACCCATTTCCCCAGTCCTCACCTCCCCTTCCTGACTCCCACATATTTCCCTAAGGCCTGTAGCACCTCTTTGAACTATAGCTTAGCCAGAGGGCACCCGGCCCCTACGTGACACCTCACCTGGCTCTGGTTGTACATCAGGGCCAGAGTGCCTCCGTGTCAACCATTCCCAGCCTCCATTTGATGCCAGTGCAGGATAGCTGACCAGCCCAATGCCTCCCTGACTTCTGCAACCTGTCTGTCTTTCCTCCAGGATGAGAATGACAACCCTCCCACTTTCAGCAAGCCTGCCTACTTCGTGTCTGTGGTGGAGAGCATCATGGCAGGTACAGGCCTGGCAGGGGAGGGTGTGAAGGCAGGAAATCAGCAGGCTCAGCACCGGCAGTGGGCTGGCCTGACTTTGCACACCAATTTGGGCAGCCCATGGCCATCCCTGTCTGTTGCTCATGACCAGTGAGGGGAGCCTTTGGAGATGTTCAGTTATATGCCAGCCAATAGTTGCTTACAGAGCACCTACTATGTGCAGCCGCTCCCCAAGGCATTGGTCTCTGCTCTCCTGCAGCTACAGTCTAGCAGGGAAGACAATGATGACTGATGATTAACTCAACAACTTTGGTTAGATAAGAGGATGCAGAGAGTTCTGAGATTACGAGGCTGTGAGCCAGGTCCCATGGGCCATGATGGCTGAAGGGGTGGCCTTGGAGGGTGGCGTGTGTTCCAGTGTGAGGACAAGAATGGGAGGCTCATCCTTCAGTCATGTCTCAGGTGCCAGGGCTCAGCTTGCAGACCCAGGGCCATAAGCTCCACACTCAGGATCCAGAGGACCTGTTCTGTCCTCAGAACAGACTGCTAGCTTCACCGTTACACCTAGAGTAGGAAAATGGCAGGAATTACTGTAGCAGCTAGAGCAGTCATGGACAGCTGGAGGAATCAGGAACAGCTGGAGGTGTCAGGGACAGCTGGAGGAGTCAGGGACACCTGGAGTCAGGGATGACTTTCCTTGGCACCACGGAACCTTCTACAGAGAACCTCCTGGTTCCTCCCTGGTGTCTGATGATTTGCTGGGTGGGTGCCAGACTGTGCCCAGCCCACCCTTCCCCATCTCAACCTCAGGCATCCCCTGGAGAATGTCACTGCTAAAGCAGCCCCCTGCATCTGCACCATCCCCAGAGACCCTGCCAAGGAGAAGCCTCCATCAGGGCACTTAATCCTCTTCGGAGTTGAATACACTTGGATAAAGTGGTGTGTTAGGACCCATGTATCTGTCCTTCTTGGGGCAGGACTGAGAGTAAAATCAGAGGCCCCACAGCTACCTGGAAGGGACCAAAATCAGAGGTCCCACAGCACACTGCCTGGCCCCTTACACCGCCAGGGACTGTTGATTCATCAGCACAGTAGTAACCACGGCCTGCAGGTCAGTGAGAGCTAACTGGCTAGGCCTGTACCCTGCATGCTTTATTCGTGGGATCCTCACCAACAGCCCCACAACGGGCTTCATGGTTAGACCTATCTTACTGAGGGAGAAGCTGAGGCTCAGACAAATTAAGGCACTTGCCAGAAGTCCCACCAGATTCTAGCCTGGGTGTAGTTACTCTAGAGATCCACACACTGAACCTGCTCACCACTCTGCCAGAGCTTTCATTTGGGTGGCAGGAGGGCATAGAAAGCCCTGGCTGGCTCAGCTACAGGACAAGCTGCTCTCAGGGTCTGCCCAGGGCAGCTGGAAAGGCCCATACCCTGCCCAGGATTCCACAGAGAAAGAAATGAAGGTGAGGGCCTTAACTGGACATTAAATAGAAAATTAAAACCCTAATAAATTTCCCCATGTGAACAAGATAAAACAAGACCGAAATTGAATATAATAAAGGTAGAATAATTTAATATGGAGCTTCATTTCTTTTTTACTCAAAGTCAAAGTTTGTCAATCTGAGTGTATTAATATGGTGGCCAGTCAGGGAAGGGTAGGGGAGAGGCAGTGGTGAGCAGCATGTACGCACACACACCCCCTTGTCCCCTGGAAGGAGCCACGGTGCTGTTCCTGAATGCCACAGACCTGGACCAGTCCCGGGAGTACGGCCAGGAGTCCATCATCTACTCCCTGGAAGGCTCCTCCCAGTTCCGGATCGGTGCCCGCTCAGGTGAGCCCCATGCCCTTGCCTTCTGCACCTCAGGCTGATTCTCATTCCTAGGCCTCTGGGTCAGGGCCTCCTCCCTCTCATAGGAAGCCCATGTTTTTGAGCTGCCAGCTTTGAGCACCTGGTTTCATCCCTGAAATACTGATTTGAGTGACATTACTGTTCTTACAAGAAGATCACGTGAATTTATCCACTGAACAATATCTTTCAGCGGTGAAGGGTGCTGTTATGTTTCAAATGTGCTCCATTTTGCGTGCCGTTCTTTAGGGACACCTTTCTTTGAGCCTAAGTGTCCCCTTCCATCAGCCACCGACCTGATTCTTGAGTCCTGACTCCTCTTCCTAACAGTGTGTGTGCCTCAGATTCCCCACCTAAAAACGATGATGATCATATGAGGGTTGTTGTGTGAACTCAATGTGTCATTATACACTCTTGAAGTAGTCCCTTACATAGTGAGTGCTAGCAAAGTTAGGTTATTATCGTTAATCTTTTGTTCTTTTCATCGAGGGGCCCACATCCCTGGCTCTCTGCTCAGCCCATGTAACTCTCCTTTCCTCTTCATTTCTCTCCTCCTTGAAGCTAGGAGGAAAGGGGAGCAGAAAAAAGCAATGAGACCCCAAGCATTTCATCCAGAAGCTAGGAAGGAATATGAGGCCCCTGAATGTTCATTCATATATTTATTCAGATATCAATGGATATCTGCCAGTGCTGTGCTAGGCGCTGGGGTACAGGATGGAATAAAACATGACCCTGCCCTCACAGATTTCTCATTCAACCTGGTGGGTATTCAGGGCATTCTACTTCTGAGTACCCATTTCTGTATTAGTTAAGGGAACTGTAGATGCTAAACAAGCAAACCCTGAAATCTCAGTGGCTCAACGTAATAGAAATTCTAAGCCCACAGCAGTCCAGTGCCATGTTCAGTGGACAGCTTTCCACATGGTGATTCTGGGACCCAGGCCCCTTCCATGTTGTGGCTCCAAGGTCACTGCAGAAAGGAAAATAGAGCATGGAGCATTGTGTAAGGAGACATTTATGGGCCAAACCTGGAGGTGACATACATTACTTGTGCCCACATCCTATTGGCCAGAACTAGGCAATGACCTTGCCTAGATGCTAGGAAAGCTGGGAAATGCAATTCCTGGCCTGGCAGCCACTTTGTAGCAATCATTCTAGCCTGGGAAGGAGCAGGATTCTTTAGTGAACACTGTCCATCCTGCCAGAAGTGTTCAGGGGCCAGTGGGGGCACTAAGTCTTCCTGTCACCCGTGCCTTCTCAGTTGAAGTCTGCCTTTAATTTCTTTGGTCCCCCTTTCCTGGGAGCTTGGGGAGCAGATGGCTGGTGCTGATGTGTACAAAGGCTGAACACATTCAAGGCCATCCTGAGCCTTTCCACCTCTGACAAAACAGGGGACTTCTTCCCTCCTCTCAGTAGCATCTGCCCTCAGCGAGCCCACATTTCCAGGGGGCTCAGAAAGTATCGCTAATTAATTAACAAGTGCTCAGCTCTGTTGTCCACACTCTGACTACCATCACCCCATTTCACATCACCACTCTATGAGGCAGATACTAGTATTAGCCCCATTTTCCAGATGAGGAAACTGAGGCACAGGAGAGGTTAAGTAACTTGACTGAGGACCTGCTGAGCCTGAACTTCTGACTCCAGAGCCCAGACTTTAACTGCTTCATTATAGAAAGTCACGTTAGATCTTCATGCTGCCACCCAGATGCCATGGCGGACACACTGACCTTTCAGCGCCCTGCCCTGCCTCTACCATCAGGGGCCCCAGCTCCACCCCCGGGCTTTTAGTAATGACACGGACATTTTCTTGCTGCCTTAACACGGCTCCTTTAGCTCCAAAGGTGTAAACGTTTTCTTCTTAGCTCTTTGGTCAAATTAGCCAAGCCTGCTCCACAAAGGTGGCCTTAATTGGATCTAATTTCCCAGACAGGAAGAGCCATCTATCATGGCGACAAGTTCATGTTTAAAACTTTTTAGAGATTAATTTCTTCCTCGCCCTGCCAATTAATCGACACCACCCCACCAAGGATCATGTCTTGGCGGGCAGACCTTGGCCAGTCTTTCATTCCAGGCCTTAGGACCCTCGCTGCCCTGTCCCCGACCCCCAGCTTTCTCTCAGCCCTGCACAGGCCAGAGGACAAGCCAGCATGGATGGGAAGGAAGTGTGACAGTGGCAGGGGTCCCAGCGACCATCTGGCCCAGCTCCCTTGTTTCAGGATAGAATAAAACAAGCATAGAGGAGTTAAGTAACTTGCCTCAAGTCCCACCACTCAGGCAATGGGGATAGCACACAGTCTCTACTCTCGGAGAACTCTCACAGTCCATTAAAGAAAACAAGCATTTTCTGAGTGTTGGGGGCTTTCCCTATAGTGATTCAATCCTCACAACAGTTCTGATTCAAAGGCATACTAATCTCCATCTTACAGATGAGAAAACTGAGGTGCAGAGAAATTAAGTAACTTTCCCAAGGCCAAGCATCTGGAAAGGGCCATAATCAGAATTCAAATCTGGGTCTCACTGTCCTCAATGCATAGACTCCTTTCCATGGCCCTTGAGATGACAAGTGGCTAGGCTGCCATCCTGTGCTGAAGCCGGCTGGTACTGACTGTCACCTGCCCTGTTAGCCAATTGTATGCTCTTCCCAACTCCATGTTCAATGCCATCAGGTTGGTAGTTTACAGTGGACCCTGGTGGGAATTTTTACACCATGGAAATTGGCAAATGCCATTTATTTTCTTTGGGGAGCTGGGTGTCAATAGTTACCAGCACACCACTACCAGGGTGACTGCCATATTTTTGTTAGACCAAAATACAAAGAAAAGGCAAAAACAAGCTGACAAAAGTTATGGTCTATTTTAAATGTTTATCTTTAATAGAATAACTAGTTTATGTGCTAAAAAATCAAAGCAGTATAATTACAGGTAATTAGGAAATTATTTTATAGCTATGAATTCTCAGTGCACTATAGGTTGAACTGCCTGGTGAGTCACAGTTGGAACATGCATGAAACACTTGGTGTGTTTCAGTCCTGTTGCTGTAGTTCTGTGACTATGTGAATACATAGTGCTAGGTGCTGGTCTAAGCTTCCCATGAACTAGCCGCCAGATGAGATAGGTCCTATCATTGCTCCTTTTTGACTAGATGAGGAAACCGAGGCACACAGACTTTAGGTATAGTTTCGAGCAATAAAGCCAGTAAGATAACGTCAGAAGTCTATATGAGAGGTCCTTGGTGTCTGAGCTCGAAGCCAAAGGGCCCTTGTGCTTTGTTTCCCAGCCACCAACCCCATAATTGGCCTCGATTTTCTCACACTTGAAAAGACCTTTTCATCATGGAGTTCTGTTGCCCAGCTCTGGGTTCCAGTTCCCGAGGCACGGGTGCTCTCCCCTCTCCCTCCGTGAGCACTGTCTCACTACTTCCAGTGCACGTGCACACACAAGCACACTGCCAGCTCACTTGATCTTCCGAGCATCCCTCTCTCATGTTCTCCCTCTCTCTAGTCTTCCCCTCCCTCCCTCCTCCTCTCCTCGCTCCCTCCCTCCCTGATCTCTCCCTGGCCCACCGGAACCCTGTCTGTGCCCTCTCTCCTACAGGTGAAATCACCACCACCTCCCTGCTCGACCGTGAGACCAAGTCCGAGTACATCCTCATTGTCCGGGCCGTGGATGGGGGCGTGGGCCACAACCAGAAAACTGGCATCGCCACTGTGAGTGCCCACCCCTCCCGTGCCCCGCAGCTCCTCGCTTGCCGTCCAGGCTGCTGCTCCCCAGCTCACCTTCAGGCTGCTCTCTAGGCCTCTAGGCACTTTGTCCTGAGATAGTGTGAGGCATCGTGGGAGTGGACTGAGGGTGGCAGCTACCAACTCACTGTCAGCCAAGGTCAGCCCTGGGGCCACAGCAGCTATGGGAAGAGAGGCATTCCCACCTGGGACATGGGGGCACTTGGAGGAGCAGATATTCTCTCCTCTGCCCCCAAAGACCAGCTGGTCAGGTAGGAGAAGGTGGGAGACCCACAGGCCCCTCCCTACAGGGGCAGGTATTTCTGCCAGGAAGAGTGGTTTAGAGCAGAAGCAGGGCCCTTAGACGGTCCCTGGGGCCTGTCACCACCCCACCCCTAATCCTTATGGTGCTGAGAAATGATGCCTGGGTTTCCCTCCCATGAGCAAGTAGGACCCCTGAAGGCCCAGAGCCCACATCCAAGGCCTTGTCACCCCACCAGGGTGCCTCCGGGTACAAAGCTGGAGGAAGGATGGTTGAGGGCCTGACTGAGCTCTGGCTGCCGAAGAGAATGGGGCCGTGAGAAGCAATAAGCTCCTCTCCGGGGAAGGAAGCAGGAAGGCTGGCTGCCAGCTCTTTCCAGTCACCTGCCCTCCGTGATCTTTATTTGCTTTCTGTGGCTCTCCCTGGGGATCCCTCTCCTGACCTCTCCCCATTGCCCTCACCCTACCCACAGCAGCTGCCCCAGCCACTGCCCCCAGCCTTACCCAGCCAGAGAGGCTGGGGTTAGTATTGCTTGGCCAGGGACCTGGCAGAAAAGTCCCCAGTGCCTTATTTAGTCACGGGTGGCCCCCACTAATAGGATTCAGAGCTCAATAAATAATTTACCTGGTGACAGGTGAGCAGGGAAATTGCTTGGTTTATAGCTGAGACTGACTGGGAAGCTCAAGGGATTCTATTAGACCCCCCCACCCTAAGCCTCCCCCACCCTGTCAATCACCTTTAGTTGAGACTAGGAGTGGGTGGGACGAGCCCCAGGTCACAGGAAAACTTTCAGGGATCATCTCATCTGTTCCTCTGCCTCCTGATGGGACAGCACCTGATCCCTCTGAAGGGCCCTGGCTTCCTCCTGTCCTTGAAAGCCCAGGGCCTGACCTGGTGGAATTAATGCCAAGATGCTCCATTGGCATCTGAATGTGTCCCCCATGTGGGCACTGTCCTCATGCAGCCCAGCTAGGTGCATCCCACAGCGCCCCTTGTGGCTTCACAGGTCAACATCACCCTCCTGGACATCAATGACAACCACCCCACCTGGAAGGACGCTCCCTACTACATCAACCTGGTGGAGATGACCCCTCCAGACTCTGATGTGACCACGGTAAGTGGTGGTTGGACAGCAGAACTCCTGGTCTGCCCTTTCAAGGGGTGTCTACCATTCCCACATGAGCTCTGTAGGCCTGCCCATGGGGGGCTGATGGACTTAATGTTTCCCTCTGAGCCAACTCTTGGAGCAAACTTCCCAAAGCTCTCTTGCATGGTGAAAGGTAGTCAGAGGTCAGGGGACAGCCCTCACCCAGTCCTCAGGGACACTGGGCTTCAGACTTTGTCCAAGGGAATGCAGGCATCCCAGGGACAGTTCTGGGGGAACTAGGGCTGGTTCAGCTTGTAGTCACACTTGCCCTGAGAGCCTAGGACTCTGGTGACACCCTCAGGAGAGCCCCCACCTCCCCTGGCAAGACACGGATCACTCTCTCAAATTGCACAAGCTTGAGCTCTGCCCTCAGCACCTTTCCTTCACCTCTTCTGTCATCGCAGCCACCTGGGCCATCTGATGACAGGGCTACCCTAGCAGGGGGTTTGAAGTTCACCCAGGGATTTTCTGGCATGGGATGTTTCGGGTTTACACAGACCCCTGTGTGGGCTGCATGTGTATACATGGGATATGTCAGGTTTGCACAGACCCCTGTGTGTGCCACATGCATGTACATGGGATATGTCAGGTTTGCACAGACCCCTGTGTGTGCTGCGTGTGTGTACATGGGATGTCTCAGGTTTGCACAGACCTATGTGTGTTCTTACATCCAAGTGCTATGAGCAGGGCTGTGACTCGGGGTGGAGAGGGGGATACATGGCCAAAGCCTCAGGACATCCAGAATGGAGACCAGTGTCCTTGGGAAGCTGAGGAAAGTCAGGGATGAGCACCCCACTTTTGTGAGGCCTTTTTCTACCCCCCATACTCGTGCCCCGTTTCGTCTCATTTGGAGAGGCTTGTTCCCAATGTCCAGCCCCACAACCACCCAGCCAGCCCTGTGATGGACATGGGCCTAACAGCTCCTGGCAACCCCATTTATTAAGTGTCTGGAGTGTGCCAGGCACTGTGCTGGGGTTTTCTCATGAATCTCTCTTATCCTCATAATTTCACGTGGCAAATGGACTCATTGCTCCCACTGTACTATGGAGGACACTGAGACAGAGTGTGAGGGGTTTGCCCAAGGTCCCAGAGCCAGGACTCAAACCCAGGTCTATCTGATTTTGAACTACCTAGCCCAGCAGCCCTTAGCTCTCTGCTGGCTCAGGGGTGCCCTGGCAGGTGGTCCAGGTCCTGAGAACCTGGAGAGCTTGGATGGGATGGGGGAAGGGATGGTAGCTTTCACATCCAGCTCTCCGGCAAGGCTGCCCTACCCTGAGCTCAAGCAGTCTTGGGCTGGAGATGCCCAGCCTCTCTGCCCCCACTCTTCATCAGCCACAGCCATAGTGACAGGTCCACCTGGGTCTCAATGGGAGAGGATGTCAACCTAGAAGGAAGGAGAGAGAGAGAGGGAGAGAGGGAGAGAATGAATGAATGCGCCAGCCATCACACCTTCTTACCCTTTTTCCTACGTGTTCAAATCTGAATGGTTCTCAGCTGATAGGCAAGTCTCCTCCCAGAGATGCCAGTAGGGCAAGAGCCAAGAATCTAGAATATGTGGTTTTTTCAAAGCCCTGGTGGGAGAGGGGATTCCTTTCAGCCTGGGGCCAGGTTAAGAAACCAGTCCCCTGGGCCATTTCCAGGCACTCTCTGGGACTCAATCTGATGGGCGCTCTCTGCTGCCACCTCGTGGGCACTTTGGCTGTAGCCCTGGACAAGGGCCCCCAAGAGCTGGGGTTGGATGCCCACCTCTGAACACCTATATCGTCAACTCTTAACTTTGCTTTATATTTCTTGGAAATTTCTCCCAAAGGGAATTGAGGGGTGTCCTGGGAGAAAGTGGCTGTATGAGTCACCAGCCAGGGGTGCCATTATTGAAGAGTCCGCCTGCTGGACAAAGCTAGTAGTTCTGCTGGGTTGGGACTGCACTTGGCCTTGGACTTTTCCCGGATCTGGTCCCCCAGTGGCCTCTCTGGGTCTCCAGCCTCCCCTCACATCCTTCTGAGCAATGAGAAGCTATGGACAATGGGCCAATGGCCTGCTGCCCAGCACCTCCTCACTCTCCAGGAAACCTCACCAAGTGCTCAGTGAGCACTTGCTGTGTGCCAGGCTCCATGCTCGGCAGGCTCGGGCACAGGAAGCAGCAACACTTCTCCTCTGCCTTCTGGGAGTTTCAAGACACTCAAGTCCACCACTGGGCCTCATCTCACCCTATGGAAGAGCCAGAGTCCCTACCAGACCTACCCCTACCTCTGGGGAGGTGGATGTGTGAGCCCACCCCTCCGTATAGAACAGAGATGCCCGTTGCTCCCCCAGCTCAGACCACCACAGGGTGGGGGCACTCCAACTTTTTGGTCACCCACAGTAGTGCCTGTCACCTGAAAAAGAGTCAGTGACTCAGAAGTTCCCTCCAAAAAGTGCAAAATCAGGATTAAAACTTGTGTTAAACAGCTACCAAATATATCATGGCAACTTCAGTAATAATGAAATGTAGTATTTGTAAAACTTTCATTACATTTGAGGGCAAATTATAGGTTAGATTGTCTAGAATTCTTGAGAATTTTCCAGAACTCTCTGGAATATCCAGTTATGTGTAATGATTGCCAGGAAACTGGAAATCAAGGAGCCCATACATTAAACAAGTTTGTCATAGCAAAATAATTTCAAAAGGAATAAAATCCTTTCAAATTATATAGCCATGAGTTACATAGATGCATATATGTATGGGTATGTTTTAATACCTTTGAGAGGTCCCCGCTAAGGCCTCACAGTGGCCCTGGGTGGGGTAGGGACTGTTCCTGAGATGTGAAAAGAGAAAGCTGCAGTTCGGGGAACAGCTAACCCAGAGGTGACATCAAGGAAGAGGTGATATTTGAAGGGAGGCTCACCTACCTTCTGACTCATCTCGGATCACCCTTCTCACACCCACCACATCCCTCACCCCAGCACACACACTGACCTCTCAGTTTCTGAACCCACCTTGGAGCCTCTGCACAAGCTCTTCCTCTCCCTTAGAATGCTCTTCCTCTACTCCCCCTGACCTGCTCTTTCCATGGCTGGCTCAGTCTCCTCAGGTCTCCCAGATTAAAATGCCACCTCCACAGAGAAGCCCGCCCTGACTACCCTGCCTAATGCGGCCCTGCCTCTCTCCGTACGGTTCCTTTCAGAGCTGGTCCCAGAACCTGTGTGTGTGTTAGGTTCCTTGCTTATTAACAGGCAGTGTAGCTTAGTGATGCAATGGGCAGTAAAACGTTCTGGTACCAAAACGTCCAGACCCTTATCTTAGCCATACCACTTACCAGCTGTGACCTTAGACCTCTCTGAGCACCAATTTTATCTAGAAAATGGGAGTAGTTCAGATCTCCGCCTGAAAGAGTGGTGGTGCAAACTTAACGAGCCAAAACACACAAGTTACTGGGACACACGGCGAGTGGTCAATAAGTGGTAGCTACTGTTGCCGTCATCGGCCTCCCTTGCTGGACCCGTATCCGTCTTGTTCACTGTTGAGCCCCTGTGCCCAGCACAGTGCCAGGCACATTGTAAGTGTTCACAGTATGTGTGGATGAAAGTTGTTGAAGGACTTATTCACCTTTCTTCCCCTGGTGCTGCCGGGTCGGGTTGGGTCTTCCTTGTCAGAGGGAGACTAGGACACAGGAGCTGGGGCTCTCCCAAGGGCCCCCCTAAAGGGAGCACCAGCCCTGGCCCCTGGAGTCTGAGGCAGGGGCATGCGCAGTGATCTTTTAGCACATGTGTGCAGACGAGTGTGTGCCCGCGCTCCGTGCACTCGGAGTTGGCCAGGCGTGTGCCCATGTGCACACGTGCGCGCCGACGGGGTCCGCCGCGGGCAGGAGCTCGCGGAGTGGCTGCTCGCCGCGCGCAAGTGAGATTGGGCCCTGCTCTCCACCCTGGCTCCCGCAGTCCGCTTCAAGGACCTGGCTGATGGGCATTGATTTAGAGCCTTTCAAACCCTCCAGCAAAATAAAGGAGAGGGGAGAGGGAGAGAATTAGTCCCGTCAGGCCAGGAGAAAAATGACGAGCGTGAAATAGGAAATAAATGAGGGGAAAGCAGTGAGAGGCCACACAATCGCCCCGCAGGGAACCCGGGTGTCACACATGCCGCCCTCTCCTGTGCCCCCACCCGCCCGGTGACCAGGGAGTGGGCTAAGAGGCTGGATATCAGTGCCCACCCCACTAGTATCCCTGGAAAGCAGCTCCCCCAGGTGCCCTCAGGCACTTGGAAGTGGGGGAGGGGAGAGGAAAGAAGCACCCTCCCCCCATGTGAACTTATCAGTGCAGTGGGCAGCAGGCTGCTGGTCTGGAACAGGTTGTTTAACTGTCCCGTGCCTTAGTTTCCCCATCCGGAACAGTGGGGATGAGGCCTCCCTCCCTCCTGTAGTTGCAGAGAGCGTATAGAAATGCGGGGCTCGCTGGGCTCCTTCATCTATCCCCAGGCTGCCTGCCTGACTGAAACGACGCCCGCAGTGCCCGAGAGCCCTGTCTCCTATTGTCAGTTACAGGAGTGACAGGGTCCCTGTTACAGAGGCCGGGCAAACTGAGGCAGCGTGCCGAGCACACTGAGGGCTCCGAGGGCCTGGAAGGCTGCCCCCCACCCCCGGCCCTTTGGTGCGGCAAGGCTGGGAAGAGAGAGGTTGGGTTGAGCAGTCTGGAGGGGGAGCCGGATTGCACCCCCGTCTGAAGCAGAGAGGGCCTGGAGTGGCTCAGGGTTCCATGCCAGCATCGCCTCTCTCCCTGGCCTCCTAGGGCTCGGGCAGATGGGAGCCCTTGGCCAGAGTGGCCCATCTGTTCTGGTCTGGTGGCCCCAGAGACACCTCGGCTGGGGATTAAGCCAGAGGAGGGATAGATTCTGCTGCCAAAGCACAAAAGGCCCACATCAAGTAAGATAAAGGAGCTGACGAGGCGGGGCTGTCATCACCAAGTGTCCTGGAATGAAAAATGACACTGTCCTGATGCGGCCCCTGGGACTGCAGTCACCCCCTGCCCCCATTGATCTTGTCCACCTCGGGTATCACACTGGCCCCTGTAGCACAGGGCGGGGGTGAGCTGAGGAGTGCAGGCCACTGCTTTCCTGAGACCCCGAGGCCCGCTGGATGGACCCCAAGGCTGGTGCTGTGTGCCCTTGAGTCTGGCCTGTGCCTCTCTGTGTTCTGCTTTCCACTCATGGAAGGTAGATGGCTAGAGAAGTTCCCTACAGAGCAGGGGACGGGCATGTGGAACTGGGAGAGAACAGGCTGTGTGTGGGGCTTGTGGCTGTGGGTTAGGGCAGCACTGAGGGCAGCACTTTATGGGGTGGGGATACAAGTGGGGAGCCAAGGGGGGCTGGAAATTTAAAGGGATCAGAGTGTCTGGGACCCCTATCCCAAGACCATTCCCCACTGGGCCTGGCATTCTTTACCTCCAGGGAGACTTAGCCCACTCCCTCCCCCAGCCCCAGGACTGTCCCAACTTGCTGAGACCCACCCTCCAAATTGGGTGGCTTGTCCATGGCTCCCTTCCTGTGCTCTGTCGTCCTTGGTGTCGCAGAGGTCTCATTCTTTTCAAATCACCTCACAATCAAAAGCTTCAAAGGAATTGAGAGAGGCTTTGATGAGGAACCCAGATCCCAAAATCCAGGCTTACAAATCCTTCCAAAAACTCAGCCAAGGGATTCCAGCCCTTCTCAGCCTCACCCTGAAGAACTCCATGGTCATGGACCTACCGGGGCCCCCTTTCTCCCCAAAGGCCACAAACCTCTAACCCGACATGTCTGGAAAGGAAGGAGTCTAAGACTTTCTGGCAGTGAGGGACCCAGAGCCACTTCCTGGCCAGGAGACTTTGGGAGCCTTGCTGGGCCTCATCTGTGAAATGGGCATAATTATAGGTACCCACCTCAGTTATAGGTACCGTGTCACAAGGCTGTTGGCACGGTATGTGGAGAGAGTCTGGTGGTGGTTATGAGATATGGGGAGCCTCTGTAAGCTGGCATGTGCTGGGTGTTGCTTTTAAGATCAGAAGACCAAGGCTTAAGTGGGGAAAGGGACTTACCTCAGGCCAGCACTAAGGTAAAGAAGCCAAGGAGCCCAGGACTTCCACTGCTGAGTCATCCTCTGGCCTTCTACCTCCCAACCCCCATGAGCCTCCCTGCTCGAGCGAGGAGGGAGCCCCACTGCCTGGGTCGGAGGGGTGCCCAGGACTGGCCTGTGAGCTCAGATGACTAGGGCAGGCAGCCCAAGTGCAGAAACACCCTTCCTGGGTAGGGCTCAGTGGAAGTTGGTTCCCTCCCTCCTGGGCAGGTGGTGGCCGTGGACCCCGACCTGGGGGAGAATGGCACCCTGGTGTACAGCATCCAGCCACCTAACAAGTTCTACAGCATCAACAGCAGCACCGGCAAGATCCGCACCACCCACGTCATGCTGGACCGGGAGAACCCCGACCCCCATGAGGCGGAGCTCATGCGCAAGATCATCGTCTCCGTCACAGACTGTACGTGCCCCTCTTGCCCTTCAAGCCCCAACACTTGGGGTGGGGCCCTTGACACCACACTATCGTCTGGGGCTCCTGGACCTCCTTAGGAGGGCTGTGTCCTGATGACTAGCTTGTGACCCCCCCAGAGCACCCTCGGGGTGGAGGAGGTTGGGGGTGCAAGGCCCAGGATGCTCCCTGGAGGGTCCTGGGATAAAGGGTCACTGAGCCTTCCCTTCTCTCCACTCATCTTCTCCTTGGCCCTTTTTCTCCTGCACCCCTCTTTCCCTCTCCTTGCCCCCCTACCTGGTCCCCCTAGGTGGCAGCCCCCCTCTGAGAGCTACCAGCAGTGCCACAGTGTTTGTGAACCTCTTGGACCTCAATGACAATGACCCCATCTTCCAAAACCTGCCTTTTGTGGCTGAGGTACTTGAAGGTACCCCTGCAGGGGTCTCCGTCTACCAGGTGAGCTTCTCTTTCCTGACCTGAGATCCTGCTATCCCCTCAGCTCATCCTGACCAGCCAGCGATGGGCAGCAGGGGCCTAGCCTCATGCTGAGCACTTTGCAGGGGCAAGTCAGGGGAGGCTAGCCGGGACCAGCAGACAGGACACAATCTGTGCCAGGCTTAGAGAACCAATGTTCTGAGAGATGGTGATGGAAGGCTTCCTGGGGGAGGAAGAGCTTGAGCTGGGTCTTGAAGGACAAGTAGATTTGGAGAGGTGGAGGGAAAGCACCACAGGAAATAGATAAAGGCAGACATATACGGGGGGGGGGGGGGGGGGAGGATTCTGGGAAGCCAAATCAGAGAGTTTCTCAGGGCCTGATTATAGAGCTCTGGCCCCAAACCTCAATACCCCAAGCCTATAGGTGGTTCTAGAACACAGAGAAGGTTGGACATGTGTAGCCTATGTGCCCTGCCTCCATGGGGCAGCCCCTCTCCTGTGCTTGTCTGTAAACCCAAAGTAGCTTCACACAGTGGGTAGTAGTCTCCCCATTTTGCAGGAAACTTAAGAAACTTGCCCAAGTCCCTGTGGCCAAGAAGGGGTAGTGCCTAATGTTCAACCCAGCCCCTCTGCCTCCTGCTCCACTACCTTGTCGGTTAGGGAGGCCCTGAAGGCACTGGTTCAGAGGAGATAATGGCCTTTTAGAAACACTGAAAGGTCATTTGCTTTGGAGTCTGACCAATATGGGTGTAAATCCCAACTCCACCCTCTGTGTGCTGGGTGACTTGAGGCAAATGACTTAACCTCTCTGAGCCTCTGTTTTCTCACCTGTGAAATAGGGATCATAATAGTACCTGCCTGGCTGTGCTGTAGGGATTCAATCAGACACAAATGGAAAGCAACCTGGCACTTAGACTGCAGGGAAACATGGTAGCTGATATGCTCATTCTGTCTCTACCGTGAGAGTTTATACCCAAGAGGCAGGATCCAGTGGCAATGGATTAGCCTGATTCCATTCAGAGAAGACAAGGTGTTCATCAGGATGCTAGAGTGGTAACCTTGGCCATGCCACTGTGCCTCAGTTTCTTCATCTATAAAAGGAGATTAATAGTGTTCTTTGATGGGTTCCAGGGAGCAGTAAGTCTCTCCAGCAGAATATTCTCTCCCCAAACTCCCAGCAGGGGGAGCCTCCATCCAGGGAACAGCAGCCAGTCCCTGAGGAGGAGTCCCCAAAGGAAGATGGGGGTGAGAGAGGGAGGGAGCCCTAGACCTGGTTCTCCAGGGACTCACAGACAGCAAAGGAAGGAGATGCCCATCAGTATAACTTCTGAGTTCACAGAGGAACAGGCTCAGAATCATGCAAAGATGGTTGAAGGAGCTGGGAGTGTTTAATTTGGAAACTGTCTTCAGATACAGGAAGAGGGTTCTGGCTTGAGGTGTGTGGTTCCCCAGGTTCACTGTATGACCTCAACCAATAATAATTTCTTTTGGATATGCAGAACAACTTTCTCCAGGGTCTAGAGCTGTGTGCAGAAAAATTAGAAGTAGTGAGACCCCCATCCAAGAATGCATTCAAGCTGAGCCTGGACACCCTCTTGTCCAGCTTGCTGGTGTGAATTAGGCCAGATGACTTTGACATTGCCTTTCAATCCTGAGAGCCTTGGCTTGATGCAAAACTCTTACTTTAATTATTACTACACATTTATTTCAAACGTCTTGAATTCTCTTCCATAAAATTTTCATCCTATCAGGGAGGGTCTTGAATCAAGATCTCTCTCATCAGGACTGGAGGTGCAGCTGGGAAGAGTGTAGGGATTTGGGAGGAGGCTTGCTTACACGTGGCCTCAATGGCTTTTTTAAAAATAATCAAATCCTCAAGTGACTTTTAAAAATGGGTCCTTGATATCATCTTATTTTCATTGTTGTCTTACAAATCAAAGCAAAGCAGAGGAGGGAGCCCTGGTGGTTGAGCTTCTCTGTAGTTGAGCTCCACGTGATCCAGGGAGTCTGAGTTGTAACAACTGCTTCAAGCCAGCGTAAGGGCTGGAGAGTGAGGGGCGACTGCTGCAATGCTGCAGAGTTTGCAGGGCCCGAGCCAGCTGGGGTGAATCCGGGAGGGCTTCCTAACTAGGAAAGCAGGGTTCTGAAGGGGGGAAAGTTGTGGGGACCTGGACTCTTGCTCAAACATCCCTTCCCCACCCCACCCCCGGCCCCACTTGCATCTGGCACCTCTCAGCTCTGACATGCTGCCCCCTTAGAGAGCATCTGTCAGGGTGCTTAGGGGGCAGTAGCCAGCTCTGTAAGGGCTGAGGCTCCAAGGGGAGCAGGTGTGTCTGGCCGGAGCTGAGCATAAGTCAGTGGGAAGGAGGGGGCACTTCTCAGGGGACAAGTGTCAGTCCTGATGTCCCCACTCCTCATGGAGCTTCTCCTCTCTCTCAGGTGGTGGCCATCGACCTGGATGAGGGCCTGAACGGGCTGGTGTCCTACCGCATGCAGGTGGGCATGCCCCGCATGGACTTTGTCATCAACAGCAGCACTGGCGTGGTGGTCACCACCACGGAGCTGGACCGCGAGCGCATCGCCCAGTACCAGCTGCGGGTGGTGGCCACTGATGCGGGCACACCCACCAAGAGCTCCACCAGCACGCTCACCATCCGAGGTGAGCAGGGCAGGGGTGAATACACGGGCAGGGTGGGGAGCCCACGTGTACCCCTGATGACCGCTGTCCAGGTGGGCACAGGCCACCTTGCTAATGGGGCACCCTCCTCAACTGGAACCGCTCAACACAGCAGAGCCTTCCCTGTCTCCACCAAGTTGAAAATGCCAGCGAGCCCTCTCCCCACCTGGCCACTGGCATCAGTGCCCCAGAGCCCGGGGGCAGTGGCCTGGACCCACTGCCAAGGCCCCCTTCTCTAATCCTGGCAGCAGCAGAGAGGGCCTGAGCAGGGGTGGGGCCCTCAGGGTTGTGAACAGTATGGGGAGGTTGCAGAGCCCTTTGTCGCCTTTGAAGGTCAGGGTTTTTATTTGGAGATGCCAAAGGAAGCTTCCCCTACCGCGTGCCTGGAATCTCGATGGAAAGGTGTTGCCCTGGGAGGAGGGCAGCTGGAAGTCCCAGACTCCCCGAGATTCCTCATCCCCTTGGGCCCCCCCACAATTCCCACTGTCTCCACCCTCTATGGGGTGGGGCCAGTGGGGGCTACGATTCCTCATCCACTCTGGCTATATCTTTAATTTTCGGAAACAAACTTGTTCATTGACATGCACTGTTGCCACAGGGCCAGGAATAAGTCCCTGGAACTAAGAGCAGAGTGTAATGGGCAAGGTGTGGCCTGTTCTCTAGGAGGCCGGGTCCCTTCCCGACTCCTGCCGGCCTTCATGGCTGGGGGCGGTTAGCTCAATACTGGCACAAGCATTCACCCTCCTTAACCACAGCCCGAGATGGTGAAGACGAGAGCACCGAGCATCCGCTTTCCTGCGGGTCCAGGCTTGCCTTGTTGGACCCTAGTGCCAGTTTGAGGACCCGCTTCTGTGCCAGCAATCGACAGGGAGGATGTCCGGTCCTCTCAGATAGCACCCCCAGAGGAGTTTTCTCCAGGGCTAAACAGAAGCCATGTCACCAGATGAGCCCATCACTTCTGGTGAATTCACGAAGAGCAGACAAAGCGGGGTGGGGTCATTTCACTGCGAAGGTCCTCCCGAGCCCCATCTGCTGAAGGAATGGGGGGTTCCAGACAGCTGAAAAAACTAATCTTTAAGGGAAATTGGAATTTTTGAGGGGAAGGGTCCTCTCAAAGGCAATTACTTTCCCCGGGACCTCATCACAAACTGGGGACAGGCCTCCCCAGGACCCCAACCCCACCACTCTCTTGCTGTGTGACTTGAAACAAGTCACTCAGTTGCTCTGAGCTTCTGCCTCCTTGTCTGTACAGTGTGTGTAATGATGGCTGCCTCATGAGGACGTGACAAGGGGCATGTGTGGTCCTCTATAGGAAGCATTTAGCGTGGGCTTGGCACATGGGAAAAACTGAGGAATGATCACTGTCATCGTCGTATCCTTGTTGTCAGGCAGCCACTGGAAAAAGGCTCTAGGGTGTTTTTCCCCCATAGACAGCATGAGCAGCAACAAGTCCCCCGGGGAAGGGACGGCGGGAGGGTGTGGAGTTCTGGCCAGCTCTGTCCTGGCCCCGGCCAGCAGGGGCGCCCTCGGCTCACGACTGGGAAGCATCGCCTCCTAGGAAATGCATTTCCATCCGCCTGTGGTGTGAGCCACTGCTTTGGAGCTGGGTGGCCTGGTGCAGAAGCCAGGCCTAGCCCTGTGTGCCCACTCCCCGCAGTGCTGGACGTGAACGACGAGACGCCCACCTTCTTCCCGGCCGTGTACAACGTCTCCGTGTCCGAGGACGTGCCGCGGGATTTCCGCGTGGTCTGGCTGAACTGCACCGACAACGACGTGGGCCTCAACGCCGAGCTCAGCTACTTTATCACAGGTGTGACCCCACCTCCACCTCCTCCAGATGTGCAGCCTGCCTGGGTGGGGTCAGGATGCCCAAGCTGGCCATCAGGATTTAGCCTCTGCTAGAGCCTCCCTGAGGTTTTGCTCTTGGCTTTGCCCAAGGGCTTTGGAACTGGGTCTCTGTGGTCTGGCTCCCTAGGGGCCTCCTGAATCAGGTAGGGGTGAGGGGACTTATCAAGGTTCAGTCTAGAGGGAGATGGAGACAGTGACTCCTGAGAGGAGCCCTGCCCCCCACTCTACCCCATGTTAGGGTGATGAAGCAGACTGGAGGGATGTAGCCTTGTCCCTCCCTGGGGACCCTTCACTTAGGAAGAGAATTCCCATCTGTTTAGAGGCAGATGGTTTAGATCTCGCTAAATGAAATAGTTTTAGCTCAAAATGTCAAGTAGTTACCATCTGAAGAACAATGTGGAAATATTATAAGGCCATGTCCTAGCTCAATAGGTGAAAGGGAGCCGTGATGGATTAGTGAAGTCAGCCATGCAGTAGGCTTGGTAGGTGGAGGCAAACATGCCATGTGTTAGTCATTCCTGGATTGGAACAGTGTCCCAGCATTCTTCCGTCTGTGGCATACCGGAGAGGTGCTGGGATGCATGGGGTGGGGGATAGGTCTTACACATTCCTGAGCCTTCCCTTGGCCATTCTATGGGCTCAGTCTTCCCCCTGTCCCTGGCCAGCCTTCAGCCACATCACACACATGTTCATATGCACATGTGTATGTGCACACATCTGCAGTGCACACACCAATGTCCCTAACACCTCTACCTTGGAGCAAGGAATCAGGGCTCACAGCCCATCTGTAACTTCTGCAGCCAAGGTGGCCTCCCAGCCCTCAGCCTCTACCTTTCAGATTCTTTCCCTTCTTCCCCTCCATAAAGAGGTCCAGCACCCTCAGGCCAGCTCCTCCCAGCCTTAGTCCTCAGGACTGCCCTGGGAAAGGCTCAGTTATCAGGACCCCCACATGGTACCAGCCATGATTCAGCCCCAGCACTGCTTGTGTCTTAGTTCCTCCCCTGCCCCCTAGGAACCATGTCTTCCCTTCTAGATGGTGCTTTAGACACTAGGGAGCCGATAGTGGAGGCTTGAGGGCAGGGGACTTTCCCCAGGGGCAGACCATGTCTGAACAAGGGAGCATGTGGCAGTGGCCCCCAGGATGACTTCCCTGAGGTGGCAAGTTCCTGCTCACCTGAGAACCCTTTCAGCCCTGGGATTCTCAGATTCTCATTTTTCGCGTTCTGCTAGGAGCTGTGCAGTGTCCCGTTCCCAGGGAGCCCACACCCAGTGCAGTGGCGCCATCTGCTGCCCAGAGTACCCCACTGCCTGCCAACTCACAGGGGAGGGGTCTCCGCACTGTTTTGATGGAGCCCTTTCCTGGCTCCTGTGTACTTCAAAAAGGAGACCCTCACGCTTCTCGCCTGTCCCAGAACTCAGGAAGACTCAGTAGCACCTGTCTTCTGTCCACCTGCCTGTGCTTTTCACTCTGTAGAGCCTCTGGGAGTCCCCACTCAGAGAACCCGAGATAAGGAACCTGGAGAATGCCCAGCCCACCCCAGAGACCCTGGCCACATGTAAAAGCCCCAGCCCAGGTTTACTGCTCAGACACTCCTGCTGGACAGGCAGGGAGCAGAATGGTGAAGAACATGGGCTGGGGAGCAGACTGCTGTGCTGGAGTCTACACCCCAAACAGGTGACTGTAACACAGGGCACCACAAGTAGCCTCACTAAAGGACCGTTTCCTTGTCTGTGCAATGGAGACCATGATAATGCACATGAAATAAGATGGTCCACGGTAGGTGCTCAATGCATGCTGGGTAGACCCTTATGATTTCAGGCATTCGGCAGCCCCCACCTAAGCCCATTCAGGCCACACCCTCATCAGAGCCCCTAGAACCCTGTTCTCAGGCACTGGTGAGTGGGCAGCACAGCCTTTCATCCTGGACCACCTCTAGAGTGTCCAGGCTCAGAAGCAGCCTTGGGGTGCCACCTCCGTTTCCCTAGCCAGGAGTCCCGCTTCCTGACGAAGCTTCGTTCTCTCTTGCCCACAGGTGGAAACGTGGATGGGAAGTTCAGTGTTGGCTACCGCGATGCCGTTGTGAGAACAGTGGTGAACCTGGACCGGGAGACCACAGCCGCGTACACACTCGTCCTGGAGGCCATTGGTACGCACCAGCCCTCCCTACATGCCACTACATACTACATGGCTGCTCTAGGCGGGGTTCACATGAGGCGCCCACCCAGAAGCCAGCTGGCTCTAACCCCAGGAGCCAGGGTTGAGCCAGAGGCTCTGCCCTGATGCTAGTGGAGAAAGGGCAACCAGACATCCTACATATTACTGAGTACTTTCCAGGCATATGGCTTAGTGCCCAGTGCTGTATGCACGACACTAAGATGGTGTGGTGGGAGTTAAATGGGAGCCAAATGAAAGACCAACGTGTCGACAAATTACTGCAGAATCAGACAAAACAAAGCAGAAAGGGAGAAGGGATGACCTAAGAGTAGCTGCACAAAGGTCTGTGGAAATGTGGTGGGGTGGAGGTGATGAAAGAAGGCTTCTTGGAGGAGGTGGCATCAGGGACTGCTGTTGGATCAGTTAGGATTCTTGGTTGCAAGTTTTAAAATAAAATAAACTGACTTCAGGAATATGGGCTCACAGAACTAGTCCACTGGGAGGTAGATGGAGCTTCAGGTATGATTATTTGGGCCTCAGGGGGTGCCACCAGACCTCAGTGTCTCTGCGTGGCTGGCTCTGCCTCCTGTGTGTTGGCTTCATCCTCTGCCTCACATGGAGACAAATGGCTGCTGCAGCCCTGACCTTAATCCTCTTGGGTTCAACTGTAGCAGCAGGGAGATAGCACTTGTCTCATTCCCGGTCTCCCCAGCTGAAGCCTGAGACGAGCTTCGATTCATTTCATCTGCCCCATTGCCTGCACCCGAACCCGAACCCCTTGTCATGGTCAAGGGGGGTGAGATGTGCTGGTGGCTTAGGCCTAAATCACCTGCCTGACCCTGGAGCTGGGGACAGTCAGACCCACCTGGAACCCCAAGCCTCAGAATCAGGAAGGGTGGGTTCTTGGAGCAACTCTCAGAGCATGGACTTGCCTGAGAGCAGGATGGTGCTTGTGGGCAGAAATGAAGCAGGCCCACCACCACTTTGAGGGCCAAGTGAGGTTTTAATACAATGAGAATCTGGGAAGGCATTTCAGGCAGAGGAACCAGCCCTGGAGGTGGGAAAGAGCCGTGTGTGTGTGTGCTGGCGTGCGTGTCCCCCTCTGCTGCCCCATAGTGTGGCATATATTGGGGAAGGGAGTCTGCGATCAGGTAGGCACAGCTTATGGAGGCCTAAATGTCAGGCTGGCAGTTTGATCTTCGGTTTCCAGGAAGCAGGAGCCCTGGAGGGCTCTGGATAGGAGGAAGGGTGTGATGATACTTTTGCCTCCCAGATGGCCCTGCCCTCCCAGCTCACTGCAGTGAGCTCTGGGTGGAAAGGGAATGTGCTCTCTTTACCTCACTCTTTCCAGCCGCAGTTTCTCTCCAGCCTCCTCCCTAGCCTGCCCACGCCCCCAAACATCTTCCCTCTGCCCAGCTCTCCTCCCATGCAGGGGCAGCCACACCACTCTCTGGGGACCCATCATCCCCACTGAGTCCATCTTCATGACAAGCACTGGCTAGCAGAGCAACAGGGTTCAGGCTCCGGCCTTTCGTGGGCCTGCCAGCTCACACTGTCCCCAGCCGGAGCAAGTAAGCAGGACCCCATAGCAGTGGGAGACTGGTCCTGGAGAGGAGCATAGGAGGGCAGGATGACTCAGGATAGCCCACTACCCCAGCATGTGGTCAGCTGGCCTGGGGAAGATGGGACAAGTCACCACTGGTCCTCAGCCAACTCTCACTGCCTGTATCCTCCCTGGGGTGACTGTCCTTGCCTAGACATACAGCTCTCATCACAGCTCCTTCCTCCAGAGAGATGACCCAACAGCTGCCCCTGGGGCTGAGCCACCGCCCCAGTTCTGGGAGGGTCCTGCAGGGAGCTCAAGGGGCAGAACCCCTGGCTACCTGGGGCTTAGAAATCAAGCTGGGCCCACATCCCTGAATGCAGTGGGCCCATAAGCCACATCTGTCCCAAAGCATGTTTTGTTTGACCCATCTCATGTTTCATAATGAATGACAGTTGTGAACATTTAAAAGCCAAGAGATTTTATTTATAAAGCTCATGTTAGGTTTTTCTGGAGAAATCAGATCTAGTGTCACTGGGGCCACACTCTGCCTGTCCACTGTGGAGTGAAGCGGAGGAAAGCGGCCCTTGAGGTGGGCCTGCCCAATGGGCACCCATGGATCTTACCCACCTGGCCCTGACAGCAGCTGGGTTTGTGATCTGTCCCTGAATCTGTTTCCTAGGCCTGCTGTATCAAATCACCACAAAGTTGGTGGCTTCAAAGAACAGAAATGTATCCCCTCGTGGCTCTGGTGGCCAGAAGTTAAATTAAGGTGTTAGCAGGGCCACATTCACTCCTAAGGCTCCAGAGGAGAACCCTTCTTCAACTCTTCTGGTTCTTGCTGCCTCTAAGTGTTTTTGGCTTGTGGCCGTAGGACTCCAATCTCTGCCTCCGACTTAATGTGGCCTTCTCCTCTGTCAGCTCTCCCTCTGCCTTTCTCTTAGAAGGACCCTTGTCATTGGATTTATGCCTCACCTGGATGATCCAGGATATGTCATCTCAAGATCCTTAATTTATCTTCAAAGCCCCTTTTTCCCCAATAAGTTTGCATTCACAAGTTCCCAGGGATTTGGCATGAGTGTACCTTTGGAGGCCACCGTTCAACCCACTTCATGCCTCAGCTTCCTCCTTCATAAAATGGGGGTAAATAATGATAGCGCCTGCTTCACAGGCTTCTGGAGAGACTGAGTGATTCGGCTATTAGATGTGTTAGTGTTATTACTAATCTAGAAAGGAAAAGAGCCACCCTGCATGGGCCACAGTGGCTGGGTGAACAGGGCATGTGCCCAGGAAATTTGCCCCTCGGGCAGCTGCTAACAGCCCATCCTCCATCAACTCCCACAGACAATGGCCCTGTAGGCAAGCGGCGTACTGGCACTGCCACCGTGTTCGTCACCGTCCTGGACGTGAATGACAACCGGCCCATCTTTCTGCAGAGCAGCTACGAGGCCAGTGTCCCCGAGGACATCCCCGAGGGCCACAGCATCGTGCAGGTAGGTGGGGTGGCTGGTGGGCTGGGAGCAGGCAGTGCCAGGCTCAGGTCTGAGCGCACATGCTCGGTGGCATCGCTGCAGGGAGGGATAGACACAGGAGCCGGCCCAGCTGCTGCTCCGGGAGTAGCCAATGCTGTGGGGAAAGGGGGACCCAGGCCTGCTCCTCCCTCCTGGGGAGAGCAGGACCCCAGATTATATGTAGTCAAGGATAGGGCCCTGGCTCCCCCCCCAAAACAGGAAGAAGGCTTTGGCCCCTCTTCTGCCTTCCTCCCCAGAGCTCTCCTTGCCCCCACCCCACCCAGATGGGCCTTTCAGAGCGGGGAGGAGACTGCCTTGTCACATTTTCCCGGAAAGGAGCTGAGCAGAGAGCCAGGGCCCAGCAAGGCCCGGAACAGAGCGGCTTTCATGGGGCCCTTGGCCGAAGCTCCTATCCTGGGAAATAAACAGGCACAAGAAGAAAGGGAGCAGACGCAGAGGGAGAGTGAGGACCTGAAATGAGGCCCGCGTGCCCTCCCCCAGCACCCGGGCCTCAGTTGCTGGGTGGGGAGGGAAGCCAGGAATGAATTACCCTCTTCATTAGCTGCGAGGGTTTCTGACTTAGAGGCTGAGCCAAATACAGCAAATCTGGGCCTGTCCACTGGGCCACACTCTGGGCTTGGGAGGCTGGGATTACGCCCGCCACCCTGCATCAGGACCAGGAGGGAGGCAGGAAAGGACGGAGCAGGGTGCTGATTCCCAGAGTCACCAAGAGTCCAGAAAACCATGGGGATTTGCAAGGGCCTGGGACTGGTTCCAGAGGGAAGAGGGAGGAGGTTCTCTCCCTCTGGATCTCCACTCCTGGGGGCTTGGGGAGCCCCCTCCCCTAGCTAATACCTGCCATCCTGGCTCACTGACAGGTCTTCAGGACCAGCCTGGGAACATAGCTAGGGGTGTGGCCAGGCATTTGGGGGCTGCCTCCCACCCCCGCCCCCAGCCTTTCCTTCTCCTTCAGGCCTCAGAGTAGCCTCACCCTGCACCCTGGGTCTCCAGGAAGAAAACTAGTGCCAAGCAGGGCACCAGGCCAGGGCATGACATGGGAGACTGACTAGGAAGAATTCATCCCAGATGTCTCAGGGAGGCCCGAGAGGGGGCAGGAAGAGGTTAACAAGCTGGAAGGGAGGGGGGTAACAGCCCGTTGGGAGGCCTGCCCCACTTTCTAAACTGAAGAACTGGTTTCTATTACCCAACACTACTCACACTGAATCCTAGACCCCACCAGTCATGTAGGCAGCCCTGACCTCCCCATTTCTCAGGGAGAAATCTAGGCACTAGTGATTTCTCCTGAAAGTAAGTTTCTGGCCAAGCAGGACTCACTCTTTGACATAATATTAACCTGGAAGAAAGGCACAGCAAGCCTCTTCAGCAAGGAATGCTTGGAGAGAGAGGAGCTCTCCAGGGGCATCTGAGGGAAGGAGAGGGCTGCTTAAGCTTGGGGGGGGGGGGGGGGTGCGTACCTTCACTCAGTAACCAGCCTCACATTTCTGTGCCCCAACTGGTGGGGCAGAGTCAGGAGCTGGACACAGTCTCACCCTCTGCAAGCTCCCAGGCTCATAGGAGGGAGAAGACATAGACAAGGATGACCCATACTGCCAAGAGCACGTGGTCACCATCCTCCCTCCCAGGGATGCACAGAGGAGGGGCAGTTGCAGGCAGGAGGTGGCTTTCAGCTGGAGAGCAGAGGGCTTCACCGAGGGGGTGCATTGTGAAGCATAAGGCACAGCCCCGGAAGGACAGGTAACTCAGGTTGCCTGGTGTCTCGGGTCAAGATAAGGCTAGAAAGATAGTTCAGAGCCAGTTCCCAGAGGGCACTGAACACCAGACTGAGGACCTCTGGCTCTAGCCAGCCAGCATTAGGGAGCAGTGATGGTTTGGGAGCTGGGAGTAGGGAAACAAGCGCTCACTCTTTGAGAAGACCTGGCCAGCTGCACTGTGGGTCATAGCACGGTGAGGTGGGCAGCCCCATGGCCGAGCACAAGATGACCCTGGCCATCAGCTCAGATCCCCTCTACCCACTCTCCAAGTGTGGGAGCCATCCAAAGTATAGAGCCCTGGCTTTGTGAGGAGAGGTGAAGAGTTAGGGACTCTGAGAAGCCCACCTCCAGTGTGACTGCTTTGACAGATAGCCAGTCACCAAAAAGATAGAACCCCTAGTGTGGCCCAGGCTTGAAGCCTCACTAGCTGTCCTGGAGAAATCTGGACCCTCCCACCTAAGGAAGGCCACCCCTTCACGGGGTGAGGTGTGGAGCCACTCTGACGTGTCCTCAGAGCCCAGGTTGCATCACCTTGGGCTGCTGACAGAGCCTTCTGCTGCTGTGACACAGAGCTGGGCCTGGCCTCCGCAGGGAGATCCTAACCCATTCGCAGCCCCTTCCTCGTCCATCATGATGTGGGTGCATTGAAGAGGGGGCAGCCAAGATCGCAATTGGCTAGTCAGTATTGGGAGTCTCACTTGAGCCTCCTCCCAGCAGGCACCCAGGCATCTGATCCACCACAGGGTGCTGGCTGCTCCCAGGGATTACTAGGTCAAGGCTGACAGGGCCCAGGAAACCCCAGAGGAGTCTCTAGGTTCCCTTTTGCCTTGGGCCCTTTGTTGGCCCCGAGGGATGACAGTACCTTGTCCTCAGTGTGGGCTGAATTTTCGCTTGGCTGGAGGGAACCCTTGGTCATTTGGCAGCTAGCACTGAAATGCAGGCTGGGTTTGGCACTGAGGGGTAGGCATGGCTTCTGTTAGGAAGCAGGGGCCCTGCTCCCTGGATGTGGTCAGTGCCTGGTTACCAGAGAAGAAACCGGGGGTGCCAGGCTGTACTCTCCAGAGCTCAGTCAAGGGTCCAGATAGCTGCTGCTTCTCCACGCCTGGCCAGTAGTCTCTCCAAAGGCAGCAGCGAGAGGGTCTACAGAGAGGAGCTGTACTTCCAGCGGCTTCTCTGGGAAAGGCCAGGGGCCTGGGCACACGAAGTGTTTGGGCTGCTGTCTTCCTGCAGCCTGTGGTGCCAGCCTGTGTCCGAGGGAGGAGGGTGTGAGGGTAGAGCCTGGGTGGCGGGAACAGTCTGTCACATCTTGGTAGATTCTGTAGAGTCCCAGTCACGGTTGGCATCGTGGTCCCGCAGGGAGCGGCGAGGTACAGGCCGACCACAACGGGAGCTGTGCAGGGAGCCGCGCAGGGAGCCCAGGCGCTTCCAGAGCCGGAGCCGGGGCTCGCTGGGGCTCCCGGGGTGGTGGGGCATGCACTCGCGAGCCTGGCTGCAGGGGTCCAGCGCAGTTGGTTTGCAGATGGTCATGAACAGCAGACAGGAGGCCAGCAGGAGGAAGATGCAGGCCAAGGCAATGAGCATGGGCAGGAGGTCCACTGCCTCCACAGGGCTCCCCAGAGTGCCAGGAGTTGTGAGGGGGCTGGGGCCCTCTGTGCTCATGGCTTCTGCAACAGGAATGGGACAGAAGCTCAGAGACAAATCAGCTGGACCCAAGGACTGCTAAACCAGCAGCATATGTCATCGCAGCCATTTTACGGGTTAGAACAGTGAGGCTTACAGGGGTGCCAAGGCTAAGGTCACACAGCAGAAAAGCGATGGAGCTGGGCCTGAACTCAGGTCCTCTTCCTGCTGTGTCTCCCTGCCCACCTGCAGTGGAGGAGCTGGGAATTTTATAATCAGTTCTCATGAATTACAATAGAGTCTTAGCCCTGAAAACCTGGGATCTAAGACCAACTCTATCAATAACTTGCTCTGTCAGCAGGGATGAGACCTGGATTATGGGATGCTGGAGCTGGCAAGGACCCTAGCAATTATCTGATGCCAAGGCTGCAAACTAAGGGCCCACCAGTGTGTTTCGTTTGGTTCTTGCAGTATTTTTATAAATTTAAATTGTGGTTAAAAACCACAAACAAACAAAAACACAAGAGATGTCACATAAATATCTGAACGTCTGTCATCTTGAAATTTTCAAATTTCAACACTGGCAACATGAGGCCAATTGTGCCTGGCACCCAGTTGCTGGGGCTGAGCAGCAGCTGCCTCCTTTAGACAGGGTGCTGGCCCCCAGCTCACCGCGCTTCCACAGGCCTTCGCATACCTTATACCACCTGCCTGGCCCCACGGGCATCCTGATGGTGCTTCCCCAGACAGTCCAAGCTGCTCCCATGACAAGTGATGAATTGAGGCCCAATAATGGTAGACTAAGCCCAAGGATACACTGTGAGCCAGTGACCAAGTAAAGGCCAGAACCAGGTTTCCTGACTCTCGCAGCTTGCCAACCCTCTGGCTCTCACCCTCTCCTAGGGTTCACTGAGCTGCTCCAAGAATAGGTGTAAAATAACCCACAGAGAACAACAGAGTTGACAAGATGGGGCTCAAACCCCACACCAACACCAGTCACCTGTTATCACTTAAGATCATCCCACTAGAGGGAGCACAGCAGATGGCCCTTGTAGATGAGGCTCAGCTTTTGGTTACAAATAAAAATGCTCACAGAGCCAAGCTGGTGGATAACATGTGACCAAAAACGACAGGTGGGCAGGTCTACCTGGAGGACGCTCTCTAGGAGGTGCAGGGGCCTGGGCCAGGCTGATGGGAGGCCAGAGACAGGCCCAGTGCAGTTGGCCCTTCCAACTTCCCAAAAGAAGCTAGAAATCTGTTTTTTAAGGCAAACTTTCCTGATGTTTAAATGTTGGCAACTAATTCAAATTTGGTTAACATGAGATTGAGAGAGAGGGAAGAAGGGAGAAAACACTGCAAAGACCAAACAAATTCGATTCCAGAATCTTTGGAATGAATTTTCAAATATTTTAAACAGTACAGCGAGCCAAACAAAACACACAGGTGGCTACATCCAGCCTTGCGAGCCAGCATTTGTGATCTTTGATTTCTACAAACATAGGACAGGAAACCCCAAGGATGGGCCAATAATAATCATTTATTTCTCTTTGCCTTGGAGACTTCTGTGAGACTAGAAATAGCAGATTTCCCTTCTTTCCCCAACTTACAGCTAGTCTAACTCACAGTCATGTTCCTGCACCTACACCCAGCAGGAGGTGCTGCAGGTGGCTGCAGAGTCCATGTCAGCAGGCAGCGGAGAGGGCCAACCCTCTCCAGCCTCCCAACCCCAACCCCCACCGCCAGTGCCCACCCCAGGCACTCACCGGCAGCCTTGGGCCCTAACTCCAGGCTCTTTGTGCCCAGCCTCCTTCCTGCCTGCAGCCTTGCCCTGTGCCCGGCCAAATAAGGGCGTCCAGTGCACACCCCACCTCCACCCACTCCCTACCATCACTCCTTCCAGCATTTCCAGGAAGAATAAGCCCCCTCCCAGCTCCCAGCTGGAAACTCTGATGCCCGTCTAGCTGCCCAGGGCCTCCGCCTTACAGGCATCGCCTGGAGAGTAGGCTCTGGCCAGGCAGCCACACATGGGTTGGCCCTTCCTTGAATCTGAGCAGGGAGGAGTGCCCACTGCCATCTCCCATGGGAAAAAAACTGGCTGTCCCTCTATTCCACCCTGGGCTATGCTTGGCTGAGAGTAAGAAAAGTGCAGTCAGAAGCAGGAGAAGTCTCGATCCTACCAATCCTACTGTTATTCCGAGGCCTTCACGTGGACCTGGAGACCTTCTCAGGTCAGCAAAGCAGGTCCTGGCTTCAGTCCTTGGGAAGCACTTTAATAAAAGGATACATGAGGTTATAATTAGTATCAGAGTAATCTTGGAATCTCTTGCTTCCAACGTGCTTGAGAACATGAAGCCACCCTCCCTGGAACACACACTAGGCCAATTGCCAGGCCCCTTGACGCCCCCTCTGACAACAGCCCAGCTGGCTTTCCAGAAAAAGGAGACCTCTGCCAGACCAAGGCTAGGAATCTTCCTGAGGGCAGGTGAAGTCTCTCCCATACTCCTGGAGTCCAGGGCACCCTGACAGGCCCTGCTCTGGACATAGCTCTGTAAGCTTAGTCTAGAACCTTCTTTCCTAGATCTAAGGGACTGACCTCAGAGCACTTGTTGCTATGTGGTCTCTGGCTAGCCGCTGCCCCTTATTAGGCCTTCCACTCTCCACAAAAGCAGAGGGGGTCCCCAGGGCTGAGTACACCTTCACCTCCCCCAGAGTACCCCACTTGCCTCACCAGGCCTCCTCCTGCAGTCCCCCAGGCACTGACCTCAGAGCCAGCCCTTAGCAGTCCCAATCTGGGTGGATGGTCTTCTCAGCTGCCCAAAGGAGACCCAAGGAGACCCCAGCGCCACCTGCGACTCCAACCTGCCCTGGGCTCTGCAGTGCCCTGGGTTCCTCAGTCAGCCAGGCTGGGCAGAATAGGCCCTCTCCCTTCACTCTCCTGCTAGACCTGGCTTTGTCTGGAAGAGTTTGGGCCCTGCCTTGGGGGAGGGGACATCCAAGAGGGTCGGGATGGCAACTGGGTTGGGAGAGGGAAAGGGAGAGGGGAGCTCTGTTCCTGAGCGTTCCCAGGGCTTCACTCCAGCCGTCTCCTTGGAGCCCTCTGGAGGGGCAGAGGCGCTGGGGGGGACACGGGGAAGGTTTCAATGACTCTTCCGCCCTGTGGCTCTCACCTTCCCCCACTGGATGTTTGAATGGTATGATCTGCAGCAGCTAGCGGGTCCCTATTCAGTGCCTGCCAGCTTCCAGGTTACCAGGGAGAGGGGCTCGCAGAGGGCAGGGAACAGGCAGCGAGGTGGGCCCTGGTAGCCCCTGAGGCCCCTTCACCCCTCCTGCGTCCCTGTGCCTCTCACCTTCCAGGCTTCTCCCTCAAATTCCCAGAAAAGTACTTTCCCTTTGATGGTGTAAGTGAGGGGTAAGAGGCATTTTCAAAGGTCAAAGAAATCACAGAGCAGAAAGCCTAAGATGGAGGGACAACCAAAGCTGTGCTCCTGGTGGTATGGGTGGGCCTTTGGAGACCCTCCAGGCAGTGGCTCTCCCCTCACCCCCTACATACCCCCACACACCTACACACCCACACTCCTCCCCACACAAACATCCCACACACCCCCCACCACCCTCCCACGTACACGCACACCTCCACACATACCTCCCACCCCCACACTCCACACACCCTCCCACACACACCCTCCCACATACACACACATCTCCCACCCCCCACACTCCTCCCACCCCCACACACCCTCCCACATACACATATCCACACACACACACACACACACACACCCCCACCCCCTCCCCACCCACCCACCCCGCACAGAGACGCTCCTCCCCCTACCTTCTTTCTTCCCGGAAGCCAGAGCTTCCCTGGCAACAAGCTGTCTCCTTAAGAGCCTAGTCTTAAGCAGCTTCTCCACAAGGACCCCCAAGCTCACAGAAACAACACAGAGGGGAAGTTGTGGTTCTGCCTAAGACCTGAGCCTGGGCCCAACCCTTTTTTGGAGCCCCAGTTTTGGGTATTTAGCTTCTTCCTCCTGCCCTAGCCCTTGATGACGAAAAAAGCATTCTCTGCACAGCCCCAAATGGTGGGGGTCTTCCGTGGGCTATCAAAGTCCATCAGATGACTGAGGAGTCATCGCATCCAGCCCCTCCCCCCCTTTTCAGATGATAACACTGAGGTCCAGAGAGGTGTGGCCTGGCCACGGCCACCCAGTCAAGAAGCAGCCACACAATCCACCACCCTAGGTGAGGTTTCTGGGAGCTCAGAAGGCTGAAGGAGGGAACTGGAGGTAGAAGGCTGACCTAGCCAAGCCTGGATCCATCGCCCACCTTCTCCCTCTCCTCCCCAAGAGCCAGGAGGGGGTCAGAGAACAGAGCTGCCAGGTCCCCTGCCATGGACAGGGCAGCATGGAGGCATCAGCAGTCAGGTGTCCTCGTGGGGAATGAGAAAGACAGACATGTACATGTCCCTCTCCTATTTCACACCCCAGCCTCTGTGGGAAACCACAGGTTTGGGCATGACAGGCTGGGCTGGGGTGGGGTGGAGGGAGGGAGAGGGACTCCACAAACATCTTTCCCTGTGGGCTGGAATTCAAGGACTGACCTATCATTCTTCCTCAGCTGATGGCCACAGATGCTGACGAGGGCGAGTTTGGACTTGTATGGTACCGCATCCTTAATGGTGAGTGGGTTGTCCTAGGATTGCTGGGGCTGGCCCTTCCACCCTTGGCAGAGCTTCTCTAGGCTACCAGGGGTCTGGGAGGTGAGGCCAAGGAAGCCCTAAGTACTGTACACATGGGCAGGCCAGAGTGAGGACCAGGGACATTGTCCAGCCATTTGCACCAAGTTGGATGTGAGGGTGCTGCGTTTGACTGCTTTGCTCCTAAAGCTCCAGAGGGGGTCTTGAGGACCAGGACAGCCTTCAGCAGCAAGCACCCCAGAGATTGAGTGTCACTGGGTCAACACATATCATGTGTCCGTCCTTTAACCAATTGCTATTGCATTGGACACTAGGGCAATGCCCTCAGCTCCTCAGAATGAGTCACAAAGCACATGGACTGAGAGTGAGGGAAGGCGGATCCCCGGAGGAAAATTGGTGCTGTTACCACAAGACATGGGAATGGGCACTGGACCAGCCCGGATATGTCCACCAAGTCCTGGCTTCAACCACCCACAGAGAATTCTGTTTTGGTTCCTCTTTCTGTGGTGCCCAGATCCCTCTGAAATATTGAATCCACTGACACTTCTGGGTATGCGGGTCTCAGGGGTCCCCAGGCTTCCCATAAGGAAGGTACAGAGTAAACTTCTACCCCTCCCTCCAATCCTGCCAGGCCAGGGCAGCATGAGACAGAGGCCTGCTTGCCATTGTAGGCTTCAGCCAAGCTCCTGAGACCTGTGGGGAGGATCAGCATTTGGCAAGGGGGGGCTGGGGCCCCCTTCTTTACCCCTACAATCCCATGAGGATCCTGCTCTAGGACAGAGCTCACGCATCTCATCTGTCTCTCCACACAGGTAACGACGGCAAGAACTTCCATATCCATGTCAGCGATGGGCTCCTGATGCGAGGGCCCAAGCCCCTGGACCGGGAGCAGGCCTCGTCCCACGTGCTGATAGTGGAGGCCTATAACCACGACCTGGGCCCCATGCGGAGCTCCGTCAGGGTGAGGCTGGGGGGCTCTCAGATAGCCAGTGAGCAGGTCTCAAAGCCCCACGTCTCCTTCTACACTGACCTCAGGGCTGGGCCAAGGCCATAGCTGGGCTGGAGATGGCCACTAGTTGGGGCCTGGCAGGGCAAGGCTGCTAATGATTTAGGGTCTGAATGACACCTGGTGCTAGGGGTACCCAGCCTGGGATCTTGGATGTGGCATTTTGCTCTGAGCCTCAGTTTCTCCAGATGTGGAAGGGGGTCAGTGATGGGATGAAAGACGTGTCCTTACCATACTAACTCCCCATGTCCATGCAGCGCTCTAGCGTGAGCCAAGGAAACCTCACATGTTTGACCTTAGAGATGTAGATGCTGCCAGCTTCATTTTAGAAACAAAAGAACTGAGGCACAGAAAAGCATTAGTGATGGACCTCAGAGCCCATATCCTTTGAGTCCAAGTTCAGTGCTCTTTCCACTGAGAGTGTCCCCAAATACCCCAGTGACTACTTCCATTCTTTTCTGCCCACCCTCACTCACCTCAGGCCTCTCCCTTAGGCAGCTAAAATCAAATCACCTTCATCTTCCTGAATAGTCAAAAATAAACACACAGATATTCCCACTGGCTGGGCCAGTTTATGCCCTCTCCTGCCCCTCCCTCCAGTCCTGCCAGGCCGGGGCAGCATGAGACAGAGGTCTGCTTGCCATTGTGGGCTTCAGTCAAGCTCCTGAGACCTTGGGCAGGATCAGCATTCAGGAAGGGGGTGCAGGGGATGACTGACAGGACCTCTCAGGGTCACCCTACCCTCCCCCCTCTGCACACTCAGCAGCTCACAGCCCTTCCCCTGAGCCAAGTGGAAAGTGAGTCAGACCCCAGAGGTGAAGAGTAGGAGGGAGATGGGAAAAGTCAGGTGGAGGGACTTTTACCCAGAACTGAGCGGAGCAGAATGGCTCTCCTTATCAGCCCATCTCCAGCGCTATTTCCCCAGGCTGGAAACAATGAGCAGAGGCCTGCGTGGGGTCACGTCACTCACTCGGCAGTGCTGGAGAGCAGGTGACTCAGCCTCGGCCTGTCTCCTGCCTCGGAAACTCAGCCCCTGGAAGAGATGGAAGGGAAACCTGGGTCCCTATGGCTGTCCCTCCCAGTGAGATCTGTCCGGGGGAGAGGGGGGAGATGGCTGAGTTGGGCAGACCCCTTGCATTGTTACACCTTGGGGCTTCTTGGAACAGTCCCTGAGCCCTGGTGACTGAAGGTGAAACACAGTTACCTTAATATGCTCTCGGGCAATCCCACATGGCCACACACTCACCTGCATGACTGTGAATTGCCTATTCACATGATCAACACACGTCAGAGCCTGCCCTTTGTGAGGTCCACTTCAGGCCACAGAATGACGTCAGCATAGCTTGGGTTGGCTCCCTGGACTTTAAGCTGCCTAACCATAGCCCTCCTTGTGGCTCCCTCGCCCCCTACCCTCCCAGGAGCAGCGGAGCGCCTCCCTCCGAGGCTTGTTCCTGCCAGTGCCTCAGCACTGTGACTGCAAACCCTTTTTAGCTACAATCTCTTTCAACAGAATGGCATGCAGCGCCCTGAGGTGCCCTGTAAACTCAGAGCCAGGCTGTGCAGATGGGTGCAGGAGTGGGACACTCAGAGCCGCACCCGCTTGGCCACCCTCCTTTTGTTCCTCTCCCCAGGAACTCTGAGGAATAATAAACTCTCACGCAGTACTTAGTAAGTGCTTCATGTACTTGAGCTCATTTGGTCCTCATAACAGCCCTATGAAGTAGGCACTGTTATTATACCCATTTTATAGATGAGGAGATTGAGGCCAAAAGGGACTAGCCATTGTGTTTAGGGTCACACAGCAGTGAAGGTAGAGCTGGGCCTCGTGGCAGGCAGGCAGCCCAGGTCTGTTTCCCTAACCACTGCCCTATGCTGCCTTACACAAGGTCTTCAGAGCCCAGACCACTGCTGCCTTACCCCCTTGGTGACCTTTGTAGTACCCAGCCCCTACACAATGAGCCCCAGGAAAGCCAGGACCTTTCTGAAGACAATGCAGGGACTTCAGCTTTGCCCGGGATTCATTTTCCCAGCAGCAGCAGATGGTTTGCAAGGTCCATCCATATTGTCCATGTCCTGCTTCAGGGACCAGGGACAGCCCTGATGGAAGGGCCAGGGAGCACGGAGCGAAACAGTCCTTGTGGAAACTAGGGACTCCCGTGCACATTGCAGGCAAGCGTGCACGTGTGTGCATACACATGCACGTACACGTACATTTCCTGTCCTGTCCCTGTCAGAGGGCACAGCGCTGGACGGAAAATGAGACTGGTTCTCCAGGGGGCACGGTAGCTCAGTAGCTGAGCCCTCCTGCTCAGCAAGAGCTCGGCAGACCTGTGTGTTTCCTGTACAGCTGTCTCTCTCAGGTTTGTAAACCACACACCATTTTGCCCCCTGTCTCCGCTGCTAAAAACAAGGCTGAAACCAACAAGAGGAGAGTGGCATGCAGCCAGCCCGAGGAGGATGGGCCACACCCAGGCTCTAGGCCACCTCCCTCCTCGTTTATCATACTATCGGACTGGCCCAGTTTTCCCCCTCAGCCCTTGGACTCGAGGCCATTTGGATAAGCAGACTCGGGAAGGGGAAGGCTCACAGTTTTGAAAGATGAATGATTAGTTTCTGTTTATGGAAAGAGAGTTCCCGAAATCCATCCACGCAAATTCCCCCCAAAACCCACCCCACCCACAAATCTCCCCAGCCAAATTCTTGGGGAAGCCAAACTTAGAAGGTTCAGGCTGTGAACAGCTGTGCTCTGGGGTGGGCACTTTAGTTTGCATAGTGGGTTCTGGGTGTCTGGACATGAAATTGTAATGACACAGCAGGACTGCAGGAACCCCAGGAGCAGAGAAATAGAGAAACCTTTATCCCATATGCCTCTCCTCCCCCTCCCTCTGCCCCACCCCCCAGAGTTCTCTACTATTTCTGCTTATGACAACAGAAGCCCCTTCACTTCTCCAGCTTACTCCCAGCTAAACCCAGAATAGAAGCCAGGGCTGGTCCCAGCGGCTGTGGTCAATCAGAAACCAAGTATTCACGCTCTCAGGTCATCTGTGCCTCAGCCCTGCCATTAGCACGGTGACCATGTGTGAAGTCTGTTGCGCATCACTGCCCTGCCCCATTTGCTCCCTCCGCCCTGTTGGCAAGTGTGCTGACCCTGGCTCTGTTAGGCTAGAAGGAGGGTGTCTCTCTCCTGTTCTGGGGTGGCTTATCCCCAACATAGTGTGAAGAGCAGTAGTGTTGGGAGATTGGGAGCCAGAAGGACCCACCCTCTCTTTCCAGCCACCTCAGTTACTATGAGGCCTTAGGCAAGTCCCTCCCCATCTCTGGGCCTCTGTTTCCCCATCTGGAAAAGCAGGAGCCCTGAGCCTCCCTACAGCTCCTTGAGCACCAATAGCAGCGTACTCTGTGGCTATAACTCCCCTCCCCACCACACTGGTCCTGAGCACAGCCCAGGTTCTCCCCATGCTCCTGTGTGTGTGAGGGGCAGGGGCAGGTGGGATGGCAAAAAGAAGGGGAAGGGGTGCTGATCTCTAACTGTAAACATCTCTCCATAAACATCTTTTTAATTATTTTATTTTTGTTATGCAAGATGTATGGGTTCATTAAAGGGAAATTAGAAAGTGCGGATAAGCAACAATGAAAATTATGCATATTCCCACAGTTCAGAAATAGCCACTGTCCTGGGCCAGGTCCCCAGAAGCAAATCCTGACACAAGGATTGGTGTGAATGATTAATAGGAAGTGTCCCCAGAAAAAGCCGGAAGGGTCATGGGACCAGCAAGGAGAGGGCTCAGGAAGCCCGAGAAGCTATACTGCTCGCCTGTCAGTCAGTCTGGCTGAGGGCTGTCCCAGGGGTCTTAATTCCCAGGCACTCTGGCTCTCCAGGTATGTGGGGTCCAACAGTCTGGGTAGGTGCTGTGCTGGCAGTCAGAGCACTCAGAGAGGGTGCCTGAGGATCTACCGGGGTCTAAGCTATAACACCCTCTGCTCCAGCCATAATTAACACTTTTATGTTTGTTCTCCCAGACACATTCTGGTATTTGAATAGGGTCACTTTAAACCTTTGCAAGCATTTTTGCAGGGCCTGGCTCATTTTGTCTTCATAACAACCCTAGGAGTGACATGGGTTTGAATTATTGTATCAATCTTACTGTTTCATAACTAAGACACTTGACAGCCCAGAAGATACACAGATTAGTCACAGGTTCCCACAGGGCTAGTAGGAGAGCCAAGAGTAAGATAAGGCTCATTTCTTAAATGATGCTTGAGCACCTGCCATGTGCCGGGTACTGTGCAAGGTAGAGGGACACCATAACCACCCAGACATCCCCAGGTCCTCTCCTCCCAGATCCCAGGTCGCCCAGGAGAGCAGTGACCATACATCAGGCACGTGGGGGCCAGCTCTGGGCTTCCCAGTCTCCCCCATCCTGACCTTCACCTCTGGGCTGTTCCTACAGGTGATAGTGTACGTGGAGGACGTCAACGACGAGGCCCCAGTGTTCACGCAGCAGCAGTACAGCCGCCTGGCCCTCCGAGAGACTGCGGGCATTGGCACTTCAGTCATCGTTGTCAAAGCCACAGACCGAGACACTGGTGAGGCCCGCAGGGGACAGCAGGGAGTTCCATTCCCCAGAGTGACCCTCCCCAGAGAAATCCCTCTATTCCTGCAGGGCCTGTCATCCTCAGGACCCTTTAGGCTCCCCCATTCAGCGGCTCCCAGGCCAGGGAGGGGCTCCTGGGACAGTCTTGGTGGCATCCTTACCAGATGCCCAAGACTAGGAAGGCTGGAGTCGGAGGGAGTTGTCTCAACCTCTGGATGGAAAGAGGAGAGCTCCCAAGTTTGAGGCTCCTCCAGCCACCTCTGCTCTGCTCTGCTCTGGGCCTGGAACACACAGGCTCTCAAGGGGCAGTGTGTCCTGTTCTACAGCATAGTGGTCTGCCCTGAAGGTGCCAAGATCTTGCTGAGGGCTCAGAGGTGGCCACAGTTAGCAGTGCAAAAGGAAGAACGTGGCAGGTCACTGTGGCCTTCTTCCTGGGGCCTGGCTGTCTGGACCAGGGAGGAGCTCTTTCCTGGGGATCTGCTGCCCCCCAGAGAGGCTCCCTGAGCTGCCCCTGGTTTCCCAGTTCCAGCGCTTCCTTCATGTCAGCTGTTCTGCTAGCTCCCAGCCCAGCCCAGCCCAACCCCTGTCAGCATCCCCAGCTAACCTGGGGCACAGGATGAAGTAGAGGGAGAAATAAGTCTGAACACTCTCAGGTGGACTGCTGTCCCATTTATACAGTACAGGTCACACACATCACTGTGGCCCAGTGGTTCATGACCTTTTCTGAGTTGGGAATCCCTTTGAGAAACAAGTAAAAACTGTGAGTCCCTCCCCCCCAAAATGCACATCCATTCAGAGTTTTGCAAATAATTTCAAGGAAGGCTGGGATTTCCTGCGTGGTTTTATGGCCATTCCCCTGTAAGTCTGTGGACTTCAGCTAAGGAATTCCACCTCTTCTGGTTGAAGGATGTATTCCAAGACCCAGGGATTTGGGGTGAAGGAGTTGGGGTAACAGGAGAAGGTGTCCCTGGCACTGGAACCCTTTGGCTCGGGGGACCAAATGGAGACTTGGTCACCTCCTGTTCGATCAACAGGATGATACCCTGTTGATTGAACACTTTTTAGATCAATACCCTTACTACAAGAGATCACTAATTTTCCCACCCTCTTTGTCCAAATACCCAAGGTTGGTGCTTGAGCTTAAATTTTGAAGCTCCAGAAGCAAAACCCCTCTGGCATATCTCTCATGCCCAGACCAGGCCCCAGAGGGGGTCAACAGTATGTGCTGGGCCTTGCCGCCCACATAGACCTTGACTGTCCTCTGCTGGACCCCTCGGGATGATTCAGCCTACAGGAGGGAGCAGTGCACCCTGGGTAGGCCAGCCGCAGTTCCTCACCCTGTCCCTCGGGGACAGCATCGGGTGTGCTGTAGGCAGCTGGGAAGCCACAGGGAAGCCCCAGCCCCATCTGGGATTGCACAGCCTCTCGCATCCTCCTGCAGGGGATGGTGGCCTGGTGAGCTACCGCATCCTGTCGGGTGCAGAGGGGAAGTTCGAGATTGACGAGAGCACAGGGCTTATCATCACTGTGGATTACCTGGACTACGAGACCAAGACCAGCTACCTGATGAATGTGTCCGCCACCGATCAGGCACCCCCCTTCAACCAGGGCTTCTGCAGCGTCTATATCACTCTACTCAACGAGCTGGATGAGGACGTGCAGTTCTCCAATGCTTCCTATGAGGCTGCCATCATGGAGAACCTGCCCCTGGGCACCGAGATTGTGCGGGTCCAGGCCTACTCCATCGACAACATCAACCAGATCACCTATCGCTTTGACGCCTACACCAGCGCCCAGGCCAAAGCTCTCTTCAAGATAGACGCCTACACGGTGAGGGAGGCTGGGGCAGGCACAGCAAGTGCTCTCCTAGGAGCAGGGCGCTCAACCCCTCTAAAGTTAACCAACATTTCTTAAGCTCCTTCTATATGCATGGCATTCTCCTCCTTGTTGTAAAGTATCTTCGAGATAAACATCCCTGTAATACATCCGTTTTAATATTTAGGGTTAAGATAAAGTTTATACCTAGGCAACCTGGTGTCCTTATTACTAGACACTGAAAAGCTATTCAGGTCATTGTGTTTCCCTTTTTACCTTGGCTGTTAGGAAGCTCCAAAATAAGTTTTGTGCTTCGTTGCAATAGCTAGTTTTAGTTAGGTGTCTGGTGCAGCTCTGTCTTATTTACTGCCTGGTTCTTATTCTCTTATCTTCGCTTTAGTGTGTGTGTGCATGTGTGTGTGTTTTATAAGAATCCTTTCTTTGAAAATAGGCATGGTAAGAATCGCTGCAACATATCAGGCCTTTTCCTGGGCAGATTGGGAATGCAAAGATGAACAAAACCCTTCCCAGCCCTCAGAGAGTTCTCAGGCTAGGGGCAGAAGTAGGAATAACCAAGGATACGAATCAGGGCACACAAGGGAAGATGTGGACAAAGCTACAGTAGAGATTTAATGGGGCATCTCGAGGGCCCAGTAAGAGTGATCATACCTGGCTGGGGAAGCGGGAAGCCTACATGGAAGAGCTGGTGTCTGAGTGGGACTGAGAGCAGCAGGATTTCAACCTACCGAGCCTCACAGAAAAGTTATGTCAGGCAGAGGGAGGGATGTGGAGGTGGCATGGTGGGCAGAACATTCAGGATTAGTGAGGCGTCTGCTTTGGCCAGAGCATGGGACTGCTTGGGGGTGGGACAGGCTCTGCTTGGTGGGTACAATGTTGTCACTTTCCCATCTGGACCCCTCCCTGCAGGGTGTGATTACAGTCAAGGGCCTGGTGGACCGGGAAAAAGGTGACTTCTATACTTTGACGGTGATAGCAGACGACGGCGGCCCCAAAGTAGACTCTACTGTGGTGAGTGGGTCCCCGGGTGAGAACCCCAGAGTGCAGCTCATCACCACCCCAAGGCACCCCAAAACCCACATCTTCACCAGCCACCCAGCATGTAGGCCAAGGCAGAAGGCGAGGGTTTTGATAGCCCAGGGGCAGCATTGTGGCCAGTCATGCCACACCTTCTGGGGAAGCCTGGCCAGGTTGAGACCTCAGATGGGGAGGGGGGGGATCCTCAACATACCACTGCTTAAAAAGGGGTTGGAAGAACTGACTGCTAACTACCTGCATCTTTGCCTTTTCTCTCCCTTGCCTCCTCCTGCCGTTTCTGCCTACAGAAGGTGAGTAGCCTATGGACTGGGACTCTCCCCTGTGCTATTGGATGTGGCCAGTGCTGCCTCGGGTCCTAAGTGGTGCGTTCCCCTGGAGAGAGGACACGTACAGCGGGTCCCTGCTCAGACCCTTTACAGCCGTCCCAATTCATCTACTCTCACTTGAGTCCAGGTCCTTCTTGGGCAGGGCATGTACCTGTGTCCAGCTCTTCCCTGTCTGCCCTCCATGTCCTGCTGAGCCTCCATGGGACCCCAGGGTAAAGGGTGCACTGACAAGGAGTAGGTGGAGCACACAATGAAAGGCACACCGAGGCCTCAGCCCAGCTCTGCCCCTTACCGGCTGTGTGATATAGTCAAGTGGTTCAACCTCTCTGTGCTTCCTTTCCTTGGGTCTAAAATGAGGATCAGGCAGCAGCCCTGCCTTCTTTAGGGGATGTGAGGAAGATAGTAGAGGAGACAGTGGATAGGAAGCTCTTCATAAACTAGTCTTGGGGAGCAGTGTGATGGGACTGGCATCTTGGGGGCTGGTGTAAGAAGCGAGTTTTACTACAGTGCATGTGAGGTGGAGCAGCCAGTGCCAGGGCCTGGGGAGTGCTGGGCAAGGACAGCAATGGTCATGGTGTGAGTCACTGCCCTCAGGACTCTCAATAAAGGCAGGGAAGACCATGTGCTGAGAGCACTTCGGGGAGGGTGACCCCTGAGGCCAGAGGTTCCTAGGAGGATGGGAGAGGTGGGAAAGGCAGGCTGGGGATGAAATGGAAGTGGGTCCCCAAGGAGGAGTCCACTGACAGGGCATCCTGCAGTGAGAATGAGAACATGTAGCCATCAGTTTGGCTTGGGCATCAGCCAGTCTGGTCTGAGGCCATCTGTAGGCCACAGAAGGTGTCCCGCTCAGCATCAGCCTTGGTTAGAGCCACATCTTCACTCCTCACCAAGTCCCTGTTACATCAGCCTAAAGGGATAAGAGCCAACCGAGTACCCAGGCTAAGAGCCCAGTGCAGCTGCTTGGGGTCCTCTACCCCACGGCTCCCTGGAGGGGCCCGGTGCCAGTGACCCTGGTTGTGGCTTGGCTGCACCCCAAAGCCCCCTCCATCCATGGGCCCAGCCTGGGAATGAGTGCACAAGCAGCACTGCACCTACTCAGTTCTCCTCAACACCCCCAGGGGTCCCAGAGGGCAGCCAGTGAGCAGAGCCCTCAGTGGTGGGCAGTGGGCAGGTGCCCTGTGTCCTGCAGCTCCTAGCCCTCCCAGCCACAGGAGCCAAGACTCAGAAAGGTCTCGTGGGCCCTTTCTCTGGGCCTCGGCAGCTTCATCTGTAAAACGGGTCAGCTGTTCCTCACCCTTGCTGTCATGAGAGGTCCAGGAGCGGAGGACAGGTGGAGACTGGTAAGAGCTGGCAAGAGGCTGCCGAAGCCCCTTCCTGGGCTAGCCACCCTCTTCCTGTGCACAGGCTGGCAAGGGCCTTTTGGAGCACGCATTTCTGTGCAGGCCGCTGTATTTCCACAGCCACATCACCCTCTTCCAGGCAGAACCTCCACCCCTTTGCCCTGCCCTGGCTCCTTCTCAGAGGCTCCCTGGGCCACTGCCTCAGATACTCCAGCCCTGTTAGCCCCAGTCTTGTTGGAGGTGCGAGGGTGGAGGCAGGCTGAGGGGCTTTTAGTAGTGCTACCATTTCCTCTGTGAGGCCGGAACCCCAAACCACAGCTCACCTATACCTGACTCCTCCCTGGCACCAGGAGCCCCTGTAGGCCCCAGGGGGAGTGGGGAGGCAGCAGGAAGGGGCAGACTGGGGGCAGGGGCACTGCTGTAAGAGTTCTTGAGTATAATACCCTTAGGCCTCCAGGGGTAGGGTAGGGAGATTTGAACCAAGAGGTCCTGGATGGGAACACAGACCCATGTCTTATTCCCATAGACCTTGACAACTGTCTTTCCTCATCTACCGAGGCCGATTCCCTGATACTGGGAGAACCTCACAAATACCATCATGATCATCAGAGCAGTAATCATAGAGGGAGCACTTACTGTGGGCCAGGCTCTGGGCTGGGCTCAGGGTACAACCAAAATCAGACACAGCCTCTGCCTTCACAAGCATTAGAAGAAAGGACACTGGTCAAATTATCACACCAACAAACGTATGCCATGAGAGAGAGCCGATAATAGTATGTCAGGGAAATCAAGAAGGGCTTCCCTGAGGAAGTGACTCAAGTGGAGATCCCCAGCAAGCATAGGAGTTTACGTAGCCAAGAAACAAGAGCATTGCAGGCAGAGGAAACAGCAAGTGCAAAGGTCTTGTAGTGGGAGGAAGCGTGGGGAGCACAAACAAGACCTTGACCCGAGTGGGAGAGTTTGGGAAGGATCAGAGCACTGGGGCCTTGCTTGTTTTTGCCCTGAGAAGAGTGTAGTGGGCATTGTTATGCCCATTTCACAGGTGAGCACACTGGGGCTCCAGGACCTCATGGAACTTCCTGACCAAAATTCATGATGGATGAGCAGAGTCTTGGAGAGAGAGATCATGCCTCTCTGCCAGGCAGGAAGCAGGACAGGAACTACCCCTTAACTTTTTGCCTGCTCATTTATTCCCCCCAGCATCCTGGTGCTGTAGGTGTTCTCGTTCCTATTTTCAGCTGAGAAAATGGAAAATCAGAGAGGTTAAATAACTTTTTCCAAAATCGCACAGCCAGTAACTGGAAGTGGTTGCGTTGGTCCTGCTGCGAAGCCTGGGCTTGTTGCTTTGTGGTTTTGGTTGGGGTGGGGTTTTTTCGGTGGTTTTTTTATTAAGATTTTTTTATTATTTTGAGAGAGAAAGGAAGGGAGAGGGAGGGAGAGAGAAACATTGTGAAACATCAATCAGCTGCCTCCTACACACCCCCTACCAGGATCGAACCCACAGCCTGGGCATGTGCCTTGACCTGGAATTGAACCGGCAACCTTTCTGTGCATGGGATGACACCCAACCAACTGAACCACACCGGCCAGGGCGCCCTGTGGTTTTTAAAGCTGCCTAAAGATAGGGGAGCATGGCTAGGACCGAGAAGAAGAGGAAAACTTCCTTATGAGGAAGGATGAAATAAATCTCCTCAGCAGGGTGTGAGGTTCTACAGGCTCCCTGTGGGGTCCCAAGGGTGGCAAGGCAGCAGGCAGGCCTGGGAGCCCCAGAGCCCCAGGTCCAAGGAAGGAGATGGGGTCTGACCTGGGGAGGAAGCCTGGACTGGGATTCCTAAAATCTAAGCTGCCTCCTGCCCTACCTCGACCCCCTCATCAGTGAACCTAAGGGGCACCTGCCATTCTGGCCTCATGGCCAGTGGCCGTTGGCCACCATGAGCTGGAGGCTACACCCACAGCAGGGCCTTCTCTCCAGCTCGCTATCCAGACCCTGCAGAGAAGCGTGAACTCTAGACACTGAACAACATGCTCTTTGCATGCAGTGTGCATGTTCCTAGTTTTTATTTGGTAGTTGGAAATTCCTCTCTCTTCCCCATCTGCCCCCTCCCCACAAAGACCACCTGCGGCTTCCCTCTTCCTGTGCCCTGTTTCCTTCCCGCTAATCCAGATGTGCTAACGAAGAGGCTTTTGGGCACTGTCTGGCTGCCAGATGTGCTGTAGCCAGCCTGCACATAATTTTTATTAATTACCACCTAATTCCACACACACACAAATCTGTATTCCTAGTTCCTCTTGAAAAGCAGGAAGCTAGCCAGAGCCAGTCTGGCACTCCCTCGTGGACTTGGAGCTGAGTAGCCTCCATCCCCTTCAGTCAGGGCCCCTACCTTCCAGTTCTCCCAGGCCCCTTCCCTGCTGTCCCAGTGCCAGCATTTGAGTGTGAGCAGCCTTCCCCCACCAGACTCCTAGAAAAAATGTGCTCAGGGCCTTCATGGGACGTAAGGAGTGGCCTAGGGGGGCTCTGAAAGGTAGCTGATATTCCAGACCAAGTGGAGGTCTGGTCCCCAGTGGACCCACGGTGGGACCCTGGTGTTTGGGGCTGGGGAGAAGGAGGGGAAGGGAGGTCTCTAGTAACATTCACCCCCCAGGTCTACATCACTGTGCTGGATGAGAATGACAACAGCCCCCGGTTTGACTTCACCTCCGACTCGGCTGTCAGTGTGCCGGAGGACTGCCCCGTGGGCCAGCGTGTGGCCACTGTCAAGGCCCGGGACCCTGACGCTGGCAGCAATGGGCAGGTGGGCATCAAGTGAAATAGCCAGGATCAGCTCTCTCAGTAGGGGATTCCTATGGACCCTCAGTTGGAGGGGACCATCTAAGCTACCCCATCACTGAGCAGGAAGCAGGGGTCACCCAGGCTCTGCCCAGTCCCAAGCAGGACTACCCGCCCTCATCCCAGTCCATGGTCAGGAGAAGGAGGCAGAGCTGTGCAGGTGGTCGGTCCTGCCTGAGTTGGATGAACATGGACCCCAATGGCCAGCCAGGGCTCAGCTCCTTGTGACAGGGCTGTTGTGAGAGCCAGAGTCCATGTTGCACTAGGGCATGTGCCCGCTCCTCACAGGGTCTCCACAAGTGTCAGTACTTCCCTCCCAGTCCCCACCCTGGGAAAGTCCGTGCTGTGGGACTCACAGCTGCCTCCTGGCCCCCTGGCCAGTGTGCTGACACACCGCCCAGGAACCTGTACAGGCGGTGGGCCTGCCACCCCCATTTCAATGGACATAACTGCTTCTACAAAACACACTCTCTTCTCAAACACCCTTGCTGAGCAGAGACCCAGCTGGTCAGGGGAGTGCCCTTGGCCTGACCTGGAAGCCTGTCCTCCCCGCTTCCTTGCCACTCACACTCTCTTCTCCCTGACAGGTGGTCTTCTCCCTGGCCTCAGGCAACATCGCTGGGGCCTTCGAGATTGTCACCACCAATGACTCCATTGGCGAAGTGTTTGTGGCCAGGCCCCTGGACAGAGAAGAGCTGGACCACTATATCCTCAAGGTGGGGATCGGCCCTGTAAGGGTCACTGTTGACCATCCAGGAGAGCGATCAGCCCATCAGAATATCCTAGTAGGCAGCTTCCCTGCTGTCACCAAGTACCATGGGGCAGGTAGCACCTCAGAGCCGAGAGCATGAGTGAGGCCAGTCCGGGAGAGGGGATCCTGGGAGGGGACTTGAGCCAGAGCAAGAAGCAGCAGAGGAGTCCGTTCCTGCTGTGAGAGCAAGGAGAGAAAGCCTGAAAGAGCCCCAACTCTTCCACAAACACAGTGTGAAACTTGGGCAAGTTGTTCACTCTGGGCCTCAGTTTCCCCTCTTGTGCAGCGGGCAGGAAAACCCCTGCCTGGCCTGCCTCTGCTGAGGTGAGGAGCCATGAAGGCCACTGTTATTGCTGTATTGCTGTGGCTCGCATGTTTCCTGAGGGGTCTCCAGAGACCCCAGGGATACGCTTCTGCAGGAGCCTGTGCCCCTGGAGCACTTCTGCCCTGCAGGCTCCTGGGAAGCATCACAGCTCCCAGGGGCAGGCTCAGTCTGTGTTAGGACTGCTTCAGAGATTATCTGAGGCTCTTTCTCTGTTTACCAGAGTTCAGATTTAAGTGCAAGGAACAGGGGCCTTTGAAGCTAAAGGCAGGAGCCCTGGATCTGGTTTCAGGCCCGGGGTCATGGTCAGGGGCTGGCACAGCCCAGAATACAGTCGGGTAGATTGGGAGGTGAAGACTGGGCACACCCGAGTCAGATTGCAAATGAGGGTCCCAGGTCGGACAAGAACTGGGCAAAAATTGTTTGCAGCATGGGGCACAATGCAAAAGCCTTAGGAAGAGTCCAGAGCAGATGGGCCCCTGCTCTGGGGTCAAGGGTGGACCAGTGAGTCCGTCTGCCCTCCCAGCCCTCCCCACTGAGTAGACAGTCCTTTTGGACTCCATATTCCTGATCCTATCTCCACCCTTTAGCCCTGACTTCAGTCATCCCCTTCCTCGTAGGTTGTGGCATCTGACCGTGGCACCCCTCCACGGAAGAAGGACCACATCCTGCAGGTGACCATCCTGGACGTCAATGACAACCCCCCAGTGATCGAGAGCCCCTTTGGATATAATGTCAGCGTGAATGAGGTGAGGGCAGCTTCAGCACCCGTACAGACAGACATCCAGGGTAGGTAGTGAGCATGAGCCGACTACCAAGCACCTGTTTACGTGGCTGCCTGGCCCACGGGTCTCTCAGATCTCAGGGATGGGAATAGTGGCTTATTCATAATTCTAGTACTAACGCCTGGGCTAGGGCCTGGGGTGCAATATCTTTTTGTGGTAGCAGTGAGGAGGAGAGGAGAGGGTAGGGAAAGAAGAAAGTGGCCTTCCACCACCAATAGCGAACAGGTTTACCCTGGCAGAGCTGTTTTTAAATAAATCAACTCATTAATTATTCAGTCCTACAATTGAGCCCCTCCCAGAGAACTTTTGCCCCGGTATTGCTGGGTATCATGCCAGGTTGAAAGTTTAAGAAGGCAGGGTGGCACGGGGTTTAGAGGCCAGCCTCCCGCAGTTCAGACCCTGGCTCTGCCACTGACTGGCTGTGTGACTTGCGCACATTCCTTACCTGCACCTCAGTTTTCTCATCTGTAAATGGGATGACACCAGGACCTGACACGTAGGGTTGTAGAGGGAAGTCATTGACCCAGCATGCAGTAGGTATCCACAGAACGCTCACCGCCATCCTTGTCCTCGTGGCCCCAGCGTAGACAGCAAAGCTTTCTGGAGGTCTGGGTGAGGCCCTTGCGCTTCCAGGAGCCAGGTGCTAGATTTTGCCCCCATTGAATCCAGAGTGACCACTTTCCTGCTCTCCTCCCAGAACGTGGGCGGGGGCACTGCTGTGGTCCAGGTGAGAGCTACCGACCGTGACATCGGGATCAACAGCGTTTTGTCCTACTACATCACTGAGGGCAATGACGACGTGACGTTCCGCATGGACCGCATCAGCGGTGAGATCTCCACGCGGCCCGCGCCGCCCGACCGCGAGCGCCAGAGCTTCTACCACCTGGTGGTCACCGTGGAGGATGAGGGCACCCCCCCGCTGTCGGTGAGTGGTGGGGCAGGGAGGGGGGGCGAGGGGCAGCTGCGCCTTCTGCGTCGGGGGACACGATGGAGGGAGTGGGCACCGTGCAGCGGGTGAATCTTGACAGCCCCTTCACCGTGCCTTCTTCAGTCCTTCAGCTCATGAGTATGTGTGGGAGCCTGGAAAAGCTGGGGTCTCTGTTTAGTCTCCTTCGCTCACACAACTCTATGGGATGGTACAGACTGAGCCTGTACCTCGGGGCATGGCCGGCCTCCGCACCACTTGCCAAGCTGTGTGCCTGCGGGGCCGCACTAACCCATATGGTGGCGCCTCTGTGCCCTCTGGCCTGTTTCCCCTGGTCGTGTTGGTGTGATACGATGTCTGTCGCAGCATGTCGGGGTGGGAAGCGGCTAATGTCATAGTCTGGTCTAATGCTTGAACAGGCAGGGCCACTGCCCTAGGCAATGGGCAAGGTTTGCAAGGTTGGAGAAGGAGTGGGGGCCTGCGGGGCTGGATGGTGAGACTGTCTGGGGGCCATGGGCTGGGACTGGAGTAATTTGCAAATTGAAAGTGGAGAACTGTGAGCTGGTTGCTTGATGGAGAGCAAGTCGGAACCTCTCAGAATATCGGTTTTGTCATCTGCAAAAGGGAGATGCTATCTCTTTCATAGGTGGTGTTGGGAATTGAATTAGCTCATGTCTGTGAAAGTGCTTGGTAAACCATGAGGAGGAGGAGGATTGTATCAGCTGTTTATCATCTCAATAAAGGTGCCTTACAAACGCAACCAAACCAAACCGAGAGATGGAAAACAACCGCTGAGCTCGCTCCAATTCTGCAGGCTGGCAGTTTAGACCTGGCTTAGCTGGGCAGTTCTGCTCTCAGCTGTGCTCCCACATATATGGGGGCGCAGCTGTGTGTGGGTTGGATGGCTATGCTTCTGGGGGTCGGTTGCCTATCAGCTGGAGTGACAGGGCAACTGGCCTACCTCTCTGGCCTCTTCCAGGACGCTAGCCCCTGCTTGTTCACATGGAGCTAGACAGAGTCCAGGAGAGACAGCAGAGCATGCAGGGGTTTTTGAGGCCCAAGCTTGGAGCTGGAACAAGGTTACCTCTGCCACGTTCTGTTGGCCAAAGCAAGTTACAAGGCCAGCCCAGAATCAAGATGTGGGAAAATAAACTGTCTTTTGAAAGAATGAGCTATAAGTCACATTGCAAAGAGTATGGATACAGGGACATTTTGTAATCTGTCCACCCTAGGGACCCTGATTATAAATGAGACCTCAGCTCTGACCCTCTTCCCTCAACAGGTGACTCTGTTAGACCTTCCCCTTTATGTTGGCACTTGGACTGTGCGGTCAGAGCAGGTCCTGGCTGGGCTCTTTATCTGAAATGTCTCCTTAAACCTACTTTTGTCAAACCCTGTATATATGTCTCTTGGGCTATAATACCATAATACAGACAAATAGCATCAAGTACCAGCTGGAAAAGACTTATAGGAGGAAAATTTTAAGTCAAAAGCCATCTATGCTTTCAATTTTTTTGTTCTGCTCCTTCAGGTTAGGAAAGATCTCTTTGATTTGACTTTTGCAGGGGACACCAGTGAAGAACTGCAGTGACCATCCTGGGAGCATAGTTCACTTATTTATAGTTCATTCGTACATTCATTCATTCAGTCAGTCAGTCATTCAGCTAATGTTCTCTGAATGCTCACTATGTGCCAGGCACTAGAGAGACAGAAATCAAGGCAACACGATCCCTGCCACAATGAAATGCAGCTGAGTAAGGGAGGCAACAAGGGCATCCATGGGTGGGGGCCAAGGTACAGATGGGTCACTGAGGAGCACTGACAAGGGTTTGGGGAAGGCTTCCTGGAGGAGGTTATACCTGGGCTGTCTTGCTAGTCAATCATAGTTAGCACAGCAAAGGGCAAAGCATATACTGGCTCCAGGGATCAGCCCAAACAAAGGCCTAGGAGCAAGTGATAATCAGGGGTGGGTTTGGGGGCTCATGGCAGCATTCAGAGCTGAGAGCAGGGCTCTTTCTCTACACATCCTCCCTATAACATTCTGTCTGGGGCATGCCCCAAGGGTTGGTCCCACTAATTTCTCAAGCACCCCCTCCACTCTCCTGGCCCTGCTAAGCTAGGGTGAGGGTGGCGCAGAGCTGGCAAGCAAGGGCCCTGTAGCCAGTGCCCAGTTAGGATTGGCATTTGCCTCTAAGGAATGCTGGACTCTTGAAGATTTGTTTCTACTGACCAGACTCTAACCTCTGGACAATCAACCCACCCCCACCCCCAGGGTCATAAGTGTGAGAGTTGACCAGAGGGGGGCTCTTTTCTGCTAGTGGGAAGACTCGCTGGATGGGTATTCAAGGAAGTAGATCGTCCCATCCCTCCTGGACCAGCCAGAGCCAGTGCAGCATCAGACCAGCCATCCTGAGGGTCCAGGAAAGGTCACCATGGTCTAATGGGGGTGAAGAGAGTGGTTGCAACCCTGCACGTATCTGTCCAGGGACACCCAGCAGACCCACACACCATCCTCCTGTTCCCAACTGCAATTATCTGCCTGGTTCACGCCAGCCCTCACTGGCACAGGACCAAGCTTCCTGTAGGACAGGGGCAAGTAAGAGTCATTTATTCACTCATTCATTCAACACCCAATACATGCCAGGCCTGTGCTCAAGGCTAGGAAGTCAGAGATAAGTTGGGCATGGTTCTGCCCTAAGGAGCCTACGGTCTAGTGGAGGAAATGGACATGTAACAGAGGGTTGACACTCTGTGATGTGACTGAGTGCTAGAAGCTCATAGCCAGGAGCCGGGGAAGGCTTTTATGAACGAGGCATCATTTGTATCCATGTTTTAAAGGAGAAGGATCTCTAAGCAGGGGACCTGGGATTCGGCTGCCAGAAGCCTTCGCAAAACCAAGAGAAATCCTGTATCTGAGCCTTCACATCTCCTTTCCTCCCTGGGCCCTCCACCCCTGGTTTCCTGAGAGCCGGACATTCCTGTGAACAGCCTAGGCCGTCCCCACCCAGTTCTCAGCCCCGTATCACCCAGAGCTTGGAACAGCTGTGCTGCAAGGGGCATCCGGGCCAGCCCCAGCCGACCACACGGTGATATGCCACCCAGCCTGGAGAAGTCCTTGTGCAGCCTCAGTCCTCTGGCTAGCGGTAGGCCACAGGCAGAGGGGCCAGGCTTGGGGGCAGGGTCTAAGTGGCCATCAGGGAGGAGCCTGCAAGAGGAAGGGCTGGGCCCAGGGAGGAAGGACGGAAGGCAACTGGGAGGTGAGAAGCTGAGCCCCAGCCACTGAGGCACCTTGGCGGGGAATGGGAGAGGGAGGGCCTGACCAGACCTTTCCACCGTGCAAATCACAGCTAGCAGTTTAGACAATCCCAGATAACCAGCCCTAGCTTCCCTGACTGGTGGGGATCTGCAGAAGTCACCTATCCGGGCAGGACTAGGAAAAAAATCTACCTACTTCTGGTTCAGAATCATCAGTAATAGCCCCATGAAAGTCTGCGAGCTGGGGACAGTGCTGTCAGCAGCTCACCTATCTTGAGAGCCAAGGGCTCTTCTCTTTATTAAACTTGGATCCTGCTGCTGTTTGGGAAGCCTGCTTCCCCTGGCTCAAGCTCAGGAAACCCCAACCTGGGCCCTTCCTGTGCTGCACACCAAATTAGGCTGGCCTTCTCTGTCCCAGCATGAATAATTTCAGACCCTTTCCTGAGCCCTGCTCCTTGGGGGATATTCTGCAGCTGCTCAAATGCTGCACATGCAACTGGCTCAGTTCCTCCAAGTAACATGGGCTGTGCAGTTAGCTGAGAGTTTCTCCCTTCCCCATCCCCATTCCCTACTGCAAGCAAGTGGGCGCATGGGCCACCACGCCTACTAGGAGTCTGCGGTTTCAGGGTTGCCAGACAGAAAGGGGAATGGCAAGAACTGACATGGAAGGAGTGGAACCATGGGCATGTGGGCATGTGGGCACAGGCCCCACTCCCAGGGCCCTGGTATGTACTGTAGGCAAGTCCAAGTCCTTCCCTATAATGCCATTCAATTCGGTGAAGAGGAAGGAGAGTAAACCTGGGAAGCAGGAAACCCAGGCTTTAGTCCCGGTTCCTCATTCACTTGTGACAAGACACAAACCTTGGAAACTTCAGTTTCCCGATGCGTTAAATGGGGACAAGAAAGCCTCTCAGGGTTTTCTGCTGGATGAGGGGGGAATCAAAGAAGTATTAACACATGTGAACTTGTTTTTGGAAACACAGAGTATTAAAACAAAAGCAAAGATATGGCACACGTACTGCCATCTATCCTGTGCCCAAGGCAGACGTTGCGAACCAGTGTCAGCACTTTCTCATTAAGCTATATTGATAACATCAGAATCCCTCTCACATATATTCTAGGAAGCCATGCCCACAGATCAGAATTGCAAAACTAAATGAAACCCCTTCCCCCGGGGCTGCACAAGTTCAGGGAATGGTTGCTGTTGAGGAGATTCCACCAAGCCCACCCAGAGCTGCTGGGAACTAGAGCTGGTGGAAAGTCAGAGGTCCCTGTCGATTGTGAGTGGTCCAGAGAACGGAACTCGGTCATACTGGTCCAACCCATCATTCAGGGGCTATGCTTCAATTATCAGCCCTGCAACCGAATTCAAAGGGCAGGCTGTTATTGGATACCCACACTCCTGGAACTCACACCCTAACCCTAACCCTAACCCTAACCCTAACCCTAACCCTAACCCTAACCCTAACCCTAACCCTAACCTACAGCAGCCATGCAGGAAAGAAAGGCAACCATGCAAAGCAGGGACAGTGAAGGGGCTAGACAGCCAGTGCTCTCTGTGGGCCAGGACAGATGCACAGCTGGTCTGTGGGTGTCTGCTTCTCAAGAGGCCTTTGTACCCAACATCCTGGCCGACAACCCAGTTCTTTCTGCCCATTGTTGTTGTTCTTTGTGTTCCCTGAGCAAATCATAGCCCAGCCTAAGCACATTCAGGCCAGCCCTGGAGCTTGAGCTGACACCCAGTAAGGCTTCATCCAGAAGACAGGACTACTGTGCCCATGCTGGGATGGAGGGTGACAGGACGTCTGCAACCCCACCCTCACTGTGTCCTTCAGAGTCCCCCCACCGCATACTACTCCCTAAAGGAGGCAGTGCCACCCCTCTGCCCCAGGCTGCTGCATGTAGAAGGCGCTCTGGCCAGGCAGGAATGAGGGCAGCCCCAACGCTTGTCCTGTGAGAAGCAGACCCTGTGGTTCACCCCAGTGCCTGTCACCACAGACCCCCTGGCTGGGCCAGCCTGACCCAACAGCAGCATTTGCAGTGGCCTCCATGGTATATTCTCAAGGAGTGTCAATTCCATTCCCTTGGAGAGAACAGAGGCAGAAGGTCTTCATGAAATGTAAACATTGGGAGATGGGCTCAGGCCTGTGAATTCCTGATACATCTCTTAACAATGACTTATTGCCTAAAAGCACAGGTTTCCCTCCCAGGGTCTCAGATATTGTCATGGTTTATGAGCCTCTTGCCACAGTCCCACCCTGCAGCCAACTTCCTGGAGGCCCCAGGCTCCTCCCCAGGCTCTTCCTGCCTCTCTTGGAGGCAGGCTCTGTGTTCCCATTGCCCTGCTCTGTCCTGTGCTCGCTAGCTCACATGTACTGAGCCAGGGGGGACCAGCCACTAGGGTTGTACACAGGAGTGCATGGTCTTTTTTGCAACGGAGAATGAGTGTTAGGGCCACTGGGGGTGAGCGTGTGGTAATGGATGAAGATGGAGCCTGGAGCTCAGAGTAAATTTCACTGAAAACAGGAAACCACGAAGCTGAGATGCTTACTTGTAAGGGTCCAGAAAAGAAGGGCTCGAGGCCGTGCAGGAGGAAGCTAGAGAGGAAGTGGGGTGGCTTTCTGCTCTGGGGCCTCCTCCCTCCCTCCACACAGCAGCAGACAGACCTAGGGTCTGGCAGCCAAGTTCTTAGAAGTTATCTCTGCCTCCAGGTCAGAAGCTGAGGGCTGGGCCAGGCCAGCCTCCCCTAGGGCAGGAGCACTCTTTCTGAGTGGGGAGACTAGGAGTCCGCTCTATGGGCTTTTCCAACTCTAGGGGTAGCCTTGCCCTGCCTCAAGCAGCTGTCACCCTGCTCATTCCTGCCCCATGGGCCCCCACAAGGTGTGAAAACAGCACCCTCTTTCTGTGGCAACTGGCACTGAGTGTTCATGGCAGCAGATGGAGAAGAAGGGACCCCCTAGGAACAAAAGAGGAGCCTGGGCTTTGGTGTTCTGGCCACTGGAGGTGTCAGTGCCATCTCAAGGCCCATGCTCAACCTTTCCTTAGGGCCCCAGGCATAGCAGGGCACTCACATTGGCCCATGCCCTTGGGCCGCCCAGGGAGCTTTAGATGCAATGCCTTGCATCCAGGGGCTCTCTGGCTCCAGCTGCAGGCCTGCAGCTCACTGTAGCTGGAGAGCCTGGAGTTGCTCCTTTCTTCCACCCCCCAATCTCATCCTCCCCTCCCCCCCCAGCTGATCAGGTGGGCTTCTCCCTGCCCGCTGGGCCCTTATCCTGGCCTGAAGTCCTGGCTCTCCGCATCCAGGCCCAGCTCAGAAGAGTCAGCGTAGGCTGCTGGCAGACGAATGCCCAATTGAAGCTGGCCCTCTGCAGTCAGTGCCCAGGGCTCTCACCCAGCTCAAACTCACCCATCCCTGTTCCCAGAGTGTACAGAGACCTCCCCACCACACACACACACACACACGCACGCACGCACGCGCCTCTCCATGCTTTACAATCCTTGTATCAGAAGTCCACAAAGGACTTCCCTTGCATATGTGCATAAAAACACACTTGAGGTGTGCCCTGAAGCTGGGGCTGGGAACAAAGGGTGCCTAGCAGATTGGACATGAACCCTGCGGTGGACATGTCCTGCTCCTCCCACCTGGCAGGGTCTCTCTGCAGTGAGCAGTCAGCAGATTGAACGGAACAGAACAGTGGGGGGGGAGGGGGGAGTACAGGGGGCAGGTAGGCTCCCTAGGCCTCAACTAGGTCTCAGGCACCTCAGAAGCAGAGTAGAAATTTAAACCTAGCTCTTAGGGTCTGTCCACAGGGTTTGCACCTGTTACCGTGTAGTTTTAATAGCACCCCGTCTTCAGTCAAAAGTGTCACAGTTTGGACAATACATTATCTGGTTACCCTCTCTATTAGCCAAACTGAGCAGAGGAGGAGAGAAATGGGGAAGACGGATTAGTGGAGCCCTCTCCACTCAGCTTCCCAGCAGGCCCTGGGTTCTCCCTCACCCCCATCTGTGGTGGGTGTGCAACTTCTGTCCCGGCCTCCATTGCCCAAGATACCAGTTGGCTCACAATGGCCACCGTGCCCCAATGTGTACTTCCTGTTTTGGGGCCTCTGGCCAGTGAACTCTGGAGACCAGAGTGCAGACAGTGGGAGCCCCAGATTTGTTTAAGCTGTTGAGAGCTCCTAGGAGACGTTACTGGTAGGAGGCAGTTGGGAAGGCTCCCATGGCCCTGGAGGCAGGCAGGCCCAGCCCCGAGCCCCAAGGTTACAGAGAGTGAGCCTGACAGTTAAGCAGCCTCAGGCGAGATGGGGGAGCCAGTCCAACACAGTGGGAGGAGTCTCTCCACATCTAGTCCTGTGTCTCATTCCTGGGAGAGTCGCATTGCAGGATCTGCTCAGTGTCCATCTTGTCACATCTGTCAAGTCCCAAGGCTCATGTTCCAGAGAGGCTGCCACAGAGCTGGAAATTCTGGGGTGTAGATCATTTGGCACCTGTAGCTGGTGAATTTCAGGTCTTGGATGGGATCCCAGCACCCCACCATTCTTGAGATAGGAGCTGAGTGATCCAACACCTTCTCATTTCTGCCATGTAGCATCCAGAGGGGTTAAGAATCTGGCCATCAGGATATCTCAAAGCATCTGGAGCTGGAGGGAGGAAACCAGGGTGGAGGCCAAGGGACTACTCAGAGGGCCAGACTGGCCCACATACACCTGCCCGAGGCCCAGCCACAGTTGCCCACTGGCCCCTAGCTGGTCTAGATGGCCTCAGAGTTTGGGGAGTCAGGAACAGGGTCTGCAAAAAAAAAGGAGAAGCAGAGTGAATGGGGGGCTACTCTGTTCTTCACCCCCCCAGCGCCACACCAGGAGACTGTGAGGACTCCAGGGAAGTGGGGAGTGAGGCTGATACTCTGCAGGTTGAGGGGAGGTCATGACCTTGCAGGCCATCATGCACTCACCCAGGGATGGGAAGAAGACATCCCCAGGGCCTGCTGGAGTCAGAGGAGTGCTGGGCTCAGAAAGCAGGTGGCGCCCAGACTCAGAAGGCTGCCGCTGGGCCATGTAGGACAATGGGGGCCTGGACTTCGCCTCTGGCATCCCCTGGGCAGGTAGAGAGACCTCAAAGCCTGGGTTTTCAATTCCTTGAGCGTTGCTGTCAGAGAATCAGAACCAAAAGTCATCTGTGCTGCCTGGGGTTTTGCACCTCTGCCCACCCCACCTGCCCTACTTCTCTGCTCCCTTCCCATCACCTGCCTTCCCACTCCAGGCCTCAGAGTGAGGATCCAGGGCCAGAGAGAAAAGGCCATGGTTGCACTCTCCCCCCTACCCTGAGCTGAAGACATCTGACTCCAGCTGCGTCCTATGGTCCGACCATCTGCCCTGGGCCCTGCCAGGAAGCCCAGGGTCAAAAGCACTTCCACAACACTGGCCTCAGGAATCTGGGAACAAGTTTCTCTTTGGTCAGTAGAGTCAATGGCATTAGGATTGAATGTCCCCACAGCTGGTCTGGAGCTGAGGGGAGAGGTTCTTTTCTTACCCTCTTCGGAATGGGACAACCTCTGAAGACCCCTCCAACCCTGAGACTCTAGTAGGATCACTAGCAGGACTTTCTGCAGCCTGTCTTGAAAATCATCCCTTTCAAACACCCAGAGGAGCTCTGGGTGTGGTGTTGCAGGTACCAGAGCCAGTTCCTGAGTGTGGCTCATTCCTGAGCATGCCCTCAGTGCCAGGCTACAATGCCAGCTTCTGCCCAGGGCACACCAGCACACACTCCCCTATCCACTCCATCCCCGACCTCCTGCCCCCTCTGAGCCCAGTCAGCCTCTGCCCCGTGGGCCCGCCTGACTCACAGCTTTGTCTTTGGAGTGCCCTGTAGGGAGGGGCTCCAGCTCCAGGTGCGCTGGCCTCTTTGCATGTTTCAGTGTTGGTGCCAGCTCAGCTGCTTCCTCCCCCTCCGCCACCCCAGCCCACTGACCACTAAGACCCAAAGGTGAGAGCACGGTTTATCCTACAGTAGAGGAGCTCAGCCTGCTGGGTGAGGGGTGGCAGGGAGAACAGCCAACCCGCACAGATATGTAGGCCTCAGTGGCAGGTGGCAGATGCTCTTCTAAGCAGCTGTGCTAGGCAGCTGAACAGGGCCCCTACTGCCCAGAAATATCTCTTTCCTGACATCTGGCCTAGGGCACAGGGAGGACCAGGGAGGCCATGTCTGTATTCTGACCCTGTCCTGGTACCAGAGACCAGGGAAGAAAGGGGAAAGGATCCTGGTGAAGGGGGGAGAGTCAATCTGTCCTGGCTGAAAGTTACCCCACCCCTTCTGCATTAACTTCCCCCACAGTTTGGATATAGACACTGCCCCACAGGGCCACAAGCCTTCGGAGGCAAAAGAAAGCCTGTCAAGCTTTGAGTCGGGGCAGGAGCAGCTGTAGGAGGTTTTTGAGAAGGTCTCCATGGGCCTTACCTGTCCATCCGCACCAGCTCCTGGGCACCTAGGGACAGACAGACAGAAAAGCTGGTCAAAAAAGGAAGGCTTCCCCAGATAACATAACATCCCTGCGCCTGCCTGCTGGCAGGTGTCCTCTGGGGAAGGGAAGTAAGCCCAGGCAGGGCTGTGCCTGGCCCTAGATCCCACACCTGTTATCTCAGGAGGCCCACACAGTGGCACTCTGTGTGTTTACCAGTGAGCGGCATGTCTGACCAGTGACAAGTGAAACTCCGGCTGCATTTTTCAAGTGTGTAGGACCAGGAGACCAAAGGCACCAATGCTTTCTCCTATAGCTTGACTTAGGTGGTATTAGACCTTCAGGATTTAAGCATCAACAAAGGCATGGCTCTTGAATTTGCTATTTCCTCTTTGGACGGTTGCCACAGTCTGGTCTTTATCCGTGATTTACTGGGTGGGAGTGTGGCCAGGTCAATTCCTGTTCAAGGGCCTCTCTGTCCCATCCTCCGTGTTGCATAACAGGGTGGCTTCAGAGTTGACATCTCTTAGAGCCTGAGACCCCATCACTTCTCAGCCATTCCATCACTTTCTGCTCATCCAAGCTGCTGCCACCCTGCCTCACTGTTGGTGTTCCCCACCCCCCAAACTGGACACCAGCCAAACGCCATGGCTCCAGCTTCCCTCTTTCTTGCAGCTCCCCATGTACTCCCACAGATCCTTCTCGTTTTTAAGAGCTTTACTGCTGCTAACTATGGGGAAACAGAGGATGGGGGAGGAGTGCAACAACAAAACACAAGGAAGTTGCACAAAACTTCCCGAAATCTCTGCAGTGTTGGAAACATGGCTACTGTTTACGGGGACTCCTGTGCTTCAGGTTTCATGTGGGTTCCCTACGGTCCCTCAGTTCATCCTCTCCATTCTTTGCGGTGAGGATTGGCAGTTCCACCTTAGAGCTGGGGAAACCAGCCTCCCTCTCATGCAGGATCGGTTTCCACACCCATTGGCCTCTGCAGCAGACTGCCCCCCACGGTGATCGCAGCCCTCTTTCTTTCTTTTTTCCTGAGTGGGGCTCATTCCTGAACTCACCCTTCGCACCAGGCCCCGGGCCATTCAGCCTTTGCCCTGTGGCCCGTCTCCTGGCATTTCCCAGGTGACTTCGGTTCCCTTAATTCCAGCAGCTGCTTCTCTTGAGTCTAGATCAAGGAAAATGACCCAAACCTCCGCTCCCTCTCCAGTTTGCGCCTGCTTTCTCTAGATCGTCCCCTCTGGCATCTCTCATGTCTGTCTCTAAAGACTTCAGTCATGCAACTCATTACTTCTTTTTGGAAAGGGTCGGGGGACTGGCTTCAAATATGCTTTTATTAGAGATAAGTTATTAACACCTTTCTGTTACTGCATATATTAAATTGAGGGATAAGATGCCATGAAGGGGGTGCCCATCACAGAAACGGGGTTCGTTTGGCATTTCAGAGGATGTGCTCAACATTGGTGATAGCGCAGCCCTGGTTGGCTCAGTGTACCCACTTGTTCCCTCTTTCAGGCCAGTTCTGCAGCATCCAGCTCATCTGTCCCTTCCTGGTCCCTTCATCTGGGAAGCCCTGAGAGGCGTCCCAGTGCATGGAGTAGGAGATACTGGAGGCTGACCCCGTTTCCCCGTGTCCTCAGCACACTCGCACAGTGCTCTGGCCTGGGGATGTCCCTCTCTGATTTTCCTTCCTCCTGATTTTCTGTCCTGGAACATGGGCAAGAGTCTTAGACGACCTCTGGGGACCCTGTGAGGAAGGCTGTGAGGCAACAAAAGCAGGAACAGCAGCACCTCCCCCACCCAACATCCTCTGCCTGGAATCTGTTTTCCAGTTCCTGTTCCCTGCTGGAGGCAGCACCGTAGTCTGGAGTAAGGGGACAGGACCGGCCTCTTTATCTGGAGCCGAGCCTAGCAGAGCAGGTCTCTCTCCTGCCCCTCACCCACCATCGTAGAAATGCTACGCAGATGAGCAGGAGCTGCTGGCTCCTTCCTGGTTGAGCCCCTGGGTTCCTCTTTCTGCTCCAACCACTTTAACTGCCCCACCCCCAACCTCAGGGTATTGTATAGGTAGGCTGTGGTGGGTTTTGTGAGATACGAATGTCCTGAAAGTAAGGGAGAGGGGCCTCAGCCCCTGAGTGACCCTCCGTGGAACTCCATGTTGGGCCCCCAGGAGAGAGGGGTGCGAGTTGTTACAGTCCGGCCAAAAGAAATCAGGTGTGAGCCAAAAGCCACCTGGTGACAAAGCAGTTCTCCCTCGGTTACCTTCTGCAACCAAGCAGAGGGAAAGGGGGGGAGGGGCAATGCAAGGGTCAAGGGCAGAGGAATCCCCACTATCTTGCTCCTGGAGGACTCAGACTGGCCAAGGCTATGGGTAAGGTCAAAAGAAAGCAAAGGGCACTGTCACCTGCAGAGGAGTGTGCAAAGGTGTCTGTTGCCTTGACTTGAAGCCTGGCTCCACCACTTACTTGCTGTGCAGTTCCTTAAGCACATTACTTAACCTCTCTGTGCCTCAGTATGCTCAGTTGTAAAATGGGACAATGGAAAGACCAAACCCTAAGAGTCATTATGCGGAACAAGTGAGAGAATGTATATAACAAGCTTTGCAGGGTACCGGGCACAGCAGCCTTGCCAGTTAGGGGTTGTTGGCTACGACATTCATGCTAATGAGCATTTTTTATTATATGGTGAGATTATACTCTCTAGAAAAAGCATGAGACAAAAGCTCTGAGTTTGAGTCCCAGCTCAGCTACTTACTAAGATAGGTAACATTTGGTTAATTATTTAATGCTGCAGATTTTAGGTTTCTCAGCTATAAAAGTAATTTATCCCCAAGATCCTTCCCAGTTATGATAATCCTAAAATCATTTTGCCCCAAATATTGCTATGCTAATAGCAAAACAAGCCCATCTATACATTAAAGCAGGTCCCCAACGGATCTCTGAGCAGCAGCATGTTTATAAACCAATTTGAACTGCTCCAGATGATGACTCACTCACCAACAGATATTTATTGAGTGCCAAAGCCAGCACTGCTTGGGGCTGGTGGGCACTCAGGCCCTGGAAATGGCATGTCTGAGTCCCCTCCTCTCTGCCATTGAGCTCAGCTCCCTGCTGGGCCTACAGTAGCTCCCATCTCTGGAACAGAGAGAACTTGCCCTGCCTCTTGCCTTTGCTAATCCCAGGGGCTAAACTGGCAGCTGGGGCAGGTCACTCACACCCCACACCCAGGAGGGCAGGGATACTCACGGCGGTTGGAGGCCACTTGTCTTTGCTTGTAGACCAGGAGCAGGATGAGGGGAAGGCAGAGGATGCCCACAATGCAGGCACCCGTAGCCAGGGCAGCAGCTGTGATGCCTGAAAGAGCAGAGAGGCAGCCAAGGTGAGGCCCCATTCCCACTATTCCTCCTGAGAAGGAAGCCCAGAGAGGGGAGGCCAGGCAGCAGAGGGGCCCACCTTCACCCAGGCCTCAGAGGGAGACTCTCAGTGACCTGCAGAGGCATGGAAGCTCCACGGACCCCCTTTCAAAGAAAGTCCCATGCCTTCTCCCCAAGTGGGCCCAGAGGACACAGAAGTGAGGCCAGGTGCTTATAGCTGAGGCAGCTCCAGGGAAGAGAGAGAAAGGGTCTTCAGCCAGCCACTGGGGCAGCTCAACTGCCCTGGGCCACAGGTTGTTACCTGAGAAGGTAGAGCAGGGCTTCACAGGCCCCATGCCACAGAGTTCAAGGTCAAATGGAGTCCAAGTGATGAAAAACTTTTGGAAAAAGGTAATGGCAATAGTTGCACAAGCTATGAACATAATTAATGTCACTGAATAATACACTTAAAAATGGTTAAAATGGCCAATTTTATGTTTTGCCACAAAAAAAAATAAACGAATGAAGTGCCACACGTATCTCCTTAGCTCCAGGGTGGAGCCTCTGGAAGTGATCTCATACTTCCAGTCATGGGGCAAGAACTAGAGAAACGGGAATCCTTATCTGATTTTTTTTTAACATTAAGTTTTTATTGATTTTAGAGAAAGGAAGGCGGGGAGAGAGAGAGAGAGAGAGAGACATCGATGTGCGAGAGAAACATCGATCAGTTGCCTCCCACACGTGCCCAGACAAGAGATCAAACCCGCCACATGGGCATGTGCCCTGACCGGGAATCGAACCTGCCACCTTTTGGTGTCGGGGATGATGCTCCAACCAGCTGAGCCACCTGGCCAGGGCCTTGGCTGACATTTTTAAATTTTAAACTTTCTAAATTACAAAAGTTTACTTTTTAAAAAATATTTTTAAGTTTCTTCCTCCGAAGAAGTAATCAGTGTCTACCTTTTTCTTGTGTATGGTTTAGATGTGTTTTCTGCATATACAGCATATATATGATGTGCCTTTCATGTGACAATTGCTTTTCCCGCTTAGCATAGCTTGGACATCTCTCTGTGTTGGCACAGAGATCTACTTCACTCTGCCTCGGGCTTTATCACGTGGCTCACCCAGAATGTACTGAAAGTTCCCTATGGTGGACGTGCAGGTTGCCTGCATTTTTCAACAAGCCAATAATGAAGCAGTGAACTCGTGTGTGCACCTTCGCTCACTCAGGCAGGCGCCTCTGTACATGATACCTAGCAATGAAAGTGCTGAGCCAGAGAGTATGTGCATTTTCTTTTCATCTGTTGCTAAACTGCCCTCTGAAAAGGTTGTATTGCTTTGCGGTCCCACCAATAGCCTGAGAGGCTTGCTTTATTTTAGTCTGTGCTGACTCCAGGGGTTAAGCTGGGAACAGACATGCCCTCAGAACCACAACCAGCGTAAACGCATTTCCTTCCCGATTTTAGCCTTTCCCAAAAGATGGGCCAGGGTAGCTTGTCACAGTGTCAGCTTGGCCCCAGGGAGCTTTGGGAAGGTGCGTGTGGGCTGCGGTCGCCACATTGCCTTTGCACTGTTTATTTGGAATGAGGGCTGTTTCTGTCTCATATTACTAAACAACCCAATGGTGTAAACAAGCTTTCAGGGTTGGTTCACACCCACCGCAGAAGAGAACAAACTGTTTTCAGGCACTTTAGAAGTACCCACTGGTGCAGGAACAGTGGCTATGCTCATTACAAAGCAAGTTCCACTTCACATTAAAGCAGGCTCCCCCACAGATCTTAGCGAGGCTGCATTTTGACATAGAATACTGAAAGTAAAAACATTCTGTAATTCAAGATGTTTGAGTACTTCTAAACCCCATCACAGGACCTTGTGGCTCTATCAGAGCAGTGGGCTGCAAAGCACTCTTTTCTAGCCATCAAAGCAGGTCTCCTCTGAATGATACTAATTAACTTTTGATGAGGTTAGTCAGCTACTCCTAATTCCTGCTCCGTTGGCCCAACCTCCCTGCCTGACTCCTGTCCCCAGACAAAGGTATCCCATCTGCAGCCCCTCTAGGGGATCAGGGCTTGGTTTGCTTACAACCTGGTCTGAGAGTTAAGGCTGCCACTAGGCAGGATTGGGGGGGGGGGCTTAAGGCAGGAGTTTGGTGACAGCTCTGTTGACCCAACTGCGCTCTGAGTCCGCGGGCTCCTCTGCAGAGCCTAGCCTCACTGCAGCTCCCCGCCCCTCCCCACAGCATAGCCAGTATTTGGGGGAGGGGAGGCTCCTGCTTAGTAGCCATCTAGAGCCAGGCTCATCCTGGGAAGCTGATCAGGCATTGGCAGAGGCAGCTGGCAGGCCAGCACCGAGGACTGTGCCAGGCCCTTACAGAGCAGGATGGGATGGGAGGGGCCTGCCAGTACCTGATGGGTGTTATAGAGGAGGGAGTTGGGCTGGGCTGCCAGGTTCCCCAGGGAGGGTGCTGGATAAAAGCAAACCAAAGCATTCTCCTATGTTGAAGGGTAGGGAGGTTGCTTCTAGAGGAGGGGAGATGGGCTGCCCAGCCCCCTTCCCTGGGGTCGGTGAGAAACCACAACCTCCTAGCAATCTGGGGCTCTTGGGGCACCAACTTCCTCAGTCTCTTTTCTTGTTACCTCCCCTGACCTCAAGCTGACTTGGGCTTTCAGATGATTTCATAGACTAGCTACCCTCCTACTTCCCAAAGACAACATTAGGAGACTGGGGTCACAGTTAGAGGAGGAAAACTCAAAGAGCTTCTTGGCTGGAAGCATTAGTAGCTGACCAGGTACCAAAGCTGCTGTGGGGCACCTGTCTTAGAACAGGGACTGGGACCTTTCCAAAGGTAAGTGACAGTGGAGGGCAGCACCCAGTGGCTAGCCCTGAGGCCCACTGAGTACCTGGATCACAAGGCAAATGTTTCTAAACCGTTAGAAAACAGGATGTGCCCACTGTCGGCTACCACCACTTGCCATCCTGCCTTGGCACAGGGCAATGGAGGAGTGGACTTCAGAAGCCAGGCCTAGAATTCCGCACTAGAAATATTACTAGCCAGCACTTAACAGCACTTACTCCGTGCCAGGCATGGTGCTTAGTGCTTTACATATAGAACTTCATGTCAGCCCCGTAACAACCTGGAAAGTGAGTACAATTATAATCATCTGTTTTACAGATGAGAAAATTAAGGCACAGAGGTTAAGCAGCTTGGCTGATTTCAGGGTCTGTGCTCGTAAGCACTTCACCATACTGCCCGTCACTAGAATGAACTCCACATTTTAAATTGAGTTCACATAACATCTAGACCTCTCACTTTGCTTGAAATCCTAATGGCTCTAGCAGCCCTGGGCCCCCCTCCTGTTGTGCAGTAGTTGAAACTACACTTACAGATTGGCAGCTGGGTGCTAGCCACAGTCTCTACCCTTCCCTACCCTACTAAATTATTCACCAGCTCCCTGGCCCTGTGGGCATTTGAACTCCGAATCACCTCCTTAGATAACATTGATTTGCACCCCTGTTAGTAGGAAAGGGACACACTTGCTCCCATTTCTCAGTGCACAAGTGGTCCCCAGAGAATGGAGATGCTGTCCAAACCCCCACACCCCACCCAAAAGTATAGCTGGGTTTCTTCTTATCTGAGACAACACCCACCATAGGGCCAAGATTCCGCCACAGCTGTAGTCTCCAGATCTCCAGAACCAAGAGTCTGGAAGGGGATTCCAGAGGTTGTCGAAGCCATCCTCCTGCTCTCAACAACTGGGAGAAGCACACATGTCCCTTTGGCCCTCAGGGAGCCAATTAACTGTGGACAGAGACTCAGGGAAATGGGGGCCAGGGTGAGGCTGCACATGGCCATGCATTAGAGAGGAAGGCAATGTTCAAACCTGAGAGCAGGGGTGCCCAGCAAAGGAAGCCTAACCCACTTTTGGCAGTCAAGTTCAAGGTTGTACCTTACCCTCTGGCTCTATCAGCTGGACTCCTAAGATTTCCCAAGTAACTTTGATCCCTTAATTCTAGTAGCTGCTTCTCTAGAGTCTAGATCAAGAAAAATGAACCCAATTTCAGCTCCCTCTCCATTCCGTACCTGCTTTCTCTAGCATCATCCCCTCTGGTATCTCTTGTCTCTGTCCCCAAGACTTAACTCATACAACTCACTTCAGAAAATTGGTGTTGACAGAGGGGAGGGCAGCCCAGTGCTCAGGCGGGGTTTGCACACTGAGAAGCAGGCGCTCTGGCATCTTTTTTGGCTCTGGGTCTGAGAGACTAGGAGCATGTCCCTTCACCTGCCTGAACCTGTTTCCCCATCGGTGAAATGGGGAAAGTGGTGGAAGTGATTGTCTCTAAGGGCGTTCTGCGGGAGCTTCTGCAGGAAGAAGTGGGACTGGGAGGTTGCTCAGAGTGGAAGGAGCAATGGGGAAGTAAACTCTCATGCACCCCACCAGGTGCAGCTCACCCATCCTGTACACAGGCACGCGTGTCTGCACAGTATTGAGACTGCTGCATGGGAAGGAAGGAGCCAGTCAGAGGCCCCTCTCCACCCTCACCAGAGAGTTTGCTGGTGGAGGAAGTAAGAACGGTAGTGGCTTGGTGCCGAATGACATGTGAGGTCTGCAGTGCGCAAGGAGACGGGCTTGAATTGAAGAGTTTCTTAACTCCATATGGGTCTGGCTCAAACCAAAACATGTGTTCTAATTTTGTTCCTGGCTTTTTTTTGGCTTAAAAAAAAAAAAAAAAAAGTAGTTTGAGTAGAAAATCACGGCAGCCTTTGGGTTGGGACTTGGCTGAGGCTGTAGTGGAGCAGCTCCCATTCCTGGCTTGGTCTTTGTACCCGTGCTCCTGGAGGGCAGAAAGAAGGTCTGTACTTTTGTATCTCGAGGGGCCTGGGCACAGGCTGGTCCACATGGATGCCCAAAAAATACTGATGGATAGAAGGCTGTGGAAGCCAAGACCCTCTCCTCAGAAGAGTGGGGCACTCCAAAGATGACTCCCCTTGGCCTGCTGTCTCCAGGCTGCTGGGCATTCTCACCTGGCCTCTGAGTGCCCAGGTGCCCCTTAGAGCAGTGTCCCCATACCCCATAGGGCACCTCTCTGGGCAAACAGCAGGGGGCTGTTACCCAGTGCGCTGCGCATCCCCCTGAGCGGGAAGAAGGTGAAGTGAGCGCAGTCGCAGTTGCACTACCCTTGTCGGCTGTGTGCACTTGGGCAAATCTGGGCCTCCCTTTCCATGTATATGAAGTGAAGATGGTGATGCCTGCTTCACTGTGTTCTCGTGAGAATCCACTGAGATATCAGTACTTCGAAGGATTTAGCACAGGGCCTGGCACATAGTAGGAGCTCCAGGAAGGTAGTTCCGTCCCCTTCCTGAGCCCCTCTCTCCTCCTTCCCCCAGGCACAGAACAAGGAAATTTTAAGTAGTTGACTGCCCCCAGCCCTCCAACCTTCCCATGTGGCAGAGGGCAGGTGGGGAGGAGGGGAGCCCACTAAAATCAAGCTCAGCAGCCTGTGGCACCCAGTACCTGTCACGGGGGCACCTGGCCAAAGGTCATTGCCAGGGTACAGGCTACCCAGGGAGTCAGGAGCAGGCGCTCTGGGAGCCTGCTTTCTCGGGTTTGGGGCCTTCGAAGGAGAGTGAGCAGCCCAATGGTCAGGTGAAGGAGGAAGCAAAAGGGAGGGCAGCGGCCGAGGAGGAGGAATGGGGGTTCCATGGGCTTGGGGTGATGAGGTCAGAGTTTAAGACAGGGTGTGGGTCCAGGAGAACAGAAAACCCAGAAGGGCAAGAGGATGGTCCCTTACTTTCGCTCTCCCTGGGGGAGGATGGGTATGCAATGCACTTGGACGGTGCTTCGTTGCCTGTGGGAGCAAAGAGAAGGGTTGTTAGGTGGGTGTGAGGCCAGGGAGGCTTGTCTAGGCTGGCATGCCCCTCTCCTGTCACAGCTAATCATGCTACTGTCCACTCAGTAGCACTGGCCTAGGTGGAACCTGCACACACGCACACAGGCATATTCTCCCTGCACAGCCGGGCATGCCCTGCCCATTCTCATGCCACCCCAGGAGCATGTGGACACCTGCCCATGCCCACACCTCTGTCCAGTCCAGTCCAGTTGCACTCTTACCTGGAGAGACACTCACATATACATATTCCCCCACAGCCATCTGACCATTCACGAACTCTCACCCCAGGTCACATATCATGGTCATGGTACCGTCGCGAGCAGTCACATTCCTAGCCCAGGTTCATGCACACTCTCCCATTAAAAAGCCTCACTGTCACAAACAGAGCCACATGCACCCTTCCTCTCCATCACACCCGGCTGACCAGAGGTACTTAAACACAGCTCCACACATGTGGCCACCCCATCTCACACACACCCAGAGTGCCACTGCCACCCATATAGAATCATACACCCTTCAGCACAATATCACACACAGCACCCCATCGGATACATGGCACCATACCCCCGCAGTCACACTGTCCTCTCTGCTTACCCTTGCACATGGGCACACGTGCCATCCCCACAGGGACACCACCCCCTAGGCTGTCCCGTGTCGGAAGTCCTCACCTCTCTGCACCTGCAGCTCCATGGCACCATGGACCCTCTGCTCTGAGTGGTGGTGCCTGATCTCCACCACGAGGCAGCAGTAGAGGCCGTCGTCCTGTGGGGTCAGGTGGAGCATGGTGATGGAGAAGTTGCCGTGGTGGTCAGAGATTGACTCTAGCCCATGGTGCCGGGCCAGATCCTGGCTGGTGTTGGCGGCCTGGTGGCCACTGTGGTGCAGGTGCAGATCCTGGAACGTGAGGTTGCGGATAGGCCGGCGATCGGAGCAGGCCTGCACCTCTCCCCGTGAACTGCGGTACCATGTCTTGTAGAAGGACACGTCGTGTCCTTTGGCCGCGGAGCCCAAGCCCACAATTCTGCAGGTGAGGGTGACGTTCTGCCCCTCAGGACACACGTACAAGGAATATGGTGTGGCGATCTTGAAGGCTGTCACCAGACCTGCTCAGAGAGATGAGAGCCTGTCACCTGCCTGAGCCAGTGCTACTCTCAGTGCCTACAGAGTGCAGAAGAACCTTGGCCTGGGCTCCAAAGATGCACGTTCCCCAGCCGCAGGTCCCGGGCAGGTCAGCTGACCTCCCTGAGCCTTCATTTATTCATGAACCCAGCTCCATCCCAGGCTTTGTGGAGGAGCCATGGGCGCTTCCCCAGCTGGGGGACCCCCCTACCCCAGGGATGCTGAGTGAGGAGTAGGAGAGACACCAGGCAGGTGGTTGTGAAGGGGCTGAAGGAGGGAAAGTTTGCGAACACAAGATTTGAGCTCTAATGCCATCTACAGACATAGGGAGGGCAGCTATTATTATTAGATGTTAGTGATATTTTCATTTTACTGGCATCTCGGGCATTTGTAGATCAGGAGACAAGGAAGGAGAGACTGGAAATCTGTACCAAATCCAAACAGGTATGACCTCTTCATTGCCATTGCCTGAACCCAAGGAAGCACCATTTCCTTCAGACACTCCTCCCCTGCCTTTAGAGCCTGGGACCCGCCTGCTGATCTGAAAACCTTGCCCAGTCGGGAGGGAGGCAGCCTGGTGTAGCTTTGCAATTGGAGTCCCGTAACTGTAAGTTACTTAAACTCAGAGCCTTGGACTCCTCATTTTAAAACAAAAATGAAAACATCTACCTGCTGGAGCTGAGGCAAGAATTAAAAATAATTTACAAGAAGTGCTCTGAAATGCCTGGCTGGGAGTTGGTGCTTGACGCATGGGAGCTAGGGGGGTCTCTGATTCATTTCAGCAATTGAAGAAAAGTAGTTCTGCACAATAGAATGGATAAGCAAGCTTCCTAGTCTTTTTCATTAAGCTGTGAATGACTGCTAACAGCTTGTGATTCAGTCTTGGAACCCTGCATATTGAAAGCAGAGTGTGAGGAGGTAGCAAAGCCACGGCCCCAAAGAATGTGGCTGCAAGGGCAGAGTTTTAGGCCCCAGAGGTAAGGAAGACAGAGCACACTAGAGCCTCCCAGACACTACCCACAAGTAAGAGGGAGCCGTGTCTGGGAGCCCCAGATTTAAAGAAAGTCACTGCCAAGGTGAACAGAGATTTCAGAACTTCTGTGGCAAAATGATGGTCTCCTTTTCAGGTAGAAATATAGAGGCCCAGAAAGAGAAAGTTGTTTGCCTGAAGTTTCAGAGGATATGAGCTCAGGACCTGGAGCATGGGGGCTTCAGGTAAAGCGGGGCCTAGTTAGAACTAGGAGAAGAAATAAACTGTATTGTGTGCCCTGCTAAGTGCTTTATGGGCATGTCTAACATCCCTATAAGATGGGTGTTGAGGTTTTTTCCTGTTTCACTGATAAGGAAACTCTGGCACAGAGATGTTAAGTAACTTACTGAAGATCACACAGCCAGTAACTGCAAGAGCCAGAATTAAGTTCAGGCAGTGCGACACTATACTGGGGGGGGGAATTTCAGAAATTGGCATTCTATGGGACACATCTAGTCTGTAGATATGTTTTATTTGACCCTCAATGTATTTTACATTTGTTTGAGATTGCCATCATTTAAAAACCAGGAATTTAATATGAAAATTCTGACTCTTACCTTCTTTGAAAATCAGAAAATTAACACAAAACCAGCTTTCCTACAAGGCTATCATCAGCTAGAGCTGAGTAGTAGCCTCCCATTTAGATGGTCCATTGATATCCCAGTTTGCCACAGTCCTCACTACTCCCTAATATTTGTCCCTCACCTGCTTCACTCACCATATTTGCTTGGCCCCATGAACATTTGAATTTGTGACCCATGAGTGTAGCTCCTTGGGCTAGCCAGTGAGGGACTCCACTGCCTAAGCCTATCACCCTACAGATGTGACCCTCAAGCTCAAAGGGGAGATGATCTACCCAAGGTCCCCAGCAGAAGTCTGGCAGAGTAGGCACTAACCAAGCCTCCTCCAACTGCAACCCATTGCTCTTACCTCCTCAGCAGACCTGATAGAAGAGGAGCTCCGTCAGGCTGTGCCCCTGACTGTATCCCTGCCAGCCTCAACTCCCCCTCATAGGCCTGTGCAGGGGAAGGGGGGGGTGACCTCAGAACTGGCTGTGCCAATAAATGGAGGTAGGGAGTGGTTAGGGAAAAGACCCTCCCAGGTGCTCCCAGGAAGAACAAAAACCTACTCACAGAGTGAGGGGTGGGGCTGAAATGTAGGCAAGGTGGAGCTAGCTTGGGGTGGGGTGGGGTGGGCAAGGTGGGAGCAAGCAGCAGGCCCTCCAATGGGGGCATCAGGCCCAGAGCCCTTAGGGTCCAAGCAGAGGTGCAAATGATAACAGAATTACCCAGACAACAGTGGGTGGGGCTTTTCAGCCCTAGAGACAATGTCCTTGAAAACCCACAGGGGGACACAGAGAGAACTGGGGTTCAGAGGCAGTGGGAGGAGGGGCATTGCTCAATCCCCAAACCCTCACACACCCCAGAAGAAGCTCTTCCCCTTTTAGAAAAAAGGAGAAGCTAGAATTCTGGTTTGGGGGGCAGCAGAGAGTGCTCAGTTTCAACAAGTCAGATAGGAGTGGGCTTGGGGTCCATAGGGTTTTGCCCCTAGGGGAGAGAAAGCATCCTACTTATTGTGTGGGAGACTCAAGCCAGATCAAGGTCCAGGGCAGCCTGTCCTTGGGAGGACACACAAGGGCACAGTGTTGGAAAGACAGTGCATGTGCCCCACCCCATCCAGAGCTGCGCATGCGCATGTGTTATCAGGGGATATATGTATTTATATAGCCCAGCTGGAATTATAATTATTTGGTGGGAGGATGTTGCTTATTGTCGTAAGCAGATCCTTTTGGACACCTGGGTCATTGTCAGAGACTTGGGAGAGTGGGTGGGGAGGAAGGCCCCTGGCTCCAGGGCGGCGGAGTTCATATAGGACAGGAAAATGGCCTGGGGCCTGAGCCTGTGCCCAAGGGGGAACCATCCAGTCATTGTGCTGCCCTTTGGCCCAGGCCCCTACCCACCACTGGGTAAGAAGGCAAAAGCTCCTGGGGGAAGAATGCTGGGAACCTGGAAAATTCCAAGTCTCAGGATTAAAACCTTGGCCTGGGCAGTCAGATCCTTGGGCCCCATCCCCACTTAGCCATGTCCCTACTGCATGTCCTTGGACAGGTGCAATTCTTCTCTGGACCTGCCTTTCTTCATCTTGAGAAGATTCCCCAAGTTCCTGGCACCCCTAGCTCTGAAACCCTGTAGCAGGAGGAAAGGGCTATCTCTCTTCAGGGCAGAGGAACAGGGCAAGAAATGGGCCACAGAGGTGATCACAGGTGTTTACCCTTGTGTTAGGATTTGCTGAACACTTTATACTCATCTCATTTAATTCTCATAACACCCCCTGATGTAGGTACTATTATCCCCATTTTAAAGATAAGGAAATGGACTCAGAGGAGTCAAGCAATTTGCCCAAGGCCACACAGCCCCATGTGGCTGAGCTGAGACCCACACCTTGGACACACCAGACTGCAGACAGGAAGAGGCCCCATGCCTCCATGGGACAGGACTGACATCTCATCCTCTAGCCTCTAAGAGTGAATTGGCCTTGAACTGACTCTGCTTTCCACACAACCATCCTTTCTCTGCCTCAGGCCAAATCTGAAAAAATATTTAGCCACACCCAGGACAGAAAGGCCATGGAGTACAGGGTTCCATAAGGGACATCTGCTCAGAATTTTGTTATGCTTCTGCCGCCTTCTAGCTGTGGGACCCTCAGCCACAGGTGTGCTCAGCCTCTGGTAAGAGGTTCTGTTTTAGTACAGGGGAAAGGACCTCTTATCTGACTTCATCTCTTTGTGACCTTCACCTCTTTCTACCCAGCTGGGGCCTCATGGAACTCTGTGAGTGTGCACGGGATGGGGGTGTGTGGGTGTGGACAGGCTTGTGTATTTTCCCTGATAGAGCATAAATTCAGCTCACAGTTGCTAAGGCAACGCCCCAGCCTTTGGAGGTGGGTCCCTATCTTAACTGGTTGTGTCGGAGGCCCCACCCAAAGGGCTGAACTCTGTCCAGCTGCTAGGGTTCCTAAGTAAACAGCTACTGATCGCCTGCTATCCTTGCCCTCAAAGGGGACCCAGACAGACATGGACCTGGTCTCCAGCTCCCTGCCAGGCCCTTTCCCCCAGGATAGTTCATGAAGGGTATAGGGAAAACCTAGGCTACTTCTTTATCAAGATACAGAGCACAGAGGGAAACAGAGGCAAGGACCAATCAGGACTGAGACTGCCAGAGCTAAGCTCCAGGATATGCCCCTGGGAGAGGGGCTGAGGGCCTGAAGTCGGCAGGTCCGCCCCTGGGGCTCTGTGACCAGCGAGGACAAAGGGCACCTCAGATGTGTTTATTGATACCTGCCCCCGCAGGAAGTGTCCATTCACATTGGACCAAGGAGTCCGGGAAGGGGAAGCCAGACTCTATTGGAGGAAGCCGCACTTCCAGCACCTTGGGAAAGCATCCATGCATCCGGGGCTGGAGGCTGGAGGCCACCTCGCCTCCCTGGGGAGGGCCTGGGCTGCTGGCCTGAGACCCTGCCAGTGGATGCTTCTCTGGATGACTCCTTCCCAGCTCCCCCAGGCCCTCTCTGAGGATGACTGTGTGCAACCCAGACTACCAGCTCCAGTCAGCTACCCTCAAGATCCTGTGCTGTGAAGACTTCCTAAGGTCCAGGTTCAAGTCTTTTTGCGCCCTACCCTCGGTGCAGGAGGCTAGGTGGGGTAGTAGCAGCTGGCGCTTTCTCTGTGCTGGGCGTCATTCTAATCACTTTCACAGGGATTCACTTATTCAGCCCTCCTCCATTTTACAGATGAGGAAGCTGAAGCACAGAGAGGTTAAGTAACTTGCACAGAATCTCTTGAAAAGTAAGTGGTGGTACTAGGATTTGAACCCAGTAGTCTGGCTCTGGAAGTCTGTTGTCATGGACTACCCTCTAGAGCAGGGGTGGGGAACATTCAGCCCGAGGGCCGGCCTTATACGGCCACAAAATCATTTAGTCTGGCCCTGCCAAGGCAACCCCAGGCGGGACTTGAAATTCAATAAATCTAGGAGCTTTTTTTCATAGCTCATTTTTAAGTTGATTTTTGTATGGCCTGGGAATGATGTTATAAATATACAAATGGTCCTTGGCAGAAAAATGGTTCCCCACCCCTGCTCTAGAATGTAGAGATAGCCAGGGACTGACAGGAGGTCCACCTCCTTGCTGTAGATGGACAACTTAGTGCCAGTGAGGCTGTGAGCTCCTTCCCCTGTCCCCCTGTGGTAATTGGGGTGGCTACTTGGCCCTAGCATAGGAGAGGACCCGGCCGGAGCACTATATTTATTTGGGGAAGGCAACAGAGGCTAAGAGAATTTGGGGCTGGAAAAGCCGAGCAAGGCCCTCTGAATGCACTGGCCTCTTTCCTTTCCTCCTGGAGAGCTGACCTGTCCTCTACCACCAGCTAATGCTCCTTACAGAGGTGAGACTGCTCCTGTGCTGATGGAGAGGAGCTGACAACACGGACAGCACAGGTAGTTTTCATTTTACCACATTAAGTACATTGAATCACACAGAGAGAAGGTTATTCCCTTTTCAGTTCTCCTTCAGTCCCGATTACATCAAAGTGAAAGTCCCAGTTCGATGCCAATATGTCTCCAAAACATCTGTCATTTGCTAAGCTCCTTTAGTTTTGTTTGGCTTTGGGGTTGTTTTTGTTTTGCTTTCTGCAAAGGATAGCAGGTTCCAGGCTCCCCAGGCTACAGTTTCTAATTAGAATTTAATACCCTTATTTGATCTTCCTATTATATACTTTTATGATTTTGTTCTATTTATGGCAAGTAATACTGGCTTCCCATTTATGGCAGTGATATAAAGTTTCCTTTTAAAATCTATTTACTTAAGTAAGAGAATGAGTGGATTTAAAGAAAAAATAAGTGTAATCATGTTGGGCAGACTCTGCCAAAATCCCAAAGGTGATGCGCCAATGGCCGAAGCTCAGAAAACGCTATTCCAGAACTACAGCCTCACTGAGACCATGTCACTGGCCTGCCCATGGCTCGCATCAAGGGGAAATGTGTGTTCATGGTCCCACAGTGATGAGCAGCAGAGGCAGGACTTGACCTCATGTCCCCATGGGGAATGAGATCCTTTGTAGGAAGGTTAAAGGAGTTGGGCTTGCTTGATCAGTAATTGCTGAATTACTCATGGGCATGAGTGGCCAGTCTTTCTCTCTGGGGATGGTCAGTCGAAACAAATCGGATGAGATAAAGATCAGTTGCAAGAAAGACCCCTCTGAGTCAAGCAAACCCTGAGTCCAACTTGCCTTGAAGTTGAAAAGTCGCCATTTCTGGGGAATTTTAGGAGAAGAATCCATAGGCACCTCCATGGACATTTCAGACTCTAAGTGCCTATGGGTGCTACAGGTGGCTAGATCCACCCTGTGTATCCTTCAGAACTCCAGGATTCTAGAGAGTCCAGTCCTAGTGAAATGAGTCAGTGTCTTCCCATGCCCTGGCCACTCTACGGGGCCCTGTAGGCAGCAAGGAGCTCAGATACAAAGCCATTGCCATGTGGCCTCCAGAAGCCAAGAAACAGCATAAACTACGCAGCATTCACCAGGTGCCAAGCACTATGTTCAGTGTTTGTGCACTGACTTGGCACAGCAGCTCTCTGAGGGAGGTACTATCATCACCCCTATTTTGCAAGATGAGGGAACTTGCTCAGAGATGTTGAGTAAACTTGTCGAAAGTCACAGAGCAGTAAATGGCATCTTGGGATTCAAACCTAGGTCTAACTGACTCCCAAAGCCAAACTGTTAAGTAGCAGAGCCGTACGGGAAGCCCTGGCATGCAGGGTAGGTACACACTGCAGGTCCCTTGCTTTGCTCCTACACAGGGTGCCAGTGGGTGTGCCTGAGCAGCTCAGGAGATCCCAGGTCCACCAGCAGCTGCATTGCCGATCCCCAGCTCACCTTCCCCTGGTGAGGTTAGACTGATCCTGGACGCATAGTTGGCCTAAAACCTGGGGCCTCAAGCTCAGTATGTATGGCTCAGTCAGTGCTGGTTGAAGGGGTCACTGCCAGGGGGCCCCATGTGTGTATGGGAGCCAGAGAGGTCAGGCCCCATCAGGGAACCTTTGCCCTGTAAGAGGAGAAACAGGAGCAGCCAGCCCAGCTCAGAGAAGGGCTCCCCAGAATTGTGGGATGCCCCTGGCATTGGGTAGATGTTCCCTCTTGCCAATGAGTCGGTCTGAACGCTGTTTCTCACTACCCCACGGCCTCTGGGAAGAGGGTCATGGATTTCCTAAGTGTTGACCATTGCTGCATCAGAGGCTTGCGCCATGGGGGTTACTCAACAGGGCCCTGCAGCTCTGTTTACCTTGAAGGGGAAGGTGGGTCTCTCCTCCCTGGCCCCAGTGCACTACCATGTGCTAGTCCCAGAGTCTGGGACTCCTAGGTCAGCCAATGAGGACATGGCAAGGGCAATACTTTCATAGGTCCTAGGAATGCCTATAGGGCAAGGAGAGGCTCAGCCACCCTGTGAGTCTGCTGGGTCCTGGTTCCCTAGGTGCCTCCTCCAGTCATGTCCCCATGAGCCAGACTCAGGAAAGGGGTATCTTCAAGTTTCCCTGGGTTCCTGAGCACCATACTCACCACCACCATTCTCCTGGGTGATGGCACAACCACAAAGCTAGTGAACAGGCCTGCACCAGCCACCTTCATCTGGCCTTCCCAAACATAAAGACTGACTTGAGCAATTCTGCCCAGGGCAACCTAGCACCTTAGCTCACTGGTAAGCAGGTCTTTCCAACTCACAGGCGCTCCTGACCACACCTACAACCAGGCCTCCCATCTGGCATCTATCTCCCTTGTACACTGTACCAGGCAGGAAGGTGAATATTCAGTAGTATGCCCATATTGCAGTTAAGAATGCTGAGTCTCGGAGCTGTTCAAAACTTAGAGACTGCTTTCTGTGGAAAGCTGCTTCACGTCCTGATTATCTCCCTGAGCTGGGCCCAGGAAGAGCTGGAGTACCAAGCTGTTTGAGTAGCCAAGACCCATGGCGGTAAAGGCTCCTGGCTATGTAGGCAATATGGAGTGAGGGGCTCTGAGTCTCTGCCCCTGGCTGCTCTGCAAGCTGGGTCTCTAAACCCTAGTTCTCTAGAACTCAGTTTCCCAAATTGGGACTGCTGAACAGAAAACAGCCCAGCCAGGGAGTGAAGGAGAGGGGTAAGAAAACTGAAGGGCCTCTCAGGGTCACTTGGAGAGGATGGGGCAGGGCAGGTGGAGCAAGGAGCTCCTTCCTGCCTGCCACCATCCCCTGCCCCTTTTGGAAGCCATGTCCTGACATGAGCTATGGCTCTGGTGCCAAGACTGCCCTCCAACCCCCAATCCCCGTCTCTCCAGGGTTGAGTATCCAGGCTGGAATTTAGGCAGCACTGTCTGTGGGCTCCCTCCTCCTTGTCAGAGGCCCAGACCAGTGTCCAAGTACTGAGATACCATGCTGCCTATTTTCCATGTCTCCTCCTGTCTCTTACCCTGTCCTTTCCCTCCTCTTTCCTTCTTCTCTAACCCACCCATTGGGTGTCTGTGCCAAGCTTCCAGCCTCCCTCCTGCCTCCCTCTGACTCCTTGCGTGACTCACACTTTCCCAGGGCCCTCCCCATAAAGTTTCGTTCCACAGGCTGCCTGCCGGCCTGCTCTTCCCTGGAAATCCAGCCTCTTCAGTTCTGGGCAGGCAAGAACTGGAGGCCAGGCTGTGGGTACTATGACCCCCACCACCACCACCACCACCAGGAGTTCCTGTGGCGTGGCCAGAATATCACCTGGAGCTGTCATAGTTTTCCTCTTGTCCAAAGAGGAAAGTGGCACCTCCTTGTGTAGGGCTTCTGTATTTGAGCTGAGGAAACTGAGGCCAGAAAGATGCCATAAGTTGCCCAAGGACACAGAGTGCACTCACAGCTGAGCTGGGAAAGTACCCCACGTGGGTCCCTGAGCTCAGCTTCTCAAGGATGCCAGGAACCAGCTGACCACTCAACTTTCAGCCATCAGTCCCTCAGGATAAAGACAAGATGGGCACCCATGTCTGGGAGTGGACCAGTGCCCACACTGTCCAGTGCCCAGCCAGGCTGAAGCAGGGGTGTCACCAGAGGACAGGGCACAGGCTGAGAGGACCACACCCCCTGCACCCTGTGGGATCCTGGAACCCCCAGGCGGGAGGGGCAGGGAGATGCCACAGGTGTCAGAAGCCAGTGCATTCACTAGAACACATTGGGGCTGTCCTCACAATGCTCATCTCCTGTTCTGCGGAAGCTGCTCTCACCCTGGGCTCTCCGGGCAAGGAAGTTGGATAGGCAGCTGCTTGGGCAGCTGTCAGAGCATAGAGAGGTGCCCACCTCGCAGCCAGGGCACTTGGCAGAGACCCTGCCCCCTGCTAAGCTGTCCCAGCAGCCTCCCTGAGGGAGCGGGGCACCCCATCCAGACTGCGACCCCCTCACCCAACCCACTCTGTTCTCCCGGGCTCTGTCACCTTACCTCGGGAGGCAGCCAGGAAGAGAGCGAGGAGCACAGGCCCCCAGCGCCGGCAGCCAGCCTCCGGGGCAGCGGGGAAGCCCATGTCACCGGCGGGCCTGGCCGAGCGGCTGGGTGGCCGGCCGAGCAGCGGCTGGGGCAGCCTAGCAGAAGCAGGGCTGTGGACACGCGGGGAGAACTCTTGGTGTGCACAGGGCAGGCTGCGCAGGCTAGGAAACTCCCCGCGAGTGAGCGAGAGCCAGCAAGTGAAAGCAGCGCCAGACAGCCGCCTGCTCAGCACCCGCCCCCACGCAGCGCCCCCAGGAGGCTGTGGCGGGCACTGCTTCCAAGTGCCCTGTGGGCGGGGCTTCCCGCTGACTGGCACCGTAGCGGAGCCAGCCGGTGTCCCAGCGAGTCAGCTCCACTTGATCTCCAGTTTAAAGCCTTTTCTACTCTTCCCCCATTCCTCTTGGGAAAGTGTTAGATATACAGAAACTCACCAGGGCAGGAAGCCCCGGGTGCCTAGCAAGGGGCAAAACTGGGAAAACAAGAACCTTGTCCCCAAGGTAACCTGTCCTCCCCCAGCATATCCCTAGACCTGTGGTTTAGACCCCCTGAGAGTTTCCTCCCTAAAGATAACATCTAGGCCTCAACTGTATTTGAGCTCCAGGCCCAGATAAGCAGCAAAACCAGACAGGTGGGATCCATGGCTGACTCAAGACCAGATACATTGACTTATGACCCCCCCTGGCACTAACCAATCAGTGGAGACCACGACCCTGAAAGAGCATCCCTGGGAAGCTGATGAATATTCTATTGAGACACTCCCCTGAGACCTCCTGCAAGATCCCTACCTGCAAGAAAAGGAAACACAAAGGGCTCCACCCTCACCAGGGGAGCTCACCTGTGCCATCTCCATTCCTCCGAGGGGACCCCAGGAGATTGGCAATGGGCAGCAGAATCTGTCCTGGGCTTACCCCCTGAACCTATCTCCAAGGCCCTGTTTCAGAGAGGATTAGTATTGTTGCACAGCCTGAGAAGTGTATCTATGTGTAACTTAGTCACCATGGGTTGTGTCTGCCCTTAGCCACCAGCCTTTGAGTTGTCTGGGGGCAGGGGCTTGTACCCTATATCCACCAGCCCAGCCCAGCCCGAGGCCTGGTATGTGATAGGCACTCCCAGTTGTGGAATGAATGAATGAAAAAAATCTAACTTTGGAGCAGACTTGACTGTAGATTCCAGAGCCTGCAGCACCCTGGTGCACATGCACACTGCACACAGACGTGGCACAGGGGCAGTAATACACAACAGGCTTGGCACATCCCTGCACTAGGACACACGTATTTGCGTGCGCAGCATCTGGTCGTGTGTCCCATAGAAAATCATCAGTGCTCCTCTCCCTGCAGGCCCCAACTTCCCTTCCCACTTTGCACTATCTCACTCCCTGTGCCTGGGCATCCTCAGGACACTGGCACGGACACACCCCCACTACCAGTGCCCTGCTCTTGCACCACACTCAGCACACTGGCATCACTGGCATCACTGGCATGTCTCTCTCCTCCAGATTCTTCTCATCCCTCAGGGCTCAACTCAAGTCCTTCACAAAATGCTCTGAACTTCTCCTGAGGGTCCCCCCTCCAGGCCTTATATCCACACTCCTTCAGCCATCACACCAGTCCTGGGGTTACCAACCAGTTGATCTCATCTGGGCTCATCTGCCCTTCTGAGTTAGACCATGAGCTTTTGGAGATGAGGGCCTCTCCTTGGTGTTCCTGAGTCCTTGGCACAGGACTGGGCATTGAGGTATTTAATGCACTCTTGTCTTAATGGGCAAACCGGTGAATAACTTAGTGATTTCCTAAATGGAAGAGTGGAGGTGACAGTGGCTAGGACCAGGGATTGGAAGAGAGGGAGGGCACAGCCATTGTACCAGTTTACCCCAGCTTGGCTGAAGCTTCAGGAGTTTTGCTGGCACATTAGGGATCTTGAGCTCACAGGCAGCTCCCAGGCTGGGCAGAGGACACAGCCAGAGTCCATCTGGGTCAGGAATCGTGGAAGTGGGACTCAAGAGTAGTCAGGAATTCTGGGTGCCCTAATCCAAGTCAGAGGCTCTCTGAGAGATCTCAGCCCTCACTCCTGGAGCAGGAAAGACTACAACAGAGAAAGGGTGGTTGCTGTGCTGTTACTAGATGACCTTGTGCAGGCCCAGTCCTCCTGGAGCCAGGGAATCTCCTTGGGATGGGAGGCCCAGAGACCACCAGGACATAACCAGGTCCTTGATCCTGATCCTGATCCTGATCCTGATCTTATAGCCCCACTTCAGAGACAGCCCAGGGCCCTTCCTGCTGTCAGAGTGTGAGCTCTTCCACCCTGAGAAGGTACAAAGCCAATTGAAGTGAGGTGGGTACTGATCCCTCTTTCCACCTTGGCCATTCTCTGGTAGAGGTGGGGTCCTTCAAGGCTTAGAACCTGGAGCACCTGCTCTCACCACCCTCCATTTCTTCCTGGCCTGACCTTGCCCAAACCACCCTTGAAACCAGACTCCCTCTGCCCCAAGGCCTAGAAGGTAGGTGCAGAGAGCCTGGGATTAGAGGGAGGGGAGCAACTTCCCTGCCAAGCCCTCCCCCAGAGGGCTAGAACACCTGAGCCTACCCATGATGCTCTCCTCCACTTCCTTCCTCCCCTCCACACTTCCCACCAGCTGAGCTTGCTGAGTTTGCGGCAGGGGGAGACGTGCAAGAATTGCTCAAGGTGTGAACATGGTCCAGAGTCTCAAGCACTGTTTTTGCAATGCTAGGTCAGAAAGGGCATTTTGGGGCACTAACTTCCTCCTTACTCAAGAGACCAGAGGGAGTCAGACCCACCCCCCTCCCAAGCTTAGGCCTGATCTCAGAGAGAAGAGGCTCCATTAGAACCTCCCAGTCCCAGCCCCTGCAGCCTGCAGGCTGCAGAATTGTTAGACCCACTTCCCGGAGTCTGGGAAAGTGGGGAAATGTCAGCATTGCCACCCCCATTGGAGAGGCTGGAATTTGTTCCCTTTCCTGCAAGGCGGTGCCCTTGTGCTGACAGAATGGTTCCTGTTAGTCAGGGTCCTAGCAGTAAAGAGATGACACACTCTGGGCTCAGGGCCTGTTACAGAGAGCTGGTGTAGCCCCTCAGACTAGCAACTGCAGGGAGCCGTTACCACTCACGTAGCCAAGAGGACAAGAAGAGGAAGTGAGGTGACTGGAGCCCCGAGAGAGCTGAGAGCTGGAGCTGTCACAGGGGCCACTCAGCAGGAGAAACACAGCCACTGGCAGGACTACAGTGAGGAAAGGAGGGAGTGGGGAAGAGAAGCCCGCCTCACCCTCCACCCTCCATGGCCCAACCCATCTGGAAGTTCGCAGAGGGACATCCTTCCAGATGGAGAAGCAGAAAATGGAGGGGGATGGGACGAGGCGCAGAGAATATCAGTACGTGGCTAACCCCGGTCTTCCGTGCTTGAGAAGTGCCTTACTGACCGTTTCTCCATGGTGCTGATGCTGAGTTCCAGTGGTCTAAATATTGCATGTGGTCCAGGGACCAAGCATCAGCCAGAAATGGCCAATCACAGGAGAGCATGTTACAGAAACTGTTCGTGCAGCAAAGCATGTTCCAGGAGCTTCCTTTTTCTCGGCTCAACAAATTCTGCCCATGGAATCGCCTGAAATCATCCTCCCTAAAAATGCTGGAAGTGGATATTTCTTGCATCTATGTGAACATGGGTGAGGCGTAAACAGTGTGTTGGGTTAAATACTTCACATTCTTGCCTTTTGCAATCTGGATGGAGGCCCAGGGTGAGTAAGGCCCTGGCCCAGGCAAAGCGATGGCCTTGAGGTGGTTACTAGGGTCCATCTTACATGCCAATTTTATTCATTTATTATTATTTTTTTTAATATATCTTTATTGATTTCAGAGAGAGGAAAGGAGAGGGAGAGATAGAAACATCAATGATGAGAGAGTCATTGATCGGCCACCTCCTGCACGCCCCTGACTGGGGATCGAGCCTGCCACCCGGGCATGTGCCCTGACCAGGAATCGAACCCCTATCACCTGGATCCTAGGTTGATGTTCAACCGCTGAGCCACGCCCAGCCGGGCTACATGCCAATTTCAATCACTTGGTCTCTGGGCTGGTAAGGATCCTGAAGTTACATCTGGCCTTGGCAGTGCCATGATTGATTAGTGATGTCTGCCATGGGCATGGACAGGGAAGTGGTGGCGCAATGCCATCTTGGACCTAAGCAGTTACCTAGGTGGCTTTGGTGGCGCCCCCGTGATTGCTTCCTCTACCAGCCTGTGACTTCTCTCCCTCGCCAGGGTGAACCACGCAGAGTGAGGTCAGCCTGGAAGAACGTCCAGCTGGCTCCGCCTCCGCCTCTCTAGCCAGGTGACCCAGGACCCATCTTCTCTTCCACAGGCCACCACTCACGTATACGTGACCATCGTGGACGAGAATGATAACGCCCCCGCGTTCCAGCAGCCCCACTATGAGATCTTACTGGATGAGGGCCCAGACACGGTCAATGCCAGCCTCATCACCGTCCAGGCGCAGGACCCGGACGAGGGGCCTAATGGCACCGTCACCTACGCCATCATTGCAGGCAACATCATCGACACTTTCCATATTGACAGACACACGGTCAGCAGCTGGTGACTGGGGCCTAAGAAGAGGGTCGGGTCAGCTAACAGGATTGGAGGGGAGCGCAGTGACACCATGGGGGTGGGGACAGAGCAAAGATGGGGTCTGAGAGGAAGCTGTGGGGGCAGCACTGCTGGATAGTGAAAACCTTGGGTGGGTGGCAACAAGCGTTTCCCATCATGGACAGGATGTCAGGGCCTACCTGCTGGGGTGGTCAGAGTGTCCCATGAAGGAGCTGGTCCCCAGGGTGACCTAGGCCCACTACCCATTGATCTACCCTTGTTCCTTCTGTGTATCCCCCAGGGTGTCATCAGTGCTGCCAAGGAGCTGGACTACGAGATCAGCCATGGCCGCTACACCCTGATCGTCACAGCCACAGACCAGTGCCCCATCTTGTCCCGCCGCCTCACCTCCACCACCACGGTGGGTGGGTGGGAGGGACACAGTCCCAACATGCGGGTGGGAGGTGGATGGAGCCCAGAATGCTCAAAAGGGGAAAAGTGGCAGGGAAAGATTGTCCAGGAGAAACACTTAAATCCAAGAGCCCCGTCCTGGTCTCAGCAACTCACCCAAACTTGCTGTGTGACTTTGAGGAAGTTGATGAACTTCTCTGTGTGGTCGCAGCTATCAGATAGATGACAACACCTGCCTTACTCCCCTTCATGGGAGGAGCACAAACTCTAGTCAAACCAGCAGAAGTTCATATCCCTGATCTTTCATTTCCTAGCTGTGTGGCTTTGGACAAGTCACTTAACCAACCTGAGCTTCACTTCCCTTCTCTATGAAAATGGGAAAATAAAAACCATTGCAGGGTGTGGGAGGAGCAAATGAGACCATGTCAAATGACCATAATATAGCAATAAATAGAAACTCAGAGCATCATTGTCAAAAATCTGAGTACGCCTATCAAACGGCTTCGGCAGTAACAATAACTCATCCATGCATAGCTTCAAAGGCCCCCACATCCATATCTCATCTGATTCTTGCATCAGCCCCATGAGGCAGGCTTATTGGGTCCAGTTTCCAGATGAGGAATCTGGGCCCAACACAAGGCTGGCTGAGGTGCGGCCCAGCTAAGCTTGTCCACCATCTCAGGTGCTTGTGAACGTGAATGACATCAACGACAACGTGCCCACCTTCCCCCGAGACTATGAGGGACCGTTTGATGTCACCGAGGGCCAGCCGGGGCCTAGAGTGTGGACCTTCCTGGCCTATGACCGGGACTCGGGCCCCAACGGGCAGGTGGAGTACAGCATCGTGGACGGAGACCCTCTGGGTGAGTGGGGCCTGAGCTGGGCAGTGGGGGCAGCTCAACCTGCGGGCCTTGTCACCACCACCCCCCTCCCACTCAGGAGCAGAATGAGAAAGGAGGCCCCAAGGCAGTGAGCCTCACCGCTGTGTGATTCTGCCCTCACTCTGGGCCTCAGTTTCCCCATCTAAAAGATGGTGAAAATAATCTCCCATAGATACGGTGAGAGCATTCTGAAATCGGTACAGAGGCTAGTAGCCACGGAGGGCCACAGACCCTTTGAGAATCAAATAGAAAATGCCCCTGTGTCATACCCAGAGAAGAGGTTCCAGGGTAGAAGAAGGACAGGCTTCCTTGCTCCAAACCTTCAGGACCCCCAAATACACACAGTACCGGATTTCTCTGCGCATCTCATCACCACCTGTCCATGGCCTCACAGCGGACAGTCAGAGCCCGATGGTAACCTCAGGATCACCAAGCACTACCCATGTGAGAATAAATGTGCCGTGGCCTAATGGTGTGCTGGAGCGGCTCACATGGTCATGATCTCTACTCCCCACATCTCTTCCCACCTCCTGCTTCAGTGACACCATGTTGGTAACTTGAAAAATTGGCAAGGGCTACAAATCAGAGCTGTTTTCTGGGAGAACTGGTTTAGCCACACACCACAGGTGAAGGGACAAGCTCCAGGCTACTCAGCTTCAAGGTCACCTTCCCACCATTGCAGCCTGAGTCTGGAAGGGCAACATCAGTGATGACAGGCTCATGTAAGCCCCACTAAGGTGTAGGAAGGAAAACAGCTGGGAAACAGGCCATGTCTACTTGAGCTTCCTGCCAACCCCAGCCTTCTCAGCTGCCTCTTCTGGTCAGACCCACTCCTTGGACACCCCTCCTTTCTTACATCTCATTCTCCCTGAAAGCCCCCCAGCTCCTTGAGGAGGCTGCCTAGGCTCCCTTTCAGAATGTCCCTAATGATACCAAGGGCTGCCATGGATCTAGCACACACAAGGTGGAACAGGCCTTGTCCAGCACCAGCACAACCCTGCAGTGGCACCTCTTTATTAGCCCATTTCTCAGATGAAGACATCAAGGCAAGACTCATTAACATGACCAAGAGCCCAAAGGAGTGAAATCAGGATGCAGACCTGTATATGACTGGATGGAAGCCTCTGCATTTAACCCCCCATCTCTGGAAGGAGTGGAGTGGAGTGGAGTGGAGTGGAGTGGAGTGGAGTGGAGTGGAGTGGAGTGGAGTGGAGTGGAGTGGTAGGGAGTTCAGGCCCCGGGTCAAGCTAAGGAGGATAACTTACTTCATGGGGGCCTTTAGCCTACTCACTTCCCCCATTAAGCTGACTTCTTAGGACTCTAGCCTGGCCCCCGCTCCCAGAGCCTCAGGCCTTGCTCCCCTGAGCCTTCAGAACCTCTTCCTTGCCTTCTTTTAAGGGTGTGGCTGGCTTTGGAGAGGGCAGGAGGCCATCTGCTTGCACATGGCCAGGGGCTGAGACAGGGCTGGGAAACTCCTAGAAGGGAATCCTCAGTTCTTTAGAGACCTTGAAGTATCAGGCTCAGGAAATCCTGCTTTAAGCTGTCTGCGGGGCTGCTGGGAGCGGAAGAACTGGTGGGAAACCCCAGCTGCAGGTGAGCCTTGAAGGGGAAGTTTTTTTAAATCAGAGCGGTAAGAACTGGGGGCCGGGAATGGTGAGGTAGGATGTGAAGGGGCAGGCAGAGAAAATTGTTGGAGAGCTTGGGCCTCTGTCCTTGCTGTGCCCTCATGTGTTATGTGTTCCTGAGCAGTCAGTGCCCCACTCTGGGCCTTTCCTCCCAGGTGTCGAAAGGGAAAGTGAGGGAAGTACCTTTCTCCCTGTTCCCCGTTGCTGGGGGAGTACATACAGGTAACCCCTTCTTCTTCACCCTCTCCCTACCTTCCTGACCCACCTTTCCTCCCCTTCTATCCAACTGGGCTCCCACTTACTCCCCTGGCTTCTTGCCGCTCTGCTCTTCTCCTCTACCCCCTCCCTGTTCTCACCCTCCTTCCTGAACCTCCCGCCCTGCTCAGCTCTGAGTGGTGTCTGGAAAGACCGCCAGTCCCATGGGATGCAGTAGGCCGAGACCCAGAGCGCTGGGTTGGAATCCTGGTCTGTTAACTTGCTGGGAGAGCTTAGACAAGTCATCCCATTTCATTTTCTGGTTTTGGCTCTTGTGTTGTATAAGTCCTTTATATATTTTGGATATTAACCCCTTATCAGATATATTATCTGCATATACTCTCATTCAGTAGGTTGCCTTTTCATTTTCTTGGATTCCTTTGCTGTGCAGAAGCCTTTTAGTTCGATGTGGTCCCACTTGTCTATTTTTGCTGTTGTCGCCTTTTGGTGTCAAATCCAAAAATTCATTGCCAAGACCAATGCCAAGGAGCTTACTGCCTATGTTTACTTCTAGGAGTTTTATGGTTTCAGATCTTACGCTCAAGTCCTTAATCCGTTTTGAGTTCATTTTTGTGTGTGGTGCGAGACAGTGGTTTCATTTCGTCCTTGTGCATGTGGCTGTCCTGTTTTCCCAGCACCACTTATTGTTCTTTCTTCATTGAATATTCTTGCTCCCTTGTCATAAATGACCGTATATGTGTGAGTTTATTTCTGGGCTCTCTCTTCAGTTCTGTTGACCTATGTCTGTTTTTATGCCAAAACCATATTGTTTTAATCACCTTAGTTTTGTAATATAGTTTGAAATTAGGGACCATGATGCCTGAAGCCCTATTCTTTCTCAAGGTTGCTTTGACTATTTGGGGTCTTTTGTTGTTCCATACAAATTTTAGAATTGTCTATTCTATTTCTATAAAATGCCACTGGAATTTTGATAGGGATTGCATTGAACCTGTAGATGGTTTGGGGTAGTATGGATTTTAACAATAGGAATTCTTCTCATCTATGAGCACAGAATATCTTCCATTCATTTGTGTCTTCAATATCTTTCTTATATCTTATGGTTTTCAATGTGCAGGTCTTTCACCTCCTTCGTTAATTCATTCCTAGGTATTTTATTCTTTTTGATGCAGTTGTAAATGTGATTGTTTTCTTACTTTCTCTTTTTGATAGCTCATCATTAGTGTATAGAAATGCAACAGATTTTTGTATATTGATTGTGTATCCTGCAAGTTTACTGAATCCCACTGTTTCAGTGTGACCATCTCCCCCAGAGTCCATCCCTAGCCTGCCCATGAGCCAGGGACGGAAACTGGCCTGGCATCTCAGGCACATCAGGGCGCGAGCAGGCCCAGGCCCACCTGCGCCCAGCAGTTATCTGTTCCCCTTCCTCCCACACTTCCCAGACCTTGGCAGGTCCCATGAGAATCTGAAGCTGGGGGCACTGGAGGACCCACACCCCAGGTGCCTCCCCTCCTGGCGAGTAAGATTTGCTAGAGCAAGTGGGAGAGGCCTGAGCTCTCCACTACCGTTGGCCATTCCCAGCTAACTCTGGCCTCTCCTGGGCTGCACCCAGGGGAGTTTTTGATCTCTCCTGTGGAGGGTGTGCTGCGGGTCCGGAAGGATGTGGAGCTGGACCGAGAAACCATTGCCTTCTATAACCTGACCATCTGCGCTCGTGACAGAGGGGTGCCCCCTCTCAGTTCCACGGTGAGTCTGGGGGCCCCATTCTACTGGCTTTATCTTGCTGCCCCTTGAACTCTCCACAGAGACTCCTGTAAATGCTGCCACCCCCGAGCCCAGAGTGGCCACGTGCTGCTCTGGAGCCAGTCCAGGCCCTCGGGGCCCCTAACAGACTCTTGAGTGCATCTTGGGGCTCACCCGTGGAGGCTGGCCCTGGGGCGTGGCAGCCATGGCCACCCAGAGATGTCCACCCACAGCAGCTCTCTGGGGAGGGAGGCTGCCCCGTGAGCGGGACCCTGCCCGTCACCGGTCTTTTCAGCTGGCTCTGCGCCGCCTCTGCCTTGTTACCTGTCCCGCTTCCCTCTTATCCTCATTTTCATCTCCTGCCTTTTGCATGATCACTTTCACCTTCCCCTTCCTCTGTCTCCTCCGGGATCACCAGGATCACCGCCTGCACCTTCCTGCCTCAGTCACCGCCCCTTCGCTACCGGCCCTCTCACCGGAGGGCTCCCTGACTGCCGTGTCCACCTAACCCTCTCCCTCTCCCTCCTCTCGGCCCCCCACACCCCCTTTTCTCCTTCACCTCTCCTTCGTCCCCTGGCATGCCCCAGATGCTGGTAGGGATTCGGGTGCTGGACATCAACGACAACGACCCCGTGCTGCTGAATCTCCCCATGAACGTCACCATCAGCGAGAACAGCCCCGTCTCCAGCTTCGTGGCCCACATCCTGGCCAGTGATGCCGACAGCGGGTGCAACGCACTCCTCACCTTTAACATCACCGCAGGCAACCGGGAGCGGGCCTTCTCCATCAATGCCACGGTAGGGTCTGAACTGACCCCGGGGTTCCTCAGGGGTTTTCCTAAAAGAAGACCCTGCCCTCGAGGCTTTTCTATGCTGCTGTCTGGTCCCCTTCTGGTTCCATTTCCTCCTCAAGCCTCCTTTCTCCACTGGGACTCGGAGTCTCTATGGGAGTATGGACTTTTAGATTCCCAGCTAAGCCATCTCTGGGGTCCCTGTCACCCCCCAGGCTTGTCATGTGCAAATATGGGGCCAGAGCCTCAGTACCACTTGGTTTGTACTAAGATGCCCCAGGAAGTCTTCATTTGACATCTTGGAATGTTACCAGCTGCTGGCACCATGGGGTTCTCAGAGGACCCATCCCCTTGAGACAGCAACACCTGAGCACTGGGGGGTCACTCTTGCCCTGGCGAGACCTTGCTGGTCCATTTAAGCCTTAGAGACCATCCCTTCCATGATTTAGGGAGGGATTCACAGTCACTGGTGAAGCACAGGCAGAGCAGGTGGGCAACTGTGGGCCAAGCTCAAAGTGGGGAACAGGTCGCTACTCAGCTCAACAACCGTCCTCATCCCAGTCAGGGGTCGTCACTGTGAACCGGCCACTGGACCGCGAGCGGATCCCAGAGTATAAGCTGACCATTTCTGTGAAGGACAACCCGGAGAACCCACGCATAGCCCGGAGGGTGAGGCTGGAGGGCACGGCATGGGGATGGGGGAAGCAGGGCCGGGTGCTTAAGACACACAGGCGGCCTGGCAGGAGGGTTGGATGCACAGGCCTTGGAGTGAGCAAGTGCTGGGTTCAAATCCCAGTTCTGCCTGTCAGTGGGTGTGTGACTCTGGCCAGTCAATTTCTCTCAGCCTCCATTCTCTTTTTCTTCTGCAAATTGGAAACCACACCTACCCCAAGGTTGCAGAGAGAACTTGAAGGAGCAAATATCTGTAAAGTTCTCAGCACAGTACCTGGCACATGGCCAACACTCAGGGAACTATCACCTTCTGCCCTCAAACCGCTGGCATTTGGGCGCACACCACAGTTGCGTGTGCATGTCACCCACATGCCTCACAGACACAACTCTGTGGTGCTGAAAGGGTTGCATTTTCCCTTAGAGGATGACTTTTCCCTCAAAAGTCAAAGAAATTGTTTCTCTTTACCAAGAAGAGGTGGATATTGCAAGCAAACTGTCCCTTTTGGGGGTGGGCTTCAGCCCTCCCAGCCCATGAGGTCTGGGGCAGGATCCTGACCGGGAGTCATTGGGTCTGGCTTGTGTCAGCGATGCTTCTGACTAGTTGCATGGCTCAGTCAAGGTGCTACCCTTTCTGGGCCTCAGTTTCCCCATCTGTATAGGCCAAGGAGACTTCAGGCTGGAGGTGCTTGTAAGCCATTGGCCTCTCTCATTCTGTGCTCCTCTCTTTCCTTCTCTCACTCCTCTCCCCTTCTTTTCTCTCCTGCTCTCGTGCCCTTCCTCTGCCTGTGCTGTGGGAGGGACTGGGCCACCCTGGGAAGCAGCAGCATTGAGTGATGGGAGTCAGGAGGCTTGGGAGCCAGCCCCACTCTGCTGCTAACTTGCTGTGCTGCTGAACAGTCACCTCTGGGCCTCGGTTTCCTTGACTCTCCAGTGGAGGTTCCAAGAGGTCAGAACTATGACTGGTTTTTGAAAAGCATGAAGTGCAGCCCTGGGTGAGAGTTTGGATGAATTCTAACGGGACATCAGGTAGGCCTGGAAGGTCTGAAAACCAACACTCATCTTCCTGCCTGCAGTCCTTTCTTACCATGAAAAAGACCTGATTAAATGCGGTTCACATCCATCCTCCTGTGAACTTCATAACAGCTCTGTGAAGGAGTTAAGATCCCATTTGCCAGACTGGAGAACTGAGGCCCAGCTAGGGGAAATTATTTGCTTAAGGCCACCTAGTGACCTGCTAGCACAGCAGGAACTTGAACCCAGGTCTCTGGACCCCTAATGTGGGCTTTTTAATCCCCCATCTCTGAGCTCTGATCCCCCTCTCAGCCTTCCTCCACTGGAGCGCTTTGCTAGAATATGGCCTACAGCCTGCCTCCCACCATGCCTCCCACAGGATTTTGACTTGCTGCTGATCTTTCTTGCGGACGAGAATGACAACCACCCCCTCTTCACTGAGAGCACCTACCAGGCAGAGGTGATGGAGAACTCGCCCGCTGGTAGGTGCTGGGCCCACCTGGGAACTCCTGCTGCTACCAGGCACCACCTGGGCCCCAGATGCCTGTGGACCCACCTTGTGCCTGAGGTGGGCCCCACTGAGGCCCGGCTGGGGAGGCAGCCTCACCACATAGCTGAACACAGCTGGCAGGTGCAAAGGGCTGTGGACGGAAGGGAGGGGAACAGCTCCAAGGGGCTGGCAGGCCTGGGCTTCCAGGCCTCTTAGGGACCACCAAAGAGGCCACAAGTCTGGTTGGAAGTGGTCATTTGTCCTCAAAGTGGCCTGAGAGCAGCCCCAATGCTCCCCAAGAGGAGCAGTTAAGTGTGAGGACTACCCAGGATGGGAGCAAGCCCACCCTCCCTCTTCCCTCCACCCCAGTAGCACAGGGCATCCTGGAGGCTTCTGGAAGCTTCAGGAGCATCTCTAATCATAGATGGGGGCCAGGGGGCCCTGTGTAGGCCAGCGTAGCTCTTTTCCCCAAACACATGCACTGACCAGTCAGTCTCACCTCCCTTCAGAGGGACAAATCTCCTTTTTACTGTCCCCCAAGCAGGTCCCTTCACTCTTCCTCCAGCCCCCAAGATTGGATTCTAACTCAGAAAGAGATGACCTGAGAAACTCCTTGTCTCTGGCTGCATATCCCCCTATACGACTTTGTTTCTTAATCCTTCCTGTGTATATGCTCACACATGTGCCAGTACATGTTCATGTCAAGGCATATGTGTGGACTTACATGCTTACACAGACACACATAGGCATGTGGGTGCCTACACAGTGCACTTCATGTGCAAATGTGCCCACCTGTAGAGACAGGTGCACAGCCAGGGGACACCGAGCCTGCGAGTGCTCCCGTGTGCGTGCTCGTGACCACAGGAACACAGCCCTGCACACACATGTGGATTGCTAATCATGTACAGCCAGACACCTGTATAAAGCATTGTGTACACACATGTGGACAGACTGGGAGGAGTGTGCGTACCTCGATAGGGCCCACACACAGGGAGGGGATGACAGGGAACTCCCAGACCCTCCCTCGGAGTGGCCAGCCTCAAAGGCTGCTGGGAAGGCAGGCGTGCTCCGGGCGGGCCGGAGGGGCTTGCTCACCACTGTTGTGTTTTCTCCCCAGCAGGGCTTTGAGGCCGCTCCCCAGGCATCTGCGTCAGTCTGCCAAGGCTGCCGCAGCCCGGCCCAGGGCCTCCCCACCCCGTCCGCCTCACCTCCCTCTCATCCATTGTCAGCCATGGCTCACCGGGAAGCGGGGGGCGGGGGCGGGGGCCGGGTTGGCCCTGCAGTGACCCCTCTTCCCCTGGTCCAGGGACCCCCCTTACGGTGCTCAACGGGCCCATCCTGGCCCTGGATGCAGACCTGGACGTCTATGCTGTGGTGACCTACCAGCTGCTGGGTGCCGAGAGTGGCCTCTTCGACATCGACAACAGCACGGGTGAGGCCTCTGCGCACCCCCCGCACCCCCAGCTTGGCTCCACGTCTCCCAGCTGGGGTGGGAGTGAGCCCACTGCTGGATCTAGGGCCTCCCTGCTCAGTGCTGGACTAGGACTCTATGGATTTCCCATTCCTCAGAGCTGGATTAGGGCCCCTGGGGGCCAGGTGAGAAGACCTAGGAGGAGGCTTGGGGACAACACAAGGGACCTGCTAGTGCATAAATTCCCAGCCAAGGCAGAGAGCCCCCAACCCACTCCCTCCACATCCCCAAGCCCAGGCCGGAGACTCAGGCCCCTAGTCAGCCAGAAACAGCCAAAGGTCTGTACTCAGAGCAGACCCAAAGCTCCCCAGAGGCCATGTCACATCAGTCTCGTCATAGACAATAGGCCAATTTGGTGACAGGTGACACCAAGGAGGGACATACTAGCACCTCCCTCGATAGAGCAGGTCAATCCTTCACCTTGGGTCACTCATCCCAGGCAGGACTCTGTAGAACTGCAGAGGGTACCTGGGGAGGGGACAACCCCAGGAAACTGGCACCTAGGGGATGTCCCTAAGCTTCGGTTGTTGACCTCTGGGGAAGAAAGTCATTTGTTGCTTTCTCTGCCCCTCTTTCATCTCTTCCCCACACTGTGCTGGGTCTTTCAATGTACCTCCTGGTTGGCTCTCGTCCCCTTTCCCCACTGCACCCCTTTTCCTTTGCATCTCTGGCTGGTCGCACTGGATGTCAGGCGTGGTGACAGTGAGGTCAGGTGTTGTCATTGACCGGGAGGCCTTCTCACCTCCCGTCTTGGAGCTGCTGCTGCTGGCTGAGGACATTGGGCTGCTCAACGGCACTGCTGACCTGATTGTCACCATCCTGGATGACAATGACAACTGGCCCACCTTTAGCCCTGATGCCCTCACCATCCACCTGCTGGAGAACTGCCCGCCAGGTAAGCAGGGTGCAGGGCACAGGCCCCGCCCCAGGCGGGAGCTGGCTGGTGGTCCTTGGGGATTAGAGCCTCCCAGGCTGGAGCAGAATTCACCTCCAGGGGGAGGACAGGCAGTGGGGTGGGTGGAGAGAGCCCCAGAGAGGGAGTCAGGAGACCCAGGTCCCCCTCGCTTCCCGTCTCTGATCCACAGTGTCTTGTCTGCAAAACAAGACTATTAAGAAACGTTCCTGGGTGAAAAGACTATTTTAAAGTCAAAATAGTATTAATGTGATTCCCATCAAAATCAAATAAGATTTTGAGGGTAAATTTGATTTAGAAAGTTATCTGGAAGAATGAGAACATTTTGAAAAATAAGTATAATAAAGCCAGATTTGCCCTACCTGATACTAAAACATATTACAGAACTACAGTATTTAAAACCATGAGACATGAGCAAAGCAGTCTGGGGCAAAGTAGCCCAGAAACAGACACCAGTAAGTTAAAGAATGTAATATTAATGTGATAAAGGACACAATGAGGCCAGTAGTGAAAACTAATTATTTAGTGTGCAAAACATCTATTAACATTTAGTGTAGATTCTTGCCCCATATAATACACCAAAATGAAAGCCAAAGACATTCTAAAGAAAAGATTAAAAAGTAGGAAACAGCCTGACCGGTGTCGCTCAGCGGCTGAGCATCGGCCTATGATCTAGGAGATCGTGGTTCGATTCCCGGCCAGGGCACATGCCCAGGGTTGCAGGTTCGATCCCCAGCAGGGGGTGTGCAGGAGGCAGCCCATCAGTGACTCCCTGTCATTGATGTTTCTCTCTCTCTCTCTCCCCCTCTCTCTGAAATCAATAAAGACACTTTTTAAAAAAGTAGAAAACATTAAAAAGTAAAAGAAAAGCATTAGGTGAATATTTATCTGACTTCAGGATAAGAAGGTTCTAAGCATACAAGAAACAGAAGAACTTAAAAAAGGAAAAATATTAAATTTCAGTGCCTGTACATTTAAACTTCTTTACTTCAAATAATTATAACCAATATTGAAAGGCAAACAACAAACAGAAAAAAGATATTTGTCACAAGTTATAATGATGTAATTTATATAAATTGACAGAAAAATGGGCAGATTCACACGAAAGGATATACAATTCACAGAAGATACAACTAATCATTAAATTATTAAAAAGTGTTCAATGCCACAAATAATCGAAGAATGTAAAATAAAATAACATACTGTTTTGCACAAAATTGCAAACATGAAAAGTATATAAAGGTATATGCTGGCAAGGCGGTGGTGAGAAGGGGTCCTTGTGGACCACCAACAAATGTATGTTATTGTGATGTTTTTAGAAGAAGCCACTGTGCTCAGCTACTCCCCATTTTCCCCTCAGGATTCTCAGTCCTTCAGGTCACAGCCACAGATGAGGACAGTGGCCTCAATGGGGAGCTAGTCTACCGAATAGAAGCCGGGGCCCAGGACCGCTTCCTCATCCACCCGGTCACGGGGGTCATCCGCGTGGGCAATGTCACCATTGACAGGGAGGAGCAGGAATCCTACAGGCTGACAGTGGTGGCCTCCGACCGGGGCACTGTTCCTCTCTCTGGCACGGCCATCATCACTATCCTTATCGATGATGTGAATGACTGTCGCCCCGAGTTCCTCAACCCCATCCAGACGGTGAGCGTGCTGGAGTCAGCCGAGCCGGGCACTGTCATTGCCAATGTCACAGCCATCGACCGTGACCTCAACCCAAAGCTGGAATACCACATCATCAGCATTGTGGCCAAGGACGACACCGACCGCCTGGTGCCCGACCAGGAGGACGCCTTTGCCGTGAATGTCAACACAGGTACAAGGGCCTGTTCCCCACTCCCCCCTCCCCCTCCTCCCTGCCCCAGTCTCTGCTCTCTGCTCTCCCCTATGACAGCACATCCTTCCCTCTTTTCTCTCTCTCCCTTTGCCCTTCCCGCTCTCCTTTCTCTTCTTCCTGGACCAGTTCCCTCTCAGTCTATCGGTGTTATATGAGAGTGCCCATCTCACCACCTCTTGCCAATATCAAATATTATAAAGTTTTTATGTTTATAATTTTCAAGGAAAGTGGTGCCTTGTTTTAATCGGCATTTCTTTAATAGTTAGTTGAATACTTTCTTCATATGTATATTGGCCATTTAAACCACCTGTAAGATACGTATATATATATACATATATATATGTGTATCTTTAATGATATATAAAGATCTTTAATGACTTTCTTACACTATCACAAAATAAAAAGAAATGTGGCTTATCTTTTATTATTTATGCAGTTTTTACAATTTTGATGTTTTACCATTTTCCCCAAAGTTCAGTTTTTTTGCTCCTCCAGGAGTTAGGGAAGGAATATGGGACTTCCCCACGTATGCTTCCTGGAAGGCTCAGAGGAGTGACAGAAAAACTAACACGGCTAATGCAAAATGCTACAAATTGCTACTTAGAGAAATGCATAGTAAAACGGCAATGAGATACCAGTTTTCCAAATGTGATTAGCAGATATTAGGATGCTGGACAATATTGAGTATTGGCGATTATGTGGGGACATCGGACCCCCTCATACACTACTTTAGGAGTTCAGACCAATTCCACCAACTAGATAGCAATTTAGCACAAAGTACACTTATACCTTATGACCCAGCAACTCTGCTCCTGGGTAGAATTTCCCAAGGAAACTCTCAGGTCAATAATGGTACTATCTGAGGATGTTCACTGCAGTGTTGGTGGCGGGAGTTGCAGGCCACCCATCCTTGGGAAATTGGAGACTAAAACATTGCGGGTGCGCACCATGTGATACCAGGCATCAGTTAGAAGCAACGGGTTAGACTCGCACAGAGTACCGTGGGTGGGCCTTAAAAATAAGTACTGAAAAGAGTGAGAAATAGGATGGGATATATATACCTCAACCCGTTTGCATTAAGTTAAAAGACATACAGACAAAACAATATGTGGTTTTCAATCCAATGGTCGCCCTAGAGGAGAAGGGAAGGGGCAGGGGTATTGGAATAAAAGGGAATAGGTGCATACATAAAACAAGAGGCGTGCCAGTGACCATAGTGCGCCATGAACTGAAGAGTGTGATTAACTCAGTCTGCATCAGAGGCCTGAAGAAAAAAAGCCAGGAAAACCATGAGCACTAGAAGTCACACAGGTTTATAAACCGTGTCCCAGGTTAGCCAAGTCCCGCTGCCGTGGCCGGTCAGGACCACGGAGAGCTGCTCCGGTCCCCTGCCCGCCTGGACGCTGTGCACACAGTCCCAGTGCCTCTGCCACTTTTCTCTTTTCTGTTCTTCCCTCTGACTGACACTCTCCTCTCTACTTTTCTTTCCAGTGTCTTCTCCGCCCCCTCTTGCTCTCCCCACCTGCCTTGCCCACCTTCCCTCCCCCTTCCTCTCCTGCCAAAGGGGCTCCCTCTTCCTCCCCGGCTTCCTTCCCTTCTGCCTCTTCCCCTCACAACCTCCCTCCCAAGCTTCCCTCCCTGGTCAGCTCTGAATCCCATCGCACCCCACTCCCCCCCCCCCCCCCGTGCCCTGCAGAGCTCCACCCCCTCTGCACCCCGAACTAACTGACGTTAACCCTCTTCTCTCTTCCTCACGGCTGGCAGGCCCGCAGGTTTGAGCTCTGTTTCTCTGTCACTGTCACTTCCCACCTCATCTCCTCTCTGCTTCGCCCCATTGCCATCTTCCATACCCACCCCCCCCCACCCTCCCCGTCCTGTGGGGCCAGGCCAAGGCCGTGCGTGGCCCAGCCTTTGCAGACTGAATGCAGCCACCCTCTCCCCATCCTCGCTCCCCAGCCTCGGGGACCGGGGAGCGAGAGTAGGAAGAGGAGGAGGAGGCGGCAGCGGCCCCGGGTAAGTGACCTCCCCGTGACTGGGGACCCGAAGAGGACAGAAGCCCAGCAGGGGGATCTGCCAAGGGCCAAGGGAATCCCAGAGACCTCCCAGTGCCTGAGAAGGAGACAGGAGGCTGGAGCCTAGGATGGGGCAGACGGGGGGTGGAGCCACCAGGTTCTCCGGAGGCGAGAGCCGAGAGGTCCCAGTGGGGCGGCCAGCGACTGGGGTAGGCAGGGCCTCGGGAGGCAGTGGGCAGGAGAGAAGGAGAGGACGCCCTGCCAGTTCTAACAGGGGCCGCGCTCCTTTCCCACCGTCAGTCCGTGTCACTCCCTGTGTAATGGAGACAGAGATGTAGTCCAGACCCTCCAGCCTGTTCCACCACTGTCCCCTCCAGAGAACCCCCTCAGTGGTTTAGCGGCCTTGAACTTCCTTTACACTTGATCTCTGAAGAATACAAGCATTCTTTAAATAGTGACAAAATACACATAACAAAGTTCACCGTCTCGACCATCTTCAAGTGTACAGTAGTGGTCAGTGTACTCACATTGTTGTGGAATACAAAGCATTTTTAAACAAGCAATTACATGTCATTCTCTATGTGCCAAGCCCTGTCCTAAGCCCTTTACACTCATTGAAATTGTTACCATCCCCAAAATAGCCCTAGGTGGTAGGTACTGTATTTATCCTGATTTTGCAGATGAGGAAACAGAGGTGCAGAGAGGTTAAATAAGTTGCCCAAGGTCACTGTCTAGAAAGCAGTGAGTGATTTGCCCCAACTCACAGGTGGCTGTGGTCTCATACCAACCAAAAATGAGACCAGCAAGTCCCACGTCCACTGGGGACCATTGCCCTCGGTGGGGATTGGGCGGGTTGGCCAAGAGGACCCCTGGGAGGCACAGATTTTAGAGGGTTCCCCTCGGGTTGAGCCTGACCTGATCTGGTCTACAGGGTCTGTAATGGTGAAGTCCCCCCTGAACCGGGAGCTGGTTGCCACCTATGAGGTCACTCTCTCGGTGATTGACAATGCCAGCGACCTACCAGAGCGCTCTGTCAGCGTGCCAAATGGTAAGGTTCCCCACAGGCATCTCCCATTGGTTATTCAGACTGATGAGGGCAGGAGGGGCAGGCTGAGAAGAGCAAAGGTGTCGCCCCAGGAAGGAAGCAGCAGACCCAGAGGGATGTAAAAGGTGGCAGCTACAGTGAGGCCTAGAGTGGCTGTGTGTCCCATTTGTTAGGTAGAGCTCAGCAGTGGGGGGTCCAGAAGCCCAGAATTGTGTGTGTTCATGAACCCCAAGGCCCAGAGTGGGAAGGAGGCTTGGTGGAGGCTGGACAGGAACTGAGAAAAGATAGGTTAAAGAGACTTAGGTTGGAATCCATTGTCAGAACTGGTAATGAGGTTGTGGCTGGGATGTGAGACAGAAACCTCAGATCTGATAGGAAGCCACAAGGTCATCCCAGAAGAAGAAAAGCACAAGGAAAGGTGATGGGAAGCCACAGATACCACATTGGGGTGCACAGGCACTACGGCAGAGGAGAGAGGGGAATGGGTGCTGCCTTCCACAGGCCGGCACAGGCCTCTTGCCTGCAGCCTGAGGCGTGAGCTGGAAGGGGCTGCTAGAGTCATGGATTTTGTTGGGGGGAAATGGAGAGCAGAAGGGGGATGTAGGAATAGGATAGCCTCAAGTGGCCTCTGCCATGAGACAGGATAGCTGCTGGGGTGGGGAAATAGGCCTGGCAGATATTGTCTGCTTGTCTTTACAGCCCAGAGGACCAAGTTTTCAGGAAGGAAGGTCAGACTTGTTCATCTCCTACATGTCCTACACTCAGAGGGCAGAGGGCTGGTTATATAGAGGGAATGACTCAGGAGACAGAAGGCTGAATCATGGAAAGGGCCTCCCTGGATAGGTTAGGAAACTAAGGCACAGTAGGGCCAGGGGCTCCACCAAGGTTACTCAGCCAGCTGGTAGACCCCAAGCCCCTTTTTTCTATGGAAGAATGAGACCATACTCAAGGAAAGTGTCATGTGCCATCACCCAAGGGTGGATTAAGCTTCAGGGATCTGAGGAGGGCTGTGGGATGCTGCCATCCTCTCCAGGCATAGCTGAGACTTAGGAAGGCCTGGCCCAGCCACATTGGTGCCCCTCACATCACCCTTACCCCCTGCCTTCACCCCAGCCAAGCTGACAGTCAACATCTTGGATGTCAATGACAACACGCCACGGTTCAAGCCCTTTGGGATCACCTACTACACAGAGAAGGTCCTGGAGGGGGCCACCCCAGGCACCACGCTCATCGCTGTAGCAGCCGTGGACCCCGACAAGGGCCTCAATGGGCTGATCACCTACAGCCTACTGGACCTGATGCCCCCAGGCTACGTTCAGCTGGAAGACTCCTCAGCGGGTATGTGGGACATCTGCCAGAGGACGGTTGGGGGCATGTGTGTGACCGTTTAACATCCAAGAGGGACCATAGCCCACTTCTTACCCTCCAGGTGTGGCCACACCATGGCCCCTCAGTGGACTGGGTCAGAGCCAATATGGCCAATGTTCCAGTCACTCCCAGATACTAGAGGAAAGGACAGAATGCTTTGTTCCTGGTTGAGATGGCCACTTTAAGGCCCTCTGGAAACCTGGGACACTCCGCCACCATCTCCACCACCCAAGCTTTCACTACAGTAGTCCCTTGGTATCAAAGGGGGATTGGTCTCAGGATCCCCCACAGATACCAAAATTCATAGATGCTCAAGTTCCAATAGTCAGCCCTCCGTCTATATCCACAGTTCCACATCCATAGGTTCAACCAACAGCAGATACAACAGATTGAAACCTGAGGATATGGAGGGCTGACAATATCAGTATCACTTAGGAAGCAAGGCCAAGAGGGAGTATCTCAGAGGAGGTCCTGGACATGTTGATGTTCATCTTTTGCCAGTTGCTCTCAGCCCCCTGACCTGCCACTAGGCAGTGCTGCCTGGCCACCCTCCTTCAGGGGACTACACCTGCCCCTCAGAGTTCTAGATCCTTCTCTTCATACTTTAGAGAGCTTTATAAGTGAGGAATGGCCAAAATGGCACTGGGTGTGCCTCTGTGTCTTAGGGAAGGTCATTGCCAACCGGACGGTGGACTATGAGGAAGTGCACTGGCTCAACTTTACTGTGAGGGCTGCAGACAATGGGTCCCCACCCAGGGCAGCTGAGATCCCTGTCTACCTGGAGATTGTGGACATCAATGACAACAACCCCATATTTGACGAGCCTTCCTACCAGGTGGGTGGCCAGGCCAATAAGTTGGGTCCAGGATCTGTGCCCATTCCTTGGGGCCTTTGGTCAACTTTCACTGCCACCCTTGCAGCCTCTAAGCCTCATGGGAGTGACTGCCCCATGAGCAGCTTGATGCCCTGGATTGTCTATATCAGTGAGTTCCTAGAGCAGGAGCATGGACCAGAGGACTGACATTGGCCTACTCTCTTCCCCCTGCCCATTGGGTCCCAGGAAGCCGTCTTTGAGGATGCGCCCGTGGGCACAGTCATCCTGACGGTCACTGCCACTGACGCTGACTCAGGCAACTTTGCCGTCATTGAGTACGGCCTCGTAGATGGAGAGGGCAAGTTTGCCATCAACCCCACTACGGTAAGTGGGCAATGAAGGGCGTGGGTTTGGGAGTGGGAAGTGGAAATGGCCCAGGGTCACAGGCCAAGAAGCCACCAAAAGTATTGCAGTTAATCCCCGTGTTTCTGGGCCCTGCCACCTGGAGATCTGTAGCCTCAAAGGTTTTTTTAGCCAAGTCAGCAAGCCCTGTTCTCAGAGTCCCAGACATCCTGTAGACTGAGCACACATGGAAGGAAGTGGCCAAAGTCTTTTGGAACTAGCTCTCTGTGGGACAAAAACTTCTCATATGTGTCCCTAGCAGACTAGGAAACTTGATTCAAGCCCATGTGACCACCTTTTGAAACTGTCAAAAGAGAGGCATAGGCGGCTCTGCAGAAAGTGAACACAGGGTTTGAGCACCTCCTGCATATGTGGTCCTATCCTCAGTGTACCCCTCATGTTCCCATGAGCCTCAGACTTGTGGGAGAGCAGAAACTCAAGAGAAAAGAGGGGTGATGGTTTCAGATGTATGTAAATGGGCTCAAAGCTGCTGTTTCTGCACAGAAAGATTCCTGTGGTCTGGGGGCGGTTGGTCAGACTGGGTCTTCCCCAGTTGCCGGGATGGAACTGGACTTTCCTTCCCACCGTCCTCCTCTGCCCACATCCCCCTGCGTTCTGCCCTCTCAGCAGCGTTCTGTTCTTCCTGCTCCATGTGAACGATCAGACATGCCCCTGGCCTGGCACTATGAACAACGAATGTTTATCTGGCTAGGTAGTAAGCTCCAGCCAGAGCTGTTATTCCATCTCCAGGTGGAGTGGGGTGGTGAGGGCAAGATTGAGAGCTCCATGGGGGCAGGGGCTATTGTCGTTTCTGTTCAGTGCTGCATCTCCAGAGCCCACAGTGGTGCATCTCCAGAGCCCACAGTGGTGCCTGGCACATGGTAGATGCTCAGTAAATACCTGTTAAATTGATGAAGGACCTGACTGCGCCCTCCTCCTATAGGGCGACATCTATGTGCTGTCCTCTCTGGACCGGGAGAAGAAGGACCACTATATCCTGACTGCCTTGGCCAAAGACAACCCTGGGGATATCGCCAGCAACCGTCGAGAAAATTCGGTGCAGGTGAGGGGTTCCAGGCTAGGCCAGGGACACCAGGGACTGGGGCTGTGGAAGCAGCAAGAAAAGCCTCTAGAGATTGACCACTGGAGAGCCACCTGGTCCCCTCAGAGATGTGGCAGGAAGGAAAAGGCAAGAGCTTAGCCAGGTGGGTCACAATGGCTGTGGCTGAGGGAGATGGGGACTGTAGCAGAAATCCCTGTGCCAAACCCCTGCTAAGGCAGCTACACATACCTGGGTGTAACCCAAATAAGCCTGGAGCTCCACGTGTCCCAGAGTCCCCACGGTGTCCCATTGAAAGAAACACAGTCCAGCAACTGAACATAATTATAAAGCAATTATCTTTATTTATGTTTATTAAAGAGCATTAATAAGGGATCAGACTCGCAACCCCAGGTCTAGCGTCCACACCGTTGCTCTGAGGCCAGTGACCCCTCTTCCCCATTTCTACCCCAAATCCTACTCCTTGAGGCTTTGCTTTTTCTCTCTCCCCCCTTCTTTCTGCCTTGTCCGGTCATGTCTTTCTGCTTTCAGTTCTCCCCACAATAACCTAATCATCCAAAAAACCTCTCCTGGGTGAGGAGGTGAGAAGCTGGGTGGGTACAGTCTGTCTAGCAGACGGGGGAGGGCTGGGGGCGCACACTCGCATCAGAATCCTGTCCTAGTCACAGAGCCAAGTGCTGCATGGGGAAGTGGGGGAAAGCACAGGATTCAGCCTCCCACAGTGAGGGGATGGGGTTGGAAAGTGCTTTGTGCACTGAAAGGGGCTCTTAAAATCACTGCTAGGAAAAGCTCTGGTGAGGATGCAGCCAGTCAGGGCCACAGCAGGGAGGGGAGAGGAGGGGCTCCTGGCCTGGCGTGTCCATACGATCCGCCCTAGGCTGCGGGGTCAGCAGAGAGAGCTAAGTCCCAGGCCAGGTACAAATCCCAGGCAAGAGGGGGCCTTCCAGGGGTGGAGGAATCACCATCCAGCGCTGCAGTCCAGAGGTTAGAGCGAGACGTACGCCGCTGAGGAAATGAGCAGAGAGCAGAGGAGGAGGGCGGGAGGGCTAGGACGCCGAGTACCTGGTAACCACCGTTTTAGCTGCCAGGCGTTTCCTCAGGCTGGGCGCTGTGCACATACCACCGCAACCTAGAACACGCCGTCATGGTGAGCCTCACAAGCCCCCAAGAGAGAAGATAGATTGTCCCCGAAGTACAACTAAGGAAACTGAGGGTCACGGGTTAAATAAATGGTTTGAGGTCAGACTCCAAGAGTACCTCGGGTGCTGTCCACCTCTGCTTACTCCTTTGTGACTGGCTCGCCTGAAGTAGCCCCCAGTATGCCCCTGACCTTTGACCTCAACCTCCCCCAGGTGGTGATTCAGGTGCTAGACGTCAATGACTGCCGGCCACAGTTCTCCAAGTCCCAGTACAGCACGAGTGTTTACGAGAACGAGCCAGCGGGTACCTCGGTCATCACCATGATGGCCACCGACCAGGATGAGGGCTCCAACGGGGAGCTGACCTACTCGCTTGAGGGCCCCGGCGAGGGTACGTGGCCTGCCCCCCACCCGTGGTGCCGTGGGGCATGGAGATGGGAGGGGCGGGTTGCCGTGGGAAGGATGTCTCAGCCAGAGACGTGCTCTGCTCTCCGCCCCACCTGCAGAGGCCTTCCACGTGGACCTGGACTCGGGCCTGGTGACCACAAAGCGGCCATTGCATTCCTACGAGAGGTTCAACCTGACCGTGGTGGCCACAGATGGTGGAGAGCCCCCACTCTGGGGCACAACCATGCTCCTGGTGGAGGTCATTGACGTCAATGACAACCGCCCTGTCTTTGTGCGCCCCCCCAACGGCACCATCCTCCACATCAAAGAGGTACGGCTGTCTCCCGGGGCGTCCTGCCTACCAACGTGCCTCTTCCAATGTCCAGCCCGCTTCACCCTACAAGCAGCTGTGCCCGGGAGAGTGAAAGGGCAGGCCCCCAATGTGAAGGTGGGGAAACTGAGGCCAGAGACGGGAACAGACTTATTCAGTGGTGCACAGGGCAGTACTGAACAATGGCCAGTAATATGGGCTGTGTCAGCAAAAGGTCTTGGGTTCAAGTCTAATTCTTATCACTGACCAGCCAAATTACCTTGAGCAAGTGACTTCTCTGAGTTTGTTTTTTCTCTGCAGTATGGGACTAATAATAGTACATGCTCCATCTCTTGCTCTTAGATGTCTGCCAAGAAGGACAGTCTCCCCAGAACCCACTTCCCCCATACTTGTCTCAAAATAAACATACAGGCCCCTCCCATCTGTCTGTTTTTCCTGCTGATACCAAAGCGGAGACAGTCTGAGAGTTGAGGATGGGCATCAAAATAAGAAGCAAGCGGAGTGGCTGAGTGAGCTCCTGGAAACTCTCCAGCCCTTTCATTCCTAGCCCTAAATTGCCTTGTAAAGATAGAGAAGTCTTCCTCTGTCTCCTACCCTTCCCCTCCTTCCTCTCAGCACCCAGGCCCAAAATGCTCCTTGGTGGTGCACTTGGGGTGTCTCCCACTTGTTCTTTGCTCCCCAAACTTCAGCATGCCTCTGTGTCTCAGAAGGTCAGCATTACGTTCTTCTTGTCACTCTGTCTCCTCTTTGAGGTGCCCTGGAAGAAATTTCTGCCAGGGCTGAGCCCGAGGAAACACTGTGCTTTTATATTGTGATTTGCTTTAACCTGTGTCTATTGTAATGATTGAGTGGTCCTCTTTGCTTTGCCCACTAGGGGGCTCAGAGTGTTTAGCCCACCGTGAATGGCCCTGCAGGGTCTTGGCACTCACACCCTGCCTCCCATCCCTCAATTCCCATCTTCCTACCAGCAATTTATTTTCTCTACCCTGATTTTTAAAGCTTTTTTCCACTCTTACTATAATTTATGCTTTTCTGTAAACTGCCTTAGGAATGAGGCAGGGTATAAATTTATTATAATCTAGTTATTTTCCACACCAAAGGCCCTGTTTACTAACCTTTTCCCTTCAAGGGTCCCATATTTTGAAAGATTCATGTCTCCCAAACAACCAGCATTTGTTAATTACCTGTTTGTCATCCCGCTTTCTATTAATTAGCTGTAACTACCATTCAGTTTTCGATTGTCATGATCAATGAGATAAACAGTGAAACCATGCTAAGCTAGTAATTTTTCAACTCAAAGAAACTTGTTCTTTTGTTTGTGCCCTGAGCAGCTTTATCCTTCGTGGGCCAATGTATGACATCAGTTAGGTTTTTTGATATCTTAGACTTAAGGGATTCAGGAGACTCAGAGAGGCGAAGTGGTATGTCCAGGTCACATGGTATTAGTAACAGACTAGAACCCAAGTGTCCAGTGGGCTTCCACCGTGTCACCCTACCTGCCTGTCCCTGATTTTCAGGTACCCCATTGAGTGGATGGTGTTGTCTGGGGACACCTAGAGCTTCTGTGATTGGGGTAGCTGAAAGCAAGGCAGACCCAGGAACAGAGGGTGGCTGTGGCCTCGGCTTTTGGATCCCTCTTGTAAACCTTAGCATGCAATGGGGTAGGAGGGATGAGGGTAGCCCCTGGAAGGGCTCTCACCCTAAGAGAGTTTGGAGCATGGCGGATCCCAGGCTGAACCATCAATGGGCGGTGGCCTTGGCTAGGGTTGGGGTGAGGGGATGTTGTAGCAGATGCTTAGACTACAGGAAAGTCCAGCCAAGCAGGCAGCCATTTCCTATGGATGCTGAAAGGTGGCAGGGACATTGTGCTACAGGAGGAGAAAGAATGAGAGCTCTGTGGGCGCCTGGGAGCTAGGTTCTCCCAGATGCCCCGGAGCCTCTCTCCCATGCCCTCTGCAGGAGATCCCTCTGCGCTCCAACGTGTACGAGGTCTACGCCACAGACCAGGATGAGGGCCTCAATGGGGCCGTGCGCTACAGCTTCCTGAAGACCACGGGCAACCGGGACTGGGAGTACTTCACCATCGACGCGGTCAGCGGCCTCATCCAGACGGCGCAGCGCCTGGACCGGGAGAAGCAGGCCCTGTACAGCGTAAGGGGCGGCGCCCAGCTCAAGGGCGAGGGTCGAGGGTTGAGGGAGGGGCCTTCTTCCGGATGCAGGGCCACCACCCCCCCGCCTAGAATGTCTTCCAGGGTGGTGACCTGGTCCACCGGAGTGCCCTCCTGGGGCCTCCTCTGACTGTGTGCCTCTACCTCCAGCTCATCCTAGTGGCGAGCGACCTGGGCCAGCCAGTGCCATATGAGACCATGCAGCCGCTACAGGTGGTCCTGGATGACATCGATGACAACGAGCCCCTCTTCCTAAGGCCTCCAGTGAGCTCTCACCTATCCCCTTGCACGGGTCTCGCCCACACAGGAACTCCCTGCCTGCAAGCACACACGTGCATATACTCCCCTGTGCACCCTTTACCATATACACACGTGGTTGCAGTTGGAAACCTGCATATACTTCATAGAACAAATATTGAGCAACTGCTATTTCAAAGCACTACCTAGCTGTCAAAAAAGCAGACAAAAATGCCTGGCTCCTGGAGCTGACATTCTCCTGATTGCGCACACTGTACACAGGAAGCCTGAAAGTCAGTTCTGCTTTACTGAGTTGGGGCTGAGCCCCTCCTGTGGACTCAAGACTCCTTGACGTGGTGGGCTTTCCTTCTCATGTGCACATGGGATATGCTGTTCCCTGGAGACTCTATATGAGTGTGCACACTCATGCATATGAGACAGTGTGACCCCGTTTAAACATCCATTAAGGTGCTGGGATACTTTAGAGTACATGCCAAGTCCAACCCTGCCCTCACAGAGGATGTCACTAGGTGACATCAGGGCAGAACTGGGACCAGCCTTTCCTCCCTTGAGGTTATAGCCATTCTGCTCATCCCATAAGGTGTGGACAGTAAACTACCTCAGCACCCACAGAGGTCCTGCCTAGGGCGCTCTGGCAGGAGCTGGAAGCTCGGGCCTTCCCTTGACCTCCTGTAATGAGATTCCCCTATCGCCTGCAGAAAGGCAGCCCTCAGTACCAGTTGCTGACAGTGCCCGAGCACTCACCACGTGGCACCCTCGTAGGCAATGTGACAGGCGCTGTGGACGCAGATGAGGGCTCCAACGCCATCGTGTACTACTTCATCGCAGGTAGGGCCTGATGGGACTCGTGCCCGCTGAAGATGACCCCAATATGCCCTGCTCTGGCCCTGCCCCCTCACCCTGTGCCATGGTCCCACCTTCAGCTGGGAACGAAGAGAAGAACTTCCATCTTCAGCCTGATGGGCGTCTGCTGGTGCTGAAGGACCTGGATCGGGAGCGAGAAGCTCTCTTCTCCTTCATTGTCAAGGCCTCAAGCAATCGCAGCTGGACACCTCCCCGTGGTCCCACACCCGACCTGGACCTGCTCACTGACCTCACCCTGCAGGAGGTGCGCGTTGTGCTAGAGGACATCAACGACCAGCCACCGCGCTTCACCAAGGCTGAGTACACTGCAGGTGCAGCGACGAGCCTGGGCGCGGGGTGTGGGGCGGCCCCTGCCCTACCACTTACACATTCCTGCCCGTTCCTGCAGGAGTGGCCACTGACGCCAAGATGGGCTCGGAGCTAATCCAGGTGCTGGCCCTGGATGCAGACATTGGCAACAACAGCCTGGTCTTCTACAGCATCCTGGCCATTCACTACTTCCGGGCCTTTGCCAATGACTCTGAGGACGTGGGCCAGGTCTTCACCATGGGTAAGGGGCCTGGTCACACATGGGTGGCCTCCAGCCAAGACCTCCGTCACTGCATGGAATGTAGTCTGGAAGAGATGGGGTGGTCTGTTTGGGCACCACAGAGTATGGCTGCCAGCCAGCCAGCCATGGTAGTCCTTCCATTCATTCACCTGTCCATTTATCACTCGTCTGATCAGACAGTCAGCTATCATTCATTAATCCTTTTATTTAATCACCTATCTATATCTATCCACCCACTTCCTTTTTTTCTTTCTCTTCCCATTTCTTCCTGCATCCTTTATTTATGTGTCCATCCATCTGTTCATCCACCCACCCACCTACCTTCCCATTCTCCTTCCCATTCTCCTTCCCATTCTCCTTCCCATTCTCCTTTCCATATATCCACCCTACTGTCCATTTAGGCACCCCCCCCCCCCCCCATGTTAGGCACTGTGCGAGGCTCTGGGGAGCCAGAAGCCAAAGAGCGTACTCGTACCTACAAGTGTGCATGTCTGTCTGTGTACTTCCCTGTGTGGGTGGCTGAGCCTCTCTGGGTAAGGTTCTAGAAGGTGTCCCAGTGGATGTCCCATTTACCTTCCTTCCAGCCCCAACGCCTTCCCTGCTCTTCCCTGCCTGTATGGAGTCATTCCAGACTTCTCAGCCTGCATTCAAGGCTCACCGGGTCTGCCTCCTAATCCCACTTTCTGGCCTCCATCTCCCTACTTCCCTTAACGGCCCTGTGCCCGTCAGCTGACCTGCTCTCTGTTCCTTCAGCCTGCTCTGCACCGCCCTCTCCTGGGCCTTTGGTCGGTTTTTCACTTCCTGGATAACCATCCTGACCTTCACCTCTGCCTTCAGATATGCTTCCCCCAACTGTCCTTCACTGTCTAATTCAGCCCTGGCCAGGTGGCTCAGTTGGTTGGAGTGTCATTCCATACACCGAAAGGTTGTGGGTTCAATTCCTGGTCAGGGCACATACCTAGGTTGTGGGTCTGATTCCCAGTTGAGGTGCATACGGGAGGCTACCGATAGATGTTTCTCTCTTACGTTGGCATTTCTCTCTCCCTCCCTCCCTTCCTCTCTCTAAAATCAAATATATGTGTGTGTGTGTGTGTGTGTAGATAGATAGATGATAGATAGATAGATAGATAATAATAATAATAATATATGTGTGTGTGTATTCTCAGGTGAGGATTTAAAAAAATCTAGTTCATATGCCACCTTCTCCAATCACACTACCAGACACCACCCCTTTGTCCTCTGAGCTCCAACTGCTCTTATTTTAATAAACAAATGCAGAGGGGCTAAGTAGCAAAAGGTCACACAGCTAGGAAGTAGCAAATTTAAACCCATATCTATTGTCTTCTAAGAGAAGACTGGGCTGTACCTCCTGTGGTCATCTCTCTACTGTCAAATTCTGAAGTGTGTGTGTGAGAGAGACAGACACTAAGGAGACTCAGAAGGACCCCAGCAGGGGACACCAGATGCCTAGACTCATCCTTAGGCCAGCATACCCCACAGTTGTTTTGTTTAATGTGCAGAATGTTTTAATAAAAACTTAGGTCAATAGTTAGAAATCAGGAGAGTTCACTAGAAATCTATAGAAGAGGTGTAGGTCTGGCAGCACAGGCTGCCCCCCCGGCCACACACACGCAGTAGCCAAGCTGAGGCAGGTGCTGGGCTCTGCAGTCATCTGGGTCCCCAGTTGCCGCAGGCCTATGCTGCCTCCCCAGAAGTGTGTCACCTGCCCCTGGACGTCGCCCCTGCCCCCGGGGATTCTGGGGCACTGGGCAGCCCCTGAGCTGTTTCCCACCCGTGGCCTCTTCCTGCAGGGAGTGTAGACGGCATCCTGCGCACCTTTGACCTCTTCATGGCCTACAGCCCCGGCTACTTTGTAGTGGACATTGTGGCCCGGGACCTGGCAGGCCACAATGACACAGCTATCATCGGCATCTACATCCTGAGGGATGACCAGCGCGTCAAGATCGTCATTAATGAGATCCCCGACCGTGTGCGTGGCTTTGAGGAGGAGTTCATCCGCCTGCTCTCCAACATCACCGGTGCCATTGTCAACACCGACGACGTGCAGGTGCCCACAGAACCCACCCTGGGGCTGAGGGCAGTGGAGGGAGAAGGGGGACTAGGCCACAAGGAGGGACAGGGCATTGTGGAGAGGTCGGGGGCATGAAAAGGGTATATGCCCCCTCAGTCATTTTCTACCTGCATGGCCCTGAGAAAGCCCTTACAGCTCTCTGGGCCTCAGTTTCCTAATCTGTAAAACGGCAAATGATAGTACCCTAAGCAGTGCCGTGAAGTGATGGGTATCATGCTTGGTCCTCAGCAAGTACTCGGCAGTGATGGATTTATTTCTAAGGCAGGGCAGGAGGGGTCCTAGGGTAGGCCCTCCCATCCCTTGCACCTGTCACACTCTGCAATGCCCCTTCTTGCCTAGTTCCACGTGGATAAGAAGGGTCGAGTGAACTTCGCCCAGACAGAGCTGCTCATCCATGTGGTGAACCGAGATACCAACCGCATCCTGGACGTGGACCGGTGGGTGGGGGTCTGCGTTCAGAATGTCGGTCTGCCTCCCTGCCCTGGAGTTGGGGAGGGAACCCACCAACAGAGGCATAGACGACACCATCATGCTCGCTGTGTGGTGCTCTCCCCGGGAGGTGGGGCAGGGCTAGTAGAAAGAACAGTTTGTGGGTGTGAGCAAAGCTCTGCGCGTCTGAGCCTTACTCTCTCCATCTGTAAAATGGGAGTATTATACTGTTTTTGAGAATCAAACAGCATCCTGTGTGCAGGAATGGCGAACCCCATAAAATACAAAGCTATCCTAGCTGGGTGGGCTTTAATTTTTCAAGGCTTGTGGAGGGAGAGGGTGAACTTGAGGGCAGACTGGCCTGAATGAGGCAAGCTCTTGGGGGATGGCTGAGGATGGGAGCTGAGGCCCCTGCCCCTTGCCCAGGGTGATCCAGATGATCGACGAGAACAAGGAACAGCTGCGGAATCTTTTCCGGAACTACAATGTCATGGACGTGCAGCCTGCCATCTCTGTCCAGCTGCCCGACGACATGTCTGCCCTGCAGGTACCCTGGTGGCACCTGCCCCCAGCCCTCTTTCCACCCTGGGTGCTCCCGCCCGCTCACGCCTCGTCCTGTTTCCCTAGATGGCGATCATTGTCCTGGCCATCCTCCTCTTCCTGGCTGCCATGCTCTTCATCCTCATGAACTGGTACTACAGGACCGTGTGAGTGACCCCTGCCCTCTGCCCTGAGACTGGCTGACCAGCCCTGCTTCCGGGATAGATACGGAGGCAGGCAGTGCCCTGAGATGCCAGCCCAGCCCCAGCCTCCCTTACCAGCGCTTCTCTGCTTCTCTCCAGACACAAGAGGAAACTCAAAGCCATAGTGGCTGGCTCTGCAGGTGAGCGAGGGCTGTGATGGGTGGGGAGGTTAGAGGGCAGGAGGGGCTCCTGGGGAACTCACAAGGCCCTGGACTGGGCCCAGGCTCCCCGGCCCCAGCAGAGCAGCCCCCTCCCCTCCATGCCCCAACCGCTCCCTGCAGGGAATCGTGGCTTCATCGACATCATGGACATGCCCAACACCAACAAGTATTCCTTTGACGGGTGAGTGGGGTCCCCGAGCCCTGCCTGGTGCACTGTGGGAAGGCCTGCCACGAGCCCAGGTGGGGTGGAGACGTCCCTGATGCCTCCCATGCAGTGAGGGAACACGACCAGCTAAAACCTGGGGTGTGAGCGCCCCCTGGTGGGTCAGCCAACCCCTCTCTCCCTCACTGAGCTGGGTTCCCCACCCTTGATAGGCCCCAAGTTCGAGGGAGGGGGAATTGACTTTGGCTAGTGGGTGCAGAGGGAGGCTTCCAAACCAAAGTTCATCCAGATTGACGTCTCGTCCCGGTTCTCGTGGGATCCTAGGGGCATGATACACCCATAGGCACCATGCGCAAGGGACCTACTTATGGCCCCTCACCCCGCCCGACCCCTGTTCTGTGAGTCACTACAGCTGACCAGGGAAACAGGAAGGTGTGAGGGTCGAGGCTGGTGGGGCATCTGTCCACTCTAGCCTTCCATCCTCACCCCACCCCACTCCCCACCTGCAGGGCCAACCCGGTATGGCTGGATCCTTTCTGCCGGAACCTGGAACTGGCCGCCCAGGCCGAGCACGAGGACGACCTGCCAGAGAACCTGAGTGAGATCGCTGACCTGTGGAACAGCCCCACCCGCACCCACGTGAGCCTGGGCCAGAGCCAGGGCAGGGGTGGACAATCATGAGGGACGGGGTAGAAGTAGGGAAGGTCTTCGCCAGCACTGGCCAAGGAGCTGGGTTTTCTAGGAGGTGGTCCCTTACCCTGTACATGTGTGCCTGTGCCCTACCTCTGGCCCAGCTAACATCCTTTCTCCCCAGGGAACTTTTGGACGTGAACCAGCAGCAGTGAAACCCGACGAAGACCGGTACTTGCGGGCAGCCATCCAGGAGTATGACAACATTGCCAAGCTGGGCCAGATCATTCGGGAGGGGCCCATCAAGGTGAGCCCTCCCTACAGACTCCTGCACCCCTGCCCCTAGACCCTTGGCTAAGGGTGGACCTGCTCCAGAGGATGCAGGGAGGCGGTAACAGCTTTCACCACCTCTAGGCTCAGCTAGACCTGCCCTCTACTGGGGCAAGAACACCAGGGCAAAGAGAGGGTCCTGGGCACTGGGGGTGATCAGGAGCTGCTTCAGCCTGTGGTGCCCTTAGGACCAGGGCGCCATCATGAACTGTCCCCAGGCTCTGCTCCTGATCCCCTACAATAGAATTAGAGGCCTGTGCCTCCTAGACACCCAGTCACCTTCTATTAGAGTTAATGGGAGTGAACGAGGGGTAGGGGGGCTGGGAAGGGCCATGGTGGGGGGTTAACCCTCTCCCTCCCCCAGGGCTCGCTGCTGAAGGTGGTCCTGGAGGATTACCTGCGGCTCAAAAAGCTCTTTGCACAGCGGATGGTGCAAAAAGCCTCCTCCTGCCACTCCTCCATCTCCGAGGTAGCCGGGAAGGCAGGGGAGCTGTGTGCCGTGCCCCAGCCCTGGGGGTGCTTTCTCTCTCTCTGGCTCTCCTGCTACCCTCATCCTTCAGTCGCTGGAGTTCAGCATCCAGGACCAAAGAGAGCAATGGGTGGAGGTACAGGAAGTCAGACAGTGGGCTCTGCTTTCTGGGTCCTGCAGTGGGCTTTCCAGGGATGGAGGAGGCACAAGGAAGTGTCTCTCAGATTTGAGGAACCCCAAGAAGATAACTTGAAGGGGTAAAGTCATTTAAAGAAACTGGCTGTAGGTTGAAATAGGTCTACATGTTTGCCTGTGGTGATATATCAATACTTTAAAATCAGACCTTAATTTAAAAACCCAGCTGGGCCACCATTCTCAAGTGAAATGGGCTAAAGCTGAGTTCCACACACAACAAAAGCTCCATTAGTCCCCTCCAATTTCATTGGTGGATACTTTCCACCTGGCCACTAACGTTGACCTTGCTTGAGGCCAACTTGGTAACAAACCCAGATACTACAGTTGCATCACAGGATTTTATAAAGCACAGTGAATACACAGAATTCAAGACTCGTGGGAAGCCCATATCCCCGAGCACATCTGTAGCACTATCCACGGTTCCCCTTTGTACCCAGCTTGAGAAGCTGTCAGAGGCTGCACAGGGCCACTGCCACGAGCCCAGGGTTGCCTGTGTGCAGCAGGGAGGAAACAGGCACGTGGCAGGTAGGACTCTGGGGCCATCCACCTACCTGCTCACCCCTTGGGCATGGTCCTGAGCTTGTGGGGGATCCTGGACTTTTGCAGTTGATCCAGACGGAGCTGGAGGAGCCAGGGGAGTGTAGCCCGGGCCAGGGCAGCCTGCGCTTCTGCAAGCCGCCTCCGGAGCTCAAGGGGCCCGATGGAATCCACATGGTGCATGGCAGCACGGGCACACTCCTGGCCACTGACCTCAACAGCCTGCCCGAAGATGACCAGAAGGGTCTGGGCCGCTCGCTGGAGACATTGACAGCTGCTGAAGCCAGTGCCTTTGAGCGCAACGCCCGCACCGAGTCCGCCAAATCCACGCCTCTGCACAAGCTTCGAGATGTGATCATGGAGAGCCCCCTAGAGATCACGGAGCTATGACCGGATGGGGAAGCCTCGCTGGTGTGAGCAGCACCAGGACTGCAGGGTGTGGGCCCCCCCAGGCCAACCCTGGCTCACAACCTTGGGTTGGTCCAGTGGCAGCAACCTGCCCATGCGCAGCTCAGATTCCACTTCTGCCAGGCGCTCATTCAGCATTTGATCTCTACCTTCATAAAATTTGTTATTTTTTTAAGAAAACCAAACAAAAATGTTGTGTCTAAGGATGAGGTAAGGAGTGTCACTGGGGGACCAAGAGTTTAAGGACCAACTCAGCCCAGGCTGAGCTGAAAGAGGCCAAGCAGGCCCTCTTGCCCTCCCCACCTCTCCCAGTCCCCACCCCCTGCCTGGCCTTGACTGACTTTGGTTCAAGTCTCACTGCATTTCTGCCACACATCTAATTGGCCATCCAGGTAGAGGCAGTGCGTGCTCCCTGCCTCCCTCCATGGACAAGGTTATTACCCATGAACCACGTTTTCTCCAGTTCACTGGCTTCCCAGATGCACCTGGCTCATAAAGGGAAGTGACTGATGTTCCCCCCTGGGTTTTGAATGTAGAGTGTTCATGTGTATTTCTTTTTAAATTAAGTGATTCCCTCAATATGTTCCCCTTGGTTTGTTTCACTGGTACTCATAGAACGTTTCTGGAATGGTCTGAACTTTAAAAAGAAAAACTCATGAGAACTGGCAATCCGCTCTGGTAAACTACCCGCCTGGCTAGCCTTGGGAGGAAGGAGAGAGGGAGTGGGGGTGAAGGGCACAGCAGCCTTGGGCCCAACCCGGCCCTGGGTATCTCAGGGAGCACCAGGTGGGACTTTCTTTACCCACTGCCTTCTTTGACCAAGAGGTGCCACAGGACAGCTGAGCACTTACAGGTCCATAGCCTTAGAGAGCTAATCAGAATCCGAACTTCTGGCTGAAGTATCAGAGAAACGCTCAGATCTGATTGACAGACTTTATTGTTAAATCACAGAAACTTTAGTGCAAAACAAATCATTAAGTCCATTTAGTGGCAACTGTAGGTCTTGCTGTCCCCTGACAACCAGAAATGTGACAGAAGAGTCAGCCAAACAAGAGAGGAGGCAGGGCAGCAGCCAAGGCCCCCTGAACAGCGCACCCAGCAGGCCCTCTACCCAGAAGCCAGAGGCTTAGGAGCTGGTCATCCACATTTATTTCAAGGTCAAAAGCAATATCCAAGAAATGGGTCCGGTGAGGGGCTGACAGCCCAGAGTAGTAGTGGGCCCGGGCAGCAGGACAGAGGCACAGAGCAGGCATGAGGTGGTCACCGCTGTTCACACAAGCCAGGGCCACAGAACCTCCACATTGAGTTATACAGGTTGCACCCAGGCAGACATCCCACCACCCCACCTCCCGCAAACCCACAGAACCCTAAACAAGGCATCACCAGGGAAGACACAGGAAAGGTGGATCAAAGGTTGACCCAGGAACAGCAAACCCAAACCCCACCCAGGTCTCCTGAGCAGCCACTTCCAAAATCTATTTCAGTGCAAACTATACTGTGTAAAAGCCTAATTATTTTGAGCCTCTAATCTTTCATATAAAGCTGCCTTTCTTTGCTTCTTTGTCTAGCAGCCAAAAGGCCCAGGAAGGGGGAGGTGTCCCTCAGGGTAGGCAGAGGCCTCAGACGCCCAAGCCCACGAGCGCCCATGCACCCACCGGTCAGGGCTCAGAGCAAAGCCCCAACCAAGAGGACAGATGGCCTTCTGTGGAGAAGCCCTGGCTGCTGCCAGCAGTGAGCCCCTTCCTCTTCCAGGTAACCACATGCAAGGGCAAGTGAACGGCCTCCAGGGTGCAGGACATCACTATCCAGGTGGCAGAAAGAAAAGGATACTGAAGCAGTATGTCAATGGCGGCCTAGGCACCTCCTGCACTGACAGTAAAGCTACAACAAGGGAGATAAATGGCGTGAGGGGAAGGGGGGCCTATTTTTATAACAAAGTCAATAGATCTGTGTTCATTCCCCCAGACATACAAATAGGAAAAGATGCCGTGGTTTCTCCAAGATGGAGCTTCCTCTCTAGTTCCACACGTGACGTTTGCAATGCTCGACAGCCTTATAAGAGAGAGAAAACTGGGTTACTCTTCAGATAACAAACTCCATCCCTGGCCATTCACATATCAGACATCACCCCCAAATGGAAACTTAATCTTGTCCTAGGTCAGCTGGACAGCACCAGACACTGAAGACCCAGGACAGCAGCTCATTTAAAACTGGGGTGCACGTGCTCATCAATTCTGGGGACTCCAAAGGCAAGCGTCCAGAGCAGCAGGTGCAAAGCACGGTGATGTTCTGCAGATAAGCACCATGCAGGTAGGGCGAGGACCCCTTTGTCTAGTCACACACGAGGCCCAGCATCAGCTGACGGGCTGCACTGGAAGCCCCAAGGCAGAACTCCTCACCCGAGAGTCAGAGGTACACACCAGCTCAGACCTTAGAAATGGACCCACAGGCCCACTGACCCAGGACAGCAGCAGAAACCTCCACCACAGGCATGCTATGGGTTAGGGCCCGGCTGGAGGAAGGAGGTGGACACAGCCAGGATGGGCCTCGCCACCCCTCCCTGCAGTGGCCCAAAAATGATACAACCTCTCCCAAATCAGCAGTCAGCCCCTCCTCCCCGACTAGAGAAACTCACGAGGTAGAAAAAGTTGCGCAAATGAGCATTAAGTAACAGAGTCTGGTCCAAACATCCCCACCCAGGAAAACAGCATGGAGAGGTCACCCAACAACTGGTGGCTATCCAGCCAGGATGGTGCCACAGCACCCTGGGGCTGTTGGGCAGGTGCTACCTTTCAGGGCCTTTCTAAAACAGCTCTGCTTGGCTGTAGGTGAAGATTCAGGCCAGGCTCCAACCAGGGCAAAAGTGACACCCAAGGAACATGAGGTCTTATGTAAGAATTGGGACAATGAACCCAATAGGCCTTGTGCAATCCCTGGAGGGACCTCATGCAAATTTGACCCTCTCAGAGGAAACTGGAGGTGAAAGCAAGAAAGCAGAAACAAAACATTAAAGACTACCCACCCCTACCCTTCACTCCTCAAGAACACAGCTAGCCCTGCCTTTGCTGGGTAGCCATGAGAAAGCCTAGTTGCCTCTCTTCACCAGTGTTTACACTAACATAAAGACAGAGTAGAGCATCGGTCAACAAGGCTCCTGTTAAAGCAGGAGTGTCAATCAAGCTGCCTCCTGGCAAGGCAGGCCTGCAGAGCAGTTGCTGAGCTACTCACGTTGCACAAGGTTGCTGCCTCCATGTTCTGGCACCAGTAGCTTGGGCCCCAGACACACTTCTCCGTTCCCAAAAGAGGCTTATGGGCCTTGGGGCAGGCTCCAATTTTCTATATGGTGAAAAGGGCAAACAAAGGGAGGATTAGATCTGACCAACTAAGCCTTCCCAGAAATGAGGTTATCAGCTTCCAGAAGCATGGAGAAGTGGAGCTCTGGCATGCACTTCCAAAAACCATGGGGGCTGCCAAGTAAGAAGTGGAGCCTAGAACTGGTTGGTTATCTTCCGGGCTCCTCATGCCCATTTCCAGGGACTCTGGCCCATGGCCAAAACCCTCAGAAGAACCTTCCAGGGTCCACACAGCACCTCCCAGGTCACATGCCCAGGAACCCACGCTGCTCAGCAGAACTCACCGAACACACGTAGGACGGCTCCATCACCTCCACCAGGATTTCTAACAGCACGGGCTCGTACTCGGTCACAAACTGGTCACACTATGAAGTACACAGGGACACGGGTTCAGGTCTACGTGTGCCCAAGCAGAGTGGGAGGGTAAAGAGAGGGGAGCTGGGCATGGTCTTCTATAAGAACTCCTGACTTTGCCAGCCCAGTGGTCCCAGGGCCTCTTTCACAGATGCCCCACCCACACTCGACTCGCCTGTTATTTTCCCCCAGTGGCTCCATTTGAGCCAACAGATCGCCTCTGAGAAAAATGTCACTGGACTCCATGCCTACAGGCAGAAATGGCTTCAAAACTTCAGTCAAGGGTACAATCAGTGAACCTAGCCTTTGTATCCCCAGGCAGGTTCGGATTTGGGCAGAAAACAGCCCAGGGCATATACCTGCTTCTTATATGGGTCAGGCAGGAAGTTGCAGCCTTTCTCAAGAGCAGCCAAGATCTCTTCCTTTGTGCTGTTTTTCTCCAGGTTGTTGTCCAAATAGCCAACCAGCTTTTTGCACACCTCACAGAAACCACCATCCTTCTGCCGAGTCACATGTGCTATAAAAAAGAGCGCAGGCTCAGTGGCGGCAGAGCCCCCTCCCAAACCCGAGGGGCCAGCCAGCCTCACTCCCACTGGGCTCACCGGTCAGCGCGGGCAGTCCCTGGGAGGTGCAGAGTTGGAGCATGCTGCACACCAACTCAGGGCTCGCCTCCTGCAGGAGGATCGACAGGATGGAGCGGCCATAAGTGTCCACCACTTCTTGGCACTCTTCAGACAAGGATGTGGGCAATTTTGAGCACACTTTATCCAAAGCGTGAATTATTTCTTCCTGCAACACAAGAGGATTATGTGGGAAAATGGCAGGCTGGGTAAAGATGGGAGAGATTTGTGTCCAGCACCAGCAATGACTAAGCCCACCTCTTCTGCTGGGTTCCCCCGCTAGGCCACTCTGGCTCAAGGGATACCAGAGAGCTCCTCCCTCTGCCAGGAGGGCAGTATTCTGGAAACCCACATACCTCAGTCTTGTTGCTGTCAATCATCCCGACCAACTCCTTCACCACGTACTCACAGAGCTCACAGTAAATATCAGCCTTCGCCTGGACCAGGTCCTTCTGTTGAGGGGGTAAAAGGAGAATACTTGAATGCTGAAGCCCTCACCTCACCCCTTAGTCCTGCTCCTCTAAAGGAGAGGGACACAGAGGCCAAGGACAGATTAACATCACAAAGGGCCACTTCCTACTGAATTCAAAATGACATATGGCTTCCTCCCAGGGTCTAAGCTCCAGTCCCTCTTGTTTTTATGAGGTGCGAGACCCGTCCCTTTCACCAATCCTCTACCATCACCACCTCCCACCACCCCACCCCCCAACACCAGGAATTTATACTTCAGAGAAAGCAGTGAAACTGTCCCCCAACCCAAAGAGCTGTCCATGTGATGCTGTGTTTGGTTACAATTATTTAATCATTCAGCGTTCATCCTGGGGAGTAGATGGAGGAGCATGAATAAAGTAAGGATTCACTACTATTTAGAACCCAGTTTTAAACACATTTTAGGTCTGTTCTCGAGTTTCCAGTCTCATTAACACCTGAAATTGCCTTTCTAGAGCCTGCCTTTAATACAGGCAATTCTGTTGAGTAGGAGTTTCTGGGACAACGAAAATATTCTCTATCCTGTCAAATGTAGCAGTCACTAGCCATGTCTCTACTGAACGCCTGAAATGTGGCTCGTGTAACCAAGGAACTGAATTTTTTTTTTAATCCTTACCTAAGGACATGTTTAGAGAGAAAGGGGAAGAGGGGGAGGGGGAGAGAGGGAAAAAGGGAGGGAGAGAGGGACAAACACATCGGTCAGTTGCCTCCCCTATGCGCCCCAACCAGGGATTGAACCTGCAACCTAGGTATGTGCCCTGACTGGGAATTGAACCTGCAACCTTTTGGTGCATAGGATGATGCTCCAACCAGCTGAGCTACCTGACCAGTGCCTATATTTTGTTTTGTTTTGTTTAAAAGTCATGTGACTAGAATACAAAATATAACTCTCCATCTTCTCTGGCCATTAATCCTGCCAGCCAGGTGGGCCAGGGCCTATGAGCGTCTCAGCTGGGGACTAGGGGCAGGGAGCAATGTTTCCTGGACTCTATCTGACACCTTAACCCTTCCTGTGGTCCACACTGCACATGCTGAGAGAGGACAGTAGAGGGGAACAAGACAGCTAAAGGAGACGAAAAGTGCATGCATGTGCCATATGGTGCACTATCACACCATATGGCACACAAGGACAATTTAGTTTACTACTGTAGGTGGGCTATTCTAGACCTCAACTCTAAAACACTGCCTGACCCGTAAGACGTGAATATAAACTGATTATGGAATAAAGGAGGCTCTTCAAGTGAAACACAACAGACACCCGTGTGCACAGAAAGCACACCCAGAGAGACTTCTAGGAATACGAAGTTTGTACTATGGTTCCGAAGTGTGGGGGAGGGTGTGGGGCGGCCACAGAGAGCACACCATAAGAGGTTAGGTTGGAGTTAGGCACTGAAAAATGATCTCAAATGACATGCTAAATAAATGTAGACTTGACCCCATGAGCTCTAGGGCTTATAACCAAGGAAATAAATGTACTCAATATGACACTGGCCAGTACAAAACAATGACACCAGGTACCTTAACAGGCTCCACCAGTTTCAGAGCAGGGATGACATCCTCCGGGCCCACTTTGGCAGGGATCAGAGGCTGCATGGGGATCTCCTTCACCTCATCACAGAACCCAACCAGTCCACAAATATCCTTGGGTTGCTGAAGAGAGCACAGAAAAAGCAGTCAGATGGCAGTGCAGGCCTACACCCACCACCCCCACCTCCCACTCTCTATACCCAAAGGCCAGAGGGCCAGAGGAGCAACCTGGTCCCAATGCCAAGGGCTGACATTGTAAAGACGCCACATTAAATCTAAAGGAGCTCATTAAATCTAAAGGAGCTCGTGCAAATGCAGATGGACCAGTTTCAAGTAGGGAAGGAGGCCACACAAAGCTCTGGGGGGAGATCAAACAGAACCCACTCTGCTCTAACCAGGGAGCACCCCAGGGAAGCCAGACTCCCACACCTTTAATGGGTGATCAACCATCTCCAAGGACACCGGTCTGCTCTAGAACCTGCTTTTCAGTTGAGCTCAGTGGGAAGTAAGCTCTATGTTATTTCTAGAGAAGGAACTACTATGCTTATAAATTAATAGAAGCAAACGTGTTAGAAGTAAAACCACACTGGATCATTTAATGGCAAGACCATTTAAAATGATGCATTAAGGGAAAATGTTAGCTTTTTAAAAAACCACATTCCATGTTCACAACTGCACACACACAGTTCACACAAAAACCCAGTCCCCCAAATTCATGAAGCCTTCAAGTCACCAGATTGATCCCCTTTCCCAATCAGACACCAAACCACAAAGAACTAGATAGTTTGGACAGTTTAACCATTTCACTATAAAAGTATACACATTCTGTATACTTTGTAAACCAAATGCAACCAGCAACTAGCTCTGGGCCTGATGGCACCTGCCTCCCATCACCAAACCATAAAGCAGCAGGAACAGGATTGCTAAAATGAGACCTGTTAAGAGAGCTAGACCATGGCTATGGTTCACCTTGTTTTAATACCAAGAAGGCTAAAATTAAGGTTGGGGGAGTCTGAAAGTGTACCTGAAGCATCTTATCTGTGGCACACTTCAAGAATAGGGGAAAAACAGAACAGGGCCAGACACAGCAGCTTTCTAGAGAAAGACCAAGACTCAGGAGGTGTGTGGCTGCTTTCTCAGATCAGCTTTGTTCTACTAACTCCATGAGGTGGCCTAAGTGAAAATTCAGATATTTCAGCCAAAGTCCCCTCCCATTAGTCTCCAAAAATCCTCAGTTCCACTGCTCAGAAGGAAGCAATGCTCGGTACAGCCCCAAAAGGGCACCTGGCTCCATAAGTCTGGTCTGATGGCTCAGAGCCCCCCTTTATGCCACACAGCATAGCTCTCAGGCTGTCTGATGTGGCTCCAGGACCCGCAGGACCCCATCACCCAGAGGGACAAAGCTGCAATCAAGAGATCATTTCCAATGCTCTGGATCCAGCAGACAGGTACAGTCTGCTTCCTATTTGCAAGTGATCTGCTCATGCAGGAGAAGCAGTTCTGGGTTACAGAAAACAGGACTAAAGACATGCAGTGCTCTCAAGTCATGACAGAAACAAGGTCCCACCAGAAGTCAGGCCTACAGTGCAGGAAGCTGAGGCATCTCTGGGACCACCCATGGTTCCCCATCATCACACTGGTGGTCTGGCATTTGGCCCACTGGGCACTGATTTGGCCCAGAGTGTGAGGCTCTGCTGGCTTCATTTTCTGGCCCCCTGAAGGGGAGATGGAACCCCCAACACTTCTAGTGTTGAATCACAGAAGAGATGCAGAAGCTCCCCTGCCAGCCTATAAACACAGAGAGGGACCCAGCCTTTCACAATCTTTCCTTGTATCTGTCAGAGGGGACCATGCCATACAAAAAGATAAGCAAAGAGCTACAAGCAGCAGAAGACCACTACTACAAGCAAATCCCCCATCACATACCTGATCCTGCTGTTGAACAAAAAAACCAGGAAATCGGAGATAAAAATAAGAGAAAGGAAAGGACACAACAGTTAAGAAACATTAAAATAACAAGTAGTTAACCAGGTGTAGGGTATCACCAGAAGTTTAGGGGAACCGTCCTTGCAATCACAAATCAGCCACCTACCTTGTTCCTACTATTGGGTGCGCACGAGGCCCTACAAACTGCTCTTACCCTCCTTAATGGACAGGTCACACTCCCCAGCTTGTGTGTGCACCATCCCGATGTCCCCGATACACCAAATCATGTTCAAAACACTGGGCAGCAGGTCCCCAGAAACTGCCATATTGTGACGGGCTCTCCACCCCCGAAGCCCAACCCCACCACACCTGCAAGGCCCTGCCCTCAGGTTGGTTATGAGCAGCAAAATGGAACAAGACACAGAGCTGCCCAAATTAGGTGTGTTATAAAATATAGCTGGAGGGTTAGAGACCCTGAGCCACACACTCTTCTGCCCAGGTCTCCTGGCAATCTACCCCCAGGTGGCCAAAGCCATCTGGAAGGCTGGTTTGACACTATCAAAAGCTTTGCCCTTTGGTTCAGCAATTCCAGTTTTAATTACCTACACTAAGGGGAAAAATAGGGATTTGGCTGTAAGAATGTTCATCGTGCTTTTTATCCCAAGGGCAAACCTGAAAACAACCCAAACATCCAGCCACAGGGGATTGGTTACATAAATTATGTTCTAGTCAGAGTGAAATATTATGCAGACACTTAAATCATTTGTACAAAATATTTAATGACCAATGTAATTTTAGGTAAAAAATGCAAACTATAAAATTTGCAGAAGTATGTAAAATATGACCTCATGGTGTTTTTTAAAACCCCATATTTTTTATTTGATTTTTGATTTGGGAAGTATTATCTGCATTTTCAAAGAATTTATATGCAGTCTAATTTTTACAGTGAGACAAATATTTTTTAGTTATCTATGAGGAGCATAACTAGATCAGTCACATAAAAGGCTTATTTTTTTCCTACTCACTGCATGTCTTTGTAAGCTGCCTTAGACCATGGTGCAGCATGAGTACTAATACCAAATAACCTCAACTGACAGGGTGGAGTGCTCAGTTGTTAGAGTAGGGCACAGCAAGCAAATCTTTTAGGCCTTGCAAGCCATTAAGATCTCAACTACTCAACTCTGCTGCTGTATCGCAAAATGGGCACTGCTACATTCCAATGAAACTACCAAAACATTCCTGGTTAGAGACCTCAAGGACTGTAGGCCAATCAACATAATCAGAAGCAAGCATGACAGAAAGCAAAAAGTGCAACCCACCCTCCAACCCTGCAGATTGGGTCTAAAGGAGGCCAGAGCCATGTCCCCAATGGAATGATGCTCCAGACCACTCTGTTCTGTACAGCAGTTTTCTGCATGGAACTGGCTGGCTAGCTGATGATACTTTTCATCTCTAATAACGAAGGGATGCCCCTACCCCCTGAATACATCAGAGGCAAGTGCGAGGGTTATGGACTCATGCAGCACGGACAGCTAACACTGCTACAGAGCACGGGATCAGCTCTAAGAGGAGAGATTCTCCCCTCCTTGGAATTTGGGGTGCAACACAGTAATTCTCAGGCCTGGCCTAGCTACAGAGCAGACTATTCCCATGGGGCCCAGGTGACAGCCAGCTCACATATGCACAGGCAAATGAACCACCAGAATGCACCAGGGCAGTGGTGAGGGTGAGGCTAGGAAAGGTAAGGGGGCGGTAGGTAGTGAGCTGCAGGTAGTGTCAGCTGGTCAAAAAGGGCTCATTTTGGCCTAATTTAGTACTCAAAGGTAAATTAGGGAAACTAAGCCATATACTTTTCAAAATTCCTGGAAATCACAGAGTTTGAGATAAAGAAAAATGCTAAAAAGGAACCTCCCCTGCCACCTACCATATGCATCATCCACTGGACAGCAATGTCAGAATACTGGTTGACGTAGTTCTTGCACTGGGGACAGAGGAACAAATTGTTAGTGAAATTAACTGCTACAACACACACAAAAAATAAGCATTTCCAACACCAGAGTACATTCTTGTAAATGTCTGCCCTGGGCAAGTTTTTTTAAGACAAAAATGGCAATTTGGTTATTCTCTACCTTATAGAAAACCGTATGCAAAAGGTGTTTTGAAAATGTTTACCAAAGGCCCTGAAAGATAAGGTTCTCCAATCTCCTCTTTGCTCTAACCTTGCTCCAAGGTGACAGAGTTACTATTCAGTAGCAATTTACAGTGAGTGTGGCTATGAGATACTATTGGGAATCAGAGATTACTTTTTATATCCATTCACACATTCTTGGACAGAATGATTAAGTTGAAATCCAGTAGAATCAAGTTATAATGATTTGCAACCTGCCAATTTTTATACACACCTAGGTATTGCCTATGGACCCTCAGAGAATAGGCCCTAACTGGAGAGCCTCCACAGTGAGAAAACCAAGGGTAATATGACAGCCCTCCATATTGGAGGAGCCCATATGAAAAGATACTTGAATGAGGCCAAAAGATTCCCAGGCTTTCAAGAGAGTAAGTCATCAGAAAGGAACCCTCACCTCCCAGAGCCAGCCACTGCCACCCAGAAAGGCTGCTCTAGCTCCCAGACCCATGGAGTCATTATAACCAGCTTCCCTAATTCCAGTCTAGCAGAGGCTATTTGATTGTCAGGTACTAACTAAACTGGCATTTTGGTTTTACACACCAACCTCTTGAGCGTCGTTAATGTGAACAGGGTCCAAGACATAAAGTCCCCTAAGGGAGTTTCTGAGCCCACAGGACTAACATTCACCAAGGTAAGGAAGACATCTGGGGGAACCTCCTGCAAGCCAGTTGGCAGCTTACCACAGACAGCAACCCTGCTGGCTGTGGGGAGAGCACACTTAGAATCATGAACATAGAACAGCCAGGCTTTTAAAAACAGGGTTATGCCCAGCCAGCATGGCTCAGTGGTTGAGCATAAACCCATGATCCAGGAGAACCCAGTTGGATTCCTGGTCAGGGCACAAGCCCGTGTTGCAGGCTCGATCCCCAGCAGGGGGGTACAGGAGGCAGTTGATCAATGACTCTCTTATCATTGATGTTTCTCTCTCTCTCCCCCTCCCTCTCCCTTCCTCTCTATGAAATCAGTAAAAATATACTTTAAAAAACAAACAAAAAAAACAGGGTTATAAGTGGTTCTAGTATTGTTTCTTATATATATGGTTACAGGGAGAAAAAAATCTTCACCAAAGTGGTCATCCTCCACTATTTTGTCCCAAGAGTTTTGTTACACGTACAAATGCAATTAACCAACAAAGTATGTTAGTATCCACCACCTATTCCTGCTGCTTTCTGGAAGAGGAATTGGGAGCTGAACAATTTCTTCCTCAAAGCCCCTAAGATGGAACTTTAAATGGTAGCCCAGGAAGTGGAGTGTTCTTGGTTCCCCCACTCCTGTCTCTGGAGCCCATGAAGAGGTAAGGCTCACCATGCTAGCCATGCCAGGCCCCAAGCGGTCACACTCCTCCCTGGCATGTTCCACCAAAGCCTGGACAAAGGTGGAGTTGGTCCTTATGGCATTCTGGACGTCAGTCACCAGCTGGATGCAGTCCTGGCAAACATCCCCACCAGCCTACAGAGACAGAGGTGGTTAGGCTGTCAACATGGCACACTCCTACAGTAACCAAGAGGATTCAAATTCCTAGGGAAAAGTCCTCACATGCTCGCAACCACAGCACTGGGTGTGACTCCCTGAACAGTTCACAATGTGTTTTTACAGGCTCTAAAATTGTTGAGTTTTAAAATCAATTGGGCATTGATTTTAGTAAAACTTCATAGGAAGGGGGGGAAATCTTTGCATATTTTTTAAATCCCAGTTTTTAAATTGAATTTAACTTAACGTAAATGTCTGGGTTCTTCAGCAACTCCATGGCACAACCATTTGAAGGCTGGCTGGTGTGAGTCCCCAGTTCAGCACACATACACTGCCACTTTCAGGTGTCATCTCTAATCCAAACAAAAGTGGAGCCCAGGGGCAAGGCCCACTGCTTACCTTTGGCTGGGGCTCTCTGTGGGGGCCGTCCTGAGGGTAGAGGAGGAGGGGGACATTGGCCATGAAGGGAGCCACCACCTCAGCCATGTCCAGTTCTGGGATCTTGTTGGACTCAAGCTGTTTCTGGTGATTGAGCTCTGCCAGGTGCTTCTGAAGAGACTCGCAGAGATTGAGAGCAGAGCATACCTCGCCGGGATGGCTCTGATGGGGAAAGAAGTCCAGCTGGAAATCCTCTCCCCAGAGGAAAACGAAAGAGGCCACCTGGTGCCTCGGAATTAGTCCGCTTCCTTCTCTCTTGGCTGAACTCACACGTGCACATCCAGTTCACAGATACCTCAAACTAAACTACCCAGCCTGCTACAACTCCATCTCCATTTTAGCTATGGCCTAGGCACTCATCTCCCTGTAGTTCAAACCAGAAACCTGGAAGACATCCCCTCCATCAATAAGTGTAGTCCACTTATCCTCTAAAAAACATGCATCTGTCCATCTCCACTGCCCCCAGCACATCTGACACCTGACTGTCCGGCCAGCCTCCCCTCTTTCAACTCCCTATCAGTGGGACCTAGACCAAACCCTCTCAAAAAGGTACCTATCATCACAGCATTCCTCTCCTTGAAACCCAGGAACTTCCTGCTGCACCTGAAATCCTTAAACATGGCCTAAAAGGCCTTGCATGATGTAAGGCCACAGTCCTTACCAAAACCTTGGTCCCATCTTGGGACAGTGGCCCTCTCAGTTTTTTAAGCACCTCTTCTTTCTTAGGGTCTTTCCAAATCTCACAGACCTGGCTCCTTGCTCATTGCCAAAAACTCAACCTCTGGCATATGGTTTACACACACCAGATACTTACTGAATGAAAGGTGAGTTTCCTTCTAGCTGAACCCACAATACATTCCCTGACTTCTTAGGATAAAAATCATAGAAATGAAATGAACTGCTTGCTCAAACGAACATAAAGATCCCATAGGAGTTATCAAATCAGCACCTAGAAATGCTATGCCTGCTTATATCCCTTCAGTGATCACGTAAGTTTCTATTTCTTGTACCCTCCCCAACCCTGAAAGTTACAGGCAGAGTTTCTGCCATGCCAGAGCCATCCTGGATGTTTGAACTGTATTGTAAAGAGCTACTGAGAAAACCCACATGTATGAGCGGACTTCTCATTTTATCCACTCTATTCTGGTCTGGTGCTTCCCTGGACCGCAGAGCCTTGAAGGAAGACCTATTCTCCAGCACGTACCATTTGTCCCTTAATCATGTCCAGGATGACTGGGAGGTAGGAGTCCACGATCTCCTTGCATGAGGCGGACATGTCCGGCTTAGGAAGCCAATCACAGGTCTTCTCCAAGTACACGAGTATCTCTTGCTAGAGAGGACACAGGCAAGGGGCAGGTCAGGGTGCACTTCTCTACAAATGGGCTGAGAGCAGGAGGCCCTCCACAGCTCCCAGAAAAGTGAAGGCTGGAAAACAGCAACCCTCAGGCAGAGGACCTGGGAGAAGGCAGGTTGTAGCCATGGCTGTCACACTAATGGGGCAAGAAGCAGATCCTCCAACCTGTGATCTCACAGGCACAGGGAATTCTGAGGGAGCAGAGATAGCTAAACAGACCCAAAGGTTAACAGCATACAATACAAATCACAATCAACCTCGGGCATTGAACACCTGGGGGCAGAGAGAGCAAACTAGGGCCCACAGCCTGTTTTTGCACAGCTTCTGAGTAAGAATGGTCTTTACATTTTTAAAAGATGGGAGGAGGAGGGGACTATATGACAAAAACAGTATGTGGCCCAGATAACCTAATTATATCCTACCCGGGCCTAGACCATTCCTTGTTAGACTTCCCCCCTGCCCCAAGTCACAGCTTTTTAAGCAACCGATGCATGTAGCCACAAGGCCACCATTCAGTCACACACACTCGTGGCAGCTTACCTCAGTGGCATTGTCTTTCAACATGTTGTTAGCTGCAATGATGACATCTTTGCATACATCGCAGGGGAGAGATTTCTAAAAGGAAAGAACACAAGGGAGAGATCTATATTTGCAGGATATAACTCGCCACACACAGCTGAAACCCCCAGGGACATGATCATGGCCACATCTGACACACAGGCACATTCTGGTTCCCCAACCTAAACAGGAAGCACTCCTGCACGTGCTACCCCTCAGCACCTTACTCAGTGCACAGAGTATACGCCGAACTTCCTATTAATGCTCACAACAACCCTGCAAGGAAACAGGCTCAGGAAAGTGAGAATCAGAGCAGTGGAAACCAGAGAAAATCGGTAAGGCAATGCAATATCACCAGGACCAACGTCACCACCACAGAGCTACAGGGGCAGGCAGGGAAACAAGCCCCAGCTCAATACTGGTGCTTCTGCACACTCACAGGGCACTGCTATCTGCACTCCATCTACCTTCCATTTCGGGTCAGCGCTGTGCTCAGGTGGAGGTGGTCGCCACTCCTTGTCTTAGGGACATGACCAGTCTTTGACAAGCCTACACATCCAGGACCCCACATGGCCTAGGACCATGGGAAATCTGGTTGGTTCTCATAGCTCTTGGGGAGCTCCGTTCTTGATATCAACTGATTTCGAACCATGAAGAAGGAACTAAGGTGTCTGGGTAAGATTAAGGGACACCTGTGAACTTGGCTGCATTCAGAGAAACCTACTTGAACCTTTGGACCTAGTCAGGCTAATAATGTGCATGGAGCCAACCAAGAGAGAGTCCAGCATCATTCATGACGCTGTCCTATCAAAAGAGAAAGATTTAATACCCAAGCTTGACACACATTAACCCTGAAAAGAGGAAGCAGTATTAAAGATAGGATCAGCAGTAAATCAGAGACCAAATCTGAAAGTCACTGTGACCACAGTCCAGTGAATTCAGAAAATATTTCTTAAAGAGCAATGTTATTTAATTATTATTCTCTTACTGAGCCACTAAGTTTTATTTATTTTTAATCCTCGCCCAAGGATATTTTTTCCATTGCTGTTTCAAAGAGAGAATGGAAGGGGCGGGGGAGAGAAACATCAATGTTACAGACACATCAACTGGTTGCTTCCCATACGTGTCCTGACAGGGACAGAGCCTGCAACCAAGGTGCGTGCCCTTGTTCGGACTCGAACCCGGGACCCTTCAATCCGCGGGCCGACACTCTAACTGCTGAGCCAAACCAGCCAGGGCCCATCGAGTTGTTTAAGAACTTGAACTCCACTCAGTCAAACCCAGTCTGCACCACAGGAAGTATGCATCCCAGAGTGAGCAGAGAGTGAGCCAAGCAAAGCCCGGCGTCTCCTGAGAGGGCTTGGGTCACGGGCAGAACACACTTGAGGTTTGTGATCTTGCAGTATTTCCCTGCAAGTGCTAAGTGCACCACATGAATATGCTATATTTAACACTGTTTGGATGGAAAAAAAATTAGTAGCATCTTTTCCAGTTTGATTATAACTGGAAAGAAATCTACTAAAGCTCTAGGATCTGAATTATTGACCCAAACAGGCAGCTGTCTGAGAGAGGCAGAGAAAAAACCATCAAAAAGGAGGAAAGGATCTGAAAAGCTTAACATCTAGATTTTGAGTGAGTGACCAAGGATGAGAGTTATCCCCGTGTGCCCAGTTCTGGGAATGGAAGCTGTGACCCTGCTGGTCCCTGATCTGGGGTAGAGGTGGGACCTGCACAGAGGCCTGGAGGAGCAGGGAGCACAGCGCGAGGGAGTGGGAGGACCTCAGCCTCTTGCTGTCACCAAGAGGCTGGGTGACCATGGGGGGCCGGAACCTCAACCTCTCCAGCCTCCGTTCCCTCTGTGGTAAAATGGGGCGCCCACCAACGGTCCTGCCTCCTCACAGGGTCCCGAAGAGGAGCAAACAAAACGAGGCCAGAAAAAGTGCTTTGTGAACTGCAGTCCTCAGAGATGGCGCGAAGGGATGGAGCACAGAGCTACGGGCACTCACCACTGTGGGCTTGCTCCAGACAGTCTGCAGGCAGTGCTTCACGGCCCCGCAGTCGGTGGCTGTCTTCACATTCTGGCACCACACTGCTGAGCCCCTGGTGCATTCTTTCAGGCCCAGGACAGGGCTGGCTACAGCTGAAAGGGAAACCACTATGAGGAGGTGGCTCATTTCCCACCCCAGGGCCACCGCACTTGTTTACCCAGGGTTAAGGGCCAGCCCTGGCATTTAGCTTGGACCCTCACCCGGCTACATGAAATGCAAACCAGAGGTACCGCATCCAGACAAGAAGCTGTGTTGTCATCTAAGTTACAGGGCTGGAAGGGACTAATTTATCTGGTTTACTTTTTTCCTCTCAAACTATTTAGAAACCATATTAGGGAGTATCAGACCTCTGAATCTTTATAACCTTAAAAAAACATTACACGATGTAATGAAACAAATCACAAGAGACTGACATTTAAATATAGATTTTAACTTCTGTAGAATGGAAATTAGCCAGTTTTTGTTTGTTTTTTTAATCTGTAGGGATAAACACCAAGATTCATATCCTTATTACACAGAAAAATGAGTCTTAATGTCCTAATAGAAAAACTCTTTACAAACCTAATTTTGTGAGTTTTTACACATAAACAAGTTTACTAGCAAAATAGCAAGACCACATATCACAAAGCAAACATGTCCACTCAAAACCAGGTGCACAGTGTTTCACCTACTGTGGTAATGAGATCAGAAATCACATGCATAGAAGGGGATTAGGAAAAAAGAGAAAGGTTCAACATCACTTGAGACTAAGGAAAAGCAGATTAAAAAGGTGCCATATTTTTGCATTCTTATAATACTGATAGCAGTATGATTGGTTTTCTTTTTTTTGTTTTAGTTTTTATTGATTTGAGAGAAAAAGGGGGAAGGAAGGGAGGGAGGGAAGCAGGGAGGAAGGGAGAAACATTGATTTGTTGCTCCACTTATTTATGTATTCATTGGTTGTGCCCTGACCGGGGATCAAATCCACAACTTTGATGTATTGGGACAACACTCTAACCAACTGAGCTAACCAGACAGGGCCTGATATTTCTTAATATACTAATTTATTTCAAGAAATGAAAAAATATCCCTCTTCAAAAAGTAATCCATTTCTGCTGGATAGAGGGGGGTAAAGGGTGGGAAAATGGGGAGCATCTGTAATACTGTCAATAATAAAAAATAAATTTTTAAAAAAGTAATCCCCTTCTAGAAATACATTTTAAGGAAACTGAGCAATTCAAAAGGTAAAATATGATAAGCATAAATATATTAAGTATAATTCACAATACTAAAAAAGTAGATGCAACTTGAATAGAAAAAATAAACTATGTTATTAAAATATTATGTAGCTTTTAAATATAATGTATAATAGAAAAAATTCAAGAATACATTATATGAGTTATACAAAAATAAGAAAAGAATAACAAAGCAGGGTGGTTAGCTGAATTATTATTTAATCCCTAATATTATATTGTGTATAATTGTTAAAAAATATTTTATAAACTGCCTTAAGAGTTCCTATTGTTTCTTAAAAGAGGTCTATGGTTATCCTTGAATTTGAAACAACAGATCACATCAAGCTACATGTAGATGGATGACTGTGCAGGTGGTACACTCCAGCAGACAGTGATATGAAGGGAACCAGAAAGAAGATGGACATCAACAGACAGAAGCAGGGCCAGTGAGCAGTCCTCTCTGCATAAGGCCTGACCAGCATTCTCCAGTTTTACAAATACTCAGTCCAGTAGATCTCTGACCCAAGGAAAAACCCTCACTAGGAAACAACAGATAGCATCAAGCTACACGTAGATTGAGGACTGTGCAGGGGGCAAACTCCAGCAGACAGCACAGTGGTGGTTTCCTATTGTCTGAGAAGAAAACCCCACAGCCACCTGAGAAAGAGTTACAACCTCAGAAATCATGCTGCATGTTGCTTCCACTTGTAAGCCGAGAGGGCTCAGTAATTTTACAGACGTTTAACACGCATGTGCACACGCAGGCACAGTATACAACATAGGTTAGGTCAGTAGGTCCTCTCCTTTCAATGGAGGGAAGGAAATGAAATGCTATTATTACTAGCTGTCCAACCAAAGCTACAGTTCCACAAACTACCCACACAAAGACTGAGTCACAGGTCCCCAAAAGAGCTCAAACCAGATTATCTGCACCCTTTCAGAGACCAGCAAATGTATTATTTTATCTGCTGCCCAGGTTTCAGCCTTCTCTGCCCCTTGGGAGCTAAAATCACCACAACTGGTTCATGAAGTCAACTGAATTAGACACATTCTAAAAGCTGTTGGTGTGAAATTTGGTTTCCATGGGAAAACGTGCCAAATTCAAACAGTACTAAGCTCCCCAGCCAGCCCAGGAAAATTTAACCAGTAATACAGCCAAGCTAGGCTGGGGATGGCCCTCAGCTATAGGTCTGGGGAGGTACAGGGAGCAGAAATTCAGTCCTAAGAATGAGTGCTCTAGGGAGTGCTGGTCACAACATGAATGGCAGCCCCAGACCTGGCAGCTCCCACCAGCACCTGCCATGCTCCTCTGAGTCACTGGGCCCCAGGACTTCCGAAAAGCACCTACTAGGCTACACTGCCTGGTTCTACCTCCAAATCAGGAGGAAGGAGCGAGCCCAAATAATGGAGCCCAAATAATGAACAGGAAGCTACAAAATGAGTCTCTAGGCAAAGGAACACACAAAGATACGAGGGGAGCCAGGCAGAGGATGGACATCAACAGACAGAAGCAGGGCCAGTGAGCAGTCCTCTGCACAAGGCCTGACTAGCATTATCCAACCTTACAAATACTCAGCCCAGCAGATCTCTGATCCAAGGATTTTCTCCAACCATCCCAGCCAGGAACTGGCTACAAATGACCAAAATCTATCAGGTTCAGGGAACAAAATGCACCACTATAGGCCCAAGCAGCAAAAACACTTTGTAGCTTATTTCTTCTAGGAACTTGAAACAGTAATCATTTGCAATAATGACTTTATTATTTATCTTGGCCAGGCTATTCTGGACTAAAATTCCTTTGGGTAACCCCTTTTATCTGAGAATGGCACAGCTAACAAACCGAAGGTCGTTTCCTAGTCCCAACAGTGTCTGTTAATGAAGCAAGGCAAGCCCCAGCCCCCACGTCAGAACCAGAGATAAAAGGCATGCATGGTAGCCAATCTGGTTGATCTATGAAGTCATCAAAGTCAAGCCTAAAACTGATTTCATGGACACTAAGAAATGAAACTAAAGTCCCAGCTCCTGTAAATTCAGTTTTCAGCAAAACATCCCCATCTACCTCCAACCTGAAGCCAAATTCATAAAGGTGATTATTACAAAAAACAGTCTGTGGTATACAGCAGATGTGATTTCCTAAGGTGACCCAATGTATACTGACAGAAATAAGTGTGTGTCCTCAGGTTTGGTAATGCAAGGCTGTAACACAAGCCTCAGTGACACCAGTGAGCTACCTGCTGAGAGGTTCAGATGCTTGTTTTGGGAGCAGATCTCCTGAGAGGGAAGCAAACAATGGATCAGACTATGGGGGGACATGAATCCTGTCCTCAGAAAATGTATTCATACACAAAATCCTCACACCAATTCAGGGGCTCTCAGGCACCACACCACCTGTCCAGGGACCCAAGTTGTGCACGGAAAGCTCTGGTGGCAAGCATGGGTTTTCTCCACAGAAGTGAGGAAACAACTAAGACAAAGGCAGGATTGTTAACTTCCGCTGACTGTGCCAAGCTCAGGCCCTCAGGCAGGAGACCAAAGTGAACAGACGCAGGATCTTTGATGCCACAGTGGGAGGGACAGACCCTACAGTAAACAGAAAAGCTGGGGCCCACATAAACAGAGCAGCAAAGAAAATGACTAACTGCCTAGGGGGAGCTAGAGGTGGCTTCTTCAAAATGAATTTGAACTGCGAAATCAAAGACTGGCTAAGTGGAGAGGGCATAGGGGAAACTGCTGAGCACTCCAAGGCATAGCAGTTCTCTTTTGTCAAAGGGGAAGAATTCTCCTTTGTCTTTTCAGGGAGTGGGGCAAACAGAAGTGGCAGAGACCAGACTACAAAGACAGACCTCAGTCACACGGGAAAGACATCATCTGGCATGCTCATCCCCATGAGTCCATCCTCTGGGCAATAGCTTAAGTAAGTGTCTTCAAAGCCGGAGCATGATGGGGCAGAAGACTGAAAAGGAGGTGGGAGGATTCAGATGACAGGACTCCTAACTGGAACGAGAACGCATTCCAAAATGTCCAGGCAAGAAGCGGTTGGCAGCAAGGGCTGACAGAGGCTGACAGAAAGATTCCAAAAGAACAGGATAGCTGGCAAAATGAAACTCACAGGGTTGAATGGAAATGAAATATGAGGTCTCTTTGGTCAGTGATTTTTCAGTGTGTCGCAAGAATTTTTAAAACATGCAATACCTGACTAACTAGTCAGGGGCACTGAACTCTTTTCCCTTAGATTGTCAAATAAAAAAATGACAGCAGCCAACACAAGAGCCGTCCAGTGTGAGTGTCCTGTCTTGAACCATAAATATAAATAAGGTTGCATCTGAGTGGTTAATTCTTGGTATCAGAAATCCTTATATACAAGTATGAGCTCCTGATCTTTTAAAAAGTCACTGTGAAGCAAAAAGGGTATTATTTTTTTTTGTAAATCAATCAAAATTTTATGTGCCCTGAGATGAAAAAGGTTGAAAGTCACTATCTAAAGCTAAAAGAGAAGATAAAACAAAAACAGCAAGAGCCAACAAAACAAGGATGGAGGTGGTGGTCAGAAGCCGAGCTGCCCAAGCCAACAGGAGGGGAGGGCAGGGCACAGGCCACAGGAAGCACAGAACGCGCCTGTGCACTCTGCTTCCCGAGAAACGGCAACAAGTACAGCAGGCCGGAAGGTGAAGGCACATGACACCATTCTGGAGTTCCCTAGAAGACTGGGAGCGTCTGGCTGGGAGAATGTTTTGGAGATACACACTCGTCTTCAGAGGCGAAGGACACCTTCTACTTATCACATGAGAGCAGATCTGTTCTGTGTGGTCTCAGACCCCAGACCTCAGAGCAATGAGCAGAGGTTAAGGGAAGCAGACCACTGCTTAAGGTAAGGAATACATTTAACATCCTCAGGAATATAAAAAGGGAATGGCTTCTCTCATTAAGTGATGAGCTCTCCAACAGCAGAAGCAACCAAGCAAAACAAAATGCCTAACCTACGAAAAATTCTGTGTAAAAGAGATCCTGAGTGGTAAGCGGGGCCAGAAGACCTCTTAGGTGATACAAGTCTTAATTCTTATAGTAGTGAGGCAAAGGACATTTTCAGGATCAATACATAACCAATATATAAAAATTACCCGAAACCACTTTCTGAGGAGTTATTTCTCAAAAAGGCCCCACCAAAGCTTTCACCTCTATTCTCACCCTCCCACATTCTGCCCCCAAATACCAACTTCCTTCTCTGAGGTAATATGCTGAAATCAAAGAAATATCTTAGAATGTCTGCCAGACCCCCTGGAGGTTTCTGATTAAATGTGTCATATTAAGACACGAACACTGAACCAAGCACTACACTTCTTAGTTGAAGGGCCTGTCATTCAAGCCCTCACATGACAAAACTCTGGTGGGCCGAAATTAGAGAACCTGGCATTTCAGAGACCCTGAAACCCTTCAGGCAAGTTTCAGGTTATTAAGACAGGCTTTTAAAAGAAAAAAAAAAATTGTATTTCTCTAGGGAAGGGGTGGGTGCTCTGTCCCGTTTTTACTCTCCAGGCCTTAAAAAAAAAATTAACAGACATGTTCTAAATCATTCCACAGGTAGGTTGCTTATCAAAAACACGTTATGATGGAATGTTCCTGTATTGAGAATGGCGGCCACACCTGGACCAGCCATACAGCCATGGGCTCTATGGCAGCTCCGGTCAAACACCTCAGTAAGTCTGGGAGGGAGGGAGAGTTCATTACAGTAGAGTGTGTTTTTAGGTGCTCTTATGATGACTTCTTGTGAAAAAGGAACCAAACCTTGAGTCCAGCGTGAGACTTCTAAATTAAATGCTTCTCAAACGTGGTATACTGAAAAGGAAATGTGATCTGGCTCCAAGTCCTGTCCAAGCAACCTTAAGCAATTCACTGTGCTGAGCTTTTCTTCTGTGAAATGAAGATAAAGCCCCTGATGACAGTGCACTGTGAGATCCAAGATGCCAATTAGGCACTTTCAAGTGCCAGAATACTACATCACTCCACCATGATGCCCCTACCATCATCTCTCTGGTATTTTAAAGTGCCATTATCATTGTCATCATCATTGTCTCTATATCTCCACCTGTAGTAGCAAGAGGACCTCTCTCTGACCCATTATCTTGCCCACAATAGGTGCTCCACAAACAGCTGAATCAGGGTTTTCTACTTGTTTACATTTAATCAAGTAATTAACTGGCAGCTCAAAGACCTAGAGCACTGCACTGTGTCCCAACCACCTCAGAAGTTGCTGGTTACTAAATTCAAGACCCAGGAGTCACAGGCCACACTGTAATGAGCCCAGGAGTGGGTACTGTGCACCTAGGTGCTTAACAGGAAGTACTGTGTGAGCAAGAATGAGAGGTGCCCAGCGAGGCACCCACAGTTCCACAGGTGAATGCTTTCAGTAGTTCATGAAACTGGAGGTACAGGCTGATTTTCCTCCAATCCCAATAAAGCTGTCGTAATTCACATTAGTTTTGGAACCCACCTTTTACAACAGCCCCCTCAAAACCCCTCCTTTACTGGAATTAAATGGAAAGGTGAGGAGGCAACGAGACTGCTGCCCTGAGTGTTGGGGGTAGACAACCTGCCTGAAACCCCTACTCTGCTGTCTGTTAAAGCCAAGACCCGGGCAACTTATTCACACCACAATTACCTGCAAAATATGGAAACTAAGAGTGCCCTCTCTCAGGAGTTCTGTGAAGACTGAGAAAGTAGAGAAAGCACTGCGACTGCCCAGCACCTACAAAGCTGAGTTACTTGTACCTACTTGTTAACGGTGGGCTTGAGGGGAAGAATGGCCAAGGAGAGGCATTCACATTCCCATTTTTATACTTTGGCATATTTTAATTTTTCCCTTGTTACCTTTAGAATCAGAAAAAAATAGTTAAACTTTGCAATCTGTCAGGGAACAATTATTGCCCGACGTGGCAGAGACGACAAGTTGCTCCCTATATCTATTCTTCAGTCCTTTCAAAGGAACTATAGACTCTTAGTTATGCAGATGGCTGCCAAGATTAAAAACTACATTTGCCAGTCTCTTTCACAGCATGCTCTGGCCATGAAACCACATGCTGACTGATGGGATGTTAGTGGAGGTTACCACACCTTTAAAGACAAGTGTGATGGGACCTTGAGCAACCCTGATGGACCACGAAGAAAGGGGCGAGACCTCAAGGATGCAGAGCATCGAGCTAGAAGAGGCTCCAAGTTCTTCTGGGAGCAGAACCACCAGACCAGCCCTGGACTGCCTGGCTCCTAACCACTCCTAACAGATAGGAGCAGTCCTATCCTATTTAAGTCACTACTATTCTAGGTATCTGTGGTCTTCAGGCAAACCTAAGCCTAACTAAATAACAGCATGATCACCTACCTCATTCACCAGAAGAGTCCCCAAATGACAAGTCTTTACTAAGGCTTGCCTCCATTGAGGATATTTAAAAGCCCATGTATACGATGTAATTACCAAAGATTTTGAAAAGCAACCTCAAGGGGACCTTTCTTACAAGGTACATCTTATGCTCTATTTCTTAGAAGCAATCAGTCTTATTTTAGTCATACAACATATTTCCTTTTAAATATTTTAGGTAACATATACTAAATACTGTCCAAGTCTAGCTGCCAATGAAAGGATAACAGAAAATGCAAGCAGCCTCCCAGCACCCAGGAAGGAGCAGAGAGCATTCCAAAGGCACTGGATCTGCCCTCTGGATAATGTATCACCATGGCAACAGGCAGGTTGCTAGGAAACCAAGAGGCTAACCCCAGGAGGGGCAGCAGCTACCTCAGATCGCCTGCAGTCCTCCGACATTTCAGATCTCCTAAGAGCAGAAGATAACGCAACACTGGCTCCCTGATCAGAGCTGGTGTCACAAGTACCTTCTACAGCAAAGATACTGGTCTCTTCTTTACAGCCTCCTGCTTTTGGAAAACATTCTGCAGAGGAGAATAGAAACACTGCCCATTTAATCATTCAGAACAGCATACCCTAAGAGGCAACCCGCCTTGAACTGGAGAAAAGTTCCAAATATTCCTCTTATCACAAAAGAAGTCATGGCAATAAAGCTCACTAGGTTGACATTCCATCACCTCTGGCTCAGATAAGCTATTATTTCTATTATTTAAGACAAAGGTTCTTTCTTCCCTGCTTCTCCTTTCCTACTATCGCCTTGCTTTTTAATTTTCCGCACAAGCCAGATCATTTTAAGACAAAAAGTCTATCTACGTGGTGAAGGCAAGAGTCCTCAGAAAAATTACCTTGTGCAATAATTGAGACACTGAGGGACAGAATGCAATCCTCTTAGATTGTACAAGAGTGGTATCATGTGGCATAATTAATTTGGGGAAGAGAAATTCCTATCTAGCTCATTCAAGAGTACTTCAGTCCAATATAAACTCCTGCTAGCAAAGCTCTTCTTTCAAAGTGGCAACCTATCAGGTAATGATCAGGGGTGAACTTAAATCACTTTAGATAAGATGATGCCACAAGTAAACTACAAAGAAGTGAGCCCCTGGCAGTACTGACCAGGGTCAAGTCAGGTGAAGAGGTACAGTCAGGAGTCAAAGATACATCTACATGGTTCTAGACCCAGCCCAGGGTGCTGCTCAGGAGTCAATGCAGTGAGCCAGAAACTGGCACAGGCCCTACCCCACCCCTACTAAATGGCTGGGTGGTCTCTAAACACTTGTAGAAGAATATAACATGCTAAAAAAAGATTTCATGCAAATCCCACTCAAGAAATTCAGTGTTCTGGACATGTCCCACATGACTGTTTATTAATTAAAGTTTCAGATACTATACACATCACTTTTGACTTGTTTTAGTTAATATTTAATAGTACTGCCTTCATATGAAATGCCAAAATCGAAAATTCAGACACAGCATAAATTAGAATGCCTCCAGGTTCTGGTGCAGTTGCTCGTACCTCAAGAGGGCTATTGTGAGGATTAAATCAATGTTAAGCAAAAAGCACTTAGAACAGTGCTGGGTACACAGTAACTCTCAGTGTTAGGCATTATGATGCCTGTAGCGCCCACAAATCAGCTACATCAGTGGTTCTAAGTGTGGTGCAGAGAACCCTGAGGGTCCCAGGGATCCTTTCGAGGGTCCATGAGGTCACAAATCCTCATAATACCACCAAGAAGTCAGTTCTTTTTCACTCATTTACTCATGAACGTGCAGTAGGGTTTTTCCTGACAGACTGATACAGAAGCAGCTGAGAACCTAGCCAGGTGTTAACAAGATTGCAAAAATGTAAAACAAGCCAGTCTTCTCTCTAAATGTTTGTGTTTTAGGGAAAAAGTTATTTTTCATAAAAATTATGTTAAATGTAATGGGTTCACCATTATTTCTACAGGATTTTATAAAATTCTGTCAGCTTAATTCATAAGATGGTAAATATCGATGGATGTAGCCCACACAACAAAAGCTCTTTGGAGTCCCTCAATAACTTGTAAGTATATAGGGATCCCGAGAATGAAACATGTGAGAACCACTGAGTTAAACATTTACAAACCAACTTCTGGAACAAAAGGGAGGGGAAATAGCTTCCTCAATTTATAGCTGGTTCCCCTTTCAGATTTATCTCAAATCAAAGCCACCAGGGGTATCTGTCTAAGTCATGTTATACCCGTGTCCCTACCACCCACTAAAATCCTCCCACCGTTCTGGGGGGGTCCCTCTAACCTGGACACCAACTATTATAAAGATCAAAGCTTCCCTTGAGCCCAAAGTCACCTTTGATTTGTCAACTCCTAAACACAATTTCTTAAAATTCATGTCGGTAAATAAAAGAAAATGCTTTACTTAATCGAAATAAAACCTCGGCACTATTAACATTTGAGTGTTGTGCACACCAACCTACCAGCACTTCCTGAGTAGACATGTACTTGGCTATACCTCACACCACTGTTCAGCAATGCTGAGCTCCTACTGTGCCAAGCACTGCTGTTCATGCTGCAGATACAGCAAGGGATCAAGACAGCAATAAATACACCACATAATGTCAGGTAGTGGCGAGTGCTATGAAGAAAAATGAAGCAAAGCCAGGGGAGAGCCAAGACTAAGGGCCACTGCAGACAGAGCAGGGGGCAATTCTGATAAGGCAACATCTGAGCACAGACCTGAATGGAGGGAGTAAACTACATGGGATACCTCAGACAGGCAGAACACGAAATGCAAAGGTTCTGAGCAACAATAAGGTGCCAGGGGCCTGGACAGCAGCCCTGACCTGGTGGGAGGAAAGGGAGAAGAGCTCTGAAAGGCAGCCATGGGCCAGATGTCGTGTGACCTTGCTGGGCAAACTCTGTGAAGTTTTTAACTAGTAAGACAGGAAGCTACGTGACCCTACACAGAACAGAGTGCCATCACAGCTGCTATTTTTTTTTTTTTTTTTACTATAATAAGTGATATCACTAAGACTGGCCAAAAGAACTTTCTATTGTATCTCCTCCAATCTTATTTGTGAAGTTTCCGCTTACAATACAAATTATTTCTTTTCAAAAGCAGTATCTATCCAAACATGGCCCGAACTCAATTTTAAAATTTAGAAGTGTCGTTAGAATTCAGCTCATTTTTTCTGAAACACAGGTGTCCATCAACAGGACTGGCTAAACTGACACATCCACACAATCAACTACTCTGCAGCTGTTTTAAACAGCTGGAGGGAGGAGGAGATTAAGATATGACATGTGGTAATCTGGATTGGATCCTGGAGCAGAAATATGAAATTAGTGGGAAAATTGGTAATCTCCAAGTAAAGCTTGCTGTCCAGTTAACAGTAATGGTGTGATGCTAATTTCTTCTGACAAATGTACAGTGGTTATATAAGACGTGAACTCTAGGGGAAGCTGGGCGAAGGGTATATAGGAACTCACTGTATTATCTGTACCTTTTCTGTAAATCTAAAATTATTCCAAGATTTGAAGTTCTTTTAAAAAAGGTAATAATATGATCTATCTGGATTAGCATGAAATGAACTCTCAGTATAAATAAAAGCAGAAATGCAAGTGAAAACCACTTCAGCATTTTACTCTTACCAAGTTGGAAAAATTTTAAGTTTGACATCAAATGTTCATGATTCAAGTAAAAAATGCATATTCTGTGGGAATATAAATTGCCAAAATCATTTTGGAGAGTAATTCAGCAATTTCTAGTTAAGGTGAAATATGTACACTCCACAGCTCAGCAATTCTGAACCTAGGTATATCCTCCAAAGAAATGCCTGTCCATATGCACAAGAATATTTATAGAAGCAGTTTGTAGAAGAACAAAACAAATGGTAACAATCCAAACATGTATCAATAGAATAGAGAATAAGAATGACATAAATGGAATACTATACAGTAGTGAAAATGAACCAGCTACACATTATCAACGTGGATGAACCTCACTAGCCAAAAAAATACTAAACCAAGAATATACACAATACTTGTAAAATGTTTTAAATATCCAAAGCAATACTACATACACTGATTAAAGTTACATTCTATCTATAAAAGTATAAAGACCTACAGCAGGGGGATGATAAACACCAAGTCCAGGAAGGTGGTTATCTATAGAGGGAGGTGGGGCAAAGGGAGAGGTGTGGCTAAACACTTACCCTAGGAACCACAGTAACAAGAGGCCTAGAATCTGAGAATTCAGCTTACCTGGAACCAGCCCTGATCTGCTGGGCTGCTCTAGTAAAAATTGAGTTTGGCTGCCTACAGTACAGACTCCCAGCTCCCTCCTGCTACCTACTCTGGTTTGTTTTCCTGGCCCGGTAATTATGCCCAGCACACATATGTATAAGTCAATTTAATTTTGTTTCATTAAACTTACAACATCCTTTGAAATGAAAGACTCTGGGAGATAATACAAAATCAAGAGCAGAGAAGGGTCACTGTGCTGGTAGGGCATGGACACTCACAAACACAATACTGTTTTTATTCATGGTATAGCAGCAAACCTTAACAGTACTCACTACCTAAGCCCTGCTATACAGTAATTTATTAAAGCCTCACTGCAACCCAATTAGATAGGAATGATTATTAATCCCATTTTGGAGATGGGGAAGCTGTTTAAGTAACTTGCCCAAGGGTGTACAGCTACTGTCGGCGATGTGATAAAGTTAAACTTCTATTCCACAGTATCATCTCAGTCCCATCATAAAGAATTACAAATTCCACAAGAAACATGGAATTTGAATAGATTATTTTTCAGTGCCACAGGCCATTATGCAAGGCATAATTCAGATTATTTTCTATAACTTCATGGAACAAAAAAAGTAAAGCACTTAGTACTTCACCAAATTCCTCACCCTAACCACTATATTTATCATTGTTTTAAAAGGTTAAAAAAACACACACACACAAAAACAGGCAATGTAATTAGCATTCTCTTCTGTGGATTTAAAGAAAATACAGAACTTCCTTTGTGGTGGCAGAACCACATAGGGTCCAGAGATCAAGGCTTAGAGCCTGGGCGCCCGTAATCTAGAATGCCCATGGTAGAAGACTGCCTCCAAAAGCCATGGCACACTAGTGGCCTGGTTTTGGCCTTGAGAGCTTCCCATGCTTTTTTTTTCTTTTCTTTTTTTAAAGTATGTTTTTATTGATTTGAGAGAGAGAGAGGGAGAGAGGAAAGGAAAGGGAGACAGATAGAAACATCCATGATGAGAGAGGCATCACTGATCAGCTGCCTCTTGACTGGGGATCGAGCCCGCACCCCTGGGCATGTGCCCTGACCGGGACTCGAACCACGATCTCCTGGATCCTAGGTCGATGTTCAACCGCTGCTCCAGGCCCGGCCAGGCAAGAACTTCCCAGGCTTTAATAGGTGGTTTCCCCAGCCAACACCCTGTCCACCCTTGCTCTTCCCCAATGTCAAGTCCCAGCCTGGCCATTCCACAGCGTCAAACACCAAGAAAATGGAGCAGCAAGTTCAAGTTCTCCTTCCCCTAATCTAGAAAAACCCACACCACTCAATCTAATACCTTTTAATTCTCATAGGAGGTACTGGATACAACTTGTCAAATGTAACTAAAGCACTTACCAAATCCTTGACTGGTTAATACAAAGAAATCCTTCATAAATTACATTATTTTCAGAGTAAAACAGATTACTGATTGAAAATACATAAACGGAATTTATCCAAAATTCCTCACAGGTGAGAAATGGAATTCTGTCGATATTCAGCAGACAATAACATAAATTCATGTATTGCATCATAAACAGCAGTAGCTATTGAATGAATATATATTTGTTCATAATACATTCTAGCATCCTTATTAGAGAGCCTCCCTGCTGCGTTGGGCAAACACCATTCAGCTGGTTAGCCACTACTCAAGTGACAGTAAAGGGCACCTTGGCTTCAGAGAGCTCGCACCACATCCCTGGCACCACACCACATGCTTTACACGTATCACCTCGTTAACACTGAACTAGGCTTTTCCACTCGAGGAACCACCCAACAGTATGGCCTTACTGTATGATTCCTTTATAAGAAGTTCAAAAACAGCAGTTAAGTTTTTATATCTACGGTACAAAAGGCTCACAAAGTTGTTTGGGGCAAGTGAAACAGGCTAGTGAATGGAAAGGCATAGAGGATTCTGGATGCTGCTCATGCTCCTTGACCCTGGGGGCTGCTTATGGTAGGTATATTCACCCTGCGGTAATTCATCAGGTTGTAGTTAAAATGTTTGTTTTCTACGGGTAAATTATAACCCAGTAAGTTGTAACAAGTTAAAAGGCTAGTGTCAATGGAAGGATATGGAAAGAGCAGGCACTATCAGGAGTCCTGGGTTCTCATCCTGACTTCTCTGATAAATGGCCTACGATTTGGGAGTCACTTCTAAGGGTCTCGGTGTCTTCATTCCTTACAAAGGGGTGAGATTAGATGCTCTAATTCTCTCAGTATACCAACACTTCCCTTTATTTTTCAGGTAGGGAAAAGGCAAGGGACAACTGGAGGGGTAGAGAAACAACTCAAAAGCAAGTTGTCTCTACCAAGAGGACATCATTAAAACACAAACCATAAAGCGTCTCCAGTTTCAAAATGACATTGTACTATTCAGCAGCGCCATGTTGGAACAGCAAGTTCTAAGCACCTCTCGTGGACCAGATGATGGCTGCAGTCACGATGCACCTTCATTAACAGTATCAATAGGATTAGAAATTTTGGAAATACATTTCCAAAAAGTCACAGTGGGGCTAGAGCTGTCAAGGCAAGTCAGCATCCATATACTGTTAGCAGCGCGACCTTGGCACAACCCTAAAGGCGTGGCAGCAAGGTTAGAGCAAGGCCATTATAACACACTCCCATTTACCCAAGTATTCAGGGAAGCGGGCCTCTTGGCTTAGTTAATATTCTGGTTGAACATCTTCCCAGATATACCAGGGGAGAATTTCACATTTCCAAAGAATCAGTTAAGTCCCTTTTGGGTGATCTGAGTGATTCAGAACTCTTAAAGATCTTGTGAGAACTGACTCATCGCCGACGAGCCATTGTTCTATACTGGAAAAAAAATTGTTCTCAATCAGTATAGAAAATTTAGAGACTAGCACTAGTTTATCACACGGACCATGACATAAGCAGTATCAACCCCAGCAAGAAATAAATTTTCTCCAGTGACTGACTATAAAATGAAAAATCTTTCTTTATAAGTAGATCGCCTTTCATCGTCTACAAGCAAAACAAGTTTAAGAGCTTGGTTTAAGGTTAAGTACACATTCTTAAGAGTTGCTGAAAACATGAGGGAAAACACCTTAAACCTACTTCATTTACTAAGTATCCTCTTAATTCTTTGGTTTTTTCCATCAGCTCTCACGCATTTTGTCACCGTTTATTAAAAATCTGGATGGCTACATGATAGATAGAATGGAGGCTAGACCCTAAATCACATATAGTTAATAAAAAGAAACTGAGGTTGGCCCTAAAGATCAGGTTTATTTCCTTCAGCGGACTATTATCTGAAAGTACCCAAACCTGTTTACAAATTAAAATCACTTTTATATAAATTAAAATCTGGCTCCTTGACTTTCAGCTTATAAACTGAAACCTGGTTCTGTCACTACCCAACTACAGAATCTGGATTAAGCACTCAACCTCACAGCTTCCCTTTACCACCACGATTTAAAAGAGGTTAAGACCTGAAGGCAAGAGGGAGGGGGAAGGGCACTAGGACCCCTTCTAATTGCAGGAAGAGCGTGCCAGCTGGTTCCCACGTGTTGCCCTCATTGCCTTCACAGCGCCTGTAACAACCAGTTAAGTACGATTTCAGGGCAATAAACAGGTGTAAGAATACGCCTGCGCACAACTGCTTCGCACATACTTATATTTCCCCCCAAATGTAGGCCACTGCGCAAACCGACCAGTGGCTGTGCAGAGACATTTTTAAAGCAGGTGAAATGAGGGCTCCATTGCAAAATCACCCGGATCACAAAAAGCCCGCATCATCTTCCAGACACAGGACCAAGAGTAAATATATATATATTTGTGTGTGTGTGTGTGTGTGTGTGAGAGAGAGCGTGTAAAGATAAACATCAACACAAAATGGTGTACTGTACTTTTATGTTCCCTGCAACTTCAATACTCTTAAAATATGGGGCACCTCAGGCGAAGGCCCCAAGTGCGTCCAGCTGGAAGGGGCTCCGTTCCACCTCCATCACGTGCGCCCGGCGCGAGCACCACACAGCTGCGGGAGGGCTCACCCTTCAGGCTCACCCCCTCGGCTGGAAGGGCAGCCTGCGGGGAAGGCCCGGGCGGCCCCCCGCCACCAACTCGAGCCCAGACGGAGACGCCGCCCGCCTCGCCCACTCGCCCGGACCCCGGGCCCTACGCGGCCGGCCCGGGGGCCCCTCCGCCGCCTGTCTCCCAGGCAACTCCCGCAGCCCCTCCGCCGCGCTGCAGGTACCGGCGCCGAGCACACGCCTGCGCAGTGCGGGTCCCCTCAACAAACCCAAAGGCGAGCGGCGGGGCGAGGCCCGGTCCAGCCCGCTCCGGGACGCGAGGGCCGCGTTCTGCTGGGGACACCCTCCCCAGGACGGAGGTCCCGGGGCTTACCCGCACCCAGGAGGCCGGCTAAAAGGAAGAGCGTGTACATGGCGCCTCCTCACTCCGCAGTCTGCAATGCAGAGCGTCAGCTGACCCTCCGCGGATATAAACCGGCCCTGCCCCGAAGCCGCCTACGGCGCAGGCGCAAGCTCCGCCCCGGCCTGACCCCTCTCTCCCCGCAGCCTGACTCAGCGCCGCACAGGGCGCCTGCGCGAGGGGAAGGCGGGGCGGAGGGAACGGGGCCGGGGGGGGGGGAGGGGCCGGGGGGGGAGGGGCCGCGAGCGGGGCGGGAAGAATCCGCAAAGAGAGAAGGGAGAGGCGGCGGCGAAGGAAGTAATTGAGTAAATCAGCGTTTGGGATTGTGTATTTAATATCTTTTAAGCCTCACATTTTTGCCTATGCGCCGCCATCTTCTATTATTAATGCCACTTTTCAGATGATAATCCATACTCAGAAAGGTTAACCGACTTGGATGTTCTCACAGTCAGAATTCAAACTCACGGCTCAGCCCACACTGCCTCCTAGGTGGTGTTTGCAGCGTGTGTTTGGCGGTTCGGTGTGTGGCTTCATTCTGGGCCTGTTTGCCCTGTTAATATTTCCTGCCCGCAATCACTTTCCTTCCCCATCGCTCCCAGGCAGGCCTTTTCCTACCAAATACGCTCCCTCCCAAGGCCCTACCATGGCTTGTCCTCGGACTTGGAGGAAGTGGAGGAAAGGGATTCAAGAGTAAGATGGAGACTAGGAAGCGCCTCAGCCACTGGAAAACGCAACAAGAAGTGAACCCTGAATTTGAGAACGCGCCTAAAAATCGGCCAGGGGCCTTGCAGAAGAAGGGAAAGGTCTCACCCTGTCCAGCCCTCAACCCTCATCTTATTCCAGAATAGGAAAGACCTGGGTCACCTACACACAACCACTCACCTACTACCTAGGGCTGACCCTCTCTGGTTCTGAGCAGGGGGATGACACCCCCCAACCCACTCCCCCACCTCCACCCCCACCCACCCCCCACCATCACCCCCACCACCCCACCCCGACACCACTACCCCACCACCACACCACCACACCACCATCACCCCCACCCCACCACCCCACCACCACCTGTTATGTCCGAGAATCAGATCCCCTATGCGGCGGAAAGACAATCACTCCAGAGCTGATAATGTAACAGCAAAAGGGACTTTTATTCCAGCTAGCGGGGGTTTGGTCGTATCCAACGCAGTGGAATTCTGACTCGAACCCTGATCTAAATTTACAACAAGCTTATATAGGGCTACAGTGAGCAAGCAATCATTGTCCTTACAAGGCTTACAAATTCTTTAGGAAGGGTGGGCTCAGGATGTTTCTCAACCACAGGCGCCTGAAGCTTGAGTGCACCTGGTATTTGTCAAACCCACCGATTTAAGTTAATTCCTGGAACTGCCTCCACCCTCTGCAGTTTACTGAGTCACTCGTATGCCTTTTGTGCTGCCCCGGGGCCTAGGGGCCTGCCTCTGTCTTGGTGGGTCCTCACACACCCACACCACCACTCCCCCACCCCACCACCCCACCACCACCCACACCCCACCACCACCACCACCACCCGCACCCCACCACCACCACCACCCACACCCCACCACCACTCCCCCACCCCCCCACCGTACCATCACCCCCACCACTCGCACACCACCACCACCACCACCACCACCACACCCCACCACCCCACACCACCCCACACCACCACCACCACCACCACCACACCACCACCACCACCACCACACCACCACACCACCATCACACCCCACTACCCCACACCACCACCACACCACCACCACACCACCACCACCACCACACCATCACACCCCACCACCCCACACCACCACCACCACCACCACCACACCACCCCAACCACCACCCCCCACCCCAGGGAAAATTACCTACCAGCTGGAGGGGAGGAAAGGAGGGAAATATCACCTATTAGTCAAGCCCTTAAAGGTCAATTAGTCCCACTCCATCATTGTGCCAAAGGGCAAACAGGCCAGAGAGGGAAAGACATTTATGGTTGATAAGGTCACAGCTGACCTGGTCAGGGCAAACCCAAGGGATTCATCCACCTCCCACAACCTGTAACCTCTCTTAGGAACAGCTCACAGAGAGAAGTCTCAGCGCTTTTGGTTCCCTTCCTCCACCCCCACATTGCGGCTCTTACTTCCCACTGGGGAGCTGGATGAAGAAGTGTGCACCACAGTGGGCGATATGAAAGGACTGAGTAAAGTTGGGGCAAGATTTAGTCTAGACTGGATACCGCACTGGTTTGCCTCAGAGGTCAGACGGAGACTGCATGGCTGCCCCATCCGCAGGCTCCATAAGTCATGAGGCAGACCACCCCAACAGCCAGATAAATGCAAAGGGCGGTGGGGCTCTAGGATACAGCCCATCCCTCAGCTCCTCGCTGAAGGAGCAGGCAAAGCATCCCCGAGTTACAAGACTCCAAGCCAGACGGGGGCTTAGAGGCCTTCAGGACTCATGCTCTTACTTTGGTGGAGTACTGAGCTCTGAGAGCTACTTAATGACAGAACCTGAACCAACTATGACTCTTTTTAATACTCCCCCTCCTAACCAGAGGGGTGTGTCAGTGTTTCTGAGATGAACTCTTACTGCCTTTCATTTGCACACCTGGAACACAGCAGTAATATGTTCCTTCATTCACCTCCTTCCCTGTAAGAATTTTAGTAAAGAGTATAAAAGTGAAAAAGAATGTATAAAAGAGGATTATTATAACTTTTTACCAAGTCAGTAGGTGCTTAAAAATCTTCTTACAACACCTTTCTAACCACCTGTGTGGAGGCAACAAGAGCCTTGAAGCTATTTGGACCCTTCGATCCTATCATACCATTCCTAGTTATATATCCCCAAGGAAATAACCCAGAGCTAAGATGTATGTCATCCAAAGGGTTCGCAGAAGGGCCCTTTATAGCAGTGGAAACTGGAAAGATCCCAAATGCTGAAAAATGATGGACTAAGAAAACCATTCTGGACAGAACAATGGTACTCAAAGCAGCTTTGGAGCGTGAGGCCGAAGCAGCAGGCACCGGTGTGCAACAGGCCTGTGAGGGAAGTGTGTTCCAAGAAGTATGGGCAGAGCGTGGCCCAAGGCCCATCTTCTAGTTCAGGCCCTGCCACTGACTTCCCAGAGGGGCCACAGAGCTGGTGAGGGAGCTGCAGGATCCTCTGGTCCAAGCAGGTGCCCAGGGGGCTGTGGCCCTCCTGCCTCGTCTTTCAGAGGGTGTTGGATTTTCAGTGAGGGAGGAACAGAGAGTTGGAGGTAGGGGGAGTCTGCTGACTGAGTCAACTCGTCTTTACATTATTCCACTCATCACAATGTCCACACATTACTTTGTACTTTTTAAAGAAAAGATTATAGGAAAATTTACAAAAGAAAAGAAAATCCCCTTTATCTCCTTCTGTGAGCTCGTGTTTTCAGGAAACTGAAAAGATAATTTTTCCTCAGAAATGTAAACCATGCTGGAGATCCTGGCAGAGTTCCTGATGGCTTTCCAGTTCTGGGTCCCAGTTCCTCATAAGGCCCCACTTCTAGTGCCTGACATCTCTGGAAACTTCCACCTGCCAGCTCCTCTTAATAATCCCCCTGCTGGCATACCCTCCTTGGGGCATGCCCACTTGAATCTCCTTTTTGAATGCATTTTCTTTCTCCTAAACTCTAACCAACCCCAGGAGACTTGCAACCAGGGGAACAGTGGGCAGCGACAACTTGTCCCAGGCTAACCCCCTGAACCCGTCTCCAAGGCACTCTTTTCTCTGACTTTACAGTAAGCCAAAGCAGCCCTGCCTAGGCTCTCTCCTGTTGCTTCTAGGCCCTTCCTTGTGTCACTGTCCCCAGCTTTAATAAACGTACTCTCAAAATCAAAATAATAATAATTAATAATAATAATAATAATTCCCCTGTTGACTCCAGAGCTTCCATCTGTCACTATTTCTGCAACTGAAAGAGTCCTTGGCTAAGACAGCTGATATAACAGAGGCCTCCACTGTGAAAGCACAAAGCTCCATTCTAGCTCCTCAAACTCCACCCTGGAACTTCAACCTTTCCCAGAAGGGCAACCCCCCACCCCCACTATATCTCAAACAACAATCTCAGGCTCCTCTCCGTAACTGCATCTCCCCCATCAAGACCTCTGGCCTCTAGGTTCTCCTGTCTGCATTTGCCTTTCTGTCTGGTCTGGGCCCCTCAAGCAACCACTCAAGTAAGTCTCAGCCCCTCTCAAGAACCCCCTCCCCATCAAACTTCAGTCACGCAAACCGCCAGTTCCCAGCCTCTGATTCCTTCTTCTCTGTCTCCACCTGCCCTGGGCTGATGGAGAATCAGCCATCCCAGCCAGCCTCACCAAGCCCTCTGTGCTACTCAGAACGGTTTTAGCCCTCTCATGTGGCTACGTCTGCTACTGTCTCCTAATATCCTTCACCTCTTTTTCCCTGATCTTGATAGTTAGTAATCAAACCCCCTATTTCTGGCTGGGCACATGGCCACCCAGAATAAAGACTTCATTTCCCAACCTCCCCTGCAGCCACAGAACTTCATTCTGGCCAATGCAATAAAAGAACAAGTTCCCATTTTGTGCTCTAGGTAATATTTTGAAAAATAAATAAAGAGTAAATTTTTCAAAAGTAAAAAGAAGAGACACATCCAGTGCAACTATTTCACAACTGGTACTGCCAGGATACTGGTTTTAGTGCTGGAGGAATGTCCTGGAAGGTCCCAGCTGAGCTAGGTTGTTGGTTGTTGTCTTGGAAGAATGGGTGGTCCAGGGAATGAGCATGCACGGGGGTGGGCATCTGAGTCAGCCGCTATTTACCAGCTGGTATAGAAGTATTTCAGTTATTTTACTACTGATACAACTCTACTGATCTGTACCAGTTAACTGTCAGTCCTGACTACAAACTTTTTTCTTCTTTATGCTGCTTGGATTGCAGACATAATGGCAGGAGCTGAAGCATCCATCCTGGACCATGAGTAAAGAAGTCTTGGTAAGAATGACAGTGCAGCCCAGCCAGGCGTGGCTCAGCGGTTGAGCGTTGACCTAGGATCCAGGCGATCGGGGTTCGATTCCCGGTCAGGGCACATGCCTGGGTTGCGGGCTCGATCAATGACTCTCTCATCATTGATGTTTCTTTCTCTCTCCCTCTCCTTTCCTCTCGCTGAAATCAATAAAGATGTATTTTTTTAAAAAGATGAGCTAAAAAAAAAAAAAGAATGACTGTAACAAGAGAACCTGGATCCCTGATGATTATGTCTGCTCTGGACCGTACACCGCCAGGCTTTATGTGAACACACCCGTATCTTATTTAAGCTCTTATTATCTTGAGGTTTTGTTACATTTCAGATCTTCTCAACCATGCTCAAGCCCTGACCTCATCTTTGTCTACATCAGGCTCATTTTCTGTTTTACCGCTTCCCTTCTGTCCCTGAGGAGGAAATGCCTTTTCTTCTCTTGCTGAGGCTAAATTTTAGCTGCTAAGTCCACCTATGCATTTGCTGATCAGTGCCTGGGATCTCCAGGACTGAACTGATATTCTGTCCGTTCTTTTTGTTCATTGCCCATGCCTTACCAATTGTTAAGTATTTTTAATATCATCCCTCTAGCCCTTTGCTCCATCAGTTGTCCAATGGTGACTGTATTTGGACATGGGACCTCTAAGGGAGTAATTAAGGTTAAGTGAGGTCACACAGGTGGGGCCCTGATCCTGTGGGAGTAATATCTTTATAAGAAAAGATACCAGAGAGCTTGCTCTCTCCCCACTGCCCTCCTCCTGACCTGCACACACTGAGGAAAGGCCATGTGAAGATACATTGAGAAAGCAGCTGTCAGCAAGCCAGGAAGGAACCTTCAGAAACCAAATCATCAGAAACCTGCAGAACTGTGGGAGAGTGAACGTGGTTTCAGCCTCCGAGTCTGTGACATTTTGTCAAGGCCAAATGGCACAGGCTAAAACAGGCACAGGACTGTGAGCCCTCAGCAGGCAGCCCTCCAGGCAGCAGGGAAATGAGCTCCTTCGTGCTGAAAGGGAGCTCTGGTGGGGCACTGCACACTCTACTGTCCCTCTACTTCTCTGACACTTCTTTTCAGAATGGAAGGCCTGGGCCCTAGCCCAACTCTGCCATCTCTGTCCCCTCAAACTCCCAGCTTTGCCCTCCGCCCCATGATTCCAGCCACTCTGCCCCACACCGTCCACTGTTCCCTACATAAGCTATGCAGTTTCACATCTGTGCGCCCTGTAAATGCCTCTCTTTCCTACCTCAAATTCCCTTTTCTACTTCTCTCCCTGGTGAACTTTTATTCAACCTTCAAAACCCAGTTAAAATGACTGGGAAGCCTTTTCTCTGCTTTAGAAGATGTCAGAGGCTCCCTCCTCACGGCCTCACTGTTCCCTGTTTGCTACTTTACTTTAGTAAGCCCAAAGAGGGGAAGTGATTTAACCAGTCACACGGCCAGTAACTAACAGAACCAAGACCAGAAGTGGTTCTCAGAAATTCCAGTCCTCTCAATTTATTAGCTTAATCTCTCTGTCCCAAATACCTGCTTCTCAAGTAGCAGTCTTGTTAATGTTTTAGCCATACATTTATTGAGCACCTGGTATATACCAAGCACTGTACTAGGGGCCGAGGACACTAAATTGAAAGACACAGGCTGGTTGGGAAGGCTATACAAGAGGCCTGATGTTACCCTGCCCCTCTGGGGAAGCCAGAGTGCCCACCAGGCCCACAGCTCCCTCCAAGTTCCTTGACTACTGGCCCCATTTGGAACCTTGAGGCCCTGCCCGCCTCTGGGCTGGGTATGAGCACATTCCTGGCAGCCAGCCTACTCTGGAGGCTGGCTGGCTCCCAGGATGTGGCCAGGCCTCAGAGCTCTACCCACAGGGGCAGTCATAGTGGAAGTGAGTGGATTGTGCCTGGCTGGGCCAATCGGATGCCCTGCTGGAGCTCCAACAGGAGCTGCTTGGAGAGCATGTAGTTGAGTCAGCAGAGCCCGTGTGGTGGGGGTGAGGGGGGTACTGCTGAGTCACTGGGAGAAAGTCTGCAAGCCTCGAGGCCAGAGCCCTTTTGAGAATCTGCTGAAAGCTATGAACACTCTGCCAAAAAATGCTCAGAGAAAACATTTTTCACTGGTTTCAGGAGGCTCTCAGACCTCCACCATCCATCCTTGAATGTCAGAAGCAGAACTTCAATAAGCCCAAAGAGGGGAAGTGAATCAACCAGCCACATGGCCAGTAAATAACAGAACTGGAAACAGAACCGGCTCTTGGGAATTCCAGTCCTCTCAATTTGTCAGCTTAGTCTCTCTGTCCCAGGCACCCAGCATAAATGAAATCATGAGGCTTCAGCTAGGAAAAAGAAAAATGATAAAGATGTATTCAAGGGCCTAGGGCTCGCAAACCAGAAATATAGCTAGGCAAAACCCAGAGTGTTTCAAAGAAGAAAGATAAGCTGAGGGTTCATGTAGTAAAAAGTACATTTTTGAGAAGAATTCATCCTGTATTCTTAGCTTCTGGGTCGGTCAGAGATGGTAATCCTCTAGGTGACCGGTGGTCTAGATAATGGATGTCAGGTGGTCTGGATAATGGATGTCAGGTGGTCTGAGTACATGAACACTCTTTCTCTAATCCTTCAGGGGTCAAGAAAAGGTTATCTGGAGGTTAGATGTATAGCCAGGTATTGGCAGTGACTGGAAAGCTCAAAAGTTTAAGTTCTGAGGCAAGATAAAATAAGAATAGAATTGTTTCCTCAGGCCTCAACTTGCTCGATTTTATAATTTCACAACTTGACTATAGTGACTCCATTTCATTTCTTCACTCTGTCCCTTACACCTATCAACCCCCTTCCCCCATTTTAAGGTTCAGCTGCATTTCACCTACTGGGAAGCCTCCCTGCTCCCTCTAGCTTCTGGCACCTTTTTGTTCCTCCATCTTCTACAACACCCTCAAGCCCTTGGCCAAGCTTGGAGGGCGAACATTAGCAAAGATGAGTTTGCACCAAACATTTCCTGAGCCTGAAAGGAAAGCAAGAACTGGGTTAGAAGCAAATTAACCACATTAGCATATCTCTAAAAAGCAAAGCTTCCTTAGGAGCTTGAAGTTTAGGGGAGGGACAGACAGACGAATCAAAACGGCACATTGGCATTATATAATAATACTAATAACAACAACAACAACCGGCATTAACAGGCTGCCTGTGGTATGCCAGGCTCTCTACTGTTCACTCTGCATACATGATCTCAAATCTTTAAATCCAGGATTGACTATGCCCATTTTACAGACAAAGAAACTGAGTCTCAGGGAGGCTGACTTGCTAGGCAGAATCTGATCCTTGCAGAACCAGGTTTAAAGCCCCAGACAGCTTGGGGCCGATGTCTATGCCACACAGCCTCCATTGAGAACGCCCAGAATTACCCAGGGGTGCCCTGACTGGGACACTCACCTTGATGCCTTAGGCGGGCAGGTGCCAACTACGAAGATGCACCAGGACCTTCACAGCCAGATGCCATCAAACAGCCACAGTCTACGTTTAGGTTCTACGGGCCCTGATCTCAGAGGGAGCATGCACTCTCGGCTGGGCATGGTTCTGTCCATGTGACAGGGCTGTTCCACACAGTAGAGACTGTTGCTCTGGGGCTTCCGGCCAAGGTGGCGGAGTAGATTCTAGGTGTTAATATCCACCTGCTCTCTGAGGATCGTCCAGACTCCATGTTCACAAGGACCTTATCTTGTCTCTTGTCCACCCTCATCTCCTCCTCTACGCCCAACCCGGTTAGCTGTTGTGTACACAAGCTGTTGTGTGTCTACAAGGGCTCTTGAGAGCAGCGCCTGCGTTCAGACCACAGGCGCAGCTCTTTGTGATCAACTGTTTCCTCAAGAAGAGTGCTAGGTGGAAAGAGTCTGTTCCCAACAATTTTGATTTCAGGTCTTATCATGAATCCAGACTACACTGTTATTGGTTAAAAGACTTCAAACAAGTGGCTTAATTTCTCCACATCTCACATTCACCGTGTGTCAAACCAGGGAGTGCAACAAATAGCTCCAGTGTTGTCATGGACATGAAGGGAGGGTTAGGCACAGGCTCTGATGTGAGGTTCAGGAAAACATACAAAAAATAAATATCATTGATGGTTACTGTTAGGAGTGTCCTCAGAATAAGACTATTAGTTAAGTATTTGCTTGTGTTGTTTATAAATCTTAGTTTGGCATTCTTTAACTTTCCTCTAGAATCCAAAAATTTTTTTACTTTGATTTGTATTATTTGTATGGGATAACCATTTTTTAAATGTATGCCCTACATTAATTAAAGCCATTAAAAGCATGTATATATAATTTGGAAAAAACAGACTGTTGCTGGGGTTTACGTACTGGACTGGTGAGTTAGTTCAGGAGTCTCCTCGACTCTAGGCACTGAAAACATTCAACTTCTTACTCGGCCAAGTGGACTAAGACCCCTGGACTCCGCAATGTCATCCAGATTGTGACACTCTATGAAGCCAACTGGAAAGAGCTGTGCCCACAGAAGGACTCACTGTGACCCTGGGAGGCGCACGCCTGTTGCAGGGTCAAATTTGCCCATGCAACCACAGGTCAGTTAAACCACAATCATGGCTAGCCCTGAGCCAGGCTTTGGGTATATGATGGCCCAGCCTGTGTCCCCAGGAGGTCACAGACTGGGTGGCGATTGAGATGGGTGAATGCTCTTTTTCTCTGAAAGGGGTCAATGACTGACCATTTCTGAGCAGTCTCTTCTCCTCTCCGTGGAGGATTATAAAGGTCTGCTCCTCATTACACTTAGATTTGAGACCCAGATTTTCACCAAGGGGACCCATGTAGTACTTGACTCCTTCAGGGCCCTCCAAGGGCACAACAAGGTCGGTTCGGATGTTTATTCGTATGTATGGGGAGGGACCCACAAAACAGGCAGCCCCGGCAGCCCCACCCATGTCACAAATCTAAATCTAAACCTAAATCAGCCTGCACTTATGGGGACACCTGTCAAGGAAGCCTAACATCCACCAACCACGGCCTCCGAACTCAGCTTTAGCTTGCGTACCTTACCCTGGAACACAGGACCCCCTAGCCTCATAAGGCAACCCCGACCCCCTAGGCAATCATGTCCTGCTTTCGTATTGCCTCTTCTAATGTTTCATAAAACTCGCCCTTACCCAAAATCCCTCAAGAAGAGTACGCCACTGCTTGTGAGACCTCGTATTTCCCCAATCCATGGACGTATCCCTGGATTAAAGGGTATCAAACGCATCACTAAATTGTATTAGTTTTGACATTTGACAGCTCTCAAGAAGGAGGACTCCTGCCGCCTAGCCTTTGAGTGGGCTCCAGCCTCTCCCTGGAGCTGGGAGCATGGGGTGAACATGGCAGGCTTTCCTTTCAAAAGCCTGTCACACAAAAGGGGAGAAACAGTGAAAAGGTCAGGGGTAGCCGGGGTGGGGGAGGGGTAGAGGACTGCATAGCACAGGGGTTTTAGGGCAGTGAAACACTGTGTGATACCGTAATGGTGAGGATGTGACCTTGAAGGGGTTCAAAACAGGCCCCCCCTGTTCCGAAGTAGCACAAAGTAGCACAAGATGTGCCTCTGTGGCAGGTGGATTATTTTGAGCTGAAGGCAATGGAGACCCTGCAGGCTCATGAGAAACTTTTACCTCTCCTTCAAAGACTTTAAATTGGGGGCCTTACCCACAAGAAGAGTTATCACCGGAAATAACTTCCTATGGCCTGTCCATAGGGCAGGGCAACATCTAATTACTGAACATCTGCTTTTTGTCCATCCTTAATGGCCTTCCTCCCAAGGTGCCTCGTCCTTAACTCAGTGTCACATATACCTCCTTTTAACTTTCGGTCTCTGACCTGCTCATGTATATGGGGTCTCTGATCTGCTCCTGTATGCAGTTCCCATGCTTACATGTGTAATTAAGTTTTGTCATTTTTCTCTTGCTAATCAGTCTCACATCTGTTTGATTGTTAGACCAGCCAAAAGAACCTTGAGGGTAAAGGAAAGTGTCTTCCTCCCCACAACATTATGCCTTTGTCAAACTACAATGCAAAGAGTAAATCCTAATGTAAACTAAGGACTTTAGCTAAGAATAGTGTATCAATACTGGGTCATTGATTGTAACAAAGGTACCACACTAATGCAAAAACGGTAATCACAAGGGAGACTGGAGAGGGGAGGGGAGGGGCGTATGGAAACTCTATCACCTGCTCAATTTTCTGTAAAACTACAGCTGCTCTAAAAAATAAAGTCTATTAATTAAACAAACAAACAAACAAACAAACAAAACCCTGCCCCAGAGATCAGACCTTAAAAGGGCCCCAGGATTCTGGTCCCAGAAGTAAATTAAAGGGTTGTGACCCTGCAGACCCGCTGGGGCCTCCAGTGGCTTTCATAGCACTAAAGCAATGTTGAGATATATGTAACAATATAAAGTGGAAAGTCAAAGTACAGAGAAGTTGTTTAATATGTTCCATTCATGTTGAAAGAAAAAGAACATTTGTACATATTTTATCATATTTGCATAGAATATCTCTGGAAGGATTTAGGGCAGGTAGAAGGTAAACTTTTTACTAAACCTCCTTTAGAATTCATTTAGAAACCACATAAAGGCATTTCCCATTTTAAAAAATAAAGAAGATTAAACCTATTATAAAGTAGCCAATATCATTAATTGTCAGAAGAGAGACTCAACATCACTCGTCATCAGAGGAATGGAAATTAAAACCTCAATGGGGGAAAAAAAAGGAGACATCTGTAATACATTCAACAATAAAGATAAATTTTAAAAAAAAACAACATGCCCAGTCAGCATGGCTCAGCGGTTGAGCACCGACCTAGGATCCAGGAGACCGCTGTTCGATTCCCGGTCAGGGCACATGCCCTGGTTGTGGGCTCCATCCCCAGTCCAGGGCATGCCATTCTCATCATTGATGTTTCCATCTCTCTCTTTCCCTCTCCCTTCCTCTCTCTGAAATCAATGAAAACATATTTTTTAAAGACACACAATGAGAGACCCCTTCCCACTCACTAGAATGGCAGTTACTAAAAAGACACATAATAAGTGTTGGTGAAGATGTGAGAAACTGGAGCCCTCATGCATTGCTGAGGGGAATATAAAATGGTGCAGCTACTGTGGAAAACAGGCTGGCAGTTCCTCAAAACATTAAACATAGAGTGATCATATGATCCTTGGTATATGCCCATGGGAACTGAAAACACTTCCGCACAAAAACCTGTACATGAGTAGTCAAAACATTATTCATAGTAGCCCACAAGTAGAAACAATTCAAATGTTCACTGCCTGATGAATGAATGAAAAAAGAATGCGGTATATTCATACATTACAATATCATTCATCAATAAAAAGGAATGAAATACAGACACGTGTTACAACATGGGTAAACTTTCAAAAAAGCAGTCAGTTTTAAAAGGCCATTTATTGCATGCTTCCATTTATATGAAATGTCCAGAATAGGCAAATCCATAGAGATTAGTGGTTGCCAGAGGCTGAAGGGGATAGAGGATTGGGGGGTGGGATAGAGGATTGGGGGTGACAACCAGGAAGTGCAGGATCTCTTTGGGGGGATGTTCTACAACTGTTCTAAAATTGGTTGTGGTGATTGCTGCAGAATTCTGTGAATGTACTAAAAGCCAGTGAATTATACTCTGTAAGTGTGTAAGTTGTATGGTATGTGCAATAAAGCTATTTTATTTTTTAAAAATATTTTAAGAAAATATTTTTAAAAGAAAAGAAAAAAAAAGCTCTGGTTGGGTGGCTCAGTTGGGTGGAGCATCGTCCAACACACCAAACAGTTTCAGGTTTGATTCCTGGTCAGGGTGTGTACGGGAGGAAACCCATCAATGTTTCTCTCTCTCTCTCTCTCTCTCTCCACCTCAAAAAAAATTAAAAAAAAATCAATTGAAACATATCCTCAGGTGAGGATTAAAAAAGAGAAAGAAAAAAGAAATGCCTAAATAATCTAGGCCCTGAAACGTCCAGAGAAAAACATACCAGAGTCCAAATCCCAGGTGTCCCACTTGCTGTACCAACTGTGAGATCCTGACCAATCCTCAGTGTCCTCCTCCAGAAAATGGGGAGTCAACTGGACCTTTGTGGTAGGTCCGTCATGAAAATCAGATGAGGCTGGGCATGTGAGGCGCCCAGCACAGGCCCCGAGTTGTTAGCACGACAGAAGCCATTGGCAGGAGGATGTCACAGGTGACAGATGGTGTGGGGGTTTTGCTTCCCCCCTTTTAAAATATATCTTTATTGATTTCAGAGAGAGGAAGGGAGAGGGAGCTGTAGAAACATCAATGATGAGAGAGGGTCATTGATCGGCTGCCTCCTGCCCGCCCCCGACTAGGGGCTGAGCCCACAGCCTGAGCATGTGCCCTGACAGGGAATCAAACCGGGATCTCCTGGATCCTAGGTCGATGCTCAATTGCTGAGCCACGCCCGGCTGGGCTTTCCTCTTATTTATTAAGAACAGAAGGACAAGTTTTCCTTAAGTGGGCAAAGAAAATGGGGAAACTGCCCCACAGCCTGTGTGTCCCTGGGGCTCCCCCTCCCCCACTGGGTCTATATCTGCTCCACAGTTTTAGATTTTCCCAGTATCTAAAGCCATAATCCCCCATCACCCATGGTCACGTCACCCCCATGCTGGTGGCCTACAGGGCTGGGGGCCCTGCAGTGGCTGTAGCAGCAGTGACGTCAATGCCGGGGAAGGAGAGATCCCAGCCCACCGCCACCAGCTGCTGGGTGTGTGCCCTGCTGGCTGTGGGCTGGGGCTCTTTCTTCTTGTGATCTGCCCACAACTCGCAGGTGCTCCCGCAGCCCCCAGCCCAGCCAGCAGGTGCTAAGATTGTCTGACAACAGCCAGAGTCGAGCACCTGCCCCTGCTTCCCCAAGAGGCTTTCCCTGGCCCACGAGGCGGTGGCCCACAGTCTCAATAGGAGCCAAGGCCTGGTTCTCGCTTCCTGCTCATCACAGCTGGGCAGCAGGACCTTGGGCAAGGCCCTGCTCCTCTCCGGCTGCGCTGGCCCCTTCACCAGGACAGTGAGAGGCCGGGGCGCAGGCTGTCCAGGCTCCACCCAGCTCTCAATCGCCGTGGTGACACGGTGGCTCAGAAGCCCAGGGTTCCTTGGGTAGCCTGTGTTCCCAGGTCACTGGGCATTTACCTGGGCTACCTTGATCCTACTATGTGCCAGGCTCTGAGCCCTCTGCACACTCCATTTCATTGAAACTTCCCTGGTCCAGGAACTAAATATGGACAGGAGAGAAGGTTCATCCAGGCCTTAAGGCTGGACACTGAGCTGGGCTCATGCCCCAACTCTGCCGTGGACTAGCTGTATGACCTGAGCAAGACATTTAAGCTCTCTGAGCCTTAATTCCTCATTTGTAAAATGGGACTAATAATAATACCTTCCTTATAGAGTCATTATGAGAATTAATTAGTCAATACATGTAATATGATTAGAGCAGTGACTGGCACATGTTAAATGCACAGTAAGATTGACTTACTATTTTCATTTTTATAAGGAACCCTGGGCTCAGAGAAGCTAGGTAACTTGGCCAAGGACACACAGCTCGGAAATGGTGGGGCCAGGCTTTCAGCACAGGTCTGTCTGACTCTGAAGCCAATGTTCTTTCCACCTCCCAGAAATGGGCTCCTGGGAAAAACCCTGAGATGAGCAGAGCAGTGGATGCTGATGGCTTCAGGAATGGCATTAAAAAATAATCACAGGCTTCCCACCCATTACCCAAGCAGTATATATGTTCACTGTCAACAATTGAGAGTGGAATGTGAAAAAGCACAAAAGGGGGTAAAAAATCCTTTTGCCTCTAGTCTAGGGCTTTATGCAAGTCTCCTGAGAACTATAAAAAAGGGGACTTTCAGTGACCTTAAACAAGGCCTCACTTAAAGGGGCCCGAAGGAGATATTGTCATGCCCACCCTCCTCAGGACAAATATAACCTTTCCGAGGCCCTCTGCCACTCCCACCCAGGGCCTCCAGGCCCCACTTGGAGTCACCGCCATGAGGAAGTACACTGCAGGTCAGAGCCTGCAGCTGGCAGTCACACGCTCCCTTTCTAGAAGTCAGATGGCTGACGAGGCCTGGAGTTGGTCATGTGCTTGGACACAGATATGAGCCAATGTCTCCAAGCCAAATGTCACTTTCAGAAAATGAGTGACAATCAAAACTACCCGCCCCTTAGTTCCTGGCCTCGGGCCATTAGCAAAGGCCTCTCTGGGGCCCTGGCTGGGGCCCTGGTGTGGCAAGCACGGGGCTGAGGAGACCCTGACCCTGAAACACCAACACCAGCTAAGGTAGAATTTACAGCCCCTTAAAGAGCCCCATAGGCCAGTGGTCTTCTTATACAGAAAGGGAAACTGAGGCCCAGAGGAGAAGGGATTCCTTTAAAGTCACCCAGCAAGGGGCTAGAGCCAGACAGAGCACAACCCACGTTTCCTGGCTCCCTGGATGCTTTTTCCACTGCTTTGGCCTTTTGCCCTAGAGATAATCTGCTAAAAAATTTAATTTGGGACCTCATTTAATCTCTGAGGCCTAAGGAAACTTGTCCAAGGAAAGAGGAGGACTGATGATCGAGCTTGGTTCTAAAGTTACAAGGACTGGGCTTCAGAGCAGGGCTGGAAGTCGACATGTGCCAGCAGCAGCTGGCATTTCTGCAAAAGGCTTAATTTTCACCGGCAGGTTGGGGCCCCACAGGCATGTCGGGGCCCACAGGCGTGTTGGGGGATAGCTGCCTTATGAATTAGCTGATCTGACATTACTCCCTCAATTTCCCTTCCCCATTCAGTATGATGCTGGATTCTAGGCTCCCGTGGGTCTTCACAGGTAAGGTGTAGGTGGGTCCTACAACCTGAAGTGGAAACATCGTCTAATTCATCATTCTGATCAGGACACTTTTGAGAGTGATCACAGACGTCTGGTCACCCCACTCACCTAGAATCCTGAGCTTCATGTTGGGACAGGGTAGGGAACCTTTTTTCGGCCAAGGGCCATTTGGATATTTATAACATCATTCGTGGGCCATACAAAATTATCAATTTAAAAATTAACTGTGAAGAAGCATGGAACAGACTGACAAATCTCAGAGGAAAGGGAGGGGTGGATGGGTGAGTGGGGAGAGATTAACCTAAAAACTTATATGCATATATGCATAACCAATGGACAGAGACAATAGTGTGGGGAAGGCCTGAGGAGAGGGGTGCAGGGGGGAGGGGACCATGGGGGGAAAGGGGGACATTTGTAATACTTCCAACAATAAAGATAAATTAAAAATAAAAAGTAAAAGGAAGAAAGTCTCATACTAGGAAAAAAATTAGCTATGAAAAAGCTCCTAGATTTATTGAATTGGAGTCTGGCCTGCGGTTGCCTTGGCAGGGCCAGACCAAATGATTTTGAGGGCCTTATACACCCCTCTAACCCCTGGGTTAGAGGGTCAGTCAACATGGGGGTTAAGAATGCCCTAGGCATGGGGTATACACATGATGGGATATGGAAGCTGAAGTCCCTGCCCTGAGCAATCTCAGTCCCAGGGGAGAGCAGCACACCTCCACTGAAAAAGCCTAAGGAAGTAGAACTGAAAGCATCAAAGCTGAGAGGGCCCTTCAAGATCGATCTTGAGACTGGTCTAGATTATCATCTTTATTTACCAATGGGAAACCAGAAGCTCAAAGAGGACAAGGACCCTGACCAGGGTCGCTTCCCAGAAGATCAGGGATTCAAACCCCAATTCCCAACTCTCAGTCCCTTGTGCGCTATGCCACCCAGGTCCCTGCACCTGAAACCCCCTCCTTCCCCCACCACATTCCTATTTGGAAGCCATGTGCACAGCATGGATGCTTGCTGGCACTGGTTCTTAAAAATTCTTTCTTAACCCGGACTGGTGTGTGCCTGTATGTGTGTGTAGCTTCCCAGACCTGCAGCCCCTGTGGGCAGGCAGGCTCTGCACACGGTAGGGCCTTGGGTACCTAGTAGGTCTAAGCTCTCCCCATTAAAACATTAGCACCATGACTTCAGAGGTCAGCCTAGCACACAGCAAGATGTTAAGAGGGGAAACTGAGGCCAGAGGTACTACTGTGAGGGAGAAACAGGCAGAGCAGGGCTGTGCCGGGTCTCTTGGTGCCTGTTGCTTTTGTTTCCTGCCTCTCCTCTGATCTACAAATTGGGCTGTTCAGATCATAATTGAGCAACATTACAAACTAAGGAAATGGCCTTAAGAGACATGCGTGGGAAAAGGGAAGCTCAGAAATGCCAGGAGTAACAGGCACTCAAGCTGGGTTCCTGAGTCCCTAATCCTGAACACAGAGATGTCCGTGCATCTGAAGGCCACCCCTCCTGTCCTTCTCCCACCACACGCAGAAAAGGCACGCCTTCCACCCACCCAAATCTGCTGGGGCATCGCCCCATGAAACAGCCCTGTGCCCAATGAAGGGGAAGTCTGGGGGGACACTCTGAGTCAGAGCCAGGGTACCTCAGCACCTCGGTGAGGGCAGAAATGAGGGCTGGCTCACTGGGCCCCAAAGGCTCCCTTTTCTGAGATCTCAAAGTGCTTAGAGCTCAGGAATGAAAAGGTTGTCATGGGGACGCAGGCTTCTGTGAATTTAAGAAGCGAGGTCAGGTCTTTTCTGACAAAAAGCCAGTCTGCCTTGGCTGACTTCGAGAGGTGTGGCTGACATTCTTTTTAAATCAAAGAAATTAAATCTGCAGCCCAAGCTCAGGTAGGATGGCCCCCACCTCCCTCCTCTCTCCACTGCTGTTGCGTGGAGTTCTCGCATATGTTTACTTACCATCTAGTGTACCGAATGCCAGTGTGAGGAAGGCATAGGCCATGTTGTTGTATCTCTAGCCACTAGGTCAGGGCCTGGCACATAGTAGGTGCTCCGGAAACATTCTCCAGAAACACGGGCGGAGTGGGGACATTTGGATCCAGTTGGGGCCACAGATGAGCATTATTTGAGGAATATCTGAGTGAAGGAAGGAAGGAGCAAAGGAACGTGGATCTGAAGCCTGGAATGCCTGCACGCTTTTCCCTGTCTGACAAACTCCTTACCATCCTTTGCAACCCAGCTCCAGTATCACCCCCACTTTATGAAATCTTCCTCTATCCCACAGGTGAGCATATCCCCCACGATGCAACAAACAACCTCAGGGGGTGGGGGGGCTCCCAATGATGTAGCATTGCCAGTGCCTGTACCTGCTGCCTCCCCTCCAGCCTGGAGCCCAGTCATCCTGCATCCCAGGCTCCTAGAGCATGGTAGGTCCTCAATTAATGCTTCATGGACAAATAAGTGGTAGTGAAGACGGAGAGACCCATTACCCTGCCCTGACACTCACTCCAACACTTTGAGCACCTACTATGTGCCAGGTACCTCGCCCCAAATCTCAGCCTCCATTATGTGGAAACAATGTGTACCATTTATATTTTAATTTTTAATCAATTTATTTATATATCTTGTCAATTTAAAAATGTATATGTTAAATGATTCTCAATAGCATACTCATTGGGAAAAATCTGAAAAATTCCCCTGTGATTCTGTGATCCGTAGGCTTCCCATCTGCTTGGACAGCTCTACATCTCACCTTCCCTCAGCCCCTGAGGACCACCCTCACCTCCGGATTCGTAACAGGGTGGAACAAGGACCTTTGGGGAACAGGGCTCTAGAAGGACAGAGTGATGGAGACAGCTTGCAGCTAGTTTGGGCCACAGATAAGCTTGTCAGTTCCTGAAAGCACCCTGGTTGGTTGACTCCCTGAGAAACCAGGTAGGCCTCACCCGCTGAAGTTATGCCAGGAACTCAGAGTGGGACCTAAGGCGAGAAAGAGGCCGCCCTTGCCTGGGGCTGTGCTTCAGTGCAGAGAATCCTCACTGTATCAGAGCCACAGGAGCCATTGGCAGAGCTGGGCCTCGCCCCCAGGACCTGTGGGCTGATGCTGACGATGCAGATAGTTATTTCCTCAGCCCTGTCGCTGAGGGCCCGTCCCAGGGCCCACTGTGAGCGGGTGCTGGGTACTGAGCAGAGAGTACAGAGCTCCAGCCCTCAAGAGATCCTCAAGAGGCCACTGAGGTCCCATGTGGACCAAGAGACGACCTTCCTGTATGTTCTCCCTGCCCTGTCCCCCCCCACCCACCATCTCAGGGACTTCCTAAGTCTCAGACACCACTGTCACCCTCATGTCACCTCCACAGCCACTACAGGCGGCTTCACACAGGCCATCCCCTCTGATACTCACAGAGACCACACAACCTACATTTGTCATCAGCTTTTAAAAACAGACAGGTAACAATTTTCTTAGTCACCACCCATGTTCACAGCACAGCCTTCATCACAGGTTTGTGGCTGTGACAAACAGAAGGATCTGTGAGAGCAGAACCTGTGTCCCCGGGACGGTCACTGAACTCCCAGGGCTCAGGCAGGATCTGGCATGAAGGAGCTCAACAGCTTTTTGTTTTATAAATGAGACTTGGAGAGGTTAGAAAGATTTGCCCGGCCCAGCTGGCATGACTCAGCGGTTGAGCATTGACTAGGATCCAGGAGATCGCAGTTAGATTCCCCGTCAGGGCACATGCCCGGGTTGTGGGCTCGATCCCCAGTCGGGGGCGTGCAGGAGGCAGCCGATCAATGACTCTCTCATCATTGCTGTTTCTCTCTCTCTCTTTCCCTCTCCCTTCCTCTCTCTGAAATCAATAAAGACATATTTTAAAAAGAAAAATATAAGATTTGCCTGGCCAGAAAGTTGTAGGAAGAGGATCTGAGCCCAGGTCTCTGGCTGGTTGCACAGAGCTGGTTCCACTGTACTTCACACCCCCATGGTTCTTTACACCAGCATGCTCCGCTGCCCTTTTATTGCTCAGCGATTTTCACTGGCTCTCGACTGCCCCTAGGACGAAGGCCAAATTCATCTCCCGGGCAGTCTACGCTGGACCCTCCTCCCCTCATCTCTCACTGTTCTCCAGCATGTCCCCTCCACTCTCTGTCCTGTGCCCACGACCTGCAATGCCCACCTATCCCGGTGACCTCCCTGTTCAAGCCCTCCATCCAGCCGAGCGCATCTGCTCACACATATCACGCTGGCCACTTTCCTCTCTGCTCATCCATCTCTCAATGGATACCTCTCCTCCCTCTGCTCACCTGACTCCTGCTTGCAAAAGCCAATTCCCACCCAACTTCTTCCAGGAAATCTCCTCTCCTCCGCCAGCCCCTCCGGACTCCTACAGCATGTGTGAGGTCTGCACCTTCTGGAGGCGTACACTTCACGCTGTCCGATGCTCTTACACCCTCCACCTCTTCCCCGGAATATTTACTGAGCACCTGTTATATGCTGAGCATTGCTCTAGATGAGATGGATTCAAGGCTCTGAAAGACAGACACCATCTCTCCCCTCAAGAGGCTACAAGTCTGATGGGGCAACTTACAGAGAAGCGACAAAGACCATGGAGCATGTGATTAGATGTAAAGGGCGAGGTTGCCTCAGAAACACATGGGGTTACCCAATCCAGAATTGGACAATCTGGAAGGTTTCTGGGAGGTGGGTCCAAACTGGGACCCAAGGATAAGTAAAAGTTAGCCTGGAGGACAGAGCCTGGAAGGCTTCCAAGCAGAGGTTCCAGGAACACCAGGTGTCTGGTGAAGGGCCAGGGAGGCTCAAGGTGGAGGTGGCTGGGTCACGCAGAGCTCTATAAGCTGAAGCCATTGGACTTGAATGAAAGGGCCATGAGAAGCCTGGGATAGTCCTGCCCAGCCTCCCTCAACATGGGACTCCAAGGGGCCGAAACTGGGTCCGAGGCTCCGAGGCTCCTTGGTATTTCTCAGGCTGCACAAGGCCAGGCACCCAGTGAGGGGCAGGAGGCCTCTGTCACCCCCCGCTGAATATCTAACTAATGAGTGATCTAGATGCCCGATGTCTGGGAAGCATGGTCGGGTACTTTATCTTTTGAGCCATGTGGGAAGGAAGGCAGGAACTGCCGAAGGAAAGTGGGGGCCCAGGGAAGTCAGGCGATCTGATGAATGAACGCATGCGTGCAGGAATGAGTGAACGAATCCAGGGGTTCTAGAGCTGTTTCCCTGAGCCTACCTTAGGAATCTCTTTGGTCTCTGGGCAGGCGAAGGGGGGGGAAGGTCATTTGCAGCTTCTCTGTACTGCTTTGCAAGAAAGGGAAAAACAGAACTGAGCCAGCAAAGCCCCTGCTCTCTCTACCAGCAGAGGCGCACCAAGGAGTGGGAGATAAGGCACCTTCCTCTCAGTATTTTGCAATTGCTGCGGTGGTGGGAAAGACACCACCCTTTGTAAGGGCACTTCCCTTACAAAGCAAGAAGGCATGTCCTGCCAGATCCCTCAGGAAACTTGGAGGAAAGGTTTGGTACTGTCCTAGAGAAGAAATAGAATAACACCTAACCACACGTGATGTCTGGAAAGCATGGTCAGGTACTTTATCTTTAAGCTATGCAGGAAAGAAGGCAGCAACTAGAGAAGGAAAATGGAGGCCCAGAGAGGTCAAGTGACTTTCCCCAAGTCACACAGCCAGTCCCAGAGCCAGTTATGATTTAAATCAACAGTACCCTGCTCAGTCCATGAAAGCATGGGAGGGAAGAAAGTGGAAACAACTGAGTCTGTTTTCAGGGAGAAGATTCAGAAAAAGAACTGGCCTTACTAGAAATGAATGGAAAATTTACCTTTTGAGGGCAGCTCCTGCATGGCAGGTGCTAGTGGAGACGGGCTCCACCCTTCCAGGGAGTAATTTGTCAAGGAGTGCCAAGGACCTAAAAGTGGGCCTTCCCTTTAGCCCAGTAATTCAATCACTACTGGGAATGGATCCTAAGGCCAAGGACAAGAAAGCATTGCTGACAAAGATGCTTATCAGGGCATTAGTCATAATGTAGAAGGTTGGAGAGGTTCCAAATGTCTGACAATAAGAAATAATTAAGAAAATCAAGACGGCGGCAGACCATTACACAGTCAATAACAGTGCTGCTTGGGAAGGCTTTTCACAGGGGACAATGCTCACAGTGAAACGTAAGGTGGAGAAAGAGACAATGTGAAATTATTTATGCCAGGGGACCCCGGCTACATAAACAGGCCTGGGGGGAAAACCGGAAGCCAGGAGCCAAAGCGGCAGATGCTGCAGGGGCCTTCACGGGACAGAACACGGGGATGTGGTTCTTTACCCAGCTTTTCTGAATTTCCCGTAATAAATATACACTACTTGTAATTTTTTCTTTGAAAAAAAAAAGGAAAATATTTTAAAGTGTTTTCCCATTATAAAATTAATACATTCTGATATAGTAAAAAGAATTTTTAGCAATATAGATATGTGTGAAAGTAAAAAGTGATTAAAGATAGAGAACAAACTGATGGTTGCCAGGTGGCAGGGAGATGGGAGGATGGGTGGAAAAGGTGAAGGGATTAAGCACAAATTGGTAGTTACGGAATAGTCCGGGGGATGTGAAGTATGGCACAGGGAATACAGTCAGTGATGTTGTAACAACCACGCACCATGTCAGGCGGGTGCTAGGCTTATCGAGGTGATCACTTCATGAGCTCTGTAAATGTCCAATCACTATGTGGCACACCTGAAACCAGTATAACATTCTATGGCAACTGTAATCAAAAATACAATTTTAAAACCTTTGAAAAGAAAGTAAAAAGTGAAAGAACCTCTGTAATCTCACTGCCCAGAGATAATCAGTGTTAATGGTTAATATCCTCGCCCGGCCGGGCGTGGCTCAGCGGCTGAGCATCGCCCTAGGATCCAGGAGATCGGGGTTCGATTCCCGCGCAGGGCAGAGGCCCGGGTTCTGGGCTCGATCCCCAGTTGGGGGTGTGCAGGAGGCAGCCGATCAATGACAACTCTCTCATCATTGATGTTTCTGTCTCTCTCTCCCTTCCTCTCTCTGAAATCAATAAAGATCCATTTTTTTAAAATAGTTAATATCCTCTTCGTCATAAGCACACATACATCTACAAGCATACACATATACACACATATACATATTAACAGACACACACATACACATGTGTACACACATGCACATGTGTACATATACACATACACACCTATATACACACATATATATACATGCAAGTGCACATGGATACATATACACATAAACACATTTGTTTACTTTTATGCAAAAATGGGACCCTATCCAGTTGGGGAGAGCTCAACACAAGAAAGTTGGCACCTGTCAGTCATGCAGAAGGATGGGTCAACACAGGGACAATGGTCCCTCCCACCCTCACCCTGAAGCCACATGACTCAGTTTCTCCCTGTGTGTCTCTGGAACCCCACGAGCCACTGTCCCTCCGCCGGAGTCACATAACTCAGGTTCATTGGAAAAGAAAAGAAATGCACATGAGCAAAACAGAAGAGGAGGAGGGAGAATGAGAGAAGAGGGGAGGAGAGGAAAGGGGGAGAGGAGCAGAGATGCATTCATAATCCAAAGAAAACCTCTGTTCACACTATGGCATCTTATGTTTTTCCTGTGAATATGCAATAAAGGCCTACAAGAGTGGACTCAGGAAAAAATGGGACCATACCCAGACACTGTTTTAAAACTTGCTTTTTTCATGGAGTAAAAAGCACCCATTTCTCCATATCAATGCACTTAGATCAGCCCCATCCTTTTTTATGGCTGCTTAATGTTCCACTGTGGGGTGCCAGATGATTTATTTTTGTAACAGATTCTTCATTTCTGGATCTTTATGTTGTTTCCAATTATTTTAATCACAACAAATGGCTGTAATGGACACATTGTACATATATCTTGGCACATGCACTTTTCCTAGAAGTGGATTTGTTGAGGCAAACAGAACACATTTTTTTAATGCTTTTGACCTGTATTATCAAATTCCTTCTAGAAGATTATATAAGTACCTATTTAAAAGGACTACCCCATTTCCCCATATTTTTGTGGCATTAGCATTTAATTTTTGTTGGTTTAATTTGTGTCTCTAAATCTTGGTGAGAATCCTTTACACATTTGCCCATCTATTGGATTTTTTCTTTTGTGAATTGCCTATTCTTGTATGCCTTTTGATTTGTATTTATTTATCAGAACTGTATGGCCTTAATAATTGGAAAACAGTATAAATCTTAACTTTAAAAAAAGAAAACGTATCTATCTGTATCCCATGATCTTCATATTTGAAGGCAGAGAACCTTGCAAAAAGGTGTACACTCCAAGGGTGGCCTGAGGGGCAGAGCCCGGGAGTGGGCAGCAAGTGTCCCCCCGTTCTTGCAGCTTTGCTCCTCGCCTACTACGGGCGCTGGTGGGGGCACCCACTTAGGGCCTGGGGGCCCCCTGTCCTCCCTTAAGGGAGGTGGCTTTCAAAATATTAAAGTGGGTCTCCTCTCCCCTGCACCCCACAATCACACAGTGCTTCTCAATCCTGGCTGTGCTTTAGAAAAATCTGAGGAAATTTTTTTTAAATCCTTACACGAGGATATTTTTTCCATTGCTTTTGAGAGTGGAAGGAGGACAGAGAGAAACATCCATGTGAGAGGGACACATCCACTGGTTGCCTCCTGCATGCACCCCGACTGGGATCAGGCCTGCAACTGAGGTAGTGCCCTCCGCTGGAATCAAACCCAGGACCCTTCAATCTGAGGGCCAACATCTAACTGTTCTGGCCACCATGGCCAGAAGAATATACCTAAGGAACCAACAGTAAAGGTAGAACAAGATCCCTACTGTACAGGACAAGGCCCAACAAGCCAGCCCAATAATCACCGCCCCCCGCTGAGTTCCCACAGAAAGAACAAACCAGTCACACTCCGGCCAAGCATAACCCCATTACTCATTGTAAGACATTGTGTTTAAATCGTTCCTTTTGTGTTGCTAAAGGACCCTCCTTGTTTCCTGTACCAAAAGCTGACAGCCCAACAAATTCTTGGAAACCCCTTTACTGCAGCGCCTTTGTGGTTCCTGAGCATAAAGTGAGAGAACTGAGGGTCGGGGCTGCAGTTCGGCTCTTACGTGGGTGAGACGCCGCAACTGTACCGCTGGCCAGCTAACGAAGCTCCAAAATTCAAACACAAACTCTGCTGGTCGCCTGTCGCGGGTCCCCTAGAACACTAACCACTGAGCCAAACTGGCCAGGATGAAAGCTGAGGAACTTTTGAAAAGTATACAGGTTCCTAGTGCCCACTGTAAAGGTCCCGATTCAATGTTTTAAAAAGCTGCCAGGTGACCCTTATGTGCAGCCAGGGTTGAGAACCCACATCAAAGCAGATCTGCTCTCCCTAAACCGAGGCAGAGCCACAGACTTTGCTCTGTCCCCTCCCCAACAGTCCCTAAGGCCGCTCCTGAGACCACAGGGGCTCCAAGAAGCTGTGGAGAGTCTTTGAGGCGGCAGAATGGAATACTACGCTGCCATAAAAACAACGAGGTAGCCTGCATGTGCCCACGGGGAAAATTCCCCACCGCGCATTTTTAAGCGAGAAAGACAAGTTAAGGAACAGCATGTACCACGTGTGCTCCTTGTGTTTTAAAAAGCCTGCATACACAAAACTATGCGCGTTGGTGCATGCCTGTAAAAATCCCGGCGCCCATCAAACCTGCAGAACCCTCATCAGAATTTCACGCATTTATTTGTTTCCCCAGTTATTTGTCAACCTCCCTCCACTCACTAGACAGGGAGCCCTCGGGAAGCGGGGACCCATCTGCTCATTAATAGGGTTCTAGAGCCCAGGACACCCCCTAGCGCAGGGTGGGCCCGCAGTTAATATGCGCTCAAAGAAAGACGGGAGAGAGAAAGACAAACTGGAAGGGGGGGGGAGGGGTCAATGAGAGTTGGAATTTAACTTTTACAACTTTAATTTGTTGACTATTTTTAAAAATACTTTTATTATAAAATAGAGCACAGAGACAGGCTACTGACAGCTAATCACTACAAGGTGCCGCGCCTAAGCCAAGAAGAGAGCCCCGCCCGCCGGCCGCCCGGGCCCCGCCCCGCGCGGCCCCCGCGCAGCCCCCGCGCAGCCCCCGCGCAGCCCCCGCGCAGCCCCCGCGCAGCCCCCGCGCAGCCCCGCGCAGCCCCGCGCAGCCCCGCCCCGCGCCCGGGCCCGCAGCCCTCCCTCCCCCTGACGCGCCGGCGCGGTGCTCGCCCCTCCCACTGCATCTGCGGGGCGCGGGGCCGCGGGGGGCGCGGGGCGCGGGGCCGCGGGGCACCCTCTCCCGCCCTCGGGCCCAGCTCCCTCCGCCCACACGGCCTCGCCCCGCCGCTTGCGCCAGACCCCGCGGCCCCCGCGGCCGGATCCCGTCCGTTTCGAAAGGCAATTTTGCGCAACCCGGGCGGAGGGTCCTCGAAGCCGCCTGAGAGAAGCGAAAGAGGATCCGAAACCCCGCGCTGCGATTTCAGGTTCCGGGGCGGCGGGGCCGTCGCAGCTGCGGGAGCTCGGGAAGCACCCGGGGCGCGGAGAGCCTGGAGCCGGGACCCCACCCCGGCCCCTCCTCGCCCCCCGCGGGCCCGCACCAGCCTGCTGATTCCCGAGGCGGGTCCCCCCTCACCGCGTCTCCTTCCCCAGCTCTAAAGCTCAGCCCTGAAACGGGTGCAGAAGCGGAGGGCTGTGGTGCCCACGATGTGAACGGCGGGGAGGAGGCCTGCCCCGCGCTCTGGCCGCATTGGAAGGAACAGTTTTGCCTGCGAGCCCCAGCTGCCCCTCTGCCCCGTGCGCCCCCTGCCCCTCCCCGCCCCTCCAGTCCTGACCCGCGGATCCCCCAGCGCAGTGCGGCTGGGCTGGGCCTGGAGGACCCAGGGGGAGTCCAAACCAGCCCTGCCGCCCTTGAGTCTGTCCCCTAAAGAATGTGCCTGACCTGCGTTATGTTTGGTTTTAAAAAATAGTTTCAATTAGTTGCCAATATTTAAGATAAAGAAATTACGCATAGCCCGGCTGGCGAGGCTCAGCGGTTGCACATGGACCTGTGATCCAGGAGACCTCGGTTCCATTCAGGGTCAGGGTCAGGGTCAGGGCACATGCGGGGTTGTGGGCTGGATCCCCAGTGGGCCACGTGCAGGAGGCAGCCGATCAATGACTCATCATTGGTGTTTCACTCTCTCCCGTCCTCTCTCTGAAATCAATAAAGATATATTTTTTGAAAAAAGAAATGACACATAGGATTTCAGCTGATTTCCTGCGGGGGTCATAGTCACTCAGCTGAGCCCTTAGGTGTGTCCACATTCAGCCCCCCTCCCCCCAGGAGTCCCTGTTGGCCTTTGAACCTGAGATTTCAACTTGAAGCTAAAGACAGCGCAGCAGTGGAGCTGGGGGAGCACAGTAGAGGAAGGATTTTGGAGTCCAGAACCCTGAGATTCTACAGACAAGGACTTTTACAAAGCCAAGGGCTGGCTTTGCCCAGAAAACGGCACCCTGGGCTCTGGTCTCGGTTTCTCCCTCAGTACAGTGGTCAAGCAGGCTTGTGTGGGGATCCCTGTGGACCCAGCACTTCGGATGTTTCAGGGCCTGTGCACTTCACGTGTGATGGCTCCTTGTTTTTTGTGTGTTTGTGTGTGATTTTAATCCTTGCCCAGGATATTTTTTCCATTGCTTTTTCAGAGGGCGTGGGAAGGGGAGAGAGAGAAACATCGATGTGAGAGAGACACATCGCTTGGTTGCCTCCCCTTCACGCACCAATCGGGCTGGGGATGGAGCCTGCAACCAAGGAACATGCCCTTGGCCAGAATCGAACCCCGTACCCTTCAGTCCATGGGCCGACGCTCTAACCACTGAGCCGAACCAGCCAGGGCGATGGTTCCTTGTTTTGTCCTCGAATGGAGGGTGCATTCCTCAGATGGGTGGTTGGGACCCATTGTCCTAGAGTCCTTGGGGCCTTGCCCTGCGTCCCGCCCCCCTCCCTTCAGCCCTCTTCCCTCCTCCTGACGCTGTCCCTACCTCTGCAACCCATTCCTCCCTCCACCAGTGCTCCTCCTCTTGCCCTGGCACCCCCAGCTCCTGAACCCCCACCTCCCATGCCCAGGGACCCCACTTCCTTCAGGGGAAGCTTTTCACGGCTCCCCTTTCTTCACACTGGCAGGGTGCCAGGTGTGGGAAGGCTGCTCGAGTCCCTCCCTGGGGGGAGGGTCTGTGTTCCACCATCCAAGCCTCCCACAGCCCCTTGAACCAGTACGACCTTGTTCTCTGAGCTGCCCCTGCCACTTCCCACAGCTCATCTCCCCAAAGAAACTTCCCAGATCCATCGGGATTACTCACAGCCTACTCCCTTCATTGGCCTCATCCAACAGTCCCCAAATATTACTAACCACAGTCATTGGCCCTAAGTTAGGCCTGTGGGGACTCGCTGTCCTGCCCTCCATGAACCCACAGCTCTGTTGGAATGTAAAATGGTGCAGCCACAATGGAAAAAAGTCTGGCCGTTTCTCAAATTGTTAAATACAGAGTCAAGCAGCTTCACTCCTAAGTAATATATATATCCAAGAGAAATGAAGGCATACATCCAACATAAAAATCTGTACACAAATGTTCACAGCAGCATTATTCATAATAGCCCAAAGTAGAAACAGCCCAAATGTCCATCAATTCATGGGTGCATAAATAATATGTGGCATATCCATACGATGGGTATGATTTTGCCATAAAAAGGAATGAAGTACCGATACATGTGGCAACATGGATGAACCTTGAAGCCAATCACTAACGACCATTTATTGTATGATTCCTTTACATGGAATGTCCAGAACTAACAAATCTATAAAGACAAATATCAGATTAGTGGTTGCCCAGGGTTGGAGGGTGGGAAATGGTGGGTGGTGAATGGGATGGGAGTTTCTTTTTGGGGTGGTAAAAGTGTTCTAAAATTGGATTGTGGTGATGGTTGCATAACTCAATAAATATACTCAAAAAAGTATTGAATGGTACGCTTTGAACGCATGAAGTGTACAGGATATGAGTTATAGCTCAATAAAGCTGTTTTAAAAAAATCTACAATACTTTTTAAAAAGCTGAGGTTGGATGTGGGGAAGTATTGCATTGGGTGGGATAGCGTTGAGAACCCTGCCCTCTGGTGGTCAGTTATAGCATTAGCATCAGGGAAACGAGGAAACTGGCACTTGCTATCCTGAGACAGACCGCAAGAGGGCAGAAGAACACAGCATTTGCCATGCTAACCCTGGGGAAGGCGCCCTGCTCCTACACACTCAGCCAGGTGCCCAGGGACTGCGGCAGGGAGCAAGGAAGGGCCAGGCTGGGGCTGGACTAACCTTATAGTTTCCCACAGTAATGATGCCCTAAGTACCCGTATTAGCAGGCAAAACTGTCTTTTCTGGTTTCTATATAAGTCCCACAGCTGGCCTAGGGAGGGGTACCCCAGGCCCCTAAACCTGGAAGAGCTGAGGAAGATGCAGAATTTGGCAGCAATGACCCAGAAGGTTACTGATTGCCAACTCTGGCCATTAATTTGCTTGGCTTTTGGAAAACTTGATGTATATAAAATGTTTAGTCCCTAGTAGGTGCTTAATAAAACCATTCACTCATTCATTTAATCGAGAAAAGATATCTGAGCACTTACAAAGTGCCAGGTACTGTGCTAGTCACTGAGGACACAGTGGTGAGCAGGAGGAGCCCAGGCCCTGCCACGTGGGGCTTCTAATTTAGAGGGAAAGACAGACCTAGAACAAAACTTCACACACGCACGCACGCACACAAAGCCAGTGTTTTTTTAGGGCTATGAAGGAGGGTGGGGGACTCGAAGGGCATGTGAGAGAGGGGTCCTGTTTATCTTGGGAATCAGGAAAAAAACATAGGAAGGTGCAGGAGCTTGTCCGGGGTAGCGGGAGAAGAGTTTCAGGCAGCAGGCACGGCCAGTGCAACAGCCTGGAGGTGGCAGGAGGCTCAGTGCTCACCAGGAACTGAAGGAGACCAGTTTGGTAGGAATATTATTCAATAAAAAAGAATGAAGCACTCACACATGCCACATGTGATGAACCTCAAAAAATTGTGCTGAGTGAAAGAAGACAGCACAGAAAGTCACATGCTGTATAAAAATGTCCAGGACAGGCAAATCCTTAGAGACAGAAAACAGATTAGCAGTTGTCAGGAGCTGGGGAGGGAGACCTTATATAAGTCAGAATCGAGTCCCCTTTGGGTCCTCCACATCCTTGAATACCTCCTAGTCCTGTTATTGCTTCTTATCTGACGTATGACGTCACTTTGTCCCCATGGACATGCTCCTGTTAATGTGTCTCTTAAGGACGGGTGTATAGCACTGAACCCAGCCCTCCTGGTGTGGCTTGAGATGAGCACCAGAGGGCATCTGCCACCTCCTTTGTTCTGCACACCATGCTCCTATTAATGCTACCACTCACCCATCTGCAAGCCACATCACACTGCTGACTGACCAGAGTTGACACCAATTCAAACCCTTAACCTTTTTATTCTCATGTTCTCAATCAAACCAAATCACCCCTGTCCTGTGGCTCTGTGCTAATTTTGTGGCAGTTTTGGACCAAATACATTCATCTGGCTGGGCCTGGGCCAGTGCAAGTGAGGAGAAGACGGTCTGGTTCTGGACTGGATCTCACCCTCAACCCTAGTATCTTGGGCAAATCATTGACCCTCTCTCTGGGATGGCCAAATAGCCACCAAGCCAGAGGATCTGGGTTAGAATCTGCCTCAGCTGCTCACTTGCTATGTGATTTTGGGCAAATGACTTTAATCTTTCTGAGCCTCAGTTTCCCCATCTGTAAAATAGATTATAATAGTGCTCACCCCACTAGTATCAAGACTGAATGAAATACTGTGTATAAGTCCAGCACACATGCCTATAAGGACCTGGATTCTCGTTCCATCCCTGGCTGTGATTTTGAATGAACTTGGGTAAGTTGAGTCACCCCTCAGAGATAGGTGACGGCTAAGGATCATGCATTCATTCAACAAACACTTCTTGGGGGCCCACTGTCGCCCAGGCCTGAGCAGGTGTGTCAAGAGCAGGACCTGGGCCCTGTCCTCAGGTTTCCAGTTGCACAGTGAATCTGGACATGGGCATGAACAGGTGGTCACACCACCACCACCTGAGGGACCTGGGAAGGCTCAGAAACCAACTCCTGAGGACCCAGCTCCAACCCCTTGGCTGCCAGCCCTGTCTCCAGACCACGACCTGCTTGCTGTAGCTGCTGAGTCTGGGCAGGTGGACAGGAGTGGCCGGCCAGCCTGGGGAGGGAGGACACTGCACAGAGACCCTCCACTCTTGGCAATCCCTGGAAGTGGCCCTGGGGACAAATCTGCCTAATACCTTTGAGATTTTGTCATTTGCTCTTTTTTCTTGAATGTGACCACAGGGAGGAACCATGTGGTGGTTGCAGTTTGGCTGGCTTCCCCTCCACCCTCCCTTCCTCCCTCTCTCTTCCTTCCTGCCTCCCACTTGCAGATCTCCTTACACATTTCTTCCCAAGCAGCAACCTGTGAATGAGCTTGGGTCAGGTAGGTGACAAACCAACGCTCATTGTCAGAAACAAAAACAGAAGGGAAGGAATGTCACCCTAGTCCTGCTCCTCAGAGAATACAGAATATTTTCGAAAATATCCTTCTAGATCCTTTTATAGCTCATAAGCATGATGACTGGGTGTTCGCGCCCCTGTGTGGGGTGTGCCTTCCTCAGACCTCGTTATAGCATCGGCACATTATCCGGCTGACTAAAAAGAAAGAAAGAAAAAGAGAAAATATCCTTCTAGTTTTGTTTCTTTCTGCGCATCTCATATTTAAAATTGATACATATTTTTATGCACTGGGGTCATATTGTATATACTGTTCTTTAATATCATCTTTTTGCAAGCAATGCGATTCCCATTTAAAGATAGGGAAACTGAGGCAGAGAGCGTCCAGTGACTGTAAAGAAGAGTCGGGGACCCAGAACCCCTATTCCTGTCTAGGACTTTTGTCCCTAAGGACCACGTGGGCCACCCTGAGTGGGGGCCTTGGAGCTATCCTGAGGCCCACCTGGAGCCCAGAGGGCAGAGGCCTGACTGCGCCTTGGACAGGCTCCCAAACCACTCTCCAGAGTATGCAGGACCAGAGTAACCCAGATCCAACCCCCTCGGGTGCACCTCCTGGGCCCACACACTCCCCTCACCCTCTCAGAGCTGCTCTTGGACACCTGAGTAAAGTGTCCCAAATACTTTCCTTAATGCTTAAAAACAGGGGGGAAAAGAGCCTCAGTTTCCCCATCTGTAATATATAGGTTACAATAGTGCTCACCCCCCTAGTGTCAGGACTACTGGGTATATTCCATTTCTTAAGTCAGTAGTTATTGGTTACCTTACCCTTTTTTTTTTCTTTTTCTTTTTATTTAAAATGTTTTTATTTATTTTAGAGAGAGAGGAAGGGAGAGGGAGAGAGAGAGAAAAATATTGATGAGAGAGAAACATCAACATCGATTGGCTGCCTCCTGCACGGCCCCTGCTAGGGATCGAGCCCGCGACCCGGGCACTTGCCCTGACTGGGAATCGAACCGGTGACCTCTTGGTTCACGGTCGATGCTCAACCACTGAGCCACACTGGCCTGGGCTACTTTACCCTTTTAAATCACAGCATAGAATTCCATTATATATGTGCTATTTTCAGGTTTTCTGTATTACCACATTGCAACAGACATTTGCATCTAGAACTATCTATTTGCATTGCCCCCTAGCTGATGTCCTCAGGCGTGCTTTATTTCCGTATGATTCATTTTTGAAAGTAGGACGGCCGATTCTGCCGAGCGGGTATGTGGATGTGCAGCTTTAGTACTGCCGTCAAATGGCTTTCCTAAGAGGTTCTGCCAGCGGCACTCAGAGAATGGGGTGCCCGTCCTCACATGCTCCCCCGCAACAGGCATGATCAGGCTCCAGAAGGTCTGCTCCCCTTTCTCCTCCCAACGCCTGAGGCTGCCCTGGTGGGGATGGGGGGAAGCTGTGAGGTTGGCTGGTAACACCCTGTCCAGGGCGCCCATGTCCTGATCCCCAGGCCCGGTGGGTGGGCCCTCCCGGGCAGCGGGCTTTGCAGAGCTGATTAAGATGACAGACCTGGAGATGGGAGACACCACCCTGCGTTGTCTGGGGAGGGGACCCACCTCATCGTATGAGTTCTTAAAAGCGAGAACCTTTCCCAGCTGTGGTCAGAGGAAGACATGATTTTGGAGGGAGGGTTGGAGACAGTGTGAAGTTGCTGGCTTTGAGGTGGGACGAAGAGGCCGTGAGCCGTGGACGTGTGTGGCTCCTAGAAGCTGGAAGTGGCTTCTCCCCGGGGCCTCCCGAAGAGAATGCATCTCCATCAAGGCCTTGATTTCAGCCCAGGGAGACCCTTGTCGGACATCTGGCTTAAAGAACTGTAGGATGATACATTTGCGTTGTTTTAAGCCACCAAGTTGGTGATAATTTGTATGGCAGCACTAGGAATGAATGCAGCGGGCAAGCACAGAGCTCCGAGACCCTCTCCCTGGGGAGACCCTTTCCACGCTCTTGTCTCCTCACCGCACCCAGAACATACAGGGTTCCCTCCTGCTTCTGTGCGATTCACCCACCAAAAGGCCCTGCTCCCCCTTGAACTGAGCACCTCCCTCTCCACCTGCTCTGCTCACACACACTCCTTCACTCCAAGCCTTCTGGAGCCCAGACACACAGCAGAGGTCCTTCCCCCTTTCACGCAGTTCGCTTCGGCTCACCTGGGTCAGCTGGATGGATGGAGGAGACACGTGTGCGACCATCTCTGCTCTGTGACATCCGGACCCAGCTGGGGAGCGCAGACCTGGGGAACCAGCAGCCCTGAGTATGCCGTGGGCTTCACTGGCCTCGAAGGGCAAGGCTGGATCGTTCCTCTGCCTCAAGAGCTTTCACTTGATTAGGGCAACAAGGTACCCCTTGCTTGCTGGGTCCCTAGGCAGGGCAGCCTGGAAGGGTGGGGAAGCCAGTGCCTCTGAAGCAACCCTCAGCCTAGTTGGGGAGGGGCCAGTGGCTGCCGGCTCCAGCTCCCGCTGTGACGGACCATCCTGGGGTGGCTTCTGCAGGGGACAAGCCCCTGCTGCCCACAGCAGTGACCTCAGCAATGCACCTGTTATCAGCTTTCCCTGCTTTCCCATTGCTCTCCTCTCCATCCCAATAAACTCCGGCACCTGGGCCCCTGCCCCAGGCTCTGCTTTCAGAGGAGCCCAAACACGGGAATGGCTGTGAGTAAAGACCCAGGGTGACATACCAAAGGAAGGCAAAGGAAAGGCACTGTGACACAACAAACAAAGCTGCCATGACAAACAAGGTTGGGGGACTAGTTCAGATTAAAGGAGACCAGAGAGACATGACTGGGTAATTTAAAAAACAACAGGAACTTTTTTTCTCACAGTTCCAGAGGCTGGAAATGCCAAAGCCAAGGCACAGGACACAGCTCCAACCAACTGAGCCACGCTGGCCAGGGGCACTCTTTTTTTTTTTTTTTTTTAATATCTCTTTATTGATTTCAGAGAGAGGAAGGGAGAGGGAGGGAGAGAGAAACATCAATGATGAGAGTCATTGATCAGCTGCCTCCTGCACGCCCCTGACTGGGGATCGAGCCCACAACCCGGGCATGTGCCCTGACCGGGAATCGAACCTCAATCTCCTGGATCATAAGGTCGATGCTCAACCGCTGAGCCACACCGGCTGGGCTCACTCTTAACTTTTGGGTGATCACCTTCCCAGATACCTGCCCGTGCGATTCGTATACCCATGTGCACCTGATTCAGTGTCCGGCGAGAGCCTGATTCCTGGTTCATAGATGCTGTCCTCTCACTGTGTCCTCACATGACAGAAGGGGCAAAAGAGCTCTCTGGGGTCTCTTTTAGAAGGACACTAATCCCATTCATGAGGGCTCCACCCTCATGACCTAATCCCCTCCCAAATGCCCTACCTCTAAATACCATTAGGCTGGGAATTCGGTTTCAACATACAAATTTTGGGGGACTCAGAAATTCAGTCTATAGCACCCACTCATCACACATTTGAGTCCCCTTCTCCTTGACTCTCTAGCCTATAGAACCTTAGAAAACTAAAATGTCACCTTCTTTCATCCCTTGCATCTAGCAGTGGCCACATGACACAGTTCTGCCAAGAAGGTATAAGCAGACACCTGCTGAGAAGTCCTAGGAGCGTCTCCCTCCCCTCCTGGAACTTCTACTTTCCCCCTTAATTGAAATTCGGACTTAATTGGAATTTATAGAACACGACGCTCGCCAACTATGAAGGACATAGTCTCTCCAAACACTCAAGGAATGCTGATCCAGATAAACCGCACGTTAGGCCACAAAACAAGTCTCAATAAATTTAAAAGCCTTGAAACAACACAATGCAATGGCATTACATCAGTTATATTAGAAATCAGTAACATTATGATATCCATAAAATTCCCAAAGATTTAAAAATTAAGCAACACTTCTAAATATTCAGGAGTCAAGGAAGAAATCCCAAGGGAAATTAGAAAATATTTCTAGATGAATAATGAGAGCACAATGGATTAAGATAGATGGGAGATAGGTGGGGATGCTATTAATGTTCTTGGTAAAAAAAAGTTTTCAGATGTTGTCTTTTTCTGTTCTAGGATTTCCCCTGGCCTCCTCAGAGTGTGACCCCCACACATTCAGTTCAGGAGTCTGAGAATCTGAGGGGCGTTCAGGCAGATTTTGGGGCCCCCTTCTCTGGTTCTGACCTTGCTGAGATTTCCTCCCTCAATATCTGGCTGCTGAATCAGCCCTGAATTCCAACCTCTGACTCCTCAGGCGCATGGTCTCTGCTTGAGTTTGTCTGGAACACAGCAAGGCCTGGGAATAGCCCTCCGGGGGAAGCTGGAGAACTGAGCGTGAACCCACCCCATGAGGACCTTTCCCTCAAGAGTCATCTCCCCTCCGTCTTCTAGTGCCTTCAAATAGTTGTTTTTTTATGTTTCATCCAGACATAACTGTCATTGGCAGATGTGTTCATCGATAACAATGACTCTGCCGTTCCTGGGAGCCTGAAGTCATTCTTAACCTTTGGATGATCACCATCCCAGACACCTGCCCATGTGATGCATGTACCCATGTGCACCCAATTTCACATAAACATACAGTCCACACTGTTTTATATCATACCTTTTCCCTCAACATGAATGTCTTTCTGCGTTATTGTTTATAGATCTATACTGTCCTTTTAAGAGCTATGTAGTTTTCCCCAGATACATATAATTTATTTTCCTCACCCCAGTTCAGTACACAAACAATACTGTATAAAATCCTTGTGCAGACATCTCATGCATGTCATCAATTCTCTACTAGGACAGATTCCTAGCAATGGAATTGTTGGGTCCAAGACATGCCTCCATGCCCCTCCTCTGTTTTATATTTTGCATCTTCTGAGCCTCTCTACGGTAAACAAAAGCAAAAGTAAAAGTCTCCACCACCTGTGGCCCCAGCCACCCAGTTCCCCTTCCTGGAGGCAACTACTGTTATAGGTTTCTAGGGAACTAGAAACCTATAGGTTTCTGCTGGGGCAATCATGCTTCTGTGTAGAGACAGGAATTCCTTGCCAATTTGTCACACAAGTGGCAGCCTACTATGCACACTGTTCTGCCCTTCCAGCACATTTCACAAGCCAGGACCTTTAAGAAAAAGAAAACAAAATAACACACTATGAGCTCCATAAATGGACCTCAATATACTGTATTGTCCCAAGAACTTTTTTAAAAAATCAGCCCCCAAAGATGGAACGAAAGTGAAATAACTAGCATTAGAATTTTAAATTCTCTTTCTTGCCGAAATTGTCTTGGACAAGCGGTTCTCAGCCAGCTGGACTGTAGTGACCAGCAGCTGCTGCCGGACTGGGGTGCAGAGGCCACCTGGGCAGGGCCAGGCCTCTGGCTGACTCGGGGCAGAGGGGTGGCCTCCTGGCAGCCTGTTCGTCAGCAGAGCTACATGCAGAAGGGAGTGTGGCCCCCTCGAGGCCACGTCGGTAGCCACCCCAGGTCTCCAGGGCAAGCTGCCTCTCCTTACCTCCCGACTTCAGCCATGGTTATTTTTACCCATTCTAATCACCAGTTGGCCCGGCGGCCCTGTAATTTGGGAGCCTGGCCGCCGCTGTACTATAATTCCCGGTAGACAGTCAGACCTCGGGATGGCCCCTTCGGCTTGCATTTTGGTGATGCTTTGTGGCCGGGAGTCTCTTCTGCAAATTAGGGTCAGAATGTGGTGCAATGAAGTCAAAACTGGCGCAGGGGAGGAAGTGGGGTGTTTGGATTTCCTGTGACCGCCTCACCTCCACCATCAGGTTGGGATCGGCCATCTGGGAAATGTGCGTGTGCCGTCTCTTCTCAGAGGAGAGGGGTTGGTGCTGAGCGTGAGGCTGGAGGAGCAGCAGGCTGGGTGGCTCAGGTGCGGGGCCACCTTTGGTAAATGCACCCCCTTTTCTCCCAGCCTGGTGCAGGGCAGCCTGCAGACGCGCTGACTTTCTTGGCCATCAGTGACAGGTTGCCTCAAGGAAGGCTCGAGGGGCCCTCTGTGTGCTGCCACATAATTCACTAGAACTCAGCTTCCATCTTGCCATTTCTCTAGGTCCACAGAATTACCCAGCTCCTCGGGGACAGGGAGCCAGCATGTTACTGAGAACTTAACAGAGTGCCTGACATGGGAAAGGTGTTTGGTTTGGGCATTTTGGGGGCAGGTTTTCATTTATTTAGTGAGTGTGAATATACCAGTTTACACTGGAACCTTAACAAAAGGAAAGAAAAAGAAGCCTGCATGCCCAGCCAGCGTGGCTCAGTGGTTGAGCATCGAACTATGATCCAGGAGACCGAGTTTCTATTCCCAGTCAGGGCACATGCCTGGGTTTCAGGCTTGATCCCAGTGGGGGGGGGGGGGGGGCAGTGCAGGAGGCACATAATCAATGACTCTCTCATCATTGATGTTTCTACCTCTCTCTCTTCCTCTCCCTTACTCTCTCTGAAATCAATAAAAACATTTTTTTTTTTTAAAAAAGAAGCTTTCATAACAAAATAAAAGCAGAAACTAAATGAACTCACTTGCTACACTGTCCTTCCTGGACACACTTCACTCGTAGTGAGTCCTCAGCTAGAAACTAGGTCATTTTTCAGGCGTAATTTACTCAGGATCTTTAAGGTTTTTGTGGTGTTATCTGATCCTCACAGCATCCTTGGGAAGTGGGCATGCTTCACTCCGGGTCACAGATGAGGAAACTGAGGCTTAAATCTGGGCCAGTGCTCCTTCTGCGAGCACACTACCTAAAGCAGGGTGGGGAACATCTGGCTCTGCCAAGGCCTCACCAAAGAGAAGCCGTTTCAGCCATCACCTTAGGAGTGAGTTAATTAAAAGTTTGACCAAATATAGCAGTCTAATTTTTAAGTTGATAATTTTGTATGGCCCGTGAATGATGTTGTAAATATCCAAATGGCCCTTGGCAAAAAAAGTTTCCCCACCCCTGGGTAATCTCCCACATGAATCCCTCCCTGTCCCTTGCTCTAGATTGTCCCTTCGCAGCACTAGCTCTAGCTGAGAGCCTCCCTGGCACAGCATACCCCCCTCCAGGGCATTCCACTACTGGTTGATTGTCTGTGGGCCGCGTCTCTCACTGCACTAAAGCCCCTTGAGAACGGGAGTTGGTCGGCTGTGATCACAGCACCTAGAGCAGGATGGCCCACTGGGGGCACTCAACAAGTGTTGTTGAATAAATTCAGGGGTAAAGCCTAGATTCAGACCCAGGTCTGCCCGATTCCAAAGCGATGCGGTCAGTGGAGGCCCACCGCCTGGGGCACAGAGCAGGCTGAGAAGGGCAGAGAATGGGTGGGGTGGCGAAGGGGGCAAACGAAATCACCACAAAACTCATGCTAAGCCTCTTTCCCCTGCAAGGCCTTTGTGACAACCCCGAGCACAGGGGGCTGCTCCCTTTTCATCTCTCACCTCACGACAGTAGGGTTAAGTGCCACCTCACTGTGCCAGGCGCTGTGCCTCAGAGTCATCTCACAGATGATGAAACAGGCTCAGAAAGGTGGCACAGCCCTCAGGTGACACACCGGGCTTCTGGGCTATCCTGCCTCACCCTGCTTATTGTGCTCTGGAACACTCACCGCCCGTCTGTCTCACCACCAACGTGCCAGAGCCCTGGGGACAGTGCATCAGTTTTACCTCTGTTTCCCTAGCACCAAGCTCAGGCTGGGCATGGGGTGGGAGCCTGGCAAATATTGGTTGAATGAATGAAGGAATGGATAACTGCCAATTGCAAGGCCATTTTTCAACAGAGGATTATTATTTCTTCTCTCTCCTTTTTTCCCTACCCTTGACTCCTCCCTAATAATTAAGCCTATCCTGGTGGCTCTGTTTCCCCCACATCCTGAAAGGCTTTGGAATCCCGAGGCCCACTAAGGGTGGAAGTGCAGGGCCACCGCCCCCAGGAGGCAACTTAGTATGAGGCCTAAGAATGCGCTCTTCCCAGACTACATGGGTGGGGACTTCTGTGTCAGTCTTCTCACCTGTAAAATGGGGATAATGGCAGTGGCGGTGATATTAATGATGATCCTGTATCAGACACCCCTTAGGCACCACATCAGAGGCTCTTGGACTCTGCTGTTACTCATTCTAACCGCTGTGGTGGCAGCTAGCTCTGCATGGACTATGACCAGCTTCTCGGACAGCAGCTGGCCTCATGTCCATACTGCGTGCCTCTGGCCTCCTGTCCCGGGCTTCTTTGAGACCATCAAAGCATGGGATGCTGCAGGGCCCTGCTTGGTGTCTACTCCTGCATAACCAAGAAGGTGGGGCTATTAAGGCCCCTTGGGGTAGACATTGGCCAATGTGAAACAAAGTCTGATAGATAAATTCTTCTCCTTTGCCCCCCTGGCCCAACAATCCCCAGGTGCATTTTATTTATCTCGATTCCGTATCGCCAGGGGATAGAGCATTCATTCAACTGCACCCAGTTGGATCACATGCTCTCTTTGTTTGCCCTAGTGTGCCTCTCTGTTCTGATCAGTTGGGTTTCCACTCTCAAAGTCCCAGTCTGGGACTTTTTCGTGAAAGGGAACTTCAGTATATTAGCTTCAAGAGTTTATAGGGGAAGCAAAAGTGAGTTTATAGGGCCCAGATGGCTCCAGCACCATCAGACCTCGTCGTACAGTGGTCTTTGGCACTCACATGCAAATTGGATTCTGCAGAATTATTTTCCAGTTTCAGCTGCTATTGTGTTGGCCTGCCATAGTTTTGAGTACTAGCTGGTGACCTGGGGTGTGACCTGTTCTCAGAACCATCAGAAACTCTTCCTTCAGCTTCCTTCCACAGATACTGATGTCACATGAGTCTAGTAACTGCCTGTGGTTTGTCCCCACCCCACCTGTATTTTGGGCTTGTGGGTTTAACTTGTTACCCAGTTTTGCTGTAGATGTTGTCTGTGGACCTTCTGATATTTTTAATCCTGGTTGTTTTGGGGGTGTTGTATTAGTCTGTTAGGGCTGTCATAACAAAATACCACTGAATGGTGGCTTAAAACAGAAATTTATTTTCTCACAGTTCTGGAGGCTGGAAGTCCAAGATCAAGGTGCTATCAGGGTTGGTTTCTGGTGAGACCTTTGTTTTTTTTCATTTTAGTTTTCAATTACAGTTTACATTCGATATTATTTTGTATTAGTTTCAGCATAGTGGTTTAAAAAACATGCTTTATAACGTGGTCCCCCAGTATTTCAAGTATCCACCTGGCACCATACATAGTTACTACAATATTATTGACTATATTCCCTAAGCTGTGCTTACATCCGTGACTATTTTGTAACTACCAATTTGTGCTTCTCAATCCCTTCACCTTTTTCACCCAGCCCCCAACCCACCTCCCCCCTGGTGAGATCTTTCTTCCTGGCTTGTAGGCAGCCACCTTCTCACCACATCCTCACCTGGCGCGCGCGCACACACACACACACACACACAGACCCCGTATCTCTTCCTCTTCTTCTAAAGACACCTGTCTTGTCTGATTAGCACCCCGCCCTTGTGACCTCATTTACTGTAAATTACACCCTTAAGGCCTTACCTCCAAATACAGTCACTTTGGGGGTTACGGCTTCAACATATGCATTTGGGAGGATGGGAAGAGGCAGAAGCTACATTGTGCCATCTTCCTGGAATGAGGGGCTTTGGCTGCGGTTCACACAGGCCCGTCACCCGGAGCAGGGAGCAATGGAAACGGGTGGGGAGAGCTCTAGGTGAGAGACGGATGTTTAGCACATGACTGCAGGCCCTCGGCGGTTGGGCTCCTGCCTACTTCCCCCTCTCACCACCTCCTGACACCTGTTGCCTTCCCCGTCAGGCTCTGGGGACAGCAGACGGTTTCTTGATTCCCCTGAACACACCATGCTGCTTCTGCCTCCTCGCCTTTTCTCACACAGTCGTGACTGCCTGTAAAGCCCTCCCTCGCTTCCCTACCCTCTTCTCTCTGTTTCAACGCAGAGTGCCTGTTCATTCTATCCTTTCGCATTCATCTCAGCCACCTCCTTCTCTAGAAAGTCTAGGTGGCCACAGGGACCACCTCGATGCTCCTGTAGTGAGCACGCATACACATGCACACTCCATGCCCCACCTATGCCTCATTGCACTTACTTCACTGTATTGTAATTGTGTCATTATGAGCCTCCCCCCATCCCCCCCCAGTAGACCGGGAGCTCCCCGAGGGCAAGGCATGTGCTTTGTGCCCTCTGGCAGATTGGATCCCTGCTCTCAATTCTTCATTGCCCTTGTCACAGAATTCATTATTTCTGCCATCATCAGGGCACAGGTACACTTAGCGTAGGCTTCTCTGCCTTAATGACTTCAGGTTTGGGCATGGGATTCGCTTTGGCCAGTGACGTCAGCAGAGGCTCTGAATGTGCTGGGTGGTTTGACTTGTCTCTCGTACCCCCTTGAGAAGGATGTGCCCTGGGTAGCCACTGGTCCAAACAGAATGTGGGGCTGTGAAGAGTAGACCCGAACCCAACCCAGAGGCTGGATGCAAGCCCAGCCAACCTGTGGCTGAAACAGAATCCCTGCTGACCCACCGACCTATGAATTTGGAAAACAAACACTGGTTGTTGTAGGCTGCTGAGATTTGGAGGATGTTTGTTTTGTAGCATTATTGCAGCAATAGCTGACTATGACATCATTTATCTTTGTGTTCCCAGGCCCAGCACAGTCCTGGGCCAAAAAATGTTTGTTAAAGAAACAAATAAATTCTTTGATTCTGTACCTTTGCGGTATGAATCTGCTCAAGTCACTGCACCTCCTGAGACTTCGGCTGCCTCCTCTTTCCGAAGGAGTAATAATGGTTCCTTTGCAGGGTTGCTGTGAGGACAAAGTAAAACAAGGTGGGTAAAGCTCCTAGCACTTTGTGCTAAGTAAGTGGCATTTTTCTTCCTCCCCCTCTACCCCTTGACATCTTTAAGTGAGCTCTTAGGTTAAAATGATCAGGGGGCAGAGGAAGCTGAGATGGAGCGGGGCAGTGGGGAGAGGGAGGCGCTTACTCTGCACTCTTCAGTCCCTGGGCCCTTTAACTCCAGCTGAGGGAATCTCTTTATGATCTTTCTCTTCCCCTCATCCTTTGCCCTCAGGATTCTTCCCTGAGTCACTGCCAAGTAGGTCTTCCTGGACCAGAGAAGCAGATTTGCCCCAAATCCCAAGAATTGCTCAGCAATTCCCTGGTCTAGCAGGCAGCTGGGGCTGCCTTGAAACAGGGAGTTCACACTTCTTCTCTCTCGGAAGCTATGTATGAAGTTGGTTTCCTCTGAAACTCCATGCTGTGGGGAAGCCCAAGCTAGCTACAAGGGGAGGCAGGAGATATGTGAGGAGCACGAAGGTGCCAGATGTGGGAGTGAATCCCTCTTGGACTTTCCAGCCCAGCTTAACTGCCAGCTGAACGCAGCGGAGTGGCCTCAGCTGATGCCATAAGGACCAGAGGAGCCCTCAAGGTCAACCCAGTCTGTCCACAAAATTATAAGAAGTGATACATTTTTGTTGTTTTAAGTCATTAAGTTTTGTAGTGGTTTGTTACACAACAAGTAAATGAAACTCCCTTTCCCTATAATATATATGTCATATATAATATGTATAATAAATGCTATTATTATTTCTGAACCATTTGAAAGGAAGTGGCAGAAATCATGACCCTACATAGCTTAGTGTGGACCTGTAATAAACCAAACATCACCTTACAAAACAGTACAGTTATCAAATTCAGGAAATTTAACATTGACACAATATTACTATTCATTTGGTCCCTGTTGATATTTTGTCAATCATCTAAATAATGTCTTTCATAGTAATCTCTTATTTTTCATTTCCACGATCCCGGTCAGGATTATTCACTGCATGTAGTGGTTGCATTAGTTAGATGTGGCTGCATAACAAGTCACCCCAAAACTTAGTGGTTTAAAACAGCAACCTTTATCATCTCACAGTTTCTGTGGGTCAGGAATCCAGATGTGGCTGAGCTGGGCTCTTTGATTCAGGGTCCCCCAAGGCTGCACTTGAGATGTCGGCCAGGGCAACAGCGATCTCAAGGTGCAACTAGGACAGAATCTGCTTGGTGATTCTAATCCAGGCTCACTTGGTGATTGTTGGCAGGATTCAGGTCATTGCAGACTGTTGGCCTGAAACCCTCAGTTTTTTGCTGGCTGTTGGCCGGAGTTCTCCCTCCCTCAGTTCCTTGAAACATGGGCTCTTCCATAGGGAAGCTCATAATTTGAAAACTTGCTTCATCCCATCAAGAGAGTTGAGAAGAACCAGAGAAACTGCTAGCAAGTCAGAAGTCACAGTCTTTTGTAACCCATTAGTCTTGTGTAATCCAGAAGAGACATCCCATCACCTTTGCTATATTCTATTCATTAAACAGCAGGTCAAATTTAATCAAGTATTATTAAAAAAAAAAGAAGAAGAAGCAGGTCAGTGGGTCCAGGCACCCTAAAGGGGAGGAGATTGTACAGGATGTGAACACCAGGAAAGGGGGTGTCATTGGGGACCATCTTAGAATCTGTCTACCACAGCACTCCCTTCTCTAGTTTCTTCTCATCTAAAATGGTTTTTTAAGCCTTTGTCTTTCACGTGGGTGACATTTTAGATATTCCAGGCCAATTGTTTTGTAAAGGTCCCCTAGTTTGGGCTTGTCTGATGATTCCTCGAGATTAGATCCAGGCGATGCATTTTTGGCCAGGAATACTTCACACTCAGCGTCGTGTTCTCCTCAGCTCATCACATCAGGAGGCACGTAATACCCATGTGTCCTCTCCTTGGTGACTTTACCTTGGATTGCTTGGTTAAAATGGTGCTTGGCTTCCACATTCTTCACCACACTGCAATTCTGCCTCCGGCCTGGAAAGTTTTTTCAATTTTTCAAGCAGGGTGAAAACAAAACAAAAGAAAACTCAGACCAATTCTTTTGGCAGAGCAACTTTGGGAAGAAGTTGGACCTCGAAACTATTTTAGGATGAAAATTCCCCATGTCTTGGATCATACCTCTCTTTTGCACCAAGATACTCTCACTGGAGGCGCAGGTTCTGGCTGTCATGCCAGTGTGAGGTGGGGAGAACCAAGGCCTGGCCACGCTCCCGCTTCTTTCTATTACTCGTCCCTTCACCTAGGAAGCCTCGTCCCACCTCTGCCTTCTTTTTCCTTTCCACCTGCAGAATTCGGTTCATCTCTTACGCTCCGTCCTGGGGTCTTCAGCTCCAGGAATAAGGCTTCAGCATCACACAATTCTGGGGCCAATGATCACATCACATTCCATGTGTCTGGTGCCCCCTGGAGTTGGGCAAGCCTGTGGTCTTGTTCTAGAGAAACCGCCCAGCCCCAGCCCCCAGCCACACCTCACATAGCACATTGATCACTAGTATTTATTTAGACATAGGTTTGTCTTCTCTTGACAGAAGATGGGACTAAGGCTTGTTTACATATATGGGCCCTAGTATTCAATATGTGCTCAGCAAGCACTGGATGAACACAGGAATTTCTCAGGGACCACTAGTGCGCCCCCTCCCCACCCCTACCTCAGTAGCACAGAGTCCCAGTCTCTATAATCTGGTGGTGACACAGTTCTGGCCTTTGTAACCCCCAAAGTGTGTCACAAAGTTCTGGTCATAAAATCCAAGACTCCCTATGTTCCACAGGAAGGCCTCCCTTATAAGGCCAGCAGGTGCAGTTAAATGTAGTTTCGTGACAGATTTGTGAGGCTGAAATGGAGACCTTCCCTTCTGAGAAGATGGAGGCAGGAGAAACCTATGTGTCAAGATACCTGCTCTGAAAACCAGTTGGAAAGCATGCAGGCTGACTCCAGGGCAGAGGCTGGCCCCCTTTGCTACGGCCTGAGCGTCGCCAGGAGATGTGGAGAGAGGGGTCCTGGGAGCTTATCCAGGAGGTGAGCAGATGTCTGAATTCTCACCAAGTCTCTTGGTCCCCTATAGCAAATCACAGAACTCTTAATAATAGAATTGAAGTACACAGTCAGGTTTTTCTGCTAAAGGAGGTGCCAAGGTCTTACCTCAGTCTGGAGCACTTGGCCTATGTGCCCTCCAGCCCACAGCCTGGTGGGTGCTTGGGCTGGGCTGGATCCAGATCATGAACAGGGACCTCTGACTTTGCCCACATGTGAGGACCTGCTCCTGGGAAGGCTGGCGTCATGCTCAATTCTATTTGGGATTCTCATCAACAACTGTTGAGAATGACAGAGGGAGGCCAAGTACAGACGTTGAGGTTTTTGCTTTTTTGGATTTTCCTATTTCTCCTTTACAGGAAATGACTTATTGTGCCTAAAGCCTATTAAATGCCAGGACCACTGGTCTTAGAGAGGCCTGAATTATTAGCTCATGCCCTAAATGCTGGTAAGACTCAGGAGAAAAGCCTCAGCAGCCGGAATCCAAACCTGGGAGGCTCAGGCATCACCAGGATTCAGACAAATAAGAGGCAGGCTCGGGGTGTGTTCCAATCCCAAGCCCTCTACCTTGTACCCCAGAGCCGGCGCTGCGCAGCTGGGCACTGGCCGTGGGAAGCACCTGGGTCTTCACCCCTCCAGCAGCCCCTGGCCCGAGGCGCCAGCTGCCAGGGAGGGTCTGAGGGTAACAGGAAGCTGCTCCATCTGGCCCGCGAGGACCCTACTTCCTTCTCACTTTCCGGGTGGCAGAGAGGGGGTGTTATGGTCTTTGGAAGCTGGGGGGGGGGCATCCTTTGACCCTCCCGCGCCCCCCTCTCCTCCCAGGGCAGAGAGAGTGGAAAACCCGCGCAGAGGGGTGTCTCCGAGGAGCGAAGCCACGAAGATCTCCCCACCGCCTCCCCCCACCGACCCACCCGGGGCCCGGGAGCTCCTCCCCGCCTCTCGGGGAGGGGGTGGGGATCCGAGCGGCCCCAAGCGAGTCCCCCGGGAGGGGCGGGCCGAGGGGCAGCGCCCGGAACAAAGGCCCATAGAGGGGTCCCGGCGAGCGAGATTCCCCGGGGGCGGGGGCCCCTCCCCGCTCAGCTCCTCCCTCTCCTGCCCTTCTCCACCCCGAGGCCCGGCCGGCACGCACCCGAGCCGAGCCAAGTTCGCCAACGGTTCCCAAGTTGTCGGCGCGCAGGGGTGGGAGCTGGGTGGGGTGAGGAAGAGGAGGAGGGCTCCCCAGGCGCCTTGGCCGCGGTTCAGGAATCCGCCGCCGCCGCTCGCCGCTCGCCGCTCCGGCCCGAGCGGGACGCCAGCAGCGCCGAGCTCTCGCTCGCTCCCCGGGCAGGACGGCGCCCGCCCGGCGCCTCCTCTCGCCCCGCGTGCGAACCGGCGGGGCCGCGCTGCTCCGCCCGCCCCCCTTCCCTCGCTCCCCGCCGCCTGCCCCCGGGGAGGGTGCCGAGCCCGCGCCCCGAGGGAGCTGGTTCCGCCGAGACGGGGGCGAAGCTGGGAGCGGATGCCGCCGGCGCCGGACCCCGGCCGCGGAGAGTCGGACGCGCCCCCGCCGGAGGAGGCTCGGCGGCTGCGGTAAGTCGGGGACCGGAGTCCCAGAGCCGCCTGCGGGGCGCCGGGAGGCCGTCCAGCCGTGCGCCCCCTACCTTCCCTCCCGGTCCCGGCGCGCGCGCCAAACTTTGGAGGAAGAGGGGGCGAAACGCAGGGTCCCGGCTCGGGGAAAACTCCACGCAGGCGCCCGCAGCCTCCACACCCCCTGCGCCCGGGTTCGCGGCGGCCGGGTCCACGCCGCTCGGCGTCGCTCAGCCCGCGGCGCCGCGCACACGCTCCGAGCAGGCGCCCCGGCCGGGCGCGCGGGGAGACCCGAATGTACCGCCCCGGAGCGCGGCGGCCCCGAGCCTCAGACCTAGCCTGTCCCCCTGCCCTTAGATAAACTCACGGTCTTTGTCTGCTGCCCCTGCTGCCCCCCCCCCGAAGAAGCCCCCCCCCCCAAAAAAAAGCGATGGGCTTGGGAGGGGCTGTCTTGTCTTTGAAAAGTCGTGGCCAGGACCCCGAGGCCGAGAAGTGGGGAGGGGAAAGCAGACATTGCGGTGCCTTCTCGGGGTTCACCAGGAGCGAGTTTGGCGTGGAAACTCGGTGTCTGGGTGATGTGTCTGGGGGTGCGCAGCCCTTCGGGAGGCGAGGCCCGGAGAAAGGAGGGAGTGATTCATCCGCTCAGACCTGGCCGCTGGGGTCTGTGAGCCGGGAGGCAAAGGCTGGCGGCCGGTGCTGAGCTGGACAGCTGGGTGGTGGCCCTGACGGGGCCTGCGAGGGAAGCCCAAGCCCTTCTTACCCCTGCGGGTGCGCCTCCTCGGAGGGACTTTCCTGGGGCGGCGGGCGGGGGCAGCTGAGAAGATTCCAGGCTTAGGTGTGGCCGTGCAAAACCGAGCGGGGGTGTTTAAGATCCCAAGGTCAGGGAGAAACCAGGGTGGTCCTGAAGCCTTATTTATTTTCATTGCACCTCCGGTTGTGTTTGTTTTCGGGTGTCCTGAGGCCCCAGGATGCTTCAAGGGTTGTCCTGGACCTAGCACAGTGCCTGGTACTCAGTAAATAGTTGTTTGGCCAATAATGACAGCAGTAATTAATACCTGTTAAGCACTCACTGTGAGCCAAGCCCGGCGGCCTGAGCTGGGTGGGAATTGGTCCTTCTGCAGAAGAAGGGTCCTCAGTGTTTCCAGGGAGCCCTGCCTGACCTGTTTGAGGCAGTGGCTCAAGCAGCTCATTCCATGGTGCCCCGTGGGCTGGCATCGGGGACTTGAGCTTCATCACTGGCATCTGCTCCCCTAAGAGGGGGAGCAGGAAAGTCTTCATTTCTGCAGCTCGCTGAGCCTGAGCGCGTATCTTCCAGGCTTCTGCTGGCCGTGTTGGTGATGGGTCTCGTGCAGGGTCTAGGAGCAGCGTCCTCCAGCAGGGGCTCGGCTCCGTGGTGGCAGCAGGTGGAGGAGCCGTCTCAGTCCCTGTGGGTGCCTCTGGGCTAGCTGGCATGAACTTCCCAAAAGAGAGCAACAGCTCGTGTTCCTGGAACTGTGATTGCAAGCAGTCTTGGGAATGATTCCTGACTGGCACAGGATTAAGAGTGCGCGAGGATGTGGGGCTGCGTAATTGTAAAGAAGAGTGTCATTCCCACCCCTGTCCCTTTGTGACTAGGGTCAGTGTGCAATTCAAGCCTTTAAATGGTCTTAATGCTGAAATTAGCAAAGTATGTGGGCAGCACCCCAGAACTTTGGCTCCAGATGAGAGAGGGAGTGATCTGGGCTTGGCCATCCCCAATTTTAGGTGGGATGCTGCATCCAGTCCCTTCCCAATATCACCTTTCCACCTTAATTATGTCTTTTGTGAATCAAGTACTCCTAATACATTTTCTCACTAAGTAAGCCCTTACATACACCTATGAGGTTAGCATTTTATCACTACCTTAGAGATTAGGAAGACGAGGCTCAGAAAAGTTAAGCACGGTAAGTTTTTCAAGGTCACACACCTGGTGAGGGACAAAGCCAGGATTTGAACCAAGGCAGTCTGACTCTGGACCCATGCTCTCTCCCCCATGCCAGGCTGTTTCTAAGTCCCTACTGGTTCTCCATGGCAACAAGGAAGCAACAGTGATGCAGTACTAGCATGGTCCTGGGCCTCTACTGCAGTTCTCTTTTTCCACACACTCTGCCCAGCCTGGGTTGCACCGTGGGCCATGGGAATCAAAGGCTGGGCGGCACCAGGCTGCTAGAGCTTTCCATGTGGATCTGGAGTCAGGACAAAGTGGGGGCTTAGGAGTGATTTCAGAGAGATGTTGCAGTAATTCCAGTGAGAGATAATTCGTGGCTTATCTGAGATGTGGGGACAACGCTGCCACAAGTCACAAGTCACAAGTTTGGGGTTGGAAGAAATTGCCAGGTAAACATGTTCAAATGGATTACTATATTCCTTTCCCTTTTTGGCCCTGACTAGGATAGAAATCTATTACACAGGGAAACCAGCCCCCACCTGCAACATCCTGCCATCACTCACGTGGTAAATATAAAGGGACATGTCACGGCTGTCCTTCTCACCCCTGCACCAAGCACCCCAGAGAGCTGGACTCCTCTGAGGTGTCTGATCCTCAGGAGAGCCAGGGCAGCGGGGTAGGAGGTGGGGGTGACAACCACATGGCTCGCCTGGTCCCCAGCTTGTGCTTCCACACATGGACCCCAGAAAGGGACAGTGGTTACTGTCTCCACTTAACAGATGAGGCTCTGAGAGGTACAGTGGGTGTCCAGGATCCCACTGCTAGGGAACTGCAAGCCATGCTGCTTCAGGACACCCTACAGGCCTTTATGGCAGAGTGTTTTCAGTCTGGTTGGTACTCTATACCCCCGAGGGCTGAGCAGGGGGTCCTTACTGCTCTGGGACAGGGTCCTTACTGCTCTGCCTACCCCCAGCTCTGCCCCCAAAGCCTCGGATACAGGTTTCCATAGTATGGGAAGAGCTGGCAACCTTAAACAAGGAGCCCTGCCCAGTGGCCCCAGGAAGCCCACCTGGGTGTGTTCCGAGACCCTTTGCAGTGCCCAATTCCCTCTTCCCTCTCCCCACTCCACACTCCCCTGGGGAGTGGACATGCTGTCCAGGATGGGAGTTGGAAGGCGGGGTGGGGAGACACTGCCCCACCCGAGGGACAGGGGCTCTTCATCTTTGGACCCCTGGCTCCATCCCAGTGTTGGACGCATGGAAGTACTTGGGAGCATTGACAGACAGTAAGCGAAGGCTAGGGACAGGCTGAGTACCTCCGCTGAGAAGTCACAAAGCAAGGGAGCCAGGGGAATCTTAGTCATGGGGATTCAGAGAGAGGTCTCTGTCCTTCATGAAGTCACACAGTAGGAAAGGAGACAGCTCTCCTTTTCATTCCTTCAACAGAAATACTTGTCCTTTTTTCTTCTCTGATGCTAAACAAATGATAAATGCTGTTCGCTCTGCCCTGAGCGCGGGTTCCACAGCCAAGCGTGGCGTGGTCCCTGGCCAAGTGGACAGTTTGCTCCGTGCTTGAAGGTGGACCTCCGTCTCCACTGCCTCAAATCTAGCTGGTTGCTCCTGCACCCCTCCACCCCCACCGCACCCCCAGTGGGAAGGGAGGGGGCAGGCAGGCCCCAGGAGCCCCTGACCACCGGTAACTTCATGGCTCTACGCCCCATCCCTCCCTCTCTCTGCTCCCCCCTCCTAGTCTTCCCCACAAAGCTGGCATATGCTGAGGGGTTTTTCTGGGCCCTGGGAAATTTATCACTGGGGTTCCCGAGGACTCTCTGAAAAGGATTTGGAGGAAAAGTGTGGAAAATAAATAAGCCAGTTCCCAGTTCAGCCTCTCCCGAATGCCACAAGTAAACAACCATTTCAGAACCAGCCTAGAGGCTCTGTTTTGGTCTCCCCTCCCCTGGTTACACCTGGCTCACTGGCTGCCTTTTCCAGCTCCCTCCTTCCTGCCCTTCCCAGTCCAGCCCCTCCTCCTTGACTTTGGGAGCTTTAAAAGTCAGGGAGCACACCCACCATTGGCCTGTCCTTGTGCTACAGGACACTGGCACATTGGCCTGGCAGCTGGGGCAAGAGGAACATGTGGGAGAAAAGATCTCCGGGGGCTGCAGCTCAGGCCCGCTTCATCTGAGTAAGTCTCCCAGCCTTGCCTGCTCAGCGAGGCAGAGGGTGGTCTCTAGTTGGCAAGTTTGGCTTTGATGATGGAGAATGGTGGGGGCTTTTTCAAGTTTTGTGGCATCTGAGGAAGCTTTGGGTCTTAAATATCTGTTTAGAGTAAATGGACCCAAGCTAATTGTCCTTGTGGACCTCCAAGGTGGGGCTCGGATATGAAGAAACCCTCGAAAACCATACATTTACGTTGTAGGGCTTCTAGACTCACTAGAATGTCAAGGTTCTTTGCTTTTGACCCAAGTCATATCAGCTTAGGGTGCTAGTGGGGTGTCTGTAAAATAGGAAGCAAATTTGTGATAACTTAATAACGTCAATTAACTCAATTGACCCACTCTAGAACCCAGCACCCAGCGAACCAGGGCTCTGGGGTAGGGGCAGTTTCCTGGCAGGGGTGGAAATTGAGGGCCCCCCTCAGACCCAGGGAGTGGCTGAGGGGCCTCCCCATGGTAGGTGGCTAAGCCAAGTTTGGCCAGCAACTGAAACCGCCGGGATCTGGGGAGCGGGCACTACTACAAGGCTTGGGGTGCTGCCTCTGGGTGGGGAGTCCCTTTGTCCTGCTGCTGCCAAGTTGCAAAGTGGGAATTTGGGGTGAGCGAGCCCCATAGCTTGCAGCCTTGGTGGGAGAGAGTTTGCACACCCACATACTCACAGGCCATCACATACATTGTCATGGGCTGAAATACACACACACACACACACACACACACACACGGAACACTCATTCCAAAACACAAATTATGTAATAATTTAGAGCATGTATACTAAAGCCAGAATGCCTGCAGGGCTGCTTAACAGCTCTGTAACCTTGGGTAAGTTACTTCACCTCTCTGGGCCTAGGTTTCCTAAATAGTAAGAGATGGTAGTAAGTCATAGGTCACAGGTCTGTAAGTGAATTAATATCTGGGAGAGTTTAGAAATGTGCCTATACATAGAGTTAGGCTTCCGATGAAAGTTGTTTCCTAAGCAGGCTGCACAGCTTAGCCGGCTGCAAGCCCCCTCTCCACACTGACCTGTGTTCCAGCCTCCCTGTGTGTGTGGGCATGCCTGTTCATACATGCCGTGCCATGCCTGCGCCTGCGAGCCCACACAGCTACCTGAGACATTTGGCCCTGGGCCTCACCCGCGCTTCCCTCTTCTCCCTTCCTCTCCAGCCGCCTCACCATCTGCAGGATTCTGGAAAGTGCTAAAGTGTCTGAGCCAAAGCAGCCCTATCTGAGGAAATATTTTGAAAACAAACTGAGCCACCCCCTGGCTGAGACTGCACTGATTTTCAGCAAAGAATTTCACAACTCCGATCATGTGGGCAGGCAGGGCTGTGGGGGAATGGGGTGTGGGAGGGGGTGAGGGACGCCTGCCTGTCCTCTGGAGCAGGCCCCATTGCTGCAGGTTTAAGGACAGACTTTCTCGGAAAGGCCCAAGATTAGAACCTGGAATCCATGAGTCAGTCATGAAGGGGAAGTCACCCCTGACCACAAAGGTCAGACACCTTGGCTTATTTTTATTCTGAGAGACTCTACTTTTATTTCACTGTCCCTCATCTCTCTGGTTTTTTTTAATCGTCACCTGAGGATATTTTTCCCATCTCTTTTCGGGGGGGGGGGGGGAGAGAGAAACATCGATGTGAGAGAGAAACATCGATTGGTTGCCTCCCTCACACACCCCGACTGGGGCCCAGGATCGAGCCTGCAACCGAGGTACCTGCCCTTGATCGGGAACAAACCCGAGACCCTTCAGTCCTCGGGCCGATGCTCTAACCACTGAGCCAAATCGGCCAGGGCTGTTCCTCATTCTTTGCATCTGGTACAGGTGCCTAGGGGCAGGGTGATAGCAGCTCACATGCACAGCACCATTCTTAGCGTCTTTCGGGCCTGTGCTCACTGAGTTCTCCCAGGAAGCTCCGGGAGGTAGGTACCGCTGTTTTTGCCATTTAACAGCTGGGCACACAGAACCAGACAGGCAGATCAGGTTGCTGGCTTCCCACAGCTGGTGAGTGCAAAGGGGGGTCTGAGCCCTGCAGTCTGGCTCCAGTCAGTGCCCTCAACCTGCTATGGTACCACCTGTGTATGTGTGTGTCCTGCTGTGGCTACAGCCTGAGAGGCTGAATGGCACACAAGAACTTTTTATAGTTTATTTCATAACCGTGGCCAGGGTGTGCCACTGGTTCAGGCCAGGAAGCTCTGGGGAGGCTGCCTTCAGGGGTAGGCATGGCCCCTGTGGGCACCACAAGTGGATGTTTGAGCCTTGCTTTCCCCAGGCTGACCTGGGCAGGGCCTTTCTGATGGTACAGCAGCCTGTGTCACAAAGCTAGCTGATTGCCTCTCTCCTTGGCAATGACATGGTCTCAGGAAGTGGCATAGATAGATGGCAGCAGGAGGGATTTAAATTCATAAAGAGGAACTAGCAGATCGGGGCCTCTGTTTCCCCTATGGCCATTCCAGCAAGACAGAAACCCCACCGTGGAGTGAGCACCGAGCTGCTTGGGACACCTAATGCCCAGGCCCTGTGACCTTCCAGTGAATATTAGCCCCCAGCCTCTTCTTTCACCAGCCCTCACCTTGTACTCAGTATTCCAAGTTTCAAACTGTCTTAATTTCCCAGCCACACATGCCCTGCCCTCTGTAGCCTTTCCAGCTGCTGAGAACTCTCTCCTTCCTCCTTTTATTGTGTCCAGCTCCCATTCATCCTCAGGCCTCAGCTTGGATGTCTCCTTCTGGAAGCCCATCTAGATCAGCAGCCCTCCTCAAGGCTGCCTGCATGTCCCCTGCGTCGCACTTTCCCCTCCTGTGTGGCCACTGCTGGTTTCATGGTCTGTGCTCTCCACTGCGTATGAGCTCTGCAAGGCAGGACAGTGTCTGCCTTGTTCACTTCGTGGCCTCAGTGTTTAGCCAGCCCCGGGCATGTAGTGAGTGTGCATAACTGATTGTGGACCATGAGTGATGGATGTGGTGTGGGGCCCTGGGATGAAGGAGGCCTGGATCTGCCCCTCCAGGAGGTACTGGCTGGGCAGATGGGAAAGTGCCCTTTCTCCAGGATAGGATGCTCTGCTGGGAGTGATCTGTGTCTGGTAGAGGTGGTGGCAATCATGGTGAGTGGGAGGGGGCAACTCATGTGGAACAGAGGCCCTGTGTGGAACAAGGAAGGAATGGGAAAGTGGGATCCTGAGTAGATAGCTTCTCATAGTCATTACTCTGTGGGTGCTGGGCTAAGAGCCCAAGGATAGGCCCGAAACTCTCCGAGAGGCCCCTGTGAATTAGGTGGACTGGTGGGTGATTGCACTAGGTATGGGCCCCACTACTCAACCCCACCAGCAAGTGCTTCTTACTCCTGTCCTCTTTGTGAACCGATATCTGTTCAGCCTCTCTAGGGTTCAGCCCTGACCCGCAGGCAATGGAGGCCTTCAATGGCTGAGTCCTAGCCCCTGAGCAGAGAGAAGGAAGCCCAGCTGGCAGGCTGCCTCCCTGGGGCCCCCTGGGGGTGGTTCCAGCTGCAGCCCTCAAGCTGTCCTCACAGAAGTAGTGGGGCCCCGAGTACTGCATTCTCCCCCACACAGCCAGGGAGCACACATGAGGGTGCTGTGGCCCGGGCATTGCCTATCCAGGTACTGCATACCTACTCATGCTTGATACTATGCAAGGTGGAGGGAGGGTAGCAGAAGGCACCCCTAGGCTAGGAGAGAGGACAGGCACAAAGGTGGACATGAAGGAAGACTTGGGGAAGGCTTCATGGGGAGCTGGGCACTCCAGTGCAAGAAGGGAACCTGGGCAAAAGCACAGGATGGGAAAGTTCATATCAAATGCAGGGATGGTGAGGAATCTAGCTGGACTGAACAGTAATTTGTAGGATATACAAAGGAGAGAGAGAGAGAGAGAGATGAGGCAGGACAGAGTTGTTGTTACATATGTAGGTTCCAGAGCCAGGCTGCCTGCATGGAAATGAAACTGGACACAATGGGCCTGGGCTGCCTGTCGCCATGAGCCAATTAAGCAGAGACAGGGTTGAACGATATATGAGCGTTTATTCCAATAATGCCAGCAGTATGGGGGGAGCAGCAGGATTTGTCCAAATAAAATCTGCTCTCCTCTCCCCTTACTAGCTGGCTGATTATATAGGGATAAGGAATGAAGGTGGGAGTGGGGGGTGGCTGCAGGGTATGAGTCTTCTAGGATCTTGAAGTCTGATAACAAGGTAGTTAATTTTCAATGGTGTTCAAACTCAGCTCCACCAGTTCCTGGAATCTGAGAACGGTCAGCATTCCTGAGGCAAACTCCTGGAGGGGGGGTCAGGCTCCAGGCACAGCAACCAAATCAAAGTGCATCCTGTCCTTTGTCTATTCTCAAAATTCATTTTCTTTTTTGAGCAATGGACCCAGCCCAGCCCCAAGGTGACTCTTATCTTTTTACAGCTCTACTTTTCTTCTTGTAGCACATCCTCCAGTTTCCCAGTGTCTGTAGGAAAACTTTGAAATCTTCACCCGAGGATATTTTTTCCATTGCTTTTCAGAGAGAGTAGACGGGAGAGAGAGGGAGAGAGAAACATTGATGTGACAAAGACACATCGCCTCCCGCACAAGCCCCTACTGGGGCCGGGTTTTGAGCCTGCAACAGAGGTATGTGCCCTTGACTGGAATCGAACCTGGGACCCTTAGTCCTCGGGCCAACTCTCTAATCACTGAGCCAAACCGGCCAGAGCTATAGGAAAACTTCTTATCTATAGTTAGTAAGATAAATAACCATTAAACACCCGTGCTCCTATTCCTATTAGGTGCCCTCCCCCCTTTCACAATCACAGTCAACAGAGCATGATCAACATCTCTACCTCCAACAGAAACATTGCTCCTCACTTACTGGCTGTGCAACCATGACCAGGTTGCTTAACCTCTCTGTGCTTCAGTTTTCTCATCTGTAAAATTGAGGTCCTAACAGTATCCACCGCTTGGGAATGATAGGAAAATAAAGTGTGTTTCTATATAGTGTTTAGAGCAGAGCCTGGCACACAGTGAGCATCAAGAAGAGATATTATCCTTTTTTAAAAATATGGTTAGAAAAGTAATTGAGGTCAGATTGAAGAGGCCCTTGAATGTCATAGTTTCCATTTGCTAAGCACCTTCTGTGTGCCAATCACTTTACAGATGTTCTCACTAAGCCCCACACCACCTAGCAAAGCTGTTAGCAATGTCTCCATTTTACTGATGAGGAAACTGAGGCTCAGAGACGTAGAGTAGCCACCCAAGGTTGCTCAGCCTGGAGGAATCAGAGGCAGTGATGAAACCAGGTCTGTCTGGTCTTCCCTCAGTGTAAAGATTAGATGTGACTGAGCAGCATGAGGGTGTGCCCTGGGCTAGGGTTGCAGCCAAGAGCAGAGCATGGACACTGTAGCTATGCGTCCCTGGGGCAGGGGGTAATAGGGGAGATGTTGGGCAAGCCTGGAGGGCAAGGAGATGGGAGGCCCTGAGGCCACAGCACACAGCTCACCATTCAGATCCCAGGGGCAAGCACTGAGTCATTTTGGGAAAACATGACATCACTGAGTCTGTCTGCTGCCCACCTGCCAGTCTGCCCTCTGTGGTTCTCCTGGTGACCTCGTGCCCAAAGTCCTGCAAGGGGACCCTCATACCCCAGGTGGCAGGACCAGGTCAACTCCCCAGCTTCCTGTCCTGGGTTCTGCTCCCCATCACTGTTTCCCACTTTCTCATCCCTTCCCTCCCTACCTGGGGTCTCCACCCCCACTCACAAACCCAGCTGAGGCAGGAGCTTCTGGAAGTCGTAATGGGCATGAAGAGCTTCCAAAAGGGCCTCCATGCCAGACCTCCAATTGGAATTCTGGGTGGGGAGGGCACAGCTCGGGAGACTGGTTGAGCTGTTAGAGCTACTTTTCCTTTGCTAATGATGCCTGCTATTCTCTTGGAATCACTTTTTAAAGGAAAGCCTGTTTGAACTGTGTGCCCAGCACTACGCCAGGTCCCAGCGTCCTCTGCGTTTCTGGAAGGTACCGTTGAGTATCTGGGAGCCCTTTATGTACTAAGCTTCCTCAGGTTGAGTGATTTATTTGCATCAATTGGATTGCATGAGGTAGCTCCATTTTTCAGATGCCAACACTGAGGCCCAGAGAGGTTAGGTGACTTATCCAAGGTCACACAGCCAGAATTCAAACCCTCAGCTGTCTAACTCCAGATGTGCCTGTGCTCTTAGCCACTTCACAAATGAAGCCACCAGAGCATAGCAGGAGGTGGAATGCACTGAATGTGTGTGTGCACACAGACAGGAAGTGCCAGGGCGATTTCATCTCAGTGTGTGGTCACTTACCAGAGCTCCTTGGAGAGTGTGGATCCATTCAGGAGGTGGCAGAGAGTGCTCAGCCCCTGGCCATGCAAACCCTGCTGGCATGGCCTTTTGGGGGGAGACTCTCCCTTCTGGAAGGAGCACAGGAGCTCAGGGAGCCCCTGTCCTGTTTTCGGTGGGCCAGACCCGGAAAAGGAGTTTGAGTCAAGCCAGGGGCGAGTGCCAGCTTCCTCAGCCCAGTCTGTTGGCACAGGATGTGGGGCTGCCACAGTTGCCACTACAGCTCCCTGCATTCTATGCCACCTGCCCTGCAGCACCCCAAAGGAGGGGCCTGTGACCAGCCCTGCACTGAGTCGAGGGAGGGGCATGATTATCCCCATTTTCCAGGTGAGGCTTAGAGGTTTTCTGGCTCTCTGAACTCCCTGAGCCAGAAAGGGGAGGAGCCGAGACTCACGTCTTTCTGGAGAGAGAGACAGAGACAGAGACGGAGACAGAGAGCCTGCCCTCTGCCCTTGAGCAGTGCAGGCTGGCTCTGTTCTCAGGCTTGCATTTCTGATTCATTCTGCAGTTCCCCAGTCCCTGTGTTGAGGGGCAAATGACCCTCTGGGGTGAGACAAAAGCTCTGATTTCAATTAGGCCATGAGTCACCATTTTTCCAGAAGCACTTTTAAAGCTATAGGAGCTCTCCCCAGGCTTCAGGTTGGGGGGCAGGTTTCTTCTCTGAGCCCCTGCCAAGTGCCAACCTCACCCTGGTCCTGGCAGTGCCTGTCCCCGGAAAGGCCTGGAAACAAAGGACCTCGGTGATTATCTAGCATGTGATGGGTTGCCTTGCTCTCAATGGACAGGTGCCAGACTCCCAGAGCTCTGAGGGTCTGCAGCCTTTAGGGGTCCCTCACCCCCTTTCATGTCCAAGTCCCACGTGCTTAGCACAATTTTAGTTGCCCTTCCCAACGATATCTGGGAACTCCTCAGAACCCCACAGTCTGTAGGGCGACTCCTCCTGATACTGCCCCCTCAGCCCCCAGGTACCCTCAGGCCTTGGGGTGGCCACTCCTCCCTCTACAGAAGGGAGGGGATCCAAACCAGGCACTCCCTCCTCCTCAGTCCCAGCCCAGTCACTACAGTCATTCTGGAGAGCTGCCCCTTTTCTCGCAGAGAAAGTAGACTTATTAGGCTGGAGGGGCGGTTTTGCTTCTCAAGGCCCCCAAGCCTTCCTCTCCAGTTTTACCTCTGCTTACACTCAGAGGCCTTTTAAAATCACTTGTCCAAAATGAGAGAATCTTGCCTCTACTTCTACAGGTAGCAAACTGGTACTTGCTTTTATTTTATTTTTTTAGTTTGATTAAATTTTATAAAATAATACATGCCCATGGTACAAAATTGAAAAGGTAAGAAAAAAGGCATATGGTAAAATCTCTTTCCCATGCCTGCCCTAGACATCCAGGCCTCTCTACAAAGGACACCAGCATTATCAGTTTCCTGTGTGGAAGCCGCTTTTAAATTGTCCAGTTTTGAAGCAATTAAGATCGTACTTATTGGGCGTTCTGTTCCACCACTAGTCAAACTGAGGCACAACCTGGAAAATAGGTGCAGAGTCTGGCCCTGTCCACAGCTGTTCGTGTGACCACTGCCTGGGATCATTGCTAAGCACCTGCTCCCTCCCAGGCTGTGCCCTCGTCTCAGCCCCCACCCTCGGTAGTCACCTTTGACTCCATCCACATGACACACAACCAAGGCCCTCACGTCCCTCATCCCCTGCTATCCCAGCAGCTTCCAAGGTGGCATTCCCAGATTCCTGGTGAACTCTGTTCCTGGCTGTTCCTTCTTCATTTTCCCTTCTTGCCTGGCTGCGCAGGGGCCTGCAGCTGGGCCTATGGGGTAGAGGCCTGGCCATGGTGCTCTGACCAGACCATGCTGCCTCTTGGCCAGACTATGTTCAAGGTCCCCTCCGTGTGGGGCTCACACACGCAGGGCCCACCCTTCACTCCCAGCCCCGAGTGTGACCCGAGGCCTCCCTTGCTGCCCTCTTTTCCTCCCGTCCCATCCTCTCTTCTCCCCTCACCACTTTGCCAAGCACCCTTTTTGCACCCTTTCCCCCTTCCTTTCTTCTTTCCTTCGTTAGTTATTTCGTGCGTGAACTCTAATGCAAAGTGGAAAGTGATAAGAAGGGTCCGAGGTAGAGAAAGAAATAGCGCCAGGAGAGCAATGTGCTTTAGGTTTGAATCAGCAGACCTTGCCCTTCAAACTCCTGCCTAGCACCTCTAGCTGGGTGGCCTTGGGCAGGTGGCTTAGCTTTTTGGAACCTCCCTTTCTCCTCTGGATAATGACAGAGAGGGCGGTGGTGAGGATCCAGGCTGTGCCCAGGGCCCTGGGAGAGCTGAGAGGTGCAAAGGGCTTTCTAAGGAGGAGAGCGTGACACATTGGGGGGGGGGGGCAGTCCTCCCCTAGGGGGTTGATTATGGCTGTGAGGGCTGGATCAGGAGGGCTCTGGTCCATGTGAGGTCAGCCTTGGGTAAAATTTGGCCAGTCACAGATGGGGGAAAGGTGGCCCTTGGGACTGCCTTCCCTTCTCTGTATTTCCATATAAAGGTGGACCCTCGGTTTTGTACTTTTTAAGTAATGACTTTATTGCTTTTATAATAATGATAGATGCTTAGTATGCAAAATTCAAGTAAAACGGACAAGTACAGAGAAGAAAGCAACAAATCACCCCTCAATCCCACCACCCAGAGGTCACGGGCATTTGCTCCACACACTTCTCCAGGTACGTGGAGAAAGCAGGAGAGGGACAGAAGTTTTATACACGTGGGGAATGCACAATTTAATCTAACTCTAGGCCAGCGCTGTAAAGAGGCTGTCCCGTCTGCCCCGAGAGCAGCCCCTCTTATCTGTTCCCTGCCTACACGAGCACGTCCTGTGGGGCAGGGAACTCATGCCACCATGATCTTTCAAACCTCTTGATCCAGACATTTAAAAGGGGATCTGGTTGACATTAGTCCAGTCCGGCTGGAGAATGGTGGCTTTCAGTCTTTTTGTTTTGTTCAGTCAAAACCTCAGACAGAGACACACAACTGAAACAAGTCTTATGAAACCCATATGTCCTCATTACACGTGATGCACTCTGATGTTTCCTGTTCTACACAATTGTGTCCTACTTTATTCAAAAGCCAAAGCTTGTCTGATCTACCAAATTGATTGCACAAGCTAAAGTTGGAAAAATATCGCTCCAGAACAGCGATTTTCAAACGTTAGTGTGCATCAGACTCACCTGCCAAGTTTGTTGGAACAGCCTGCTGTGCCCAGCCCCCGAGATTCTGGCTGAGGAGGTCTGGGGGGCCCGGGAATGTGCATTTCTAACCAGGCTCCCAAGGGCTGTTGCTGGCCCAGGACCCCACTTTGAGATCCCACCTTCCTAGAATGGCCTTTGAGGTGATGTACTCCTTTGGAAGAGACTACCAGAGGATTACTCTATTCAACAGATGAGAATTGCTAATGGCTAGCACAAGAAGTGTAGGTCTCCGATATTTTTTAGGATATTGCTCAGGCACTGCCTTTGGGATCTTAAACCCCACCCTCCTGAAATCCAGCTCCCACTATTAATATCAAGTGCTGAATGTAGGAAAGGTCTGCTAAGCAAAGGGACATTTATGCCCAGCCCTGGTTGAATTACCTGCCTCTTAAATCCCAAGCCCACAGAACATAAAACCCTCCCAGCCCCTTTGAAAACACTGTTCTTCTATAGGCAATGAAAGGTGCCATTTACCGTGTGGATTTCACCTTTCTGGAGTTTTTTTTAGAGGGAAGAAAGTGGGTCAAGCATGACCACCCCGAGGGGAAAGCTGTCCCCCCTCACCCCGGCTCTGCAGGGTCTGGTGGGCTTCACGGGCTGTTTCTGGATTTCCAGCTTTAACTGGAACCTCTTCCTAGCATTGTAGCTGAGCACCCACATCAGCACCCGGCTTTCCAGCCTGCTGACTTGTGAGACTGGCCTATGTTCTAAGCTGCCTCTGCTCTTCCAACAGCCCCCACCCCTAATCCTCCCCGCTCGTAGCCTGGGGCCCCCATGGCCCCCTCCCCAGCCTTGCCTCCTCCAGAAGCCAGGCCTCAGCTGGGAGCAGCCTCGGGAGGGAGGGAAGTGTTAAGTGGGCACAGAGCCCCTCTGTTCTGTTAACAATGGCCCGTTGATGGCTGAATTCTGCCCAGTCGGCCCCCTTGACTGGACTTTGGGGAGGAGGAAGGACTCCAGCCCCCCAGGCGGCCATTTCTGGGTGTGAGGTTGATTCAGAGGCCTCAGCCTGTCTGCCCACAGAACCTCATTCTTCAGGCCCTGGTGCAGCAGCAAGAAACCCTCTCACCCCTCCTACCCCATCCCAGGGGCAGTTGGGGCCCCAGGAGTGATTCAGTTCAGTCTAGTCCAACAGTCATCTATTGAATAGCTCCTGGGCACTGAGGCTCGGTGCTAAGTAGCTGGGGAATAAGAATAACTGCTAACATGAATTCAGTGCTTATAGTCACCCTCACCCCTGACTGCCCCACAGAGTCCATAGGGAGCTTATAAAAATTCCAGTGCACACACCCCACCCCCACCCCCGCCCCTGGCCAATCTTCAGGAGTGAACCCAGGCACTGATAATTTGTAAAAGATTTCAAAGTGACTCTCATGCCCAGCTGAGTGAAGCATCATGGGCCTCCTGTCCGTTAGACAGTGCTAAGCATTTACCCTGTAGTATCCCACTTCATGAGGTGGGTGCCTGTGAGGGGCTGAATAATGCCCCCCCCCAAGATGTCCATCTATGAATCCGCCGCACCTGTAGAAACAGCACCTCACATGGAAGAAGGGACTTTGCGGTGTGATTAAGGATTTTGAGATGGGAAGATGCCCCCGGATTACCCAGTGGGCCCAATTGTAATCATAAGGGTCCTTATGGGAAGGAGATTTACTGCAGAAGAGGTTAGAGTAATACATCAAGACAGAGACTCAACCAGCCACTGCTGGCTTCAAACATGGAGGAAGGGGCCATGAGCCATGGAGAGCAGGCAGCCTCTAGACGCTAGAAAAGGCAAGGAAGCCTAGAGCCTCTTGAAGAAACAGGCCTGCCGACACACCTTGACTTTAGGCCAGAGAGACTGATCTTGGACTTGGACTTCTGTGTGACAACAGCCTTTGAAGACTAATAAAGGGCTGCTAACCCTGTCTACAGCTGAGGCAGTCACCTGGGATCACACAGCTGGTGAGTGGTAGAGTTGGACCAGGAAGAACTCAGGTGTGTCTGACCCCCTAATCAGTGTTCTCTGCACCTCACCACACTGTGCCCCTTTGCAACCAGGCAGACCTGGGCTCAGATCCCAGCCCTGCCATGTTCTATCCTTGTGTCCTTTGCTAATGGTGTGGCCCATTTGGCCAGAGGGAGGCTGTGGGGCAGGGGGAAGGAGGGTGTGGAGACCAGTTGGAAAGCGAGGGCAGGCCAGGTTGTCCCCAGGTGGAATGCCATGTGGAAGAGTTTGAAATTGATTCTGGAGAAATGGAGCCCGCAGGACGCTGTCCTGGTCTCCTCCGCTGCATTTCATGGTGTCATCTCAGGGATGCTCAGTCTCGGGGGTCTGGCCTGCACGCAGCTGCCTTGTAGAAATGCAGCTTTGGGGCCAGGAGCAGCATTCTATTCATTGTTCCCTGCTGTCAGCAACAGCTGCTTATCTGGGACGGCCAGTGGGCTCCCATTTCCTGGGAGATGAAATGTGGCCTTGTGCCTCCAAAGCATGTTTCTTTCAAGGCTATCAGAACCTTGTATTTGGAGGAGCTTGAGACATTAAGAGGTCCAGAGAGTTGTCCAAAGTCGCACAGCAAGTTGGTGACAGGTCCTGGCAGATCAGCTCCTGGCCAGGACTCTGAGCTGCCCACTGCTGTACAGCTCCAATTTTTGGCTAACTGCTTGCTCAGTGATACAGCAGAGGGGTTGAATTCATGGACTCTGAGCCAGACTGCCCACGTTCAAATCCAAGCTCTCTACCTTGCCACTGAGGACAAGTTGTTTGGCCTCTGCTGGTCTTAGATGGAGGTTGTGGTTATTATCTAAGAAGATGCTGCGGTACCTTCTTCACAGGTTGTTCTCAGGACTGAATACCTGTATGTGTGTGAAGTGTTCAGAACGTGCCTGGTTCATTAAGGACTCGGCAGATGAATTTAGTTATTGAATGTGAGCCTTTAGCATCTGTAGGTTCACTAGATACTTTCCCAAATGTTTGCACTTTTAAAAAGTTCCACCTGAGTTCTTCAAACCCTTCTCCTCCTCCTTGCCTGGGACCTGCAGAATTTCCATAAAGCAGCCTGAAGCTCGCTTTGCCCCTTGTTAAGTCCCACCAGCAGTTCAGAGATAACCCAGAGGTGCCCAAGTCTCACCAACCCTTGAGTGCCGGTGTTGCACAGTTAGCATGGTGCCCAGATCTCCTTCACTCCAGGCCTGTGCCTGACTGGCCTGCTGAGGTCTCCCAGGGACTCCATGCCTGCTCCCAGCTCCTCTCTAACTAGGGCTCCCACCAGGTCTTCCCGTTGATGGAGGGGTCGGATATCATGTTGTTCCCTCCAGAGTCCTGTACCCCTCTTTTTCTTTCCCCTACTGTGAGGATGGGACTTCCTTCTCAAGTACTGCTTTCTCACTCGGCCTCCCCCTCAAAGAGTCCCCAAGCCTGTCCTTATGTGAATGGACCCAGGAGGGTCACCAGTCCATAATTCTACAAAACGCCAAACTCGGAGTTGTAGTTTGGATTTAACCAGTTCTCTCTTCTGCCCCAAGAAGACCATTCTGCTCAGTCTTATTACCCCCTCTAGCTCCATTTTCCGAAGATCTCTTTAAACCCTGCCTAGTGTGGTGGGAGCTAGTTTCCTTTTCCTTTCAATTAAATGTTTTAAGTTTTGAGATGATTATAGAAATAATACAGAGAGATCCCATGAGCCCATTATCCAGCTTCCCCTGATGGTAACATCTTAGAAAACTCTAGTTCAATATCACAACCAGCATACCGACACTGATACAGTCAGATACAGACCATTCCCTTCACCATAAGGACCCCTTGTGTTGCCCTTTTATAGCTCTGCCCACTTCCCTCCCACTCCAGCCCTTCCTTAACTCTTAGCCATACTAATTTGTTCTTCTCTTATAATTTTGCCATTTCAAGAATGTTATAAAAATGGAATCATGCAGCCCTGGCTGGCGGGCGCAGTGGTTAGAGCGTCAGCCTGTGGGTTCGATTCCCGTCAAGAACAGGTACCTGGGTTGCAGACTCGATCCCCGGCCCTGGGGGGGGGGGGTGCGCGGGAGGCAACCAATCGATGTGTCCCTCTCACATCGATGTTTCTCTCCCTCTCTCCCCCTCCCCTTCCCTTCCTTCCACTTTCTCTCAAAGAATCAGTGGGAAAAAATCCTCAGGTGAGGATTAACCAAAAAATGAAAATAAAAGGAATCATACAGTATGTAACCTTTGAGATTGTTTTTTTTTCACTCAACTCAATACCCCTGAAATCCATCCAAGTTGCTGTGTGTAGCAACAATTTGTGCCTTTTTCCTGCTGGGTAGTGTCCATGGTGGGATCCCAGTCCCTGGCACAGAGCTTCCGAAACCTTGTGACCTCCTGAGTGATGAGAGCATTCACGGCACCTCTCGTTCCAACGAGGCAACTCGGGTTGGGGGTGAGGGGCAGCTTTATGGGACTGAGCCGTGACCCGGGAGACTGTCCCTACATAGACAGGTGTCAGAATTTAGTCAGACTGTAGCACAACCTACAATTTGTCAGAGGCTTGCTTGGTTGTCGTAATGGGGGGAACCCACACATTTGGTGACCAGAGTCGTGTTCTAGGTAAAAGTAAAGGAGACACACAGGGAAGAAACACAACGGGGAAGAACTGGGTTTTCCCTACACAGGAAGCAAAAAAGCCTGAGTTTTCCCCTCTGCAACACGGTATAGGGGAGCAGGTTTTAAATGGACTCCACAAACACAAGCCTGGAAACTCCCCCAAGCACTTACGTCCTGAGTAAAGCAAGGACCACAGGCCTGTTCGTCCAGCGTCCAGCGTCCAGCATCGTCCCTGGCCAGCAGGAGATGACAGGCCCCTGCCAGTTTGGCTGCTGAGCGATGCACACGCAGGCGGGTGCTCTTGCTCCGAGAGGCTCAGGAAGCTGGGTGCTCTAAGACATGGCTCGCAATCTTTCTGATTCTAGGTTAGAATCACCTGGGGAGCTTTAAAACGCTCATGCCAAGCCATACCAGACCAAGTCAGTCATAACTCTTGGGGTGGCACCCAGGCCTCAGTGATTTCGGAAACTCCCAGGTGATTCTCACCTGCTGTCAGGATTCCAAAGCAGTGCTCAAGCTGACTCGGCAGAGGCACCACAGCCACGCTGCCCCTATGGCCAGGGCAGTCGTCACCAGGCAGTCCCAGCACTCTCCCTCTGGATATCCACCTGCCTTTCCAAATACAACACTCCAGGCAGCCGCTCCGAATTGATTAGCCTTGGCCGGGGCTTTTGAAATTGATTTGCCCTCCCAGCTGGGAAGCCTGAACGTGTTTGGCAAGGGCCATGTCCAGGTGTTTCCAGGCCGCGGAAAATAAGCTTGACCTCAGACTTAATCTCATCGCAGTGCTCCAGGCAGCCAGGACCAGCCTGTTGGCTTGAACTCGTGGGATGGAAACGATTTGCTGTCCTCAGCTCAACAGCGTTCTTTGGTTCAAGATGCTGTAGCCTGGTACACTCCCCATCTTTGTCAAGCCCCTTCTCGCTTGAGCTGGGTTAAGTTCATCACAAGTTTCTTAGGCAACTTGTCATTAAAGTAAATTGTAAGCACTAACTGTACAGTAAGTCCTCCCTTAATGTCATCAGTAGGTTTTTGGAAGCTGCGACTTGAAGTGAAACGATGTATAATGAAGCCAGTTTCACCACAGGCTAATTGATTATAAACGTGAGTTAAGTTCCTATGGCACGTTTCTGGCCACATCTTCTAAATAAAGACGCCAAACATTTCTAATAATAACTTTGAATTAAGTGTGAGCTATACATACATTTAAGAAAGATTCCTAAAAACAAATAAGATAATTATTTTCTGACCCGCTTATTCCAGTTCAGGGTCTCGGGTGGCGGAGACTGTTCTGGCAGCTCAGGGTGCAAGGCTGGCCTCCCCCCTGGACAGGACACCCTTCCGTGGCAGGCGCGTACACACACACACACCGACACAGACAATCGAGACACGCCAGTCACCCCACGTGCACATATTTGGGACATGGGAGGAAACTGGAGGGCCAGAGAAAACCCAAGCAGACATGGGGAGAGTGTGCTCACTCCACACGGACATGGCCCCAGCTGGGAATCAAATTTTTCATAACATTGTAATGAGATGACGTTGAACGAAATGACGTTATTCAAGGACTTGCTGTACAGGGCAATAGATTGGAACACAACTCCATACACTCTATTTATTTCAATTTATTTTATAACTACTTCCTCTTATTTGGAAAAGATAATAAATAAAAATGGTAACAAATTCAAAGGGTATAAGTGAAAAGTGGGTCCCCATTCTCACCCCTATTTCTCAGTTCCCTCAACCACTCGTGCCAATTTCTTGTTTCTCTTTCTAGAGATATTCAAAGCATGTCCCAGCATTCAGGGAAATGTCCCTGTTTTTACAGGTGGTAGTACACCACACACACTCTTGCCCCTCATTTGTATCACTCATCGCTTGAACAGCATTTCACATCAGCCCCTACCTCTTTCTTTGTAATCATTACAGAGTATTGCACGATAAATGTACTATCATTTATCTAACTAGTGTTTGGATTTTTTGGTGGGCTTTTTTGCCTATTCACAGACATTAAGGTCATTTTAGTCTTTTGCAATTATAAACAGTTTGCTGTTGTGTGTGTCCTTATAATTGTGCAAGTGTATCCACAAGATTAATTCCTGGAAGTGTAGTTCTAGGGTTTCCACAGGGCTGAAGAGAGTACATATTTAAAACTCTGATGGTTTTGCTAAATTTTCCTTCAAACAGACACTCCTATCAACATCATGAGAGAATCCTATGTGTTAGGACAGGCTAGGCTATGTTGCAGTAACAAATAGACCCTCACATCTCAGTGGCTTAGCACGGCAAAGGCTTGGTTTTCACTTGCATCACATCTGATGCAGGTTGGCTGGCTCTCTAAGCAGCAACTCAGGATCTGGGCTGCTTCCAGCTTGTGCTAAGCCAGTTGGCACATGCAGCCTCCAGTGTTGCCACAGCAAGAGAGGGAGGGCCAGGGGAAATGTGTGGGATCATTGTAAGGACCAGGACTTGAAGTGGCTTACATCACTTTAACCTGCATCCCACTAATCAGAACCTGGTCATGTGGCCTCCACCTAACTGCAAGGGAGACTGGGGAAGGCGGAGGGCATGTGGGCACTTGCTGAGCACCAGGCTGCTTCCCCAAACTTCACCCGCACAGTATTCTATAGAACAGTTTGTTCTTCAATCTAATATGTGGAAAAATGGCACCGCATGTTGTCCCAATTTGTCCTCATATGCTTTCTTAGGGCACTGGCTCAACCTTTCTCTGTTCTAATACCCATAGCAGATTGTGTTCACACTCAAGACACACTCCAGTGGACTTGCCCACATTTTCCAAAAACCCAAAAAAACATTTTGTGGGGAAGCCCGGAGACTTTTTAATTTTGGCTCTTATTCATAAAAACATATAAAGGCATGTGAGTAATAACATAAAATTAGCCACGTAAAGGTCCGTGCCAGCTGTGGTGCGGAGTGGATTGGCACTTGTTCTGTGCAGTTTCCTAGGCTCTCTGCAGCTCCACCTCCTCTCTCGTTCAGGAAAGTGCAAGCCAAGAGAGGGGAAAGGTGGAATTATGAGAATCTTGCATCCATTGCAGCTCTTTTCAAAAAGCAGTGTCTTTGGCAAAGTTGGGTACATGAATACTGTTCTTAGTAACCTCACCATTAATTGTAACCTGTGGTATTTTGTTCAGTAAAGGGCTTTATCGGCTAAATGAAAGGCTTAAGAGGATGGCTGTACAAGATTCATGTGTTTGAATGGAGGGTTTATGTGAGAAGAGACTTGGGATTTGGGCTGGCATTGCTGGGTAGAATGCTGAACTAAGAGGTGCTGAGGAATTCTGTTTGGTAACCACTAAGGATCCTATCAAGTTGGGAGGGCAAACTGGTTTTATCTCACATGCCAACTCTAATGGATTGGCACTGCACTGAGAAGGCTTGTGAGGCTACACCTACTCTCAGCTGAAGAGGATGGTGATTGATCAGTGATGTCTGCTCCAGGCACAGGACTGCTGAGTGTTGGAATGTGTGCCATGTATTTGCCATCCCTGTGCTGAAGGGTCTTGAGTGGGCTAAGCTATGAGAGTCAAGGTGATAAAGCTGGGCAGGGCCACCACTAACCTAGGAGACAGAGCTACTAGTAGTTCGAACATTGTTCCCATCCAGTTGTATGCCATGGCCAAGCACTTCCCCTCTCTGAGCCTGAATTTCTGTAGATAACCAATGTTAGAGCCTCTGCTAACAACATGGTTCTGTCCTGTAGGGAAAATGCACTGGTATTGAGCTTGTCCTCAGCCTGATAGCTCTGAGGCCTAAAGCCCAAGTGCATGTCCTACTCGACAGTCAGAGTAAAGAAAGCTGCACTGCAAGGGTCCATTGTCCCACCCCTACCCCATGACTCCTGTTGTTCCTGTGGTCACACTCTTTTTTTTTTCTTTTTTTGTCTTTATTGATTTCAGAGAGAGGAAGGGAGAGGGAGAGAGAGAAACATCAATGATAAGAATCACTGATCAGCTGCCTCCTGCACGCCCCCTACTGGGAATCAAGCCTGCAGCTTGGGCATGTACCCTGACTAGGAATCGAACCTCGATCTCCTGGATCATAGGTCGATGTTTAGCCACTGAACCACGCCAGCCGGGTGTGTGGCCACATTCTTAGTGTGCTCAGCCCTTCCTGACCATGTAGGGCCGTGTGGAATTTGTGAGCAGTTCTGGCCTACAGGGAGGCTGGGAAGAGAGCATTCTAGAGGGGTCTGCCTATGGTGTTTCTGGGTCTCTCTCTGTCTGCCCAGCTGCCCCAGGGCTACAGGTGGCTGCAGTGCCTGGGATGGGGAAAGTCACTGAGTTTATCTCCAGATGAAGCCAAGATGAGATGCCCAGAGCCAAATGCCATCCATAAATGAGTGGGTGGTGGCCTGAGGGGCATTTCCAGCTGGTGGTCAGGTCAGGATATCACTATTTCCTTCATTTTGCTATTTTGAGGAGACTGAGACCCCCCCCATTCCAATACTTGCCACCAGTGCAGAAGCCACAGAATCTGCTGCATCTGTAAAGATAGGGTGAGTGGTTCCTTACTAGTCCACTTACGTCTTCAGCTTGGGTTAAGCATTTCACTAGCATCTTATTGAATTCCTCGTGACCACTGTTTACAGTAGATGCTGTAACTGTCCCCGTTTGCAGATGAAGAAACCACGCAGGTCTCCGATCCTTTCCCAAGGAAGTCAAGGGTACCCACAGCTGCAGAGAGAATCACTGTAAACTTGTTCAGACTTTTCCAGGGTGTCTGTCTCACTATCTATATATTTGTGTACACACACACTTTTTTTTTTTTTTAAATGGGACCCTACTTTAGCTACTGGTGTGTCCTTTTTCAGTGCAGCATCATGATGTGAACATCTTTCTGTGCAATAAATGAACTTTATGCCAATATTCTTTTATCAGTGGTGTCTTCTATGTGCCCAGTACAACTCTAGTGCTGGGGAAGAGAAGACCAACCTCCAGGAAACCACAGCTAACTCTTCAAGACAGTGTCTGGCTCCATTCACTCACTTCACAAATATTACTGAGCCCTGCATGTGCCAGGCGCTCTGCCAGCTGCCGTGCCAGGCACTGTGGGTAGCGGAGAATCAGACCACTGTCCAAGGGAAGAGCCCCTTCTTCCCACTACCGATAAGCATCACCATTTACTTATTATTTACTTTTACTGTAGAAAATACACACTATAAAATTGATTATTTTAACCATTTTTAAATGTACAGTTCAGTGGCATTAAGCACATTCACACTGTTGTGCACCCATCACCACCATCCATCTCCAGACTGACACCCTGTCCCCATTATACAAACACTAACTCCCCAGCCCACCCCCGCCAGGCCCAGGCAACCACCCTCTACTTCCTCTCTATGAGTTTGACTCCTTTAGGTGCCTCATGTGAGTGGAACCCTACAATATTTGTCCTTTGTGTCTTATTTCACTTAGGGCACTATCCTCAAGGCTCATACATGTTGTGCATGTCATGGGCATCGCGTCAGCTTCCTTCATGTCTCATGTATCTACCCTCCCTCCTGGCCCCTCTGCCACCGCTTACTCAGGATGCCACCTCTCTCCTGGCATTGCAGAAAGAACTAACTGGTCCCCCGGCCTCGTCCAGTGCATTTTCCACACCACTTCCACAGTGATCTTACATTTCTCTTTTTAAGTTTCAGATTAGATTTTAAAACTTATTAAAGTGATACATGTGCATGGTCATCAAAAATTCACACACCATAAAAGAGCATAAAATGGAAAGAATCATCACTTACTATTCCATTTTTGTAGCTGTGCAACATTTTTAACCCGTGTTAAAAATGCACTTAATGCAATTAGCCAGCCAGCCCCGTCTGGTGGGACACTCGAGGTGCTTCTGACATGTTGGATTTGCAGGGCTGGGTGCATCCTTGGCCATGAATCTTGGCGCACATCCAGGATGGTTCCAAACGAGCCAGCATACTCCTCACCAGGCCGCCTGGCTGCATGGTTATGGGCGTCCTGGACGCCAGCCTCCACTGCAGCTCCTGATCAGCCAGATGCAGCAAAGCCTAAGCAGCGGGTCAGTTCCAAACTGGCCCAGGGCCCAGGGTTCAGCGTTGGAGGCATGGGAAGTGCCTTCGCTGCCTGGGAGGCCCGGGACTGTTCTCTGGGGCCCTGTATTTCGTGCAGCTGTCGGCTTTGGGGTTTGCACAGGATATGTCGCTCACACAGCTGAGCGGGCCCCGATGAAGTGACTGTGTCAAATTGGGGTAAAGAGTGTGCTCCCCCAGATCCCCACACAGCAAAACAGGGCTGAGGGGCAGCTGGGTCTTTCCCAGCCAGCGCTGGCTCCCTCAGTCCATGGCAGCCCCACCCCCACCAGGCTGGCTCTCAGCCGCATGGTCCATGTCTGGGCTCTGGCCCACAGCTTCTCATCAGTTCTTGGATGTCCACTGACACTCAGGTGACACATACCTTCACGTTTGGCTGCTTCTGTTCTGTCTTGGCTAAGGTTGGACAGGTGCCCATAGAAGGTTATGGATGGGTTTGTTCTGGGAGAGGAAGCTAGAACCCTGGGGTGTGAGGTGCTTGGGGGGAATGACAGCCCCGAGCTGCCCAGGGAAGCATCAGCCAGGCATTCACTCATTCATTCATTCTTCATTCTTTCTCTTCTTCCTTCACTCATTGGTTCATCCAACAGCCGCAGGGCGTTTACTTACCTCTCAGGCACTAAGCTTCAGATACTGGGAGCCGTGATCCCTCCCAAGCCACCTCTGGATGTCTCACTGTGAAACAGAACCTAGCCTGACAGGCCACTGGATGGACTTCTGTGTTCCCCAAGCAAAAATTGTCCACAACACAGGCAAGCCCCACCTCTGAGCTCCCTCTCCCTGTCCTGCCTCTCTCTCCACTCTCCAGGGCATCCAGAGACGACTCATACAAACCCTCCCAAGCTCTCCCCTCCCAGGAGCTTGGCAGCATGGCATGGTTGAGGCAGCCTTCTGGCCCCCCAGGACTGTAGCCCATGGGTTGATTCGGAGCTTACCCACCATGGGGTTCACTGCTGCCATCCCTGCCCACAGAGCCTCCTCCCTCTCAGCTCTGGCCCTCTCTCAGGCCCTCTCCTCTGGGCTGCTCCCCTCCTGCCTGGTGGAAACGCTGTGTGAGCAGGGCCTACAACAGCTGAGGCCCCAAGCCTTACCGTGCTCTTGGCCTGAGCACTATGACGGGTGGAATTTTGCAGCCTGATGCAATGTCTGGCAGGGCCTGTCCCTTATCAGAGCTCCATTTGCAGCAGACTCTGGGACCCTACCTTCCCCAGGAGCCAGGGGTGGGCTGCAGTCCATTTGGAGCCTCAGTGGACGGCCCACTGAAGCCAAGGGCCTAGTTGGAAGCCATCCAAGTAGAAAACTGTTGTCTAGTGAGGGCCCTTTGCCAGGCCATGAGGGAGGCTTGAGCAGAAAGGCCGCCTGAGGGAGAGTGGGGAGGGATGCCTGTGCTTGGAGGTTAGGACCTCTGCTCACAGCCCACTTTCTTTCCAGAGTTCCCTCACTACAATCCGTCTGGGTGCCTTCGGCTGTTTTCTGTTCTCCCCGTTATTAGCGCATAGCTGTAGAAGCTTGAACTGAAAGCCCCAAAGTTTAGTTCCTTCATCCTCAAAACAGCATCCCAGATCCATATGATCATTCAAGAGACTAATGTATGTGAAGCGCTAAGCATGAAGTTTTGCCTACAGTACACACTCGTAGCACAACCCATAGTATACGCCTACAGAACACACTCAGGTATATACTCATAGCACACGCACCGCACACACACGGGTCCCTCATATAGGGAACACCTGCTTTTCTTCTTATTTCCAATGAATTTAGAATGATCGAGCATCTCACACTGGGCTAAACCTTCAGGAAGGACATTCTTCCATTTACCCCCAAGTACTGTGGCACAGTGGCTCTGTGCCCGACCCACAGACAGGCACTGGGATTCTGGGCATGGAACACAGAAGCAGAGCAGATATGTGACGCTGTGGTCTCCTGGGGCCGACATTCAGGTGGCCAAAATAGGCAGTAAGCACGTACATTTCCATCAAGAAGGCAACAGGCAGGAAGCTGAGAGGGAAAGTGATGGGGGAGGGGCAATGGTCAAGGTCAGGTTTGTGGTCAGGGAAGGATTCGGAGGAGGGGACATTTGAGTTGAGCACTGGGTATAAGCGGGCTAAAGGCAGCTGTCCCACCACCACTCTGCACCCAGGCAGAACTGGGCTGGCACTTGCCCCTGACCTTCACCATTGGCCCAGGTGCCCTGGAAATGTTACCTCTGCTGGCATCCCAGCAGGGGGTCGCCCCCTTTTCCTTTGGCTGTCACATCATTGCTGGGTGCTGTGGGGAGGAAAGGTATCGAGAACTCCCCTGGGAGGCGGCATCCACCAAGAGAAGGAAGAAATTTTTCATTCTTCCCATGAGCTAAGCAAAGGAGCAGGTCTGGCCTGTGCACTGGGTTGGGGAGGGAGGTAGCATGAAGGTCCGTCCTGTGTCACAGATGTCACAGACCCACTTCTAGCAGAGGGCTTCCTGCAGGGCAGGTTCTGCCTGGAGCTTCGCTTAGTGACCCCATCCTGGACCTGTCCTTCTTGCTCAGGACTCTGTGACCTCCTGGCACCTATGACCCTCTCCTACCTCCTGGGTCTAGGGACCTCCCACATGCTACTTGGGACCTCTAAACCTCCCTCACCTGCTGCTCATGCCCCACACCCACCCACCTGCCTTTTGGGCCAACAGCCTGCCTGGTGTTTCATGTCAGAGAGTTTTCACCCCTGTGTCTCCTTTCAGGGCAATGCCATAGAGTTCTTAGGAACCCTGTATTATTTGGGGAGTGAGGCTGGATGTCAACTCAAATAAACAGTGCCTGGAAGGGAGGGGAGGAGAAGGTTCAGAAGCTTTGTCATCAGGGCAACCAAACTTCTAAATCTTATCAAAGATGTTAACTCAGAAGGGCGAAGACAGAGAGGACAACCACCCTGTCCCACCCCACCTTTCCTTCCCTCTCTAGTATTTCCTGAATGCTTACCACACACCAGATACTGTTCCTCACAGCAACCTGATGCAGTAGGTACTGCCCTTTTCATGCTACAGGTGAAGAAACTGAGGCCCAGAGAGGTTAAGTCATTTATACAGGGTTACAAAGCATGGTAGATACACAGGGAGGACTGGAACCCGGGACTTCTGGTTTCAGTTCCTCTGCTTCCCTCCCACCATCAGACCCAGGCAACTTTCAGCCGAGAGCTAACAGGGCGGAAAGTCAGGATTTCAACACCTGTGCTCTGCAGACTCATTGTTGAGCCCCCCCTCTCAGTAGGACAGGCAGCCTCACACCCACAATGGGCTAAACAGGGTGCATGGGAACATGGTCCTACCAGTCACTTTGCAAACTCATGCCGACAGCCTGCCAGGCAGCGAGCCAGGCAGCGAGCAGGCACCAGCTCTGATAGTTTCACTCACCACTGATTTGTTGGGCAGCTGGCATATGCCGGGTGCCATTCTAGATGCTAGTCCTGACTTTAGGGAGCTTGCAGTCTGGGAGAGACAGACCATCAGCAGAAAGCCCTACCATATGTGCTACAGAGGGGGTCACTGGGGAGCATTAAGAAACTTGAATGACCTGGATCTGGCAGGGGTGATCAGGTCACTGCTAGAGGAACCTTGGGCCAGTTACTTAACCTTTCTCAATCTCTGTTTCCTCATCTGTAATATAATTTTTGTGAGTATTTGATGTGGAAATGCAAATCAAGTGCTCAGCATGGCACCTGGCACCAAGTAGTAAGCATTCAATAAACTTTAGCTGGTAGCATTCCAGCTGGCCCTTCCAACCAGAGTACAAGCCCCATGAGGGCATGGACTGGGTCTGCCTGTTCACTGCTGTATCCCCAGTGCCTAGACCAGAGGCTGGCACACAGTAGGTGCTCAAGAAATATTTGTTTAGAGTGCATGGGAAAAGGCCCAGAAAATTTTGGAAGAGGTAGGAATATTCCAGTTGCCCTGGAGCTGTCCTTTCAGCCCTCTTCCTTCCAGGTCCCTCTCTACCCACCCACACTCAGGAAGCACCCCCAGTTCCCCATTAGGGAGAGCTGCCAGCTGCCCCACCACCACTCTGCCCTGCACACCTGGGACCTCCATTCAGCTGCCAGGGTGCACATCTCACATGCAGAACCCCTTCCTCACTGCTTTCCTCTAAGGACAGATTTCCTGGCTGTCCCTGAAGCTATTTCCATTGTGTGACTACTTTGTAGCCCTGGGATTCACCTTCCTACTCTCCCACTCCCCCATGTCAATACCAGCTACTTCCCTAGGGAAAAATCCATCTTTTCCAGATACAGGAATGGTCCTGGGTGCCCTGCACGAGGTCACAGTAAGATTTTTCCATACTTAGAGCAGACCGTTTCCTGTGGAGAAAGGGGTAGACTTTCAGAAGGGGATGTTGTACTGGAATCTGGGGCTCATGGTGCAAAACAGGTGTGTGACAGACAGCAAGAATGAAATAAATGGTGATTCAGGCTCCATGGGGCAATGCTGCATTTGCTCCAGCTTTAAAAAATATATACACCTTCTACTGAAGGCCACTTATTCCTTTATCTCTTCTATCATTTAGCAACATGCATGAGTGTCTCCTGTGTTCCAGGCCCAATGCTAAGAGAAAAGTGAAAGACAAATTCCTTGTCCTCCGTGAAGGGATGATCAGCATTGAACAAGTCCTTATAAGGAGGGTTGTCTCATGACAAAGTTTTTGTATAGTGGCAGGGCCGGGGAGCCCTAACTTGTCCCATGGGACAACTTGCCCCAGGAAGCTGAGACCTGAAGGCCAAGGCCATGAGAAGGATTCTGTTAGAATTCATATGCTATGGTTAATTTTAAAAATTAACATATTATAAAATTTCTAACAGTGCAGTGTTATACAGCAAACATAAGACTCCCCCACCCTTCTCTCCTGACCTCCCCAGCCCTTGGTTATGAGACCTTGTCTATCCCCATCATCACAGTCTATTTACATTCAGCACCTATATTTTTCTCTGACTGGAAAACATTTTTGTTCAGATGGGATTATACTACATCAGAGGTTCTCAACCTGGGATGATTTTGCACCTCCTTCCTGCCCAGGGGACATTTATTTGACAATGTCTGGAAACATTTTTGATTGTCACATCAGAGCAGAGAGGACACTACTGGCATCTAATGAGTAGAGGCCAAGGATGCTGCTAAACATCCTACAATACACATGAGAGCTCCCACAAAAGAGAATTACCTGGTCCAAAATATCAATAGTGCTAAGGTTAAGAAACCCTGCTCTATATAAACACATTGTGTCTGCAGCTTGCTATATACATAAAATTACGATAGATGATAGATAGATAGATAGATAGATAGATAGATAGATAGATAGATAGATAGATAGATTACTCCCATCAGCATCAATCCTCTCCCATCACTTTTACTTGGTGTCTGCAGTCTCTTGCTATTGCATATATTTGTACTACAAGGAGCATTCTTGTCCATATACTTGCCCTTGAGTCATGTGTGAGGTCAAAGGATAAACTGATGGAGGTGGCATGGATGAATCAGAGGGTTCATGAACATTTTAAATGACCAGATTTCAAATCTCTTTGGGGCAGAATCCATTAGGAGAGTGCTTCCAGGGTTCTGGCTGCTAAGCAGGACCAGGACCCTCAAAAGTCTGGTGGAAAAGCTCCTCTTCATTCTCATCTACAGACAAGGGTGTCCTGACAGCCCGTCTCTCCACAGGATGAGGGTGTCCCCCACCTGAAGACAAGGAGCCAGGCCCCGAGTGCTGTCCCGGAGCTGAGTGCCCACGGCCCCACACCTCCCCATGGAGAAAGGACTTGCTTTGCCCCAGGACTGCCGGGACTTTCTGCACAGTCTGAGAATGAGAAGCAAATATGCCCTTTTCCTGGCTTTTGTGGTGGTGGTTTTTGTCTTTATTGAAAAGGAAAATAAAATCATATCGAGGTGAGGGATGCAGCATAAGTCTTCCTTATCAAGGGGGGCAGGGGAGACGTAGCTGTAGGGTACTCTGGGCCTGCGAAGGCAATCCTTCAACCAGTGGTCATCAGACCCCTCCTGTGCCCGGGCAGTGGGTCGTGCACAGGTCCTCGGTGGTGATTTGGGTTCTGGACACAGGCAACCTGCTCTGGAATCCTAATTCTGGCCCTTTCTATCTCTGACAGCTTAGACACATTACTTCGCTTTTCTGTCTTAAGTTCCTCTTCTCTGAAACTTGGCTAATGGTGGGGCCTACCTTACTGTAAAGATTAAATGAGGAAGTGTAGAAGCTTTTAGCCCAGTGCCTGGCACATAGTTGGTGTCCAGTGCTTGCTGGCTGTGGTTTATTATTATGAGTTAACTTGCTGGCCTAGGCTGATGCCTGAAATTAACAGCACGTCCCCTCTACTCATCCAGAGTCATGGATGAGGGTGAGCAGGGATGCCATGTGCAGCTGCCCAGGTTGTGTATTGCTCAACTCCAGGGGTGTGCACTCACATAGGCTACACTGGGAACGCTTCCCCCTAGAGTTCTCAGTGTCTGGCTGTGTGCAGTGGCCCAGCCAATAGGCCTGCTAGACATAGAAAGATTTCTTTAGACCCGCTCTCCCAGGCACAGCCCCTGCAAGAAAGCATCAACCAAGATAGGTAGGAATTACGCTGAGTCAGCCAGGGCACTGTGTTGCTCCCCATGGACTGTTCCAGTTTGTGCCTACGGGGCTCTACTTCAAGCCCCTGCCACTCTCACCCAAGAACTTCTCTCCCCTGCACACTAGTAAGGTGCAAGGACTGGGGAGGAAGTGCTCTGGGTGCAGCCCTCAGCGAAGGCGAGCAGGGAGCTTCGCCCCTCCGGAGAGAGAATCCTAAGGTGTGTTCCACATTGGCGCTCAGGGCCCCAGGCAGGGCGATTTGCCCACAGGAGTAGCCTGTTCATCCTTTACGGACTTACTCTCCTCCTCACGTCACTTCCCTACCCCTCTACCAGTCTGGCCTGTAACTCTGTCCCAAATCAACTACTTACCCTCAAATCCTTGCCTCAAAGTCAGCTTCTGGGGAAACCCAGCTAAGATAGGCTTTGGGTGATCAGCCTGGGAGGCCACGCAGGGGATGGAGTCCCCAGTCAGTTACTGACCCTGGTCTCCCTTTGTCCTCACAGGGTCTCAGACAAGCTGAAGCAGATCCCCCAGTCCCTGGCGGATGCCAACAGCACTGACCCAGCCCTGGCCTTGGCCGAGAACGCATCCCTCTTGTCCCTGAGTGAGCTTGATTCCGCCTTCACGCAGCTGCAGAGCCGCCTGCGAAACTTCAGCCTGCAGCTGGGCTTGCAGCCAGCGGAAGAGGCGGCGGGGGGGGCGGGGCGCGGGCGGGGGGAGGGGGAGCGGGAGCCGCCGGGCTCCGCAGAGGCCCGCCCCCGGCGCCACGTGCTGCTCATGGCCACCACTCGCACCGGCTCCTCCTTCGTGGGGGAGTTCTTCAACCAGCAGGGCAACATCTTCTACCTCTTCGAGCCGCTGTGGCACATCGAGCGCAAGGTGACCTTCGAGCCGGGAGGCGCCAACGCGGCCGGCTCGGCCCTGGTCTACCGCGACGTGCTCAAGCAGCTGTTCCTGTGCGACCTGTACGTCCTGGAGCATTTCATCAGCCCGCTGCCGGAGGACCACCTGACGCACTTCATGTTCCGCCGGGGCTCCAGCCGCTCCCTGTGCGAGGACCCGGTGTGCACGCCCTTCGTCAAGAAGGTCTTCGAGAAGTACCACTGCAAGAACCGCCGCTGCGGGCCCCTCAACGTGACGCTGGCGGCCGAGGCCTGCCGCCGCAAGGAGCACATGGCCGTCAAGGCCGTGCGCATCCGGCAGCTGGAGTTCCTGCAGCCGCTGGCCGAGGACCCCCGGCTGGACCTGCGGGTCATCCAGCTGGTGCGCGACCCCCGGGCCGTGCTGGCCTCCCGCATGGTGGCCTTCGCCGGCAAGTACGAGACCTGGAAGAAGTGGCTGGCCGAGGGCCAGGACCGGCTGAGGGAGGAGGAGGTGCAGCGGCTGCGGGGCAACTGCGAGAGCATCCGCGTGTCGGCGGAGCTGGGCCTGCGGCGGCCCGCCTGGCTGCGGGGCCGCTACATGCTCGTGCGCTACGAGGACGTGGCGCGCAGGCCGCTGGAGAAGGCCCGCGAGATGTACCGCTTTGCGGGCATCCCCCTCACCCCGCAGGTGGAGGACTGGATCCAGAAGAACACCCAGGGCTCCCAGGACGGCAGCGGCATCTACTCCACGCAGAAGAACTCCTCGGAGCAGTTTGAGAAGTGGCGCTTCAGCATGCCCTTCAAGCTGGCGCAGGTGGTGCAGGCCGCCTGCGGCCCCGCCATGCGCCTCTTCGGCTACAGATTGGCGCGGGATGCCGCCTCGCTCACCAACCGCTCCGTCAGCCTGCTGGAGGAGCGCGGCACCTTCTGGGTCACGTAGGGGGCCGGGGGCCACGCGCACCCCTCCTCGTGAAAGTCCCGCCCTGCCTTCCTCGCACCCGGGCCAGCGCGAGCCGAGCCGGAGGCGCTCGCAGAGGATGGCGGGGAGCCGAGCGGTGAGCAGGCCCCCCTGCTGTAGAAGTAGCCCCCAGCCAGCTAGCTTCCCCGCAGCGGGGCGCTGGGGTTTGTTGCTGAGACCAGGACAGTGCTCTTCCTCTTTCGGGCCATCAAACCCAGACGTAAGGGGCAGGCCTCAGCCTACTGACGGTCTCTCTCTCTCTTGTTCTCTCTCTCACACATACACACACACGCGTGCACATACACAGAAACATACATGAAGCACCCATAAATGTCTGTAGACCCTGTGGGCACTGACCTCAGTCTGGATTTCTATGCAATCCGGTGTGGATTCTGGGTGGGTCCCTGGGGAGGGACTGGGACAGCCCAGGGTGTTAGAGGATGGCAGTCGAGGCTTACCAATTCAATATTTTCATAAATGGGATAGCTGTGCTGGTTACTGATGGAATCGGCTCTGTGAAGAGCTACGGAACACACACGGATAAAGACAAACACCTGCAGGCACACCACACACACTGGAAAACATCACAAGAACAGTTCCTCATACACACAGATAAACAGACAAGCTTCCCACTGCTTTATGCCCACAGGCTTTATAGGGTTCATCTGTATCACAAGCCTAAAGAGGAGCCTTTAATTTGGGAGCAGGGGAAGGAAACATGGTCATGGGCCATGGGCTGGTTTTCGGACTGTTTGTGATGAACAGTGCACACAGAGCTGCTGAGTCCACGGCCCCTGCCCACCTTGGAGTCTCAGGGCTGCCTCCTCTGGCCCATTCACATCCTCGCTGCTGGCAGGCAGGGTGTTTGGAAGTGGCATAGTTGACCCTTCGTGACTGCAGCCCGAAGTCCCCATCCCAGCTTGACTGGTGTCCTGGAACATGTCCATATTTGAAGGCTGCCTAAGGCCTGACTGGCAGAGCAGCTGTGGTCTCTGGAAGCAAAAGGCAACTCATGGGCCCTGCCCCTTCCAGCCAGGCCTCTGTGGGGCAGAGCCCCAGTGACAGTCCAGAGTGCTCTTGAGGGAGAATTCACATCAGGGTAGCCCGTCCCCTGAGAAGACAGGGGACAGAGGTCAGCCTCCTGGTTGGTCACCATGGTTACATGGTTAGTGTTTGAAATTTCTCCTTTAGGGCTCTGGGAACAGTGTTGCTTAACTGAGGATGGACTGGGTATTTTTTTTCTGTTTGTGTGTGTATGTGTTTTAGGGTATTTATGGTTTGATGGCTTGTTTTGTGGCTGTGTTTTCATTTTTGTTTCTGCAGAAGTGCCTTTTTGGAAGCAGCTGTGCTTGAGAGGCTGCAGGGGCTCTGGAAGGACCAGTGGGAAGCACTCTGGCTCTTGCTGGAGGGAGAGGAGGGGGAGGAAGAGCCTTCCCCCAGGAGGATTGGGGCTTAGGTGAATGTGTGACAACCCACAGTGCCCCATGGGCTGTTTTGTTTGAACTCATGTGAAACGAATCTCAGAAACCACCAGCATTCTTTGCTGCATGTGCAGGAGCAGCATAAATTAGCAGCCCTCAACCCTGCCCTAAGAAGAGCCAGATTTAAACATCTCTCCCAGGCCCAGTCACACTCCCGGGGGTCAGGGCCTATCACCAAGCAGCAAATGTCCCCAAAGTGGAGGCCTTTCCCCACTCCCACGCCAACCCGGGGAGCAAAACTCAGTACCATCTTAGAACCTTCAGGAAGCTGTAACAGTTCGCTATGGGCTGTTTCCAATTTCCTGGGTGACCTCTCTGTCAGATCAGTCCCATTGTCAAACCCAGAAGGCTGAGTAATACGGACATGAGGGAAATACAGGATCTGAGTCCAGCTCATGTTGCTGTGGGGAAGGAAGGGGTGTGTCCTGGCTGAAAACTGCCTTTTGAAAAGTTGAGGATAGTAGACATCTTATGGGATCCCTTATAACTGCCTTATCTGAGTTGCCAGGCATGTATCACTATGAACGTCAGCCATTCAAGGAGGTCTCCACTCTAGGTTTTCCAGTCCAAGAATAAGTTGTGCAGGGAGCTGGCTCTAATTTGGGACTCCAGTTCTGAAAACTTAACCCTGGAACAGAGTGGGGCCAGGACTTTTCTGGCAGCCCCAGAAGTGCTGGTGGTTCTTTCCCAGCCCCTGTCCTGCTCCCTGTTCTGTCCCCACCTTCGGGGGGGGGGGGGCAGGCTCCTCTATCCAGGGTTCTTCCTGGGCCCTCCTAGTGTGGACAGCGGACTTCTTCCTCTCTATGTCTGGGGCCAAGGCCTCTACCCTTGAGCTCTGAGGACTGTACCGAGAGTGGACCTTTGGGACTTCTCAGGACATGGACAATTTGTACACTGCAAGTTGACTTAATTTATTTATTTTGTGAAAGAGAGAAAATACCTTATTATGTGCAGGGACTCAAAGCTGTACCCAAATCAAGAAAGACAAACTAATACTAATAGGAACTCTTCACTCATCCACACACAAGGAAGCTCCAAGACGATTCAGAATGCAAGAGGTGACTAAACCAAGTCCGCAGGAGTCATATCACCTCAGACTTTTAAGAAGATTCCTTGGTTTCCTCTTGTTGATTTGAAGATGCGACAGTAAGGCCCTTTCCTGCTGTATGACTTTTGCCCAGGTGTCTGAAACAGGACCCAACTCACATGAGTGTTGCCTCGGGACTCTGGGAACCTGGGGTTTGGGGAAGGACAGGGTGGGGGTGACTGCTGCCTTTATACTCCATGGGACCTAAAGTCGTGCCTTTGGGGTTTTCAGCATGGAACTTCACTGGGGAAGGTGGTCCTTGTCCTGGTTTTTCTGCTCCTGCTGATCCACTGGGAACCTTCACTCCACAGCACCACCACCACCACCACCACCCCCCGCCCGTCTCCCCCCCTCCCCCGGAGACAGAGGGAGCAGTTAAGGCCTCACTCTGCAGCTACCAGCTTCCACAGAACAAGAGGCCCATTCAGCAGGGAGCATTTGCTCACTTTTTTCTTCTTGAAGAAGATCTCTGTAGCCTGGACTGTATAAATAGTTCAGAACATTCCAGACCTTGGTGAGACAGGGCAGTGTCTAACACCCACAAGCCATCCCTGCCACAGCCCATTCCTGGCTTCTCCTCTATGCCTGTTTGTAAACCTTGGAGTGGCTGAAGGCACAGGGGAGCAGGTGACGGGGGCAGGATCCCTGCGTCCCCACGGAGAGGGAAAAAGAAACAGATGTGCAGCTCGGTCGCACGCCCCCTGCAGGTTATCACCTAGTTATTGCTGAGCTTGAGAGATGTGACTAAATTCTAGCCTTTGTCCCTTTGTGTGATGCACACACTTGAAAATAAGTAACTAAGTGAACAGGAAAAAAATGGTTTAATGAATTTACTCCCTGTCTGCCAGTGCCCTCAGCCAGAGGCTGGCGTAATGGGGCAGCTGCTGAGCAAACCCCCAAGAGCAGAGGTCACCCACTCAGCCCATTACAGTGGCATCTTTCTCTGCCACCTCTGCCATCTGTCCAGTGATGGAACAAGAAGATGGATGCTTGGCCTAGACAGCAGACAGGAGATGCAAGCAGCAGATGGTCCTGACTCTGAAGGTCTCTTCCGGCCCTGGGTGACCCTCCCCCACACTAGGGTCTGTTTTAATTGACTGTAGGGCCTGTGCCTTGCTAGGCCCTGGATGGTGAAGAGCAGGAGCAGACTGGGTGGCTGCTGCCCCAGGCAGTCCCCTTCCACTGCAATCCCCAAAGGCTGAGAGGAAAGGCAGGTCTTAGAAGGATGGGTTCCTGAGTCAGGGAGAGCTAAGGGGAGAGAGAGAGTGGGGAAAACGGCTGCTGCAGAAGCCGAGTGGGTCTTGTGATCTGTGCAAACTGAAAGTAGGAGCATCTACTGCAATCCAGGGGCCTCAACTTGCTGGGTTTGCTTATGAAGATTCCCAGGATGTGGTCCAGCTGGACGGGAGGGAGGAGGCCCAGGGGTTTCCTGAATGCAGCCACGTTGCCTCTCAGCTGTCGCAGTTTCAGGAATAGGCCAAGCTGCTCTTTACCTCAAAAGGACTAAGCAGAATTGGCAACTTCGGATGTCTTAAGAGCTTCAAGATCCTTTGATCTTGTGTCCTTTGTCATTTCATGACTGTGCCCAGGGGACTAATCAGTTATGTTTCCAAGAATACAGACATACTGCCATCAGTGTGAGCCTAGCTCATATTGTAGATCGGGTATTTTATTTGGGAAATAAAATCACCCATGTACCCTGCTTCCTCCAACACTGGGCTTGATCTGGGCAACTCCTGAAGTCTCCATCTCATCTCTAAGTTCTAGGTCAAGTCTGCATGGCTTCCCTGCTCCCTCCCGGATCCTGAAAACTGTCTTTTTGACAAGACCTCTCCCTGTGTTGTATTTCGTGGCCACATGGTACAGGAAATTCCCTTCGTGGCCATGTGTGACCATGGTGTGTACATATGTGTCCACATGTGTGTATGTGTAGCTTGCAGCTCGTTCTGCTCAGCCACATTGCTCCCAGCCCCCTTGCCATCAGTGTCCCAGATGTCCTTGCCATGGCTACAATCTGCCTTATCCTGGAAACACAGGAGCTGCCCTTCAGAAAGCTGGCAGCCACTGCCAGTCAGGGTCTGCTTTGTGGAACAGAATGTGAACCCATCAGTTGATGGCTTACTTGACTTATTTAATTAAAGATGAAGACATGCAATGAGCAAAATCAGAAGTGTCTCTGTCTTTCTTTTGCATTTACTCTGAACAGCAATCATAAAAATTAGCAGCTGTAGGAATGAGGAACTTCTAGCATGAAGCAGCGCAGAGGGAACCCCTGCCCACTCCTGAGAAGTGAGAGGCACAAGGGAAGGATAGCCACGTGCAGGGGGCGTGATGAATGTTCTGTATGTCACCAGGACAGCAGAGCTGGTGGTGACTGCGTGCAGCTGGTTGCAAGAATGAGATCAGAGATAAATACCCAGGCATCATGGGGCAGGGACAGGAGCATTGGCTAGAGGTCAGGAGACTTGGGGACAAGTCCCAGCTTTGCCATTAGCTGCCCCTCCAACCTTGGACAAGTAAGTAACTTCCCTTATCTGAGCCCCAGCTTCCTTTAGAATGAGGGGTGTAATCAGTGGTTTACAACCTTTGTTCCAAAAAGCCCTTTAGAGATTCAAAAGGCAGCCCTCTCACTCGGAGCAGCTGCGTTGATTGGCTAGCACCCGAGATTTCATTGGCCTTCAACAAAATCAAAAATCCCATGAGGAGATTTCTAAGTCTCTTTTCCACTAAAAATTGTAATGGAATCTTTTCAAATTGCAATTACATTGATTTATTAGTCATAACAACTTTAGTGTGAATTAGATTTCCACCCTTTTGTCTCCTCATAGCCAACTAGAGAGAATTGGCATTTCCCGGGGAGAAGGTTCATTTTGGAACATGGGAAAGCAGAGCTGGTGGGCCTTTGTGGGTTTGGGGGCATGGGCAAGCAGGACAGCAGCAACCATGATGAGACAGAGCAGAGCTGAGCCCTGGGGACATGGTACCTAGAGTGAGGGAGTGATGACAGGGTGAGGCATGATATAAGGGAATGGGACCCCTTCCCCAAAACTCAAGCCTGTGTCTGTGCCATTTCACTCAGGCCAGGCCTTGGAAATCCAAACCATTTTCCTCCCAACCCTTAAAATATAGGAGTCAGTACAATGACATCCCTGCTTAAGTGAAGTCTCCACCACCCGCCCCAGCCGGGTGCCATTGCTGTCTCCTCTTTCCTGGGGACTGAGTATCTTTAGTTTCATTTTTAGGTTGTGTTTCCTGCCACAAATGGCCCCCTGGAGAAACAAATTGCCCTAATCGCAGGGCAGCCCAGACACCTCCCCACCCACTCACTCCCTCAGCCACCAGCCCAGACCAAAAGCCATCTTTCCCCCAACTCCCAGACCTCTTTGGGCTCCTGAATCTCCCTCCACTACACTCCAAGTTACCCAACCCAGGGAAGGAACTGAACACTCCACAGGGTCTCCTGGGAATGACAGTCAACGGGACCCAAAGCAGGAAGCAGTTAGATTACCAGCAGGGGACTGGGATGTGTGCCAGTGGAGTCTGCCCCAGAGGATCTCCAAGTGTGTTTGGAAGAACTGTGGTCACTTAACCACCCTTAGGAGGCTACAGTGCACATTGGCGTAGTCAGGCTCTGAAAAGTCCTGCTTTCCTCTGGCCCAGTTTACCAGGATCCACTCAGAATTATTTTTGTGGGTGGAATTCTTTTATCATAAAAACTTCTTTTTTTTTGCCAAACAACATTTTCAAGACTCTGGAATTCTACAGAACAGTTTGGAGCAGCCAGAGACCTGCAAGTATAAGCTTACAGCACTAAAAGCCAGGATATGCAGAAAGAAGGTGGAGGGTGAAGAGGCTGGGGAGGAAAAGTCCAGGGTCAAGTTTCAGAGCCCCATCCCACCTTCACCCATGGCCACTGAGCTGCGGGCCAGGAGCAAGAGTTGGCCTGTGGCAGTGGTAGCAGACTCAGGGTCACTGTGGGTCAGAGTCCACGGCCCAAGGCATCCACACTGTCGTCATAAAACCTGCTGGTCGTCTGAAACCCTTGTCCTTGGCTTCCTCAACTCAACCGCACCTGCATGGCCTCAGTGACATTACCGTCAGAGAGTGAGGACCCTGGGGAACCCAGGCCAGGCATAAACACCGCAGGACACTATTGATCTGAGAAAATGGAGCTTGGGGTACTTCTTAAAGGGGCCATTTCTGAAACAGCTGGGCAAAGGTTACCAGCAGTAAACAGGTCCTCTGGAGATATAACCCTCTAGAAGCTAGTAAACTGCTTGCTACATGCTGCTGTGCGTGTTATTGGAAAAACAAGCCATCGGAAAGGCTGGCAGGGAAGGCTTGGCCAGGAAAACCAGATGAGAGGAGAACGGCAGGGAGGTGGGGAGGCAGGGAAAGTGACAGGGAGGCAGGGAAGCTGGAAGTCAGGGAGGCAGGGAAAGTGACAGGGAAGCAGAGAAAGTGACAGGGAGGCAGGGAGGCAGAGAAAGTGACAGGGAGGCAGGGAAGCTGGAAGGCAGGGAGGCAGGGAAAGTGACAGGGAGGCAGGGAGGCAGAGAAAGTGACAGGGAGGCAGGGAAGCTGGAAGTCGGGGAGGCAGGGAGGCAGGGAAAGTGACAGGGAAGCAGAGAAAGTGACAGGGAGGCAGGGAGGCAGGGAAAGTGACAGGGAGGGGCCATTCTCATGAGATGCAGGGGAGGAAGACAGCCAATTTGCTGAAATCACTCAACACCATACTGTCCACAAATTTAGGGGACGTGCAGAGTCAGGCCAGGCCCAGGTGCACACACAGCCCTGCGCACCATGGACCAAATCTGCCCTGTGGGTGTGTGGCCCTCTCAATGTCTGGTTTTGTTTTTAACAACTGGCATGATGCCATCACTTAAAAATTAAGGCGTTTTATATAAAAACCAGGTTTCTGCTTCCTCTTGAAAATCGGGTGTCTTGGTTTGAGTTACACCAGAAGCTGATGCTGAGACAGGGTTTGAGAGCAAACAGTTTATTTGAGAGCTGCAGGCAGCCTGGCAGGGCAGGAGGGGAGGAAGCCAGCCAGCAAGCCAGCCGCCACCCCGGGCAACTGGAGCAGAAGCCCTCCATAGAAGTATAAAGCCTTCGCCCTGGAATTAGCGAGGGGCGAGGCGAGACAGCCTGAACTACGGCTACACCAACCCTTGTCAGTCTTTGGCTGAAGGCTGCTCTCGGGAAGTATTAATTCCCCAGCACTGTCCCATTGGCAGACAGCATTCCAGAATTCTGGAAAAAGTGTTAGGCCCCAGGGTGAAGATACAGGCAGTTGGAAGTTTCCAGAGCACAGTGGAAATTTCCAAAGTAAGGTGTGAGGGATGGACAGGGGTCTTATAGCACCTGGTCCCTGGGAACAAAAGGTGATGGGTCACATGGGACTGTCACTCCCACAGGCACAATGGGCTGCAGCTGGGACAAGGGAAGGCCTCCACGTTCCCTCTGGTCTCCCTAATATTGAAGCAGCATTTATCACAGCACCTGAACAATGTTTTACCTCCAAGAGACATCTTTTCTATGAATCCATGTCTGTCCAGAGTGAGAATGCAACAGGCCAAGAGGCCCACAGCTGCGACTCCATTCATTACAGTAGCTCCCAGGCTCTAGGAGCGGTTGAGTTTTCAAGGCCCCCACTCCCCACTCCCCACTCCCGACTCAACCTCTCCATCGCTATCTCTGGCTGCACCCAGCTAAATCTCTCCTACCCACCCCTCCGGGTAGGACCCCGGAGCCACTGCTGAATAAGCAGTGAGGAAGAGGACAGGTGATCTTGTCCACCCTTCAGGTGGACGGCAGGTCTGCATCTGGTCCATCACAGAGCTGCCCTCCCTGGAAAGTTCTCGACTTCCTTCTGCTCTGATGCACACAGTAGGGGAGGCTCACTTGTGGGGCACACAGGTCCCTTGGGCATGCTCTTGGTCAGTGTGGCGATCCCCAGTGCCTGAGTTCAAATGCTGCCATTTTTGCCCACCCAGGAAAGCTCAAGAGTGACCAAGGAGACATCGTGGGAGAAGGCCTGAAAGATGAAGAGACTTGGAGAGTTTGGGGACTGAGAAACGATTTACTCTGGCTGAGATGGTGATGAGACAAGGTTCTGGAGAAGAGAGCCAGGGCCCGAAGGTGCAGGAGCTTCTAAATCACACTAAGAAGAGATTGGCATTGATCCTAAGAGCTTTGGGGAACCCTTGAAAGGCAGAGTAAAGCAGGGGAGCCTGATCTGATCAATCATGTCCCTTTTTACAGAGGAGGAGAGTGAGGCACAGAGAGTTGGCATGACCAGCAGTGTTAGGATGTGAAACCACATCCTTCATCCTTACAGACCCTTCTGTCCCATCTTTGGCCTCAAGTCTCCAACTTTTATCCGTTGAGACCCCACAGGCATGTAAATGACATGGAGGCACAAACCCAGAACTGAAGGCTTCCCTGTGGGGTCATACACGACCTCTCCCCTAAATGCCAGCTTTTCAAAGTCGGCCCAAGTCTGCTCTTTTCCAGGCTTGAATAGTAGCAACGTGTCCTAGCTGTGTTACCTTGCACTAGTGACTTGCCCTCTCTGAGCCTTAGGTTGCTCATGTGTGAATTGGGAGTAACATCAATGTGAAGGACGGGCATGTATGCAGTGCGCCTGGTTCAAGGTGAGACCTGAGTAAACAGTGGTTTCTCTTCCTTGAAGACGGTCAGAGGCCCTTCACCCCATGTTTGCCTTCTCCTGGGAGCCTCTCAGTTAATCAGTGAATCAACACATATTTTGAAGGCTTGAACAGAGGCCCAAATAGAATGAGCCCTTCAGCATTTGGCTCAGGCAGTCAGAGTGGTGTCAGGCCAGGTACAGATGGGCAGCACTTGGTCCCCAAGCCACAGACAGGCTCTGTTCCCTGCAGGATGAATCCTGAAAACCAGAGCTGAGCTTCCAGTGACAGTCCTGTGATGCCCCACAGAGCAACTGCTAGAATTTGTATGACCTAGAGGGGGCTAATCTTCACTTCCCTTTGGGAAGTTTTCATTAATTCCACTTCTGTGTTTTAACATTCTTTCCTCTGACTTGATGTTGATTTCTTTAAGCAGTTTCCCTTCCAGGAAAAAAGTGCCCTCTGACTTCCATCTGTGTGAGTGGAGAGACTGACACTTGAGAACCAAGAAGACGCGGATTTAAATCAATTCATTCAAAACATGGCCGGATGGGTGGCGCTTCCCCTCTCCCCCTGCCCTGGCCCAGGAGGGGTCTGGCTGGCCCAAAATAGAGAGGCGTGTTCATACTTGGCCTGGAGCCCACCGCTTCCTGACTCATGTCTCACTTGACTGGAAAGCAGAGGAACAGTTGAGAAAACATGTGTCAAGACTTGCCCATGGAAGGAGGATCCAAGGAGCCCACTGCAGGGAAATGCTCCTGACATCTCCCTTCCAGCTGCCCTGCCTTTCTCTTTCTCTTTCCCAGGTGATTAGGCCTCAGTGAAAGCCCTCATTCAGTATTCACATTGTCTCACTGTGCCTGATTCCGCACCTTATATCGGGTTGAATGAATGAATAAGTTTGAAAAGCACTTGGAATAAGCATTTTCACTTTTGATTGCAGTAGAATACTCATGACATAAAATTCACTGTTAGTGACAGTTAGTACATTCATAATGTGCACCCACATCACCACTATCTAGTTACAGAAATTTTTCATAATCCACAAAGGAAACCCCCATGTCCTCTGGCAGCCACTCGTCTGCTTTATGTCTCTATGGCTGTACCTGTCCAGAACATTTCACGTGCATGGAATCTACATGACTTGTTCTTCTGTGTCTGGTTTCTTTCACTCAGCGTAATGTTTTCACGTTTCAGTCACGTTGCAGGATGTATCAGAATTTCATTTTTTTAAAAGTCTGAATAATATTCCATTCAGGAATATACCACATTTTGTTGCCCATTCATCGGTTGATGGACATGAGTTGTTTTCATCTTTTGGCTGCACTGTCATTTAATAAACGTTTCTTGAGCACCTACTATGACCCAGCTACCATGCTGGACACTTGCTCACTATCTTCTATTGAACCTTCAAAACTGCTCTCAACTGGCTGGAAATTACTTCTGCACTTCACAGATAAAGGAACGGAGGCTCAGCAAGGTTTAAGGAACTTTGCCGAGATCAAAAGTAGCATAAGCAGCTCAGCCCAACAAATGCTGGCTGTGTGCCTGCAGGATGCCAGGCCCCACGCCAGGCTGCGACGTACAGAAGTGATAAGCACAGTCCCTGTCTGCAGAGTAACAGATATCCCACATCAGACTCCAGACAGATTTGGTATTATTACTCACTTTTACACTTACCAATAAAATAAACGTATTAACAATTACAAGGTAGCTTCATTTGTAATCATCTGTACCGATAAATTCCCAATCAGGGAAAAATAAAACCCAGCATCAGACCCCGTGTCTGTGTCAGTCTCTCCCTGCCTATGACTGATGGACTGTCCACTTTGAAGTGGTTGGGGCCTCACTGGTTCAAGTGTAACTCACCAGCTCCCTTCTGCCCTTGACAGTGCAGTCACTCAGCCCATATCTGCAGCACCAGCTCCGGGAAGGGGCTTTATCGGTCTCCTCAAGAGGCCCAGGACCTCCACTGCAGTACACTTTATCTTGGATAGAAGCAAGGTGACCAGACCCTTGTCCTGCAGCCAGATCACTGATTTCTCACCATTGACTTAGGAGAGCCCTGTGGTCATGTGGCCATAGGAGCAGGGTCCTGAGGACATAAGCAGGAGATGGCTCACTGTAGGGCCATCTCATTTAAAGCAAGTGTATACTTGTAATATTGTTTCTCACTCAAAATATTTGTCTCACTGTAGGGTGCTGTGCAAACTTCTGGTCCTTAAACTCCCCTGGGCAGGACCCAGCAGAGAGGCACAGGGTGGCAGGGCCTGGACGCTCAGAGCCCAAGCCTCTGCATCTTTTCCCAGAGGCTGCAGGGGGTTCAGTGCCTGCCCTGGGGGCTGACGGCAGAGCCCTGGAGTGACACATGCAACCTCTTGGAAGGTAAACTGAAGTGGAATCTAGGTGAGATGGGGCATTATTTTCTTACATATACAGAGGTGCCACCATCTTCACAAATGTCAGAATCTGTGTCTCGGGAAGGAATATGAGTGTGGAATCGGGAGCCAGCCTGCCTGTTCTCAAGTCCTGGCTCTGCCCACTTCCTCGCTGTGTGACCTTGGACAAAGTACTTAACCTGTCTGTACCTCAGTCCCCTGGTCTGTAAAATGGCGATACAAATGGTATCCATCTCATGGAGCTGTTGTAAGGATTAAGTAAACTAAGATGTGGAAGGGGCTTGGCACATAGTAAGTGCTCATAAATGTTAGCTATTTCATTAAGAGCCTGGTCAGAGGTGGGAATAAAGAGAGAAAAATGGAATTCTAACGGCTTTGCTCCCCAGAAATGACAAGATTGGTTGTGTATCCATGAACATTTTAAGCAAGAGTATATTTGTAATATTGTTTCTCATTCAAAATGCTTCTCTCAAAACACTGCAGATACAAATGATCCATAATCATAATTTACTGAGCACTTACTATCTGCTAGGCACTGTGCCCTGTGCCTTCCATATGTTAGCTCATTGGATAATCTTCCCAACCCCTTGAATTGGCCACCTGATTGTCACCCATTTTACAGATGAGGAAACTAAGGCTTGGAGAGGTGGGTGGAGCAAGGGCAGATCCGAGTTGCAAACCAGGTCTTTCTGCCTCTAGAGCTTGACCTCAGAACTGCTGCGCAACACCACTGCGGGCACATCCACGTGCTCGGGGTCTCTGGCACCCCAGTCCCTCTCCTTGGTGACAGGACAAATAAAAGTCACTTATTCATCAGCCCGCTTGTCTGGGATCTTGGGCAATCCTTGCAGATTCTGTCTGCCTCTGGAGACAGTGCTCATAGGCTCCTGCCCTGACCAAGAAAGAGGCAGCAGGACCGACCCGGCTTTCAGTGCCAGCTGCGCGGCGCTTAGGCAGGGAAATGCCAGGTGCGGGGCTCCTAGAGGACAGGTCTCCTGCCCTCCAGACACAGGCCCGCAATAGGCATAGGAACAAAGGTGAAACTCAGCAGAGAGCCACGAAATGCAAACCAAAACAACAATAGCCTCTGAAATTGGAAACCTTTTTTCTTTCTTTTTTTAAATAGTAAACCCCAGTGCTGGTGAAGCTGTGGAGAAACTTCCATTCATCTGATGAGAGACTTTTGGAGGAAAGTTTGGTAGTAAGTGTCAAACCCCTTTCAACCAGTAAATCCAGTACAGGAATTTATCCTAAGGAAATAACTGTGGCCGAATGCTAAGGTTTAATGTTCTTAAACATTAAATATTATTTATAATAGCGAAAAACTGGAAAACCACTTAAGTGTTGAATAAGGGATTGGTCCAATAAATTATAGTTACACATATGATAAGATACTCTGCGACCATTAAAATGGTCATGCAGAAAACTTTTCTGGCAGTTAAAGTAGCTTAAGATATATTAGATGACAAAAGTAGACTATAAAAAAATAAGTACTATTCGACTCCATTTATATAAAATAAAGTATTCTCTATAATGTGAATATATGTTCACAGAGAAATGATTGGAAAGACATAAACCAAATCATTGTCAGTAAGTGACTTATCTGAATATTTAACAATTTTTTAAACAAACGTATTCCTTACATTCGTCGCATGGTATTTAAGAGTGTAGCCTCTGGAGTCAGGCTGCCTGAGTTCAAATTCCAATTCAATCGCTCATGAAACCCCTCTGAAGCTCAGTCTTCAAGGGCAAGCGGGGCTAATAACTCCAAAGCCCCTGCTCAAGGGGTGTTGGGAGGCTCTAAACGAGATGATGCATGTGAAGTCCTAGCACCAAACCTCGCTGTGATTTATCACCATTACTATGATTACTATAACTAACCACTGTGATGAGCGTTAACATAACTCTTGCAATTAGAAAGGAGGAAGCCTGAGTGTCTGCCTCCCTCCTCTGCCCACCTAGCTAGAAAGCCATCCCTGCCAGCCCTCCCGCAACACGGCTACCGCTCACTCTGCGACTCCCTGCAGGACGCGGCTCACACTTGCCAGGGCTCCGGTGTCCTGTCTTTCTTGCCTCTGTCCACAGAGAGGACTTGGAATAAACAGCCCAGCAAACACCAGTCTGCTGGCCCCAGAGTGAGACGGGGAAGTTTACAAAAATGCACAAGCAAATGTTTGATTTGGGAGAAGAGACAGGACAGAGCCTGCACCGAGAAAGGAGACTTTCAGTGAGGCGGCCCTGCGCCGCTGGGCCTCCTTGTGCTGCCTGTTGGTTTCTTCCCTTCGTCCTGACCACCTCGCTGGCTGGGTAGCATCTGGCCCCAACATGGGGCTGATTTTCATAAATCCAAGACATTTCCCTCAGTCCAGCGGATTTGGAAGAAGCCAAGGAGAAACCCGCAGTGTTGCTGGCAGGACCCCTGAGGGGCGGAGATGGACAGGAAAGAGGAGGGTGGTTGATAACCTCCTGAGGACCCGGATGCATTTGGATGGAAGGCTTGTCCACGTGACTGGTGTGTTCAGAAATCAAGAGAGAAACACGCCCACTGCGGCCAACAGCCAGCATCCACCTGCTGGGTGTCCCTCCGCTCCTGTGGCCCCTCACTGGGCAGGAGCTGGCTATTCGAGTCCCAGGCTTCTCCAGATGTGGGAGAAGAATGGGACTGGAGGACACGTTGTAGCTGCTTCCCCTACACAGTTGTTAAAGCCTGCTGAGTCCGCTCCGAATCCTGGTGACCCTATGAACGAGTGATGTCCACAATGTCCTGTCCTCAGCTGTCCTGCTCAGCTCCTGTGGACTCATGTCTATGGCTTCTCTTATGAAGTCAATTCGCCTTCTATTTGGTCTTTCTTTCCCTCTATCTCGTATTTTCCCAGCATTATTATCTTTTCCAAACAACCCTACCTTCTCATGATGTGCTCAAAGTAGGACAGCTTCAGTTTTGTCATTTTTGCCTCCAGCAATGTTTTAGGCTTAATTCCCTCTCAGACCTACTTGTTTCTCCTTGTGGTCATTCAGGGTTTGGTAGAGCTCACCTCCAACACTGTATTTCCCCTACACAGACACAGGCAAAAAGACACAAACAAACACACACACACTGTACACACCTTCTTCCAGGTGGGGAAAGCAAAAAGGTTGTGCAGTTCCAGCCAGACTCCATCTCCCGATTGGTTTAACCCTGAAGGATGCTGCAGTCTCCTCTGGAAAAAAAAACCAACGTAGGTGTTAAATTCAGGTGACTGACAGAATTCTCGGGGGGGGGGGGGGGGCGGGTGGACATTAACCAAAGAACTTACATGCATATATGCATAACCCAAGGACGCAAACAATAGTGCCATGAAGGCCGGGGGAGGGGGCAAGAGTGGGGAGGAGGGGGGGTCAATGGGGGAAAAATAAGGGGACATCTGTAGTATTTTCAACAATAAAGACAAATTTTTTAAAAATTTCTGGTGACTGAAAACCAAGCAAAGGAACTGTTGCTGGGCAGAGCATCAGGAAGGGCAGACAGGAACATTAGACTAGAAGGGAAAGGGAAAGGGAAAACAAGCTGGATTCCTAGAAATTCCCACTCCACCCACTTCCCACAACTATTCTTTTACTCCAAAATAGGAAATCAATTCCTCCAGGATTAGAATTGTGAAGGGTGTGCCAAAATTCAAGAAAAAGGCTGTATATTTGCAGGAACTCACTAAGACACAGCTAAGGAGACTGGCCGGACTTCCGTGCATTTCAGCAGAGTCTGAAAACACAGGGCGCCCTGAGCACAACTCAGGCTGGCCTCTTCTGTTACTGGTGTTGGTTATAGAACAGAGCAGGCAGGAGTATTAATTGTTACAATAATTTTTGTCTTGTCCCTACTTGTGTATGTAGAAGATGCTCGAAGAATGGGAAGGTCACTGTCCCCTTCCCCCTGCAGGAGTAGAGCCAGCTGCCCTCATCCTGAACTCCAACTTTCATCGGGAAGAGATAAGCCACTGTTGAAGAAGCCACTAAACTCAACACTACCCCTTTTACTACTTATCTGAGAATTAAAAATTAAAAATTTCCTAAACTAACCCAATCGTTTCAACTTTGGACACATTAAAATCACCCACTGGCTTTCCAGCTGCCGCAGAACCCTCTGGAGGACTTGTTAAAACAGGTTTCTGAGCCCAACCCCAGAGTTTCTGAATCAGTAGTTGGGGGTGGGGCTGAGAATTTGTTTTTGTTTTTTTAATTAAATTTATTGGGGTGACATTGGTTAATAGGATCATATAGGTTTCAGGTGTGGGTTTCCATGTTACAAGACCTGTATATTGCACTGTGTGTCCACCACCCAAAGTCAAGTCTTCTCCCGTCACTGTGTATTAGGACCCCCTTCACGCCCCCAACCCTCTGACAACCACCACACTGCTGTTTGTGTCCACGAGTTTCAGTTTTATATACCACGTGAGTGAAATCATATGTTTCTTAGCTTTTTCTGACTGACTTATTTGACTTAGCGTAATATTCTCAAGGTCCATCCATGTTGTTACGAATGGCAGTATTTCCTCCTTTCTTATGGCTGAGTAGTGCTCCCTTGTGTACATGGCCCACATCTTCTTTATCCAGTCCTCTATCTCAGGTCACTTGGGTTGTTTCCATGCTTGGCCAACGTGTATAGTGCTGCAATGAACATAGGGTCCCTATATCTTTGCAAATACACGCTTTCGAGTTGTTCGGTTTGCATTTTAACAAGTGCCCTGGTGCTGCTGGAGCTGCTGGTCCCTGGGGCACACTTTGAGAGCCACTGCCCTCCTGCCAAACTCAGAGCCTGCTTCACTGGTCTGCGACGGGGTCTGGACATCATTACTGAAAGTGCCAGGGGATCCTGGGAAAACCACTACTAACACTTCAGGGCCCATTAAGGTGAGATCTACTACAAGAGCACATTATAAAAATAAGTACAAACATCCAGTTATCAGTTAAGTACTTATGAAAATGCAGCTGTTTTCAATCATGGCCTTATCTAACTCCTATTCCTTGTTTACATCAAAGAGAAATCTTGACATCTTTGCCTAACTTGGCCCGCCTACAGCTTCCCAGAGGCCATTTCTGCAAGACCCTGCTCTGCTCCTGGCTCTGGCTGGGCTTTGGTGAGTCAACGCTTGGTTACACCTCTTAGCTCTGTTTGCAGGTTCATGGGTGTCTCAGTGCTCCCCCCCCCCCCCCCCGTTTGGAGAGAAACATTCCCTCTCCTTGCACGTGATGCAGAGATCCTTTGTGTCTTGCCTTCCTTATGAACAAGAACAAGGAAAGCTGACTCCCCTTGATCTGTGCAAAAGCCGAGGGCTCTGAGCCCAGTCTTCTGCCTGGGCAGGCAGCTCTGGGAAAGGGGGTCTGCCTAACGAGGCCTGGCAGAGGGGGAGCTTTGCGCCTCCAGCCCCTCTGTGGGAAGCTTTACGAAACAAAGAGCAGATGCTTCGAAACAATGACTTCACTGCAGAATGGGGTCCAGCACATTCACATCAGAAGGGGACGGGTCAGTGGATGCTGGCCAAGTCCTGCCCAGAGAAGCCTCAAAGAGAGAGAGGCAGGGACACCGACCTGCAGTAATGAGGGGCCAAGAGGGGAGAATGAAAACACTCCGCCTCCCCGGGCCAAGCATTTGTGAGCATTTTCTTATTTAATCCCTACAACTCCACAGTAGGTGTGTCATTGATTCTATTTTGAAAATGAGGAAATAGAGGCTCCAGGAGGTCAAACATCTTGCTCACAGTCACACAACCGGTAATGATTGCTAACTTCCTATATCTTACTTACTTGCTAACTTATTTACCAAGTCCTTACTAATGCCAGGCATTGCTCTAGTTGCTTTACACATATTGACTTATTTAATCCCCACAACAATCCTAGCGGTAATGTGTTAGTCAGCATAAGCTAGATTGTGCTGTGGTAACAAACATTCTCTAAAGTCTCAGGGCCTAACATGACAAAGGTTTATTTCCCACTGACACAAAGTCTGCTGTAGGTCCATGAGACTCTCCAGGGCAACTTTCCTTCATGCGGTGACCCAGCAAACCAGGCAGCCTTGATCTTGTGACTCAGCCACTGTGGTGCTAAGGCAGAGAGAAAGACAGCTGGAGGGTCATGTGCTGGCTCTTTTATGCTTTGCCCAAGAAGCGACTCGTGTGGCTTCAGTCCACAGGCCACTGACCAGCACTACTCACATGGCACCTACCCAATTGCAGGGTGGGCCGAGAAATGTAGAGCAACAAGTAGAATGTTTGGTGACCACTATCTCTGCCACAGGTGGATACTGTTATTGTCCCCATTTTACAGACATGAAAACTGAGACCACGGGGTGAGGTAACTTGCTGTTGTAGTTTGCTAGGACTGCCATAACAAAGGATCACAACTGTGTGGCTTAAACTACAGACGTTTATTGTCCCGCACTCTGGGGGCCAGTAGTCTGAGATGACGGTGTCAGCAGGGCTGGTTCCTTCTGCGGGCTGTGAGGGAGACTCTATTCCAGGCCTGTCTCCTGGTTCCTGGCAGTTTGCTGCCATCCTCGCTGTTCCTTGGCCTGTAGGAGCATCAGTCCACCTCTCCCTTCATCCTTACATTGTGTTCTCCCCATGTGCATGTGTGTCCAAGTTTCCCCTCTTTATGAGGACACCAATCATATTGGATTAGGGGCCCACCCTACTCCAACATGACCTCATCTTAATTCATTTCATCTGCAATAGCCTTATTTCCAAATAAGGTGGTGTATGAATTTGGGGGAACACAATTCAACCTGTAATGCTTGCTCAAGGTCACACATAGCCAATAAGTAAAATAACTTGAGCCCCTGTCTAACTTTTTTTTTAATTTATCTTTATTGTTGAAAGTATTACAGATGTCCTCATTCCCTCTCCACCACCACCATCTAACTTTAACTCTCTCTCCACGATGACAGTTACTTCCTCTGAGAGGGAAGGTCTATCAGCTCTTCGGAGCCACACTGACAACAAGAATGAGTTGTGTTCATCTTGTCAGCTTTCCAAAGGCAGGAACCATACCCCATAAAACCACTCGTACCCTTGTCCCTACTCAATAAACACGCAAGTCCATTTAAAATCTTCGACAGGAATGGCAGCCTCTGAGAAATTAAAAATTCCCCTCCCTCCTGTTAGGATGGTTTACCTATGGCCTGTTTCACTCAATAAGCTTTATTTAACATTTTCCGGCCAAGCATGTTTTTCTCCACAGTTTGGGGCCACTGACGCAAGAGAGCCCATCTGCAAGCAAAGATAGGACCTGGCCTTTCTGCATGACCAAGGCTGCACCCGCCGAACATCCTGTCACCCTCCAAGATGTCGTGTTACTCTGACAATTCTTCACGGCCCACGGATGCAACACCGGCCCTGCATTGTACCCTATCTTAAGCCCCTATGAAAGAAAGCTTAACCCCATTTTCAGGGCTGACACCTTACTGTTGGTGTCCGCCCCCTGTGAGAGGAGGCGTCAGTGACATTTCTAAAGCCTGTCACAGTGCTCCTCGGCCTGGTTCCTCTGGGCATCGACCTAGCGCCTCCCTTCTCCCCTTCCCAAGCGGCTGCAGTGCTGTCCTTAGAGGACACAGCTGCGGGGCCTCCCCTGCCTGTCCCACCCACAGGTCGGGTCTGGAAGGAAAGCATCTGTCTTTCCCGTTACCAGCCGGGATGCTGATCTGGTCCCGACGGCGGTGAGTGGGCCGCAGCCACCTTGATCTGGAACCTTTCACAGCTGAGCTACTTCGCCTCCTTGTGTCTGATATTAAACCATAAATGGGAAAGGATACATGTGTGTGCATGCATGTGTGTGTGCTTGTGCTTGTGTGTGTGTGCGTGTGTGCATGTGTGTGTGCGCGTGCGTGCTTGTGTGTGTGCGTGCGTGCATGTGTGTGCGTGCTTGCAAGTGTGTGTGTGTTGATTCACGTGCCTTCCTGCCCTCCTCCCCACATTCCTACCCCTTACTCCTCCCTACTCCACGTGCACAGAACATATCTTAATTTTCTTAAATTGTCATCTTTGGCCGTAGGCTCCCCTAGGGGGTCTTCTGGTCTCCCCTTAGCCCAGATAAAAAGAAAAGAATCCAAAGGTTTTAGAGTCTGGGTGTGATTCTATAACGGGGCCCCTAGGGCTCCCCTTGCCTCTGCCCTCAGTTTCACCATCTATGACACGCAGGCAATGAGGGGGCGGGCTTCTGCTCAAGCTTTTCGTTCATGTTTTTAGGGCCCTATGATTCCAAAAACATAGCAATAATGGACAAAATATTTTTTAAAAATTAAAAAGCTGTTCCCTCCCTTTCCCCAAAAGACAAGGTCACAATAAAAAACACGATAAACATTCCTGGGTGAAGAAACGGAATGAAAATCCCAAGCTGTGCAAGGGGCTAAGCCCTGCTCTCAAGGTCAAAGCCCCACAGCTGGTGAGAAGCTGCATATGAGGCGACAGGAAGCGCCAGGACCCAGGGCCCCCTCTCTGAGTTTCTTTACCCCAGTATGAGCTCGGAGCAGGAGCCGCAACATGCCACGTGCACCCCGATTGTGGGCTCAGGCGGCAAAGCCCAAGACAGACCTGGAGAGCAGGAGGGAGAGAAGGGAAAACAAAACCTGAATCAACCTCCTGCTTGCAACTGGCCCAGAAACTAACATTCCAAGTCAAATGAAGAAATCCAATGCTCGGAAAACGGACAAACTCAACATCCCAAGTGAATTCACTGCAGATAAATCTGGGGGGGAAAATCCTTTAAAGAAGTATGTTTATTTAGGCTCCTCAGAGAACAATGCAGGAATCATTTTTTTTAAAAGAGCAAACATTTTGAAACGAATATAAAATAATATTGAATGTCAACTGTAACTGAAAATAAAATTAACAAAAAGGGAAAGAAAAAAAAACATTTATGAGGCCTAAGTAGGAAGAAATGAAACAAGAACAGTGAAAAATGTAAAATATTTAAAGTGAAAAATATATATCATTGAACTTAATAGAACAAATAGCTCTCCTATGGCACACAGCTGCTTAACCCAAGGGAATTCACCCTGAATGAAGCAGAGATACACAATACAACATCATTTTAACAGGTGCCTAATATTCCATCTAGGTGAGTTCAGCAGGTTTGCAGGATACAAGATCAACTCACAAAAATCAATTGCATTTCTATATACTAAAAATCAACATGAAGAAACTAAATTAAAAACAATGCCATTTTCATTAACTTCAAGAAATCAAATACTTAGGTATTCACTTAACTAAATACATGTTGAAAAATTACAAAATCCTGATGAAAGAAATCAAAGAAAATCTAAATAGGTAGAGAAACATAGCGCGTTCCTGGATTGAAAGACTCAACTTAGTAAAGATGTCAATTCTCCCCAAACTGATCAGTAGGTTTGCAGTTCCTACCCAAACTAAAAGCACAGGTGTTGTGCTTCAAACCCTGTCCTCTGATCCAGTTTTAAAAATAATAATAACAACAATAGCTATCATTTAGTGTGCTCTGCTGGAAAGACATCAACTAAATTCAATGTTCACAGTAACCTCAGGGGTAGGGATTATTATTTTCCCCATTTCACAGATAGGAAAACTGAGTCACAGAGAAGTTTAGCCACTTGCCCAAGTGACACAGATCAGAGCGAGGATTGTGTAAAGCCCCCCCCCCTGACTGCTGAGGTTCCCTGTGCCCCTGTTGTCCTCAGAGATGTATATGGCCATCTTAGTGTCCATACCTTCCCTAGGAGTTTCCACTGTCAGATCTGGGCACAGGGAGCCCTGCAGCCGGCCACAGGAGGCAGTGTTCTGAGCAATATGCCAAGCCTGACTTAGACAGTCCTGCCCAGACTGTGAGCCTGAGAATCTGCTGCTGGTCTCCTTCCTGTGTTTACTGAGGCCACCATGATGAACAAAGGCTCCTTGTCCAGTCCCCAAGGTGGCAGGTTTTTAAGGACATGGGTTTACTACCGGGGCCGTTTATTACCAGGACTGGGTTTTCTCTCTCAGAGGTGAGGCGGTTGCTGTCACAGACTGTGTGAAGATCAATGCCATCCTCACCACCTCTCCCTCTGCCCACTGGCCCAGCTCCCTGCCTGGGCACATGGTTCCACCTGACAACTTTCCATGTGCAGACACATACACATACCTGCAAACACACATACGCATACAAACACCACCTTCCAGGAAGAAGGGGGAAGCAAAAAGGGTCTTTCTTGAGACTTTGAATGGACTCATGGGATTCCCAAGTCTAAAGTCACCTGTAAAATTGTGTGTGTGCGTGTGTGTGTGTGTGTGTGCGTGCGCACGCGTGTAAAGTGTAGGCATAGACAGGACATCATGTGCAGGGCCCAGGGCAAATTGAAAACATGGGACCCATTGTTCTAAAAGTCTTAATAATTTCATGATGGCAGCAAAAGTACATTTAACCAAACACAGGTCCCTCCTGAGCACAGGCCCGCGAGACCGCACAGACTGAACACCCAGGAAGTAGCCTGAGCATGGGGTGGGCGAGGGTTTACACTGCAGATACTTTTCTGATTAGAAGCCTCAGGGCTTTCATTAGAATCTCAGCAGGGTCCAGGACGCTAAAGGTTAAGACCTATGTGGTGGCAGAAGGCCAGAGATAGACAGGCCTGGGTTTGAGTCTCAGATTCGTTGTTTACTAACTGTGGGACCTGGATCAAGTTCCTGAACCTCTCTGAGCCTGTTTCCTTACCTGTAAAATGGGGGCTGTAATAACTCCCTCGCAGGGTTATTGTAAGATTAGGAGAGATGGATAGAGGGCTAGCACGGAGCCTGGCACGTTAGCACCCGGTAAGTGGTGAGTTAGTTAACTGTTAGTTAATTCTGATTTGCTTGTTATAGTTGATGTCACATCCTTCCATCAAACTGACCTCAGCAAGCTGTGTCTTCCATGGTGTCCCCAGCAGGCCCAGTACAGAGCCTGGCAGGGGCTCTTGGGGACATGAGCTGGCATTTCTATCCAAGGCCTAGAGTCCTGGCTGGCCTCACCCCCAGGTCTTGCCCCATTGCCTGACCTGACTGGTTTGGTCTGCAATGCCTGGGCTACAAGAACAGGTGACAAGCAGCAGCAACCTAGGGGACCTTAGGGCTACTGGGCAGACTCTAGGCTGAGCTTGAGGGAACTGAGCCCCTTAAGAGGACCTCATAGCTTTTGACCCAGGGTGACCCTTGACAGAGTCTCTCTCCAAAGTAGGGCACCTAGAAGAGGCTTCTTAGGAAACCTGGGGCCCTTGGCAGCCCGTATTTCCCCTCTAACGCCACATGGTGGCTCCTCGGGGACCTCAGTACAGCCTGTTGTCTGCACAGGGCCTGCCAGCATCTCTGGGAGAAAGGCTCTTGCAGCCCAGCCTGGAGTCTGACCCCTCCTCACCTCTCTCATGGGGGTGACTCTCTGTGGAGGGGAAGAGGGGCCACAGCAGGGACTGAGACTGGCCGCACCATCCCCAGTGTGAACTTAGGAGGTGTGCAGGCCCTGGGTCTCCACTTTCATATTTGTAATGTGAGGGGGGGCATCTTCATTTCTGCCCTGGAGCGGCCCTCGCCCACACACCCGAGGAGGCTGTTCAGCACGCACACCTTGCATCTCTGTACCGATGAAAAGTGGAAACAACCGGGTGTCCACCCAGAGGGGAATGCTAGGTAGATGGTGATTAGCCACATCATGAGTGTCATCCAACAGTTCTTAAAGGCTAAGTGGGCTGCCCGGTGGGCGTGGCTCAGGGGTTGAGCATCGATTGGGATCCAGGAGGTCACAGTTCGATTCCTGCTCAGGGCACATGCCCAGGATTCGGGCTCGATCCCCAGTAGGGGGCGTGCAGGAGGCAGCCGATCAATGACTCTCATCACTGATGTTTCTCTCTCTCCCTCTCCCTTTCTCTCTCTGAAATCAATAAAAACACATTTAAAAAAAAAAGGCTAAGTGGGTTGACACAGAAAGGTGTCTGGCTGTATCTTTAAGTGAAAATGAGCATTGCAAAATGATACATACAGCGTAAATCATTTATGTAAAAATAAACTATACAGTCTCTAAACATATTTAAGCACAGGAGAAGGTTGGGAAAGATTTTACATTATCTTTGAGGCTGCCTCTGAGGAAGGGAGGGGATTAAAAGGGTGGTCAAAAAGGACTTAAACTGCACCCTCTGGAGCCCTTGCCCCAGTTCCTGCAATGTCCCAGCTCCCAGACCCCCCACCGGACAGGATGGAATTGCTAACCCCAGGGCCAAGGACATGCTGCACGGCTGGCCTCCTGGGGGGAGTTCTGAGTGCTCGTGAACAACCAACTTCCCATCCACTGATGGTCAAATTGTTCCAACCTCCATTTATGAATCCCCCCCCCCCCAAGGGCTAGGCCCAACCTGGCATCCCACCTTCCCAGCAACAGGGTGAGTATTAGAGCCAGGCCACAGACTGCCAAGAACCGAGGGGGGTCTGAGATTTTACTCTACTCGCAAGCTAGCAGTCAGCCTGCCAGGTCCATAAATGCTGGCAGAAGACACGAGACTTCTGGAACAAAAACAAAGGACTTACTACTTCAGGCAAAAGAGGTGACATGAGCTCCATGTTCGTACTGTCTCCCCTGTCCCCTTGTCCTACAAGCCAGTCAGGAGGCATTCCCAGGTGGATGTTGTGCCTCTGGTGGGCTTGGGTTACAGCTGAGGAACCCTGAGATTAGGAAACGCCCAATTTATAAGGGGCTGCTAGCAAACCTGCCCAACATTTGCCCTGGAGAGAGACATTGTTTTTATTACCCTGGAAAGGAAACAAATCTGCCTTCTGTTCTAGAGGGGAAATTATTTCTATACTCCCAGAATGCTTGCTAAACAAACCTCCTGGAAAAGATAGACGAGACCTGGCCGGTGTTGCTCAGTGGTTAGAGCATTGGCCCAGGCATCAAAGGGTCTCATGTTCGATTACCAGTCAAGGGCATGTATCCCTGGTCCTGCAACCAATCTCTCTCTCTTTCTCTCTCTCTCTCTCCCCCTCCCTCCCTTCCATTCCCTCTAAAAATCAGTGGAAAAAGTGTTCTCGGGTAAGGATTTAAAAAAAAAAAGATAAAGGAGAACAAAAGCTGTCACAAGACTTGCAGAGATTCCAGAGGCCTTGGAGAAATTATCTCCCAACATTGACAGGCTGGAGAAGTGAGGCACTGAGAAGCTGAGTCACTTCCCCAAGGTCACAAGATAGACATAGAAGAGCTGGGGTTACCCAGGTCATCTGACCCCAAAGCCCTCGCTTTTTGCTCCCTGCCTCCAGAGTGGGCTGCTGATCTAGCCTGGGACCCAAAGAACCACAGACAATATTGCTTCAGGGGGAAACCCCTCTGAGTTCCCAAGGAAGACCATAGAAGAACTGTGGGGAAGAGCCTGTCTGTAGCTTGGGGACCAAGTGCGGCCCATCCATGCCTGGCCTGACACCATCCCACCTCCACCCCCAGGATGAGAAGAGAAAATGTCTCCTGTGACCCCTGGGTGATGCCAGAGAGGAGCTGAAAATAAGGACCCAGCTTCTGAAGACGGGATAAATGCCCTTTTCTTTTGCAGAAAGGAAAAAATGTCATGTCATTCCATATTTACTTAAATGTGAAATTTATTTATGGCGCAGAAAGAGTTGGTGTTGGCTTTCAGTGCCCGACCAGGAAATGGCCTGGACTTGTTCTTGTCTCCTGTCCCCTGGTGACCCGATCTGCTATTTCAGAGCTGGAGGCTGGATCCGGTCCCCTGGTGCTCAGGCCTCCCCTGACCCACCTCCTAGTCTCTGGAGCCCACCACTCCCTTCTGGAGAACGGGCAGAGAGGGGCCAAGTCTGTCATTGGGGATCCTCTATGGTTTAAGATCCCCATCTTAAAATGGGGACACATATGCCTGCCTCTCATCTCCCTCATTGATAAAAAGCAATTAATAGTAGTAGTAATAATAATAATAATAATAATAATAATAATAATGGCTTCTAACATAGTGAGTTGCTAATATGTGCATCTATGAGGTATTAGGATTCTTACTTTCAGATAGGGAAATTGGGGTTCAGGGACATTGTAAAAATTGTCCACTGTCACATACACACCCTTGAAGAATGTCTGCCTCCTGTCACATTGCCCCTCCCGAATTCTTTCTGGCCACCAAGGAAGACCCATCTCCAACATCTGCTCCTTCGAGCTCTATTGGGTTGCACAAGGTTTATATATCCAGAGGCTTGTGCAGGGCTGGGGCTGGGGTCTCGTCCTGCAGAGAGCAAGCCCCTGCCCAGGAGCAGCTCTATCTAAGACCCTTTCGCGTTGTTTATCTCACTTTAACCTCATAGCAGCTCTGAGGGAACGGGAGTGTGATCTCAACTTTACAGATGAGGAAACTGAGTGTTGCATGTCCAGGCCTTTTGGCTGGTGGGGGTCATGGGTGGGATTAGAACACAGGTCCTGCTCTCTAGGTCTGGCCTCTTGACTCCCACCATAAAGTCTCTGAACCAGCACATGTGACAGGACCTTCCTTTCCCTATGCAGTGTGGAGACAATCCCCGGCTCCTTGACATCTGAGATTCTCAGGGTTTCTTAGTTCCCTCCAGTTGAACTCTATGCTGCTAGTTTGGAAAGGCCCAGAAAGAATCAGTGATGTGCCTGAGTCACCCAGAGAGTCACAGCAGGGCCAGGACAAGGTCGGAGGGGCCTGCCTTCGAGCCAGCGCTCTGCCACCCACACCTGGTGGCATAAGCCTGTGTGGGGAGGCGATGGTGGTGGGTGGGCGGAGGAGGCTGAGAATATGTTCTCCCCCGAGTGAGACCCGGCCTGGGTACATCCCAAATAAGCTCCCACGGCCGACTGAAATGACAGGGTGGGGTGGTAGGGAAGCGGGGCAGGGCGGGAGGACAGGAGAGCAGGAAGAGGCAGGCCTGACGCCCACACTTTCCTGCCCTGTGCTGTTGGCAGCTGTGGAGACGGACGCTTGCAGCGAAGGGAGCCTGGGAGCTGCGGGGTGGGCTGGGCTCCCATCCGGGGAAAGCCTACCTGAGCCGAGGCTGGCAGGCAGTGTCCGGGGGCAGGGTGGGGATGACCCTAGGGATGTCCTGCACCCCCCAAGGCAAGGTGATAAGCTAGACTCTTCCGGACCCTCGCCCTTCAGCTCTCAGTGTCACCTTCCCAGGAAGGCCCCCATGGCCCGGCTGTGCGGAGCAGCCCCGTCCCCACCCCCATCTGCTGGGTGCTGGTTATGCCTGGCGACTATTGGTTATCTGCTTTATTTCAGATTTATCGCCCCAGACCACCAACCTGGGAGCCCCCCAGAGTCCAGGCCTTGCTGGTCTACTTCACTTCCAGCGCAGGCCGTGTGCAGCGGGGCTTGGTCCCCATGGGCGGGGCCCACAATTTCCGCAGGACTCACTTGCTCATTCGATGGCAGGATAGCAGAATGAGAGACTTGTCCTGTGGCCCCAAAGCAGAGGGCCTCCAGGGGAGGGTGGGCCTAGGTTTTACGAGAGCCCAGTCAGGGCCAGACCCGTCCCCCCAGAGCCCACCAGGCGGCCACACCGAGCCCACCCGGCGGCTCCCACCCTCACTCAGTCACAGGCATCGGGTACAGACCAGGCCCGGGTACATCCCTTGAGGGAACAGCCACGATTTCTATTTGGCCCCCTGGAGGGAGGCTCACCCTGCCACGATTTCTATTTGGCCCCCTGGAGGGAGGCTCACCCAGTTAAGTGTTGGGGGGACTCATGGGACTCTGACGGAGACTGGGGGTTCCTACGACTAGGAGAAGCTGCCTTCTGGTGACTCAGAAGCATGGGCAGAGCTCTCCGGAGAGCTTGGGCTGTGTCCCCTTGGCTGGAGGCGCTGGAGGATGGGGAAGCTGGTTGCTGAAGGCAGGAGCCCCCGCAGTGGCACCGACGGACCCTGAAGGATGCAAGGGTTAGCGGCAGGCTCTGTGCAGCACCAACCCTCAGGCCCATGCTCAAAGATTATTGAGCGAGGTTAACATCGACAGCGACCGTGCTGATACCGTGTGCCCTGGACGTGATGTGACGCGGAGGGCACTTTGCTGCAATGCTCTCCCCCCACCCCACGTGGGAGGACCTATGGAGCAGCAAGTGAGAAGAGGAAAGCCAGTGGCCAACAAACATTTGAACAGATGCTCCGCCTCATCAGAGTTCAGGAAGATGAACGTTTAAGCAACAAACAGGCAAGAATTTAAAACAAGCAGCGCTACTCTGCGATACCGGGGGCATCCGAGATGCCCAGCTACGCGGTTGTGGGCATGTTGCGTTGCCCTTTTGGAAAGTAATCTAACATTTTCTTCTAAAACAGGAAATAAGAAATACACACTTACTTTAAGCCCAGCAGCCCCAACATCAACACGTTTCTATAGGAAGACAAGCACCCACCGATAGGATGTATAAAAAGGAGTGGTTTTGTGATATTGCTTGAAATCGTGAAAAACCCTAAGTATACGAACAGCTCTTTCTCTATATGAGAGACGGTTGAGTCAACATCGGTAGGTTCCTGCTGTTGTGTATTAGGCACGTGTTACAAAGAATAGATCGGGTAGAGTTCCACCAGCTGGAGGGCAGGGCACATAGGGCTACGTTTAGAAGGCACGCTGCACAGCTGATGTGAAACCGGCCCGCCGTTGCAGGACGTTCAGTGTCCCCTGTCCCTTCATGGCAATAGAGTTTCACAGCAGTCCCCCCCCACCCCTCACCCCCATCATTGTCACAGAAATAACAGAAAAGCAGTGACACATTTCCAAATATTCCAGACTGAGAACCCCTGAGATGGTGAGGCCTGGTACTTTTTTTTTTGAAACAAGCAATAGAAAGACCGTAGCTGTGTAAGGTGCTTGGACCTGGGACCTGGGCAGGCAGGGAAGGGCCCAGAGCTGATGGGGACCAGGGGTGGAGAGAGCCCTATGCCTTTCTCCATCTTTGTGTGAATTCATCAGGTAAATGAGCACATGCCACTCTTATAATTACCAAAATCAATCAAGAGGAAAAGATTTTAAAAGAAAAATGATGAAAGAACAAAAAAAGGAAGGAAGGAAGGAAGGAAGGAAGGAAGGAAGGAAGGAAGGAAGGAAGGAAGGAAGGAAGGAAGAAGGGAGGGAGGGAGGGAGGGAGGGAGGGAGGGAGGGAGGGAGGGAGGGAGGAAGGAAGGAAGGAAGGAAGGAAGGAAGGAAGGAAGGAAGGAAGGAAGGAAGGAAGGGAGGAAGGGCTGCTCTGGAGACCACAGTCCCCAATCCGTAGCACTACATACAGCCCCCCACCCTCAGGGCAGCAACATGGGGTGACCTGGAGCAACACCTGCCAGGACCTCCCTGGCCACACAGAGCTGGCACCCTCCCTCCGGCCGGCGGCCGGCCCTCTGCTCGCCACAGAGGCCCCTTTCTCTGCCGCCTGTTTGTGTTGGTATCTGCGCCCCTCCACGGGCAGCCTCGGGCCTCGCTGGCGGCTGCAGGGCAGGCTCCTGCCCGCTCCTGAAGCCTTGCTTTATGGACCCAGAGACCCGCCGGCCGGTGCACCAGCAGGCCCTGGAAGCGTCTGTTTCCACCTCCTGCTACATGCCCGCCCCAGCCCTGCCTCCAGGAGGGAACACACAGCCCCTGTTCTCCCGCGGCCCCTGGCATAAATCACTGCTCCTTGGCCTGGGCAGCACGGCCAGGGCCCTGCAGCCTGCATCACAGGCGTCCTTGACACCCTGCGGGCTGGAAACCAAGCCCAGCGCCTCCCCTCCACGGGTCCACATGGAGCTCCGGGGAGACTGAGCCAGGAGCCCCTGGGCTGCACCCCAAGGCCCCCGTGGGGACAGTTCCATTTCTCATTTTTAAAACACTGCCTGTATTTAAGCGGGCCCTGCCTTGTTCCGGCCACAAGGACTCATAGATGCAACCAGCATAAATTAAGGCAAGGACAAGATGCTCATAATGATTTTGCTACAGAAGTTTTTAGTATAGTTTAAAACTGAAACATTAGAAGCCACCTAAATGTCCAACAATAGGAGACTGGTAAGTAAATTACAACCTAGTCACACAATTGAATATTATGCAGCCATAAAAACTGCAATTACAACTACAGAACCTAATTTATTTACGAATAGCTTATTTCTAGAACCTAATGCCATATTTGCATATATGTGACTAAGGGTATTTTTCTAGAAAGAAAGCTAATGAGCTTCTTGAAATTACTGTGGCCCCCAAGAAATTAAGAGTCACTGCCCCATAGAAAGGTATATCATGCACAGCAGGACGCTTATGCTGTATATCAACTGTATGTGTTAGAAGCCCCACTTCTATGCTTATGTGTAGCCTGGGAGGCTGTGCCACAAAACCCAGTCTCCTCATCTCTGAGCAATGAAATTGTAACTGATTTTTTCTGTGTTTTTCTACCAACATAAGCTACACCCTCATCATGGTGAGCTATGGCTGTGGCTGTACATTTTCTAGCAACCAAAGGAAAGACAGAAGTGTGGCCAGTTATCGATCCCTAATGCCCCTAGAAGAAAACTAAGTGACTGCTTTTGGTGTTAGCAAGGGTAGAGTTCTCTGGAGAGGCGGGTGGCATGGGGAGGGAGTTGTTTTATAGAGAGTGTGCGATGGGTCCCCTCTTGCTCCCTGAGGATGGGGTGCAGGACGGTCTCAGTGTGGGGCAGAGGGTTCTGCAAGTGTCAACGGTCTGTCCAGGGGATGCCTTGCAGCCCCTCTCTGCTGGCTACATTCAGGAAAGAAGCTAACTCCATCCCGCCCAGTAGGGTGGGGTGAGATGGGGTCCGAAACTCTCACAAGGAGAGGCAGGGACACCTACCAAAGAGCAGCCGTTCATGGTGGACTTTCTGGCACAAGTAGCAGAGTGCTTGGGGGTTACTGACACAGAATACACAGAAAGCTATTTACGGCATCCAAGGGAGCAGGTATCACTAGCAGACAAGAGGCTTCAGCTGTCAACTATGAATAAATATTTAAATAGTGAGGAGTTCCTGACAGGCCCTAAGAGGTTCCCAGCACACGGGGGAGAGAGGGAGACAGTCAGGCTGCCAGCTCCTGCTGAGATTCTCCAGTCGGGGCAAACGGAAAATCAGTAATAAATAATGGAAAATCAGTAATAACAATAGCAACAACGAAACAATAGTAGCGAAAATTGTATGCTGTGACAATTGTCACAAAACCACCAATATTCTTGTCTATTGCTGAGTAACAGATCACCCCCAAACCTAGTGGCTTAAAGCAACAACAATTATTTTATTCTCTCTCATGACTTCTGTGGGCCAGGAAACCAAGGGCAGGCTCAGCCGGACGGTCCTGGCTCAGGATCTCATGAGGTTGCAATCAGCCGGAGCTTGGTGTCACAACATCATGAGACTGGGGCAGCTGAGGGGAGTAGCTCTCTCTCCTTAGGGCATTGCCATGTGTTTTCCATGTGTGATATTTTGGGCTTCCTAACAGCGTGAGAGCTTCAGAACAGTCGGCCTGCTCAGGCTCTAAGCCCAAGCGTTCCAGCTAACCAGGCAGGAGCTGCATCATGTTTTATGGGGCAGTGTTGGAAGTCACTGGTGTAACTTCTGTTGCATTCTATTGGTCATGAGCAAGCCCCAGGTCCATCAGGTTCAAGGAGAGAGGACATAGACCTCATCTCTCAATGGGAAGAGTGTCAAGGTAGCTCAATAGCATGCAGATTGAGAAACGTTGCCACTGTCTTTGGAAGACATCATGTTCCACATGGAGTCATCACCAATATCCAGGGCGGGCAAGACAAACTGAGGCTGATGGAAGCCCTATGACCTTCAACCCTTGTACATTTGACATTTACACCCATGGACTACTTTTAGCTACACAAAATTCACCCATTTCATGCTTCGGTTGACCCACAAACACTTTGAGCTATGATGGCACAGGGACTCGGAGTGTCAGCCAACAGATGAACTTGGCAGTGGCCTTCTTTGTCTGAGTTTTGGGCAATTCTTTGAATACATCATTGAGTATTACCCATATTACCTGATTTTTTAAAAAATGAGGGGAGCCCTAGACAGTCTGGCTAAGTGGTTAGAGTGTCAGACCACGGACTGAAGGGTCCCAGGTTCGATTCCAGTCAAGGGCATGTACCTAGGTTGCAGGCTCGATCCCAGCCCCGGTGGGGGCACATGCAGGAGGCAACCAGTCTATGTGTCTCTCTCACATCGATGTTTCTCTCTCTCTCTCCCTTCTACTCTCTCTGAAAAGCAATAGAAAAAATATCCTCGGGGTGAGGAAAATAATAAATAAATAAATAAATTCTTTTAAAAAATAAAAATAAATGAAAATTTTAAAAATGAGTGGAAAACAGAGAAGTTGAACCTGCTGATGGGAATAGTGAGAATGATGTGGGCTCGCACCCGAGACAGTGGCAGCAACGGGATCCAGAGGGGCTCTCATTGGCCTGAGCTGGATGGTGATGGGTCTTGAGCCAGTTGGCCGTTTGTTCTCTTGTGAAGTAAAAGAACAGCAACGAAAGAACGAAATGAGAGAACGTGTGCGACTAAAGCATTTCTGGCTGAACGATGCCACGTCTGAGAGATGCTTTGCAGGATTCCAGCGACCAAGCAAAAGTACATATTGTGGGGAGGGGCCAGACTGGCCATGAGGCAGGGAGGTTCATCATACCAGGTTTGAACATTTTCATAATAAAAAGTAAAAACATATATTAAATGTTGAAAATACTGTACACTGTTGAGCTTTGTATCTAAAAGTCGAACTGTGATTAGGTGTAATTAAATTCCTGGAAATGCCCCTCTCCATAACTGATCCTGTGATTTTTATAAGGACTATCAGGGCCGTATTTATACAGAGCTCAGTAACCATCTGTATTGACATGCTTAATTCCATTGTGCAAACAATGCAGAATTTTCCTTGCAAGAAGAGTGTATCATATATGTGCAACAACAAAAAATAATAATCCCAGTCCCTGAATTCAGAGCTCTTGAAGCAATGAGGAATTGTTCACAGAAATAGCGGGGGTTAGCAGTAGGAGCAGGAATGTTGTGTATGATTGAAATTTTTTTACCATTAAATGTGTCCATTTTTTAAGTTAATTTATTTATTTAGAGTAAAGAAAAGCTGTTAAGCAAGCACTATTGGCTGTTCCTCTCTTTTTCCTGTAATATGTCTTTCCTACCTTCGAACTAGTTTTGTCTGCCAAGGGAGCAGGTATCACTAGCAAACAAGCAGCAGGCATCAAAAATTGAGATAGTAATAGAAGAGTCGATTTAAATGCAATGAACTCTGGCCTTTAGCTTAATACCACCACCACCCTACCCCTGACACACACACACACCCTGCTTCTCGGCACCACTTCTCACGTGAAAAACCCCCTTTGCTGGGTTTCAATCCCTGGACGTCTCCCAGGTGTGGATGGGAGAGGCCAGCCTAACGCAATGGCTGGCGCGCCATCTGGTGGCGGTTTGTGGAAGTAAGTGCACAGGCCTTGTTCTTTTCTGAGCTCACAGAAGCCAAGTTCGAGCTTCCACTAGAGGTCACAAACGGGTACCCCACAGGCCGAGCCTGGCTTATAGATGTCCTGCCTACAAATGTACAGAAGTATGGATCACAATGTTTAAAAATGTTTTGAATATGTTGCCAACATTTAAAAATATGGATTTTTTACATAAAAATTCAGATCTCTGGTTCTTTTGAAAACCAGATCTGATGATGACGGAGGCTGAGGTCTGTCTGGCCTCTACTGTGGCCACTTTTGTTTATGTTCAGTTTGCCCTACACAAGATCCCTGTAGCGTGTTGAATGGTGTCTCCCAAATATTCATGTCCTCCCTGAAACTCAGAATGTGGCCTTACTTGGAAATAGGGTCTTGGCAGATGTAATAAGTTAAGGGTCTTGAGATAAATTCATCTTGGATTTAGGGTGGGCTCTAAATCCAATGACTGGTGTCCTTATAAGAAGAGGAGAAGACACAGAGAGACATAGAGGAGAATGCCATGTGTAAACGGAAACAGATTGGAGTGATGTGTCTACAAGCCAAGGAATGCCAAGGGTTGCTGGCAACCACCTCGGAGCTGCCAGAAGTAACTAACCCCACTGACATTTTTTTAAAAATATTTTTTTATCGATTTCAGAGAGAGGAATGGAGAGGGAGAGGGAGAGGGACAGAAATATCAATGATGAGAGAGTTGTCATTGATCAGATGCCTCCTGCAAGCCCCTGACCCGGGATCGAGCCCACAACCCAGGCATGTGCCCTGACGAGGAACTGAACTGCGATCTCCTGGATCCTAGGTCAATGTTCATCCGCTGAGCCACGCCCGGCAGGGCCCTGCTGACATTTTAATTTTGGATTTTTGGTCTCCAGAACTGTGAGAAAATTAATTTCTGTTGTGTTAAGCTACTCAATTGGTGGTAATTTTTTACAGCAGCCCTCAGAGATTAATATACAATCCTCAAGGATCCTCACATTTTTACAACATCCCGCAAATAGGACTCTGCTCTAAAGCTCCAGGGATGGAGAGCTCACTACCTGTCATCTGTGTAACGGACTATTGAAAGCTCTTTCTGCTAAACCAATACATAATACAAACAACATAAAATCAGGTTAGAGTCTATAAAGAGCAGGAGAAGCCCTGCTGGTTGTGGGGTCAGGGAAGGGTTCTCAGTCCTTAAAGGATGTATCTGATCAAAACAAGAAGAGACAGGTGTGGTAGTAGGCATGTTTCAGGTGACAGAGCAAGGAAAGGCCCAGAAGTAGTAAAGCGTGGGCCATATATAGAAACACTTGTTCATTCCCTCTATGAATATGTATCCGCTGAGCAGTGAAAGTTGTGAGCTTAGCTGAAATGGAGGTGTATGGCTGGGTGGGATCAGTAGGTTGGAATTAAGAGTGAAGAATCTAAATCTTAAAAAATCCTGGGCTCTTGGGGGAGGGGGGCAGAATGGGGACATCTGTAATAGTGTGAGCAACAAAAATAAAGAAAATTAAAATCCTGGGCCCTCAAGCATGCTACGTAGAGTATGTGACATTTATTCACATCCCCATGTTTTTTTCTTCAAGCTAAACTACTCCACTCTCGTCTTGTATAGAGGACTGTTGGTTTTGCATCTTTCCAGGAAGCTTCCCTGTGTCCCTTCCTGTGGTAACAGGCCCCTGCGCTGGCGGCAAGGGTGGCTATGTGATCCCAGCTGGCCGCTCCCAGCACCCCATCCACCTGGCAGCGGTAATGGGTCCAGTCTCAGCCCTTCCCTGAGGCTGATATATAGACTCTGGAGCAAGCAGTGCTCTCTCTCTGCTGGAGCAGCTGTTCCATGTCACATGGAGAAGGCCCATCAGGAGTTGAAAAGAATGAGGCCAATGGGTAAAAAGAAACAGAGTAAAGTGGAGATGAGAGATGGCCAGCAGGGGCAGAATCCTGGGGCATTAACCTCACAGTTGCCGTCCCTGAGGCCCTGGTTCCTGGACTTCTTCCTTCACTTCCAAGAGCTGTCCCAATAATATCTTCTCCCTTTATAAGAGCCAATAAATTCCTTCTCTGTCTAGGTCAGGCGGAGTTGGGCTTCTGTCACTCACAACCAAAGGGTCCTGGATGACATGGTTCTGTTTCCCAAACCCGCCTCTGTTGACGAAGCAGCCAGTGAGAGCAGAGGCAGAGGATGCCCATCTAGGCGAGCAGCCCCCCCCTTTCAGAAAGGTTACCCCTGTGCACTTCCTGGTGAGCCTGTGAGCACCTGGGGCTGTTAGGGTGAAATTCAGAAAGCACAGGGGTGTGAATCCAAGTGAAATTCAGAGAAGGGCAGAGAAGACAAATGGGAGCCTCTCTGTGATATTTCTGCCCCCAAAATGCACACTTCCACCCTTACAGGGTCATTCCTTTGGGTTAGGTTCCTTTTGAAATGTAAATATTAGCCGGGAGAGCAGTTCAGGAGGCAGAAAGTAGGCCAAGTTGCCCAAAAATCAATATACTTTAAACGATGAGCCAATTTATGAAATTAACAAAATTACCAAAAACTTGTTTCTTTTAACTAAATATAAAGTTTTCAGCAATTCATATAAAATGTTGACATTCTGGTTTCCAACAAGAAACAGTTGAGATATGTTGGCTTGGAAGCTATTTGCAGAAAGGTTCTACAGGAAAAGGTAAAACTGTTCAAGTAACTCAAGAGAGGTAAATCTCTAATGGCAATAAACAGCACCAGGAGTGATGATAAACATTTCAGACAAGAGTGATGTCAGGGCTTAATTGGGAAAAGATACCAGGATTCAGGGTTACAGATGTGAAAAAACATATCTGTGCCCCCAAGGAAATTGAGCAGGGAAGAACCCTGTCCGAGAACACAGGTCTACATAGGCCAGTGAGAACAGAGGTAGCTTGGTCCTCTCTGCCTGAGGTCGGAGGGAGACTTAATGTTTGAGCTGGATTCCTAAGGATGTGTAGGAGTTCACCAGGTAAAGAAGGAAAATGAAGAACTTTTTTAGGTGGGGACACAGCCCAAGTTAAGGCTCTGCGACACAGGAGGTGGGAAGGAAAGAGAAAATGCCAGTGAGGAGTGTGGGGCCAAATCTCCAGTCTTCCAAAAAGCCAGTCAAAAGAAACTTAAGGTTTACCCTGGAGGAAATAGGGAGCCACTGAGGGTTTTATGTAGAGGAAGGAAATTGCCCTGTCTTCATGGCAGTTGTGACAAAGATGGTCCAGGAATGCTAGAAAGGAGGGGGCTAGAAGACCAGGCCAGAGGCTGCTGCAGTTGCCCAAGTGATCGATGAACAGGGCTGAGTTGGAATTTGGAATTCATTCATTCAACAGATAGTTATTGGTCATCACCTGACTAGGGGCAGGCACTAGCCCAGGCAATTCAGCAGTGGGTAGAGAAGTTGGGTGACCAGGAAGGAGAGCATTCCAGACAGAAGGAACAGAATGTGGGGGTCCTACAGTGGGAAAGATTTAGGCTCTTTTCAGGCACAGAAGGAAGATCAGTGTGGCTAGCCCCTCATAACTGTGAATTTGGGAGAGGCTGAAGCCGAGGTTGCAGTGGAGCTGGGGCCAGTCCTGCAGGACGTTGCCCTACCACATTTACCTCTGTCCTTCAAGGCCCAGTGCAAATGCCACCTCTACCAGGAAGCCTCCCCTGATCACTGGCAGTCAGATTTGTCTTCCTCTCAGCTCCTTGCCACTGTTACTAGGACAACTGTTGGAGTGGTTTCTCACCCAGAGTGGACACTCTGTAATGGTTGTTGAGTGAATGTTTAAAAGAGGGGGGGAAAAAGAGTGGTGTGAGGGAGGCAGTGCAGAGAGAGGGGAGAAGGCATAGCAGAGAAGTGGGAAAGCTGGTGGCCTGAGGGGAGCAGGGTTGGGGCAGGATAGTAAGAAGCTAGGAGAATCCCTGGGCAAGTGGAATGGGGAAACTGACACAAGAAAATTAAACAAGTCCAAACAATTTGGGCAGCTTACAGCCAAGACTTTATCTTCCCCGACCAAGGACACTTGAGAGCAAATGGTTTATACTCTCCTTCCTGACCAGAGAATACATAGCTTAAATCACCCTGCCTGGGAAAAGAGAGAACAAAGACCCAATTAATGCCATTTGTGTCAGCTAAACCCAAAAACAGATAAAGCTGGGAACAAATAACAAAAACCCCATTAAAGCCAGACAGACCTAAGATAAAAGTAAAACAATAAAACAGACCAAAAAATAATCCAAAAATCCCCTATACATTCATTTTGATGCATCAGCATATTTAAAAGGCACCTGGAAAGCTGATGAATATTCTACTGAAACTCTCACCTAAAATTCTCACCTGCAGGAAAAAAAAAAAAGGTAAAATGCCCTCAGGACAAAAACTCAGGGTGGGCTCACTCTAGAGCACACTCATGGCCCTTCCCAGGCATGAACTTTTTATTTCTAAGAGTCCCCACAAGACTTGCAACCAGGGGAGCAGTGGGCAGTGGCAGCTCGACCGGTGCTCACCTCCTAATCCTGTCTCCAAGGCCTCCTTTTTCTCTGACTTCACAGTGAGCTAAAGCAGCCCCCCTTGGCTCACTTCTTTCCTATAATGTTTCTAGAGAGCCAAAGCAGAGCACCGCCTAGGCTCTCCTGACTGTTTCTTCTACCCTAAGCCCTTCCTTGTTTCACTGTCCCCAGCTTTAAGAAACATGCTCTCAAGCCCTCCTGGATTTGGGTGTGAAATCTTTCCTGCACGAAGTCAAGAGCCCACACGCTACAGGCCAGCCTCAGGCAGACCCTCTCCGGGCCGGTCTCTGTCCTGCAGCAGGGTCAGCCTGGGCAATAGTCAAGATGGTGTTTTTCTGACTTCAGGTGACAACAATTTAGTGAGCACAGAACCAGCATTTCTTAATAAATAAAATTATAATATTAGACTCAGACTGCATAGTAAGGGTTAACACAGCTTTCACAATGCTTTGTCCTAGTTACACACATCATAAGATCAAATCTTCTTTCTGTGGTCATGGCAAAAAAGTTCAGGACCCTCAGAATTAGGATATAGATTTGGCTCTTGTATCAGAGACCAAAAATAACGATGGCTTAAACAAAATAAACATCTCTGTCTCTCTCCAAAACAGTCTCAGACCTGGCCAGTCCCGGGCTGGACCGTGACCCCAGGGCATGTGAGGCCCAGGCTTCTCCTTCCAGGTTGCTGCACAGACGGGACTGAGCCGCGTGTTCGTGTGCCACCAGTGGGAAGAGGCAGAGGAGAGGGGACCACACAGCCTCTTCTCCTGAGGGCCACAACCAGGGAGTGGTGTCAATCACTTCTGCTCCCACCCCACTGCTCACCAGGGAGTCACCTGGCCACGTGGAGCTGCAAGGGAGCTGGGAAGTGTGGCCTTTGTCTAGCCAGGTGCCCAGCTAGAAAAGGGCATTCTGTTACTAGAGCAGGGGACAGTGGACATGGGGTCCTCCAGTGGCCACTGCTCCAGCCTGTGCTTGAGGCACAGCTTGGGACCAGTTGCCTGGTACACAGGCCCTGGAACCCACGTGCCAGGCCTCCCTCCCCAGGGCAGGGCGGCCCTCCACATTGTGTGTCTTCTCTCTGGGCACCTGGGCTCTCATAACTCCCCTGCTCTTCATGCTCTGTGAGGAGCGAAGAGGTGACCCAGGGGGGTGCAGCCTACAGCCCGGGGCCTGGCACGGAGCAAGCCCTCGGCGAATGAGGCCACGTGCACCCTGGTTCCCCCCAATGCTGCTCCTCGCTCAGTCAAGTGTCACATTCCCCAGGACCCAGGCTAGGAGCTCCCAACACCCAGCAAGTTACAAATACTCTTCATCCCACCTCAAGGGACCCCTCTCTTCTGAAGGATCCTAAAAAAGATTCAACATGCCCTTTACTGACTAGGAGGTTCCTGTGTTGGGGGGTCCCTAAGACCCCCAGGTTCAGCAATTTGCTAGAACTTGCAGGAACCCACGCAGAGTCGCACTCACAGCTGATATCTATTATAGTAAAACAATATTGAGCAAAACCGGCACAGGGAAGGGCTGGAGGACACCGGGCCCAGGCTTGAGAGAGAACCCCTCCCAGTGGAGTCACACAGGGCACCCTTCCTTCCTCCCCATCGTGACACTCGTGGAACGTTTCCTGCTAGGGAAGCTCATTAGAGGCCCAGCGCCAGGGGGTTTATGGGGGCCGGTCAATAGGCAGCCCCTGCCTCACACACCAAAATTGCAGGCTCCCCGAAGGACAGCAGGTGTTCCGCGTAACCATAGTGTTTGCTCAAATGATTTAGGCACAGCGAGCCCCTCTTCTCAGAGCATCATGGCAACCCTCCTGAAGTCCAAGTTCCCAGAGTCCAGCCAAGGGCCAGGCTGGCGAGCGGGCCTTTCAGGGGATGGCTGTCTCAGGCCCACTGTGCTAGCTCTGTTCCCCCCGTTCCCGAAGAAGGCGCACTTGACCTAGGCTTTAAAAGTCAGGAACAATACTGAAAGGACAAAACCCTGCTGGGTTGGATCCAACAACTTCTCCAGCCTTCATCTGAACGTCTCCCCGACTCCCAGTCATAAAGCGCACCCTTTGCACAAGGCATGCCCCTGCCCGAGCATCACAGTTCCCAGCCCTCCTGATTGCCACACAGGCCCTGTCACCTTTCATAATGCACTTACAACCCTGGGAGGGCCCCTTCCTGCACCAGCCAGAGTCACATTCAGATGTGTGTTGTTATGTGTGAGACTGTCTTCCCAACTGGCCTGTGCGGCTCCTGAGGCAGGCTGCCGGACCTCATTTCTCTCTCTGTTCACCCTCTCCACGCCCTGATAAGCAGAGAGACTTGCATCCAACGGGGGCTCAATAAACTCAGCTGTGTGGAATGTCCTATCTCCACAGGCCAAGGATGGTCTAGCTCCAGGCGGGGAGCAGACCGGAGGAGCTCTGACCTCTCTGGGATTTGATGATTCCAGGATTCTGAGCCTGAGGATATCAGATTCAATGCAGCCACCTGAGTCCTGAGCAAGGCAGGCCCTGGAGCCCGGCGTGTGGGCAGAAGGAAGGGAGCAGGAGCAAAACCAAAGAGACCCAGTTAGGTGGAGTCTGGAGCCTGCAGGGCGACAGGTTGCAGGGGGACAAAGCAAGGAGCCCAGCATCGCTCTGGGCACCTGCTCGCTCCTGTGGGGCAGGCCCTCAGCTGGGCTGCAAGTGCACAGGAGCCCTCAGCCCTGGCCCAGGGGCCCTGGCCCAGCGATGTGGGTGCCTCCTGGCCAGCTCTGGGTGTCCCTGGGCAGATACAGTGCACGCTGAGCAGCTGGCCAGCTAGCAGCTGCCAGGTCCTGGGCTGGGCCCCCAGGCAAGGCAAGTGTTGGAGGAGTCAGCTGGGGCCAGATGCCTGGCATGGGTTTGGGGTGGAGGGAAGCTGCCCTGCTTGGCATGTAGTCGTGTCTGTCACTGACCATAAATGTGATTGAGAGGACACGGTGCAGGGAGGGGTCTCCTCCCGCACTAGGGCCTGGGAAGCAAATGTTCAAGAGAAACCACCCATCCCCTCGCTGCGCGGTGGGAATCAGGGAGGGGTGGGAGGGGGAGCAGGAGCCCGACCCGAGGGCCAGCCCAGCCCAGCCCGGAGGGTGAGGCATTGCGTCTCCCGGCTTCTAGAGAAGCAGCGCAAGCAGTCAGATCAGCTCTTCCCATAAGCAGCCTGAGGTAATTTCTAAAAACCGTTCGCTATTCACTTGACCCAGAAAACCCCGCAAAATCATGCAAATCAAGAGGTTCACATCTTCGTGTCTTTTTTCTTTTTTTAACCCTCACCCGAGGATATGTTTTCATTGACTTTTAGAGAGAGAGGAAGGGAGAGGGAGAGACAGAGAGAGAAGCATCGATCAGGTGCCGGACGGGAATCGAACCCACGACCTTTTGGTGTACGGGGCGATGCTCCAATCAACTGAGCCACACCAACCAGGGCTCTTCGTGTTCACTTTAAGAACACTCGTGAAATGCCCAGGCCATCAAGGGTATGCATAGCCGAAAGGCCACCGAGTATCTGAAGGATGTCACTTTCAATAAGTGCCATTGCATCTTTACAATGGTGGAGTTGGTAGGTGTGCCCAGGCCAAACAGTGGGGGCCGGACACAGGGTCGGTGGCCCCAAAAGAGTGCTGAATTTTTGCTGCACGTGCTTAAAAATGCAGACAGCGATGCTGAACTTAAGGGTTTGGATGTCGACTCTCTGGTCATTGAGCACATCCAGGTAAACAAAGCTCCCAAGATACCGTGCAGAACGTACAGGCTCGTAGGAGGATTACCCCTACATGGGCTCTCCCTGCCACATGGAGATGACCCCACTGCAAAAGAGCAGATGGTCCCTAAACCAGAAGAGCACGCTGCACAGAAGAAAAAGGCACCCCAGAAGAAACTGAAGTAACAAAACTTATGGCCCAGGAGTAAATTTAGCATAAAATAAATGCTAATAAAAGTTTTTTTAAAAAGTTATATCAGGTGGCAGCTGAGAGCGTGGCCCTGGTGCCAGGCAGCCTGGGTCCGAGTCCCAGCTCGGTCACTTACCCAGTCACGTGCTCTTTGCCACCCATGCCCCAGCCTCACCATCTGTAAAGGGGAAACAGTGAGAGGACTTGTCACAGACAGTTGTGTGACTGCTTTTCTCATTTGTGAGATGATGAGGGCTGTTGTAAGGCTCAGATGAAATCGTGAGGGAAGGCTCTGGCAGGGCGGGCTGAGCCTGAGGTCAGCGCCTGGCCCAGCCTCCAGTATCAGGGACCCCACCCCCTGGCATGGCCTCCTTGGCCAGCACATGGCGATGGTACTTGCCTCTCCCGCCCCCCCCTTTTGGAAGCACCATGCCCCACAGTCTGGCCACAGCCTCCAAAAATTCCAAGCATCCCCCTGCCTGGACATCCTGCGCCTCCAAATGTCCCAAGCAGAAGCCCTGCCCCCGAGCCTTCAGAAAGACGGCTGCTGTGGCCCACATTCCTTCCCCAGTGTTCTCCTTGCAGCACAGTTCATTTTCTTTACAAATGTGTGAGCCCTGGGGGACTAATTAGAGTAGATGTGAATGTCAAGGAGAGAGACAATCCTGCGACCGACTTCTGGATGCATACCTTTGCGCTCTCGCGCAGAATCACAAAACTGGGCAGCCTAGTCCAACCCGCTCCTCCTACAGATGGAGAGACTGAGGCCCGTGGAGCGGTGCTGACCCGGATTCGGAGGCAGAGCCGGCCAATCCAAATGTGCTTCCTTCCTCTGTGCTCTCCCCGCCCTCGGGCCCCCACCCGTGCTCGCGTGTGACTTGTTTATGAAGGCGCGGGGGCCCTGCGGAACCTACCATCTCACTGTGGGCACAGCACCCGGGGTGGCAGCGGGATGCGGGGGCTGACATTGGGCTCGGCCAGGCCTGGTGACACCGTGGCTCACCGTGTGCGACCGCATGAGCCGAGGCCACCCTCAGAGGCACAGCTGTCTCCTGTAAAACAGGTGGGTGGGTAACAGGTGCCTCGTGGGGGATTAAACTGCGTAATGCAAAAAGCACGCAGGGCGCTGGTGGGAACGCACGATCGGTTGTTTTCCTCTCTCCCTCACCTATTTTGCTCAAAACTTAATTTTAAAAACTTGTTTTTTAAAGTTAGGGTTTTATTGTTGTCCTTCACTTGCTCTTTTGTTCTTGGTCAGACCCACCCACGGTCCAAGGTCCCCCGGCAAAGATGCGAAACCAGCTGCAGTGCGGGCCCGGCAGCAGGCGGGGGAGGGCTGGTGCTGGCCTTTCAGACCTGGATGGGCTTGCGTGTGGCTTGTCTTTTTTCTTTTAGATTTCTCAGATCCCAGTTATTCTCCTGAGAGCAGTAAGTACACAGCCCCTGTCCCCAGGAGGCCAGATCCTGGGAACGGGGCACCAGAATGAGGTGCCTGCGAGCAGGGAGAGGGTGGGAGACTGTGCTGAGGGACCACGTCCAAGAGGTGGGCAGTGGGTGCTTCCTGAACAGCTGTCCGTATTCCAGCCTGTCCCCAGCAATGCTCTCTTTGTCGCTGGCCCTGGGAACCCAGATATGGTGACAACAGATGCACTGTTCCAGAAGCCAGGGCCCGGCCGGGCCTTCTCCCAGTTGCCTGAACACTTGCTGATCGAGTGCAGACGCCATTTCCCTGCAGGTTGAGGATGCTCCTCAGTGACTGGTACCCTGTCCTGGCTTGGTGATGGACAAGATGTTGGCTGACACAGTGAAACAAGCCTCCTGCCAGGAAACTGATTCCTGCTCCTGCCCTTGAAGTGGCCTGCAGGCCTCACATTGCTCCCACCCAGAGATGAAGGCCCCGGCCTGGCTCCTCACAGGTTTGTTCCTGCCCTGGCCTCTGGCACATGCTGTCCTCACATGAGGGACACACCGCACTCCTGTCTGCTCAGTCTGATGGCACACATATGGTTGCACATCAGTATCACCTGGGAACAAATACACTGATGCCTGGGCCCCAACCCTGAACAATGAAATCAGAATCCCTGGGGGTGGGGCCTGGGACCCTAGACTCCCCAAATGATTCTAATGTACAGCCAGGGTTGAGCCACTGGATCATTCCTACCCATCTAGAGGACCTAGCTGAAGTCCCATTCCTCCAGGAAGCCTTCCTGACTTACCTCATGTGGGTGACCTTCCTCCTCTAAACACCTGTGGGCCATATGAGGAGCATGTCACTGGGCACTGATGACAGCCTGCTTTGTATCAGATGGTAGGAAGCAGAATCCAGGCTCTGCCCCTCGCTGACTGTATATCCTTAGTCAAGTTACCTAACCTCTCTGAGACTCGGTTTCCTCATCTGCAAAATGGGCATTAATAATTCCTACCTCACAGGCTGATATAAGATGCATCTACTGACCCATACCAACCTCAAGTCCACCCCTACCCCATGGTTCTTCCATTTCCAAAACCACAGGGTCCCACAAGCCCAGGGTGAACCAGTTCCTAGGGATCTCCATCCCTGTCTCCACTCACTGTCACTCCTCTCCTGAGTCTCCAAGTGTGAGCTTGCAGGTGGTCGTGAGAAAAACAAAGGGCAAAAAACCATCCTGCAGGGCCCTCCTCTGCCCCTAAGAGGAGCTCCCTCCTTAGGATCCTTTCTAGCAGGGGCAGAGCTTGCCCTAGCTATGGGCTGGCAGGGGGCATAAGTGGAAATCTGTGCAGAGCTTTCACTGTTCAGAAAGCACTTCTACAAGTACGTGGTCCTTGTGAGATGGGCTCTTCTCCCCATCTGCCAGGTGACATGCCCAAGATCACGGTTAGCAAGTTCTAGGGCTAGCGTTGAGAGAATATCAAGGAATTGGAAACAATAGAAATGTCCAAAACAGGGACATGGTTACATTCATTAGAGTTCATCATATTGCGGATACTCTGCAAATGTTCAAGTCATGTCTTCAAATAACTTTAATAGGATGAGGAAAAGTTCATAATAGATTAAATGAAAAAAGCAGGACATAGAGTTTGATCTCTACTTGTGATATAGTTGTATTTATTGGCAAATATAAATTGCATATATATTTTGCATATATATTTGCAATAATACCAAAAATCTCTAAGTTGCTCCTGGTCCTCCCTATCGGTCCCCTTCTCCCAGCCCCACCCTCCCCAGGTCCCCAGCATGCAGGTGAATGAGAGACACGAGCTGCCCAGGAGCCTGTTCTGGGACCTGGTCTGTGAATGCCACTTCAGGACCGAGGGGAAGAATCACAGTATTGCCAGAGGGTAGTGTTTATAAAGTTTTTATTTTCCATTTTCTTAAAAATAACATTTGATTTCCTTTATGCATGTGTGGAGTGTACTGTTTCCTTAGGCTGAGTAATAGGCAGATAAGACAACACGAGGCAGGGTCCCCAAGTGGAGGCAGGGGATCAGGGGGCAGGGTGGGGCCACAGGGAAAGGGAGAGGGTGGGGTGGTCCATGGGACGCTTGAGTGCCCATCAATGCACACACACGGTCTAACACTTTGTTTTTCGATTTTTTTAAAAGACATCTAAAATTACTGAGAGATACGATTTCAGCACTTAAGTATACAGACGGAAATCCAAGCACTTGAACACAATTCTTAACTCTAAGCTCAGTTATTGCACATGACACAGTTTAAGTAGCTTCAGGCTATAAAGCAGTTTGCTCTGCTTGGGACTTCCTCGGGATGTCTCGAGTCCCCTTTTGCACCCCTAGTGGCTCTTCCCTTTGACCCCTGCCAGCCGCAGCCTCATGATGAAGCCAGGTGTCAGTGGATTAGCCATTCATTCTCCCCAAGGGCGAGGGTGAGGCTTTGGTGAAATGGAGGTTCCATGCTGATCCCAATGGACCCACCCACTCAGAGGTGAACTGGAAGCAGATGAAGCTCATGGAAGGCTGAGTGGGTGGCCTGCCCACTAAAACTAGACAGGCTGGCATGAGGAAAGAAGGGTGACCACGGACCCCATATGCTCACAGCCCAGTGGGACAACAGGGGGTGGTCATGATACCCCACCACACTCTCACCCACTTCACCTCCCTCCCCTCCCTCCTGAGATCCACACCACGCCTCCTCCCCCACCACCCTGGACCCTCTTTGAGTGGTCCCTCAAGGCACATTTGTTCTTTCCAGCTCCAACCTACCCCATCTCAGACATACCCCTCTCCCAGCACCCATGGGCTAGGAGGTCTTGGGCAGCTCCAGGGCCCACAAGAAACTCTTCTTTGAAAATTGTGGTTGAGATCTTTTCAACGCAGTCCTAATTCCACTGCCTGCGTGAGCCAGGGGAGTGGGGACAGGATGGACAGAGGACAGCCAAGTAGAGGGGCATGGGAGGGGCCAGGTGGTGGACAGCTTGGACCAGGGCATGAATGCAAGGGGCTGAGGAAGGACCACCCTGCAACCCTGCTCACAAGGAACCCTGCAGCTCGCCTGATGAGAAGTCACTGGAGGCCTGCAGCCCACTGGGAACAAGCTGTTTGTCCAGCTTTGGGGGGCCTCAGTCTCAGAGAGTGGGGTGAAGAGCAGTGTAGGGGCTTCAGAGACAGGGCGAGGCTGGGCGCCTTTTGCTTTCTTTCTACAACATATTTACAAGGTCATAAAAACGTGCACAACCAGAAGACCCAGAGACACAGAGAGCGCATATGACCCCCAACCAGAGAGGAGGGTAACAGTGAGAGGGGAAGGGCGCCCTTCCTCCCCCTGCCTTCCCACCCAGGATGCCCCAGCATCCTCAACAGCCGCCCCTGGGAGGACATTCCAGAAGTCCGAGCTGGGGCAGAGGGAAGAGACAGGCAGACCTCAATCCCAGCGAGAGCAGGAGTTTCAAGTAGCTCGAGTGAGAAGCGGCTGCTCAGGGAGCAGAGGGCTGATGTGAACAACATTTCCCTGAACTGAACTGAGCTGGGACCAGAGGGAGGAGGTGGGAGGACAGGGAAGGGGGGAGCAGGGACGTGGGACGTGGGGGACCTGGAACAGCGAGACACCCGAATGGTCAGAACTGCGCTGCAGAATGAGAAGCGGTTTTAGGGGTTAACTGGAGTTTCATTATTTCCCCCAAAATAAGACTTGGAAGAGGCGGATTCCAGAGTGGAGTAAAGGGGCAGACTGGGTGAGGGTCTTCCACAGAGTCCAACAGATGCAGCGGATGCTGACGCTGGGAGAGCCAGGCCAGAGCCTTGCACAGGGAACCTACCAGGTAGACCCTTCGCCCCGCCACCCACCCAGCACACAGGGTGCCCCTCCTCTCATCCCAGGCCCCAAGGGATGGCCCCTAGTCTCACACAAAGTGCACACACGTCCACACACACACACACACACACACTTACACTCTCTCTCACATACACGCACACACTCACTGCCCTCACCACGCACCGAAGGGCATCAGAGGCCCAAGTCTGGGTAAGAAATTCTTTACCGGGGGTGTTAGGGATTTGTTTCAGCAGGGAGAACTGGGCAGGTGGGCGGGGAGGGCACCTTCTCACCCACCCTAGCTCCCACCTGGTAAAGAGATTTGGGGGAACAGTGAGCCGTGGCGTCAGGGCCTGGCTGTCTCAGTCCCTCCCCTCTGACTTTTCACAACTCCAGGAGACTTACTTCAGAGCTTGGAGAAGCCCTCCCCTAGAGCAGCCTTAGGGACCCTCAGAGGGGACAAAGAAAATCCTGGTGCTGAGAAGAATGGGGCTGGAAATGGCTCAGGCACAGAAGTGCCTCTCCCTTGGGGCAGCGAGATGGGACAAGGTCATGTTGCAGGTCTCTACTGCTCCTCCTTCCCAGGGGCTCAGGAACAACCCTTCCTATTGGTCTGTGTGGGAGGGGAGCATTTATTGAGGGTTCAGGGAGGAGGTGGGTGCACACAGACACCCTGGCAGGCTCCCAAAGTGGACCAGGGGACCACAGCAAGGGGACAGCGGCAGGGGTGGCACCCACACGGCCAGGCAGAGCTCACTTACATAACAACCGCCATGGCCTCCAACGGAATGGCCCCCACCTGAGAGCCATAGAAAGAGGCTGGACTGTTCTGGGTCTTGCCTTGCGGCTGGCTGCCCTGTCCCTGCTCCTAAGAGCTCTACCTGGATTTGCAACAACAGCCCCTCCCTGCCAGCCAGCCCCTCCCGCTCCACGCCCCCCTCCCCCCAGGCAGCGTGGCAAGGCCTTCCCCACCCCTGCTTCTCAGCTTGTGCCCCCAGCTCCCTCTTGGCCACCCCAGTCACAATGGCTTGGGTTAGGAGCATTTCTCTAGTGCTGGGGAGCCCTGCAAAGGGAGAGGGCTTGCTGTGCCGGGCGTCCCGGCCCATCTCATCTGAGGCTTGTGGGGCTGTCCCAGCCAAACTGGCCGAGCTTTGGGGAGACCCCCGGCCAGCAGACAGCTCCTTGCCCTTCCTCCCTTCCACAGCGGGGACAGGCCAGCAGGCCAGAGCTTGACCCCAGAAGGGGAGGGAAAAGGGCAGGCAGGGCAGGAGTCAGGGCCGGCTGAGGGGAAGGTGGCCAGTCAGGACGCGGGTGCCAGGGCAGGCCTGGACGGGCTGGGGGGCGGCAGGCGGGCATCTCATTTCATCAACTGCGACCTTCCAGTGGGTATATGTATGCGAACGGTGTATTTTAAAACCAACAACAGAGGGAATGAAACAACTGCAAGGAGGCCTAAGGGGTCTTTGGGTGACTCACTCTGCGGGACAGCGTGGACGGGGGACACGTCCGTCAGCGCATGCTGCACACACACACGCACGCACACGCACACAGGCACCCTCGCCGGGCGCCGGGCACTCACACCGCCAGCCTGTGGAGCCAGGTCCTCCCGCTGTCTTTTCCGGATCCGTTCGTAAGCTGCCCGCTTCTGTCCAGGTCTCCGCCGGCCTGTCCCCGCCACGGCCGCGAGGGCCGCCTACCAGATGTAGCCTCCGTCGTCGGCCTCGCCGGCCTCGCCCTCCTCCTCCTCGGCCTCCTCTCCCGCGTCCTCCGTCTCCTTCTCCTCCTCGTCTTCCCAGCCGACGCCGCTCCCAAAGTCCCCCGAGAAGCCCACGATGTCATCTGTGAGGCCAATAAGCCAGGGCCCGGTTAGGGACCCGCGGGCCGCGTCTCCCCACTGCCCGGCGCGCGAGGCCCCACGCGGGCCCCCCAGGCGCGGGGCAGAGCCCCCGGCCCTCACCGCAGTCGGGGCTCCCATTCGTGCGGGTGCCGGTCAGCTCCAGGCCCAGCTGGTCCACACACCAGCAGTCGCCACTGCTCTGGTCACACTGCATCTTCCGGTAGTAGCCGTCCTCGTCGCAGCTCGGGATGAAGACTCCTGGGGGGCCAAGAGGGGGCCCTGGAGCCTGGGACTCAGGCAGGGGTCCAGCCCCCACCAGCCCAGGTACCGACCACCCGACAAGCCCAGATGCCCATGTTTCTTCCAGCTCCACTGACCAGAGATGAGAAACCCCGCCTCTCTCAGCAACCTGCTCGGGCCCCTCGACGGCTCCAGTCCACCTCCGCCCCCTCCTCGACTCCGTGCCCCAGTCTCATAGGTTGGCCGGTCTGATGTCCTCATGCTCAGTGCCCTCCACCCCAAGGGGCTCCTCCATCCTGTCTGTCCCCCGCTGGCCATGCCCACACTTCTCTCAGCCCCTGTCACTCTGACCTGCCTTCAGGGCCCACCCACGTTCCCTCAGGCTACGGAGCTGCTTGCTGCTCCTCTGTCCACTCAACAGACATCTTCTGAGACCACCCACTTAGGGGGCTAAGACACACATAGAAATAATGATACCAGGCACCACAGGATGGGTGCCCGAAGGCCCAGCAAGCTTGGAACACACACTGGAGAGGACTGTGGTGGCTTCCTGCTGTAAGTGGCGCTGAAGTCCACCCGAGGCCACGGGCTTTTGGTCAATATGGGTTTGCGGCATGGTTCCAGTGTTCGTTGTCACATGTACTGGTCTCACCAGCCCAGCTCAATGCCAAGCTGCTCTCAAGGAGCTAGGAGGCCCTACGTGATCTGTTTCTCAGACTTCTGTCACCTCAGCCACCACACTCCAACCACATGGGACCTTTCTTTCTGTTCCCCCAAAACCTCGAGCATTTTCCTGCCCTCAGCTCTGCGCTCGGCTGGCTCATCCGCATCCCTCAGGCCTCCCCTTGGAAGCCACAGCGCAGAGAGGCTGTTGCTGAGCCCCAGGTTGACTTATGCCCACCTGAACTCCCCCTCAGCACCCCACATACACCAGCCGCAGCAGGTGGGTGTGCCTCCTTGGTGTGTGCTGTGCCCCAGGTAGCCTGTGTGCTGTATGAGGCCAGTGACCGAGTCTGTGGCTGCCCATCAGTTCTGACCTGGGCGGGCTCCCAGGTACTCACTCACAGTAGTGTCTGCTGTGGGGGGCTGGGGGTGGGGGAGGGGGCTCACTCAAGCTCTGCACTCACCTTGCTGAAGTGAATAAAATGGAGGGTTCTAGGAGCCATTTATAAAAGGCCAACCTCCAGCTCCAACAGGGGTAGGCAAAAATTAGTGCTGCAAACACGCTCACTGGCTGGGAGACCCTGCCCCACCACACAGGTGAAAACTGGAAGGGAGCTTCCCTCTCCTGTCTTCCTAGGCCAGGTCTCCTCTGGGCTCAGCACCCTCCCTAACACCCAGGGACTGGGGCCTCTGGGTCTCAGAGGGACCCTGGGCAGTCCTCCCTGCCTCCTCCTCTGAGCCCAGCCCAGCGCTCACCTGGCTTCTTCTTGGCAGCCTCCTGGATCTGGATGCGCTCCAGCTCCACCAGGCAGGGGGGCTCTGCGGGGAGAGAAGCAGCCTCTGAGGGGGCCATCCCATGGGGCTGAGAGGATTCACTGTGCCCGCCCCGCCCCAAGGCTTAGAAACCCAGGCAGGGGCTCTGCAGGATGAAAACAGCCAGGCTCAGATCTAGAGCCACCCCACAGTGGTGGGGGGGATACACTGACCCCTATAATGTCCCCAAAATCAACACAGGGGTACCATGAGACCAAATACCCAGGCTCCAACTGGGGGAGGCCATTCATGGCTGTAGGGGAGGCTGAAGTCCCCAAGAAGCCAGGGCTCTCTGAGGGTGTGGGTGACGCATGGGGTGTGTAAATAGGAATCAAGAGGAGTGAGTGCACACGCTTCCCAGGGCAGAGGCCCCGGGCCAGCATAAGACAAAAGGGAATGTTAGTGAGAAGCCTGGAAATAACTGGCAGCCAAATCTAACTGGTCTGTGACCTTGAGAAGCTAGCCCTTCCAGGCCGGAGGCCTGGCTGATGGTAAAATGAGATCTGTTCCCAGGCTCCTGCCCAAGAAGGCTGGTATACAGAATCGGCGGCATGAGCTTCAGAGGCCTGGAGAGTAAAGGCAAGGGAGAGATGCAGACAGCAGGCCGGCTGGGCAGTTCGGGGCAATCGGACTGATCAAAAGACCTGGAGGCGGAGGGATTTGTCATGTACACCATGCTCTGCACCCAGATTTTCTCAGTTCATCCTCACAACAGTCTCTGAGGTGGGTATTGTTATCTCTTGATTCAAATGAAGACACCAAACCCAGAAAGGTTCAGTTACCTGCCCAGGGTCCCAAACCAGCACACAGTGGAGCCCTAGCAGAAGCCTGAGCCTCGGGCCACCGGTGCTATACTACTTTTACCCCAAGACCACCGAGGAGCCAGATAGGACACCAGGGCCTATCCCAGGGGCTGGGCCGGGCAGCTGACCGCTTGGGATTTCAATTTCCTCATCAATGACAGGTGCCACTTGGATTAGATGATCTCTAGCACATGTCTGGCTGTGATTCAGCAAATGACACAGTATCTTTAAGGCTAATGATCACCTACATAATCACATATTTGGGACAAATAACGTGAGATGCACCCAAAAGTGAAATCACAGAGAAGCCAAAGTTGCATTAGCTTCAGGGCCCTTCAGCCCCTTCCAAGACCCTCCAAGGGTCCCTAGAAATGTTACATTTATAGTTTTTAACACTTTTTTTAAGAAGGCCTCCAAAAGTTCACAAGCTTCAGGACCCACACAGTCTGGATCCACCTTAGAGTCTGCCAAGGAAGGGAGTTTGTGTTGGCTTCACTGAGAGAGTAGAGGAAGTGGGTGAGCTGGGAAAGTTCTGGGACCAGGTAGCTGACCAAGACAGAGCCACTCTTACTCCCAAAGAGAGTCTGGAGCAAGGGACAGAGCCCGAAAGGGCCAGGGGCCCCAGCCAGCAGCCACACTCACTTTCCCTCCAGAAGCAGAAGCACCACTCAGCAGTGGAGACTCGGCCATCCTTATAGGTGTCGCAGGAGTTGAAGAAAGGACGGATGCAGACCTCATACTTGTCCAGGTTGATGGCAGCCAGCTCCATCTGGTCCAGGAAGAGGTCAGCACTGGTGTCCAGCTTGGAGAACATCCAGCCAATGGAGTCCTTGCAGCTGGCCCCCAGGATCTTGTCCAGGCCTGGGGGGGAAGACCAAGGTTCTGATATGCTCAAGGTAAAGAGCTCCATCCATCCATCCATCCATCCATCCATCCATCCATCCATCCATCCATCCATCCCTCCCTCCCTCTACCTTTCCATCAGCCCCAGTTTCTGTCCAGGGTCAGATCCATCCCTCCTCCTCCACCTAGGACTGCACTTAAACCATTCAAAACCCTGTTTAAAAGCCCTTCAGAGAAAATAATTCCTTACCTTCCCTCGGCTACATTTCAAGGCTTAAGCTGCCCCCACCCATTTTAAGAAGTTCTTCCTATCAGCTAACCCAAATCCCTTCTGTCTGGGTGAAGCGCCTGATTCTGGGGTTCAGGCTCTTTTAGGGGATCAGAGTCTGGCAGGAGGGAGCACAAGGCGAGCTGGCCCCAGGGCACACCTGTCTCCCCATCTCCCTCCCGCCTCCCGGGCAGAGCAACTGGCTCCTGTACCACCGGCCGGGCTGGCTCCGCTGCTGGCTGAGCTGTTCTGCTTGGAGTTCTCGTGGAGGAGCTGGAACCAGTCCCGCAACCGATCCCCCAGGTCGGCCAGGTCCTGCCCCGTGCAGGTCTCTGCAGAACAGGGAGGGGTGGGGGGTGAAGGGGAGCGCAGCGGCAAGCACGATCTGAGCATGGGACCCTGTCTACAGGCCAGGAGGCGGGCAGCCATCAGGGCTGCCGTAGCAGGGGAGTTAGAAATTAGAGGCTCCCTCTCCCACTCTCTCCCATCTTCTTCCTCTCCCTCACTCCCTAGCACTAAACACACAGCACAGGCTCCCTGTGGCTGAGGCCCAGCCCTCGCGCTCTGTGTTAACCAGCCCCTCACCCCCCCAGGCCTGTCCTGGTTTTCACCACTTCCCCCTTGCTGCTCTGCAAACCTCTCTTACCATCCTGGAGCCCTGGCAGTGCGACCCACCCCACCCACCCCATCCTGGCTGCGGCCCAGCACTCATTACCTGGTCTGCTATCCGTGGTGGAGGTGGTGGCGATGGTGGCCTGCTCCGTGGGGCAGGGGCAGGGGCCCTCACATCTTACTGCCAGCTGCTTGCTGCTCAGGCAGGCCTGCTGCTCCAGCTTACACTGCACAAGACGAAAGGGCAGTGGGTGACGGGGCCTCACCCCAGGGGGCCCTGCAGCTGGGGGCACCTACATGGCAGCCACATCTGCCTTCTCCATTGCTGACAGGAGGACAGCGCCCGTGAACAGCCTGCCTGGTCCCTCTGGCGGCCACGGGTGCGCAGCGCAAAGGGCGGCAGGCCCAGGAAGGGGGCTCTAGCAGTCAAAGGCACCTCTGGACCCACTGTGCACCAGCCTGCCCTCCGCACATTCATCTCTCTCCTCATTCTCTCACCCCCAGCCACCCACCGCCCTGTTTAGCTACTGCCCACCCCACCTTGCCCTCGTGGTCTCTCCTCCCGCTCACCACAGTCCCTTGGTCCCTGGGTCACTGGCTGCTGGCCCCTCCCTCGATGGCCTTGCCATAGTCACATCCATGGGCTTTGCTCAGCTCTTTTGACAACAAACAGCTACCAGCTATTGAACATCTGCTGATTCCTGGGCCTTCGCTAAAACCACTCGCTGCAGCTGTGAGCTAAAGCCAGCTGCTGAGGGGGCGCATCCGTTCCTTGCCCTTAAAGCATTCCTTGTCCTTAAAGCGTTTCCCCCTGGTGGCGTCCGGTTTCTCCCTGCGGGGTGACCACTAATGAGAGGCGGGCCCTGGCACTGTTACAGCATTATCTCGCTTGGTCCCTTCAGCCCTGCAAGGGAGGAATTGGGAGGAATTGGATTTCTCATGCTCAGCAGAGAACATGGAAGCTCAGAGAGGCCCAGGGACCTGCCGGAGGCCACAGGACTGGGATGGAAGCCAGACCTCCTGATGCCTTCTACCTCCCCACAGGACAGTGCCACGACCCTTAGACCACAGCTACCTGCCCAAACCTCGCTGTGCCCATGGGAGTGCAACACAGCACCTCCCCCTATTCCTGTGCGCCCTCCAGCAGCCCCACCTGTCTCCTTTGTATCGTTCCGGCCTCTGGCCTCTGTGCAGCTCCTGGCCCCAGCCTCTAGTTTTATTCTCTCTCCCCTCCCTCCCTTAAATGGGTGACTTCATCTCCTTCCAAGCTTCATTCATCACCCAAGGGGGGGAGGTTGACCGGTTCTTAAACCTGCATGTCACTCCCAAAGGGTTCTTAAGCCCTAGACCCCAATCCAAGCCAACAGTCAGTGCCCTCCAAACCCCAGCTCCTCATTGCTGGCAGAAGCATTCACGATTAGCACCTGCACTTCCATGGCATTTTAATGTTTATAAAATACTTTCACAAATATTGTATCATCGAATCCTCACAAAAATCCCATGAGGTGGGAATTCCTTGCAATCACTGCTACTTCCCACATCGTCACCTCATGGGAGGTATTTCCTCCTGCCCTAGAACGCCCAGCACTTGCTGGTGACCACCACCCCCTCCAGCAGAATCTGCCCTCCACCCCCAGTCACTGGACAACAGAGCCCCTTCCCTCCACTGCCCTCGGGGCTTTCAGGAGGCCCTTCCTCCTTTGTTCTAACTTGCAGTTCCCTGCCCACCTGCCTCTTCCACGCCCCAGCCCCTCTCTGCACCTGCCTGAGATTAGGGCCAGTGTCTGGTGCAAACTCTCAGGTAGCCACAGCCCAAGGCTCAGGTATCCCTACTCTGACTGGCTACACTGACTGCACTGCCGAGAGCCCTGCTGGCCCCCATCAGCCCTGGGGTCCCTTAGGAGGCCCTGCTGGCTATTTAGTCCTCTCTGAACCATGCGGCCTCAGGCACGCCCACCCCCACCCCACCAGGGCCACGGTTCCTCACCACAGAGCTGTAAGTGTGGCCGTCAGAGCCGCAGACGGAGGCAAGATGGGCCATGTGGCAGGGCTTGCAGGCGGTATCTTTGTTTGCATGGAGTTTCAGGGCAGGCTGCTTGACCCTACAGGAGGAGAGGGGTGGGGAAGGCACAAGGACAGAGGTAAAAATGAGAGAGGGACAGGGAAAGGGAAGGTTCAGGAGACCGGTTCCAACAAGAAGCTGGTCCTGGCAATTGTAGTAGACGCAGCCGTCTCCCTGGCCCTGCCACCCTCCATCACCTCCAGCCAGACCCTCCTGCTACTCATATGGGAGGAACCAACTGGGCAGGGTATAGATTCCAGCTTCCCCTTTGCTGGGGTTACTGAGTCAGCAGGGCCTTCAGGCAGCAATTCCAGACTGTAAGATGTGAAAGGAGTCACACTTTGCTTAGGGGGTCAGACCAAGCCAGAGGCTGCAAACTGATGGCTCTCAGGCCTTATCTGCCCTAAGGCTCATTTTGTTTAGCCACCAAAGGTCTTTTTTTTAATTGAGTTATATACAAAATAGAAGAGTTCACATAAAAGTCTGGGTTCCTGGCCTTTCTTGGTAAAATGAAAGGTGTGGCAGGCCTGGCCCCACCTTCCCACACAGCCCCAATCAGCCAGTGCCCCTGCCACAGGGCCTGGGCTCACAGAGTGGTCCATCACTGCACCCTCTTCACAAATTTACACTACCTGCTGGGCCCCTGCAGGCATCTAACACTGTAACCCCAAGTCTCTGGTCTCCAATTCTAAGATTCAGGAAAAGAGGGGAGGCAACTGGGACCTTTTCTGGGCATCCTGGCACCTGGCAGAGTTTTGTCCTTGGAATAGAGTTAAGGCCTCAAATGCCCCTCATCCCTTCCTCTCCTCTGCAAGCCTCAGAAGCTAGAACCTGAAATGTCTCATGAAGTCTTTGCATGTCAGAGCTGGAAGGAACCTCAAACAATCTGGGCCAACCTATCTGTCTCACAGATACAGACACCAAGGCCCAGAGATGAGTCATGACTTTCCCACACGTCTGGTGATTGATCTCTCCCAGTGTGGTGACTTTAAATTTGTCCACAAATTCTCTGACACTCCTTCCTTCAAAAGATGGAGCTGAATTCCCCTTCTCTGGAGAGTGACAGTACTTATGACTCGCTCCTAACAAATAGAAGTGGCAGGTGTAACGATGTATGATTTCTGAGGCTAGGTCATAAATGACATGTGGCTTCCTCCTTGCTCGCTCTCTCCCTCAGATGACTGGCTTTGGGGGAAGCCAGTTGCCATGTTGTGAGGACATTCAAGTTCCCTATGGACAGGTCCACATGACTAGGAACAGCTGTGTCAGGAGCTTGGGGGTGAATCCTCCAGCCCCAGTCCAGCCTTCAGATGATGCAGCCCCAGCCAACATCTTGGTTGTAACCTCATGAGGGACCCTGAGAGAGAACCATTGGACAGAACCAGATTCCTGACCCTCATAAAATGTGACCTAACACACATTTGTTGTCTTAAGACACTAAGTTTTGAGGTAGTTTGTTTCACAGCAATAGGTACGTGATACACAGGAGAGGTTCAATTAAGCCCTTGCTCTTAAAGCAAACCCTCTCCAGGGCTCTCACCTCCCCAGACCCCTCACCTGTGCTCCAGCTTCTTGCGGCTGATGCACATGGCCCGCTGGAAACCCTGGGCGATGCACACCTTGTGACGGCTGCACTTCACCTTCTGGCAGGGGTCCTTGGTAGTGTCCAGGGCTGCAGGGACACATGACCAGAACTCAGGTCAGCTGGGAATCAGTGCCAGAGATTCCAGGAGCCCCCAGCCCCACTGAGCTCAGAAGCCCCTGTCTCCAGCAGCTCTTGATAACCAGAGCTCCTCAGCTCCTTGGCTGCCCAAGGAGCCCCCAAGGCCAGGGTCAGGACTTGCCCTCTGGCCTCAAGTCTTCCTGGGTGTCAGTCACCTTCCCCAACCTGGGAGGGCATGTTACCTTCATCTCCTCGCTGATTGTCCTCCCAGCTCTTGATGTAATCGTCCTAGGAAAGGACAGAGGGGGTGAGGAGAAGGGAAGGGCTAAGATTCGCATCTCAGAGCGGAGGTTCAACTCCGGGGCAGGGAGAGGACACCACTGGCCACTCCTTGCACACATAAATTGTCACTATCTTGGTGGCTGCCCAGATGACCCCTGTCCACCCAGGCCCTGCCAACTGCCTCCCCCAGACCTCTATCCCCCTAAACACATGTCCAGAATCCCTGCCAGCTTCTCCCATAAACGCATCCCACCCCCACCCCCAGCCCATCCCACATTGGACGCTACAGGGAAGAAGTCAGGGCGAGGGTGCTAAGAGAGAGGAGGGGAGAGTGGAGTATGTGGCTGCAGAGAGACCGTATGCAGGGGGGCCCCAGGCAGCACTCACCTCCACCTCCTGGGGATCAGGAAGCAGCACCGTCCACAACAGATGAAGCAGGAGGAGAGAGGGAGAGAGGGAGATTTCAGTGTGAGGCCCACCCTCAGGCCATGAGATCCAAGGCTCCCCGGCCTCTTCACGTGGCTATGGGCACTGTGCAATGGCCTTTGATTGCTATGGTCCTCTGACACTTAGAACCTCTAATTGGAGGCCAGTATTCCTATGTCTTCACTTTGGACAGCTTAAGACCTGGGCCCACTTAGGGCCAGCCCCAGGAGCAGTGGGAATGAGGCCCATGGCATTGAAAGGGCGACATCTATCCCTCTCCTGCAGGCCCTAAAGCTGTTCCTAATGGCCCAGCCCTGTCCCCATCATTAGGACAGATGTCCGAGGGGCCCATACTACCTGAGAAAAGTGATTCTCACACCTATGCCTGTGTGTCCCAGAAACACCACTCTCTCTCTGTTAGGGCGCCTCCCTTGGCATCCCCTCCCTGACACTTGCCCACCATGTAAGTGAGACAGGAGGAGGACCCTCCCCCCCCCTTCTAGGCTGCACGGGAACTGTTTTATACTCAAGGTCTGACTTTTCTGCAGAGTTCAGATGGGGCACTGAGAGAAAGAGGGGCCACGGTCCCTCCAAATGTTGATGGTGTCCTCAGTCACCACAGTCTAGCTACAAATCCTCAGACATGAAGGATCCTGAAAAGGGCCTCTGAGGTCATCTGGCCCAGCTCCCTCTGTGTGCAGGAGAGGCCAGAAAGCCCAGAGATAGGAAATGACCTGCTTGCTCCAGGTCCCACCATCACAGAACCCAGGTCTCCTGACACCCAGCACCAACCTGTCTTTCTGGCTACAACACACAGTCTCCAAGACATAAGGCACATGGGAGATCACTTCCCACCCTGCTCTGACCACAAGGGTCCGCGGACACCAGAGTGGCAGGAGGCAGAGCAACTCCCACTCAGTCTGACTCACTGGCACGAAACTCCCAAGACATCTGGTTTCCCCACTTTCCTCTATGGGGTGGCGGCATTGCTGAAAACTGGCAACGGCTCCCAGGGTCTCCTGGCAGAAACTCTGCCGGGCAGGCAGAAGGAGGGCTCTCAGGACTGGAGGCTGGCAGTGCCAAGGAGCCAGCTGCTGGCCTCCTCTGGATGGAGGTAGAGGGGCAAGAGGAGCCACACACAACTGCCCACCTCACCCTGAGTCCCTCCACCCAAGGATCAGAGCTGTGCAGGGGTGAGTTGGGGTCAGGGTGGGAAGGGGCCAGATGTCTGTCAGGCCTGGGGAGAAGGGCATGGGGCTCCTGTATCACAGGGCAGCCACATGGGGGCAGCAATGAGCACAAAGGAGGGCATCCACACTGCTCTGGGGCCTCTGAAGTCTCCCCTGGAAGTTGACTGGCATCAGAGGAACAGGCAGGGGGACAAGGGCCTCAGCACCTCAGCCGTCTAGGCAGAGGCCAGAATGTGGCCAGGGCCGAGCAGGCAGCTGGGATCAGCACCCAGGTAGAGTGCCTGTGGTCAGGTGTGCACTGCACAGGTGTATGCAAGTATGCGTGCAGGTCCTCGTCTCAGCATGTGTGCATACGCATAATATGCATACACGTGTAAGCAACAGTAGGAACCAAGGACACTTCCAGGCAGCTCACCCAATGCCAGATGGCTTTTATGCAGGAACAAAGTAACAAAGCCCACTTCTACTAATAGCCTCCAGTGTTCACACTTGAGCACCAAGGCCTTTCCTCCCCTCCTTCCTCTCCCTCCCCTCCCTGGCTTGGTCTTCCTGACTCTTCCACAGAGAGAGGGTGAGGCAGGGAGGGGAAGGAAGGGAGGCAGGCAAGAAATCAGCTGACCTCTCCCTGGGAGGAGGGTCTGGCTTGCACCAGCTCTGCTCTCGGTCTTGCTTTCACGTGCACCTCTTTGTTCATATCCCTCTATGTCTCTCTCCCCTTTCACTCTGCCCATACCTGCTCCCACTCACATGTCCAAGCAGCCAAGTGTCCTGCTGTCCTTGAGCCCAGGAGCAGGCAGGAGAAAAGCCTCAAAAGGGGCTTCCAGAGAACTCGGCCTGGGAGGTCCCCTGGGCACTGAACAGACCAGCCCAGGCTCCAGGCTCCAGGCTCCAGGCTCCAGGCTCCAGGCTCCAGGCTCCAGGCTCCAGGCTCCAGGCTCAGGCACCCACCCAATTCTACAGGGCGAGACCTGAGCCCCCTTAAGTCCCTGGGCAAGCTTCTGAGGAGATTGAAGGGTAGGAAACTGAAGCACAATTTCCCTCATTTACTAGGGCCAAAGGAAGCCACCCCAGACCTGGCCCTTCCTCTCCAGGAACTTCTCAGGGTAGAAGGGTCCTCTCCTGGTATCCACTCCAACCAGATGGGAAATGGAGGCAGAGAGTGGCCAGGTGGCTCAGGCTGGAGTTACAAGGTTGGGGCAAAAGTAGGGACTGGCTTCCATCAAACTGGGGTCTTCCCAGCTGCTCCATCATTCCCTGGGAGGGGAGTGGACATGAGGCTGTGAAGAGGACAGGGGAAGTGGCTGGTGTGAGTCACCTGTCCCCAACCCACAAGAACCCACCTGCACCTGAACTGGAGTAGGGAGGGGACCTGTGTGTCAACCAAGGGCCCCCATGCCTGCTCATTCCCACACTCTCACCCTACCCACTGCCCTAACCTCCAACCAGGCTGGGAGCAGAAGCCTTTAGGACTCAGTACAAAGTGGGCTCCCGAAGGTCAAGGCCAAGAATTTGATTAGAAATCCAAGGAAAGTGGGGTGGAGGAAAAAGGAGCTTTGAAAAGGAGATTTCACCATCCAGCTCCTTTGTCAGAGCCCTGGTGGGGAGCTATCTCCACCCTCCCAACTCCTCCCCTGATTCAGCCTGCAGGGATTGAGTGCCTGCTGTATACCAGTGCTGTCCTGGTTCCGGCTAAGCTATCTCCACTGTGGTGGGTAGGGTGGAGGGAGGCCTGAGTGATTCTGGATCCCAGGACCCTCACTCCCAGGAGAATGGGAATAGTTGACCAGAGAGGAATGAGGAGGGGAGAGGGCTCTGGAGTCACACAGAAGCCCACTGCTCCCCTTGCCAGCTCACGCCAGGCAAGCACCCTGGCCTGTAGGAGCTCAGCACCTACCTTCTGGGACAACTCAGGAATTAAAGAAGATGGTGTCTGTGAGGTGCTTGGTGTCCAAGCACTCAGCAAATAGAAGTCATCAGAGCAGCAGAAGAGAGCATGAGCTCTGTGCAGAGGAAACGGTGGGGAATGAGAAAATAGAAAGAGGCCACAATAGGAGCCCCTGGAGAGAAGGGAGGCACCAGGGGGACAGCAGAGACCAGTGTGATGTGAGGAGTCTCCCGCAAGGGGTGTCTGAGAAGGGGTAAAGAGGATGTCCTGTGGGCAGCATGGGGGCAGGGCCCAGGCACACACTGGGGGGGCCCCTCTGAGGTCGGATGTGGGCTGGCCCATCTATAAGCTGAAAAGGGGGTTTTTGTCAGCAAGTATGAATTACGCCTTCCCTGCGGCAGTGTCTGTTTATGGCACCCAAGTGGGCTCATTAGCAGTTGTGAGAAATGGTCTGATAAAGACAGATCTGTCCTGCTTCTGCTACTGTGGACTGTGTTTCCCCCAAGAAAGGGGAATCTGCTCTGGAGCTATGGCCAGGGCAGCAGGGAGATGGGTCACAGGCTGAGACCCAAAGTTCTGGGCAAAGGCCCAGCTTGTCTACTCTACCTGGTTATCTCACCTGGTTAGTTCACCCAGCCGTGCCCATCCCTGCACACAATGGTGCCCAGCACAGTGCAGGTGCATAGAAAACATTTGCTGCTTTTAAATGAAGTCCTCTCCAAATATTCCCCCATTACTGAGGCTCAGAGAGGCAGAGCAACTGGTCAAGGGTCACAAGACAGATGAGAAAGTGAGCTGGGACTCCCGGACTGGACCTGATGTGACCGACCCTACACCCTACCATACAGGTAGTGGGGTCTCTCATTGAGAGAGGAACAGAGTCTTGCACTGAAAAGGGGGCAGGGGGGTGGAGACTTTGGACCCAGAGTCTACTCTAAACTCGGCTCATTGTGTGGCCTCAGCAAGTCACTTCTCCTCTCGGGGTTGAGTCTCCTCTGTGCCGAGTGGGTACCTCTCGGCTGGCTGCACATGAGAGCCGCCGCAGAGCTCCTTAAGCCACCCGCTGCCCAAGCACCACCTGAGCCCGCTGCAGTCTCCTGGGTGCCGGCTCTGGAGAGCTCCGCTGGGGCTGGGCAGGGAGCGGGTGAGCCCCCGGCGCCAGCTCTCAGGTCTCAGGGCCTTTCTGCTCCGCATTGTCTGTCCAATGTTCTTATCTTCTGTGCTGTCTTCCCCTCGCGTGGGGCCTCGGGGTGAAAAAGAGCAGCTATTCGCTCCCTGGAAGGGTGCCTCACACAAAGCAGATGCTCACTGCCTGAGGAACAGGCCGACTCCCTGGAACTGTCTCCTGATTTCCAACTCAGGCCGCCTTCTTTGGAGCGCACAGCATTCCACCCCCTCCGACCTTGGACACCAAGCCCAAGAATCTGCCGGGTCCCCATCTCCCCCTCCTGTCCCCTCCACCTCCTGCACTCTAGCTCGCCTTCCTTCACCACAGCCTCCACTCCTACCGCACCAGCCCTGGAGGCATCCCCAGCAGTGTTTCCTCAGGGGTCTCTCCGCATCCTCCCACCCTCCACACTGCTGCAGCCACAAGGATCTTTCTAGAACACGATTCCGATCATGTCTCTCCCTCCTTAAAAAATCCCTCACTGAATATACACTATGTTCTCATTCTGAAAAAAAAAAGTTTTAACAGGTGAGTAGGTAAAAAGAATTCGTACCAAAATGTTAACAGTGGTTTCTTCTGGGGGTAGGAATAAAAGAATTTGTGCATCTTTCTGCCTTTTTCCAAGTTTCCAAATTTTCTACAATGTGAACATGTATTACTTTTTTAATTAAGGGGGAACAACCATAAATCTATTTAAAACCCTCACTGGTTCCCTGTCACCTACAGAAGGAGGTCCATCTTCCCAGCCCACATCCTTCCAGTGGCTGCTCCGGCGAGGCCACACCTTGGCAGAGCCTGCTTCCCTACCTGGACCGTGTGTTCGCATCCCCCCCAAGATCTTCTATTCACCTTTTAAAACGCGGCTCAGTCATCATCTTCCCTGACCTGCCCCATATCCAGTTTCCTTCAGGTTGAAGGCTCCTGGTAGTTTATTATTCCTCCGGTTACACTGAGCGGTATGGTTACTTCTGCCCTATGGAGATGGCCAGTGCCTTGAGGGAAAAGCCCATATAAAGCTCATCTGCGTATGCCCAGCACACAGCACATAGTAAAAATACTACTAAGAACAGCTAAGATCTTTTCAGCAATTACCATGTAGGGGGCACGGTACTAAGCTCTGTACATTCGTTGGCTTGTTTACTCTTCACAACCCTAAGAGAAAATTACCACCATTATCCCCATTTCTCAGGTGACAAAATCGAGGTGTGGAGAGGTTAAGGGACTGATTAAGGATCGCACATCACTCGCAGAGCCAAAGCGTACTGGTAGCCGCAGGACTGATTCCAGAATCTGTGCCCCTAAACAGGACTCGGCAGGGCTCCAGATGAGTTAGCAGGTGAAGCAAGTCCCAGGCTTAAGGCTGGGCCCAGGAGGCCCGATCCCAGCCCCTGGTGGTTTCTCCCATGACACCAGCTCCGCTTCAACCCCCAGGCAGGGAGTCCTGCAGCCAGAGAGGGGGGACTGGCAGTGGTGGGGGAAGACACCTGGGGGCCCCCCTTCTCCAACACTTTCCAGAAACCCTCACATGCCCCTGGTTCAGCTAGTTTGGAGCTCACCCATCTCCTGCTTTGATCTCTGCAGCTCAGTTCAGTTGCCATGGAGACGGAACCCACCGTGCCAAGCTGGGGGAGAGATGGTGAGTGCGCAGGCCTAGCCTGGCTTAGGGGCACATGCTGGGTGTTTCCAAGCGCTGTTTACTTCCTGTCATTTTAATTAGCACCCAAATCACCCGCTCACTTCACAGCTTGAATTAACCCAATCTCTCCCAGCCTCTCCATCTGGTGGAGAGGAGGAGACACAGCAGGAAATGGAGCAAAGGAAGAACAGTTCCCCCAAGGCTCTGACTTATTGGGCTAAAACCCACAGGGCAAATCTCCTCCTGCCTCCCTGCTGCAGTGTGACCGGGAGACTGGCCGCCCACATGCACTCGGGGCGCTGGGCTGCAGCCTGGCCTGGCCTCTGCGTGCCAGTGAGCCCGCAGGCTACAAGGCCTGCCCTCTCCAGACCCCACCTCCTGGTCTGTGAATGAGGCGACGCCCTCGCCTTCCTCCCTGAGTTTTGGACGGACCCAGTGCGATAACGTCTCAGAGGACTTTGTAAACTAGGAAGCTGGGTACTTTCAAAAGCCACAAAAGAAGACCGCTGAAGCTCGGTTCTTTGGCACTCAAGACGGGCTGGGGAGGGGTGGGCAAGATGTACGGTTGGGTCTCATGGTCACAATGGGCCTCAAATACAGATTTTTTTTTTTAATTATTGAATTAATTGGGGTGACACTCGTTAATAAAATTATATAGGTTTCAAGCATACATTTCTATGACACATCACCTGTACACTGTATTGTGTGTTCACCACCCCAGGTGGAGTCTCCTTCCGTCACCCTTTATCCCCCCTGTGCCCTCTCCCACCCACCCCACCCCTTTTCAAGTACAGCTTTTGATGTTGTCTCTAAGTGAGGCTCAGCAGCCAGAGGCACATGGATGGGACCAAGAGATGCTCATCCTGAGACTAAATAGCCGCAACTTTTGTAACCCTGTTATGGCATTTCTTCATTTTTTAACAGACCGAGAACCTCTCCCACGGTAAGGCCCGGCCTCTCTCACCCTCTGGAGGGCCTGGCCTGGCATTATTTCTGCCTCTTTCCTCAGCTGAGGGAGCCTGGGAAGGAGCCCAGTCCGCGGAGAAGGCCGGGAGTGGGAGCCTCCCGCTGCTCCCAGCCCACAGCCAGAGGGAGCGCCCCGGATGGGCGGAGGGGCCCGGGGGCGGCCTGGGCTCCTTCTCAGCTAAGGACTGACGCCCCCATCACAGGCTGGCAGGGGGCATCTCGAAGAGGCAGTGCCCTCCGTGTGGAGAGGGCGGGACGGCAGTCATTGGATATTTGCTCCTCTCTCAGAGGGAGCGGCAGAGGCTGTTAGGCCTGGACAGAGGAAGACAGGGATCTGGCAGACTCCCTGCCTCCCATCTCCCCTCCCCGGAGGAATTTCCTGGCGGCCACAGAGGTGCAGGTCACTCCCTGCATGCCAGGAGCTCTACCTGACCTCCAGTGTGCCCGCACCAACGCCCTCCCCAGACTCCCCCGGCCTGCCCTCTCCCGCTAACCCAGGGGCATCTGGGGTCACTCCCCACGCCTTGGGTTTCTGCTCCAGGCTTCAAACAGGGGAGCTGCCTTGGGACCCCCATTTTCCTTCTGGAACATGAGATGGGGGCAGGGTTTCAGTCCCAGGGATCTCTGAGGAACAGCCTGAGACTGGAACTGAGGAAACATAGACATGGTATGGTGGGACATGACATGGAGATGGGTTCTCGGGTACCTGCCCCTCTCTGAGTCTATTTCTCCGCCTATAAAATGTGGGGGCTTAGTGCTTCATGCTTAATGCAGCTGAGGCTCCATGGTTCTGCTCCCCTAGCTCTTCTGGAATGACAGCTTTGAGAAGAGAGGAAAGGAGTCTGAATGAGTTCAGGCTCTTATATGTTGTCAACCTATGCAAGGGAACAAGGGACCAGGGAAGGAGCCAGAAGGTTTCACCCAGGCAGAAGTGAGACACCTGCCAGTCCTAGCCTGGCCTGGCCTTCCTCCTGAGTGCAGCCTTGACCTCCTCTCGGGTGTCTGGGAGAGAGTGGGAAGGGCAGGGTGCCTGCCTCGGGCATCCTGTTCCCCATGAGGGAGCACAGGTCTGATGGGTGGCTGGCCTGCTCTGTGGGCGTACTGAGGTTGGGGGTGGAGGGCTCTGAGCCCCCACTCCCCAGAACAAAGGGGGAGCTGGCAGCAGTCAGGCCCAGACCCACAGGCACACAGGCTGGAGGACAGGGAGCCTGGGGGACAATCTTCCTTCGTGGTGTCATTCACTCCCTGATACTACAGGTGAATCTTTGGAGAATCAGGGTGCTGGGGTTCTACTCGTGACTGTCCCAGAAAGAGGAAGAGATCTCCCCAAATAACCAGCATGGCTCAGTCCAGAGCCCCACCTCCCCCTGGGCCCTCTATTGCCTGAACCCACAGTGCTGCTGTCTGAAGAGGACAGGGAGGGGCTTGGATGAGGGTTAGTTGAGGTCCCTTCTGGCTCTCACATTCCGCAGTGCAAACATTTATATTGAGCACCTACTGTGTACACAAACACCTAGTGCAGTGCTCTGAGAATGGGGCGGTGAGGTACACCCAGCAGCTATTCCCAGACCCTGTCCTCAGGGGTTTAACCTGGGAGGTATGTGACAAACACACATTAAAAATACCAGCAGGAGGACTCTTGAGATACAAGTCCACAGTGTGAGACCATGAGGCAGCACCAACATGTGCCAAGTGAGTTTATAGCCAATAAATACTGTAGGAACCCTGGGGAAGGAGCCACACCTCCAACTGAATGCTGGCTGGGTCTCAGGGGGTCAGAGGCTGTCCCATTTCAAGAACCACATCACCCTAGAGCCCTCAAGGCTAGACACAGTGGTGTCTAAGCTCTGTACCCAGGCCTATGCCGGGGCACACAGTCTCCTTGTTTACAATCCTAAGAAGACCCATGCTACACCTGCAATAAACATGCACAGAAGCCATATGGCCATCCCCAGCCTGGCGTCTGCCCCAAGATGCCATCAAGCCCCATTTCTTAGGTATCTCAGTCTCCGGCTAATATACACCCTGCCCTGATCTGCTCACGAATACTTCCTCAGGAGCAAGAGGAAAAATCCCTTCCCTAAACCCCAAGACTTGCTGCCCAGCTTGTGGCAGAGACGGGGTGGGCTGGGTGGGGTATGCCTGCGGGTGAAGGGGCTGTCAACGGGTTACAGTGCCATCTTCCTGGAGTCACAGAATGATGAAGGCTTAGTAGATTACTCTGTTTAGCCTGCTCATTAAACCAATGGGAAAATCAAGGGCCAAAAATGTGAAGTGGCTCCCCCAGGGCCACACAATTAGTTTTGTCTCTCACAGGGAAGACAAGCTGAGTGCCCTCCCTGGGTCTTGGGGCGCGGGGAGCTCCCCCAGGCAGCCCCCTGGCCGTCTGGAGAATGGGAGGGTGGTGCTGGCTTGCTATCCAATTCAGACTAGCTGCAAGGCGAGAGGAGCACGTGACACCCTCTCCAGGCAGAGGGCTCTTCTCTCCCTCTCTTCCCAAGGCTTGGAGCCCTGCCGGGTGTTCAAGAGTCCCTCACCACGGTGACACCACTCTTCAATGTGAGAGAGGATTCAAAACCAGGGTGGAGCAGGAGGTTAGGGGAGGACCCCAGTTATGGAATCCATTCTGACCCAGTTTTGGGTTCTTCTCACACCCACACTGATCCACAAACATCTGTGCAGTTTATCCCCACACTGGCACTGGTTAGGGGTGGGGGGCGGGGTGGGGATACAGAAGCACCCTTGTGGCTAAAACTTGCTACTGACCTGCTTGGTGATCATAAAAACATGGGAATCTCGAGTAGCCAGCAGGTGATATTTCCCTGGGCCAGAGCCCAGGATCACAGCGAAGCCCTGGCATCTGACAGGTGCTTAGATCTGCATTGAATGGGTGAGTTAGTGAACACAAATCAACATCTTTCTCATGGAGACTGAGGCGTGCGCCAGCCCCAGAAATGACGATCCGTTTGGTAGTTTCTCGGTGGGGCTGGAGAGTATCGCCTGAAATGGATGCCCTCAGGCCTCTGACAAAATGCCTTCGTGTTTATGCATTCTTTTCAGTCTCCTCACCTAAAACTGAAGCTCAGAGAGGTTATGGGATGTACCTGGCATCATGCCCAGCCAGTGGCAGAGCCAGAACCTGAACCCAGGCCAGAGCTCTCCAAGCACCCTGTACTCCCGCCTCTCCTAGGCGAGGAGCTTCCTTAGGAGTGTCCCTAGGCCAGAGGTTGGGAGCAGGTGGGGGCCTTTGGCCCACCTCCTTAGGAGGTGCTGCTCCTGCCCAAGGCATCCTTGAGACTCACGGACACAAGCCAGGTTAGACTGTTTTTTCAGGGTAGATTCTTCCTTCTCATTTTCACGAAAGGTTAGGCCTAGAGTTCCCTGAAAAGCAGCATTGAATTAGACAGCCTGGGTTCAAATGCCAGCTGTGCCACCTACTAGCTATTTGACCCTTGGGAAATTACTTAACTTCTTCATGCCTCCGTTTCTTCACCCACAAAGCAGGTGGACTATAAAGGAATCTTAACTATCTCACAAGCCGCTGAGGGCACAAGAGGCAATACATACCCAGTGCTTACGGCAGGGGACGGCAGGTGCAAGCGCGCACTGCAGTCAGTGGTCCAACTGTGTGCCTCCCGGGGGCCAAGCACACTGCTAGACACTCATAAAGGGCATTAAAAAATTTTTTTTAAAGAAAGGATGAGGGTGCTCTCTCTCTTTTTAAAAAAAAAATATATCTTTATTGATTTCAGAGAGAGGAAGGAAGAGGGAGAGAGATAGAAACATCGATGATGAGAAAGTCATTGATTGGCTGCCTCCTGCACGCCCTCGACTGGGGACTGAGCCCGCAACCCGGGCATGTGCCCTGACCGGGAATCGAACCATGATCTCCTGGATCCTAGGTCGATGCTCAACCGTTGAGCCACACCCGGCCGGGCGGCATTAAAATTTAATGGAAGTAGAGTGCAAAGTAGAGAAGAGTCAGGAAGAAAGAAAACAGTCAGTGCTGCCTAGCCAGGCCCTTGGAGCTGCTGGAAGAAGGCTGTGTAATGGGCCTGTCTCCTCTCAACGGTTCACTCTATCTCTGAGGCCCTGGACGCTTTGTTCCAAAGACCTGAAGTAAAATCCCACACTGTTCAGTGAGTCCGGGATGGTAGCACTGGGAAGCAGGGCTCCAAGGAACCCAGGCCTGCGCAGGGTCAGGCACAGCTAGATCACAATGTCCCTACCTCCCCTGACATGAAATTCCCTTCTCCCAGGCATTAGAAGAGATCTGCCCAGGCACAGGCTAAGAAAGCCCTGTGCCCACTGTAGGGGAGCATTACTCCACTGGTAAATCCTGCCTCCACCATAATCCTAGTGCTCAGAGAAAGAATGCCAAGCCAAAACGCCCCCCCACTAGCTCAGACCAACTCTGTGCTGGGACAACTGCCCGAGTTTTCCTCCTCTCCTTCGTTCTCCTGACCCCTTGGACACAATGCCCACAATCTTCCCCCTCAATTCAGTGAACACCTTTTAATGAGACATGTCCCTCTCCCACACTATCAACTCCTCCATCCCGTTTCCTAAGAATATTCCATTCTCCTGCTTGCCTCCCTTTCACCAAGGCAAACCAGGGACCCCACACTGTTTTGTGATTGATTATGAACAAGGTTCTGGTTGAATTTGACACACCTTAAAGGTTCAAAAGAAGAAACTCCTATCTCCCCTTTGAGGAGCCAAGAGGTATATTTTCAAGAACACTAGCCTGATGAAATGTATCCTAAGCCTGATGCTACTGTGCCCACCAGAAGGCCTTCAGCCCCTAGGTGGGAAGTGGGACCTCTACTAACGAAGGAGAGATGAGAAGTGTTGGTAGTGCTGGCAGAGCCCTCTGTACAGTCTGTGCACTGCACAATGCCAGGGGGCGCCATTCACACTGTGGCACCCTAAAGTTATGCAATGCAGTGGCTCTGAGCTAGCAGCTTCCTCCCTTTCTGCAAAAGCTGCCAACAGATCCCCAGAGCCTTCCTTGACCCTGTCCTCCTACAGCCAGAGCTACCCTTAAATGGGGCTTTAGAGGAAATCTGCCCTAAAAAAGCCTGAGGCCACCCAAATCAATACATGCCCTATAGCTTTCCATGAATCCTATGGGAGCAGGTCCTGCAGAATTTCAAATCTGGTGCCTGGGAGGAAGGGGGAAGTGGTTGGCACCAATACAGGGAGACAGGTGGGCAGCCCTGTGCCAGGGGTCAAGCAGCCAATCATTTATCCTCCCCCACAGAGTTGGCTATTGGAAGCAGGTGGAGGAAGGGAGGTGGGGAGGCATCTTTTATTTTTAAACCTTTACTGTTCTGATTAAGCATTTCTTTTCCCTCTGACCTTCACCATCACATTTTGGAAGATCAAACAGCCAGTGAGTCTGAGGGAGGCCTGGACCAGTGACACATGGATTCTGGATGGGCCAGCCTGCTGCGCGTCCCCCCCCCCACCTTGCCGCTGTGGCCAGCCTGCCTCCCAGGCAGCGACAGGAGACTGCAGCTAATTTGTGCTGGGCCTGCAGGGGCCGAGGAAAAGCCCTGGCTGGAGCTCCACTCTGCCTTGGCTAGACCAGCCCAGGGTGGGGCAAACCCCCCACTGTGGGGCCCAGGCCACTCTGCAGAGGACCTGGCAGCATGGGACTCCTTGTGATGAATTACAGCCCACCAGGATGACTTTGGAGAGAAAGTCACTTCTCTCACCATAACAAAAAGATCCCTATCTCTCGGCCTCTTCCCATCATTTGGCTGGATATCATATGAAGTTGTGTGTTTCAAACACATTTGTAAGGAACTTCTGGACGCATGCAATTTAAGGGAAGACATTAAGGTCACGGGGTGGCTTGTGTTGTTCTAGGTAGGTGCAACAAGGGCACCTGGGGGATGAGCAAGAACTGGGGTCGCAGAAGAGGGTTTCCGGGAACTGGCATCAAAGAGCACCCGGCGGCAGGGACCAGCAGTCCTCTCCTCGGGCCCATCCTCCACCTCGCCGCCCCCACTCCCGCCGCCTCCCCGGGGCCCAGCCACGCCCTCTGCCCTGCGCTCCGCGCTCTCACTTCCCCCTCTGGAAACACCGCCTCGGTTTCCCCTCTGATCTACAGGTGCCAGTAAACAAAGTGCTGCAGCGACGACGCCGGCTCGTCTGCAGCCACCTCTCCCCCCAACCCCGCTCCCCCCCCCAGCCCCGCGAAGTTCCCCTCAAGGTTAAGCCGGGTTCCCGCAGTGGTCGCAGAGGCTCCCCCAGACCCAGCTTCTCAAGCACACGGGGCTATGGAGTCTTTTCTCCGGATCGGAACCGCTCCCCCGGGTGGGGGTTGGGCTCCGCCGTGAAAGGTTGGTCCAGGAAAACCACCCTTCGTTTGAGCTCACACGGCTTGGGCACCCCAGACCTGGCTCTGGAGGCCACCCGGGGCGGCCTCGGTATTTTCACCGCCATCGCTCACCCCCCCCCCGCCCCCATCAGGGACACGCCTTTCACCATCTCGGCTTGGGATTGCTAGGACCCTCCCCAACCCCGAACTCAAAGCCCCGGCCACGGACCCTTGTCCCCCACTGGGCCCCCTCCCCCAAAGCCCAAGATGGGGGCGGAGGGCACTCGCGCATGAAGATGCTGTCTTCCCCGCCAGCCCCACCCAGGCCTGCCCCCTCTGCAGCGTCCACCCGGCTAGGTGCGGGCCTGGGGGCGACTCAAAAAAAAAGGGGGGGGTGCCAGGGGAGCAGGTCCGAAGCCCGGTGCAGCCAGGGCCTCCGCCCCGCCCGCCCTGCACCCCCCCTTCCCCTGCATCCCGCATCCCTCTCGGCACCCCGCCTGCGGGGGAGACCCTGTCGGGAGCCAGGGGGACCCAGGGAAGGGGCCCCGGGCTGTGAGGGCGACGACTGGCCGGAGCCCGGTGGGCACACGCTGTCCACTCGGGGTGCAGCTGGCTGGCCGCGCTGCGGGAGCCTCTCGCGGCGACTCGCAGCCGCCGCTCCCCGCGCCTGGGCTCCCTCCCCGGACCCGCGCCCGCAGCCCGCAGCCCGCGTGGCCCCGCAGACTCACGTCTCGGAAGCGGTTCCAGTCCTTGATCTTGCCGCTGTACTGAGAGATGGACGACAGCCATTGCTCGTCCTCCATGAAATTGCCGGGGGTCTCGCCCTCCTTGAGCCCCTTGGCGTCGCTTTCGGCCAAGGCTGCGGCAACGAGCAGCAGCAGCGGCAGCGCCAGCCGCCTGCAGCCCGGGGCGTGCATCGCGGTCTGCGTTCGACCTGGGGGGTCTTGACTTCTGCAGTATTTTAATGTCCTTCCTCGCACCCCACCGGTGGCGGAGCAAACGCTGTCGTCTTCCTCAGCCCTCCCCCTGCCCGGTCTGACTCTGGTGACAGACGGATAGTGGGTCGCGGCTGAAATGTGACCTGGTTAGGAGATGCACTTGTCTGAAAAAGCCCAGCGCTGGACGCGGAGAGGAGGAGAGAATCAGAGAGGCTGCGCCAACGGGGGCCGAGTCTGTAACTGTAGCATCAGCATCACGTTTGACATCATCATACCTGGTTTTTTAAAAAAAACAAACCCGGAGGGGGTAGATTTCAAAGGGAGGCGCTAGATCAGAGCGCCCAACGCCAGGCAGCCGCAGCGAGCCCAGCCCAGCCCAGCCCAGCGCTCAGGGAGTTGCAAACCCAGGAATCCAAACAGACATCCCTGCTGTCTTTCCAAGGGTGGAGAGCAAGGAGGGGGGGCCCAGGGCTCTCCCCAGGGACTGTGGAGGTGGGAGAAGACACAAAACTCTCGGGTTACAAAGCCAGCCAGGCTCAGGTGTCCAAAAGGAAATTTGGCCACAGACACTCTTTCTCTCCCCTTGCCTCCCACCCAGGGGACCTGTGCCACGGCCCTGACAGCTGGCTTCCTTCGAGTTATGGCTCTACAGTAATGGGTGGCTTCGTGAAGACAAAAGCCATACAACAACTGGCTGCCTCAGAACTATTGCTCCCCAGCCCCACATGCTCTTTTCAAGGCAAGGCCTGAGCACTGAATGGCTGATGAAACAGAGGCAGATGTCCTCCTCCCCAAGCAGCTGTTTAAGGGCTGTCACCCCTTTTGTTAGCTCTTCCTAGGGCAACCCTAAAAGGCAAATGTCTGACCATTCATCTGCCTCAAGGCTGCAAATTTGGAAAAGGCACATTTGCTCATGGTTTTGACTTCAAGTTGATTTTAATAAGCCACTGGGGAAGGGGGGTGATGAAGGGGGGCTGGTTTTGTTTGAAGCATTTGGATTTTTTGTTAAAATTGTGACCCTTATCATTGCCTGTAGAAATGTGTTGACATGCCAGCTGGGACGGCTGGGCACAGTCCCAGTATTAGAGCAAAAATGAGGTGAGGTTTATATTATAAATAAATTGAAGAGGAAACATAATCTGACGGGATAAAACATTGAATTTTTGGGACCCAAGCCCTAGATTGTCTTTATTTAAAACAAAACAAATAACAACAAAAGAAACTTGGCTGCCGTGATCTTTAAAAAAATCAAAGGCAATGAAAAACATGATCTTAATCAGTGGGAAAAAACATAGTTAATAAGGTTCATAGTCACTCTTGAGTCTGGCCTGGGATTCTGAATGCATCGATGGCTTGGGCTGGGGTTCCCTGGGGAAAGCTAAACAATAGCTCCCTTTCCGTGTTTTCTTTGTGCTTTGCAGTTGGACTTAGAGGTGGTGCTGCAATGAGGACATGGCCACTGATGTCTTCATCTCACAGTCAAGAAAGCAGCTTTGCTGGGTGTATAGCAGCAGTTTAAAGAGGAAGAACAGTTTGTTGTCATGTAGACTGGGGGTGGAATCTGGATTCTGGGCAAATTACCTATTTTCTGTCTATAAATTAATGATGATTCTACTTATCTCAGAAGATTGCTTGAAACTTGTCCATAACTACATACTACGCCTGGGCACAGCGGGCATTTAAAAAATGTTAGTTCTCTCCCCAGGTTGGGTAGAGAAGGTTATGATGTCCCACAGTTCTGAATATGTACTAAAAGTTGCCATCTTTTCCCACCATCTCAATCCCAGTCTTTTAGCAACGCTAATTACACGTCTCCCAGGCACTGAGGAGGGAGATCCTAGATAGAGCTCTCCCATTCCAACATTATCTTATGAAGTCCCTGGTCTTCTACAATTACCAAAGTTCCCCAAAAAGAGTGTGGAAAGGCATTGACAAGATGCCCATCAATGAAACAATAGCTGTTTCCAGACCTTTGAAGGTCAAAATGCTTCCCACACTCCTGGGCAGCTCGTCCAATGGGACTTGCCTTCGGCAGCACCTTAAAGCTGGGTCAATATTAGCCCTGTACTGAAAGCAAATCACCAACAGTCAAGGACTGTTAGCTAAACCAACAGTAAAGTGATTTCTGTTGTACATTTCCAGATGACGGGTAAAAGAGTTGTAGAAAATGGGCAATAATTATAGCTTATAATGAAGACACGGTTTTCCTACATTTTGGGAGAACTACTAGCAGGTCAGCCTTTCAAAACCATGGGCCCAAAAGCTGCTGGGTGTATTTGTCAAATGGTGCATATGTTTTATGCATTTTTCTGTTTGTATTTCATATTGAGCAATGTAAAATAGAGAAACCTTAGTTTCCAAAAAAGAAACTTAAATTTAACATCTTCAAAACCATTTAATCCCCCTTCTAAGTGATCTCACAAGCACAAAAGACAAGTGCACAAAAATGTCCAATCCAGAATTATTTAAAGAGCCAAACCTGGAAACTGGCTCACTGTCCATTAGTTAGGGGCCAACTACTTATGTTATTATACATACGCACAATGGACTGTGCAGACATTAAAAATTATGTAGATGTGTATCTAAAGACAGCTAACTACAGATTGCTGGGTGAGAAAAGCTCGTTATAGATCACGTATAATGTCATCCCTTGGAAGCAAGTATAGTAGAGCACAGCAGTTCTCAAACTTTATGGTTCAGGAGTCCTGTACACTCAAAAATTATTGAGGACTCCAAAGAACTTTTGTTTATGTGAGATAAAGATTTGGCTCTGATTTACTATGCTTGAAAATAAAATTAAGCCTTCCTCTCAATTTTGCTGTGAACCTAAAACCACTTTAAAAAGTATTTAAAAAATAAGAATTTTTAAAAATTATCTAAAAATAACAATAACAAACCCATTACATATTAAGAAAACAATATATTTAATGAAAAACTATATTTTCGCCTAAAAAATTAGTGAGAATGACATTGTTTTACATTTTTGCAAATCTCTTTAATGTCCTGATCAAAAGACGACAGGTGGATTAGCTTCTGCATTATAGCAAGTGTGGTAGTGCTACGGCTGACATAAAATACCACAGACTGGGTGGCTTAAACAACAGAGATTTATTTTCTCAAAGTTATGGAGACTACAAGTCCAAGATTAAGGTGTTGGTAGGTTTGGTTTTTTACTGAGGCATCTCTTCCTGGTTTGCGGATGGTCACCTTCTCGCTGTGTCACACTGGTCTGTCTTCTGTCCATACGTATATCTGTTTGTGTAACCAAATGCTCTCTTCTTATAAGGACATCAGTCAGCTTGGTTTAGGGCCCACTTTGGCAGCCTCAGACTCATTTTAACTTAATTACCTCTTTAAAGGCCTTATCTCCAAATACAGTCACATTATGAGGCAAATGGGAGTGAGGGCTTCAACATATGAATTCTCAGGGGACATGATCCAGCTCATAATAGTAGCTAAAACTGAAACAGGTAGTAAGAGCACAATAGAAGTACTGAGCAAACTGTGTTAAACTCTAAAAACACATAGTTATACCTTAAACTTTCCAACTTACAAAATTCTAGAAAACACAAAAATACATAAGCACATAGGCATTAACCTTCAGGGTGAGGATATCACCATGACCCGTAGCCTCTGGAAACTCCACTGTACCCTCGAGAGAGATGAGAGTTAAAAGGGCAAATAATCTTACTAGTTTTATAAAAATAGTGTGGACCCCCACACACACACTAAAAGGTTCTAAGGGACTTCCAGGGGTCCACGGACGTTTTAAGAACCACTGGTACAAGCTGTGTGACCTCTGGCAAATTTCTTAAGTTTGTAAAGCCTCAGTCTGTAAAATGAAGATAATGATAATACCAACTGAAGCGGGCCACTGGGAAGATTAAATGAGCTAATACACAAATAAATGACAAATGAGAGTGTTCAGCTAATGTTAGCTGGGTTTTTTGTGAAAAATTGCTTAACAATATGGTATGTGCTTAAATGCATAGGGAATAGCAACCTCTGAATGATGAGATTTATGTTTTAAACAAATATTTAAAGTATAACATATACATTGAAAAGGAGCATAAAGTGTATATAGCTTGATGATTTTTCACAAAGTGAACTTAATTTTATATTTGTTTAAAAGAACATTTTATTAAAAACAACAGAAAAGGCTATTAATAAAACCACCACAACAGCAGCCCTTCTCTCACTCGCTGCCTCCTGGGCTTGGATGTCCACATCCCGAGGTGTCAAGGCAGACTATGGGGGGTGCTCCTCAGCTCAGTGTGCCTCAGGTTCCCTTTTGCTCCAGGAAAAGGGCACAGTGCAAGAGCAAACCTGCATGAAGCTTTGTGTCGTTCTGAAGCTGGGTTCTCATCAATGTCCCAGCTCTGGAGCTCACTTAAAAATAAATGTCTCTATCACAGGTATGGAGTTCATTTGGGGGTAACTCACTATGCTCCCTTGCCCCAAAGATCAACTTATACTCCATAACAAAGTTCATAATATACAACACAGATATTGTGTAATAACTAGGTGAGAAATTCATTTTCCATCTTCCTCTTCCAAGAACTGAGGGTGAAGTCAGTGTCTCAAAAACCAGCTGCAGCCCTGGCCGACGTGGTTCAGCTGGCTGGGCATCCTCCCACGTACCGAAAGGTCGGTCACTGGTTCAATTTCTGGTCAGGGCACATGCCTGAGCTGTGGGCTCGATCCCTGGCAGGGGGCATGCAGGAGGCAGCCGAGCGATGTTCCACTCTCACATGGGTGTTTCTCTCTCTACCTTCATCTCTCTGTAAAATTATTTTAAAATCTTTAAAAAAAAATTTTTTTAAAAACCCACTACAGCAATGTTAGGTGCAATTTAACTCTATTTTAATACAGAACGAATTGCAAAGTGATAATATTAGGGGAGAGATGATTATAAATACAGTAGCAAATCTTCCAACATCTACCCCATTACAATTTGGTGAGAGGGAGCCCTGAATCTTGAGAAATTCTTTTAGCTCTATCAGAAATTATTTACTTTCTACCACTGTTACACTTTCATAAAAGTTTGATATCATAACTACCTGTTACTCTGTCTTCTACAACAGCAGTTAAAACTCTGTTTTCTTTAGAGCTATAGTGTCTCAAAAATTTTTCTATAGACTTCTAGAAAAAAAATTTAAAGATAAATCTCAAAATTTTCCAATTCTACCAATACCTACCAACTTATAAAATTCTAGAAAACACAAAAATACATACGCACACACTCCATTAACCATCAGAGAGAGAGTCACTACGTAATGTAGCCTCTGGAAAAACCCACTGTACAGTCAGTCATGAGAGAATGAGACTGAAAAGGGCAATTACTTGTAAAAAATTACTTAACAATACAGTATGTCCTTAAATGCATAGTTACCTCTAAATTCTAAATAACAGACTTTCCAATCCTGTTAACAATTTAGTATTTGATATATAAAGTTACATTTTCCAAACACAAAACTTTTTTTAAAAATTATTAAAAACGGAAGTCATAAATCTCTGACATCCAAAAAAAAGACATCTTCACCTCCTGGCCAAGGTTGCCCAGTGGCAGTTATCAGAAAGAAACCAGCAAGAGAAAAGTGGCACAGTGATGAGATGAGGGCATTGAACTCCAGTCGACTTCCCTGTTCAATACTATCCCTGGGAGCACTCATTCCCATGGGCCACCTAACAACCAGAGGAGAAAGCAAGATAAAATCGCAATTTAAGGAATATTATTAGTACAGAATTCTTAGGGGAAAACCAATCCTACAGGCACCAGTAGGTAAATTCTGGATTAATGATACAGCTCTGTCAGTGAGTAAGTGATGACAACACTGTATCCCAAACACACACTAAGGGGGTCAAACTATAAAACTATATGAAAATACTAAAAAGCACAGTTACTTTGGAAATTCATTTATTCACAAATGATCTGTGCAGTCACAATGGTAAACAAATCTGAGTGTGATACACAACCCTCACTATGTAGTGCTCTGGACACACAGGGTTCAGAATCAAACTTCTTAAACAGAAAGTAAGAAGCAAGATAAGAATACGGAATGAAGGAAAGAGAAAGAGAGGACATGCAGGGGGAAAGGATGTGAGGAGGAAGGGATGAAAGGTGAGAGCAAGGCTGGAGCTCCCTGGTGATCAGAGGACTGCTGGGTGGGGCGCAGCTATGCGGAGAGCTCCCTCCCTCTGCTGGTCTGCGGCAGGAGCAGCTTCTGCAGCTGACATTTTCCCGGGGACTCTGCACAGCCCTGCTGATAGCATCGCTGTTTCCCTTCTGCTGCCCTGAGAAGTAAACATTAAAGGGCTACAATACCGCAACTGCGTCAGTGGCATGGGAAGGCGAGGGGCAGGGTAGGGTGAAGGAACAGGAATCTAACAAACATAAAAAGGTACCAACTTCAGGACAAAAAGGGCAGATCAAAGTAAAAGGTAAAAGTTTTAACAGTTATTTTGCTAAAGATAAAATTCTGAGTAAGGAATTGAAAGCAGGGTCTCAAAGACATACTTGTACACCCATGTTCATAGAGCGCTATTCACAAAAGCCAAGTGTCCACTGGTGAATAAATGGATAAACAAAATGTGGTTTCATACACACAATGGAATATTATTTGGCCTTAAAAAGGAAGGAAATCCTGTTGCATGCTACAACATGGGTGAACCTTGAAGATTATGTTAAATGGAATAAGCCAGTCACAAAAAGACAAATACTGTATGATTCCACTTCTATGAGGTATCCACAGTAGTCAAATTCATAGAAACAGGAGCAAAAGGGTGGTTGCCAGGGGACTGGGGAGAGGAAATAGGGAGTTGTTTAATGGATACAGTGTTTCAGATTTGCAGGATGAGAAAGTTCTGGAGATGTTTCCCAACAACATGAATATACTTATTTAACACTATTGAAACGTACACTTACAAATGGTTAAGATGCCCTGGCCAGTGTGGCTCAGCTGGTTGGGCATTGTCCCGTGTACCAAGAGTCAAGGTTCAATTCCCGGCCAGGGCACATGCCTGGGCTGCAGGATCAGTCCCCACGAGGGGGTGTGCAGGAGGCAGCTGATCAACGTTTCTCTCACATAGATGTTTCTCTCCCTCTCCCTTCCTCTCTCTCTCAAACCAATAAAAACATATGTTTTTTAAAAGATACAAAAAAATGGTTATGATGGTAAATTTCATGTTATGTGTTTTTTACCACAAAAAAGAAATTCTGGGTAGTGATTAAAATTTAGGGTACAAGCGAGGAATCCAGTTTCGCAAAGCATTGTGGGAGTCCTGCATCCAAAGTGCACAGCCTCCTGCTTGGAATAGTGTGGAACAGCCGTAGCCCCTGTGGCTCCCACTCTCCATACCTGGTATGCCAGGCATTTTCCTTCTTCTCTCTCTCTGCTAAGGGCCAAGCAGCTCAGCACAGTGTTGAAGAGCCCAGGCTGGCTGGGTTCAGATCCTGGCACTATGTACTGCCTGGTTATGTGAACTTCAGCTAGTTACCTGACCTCAGTTTCCTCACCTGTAAAATGGAGATTGTACTAGTATTTCCCTCATAGTGTTGCCAGTGATAATAATATTAACAATAATTTTAATATTAAGTGTAATAATTTAATATTATTAATAATAATATGTATACCCTTAGCACAACGGCCCACAGTAGGTGTTCAATAAATGCTTGTTTTTATCACACACAAAAAATTAAGAGTACAAGAGAAAGGGGAAAAACCCAAACCTTCTAAAAATTACAAGTATTTTATCTAGATAGATTAATAAAATCACGTCTTTAATTCTCTTTTAAAGTATTAATACAAATGACGTTAACTGCTGAGACAAAATCAGTAGGTATATAAGAAGTAATGTGAATATGAGGTCCCATGGGCTTCAAAGGTACATTTCCAGAGAAGAGCTTCAGAGAGGAAAGCAGACCCTGCAAAAGAGGAACAAGCCAAGTGTTACACACACAGTTCTCCGTGTGCCCACAACCATCCTGATGGTCTGATGATTGTGGACAACCATCAGAGAGACTTTAGAGTTCACGGGGAACCAACCAGGAAAGTCACCATCCAAATGTTCACATCCCTCCTTGGCCATTAAAATGAAGATACTTTCCCTCAGCACCTTGTGAAGATGTTCAATTTCTAGCGCGTCCCAAGATCCACCTCAGGAGAAGTCAATTTGTCCACAGGAGGCATAGTTTCCAAAGCTGTCCACTGAGAACCTCTGAGAGATGTGGATTGAATTGAGCTTTAGGGTACCAAAGTAGAAGTTCTCAAACAGCTGAAAAGGAAGAATAAAAACCCAGAATGAATATCTAAAGAGAATTACAGATGGAAATATTAAGCATCAGCTTCTCTTGTAAAAACACCAGAACAATCCCAACAAACCTCTCATGCTTTTTCTTTTCAGTGTTTATTCTCAAAAATGATCCTGGAGAGGGACAGGGGGCGTGGGAGTGAGAAAAGAACACCAGACCTTCTCTCTGATTAACCTTGAAGCCTCCTCTGACAAGATGCACCGGAGAAAAGGTCTGAAAAGTTCATTCCAAGATATCTACTGAGCAGATATGACCAAGAACTTGTAACAAATAAAGCCTAACTCACAGGGCCTAGCAAAGCTGCTACTAAGACTTCCAGCTATGTAGGATCCTAGTTTTGTTACAGCCAGGATAAAGTCTGATATAATACATTCCTCTTCCTAATCAACAACATTGAGGAGAAGCGCTTCCTCTTCCTAATCAACAACATTTAGGAGAAGCGCTGACTAAAATAAATAAAAGATAAGATTCCTACCCACAAATGATTCTGACCACTGGTGAGGGATACAGAACACAGAACAGCCAGAGCAACCATTCTACTGGCCAATACAGCAAGTACAAATGACTTATCAAAACCCTGCATTAGACTTGGATTGAGCCAGCATCCTGAAGCAGACGCTCTTTACTACAATTCTTCACTTTAAAAACTTTTAAGTGTGACCTGTATAATTTTATTAACCAAATGTCGCCCCAATAAATTCAATTAAAAAAACTTTCAAGTGTGTCAGAGGGAGGGATAAGCCAAACTCTGAGAGAGACCTGCTTTGGTGATGAGCACATTTATAAGGCAGAATCCAAAATGACATCAGAATTCATCCCAGGGAAATGAAGCCACACTGCTTAGATATGGAGTGTCAAAGAAAGGGCTTACCTTCTTCTGTTAGGAGGCAAGAGTTGCCCTTTCTTAAAATGTCAACAAGATCCCAAGAAAGCCTTCGATATGCTTATCCAACAATGTTTGAGTAGAGCCTAAGGGGAAGACCTTTGCACGTTAGCAAGTGACTGTCTCTTCTCTTAGTTTTATGCAACCTCCACAGCCAAGACTCCAGCCACTGTCACCTTTCCTCTTCCTGCAATTAATGGCCTAGCAAAACGCCTGGGGTTCATTAAAGGCTAACTTTATAAAAGCCCCGTAAATATTGATTCTTCAACATGACATCAACTTGACACCAAAGATCTATTTAAAGGTTGTGTGCTGCACTGTCGTGTCCTTCGAAAAGGTGATCAGCTCTTATCTGCATTGATTTACACAATTAGCTCCTCTTCCTGGCTTTAGTAGCCTGTTCAAACCATATCCATCCTTTTGTGTAAAGAAATACAGCCCGAAAAGGTCATCTGCTAATTCCTTTGCTGAACGTTAATTTGAAATGAAAGCCACATCAGTGGGACTGAAGAGATTTATAATTTTGCAAACCAAAGCCTTATAGGTACAAAGCAGACTTGATCAAAGAAGCAATAAAAGATGAGACAAAACGAAACTAAAAGGGAACTCCTAATACTTTCAACAAATTATTTTAAGGATTGGCAGCCTAGGTATTCCGAGGGATGGAGACACCACAGCTAGAGCTGGAAAGTGACCAACCTCGGACTTCACTTTGCAACTACAGTACAAGACTTAGCAAAGAGGGAGGGCAGCGTGAAGGCAGAAATGGGCCACACCACGTAAGCCAGATTAGATATTTAGAGGGGTCCTAAAAAGGAGTAAAGACTAAGGCTAGAGAAATAAGGAGAGTAAATCAGATTAAAGGCAACTGAGGTCAAGATCAGAAGTTAGACTTTATTCTAGACACGGGGGAACCAATGAAGGCTTCTGAGTAGGTTGGTGGCCAAAGATGAAAACCCTGGTTTAGGAAAATTAATCTGGGTGTGGTGCTGACTGGAGAAGGGAAGGAGAGGAAAAAAGAAAAGGAGACCAGTGTAGCAGTTTACTCATGAGAGTGTCTCTTGCCTAAAGGCCTGGAAGGACTGGAGCAGATGAGAAATACTATGAATGAAACACAGAAAAGATTCAGTGACTTTCTAGGTGAGGGGAAGGAGGTAAGAAAAGGAGATGAGAAAAATCATAAATGACACTGTTGAGGTAAGAAACGTCCAAACTTGTAAGAATTTTTTTTTTAAATCCCCACCCAAGGACATTTTTTCCATTGCTTTTCAGAGACAGTGGAAAGGAGAGAGAGAGACACATCAATTGGCTGCGTCCCACACGCGCCCTGACTGGGACAAGCCTGGAACCGAGGTGCACGCCCTCGGCCAGAATGGAACCCAGGACCCTTCAGTCCGCAGGCCGGCACTCTAACCACTGAGCCATACCGGCCAGGGTGGAAACCTGTAAGAATTTTTATGAGTTTATTTGAGCCAAACTGACAACAGCTGCCGGGAAGCAAAATCTCAATGGATTGAGCAAATGCTCCAGAGAATAGCAGTTCTGCACCTTATTTTATACATTACAATCAAAGGAGGAAACATAAAGGGGTTACATGAAACCCACTGGTGACAGATTAGGGAGGCGGGAGAAAGCAAAGCAGGGAAATCTCTGGGACAGGATAAAAAGTAAAAGGAATAGACACATCTTTTCTATAGGTGGGTACAGGATAGTTGTTAACAATTACAATAAGAGTAACAATGAGGGGTTCTGTGATCTGCTCTGTGGGGGATTGTGCCCTGAGGGGTCTGGAATACAGCTATTACCCTGACACTCCAAAGGCAGGTTATCACAGATGCAAAAAGACAATAGACATACTCAGTTAAGGTAAAGATTGACTTTTGCCAAGGAAAATAAATGGCCTAGGACATGTCTACCCACCATGACTTGATTTTAATTAGAAAGTTTTAATTTCAGACCATCCTATGTGGTTACTTTAGGTCTCTGAGTTTGTAAGGCCGCCATGCAGGCCTCCAGAGCTAATCAGGTTTAGGACGTGGCCCCTTTTTCATGCACAGCACCGTAAATGGGGTATCTGAGGGTATCATTAACGGCAACAGAACATTTCTGAGAGGAACCTGTTTTAGGGGGGGAAATGAAACAAATTCAGGTATGTTTACACACTCATGGCTGTCTCTTTGTGTCCCAAGCCCTTCTCCAACCTAGGGTTTTCCTGGTACGCTGAGAATATGTATTAAACACATGAAATCTGTAGCACAGTTACGTGGACGTATATCAACATGAGAAGCTTTACAGCTGTCCTTTTTTTTTTTTTTTTTAGTAGTTCTATATTAGGAAAATGAACCCTTTGTGTTATAAATTGCAAATATATTTTTCCCCCAGTATGTCATTTGTCTTTTGACTTTGCTTATGGTGGTTTTTACCATGTCAACTTAAAATTTTATGAACTCAAATGTACAATAATGTTGGCGGTGAAACGGCATCAGATGTTAGATCAGTGGCGTCAGACTGGATCTCAGTTCAGCAACCTCAGTATTTGAGTTCTGGCTAAGAAAGAATTCAAAGCCAAGACTCAAACTATAAGAGAAAATTTATTTAGAAAGTTACAGAGGTAGTAGAGGTGAACCGTAGAAGAAATGGGCTCAGGAAACAAGTTACAGAGGCAAAAGAAGGGCCCTTAGAGCTTTAGGAGAGAAAGAGAGGCAAGGAAAACTGACTGAAGGAAAGGGGTAGGGAAAGGCACTGGCGTGCTCCCTAGACAGAGCCACACTGGGTCCTCAGTCTTGAGGGTATTTATCTGAAAGTCTCAGGGGAGGACCAACAGAATATCTGTCAGCTTTTCAAGCTTGTCCTTTAAGGGTCGTGATCTCTACTGATTGGTCATCGCCAATGCATCTGGTCCCGATGTCAGCTGTGGTGTCACTTGTCTGGTTTTGCTGCCTTTCTGGGCCAGGAGCTGAAACACAGCTGAGGCCTAGATGTATTTGATCAAGACAACCTCCTTGTCTTGAGGGCTTAATGCTTAAGGGCTATTCTCAGGCCTCCTTGTTCACTCCCACTCTAAGGGGGTCTAACCCACATGACTAGCAACATGCCAGGGGAGGAAAGGTCAGGACAGGGTCCCAATCTCATGACCAACAATATGAAAAGTCAGGGGGTCTAAACTCCATGACCAGTGATATGCTGGGAGAGGAAAGGTCACCCCGGGGGCAAGGTCCTCGTTTTGTCCATTGCTAGGCACCCAGGGCTTTCCACCCTGGTGACCTTCTGCACCTGGCTCATTGCCCTTGCTCTGTTCATGTCTGTCTAACTGCCTACCACAGTAACCGGAGATTTTAAAATCAGTTACCTAATGCCAATATTGTTATAGATTAAGGGATCAAGGTAAACAATACATATATAAGTATTGACAACACTAATACAAGAAAGATTGTCAACATTCATCGAGCAAACGTGTGCCGAGCATTATGCTGTGGGCTCTATGTGATTATCCCACTGTACCCTCACAACCCCAAGCAGATATATTATTAAGCCCCATTTTATAGTTGAACCCGAGGTTTAAAAGATTTAAGTAACTTGCCCAAGGATACACAAGCAAGTAAACGGTGGAAAATTGAAATTCATAGTGCTGGAAAAGAAAAAAAATAATAAAATTTGAGATTCAAACCCAGGCAGCCTAACTCTAACCCCTACTCTCCAGCCTCTTCCTGTGGGTGATGTCCCTTAAAACATGGCCCTGTTTAAGTCACAGTGAGGAAGCTAGACCCACACATCTCCCAAAGACTGAAAAAAACATATTCTTTCACTTGTTATTCCTATTTTCACTGTCACCTGGACCTGGTTTAAGACTCAAATGGCTCTTGTTCAGCTGGAAGAAATTTAATTGAATTCTGGATGAAAATAAACACAAATCAACTAAATGGCTCCATTTAATTAGGTATCTGAATGAGGAAAGTGGAAAAAGCTTAAACTGCAAGTTTAAAAAAAGAAACTTGGTTGCTCTTTCTAGCCTAAAGTAGTTCATGAAGAGCAAAGTGGTCTATTGTTTTGAAAATAAGAGCCCTAACAGAAAAAATTTAAATTAAAAAAGAATCACGTCAAGGTTTTTAAATCAAGTGGAGTCTTTTCTCCTCACTGTTGTTTTATAACAATTCCCTCGGGGATTTTGAAACCTAAACCATTTTCTTTCTGAGAACATTTCTCTCTGACACATACACATAGAGCCCTATTGTGTTGGAAGCCAGCATTTTTTAAAGCCTGCTGTAAAGGAACAGCTACATAAAACTACAACTACTTGATAAGAAAGCGAAAATAGAATTTAAGACTGCCAATATTTGTGATATCTCTTGTAAGTAATGCTAAAAAAGAAATAACATGTCCAAAATGAGTCATTTGCCCCCACAACAGTAAACTAAGACTTTTTTATTTTATTGATTTGAGAGAGAGAGGAAGGGAGGGAAAGAGAAATAGCAATTTGCTGTCCCACTTATCTATGTATTCATTGGTTGATTCTTGTATGTGCCCTGACCAGGGACCAAACCCACAACCTTGGCATATGGGGATGACGCTCTAACCAACTGAACTACCCAGCTGGGGCCAGTATACTAAGATTTAACTGCAATTTCAACCCCTCCCACGAATGTGACTGTTAAGCAGTGAATCTGAAATTTCCTGATTAGCACTAGTGAGGTAATGTGCAAGATAAAACCCCTACGGTTCCCCTCAGGCCCCCCAAAATGTCCTGGCCTGAAATAACCCTTTCTCTTCTTTGCTAATAACTTCCTTGCCCCCCCCCCCCCCCCCGCCTATAAAAACCTTCCTTGTTGTAAAGCTGCTTTCTCCAAGCCCCTCTCCACATGCTATATGGAATGCTGCCCAGTCCATGAATGGCTCAATAAAGCCAATTAGATCTTCAAATTCACTCCACTAAATTTTTGTCTTTTTTAATCCTCACCCAAGGCCATGATTACAGAGAGGAAAGGGGGGACAGGGGGAGAGAGAAACATCGACTGGTTCTACATGCCCCCGCCAGGGATCGAACAGCAACCCAGGTATGTGCCTGACCAGGAACTGACTTGGCAACCCTTCAGTGCACAGGATGACACTCAGCCAAACTGAGTCACCCCGGCAGGGCCATAGCTGCCATCCTTTATTGAAGACTCCTAGCATCTTTACAAACTTAAGTAAAGAAAGAAATGTGAACCATCAAAATAAAAGATTTTTGGTCAAAACCAAGGCTTTCCTGACAGAAAATTACAGGATAAAATACAACTATCCTGTAGTCCCTTGCTCACATGATCTGTGAAGCCACGATTTTTAGTCTGCATATGATTGTTTCCTAGGGAGAACACAGAAGGAATTACTAATTTCTAGTAATGTAGTGGTACACACTGAAGGAAAACAAACAGCTAGATTTAAAGGCTAACCGTGATCACTTTTCCTTGTACTCATTTCAGACCTTCTACTCCTTCCTCCTGGGCCCTATGACAATTATCAAAGACAAGAAATTACGCCACATGTGACTAGGCTGCAAAATTAGACTGAAAAACCTCAGACAAAGGTGGAAAAGAACCTTCTCATATCTATGACCTCCAGTCACAAAAGTGAATCTGTTGGGGATTCCTGCCCACGTGGCTTCTCAAATGAGGCTCATTCTCTTTCTTCAATCTTAAACAAAGTAGGGGTCATTCTCTTCAAAGATCTCTCCTTTAAGGAAATCTACTTCTTGTGCTGGGTGGTCTCAATGAACTATTTGCTGTCCAATAGGGCTTCAATATAAGAAATGCATTTTTGAGTTAAAAAATGAAGACTCAAAATATAGAAGTCCTGAGAAATTTATAGTTATTTCTGGTGGACGTGAGTTAAACTAACCCTGAGAACATAAATCTGGTGCAACTGAAAATAAGTACTGGTGTTCAATCAATGCAAATACTTAGAAGGATGTGATGCCATTGTAATTAACCTAGTTATTAATAACAGGAAAAAAGCAAAGGGAAGGCCAAATATTACAGGCATGTCATTTAGGCAGCTTCACCAGGAAGCTAAAGCTTTACACTCCCCAGGGAGCACTGGTCTATTTAATGCAGATTGCTGGAGGACGGGGCTGGACAGGGGGAGACTGGTCACATGCCCAGTAAAGTTGGGGTGATGTTGGGAGGGTACCTGTCAGTCACACCTGGAAACAGGTCATTGGCCAGAATAAATATGGCCACTGCAATGGCAGGAAATTTGGGATACTCAATCCCCTGAACAAAGGAACTTGCTCTCTTGGGACTCTTGTTGCACGGGATGCACTCTCTTGGCTCCCCCGCATTCACCCACACACAATGGACTAACAGACTGTAACTAGCCTGATGCTGAACTGGACCCGACTACAACATGGAAAGGAAACTCTGGACACTGGCTCTGCTTTTAGCTCTACTGAAACCCCATCTATGCTTCTTCAAGGACTGGATTAAAGTAAATGGGACTTTGGAAACCCAGGGATGTAATTCCACGCAAATAAAAATCATTCATCCTCCTGTTCAAGTCTCAGAAAATTCTTTTTCTGGAGATATCATAAGGACTCCATCCCCAGGACTCAGTGGGGACTCAACTTCCCCGATAACAGAAGTACTAGGCCCCATTTCTCCCCAAGAAAAGATGCTTTCTATTGTTTTCATGCATGGCAATTAGACTTTTGAAATCCAAAGTAAACAGGAATAGCAAACGCATGCTACTTTGAAGTTTTCCCAGTGTTTTTCTCCCATAATCTGTTTTATCAACTTCTATTTCTCACAATTACCCCCTGCTGACAGATAAAAGTAACAGTAATAACACCATTTTGTACTTAATAATAATGCCCTACCAGGGATGGTATGAGGATAAATGGAAGATAGTCTGACAAGCAGTTTGAGCTCTTTGGGAAGGCGCTCCCAGCACGAAGCCTTGCCGAGGTTAAATGGCACCTTTCATCTAAGGATCTAAAAGTATCTCAGAAAGCCCAGCTCATTAACCCTTCATAAAGTTGCTGTGAAGTAAACCAGAGCTGGGCATCATTATCCACATTTAAAAGATAAGAAACAGAGGCAGGCTGGGACCGCTAACACTGTGATACAAATTTAAGAGTTCCTGGGACCAGGCCCAGAGGACAGGCCAGGAGGAAGCCATGTCCACAAGGCACTGTGTATGTGCCTTACAATTCAGACAAATCTGTACCGAAGAATGTCAAGTGGGGAAGTAGTTCCATCTCTAGTCTATACGTATACAATCAACAGTGAAGAAATCCACATGGTTTTGTGGCCAAGAGTGAGAAACAAATGAGGAGAAAAACTTTAATCATAGCCACTGGAAGGTCCTAACTAAAAAGAAACCACAAAGCAAATAATGGTAAATTTCAGGAACATTCTCCATGAAACAGGCTTCGAGGTACAGGATTAACAAGACCTTCGGTGGTCAACAGAAAGATATGGACACTAAGCTAAAAGCATAATAGATCTGAAAAACTTCACAGCTCTTCACATATCATATTACTAATCTTATTTAGAATTAGGATCATGAATAAGTATTTTTTCCACAAATAAGTTTTGTTTCAAAGTTTTGTTAAAGGTCCCTAAGCCTAAAAAATAATTCTGAATTTCTGCCAAGGTACCATGCAATTCAAATGACCAAGGCTTTCATACCTTGCCTTTCTCTTCTGGCTACATGCATGATCACTTCTGAAGAGAACAAGCATGGGAGCTGTAAAGGGGCAAGAAGGCAAATGAAGCTCCAATACACCCAAGGGTCAAAATAACCCTTCCACTTACTTTTAAAATATTCATCTAGGCTGCACTCCTATGAAGTCTTCCTAAATATCATCACAGAATAACACAAGCGAGTCCATTCACACTAAGGTAAGCCATGCTCCTTTACACACACACAAAACACGCAAACTTAACCTGTAAACCAAAGACAGGAACTTCTTTTCTACTGAAGACAGAGATCAAAATGGTTCTTAGGACATGCTAGACTTGAAAGCTTTCCTACCAATGACCACACAGCCACTCTTTCCCCCAATTTCTCCATCTTTAAACAGGGACCACACTTTACAAGGATGTTCTGTAGTGACAGATAAAGTATAAGATGGAATTTTGAGTTCTGATTATTATTGTCACTCACTGACTATAACCACCATCGCATCACTACCGGAACCAAAATGCAGTTTCTTTAAAAGAAAAAAGGTTTATTAGTAGGAACTCAGACAGCCTACAGTCTCTGTAGTCATGATCTGGTTTCACAGAGCTGAAATGTTTTTAAAGAATGAAATAGGAACATGTACTTCAGGATCAATAAAAGACTGGAACAGGAATGTTTACTTCAGAACATATGAAGACTGGAATAAAAACATCTACTTCAACATACAAATGGCCAACAGATATATGAAAAGCTGCTCAACTTCAATAGCTTAGGGAAATGCAAATCAAAACTACAATAAGACACCACCTCACACCTGTTAGAGTGGCTGTTATCCACAAGACAGGTAATAAGTGTTGGAGAGGTTGTGGAGAAGGACCCTCATTCACAGGTGATGGGAATGTAGACTGGTACAGTCACTATGGAAAACAGTATGGCGGTTCCTCAAAAAATTAAGAATAGAGTTACCATATGACGCAGCAATCCCCGTTCTGGGTATCTACCTGAAAAATTCAAAAACATTTATTGGTAAAGATATATGCACCCCTATGTTCACTGCAGTATTATTCACGGTGGCCAAGACATGGAGACAACCAAAGTGTCCCGCGATAGAAGACTGGATAAAGAAGATGTGGGACACACACACAATGGAGCACTACTCAGCCATAAGAAAGGATGAAGTACGGCCATTTGCGACAACACAGATGGACCTTGAGAATATCATGCTAAGTGAAATAAGTCAGTCAGAAAAAGCTAAGAACCATGTGATTTCACTCACATGTGGGATATAAAACTGAAATCATAGACACAGACAATAGTAGGGTGGTTACCAGAGGGAAGGGAGTGTGGGGGAGCCAACTACATGGTGACGGAAGATGGTTTGATTTTGGGTGGTGGGCACACAATGCAATATATAGACCATGTATCATAGAAATGTACATTTGAAACCTATGAACTTTATTAACCAATGACACCCCAATAAAATAAAAAACATCTACCTCAAAATAAAAAACACAGCTTCCGGTCTCTGTAGTCATGATCTGGTTTCACAAAGCTGTAATGTTTTTAAAGACTGGAATAGAAACATGCACTTCAGGATAAACAAAGACTGGAACAGGAACATCTCCTTCAGAGCATATGAAGACTGGAATAAAAGACAATGTGGTTGGCAGGTACTTACTATCCTAGAGTCAGCTCCAAATACAGCCCCAACTCTGCCCAAGACGCCACTTTTTTTTTTTTAATATGTCTTTATTGATTTCAGAGAGAGGAAAGGAGAGGGAGAGAAAGAGATAGAAACATCAATGATGAGAGAGTCATTGATCAAGCCCGCAACCCGGGCATGTGCCCTGACCGGGAATCGAACCCTGATCTCCTGGATCCTAGGTCAACGCTCAACCGCTGAGCCATGCCGGGCTGGGCGATGCCACTTTTAATCTGAAACCTCAAACTGGAGTAATCAGGGTTGACAGAACCAATAATAATAGCTAGTAACAGCCAATTAAAAAAGAGAACATATTGTACTTCCAGGAGGCCTAGGACACCTCACATCCAAGGAGCAAGGTTAAGGCCAGTGTAGGGGAGGAGTAGTTTCTAACATCATCAGTTCCCTCCATAAGGAAAACAGCAAGGAGGCTGTAAATCAGTGGCACAGTTGTGATTTTTCAAACGACCACATGTCACTCCTGCTTTGCACATCTCCATTCAAAAAGTACCAAAAAGCTCCCATGCTACCAGAGCACAAGTCCCATCTCCACTGACTGAAAGGGTATATGAAGGTTATCGGGCTCCCTGCGCGGAATGGAACCATGAACATGGACGTCCCTCATTCATTCTGCTCTCCCAAACCACCTGTCTTGGCTGCAGCGAGCATGAGGAGTGTTAAAGGCCTGATATAAGGAGGAGCCAGGCAGAAGCCAGACAAACAGCCAGGGAAGGAAGGCTTTAAAACTAACTTCCTTCAAATAATCACTCAGTGTTGCACTTTTGGGTGTTCGGCCTGAGCCGCACTGCTGATGTAAGGATTATCAAGTTTAAGACTCTGCTGGTGAGGCCAAATGACCTATTAGAGAGTGAATTAAAACCACTATATACAAACAGGATGCCAGGCAGTTCTGCTGAGCCCCTCAATACTCAAAATACCAAGGGACTTGTCCTCCCTGCAGAACCTTTCAATTTTAAACAGTGAGAAAAAATGTGGGGTGGAGGTGGGAGGAGGAGGAGAGGAGGCTGTGCTGACACAGCTGAAGAACCCCGACCTGATCTCGGCGCACACGGGCATGCTCTGCCCGTTCTCACAGCAGCCGTGGAACCAGCATCAGAGATGGGCCGCGGGGAGTTGTTTGCCGCACAATTTCTTCCAGAGAAAGCTTTGCCTCAGGACAGAAATAGTGCTGCTTTACCAGGACAAAACTGCCCCTGGTGGCTACTAGCTACTAATGACTCTTCAACGCCCTAAGCCTGTGACCACCAGACCTAAAGGCAGGTGCCCTTTTGGAATGAATCCAGGTAACGTTACTGAGGATCAATTCTTCCCCGCAGAAGGATGCCTCCTAATGTTCATTCAAGTATGTTACCACTCCTGTTTTTGGTTTGGTCATCTTCCCTCAGGTATTATTCATAATTGTTTCTCAAACAACGGCAACAGAAGATGAGTGTTTGATTTGTGTATTATATATTAGATAGAAAGCACAAGTCAGCAGAAAGGAATCCCTGCCGGGGAGCACTGGGGACAGGTGCAGAGATGATTTCTCTTTGGCCTAGGGGTCTCCAGGCAAGTGGCTTTCGGGAGACTGGGCATCAAGGGGTTGACTACTGTGCCAAGCAACAAATTCAGAAAAAGAACAGAAGGAGAGAGAAGAAAACAAGACCAACAGGCTCAGCCCACCTCTACTCCAACTTCTCCCCAGGAGAACAGCATCTAGATGTTAAAGAGCAAGTCAGAGGCCCCTCAGCAATGTCGGGCAACAGCAAGAGTATACACACATAAATAACAGCTGGCCAAATAACACCTAGGTGTGAATGGTTCCTTGGTAGACGGGAGAGGCTGCCACGTGTTATCTTAGATGTTCAACTAAGTCATTTTATTAAACAAGACATGAAATAATTTAAACTCTGTCAGGACCACAGGGAACCTGCCTTCAGAAGCACCATTGGAGCATTATATATTAGAACACACACTTGTCTTTAATATAGTTCAGGTGGCCTCCCTCCTCTCTGCAAAGTGTAGGCTAAAGTCAAATAAGCAAAAGGCCTTGGAAGAGAGAGGATTATTCCCACACATACCTCAGGAGACCTATACAATTTAAGAAACTGGTATCAATGTGTGTTTTTTGTTTGTTAACTCTCACCCAAGAATATTTTTTCCACTGATTTTTAGAGAGAGTGGAAAGGAAGAAGGGAGGGTGAGAGACAGAAAGAGAAAGAGGGAAAGAAAAACATTGATGAGAGAGAGACATATCGACTGGCTGCCTCCCGCACGCACCCCAACTGGGGCTGGGGATCAAACCTGCAACCCAGGTACATGCCCTTGACAGGAAACTAAACCCATGACCCTTCGGTGCTTGGGCCAACACTGTAACCACTAAGCCACATCGGCCAGGGAAGAAACTGGTATCGATGGTATAACCTGCAACTGACAGTAAACTTTGAGTTCCAGTTCTGGTTGACTTATGTCCTGTTTTTTCACTTTTTAAAAAATATATATGTTTTTATTGATTTTTTAGAGAGAGAGGAAGGGAGAGGGATAGAGAGAAATACCGATGGGAAACATCATCAACTGGCTGCCTCCTGCATGCCCCGCACTGGGGGCCGAGCCCACAACCCCAACATGTGTCCTGACCGGGAATCGAACCACGACCGCTTGATTCCTAGGTCAATGCTCAACCACTGAGTAACGCCCAACTGGGCCTGTTTTTTTCACTTTTAATTTGCAATAATAATGTTGACATTTGAGCATTAATTCTAACTGTTTCATAACTGGAATATGGAAAAGAGGACATCATTTCTTAAGAAGTTATCAGTTTTGTGACATAGGGGGCCCCACTCTCGTTTCTTTTGTCTTTTTCCACCAATGTCCTCTAACATTTGGAATAACACTAGACATTGTTGACACTAAGCCACCCAATCTAACATGATTTCATTTGGTCTGGTCTTTTTTTAATACATATATATTTTATTGATATGAGAGAGGAAAGGAGAGGGAGAGAGAGAAATATCAATGATGACAGAGAATCATCAATCAGCTGCCTCCTGAATGCCCCCTACTGGAAATCGAGCCCACAACCCAGGCATGTGCCCTGACTGGGAATTGAACCATGACCTCTACTGAGCCACACTGGCCATGCCGGTCTGGTCTTTAAACAAGCTGCTTCAAAGACAACAGTGCCCTGTCATCATCTCTGGGTACAGATTTAAATTCTGTTCCTGGTTTGTTTACACTATAGCTAAAAATACACAATGGAGTATAGGCATACAATAGAATATTACTGAGCCTTTTAAAGGGATGAAATCCTGCCCGGCCGGGCGTGGCTCAGCGGTTGAGTGTCGCCCTGGGATCCAGGCGATCAGGGTTCGATTCCCGGTCAGGGCACATGCCCGGATTGTGGGCTTGATCGATGACTCTCTCATCATTGATGTTTCTGTCTCTCTCTCTCTCCTTCTCCTTTCCTTTCTCTGAAATCAATATTTTTTTTTTTTTTTTTAAAAAGGGATGAAATCCTGATACATGCTATAACATAGATGAACCTTGCAAACATGTAACTGAAATAAGTGAGAGCCTGGCCGGGCGTGGCTCAGCGGTTGAGCATCGACCTAGGATCCAGGCGATCCGGGGTTCGATTCCCGTTCAGGGCACATGCCTGGGTTGTGGGCTCAATTGATGACTCTCTCATCATTGATGTTTCTCTCTCTCTCCCCTTTCCTCTCTCTGAAATCAACAAAGATATATTTAAAAAAAAAGAAGAAACAAAAGGAAATATATGATTCCACTTACATGAGGTACCTAGAGCAGTCAAATTCATAGAGACAGAAAGTAGAATGGTGGTTGCCAAGGGCTGAGCAGAGAAGAGAAAATGAGAAATTACTGTTTAATGGTTACAGAATTTCAATTTGTAAAGATGAAAAGGTTCTGGGGATGGCTAGTGATGGCTGCACAACAATGTGAACGTACTTAATGCCACTGAATTATACATTTAACAATGGTTAAAATGATAAATCTTACATATATTTTACACCTCAAAAACCCCACAATGAACCCAAAGTGAACCATAACCCAACTCACTATACTCAAAATTATATGACTCGCCCTGGCCGGGTAGCTCAGTTGGTTAGAGTGTCGTCCTGATGTGCAAGGTTTCGGGTTTGATCCCCAGTCAGGGCACAATGATATGACTGAGTCCCAAGAAATGAATACCTAACAACAGTTTAATACTTTCCACAGTAAGAGTTCATAGGAATGGTACAAAAGGGACCAAAGGCAACTAAATATTTATTCTCCCTCTCCCAAATACACCAAGAATATAGCTTGGTGTTTTATATTTAGTAGGTATTCAATAAAATATTTATGTTTCATCCTGATAAGAAACAGAAAAAATTTTTTTTAAGTAATTTTGATCTCTTAATTTTTTTCTACTCCCAGTCTTTGCAAAACAAACCAAGGCATATTTCCTGTCACTGTGTAGGTTAAACCCTTCAAATCCATCCTTCCCTGCCTTGGAAATATTCAATATCAATAACCAATAAACATAAATGAGAAAGAGAACAAAGGGAAAAGCATAGTGTATGAAGAGGCAGCAGCAGACCAGAAAACGCGTCGCTTAGAATGGGTGTTGACGTAGCGAAAATCGCCCATTGCTCACTCCCGTTTCACTTCAACAATGGCTTCACCTCGCTGACAGGCTATCTTTGGTTGCCGTCATTAGTGTTTTAAGACTTCACTTTCCAGGCAAAGCAACACATAAATTCTGAGGAAAGGTTTTGGTGAAATACTTGGATTTGAGCCTTCCTCCTACCCCCAATCTAACCTAATAGCCTAAAATAGGAACATGCAAAACCAAACTGAAGCATTTCAAACTGCACTTTTTTTAATATATCTGATGTGCTAAGAAACCTGTCAGAAGTCTTTCAGATCGTTTAACAGATATATGTTGTTTCTATTATTGGGAAAATATAAAAAACCCCTAATGATTTCCTAATAATTTTCATGAGTTTGGTTTTCTAATTATAAAAAATGGAGGTGGAGCCATATTTTATCACTAATATATAGCAAAGTAACACCGGACATATTTTGGCAAGATGTCTTGTCACAGGCTCCTTCCTAAACTCCACTTTTTCCTGATATCCATGCTAATGATGAAATCAGCACAATTTACTTACAAGTTCAATATTTGTTATTTTTCATTCAATAATTTTTATTAATATATTCTATAATAAGGCATAAATAAAACTGCAAAAGAAATCACTGTTCATGTTTCAAGTTAATTAGTGCATACCACAGAGAAGCCCAAATTAGTTTTGAATGTATTTTTATTTTATTTTATTTTTTTTGGATGTATTTTAAAATAAAAAAACATTAAATTTAAATTCAAGCTCATTATTATCCATATCAGCTGAATTTGTTATAGAGTAATAAAGTTGAAATCAAATTTAATGGAGCCTAGCCGGCGTGGCTCAGCGGTTGAGCGCCAACCTAGGATCCAGGAGATTGCAGTTCGATTCCTGGTCAGGGCACATGCCCGGGTTGCAGGCTTGATCCCCAGTCAGGGGCGTGCAGAAGGCAGCCGATCAATGACTCTCAATGATAGAAACATCATTGATGTTTCTATCTCTCTCCTTCTGTCTTCCTCTCTGTGAAATCAATATAGACTTTTTTTTCTAAATTAACTGAAAAATCAACCTCACTTATTAATAGAGAATTATGAATATGAGCTATAGGTATATTTAATTTGGAGATTTCTTGGATTTAGTAAACTCATTTTTTAAAATAAATATTTGCTAGAAAAGATTCAAGTAAACAGAAATTCAGCAGGATTGACTGTTAATTAAGTATTTGTGACCAAATTAGTATATCTTAAGGATCTATTAAATATGAGCATCATATCTAATCATAAAGCAGGAAGTTGTGTTGGGTGAAATAAAAGAAAATTAAACCCTAACCTTTAAGGCAGGAGTCAGGAAACTTTTTCCATAAAGGGCCAGGTAGCCATATGACCTCTGTCACAACTGCTCAACTCCGGTGCTGTAGTACAAAAGCAGTCAGACAGTATGTAAACAAATGAGGATGGCTGTGTTCCAATACAATTTTATTTATGGGCCCTGACATTTAAATATCATATAATTTTTACATGTTATGAAAAATTACTCACCTTTTAATTTTTTTCTACGTTTAAAAAATATAAAAACTGCCCTAGCTGGCTCAGTTGGTTGAGCATTGTCCCGTGCAGCAAAAGGCTGCCGGTTAGATTCCCAGTCAGGGCACATGCCCCGGTTGCGGGCTCGAACCCCCATGGGGGTGTGCAGGAGGCAGCCGATCAACATTCGCTCTCACATCCATGTTTTTCTCTCTGTGTGTCCCTCTCCTTTCCTCTCTCTCTAAAAATCAATAAAAATATTTAAAATATATATATTAAAAAACTCTTCATAGTTTCACGGCTATACACAAAACAGGTGTCAGACCATATTTGGCCCTCAGCCTGGCCCATGCTCTAAGAATTTACAATCTCAAGTACAGGGCAAAAAATATCCTCTTTGACAAACAAAATCTTTTTCTTCTCCTCTCCCAAAATCTGATTTCAATAGAAAACAGTTTGTCATCCAAAAAATTTCCTCAGTGCTTGTCCACACAAGATACACTGCCAAGCACTGACAGTACGTAACTGGTCTCTGCAAAATCGAAGTAACGAGAAAAGGGAAGGAATTGAGAGGTACAGGAATGCCATTGACTGGGATGGTCCTTACCCTTATGGAGCGGTAATATCTGTATTGGACTTTTTTGTTGTTGTTAATTTTCACCTGAGGATATTTTTTTCCACTGCTTTTCAGAGAGGAGGGAGGGAGGGAGGGAGGGAGGGAGGGAGGGAGGGAGGGAGGGAGGGAGGGAGGGAGGGAGGGAGGGAGGGAAAAACATCAATGTAAGAGACACATTGACTAGCTGGCTCCAGATGCGCCTGACTGGAGGGCAGGGAGTGAACCTGCAACCCAGGTAGGTGCCCTTGACCGGGATTAGAACCGGAGACCCTTCAGTGCAGGCTGATGATCTAACCATCTGGCCACAAAGGCCAGGGCTGTATTGGACTTTAAAGGATGAGTAGCATTTGGAAAGAACAATACTGAAATAAAAGAAAAACAAAGAGATAAAAACAAAACCTTAGGGAGTGGCCACACAAGGCAGTGAATTTTTAAAAAGTAGATCCAGCGGAAGGAAAAAATCCAGGAGAGACAACTGCCACTGAAGCAAAGAAAGCATTTGAAGGGGAAAAGGGCTTAATACTCTCAATGTGGTTACTAGGAAAAAGTAAAAGTAGGCCAAAGTACTGAACAAACAGGGGCCACCAGTGACTTTACCATGCTGTTTCAATACAATGATAAAGGTAAGAGATAGGTTTCAGGGATTTAATAGGGAAGAGTTTGAAAGGGATGATGGCAGGAAGAATGGCTTTACAGAAAAATGGACTCACATTTCTTTAAACAAAACAAAAAACACTCCAATGAAAGAGGCATCTATCTTCTTAGTAGCTTGCTCTAATGAGACATTCTAATCAGGAAGTTGTTATACATATATTTTTACCCTTTGAAATCAAACGGCCCAATTTTTGTGGTAAGATCAGCAGTTAATGAAATTTGCATCTATTCTAAACACTGAAACAAAACACAGCTAAGACTTCAACAAACTTCTCTGGAAAGTGAGCTTTTAAAAAAATACACACACACAACAAATGGTTGGTGTCCTATTCCCCTCCTAAGTGCATGTCTATCTGTCTTTCCTTCTTCCTTTGTAAAATATTTATTTTGACATAGTTTCAAACTTACAGAAAAGTTACAAGAATAGTAAAAAGAATTCTGGGGTACCTTTTACCCTTTCTTTTTTAATAACCTACCTTAAGAAAGCATTCTTTAGCTTAATTTCCTTGGTTTTGTTCTTTGTAATACGCATACTGCCAACATGTACTTTAGTTAATGTTGTCCATAATTTGGTCACAAGTTGTAGGAAAGAAAAGTATAAACCTGGCTGGTGTGGCTCAGTTGGTTGAGCATCATCCTGTGCACTGAAAGGTTATCAATCTGATTCCCAGTCAGGGTACATGCCCAGGGTTGCAGGCTCCATCCCCGGTAGGGGGTGTGTAGGAGGCAGCTGATCAATGTTTCACTATCACATCAATGTTTCTCTCTCTCTCTCTCTCCCTTCCTCTCTCTCTAAAAACCAATTTTTTTAAATCTTTTTTTAAAAAGAAAAGTATAATATCACTTAACAGAACTCCTGTTTGTAATTCATTTGGCTTCTTTAATCTGCAGATTGATGTCTTTTGTCAGTTCTACCCCATTCTCTTTCTTCTCTCCTTCTGAGACTCCAACTGAATGTATTTTAGATCTGCTCACTGTATCCTATATGTCTCTTATTCTCTTGTCTGTAATTTTTATTTCCTCTGTGCATGCCACATTCTGAGTAATTTCTTCTGACCCAACCTCCAGTTCACTATTTCCCTCTTCAGCTATGTCTAATTTGCTGCTAAACCCATCCATTGAACTCTTAATTTCAGTTTCTACATTTTACAGTTCTAGTGTTTCTATTTGGCTTTTCTTCAAAACTGCTACATCACTTTTCTTTTGTAATAGTTCCCAATTACCTGGTAAAATTTTTAAGCTTGGCTTTTATTTCTTTGAGCATAGTAAGCATAGTTGTTTTAGCCTAAGCCTGATAACTCTCATGCCTTTATGAGTTTTGGATGTTTCTCTATGTATGGGGAGTGGTTTCCACATATGCCTAACTATCTTTGACTGTGTACTGGCCATTTGGGGGGGAGGAGTTACTTGGCGGAATATTTCTAGGCAAAGGTTGATGAAACTTTCTTCCAAAGAGGATTTTTCTTTGCTACTGCCCAGTACCTAATACTACCAGTACAGATATTCCTCCACTCAAGGTCTATTTCCTACTTTTAGAACCCTAATAGTTAACTTTTACAATGTCTGAGGGTCATCTTTATATTTTCCTTCATATTTTCTATCTCTTCACCTTTGCCAGAGATTTCCTTAACTTTATCTTCCTTAATTGAATATATGTATTTGTTAGTGTATATGTAATTTCCATGGGCTCTCTTATTCTCTAATTGACCTTTTCCACAACATCTTATTTTTATTTTCCCACTGAAATTCTTCAGAAAGCTGTACATTTGGTCCTCCAGTAAGTTACATACTTCACATGAATGTCAAAAATAATATGACTGTTGCCCTGGTCGGTATTCTCAGTGGTTAGAGCATCAGACCCACAGACGGAAGGGTCATGGGTTTGATTCCAGTCAAGGGCACATACCTGGGTTCAATGTCTCTCTCGCATCAATGTTTCTCTCTTTCCCTTTCTCGCTCTCTCTTTCTCCCACACACAGCCCCCCCTTCCACTCTCTAAAAATCAATGGAAAAAATGTCCTCGGGTGAGGATTAACAACAATAATAATAATACTATGACTGTTGTGAATGCTATAAATACTATTACAAAATATTAGTATGTCCAAGTGAACTGAATCTAATAAGTGTCAACCTGCTTAGTGATTTTACTTAAATAAGATTCAATTTTCAAGTTTAGAACTATTAGGTAGTAAAAATAGCACCATAGCTATGGTGGTAATGAGAGATAGTAGCTTTATTCTACATTCAATTTGCTGTTATTTATCCTGATATAATAGTGCAATAGAACATTTGGTGATAGGCTCTCAAGGAAAGGCTTTCTGAAAAAGTTGAGTTTTAGAAAAATAAAAATTCTAATGAAGAACTATGTGACTAAGAAGTAATTTTCAGGAACAATATATAATATGACTGACTACTGAACTGGATAGTAAAAAACAAAATGTTTTCTTCCTTAGAAATAATGTACTTTCTAAAACACCAGTCTCCCTTTGTAGACGTTAGTATCTTTCTTAAAAAATCATTGTTCTCAATCTCACCTCTCTTCCCTAGAAAAAATAAAAATACTATTTTCAATACTCTTCTAATACTTCAAAACAAAAGAATCATTCAAATCAAGCCTCTTCACTGAGATTAAGAAATTAATTGTGCCTTTGTTACCTTAGGACAAACAAACTAAAGAGTTGGCCAGGGAGGGACATGGGAGGCATGTCCTACTTTCTGACCTTGATAGTAGTTACACTGTCCAGTGTATGATTATTTGTTTAACAGTATATACATGATTTATGTACTTTTCTATATATATGTTTTACCAAAAGAGAATAAACAATATGCATTTTTAAACAGTTTCCTTTACAGAAACTTCTCTAAGTAAAGCAAACTAAATGTAGATCTAATTTAAATTTATCCTGTCGTTTTTAAAGACTTTAAGGGACAGAGATGGAACAAAAGCAAAAATAAATGAAATATTTGCCTTACTCTTATTTACACCTTTCAACAAAAGTCTCAATATGGCTAGATAGATTTAAAACATGTTTTCAAGTAAAGCATTAAAATTAACAGTTTAATACTGCCAATTTCCTCTTTTTCTAAATATAAAGATTATTACACATAAAATGGAAAGGGCACAAATTCATTTCCTTTTTATTTGGCTTATATCTCCCAGGACTTTTAAGTGTTTAAAGAAATGGCACTTCCAGGGTCCTTTATTCTGGATCTATAGTACTTTCTGTTCCTTCCCAAATATATTACTATGCCTTTATTTGTACCAAACCACCTCCTCTGGTGAGTACAATGGAGGGCTCTGATGTCTCTTCTTCATTCTGCAGTTAGAGCTATGCTTTTCAACAGTTAATACTGTACCCCTGTTCAATCTGCTGAGAACTCACTCTTGGAATACTGATTCTATTGCTTAAAGCCATTTTATAAGTCCCCCAAACAGACTGCCATTAAGACCATTTCTCGCTCCAGAAGCTGGCAGTTAATGACCATTCTACTTCTAGCAAGCAAGGGAGCAGTTACTTCCTGGCAGTGTGTCTTTACATCAGCATAATTTTATCATTGCCTATGGATAAACAAATAGTATTTTAGTGTGTACTCTAAGACTAGAAATGCAAATGCTCTGAGGGGGCACTATCCTGTTAATTGGCTTGGGTTTTACTCACTCAAACGTCCTCCTTTCAGAGTTATCTGCCAGTCTTTTATAAAAAACCATAGTGACTAAACATGTCTGCTCCTTTTCTGGTTTAACAAACACAGAGAATGATTCTTTAATTTTCAGTTCTTTTTTCAAAGTCCTTCCTTAGGGTGAGAAAGTCTTATTTTAACTAGAAATAACCAGATACTAGTTTATTATACCTGCAACAACTCCCAAAAGAGCCGTACAAAAGAAAAATGTGGCTTCCTCTTCCAAAAGTCACTAGAGCTTTTTATCTTATTAGGGCACCCAGAACACATAATATTACATTGAGCCAAAAGGACCAATTCTCCTCATGGGGGAGAATGGCAATTGGCTGTTACTCACTAAATTCTTACAGCAATGAGCAATGACTTGCTTTCTCGCTTTGTTTCTCTTTGAATAGTAGATGAAGTGGATTCTTTTCCAAGGCTGCTTCCCATCGCCAGCATTTCTGACCCTTAACCTCTGTAGCTGCTAATATGCTGCACACCTATTAACTGCAGTAGTTAACTGCAACTGAATTCAACCTTAACAATCAATGCAGTTAACCTTTCTGTTTACTCCAAGTCAGTTCCTATCTTGTTAGTGAAACAGATTTTTTTCCCTTTTCTAAACATAATAATTGTATCTGGTACAAAAACTATATATGTAAGCCATTGGTTTTAGATTTTTTTCCCCCCAAGAGTTTCAGGAGCCATGGGTTCTCATGTTCTATTGGAGAAAGACAAGTCCATTCGTGGTAATTCCAAAAGGTGGGCCGTTATAACAACTTTATAGATACAGTTGTTACCTCTTATATATTTGGGGGGTAATTATTGGAGGCCATATGTCCCCTTTATTCTCAAAGAAAACTTAATTCCTTTGATTAAACACAGGTGAAAAGATTATATTTTCTGGAGTAAAATATTGGAAACTATACCAAAGGATGCTTTGTTATAACTATCTGTATTCAAAGGTACTTCTCCAAACTCGTAATCTGCCCCCATCATTTTGTATTGTAATTGCCTATTAACCATTTGTACCCCTTCAAAGACAGGAAGCTAGCCCTAGCCAGACTGGCTCAGTGGTTAGAGTGGGCCCCTGGACTGAAGGGTCTTGGGTTCGATTCCGGTCAAGGGCACATACCTCAGTTGCAGTGTTGATCCCCGGCCCAGGTCAGGGTGGGTGCGGGAGGCAACCACTCAATGTGTCTCTTTCACATCAATGTTTCTCTCCCTCTCCCTCTCTCTTCCACTCTCTCTAAAAAGCAATGGAAAAAATACCCTTGGATGAAGATTTAAAAAAAAAAAAAGACAGGAAGCTCCTGGAAGATAGGGATTATATCATAATGACTGATTAATCTGCAGGCACATGGTCTGGCAGATGGTACACAATGTGTTAGTATTAAAGTCAGCTCAAAAGTCCAGTTATTAATTAGCCACAGTTTTAGACAACCCAGCACACCCACTGCCCCAAAATTTATGGAACAAATTTTAATTGGACATTATCACAGTTCAAAAAGATATGCCCAATTTCAAATATCTAATGATCTCTACCTAAACACTGAGTATCTTTATGGGAAGCAGCAGAAACAATTTTAATTTGTGATTTTTGAATTTTTGTTCTGATTCAGACTCTACTACTCACTAGCAATAACCTTTCACAAATCTCTTTAACCACACTGGATCTTGTGTCCTTCGAGATTAAAGTGTGAAACGGATTAAATAAATGATCTTTAAGTACCCAACGGGTCCCAGCTCTAAAACTGATTTGGCATGAACCAATAAGGTATAGACATAGATACAGCAAGCCCTTATCAACACTAGAGGGAGCTACACTCATGTCATCACTGGGCTGGTTAGGGAGATTTCAAGGCAAACCATCTTTAAATGGAAAACTAATTTAACAAAATGAGAGAAATTAAATATCAAGTGAGAGATCCATAATGTTCATACAGCCACCCCACACACAGGCTCCCTGCTGGCACCTCCCTCTTACAGCTATCAAAGCACCTCACATCAACACATCTTCTGGGCTTTAATTCTAATTCCAAAAGAATCAATTTTACTTGAGTCATTCCTACAAATTTCCTTTCCCACTCAGTCTATTTTCTTTCTTAATCAAATTAACAACAAAAAAGCAAAGTAATTAATTATACTATTGTCAAGTCTCCAAGGAAATGAGATAGAGGAAGAGAAAGATTCATATCACACTGAAGCTGTGACCTGGAAAAATCAGTAGTTAATTGCAACTAAATTCATTAGCAGCCTGTCACTCTAACACAAAGCTACCACAGCTACTTTGAAAACAAGAAAAATATTCAAAAAGAGGAAAGATACAGTATAAGGAAAAGAATCAACGTAGCTCTGCAGTGTGGGAGCTGGAATGTCCACCTAAGTGAATGCTGTCATTGCCCCACTGGGCTCTGCAGCTGCTGAAGAATGATGTCATTGGTACAGGCAATAGGGTCACATTAGGCATTTGGCAAAAAACTGTCAAGGGACAAAACAAGATAAAGGAATGAAGGATGGGGTAGGGAAGAAAAGAAAAAAAAGAAAAAAAAAGCATCTCCAAAGCTAAAGCTTACTCTGGAGTTATTATATGCATTCTCTCTCTCTCTCTGCCAGCTCAAAAAACATCCATAGCCTTGCAAATGTTTATGACCTAAACGATTACAGAACAAGTGAAATGCAGACTCAAAAACCTCTTCATTGGTATCAACCTATGTTTCTCTTTGCCCAGAAACACAATGGCATGTTAACCCGATAGAGAGGGCATAAATTGTGGACATTACAGAATGTGGTCTGTGGAAGAAAGATAAATGCAAGCCTGAAGAGCCCCTTTTATTTAAATTTCATGGATTAATTTAACATAGAGAAAGCAAAGCCTCAACAGTCAGAAGTGGACTACTTACTTTTTAGGACACGAGCTGTTCCTGAATAAAAATAGATTATGAAGCAACTTTGGACAATCACTTTGTGGGAGAAGAGAAAATCTACTAGAACAAGACAATTCTTTTTTCACTTAAAAAAATGAAAACCCAGACCTCCAGAGATAAAATACAGAGTAAAACTCACCAGGTTAAAAATCAACTTATTCCTATGGATCCAAGTAGTTGAATTCTTGTTTCTTAAATCATCAATTTCAAATACTCTAGAGATACCACAGCCTTAACAGAGTCCAAAAGATTTTTTTCTTTTAGGACATTAAAAAAAATTTTTTAACAGCCCTTTCAGTCAATGAGCCTCATGGGAAGCATGAGAAAAATATCCTTTACTCTTAAAGGAGAATGACTTGTTTTCCTTGCTTATTTAGGACACACGCCAATGGATTTCCATTTCACTGTTTAATACTGACCTTTAAAATGTTTCTGCCATCGAAGGATTCTCTTTCCTTGAAGATATATTTGCCGTCCGCCGTGTAGCTATTATACCTGCCTTCAGCTGTAAGTATTACAAAGATAATGTCAGAAGAGAAGCCTGGACTATTTATGTTTGTTTTCTCTTCGGTTTCTATAGGTACACCTAGCAAAATCTCCATGTACTATCTGGAAAGTGGCATAATATGGAGGAAAAAATCACAGTATTAGTCAAGAGACCCAGTCTCTAGTCTCAGCTCTGCCATCAACACATTCTACATATATTTATTCATTCAACATTGTCCAAGTAGTCATTGTACCTTAGCTATGTAACCAGCTATATTCTTAGTCAAATATGTCTCCTCTATGGACCTCAGTTCCTCATTTACAAAGTTACAGGATAAGACTAGGTGATCTCCAAAGGTTCCTTTTATAAAAGCTGAATGTATTTTTAAATATATAAAAATACACAAAAGTTCACACATTAACTAGTCAAAAGTGCTGGCAACCACGCTTTAAGATGATTTTAGGACATCCCCTAAATGACGAAGACCCTTTTAGTTGCAATCAAAGGTATCCCAACAGATATTCTACACAGAAATGCAACAAATCTATGACCTTAGCCTCATCAAAGCTGCACTCTAACTCCTTGATTTAATTTAGCTTGCTTATCCCAAAAGATGTCCTTAAAGTATAGCAAAAAAAGAATATCAAAGGAAAGGGATAACGGCAAAGAAAACATAAAACACCTTAGTCTGTGTCCCTTTCAAGTAAAAATTCAAAACAGAGAAGAATCCAGAGTATGGGAAAATCAAAGCATCCTCAAGAATTATTTAACTCTGAAGATATTTTCCAAAATATCAATCCTTTCCTGCCCACCAATACTTTAGAAAATATTTGCATTTCCACTTTTGAGTATGGTCTTTTACTGTATATAGGTATGGGGACTACCAAGTCAGAGTTGATAAAATAGATAGAGTGCTAACCTCATGAACATAATATATTTTAGCTAGCCCACTGGAATTCTACATGGGTAACTTATAGAACCATTTCTCTAATGAGATGTATTCTCTTAATCAAAGGTCCCAATTCCATCGATATTTTACAACTTAAAAATAGGTTTCCTGTTAGGAGGAGATGTGGAATTTTAAAGTAAATCATATTAAATAAATATCTATAAAAAGCAGTAATCATAGCTGAAGTTGAAATGTTTAATGATAGTTTCAAAATCTGTAAGTGGTGTTAGCCTTTAGGGAAATGATAACCGAAACCACAACGAGAATGGCAATAATAAAAAAGATCATAAAGATGTAGGTAAATTAAAACCCTCACATACTGCCGGTGGGAATGTAAAAAGGTGCAGCTACTTTGGAAAACAGTCTAGCAGCTCTTGAGTTAAACATAAGAGTTTTCATATGACCCAGTAATTTCACTCTTAAGTACAGACCCCAAAGAAATGAAAACATATGCCCACACAAAATCTTGTATGTGAATGTTCATAGCAGCATTATTCATAACAGCCAAAAACAGGAAACAACATAAATGTTCATCAACTGACGAATGGATAAGTGTGGTACATCTATACAATGGAATATTATTGAGCAATAAAAAAGAATGAAGTATGATACGTGTTATAACATAAATGAACCTTTAAAACATTATGCTAAGTGAAAGAAGCCAGTCACAGAAGATCACATATTATACCCAATATCCAGAAAAAGCAAATTTATAGAACAGAAAGTAGACTGGTGGTAGCTACTACTGGAGGGTTGGGGGAAATTGGAGTCACCGCCAAAACGTATGGGGTTTCTTTTTGGGGTGATGAAATGTTCGAAAATTGATTGTGGTAATGGTTACATAACTATGAGTGTACTAAAAGTCACTGAATTATATACTTTAAATGGGCGAATTATGTAGTATGTGAGTTATATCTCAAAGCTGTTGTATTTAAAATATTTGTAAGTAGGAAATGGTCACTAAACTGTGAACACAGAACATTTTCTTATATGAAGCTCTAATGCTAACTGAATATAAATCTGGATGCACACAATTTAGAAGATACAGATTCCTATATAATTCAACTCTTATGTCAAAAAGTTAGGTAAGTGTAGGGTAGAGGGGGTGAATAAGGAATATAAGGGGACATCTGTAACGCTTTCAACAATAAAGATAAATTAAAAAATAAAATAAATAAAATAAAAATAAATGTAATGTGGGACCTGGATAGGAACCTGTAAGAGAAAAAGAACAATAGGTAAAAACTAAGGCAATACAAACAAAATGTGGACTTTACTTAATAACAATGTATCAATATTGGTCCACTGGTTGTGACAAATGTACCTTGATAATGTAAGATGTTAACAATACAAAAAACTAAATGTGGGTTACACAAGAACGGTCTGTACTATCTACACAACTTTTCTGTGAATCTAAAATTATTGTAAAATAAAAAGTTTATTAAATATAAAAAGATAAACAAAAAAGAGATTAAAGTGGGGGATGGTATAGCTTGTTTGTTTGCTTGTTTTAGTATTAAGAATTTATTATTATAGTATTCACTAACTTTAGGCAGACTGGATAAAATGTTCTCTAACATGTTAAGTGAAACAATTTAATGATTTCAGTTTAATTTCCTGTTGCACTGAAGTCCATTCTAGAAAGAAAAAATAAAAACCATCAACATACTTTATATTAAAGGTCTGAATCTCAAAAGCAACTCTGATCTTCAGCTGGAAAAACAAAGTGTCTCAAAATGCATCCTGAGTCTACTGAAAGTTTATCTTCTTAAAACAGCCTGCCTTTATAAATTTAAATTAAATAAAATTAAAAGTTCACTTTCTCAGTCCTGGCCAGCATGGCTTGGTTGGTTCAGCATCGTCCCATGCACCAAAAGGTGGCAGGCTCGATTCCCAGTTAGGACACATACACGACATACCCAGGTATCGGGTTCAATTCCCGCTCAGGTGCATGTAGGAGACAACCGATTGAAGTTTTCTCACATTGATGTCTGTCTCTCTCTCTCTCTCTCTCAAATCATTTTTTTTAATGTGATATGGAAACACACACAAAAAGTTCACTTTCTCAGTCTCACTAGCCACATTCAAGTGCTCAATAACCACACGTGGATAGTAGCTACCATGTTGGACATAACAGATACAGAACTTTGCTATCATCACAGAAAGTTCGATTGGATGGTATTAGATACAATATATCTTCTAAACCAATAAATTTGGAGTGTATTCTAGAGTTCTGAAACTATGTCTTTACATCATAATGTTAAAATGCACACCTCAGAGATTTGTTTCCAAAAATTAAAATGGACTTTCCAGAACAAAATAAATATAAATTCCTTTAAATGGTCCCAGTGTGCAAGCTACATTATAATATGTAAATATTAAATATTCCAGAATTTTTTTCCTAGAATCCCAATATTCTTTTGCAATACTACTGTCCAACTGAAAGAAATGTAATCCCTCAGAACAATAACAAGTATAGAGCTTTGGATCCTGTTAACGACCCAAACAAAAGTCTACAGGCTTGACTGAGCCATTTGGACCTTTTTTTTATCTCAGTGCTCCCATAGGTAAAATAGTGATTTATTTAGAAAAGTCTTAAATAAAATACAACCTAGCATCATAAAACAACATAACTAAAAATTGGGTAGCTACATACAGTATCTCTTAGTCCTACAATGGCTCTAACCAAATGGGGTTAATATTAAATGACTTCTAGTTGGATCTTTGGTATATATCTGAGAGAATTAAAAGGATGTACTTTGACAAAAAGGGATAATCAAACTGTCGTAAACTACAAATCTACAAATAATCTATGGGTTGAGTCCTGATGCAATCTTCTTTAAACCTTTATCTTCTAAAACCAAGCAGGGTGACTCAGTTGGTTGGAGCATCATCCCATTCACCAAAAAGGTTGCAGGTTTGATTCCAATCAGGGCACATACCTAGGTTGCGGGTTCCATCCCCAGTCGGGGTGTGTATGGGAGACAATCAATCAGTGTTTCTTTCTCACAAAATTTTTTTTCTCTCTCTCAAATCAATAAACATATCCTCAGGTGAGGATTAAAAATATATATATAATTAAAAACATAAATAAATAAAGCCAAGGTCAGGGTCCTAACAAAGGAAATAAAACCTAAATATTGGGCTTGTCCTCCCTGGCTTGCTGTCTTCCCAGCCATGGAGTTCACCTGGCTCCCCGCATGGCTGGCCCTGCAGCCAGGAGCCAGGACCCTATGTGCCTTCTCCACCACCATGTCTCCGGCCACTCCCACCTGGAAACCAAGTCCATGTACAACAAAAAGAACATCCAAATCTGAAAGGCCACTACCTCCTAGGACAGGTAAAATGGCTGTAGACCAGGACTGGCCTAGTGTTTACCCTGTTGCAGTATCATTTAAACCCTCTGCAATACCTCTTCTTATTCAAAGGGGTTATCCAGTAAAAACGGGGTGCCCATGGCAAAGGAGGGAAATCTAGAACTTTTAAAGATCCCCAATTTTCTACATTTGACTCCTGCAGCAATTAAAAAGCACTGTGGCCTGGCTGGAGTGGCTCAGCGGTTGAGCATCGACCTATGATCCAAGAGATCGAGGTTCAATTCCTGGTCAGGGCACATGCCCAGGTTGCAGGCTCAATCTCCAGCAGGAGGTATGCAGGAGGCAGCTGATCAATGACTCTCTCTCATCACTGATGTTTCTATCTCTCTCCTCCTCTCCCTTCCTGTCTCTGAAATCAATAAAATATATATATAAAATAAATTAATTAAATAAAAAGCACTGTGGCCCAGCTGCTGGCTCAGTGATTAAGTGTCGACCCATGAATCAAGAGGTCACTGGATTGATTCCCAGTCAGGGGACATGCCTGGGCTGCAGGCTCGATCCCTAGTAGGGGACATACAGGAGGAAGGCAATCAGTGATCGCTGTTTCTCTCTCATATCAGTGCTTCTATTTCTCTATCCCCCTCCCATCTTCTCTCTCTCAAATCAATAATAACATTTTTTTTAAAAAGCACTGTGAAGCTCTTAAAGACTGCTGTGTTAAGTGGCTAGCAGCACTAGACAGTAATGAGAAATACCAGAAGCATTTTCCAACTGAAATTGACACAGCTGACTATGTTTCATCAGGACCATCTATTCAAAATTCCAAAGCAGGAGTAGTAACCCGAAGGGTTAAACTTTCCAGTTTGAATTTGGATGATCATGCAAAGAAGAAACATTAAACTTGTAGGAGAGTAATACTGCAAGACCACTAATGTGGTTACCATCAAAACAGGTGCCCTTTAAAGAGACAGAATTATGATCATGCAATGTTCATATGATCTGCTAATAGTTTTATACCACAAGTCTTGAAAACTGAGGAAAGGGAGAAAAATAATACTGAAGCAGACTAGTAAGTATATATATAGACAAATAGCTCCTCAGAAAAAAATGATGGAAACACTTCTCCAAATTAAAACCACAGAGAAAAACCTGGAAGTAAATAAAGAAAAGCAACTTGGTGCTAAAGAAGCTGAAGATTACAAAAAGTTTGTTGTTTGTCTTAAAAATGAGGTGGACAATGAAAATACCCTTTCTCAAAAAAAACAAAAAAATATCCTTTCCCAGTACAAAGAATCAGTGAAGAGACTATTAAATTTGGTGTGAATTACATAGAAAAATACGTTTAATTTATGAATTTTATTATCCATATATAATTATCTAATTTGATATAAAGTTGAAATATTAAAAAAACATTGTCTTACTTCAGAGTTAAAATTACTCTTTTCATATTAATGCACAATGGCAATGATTATTGACAAATTTTCTTATTTATACTCTGGGGCAATTAGACTAATTAAATCTCTGGTTTTCTCTGGTTCTAAAATGTTTCAATGTTATTACTACCATTACAGCTTTAGAATTTAAATATATATTAAATACATATAACATATATAGTTATTTTGCCACTTGCTGTGTTTATTTCCCTACACATTAGCACTTATTTGATGCATTTATTTATTTATTTATTTATTTATTTATTTATTTTTATAATCCTCACCTGAGGATATTTTTTCCATTGCTTTTCAGAGAGAGTGGGAGACAGAAACATCGATGTGCGAGAGACACATTGATTGACTGCCTCCCATACTCACCCTGACCACTGGGGCCGGAGATGGAGCCTGCAACTGAGGTATGTGCCCTTGGGCGGAATCGAACCCGGGACCCTTTAGTCAGCAGGCCGATGCTCTAACCACTGAGCACCGGCTAGGGCTTATTTGATGTTTTTACATTGTAATTTCTGTTATTTGGGAAGCTAGGCCCAGAACCCAGTCCCACAACTACAGTTCAGTGTTTTGTTTTCTTAACTGCTACCTACTCAATGCATTTTTGCAGATGACAATTCTGATTAGAAATAGGTCCTTGGGAGCCCAAAAAGTTGGCTCCATCCCTCTATTTTGGGGTCTCTTTATATTGATTCAATTCTATTTAGTATCTTACTTTCTATTTTCTGGGGCTCACTCCTCCAAACCCACGCTCACAAAGAGGTGGAAATGGAGATTAACTGGTATTCATGTCTCAATTCCCCAGTTACAGCTTCCACAGCTCAAGAAAGAGATGAGGTATAAATAAGGACCTGGAGTTTAAATGGAGTAAATAACAAAATGAGAACTGCCCTAAGAAACATACCATTCAATTTAGCTGTCAATTCAGTATTTTTAAGTATATCTGTAAAGTAATTTCTTACCACTTCCAAAGTGGTCCACAAGTGAGTAATTTAAAATAAAAACAAAGGAATTATTGAGTTAAAAAGTCTGGCATTTTGGTGCTGGTATATTTAAACAGTATATTTAAATGTGTTAGAGAAGCTTTCTCTTGGGGAGTAAGGGTGGAAAGAAAAGAAGGCCCTTTTTGAAATGTTGAGTTAAAACAAGGGTTTTGGGGGTTTTTTAATATATCTTTATTGATTTCAGAGAGAGAGAGGGAGAGAGAAATAGAAACATCAATGATGAGAGAGTCACTGATCGGCTATCTCCTGCACACCCCTAGACTGGGGATCGAGCCCGCAATCCGGGCACGTGCCCTGACTGGGAATCGAACCACTATCTCCTGGATCCCAGGTTGATGTTCAACCGCTAAGCCACGCCTGGTGAGGCAAAACAAGCCATTTTTATATGAAGGCTCAGATTCCACGAGGGAAAAAAATTATTTCTCTACCCCAAGGTTTCTCAACCTTGGTGCTGTTGACATTTTGGACTGAGTAATTCTTTGTTGGCGGTCTTTACCGTGTGTTGTAGAGGGTTACGCAGCATCCCTGACCTCTACCCACTAGATGCCAGCAGAAACCCACCCCTACTCCCCTAACTATAACAACCAAAAATGTCTCCAGACAATCCCAAATATCCCCTGGGGGACAAAACTGCCCCTAGTTGAGAACCACTGGTCTAACATTTACTAACTAATCTTTCTTTCTTCTTTCAAAATGAGCAGCAAGTATTGCATGGGACATACCTATACTAAAATAATTATTCATTCTTTACTTAAACTTTACCTGGGCATCCTGTATTTCTATTTGCTAAATCTGACAACCCTATGTATGACAGAAATAAAAGATTTGGAATGCGACAATCTCGTGCTAGATATGTCCCTGCACATTTCCACTGTGCTCATTTGTTAGCTTTAACAAATAAAAAACAAAGATATATTAGAAATTACTTGACAGCCCATTCTATTTAAACTCCAGAGGTGATATCATTCGCCCTTACTAATGACAAACTGTGCTACAGTTCTATGGAAGACTTACCATTGGGGTCTTTCCTGAGTAGAGTATTCATGACGGTAGCATGGAGTTTCACACTAGTCCACTCTTTCATTATTAGCCCAGATGCCTGAAAACGTTCCAGCACTCGATCAACTAATTCCTGCAGCCTGGCAAAATCGAGGAAAGAAGTATAGAAATGTTAGTAAACCCCTGAACCCGATTACTCATTCAACATTTATGAAGCACCTGCTCTGGGCCAATCACTGGACAAGGCCCTGCATAAGAGGAAGAATAAAAGGCTGCAGTTCCTACTATCATGAAGCTCGCAGGCTTGTGGAGATGACAAACATGGAAACAAACAACTGCAAAGCATGACGGTGAATGTTAAGGGAATGATCAACTGTACATGGAGAGGGGGAAGTTTTCAAAGGAGGTTCAAACATGGTCTTGAAGAAAGATAGAAGTTTATCATTTTGGGAACTGAGCTCAAGAAGCCAGGCTCAACAGAGTTGCCTAAAAGGAAGTGCTTTATTGGTTCATCCAGTCACAAAACCAAAAACTAGTGAGGCTGATCAAGAGGGGTCTGGTACAACTCTAAGACATTTGCTCATTGGGAAGGAGCATGCATGCGAAGACCCCAATAGCACTGACACAATACCAGGGCTTCAACAAGGTGGAAGTACAGTACCAATAAAGACAACTACATATAAGAAAATCCACAGGCTGTAATTTGCATGACTGATTCCCCTTATGGACTCACTTCAGGTGGCTCTAAGCACTACAGGTTCTGCACTGGATGAGCTCTACCTCAGTGGTGGCCACTCATTCTAATACTTCCACCAGAAGCAATTCTTGCACAGTAAGTTTTCATTCTGTTCAGGTGTTTTGCTCAACAGCTTGGAGAATTCCCTTTAACATTTCTTGTAAGACCAGTCTAGTGATGAGAATTTCTTTGGCTTTTTTTTTTTTTTGTCTGGAAAACTCTTTATCTCTTCTTCAATTCTGAAGAACAACTTTGCCAGTAGTTCCAACAAGAAGAGTCATTATCCCAGCAAGTATGTGGTGCAGCACATCTTGGTCCTAGGCCTCAGGAAGTAGCCATCTTCTGTGACCACCCACTCATCTGATGATAAAATTCAGCCTGTGGCTTTCATATACTGTGCCAAAATGTCCATCCCGAGCTCAAATAAGCTCTCACTAAACGTTGGCACTGACTGGGAGGTCACATCAAATGACAGAGCAGTGCAGGGGACGAGCGCAGGGAGGAGCCTGGACTTTTCAACCTTTCCCTTTGCCTTTTTTGAGACTTGTGCTGCATGCTAATTGACTTCCCTGGCTCAAAATAATCTTTTATTAGTCACTAACATGCTAATAAATAACAGATTTTACATTTTTTAGATTTTTACATTTTAGATGTACTAGTGTCAAACATGACCTCTTTGCTTGGATTCTAGTAGCCCTGAGACATGTATAGAGTTCATGAATCTTCCACTGCTTCTTGGGCCATGGCCCTGTGGTAAGAAGTGAGCAGCTTCTCCTTAAGCAGGGCTGGATGGATTTAAGTGAAATGTAGGTCAAGTCCACCTTGTATGGTCCATTTGTGGGCGTCTGCCTCTGGCAATCGTTCTTGCTGCAGCAGCTGAGCTGCTCGAGGCCTATCTCAAAGTGAACAACAGCCTCTGGTGCCCCTATCCCCCGGCTATCATTCACTCACTTAGCTGTGGGCAAAACCACTTTTCTGCTTGCACTGCATTCACTGCGGGACTCATTTTCCCCTAGATATTGACTTAGGAGCCCAAACGATTCTTTTCCCTTTTATGGTTTTCAGGTTCCAAAGTTCCAAATTAATCTTAAAATTATAATTTCTTTATCTTAATTGTTTTTATGAACTACTGTCCGTTAACCAAAGAATACTATAATAATAAAATAAATGCCCATGTCGCCTCCACCAAACTTCAGAAATAGAACACAGGACTGGGACTAGGGCACAAAATTTAAGATATCTAAATATGCAGTAACCTAACATGTTTTTATATTTTTTTCATGTTACTTTTTTTTTTTTTAACCTATCTTTATTGATTTCAGAGAGAGGAAAGGAGAGGGAGAGAGAGAAACATCAATGATGAGAGAGTCATTGATCGAGCCCGCAACCCAGGCATGTTCCCTGACTGGGAATCCAACCCCGATCGCCTGGATCCTAGGTCGACGCTCAACCGCTGAGCCATGCTCAGCCGGGCAATATTTTTAAAAATCAAAATTAATGCCAAAAAAATCTACAGTGAACAGAATACCAAAATTGTGAATGAAGATGTGGTATTACCGAGTTCCTTCGCCTCGGACTCCAGTACAGCTTGGCATGAAACAGAACATTACAATATACCAGTGCCTCAGGATGCTCTCTGCTCTGGAGATTCCAGTGACTCCCTGCTGCCTGCCCCAGCATCTACTGGAGCAGCCTCACGACCCCAGCACTTCAATATGCACATTTTCTCATCAGGTTTTCTCCACTTAGCAACTTGACAACTGCAGCTTCTGTGCCTCTTGTTCCGAGCCACAACAGCCACTTCCTCCCTCCCTCCCTCCACCTATGCAATCATAGCATCCTTCCAGGTCAGGTCCCAATTCAAATCCTATTTTCCCATGAAATCTTTATAACTACCCTAACACCCCCATGCTCCAGTATCCGTGAGCAGTGATTCTGACCTCAGAAATGCTGCCCCTGCCTATAAGGTGTGCCGTAGTTAGGAGTTTCAGAAGTGGTCCCTTGATGAGAGAGTCATTGATCAGCTGCCTCCTGCACACACCCGACCGGGGATCGAGGTCGCAACCAGGGCATGTGCCCTGACTGGGATTCGAACCGTGATCTCCTGGATCCTAGGTTGATGCTCAACCGCTGAGCTACACCCAGCCAGGTGAGAACTGACATCTTTATGAAACTAAGTCTATCACTGAACATGAGTGCCTCTCAATTTATTTATAATTTTCTGCAAAAAGGTCTTGCACATACTTTGTTATATTTATTCCTAAGTACCTTATGGTCTTTGTTGCTACTATAAATGGATGGTATCTTTTTAAAATGATGTTTTGTGTTTGTTATGGGTGTACAGAAAAGCAATTGATTTTACTATACTAATTTTACAGCCAATCACTTTGCTAAACTCTCTTATTATTTCTAATAACTTGATAATTGTAGATAACCTTGTTTTATTTCTGATCAGAAAATGTGATTTGTAAGATACCAACTCACTGAAATTTATTAAGTCTCACTTTATGATCTACTATGTAATCAATTTGCTTCAACTGTTTCATGAGCCTGAGAAGAACATGAATTCTTTAATGCTGAGTATATAATTCCAGAGATGGCTATTACATTAAATTTGTTAATTGTTCAAATCTTCTGTATCTTTACTAATTTAGTAGCTGCTTGATCTTCCAATAATTGGAAGATATGTTGCAATCTCCTCCTATAATGTTGGGTTTCTCAATTTCTCAATAAAATATTAATTATACAGATTTGGTTTAATCTACTTTGAAGCTGTTCTGTTTGCTTCATACAAGTTTAGAATTATTACATCTTCCAGGCAAACTGAACCTTTTATCATTATGTAATAGTCCTCTCTATTGCTAATACTGTATTTTTCCTTTAAGCCTCTCATGTTTGATAGTCATTCTGTTATGCTAACTTTCTTTTGGTATCTGCCTAGTATATCTTTTTCCTTTCTATTATTTCAACTGTGCGGGGAGAAAAAAACTTTCCTCTACCCTTCAAGGTTCTTTTCACTGGTCTTATAATTAGATCTACATGAGACTGATTAATAAGAGAAAATAATAAAATTGACCACCACATACAAGAGGTTCAAAGACAGAAGGGGAAAATTTTATATATATATATATATATATATATATATATATATATATATATAAAAAACATTTGGAACTAAGGATGAGATAAGGCACCCTGGGGCTTCAGAGGGGAGAAAGGTCGTTTGCAGGACAATAAGAGCAGATGTTTAGTAATTCGAAGTTTGCCCTGCCATAGACAGGTCATAGAAAGTTATTTCTGGTGATAACTCTTACCATGGGCAAGGCCCCTAATTTAAATTCTTTAAGAAATAGGTAAAAGTTTCTCATGAGCCTGCAGGGTCTCCATTGCCTTCAGCTCAAAATAATCCACATGCCAAAGTAGCACATTTTGGGGAGGCTGTTCTGAACTTCACAACTTCATGCTGTGGATGTCTCTCTTGTAAAGAGCATATAACTGAACTTTGTTTATATCTAATCTTACAATACCTCTCCTAAATGGTGAGTTTATTTCATTAACATATAAGTATTATATGTGTGGACTTCTTCCTGCCATCTTCTTTTTAATTTCCACTCAATTCCACTTCCTTTCTACATTACTTACCCTTATTGGAGGTGAGTTTGTATTTGTCCCTTTTTCTGTTTCTTTGGAATTTATTCCCACTATTTTCAGACTTCCTTTTGAAATTTTACTATGTACATTTAGCTTAACAAACTTAAATAATATCTAACAACCCTCTCTCAAATAATAAAAAAGGTCTCTGAAGTACTTCAACTCCAGAATTCCGCTTAGTCCTGACATGCATGCTGTTGGCTGATGTTTACGTTAGGTGAACAATGTTAATTCTGTCATTTTAAAAAGCTCCCCATTATATGGACAATGTTTGCCATTTTATGTATTCACTGTTCCTTTCTCCATCTCCTACTATCTCTTCTTGCATCTCAAACTTTCTGATTCCTTTTCCTAACTATAGCCTTTAGAAGTTCCTTTACTGCACATATCTCATGGTGATAAATTCTCTGAGTTTTTGTTCATCTAAAGAAGTCGTTACTTCACATTTGTTTTTAATTTTTTTTTCTGAATACGCAATTCCAGGTTGACCAGTATTTTCTCTAGAAAATATTCTGCTGTCTTTGGCTTCTGCTGTTGATACTGAGAAGCCCACTGTTCTTATAATTGTCAATCCTTTTAGGTAACTTCTTTTAGGATTTTTTTCTTTGTCTTTGGTGTTCTGCAGTTCCATTATGATTTATCCTGATACGGATTTCTTTTTATTTATTTTACTTGTATTTAATCTTTTTCTCTTACCTATTGTTACTGCCTCAACCCACACCCCTCTAATTTTTTCACATGGCCATCTCACGTCATTCTACCTCTCTCACGTCATTAGGCTTCATCCATGCCTGGAATCTGCCAGGCTTTTTCTTGCCTCCGGGCTTTTGCTCTGCATTTTCTTTTCCCTAGAACAAAAGGTGAAGAAAGCCTTCCCACCTCCTTTGCCCATAAACTCCTTTAGACCTCAATTCAATATCAGTTTGTTAGAGAGGCTTTTCCTGCCCTGCCCACATGCAGGCATGATAATATCTCTCTCTGGCCGAGCACCATTTCCCCTGCCTCATCTCACTCACACTTTGCAGTTACATACTTATGTGTTATTTGTTAACATCTGTTTTCTCCATTGGTCTGTAAACTACACGGGGACAATGGCTGTGCCGGGCTTTATCCACTATTCTATATTCACAGCCTAGCACAGTGCCCGGCACAAAGTGGGAATTCAATGAATGTCTGTTAAATAAACAAATGAACAAATGCAAACCCAACTTCCTCTACATGCATACAGTGCTTCTAGAGCTGTACTTGCTATTTATCCCCTTCTCCTAAAATGCTACTCCCTCAGCCTGCAAACTCCTTATTCAACCAAGAAACCTCTCTGAAGCCTTCCTTTACAAACTGTGCCCACAGGACACAGTTTTGCTGCCCACCAACCCACTCCTAGAACTTCAATCATAGCCCTCATCCCAGCGGACCCTATTTACCCACATGTGCCACCTGCTTAAGACAGAGCCCTAGGGTCTACTGCACCTCACATACAGGGCAATCAAAAAACCTGAGGGAAAAGGGGACTAGAAATGCCCTGTAGGGTAAAATAACTCATGGTGCTAAGTCTCTGAGGAGATGAGAAGGAATGGGGCCATTCCTTCTTATCAGGAAGGAGACCAAGTAAAGGGATTAGCCTCATCAGAGATAATGTATGGCATTCTTCATAAAGAAAGTGAAACTGAGTGGGATGGGTATGATGAAAATAGGTGGATTGTGAAGGAAAAAGTGAAGAGGTTGATGAACTGGTTTCATGCGCTCCATAAAATGTGAGAAAGCCATTCTTCTGAGAGGGGCAAGGGTGGAGTCTTGAGAGAGTGACAGAACAGAACAGCCAGTGTGGTCAACACTTAAGTCTCAGCAATAGCTGACTACTAAGTAATGAGTAAAAGGTTGAACACAAATTCCTTACCCAGTCATGCTTTAACAAACCCACGGATGCATCAGAAGTGCAGCTACACTGTCTTAGCTGTTTCCAGAGGGAAAAAATCTGATCTCAGTGGCTCCCTCCTTGTAAAGGTCAGGCACTTCACAGACACATTCATTTTAAGGGAATTTTAGATTCAAAATATATGAAATCACACAAAGAAAGCTGTGTTTGTATTTTTATTACAACATGGTCTCTCCTTCATGCCTCTTATACTGAGCTGTGTCTCTTCACATAGAGAAACAGGAAAGGTGGAAATGTTCCTTAAAAACAGAGTCGTGTCTTACTTAATTCTGTATCAGTTTGCATGGCCTTGCAAAACACTTTGTACAAAGAAGACATTCAAATAGTTTTAATATGGAATTAAATAAGAGGTGTACAAGTCCCTCAGGCGCTATAGATTTGGGGAGGGGAATTTATAAATCTTTTTGAAGTGACACAAACATGTCTCCTGTGGAGGAGGAAGGTGCAATAGAAAAGAGAAAATAGAGCAGTAAGAGGTGGGAATTATTCAAAAATGTTCTTCGCTGATCACACTACTGGATTCAGTGGACATTTCACAAAACCTTCCAACTTAACAAGGCCTTGACAACAGAAAGTGTTCAAAATTTGTAAGGGCTGGGCCTGTGGGAAAGTAAAGGGTGCTTTCAACCTTCTGAGCCCTTGGCCTTCCATTAATGTGGGTACAAATTATGTCTGCGCACTGTCTTCAAAAGACATCTAGCCTCTATAGCTCTTATTTTTCTTCCAATTTGTAAAAAAAAAAAATATAAATGGAGCCACTTTAAACGGAGTCAGAGCTGCTGCCCTCCCAGAGGCACTGCCTTGCGTGTCTTACTCCTCAAATCTTTGGAATGTTAAAACTGCAAAATAACCTTTGGAGTGAGCCTAAAGCAGCAACACTGTAGACCAAACAACTGTTTGCAAAGATAACAAGAAAGCATATATTATGAATACTGTACTACCAATTAAATTCTTTAGAATTAGGATCACAATGTTAGCTTATCCGCACCTATAGAAATGCCTTCCTTCTACTGATGTAATTGATGTGATTACCCTTTCCCTTGCCTTCCTTATCAGGAACACTATTCAGGTTACTGCCTGAATCAGTGCTTCCCAAACAGCTATTCTTTTGGACCTCAAAAAAATGCTTGCTGCCCTAGCCGGTTTGGCTCAGTGGTTAGAGAGTGGTCCCTGAGGAATGAAGGGTCCCAGGTTTGATTCCGGCCAAGGGCATGTACCTTGATTGCAGGCTCAATCCCCAGCCCCAGTGGGGTGCATGCAAGAGGCAACTAATCAATATGTCTCTCTTATATTGATGTTTCTCTCTCTCTCCCTCCCCCTCCTTCTTCCACTCCCTCTAAAAAATCAATGGAAAGAATGTTCATGGGTGAGGATTTTTTAAAATAATAGCAAACATTTTTTTTTAGGTAGGTTTTGATGAGTTAGTATGTGCCAAGTACTGTTCTAAAGCATTTTGTATCGATTAATTCAACCCTAATAAGCTCCTAAAGTTTATACAGTTATCATGACCATTTTGTCTGGGTAGTCGCTAGGTCTGCATTATTTCACTTTCGTAACCAACATCCTAAAATGCCATCCATCCTGTCTCCTGTTATCCTCGAAAACATGAAGGAAGCACAGAGTTCCATAAAAGCTAGACTGCTACGGTCAATATCCACCATCCAAGTAACTAAATAATTATCAAACTAAAATACTTTTTCTGACAACAAATTCCTCTTTCAAGATATCAGCTTACTATTTTAAAAAAAAATGAAAGAATTTACACTCTTTGCAATAATAAGATCGCAAAGAAAAGGAAGCAAAACTAGATGAACTTCCAGAGATGCTTTTAGCTACCCCTTGGTTGAAACAAAGACGTGTTCCAGAAACTTACCTGTTGGAGCCATCTTTCATATGAACTTTGGCATAAAGAACATCCACCATGCCAGGATCATCATTCATGTATTCTATCCCTTCCATCTCTACTTCCAGGGGTTTGCCCCCAGCAATGTCGCTGCAAAGGAAAAGCCATTAGATGTTTATAATTATTTAAGCTAAGAGGGCTATTATATTTTGAAACATGGCTAATATACATAGTCAAACTACAAAAGGGAAGTTGTTGGGGTTTTTTTACTAACAGTATTATATAACCAACCTTCTAATTTCAAAATTAATACCTGTTTAATGAATACAAACTAAAAACACTAGCATTTCCGAAGTGGCACCAGCATTCTCTAAGAAAACACCAAGCAATGACAGTTCTGATTGACAAAGACATTTACTATGTTGCCCATCTCTGAGGTTTTGCATCATTATTTCTACAAGTTGCAAACAGTACTTCACTCATATAACAATGATGGGAGGTGTAGGCTAATATCAAATCTTTATGAGCAATTTGACAATATTTATAAAAAGCCTTCAAGAAGAGAAACCCTTTGCCTAGACAATTCAATTTATAGGAACTAACCCTAAGGAAATAATTATGAATTCAGCTACATTTGCAACGATAGCTGATAAAGGACAGTTCTTTGCAGTATTCCAACTGATAAATGAAGAAGTAATGACGGAATTAGCGTATGATCATTTTGCAACTCCTGATAAAATAATGTATCTAAGCAAGATCACCAATGGTTGCTAAAACTTAGGCAAAAGGCTGGAGAAAATACAGAAATCCCTCTAAACAGTGGATCAGGCTGCCACTGATCAAGCTTTTCACACACACACAAAGGAAACCACCAAACAATATGTGCCTCCTGATATAATGCAGTAATAATAGGGTTTTGACTGATGCATTGTTTGTAGTAGCAAAAGACTGTCAACAGGCTAAATGTCCAATAACATAGGACTGATTAAATAAATCGAAATACTATGAGCAATAAATAAGCCATTCATGCCTAAGGAAGCTTTTCAGGTAATCACTCTCTTTTTGGAGGTGTGTGTTTTTAAATTATGTTTTTATTGATTTTTTAGAGAGAGGGGAGAGGGGGAGGGAGATAGAAACATAGGTGAAAGAGAAACATCATCGATCAGCTACCTCCTGCACGCCCCCTAGTGGGGATAGAGCCCGCAACCCAGGCATGCGCCCTGACCAGGAATCAAACTGTGACCTCTTGGTTCCTAAGTCAACACTCAACCACCGCGCAACACCAGCCGGGCTAACTTTTTAAGTTTAAAAAAGTACACAACACTGTGCATGCTATACTACTATTTATGCAAAAGATAGAGGTAAGAAAAATATATATACATATGTATTTTCTTGTACATGCATAAAATCTCTGGAAGAATACAGAGAAACTGCTAACATCTGTTGTCTTTAGAAAGGATAGCCAGGTGCTTGGTTGGAGAGCAGTGGGAAGAAAACTCTTCAATGCATACCCTTTGTACCTTTAAATTTCTGAACCATGTAAATTATCTATTAAAAAGTTAAAATTTTTTTAAATATGCAAAAGAAGCCAAACACGAAAAGTTTATATACCAAATAATTCAATATATGTGACATTAAAGAACAAGCAAGATTCATCTATGGTAACAGAAATGGGAACTGCAATTACTCCTTGAGTAAGTGACTCTACTGGAAAAGACGCAGCACGAAGGAACTTCACAAGGCGGGGGCGATGCTCCACATCTTGATTCAGGGGTGGCCACATGGGCGTACGCAGCTGTCTTAACTCATCAGCTACACTTAAGATCTGTGCATTTTATTCTAAGTAAATTACACCTCAAAGAAAAAATACATATATGCATAGGAAAAGCGTGGCAGAATATACTCCAAAGTGTTCATGGTGATTATCTTTAGGTGGTAAGATTACAAGTGGTGTTTTTGTTTATCTGAATTTTTGGCTTTTCTAAAACGAACACTTATTACTTTTATGTTAAGGAAAGTCCACCATCCTGCTTTCTTCCCAGACTCCTTAAATAGACTTACACTTCAACCAGAAAAGGCTTTGCTGTGCCAGGCTGAAACCCAACTAAAAACCAGTTCATCACACACAGCCTCCCCCAAGCCCCACAAGGCCAGGGACTCTATCCATCTTGTCCTCTCCTATATCCCCAGCACCTGGCACAGGGCCTTATATGAAATGGGCACTCTATACATCTCTGGTAAACACTGACTGGATGTTCTGCTATAAAGGGAGAAGCTGCTCTGGACAATTTTGAGAAGAACGTGGATACATGTTATACTGTTATTGAATAAAATGGGTGCTAGGACCCACCAAAAGACAATTCCAAAATGGCAAAACAAAAAGTTCTCTTGATATTGAACTAAAGCCATAAAGGACTTTTTGTAGCCTAGGAATCCTAATGTTGAAGATTCCCTTAAAACTTCAAGGCCAAGAAGGGAGTGGCAAGAAATATTCAAAGTGATGAAAAACATGGAACTACAACCAAGACTACTCTACCCAGCAAAGCTATCATTTAGAACTGAAGGTCAGATAAAGAGCTTCTCAGACAAGGAAAAGCTAAAGGAGTTCATCACCACCAAACCAGCACTACAGGAAATGTTGAAGGGTCTTCTTTAACAAGAAGCTAAAGAACAAAAGAATCTGATGAACTCAATAGATCCAGAGACACTGACGAATGTAACAGACGATCATATTTCAAAGGGAAGACGGAAGGGGGTTTAGGGTGGGAAGAGATTAACCAAAGAAGTTATATGCATATATGCATAACCCATGGACACAGACAATGACGGGGTGAAGGCCTGGGGAGGGGGTGGGAGCGAGGTGGAGGGGGTCAATTGGGGGGGAAAAATGGGACACCTGTAATACTTTCAACAATAAAGATTTAAAAAAAAAACAAAAAAAACTTCAAGGCCATACTGATGCACAAGACCAGAATTTTTCTCAGTAAGAAACTAAATAACTGAACTATGGTAGATATTTGAAAGAGAAAAATTACAGCCTTGATCATAAGTATCCTGTAACTATCTCTAATAAGTGGGATATTCCAAAAACAAAAGCTGAGCTTTGAACTATTATCTGAGGCCTATAGCTTCAATCACCAATACAGTGTATCTCCATTCCAAGTAACAGCCAAGGAATTCAGTATGAAAGACTGCCATTCAATCCTATCAAAGTACAGTCAACAAAACTTATTTTAAAAGATAGTTTAATACTAACAATACATTCCTCTACGTTTTTCAGCTTAACCCTGCACAGTTGGATCACCAGAAAGCACCATACCATTAGTTTAGTTTCCCACTAATATGTTTTGACTGGGTTAATATTGAATGTTATATTCTCAACTTCTAGAGGTCAATACAAGAAAAAGCAATGTGAACAATGTTCTTGCATCTTCTGCAAAACTGTTAAAGACACTGCTTATACAACCATTTTTCTTGAATTGAGAACCAGAGAGTTTCTCTCCTAAAAAGTTGTTATGCTCCTTTTCATCAGATAAGAACTGTAAAAACTGCTGTGTCTTTCTGGAATTTAGTTCAAGTATACTGGTGCTCGAAAACAGTACTAAATGTTAATGCTCAAGTCCAATCATCTTACCTTGGTTTTCAGGTAGAATTTTCTCCCCATTCCACCTTTATGGTTTCTGAGCTCTCTGACTTTAACATTTCTTTTGTATGTTAGTCATTTATGTCCTTGCTATAAACTACCTCAAATCCTTGGAATTCGATGGGATACCAAGAACAAAAAAAATGAAACAGGATCCACAGCCTGCCTTATGAATAGAAACAGAAAGTCTATTAACCTATCCCTAGGATTTATCAAGAGGGAGATTAAAGAGCAGGAGAGAAATCCAATGGTTTGCCTGATAAATGCTCTTTGTCTTGGTGACCAAACTATTCCACCTGGAACACCAGTGAGCGTATTTTTCAATTCGGTGACATCTGAGGCAATAATTAGGAACTAACATTTGCCCACGGGTATTCTTCCTCCTCTTCTCTCCTCCCTCTTGTCCCTTTTTAACTTATTTGGTTTAACCTCAGGCCTACTGGGAACACTTAGGAACCAACAGAGTGGTGCTGCAGCTACAGAAGTGCTGCCTATTTGTCGGACTATATATTCAGAGCCATTGCACTGTTTGTGCTCTATATCTCACAAAGAAAAGTCACAAGGGACACATTTAGAGCTTCAGCGTTTCCTGGACACTGTGAATAATTCTATAGAGCTACACGAGCCTTTAGCCTAAGAATTGAAATCAAAGTTCTGTTTCTTGTTGGGTAACATCCTTAAACTAAAAAACCACCCCCAAATTTAAAACAAATATTCAACCATCCATTTCTTTAAAACACCGATATAGTACCACAGTTTTAATTAAATTCCAATATAGACACATTTAATACTTTAATTTTAAAAGCCATCAAATTAAACTACAGCAAATTATACACTGATCTATTCATTTTCAATGTTTTCATTTTTTATATTTTAATTTGAGATCTTTACATCATAAAAGGTTCAGGTTAAAAATGCCATTGTTTACTCGAGTATAAAGGCTAACATCAAAAAGAATAAAGGGAAAAAAGGTCAAATGATATATTTTACTCACCAGAGCTGTAATATAAGTACCTTTTTTTAAAACATATCTTTATTGATTTCAGAGAGAGGAAAGGAAGGGGGAGAGAGATAGAAACATCAATGATGAGAGAGCCATTGATCGGCTGCCTAGCCCGCAACCCAGGCATGTGCCCTGACCGGGAATCGAACCCCGATCTTCTGGATCCTAGGTCGATGCTCAACCGCTGAGCCACGCCGGCCAGGCAAAAGAGATATTTCTTCTTTCCAGGAGAACAAAGCACTCCTAACCAGTCCAAACAACCAATTCTGATTCTTGTCCTCCTTCTCAGAAATAAATTAATTTTGCATTGTATACTTTTTAAACACGTGTATGTGGCAGAGGAGAAGGTGGGAGAAGAGGGTTGGGGGGCTTGTTTTACTTGCTGTTTTCAAATCTTTCCAGCTTCTTGAAAAGAGCATGTTCAGAAAATTTTTGCCTGCATTGCAGATTTTTGGCAGGGTAACTTTGTCCTATTTCAAAAGCTTTGCTGAATTTGAAAAACTACAATTACTGTTTTCATCCTGTCATGTCAAAAATTCTTAGGAACTATCAAGGCTGCCCTGCATTGCCTATGCACACCAACCCCAATAGGCTTTGAGGGCTTAGATTTGGCCTTTAGTCACAAAAGACAGCAAGAGACATAAAAGAGAGGAACTCAGCTAAATCCTCACATAGCTCAGAATAAACCCTCTGATTAAAAACCTGTGACCTGATTATTTTCTTCTTCTTTTTTTCACTTAAAAAGGAAGTTTATTTAATGAATGTTTGGCATCTTATGGAATCTCCAGGATTCTGAGAAAATCAGATTCAGGGCTAGACAGTCAGGAATAATAGGCAAAAAGCAAAAAATTGGTCAGTGAGGAAAACACTGCTGCTGCATCTTAATCTGCTCAGTCTGTCATCAAAATACCAGAGACTTGGTGGCTGAAACAACAGATATTTATTCTCACAGATCTGGAGGCTAGGAAGTCAAGATAAAGGTTCTGCCTATTTGATTTCTGGTGAGAACTCTCTCTCTGGACTGCAGGTGGCTGTTTCTCGCTGTGTCCTCACACGGTGAAATGATTTTTCATAAGGAGGGAAAAAAACAAAAACCCAAATACCTCTCTAAACAAATATTTTATCTATCTTAAAAAAAATTTTTTAGCAGGATTATTCCAATGGCAGCCAAGAAAATGCAGCTGCTTTCAGTTTTGTTTAGCAAAAAGGTAAAGTATCAAAACTCATTCTTAAACCAGGTAAAATCGCTCTGCTTTGTAAGGTAAACCATACAGTTTTCTTTTATGCAAGGAAAATTGTAAGTATCTAACTACAAACACCAAATTATTCTGAGTCCCAAGTAAGACTAAGAGAAAACGGTTTTGCTCATTACTGAGCAGACAAGACAAAGAAGTATTCCTTTCTGTTTGAGATTCAGAAAGAACAGGCAGACTGCAAACCCAATCAACTTATGGATTTTGCTAAAAAAAAAACAACACATTTTATCTTCATAACAATTAATGGAAAAGGAGAAATGATCCACAAATAAGTCATCATATTACACAGTTGCATACACAATATAACTAGGGGGAAATTTTTAATCCTTTTACCTTGTTTTGCCTAATGAACCAGATAACCCATTTCTTCAAGGCAGTGATACAACAGTATGGGACCTGAACATTGTAATGCATTTTTTTTAAATTTATTCAAGTGAGTCAGTTTTTCTTTCTTCCTTCTTTCCCTTCCTCCCTCTCTCCCTCCTTCTCTCTCTCTTTCTAAATCCTCCCTAGAGGTCATGCTGAGGGGGTGGAGGATGGGAGGAAAGGGAAGGGGAGGGGGGGTGAGAGAGAGGGGGAGGGAGGAGGGGGAGGGAAGAGAGACAGAGAGAGGGGGAGGGAGGGAGAGAGAGGGAGAGAAAGGGGGAGAGAGAGGGAGAGAGAGAGGGAGAGAGAGGGAGAGAGGGAGAGGGGGAGAGAGGGAGAGGGGGAGGGAGAGGGGGAGGGAGAGGAGGAGGGAGGGAGGGAGAGGGAACGAAGATCGGTTGCCTTCCCTACGTGCCCGGTGCCCGGTGCACAGGACGTGCCCGGTGCACAGGACGTGCCCGTTGCACAGGACTACGCTCAACCAGCCGAGTGGCTCCCGCCTGGCTGAGTCAGTTTCCAACCTCCTCCTGCTCCTCATCAATCCTAGGTAACAGGCGTGAGGTGGGAGGGGAGGCAGGAAGAGATGCTTCTTTGAAATAAGGCTGTTAGGTCAGATGTCTGTGTAAATTAAAATTTTACAGTAAAAAGAATAACTCTGCCCCCAGAACAGCAATGTTTTCTCTGAGCCAAAACATTTGCTAGGATAGCTTTTTGGTATCCTCACACTAACACACACAAAATTGCCTGTATTAAAAAAAGAAAATCAGAGTTTGCATTTCTGAAGTACAATGAAGACTTTCCTAGAGAATCATGTTGTAGTGTTGAGTTGCTGTGGTAAGCAGAAAACTGGCTCTCCAAAGATGCCCACACCCTACTGTCTGGAATCTATAAATAGACTACCTTACATGGCAAAGAGACTTTGGCAGATGTGATTTAGGTTATGGAATTTGTGATGGAGATTATCCTGGATTATCTGGGTGGACTCAATCAAATCTTGGGAGTCCTAAAAGCAGAGAACCCTTCCCTGCTGTGGCCAGAGAGAGACAGTGGTGACAACAGAAGGGTCAGACAGATGCAATGTTGCTAGTGTTGAATACAGAGGAAGGGGACCACTAGCCAAGGAGTGTGTGTGGCCACTAGAAGCTGGACTTGAAAGGCAAGGAAACAGACTCTTCCCTAGAGCCTCCAGAAAGGAACACAACCCTGCCACACCTTGCTTTTAGCCCAGTAAAACCCATTATCAGACTTCTGCTCCACAGAACTACATAATAAATTTATATTGTTTTACACCACCAACCTTGTAGTAATACAGAGAACTAATTCAGTAGCCTATACTCTTTGATGAATAATAAAGAAAATTTCCTCTTGGAGAAAATAATGGCATATTCTGTTTAAAAACAAAATTTGCCTACTAAACTAGTATAATTTAAGGTAAAGGCTTTCCATAAAAATTTGTAAATATATGCTTTAAACCCATTTTAAACCTTTCAGACAATGGTTCAATGTTAAGTGTTGTAAATGGGTGAGTCAACATACCTTGTTCCCATGTCATCCAGCACCCTAGTCCAAAAACAAGTCTGTGATACCAAAAAAAAAAAAAAAAGGCCAGTACAGGTAACCACCCTTACCCATTCCTGTGGATTACTCACTCAATGAATTCCTCTTTACACTGCTTTAGCATCTCACATGTCTGCTGGATCTCTTGCTCACTCAAAAGTACCAACATCCCAATAGTTAGGTGAAGTTTTTTGGGATTCTGGAAAATGGTGCTATCAACTCCATGATCCTGTTATGAAAGGGAGAAAAACAAGAAACTCAGCCCATGCAAAAGTAAATGGTAGGAACCCGGCGGGGTGTGGCTCAGCAGCTGAGCAATGACCTAGGATCCAGGAGATCACCATTCAATCCTTGGTCAGGGCACATGCCCAGGTTGCTGTTGAGGGTATGCAGGAGGCAGCCGAGCAATGACGACTCTCTCATCATTGATGTTTCAATCTCTCTCTCCCTTCCTCTCTGAAGTCAATAAAGATATATTTAAAAAAAAAAAAAAAGTAAACGGTAGGAATAAAATTTAGAGTCCAGAAGAAAACCCACACATTTATATATAACCAAATGATTTCTAACGAGGGTGCCAAGACAATTTACTGGAGAAAGGAGAGTCTCTTCAACAAATGATGCTCGGACAACTGAATATCCATATGCAAGAGAATGAGGTTGAACCCCTACCTCATACTATATGCAGGAATTACATCAAAATGGATCAACGGCATAAATGTAAAAGCTAAAAAAAAAAAACTCTTAAGAAGAAAAATAGGGGGAAATCTTCATGACCCTGGACTTGGCAATGGATTCTTAGATGACACCAATAGTAAGGGCGACAAAAGGAAAAAAAATAAATTAGGTTTCATCAAAATTAAAAACTTTTGTGTATCAAAGAACACTATGAAGAAAGTGAAGACAACCTATATAATGGGAGACACACTCGTAAATCATATGTCTGATAAGAGTCTAGTATCCATAATATATAAAGAACATCTGCAACTCAACAACTAAAAGATAAAGAGCCCAATCTAAAAAAAAGATAACAGCCCAGCTGGGCGTGGCTCAGTGGTTGAGCATCGACCTAGGATCTAGGCGATCAGGGTTCGATTCCCGGCCACGGCACATGCCCGGGTTGCAGGCTGCAGCCGATCAATGACTCTCTCATCATTGATGTTTCTATCTCTCTCTCTCCCTCTCCTTTCCTCTCTCTGAAATCAATTATATTTAAAAAATAAAAATTAAAAAAAGATAACAAACTTGAGTAGACATTTATCCAAAGAAGAAACACAAATGGCCAATAAGTACATAAATATGTTCAACTTCATTAGTCATTTAGAGGAACAGAAATAACCACTATGGTACCACTCACTATTAGGTACCATTTCACATTAGGCTAGCTACAATTTAAAAAAGTGGAAAATAACACATGCTGGCAAGGATGTGCTCCATGGGTACAGGATTTCCTTGGGGGGGGGGGTGATAAAAATGCTTTGGAATGATATAGAGCTGGTAGTTGCATAACACTGTAAATGGACTAAATGCCACTGAATCATTCACTTTAAAATGGTTAATTTTATGTTACATACATTTTATCTTGATAAAAAAAAATTTTTTTAAAAGAAACTGGTAGCCTAATAGAATAGCAAGCCCAAGAAAAACAGAATACCATCTGAATGTGGATTCTAAGAATATCTTCTGCTCCTTATCAACTTTGTCAGTTCCAGGACAACTGGGCCTCTTGTGGGCTTCCCCAGAGAGTAACATACTTTTTATAATATAAAAAACACTCTTCTATTTTTGCACACACTGCAGTATTTTCAGGTAAAATATTTTGTTAAGAATAAGTTCTCCCAAGCAAAGAGATGAGTGAAAAATGAATTTGGAGAGATATCCAGACACAGAGTTGCCACATCAGATATGGTCATCCTTTTCTGGCATCATCATTCCTTGTACTTTAAAACTTTTGTCTCTGGGAAGCAAAAATGTAAATACACCCATGAATATACTCATATTTCTCCCCTTTTTTAAAAACGTATTAACTGAGCTTCCCTATACAGAGATCACAGAACTACTATCTTAGCTCACTAATGTTTTTTTAATTCTTATCCAAGGATCTATTTGTACTAATTTTAGAAAGACAGGAAGGAGGAGAAAGAGAAGCACTGATGTGAGAGGAACATCGATTGGCTGCCTCCCGAACGCACCTGAACAGGGATCAAACCTACAACCTGAGTATGTGCCCTGACTGGGAATCGAACCCACAACCTTTTTGAGTATGGGACTACACTCCAACCAACTGTTCTTGTTTTGCCAAACGTTGCTTAATTTTTGCCTTGGCAACAGGGGTTAATAGATTACTCATTTTCTAAGTGTTAATGGAGGGTGAGCTATTTTTATATCTAATGATGAGTTTGTGATTCTATACATTAACCTAAATTGTCTCACGTAATGAAGGTGGTTTTAAGGAACAATCAGCTTTAAATGTGTCAAGGAAGGCTAAGTGCAATGCCTATCACCCCAGCTGCTCCAACCTGTCACGTTAGACTAAAGTATTAAAAAGCCTCCCCTCAAATGACTCTAATACGACAACTCCATGCCTAATCACAGTTGAGAACTGCTCCCCTAGTAATAAGAGCTAATATTTTTTGAGCCCTTACTCTGTTCCAGGTATTTCCTGTGTACTTTATATAGACAAACACCTCATGAGGGAAGTAGTACTATCCACATTTTACAGATGAGGAAACTGAGGCACAGAGAAATAAAGCCACTTTCCCGAAGTACCCCTGCTAGGAAAGGATGAAGCCAAAATTCAAACCCAGGCAATCAGGCCCCAAAGCCTACACTTTTGATCAATATTATATTGCCTCTCCAGTAACAGCTGCCCAGACAAGGCTGGAACAATGGGACCATTGCCCAGAGGAAAGTCCTTATGCATTTTATTTTATCATTTATTTATTTTTAGTCCTTATGCATTTTAACAAGCTCACACAATAAACATGTCTGATGACTAAACTAATCATGAAAATAAAGTAAACCTCATAATTGCATGAAAAGTGGTTTTAATAAAACCTTTTCTTAGGTATGATACCAAAAGCATGATCCATAAAAAAAGAAAAAAAAGATTAATTGAACTTGATTCAAATTAACAACTTGTACTTTAAAAGCCTCCATTAAAAAAATGAAAAGAAAAGCCAAAGAGAAAAATATGTAGGAGAAAAATATTTGCAAATCATGTCTCTGATAAATATAAATATATAGAAAGTTCTTTGTTAAAATATATGTTTTTATTGATTTCAGAGAGAAAGGGAGAGGGAGATAGAAACACCAATGGTGAGAGAGAGTCATCAACGGAGATGGAGCCCACAGCCTGGGCATGTGCCCTGACCAGGAATCGAATCTTGCCCTCCTGGTTCATAGGTCAATGCTCAACCTCTGAGCCATGCAGCGGGGGCAAAAAAACAGAATACAAAAGAGCAGGAACAGGAAAAGACGGGATACCTAAAGGCCACATAATCTGTAGTCTTTTGGGGAATCTGAGTCTTAAGAGTTCAAACAGTCTTTAACTGTACTGGAGATTATATAATTTATATGTAACCCAATTGGACAGTCTTTTAATAAACAGAGAAACACCCTAAATTTTACCCTGCTCAGCAATGCCATCTACTAAGAAACACTTTTCTCTTACTGAATTATCTAAAATTAATGTGGAACCAAACAATCTTCAAGGCAATGGCATAAATCTCTAGAGCCACTATTTTTCTTTGTTTAGAATATATCATATTCCCACCAACAAGCCTCTTCTTTGAAATGAATGAAGACCAACATCAAATTTTTTACTCCCGGGACTTAGTTTTACTGGGCCCTGCTCCAAGTTCACCATTACTCAGAGCTGGAACTATTTTACTCCATTAGGTTAGTCAACCAGGCTGGCGCCTGAAAATTCTAATGGTGGTGACCTTCCACCCTGCAAGGAGAAGCAAAGAGTAAAGTAACAAGAATTCCCTGGGGCAGTTTTGTCTAGTTGAAGGGAAAAAGTGTTTCTTTACGGCTAAGTCACACCAATAAGCCTCAGTTTCTTTATTAGTTAAGTAAGGTCTCACCCAAGCAAAAAATGCATGCAAAAGTTATCTCCACAGAAAGCCTATGTGCAGGCCTAAGCCACAGTTCAGAATTCAAAGGGATGTCCTACCTAACTCAGCTGTCCCAGGTGCAAAATCTTAACCCTCTCATTCAAACTGCGGCTTCAAGGAAAAAAATAAAATAAAAAATAAACAAATTGCAGCTTCATGATTCACCACCAGCAATCACCACATCATCACTGGCCCTTCATTGATTTCACTTTGAATCCAGCACTCAGGCTCCACTGGGGCAGAACTGCTGGCAATGCTATCAGCATGAACAATTAACAAGGTATAGTGAAATCTAAAAATGTCAAGCTTGAAAAAAGGCCAGGAGAGAGAAGTATGGATTAGTCCACCATGGAGCATTCTCTCTGCTTCCTTAAAACCCAGGTTAGAACTCAACCATCCTTTCCACAAAAATGGGATAGAACGCAAGTAAATCTGCCAGAGCTGTCAGCTAAGAGAAGGAAGCTTCTCTTCAGACTCAGAACCCAAAGGTCATGCTCCATTACATGAGTTAAGAAAAGAAGACTATGACACGGACCAATGGTGGGGAGAGGGACTGGGAAGGGGGAAGGGACGGGGGGAAACGGGTCATTGGGGAGAAAAGGGACATCTGTAATATTTTAAACAAAAATAAAAAAAATAATAAAAATTAAAAAAAATTAAAAAGACTGTGAATCTGATCCAAGTGTGCGCCACCCAGAATGTAAGTAATGTATAGCACTCTGCCTTGGCACTACATGCTGAGAGCCAGAGACAAAAAAATAAGAATCTGCAAATTATATCCACATATATCATCTTCTAGGGACTCAAGGCATAACAAAGGTTTGTAATTTAGCTATAAAAGGCCTTTAACTGGAATAGAGTCGAGGGTTCTAATTCCAAATCTGTTACAAACCAGCTGTAATTAGGCAAGCCATTTCACTTCTCTTGACCCTCAGTTTCCTCCTCTGTAAAATTAGGGAGACAACCTAGTTTATCTCTAAGTCAAAGGTCCTATAAATGTTTTACATGCTCCCACAATGCCTATAAATAAGTACAAAATAGGTATTTGTGAGGGATCCAGCAATGCACTTTCTGATACTCTATACAAAAAAAAGAGGGAATACGCAGGGAAGACTTCCCCTATGCTCATTATATTTTCTTTCTTTTATTTTTTATTATTATTTTTTTAATCCTCACCTGAAGATATTTTTTCCATTGCTTTTCAGGGAGAGTGGAAAGGGGAGAGAGGGGGAGAGGGAGGGAAAGAGACAGACAGACAGAGACATCAATGTGAGAGAGACACATCGATTGGTTGCCTCTTGCACGCGGCTCGACCAGGGCTGGGGATCGAGCCTACAACAGAGGTACATGCCCTTGGACAGAATCAAACCCTGGACCCTTCAGTCCACGGGCTGACACTCTAACCACTGAGCCAAAATGGCTAGGGCTTCTTTCTTTTTTAATGGCTAAATCCCATAAAATCATTGTTGGGCAGGTGATATAAACCTCATTCACATAGGAAAGTTACTCAAATAAGGCAGACCGGTGAAAAGAGCATTGGCTATGCAACCATGCAGGCCTAGGTTCAAATTCTAATTCTGCCACCTGTCAGCAGGTATGACCCAAGTGAGTTACTCAATCTCTCTGAAATTCAACTTCCTCATCTATAAAACAGACATTTCCTTCTCAGGGTTCTTCTGAGGATTAACTAAAATATATGTGAAGCCTCTGAAACATAGTAGTAGTATGGAACAAAAAAAGGCTTCCCTCCTAGCTTTTTACATGACTATACAACACTCTAAGGCATCTTTGCTCCTCCATCTAAATCACTATGGAGAGCGAAATTAGGCGCTGCCAAGTCATTTCTATTATTCTCTTAAGAATGTTCACAAAAGCTGACTTTGATTTGAGAGTGTCTATGTGTTATTAATAAAATACCTTGTTATGTTGAATAAGCTGTTATGTTTTGATTCTTCTGGCTTATCAATTCTATCCAGACATAACTACATGAAAGTGGAGAGGTTCTTAAAAACAAAGGACACATAGTCAAACATCAGGTTTTAACATGGACCAGGAAAAAAGTAGTTTTATGCTGACCAGAGAAAAAGAATGCATTGTCTAAATATCCTTACCATTAAAAATGAGCAAAGAACACCTCCCCTTCACCAAAAGATGCATTCCCTCTTGCCTTTGATGAGCACATTGAATAATTAAACCTTCTCTAAAAGCTTAACTATTCCTCCATAAGTTACTTGTAAGCACTAGTTAGCAATCCACCTACCAGTCTACACTTATTCCCAAAGATAGGCACTGATCACTCAAATATTAATGATGGGTTAATGATATACCACCTGTTCCAACCAGACCCTCCGCTTCTTAATGCCACACTTTCCCTCATGTGTCCTATGGTAATCGGTGGTATTACAACAGCTAATACATACACACTAGCTATGTGCCATGCTATACTCGAAACACCTTAAATTTGTTAATTCATTTGCTCTTTGTATCAACACTAAAGGTAGGTACTACTATTATCCTCACTTTAGAGAAGACTTCCCAAACATCTCTGGAATACATCCCCTCCTGAATATGCCACAGCCCCTACTCTTTTTTCCAAGAGACTGCGCTAATAGTCCTAACGGGTAGCTGCCTCTGGGACCCCAGTCCTCAACTCTCAATCCAGCCTCCACACTGCCTTCAGGGTTATTTTTCTATAATGCTAAGCTAATCACATTAGTCTCTACTTAAAATCTTTAGTAGTTCCTGACTACCTATAGGATACATTCGAAATCCAAAACTCACACAAGATCTTTCACAACCATTCACAAGACCATTCATAACCAGGTGGCCACCACTGGCCTTTCAGCTCTTAACTCCTACCTCTTCCCTACCCTACCCTACCCCACTTTCTAGGCTCTAGTCTTAACAACCTCCTCACTCTCCCCTGACCACAGTAGACTAGAACACCTCCATTTCTGGCAAGTGCCATTTCCTCTGCTCAAAATGCTCATCTCCTCCTTGCTAGCCTGGCACAAACTCTTTTTCTTTCAAGACTCTGCTCAAGTGTCACCTTCCTTATGGAGCCTTTTCCAACCACTGGAGAGCCTCTCCTCTGGGTACCCACTGCATCCCCTCTAATAGCACTTATCACACAGTACTATAACTATTTCTCTAAGAGCACTACTTCCTCCCCAGAGCATGGGCTCCATAAGGGTAGAGTCCATTGTTAGTGCCTAATACACAGCCTCGCCAATGGCAGACATTTAATGAACAGTGAATGAATAAAAGATAAACATTTGTTCACAACTGTCTGCATCCAAATGGTGCAATATATGTCTTGTCATTCCTTACTTTCCTACCCAATATCAGAACTCAATTTACATCTTTTCTTACAACCAAAGACAACTATCCCATCTTCATTCTAAATTAATTCATAAGATAATTATAAATTCCATAACTCCCTTATACATGAAGAATCCTAATTTACACACTAAAGCTTTTATAAATAAATTGTCTTCTTCAGTGAATAATACTAAATGAAAAAAAACTAATCCTAACTAAGGGAAGACCCCAGGTCCATTAGCTATTTCTGCCCGGAATTAGCCTTCACATACAATATGAGTGGAATTATGTAGTTTCTGAAGCTGTAACCTATTTGAGTTCTCCAGGCAGCCTGAAAAATCCCTGGTAGTTTTAGACAGATCTATAAGCCTTCAGAATGCTCCACCAAACACAGCTTTGAATTACTGTTTTTCATTACTGATGTGCTGATGTACTGGGCCCTGCTGTGAGATAAAATGGAATTATAGCAACATTACTAGCTATAGAATGATTGAGAGAGACACAGGGTTTTAATATACTTCTTGAACTTGCAGACAGTGAGACATCTTTGAATCTTAATGCAAGAGAAGGAAGAGTGAAAAAATAAGGTGCAGTTTATCTGCAGATCACATAGATGAAAAATACCTTGCCAATGTCTATGAGCAGCTAAACCCTACATTAAATACTCAAGCTTAGGGAGCTGCAACACAGGGATGATGGTGATAATGTCTGTAGTCAAACAACATTTCTTATATAATTGATCAGCAGTAAGGAAGGTGATTTCAGGAAACGTTATTCTAAAAGGTAAATTGACATTTCCTTGGAGCATCAAGGGTAAGGTCAATGACAAGCATGCTACCAAACAGAGAAAAGAGGCCAACTATTTTAAAGGAAGAAAAGAGAAATTCAAGGAAGAGTAAGGGAAGGACAGGATGAGACCTGAAAGTAGAAAACTTGTCTGTTACATTAAAAATGTGACTTCAGGGACCAGGAGAGTATTATGCTAAGCAAAAGAAGCCAGTCAGATTCCACATGATCTCACTTATATGTGGAATCTAATGAACAGAATGAACAAAATAGGTCCAGAGGCATGGAAGCCTGGCAAGGACTGACGGATCTCAGAGGGAAGGGGGGTGGGGAGGCAGGCAGAGATTAACCGAAGAATTTATATGCATATATGCATAGCCCATGGACACAGACAATAGTGTGGTGAAGGCCTGGGGGGAGGGGCAGGAACCAGCGGAACGTTGAGACCATTCCTATCTTAGAGATGAAGAAATTCTATCAGAAATGTCAAAAGAGTTTCCAAAGAGCCAAAACAAAAGTGAATGCCAGAAAGAATATATGTACCCCGATGTTCATAGCAGCACAGTTTACAATAGCCAAGATCTGGAAACAGCCCAAGTGCCCATCAGTAGACGAGTGGATAAAAAAGCTGTGGGACATTTATACCATGGAATACAACGCAGCTGTAAAGAAGAAGAATCTCGTACCCTTTGGGACGGTATGGATGGACCTGGAGAATATTATGCTAAGTGAAATAAGCCAGGCAGCGAAAGACAAACATCACATGATCTCGCTTATGGAATCTAAAGAACTTAATAAACTGATGAAAAGAATAGATTCAATGACATGGAAGCATAGATGAGACTGACGAATGTCAGAGGGATGGGGGGGGTAGAGGGGGAGAGAGTAACCAAAGAATTTATATGCATATATGCACAACCCAAGGACACAGACAATGGTGGGGAGAGAGATTGGGGAGAGGGAAGGGACAGGGTGGAACGGGTCATTGGGGAGAAAAAGGGACATATGTAGTATTTTAAACAAAAATAAAATTTTTAAAAAAAAAAGTGAATGACAGTCTTTCAGGAAATAACTGCTATCTCTATGAGCAAGGTGTATGTTTTTCAAAGCTACTAGAACTGGAACTTGCATAAGTTGGGATAATAAAAGCAGAGTAGGCCTGGAAAATGCCTACAGGCTTTTACAGCCACCTGCCTGTCTTTCTTACATCTTAATGAAATTCGCTAAAATTTTCCTCCAGCCCAGCCCGTGTGGCTCAGTGGCTGAGCATCGACCTATGATCCAGGAGATCACAGGGCACATGCCCCGGTTGAGGGCTCAATCCCCAGTAGGGGGCGTGCAGGAGGCAGCCGATTGATGAACCTCTCAACACTGATGTTTCTGTATTTATCTCTCCCTCTCCCCCCTTCCTCTCTGAAATCAATAAAGACATATTTAAAAAACTAAATTCCTCCATGTAATAGGTATATAGGATGGCCCCTTACTTATTTTACTCTTTTATGCTGTGCTTATTTCCCTGCTGTTATCAGGAAATGATTTAAAAGCAGAAGGTAATGTCACTATGGAGTCTCCCTGAAAGCAGGAAGAAAGTACTTTGTACTGATTAAGGCCAGAATAACATTCATAATGGCCAATCTCATTCTGGCCAAGTGAAAGTAATTATTCAAATATTTGCTCCCTGACAGCTCATGTCAGGAGCCAAAAGTGAGGAAGCATACACATACATACATACACACACACACACACACACACACACATAAAAAAAAGGCTAACATTACAATCTGCTTGTTGTATACCAGGTAATTTTAACATTCCAAAAAATAAGTAATTACTGGGTTTAATAAATTGGTATTTAGAAGGTAAAATAATTTCAAAATTTACCAGTGGCACCACCCAAATTTACCAGCCCATATTGAAACTTCAGTGTTCCTGATCTCCTACCCACCCTCTACGCCCGCTGAGAATAAAATCATCTTGCTATGAAATGTTAAGGAGAAAAAAGATATTCTGATGGCTTACTAATAATAATTAGTAATATTCTGAAGGTTTCTTCATTTTATATATACTATTTGAGCATTTGACTTATAAATGTGCCCTTGTTCAAGCACATAAGTGCAGCTTCAAAATGGATTACACAATTCTATACTGTCTACTCATAGTTGCCCAGTCTGAATCTATTCACCTTCAGAGCTTTCTTCTTAAAAAAAATCAACTTTATTAATTTTCACCCCATGCCCCACAAAAATACTATGGATTCTAATACTTCCATATCTGCATATCCATATCTCAGCATATTTTAACACCTAAGACCCAGCTTTAACAATATGGACAGGACAGGAAAAAGAAAGTCCTCATCTACTTTTAATACTCCAAGTAATTAATAATAACTTTAACCTAACCAGCCATAAAAATAGCAGAAGTAAACACTACCATTTATTAAATCTTTATTATTTATCAAATGCCTTGCCAAGTACTTTATGTTATCTCAAATAATCCTTCCTGCAACTCTCTAAAGCAAGCTGTAAAGATCTGAAGACATTCACCTGCCCAAGCCTACACAAATCAAGGAACTCAGAATCAGACCTAGATCCATCGTTTCCAGAACCAAGGATATTAGCCACTATTCTATTTTATTCCTCTCATTACTACAAGAATGCAAAAACATAGCATGGACATCCATATGCACAAAAATGACCTCGACCTAAACTTCACACCTAATACAAAAATTAACTGAATCATAGGGGTGGGGGATGAGCAGGAGGCAGCTGACAGATGTTTCTCACATCAATGTTTCTCACTCTCTCTCCCCTTCCTCTCTCTCTAAATATTAATAAAAACATATGCTCAGGTGAGGATTAATAAAAAAATAATAAAAAACTTATTTTCTAATCTAAATTATCTGCTATTATCCTGATCACAAGCATTTCACTGTTATGTAAGTAAAATAATTCCATATGCAAAATTGTTTTTTGTTACTAACCCCAAATAAGCCATGACTGTCCAGAGGTGGAAGATCTACAGATAATGGCATCTCATTACCATTACCATCCACAAGGTAAAGGATAACATGTATATTAAAGATGACCTTTGTGTCGTAAAATTTTTAAGAATATTTTAGTAATATATAGACACTGATGTGCTGACATGTCTATAGTTTTTTTGTCATTATTGTTTTTTCCAGCTCAGAATTAAAAGAAACCATCAGAAAAGGTTACCTTTTTTTTTGCAGAAGACATTTGTATCTACTGTTTGAATTATGAACCATTTGTGTACTCTTCATTTTTCTTTTAAACTTTTCGTTTTGTTTGCTGCTTACCATAGAGCACTTCTCCAGTACTTCCTCCTGGAACTTCAGGAATCGTTCCTGAACCTCAGGTTCATTGAGGAAAAAGGAAAGAAAGTGAGTGAAGGGCTGCTTTCTTCTAAAAGTGAGCAAAAGAACATCAATCCGAGTTCGGGCTGAAATTACACCACTTCGATGCTGGCCAGTGATTACTGCAAACAAATAAAAAATAGGGTTAACATACTCAAGGATCATCAAATGCTTGTAAGATAGGTGACTTCTTGATACTGTCATCTGTGGGGAATTGTCCTGAATGTGTGCATAATTCTAAACAGGGGACAGTATCAAGGGTAAGAAACTTAAAATTAATTCAATCAAAGCAGAATGAGGTCTAAAAGCAGAATATCCTTAAAGACCAGCTGATGAACTAGAAAAATGAGTTCAAAAGCTACAAAGCAAACCTTCATACTTTGTTGCTGGAAATGTAAAATGGTGCAGCTGTTATGAAAAAGTCTGGTAGTTCCTTAAAAAGTTAAAAAGGAATTACCATATGACCCAGCAATTCCATACCTAGATAGAAACCTAAAAGAAGTAAAAATAGGCCCTGGCCAGTGTGGCTAAGTGATTAGAGTATTGGCCTGAGCACAGAAGGGTCCCGGGTTCGATTCCCAGTCAAGGGCATATGTCTGGGTTGCAGGTTCAATCCCCACCCTGGTTGGGGTACATGCAGGAGGCAACCAATCAATGTGTCTCTCTCGCATCAATGTTTCTCTCTCCCTCTCTCTCTCCCCACCCCCTTTCAGGCTCCTCTAAAAATCAATGGAAAAAATATCCTCGGGTGAGAATTAACCAAAAAAAAGTAAAAACGGGAGTTCAAAAAAACTTGCACACAAATGTTCATAGCAGTTTTTTCACAATACCAAAAGGTGGAAACAACATAATCGTCCATCAACTGATAAATGGATAAACAAAATGTATCTCCATACAATGGAATATTATTCAGCCAAAGAAAAGGAATGAAGAGCTGATGCATGCAAAAATATAGACGACTCTTGAAAAGATTATGCTAAATAAAAGACTCCAGACAAAAAAAGGTCATGTACTATATGTATGTTTCCATTTATAGGAAATATCCAGAACAAGCAAATTCATAAAGACCAAAAGCAGATTAGTGATAGTCAAGGACTGGGGGTAGGAAGGAATGGGAAGTGACTGCTTAATGGATATGGGGTTTCCTTTGGGGGTGATAAAAAATGTTCTAAAGCTAGATAGTGGTGATGGTTGCACAACACTGTAAATATACTAAATGCCTGTGAATGCAATACTTTAAAATGGTCAAAATGGTAAATTTTATGTCTAGAGGACAAATTAAAACCTACTAGATCATTTCCTTTTCTAGTCTCTCTAATTAAGGAGAGGCAAAAGAAAATACTCTGACCTATAAATTTGATTTTTCCATATACTTTATTTCCCTACAAGACAAATAAGCCAGTTTATCCTCTTGTTTTTCAATTAAATTAGTTCCACCAAATTCTTACTTTTAATGATTATACACACTTGTTTTTCACAATGAAGTATCTGTGCTTTCTAAATCAAAATTTAATCTTTACAATCTGCCTACCCCTTTCTGGATAAATTTTGAAATGATTCAGTATCTTAAAATGGCTAAGGTCTCCACATTTATATCATGTTATAAAAATTTATATGTCACTATATTGATAGCAAAAATGGGGAACATATTTAATTGTCAGTAGCGATTAAGCCTGGGATTCCTATTACAAAAGATTTTCCTTTATACCTATATATAATTTCTGCAAGCTTCCATGTTTAAAGCATACAATAATTTTAAAATTAGGAAAAAAGTAGATAAATAAGCTTAAATGCAATTATAAAATACTTCAATATTTGTAACTTGAACTTTAAAGCTTAAGGAAAGACCCAAGTTTTTTTAATTTGTAATTCTGTTTGTTTTGTTTTTGTTAATCCTCACCTGAGGATATTCTTTTCATTGATTATTTTAGAGAGCGTGGAAGTGATGGAGGGAGGGGGAGAGAGAAAGAAAGAGAAAGAGAGAGAGAAACATCAATGTGAGAGAGACACATCGATTGGTTGCCTCCTGCATGCACCCCACCTGGGGCCAAGATCAAACCTGCAACCTAGCCCGGCCGGGCGTGGCTCAGTGGTTGAGCGTCAACCTAGGATCCAGGTGATCGGGGTTCGATTCCCAGTCAGGGCACATGCCCAGGTTGCGGGCTAGGCAGCCGATCAATGACTTTCTCATCATTGATATTCCTATCTCTCTCTCTTCCTCTCCTTTCCTTTCTCTGAAATCAATAAAGATATATTTAAAAAACAAAAACAAAAACAAAACAAAAAAAAAACCTGCAACCTAGCTATGTGCCTCAACTGGGAATCGAACACACGACCCTTTGGTGCTCGGGCCAATGCTCTAACCACTGAGCCAAATGGGCCAGGACTTTATTTGTAATTCTAATGAACTGAATATTCACTTTAATAAAAGTCCTTTATAAATGTCTTTACAGTTCTTAAGCTAGAGTCTACTGAAGTTACAAGAGGCTGAAGAAAATTCTAGTGCTGCACTGTCAAATACAGAAGCCCACCTGCAGTTAGTTAATGGTTAAGTGAATTAGAATTAAATAGAGCTACAAATTCAATTCCTCAGTCACATCAGCCACATTTCAAGTACTCATAGTCACCTGAGGCTAGTGGCTCCTGTGCTGGACAGTGCAGATATAGAACATACCCATCATCCCAGAAAGTTCTTTTGGACAGCACTGCTCTAAAGTCAACTGTTACTTATCCATCACAGTGATTATTCTTACATAGCACAAAATAAGAAGAGTACTTGAAATTTTTTTCTCCTAGAACAAGGTGTTTATGGAAAATAAGTTATTGGAGGCTGCTGAACTTAGTTGATTTTTTGTAAGTCCTATAGTTTTAGGATGTGTTTTTAAAATTTTTGTCCCTATACTGCCCCTCACTCAAACCTGTTTTACAACACAAGCCCATGTCCTTGGTTCACACTGATGTTTGGTACCGACACTTTCTGACTAGTTTTATATTACAAAACTATTTTTCCTTGCCTGAGCAGTTATTTGAATTAGGTTGGTATTTTAATCATTACTCAGAGTCTATAAAGCAAGGTAAAAACAAGCAAACACTTATGGAAAGGGCTGAACTTTATTTCAAATTTGCAGGTCTCATTGGTTTTTTTCTAATTCTAACTTGAAACAATTCACAAACTCCATTTCAAGCTACTAAAGCATAAAAGAAGTCAAATCACACTGAAATCTGGAACTTTATCCCCTCAGTGAATGGTAAAGTATAAAATGAAGGCCCAGGTACTCAATCAAGATAAGGTTGTATAACTACATCTTTCCTCAGTAGGGAGATTGATACTGATATATCATAAAAAGGCCAATAGCTATAGAACCTCATAAAGAATACAGTCACTAAATACCTCAGTTGGGTTACATTATTCCATACACAGGCAAAAATGATTGCACATATAACATATATACTGGGTCTCACCAATTTCTCCTTCTTGTCCAGGTTTAGGAATACTAATAGAAGTTTTGGTCTCCACTTCTAGTTTCTTCCTGGTATCCCCTCTCTTTCCAACTATATGCCTATAATATAAAGAAAAATTAATTATTGGAAGGAAATTAAGCAAAAATGTACCAAAATAAAGAACTCCAACATGTTTAAATCATATGTAGCCAGAGATACTATCTTCAGAAAAGTGCTTCAGTGAAAGCTCAGTATTTGTAGAGGAACTTACAAGTCATATAGCTTTACAGAACATCCAGCATTACACTCTTTGACAAAATGATGTCCTACAGCCAAATTCAACGTAAAGATATAAAAACTATGCCCAACACCTGTTTGCTTCTCAAAATTACATTAAAATCTGAGTCTGCAGTTCAGTGAAACGAAAGCTGGCATAGTCTCAAAGGCAATTCCAGTAACCAGTGGGACTACAGTTTTGGGAGGGGGAATCTTGTCCTTTTAGAGAACAAATTAACTATATTACAGGAATTATCCTTGATTAATTAAATAAGGGTAAAGAGCTTAGCAAAGAGCAGGGTCCACTATTCAGGACAGATTCAAAAGCATAGAGACTAGCCCAGCAGGGCGGGGCTCAGTGGTTGAGTGTTGACCTAGGATCCAGGCAATCGGGGTTTGATTCCCTGTCAGGGTACATGCCCGGGTTGCAGGCTCAATCCCCAGTCGGGGGCGTGCAGGAGGCAGCTGATCAATGACTCTCTCATCATTGATGTTTCTATTTCTCTCTCTCCCTTCCTCTCTCTGAAATCAATAAAGATATATTTAAAAAAAAAAAAAAAAAAAGATAAATAAAAAAATATTTTTAAAAAAAAAAGACTAAACAAGTAAACCTCAGGTGGCTAAATTCACATAGACATGTTTTATTTGGGAGATTTTACCTAAAAATTAGGAAATTTCACCTGAAAATTTAGATTTCCAGGTTCTATAGCTAAATTAGAAGATCTGAAAACTCATGGAGCCTACTCTCATCCCTAAAAATGGAACACGAGCTCATCACAATTTCCATCACTCCCTACAGTCTTTCACCTACTCTACTTCATCATCCATTCATTTACATTACTTGCCTAGGCCTCCTAGCATAAATAATTCTGACATTTCAAGGTTATCTTCTGGAACCCACAGTAATTAGATGTGTTACAGTGTATGAATCTACTGGATCCCAAGAAATAAGTTTCAGAGTCTATAAAGCACTAAGAGACCATCACTGGACTATAAAATTAAGAGAAAAAATTCCCCCATCATCAACAGTATTTTGGCTTCTGATTTCAATAAAGTACCCAATAGCATGGGTGACTATGTCTAAAACTGTGCATTTGCTTTAATTTTTTTCAATATTACATTAGTTTCAGGTGTGCAGCATAGTGGGTAGACATCATATACTTTACAAAGTGATCCCCTGATATTTCAAGAATCCACCTGGCAGCATACATAGTTATTACAGTATTACTGATTACATATCCTATGCTGTGCTTTACATCCCCATGACTATTTTGTAACTACCATTTTGTACTTCTTAATCCCTTCACCTTTTTCACCCAGCCCCCCCAAACCCTTTTCCCCACTGGCAATCATCAGTTTGTTCTCTGTATCTATGAGTCTGTTTCTTTATTTGTTCGTTTATTTTGTTCTTTAAATTCCACATGTAAGTGAAATCATACAGTATTTGTCTTTCTCTGACTTATTTCACTTAGCATAATACCCTTTTAGATCCAACCATGCTGTCACAAACGCTAAGATTTCTTTTTTTTTTTTTTTATAGCCGAGTAATAGTAAATTGCAAATATGTACCACAGCTTTTTTGTCCACTCATCTGTTTTTTGGGGTTTCTTTTGTTGTTTTTTTATAAATATATCTTTATTGATTTCAGAGAGAGGAAGGGAGAGGGAGAGAGAGAGATAGAAACATCAATGATGGGAGAGTCATTGATTGGCTAGCCCGCAACCCGGGCATGTGCCCTGACCGGGAATCGAACCCTGATCGCCTGGATCCTAGGTCGATACTCAACCGCTGAGCCACGCCCGGCCGGGCTTGTCCACTCATCTGTTGATGGACACTTGGGTTGCTTCCGTATCTTGGCTATGGTAAATAACGCTGCAATGAACATAGGAGTGCATATATCTTTTGAAATTAGCATTTTGGGTTTCTTCAGATACATACCAAGAATTGGAATTTCTTGGTCATAAGGCAGGTCCATTCTTAAGTTTTTGAGAAACCTTCATGCTGTTTTCCATAGTAGCTGCACCACTTTGCATTCCCACCAACAGTGCATAAGAGTTCCCTTTTCTCTACATCACTGCCAAATACTTGTTGTTTGTTGACTTATTGATGATAGCCATTCTGACAGATGTGAATGGACATTTGTTTTAGATGGGTTAACCAAACCCAATTATTTCCATTAAGATCTACTGTCTAAGCCAGTTCTAAAAATACAAGATGTTTAGAAGAGGATTAGAACTCCCCAATTTACATGGGTTAGAGATTCTATTGCATTAACTCTGTGAGGACTTTGTCTTTCCAGGCCTTATCAGTAAGGGTGCTTTCAACCAGGCCCCTATTTGATAGCATGTTGTTAGTGGACAAACCTATCACAAAAAGTGGCTGGCTCAAAATGGTAACTGTCTACCCACCTTAGAAAGGGAAGTAGTTGAGGGTTAAAGAGGCTTTAGACTTAAACAAACCTTGAGTAAGTCATTTAACCACTCTAAGCCTATTTCCTCACTTATAAAAATGGAGTGAATAATACCTAAGTATCCTAAGGTTGCTATACGGATTAAATGCAATCATATATAAAAAGGGCTTCCCAGTAACTGGCACATAGCTCAGTATAGTCCATGCTGTCCTCATTAAGACCGCAATGGCAGACTCCCAGTTAAGAATACAGGAAGACTCAAAAGAGGCTTACATGGAAAGTCTAAGACATTCACTACAATAATACAGATACACAGTGAAAGGGTGACTGCTTTATTAAATATATAAGTGGTTGATTGAGTAGTTCTCAATCATGGCTGCACAGTGAAATCACCTGAAGTACTTAAAAAAACTAATGATACCTGGGTCCAGTTCCAGAGATTCTGATTTAATTGGTCTGAGATGCAGCCAAATATCAAGAGTTTTAAAAGTTCCCCAGGTGATTCTAATGTACACCTGGGGCTGAGAACCACCGTATTAGATTTAATCCATAGACAGGTGTTAACCACAATTAGACTTTGATTATTAATTATTTGGCCAGATAATTTGTTCCTTGATCCCAATAAGCCTACAGAAATGATTCATAAGAAAGGAATCTTCCTAGTAAATAGTGTCTATTAATTTCAATTTAACAAAATCAATATTTAATCTAATATGCAAGTTACCTGGTACAGGAGTACTTAGAACACACAAAATTCAAAAGATCAAGTTGGAATCATAAATCTAAGGAATTTTTACACACCTTAGCAGTAGCAGATATACACATTAAGACATGTTACAATGATTTTCTCAAATCATGTTTCTTAGGGGAAAAAAGTTAGGTGTACTCTCCCTCCCAGGAGCACACCCACGCCTTTCCTTTCCCCCTCTCCTTCCCCCACAGGCATGCATCTCCTAAGGGACCCCACGGGACTTGCAACCAGGGGAGCAATGGGCAGCGGCAGCTCATGCCAGGCTAATTCCCTGAACCTGTCTGTAAGGCCCCCTTTTCTCTAACTTCTCACTGGGCCAAAGCAGCCCTGCCTAGGCTCTCTCCTGTTGCTTCTTCTATCCTAAGTCCTTCCTTGTTTCATTGTCCCCAGCTTTAATAAACATATTCTCAAAATAAAAAAAGAAGAAAATGTCACTGGAACCCAAGAGGAAAGTGAGCTGTCAGGGTTAACATTTGGTTTCCCATTTGGCCACACTCCAGAAGAATTTCATCCTTAAGAGTTATTTCAGAATACTCTCAAGGTTGATGAAAATGAAACTATTGCTTCTTGACACTACAAATATGGTACATGATTCCGCCCCTCCTATTTCATCTGGTATAACACAGAAAAAGAACTTATGGACTTTCTAGACCAACCTATCTTCAGAGGTATAAGCCCAAAAGAAGTGTTAAGACACATAAGCTGGCCATATTAGTGGTTAATATGGGACATAATGTGGTCAAGCAAGCACAGATTGAAGTGATCACAAAGTTCCCAAGCAATTTATAAAGATGATCCTAGAAAACGTATATGAGTCTTTGATAAGTGTTGGGGATTAATACAACAAACACATAACTGACTTCAAGAAGCTTCCCATATAGTGGAGGAGACATCAAATAGCACAGAAGTAAATATAAACACAAGACTATGAAATGCTACAAAGGTAAAGTAGAAGGTGTTATGAAAACATATAGTAGGATAATGAATGTGGTTGATGGGGAAAATGCTGTCAAAGCAATCTTCCCTAAGGAAGAATATAACTAGGTAAGAAAAAGGAGAGATTATAAGACAAAGGGAAGAGTATCTGCCAAAGCTCTAAGGCTGGAAGGAGCATGACACATTAGAAAAGAAAACCAGTTGGGCTTAAGTGCAAAGCCGGGAAAGTGGCGTTGAGTTGAGACTGAAAACTGCAGGGCCTGCTAAGTCATGTTCAAGATTTTGGCCACTATTCTAATGGAACAGAATTCTATCTTCAATGGAAGGGTGTTAATAGATTTTAAGCAGAGGTAGTAATGTAATCAGATTTGCCTCTTTAAAAGATCATCCCACCCTCAATGTGAAGCACTAATTGGGAGGAGAGCAAGAATAAATGTGGAGACTAGCAAGTAGGCTATTTGAAGTAATCCACAGAAGAGGCAGCAGGGTGGCAGCAAAGAAAGTGGTGGATTCAAAATTAAGAGGCAAAATTAATAGGACTTGGCGATACATACAGAATAATAAAATTGAAATGCAATCAGTCCATAGAAATTCTAGGATATAGTCCAGTCAAAATGGCGGCATAGGTAAATGCAGTACTCACATCCTCCCACATCAAAATTACAACTGAACTACAGGACAACCATCATACAGAACTGTCTGAAATCTGGTTGAACGGAATTCTTACATCTAGGGATTTAAAGAAGAAGCTACATGAAGACTGGTAGGAGGGGCAGAGATGCAAAATGGGCTGACCCCACACCCACGTGTAGAGGAAAATTGAGAGGGATATCTCAGCTGTGGAGGTCCCCAAGGAGCTAAGGGTCCCAGCTCCATACCAGGTCCCCCAGCCCAGGGTTCCCGTGCCAGGAAGAAAAGTCCCCATAACTTCTAGCTGTAAAAACCAGCGGGGATTGTGGCTGAGTGAGTTGGAGGGCTGCTGGAGTCCCAGACATTCCTTTTAAAGGGACCGAGCCAGGACTTACTTAGACTCACTCCCTCAGAGCTCCAGCACTGGGGCAAGCAGCTCAAAAGGCACCAGGGACATATGGGGAGGAATTGAATTGTCTGGCATTAGGGCAAGAGCTGGAGGGGCAGCTTTCTGTCAGACAGAAGTGCTGACAGAGGCCACTGTTCCTTTCCTGAAACCCCCTCGTCCTCACAGAGCTGGCAAACAGACACCATATCTGAGTCTCCATCAACCTGGCTAACACTGTTTGTCCTGGTGTGGTAATTCCCTGAGGCCCTGCCCCACCCAACTTTCTAGCCCACCCAAGCTGTTTCCAGTGGCTTTTCCATACCCATAGCCTATCTTGGCTCATGCTTCAGACTTTCCCAAAATCTCTCAAACAAGCAGCATCTGGCCTCAGCGTGCCCATACCTCTCTCAAAGTAGGCCAAGGCACTTAGCAGCAGCCGGCCTTGGTTCACAGCTTGGCCTTGCCTGGGCACCTCCAAGCCCAACACAAGTAGCAATCATCTACAGATCACTTCGTAGCTCATGCAGGGTAGCCCCAGGAAGAGCAAAGGTGGTGGCTGACCTTGGCCTGCACCTCCTGGGAGGCCCTAGAGTCAGTGCACCTGGTGGACAGCCGATCAGCCTGGGGGTAAATCCCTCCCATTGATGTGCCAACAGCAATCAAAGCTCACCTACATAAAAGGAGGGTATACACAGCTCACACAAGGGTGGGGGCAGCATACCTGGAGTGCTCAGCTTGGGTGATTGAGGAGGCTGTGCCACTGGACACTACAGAAAACCTACTACAGAGGAAAAACAAGATGGCGGCATAGGTAACAGCTGCACCCGCCGCCTCCCGCAACCACATCAAAATGACAACTAAAATACAGAACCACCAGCACTCAGAGCCTCCTGAGATCTGGCTGAACAGAAGCCACACAACCAGGGAGCTGAAGATGCATCGAGACTGGTAGGAGGGGCGCAGACGCGGGTGGATCTGGGCTGAATCGCAGAGACGCGGCAGCGGGCCCACACCTGGTGCCGAGGTTGAAACCCGGGAGGGAATCTCAGCAGCGGAGTTTTCCTAGAGGAGGGAGGGGGTCCCAGCAGGCCCCCAGTCCAGGGCTCCAGGCCGGGAAGAGACGTCCCCACAACTCCGGGCTGTGAAACCAGCGGGGACTGTCCCTGAGGGTCGCAGAGGCTGCGGGAGCCCCTGGCTTTCCTCTCAAAGGGCCCGCGCACGGACTCACTCGGACGCGCTCCCTCGGAGCCCAGCGCCGGGCAGCAGCCTGAAAGGACCTGGGACACTTGGGGAGGAACTAACCTGCCTGAAGTAGGGGCAAGAACTGGAGGGGCGGCTTCCTCCCAGACAGAAGAGCTGGCGGAGGCCATGGCTCCTTTGGCGAGTCCTCCCTGCACACAGCCGGCAGGCAGGCGCCATATTTGAATCACCAGCACCTGACTCACACCTTTGGCCCCGCCCGTGATTCCCGGAGGCCCTGCCCCTCCCCGCCTGCAAGCTCATCCGGGCCATTTCCAGGGGCTTTTCTATGCAAGTGGCCTCTGGAGCCTCATGCTTAGGACTTTCCTAAAAGCTCTCAAACAAGCAGCAGCGGGCCCCATACAGCTTGATAACCGGCCCCAGGCCTGGCGCTAGCAGCAGCCTGCATTGGCTCATAGCTTGGCCTCTCCTGGACACCTCCAAGCCCAGCACAAGGAGCAGCCAACTATGGTTTGCTTGCTGTGTAGCTCATGCTGGGTGGCCCTGGGCAAGGCACTGGCACAGGCTGACTTTGCACCTCCCGGGAGGCCCCAGAGACAGTGCACCTGGTGGTCAGACTCGACCACGCTGGATTACAGCCCTACCACAGCCACGAGTGAAACACTTAAGGGGCGCACTTGGTGAACCAAAGCTCCACTGAAGTAAATCCTGCTCCATAGGGGTGTCTCCAGCACAGCAGCTCTCTGACTGTAGTTGCAGCTGGTCCTCACAGCTGATTGGCCTGGGGGTCAGTTCCTCCTAGGGACGCCAACAGCAACCAAGGCTCAACTACAACAGGACAGTGCACACAGCCCACACAGGGAAGCACCTAGAAGGCCCAGCTCAGGTGACTGGGGAGGCTGAGCCACTGGACCCTACAGGACACCTACTACACAAAACCACTCTACAAATTCCAGGAGACATAGCAACTCTACCTAATACATAGAAACAAACACCTGGAAGCAGCCAAAATGCGGAGGAAAAGAAACATGTCACAAAGGAAAGAACAGAAGAAATCTCTAGAAGAGGAACTAAATGAAATAGATCCAAGCAAGCTAACAGATAGGGAGTTCAGAATTTTGGTTATAAGGATGTTTAAGCAGATGGTTAGGGAAATAACTGAGAAAATCAATAACATAATAAAGTACCAATTTGAAATGAAGGCTACAGGAACTGAAATGAAGAATAATTTACAGGGAATCAACAGTACAGTAGAGGACACTGAGAATCAAATGAGCAATTTGGAACATGAGGAAACAAAAAACACCCAACCAGAAGAGCAAAAAGAAAAAAGAATCCAGAAATATGAAAATAGTATAAGGAGCCTCTGGGACAACTTCAAGAGGCCCAACATTCGTATTATTGGGGTGCCAGAAGAGGCAGAGAGACCAAGGAATTGAAAACCTATTTGAAAAAATAATGATAGAAAAGTTCCCTAACCTGGTGAAGGAAAGAGACATACAAGTCCAGGAAGTGCAGAGAGTCCCAAACAAGATGAACCCAAAGAGGTCCACACCAAGACACATCATAATTAAAATGCCAAAGGTTGAAGACAAAGAGAGAATCTTAAAAGCAGCAAAAGAAAAGCAGTCAGTTACCTACAAGGGAGCTCCCATAAGACTGTCAGCTGATTTCTCAACAGAAACTTTGCAGGCCAGAAGGGATTTGCAAGAAATATTCAAAGTGATGAAAATCGAGGACCTACAACCAAGATTAGTCTACCCAGTAAAGCTATCATTTCTAATTGAAGGACAGATAAAGAGCTTCCCAGACAAGAAAAAGCAAAAGGAGTTCATCACCACCAAACCAATATTATATGAAATGTTAAAGGGAGGAGGAGGGGGAGAGGGGAGGAGAAAATGAATAAGATGGCAATAAAAACGTATCTATCAACAACTGAATCTCTAAAAAAATCACAAAATAAACAAACAAGCAGAACAGAAACAGACTCTTAAAGGCAGACAACATTTTGACAGTTGCCAGGTAGAAGAGGGTCTAGGGGGATGGGTGAAAAAGGGATTAAGTAGCACAAATTGGGACCTGGCCAGTGTGGCTCAGTTGCTTGGGTGTTGTCCCCTTCACCAAAGGGTTGCTGGTTCAATTCCCAGCCAGAGCACATGCCCGGTTGCCAGCTCCAATCCCTGGAAAGGGCTTGCAGGAGGCAGTCGATGGATGTTCCACTTTCACATCAATATTTCTTTTTCTCTCCCTTTCTCCCTTCCTCTGTCTCTAAAATTCAATAAAAATATTTTTTGGGGGGAAAAAAAGAAATACAAATTGGTAGTTACAGAGTAGTCATGGGGATGTAAAGTACAGCATAGGGAGTGTAGTCAATAATATTATAATAACTAGGTATGGTGTCAGATGGGTATGAGGTTCATTGGTATGATCACTTAGTAAGTTGTATAATGTCTAATCACTGGGGTGTACACCTGAAACTAATATAATATTGTATGTCAACTATAATTAAAAAATTTAAAAATGATTTAAAAAAAAATTCTAGGACATAAAACACTAAACTATTTTGTCATTAGTAATCAAGCATTGCAGTTAAATGTGGAAGAGAAAACAGTCAGCTTCCTGCTGAATTTCCTAGAAAGCCTCCCCATGAAGCTGCCCAGGGGCTCACTCACTTGTAGAGCAGGCTGGGGGCCTTCACAGTACACTGGAAACCTTGCTGGGTCTGCACCACCTCATAGCCATCACAGGGCTCATCTGCACACTCCACGAAGCCTGCACAGAAATGGTAACATCTTGCATAGAACTGCTGCTCTGTGGATAACAGTCTTCTCCCCAGCTGACAACCACTCTCTAGGTTTAAAAAAAGCAATACACACACACACACACACACACAGAACAGCCTGACACTTTACATTGCAGAGCCCTGCTCTGACATTCCTTATGACCTGCTCTTAGAATAAAAACCTCATGACTATTTTAAATCTTCCAGTTTTGGAACCCTGGAAAATTCGGATGTACATACCACTGTTTCTCCCAACTGTTTTCTCCCAGAAAGCTAAGACGTAATAACAAAAGTTTTACTATTTACTTTTTTATGAAGATATAATTCACGTAACATTAAATTCATCCTCTTAAAATGTACAACTCAGTTGTTTTTAGTTTTAAGACACAAAATTCCTCCAGTGAAAAAAGTAGGAGTGATACTGGGAGAACTTACTCCATACAGCAGAGACAAAATGAAATAAAGGAGTTCAAAGGCCCCAAGGCTGAAGGGAAATAATGGGGCGCATCAGGGAGGAGACTAACCCCCAAGGCTTAGGGCCCAATGAAAAAGCTTATAAAGGAAAAGGAAAAGAAAGCAGAGAAGCTGAAAGGCCCTGCCAATTTATGCACTGAACCCAAGCCCAAGTTAATTAGCCTGAAAATATTTACAATCCATCCTGACTGTTTAGTTTATTTCTTAAAACTATCCCTACATAACAATAAAGTTGTTCATTTGGAACTGCCTGTATATGACTGCAAAGAAGAGAAAAATAACAACAATAATAACAGCTGACATTATTGGGCACTGGATAAAATACTTTATATATGTTCATTTATTTCAATAACATATATATTACTTTGCAACTTTACAAATAAAGGAAGTTACTTTTGTCACAGAATATTAATCGTTAATCTTAACAGTTAACTAAAATTACCCCTTATTACATTTAAGCCTCTGTACAAAGATGAAACGTAACTTGACTTATGAACTATAACTGAGAACACCTCATCAAACTCAAACACATCTATCCCCTTAAACATCAACACAAATGGAGCTATAAACCAATCACTTCAAATTTCAGTACGCACAAACACATTGAAACAAAACAAAGAGCTGCTTCTGCAATACAGAGAACACTACTCCTAATCTGACTAGGATGACCTTGATAGAGCACCTAGGATGACCTTGATAGAGCACCTAGGATGACCTTGATAGAGTCACTAGGATGACCTTGATAGAGCGCCTAGGATTACCTTGATAGAGCGCCTAGGATGACCTTGATAGAGCACCTAGAATGACCTTGATAGAGCACCTAGCATGACCTTGATAGAGCCACTAGGATGACCTTGATAGAGCCACTAGGATGACCTTGATAGAGCGCCTAGGATTACCTTGATAGAAGTCCTCATCCTCCTCTTCATGCTGGTAAGTCTGTTCTTGAATGGGATTCTTCCTATAAATCCGTCCGCCAATTCTTATAAGCTGTGGCCGCAGAACTTCCATGATACTTTCCCAAACAATATTCCAGTGAAGTCCTAAAAGAAAAAAAAAATGATCGCCTTACCTTTTTATCAGAAAGAAAAATCCTATCTCTATTATGTGGATCATTACATAGGCCTGAAAGGACATAATTGGGCATCGGTTCACAGTACATTCTAAGCAAAAGCAGCAGTTTCCATTAGACCTCCCCTATTTGTAAACCGTTTTAAGTCAATTGCTGCATTTCCCACTACATTATATCATTCCTGGCTCACTCTAGCCAGAAATTTGTAAACTATTCAGCAGTCCAAAAGAGGTGATTAAAAGATACTGAACCCTTTATAAACAGCCCGTCCATGGTTTTGAAAGAAAGAATACAAGTCTGTTTACTACTTTAACCTAAAAGGAGTAAAATGCAACCTTCTGTGTTAAACCATTTGCAAAGCGTTTCACCCTTTCTATGCAGCATGATAATTAAGAGAATTAGGGATATTTAATACACTCATCCGTCAAGGAAGAAAAAAGCCTCTAGTACTTTCAGAGGCGCTTGAAATATACACCTAACAATTAGATCTAGTTACCTATGAAAACAGTTAAAATATGACTTAACCAAGATGGTTCTTCAAACCAACACATGGCTACTTGACCTGGGGTGGTGAACGCACAACAGAACGTACAGATGATGTTTTGTGGAGTTGTGCACCTGAAACCTGTAAAATTTTGTTCACCAAAATTTTTGTTCAACAAAAAGGAAAAAAAACAAAACAACACATTGCTGAGGGAAGGAATCCAATTTCCATAGACCACTGCCCCACAAAATGTACACCACTCACTGTGAAGCCAAGCTTTCAGTCACAACTTAATGGACCAATAATTCAGGAAACAAGGGTTGCTTATGGGCTGGCTGTGTTTAAGTTCAACCAATGTTCCTACCACATAGGTGGGATAGTCTTGAAGCCCAAAATACCTAAAGTTCCAAAGAAAAGAGGTTAATCCTTAGTAAATACACTAATACTCAGCCTAACCCTCAGCAAGTCACTTCAATGGGTAGTTTGCTTACAGAACCAAGGAGAGATTTCGTGTTATGAGAAATAACAACACAGAAGGAAAAAGACTTGAATGGGAGAAGAGGGGACATAATTAGCAATAGTTTAATAATGACATTCCACCCTAGTGCCCTATTTCCTCAGGACCTCTTTAAAAAAAAAAAAAAAAAAGGGCCCTCCTCAAAAGGCTTTAATGTCAAGGTCAGGCGCTCAGACCAGGAGCTCGGGGAGAAGAGTTGCCTCAGAGACAGCACACTCTTCGTCTGCCTTCCCGACCCGGCCCTGGCTCGGAAACTGCTCCGAAGGAAGGGGGAATACCCAGTTTAACCCGGCTTCGTGGTGGTTTGGAGAGGGACAGGAAAGCAGAAGGTCTGCCATGTCGTGGGGAAAGCTAAAGCCCTGCATCATTAAAGCGAGCAAAAAAAGAAAAAAAGAAAAACCCGAGTACGCCAATGCAACTGAATAGGCGTCGGCGGCTGCAGGTAAACCCGGGCCGGGAGCGGAGAACAAGGACCCGGAAGCCCTCTCCGGAAGCGCGGTCTCGGCACCTCAGCGCCCCGGCCACGCCCCCCACTGTCGGGCGCGAGCCCGCCGCCGTCCTCGTCTCCACTGCGCCGCCGCTCCGGCTGAGCCCTGGGGGCGGGGCTGTCGGGGAAAGTGCCAAAACCGCCGAGGTAAGTGGCCGAGGGCTCAGGGACCCGCGGGAGCTTGGTGGGAAGGGAGCTCGTCCTGGGGATCCTACCTGCAGGGACTAGTAAAAAGGAGCAGCTAGGAGAAACAGGAGCCTGCCGCAGAGGGCGTGTGAAAGGGAATTTCCTTAGGCCGCGACGGGGGAGTGCGCAAGCGCGCCTAGCGGTGGCGCATGCGCGCTGGCCCCTTGGGAAGCGGGTGGGGGTTGGGCGGCGAGCGTGGCTCGGAATTAGCTGGGCAGCCTCCGGCGTCCTGACTCCTTCCCTCCGCAGCTCCTTTCTCTCCACCCCACCTGGTTTTAGCTGCAGCGTCTGTTTGAATGGTAATCCAGCTAGTTAAGCGGGACGCAGTGAAACGATTTGATGAAGGAATTTAATGATTGCTTATAATAATTTGCCACTGTACCACAGTACCTCTTTCGGCGTCTATCTTTTGAATAAGACTTTTTCAAAAGGAAGGAATCTTTTTTTTTTTTTTTTTTAAACAAAATAAGCGTATATCTACTATCTGCTAGGAAGGAAAGTAGTTTATGCATACAAGGTCATCCCTGTCATACGTGAAGTAAATATTTACTCATCTTAGTGTGGACACAGCCATTCTGTGTCCCCCAAAAGTAGCATTTCTACCCCATGAGGATCTCTGATAAGGCCAAACCCCAGGTTACTTCATCATCAATATTTACTCATTCAACAAAATCTTACTGAGCCACCTACTTTGGGCCTGGCAGCCTAGTGGGAGAGGGTTGAGTAAATAGATCTGCAGAATGAGAAAGAAAAGAAAACAGTAGTGGCCCAGCCAATGTTGCTCAGTGGTTGAGCATCCTCCCTTGCACCAGGAGGTCTTGGTTTGGATTCTAGTCTGGGCACTTTGAATTTAGGTCAGGGCACATGCTTGACCCAAGCATGCAGGAGGCAGCCAATCATGTTTCTCTCTTATCTGAAGTTTCTATCTCTCCCTCTCCTTTCCTCTCTGAAATCAGTCAATCAATAAAAAAAAATTTTTAATGAGTGGGCAAGGAGGTATTCTTGCTCTAATCCATATATTAAAAAAGAAAACAGTAATGAGCCAACCCTCATGACACCAAGCTTCTCTATCCCCTTCGTAACCTTTGCTGAGCTGGTAGCACTGTATTCTGTCATTTATTCATCATTCATGCAGGAAACGTTGTGATCCAGGTTCTGTGCCAAGTCTTTTTTTTTTTTTTACAGTTGACATTCATTATTATTTTCTACTTGGCCATTTTGACCAGAACTCTGAGCTAGGACCTGAAGGTAGAAAGACAACTCCTCCCCTTCCTAGATCTCAGGGTTCTTCCTAAGATCATGAGCTCTGTGTTACTGGAGGGCATTTTTCCTCTTCCTGAGCAGACCCTAGGAGCTTGCTGACTCAATGTCAAACGGAGAGGTTTAGAACTTTTCCATGAGCGTATTAGGACATAATAAGTATGAAAAGGCTATCTGCATGGGGGGGGGGAAAGAGATTCAAAAGTAAATACTCATTAGTGATTTGGGATAGCTAATATTATTAAGTGTTTACTGTGCCTGTAACTGTTCCAAGTGCTTTAGTTATATTAACCTTCATGGCACCTCTGAGGTAGGTACTATTATCCGCATTTTAGAAATAAAGCAGCTGAGGAACAGAGACATTAAGTGATTTGTCCAGGATTATATAGCAAGTAGCAAAACCAGGACATGAACAAAAGCCTAGAGGCTTCAGAATCTGAGCCCTCTTTTTTTTATTTTTTTAGTGAGAGAGAAACTTCAATGTGTGAAACATCAATCAGTTGCCTCCTACACATGGGCTCAAACCCAAAGCCTTGGTATGTGCCCTGACCAGGAATCGAACCCAAAACCTTTTGGTGTAGGGATGATGCTCCAACCAAGTGAGCCAACTGCTTATTTATGTTAAAGTTAGCTTTGTGCTAATTCTGCACTCCAGTTTTCAACCCTGGCTGTTTTGTGTATCGAATGATCTGAATTTGAAAGGAAATAGGATGAAAGGGAATTTCTTTGATTATATTCAGTTTAGAAGACACACTGTGTCTAGCCTTTGAAGCTGTCCTCACTCTGGCAGTAGTCAGCTTGAGTGCTCTGCTGAGAAACTTGATTTCAAAATATAAAGTATATCTTACATTTGCAACTGAATAAAACATATATCAAGGTGTCAGAAAAAGATTAGAGTTTAAGTCTTAGGTGAGGTATATAAACAGTTCACAGTCAGTGAGTTTTATTCTGAACTAATGGGAGATAAGATTGAGCTATTTTCTAAAAGATAGCTAAGTAGCCCTGACTGGTTTGGCTCAGTGGTTGGAGCAACGTGGGACTGAAGGGTCTCAGGCACATACCTCGGTTGCAGGCTTAATCCCTGGCCTCGGTCAAGGCACATTCAGGAGGCAGCCAATCCATGTGTCTCTCTCACATGGATGTTTTTCTTTCTCCCACTCTTTCTGAAAAATAAAATAAAAAATAAAAAACAAAAGATAGCCAAGTTGTCTGTATAATTTATTTATATCCCAATAGGAATCTGCTTAGAAATTTGGACCTGGTCCGTTACTGCTTAAGTTCTTCTTTAAGAGAACTTTTAAACTTGTCAAGCTATATTTTCAGTTAGTGTGGTCCAAAGTATGGATCTAACTTCAAAAGGTGTTGCCTCTATGAGTAGGAATACAATTTGGAAAGTTACAGAGCTCAGAGTGAAGAAGGAAAGGTGATCTAATACAAGGTTGAAAGTGTCATTAGTTTGCTTTTTTTCTTTTTAATATATCTTTATTGATTTCAGAGAAAGGAAAGGAGAGGGAGAGAGAGAGATAGAAACATCAATGATGAGAGAGTCATTGATCGGCTGCAGCCAGCAACCCGGGCATGTGCCCTGACTGGGAATCGAACCCCGATCACCTGGATCCCAGGTTGACGCTCAACTGCTGAGCCACGCCTGGCCGGGCGAGTTTGCATTTTTAAATAGGTTGACATTCTAATTATAGCAGCTGCCTTACTGTTCCCATATCCCACTGCAGTTTTTATCGGTATTATATAGACATATAATGAAATCAGAAACTAAGGTCTGCTTCCCTCACAGTCTTAAATCATCATCACAAAATTAAGGAAACAGACCAGCCAGATTTTCAGAAATGCACATTATATTCTTTTTCTTGCTAAGAAATTGGATTAGGCATATATAGCATTTATATCTGTATAGCTTTTCCTCTTTTTTTTTTTTCAAAAATAAGTTTCAGGGAGGTAGAAGTGGGCAAAGAAGGCATAAATGCTTGTGGAAAAAGACAACTTTGAGTGGTGAGCATTATAGAGTTGTACATTTGAAACCTGTATGGTTTTATTAACCAGTGTCACCCCAATAAATTCAATAAAAATAAATATGTTTCAACTTTTTATAATAAGCATATTCATTTTGCAACTAGCAAAATAAAAAGGTCAGCTAAAATTCTCTGGCCATTTAAAAGGGGAATTCATTTTTAAAATCCATTTGAAGTCATTTTAATCTTTTTTTAAATTGAGCTAAAATTCACATAACATAAATTAACCATTAGCCATTTTTAAGTATACAATTCAGTTTAAAGTCATTTTTTAGTCTAAATACTGGAGCTGTACTTTCCAGTGCAGTAACCACTAGCCACATGTGCTACTTAAATTTCAATTAACATTAAATAAAATTTAAAATACAGTTCTTCAATCACACTAGTTTAATAGCCACGTGAGGGTAGTGATTGCCATGTTAGACAGGCAGAAATAGAATATTAGAACATTTCTATAATTGTAGGAAGTTATGTTAGCACAGGACTAGACCTTTTTATTTTTAAGAAAACATACACGTTTTAGAATTTTCTGTAAATGTATGGTGTAATGTAAACTTCTAGGGCAAAGGTAGTATTTTTGTTTTAAACTTTTGTAAGGAGTCAGATATTCAGTATAGATTTTCTCAGCTGCGTTTGAACTTTTTGATTTTTTGACAAGGCGAGGTTTTGAAATGCTCAACAGCTGCTGTATTCCTAATAGGCCATGAATTCTTGAATCATTTCCTGAGCTATTTTGTTCCAGTCTTGGGATGCCACCAAGTGATCAACTTGAATATTACACTTGGATGAAAAGTTTTTTTTAAATTTTAATGAAAGGGCCAATATGTACTTCCTAACCAATTCCCCTTCCTTGGGAACAGAACACAGTGTTATTTTGGAATTTCATTTGGAAAATTTTATAAGTGAATTTTTGCTGTGGGTTGGTCAGGCTGTATCCAAGACAAACTGTCCTATGAAGCATAGTTGTTTTATCCTCCTATAATTTATTTCCTCAGTCAAATTACTACGTTGGCATGGCCCTCTCACCCCCTTCCTAACCCATAAATCACCCACAGTCAATCCCAAGTGACATAAACAGTTTACTAATGGTAGGAGGTAGTGTTTTAAGTAGAAAAACTAAGGATAAACATATCTTCACTTAAGATCCTGATTGACATTTTGGCCTTAGGCATCAATAGAAGATTGCAGGAGTAGAGAGGATAGAAAAGAGGGAGCCAATTCTTTGCTAAACTTATGCGCGGCTTTTATGGTAGCTAGGATCATTTCATTCAGTCTCACTCCCATTGCCAACTGCTGTTTTTCTTTCTCTGCAGTGAAGTGAGAATCCTACTAGAAAGGAAATGGCCGCCTCTTCTTCATCCTCCTCAGCTGGTGGAGTCAGTGGAAGTTCTGTCACTGGATCTGGTTTCAGTGTCTCCGACCTCGCCCCACCCCGAAAAGCCCTTTTCACCTACCCCAAAGGAGCTGGGGAGATGTTAGAAGGTGATCTCAAGCTGCTTTTTTGCTGATAATTGGATTCAGACCTGCTATGAATGTTCATTGTAAAGATTCCATTAAGTGGCTTAGAGAAGAATTTGCCCTGATTTCAGCTCCACATTTCATCTTTTGTCCCCATTTAAAAATAGTATTTTTAAAACACCAATCTCCAGAATCAGAACTTTGGAGCTAAAAAAAACTTTGGAAAACAAGGTGGTCATCTAGAGTTGTTTAGACCCAGCAAAGTGAAAGTGATTTGCCCATGTTAAAGACAAATTCAGCACTGGAGCCAGGAATTAAGACGCTTGACCTCCTGCTCCAGTTTGTTTTATCCTGGCACCAGCCTGTCTCCCTATGATTAGTAGGTTTGATGTATTTTGTCTTATGTAGTTAATCTAAAGATAGATTAACCCTATCAAAAAGGTTCTGAGGGGAAATCAAAACTAATATACTACTTTTATATGTGAAGGTGACTGTGCTGGCCCACTGCAGGACAGTGCTTTGTGGTGTTTCTAGCACTGGAGCTGGATTTTGCATCATACCATCTGCCATCTTATTCAGCACACATTTGCAAACTGGCTAGGCAAGATCAGAGCACAGGGAGTAAGCATGAAATGGCATTGATATCTGGAATTCATCAGATTCGTGTCACTTGAGGAGCTACATCAATACATTCTTAATGGGGAGCATAAAAATCACCTGAAGAGCTTATTTAAATCCCCATTTCTGGCCCACCTTAAAGATGCTGAATTAGTCTAGGTATAGCACAGGAATCTTTTTTCTTTTTTTTTTACTATGTCTTTATTGATTTCAGAGAGAGGAATGGAGAGGGGGAGAGAGAGAGAACATCAAAGATGAGAGAATCATTGATCGGCTACCTTCTGCACACCCCCTACTGAGGATCGAGTCTGCAACTCGAGCATGTGCCCTGATGGGGAATCGAACCTCCATCTCCTAGATCATAGGTCGATGCTTAACTGCTGAGCCATGCCAGCTGGGCTAGAATCTATTTTGAGTAACACCCAGGGGAGTCTCATGAAAATGGTCCTTAACTATTAAACTATCATACTTTGAAAAAAGTCAACAAAGAACCCATTAAGAATTCAAAATCTACTTGATTCTAGCACTTTGTGTTAAATTATATATTGATCTTTTATGCTTTAATATTGCAAATTTCAGTAAATGTATTTAATCTGAAAATGTCTGAGAAAGGTACAAACTGTAGTTAGGAGTCAGCTTCGGGGGGTGATCTTTATTCATTTATATCAGGTAAGATAAAAAGCAGAGTTTTGGGTTACATCAGAGCAAATAGAAGAATCATTTTGGCAGGAAAATATGGAAAGACTGAGACCATAAGGCATTCTAGAATTGGTTCAAAATCATGATTAGTGAAGTAGATGACAGGTAATATAGTGATACATCTGAAGTGTCTGTGTTTGTGTCTTTGCCTTTTCATTCTCTTCAGTTGTGTTAACAAAATATTCAGGTTAGTATCACAGAATCTGGAGGTAGTAATTGGGGCTTTGCTTACCATATTTGACACAGAAAACACATTATGACTTCAATTATATGTAGCAGAGACCTGGTATTAAGGAAGCTTCCCACAAAACAAATCAAAAGTCAGAGGCATTTAAATTGCTTGATGAACAACAAAAAAACCTAAATTGCTTAATGAGTTTTATAGCAGCAGAAGAGGAATCAATGTTTAACAATGGACTCTAAGATTGAATAAGATTGAAGTCATTTACATTCTAGCTACAGGAGGAATTTAATACTGGAGATACCCCCTTAGTCTCAAAGCTATAAGCATTCTTTGTCAGTATATACGAGATTATTTAAAACATTAAACGAAAGGCTTCTGAGATTGGTCTGAATCGTTGATGTTCTAACAAGTTACAGTTCTATCCATTTTTAGTCAGTCTTAATGTGCTTTATGGAGGAATGTGTTGGCTTTCTAGTGTAGGATGAATTAAGTTTAAATTCACAGTGCGCAGTTTTGATTCTCTTAAGTTTAAAGTTTCACTCAGCCCGGCCAGGCATGGCTCAGCGGTTGAGTGTCGACCTAGGATCCAGGATCCAGGCAATCGCGGTTCAATTCCTGGTCAGGGCACATGCCTGGGTTGCAGGCTCGATCCCCAGTCAGGGGCGTGCAGGAGGCAGCCGATCAATGATGGTCTCATCACTGATGTTTCTATCTCTCTCTCTCCCTCTCCTTTCCTCTCTCTGAAATCAATAAAGAAATATTTTTTAAAATTTAAAAAAAAAATTTTTTTTTTAAATTAAAAAATAAGTAAATAAAAATAAAAAATAAAGTTTCACTCATATTTTAAAGCTGCTTATACTTAAGGACAGAATATGAAAAATTAAAGATGACAATCCCTGAACTGTCCTGGTTAAATCAAGAATGTTAAATCATCATCCCCCCCCCCCCCCCCCGCCCCGCCCCGTGTGACTCGGTTGAGTGTCATCCCATGCACCAAAAGGTCACTGGTTGATTCCTTGTCAGGGCACATGCTGGGGTTGCAGGCTCGATCCCCAGTAGGGGGTGTGCAGGAGGCAGCCAATCAATGTTTCTCTCTCATCAATGTTTCTATCTTTCTCTTTCTCTCAAAACAATAAAAAAATTTTTTTCTTAAAGTGTTAAATTGAAAAGAGTACTCCTAAATGTGAGTTAATAAGGAATTTAGATTTGAAAGCCGTCTTCTACCATGCTTATAGGTGATACTGTTATGCAATTAATATTACCATGTACCAAAACATTTTTCTTACAGTAGTTTGAGTCTGAAAGTAGAGTAAGAAGAGTTGCCTGTTCAAAGGAACAAAGGTTGGATGCTGTTTATAATCTGAACAGGTTCAACTTGATCTTGTATCCTCCTAAATCTAGGATAATAAACCCAAATAACCTGTAGTTAACCTTGTGAATTAACTTTTTTGTGCGCCTACCTGCTCTCTGATAAGCAGTATCACTTAAGCAGTATACAGTAGTTTTCAGCATTCTCCTGCCCTTGGCTAAAATTGTCCTCACCCAGCCTGGCTGGGCGTGGCTCAGCGGTTGAGCATCGACCTAGGATCCAGGCGATCAGGGTTCGATTCCCGGTCAGGGCACATGCCCAGGTTGCAGGCTCGGTCAATGACTCATCATTGATGTTTCTGTCTCTCTCTCCTTCTCCCTTCCTCTCTCTGAAATCAATAAAAATATATTAAAATATATATATATGATTTTTTTTAAAAATTGTCCTCACCCAATTATTAGTAAGCCTTCCAGCCCAAAAGTGGCTGAATTTTAGTGACATTGTAGTATAAATGAAGTATAAATTATCTGAAGTATACTGAAGTATAAATTATCTGACATTGTCTAATTTCCTCTTGTGAGGTAATATTCTTTTAAATGAATTTGTTAGCATCCTATTTATTGGAGTTGCAATGGTGTTAGATTTGGGCAATTTACTGAACTTTTCACTATTTATAACCTTTGCTTGTCACTTAAGAGGAAAGCTGATGTATTACTACTGGGTGTGTTACAAAGGGTTTGATTACAATTTCTAAATGGAAGACAGATTGCCTCAGGCTGACTCCTCTCTGGAGAAATTCCAGGCTTTAGATTAGTACAGATATCACACTTAATAGGATGTGGCTAAGAAGCAGTGGACTTTGTGGTTAATACAGAGCTGCAAATCAGCAAAAGTGTATTCCATAGGCCTATAGAGCAGCAGAGTGATAGTAGCAAAGGCATAGAGAAAGGCATATAGAGTGCCTCTTTGAAAGATTAGCTTATATCCTTTTGCTTTGAAGTTTATTACCAAGAAAAATATGCAAATGTTATAATTTAAGCATTTTATCCTAATAGCACCAATGATTAAATGTAAGTAGAAGGTAACACTTCTAAGAGCTTCCAAATACATCTTGGCCTGATCCTTACAGCCCGTAATCCCCACTGCCTTGAGATCTTAAAGTTCAGTATAGTTCAGGATCAAACCACCTGAGAAGTGAGCTCTAATTCTCTGTGCTTTGCTCTTTCTAAAATAAAATTGCAGTTATAATTTGACTCTTTAGAGAAGGGTATGACTAGGATAATGAACACTGGTATAGCTACACAGAAGAGCCATAATAAACTGCATCATTGTTGTCAAATGTTCACACAGTCCTTCTTCCCATAGTGGAATTTATAGTTACTTGCTGCCTAATTATCTAAAAAACTCGGTGACATCATTAGCTTACCTACATCTTTAAACTGGACAGTCAGTATAATATTCACTTAATTGAAAATAATTTTTTTTTGCTCAGTTTAGATGATACCACAGATGACTTGCATTCAGCCAGAGGAATGGGAGTGGGAGGAGAAGATAGGATCATATCTTATGTAGCACAATATGTAGAAAAGAGGTTGAATGTAAAGAATGTAACACTCCCCCTAAAATGTACATCACTTTATGAAATGGGTTCTATTTTGAAATAATACATAATATGTATGAATATAATTATATTTTCCCTTTTTTGCATCCATTTTGAAGATACTATTAGACAAAAGGAGCACTCTCGGTTGTATATTCAGGCCATCTGGACATAGTGTCCGCGGTTTTTCGTACTGTTTACCATGACTTCGGAAATAAGGTGTGCCTTGTGTGAGACAGCATGAAGCCGGAATGTGTTGGTCCTAACTCCTTATCACTTAATACTTGGCTGACACATCAACCCCTGATCGATGGCTGAGTGCTTGACACCTAGCAGAGCTGGCATGAACTACCACCTAAAAGAAGACAGCTGTGTCCTCTCCCTCCATTTGTTTTAGGATTTTTGCAATAAAGTACCTTCTCCAAATGGTTTGAGCTACCCTTGTAAAAGTCACATTTTCCTACATGAGCTCTATGCCTTTTGTGTTTTGCTGTATCAGCCCTTGCCTGACAAGGAATAGCATGAACTAGCTTATATTTCACAATCATCTTCCAAATGCTGTGGTGACTGGGTTAGCTACCTTCCTGTTGCCAGTTCTTGGCACCAGTACAGTGCTAGGTTCTGAAATTGCACTGTACTACTATCGCCATCCAAATTGCAATGTTTTGGTTCAGTTGGAAAATCAAGGTTACAATTTGCGTTGACAGAATGAAATTTCCCAGCAGTGTTTTGTCACGGTCATAGTGATGTAATTTGATATACTAAAAAACAACAGCTATTTTTCAGCTTGACTTTTTAGAATGAAAATGAGTTCATGTTTTGGTGTACCTTTGTATTTCGATAGCACAGCGGTCAAATGGCCAAATGTGTCAGCTGTCAGTGTTTGCCTGACATACAGAACAGGAGAACATTAGGAAACTATCAGGTTGGGAGGGGGAAATGTTGACCAGGACGTCAGACTGAGGTTTCTTGTTTTTGTTTTTTTAAACACTATTTTTAAATTCTTAAACAGGTAGAGGAACTATTTTAATATTTTAGGTATAGAAGAAATAGCTTTTATAACAGAGCAGTGTTAGTTCTAAATGAAACAAAAGCCCTCTTTGTAAACACTGAAAAGTAGACCCTGAATGTAAAAGCAGGGGAAAGAATAGACATGTTTACTTGGTTTACAGGAGCCATAAAGCCCTTAGAACAGATGAAAACTGTTTTCTTTTCTTTGTAGATGGCTCTGAGAGATTCCTCTGTGAATCTGTTTTCAGCTATCAGGTGGCGTCTACACTGAAGCAGGTGAAACATGGTAAGCACACGAGTGTTGTGTACTTAACTGTGAGAATAAATTTCCAGAGCTGGGGATAGAGAGGGGGATTCATAAAGGCCAGTGTACTTTGTGACAAACTCCTGTTTAATGGGCTTTCTAAATTACCTGCAGACAAGAACATTCTACAGCCTTAATGCAGAGATAATGTCCTCAGTAAGACTTAAAGTTGAAGTCAAAAGGGTTTGTTTTCTAGGGGAGTTAATGCTTCCTACTCTTGTGTTGCTTTTTCCTCTCCTTTCTGAAAACCTTTACTGTTACCCTCCACTGGGTGCCATCTTCATCGTCAGGTATTTGTGTTCCTCATGGTCTGCCTGGACTCTGAGATGCTGGTGGCACCCTTTCTGTTCCGTTAAGCCTCACCAAGCCTTCATTTCTGCACCAGGGAACTGTTCTCCCACCAAACCATTCACCATTGAAGGCATAATGTTGGGGGGAAAGCTGCGATTGCCTGTAACCCTAGGATTTTAGTACACGTCACTGAGGCATGCAGGATAAGTACTACTTTTCTTTTTTTTAGATTAAGTCTTCTGACCAACACAGAATAATACCCCATTACTAGAATATTGAGGGGGAAAAGCTCCTTGTAGATATTACTTGTAAACCAATCATCATGTTGGCTGTTGGTGACTGTAATGGGAAACACATTGTATTCTATATTACCTCCTTGACTCTTTACAGATCAGCAAGTTGCTCGGATGGAAAAACTAGCTGGTTTGGTAGAAGAGCTGGAGGCAGATGAGTGGCGGTTTAAACCCATCGAGCAGCTGCTAGGGTTCACACCCTCTTCATGTTGACCTGGCCTGGATGGTCACCTCTGGTGTGCACAGCAAGTGCAGGGCCAGCGAGGGACTTTTCTTCCATCTTACATAGCCACCCAGAGATTCACACACAGCTCCATCACTGAATTGTTAATTCACATCAATACTTGGTTTCTCTGTATCTACCCACAAGCAACAAATATTTAAATGTGTGATCTTGCAGGGAAAATTCTTGTTTTTTGTTTAAACAAGCATTGAGAATTAGGTTAAGACAGTCGGTGCCAGAGAACCAGGAGGTTTGGGTTTAAGAGATTTATAAAACTTTGCAAGCCAGGTAGGTCACATGCCAGAACTGGCCAATGGAATGCCTTCTCCCGTGACATTCATGCAGTGTGTGGAATCTTCACCAGTCAAGTCCAGGTCAGGATCTGGAGATGTAAAAGTCAGTATTTCTGATCTAAAATGTTCTTTTTGCTGATAAATGTGATTTCTACTCAGGACCTGTCTAAATGAGGAATTTTTAAATGTTTAGGGTTTTTTCTATTTTTTAGACACCTAATTCTATAGATTCTAACTTTTTCTAACCTCTTTTAGACATGCCAAATGCTGGCAAAAGGATTGTTTTTTGAATGTTGAAGCACTTGTAAGAATAAAACAGTAAGCAAAATCCTTTAAACACAGAAATCCTGAGTTCCTCTTGTTGGTCAGCTCAAGCAATTCTGTAGCAAATAAATCCTTTGAAAGGGCTCCAGATTGGTTTCTTTGGCCTTTCTTTTTCTTTTATTTTTTATTAATCCTCACCCAGGGAGTGAGGATATTTTTTCCATTGATTTATAGAGAGAGTGGGGGGCGGGGAGAGACATCCAAAACATCCAAGTGAGAGAAATACATCAACTGGTTGCCTCCCCCACACACCCCAACCGGGGGCTGGGGTCAGAACTTGCAACTCAGGTGCGTGCCCTTGACCAGGAATCAAACCCACGACCTCCGGTGTGCAGGCCAACACTCTGACCCCTGAGCCATGCTGCCCATAGCTCTTTATCCTTTCAGAGTCTCAGGGATTTGGGATATGAGAAGAGGTCAGATTGTTTTTTATAAGACGGGAATCTGAAAACCGTTTCTCCTAAGTGAATGGGAGATTTGCTGTATCTCAGGAATATTTGTCTTTACAGAAGTATATGAATTTGCCAGTGTGGCTCAGTGGTTAGAGCATCGGACCCCCCCCCCGCCCCCCCCCTTCCCCTGACACACACACCCCTAAGGGTCATAGTTCGATTCTCGGTCAAGGGCACCTTGGTTGTTGGTTCTCTCCCCGACTCCCCCGTCGGGGCGCATGTAGGAGGCAACCCAGTCAATGTGTCTCTCACATCAGTGTTTCTCTCTCTCCCTGCTCCTTCCTCCCTCCCTCCCTTTCACTCTCTGAAAAGCAATGGAAGAAATATCCTCATGTGAGGATTAACCAAAAAGGAATCTGAATTTATCAGTCAGTACCTGAGTAGGTTTATATTACATTAAGGAAAAATCTGAAAAGGAAAAGGTATTCTTTGTTCTCCCTCACGGAACCCACGCCCACGCTGCACAATTAAGAGGATCGTTTATTAGATTTTATGCAAATTTTGCCTCAGAAACATTTGCCTTTCTCCTCATTAATGACTTGTACCTGACCTGCTTAGAGTTGCTTAATTATGAATAAATATAATCCCAGTAGCAATCTCAGGAGTTCAAAATATTTAACACGTACTACCTGACAGAGAGGTGGTGACTTAAGGAATCTGAGCACAGAGAAGCTAAAGACCTGCTCGTGGTCACAGCCCAGGCAGAAAAAACTCTTGGAACTGGAATAGATTCCAGTTGATTGATAACTGAGCCCACTACTCTTGTCTCTAAAGCACATCAGAGCACAAAAATTACTAGTCTGCAAACTCATCTGTTTCCATATTAATTTCTCAACCCAAAAAAACTCCATATTTGAAGACCACTGAGTTCCCTCATGTACTTTTTAGCATCAACCATGTGGATTATTATCAAAGGAAAAAATAAAGATATCTAGACTGCAGTAAACCTTTAAATCATATTTTCAGTGACAGTTTAGAAGCAATCACTAATTTTCTCTCATGGGTTTCACTTGTATAACTGTGCAACACAGACCCCGGATTAGCTCATCTTTACCCTTTGGTATTGAACTTAGAGTTTTTTTCTCTTTGAATTGGACATTTCTTTTTATGACCTTAGAAACTGAAGAGATCCTAGGGTTGAACAGAAATGCTTTCTGAAGCACCTTTCACCGTGGTAGTTCAGCTGCTACTTGAGTGCTGCCAGGAAAAGACCCTCACTGGTTTTTTAAGTTGGCCCCTCCCTTTCCGCACCTTCTGGTTGGTTATATAAGTTTCATCACCCGCAACTCCCATTACCGTGCTCTGTGCTTGGAAACAGACCTTGCCACTTGTCCGTCATCTCTGTACTCGTTATGTGCCATCACTCACAGGCATTAATTATAATCCTTTCAGTGACACTGCAAGATATGTAATACCCCCTGAAGCAGAAGAGGAACTTGAAGCTCAGAGTGAGCATTACTTGCCAAGGCTGCATAGCTAAGTAAATGGCCAAGACTGGACTTGAACTCAGTCTGCCAGACTCCAAAGCTGAGATTATTTTAGATGCACGATGCTGCATCCCACTGAGCCCATCCCAGTGCCTTATACAAAGAAAAAGCCTAACACTTTTTTATGATAAAATGAATTAACTACCTGGAGGAAATGAGCCTTGTCCCAGCACTTGGTGATAAGGGGTCTCAAGCACCATGAAGGAACAGCCTCTTCTTTAGGAACTGACATGAATTAGCTGTATGTTTGTGTCTACACACTTAAGATTCAGTATGGTGAAAGGTAGCTGTGTCCTTGAGGGGCACCTAAGTGAGCAAGGAGGAAGGCAAGAGGACAGGTGACAAGCTAAAGACCAGGACTGCGTAGACAGCCATCCTAAGAAAGCTGCTGGTACCCATACCTCTGTGCATATGGCACTTTGCAGTTTCCAAGGCACTTTCACATACGTAGTGTCGATTCTGCATCAGCCCTGTGAGATACTTGAGGCAGTTCTTATTTTACAGTTGAGGAAACAGGCACAGAGAAGGTAAGCTACCAAGATTATAGTTAAGCAACAGGGCTGGGTCTTTCAAATATTTTTCTCCATGCCTTCTAGTTCATCACAAGGTAGAAAATTTGAAGGCAATATTTGCTGTTAATATAGAATTACTCATGTCAATCTGATATAGATAACTTGTCTCATGGTAATGAGACATAAATAGTAGACCTTTTACATAATCAAAAATACTTTTTGACTTCACAGTTAATTATCCAGGATCAGTATTTTAAAAGTCAGTATTTTTCAATGATACACTTAAATGTGTTATTTATTAGTGCCACCCCATGCCTGACGACTCACCTGGAGTGGCAGTGGTCTCAACTCTAAATCATGTTCCTGACCCAAGGACCTCTCTGCTTTGTCCATTTACTTGCAACCTATGACTTTCCTTCCCCCACATGGCTGAGAGTCCTTGAATCCCTTCTTCCTGATCAGAACACCAGATACTCAACTGGTAGAAACTTTGGACCTTAAGGCCAAGTCAGAGGTAGCAGAAAGGAGATGGGACCAGGGGATTCCTATCATCCAGAGGAAAAGGAGGAACCTGTCCAGTGACCTGGTGCCCTTTAAGGCAAACTTAAGAGATACTGCACTTGGAGAGTAAGGCCACTCTGCCTCTCCCTGTCCTTTTGCCAAAGTACCTAACTTTACCTAAAATATCTTGCCAGGTTTCCTTGTTCCAACCAGACAAAGCTTTTCCACAAAAAGAGAAAAAACTTAAATAACAAGTCTTTTGGAGAGAGAACTCTTGGGTTGCAGGCAGAGTACAAATGATACCAGATCTTCTCTTGCTTCCCAGAGCTGAGTTTGGAACAGAGATGGCACCGAGGGAGGAGAACTGAAAGGCTGGAGCGTGATGCTTTGCCACTAGTCTGCCTTGGTTATTTGCAACTGGACAAAGAGGGAGTCTCAGAATTTTAGAGCTGGAAGAGACCTTAGAGACCATATAGGTCATCCCCCAGTTTACAAAGTCCAAGACCTTGTCTGTCTCATTCACTGCTATACACTCGGCACCTACGACACTACCTGGCACATAGCAGGTGTGTTAGAGGTATTTACTGAGTGAATGAATATATGAATTTGTTGTGCGTTTACCCTGTTTTAGAAGTTGTACTATCTGCAGTGCAATATCCAAGTGGAGTAATGCCTAAGGTAATTAAGATAGGTAGTGGGCAGGGTCAAAACTATAACCCGGATCTCAGCCCAGAGCTCTCTCTAGTGCTGCACTGACAGGTAGAAGCTGTGGAATAAATGGAAACTGTGCCAAAGCAGCCATGTTTCACACGATCCCATCCATGTGAGGAGCCAAGGCCAATGATGCTGGTGGCTCCCTGCCCTCCTCGTGGGCTCCTGCACATGTGCCCAGTGGTAATGCCACGTGTCTGCATCTACAAGCTCTTCTCCACCTCTCAAGGTACATTAATTTCTCCAGTCTGTCAAGTTTCCCTAGAGAAGTCGTTTTCCACAATCAGCTTATTTATTTTTTTAATTCTCACCTGAGGATATTTTTTCCATTGCTTTTTCAGAGAGTGGAAGGAAGAGAGAGAGAGAAACATCGATGTGAGAGAGACACATCAATTTGTTGCCTCCCGCATTGTGCCCTAACCCAGGCCAAGTCTGCAACCGAGGTACATGCCCTTGGCTAGAATCGAACCTGGGATCCTTCAGTACATGGGTCATTGCTCTAACTACTGATCCAAACTGGCTTATTTTTATAATACAAGCTCTTTAGGGCAGGTAATATAACAACATGTAGTTTACTACCAGCAACAAAATGGGATGATCCTTTCTAAATGTCTTATATTCATTCAGCAGACTACTGAACACTTACTATATGCCCTGCTCTGTTTGATGATATACTGTCAAGCAAGACACAGTCACCAACCTCGAGTTTATAAATATATTGAGAGACAAAAGGGTAATTTTAAGTATAAAAACTGTCTGATAGGAGAAAGCATGAGATGATATAAAATCAGAGACAGCTAATCCAGCTGAGCCAGGGAAGGCTTCCTTAGAAGGATGATGTTGAGGCTGAAACCCAAAGAGCAAGTTAGTAAGGTGGGAAGGAAGGACTTTCTAGGTGGGAGGAATAAAATATGCAAAGGTCCAAGGGTGAGAAAGGGCATCATGCTTTCGTGGGGCTGCAGGTGCTTTGTTATGGCTGGTTTATAGCATGTAAGGGCAAGAGATGAGACAGGACTGGACCGCATGGCTTCTGCTAAGCAATTTGAACTTCAACCAGAGAACACTGGGAAACCAATGGTTTTGAAGTAAGGGAATGACAAAATCTGGTTTCACTTCAGAAATTTCAGTTCGAGGGAATAGTGACAAATGAGTGGCAGCAAGATCCAGATCCTTTAGAAAGCTGCTGTGGAAATCCAGGTGAGAGATAACTGCAACCTGAAGTAAAGATGTGGAGACAGAGAATGGATTTGATCTGAAAGTTACTCAAGAAGTGTCATATACAGGACCTGATGACTGATCAAACTTGGAGAACTCACAGAGGAAACCCCGGTTCCATGTGTCAAAGCTGAGGGACTGGTGGTACTATTCACTGAGACAGAGGTATAGGAAGAGGGGTGGGCTCAAGGAGATGTCCAATAAGCAGGTGACTGTGGGTCTGTAGTTCAGGAGCGAGCTGAGCTATAGTTAGATTTGGGACTCACCAGCCTAGAGATGTTTGTTAAATCAAAAATAGGCATGGCTGGAATTGCCCAGGGAGAGAGCCCATAGAGTGACAAGACAATTAGACCAAGCAGGGATTGGATCCCTGAGGAACCCTAACATGCAAGGGACAGGCAGACGAGGAGGAGCCCAGGCAAGCAACTGGCGTCGGGGAAACCAAGGGGAAAGGACACTGTGAGGAGGCAGCAAACAGCAGTATCTGGTGTAGCCAAGAAATTAAATGAGACAAGGGATGGAGAAGGTGTTTGGATTTTACCAAGGAGATTGTTGGTGACCTTGTCTCAAGAGCAGCCGTCTTAGTGGTGTGGTGGCGGCCAAGCCAGACTGCCGTGGGTGGGAGCTGAGTGGAAGGTGAAGCGGGAGGGATGGGGTCCAGAGCCCAGGTGGAGGAATCACTCTTAGAGGGAGGCAGGGCGAAAAGGTGGTGCTGATGTGGGTAAATGTGTAGGGGAGGCCGCGGAAGTTGGAGTCCCCAGCAGGTGGCTTCTGTTTTCTCTGTGAAGGAGAAAGCGAGTTGGTGTGCCGCCTGTGGTAAGGGGCAGGAGGAGGTGAGAGCAGCGGAGGCTGGGACCAGTCTCTGTGAAGAATGAGAGAGAGCGGACCAGGGTCAGATGATTGCCAAGCACGTTCAGGGGCCAGTTGCAGTTAGAGTCCCCGAACTTTCAAGGGCACCAGTCTCTGGGGAAGTGTACCAGCAGCTCCTAGCAGCATGGCCGTAGGAATGGAAAAAATGAACAGTTGGTGGTTACAGTTTTGCATGGTAAGGGCAAGGGGATAAGCAAATTGTTGGTCTAGGGCAAGCAAGGGAAGGAAGTGAAAACAAGAAGAGGTTATGAGAGAAGCTAGAAGGGTCAAACATTTATTGAGGGCCTACTATGTCTTTAGTAATATGTAGGGAAACAGAAATACGAAGATAGGGCAATAGTTCCCAAACCTGGCTGTGCCTCAGAATCTAGCTTAATAAAAATACAGACTCCTGGCCTCATTCCTGGGGTTAAATAGGTCTCAGGTTGGGGGGCTCATAAGACTCTTCTATAGCCAGGTTTGGAAACCACTTGGACCAATGGGAAAAGCAGACAACTAAGCCAACATATGGAATACATACAGTGTCATAACCCCATGACTCTGGTCTATACAGGCTGCTGTGGCAGCCAAGAGGGCTTGGAGGTGGGAACGCAGAGGGGATGACAAGGAAATTTTCCTAGACAAGGTGAACCTGTGCCTGAGTCTGACTGTGAATCAGTTAGCCGAGCAAAGAGGGGAAGGTGCCAAATACACATTCCAAGTACAGGGAACAGCATGTGCAAAGGCAGGGCTGCATTTGTGGAACTCCAAGTCATCTGGTGTGGCAGGAGCAAAGAGTGTAAACAGGGGAGTGGTAAGCTCTCTCAGAAGGAAGTGAGAACCAGATTGTTTTGAGCCTCATTTGCTGTGCCCCACTTTCCATCAAAAGAGCATTTGTCTGCCATAGCCAGGGTACACCTAAGAAAGAGGCCAAGAATGCTGATTTTCACAGTAAATAACTTCGAAAGCAGGCTCCTCGGGGCCTGGAAGGGTTAGCCCCATAGGCTGGTATAATGCAGCAGATGTGATCTTTGCAGGCCACTAGGTGGTGAACAGTATTTTTGCTCTCACTAGAAGCTAAGCATTTACAGATTCATATTTATTTACTTACTCTGAGGGAAAGGCAGATGTCCTAAGCTCAGATGGAATTATTGAAGGAGCCTCCCCTCTAGGCTCTGAGCCAAGAACCAGAATAAGAGGCAGCTTAAAGTGATCAAATGTAAAATATATGGATGTTGTGGGAAGATGTTTTCCCCCTAAATGGTTTCTCCTCCTTTCCTTGGCCCTGAAAGCCTGAAGTAGACTCCCACGCCCTCTCTCCCCTCCTTATTCTCAGAAATCTTCAGCATATATTTCAGGATAAACCACACAAGCACGGGCACTTCATTTGTTCAGCAAACCCAAAGGTCATGGTTTGGGGCTGTTAAAGTCAGGCTCGACCCACTTCTGCAGAGTCTCCAAAATATAGTCAATCTGGGATATCCTGTGAAGTCAGGGCAATTTAGCTCTTAAACAAACACATACTGCCTGGAGGACAGCCTAAAGGACTTTGCTGTTCTGGACCAGTGTCATCACCCAGAGAAGACTCAAGGCTCATTCTGCGATCATGCTTCAACAAGCTCAAGGCTACAGTGCTTTTTGAAAGCACTCCCGATAATGAAAAGGAAAATCAGCCTGTCCTGGCCAGCCCGAGATTGCAGGTGGAGTACCAGGTGCTATGACCTTCAGAGACCTATGGATTCAGGAGTCAGGAAGAAAGCAGGGCATGGGCCCCACGCCATCTCTCAGTACAGAGGAGGATTCATTCCCAGAGCTAGAAAAGACGCAGAAGAGGGGTGGGGGGATCAAGGAGGAAGGCAGCGCTTTGCTGTCTAGAAGCACAAGCCCTGACCCCACCTATAGTTAAGCCTTGTCCAGTATACTGCCAGCCAAGGGGTGTCCTCATTAGGCAAACAGGAAAACAGAGGCTTAGCCTTAGAGTTCTGCAGCTCTGCATGACCCTGGGGATCATCGAATCCAAGGACAGAGAAATAATTTCCCATTCTGAGCCTCTGCAGTCTCTTTTGAGCCCTACTGGCTCTGTGGCAAATAGCTTTCCATGAAAAAGAGTTAGGCTCCTGGAAGATGCCAATTTAACACTCTTAGATTTGAAAGCTGTGAGGGAGGTGGAACAGGCTTCAATAACAAAGGCCTGAGCTTCATGAGGGCCTGGGCTCAGAAGGTACAAGTTGTATCTAGGCACTGAGAACCCTAATAATGTTCATCATGGTTAACAGAAGTTACTATATGTGGGGCATTGTACTAAGCACTTTTCACACATGATGTCATTTACCCAATTGGAGAGGGAAAGGGAAAGAGAAAGGTTCTGTGGGACAGAAGCCACCAAGGGATGGCAGGGAAGAATCCTATAGGCCTTAGCAACTGTATTAGTTTGGGCTAAGGCTGCTGTAACAGCCTACTGGAGCTGCCATAACAAAGTACCACACAGCCTGAGTGGGTTAAACAACAGAAACTTAATTATCTCACAGTTCTGGAGGCTGGAAGTCCAAGATCAAGATGTTGTTGAGCCCGGCCGGGCGTGGCTCAGCAGTTGAGCGTCGACCTAGGATCCAGGCGATCAGGGTTCGATTCCCAGTCGGCACATACCTGGGTTGTGGGCTCGATCAATGACTCTCTCATCATTGATGTTTCTATCTCTCTCTCTCCCTCTCCTTTCCTCTCTTTGAAATCAATAAAGATATATTTAAAAAAAAAAAAAGATGTTGTTGACATGGTTGGTTCCTCCTGGAGGCTAAGGAAACGGATCTGTTGCAGGCCTCTCTCCTTGGCTTGTAGATGTCTCCCAACGTCTCTTGACATCCTTTCTTCTCTATGTATGTCTCTGTGTCCAAATTTCCCCTTTTTATAAGGACACCATCATATTGGATTAGGGCTCACTCTACTGAGCTCATTTTAATGTGATTACCTCTGTCGAGATCTATCCCCAATAAGGTAACATTCTAAGGTACTGGGGTTAGTACTTCAACATATGAACTTTGGGAAAGGATAACTCCACCTACAACAGCGATGTCTAACCAAACTTTCTCCTTTGATTAATGAGGATACTGAAGCCTCGAGTAGGAAAGTGATTTGCACAGGGTCACACAACAAATTAAAAAAACTAAGACTAGAATCCAGGTCTGTAGGGACCCTGAGCCTTGAGCGGACTTCCCCAGTAGCAGCACTGCCTGCTTTTAGAAGCCCCTTCTCTGAGAAGGGGATCCCTAAGCCTGGACAAGTCTGGGAGGCCTGGTGAGAACACCCTAAAACTCTCTTACAAGCCAATATTTGGAAAAAGACTCTAAAATGCCAGAGTGCAGTGAGCCCTATTAATGGAGCTTAATATAAGCACTGGGGTTTCTTTTCCATGGTCAAGCCCTTGTTAAGGAGGCAGATGTGTAGTGTGTCAGCCAGAACTTGGCTCCTTACTTGCAGCCCTCCACCAGAGCAGTCAGCCGGAATGGGGCTGGGTGGTGTGGCTTCCCGCAAGCTCCCTCCCATTGTTCTCTGTCTTCCCAGCCTCTGCCTCGAGGCTGGCATCTGGCCTCCATACCTGCCAGAAGGCTGGTAGGCCTCCATTTTGCAATCTGTTTTGAGAACTCACTAAGAAGGCTGTTTTGAAGGCCTCATGCAACTTGTAGGAGCAACACGAGTTTAAAAGCCTGGCTTTTGCAGCTTCAAAAACAAGGAGGCAAAAATTGAGATTGAATATAGCACAGAAGTGTGGGTGACACCAAACCACAGATAAGTTGATAGGCTGTGAGGAAGGAAGTGAAAAGTTCACCTTGTCCTTCCCTGTAACAGAGGGCTGTTGGTTTTGCAGAGGTTTGCTTTTTTTAAAAAAAAAATTTCATTCAATAAAAATAGCTTGGTGGGACAATGTATTCTAGCATTCGTGGAAATAAAAACTCGGAACCACATCATAGGATGTTCTGCTCCAAACTTGGCCCTGGTTCCCCAGGCAGCTCCCAGCTCCTTCTGATTTATGCAGCAGCAGTGGAGGCCCTCGCCCTGTCCCAGGTGGGGTCTGGCCTTCAGGGAGGAAGGGAGGAGATGGTTCAGCGGCATCAGCTGTTTCCCTTCTCTGAGCCAAGACCCTGCCTCAGCTAGCAACTCAGCTTTGTCCCCTGAGTCTGCCTTCTGCACTGTGAAAAGTTTCCATCACAAAGGGCCGATTCAGGAAGCCAAGGTTAGAGGCAAACGGTCTTATTTGAAAATGGTTAAGGTCAGCGAGGCCTTGGGCTTCCTGCATTGATTGCTCTCCCAGGGCCTGGGACCAGCCCAGCAGGGTGGGACAGGCAGCTCTGCAGGTTACAGGATGTGAAAGTGGGGACTGAGGTTAGGAAAAAGAATAAAAGGCTGGGACCAGAACACACCCAGCAGAGGGCCATGTGCAGTTCTCCTCTTTAGGGTTTCCTGTGGGTACACTGAGAACATTGTGTTCTGGCTGGGAACTTACCCAGCTGAGCCAGCTCTGGAGGCTGCCTCTGGGTCCTAGTGCTGCCTCTCACACACCCTCAGCCTTAGTTGCCTGCACCTGCACGAAGCCCACTGTAGGACCCCAGGAGGCCATTGCCACTGTGTCCCCTCTACTGAGGCCCCCAGTGACCAGACTGTGAGCACATACCTTCTGATTAATCCTGCATTTCCTAGGCAGCCTCAATGTGCTTGGCACTGTCACACAGTAGCACCTCATGTCCCCCAACAACAAAAAAACATCCTTCAGATGACCAAACAGAGGCTCTGGGACATTGGGAGAAATAATTAAGGTCAGTATCAAGGTTTTTGGACCTAGGTCCCCTGACACTTTAGGGATAACTGATTTTGAGATAGCACTTCAAGAATAAGGTGCTTTCTTAATGAATTCTCCAAAACAGCTAAAGCTCAGGCACACAGTGCAGAACTGTCCAGAGGAGTCATGGCCCGAACCCTGTCCTGTCCAGAGTATGGCAAGACCTAGTGATTGTGTCTGTCCTGTGCACAAGCTCCCTGGAACTGCCACAGAAGCATTTGTGCAGCATCACACCAGGCCCCAGCTTATTCTGTGCCTGTGGAGGGTCCCGGAACTCAGAGGTATATGCTAGGCCCCAGCTCAAGTAGCCAAGAATCAGTGAGCCAACAGTGAGGGAGAGAGGACAATGGAGGGGATGGAGGCTCTGATTAGAAGAGATTTTTGCAGTTTGTAAAGTGGGTCCTGGATTATAAATTCCTCTGCTAGACTGTAAGCCTCTTTTTCCAAGTTATCTTTACATCTTGTGTGTGTGCTGGTCCTCGACAGACAGCTGCTAGATGACCGGAATGAAAGTTATTCACTTTAGCTATGGATCACAGGTCATTCAACAACTGCGCATTGAGCACCTACTATATACTAAGCACTGCCTGAGATAATGAGCACACAATTGCTAAAAACAAATGCACAAAGGAAAGGCAGTCATGGTGACAGACCCTCCTAGAGATCACGGTCCAGTGGAAAGAAAGGCATTCAATAAGCAAGAGCAATCCCAAGGTCCACGGTCATCCTAGGGGAAGTCCAGGGTGCTATGGGTGAGCAAAATTCCTGAGGAAGAGACCTTTAAGCTGTGACCCAATGGAAATTACCCAGATAAAGGAGGTTGGGAAAAGGAGGTTCAGGCAGAGGTGACGGTTGCTTGTGAAGACCTGGAATTTAACAAGCAGGTGGCTCATTGAAAGAACAGAAAAGTCTTCTAAGTCTTCCTGAACTCCACCAACAGGAAATCCAGTTCTCACTCCAAGGGAGAGCCCAGCCATTGTTATTATCAGTGAGAAAGGAATCCTACTGCTTCTCTGTGTCCTGCCCCTAGGCCCTTGACTCCATTTCTGGGGAAACCAGAGGAATCCTCAAAGATGACTGGGACCCATCTTGAGTCAGGAAGGAGGAAGGCCATGGGTATGGCTAGAAAGAGCAGGTATTGGTCCAGTCACTGGGACCCTTGGTTGAGAAACTGGGCAAAACACTTTCCTCCTCTCTCTGGACCTCAAGTTTCATGCTTTCTATATTCTCAGTAGTTAGCCTGACACTCAGACCTTCCTGAATTAATGAATGCCTGCAGTTTCCATCTGTTCCTTCCAATGCTAAGATTCTGGGTCTAAGACCCACAGTCAGTCCTGCCCAGGATTCTTCTGGCAATAGAAGTGCCATGGAAGGAAGGAGCACAGTACCCAGCACACCCACAACAAATGTGTGCTGAATAAATGAGTATACAAGTGAATGAATAAATGAATGAATGCTCTCCCTGAAGTCATTCTAAAGGCTTTATGGACCCTTCCTTGATCTGCAGCCCTCCTGTCCCTGTGCAGTCATTATCACCCAGCCACTTCATAGACAGACACCAGACTTAGCGATGAAAATGAACCTAGAGCTTGCCTTGAGTGCTCCATCCTAGAGAAAGGGGATGTAAGAGTTGAGGGGCAGTGTAAGGAAGAAAGAGAAGGAGCTAAGATGCGCAGAGTGCAGATGAGCGCCCATCCTCAGGCAGCACTCCCTGCCTGCCACTCTTCCCAGAACTCTCCAGGGCTGGAAATGGACAAGCGCTCCCTGAGCCACCTTATTCCCTGCTTGGCCTGAATCGGGTACTGTAGTAAGGGCAAGAGTTCCCAGCTTGGGCACACCCTCAAATGCATTCTCCCTCTCCTGTGGGTTTCCAGGCCAGCCCGCAGAAGCCTGATTCATCCGCAACCACACTGAAACATAGAATTAATTCTGGCTATATCCTGGGTGAGCTAGGCCATTATGGCAACCAAACCACCACTTACAACATTATTTTGATGGGAAAATGTGTTCTGAGCTCCAAGCAACCAAATTATAAGTCGGACACAGGCACACCCAGGTTCGAATCTCAGTTTTAACGCTTCCTAACCATGTGGTCACGGGCAAGGCACCATCCTCCCCAGCCTCAGTTTCCCACTTTGTAAAAAAATACTTCCTTTTAGAAGGTTGTAGTGCAGACTAAACGGACACCTGTGAAAGTGCCCACGGCACATGGCAAATGTTTTCTTCCTTTCATCAGGGTTTTTATGAAGAGACCTGGAGACCCTTCGAAGTGGGTCCTAATCCAGCTTGCATGGGGGCAGTATTACCACTGGACTTGGGCTCAGAGCAAGTGTTTTTGAGATAAATGAGCTGCTGTCTTAGAAATCACAGAACATTCCTCATCTTTGACCTTCTCCAGTCTTTTACTGGCTTATCTGAGCCAAGAAACTTCTGCCCCTACTCGGCTCCCTCTCCCCCAATCTCCATGAGCAGCATTGTGCTGACTTCCTTTGCTCCCAGTCCTGGGAAGGGGCTTCGCCTCTGGAAGGGGCCAGAAGCCCCGGCCTTTCACCTCAGGCCTGGATGAGAGCCCAGAAGAGCAAGCAGGAGGAGCACAGAGCCCCAGGCGGGCCCACCACCCTGGCCAGAGGCAGGCAGACCTCCTTTGCTGGCTTAGGCTTTGGCCCCTCCTTGCTTCATTTGTTTCCAAGCTGCAGCCAGAACAGTCTGTACCCAAAGGAGGGTGATCGGGCCAAGGAATCCGTAGGGTCCTAAAGGCCCACCTATTCCTTTTTTTGCCCTTGTTCCCATAAGTCAGGGTCCCTGGCCTTGGGTTTCTTGTCCCCTGCCCAGGGTCACCAGCACTGTGGTCAGTCGCCTTGAATGAGTCTCCCTACACTGCACTGTGCTCCCCACATTCCATCTCCACTTGATGCCACTGTCTCCACAATAATCTCCACTTTCCCACTTTGGGAACCACAGAGCCTCCTCAGACCCTTCCTCCATCTTTCCAGGTCCTGTCCTTGCCACTCACTCTGCAGTACTTCCCATTGGGCCTCTACTTCTCCAGCCCCACCCCACCCCACCCCACCTCTTTTCCCATCCCCCAATCCTGCAATAACAAAAACAAAAACTCTTGTGAAAGTAATATGAGCTCATAGTGAAAACCCAACAGTGCAGAAGGTGAAAATGAAAAAGGAAAAGCTCCCCTCCCCTCCGTCCCACAGAGATAACCTCTGTAAACAGTTTTTCCAGTATCCTTCTAGATGTTTCCTCTGCACACTTAAGTGTGTGTCTGCGGGGGGTGTCCTCTTTTCTCATCAGAATGAGATTGTAGCATACAAGTTATTCTGCAACTTGTTCTTTTTACCTGGCAATATATCTTGAACATCTTTCCAAAATCTACCTTACTCTTTTTAACACCCACATAATATTCCATGATTTGGATCTACTGTAATTTATTTCACTGTTCCCCTGGCATAGGAACCTAGGTGGCTTTCAGTTTTTGCAATCACTGACTACTTGGTTCCCAGCCTCAGGTCTCAAACCTCCAGTCTGCCCTCCACACCACTGCCCAATGCTAACACCCAACTCAACCACCTTCCTTGCCTAAAGGTTATTCACTAGGTGTTTATCTCCCCTTCTAGATCTTAAACTCATCAAGACAGGGTGTTTGCCTAGGAGCTCCTGGCAAGGAGCACTCTAGACCTGTCAACTCTGCAGTTTTGGAGCCAACCTCAGCGCTGCCCTAGGGAAATGTAAGGAGGTTCTCAGGCCACATGGATACTCATTCTTTGTTTTCACATATATTTATTGGGAACTCTTGTGGGCCTGACTTTGTACAGTTTACTGGAGCTCCAGGATGAAACAGATACAACCTTGGCCTCCTGGAGCTTACAGTCAGTGGGAAAGGCAGGCATTGGACACCCACACAGATAAACACATGTATAATTACATATGGAATGAGTGCTTTGAAAGGAAACAACAGAGAAGGAAGGATGGGCCAACAGGGAGGGCCTCTCTGAAGAGGTGATAAGGTACAATGGAGACTGCCAGTGCAAGCCAACAGACCATAGGATCTGGTTCCCATTCCAGGCTACTCTGGACACTTCCCCTTTAGTCTTCTCATCTGACAAGAAGGGAAATCCCCTTCCCAGTTTTAACTTTCTGTGACAATAATAAATGCTACTAGAGTTCAAGGGAAGCAGAGTTACCCACTGCCTGGGAGGTGTCAGGGAGACTGCTTGCTGATTTTACACTGACCTTGATTCATATGTGGGCTCTAGTTCCATTTAATTCTGGGCCAAATATTTATTGTGCATACACCATATGTATCAACATAGAGAAGGTGTGTGTGTGAGTATGTGTGGGTGATGGGGGGAGTTGTGGTGGTGGCAGTGGTGGATGCTTAAAGATTTAAAATATGTGACTTCTGAAGGAGTTTACAGTCCAGTGGGGCATCAGACCCAGAATAGGATCTTTTCAATATACAGTGAGTGTCAAGTGAGAAGTGGTTATGTGAACTGAGCTCTAGCTTCAAAGTCAAGCAGGTCTGGGCTGGACTCTCTGCCCTGTACTACCTGGCAGGGGAACATGGAGCTTCCCAAGTGTGTTGAAAGAGGGCTCCTGGAGGGCTCTGAGCTTCAGACAAGCTTGGAGTGAGTCAGAGCTAGAAGGGGATCTGGGGAAAGTAATCACTGTGAAGATGGGAGCAAGTGGAAAGAGAAGACTCTTAAGACCATAGAGGAAAGGCATCCCACAGGTCACAAGGAATCTGGGTAAAGTCAATTACACCAGTGCTGGGGAAAAAAATCCAATAAAAAAAGTGCAATTTAAGGAGTGCAAGCATCCCCCATTCTCTTCCCCTTGGCCACGGATTTCATGCCCCAGAGAGGGCACCAGATGGGAGAAGACAGAAATCTGCTGTGACCTCTGCCAGTCTCACTTGTGGGTCTATGTGTCTGTTTCTCTTTAACGTGATTAAAAATACTGTAAATTATATGCTTATACTTTGTTGATGTCCTCTTTATGATCCACTGTACATGGCTGTATATATTTTGCACATCTACATACATATTACCGTGCAAAGTTGTATACACAAAGCTATGCACACTGTACTTTATGGAAAATTTAAGAGCATTTCAGAGGTAATTAGAACCACATGTGATTTTCCCCTCCTGTGCTGTGAAAGGAAGATGACTCTAGAGATAGGCAAGGGTCTGCCCTAGAGACTTGGTGGGCCAAAGTAAGGAGCCAGATCTGTGTTAAAGATAATGGGGAGCTATTAAAAGGTTCACAGAGAGAAGTCCTAATGAGGCTGCACTAGGCCTAATAAAGAAAAAGTTCCAGACGCTCCTTGTTTCTACTTAAGAAAATAGTTGTCTCCACAATCAGACCAGTAAATCCCAAACCAGTTCTGTCCATAACTTATCTCTGCCTCACTTTCTCCATCTGTAGAAGAAAGCCTGCCACAGCGTGGGGCTGCAGGACCACAAGGTCAGCTTTGGCAAGCAAGGAGGCCCAGAAGCCCAGGGGGCTTCAGGTCAGCCTCAGCAAAACCCAATGACAGTGTCATCACATCTGAATGTCAGTCCTTGCCTCCGGGGCTGGCCAGCTCTGGAGTTGGTGCATCAGGATTAGGATCCTGTTCTTTGGGGGAAAGAGCTTGGTGAAGCTTCTGCTGGCCTATTGATGTCTTTCTTTCCAGGGCAAGAGACTCTTAAAACTTCCTGGGAGAGTGAGGCAACACGCTTCATTGTGCAGCTCTCAGCAAATGCAGCAGCTGCAGCAAGTGCTAAAGAAAAGCTCCCATAATAACCATGTGTGATAATAAAAAAGATAGAGAGGCAAATAGGTATGTAGGTCAACTCAAAAATAGCCACCCACCCATTTGGCCTGAGTAACCCTTTGTGCCAGGTGGGTACAAAGGGGTTTCTTCCATCTCCTCTCAAGCTGATCTTCCCAGCTTTTTTTCTAGTTTGCCTTAAATAAAAGTTCCTTCCTGAACTAGCTGGAGGTGGCCTGGGCAGTTCTGGCAGGGAGCCCTACAGGGGCAGGCACTACTCTCTGCACTGCCTCCACCAAACAAATCCTGGGGTCAGAGGGCAAGGGCTTGACCTCTCTGACGTGGGTTCTTGGGGCTGAGTTGGGGGGTTTAGGGTGGTGACTCACGGGCACTCCGCAGCCCACCCCCATAAGGGTTTTCGGGCACCCAGGAGACCTCCCCCGCCCCAACAGAGGCCGCTTTGTTAAGTGACCGGGTCCCAGGAGAGTTACAGCCTCAGGGCTGTGAGGGCCTCCTCAGCCTCCCCCTTCCCCCGCCTCCCCCCCTTCTCCTGCCCTCTTCAGAAAGGCCGGGGCCCCTCCGCCCTGCCCCCACCCAGCAGCCCGGGGACCAAAGCGCTGAGCTCAGCATCTCCGCGCACGCGGCGCTCTTCCCGGCGGTGGGCGGAGCCTCCTCCTTCCCAGGGCCGGGCGGGGCCGGGGAAGACCCGCCCCCTCCCCCGCTCCACTCTCCCATCCTCTCCCATCCCCCCAGACGTACGTTCTCCGAGTCACGTCCCCGCTTTTCCCCGCCCCCCAGGCCCCTGGAGGGGGTCCGCGGAGACAGACCCACCCCCTCCCCGAGTCAGCTGGTCAGCATCTGTCACCTCAGAGGTCGGGCTCCCCCAAGGGCTCACTCGGCAGGGGGTGGGAAGGGCAGGGGTAGGGAGCAGGGGGTCTTCCCTTCCCCCACGCCGGCTGGCCCTACTACAGACCGCGGGGAAGTCGGGGAAGCTCCTGTGTGCCCCTCTTCCCGGAGCCGACTCTAGAAATCTAGAATTTTTGTGTTTTTCTCTGCGTTTGTTCTTTAAGTACAAAAAGATTCAGCGGTGGCTCCTAGATTCCTATGCCGAAGTGTGTCCTTTGTGGGATACAAACTGGACACAGGGACGCGGAGAGGTCCCTCTTTTGGCCCACCAGTTCCCAAATTAGCCTTCCTAGAGGAGACCAGAGCTCTTGGGAAGGATACCTGGAGGGATGTGGTGACAGAATAACTGTCACTTTGGGGCCTGTGGGTGTCTAGCCAAAGGGAAACCCCTTGGGCAGCAGTCTGTCTTGTCATTGAGTCAGCACTGGGACTAGTGGGGCAAAGAGGAGGGCTCCCTAATTCGGTATGGGGAGGAAGAACCTGATCACATAAAACAAGGCCAATCCAGGAGAGAAAGTTTTTTGTCAACAACTCCAGATGTTCACTCTACCTCTTCTACACCACCACTCCCCAACATGTACTGGCCCCCTTCCCAGCCAGCAGTACCCATACAGGCTCAAAACTAAGAGTGGTTTGGGATCAAGGAAACGAGCCCATATCCAGAGTCAGGGCTCCAGCCTGCTGACTGGCAAGTCACTGCACCTGTCTGAGCCTGTTTTCTTTTTTTGTTTTAATCCTCACTTGAAAATATGGTTTTTTTACTGATTTTTTAGAGAGACAGGGAGGGAAGGAAAAACATTGGTTGCTTCCTGTACGCTCCACCCTACTACCACCACCTGCGATGGAACCCAAAACCTAGGTATGTGCCCAGACTGGGAATTGAACCTGCAACCTTTCGGTGCACCAGACCACACGCCAACCAACTGAGCCACCCGGCCAGGGCTGAGCCTCAGTTTTCTTACTTGTAAAATGACACTGCTGAGGCCTGGCCTGCCTACACTACACAAATATTACTTGTTATTTTTACTGACAGAGTTATGAAAATACTAAAGGATATGGAAGTTTTTTTAAACCATAAAGAGCTCCAGAAAGGTTAAAGATCTTTGTGAGAGGTAGCAAAGTTGCCAGGTGGAACTGGCAGCTTCCATCACCTGCCAGCCAAGGAATTCCAGAAAAAGGCTCAGGTTGTAGACCATGGATGGCTGCCTTTTGCATAAGCCTGAGTTTCCCAAACTTTTGGCTACTAAAGGCATTGAAGATTAAAAAACAAAACAAAACAAAAAACACTTCTGAATGAGGCTAGAGACTTGGCAGAGGGGCAAGGGAATGTTTGCAAGCCTGGGAAAAGATAAGTTCTGGGGATTGAGTGAGGCCTAACTAACTGCCAGGGGAGTGAGAGATCATTGGTGCCTCCTAAGGTTCCCCCCTCCAGCAAGTTTCCTGTCCATAAAGTGGGGAGGGAGGCAGCAAGGGGGTGCTATCCCAGGACCCACAGGCCCTAACATTTAAGGTTCATTCCACTGATAAGAATTCTGACAAGTAAGAGGGCTGATTCCCCTCTCTCTGCTGAGCATTCTAATCCAGCCTTACTTACCTCACTCAGCTCCTTGGGGTATCCAGAGGCTGGACAGCCTTCCTGGTCTTTCTGCTCTGGAAAAACCAAAAAAGAGATCTCATTTGGCTCTCTAGGCAGGCAGTGAGCCAGGATTCAGACTTACCCACTGTAGCAGCTCCTGATCATCCTTGCCATCCCCCTTCCCTTCCCACCCCCAGCTTGATGAGCAAAGCCCACCCTAACCCCACCCTCCCCTTTGATATATGGCAATTGGAAACCCTCAAAAGGCAAGAACACTGAAAAGGCTGGAACTGGAATGTCTGTTTCTACCTTCTCTGGCAGGCCTCCTCCAGATGGTCCACACCCTTACAGGCCTGGCCTGGGATTTTTAGCAAAGCAGCTCCATGAAACTCATGATTTTTCTTTCCTTTAGTATGATTCTTATGGACGTTGAAGGGGCCTTTGAGATTGTCTAGTTCTGAGTTTTCAAACCTGGGGTTTGAAAATCCCAACACTACATGAAGCCACAGGATAATCACAGTGCATCTTTTCTTTATTAAAATGGCTTTTAAATTTTATTTTTAATCCTAACCTGAGGATGGTGTGTTTTTTATTGATTTTTTAGAGAGAGAGAGAGAGAGAGAGAGAAACATGGGTCAGTTGCCTCTTGTTGGTGCCCCGACTAGGGCTCGAACCGGCAGTCCTTTTTGGGATGATGCTCAGTCAGCTGAGCCACCCAGCCTGGCTGGGCTCAAAAAATTTTTTAAGTAAAAAAATTGAACTTAAGAAAAACTTAACTTTTATTTAAGTTAACCTAAATAATTTAACTAGTAAGTAATTTTAAAGTTTGCCACTAAAATTAACAAGGACAAAATGTAAAAATAGAATGCAAAGTTGTATTATTTGTAATAAAAATACTGAACTTCAAAGATATGTTCTGTTTCCTACAGGCTGTTTCAGGCCACAGCCCAGAACCTTATTCATCCTTAGTGGCCAAATGACCTGAACTTAGATCAGTGACTCCTGGCCCTCATAGGGCCTGGGCTTACTTCAAAGCCACTGTGCTTAGGCTTCAGGTACTAACTGAAGAGGGATGTTGCCTCACCCTCCTTCCACTTCTATTTTCTTTCCTCAAAAGGGTGCAGAAGCCAGGATGGGAGAGGGGTCCTGGCTGAAAGTTGGCCCTGGAGCCAATGGGATTCCTTTCTGAGAGGTGGTGGGGTGTGTGAGTGAGAAAAGAGATGGTGCCCTGGAGTCTGGCTGGGCCCCTTTGACAACTCACTTGCCCACTCTGGGTGTGTGGGAAACAAGGTGGCAAGCAGTGGAAGTCTGGTAGGCCTCTGTGCTTTTCACCACAGTGGCTGGGGTTAATGGAGTTCTGTCAGGATCCTAAGACTACCCTCCTAGTACTCAAAGCCCCCATCCTTTTTCATGGTGGCTTATTAAGCCATCCCTTTGTGTGGTTCCCACTGCCCTTGCCCTGTCCCCAGAGGAAATAACTTCTTGTTGTCATTGGAAAGGGACCAGGACCAACGCAGGTCTGTCCTGGCACAGTCTGGAACATGTGGGTTCTTGACTTTGTGCAGGAAAGATTTCACGAGACAAGTCCAGGTGATTTTGAGAATATGTTTGTTAAAGCTGGGGACAGTAAAGCAAAGGAAGGGCTTAAGGTAGAAGAGGCAAGATCACAGCAACAGGAGTGAGCCTAGACTGGGCTGCCTTGACTCAGGAAAGGAAGTCACAGTAACAGAAGTGAGCCATGCTGGGCTTCGTGGATTCAGGAAAGGAAGTTACAGAGGCAAAAGGAGAGTCCTTAGAGACAGGTTCAGGGGGTTAGCCCAGGACAAGCTGCTGCCTCCTGCTGCTCCCCTGGTTGCTAGTCTAGTGAGGACCTTTATAAATCAGGAGAAAGAAAGCAAAAGTGCACACCTGAGGAGAGGAGGGGAGCATACGGGAGTCCTCGAGAGAGAGCGCGTGCACTGGGTCTTTTGTCTTGAGGGTTTTTAAAGTTTTTTTATTTACAAACTTTTGTGTGGAGGGCTGACTTTCAATAGATCGCAGGGAGGGAGCTTCTCTGCTATATATGAAACCCCGACCCAGAAGCAGGTTGTCTAAAGATAGTCAAACAAGGCTGATCTGATTCTGGGTCGGGGTTTCATATGTAGCAGAGCAGCTCCCTTGCTGTGATCTATTGAAAGTCAGCCCTCCACACAAGGGTTTGTAAATAAAAAAACCTTTAAAAGTTAAACAATGGTTTAAACAAGATTGTTAAACAATAGTTTAATATCAGGTTCCCCACAAACGTTCCATGACAGGCAAGGAGTCAGCCCCCTTTCAGGGATGAGAGGCTTTCTGCACCTGACCTTGGACCTCTGTCTAGACAAGAGGGGCATGCCACACCACCCCTTCTGTGTTGAGGGTTTTTATCTGTTCTCTAAAGGTGGAAGTTTTAGGGGAGGTCTCAGGGAAGGGTCTCAAGAGAATATTCAACAGCTTTCCAGGTATGTTCTTTAATATGCTGATACATCAAAATGAGCCTTTAGGGAGATTGGGATCATTCCCTGGTCAGCTTCACTGCCTTACTTTTATCTTGGATTTGTTTGGCTCTAATTGGGCTCTTTTGTTGTTGTTATTTATTCCTCTGACTTCATCCATTTTGGTCTGTTATCTCTCTCCCTGACTAGGGTGATTTAAACTACTCACTCTCTGGTTGGGGAGGAAAGGTATAAAGCATCTGCTCCTAAGTGTCCTTGGTTAGAAAGATAAGATCTTGTGATTAATTAGCAGGCGGTTAATTGCTCAGCCTTGTTTAACTATCTTGTCTCAGTTTCCCTCATTCCACTGGTCAGGAAATTTTCCTAACTTGCTATCCTATCTCATTGTGAATCCTAGGAGCCCAGCAGAACTGGCTGGCTGTGAGCTCATCATTTTCACGTGTGGGCCTAGTCTCCATAGCTGCATGCCACCTCACCAGCCCCTAACCCATCCCCAGCCCACAGGGAGGCCCTTTGACAGTCTGGGGAGCCAACCCAGTGTTCCTTCCTGGACCTATCTTTCTGGGAGGTCAGCAGCAGACAACCCAACTAAAGGAGAACATCTGGACTGCCTGGAGAGCTTTTGTACAAAAGGGCCTCATCCAGACCTTCCAAATCAGAATGGGAGTTAGGATAATTGGAAATCCTCAGATGTTTCCAATTATTCATCAGGCTTGAAAGTCATTGATTAATAAAGAATCTCTCTGGGCCTCAGTTTCCTCATCTGTAGAATGGCACTATATTCATTCCTCAAGGTTTAAGTAGGTAATACATTTTAAAAGCTTCTTTGAAGGGCTGCACAATACAATGTATTTTTAGTATTTCCATTTCAAAAAGTAGTTTTGTTGCCCTAGATGGTTTGGCTCAGTGGTTAGAGCGTCAGCCCTACAGACTGAAGGGTCTCAAGGGTCTGGGGTTTGATTCCGGTCAAGGGAAGTTACCTAGGTTGCAGGCTGGATCCCAGGCCCCTGCTGGGGTGCATGCTGGAGGCAACCAATCAATGTCTCTCTCTCTCTCTCTTTCCCTTTTCCACACTCTCTGAAAAGCAATGGGAAAAATATCCTCGGGTGAGGATTAAAAACAAACAAACAAAAAGCTTTGTTTGCAAAAAGACTCCCCACGGAGTTTTTAATTCTCCCTCCTATTGCACTGTGAAAACCCTAGGTGAAGCCCTAGGCTGTCACAGCCCTCCAAGTCAACCAGGTGCACTTATAATCTTCCCATTTGGACTATTGTTTTTCAAGTAAAAAAAGCACATTAGTGCTGGGAATACTTTTGCTGGCTTCACTGTCCTGTCTCCTACCACCACACCACCTCCTGACCCGCTGGCTCTGCCTGCCACCTATACTCCCTTCCGGAGAAGTTTCCAAAGGGCTGTGGGCCAGAGCTGTGCAGGCAAGCTAGCTGGCCTTCAGGGGTTCCCATCCTGCATTCTGAGGTTCCCAGAATCACACCCCCACCCCAAGATCTGGTTCAACTCCCCAAACCCGACTTGGGCAACTTACCACACTGAGGCCCTGGGAACTGGTGCGCAGGACAGAAACCGCCTGAACAGGGAGGGGCAGGTGGCCAGGCATGAGTGCTCATTGACTTTAAATTGCAGGCTGCCGCGGGTCCCACGGGAATGGAGCAGAGCCCAGGAGGAGACAATGTCTGCATGGTCGGCCCTCTAGCCACAGAGACTAGGACATGGGGTCTGGTTAACTCCATGGGCCTGAGTCACCCAGGACGTGACACTAGCCCACAGCCAGTGTCCCCATCAGGGTTGTCTTGATGCAGATTCGAGTTGCACATTGTGTCTATGTGTCCAGTGCTCCTGGGAGCACAACTCCCCAGGAGGCATATGTAAATGCAGAGACTCTAATGGGACCGGTGCCCTCTGGAGTTATGCAAAGGGGCAGCTTTACTCCCTACAACAAAGGAATAAAAATTTCGAAAGTATTTTGAGAAGAGTAACTGCTTGATGGTTTGGGGAGTCTCCTTTGGAAGGAAAGATGTTTTGTAATTAGATAAAGGTGGTGGTTGCACAACATTGTGAATACACTAAATGCCACTGAATTGTTCACTTTTAAATGGTTAGTTTTACTATATGTAAATTTCATCTCAAAAAAAGTTTTTTAAAGTATTTTGAGGCCCGTGAAGGTAAAGTACTAATTGCTTTAAAGATTCCCCACAACAAGTCAGCCATCTGTACAATGTCACCTCTCTCCCCAGGTTCCTGGGGTTGCTGACAATATTCCAACGATAAGAACTAGGTTACCTTAGAAGCCCCACTCCCAGACCTGAGCTGAAGAGAAAGGGAAATGCTCAGATCCATCCAAGGTTCCTGATAGCACTTGTCAGAAAGGGGATAGAAAGGTAGTAGCATCACGGTCTTCTGAAGGGCCATCCCAAAGGCCCACCTAGATGCTGGGAATCCAGATGTAGGCCTGCAATTCTGGGATAATCCACCTTCTTGCTTAATCTAGCCATCCATTTATCCACTCATTCATTTATTCACCTTGGGAATATTCATTGAGCTTCTACTGGAAGTTAAGAAGAGTAGACTACCACCCTCAACAAGCTCATAGTCCAGTGGGAAGATAAAAATAGAAACAATTATTAACAGAGCTATACACAAGGTGTAAGGATGACCTGAGGAGGGGCACCTAAGGGATGGAGGTTTGGAGTGGGGGCACTGGGAAAGGCTTCCTGGAGGAAAGGATGTCAGAGCTGGGTCTCTAAGGCAAGCCTAGGCCCAAGATGGGGAGTGGGGGAGAGAAGCACACCAAACACAGGCTTTATAGGATCTTTGAGGGCTCTGATGAGGTCTAGCTCAAAGGTCAGAGGATGGAGATGCCTCCTCCCAGGAGTGCCACATTTTTGGGTTTCCCCCACCCCATCTGCTTCAATGCAGGGAAGGGTGTGCGAGGTAATAACAAAGTCTTTTCATCTCCACCTAGGAGGAAGGGATCCTACCCTTCACCTCACAGGATGAACCAAGACCCTGCACCCTGGTTCCTCAGAGGGACTAACAGGAAATTTCCCTTTCGAGTCCAATGGTTCTGGCAGACAATGGTATGAGGCTTTATCCCTCCTTTACAAGAGTGAAGAGTATCAGCGTGGAAGCCACGTGGAGTTCTCTTCCCTCCCCCCTTCTAGGCCTCAGCCAGGCCTCTTTGCAGGTGTTTTTTTTGGTTTTTTTACCCCATATCCCACTCCCTTACACTCTGGGAAAATGCTGCAGGGTGAAGACTGCCTGTCCTTTTTAAAAACACAATGAGACAACATTAATGGATTTCTTTTGAAAAGAAACAAAATTACTTAGTTCCCATTAACACAGTCCTTCCCGTTTGGGAAAAGCTGTTTTATTAGCAGAATGAGACAGGGAATGAATAAAGGTGCTTAGCACACTGCTTCTATGATGGTGTTTATTGAGTGAATGAATGATTCCTAGTAAACCGAACTTACCAAACTGGCTCTGAATTATTTTGTTTATAAAGATCCACTTTTTAAAATATCTCTGCTTTTCTTAGATTAGTGTTCCACAGTTTTCTGAAATATACCCCCTCCTTTTTTCCTTTGCCAGAGAGAGAGAGAAAAGAAATACCCTCATTCTATCTCCTGCTGTCTCAAGTGTCCCCAGCCCAGTCAGTCTGGTGAAAGAGAGGAGTAAAGGTCCTTTGATGAATTAATTCCCTGATCTTCTCTCCTGAGCCACAGAAAGACACAACCATACAGGTAACCCCCAACTCTCTTCTTCCCACTTCAAGAGGATGTCATCTACCCCTAGCCCTCCAAACACTTCGCATAACTACCCTGACCTGGTTGGTGTCTTTAAGGTTCCCAGCAAGTGGCAGCAGTTTGAAGGATAAGTGAGAAAGGGCCAGAGTTTAGGCCTTGCAAGCCCCAGAGGCTAAGGGACTACTCTATTCTGCTGCAGTCTTGAAGATATCTCCTAATCTGAGTCCCGTAATTTATTTTTTATCCATAAATTTATTTCCAGAGGTTGTTCCCCATCTGGAAATTGAGCGTGGGGTGCAGGGCTTGAATTCCGATCCTTTCCAGTTTTAAGTCCTGATTTGCACGGATGGACCCCGAGTCAGCCTTTTTTTATTTTTAAATGGGGATGGGGTGGGACTGGCAGTGGCCAGACCTCTCCAGCAGGAGTCAGCAGTCACGTGCAACCCTGCCCTGAGGCGAGGCTCACCTGTCTGATCTGGTTCAGCTCCCGCCTGCCCCGGAGCTGGAGCATCTGATGTAAGTTTGGTTCCCTCTTCCATCAGGATCCCCTTGTCCCAGATTGATAAACCTTTAAAGAAGTAAAGGTCGAGACCGTCCGAACCTATTCCCACCCTCAGCAATCACTATGTGACTTAGAGCACCGCCGCCAGGCCAGATTTCCTGTGGCCCCGCCTGAATGATGAAACTTGGGATGGCCATTGCACTCCCGGGCTTTCCCAGAGATCTAGATCTCGGTCCTGATGCAACAATTCGGGTCTTTTACACAAAGCGCTTTGGAAGAAGGGGCGCTAGGACCCGACGGACGCCGGAGGGCTCCTGGCCGCAGTGGGCCGGGGAGTCAGTTATGCATCGCAGACATCTCTAGGGACAAGGGTGGGTCAGTGCGTCCATCTGATATGGGTCCCACCAGTTCTCAACCCCAGGACCAGGCGCTAGGAACCCCAGCCCATCAACATTCGTTTAACCACCCTCCCCAAACCCTCTCCTTGGGAGCAGTTGGGAGGTGGGAAAGGACACGGCTTGGGGGCTAGGCACATGTGGGGGTTACGGACCCCCTCATTAACCCATCCCCTGGGGCTGTAGAGTAATGGGCGGGTGGGTAGGTGGGCAAGTGGTCCGCGGGGTAGGGGGAGCTCGGTGCCCGAAGCTGCCCAGTCTTTGGACCCTATCCCCATATCCCGATCATTCTCAGGGCAGGGCTAGCGTGGGGTACGTGCGCGAGGGCCGGCCGGCTTAAAGTCAGCTCCCCTGCCGCCGTCCCGCGGGCATCCACCCGTGCGCCCAGCTGTACTCTTAGCTCCAGGGTCCCAGACTCCGGGGCAACCGTTTTTCCCTGTCCGCCGCCCCTTCAAGTTCCCCTGCCTCTCCCTCCGCTCGGGGACGGGCTACCCCATCCCCCAGCAGCACGACCCTATAATAAACAAGTCTTTCCTTGATCCTCCCCTGCCGCGAGCGCCCTCCGGGACCTTGGCAGCTGCACCGAGCCTTTCTAGAAAGGGGGCGTGGCCAAGGCTCGGGGTTCGGTGGAGCTAGCGCTGGGGCTTAGCGGGGGCGGGGCCAGACCGCTGTCACCGGGCAGGAGAGAACGTTGCGAACGTGCGCCCGGAGCCCATTGGCCGAGGCGGGCCACACTCCCGGGTCTGGATTGGGCTGTAACCCTAAGGGGGCGTGGCTCCTCTGCGCTAGTCCTTATAGGCCTCTGAGCGCTGGTGCTAGGGACCGCGGCAGGCCACGGGGGAGGTGAGAGTGGATAGGAAGGACAAGTCTGGGCAGCGCTGGGTGGTTGGCACCAGTTCGCGCACCCATTCAAGCGACACTTGTTCCAGCAGCTCTCGCTGACCGCGTTAGCTGGTGAGTGTCCCTTCTCGATGTGCCGATCCCTGCGCGGGGAGGCCTCAGTCGTGCGGGTCCTAGCGTTCGCCCAATGGTCCAGCCCCCAGACTGACGCCAGGTCCGTGCCCCTCTTGTCTTACAGCGTCTTCTGCGCTCCCGTACCCTGAGCTCATCGGCAAACGTCCTGGCGTCAGTCCTCACCATGCCTAGCCTTTGGGATCGCTTCTCGTCGTCATCGTCGTCCTCATCGTCTTCGTCCTTGTCGCGAACTCCCACCCCAGATCAGCCGCCGCGCTCAGCCTGGGTGTCGGCGGCCCGAGAAGAGGGGCTCGGCCGCTGCGCGAGCCTGGAGAGCTCGGACTGCGAGTCTCTGGATAGCAGCAACAGTGGCTTTGGGCCGGAGGAAGGTAAGCCTTGCAGGGGCCCGCCGCGACTCGGGGGTCGGGGAGGTGAGAGGGGCGCCGCACTGGAAAGAGTCAAACCCACCTTGGCTTCCTGTCCCATTAGAACCCCGACTGCAGAGGGATGCAGGAGTGTGGGAGAGGGGTTGGAGTGCAGAGCACGAGTGTGGCGTGGAAAATGAAGCACGGAATGGGGAGAAGTGCTGGTTTCTCAGCGAGACAGCATCTCCCCGGTAGTGAGTTGCTCTTACAACCTCCCCTGTGTGCTCTCCCTTTCAGACTCGGCATACCTGGATGGGGTGTCCCTGCCTGACTTTGAGCTGCTCAGCGATCCTGAGGACGAGCACCTGTGTGCCAACCTGATGCAGCTGTTGCAGGAGAGCCTGGCCCAGGCACGACTGGGCTCGCGGCGCCCCGCGCGCCTGCTGATGCCCAGCCAGCTGGTGAGCCAGGTGGGCAAAGAACTGCTGCGCCTAGCCTACAGTGAGCCGTGCGGCCTGCGGGGGGCGCTGCTGGACGTCTGCGTAGAACAGGGCAAGAGCTGCCACAGCATAGGCCAGCTGGCTCTTGACCCTAGCCTGGTACCCACCTTCCAGCTGACCCTCGTACTGCGCCTGGACTCTCGCCTCTGGCCCAAGATCCAGGGGCTGTTTAGCTCCGCCAACTCTCCCTTCGTCCCTGGCTTCAGCCAGTCCCTGACGCTGAGCACCGGTTTCCGAGTCATCAAGAAGAAGCTGTACAGCTCGGAACAGCTGCTCATTGAGGAGTGTTGAACTTGGGCCTGGGGGGTTGACACTGCCCCTACAGCAGACAACTGAACTTTTGGGGTGGACACTGGCAGGCAGGAGCTAGGAACTGATGCCTGTCAGAGAACTGACAACAGCCACCGGAGGGGAGGAAGGTGAGGTGGAGGAAAGTGTTTCCTGGGAAGCTCACTGAGGTGTGTGTAGGTGGCTTCTCATTGGGGGTACAGCTTGCCCCTCAGTACTGTAGCATGAAACAAAGGTTTAGGGGCCAACCAGGCTTCTGGCTGGATGTGTATGTAGCATGTACCTTATTTTTATTGTTACTGACAGTTAAGACAACAGTGGTGTGAAAGCCAGGAGAGCAGCTGGGCTGCACTGGCCTCTCTGTAATTGCAATGGGTGTGTGCTCAAGGTAGCTGGCCCTGGTGGGAGGGGGGAAGTCATCGAGGTGTTTTGTGTATCTCATGGTCTGAAGGGGCCGAATGTGGTTGTTCTTTGTTTTTGCATCTTTTGTTTTTTTGATGGGAGCTTCACTACTGACCTGTTCTAGGCAGCTATCTTACAGACGCATGAATGTAAGAGTAGAAAGGGGAGGGTGTTGGGATCACTTGGGGATCTTTGACACTTGAGAAAAAAATACACCTGGGAGCTGCATTTGGCCCATCCCCTGATGTGTACTGAAAAGTGTATCTGTGAGGGGTGGGGCTGATTGGGGTGGGGCTGGAACCCCTCCCCCAGAGGAGTGCCATCTGGGTCTTCCATCTAGAACTGTTTACATGAAGATACTCGCTGTTCATGAATACACTTGATGTTCAAGTATTAAGACCTATGCAATATTTTTTACTTTTCTAATAAAAAAGTGTTTGTTAAAAGTTGGTTGAGTCTCTTATTAGTGCTAAGAAATAAAAAGGAGTGGGATGGGTGCTGTTAAAAGGTGGGTCTCATCAGATTCGGGTCCACCTGTGTTTCTCTGTACCTTTCCGAGGCTGCCTGCCAGCCTGGTAATGGAGGTATGTGGGTTGGGTGCCATCTGTGCCAAGGACTCTGGATCCCTGGCTCTGCTGACTGAGGCTACCAGGGAAAATCTCAAAAAGGTAAGGAGTGAGTCAGACCTCCCACAGAGGCCTGTAGGCAGAGCTCACCTGGCTGAGGGGGGGGGGAAGGTGCAGGAGGCCCTGGTACAAGGCCCCCTAAGCCCAAGGTCCTTACAGGCAATGAAAGGACTGCAAGAGACTTTTTCTGTTAAAAAAGTTCTATCTGTGTTGTAATCATGAAAATTACAAATTTTATCTTTGGATATAAAAAGGCTATAGGGCAGAGACATCAATAAGTGGATTTTGAAAAAGAATTATTTCTTTCAAGCCTCTTAACTAGACAAGGAAAATAGGGCTCAGAGAGGGATATGACCTACCACTGGGAGGTGTGGCCCAGGCAGGTGTAGACCACACAACACACACACACAGACAAGGGGATTGCAGCCTGTCTTCATGAATGCCCTGGGTGACCTGGACTCATTGTACTCTCTGGGCCTCAATTTCCTTATCAGTAAAATTGGGGATGGGCCAGATGAAGGCCAAGGCCTTTTCCACTTCTCATTCCCTGTGACTATCAGGCGGTCCTCCCACACTGGCCTTTGGAGAGTTGTTATCTCCCTTGTTTCTCTTCCTGGTCCCAGATAGGCCTTGTTTGCCCAACTGTAAAACAGTTCTTCCACTTGAGTGTGTAGTCAGATCTCTTGGGCCCCCAGTTAGAACACAGATCCCTGGACACTGGTGGAGATTCTGACCCAGTGCAGCTGGAGAAGAACCCCAGGAATCTGCATTTTCATCAGGGATTCTGCCACAGGGGCCTGAACTTTGGGATGGTTTAGAAGACTTGCATCTCTTTGGTGGAACTGAGTGACTTGTTTCCCAAAATGAGTGAATTTGGGTTAGAACTAGATTTGAAAATGGTGAGAGCAAGTGAGAAGTTACCCACAGCAGTTTTAGGAGAGCCCTCACACTCGTTTTCTGAGCACATCCTCCTAATAGCCGCCCTGTGAAGTGTGGGTCCCGCGGGGGTTTGCAATGTTGTACAGATTAGCAAACAGGAGCCCAAGCCTTTGAATGGCTATCTTCTCACCGTGGCTGACCTGTCCACTCAGCCCCTCAGGGTGGGAGCTGGGAGAGAAGCAGGTTCAACATTTGTGTGGTGTCCGAGGGTCACCTTCCCATAAATTGAGATTAGTGCCAATGCTCATGCCTGTGCTTCCCTGGCCCCAAAGGAAGAGCAAGGAAAACAACTGTGAATAGCTCCAGAACAGGTCTGTCGGTATATGGAGGCTGCATGGCACAGTGAGCATTAACCCCTCTCCAGGACTAGGAGGCAGCGAGCACACTCAGCTTTTCTTAGATGGTTAGACTGAGGCCAGAGGAAAGCTTGGGTTCCCAAGAAAGCTCACCTGAGACACTCTCTCCTGAAGCTTCCTCCTCACAGGGCTTGAAAATCTCCACAAGCAGGACAGCTCCCTAGGTGGGAGCTCCTAGGCTGCCTAAGATGCAGCAGGAAGCTTTGCCCCAGACATTGGGCTTTTGGAGGGAAGATGAAGCAGGCTCCTTTTTTTTTTTTTTAATATATCTATTGATTTCAGAGAGAGGGAAGGAGAGGGGGAGAGAGAGACAGAAACATCAATGATGAGAGAGTCATTGATCGAGCCCACAACCGGGGCATGTGCCCTGACCGGGAATCGAACCCCGATCGCCTGGATCCCAGGTAGATGCTCAACCGCTGAGCCATGCCCGGCTGGGCAAAGCAGGCTCCTTTTTGCTAAGGCTGAAGTCCAATTTGGAAAATGCTTTCAGAAATTACTGTATTAAGCCTATAAAATTTGTACTGATTACATCCCTTTGTATAGGATTCCCTCCCTTATTTCTGTTTCCCACTTTATCAGATACTACTCTAGAACCTGCAATAGCTCCCAATCATCAGATTCTACTGTCTGCCTCTCAATACCTTTGGTATTGGGCTCTAGTCACCCTATCTGGGATACTCCCTACCACTCTGCTTCTTCTGGTATAGGTCAGTGTGCCCTGTCCCCTTTTCTAGCCCCAGACTCTGCTATTCCACCAGGGATGTGGGCCTTGCCTTGTCTGCAAAGCCTGTCCTTCCTTTAAGGCCCAGAGCAAGTTCTAGCCCTTTTATGACTCCCCTCTCCCTCCCCTTACCTCACCCTTGATGATTGCAGTGTTGGAAGCTTAGCAGTTTTCTGATCTCATTGTATGCACTTGTTTAGTATCCATCCGGCTCTGTGGGACACCCCTCTCCCTTGGCTCAAACAACACAAGATTGCCCCACCAGCCTCAGACTCTCAGGCTACGGAAAGAGCAGGGCAGGGCAGTGATGCTTTGTTGTTTCATTATACCTGTCACCTAGTGTAAAGGAATATTAAAGGCTGAGATCCTGGAAGAGAGGTAGTGTCCTTGTGGCTAAGGCCACCATGCAGCAGAGGCAGTGAAATCTGGGTTTGAATCCTGGCTCAGACATTTCTAAGCTGATGACCTTGAGCAACTAATTTTCAGTTTCCTCATCTGTAACGTGGGGATGATAGTGAGGAAGCCAGTGGCTGGGCAAGAGATGGGGGACCTGAGCCTTGGTGAGCTGGCAACAGAGCAAGCACCCTGCACAATAGGGACCACCTTTGGCTTCTTTCCCCTCTGGTCCTGCTTTCCTCTAGCATCTTTTCAAAGGCCACCATCTTAACAACAGTCATGTCAACGTATAATCTTAATAAAGGCTTGTGAAAAACATCATTTTGGAGTAATGTGCTCAGACAGATTTACTTCTAAGCTGTATTCTTCTAAGTCTGGCATATATTAAGCACCCTGTAAAAGGTTCCTTTCATAAGCCCTGGCCAGGTAACTCAGTTGGTTGAAATGTTGTTCCAATACTCCAAGGTTGCAGGTTCGATCCTCAGTCTGACCACCAGGGGAAAAAAAAGTTTCCTTTAGTTTTACCTAATGGTTCAGAAGGAAATGTAAAGGCCCAGAGTGGCTCAGTGAGCAGGTCTGCAGGGTTAAGATGGGAAGTGTGGCCTCCTACCTCCTGGTCCTTTCATTCAACCCACTGAGCCCCTCTGGATCCCCAGATCAGGCGGCCTGGGTCAGCCATATCCTGCTTTTGCTGGTGGAGGTGGCCAAATGCTGCTGGGGCAGCCCAGCATAAGGTTACGGAAACCAGGCCCAATTAATAGATTATTACAGGACTCTGCAGTTATCCCAAAAGGGGGGCTCTTTTTGAAAGAATCACAAATTAGAAAACAGCCCATTAAACCCAGATGTCCATGCAGAGACCCAGCTGAAGAGTCTTCATCCCCATCTCAACCATGGTGATATCTGTCTGTGGTCATGTGGTACTGATGGCTCTGAAAGCAGACACTGATGAACTGCCACTTGACTACTGCATTCATTCAGTCAACCTATATATAATTAAATGGATCCATGGGGCTGCAAGAGAAAGCCAAAGTAAGTGGGAACCCCTAAGGAGCTGACTCTCTCTCTTTCTCTTTTTATCTCTCACCCTACTCTCACATTTATAAGCAAAATTGTGGGGTATAAGGAGAGAAATGAGTACACACTCCATTTTTCCTATCCCTAACTTCCCAGGAAAAAATGTCCAACAATATAGAATGACTAAGTATATATAAGATAAAACTAATTAAACTGTATACTTAAAATTGGTACATTTTATTGAATGTAAATTATGCTCCAATGCATCAATTTTTGAAAAAGGTATATATATATCAAGAGAGTAAAAAGAGCCCAATCTGCATGGCTCAGTGGTTGAGTATTGACCTATGATCCAGAGATTGCAGTTTGTATATATATATACACACACACACAAAAAGTAACTCAAAGTGGATCATAAACCTAAATGGAAGAGCTAAAGTATAAAACTCTTAGAAGAAAATATAGGAGTAAATCTTCATGATCCTGGATTAGGCAATATTTCTTACCTATGACAGCAAAAGTACAAGTGATAAAAGAGAAGATCAACAAGTTGGGCAAATTAAAACATTTGTATTTCAAAGGACACAATCAAGAGAGTAAAAAGAGCCCAATCTGCATGGCTCAGTGGTTGAGTATTGACCTATGATCCAGAGATTGCAGTTTGATTCCCTGTCAGGGCACAGACCCCGTTTACAGGCTTGATCCCCAGTGAGGGGCATGCAGGAGGCAGCCGATCAATGACTTTCTCATCATTGATGTTTCTCTCTCTCCCTCTCCCTTCCTCTCTCTAAAATCACTGAAGATATATTTTTTTAAAAAAAGAGAGAGTAAAAAGAGACCCACAGACTGGGAGAAAATATGTTGCAAATCACATGTTGGTAAGAGATTTGCATCTAGAATGTATAAAGAGCTCTTATAACTCAATTTAAAAATGAGCGAAGGATCTGAATAGACATTTCTCCCAAGAAGATGTACAAATGATCTTTAAGCCATTCATGAAAAGATGTTTAACATTCTTGGTCATTAGGAAATGTAAATCACTTTCAATGAGATATCATTTCATATCACCAGAATGGCTATCATCAAGAAGACAGATAATGTCAAGTATTGGCAAGGATGTGGAGAAAGTGGAGCCCTCATACGTTGTTGGAGGAATTGTAAAATGGTGCAGCCACCTTGGAAAACAGTTTGGCAATTCCTCATAATGTTAAACATAGAGTTACCCTCTGACTCAGCAATTTCACTTCTAGGTACATAGCCAAGAGAAATAAAAACATGTTCATACAAAAACTTATCTATGAATGTTCATGGCAGCATTATCCATAATTTCAAAAAAAAAGAGAGAAAAAACTCATGGGCACAGACAACAGTGGGGTGATTGCTGGGGGAAGGGGGAAGGGGGTTGGAGAGAGGTGGAAGAGGGTATAGGAGGGATAAGTGGTGATGGACAGAGATTTGACTTGGGGTGGTGAACATGCAATACAGTGTGCAGATGATGTGTTGTAGAATTGTGCACCTAAAACCTGTGCAATTTTGTTAACCAGTGTCACCCCAATAAATTCAATAAAAAGGAAATAAATAACTAAGTTTTTAAATGTTTTAATACACAAAATATATAAAATGAGCTCCAGAGGTTTTAAAACATAAATTATGGCTCCACAATTAAATATGGTCATTTATAAACCATATGTAAATATGGAAGTAAATATGGTAAATTTTTCAGCAAGAAAAGGAAAACAAAAGTAAAGCCATGAGTATTTTGGATCAAATTTATTCATTGTCTGTCTCTGCCAATAGAATGTCAGCCCACATTTTTTGTGTCTAGAACAGAGCCTGGCCTATTGAATATACTGAGCCCAGGCTCTGCAGAAGGAGGCTACTGGAGGGCTGAGGCCATCTCCTGGGTGCCTGGTGGCCATCATGGCCAAGCAGGGACTGGGGCCAGGAAGATGGTGGTGGTGCCCTCCAAGGGCATTAACATTTCTGGCAATTTCTACTACAAACAAGTTGAAGTATCTGGCCAGGGGATGAACACCAACCCATCCCTCTGCTCTTACCACTTCTGAGCCCCACCCCTCATCCCCCCACCCCCACCCCTCATCTCCCCACCCCCACCTCTCAATCCCCCACCCCCGTCGGGGCCTGGCTCCCGAGGGGGCTGGAAGTCCCAGGCAGCCCCGCCACCTGGAGGGGAGGCGGCAGGGGGCCAGGGCCCAGTACCAGAAGGAAAAGCCGCTGGTGAGGCCGAGGAAACAGGCCAGAAGGACCGCGGAGAAGAAAACTGACAGATACACAGAGGTCCTCAAGACTGGACTCCTGGTGTTAATTCCTCAAAAAAAAAAAAAAAAGCTAATGAGCATGTGCAGAAGGAAGGCAGGCTGGAAAGGACCCTGACATCTCCAACCTGCCATCTCCTGGGGAGGCCCATTTGGGCCACTTCCAAACACTTTTTAAAAAATTGTTGTAACGTACACAACATAAAATTTACCATCCTTACCATTTTAAGTGTACAGTTCACTAGTGTTAAATATATTCTCATTGTACAGCCTTTCTCTAAAACTTTTCATCCTGCAAAACTGAAACTTTAAACTCATTAAACAATAATTGCCCATTCCCCCTCGCCTCAGCCCTTGGCAACCACCATTTTACTTTGTGTTTCTATAAATGTCACTGCTCTAGGTACCCGATAGAAGTGGAATCACACAGGATTTGCCTCACTGTGCCTGGTTTACTTTATTAGCACAATGTCTTCAAGGTTCATCCACGGTGTAGCAACTGTCAGAATTGCCTTTCTTTCTTTTTTTAATCCTTACTCGAGGCTATTTTTTCCATTGCTTTTCAGAGAGAGTGGAAGGGAGAGAGAAACATCCATGTGCCAGAGGCACTTGGATTGGTTGCCTCCTGCACTCGCCTCAACCAGGGCCGGGGATCGAGCCTGCGACCGAGGTACGTGCCCTTGACCAGGATCCAACTCGAGACCCTTCAGTCCACAGGCCAACGCTCTAGCCACTGAGCCAAACCCTCCAGCTAGGGCAGAATTTCCTTTCTTTTTAAGGCTGAATAACAGTCCACTGCATGTCTAGACCACATTTTGGTTATCCGTTCAGCCATCAATAGATACTTGAGTTGCTTCCTTCTTTTGGCTAGTGTGCACAATACTGTTATAAACAGGGTGTACAAATAACTTTCGAGACTTGCTTCAACTTCTTTTGGGTATATTCCCAGAAGTGGAATTGCTGGATCATATAATAACTATTTTTAATTTTTTGAGGAACCACGATACTCTTTTCCACAGCAGCTGCACCATTTTACATTCCTACCAACAGTGCACAAATTCCAAGCACTTTTATGCCATTCCACATCCCATCCAAGTTCAAATTACCCCAACAGTTAAGTCCCACCGCACCCATGCCTACAAGGTGGTAAATGGTAAAGGGCCGGATGAGGGCTGTGGATCTGCAGGGATATCAGACAGACAGAGTGAGGACAGCTTCCAAGAGGAGAAAGGATGCAACTTCAGCCCCAAAGATGTGAAGGCAGCTCTCCTGATTCACGTGAACCTCCCCCAAGGAATTCTGATTCCCTGTCCGAGACCCTCTGGGGGTAGCCTGAAGGCTGGGGAGAGTAGTAGAGCTGACTTGGGCTCGTACATCTCAGAGGACAGAAGCCCAGGTCCCCCCGGGAAGAAGGACTGAGGATTGAGGCACCTATCCCAGTGGCCCCCAATCCATTCTGAACCTCCTTTAGCTTTCATTGATTGAGCTAATATATGACAAACCTGTGACTCCAGTAACAATGTTAAATGAATTTGCATTTTATTTACTGTAATTGCATCTGCATACATTTAAAAAGCAGCAGGACAAATATGAGCCAGACATGCGATGGATGCAGTCTACAGACAAGACAGGGGCAGGCCTCATTGGAACCTGCCAGCCTCTGGTGACGACTTCAGGCCCTCACTCAAGCCTCCTCCCTCCGCCTAGAGGTCAGCCACTGCAGAATGCTAACAGCACACTCCACCACGGGGCTGCGAGGAAGGGCAAGCTCAGGACTGGAGAGGACACAGAGCTCATATTTATAGAATGCTTTACATCTTTAACTCATTTAACATATCACCAATCCTATGAAGTAGGTACTATTATTATTATTCCCATTTTACAGATGAGGAAACAGGTACATGGAGCAGTGGTAGGAGGTTGGACTAGGAGTGGGGAGACCTGCAGTCTGCTATGATTTTGCCACTGACCCAAGTTTCTTCATCTTTTAACTGAGGGGGTGAGACTAGAGGACATCAAGAGTGATTCTTTGAGGCAGAGCTCAGCTGTCATCTGCTACCACCGTGGCTTTTGCCCAGCCCAGCCCCTCATTGCTGCTCCCTGGGTTCCAGCCTGAGGGGTGGGGTGGGGTGGAGGAAGAACAGAGCTGCCTTGCAGGTCACTGGGCAAATGCTTGACTGCTTTCTGGGGTGAGTCCAAGTCTGGAAAGGGACCGTTAAGAAGAAATTTCCACGGCCCTTCCTTCAGCCAGGGATTTTCCACTCTGCCTGGGCAGACGTGCCTCTCAGACAAGGGACCTGGCCACCCAGAGGAGTTATTGACCGGTTCAGCTCCGTGCTGAAAAGAGTGTAAGACCTGCTTCTGGTTCTGGTTCCTGCCCTGGGGAAGAGGGCAGGTGTGTTGGGAAGACACAACTGCTCTAGAAAGATGAAGGGGGTGGGGGGGTGGGAACCAGGATGGTGTAGGACAAAGTATTCAGCCTGGAAGAGCCCCAGAGAGAGACCAGCGGGGACAGGAACCATCAGGGGAAACTTCCTAGAACAGGAGGCCGGAGCTGGAGGGGCAGTGGAACAGGAGGTGTGCCCAGGCAGACAGGAGCACGCAGGACAGATGAGAAGGGAGACAATGCGGACCAGCTTTACACAGGCTGCCATGAACGCAGGGGCAGTGCAGTGGCCAGGAGACAGTTGGATGTAAGAAGTGGAAAATTTGGTGAAGCAGATTGTGCAATACAGACAGCCGAGGCAGGGGCTTGCGCTCTGGCCTCTGCACTGGTTGTTCCCTCGACTGGGAACACCCTTCCCTCAGAGCCTCACCTGGTTGGTTCTGCATGGGTCAGGTTTAGCTCAAAAGCCTTCCCTGGCCACTCCTGCTAAAGCAGCAGCCTCAAGCCACTCTCTAGTAATTATCCACGTTTCATTTTCTCGCCAGCACTTACCACCACCTGCACTTATCCTGTTTCTTTTAGTGGCTGCCTCCCTCCTGCAGATGGGAGGTCCATGAGAGCAGAGGAAGTAGTCCAGCTTGTCTCTATCAAATCCTCAGAGCCCAGCACATAGCAGGCCCTCAATAAATATTGAGTTTAATTGAACTGCACTTGGAGTGTTATGATGAAAGGAAGCCTAAAATAATGTTGTTGTTTTTTCCCTGAGCACTATTATATGCCAGGCACTGTGGTAAGTGCTTTACAAACATTATCTCATTTATTCCCCTAGGAGGGAGATGCTACTATTATCCCTGCCTAATAGGTAAGAAAACTGAGGTCCAGGGAGGTTGGTTAAGTTGCTCAAGGACACACAGAGCCAGAATTTGAAATCACACATTTAACCTCTAGGCTAGCACTGGGTGATAGAAATATAATCTGAACCACATAAGTAATTAAAAATTTTTCAAGTAACTACATTAAAAAAAAATCAGGTGAGGTGCACTCTCCCTCTCAGGAACAGACCCGCCACCTCCTTGCCTTCCCCCCAAGTGTGTTACCTTTGCCTTCCCCTCTCTTAAGCTCTACAGGCCCTTCTTCTGCTTCTGTAGCTTGTTCCAGAGCCTAGGGGGCCCAGCTGGCTCACTTCTACTCCCTCTGTAACTTTCTCAATAAACTTTCTTATATAGGGTGTTCCCCCAAAATGTATACACACAATTTGATAATTATAAAGGCCGTCCATGTTTATTAAAATGCATTTCATTTTCAAAATTGAGCTATCAGCTGTTAAAGTGTGTACATATATATTTTTGGACACCCTGTATATTAAAATAAAGCAGGTGAAATTAATTTTAATATATTTTATTTAATCTGATATATTAAAAATATCATTTCAACATGTAATCAATATAAACATATTAATGATAGTTTTACATTTTATTTTACTAAGTGCCTAGTTTACACTTACAGCACTTGTTAAATTTTCATTAGAAAATTATCTGTGTTTAGATTTCATAAAATTTCCAGTTGAAAAAGTAGATTCACATACCCAAGTTGTCCCACACATATTTAAACATTTTCCGATAACAATACTATCAGTTTTAAAACTTAAATGTAAATTGATTAAAATTAAATAAAATTTAAAATTCAGTTCCTCATCTGCATTAGTTACATTTCGAGTGCTCACCAGCCACCTGTGGCTAGTGGCCACTGTATTGGATAGCTTAGCTCTGGGCTGTACAGGTTCATCTGCTGTGAAGGCCGTATGGGTGGGAGCGGTCCAGTAAGAGGGATCTGAAAAAGACTGGGGACCAGTTGTGGGAGGGAAAAGTGGGGGAAATGGAGGTGGCAGGCCTGGGCCCACATAAAAATGAGGTGGGATGACCAGCCATGACTCGCACCAAGCAGCACAGGTCAGCCCACTCACAAGGGAGTGCCTCTTATGGGCGTTCTGTGGGTCTGGGCTTCCTCTCACCAAGGAAGTGCTGGCCCTCAGGTTCCTGGGTGGCTCCTCTCAGAGTTGCTATCCCTCCAACCACCACGAGGGATCCTGGGGGTGCATGAGGCTGGATCTGAGCAGGCTCAGGCATGGTGGGTGGAAAGATCTCCCTCTTTTTATCCCTACCTGTGCGCAGCTGAAGGGGATCAGCTGTGTGGCTCTGGTTAAAGAACTCTGGAGTCAAGTACACCTGGTTTTCAATTCCTCCTCAGCCAAATTCCTTGCTGTGTGACCTTAGACCTTAGACAAGTTGAATCCCCTCTCTGAGCTTCGGTTTCCTCATCTTGAAAATGAAAACCAATAACAAAATGTTGTGAGACTGATGATGTCTGTAGAGTGCCCAACTCATAGTAAATGATTAACAAAAGCTATTCTTCCTAAGTAGACTGGAGAATGTTCATGATCACTGGAAAGATTTCCCAAGTGAGCTGTAGAGGGAGGGAGTTAATCCAGGTGGACAAGGGTTCCCTCCTCAGGGCTCCCCCACTTCCCCTGCATGATACACAGTCCTGGTTAAGCATCGGGAGTCTGCCCTGGGTGCCCGAACATGAGATAAGAAAGGCCAAGAGACACCTTCCTGAAACGTGGAGGGTGAGTCAAGCTGAATTAGAAGCAGGTGAGGTTACCCGGAGTCCCTAGAGTTACTCAGAGTGACACTGGTATATGACTGGCAGGAATGATGGATGAATTGGGCTCCAGAAAAGCAGGTGGGGCTGGAAACCACCCAAGACAAGGAAACTGTTGGGGTGGAAACTCCAGGCTGGAAGAACACAGCCTGAGAGGCAGCAGGCAGAGGCCAAAGTTAGCTTGGGCCAGGTATTTTTGAGGGTGGGGCAGCTCCAACTCCCTCTCCCAGTTAACACCCCATGTGAGCCTTCCCCCTGCCTTGCGAACTTCAATTCCCCAGCCCCTAAACCTTTGCTCTGCTGGGTCTTCCCAAATGCCAGAGCTGAGACAGCCTGGAGCAGACCTCTGTCCTCTGCCCTGCCAAAAGAATTTCAGCTCTTGTCACCCCATTCAGCTCACAGTTCAACATTTTCTGTCTTGTCTGTCACCCCCTACTGGAATTGGTGCTCCTAAAGGTAGGATGAGTCTGTCTTGCTCACTGTTACATCCATTTGAATGTTTGGCAGATGCTCATTGAGGCAGGAGTCTCAGCACCTGAGTGAGTTCTCGTTGCATGTCTAACACTGTGGGTCAGCCTCTCTGAGCCTTGTTTCCACATCTACAAAGAGGGAAACAGAGTCCCTCTGAAGATCCTGGAAAAACCAGGTCAGAAAGCGGGCGGATGAAGCATCGAGCTGGTTCTACCCATCACCCCACCGAAGCCACCTCTACTACTCTTTAGTTTACAGATGTACTCAGTGTATTTTTATACATCTTTGGGACCTTCCTACCGTTCGGCAAGGTTGATAGCATGATCGTCCTCATTTTACAGAGGAGAATGTTGAGGAGGCTGAGTTCGGTTTACTGGTGAGTGGCTCCAGGGTTTAGGCTCTTTATTCCCATCTGAGATCAGTTTCCCAGGGCCCCACGCAGCGCACAGTGAGCGAAGCCTGAGTCAGCCCACTGGTGTCCCGGGGACAGAGAGAGAGTGTGGTGGGCATGGAGTCTAGGAGCTCCCAGAACAAATCTGCTGCATCTTCCTCTCCTCCTCCCACCCTCCTCTCCTTTCTCTCCTTCCTCCCACTCACTCATTCAGCCACCTGAGCACCTACTAAGGATGATGGCTGTGGGTAAGCAATGGCCAAAACAAGTGTCCCTCGAGTCCTCACAGGGCTCTGCAATCAGACTTCATGTGGTCAAATCCCAGCTCCCCTGCTTGCAGACCCTGAGCCTCAGTTTCCTCATTTGTAAAACTGGGGTAAGAATAGTACCCATCTGACAGAATTTTGAGGATTAAATGAGATAATGAATGAGAAGCTTTTGAATAAGTGCTGGGAACTAAAAAAAAAGCCTGCCCTCAGAAAGGATGCTGTGAACTACTTCTCACTAACATGTGAATGAGTGATAAGACCTACTGTGTTCTCTCAGGGAAATTTAAATATTTTTTTACATTTTTTTCTATTGAGTTTTAGAGAGAGGGAGAGAGATAGAAACATCGATGTGGGCCCCGACCAGGGATGTAACCCACAGCCTGGGTATGTGCCCTGACCGGGAATCGAACCTGACACCTTTTGGTGTACAGGACAATGTCCCAACCAACTGAGCCACCCCTGCCAGGGCGGGAATTTAAATCTTAGTGGGAATTAAATGAATGAAATCCCATCTAGTGATGGAATTGTAAAAGTAAAGAAGGTATACATAGTGGGTAGAGAAGGGCTCCCCAGGGTCCTCAAAAATCACAGTTGCTATCTAATGCACAAGTCCTGCCTGGTTGCAGAGAGGGCTCACACACAGGGAAAAGGAGAACAGTCCCAATGTTTAATGATCCTCTCCTCTGCTTGGAGAAACAGGAAGCTACTAGACCCCAGGACAGTGCATAACTCCAGCTAAATGTGGAGGGCCTTCTGCAGCGTGGCGGGCAATAGCCCAGGCCCCAGCCATCAGAAAGGCTCCAAGGACCCTCCAGGAACAGCAGCCAGGGCAGGAGGTGGGGATGGGCACCAGATGTGATGAGGACTGACCTGAGACCAGGAAGGAAAGGGTGGACTCTCTTCCAGGGCAGGGCCTCACCTTCTACATTTATGTTTCCTCTTCTAAGTGCTTACCAGGCCGGCACCTGTAGTCTATAGAAGTTCCAGAGAAGTTCAGAATGTGGGTTCTGGAGTCAGACTACCAGGGCTCAATCCAGGCCTCTGGTCTTCTCAATTGTGTGACCTGTGGCCACAGGTAGCGTTAGTTACTGGCACCCATTCCCCATCTCTTCTGTTTCTCCTTTAGAGAAATATTCCTCCCTTCTTCCCTATCAGCCCATTGGTACAGGTGAGGCTGTAAGTGTGGGGCCTGCAACCAGGCCACCAGACCTGCCAATCAGCACTGCATCTTCCTGGGCAGTGCCTTTCATCAGAGTGGTCATTTGACCCCAACTGTATAATTAGAGTAAACCCTGGAACTCGTGTCCCAGTTAGCAAGATGAGACTCTCTTTTCTACTGAACTAGAACTTGGAATTATATGAACAACTCACAGAGTCCAAATATGACACCAAGATGGTGAAGGCAGGGTAGAGAGATTCAATCTTCATGACGTTTTTGAGTCTCCAGATCAAGTCATGCCTGGATTGCTCTTTCCAAAGCCAGTAAATTCCCTTCTTAGCATAAACCAGTTTGAGTCATATTTTTGTCATTTGTATCAGAAAGAGTCTGAAATTCACATGGTGAACTTTCTTAACCTGTCTATAAACGTCAGTTTCCTCATCCGCAAAATAGGGAATGACGGTAACAGTATTTCTCGGGAGAAAGGAAGAGTTGTTCTGGGATGATTAAAAGGGTTGGTCAGGGTCCAACACTTAACACAGAGCCTAACATATGTTAGACACTCAGAAAACATCAGCTTTTAGGTGTTCCATAAGTGTTTGTTAATGACTCTGGCCCCTGGAGGTGAACTGCAAGGGCCATCTGAAAAAAAAAAAAAAAAGCAAGTCTCTTTCCATGATACTGTAGGGTCCCAGGAAACTCTGGGGCAGAGAGGACTGTCTGACCCATGCAGATAACAGGTGGCACCAAGAAATGCTCTAGTGGTTGTCATGATTATTTTTCCTCATTCTCGTAGTCTAATCAAGCCCATTTCACAGATGAGGAATGTGGGGCCCAGAGATTAGATCCAGGGTAATGCTAAATCCAGCACCCACTCTGCTGGCTCAGCGCCTCCCTTGGAGCACATCAGTGCTGTTTTCAGGGACTTGCTCCTTGCCAGGTCTCAATCACAACCAGGCGAAGTTAAATTGGTCTGTTAAGTTAAATGAAGGCTTCTGTAAGTAATCTTAGATGGTGTTAAAAGGGCAAAAGGAGTTGCAAACACTCCCTCCCTCTTGCCCGTGAGGGCGAGCTCTATCTTCTTTAATCTGCTGTCTCCTACAAAGGAAGAAGTCTTGGTTTCCCCTTTCTGATCTCCTGTAGTCCAAGCGCTGTCACCCGTTAGCAACGGTTAACCCCCCCAGAGAGAGTCTGACTCTGACGCAGTTTCGCTGAAGGAAACCACGCAAGTCCCACAGCTTGGCACGAGACCCTTCCTTCCGCAGAGGCCGGGTTGCCTGGTGGTGGGGGTGGGGTGGGAACGGCACCTCCCATTTCCTCCCAGATAACCACCCACCAGGCCAGATAATTCTCACGTCTAATTGAGCTCACCTTGGGCTTTTCGCATGTAGCCTCCTGGAGCCTCAGTTTCCTCATCTGTAAAGTGGCTCCCACATTCCTGGCTGGTATAGCTTAGTGGTCAGGGCACACGCCCAGGTTGCAGGTTTGATCCCTGGTTGGGGTGCTTAGGGAGGCAACAGATGGATGTTTCTCACTCACATAGATGTTCCTCTCTCTTCCTCTCCCAGCTTCTCTCCCTAGAATCAATGAAAAAATATATCCTCGGATGAAGGTTAAAAAAATAACAAAAATCAAGTGGCTCCCACATGTTTCAGGGTCGTTTTGAGGGCATTATGGAGTGAATTACTCCTAGGGTGTTCGGCACAGGGGTCGGCACAAAGTAACCCCTTCCGCCAAACAGACAGAGGAGGGCACTTGTGTGCAAGGTCAGGTCGCTGACGAAGGCAGAGTGGGGATTCGAACGCGGGTCTTAGGACTGCAAGTCCAGACCACTTCCACCTCCAGGAGCTTCAGCCTTCTTTTGCCAGCGGGATTCTCCCCACACTCTTTCTTAATACTTTTCCTCGTCAGCTTCCTCCCAGGCCCAGCAGAGCCTCCAACACCGCCTCCACCTGGTGGCCCTCCTGGTGGCCCTCGGGGACCTGGCCGCAGCCCCACGGAGCCAGCCCTCCCGGCCTAACAGACAGAGGAGGGCTCTGGGTGGGTCTTGTCTTGGAAACCCTAACCTGCTTACTAAGCACCCTAAGCTCTCTACTCATTGCTCCCTACATTTGCTCAGCCTGTGCCTTGCCCGGGTCCATCCACTCAGCTCACTACCCGGCTCCTCCTAGGAAACACTCTGCGAAATGATCTCACCCCATTGACTGCCGGGATTGCCATGAGAAATGCGATCATGTGCCCTTGGGTGTCCCTGCAGGGTGGGAATGGAGACGCAGCACCCCACTGATCCCCCAACGGGGTCTCAGCCAGCCGGCCTCCAGTTGGTCCCTTCTGACGGCCGAGGCGGGATCTCCATCGCAGCGGCCAATGAAGAAGTGACCGGTTACCATGGCAACAGGGAGCCGCAGCACGCTTTGCCCACTGGGCGGAGCCCGCTCTTCTGCTTGCCCAGTTCTTCCTCGGGATAGAGTAGGGATGGGAAGTTGGGGGACAATCAGAACCCCCAAACCCTTCACAAATGCCAGCATTGTTCAGAGAAGGCTGCCTAGAGGAGGGACACTCTGAATAGAGGCACAGAAACCCAACTTACTACAATGGAGCGAACATAGCACTTGCAGGGCAAGGCACAGGCTTGGGCAAATTTAGGGAGCAATGAGTAGAGTAGCTGCTTAGGGTGCTGAGTAAGCAGGTTAGGGTTTCCAAGACAAGACCCACCCAGAGCAGGGTGGGGGACCAAGATGAGCAGCCACAGCTGAATTGTGGGTGCCACACTGTCCTGCAGTCCTGGGCAGGAGGAGACAACCAAGGGTCACCAAGGCCATTCCCTTGCCTCAAGGCAGCTTGCGCTCAGTCTTAGGTATAGTTATGTCCTGTCTTGGACATTCATTAACCTTGAACTCTTCTCAGGAAAGAGGAAGGTAACCAGGTTCATTGTCTCCATTTCACAGATCAGGAAACTGATGCCCGCCTGGTAAAGTATCCCACCCTTGGGCCCTCGGGCTGCCTAAGCAGGGCCCTCTTTAATTCCCTGGTGTGGTGGCTTGTCTAAGAAAGCACTGTGCCACATTTCTGATGCTGTCCACCCTTGCTGATTGTGCAGGGGTGCTGGGGCCAACTGAACCCCATGTTTAATGAGGCAGGTGAGCCAAGACAGAGAACCCTGTCCCTTCCTCTGATGGCCCTGGGTGGAGGTGCAGCAAGACTCCTCCATCACTCTGAGAATGAGTCCAGTATCCCCTCACCCTGCCACAAAAGCCCATAGTCTAATAGGGAGACAGACCACACAGTGTCATGAGTGGAAGCACAAGAGAAGAGGTGCCTGAGTCCACTCAGGGAAACCAGCAGAGACCTCACAGAGGAGGCAGACTTTCAGAGAACACAAGACACATAGGCCTTTGCTAGGCAGATAAGCAGGGGGAGGGCATCCCAGGCAAAGGGAAGGAACATCTGCAAAGACCTAAAGGCCTGGCTGAGCATGGTACACTGGGGAAATTGCAAGTCCAGAGTGGGACTGTGGCAGGGCCTAGACTGTGCAGTGAGCACCCAGGACAGTACTGTGCCCACAGATGGCTGCTTTCAGCCCTCTTCTGAGCCAGCAGGCACCCACATGCGTTTTTCTCCAACTAGTACATTCATGGAGCCCCAAGAACCATACCTGAGGATCCCACTTTAAGAAGTACTGGATTAGTAGCTAGCCACTGTCATTTTCAGCTACACACCAACAACATGGGTAAATCTCATGAGCATAATGTTGAGATAAAGGGGCCAGGGACTGAAAAGTCATTCTATATGATCCAGTTATATCAAGCTCAAAAACAGGCAAAACTGATCTATGGTGGGAGAAGTCAGGATAGTGGTCACTTTTAGGGATACGGAAGGTCTTGACAAGGGTCTCTGAGGGGTGAAAGGGGACACTAATAATATTCTGTTTCTTGATCTTAGTGTTGCTTTCCCAGATGTGTTCTCTTTGTGAAAATTCATCCAGCTATATACTTCAGGTTTGTGTACTCTTCTGTATGTAGCTTCTACCTAAATTAAAACAAGTTAACTGCCTTTTTTTTTTTTAATCTTTACCGGAGGATATGCTTTTATTAATTTTAGAGAGAGAGGAAGGGAGAGGGAGAGAGGGAGAGAGAGAGAAACATCGATTGGTTGCCTCCCACAGGCCCCTAGACTGAGGATCAAACCTGCAACCTGGGTATGTGCCCTGACCCAGTATCCAACCCGAGATCTGTGGTGCATGGGTTGTCACTCCAACCAATTGAGCCACACTGGCCAGGGCCAAATTAACTGCTTTTCATAAACATCAGTGCAAATGTAGACACTAAAATGTTGTGATTACATAATAGGCTGTAAGCCAAGCATCCAGATGATGTAGAATATGTTGATGTTGACTTTTTTCAGATTATTCCAAAATGACAACACAAACATTTTAAAGTCTTGCAGAGATCTCTCAGACTCCAGAGAACCCCTGTACAGACCCAGGGTTTGGGAAACCCTGATTCAAGACGAAACATTGCAATGCTTAGTGCTAGGACTTGGGATGGAGGGTCAACAGGGGCCTGGAGCCTCTTCCCGGGGCACAGGGAGGTGATGTCCTCTATCCAATACAATGCCTGGTCCTGGGAGGCTGAGGACCCACAGGGAGAGGGGACCATTTCCTCCAACATGCCCTGTGTCTTAGACCAAGCTCCATCGTAGCTGAGAGGGAGATCTCCTGGCTCAGCTGTGAGCTCCTGGAGGGCAGAGTCTCTCACTGTGTCCCTGGGCCTAGCACACAGAGGGTCTCAAAGGACCTTTCTGCCAGGGCCCCTTTGCCCAATCCCATGTTGGGAGTAGAGGAGGGGAACTGTTTGGGCAGTTGTGAGTTCCCTGTCACTGAGTTCCACAGCACAGGCTCACAAACCATGAATGGGCAACATTGCAGGAGGGGTTCAAGGTGGGGTTAGAGTTGTTCAGTTCCCCCTGGTAGGGGAAAGCTGAGCTCTGGGGACCATGAATATTGACAGGAAATCCCAGCCCTGCCTGCCCACCATTCTTGCTGGAGCTGCTAACATCCCAGCTCTGGAGGGAGACAGACTGTTCCAGAACCCAAAGAGGGCATCTGTGGGCAGGACACTCAACAGCTGCTCAACAGTTGTCTCCTCCCGTCCTCTGGGACTTCACTTCTCACCCATCCCCTGACTCAGCCACTCTCGCCCTCTCTTAAGAACCATCCTTTTTTCCATTGCCATCTCCACTCAGTCAGCATTTGTAAACCACCTTTATGATTTCTACCCTAGCCTTGTGCTACCCAGAGTATTATTTACTCAATATTTTTTCTTTAAAACAATGTTACGTTTTTGCTGTTGTTTTGACATGCATTTGTTCTAAGCAATAATACTTGTGAAATCCTGGATTTGATGTGCTAGTTTTATTTTTTCTGACACACATTAAATTTTGATTTAAAATCAAATCCTGGATCACCTGAAATTGTCCTGGGTACCACCACTTTGGAAAACATCTTATACAATGGTTTAGCCAGGATGGGTAGTTGTTCCTTATTAATAGTAATTAAAGCCTCATGTTAGTAGTGAGCTTCCTGTCTCTTCCTCTCATTCATATTCAGTCTTATTCGATATTCTCAGTGCCTGCACTGTGGACATCATTGGCCTCATTTTATGGATGAAGCTGAAGATCAACTGAAGCTCAGAGAGTAGTAATAACTTGTCTGGGGTCACACAGCAAGGTAGAACTTTGGTCCTGATTTAAGGGTCCGGTGGCTTCTGACATAGGATTAAGGCAGGGAAGAGGGAAGCATTTTCCTGTCTCCAGCCAGACCCACAAGTGCCACAGGATGGAAACTCATATCACAGAGAATTGAATTAGACATGAGGAAAGACTTCCTGGCTAGAAATGTTTATAGACATGAGAATTACTGACCAAGGAAGGGTGTGGAGTGCCCGGCTTCTGAGGTCCTCAAAACAAGATAAAGACTTGCCCAGCTGGGGTAATTCTAGTGCTGCCTGAAGGCAGGGGAATGGACTGAGTGACCTCTCCAGGTCTTGTTCAGCCCCAAAGATTGGGTGCACCCTGCCATCAAGGTGGCCATCCTTGTCACTTCCCCCAAAACATCTATTAAACAAGGAGAGGCATGTGAAAGCTCCAGCTTATGGGAACTGAGGAAAACCCCTGGCCCTGGGAGGGAGCACTCAGCAACAGGAGGCCAAGGCAGGAGCTTTTCCCTACCCCATTCCCTTCCCACTGCTCTGGCAGCTCCACCCCAGATCTCCAAGGCTGGAATTGGAAGGCCTGGCTGCCCTCAGAAGCACTGGGGCTGCTCAGCCTCCTGGGCTGGGGCACCTGCATTTCTTCAGTCTTCTCCAGGGAATTATTTTCAAAACTCCCTGAGCTAAGAAGTTAGACTCATACTGACTTGAGGTGTTGCCTGTCCAGGGGATGAGTTGTATTTTTTTTGGAAAGCCAAAGTGTTTATTTCTTAAAGCAGAAAGAGCATTACCTTCTTTTCTGATTATATAAATAATACATGTCCAGTTGTTTTTTTAAAAAATCAAATAATATAGAAACGTATAAAATTACCCAAATTTCTGTATCTAGAAAAACAGTTCTAATTGAAATCTTGAAACACACCCTTCAAAAAAATTTTTTCATGGTAAAATATATATAATCTAAAATTTATTATTTTAACCATTTTTAAGTGCACGTGAGTCATGCTTTAATGAGGCCTCCTGGAAATCGGGCTAACAGTGCAAGTTCAGACATGCCAGTGGAGAAGATGTTATATAAATAGAAACACAGAGGCAGCGGCCACCGTGTGGGTGGTGAGGTTGGTCCTGCTAAAATATTACACTAAGAATAGCTCCATATCGATGCGCAAAGGAAAAGGTCTGTCTCTTGACAGGGCCCCATGAGGGCATCTCTGTGCTGAGCTTCTCGGCCAGGGAAGGCGACAGGCCAGCCCTCCCCGGGGGATATGTCTGTGCTTATCCCGGTGGGAGCATCAGTCTGAGGTGTTTCTCTCGGGCCCTGGCCTTTGGGGTGAGCAGGAGCTGAGGACTCTGGTGGACAAGAAGGGCCAGGACACAGCAGCAAGTCGGGAAAGTGACAGCCAACCCTGGGGACTAACAGGCCCCTGGCAGGAAGGCCGCAGCAGCAGAGCAGGGAAGAGCCGCGCCAACCTCCTCCACCAGCTCGGCCAGGCCGATATGTCAACCATGGAGGGCAGGAGGAGCTTCCAGACGCCAACCAAGGATTTCAGAGGGTGGTTGGAAAATTTTCGGATACCGTGTGTTGTCTTCAAAAGATCCCTGAACTCAAGGAGCTGAAACTGACTAGACAGCCCCCCCCACCCCCACCCCCGGTCCTGTGTGCTAACCTCCCCTCCTTTCCAAACCCAAGTGATCGCTCTCCTCACTGATGCCCCACCACGTTTATTATGAGCCCTCCCTCAGCCTTCATCACACACCCTCGTTCGTGTCTTTGCCCTCTGTGCACCCCAACATAAGATCCTTGAGGGCAACTACTGGTCTTCAGGGGTCTTTGTAGCTCCCCGTTTTGCTCAATTTACTCCCCTGCACAGAGCAGATGTTCAGGCATCATCCACATGGTGAGGCCTGTGTTGAGGGGCTCTGGCAACAGGAGGAGCTGAAGTTCTGAAGGAGGGAGTTCTAAGGCCCTCCCAAGGTGGTTGCAAGGCTTCCAGGAGGTGGTGAGAAATATATAGGGTCTTGGAGGTAGCACAGAGTTCAGCTAACGGAGAGGGAGCAGATAGAGGAGGTATTCTGGTGGGCAGATTTGCTGGGGGAGGGATGAGGTGGGGACTCAGGCCCAGAAAGTCTCTCCCAGGTGACTCCCAGGTTGAGATGCCCTTGCAGGCTTGCATCTGCGTCTGCCAAGAGGCGAGGGTGAGATGGGGGGGATCGGATTACAGTCATGAGCCCGGCTGGTCTCAGGGGTGCAGCCCTTCCAAGAAGCTGGCTTTTGAGGAATCTGCCTGGCCGTGGGAATCAAGATGTGTTTGCATTGGCTTCAGCTGTTGATTAAACCTCTATCCTGCAACTAGCACCCCAGGAAGAACACTCTCTTCCTCACAGAGTGTCCCAGCTCCTGTTTTTCATGTTTGTAGGCATCAGGTGGTTTGTACAGTGATCCACACCCAGACGTACGCACCCAGTGAGGTCAGCTGAGAAAACAACAGCTGCCACCCTGCTGCCCCTCATTGTGGGAGCTGCCGGCTGCAGCCACCACCAGTCCTGGGCATGTCCTCTCCTTCCTGCCTTCGCCCCTCCCCTCAGGGCTTCGATTCTGTCCCTGCTCCAGCCTCGAGCCTGCCCAAACTGTTGTTTATCAACACAGACCAGAACATTCTGCTGCCAGCAGAAACACACATGGAGATGGCACTGCCATCCCACACCCTGCCGTCAGCACACTCCCACATGCTGTTTGCCACTGTAAAGCTGCGCTCAGTCACACATTCTCCCGGCTCCTGCCAACACAGCTGTCCCCGCTGCTTGGCATCGGGCCCTCCTTCTCCCACGACACCTGTGTTCTCTATGGGTTTTTCTAAGCGTACATGTGTACTCACGGCAGAGGATCCGATGTGGGGACCAGGCCAGCATGTGCTCTGCCCTCAGACCTGGGCTGTCAGTCTCATATCTTGCTATTGTGTGACCTTGGGCAATGGACTTAACCCCTTCGGACATCAGATGCCTCATCTGTAGAATGGGGATAACAATGACCTAAGGCCTTTCCCATAGGCTCAGGAGGTTAGCAACATCCAGTAAGTGCTGCATCAGTAGGAACTCTGACGGTAGTCGTGATGAGAACTGCTGTACCCTCTCTGGAGTCTGGCCATCGGTTTTCCTTTCCCAAGGCCTGGTGTTGTCTGCATCTCACATTCACACCTTCCTGTGTGACCTTGAACGAGGCAGTCACCTGTTTGCTTCTCATGTCCTCGCTGGTGACATGGGTGTAACGACTGCCTGGCTGAGCCCGCCAGGCCTGCTATGAGGGTCAAGGGGAGAGCTTACCACGGTGCTTTGGAAGCCTGTTGAAGGGGTTCAGAACAGGTCTCCCAGAGGTGTGCCACTTTGGAATAAAGATTATTTTGAGCTAAAAGCAACCCAAACCCAGCAGATTCAGGAAAAGCTCTCTATCTCCCCTTCAAGTACCTAAATTTGCTGTGGAAAAGGGGCCTGTAGCAGGAACAGAGCCACTACTTGAGATCCCTTTTTTTCTTAAGAAACTTATCTGAGAAACAGCCTTATCTGAGGGCAACCTTTTGTTGGCCAAACGTCTCCTCTGCCTTCCTGTGAATGGCCCTAATCCCTTTTGTATTCCCGGACCCCTACCCCTTTCCTCAGCTCATGAATCTGGCTGCCTCTTGGGCTCCACGTGAATATGAAATTAAATTTGATTTTCTGTTTCATGTCAGTTTAATTCTTAGCAGCCAGAAGAACCTGGAAGGGTAAGGGAATTTCCCCTCCCCCACACACAATCTTGGTCACAGCCGCGGGGCATTGTGGAACAAAGATGTGAATGACCAATAGCCCATACAGACCAGAACATTCTGTTGCCAGCAGAAATATTTAGCCACTTTCCTACCTTCCCTCATCTCCTCAGTCAACCCTCAGCCACAGTGTTTCTGCTTCAGTCCAAGAGGCTGCACTGGCCCTGGCCCAGCTCATCGCCCCTTCCATCAGACACAGCAGCCCTTCCAGCAGGACCCCTGTGCGGTGCTGAGCCCTCTGGCTTCCCATGGGGTCCTGCCCCCTGCCTTCCCCCCAGAGGCTGAGTCCCTACCCTTCTCCCCATGTTCCCCTCCACGGGGCATCTTCTCCAGGACCCTGCCCAGCAGGAGCCCTTTTCTGTCTTATCTCTTCAACCTTGTTTTTCCTACTCCTTGGGCAGCAAACCTGCTTTTAGACTTTTCTGTTCTGAGAAACAGAGAGGTGTACAGAAGAGAAAGGAAACAAATGTAATTTGAGGATTGAGGAAAATCTGGGCTGAGCAGGTAGGTGCAAGTTAGAGAAGCAGGTTCTGCAGCTGGTGGACCATCAGGTCAGACCACCTAGGGGAGCTGGACTTCTTCCCCCACTGTTGCAACTTACTTCCTGCCCCTTGATGGAAATATGTGAAATTCCTCCCTTTCACTCCCAGACTTTCAAGCTCTGAGAGGCCGCTGGCAATCTGTTGGCTCAGAGAAACCATGGTAAATGGCCTGCCTCTAACCTTTGGGGCACTGGGCAGGAGCACAAATGGAAACCCATATACCACCACATGTTTGAACATTCAACATGTATAAAGCAAGCTAATAAGCTGTCAAATAAAATGTTTTATTTTCCTACCTCCATAAATACACCTTCAAAATGACCTGGAAAGTCAAGTTTGGATTTAGAATTCATGGACTCTTCAGAGTCCGCCCCAGGACATGGGGACATGGGAGAGTGGGACTGGTGGTATGAAAATATGTGCAGTGGGGGCCCTAGGGCAGTTGGCTGATTTGGCACAAACATCTTTCAACCTGATCAATATCTTATGCTTTTTACTTTCTCCTAGGCCAGTGTGGCCAAAAGATATTGAAGGCAGAGCATTAAACAATGGTTAAGACCTCCACTGCCCTGCACCTTCTAGGCTGCCAAAACCAAGCTGTATCATTACACCTGCAAATTGAGCCTCTTTGAGGCTCAATTTCCACATCTGTCAAATGGGCCTAATGATACCTCCCTGATAAAGTTATTATGATTATTAAAAGAGATAATCCTTGTAAAGCCCTTAGCATGGTCCTGGAACATAATAATTGCTCAGTAAATTGTGAGCTATTATGCTATTATAATTTCTCCACACATGGGCAATGATAGCATCAGAGTAGGAAGCTGTGTGCCCAGTCTCTTCACTGCACACATGACGACACAGGTCATTCAACTAAGCAGAAATAGATATAGAACTAGGTCTTCCAATTTTCTCATAGTCCTCCTGGGTTATGCCCTAGCTAAAAATAAAAAATAGTTGCACAGCGTGAATGCACGTAACGTCAGTGTACTATATACACTTTAAAAATTATTAAAACAGTACATTCTATAGTATCTATATTTTATTGCTGTGCTAGTTTGCTAGGGCTGCCATAACTAATTGCCATAAACTGGGTGGCCTAAACAACAGAAATTTATTGTCTCAGTTCTGGAGGCTACAAGTCCAAAATCAAGGTGTCAATAGGGCTGGTTCCTTCGTGGGTTGTGAGGGAGAATCTACTCCAGGCCTCTCTCCTAGCTTCCGATGGTTTGATGGCAATTTTCGGCATTCCTACTTGTGGAAGCATCACTCCAAACTCTGCCTTTATCGTCACATGGTGTTCTTTCTACATGTGTTTCTCTGTGTGCCCAAATTTCCCCTTTTTATGAGTACAACAGTCAGATTGAATTAGGGTCTGCCTTACTGACTTTATCTTAACTAATTATACCTGCAATGACCCTATTTCCAAATAAGGCCACATTCTGAGGTATTGGGGCTTAGGAGTTCAATATATGAGATGGTGTGTGTGTGGGGGGGGATTACAATTCAACATATAACCACAGTAAAGAAAAAAATTGTGGCTACCTTGTACTCAATATCAGATTACAGGCAGGGGGAAAACACCTTTTGTGAAGTCTCAGGGCTTTGCTCATAGTATGTCTTAAAAATGTGTTTCTTGACTTGTTTTAAATCTGGTTCCAAGCAGCTAAGAGGGCTGGAATCTCCCAGTTTCCACAATGAGTCCTCTCCTGGTCATGAACTAGAACGATTAATGATTAGTATTGTTTCCAGACAAGCATTTTAATAAACTCTTTAAAAATGGTTCTCTTTGGTTGGCTGACTCAGCAGCCCTGGAGGCCATCTCGTCTCCATTAGTCTAGCGTCAGAGAAAAGGTGAGGTTCGGCTAGAGCAAGCTCAATTGTGAGCTGCCTTGTTTTGCATGTGAATAGCTTATTTTATTTAAATGTTTCCCCCTTAATGTTTTACAGAGAAAGTCTTCAAACATATAGAGAAGTTGCAAGAATATCACAGTGAACCCTTAGATACCCTCTTCACCTAGCTCAACAATTGTTACCCTGTGTGTGTGTGTGTGTGTGTGTGTGTGTGTGTGTGTGTGTGTGTGTGTGTGTGTGTGTGTGAACCATTTGAAAAGAAGTTGCTGGCATCATGATGTTTCACCCCCAAATACTTCAACATGAACTTCCTAGGAACAGGCTGTTCTGCTACATAATCACATTGTAATTCTCACATCCGAGAAAGCTAACAATAGTTCCATAATATCATCTCATGTCCAGTCCATACTCAAATGTGACCAGGCTGACTTTTCAAAAATTCTTAATCTAAGGAATTCCAGATCTGTGAGGTTTAGGGGTCTTGACAATATTACCCGTGAAATGGGAAATTTTGGAGCTCTTAAAAATGTAACCTAATGACTAAAGCTCTCTCAGGCCAGAGAGAACACATTGTTTCTTTCCCTTGTTTCTTTTAACTAGCAAGCTCAAATGAGTGCTTGGGGTGGGGTGCTCCTGGAATGCCTTTTATTTTAAACAATGGCCTTTTGAGGGGTACCTGTTTGGCCTGGGACCTGTTAGGCTCCCTGTGGGAGTCACCTAAGGGAGCAGGGCAGGGAGGGAGACTCACTCTTGACTGGGTCGGAGACTCCCAGACTGAGCAACGCTCCCTCCAAAGCTGGCCAGATCCCAATCTGGCGTGGCTGCCTCTGCTGCCATTGTCATGGGCATTTTCTGGGGCGTTCCAGACGGCGCCACCACACGGAGGAATTGTCCTGGCCTTCAAAAAGGCTGCCACAGAGCAACACTGAGGGGAGGAAAAGAGGAAAGCTCTGCAGGAAACCTGACTGAGTTTGGGGGGAATGGTTCTCTTTTTCTTCCTTCTCTGCAAATCCAGGATCCAGATGAAGCCCAAGTTTTTTAAAACCACTTCATAACTAGAAACAGCATAATCTATTAGAATTGTACAAATAAAGAGGGGGGGCCAAAAGGATGGAGGGCGTGGGCAGAGTATCTGGTCTGTGATCCAAGCTGCCTTCCTCCTCCATCCCCCAGGCTGGTTCGAGCTTGGCTGCAAATTCCAGCCAATGTATTTCTGGGTGGGACGGGAGCCAGGGGTCAGATAAAGTTCCAATGTATTTTGCAGCAGGCCTGACGCTTTGCCCAGTGCTCTGAGCCCGTGACAGCTGCCAGAGTGGTGTGTTGAGAAAGCCAGGCCAGACAGAGCTGGTTTAAATGGGTTTGACGGAGCAGGCAGTTGACTAACCAGACAGCTCAGCAACACCCAGCATAGTAACACCGTAATGGCCACAAAGGCCCTGCACTCCATGCCTAGGAAGCCACCAGCAGCCACCATGCTAATCTCCTGGCATCTCAGGGACCAAGATCTGGACTCCCATACTATTATCTTTACTAAGACAAGTAAACACTTCACACAGCCAAGCACTGGACATGCATTATCTAATTCAATCCTGACAGCAGCTGGATGAGGTGGGTACTGGTTTTATCCCTGCCATGTAGATAACAGCTAACACACACGGATAACAGAGCATTTAGTATTTCAGGCCTGCTTCTAAACACTTGCCATGCATTAACTAATTTACTAGGGAAACTGAGGCACAGAGGGACAAAGACAGTTGGCCAGGGTCATGGCTGGTAGGTGTGGACCTGAAACCAGTGGCAACTGGGTGACTCCAGAATGGAGGGTCCACCCCTGCAACACCCCATGATTTTCCAGATGGGGGACCTGTTTGAAGACACAGGGGAAGAGAAAGCAGGGTGAGATGAAAGTGAGGGCGAAGTTTGCACTCTTTTCTGTTCTTAACAAGCATAATGAGAGGCCCCCGTGGGAATGGAAGCTCAGACATCCGACCCTGAGCCCTTTGCCGCTCTTCCTTCCTCTCCCCTGGCCCAGTTGGTCTGAATTGTGTTGTTCCAGGTCTCAAGGGAGCTGTTGTGGGACAGACGGCAAGTGGGTAGGCGGGCAGGAGGCCTTTTGCTTACTCCAAGTTGCATCTGACCCTTCTCAACTCCAAGGCATCCAGAGGGCACAAGAAGCTGCCTTGAGTGCCTCCCGCAGCAGAGGCTGAGTCTCCTGAATCTGGAACTGAGCCAGCTGGGCCCAACTTTGCACCAAGGTCAGGCTTCCTGTCACATTTTGGCTCTGCTGATAGCCCAAGGCCACCTGCAGTAATATCACCTGGGAGGTGGAGACAGGCTGCCTGGTGTCAGTCCCACTGTCATCATTGTCCTCACCAGCTCTGTTTTTACCTGCACCGAGCGGACAACGGACAAATACCTAGAAGAGCTGCTGTCATCGTCCGGGCTGCCCTCAGCTCACACACTCAGCCTTCGGACCGGGCTCTGAGGAAGGAGCTGAGGGCCGTGGTTCAGGCACCGGGCTGCGCGCTCCGAGGCAGCTCCTCCAACACAAGGGCAGGCTCAGAGAAGACTTTGGAGGAGATGAAGTCTAACCAGGCTCTGGATATATGACAAACTGTGACAACATCTGTATCCTGCCCCTCAGGGGTGTTTAGGCTGGTGTATACCATCATGAGTTTTTCTTAGGTTTGCAGACATATCTATGCCTTCATCTATCTATACACATGCCCACCCCAAGCCCCTGTTTTTTAAATTGGAAAGGGGCCGACTTTCTTTCTTTACTTCTCAAGGTATCAGGAACACATTTCCATGTGGCTGTATATCAATCTAATGGCTGCACAGTATTCCAGTGTCTGGCTGCATCATCATTCCCAGCAGCAGTCCCCTACTGATGGGCACGTAGGCTGTTCTCAGTGTTTGCTATCAATCATCCATCCTTTCTTCCTTTCCATAAATATTTATTAAGCTCTTTTTATATGCCAGGCACCTTGGTAAGTGCTGAGTATATGGAGATGAAGAAAGTGCACATGGTCTCTGCCTCAGGCCTTCCAGTTCTGGGAGAGACAAACCTCCCCCAAGACACAGGAAGAGCGGAGGAGGGAAGGAACAAGAAGCCCTGAGAGGGACCGAAAGGGCCCCTGCTTTAGGCTGGGTACCTGGAAAACACCTCTCTGGTTTTAAATGTCGCTGGTGGTGACATTTAAGTGGAGAGCCAGATGAGAAGGAGCCAGCCAATCATTTGAGGAGTGTAGGGAAAAGCATTCTGGGCATAGGGAACAGCATGAACAGGACATAGAAGTATGAACACTGTGTGGTGTGTTTTGGTAAGACCCCTTCTAAGGCCACAGTGTAGGGGTATATTTGGGGGTAAAGCTAAAGAGGGAGGGCAGAATCAATGTCAGAAAGCCTCGAATGCCAAGCCAAAGAATTTGGATTTGATTCTATAGGCAACAGAGAACCACTCATTACACTCATTCTAGACACAGAATACTGTGGCTCCAGCCTGGAAAGACCCAGGAGAAAATTAACATCTGGGAGGCAACTCTGCTTCAAATGGAAGGCGTTTTCTTCTGCCTGCTAGAAGTTCAAAGCCTGTCCTGAGCCTTAGGGCCAGCAGGTTACTTTATTACTGATTCCCCTACGGAAATTTAGCCCAGAGACGTCAGGGGATTTGCTCAAGTGAAACAGCAAACTCATGCCAAAGGCAGAAGCTAAGGCCGCAAACGTCAGCCTTCAGTTCCAGCCCTAAACCCACCCCCCTTTCACCTCGGAAGTTTTTTGGCAATCACTAAAAGGAGGCGGGGGGGGGGGGGGGGGGGTGAGGAAATGCGTTTTAACAAGAATTTGCGTAGCAGGAAGGAATGTCAAGCACTGTGCCTGACCTGGGAGATAGAGGCCAGTAAGATCTCCAGAACTGAAAGCGTCCCCAATCCCCTCGACTCCAGAAATCTCCCCCCCTTCCCCCCGGGAGTTCCCGCCTCAATTCCCCTTAGCCCCCTCCCCCACTCCCACCCCTCCAAAAGTTGCTGCAAAGTCGTAACAAAATGGCCAGCAGTTTCCTGCCTTGCTAAACCGGCGCACTCCATTTCCCTCATTTGTCTGCTCTGAGCCGCGAGAGCAAAGGGCGGCCATCAAAGGTGTCTGGGACGAGGCTCCGGCTGACGGGCCGCTGGGGACTCAGCCTGACCGGGGCGCGGGCCGGGCTGCGGGCCAGGGCACAGGGGGGCCGGGCGGCGCGCCCCGGGGAGCGCAACGTGCCGAGCGGCCCGCGCGAGCGGATGCGGCGGGATGGGGCAACGGAGGGCGACGTGCTGCGGCCGGCCGTCTGCGGGTGCGGGTGCGGGTGCGGGTGCGGGTGCGGGTGCGGGTGGGGGTGGGGCCCCGGCAGGGCTGCTCACAGCAGCTGACCTCCTACCCCGGCTCTCCCAGCTCCTCGAGCCAGCACAGGCCAGGCCGGCTGCTGCGCGCACACCGGTGGGCACGTGTGTGTACGTTGCCCAAGCAGCTCCTCTTGCCCAGAGCCCCCCTGCCACCCAGGCGCCCTGGCTCATTCCCCCCCGGGCGATTGGTGTTCTGTTCTGCTCTCTCCCTCCACCCCCACGCGGCACTGGCAGACACGCTAGTTCCTGTTGCCAACCCGCAGACACACCTGGGCAGCCCACGTGGGTGCCACACGCGCCAGACCCCTTTTCTGCCCCACTGGGTTTGCAGAGCTCTTCTAAGTCAGCCCCCAGGTTTGTTGTCCTTTGTCTATTGGAACAAGGGCTGAGCTGAGTGTCCTGGGAGGAAGTTGCTTAACCTCTCTGAGCCTCAGATAAATCAGTCTTCTGTTAAACGGGGATGCTGATAATACATACTACTCTCATTAGGTTGTAGTAGGGATTAAACAAGATAGTGGCTATAAAGTGTTAAGCCCCAGAGGTCATTAGGACTCACCCAATAAATGATAGCCATAGGGGAACAGTGAGCTACAAGCCCCAGCAGGGCTGGGAGAGAGTCTGTGATGGGCAAGATTGGACTTCTGGTATTTTTTTTCCTTCCCTATATCATATTCATCTTTTCTGCAATATCGTTCCTCATCTCTTCATTCAGGGCCTGCAACATTGATTGATTCATTCATTCATTCAACACAAATCTGGACATTAGTGGCTACTGTGTAGTATTAAAAACTCTTTTACTGAGTATGTGGCACCCCAGGAACATTACTCGGGCTCTGCCAGCTACACATATGACCTCCCAGCCTGGACCCCTTGGACCTCTAGCTACTGACTCATTGGAGCAAGTCACTTCCTGCCTCAGTCTCTCCATCTGTATATAGGGATAAGAGGCCGCCTCTCTCTCCAGTCTCCTGGGACTGGCAGAGGTATGAGTCAGATAACGGTGGGGAAAGTCCAGGGAAGCAGAAAGAGGCTCTTACTAGAAGAGCCAGGGCCGGTCTGGCTGATGCAAGTTTTGGGTTTTTCGTGTAATCCAGCAAGTGGGAGCGGTGATGGCTCAGGGAAAATGTGATTAGACAGGGAGAGCAGAGGACACCCCCACCCGTCAGACACACCACACAGCTGGGGTGTGGGGGCATGGCCTCAGCTTAGGAGTCTAAGAGGCCAGGGCTTGGTCCCGGGTCTGCCTCCCCCTGCTCTATGACCACCAGCAGGTTCGTGATCCCTTTGACTTGTCTTTTCTGTAAAGTGGGGGTGATGACATTTCCCTCACTGGGCTGTTGTAAGGCACTCCCCCCAAACAAGAGGGCGTTGAACATGCTGTGTTTCTAGGAGGGGCCGTGAAGGCTGGTAGGGGCTCAGGGTGAGAGAGATGAGACAGAAAGAAGGCAGCCCTAAGTCAAAGGCTTGGCATATTCTTGTCACCCCTGGCTAGTCTCCAAAGGCTCCCCCTCCTGAAAGAGTCAGAGCTCAGTGTACCCTCATCCAACTTCAGACATACAGACCACCACCTACACCCCATAATTCGCAGGAGTTTGCCTCAGACTTGGGTCCAAATTTGGTCTCTATCACATGCTCGCTATATGTTGCATGAGTTACTTATTGTCTTTGGCCTCCATTTTTCCACACGTAAAATGGGGATAATAATGTTTGCTGTATGAGGCTGTTGTGAGGATAAGAGAAAATGAGGGAAATATGAAGTATTCGTAAGAGGTGTCATTGTTGTAAAATGCAACCCCTATCCCCACTGTCCCTCACCTTTATCTGTCACATGCGGGGGCCTAGTAGAATACTATTGTCTTGGGTCTTTGGAATAGTAAAGGCGTATTGAAATCTTCAGGGTCCTTTTGTTTGTTAAAAGTTGATAGCCTCATACCATGAGCTTCCAGGTAAAGATCTCTGTTTGCTTTGGGAGGTTATTGTCTCTGACATATGATGAAAGTCATATATGACATCCATTATATAGATGCGGAAACCGAGGCAGGGAGAGGCCAAAAAATTTGCCTCAGGTCACATGGCCAGAAAGTGGCAGTACAAGTATTTAAGCCTAGGTCTGCCAGATTCCATGCTGTCCCACCACACAGGGCCTTCCCTGCTGCTTGTGTTTCTGGGTCTTGTCTTGACTTTTCCTGAGTGGGCTTCTGAAGATGTTCCCAAGGCCAGGGGCAGTCATGATCATTGCTTCCTTGCCTTTCAGGGTGTGGCTCCAGCACACAGTGTGGCCTTAGTCTCTGCTGCTGACTAGGGAAATCGAGTTCCACTTAAGAGGGATATGAATCCTATTAAGAGGAAATGATTCACACAGGTAGGCTGAGTGTGAGGCCATGTCTGTGTGTCCCCAAGTGTGTCTCTGTGTGTGGGTGGGGGTGGGGAGTATATGTGGTTCTGTAGAGATTATGTGGGAGGGGATCCAACCCCTGTCCCCCCTGCTAGCCTTAGCAAGGGACAAGCCTTCCACATTATATACCCTCCTGCCCCTCCCCAGGCCCTGTCTGCTGGAGGTCTCTCATCTCTTCAAATTCCTACCCCACCCCACCCCAACACTGCTCCTTGTGTCTCAGCCTTCAAGATGCCTCCTCCACATCTCAGCACCCTATGCTAAGCCTGGTAGGAGGAGGGACGGGGCGGGGAGAGGGTGTCTCAGCGTCATCTTCCTCCTCGGCCTAATGAAGGTAGGTGTCTGGGGTCTCCAGCTGATGTTAGCTTGGATGAGAAGCTGGCTCCTCCCTCCCCCAAGGAGAAGCTCTTTGGGTATCACTAAGTCTGGAAGCCCTGCTATTTTTAGATGTCACCCCTCCCTTCCCCTCCCAGCCTCATACCAGCAGAGGAAGGAAATGACTCACCTCAAACTCAGACAGGTAGAGGCAGCCTCAGTGAGCCCTTGGCAGGCCCTGACTGGCTCCAGCCTGAGGGTTACCCTACCTGGGGTCACCCCAAATGGCCTACCTCCCAGCTTCAGGATAAAGCTGGGTTGGGAGCAAGGCCCAGGATCTCACTAGGACTTTCTTGGACTCTCTGCTATCTGCTATTTATCTCACAGTGCCTAGGGCACAACCAGCGCTCCAACAGGTTGGAGGCCCTCTGCTCACGTCAGAGCAGACTCAAGCTTCTGACTGCTATGGGCCTGTGGTAGGCCCCAATCCAGTTTGAGGGGGCCAGACAGGTCAAGGGCACTGACTCATTCTATTCATTAGCCTCAGTGGAGAGCCGGCTACAGAAAAAATGACCCTAATCAGTGGGGGAAGGGAAGGGTGTGATGACCCTAAGTATGTGGGTGCTGAGTAAGGTGACTAGTTGTCCCAGTTTGCCTAGGTCTAAGGAATTTCTTGGGACCTGAGACTTCCAGTGCTAATCAAGAGAGTCCTGGGCAAGCCACAACAGTTGTCCACCCTGGCACTGAGTTATAGGCTATATCTTAGGGCAAGAACAGATGTGGCCTAGTTCTAGCTCTCTGTGGTCAGGGGCTGGTTCTGTTCACTTCCACAGGAGAGGGACTGGGCCTAGGCTATGCAAAAGGCCCGGGGCTCTGGGCTGGTTGAAAGACTCGCGAAGCACCTTGGCCAGGGTGGCTCTTCTTGCTAAAGCCAGTGAGGGGAAGGGTGGGCCGGTCAGCATAGGATTGGGTGCAAGGGCTGAGCTGGTGCTGGGGAAAGAGGGCAGCTACCTGCCCTCGGCAGGGGCTGGGGAGAGACATCAGGATAGCAGGAGATAATGAGAGCACGCGGTTTGTATCAGAGAAGCGTGGTTCCAGGCGCACTTACTGCTGGTACCTCAGTGTCTCCAGCTGTAAAATGGGAAGAGGGTACCTGCTTGCCTGCCTCAGATGCTTGCAGGAGGAACCTCAGAGAAGGGGTCAGTGGGTGGCTAAATGGCCAGCGGGGGCTGGGGTAGTTTGTTAGTTGGAGACACTGTGCTGGGCCCGAACTCTTCGCTGCTCAGGGAAGTGGGCAGAGGAGCCTTTGCCTTCCTGTCCATCCATTCCCATCATCCGAGGCTGCCGTCTTGGGGACAATATGGCTCCTGGCCCCCAGGCGTCACCTCTGGGGTCATATAAGGGGACCTGTGGCTGAGGCCCAGACCCCGAGGGAGGCACTCTTCCTTTTCCATTATCCTCTTCATCCTTAGGGTTTTGGCTCTTTTTTTTTTTAATTTTTAAAAATTAATCTCATCCGAGGATATTTTTTCCATTGCTTTCTCAGAGTGTGGAAGGGCAGGAGGGAGGGAGAAGAGAGGCAGAGAGGGAGAGATGACTGGTTGCCTCCTGCAAGCTCCCGACCGACCAGGGGCAGGGAGCAAACTCACCACCCAGGTATGTGCCCTTGGCCGGGAATTGAACTCGTGACCCTTCAGTGCTCGGGCGATGCTCTAACCACTTAGCAACCCTGGCCAGGCCAGGTGTTGGCTCTTTTCCCATGGACCAGGGGTTAGTGGCCAGGCAGCAGCTCTGACACAACTGAGCGGGGTGGCCTCAGGTAAGCCACTTATCTTTTCTGGGCCTCAGTTTCCTCATTTGTAAAATTGTGGGGTTAGATTAGGTCTCTGGTTTTTAAGTATTTCTTTTAGTAGTGGCACTTCTTTTCTAGTCAAAGTTCTGATTACACTAAATAAAAGAGATAACCCTCACACCCCAGAGTGCCCAAGGGCCCAAGGGGACACAGTTTTAGAGCCCCTCCTCAGGGTGCCTGCCATCTCTTAACACTATTATTTGTGACTCAAAGGCAAGGATGTCCTAGTTGCCTTTTCCAGGCAGCCCAGTATTTAGACCCCAAGCCCAGCACCTTCTGGCACCTTCTACCAAGTATAGAAATCTTCAAATTCTCTAACTCCTGGTCCCTGCTGACACTGACGTCTGTCTCAGCCCTTGTTACAGAGTTCAGTGGGGCCATAGAGCCTTGTTCCTCCTCAGGGAAGTTACAGAAACAAAACATTCTGTGCCACAGCTAACCTTGTGGGGCACTTCTGGGCTGGTAAAGGACTTCCACATACCTCGTCTCATGCCCCACCCACTCTAATCTCCCCAGCAGCCTGCAGGGCAGGTCTGGAATCTCAGTTCACAGATGAGAAAAGGGGCTCAGGGAGTTTAGGAGAGTGGCTCAGGCTTCCCCCACCTGTAGGTACAGAGCCGGGCACATAGCCAGGAACCCTGGCCAAGACCCAGACTTTCCCTAGCTTATCCCTGGGTGCTGTCATCTGCAGGCGCCAACAGCAGAAAGAAGGGGTGGGAGTCTATGAGGAAGGCAGGAAAGGGAAAACTTCCTTTCTCATCCTGGGGGTCTAGGGCAGTATCTTCCCAACTAGCCACCCCCACCCCATCGCCATCCCTGCTTCAGTTAGAGGGGGCAGGGAGGGGCAGGTCCTCAGTAGCTGGGACCCCAGGAACAGGTAGGGGAGGATGCCATAGGCCAGGCAGCTGACCCGGGTCAAGCAGAGGCCCCAGCATCTGCATTGACATCATAGTGCCCTGAAGGGACGTGCTGTCTTCACACAGTCTTCTCTGGCTCTCACAACAACAGGCGAGGGGGCGGGGAGGAGCCAGAGGCCTCTGCTCCCCCCTCCCTGCGTCCCTCCCAGTCACTGGGCTGGAAACATGAGCTGAGCAGAGTCAACAGTTCCTTGAATTGTGTTACAGCCTGTGGCCTGCCAGCTCCGGAGCTAATAATATGAACAGATGTGGGTCACACAACTCCATCCCCTGGCCTGAATCCTGCCTGACCCCATGACCCCAGGCTGCAGTGAGGTGGGCTCCAGTTCTGGGGTCCTGGGGGTGAGGCTGGGTCTGGGGGGTACCTGTTTGTTCAAAGCCCACCCTGGTCAGGCTTGCAGCCATAGACTCCACAGTTGACAGAGGGAGGCCACATTAAGGACTAAATCGGTGAGTTCTGTAGGATGATGATAATTATAATAAAAAACTTTAAATGATATAAATGAAAATTACTTCTTTATGTATAATTTTAAAATTATAACAACAACAAAAAGAAATGATAATGTCCTTTACAGCTGAGACTTGAAGCCTGATCTCAGGATTTTGTGGCCAGTGCTTCAGTGCTGAGCAGCGACCAGGGGAATCTGAGGCCCAGAGCTGTCCAGAGAGAAGTGGCCCTGAGCACTACCTGTAATCACTCAAATCCTGGGGCTTACAGCCTGACTGCCACCCAAACAGTTGCAATCAGTCTAGTGGTGGCAGTGGGAGGTTGTCTGACCTGCATGGTCCAGGATACCATCCTCAGCACCCAGGGCCACAGGTAGCAAAGCCTGACAGCAATGACCCTGAGGCCTGTGGCCAGGGCAGCACTGGGGCAGCCAAGGGACAGAGCTGGGTCTGAGTCCAGGAGTGGGTGGTGCCACCTGGCAGAAGCCTGAGTGCTGGAGAGAGTACCCTCTTCTACTCATCAGGGTGGTGACGGCTTCAGGACAGGGATCAGAGGTCCCTTTGAGGATGAGCACTGTTAATGATTCTCACACCAGCCCCTGGTACACTTGTCCTCACTCAGGGAGAGGAGATATGGGCATTTTCAGCAGGACTCTGCCTCCCCCAAGAGGTAGGGACAAGGTGCCACTCAGTGCTTACCCACAAGAGACTGCACCTCCTCCCACTGTCCAGCCCTCTGTCCCAGATGGGTACAGCTCACTTGAGCCCTCTTAGGTCTGGGAGAAGTGTCCCTGGTCCTGTGAGTCTATAGTTGCAAAACTCGCTATAGGACTACCCTGGGCAGGGTTGGTGAGGTGGAGAAAGCTTCAGAGGGACAGCCACAAGTGGCTATCAGAAAGGTGGCTGGGTGGGCACCTTTGTTCCTTCAGCAGTGTTCATGGAGGCCCCACTTTGTCTAGACACTGTGGCTGCAGCACTGAACAGGACAGACAGGTGGGCCCCAGACAGGCCCTTGCCTTCCCGGGGGGTGAGGCCTTCGTCTAAGAACTGCAGGAACATCTCCAGTGTCACACTGTTCAAGGAGGGGCCAGGCCGAGGCTGTGGGAACAGGGCAGGCCTTCCGGAGGAGACAGGGTGGAGGAGCAGCAGGGAGGCTGCTGGCAGAAGGAACTGGGGCAATGTGTGAGGAGAGGGTGGGTAGAGGTGGCTCCAGAGGGCATCGGGGTCAGAGCATGAGCGCCCTGCCAGCCACCTGGAACCAGGAAAAGGACCTCACTGTGTCGCTCTGGCCTCCACTTTCCCCATCTGTAAATACAGATCGCCAATATACTTCTGTGCTGCTCAGGCTCTGTCTCTTGGGCCCCTCACTGTGTCCATTGGAAAAAATGGCAACAATCCACTCAAGGAAGGCGAGCTGCTGCAGAGGCCTGAAGGCCCTGAGCCTGACCGCTTGCCCTTACTGGCACCAACTCCACTGGGGAACTGCACCCTGCCCTCCCCCAGGAAAAGCCCAGCGAGTCAGGGCTAGAAAAGGCAGCCCTGATCTCCCTGGGACTTTGTTTAGACCAAATTGTCCAAGGGGAAGTGAAGAAAGAGGGACAAGGTGTGGCAGTCAGACCTCCCACTCTCCTCCCAAGCAAACCCCCAACTCTTGGGCTCTGGGAGGACTGCTCGGCCACAGGGGTCCTAGAGAGTGCCTCCCCCATATCCCTTGTCTTGTATGGTCCCTGGACCTTTATTTCGTACTCAAATGGCTCTGGGGCTATGGAAGCAACAGGAGGCCTGGGCCCTGTTCCTGGCGAAACCTCCCTCCATGCAAAACTGGGGGGAGGGGGTGATGGTGTGACGGTGTGACTGCTCCACCCACACAGGCCTCCAGCTTTGCCAGTCCCCTCTGCCTCCATCCCCCACCTCCTCAAGGCCAGCCTTAAGCATTGCTTGCTCTTGTCAGTCTCCGAGTGCAGGGTTTCTCGTCCATTCATTCCCTGTGAAATTCTTTCTCTGCCCATGGCCACTGGGTGTGACTGGCAAGGTGACAACTATAGATTGGGGACCTGGCCTGCGTAGTTCCCCGAATGCGGTCACTTCCGTACTTTCCCAGCTCCAGGACTTTGCTCACACTGTCTCCTCTGGCCAGAGTGCCCACTCTACCCCAAGCCCTGCCCTCACTCCCACCTCCTTCCCAGATGCCAGTCCCTTTATCAAGAGGCCCCAGCCAGAGCTGCTCCCACCTGCTGCCTGCCAGGCTCCCAGGTTTGTTTGTATCAGTCCTCTGTGCCCTGGGGTCTGTTGAACTCTGGCTCCTTCCCCGCCCACAGCCCCTCCAGGGCAGGCCATGTCTCAGTCACCTTTGTGGTTTCAGTGCCTGGAATGGGACTTGACACTTAGTTGGTGGGTCAGTTAATCTTTTTCATGTAGTGTGCTATCTATGTGATAACCCTTTCTCTCCTCACAAGGTGAGGACACTGAGGCAGAGGGACATTAAGTGACAGGCCCAAGGCCAGCCAGTAGATGGATCCAGCCCAGGCAGTGGGGCTGTGGAGTCCGCAATGAATCCCAACCGATCTCCTATGCTGCCTTTTGGAGGTGATGCCAACGGAGGGAAGTTGCCCTGCACACACGAGTGGACACCTTTGCCATTGCCAGGAGAGAGAGTGCACCTGCTTCTATGGGCAGCTCATCTCCAGCCCAAGCCCCTAGATTAAGTCCAATTTTCCTTAGTGTGGCCTTTCTTCCCTTTGGAACTCAGCTCCCACCACTCTACTTGGCACAAATGGTTTTTTTCTTCTTGAGAACAGTGAGTTTGGGTTCAGCGAATATTTGCAGAATGATTGCTTTGCTTACTCCCCACCCCCCACCCCCAAGACACACAGTTTCATGAAGATCCTTGGTCATCTTGGTCATGGCCTTCCCTCCCCCAAACCTGTTTCCTGCTCTGGAACAGCCTCACCCAAATCGCATGGTGTGACATCTCGTGAGCATTCTGAGTTGCTCCAGAACTGAGGCTGTGTCCCAGTCTGTTTACCTGTCTTGGCACTGCTGTTTGTGTGTCTCCCCTAGAAAGCCAGGTGATTTTGCCCAGCAACCAGGGTGGGGATGAGGTTACAGTTGGGCCGGGATGTGTGCTCCTTGGGGGCAGCCTGGGATGAGGAGATAAGTTGGCAGATCCCAGGAGCTTGGATGGGCTAGAGGTTTTGCCACCTGACAGTGGGTGGGGACACTTGTCAAAGGCTCTTTTTTGCAGCAAACAGTTGGAGTCTGTCCAGCACCTTCTGGCTCGCTGAGCTGCATGCTGAGGGCAGGGGGATGGGTTGGGCAAATGGGGGTGGCAGGGACTGCCCCTGCCAACTGCAGTTAACAAGTGGCAGCTCGCAGACCAGGCAGGGCAGGCTGCGGTGACCCTGAGTGGGACAGCCAATGAGCTCCCAGGCTGCAGTGGCACCACTAGGCAGCCTGCCTGTCTTTGGCTGGAGAGGCAGCGGGAGGGGCCTCAGGCCGCCAGTAAGGGCTGCAGGGCCCTGTTTCTGGGAGGCCTTGGGCAGATCTGCTGCTCCATTCACGGGAAGCCCCACTGGAGCTGCCTCATTTTTAACTTTTCCAACCTTCTAGGGGAGGAGGGCAGGCTGTGGGGGCGGTGTGGGAAAGATGGCTGGGAAGACTGTGCAGCCAGAGATGAAAAGAAACTCGGAGAACTTTTCCCCTGGCCCTGCACCCGGAGTGGGCTAGAGCTCTAGGCTGGGGAGAAGGGAGATCTGGAACCATTTTTTGCTCACAGCAGGCCTGATGGAATCGAAGGAATGGGGGAAGCAGGAACAAGGAAAAACAGAGGTTGTGATAATATCCCAGTTGCCAACTCAGGACTGATACCGGGGATCCCAGGGTCCTGGCTTGAGTCCCTTACCCTTTGCCTGGATGGAGTCAGCCCTGGAACATTGGTGCCCTTATGTGGCTATCAGCTGGGGCAAGGGGTGAGGGGGACATTCAGTCGTCCCAAAAACTCTTTGTGGGATGTCAGTAGCAACAGGGGTTTGTAGGGAGCCCCCCCCATTTGCCCCCTTGCTCAAAGCAGACCCACCACAGCCAATCACATAATAAACATATTTATAGATGTACAATTTCAGAATTCTAATTTCAAGAAATACAGCTTCTCAGGGGATCCTTTAGGATCTATGTTCTTATTGCACATGGCTCAGACTGTCTAGGGACAGCTACCAAGACCAGCTGTCGGGATGGTGGGGCAGAGTGCCAGGGCCACTGTGGTGGGACACTGTTGCCCATGTCCAGTTAACATTTCTCTGGGCCGGGGCGGCCACTTCATCACAGGGCAGGATCTTGTTCAAAAACCAGGTTTGACATTTCTTTATCAAACTTCCTTTCCCAAGAACCTGTTTGTTGGGGAACTTTAAAAAGAGCCAGGAGAAACTCTGGGAGGATGGTTATCACCTCCTAGCTGGCAGCTTGGGGAAGTAAGGCTTTGGAAGATGGCAGGCTCAAAGACACACCCACCGCCAGAGGAAAATTCAGGGGAAAAATGGTAATTCCAAAAGGCCCAGCTGAAACTGTGGGAATAAATAAAACCTCCCTTCATTCCCCTGGCAGCAACTGCTGTTTTGAGAAAAATCCTCATTTGAAGGTGAGGATAAGAAAACCCTCCTGATTCAAATACATCCTTTGTCCAAAGTGCAAGAGAAGGCCAGGTGGCGTCATGTCCATGGAGGGCAGAGACAGATGTGCCCACAGGCAGACTTTCTTCAGGAGTAAGCTGCTGCCCTGGGGTCCTGGTACCAGCTGGCTGACTCTTGGAGGAAGAGCCTTCTAGAGTCCTTGGTACACGACTCAGGAAAAACCAGTGGCAACCATGGAGCTGTGCGCCCTGTGGCACCTATAAGGCAAGACTCACTCAGGGACTAAGGGGGCGAGGCGAGGTGGCTAGGCAGAACCTGGTCCCTCCACAACCTTGCTGTTCTCTGGCAGGGGGTCAGAGGGCTCCTGGGCACCAGGACAAAGAGCCCACCTGAGCTGGCCAAAGCTTGAGGTGGGTGACCTCACCCCAGGCCATCTGGGGCCTCTACCATGACTCAATACTGACCTGGCACCTGGCCCTAAGGGCACTTTCTCCCCCCAAACTTAACCATAAATCTGGCAACCTTCAAAAACTTCCTACAGATTTACACTATCATGATTGCTGCCGCCATTAAAACCAGGCTGGCTGAGGGGAATGTTAAGAGCTGACCCGACTTTCCTTCTGCTGTCAGCTATGGCTCATGTCTAGCCTGTGAGGGACCAGGTTGCCTTCCCCAAACAGTCCGTTTTCTAAAACAGGGAAGAAATCAACTAAACAATTCACCAAATCCCTGCAGTTTAAGAAGTAGACTATATATCTATATATATCTTTATATATGCTATTTACATATAAATAGATATATATACATATACACGCATCTATACATTACATTCTCTGGAAAGTTCTTTCCTCCTCTATCCTTTGCCTACGCCTCTGACTGGATTCCACTGAGAGGTGACTGGTGGTGGCTCCTGGGAGGGGGAAGAAAGGCAGTGGGGCACCCCCTCCCCCAGCCCTTCCCACAGACATTTGCTACAAGTTTTACATTCTGCTTTCGTTGCCATGGTTTCTGTATCCTAGGAGAGAGCCGATGTGGAGCCTGAGCCTCTTCGGAGCCTGAGCCTCTGCCAGCCCTGGGAGGAAGGGAAGCAGGCCCGTGGCAGGTTTTCCTGTCTGTCCTAAGAGCTTTCTGCATTTACTGGGTGAGAGAGAGGACAGTTGTGTGGCGTTCGGCCTCCAATCCATTTTAATGTTTTTTGTTTTTTCCTTTTTATGTCTTTCCTTAAATATACAGTCTGTCACCTTGGCTCAGTGCATGTCACCAAAAATTCTCCAGGGATTTCATGGTCTGGGGAGGAGAGTGGAACAGTTAGCTTGGCAGTCACGTGTCCAGTCTTTAGCTTAGCCTATACAAACAAGCAACCCTCTTGTCACTGTCCTGCCCACCTGAGCTGTGCCCAACTGCCCTCCTGCAGTCTGCTCTCTCTCCTGGAGGCACAAGCAAACAGCCTCAAAGTATCGAGTCTATATCTGGATCCCTGCTGAGGGGACCCAGGCAGAGGGATGGACAAGGTACCAACAGGAGAAAGAACTTATACTGGCCCTGCCCACACTCCTCTGGGGTTGGTCCAAGTTGAACCCTCTGGCAAATGCTGGAAGCAGAGCCCACTACCCACACAGGAGGCAGGTTGCCTGATACCGGCAACTTTCATTTTCCCCCACCCTCTCTGTGCTGAGAGCTCTGCATTCTACCCTGAACTCATGACCTTCTGTTCCCTTCCTCAGACCACAGGTGAGATGCCTGGGAAGGCCAGATACCTGTGGCTTCCAGGCTGCAGCTGCAGTAGCATGAGACACAGTGACAGACAAAAGACAAGAGAGACAGTGAGAGATGGACAGAGACTAGAGAGAGACAGAGACACAGACAGAGCCAGCCTCTGATCCAACCAGAGGGAGTGGTCAGGGTGCACAGGCCTCTCCTGTTTCCAGCCTGTTGGCTCCCTCCCCTGCTCTTTGTCAGGCTCCCATCTTGTTCCATGTCCTACTGCCCAGAAGAGCAGAGGGAGAGGAAGGGCTCTTGGCCTAACCGTTCCCACATGGTTCTCCTTAAACACCAGGGTACAGAGAAGAGTCTGCTGCACTTGGGAAAGGGCCGTCGTGACCTGATGGCTGGAGCAGACCAAGGAGGCACAAGTGGCTCTCAGCAGCAGCCTCAGGCTCCCCTTCTGCTTGGCTCTGGGGTACTCCACAGCTTGAGCCGAGCCAGGGAGTAGGGTGGGGGTGGGGCAAAGAGTAGAGGCCTGAAGCAGACCTGTTTCCAAACACACCCCAGAGCTGCCCCAACTCTGCAGCTGGTGGTCAGGCTGGGGACAAGGAGTCTGTGCCATTATCACCAGGCTCTACCCCTCTCCCCCTCCCACCCCCCTCTGCCTCATGACCAGGGCCAGAGCTGCCGGAAGTTGCAGGGCAGGGGCGGCCCTGGCTCATACTTGGACCTCGGTAGCGTGGCTGGCCCAGGACTATCCATGCAGGGAGGCCTGCACCTCTGACAGTCGGTTACAGCTTGGGGTGCTCATCCTCTGTGCTTTGTGGTACATATCTGCGTCGCCAAAGTAGCGGGCCCGGTATAACAAGCCTTCCTCTGCAAAGCAATGGGGCAGGGTTAGAACACACGCGGTACCTCCTGAAGCCCGCTAGGGTACCTGTCTGGCCTGTGGGGACAGGAGGAAGGCTGTTATAGGCCCAGGAGCTGGGGCAGAGGACCTTAAAGGAGGACCCTGAAGGAGGAAAGACTATGGTCCCAACTTGGGGTGGGGGTGAGGCCAACCAAGGTAAGAACCTGTTATCCTGGTCAGACTGCCCCAGGGTCCCACAGATAGAGCCAGACGTCCAATCAGTGGGTGCCCATGAGATCTGCTCCAATCTCTGTCGACATATGTGCCTCTGGCAGCCAAACAACAGGCTGATTGCAGTGACTTACAGGAACCTGGAGGAAGTCTCCAGGTGGCCCATGGCTCTTGGCTCCAGGGAAACAGAGGGGTGGAGCCCAGCTCTAGACTGAGAGGTGGTTGGTGCAGGGCAGTGCAAGGTGCTGGGCCCACAAACCACTGGGCAAGTAGGGCTTTCTTCTTCCCTGTTCTCAAGCCCTGTGCCCCAGCACACGCACACTCACTTTGCTGCTTCTCCTTCCAGCAGTTGTTTCGGAGGTTAGCAATATAATCATCTTCCACGTTCCGCTCCACTGTTTTTAGGCTGGAGCCTGTGTACTCCTCAGAGAAGGCGTCTGCCACGTAGTAGACGACGTTCAGGTGGTCAGTGACTCTCTTATGAATGTGGCCCACCGACCTGGCCAGAAATATACCAGGCACAAAGTAAGCATGGGCCCCAAGCCCAAGGTAGCTCTGGGGATGACAAGGCCCCTGACAGGAGATGTCACACAGGCCACAGGGGTAGTTGCCTCCCTCCCAAACTACAGCAGGAACTTGCACACTACCCAGAGTGAGGGTCTGAAGAAAAGCAGGGTGTCCCTCCTGTCCAAAGGGCCCAGCCAACGGCGAGCGCTTCCCATAGATAGAGCCAGCCTTCCTCAGGCTCCGTGCTTACCATGCTGTAGACTCGGGGGACTTTGGTGAGAAGCCCCTTTCTGAGAGGCCCAGTCAGGAAACCAGGGAACCTGGAGTGAGTCTGGGCTCCCTCTCTGATGAGCTGTGTGACTTGAGCTCCCTGTGCCTCCATTTTCTCATTCATCCCTTAAGACAATTCTTGCTGAGGGCCTGCCTGGCTATTCAGGAGCTCCTAGCCTACAGTTAAGAGGCTTAGGAACAAAACAACAGGATCCAGCTCTTGGATTTTATGTTCCAGCTCCAACTGCAGGCTCACAGGTTGTGGGAAGAGCCTCAACACGCAGACAGGAGTGAGTGCTCCAGGGAGGACAGTCTACCTACTTGCCCACTGCTGCCTGTCATCTTTCCAGCTGCAGAGAAAAAGCTGCCATCAGGCCACAAAGAGCCTGTGTGGGCTGGTGTGGGCCCAGTGGACCGACTCTGCCCCCTGCTGGCTGACAGGGATGCTGCCAGGCTCCCAGGCAGAGCCAAGCTGCTAGGTGGGAGTAGAGGGCCTCCACCAATAGAAGCTGAGCACCCCCTGTTCATCAGATACTGTCAGGTGCCAGAAATAAATGAGGGGAGCTGACACCTTACATGGTCAAATAACTTGCCCAAGTTCACTGCTGGCAATTGAGTCCATATTCATTCAATAAATACTGTTGAGCATTTCCAATGAGTCTGGCATTTTATTACTCATTTAATTTTCACAAGCAGGTAGATATTGTTGTTCCCATTTTATAGATGAGGAAACCAAGGCTCAGAGAAGTTAAGTAACTTGTCCAGGGTCACAAAACTGCTTAGTTAGTAGAGGAGCTGGAATTCAAAGCCACCTTTGCTCTGTCTGACTCCAAAGCCCCTGTTCTTTCCATGGCCCTAAGGCCCCCACTCCTAACATAAGAGCAGAGATTCTTATCTCAAGGTCAGGAGATTGGGGGGGGGTGTGTGTCATAAAGCCTGTGAAATCATATGCAAAATTGTGCTTATGTGCAGGGCTCTAAGAAAAAGATCTGCATTTTCTTAGGGAACTGAGATCCTGAAAAGATCAAGAACTTCTACTTAATAGGGAAAGTGTATTTTCTTGTTTCTAAGCCAGCTTTATGCATTATGATCAAAACTCTGCAGGATGGGAAGGCTCCTGATGGTGGATGAAACTCCAAAGTTCCCACCTGCTCCCCCCTCCCCCTCCCAGGTACAGGTACTCACGGCCTTGGGCTCAGGCTGTAGGGTGGACTGGAGACCATAAGCTGGCTCAGAGCTGACACGAGGATCAGGATGAGGATGGGCATCAGTTGGACAAATACCCCCAGCCCGCCCTGGAGGGAAGAGCAGATCGAAAGTCATCCAAGCCAGACCGAGTGGAGTGTGCACCCACCACCATTGCCACCAGCTCCCCCCAGCACAGTTAGCCCAGGCAGTGGGAGGTAGTCACTGTGCAAACAGGCCCCGCCACCTGCCAGAAACTAGTGCTAAATACAGGAGGAAGGTGGGTATATGCATTAGTGAGAAAATACCAAAAAATGAGCAAAAGTGGCTGCCTCCAGAAGAATGGGAGGTAGAGCTGGAGGGAGACTTTCACTACATATACCTTTTCGAATTTTAAACCATACAAATATATTACCAATTTAAAAATCGCCAGTTAAAAAACTATAAAAATAAATTTGTTCACTGTACAGTAATTTATAATTTTAAAACTCTTCTGTATGTTAAATATATACAAAATAAAAATTTTAAAATAAAAAACCCATAAGGCTACACTGTCAAAGCAAAAGGGAACCCCTCTGCCTGCCACAATTTTAAATGCTCTGCAACTGTCCTCAGTGTTTTAATTTTAGTTAGGTAGCTGTTCTTGCAGCATTCGAAGTGTGTTTGAAGCACTGTCTTGATATAGCTTTGCATACATTTCTTGAGTGCCGGAAAGACAAGACTCAGCACCTATACTGTCATCCTTTATAATTCTTTCATGAAGCTTAGCTTCCCATTGCTTGAAAAATGTTGGCCTTATGAACAAAGGCTGTTCACATTGGAACCTGTCTGTAGGTGGAAAACATTCTGCATTACATTCTCCAAAACAGGCCATCAAACCCCACTCCTAGTGGGCAATGTGAAGTGGGCTCCCTCTGGTGTCGCTCAGAAGAATGGCAAGGGAGGCCTAAGATGGCTCCTTGCTGAGAGTTGTGGGAATGCTGCCATCCCAGAATAGACAGCTGAGCATGTCACTACCCCTCCAGGCCCCACCCCCTCCTCTCCCCAGCACCTTCCTCACTCACGTCACCCTGGTTGTCCCTTCGATCCTGCCTTTGCTGGTAGTTATAGCGCATACGGCCATTGCTGTAGACATGGACGTTACCTGTGGGTAAGAGGGATTGAATCAGGAGTGAGACTGCTGGGGAAGGGAGAGGCTGGCATCCAGTCTCCCACCTTCACCCTGCTGAGACCTGGCTGTGGGGAGGGTGGGGGGACTTACTAGATGGGAAGCCACCGCCAAAGAACATGTTGAAGAGGTCTTCTGGGGAGATGTCAGCCTCAAAGCCACGGTGGAAGTCCCCATGCCCATGGCCATGCCGGGCTGCCTGGCTCTTGTCATCACCAAACTGGTCATACTGCTTCCTCTTTTCTGGGTTGCTAAGTACTGCATATGCTGTGCCAATGGCTGGAAAGGTGGTAGAAAAGTCAGATCTGGGGACGCTGGGGTGCGGGTGACACGGCTCCTACGGCAGTCAGCAGCTCACTTCGGGAAGTTCGGCTATTAAGCAAGTGTGTGTGTGGGGGGCATGCGAGAATGTCTCTAAGTGAACCTGGGCAGCCCGGGCTGGGCAGAGGATTAACATGCAGGCTCCTCGCTCTCCACCTCATGATGAGAGTCCAACTTTTTCTGCACACCAGGCCCTTATAGGCATTATCTTAGCTACTCCTAACAGCAACTTCATCTCCATTTTACTAACAAGAAAACAGAGGCTCAGAGAGGTTAAGGGTAAGCTCATAGAGCTCTGATGTTGCGGAGTCAGGAGTCAGACCCAGGGGTCTTGCTTCAAGTTTGCTCTCTGATTTCATGAATCCACCCCCCACCTCCATTCCTCTCTCTTGAGGTGCCCAGTGGATGGGGCATTTCTTTCTGGAGGTTATGTAATCTTGAGGTCACAGTGTGACCTAAGGGCCAAAAAGATATACGATGTCCTGTTGTCAACTGGAAGCAGCAGGAACTGCAGGGCAAGTAAAAATCCCTGGTTCCAGTCGAGGCTCCTTATCTGCTGGTAGTGTGGCCTGGGCGAGGAGCCCTCTCTTCCCTGGGGTCCAGGTCCCAGGTGCAGTTCCTCTGCACTGGGGCCTTCCCAGTAGAGCTCGCCAGGTGGGAAGCTTGGACTTCAAAGGTCCCCAGCTCCAGCCTCCTGAGTCTCTTGCTCCCTCTCAATCGGCCACTCTCTCACAGGAGAGGGTCAGAGCTGCACCTGCTTCAGACCCTGCAACCCCTGAGAATGAGGTGAATGCCCCTCCTCCTCCCATTCCCACAAGGCTCACAGCCAGGTGTGGCCTCTCAGTGCCTGCTGGGGGAGGCTGCAGGCAGAGGTCAGGGCTGGAGAAACATTAACCACAGCCACCTTGCTTCCCTACTCTGTTCTCCTTCATCCTCTGGGCTGGCTGACAGGCAGCAGGGGGTGATGCCTGCAGACTGTCCCATGACCAACCCCAAGCAGCACCCGGGGTGGGCTCCAGAGACAGCACACCAGGTCTTGGGGTCTGCTCTGCCACAGGATTCCCACCTGGCTATGGTCACTGCCTTAGTACTATGCAGCACCCTGCCTGGGCCAGGATAGGCTAGTCACCATGCTCTCTCCCCCAGGGAAGTGAGCCTGAGATCCTGAAGGTCCCAGGAGGGACAGGTGGGCATGAGAGAGGAGATATCTGGGCGATGTGGACCTGCAGTGCCTAGTAACACAGGGTCTGTACCCACACGCAGGGTAAATGAAAATCTAACCGATTAGAGAGTAGCTGAAGATTTCAGCCAGAACAGAAACACATCCCAGAACCAACAAGCCAAGGCCAGAGGGACTGCCACGTCCCCCCTGCAGGCCCCAGGGTGCACGTGGTGTCAGACACAGAAGGCATGTGTAGAGGGGGTCGGGGGTTGGCTGGCTATGGCTGCTGGCACTGAGGAGGCCACCAGGCCAGAGGCCCTTGACCTGGGGCTGCCCAGTTTCTCAGCACAGGAAACAGTTATGGAGATGGATCAGGTGGACTGCTTCTGCCCCTCCATCACTGTATGGCCTGGAGGAGCCATTGGTCCTCTTTTACCTTAGCCCCCCAGGGAATGAAGAGGAAGGGGGGGCAGGAGGATGCAATCTGAGGTCTGACAGACTCTGCGTGGCCAGAGGTGGCTGCTAAGACCTTCTTCCAGGAAGCAGTTCCCGAGCCAGTAGGACCTGGGTTCAAGGCTGCTTCCTAGAAAAGCCCCTTACTCCTTTCCAAGGACAGGAGATAAAAACCAAAATAGCAGGACACCAGGGTTGGCGTACCTTTGAAAGCTTCAGTGGCGCCCGGTGCGTGGTTCTTGTCTGGGTGGAATTTGAGGGCCAGTTTGCGGTAGGCCTTCTTCAGGTCCTCATCGGAGGCCCCTCTGCTCACTCCCAGGATCTCATAGTAATCTTTACACTGCTTGACCCTGGGGGAAGGAGAAGAGCAAGCCGGTAGGGGGAGGAAGCTCTATGTGGGCCTAGAGCTATGAGGTCAGGTGGGCAAGGACAAGCAGCGAGAGCACACAGCTCTGAGCACCCTCAGGGCCACAGGCTGTCAGAATTTGGGAACAAGGGAGCCTCAGAAAGCTCCAGTGGTGATGGGGATCTGGGCAGGGCGCAGAGGAAATACCAAGAATACGTATAGGGTTTAAGAGGGGCAGCTGCTGCGTTTGCCAGGCCAGGAACCTTTGCTAACAGCACCCTCACTGCAGGCGACCTCACAAGGACTGTCAACCAGGGGCCTTTGCCCAAGGGCAGGTGTGGCCCAAGCTGGGCCAGCTATCTCCTCTCCTTGCAATTTGAGTCTTGAATGGGCAACATAAAGGCCATGGCAGGTGTCTGTTCACCCCATCTCAGGGCCCCGATGAGACCCTGCTTCTCGAACTTTTCCAGGCACTCTTAACTCCCCACAATCAAGTTTCTGTTGCCTACAACCAATAGGTTTGTCTGGTCAGAAAAATGTAAATTTGGCACGTTTTTATGACAAACTACAATCGTGCTAGGTCACACGCAGGCTGAACCCAGTCCTGAAGTTTGCTGATGTCTTCACCAGCATAGCAGCCAGGACCACGTGGGAATGACCTCGGAGGTCCCAAGTCTAGCTAGCGCGGGGAGGCCTGGGGAGAAAAGAAAGCCTGGGAAGCCCTGGCTGGGCCATCTCGGCCTGGTAGTGAGGTGCTCCAAGCAGGGCCTGCCCAAGCCTTGGAGGGATGGATAACCGTCTCCTGTCTCTACTCACCCCACACAGGCTCTGGTCTGAAAGGGTCTTTGTTGGGGGCGGGGTTGTGCATTGGGGGAGGATGGGGGGAGGGGGAGAGACCAGGCCTCATCTCTGACAAACAGAACTGTGTAAAGAGGCCAGGCAGTAGAAGAACCGGTGGTGTCAGCATTTCCAGACTCTGCTGTGGGTTGTCTTGGCAGGAGGGGACAGTGGAGTTCTGATTCCCACACTATATTCCAGGGCCTTGTGGGGAATAAGGAGTGGGCCTGGTGAGCTTGACCATCGGGACTCCTTCCATCTTCAAGACCCTCCCAGGGCCCATCCGGACCACAGGCAGAGGTGAGGTGGAGGACACCCCACAGGAAGCCTTCTCTAGACTTAAAAACTTCCCACCGCCTCCAGCCCCATCCCCTGCAGCCAGGTGCAGCCTCCTACCTTTTCACAGCTGCTACTTGTTCCGAAGTGTAGCCTTTGGTGGTCTCTCCTCCTCCCCCGGCTTCGCCATTGGCCGAGGGGGTGTCGGACCCACCTGCTTTTCTATGGGTCGCATGGGTGGTGTCTGTGGGTTGGGGTTGGTCACCAGCAGACTGTGGTTTCTGGTTGAGGGACTCAATCAGGGCTGTGCAAGGCAAGGAAACCATTCAGGCCTCCTGCTCCAGCAAGGTCACATGTCATGGCCAAGGGGCACTTGGCCCTGAGAGGCCAGGCCCCCCACCCCACCAGCTTATTCTCCCAGCAAAGCCACGTTTCTTGCCTGACTCAAGCTGGGGGTGGGGGGAGCTACTGCTCTCTTAGGATCCACAGCCCTCAGAAGTTGGCAGGGTATATATAGGTCATTTTAAACTCAGCATAAAAAACAAACTATTTTTTTTCTTTTTTCCTGTTCTCCAAAATAAACTGTTAATTCTTCAGATTTTTCAAATCCCAAAGTAGTGTGTTCAACAGCCACCCTCTGTGAAGAGCCGAGACGGACAGAGCACTCTGCAATGGGGACCCCATTAGGACCCGATCCAGCTGGGATTGGTCAGAAACTTCCCGGAGGCTTCGCTTAGCCATGAGGAGTGGGGGCAATAAGTCTGCCCCAGAGAGCCAGGGGTGGTGTGAAACTCAGGATAAACATTTGATGTGCTTACTACTAGCTATTTTTTACATTTCAAATGTCCTACTTCAATGTTCAGAGTCTATACAGGGCATTAGATGTCTTCCTCAGGCAGGACCATGGTTATTCATACTCAAGTCCTTGGTTCTTGCTGACTCAATACAGACAAGCTGAAGTCTCTGGGAGAGTCCCCTGTGCCCACTTATCTCAGGCACAAAACCAGTTTTGAACCCCCCCGTCATGCCCGGGGTACAGTGTCCTGGGAAACCAGGCATCTCACCACCACAGGGACCCAGGACACCTCTGTGCTGAGGAGGGACAGCAGCACAGCCCACTGCTCCCCAGATTCTTCACACGTGCCAGGTGCCTGCTGGGCTCAAAGCACTGTGCTGGGTGTCAGACACCCTGTGCTTCGGCATACCTGGGCCTCACCCAAGGGGCCTGAGTAGGGCTTGCTGGGAGCAGAACACTGGGACTCAAGCGAACCAATGTGCCCTAAGCCATTGCTGTCTTAGCTGCAGCAAACTCATGGGATCTCACCAAGTCAGCAGCTGGGAAATCCACACACAGGAGCTGACAACCAGCTTGCCCATGGGAGGGAGGTGGAGGGGTTCCCATAGCAAACACTGAGCAGGCACTCTGAGAGGAGCAACAGTAATGAGTGCTCACTGTGTGTCAGGCAGGCCTGGGCACAGTATTAGCTCATTCAGTCTTCATGATGGCTATAAAGGTAGGTCTTATTACTACCACCCCATTAGAAGGAGGAGCTGTTATTTATCAACTTGCCCATGGCTGCGCAAGCTGGGCAGGCAGCACTTGAACCCTAGGATGTCCAGCTCATGGGACCTTGCTCTTCACTATGCTGTTGACCATACAAGTCTGGCAGGGGAGGCCCCTTCCAGCACAGTCATTCCAAATTCAGAAGAGAAGTTAAATTCAGAAAGACCCAGGTTTCAAACCTCAGCTCAGCTAAATCCTAACAGTATGACCCTGGTCGACCTGTGAAACCTCTCTGACTCTGTTTCCTCACAATGGGGGGATGAGATGAGATAATGTGTGTAAGCACACAGCATGGAGACTGACACAGAGCAAAAGTTCAAAATGAGTAGCTGCTAATACTATGACCCGGGCTGATGAACTCGTTGGCCAGGAAGATGAGGGGACCCGAGGTGGGTGGACTACGGAGCTCCAAGGCTTAGGAAGCAAAGTTTCAGCACTCAGCAGGCTTTGGACCCACCTGACACTTCAGGTTGTCCCAGATGCCAGGTCCATGCCAGGCATGCAAAGCAGCAAACCAACAAATGAAGAGCTGCTGATCAAGAGAAGCTTGGTTTGCTACGGTTTTGTTTTTTAAGGGCTTTTAAAGAAGTTGCTTATTTCGATTTCTCTGGAAGCCCCAGTGGTCCAGGCTGAGCTGATTTACCCTAAGGACAATATGATCCATCATTCAATTGTCACAGAGCATCAGCCAGGAGATAGAACAGACTCTCTCCAGTACTTCTCAGGAAAGATTCTGGAAGCTTTTCAGGGCAGTGACATGGAGTCAGCCACTCAAATTTCCCTGAGCTACAGAAAGAGAGCCAAGGGAAATAGGTGTGCTCTGGGTCAGACAGAAGGTTCCTGCTTGAGTTGGCAATGACAGATTTCTGGTTGCTGACAAGCAGGCCTCTCTTGTGGCCCAGATACCCCCTCTCTCAGCCCGTGGGATGTGACTGGCTCCTCCTGATTCACTGTTACATCCCTTGCTGGCACAGTGGCTGATAGGCAAAGGTCACAAAAGAGGAGATAGAACAGCTTGATGTGACTTTGGAGTTAGACAGACATGGCTGGGTTCAAATCCCCATTCTGCCCCTTCCCAGTAAAGCTGGCAGACATTTAAAAAGAAGGGAACTAGTAGAAGAAACCAAAGCTGGGCGGGGGGGGGGGAGAGGGAGCAGCTGAGGTAGAGGTGAAAGCAGGTCTATAGACAAAGCCACCAGGGGTGGCCCCACCTCAACCCCAGACTGCAGACTCAGACTGTCTGGGTTCAAACTTGGCTCTGCCACTTGCTAGCAGGGTCATCTCAAACAAGTTAAGTGTGCTTCTCCATGTAAAACTGCATCTCCCTCGAGAGAGCTGGAGGAGTAAATGAGTAAACACATATAAAGAATTTAGCACAAGTTCCAGTAAATATTAAGTGTTATCTCTTACTTTTCTTTCCAGGCCCTCTCTATGCACCCATAGTGTGCAAGGTGAGCCGGAAAACGGAAGCCAGAGCAGGGAGAGTCTGGGAGTGGAGCTAGACAGTCTGGTTATTTCGCTAATTATCATGTAGCCTTGTCAAGTTATCTAATACCTCAGTGAAGATATGATCTCTGCCTTCACAGGGTTGCTGAGGGGTCAAAAAGACTCAGTGAAATCAGGTGAACAGAAGGGTTGAGCACACAGCGAGGCTTGTGAAGGCTGACTTGAATGCACAACCCCACCTTAGACCTCACCAGTACTAGAACATCCCTCAGTCCTAGACCCTGAATGCCAAAATCTCCCGGCAACAAATCCTCCTGTCCCCCTGCGCTGGTCTTCCCACCCTGGCCTTCCCGACTTAGCCTGGACGCAGAGCCAGCCATCTCATACAGGTTCAGGCAGCCTGAGCTGCAAGATCATTCAGGTCAGCCCTTTCTTTGTATGCCGGGGAAACTGAGGCCTACAGATGTTCTCATCAGCTTCCTGGAAAACTTGGTACCTTCCATCATGGTTGTTAACCTTCAGGCAAAGTCAATGTCTACTAGGTTGCCAGGCACTGGATAGAAACTCCCAGAAAGGGACTGACTAGCTCCACTAGCCCTGCCCTGTGGCATCCCAGCTTAGGGCCTGACTACTGCTCCATGATATGACTGTCCAGCTGCTGGTGCCTCCCCACCTCACTTCCTACAGCATGAGTTTCAGGTCTCCCCTTATTTTTTCTTCTAAACCCTCACCCAAGGATAAGTTTTTTATTAATTTTAGATAGAGGAAGAGAGAGGAATATAGAGAAACACCGATGTGAGAGACAAACATTGATGGGTTGCCTCCGGCATGCGCCCCACCTGGGAATCAAACCTGAAATCTGGGTACATGCCCTGACCAGGAATCAAATCTGCGACCCTTCAGTGCACAGAACGACGCTCCAACTAACTGAGCCGCATGGGCCAGGGCCCCTCATATCTTTTCACTGTGAGGTCCTTCGACCCTTTAGGATTGCTCTGAGGAGGCCTCACCCTTCCCTCCGTCTGTCCTTCCACTTCTCTCATGCTCTTGATCCTCCCCTTTCATTTCTCAACTTGTCCTGTCCCCAGGGCCCCTGCAGCACCCGAGTGCTGCTCACCTCGTCAACACAATGCTCCCTGGCAGCTGCTCTCTCCTGGGACCGCCTCTCCCTGTTGCTCCATCTCACTCTACGGCTAAGGGTGTGCCAGCAGCAACCTCCTCTACATGTCCCACTTTCCCACAGTGACTTCAGCCAGACACAGCTCCAGTGAGCTCCATCACACTGAGACGAGGTTTTTAGCTAAAACCTGAAGCTCGCTCTCCTAAGTTCCAGGCTGACAGCTTCTTTGGAACAACCCAACCCACCAGCAACAACCCACCGGCACCTCGCACTCTCCCCATCTCTTCCCATCCGTGTTCCTCGGCCTTGCTTTCTTCCCAGTCACACAGGCTTGGATTCTGAACACCCATTTCTCCTTAGCATCCCTCTCTCACGCAAGGTTTGGTAGCTCCCTCCAATGACCTCCTCCTCCAGGCTGCCTTTATCTCAGGCTCTCAGAGCTCCCCACCTACTCAGCGCAACTGTCTCCCACCTAGTTTCTGCCTTGAGTCTCTCTTTCCTCTTATTGATACTTCATATTGCTCTCTCTTAAGAAAAATACCCTTATCTTCTTCCTGCCATCTAAAACCTCAATGGTTTTTCTCACTAACTACAGAATAAAGTGAACATCCCAGCCTGGCAGGGCAGGATTTCCACAATCTGGCCCCGTTCTACTTTCCAAACTTAATCCTCTCTATGCTCAAATTACCACCTCCACAGCCTCCAAATCTTGCCACATTCAATCTCTTCCTCCAGACCTCTTACAACTTCCAGCCTCCATTTCTTTCTTCCAGTACTCTCTTCTCCAAGTCTCCTACTCTCCTCCAAAGTACAGTTCCAATGCTGTCTCCCTGAACTCTTTCCTCACTGAGATCTACCATTATTTTTATGTCCTTGCTACAGCACTTGTAATTTAAGTTCAGGAGATTGTCCTCCATGCCCCTCACCCTGAGGACTTCCCTCTACCTCACCAGACTGTGAATCCATGGAAGGCAGGGACTGGATTTTTCATGTCTCTCCTTAAGCCCTCAGCATCTGACAGGGTGCTTAATTTTTGTTTAATTACAGTTATTGTTTTATGGCTTACAATATTACCTTTTCTGTAATCTATCTCCCTCACTAGATCATATGCTCCTTGAGGCAAAGGCTCATGTTTTACCAATCCTGCTATACCACTTAGCACCAAGCAGAGGACTTTGCAAACAAAACAAAAACATTGGCTGCATTAAATGAACACCAGGAATGAGTTCAAACCTCACATACTGAGTGTGGACAATACTACCTAGTATTTTTCTAACCAAGATTTCCCTATCCTAGGCCAAAATTAACCCCAGGCAGGTCCTTGTCAGCCCAGTGCAGGGCCATGGACACAAGATGTTTACAGAGAAGCACGAGGCATATGCTATTTCCAGAATATCATAAATATTACAAATATGCAGTAGGTGACTCTCCTGCCTGAGCAAATTCCAGTGCTAGAGCCTCAGGAAGGACATCCCTCAAAGCCCCTGAACTGCTGACAGGAAGATCTCCACAAGCTATATTGTTACCATCCATTCTTGGCTGCCTGCTCCTGAACCGCAGAGGCATCAGAGTCAGATAGAACTATGACTACCCCACCCCGCTCTCCTCTCATACAGCATGATTTATTTCACAGGGAAGCTCCTCGAGGGGGTTACCGCAGGAGTCCTGGCAAATGCAGGCATTCCAGGCCACCTCTTCAGCTAGTGTTCCCTTTTCTAAATTTCATAATGTGGGCAAGGATGATTAGGAGGCTGACTGCTGCTCTCGTTTCATTTTATTCCTTTAGTAAATATATTTAGAGTCACAGAACTTTCCAATTTCTAGCTGGGTAATATTGGGCAAGTTCCTTGCCACTAAGATATGTCTTCACCTATACAACAAAGTTAATGATCTCTGCTCTGCCTCCCTGATAGGGCATGCTCAAATGAGAAAATGCATTCCAAGACTTTCTAAACTGAAAAGCCCTACGGGTATTACTGTTATTCTTATTATCCGTCCCAACCCCTTAGTTTTCTAGGTAAGTAAACACAAGCTCAGAAAAATCACATGGCAGCAGTCAGGATAACTCAGGTCTTCTGATTCTGAGAACCTGTTATATGCCAGACTGTTTAATAAGTGGTAACTGCAGGCACAACCCCTGTATCTTTAACAGACTACCTATTTCTCTCTTCCAGCTTATATGAAGAAAAACTTCTTTGAAGACTTAAGTTAAAGAAAAAAGGGTTCCCAGGTACAGCGACATGCTGAGTAGTTGAGACAACCTTACTTTTCCCTCCCTGGTTCGGAAGGCTTCATTCAGTCCAGCGCTGCATAACAGGACAGCCTGGTGCTGTCCAGCCGTCCACACGGCCAGCCACTGGGACTCTTGGGGGGAGGGGGCTGGGGGTGGGGGGGGCTGGGGCCAGCGTCTCCAAGAGAGTTCGGTCCTGATGTCACAAACCAATGAAGAGGCTCCAGGAGGGAGTGAGAACCCCGGTCTCTGGACAGACAGTCCAAGGTGCTAGTGTGGAGCCCTGGGGTGGGGTAGGGTGGGGGCGAGGGTGGGGGAAGGGGCAGAGAAGGCAGGCTCTAGTTTTGGGAGGCTGGTCCTTGGCCTTCAACCGGAAACGTGCAAGGGAGCGAAGATACGAAGACGCTTTTGCAGGCAGTACGAAGACCGTAAGTCTTATTTCTCTCTTTGGAACCCATTCTCGCCGTCAGAGTAATGTTTATTAAACTATATTTCCTAGGGCGGCAACTGGCCCTGGGCCACCGAATGGCCCCTTGGGAAAAGTAGTTCGATTTCGCTTTGAGCTAAGTTCCCTTCGCCCGGGCTGCCAGCGCCTCTCATTCTTGGGAACTCCAAATTTCAGAGGGTTCTGCAAGCACCCGGAAAGCTGAAGTCGCGGTCGCCCCTGTCAGCAGGTGTGCAGCATCCCGGAGAGGCGCGCGATCGAAAGACTACACTTCCCAGCACCCACCGCGCGTCCCAGTGCGCAGGCGTAGCCTCGCCTCGCCACCCCTCCCCCTCCTCCAACTGCTCCCGTCGGTCCGTTCCCGTATTCCCCGCATTAGTTCTAATGTCCCCTCTGTCTCGCCGGCACCTCACACTCACCGCGAACACGCGGCGTCGGGTACAGCCGCTGCGCCTTCTCGAGGAAGCGGAGCGCCCGGTCGGGCTGGTTGCTCTGGATGGCCTTGAGGGCGATGCTAATACAGCGCTCGGCTTCATCCTTGTTAGATTCCATGGCGGAACCAGAGCGCGGAACCAGGGAGGGGGAGGCCGGGCGAGCGAAGGGCTGCGCCAGCCGCGGGCGCGTCGCTGGGCAGGAGGGCGCGGGATGATGACATCACCCTCCGCCCCGCCTTCTCCGGGATTTGAGCGAGGGCGGAAGCGCTGCAGTACCTCTTCTGAGAGGGCGACGTCTGCGAGAGGTGTTGAGGCTGCGTGCCCACGTTTCTGGAGGCCGAAGGGTTGTAGGCAGAGGTCTTAAAGTTGGGTGGGCTGCAAGTTCTTGGCAGTAACTGCGTTTCGGGCGAAGGTCTTTTACTCATTCAACAGGTATTTATGGAGAACCCGCTGTGCGCCGTGGCGGGTATACAGCAGGGCACCAAACAAAGGCCCTGCCCTCACGGAGCTTCCGTTCCCGTGTGTGTAGGAGGATGGGGAGACATCCAAGGAATGGATATATTCGGATAGTGGTAAATGTATGAAGAAAAAGTAAAGGGATAGAGAGTAGAAGGTACTATTTAAAATGGCCCGGTGGAATCTCTCAGAACCGTTGTTTTAATAGAAACCTGAATTCTGGAGGAAGGGTGGTCCAGGCAGAAGGAAGAACAAATACAAAAGGCTCTGAGCCAGGAACTTTACTTGCCAAGTTATTACAGGATCAGCAAGGAGAACTCACTAAGGGGGGCATGTAGGATTTCACTATAGAGTGGAATTCAGTTCAGCTATCGGGCTTTCATGCCTACCATCCCAGTGAAGGCAAGTCACCAATGACCCACATTGCCTAATCCCTTGGTTATTTCTCAGCCCTGTATTGTTTGGCCTCTCAAGCAGGCTTTGGTAAGAGAGGCCACTAGAGGTGAGAAGAGGCTGCTGCTATAATCCAGGTGAGAATTAGTGGTAACTTGGACAGAGCGATGGTGGAGGTGGTAAGAAGTAGCCAAATTCTGGATATATTTTGTAGACACAATCAAAATGATTTTGCTAATGGATTGGATGTGGGATATGAGGGAAAGAAAGGAGTCAGGATGATTCCAAGATTTTTGGTAAATGGAAGAACAGAGTTTCCATTTGCCAAGACTGAGGGAAGACAGAGCAGTACCTTGGTAGGGAGAATACGAAATGCTTGATTTAGCTTGTGATGCCTTTTAGAATCAAGTGAAAATGTAGAGTAGAGAGTTGTACATATGTATGGTTTAGGGAAGAAGATGGGGCTGGAAATATAATTTTGGAAATTATCATTGTATATAAAATGGTATTTAAAGCTATAGGACTAAATGCACCAAAGAAGTGAGTGTAGATAGAGTGGAAGTCTGGTTACTGAGCCCTGTGACACTCACTGCTTAGAGATCTAGAAGAAGAGGAGAATCCAGGAGAGGAGAATGAAGCAGCAGCTCTGCCAGGTAAGAAAATTAGTTATTTCAGAAGCCAAGTGAAACAAATGTTTCAAGAGGGAGGGAGGGGTCAAACTTTGGCAAACCATGCAAAGAGGCCAAGCATTATGAGGACTGAGAAATGACCAGTGGATTTGACAAGGTGGAGGTCAGTGGTGACCTTGATAAGATTTCTCTCAATGGATGGTAGAGGTGAATATCCAACAGGAGTGGCCCTGGCCAGTGTGATTCAGTTGGTTGGGCGTCAACCCATACACTAAGAGGTTGCCGGTTCGACTCCCTGTCAGGGCACATACCATGGTTTCGGGCTCAGTCCCCAGTAGGGGGCCTTGCAGGAGGCAGTCTGTCGATGTTACGCTTTCACATCGATGTTTCTCCCCCCTCCCTTTCTTTCTAAAAATCAATAAAAATCAATATACTATATTAAAAAAAACCCATGGGAATGGATTCAAGAGAGTGAGGGGGAAATGGATTGGTAGTAGAGAGGAATGTAGGGAAGTTTGTTTTCTTTTTTTAAGATGGGATATATTATAGCACTCTGTGATAGGAATTATTTGAATGGGAATGCAGTAAAGAAAGGAGACAATTATAGGAGTAGACAGAGATGGGATCTGGGGCACAAGTGAGGGGATGGTCTTAGTTAGCTGTGTGGACAACTCATTGATTTTTAGGAGGGAAGAGTATGGCTAGGTACATGCAGGCCAGCTGGTAAGTTTGCAAGTAGGAACACGAGGAAATTCTTTTCGGGTAGTTTTTATTTTCTCAGTGTACTAAGAAGCAAGGCCATGGCCTCCTTGGCTACACATGCTATTCCTTGGAAATTTCTTTACATCCAACCTTCCTTTCCATTCCCACTGTTCCTTTCTCAGTGCAAACTCTTACGACTCCACGCTGGCCTGACACAGTATCCTGGTGAAGAAATCAGCCCCTCCTTACCGAGGGAGCCTTACACTTAGAGAAAGTTAAACTCTTTAAAAATTGATAGGTCCTTAATGAATAAACACTGGGACTCGTTTCAAGATAGCCTCTCTGAGGTTTGTTGACTTAGGACTGCAACTCTTTTGTGCTGTTGATGTAAGAGACGTCCAAAACTGTAGAGGATTTTTATGAGAGTTTATTTGAGCCAAACTGATAACATTGCCGGGAAGCAGGATCTTAGATGTTCCGGAGGACAGTTTTGCAGTTTCTTTTATGCATTTGGAATTAAGGAGGGAACATAAGGAAGATTATATGAAGGTGGAGAAAGCAAGGCAAGGATTGGATTGCTGGATAGTTAACAAGACTATGTGCTCTTAAGGGTGGTTAGCTTCCTAGAGGTCTGAAAAAGGCGTATTAAAGGTATGTAAAGCTAGGTGCACAAAAACAATGGACAGGGCTTGCTTAGAGCAAAGATAACCTTTTACTATTGAAGTTTGGGGCCTGAGGTCACCCACCATGACCTGCCTAGTTAGGAGTTTATAGATTTATTATAGTGCCCCTTTTTTGTCCATACTGCTAAGTATTGTGAGGTCTCTTCCATTTTCTGAGTATTATGAGGCCCCTCTTCTCTGGCTGACTAGAGGTTCTTTACTTTGTGAAGAAGGCACTCGTGTAAAGGAGGCCTGTAATTTCATTGTGTTAAGGAATTGGACTGTGATTGCCCTGCTACTGGCTGGTAAGCCCTCCTTTCTTTTCCCTCAATGCATACAAATGACAAAATCTTATTTAAATTTTGAGTCTGTGATTAGTAACTTGACTTGGCTGGCAGGGTCTGGAGCACTAAAGGATCTGGAGAGGCAGACTGAGTGTGTGTGGTAGCCTGTTTATGCCTGTTTTCGCCTTCCCTCCTCTCTGCTACTGAGCTGGGTCTCTAAACTATTTCTAAACAACTCTTTGTTGTTTTAGGAGGGATTATAATGCTGGTCCGACCAACCTCCATGTTATTACTCCCTACTTTTCTTTTCTTTCTTTCTCTCTTTTTTTTAATGCTTACTGGAGGCTATGTTTATTGATTTTAGAGAGAGAGGAAGAGAGAGAGACACATACACATATCAATGTGAGAAACATTGATTGGTTGCTCCCTGACCGGGATTGAACCCGCAACCTTTTGGTGTACGTCCACCAACTGAGCCACACTCCCAGGGTCTACCTTTCTCATAGATCTTAGTCAAACTGGGTATATTGTTTTTGTCCTGAAGCAATCTTATTTTCTGTGGGTCCCTCTCAGTCCAAAGGCCAGGAAGAGAGCCACACTCCTGCTCAGTTTATGTTAAACATTATGGTCCTTGGTCTATAAATTTTGCTTAATAATGGGACAGGTATGTCAGGGATAATCTGAAATTACAGTTTCTCCTTGATAGTTCTTGAAGTTGAGATGTCATGATTTTTATTTCATTTTTTAAAATTGATTTTAGAGAGAGGAAAGGAGAGAGAGAGAAACATTGATGTCATCTGATGACATTGATCGGTTGCCTCCTGCACATGCCGGGACTGGGGATGGAACCCACAACCTGAGGATGTGCCCTGACTGCGACGACACTCCAACCAACTGAGCCACACTGGCCAGGACAAGATGTCATGATTTTGATCTAAGGAAAATATTGGAAACTTCTCATTTGACTGGCTGGGGTCATGTTATTTGTGGGAGGGTGAGGCTCAAAAAGAGACAAAATTCTTAATTCCAGCCACAGGTGCCCAGGAGAAGTCACTGGGAAAATGAATCTTCCAGTGAAACTCAGTATCTCCTCATTTTGCTCCCAGAGGTGAAACCACTCTTGTATTAGGTGATCACTGGCTTCCACATTTCTCTCTTCTGGAGACACCAGGAATTCACAGTCTGACCTTAACATGCTTGAATCTGCTATTGTCCCTTCCCATCTCTACTAAGACACTTCACCCACCCCTGTCTGCCTGCCTGCCTGCCTGCCCTCCTTCATGATCTTTTCCATGTGTCCAAGTCTGACTTGTTCCTCTGGGCTCAGTTTACGTTTCTTCTTCCCTATGAAGAGGTAGAATCCATTCGATACTCTGTCCTGAAAGCCAGGCCCTGTGCAGAGCTTTAGGGATTCAGAGATACCACCACAAAGGACAGAACCTGACATCAGGGAGCTCACAGTCTGGTAAGGGAGATAGACAGTGAGAGAATTGGAGGACGGTGTGGTAAGTACCACAGTGGGATTGTGTGTAACCAGAGGAGGCTCAGAAGAGGGAGCTGCTAGTTGGGCCTGTAGGGTTAGAAAAGCTCTGGGGGGGTTGACACCTGAGCCAAGGTCTGAGCCTGAGAAAGGGTCTCCTCCTCCGTGAACTCTCCCTGCTTTGATTTCCCCATAGCACTTTCCTCCATGGACACCCGCCTTCACTGCCCTACACAGTGGGCACACCTGTCTCCAGCTAAACCAAAATGGAGATCTTGCCTTCATGGTCCCTGTGGCCTGAGTACAGGCCCTGGTACCTAATATGGGCTCAATACATATTTGTTGAATAAATGAATCCCAGAGACGGGTTTTCCTCCCCAAACAGTATCTGGAGTTTTCCTGAGCTAGCCTGAGGGATATGTTCCTTTCTAAGGCTTCAGATAGAATGGCCAAGTCAGTGGAATATCCCCCACTTGTCCTTTGCTCTTTTGCTCTTTGGCTCCCCAGTGTCCCTTGGTGCCTCCAAATGTGACCCACCAAGGTCTTCCTTTCAGAGAGCTCCAGGCTTCAGAATCTCTCCCTGAAGAAACTCCCCTTACTGGTTAAACTGTGGTGAACAGTGGACTATGCGCAGCTGTGGGAGCGGTGTGCCTTTTCATGTGAGCTTGATTTTGGAACCATGTGAATGTTTACCTGTAAAAAAAAAAAAAGAAAACTTAAATCTCGCACTAGCCGGTTGCTCAGTGGTTAGAGTGTCGCCCCATGGATGGAAGGGTCCTGGGTTCGATTCCAGCCAAGAGCATGTACCTGTGTTGCAGGCTTGATCCCTGGCCCTGGTTGGGACATGTGTGGGAGGCAACCAGTCGATGTGTCTCTCTCACATTGATGTCTGCCACCCTCTTTCTCTCACCCTTCCACTCTCTCAAAAGCAATGGATAAAATATCCTTAGGTGAGGCTAAAAAACAAAACAAAAAACTAAACACTGAAGAGTGTAAATGACTGATAAGTAATTCACTTTTCAATTTGAGCTTCAATAAATTATTTTTTGAATGAACACATGAATATTTCCCCATAGCATCTTTGGATCTTCATTTTAGTCCTTTGCTCTCTTTCTCCCTAGAGAAGGCGCTCTCGACACCGAGGGAGGGCCAGAGGCTGGAAACTGGAGAGATAAGAGCATAGGGTACTTGCAGCCCTTTCTCCCAAACTTGTCTGCCTCATGGATATCCCACCATGTGTAGGTTTTTTTGATTCAAAGTCTGTTCACTTCGATGGTGTCTATTCTCAGCCTCCCATGGGGAAGAGATGGAGCTGGTATTAGTATTTTACAGTTGGGAAACTGACTCAGACTTTATGTGTTCATGGTTAGTTGGTGTTGAAATTGGGAGAACCCAGGTTTCCAGGAAATTCCCAAACCATATCTTCCCTCTAACCCCCTTCCTGGGTCCAGATTCTTATGTCTAACTACCCACTAGATAGTTATACCAGGATGTGTCTCAGGGGCCTCATCCTCCTCGACCCAAACCTGCATCCTCCAATTTATATGTTCCCATCCCTACCCCTAAGCCTGACCTAAACATCTCCCAAATCTGTTACCAGCTGTCCAACTCTGCAGCCATCTCCTTACTCCAGGCTTCTAGCATCTCTCCCTCTTTTTAAAAATTATCTTTATTGTTGAAAGTATCACAGAAGTCTTCCTCCCCCCCCTTGACCCCCTCTACCCTGCACCTGTCCCCCAGCCATTCACTGTACTTTTGTCTGTGTCCATTGGTTATGCATATAAATTCTTTGGTTAAACTCCCCTTGCCCCCCACCCCAAGCATCTCTTTTGATTTTTGTTTTGTTTTGTTTTTTGTTTTAAAGAGAGAGAAATATTGATGTGAGACAGAAACATCAGTCCATATGCACCCTAACCAGGGATCAAACCTGCAACCTGGGTATGTACCCTGACTGGGAATAGAACCTGCAACCTGTCCATGTATGGGAAGACGCTCCAACCAATTGAGCCACACCATCCAGGGCTTCTAGCATCTCTTAACTGGATTATTGTAGCAGTCTTCAACCTTGATCCCATGCCAGTCGACCTGTGGCATTGCAGGCAAAGTCTTCATTCAAAGATGCAAAGCTCATATGTCATATTCTTGCTTAAAATCCTTTAATGGTTCCTAATTATCATTAAGATAAAAATCCAAACTCTTTATTGGGGCTTAGAGGGTCCTACAGGATCTGGTTCTACTGTTTTTGTTTTTTTTCACTTTCAGATAAAGCCATCTGGGTTTGGTGTTTTTTTTGTTATAAGTAGATTTTTAACTACCGATTCAATTTATTATAGTTATAGTTTATTCAGGTTTTTAATTTTCTCTTGTGTCTGTTTGGCAAATTATATTTTCTAGGAAACTATCCATTTCAAATTAATTGGCATAATACTGTTCCCAATATTATTTTTAAACTGCTTTTGTAACTAGTTATATGCATTTAAAAATTTATATTACTTATTCTTGCTTTTTTTGGTTTGGGTTTTAATATGTTCTTTTTCCAATTTCTTGAGGCAAATACTTAGCTTATTAATTGTCAGCCCATCTCCTGTAAATAGTATGGAACTTATTAATAAGTTTATAGTTTTCCCTTTATCTATGTCCTACAAGTTTTAATATCTATAATTTTCATTACCATATTCAGTTCTAAGCATTTTAAAATTCCCATCATATTTTTCTATAACCTATGAGTTTTAAGTGTTTTAAAATGCCCATATGTATTTTTTTTTAATCCTCACCTGAGGATATTTCTTCCATTGGTTTTCAGAGAGAGTGGAAGGTGGGGGAGAGAGAGAGAAATATCAATGTGAGAGAGACACATCAACTGGTTGCCTCCTGCATGCACCCTGACCGGGGCCAGGGATTGAGCCTGCAACCGAGGTATGTGCCCTTGGCCAGAATCGAACCCTGGACCCTTTAGTCTGCAGGCTGACCCTCTAACCACTAAGCAAAACTGGCTAGGGTGCCCATATGTATCATATTTATTTATTTTTATACACACACACACACACACATACATATATATATATATATATATTTGTGTGTGTGTGTGTGAATCACCACCATCTTAATTCTTTTTTTTCTATTGAGAGACTATTTTAATATAGTAATAGTTGAGTATATCTTGATTTTTATTTAAAGTAATTATTAAGGTAGCACATGATGTAGCCAGTGCTGGTTTTATTAATAAAATACATTTCTTTGGCTGGAATGGCTCAGTTGGTTGAGTGTCATCCTGTGCACCAAAAGGTTGCCAGTTCAATTCCTGGTCAGGGCACATACCTAGGTTGAGGGTTTGATTCCCAGTCGGCCACATGCTGAAGGCAATAGATTAATGTTTCTCTGTCTCTCTTAAGCATGTCCTTGGGTGAGAGTTAAAAAATAACTTCACTTTAAAATACTTTCCTTGCATAGATGCATGGATCATATATATAGTCTCTCCCTTACCTTTATTCTGATTCAACATTAATTTTACATTCTAAAAACAAAAAGACAATAAATAAATGAAAAAGTTTATGTTACATAAATATACAGCTTCTGAAACTGCACACTGTTTTCCAGTGAGGGTACTTTTGGATCCTAAGGGCAGGTGTAGCCTTCAGAAAGGCACTGAAGACCAAAGGGAAAGCTCCAGGAATTTCTTTTTCTCACCTCTGCTCTTTACTCCTCTCCCTGTGTTGCCTTTCACTCCTCAAATCACAGTGCAAATGGAATTTGGGTACTCTTTTGCCCTAATTGACTTGCATGCTCAAGAGACCAGCCCCAAATGACCTAGAACCTATTGGTTTATATTTTCACTGATAATTCGATTATTCCTACCTGTGAAAATGTCTACTTCCTCCTTGACCATCGTGGCCAAAGGGACAGGATGACCTAGGCATGATTAGAACATCTTTCTGGAAACATACCCTAATAGGGGTTTATGACCTCCAGATGTTGTGATAATTTTTTTCAATACATAATATTCCAAAAGCCCTATGTAAATAAGTAAGTATATGAACCTCACAGGTAAACCCCAAAAAGGTGTGTAAAACAACATAAACCAAACCACATCACAATGAAGTTGGAGCTGCTATCTGAAAAGAAGTGCCTTGCATGTCTTACTCCTCAAACCTTTGGAATGTTAGATCTGGGCAAAATAACCTTTGGACTGAGTCTAACCAACATTGTATTCCAGACAAATTTGTTAACAGAGGCACCATCTTAATCCTTGGGTTCCAAAAATCACCCAACCTGTACTGGACACTCCCTAGAACTTCTGTTCCCAGAAACACTCATTTTTGCCTTTGGACTTTGTACACTCTGTACCCTCTGCAACTCCTCCCCAGTGTTAACTCCTTCTTAACACTCAGGTCTCCTTTTTTTAAATTTTTTTTTTTTTTTTTTAAGTTAAAAACAAGCCTTTCCTCTGCAAGCCTGCCTTGAACTCCGAAATCTGGATTACATGGCCCTTCTGCTTCCCCAAGTGCTCTCACAGCAGCCTGTACTTAGCTTTATTGCTTTTTTTTTTTAAAATTTATCTTTATTGTTGAAAGAACTAAGCCTTATTCTTTTCTGTTTCCTTCACTAGAATGCAAACTCCTTGAAGACCTTGTTGATTGCCTGGCACATAGTAGGTGATTAGTAAAAAGTTATAGAATGAATAGTGACTCATACCCTTTCGTGTGCTGGTAAAAATTCCCATTCTAGAGTCACCAAGAACAATACCAGACTCCTTTCTTCACCTCAGTGATAATGGTATCCATGGAGTCTCTCTTCACGATTATGGTCCATCTGTGGATGATCACCCCACCCGGCCGCATGCCACCAGTTCCCTGGGAGGCCTATTCCTAGGGGCAGAGCTGGGACTAGGCTGCCACCTTCCCCTGCTTGACCAGTGAGCCCCTGCACTAAGCCTTCTTGCCAGTAGGTGGCACCTGAAGCCTGAGAGCTGAACACTGCCTGCTCCCTCCTTCCTTTTCTGAGCGGCTTCAGAGGATGCTCTGGTGGGGCTGGCTCTTGGGCCCATGCCGCTCAGTTCCTTCTTGCCTGTCTGGTAGCAGCCGTTGCCTGGACTTCTCCTCTGTCTTAGACTCTTAATTGGTTGAAGTGCATAGCTAGAGCTAAAACGAAGGGGGACACTAAAAGCTACTAAAATGATTTTTAAGAGCGTGCATGTTCTTAAGTCCGTTGCCCTGAGTGACTCTCTCCATATTCTTCCTGCTTGTCCTTGTGGATGATGCTGAGTCCAAGGTCAAGGAAGCCCAGCAGCCTGGGTACCCTGAGTCCTTCCCTCCCCAAAGCCTATGGGCTAGAACTGTTTTTTAAAAGAAATTAGAGAACAAAAGTAGAGAATGGCTGCGGGTGTGTGGGAGGAACGCACTGAGGCACTGCTAGTATCACTTTAACACTGTCAGAGTTATTTTTAAATGAGCTTTTACACTGTTTGATCGTGTTACTGCTTTGGGTCTGAGCTCTGTGGTGACAATCTCACAAGGATTACATAGAATTACAGCAGTGTTGTTGTGGATGGGCAAGTGATCCTTGGGAAACAAAGGAGGGGCTTCGAGTCATGTGCGAAGAGGGCCAAGGAGGGCTTCTGGAGGGGACAGTTTGAGCCTCTTGAAGGTGGAGGGGAAGGTCATTTAGGTAGAAAAAACAATTTGAATAAAAAGAGCAGCACTAGTCAGCCTTTTGTATTTCCAAATGCTTCTAGCCTACCCCCAAACTCTGCCTACCAGAATCCTCTCAGCTTACTCATGCTGCCTCGTTCAAGGACTTCCTTGAAGGACCCTGGCCTCTTCTGGGTTACTTGGCTTGTACCTCTCATCTGCACGTTTACCCTGATGTGCCAAAGTGCGGCCGCCCTGTCTTCTTGAGCACCTGGACCTCCTCCGCTTCTTCAGGTGCTCCTAGGAGCTAATGGAGTTCAGGTGGAATTGCATGTGCCTGTGATAGGTGCCCTTGCCCCTGGGTTCCAAGATGTTACAGGTGAGATCCTTGCCCTCTCCTGCTGTGCTCTGGCTTCCAGCTTCAGTGAACCCAGGCCACTCAGCAGATCTCTTCTCGTAGGGGAATAAATGTCCCATAGAGTGTGTGCATTGAACTTCTCTTCCAAGTGGAAACAAGGATCTGGGAAAGAGTGATTTTGGGATTCTGGGACAATTTGAAGAAAAGTTCACATTTTGCTGATGCCTCAGCCCTGGGGCAATGAGCAAGGCAAAGGCTACACTTGGGTATCAGGAATACATACCCCAAGAAAAGAAAGAGTGGAGGACAGATGAAGTAGATGAGTGGCAAACTCCTTTGAGAATCTAATCTCCCAGAAAGGATGTTAGAAGTAAGGTTGTTCAGTAGCCCTGGAGAAAATGCTGGGGTTGGTACTATCCTGGAGCCACAGGTGCAGACCTAGGCCTCTGCTCTTTTTGCCTGATAAGCACACCCTACCAACTTCCAGGCCTTGCAGGAGGCACTGGGTTTTTGGTGTGGTGAGTTCTGTTACACTGGACTCGAGACAATTACGCCAGGAGGCACTACCTGGAGGTTCTGGAAACTGCAGGAATTCTGGAGGAAAACGAGAGGCTTTGAGACCTGGAAGAAACCTTAGAGCCTACTGAGCTCAACCCTATCTGTCATTTTACAGTGGAGGAAACAGATGGGAAATTACTTGCTTCCTCAAGGCCACACTGAGTTAGTGGCAGAGTTGAGTCCATATAAAACACTGGTTGCTATGGTTATTAAAACCATTCCAGATGATTTCTCATATACTCCACCACCCCATCCTAGTTCCTTATTGTGGGGTATGAGTAATCAAGGACATGTATGTTTGCCCAGGATGAAGAGCTGTCCAAGCTATGCTGGGACAATGCCACTGTGGTAGGCAGTTAGGCAGACATGAGCAGAGCAAGGACTGCAGGCCAGGTACAGAAGGTCACGGGCAGAAAGCTCTGGGTGCCTAGCAACAGAAAAATCTGGGAAAACAAGGACCTCGCCCCCAGGGTAACCTTTCCTCCCCCAGCATATCGCTGGTCATGAGGTTTGGACCCTCCCCTGACTATTCCTCTCCTGGCTTGTTACTAGTCATGGGGGTTAGACTCCCTTTGAGGAGGAACGAACAAGGGGGCCAGAGAATAGCCCTTAAGCATTAAGTCCCCTGGACAATGAGGTTCTGACCCGCATCAAATACATCTAGGCCTCATTTGTGTTTCAGCTGCAGGCCTAGAAAAGCAGCAAAACCAGATAAGCAATGCCATGGCTGACCTCAGGACCAGCTGCACTGACTAATGACCCCTAGTACTGGCCAATCATCGGAGACCACGGTCCTGAAAGGACACACCTGGAAAGCGGATGTATATCCTATTGAGATCCCACCCTTAAAAGCCCTTAGGGTAGAGGACCCAGTTTCGGCTCTCTATGGAGCACGCTGCACCTTTCCCCACCCCCTTACTCCAGGCTCCTTTTCCTTACCTCTCTCCCCTAAGCTCAAAGGGCCTTTCTTTTGCCTTGTTTCCTGAGCCCACTTCTTCTGTGGCTCATTCCTTCTACCTCAGTGACTTTCTAAATAAACTTTCTCTTATAGTTAGAGTCTTGGCTCTGAATGCTTTCTCAGCTAGAACTTGGGTACTGAGTTTGCTGAATTGAGGTCTAACACCTGGTGCCGTTTTTGCCGCTGACACCACCAATAACCTCCAAATGCCCTCACCTCTTGTTTGTGCCTAAAGTGGCCTTTCAACAGGAAGAACCAGACTTTGGTGGAAAGAAAACAGGTCTGCCAGCGGGATAGCAAACCCAGTGGAAAAGTGAAATGAAGAGGGCCCCAGAGAATCCTAAAGTAAAGGAGACAACAGCCTTTGGGGGTTTATTGCCAACTGTTATAATTAAAGTGATATTTTACAAGTGTTCAAGACACAGGGCAAACGGGCTCTGAGCAGGCCTCAGCTTCAGAGGCACATTCCTGGAGGGAAATGGCACTTGCAGGGGGTATGAACTCGATCACTGCTACTCATTAAGCCCAGAGTTGCGGTGGAGTCTTCTTAGGGAGCCTGAGAGCAAAAGAAGGGAGTGGAGAGAGCCAGTAAACAGCTGCTTTAAACTCTACATCTTGCTCCATTCCCACGGTACACATCACCTTCCTGGAGCAGGCCTCAGAGCCACGCCGGGGACCGACAGACCCTTCCTCTGGCCCAGGCTTCCTGCCAGCTCAGGGCGGGCCAGTCATCCTCACTGTCCTTCATCACAGACTTCCTTTTGCCTGCCAGAGGTTTCCCAATTTGGAGCTTCAAAGCACTAGCAGGAGAAAAAGCAAGGAATGTTCTTGTTAATATAAATCCACAGCAAAAAGGAGTCGAGAACTGGGTGTTCCCCAGGGTTGGTGGGTAATCTTCATCCACAGGGTGCTAAAGTGCTGGTGCTGTTGGAGGTGCCAACAGTCTGAGTGTGTAGGACTTCCTCATGTTTTTGAGAACCTATGGGGACAGTCACTGGGCAGAATCAGAGCCCAGCAGAACACGGGACGGGAAGGATGGAGAGGGAAACTGGCTGAATTTGAAGTCATTCCTCAAAGGAAGGGTCACTGCTTCCAGAAGCAGCAGCGGGAAGGGCTGTGCCAAGGCTCCGCTCCAGCGGCAGGGTGGTGGGGTGGAGAAGGTGGCCCCTCTTGCTGTTCTGGGTTACTGTTTGGGCAAAGCGAAGTCCCAGGCAGTATCCTGTGCACATTTCCACATGGCCTGCATGAGGCGGGTGAAGCCCATGTCTTTGGGCTTCTCCAGGCCTCTCATCAGCCGTTGCTTCATGATGGAAACAAACTCTTTATTGCTCAGCTCCCCATTGCCTAGAGGAAGAGGCAAACACAGGATCAGCGGGGGCCTTGGAACAAAGACAGAAAATTCCGTTGTTCACACAATGTGGGGTGTAAGCCCCGCTCTCTCCCACCAAATTCAGTTCTCTTGACCTAAATGAACTGGCTTGCTCTGCATGTTTCCGGCTGCATGCAACTGGGACAGTTTAGTGTGACAAAAGTTAAATGAGAATATATTTTGTCAGGTCCTGTGCTAGGTGTTGTGGATAAAGAGGTAAGACTTTGTCCCCTGAAAATATTCCCAGGTTGTGGGAGAGACAAATGCGTTATCTCAACAGTGTGGTAAATGCCATAATGGGGTAAACAAAGGATGCTATTGGGGCGCAGAGGAAGGATGTCTAACCCGAGCTGGAGGTGGCACAGCTCCAATAAAGCCGTCCTGGAGCTGACTCTTAAGTTGAATCCCAGAGGATGAACAGGACCTGGCCAAATAAGGGGGAGTGAGATGGAAGGTGTTCCAGGCAGAGCCGGGAGCAGCGCTGCTGATGGACAACTAGAGTAGGTGCTGCTGGACCACAGAGCTGGGGGAGCATGGCCAGTAAACTAAAGAGGAGGCGGGAGACAGTTTCCGTTAAAGGGTTTGCACTTCACCTTCTAGGTGGTGGAGCGCCAGGAAAGGGCGGGAAGCAGGGGGTGAGGTGTAGTTAGATTCCCATTTGGATAGATTTCTTTGGCTGGATATATGGGGATGGGGCCAGAGAGTGGCACAAGTGGAGTATGGGAGCCAGTTGGGACACTGTTACAATAGTCCAGGTGAGAGATGAGGGCTTTTCACGGTGAAAATCAGAACTACAATCTGGCTTTGGATTGAGCCCATTTTCTCAAGGATTCCCATTCCACCCTCTCCTGTGACAGACTCTCAGGTCTGGAAAAGAACTTGGATAGCACCTCTCAAGTCACATGGAACAGTAATGACTGCAATAGAAAGCAGTCACCCTTTGACTAGATGCCCAGGACTAAATGTCTGCTGATTGAAAGAACGGCAGCCATTACTGGTGGTGACAAGGCAACAGGACACCAGCAAACAGACCTCTCTACTAATGGTCAGTCTGGGAAGAGAGTGGAAAGAGGGAATAAATGGTTTAATTTTGTAGAGAGTACCTGAAAACCTAAACTGGTCCGTGTTTTTTGGCTGAAGAGAGCATGGGCCGCCTCAGAGATAACTCACAGCAAGATTAAACAAACAAAACCATGTACTGAAGTCAGGAAAGTAGCCACCCTTGGGAGTGGAAGTGACCAGAAGGCAGCGCCAGGGGGCCTCTGTGGTCCAGGTAATGTGATGTTTCTGGATAATGGTGATTACACAGGTATGTTCAGTTTTAAAAAATTCATCAGTCTGTACACTTATGATATTTGCACTTTTCTGTATGTATATTATACTTCAATATAAAAAATTTCAAAGTAGCCTGGCTGGGCTGAAGCTATCAATAATATGGCTTACTAAGAATGTAATTAAAAGGACAAAAATGTCTAGACAAGATTCTTAATATTTTGTATATAAAAAGAACCTTTAGATGAAAAAATCTGATGCCATTTCATTCAAACTACTGTGGGATTTATTTCCTGCTTCCCTGAGGCTGGAGCCGACCAGTCTGGATGGCTGTTACCTCTGAACCAGGTGTATGACTGAGTGTCATCTGGGTGCATGTGTGACCTATGAGTGTAACTAAATTCTGTGCCGAACAAATCCTCTGTCCTCTGACACTGACCTAAGACCTTGCACTGGTAGAAATAACAATGGCTTTGCCCGGCTGGGAGTGGCTCAGTGGTGGTTTTATATTAGTTTTGGGGGTATGCATAGTGGTTAGACAATTACATAATTTATGAAGTGATCCCTCGATAATTCTAGTGCCCACCTGGCACTACACATAGTTATTACAATATTATTGACTGCATTCCCTGTGCTGCACAATACCTCCCCATGACTATTTTGTAATTACCAATTTGTAACAATAACAGCTTTCTAATTTAATATATACTTTCTTATTCTGTAGATTAAGGAAGTAAGCCCCGGAGGTGTTAAATGATTTTCTAAAGGTGATTCAAGTAGATATTGACAGAGCCTGCTTCTAAAACGCTAGAAAATCAAAAGTAATTTCCCAGGCCCTCCTAGGAGAACAGAACTGTGAGGGTGGCTGCCTTTATTCCCATATTCACAGACCAGCTCTAAGATACTGGCTTCAAAAATTATAAAAATAAATGTTTTTTCAAAAAACTAAAACCACCTAAATGTGATTAGAGTAAGAATATCTGGGGATGGGCCCTGGCCAGTGTGGCTGTCAGCTGGAGCCTTGTCCATACATGAAAAGGTGGGGGTTTGATCCCAGGTCAACGCCTGTGTGAGGCAACCGGTCAATGTTTGCTTCCCACACTGATGTTTCTGTTTCTCTCTCTCTTCCTCTCTCTAAAACAAAAATCATAAAAAAAAGTCAGGGGAACATTAACCTCTCTACAGCAGTGCTCTTCCTCAGAACCTCTCCTATGAAGGAAATGCTTGTTCAGTCTGTGCTATTGAGGCACCTGCGGTTACTGAGCACTTAAAATGTGGCTAAAGGGACCAAAGAACTGAGTTTTAAAGTGTATTTAATTTTAATTTATTTTAATTTAAATAGCCACATGAAACTAGTGGTATCACACTGGATGGGGCAGCCTAGCAAACAAGCCACCGCTACCCGAGGGCGGGCCATTTCCTTGTCCTAGTTGTGGGGCTGCCTTTCATGCAGACCTCAGTTGTGGGTGCAGGTGGCAGATTTAAATAACTCGAGCTTAACTTAATAACAAGTACCTTAAGTTAATAAACACCTGTTATGTGCAAAGTACTATCGGAGGTCCTATGTGGGGGTGGGGGGGTTGGCCAAAGGTGAAGAGGACTTGTAACTACTCTTTAAAAAGCTCACAATTTAGTAGGGAAGTTGGGCCAGACAGAGTGTAACGTGCAGTAATGTGGACAAACTGAACCAAGTTAAGGAAGGACAGACCCAGAGTGACACATCATGCTGGGCCCAGCCGGAAGGTTCCCTGCGGGCAGCAGCTTCTGAGCTGCTCCTTGAACTCCATTCGCCTCGCTCCGGGGAAGATGAGCGAGGAGCCCTGACGGTGGGCAGGCAGTGGGGCGACAGGGCACAGAGGCAGGCAGGCAGCACAGCGTGGCCTCCAATCCTGGTTGTGCCACCCACTGCTACCGTTGCGACCCCGAGTCCCAGCTTCTGATCTGTAAATGTGGTTAAGAACAACTCCGGGGCCGGAGGACTAGGTGAGCCGCTCGGCAGTGAGCACTGGAAAGCGTGGACATGGGCATCAGTGTCACGGCAGCCCGCAGGGCTGGGAGACGGCGCGAGAGCGGAGCAGGGCCTCTGGAGGGCTCGCTAGGAGCGGGCGCCCACCCGGCCGCTGCCCGCGGGATGCCCGGGCGGAGTGTGACCGAGGAGGCGGGCCCTGGGAGGTGCAGACGGCGCGGCGCCTGCTTCCCAGGCACATCCAGGCCCTTGAGGGCTCCCAATCTACTAAGCAGCAAGCTGGGGCCCATATTCTTGTTCCTATTTTTTTAAGCTTTTATATTTGAGTTTATTTAACTTTTAAAACACTGCCATAGTTGAATTGTTTCCATTTTTAAGGTCCTTATGGTCAGGCATTAATTTAGACCTAGAAGCAATTTGGAATTACGGAAAGAAATGGAAAACACGAGTCGGGCCCCGGCTGCATTTCTCAGATCTGACGCTGAGGGCCGCGCGCCGACGCGGGGAGCGGGCAGGCTGGGGGGCGGGCCGCTGCCCGCAGCTGCCTGCGGGGCGCCACCGAGAGGGCCGCCGCCAGCGCAGCAGGCTGGGTTTCCCGCCTGACTCGGGGCCCCGCTCACCGTCGCAGTCGAAGAGCGCGAACACCACGTCGCACACGTGGTCCGACAGTTCCACTTTCGCCACGGTCCTGGCCACCTGCTGCATGGTCGCTGAGGAAGAAGGAAAGACGCGGAATCAGCGCAGCGCACGCGCTTGCCTTCTGCTTTCTCCACACGGTGGTGGTGCGCGGAGGGATAAAACTGCTCAGTCACAATGAAGAGTTTTCAACTGTATTTAAGTCATATTTAAGAAAAGGGTATTTTGGTTTTTAATCCCTAACCCACTGGAAAGAACATGAAAACCAAAAGTAAGGGAACCCCCAGGCAGCAAAAGGAGCAGGGGGCGGGAGCAGGAGGCGCCTCTCAGGACAACGAGGCTTCGCCCTTCGCCCTTCGGTTGCGGTTGCTGACGGGCAGCGAAGCCCCTGCAGGGCCCAGGGACAGCTCCTTGCCCCTCCCCCTACCTGCGCCCCACCAGCCTGTCCTTCTAACTCTGCCCCTTGGGGTGAGCAGCAGGCCTCCCCCTCCCCACCGTCTCCCTAGTTCAGGATGCAGGCTTTTTTGTCTGTCTCTTCCCGACCTCAGCAGAAAATCTCTTCTCTCTTGCCATTTTCTCATTTTCTGACATTTACTGTTAAACACTAGCAATCATGTGAGAAGTGGGTCCTCACGCAAAATAAGCCAGGAAGGACTAGGCGATTTCCACTGCCTTTCCTCCCGTTTACCGTGATCTACCTACATCTATAAATTTTATATATACACACGTAACAGCTCAACTGATGTTTCTTTTTCAGATTTAACCCATTAGAATTAATAATTATTCGGAGTGTGTATACATTTTTTGGGACACCCTGTATATAAAATTACAAATTATGCTATTGCTTCTAGACACACTCTTAAGAGGTACAACTCGGAGGAGACAGAAGGATTAATTTCTACCCAGAAGCAATGAGAACTTAAACTGGAGTCAGTATGCCTTTCTGCTTACTTAATTCCTGTAACTTCAGTTCTTTCTTGTCATTTATTCTACATTTGCTCTTTCGCTTCACCTGTCACCTCCATTTATTCAGTGCCCCCAAGGTTAGCGATATAAATACCAGAACCATGCAGAGGCGCAAGGCGATGCAGGAGGGAAACTGGGCTTGAAGTCACAGACCTGAGCTCCAGTCCTGGCTCCACCACCAACATTCAGTGTGAACCTGAAGGAGTGGCTTGATCTCTTTAGATTTAATTTGATTTAAATTTCTCATTCAAGATAATTGCTGAAGTGGTTTAGTGGTGCAGAAAACAGTGTATTGGTGTTTTCTAGAATCTGGGGGTGGGGGTGGGGGTATACAGAAATAGCTGAGGATCTTGTATGGCAAAGGGTAGAGGAAAGGTAATACTGGCCGCAAGCTGGGCTGCGCCTTAGTGTTCAAAGACTCTGGCTTGAGGGGCGCGAGGCTGCTCAGGAGGGTGGGAAGATCCAGTTCCCTTTTCCCAAAGCTTTGGGTTACTGTTCACAGTGCCCTTCCTCCCAGGGGTGAGTTAGGGTGAAGGAGGAATCAATATCCCCTGGAAATAAAAGACTTAAGCAGAAAATACTATTGTGGTGGGTGTTCATGAGATGTGGTTAACTGCTGAAAGGGGAGCTGGGGCACCTACACGACGATAGAAGTTCCAGGGTTTAGAAACGTGGCCTCGTAGGTCTAGACACTTGATTTTCTCAGCTGGCCCAGGAAGAACTGATTCCTGGTAACTAAACTGCCCAGGGAAGGAGCAGAAATCAGAAGGGCATTTACAAGAACAGTAATGAGAATAGTAACTATTTAGAGAACTAAAATGGCAACAGCTGGTTATTATACCTCTCAGTTGGAAAATATACTAAGGAAACAAAATTCATTTCAGAAGACTGCTCACTGAAAGCTGAATCGGATCAGAGGACACTGGATGCTCTCAAGCTGTGATCGCCCACAGAACTGACCTCGGTGGCTACAGAAATGTGTTCTGAGAGGTAGATCAAAACTTCTGTATTTGTGTATTAGATAAACATGTATGCTTTTTGTTAACTGTTCCTTTGTTCCACATTTCACGTCAACCTCACACTTGCCTTAACCGATAAGGATCCTCTTTTTCTCTTGCCCAGTTCTTCCCTCGCTCAGGACAGAGCGCCTACTGCCAATTCCTCTTGACGTTCCGAGTGCCCCTCCTCCCCACGAAGATGGGCCCTTTCCTCTAAATAAACCATTAACTAAAACAATATCCAAGGGTGTCAGCAAGAGCTCTTGAGAACTGTTAGTGGAAACTTACAAAAGTAGTATTAAGTGGTTGTGGAACAGGGACCTCTGGAGGCCACCAGCAGGAATGCCTCACTACACATGCCACATTGTGACAGAAGTTACAGATAATTTCCATCTCGTGTGGAGGGCTCCAACACCATTTGTACTACAGGAGGAAAAACCAGGGCTGCTAAGTCATCGTAACTCAAACCACTGTAGCCGAGTGGGGGTGCCCTTCCGCAATCCAAGACCCCGGGCCCCTAGGATATGAGTCAGAGCAGAGGCGGAAACAAACATTTAACGAGCTGGGGAGCTGGCAAGCCGGGAGTGCTCGGGACAAGTGGGATGACAGCAGATCACAAGCCAAGTGCTCGACAGCTGGTCCTGAGAGTTGGCTCATTCATATTTGCTTCCACATCCCTGAATCAATCACTAAGTTATAATTAAATCACAGTAAGCAGAACTCCCCTCCTCCCCCCTGCAGATGTCGACTTCCCCATGCAGACCAGTTGTTGGTACTGGAATTTGACTGATGGCTGAAATTCTAGTTTCTAATCCGAAAGATGTCTACATGGAGCGTGGAATCACCCTGGAGAAGACCTAGGCTCCCCAGGCCTATGTAATCTTTTTGTACAACTCTGGTCCAGCTGCCTGAATAATAGATGGACATGAGATGGGGAAGAATCTGAAGCAGCGGGCTCGGTTGGCTCAAAACTATGGTGCCATCTGGTCTTTTGAAGAGTCCAAGCAGAATGTGAGTTGTGCCAGGTTCCCAATTTACTCTCTGGCATGGCCCATGACTGGACAATTCAACAGCAGAGGGGAACACATGCTGAGTTTGTGTGACTATAATGTCAGAAGTTATAATACATAAAATTATCTATTTATCACACTAGCCAAACAGAAGAAAGGAGAGTTCTGACATGACAAGGGCCCAAACATCCACATGGAATCACAGAATCTTAGACCTGGAAGAGATCTCAGAGGAAATGTGAAATCCAGAGAAGTTAAAGTACTTGCCCAGGGTCACAAAGCTAGCTGGTAGCAGCTGGGTCTAGAGTCTAGGTCTCCTGACGTCCAGCCCACTGATCTTTTCCCTATACACACTGCGTCCACTTGATCCCTTATGTGAACAATACTATTCTCCTCAGTGACTATCACCCTAAACAAGAGAAAGAGCTCAGATGAAAGAAAAGCCAAACTGGGGAATACTCAGTGCTAGTGAGGAGAAGGAACAGCTTGGGGTTGTGAGGAGCCAGCATTACAGTTTGACCACAGATCTATACAGTGAAGACATAAGCATTCCCTTGTAACTTACTGACAATTTCAGGGACAATTTAAAAGGTTTATTAAACTGCAACCCAGCGAAAAGCATATGACATAAAGGCGGCCCTGGGAGCTTTTCCGCACAGCTGCCTCCGATGCAGCTCCGGACAGCATGGCCCAGTTAGGAGCTGCCTGTCTCCTCGCAGTGCAAAGGTGTTTGGAAAGGTGACATGCCAAGTTGGGCTGGCAGTCGCTGGCTGTGTGGCCATGTGATTTTCCCTGCCTTCCCGGACTGCAGTGGGGAGAGTCAAAGCTGGCTTGTGACTGCCAAGGTTACATGAGGGGAGACATTGCTGCTTCAGCGGGGAAGCCTTGTGATGCGGGTGCCTCAGTGTCTTCAGTCCATCCCTAGATGGCTTCTGGGGGAGGTGCGGGGCCGGGGAAGGATTTTCACGTAAAGGGTACTTTTTTTAATCTTCTTCCAAGATACTCTGGCTAACACAACACACACATTTCAACCTGATCTAGGGGTGGGGTAGAGGCAGCATTTAGGAGAACTAGCGATTTAAGAAGCCAAGGGCAATACAGTGTACTAATAATGACAATTATAACAATTTCTGTCTGCACGGTGCGTCGGAGCCACAGGCAGGTTGACCCCCTCTGTGTGCTCAGGTCTGCCAGAGCTGATGGTGTCCTGGCGCCTGAATACTGTACATGCCACGGAGGAAGCCTGCAGTCATGTTCTGACCCTCAGAACATCATCCCTGTGACACGATGCTTCAATGGCTTACATGCTTAATCTAGTACAAACTGACTTACAGTAAGGCTTGCTGCCATCATCCAGTATTGTATCTGGCTTCACTAAAAAGCCTCATTACATTTTGTCAACAAAGGGCAAATATTTCCACCAGCACCATTAGGTGGTCAGTGATTCCAGCTGACACCAAGATCAAGCGGGCAATCACAGTTTAGTGGGGAAATCATATGCACCATTAAGACTGAGAAGTACACAGGAGAAATGTCAGACATACTAACAGACACGTCTGAGTCACAGTGGGATGGTCTGTATTGGGTAGGAGGTACATTTGGGATCTGAATTCTAAGGACTAAAGAGACAGACTGCTCCAGGGGTAGCAGGTGATGTGGGGTGGGGACGGGGGATGGGCTTGAATACAGTCCTGAAAGCCGGAAGGGAGGTAAGGCCTGGCTAGAGCCCGAACAGGAGGTGCTCGAGGCAGGGTGGGGGTGGGGAGAGGGGACACGGGCCATCGGAATAGATTTTAGAGGGCTGGTCAAGTCTTCTTGCAAGGAAATTTTCGTAACAAAGCTAGGTCTTGTTTGGAGATCAATTTACCATATTAACTTGTTTTCCCTCTTAGACTCTTTAAAATTTCATTCTTTTAATTGAAAAAAGTTATTTTTCATTAGTTAATACATTCCCGTTTCAAAATTCAAACGGTACAAAGGGATTAAAGTCTTCCCACCTTACACTCCAGTTGTCACCTGGTCATCCAGAGGCAACCAGTATCTCCAGTTTCCCCAGAAATAGCTTATGAATATAAAATAGAAATAATTCCATACCAGTTCACAAACAGTTCCTTTTTAGCAGCTGCAAAGTATTTCACTGACAGGGAATATCATTATTTATTTTACCGATTCCTATTTTATTCTAACCTCCATCTTTGGGAGGAAGGACCTTCCCCCCCTTTACAAGATTACTTCCTTCGTGGTCCACAGCTGTCAGCTTCAACACTGTCTGACTCTCCGACAGCCAAAGTGAGAACTGACATATTTGCTGAAGTTATATGAAGGCTAAATACTCTTCCCATTCCTAAGTGTCTCATGAAAGCTTCAGAAGCTTTGAAGGGTAGTAAACCTTGAAGTCCCCAAAGAAGCAGTGCTTGCAATAAATACTAACTCACTGCACTTCCCCAGCAGCTGTAATTCCTCTCTGATCATTTTCTCTGTAGGATGTGATGTTGGCGCTTTTGTCCCTGCTTATCTAGTTATGTGGATGTTTTGACAGCTACCCCACCCTCACCCTCCTCCCTCTCCCACTGGCAATCACGAATCCCTAAAGCAGCTCGCTCTCTCCTAGGTCACTCATAACGTTTTACTAAAACACAATATATTCAGAGCAATGTAGTTAAGTCAGAATAAATCTTTAGAATTGCTCAGTGACTTTAAATCTGGGGAAATAAACCAGGTCTCTACCGAGAAAGTGCCTCATGAAGTAAACATTTCTTTCAGAATTTGAGCTTCCCCATCTACATCATGAATAATTTTACTTTAAAAATGGATGACTTCGTCTTAAATGAATGGAATCCTGGCCAACACTCCTCTTCACATGTAAATGTTTTTACAAGATGAAATGTTGAACTGAAGCACTGGGGTTTGCCTCCCACAACTAAAAGAACTGATAAAGTGGGAACTCTGTCCCCCATAACCTCTTCCCCACACACCCTTGTGACATTCCTGCCTCCTGCCTTCATGCTGTGGCTGCCTGGGGGGTGCTCTCCCACATTCTTACTGTGAATCTCCCCTATTTCTGCCCTCACACATAAGCACTGAGTCCCCTATGCCATTTCCTGGGTCCGTCTAGCAGGAGGTGCCCCGTACCAAAGAGAACAGTGGTATGAAGTCAGGGAGCCTGTCTCCAGCCTATGTTGCATCATATTAGCTGCGAACTGAGCAAGTCATTTCCTTCACATGCAAATGAAGAGGTTAAGAACGATAAAGGGTTTATGATTTCTAAGCTCCATTCCGGCCTTACATTTCATGACTGCCATGTTGTTATTTTTAGATAATATGGCTTAAATCAGTTAAAATGTCCATATCTTGAGAAGTCCTCAAAGAAAATTTAAAGGTGGGAATTTCTGGAATTATGGCTGGTGTGGTGGGCAGAACTCTGAGATGGTCCCCAACATTTCCCCCTCTGGTAGACACATCCTGTACTCCCTCCTCTCCCTGAGTGTGGGCAGAACCTGTGAATAGATGGGATGCTCCTGTGATTTAGGTTACTTTATATGGAGAAGGTAATGGGAGATCACCCCCATGATTGTGATTATATACATAAGAATCTACCTCAGCACACTAGGGAAAGAGATTCTCCTGCTGGCTTTGAAGAAGTGAGTTGCCATGTTGTGAGAGGGCTACATGGCAAAGAACCATGGTGGCCTTCTGAGAGTGATCCCTAGTCTACAGTCAGCAAGAAAAAGGGAACCTCAGTCCTACAACTGAAAGGAACTAAGTTCTGCCAAGAACCCAAATGCACTTGGAAGGGGACCCTAAACTCCAGGTGATGCAGCCATTCTGACACCTTGATTTCGGCCTTGTTAAGACTCAGCAGAGAACCCAGCTATGCTGTGCCCAGACTTTGACTTATAGAAACTGAGATAATAAATAGGTGTTGTTTTAAGCTGCTAAATTTGTAGTAATCTGTTATGCAGCAAGAAAGCTAAGTGGGGAAGGTATTTATGGTTGGTTATGTCCTTTGGAGTTTCCTCAAAGCATACTTTATATATAGCTGTGCTCATTTTAGGTACACTTTATAGAATTGTCACTCTTCTGCAACTACTAAACCAAACTCCATTAATTAGATCTTATAGAGGAACTAACCAAGGTCTAATTAAGTTTTAAATTTCTGAAAAAGAACATAAATTAAAACTTCCATCCTTCTTTTGGGAATTCAACAGCTTTGCTCTGATTTCAAGTGTATCTGATAATTACGTTACTTCATCTTCACACAGATTTGGATATAACTTTAGGGTATAACATGTCCCTTAAAACATTACTGCATTCCATAAAAAGCTGATTTAGTTAAGAGTCATAGAATTTCAAATGTGGAAGAACCCTTGGAGATATTTAATATAACTCTAACCTAAGGGTCAGAGAAGTTGTGACTTGCTCTTGGTGTCAAAAAAATTAATGACATGGGAAGGTATCATGGTCCTCACCCTAGGCCTTTACTTTAGAGCATTTCACCATCTTTCCAGGATCCGATCATATTTATAATTAATTCACTCATTTATTCAACATTAACTGCAAAGCTACTGTACCTGCAGAACTGTTCTAGGTCAGAGTAGAATACAAAGATGTGGAACACGTGGTTCATGTCCTCGAGCTTACAGTCTAGTAGAAAACCCCCCCTGAATGCTGAGGATGTTAGAGATACTACAGGGGTTAGAGAGTCCTGGGAACAGAGGACTTAAATGATGATGTCTCCTGAAAGCAATGACTCCAAGAGTTTTGTAAAAAGTTAATTCCTTATTTTATTTTTTGTTACTTATTCTTTTAAAAACATTTTTTACTTATTGATTTTAGAGAGAGAAAGGAAGGGGGAGAGAGAGACACTGATTTGCTGCTCCACTTATTTACCATCACTGGTTGATTCCTGTACGTGCCCTGACCGGGGTGGAACCCACAACCCTGGTGTATCGGGACGACGCTCCAACCAACGGAGCTCACCGGCCAGGGCTCCAAGAATTTTTGGATGAATGATGAAACTGAGAAAAAGCTAAAAGCTCCAATGCTCCTCATTAATAAGTACACAGCTTATAACTTCTGAAATCATTCGAATCTCGAAAGTGAATGAAAAGAACAGAAGATGCTACTACTTCCTAAGAGAACAAAAGTAAGCCTCATCAGCTCTTAGGGTAATTTTTAATTTTTTAAATCCCTTTTTGCAGAGTTTTCATATTGGGATAGGCCGCGCCCAGCCTGCTGGCTCTTTAACAAGATAAGCAAGCAGAGGAAAGGGCGTGAAGCTGGTGAGTAGCAGGTACTCAAACTCACGTTTGAGTTTAAACCCAAATTTTACACATAGAAATTTCTTGCATATAGTTAACGCTCAATAAATGCTAGATGTCAGACAGTATTTAAAAGCGTATCAAATCCTTGCCACACCACTGAGCAGAGGTGTGAAGACCCTGATGGCCGGAGCTGCGTAGCTGCTATCTGTACGTTTCAATGTGGAGAAAATGACAGCTCTGTATGTACACACACCGTTTCCTGTTCTGCAGTGTCTTTTAAAGGGATATCAACTTCCCGAGCTACGTGACCTTATTTAAGTTACTTTGGGATCTTGTGTACTAATTTCTTCACTGCAGAGTAGTATGTTCAGAAAGGCGAAGAACACAATGTGCCTACAGAGGCGTTCCCATGCGGAATGAGAAGGTAGACTAGACAACGGCCCCAAGAGTCTGGGTCAGTAAGATGTGCAGTACAGATGTCAGAAAGTCTGCAGAACCTGGTCCTCAACAGGAGACAACTGTCGGGGGGAAAATGTCACATATTTTATATTCAAGAGAAGGGCACTAGCTCTAAAATATCAGTCTCCCCCAAGAATGGTCAACTCTTAGCCAAAGGGAACTGGGAATAAACAGCCTAGAACCTGTCTTCCTTCCCTTTCCCCTTCCCTCTGAGAGAAAGAGGGACAGGGAGAGGGGAAGGGAGGGGAAGAGGGGGAGGGGGAGGGAGGGAGCGGTGAGGGTCGAGGGGGAGGGAGGGAGAGAGGGATGTGAGAGACACAGAGAGAGAGGGATACACTGATCACCTGCTTCTCTCACGTACCCTGGGGATGGAACCTGCAACCTAGGCATGTGCCCTGACTGGGCACCGAACCTGTGACCTTCTGCTGCACAGGACTACGCCCCAACCAACTGAGCCACACTGGCCAGGGCAAGAGCCTGTCTTTCTTAAACTACTAAGAAGCATGGTTCAAAATGGCAAACCTGCGTAGCCTCCTGGATTGTATTTCAGCAAAGATTTTCAAACTCCAGCAGCATTTCGGGATCTACTGAGAGGCAACATGATGTGGAAAGAATATGGACTTTGGGATAAAAGAGACCTGAGCCTGAATCCTGGCTCTCCCACTGCTTAGCTGGGTGACCACGAGCAAGCTGCTTCATTTTATATTCCCTCATCCCTAAAACGGGATAATACTTCTCAGGTTTTAAGGATTAAGAAAGAGAATGTGCATAAAGCCCTCGGTGTTATGCCTGGCATACAGAGGCTTCTAGGAAGTGATAGCTGCTATTAGTGTTCAGATGTGTGACGGCCTCACTTTCCTCCAAAGGGCAAAGCTCCAGGACGCCGAGGGCGCAGGAGAGGGTGGCAGCTTGTCTGTCAAAGATGATTGTTCAGAATACAAAAGTTTTTGTGTGCTAGAAACGACTCCATCACTGATTTCTGACTCCCCCCAAAACCCAATAGGGACCTAAATAACAAAAGACTGAGATGCTTGACTCATTTAAAATTATTAGACTCAAAGAACTTGAAAACCACAAAGGTTCTTAGAGGTCATCTGAGCCACTTCAGAGAATAAGGAACCTGAGATCATTTGATGGTGTGACTGGTACTTCAGAAAAAGTACGTGGGGTTGCAGAGAGCATCCTGTGGGAGTTATGCCACAGGTGTACTATTTATTCTCTTGGCTTGTCTGACCATAAGGCAAACTGTATACATATAATGACTATAAAGAATTAAGGCCAGCCTGGCCGGGCGTGGCTCAGCGGTTGAGCATCGACCCAGGATCCAGGCAATCGGGGTTCGATTCCCGGTCAGGGCACATGCCCGGGTTGCTCAATCCCCAGTTGGGGGCGTGCAGGAGGCAGCCGATCAATGACTCTCTCATTGATGTTTCTGTCTCTCTCTCCCTCTCCTTTCCTCTCTCTGAGATCAATAAAGATATATTAAAAAAAAAGTAAAGAATTAAAGCCAAACCACGTCACGAATTACGATTTTCAATCTCAGCAGGCCTGTGCTGGGCCAGGAGGACTAGAGGCCCTATTTGTGTAACTCTTTTCCTGTATTGTAGTTCCAAGTCTATGGAGGACACACTGGACATACGAGTTTGCCAAATCTATAACAGCATGACCTTTATAATGGGGGCTTTATCACACCTGGAAACCTTTCATTCTCTTGGCAGAGATGATGATGCTCCAAGTTACACAGGCCACAACTCATTCTAGAGCTCCAACTCAAATAATTTCCACCGCAGGATGCCACTGGGAAAGGAGTCATGTTCAATTTTCTATTACTTTCTTCAGAAAACTAGGTAAATCATTCAGACAGCCCCCAAGAAGGTATATATCTAATTTTATGCTTAGTGTGTACACAAATAAGCAGCAGAACCAATTTCTCTTAAGTGCTAAACAAGAGACAACCTATAGTGGAAACACAGTGTTCCATGGAGAAGGTTCTTTCTTCAAATGGTCGTAATTCAACAAGGGCCTCTTGCTCTTGCCTGAGAGTTGTCATTCTCTCCTGGCCCATGCGGAACTAAAGAGCGAGCCTCAAGGAAATCTGGCATTTTGTTCTGGAGGGACTGCATCTCGCTGTAATATGGCAAATCCGCAGCTGCTGGCTGCCCGGGTTCTCAAACTATTCTGAGGAACATCACCTCTGTAGGTTGTTAAAAGACATTTAGGGCGAATCAAGTTTGGGAACTACATCGCTTCCTTGGAGCTTAATAATGCACATTAGCATATTAAGAAGTTGGCAGAGGTAGTGCTGCAGGAAGAAATTCTGTATAACCTGGCATTTTCCAAACTTATTTGAACCACGGAACACTTTTTTTTTAAACCTGCAGAACCATTAACATATTGCAGTGTACAGTGTTCTTCACGATGCTGTCTGGGAAATTCTATGCTGAATTATGTCTATTTGCAAGCTCCAAAACAGCCAAGGAAGAAACAGTGCCAGGGCCACTACAAAGGTGCCAATTTCTGAAGGTCCTAACCTTTTGGGGAAAAAATAAAGACAGCTGAGACTGAGAGCAGAAGGCAGACAAAAGTACTCCTGTCCCTAACCCTGGCCCCCCGCCCCCAGTATGGGTCTGAGGCTCCACTTTTAATCTCATCCAAAGGGCACTTGACCAGCTTGTATACCGATCTTTCTCCCCTCACAGACTGCGAGCGCCCGCAGGGCAGCACTGTGTGCCCAGCTGCTATGACACAGTGCTTGTACCGCTGGCCGAATTAATGGATGAACCGCACTAAATCTAGTTTATTGACATTTATGAAACATTCACCACGTGGCAGGCACAAGGTTAATACCCTATGATGTGGGTATTATTGCCCTGATTTTAAAAACATAGAAACTAAATTCAGAAGTTGCCCAAAGCTACTCAGCTAGTAAATGATGGAGCCAAGGTTCAAATCCGGACAATATGACTTCAGAACCTGGGTTCTTAACCAATGTACTTTTCTCCCTCTCTTGTAAGATTCATTGCAGCAGCAAAATTCCATGATTCGGTGGAGGAAGAATTTGTATAGGACTCAAACCAATGGGAAAATCACTAGCAGGACAGTCAGGGTCAGGAGGGTTTAAAAGCAAAGGGGAGAAGGCGAGGAGAGCCTGCGAAAGACAGCACATCTGGCGGAGTGAAGGGACTTGGAAAGGAGAGCGGAACATGCGCTAGAGGCCTCTCTGAGGAATGACATTTGAATTGAGACCTGAAAGATAAATAGAAATTACCAGGTAAAGAGTATAATTAGGTTTCTAAAAAAAAGTTTTTAAACAGACAATACAAATATTCTCACAGTAAATTAAATTCACTTTTTTTGTTTTTATTTTTGCCTTTCTTTGTGGACTGCGTATGAGTGAGACTTAGTTCTTGGTTGCTATGGTGGGTTAAAGGGTGGCCGCCCAAAAGATATGTCCACATCTCAGCGCCTGGAACTTGTGAGCGTGACTGTTTGGAAGAAGGGTCCTTGCAGATGTAATCAAGGTAAGGATCTTGAGATGAGATCTGGGCTAAGAATTACCCAGTTGGGACCTAAATCCAATGACAAGAGTCCTTATAAGCGACATAAAGGACATATAGGGAGAAGGGGGGGAGGCCATGTGAAGCCAGAAGCAGTGACGGGAGTTATGCAGCCACGAGCCAAGGAACGACTAGAGCCACCGAAGCTGAAAGAGGCAAAGGAGGAATCTTCCTTAGAGCCTTGAGAGGGAGCACGGCCCTGCCAATACCTTGATATTGAATTTGCGGCCTTTAGAGCTATGAAAGAATAAATTCCTGTTGTTTTAAATCAGCAAGTTTGTGTAATTTGTCACAGTAGCCCTAGGAAATGAATACACTTGGCTTCTCCCTGTTACTGAGCATGAAGCTGGACCGGCTTCCCCTAGACAGCTATCATTTTACACTCGGAATCCAAAGTTATACAGAGAAAGGAAGCTGAGAAGTCAAAATGAATGTTGAACACCCTTCTGGGTACCAGCTGTGACTGCAGGGTCTGTACCACGGCCTCTGTCACCACGGGTACTGGGCATGGGCGACATGGACACTGAACATCCCAGGGAACGGCCTGGCATTACTAGAAAACAACACTTTGTCTTTTTTTATTAATCACCTGGTTGCACTTTCCTTTGCCACCACTACACTGAGTCATTCTATTTTGGATATCCCATAAGTTTAACACGGACAGTGAGTCATCCCATATAACTGTTCTTTAAAGCAATTCTATTGTCTTTAGTTGGGCTTTCCAAACAAAGATATGCACATATAAAGAGGAGCTTATTAATTTTATTTATTATAATTTTTAAAATGTTACATTTTTTTTAATTGACTTTAGGGGCAGAGGAAGGGAGAGGGAGAGACAGAAACATCGATGAGAAAGAAACATCCATCAGTTGCCTCCTGCACGTCCCCCACTGGGGATCAAGCCTGCAACCTGGGCATGTGCCCTGACTGGGCATTAAACTTGTGACCTCTTGGTTCATGGGACGACACTCAACCAACTGAGCCACACTGGCCAGGCTTATTACTTTTATTTTTACAATAAGTGATGACTTAAAGTTTGATATCTTTGGATCTGCAGATACTATCAAATTTGTTTTGTGAAATAGAGCAATATAACCAAAGCTATTCTGGAGAAATGATCCTGCGGTGCTCCACACACATACATAACCTCCATATCATCACTGATTTTTCCTAAGGATTCTACAAAGGTCAGAGGTGGTATTACTTTAAACAAGTAAACTATTTTTTTTATATTTTAATGAGGTATTTTAGTCTTAATAGGCTGTTGTAAGATATATTTAATTACATTGATAAAACAGTGAAAAACTACACCCAAAGCTACACTGCAGCCTTGCTTATATCAACAATGGGAAAATGTAATTGTCTAAAAGAGAGCAACTGTTACACTATGATGCATCATGACTAGGGTAGCAAGCTATTATGCTCTTTGAAATTATGTTTTGGAGATGGCTTTTTTTTAAAAAGATACATAATAAAACACTTGGTGTATACATACTGATGTAAATAAAGATGTACATGTAGAGGTATGAATACATATGACAGAAATATGTTATGGCTGAAACTTGGCTATAACTGAAAGGTTAATTCTTTACCCAAATTAAAAAAGGAGTAGGTGAAAACTTTCCCAGGTTCTCTAAAGTAGCTGGTTGCGGAAGTGGTTACATTGCATATTCTATATAAATTGGGTCTACCATTCAGACCCCTCCTTAAAGAAAAGGCATAAGGAATTAAAGAGTTTTGCTCCCTGCTCTGCCTCCTAGACAGCAGAGAGAGTATGCCTATGACTTTGTATACATACATGTGATGAAAACTGAGTGAAGAGATTCTGGACTGAAAACATAACCTCGTATTTTCTCCGTATCTTAAGCTAATTTTAAAGTGGAAGCAAACTGCCTCCCTGAAGTCATGGTTTTTTCATTACTTGACCATAAAACACCTCAAAATCCTGAATTATTTGCCCACTTCAGAGTTAAAACAGGAAAATCAACTTGGAAAAGTTTCTTCCTCTGTTCTACGCTGATAATAGGAAGCTAGTTTATGGGAAACCCCCCCAAAAATCTAAAAGACCTCGCTGAATGAACAGATAATAGTCCTCACATCCTGACTGCCTCTCCGCGACCAACTCTCAGGCCCATAAACTGGACCCCCGCAATCACGGTGCAAATTAGCGAGAGCATCAGCTTTTTTAAAAGTCGTATAGATTAAGAAAATGAAATAAAAGGCATCCCATTTGGAAAGAAAGAAGTTAAAATAATCTCTATTTGAAGATGGCATAATTTCATATTAGAAAACCTTATGGAATCCACCGAACAGTGTAAACCTCAGTCAGTGCTTCAGAAATCACAGGGCAGAACACAAAAGGGAAATACAGGCATGCTCACACACCCCAAATGAAGGGAAGTCATTGCTAGCAGATCTGTACCACAAGGAATGATAAAGGAAGTTCTTCAGGCTGATTTTAGGGAAAGTGAGCCCAGATAAAATTTAGATATTCAGGAATAAATGTAAAGATGGAAAAGATGAGTAAACAATGAATATGGGTAAGTACAAAAGATTACTTTTTCTCTTAATTTCTTAAAGATACAACTGTTGAAAGTTGAAATTCTAACATTGTACTACAGGGATTATAACATACACAGATGAAATATAAATGACAATACAGTATAAAGGATGGAGTGCTGGTAAACGAAACTATAGGACTGTAAGGTTCTTATGTGTCACTGGAAGTGGTACAGTATTAACTTTAACTAAATCATGAAAAGTTGTAATCTCCAGAGAAACCGCTAATGTAAAAACTGCAAAGCAACATAGCTAAAAGGCCACTGGAGACCCAACGATATGTCTCGAAGAGATGCACCTTAAAGACACAGGAGGCTGAACAAAAGGACAGAAAAGACACCACGGCCAACAACAAGCACGAAAGCAGCTGCAGTGTTACATCAACACCGGGCAAAACAGGTTTCAAAAAAGGCTTATTACTGAAGATGAAGGGGGGACGTTCCTTAAGGATACAAGGGCCGATCCATCAGAAGAGCATTATAATCCTTTTTTGCTTTGTTTTGTTAATCTTCACCAAGGATGTTTTTTCCATTGATTTCTTTTTTAGAAAGAGCAGAGGGAAGGGAGGGGCAGAGAGGGGGAGAGAGAAACATTGATGTGAGAGAGACACATTGATGGGTTGTCTCCCAGGACTGAGGTAGGTGCCCTTGGCTGGAATCGAACCCGGGACCCTTCAGTCTGTGGGCCGACGCTCTAACCACTGAGCTAAGCTGACTAGGGCAAAAATCAATTGTATTTTAATAGCAGCAGCAAAAAATTAGAAAACAAAAATTTCATTTATAATAGCATCAAAAACATAAAATATTTATAATAAACTTTAAAAAATATGTGCAAGACCTGTATACTTAAAAAACTACTGAGAGATGGATTTAATTGACATTTACAGATCATTTCACCCCAAAGCTGCAGGATAGGCATTCTCCTCAAGTGCCCATGGGACAGTCTCAAAGACAGACCACATGTTAGGACACAAAACAAGTATCTACAAGTTCAAGAACATTGAAATCATATCAAGCATCATCTTGGCCATTTACACATGGAATACTACGCAGCTATAAAAACGAAGGATACCCTACCCTTTGGGACAGTATGGATGAACCTGGAGAGTCTTATGCTAAGTGAAATAAGCCAGTCAGAGAAAGACAAGTATCACATGATCTCACTCATATGTGGAATCTAATGAACAAAATAAACTGATGAACAAAATAGATCCAGAGACAGAAGCATGGAACAGACTGAGGGATCTCAGAGGGAAGGCAGGGGTGGGAGGGTGAGAGAATAGCCTAAGAATTTATAGGAATATATGCATAACCCCTGCACACAGACAATAGTGTAGTGATGGCCTGGAGGAGGGGTGCACGGTGGAGGGATCAATGGGGGAAGAAAGGGGACATCTGTAATACTTTCAACAATAAAGATAAATTAAACAAAAACAAAAACAAAAAACCACTGCTGAGAGAAATCCAAGAAAACCTAAAGAAAGCGACAAGCTGATCCTAATATTTGTATAGAAATACGAGGGACCTAAAACATCCAGAGCAGTCTTGGAGAAGAAGAGTCAGGTTGGGAGAATTTATAACCTCTTCTACTTCAAGACTTTCTGTAAAGCTGCAGTAACCAAGACAGTGACCATGGGCATGAAGAAAGACATGGAAAAATGGAACGGAATAGAGAGCTAAGAAATAGATCTACACTTAAAAGATTATTTGATTTCTTTATAAAGGTCCCAGGGCAAACCAATGGAAGGCCTTTTCAACAAATAATGCTGGTACAACTGGATATCCATATTTAAAAAAAATCTTGACTTCAACTTCACACAATATATAGAAATCAGAGGTGGATCATATATAAAATATAAGAGCTAAAACACTAATGCTTCTAGGAGAAAAATACAGGAGAGTATCTTCATAGTTTGGTGGTAAAGGTTTATTAGGACCAGAAAGTAATAACCAAAAAATTAAATTGGGTGAATTACACTTTATCAAAATAAAAAAATCCACGTCTGTCAATCAAAAGACACCATTCAGAAAATGAATAGGCAAGCTACAGGCTAGAAAAATATTCACAAAATATATATCTGACACAGGACTTGTATCTAGGATATATCAAGATCTTCCATAATTCAATAGTAAGACAAGCAACCCTAAAACTGGGCAAAAGATTTGAACAGACACTTCACCAAAAAAGATATATGAATACTAGCCCAAAAAGCTGCTCAACAGCGGAAGCTGTCAGGGAAATACAAATTAAAACACAGTGAGACACCTTTATACACACTCCAGAATTGCTTAAATTAAAAAAGACTGTTGTTAACCAATTGTTAATAAGAACATGGAACTACTTAAATTGCTGCCATTGCTGGTGAGAGTGTAAAAGATACAGTGTGAAAAAAAGTCTGACAGTTTTTTATAAAGAAATACTCACCTTCCCCTGGACCCAGCAATTCATTCCATAGGTATTTATCCAAGAGAAGTGAAAATACATGTCCTCAAAAAAACTAACCGAAGACTGTTCATAACAGCTTTATTAAAGATGGGCAGTAACTGGAAATAGCCAATGTGTCCAACAGAAGATGAATTGTGGAGTAGTCATAAAATGGATTACTATTCATAAAAAGGAACAAACTACTGTACATGCAACAATATGAATGGATCTCAAAAATAGGCTGAGAAAAACATTATAAAGAGTGTACGCTGTATAATCCCATTTTTATGAGGCTCTAGAACAAACAAAATTAAACTATGGTGGAGAAATACACAGAATTAAGATTGTCCCTTGGTGGGTGGAGCAGAAGCTGACTATGAAGGGGAACAAGGTAACTTTAAACAAACATTGAACTTGAGTTAGTGCTTATGGTGAAGTATTAGGAGCTAATGCACTTCAGTCTGTAACTTACTTTGCATCAAAAAATAAAAGGTTGATAGAGGGATAAAGATATGCATAGATATACTATCAGGGAAACATAGCAAAATGTTAATTGAGCCATATATATGAAAGTTCTTTGAATAATTATTTCAGCTGTTCTAAATGTTTGAAATTTTTCGTAATAAAATGCTGGGGGAAAATTGTGTTTTCAGCTCCTCAGCTCTCTCACATTGCCTGTACAAACTGGAACTGAATTTGTATGAAGTAAGCCAATAGGAGGCGCTATTTTCAGAGTCATAATTTTATCTTTAAAAAACCCCAACAGACTTCAATACAAGAAATAAACCAAGCCCATTCCTTCTCACCAAAGAATGAATTAAAATGCAGAGTGATTTTAGCTTCACATTATATATGTAATGACTCTGGCTCCAATGGAGTTTAGAAGTTTCATGCACTTTGCCTCAGCTTAGATGTCTATTTCCAAAGCTAATCATTTAAAGATGTGCATCTGCCTTGACTATAGTTTATTTTTAATGTAACTCTACGCCACCCCACTTTCAATGAATTTATTGGGGTGACAGTGGTTAACAAAATTATAACAGGTTTCAGGTGCACAATTCCACAACACATCATCTGTACTCTGTGTGTTCACCCCAAGTCAAGTCTCCTTCCATCACCATTTATCCCTCCTACATTGCCTTGACTATAGTGTTTAGCAAAAGAAAACATATTTGCTGAGCTTGGCCTCTTAAGGTGAAACTCAAGGATCATGCAATGAAAACAAACCAAACCGAACTGAAAAACAATGTCAGGGAAATCATATGACAGACAGTTAATGGGGGATAGTCACCTAATAGATTATAGACAGATTCAATGCTTATACCTTCAGGAAAAAACTTTTGGGTTTCATTACCTTTATCAAGAGATGCCCCAGCCATATGGTAAAAGCTCAGTGCAGTGTCCACATCATTAATATTCTTTAGGAAAGTAAAGAAGTTCTCAACTTCCTGAAATGTCAGACCCTGAAAGAAGAGAGACAGCAGAGTAAGACAGGAACTTCTGACAAAAAGCTGCATAAATGCAGAAAACTAGGCTGTTATTATGTCTATCAATCAGGAATTTATGCTATGTCTAGAACAGAGATTGAATAAATTAGTCGTGGAATGTCAAATTTGTACACAACAGGGGAACAAAACTCTAGAATTTTACCTTGAGAAAGGCAAGCTGGCTAATTGCTGTCCTCTCACACGTAAAAAATATGTATGACATAAAGTTGGTACAGTGGTGGCTGGATATCTTTAATGAAAATATTTCTAACTATGCCTTCCAATTAGTCACAATTATCTATTTTGACATTTCCTAAATGAGCTGTAGCCACTTGTTCTGTCATATACTTTAACAAGTAAGACCAGAGTTAGGACTTCTGCTTAAATAATCTACTCACAGGCCAACTAAGCTTTTTGAAGCTTAAGCTAATTAAAGAATCACCAAAGTCAGTGATATACATGGGAAAGGTTTCAGAATGTAGCAGAACCCAAGGCCTTGGGAAGCTGTTCATTATCACAATTTAAGAGCTATTGATAAAGCAATTTGCCACTTAATTTTAATCTGATGAAATCCTGTGAATAAAGAAATTCTTTTCAGCCCAGCCGGGTGTGGCTCAGCGGTTGAGCGTCGACCTAGGATCCAGGTGATCGGGGTTCGATTCCCCGTCAGGGCACATGCCTGGGTTGCGGGCTCGATCAATGACTCTCTCGTCGTTGATGTTTCTATCTCTCCCTCTCCCTCTCCTTTCCTCTCTCTGAAATCAATAAAGATACATTTTAAAAAAAGAAAAAAAAAAGAAATTCTTTTCAAAGGCTAGTCAAAGGTTTGCTGACCTCAAATTTTAGTTTCTATGAAGGCTCGAGAGAGCATAGTTACATAAATAGGGGCTACAGGGAACTCCCTTACAGGGAGGAAGGTTGTCCTATTTGCCTACTTCCCACTTCTCACACATCATGCTGCGATGGAAATGAATACAATTTCTAAGAAGTAAATAACACTGCAGACACACTGAGGTTAATGCCTTTTAATGAAAAATCAGGCCCTTAATGGATTGCGATGCTGACTGGTTCCCACTTAGTGATGCTGCTCTTCCAATTTCCATTTCTACTAACTACAGAGCCCAGGAGTCCACAATGGGAACTCAGTAATAAGGAAACCTCAAGAGAGACTATAGTACTTTCCTGGCATTCTCCAAACTGGGTCAGTGGTGCCTTTCTTATTTTATCAATCAAACGAAGAGCTAAAATACTGCACGTATAATTACATCACACGATCTTTTATAGTTTATTCCCCAAGAATTAAAGAAATTAAACTTTTTCTTGTGCAATATGATGACTATATAGAAAGGCACAGGCCTGGCCGGGTGGCTCAGGTTGTTGAGTGTCCCATGCACTGAAAGGTCGCTGGTTTGTTTCCCGGTCAGGGCACACACCCACATAGGGGGTTCGATCCCCAGTTGAGGTGCATGCAGGAGGCAACCGATGGATGTTTCTCTTTCACATCAATGTTTCTCTCTCTCTTCCTCTCTCTCTCAAATCAATAAACATATCATCAGGTGAGGATTAAAAGAAATTTTTAAAAATGTAACATTTTGTCTTTTATTATATAGGTAAAATAAAAAATATTTATTGAGCACTTACTAACCATTGAGCACTATGCCAGAAATAGTGAGGGAAATAAAACTGCATTGGCTTGGTTCTATAGGGCTTAAAATTTAGATTGATCTCCTCAGAGAAGAGATCATGCCAGTCATGAAATTTTTATTTTTTATTGATTTTAGAGAGAGGCAGGGGGAAGGGGGAGAGAGAGAGGAAGAAAGAGAGAGAAACATCGATTTGTTGTTCCACTTACCCACTCATTGGCTGACTCTTGTATATGCCCAGACTGGGATTGAACCTACAACCTTGGTATATCGGGACGATGCTCTTATTAACTGAGCTACCCATCCAGGGCTGCATGAAATTCTTATTTCTTGGTAACTGTCCCAGTAAAAACTCAGAGAGTTATTAGAATAAAACTGTAATGTGAGGTTTGTGGATGGAAAGTGAAAGGATATGCTTTCTCAGGTTGAGCTGTTCAGGTTAGAAGCCCATAATTTAGGCACAATCTATTGGCAGGGGACTTAAACTACAGTCATGGTGGTCAAAAGGAAATATCCTCTTAGGCTTGGCATCAAAGGAATTTTCTTGCCTAGCTGGGGGGAAGTGGAAGAAGGAAGTTATTTTATTCTGTGATGGATGTGAGAGAGAAACATTGATTGGCTGCCTCCTGCACGCACCCCTACTGGGGACCAAGCCCGGGCATGTGAGCTGACTGGGAGCTGAACTGGCGACCCTGCGGTGCATGGAACGGCGCTCAGGCAGCTGAGCCACACTGGCCAGGGGGATTTGCTAAAATATCAAAGTTTGCAGCTTCTGCCCTCTTGAGCATAGAAAACTACCACTATGAATGAAATTTATGAAATCTCAGGGAACTCTGACTTTCTTTTAGTGAGGAGAAGACAACAACTTAGAGGTTTGGCCTGGAAGAATTCACAGGAAAAAGAATAGTGAGGGGAACAGGAAAAATCTAGTAGAGGACAGGGATTAACCTTTAAAACAAGCTCAAACAAAACATGTTCTCTCATAAAAAGAAAAGAAAACTGTTAAATAAGAAACATGGTGGTTACTCAGGGCATGAACACAGGAAATTTCCCAGGAACGGCAGGCTCCCCAATTCTTCAGGCCATTACCCAGGGACAAGAGAGCCAGCGCCACTCCAGAGCAGTGGCTCACAAGCCCAATTTCACATCAGAATCACCTGGAAGCCTTTTAGGAAACACTGATGCCTGGACCCACCCACTGAGCTTCTGATTTAATTAGTCTGAAGAGGGCTCCAACAGCTACATTTCTGAAAAGTTCCCCAAGTGACCCTACTGGGCAACCAGCCTGCTTTAGGGGAAGAGTGCGGTCAGGAGAAACAGAGCTTTGCCATGGGAAGGACAAGGTCTGGAATAGGAAGTGCTGGATTTCAGTCCGGACTCTGGGTGGGTCATCAATGTCTCTTTATGTCTCTATATTTTCCAACGCAACATGAGATCTAACAAGGCTGTTAGAAACACAGAAAAAGAAAAATGCCTGTGAGGCACTGCATGGTCACTAAGTATTCTATAGGTATTTATTTAATACACCACTAGGACTTTCAATCTTGTAGGTCTGGTTGGATATTTTGTACAGAACCCCACAAATAAAGTGTTTAACATGAGCCAAATGAAAACTTACATTTTCATGCTAACAATTAATCCAAAGTGAAATAAAGAAGCAATTAGAAAAGATGGTGATTCCCCTCTAATGGGAAACGGTCCTAGAGAGATGGACTGGTAACTACAGGAGCAAAGGTCCTTCATTCACTCTCATTTTACCTAATTACTATGTTCACAAACTATTTAACCAACATGAGAGGACAATCAATCTCATTCTCCTTGCTAAAGCAGGCCAGAAATTCTGGGCCAGAAGTAATTCAGTACCCCAGATTTTCATCATCTGACAAATTTGTCCTTTTACTTCAAAGCTCTTTTGAAAGGTCTTCAGGTCCTAAATTAACTCCTGCCAAAGCTAAAATACTCTATTCCTTCAAGGGAGATGTCTCCAACATCCAATTTATTGCTCTTAAATATAAATTCATAATAAAACATGAATTAGCCTATCATGATAGATAATTATTTTAAGGTCAAATCAATGTCTGAGCCAAACTTTAAAAATAAGTCTGGTTGCCCGGCTGGTGTGGCTCAGCGGTTGAGCGTTGACCTAGGATGCAGGAGATCGTGGTTTGATTCCTGGTCAGGGCACATGCCGGGTTGCAGGCTTGATCCCCAGTGGGGGATGTGCAGGAAGCACCCGATCAATGACCCTCTCATCATTGATGTTTCTATCTCTCTCTCCCTCTCCCTTCTTCTCTCTGAAATCAATGAAGACATATTTAAAAAAAATCTGGTTAAAAGAAAGGAGTGTTTCCTAATGCAAACACTATGCTTCCAGCATCAGCACTAAAAAATCCACCTAAACATTTGCAATCTATTTTCTGAAATTATAATTTCCAACAGATCTGAGCTGGTACTGGGTAGTGTATAAGTATTGTTCTCTTGTCACTTTCCATTAATAACAAGGCTTTCCCTCACAGCCAAGGGAACACCTGCTCTAGGGACAGGCTGGACTGAATTCAGAGAAGCTGACACTTTCTCTCAGAGCTCAGCCTGCCCTCAGTTGCAGTTCACAGCCTGGTTCTGAGGTCCTTTCAGCTTCCTGACATCCAAGACAAGGAGGAAAAAGTCTGGGTGATAAGAATTGCTTTCCACCCAACTTGGGGCAATGCTATTCATGCAAGATTTCCTGCACAAAGACCAATAGCTAAGGAAACAGACAAGTACAGTACTAGCAATCCTATTTCTTATTTTCAGTTATTGAATCTTTAAAGCCACAGAGCCCTTATAATGCACATGTAGGACAAGCTTCTCAATTCGTGAGGCCAATAAGGTTAAACAATTTGTCTAATGTCCAAGGAAACCTCTGAGGCAGGACTTGAATCCAAGTCTTCTAGCTCCATGTCTCCCATACCACACTAACTTGGCAATCTCCCATGGGACATTTTTGGTGCCAGGTCACTTTCCTGATCATGGCCAAATTGGTAATCATTGTCCAGTGGAAAGAGTATTGGGCTGAGAATGAGATGATATGGCTTTGGTGGCATTGCTCTGTGTGTGTGCGTGCACGTGTGTATGTCTGAGATCTTTAAGAGGTCTGGCCTCCTAATTAATTTCTGCTTCATTGTGTCCTTCCTACTCCCTGGCAAACTCCCAGATGCTGACTCAGTTCTACCATCTGCCTCTTCTTGCACCAGGTGTAGCCAGTGTCGAAAGGCATTAGAGTAGGGTTGATTAGTGCCACTACAAATCCATGGCCTCCAATCTCAATGCTGCTCAAAAGATGCTCAATCATTTCTTCCTGAATTCTCAACCTTAGTATCAGTCTTTCTGCTTCTATGCTCACTCCCTTCCAAAATATTTTTCATAAAGTAGCCAGAGTCATCTCTTTAAATATATGTACAACCATACCATTTCACTGCTCACAACCCTTTAATAGCTTCCCACTCCACTGTGAATAAAATCCAAACTCATTCCCTGCCTACAAGGTCCTGCATGTCCTGGCCCTCACGTCCCCCTCTGACCTCGTCGCTGTCCATTCTCCTTGCTAGTATGTTCCAATCTCAACAGTCCTCTTCGGTTCCTCACACATGCCACATTTCTTTCCTTCCTGTTATGGAATGAATGTTTGTGTCCCCCTCAAAACTTATACACTGAAGTCCTACCCCCTAGTGGTTTTATTAGGAGAGAGGGCTCTAAGTAAATAATTAAGGTTAAATAAGGTCCTAGGGGTGGGAGCCCTGGTCTGATACGATTAGTGTTCTTATAAGAAGACACATCAGAGAGCCAGTGTGGGCACTCTCCCTCCTCCTTGCCTCTCTGTGCAGACGCCAAGGAAAGGCCATGTGAGGACACAGCAGGAGGACAGAGTCTACAGGCCAGGGAGAGCCCTCATTACAAACCTAATTTGCCAGTATCTTGATCATGGACTTCTAGCCTCCAGAACTGTGAGAAAAATTAATTTCTGTTGTTTAAGCCACCTAGCCTGTGGTATTTTGTTGCAGCAGCCCAGGCAGACTTACATAGCTCGTGAGGGTTTCCAACATGTGCTGTTTCCCTTCTGGGGCTCCCGCCCTCTTCCTTTCCTCCTCCTCTCTCTGCTTCCTTACTTCTCGTTTAATACGCCCTCCATCGGGCCACTCTAATGAAACAGCTCTCCACAGGTCACCAACGACTACTGTTTAACCAAAACCACCTTACATTACTGGATGTTTACCATCTCACATTGCTGGGCCATCTCCGTCACATGCAACGCTGTAGACCTCAGTTCCTGAATCCTCTACTTCCTTGGCTTCTATTTCACTACTTTCTCCAGGTATTTCTCTAAATATGTTTCAAGATTTCCTTCCCCAGGTGCTTAAATGTTAGTGCGCCACTGGACTTTGCCTTGGGCCACAGTTCTTTGCTATATTATGCTCTCCCTGGGTAATCTAAGTCATTCCCCTTGTTTTACTTCTTACTGGGTGTTGACGATTCCCAAATCTATCTTATCCCCTAAAATACTTAAATATCCAAATGCCTGCTACTTGGATGGCCACAGGCATCTTAAACTCAAGATATCTACAACGGAACTCTTTACCTTCCCTATAAACCAGCCTCTCTTTTTAAATTCTCAGTCTTAGTTCATGGTGTCACCCTTTGCCCAACTAGGAAAACTAGAACCATTCTGGGCTCCCCGCTCCTCCTCTTCCACTGCTCATTTTTTCAGGTACCAGAGATGAATTAGTTGTAATCTTTGGGTGATGCCATGGTATTTTCCATGGTTTGGTTCTTTTCCTTCCCCTGGGCAACGATACTTACCTTTCCCTCTTTGAAGTGCTTCTTGAGCTGCTTCTGCATGGCCATCAGCTTCTTGGACTGCACCCCGCTGTAGGCGAGCAGCATGCCCCCAAACTGCCTCTCAGTAATTCTCCCGTCCACAGGGTCATTGCGTTCAAACTGAGAGGGAAGCAGAAAGAGTGTTCTTGGGGTCAAATGGAAAGTATTTTGACATGGAATGTGGGGTGATCAACTGTGTTGGATGGCAGAAAATAGTTGATGGCCAGGACTGTATTTCTGAACTACAATTCTCACTGAGGTTTGAAAAAATTAATCAGAAAGAGAAGATGTGGGCCCTTCTCCAGCTCTGCCACTAAATGTTTATGTAATCAGGAGCGTAACCCAAATACTTTGGGCCTCAATTTCCTCATAGATAAAGCATAGCTGCAGTAACATCTCATATACCTTACAGATCAGGAGCGTCTTTGCAGGGATCAAAACAATGTTAAAACTCCATTCTAATTCATGAGTAATATTATTGGTAATAAGTAATCTTTGGGCCATCTATATCCCTGCTACTCAGAGAACACATAAAATCTATTATATGTTTAATCAATTATACATATATAAAGTCATATCAGTTCTTCAGTCTGTACTTAATATTGTTATATACTCAGGCCTTTAAGGATTTCAGGTTTTCCCCCAATGGTAATGAAATGCTAGGACATCAGTAGAACTTGAAAAAAACGTAGAGTATAGAATATCTTAATTAGACATGCTTACCATAAAGCTACTGAAAAATCATTAAATATATTTAAATATGCAGATGAAAAGGTTAAGTATAAAGGACCTCTAGCTAATCTTAGTAATATTAGAAAATTAAGATTTTAATATAAAAATGGAGATCAGAAAGTCATCTCAATGCCAGCTGTAGTGTTAATAATACTTATAAATGCATAGATAATAAACTGGACCCAGAAACAAATTAGAAAGCACAATGATTTGAAGATGGTAAAATTTCCCCATGGTTTTACTGGAAAATAACAGTTACCAGGAAACTTTCAGATTTCTATGTGGTGAGACATGATTCTGTTCTCCTAAGAGGGGTATGTATACACAGACATAAGACATTGCTAGTAAGGTCATATCAACAAACATTTCCTGTCTACTAGTTGTCTAGCACTGTGTTAGTCTTGCAGGGTACAGGAAAGATGATTTAGTTTCTGTCCTTAGGGACTTCACCATCTAGTAGGGAGATAAGACTTACACATGAGACACAAAATAAGGAAGTATGTAGTCAAGAGTGAAATTCTCTTTCGATTCTCATTTCCTCAGTTAGCTTGTAAGTTGTTTCCTCACTGGTGAGACTGTCAGTGAGCAATACACAAGAACTGCATTTTAACAACAGCAGCCATTTACTAAGTATCTACTATGGGCCAGGTTCTTCACCCGTATGTTTTTTCACTTAGTCACTATAACAACTCTAAGGAGTAGATACTATCAGCTCCATTTTACAGATGAGAAAACTGAGGCAACATGAAATTACATGTGGCAGAGCTGGGATGCTAACTCAGCTCTGTCTGGAACCAAGGACTGTATCTCAGTATCACACTGTTTCATCCTTCTAAGCAGTGGCACATATTCATCCTATAGAACAGCACTATGTTGTTTTGGAAAGACTGACACTGCCATGGGGCTTAGTCATATTTAAAGTGAGAGGCAAAACAATTTCCAAAGAGATCAACACCATCAATATCAAGTGAAAGCCTCTTTTTTAACTCAGCCACTCAGTATTTTAAGTTTGTCATACCATCACTTCTGCAGAGCTGATTAACTTCTGACAACACCAGAAGTTTTCAGGATTCAGTTTAAGTTTGATTTATAATTCAATTTACCACCTTGAAACAAAATGGAGGCCTGAACATTTCTGTGCTAACGGGCATACGTTGTGCAATGTTTGAATCAGGTATCAGTGAAATGTGATACTTGGGCACAAGCTGGAGAGGCACAGTTCTTCTATGGGCTTCTTTAAGGCAAGTGGAACAAGGCTGTGGTTCTGCTCTCCAGGCCAGGCTTCAACAATTGAGGGCACTCATTTCAACCTTATCTGGGAGATGTCACAGCTGAGGAGAAATCTCATATATTTGAATTAGATGCGTTTTAAGCTTTATCCCACAAGACAGATTCAAGGTTGAAATGTTTCTTGTTTATAACATTGGCAGCAGCAGCAGCAGCAGTAGCAGCTTGCTCAAGGCTTATGAAAGGCCCGTATTCGTCTGTTCTCCATAGGGGCATAAAGTCTCACCTGTTATGTTTCAAAGACAGAAAAGATAATTTGCAGTGGAGACCCCCATGTAATAATGCCATACTCAAGTTAGCTTTTTTACTAATGTTCACTGAAAACTGAGACTTGTCTTTTTCTATTAGAGTTAGTTGTTATTATTTGGATGTGGTTGGAACCTGAAAGGGCTTAAAGACTATAAACTTCAGCCCTGGTCAGTTAGCTCAGTTGGTTAGAGCATCGTCCCCATACGCCAAGGTTGTGGGTTTGATCTCTGGTCAGGACACATACAGGAACCAACCAATGGATGCATAAATGAGTGGGACAACAAATCGATGTTTCTCTCTCTCACTTTCTCCTCACTTAAAAAAGACTATAAAATTCAGCTCCTTATAGTATGGCTCACTTCAAAGTTTACTACCTCCTCTGTAATTTGATTTTGGGCAACACCTCCCCTTTTAGGACTTTAGGCTCTTTTGAGGCAAGGCTGCCTTATTTCTGAGGTCTTAAACATGGCTGGAGGAGGCAGGGGAGAACTCTTTCTCTCCTGATTTGAACTAACGTGCTATTCATTCAACATTTGTTAACTGAAGACCTACTACACTAAGGCCAGGCAGATTCAAGGGTAGTTTCTCAAAGGCCTTCATTAGGGCTAAATTTTCAAGGGCAACAGCTAGGCATCATGTGGCCCTAGAGGCGGAGGGTGTATCTTAAGCCTACACAATCCTGTGGGTGTATTCCTGGAGCACCATATGCATGTAATCCCCACGGTCTTGAGAGGGTCTTTGGGAAAAGACAAAGGTTATTACAAAATTACCACAATGTAGAAAGCTTCTAATTATACATTTGGAAGCTGTTCAAATGACTGGCTTGTATTTTGCATAGTCAAACACTGATAAAGCCTCTTTATGTTCCACTTCGACGACAATGAAAGATTCCATTCTATCTGACACTAGGGCACAAACACTCCCGGTTCTAGAGCACCACTAACCACTGCATGGCTTTTCTGTGTCTAAGAGGAGAAACCCAGCATTTTCTCTCCTGCAGCCCTGCTGCTTTCTCAGATGGATACAAGCTGCTGTCTCTCTGTCGTTCCCCAGGGGACTGCAGGGCAGGCACAGGGGGCCAAAGAGGAGCCAAAAAACTGCCCGCAAGATTTTTCCTGGCCTTCTGTCCGAGCTTTGCCTCTTGCTCCCACCCCCACCCCTTGTTGAGAGAAGAAACAGCCTTTTGGGAGGACAGATGGTCTGCATCTATCTAGATCAGCGTTTTTCAACGGGTGTGCTGAAAGAATGTTTAAAACATGCAGTACCTGACTAGCCAGGGGCTCTGACCTCTTTTCCCATAGAGAGTCACCCAAAACAATGACAGCAGCCAACAACAATAGCCATCCGGTGCGAATGAATCAAAGTTACACCTATTTTTTGGTTAGATTGGCAAAACATAATTTTTGGTGCACCGCAGAGTTTTAGTAATTAGTTTGTGTGCCATGAGATGGAAAAAGTAGAACATGGCTGACCTAGTGAAATGATTTAAGGAAGATGGGAGGCCAGGAAGTGGAGAAAACATGAATTATGGGCAAAGGCCAACACGAGATTAGAAAAATAGTAAAAGGAAAAAGAAATCAGTGTCTGCAAGTGGGTCTTGATTTATTAAAGACTTTTGAGGTTAATACATTCCAACAAATGTAAATTTTGGGGGAGACTTTGTCTATCCCCCGGAGTAAATCCTGCCCTCTTACAAGCATTTCAGAATAATAATTTTCCTGACAGGCTTTTTCTAGTTTCTGAACTGTGCAATTCAAGTAACACATAGTAACCTCAAGCCTGAGATTACAGGTGCTGAATACATCTTTACTTTTCAACCTGACAGTATTTGGCTTTTGAGATCTTAACCATGCCGCTGCTGCTATTACCAGGAGTCTCAGAGCAACCTCTGTTCTGTCCATCAAAAAGAAAAACGATTACAGGCAAAGTTCTCTACACAAGCCCATCCAGTGAGCATGACATACACACCATCGTTTGAATATGAAGATATGTCTTCAATGGGCAGGGGACGTCGGAGAGCACCAGGCCAAATTGCATGGAGCCTGAATTTTCTTGATCTCTAAATAAATGATGTATCTTTACTGTCAACACTAAAAAGGTTGTCTTTTGGCTGGCTGATGAGCCAAGGAAAAAGGCTCGTAATTTGGAATTGAGAAAGCATGGTTCAGTGTCTTCACTTTGGGACAAAACGATCCATTAGAGTCTGGGACCATAAGACTATAGGTGACCAAACTAAGCTGCCAGACTTTTCTACTTCAAATCCAAGGACACTTTCCATTTAAAAATTGTTTATAAGAAAGTTCACGCTGATGATCAAACCAAGTTACTAAATGACATGACTACCAATCACCTAGTTAGTTAGACCAGGAAAAGGCTAACTTCTCAGTCTGAGAGTCAAAACCAGGAAGCTAACAAGACTGACTAAACTTGTTACACTATAAATAACACAAACCAGGGTACGTCTGACTGAGGGTGTCAGGGGAAAACATTTAATTTAATTAATTTATTTTATCTTTTAAAAAATATATCTTTATTGATTTCAGAGAGAGGAAAGGAGAGGGAGAGAGAGATAGAAACATCAGTGATGAGAGAGTCATTTATCGGCTGCTTCCTGCACGCCCCCCCCAACTGGGGATCGAGTCCGCAACCGGGGCATGTGCCCTGACCGGGAATTGAACCCCAATCGCCGGGATCCTAGGTCAACGCTCAACCGCTGAGCCACGCCTGGCAGGGCGGGGGAAAACATTTTAGAACTGGAACAAAGGGTTTCAAGGTTTGATCAGTTTTGTTTTTTTCCCATGAGAGGTAACACATTAAAGTGATTAACAATATGGGCTTTAGAATCAGCAAGGCCTGGGTCTGAAGTCTGGCTTGACCCTACACATGCGGCTCTGACTAGGCAAGTGGCTCACTCACTCCAAGGCTTCAAAATCTTCCCACAAAAGACTGAAGATGATATTCCCAATCTCAAAGTGTGGTAAGGAGTAAATGAGAGAATATATATGTAAAGAAATTAGCACAGTTTTGTGCGTAGTTACATGTAGCAATTAATATTTTTACCAACATGTTATTGCTTCCTAGGAAGCCAAACGCCTCAGCTGATTATTCTGTTCTGAGCGGGTCTTAATTAAGTTCGGTTACCACTTCTCACTCCTTTTCATCACTGCTCTTGCCAAGTCTTTGCGCGCAGAATACTACTTTCACATTCGAAGAGCAGAAAAAAGGAAATGCAACTAATTTTATTGATTATTCAACACAGAGTAATTTCAAGATTAAACTACTTAAGAGTTGGCTGGAGCAGAATACCAACTTCATAAGTCCTGCACCCCGGCCATGTATTATTATCAGACACAAAACCTGCATCAAGGAGGTGCTCAATAAATATGGACTGACTGAACACAGGGAAGACACTAGAAAACTAATTCACAACGCTCTGTCCTTTGTTGAGAGGCTTTTCTACCAAGGCAAGAACTACCTTTCCATTTCTTCCTTAATATCTGCTTCTACGATCCTGATTTCTGCAAGGATACTCTTAAGAATGTCGCCCGGCTGGCCGTGGCTCAGAGGTTGAGAGTGGACCTAGGATCCAGGCGATCGGGGCTCGATTCCCGGTCAGGGCACATGCCTGGGTTGCGGGCTCGATCCTTAGTCGGGGGCATGCAGGAGGCGGCCTATTAATGACTCTCTCATCATTGATGTTTCTCTCTCTCCCTCTCGTTCCCTTTCTCTGAAATCAATAAAGATATATTTAAAAAAAAAGAAAAAAAAGAATGTCATTCATTACGGCTCATCAGTAACCTATTTGAGTGCTTACTACCTGCCGGACACTGTCCTAGGAACTTATTTTATTGAATTCTCACAAGGCTCTACAACAGGCACCATTATTATTCCATTTTATAGGCAAGAAAACAGGCAAAGAGAAGTTAAATAAGTTGCCCAGACAGTTAATCTGGGGAGAAATTTCTCTCTGGTATCAATCCAAACAGTTGACTGCTCTTCCCCTGAAGGTCCCATGGATCATGTTTCCCTTTTTAATCCTGGTTACTGGAAGCTTAGAGGCAAGTGTGTTCTACCTCTAATAAGAACAGAAGACTTTATCTTTGTAAATATTTAGGTGGTTTTATGTGTGATTATTTATTAATGTGCTCTGCAATAAAATTTAACACTTAAAAAAAAAAGAACAGAAGGCTTTATGATTTAAATTTTTCATAACAACCTCACTCCTGGCTTTCTTTACCTTCTTCCTTCTCTTAACTTTAATTTCTCAGTAAGTTTTAATTTACTTTTGTCTCACTGAATATATTTTTTAAGGGGTTCTTAAAATCCTTTCTTGAACTAAGCAGGATATTTAAAAGATGGTTGTTTTAAATCTAGGTTAATCTAGGTTAAAATGGTTAATCTAGGTTGTTTCAATTTTTGGTTATAATGAATACTACCATGCCCGATACGCCAAGGTTGCAGGTTCGATCCCCAGTCAGGGCACGTACAAGAAGCAACCAATGACTGCACAACTAAGTGGAATAACAAATCGATGTTTCTCTTTCTCTGTCTCTCTCTCAAATAAACAAGTTTAAAAATAAATAAATAAATAAATAAATAAATAAATAAATACTACCACTGGGATAATCTTTTTCTGTACTTTTTTTTTTTTTAATGTTTTTATTGATTTTTAGAGAGAGGAGGGGAAGGGGAGAGGGGGTAACATCGATATGAGGGAAACATCAATAGGCTGCCTCCTGCATGCCCTCCACTGAGGACTGAGCCCACAACCCGGGCATGTCCCCGAGCGGGAGTGAAACCAGAGATCTTTTGGTGCATCGGATGATGCTCCACCACCTGAGCCACACTGACCGGGGCCGTACTTATTTTTTCATCATTATTTTTGGATTGATCTCTAAAAATAAAATTCTGAAATAAAAACCCATAGGCTCTTTAATATTATTATGAAATATTTGAAATATACAAAAATAATATACACAATAGACAAGTTATGAAGCATAAAAAAATGACACCATGAACCTATCACTTAACCTGAGAGAGGAAACATTAGCACAGTGGCTGAAGCTCACCGCCCCCCCTTTCCCTAAGAGGTAACCACCACCTGGATTTCTTTTTCTATTGACTTATTTGTTTATTATTAGTTTAAAACGCATGTTTGGGTCCCAAAGCAATATACTGTTTATCTCCATTTGCTTTTGAACTTTATAAAATAGTATCATACTGGATATATTCTGCAATTTGCTTTTTCCAATCAACCTTGTATTTCTAAGATTCATCCATGTTGATACATTTAAGCATGTTTCTTTCAATTTTACTCTGTTGAAGATTTCTGTTGTTTGAAAATGTCACTACTTATCAGTTCTCCTATAAATAAATATTTGAGCTACTGTCAGCTTTTTGTTATTATGAACAATGCTATTGTGAACACTCTTGGATTAGTGTCCTGGTGAAACAGGAGCAAAAGTCTAGAAGTGGAGCTGCTGGCTTACTGAGACAGTACCCAATTACTTTCCACAAGAATCACACTAATATTTCTATCAGCTATGTATAGGAGTTCCCATTACTTCAATTTCAATTTTTATTTTTTAAAATTTTTATTTTTAATGTATCTTTATTGATTTCAGAGAGAGGAAGGGAGAGGGGGAGGACGAGAGAGAAACATCAATGATGAGAGAGTCATTGATCGGCTGCATCCTGCATGCCCCCCTACTGGGGATCGAGCTCACAACCCGGGCATGTGCCCTGACTGGGAATCGAACCCCGATCTCCTGGATCCTAGGTTGATGCTCAACCGCTGAGCCACGCCTGGCCGGGGTCATTTTTCAATTACAGTTGACATACATTATATTAGTTTCAGGTGTACACCCAGTGATTAGATATTACATAACTTACTAAGTGATTATCCCAATAAATTTTCCACCCATCTGACACCATACACAGTTATTAGAATATTACTGACTGTATTTTCTGTGCTGTACTTTAAATCGCCAGGACTGTTCTGTAACAACCAATCTGCAATTCTTAATCCCTTCACCTTTTTCACTGTTCCCTGCACACCACTCTCCCATCTGGCAACTGCCAAAATGTTCTCTGTATCTGTGAGTGTGTTCTTGTTCTGCTTGTTCGTTTATTTTGTTTTTAAGATTCAATTGTTAATAGATATGTATATATTACCATTTTATTGTTCATATTTTTTATCTTTTTTTCCCCTCCTTAAAAAAGACCATTTAACATTTCAGATAATACTGGTTTGGTGGTGATGAACTACTTTAGCTTTTTCTTATCTGGGAAGCTCTTTATCCCTAGATTCTAAATGATAGCTTTGCTGGGGTAGAGTCATCTTGGTTGTAGGTCCATGATTTTCATCATTTTGAATATTTCTTGCCAATGCCTTCTGGCCTACAAAGTTTCTGTTGAGAAATCAGCTGATAGTCTTATGGGACCTTCCCTGTAGATAAACTAACTGCTTTTCTCTTGCTTTTTTTTAATTAAAATTTTTTTATTGTTTACACTATTGCTGATGTCCCCCCACCCCTTGGAAACCTCTACGCAGTCCCTGATCCCACTCCCTTGGCCCTCACCACACAATTGTCTATGTCCATGGGCTATGCATATATGTTCTTTAACTAATCTCTTGTCCTTCCTTTGCCAAGTTGCCCCACCCCGCTCCCCTCTGACATCTGTCAGTCTGTTCCATATATCTATGCCTCTGGTTCTATTTTGTTCATTAGTTTATTTTGTTCATTAGATTCCACATATGAGTGAGATCATATGATGCTTGTCTTTCTCTGACTGGCTTATTTCGCTTAGCACAATAATCTCCAGACCCATCCATGCTGTTGCAAAGGGTGAGAGTTCCTTCTTTTTTACAGCCATATAGTATTCCATTGTGTAAGTGTACCACAGCTTTTTAATTCACTTATCTTCTATCTCTTGCTGCTTTTAAGATTATCTCTTTGTCTTAACCTTTGGCATTTAACTTCTGATGTGTCTTGGTGTGGGCCTCTTTGGGTTCATCTTGCTTGGGACTCTCTTCACGTCCTGGACTTGTAAGTTTACTTCCTTCAACAGGCTAGAGAAGTTTTCTGTCATTTTTTCAAATAGGTTTTCAATTCCTTGCTTTGTCCCTTCACCTTCCAGTACCCCTATGATGAGAATGTTAGTACACTTGAAGTTGTCCCAGAGGCTCTCACACAATCCTCAGTTTTTTGGATTCTTTTTTTCTTTTTGCTGTTCCAATTGGGCGTTTCCTGCTTCCTTATCTTCCAAATTGCTGATTTGACTCTCAGCTTCATCTACAGTGGTCTACTGTTGATTGCCAGTAATACAGTCTTCATTTTAGTTACTGTATTCCTCATTTCTGATTGGTTATTTTTTATGTTTTCTATCTCCATATTGCCGTTTCCTATCTCTTTGTTGAAGTTCTAAGTTCAACTACTCTTCCCCTAAGTTCATGGAGCATCCTTATAACCAGTGTTTTAAACTCTGCATCAGGTAGTTTGCTTGTCTCTATTTTGTTGGTTTTTTTTCTCTGGAGTATTGTTTTGTTTTTTCATTTGGGACACAATTCTTTGTCTCCTCAACATGGCTGCTTCCTTGTGTTTGTCTGTATGCATTAGGTAGAGCCACTACATATCCCAGTCTTGGTAGAGTGGCCTTATTTAGTAAGTGTCCAGTGGAGCCCAGTGGCGCAGCCTCCCCAGTCACCCAATCTGGGTACCCCCAGTACATGTCACACCCCATGTGGGCTGTGTGCATCCTCCTGTTGTAGTTGAGCTTTTATTGTTGACATGTCAATGGGAAGGATTTATCCCCAGGCTGTTTGACTGTGAGGACTGGCAGCAACCACCATGGAACATCTGCTGTGCAGTGGCTGACCCCATAGAGTAGGGCTTGCTTCAGCAGGGCTCTGGAGTTCACATGCTATAGTTCAACTACCAGAAGAGGCCAACTGTCCCTAGTCCAAATTTCAAAGTCTGATTGGTCCATCCTGGGCTGGGTGTCCACTCCTGATCCAATTAGCTAATGGAGGGGAAGGGAAAGGTGATGGGAAGAAAAGCAAGGGAGAGGCACAAAGTACAAGAATGGCTTCCAGAAGCCCACACCTGTGTTTGAGAGGTAGTGTGGGACAAATCCTGGAGAAGAGGGAATGGTTGGAAGTTGAGCAGATATCCCAAGAGGTGCCTAAACACTAACCCGTAATGATGCCACTTAGGAGAGGGTGTGTGCATGTGTGTGCCTTTATCAGGCTTTGTTTACAGCTGATGAAAGTTACTAATTCCACACTATTTCCTGAGCATCTGTTTTGTGTCAGGTATTGTGCTAGGCACTAAGGAAAAAATGATGAGCCCAACATACGCTCTCAAAGTTCTGAAGGAGTGTTTGGAGACAGGTATTTAACAAGCAATCCAATGGTTATGTAATTAAGTGATTTGAAGGAAAAGTACAGAGTACTTCGGAAATCTGTTACATTAAAATGTGGTCTCATTTGTGGTGGGAAGACAGCAAAGCAGAGAAGGCTTACTTGACTGAGTGAAGTTTACCTGAGCGCTGAGGGAGATGAAGGAGGTAACTAGGGGAGAGAAAAGAGGAAGAGTGTCCAGGCAAAGGAACAACAGTGCAGAGGCTCCAAGGGGGTAGAGTGACTGGTAGGAGGTGAACCTAGAGGAGGAGGCAGAGGGGGAATTATACAGAGCCTATGAGCACGAGTTTAATCAAGTCTTTAAGAACAATGAGGTAGGTGGGCAAGAGTGGTTATAGTGAGACTAGTTAGGAGGCAAGTGAAGTGATCCTGGCAAATGATAACTAGTTTAGACGAATAGTGACAGAGATGGAAAGAAGTGGCCAGATGAAATGTTACTGACAATGACTGTGGGAATGGGTACGATGAAGACATCTGTGCCTAACAGGTTCTTTTCTGCTTTACACACAGTTCTCCAAATGTGACCCTAGCTACTAGCAAAGCCTGTGGCTGCTGGGCTTTCGCACTGCTAACCCTAAATTAAATGAAACTCATTTCTGCCTGGCAGATCTTTGTCTTGCTGGTGCTAGCAAAATGCTTTTATGTTTGAAATTACACTTCCTTAAATCTTTAAATTGCTTTTAATATTTTCACTTCTTGGGGTCCTGGTAGACTTGCAACACCTGGAAGTTAATTATGTTCACTAGGCAGAATAGGCTTCTGGGCACAGCTGACAAAGTATTTATAAAATCTGATTAGCTTTGGTGAGCTAATGATCACATCAATGTGAAAGGCCAATACAAGGCAATGAGGCAGTGGCAACTATTAAGGAAGCTGCTCTTATAAATCTCCTGTAGCTCCCAAAGACAGTACAGATCCCCTACTTTTAAGGGTATTTGATTTAAAGAGCTAGATGTAACACAGAAGACAAATACATTAATATTAATTGTTCACTTTCATTTCTATCCCTTTACTACAATCCAAATACCCACCTCTTCCCCTCTGGCTCAGAGGCAACAATAACCTCAAATTATCTAGGGAGGACATATGCTGTCCATGCCTTTGCGATACCAGGGAAGACATCCACATAAACACAAGGTCAAATTATCACATTTCCAGCATGGAGGCAAAGAGAAGTGAATCAATATTATAGATCACAGCCAACCAACTGAATACACTAAAATTATGCCACCATGGTTAACATAATAAGGAAAACTGCACATACTTCTGTCACGTATTTACCAGCCAATACTGGCAGATAGAGGCCAGGTATTTCAAATACCTGAAGCTATCTAGTAACTAGGGTTGACACATACTAATTACAGCCTAGCACTGTTCATTCACTACAATCACATTCCTTTTCCTTTGCTCTGGTGATCTGGTCTGTTGAACCCTCTGGCAGACAGATGTGGTGACCTCTGAAAAACCTGAGGGGGAAAGGGAGTCTTTTTGGATGACCGCTACAACTTGGGTTGAGAAAGGACTGGAAGGCTATGTATGCCCCATTATGCCAGTTGGAAGTTAACTATGTTCACTAGGCAGAACAGGCTCCTGGGCACAATTGACAAAGTATTTATAAAATCTGATTAGCTTTGGTGAGCTAATGATTGCATGTTTCAAATAAATGGACTTAGTATACTCACCGGATCAACCAACTGCACAACTTATTATTATTTTTGGCATATATTGAATGCAAAACCACATTAACATCACATTTGAGATTATTCATACTCACAAGTGAGAAAAACCAAAGAGATTGTCCCCCAAGCTACCATAACCCTGTCAGAGAATAAAGATACATATTAAAAGTAAACTATAAAACTTAATTCAAATCCACAGTTAGCACAAGAATATACGACAATATTCTTTAAGACAATCTGTCGGGATCTTATACCAGGAGAGTTTTAATTAACTTTTCCTGGTAGAGCAGAGAAAAAGTCTCCTTTGAAGCCAAAATAAGACAAAAATCAGTAAGCCAACCTATATTAAAAATCCCAGCATCAATTTAGATGCAAATTTAAAAATTAGTCTCAATCAAATTCAATGTGATACACATTTACTTAACAAGAAATGCTGGTTCTCTGAAAAGTCTATTTTTATTTAAGCTAATACGGGAATTCCTGATGGACAGCAGAGTTTAATCCCATTTCTTTAGTTAATATCACAGATGAGTAAGATAAAAGTTCACACCTAAGTGAATAATTGGAAATTATGTAAGAGGATAACCAAATAGTAACTACTTTCTGCTTAAAAGTTCAAAATTCATTAGATCAAAGAAATAAAAAATTTCAAACACCCAGAAGGCATCACTTGGATATACTGTCCAAGTGTTACATAGTCTATGCATCTGTGAGAGTGAAGTCTATAAATCTTAAGTAAAAAAGTAATCTGTTAAATTTTTAACACACTATTGTTATGTCACAGTGGGAATTTCCCAAGTTGATTATAAAATATCACAGATAAAAACCTACAAACTACTCTCATAATGGATACCGAATTTCAAAGTGATCGTAACAAACATTTCCCTTAAATTGATAGAACAAATTATAAGTTTAGAAACTAAGACACACCACATTGTTTTGACTGTAACATAAAATCTGTTTGTTTATTTTTTAATTTTTTTTTATTGATTTTAGAGAGAGGAAGGGAGAGGGAGAGAGAGATAGAAACATTGATGAGAGAAACATCGATTAGCTGCCTCCTGCACGCCCCACACTAGGGATCAAGTGCGCAACCTGGGCACGTGCCCTGACCGGGAATTGAACCAGTGACCTCTTGGTGCATGGGACAACACTCAATCCACTGAGCCACACCGGCCGGACCACACAACATCTATTTAAAATGTTCAGTACTTCTGTCGCTACTGGGAGCAATAAACCATTATATATAGCAGAAAAGGGGCTAAGGCCTACCCCTCAAAAAAAAAAAATTGACTCCTAGAGATTTATTTTTTTACTTTTATTTTTTTAGTAATCATGACTATATTTCATTTGGTATCCATCTGTTAGTTGTGTCATTTATATCTTTTTAAAAATTTATCTTGCCCGGCCAGGCATGGCTCAGCGGTTGAGCGTTGACCTAGGATCCAGGCAATCGGGGTTCGATTCCCGGTCAGGGCACATGCCTGAGTTGCGGGCTGCAGCCGATCAATGACTCTCCCATTGATGTTTCTCTCTCTCTCTCTCTCTCTCCCTCTCCTTTCCTCTCTCTGAAATCAATAAAGATATTTAAAAAAAAAAATTTATCTTTATTGTTGAGAGTATTACAGATGTCTTTTCCCCCACTGACCCCGTCTGCCCCGCACCTAGAGGTTCAGCAGGGCCTTCCTCATCAGTTAAAAGCCGCAGAGTCGGGCCCATTTCTCTGGAGAGGAAATGGACCACACAGTTTGAACCATACGGCATGCAGCTGGGTGTCGGGGAAGGCGGAGAGAAACCGCTGCCATGCGGGGCTTGAATACCATTAGGAAGCAAGAGTCTTCTGGGAAGGAGGCTGCCACTCTCTGTTCACTAGACGGGAGGCTAATGAAACGTGGGGAGGGCTGTGGGGACTCTAAGCAGTGCCGGGTGATAAAAAAGGCAATGAGGCATCTGGGAAAAAATCATCCCACAAAGTGGTGGGATGGCTGCTGCAGTGCCAGTTTCTGGGAAAGGGAAGGATGGTGCTGGTCCACGAGACAGCACTACTGGAGATAACAAGTCACTGGAACTATTCCTGACACAGCCCTCCAGAGATGACAGCCCTGTCGAAGGCGGTGAGTGTGTACATGTGGTAGCCTGTACACAGACGGCCCCCAATCTAATATTCACACTCATGTGCAGTCCCTCCCACAATGGCCCAGGAGAATACGGCAGAAGTGATGGTATGTCACTTCCGAGGTTAGGTTATAAGACAGTGTGGTTTCCACATTGGTCACACTGTCTCTCTTGGGTCACTTGCTGTGCAGGAAGGAGTCCTGTGAAGCAGTGCACAGAGTAGGGACCTAACCCTCCTGCCCACAGCCATGTGAGGGAGCTGTGAAGAGGGTCCTCCAGCTCAGTGAGGCTTAGATTAGGGGACTGCAGTGCTGGCTGGCAGCGCGACTACAGCCTCACGAGAGAGCCACAGCCACCCACCCAGCAAGGCTGCTCCTGGACTCGTCCCTTAGAAACTGTGTGCTGTAAGAAATGCTTGTTGTATTAAGCTGCTAAATTTTGGGGTAATTTCTTATGCAGTAATAGCTCACTAATACAGAGTTGTAATGCTCCAAATGTGAAGGGAATGGGTTAGAAACTGTCCTGCTACTTTGAAGAACCACTAGAGTCTGAGCAGGAATCTTACTGGCAGCGGTGGCAACACCAACACCAAGCCAGAGCATAAGGCATGTTAACTTGGACAAGAGTAATTGTTAAATTACTCTTATTAACAGTGATTTATCCCAAATGTCGTTTTGTTAGCGAGAGAGAGAGAGAGAGAGAGACAGAAACAATTACCACCACAACAATAAAAACCACCAGAAGGCAAGGTAATTCCACTACAGCAAATGAGATGCTTCCAGAATTTCTCAGTCTGCACTCTGCCAACCTTAATAGCACAGAAAATCCGTGAAAAAATTTCTATATTAGAAGTAAAATAGTATATTAATATTCTTAGCAATTATGACAGCAATACATTTTTATTAATTGTTCTATAGATGATGTCCAATAAAGAGAAAGTGGCTAATCCTACAGTCAAGGGAACTATGTCAGTTCCTTAATTTCTGGCATCATGCTCCACAGATGCATCTACATGGGAATTTGAAAAATATTATCAAACATTTTACTGAGTGATACTGTCTAGCACAGTGAATTCAATACGCCTCCCTTACTCTTCTAGTTGGATATACTAGAAATCACTGATTTGGGATTAAAAAGCTGCTCAACATAATGACTTAAGGCTGGCAATACTCTGCAGTCCTTTCAAACATTAAAGGCTACAGAGCTACAAAAAGCATCGTGGGCCACTGGACAGAGATGTCAGGAGGCACAGATCCCCGATTCTCCCCTTACTTCCTCTCTGACAGCGAAACAAGCGCAGCCTCTGGGAGGGTGCTCTGTGGAGCATCCAGGGCTGAGAGCCCAAAACACAAAAAGGTGATCGTGAGTGACAAAAGGAACAGACCCTCCCGGAGTGCGTGACGGGTGCCAGGCACTGAGCTTTCTCACCTCAGGAAGTCCTCCCTACAGCTCAGTGAGGCAGATATCATCTCGGTTGTACACAGGAGGAAATTAAGGCTCCCAGGGTCAAAGAAGTAAAATTAAAATTCAGATAGATTTTTAAAGAAATTCAAATAACAGTACTGTATACTGACTGTTCTTTTGACAATATTTGCTGCGTAGCTATTCCGTGCACACTGCCATCACTGAGCTTTTCTTTCTGTACTGCAATAACTGTCTGACTTCCCAGTCTGAGCACGACTCTTTAAATTCAGGAGCCAGGGTCTACTTGCGTTTGTATATATTCAGTATCTAACACAATGCATGACACATACCTAAAAACTCCACTCCATAAGTTTAATTTATTAGTCGAAAAAGTAACTAAGTTTTACATTTTTGGGGTTTTGTTTATTTTTCTGCTAAGGAGCTAGGCTACCAGATCTCAAGGAGACTGATGAAGAAAAGGGGCACCCCCATCCTCCAAATTTTTTTGGCATCACTTTATTTAAAGATGCTTTTTAAACATGCTAACAATTCATTGAAGTAGTTTATATTTCTGTAGTCCAAAGAGCTTAAATAAGAAAAGACTTTGATGCTAATGTTGTGGCAAACTAATACAAAACAGTGAGAGTGTGGGTGGGAGGGAGAAAAGGCATCCTATCATAGTAAGAAAAATAAGAAGTGAAAGAGACTTGACAAAAAATCATTAATGTGCCGTTAACTGAATTCACAGCATAATAACTTGATATAATATATGACCTTCTAAAGTAGCATCTTCCCAGTCTGAATTCAACAGGCTGTAATGCATTATTTATTCACAAAGTAGTGCAAAGCTGGATCTGGTTCCTAAGACACTGTCTAGATTCCCTAGGCTCCTAAAACTGTATGGCAGGCTCGAGGCTAAAGCTATTTTCTAAAACTCTTTTTCTCTAAGAAAGAAAGAAACAAAATTAGATCCACCAGAATTAGTTGAGGCTAAATTAGTTAAAAGAATGGAAAAAAGAACAAACAAGCTTCCTTCCACTCATTAGCACAACTGTCATTCTTTAAAGCTCCTTTCTTTATTGTAAAACATCCACAAACTCCAAAGACTGTAATTCTGAAAGGCATCTGCAGCTCAAGGTGGCTGTAAGAGGGATAAAAATTAAAAGACCCATTCAGATAGCCTACATGTCATTTATTTATTAACCTTTATTCTAAGTCTGATTTAGAGGCCAAATCTGTCTGCCTATAGGCCCAGCTAGCTCTTAGAGAAATCTGGGGAAAGTTTATCTTCTCTATTCCTGCCCTCTGCTCTCCATCTGTTTCTTAATGATCTCCACAGGCCCATAATTGAGAATGATATGAAAACACCTAGGAGACACATTAACTTAAGCCTGGCATGGGACACACTTGATAAGAAAAGTCATTTTATCTGTCACCCTCTCCTGGTTCTAGTCCCAGTGTTACTGCTCCCTTGTCTCTTCTCATCCGTCCTACAACTAGAACAAATAGCAAAGGAAAATTAACCAACCATTCATTAGATAGAATGAATATCAGAGTTAGAGCTGACTCAAATATTGCCACCTCTCGGAGAATTTCCCTGAGCAGTCTCTTGCCCTCTACTTCACAGACTGATTTACATGCCCCCCTTTATAGTCTCACTGCACCATCCAAATATCTCTAGTAATGTACTTAGAACACTGTACAAGAATTTCTGGTTCATTCAATTCACTTTTATAAGCTTCCTGGAAGCAGGGACAATGTTTTGTTCATTTTTGTACCTTAAGCATTTAGCACAACTCTTGGAAAGTCAGTGTAAGTTAATAGTTAAGAGTAGAATCCAGAGGCAGCCTGCCCAGAATCAAATCTCAGCTCCTCTTTTATTATGTGTGAGACCACAGGCAAGTTACTTAACCTCTCTGTGCCTCGGTTCCCTCATCTGTTAACTGTGGGTAATTATAACACCAACCTCTAGCATTGTGAAGATTAAATGAAATAATGTACGTAAAGTACTTAGAATAGTGTCTGGCTCCTGGTAAACTTGAAAGAAATGTTGACTAGTATGTAGTATGTACTTGGCATTTGTTGAAACACTTGATACTACTAGAGGTCTACATTCACAGGCTGCTGCAGCTAAAGAGTAGGTAGAAAGTAAACACTGAACTATAAATCCACAATTATCTTCTCCACAATACTTTTCATTTTACTGTATTGCATTCAACTATTTCTAAGTTAAATATTCTGGTATGTGTTTGAGTAAAAAATTATTGCTGCATTTTGAATTCCAAATAACTGATCTATGAATTTTTGATACATTGGTACACAGGTCATTCATAAGTTGAGAAGCACCTGTGTTTGACTAAAGAATGGTTGATAAGACTGTAAGAATGATAGATCGAGGAAAAATTTCCACTGGGGAAAGATCAAATCTTCATGATTTATTTATGATTTCCTTTTTCTTGTGGCCAGTTTAAAATTAACTTAAAATGTAAAGTTAAAGATACCTGATGATAGGAAAATTCTGGAGATGGCCAAGTATTTCAAAGGTATCACTAACATGTCATTGATTTTAGAATTGCAAAGCCATCAGGAAATCGAAGAAAAATATCAGTCTTTAACAGTTTTCTGTACTTTCATGACCGATCTGGAAGGTCAGATTCAGAAGTGCTGACTGATGGCTTTTAAAAACCATGCCTAGCCCTGGCTGGTGTGGCTCAGTTGGTTGAACGTCATCCCATGTGCTGAGAGGTTGCTGGTTCGATTCCCAGCCAGGGCACATGCCTCGGTTGGGGGCTTGATCCTCAATAAGGGGCCTGCAGGAGGCAGCCAATTGATGTTGTGCTCTCACATCAATGCTACTCTCTTCTCCCTTCCTCTCTAAAAATCAATAAACTATTCTTTGAAAAATAATAATAAAAAAATAAAAATAAAAATCATGCCTAAATCAATATTCTGAGCAACAATGTATCACTCAAAATTTTTCCCCTCATTCTCCAAAATATACGAAACAAAAAAGCACTGTTTTGTACACTTTTTACAGAATCATTACCAAGGCTGCATTTACAACATCAAAGGAGCTTTGTATCACCATGGAAATTCTACCATATACAGTATTTTCAGTCTGATTCTACAGCCAGAGACCCTTTAAGCCTCAAGTTATAGCAAACTTGAGCTAGAGAGTATAAAGGGATTTGCAAGAAATTAAATCAGAGTTTGTCTTTTACATATCTCCTTGTTAAACTAACGTATCCTGAGAGCTAACTTAGTCTTATCAGGGCAAGATATTAGACCTAACTCACAATGTGTGGTACAGAGAGAAAATAAAAGTAGCTGTAAAAATACTGACATCAAGTCATGGGTGACTGACTTACAAAGAATTGTTACAGAAATTAAAATTTTTATTCTATTATTTTTATATATTTCTATTTTTTAAAGTAGGTGATTATTTCCTAAAACATCCCTTGGTATCCGGTATCCCAGGCAAAGAAAGACTACTAGGCTGGATGGATCATGTTACTGATCCAATCAGTTAATTTTTATCGGATAAACAGATATCTGGATTTAAGAAATAAGTAAAGGGATCAAAAAAATAACTTGAAAGAAGCAAGAAATAAAAGCATTTTATATGATGGAAGTAATACTTTCTTTTTTCCTTTTTCTTTCTCTTACATTAGGAAAAATAACACTTATTAGGCCTTTTCTTGTCAGAATTTTATAAGAATAAAACAGTTCATATTGACTACAGACTTGAAATTTTTTGAGGAAAAGAATGAACTCATTAAAGAATTTTATTATTGTAACCGAATATTAAAGTTACGATTTTTCTACAGTGAGGACTGTTATCTTAAAAGGGTTTTCTTCTACACCTTTAAATATATACTTGGCTCCTTAAAGTTATAAATACTTAAAAGAGACAAGTATTCTTTGGTAACCCTTTTAACGATTTTTGGAAATTCAAGCTGAAAACATCGAAAGATGGAATAAGAAACTATAGATTTGTCACTATACACATTCTGCTTTGTAGAGGCAAAAGTGGAGTAAAACAAAAGGCAACCCCACTGAACACATTCGATTTCGATTCTCAGATTTAATTAAATCAAGATGGACCTGGAGAATATTATGCTAAGTGAAATAAGCCAGGCAGCGAAAGACAAATATCACATGATCTCGCTTATACGTGGAATCTAAAGAACTTAATAAACTGATGAACAGAATAGATTCAATGACATGGAAGCATAGATGAGACTGACGAATGTCAGAGGGATGGAGGAGGGCAGGTGGGTGGAGGGGGAGAGAGTAACCAAAGAATTTATGTGCATATATGCACAACCCAAGGACATGGACAATGGTGGGAGAGGGACTGGGGAGGGGGAAGGAACGGGGTGGAACGGGTCATTGGGGAGAAAAAGGGACATCTGTAATATTTTAAACAATAATAAAATTAAAAAAGAAAAAGAAAAAAAAGTCAACTCTCACTTTTAAGTTTACATGAGTCAGTTTCCCAGTTCAAAACAGTCAAACTGGCTATTAAAATAAAAAGAAATCTGTTTTGCCAAGAGTGTTCTCGTTCCGGAAAGTGTCTGACTGGAAGCCTTCTTGCCTTCGGGTCTCCTTTCCCACAATCTCTCGGCCGGGAAGAGCCGAGGTTGTCTTTCACTACGGTCCTCTGCACCGGGACAAGACTTAATTCTCTCCAGCACTTCAAAGGGGTGAATGGGTACAAAGAGGCAGCTTGAGGGTGCAAATGGTAGGTGATTCTGGAATTTCCACAGGCACTTTTAATCATGTAGTTGTGGTCACAATATTTTTAAAGTGCTTTAGTATTTAACTTAAATTAATCCTTTTATTTTTTGCTCTACTCTTATTGACAGATGAGAATTAGCATAGTTCTTTGTCTCCATTTTACCTTTCTTCCTGACTGAGTAAATCTATTTAACTTCAATATTTTTTTTTCTTGAAGACTGAGAAGATAAGACAATCACTGTTATCCTTTGAACTGTATCTAATTTGTCTTCACATAATTGATAGTCATGCCATTTTAAAATATGATAATCTGATTGGTTATGCAATAAGCATATGAACCCAAAAACTTATTAAAAAAATCATGCTATAGACTGGAATTCTGTTAGATGATACTATTTCAGCTTCCTTGTTTTACATTCTAGAGTTGGCTTCTTTATTCTTGTGTAAATTAGTTTTTGCTTTTCTTTGACATAATGACATTTTTATGTCATTTCCCCCTCCCCCAAATTAAAATTAATCATAATCTTTCAAAGAGTTCTCAATTACCTTTCATTTTTGACTGACATCTTACTTGCCATAGTCCTCAAGAAATCAATGAATGTATTAGCTGGAATTAGACTTGGCACCTGTCTCCAAGGAACTCGGCTCAAGTTCTTGGTAGCCTTAGATGGAATTTTTAATAACTTCAGAAGATATTTTTTTAAAAAACAACTGTGTATTCTTAAGTCATTCCTTCAAACCTATGTTTTTTGAGTTCCCAAATAGAGAATTAAGGGTAGAATAAAACAAATCTGACCAGAATTAAGAGTGTTAAAACATTTTTACAAAATATAACAAGCTAATGATTCTTATGAAAAGAAATTAAATGGTCGGTTTAGTTATCTTCTAAACACAAAAGAAAAGTGTATTTCTTTTTAGTCATAACGCTACACTCAAGGGGCAAAGAAACTAGGAAAAGATGGTGCTGAAGAAGTCTATAGATATTCAAGAAATTTGGTCTTTTTCTGTTCCTAAACTATAGAACATTTTGTTTTTGTTTAGAGCTCCAAATAAGTCACACACAGAAATCTCATCTCAGACTAAAAATAATAATTAGATAAAGAATAGAAAATAGTTCATTCTGAAAGACTGAGTTGGAATCCTGACTCAACCATTTAATAGTTCTGCGACTTTACCCTTTTGAGTTTCAGTTTCTACATCTGTGACACGGGCATAACACCACTAAAACCAATAGGGTTGGGGGGAATCAAAACAAAGGAAGCAGGTAACACATGCAAATTGCCTGGCTCATAGGAGGCACTCAAAAAATGTTCATGGACATTTCCCTCTTTCCTGACCTCTATGGAAATTAAACTTGACAGATAAATTGTGTTCTTTTTACTCTCAAAGCTACTGTGGTGAGGGAAAAAGAAGAAGAAATAACTAAATGAAACTATAAATCTCCTTGGTCTAAAATTTTAAAGTAAAGAAATAAAGCTGGTTAGAAACAGAAAGAATGATGAAATTATAAAATCCATATGAAAGTTACTATTGATCATTTCCATTTTCCTTTTGGCTGTGATGATGACATATTTCATATTTAATGAGGGGAGAAATTACCCAACTTTGAAAAGTAAAATTAAAAGTGTGTCATAAAAACAAAAATTGCTCCATTTCCAGATGTTTTATGAGAAAACTATTTTCAAAATCAAAGTAAAGCCTTTTGGTCATTTATCTGAGAAGAACTGTTTAAATGCCTACTATATGCCAACCACCATACTAAGTGGCGGAGGGTATACAAAAGAAAGTGAAAGAACGCTTATTAAAGGCATAGTACATGCCAGGTGGTATATTAGTTTGCTAGGGCTGCCATAACAAAATACTACCAAATGGGTGACTTAAACAACAGAAATTTATTTTTTTCACAGTTCTGGAGGCTGGAAGTCTAAGATCAAGGTGCCAGCAGGGTTGGTTTCCTGAGGCCTCTTTCCTTGGCTTGCAGTTGACTGCCTTCTTGCTGTCTCCTCACATGGTTCTCCCTTTGTGCACGCAAAGCCCCAGAGTCTCCCTGTGTGTCCAAATCTCCTCTTCTTATAAGGACACCAGTAGGACTGGATTAGGGCCCACCCTAACAGTCTTGTGTTAATTCAATCACCTCATTTAAAGGCCCTATCTCAAAATATGGTTACATTCTGAGGTGCTGGGAGTTAGGGCTTCAACATAGGAATTCTAGGGTAACATAATTCAGCCCATAAGAAACATCATCTCACTTAAACAATGCCCTTAGGCTCTAAGAGAATAAATAACTCATCAAATGTCAAATAGCCAGTGAGTGGTGGAAATAAAATTTTACCCAAGATCTCCTTATAAGAACACCAAAACCTATGCTCTTTCTGATATTCACACCTTCTCAAAGAATTACAAATCTAGTTGGGAAGACATAATACTGATTCATAAAACTTTAAATATGGGTGTTTTTGAGAAGAAGCCACTTATTCGCTGGACTTGTGCTATATTATATGGAAAGAACGAACTCAGGATTAATAAACATTTATAGAATATTCATTTCATGTTAGGCTGGGGTGTTTTTGAGAAGGAGCCACTTATTCGCTGGACTTGTGCTATGTTATATGGAAAGAATGAACTCAGGATTAATAAACATTTATAGAATATTTATTTCATGTTAGGCTGAGTTCTTTCACAAGAGTCAATTGGTTCCCTTACATGAGGAAGTAATTGCTGATTGGCAAACAGTAACAGTCTTAGTATGTCTTGGCCCAAAGCCTACAGATGACCCTAAGTCAATGTCAAGTACAAGGGGGCTTTCTAGAATAAGTATCTTAGATACGACTGTCTAGTAGATCTCCTTTCTTCTGCATCTGGGTGTAGGCTCTGTGTAGGTACACAGGTATGAAACCCCTGATCTGCTTTATAATATTCCACCTCATTGGCAATCTATACAATATATTAGTGGGCTTTCAGCTGGATAGCATCTCAGGATGAAAGGCAAAAGCCCCGTGCTCTGTCTCTTGAGACTCCCACTTATATGTCTAGGAATTAGTGTTAGGCTAGCTTGTGGAACTGGCACCTGCTTCATGCTCTGAATGAACTGTATTATTATTTAAAGTTTGGTAAAAGTACTATTCTAATTTGTGCTTTATTCTCTACATTTTCTGGATCTATATTCTGTGTTAAATTGTAATTATATAATTAGTAAGTTAAATAATTTACATTCCCAGATTATGTTATAATGTTTCCACTTCAGGTATGCACAAGGCATATGTCTAGAATCCTAATACACACCAACTCTTATACCAAAACTGTTGGACTCCTGAAAGCAGGAAATAAAGCTCATGTGTGAAAGATGTCCTCCCTCTACCCGCAGGAAAGAAACAAAGAAAGCCAACTGTGGAAAAGTGATGAACACATATGGGGAGACTAAAGGACGGTAAGAATCATTTTGACAAGGCCTGTTTTATAGGTTTCTCACCTCCTCCTTGGGTAAGAATGCAAACCTCATACAGGCAGGCTGCCCTTCGTTACCCTGGGCTGTGAGCACGCAGGCCACTTCTCTGGGCCTCCATTACCCTACGGGGTGCCCGCATACGTGTAAAAATCTGATATACATCGCTTATTACAGGGGCCACCAGAGCCTCCCAAGGAGCATGAATTACAGGGATGCATTACTCTGCGTTTTTTTGAGGTAAATTCTTTGAATACCAATTACACCATTTTCAGAAAACACGTACAAAAGCACATTTCAAAGTCTGATCTGATTTTTAGTATTATCCTACTTCTGCTTCTCTTCTACAGCATGAATAATTAAGAGTGTTCTTTTAAAAATGTATTTTAAAAATGTATTATTAATAATGGGAATTCAGTTGTGATTTTTCAAGCCGTCTCAGTTGAGTTGAGCGGGATCCCCTCTCATCTCCACCAGCTGGTGCCTTCTACACAATAACATAAAACTGGGGATACGTGCTCAGGTTGAGAATAGCTCTGACTCCTGCATTTCTTTTTCCTCAAGCTGGGTATCCAAAGACAACTCAGATTTTCAATTTAGACATTTTTGCTTTCAGGCCCAGGACCACCTCACTCCAAGACATTCTCACAGGACACATTATTTCCTGCCTGCTGTCCGACGGTAAATCACTGACAGGTTCACAGCTGCAGTTCTCACAGCTGGAGGTATACTGAAAGAGTGCCAATGCAGGCCCTCCCAACCCAGAGGCTCGGTGAGTACCTGTGATGGACAGTCCCGTGATCCCCTGGAGCCCAAGGAATACCTACCTCGAGCTTCAGAACATCATGCTGAAGTTTGCGCTGAAATTCCAGGAAGTTTTTGATCGTCAGCTTCCCTTTGAGATCAGCTCCAAAAAAGTAGGTTGTGAGGGCTGAACACAAGCCCGACTTGAGGGTGTTGCCAGTGGTGGGACGGTCCCTGTGACGCATACCCATGCTGGTTTGGGAGCGAATGATGCTCTGAACCTAAGAGAAGCAAACCCCATCCAGAAAAACGTTACAAAGTGGGAAAACAGAGAAAAGAAACATAAGTGCCTATTGATTGTTTCCTGTTTGCCTACACTGTGCTACAATTCTTTCCTTTAATGCTCACAACAATCCTATGAGAGAAGCCTATGATTATTCTTATCTCACAGGTGAGAAGTCTGAGGCACACAGAGTTAAGTAACTTGCTCAAGGTCAAGTAGCTAGCAAGGAGCAGAACCAGGATTCTAACACACATGCCTGATCCCTTTATAATTGGGACCCTCCTAAAAATCTCTCTTACTGTAAATAATTATCAGTCTCACAGTAATACCTCCCATAACTCAGGAGAACTTTAAAAATTTCACAATTTTCATTACTGACTCTATAGTTGTGATGAGAGACAGCACAGCTATCTGCACTTAAATATGTAACATGCAAGACAGATAACATTTATTAGAATTTATACATGAAATACAAAATTGGTATGAAATAATTCTCCAAGAAAACATGGGAAATTAGTTCAATATCTGAGAAGTTTTAAATGTGCTTTTTGAGAAAGGATAACTTTTGGGACTACAACTATGGCCTAATTATACATATAAAGAGCGTTTCTGAGGCAAGCTGATAATTACTATAGCTTTTTTTTCACTAGTTCCTGCAGTCTTTTCTACCTCTCTACAAGCTAAAAGCGCCAGTTATTCAGAATAATTAAAATTGGATTTGTAAGGGCAAATAATACAGATAGCCTTGATATTTAAATTGCCAAATAAGAAAAGCAAAATACTTAGAAACTTAAGATTTGTAACAATGAATATACCTTAGTTAAATGTTTTTAAAATTTTATTTTACTTATTATCTTTAATCATAAAAATATTTAAGACAATTTAAAAGTCTCTGGCTCTATAAAGAGTGGAACAGTATAATGGAAAGATACTAGATGGGGAGTGAGGAGACACAGGGTCTGATTCTGCTGCTCTGCAGTGAGAGCAGAATTTATGCAAGTCATTTAACCTCTCTGAGCTTTACTCTTCTCATTGGAAAAGTTCACAGAGTACATTATCGCTAAGTCTCCTGATAACTAGGTTAATATCATGCTTTTTAAAAAAATTTTTTAATATATATATCTTTATTGATTTCAGAGCAAGGAAAGGAGAGGGAGAGAGAGAGATAGAAACATCAATGATGAGTGAGTCATTGATCGAGCCCGAAACCCAGGCATGTGCCTTGACCGGCAATCGAATCCTAGGTCGACGCTCAACCGCTGAGCCACACCCGGCCAGGCCATAAATGCTTTTGATTATGATTTTTTTTCTGGGTTCATGTTTTATTTATCATGTAAGTATGACTGGTTGACATTTTTATTGATTGATTTTAATGAAGGAGGGAGGGAGGGAGAGAGGGAGGGGGAGAGAGAGAGAGGGAGGGAGAGGGGGGAGAGATAAACATCAATTTGTTATTCCACTTATTTATGCATTCATTGGTTGATTCTCCTACGTTACCTGACTGGGGATTACACCCACAATGTTGGTGTGTCAAGACAATGATCTAACCAACTGGGACACCCTGCCAGGGCCAAGATTGGTTGACATTTGTTTCTCAGGCATGTAGAGACTTGAAAGCCGGGTAAACAATAGATTTTAAAATTATTTAAGTTGATGTTTTTAGACTTTAAATTGAAATACAGGATATTCAGAAAAATGTTCCTTGTATTTGAAGGCAATACATAATTCATTTTATCTAAGGGTGAGAACTGAAGAATTTTCCAATAGCAGTGAACCAGTATTGAGCATCAGCATCAGGACCTACCATGATTTAGATTTTGCCTGTGTCTATAAATATTATAGCTTTTATAGCCCTGCTATTGTAGAAACTGTATGTTAACTTCAAAGGTGTGATGCTGAGAGTATCTGTGCAAGTGATTGAGGAAAAAAGTGCTTTCAGGGAAAATTAACTAATGCTATAACATCTTCATTAATGATTAATACTAGCACAGTACAAATACCGTAGCACTTAGGTGCAAACTATTACTATCTATTAGTGTTCTTTCATTAAAAACTTAAAAAAAAACCCCGTATCACTAGATTTCGTGTGTGTGTGTGTGTGTGTGTGTTTGAGAGAGAGAGAGAGAGAAAGAGAGGAAGAGAGAGACAGAGATTGATTGTATTTCTCACTTGGGAAATATTTTCTTCAAATATTTTTATTTAGATAACTTGTTAATGGCACAACATGAGAACCAATCAAAACATATCTATTTGCCCGGCTGGTGTGGCTCAGCAGTTGAGCATCCACTTATGATCCAGGAGATCGTGGTTGGATTCCCGGTCAGGGCACATGCCCAGGTTATGGGCTCGATCCCCAGTAGGGGGCGTGCAGGAGGCAGCCGATCAATGACTCATTATTGCTATTTCTCTCTCTCTCTCTACCTCTCCCTTCTTCTCTCTGAAATCAATAAAGACATTAAAAAAACCCCAAAACATATCTATTCAACTATCATGTGAATGCTTACTATATGCTATACGCTGTGCAGAAAAATCAGGAGAAATATAAAACATGGTCTCTGAAATAAAATCTCATTCCTTTTCTTCTGTTTCACAACTCCTAGCTATCACTTCTCCTACTTTCATACTAAAAAAAATTTCTGTCATGGCTTGGGTGAATGTAGCACAAACAGTTAACATCTTTTGCTAGGTTAGTTCTACTTTATGATTTGTTATAAAATGGGTTAAAAAAAATCTGTGTGATAGCAAGGTCAGTGAAAATCACACTTACAGTTGATAAATGCTTTTTAGTAATTTGTGCTTAGTCATGATCAAAGTGATTTTGGAAAAAGATGAATGTAAGAGTAATAGTTTGCTCATGCAACATTAACTCTGAAGACACATGATGATGAAATGTAAGATGTCCTCAACTGGTTCTGTTTAACTTTTTTATAAGCTTGTCAAGTAAATACGTGTTTACCTGGGAAATTGGAGCAAAGTTTGAATGTTTGAAAGCCTGGTGTACTTTCAACTTAATAAATTATATTTCCCAAGAAAGTAAAATGTAGAAAGATGAAGGAGAGAAACTTCTGATTGCCATTCACTCCTGAGCCGCCTTACAATTACCTTTTGATTTTCTTCTAAAGAGTTTTTACATCAGGTTTCATGTGATCGATATTATACATAAGTTTCATCAGGTTAACAAGGCCAGTTATCACATTAGATGGAATTACCATTCCCTTCTCTGACAAGTGAACAGAATGGTGAAGTGACTGCTCCAAGATATTCAGCATGTCAGCAGCAATGCCAAAAATAAGACCATGTGACCTAAATTCAAATCTAAAGTTTAGTGTGTATAATAGGAGTAGGGAAGTCATGGCAATGTTGCTCCTGAGGGGCACCCTAAGTAATTTCTTAGGCTATTTCAAAACCACATTTGTTCTTTCTATATTTTTTTTCTCTCCATCCCTTCCTTCTCCCCTCTCCCACTTTTATTTCTCTCCTTCCTGCTTCTTAGGCCTGCCTGAAGCCCTCTCTTGGCATTTGATACTAAACAGGTCTCAATCTACTTCTGGTAATGGGTGAGTAGCTCCTTTCAGGCTAATCCTTCCTCAGATGACAATTATAAACTATGGACAAAATACACCAAACAACTAACCGAAGGCACTAGAGAGTGATCATGAGCAGATATTAGAGGAGAGAGGCTAGCACTTTCAGCCTAAAGGTAGTCCCAGTCTGTATGAGGAGGATTGGTATCCTTAGTTTTTCTGGCTTGAAAAACCAGAGGACAGACTTTGGAGCAACTATAACCATTGGAAAGTGAGGGGAAATCCTAGAAAGAAGAAATCCAAAGAGAAGAGCCCCAAATTCTATAAATAAATTCCAGACAAATCCAGTTAATCCAAGAGCCTGCTACGACAAAAGCAAAACATTAACACTCTTTAGATAAATATAACCAAATCCAGATTCTGTGACATGGCATTCATAATATCCAGACTACAACCCAAAATTACTTGACATATTAGGATATGGGAAAATTTGGCTCATTCTCGAGATAAAAGGCAATCAATGGAGATCATTCTCTAGATGACACAGACGTTGGAAATTAGCCAACAAGGATTTTAAAGCAGTTATTATAACAGTGCTTAAGTATAAAATATTCTTGTAATAAGCAAAGGTGGGACATTTCAGATAAGAAAGAAAACTATATAAAAAATGAAATGGGAGTTCCAGAACAGAAAAATGCAACATCTGAAATAACAATTTACTGGATTGTTTAACAGCAGAGACGCTGTAACTCAAGAGTCAGCTAACATGAAGATATATCAATAGAAATTACACAGTCTGGTAAGTAGAGAGAAAAGATTGAAGAAAAAAAAAAATAAACAGAGAGCTTCAAAGATTTGTCAGGCAGTGGTCTAACATTTGTGTTACTGGAGTCCCAGAAAGAGAGGTGAGAAAAAATGAGGCTAAAGAAAAAAATTTAAAGAAATAGTGGCCAGAAACTTCTCAAATTTGATTAAAACCACAAATTTATACATACAAGTAGCTCATCAAATACCAAGAAGGATAAATACAAAGAAAAACACTCTGAAATACATCATAATCAAATTTCTAGAAAACAAAGATAAGGAAAAAATCCGGAGAGCAGAGAGAAAAACAACATATTATATACAGGGGAACAATGATTCCGCATAACCAGTGACTATTCATCAGAGGGAGTCAGGTCATGAAACAATAACGGAGACTTTTACATCAATATCTAGAACTCTATGCTAGAATTTCCTTCCAACAGTAATGATGATATAAATTAATTAACCAACAAATGTGCACTAGAAGAAATGCTACAGAAAGTTTTTCCAATGGAAGAAAAATGATACCAGATGGAAACAAGGATAGTCAGGAAGGAATGAAAGGCATCAGAAATGGTAAGTATGTGAGTAAACATAACAGAGTATTTTTTCTCTTGCTTTCTTTGAAAAACATGACTATTAAAACAAAAATTATAATGTATTATGGGGTTTACAATGTACAGTAGTCCCCCCTTTTCTGTGGTTTTGCTTTCCATGGTTTTAGTTTCCCTCAGTCAATCGTGGGCCAAAAATATTAAGTGAAAAATTCCAGAAATAAGCAATTCATAAGTTTTAAACTGTACACCATTCTGGGTAGTGATGAAATCTCTCACTGTCCGGCTCCATCCCACCTGGGATGTGACTCATCCCTCTGGCCGGCGCACCCACGCTCTGTCGGATACCTACCCGTTAGCTACCTGTAGCCATCTCAGCTGTCAGCCAGACTGTCACGGTATCTATCACAGTGTTGTGCTCAGGTAGGCCTTATTTTACTTAATAATGGCCCCAAAGCTCCCACAAGAGTAGTCATGTGGACAATTTGGATATGCCAACGAGAAGCCACAAAGTGTATGTATGTTTAGGAAAAAATCACAGTATATATTTAGTTTGGTACCATCCACAGTATCAGGTCTGCACAGGGGGTCTTAGAACGGTTCTCCCCCGAGAAGGGAGGACTGTTCCACGCAGATGTAATGCACAGGGCAGCTGCAGCACAAAGAATGGAGAAGGGGGTAAATGATACGTTGCCAAGTCTGTATATTTTATGTAAACTAGCATAACACCAATTCTAAGTAGATTGTATATTTAAGAATGTATGATGGACATGGTGAAAATCTGAGTGTCTCTAGATATTCTGAAATATTTATCTCTGCGTGTTTCTCACTTGCCACTCATCCTTGTATTCTGAAACTGCCTGGAATGAAGGAGCTGTCTGATAAATGCGGCCTGAATATATGATTGAATATCCATGACTTAGCCTCTCAGCATTATAGTTTAATTCAGATTGGGAAATCAGAGCAATCTTGACCTTAATCGTATGCTCAAGTAATTGCTTATGTTTAGAGTTAAAACAAGAAAACCAACATATTAAAAGTGAACGATACATTAGGTACTTAAAGAGTTGGATAGCATCTGTGTCTACTGACCAAGGCCAAAGTAACTCCAAGGCACATGAAAATGAGTTAAATAGTAATGTATTTAAAGGAACTCTCCAAGGCAACTTGCCTGTTCAAATTCCTCCATGTCTACTTCTCCATCTCCATTCAAGTCGAACATCTTGAAGGCAATTTCAAAATTTCTCTGAGGAGCTGCAAGTACAAAGGAAGAAAGGAAGGATAGGAGGGAAGGAAGAAGAGAGAGAGAGGAAAAAGAAAAATATTTAGATGGCATTGACAAAAAACAAAACAAAACAGTCCTTTAAGAAAAACAGATAAACAATAAAATGTAACATCAAGTCACAGAATAACCACTATATTTATCTAGATCAACTTTTTTGTCATACTCCTTAAAAATCAAGAGAGAATTTTACCATGGCCAGTAAAGGTAGCATTTGCCTGTCCTTGTGTTTCAATACTCTCTCTTTTTTTAAAAATTAAATTTATTGGGGTGACACTGGTTAACAGGAGCATATAGGTTTCAGGTGTGGATTTCTATGTTACAAGATCCTTATATTGCACTGTGTGCCCACCACCCAAAGTCAAATCATCTTCCACCATCACATATTAGGCCCTAACCGCCCCCCACAATACTCTCTTAAATACTTCTGCTTTGCTTTCTTAGACACCATCCTCTTAGGTGTGTAATACTAAGGTTGTTGCTCTGTTACTTAAATATAATATCATTTACCTGGGCATGAGAGTCTGTCCGGGGTGAGACATACTGCAAAGAAGTTGAAACTCTAAGTCTTGTCTTGCTTTTTAAAAACAAGCTAGCTTTCTACTTTCTAATCTCTCCATTTTAAGTACAATCAGGAGTTCAGTGGATGTCATTCTGCCAACAGGTTGCTCTCTATACTAGTTTACTCATGATCATGACAGCTCTGCAGCAGGGCAGGAAAGCATACTGTTAGCTGTCCAGCCCCCTATTTCAACCATGTCAGGTGGGTATACAAATTACTGAGTAAAGTATACTTAAATGTTAAATTTAAGCTGAAGTTTAAAAAACAAAATAAGAAATGCAGAACCTGAGAAGATGGTATATTTTCTTTCCTTTAAGTGAATGATGAAAGCTCTTTAAGACTTATTGTTCCTAGATCAATGAAAACATAATTAATATACTTCTGCATTAGGATATGTAAATATAACAGCCTTCCTTCCTTACCATGCTAAGTGTTCTGATAAAGAAAACTAAGTAGTTTACTTCATTTCGTTGGTGCTTCAAATTTATATGGCTGTATAGAACTAAAATAAAATATCCTCACAGTAATGAATTACATTTTTAGCTAATATAACTTCTACTAAAGAATTTTAAAGATTACATGTAGACAAAAAATGTAAAAAAGGGGCTTAGCACATTATGCACAGTTGTAGAAAGTCCATATTCCCATCTTGCTCAGGAATTTGTCAATAACAAATTGAACTTCTAGGGTTAAATTCCAGTTTCAGCTCAAGAGGCAGCTAGGCTGGTAAGCTCCTGGTTTTTAGTTGCAGGGATAAATGATGTACCTGTCTGCTTCCAACTGCCTGCCTCACTGGCTAATGGCCTCCAACTGGTCTGCTCTTCTTTAGGCCACAAGCACAATTGCTAAGAAGGAAGCAGCTGGGGGAATTCGATTTTCGTATTAGTTATTGCCACCTCTTACATTTTCCTGTCTAGATGCTACCTTTTACTATGTGCCAAACACTGAGCTGGAAAATTTAAAGCTGTTGCTCATCTGATACTGTACTCTGTCCCGAAAGTCTTTATTTCTTTATTTCTGAATCAGAGGAGGAAACTGGGGCTCCAGGCCCGTGAATGGCTAGCTCAAAGCCACCCAGCGAGTAGGTGGCTGAACTGGCAAGTGAGCTGAGGCCAAGGCCTGCTCCGAAGCCTGCAAACTTTCCCTGACGCTCCATGGCCTCCAATATGAAGTGGCATTCGTAAGAATAAACACATACTCTTTATCCTGATATGCTCTAACCTAGACACGAAACAACAAACATGACTCACTGGTCACATCAGTCTCTGCAACAGCCGAGTTCTAAGTTGTTCATCTCAAAGACGCACCTGATGTCAAAGAAATACTGCATGTGCCACGCTCAGCAGTTTAGACTTGGCTGCACTAACTGGGGACCTAGTGACAACATTAGGTTCTCAGACAGGTTTGTCGAGTGTTTTTAAAAACCCTGAATATGAATGTCTTTAGAGAGGAACACACTCTCCATTCTCCCCCAACGGTCCCACACTCAGCCGCTTCACTCATAGACGTTGTTTGCTGATTCCTTGCAGATACTTGAGACTGTAACAACTGCAAACAATTTGAAGCCACTGCAAGTTCGAGGCAGAGAAGTCACACAATCAAACAGGCATTTATGAAGGACTTTGGCTACAGTGTGAAGGATGAGTTGGGAAACAAGAACTAGCTGCAGAGAAGGCCACAAGGTCTTATAAATGTTAAAAATATGAACTGAGATGATGATGGCAGTGGTAATGGAGAGGAGAAAACAAATCTGAAATAAGAGGGCAGAAATTATACAACTTAATGATTAATTAGCATGACTGCTTAGGCTACCGGGCAGCTTGCACGTCATTAACCACGAGATACAATCGATGTAAAAGGTTTGAGAAATGAAATGAGTTCAGATCAGATCTGCTGAATTCAAGGGGTCAACAGCATATTCGGATGAAAATGTTCAGGATATAGCTAGAAATATGGATTTAAACTTAGAAGAGAGGGGTTAAAGCTGAGAGTCTTCAGTGTAAGCGTGGTGAGCTGCAAAGAGCTTGAAGTGAAGTTGCCCAAGGAGGGCCGAGGGTTGAGGAGAAGGCTGAAGAAAGGGTAGGATGCAGCTGAAAGAAAACCGAGAGGAAGCATGACGGAGGAGGTGGCGTCACAACAGCAGGAGGCGTGCAGTCCAAATGAACAGAAACGGGAAATCTGGCAAGAGCCAGTCAATGCGCTGCCACGTATGAATTAAAGCAGCGTTTCCATTCCTATCTTCCCTGATAACAGAGGTTACACAGTGCTTCAAATTTCAGCTTCATCCAATCATTTATTCTTACAATCGTGTTAGGGCTGTGACGTCATGTGGCCATATCATTTAAATGACTGCATGAGCTCCTCTAGCAAATCATAGTTCATATGTCCTCTTACAACTAAGACATAATTCAGTTTACCAAATAAAGCACACCCTGTACTGCTTAAGGCTTCTCTGTCCTTGTATCCTGGCCTAGCTGCTTTCAAACAGAGCTTGTGCTGTATGTGCAGCTACTCGGAGTGTTTATTAAAGTACCTGTGCTGACATTCCAGAGGCTGAGCCCACATGCGCTGGTCACTGATAAGGCAAGTCAAGGCAGCGACCTCGGCACTGTCATTTAGGCTTTCCCAGCCCACTGGGAAGGTCCCTCTTCCAGTGTAGTTCTCTCACCTATTCAGTCTTCACCTACTGATCCTGTCAAAGTATTTAAGACAGACAAGCAAAAACCCAGCTTGCTTTAAGTGAAATATGCTACACAGGAATATGCCGTTAGGCAATTCTCTTGAAATTCCCTGTCTCCTCTTAAATGTAGGCTTCAGGATAATTCTGAAATCCAGCTGCTCTGGAAAGCTTTACGGTGTCTCGTGTTTACGCTAACTCATAATCTAATTCTCTTAGAAAGGTACTGAGAAAGGAATTCTTTTCAATCCCAGGCTACTTATAGAATGAACAGTGAAGCTTTCCCCTCCCCAAGTTAACAGCATAATCCACTTCTTTATGATTTCCAAAATTACCTTATGTTAGAATTGATTAAAACAGTAAAATTCTATACAAAGTTCATTACTATACAGATTTTATTCAGAATTCCATGACACTCTGTGCTACTAGGAAATGGAGATACATTAGGGTCTGTTCTAGTTAAATATACATTTTCATATTATTATACCATTAATAATAATAACAATAACTCTAGACTGTTTTTGAAGCACCGATTTTTCTACTTTGCTTTAGAAAAAGTAAAAAGGCACCTTTTTCTATGTGTAGTAGCAATACCACCAGCCGCCCCAAGATTTCATGGCTGTTTCAGTGACTGCTCTTTAATAGAAACTGCACACAGTAGGGCTCTAATTCTGGCTCTTCCAACAATATAATGAGTCATTATGTCTTAAATTCTTTTTTGGTAGTACTGATGGAATGAACAAAAATGAATAGGTTAGCTCTGGCTGGTATGGCTCAGTTGGTAGGGGTGTTGTCCCATACACCGAAAGGTCATGGGTTTGATTCCCTATCAGGGCACATACCTAGGCTGGGGGTTCAATTCCCTGCCCCAGATGGGGGTGCCAGTGGGAGGCAGCCAATTGATGTTTCTCTGTCACATTGATGTTTCTCTCTCTCACACACTCTCCCTCCCCTCTCTCTAAAAAATCAATAAAAATGTCCTCTGGCTAGGATTTAAAAAAAAAGAATAGGTTAGATTCTTATTTTCTGTTGGTTAGATGCTCCCATCACATAATTCCTGCCTACACCATTCCTGTTTTAAAATAATGCTGTAAGAACAAATGTAAGTTTTCAATATCTGAGAACTCCGAGTTAGGACAATACTTTAGAACATAATTAACTTCTATTCAATGATCAACCGCACCACTGCTTTTGTAAGGATGATAACATAGCTTTCGATTATTTCTGAGAGGAAGGTCACCACTTCTGAAGTCTAACCATGGTTGGGATTATTAATCACAGAGCCCAAATCTAATCCTGTGCAGCTCTTATAAATTGTCATGGTATAATTTTCTAGAGAAATAAAAAATATTTCTGCTTCCTCACTTATTTGACAGCCCTCTAAATACATAAAAAACATATTCTCATGTCTCTGTAAAGGTTTCTCAGAGCTTACTTCCAGAACGTGAACGTCCTATGAGCCCTCCCCGGGGTAGTGCAGATAGTCAATGCCTACCATAGATACAGTATCCTAAATATAGTGACTCCTGGAATGAATTATCCTTTCTAGAAATAACAGGACTGCGTCTTTGCAGACTCATGTAGTAGCATTATTATATGAGGCCTTTAGTATATTGCTTTCTACATAACATTAGGCCTAGAGAAAGGGAGAGAGAAAACTTGAAAGATTAGATTTCAAAAAAGTGCCCCTCCCTCAATTCTTCAAAGTGTGACGGCTAGGCACGGTCTGGAAGAAATCTTCCTGCACGTCATAGAGCGGAGGACACAGGTTCCGTTAGCAGGCATTTGGTCCTGTCCGAAATGCCCACAGAGACATCTGGTCCAGGCTGACCCATCTACCTCACCCCCTGTGCCCTTACGAGCTTGGCTACGGAAGCAAGAAGGCTTAGTACTGGCAGTGCAGCCACAACACGATTATTGGACCAATAAAATAGGACGGTATTTTTTATGTACGATCCTGTAAACCAAAAGTAGAAATAAATGTTATGGGCTTTTTGAAACCAGGGAAGCTTTCTAAGTGCGGACATTTTCCTCCAAGGAAAAGTTCCTATGGCATGAAGTGCTGTAGCTGTGCTGTAGCATTTCCTTGGGATGACTTAAGTTCAGAGGAAGGGAGCTACGCAAAGTGAAAATATAAGAATTATTTTAAACACATTTAATGAGATCGATTTTCTTTTCATCAACCTAGACTGCAGCTGTTCTGCATATACGCGTGCATGTATATGTGTTTTAACTTGCTGACCAAGGTGTAGATGAAAGAACCATAGGAAAATACAAATCTTTATGTAAATAATACTTCATTGCTCTGGTTAGGATTTTCAGTACTGTGCTGAATAAGAGTGGCGAGAGTGGGCACCCTTGTCTTGTCCCTGACCTTCGGGGAAAGCTTCTAACCTTTCAAGGTTAGAATGTTAGCTTTGGGCTTGTCATAGATGGCCTTTATCATGTTGAGCTGTGTTCCCTCTACCCCAAATTTGTTGCATTTTTATCACAGAAGGGTGCTGACTCTTGTCAAATAGTTTTACAGCATCTATGGAGATGATCATGACTTTTGTCTTTCATTCTATTAATGTGGTGAATCACACTGATTTGCATATATTGAACCATCCTGGCATCCCAGGGATAAATCCCTCTTGATCATGGTGTGTGATCCTTTTAATGTGCTGTAGAATTGTTTTGCTAGTATTTTGTTGAGAATTTTTGCAAATATATTCATCAGGGACATTGGCTGTAGTTTTCTTGCAGTATCCCTATCGGGCTTTGTCCTGCTGTGGCTACACAGTCTCCGCACAGGTGTGCACATGGTAGTGGAGGCTGGGGATGGTGGTCAGGCCAGCGGCATGCAGGCGGACAGCTGGGGAGGGCAGCTGCGGGTGCCAGTAGTGCAAGCCAGTGACAGGAGATAGGGACGAATCTGGGCCCACAAGCAGGTGTGGGGGCCTTGGCTACTGGCACGCACTCCATGACTACAGGACCTTGCCACGGGTGAGCACACAGCAATGGGGGCCAGTGACGGGCATCCTGGCGGTGGCATGAAAGAGCACAACTAGAGGGGTTAGCCCTGAGCTGACACAGCAGTGGGAGTCAGCTGCCAGGGTCTGGGCTGGGGTCTTGCATTCATTCAGCCTCAGAGGACTGGGCTGGCTCCTGGTTTGGGTCTCAGGCTCCAGCAGGGTGGGGAGGATTCACTGAAGACAAATATCTTGGGCAAAAATGGGTGAAATTTGCAGGGGGTCTGCGGTAGCTGTGTTGGCCTTTGGTTCCTTCAGTGGTAAAAGCTGCTGGGGTCTTGTCCGGGGCAGGTCACTGGGAATCTCCGTTGCTCCCACTGTTGGCTGATACTGGTAACCCCTGCTATTCTGCTTTATTCCTTGCTGTCTCTGTCTGTTGCAGGTTTGCTAGGGTGACAGTGCAACAAGTCCTTTATGTTTTTCATTAAGAATCTAAAATCTTTTTTTAAAATTTCTGTACACTAAGGTGTCAGTCAAATGAACCTTTAGAATTCTATAGTGCCAGTCAACATAGATGTGACTGACAGGCTTTGCAAACACTAAAAGTAATTAATTTTGTGAGGTATAAAAAAGAAAAAGTTTCAAAACCCTTAGAGAAGTTTAATAAACTATGCCTACCAGCCCAAACATCCTTAACTATCATTGTTAATTAGCAATAATTAGAGTAGCTATCCTTTTTCCCACTGTGGCTAAAAATAACAACAGTAAGTGTAGAGAATTCTAGTGCCAAATGATATTCATATTTTCCTTGAAAGGGACGGTGGGGGGAGAGGAGAGCACACAGGGCCTTGTAGGCTACTGTAAAGAATGTGCCTTGCCTGGCTGGTGTGGCTCAGCGGTTAAGCATCGACCTAGGATCCAGGAGATTGCGGTTTGATTCCCAATCAGGGCACATGCCTGGTTTGTGGGCTCAATCGATCCCCAGTGGGGGTTCTGCAGCCAATCAATGACTCTCTCATCATTGATGTTTCTATCTCCCTCTCCCTTCCTCTCTCTGAAATCAATAAAAATATACTTTAAAGAAAAAAAAAAGAATTTGGTTTTTACTCTGAGAGACACTGGAAGTCTTCAGTGGATTCTGAGCAGAGGAAAGGAATGATCTTACTTAAATTTAACAAGATCACAATAGAGAAGTGTGAAAGAAGGGTGACCAATTAGGAGGGCATTGAAATAATCTGAGACAGATATGAGTTTTTCCCAAATAGGGGTAGTAGCAGTGGGGGAGTGAAAATGGTGGTGTCTGAGTCACTTCAAGGTAGAGTGCCAGGGTCTGCAGACAGACCAGAAATACAAATATCCAGACTATTTTTTAAAATACACATACACACGCCAACACATACACTTTTTCTTTTCCCAAAATGAAATAATATAATAGGTATGCTTTGACTCATCAATATATGTGAACATTTTTCTATGCTAATGAATCTCCGCCCTACATACATTAGGTGCTATACTGAATCTCACTGCATAGACTTATTGTAATTTGTTCAGCCATGTGTTTGATTTTTGAGTTCTTTCCAATTTATTTTTTGACCACCAGCATCATTATACATACAATCATTTTATTAACCTAAACTTGTAGAAATGGAATTGCTGAGCCAAAGGGTAAACACTTATGAAAGTCTGATAAACACTGTCAAGATTCTAAAAGGTATGCCAATAAATTATGCCCTCACCAACACATTCTAGGCAATTAAATGTGTGTCATTCCAATAGTTAATTCTGATGCACAAATGGTTTTAGGTACACTATGGATTTGGTAGTCAAATGAGAGAAGAAAAAACCAATTGCCCTTTTAAAAGAGGTAATCGACTCCAACCATTATCCCAGTTTATTGGAGTCCTTCAGACTTTTGAAAGTGACCTAAGTTAAGAAAAGACCTCATTCGTCTCATGTAGTTTTGAGGACTAAGCCTAAGTTTAACTGCAGCTAAGTCAGCAGACCTAGTGGGTAAAGCTGCCCAAGATGCAAGGTACAGCTATGATGCCTACACTTAGTATAGCTCCTAGACGAACCCATAACCTGGGATTTACTGGTCAGTCGCAGGGTAGCCAGGACCCCATTAAATCAGGACAGGGTGGGAAATAAGGAGTTAAGCTGCTATTCCTAACAGCACTTATCGGAAGGATCTGGTTAGAAGACCCATGTTTCTACTCTACCAAATTCTGACCATGAGAAGATAACACTGAGAAATTAAATGTATATTCTTACAACAAACTTAAAGTTCAGAGTGACTTAGTCTTGCTTTTACTTGAAAATCTTATGACAGTGAGAGAAACTACACGAGACAGTCACTATGTGCTTATTATCATTACAGATACTCTATGATGGCTACAAAGAGGGTTCCATGTTTTATTGTTGCCAGTGTGATTTATTTATTTAATGTGAGTTGGCAAAGTTTTCTAAATAATATAAAGCACTACATGGCAAGAACCTGAGTTAAAATACTTCACAAGACTGGACTTTTTCTGAATTCCTTTAGCAAGGTTCCGCCGTACACCATTTTTTCTAGGTGCTGCTGTTTATTCACATTTTTCCAGAAAATACATTTCAGTCCTGACTCTCAAAAAAAAGGAAAAAAAAAGATTTATAATTTCACACCTGAAGAAAAGCAATAGAAAGAGCTGATGTTTCTAGTTCGTAGTGCACAGGCCGTCTCTGAGCTGTCTCATCCTCAGCTACTGATGACCTCAGAGAGCTGCCAGGAGCAGTCTTTCATCTAAATTGCTTCTCCCTACACTGCTGACGGCTGTGCTACAGGAAGAGCATTCAATGCCAGAGATGTCAAAAAGCTTAGATTCCCCAAGAGTTCCCAGGAGAGAGATTCTAAAAGGAATGCCAGCACTTTGCCCTTGCATTAAGGTTACGTTCTACTTTAGGAATAAATTTTCTTCAAATGCATGTTACTATTTTTTATACCCAGTGATGACATATACCTGTGAGAGACCTCACCTCTATCTTCCCAGATCTAAAGCAATAATCCCCTGCTTGAATTTCGCTTCAGTCTATGTGGTTTCATTCCATTCCACGCGCTCAATAGTAGCCCAAGTGACAGCTTATGCCAAGATACAACTTACTGCATAGATACTTAGAATTAGCCGCTTTAACACAGAGCTTGGATATTTGTTATTTAATCTACACTAAATTAAAGGACCCTCTTTACATGTTACTAGGTTTGGCATTCACCCAAAATCTATTTGGTTTTTCAGTTTAGTGTTCAAATAGAAAAATTCGGCTATTGTAATAATTTTCTATCTCTCATGATCACCATGTATATATACATAGAGAATACTACTCTAAAACTGTTTTAAATAATAGGCAGGAGGCAAAGGGTATTTGGAGCAATATAAAATTTTAGTATGTATACTAAAATAACTATTCAGAAAAATTCTTGGGTATTTATTTAGCAAACAAATATACATGGAATACTTATGTGCCAGATACTGCGCTGGGTATCTTCTCTAGAAGGGGCAGTGATTAGGCAAACCATTCCATCAAAAACCACTGTTTTTTGCCTTGATGTCCTTTTAGCAACCTCAAATTCCCTAGCACAACACATAAGAATTTTCTAAAGTTGTTCCAGGAACAGGTAAACAACACATTATGAAGCCTAAGCATAACCAAACATTAGCAAAAATAATACAAATCAATAAATGATATGTGGCATTCTAGAAAAATCTTGATGACGCTTCTCTGTACCAAGTTATGCGGAAATATCTCTGACTTCTATTTTAAGATTTAAGAACATCAGCTAATGTTGCAGTTGGTTAGTGCTAAGAATTAAGCCATTAATAACCATGTTTCTGTATTCTCACTCAAATCAGAGACTATATATTAATAGTTTCTTGATCTTGCCTAGAATAAATCTGAATTTATTTTATTAATGAGTACTTATTTAGTAAATACTTAGTATTCTGTTTGATACAGGTGCTATGGCCAATGTTGAAAATTCTTCAAGTTATTCCATCAAACTTGATCAGAGAGATCAAGAAACTGGGGTATAAAGCAATATAACTTCTGACTTAAAAATAAGGGGTGGATATGAATATATGAATTCTGAATAATAAGAAACCAAGCTTTTTTTTTTTTAAATCTTCACCTGAGGATATTTTTTCCATTGCTTTTTCAGAGAGAGTGGAAGGGAAAGAGAGAAACATCGAGGTGAGCTTGTTTGAAAATATATTAATTTAAAAACACATTTCTTTCATTCCACTGGCTGCAGATTGAAGACATCAAAGCTACAAGGAGCCCTGGCTGGTTTGCTAAGTGGTTAGAGCGTCGGCCCTCAGACTGAAGGACACGCACCTCGGCTGCAGGCTCGATCCCCGGCCCCAGTTGAGGCGCGTGCAGGAGCAGCCAATCAATGTGTCTCTCTCACATCATGTTTCTCTCTCTCCCTCTCTCTCTCTGAACAACAATGGAAAAAATATCCTCGGGTGAGGATTAAAAAAAAAAAGCTACAAGGACTGTTCTCAATTTGGGATATAAGGAGCAAAATCAAGTCTTATGTTTGCTAAAATTCCTTCTGGAGAAAATTGAAAAAAAGTTATATTCTTGCTTTGTTCCCTTGCCACAATATTTTACATACACCAGATATGTTAGTAGTGCCTATCATTACAAACCTGTGATCACTGTCATGCAGTTTACATTCTAGGTAGTAAACACAGTCAATCAATCAATGATGCAGAATGTTAAACAGTATAATTGCCAAGGAGAAAAAACAAAGCAGGAAAGGGCTTTAGGAGGTATGTATGTATAAGTGTGTGTGTGTGTGTGTGTGTGTGTGTGTGCGTGTGTTTAAAACTTTAGGTTCAAAGAAGGCTCCAGTTATCCAGAGCACACAGAGAAGAGTGACCTGATATGCCACTCACTGCTTATTTATTTTAAGCATAAGATAGCGATGCCAAGTTGATTGTTTTTCTTGGTGTATGTCCAAGAAACTTTTGTTTAACTAAAAATCAAACTTCTAAAAAGTGTAAATGAGAAGAATTAACTCTTTTTAATGGGGGTAATTATGTTACATAATATGTTTTAGAAAAGCAGCTTTGTTAATTTTATTTTTTGGAGAGGTAATTATAAATCAAGAAAGAAATTTAAAGATATACTATATGCAGTTGTCAAATTTTACTTTAGACAACATAGTATAGTTTTGAAAGTACTATGAGTTTCCAAATGTCAATCCATTTGGGCAGAGTGTTCACATTCTTCAATACGATGGCAATTTCTTGAACATTGAGTCCATTAACTTTGGAAAAAACAGCTAATCAGAAATATGACAGTCCTGCCCTGGCTGGTGTGGCTCAGTTGTTGGAGTGCCATCCTGTACACCAAAAGGTGGCAGGTTCGATTCCTGGTCAGGGCACATACCCAGGTTATGGGTTTGATCCCCAGACGGGTGTGTGAGGGAGGCAACTGGTCAATGTTTCTTTCTCACATCAATGTTTCTCTCTCTCTCCACCATGGTAACAGATTATTGAATACATCAATGCACCTTCCCTAGTCCCAAGTCACTCCTTAATAAAGCTTTAGGTGTTTAAATAATTGCATTCTCTCTTGCAGGATGACCTGGAAACCATTTAGTGCATCTAGACTGTAACGATCCCTTGTTATCCACAAGGAAGTTGAGCCACTGAGGGCTTCATTTCCTACCGTCCTAGCAGCAATTTGGACATGGGAAAGAATTGATCTCCATGCAGTTTTGGTGGCACATCCTCCCCCCCCGCAGGACTTGTTAGAGAAAGTGGACAATGCAGTTCACAATATTCAGTGTGCCCATTATCTACAGAAGAGTTAATGCCTCGCCTCTCCACAGTCCAGCCTTAGACAAAGAAGAGGCACTATGCTAAGTTATGGCTAATGAGTGATGAAAATGTGACCACAGCAGTAAAACCAAGCAATAGGAGCCTGGATGCTGTGGTCGGTCTGGGTTCAAACCCTGCATCACCTAACTGTGGGACTCAGGGCAAGTTCTTTATCTGTAGAAACCTCTGTATGTCCCAATTTCCTCATCTGTAAAATGAAGGCAACAATAGTATAAACATTCTGGGGTTGATGTGAGGAAAATATATGTGTGCTTCGAGTCCCCAAAGGAGAGGAAGGAAAAGCAAAGAAGTATTTGAAGACATAATGGCTGAAATTTTTACAAATTAGATGGAAATTATAAACCAAACCAATGGATTCCAAAAGTTCAAATAACTTCAAGACAAGAAACATGAAGAACACGACAAGGCACATAGTAAAAAACAAAACAAAAAAACCCCCAACCTGCCAAAAACTACATCAGTTGTTTTCTACAAGGGATCATTCCTCCTACCTCCACCCCCTGGGGCTCATTTGGCAAATCCTGAAGACATTTTGGTTGTCACACCTGGGAGAAGGGAGAGGGTGTGCTACTGGCATCTAGTGGGGACAGGTCAGGAATGTTGCTCAACATGCTACAATATACACGACAGTTCTCACAACAATGAATCATCCTGCCCAAAACATCAACGGTGCTAACGTTGAGAAACACTAAAGGCATATAACTAAAATGCTTAAAACTGGTGATAAAAGAAAATCTTAAAATCATATCCTTATTATATTTTCTCATCCCTGACAAAAACAGAAAGTACACGACATCATAATACTCAGCACTTTTTATAAGTCACTCACCATGTTTAAGCCAGGAGCTAAAAACCAGAAAGTAAGGTGTCCAAAACTCAAGGTCAATGTGACTTTTTTTTTTTTTAATCAGCTTTTAAATATTGAATTAAGGGAGATACAAAACGTACCAGGTTTTCTAAAGGTTCTGCTTTGTGATCCTTCTGACACTTTAGAACGATATAAAGGTAATAGAACTAAGCAGTGGATACAAGTTAAAATCTCATTTCAGCACAACAAACCTTTACAAGGACTAGTTCCGTAGCACGTATTACACATCAAGTTCTCCAAGTTAGTCTCTTCATTTAATGTAGTATGCTTTCTACCACATCACGTCTATTTAATGTAAATTCTGTCTTAAGTCACAAAAAATGTTTTAAAAATCCCCACCAATTCTGCTAGGTTTTTTTTAATCCTCACCTGAGGACATACTTTTATTGATTTTAGAAAGAGAGGAAGGGAGAGGGAGGGACAGTGAAACGTCGATGTGAGAGTGAAAAATTGATTGAATTGAGCCCGAAACCTGGGTATGTGCCCTGACCAGGAATTGAACCTTTGACCTTTTGGTGTATGAGACAATGCTCCAACCAATTGAGCTACACCACCCAGGGCTCTGCTAGGTTTTTTTAATGACAAGATTTATAAATCTTTTAAAGCCGTGATACATTTACACAATGGAACATTGCTCAGCCATAAAGAAGGAAATCTTACCCTTTGCAACAGCAGGGATGGACCTGGAGAGCATTATGCTAAGTGAAAAAAAGCCAGTCAGAGAAAGGCAAGTACCACATGATTTCACTCATATGTGGAATCTAATGAACAAAATGAACTAATAAGCAAAACAGAGACAGATTCATAGATAGCTGTTCAGGGAGGGGTTTGGGGGGAGTTGGAGGGATTGAACAAAAAAGAAAAAAAGAGAGAAAATACTCATGGACACAAACAACAGGGTGGTGATTGCCTGGGGGAGGGGTGTCGGGAGGTGGAGGAGGGTACAGGGGGGATAAATGGTTATGGAAGGAGACTTGACTTGGGGTGAACACACAATACAGTGCACAGATGATGTGTTATAGAATTGTGCATCTGAAACCTGTATAATTTTGTTAACCAGTGTCATCCCAATAAATTCAATAAAAAAGGAATAAAATAAAAATAGATATAAAATAACATGTTGTGACAGGATATCAAGAATAACCTCCACCATCGCAAAAATGAAAAAAAAATTCAGACAGATTGCATACATACTAAATACTATGCACTGAACTAGGTACTATTTATATTCATGATCTCATAATCCTCAAATAAATAATTTGGGTTTGGTATTACTGCCTTCTTCATTTTACAGACAAAACAGATGAACAAGTTCACTGACTTGCCCCCAAATCACAAAGCTAAGAAGTGGTGAAGCCAGGATCTGAACTGAAGCCTGCTTTGAAAACCCATGCCCTTAAAATAATAACTAACACTACGCAATTTAAGAGCATGTGTGTGCTTTTAATTAGTTTACTATTTTGGGTCTTCGTAACAAATCAATGTACATTTACACCGCTAGAGCCCTGGTCTCCCACATGAATTCATTTGGACACTTTGGTACCCCACAGGCAGGTGTGGTGAGGCATCCTAGCCTGCATTCCTTCACTTTCCTGTCAATCGGAGGGAAGAAGGGTGAAAATGGTCACAGCCATGACTTTAGTCATATACACCATTTATTAAAAACTGTCTTATAGTTTTATCTTTATAGATGACGAGCTTAGAAGAGATGGTTATTTTTGTTTGATATGTCCCAGAGGCAAAAAACTGGGGATCATCTCTTTCAAACACACAAACCAGATCTCTTTGGTTCTATTTAGGTTTGTTTGTTTGTTTGTTTCAACACCGGCTTAATATGAACATTGGGAAATAATTTCAATTTTAGGCAGATTTTATTAGAGTGTGCATAGAGTTCTAGAAATATACATTTTGTTTTGTTTTTCTCAATAGTTAAAAAAAATCACACTAAAGGGGTATAAAATTAAGAAATACTTAGATTAGCATACTAATCAACAAAATTGTTTAGCTTAAAAAAAAATCAGAAATTCATCCGTGCTCTAAATGAGTCAAATTTGAGTTTTGTGTCTTACATAGTAATCCTCCAAGATTCAAAAATGAATATTAAACACAATTAGAACAACTGAACCAATTTTCATCTTTAGTGGGAGAAATAATAGATCAATATATGTTTTACTGGGGAAGCTGAAACATTAACGAAGGCTATTCAGGAGCAGGCAATACATAATTTATCTCAACAGAATAGAACTTCAGATAGTTAAAGGTAGATGTAGCTTCATAGTTGCCTTTTTTTTTTTTAAACTTTACCTGGATATGTTCATTTTCTTCTTTCTCAAGTGGTTCTATACATGAGTTATAGAGAATTCAAGATAAATGAAATTTTATGTAACATAACCAATTAACTCTATGAACATGCCTTGCTTCCTCCTCCAATCAACTTAACTCCTTTTATAGTCCTGTATACTCCCCATAAACAAACAGGAAAAAAAAAAAAAGCAAAAAAGAAAAGAAAAAGAAAGATAAGTTTATACTTACTAGAAAGAACAGTTGTAAGGAAAATGTAGTCTGAAAAGGATATGAGTCCACATTCTCCAAGGGTGTAAAATATACTGCCTTCATCAGCAAACTTTTCTCGTTCCTGGGCAATTTTCTATTAAATATATGGGTCCCACCAAAAGATAAAAAGAAAATACAGCTGAATGAGAACATAAATAGTTAAAGACGGATCACCATTTATCTGACAGCTTTATGGTATTTATCACAAGCATTTCTCTGATGGCCATTCCAAATTAATGGATCCTTTACAGTTTTCAAGATGATTAATATTATAAGAAAAAAAATACAATTTTGTTTCAACACTGGCTTAATATGAACAATGGAAAATAATTTCAATTTTATTAACTCCTTCCATTTAACATATACAGACCTGATTCAGGGCTAGTTTTGTTTCTTAGTTTTTAAAACAATCTATCTTCTTCTACAGAAGTATATAAGGTAGAAAAAAATAAAAACAAACAAATAAATTAAAATGAAGTCGGTTCCAATTGACCAAGAAAACTATACTACTAGTGATTAGAAACGAAGGGGTAAACCACTATTTCCAAGGCCCACACAAATGCTCAGAAAACTAATTTCTGAAATACTAATTTTAATTTTTCCTTATGATCCCCAACAATCTCAGTTTTGGAATGTAAACGAGCTTGCAGAGCAAACAGCGTCTCTAAAATATAATGACCAATCAGACACGCACACCAAGCTTCAGACATGGTTTTATTTCATTATATTTACTGTTATCTTGGTGGATGCTCCTAAATTTCAGTTATTTGATGAAGCTCTCCTAAAACTCAGCTGTTACTCTAAGTATAAACTCCTTTTCTTTAATCTATACAGTTCCCAAAGAGAGTTAAATCATCAGCTTCAGTGATGGTGAGTGGCAAGTGGTCTCTTCCTGGGTGTTTAAGCAAACCTACCCTGTTTTCTGAATTCCTAGCCGAATTATAAACATAGTGGTGACATTGAAGATATTTTCAAAAACTGAAAAGGATCCACCAAAGTGTTAGAATCGTAAGTTCTGGGCCAACCAAAGATATTCAAGGAATTATTCTGGGTACCAAAAAAAGAAATATGAGGTTTCAAGAACCCAAAGCAACAAAGCACGATCGAAGTAATAATGTCATGCAAGCGCAAAATAATAGGCAGCCCTGCAAACATAACCCGGGGGAAATATCACGGAAGCTAAACCGACAAGCACCACACCGGCATCCAGGACACTCTCCCATAGGTTACCTCTGTCTAGTGAAGATCCCATCATACACCACAAAGGAAAGAAAACCAGTTAACCAACGGAAAACACAAGTACCAAGTGAATTACCATGATCTTCTTGGCAACCCCCCCGACAGCCTTTACTGAATATTTGTTTGCTCATATGAAACAGTAACCACGGAGAGGTCAAAACCCACAGCTGAATGTCAACAAGCGGTACCAGGTTTTGATGGCAGATCCTACTTAGGAAAGGGCTTCTCTTGACAGCATTAAGAGATTACTTCGTTGAGCCAACAAAAAAGATGAACACAGAGCCTGATAAGTTCAAATTAAGATTAGATCTCATACCACACTGGATCTTCTACAAAGAGATTAAACACAAATTTCAGGTAAAAAAACACAGTTGGATGAAAACAGGAGCGGCAAAGCCTTTCACTGGGAAGGAAGTATTTTAATTTCTCAAAATAAAAGAAGCAAATAGTTACATTTTTTTACAATATCCAAGATAAGGCAAAAGTAAAGCATGTGAATAAAAAAAAATATGCAAAACGAGAATCGGTTTCCAAAGGTATACCATTACTAGCCAGAACAATAAATGGGTACAGAAGCTGAGTACTTCATATTAATTATGTAATAATCTTAAGGAGAGAAAGCTATAAGTAAATAAAAATAAATAACATACTGGGATCCAGAAGGTGAGAAACAGACAAAAATCTAAGGACAGAGGCAGCTAAGCCAAAGAAGCATATCTAACATTATTTTTCAAATAATCATCTGGACAATGCTACTTAGAAGACAACAAAAAGACAAATCTAGTTTCATCAGTAACTTTTAATTTTTATATAATTTCAACTCAGGAAAGTGGAAAGATCCATGTAGGAACTCTTGTATGCTTTTTATTCAGATTCCCCCATAGCTTACCCATTACCCTATTTGTTTTATCACTTTATACAGATATACATTTTCTTTTGCACTATTTTGAAAGTAGAAGATATTTTACATTTTACACTTAAATGCTTCAGTATATATTTCCTACAAAGACATTCTCTTACATATCACAGTATAAATTTAATAAAACCAGGATAGTTAATATTAATACATACTATTATATAATCCACAGTCTACTTTCAAACTTAGTCACCTCTCCCAGTAATTTCCTTTATGGCTATTTCCCCCCCAGTCCAGGATGTAATACACAATCATAAATGGCATTTAGTTGTCATGGATCTTTAATATCCATTAATCCAGAACAGCTTTCTTTTCCTTTCTTTCTTTTTTCCTTTGGAGGTTTATTTTTGATTGTGATAAAATTTACCATTGTAACTGTACAAGATGGTGTGGCTTCTTTCAAATAACATCATATTTTGAAGGTTCATCCATATTGTAGCATCAGTCAGTATTCCTTTTTATTGCCAAATGATATTCCATTGTACATGTACCACATCTGTTTACGCATTCATCCAGCGAAGGATATTTGGGGTGTTTCTACCTAGAGCTACAATGCACATTCATGTTTGACTCTCTGCTTTCAGTTATTTTGGGTTTGTAACTTAGAAATGAGCCGTGCACTCTCAGACGGGCTAGATGACTGAAGTCCCAGCCAACATTCCACTGCAGCCTCATGAAGAAGCCTGAGCCAGAACCATCTCACCAAATTCCCCCCAAATTCCTATTCACAGAACACGCAAGAGACAAGAAATGATTATTGCTTTGGATTTGTTACTCAGCAATAAGCCACTAAGCTTTGGATTTGTTACTCAGCAATAAAAAAACTAATATAGTCAAATATATTTATTAAAAATATTTCTGCTAGTTGGTGGCTTATTTCTATTTTGACTATCAAGCTTTAAATTTTCATGAAGTCAAATATATCAAGTTTTCCCTTTATGGTTTTTGCTTTCTATATGTTGGCTAATAAACTTTTGCCTATCTCCAGTCCATAAAAATATTATATTTTCTTCTAGAAGTCTTATAGTTATAGATTTTACATTTAGGTCTGTGATCCATCTCAAGTCAATCCTGTCTACAGTGACATAGAGGTAAGGTTTATTTTTTAAAGATATGGACATACAGTTGTTTCTAAATGATTTGTTAAAAATCAATTGACCATGTAGGTATGGATCTACTCTACTATGATGTTTTCTGATCTGAGTAGTCCATTTCCTTTGGAAGGTCTTTTGATTACTAGCAACGTGTATGATTGTTTTTCAAAGTATAAATAACTATGGGATTATTCAAATGGTTTTTAAAAAGGCACCTTGAGAGACTCTGCATGAGATGCATTGGGGTCATGGTTCAGGCCTAGCCACCCTCACCATTAGGACAATTACCAAGTCTGCAGAGACAATGAAGATGTCACTGAACAGACCTTCAACTGCATATTAATTGAGTTACCGTTGGAGCACATCCGTAGGGGCTATACTGTAACGACACTTGACAATGCTCACTCAGGAAGCGTCGCCTCCTCTACTGCACTAAGTGGGATATGTCCAGGTTGGCAAGCCTCAGTCCTCTAAGGCCTTAGAGAAAATACTTCTGTCTGCGAGGCTATCCCTGAGACCTCTGCTGACCTGAGTGACAGGGAGCAAGAGAGGCCCAAAGAATGCCAAAGTGCTGTACACAGGGAAAACTGAGGAAGACAGCTAGCCGGAAAGAAACAGAAGAAAGGAGGACCCTAGAAACTGAACAGGAGAGGAACAGAAAGTACTGAGCTTCGGGCAAACTGAGGAAAGAGAAAGGTGTGCACATGTTGGAGGGAAAGAACAGGGAAGGTGTGTGCTCTGCAGAAGCTCCTTAAAAATGAGGAACATGCTTAAACAGGATTTAAAGATGAGCCATACTCTGCAACGTGCCCGGCGCAGTCCGACCTTCTAACTCGCTAGAGGAAAGGTCTGTATGCTCTTTCACGCTTTTGGAGTTGGGGTAAAGGAGAGAGAGCAGTTACGTGGATGCTTTCCAAGGTACCCGTTTGCCAAAGAGTGGCTCAGGTAGATTTAGATTTAAACAGGGGTGGGCAAGAGTAGGTTACTGCTAATAAAAATAATACAATAATAAATAAAGAATAATGTAAAAATAAACTCTGTGATATGCATATTCACAACTGTAAACCTAATTTTACTAACTCTAAGAATTTATAAGTGAGCTGCAGAGTATCCAAAACTCCAAAGACAATGTTTAACAAAACTCATGACATATTAATTACAAACACCAAAACTGTCATAAAACCATCAAATTTGACCCCTCAAATTATTTAAAGCTAGGGGGAATATGACAAATAAATATGTCAATACTTGGGAGGAAATGGGTTACTAGAAGACCAATTTTTAGACTATTTTGTGTTATATGGCTACTTCTTAGCTGGTCTTTTAAAACCAAAGGCCTGGCCATACCAAAAATTATACCCTCAGATCAACTAGCCATGACACACAGGGAATCTGTAAAAATTTTGATATTTGAGTTTGATAATGAATAATTTTTTTAAAGTTCCAAAGTATGATAAAAATGGAAAATCAAGATTCAAGTTAGGAAAAGTAGGGGGAAGGTTTTGGGTTTTTCTTACTCCCAAGTCTCATCAATGTTTAATTTTGCAAATTGAGAATGTGAAGTAAAATGTTCTTTTGCTTAATCTTTTGGATAATGTTTGACCTTTAAGTCCTTTTTCCCTAAGCCTACCATCTACGCACTTCAGAGGACATATGGAAGCACTGTCCGAGGAGCACAATATTCCGGAACAGATTGGTAATAATGCTCATTTTCTGTCTCAGAGGTGGTTATTTTGTTTTGTTAATAATGAACACTTATTTTAATATGCATTATTACTAGGAACACCTATCATAAGGATTAGTTTTTAATTCAATATACATAGTAAATTCAATATAAACAAATACAATAGACAAACTAAAAGGAAGAAATTTCTGTACATAAAAGTAAAAAGAAAGACATTCCAATTCTATGGTAAGGGCATGTAATGTGACATTAAATAATATATTAAGATACCAGTTCAGTAAAAAAAAAAAATAGTAAGGGTCTATGAGAAACTTGTTTCATAATAAAGTTCCTGAGGTAAGATTCAAACAATATGCCAGTGGAGATGCTGAAAATCAAACAGAACTGGGTATTTTAAAAAGAGACTGTAATTAAAAATAACTTAAAGAGGTATCTTTTTTAATGCACCTTAGAAGTTACATATCAAACTCTGCTTGTCACTCGAATCTCTGAAATTAAGGCTGTGAAAGCAGAATGCAGGCTAACTGATCGGAATACTATTTCTGTTCAATTTGCTGACAAATGTCACCCCTCTTGGAGGACAACATTATGCAAAACAGTTGGGAGCAGTGTGCTCGCTGCCTTAAATAAACTGAAGTTAAGCTATTTTACTATTCATTTAGTAATTTGATCTTATTTGTTTAGTCTTTAATTTAGTCTTTGATTTTATTTGTTTCAAAATTTAAAACATAGCTATAGGCTTAATATCACTAAAACATTCAAATTATTGACCTCAAGAAAAGGCAGACGAATAAATAAGCTCATAGGGGTGCTGGTATTGATCTTAACTGCACCATATTCTGAATCTTTTTATTTTTTAGATAAGCAGAAGGACAAGAGTAAACTTAGAGCAAATCATACCCTATACGTACGTGTGTGACTGCTCCACTTCTCAGTGAGTCTATACCCGGGACGGTTTCACCAGGATGATTTGCTGCGAAAGCACCCACACTTGGGTTCTGACCAATCACATAAACTTGTAAGACACCTGGCTAAAGTTGCAGATGCCACCAGGAGCTCTGGGACTGGGATTTACAGATCCGATTCACACTCCTTACTACTCACCGTGCTCAAACAGTGAATCCTGTTACAAGGTTATCAAAACAGAGGCAATAATTTTGTCTTGTAGGATTGGACCAGATGAAGCCACAGAGAAAAGTCATATCTGGGAGCTTAATCTCATTATTTATTCTACACAAGACCCACTTTTCAAGTTCTACAGTTCAAAATAAAGTTTTTCTATCAAATAGAAGTCGATGGGTTATGACAGTAAAACAGGTGTTACCATATAATCTAGAACCTCAAAACCTCCCTGGTATAGAGAAAATCTAATAAAGAACACCCCTCTACTATTTAAATTATGAGGTCATTCTTTATGAGACTGAAATAATCAGATTGCTTCAATATTAGCATTTCTCTATATTGCTGAAATACATTTCAAAGTCTGTCTAAATCCCCCAAGAAATAGTTGAAGTTGTACTTCAAAGACAAATTAATGATAATATGCTTCTTCCAGAATATACAACTTTGGCATATCATTTCCAAATAATAAACAGCATTTCTACCTAAGGTTGGGGTTGGGGCAGGGAGGGCTAGAGTATTAAACAGAAAGAGAAAATCCAGCAGTTTTCCCATGCAATTAATGCTCATACATCATTTACTTGGTACATAGATGCCAAAGCCTTACTGAGACATCGATCTTAAACAATCACACTATTCCAAATCGAAAATGCTGCACAGTTAAAATGGGTCATTCTTCTTCCCCCTCACATACGTGAATTTGCAGGGAGGTAAAATTTGGGGATATGTCATATAAAAGTTGAAGTGAGATATTTCTAATTTGGAGTAGTTGATAATTTCTTCTCCTGACTCAGTTTCCAATCTTTTCAGAGGTAATATTGCTTTAGCGACAAACATAAGTTACTGTGCAACAAAGGGTGGAAGGTGAATGCTTAAGATACTGTAAACTTGACTCTGCCAGAAAGCCATTCTCTTTTCAGTCCCAATTCTAACCACTCTAATAGCTCTGAGAACTATTCCAAATACCTAGAACGCAAATGTCTATTTCATTAACTACGTGGCTATAGAGAAAATGGATACAAATGAAGATGCTTTAAAAAAAAAACAGTGGCAGAGGATTTGATTAAAGAAATGATAAAAATTCAAAAGTCTACTGGTACAGCATTAACTTCAAGGAAACGATACTTTATTGAAGTGATTTATTTCAGTTCTCAGTATCTGATAAGGTATTAAAACCCTAGAAGGGAAGAATCAGCAGTTCTACCACATGAAGCCTGCACACTTGCTTCAAAGTGTGCATATTCTTTCTCTGGGTGACAGAATTGATATTTTACCATTATTGATTACCTGCTACCTAAATCTAAAAATTAACTTGAACTTTGGCCACTCAAATCAGTCAGTGCTGAACTGTCCTGAACTCAGCAGCAGCCTTGGTTTTAGTCCCATGGTTTATAAAAGGCTTCCCTGTCACTTCATGAAAAACAACCTCAGTACCAATTTTGAAAAATAGGCTAATATATTATTTCACCTTCTCCCGTTTGGAAAAAAGTGCACGTAAGAATAAAAATTAAAAAGTTTCATTCTGAGGACCACCACTCACATCCTTGATTTACACTGTTCTAGTAACTACTGTCCCCAGGAAGCCCTCTGGATGAAGATTTTTAAATCATTTTGAAATCAAACATTTAAAGGTAACCCTTGAACACCACTGACCATTAAGACATACCAAGAATTTAAAAATTATAGTTTGCATTTCTATGCCAGGCACTGTGCTAAGCACTTGCATGATCTCTCTCAGTCCTCACTGCAATTCTGTGAGCTATGTGACACTACTATCAGCACTTTATAGATGAGAAAACGGAGGTTTAGAGAAGTTAAATAAGTAGCCCAAGGTGACAATGTTATAAAGTGACAGGCCAGGTCATGGTCTGACTGCAGAACCCATGCCATGAACCATAGTGTATCCAATGTACAGAAATAAATCAGGTATCTACATTGTTTGCAATTTCTGAAATTGTTAATGGGGACTGAATATTTTTGGAGCAAAACGCAGTTTGCTATTGTAAAATATTAACCTTGGGGCTTAGCTTGTATCAGGCTTGGTTATCTTGAAGAGAAAGTCTAGCTAATGATGCAGGCACACATCATGTTTTTACGCCCTGACTTGTTCAAATGTATATTATAATCATTTTCAAAATGAGTATCAGCTTAAGAATGTAATGGCTCTTTATACTCTTAATTAACAAATCTTAATCTGTATAGGAGAAGCTTTTTATTTAAATTTAAAACTTTTAAAAATGCATCACAGCAAAGACAAATATACAAAGCAAGAACTCTCCTCACACATTCTCTGCAACCAAAGCACATCAGTAGATGTTTAGGCTGAGAACCCATTTTTACCAGAATAGGAGAAATGAATTGCTCTGAGTAGCTTTCACAGAACTTTATTTGTGTAACCTTAAAACATGCTAGAGTGTTTCTGCTAAAATAAGAAAAAGTAGTCAGTTTGGAACCAAGTCCTCTCATGACAAAGTGAATTTCAAATCTTGTTTCATGACAAATAGCTAAACATGAAGGTGTTAGAAATGTAATGGTTAGTTATGTTCATGCTTTCAAATCAACAATGATAAGTCAGATGGGTTCAGTTAACCCCAAATTCAAACACAACAGAGTATAAAATTAAAATGTAATTAAAAACATCGTAAAAGAAGTCTGAATATTTGGGACAACCAAGTAAATTATACCCTTCTTGGGAGCTCTTAATGATTATATTTTTTCTTTTTTCAACCTCAATAACCAAACACAGGGGTTAAACAACAGATTTTAAGTTAGTGGTGGAACTCAGAGACTGGAAAGAGACATTATGCATACTCCTTGCAGCAATACAGTTAAGTATTTGACACCATTCATAAGCTGCATCAGAAGATGACTATGCTAACAGAAAAACCAAATGAATCCAGCCTCCCCACAGGCAATAGGAACTTATCATGCAAAGGACGAATCCCTGTAAGGAAGCAAGCAAGAAAGCCCTCTTCATACCAGTGTCACCAAAATGAGTGATATCGATAGGACCCAACAGAAATAAACAATTCCCCCCACTACCTATTCTAAGTAAAAGAGTTCATTATTTTTAATACATAAAGCTTATTAATAAAAGATCCTTAAGAATACAGTAAAACTTGATTTTGAGTCCTTGATCAAAGAATATTATTTTCAATAGTCAAAGTTTAAAGATGACTGGTGCTCTTTTGTCAACTATCATGAATGACTACTTAATGCTGCAGATTCCAGAGACTTCCAAACTTACCAATTCCTACCTCTTTTCTCTTCTCACTTTCTAGGAGGGACACCTATCTGAAGCAAGTCATTTTTAACCTTAAACCCTTAAACCATACAATTATCAAGTTTTTAGCTGCTCCTACAAACTGTTCTGCTGAATTAGAGAAGAGAAAGTCACTTTCCTGAATCACAAGTGTTAACATTTCATCTGATTTACGCTCCTTAGCACTATGGTTGGGCTACAGCTATTCTAAAGTAGAATCTCTGGGGTTAGAAACATTGATAATGGGGTTATCAACAAATTATCTTCACATAATTATTTAAGTATTTGCTGGTTTGTTTCACAATGCAGTTAAAGGCAAAGATAAGACAATCTATGCACTAATAATATGGAGATTGGTTTGGTGTTTGGTAATGAAACTACTAAAAATATATCCCATTTTAAGAACAAGGAAGCACATAAAAAATGTTCTATAAAAATAAAGAGCACCCTGTGATCATCATTAATTATATCATTAATTATTTTAAACCAAAAGATGTTCCAATTCAGTTTAGTTTATATTTTTATTAAGAAATGCAAGAGTAATGTTTTTAAAAAATGAAATTTTAATAATTTATAAGCTATAATTAAAGAGTCTTCAAAGATCAATTTAAAAAGTACTTCTTATGCAAGTACCTGAAATTCTCTTCTGTAAGTCCACAATCTATATATTCTTTTTTCATGGTTTTCTCCATATATTTGCTAGCTTTTCTAAGTTAAAGTTGTTGATTATCTCAAAAATGATGTTTTCCTAAATGTTCTGCTTCCTCTTAAACCATTTTGAGTAAAGTGCAACTAAGCAACTGCTTCTCTGTATTTATTACGTAAGAAATTTCAAAAGAAAAAAAACACTTAATTTTTCACTTGAAGTTACTATTGAAGTTCAATTAGGAACAAGGCATCCCAAGTAAGACTATTTAAATGACCCAATAAACTGAATATCCCTTATGCAATATAGTAACAGTTTGTTGAACTTTTGTGTCACATAATGTTAAAACTTCCTTTTAAAATGGATTAGCCAAATTTTCCTGTCCTGGTTTTCTTATGAGTAGGAGTTGTGAATATTCTGAATGATGTTATAGTTTTCATGGTTGTAAGTTCATACTGTGGAATGAACCTTATAAAGTTTATTACAATAAATGTAAACAATTTTATAAAGAACACAATAAATAAATAAAACCCTTCCTTTTAAATTATGCTAGGTACTATATTCTCAAGGACTTGTGCAGTGCTTGAATTATCATATTAAAGATGGAGCACATTAATTTAAAGTGACAGCAGTGAAATCATTCTCTGAAGGGAGCAGGGGAAGGACATGAGCATGCACTGAAATAAATGAACCTTTGTCCTGAAGCATTACTACGGATTTTGGAACATTAACTAAGCTAAAGCACATGCTGTCAGTACCTGCCAGAAATCCTGATCAGAAGATGAGAAAAAGGGAAAAAATGGACATTGTTTGATTATATAAGCAAACTCCCAAATTGATTATATAAATATCACAAAATATAACATATAAAGGACCAATAAAGACCTGTAATACAATCACTGAACACCTGGAAATAGAAAATGAAGACTAAATAGATATGTTTTATATATTATCTGCTAAACAATAAAGCAAAACCAAAAACCCCAGTCCCTTAATCTAACCTCCCCCAAATGAAACATACAATTGTAGAAAAACTTCATATTACTATAAAAAGAAAACACCCAAATAATTACCTGTATCTTAAAGAAAAGGGAAAGCAAACACTTCATTTTTTTCATGGGTAGTCAAAGCATTTCTTTTCCATTAGGATGTCTTACTATCACCTTATGGATATAATACATTCACGGCAAATTCATTGCTTTACCACTCATGTTAACATATAGGCAGCCAAACTCAAATGGGTTCAGAGGATTAGTAATTACTCTAAAGACGAGTTCAGGTGTCCTGCAAATTATGTTGCATTAAATAGCGTACTATTCATATGCCATCTTGGAGATGTGATGAAGCAGTTCAGGTTTGCTAATTTAGCTGAATACCACTCCAAAATATCTTCAAATATCAAATAATTTTAAAGATTTTTCTTCAATAAATAAACTTCACTGGCTGTGAAATAAAATTTAACCTGAACTTATCATACTTCTCAAACCAAGCTTAGTAGCATGATAAAAATTCCTGACTAAAAAATTATTTGCTTTTAGCAATTTATAAGTCTAAGGTTAGGTTTGATGTGACAGAGCTGAGACAAATCATTGTGAACACAGGGCAACTCAGATATGAGAAACCAAACTAGAGACCTCTCTTAGTTCACGGCCCAGCTAGTTAATCCATCCGATTGCTCATTACAGAGATAGCACAAGTAGATTTTTTATATCCGATCTAACTGGGAAGGAAAGAACCAAGAGAGTAATTATGCACAGGGTGTGCTATTCTACAGCATTTCATACAAACCAAGAAAGAAGATAGTATCTATGATAGTTAACTCCAAAGTCATGCAAAATAGCTATAATTTGTACAGCCAGGTACTTTACCTATTGTCTTGATTTTACTGAGAAGGTAAACTGACACTGAGAGAGGTTAAGTGGTCTCTCGTGAAGGTTACCCATCAAGTATGTGCCAGAGTCCATATTTGAACACAGGATGGTCTACATCCAAAGTCACACTCTTTTCATGTTGTACCATTTATTATACACTAAGAAGTTCAGCAATCCATAATGTATTTTTCATCCTCAATTCAGCATACTGTAACATCTATCAATCATTTACATATAGTTGAGACTCTCAAAAGGGAAATCAAGCATTTGTCATTTAGTGATTTTACTTTAAACTGGAAAAATAAAACACTGACGAGTGAAGATGTTAATGGGTTTTGTAAAGAAGGGCCAAATCATTACCCCTAAAATCATGTGTGACTATGAAATAATTGTGGAGAACTTTAGGCTTCAAGGAAGTGAAATACTTCATGCATTCTCTTGAAATCTGTGATAGTTTTTTTAAGGCAAGAATTTCCCTATTATAAAAGAAAGAGAACACAAGCAGAGTGGGATTAATACGGCAAATAAAAACATGGGTCAAAAAAGCAGGGAGCAAAAACAATAAAGTTCTGCCTACATATTCACAGTGATCAATACAAAAACCTGAATAAATATATCAATTCATCAAGAATTTAGACTTGACTGGTTTCAAGTCTCTGGAAGCTAAAGGAGAGAGGGACAGAAAGAGGGAGAGATGCATCTAATTAACACTTTATTATAACCAACTACATAAATTTGAGCAGAATTAAAGCAGGTCAAATAAATGTAAAGGTTTATCAAACTCTGTCCCAAGAGAATTCCTGTCCACGTCTCCTGAGACACACTTTCTTTGCTTTTCCTTTTTCCTTTAACCCTCACCCAAGGATATTTTTTCCTTTGCTTTTCAGAGAGTGGGGGGGGAGAGAGAAATATCGACGTGAAAAAGACACACCGATGGGCTGCCTCCCCGCTCTCGCGCCAACCTGGCCAGGGATGGAACCTGCAACCGAGGTACGTGCCCTTGGCCGGAACCGAACCCGGGACCCTTCAGTCCGAGGGCCGACGCTCTACCCACTGAGCCAAACCGGCTGGGCTCATTTACATTTTCTTGATTTGCAATACATTCCATTCTTAAAAGACAGGCACTCCCACACATTATTACTGTGTATGCCAAGGAGTAATACTACCCTCGGCCTTACTCTAGACGAGGCTTTTCTGTGGCGTAAAGCAAACAATCGTAACTTGAACAGAGAGCCAAGAGGAAAACGCCTGCCCGCCCTCCCCTCAGGGAACCAAGACTTAGCCCTAACGGGACTGGCATTTTAAAGTTCATTTATTAACATTTTAAAAATAGCTTTCACCTAGTAAGCAATTAAAAACATTCCGTTATATTAACACTTTGGTTTTTAACTATGCCTCCCATCTTTTTTTCTGCTGATTAAGTTTTCTGTTACAAATACTATAATCGGGATCCCTTTCTAGCCTTTAACCATACTTTTATTCCTTTTACCTAAATGTGGACAATTTTCATTTTAATTGATATAAAGTGTTTTTCTGTTTCATGCGAACAAATATTCTGGTATGTATCATAAAATAGATGGAAATAAAACACTCGCTAATTCTTTCTTCCAAACTGGACAGATTCTAAGGGGGCTGTACTTATGAATATTGAATAAACTCAATCTGGAGGCATCATTTCTGAAATGTGCAAGAAAGCTTGGGGGAAAGGGGAACTTGATAAGGAGGAAAGAATAAAAAATCTACTTTCTGAAAAAGAAATACGTGGTGGAACAATAATAATGGACAGCTAGTTTCAATGAGCAATTACTTGTTACCTGAAAAAAAGTGTGAATGTCAAAGTTTTTAGGAGAAGTGGATTACATCAAAGCTCTGAAATATTGGTATTCTTAGCTTAAGAAACGAATTTTACTTCAATCGTGAAGTTTTCTACTATAACTTAAGAAAAAACACAACACTGTGGTATCTGACATGGAGAGTATCGTCTATTACATGCAATAGAAACAGAAAATAAAAACGTAATTTCTATCTTTGATATACTGAGAAAGAAAGCAGAGGTAAGAGAACCTGGGAAAGAAAGGGTATAAACCACACCAATAAAAGATAGCAACTAAATGATTAAATGAGAGAAATATTTGACAATTATGTAACATAAAGGGTCTAGTTAGAAAGTATACTTTATTTCATAGATCAATTAGGTGATAAAAAATTAAACCCAGAAAAAATATAGCTTTCATTAAAGAAATGATCCAATATTCATGAAATAACTGCATGAACAAGTGAAAAGGGAAATGCATGGACATTGAGCACTGCTGGGGGAGAAGGGGTTGCTTTTTAAAATCTAAACAAAACAAACATCAGGCCATATTTTATACTACCATCTGTATAATAGTTAATGATTTTCAAATATCCTTTAACAAAATCTGAACTCTTTCCCATTTTGAGATTTTTAAACTTTTAGACCTAGTCTGAATATTTTTTAAAATATCGCTGATCTACAAAATATATTCTTAAAACCAAAGGCCACTGACTATAGCTTCTTTATACATGGCCTGTGTTAGTAGATAGTTGATAGTTTTGAAATGCAAAAATGATGCAAGTGCCAATAATAATGTTATTTCACTACTTCTGTACAAAGGAAATTGCCAGTATCCTTAGAGTAAGGGTGCATTATTAACATAAGGTAAGTGATGGGCTCTGGAAAAAGATCCTCCCCAAAATTCAAAAGCCACTTAATCAAATTTGGTTTCAATGACTATCAGTTGAAACTAGAATGTTTCATTTATTTCTTAAGGGCATTTTCTAGTCAAACAGAACAGGAGAAAAGAGGAAGGGGTCAAAGCAAGAAATAACTATCCAATTAGAATTATCTGTCAACATCAGACTATTCTTTCTGACTTTGCTTTTGAAGATTATATGAAATTCAAGTATAAATGAGAAAAGACCCCAGGAAAATAACACTATTTCTACATTTGTTCTTGCTTTCAATGACAAAAAGTCTAAAGTGCAATTCAATTAGAAGGCAATAAAATCAGTTAGTGTTTCTTACTGGTCAAATGATAGACTTTATTAAGTGGTGTGTTAAAAGTTAAAACAATGGGGGATAAGAGAATGAGGGTCGATATTTTTTCTCTAAGCTGTTTATAACTAGTTTATCTCCCAAGTTGGAAAAAAAAAGAGAGAGAAAATTATCCATTTAAAAATCAAAGCAAGTTTAAAAGGAAATTCCTCTAGGATGCTAGATTTCTACTAAATTTCTGGCCATAATGTATGAAATTTACTATAAATACCACACAAATCTGCTTTTTCAACAATTCAATAATTGTTTTAGAATTTATATACTCTAGAAACTGCTGCTTAAGAATTAAGATTTCCTGATTGAGACAACAAAGGAGCCATGAAGATACAAAGGAAAATAGTAAGATTGATAGTTGAATAAGTGTTGATCCGTATAGTTATGAGGTAAAGGCTATCACACATGGCAAAAATCCCTGGAAAAACTTCTAAACTGATTAAACACAATGAGTTTTAGACTCTTCATTATATTAAGGCTTAAAAACAGTACCAAAACTACTTTCTTAAGCTTCATCTGAAAGAATAGACAAACTAGAGGTGAACTCGGTTTAAACATCCTATTTAAGAAGCAAACAAGACCTTAAGAATATATTTGATGGAAATCAAAATAAGATTTAAACAAAGAGTCTGGCAAAGGCATTAAATATGTATATCATACCATGGATGAATGGGAAATCTGTGTGCACTTTGGTAGGGGACAAGCTGGTTACTCAGGGTCACTGGCTCAATTCTATACCTCCTTGTATGAGTCCCTCATTCCTCTATTCTCTTTCATACAAATCATACTTTCAAACGCTGTACATTAATATACCTAAACCTTGCCTTTCCTACTTTGATTTCAGATTTTATGCTCTAGTGCACAGATATCTGCAATTGTAATCTGGTAAGTCTGCCTTTCAAAGTCAGAATCACTGCCATTTAAGTCTCCACATCAAGGTGGGGACTCAAATACTTGAATGTTTTATTGCATTTTACTCTTGCTATTTTATAAAAATAAGTGGACATCAGAAAAATGCAAGTGACACCAATGATAAGAAATGTAGAGCTCAAAAATTTAATACAATTGAAACAAAGGGGAGCTTGTCAGTCTTGCCAAAAACGGCACATTTTTAGCATCAGGTGGATAGTTACTGGCCGAAACAGGAAAAAATTAAAAAGCATGTATGAAACATGAGTTATCATTAGGGATTTTATATCTGGGGATCTGTAAAAATGGAAATTCCCCTTATAACATGTACATTTACAAGTTGCACATATTCAACTTCTTTATGTTTTCAGGGTTTTTGTTGTTGTTTTTTTTTAAATATATCTTTATTGATTTCAGAGAGAGGAAAGGAGAGGGAGAGAGATAGAAACATCAACGACGAGAGAGTCATTGATCAAGCCCGCAACCCAGGCATGTGCCCTGACCAGGAATCGAACCCCGATCGCCTGGATCCTAGGTCGACGCTCAACCGCTGAGCCACGCCCAGCCGGGCTAGGTTTACATATATGCAACAACAGAGAACTGAATTCTCATGCTGTTATGGATTCTTTCAATGACCAAAAAAAGTGATTTGTTAAAATGTTTTTGCTATAAGATATCACTGACTTAGTGAGTCATACCTCCAAGGAATATGGGACTGACTAGTTGATTTTTTTCCCAAGTCATCAAATATTTACTGGTCACCACCTGTGTTCGAGGCACATGTTGGACTCTGAGTCCAACAGAAAAGCCAGGGACCCGACTTGCCAGAGACTCTGAAGTCAGACCTTCACATCAGTGTCTGAAAATAACCCCTAACATGGATATGGCACTTATCTATCATACATAAAGCAGAGACACCCAGGATCAGAGGGAAGATGTGGCTGCCCCAAAGCAGAGCCAGGACCCTGAACCTCGGTCTCCTAACATCAAGTTCAACATCTTTTCTTTTTTATCATTGTTTCTTTTAGATTCTGTGACTTTAAAAAGAGGATACTCACAGATGGAGGCACTTATGCCACCTGAATGGGAAAGGTAATTTTTAGGCTGGAAGCTTTGGCTGAGACCTTTCAGCTCCTAGGACAGCCACTCATTCTTTCCACTTGCACAAAAGACCTCAGCACTTAAATCTTCACCTTACCAGTAAATGGAGTTTACAAAACAATGCTGGATGGACACATTCCTGCAAGATCAGTTTCTAACCCTGACATCTACCCATCTAGGCCCTGTCTGTGATCCTGCCTTTTTCAGCCACTGCATGATTTTCCTTCTGACTTCTTTCACTTTAGGATTTGTAGAACCATTCCTGGCTCGCTCTTCTTTCTTCCTCCTCTTTAAAATTAACATTTTACTTTTCTTTCTGACCCTGTGCAATACGTTCTTTCTCTTTTTGGTGAATTCAGCCTGAAAGGGAAAAACATGTTTAACTAACTGCTTTGAGATAATAAAATTGAAAGTTTCATTTTCTATACTTAAGAATGATTTATTATATGATTTATTCAGGCATAAAATAAAGAACTGAAAGTAAATATAATGCAAACATATGTAAATCTGGGGTGGTCTTCATAATTATTATAAAAGCTCCAGTAGGACTTCCCTAATGTTCTAGTTAAGGTAACTGCTAGATACTATCACAGGTGGAGAAAGGTCAAATCAGATGAGTGTTTTTAAAACAAATGCAATATTGGGGGGCTTGTTAACTTCTGTGGTTTTTTTTGTTTTTAAATATATCTTTATTGATTTCAGAGAGAGGGAAGGAGAGGGAGAGAGAGAGATAGAAACATCAATGATGAGACAGTCATTGATCGAGCCCGCAACCCGGGCATGTGCCCTGACTGGGAGTCGAACCCCGATCGCCTGGATCCTAGGTCGACGCTCAACCGCTGAGCCACGCCTGGCCAAGCTTCTGTGGTTTTTGAATTAAAACTCAAATGTCAACATACACTGAATTAGCCCTATATATTAAATAAACAGCAGGCAATCCATGAATGTTACCTTGTATGGATAAATACAGAAGAAACTTTTGCTTGACTGTTTCTGTAGAAGCATCTGAAAGCACTTACAGGCCTCCCAACCTAAGCAACATGCTTTTTTGATAGGATAAATTCAGAAATCTCTGACAAATAATTTTAGAGGAACTTTAAAATCTTCTTAGCAAATAGGATATAAATGTGTCATAGTTGCTCACCTTTCCATCAAAGCGTTTTATTATATATTGATCCAGGCCCAAGTCTGTAAAAGAGCAAAAAAATTTAGTCACTGATTATAACTCAAATGAAACATGAAATGACAGCTCTCAGTTTCGTTTTCAATCATTCAATTAAATGTACTAGATGGTTTAGCCACAACGTTATTCCAAGGTCACAAGAATAAAACTTTTGTCCCACTTTCAGAGTCAAGTGCAAGTGCTAAAAGATACCAACGTTTTACTTTACATATGAGAAGTGAGGCTCTAAGAGGACAAAGGGGATGAAAGGGGATGAAAGCTCATGTGCAAACCTACTCCACGGCAGAGCTAAATTAGAGTCCTGGACGCTTCCTGGGTGGTGCTCTTTGCATTACATCAAGGTGCTAATTACCTCTAAATAAACTGAGGGACATTTGTTTAATCTGAATACGTAATAATTTTTTGTTGAAGTTAAAGAAAGATGAGTTTGATAACAGAAGAATTTTTTGTAACACATTTAAACTGATACAAATAGACCATCTTACTATTGCCTTTAATAATTGGGTTAAATAATAAATATTTACCTTGGGAATACTTAGCATTGAATTCTAAGCACTGTGAAAGATACAAGTAAATATATCAAGAGCACTTGAGGGCAGGGATTTTTTCTTTGTGTTTGCCTACTGCTTTATCCCAGGAATAGTGCGTAATAAATGTCTATTAAAAAATGAATTAGATACAATCCCTGCCCTGAAGAATCACAATTTAGTTAGAAAGACATATTTGTTTAGTGATTTTTTTTCCAAATTATCTTTGCAAAGATTGTATTCCTTGTCATATGCCATCATTTAAGTTTCTTTTCTATTATCTAAACAGTAAGTGACACAATAGAGGTTTCCTTAAATGTTAGAGGCAAAAAGAATTAAAAAACAAAACAAAAGCACCCCTAACTCTCCTACTCTATGCAGACTGGCTCTGAGCTGGGGTTCTTCTTTGGTGTTTAGCTAGACCAGGGGTGAATGTCTGGCCTGCGGGCCATATAAAGCCTGCAAAATCATTTGGTCCAGCCCTGCCAAGGCCTCACCAAAGAGAAGCAGTTCCAGATATCACATTAGGGGTGAGTTAATTAAATGTTTGACCAAATATAGCAGGCTAATTTTAAGTTGATAATTTTGTATGGCCTGCGAATGATATTGTAAATATCCAAATGGCCCTTGGCAGAAAAATGGTTCCCCACCCAAGTTAGACTTTCTACAACTCTGCCTTAACTTTCACCTTCTTTCCAAGCCCTGAGAACACACATTGCACTCTGGATTCCCCTGGATATGCAGTAGCCCTTCAAAGCTCTTATCCCCTGGGAAATGTCTTTCTCCTCAGTGTCCTCCTTTCTAGGCTCTTCAGTCTGTCTGCTGCTTGTCCCATCTGCCCTCTCTTAGCCTGGGAGCTACAGGTAGTATATGCCTTACATTTTCTCAGTAGGTGACATCTGGGAAACTACTCCAGCTTGGGTGGGTGAAAGAAAAGGAAAAGCCTTTGGGCTGGTTCCTCAGGGAGCTGCCAAACAAGTAAAAATGCACAACCACAATTTTTTTCTGAGAATAAAGTCTGAGTTACCCCAATGAACTCCCCATTACCTGTAAGCCACAATAGGAATGTGGCTGCTGAGCTGGGAAATAGGGCATCGTTGGCAGGTCAGCAAAAGGCCAGAAAACTTTCTTACTAAAATTTAGCAGCCTCTTTCTTTATTAAGTACTCCCTGGTGCTGTAAGGTTTTTTTATTAGATTCCAGAGGTCCAATAAAGTTGTTTCTGCCCATTTTTGGCAGCTTAATGGTTGCTTCAGTGGAAGGATTAATTCTTAGAGCTCTCTACTCCGTCATTTTCCCCATCGTGCCTCCCATAGACATTTGTAAATTGTTACATTTAACTTAAAATGTTAAGCTATTTATTGTCTTTCGTCAAGCCGTGTTTGTTCAGGTTGTTTCCTCTATATGAGACATCCTTTCCACTATTCTTGAAGCATATTTAAGATAGTCGATTTAATGTCTTTGTGAAGTAAGTACAATGCCTAGATAGGCTTTCATCCAAACTTGGATGCATTCTCCAGAAACCATTCTCCCAACTTTCAGATTTAGCTAAGTGCCCTTCTTTATACTGCGACAGCACCACCTTTCTTTAACAAGTCACTACCTTCCTGAAATTACCCACTACTGTCTGTCCTCCTCACTAAAGAGCAACTTGGTGGCAGTCACATACGTAATGCGCTGCCTTCAGGAACGTTCTCATCACAGGCAATGAACCTCAGCCGGAGGAGCCCACTGTCCTCAGTCCTCTAACCTGGCCGAGGACTGCCACATTAGACTGTGGGCTCCTCTTTTGTACTCCTAAAGCCTAGCATAATGCCTGACATATAGTAGCTATGCAGTGAATATAATTATTGCATGGATCGATAAAACTTAGGCAATACATAGAAAGAAACAAAGTAGCATATAACAAAAGAAATATCACAATCTTATTTTTCACATTAGCAACTTACGTTCTGGTTGTTTCTCATTGGGTGTTATGGATCGCACAAAATCTTGTGGAGTCATAAACACTTCAGATTCACCATGCTCACTGATTACTTTCAAGGTAGCAAAATATCGGAAGATTTTGTCTGGTGTGGAATATGCTCTAATCCTATTCTCATATTCCATTACCTAAAATTGGAAACCCAGAGTGTTACTATTAAGCAATTCTCATTTTCATACATTTTATATCTTATTTTTTGGGGAAATTTGATTATGTCGCTTTTTTTCCTATTACTAGATTTTTTTTATATTGTTGTCATTATAATTTATTTTAAATTTATCTTTATTGTTCAGAGTATTACAGGTGTCCCATTTCCCCCCCCACTTTGCTCCCACCCCCTCCCCAGGCCTTCACCCCGTTATCGACTGTGTCCATGGGTTATGCATATATGTATATGACTTCTTTGGTTAATCTCTTCTCACCCTCCACCCCCTTTCCCTCTTTCCTCTGAAATATGATTGTCTGTTGCATGCGTCAATGTCTCTGGATCTATTTAGTTCCTCAGATTCTTCTGTTCATTAGCTTCTTCTTAAAGAAGACCTTTCAACATTTCCTGTAGTGCTGGTTTGGTGGTGATGAACTCCTTTAGCTTGTCCTTATCTGTGAAGCTCTTTATCTGACCTTCAATTCTAAATGACAGCTTTGCTGGGTAGAGCAATCTCGGTTGTAGTTCCATGTTTTTCATCACTTTGAATATTTCTTGCCACTCCCTTCTGGCCTGACAGTCATATGGGTGGGTGCTCCCTTGTAGGTAACTAACTGCTTTTCTCTTGCTGCTTTTAAGATTCTCTCTTTGTCTTTAACCTTTGGCATTTTAATTATGATGTGTCTTGCTGTGGGTCTCTTTGGGTTCCTCTTGTTTGAGACCCTCTGTGCTTCCTGAACTTGTAAGTCTAATTCTTTCCCCAGGTAGGGGAAGTTTTCTGTCATTATTTTTTCAAATAGGTTTTCAATTTCTTGCTCTCTTTCTTCTCCTTCTGGTACCCCAGTAATACGAATGTTGGGCCTCTTGAAGTTCTCCCAGAGGCTCCTTATACTATTTTCATATTTCTGGATTCTTTTTTCCTTTCTCTTCTGGTTGGGTGTTTTTTCTTTCCTCATGTTCCAAATTGCTGATTTGATTCTCAGCGTCCTCTGCTCTACTACTGACTCCCTGTAAATTATTCTTCATTTCAGTTCGTGTAGCCTTCATTTCAAATTGGTACTTTATTATGTTTTCGATTTTCTCAGTTATTTCCCTAATAGTATGCTTAAACATCCTTATAAACAAAATTCTGAACTCTGTATCTGTTAGCTTGCTTGGATCTATTTCATTTAGTTCCTCTTCTAGAGATTTCTTCTGTTCTTTCCTTTGTGACATGTTTCTTTGCCTCTACATTTTGGCTGCTTCCAGGTATTTGTTTCTATGTATTAGGTAGAGCTGCTATGTGTCTTGGAATTTGTAGAGTGGCTTTGTGTAGTAGGTGTCCTGTAGGGTCCAGTGGCTCAGCCTCCCCAGTCACCTGAGCTGGGCCTTCTAGGTGCTTCCCTGTGTGGGCTGTGTGCACTGTCCTGTTGTAGTTGAGCCTTGCTTGCTATTGGCGTCATTGGGAGGAACTGTCCCCCAGGCCAGTTGGCTGTAAGGACCAGCTGCAACTATAGCCAAAGAGCTTCTGTGCTGGAGACACCCCTATGGAGCAGAATTTATTTCAGTGGAGCTTTGGTGTTCAACAAGTGTGCCCCTTGAGTGTGTCACTGTGGATGTGGTAGGGTTGTAATCCAGCGTGGTCGAGTCTGACCATCAGGTGCACTGTCTCTGGGCCCTCCTGGGAGGTGCAAAGTCAGCCTGTGCCAGTGCCTTGCCCAGGGCCACCCAGCATGAGCTACACAGCAAACCGTAGTTGGCTGCTACTTCTGCTGGGCTTGGTGTGTCCAGGAGAGGCCAAGCTATGGGCCAATGCAGGCTGCCGCTAATGCCAGGCCTGGGGCCACTTATCAAGACATATGGGGCACACTGCTGTGGGGCGAGGGCTCTACAAAGGAGCAATGGCCTCTGCCAACTCTTCTGCCTTGGAGGAAGCTGCCCCTCCACCTCTCACCCAGATTTCAGGCAGGTTAGTTCCTCCCCAAGTGTCCCAGGTTCCTTTCAAACTGCTGCCCCGTTCTGGGGCTCAGGGGGAACGCGTCTGAGTGAGTCCGTGCGCAGGCCTTTAAGAGGAGCTACTGGGGCTCCCGCAGCCTCCACAACCCTCAGTAACAGTCCCTGCTGGTTTCACAGCCCAAAGCTGGGGGACTTTTCTTCCTGGCCCTGGAGCCCTGGGCTGGGGGCCTGATGTGGGGCTGGGACCCCTCACTCCTGGGAAACCTCCGCCCCAAGATGCCCTCCCGGGTTTAACCCACAGCACCAGGTGTGGGCCTGTGGCAGTGTCTCCGTGATTCAGCCCCGATCCGGCCCCCTGTCCGCCCCTCCTACCAGTCTCGGTGCTTCTTCAGTTCCCTGGTTGTAGGGCTTCTGTTCGGCCATATCTCAGGAGGTTCTGAGTGATGGTGGTTCTGTATTTTAGCTGTAATTCTGATGTGGTTGCGGGAGGCAGCGGTACAGCTGTTACCTGAGCTGCCATCTTGTTTCTCTCCCTAGATATTTTTTATATTAGAAAAAATTAAACTTGAATTGCAAGAACTCTTGAACCTTTTCTTTCCAATGTCTTTCATGCTCCATTTGAGGCAATACTTGTGTAACTTTTGTTTTAGAATTTCTTTTGAAGAATCTTATTTTTTAAATCCTTGAAAGCTAGCAAAATTGAAAAATGTCATACAAGAATTCAAAACATCTCAGTAACAGGGTATAATGCAATATATATGGTAGCCTACAGGTTCTTAAATACCAAGTCTTTAAAAAGGAATTGACTTTACAGTTTTTACTTTTATGAAATTTCCTGAATCCTAAAGCAAAACAGACTTGGGACTTCATGGGTTTGAATAGCTAATAGTCTTCAAATACAAAGCACAACAATGATAGCATTAAAAAATATAATTACATACCATGGAAACTCAATTATTAACAGGTCTCAAACAATAAGACTTCTACTTTTTCTATAAAATTAAGCGAACTGCCAGAGATCCTGTATTTACAGCATAGTTAGAAAAGCACCGAGTTGGGAAGAGCACAAGTGAATATGTTAATAGGAGGAAAACTAAACATGGTGCACATCTAGCTGAGAGAGTGGACTGTCACAGGAAAGCCCGTTTCCTTATCTGGGGTCCCTGCCCCCCTTCTGTGCACGGAACACACAAAATACCGTATCTTCTGCATAGCATTCTTTTACAAAGACAGGTATGAGAGAAATCTTTTTTCATCAAAATACCAAATACATAGTACTCTGGTGAAGAGATTTTTCTCATAGCTGAATTTTATATGTTGAGACAGTCAACAATAAATAGTATCTTATAAATAACCAGTTAGAAAATGTGTCAAGGCAAAATGATTTAAAAATCCCATCAGTACAATGTCTATAAAGCAATACAATATTAAGAAAAACATTTGCCTGGCTGGCGTGGCTTAGTGGTTGAGCGTCAACTTATGAACCAGGTCACGGTTCGATCCCTTGTCAGGGCACATGCTCAGGTTGAGGGCTTGATCCCCAGTGGGGGGCATGCAGGAGGCAGATTGGTGACTCTCTCTCATTATTGGAGTTTCTCTCTCTCTCTCTCCCCCCACTTCCTTTCTCTGAAATCAATAAAAACATATTAAAAAAAAAAAAAAAAAAGAAAAACACCTAATGTTTTTAATTTGCCATACTTACATAGCTATTACTGTAACTGTCAGTCTTGGCTAGGTGGTCACTTTGAGGTCACTGGCAGCAGCTGTTTAACAATGGTCTTACTTCCACTGCCAGATATGCTTTCAGCAATTAAGAAAGGTCTGCTAATTTGCAAGTATACATGACAATTTTTCTAATGCTAATTTTCATTAAAATCTGAATACTGATTTCAGAGATTTTATCAAAAGATTTGGCATGTAGCCAACATACTAAGGAGCTTTTCAATCCTTTAGTGGCCTTGAGACTTAGCCAAAAGTCTTAAATCAAAGGCATTTTATATTATACTACAACTATCTGCTGCATAAAACTGGTTACAAAATAAACAACTTTCTTTAGGCCCTCTATATGCTTGTACTTCTGAATAACAACAAAAAATAATCAGTTTGCAAGAAATGAGAATTATTTCAAACATAGACCAGAAAGGTTTTATAGCTATGGGAGTTACAAATTAATTGCACTGACAGCTTTCATTTTTTCTGATGGATGAGATATGGTCATCTGCTGAGCACAGCAGGGGTAGAAAATGGAAGGTTCAAAAATAATGTTTATTTGGGTCATTTGTAATAGTTTAACTTCGTAAAACTTTAACTCTAAATGAAACTGCTGGAGCAAGATAAATTTGAACTTTCCTTGAATTCACTTAGGGCAAAAGCTTTAAATAAATGTATCATGGAAACACTGGGATAGTTGACAATTAACCTGTGATACATAACTTTCATTCAAATTCACCTCAGTAGGAAATGAATTTAGGAAATGAGATGACTAATTTAATAACTTCATCCAAACAGACAAACAAAATCCAAATTTCTCAAAGAAATTCTTCTTGTAAGTATGTACCACAAACACACACAAAGCAAAAATAACTCTAGTTATCCTCTTGCATGGATTAGCTATATTTTAGCAAGTGAAGGCAACTCCCTGAATTTTAATGTTAACATGCAAAATATCTAATCAATTTACCCTTTTGACTTTTCATTCCTTGTGTCTGATGAATTCAAATGCCCAACACAGGCACTGTTATACTGAAACTGAAGCTTTTCTGAGGTAAAGCCATACAAAAGCAGGTCGTGTTAAAGATACAGAATGCTGAAGTCACTTGAAGTTTATGCTGTACTCAAAATTAATTGATTTTCTGGAAATATATTTGTATATTTCCCGAGATTTTATTCTGCCTTTACAACCTGGCATCATAAACCTGATTACCACATAGACTCAATTACTGTTCAACATCAGAAAGATCCAGAAAGCAAGAATCAATGTTAGGTAGCTGAACTGAAAGAATGAAAAAAATATATGCTAATCCTGATTACCAATCTTGGGTCCTTTTCCTAATCCCATTAACTTCACATTCCAAGAGTATGTCTGCCTTAGAACAGGATGGATACATGGAGGAGGAGCCCAACCTGTGTGACTCAGTGGTGGAGCCCTGACCCATGCTCCAAGAGGTCACCGGGTCCATTCTTGGCTGGGGCACATGCCCAGGTTGCAGTCTTGATCCCCAGCAGGGGGCGTGCAGGAGGCAGCCAATCAATGTTTCTCTCTCTCTCCCCCTCTCCCTTCCTCTGTCTCTAAAATCAATAAAAACATTACTGTGGACACAGACAATAATGTGGTAAAGGCCTGGGGTGCGGGCAGGTGCGGGTCGGAGGGGGGCAGTGGGGGAAAAAGGAGGACACCTGCAATACTGTCAATAATAAAGATAAATTTAAAAACAACAGGAAAAATAGCAGAAAGATGAATAACTTCAAATTGAATATGAACCATCTCAAATATATCATAAAAGAGGCTCATCTGCATTATTCTAATTTTGTATTAACTATAGTTCTGATTAACTTATAAAACTGTGTTCCGTACTTTTCTGTCTCTGAATCCAGAACGTTTCTTCTTTTTCTCTTCTGGATGAGGCTCAGGACAAATATCTTCAGCCTTTTTGTCATGATTACAAACTTCCCCTTCATCTTTATTCTTTCCTTTATCACCAAGTTCACTCTTTAGGTTGTTTACAGATGGTGGAGATTCTGCGAGGGCTCTAGATATTTAAAAAAAAAAAAAGCTATATTAATCATGAAGGTCCATCATATTAATAGATACAGCAGGAGCAACAGCAATGAAATTTGTAGAAAGTTCTACATGAAGAGATTCCTCAAAAAATTAAAAACAGAACTACCACATGACCCAGAGATCTCAATTCTGGTTCTATATCCAAAAGAACTGAAAGCAGGGTAATAAGGAGAGTTTTGCACACTCATGTTAATAGAAGGATGATTCACAACACCTAAAACGTGGAAGCAACCCAAATGTTCACTGACAGGTGAGTGGACAAAGAAAATGTGGTATATACATATAATATTCAGCTTTAAAAGTAAAGGATATGACACCAAAAGCACAGGCAACAAAAGCAAAAATAAACAAGCAGGACTACATGAAACTAAAAAGCTTCAGCACAGCAAAGGAAACAATCAACAAAATGAAAAGGCAACACACGGGATGGAAGAAAATATTTGCAAAACATATATTTAATAAAGGGTTAATATTAAAAATGTATAGGGAACTTTCATAATACAATAACAAAAAAACAAATAACCCATTAAAAAATGGGCAAAGGAAATGAATAGACATTTCTCCAAAGAAGATACACAATTGGCCAACATATACATGAAGGGATGCTCAACATCAATAATCATCAGGGAAATACAAAGCAGAACTGCAACAAGGTATTACCTCACACCTTGTAGGATAACTTTTATATAAAAAACCCCCCACAGATAACACATGTAGGTGAAAATGTAGAGAAAAGGGATCCTTGGTATACTGTAGGTGGAAATGTAAATTATGGAAAACAATATGGAAGATCCTCAAAGCTAACAACAGAACTACCATATGATTCGGCAATCCCACTTCCAGGCATATACCCAAATAGACTGAAATCAGGATCACAAAGAGATCTACATTCTCATGATCACTGCAGCATTATTCCCAGTAGCCAAGACGAGTCTATCAATCGACAAACAGATAAAGAAAATGTGATATATAAACAATGGAATATTATTCTGCTTTAAAAAAAGGAAGGAAATCCTGCCATTTGTGACAACATTGATGAACCTAGAGAACACTATGCTAAGTAAAATAAGCCAGACACAGAAAGACAAATATTACATTATACTGCTTATATAATGAATGTAAAACAGTCAAACTCACAGAGGCAGAGAAGGCAATGGTGGTTTCCAGGAGGTGGGAGAGGGGAAGCTTTTGGAAGTCATGGGAGATTTTTATAACATAGAATGTGGTGAGGGGTCACAGGTGTATACTTATCTCCAAGTCATCAAGTTGTAAGTATTAATTATGTACTTTTTTAATATAAAAAATTTTTTTTAAAGGAAAATCTGAAAAATACAAAAAGGGAAAGGAAACCCTGTCACATACTACAACATGGATTAACTTTGAGGACACTATGCTAAGTGAAATGAGCCAGCCACAAAAAGACAAATACTGTAACATTTTAACCACAATGGAGTAACTGCACTAGGCTTGCATTTCCACAGAGGGAAAAAATACAGAAAACTGAACCACATATTTGGAACAAACACCTTCAAATACTGGACAATAAATAGGAACTCTCTGAGAAAAGTGAGGCATGCAATTGCCATGAAGCTTTGTTTGGAGACATTTCCAGATCATGAGCAGGATCCCAAGCAAAATATAGTATCATGCTAAGTTGAGAAGACAGATCAAAGTTTGGAGAGTCTGAGGTGACTGGAATTGGTGGGGAAAAGGATGAGAAAGGAAGTTACCAAAGAAAAAGTTCCATAAATCTATATGGGGTCTCCTTGAGTTAAACATTAAGTAGTACATTCTTAGGATTAAACTATCCAAAATTGCACAAATAACAATTACCAAGGAGTTGTAGGCCAAATAATTTCTAGAACTCACAAGTGGGAAATGTGTAAGTTATGACAAATTATTGAACACCTAAGACATTTAGTAAACTCTGTAGGAGGTTCATTTTTTCCCCCTCCTTACTCAAGGATATGCTTTTCATTCATTTTAGAGGGAGGAAGGGTCAGAAAGAGAGAGAGGGAGAGAGAGGGAGAGAGAGAGAGAAACATCGATGTAAGAGAGAAACATTGATGAGATGTCTCCCATATGTGCCCCAACCAGGGACTGCACCTGCAACCCAGATAAGTGCCCTGACCAGGAATCGAACCTGCAACCTTCTGGCATATGGGACAACGCTCCAATCAACCAAGTCACACACGCCATGGCAGGTCATGTTTTATTAATGGAGCTAAACTAGCCCTAAAGCAAAAAATACTCTAAACAGTGTTTTAAAAAAAACTTAAAAAAACTTTATAAGATCAGGCAGGTTTTTCAATAAATTAACTGTCTGCCAATATGAAAATCAATACTTTTAAAGGAAAACAACAAAATCCAGACACCCAACAATGTAACATTCACAATGTAAAAATATCCAATAAAATAATAATTAGATGTCAGCAAGATGGTATAACAGAAAATCCCAATCTTTGTTAAATCACTGATTTAACATTGACATACACATCAAAATACCTTTATGAAATTTCCCAGTTAAGAAGTTGCAGTGCACCAGGCAACAACAATGTCAAGAACAGAAACACTGAAATGAGAAAGAATAGTAATTGTACTTTACTTATGTCAGCCCTACCCCCAAGCAGGCACAGCTCAGCACTGAGAGTGAACAGCCCAGCTAGCAACTTCTTCCACAGGGAGGAAAGAGAAGAATGGAATGGGTATCCAACATTCTGTCTATTCAGAGACTGCCCAAGGGACTGGTTTCTGCTCACCTCACTTATAAGCACTGATGGAAGTGGCACAGTTTGCATGCCTGGGGGCCACTGAGAACAAAGAAGAACAGGAGGTGGCTTGCTGCAGCTGGCACAGCTTGAGTAACTGGGAAAAGGCACATCATTTGAGGCTTCTCCCTCAGATGGGAGGGAAAGAAGTGGAATGTGTGTCTTGCATTCTAGCTCTTCGGGGGGCACTCTGAAGGATTGGTATGTATCTCACCCGACTCTGGGTGCTGATGGGTAGCTGGCATATGTTGAATGCTTCATGGCTAATGAGAAGACAGAGAGAAGGATGCTTCTGCTATAGACCAGAGAACCTGCAGTGCCTCAGACAAACACCAGAGAGAGCAAAAGATTACAAACTCCTGAACAAGAAAGTGGCAAGCCTCTCTAATTGAGAAATTGCCCACCCAAACCAGAGAAGCTGTATCTTCCCTAAAAAAGTCTCAGAGGTACCCAGAACCTACAGTTTAGCTGATTGCTGAGGGTCTTCCCCTGTATAAAAGCCAGTCTGTGAAGACTGGGAAATGTAGTTGATTCTTCAAAAACACAGACCTCAACATAAAGTTAAAAGACACAACACAAAAAAACAAAGAATTGCAGCCTAAACAGAAGAACAAAATAAATCTCCAGAAACTGATCCTAAAAAACCAGGAATATTAATTACCTGAAAAATAATTCAAAATACCCATCATAAAGATTCTCTACAAATTCAAGAAAACAATGCATTAAAAAAATGAGTATTAAGAGAGACAAAAATATAAAAAAGCATACAGAATTCTGGCACTGAATAATACAATTACTGACTTGAAAAACTGACTAGAGGTTTTCAATAGCAGACTTGATCAAGCAGAAGAAAGAATTGATGAAAGCGAAAAGAGATCATTTGATATTACCAGAGGAACAAATACAAAAGAAATTGAAGAAAGCCTAAGGGGTTTATGGGCCAAGTCAAGAGGACCAATACATATACTGTGGGACTTCCAGAAAAAGAAGGGATAGAGATAAAGGGGTGTAAAGTTTATTTAAAGAAATTATGCCCACAAACTTCCTGAATTTGGGAAGTTAACAGACATCCAGACTGAAGAAGGCCAAATGATTCCCAATAGCAGAAACCCAAACATTATAATCAAATTGTGAAAAGTCAAAGACAAAGGGAGAATTTTTAAAGCAGCAGAAAAAAAGCGACTCATCATGTACAAAAGGACTCCATACGATTATAATCAGATTTTGCATTAGAAACCTTACTGGTCAATAAAGGAATAGCAGGACATATAGAAAGTGCCCAGAGAAAAAACTGCCAACCAAAGATACTATACTATCCTTTAGAAATCAAGGAGAAATAAAGACATTCCCAGACAAACAAAAGCTGAGGGAGTTCATCACCACTAAACCTATATTACAAAAAATGCTAAACAAACAAACAAACAAAAAATTACACTGTAATATGAAAACAGGTGAAAGTTTATAAAGCTTACTGGTGAAAGTAAATAAGCAGGCAAATACAGAATACTGTTATACTATAATGGTGATGTGTAAATCACTTTAAATTCTGTAACAGAAGTTAAAAGACCAAGTAGAAAAAGAACTTTAACTACAAAAATAAGTTACTGGACACACAATATAAAAAGAAAATTCTGACACGTGCCACAATATGGTTGAACCTTGAAGACATTTTACTAAGTGAAACTGGCAAAATATAAAAGGACAATGTATGATTCCACTTATATGAGGTACATAGAGTAGTCAAATTCACAGAGACAAAGAATAGATGGTAACCAGAGTACAGGAGGAGAGAGGAATAGGAAGGGTTTTTTTGTGTATTTTTTAAATGGGTATAGAGTTTAAATTTGGAAAGATGAAAAAGTTCTGCAGATAGAGAGTGGTAATGGTTGCACAATGTGAATGTACTTAAAATCACTGAAGTGTACACTTAAGGTGGTAAATTTCATTTTACAAATTTTTTACCACAATAAAAAAGCAATAGCCTCTTAAAAAGTATTAGATTAAAAAAGAGAGACAGGCAAACAAGACCCAGAATCATAAACAGACTCAGAAATAATAGATTAAACAGAAAAGGACTTTTAAAAGATTATTATAAATGTTAAAGCATTTAAAGAAAAACATGGACATGAAGAAAAAATTAAATGTTATTTTTAAAATGGCACTTCTAGAGATTAAAAATACAATGTGTGTGCCCAGCTGGCATGGCTCAGCGGTTGAGCATAGACCTATGATCCAGGAGATCATGGTTTGATGCGGGGTTGGGGCAAATGCCCGGGTTGCGGGCTTGACCCCCAGTCAGGGGCGTGGAGGAGGCTGCTAGTCAATGACTCTCTCATCATTGATGTTTCTCTCTCTCTCTCTACACCTTTCCCTTCCTCTCTCTGAAATCAATAAAGACATATTTAAAAATAATAATAAAATAAATAAAAATTAAAAAAACACACGATGTGTAAAATATTTTAAAAATCACTAGGTAGACTTAGCAGAAGAGATACTTCAGAAAAAGAAATCAATGACCTTGAAGATACAACAATAAAAACTTCCAAAACTAAAGCACAGAGAGACAAAGGGCTGTACAAAATATAAACATTACCTTAGTGATACATGGGATAAGATCAGATGGTCTAGTACGTGTGTTAATGAAGACCCAGAAAGTGTGTGTGTGTGTGTGTGGGGGGGGGCAGTGGAGACAAAAATATCTGATGAAGAAGTAATGGGCAAAAGCTGTTCACAGTTCATGAAAACTATCAACTCAAAGTCCAAGAAAATCAATGAACACTAAACAGAATAAACACAAAGTAAACAGCACCAAAACACATCATAATCAAGTTGTTAAAAATAAGTGATAAAAGAAATATCATAAAAGTCAAGGAAAAAGATATAGTTCATACATTAAAAACAAAGATAGGAATTACCATTGACTTTTTATAAAAAAAACAAAAACTGAAGACATGATCCAGCAATTCTATTTCTGGTTAGATACATAGACGAAGTGAAAGCAGACACTTGAAGAGGTATTTGTACATAAATGTTCATAATGACTTTATTCACACTCATGCATCACTAGTGAGACTAGAAAAAAGTCCATCAGTTCTTCAAATAGCTAAACAGAGTTACCATATGATCCAGAAATTTCACTCCTAGGTAAGAGAAATGTAAACATATTCTACCCCAAAAATTGTACACAAATGTTCACAGCAGTATTACTCATAATAGCCAAAAATGTGAAACAATCTAAATAGCCATCAACAGAGAAGTGCACAAATAAAATGTGGTACACACTCCATACAACAGAATATAATTTGGCCATAAAAAGAAATGAAGTAGTGATTCATGGTACCACATAGATGAACCCTGAAAACATTATGCTAAGTGAGTGAAACCTATCATAAAAGACCACATAGTATAAGATTCCAGACATATGAAATGCCCAGAATAGGCAAATCTAAAGACAGAAAGTAGATGAGGGGTTGCCTGGGGCCAGGGAATACAGAGAAAGTGGAAGGTGACTGCTAAATGATATAGAATTTCCTATGAAGTGATGAACATTTTTGGAATTAGATAGTGGTGATGACTGCACAGCTTTGGGAATATATTTAAAACTAATGAATTTTACATGTTAAATTATTAAATTTGTTATATTATATTAATTATTTATTATAAATGTATTAAAAATATTAAATTGGTAAATAAGTTAAAATGTTTAGCAAAGGAGACAGAGAGATCATGAAGCAGAATACTTCCTATTGGTTGCTTTGAAATGATAGCTGAATTCTCTGAAACATCTTATTTCATAGATAAATATCATCCATACCAAATGATTTGGGCAAGAAATTTTGATATAAAGGTAAGCCAGAAATCAATTCCTTTTAGATAACAGAAACAACTGGAACAATCAAAGTACACGTAAGAACATGATGCTCACGTAACACTCACCTCTTCCACAAAAGACCAGTACTTGCAGTTACTGCAGATGCTCCCAGGAAAGCCACTACCATTAGTCGCCGCCTGACCTGGGTGGGCTGTGATCCTCCATGGTACCATCGAGAGCCCAGGGCCAGTTCTGCCAATGCAGAAAGTGATTTAAGACGAAACATCCTGTGAACAAAAAGTGGAAAAGTTACTCCTAACTAGTGGTAGCGACAGTGATGATGACTGAATCAACTTCGTCAACAAATATAAGTACACACTCAGTGGCAGACAGTATTCTAAAGATACCACGTATTATCCCATTTAATCCTCAGAACAATCGTATGAAAAAAGTACGACTTATAAACCTGATATGTCAGTCAACGTACAATTAAAAGACAAGAAACTACATGGTAACTTGAAAAGAAAAATTTAATATAAAGTATTTTTAATTACAACAGGGGCCTAAGTAGTAAAGGGTAAAGAGACAGCAGATAATAGGGAATAGCCACTACTTCAAGGGCTGTCGCAGACCAACAAGAAAATAAATCTAGAGACTAAAGATGGCAGTGGACTGAGTGGAAGCTGTACTGACACTCTCCTGGGACCAATCTGGAATTACAACTAAGATACAGAAACAACATCCTGAATAATCAACTGCAACTGAAGAGGAGCTGGAGAGCACTCTCATAACCAAGGTGGAAGTGTGGAGGTGTGAGAGGGTTGGTTGGGCTCCCACAAGCAGCAGATGAAGGTCCAGAGGGATATCTCAGCCGGGGGAGGGGCTTCTCACTGAGGACTCTGGGGCCTAAACCCCCAAGAGCACCAGAACTGAGAAGGTGCCCATATAACATCTGGCTGTGAAAAGCAGCCGGGTTTCTGTCTGCTAGGGAGAGACGGCTGGAAATGCAGGCACTCTCTTAAAGAGCCAACACACAAAGTTTCGTGTGCAGCCATCCACCTTGGGCTCCAGCAGAGGGAGGGCAGAGTAGACTGGAGCTGTGTAAGGAGAATCTAAGGTTGTGGGCTCTGGAGATAGAGCTCAGAGGGCAACCCTCTGGATTCCTGTGCTGAGTCATTCCCCCATACTGCAGAGGCAGACATTTACCTTCCAAGCAGCTTTTGCCTGAGGGGGAAGCAATTGCTCCACCCTGCTGGAAAACTTCTCACCCTATCCCGTGGAGTTTCTACAGCCTGAAGCTCATTAAGAGAATCAGATCAATCAGTCTGCAGGCAGAGGCAGACTTTAGAGTGCTTTGAGTCTTTGCCTGATCTGCTTCTGGACCTGGGCCTTGGAAAAGCAGACTTTGGTGTGCATCTTGGTCCTCTCCAAATGCATCCAGCCCCAACAGAGGGGACCTTAAGCTGTGGGTTGTCGATAGCTCCAAACAGGGTACTCAAGGCCAGTCACAAACAGTGTCTGACATTGGCCTGCACCAGAGACCATCCAAAAAGACTGAGAGTCCTAGCAGACCTACCTAACATAGAAACAAACTCAAATAGGCAGCCAAAATGGGGAGACAAAAAAACAAGCCCCAAATGAAAGAACAAGAGAAGTCTCCAGAAAAAGAGCTAAATGAAATGGAGATAAGCAATCTATCAGATTTAGAGTTCAGAATACTGATTGTAAGGATGCTCAACAGCATGAAAAAAGATATGGAAACTGTGAAGGAAATTAAGAATGACATAGCAGAAATAAGGAATACATTGGAAGGAATAAACAGCAGATTAGAGGAAGCTGGGGATCAGATCAGAAAATTAGAAGACAAGGTAGAAAAAAATCAATCAGACACACAAAAAGAAAAAACAATTAAAAAACAGGAGGACAGTCTAAGGATGCTGTGGGACAACATGAAATGTAACAGTATTCATATCATAGGAGTGCCAGAGGAGGTTGAAAGTAAACAAGGGTTAGAGACCCTATTTGAAGAAATAACGGCAGAAAACTTCCCTAACCCGGTGCAGGAAAAAGTAACACAGGTCTAGGAGGCACAGAGAGTCCGAAGCAAGAAGAACAGAAAGAGGCGACATCCAAACACATCATAATTAAAATGCCAAAAATTCAAAACAAAGAGAGAATATTAAAGACAGCAAAAGAAAAGCAATCTGTTACCTATAAAGGAGCTCCCATAAAGCTGTCAGCTGATTCTCATCAGAAACTCTATAGGCCAGAAGGGAATGACATGAAGTATTCAAGACAATGCAAAACAAGGATCTGAAACCAAAACTACTCTATCCAACAAGGCTATCATTCAAAATAGATGGTGAAATAAAGAGCTTCCCAGACAAAAAAAGGCTAAAGGAGTTTATCACCACCAAACCAGCATTGCAGGAACGTTAAAGGGACTGCTGTAATAATAAGAAGAAATAGAGAAACATAAGCATAAAGAATTAAAATGGCAATAAATAAGGACCTATCAATAATAACCTGAAGGACTTTAAGGGAGAGATCAACAGCAATACAGTCATAGTCGTTGACTTTAACACCCCACTGACTTCACTGGATAGATCTTCCAGACAAAAATTCAACATGGAAATAGTGACTAAATGGTGCACTAGATCAGATGGATTTAATTAATATTTACAGGACATTTCACCCCAAAGCTGCAGAATATACATTCCTCTCAAGTGCACATGGGTCATGCTCAAAGATAGACCACATGTTAGGACATAAAACCAGTCTCTACAAGTTCAAGAAGACTGAAATCATATCAAGCATCTCAGATCACAAGGGCATAAAATTAGAAATCAACTACAGTAAAAACACTCAAAAACATTCAAACACATGGAGGCTAAATAACATGTTATTCAACAATGAATGGGTTACCAATATGATCAAGAAAGAAATAACAAGCCTCCTGGAAACAAATGAAAATGAACACACAACAACCCAAAATCTATGGGACACAGCAAAAGCAGTTCTAAGAGGGAAGTTCATAGCACTGCAGACCTACCTCAAAAAAGCAAGAAAAATTTTTAGTAAACTATCTAACCCTACAACTTAATAGAATTAGAAAGCTCCCCTGTGAAACTGTCTGTACCAGGTCTTTTGTTGCTGGGAGTTTTTTGTTTTTTTTATTACTGCTTCAGTTTCATCAGCTGTTATTAGCCTATTCAAAGGTTTTCTGATTCCTGATTCAGTTTTACATGATCTCACCCATATGTGGAATATATAAACAAAATAGACTGAAGAACAAAATAGATCCTGAGACATAGAAGAATGGAACAGACTGATGAATATCAGTGGGAAGGTGGGGGTGGGGGAGGGGGCGGGGGAGATTAATCAAAGAACTTATATGCATAACCCATGGACACTGACAATAGTGTGGTGAAAGCCGGGGGGGGGGGGGGGGAGGCTATGGGGTTGAGGGGATAAATGGGGGGAAAAAGGGGAGATATCTGTAATACTTTCAACAATAAAGATAAATTTGAAAAGAAAAGAAATCTATAAAGGGGCTACTCCCAACAGGGCTGAAATACAGACCTTGTGGTGAGGACCTAGCCAAAGATGTCTGAAAAATTTACTAAAGTATCACACTAACAGAACTCATGGTAAAGCCATCTATTAGAAGAACTCATGCCAGTAGAACTTGGGAAGGTGCCCATAAGTAGGAGATGCCATAGTATGAAACTCATTTGGAAACTATATGTAGTAGGCCCGATCAGCAGCCTCTGATACAGGAGGCTGCAGTTCAATTCCCGGTCAGGGCATATGCCCGGACTGCAGGTCCGATCCCCAGTGTGGGGTGTCCAGGAGGCAGCTGATCAATGACTCTCATCATTGATGTTTCTATCTCTCTCTCTCCTCCCCTCCCTTCTCTGAAAAAATCAAAAAAGAAAAGATCAAGGAAACTACATGTAGGAGTGTTGCCATGAAAACTCCCTACCAGCTGAGTGCCACTGGGTGTCCCACATGCTGCTGGCCACTGCATGCCATAAAGAACACACTAGATTCAGGAAGTAACACCCTTTCCTTCTCCAGTCTCGTTCTAGACCCTCTACTGACAAAGTTTAACAAAAGCGGGCAAGGAAGAAATTTACAATATCGCAAATAAGACAATGAAAGATGGATTTATAGCTGAAACACAACTGTCTGATAAGTGGCACATCCATTATACAGAGGTGGATACTGATATACAGTGACTTTCTGGAGACTGTACAGCTAGAAGTGATAGATCCAGAGTCTGAACCAAGAGTAGACTGACTCCAGAGCCTGGTTTTTAACTAGGACACTTTGCTGCCCCCTACTCTGCTTTTGTTAAAATAGTTTGTTTCAATTAAATGTCTTCTCCCTCCTAGGCTCACAGAAGCCCTCCTTTCCACTAGATTCTTTTGTTTCATACTTATAACTTCACCTGTTCCTTTAAATTTTTGTTTTAATTTAGAAACATCTGTATTAGGTCATACTGTTCAATAAACATCCATGCTCCCATCTCACACCCTGTACGAAAATAATATTTTCCCACCCTTTTCATTTTGGTGTGTACCTTGCCCAATGCTTTGCTTTGACCAATGAAATGTGGCCCACTTCCATGAAGTTCTTTTAAGAGCTATTGCTGTTAGCCCTCTTGTGCTCCTGTGCTCAACCAAGAGATCATGCTCAGGTAGACATGATCATTCAACCTTGGTTCCATAACAGAGAGATCTCAGCATGGAGGAAAGCACTGACAAGACCAGCTGAGCCAGCTTAGCAGAGCCAACCTACCAAATGGCACAGCAAGGGGAACCATAAACAAAATGAGAAGACACAAATACTGAGAACAGACTGACCACTGTCAGGGCGTGGGGTGTTGGAGGGCTGGGTGAAAAAGGTGAAGGGATTAAGCAAGAAACAAAACAAAGCAAAACAAAAACTCATCGACAATAGTATGGTGATTACTAGAGGTAAAGGGGGGTGGAGCAAGGTAGAAGAGGGTATAGGGGGGATAAATGGTGATGGAAGGAGACTGGTCTTGGGGCGGTGAGCACACAATACAATATACAGGTGATATATTATAGAACTGTACATCTGAAACTTATATAATTTTCTTAACCAATGTCACCCAGGTAAATTCAATTAAAAAACTGAAAGTTTGGGTATTTCTGAGACTTTCTCTTACAGCCTATATAGCATGCCCTAGCTTTACAGCTTTTGCCTTTCTTGTGGTATTTATTCTCAGCCATTTCGGGCACATGCTACAATCAAATTGGAAATGGGACTTTTTGTCATTTTCAGAATAGAAAATAGGGTAATTTAACCTACTAGCCTCCTATAGCTGCAATCTATAGAGTCAATATATTTTTTGAAAGAAAGTTATTCACTCAATTTTTTTCCTGAACCATAATTAAACTTAATGATAAAAAACAGTGGGGGGAAAAATGAGAGAAATGCCTAGATCTGCTTTAGTGTTTCTTTTTTCTCTTTAATGCTCTCATATCTCTGGTGACAAAATTTAATCTATTTCACTTGAAGGGAGGGACTAAGGTCATATCATATATTCAAGATTTATCAATCTTGAGAATCTATGTCTGTATAATCTAGAATATTTTAAATGTGGAAGTTCTGAATTTTACTAACATTCCACTTACACTTTGATATTGTAATTCAGGTGTTACTGTCTCCATCTCATTTTTCCAATAGTCCTAATCTCATTCCCCAAAGTACACAAGAAAAGATATTTTTATTCATCTTCTCTAGTGCCATTTTTATAGATGCCAGGTAAACAGAGAGAAAAAACCCCTCTGAGAACAGATTCTCTTAAATTTAATCCCTGGCTTTGTAGTGAAGAAATAGTGTAACTAGTTGAATGTGTTCATTTTTTATGAGACAATTTAAGCAGATTTAAGATTGGCTTTCCAACTAAATCTAGAAAATTGAATGGGAGAATTGGCAGCAGTTGTACAGTAATGAAGATTAACATGCACATTTATGACGTAGATTAAATTAAATCAAAAGCAGTGCATTTTTCTTCCCCAACAGCCCCAACACACACACACACACACACACACACACACACACACACACACACACACGGATGCCTCTTAAAAGTAGCTATGATGTGAACTGAAAAATGATGAAGAGGTATTTCTAACCAAGATATGTCAAGGGAGGCAAGTGAAAGATAATTTTGTTACCAAAGAAAAGCATTATATATCCAAGAAGAAACAGAACAAGTTTTTTAAACCTGCAACAGTACATCATTGCCATGTTTCTGTATCTATTTATTTCAAGACTATTAAATTTGATGTATTGCTTTTGGTAAATTTCAAAGGGTCACAGAACCAGGAAATCATTTAATTCAATATCCTTATTTTACAGATGAAGGAACTGAGATCCAGATAAGTTATGTGGTTTACTCATAGCTAATTAATTAAAAAACCTACAATCGATCTTAGAACTCCTGATTCCCAAAAAATAATCTAAAGGGGACTGGATTTTTGCCAGTCTCAGCAAAATAAATAGACACACTCCAAAAGGAGATAAAATGCCAACTATAGAAAGATAAACAATGGTATAATAATGTAATCCAATGTAATATAAATATTAAAAATGATAATCATAAAATATTGTTAAAATATTATTTCACAAACAGAAAGGTAGCATAAAGATATAAAAAGTTGGAAAAATAAGTAAGAATGGCTCTGAAAACTATAAAAAGATACTTAATCTAACTCATAATAAGAGAATAAATACGGATATACTGCTTTCCACTCGTCGAGCTGGCAAAAATCCTGAAGTTTGAAAACGTACTTGTTGGCAATGCTATAGAAATGCCACTGCTGAGAAATGTGTAAATTGGTATAATTTATGGTGGGCAAGTTGGTGACATCCACCAAAATCATCCATATAAAAACTGTATACATTGACGCAGCAAATTCACTCCTATTAAAATACCCTACTGATATACTTACACACCTGTGAAATCATACATGTACCAGTTATTCATTGCATCATGGTTTGTAACAGCAAAAATCTAGGAAACACCCACAGCCCCAATGTTCATCAAGATAGGACTGATTAAACTATGATAAATATATACAAGGCAATACCATGTAGCAATACGATATATAGATTTGAAAAGAGTTTCAAGAGACACTATTATCTAAATGTAGCAAGGTATGGAATAGCACATATGGCACACTACCTTTTATGTAAAAAGGGAGAGTAAGAATGCATATTTGCATGTTCTTATTAAGTAACTGTGGGAGGCCATAAAAAAATGTAACCGCAATGGTGCTGGTTGGGATGGGAGATGAGTGAGATAAGAGACAAAATTTTTATACTATACTATTTTAGCTTTAAAACTACGCTTATGCATTTATCCATGTAAATATATAGTATTTCTTATAAGCATTTTGTTGAAGTTTAAAGGTAAAATACATATAGACCACCAACTTACACCATACACAAGATTAAACTCAAAATGGATAAAAGACTTAAATGTAAGTCATAAAACCATCAAAATCCTAAAAGAAAATATAGGCAGCAAAATATCAGGCATCTCAGGAGGAAAATTTTCACTGATTCATTGCCTAGGGCAAGAGAAACAAAAGAAAAAATTAACAAAAGGGACTACATCAAAATAAAAAGCTTCTGCACAGAAAAAGAAACCAGCATCAAAATGAAAAGGGAACCCACTGTATGGGGGAACATATTTGCCAATGATATATCTGATTAAGGGGTTAATTTCCAAAATATGTAAGAACTCATACAACTCAACGAAAGGAAGACAAACAATCCAATCAAAAAAATGGGCAGCAGACTTGAATAGACACTTCTCCAAAGAGGACATACAGATGGCCAAGAGATGAAAAAATGCTCAACACTGTTAATCATCAGAGAGATGCAAATTGAAACCACAATGAGGTATCACTTCACACCTGTCAGAATGGCTCCATCAACAAATGACACGTGCTGGCGAGGGTGTGGACAAAGAGGAACCCTGGTACACTGCTGGTGGGAATGCAGACTGATGCAGCCACTATGGAAAACAGTGTGGAGGTTCATCAAAAAATTAAAAATGGAGCTGGCCTTGTGACCCAGTGATCCCACTTCTAGGAATATTTCCTAAGAAGCCAGAAACACCAATCAGAAGGAATATGTTCATAACAGCGCAGTTTACAAACATAGCTACGGAGACTTTTTTCCTGTGCATTTATTTTTATTCAAGTCTATCTATGGGGTGAATATCTAGAAATGAAACTGCTGGGTTAAAAGTAGTGTGATCATTTTAACTTTCATAGATACAGCCATGCTTCTTTGCAAAGGGTGTGTGTTATCCCCAAAAGATGTGTAATGTATGAAAACAATAGTTTCCAGGAACAGGAGAATAGAAAAAAATGAGCATCTGCTATTGCTGTATTTAAGATATATGGACTTCTGAGAGCAGGTTTAAGTAGCTTCAGATTAGCCAGATAAGTTATGCCTTCTGCAGACACTAAGAATTATTATAATTAACACACTGTCATAATAGGGTTCATATTCACAGTTTTAAACCCATAGAGCTCACTAAACTGGGCTTATGTAGCTGCCTGAAAGCTAGAACATGAGTACTGAGTCTAATACAATATAAAAAGCCTAACACAATACTTTGGGCATTAAACACATTCAAGTGTTTATTGATTTAAATAGAAATGTCATGTTGAATAATGCTAAATAATTATAAATATGTTGACTGTATAACAGATAACCTATTAGACTAGAAATGAACTTAGTCAAGTTTCTGTCTTGGTTTTATCATTGTTTCTAAGTGTCTTAGCATGACAGACAATTTCTGTACTATTCCTGGAACCAACTTTTCCTTAAGGCTCAAGTGAAATTTCACCTCATCCTTAAGAGTTAGGTAAAATCATCATCACTCTTGACTTCTTCGTCTGAATTCCTATAGAATTAACATTCTGTATCACTATTATGGTACCTTTTTATTAAGTCATTTTAATGTATACCCGTCAACTTGCCAAGGAGATCACAAATCGAAAGATAAGAAGTGTTTTAGGCTTTGTAGTCTCTTCAGTGCCAATTAATGAATCGGAAGTTATTACTAACAGCAATAACAATATATTACTGTTCAATTACACTAGAGCAGGTATCAAAAGACTTAGGTTCTCTTTCTAGCTCTACTACTAGCCAACAATGTAATTAGTAAAAGCCTTACCCAAGACTATTCTGGGAGATACAAAGTATGGGTGGTACTTATGTGTAAGTACTTTCTGGCTTTAAGAGTTCATTTCAGAAAAACAAAAGGTAAAAGTATTTCGCATTTATTGTTAGAAGAAAATCATCCTGAATGGTTATTAATGAGAGGGCATCCTACATTATTAGCCTCACTGGTTTAAGCAAATTTCACATACTCCAAAATATCCAACTGCCATTATTTCATTCAAGTCATTAATGAGCTATTTATTGAGCATTGTGTGGGCACAGCAAGAGGACAAAAATGAGCAAGACACAGACCTACAAACACCTTATTACTTGGTAGTGGACATAAAACAACTATTGAAATAACAGTAAGGCAAGGCAGGAAAAAAAGATAAGAGCCACAAGAACATAACAGGGATTCAAAGAAAGGAAATATTACATTAGCTTAGAAAGTTGGAAAGGGCTCAAGAAAGACACCGAGGAAGATTTACTTAGGGTATAAAAAAGCTAAGCATTCTTTACAAATGAGTTTGGCTGGATGCGTTATCTTAGAAGACTTTGTCATTTTTTTTGCTTTGTCATTTTACCTGAGGAGTGAAATAAGCTACTGGAAATATCTTAGGCTTTAATTATGCCAAATAATTTTTAAAACCTCCCCATACATTTATTTTAGATGAAATTAATCAGATTGAAAGTTCTGCATTAAAGGCACCAGGATGACTGCCAAGATACAGTAAAGATTAATGTTCACATCTAGAAAAGATGCATTTTCATACCTCAAAGTGACATTACTGACGGAATAAACGAGGAAAACTCACACTTCAGCTAACTCTCTTCAGAACTATTTTAAATAATCTGGGTGAGAATGCAAAGTTAATTTAAGTCATACAAGTCTCTAACAGTAAAAAAATAATTACTGTAGGAACAAGAATCATCTCACAGAAATGTTAGGTTTGACACCGACTTTTGTACATATTCACGCCAAATGAAGATGCTAGGGAAAAGGTCAATATGCTATAGGACTCGCCTTCCAGATACCTCCACAATTCAACTTCTCAAAATAGATGCACACACACACACCACAGAGCCTTTTTTACTGCAATAATAAAACCTGAAACGTATGGCTGGTGAAGGAAGAAGCAAAGAGTGGCAATTTCCTTTTCTGAACAACTGCACTGAAAAACAAAGTGTGGAGAAGGAAAAACATCAGCCAAAGAAATAGCCTATTTTAAACAAAAACAAACGAACCACCCAGGAAACTACAGAAACAACGATGACTAATATAAATTTTGTAAAACCTCTAGGATGAGCTAATGTGTTGAGATCAGCAATTTCACTTCTGGGTATTTATCGAAGAGATATTGGCCCCTCCATGTTCACAGCAGCATTATTTACAATAGTTAAGTCATGTCAGTAACCTCAGTGTCCATCAGCAACAGCTGAACAGATAGGACACCGTGGGCTGCTTTTCATTGGTATATACAATTGAACATAACTGGCCATAAAAAAGAAGGGAATCTTGCCATTTGCAACAACATGGATAGACATTGAGGGCATTATGCTAACTGAATTAAGTCACACAGAGAAAGACAAATATCATACAGTGTAAGATTCACTTTTATATAAAATCAAAAGAAAAAAAAGAAAGCTCAGAGAACAGATTGGTGGTTGCCAGAGGTGGGAGGTAAGGTGTGAGCAAAATGGGTGAAGGTGATCAAAAGATGCAAACTTTCAGTTTTAAAATAAGCAAGTCCTGGAGATATAATGTACATATATTAATACTGTATTGCATATTTGAAATAGATTTGCTAAGATATTCTATCTTAGAAGTTCTCATCACAACAAAAAAACTTGTAACTATGTGTGCTGATGGATGTTAACTAGACTTACTGTGGTGATCATTTTGCAATACATACAAATATCACATCATTAGTAAATTACACCTGAAGTGAATGTAATGTTATGTCAATTATATCTAAATTTTAAATAGAATTTACTTTTAAAATGATAATGAATACACTATCAGGATCCACTTGATACATGTGAAACAGTGGTCAGAGGAAAATGCACAGAACTTAATACTTGTATCAATTAGGACTGTCTGTAGCCACAGGTTGTCCTCTTTTAGGATTCACTTTTAGATTAACAGATGCTGTTGGTGTTCTCACTACTCCTGCCTCCTAGGTTTCCACTTGCACTTCTGCGTCTCTCTCCCTTCCTCTCTGGTAGCTTTTGGAGCGGTTATGTCAAGTGCTTTAGTCACGTCCTCACTGCTGGCTTTTTTTCATGGTCAGTATCCTCCTTTGAAACACTAGTTTCTTTTTTCCACATCAGATGACACCTTTGATTGTTCAGCTGATGCCTGTTGACTTGAAAATTTCATTTTCGAATTGTTATCTATCTCCCATAAACTTTCATTAAAACCTCTCATTTATTTGGTTTTCCATACTTTTCCTTATTTTTTGAGTAAGGAAATATATCCTTTGGTCCTAAAAAAGCAGTCTCATGAGTTCCAAAAAAGAAAACGGGTAGTTTGTTTGTGGGTGGTCTTATAGCTCCATGAGGAGCTTCACCCACCTGAGCTGGCCAATGAGGACAACACTTCATCCCGGGGAAGATGAGGCCTCCAGGTCTGAAGTTAAGAGGCATGTTTGCAATGGGTGATGCTGGGGCTTCAAAGCCCAGAACGTCGCAGCCCAGGGCAGCATCTTGGCTCCCAGGCAGGCCACTGATCAGCTCTTTCTTACAGAGGCTTTTTCTTTCAATGTTATAGAAAGTTTGAAAAATGAAAAGGACATAGATCCATAGTTTACCAGCCTCTTAGATATTAGACCCGTGACACACTTTAAAAAGTTATTTTCTGATGAAGATGTTCGAGAGATTTGTATACAACAACGTGAATATACTTAACACTACTGAACTGCACACTTTAAGAATGGTTAAGATGATAAATTTAATGTGTTTTTTACCACAATTAAAAAACCACTATAGAATGTACAACACAAAGCATAAACCCGAATGTAAACTATGCACTTTACTTAATAATATATCAATACTGGTTCATCTCTTGTAACAAGTGTATCACACTAAAGCAAGGTATTAAAAAGGGGAAACTGGGGGACAAAGTGAAGGGGTACATGGGAACTCCGTATTTCTCACTCATTTCTTTTCTTTGAACCTAAAACTGCTAAGAAAAGCGACTATGAATTTAAAAAGTATTTCCTACTATAAGGCATTTTCCATTTGTAAATACCATTTGCCTAGATTCACTCACAATAACTATACATGTTCCATATTCTTTGAGAAATTACTCAATTACACTTATGACTGCACAATATTCCTCCAAACAGGATAAAACAGATAAAAAACCCCATAGTCCTTCTTACTTTCACTCTTTCACCAGTTGCAACCTACTTTTTGCCTATGTAGCAATTGTGGGGAGTTAATGACAAAACATAGTTACTGGACTCTTGCAGCCTTTCTCAGCAGGTGCTCCAGGAGAGAGTGCAGACATCCATTGGACAATGAACTAACAGTTCTCCTACACCTCTAGAATGGTAGTAGTTTTGTGCCAATAGGAGGAAATTGAAAAGTAATCACTGAAATTTTGCTGCTGTTGTTCTGTGGTTCAGATGAGGGACCCTGGTTGAGAAAGATGTTAGATATGGAAAACTAACCAGAACTAACTTACAGCATTAAGAGCAGCTAATACTAATAGTTATCAAATCCCTGTTTTGTACAGACAAAAGAGGAACTAACAAAATAAAAACATATATATAACACTGGATAAGATCTGTAAAGAAACTACTTTAACTTCATCTTTCAAAATATATTAAGCTGACTCTGCTAAGCTCTACAGATCAATCAAATGTACCTACAAACAGAGGTAACCATCAATATTTTTCTGATAGGTATATAATCATCACAAGAGAAAGTGAGTATACTAAAATCCTGACGGAGGTATTAGAAAAGACCGGGATTATTCTGACCAGATTTGAAAACAGGAAGCTCCTAAAAAATGAAATACTAAAATACTACTACCTTGAACTTTATTGTAAGTAGTTAGGACCTGAAAGAGCAGTTCCAGAGCATTCTACCAGCCCCATGAAATGCAACCTTATTCCCTGTTTCTCTTCTCTTACTGCTTTTCTTTCCTTTCTCTCTTCTATTCACACCTTAAACTTGCAAGTCATTCCAAGGCACTTTTAGCCTGACAGCTCTCAGGACTAAGAGAGCTATTAATACATCCTAAGAACTGGGTTTCCTGTTCCATCATCCATGGCCAGTTTCTAAGAGCACAAACAAGCACAAATGCCCAGTGTTTATCCCCACACCAAGCTGCTGCTTGACGGGAAGTCGACCTAGATGGTAATCCAAATGCCTCCCTTCATCTTTCCCTAGGACGCAGCTCTCGCCTGGCCTTCTTGTAAATAGAAAGTATTCCTAAACACAAAAAGAGAGACGGAAGCAATGATGTGTAAAAAAGCAAAGTACCTTGGACTGAGAAGTCTTATCCCAGAGAGTCAAATTTAAGCTCTGGATACTATCTGATCTCAAGTGTTCTTATCTATAAAATTAGGGGAGTGGGGTTACATGGTCTCCCAGAATCTTTTCTATCTGACATGCTGTGATTCTGTGATGGAAAGGTCAAATGCTCACAGAAATATCACTTCACCTCCCAAAACATAGAAGCCAAAAACCCTCAAAGCCCTTCAGATATCCTACATTGACTTCTCTTTTCTCCTCTAACCCAAAGTTTCCTCTCCCAAAAATGTCTCCATACATTGCCAAATATTCCACGGGGGTGAAGGTGGGGGCAAAATCTTGGGACCACAGTTGCTTGGTCAGAAAGAAAAGTTCCCCTTTCTCGGACTTTTTAAGTGCCTGCAAGGCGCCAGTACTACCACTGCCCTGGAGATGAGTTTGCATTTTTTAGAATTTTCTATAATCACAATAGAGTATATACAAACAAATCAATTAAAAAATGGACAGAAGATCTAAATACACACCTCATCAAAGAAGATATGTAAATGGCAAATAAACACATGAAAAGATGCTTAACATCATTAGCTATTAGAGAACTGAAAATGAAAAGACGATTAGATACCACTATATATCTATTACAATGTCTAAAAAACAAAAACAAACACAATACTAAAACCAACAATACCTGATAATATCAAAGATACAGAGCAACTGTAACACTCATACACGGTTGGTGGGAAGGCAAGATGGTACACTCCTAGTTATTTACCTTAGAAATTAAAGCTTATGTTCACACAAATCCTGTTCTTGAATGTTTACAGCAGTTTTATTCATAATCATCAAAACTGGAAATAAATAATTTTCAACAGTTGAATGGATAAACAAACTCTAGTACATCCATATAATGGAACACCATGCAGCAATCAATCAGTCAATCAATCAATCATTAATTATTGACATGCTCAACAAGAACCTCAAAGGTATTATGATGATGATGATGATGAAAGAAGCCAGTTTCAAAAGGTTATCCACTTTTATATGACATTCTGGAAAAGTAAAACTATAGCGATGGAGAAAAGATCATATTACCAGAGATTACCAGTAGGTAGAGGGTTTGACTACGAAGGAACTACATACTTTGTATCCAGACTATGATGATGGCCACACAAATCTATACAAGTGTTAAAACTCACAGAAATGCACAGCAAAAAAATAGTCAATTTTATTGTAAATAAATTTTTTAAAACATGAGTTTAAGATTCTGACTATTTCATTTAAGATTTATGCAGCTAGCCCTGGCCAGTGTGGCTCAGCTAGTTGGAGCATCACCCATACACCAAAAGGTAGTGGGTTTGTTTCTAGTCAGGGCACATACCTAGGTTTTGGGTTCGATCCCTGGTCAGGGAGCATGCGGGAGGCAACCGATTGATGTTTCTCACATAAATCTCTCCTCTCCTCTCTCCCTCCCTTTCTCTCTCTCTCTCTCTCTTCCTCTCTCTAAAAGTCAATTAAAAAAATTATTTTTAAAGATTTCTGCACCTATATTTACTATAGATTGTAGTCTTATTTTTCTAATCTCTGTCAAGTTTGGCTTAATAAGGGAGGCTATGCATGTACAAATGCAGAGGGTATATGGGAAATCTCTGTACCTTCCCTTAAATTTTGTAGTGAACATAAAACAGCCCTTTAAAAAATAAAGTATTTTTAAAAAATTCATACCAAATCTCAAGGGACCCCAAATAGCCAAAACAATATTGAAAAAAAACCCACTTGCTGATTTCAAAACTTATTACAAAAAACAGCAATCAAAACAGTGTGGTACTAGCATAAAGACACATATGGTCCAATGGAATAAAATACAGAGCCTGGAAATAAACCTTCATATGTGTGGTCAAATGATTTTCAGCTCGGGTGCCAAGACCATTCAATGGTGAAAGGACTTCTATTCAACAAATGGTGCTGGGAAAACTGTATGTCCACATGGAAAAGAATGAAACTGGACTCTTACCTTATACTATATATAAAAATTAACTCAAAATTGACCATAGACCTAAACATATGAGCTAAAACTATAAAACTCTTAGAAGAAAACATATGGGGAAATCTTTATGACACTGGATTTGGCAATGGACACCAAATCCACAGGCAACGAGAAAGAAAAATGAATTGACTTAATGAAAATAAAAACTTTTGTGCAACAAAGGACAGTATCAGGAGAATGAAAAGACAACCCACAGAAGGGGAGAAAATATTTGCAAATCATATACAAGGTATACTAAAAACTTCTACATCTCAACCAAAAAGGACAATCCAATTTAAAAATGGGCAAAGGACTTGGATAGACATTTCTCCAAGGAAGATACACAAATGGCTAATAAGTGCATGAAAACATGCTCAGCATCATTAGTCCTTGGGGAAAGGCAAAACGAAACCACAATGAGATACCACTTCACACTATCAAAAGTGAAAATGTACCTTCTCCAGCCTCTAAGATTTTCAAGCTAGAATTCAAATATGTAATGTACTGGCATGATAACAATATATTACATAAACATCATATGTGGTCCTAAAGCTCTTAAATATTAATTTCTATAACAGCTTAAAAGAATTTGGACAAATAGAGTTCAAGGTCACACAAAAAAGAAAACTACCTTTAGTGCCCTGTAATACAAATGCTACATATGGAATAACACAATCATATATTATTACTTTACAGAGCTTAGACTTCAGAAAGGATTGTGCAGGATAAGAAAATGTATAAGGATATTTTTAAAACCAGTAAGGACATGAAATATTTTTATCAACAACTTAATATAATGGACACATATAGAACACTGAGCAACTGCATATTATACACACAAAAATTATAGAAACGAGGCACATAAAACAAAATGAAGTGCCATCTGAATTTTGTATGTAAAAGTCAAGTGACGATGAGAATAGGAAGTTACAGAAGAAATAACGTCGGCCAAATGTTGATAAATGGTGAAGCTAGGTAATGGGTACATGTGAGTTTTGTGTATGTCTGAAATTTTCATAATAAAAATATTTGAAACTCGCCCGGCCGGGCGTGGCTCAGCGGTTGAGCGTCGACCTAGGATCCAGGCGATCGGGGTTCGATTCCCTGTCAGGGCACATGCCCGGGTTGCGGGCTCAATCAATGACTCTCTCATCATTGATGTTTCCATCTCTCTCTCTCCCTCTGCTTTCCTCTCTCTGAAATCAATAAAGATATATTTAAAAAAAAATAAAAAAATATTTGAAACTTGACTACAGAGATTCTGGTTCCAGTTAAGATGAAGCGAGTATACTGCTTCCTGTCTTTCCCACTGAATGCAATGAAAGTCCTGGATAGAGTACCTATCTGAGAACTCTGAAAAGTAAATGTTAGCAGGCAGAATGGAAAAGGTAATAAATCTCAAGGGAGCACTGAAATGGCAGTGAGTTGCCCAATATTTTCCTCTGATCTCTCCATGCCAGAATTCAAAGTTAGCCTGACACCAGGTGTGTACACTGGATGCACACAGATCTCCAAGAAGTGCCATTTATTTATAGTTTGATGTGTGGGAAAGGGGTTTTCTGAGTGAGAGAGAGTCCAAGAAATTCCCTGGAGTGAGTGTGTGTGTGTATGTGTGTGCGCGCGCACGCGTGTTTTCAACCACCCCAGCTACAATGCGCTTCTACAGCAGTGCACAGGAACCAGCAGCTGGGAAGGCATCTAAAATCAGAAGAAGGAAAACATTCTCTAACCAGAGGAACTGTGCTCTAAGGGCACTGGAGGGATCACTTTTGCTTATTTCTCTATCCTGTGGTCACTGTACCCAGAAGGCTGATGTAGTCGAATTATGTGACAGAGAAAAGAAAATTCCAGGATTGAGTCAAAAGACGAGGGCTCCTTGGAAGCAAGTAAGTGATGGGGTATCACATAGAAGAGGAGCTTAATCAAGTGAAAGCAGAAGGTTCAGTACGATCTCCTGAGCTCACCTGCAAGGTGCACACATATGGGTCTTAGCCCAAGCAGCGTATCAAAGAATCTGTGAACTAAAATATGGGGTAAACCACCATCAAGGTCCAAGACTGACCACTGTGTGGTGAACACATCGGACAAATCTGAACAGTACTTCAAAGGCTATGAAAACTAAACTGACGTTGAAACTACAACCCACAAAAGGCAGGATCTGCAACCTGAACCTAACTGGGCCAAATACCTGCTAAAGCAAAAATATCCAGGACTCTTCATACAATTTAAATAAAATCTGTAGTGCCAAAACATGATAGTCCAGGCGAATTCTTTGCCTGCAGACCTGCTCTAAAAAACTACTAAAAGTTTTTCAGATAAAACAAAACAATAATAGAGGGAAACTTGGAAATTCAGGAGTGAAGGAACAGCAACAGAAATTGGCTTTCATCATTTCTGAGGAGTTTGCTGTTATTTTTACCTTTGGTTCCTTTGTAAGTATTATTTTTCCTCTGAGCGCATGTTACTTGGTGCGTGCTAGCCTTGTAGTGATGGGTTCTCTGCTATCCAGGTATAGCCACAGTTTTCAGCAGAGATCTTGTCACTCGGTCAGCATGGGGCTTTCTCAGTGGCCCTGTCTCTCCTCATGTGTGGGCTTCTGATGATCTGGGTTTCTGACAGTTTTCTGCCCCTCCCCCCACAGATTGAGGATTTGTTTTTCTTTTCCTTCCCTTAAACTCAAAATTTTCACCTGTACTCTGAGGTGACAGGGTTTGCTATCCTTTCCCAGTGCCCTAAGGCTTTCGTTACTTAGGGGGGAAAAGAGTCTGAAAAGGACTTTCTGCTTTTCTCATTGTGCTGGATGCTCCCCTACTATGGGCTGAGACCCGGGGAGGAGCTTTCTCTGCCTCTTGCCCTTTCCTCCAATCTTGTTGATGAGCTTCTGGTTGATACCCACTGAGAAGATCCTGTGAGTGGGTGTGAACTCTCCTTGTGTCTATGGTTTGCAAAGATTCTATACTCTAACACTACCTTATATTGGTCTTTAGCAATTTATGAAAAATTTTAGCTGAATTTTAGGTAATTATCATAGAGAAATGAAAACATGTTCACACAAAAACCTGTAAATGAATGTTCACAGCACCTCTATTCATAAAAATAAGCACATAAAAAGGTGTTTAATATGATTAGCCATTAGCAAAATGCAAATTAAAACCACAATGAGATACCACTACACACATATTTGGCTAAAAGAAAAAATGACTGACGATACTAAGTGTAGCAAGGATGCAAAACAAGTGAAACTTTTATATAGTTCTGGTAGGAATTCAAAATGGTACAGTCACTGTGGAAAACAGTTTGACATTTTCTCATAAAATTTAACAAGCATTTATCATATGACCCAACATTATCCACTCCTGAGTATTTGCCCTGGAGAAATAAAAACTTATGTTCGCATAAAACCTGTACATGAATGTTACAGAATCTCTATAATTGCCAAGAACTGTCTTTCAACAGTTGAATGGATGAACAAACTGTGGCATACCCATACATGAAATGCAACCACAATAAAAAGGAATAAACTGCTGGTACATGCAATAACTTGGATGAATTTCAAGGCATTATACAGAGTGAAAAAAGCCAGTCTCAAAGGTTACACACCATCTATTTATACTAGTGATGGAGAACTTATCAGTGGTTGCCAGGAAATAGAGGTAGAGGAGGGTGTGACTATAAAGGGATAGCATGAATGCGTTTGGGGGAACTTTTCTGTATCCTGATCAAGGTGGTAGTAAATTGAGTCTATATTATTAAAATTCATGTATTAAATATCATAGAACTGTAAACCAAGAGAGAAAAAGTCAACTTTACTACATGATAAATTTAAAGCAATTTTAAAAGCTAGGCTATATACTGTATGATTCCATTTATATGACATTGCAGAAAAGGCAAAACCATAGCAACAGAAAACAGATCAATGGTTGCCAGAGATTAGGGGTAAGGGGAAGCAGTTGACTCAAAGGGGCATGTGGCAATTTCTTCTGGGGGTCATGGAACTAACTGTTCTACATCTTGATTATTGTGGTGAATATACGACTGTGTTTATAAAAATACTTGTGGGGCGCACTATTTAAAAGAAAATGCTGCCCGGCGGGGTGTGGCTCAGCGGTTGAGCATCGACCTAGGATCCAGTAGATCACTGTTGGATTCCCAGTCAGGGCACATTCCGGCGGTGTTGCCAGCTTGATCCTCAGTCGGGGGTGTGCAGGAGGCAGCGTATCAATGACTCTCTCATCATTGATGATTCTCTCTCTCTCTCTCTCCCTTCCTCTCTCTGAAATCAATAAAGATATATTTAAAAAAAGGAAAATGCTTAGTTTTAAATACATTTATTAGAAAAAAAAGAACAAAATAAAGTATCTATCTCAACAATTAAAAGAAAAACAAAATAAAAATAGAAGAAATAAAAAACAGAAATACAAAGGACCTAGGAATGAGTCTAAAAAAAGATGTGCAAAAAGTTATAGAGAACATCACAAGACTTCATCGAAAGACTTCTTTAAAGATCTGAGATCTAAATAAGTGTATAGATATACCATGTTAATAAACTGGGGGAAAATTTGCAGAGATGGCAATTTTCCTCCAAACTAAACAACAATGAAAATCCCAATGGAATTTCAGTGGACCTTGACAAATGGGCCCTAAAATAAATCAGAAGTACAAAGGGCCAAGAAAAGCCAAGACATGTGTAAAAAAAAAGAGCCAAAAAAACAAGGTAATAGAACCTGCTATAACATTAAAACTCACTACAAATCTCAGTACTTACAACAATGTGCTATTGGCACAGAGGTACAAATAAAACAATGGAAAAAATTTAAAAGGCTCAAGACAGATCCACATAAATACAGATACTTCAAGTATGATAGAGGTGGGAATAGCAGATCAGTAGGAAAAATAAGATTTCTCAATAAATGGAGCTGGGACATCGGTATGCATAAAGATAGAATTAAAATGGATTCACAATACACATATGCCAATTGCACGATTAAATACTTTGGTGAAAAAGGGAAAAATGTAAAGCTGATGATATAAGAGAATATTTTTATGATATCAGAGTAGGGGAAGAAATTTTTAATAATACCAAAAAACATTAAATATAAAAGACATTATATTAAAAACGATGGTAAAAGATGTAAAATTCATAGTAAAAGATACCATAGAAGACATTATAAAGGCAACATTAAAAGACCCTACAAGAAAGTGGAAAGTAAAGTCCAGAGAGGTTCAAAATAGTTGCTACTCATATTACCATCAAAGGACTAACAGCCAGACTATATTATTAGTTCCTAAAAAAGAAAAAAAAAATCAAAAGGAAAAATGGGCAAAAGAGAAATCCAAATGGCCATTAAACATGAAAAGATGTTTAACAGTATTCTCAAGATAATACAAGTTAAAATTTGTATTAAATACCATTTCACACTTTACAGACTGGTAAAATTAAATAGGCCAACAATACCATGCATTGGCAAAGATGTGGAACAATGACAACTCTCATACTTGATGTCGGGAGAGTAAATTGTCTCAATCATTTTAGAAAAGTCTGACATTATCTTGATAAATAAAGACATAAATACCTTTAACCCTGTGATTTCACTGTAGAAAAATTCAAACATATTCTAAAAGATATATACAGGAGTGTTCGAAACAACATTATTTGTTTAATAATAAAAAACTATAGTAACCACCCAAATGTCCTTCAATATTTAAATAGATAAAAACAACAGTAATTAACATATTATAATACAATATGGTAACAAAAGCAAATGAACTACACTACACACAAGGATAAATCTTACACATAATAGTAATAAAATTGAAGAATAAGACAAAAAAGAAAACATACAGTTGTATTCCATTTTTATGATGTTCAAAAACACAATTTCAACCATATTGTTTAGAGATGTTAAAATAAAGGAAAACCAAGAAATTCATCATCATAAAAGTCACAATAGGGGTTATCTCTGAAGAAAGGGAGAGAACTGTCACAGGAACATAACACATGGGAGTGTGGGTGGTGGAAGGGTCTGGGGCTAGCAATGTCCAAATTCCTAAACTGGATAATGAATAAACAGGGATTCACTTTATAATTATTCTTTAAAGCGGACATTTTTAATACATTTTTACTTCAAATTAAACAACTTAAAAAAAAGATAGGAACATTATAAAACAAATTTCAGAAATATTTACATCCCCCAAAATGCTTTAAAAGTAACACACAGTAAGTCTCACAAATATAATGTTGAATGAAGAGGCAAATCATAAAAAAAAATATGGTTAGACTTCATCTATATAAAGCTCAAAACCAGACAAAAACAAATTGTTTAGTGATACTCTGAATGATGATTATCAGCAAAATTTCAGATGCTACTTTATCTCCTGAGGTTGAAGATGGCTATGATCAGGGAGGCGAAACTGGGAGGCTCTGGGGTGATGAAATGTTCTTTTTTATCCTGGGTAATGGCTACCTACATGGTTCACTTTTATTATTATTCTTTAAAGTGTACATATACCCCATGTAGCCTTCTTTATATATGCTATATCTATGTATGACATATATTATACAACAGAATAAACCTAAGTGGCCTATGTAAACCTACAACCATATCTTCACTTGTAATTTGCTAATCAGCTAATTCAGCCACTGCTAAGTCTGTTTGCTTTGTTCATAAAGCTTGAACATGAAAATGTATAGCAAAAGTACTGGTTAACCTAGCCTAACTCTACAAAAGGCTGAAAATAACCCGAGAAAGAGTAAATTTTATAATTAAAAAAATATATTTTTATTGAGTTTGAGAGAGAGAGAAAGAGAGACATTGATGTGAGAGTGGAACATCGATCGGCTGCCTCCTGCACAACCGCCACAGGGAACGAGCCTGCAATCCTGGCATGTGCCCTGACTGGGAATTGAACCAGTAACTACTTGGTGCATGGGATGATGTTCAACCACTGAGCCACACCAGCCAGGGCTAGAAAGAGCAAATTAAAAAAAAATACTGCAGTGTAAAAGGAACAAATGTAAAATACTGATCAACAACAATGCATTATATGTACTGTAGAACACAGAATACTTTATGGGCTTCCCTATTAAATTAAAACCTCTAAATCCTACTGTGATATAGAAATGATACGTGAAGACAGAATGAAGGAATCAATATTTAATAAGAATGTCACTTTGCATTTGCAGAGAATTCTGTATTTTATAAGAATTCAGTGCTCCAATGCTCATTTGCATTACATTCAATTTCCAGATGTAGAAAATTGGACACCTATATTAAAATATAATAACAATTCCATGTCAGAACTCAAGTGTTTATGACATGTTACTCAGTCTCCTTTAACAGCGAAGAATTGATTAGCACCACGGGCCAATCTGTAAGAAGAGTACTTATATATTTCTGCCAAATGAAGTCTCTTTCTGCATAAATAACAATTTCAGTGGAATAATTTTTAGCATTCATGGCAACAGACATCTTTATAGATACTCTTTTATAACAATCTGTCTTTATTTATGTTTTCTCTAGAAACAAACCTGCTAGGTTGACAGAAATAGTAGGTATTTCATAGGAAATTTTACTTCCTTTTTAACCTTTATTCCAACTTCTGTTTACCCAGGTACTTACTTAATTACTTTATTTATTTATTATTTATTTATTTTTATTGGGGTGACATTGGTTAATAAGATTATATAGGTTTCAGGTGTACAATTCTATAACACATCATCTGTATATTGTATTGTGTGCTCACCACCCCAAGTCAGGTCTCCCTCCATCACCATTATCCCCTCTATACCCTCTTCTACCTGCCCCACCCCCCTTTCCCTCTGGTAATCACCATATGAGTTTGTTGTGTATTTCTTTATTTTTGCTTAATCCCTTCATCTTTTTCACCCAGCCCCCCAAATCCCCTCCCCTCTGACAGCTGTCTGTCTGTTCTCTATCTATTTATCCAGGTACTTTTAAAAAAAATTCATCTTTATTATTGAAAGTATTACAGATGTCCCACTTAAATAAGATTTTCCCCTGCTTACATAAAGATATTTTAAACTTTAGGATTTAATTAAAGCCAGAATTAGAACATCACAAATTAAAGTGCTACTAAACATGTAGGTAAGTTTATATTGTTGTTGTACATTTTGTTTAGTTTTATTAAACTGAGGCCCAGAAAGCTAAGTGTCTTATTCAAGGTACTCTGTTAATTAATCCTAGATACCAGTCCTCACTAACTTGGCCTTACTGGTTATTAATTTTGAAGTAAGTCAAACCTGTGATGCCAGACTTGGCAACTTAGTGCTTCCGTAAAACAGGAATAACAACACAATGCAAATTACTATAAAGAGAATTAAATATGAAAATGCTTGTAAAATGCTGAGCACAGTGCCTACACACAGTAAATTATAAATAAATGTCTGCTTGGAAGGCAATATAAGAGGATGCTGCTGATGGTGATAATTCGAATAAAAACTGTATTATGTAATATAAATTTCACTAAAATATTACATAAATATATAATGTTTAAATGCTTCCTTTTAATGCATTTAACTAAAATGCAAAGTAAGATTCTAATCATAAACTTATCCATTATCTATCCTTGCTATTCTAATCAAGGAAATGGACATTTTTGTTCCTTTTCCTCTAACCTAAATAGAATTTCAAAGCCATGGAATCAATCTGCCATTTTTAAGAAATCTTATATTTTGATTTAAAAGCTATCTAGTCCAACAACAAAAAATTCAATTAAAAAATGGGCAAAAGACTTGAATAGACATTTCTCCAAGAAAGATATACAAATAAGCACATGAAAAGATGCTTAACACTAAGGAATGCAAATCAAAATCACAATGAGATATCACTTAGCACCCATTTGGATGGCTATTAATTAAAAAAAAAAAAAGGCAGAAAATAACAAGTGTTGGAGAAAATGTGGAGATAATGGACCCTTGTGCACAGCTGGTGGGAATGCAAAATAGTGCAGCCCCTAAGGAAAACAGTTAAACAAAGAATCACCGTATGATCCAGCAATTCCACTCCTAGTTATATATCCAAAAGCATTAAAACCAGGGACTCAAGCAGATGCCTGTATACCAGGGTTCATAGCAGCATTAATCACAATGGCCAAAAGGTAGAAACAGCCGAAATGTCCATCAAAAGAAAAGTAGATAAACAAAATGTGTGCATACATATAATGAAATATTATTCAGCCTTAAAAAGGAAATTCACTGCTGGTAGGGATGTAAACTGATACAGCCAGTATGGAAATTCCTAAAATAATTAAGAATAGAGTTACCTACCATATGACCCAGCAACCCATCTTCTCGGTATCTACCCAAAAAATTTGAAAACATTTATTTACAAAGATATATGCACCCCTATGTTCATTGCAGCTTTATTCATGGTATCCAAGACAAAGACAACTGAGGTGTTCTTCGATAGATGACTGGATAAAGATGTGGTACATGTATACAATGGAGCACTACTCAGCCGTAAGAAAGGAGGAAATGCTGCCATTTGTGACAACTTAGATGGACGTTGAGAATATCATGCTAAGCGAAATAAGTCAGTCTGAAAAGGTTAAGAACCACATGATTTCACTCATATGTGGGATACAAGTGAAAAGTAACAAATGAACAAACAAGAAAAACAAACAAACAAAAACTCATAGACAGAGACGACAGTATAGTGGTTACGAGAGAGAAGGGAGGTGGGGGACAGTAAAACATAAAGGGGGCAGAATATGTAACAGAAGATTTGACTTTGGGTGGTAGGCACACAATGCAATATACAGATCATGTACACAGAAATGTACACTTGAAACCTATATAATTTTATTAAGCAATGTCACCCCAATAAATTTAATAAAAAAATAAAATACTAAGAGTAAGGTGCCCAAGGATATTTTTTCCATTGCTTTTCAGAGAGAGTGGAAGGGAGGGAGGGAGAGGGGGGAAAGAGAGAGAGGGGGAGAGGGAAAGAGAGAGAGGGGGAGGGAGAGGGAGAGAAAGAAACATCGATGTGAGAGAGACACATGGATTGGTTGCCCCCTAGTCCCAACCAGGGCTGGGGATCGAGTCTGCAACTGAGGCACGTGCCCTTGGTCAAGCTGAACCCTTCAGGTGGAGGGCCGACGCTCTAACCACGGAGCCAAACCGGCTAGGGCTCTACCCAATAATTTTAAAAAATACAATTTCCAAATCTGAAAGCAAGTTTTATTTTAACAAGAAAGGAACGTGATTGAAATGAAAATTAACAATCATGGGAAACTACAGAATGCATATTCAAGTCTATTTACAATGATCTACAACAGCTCTGTTGAATAGAATGTGCTGCAATGAGAGCAGGTTTTATATCTTCACTGTTCAGTACAGTGACCACTAGCCGTATGTGGCTACTGAGCACCTGGAATGTGTCTAGTGAAACTTTATCACTAAATTTTAAGTTTTAATTAGCATAAGTTTAATTGTAATTATCAATTTGTCTGTCTGTGTCCACCATGTGACCACGAGCACCTTAAGGAATGGAACATGATGTTCCTCTCCTCTCGAGCCAGTGCCTTGATACATATTAGACAGATGAAACGTATTTATTGATGTGTGGAAGAATGTGTACATGGAATTTTCTAGAGGTGCCCAAGTGAATTCTCTAAATGTATCAGACTGATAAAGGTTGCAGAGTACAGTCTCAATCTATTGGATCGTATCTTGTTTCTATTCTGATTTTAAAGCAGATGAAATATCTTACTAACTTATTCACCAAACATGTCCTAAGCTTGTCTATACGACAGGTGCTCAGGATATGATGGTGAGTAAGACTTGTTCCTGGAATCAAGAAACACTGTCTCAGAGACAATACATACAACTGCTCCACAAAATAAGAATAGTTTTTAAAGGGAAAAGTAATTATTACGGAAACCACAAAGGAAAATAACCACTTGATAGCGTAGGGCAGTTTTATGAAGAACTCATTAACTTAGCCTAAGGATGAACAGTAGCTCGCCATTTGGAGGATGGCAGGATGGTGAAGAGGCATTCGAGATACAGCAAGCAGCCTATGCAAAGGTATAAAGACACAAAAAGACATGGCTTGCAGGGGAGCAAAAAGTAGATCACTGTGACTAGAACAAGCGGGAAGGTATAGGAAGGGAAGGAAGAGCCCTAACAGCTAAACTAGAGAGATGTGTTAGAGCTTAGATTCTAATGTCCTTTATGTGCCATGGTAGAGAATGTTCGCTTATTCCTAACAGGATAGTAGACTGATGTTCATTTTTTAAAAAGAAAAAAAAAAAAAAAGCTTGCCAATTTAATTCCAATACTCAAGAAACAAACTATAAAAAGCAAAACTTAAATTATACTTTAGAAGTTGGTGCTTACAAGGGACATCAGTAATGTTTTAAACTAAAAAACAAACAAACAAAAAAAAGAAGTTGGTGCTTACAAATGGAAATCAAGTAACTGTTCAAGTCTGAACAGGCAATGTTATTAGGATAGGCATTTTAAGTTTAAATAACCAACATTAAATCACTTTGAAGAGAAATGCAACTATTATTTGTATAGCTGACAGGAATGATGAGGATCTATTTCTCAAAGATTCCACTAAAATTTCAATTTCCTCATAGTCAGTAAAACCCACCTTGAATTTATTATTAGTTAGCCTAGGAAATATTTACAATTTGCAAAAAAACTGGTTGCTCTTAGTTTGGGGAAATAAAGACTAACCCATTTCTAGCTATTTATTTTCTCATAAACAGGGCTAAAACACCTCTCCTCCTAATGCAGCAATATTTTACTTCCCCATGCCAGATCATTAATTATATTTAATGTCAATCACTTCTCACAAGCTGTTCAGTTACATAGTTGTGTTTTTTCAAGAAACATTCTAAGCTGTTATCTCTTCCACCTGCAGGTATCTAGCATATCATATTCTCAAAGCATTGCTTCTTCACAGGAGTTTAACCCTGAACTTATCCTTAAAAATAAAAACAAATCCTTTTTTATAATTTCTATTACCAAAAGTCACCATAAATTCTAATCTGAATTTCCAAGGTGTGCAATACCTAGCTCCCCTAGTATAGTATACCTTCCACTTAATATTAAACTTCACTTAGTTCAGTTTGTGTAAAATTCTCTCAATACATTCCCCTAGCATGACAGTTATCATATTTAAATTAGGCAATCTTCAAATACTTCGGCAGTCCACTAATAATTACTTTGTTTAAACAAAGTTTTCTAGTTTATTGCTATATATGCAATATGGAATTTAAAAACCTACTAAAATCAAGACAAACTGAATGAAGAATATAGTTAATTCCTCAGATACCTGTATGTTTTACTCTCCCCACAGTTAAACATTCTGAAACTGGGAAAATAAAATATTGTTAGACATTATTTTTTGTTAATGTTAATAATGAGAACCTACTATATCCAAGACTCTTGGCATACATTAAGTTAGTCCTTGCAATATCCCCATGAGATAGGTATTATTTCCATTTTGCAAATAGAATAAACTCAAGTTCAGAGAAATTAAGTAACTTGCTCAACATCCAGAAGTGATGGAGTTGGGTTTTAGAATATAGATCCGTCTAAACTAAAGCATGTACTGCCAATGTCAGCAATGAAAGTTCCAATGTCCATTGAACTGAGCTGTTAACATTTCTTTTAAAGGAAGAGAAGAGAGTGGAATAAACAATGTTGCTTCAATTATATTTTCTCTAAAAATACAATGAATGTATCATCAGAATAATACATACAGATACAAAACCAGACATTAATGTTAACTATAGTTTTTAGAAAATAGATTTGAGAGAGAGAGAAACATAGATGTGAGAGACAAACATTGATTGGTTGCCTCCCATATGTGTCCCGACAGGGGATTGAACCCACAACCTGGGTATGTGCCCTGACCTGGAACTGAACCTGCCACACTTTGGTGTATGGAAGATGCTCCAACCAACCGACCCTCACTGGCCAGGGCTTAACTAGTTTTGAAATTAACACCCAAGGACAGCCATTAGTGACAATTATAGTGATATATTTTTCATATAATGCACAAAATGAAGTGGTTTCCTACGCTAATAGATTTTTAAACATGAAATAATTAAAAGAATCAAGCATTTAATCATATTACCTACATACACTTAAATACTTAGAACATTGTTATTTACCCAAGTTCACCCACAGTAATAAAAATATTTATCAAAAACCAGTTTTAACAACTGGCCAAATATACATAATATTTAAAGTTAAAAAAATCTGAATACTCTAGATTAAGGGTACTATATACATGTAATAACAGTACAACTACAGGAGCTTGAAGAGTTTAAATTTAATTTCTACAACAAGTTAATAAAATAACAGACATTGAAAAAGGAAAAATTGCCTTGGAGGGGTGGCTCAGTTAGTTGGAACATCCTCCCATACACCAAAAAGGTTGCAGGTTCAATTGCCAGTCAGGGCACATACCTAGGTTATGGGTTTAATCTCCAGTCAGGGCACATATAGGAGGCAACCAATAGATGTTTCTCTCTCTCTCCCTCTCCTTTCCACTCCCTAAAAATCAATAAAAACATATCCTCAGGTGAGGATTAAAAAAAAGAAAAATCAACATATAAACTATAAAATATAATTAATTTATACTGGTAAAGGAAAGTAAGTTCTTTTAATTAAAAAACAAATATATAAAAACTATTTAAGTGAACATCTGGTTTTTTTGCCTGTCGAGCAACCAGTCTCCCTTCTCTCGGAAATAACACTTCCATTTTCCTTTAGGAACTATATGCCTCCTACCCTTAATTCATGTGGCTTGAAACTGTATACTCCTTGCACCCCACTCCAGGGTAGGAACAAGAGCCAATCCTGGCCACACAAGGCATTCCATCGCTCTAGCCACAGAGATTGCCTCTAGGATGGGCAATGACCCAAGCGAGGCCAATGAGACCCACATACAGTAGTTTGCTGGAATCACAGAGAAACAAAAGTTCTCTCTCGTCTGAGTTTCTAAGGTTGTAGGATGTAAGCCTAGTGCTATTAGTACCATCTTTCCCATGGAATGTGACTTCAGACTCTACTTTTCCACGCTGATTCCCAAACATGCAAGGAAACTAGTACTTACCTGGTGGCAGGGGAAAAGATAAATTAGGATTTTAACTTTCAATGTTTTATTTTCTATATATATTTTTCCAAAATAAACACCTATTACCTTTAAAATAGGAAATATAACACATTTAAAAATACTGCCCCTGTGTCCTAGCCAGTTTGGCTCAGAGGTTAGAGTATCAGCCAGCGGATTGAAGGGTCCCGGGTTCCATTCCGGCCAAGGGCATGTACCTCGGGTGCAGGCTCTAGTTCCAACTCTGGGGCTGCATTCGGCAGGCAACCAATCAATGTGTCTTTCTCACATCGATGTTTCTCTCTCTCACTCTCATTCTCTCAGAAAAGCAATGAAAAAAATATCCTTGGATATTTTTAAAATTTAATAAAAATTTTTAAAAAATTTAAAAAATACTGCTCTTGTGTTTTCCTCTCAAATATGCTCAGATATCAATATTTAATGTCTTAAAGCATTAACAATTTTCTCATAATTTACCAAAGTGTACAGAACATCTATTTTAAAAGAATTAACTTTTTCCCTGGTATACTGCTGGTGGGAATGCAGACTGGTGCAGCCACTATGGAAAACAGTGTGGAGGTTCCTCAAACAACTAAAAATTCACCTGCCATTTGACCCAGTGATCCCACTTCCAGGAATATATCCTAAGAATCTTGAAACACTCATCAGAAAGAATATATGCACCCCTATGTTCATAGCAGTGTAATTCACAATAGCTAAGATCTGGAAACAGCCCAAGTGCCCATCAGGAGATGAGTGGATAAAAAAGCTGTGGGACATTTACACCATGGAATACTACGCAGCTGTAAAGAAGAAGGATCTCCTACCCTTTGGGACAATATGGAAAGATTTGGAGAATAATATGCTAAGTGAAATAATCCAGGCAGAGAAAGACAAATATCACATGATCTCACTCATATGTGGAATCTAAAGAACCTAATAAACTGATGAACAAAATAGATTCAGGGGCATGGAAGCATAGATCAGACTGATGAATGTCAGAGGGAGGGTGGGTAGGAAGAGATTAACCAAAGAATTTATATGCACATATGCACAACCCAAGGACTTCGAAGATAGTGTGGAGAGGGTCTGGGGAGGAGGGTGGGTGTGGGGTGGAAGGGGTCAATGGGGAGAAAAGGGAACATCTGTAATATTCTGAATAATAATACAAAAAAATGCCCCCCCAAAATTAACTTTTCCTCTTGGCACAAAAGTAAACTATTTTTATTTTGAGTTGGGGGGAAAAGTTGTGAGTAAACTTTTTAAAAAACTGGTTCTCTTTTAAAAAGGGATATAATAACCAACTCTATATGGGGGTAAAAATGGTTAACATTCAACAAGTGCTGTAGCCTCTGTAAAAGTTGCTCAAGAGGTAAAACTAAACATTAAAAGTGGCCAAATTAGGTTTGATAACTATCAATTAAATAACATAAGGTCTGAAGAGTCAGTTAAATCTTCCAGTTATAATTATTTTTACATAATACGGCATTATGGGAGAAATTACTATTGTTTTATTCTTAAACACTATACAAAAGTCAGTCTCAAGATGCTCCCCTTGGGCATGTAAAAAGTCTACCTACTGAATATAGTAAATGTTCAATAGATTATAAAGGAAGGTAGCAATACACACTTTTGTCCTCTTGCTTATTAGTTTTTATTAGTTTCTCTCCCTCTTTCTTCCCCTTTCTCTCCAGGCACACAGCCCACTCCTGACCCTTTGTTTTTGCCAGTATTACTCTATGTTTTATAATCCTCAGTAATTACTGGCACTTACAAGGCGTGGTGACACTTTCTTGCCATAATTAGGTAGCCAGAGTGGTTCTTAAGTGGAAGGCGGTAATCAGGGACCTATGAAGGGTGACAACAAAGAGTCGCTGGAGGCCAGAGCCACCTTCCCTCCCACAAGTGGGTTCACACAGTAGGTTCTAAAAAGTTAAGACGGTCATCAACAAGCTCATTCCCTTGTCCAACACCAGAAAGACAGCAGGCCCATCCTCCTCCCAAGATGCCGACAGGTGACTAATTTGTCACGTGGTTGAATGAAACCTAAACTCTCCTACAGTTACCCGCTCCAAACTGTTCCACTTTATCTGCAAACTCCTTTCTTCCACTGCGAGATCCCTGGCACACAGGACCCAAAGGGGCGCTTTAACACAAACTGAAGGTACACCCAAGAGTCTACCCAAAAACACCGTGACAGAACACATCCACTTATAAAACATCAGAAAGGAGACGGGTCTGTCCAGGTACCGCAGGCAGAGAGAAACTTTTTACTCTAGTCCCTTAGCTATAAAACGCTCCCTCTACTTACAGTTCAAATACCTACAACACAGAGCAGGCATCTAAAAGAGAAGGCAAAGAAACCGTAAGCGTGAAGGTCCCAGAGACGGCAACTTAACGGACAGCCCGTTTTCAGCTCTCCCGCCAACATGCTCAGAGCCGCGGACCCCCCGCTCGCTCCGGAAACTCCCACCGTCGGGGGCCGAGGGTGGGAGGGTGCGAAGCGCGCTGGCGGCGGCCGGCGAACGGGAAGGCGCAGGGGGAGGTCACCGCCCAACAGCCCAAGGAGCCGGCACTTTGCTTTGCTCCTTCGGGTCCCCACTGGCTTTCCACTTGCTTCGTTTCGGTGACCGAGCCTTCTCCTCACCAGAGATCTAACTGTAAACTTCCAACCACACCCACAGACGCCAGCGGAACCACTCGGGTCTCCCCGGGTCCCCGGGTCGCTCGCGCGCGCGCGGCGAGACCAACGTCGGCGCCCAAGAGAAGCCAGCGGCTCGGACCTCGGCACCGGGAGTTCTCCCGGGACGGGGAGAAGGGACGGGGTGAAGTGAAGAAAAGCGGAGGACGGGACGCAGGAAAGACTGCGGACTCCTCTCAAGCCCCTAAGCGGGGCGCAGCAGGGACAGCTACCCCCGGCCCCAAGACCCGAGAAGTCGCCTGATCCCAGGAGTCGCCCGACAAACGGCCGCCCCGGAGATCAGGTCCCTAAAGCTGTTTTGCAACCCCTTCCATTTTGCCTCCCGTAAATAATGGCTGTCTCTTCCCATCCTTCAGAGCGCAGCACTCACCCGTCCGTCCGCGCTGAAGCGCCAGCCGCCTCTGCGTCAAAACCGCCCTCGGCTGAAAACCATAGAGACGGAGAAACAGCGGAGACGAGCCACACCGCCGCCCACCTTCAGGTGACTCCCCTAGCCGCTGGGCCTGCCGGGATCGTGGCGAAATGCGTGTGGGCGGGGCACGGAGAGGGGCGTGGTTGGGCGGGGAACAGGGAAACAACCCGCCAGCCCCCGAGGCCCCGCCCCGCCCCGCCCAGTCTGGCCCCGCCCCGGCCCCGGCCCCGGCCCCGGCCCCACCCCCTCAGTGTTTGGGCGGGAAGGCTCCGCGGCTTTTCTCCAGAGTCGCCCCTGCCACCCAAACACGAGTTAACAGGAGTCTAAGCGGTCGGGGTACAGTGTCCCCTGCCAGCGCCTCGGGACCCGTTTACGTGTTGGCTAAGCAAAAAGGAGTCAGTGAAAAGAAAAAACTGACCACAGTGAGTTGAGAATTGTCTCTTTTGAACTGCGTTTAGGCTCTGGTAAAGATTTCCGTATTTCCTGACCTTGAAGTTTTTTTCAATTTAGAAGCCTCACCGTTTCCTCTACTGTATGGGCTTTTCAGGTGTTCTCTTTGCAAACTAACATATTGGAGAGCTTAGCCTCTAAGCTACTGATATGTTTTTCTCCAAAGTGGCTATGAGAAGCGAGGATGGAGAAGGATCCTCTCGCTATGGAAATATAATGAAAATATTTTTATTAAGATAAGAGAGAACTTTCAAATTAAAAAATCCTGAAGAATTTCCTTAGCAGAGCTGTAGAAAAGGCTACCACTATGGAAACGGAAGAAGACAGACAGAACTATGAGGCAAATCGGGAAGTAAGCAAAACAACTGTTCTCTCCATTTCTCAGAGGGCCGCCCCTCCCCTCTAATCTAAGAACAACAAATTGTGTCCCTGTGCTAGCCCTTTACATCCAACCCCCTGTTGCTTACAACCACCCTATGTGTGGGTACTGTTTTTATTTAATTGCATGAGGCAGGGAAGCAGGCTAAGCCCCCAAGAATGCAGTAAATGCTGGATGTGGCTGGGACACGCCTGACCTGAAGGACACCAAGGTCCGCACTCTTAAGCAGGATTCTTCCATCCGTTGTCCCCTGGATCTGCCTGCTTTGGGAGTTAGAAATTTCGGCTGATTTGCTTCTCAGCTATCAAAATATACCTTTTCTGTGTCTCTTTCCATTGAGAGCCTGTTCTGTGTTAAATGAGAAATCTGTTCAATCCTTCCCCATTTATTAGTAGGCACTTAGCATGGTATCCTTCCCAGGCAGCATGTTCATTAACTCTGATGATGGAAATTTTAAATTGTGTCATAGGTTATTATGGAACACTTTGGAGACTCATGGAACCTTAAGTAGTAGCTGAGTCAACTGTTTCTCAAAACAAGGAACAAAGTTAAATTATCAATATAGAAGTCTGGAGAAAAATCAATTTTTAAGAATTGGTGAAATTCAACCCTGATTTTAGGCAATATTTGTCTGTCTAAAACTAAATAACCACTTGAGCTAATTATTAAATAACATGTAAAAACATAAATCACTGGTTCTCAAACTTTCTGGTCTCAGGAACCCTTTAAAAACTATCAAGGACTATTCCAAACAACTTTTGTTTATGTGTGCTATACCTATAAATACTTACAAACTAAAACTGAAATTGTTTTGTTTTTTAAATATATCTTTATTGATTTCAGAGAGAGGAAGGGAGAGGGAGAGAGGGATAGAAATATTAATGATGAGAGAGTCATTGATCGGCTGCCTCCTGCACGCCCCGGACTGGGGATTGAGCCCACAACCCAGGCATGTGCCCTGACCGGGAATCGAACCGTGATCTCCTGGATCCTAGGTCAATGCTCAACCTCTGAGCTACGCCCGGCCTGGCAAAACTGAAATTGTTTAATAAAATTTTTAAATTTATTTAGCCATTAAAAAAATAATAAATCCATTATGTTGACATAAATAACATATTTTTATGAATAATAACTATAGTTTCCAAAAAATAAAAGAACAGTATGGTTTTACATTCTTATAAATTTCTGTAATGTCTATTATATCTTTTCTTCATTAATTTGTTCTGATATCACCCATCAGGTAGCCTTGGAAAACTCCACTGTACACTCAGAGAATGGGAGTGGTAAAGGCAAATAACAGCTTATTCTTATTTAGAAAACAGTCTTGACCTTTGCATCACTGGAAAGGGTTTCAGGAACCCCCAGGAGTCCTTGGACCACACGTTAAGAACCGCTGCCTTAAACCATACAAATGTTACCTACTATGGGACTTTTTGTCTAACCATTTTGGCATCAAGTAGAACATTTAGTAGAAAGTGGAACAAGATAGAGACAATTTATAGACTAGACCGATCTTATAAATGTGAGTATTCTTTATATTTCAGGAGCATAGAGTAAGTTAGCAGAATTCAGGGTCATAACTAAACACAACTACATTCTGCATTAGAAATCAGTCCACCAATTCAATTATTTTTGTCTTTCAGGCTGCTGTACAAGGTGGATCCTGTCACATGAATATATAATAAGACTAAAGTGGGCTTATATCCCCTGTACAAACTAATATGAAGGCTCCAATTAAATTTGAAGTCAAAATTCTTTTCATAAGTATGTATATATTCAATGCCTACTATATATATATATATATATATATATATATATACACACACACACACACACACACAAGGCTCCTAATAGGTCCTGGGCTTATAAAAATTTTAAGTACAATTCCTGCCCTTGAGCAACTTATATATATATAAAGAGACTTACACCTTGGTATAAATGTATTTTTTGCCATGTTCAATAATTCCCAAATTAGTTTGATGACCCAATGTTTCAGAATTATCTGGGGAGATTTAAAAAATACAGATCCCTGGACTGTGAGATATACTGTTTAAGTGGACCAGGGTGGTGCTCAGACATTTGATTTGGATTTTAAAAAGTGACCCAGGTGATTCCCATGTAATAATGGATTTGGGAATGAATATTAACCACATGGAACAAAGAAATGGATTTGGTCTTTGCCCCTAGTACTATCACACATAAAATATTTCTTTATTTCATCTTCAGTATTCCAAACTTATATCATTGTTGAAAGATCTGTGTTATCAGGAGAAAGAGTACATATTTAATTTCATTCAGTTAAAATAGAAATGGATGTACTTATTTCAAACATTTTATAGTATATCTGCCCTTATCACATAAAAATAATAATGTGAGATGTTACCACAGCAGTTTCCAATACACTACACCACTGGAAAAAACAAGACATCTTTTCAACAAGCATATGACTGCAAGAAGTGTTATTTTATAGAGCTTTGATTCAATTTCTTTACAATGAATTCAATGAGATGCCCTGTGTTTCATTATATTTATTTTCAGGGTTCCACAGATTATGTTATAGTATTTCCAAACCTGTGGAATCTTCCATCACAAATTTCTTTTGAGGATGTATTATATGATGAGTAGCAACCTAGAGACTTATGATCCAGTGGGTGTTGCAGTGGGTGTTCTTTGCTAATAATTGTAGCCATTATTCATTATATTCAAGTAAATAAGAAAAGAAAAAAACAAACTTAAAGTTTCCTTTCTTCTTACCGTAAGGGAAAAGGGGGGAAGAGCTAAATCAGCCATAAATATGATGATTTTTAAAATTGGTGTATATTCATTTCTCTTGATTTTGTGATTGAATGTAGCTTCAAAATTAAAGACTCCCTGCCCAGATCTTGATTTCTAAATACCTTTCCCCATGAAAAGGAATCTGGGCTTATTGGGGAAAAAGCTGATTTCAGGACTAGAGCAGGAGGATGCAAGATGACCTGGCCCACCTTGTGCCAGAAATAAGGAAGTGCTCAGAAAATGAAATGGAGGCATGTCAACTGGAGTCAGCTTGAAGGGTCTCTCATTAGCCATATCTGGGATAGCCAGAGTATCAAAATAAGAACACTAATGGATTAGCATTCATTGAATAAAATAAGAAACCATTATTCTGTACTAAAGAGAGAGAGGGCCTGGCCGAGTGTGGCTCAGCGGTTGAGCGTCGACCTGGGATCCAGGCGATCGGGGTTCGATTCCCCGGTCAGGGCACATGCCCAGGTTGTGGGCTCAATCAATGACTCTCTCATCATTGATGTTTCTGTCTCTCACTCTCCCTCTCCTTTCCTCTCTCTGAAATCAATAAAGATATATTTTTAAAAAAAAAGAGAGAGAGAGAGGGACGGGAGGAAAGGGAAAGCTATTCCTTAAAAGAGATTGCCCACTGATAGGTAAATACAGAGTGGTGGAGTTGGAAAAACATTTTCAACTCTTATGGAAAAGATGAGATTATAAATCTAGGGGGGGGATATTGATGAGAAGCGGCATATTTTCATGTTTTCAAAGTATCTCCCCATAGATTGTGTACTATTTGTTGGAAGAGGAAAATAGTAACCATGTGGTGGAGAAACTAGGAACACTTTGATCAGCGATCGTGTGCTTCCTGATGTAGTCCCCCAAGAAGAATGTAGTATCGCTGGGATTAAATCATGAAGAAATATCAACCAAACCCACATTGAGGAACAGTCTATTAACTAACAGACATGAAAGACAAAAAAAAAAAAAAAAGCTGAGGAAGTAACAGTTCCATATTAAAAAAGACTAAAGAGACTTGACAACTGCAGTTGATACATGATCATAAACTGGAACTTGTATGGGGGGGTTGCTTTAAGAGATTCGTTGGAACAATTGACAAAATTGGAATATGGACCATAGGTTAGATAAAATAGCTCCCACATTTGATAACTGTGTGATGATTATATAAAGGAATCTCTTTTCCCTGGCTGGGTAGCTCAGTTGATTAGCGCATTGTCCTGATATGCCAAGGTTGAGGGTTCAATCCCGTCAGGGCACATACAAGAATCAACCAATGATGCATAAATAAGTGAAACAACAAATTGACATTTCTCTCTCTCTCTCTTTCTCTCTCTCTCAAAATCAAATAAAAAAAGAGAATGTTCTACCCAGAGAATGATGAGATTTAAAAATAAAGGAATATTTTTTTTCTTAGTAAATACACACTAATGTATGAAAAAATAAAGGGACATAATGTATGCAATCTATTCTGAAATGGTTCAGAAAAATAAATAAAAGTATCTAGGGAGAGAATGATAAAGCAAATGCAGCAAAATGTTAAAAATAGGCGAACTTGCATAAATAATATTCAGGAGTTTTCTATCATGGTCTTTCAATTCTTCTATAATTCTTTTTTTTTTTTTTTAAGTGAAGGGCTCTCCAATTTCTATCTCTCAGACTTTATTCCAAAATGGGCTAGAACATTCATCAAGAACCTTTTAATTTATTTAGTCATTTTATTTCCTCTATTATTATTAGTCAGATGGTAGTTATCTTTTATGATTTTAGTTTCTTGTATGCTATCAATAAGAAAAGCAGCTGGATTTACAAAAGGCCAAAAAATTTCCTAACTCCAGTTGCAGGAATTTTTTATATTTGCAACTAAACTCTGATTCTAGATTTTTTTCTCCCCCTGTGTGTAGAACCACTGTTTTAGCATAACTGACAAGGTAACACAAGGTTCCTCTCCTTCTCTCAGGGAATAACATCACAGTTCAGTCAGCCCTACAGGCTGGAAACTTGAGGGTCATCTGACTCTTGTCCCTTCCTAATAACCATTCACACCATGAAATGAAGTTCTGTTGATTATTTCTTCCTAAATGTTAAAAATTATCCATTTATTTCAATCTCACTTCTCTACTACTGGTGCTGTCTTTCTCCTGGATTACCACAAAATCCTGTTCACTGCTTTCGATCTTTTCCTACTATCCCATTCTAGATGTTTTAAGAAATTGATTAATTGATCCAGTTATTCAGATGCATCAAGGTTAAACGAAGGAGAAAAAGCAAAGTGAGTAGACTTACTCATTTCCTCAAATTATTTTAGATAATTAGCTTTTCTATTTCCCATAAGCATCATCTAAACTTTCCTCTAAAATAATTGGTTAAGCCCAAGGTGGGTTTTTTTATTGTTTTAGTATGTCTCACAATTTTTAAACATTATTTTCTAATTACAAACGTATGCGTGCCCTTAAATTCAAACAATTGAGAAACGTGAAATAAAAAAATAAGTTCTCCTCTCCACTCTAATGTTACCCACAAAGACAACTACTGTTAAATTTTTGTGTCCTTCTAGACTTTTTTCCATGCCGTACCAATGTGTCTATCTGTATGTGTGTACAGCTTTTAAAAAATGGGAATCATTCTGCACAATTTGTTCTTTTATTTCTTACTTAACAGGTAAGTCTTTTTAAATTTAATTTTTATTTTACCAAAGTTGTGCATATATAGTTTTTTTTATATGCAGTTTTAAAAGTCAAGTAATTCAACAAATAAAAATTGTTTCTAATCATTATGTAACACATCCATGTGGTTTAAAATGGAAAAAGCACAAAGATTTATACTATAAAAAAATCTCCTTTCTACCTCTGCCTCTGAGACACCCAAATCACAAGGCAACAAATGACATTAATATAGTTTTTATGCATCCTTCATAATATAAAAATACACACACACACACACTTTGAAGATATTTCATATAATTAAATAAAGGGCTTCCTTAATATTTTTATATAACTTCATGGTGTTCCATGGTATAGCCATGCCTGTATTTAATTGGGCATGTCTATACCATGGAATACCTAATTAATCAGACGTTTAGGCTGTTTCCAATTTTTGCTTTTGCAAATAATCTGCTTTGAATACACATCATTTTGCTTGTGTGAGTAATCTGTGGAGTGAATTCCTAGAAATGAAGTTGTGGGTCAGAAGTTTCATAGGATAGGTTTTCTGGGGAGCAGATTCAGGGACAGAAATTTGGAGTTCAGGATGTTTATTAGGTCATGCCCTTGGGTTCAAACAGGTGTGAAAAGAAGGAAGTGGGACGGAGCAGAAGGAGAAGCTGAGCTTTGAGGGGCCCCTTGCCGCCTCAGCCAACCCAATAGGGAAGCTGTGGAGCTTAAATGACCCATCAGAATCAGCCCACATTGGGTGGAAATGGCTGGGCCTTTATACCCCTCCTCCATCAGTCACTGGATGTGGGCAGCCCCAGAAAGACATTGACCCTAGGTGAGGCAACTCTGCAGTTGAGGCAAAACTTGGAAGGGCTGACTGTTGAAGATTGTCGGCTGACAGAGCTTCCAGCAGCTGGGACAGCGGGGACAACAAGACCTTCGAAGAGGGATATCTGCGTCTTAGCCACTCAGATTAGGAGAAACGTGACATCTCAGTGTAGTTTCAATTTTCCTTTATTTCATTTTTCAATCTTCTTTTTGAGGGAAGTTGAACTTGTTTTTACAAATTTAAGACCCATTTCTCCTTTTTCCCCCTTTTTCTGTTCAACTGTTTATATCCTTTGCACATTTTCTTATTGGGTTGATTTTTTAAAAAATGATGTAGGAACTCTCGATGTTAGGGAAATTAGCCATACTCTCATCACACACCCTCCCAATACAGCCATAGGATGATATTTGGATAAGTTAACATTTTGTGTTTACATGATTATGACTATAGAAACATTCACAACTGAACCACATGAACTACTATAAGTACCGTTTCTTTCTTATACCATTTCTGTTTTTCCTATAGTTAATAACTGGCTCATTTTAAAACTTTACTTGGTTTTCTATGTGTCTGTTACTGATTCCTCTTTCAACCTTTCAACAGATGTACCTCTGTAGTTTATACTGCCAACATCCTTGCCTGAATAATTGGGATAAGTGTCTCCTTATTATGCAATTACTAGGCAATCTAGTTGCCTCTTTGTTATCTCCCTATTTCTATCCTTATCTGTCAATAGTCTCTTTATATGGCAGCCAGAGTTATCCTTTTAAAATGTCACCCCAATAAATGTTAATTTACAAATATATAAACCAGTCTAATTACAAAATAGTCATGGATGTAAAGTACAGCTTAGGGAATATAGTCAGTAATATTGTAATAATGATGTTATGGTGCCAGATGGGTACTAGTATTATCAGGGGGATCACTTCATAAATTATATAAATGTCTAACCACTATGCTGTACATCTGAAACTAATTTAAAATAATATTGAATGCCACCTGTAATTGAAAAATAAAATTTAAAATAAACACTGTAGTAAGAGATGTCATGCTTGAGGAAATTACAAATAAAGATGTGAAAAGACAAAAAATAAAAATAAAAAAGTTCCACGTCTACCTTAAAAATAAATTTAAAAAATGTAAAGCAATCATTTCACTCCTCCAGTGGGTCCCTATTTTCCTCAAAGAAAGACAGTTATTACAGTGATCTGGAAGGCCCTGCGTGACATGTGCCCCAACCTGTATCTCTCTGATACAGGTCATTTTCTACTGCTGCTCCTGCATCTCTCCCTCTCACATTTCTCCACCCCATTCACAGTTCCCTCTGCCTGGAAATTTCTTCTGCCAGATAGCCACATGACTAATTCCCTAATTTCCCCGGGTCTTGGGTAAAATATCACTTTCCAATGAAGTCTGTCCTCACCACCCTGTTTTATATCGTAATGCACATCTTATCCCCCTCCCTACCTAGAGCAATTTTAACCCTCCTTACTCTGCTTTACTTTTTCTTTTTTATATAGCTTTTATTGCCTTCTAATATAGAACTTATTTGTTTATTATGCTTATTATCGTATGCCCTCCGCTAGAATGAAAGCTCAATGAGAATAGTTTGTGGCTCAAGCTGGTCACTTAATAATATTTATTGTGAATGGCTATCTTAAAATGTTCAAACCCATCAGAAAAGCTATGATTTCCCATTTTTGTGCCTCTTGGAATCCCCCATCTGTTTACCTTTTGTATTGTTGTCCTCCTGTACAGCTGTCATCCATGCAGTTGTCTTCATTATCAATTTGAAAATTGCATTCACCTCTCTCCTACGGTGGATCTCCTAGTTCCTAGGCCCTTTGTCTTCTTTTTGCTTTTCTCTTTATCAATGAGTATTTCCTTTTTTTTCCCCCCCTTAGTTTATTCTTTCTTTTTTGGTGGTAGCCTCCTGAGAAAGAATGCAAAGTTTTTCAGATTTCAGACATTTTATATGTCTGAAATTGTCTTTAGTCTCAACTGGATGCTTCATTGATAGTATGACTATGTATAGAACTCTAGATTAGAAATATTTTCCTTGAGGATTTTTAACACATCATGCCACTGTCTTCTAGCTTCCAGTGTTAGTCTCAAGAAGTGAGATGTGATTTTAATTTTTGACCTTCTATTTTTTTTCTCTGAAAGTTCTTAGAGTTTTCTCTCCTCCCTTCCCCCATGCATGACACTGTGTGTTGTAGGCCTTTTTCTTGTTTAATCTGCTGGCCACTCAGTCCTTTATCAGGGGACTTGTGACCTTTGGTTCTAGGATATCTTCTTGATTTACTTATTTGATAAGTTCCTCCTGTTTGTTTTCTTTGTTCTCTAGAATTTCTTGAGATACGGTATTTCTGTTCAAAAAGCACTCGGCAGATTGGTGTCTAAATTGATATTTATTAGACATAAGTTGCGCAATAGTAGAGAAAGAGAACTGAAAGAAACAGCATGTTCCAGGGTTTAGTGACACATAAAATCCTTTATTAAGAGGCAAAATCAGTATGCTGTCACTTTCTAAGAATAGCTGAGCTAACAGTGTCTCTATGGCCAAATTGGGAGTCATCTCCTCTTTAAGGATCCTCAAATGTTCTAAAACCTAAAACAGCACCTGACACATTGTGGAAAATTAGTAAATGTTAATTGAATGAATAGATGTTCTTTGTGAGTATTTACACTTAAATACATTTATAGATAACAGGAAATGAACACTGCACACATACCCCAAGCAGCTTTATCTCTGGAAAGCTAATTTTTTTATCCCTTAAAACAATTAAAATAATTAAGAGCTAATATTTACATTTTGTGTTACATTTACTTTTTTGTCAACCTGGAGTCACAATTCACAATCACTCTGGAGAAAAGGGATTTACTTTGCTACAATACAAAGGTATGATTTTTGATATTTCAACATTTCAATATCATTTTGATATTTGATATTTATTGTCAACAATGTAATAGAGATAAAGTTTTTTCTATTAAGCTGCATATTTTCCAAGGTAAGGGGCTTAAAAGTAAGCCAAGAAAGTATAATGATACTGCTCCTTTTTTCCCAAATCAAACTTCCTTTCATTGTTCTTGATGGACATCATATGATTTTGTCCAAAGCCATACAACTATGACAATATTTATTCTTTTAGGAAATCAAAACAAAAATACTTAAGGAATCCACAGCTTCCTCAGCACAATATAGAATAGTATTTGAGGTATAAGGTAGGCAAATTAGGATCAGTTGGCTTGGGGGATGCACAGGGTTTGTTGTTTCCATTTATCTTTGATTCGAACTAGGAAAAAAATGCACCAAAGTTATAGTATTGTTGTTGGTAGGAAGAAAAATATTAATAAACCATGACTATGATTGACTTTTTCCTTCCTTTAATTTCTGTTTCTACTGCTGATATGCCTTCTTAACAGCAAGTAGAAATACAGGTCCTTAATATTTTACAGCCACCTTAAGAGCTGAGAACAAGTGGAAAAGTAGAACCTGAATTCTGAATTGCTTATACTATAAAGTTCCTAAAGAGTTTTAAAAGGAAAGTTCTGCTCTACATAATCACAGCATCCCAAAACTGGACAATGGCACTTATATAGTGGATAGATGTACCTTCTAAGATCAAAAAATCCAGGACATATTCTGATGGTTTATTAAAACCCTAAAACCATTCAATAATTTACATGTAAGTTTACATTAATATTATATTTAAATTACAGAATATACTCTATCATAGTTTTCCAAGAAGTTGTTTATACTTACCATAAACAATTAATTGTGACTTTAACCTAGTGAGCTAAACTCTTTTATAAGTGTGTCAGTTTGAATCCATGAAGAAGCAGACACCAAGATGAGATTAGATGTGCAAGGGAATTATTGGAGGGCATGTTTATGAAAGATAAAGGGGAAGGGAGTGGGGTTAGACTGGGAGAGTAATGGAGGCCTAACACCTGTCACAGGAAAGAGGGAAGGAAGGGTTGGGTGGGAAGAACCTCAGACCATAAAGCAATCCTGAGGAAATATCACCCAAACCAGCATAAAGTTCCTGAGCTAAAGTTGCCAATTAAAGGACTCCTGATTTGTGCAGGAATAGAGTAGTTCTTATGCCCTACTGTGCTGCTCAGTCATTGACTGGGAGCAGCCTAAGGAAACATGGGCTGACATGAATGCATCAGAGCCAAAAGTATGTCAGCTGTCAATCAGCTATGCCCCCTGCAGCAGAATCCCTTGAAGGGGAATCTAAGTGGGGCACCTCCATGATTATCACAGTCCACCTCTGGTTCTTCACTAATCCATTACTCCATGAATGTTCAGGAAGCAGATTGGTCATGGTTCCTGTTGGTTTATTTTCCTAAGGGGAAACTTAAAAGAGGAAAATTAGTAGGATAAGTTACAGTCTCCCATAAGTGTAGGTAGTCTCAGGCCACAACCAGTGCTCACCATTTCTCTCCTTTACTATCCATTCTAAGTTTCTCTTGACCTTAGCTATTACCTCCATGGGTCATTAACATGAATCAGGTAAGTCCAGCATATTCAATTGAGTATATGCCCCAATTTCACAAATATACTTGATAATATGTTCATGAGGTAGTTTGAAAAGTGCCTTCAAGAACTAGCCAAGAGCCCTAGCCTGTTTGGCTCAGTGGTTAGATTGTCGGCCTGTGGACTGAAGAGTCCCAGGTTCGATTCTGGCCAAGGGCATGTACCTCGGTTGCAGGCTCCATCCCCAGCCCCAGTTGGGGTGTGTGCAGGAGGCAACCAATCAATGTGTCTCTCTCACATCAATGTTCCTCCCCCCTACCCCCAACCCCCTACCCCCTTCCACTCTCTCTGAAAAGCAATGGAAAAAATATCCTTAGGAGTGGATTAAAAAAAAAAAAGAACTAGCCAAGGGCTTCTGGTCAAGATGGTGGCGTAGGTGAACACAGTACTCGGAACCTCCCACAATCACATCAGAGTTACAACTAAACTACAGAACAATCATCCTTCAAAACTGCCTGAGCTCTAGCTGAATAGAAGTCCTATACTCCAGACGTAAAGATTAAGCCACATTGAGACTAGTAGGAGGGGCCAAGATTCCAAACGACTGGTACCATACTTACATGTGGTGGTTAAAAATTGGGAGGGATATGATCTTACTCATATGTGGAATATAATGAACAAAATAAACTGATGAACAAAATAGATTCAGAGACATAGAAGCATGGAACAGACTGAGGGATCTCAGAGGGAAGGCGGGGGTGAGTGGTGGGTGGGGAGAGATTAATCAAAGAACTTATATGCATATATGCATAACCCATGGACACAGGCAATAGTGTGGAGAAGGCCTGGGAGGGAAGATGCAGGGTGAAGGGGGGTCAAAGGGGAAAAAGAGGGGGATACCTATAATACTTTCAATAATAAAGATAAATTTTTTAAAAATCAGGAGGGATATCTTGGCCACAGATGTTCCCCTTGGGATCCAGGGTTCCCAGCCCCACACCATAAACCCCATCCCAGGTTTCCAGTGCCAGGAAGAGAAGTCTCCATAACTTTTGGCTGTAAAAACCAGCAGGGATTGTGGCTGAATGAGATGGAGAGTTCCTGGAGTCTCAGGCAAAGGGCCTGCACACTGACTTACATAGACTCACTCCCTCTGAGATCCAGCACTGGGGCAGCAGCTCAAAAATCACCAGGGACATAGGGGGAGGAATTGAATTGTCTGACTTCAGGACAAGGGTTAGAAAGGCAGCTTTCTCCCAGACAGAAGTGTTGGTAGTGACTGTTTTTCCTTTACCTTGCCCTCCTCCACAAACAGACACCATATCTGAGTATCCATCAACCTGGCTAACACTGTTGAACCCACCCTGGTGATTTTCTGAGATCCCACTGCTCCCAACTTGTGGACCCACCCAAGTGGTTTCCAGTGGCTTTTCTATACACACTGCCTCTTGGCTCATGCTTCACACTTTGCTAAAATTTCTCAAGCAAGCAGCATCTGGCCTCTGTGTACCCTGTACCACTTACTAAGTGGCCCCAGGCTTGGCACATGGCAACTAGCCTGAGTTCACAGCTTAGCCTCTCCTGGGCACCTCCAATCCCAGCACAAGTAGCAGCCATCTGTAGATTGCTCTGTACCTCATGCCAGGTGACCCTGGGCAGGGCATAAGCGGTGTTTGACCTTGGCCTGCACCTTTGGGAATGTACCAGAGCCAGTGCACCTAGTGGACAGCTTCAGACTATGCTAGATTACAAGCCAATCACCTTTTGAACAACATACTTAAGGGGAGAACTTGGTGGGCTTCAAAGCCCCACTGAAGCAAGACCTGCTCCATGGGGTCAGCCCCTGCATAGCAGCTCCTCTGCTGTAGTTGTAGCCAGTCTTTGCAGTAGATCAGCCTATGGGTCAATCCCTCCCAGTGATGTGCCAACAGCAATCAAGACACAACTACAACAGGAGGGTGCACACAGCCCACACGGGGGGTGGGGGGAGTGCATCTGGAGCTACTTGGCTCAGGTGACTGGGGAAGTTGCGCCACTGGGCCCTCAGGGGCAACTACTACAGAAGGTTACCCTGCCAAGACTGAGAGACTTAGCAGCTCTACCCAGTACATAGAAACAAACACAAAAAAGCAGCAAAAAATAGGAGGCAAACACCTAAATGAAAGAACAGGTGAAATCTCTAGAAAAAGCAAACTATCAGATACTGAATTCAAAACAGTAGTTTTAAGGATGCTCAAGGAACTCAGTAGAACCTCAAAAGCATAACAAAGGACATGGAAACCATAAAAAAGAACCAGCCAGAAATGATGGCTACACTAACTGAAATGAAGGGTGAATTACAGGAAATTAACAGAGTAGATGAAACAGAAAATCAAATCAGCAATTTGAAATATAAGGAAGAAAAAAAACAATTAGAACAGCAAAAAGGAAAAAGAGTTTTTAAAAACAAGATAATGTAAAGAGCCTCTGGGACAACTTCAAGCATATCAACATTCGCAGCATTGGGGTGCCAAAAGGAGAAAAGAAAGAGCAAGAAATTAAGAACCTATATGAACAAATAATGATGAAAAACTTTCTTAACCTGGCAATAAAAATAGACATACAAGTCCGGGGAGCACAGAGAGTCACAAACAAGATAAACCCAAAGAGACCCACACCAGGACACATAATTAAAATGCCAAAGGTTAAAAACAAAGAGAGAATCTTAAAAGCAGCAAGACAAAAGCAGTTACCTATAGGTGAGCTCCTGATTTCTAAGGCTGTCAGCTGATTTTTCAACAGAAACTTTGCTGGCCATTAGGGATTGGCAAGAAATAGTCAAAGTGATGGAAAGCAAGGACCTACAACTAAAATTACTCTACCCAGCAAAGCTATCATTTAGAATCAAAGAACAGATAAAGAGCTTCTCAGACAAGAAAAAGCTAAAGAAGTTCATCACCAACAAACCAGTATTACCTGAAATGTTAAAGGGTCTTCTTTAAGAAGGAGGGGGGCGGCGAGAGGGAGAATAAAAAACATGAATAATAAGATGGCAATAAATATATATCTATCAACAATTATTTTAAATGCAAACAGATAAATTCTCCCATCAAAAGACTGAATGGATAACAAAACAAGACCATTACAAATGCTGTCAGCAAGAGAGTCACTTCAGATTTAAACACACACAGACTGAAAGTAAAGGGATGGAAAAAGATATTTTATGAAAATGGAAATGAAAAAAAATAATCTGGGGTAGCAACACTTATACCAGACAAAGTAGACTTTAAAACAAAGGTTATAAATGAGACAAGGACAGAGCAATTCCACTTCTGGGTATCTATTTATGAAGAAGCCCAAAACACCAAATTTAAGAAGACATATGCATTCATATATTCATTCAGCATTATTTACAGTAGCCAAGATATGGAAGCAACCTAAGTGTCCATCAATAGATGAATGGATAAAGAAGTGGTGCATATATACTATGGAATATGACTCAGCCATAAAAAAGAATGAAACCTTGGCATCTGCAATAGTATGGATGGACCTAGAGAGTATTATGCTAAGTGAAATAAGTCAGGTAGAGAAAGACGAATGCTAGATGGTTTCACTTATATGTGGAAGCTAAAGAACAAATGAAAAAGCAGAACAGAAACATAGCCACAGAGATACAGAGAACATTTGGACGGTTGCCAAAGGGGAGGAGGGATGTTGTGGAGATGGATACAAAAGGTGAAGGGGTTGAGAAGTACAAATTGATAGAGAATAGCCACAGGGATGTAAAGTACAGTATAGGGAATATAATTGGTAATATTGTAATAACTATATATGGTATCAGATGGATACTAGATTTATTAGGGTGATCACTTTGTAAGTTATATAAATGTCTAGGAGTATAATCATGGGGTTGTGCTCCTGAAACGAATATAATATTGTACGTCAACTGTTAATTTAAAAATTTTAAAAAGAACTAGCCAAGGACCCCATTTTACACGTCTGTTTAAAAATTTGGATCATGCCCTCTTAATTTCTAAATAATTGTGGTATTGATATTTCTAACCAAAGTAAGTAAAGTAGATAGTGAATCATAGGGAATATTTTGTTATTTAGACCCCAAGAGGCCATTGTATTTTACTGGAAACTATTTTTGATTGGTTGCTAGGCATTTATTTTTTTTCTGTGGTTCTGATTTGTAATTGTTTTTAGCATTACAAAATTAAGTTTGCTCTACACAGCACATTGTATTTGGGAGAAGTGAAACAACTGATATGCCATATTTTTGTAAAGGGGCTATATTCTTTTACATGTATTTTTATATATCTTATAAATGTCTTTATTAGACCTATGTATTTAAATTACTAAATTTCCTCAGGCCACTTCCTTTAACTCTGTGGGACTCAGTTGCTCAGCTATAAATTGTTATGGTATTTTTTTTTTTTACTACATCATAGAAATTAATTAGGAATAGTATTTATTATAGCTACATTTTTTAAATCTATGAGTACTAATTGTTAATGCCAGTTAAGTGCCTGAAACTTTTGGTTCAAAGCAAATGTGGAATCATATGGAATGATTTTTTTTTTTTAAAGCAACTTAAATAGCCTTTTAACATGGCAGAAATTACTTAGAGGAAGATGAAAGCCACAGCTTTTGACTTACAGCATAAATTTTTTTTCTTTGTGCTTTTGTACAATAATTAAAAGTTAAAAGTAATTGGAGTTTCTCACACATATCACATGGGTATATTAGAATCAATAACGTTTAGATAAAAAATCTATGCAAGATAAATTGTCCAGTATTCCAAAAGTAACCAAATAGCTGAAAAGGAAAAGTTTTTCCTTATAGGAAAATTCTATCTAATAACTGCAGAAGAAATTGTGGAATTTTAAAAATGACAATTTTGCATCTCCTAATGAAATAATGGACCTAGGCAATGATTGCCAATAGATACTAAAACCATTAAGAGAAAGGTTGAGTGGAGAACTTTATAATGGCTCCATCTACCTGAAAACACTTAAACCCACTGGTCAAAATTAACATTATTAAAAGTGAGAGTTGCCTTGGTATATCTAGAACAGATAAAGGACACTAGATAAGAAACTAAGGAAATTTGAATAAACTATGAACCTCAGTTGATAAGGTAACAATATTAGTTCATTAATTGCAACAAATGTACCACACTAATGCAAGATGTTAGTAATAGGGAAACTTGGCAAGAGTGGAAGTGGGGTAGAGACAGGACCTCTGCACTGTCTGCTCAGTTTTTCTGTAATCTAAAACTGTTGTAGAAAATAAAGTATTAAAAAAATGGACAACTAGATATTATGTTGCTCCTGATGTAATGAAATAGGAATTATATAGAATCACCTACAAAGTATTCCTGCCAAAAAGACTGAACCTGGACTCTAACCAAGCATCTGGATCAAATTACTATAGTATATGTGGTAGATAGCTGACTATGTTAAACACTACCACAAGGATGAAATTAACCAATTCCAGAACATGGGAATTTTGCAAATGATCTCATTTCTTAAATAAATAAATGGCATTAAGAAATTGGGAGAGGGCCCAGCCATCGTGGCTCAACAGTTGAGCATTGACCTAGGATCCAGGAGACTGAGTTTCCATTCCTGGTCAGGGCACGTGCCTGGTTTGCAGGCTCCATCCCCAACACGGGAGCGGGGGTGGGGGAAGCGGAGGGGTGGGGAGTGCAGGAGGCAGCCGATGAATGACTCTCTCTCATCATTAATGTTTCTATCTCTCTCTCCCTCTCCTTTTCTCTCTCTGAAATCAATAAAAATATAAAAAGAAAAAAGGAAAAAGAAAGACATTGGGAGAGGAGGGACTGTAATAGACTAAAGACTTACGAGATGTGTCAACCAATGCAATGTGTTGACCTTATTTGAATTCAGATTCAAAGAAATCAACTGTAAAAGATATTTGGGAAAATTTGAACATGGATGAGATATTAAATAATATTAAGGAATCACTATTAATTTTTAGGTGTGATAATGGCATTGTGAGTATGTTTTCTTTAAGTCTTTATTTGTTAGATATATATCTGAACTATTTCAGTTTCATATAAAAAAATGGGAAAATTTTATATATTTTCCATATGGAAAAGACAAAATTAGATCCCTGTCTACCTCACAGCATACACAAAAATAAATTCCATCTAGATTAAAGGCCTAAAAGTAAAAACTTCCATCTTGCAAAAGTTATTATAAACTACACGAAAAGACAAACCATTTCTATGTAGATACACTAGAGAGAAATGAGCACATGTGCATTGCAGCTTTTTTTATAATAGCGAAAATTAGAAACAAATCATATCCATGAGTAGAAGAATGCAACCAGTGTGATTTATTCATGCTGGAGAACTCTATATAGCACTAAATATAACACCATAGATGAATCTCTAAAATATGATGTTGTGTTAAAAAGGTAAATTTCCAAAGGTGACATAAATTATGCCAGTTAAAGTTTAAAAACACAAAAAAGACTATCTTGTTAATGGATACACATAAGGTAGAAGTATAAAAATAAACTTGGAAAGAATACATATCACCTTAGAGTTAGTCATTATCATGAGAAAAAAGAGAAAGACATGAAAAGGCAGGGCTTTACCTTATCTAGAACTTTATTTATTTAAAAAACTGAAGCTAATAAAGTAAAACCTGCATGGTAAATATACAGTATCAGTTACACTATTTTATGTATGTTTGATATATCTCATACTATAAAAAAAAGTAAGAAGAAATGCCTGAAGTAAAAATGAACAGAGAACCACGTACTCAACTATTTTGCTGTAAATCTGATTGACATACTCAGGAAGATGACCCCAAAATGTGATCCAGAATCATAAAAGGTTGAGAATCATCCTTATGGAGTGGGGTTCCCACCACTAGCGCCTATTTTTTCCAGGCTGGCTTCTAGAGTCAAATGACTTTGAGTTGAAGGGGATGGGTCCAGTATTAGTATCATTATATATCATTATATATTCCTCTCTCAATTCCATAGAAAATACTAAGTGCTTACTATGTGCAAAATACTGTGACAGGGTTCCAGCCTCTTCAAAACTTCATTTCTCTCTAAGCTAAATAATAGTAACAAGTAGCAACTATAGATGGTGAACTAAATGACATGAATCTTACTCAACACACTTGGGTACACAAGGAATGATACATTAGTTTTTAAATAGAAATTAAATTCATAGCTCCATTTGGAAAGTTAGTAGGGAATTTAGTCTTATTTGTTGGTGCCCCTCCCATGTTACCTCGGTAGCCACCTTGCTAATGCACCCTCTATTGACTGCCTTCCTTTCCTGTCTCCCCCATTCTTCTGCCCTCCTAAATAAACTACTTGCATTTGAATCTTCTTGGGTATGATTATAGGGGAACCCAAAACGAAGGAAATTAAACATTAGGGCATCCTCACTTCAACACAACCCATTTGTTCATAAATGTTAAGAGTTGTTTAATCCATAGTAAACTTCTTAACTTCCTCCATACAGCTGTTTACTCTAAAATGAGACTGGATTAACTTCCACTCCCAGTAATTAATTTAATTGTACTGAAATTTTAATGGCATGTTTTCAAGAACATACATATAAGAACACATACCAGTAAGACGTGACAGTAATGACTCATGGGTCAAAGGTAGTCATGGAACGTTGATACACACCTTATGGGTGTGTCATACTTCACTAGGCTTAAGCTTCCATCCAGATACTTAGGAAACTTACTTACTGGATAGTCAGAATCTGTCAGAAGGCATTTTCATAAAAATAAAAGCTATAAAAAACACCAGGCACTTTGGGCACCTTTTATGTTAGAGGGTTCTCCCAACTTTTTTCCCAAACTGGCTTCTCAAATCAAATAACTTTGGACTCACAGGGATGGGCCCAGTATTTGTATCATTATATATCATTATACAGCTCTCTCTCAATTCCATAGAAAATTACTAAATGCTTACTATGTGCAAGATATTGTGGCAGGGCCCCAGCCTCTTCAAAACTTAATCTCTTTCTAAACTAAAGCATTTAGTGAACAATACTAACTATATTCAGTCAGGGACTCCAACCTTTGAATGTCCTAATTCTCCACAGTGCATTAAATATTTCTCATCTAAAGGACTAGTAGTCTTTTCCATGGGGGATATATTCCAAGACCCCCACTGGATGCCAGAAACCACAAATAGTACTGAACCCTATAATACTATGTTTTTTCCTATATGTACATAGCTATGATAAAACCTAATTTATAAATTAGACAGTAAGAGATTAACAATAATAACTAATAATAAAATAGAACAATTATAACAATATACTGTAATAAAAGTTATGTAAATATGGTCTCTCTCTCAAAATTTTAATTTTTGAAAAAATTTCAAAACATTTTGAGGATCTGCCCGGCCAATGTGACTAAGTGGTTGAGGCCACAGTAAGGGGCATGTAGGAGGCAGCCAATTGATAATTCATCATTGATGTTTCTCTCTCTCTCCCTCTCCCTTCCTCTCTCTGAAATCAATAAAAAACGTATTTAAAACATTTTTTTGAGAATCCAAGATAATGGCGGAGTAGGTAGAAGTTATACTTCCTCCCAAGACCAAACTGGAATTACTACTAAAATATAGAACAATTTAACCTGAAAAACCGACTGAAGACTAGCTGACTAGAAGTCTTATAACCAAGGATTTACAGAAGAAGCCACATAGAGGCTGGTAGGAAGAGCAGAGACACAAAAAGGGCTGAGAATCCAGAGGAATATCTTAGGTATAAAGTTTCCTCCTGAGGGAGCATAGGATCTTAACCCCAGGCTCCCCAGTCCAGAACACCAAAGCTGGGAAGAGGAGCCCACGTAACTTCTGACCCAGTGATTCCACTTCTGGGAATACATCCAAAGAAACCCAAAACACTAACTCAAAAGAATATATACACCCCTGTGTTCACTGCAGCATTATTTACAATAGCCAAGCTTTCAAGGAGCCCAAGTGCCATCAGTAGGTGAGTGGATAAAAAAGCTGTGGGACATTTACACAGTGGAATACTACATGACCATAAAAAAGAAGGAAATCTTACCTCTTGAGACAGGATGGATGGACCTGGAGGGTATTATTTTATGTGAAATAAGTCAGTCAGAGAAAGACAAATACCATATGATTTCACTCACATACAGAATCTAAAGAACAATACGTATAAACAGAAAAAACAAAACAGAGCCCTGGCTGGTGTGGCTCAGTTGGTTGGGTCTCACCCTGTGCACTGAAAGGTTGCCAGTTCAATTCCTGGTCAGGACATGCCCGGTTTCGGACTTGATCCCCTGTAGGGGAGCGTGCAGGAGGCAGCCAATCAAAGTTTCACTCTCACATCGAAACCCTTCCTCTTTCTCTAAAAATCAATAAAAATCTTAAACCAAGCCAAACAAAGCAGAAACAGACTCACAGATACAGAGAACAGACTGGTTGTTGCCGGAGAGGAGGGGCATTAGGGGACAGGGTGGAAAAGGTGAAGGGATTTAGAAGTACAGATTAGTAGTTACAAAATAGTCACAGGGATGGATGTAAAGTACAGCAAAGGAAATATAGTCAATAATATTGTAGTAACTAAGTATTGTGCCTGGTGGGTACTGGAAATTTTAGGTGTAACACTTTGTAAAGTATATGACTGTAGACCTGAAACTAATACAAAATAATATTGAATGTAAACCGTCCCTGAAAATAATTTTTTTCACCCACAAATTTAATGCCTTTTCCATCTTAATTAAGCACTTGTCCTACATTGTAGCTATAACTTGCTGTCTGAGGTGCAACAGCAACACTTGCACAAATTTCTTTTTCCTTCCTCACAATTTCACAGACAGAAGGTTCATTCTAATTGTAGATCTTAGCAACCTCGGCATATGATTTTTTCTTTATTACGTTAAGAACTTTCACTTTTTCACTTAAAGGAATCACTTTATGGCTTCTCTTTGGCATATTCGAACTGCCAGCCAACATTGTTACTCTTGGGCTTTGGAGTCATTATTAAGTAAAATAGGGGTTACCTAACACAAGCATTGTGATACCACGACAGTTGATTGGGCAAATGAGATGGCTATTAAGTGACTAATGGGTGGGGAGGGTCCAGCCTCAATAGCTGGACAAAAGGATAATTTGTGTCCTGGGCGGGACAGAGTGAGATGCCATAAGATTTCATCACACTACTCAAGAGCAGCGCACAATTTAAAATTTATGAATTATTTATTTCTGGAATTTTATGTAATATATTCAGACCATGGTTGACAATGGTTAACTGAAACCAGGGAAAGTGAAAACATGGATAAAGGGGGACTATTGTACTACTATTTGACTAAGGGCTGGTAAATCACCTCCTTTTGTCCTTCTGCCCTAGGTAGAGAGAGTCCACTCACTTTAGTTTCTCAGTGAGGAGTAATGAACACAACTCCACAGCCTAGAGAAGGCTTTATTCTGAGCAGCAATTAAAGCACAGCCATATCCCCAGGGAAGCTGCCTTCCTGTCTCCTGAATCAGTTCAGGAATGGAGAATTGGCACTCAAAATACTTGCTCGAGCTGCCACATTAAAATAAAATTATACTCGTATGTTTTAATTTTTAAATTATAAATGTATGCACATTTATAAGTACCGCAAGGTATAAAATAAAAATAAAGATGTTTTCATTTCCTGATTTATCAGTTTTCAACAATACTGATTGCTAATTATGGAAGATACGAAATTTAGCACTCAAAGTATTTCTCACTTTCTGTCTTCTCTTCCCTTCAGTTGTTGTTTTCTTCTAGTAGTAATCTTTGTACCTTTAAATGATATAATTAGGTCATTCTTAATCTATAAATTTTAGTTTGATAAATTTTAAATTTCACCGTGATATTGTGGGATTGTTATCAATCCCTAGAGTAAGACAGTTGCATTATCTAATGCATTTAAAATACAACCAATGATTCAAGGGATTGAAAGCTATTAGCATTCTTTAATTCATGGAGCATTTAGCATCAAACTAATCAAAAATTAATATTAGTTTTATAGCACTTTTAGATTTTGAGAAAAACAATAGATTACACGCCTTGTTATAAACTGACTCTATGAAATATGAAATCTCATTTATATGGAAATGAATAGAAAAATATTTACCTAAGTCTTTGTGGCCTTTTTTATATCTCATTAACAATTCAGTTTTATTAAAGGAGATAGAATTATTGTAATTCAACTCTATTATAGTTATATTTTACTATAAGAACATCAACAACTTTAATTATGAAAAGTACACAGTGCAACTTATCCCATTTCAGGGTGTATTTGCTAATAAGCCCTTTGTCACGCACTTCCCATGTAAAGTACCAATTTAGATTCTATGAGATAACATTTAATACCAAGCAATTAAAAAAAAATGATTATCTAAGAAGAGTCCTCCATTCATTTCTTGTTCTTTTATCTGCAAGGGGAATTTTTTTTTTTTTTCAGGAGACAAGGAAGGAAAGAGTAACCCAAAAGAAAATGAACCCCCTCGAACTTTCTCCACAGATAAAAATACAAAATAGATGTACTATGTGCTGTCAGTTCTTATACCTTTGCAATAGGTCAAAAAACTGTTCCAAGTAAGATTAGATAAAAGGAGAAAAGAAAAAGGTGGAAATAATTCATCCTCAGACAATGTTTAGTATACTAGTTAAATCAGAAACAACATTCTAGAAAGAAATTACTTTAAACTGGTATGGAGTACTTATAGTAACTTTAAGTCCTTATTTTGTTCAGACTTGTATTTAGAAGGAAGGAGAATAATAGTTACATGTATTTCAAATTTTATAAATAGTTTTCGTCCTAATGCTATATCCTGAAAATTTTCAGATCTCCTGTGCTCCCCTATAAAAACATATATTGCAGTGTAAGCATAAAATTGCCACAAACTGTTAGTTTTCTAAAAATTAAGTTTGGTCTTTTATCCTGCAAAGATTGTATATATTAGTATTAACTGGAGGCTGAAGCACCCACCTGAATCCTGCGAAGAATGTTGGTAGACAATGTGCCAAAGGGAAGGCTCTCTGAGCTGGCATTTGAACAGCTAGGTTATCATCTCAGCTAGTTTTTAACCTCTCTGAGCCTTACTTTCCCCATCTGATAATGGGAATACTGTTATCTTGCTATGCCTACTTTTCTGGGGAAATTTGACGGCCAGAATAAAATAATGTATCTGAAAATGCACTGTAATCGTGGAGAACCTGATATAGGAATAACGCATTAAGTAGTATGAAAGCGGAGAAAAGAAGTGGGTCTTGCCCTGGAGAAGAAGGAGGCGCCCTGCAACAACAGTAACAGAGCAGGAGGCCCTGCAACAACAGTAACAGAGCAGGAGGCCCTGCAACAACAGTAACAAAGCGCTAGTAGGAGGGCAGGGGAGGGAAGGGGGAAGAAGAGGGAGAGGAGGGGCTGGAGGGCCAAGGAGAAGGAGACGTTGCCCGACATATTTCATCTTTTTTTTTTTTAAGTTTCTTTATTGTTGAATATTGCAGATGTCCCCTTTTTAACCTCATCGATCCCCTCCACCTCACCCCAAGGCCTTCCCCAGACCAATGTTTGTGTCCATGGGTTATGCTTATAAACATGTAAGTTCTTTGATTAATTTCTCCCCACCCACTCCCTCATCCCTACCTTCCCTCTGAGATCCCTTAGTCTATTCATGCTTCTGTGTCTCTAGATCCATTTTGTTCATCAGTTTATTTTGTTTATTACATTCCACATATAAGTGAGATCACATGGTACTTCTCTTTCTCTGTCTGGCTTATTACACTTAGCATAATACTTTCTAGTTCTCTCCATGCTTTCCCAAAGGATAAGAGATCCTTCTTTTTTCATAGCTGCATAGTGCTCCATGATGTGAATGTCCCACAGCTTTTTTATCCACTCATCTACTGATGGGTACTTGGGCTGTTTCCAGATCTTAGCTATTGTGAATTATGCTGCTATGAACATAGGGGTGCATAAGTTCTTTGTGATTGGTGTTTTGGGTTTCTTAGGATATATTCCTAGAAGTGGGATCACTGGGTCAAATGGCAGGTCAGTTTTTAATCTTTTGAGGAAACTCCATACTGCTTTCCATAGTGACTGCACCAGTCTGCATTCCCATCAGCAATGTACTAGGGCTCCCTTTTCTCCACACCCTGGCCAGTACTTACCATTCGTTGATTTATTGATGGCAGCCATTCTGACAGGTGTGAAGTGATACCTCATTGGCATTTTAATGTGCATCTCTCTGATGATTAGCGACTTTGAGCATTTTTTCATGTCTCTTGGCCATCTCTATGTCTTTTTCGGAAAAGTGTCTATTTAGGTCTTTTGTCCCTTTTTTAGTTGGATTGTTTGTCTTCCTTTTGTTGAGTTGTATGAGTTCCTTATATATTTTGGATATTAACCCTTTATCAGATGTGTCGTTGGCAAATATGTTCTCCCATACAGTGGGCTCCCTTTTTGTTTTGTTGATGGTTTCTTTTGCTGTGTAGAAGCTTATATTGATGCAGTCCCATTTGTTTATTTTTTCCTTCATTTCTCTTGCCCTAGGTGATGTACCAGCAAACATATTACTATGAGAGATTTCTGAGATTTTGCTGCCTGTTTTCTTCTAGGATTTTTATGGTTTCACGTCTTACATTTAAGTCCTTTATCCATTTTGAGTTTACTTTCGTGTATGGTGTAAGTTGGTGTTCTAGTTTCATTCTTTTGCATGTACCTATCCAATTTTCCCAACACCATTTATTGAAGAGACTGTCTTTATTCCATTGTATGTTCTTGCCTCCTTTGTCAAATATTAATTGACCATAATGACATGGGTCTACTTCCGGGCTCTCTGTTTTGTTCCACTGAACTATATGCCTGTTCTTGTGCCAGTACCAGGCTGTTTTGATTACAGTGGCTTGTGGTATAACTTGATATCTGGTATTGTGATCCCTGCAACTTTGCTCTTCTTTCCCAAGATTGCCGTGGCTGTTCGGGGTCTTTTTTGGTTCTATATAAATTTTTGAAGTGTTTGTTCTAGATCTGTGAAATATGCTGTTGGTATTTTAATAGGGATTGCATTGAATTTATAGATTGCTTTGGGTGGTATGAACATTTTAATGATGTTAATTCTTCCAATCCGTGAACATGGTCTATTTTTCCATTTGTTTATATCTTCCTCTATTTCTTTTTTCAGCATCCTGTAGTTTCCTGAGTAAAGGTCTTTTACATCTTTGCTTAAGTTTATTCCTAGGTATCTTAATTTTTTAGTTGCAATGGTAAATGGGATTTTTTTTTTTTTTTAGTTTCTCTTTCTGAGAGTTCGTTATTGGTGTATAAAAGTGCCATCAATTTCCGGATGTTAATTTTGTATCCTGCTACCTTGCTGAATTCATTTATTAAATCCAGTAGTTTTTTGGTGGAGTCTTTAGGGTTTTCTGTGTACAATATCATGTCATCTGCAAATAATGACAGTTTTGTTTCTTCCTTTCCAATTTGGGTGCCTTTTATGTTTTCTTCTTGTCTGATCGCTGTGGCTAGGACTTCCAGTACTGTGTTGAATAAGAGTGGTGAAAGTGGACACCCCTGTCTTGTTCCTGTTTTTAAGGGAAATGGTTGTAGTTTTTGCCCATTGAGTATGGTGTTGGCTGTAGGTTTGTCATATATGGCCTTTATTATGTTGAGGTATGACCCCTCTATTCCCACTTTGCTGAGAGTTTTTCTCAGAAATGGGTGTCTGGCCCGGCCAGGCGTGGCTCAGCGGTTGAGCATCAACCTAGGATCCAGGAGATCGAGGTTTGATTTCCGGTCAGGGCACATGCCCGGGTTGCTGGCTCGATCAATGACTCTCTCATCAATGGTGTTTCTGTCTCTCTCTCTCCCTCTGCTGCCCTCTCCCTGAAATCAATAAAGATATATAAAAATTTTTTTAAACAAGAAAAAAAGAAAAGAAATGGGTGTTGGATATTATTGAATGCTTTTTCTGCATCTATTGATATGATCATGGGATTTTTGTCTTTCAATTTGTTTATGTGATGTATCATGTTTATTGATTTGTGAATATTGTACCAGACTTGCATCCCTAGAATAAATTCCACTTGGTCTTGGTTTATGATCTTTTTAATATATTGCTGGATCCGATTTGCTAATATTTTGTTGAGGATTTTAGCACCTATGTTCATCAGGGATATTGGACTGTAATTCTCTTTCTTTACAATGTCTTTATCTGGTTTTGGAATTAGGCTAGTGCTGGCCTTGTAAAAAGAGTTTGGAAGTGTTTCTTCCTTTTGGATTTTTTGAAATAGTTTGAGGAGAGTAGATGTTAATTCTTCTTTGAATGTTTGGTAAAACTCCCCTGTGAAGCCATCTGGACCAGGGCTTTTGTGTACTGGGAGCCCTTTGATTACTGCTTCAACTTCATCAGCAGTTATTGGCCTATTCAGGTTTTCTGACTCTTCCTGATTGAGTTTTGGAAGGTTGTATTTTTCTAGGAATTTGTCCATTTCATCCAGATTGTCCAGCTTGGTGGCATACAGTTGTTCATAGTATTTTCTTACAATCCTTTGTATTTCTGTTGGGTCAGGTGTTATTTTACCTCTTTCCTTTCTGATTTTGTTTATTTGGGTCCTCTCTCTTTGTTTCTTGATTCTGGCTAAAGGTTCATCAATCTTGTTTATCTTTTCGAAGAACCAGCTCTTGGTTTCATCAATCTTTTGTATTTTTTTAGTTTCTATGTCATTTATTTCTGCTCTGATCTTTATTATTTCCTTCCTTCTACTTACTCTGGGCTTCTCTTGTTGTTCTCTTTCTAAGTTTTTAAGTTGTAGGGTTAAAGAGTCTATTAGAAGTGTTTCTTGTTTTTTGAGGTAGGCTTATAGTGCTATGAACTTCTCTCTCAGGACTGCTTTCATTGTGCCCCATAAATTTGGGGTTGTTATGTGTTCATTTTTATTTGCTTCCAGGAAGTTTTTGATTTCTTTCTTGATTTCTTTGGTAACCCATTCATTGTTTAAAAGCATGCTTTTTAGCCTCCATGTGTTTGGATGTTTTTTAGTGTTTTTATTGTGGTTGATTTCTAATTTTATGCCATTGTGATCCAAGAAGATGCTTGATATGATTTCAATCTTCTTGAACTTGTAGAAACTTGTTTTTCATCTTTGCTCAGAGCCATGGTATATGATAGCGAAACTTGGCCCTAAAGGCAGGGGTTCACAAAGAAGCCTAGAAAAATAAAAAAGGTTGTTCCCTAACTTCTCAATGTTCTTTCATAGTAATCAAAGTTAATATTTGAATGAAAGTTTAAATGTATGAACTATATTATTTAGTCCTCACAAAACCCTACAGGGCAGGTATTATTAATCTTTTTTTTTTTTTTTTTTAACAGATGAGGGAATCAAAGCTCAGGAAATTGAAAGTTACTGGCTCCAAGTCTCACAGCCAGTAAATGACCCACCAGGTCTTTTGACTCAGGTCTAGTGCTTTGAATTTCCATTTACTGAAGCAATTGTTTCTAATATCCCTTGATTTTCCAGAAAAATATTATGCCTATTCATACCTTAATATTAACAGCTGTATAATAGCCCAAACTGAGAACAACCCAAATGTCCATTATTACATGAATGGAGAAACAATTTGAGGTATATTGATATACAAGGAGACTATTCAGCAAAAACAACAACACAGAACTATTGATACACAGAACAATGTAGTTGAATCTCAGAATGATTGTGCAGAGTGAAAAAAAGCAGGCATATATATACACATATATGTGTGTGTGTATATATATGTGTGTGTGTATATGTACTCTTTAGTCCATTTATATAAAATCCTAGGAAATGCAAACTAATATGTAGTGACAGCAAGTTGACTAGTGGTTGCCTGGGAGTGTGAGCAGAGGGAGGGAAGGACTATAAAGAGGTACAAAGAAACTTTTAGAGAAGATGGAAATGTAATTTTGACTGATCAAAACTGATCAAATTGTACTTTTTTTTTCACTTTTAATGACAGACATTTATATGCTTTTTTGAATAAAATCAACTTCCTAAAATCAATGTCATTTTTAGAACTGTGTTAATTGTTCCATTTATCATTTCTAGGTGAAGAGAGACACTAAATGATTTTGTTTGTTTATTTGTTTGTTTTTATCTTTATTACAGATGTCCCCCCTTTTAAAAAAAATGAGCTGTCTAGTACATCGATAAATCAATAAAGCTTATGGGGAGGCAATTAAAGAAAAAATGTATTGTTTTAATTTCCTGTAGAATGGTCTGTGATTCTTTCAAAGTGCAGCCTACGTTTTCCATAACTCAAGAGAGTTCATTCAATTAGGTCAGTTTTATAATTTCTCAATTTTGACAGTAAGTGGGCTTTCATAACACTGACGCCTTTATTTCCATATCTGGCCACTTTACAAGAGGCTGAGGGGAATGTTGTGATTCTTTCTCAGTAAGTGGCCCATCAGTCTCAGATGTCTTTGCAGGATTTCTAGGAGGAATTAACTACAGTTGACCCTTGAACAACACAGATTTGAACTGGTTGGGACTCTGTGGATGTGGAGGGTGGCTGTCGTTTAGAAGTTTTTGTGAAGTCAAGTTATATATGGGTTTTTGACTGCACAGGGTCAGCACCCCTAATCCCAGCTTGTTCAGGAGTCAACTGTATTCTCATTGTACCCAACATTTTACTAGGCCTCTCGAGTTGCCAGAAACAGAGAATTACTGATAGGCTATTTCAAAGGAAGAGAGTCTACTGTAAAGCTATACTTAGACTAAAACTGAAACGGGATTTCAAACTGGAAAGTCATCAGGACCCTGTGCCACTGGAGGAATTAGCTACCTTTCAGTCTTTCTCGTGGAGACCATGCTCTCTTCACCCCTCTCCACAGCACTGTCTTCCCTGGAAACCCGTCCTGCATAGATTACATTAACTGAAAGAGGTCAGGTATCGCTTCTCCTGGCTCCCTCCCTGCAAGGTCTCTTTAGGCAGACTGTGTCCCTCAACCAAAACCATTGCTCCTCTCAAGGTGACTCACTCTCCACAACGCCCCCCTTCCCTTGTCCCTTCACATCTGGGGCTGGTAAGAGCTCCCTTGCCACCTAGGTTGGGTTCCTCGACCATCCCTGTGTTTTCCCAACACCCTGCCCTGCACCCCTGTAATTAGTTTCTTTGTAGATTAACTCTCCTCAATGTAGCTTCATCTGCACACGTGACCGGTTTCTTGTTAGAACCCTGAGTTTCATACTTGTTTGTCTGATTTGTTTTATCTCACAGCTTCTGCTTCAGCTTGCTGTGGGCCAACATGACGTTCTTTGTATTTGCAAATCCCAGCATCAGGGTGAGATCGTCTCAGGCAGTTGGCTTAATTCTTTTCATGCCAGGTTTTGTGGGAGGTCACATCCTAGCCCAGGATTGGCAGCTCTTAGGACAGGTGCTTGCCCCTGGGCCCTAGGTCTGAGGAGGGCATGTATGAAAGAGAAAAGCAACATTGTATGATTGTCTTGCATCAGGAACCATGAGTGACATGAGTTCTCTTAGAAAGTACTTTGAGCCCAGCCGGGTGTGGCTCAGTGGTTGAGCATTAATGTAGGATCCAGGCGATCAGGGTTCGATTCCCGGTCAGGGCACATGCCCGGGTTGAGGGCTGCAGCCGATCAATGACTCTCTCATCATTGATGTTTCTATCTCTCTCTCCCCCTCTCCCTTCCTCTCTCTAAAATCAATAAAGATATATTAAAAAAAAAAAAAAAGAAAGAAAGTACTCTGAGCATGGCAGGTACAATAATGAAAGCTATTTAAAGATGAATAAAATATTCTGGTTTAAACACGCTGATATTAGGTGATTAGCAATATCTGTCCTCCCACAGCCTTCTTACGTTAAGCTTGCTTGTCCTAATCATTTATGATGACCCTGAGCAATCCAAGACAACCGAAGTATCAGAAATAACACAGGCTTTAAAGCCAAAATACCTCGTTTCTGTTCTGTTTGTTTTTATTTTATTTTATTTTTATATATATCTTTATTGATTTCAGAGAGAGGAAAGGAGAGGGAGAGAGAGATAGAAACATCAATGATGAGAGAGTCATTGATCGAGCCCACAACCCGGGCATGTGCCCTGACCAGGAATCGAACCCCTATCGCCTGGATCCTAGGTTGATGCTCAACCACTGAGCCACGCCCGGCCGTGCTGTTTGTTTTGTTTTTAGATTACACATATAGGTGAAATAACACAGCCTTTGTGTTTTGTTGTCTGACTTATTTCACTTAGCATAGTACCCTGTAGGTCCATCCATATGGTCACAAAAGCCAAATAAGCTTGGATGAAAACCCTAAAGCTGCAACTTGGTTGCTATAATAATACTCTAAACTTCTAGTTCCTCATCTGGAAAGTAAGTATAATTATATCTACCTTACAGAGTTGTCATGCAGATTATCTAAAGCATAAAACAGTTGATAATACTCAGTAAATGGTAGTTATGCTCTCATGTGTTTGTTTTACTTAAGCATTCACAGCCAAAACTTTTAGCTTAATTTAGAAAAATTTTGAAATTAAGGGGAGAAAAAAAAGAAAGCAGCTTATTACTTTTTTCCCTTGTTGTACCCTGCTTAGCTGCAAGTACCTAAGATCTTCTAACTTGTGAGTTCGAGCATAACAAAATTTGAAGCCAATCCACAGCATTTCTACTAGTTTATTAGAGATACCATTTCCACAAGCTGAGTCTAAAATCAACTTTGCTTTGATAAACATATCCTATGTACCTACTATATGCCTTTTCCCACGCTCTCATTGTTTTGACCCATCTGTAGAATTTTTATTTTGATTGCTGATTTGCATTATTTTCTCCCTCATAATGAGAATCCTAACTTGAACCCTAAGCCTGTCTAGGGCTAAAAAAATGCCTGCTAGTCTAATACGTGATTCAGCTCCCTTCTCCCTGGAGCTGGACCAACCTCTGCATCCCCAGCTGATGGCTAGGGACCTACTTCAAACTGGAAAGACCCTACCAACCCGACATGTATCCTTATTTGACTAGAGCCAGTTTGGCAAATAGGCTTCATACCATATAACAGCAATTGACTGTAGTCACTGCCTGGAGCACTGTGTTGAAAAATATCTTTTCTGGGTAAAATAGGAAAGTCCCTTTCTGGGTGGAGTAGTAAAGAGAACCATTAACTGACAAAGAAAATCTGCCTTGGAGGTCAGATTGGGGGATGTGGAAGGGAAAGGTGGTGGCATGTATGCCACACATTTGCGAGGCTTGGCGCAAAGATTCCTGCTGCTTGGTCCCCGACTAGATTAGAGTCCTTTGCATTAATGCCAGCCATTCAGTCTGAGCTTTTCACATACTTTGAATGTTGTGATTTGGACTGAGGTTACCCTCATGAGGGTGATCATTCTAGCAAACATGTGACTGTGACTGATGGTCATTGTTCTTTTCTAGTCAGAGTAGCCTACTCTACATAACCTCCCCTTTTACACCTAGGCGGGTGGTAACTGCGTCTCATTGCTATAAGCCCCAGGCTACTTTGCTATCATTTGTGCTTTTCCTAACCCCACCTCCACCTTTATAAATGGTCTCTCCTCAAACTCTCTTATTTTAAGTATGCCAGCTGTTTCCTGTTGGTACCCTGACTGATACAAGTACTTACTATGTATCAAGCATTGAGGATCCAATAGTAAACAAAGAGATAAAAATTTGGACCTTTCTGGAGATTACATTCTAGCCAGTTTCAAAATGCCTTTCAGTCAAGCCTGCATAAGTTATGAGCTTACTACCTGAAATTTATATGCCTGTCTTATCATTAGTCATAATTAAGGAAATGCACACATGTGCCTGCAAGTATATTTTTGAGTAAACCTATACTTAACTCTTCAAAACATCCTAAGGGCAGGAACTCTTAGACTTCCTCGTATGTTACCTTCATTTATTCAATAAGTACTTAATAAGAGCCTAAGTGTTCAGTGCATCTTAGCTGCCGGTTGCTATGTTCTAGGTATTGTGCTGTAAGATGAGGGGTGGAGAGTGGGTAGGAGAAAAATGGGTGCAAAGATGAGTAGGGCAGGTTTTCAAGAAATAGACTCATAAACAATCACTGCACAATATAAAAAGGCCATAATAGAGGTTTGTGAGAAGTGCTATATGAATATAGAGGAAAGAATGACTTAATTCATTTTGGGGACTGGGAAAGGCTTCTTAGAGGTTATGTTTGATCTGGGCATGCATTATTGGGAAACCCTGGTGGGGTTTGGGCTGCCTGTTGCGGCATCCAATCCAACGGAGGCAGGGCTGAATCATATAAGGCGTTTATTGAGAAGGCCGGCCAACCAAGAAGACAGGGAGCATATGAGCATCCAAAACCTGTCTTAAGGAATGGCCTGAGGGATAGGGTTATATAGGGAAATGGGGTAAACTGAGGCTGGGAACGGAATGCAGCTATTGTGCAGCCCCGGGGGTCCGCAGGTGTCAGCTCTTGTTCTTGGTCATCTGGTGATGTCTCGATTAGATGGTATCTTGGCTCCTGGTTGGGTCGGCCTGACTGTGCCTGTTCGCGGATACATTGTCCATAGCTGCATCACCTCCTTAATTGCTTTGCCCAGAGCCAAGGGGAGTATATGGCCATAAAAGTCTAGGAAAAAGAAACTTAAACTCCTGTTCACATGAGTGTATGTGTTCTATAATTTACAAGTGATATAATTATATTTCAGGCTAACTCAGGTGCTCAATCTTTGGACATTATAAGTGACCCTATCACTTGGATGCATGAGTAATACTTTTCTACAAAGAGGAAAAGGGAAGGATGTTTAGGAAGAGGGTAAGAGTTATGAAAAATCCTGAAGGTGTGAAAGAAAATTACAAATAGTTTGCTTTGCAATGTAGAGTTGCATATTGGGGGTGCTGGCAGGAATGAGGCTGGAAAAGATATGCAGAGTCCAGATTTTAAAGGGGAGCTGTGCATGAAGAACTTGGAATTTATTCTACTAAGTAACAGGAAACCGTTCAAATAATTTTAAACAAAGAAGTAAAAAAAAAAAAAGAAGAAGAAGATTTATATTTTAGAAAGAAAAGTTGGGGAGCAGTGGGTATGGAAAAAGATTAAAAACGTGGAGAGCACATAGACCTTTATTGCAACAGTGTAGGAGAGAAATGATGAGGGCATAAGTTAAAACAATGAAAATGGGGATGGAGAGACGAGGGATGAATTTCATTGATGTTTAGGAGGTGGAATCTAAAGTTTCCAATGGCATTAAATGTGGATGAAGCTGGAAAAGGAGACCAAGATGATGCAAAATAGATGGAAGGCTAGTCATTAACGTGGTAAAACAGAAAGAAAAATTGAAATCTGTCTTGCCAAATGGAGAAGGGATATTTTAATAATGTGACACAAGACACATATCATCTTTCTAAAGCTAAATGTTCCTAGTTATTATTTTATTTTTCCAATTCTGCTATTAAATCAGGTAGATGATAAAAGACAAAATCTGTGGGCTTCTCATGAATGCACTATTCTGACATGATCTGTTGAGAATCTGTGCCTATTTCTCCCATATAGGTTGAGAGTTTGAATCCTACAACTACTGTGGATGATGTTAAGGACAACTTGCTGTCCACTACATGTGGGCAGGATAATTTCCTAGTTGCAATTTCTTCTGAAGCTCACTACCAAAAAGCGAGGTAGGTTCACGACAGGGAGAGGCATCGAGTTTGCTGCTACCTTCTCGCATGCTCCATGGTCTGGGCCTTGCCATTAGAAGGGTAATACGTATATGGGTCAGCAGCATTAGCAAACGTGGAAGCATTTTAGAAATGCAGAGTCTCAAGCCCCATCTCAGTCTTACTGAATTAGAATTGCATTATAAGACTTCCAGGTGACTCAAGTGTAATGTAAAATTTGAGAAGCAGTGATCCAGGGCAGGTTTTTCAAGCTGAGGTCACAGCCCATTAGGCGGTCATGAAATCAATTTAGTGGTTCTGCCACCAGCATTTAAAAAATTAAATAGAACAGAAAATATCTAAATGTACTGTATGTGTAAAAGTAAGTATTGTTTTGTGAAAGTCTTGTTTTAGTTATATTCATACTGAGTTCAGATATAAAACGTGGGTGCTGTCAAAAAAAGTTTGAAAGCCTCTAATTAAGGGCACTATTTCTCAAAATGCTGTCTACAGTGGAATCCCCAAAAGTATTTAAAAGTTAGGCCCATGCTGAGGAAGGAAAAGGAACTTGTATTTTAAACAAGTACTGCCAGGGAATTCTGATTGTGATGCATGCTAAATGTGAGAACCACTAGTCTGGCAGTGATTCTCAGATGTTGGCATGCACTTCAATCACCTGCAGGGCTTGTTAAAGCACTGGTTTCTGGGCCTCACCCCCAGAGTTTCTAATTTGATAAACCTGGGATGTGGCCCAAGAATTTCAGTAACAAATTCCCAGGTGATACGGATGCTGCTGGTCTAGCAACCACTGGTCCAGGAACATCCAATCACAATTGTGAAAGGCTTAGAATCAAGATATTTGTTTCCAGCTGAATTACTTCTCTAATTTATGGCGAAACCCATCAATTCAACAAACACTACCATTAATTTGTGTATATCTCGTCCTAGTATCATCACATAGCAAAAGGACCTTTCTTAATTATTTCAAGGGTGACCCCTATTAAATACTTACAGCTTTTTACGAGTTTCTAAGAATCATGGTTCTATCCAGCCAAAGGATATACACCTTTTGTCAGTTTCTACTTTATCTGGAGTTTACCTTCTACAGCCATCAAATTTTCAGTCAGGAATGTAATTAGAGTTCATAACTTGTAAATTTTTAAATTCACAGATAGTTTTAGATCAGTAGCACTCAATGTGTGGTCCTTGGATAGGCAACTTCTCTCTCACCTAAGTGCTCATCAGAAATTCAAATTTTCCTATACCGCCCAGACCTACAGGATCAGAATCTCAGGGGTGAAGACTACTAATTTTCTCTACGAAGCTCTCCAGGTGGTTCTTATGCATCATAAAATGTGAGGAGATCACTAGATCGCTTGCAGTTGCTAGAGGCCCCTGTTGAACTGCAATATCTCTGTGTCACCCCACTTAGATTCAAGTACTACTGGAGGACTCAGCAGCAATATCAACTTTGGGGGTGTGGCCTCAGATTTTCTGACACCATGGCCAACACAGGTTATGCAGCCTTCAACTGTTCGTCAAAACTTTCCCATGTTTATTGGAAACGTTCATATAAATGCACTTTAAGAGGTTACCAAAGCAAGTTACACATCTGCATATTTTTATCTCCTGAAGCCTATGACCAGAAATTCTCTTTCTTTTTTCATGATTCAGTAATATTTTTTAAAACTTCCATATATAGATGAAAGTTAAGTACCATGAAGATATGTTAAACCAAAGGTTATGGGTGTTGAATTTTAAAATAGAAAAAAAAACTTTAAAATTCGGAGGTAGAATAGAGACTTACATTGGATGCATGTAGGCTGCTCAAAGCATATGAAAATGTATATCATGGGCCAAAACCTGTCCTGAGCAGCTCCAACCAACTCCTAATGAAGTCAGCTCGTTCCAGTTGGTGCAATATAAAGGAGTTGGTGTTGCCAGAGAATCTTCATGTTGTAAAAATTCCCGGAAAGCCCTGGCTGGGTAGTTCAGTTGGTTAGAGCATCATTCCCATATGAGGAGTTACATCCCCTGTCAGGGCACATTCAAGAATCAACCAATGAATGCATAAATAAGTGGAACAAAAGAATCAATGTTTCTCTCTCCCTATCTCTCTCTCTCTCTCAAACCAATAAATAAATAATTTTTTTCCAGTTCCTGGGAAATCATTTAGAGAACTTCCCTATCGCGTTATTAGCATAATAACCCCCCATAGAGGCTGAAGCTGCTATTTCAGCTCAGCACACCTGAGCTGACATTGTTAGCTGAACAGGGACAGATGCCCAAGGTAACCCGGATATATTGTGCATGTGTGTTTACCACTTTTGAGTACAAAAGGAGAACAAACTGTTTTTTTAAAACCTGTAACTCTTTTAACTCTTTTTTATTTTATTTTAAAGAGGAGAAAATTAGCCTTAGCAATATTTTTCCTTGTAATTAGTTATTATAATATATATTGATGGGTTTTGCTTTCTGCTTCACATTTGTACCCAACTAGAGGGTTGCAACCCTTAACTTTGTGCAGTGTACACTGAGCTGCTGCAGATTGCTTTCTCTTTGCAGCTACCTGCCAGTGTATTATATCACCATTAGAGATTTGTCTATTACTGATGACAGATACACTGCAAAAGGCCCAGAGTATTTGCAAAAACACAGAGGTTTGGTTTTTTAAAAATTGATTTTTAGAGAGAGAGGAGGGGGAAGAGAGAGAGATCAATTTATGCATTCATTGGTTGCTCTTGTATGTGCCCTGACCCCACAACCTTGGTGTATTGGGACAACGCTCTAACCAACTGAGCTACCCGGCCAGGGCAGCACAGACATTTTAAAAGTACTATAAAGCCCCTCTGAACCAGACAGTGCTGGCTATGTAACCTGTAGCTGTAAATTAGGACAGTGGATGATGTAATGGCTAAGAGCATGGATTTTGGAGTCAGGCAAGTCCAGGTGTGTGACCTTAAAGCAAGTCACGTAAATTCCCTGAGCTTCATCTTTCTCGACTGGAAAATGGGGACACTAGTAAGTAGAGCTGTTAAAAGGATTAAATGAGATAACGTGTGTAAAGCACTAACAGTGCCTGGCATAAAATAAGTCCTCAGTAATTGTTAGTTGTTATTACTATTAGTAATAATGTTATTCTTTCTCAGGCCACAATGGTTTATTCACGGAGAGTACTGAATGGTTATATATCTCAAAAATTTAAATCCATCTGCCCCCAGATCTGGAATTACTTCATTCTCTTTGTGTTGATTCCCCTTCTGTTTTAATTGTGTTTTTCTTCTTGTGAACAAACTCATGCTTCATAATATTTACAATGATATGGTAGTACCAATATCCAATTCCTGGTTACAGGAAACCTTGTGCTATGGATAGTGCTTGCTCTGTGGCAACCTATTAGCTTTGAAATCTGTCCCTAGCAGGAGGATTGTCTTTATTTCCTCCTGCTGTTTTTCTACTGATGTTGATTTTAATTCAAAATATTTCTCTTCTGTCTTTTGGTGGCTGCACTACTGCATCAGAAATTAGTGCAGTGCATCTGTGGGTGAAGTGAGCCTGCCCGCATTTGTTCTTCGCTTTAAATATGTGTCATTTATGATAGCGCCCAGCTTCCCAGGAGGGATCCAGCAGCCCTTAGTCTCCAAGTTGACCACTGAAGTGGGTTTTTGATCAGCTGCTGCTCTGCAACTTGGAGCTTAAAAATGGGGAAAATGGCATGAACCGTCCACAGCAAAGTGTCTTCTTACCCTTACGTGTCTAGGATTCTGCCTCCATCTACACAGTAACCGGATTTGGGAATTGGATAAGCTGGAGTCCAGTTGGGATATGGTGTATTAGAAGTAACAGAACTTCACAAAATATTCCAAAGACATCTCAAGGGTCCTAAAATAATTCCTTATTAAAGTTGATAGTACCTATGAATCTTTTTTTCCTGTAGAACCTAATGAATTATAGGCATTTACACCCTTTCATTAACTACATGAAAGGTTTGGAAATTGGGCTGTGGCAGGTGGATAGCAAGCTTTGAAAGCACAATGGGCCAGGAGTGCTGATGTTTGCCTAACGCAACAACTCAAGCTTCAACGCAATTTTTTACAAAATAAATCAAACAGAGAAAAGATGGATGTGTATTTCTTTTTTTAATTGAACTTTGCTTGAGAACCTCAGGATGACTAATTTATATGTGCTACCTTATTACTACTGTAACACTTGAATGAACACATGAATTCTATTTCTGTGTCCTTAGCACTAGCACAGTACTTAGTCCTATTAAATGCTTGTTTGGTGAATGAGTGACTGGATGAACAAATACACGAGAAAGAGAGTAGGAGAGAAAGGAAGAAAAAAGAATGAGAGGAAGGAAGAAGGATGAGTGGATGTGGGATCATTTTTTATTCCTCTTTTAGAGACGAATAAATGAGAGTTAAAGCTATTCACTAGTGATGGTCAGACTGGCAATAAAATGAACACACCTAGTGTTCTAGACTAAAAATACCCACATTTTCCCTCCTCTAGTGGGTGTCTTATTCTAGCTGCACATTCAAATGACCTACAGTACTTTTTAAAGAACACTAATGCCCAGTTTTTCACTCTCCACCCCCATCAGTATTTTTTAGAAGGTTATTCTAATGTGTAGCCAAAGTTGATCATTATTGTGTTAGGGAATTATAATTGCTATGTCCCTCCAGGGTTTTCTTGTTGTTTGTTTTGTTTTTAAAAGAGAAGCATATGCCCTGGCCAGTGTGGCTCAGTTGGCTAGAGTGTTTTCCTGTGCCCCGAAAGGCTGCAGGTTCGATTCCCGGTCAGGGCACATACCTGGGTTGCGAGTTCGATCCCTGGCCAGAGCTCATACAGGAGACAGCCGATCAATGTTTCTTTCGCACACCTCTCTCTCTCTGTCTCTCTGTCTCTAAAATCAATAAGCATGTCCTTGGGTAACGATTAAAAAAAAAAAGACAGACACATAAATATACATTTGCCGAAAATTGCATTTGTCCTCCTGCCAAAGCTTTTTAAATTCAGTGTTAGGTCTTTGCTATACCAAAGATAATGTCTTAGTCTGTTGGGTCTGCTATAATAGAACCATAGACTGGGTGGCTTAGAAAACAAGAACTTCTTTCTCATAGATCTGCAGGCTGGGTGCTCCAAGATCAAAGCACTGGAAAGTTTGGTGCCTGGGGAGAGCTGCTTCAGGGTTCATTGACGGCTCTTTTCCTTGTGTCCTCACATGGCAGAGGGGCCCAGGGAGCTCCCTGGGGTCTCTTTTCTAAGAACACTACTCCCTCATGACCTACTTACCTTCCAAACGCCCCACCTTGAAATACCATCACAGTGAAGATTAGGTTTCAACATATGAATTTCGGGGGACACAAATGTTTAGTCTCCAAGACGTATAACAAGAATATCTTGTTTTGATTCAGGTACCCTAACCTACAGGCCTGCAAAGGGAATTTTGTTTATTGCTTATCAGAGTCGACTGTAAAAAGACTTTTTGCTTGAAATGAAATATGTATCTCAAGATAGGTTTTCCCAGTGTCACTGTAAGCAGGTTAGGCAACACTGAGGTTAAAGCTTCAGGATACTACGGAACACCTGGGGTGTGTCTAGGTAACGTAATTTCCCATTAATATCAAGGCACAAAAGCCAGAGCTCTTCTCACTAGCTCGTAAATCTCATGACTCATCTCAGCTTAGTTTCTTTCAAGAATAGGATCTTACTATGGTGTTTACAGACAAGTAAAAAAATTATTATATGAAAGCCAAGTTGCATTTTCTTTTATATCAACTACTACAATAAAATTTCCAACCAGAGGCCAATTTTAGACTCATTGTTTAGAGTTGTTGCTGATGTCTGAAAATGTACGATCCACGAGGGCAGGGATATTTTGTTTGTTCTTTATTTCCTGCTCGACCCTGTAAGATATAGACTAATAAGCACATAGTAGATACTTGAATATTTACTGGATGAATAAATATTGTGGTTTAGACATTGAATGGTGCTTTCCAATTCCCAAACACTTAAAAACTCTGTGGGAACTCCTTTAAGAATTCTATTACTATTATTATGAGAATCTAGAATGAAAATTATAATGGATATCTGTGATTTTAGTTTCTTCAGCATCACTTCCTCTTCCCATCTTCTAATGGTGAAAATCCTCTTTCCTATTGGGCCCAAATCAATGTAGACTCCCCCTCTTCCCTGACCATAGACAGTATAATGTGACCGACACCTGTCCCATCGGAAAATGACTTCGCTATCCACTCCCATGCACTCCCCTCTGCACTTTGGTTCCTAACAGGGGTCAAGACAATCAGTCTGCCCTATGAATTTTCTGCTGGAGCTACCAGGTGCGGAGGAGAGATTGTTCCGTGATGTGACCGCCGTCTAGCCTGTGAGTTGGACCCGGGTTAGAACGGAGATTGCTTAGTGCAAATGCCTGTGAGAGATTGATCGTCACTGATGTTTATTCTGACACAAATCAGCACCCTTCCCCTGCCTCCTGCTATGTGCTGGTTCCTTGACCAGTCCTGACTTGGTCAAGCATGTAAAGTAACTTCCAAACCTGGTAGCATTCACTTACTAGTGAATATTCCCCTGCTTTTTTACCCCATATAATTCTCTGGTGACAGTCAAGTGGCACAGAGGATATCCGCTTCCTCGTGTAGTTGCCCAAGAAATGCCTTTACGTAAGTTTTCATTAATAAATTCTGCTAATTGCCAGTCTGGAATAGCCTGTTTCTTTCTTTGGTCTTTCATGGGCCTGCATGTACTAACAATAGGAAAAATTATCTCTATCTGATGGAGTTAATTATGGATAGTTTGGAGCCTGGAACCAGCAACAGTGAACCTGTATGTAGTAGTAAGCCAATTAGGGCCAAGAAGAATTAAAAGATGAAGAGAGTAAGAGAGAGAACCTATGTTCTCATCATCAAACAACTCATATACACTATTTTTTTAAAAAATTATGTTTTTATTGATTTTTTAGAGAGAGAGAAGGAAAGGAGAGGGAGAGAGAGAAACATCCATCAGCTGCCTCCTGCACCACCCCCCACTGGGGATCGACGCCCCCCTCACTGGGGACTGTGCCCTGACCAGGAACTGAACCATCGACCTCTTGGCGCATAGGATGACTTTCAACCAACTGAGCCACACCAGCCTAGACGACACTGTTTTTTAAAATAGAAATATCCTTCTAAGATTTTTTTCTGATTATGAAAGTAATAAACACTCGTAAGAAATGCAGAAAATACAAAAAGTATGAAGAAAATTGAAGTTATATTGAGTTCAACACCTGCAAACTATATTTTATAATGTCTTCCCATGTATATATACAAGTACTGTTTCTTTCCTTATCTTAAACAAAAGTGAGATCATACTTTTTGTAACCTCCTTTTATCAATTTATGTATCATAGATATTTCCCCATCTCAATACACAGATTTCCTTCGTTATTTTTAATGACTATATAATATTCCTGTGTAAGTTAATTACAGTTTGCTTAACCACCCCTGTTGTTGCAGATAGCTCTTAAAAGCTTTTGATTAGTTTCTGAAAAAGCATTAAATCTTGCATTGACTGGTTCCTTATCACTTTCTCCTCAGAATTCCTTTATTCTAAGTTTTCCCAGCACAATTCAAATAGTTGCAGGTTATTGGTTGGAGTGGGGAAGGAGGAAGCAGACTTTTTGGAACTCTTGAAAGCATAGAAAGTAGTGCGTTTTTAACCATGAGAACTTTTTTCAAGTTTTAGGCTTATTAAGTCATAGAGATAAAGACTAAGCATCACGTCCTTAGTATTTAGTGAATCTCTTGGCTGATATACTGATTCATTAAAAAAGAGTGTTTACATGAATGCCTGTGGGATAATATTTCGGTGCTGACTGTACCATGCCCTGATGACTACCAAATCTCTGATTACAAAGGCGTGGCTTATTCAATGCCATGAGTAAAGCCGGTTCCACAGCCTACACCATTTATGCTTTATTAAGATAACAAAGCAAGGCTCAGCAACCAGAAATCATGTAATTACAGACACCTAGAAAATGTATAAGTATTCAGGGGAAAGAAACATGAATAATGTCATTGTTTATCCACAAACTTTTAGATTGCTTCTGTAACTTGGCTATTGTGAATAATGCTGAAATGAACATGGGAGTGTACTTTTCATTTTTGTTAAGTACCAAGAAATATTTACCGTAATTAGGTTATAAAAGCTCTCAATTTCTCTATGGTTTCTAAGAAACTTATCAGTTTGAAGAACAAATAAACTTGAAAAAGAAACACTTCTCTTAACTTCTAGAGGCTCTAAGTGTACTTAGGCAAATTAATGTATGTGGAAAATAACTTGAATTAGGACAATGAATACAAGTAACTCTGTTGTTAAATTCTTCACAATGTTTAGGCTTAAGTTTCAGGATCATTGTGAAAGGTGTTTTGCAAGATATATAATATGCTCAAAGGCATGTAAATTTATATCTTTAGTCACATTGAGTTTCATATTCTTTGTATTTATTTGCTTCAAAGAGCAATATTTCTTCTTTCAAATCATAAAATAGCTTTCCAGGGAGAACTTTTCATAGATGTTTTGTCACCTGTATGTCTTAAAAAATATTTTTCCATTAGACTTCTGAAAGATAGAAATGCTTCAGATAATACTATAGAATTCAACAACATGAGTTAACTTTGTAGACTTCTTTCTTTATGGTTAACCTAAGTAATATTTGTTAATATAATTAATAACATTAGGGAAATAGCTATTGTTCTATCAAAAAAAAAGAACTGTTGTTAATATCTAAGTCTTTGTAATAAATACAATGATTCTGAAACTTGATCTGGGAGAATAAGAATACAAGTAATAGAAGAGACAACTTTTTTTTTTAATTTTTATTTTTCAATTACAGTTGGTATGCATTATTATATTAGTTTCAAGTGTACAACCCAGTGGTCAGATATTATGTAACTTACTAAACGATTATCCAATAAATCTAGTACCCGTCTGACACCATATAGTTGTTACAATATTATTGACTATATTCCCTATGCTGTGTTTTACATCCCCATGTCTACTTTGTAAGTTCCAATTTGTATTTCTTCATCCCTTCACCTTTTTCTTCCATCTCCACCCCTGTCCCCTCTGGCATCCATCAGCCTGATCTCTGTATCTATGAGTCTGTTTCTATTTTCCTTATTTTGTTTTTTAGCTTTCAGATACAAGTGAAAGCATCTGGCATTTGTCTTTCTCTGTCTGACTTATTTCACTCAGCACAATAACCTCCAGGCCCATCAGTGTTGTTGCAGAGGACAAGATTTCATTCCTTGTTATGACTGAGTCATATATGCCATTGTGTATATGCACCACTTCTTTTCTATCCATTCATCTACTGATGGACACTTATGTTGCTTCCATATCTTGGCTACTTATAAATAATGCTGCAGTAAACATAAGGATGCATATATCTTTTCAATTTAGTGTTATGGGTTTCTTTGGATAAACACCCAGAAGTGGAACTGCTGGTTCCTTCTTTGTCTCTTATATAGCCTTTGTTTTAAAATCTATTTTTTCTGGCATAAGTATTGCTACCCCAGCTGTTTGTTTGTTTGTTTGTTTATTTCCATTTTCATGAATATGTTTTTATATCCCTTTACTTTCAGTCTGTGTGTCTCTTTCGATCTGAGTTGAGTCTCTTGTAGGTAGCATATGCAAGGATCTTGTTTATTATCCATTCAGCCTCCATATGTCTTTTTGTTTCCCATTGAATTTATTGAGGTGACATTGGTTAATAAAATTATATAGGTTTCAGATACACAATTCTATAACATATCATCTCTCTTTTGTATTTTGTGTTCACTACCCCAAGTCAAGTCTCCTTCCATCACCATTTATCTCCCCTTTACTCTCTCCTACTTCCCCTCACCCATATGTTTTTTGATTGGAGCATTTCACCCATTTGCATTTAAAGTAATTGTTGATAGATATGCATTTATTGCCATTTTACTATTCATGTTTTTTATCTTTTTTTCTCTCTTCTTCTTCTTGAAGAAGTCCCTTTAACATTTCTTGTAATGCTTGTTTGGTGGTGATGAGCTCTCTTAGCTTTTTCTTGTCTGGGAAACTCTTTATCTGTCCTTCAATTCTCATTGAGAGCTTTGCTATCATTTAGGGTAGAGTAATCTTGGTTGCAGGCCCTTGTTTTTCTCAACATTTTGACTATTTCTTGCCAATCCCTAATGGCCAGCAAAGGTTCTATTGAGAAATCACCTGACAGCCTTATAGGAGCTCCCTGGTCGGGAACTAAAAGCTTTTCTCTTGCTGCTTTTAAGATTCTATGTTTGCTTTTAAACTTTCGCAGTTTCATTATGATGTGTCTTGGTGTGAGCTTCTTTGGGTTCATCTTATTTGGGACTCCGAGCTTCCTAGACTTGTATGTTTATTTCCCTCACTAGGTTAAGGAACTTTTCTGCCATTATTTTTTCACATAGGTTTTCAGTTTCTTGCTCTCTCTCCCTCTTCTGGAACCCCAATGATGCGAATGTTAGTACACTTGACAGTGTCCTAGGGGCTCCTTACACTATCCTCATTTTTTGGAATCTTTTTCCTTTTTGCTGTTCTGATTGGGTGTCTCCTACTTCCTTATCTTCCAAATCTCTGATTTGATTCTCTGCTTCACCTACTCCGCTTTTGACTCCCTGTAATATATTCTTCATTTCAGTTAATGTATTCTTCATTGCTGACTTACTCTTTTTTGTGTTTTCTGTTCCATTTCTATGTTTCCTATCTCTTTGTTGAAATTCTCACTAAGTTTCTCTACTCTCCTCCTAAGTTCATTGAGCATCCTCATGACCCATGTTTTGAACCCTGCATCTGGTAAATTGCTTGTTTCCATTTTGCTGGTTTCTTTTTCTAGTGTTTTGTTCTGTTGTTTCATTTGGGACTAGATTCTTCGTCTCCTCCTCACCACTGCCTCCCCATGTTTGTTTCTATGTATCAGGTAGAGCTGCTATGTCTCCTGGGCTTGGTTATGTGGCCTTATGCAGTAGGAGTCCTCTAGGGTCCCATGGCACAGCCTCCTGGGCCACTCAAGCTGGGCACCCCAGGGGTACCCCCCACACCTTCCACGGGGGCTGTGTACATCCTCCGGTTGTATTTGACCCTTGATCGCTGTTGGCATCTTAATGGGAGTGATTTACTCCCAGGCTGGTTGGCTGTGAGGACTGTCTGTGACCACCATGAAAGATGAAACCAGCATGAGCTACAGAGTGGTCTGCAAATGGCTGCTACTTGTGCTGGCCCAGGAGAGGTCAAGCTGTGAACCAAGGCTGGCTGCTGCTACTGCTGGGCCTGAGGCCATTTAGCGAGAGGTACGAGGCACACCAAAGCCAGATGCTGTTTGATTGAGAGGTTATAGGAAAGTTCAGAACATGTGCCAAAAGAGACCATTGGAAAAGCCACTGGAAATGGCTTGGGTGAGCCTGCAACTTGGGTGGGGTGGGGCCCCAATGTTATAGCCAGGTTGATGGAGACTCAGATATGTTGCCTGCCTGCCAGCTCTATGGGGTGCAAAGGAACAATGGCCTCTGCCAGCACTTTTGTCTGGCAGAAAGTTGCTCTTCCAGCTCTCACCCTGATGCCAGAAAATTCAGTTCTTCTCCCTATGACCCAGGTGGCTTTTGAGCTCCTGCTCCAGCAACGGAACTCGAAGTTAGTGATTTCAAGTAAGTCCATGTATGGGCCCTGTAAGAGGGATTCCTGGGACTCCAGCAGCCCTCAGTCTCACTCAGCCATAATTCCTGCTGGTTTTTACAGCCAGAAGTTATGGAGACTTCTCTTTCTGGCACTGGAACCCTGGGCTGGGGGCATGGGGTAGGACTGGGACACCTGGCTTCTCAGGAGGAACCACCACAACCAAGATAACACTCCCAATTTTTATTTGTCACATGTGGGTGTGGGACCAGCCTGTTCCACGTCTCCACCCCTCCTACTAGTTTTGATGTGACTTTTTCTGTGCATATCCTTATTATAGGACTTCTGGTCAGCTAGATTTCAGGTGGTTCTGAATGATGGTTGTTCTGTAGTTTACTTGTAATTTTGATGTGATTGTGGGAGGATTCAAGTACCACATTTACCTAGACCATCATCTTAACCAGAACCCCTGAGAATTTTTTTTAATTATGAAAAAAAAATAAACTAATTGAATATAATAATTTTTCAAAGTGACTATATTAAAACAGGGTGGCACAAGTAGAAAAATTTCTATTTCTATATATCTATATTTCTCTATCTCTATATCTCTGTCATCTATATCTATATCATCTATATCTATATACCTATATCTATATCTATATCCGAAGACATAAATAGTCTCATTACACATAGGAACTTAATGTGTGATACAGGACATTTCATAAATCAGTAGCAAAAGGAAAGACTATTTCAAAATGGTTATCAATTTAGAAAAAAAAATGTTTAGATCATCCTCTCATACTATATATCAAAATAAATTCCAGATTAATTAAAAAGTAGGTATAAATACTAAACAATGTAAATATTAGAAGAAAATAGAATAGAATAATAAGCCTCTGGGAGGTGATTATTATTTATACTTAGCATCAATTTTTTTTTAAATCAAAGGAAAAAATGAACAGATTTTTAAAAAGTAATCAAAATGAATAGGCAACGACAGAATGGGAAAATACCTGCAAAAACTACTAAATGTAAAGGATTATTATCTTTCTTTCATAAAGAGCTCATACAAATTGATAAAAGTATTCTAGGCCTCAAGGAAATGGGTAACAAATGCTATGTTAGTGAATAAGCATACAGAAAAAAAATACTCGGTTTCACTAGTAGTCAACGAAATACGAATTAAAACAATAATAAAGTATCTGTTTTCACTGAGAATATTAATAAATATTTTAGACAATCATATCAAATATGCCAGGGTACAACAAACAGGTAGGTACTTTTGTACATTACCAGTCTTGATAATCCCATAAATCATCAAAATGTTCTGGTTCTTTGGTCCAGTAATTCCACATCCCCACACCCATAAATATGTCTGGGGAAAGTAGACTAATGCTCAAACCAAATGATTCTACTAAATTTGAACTTTCACCCAGCTCTGAAAAACAATTTTGAGAAAACATAAATAAAGAAGATGAAAGCTTTGAACAAAAAGCCAGCGGGGAAAGCTGTCACCTCCTTCCACCCTAACTCTGGGACCAGCTCCAAATTCTGGGCAGCCCCTCATGTTTTTGGATTTGTACTAGAACAAATTTTTTAGCATGGAGATTTCTTTAAGGCTACAAACTTTGCTAGTTGGTCCCATTAAACAATGACCAAAAGGCAGGAGTTTTTCGTTTTTCAGTAGTGATTAGAATGGTGCAGTACTAGGAACATTCTGGAAAATACTGTCAAGTTTACTTTAAAGTGAGAGTCTGGTGTTTCTGTATTTTATTGTTTTCAATAAAGCTTCATAAATGTTTTGGAAAATAAAAACGAGTAGGGGAAAATGGGAGATGAAGAATGAATATATTCATTCAAGGAAGAGGGAAAAAAAGAACAATTTTGGAAACATTTAGAATCAGTGAAGTGGTAAGACTTGAGAAAAACGGGATCAAAGATCATCCTTGTCATTTGCAATTTTTGTTATTTTAATTGCAATTTTTATAATCAGCATACATACTTTTATTTCTGCTTCTCTTAAAAAAATAAATCACTAAATGCTGGGCTTTGTCATTGTTGTCCATCATATATATATGTATATGTGTACATATATGTCTAAATATATAAGGACACATATACACATATGTTTATATGTATTTTTTTCTCCCTAATTGTCTCACTCCTATTTTCAACAACTAATTTATATTTTTTGGAGTCCATCTTCCTTCCTTGAAAATGAAAAAACAACAACTAGACTGTACTGTTTTCGTAGCTGTCCCGCAGGAATCACTAGACAGTGTCTTTAGTATTCTTAATGTTCCTTTTTACAAGGCCTAATAACATAAGATTCTTGATACAGGAAAGTCTCACAAGTATGCAGTCACTGCTCATGGCACTGACTAGTTCCTATTTTCTGCTCATCTCCTATAATATTGATATTTAAATAGACAGTTCAAAGGTGTTAATGTCCCCTGTTAACAGCTTCTAATCTGTTGCAAGTTTAATTTTATGAAGGCATTGATTGAATGTAGATGCTAATCTCTTTTATCAGTTCCTAGTTTGGTCAATAATTAAGGTCTTTGTTTCCTTATGTGAAATTCTTTGTTTGTCTGTCACCCACCGACCACAATTTCTTCAGTCCCCAACCCTTCCTCCCCTGAACAGGCAAGACCTCCTTGTAGTATCATATGTGCATTGCATATACATACATATATTTATAAAATATAGAATGGTTCGCTCATCCCCTATTATTGCCTTCAGAGCTGGCACCACTAAATTCCTACATATAGATTTAATCAGCTCTGGAGGGGAGGGGCAGCTCTCATTTGTAGCGTTTGCCTGTTTCTATTGCAAATACTGAAACTGTGACTGATTTAAAGTTACTGACATAACATCACTGAACACAGAGTTGGGAAGAGATGCACAGTAGCATACCATTATTTCTATCACACCGATGCAATACACACAAATAACCTCAAGAGCATAAATACTAGTACGATGTAGTAAAATAATTACAAAGTGATGAGTTTTACCTTTGTTTTTAACATAATTTACCAGTCATGAGTGTATGTAATTTAATTTTAAATAATAGCTATGTTTAATAACTGGCTTGGAAGTATCCTGAAAATTTAGCGTTTGGCTCTTGCTAGCTAGTATGAGTTAGCTCTTGCACCCAATGGTTTTAACCTTGCCGCAGAAACTGGAACCAAGGCCTAGTTTAGTAACTCCAACAAGTCAGTCTCGTATCTAGAAAAACTCTGATCTCAAATACAGAGAAACTATATTCAGATTAGATTATCGGTATTCACTGAACATTCCCATGAGTCTGGCATTGTGCTAATCCATGAGGATGCAAAGAAGTTTAAGACTCTTCCTACAATCTTCCCCATGCCAATAAATAGGATGTCCATTTTTTAGTTTTTCAGACCAAAAATCTTGGAGTAATCTTTTACTCTTTCTCTCACATCTTATTTCAAGTCCATTAGCACATCCTGATGGTTCCACCTTCAAAATACATCCATATTCCAGTCACTTCTCACCCCTCTCACACCAGCCTCTCTGAGCTACCTTTGTTTAAAACCTGGATTATTGGAATAGTATCCTAAGTGGTCTTGCTTCTATCCTTGCCCTCGTATGATCTAGTCTCAAAACAATAGTCAGACTGATCTTTTTAAAAAAATTTATCTTTATTGTTGAAAGTATTATAGAAGCTCCCCCCCCCATTGATCCCCTCCACCCCGCATCTGCCCCACCCCCAGGCCTTCCCCACACTATTGCGTGTGCCCATGGGTTATGCATTTATGCATAGAAGTTCTTTGATTTAATATGGAACTGCCATTTGACCCAGTGATCCCACTTCTAGGAATATATCCTAAGAAACCTGAAACACCAATCAGAAAGAACTTATGTACCCCTTACGTTCATAGCAGTACAATTTACAATAGCTAAGATCTGGAAACAGACTGATCTTTTAAACTGTAAGTCAGTGCTTTTCCTCTGCTCAATCCTCTGACAGTTTCTCATCTCACTCAAAGTAAAAGCCAGAGTCCTCACAATGATCTTCAGGGCCCACCGTTACTGGTGTCTCTCTCCTTGTTTTTCTGACATCATCCACGACTCTTCCCCCTCCGTCACTCGGCTCCTACGGAGAGGGCCTCCACGCTTTTCCTCAAATGCGCTGGGCGGGAACCTGCCTCAGGGCCTTTGCCTTTGCTGTGTTCTCTTCTAAGGCTGCTTCCTTGATGCGTGACTCTCTCCTTCCCTCTTGTCGTGTCAAAATCTTTGCTTATGTGCCATCTTCTCAGTGAGGCCTTCTCCACCACTGTTTTCCCACCCCCAGCATTTCCCACTTATATTTTTCCATAGACTTATTTCTATTGGCAGACTATATAGTCTACTTATTTATTTATTGTCTTCCCTTTCCACCCCCACAACTAGAATGTAAGCTGCTCACGGGCAATGAACTTTGTTTTGTTCGTTGCTGAATCCCCAGCGTCTAAAATAGTGTCTGGCATATGTTTAAAGGTGTTTAATATATATTCATTGACTGACTGAATGAATGAATGAATGATCTGTCCTCAAGGAGATTATAGGTTTTCTATGTGTATCTTTTGTAACTGAAGAAACTGGATTTCCTGCCTTCGGATTCCAGTTTCCTAGTGACTAATCCCCAAGACTTGTTGCCAGGCATCTGTAGTTTTGACCCGTCTGCAAGGATCTCTGTCAGTTACTGGTCCAGCTCTACGTCCTGGGTCTTTGTGGGCTGAGATTTTTCGTACTTATGCTCCTCTATTCCTTTCACCCCGTAAACTGATCTTTCTGTTTCAGACCCATTTTTTAAAAAAAACACCCATATCTTTATTGATTTCAGAGAGAGGAAAGGAGGGGGAGAGAGAGAGATAGAAACATCAATGATGAGTCATTGATCGAGCCCGCAGCCCGGGCATGTGCCCTGACAGGGAATCAAACCCCGATCGCCTGGATCCCAGGTTGACGCTCAGCCGCTGAGCCACGCCCGGCCGAGCCAGACCCATTTTTGAATTAATATGATTTCATGTCTCAGTCTGAGAATTTTTTTCCTTCACTGCCTGAGCTTTGGCTCTGATAGTACTCTAATGTGACAAAGAGATTACATAACAAAATACATTATTGGCACAATCTTTAAAAATTAAAATGGGCATTGTAAGGATAATAATTCTTTTAGCAATTAGATAGAATATTACTTATTACCTATCAATCTTCCTACTGCCTACTTGAGATAGGTGAATATCCCTATAAAATTCTTAGGTTTGACACACACAAAATTAAACAGATTAGAAACTATCTGTCAATTATTGTTAGATTTTTAAGATCTCTCACTACCTACACAATTTTTTCAGGCGCTTTACAAAAATCCTTGAATAAGTAGGATCAACTGAGTGTTAACCTCATTTGTTAGCTGGTATTTTCTACCTAGACAACATGGCTAGAGACAGCCCTGAATTAATAAGCTATCTGCCTCAAGTTAAGATGATTAGGGATGGTAATGTGAATCAGAATAATATTTAACGGCCAGAAATCACAAATTTTGGGGAATAATTTTGTTTTCTTAAAGCCTTTTCTCCATAACCTATTTTATTTCTGCAAAGGTTCTGCAAAGAATGACAGTATAAATAGTTGTCCAAATAGAATTGATATGGCTCAAGCGCAGGGAGCACTAAGTACCTAAAAATGCCAGTAGAAATAATAAAAAGGACATTTCTCTTTAGCAACAGTCTAGAGAGGTCAGAAATCTTTTACAGCATTGGTACCTTTTCCATTACTGCATTTCTGTGATGGAATTGGGGGGTAAGAGGAGCAAATAATTTATCATGTTTTTACGGATAAAGAAACTGAGGCACCAAATGGACTTTTTAAATTTTATTTTATAAAGTCCACAATGGTACATCAATTGCAGAAATAGGACTGCAACATCCTTTCAGTTGCTAGCTTACAGGGTGGTTTTTCCAGATCATTCTGCATTGCCAATAAAATCGGGATTCCAAGTAATAATAGAAGATGGTCGGGGCAAAGTAATGGTAATGAGCTAGAGCTAGAACTGAAAATAGAGTCCAAGTCTTCTGGCTCCCTGTCCATGGATCCTGACATTAAGCTGCAGGATTAAATTACTAAATTTCATCAAAAAGGGGCAGCCTAATGCCATTAGAAACTAACTGGTATTAGTTCACTTAACTTTTCATTATAGATGAACAGAATAATTCATATCTTAGCTTACCTAAGGGGGGGAAAAATCTCAAATTGAAATTCTTTTTGGACATAGTTATTTCTTCTGTTATTTAACTATGTACTTGTGTGATGGAAAAAGGATCTTTGTTGACCAAAGCTCATTAGGAGTCAGAAAAAAAGACATTACAAGTTAAAGACAATCATCCTTTTGCTTAAAGAAGGTGTGAATCAGCAAGCTGGAGCACTCAGTTTTTCAGTGGGTTGGCTAGTCCAGTGTGTCAGTCTGAGGGGTAATGTGGTCCATTCCAAGCTCTGAGAATAGGCCAGAGAGCTAAAAATAGAAGAGAAGGGGGAGGGAGGTGTCATGTTTGCCTTATACTTAAGACATCTGTTGCTTAACCTTGTAAATTCAGACGAATGAGGCCAGTCATAATTCGGAAATCAAGAAACTTTTCACCGAATGGAAAAGATTCTAAGAAATACAATACAGTGAGATGAGTTCGCATTATATAAGCTGACACATGTTGCTCTTCTCGTGTATTTTCAGGGCATGGGCACTTTGCCCTGCTGGAAGGGCTATAAAACTCACATAGACTTCCTCAATGGTGAGACTCTCCATATAAATCAGAACTCAGAAAGGTGGTGGCCAAGTGAACAAAGATTTATTTCTTCATAATTCTTTTTTCTTTTTTAAAATAAGAAATTAACAGATGAAGAAACACCTTTGGAGTTACTCAGTTTCACTGGGTATCTCCCATGTATACAGGAGGTATATATATTATTACATCTGTCTTAAAATGAAGAAAACAACAGAAACATTTTTAACATAATATTTCTGGCTTTAATCAAACTGACATTTTTAAGGTGCCATATAGTTTTAGGTGAATCGTCTTTTTTTTTAACCTCTACAACAAACCAGAGAGGAGAATATTATTTGAGTATTATATATTTAATAGGAGAGGTTAAGTGTTTTGGCTAAGGACACCCAGATTGCATTGTAGTTTGACCTGGGTTTAGAATCTAGGTCTCCAAAAGCACTCTAATACCCTTTCCACTATGTCACTAGGGCAGTGTTGTAATTTTTACCTTTGAGACAATTTCTAGACAAACTTTAGGCTACTTGGTGGTTTTCTGAGGAATGGATGCAGGAATATTTGTTTTGATTCCCATTTTTCTCATGCATTTCTTCAGCAAATATAGACATTATATGTCAGATATGTGGGTCTTTTTGTTGCACCATGTGCCTGTTTGTTTGGGATTCATCAAGGGTACTAGAAGTCAGCTGGATGGTTGAAGGCAGAGTCCTGAAGTGAGGACTGAGTCCATTGCTATGAAAGGATTTCCTGTCCTTTCTAAAACAAGGTAGAGGACACTAGTGAATAAACTTCAGCTATTAGTACAGCCTAATATGAGATATTAGAGAGCCTTTAAAATTATAGGTAAAAAGCAATCAAGTATTATTTTCAATTTACTTATTTCTTAGGGAGTTTATAATTATTGAGCATTTGCTGACTACTACCAATTCACACGTTGTTACACTAAACATAGATTTTAACTCAACCCCAACCCAGTAGAATATTGTTTTAGTGACTTGCTGATAAACATCAAAATAATTGATGGTGAATTCCTTCAGGCCTACATCTAGAGAACATCAGGCAAAGCCTGTCTTCTCTAACCAATCACTTAATAAATATGTGAATGCTCTCCATTATATACCAAGCTCAGGGTTAGGCACTGTAGTGCCTTCTCCATAGTAAAAGCCCAATATCATTTACAATGATACAATAAGATGAGTGAAGGAAACCGAAAAAGTCAAAGGCGTGGCATTTACCCAAAAGGAGCCTACCATCGAGCACACTAAAACATACCAAGGAATTTAATGCACCAAAGAAATTATTTTAAAAACACAAAAATCTCCTTTTTATTTATTTATTTATTTTTTAAAATATATCTTTATTGATTTCAGAGAGAGGAAGGGAGAGGGAGAGGGAGATAGAAACACAGCAACAATGAGAGAGTCACTGGTTGGCTGCCTCCTGCCCGCCCCTGCTGGGGATCGAGCCCACAACCCGGGCATGTGCCCTGACCGGGAATCGAACCTCAATCTCCTGGATCCTAGGTCGATGCTCAACCGCTGAGCCACACCCGGCCAGGCTCCTTTTTATTTCTATTTTTATCATGATTCTATCCTCTATGGGCTCACTGTGATTATATTTGAGCCAGTAATCTAAGGTTTTACAGGATTTAGTCTGAGATTCTTCTCATCTCCTGAATTGTTCCTTACCATGGAGGCAACACAAAGGAATAAGTTAAGTATGTGGACTCTGGCATCAGATATCATGTATTCATATCTTGGCCTCGCTACTTACCAGCTAAGAGATCATTAGCAAGTTACTTCTCAATATCACATTTTTCTCATCTGAAAAATGAGCACAAGTATAGTATTTTCCTGAGAGATATGAGGGTTAAATAAGATGTTATAATGTAATGTTTATATAGTGCACAGCACAACCCCTTGCTAATAGCTTGCATTCAATATTATCACTAACAGTATTTCTTTCTTTCAGATTAAAAAAATATTATCAAATCTAGATTTAATTGACCTTCATATAACCTTGTCAAAGGGTCTGCTTCCATATGCCACCTGCCAGATGGCCTACTTACAAATGACAAACCTGTGTGCTTACCTGTGATAAATGAGACCATTGAAGGGTTGACATAACTGAAACATACAACTACACCAACTCTAGGGAGCAGTTTTCTGTGAAGGGTGTGGTACAGGGAGGCAAAGATAAACATGAGTCACATAGACCTCAATTTGAGTCAGCTCTGCCTACAGCGCAGTACTTAGCATCTTTGAATGATTACTTAGTTATGTGCCTTAGGGAAATTGCTTAAACTCTTAGGGCCATTATTTTTCTCATCTGTAAAGTTGGGAAAATAATATCTAATTTGTTGAATTTCTTTGTGAGGACAGTGACCACACAGTAAGTTCACCGAGGGCTACAACCATGCAGGGTAAATGTTACTTTTCTTCTCCCTTTCTGTAGCTATCTTGGGAAAGAGTAGCAGCAACAGCAGGGGTGGTGGCCAGGGCAGCCCCTCAGAAACATTATGATGGATGTGATTTATCAAGCCATTCACAAATGGTTGTTCAGTGTACAAGGGGGCCAGTGGGGATGGAAATCCAATCTGTGCTCCCTTCTCCAAGATGGGCAGAACGGGCCTCTTTATCTAACGTGTACACAGGCGCTCCATTCCCCACTTTGCTTCTGTACCATTTCTTGACTTTTGGTTCCTTCCCACCTTCCCCAGGTATTCTGACTTTATATGGCCATGACCCATCATGGAGTTCCCACTATAGCCTACCTCATACCTCTCAGGTCATCCTGTACCATTTATCCTGCCATGAAAATCCTAATCTGTCCAGAGGCCCACTCCTTTAGGACTCTTTTAAGAGATGCGTGCAATTTGCATAAACTAATTCCAGCTTAGGAATCGATAAGACTTTCCTTTACTTGTACTGTCCATTGGCATTTTAACAAAGGTTTTCGGCATTTCAACCCAAAGAAGCAAACAATATGAGGGTCTGAGGCATCAAGGCAAAGGCGGTGTAGAGAAGCAGTTTGCAAACAGAGGGAACTTTTCAGCATAGCACGTAGTAGCTGCCCACTCTGTTAATGTATGAAACTGGAAGGGGCATCAATACAGACCAGGAAGTAGGAGCTGTGTGCACTGAACCAACAACCCTGCCTGCCCCACATCAGCCCGTCCATCAAAAGAGTCAACAGAAACTTTGAACCCTATACCAACACCCACCTCTGAAAGAAGAGAATGTGGCAGGAGCAGATTTTATGGTACTATATGAAAAGAAAACTGCCTTGAAAATTAGAAAACTTGAATTATAGTTCTGCCTCCGCCACTAAATAGCTTTGTGGCTTGGGTAAGTCAGTTCCATGCTTAGGCCTCAATGAAGTTACTGTGGACGGAGAGACTGAATTAGAGAACCTGTGAAGTCTTTTTCAGGCCTAACCTTCTGTGTTGCTTTTTCTCATTGCAGACTGAATTGCCTGGGGGGAAAAAAGCAATGCTGAATTGTAGCTTAAAGAGTTTTATATTGAACTGCCTATCAAGAGTGCTGGGGAAGAAAATAAAAAAGAGTGCTGGCTTCCAGAGAGGCAGATTATGGTGGTTAAGAGAATAGGGACTGGAGTCTTCATTCCTGGGTTTGGGTACTGAATTTGGACAAATTACTTCGTCTGTGAAAGAGAAATACTAATACCCATGTCATAATGTTAGTGAGAGGGTTCAATGAGCCCTTGGCACAGTGGCTGATACCCTAGTAAGTCTTCGGTACTTGGTGATGGCATTATCCATCCTTCCTCTGCTACTACATTAATTCTTAATTGGCTAGTCATTCACCTCTCTGGGTCTCCTTAAGTTTTGTTTCCTCCCCCCCCCCCCCCCCAGACTAGGACTAGATTATTTCCAAGGTGCTTTCTATTTCCATCTTTCAATCTCCTTTTTAATTCTCACCTGAGGATATGTTTGTTTGTTTGTTTTTGATGTTAGAGAGAGGAAGGATGAGACAGAGAGAGAGAGAGAGGGAGGGAGGGAGGGAGGGAGGGAGGGAGGGAGGGAGGGAGGGAGGGAGGGAGGGAGGGAGGGAGGGAGAGATCAGTTGTCTCCTGTACACGCCCTGCCTGGGAATTGAATCTGCAACCTAGGTATGTGCCCCGACCAGGAGTCCTTCTGGTGCATGAGACGACGCTCCAACCAAATGAGCCACCCGACCGGGGCTCAATCTTTATCTTTTTTATGTTAGTATGTTTGTTTTAGAAATTTGACCAGTTTTGAATTTAGTAGCTCAATTATCCCTCCAATGTGCACAGAGTAGTTTCAAAGAAAGACCTACTCCCATAGTGTGTAGGAGGATCACTGCTGGCTACAAGAGTAAGAGTTGCACAATTTTAATTTCCAAACCCTTGTTGCTTTATCTCCATTCCCAGTAACAGGAACCTACATCTTTAGATATCTGGGTCCCAGGCCACAGGACAGCCCTGGAAGCCATCATTATTGCCATATTGGTAAAGTGCAGCAGCCACTTGGGCCTCCAAGGCATTTGTCTCAGTAGGCAATTAATCACATTCACCCATAGGTGACAATTTAATTAAATGCGAATATACTGCATGCCATGGATTACTAGCATCATGTTTCTTATTTGCAAGAAGCTCAGTACTGCATTCAAGCCCAAAAACTTCATCACAACAATCCTTACATCCCATATTTGAGGCTTTGTTTCCTAGATCACTCCTGGTACCAATTCTGTATCAGTCAGAAGACAAAAACAATACTAGACACTTGAACAGAGATAATTTAGTATAAATAAGTGTAAACTAGGTATAAAGATGATAACTAAGCCTGGCCGGCGTGGTTCAGCGGTTGAGCATCAACCTATGATCCAGGAGATTGAGGTTGGATTCCCGGTCAGGGCACATGCCCAGGGTTCAGGCTGGATCCCCGGCGGGGGGCATGCAGGAGGCAGCTGATCAATGACTCTCTCATCATTGATGTTTCTATCTCCCTCTCTCCCTCTCCCTTCCTCTCTCTGAAATCAATAAAGACATATTAAAAAAAAAAAAAAAAAAAAAAAGATGGTAACTAAGTAACTGCAAGGGTAGGAAAAAACCTGAATGAATCACAAGGTAGCAGTTGCAGGAAGCTGCTACAATCTGTGGGACTGAGAAAACAAAGGAATTTTTAAAACTTATAGACAGGGCCCTTATTAACATTTCTTTACATTAAATTGTCTCTTTTCAAGTAATTGGTGTGATTTCTGTCTCCTGACTGCACTATGACTGATGCAGTGGTTGTACCAATTTATACTCCCACCAGCAACATATGAGGGTTGATTGCTTCCACATCCTTGCCAAAATTTGGTATTTTTCAATCCTTTTCATTTTAACTATTTGATAAGCTTAAAGTGCTTTTATTGCATTGTGGTTTTTAATTTACATTTTCTTCATGGGGAATGAAGTCAAGCACCTTTCCATTTGTTTACTTTTTTTTTTTTAATTAAATTTATTGGGGTGACATTGGTTGATAAAATTATATAGGTTTCAAGCGTACAAGTCTATGATACATCATCTGTATATTGCATTGTGTGCCCACCACCCAAAGTAAAATCTTCTACCACCATATAGTTGACTGGTTATTTTGATCTCCTCTTTTGTGAGTTATCTGCTCAAGTCTTTTGCCCATTTTTCTATTGGGTTGCTGCCTTTTTCTTATTGGTTTGTGAGAGTCCTTTGTATGTTTTTTGGACATAAGTTCAAAACATACAGCTCTGTCAATATGCCCAAGCTGCCTTACTAGTTCAGACGTGCTTCCTTTGATCAAATGGCCCTAGGGACTCAGTTACTATGTTGTTCTTATTGTAGTACCTCAACAGATGTAAGAGTTGTGGAGGTATTATAACTTTCTCTACTGTGAGAAGACAGGAATATGTATTTTATTCATGCATTTATTCATTCATTTTACAAATTTCTTCGAACACATACTTATTAAGCATTAATTATGTGCAAGGAACTATGCCATCTATATAAGTATTTGTATGTAATACTTCTTTCTGAAGTATTAGAACTCAGCTTGAGAACTTTACCCATATTGTCACTGTAATAAAATAATAACCTTGCAGTAGATTAAAAAAAATCTTTAGGAACCCAGAATATTTTTGAAAAACTAATAACTCATACCCACTGAGGCCTGTGAATATCAGTTATCTGAAAAACTCTTGTGCAAATGTTAAAAATGCCTTCTAGATTTGATTAAGACTCATGTTTTTATTCATTCATTCATTTATTCAAGTCAAATACTAGTTAAGCTCATATTGTGGAAGCCCATTAAATGTAAACTAACTTCTTAGATCTTTCTTCCGCAGGCTCATCCTGGGTGGTATCATCCATTCCTACGACTTCAGTTACCAACTGTCTACATGCTGATGGCCCCCACATCTATTTCTAGAACCCAGAAGTCCTTCATGAACCTCAGGCTCAAATAACCAATTGTCTGATGAATATTGTTGCTTGGATGTCTCAAGGCACCCGACACACAACATTTACAAAACTGAACTCATTTTTCCCCAACAAATGTTTTCTTCCTGTTTCCATTTTCAGTGTATAACAGCAGCATCCACCCAGCTACCCAAGTGAGACACCTAGAAACCTCCCTTGATACCTTACTCTCCTCCATTCACACCCCCTAATATCTAAGCATTTACCAATACCTTTTGATTCAGCTTGTATGCAATCTCTCTTACATTAGTCTACTTTTTCACATGGCCAATACTACAAACCATACCACTGGTGTTTCTTGCCTAGATCTCCACTTTTTCACATGGCCAATACTACAAACCATACCACTGGTGTTTCTTGCCTAGATCTCCTAATTTGTTTCCCGGCCTTTAATCTTGTTAGTCTCCACTCTGTTTTCTAATCTCTCCCTTTTCTAAAATCCTTCAAGACTCACCTTTGCTCTTTGGTTAAAATCTAATTTCCTTAACATGGTTTATAAGATTTTCGATGGCCTGCTCCTTTTGACTGTCTGGTATCACATCTCACTACTCTCCCTCTGGGCTTTACTCCTACTAAATCTTACATGTCTCCCCAAATATTATTTCCCCTGGGATACCTTCCCAGGTCCTCAGAATTGGATTAGATGCCCTCCTACAATACTCTTCCACGTCCCTTATCTCTCTTCATTGTATGGTAAGCTCAGTGAGACCAGAGGTTTTACTTTGTTGTCTATGGTAACTCAACAAACAAATCACATTATTTATTGAAATAATGAATTAATTTCTTGGAACTCAGTGATAATCATTACTACAGTTATTATATTTAAGAAATAGTTCATATCCTTTAATATAAGGAGATATCTGGGTACAATGTAGTTATTACAATGAAAACACTTTGAATCTGTGTAAGCCAAAGTTTGTCTTATTTATTCAGATGCTTTTAGTAAGCTATTGTTTGTTACCAGCATGTGTTAAAAATTTATATGCCAAGATGGAACAAAGATTAAGAATTATGATCCTAGAGGATGCATTCCAGAAATTACTAACTAGGGTTTTACTTTTCAAAATTGGCCTGCTTACTATTAACCTGTATGTAAAATTTAATTTAATAAGCTTCATTCACCCTGGCCAGTTTGGCTCAGTGGTTAGCGTGTCGGCCTGTGGACTGAAGTGTCCCGGGTTTGGTTCCTGCCAAAGGTACATACCTCGGTTTTAGGCTCTACCCCGGGTTGGGGCTCGTGTAGGAGGCAACCAATCGATCTCTCTCTCTCTCTCTCTCTCTCTCTCTCCTTTCCACTCTCTCTGAAAAGCAATGGAAAAAATATCCTCAGGTGAGGGTTAAAAAAAAAAAAGATTCATTCAATTCCCAGGAGTATTTCTAGGAGAAGGACCCATGTTGGCAATCAGGAAGTTATTGTCTATGTTTATATTTTTTTTACCCTCCCAAACACAAAATTGATAAGAAAGCAGCAAAGGCAGATTTTAAAAGAACCATTAAATCTTTATAATCTTTCTCAAATCCTCTTAAGTGAGCTCTACATTATGGGAATTAATAATAATGGCATTTGTAAATTAACTCAGGATTCTGAGTTAGGACCATTCATATGCTATCCTGGTTTATAATTTAGTGATAGTAAATGAAATTTTCCTCTTCTTGATAATAATCATGTTTTGGTTGGATAGTAGGTCTAATTGCTGCAGGGCCCTAAAGTGGTAGCATGTATAAATATCTATATCCATGAGTTATTTCCTCTGATGCTGGATAAACCAATGGGCCCTGTTTCAATCTAATATGTACATTTTAGCAAAGTATGGCATGTAGAAAGAAACACAATGTCTTCTTATAATTCTCTGAGACTAAAGTTTTGTTTATACTCTAGGCAATGATAGAGTTTGAAACTATTTAAATAGAATTGTACCCTATTACACTTTGACAGCAAAAACCTATGTTTTTTTCATGTATTCTTAGTAATGTTGTTGGGTGGGGTGGTTATTACATTAGTAGCATGTTTTAAATTTTTGCTATGTTGATGCTCCAAGATAATTCAAGAGAGCTTTCAGTAATTCTTTTGAATGATATATAAATGTTGGACTGCAAAGTTATGGGAAGAATTGATCCAATCTGAAGGTTAGGATAAATGAGCATTTTAGAAAAAGAAAAACATTATGCATAAAATGTGAATTTTGGAAAAATTCCTTCTAGCGTATATTGCTTGGCACATAATAGGCATTTAATATATATATTTTTTCTTGACTGACTGAATAAATAAATAAATTATACTCATCTGGGTTGTATCCCCTACTCTTACCCCAACTCTCAATTAATATTATTTTCTGAGTCTCCACTCAAATTTTAGATAATTTTTCCCCCAAGTTTTGGCATTCTTAATTGTCTAATTAAGAATGATTTGTTTGGGGTGCTGGACACACAATATAATATACAGATGATGTATCGTAGAACTGTACCCCTGAAACCTATATAATTTTATGAACCAATCCCACCCCAATAAACTCAATTAAAAGAATGATTTGTTAATAATTACTACCTCTTTGGATAATTTCCTTCCCCTTTCACGCTTATAATCTGCCTACACTTTTCAAGACTCATGCTGCCTTTTATTCTTTGGGCTAGTTTTTATTCAATAAAAGAGAACAAAACTCTGTTTCTCTCTGCCTTTTAATAATTGTGACCCTTTCTGTCACATTTGGTCCTTTCCAAATCAGCAGTGGTTGCTACAAGTGAGAGCTGAGAGAACATGCCAAGTGCAATGCTAAATTTAAAAAGAAGCATTCCCACCTGTTGTTAACTGGCAATGGCCAACGACACACCCACAGTTTCCTCCACCCTCTGCTTTTCACCAAGTGCAGCCCATAGCCCACTCTTTCTGTGTTCAGGTATAAATAAGTACTGATGGTTATATCCATCATAAGAAAATGGAGAACAAATATAGCATTTGACACTTAATGAGTTCAGTCTCAGAGGAGCTGGAATTTGGGCAATGTTGTATCAAAGAGGCAACCCAGGAAGTACGTGCCATCCAAAGTTAGCTTAAATTAATTTGCCAAATTGGCAACTCTAACCTGGAGGAGCTCTGCAGGAGAAAGATAGTAACATAAATAATTTTGATACAAAATGCAAATAGAAGGTAAAAGAAGGGGACTGTAGCCCAGCCAGCCAGATTAATCTAATCAAATAGGTCTGATAATAAAGGGGTGTGGCTGACTTCATTGTCAAATCAGCTCATATCAAATATCAAAGTACTATGATAGAAAGTCAAACACGGGCCTGGCTGGTGTCGCTCAGTCGGTTGGAGTGTCGTCCTGGACACTAAAACATGGTGGATTTTATTCTGGTCAGGGCACATACCCAGGTTGTGAGTTTGATCCCTGGTTGATGTTTTACTCTCACATCGATGTTTCTGGTGAGGATTAAAAGATACACACACACACACACACACACACACACACACACACACACGACTACCTAAAAAAAATTGTAAGAGTTTAATTTTACCTGGACATTCACTGTCAGAGGAGGCCAAGCTGGTCTTCAAAAGAGTAAAACAGGTGCTTCTAGGAACAGTAAGAGCAAAGAGTAGAGGAGATTGGAAGGTCAGGGCATGTTCAAGGGATGGGTAATGAATACCTGGAGGGTGCAGAAGAGAGGGGGGCAATTTACTGATTTGACGTTTTGTTATAATTCAGCCTTGTCAGGGAAGGTTCTTACGATTTTTTGGCCCTTTCGAATACTCCGGGATGGATGGTGTTGGTTTCCTTAAGAATGTGTGCTGGATTTCTGTGCACTTAGAAGGTGTGGTGTGAGTGCAAAATTAGCGTCCTGCCCCTTTGAATCACTTCCGATAGAGGCGAAAGACTGCCTGACTCCAAAGGTCTAGTAAATAGCAACGACCCAGGAGGCCACAAAGCAAATCCAACACAAAAAGGACAGCATTTAAGTTTGCTGCCAACCCTTTCCATCCTGAGAAGCGCGGACAAAGATAGTGCTATTTGGACAAGCCCTGCCCTTCTCAACTCTTGACAGAAAAACTTGGCAGATTGGATGTTATCGACCTATAAGTGTGTTAGATTGCAGGGTCACTGAGTTATAAAATAATATGGAGTCAGTCATCCTTTGACGCCAGGGCATGAGACTCCTGCCACACAAAAATTTTAAGAGGGAGTGTGTAAACATATCTAGTAAATTATATGTATAAAGTGTGTAAATTATTCCGGAGAGAAAGAAAATGAGGAAGGAAAAAAAATGTGTGCACTTGTGTATGTTTAATAAGTGAGACCAGATACAGGGATAGACAGGAAAAGACACGCTTAAGAGTAGTTGAACCTTTCTCAGCTACATTTACCAGAAATATTCATGATCCATAGCAACTGACAGGGAAAGGACATGAAAGATCACAGAAACTAGGAAGTCCTGGGAAAGTGAGCGGTAGTGTTGGGGAGATGACTGCAGATGAGTAGGTGTAGAGAAATAGGAATAATGGCCTCTGGAAAAATATGACGGCAAATAGCTAGAAAACAGAGCTAGGCTTCGGTTCAGGATAAATATTCAAAGGCTAAAACCCTTTCCTCTTGCTTTTCTTCTTCATATACCTTTTCCTGATCTTTAAGAACTGCTGACAATAATTCACATTATCAGTGAACCATGAAACACAGTTCCCAGACCTCTAAGCAGACCCCTTTCATCTTTTCTTGCTCGTGTGAGTGAACTGTGCATTACCTACCCTAGTTATTCTGGAAAGCTTAGGCAAATACTCCACTGAGTTGAGTCATGCTTGGGAGCTGACTTCAGTGTATATTTTAGTAGGGAACCTAGTTAGGATTTCATGCTCCAGGAAATCTGTTCTGATTAGTTTTAGCTGAAAAAAAGATCAACTTGTTTTAAGAATTGGCACAGGAAACAATTCTGCAGCCATGTAGGTTTCAGTGACTATGTTTTTATAATGATCAAAATAACATGCTGGTGGGGAAAAGAAACCATTCAGAAATTCCCCAGAGTTAATGTGTTTTCTTGTTTATGCTTCCAGAAATCACTATCTATCTAAATTATATATGATATATAAAATTTTAAAAAGGACCATCTATGCTGTATTATTACTTTTTGAAAGAAGTAAAGATGGGATAATTCTTTTTTTCTTTTATTTTTTTATTTTTCAATTACAGTTGACATACAATATTATATTAGTTTTAGGTGTACGACATAGTGATTAGACATTTACGTAACTTGTGATCACCCCAATAAGTCTAGTACCCATCTGACACCATACATAGTTATTACAATATTTGACAATTCTTTTTTTAAATAATTGCATATATTCTGTTATAGGGTTATTCTCGAATTTAACCAGTTCCTTATTGGAAAATATTTGTTTTCTTCAACATTTTACTTTCAAAAGTTATGATGTTTTAAAGTTTTTTTCCTGGTTACTTTACCATCCCCTATAGAGCACATCCCCTAGAATGATCAGCACAGTGTCTGACATAGCACATAGTCGATAAATATTAATTCCTTTTCCCTTTATATATAATTTCTCTTCATATATACTTTTTTAAGGTATGAGGATGACTTTCTGTTGAGCTATCTACACTTTCTTCCTCTGGGGCCTGGTCAACCAGCTGATGTGAAATATATCCTTTGCATCTATGGCAAAGATCTTCTCTATGAAGAGATAATCGACATTTGTTTAAATTAGTTTCTAGCCCTGGATTATTAGAACTCAGTTAAGTCAATGGATCCTCAAATTACACAGCCTACCTATGGTGCATCAGTGGTTTCATCTTTGTAGGTAAAAAGATGACACATTTTGATAAATAGATCAGAAGGTTTTGGTAATCCTTCCAGTTTCAGGTTTATGCACTTAAAACACCTTCTCCCCCCTCCCCCCATTTAGTTCTGCAAACGCGCAGAACTAAATCTCGTACTGTAGGATGTGCGTCTAATTTTTATACTTGGAAAAATAGAGGCAAGGCAATTCCAATAGAACTTCTCACACTGTAAGATGGGGGGGAGGGCACAATCCTGATTTATAGCCATATTTGATGAAGGCACAGGAAATAGAAACAACTAAAGTCCATGGTAATCCTAGTAAGAAGGTGTAAAGGGTAAGAGAGAAGAGGAAATGGCACTGGCACAGCATGGGTAAATACCTAAAATGCAGATGGGGTAAATATAGATGGGTGGAAAATGCTTGTAAATGAAGTTGTTTCAGGAATGTCATAGATTTCCAACTAAGGGGATTAGTGTGTGCAGCTGTTAAATGGGGTCTTATCTCATTCCTAAGCTCTCAGTTTCCACTGTTGGACAATAAATGCCTTTTGGGTGAGAGGCATGATAGTCTCTCCTGAAGAAGCCAGTCATCTTACTGTTCTGGAATGGGGTGGAAGGATTAAGCTAACCAAAAGCTCCACTTAATTATTTATCAACTCTTGGTCATAAAAGTACCATTTCAGTCAAGCTATAAAGAATATTATAAAGTGATACAACAAAATTGTGTTTGTGTGTTTTTGTATTTGTTTCTTTGTCGCCTAAGGCTATGCTTCAAAAAATGTTTTCCAAAATTAAGAATGACATTTTTATGTGCTTACCAAACTCTTTTTCTGCTTCATATTTTAAAAGGAGGTGTGAGAATTAACCAGCTCATATATAAACAGACAGTATGGAAAAATTCTGTTCTAAGGAAATTCAGGAACCCCAAATCATTTTTTAAAAGTCTTTAATGAGCTCTCAGTACAAGCTTGTTTCTTGTGGAAAGAAGAATTTTTCAAGAGAAAGTGATCAAGAGTTACTCCAAAGTGTTTTCTAATGCCTATTTAGCTAACTTTGGAAAATTCATTAAAATGACCTTTATATGATTTTTATTACATTACCAACATGTTCTGTTTCTATAGTTTAGTAAGTGCACACAAGGTCAAAGAAGGTAAGAAAATAGAGAGTATTGCTTCTAGAGAGTGTAAGAATATCAATATAAAGGTGCTGTAAAATGAACTGAGTATTTGAAATATATAATCAGGTCTGTTAATTCATTGCAATGGCATGCGCTCGTTCTGAGACTTTGATAACCATAATCATTGTACTCCTCCTGTACTATGCTACTTATCACAGTCATTAGATTACCCTATGATGTAGGGTTAATTTCAGCATATCCATCAGTTATGAATAATAATTTTGGGCATGTCGTTGAGAGTTCCAAGTATACCTAGTTAATGATTATTAATTTGGTCCCTATTTTGCCAACTTAGAACACTCACGGAGTACAAAGCTTTGCACAAACACCTATTTCCCCAGTTACCCTTACCATAGCTCTATCCTTGGTGCAGATTAGCCGAACCGAATATGCCATCTCTATCGCTGCTCTTCTAAGGGGCTTGGGTGCCAATTACCAGTTCCCTAGAATTTGCCCGTAATTGACTATGTCCCACAATAGGTAACTCTGGAAGTGACAGGCAGCCTCAAGTGTGGTTCTCCCGCCCGTCGATTGGACTCTGCAGGAAGCCCCGCCTCGTCAACTCAGCCAAGGGCTGCCGTTGGTCTGGCTCCGGTGAATGGCGGGCCTTAGCTCCGCCCCGGCCGTCCGCTGCGCTGCCTGGGTCGGCGCCGTTTCCAGTTGAGAGATGGCGGCCGCCGCAGGTAGATCGCTCTTGCTGTTTCTCTCCTCCCGGGGCGGCGGCGCGGGCGCCGGCGGCTGCGGGGCGCTGACGGCCGGCTGCTTCCCCGGGCTGGGCGTCAGCCGCCACCGGCAGCAGCAGCACCACCGGACGGTGAGTGAGCGCGCCCGCGGCTCCGGGGAGGGCGGGGCGGCGCTGGTGTGTGGGAGCCGCCGGCAGGCAGGCCGCCCCGGCAGCGGGCGAGTTACCTCAACTCGCGGCCGCTCCCGAGGTTGCCGGGCACCGAGGGGCCGCCGTGCCCTTCAGGCGCCTGCGGCGGCGACCAGGAAGGGAGGGAGAGCGGAGGAAGCCGAGAGGGGGAGGAGGAGGGGCGACGGCGGGGATGGCTCCCGCAGGACCGGGGACACCAGGGCGGGGAAGGCACGGGACTTGAACCTCTCGCTGACCCGCCCCCGGTCTCGGTCCCTCCCTCCCGCTTTCTTAACAGCTCTGCCCCTTGGCTCGCGAACTGAGCCCCGTGCAAGTTGTCCCCTTTCCCTCCTCCCCGGGCGGGTTTGTGTGCCCTGAGTCGCCGCGGCTGCCTGGTGTGTGTGTCGGGAGAGGGGCAGAGCCGTGCTTCTGGGAACCGTCCCCGGAGAGCCGCCAGGACCCCGGCGGGGTCGCCGCCTCGGCCGCGCTCGGCCCCGCTCGGCCCCGCGGGGAGGGGCCGGAGGGAAAACCAAACTTTGTTCCCCCCCGGGAGACTCCCCGCGGGGGCGCGGGGAACGGCGCCCTTGCGAGGGATGCTGCATTGCTTCAGGAGGCTGGCTCCATCCCCTCAGGTCCTGCCGGCCCCGCCGTGGTCCCCGGGAGGGCTGCCTGAGGAACTTGCCCCGCGAGCCTGAGGAGGGGACGGTGGGCGCGGGCGCCGGGGACAAGTTGTTCGCAGAGTCGGGGGTTTGGTGCTGCCTCGGCCAGTTACCGCCGGCTTTCATTGGCCGGCGGTGATCGGGAGTTTGTCTGAACCGTCTCGGTGTGTAGTGCGTGCGTGTGTGTGTGTGTGTGTGTGTCTGTGATTTTTTTTTTTTTTCCAGTTGCAAAGACATCAACTTGCCATGGAGTTCCAGACCTAGCAAGTCTGCAGGTTCGCCTCCCTTGCACTTTCTAGACCCATATGGGTTGGTCTCTGGCCAGTTCAGAGAGAAGGAGGGTAGGTTTTATTTCCCGGGGGCTGAGTCCTGTCGTGCAAGGAGAGAATCGCCGCAGACAGCCTGATGGAAGACGCGGGTACCTTCAGCCCTCCTCCTGATGACAGGGCTGTTGAGAGGAACCCGAACTGGGGCTCTCAGAGGGGATACCCCAAGACTGACACAGCCTCACATTGAGTGTCTGAAAGAGCTCTGAAAAGGAGGAATGCCCTGTAGGTGCAAGAGGGTATTGTCACTGTTACTCGTAGGTATGGGCCCCGTGTTATTCGTGGGGGGAAAGTGCACCCCTTCGTATTTGGCGGACTTGACATGCTGCTCTGCAGAAGATTTTGGGTGGGAGCCTCGCTTCTTCACAGTTCAGCTTAGATTTGCATGTTTCCTAGCCTCCAGTTATGTGTTTGGTTCTCTTAAAAACATAAGGCTCCCTGCCCCCCCCCCAAATCTGATTGTGTTTCCCCCTCTCTCAAACAATTTAAAGACTTCCCAAGTTGTCTTTGTCTCTATATTTGGATAAAACATCTTCTGACTTTGCACAGTTTGTTTTTAAGACTACTTGGGTGTGGTATTCATGTGGCGTTTTTAAAATTTGTGCCTTGTATATTTTCCACTGTGAGAATCTGTCAGGCTGCGAGTGCCTTCCTTGTGTGGGTACTTCATGAAAGTGTTCTTCTGTGCTATTCTGGGGTAGGTAAAAGGGATGTGCTGAATTTGTAACTGAAAGCGCAATTAAAGCAAAGTGTTATTTCTGAAGGGCAGACGCGTTATGGGAATGATGACGTGTAAATGAACTTAGAGTTGTAAGATTTTTCCCCCCAAAATCTGATTATTTAAAATATATAAAAAGGTGTGTGTTAAATTTTTTTTTTCTTCCTGTGATTGCTCTGAAGGCATCATGTATACAGCTGTCTCCATCTGTTATTCTACGATTTCGTCACAAGACTCCATTGGTATCTCTTAGAGATTTAATTGAGCTCCAGAATGGGAGAGACTTGGTCAGAATTACACAGCTAATATGTAACAGTTTTAGAACTCCCACCCCCCCAGATATTTTGACCCCCGTGTTGTGTTCTTGTTATAAAGTGCAGTTGCTCCTTCATATCTCTCTCCTCCCTCATACTATTGTTTGTTAGGAAAGTATCAGTATTTCAAAACCCTTTGAATGGGAATCTTCTATAAGGAGATGTTGGTTTGAGGCCCATGTATTAGGCAAATACAGGAACAAACAACTTGCTCTTAGAAAAGTCCCTGAGAGACACTAAGGTTGAATCTTGCATAGGAGACATCCTGTGTATGTGCAGCAGATGGCAGTCTGCATTGAACTAGATCACAAGTCCAGCCTGTGCCACTTTTGTTCTGCTGTAGTAGGTATGGTGAATTAGAACCAGGGGGGCATTACAGCTCTGGTTAATATTTTGGTTGAGAGGCATGTTTTTTGAAATCCGTCTATCCCCAGTTTGGGAATGAGTTCTGAGTAGTACAGCTCAGCTAATTGGTAAATGTAGTTGAGAGTTATAAAACATAACGCCTCCCCACCCCCATTAAAACATTATTTGACTGAGTAAATAGGAGTAAAAGTGCAGGGGCTTATTCAGTATTTTTAGCACCATCTAATAATTTTTCCTTTCCTGTGTGAAGGTCCCCAACTTGCGACTGTAACTAAGACTGATATAAAATGTTTGTTGTGTGCCTTTCTGTGTGGTTAGTGAAGGTGGCTGCTATTTTCAAGGATGATTTTTTAAGAGGGAACTGCCTTTCATTGTGAGCTGTGTTAATTCCTTTGCTAAATCAAACTGTTTCATCTCTGATTATGACAGCCTGACTGTTGGCCTTTCCTAGTGGTCAATGGCTATGCTGAATTACTAAATCTTGTTTTCTTAAGTCTCTCATTGTACTGTTATAGTTTGTGGCTGTCCCTCTGTACTTTACACATTGTAGTTCTTTGGCAGAGATATAATTTCAGTTTAACCTGAAAGTTTTAATAGAGGTTACATTGCCTGACACAGAGGCAAATCCCAGTTCTTTAACTGGATTCCTCATGGTTTGGCCCAGTCTTTCTTTGCCAGATCCACCCCAGCACAAATACTCTGCTGCATTTAAGGCAATATCCTATATATCCATACTAGATGTTTATGCAGTTCTTATAGCTGAATTTCAGATTTAATCACTCCTCTAACCTGTACGGTCCTTTTCGCAGGTCACAGGTTAGAAACTGCGACCTGCGACTCCTCTTTGAATCTCATATCCTCACTTTGCACATAAGGAAACAGACCTAATGGGAACCGAGGGAAGTGACTTGTTAGGTTACATTTGTGGTTAATTACACCTGGGATTAAAAATCTTTTAAATGGAGGTGGGTTCAAGGAGAAGTCCTGGTCTGATTCCTGATCTGTGTAGTTCCTGGCTCTTCATCCCTTACTGTTGGTTTTTTCTGTTCTCTCTGAATTCCGGTAAGATTTATTATTTTAAGACCCAGATTGACACCTGTCTTGCTCTCTAAATGTTTCACTTGTGGTACTTTATCTTACTGGGAAGATAAGGCAAAGACTGTGTATCTTATTACCTTCCTGTGGTCTCTCATCAGCGCTGTCACTGTGCTAGGTATCTAGGTGACGCTCAGACAAGCGTTAATTGAATATCTACCCTTTTGTCAGCACCCCTCACCCCCGTTTTGACTTGTTTAATGGCTTATTGCTTAGGTAGTCACATTTGGGTAGTTGCTTTAAGTTTGTTATTGCTGGATTTGTCTTTGGTTGTATATTGCACTTCTTTATGATGGATTGATGGAGAGGGTGGGCACCATTGAATTAGTCCTATAGTGGTACTAGCTTTCTGTCCAAAGCCAGCAAAAGTATGATAGCTAGCCAGATTATTAGAAATACAGTGGCACCTCGGTTCTTGAACTTAGTCTGTTCCGGAAGGCTGTTCAAGATATGATTTGTTCAAAACTGAATCATTTTTTTCCTATTAGAAATAATGTAAATTGAATTAATCTGTTCCAGACCCCTAAATGATTCTTTGTTTAATCTTTCTTATATACAGTACATGTCTAATGTACTGTTTAATATATAAACACTTTAAAAACAAAAGAACATGAAATGTAAGTGAAACTTTAACACAAAGGAAATGAAATGTACAGTAAAAAAACGAAAATTTACGTACACACTAGAACTTACCTTTAACGTTGAGAGCTATTGATGACTGGCTATGGAGAGGAGGGATGGAGGGATGTTATTGTTTGGAAGGGGAGTCCCCTTCCATAAAAAACTCAGGTAGCTATTCTTCTGGGGTTCTTTCTCTCTTTTGTCGCTTTGCTCCACTAGAACTTGCTTTGGGCTCACTGGGCCTCTTTCTGCTAAAAACTGATCCAGTGATGTTTGTTTTTGCCTGCGTTTTAACACTTGCCTGAAGTGAAACGCCGCATTGTTGAACAAGTTTATTGCACAGTTTGCTACTTCTTTGTCAAGGTGATACAGTTATTTCTCAATAAAACTTTGCATTTCTCCCCATTTCCCAAGCATTTCCTGGATTAGTGAAATAGGAATACCTTCCTTTCCCTCCTCCTCTGAAGAGAGCTCCTCAGCTGCTGTCTGCTGCTACTCCCTCCGAAGGTCTTGGAGTTCCTCAGTGGTCAGCTCGGTGTTGTGGCCCTGAACCGGCTCCTCACATCACCACCATCCACCTCCAAGCCCATGGTCTTGTCCAGAGACACAGTATCCTCCACAACAGACACAGGCTCATTCTCAAAGACCTCAAAGTCTCTTTCAGCAACAGATTCAGGCCACAATTTCTTCCAGGCTGATTGCATGGTCCTGGAAGACATCCCCCGCCCCCCATGCTTTGTCTATGAGCCTCGAGCAAGTGAAGATATTAAAATGTTCCTTTCAGCCATAGCCGGTTTGGCTCAGTGGTTAGAGCATCAGCCTGTGGACTGAAGGGTCTTGGGTTTGATTTCGGTCAAGGCATGTACCTTGGTTGTAGACTCGATCCCCAGCCCCGGTCGGGGCGTGAGCAGGAGGCAACCAATCGATGTGTCTTTCACATTGTTGTTTCTCTCTCTCTTTCTCTCCCCCTTCCACTATGAAAAGCAATGGAAGAAATATCCTTGGGTGAGGATTAAAGGAAAAAATTTAAATAAAATGTTCCAGTACTCCTTGAGGGTTAAATTAGTTTCAGAGGTCACCTCAAAATGCCACTGAAACAGTGTCTTTGTGTAGTTTCTTAAAATTAGAAATGACCTGCTGGCCCATGGACTGGATGAGAGGAGTTGTGTTAGGTGGGAAGAGCCTAACAGGGATGAAGCTGTACTCCACCAGCTCGGCTTCCACGCCTGGCAGGAGCACGGGCCATTACAGGAAGACCCCTGAGTGGCGGTTGTTTTTCCCAGAGGTATATCTTCACACTTGGGATAAACAGTTCATGAAGCCACTCAATGCAAAATTGCCTAGTTACCCAAGCTTTGCTCTTAACCTTCTATATCACATTCAACTTGTTTTTCATGACATTACTTTTCTTGAAGACGCACGGGTTTTTAGAATGGTAGATGAGTAGAGGCTTAAAGACTCCACTCGCATTCCCATGCAACAATAACGTCAGCCAGTCCTCCGCTGGTTTGTGTCCTAGCAATGACTTCTCCTTTGTGAGGTAGGTCCTCTTAGCATTTCCTTCCATGGGAGATCTGTCTCATCAGAACTGAACACTTATTGGGGAACAAATCCCTTGGCCTCTACGTATTCTTGAAATTCTGTCACAAAATTATCAGCAGCTACTCTGTTAGAATTGGCAGCCTCCCCTGGCCTCACTACACTATGAATGCCACTTCTTTTCTTAAATTTATCGAACCATCCCCTGGTAGCCTTAAATGATTCCCTTTCAGCACTCATTCCAGGGGCGTCTTTCTGGAGGTCAGCTTGCAGCATCTTGGCTTTTTCATATATCATTGCCTCTGAAATGCCATCACTGGCTAACTGCTTTTTGTTTATCCAAATCAACATTTTTTCTACCTCTTTAATTGCCTGTAGTCCTTGTTTTGTGAGCACTTTCACACCTTTAGCAACATCAGCACTCTTGATGGCCCCTTTATGTGTTAAAATTTTGCTTATGGTTGAGTTGGCCATGCCAGACTTGGTAGCCAGGTGCGAACACCTCGATCATACTTTGCAATTAGTTCTTTTTAAAGCTCTATTGTTGTTCTTACTTTTCTTTTCACTTTGCTACTCTCACTAACCTTCTTAGGACCCATGGTGACTTAGTGTATGTATTTAATAATAATAAGCAGCAACAAAAGCAAAAAAACACAAATATTCACAGCAGAATTTCCTGAGATGTTCACTGTGCAAGGTTTAGCTGTGAACTGACTCGTACTCGCACATTCTCTCCTTCATTGGTCGCCTGGGAGACACATGGCTTATCATACGGGTATCAGCATGAAAGGGTTGTCGGGTTGAGAACCAAAGTTTTGTTCTATAGCCGAGACATTTTTTCCATGAACCACTTGATCGAGAGCTGATTGTTCAAGATGGGAGACATTTGAGAACTGAGTTTGTTATATATTTGAATCGGATTCTAAATTTATTCTTGTTTTTATCTATAATATTAAATCTTGAGGGTTCCAGATAAATATGTTTAGAGCAGACTTGTATTTTAGGAAGCAGCTATCATTTTATTTGTCTCAAAATCTCACTTATTTTGAAGCCCATAAAATATTTGAATGAGCCTGGCCGGCGTGGCTCAGTAGTTGAGCATTGACCTAGGATCCAGGAGATCAGGTTCGATTCCCGGTCAGGGCACATGCCCGGGTTGCGGGCTTGATCCCCAGTCGGGGGACGTGCAAGAGGCAGCCGATCAATGACGACTCTCATCATTAATGTTTCTCTCTCTCTTTCTCTCTCTCTCTCTTTCTCTCTCCCTCTCCCTTCCTCTCTCTGAAATCAATAAAGACATTTAAAAATATATATTTGAATGAGTAAATTTTGGTTTATTTAACAATTTTTGATTATTTGACCTTTTCTTTCCCAAGAACTAGAAAATGCAGCATAAAAAATGGCGTATGTCAAAAGCAATAAATTGAGTGTGAATCATTTAGGTTTTGGGGCTGCCTCGTGTGTGAAGTTGAAATCAAGGAGGGTCATGGTCTTCTGCAATAGCACTTCATTGATAGCATTATCTGAATAACTGCTAAGATGGTGCTTTTATTTCTTTTCATATTCTAACTTTGCGACCCTGTGAGTTTTCTTTAAAATTACTATTTGTTTTCCTGTGATTAAGGGCAAGATTACCTTTTAAGATCTTGAGATAGCCACTCATTATAAGGGAATCCTCTATTCTTTATTTGACTGATGAATACCATGCCATGGCTCATGGATATATTAGAATTACTGGAATAACATATTATTAGGAAAACTAAGATGGAAGACATGTACTTAAAAGAGTCTTGCTATTTAGAACTCAGAAAGACCTGGTTAAGGAAACAAGAATGCAGGAGCGGTGGAATGGCTTTTCCCTTAGTAGCCCAGCAAGTTACTGTGGAGCTGAAAATGTCTCATATGTCTGCTGGTTTTCCCATTCAGTTCTTTTCTCATTCAGTTCTTTCCCCATTCAGTTCAATTATATAATTCTCTATTACATTTTTAAAAAGATTAAGCTGAAACTGGTTTTTAAAAATGAAATGGGGTCAAATTCTTACACTAGATACCTAAACTCAAACTCAGTCTTGACTCACTCCCTGATTTAGATCAAGCTTGATAACTAACATCTGTTGAAAACTTGTCCTCTGCAGGTTGAACATGAGAGAAACAATGCATTTATTTGTTTCACTCCACTTTGTTAAATACTTGCAGTGAGACATCCTGTATAAAAATTAAAGTTGACTTCAAGCAAACTAATTTTAACAAGTTTAGTGAGTTATTGACCGATAAACCTTATACGGGCTTGAATCATTTCCAGTGATAAAAATATAACTTGTTAAATTACATCACCAACTGGGTCTAATAGCATGCCCAAACTTTGAACTTTTTCTAATGCAGTTCTGAAATAACTGGATAATATGACATTGCATTTTGACATCTCTCTTAAAAATAAGAACCTTTCCCAAAGGTTCTTTAAGGGCATTAATAATATTTATTAATCCAGAAGAGTGGTGTTTACTTTTTATTGTTTGTTACTAAGTTTTTCAATTTTTACCTATTTTTTCTTACTATTTATTGTCCATTTTATTGTTTGGGGAGCACTTGTAATCATGGGAAAACTGCTGAGGAGCCCATTATGTACATTAGGCTATCCAGAGACAATCTCAAACATGCAGCCTTAAACTGTACTGGTTACAAGTTACACGGTCCTTTAAACTCCTTTTTTGCCTTCTAAGACAGGGCTACGTTGGACTTCTTATTTATTGATAGTAAGCGGTGTTACAGGATGTTTAAGAGTATTAATGTCTGCTTTAAACTTTAGAGAAAGTTAATGTGACTGATAATTGGTCAAAGAACAGGAAAGCATATAGGTTTGCTTGAACTGTGTGACCTATAGTATAGTCAGAGGAGTAGATATAGAAGAGAGCATCCAAGGTCTGAGGGCATTGTGCTACCTCATTTAATACTCACCATAACCCTATGAGAGGTATTATTATCCCAGTTTTATGGATGAGGAAATTGAGGATGAGATAGGTTCACTTCTTCTTAAGTGTCGTAACTGTTTTAATGCTAGGGATGCAAAGATGGACAAGACACATATTTTGGAACTGAGATTTACGCCTCAGTCTGGCTACAATTAAAGCTGTATTACGCTGGTGTCAGTGTGCGTGCTCCTTCCCTTGCATCTTCTCCTTCAGCTGTGTGTCTTCCTGAAGAATCAACTACAGTTTTCTTCCAAGAGATCTCACCATCCTTCCTAATGACTACTTTTCTTAAATCTGTTTGTCCACCCTCCGCTCCAGATATTAGCTGATAAGGGTCTAAGCTATGCTTCTTAGGGATCTTTGTAATTTAGTTTAGGATTCTAAAAAGTCCCACTTAGTAGACGTGATAATTACTGAGCGTTGCTTCTATGTCAGACACTTTTTATAACATTGTATAGTATACTACACAACAACCCTTCAGGGACATCACTACCCCCATTGTACAGATGAGAAAACCAAGACCTAGAAAGGTTAAGAACCTAGAGTTATTCAGAAAATATCTGTTGAAACTCCTACTCTTTGTGAGGTGCTGTGCTGGGAAACAGAGATGCCTCTGGAAGTGGTCATCTGGCCAGGAGACATCAACAAAAAAGACTGTAACTGGCTGTGTTCCTCTCCCGCCCTCACTCATGGCAGTTTAATGAGAGCACATAGACATACCTGAGAAAGTTGGAGGTTTCACTGGGGAGGCCTCGCTTAAGCTGAAATATGAGGAAATATAACGTGGGGGGGACTGGAAAGGTGTGGGCCGCATTCCAGGCAGTGCTCAGACCTGACATGACAGCGTGAGGAAGTAAGATGTTTTTGAGAAACAGCCAGTAGTTTTTGGACTGTGGGCAAGAATAGTTAAAGATTAGGCTGGACAGTGTTAGAGATATCAATAGTAATTAATATTTATCAAGTGCACCATGTGCCAAGCATTTTACACAGATAATTTCACTGAATTCTTGTGACACTCTATGAGTAGGTACTATTATCCTTGTTTTGCAGATAGTGAAACTGACTGGTTGAGTGATTTTCCCAGGATCACAGCTGGTAAGAGACACATAACTAGTAAATGACTTGCCCAGGATCACACAGCTAGCAAGTGGCGTACCTTGCATATGAGCCCAAGCAGTCTGGCTCCAGAGCCTGTCTCTTACCTACTGTGAGGGAATTCGACTGTGAAGGGACTTGTGAAGGAGTTGAAATTTTATTATATAGGTCAGTGGCTTTTTTTAAAAACTCAACCCACAGTAGAAATACATTTTATATCATGACCCAGGATGTGCATGTGCGTGTAAAACTAAGAAAAGTTTTATGAAATAATATTTTTATTACGTATGAGTCATACATAGTTTCTATTCTGTTTTGTTAAAGAATATTGTTTGGGACCCACTTAAGTTGATTTTACCATTGAGGCCACAGTTTGGAAAAATCCTAGTAGTCAATAGGTGAGCATCTGAAGAATTTCAGGTAGGGTAATCACATGATCAGGTCTGTGCTTTTAGGTAGGTCACACTGGCAACAGTATGAAGGCTGGATTGGAGAAGAGGGGATCAGAAAGGCAGAGAGGCCAGTAAAAGACATCTTAATGAACCAGGTAAAAGATGTCTGAACTAGGTAGGGGAGGAGCACTGGGATAGAGGAAAGGGAACAGAGGGAAGGGAGATTAAGGAAGTAGAATTGGTAGAAGTTGGTGATTGGATGTGGACCATCAGCTAGTACCAGGTAGAAAGGCAATTTAATTCAAGGCTTATCTGACTCTTTTTCTCAGGCACTGAAACTTCGTGTGTTTCTTTTTACAGTCATGTTAAATATACTGCTTTGTTGTTGTTGTTTTATGCCTCTACTTTTATATATAAAAATGTGCTGACCTGGCCTGGCTGGCATGGCTCAATGGTTGAATGTCGACCTATGAACCAGGAGATCATGGTTCAATTCCCTGTCAGGGCACATGCCTGGGTTGCAGGCTCGATCCCCAGTAGGGGGTGTGAGGAGGCAGCTCATCAGTGACTTTCATCGTTGATGTTTCTCTCTCTGTCTCCCTTTCTCTCTCTGAAATTAATGAAATAAATAAATAAAAACAAAAAATGCTGACCTGGTTTAATTATTTTTAAATGATTTTTAAATTTATATATCAAAGTAGATGCCCACCTTATCCCCTCATTCCTACCTCCCCTCCCCAGCCCCATACCATCAGAATCTAGAAGATTTGCATAGCATTATGAAAAAGTTCACATAGCATAATGAACACGCAATAAATCTTTGTTGAAAGAGTGTGTTCTATGTTATACCCTTCCAAAGCAGAAACTCTTAACATTGTGTTCATTAATTAGAGGAATACTTTTGAGTAATTTTCTTTTGACTTTGTTTTCCTTACCTTTATAACATTTGATTCCCTTTAGGGAATATTGAACTTTGTATGTATGATGGTCTTATCTTAAAAAAATACAAGAAACAAAAACCTAGTCATTCCTAAGTATGAAATCTTTTCTCAATAAAAGTTTAGCAATCTTTCTTTCCACATTAGAAATGTAGATGTGAGATTCATACTGCCTCTGTCACCCCAGTTTCTCAAAGAGGTATACAAATGAAAATATATAATGAGAACAAGTTATTTGGACTGATTCTCTAGCATTTTAATTGACTAGGCATCTTACTGGATTGCTTTATTTAGAAAGCACATATTCTTTGGTCTTCTCCATATTATAATACAAAGATAAGTATTTATTTGATAACTATGACAATTTTTAAGAGACATTACAATATCTGATTTACCAGAAGAGTGTATTTGCAATGCAGTTGGTGAGCCTTTTAAAATCTTATGGGAGCAAAGGATTGCAGTACCACTACAGAACTTTTTAGTTTTATGAGATAGTTAAATGAATGAAGAGATAGAAGTGGTAAAAGGTGTGTGTGTGGGTTTCCTAGTCACCAAAATAAAGGTAAGTAATTGAAGAGGATTAGGTGCCTTGTGGTGTAATAGAGTTAGGCTCAGGTTGCTTCCTTTCTATTCCATTAACTTGCTCTTTGACCTTGGGCAAGTGCCTTCACCTTGAGCCAAAGGGCTTCTTTAATCCTGAGACATACCATTTTTATATAACACAGACTATGTAATGTTTATGTTATTTTATTGGGCGGCCTGTATAAACTCAAGTGTAATGTGTTTGCTTGTTCTCCCAAGGGTTAAGGGCTCGGAGTGCAGAAAAATAGCCTTCCAGTTCCTCTTCAGGGAGTTTGCATAGTTACTTCTCACATCCTAACGAACAGTTTATCCTGCTTTCCTCTTAAACGGGTTGTTATGCTTTTAGTCCCATTTTTCTCTTTTGTCTTTTTCAATCCGCACTTCTGAGTGGGTGGGGGGGGGGGGTGAGGATGTGTGGGACTCCAGAGTTGGAGAGATGGGGGAAGGAAAAAAGCAGTTAAGGTTGGAGTGTTGAGATAAGATGGGACTGTTCTGATAATTTGTTAATTCTGAGTTGTTGCCTGCCAGCCTGAGTGTGAAAACCTTAAGTGATTAGTGCCCATAGTAGTCTCTTCTCCCAAACTGTGAACCGAGCCTAATAGTGTCAAGAACATAGACAGTTAGTCTTGGCTAAATGAGAGGCAGTGAATTAAAAAGTCCTAGAGACCATTGTCTAAATACTTCAACCCTGTGGATAATGCAGCTGTAAATCATCTTGTTTGCTGTGCTAGATACTGCAGTGATGGGAATCACAGAAATAAGAAGGAGGAATACTTTTCTTTGATTCAGGCAGCAGCTAATAATCTTAAAAGAGGTCACAGATTATGCTGAAATAAGCAGGACTATGTAAAATGCTAAGTTAAAGTAGTAATGAAAAAGACTGCCGTGCTATTATAAGTAATTTAAGAAATTGACATAATGCATTTACCTGGCAAGTATTTGGAGTGAGTAGGGGAAAGAGGAAAGGGTGAAGGGCTGAGCACTGCAGAAGAGAGAAAGGAACTATTTGAAAGAGGTGCTTGCCAACTCTAGATTTCCTACGTATATATTATTTCCAAAGATGACAGATTTTTGGAGGTGTTTATTTTGGAACTAATCTTCTGTATTTCCAGCTGCTCCCTCTGTACCCTGTATCTTACACTGCCAGGATTCTGCTAGCTGCCACGAAGTAGGGATGTGGCAAAGGGCCAAGTGTCATAAAAACCTATTTTTCATTTTAAAACAGAGTATTGGTATCAGAATACTTTAAAGAAGTATTTAAAGATAGATTGACTGGAGGAGAAGTAGTAAAAACCTAAGGAGAAGATTGAAAGTTTTTTATTTTCTTTTGATGTAAATGCATTTCTTTTGTAAACAGAAGGATACCAGCTAATGTCTGTCTCTGCCAGTTTTTCTCTTTTTTGCACCTCTTTCCCTGACCTTTGGGTGCTGGTGCTAGAAGCACTGAATAGCAGGATAAATGAGTTTTCTGATCAGGAAGAGGTGGTGGTATTTTTTTGGTTTTATTTTTGAGGGGATCTGTATACTCTGTGTGAATGCCTCATTACATGTCCGCATGTTAATAGTTGGGTTTTGTTTATTTTGTTCTTGTTTTAACCCCCCAAAAATGAAATCTTTTTTTTCATTTCCAGTTCTGACAAGCTTCAAAACAGTGTTGTCTAAGCGTAGTTGGGATGGTAAGAGAGTTACAGTATAATATATGGCAGAAGTTAGGAATATTCATTTATTAAATGGAGAATGGAACTCAGTCAGTCCTTTCTTTAATTTTAATATCTCATTCTGCATTGGCGTTTGAGTAAGAATGAAATCAATTTCATAGCTTGGCCAAGTGCCACAAAGTCAGGTGAGCTTTAAATATATAATGGCTTTCTTTTTAATGATTGTTAGAGCTTTTAGCAGTAAAAGGGGGAAAGTGAAAGGCAACTATAATAGACTTCTTGCCTAAAATGAGTATTTTTGGTAAGATTAAAAGTAGAGACAAGCAGGGGCCCTGAGTTATGGATCTGAAGGTTACATCACAGCCAGCATCAGAAAGTAGCAGCACTAGTGGAAGAAAAGACAAGAGAACTACTGATGAGCAGGCTCTCAAAGAAACTCACTTGGAAAGGCCCTCTGTCAGCAGAGGCTTTCTTTTTGGGGGGTGGGGGATGAGATGTCCCTTCATAAGGAAATTACATTGTGTTTAGGCAAACATACAAGGGAAAAAATCTTTTTAAATTATGAAGCATGTCATGTCTATAAAAACAAGTAGAATAACGTATTTTGTTTAGCTTGGGAAATTAAAACTATAACTGTAATTGCTACTGTAAGTATCCTTCATATTTCCTGTTTGCTCCCTCAGAAGTAACATCTTCTTCAAATTGGTATTTACCATTCCCATGTGTTTATGCTACATATGTTTATGTATGTGCCTTATATAGTATTTTAAGCATGCTTTAAACCTTACTTAAGAAGATAACACACTGTATGTATCCTTATGCAATTTGTTCTCTTAATACTTTAAAAAATATTTAAACTTTGTTCATTTTTTATTTTTAACTTCTTTATAGTGTTTCATTCTCTATTCCACATATTTAACCATTCTTCTGTTGACTGAAAGTCTTTTTAGCTGAATATTTGGGAGAGGGGTAGGAGAGAGGAATATATTATGTCATTTTTAAAGTTAGACTGGGAATGTTGTTTTGACTTTAAAAACAGCCAGTTTCCTTTTTTGGTGTGGAATGTCCACATTTATTATATTCCTGGGAAAACCCTTTGTACTTCCCAAGAGAAGATGGAGAAGAGTAATGTTTCATTACACAGATGAGCATGTCTTGTGTAAAATGCAGAACAGCATCTTTGATAACACAATGAGCTCGAGGGATTGGGCTGCTGCAGCAAAATCTTGGTTTTTTGTATTAAAATTCTCAGATTTTTCAAGTGCAGACAAGCTGTGGATGGAAACTTGTTGGCATTTATTTATTGTTTTTCTTCTATGTGTTTGGAATAATTTGCAATTTGGGACTCTCTTCTTTATTTTGTAAAAGGATATGTGCCTTAAATGATAAAAAGACTGTTCTTGAATTGTGACTTGGTTTTGTGGAGCAAAGGAAAACAAGGTCTAGGAATGAGGGGAGTTACTTGTTTTTGAGGCAGGTAGATGGTGCGAAATAAATACTTCTTTTAATAAGAAATCTTATGTATGTATTTGCCAGTGTATATTCTTACATTGTAGTCATTGTTTTAAAAAGGCAATCTCTGATAAATACTTTTTTTTTCCTAATTGCACTTGTAACATTTTTGATACTGGTTTGAAAAATTTTGCAAAATACACAGCACAAAGAGCTTAATTCAGGTTGTCCCTCCAAATAATTTGCTATAGTGCACTAACCAGAAATGCTGATACAGCAAGGGAAACACTAATAAATGCAATGCTTTCCAGGGACTGTTGCCAAGGCAAGGCAAACACAAGCCAAAATTGAGAAGAAAATGTTAGTTAGGCACCCAAGATGTAGTCTGGCCAGATATGCTATTAACAGTGAATATCCCATTCCAATGAAATTAATTGAGGCAGTTTGAATCACCAGACTATCTTAAAAATGTGACCCAACTTTAATCATATTAGAACTATGGCATAGTGCAATAATAATCTTTAGGCTAAAACTGATTTAGAATGAAAACTTAAATTATTGGATAAATTTTTGTGCCTCAAGAATGATTAAACTCAACCTCCTGTTTCTTCCATTGTGGTTCTGAAGGAAAGGATTCTGAATGGACCTGCAAGTAAAAGATATTTCTTTTTTGGTGGGAATGATTAGATAGAAAGAGGAGAGAAGGTATTGCAAACTGAGAATGAGTTTTGTGCTTTCCCTCCACTGTTGATGTTTTTCATGCAAATCACACAAGTAAACTTTTTTCACAAATTATTTTACCCACAAATAATGTAGGTATGAGGAGAGGAGGTAGTGGTTTGTGAACAGGCTTTTAAAAAAATTGTCCTTGTTTTGGAGTGATCTCTGATTCAGTTGCCGAGTCAGGCCTTTTGAAACACAGCTCCTAAACTGGAGAGCTGTGTGGTGAGGCAAATGAAATAGATTTTTTTTTTTGGTGCACCAAGATTTCTAAGTCTGTAAACTTGTTTCTGAAACTAGTGGAAGTTCCTGAGTGAACCTGGATAGCCTGAGTCTTCTATTGCCAGGTCCCCTTAAGTTTTAAAAACATTTCTTATTCTTCATTTTTTATTATGGTTCTGTTTGTTTTGTGAACACTGGGAGCATAGAGATGGGGTGAAAAAATTTTCCCTTCCTTAGAACTGTTTTTAAAAGTATTGGTTTATGAGTTGTTGCTTTAGATTCTCTATTTTTACATTTGTATGAGCTTACTGTGTGGTTATCAAAGATTCAGTATTTTTTTTTCTTAAAAAATGCACATTTCAGTTTCTCATAACCAATCTGGATTTATTCTAGGTTATAACTCATATTCTTTTAAAAGCGCCCTCCTGTCCTAAGGGACACTGTAATAGCTAACTGGCAGCTATGATTGACCTAAGTATGATCTTTTCACATTTTCTTTTCTTTTTTTGGCATTATATGCTGTGGTATCCATGTCACCAGGCTCAGGTGGGCCTTTTCCTTTTACATTGACTTTACTTTTTTCTGTTCTTTTAGGTCTTTTACCACCATTCCTACAGTGGTTGGCAAGATATCGTTTCCGCCTCACTCTCCATGTACCATGCCAGTGACATCTTAGCTGCTAGAGTGTGGAGCTGGCCTGTGAGAGTCAAGTAAGTGCCTTTTTTACTATTTGGCATGGTTTTTGCTTACTTTGCAAAGCCATGTAGAGGAACTTTTCAAGATTAGTTTTTAAAAAGGCACTTGCTTGATCCTTGTGGGCCGGCTCTTTGCTCCAGCCTGCTACTAAACACCTGGTAACCAACATGGTGCTGAATTTAGCAAGGTGACTGTCACAGAATGGAACATTTTTACTAGGGTAGACCCTAAGGGCTGACAGATCTGATCTTGGCCTGATTAGACTATGTGTAGGTTAGCAACCCCTGTTTCATCCCAGAATCAATCAGAACTTCTGTGTTAGCTCAAATAGATATTCTGGCCTCTTGGAAATTTAACAGGTTATGGATGACCAAGGCTCTGTTGGTCTAAACTAACTGGTTTGCATGGAAAAAGAACAGCTCTCCCAGGAAAGCCAATGACCTTGACATTTATCTGAATTAATTTGCCTTAATATATGGAAGAAGTGATGTTTGATGTTAACGAGGCTTGGATTTCTGTATTTATTGCTACAGTTGCTAAAACCTGGTATTTTACTTTTGCAGGTCACCTTGTAAATTTTGCCTACATAAATTAACACATCCCCTGTTATGTCATAACAACCATGTAAGGGAGAGTGCTTTCCTGCTCTGTCTTAGGTATTGGTGATGTGACCTGTTCACGCAGGGAAAACTTGAACCTTCTCAGGTATGTGAAGATATGATTTGTAAGCATTTTCTTCCTGCAAACAAAACAGTTTATTTCAGTGTGAACTCATGATGTGGTTTTACAAAATCAATCTTGCCAGTTGATTTTCCCTTCCCTGATATTATAGAACAGAGATTGGCAATTATAGCTGGGACTACTGTGCATTTTTGTAAATAAAGTTTTATTGGGACTCAGATCTGTTCGCATACTGTCAATGGCTACTTTTGCACTACAACAACAGAGTTGTGACAGACCATATGGTCCACAAAGCTTGAAATATCTTGCTCTTTAAGGAAAAGATCTGCCAACTCATGCTATAGAAGAACCGAACTTCCTAGATAAACTTTCTACAACCACAGTTTAATTCAAATAGTCTTCTATAGGGAAAGCCAAGACCTGTGTCATAATGCTGACTAGCAAGTAAGTATTTGCAATATATATAGTGGTGGGATTACTAATACAGTGGGATAAATAATACAGGTTAATGAAATGGAAAACTATGTATGATAGCAGTCCACCTTTTATTATATTACCTTCTCCCCACCTCCATCCCTCAGTGGGTGTAAACATTTATTTAGTGGTAGGATATTATTTTTATTTGTAGACACTCTAAAGGTTTAGAGAACAGATAATGATAAAAGATTTAACTAGGATATCTGGCATAGCCAAGAAGTGATAAGATGCTCAGGAAAATGTTCAAGGACTACAGAGCAGATTAGTGGCAGAACTGAACCTAGAGGCTAGATCTCCTGCCTTCTTGCCCAGAGGTCCTTCTATTAGCTCTCATAGCATATTAAGGCTGCCTGTTTTCCCTGCTAGCTGTAAGGCACAGTCTGTTTTGTTTCCCTTTGTTCATCCCTGAACTAAAAGCAAAGACTCAGTGATTTAAAACACAAAAAATTTGATTTATTGGAGAAATGACTTTACTTGGAGCTTGGATGCTTTTATTTTATTGTTTAAAGATAACTAGGGGATTGCTTTTTAATGATTCATTAAGTTCTTACAGTGTATACTCAAAAAGGTTAGATAAGCTGGAATCAAAAAGGGAGTCTGAACCTTATTCATAATGTCATAGCTAGGAGCAAAACCAAAATCAGCATAGATAGAATGCTTCCCCCATATGTCCATGTGTCTAACTCCATAGATGAAAAGAGTGTATGTGTGTGTTTATATGTATGTGTGTGTGGGTGTATACCAGCTCTTAAAGTGCATTCGGATTGCATTCTGAGAGAAGTTTAGCAGGTCCGTTACAATCTGCAGATTATGTTGCAGTGTTTTAAGTGGATTTTTAAGAATAAATTTTATTTGAAAACTTTTGGATTTACAGGAAAATGGTATAGATAGTACACAGAATTCCCATTTATTTCCCTTATTACCAACATCTCACATTATGTGGTATATTTGTTACAATTAATGAACCAATATTGATACATTTTTATTGACTAAAGTCTGTACTTTATTCAGTTTCCTTTAGTTTTTGCATAATGTTCTTTTTCTATTCCAGGGTTACATAAATGTTTATTAGCATGATCAGTGATACAGAAGGCATCCACCTGGAGGTTACACTAGTTCTGAAGTCTCTTTCAATTTGTGGGAGTATGATTGAATGAGTACAGGCTTGACTGTTGCAGAGTTCTGACTGGTAACAGTTACATTCTGTAACAAGTTGAGAAAGTGGTTACTTTATTGATGGTAGTGGCTCTTTAATTGTTTGTTCCTAAATTTTTAACATAAGTACTAGAAAGGGCAAGACTAACATGGTTACTTTTGTTATTGTCATAGGCTAAATTGCAGGTGAAAATTATCTGAAGTAAATTGCCTTCTTTGGAAGCAGTGTGGATCAACTATCCTACTTCAATATGTTTACCCTCCTGAAAGTAGTTTTTGAAGTCAGCACTTTCTGATAAGTCATTAATCATTCAAATTTCCCTATGAAGATCTTAAAATATTTCTTCCTTAAAAGTTCATTTGTTATTTAGTAGAGTTGAACACATGCACGTTCTATGACTCAGCAGTTCCACTCCTAGATTTATACACAACAGAACTGTGTGCTTATATTCACCAGAAGACATGGACAGAAATGTTTATGGCAGGCCTAATTGTCATAGTCCAAACTGGATTTTTTCAAATGCCTATCAACAGCAGAATGGGTAAATAACTTTCTGTAGTTACAGAATGGATATTGAATAGTGATCAGAATGAACAAACTATAACATGTGTGAATTTCACAAATGCATTGCTGAGCAAAAGAAACCAGACACTAAAAATTGAGTACTTTATGATTGTTTTACAAGCAGGTAAAACTAATCTGTGGTGCGGTGTCAGAAGTTGGGAGATTGATTATCCTTGTTGAGGTTTGGGGAAAGTGCTTAAAACGGGGTCTAAAGGGGCCTTCTAGGGTGCTAGTTATGTTCTGTTTCATGTTTTGGATACTAGTTTCATGGGTGTGTTCACTTTGTGAAAATTCACCAAGCTTATATATTTTTCTGTATTCATGTTCTTCAAAGAAGAGTATACAAAAAGAATTAGTAATCCTGGAAAACCCCCCACAAAATTCACTGCTAACACTTGAGGTATGTATGGAGAACAAACTGAACATGTTAACCTTATATCTTAGAATCTATGGTTTCCGAATTATAGGATTATCAAAGTGCCATTGTGTTACTGGAGCTGTTACAGTCCTACTTGTATTATAAGATGAATAAAGTAGGTGGTGCTAATGGCTGCTTTTTACTGTAATCAGGTTTTTGGGATGCCTTAGAAAATACTTTCTTTTTTTTCCCAGTCTCTATTAAGTAGAGTCACAAGTCACAATGTCCACCCATTCTTTTATTGTAGTAAAGACTGATAAGCCAAGTAGTTGTGACTTGGATATATTACTGTGTTTATGTTAGCTGGGATTTCTCCTCCCCACTGATTGTCTTTGTTACATCAGTGAGCGAGCTTCGGTCTTGCCTCTCTGATATTCTACATGTTCTTTTGGCTTTCAAGGCATCACTTTAAACCTAACAAGAATGTAGATTCCTTTTCCCAAGCTGAGCCCCTTTTTGTGACTTTACTGTGTTTGTGTTTGTTTTTTTTCTTATTGGTACCTTTTGTTCTTCTAGTTACTTGAGTTAAAATTAATTTTTGGCTCTTCCCTTTTCCTTTGCAACACTTTCCTATCCTTTAAAAAAAATGTGGTAAAATATATATTACATAAAATTTACCATCTTAACCATTTCTTAAGTGTACAGTTCAGTATCCCACCCTTTTATTTACTAACTAAATCCTAGTTGGTGCCTACCTTTGTCATCTCACTTATCTTGTACTTTCCATTATCACCACCTTTACCCTTGTTTAAAACTTATCAGTGTGCCTGGACTTTTGTCTAAATAGCAGCTCAACTTCCAGTGTTTCCTCTATATTCAGTATATTCTATATCTTCCTGCCAGATTTACCTTTCTAAAATTTTACTTACAAAATCATTTTTTCACACAAAACTTTTGCTTGCCACTATCTATAGTATTTAATGCAAATTCCTTAGTCTCATATTCAAGGCCTTCTATAGTTGAGTTACATTCTGCCTTTCTCTCTTTAATGGTAATGTTGTTTTTGATAACCAGTAACTGCTTACTAAATTCCAGGCTATATGAAGCACCATGCATGCATGATTTTATTTAATTTAGTCCTATAAAGTAGGTACTGTAATTGCCACTGCTGAGGAAATAGAGGCTGGAAGGTTCTAAATAACATGCCCAAGCTAATGAGTGATGGAATTGGGAGTTCAAATATGTCTCCATACTCCACAGTTGTAGCTTGTATCTCACAGAGCTCCTGAACCATTGAGCATTCCTACCTTTACCCTAGCTCTTTTACTCTGTAGATCCACTGCCTGAAAGTCCCTTGATTCTTTTTTCCTCTCTCACAATCTCGTACTATCCATCCTTCAAGGCCTAGCTTGCGTCCCATCTGTTTAGTGATTTTCCCTCCCTTTCCCCAATTTATAGAATATTCATTGGCCCACACACACCTTGTACTTTCACTGCCTCGAATCTGTATCTTTTTATACATGGCTGAGTCAGTTTAGATTTTAGATTATAACCTCCTTTAGGTTGAGGGCTTGGATTATAGATTTTTTTTTGTATTCCCTGCAGTGCCTTATATATAATAGGTACTTAATAAATGTATGTGTTTATCATTTGAAATTATAACAGAACTGCTAGTAGCTAAGATCAATAATGCTCATCTAAGACTCCTTCTTGGTTCTTTGTGCTTCTTGGAGCTCTTTATAAATCCAGCTAGCAGTCTTAATTTAGAACCAGGAATGACATATTTGGATTAGAGCTCTAGATATCATTGAGTTGCTGGCAGGAAGCTTGTTTACTATTACAGACTGATTCATATCAGAACAGCTCTTCATGCCCAGGATTGGACTTTTCCTCAGTCTCACCGTTGGCACTTTGGTTTAGGCCACTACCATATCTAACTTAGATGACGTCAACAGCCTCCAGATTAGTCTCTCTGCTTTTGCCGCTTGTTCACTGGTCAGAACTCAAGTAGTGGGAGTGACGATACCAGGCAGAAGACTGCCCTTCCAACATCCTCTGATCTCACTCAAAGTAAAAGACAAAGTGCAGTCACGTACTGCTCAGCAGTGGGGATGTATTCTGGGAAATGTGGTGTTAGGGGATTTTGTTGTTCAAACATCATAGAGTGTATTTACATAAACCTAGATGGTGTAGCCTGCTACACACCTAGACCATATGGTATAGCCTATTGCTCCGAGGCTACAAACCTGTGCAGCATGTTGCTGTACAAAACAACACAAGATTAAATCAAGGAAAGAGAAAATGATGCAACCAGAATGCACGGTAAACATGAGATGTATGCGGCTTGCAAACACGGTGTACTGTTTCACAGCAGACCCGTCGTTACTGTTAATCCTCACCCAAGGGCGTTTTCTCCACTGAATTTTTAGAGAGAGTGGAAGGGAAGGAGGGAGGGAGGGGAGAGAGAGAGAGAGAGAGAAACATTGATGTGAGAGAGACACATTGATTTGTTGCCTCCCGAATACGCCCTGACCAGGGCTGGGGATTGAACCTGCAACCCAGGGACATGCCCTTGACTGGGACCTGAGCCTGGGACCCTTTGGTGTGTGGGCCAACACGCCAACCACTGAGCCACACCAGCCAGGGACAGCAGACTTTTTTTTTTTTTTTTAAATAAGGATAGAGTACACTCTAACCTGACTGGTATGGCTCAGTGGTTGAGCGTTGACCCTGGAACCAAGAGATCACAGTTTGATCCCTAGTCAGGGCACATGCCCAGGTTTTGGGCTCGATCCTTAGCAGGGGGCATGCAGGAGGCAGCTAATCAATGATGTTTCTTTCTCATCAATGTTTCTCTCTATTTCTCTCCCTTCCTCTCTCTCTAAAAAAATCAATAAACACATCTTTTTGAAAGAGTACACTCTAAAATAATAATAAAACATATAGTAAATATGTAAGCCAGTAATATAATCATTTATTATCATCATCAGGTATTATGTACTATACATAATTATATATGCTGTGCTTTTATAGGACTGGCAGTGCAGTAGGTTTGTTTACACCAGCATTACCACAAATGTAATGTGTAATGCTACGATTTAACATGGCTATGACATCACTAAGTGATAGGAATTTTTCAGCTCCATTATAATCTTATTGGGCCAATGCCATTTTTGCCGTTGTTGTTGACTAAAATGTCATTATGTGGCGCATGACTACTTAAAGTAGCCCATAGGCAGCAATGTGCTGATAAACCGGATTTCCAGAGGGGAAAAAGCCTCCGATTTGTAGCATTTGCCTATTTCTGTGCTATACTTCCACTATGGGATTTAAAGTTCTAGAATGTATAATAATCTGCTCTTTAGCTGGTTACCAGCCAACTCCAGCTTACCACTGCTGAACATTTGGCTCCCCATCTGAGCCCCCCAACTGCTACCACTTTCCCCCTTGCCCACTCCAGATATGCCAGACAGCACTACCTCACAGGATATTGGCAGTTGCATTTTTCTACAATTAGAATGCTCTTCTCCTGAACACATGCAGGTTTGCTTATTTCTTCAAGTCTGCTCAAATATCTTCCATGATCTGCCAATATAAATTTGCAATCTTTCCCCAATCTACTAGACATTCCCCTTCTCCATTACATACTCAGCTTTATTTTTTCTTGGCTTTTCCAACATAGCATATGTTATATGTTACCTGCTTTCCCTTCCCATCCCCCTCCGTTAGGGCAGGACATTCTCTTCACTACAGAATCCTTAGCACCTAAAAAAATGCCTAACACAGTCACTCAAGTAGTTGTTGAATGAATGAATATGTACTTTTTTTTAAAGATGCACATTTGAGTGTGTGTATTTCCCTATTTGGGAACACCCTTTGTATGGAAGGAATTTTTAATTTTTATTTTACTGGTCATCGAGATGATTTCTAATATATGCTACAGTGTTTTTGTACCTGTCTGATGCCTGGCAATAGTGATGCATTACTGCATTTTCTAGGCAGTGTTCTCTGTAGGTGGGGATGGTTATATTTCTCTTGAGACTGAAAAAGAATGATTTCATTTTGTTTGAAATGAAAATATCTGCAAGACATACAAACAAATCAGTTTGGGCCTGTCATTGGTAATTGCAACTTGAAATAACTGTTCACTTAAGCTCCTCATGGGGAACTCAACAATATTTATGGTTGGGTGTATGTTTGGTAGTGTGTTAGTCTCACAGTAATGTCACTGCAAGTTTTAAAATCTGTGGTAAGTAATGTGAAAATGGAATTTGTATGTTTTATTTGAAGATTAAAATGGGTTTATGAAGATATTTTTCTGTATAAATATTAAAACTTATAGACCATTTTAGCATAGTGGTTTATTATAATTAAAAAGTGTATGACCTCTCTTAAACTAGATGTTGCCTTTCTCGCTTGATCTCAGTTGCTGCCTTTTTCTTTCCTGAAGTGGAATTCAACCCTCCACTTGACTTAGTCTAGGCAGGGACAGCCATTACATTAAGTTGTAGTTACTGTCACAGTATTCTTTTCTCCCCTCCCCTCCCCTCCCCTCCCCTCCCCTCCCCTCCCCTCCCCTCCCCTCCCCTCCCCTCCCCTCCCCTCCCCTCCCCTCCCCTCCCCTCCCCTCCCCTCCCCTCCCCTCCCCTCCCCTCCCCTCCCCTCCCCTCCCCTCCCCTCCCCTCCCCTCCCCTCCCCTCCCCTCCCCTCCCCTCCCCTCCCCTCTTCTTTTTTTTCTTTTTTACTTTTTAAATGTATTTTTACAAGTAAAATTTCAGTGTAATTAGAATTGAAACTCTGATAGCCAGTTACTTTTCCCAAATTAATCTTTTGTTGAGGAACCATAACAACACATTTTTGTTTGGGTGTTTGAATCACAGACGTCAGAGAAGAGAGTAATTTGAATTGAAGACTGTCACTTCTTCCTGACAATTAAAAAACGGAGAAAAAAAATCTGTTTCTCTTTTATGAGAGTGTGTGTTACTTTGAATGACATTTAATTTGCAATATTTCTTTCCTCAAGACTTTTGGACATGGAGAAAAAGTCCCTTTCTCTTATGAAAGCTTAATTTCCTTTGTTCTGTCACTTAATGTCTTCAGAAAAATGTTTATCTTCTAGGATGTTTTTAGATTAAGACTTTATTTTTTTAGAGCAGTTTATGATTTAAAGCACAATTGAGGGCTTTTAAAAAATTTTTACATTTACGCTTTTATTAATTACCAGACAAATTTGTCGGAGAGAACAAAGATAAACTTAGTCTTTTGCTGTGTATATGATGCTATGGATTCTTATTTTTTCTGACACATTTAGAATTATTATCCATTTTAAAAGCTTTTATCTATATGTTAAATCTTTATCATAGGAAAATTAAAATATACAGAAAAACGAAAGGAAAAGGAAAATACTACTCAGAAACAACCATCGTTAGCATTTATGTTGCCTTCCTGACATTCTTATGGAGTTTATCTTGCTTTTGATAAAAGAATTGTTCATCTGTATATTCAACATAAAACTGTATGATTGTATATTGCCTCCTTTGCTTAGCATTGTACCAAATATTTGACAAAGTTATCATGAACATTTAATGGCAGCATAATATTCCACAGAGTGACAGTATCACTGTTTTGTATTTACAGTACAGTTTTCAAAATAGATTTTTTAGTGGCACATTCAAGAGTTTTAAAGAATAAACCATCTTTCCCCTTGAAAAAGAAAAGAAAGCCAAAAAACCCACAATATTCACCTCATGAGCCTTTTGTAATGTGTTAGTGTGAACAGAATTGGTTACTGCCCTGACCGTGGTACTGGACACTCACAAGTGACAGCCACAGATTACAATAAGGTTATTTGTTTAAAGCATCTTTAAAAGTCTATCTGATTGACATACCATCTTTGCCATTTTAGTGAAAACTGTCAGGTTCTTCTTAGGCTGTGAGAAAGCCCGTCCTTCCATCTATACATTTGGTAGCCAAGAATATTAAGAAATACTGTATGTGTCATAAATTTTTCCTTTAGAATTGCTATCTGGTGTTTTCATAGCATAGGATTTCTTCTTAAAGGTATATAGATGTACTATACTTAAAAATCAACTCTCTCTGCTGTCCATTTGTTTCCAGTCCTTTGCTGTTAATTACTTGCATTTATCATTGCTCCTGTATGAGTTTATGGAATGAGTTCTTAAAAGCAGGAGGTATGAGAATTACTGTGCTTACATCTTTGCCAACACAGTGTATTATCAAACTTTTGGATCTATATCTGACTGGTGAAAAAAATGGTATCTCCGTGTAGATTTAATTTGCATTAAATGAGTGAAGTCGAACATCTTTTTAAAGAACTGTGTATCCTTTTGCTATATACTAAAGTTCCTATTCCTTAACACTTGTAGTGATGTTGATCTTCTCCTTGTGACTTGTAGGAACTCTGTATATTAGGAAAAGTAACCCTTTGTGATCTGAGTAGCAGTTTATTTTTTCAGTTTGTCGTATTTTAACATTTAAATCCCTTAAATCCAAGTCTACAACTTTCAACTCATAGGCACATTTTAAAGATTGTATTATGTATGAAAGTAGGGGTCTACCTGTAAATGTTGCTAAGTGAATAAAATATTAGTCCTGAAAATATCTGAAGACAATTATGTGGATGGAGGTTAGATTAGATTCATTTTTTTCTCCTTAAAAGAAGCAAATTTCAGCTAACTACATGGGAGAATTTTCTCTCATTATATCATCTTTAATATGGAATAGGCATACTTGGGACTAGATGTTTTCTTTGTTACTAGACCTGTTATTACAAAAGAGATACCAGCCCTTGTCCTTGTTTATTGCACAAAATAGACAGTGTTGAATAAATGAATCTTTGGATCATTCTGGAAGGTTAGATTAGCTAGTTTCTAATAAACCTTTTTTTACTTTTGTACTGTTTTTATTTAAAAAATACTGATTTCTGTCTTTCCTTCCTTCCTTTCCTTCCTTCCTTCCCTCCCTCCTCCCTCCCTCCCTCCGTCCTCCCTCCCTCCTCCCTCCCTCCTCCCTCCCTCCCTCCCTCCCTCCCTCCCTCCCTCCCTCCCTCCCTCCCTCCCTCCCTCCCTCCCTCCCTTCCTTCCTTCCTTCCTTCCTTCCTTCCTTCCTTCCTTCCTTCCTTCCTTCCTTCCTTCCTTCCGGATAGGGAATGAGAGGGTGGTTAATTTTAAAAAAAATCTTCACCTGAGGATGTGTTTGTTTTTTATTGATTCGAGAGAGAGGAAAAGAGAGAAAGAGAGAGAGAGAGAGAGAAAGAAACATCAGCGTGAAGAGAAACACCCATTGATTGCCTTCCGTACATGCCCTGACCGGTGATTGAACCCACAGCCTGTGTATGTGCCCTGACCAGGAATGGAACTTTGCCACCCTTCGGTGTGTGGCACAACGCCTCAGCCAGCGCAGCCACACTGGCCAGGGCTACATGTTTGCTCTTATATAACTGAATTTGTATTTCTTCCTTTCTTGAGTCGTCCCTTCTGTCTTTCCTTCCCGCATTGCTCTGGTAACTGTTGTGTACTGTATGTCCTTTTGTATTTTCCTCCTACTTGAATCATTATCCTCTCTTTTTCCCCCGCCTGTCAGTGACTTCTTAAGTCACACACTCCTCCAGGCACACATGCATATATACAATTTTATTTTTCACTTTGTTCTATAAAATTGTATCATATCATATATTCTTTTTTTATCTTGTTTTTCTCAATAATAATTAGTAGAACATCCTCCAAGTGAGCTAGTATAGCTCTGAATTATCCATTTAATGGCTGTACAAGTATGCCATTATATATGAGGTTATTCCCTAGTGTGGCTGTACCTTTGTTTATTTTGCTAATTTCTTGTTGATGGACATATACTTTGTTTTCCTTTTTTTTTTTTTGTCGTCACTGTGAATATTGTAGTAATCAGTTTGTGCTGACACATTTATTCTATGAGATAAAGAGTCTGCAATGGGATTCCTGATTCAAATGATATATACATATATGTATCTGTAATAATTACTGTCAGATTGTTTCCAAAACCTACCACATAAAGTCTTTCTAAGATCCCTTCTGATTCATGGAAGACCATAAAATATAGTTATATAGCCTTTTTACAATTATTAATTATAGGATTTGCTAGGTTCTTAGAAGACTTTATCTGAAGAGTTATATTTATAAAGTTGTCTTTTTGTGTTCTGAATGACTATGTTACTTTAGTACAAAATAAAACAAAACTCTTGCCTCAGAGTTCTAGTTTGTGCACTCAGTATCAATTCAGTATTCTAGTAGACTGGATGGTAAATAGAATTGAGATGAATTTAGAATCCGAGTTTGAGGATAGGGTTGAAAAATAAAGGACATTTTGATCATAGATTTTAATCTTTAAATTGGGTATTTGCTTGGTTACAAGAGGGTAATTGTCAGACTCTCTTCCAGTAGGCTCTCAGCTTGAACAGATAAATATAGAACATCAGTGTTTGGAGAGGGAATGCTGTAGAGAATGTGTGGGTAGCTGTTGTAGTTTTACACAGCAGATAACATCTAGAATAAAGAATAGATTAAAATGCTCATTGAGGATTAGTGTTCTTGAAACACTGTCAAATACAACATTCCCAAGCCTAGCATTCAGAACCATTCATAACCTTGCCCATCTTGTTTATTTAAACTATTTCCCACTGAGCTCCACACACTCTTCCTTAGCCCTGTTTTCTTCTTATGCTTGCCACCCTTGCTCCCAGGGGCATTCATTTGCTCTCATCCTTTAGAAGTCATATGTGTCTTCTGCTCTCCTGTGGAAAGACCGTTACAGTTCCTGTGTTATTAAACCCTATGAGCTGTTGGATATCATGGAGTGACTAAAATTTTTTGTATACAACTTAGGAGAACAGCATGAGGTTTCTAGCAAAGATAAGAACTACTAGAAAGATTACATGTTGAGAAAGTAGTGGGATGAAGCCTTCTGTTTTCATTCTGGTGCCCCAACGTGATGGCCTTGAGAGACATTGCCTCTTTATTTCTCTCACCTTGATGTACAGGAACAATGTTTTTGTGGTTACAGTTCCTTGTATTGTTCTAGCTCTCATAACTGCTTCTGAATAACAAAAGGCTCCAACCCCAAACCTTTTCCTATTAAATAATTGTCTTGTATAGTGAAGTGATAGAAAAATGCTTTTTAGACTCTTTTTAAAAAGAACTCAACCCCACAAATGAGATGATTTTGCCTTTGGAATGCAGAATAGTTACCACTCTGAATAAAGTAGACTGTCTCTTGTTCACTTTGTTTTCCATTTTCCAATTCAAATTGGGACAGATAGTGCAGATGCATCTAATATTCTCATATTGCAGAGTGGCATTTGGACTTTAGATGGACTAACAACACCATAAGTGGCAATACTCTAACTCAGAGTTTCTCAACCTTGGCACTACTGATATTTTGTACCAGATAATTCTTGTGATTAGGGGACTGTCTTGTGCATTATAAGATATTTAACAGCATACCTGGCCTCTACCCATTAGATACCAGTAGCTTCCTTCCCTAGTTGTGATAACCAAAACATGCATTAGAAATTGTCAAATATCGCCCCTGGTTGAGAAACACTGCACTATCACTTTTCTGTCTTGTTTTATAATTGTTTTCTCCTACTTGTTCTTTCTAATAATATCTGATGGCCATACACTGTAGGAGCTTTGCAGAGAATGCATCCAAGTGAACAGTTCAGAATATGACCAATTAATCCTAAACATGCAGAAAGTTTTAACATTGTTTCAAAATGAGAAGACAAAACCTCTTTTCCTTGTGTGCCTATCCTTTGGATTTTTCCAATATTACTTTCGTAAGATCATGTAAGGTAATGTATGCAAAAGTGCTCTGTGGGCGATGTTAATGAATGTAATGGTTGATTCCTCAATAAGTATTTTACCTTTCTCCCTTGTACAATAGCAGTATGGTGTCTGAATTTGACCCTAGCCTTGTGTGCACACTCTGATTGGCTTAAGTCAATGGTTTTGAAACTACCAGACATGACCTATTAAAGGGTCATAAAATCAGCTTAGTAGAGGGGCAACCAACTTTTAAAAAATAAGTGTAATACAAAAAAAAATCTGTACAATCAGCATTGTATATGGTAAAGATAAGTATTATTTCATAAAATGTTATAATGTATATTTGTGCGTACATTTGTGTGTATATTGTGTATATTTGTGTATATCTGTGTATATTTGTGTATACTGAGTCTTGATGTAAAATGTATTTCTTATTGTGGCTTGTGATTGAAAAAATTAAAAGGCCACTGGTCTTAGCCAATCAAATTCCATCCCCCTTGCCAGGTTGATTCAGGAACCCAGGTCTAAACCAGTCTGTCCATGGAATCTGGATGAAAATCATGGACTCCCTTTTCTCATCCAGGTCTCATGTAGAACAAATTTCCTTATTTGAATGCAATATTTACTGTTTGTAGAGTGTGCCACTTTATGAATATATGAATATTATACTTATAAAACCTCATTTTAAGAGCCCTATTAGCCAACCAATTTTTGGTGTTATTTTTTCATTTATTGGGTTTGAAGAACACTCTATTTCTAAACTTTCTTTTTATATATTCTCAGGGATTCTTTTGTTTTCAGAGGTCAGAAAACAACTATGACTTTTCTTTCACTGGTATGTTGGGTTGTAGTTACCTCAGAGTATTCAAAAGGAAAACATTTATTTGTATCTTTCTTTTTAAATGGAAAAAAAAAATCAGGAATGTGTAGAGAATAAGCCCATGAGAAAATAGAAATTACTAATTTGTCTGACTTAGTGCCTTTTATTCTAGATATTCTTATCAGTGAACACCCATGGAATGGGTACTGGAGGCTATGGCTGTCCTTAACTTCAGCGACAAAGCATAGGAATCTCTCTCCCTTTTTAAACTAACAGCTTTATTGAGATATAATTTACATACCTTAACATTCATCCTTTTAAAACATACAATTAAGTGGTTTTAAGTATATTCACAGAGTTCTGCACTAATTCCAGAACATTTTCATCACCGCAAAAGGAAACCTGTATCCAAATAAACAAACGGAATAGAAACAGACTCAGATACAGCAAACAGGCTGATGGTTATCCAGAGGAGAGGAATGTGGGAGACTAGGAGAGAAAAAGTGAAGGGATTAAGAAGTACAAATTGGTCGTTACAAAATAGTCCTGGGGATATAAAGTAGAACATAGGGAATATAGTTGATAATATTGTAATAACTATGTACTGTGCCAGGTGGGTCCTGGAAATATCAGGTAACACTTTGTAAAGTATATGATTGTCTACCCACTATGCTATACACCTGAAACTAATACAAAATAATATTGCATGTAAACTGTAATTGAAAAATAAAATTTAAATAAAATAAAAAAAGAAATCTGTACCCATTAGCAATCACTCGCCATTCCCCCCTATACCTATACTCTGGCAATCACTAATTTATTTTCTTATTTCTGTGGATTTTCCTGATCTGAACATTTCACTTAAATGGAATCATATAACAAACACATGGCCTTCTGTGACTGGTTTCTTTCACTTAACATAATGTTTTTAAGGATCATCCATGTTGTGCCATGTTTCAGTACTTCATTCCTTTTTATTGCATAGTTTAATCCATAATATTTCATTGCATGGATAAACATTTTATTTATCCATTTAACAGTTGATAGATGTTTGGGTTGTTTCCATTTTTGACTAGTATGAATAATGTTGCTAGGAACATTCTTGTACAAGTTTTTTTGTGTGTGTGTGAACATGTGTTTTCATTTCTTTTGGGTATATACATAGGAGTAGAATTGCAGGGTCATGGTGATAATTCTGTTTAACTTTTTGAGAACCTGCAAAACTTTTCCAAAGTGACTGCACCATTTTATAGTCCAACAATATATTGAGGGTTCCAGTTTCCCTACATCTTCATTGATGCTTGTTATTGTCTTTTTTTTTTTTTTTTTTTTTAGTTTAGATTAGATTATAATCATCTGAAGTACAGTAGGTAACCAAGAAGCAAAATTCTGTTCTGTTACAACCACCCTATTTGTAGAAAAGAGAGAGGAAAGAAAGTAAATCATACAAGATGAGCTTTTTTGATCTGAAGACTCAATGAAATGAGAGGGGAGGTTATTGTCTTTTTTATTTTAGCCATGCTAGTAAGTGTGAAGTGGTATCTCATTGTGGTTTTGGCCTCTGCATTTCCTTAATGACTAATGATGTTGAACATACTTTCATGTGCTTATTAGGCATTTTTATATATCCTTTGGAGAAATGCCTATTCATATCCTTAGCCCATTTTTAATTTTTATTTTATTATTTATTTATTTTAAAAAAATGTTTTTATTGATTTCAGAGAGAGGAAGGAAGAGGGAGAGAGAGACACAGAAACATCAATGATGAGAGTCATTGATTGGCTACTTCCTGCACCCCCCCCCCCCCCGCTGGGAATCGAGCCCAAAACCCGGGCATGTGCCCTGACTGAGAATCAAACTGTGATCTGGTTCATGGGTCGCTGCTCAGCCACTGCGCCACACAGGCCCAGCTCCTTAGCTCATTTTTAAATTGGGTTGTTTGTCTTTCTGTTGTTGAGTTGCAAGGGTAGGGATGTCTTTTTAAAGCTTTGCTTCATTATGAATTTATCACCCATTCATTTTCAATCTGATAACTCAAGAGTCTTTCCAAAGAAGGCAGTCATGTGTCCTTTTCAGTGCCTTTCAGCTTTTTGAAGTGCCAGTCATCGGTAAGGCATGTTTTTAAAAAAAATGGAAATGGAGATTGTTGATGCCCAAAGACAGATAAATGGAAGAAATTATAAGCACTACCAATATAGATCAAATGTATTAGGATCTGATGAAATCAATTAAATCCCTTTAACTCCTATGGGAATCAGCAGGAAAGCCATTATTGCCGATTGTGTGAAACAAATGCTGTTGGTTTCTGGCACACTCCTTAAGTACACTCCCTCACACAGAACATAAGAGACTTTTGTACCTAGTATTGCAGGGCTTTGTGTGTAACATTTTGATTATGTATTTGTTTCACCCTCCCTCAAAAGGAATTTGGGTATTCAAAGAATTCCTAACTGGTTTAACTGGATCACGAGAATGCTTTACATAGCTATCATATGCACCATCTATTATAGTAGCAACTGAAGGCTATTAAATATATTATTAGCTTGGTTAAATTACAGCAGAGCATCCATGATACCAAAATTCGCCTTTTGATTTTTTTCTACATTTTCTGGGTTTAATAAGAGTGTAATCTTTCAGTAAGAGCATTTATACCTGATTAATATTAAATGGGAAAAAAGAAAATACACAAATAGAATAACTGTAAGGAGTGCTGAAAGGTAAAGAGGATTGGAAAGAACACAGACTGTGGGTTTCTAAATCTACCATTTTCTCCTTGGGTGACCTTGGACAAGCCACATTTATCTCTCTAAATATAAGTCTTCTCATATATAAAATGAGATGGATAAAATCTACCTTGTAAGGCTGTTATAAAGTTAAAATGAGACAATGTACGAAAAGCATATAAGCTAGTGCTTAATATAGGCACTCAGTTGATGGTTCCTGTTATATATTATGTTTCATATGTATATATTTATGGCAGAATTTAGTCTTATTTAGCCGAAATTGAGTATCTATCAATCTTGACAAACCTTTCTGGTCATTTGATTTCATAGAAGGTAGATAAAGCACACTTTTTTAAGGATTAATTTTTTACTATAATGGTAAAATATGCTTGCTAAAGAAAATTATTTTGAAAGCTACATTTAAAAGTTTTAAAAATAGATAGGAATCTGTGAACAGAGGCTTTAAATTGGAATGTAGTCCAAGAAATAAAGAAAAATCTCGAGTTAATAGTAACAATATTAATTGGAAATTATGAGTAGGAGCTAGAGGAGGGTTATTTAAAGACTGATGCATTCTACAAAAGAAACTCATCACTTTACTGAGACATTTACAACATACCAACGGGGAGGATGCACCATCAAGAGCGACTTTAGAGTATTATCAGAATGGGCTCAGAGATGAGGCTTCTAACGTTACTAAGACAACAAAAACATTTTTAAAAACTGTGGCATAATAGGAATAGGTAAGAATGGGCTTGCTCTTTATACATAATGCTGTTAAAACAGATGACAATGAAAGCATAATTCCTTACCACTTATTCACAGTTCTGATAACGAACCTCTTTTGACTTGAAAGATAGAAAATGACACCAATAAAGGGTAGTCTAAGTCTGAGAATAGTGAAGAGCCTATAAGGGAGCATAGAGTTATCCCCCCACCCCCAAATAGTAAACTCCATGATATTCAGAATTTACATATGAGGTTATCCATGGTCTTTGAGAAATCTTACAAAATGAGAGAAGTACTGGATGATTTAAAGATGGGTCTTCTGAAAACGAGAAGAAAGTAAATTTTTAGACCCAAGAAAGACTAGTGACATAGACAGGATTCTAGAATGGATGATTTAAAATGGATTTACAAATTATACATATTTTTAAGGAGGAAGTAATAGTTGCATAGTACCCTAATTTTTTTTACAAATAGGGTTGTGAAACGAATGGTTGAGTGAAATACTATATCCATGTTGTTCAATATGGTAGTCACTACACACAGGTGACTTAAAATGTGTGTCGTTTGAATTGAGATGAGCTGTAAGTGTACAATACACATCAGATTATTTACATGTTGAAATGATAATATTTTGGATATATTGTGTTAAGTAAAATTTATTATTAAAATTAATTTGACCTTTTAAAACTTTTATTAATGTGGCTATAGACTAGTTTAAATTATATATGTAATTCACATACTGGAAATATATTGGGCATCACTATTCTTCAGGAATAGCAATAGTTACTAAGTTAATTTTAGAAAATTTATGAATTAAGGTATTGGATATTGAATCAAGGTTATAATAGTTTCCTTGTTAAAAAAAAATGAGGCTTTTACATTCTTATAATTAAATGGGATTATAACTGAACATCCAAAGAATTCTAATAAAAAGAATACATATGTCTAATGGTATGATGTTCTGGTTGTAGTGACTATGGTAATTGGCAGTGAGAAATGGTTATAATAGGCAGACAGTTTTGTCCATTTGAAAAAATTATTTTTTAAAATTGGAATTTTAATTTTGAGATAATTAAAGGTATACCTCAGAGATACTGTGGATTTAGTTCCACACCGCCACTATAAAGTGAATATTGCAATAAAGAGAGTCACGAATTTTTTGGTTTCCCAGTGGATATAAATGTTATACTATATTATAGTCTACTAAGTGTGCAATAATAGCATTATGTCTAAAACACAATATATGTACCTTAATTAAAAATTTTTTTTTTTTTTCCCTAGCTGGTTTGGCTCAGTGGTTAGAGCGTTGGCCTGTGGACTGAAGGGTCCCAGGTTTGATTCTGGCCAAGGGCACACACCCTGGTTGCAGGCTCCATCCCTTCCCTGGTTGGGGTGTGTGCAGGAGGCAACTAATTGATGCATCTCACTCACATCAATGTCTCTCTCTCTGTCTCCCTCCACTCTCTCTGAAAAGCAATGGAAAAAATATCCTTGGATGAGGATTAAAAATAATAATAATAATAATAATAATAATTTTTTGTGTGTGCTCAGTTGGTTGGAGCATCAACCAGAACATCAAAAGGTGGTGGGTTTGATTCCTGGTCAGAGCACATACCCAAGTTGCAGCTTCAACCCCCAGTCAGGGCACGTGCAGGAGACAAATGATTGATGTTTCCCTCTCTCTCTCTCTCTCTCTCTCTCTCTCTCTCTCTCCCTCTCTCTCTCTCTCTGTCTCTCTTCTTAAAAAAAAATTCCTCTGTCTTAAAAATTTTTTGTTTAAAAAGTAACAAAGGAAAAAGTACCAATTAAAAAAAAAAAATTTTGTTTTTTTGGCTAAAAAATGCTAACTATTATGTGAGTCTTCAGTGAGTCATAATTTTTTTTTTTTTTTTTTTGCTGGTGGAGGGTCTTCCCTCCATGTTGGTTGCTTTTGACTAATCAGGGTGGTAGTTACTGAAGGTTGGGGTGGTTGTGGAAGTTTCTTAAAATAAGAAAACAATGAAGTTTGCTGCATCAATTGACTCTTTCATGAATGATTTCTTTGTACCATGTGATGTTATTGATAGCATTTACCCACAGTAGAACTTCTTTCAGAATTGGAGTAAGTTCTTTCATACCCTGCTACTGCTTTATCAACTAAGTTTATGTAATATTCTAAATTCTTCGTTTTCATTTTAACAGTCTTCACAGCATTTTCAGGAATAGATTCTATCTCAAGAAACCACTTTCTTTGTTCATCAATACATGTTAAAGTTTTATCATGAGATTGCAGTAATTCAGTCACATCTTCAGGCTTCACTTCTAATTCTAGTTATCTTGCTATTTCCACCACATCTGCAGTTACTCCCTCCACTGAAGTCTTGAACTCCTCAAAGTCATTTTTGAGGGTTGGAATCAACTTCTAATAAATTCCTGCTAAGGTTACTATTTCGACCTCTTCCCATGAATCATGAATGTTCTTAATGGCATCTAGAATGGTCAATCTTTCCCAGAAGGTTTTCAGTTTACTTTGCTCAGATCCATAAGAGGAATCATTATCTTTGGCAGCTGTAGCCTTCTCAAATGTATTTCTTAAATAATAAAACTTGAAAGTCAAAATCTCTCCTTGATCCATGGGCTGCAGAATGGTTGTTGTGTTAACAGGTATGAAAACAACATTAATCTCGTACATCTCCATCAGAACTCTTGGGTGACTAGGTGCATTGTCAATGAACAGTAATATTTTGAAAGGAATCTTTTTTCCCTCTAAGCAGTAGATTCAACAGTGGCCTTAAAATATTCAGTAAACTACGTTGTAAACAGATGTGCTGTCATCCAGGCTTTGTTGTTTCATTATAGAGCATAGGCAGAGTGGATTTAGCATAATTTTAAGGGCCCTAGGATTTTCAAAATGGTGAGCATTGGCTTCAACTTAAAATCACCAGCTGCATTAGCCCCTCACAAGAGAGTCAGCCTGTCCTTTGAAGCTTTGAAGCCAGGCATTGACTTCTCCTCTCCAGCTATGAAAGTCCTAGATGGCGTCTTCTTTCAGTATGCCTCACTCTCTGTTAGCTTCATACTTCTGCAACTTTTTCACCTCCCTTAGCCTTCATAGAATTGAAGGGGGTTAGGGCCTTGCTCTGGATTAGGTTTTGGCTTAAGGGAATGTTGTGGCCCATTTGATCTTCTATCCAGATCACTGAAACTTTCTCCATATCAGCAATAGGCTGTTGAACTTTCTTATTATTCCTGTGGTCACTGGGGTAGCACTTTTAATTTCCTTCAAGGAACTTTTCTTTGCATTCACAACTTAGCTGTTTGGCACAAAAAGCCTAGCTTTTGGCCTCTCTCAGCTTTCAACATATCTTCCTCACAAAGCTTAATCATCCCTAGTTTTTGGTTTAAAGTGAAAGATGTGCCACTCTTCCTGCCACTTGAACACTTAGAGGCCATTGTAGGGTTATTAATTGCCCTCATTTCAATATTGGTGTGTCTCGGAATAGGGAGTCCTTGAGGGAAAGGGAGAGAGATGGGGGAATGGTTGGTTGGTAAGCAATTGTAACACACACATTTACCAGTTAAGTTCGCCATCACTTTATGGGCACAATTCATGGTACCCCAAAACAATTACAATAGTAACATCAAAGATCACTGATCATAGATCACCATAACAATGATAATAATAATGAAAAGTCTGAAATATTGTGAGAATTACCATAATGTGACACAGACATGCAGTGAGCAAATGCTGTTGGAAAAATGGTGCTGGTAGACTTATATTTGTAGAAATCACAATATCTCTGAAGCACAATAAAAGAAGATATGCCTTTATAGATTCACATGCAGTTGTAAGAAATACTGCAGAGAGATCTAGTGTGCCCTTCTCCACTTTCCCCAGTGGTAACCTTTTTCAAAGCTGTAGTGCAATATCCCAACCAGGATATTCACATTGAAACAATCCATTGATATTATTCCGTTTTCTCAGTTTTATTTCACATTTGCATGTGTGTATGTGAGCGTGTGTATTTAGTTCTTTGCAATTTTGTTACAGGTATAGGCTTCTGTATCCACCACCACAGTGAAGATACATCACGGTGTCATCACAAGGATCATCCCTTTTGTCCTTTTATCACCAATTCCATCTTTTCCCTTCCTACTTCCTAACCCTCGTCAACCACTAATCTGTCCAATTCTATAGGTTTGTCATTTCAAGAATGGACTCATACAATGTGTCACCTTTTGAGATTGGCTTTTTTTTTTTTTCCTTTACTCAGCATGTATCAATAATTCATTCCTTTTTTTCTTTATTGTGGTAAAATATATGTAACATAGTATTTATTTTAACTATTTGTAAGTGCACAATTCAGTAACATTAAATATGTTCACATTGTCATGTATCTATCACCACTATCTATACCTAAAACTTTTTCATCATCCCCCACCGCTCTATACCAATTAAACAACAACTTTCCTTCCCCCATCTCATAGTAACTTCTGTTTTTCTTTCTGTCTCTAGGATTTTGCCTATTTTAGGTACCTCATGTAAATAACACAATATTTGTCCTTCTGTGTCTGGCTTATTTCACCAAGTATAATGTTGTCAAGGTCCATCTATATTGTAGCATATATCAGAATTTTCGTCCTTTTTATAGCTGAGTAGTATTGTAGCATCCCACATTTTTATTAATAACATGGATGAAATATCAATGACTTGTTTTGCAGTTCTATATATGACCTGAAGCTGGCAGTAAGTTGTATATTTAATGTGTTGTTTTTTCAAAATAAAGATTGAAACTAGTTATTAGACTAAAGGATGGACTAAATTGATCAAGATGTATTGAACATGTATATGTGTAAAATTGCACATGTGGCCTGGCTGGGCGTGGCTCAACGGTTGAGCATCGACCTAGGATCCAGGCGATCGGGGTTTGATTCCTGGTTAGGGCACATGCCCGGGTTGCGGGCTAGGCAGCCGATCAATGACTCTCTCATTGATGTTTCTATCTCTCTCTCTCCCTCTCCTTTCCTCTCTCTGTAATCAATAAAGATATATATTTTTTTTAAAATTTCACATGTGATTCCAAAAATAAGTGTTACTGTAGATGGATGTTATATAGCAGGTAACATGAAAAATACCTGAGGGGTTTCATTTGACAGAATGTTCAGTGTGAGACCACAGTGTGATTTGGGCTCTGTTGATAGAAGCAGTATCAAGAACGAGGACTGTGATTGTTCTCTAGAGCATTGGGTTCATTTCTGGGTTACCTTATTTGAAAAGAGACATATTTTAGAGAGAAACCAGGATGATCTGACAAGAGGTTATTAGAACAAGAATGCTATAAGATGGAGTGGACTGCCTTAGAAGGTAGTCAGGTCCTTGTCAAAGGATTTGTTCAAGCAGAGGCTGGCTGAACACTTGGCAGGGACATTGTAAAGAGTATTTCAGTATCTGTTGTTGGGGGTGTGGGGTTAGAGAAGATTCTCTATTATACATATTTGTGGATACTCATCCCTTGAGGTTTTGTAATTATAGAACATTGTAGAATCCTGGCATTTAAACTGTTAGTAATGATTGTCTCTGGGGGATGGGATTACAGGGAACTGTCACTTTCCATGTTATATATTTCTGTATTTAATTTTAGTTTTTACAAAGCTATGTATTGCTCTATTTTTTATCATTTTTTAATTGTATTTTTTTATTTGATATACCCCAGTGACCAAACATTACATAATTTAATACATGATCATCACAATAAATCCTGCACCCATCCAGCACCACGCCTAGTTATTAGAATATTATTGACTATGCTCCCTATGCTGTACTTTACATCCCCATGTGTATTGCTCTATTTTTAAAAAAGCAAAAGAAGTCATAAACAGATATTCTTGTTTTGCAAATCAATACAATACTTTAATTTTGAAAATTTCAAAAATAATAGTAAATTAATGTAGACATTTTTAGTGTTTAAAACCCTTTGTGTGTATTGAGAGGTGTGTGTACATGTGAAAGTTGGATACGTGAATTTTGTACATCTTTGGGAAAGTGCTTTGCTTAATGTTTGCCTTTATTCCTTTTTGTAGTTCTGTGGATGGTGACAGTGAAAGTTGGTTGGGCTTTGGCAGATCATTCTGCAAGCCAAGATTCATCTCCAGTTCCAGGTTTGGGTTATTAAATAGTAAGATTCTGACTTATTTCTATGGTTCATTCCCTACCCCATCCCCCCACCCCACCTTGACTGCTGCTGCCTAGTCTCCCTGTATTTGTAAAGGCTGCTAGTTCAAAAAGAAAGTGAAAGTGGAAAAGTTGCATTTTCTTAGGAAAATATTTCTTTCTAACCCAGACATCTTTTGTTTTCCCTCAGATGGTTCTATTTGATCCCCCAGACACCAAGCTTGGCCCTTTATGCATGTTGGGAAAGAAAGATTATGACCAATACTTGCCTCCTAGAGATGTTTAGGAAAAATGTTGCTAAGCTGCCTTAGTAGTAGGCTGTAAACAAAACTCTGAGCCACACCTCCTTTCCTCATTATTATCTCAGTAAATTTTAGCTTAGGATTCTAATGATTTAAATGCTGCAGTTCTCTCACACAGTTTTAAAATATGTAACATGTCAGTGAAGAGAGTTATTACTATGCTTCCTTTGCCGCTTAACAGTGCCCTTTTGATGATTTTTAGGCCAGGCATTTAGCAATCTAAATGATGGACAGTCTGGGACATTGTTACTTGATGTCAACATGAAGCTGTTCCCTGTTTGAGACAGTAATGCTGGAGAAATGGTTCTCTTAGCATTTTGTCGAAGAGCTTTCAGAGGATGGTTGCTTTCATTGTTTATAAAAAGTTTCCAAAAAGTTGTTTATAATTCGCTACTGTGTTCACTATATTGTTCCCCAAAGCTTCTTAGTCTTCTTAGTGAATCGTGTAGGTCATATGCCTGAGGCTCCTTAAGAGACTGATAACAATCAGCCACCCCACCCTGTAGAGTTTCTATAGCCTGAGGCTCATTAAGAGACTGAGTAACAGACTCTGAGTGCTTTGAGTCTTTGCCTGATGTGCTTCTGGACCCAGGGCTTGGAAAAGCAGACCTTGGTGCACATCTTGGTCCTGTCCAAGCACACCCACCCCCAGCAGAGGAAACCAGAAGCTATGGAGTGTGGAAAACTTCAAACAGGGTACTCAAGGCCAGTTAGAAACAGCGTGTAACATTGGCCTGCACCAGAGACCATCCAAAAGACTGGGAGTCCTAGCAGATCTACCTAATACATAGAAACAAATACAAACAGGTAGCCAAAATGGGGAGACAAAAAACAAGCCCCAAATGTAAGAACAAAAGAATTCTCCAGAAGAAGAGCTAAATGAAATGGAGATAAGCAGTCTATCAGATATAGAGTTCAGAATACTGATCATAAAGATGCTCAACAGCATGAAAAAAGATATAGAAACTATGAAAGAAAGTAAGAATGACATAGTAGAAATAAAAAACATTGGAATGAATGAACAGCAGATTAGGGGAAGCTGAGAATTAGATCAGCAAATTAGAAGATAGGGTAGAAAAAAAATCACTCAATCAGAGACCCAAAAAGAAAAAACAATTAAAAAACAGGAGGACAGTTTAAGGGAGCTGTGGGGCAACATGAAATGTAACAATATTCACATCATCAGAATGCCAGAAGAGGTCGAAAGTAAGCAAGGGTTAGAGAACCTGTTTTAAGAAATAATGGCAGAAAACTTCCTTAACCTGGTCAAGGAAAAAGTCACACAAGTCCAGGAGGCACAGAGAGTCCCAAGCAAGAAGAAGCCAAAAAGGCCCATGCCCAGACATATAATTAAAATGCCAAAAATCCAAGACAAAGAGAGAATCTTAAAGGCAGCAAGAGAAAGAAAGCTGTTACCTACAAAGGAGCTCCCATAAGGCTGTCAGCTGATTCTCATCAGAAACTCTACAGGCCAGAAGGGAATGACATGAAGTATTCAAGATAATGCAAAACAAGGATCTGAAACCAAGACTATTCTATCCAGCAAGGCTATCATTCAAAGTAGATGGTGAAATAAAGAGCTTCCCAGACAACAAAAGGCTAAAGGAATTTATCACCACCAAACTAGTGTTTCAGGAAATGTTAAAGGGACTGCTGTAATTAGAAGTTGAAATAGAGAGAATGAGAAACATAGGCATAAAGAAATAAAATGGCAGTAGGTAAGGATCTATCAATAATAACCTTAAATATAAATACATTTAATGTGCCAATTAAAAGACATAGGGTAGCTGAATGGTTAAGAAAACAAGACCCAAATATATGCTGTCTACAAGAGTCTCACTTTAGAACAAAAGACTTGCACAGGCTGGGAAAAAAAAAAGACTTCTGAAGGACTTTAATGGAGAGCTCGACAGCAGTACAGTCATAGTAGGGGACTTTAACACCCCACTGACTTCACTGGATAGATCCTCCAGACAAAAAATCAACAAGGAAACAGTAACTCTAAATGACATATTAGATCAGATGGATGTAATTGAAATTTACAGAACATTCCACTCCAGAGCTGCAGAATATGCATTCTCCTCAAGTGCACATGGGACATTCTCAAAGATAAACCACATATTTGGACACAAAACAAATCTTTACAAGTTCAAGAAGACTGAAATTATATCAAGCATCTTCTTGGACATTTACACAATGGAATACTATGCAGCTGTAAAAATGAAGAATCCCTTACCCTTTGAGAGAGCATGGTGGGACCTGGAGACTATTATACTATGTGAAATAGACCAATTAGGGGAAGTCAAGTGTCACATGATCTTACTCATATATGGAATCTAATGAACAAAATAGGCCAATGAACAAAATAGAGCCCGAGACATAGAAGCATGGAACAGACTGATGAATCTCAGGGGGAAGGCGGGGTTGGGTGGGTGGGTGAGGAGAGAGTAACATAAGAATTTATATGTATATGCTCATAACCCATGGACACAGATAATAGTGGGGTGACAGCCTGGGGAGAGGGGTACAGGGTGGAGGGGATCAGTGGGGGGGAAAAAGGCACATTTGTAATACTTTCAACAATAAAGACAAATTTTTTTAAAAAGTAAGAATGAGGAGGTGAGTCTGAACCCAGGTCTGTCTCCTCAAGTCTGGGTCCTAGCATGCACCAGACCTTCAAGGGGGCTGTGGAGAGGGGGGTGTTGGTGTCACTGTGTACAGTATGGTATTCCATGGAGAAGGGGGTTAGCAGTCAGTGGCCCACAGGACTGTCTGTATAGCTGTTGTTAGATGAGGGGACTCAGGGAAGGCGATCCCAGGAAGTGAGGTCACTTCCCAGTAGAACTTGGAACCCCCGTAACCAGGTACCCACATACTAGCAACAGCCCAATGGCCAGCTCACTTGGCAAGAGACATTTGAGAGTGCAAGATGTTTTCTTGCTGTATTGCCAGTGATTGGGGCTCTTGCTTCCAGAGACTGTGTAGTGAGAATTCTTCTAGACTTTTCCAGCGTTGGTTCAACCCTCATCCTCGACATCAGTGGCCATTTTCAAGATCACCTGAGAGCTCCACACAGGAGAATGGACAGGAGCTGACAGATGGGGACCTCAACTCCATCCCCCTGCAGGAGGCACAGGTGCCCCACACATCCACAAGAGTGCAACACAGGCTCAGGGGAAGAAACCATCAGCCCTTAATAGAAAAAGGACCTATAAGTTGCAAGCAGCTGCAGCTTCATCACTACCCATGGGCCTGGCCAGTGCGCCCCCCATGCTCAACATGCTGGTGACCTTGAGCCAGTTCGGTCCCTGGGAGTTGGACTTCTCCAGCCCCACCTGCGTGCCTAGGTTGTGCACCCTGACCATAAAGAAGCTGGTGGTCTTCGAGGAGCTGGAGAATGAGCTTATTTCCGTGGCAATTGCTGTGAAGATGCAGGGCTCCAAGAGCATCCCTATGTCCCAGGAGATTGTCCTGCCCCCAGTGGACAAGTGGAGACAGACCTGGAGCTGACCTCCTTGCAGTACCCCCACATCCTCAAGAGAGAAGGCAACAAGCTACAGATCCTGTTGCCGGAGAGGAAATGCTTTAGGAGCCAGATCGTCCTGGGCTACAAGTGTCTGGGCTACAAGATGCTGGCCGTGGGCACCATCCACATGGCTGAGGTGATGCAGCGACCCCCCCCCAGGGTGGCCAGGTGCTGCGCCTCTGCAGCAGCGTAAAGGAGGCTTCCTCCAAGATAGCTGAGATCTGGATCTCCTCCCTGTCCAGCCCCCATCGACCACGAGGACAGCACCATGCAGACTGGCCCCCAGGCCAAGTCCACGGATAACTACTCCGAGGGGGAGTCTGAGAGCTTCTCATCTGAGCAGGAAGCCAGCGATGATGCCGCGCAGGGGCAGGACCTGGATGAGGACAACTTCGATGTGGGGGAGCCTAAGAAGGAGCAGAGATAGAAAATAAGAATGATGCCCACGGCCGGGCAGCCAGCCTTCAAGCAAAAAGTCCTGGCGAGGCTGCTCAGGGTCAGTGTTGGAGGAAGTGCAGGACTCGAAGCAAGACTCTGCGGAGCATGTCCCTGAGGTGGAGGTGAACCAGGAACTTCTGAATGACACGCTGGAGAACCCCAGTGACAGTGGCCCAGGCATGGAGGATCATGATGATGATGATAGCATCCTCAGCATCCCTAAGCCCAAGCTCAGGCCCTGCTTCAGAGGCCTGTCACACTCCAGCTGGAAGATGGAGATGGGGAGCATCCACAGTGCCAGGGGGCAGAAGGAGCCTCTGAGGCTGACCCAAGTGCCTGAGAAGACACAGGCCCTGGGTGGCAAGCAGCCCAGCAAAAAAGTCTTAGATTGGGTGGCCCAAAGCACGCCAACTCCTGGGGCACAGCAGGCATAGCCGGTGGACAGCCTGGAGGCAGAGACCTCCGCCCTGGATGTGTTCACCAAGAAGCTGCTTCCCAATGGGCACATCACTAAGACTGAGTCTCTTGTCCTCCCCTCTACCAGGTCTGAGGGGAAGCAGGCCAGCGGCCTGGGCCAGAGCACGTCTCTGAAGGAGCTGCAGCCAGTGTGGCCACAGAACAAATGAGCCCACATCCTGGACAAGGAGCGCTGCCCGGACCCGCGGAGGCAGCTGCAGCTCCCTAGGAAGACCCTGTTTGACAAGCTAAACCACATCCTCATCTCCAATGACCAGCTGCCCGAGAACATCCTCAGCAGCACTGCTGACTGGCGGGCCCTACGCTCAGCTTTCACTGAACTTCAAGATGAAGAACCACCTGCAGCATGTGAGCCGCTTGCTTCAGCGCCTGCGAGGCCTGTGACAGGTCCTGGGCCGCAGTGTGTGTCAGCTGCCACCGCAAAGAGGGCTTCCCCTCCCCACTAATTGCAGTTTTTATAATTTTTGTGTTTATCTTACATATACTTAGAATTTTACTGTATTTTTTATTATACTATTGAGTAACATAAAATGTATTTTGAATAAAATAATAATAACATTTGGGATTATGCTTAGCAAAATTTGAATCTTGTTAAATTGTATTGTGTCAAATAGGATGTTTAAAAATCCTAAGTGTTGGGAATCGGACAGGTGATAAAGTCAGACTATGTATATGCTTTTTTCTTTGAATTCTAGCTAAAAGTATTATTTTCAGTTGTAAGCAAATTCAGTATTTTAATAGCCTTCCTTGCAGCAGTCCTTCAGGCTTCTCTGTTTATGCCATAGAGGAAATTTTTCCATTTTTAAAGAAAGCCAACTTTTTATGCTTCTGTAGTCTGACATTTTGTGGGAGTAGGGTTTAGGGGTATGTGGTTTTTCAGCCTCTTTCCTCGTAAGGTAGGCTCAGTATATGAGGTTAGCCAGTGAAGAGAATTAGGGTTTTTATTGTTTCTCTGCTTTGGTCCTCTCCGTCGGTGTTTTTCTGCGAGTCGATTAGTAATAGCTCTCTTGTTACACTGCAAGAGCCGCTTGGAAAAGAACCCTCTCACCCTTGTAGTGTGGAGCTTTCTCTTCGGTTACCTCAAAATAGGAAGCCCCATGGTTCGTGACTGATCATAATAGTGACATGATGGAATATCCTACTAGGAATGGCTTTCCCAAAACAAAACTTACCAATTTCGCTGGAATTTTTTGAACCAAGCTTCAGGATTGTGATTTCAGTACTGTGTTTCTCTCTCACTTCTGACTCTTACTCTTATTTATGTTTGACTTGTTATTTTTCTTGATTTCTAACTTTGATTCCAGCAAGGTCATAAAAACTAGTGTAGTACACAGTTGGGTTCAAACCAGCAGGTACCATGAGTCATTTGCTCCTTTGCTTGTGCAACCTGTGTGCTGCTCTTAGGTGTGATTGTATCTCTTAATGAACTGTCTTTCTGGACAGATCCTAATCCAGTTGTGATGCAGACACAAGAGCATGAGAGAGGAGAGTTTCTAGATCCAACAGGCAAAGACTTAGTGGATGCCTAAAAAGATTCTAGTTGTATTTGGCATAATGTAGGCTGTTCCAGCATATTTCAGTAGTTGTTAATAACTGTATAGTTATTAATGTGTTTATTTGTATATTTAATTATAAACACAATCTCCCCCCCTCAGGTATAACAGTTAATGAGTTCACTAATTGAGCTCTTGAGAGAGCAGCATTAATTGACCACGACTAAATGTAGGTTTCAAGAGACATAAGCATATTATGTCAAAAATATGCCCCTGTGGTTTGTAGACATTCACTGAGAAGGATAAACACATAGAAACAGTCTTCTTTTGAAAGTGGAATGTATTTTCATACCAGGTGGAAAGGAAGGCATCTGTACTGTAAGGAGAGTGCCCATGTTTCCTATGGTCAGTGGTCACTGCTGTTGACATTTCCTGTGCCAGGCTTTCAAGTTGATTGTTGCTTATGGATTATTTGTAGCTAAAACTTCCGTTTGATTAGTCTTGTTTCTACTTGTTCCTATTTTTCCTGTGTACTCTGTCCATCTTTGTCATCATAGGGATTTCTTCAGGCTTGCAATTCTATTTTACTTATACTCTGTTGCATTACCATTTCCCCCTAGAGGTTCTTAGCATTTTTATATACATTTTAGCCATTTTTTAGACTACTAGGCTTTTGATTAGGTAAGTAATGCTCAGAAATAAATATGATTCTGATAGTCACAACCTGCTGGTCACCACCCGTTAGTGTTTTTGTTTATAACTTAATAGCCGTGGTTTTTATGTGTTCTTTGAGTCCCTACCTATTCATGGACCAAAGTGACTGTGTGAAAATTATACCTCACAGGGCTCAGGTAGGACACAGTAGAAGATAAGTCAGACATATGTCTTGTCCAACAACTTCCACACATATAGGTATGCATAATAATGAAGAGCCATTAATTTCAAAAGAATCTGTTGTCCATGGGCAGGATCTGGACTGTCAATAAATTGCAGGGATTGATTTTATCCATGTAGGAGACAGAAAGCACCAGGGTGCCTGAGTTAGGAAAGACCTTTTTCCTGAAGATGTAGTTAGAATGGCTGCTTGCTCTTTGGGCAATTCCGGAGCTGATTTTTAAAGAGTGCAAAGCTGTAAATACTACTAAGAATTTTATAAGGTAGGAAGTTGGGGAAATTAAGGGAACAAGTATCCTATATTTGGTTTTGGTATCAGATGGGTGTGTGAGTGTGGGAATGTGAGTGGGAGAGCGAGAGCCACTTGATCATCACATTGTGTTTATGTTGTTGCCTGGTGATGAGCTGTTTAGAGAAAGGTTCCTAGAGCCCTTTTAATATAAGTGCTTTATGAGAGGAGGTGGTAAACTTAACTGTAATACATTTTTTAATTCATTCAACAAATATTTATATTTAGTACCTACTGTGTATCAGCAATGTTCTAATCATTGGAAACATTTTTTTCTGTACTTGTTCATTTAAGGTAGGGGTGAGGAACCTTTTTTCTGCCAACAACCATTTGGATATTTATGACATCACTCACAGGACATACAAAATTATCAACTTAAAAATTAGCTATGAAAAAAGATCCTAGATTTATTGAATTTCGAGTCCCGCCTGCAATTGCCTTGGCAGGGCCAGACCAAATGATTTCACTGCTGTATACAGCCCACTGGCCAGACTTTCCCCACCCCTGATTTAAGGTGCTATACAAGTCGTAAGTTTCTACTTCTAGAAGCCTGCAATATAAGCTTCATCATATAAATTCGTATATTATGAACTTAGAAGCAAATGAATGAAACTTTGACAAGTAAAAATTCATTTTGCCCAGCCGGGCGTGGCTCAGCGTTTGAGCGTCGACCTAGGTCCAGGAGATCGGAGTTCGATTCCCGGTCAGGGCACATGCCCGGGTTGTGGGCTGTAGCCGATCAATGATTCTCTCATCATTGGTGTTTCTCTCTCTCCTCCTCCCTTTCCCTTTCTCTCTGAAATCAATAAAGATATATTAAAAAAAAAAAAAAATTCATTTTGCATTAGCACCTAGAGGGGCAGATGTCCTTATTGGAAAGTAGCTATGAAGAAATCATAAAAGATTTAGTATATGCATGATAGAATTTGAGACCAACTAATTAGACTTGAAACTAACCTTGTTCTTTGTAGTGTTACTTCTACTTGAAGTTCTCTTGGTGCCTGATGGCAGCTGATTCTGAGAACTTGAGCAAGGTACTATTCAGCAGTATAATTAAACTCTGCAGCTCTTTCCAATAATCCAGCCATTTGTTTTTGTAGGTTATGCTATAGCTCATCATTTTCATTTCTCCCCTTGACAGTTTTATATATATATTTGAAAACTATTTTAACCCAATCCCTTTTAAACCCACCTTTAATATAGGAAGTCTTTTCTATATATATACTATAATTTTATTCTTTATATTATGTGGTAACTGTATAATTAATCTTTTTCTTTTTAAAATATATCTTTATTGATTTCAGAGAGAAGAAGGGAGAGGGAGAGAGAGAGATAGAAACATCAATGAGGAGAGAGTCATTGATCAGCTGCCTCCTGCATGCCCCCGACTGGGGATGGGGCCTGCAACCCAGGTATGTGCCCTGACCAGGAATCGAACCCCAATCGCCTGGATCCTAGGTCGACGCTCAACCTCAGAGCCACGTCCGGCCAGGCTGTAATTAATCTTTTGGCTTCATTTTTCCTATCCTAGATCTAAAGCAGGCTTTAAAAAAAAAAGATATTTGGATAGTTAATGTTAGCAGTAACATGATGTTCATACTTAGTGACAGACTGAGTGCAGACTTCATTGATCAATGGACTGACTCCATTTTGCCAACTAGTTTCTTAAATCCACAGTCTGGTTAGGAAAAGAAAATGCTAGAATTTTTGGCTGACTGGCCACAGCTTTGGGACAGAACAGAAAACAACAAGGCTGGTGGTAAATTCAAAGTCATAGGCTCATTTTCCTTTCTCGAAAACATCTGGTTCATACCAGGATTTTTCAGCCAGACTCATTTCTGAGTTTTGTTGGAGTATTGCAGGAATGTTCAGATAGACCCCAGGGTCAGCAGACAGTCCCCATATCACCAGTTGAGATTTCATATTTTCTTTTAATCCTTGGGTATTAGTGTAAGATAGAGTTCTCTCCTTAAAGTGATCTGCCACTCTTCTTTTGGATTTATATAACAAGGTCTGCAAGTAAGTATTTCATATTAATATTATAAAATTGCTTTTGTGGTTTGCCTATATGAGTTAAAATACTATTTATAAAATTGAAAGGGCCCTAGCCAGCTTGGCTCAGTGGTTAGATTGCCAGCCTACAGACTGAAGGGTCCCGGGTTTGATTCTGGCCAAGGGCATGTGCCTTGGTTGTAGGCTTGATCCCCTGCCTGGGGTTGGGATACGTGTGGGAGGCAACCAATCGATGTGTTCCTCTCACATTGATGTTTCTCTCTCTCTTTCTCTTTCCCTCCCTCCCTCACTCCCTCCCTCCAGGTGAGAATTAAAAAAATAAAATAATTTTTAAAAAAAATTGAAAGGCTTCTGAACAATTTAGATCAAAACAGTTTAATTTATTTGTTTAAGCAAACAAGTTTATTTCTAAAGGTTCAAAGTCTATATTTACATAAAGTTATACTTAGGTTTTTTTCCCAGTGGAGTGAATGCGATTTGGTATTTTATACATAAACAGCTACCACAGTATGTTACTTTTCTCACAAGGACTCAGCGAAAACAGATATTTTTTAAAACAGAGTATCCTCACAGTATAACTTTTTCAGTGATAGCCTTTTTGCTTATTTTTAAGTTTCGTACTGTACCACGTACAGGTAGATTTTCTCACCGTGGCCTCAGTGTCTTCCTGTAGTCACTCTTGGCTGAGGTGGTAAAATATACATAATATTAAATTTGCCATTTTAACCATTTTAAAGTGTACAGTTTAGTGACATTTAAGTGCATTTACATTGCTGTGTACCATCACCACTATCCATCTCTAGAACTTTTTCATCATTCCATGCTGAGTAGCTATTTTTAATGTTTCTAATGAAAGGGCATCCCACCTAGTTCTGCTTATATTTTGGTTCCTTGCATCAAGTTTTTCTTTGTGCTTTGATGCTAGTGTGCATTTTCCCCTCTTCTCTCTCATTTGCTCAAAAAATATTTTTGAGCACCTTTTGTGTACATAGTAGGGCATAGAACCTAGTGGTGTGGCTGTTAGCTATAATATTTGAACACAAGACTATCTGATATCAGTCACACTAGCGTGACAGTGGTTTCTCAAATATCAAAAAGAAAAAGCCTCCATAAAATACTTGAATAATGGCCACACTGAAAAGGAAAAAATACAGGTCACATCATATACCTGCAGAATCCCAAAAGATTTTTTTTTGGTGGTTGTAAAAAAAGCTTTTGTATAGTATTCTTGGATTTTTAGTTAACTTTAAGTGTCAAAGAGTCATAATTGTCAACTGTATCTATATAACTATTACCTCCTTATTTAATTGGATACATCTGGCTTTACAGAGATAGATCATTTGAATTGTATTTATTGAAGCTGTGTCTGTCCTGAGCAAGAAATCTGAAGTCCATTATTTTCAGATCTCTTATTCTAGGATATGTAATAAGACTTCAGTGTTCGAAATATCTGAAATTGGCTCCAGAGATTATCCTAGCCACCATTTGTTTGAGGAATTTATGCTATTTTATAATTGTAATGTCTGCAGCCATCTGAAATCTAAACTTAATGCAAAAATTGTTATAATTGCTACCATGTAGGTAGGCCAGGTTACAGAAAAAAGAATTTGTTTGAATCTTCTGATGCCAACCCTGAGATATCAAGACTTGTATCATTATGTAGGGGATCATGGAGGTGACTGATGTATGACACCTTTTTTAGAAGTTTGGTAAACACTTAATGGGAGGTTGCTAAGCATGAAGTTAGCCTATTTGAAATTTGGAAATATAGAGGAATTTCTGAATCGAACAATAAAATTGTTTAGGCCTTTTCATCCTGAAACTGGAGATGTGACCAAAACCAGCTAAAAATATAAACTAAAAGTATAAGGGAAAGTTTAGGAGTAGATGTAGGACAAAAGTGCCGAGAGTAACAGTTTTAATTTATTTTTATTTGAACTCCAGTTGCCTCTTATTTGCTATGTTTAGCACATGTTCAGGGCCTAGATTTTGTCCCTTATCCCACATTTCCTCCCCCTCTGTGGATATGTGTTTCCCAAGCTGTCACTGTGGTCATTTGCTTTGAGATTTTTCAGGGATGGCACAGTGCCTAGAAAATAGTAGGTACTCAATAAATTCTTAGAGAATTAAGAATACCCTGTGAACACAAATGTGAGAAGCACTGCCTTTTTAGTATATTCTGAATTTTGCCTTGGTTTTCATTTTCTTTTAAAAATTGTTATGGAGAATATAGTACTTGTTACTATAGAGTAATGAGGACTGTTCTTTTTACAGTTAATTTTGTTGCTTTGGCACTTTTGATACAGTCATAAAGACTTTATAACTAACTCAGTAATATCCCTGCTATTATAAAAATTACTATGGGAACACATCAAAACATAGTCTATGATAGACTGTTCAATAGAAATATGATATGGCCATATATGTAATTTAAAAATTTTTAGTAGCTAAATTAAAAAGAAAAAAAGAAATAGTTGGAATAAATTTGAATAATATATTTTAATACATTATATAAAAAATATTTCAATATGTATACAACATAAAAATTATTAATGAGTTATTTTATATTCCCTTTTTTTTTTTTTTTTTTCACTAAGTCTTCAAAATTTACCACACACCTTAATTAGGACAAGACCCATTTATTTTATTTATTTTTAAATATGTCTTTATTGATTTCAGAGAGAGGAAAGGAGAGGAACAGAGAGATAGAAACATCAATGATGAGAGTCATTGATTGGCTGCAGCCCGCAACCCGGGCATGTGCCCTGACCAGGAATCGAACCCCGATCACCTGGATCCTAGGTCAACACTCAACCGCTGAGCCGCGCCCAGCCAGGTGGGACAAGACCCATTTAAAATTCTCAGTTGGACATGTAGTTGAGTTTCTGTCATATTGCACAGTGTAGATCTGCCATTTTTTTCTGTTTTCCCCATCAGGTCTATTACCAAGGAATGACAGCAAGTATTAACTTTCCGCTGTCCAATAAACTGTCCAAAATGTGCACAACAAGAAGGTGATATAAAGAGTCTAGGTAGTTCATTCCTTGAAGAAATAAATTCATTATTTTAGATAGACCGTGAAAAAGAAAGACATCTGTGTTTGTCACAGTCTCAAGAAAGAATTATAATTTGAAACTTGCTCTTTCTTTTATAATATTCCATCAAGGGAACAAACTTTCCACCTGGAGATGTGACATATTAGAGTTATTTATCTCCTTAGAATTTGGCAAACAGCATCCTAAATTGGAATTAAATGCACCGGCCTTTCCATACTATTAACTATCTTTATTTTATTATTCATTCATTCATTCATTCATTCATTTTTCAAAATACTATAGATGTCCCCTTTTTCTCCACATTGACCCATTCCACTCCCCCACCCCCCTCCCCAGTCCCTCTCCCCACCAATGTCCGTGTTCTTGGGTTGTGCATATATGTGTATGAATTCTTTGGTTAATCTCTCCCCCTCCACCCACCTGCCCCCCTCCTTCCCTCTGAGATTCATCAGTCTGATCCATGCTTCCATGTCATTGAGTCATTTCTGTCCATCAGTTTATTTAGTTCTTTAGATTCCACATATAAGTGAGATCATGTGATGTTTGTCTTTCTCTGCCTGGCTTATTTCTCTTAGCATAGTTTTCTCCAGGTCCATCCATACTGTCCCAAAGGGTACGAGATCCTTCTTTACAGTTGCATAGTATTCCGTGGTGTAAATGGCCCACAGCTTTTTTATCCACTCATCTCCTGATGGGCACTTGGGTTGTTTCCAGATCTTAGCTGTGGTGAATTGTGCTGCTGTGAACATGGGGGAGCATATATTCTTTCTGATTAGTGTTTCAGGATTCTTAGGATATATTCCCAGAAGTGGGATCACTGGGTCAAAAGGCAGCTCCATTTTTAATTATTGAGGGAGCCTCCATACTGTTTTCTACAGTGGCTGCACCAGTCTGCATTCCCACCAGCAGGGTACTAGGGTTCCCCTTTCTCCACATCCTCGCCAGCATATGTCATTTGTTGATTTGTTGATGGTAGCCATTCTTACCGGTGTGAAGTGATACTTCATTGTGGTTTTATTTTGCATCTCTCTGATGATTAGCGACATTGAGCATTTTTTCATATGTCTCTTGGCCATCTGTATGTCCTCTTTGGAGAAGTGTCTATTCAGGCCCTTTGCCCATCTTTTAATTGGATTGTTTGTCTTCCTCTTGTTGAATTGTATGAGTTCTTTGTACACTTTGGAAATTAGCCCCTTATCAGATGCATTCTTGGCAAATATGTTTTCCCAAACCGTGGGGTACCTTTGTATTTTGAGACTGTTTTCTTTTGCTGTGCAGAAGCTTTTTAGTTTGATGTATTCCCATTTGTTTATTTTTTTTCTTTTGTTTCTTTTGCCCTAGAAGATGTATCAGTGAAAATTCCACTACATGGGATGTCTGTAACTTTACTGCCTATGTTTTCTTCCAGGATTTTTATGGTTTTGCAACTTACATTTAAGTCTTTTATCCATTTTGAGTTTATTTTTGTGTATGGTAAAAGTTGGTGGTCTAGTTTCATTTTTTTGCATATACCTGTCCAGTTTCCCCAGCACCGTTTATTGAAGAGACTGTCTTTACTCCATTTTAAGGTCTTGCCTCCTTTGTCAAATATTAATTGACCATAATGGCATGGGTCTATTTCTGGGGTCTCTGTTCTGTTCCATTGACCTATATGTCTGTTGTTGTACCAATACCAGGCTCCTTCCCTCTGAGATTCATCAGTCTGATCCATGCTTCCATGTCATTGAGTCATTTCTGTCCATCAGTTTATTTAGTTCTTTAGATTCCACATATAAGTGAGAAAAGCTTTTTTGTGAAAAAAGCTTTTGTACAGCATTCTTGGATTTTTAGTTAACTTTAAGTGTCAAAGAGTCATAATTGTCAACTGTATCTATATAACTATTACCTCCTTATTAAATTGATTACAATGGCATTGTAGTACAGTTTAATATCTGGTAAAGTGATCCCTCCAACTCTGTTCTTTCTCAAGATGGCTGCGGCTATTCAGGGTGTTTTTTGATTCCATATAAATTTTTGGAATATTTGTTCTAGCTCTGTGAAATATGCTGTTGGTATTTTAATAGGAATTGCATTGAATCTTGAATCTATAGATTGCTTTGGGTAGTATGGACATTTTAATGATATTAATTCTTCCAATCCATGAACATGGTATATTCTTTCACTTTTTTATATCTTCTTCTATTTCTTTTTTCAGTGACCTGTAGTTTTCTGAGTACAGATCTTTTACATCCTTGGTTAAGCTTATTCCTAAGTATCTTATTTTTTTAGTTGCAATGGTAAATGGTATTATTTTTTTAGTTTCTTTTTCCAAGAGTTCACTGTTGGTGTATAAAATGCCATCAACTTCTGGATGTTAATTTTGTATCCTGTTACCTTGCTGAATTCATTTAACAAATATAGTAGTGCTTTGATGGAGTTTCTAGGGTTTTCTGTGTACAATATCATGTCATCTGCAAATAATGACAGTTTTGCTTCCTCCTTTCCAATTTGAATACCTTTTATATTTTCTTCCTGTCTAATGGCTGTGGCAAGGACTTCCAATACTATGTCAAATAAGAGTGGTGAAAGTGGACACCCCTGTCTTGTTCCTGTTTTTAAGGGAAATGGTTTTAGTTTTTGACCACTGAGTATGATGTTGGCTGTAGGTTTGTTGCATATGGCCTTTATTATGTTGAGGTACGATCCCTCTTTAAAAGGAGAGTGGAGGCACAGGTAAAGATTATGATTTATTTTTCTTTAACATGACCAATGAGAGTGTTTCTCCAGAGGTATTAGGGTATGGATTAATTAGAGTTTCAGGTTATTTATATGAAGTTATACAATCCAAAGAAGAGAATTTTATTAGCTATCATTAACAAGTAGGTAGATATAATACATAACACATTAAGTTAATCAAATTAATGTTTCCTGCTTTTTTTAAAAAAAATTAGTATAGGAACTTCTCTTCATGAGGTCTACTTTCTGTGTCTTGGTGATAGATAGGGATTGTGAGTTAGGTTCCTAAATTAGGGAAATAGGTTAAGGGTAGAGTGGCTATATAAACTCATCTAAAGAGTGAAAGAGTACCTAACTGGTTTTGTTTAGTGGTTGAAGCATTGGCCTGTGGACTGAAGGGTCCTGGGTTCGATTTTGGCCAATGGCATGTACCTTGGTTGCAGGTGCGATCCCTGGCCCCTGGTCTGGAGGCAACCAATCGATGTATCTCTCTCACATCTCTCCCTCCCCCTCCCTCCCTCCCTCACTCCCTCCCTCCCTCCCTCCCTCCCTCCCTCCCTCCCTCCCTCCCTCTCTCTCTGAAGAGCAATGGAAAAAATATCCTCGGGTGAGGATTAAAAATAAAAAAATTAAAAAATAAAGAGTGAAAGAGGGTGCTGTTAATAATTATGTCAGAACATCACGTGTCAAACCAGGACTATCCCATGCAAATTGGGACACGGAGCCACCCTAATTAAAGGGCACTGTTGTAGCTTGGCTTTCTTTTTGGGAAATCCTGGTAGGCTGTGAACTTATACAGGTTATCAGTATTAAAATCCTGATCTATGGGGGAGTTTCTTTCATCTAGAAGCTTAGATAAGTCTTTATTCTGGAAACACTGAACCTGAGAGGTGGAATAAGAAGGAAAAGGTAAAGAATTTTAATTTAACAGATTGACCATGTCCCCCATCCCCTCCAAGAAATGTTTGCAGCCATTTAAACAACATGACAGAAGAATGTTTCCTTTTAATTGTGAAATGTTACTGTTTTTAAATTCCAGATTAAGTTTATAAAACAGATACAAAAAACTTGAGTATTTTTTTGAGAAAATTTTGTTATAACACATTGATTACGTACTTGATTTTTATTATTCGGTTCTCCTCTTTAGACTTTTTGTTCATATTTGAGGGAGATGTCATAGTATTTATGTGGAGGCCATCTAACTGCATGATCTGGTAGCCTTTTTACATTTTCAGGAGGTGAAATGTTATGCCATATATCTTAGATATATATCACTTTGATTTTTTTATATAATAAAGTTGACTTTTTGGGTGTACACTTACATTTAACACATATGTAGATTTCTGTAACCACCTCAACAATCAGAATATAGAACAGTTCCATCACCCCTAAAGTTCTCTTGTGTTGTCCATTGTACTCAAACCCTCCTTGTGTCCCTAATCCCTGGCAACCTTTGACCTGTTCTCTGTTTCTGTACTTTTGCCTTTTGCAGATTGTCATATAAATGGAATCAAATAGTTTGTATCATTTGGAGATTGACTTCTCTCACTCGGCACAATGCCTCTGAGATTCATCCGTGTTGTTCCATGTACCAGTAGTTCTTATTTATTTATTTATTTATTTATTTACTTATTTATTTATTACTGCTGTATAGTTTTTCATTGTATGGATGTACCACAGTTTGTCTCTTACCGGATTTATTAAGTTTTCAGCCACAATTTCTTCAAGTGTTTTATTTTCTTTCTGCACTGTACTCTTTCTCTCCTCTCTGATGACACAGATGTTATACCTTGTATTGTCCTATAGGTTCCTGAGGTCCTGACCTCCTGAGAACATTGTTTATTCCTCAATGTCATTCATTCAGCGAACAGTTTTAAAGCACTTGTTATCCAGTCTCCTATTGACAGTCATGCAGCTATTTCCAGTTTTTTTCTATAATAAAAATGTTGCTTTTTTGAACATTCTCGTGCAGGTCCTTGGATGCATGTGCCAGGCTATCTCTTTTGCATTTGCCTATGAATAGGATTGCTAAGTTGTAGAGTTTACATATTTTTTAATAGTTGCTGCCCAAAGTTGTCATACCAACCTACTTTTTTACTAGCACTTTATAAGTGTTTACACTGCTCTATATCCTTTTCAATACTTGGCGTTGTCAGGCTTTTTATTTTTTTGTCTATATTATGGGTATGAAATAGAATTGTATGTCTTTTAAGTCATTTTCCTGATTCTGCTTGAGGTTGTACATTTTAAAGTATTTATTAGCAGTTTGTGTTTCTCCTGTTGTGAGTTGTCCATTTATATTTTTAATGCATTTTTCTATTTAAAATAGGCTATTTACACCAATTTTAAGCGTTTTCTATGTAATTATACAATTTTAAATATTTGCCCTTGTATAAAAAAACCCCACCCTTTCACTGCCCTCTGATATGAAATTAGGGGTCCTTAGTTCGTCTTTTCAGATCTTCTCCTTCAGAAATTCTTGCTCATTTTCTGCCTTCTGAAAGTTTGCACAGTTTTGATATATTTTATAGACTGAATATGCTTTCTGTATAAATTCAAATTGGTGATTCATTTCAGCAGCTGAAACATATTTAATGTTTTAAAACCAAAGCACTTACTTCATCTGTGGATCTCATGTCTAGATAAGCAGCCATTTTTAACTTGTGGTATACCGTATCAGTGTTGCCACGCATTGTTAGTAAAATACTGCTCCAATGACAACGTGTTTGTATGCTACATAGCACACACGTGTTTAACTTTGGAAATCTAATTACCCTGTGTTTATGGCTTCTTCCTAGTTGTCTTTTAAAGCCAGTTGAGGTGGTGGTTTTATTTCTCTATGGCTTGCTTTATATGTGAGCTGTGCTCTGGATAAGAGATGTTGTGCTTTAGTAATAATGCACATTAAATAAAGAAACTAATTCCTTGGTAAATGTGGTAAGTGCACATTAGTGATAGCCATTCAGTTTTGCACTTGACATCTGGCAGCCCTGTATTTGTCTGGTCATGATATAGGGAGCCTTGTGTTTAACAGATAATTTTGCTATATGTCCAGCATTTCCTTCCCAAATGGAGCAGCTTGAGTTATGTACATGAGTCTGGCCTTGATGGAGGTCGGTTTATATATAGTTCGTAGAACTGCCAAGTTGAAACCAAGGATTTCATGAGGTTAATCCCTTGCAGTGCCATATGGGACAAAATTTTGCTTCCTGTGCTCTATGGTGAAAAGTTTCTTAGATGGTAATAAAGAAGCCCGGGAGAATGGACAGGGAAGGTTTTTTTGTTCTTTGTTTGTTTGTTTGTTTTTTAATTTTTAATTTGTCCGGCCCGAAGAAGGCAGTACATTCTAGGGAAAAGAACAATGAGCTTAGCCTATTTATTGCTGCAGTTCTGGGCTTAGTTTTTATTTCATGTTTAGTTAATTGCCCAGACCTTCTTCATGGTAATATCTCTTGACCTGAGTACCTCTGTGAGATGTAAGGAGAGGCAGACATAAGGCTCTACTTTTACTGCCCTTGTAGCAGTAGCACATGCTGCATAAAATGCTACTAAACAAGCCTAAAGAAAGCAGCAAGTATTGCAAAACAGATAATATTACTGATGAAGCTGATTACTCCAACTGTCAGTACTTAAGCTTCTAGAAGTTTCCAAATTCTGGTTACCTTTGGATTGAGCCATTTGTGTGCAGTACATGTAGCAGGTGCTGTAATAAGAGTCTAAAGAATGAAAAGAGGTGTAATTCATAAGGGCTTGCATTCGTGGAATGTTCCTATTCTTGAAAAGCACTTTCATAGCTTTCCCTTTATAGTGCATTGAAATAACTACAGCGTGGATTTTTATATTTATTTGCATGATGTAGTGTTGACAGAAATAATTATTTCCATATGTATATCACTTTATAATTAAGAAAATCTTTTTCATACATTATCACAGAGGAGACCCACAGAGGTTAAATGGCTTGAGGCAGGGAAACAGAGGTTAAATGGCTTGATGAGGACACAACACAATTTAGTGACAGATTCAGATGTGAATCCAGAGCGTCTTGGTGTCCATCCCATCAAAATGTGTCATAATGGACACAGTGATCTACACTAAATAGAGAATGCGCCTTATGCCTGCGCTCTAAGAAGATGCAGGCATTAATAAAGTGGAGAAAACATTCTTTTCCCCCTTAGTACTGTGTGAGTAAATGTACAGGAGAATGCTGCTGGTGTAGATAACTGTGAGTAACCACCAAACAACAAAGCCTGTAAGCGCATTTGCCCTGCAGGTGTCTCAGTGGTTAGCATGTTGGCCCGTGCACCAAAGGGTCTCGAGTTTGATTGTCCGGGTGCGTGTGGGAGGCAACCAATCAATGTGTCTCTCACATCGATGTTTCTCTCTCTCTCCCCCTCCTTCCCTTCCACCCTCTCTAAAGATCAGTGGAAAAAAGTGTCCTCAGGTGAGGGTTAACAAAACAAAACTTGTAAGCACGTTTAGAAGACAGACATGAAGGAAGTATAAGGTCTGATAGCAACCTTAGGTCTTCATTTTAATTTGGGTTTTGCGTGCTGCAGGGTCGCAGGTACAGAATTGAAGGCCTGTTAAATCCTTTAGTTTGCAGGTCTATGGTAAGTTTGTGTTCTTCATAGCTTGGAATTTAGGGTAATAGAAGCTCTAAATATCCCAAATATTGCAATATGGGTAGAAGAAGCCCCTTTCTCAAGGGAGCAGGGTCAAATATCTATTTTGAGGTTGAATAGAATCAATGGGCAGTTTCTGAGGAATGCTATTTCCAAGTTCAGGGAAACTGCAGTTATTCCCCTATGTGTAAATCTGGCGGTTTATATGTCTCATGTGGATATAAAATACAGTCTTTCCATTTCTAATTTTAAGCAAGAAGGTTTAGTCTCCCTGAGGTGATTTTTCTTTTTTTTTGTAAGTTAGATTTAATAGATAATAGGATTTTTTTTGACTAGATACCACTTAGTCTTAGACCCCTTAGATTTATATTGCTTACAGATCTTTCTGGTGAAATAATATTCCTCTCAGAATTTAAAATGATCCATGATCATGATTATCCTCTCTAAAATAAGAAATAGCCAAAAAATTAATGTATGACATAAAAATTTTAAGGGTCAATACTAACAGCAACAATGCCATTTAATATTTGTCATGCATTTACTAAGTACCAGGTACCAAGAACTTTTTTATTTGCTAATTCTTTATATAAAACTGATAAACATGTAGTAGTTTATAAAATGTTTTCTTATTATCACAACTCAACATTCATAGAAATGTCGTGTGAAGTAGATATTCATTTTAACAGATGAAGGGTCTGAAGTTCCGAGAGGTTGTGATACTACACATGGTTGTTACAACTTATTGGTTACAATTTACTGATCACTAATTAAGTGCCTGGCACTGTACTAACCACTTTACTTGCATCATTTTATGTAATCCTCAAAACCTCACTATGAGGCAAGTACGATTTTCACACATTTTCCAAATGAGGAAACTGAGGTTTAGAGTGGTTAAGTAACTTGCCCAAGATTATAAAGCCTAGTAGTAAGTAGTGGAGTAGGCAGAGTCACCACTGTCTTATGAGACTCCTTTGTTTGAAATAGAAAAATGTACCCCCCTGTGGTGAACCAATTAAATAACTGAAACATCTTCTGGGCTGCCACACCACCCTAGGCAGTAGCTTGGGGACCTGTGTTAGGTACCACTTTTTCCAGCACATGTAGCCCCTATTCTAGGGTAGATGGCTTGGTGAGCTGAAAACATGGGCAGAATTTCAGCTCCATTTTGCTTTCTCGGTCAGGTGCCTTTGTACTGTGCACAAACTGCCATCTTACACAATGATCTTAAAGCCAGGATTTCAGTCCAGGTCTCTCTTACTCAAGAGCCTGCACTCTATTTAATAGCAAACTGCCAAATAATGGCAAAATTAAGAATTCAACCCAAGTTTTTTCTCCATAAACACTTTGCTCTTTCTGTTATATACCATGCAATGTTATATACCATGTTGGTTGAATTACAAATAACACTGGAGTCCCATACTATGCCCTGCTCATTGCTTAGTTCTACAGGCATTGCTTGCTGTTGATGGTAAAGGCTTATGAGAGTTTACAGGAGGGAGAGTTAAAGAGTTACAAACCTTACATGTCTCATAGCTAACTGAGTTCTTAATAATGTAGTTCAAGACTTGTATTAAATTCCTGGCTTCACCATCTCATTAGTTGTATGACCTTGACCAAGTTAGGGAGGAGAATATAGTATAATGTTTAAGAGCATGGACTCTGGACTCAGACTACGTGGGATCAAATTCCAGCTGTTACTTACTAGCCATGTGAAGTCAGGCAGTTTTTTTACTGTCTTTAAGCCTAGTTTGTAATACTAGAGGTAGAATGGGGAACAGTAATTTCTGTCCCAGTGAGTTGTGAGAACTGCTGTGTAAGTTAAATATATAAGGCACTTAGAACAAGGCTTGGCACATAAATAGATGTAGCAAATACTATTTGAGTGCTAGCTGATGTTGTTATTGCTATTAGTATTCCATCATGAGTTTGTGCTGTAAGTCAGAGCAGTTTGGCTTGCTGAAACAAATGGTCATCTCAATATGGTCTCTTGGGACTTTTTCTTTCCAGACAGTTTTCAAAGATTATGTCCAAGTACTTGCTTTGGGGATACTAGTCCAGTTGAAACCAAATCGCCACAAGAGGTTGGCACAGCCATGTAGTGTTCTTCTTTTATTATTTTAAAAAATAATTTTTGTGTTGTGTTGTTATATCAACTTATGTTTGGGTGGTTAGCATTTAAGAATTGCATTTTCGATAGATTACTGTCAGTTATAGCCATTAACAGTTATTTATACATAAAACCTTTCTTTTGGATCATTAGCCAATTTGTGGAGCCTCTCAGAAGAAACTACGTATTTCACTAGATCAGCGATTTTCAACCTTTTTCATCTCATGGCACACATAAATTAATTACTAAAATTCTGCAGCACACACAAAAAAATTTTTTTTGCCGATCTGACAAAAAATAGGTATAATTTTGATTTGTTCACATTGGACGGCTATTGTGTTGACTGTTGTCCTTTTTTAATTTGACTCTAAGGGCAAAGAGGTCAGCGCCCCTGGCTAAATAGGCAGGCGCTGTATGCTCCAAACCTTCTTGTGGCACCGCTTGAAAATCACTGCACTGAATGAATGGGAGTTCCCGGTTTTGGGAGGCGAGAATAGCAGTATTGTTGCTCGCTGTATTCTTTGTCAGCACACTGACTAACCTGTTGTTTTTTGAAATGTATCTTTCTTGTTGAAAGTATTACAGGTATCCCCTTTCTTTCCCTCACTGACCCCCTCCACTCCACTCCTGCCCCCGCCCCCAGTCTCCACTGCACTGGGTCTGTGTACTGACTGTTCTAATGGTACTTTTGCTGTATTCCAAGAGCAGCTCAATCTGAGAGACTCCCTGGTAGACATGACTTAGGCACAGCTAGCATATTACCTGCGTAGCTTGTCACCTGTTTTGTTCACAGGCCTGTCCTGTCCTCATCCTCACTTCAGCTTGTGCCCTGAGGGCAGAGTTTTGATCTCAAGGCCATGAATGCATCATGTTTAAGCTTTTTACTTGAGGAATCATATTAAAGCACCTAAGTGTATGAAAAAGCTAATTAACATTTCAAAAAGTTGTAAGTGATAAATTGTCAAGTAAGTGTGTTTTTTTTAAAATTTAAGTATAGTTGGTGTACAATAGTATATTCGTTTCAGGTGTACAACATAGTGGTTTCACACTTATATACCTTACAATGTGGTCACCACACTAAGTCTAGTAATCATCTGTCACCATGTAAACATTACAATATTATTAACTATATTCCCCTTCACTTTTTTCACCTAGTTAAGTGGTCTTATCAGTCAGGGTCTCACTAGGAAAACAGAAACCATCTCTGGTATTTACAACAAAAGTAATTTGATGTAGGAAGATTATAATACAGGCAGTGAAGGAGCTGGGAGCCACGTAGGAGATGGCGAGGTAATACAGAGACTAGCAACAGGAAGCCGCTACCACCCCCCCCCCCCCCTGCCCCATCCAGCTGAAGAAGCGCAGGGAGGCACAGTGTTACTGCACAGAGTACAAACATTGTTTTGGGGGGGAGGGAAGAAAAATATAATATTTAATAGGACAAGTACAGTGTGATTCATCTCCCTCTTCTTCCCCCTCAAAAAGCACAGAAAAGCTCATAAAATTTGCTATTTTTGAATAGGAAGCTTCTCATTTTTTCTAGGAGGTGCCTGCCTGCATGTCAATACTAAAGGATAAAAGAAAAGTAGTGTTTGTTTTTTAAAGCCATGATAATAGGGATAATATCACCTACTTTTACATTTTTTTAATCTCCAAAAAGAAGAAAAGAACACCTAGTCAAAGTGGTCTGAGGAATAATACCTACCAAATATAAGCCAGTGTGTTTCTCCACTAAAGAATTCTGTCTCCCTCTCCACCCCATGAGAATGTCTTTTGTAGCAACCCTCTGTGCTACATCATGTCCACAGATAGAGTTGTGTGCAAGTATTTGGTACCCAGAGAGATGGTGTATAAATAAAATCTCTGCCACCCAGAGAAAGTGAATATAGTTATTAAAGCATTTTATGTGTTTTTTTTGAAAGCACAAAAAGGCAGTTTACTGGAAATAACTAACTCTAACTTGCCTCTGGGTGGATTAGGCTCATTGATGAACGATGGTCAAGAAATAAACCAGTTACTTTGCTGAATGTGCCAGTTTTTTGGTTGTCCCAAAATTATAAGGCTAAAATTAAACCTTAGTTTTCATAGCTCTGTTTGATCTATTTTTTTGGCTTTGAGAACTTGTCATTAAAAAAAAAAAATCCTCTAATATTATTTAAATTTCTAATGAAAACAATATTTAGGCAGATTTAAAAAGTAATGTGTGAGAGGATAATGATAATACATTTAGAAATAGAAGTTTGAAAAATACAGTGTTATTTAATGGAGTGGGCTTCAAATTCTATTTGTAACTGTTTCTTTCAGCTGTGTCATTAAGGTTATATTGCTAACCTCTCCATGTCTGTTCCTCGAGCACTTCTATTCATCTTAAAAACTTGGCATGAGGTTTGAAGGAGTTCTATAAAATTTTCTTTAAAATAAAAAACTCAAAGTACAAAATTAAAATAATATTTTTATTATGGATTAAATGTTTGAGTAGCTCCCTCCCCCCTGCAAAAAAAATTCCTAGATTGAAGCCCTAACCTCCATTGTGATTGTATTTGGAGGCAGAGCCTGTGGGGAGGTGATAAAGATTAAAAGAGGTCATAAAGGTGGGGCCCTAATCCAGTGGGGCTGGTGCCTTTATAAGAAGAGGAAGAAACACTAGAGCTCACAACCCGAAGGTGGCTGTCTAAAAGCCAGGGAGAGAGCTTTCACCAGAAACCATCCTTGCTTTACCTTCTTCTGGAACTTCCAGCCTCCAGAACTGCAAGAAAATAAATTTCTGTTGTGTAAACCATCCAGTCTATGGTATCTTGTTATGGCCACCCAAGTAGACCAAGATACTCTTTATAATACATTACTTTAAATTCTACAAAACATTCAAATCTTGCTTCAAGAAATGGCTCCCTGAAAAACGTGATTATAATACTTTAAAGTCACACATTCAGAGAAAGGAATATTTAATGAGTACATACTCAGAACCAGGCATTATTTTAGATGCATTTAAAAAATGTCTTTAATAATTTAATCCTGAAAAGAGCTGTTGATATTTTTGTCCTTATTTTATATCAAGGCAACTAAGACTTGCCAAGGTCATATAGTTAGTAAGTGATAGGGCTGGAAGCTTTTAAATTATGCCCTAATTCCTTCTATGTTTTTACTAGTTCTGAGCTCAGTAGAATGCCAGGCAGAGAGCACAGGTTAATGGCATCCTAGGACCTTAGAATTAGGAAAAGATTTTAGACTTCATCTAATCTAGTGTCTCATTTTATGGGTGAAAGAACCAAGGACCAGAGAGTTAGTGAAGTGACTTAAGGTTGCAGAGCTGATTAGTGAAGTGAAGATCAATACTGCTAATGTTTTGCAGTCCATTTTTAAGCCAATATAAATACTAAGCATTAGTAATGAGAGCCCCCAGAGGATGTTGAATGAGAGGGTTGAGTTGTATATGGAATGAAGCCTAAGCCAAAAAATGAGCCTGAAATTTAGAATCTTTCTACTTTTCATCTCTTGAAGAATGGAAGTAACATTTGATTTAACAAAAAGATGTACAGGGCTGATATATGATTTATAGACCTATCTTCACCTTAGAAAACAAATTCTAAGGTACAAAGAAGATAAACTTATCTTATGGCCAGAGTACCTTTTCTCACATTGTCATGTACTTTTTGGTACAGTATTTTATAATAGCCACTGCCATGCCTTGAATGCTACCTGTCACTCCGAAAACTCTTTGTCAAATGTGAAGGTTGACTTTTCCCAAATTCCATTTTTTTATTAGTAGAATAAACTATATAAATTTTGATCTAAGAAATCTACTTTTTAATGGACTTTGGGTTTGAATTCCCAAGTCTACTACTTTTGAGCTATGTAATAAATCTTGAGAAAGCTACTTAATCCCTCGGAGTCCTCCCACCCCAACCCCAATGGGGATAATATATAGAATTACCTTCATAAAGTCATTGTAAATATTAATGCTCGTAAAACACTTAATTACCACAGAGATGGGCACATATTATGCCCTAAAAATGTTAGCTGATACCATTGTGAACTATATAATATTGGCCATGCCTCTGAAGAGGGGAAAATAATGTAAATTTTAGAGGTTATGAAATGGTACTTTAGTACCTTTTGAATATTTTTAAATCCTTGAGTCAAGAGTTAAACTTCAAGTAGTAATTTGTTTTATCAGATACTCAGGAGACCTAAGTTAAAAGCACTGTGAATAGATAAAATTGAAAAGTGGATCTCATAATTGATAGAACTAAAAATACGTTCCTAATGACAATATATATAATTTTTTAAAATGTGATACCTGATATAAAAGAGGAACATGGATTTAAAAAGCTACCTACATGCAGGTTTCATGGGAAGACTGGGTCATAGTAAGTACTTGTCCTGTTAATAAAAGTCAGGGGAAGTAAACTAGTATTACTAGATCTCTCTGCCTAAAATGACTGATGATGAATGAAAGCAGTTCATATTGACAGTTAAGACTCTGGATTGAAGAAAAATGTTTTGATTGTAGTAATAGGATCTTTGGAATTAAATTATGAACATATATCTGTTCTAAAATACTATTGAGCATCTCTATAGACCTCTGTGCTAGGTACTGGGAATACAGTTTTAAGTTAGATAGAGAATTCCCACCCTTGAACTGACATAGACAGTAATAGTATAGCATCATAAAACTGTCCCCAAGTGTATTAGTTTTTTTGGGTTTTTTTTGCTGCCATAACAAATTACCGCAAACTTAGTGGCTTAAAAGAACATACATTTATTATCTTTCAATTCTGTAGGTCAGAAATTTGACATGCATCTCACTGGGCTAAAATCAGGTGTCAGTAGAGCTGTCTTTCTTTTTGGACACATTATAGATGAATTTGTTTCCTTGTCTTTGCTAGTTTTTAGAGGCCATCCCGATTCCTTGGCTCATGTTCCCTTCCTCCATTGTTAATGCCAACAGCAGTAGGTCCATTTCTGACACTCATGTTAAGACTCGTGTGATTAGATAGAGCCTATTTGGTTAATCCTGGACAGTGATTTTAAACCCTCATCTATAAGTTTTAACCACATTTATGAATAAGGTAACTTTTACCATGTAAGGTAACAGATTCACAGATTGGGAGGATTAATGTGGACATATTTGAGGGCAATTATTTGCTACTACACCAAAGAACTATGAAAAATAACCCAGTTTAAGGGTACAGGAAAAACTTCTAGGAGATCATCTGAGTCTTGAATTGGGTGGAGGAGGAATTTAGAGAGCTGGCTGCTGGGCGGGTATCAAGATGAATTAGGGAAAAGCATTTGAGCTGAGGGGACCTATATGAGTATATATGGAAGTGCGAAATAGCATGGCTTACTTATTTTTATTTATTTTTTAAGGAACCACAAATTAGTTGAAGCTGCGTATGAAATGGTGGAATGGGAAGAGAGAAGGACCGAGAGAGAGGTTTGATTATGGTGGGACTTTTCATACAGTGTTTCAGAGCTTGGATTTGTCCTGTAGACCAGGGGTGGGGAACCTTTTTTCTGCCAAGGGCTGTTTGAATATTTATAGCATCATTTGCAGGCCATACAAAATTATCAACTTAAAAATTAGCTATGAAAAAAGCTAGATTTATTGAATTCGATTCCCCCCTGCGATTACCTTGGTAGGGCCAGACCAGATGATTTTGAAGACCTTATATACGGCCGAGGGCTTAGATGTTCCCTACCTCTGTGTGGCAGTGACATGACATTGAGGGTTTGAAACTGGTAGTGACATGATCAGATTTCACTTGAGATGGATCATTTTCAGCTGTCCAGAGGAAGAATAAGACCGGAGGAAAAGAAACAGTGAAAAGGCTGTTACTTTTGTTAATTCAGTTAAGTTTTGACTTAGATGATTTGTTCATACCATCTGAGATAGAAGAATACAGGGAGAAAGTTTTGAGATGTAAGGTAATAATACTATCTCTACACACAAACCCAGAAAGAAAATAAGAACCCTGTAGAGAGTTAACCTAAATTCTTAACTTCCATCTCTGAAAGTAGCCATTAACTATCAGTAAGCAAAACAGTTTAGATTGAACTGTTAGATTTTTTTCTAAAGAGCAAGCTTTTCTCCCTTTCAGCATCCTTTGCGTATTTACATAATGTTGGCTGGCCACATATTTGCCTTTCCCTGCCCTGTAGCTTTCAGTCCCACTAAATGATTTAAGCAATCAGACCATTGTAGAAGTCTATTCCAGTTTACTTTCTCTTCCTTTGATATGCTGTGGTGATTGAGCCAGTTTCTGGCTTGCCAAATAGTCCATTATTCAATTTAATGGACAGTAGTATAATCTTGCCGCAGAAGGAAGTTGTTATTCAAGATATCAAAAAAATTCAGAGAGATGGTCACTGCTTAGGAGTGAAATTTATGTGTAGACATGGTATTCTTTCCTCGTGGTTATGCAGCAATTTAATGTATTGCATAGCTAGGGATCCCAGTTACTTTGAAAGATGCGTCTGTGCTTGGTCTGGTAGATGAAAGGTAGTATAACATGCCCATATATTTTCTCTTCACTAGCTGGCCTAAGAGTTCTTACATATACTGCTTAAACTATGAAAAGTTTAATCATTGATTGTACCTTTTCATTAGGAAAAGTATGCACTAGGGAATAATTATAATTTAAATTTAAATGGTTGCATTTCCCTAAACAGACTTGGGGTTATAGTTTTAATATTTCTAATTGAAAAATGGGGACAGTCCATTCAGAGTAACTATAAATGGTTATCTCTGTTGTAGGGAGGACAGAAACTTTCCTCCACCCTCAAGGTTTTGTCAGCTGATCTAATAATCAAATAAACAGACAGATTAGCAAGAGAAAATGACCAAGTTTAATTACAGACGTATTCTATTGGATCCCCACTTAGATGACAGTCAGAGACCCCTCCACACGGACGGTTCTAAGACAGAAAGGGAAAATGAGTATATGTAACATTCTGATGTAAGGTGCCTTGAGGGCTTTCAGAGGGTGTTAGGAAAGGCAGATGTTTAGTAATATAAGTTTGCTTTGCCCTTTAGATAGGTCAAAAAAGGTTATTTCCGATAATCTCTTATTATAGGCAAGGTCCCTAATTGAAATTCCTCTAGATAGTTGGGGCTGGTGGTGGTGGTGGTTTGGGGGGGAGATGAAGTTTCTCTTGAACCCACAGAGTCTCAATAGCTTTTTAGTTCAAAATAATCTACTGAGGCACATCTTGGAGTGGCTCTTTCTGACCCACCTCCACCCCTGCCCCATGAAGTTCTAAGTTAATTTATATTACTTTTTGGCCATAAGAGAATGGGGTTTTCAGGGGATGGTCTGAATTTTTATATGGCACAAGTTCACTATAAATTCCTTGTTTAGTAGCCACTATATAGGTTCATTAATGACTGCAGATTTGTAGAATGGGATAAAAATGAGACTTATATTGATGTGATATATGCCTTTAGGAAGGAAGAATTAGACATTAAGGCCATAGAGAGCAAAGGTCTTAATGAAAATATTGTGCTTTGCCCAGTAAACTCAGTCTGTAAGAATTCAGTTGTTGATAGCATACTATAGTTAATTTGACTATCTGATAATTTTGAAATGTATTAATTAAAACAATTTCGTCCACAAAATATTGCAGAACTTACAAATGGTTTCATTAGAAATAAGAGATGATGGGAAAGAGTGGTCACTAGGAGGGAGAGAAAAGTTTATTAGCCTTTTGTTTTGCTTATGCCAGCTCCTTCTGGGAAGCTATTATTTCCTGGGGCATGTCTTATGTTTCAAAGATTATTATCTTAATAACCTGTAAGGCTTTCTGTTGCAGATATATTTTTAAAAAATGTATCTTTATTGATTTCAGAGAGAGGAAGGGAGAGGGAGAGAGATAGAAACATCAATGATGAGAGAGTCATTGATTGGCTGCCTCCTGCACTCCCCTGACTGGGAATCGAACCCCAATCGCCTGGATCCTAGGTCGACTCTCAACTGCTGAGCCACGCCCGGCCGGGCTCTATTGCAGATATTAAAGGCAAATAACTTTATCAAGAATAAGGGATCCCTTTTTTCACCAGTGAGTTACAGAAGCTCTAAAACTTTGAGAATAAAAACAATCCAGACTATTTTTTATTTCTTGAAGTTTATATCCATTAGAATAGAATTAAGAGAAGGTTGGAAATTCAAAACACCTTTTAGGTAGCTCCTTTTCCTTTTTCTTTCTTTCTCAGAAGAGATTGTTCTTGTGGGGGGAACTTTTCTATAGGGTCTGGCCTTGATTCTATGGCTTTTGTTTCTTTTTAAATCAACTTTATGTAGGTATTTTTACCATACAATGAACTAAACCTATTTTAACTGTACAATTAATGAGTTTGACAAGAGTTTTTGTCCAGGTAACCACCACCATAATCACAAAGACAGAATATTTTTATCACTCCAAAAGAGCCCTTGTATCCCTTTGCAGTTAATCTCTTCCTTCTACCTCTGGTCACAGGCTACCCTTGACCAGCTTTCTGTAATTACAGATTCTGTATGTAAAAAGTATTATTTATTTCAAATGAGGCTTATTTTATGTCTTTATTATTTAAATGAATTACTTTTATTTAGGTCTTTAGGACTTGCAAATTAAAACAATTTTCCTTCTGCTATCTGTAATTGTCCTCTTAGCTCTGAAGTTTCCTAGGGGAAGATATTACTTAAATTTACAGATGAGAAAACAGACACATATCATGGTGGCTCTGAGATTATACAGGGCCATGTGAATTCTTGCCTGTTGAAAAAGGAGCTCAGTTTGAAGTCTCATAAGGGGAGTAGAAAATACCTATTTTTAAAAAATATATATCTTTATTGATTTCAGAGAGAGGAAAGGAGAGGGAGAGAGAAAGATAGAAACATCAATGATGAGAGAGTCATTGATTGGCTGCCTCCTGCACGCCCCTGACTGGGGATGGAGCCCACAACCCGGGCATGTGCCCTGACTGGGAATTGAACCCCTGTTGCCTGGATCCTACGTCGACGCTCAACCACTGAGCCACGCCCGGATGGGTGAAAATATCTATTTTGATTTGACTGTATCTGTGGATTTTAGTATGAAATGGGTTCATTTCAGCTTTTTTGTTTTCCCTCTGGCGTATTAGGTTCTGATGAATTTATAAAGGGTGAAAATGAAGGATTTGGGATTTGGTTTGAGTGCTGAGTCTATCCCCTGCCCCCCTCTTTTAGTGAATTTTACCAGATCACTTAAGGTTTTGAAGTTTAGTTTTCTTATAAGTAAAATAAAACTAAAAATTCAGAGTTGTTTTAGGAATTAAAGGGAATGTATGAATGGACAGAAGTCTGTTTAATTTTGGGAGAGATTGTATTGGTTGTTTCGTCATCTTGTTAGGCTCTTGACTTTTAATTTAGGCACATATTGGATGATCAGATCAACTTGAAAAAACAACTTCTAAGGGAACATAGAAAATGTCAAGATTCTTAAAGCGGCTTGTACTAATGACAAGAAAAAGAATCCTGAGATGTTCTAAATTTAATTACAGCTGGCTGAAAGAGAGAACAGTGATCCTGTTGTAGCTGGGGGCCAGCTGACAAAAGATTGCCAATATACCTCAATGTATGTTGGAGCTTTGGATCAATGTCCAGGCATCTACTAGCCAACCACTAGATGGGCCATGGTACCCTGCATGTGGTATGACTTTCAGGACTGTTGCCCACAACCAATTCAAAGGAGCAAATACTTCTTTCTTACAGACTCTGCACCTATCCCAGACTAGCCCTCCTTCACCTTATCCTGCCCCCCCTTATCTGTAGCCTATGTAAATTTTTTCAAAAGAACTTCCATCTTTTTTTCTCCTACTTGATGTGTGAAAAACATCTGTCAACTGCAGGACAGCAAGCATGTTGCCTTTTCCACCTAGTGCTGCTGATGGTGGTTTAGACTGGTCCTTTATGGCCCAATAAACGCTTTCTTTTAAAAGGCTTTCAGCCATTGTAGTTAAGTTTTTTGTTTAACACTATCAAAGCAGCAGTTTTCAGCCTTTTTCATCTCATGGAACACATAAACTAATTACTAAAATTCTGCAGCACACCAAAAAATGTATTACTTGCCAATCTGACAAAAAGAATAGGTATAATTTTGATTCACTCACACCGATGACTATTTTGGCCTTTGTCATTTTTTATTTGACAGTCTAAGGGAAAAGAGGTCAGTGCCTGTGACTAAATAGTCAAGTATTGCATGTTTTAAAAATTCTTCTGGTACACTGGTTGAAAATTGCTATATTAGAGTAAAAAGTTCTCAAGGGGAAAAAAGAGGATTGGGAAATAAAGAGTAATCAATTTTTAAATTAGAGAAGAAAACAAGCCAAAAGAAAAAAAAAAAAAGACTTCTAATTTGTTTTTTTATAAATTGTATTTATTTCTGCACAAAACAAAATTACCGAAATTACCGTATAATCTTTCATAAATTCTAACTCTGGAATCCTGGAATCCTCATTAGATGAAACTACTTGATGATGAAGTCATTTTGGTATTTTAATAACTTCTCGTCCAGGTTGCAAAATAGTTTTTTCAAAGTGTTTTTATTGATTTCAGAGAGAGGAGGGGAGAGGGAGAGAAAGAAACATCAATGATGAGAGAGTCGTCATTGATCGGCTGCCTCCTGGACAGGGGATTGAGCTCACAACCCGGGCATGTGTCCTGACCGGGAATCAAACCACGATCTCCTGGATCCCAGGTCGCTGCCCAACCGCTGAGCCACACCAGCCAGGCTGTTATACTTTTATCCAGCACTTACCTATGTTTTGTGATAAGAGAGTTTATAGTTTATCTAGCCTAAAGTATTGGTAAGAATAAAGGTACTGCCTGATCTAATTTAGGAAATTTTGCTTATATGAATTAGGGTTAGGGCCCTCTTCAGATCCTACGATTAAAGAAATCTTACTCAGTGAATAATATCCCCTTCTTTGGATAACAAGGAGGGAAAGAGGATTCAAATTTATTTAAGCCATGCCCTAGCACTACTGCAGCTGTAGCTAACCTAAGGGAAGATGGATTGTTATGCTATAACATTTCTTATAAATTGTTTTTGAATTTGGATAACACAACTCTCTTGTAAGCTGTATAATGATGCTTTATTATTATTTTTTCATCTAACACCCACACAAAAGTATAGTACTATCAGGATAGTAAGGGATGGGAAAAGTCTCAATAATTTTTAAATAGGTTTTTATATTTATTTCAAGCTGATGAATGTACAGCAAATACTGAGAGGATATATTGTTCACTGTTTCCTGTTATGTTTATACAGCTGAAAATATATAACCATTTGTCTTTGGGCCTTATTATTTCAAAACCAAGAAATGGAATAAAATTAACTACTAAAGGCTAATTTCTTTTTTTCTTTTTTCAATATATCTTTTATTGATTTCAGAGAGAGGAAAGGAGAGGGAGAGAGAGAGACAAACATCAGTGATGAGAGAGTTATTGATCGGCTGCAGCCCGCAACCCGGGCATATGCCCTGACAGGGGATCGAACCCTGATTGCCTGGATCCTAGGTCGACGCTTTAACCACTGAGCCACGCCCAGCCGGCTAAAGGCTAATTTCTATCATCACAGACATTTAAGCTTCTTCTGTTTTGGGCAAATACATGTTTCTTTCAGAAGTAAATAGACTTTAGAAACAAAGTGAAAGGAATGTTCCCTTTAAATGATTAGCAAGTAAAGTTTCACAAATAGAGTATTTCTTTGAAACTGATTAATGTTTAATGCAGTTGTTAAATTTCCTGCTTAATTATCAAGTTGTGTCGTGGGGAAGCTTTGAAAACTTTCATGTATAATAATCTCATGAAAAAATGTTCAATATATTAAAAAAATGGTTTAGAAACTATATACTTTTCTTATATTTGTAGGTAAATTCTCTCTGGCTGAGACTACCTAGTGTAAAAAAACAGCAAAAGGAAGATTTTTAATTTTTTTTTAATTTTTAAGCTCTTTGGAGCCTAAGTCATAATTTATAACTAGAGCATAGGGGTCTTGTTCCCAAGACTGCCCCAAATGACTAGATTGTCCAGCATAGGTCGGTTGGCTTATTTGATTTTATTTCATTAAAAACTCTTTTGTTGTTTAAGAAGCAATATTTATTTACTGCAAATAGTAAATTAGAAAATACAAATAAGTCTAAATAAGAACCAGTGATATATTCACTGTTAACAATTTGGTTTAGATCCTTCCTGACTTTCCCTGTGTATGCCATTTTCTAAAGTGTTTTTATCACATAGCTTCACATTGAATATCTTTTCATGTGACACTTACACCAGAATTTTAATATATGGCAGTTTTTCATAAAGCTTAAGTTTAGAATCTGGAATCAGACCTTGTTTTTATCCTGGACTTTTCTGTTTAACACTTATATGACTTGGCAAATAAACCTCATTTGTAAAATGGGGATACATCATAGGATTGTTGGGAAAATTAAATGAGGTCATATAAAGCAGTTAACATAGAATCTGATATACAGTATTAGTTAATAAATGCTCACTATCTTTACTCAAATATTCTAGTATATTAATGTCTTATATAGGTAATGTAACAAATTCCTATGGTTGGAAAACTTTTTGTAATATTTCAGGATTACACACAAAAAAAATGCAATATTTAAGCAACTTCTTAAATGTCAAGAAGACTTAACTAGGCGTGGGATTGAGGAATTGAATCTTGATACTGTTGGCGGCAAGAACAGCATCAGGTGTTAGACCAGTAAAGTCAGACCAGACCTTGGTTCAGCAACCTCGGTACTTGAGTTCTGGCTAAGAAAGGATCCAGAGCCAAGACTCAAAACTATAACAGAAAGTTTATTTAGAAAGTCACAGAGGTAGAAGAAGTGAGTGGTAGAAGAAATGGACTGGGGAAACAAGTTACAGAGGCAAAAGAAGGACCCTTGGTGCTTAGGAGAGAGAAGGGTAAGCGTAAATGAGATTATAGACATTTCCAGATGTGTAAGGTCTCCAATTTTTCCTTCCAAGTACACTGTCTCAGAAAGCTATTAAAATATATGTGCTGTGCCCAGCTGGTGTTGCTCAGTGGTTGAGCATCAACCTGTGAACCAAGAGGTCACAGGTTCAATTCCTGGTCAGGGCACATGCCCAGGTTTTGGGCTCGATCCCAGTAGGGGGTGTGCATGAGACAGCCAATCAATGTTTCTCTCTCCTTGATGTTTCTATCTCTCCCTCTCCCTTTCTCTCTCTCTAAAAAAATCAATAAAAATATGTTTTTAAAAAATGGAATATATGTGCTGTACCAAAGTGAGGAAGTACCCCCTAGGAGATGGTATCCAGGAAATGGGATATTAGAGGTGAAGGACGTTTCTAGAATGATGATAAATGTACATCTTGAGAGGATGAATAAATTCGTATGGGGACACTAATTCCTTATACAAGTTTTATGGATGAATTAGTTGCTCTCAAAATGTTTAACAGATTTCCCATATGACCCAGCTATTCTACTTCTAGATATATACCTAAGGTAAATGAAAGCATACGTCTACACAAAACTTGTACAAAAATTTATACAATGTTCATAGTAGCATTATTCACAATAGCCAAAAAATCAAAATAACCCAAATATCTATGAACTAATGAATGGATAAACAGCATGTGCTTTATACATACAATGGAATATTATTTGGCAACAAAAATTAATGAAGTAGTGATACATACTATAGTATAGATGAACCTTGCAAATATTATGCTAAATAAAAGGCAATCACAAAACACCACATGCTGTGTGATTCCATTTGTACAGTAATATACAGAACAGGCAATCCATAGAGATAGAAAATAGATTAGTGGTTGCCAAAGTTGGGTGAAGGGGCCTGGGGAGAGACTCCTAATAAGCATGAACTTTCTTTTTGGAGTGATTAAAATGCGCTAGAATTAGGTAGTGATAATGGTTGCATGACTCTGAATATACTAAAGACCACTGAATTGAACATTTTAAAGGGTGAATTTTATAGCATGTAAATTATATCTCAAAGTAGTTTAAAAAAAAATAACTGTCAAAAAAAAAAGGAAAATAAAGTTTGCCAGTTCTTTCAGGTAATGTTCTAAGATATTGCTTGGCTGATATTGTGCGCGTATATCTGTGTGTGTATTTGGATGAATTGAGAAGAGAGGATGAAAGATACTTTTGTTATCATTTGTTAAAACAGATTTACCATAATCTTTTATGAGAGCAGGTACATGATGCCTACTTTATTCAGATGGAAAGCCACTGAGCTTCACTTAGCCACCCCTAACCTATATCCCCCAATATTCTCATCATCCAGAAAGGTCTAGCCTCCCCCCCCAAAAGACCTGGAATAGTGATATCTGAGTTTTACCATACCAATGACATCTCTGTTTTTTTCCTGTTAATACCTTCCTCAGTACTCACAAGCTTATTGTGAGAATCAAATGACGTTTTTAGGCAGGAAAGCGCTCTTAAAGGATTAGAAACACTCTATAAATGTAAAGTAACAAATATAATTGAATGGAATGGTTTTTTTCCTTTGGTGACTTTTGATGTCCATTTAATTGATTTGACTGACTTGTAGAAACAGTAATTGAATGAATAGTTTATTTCTGGATATTTTTACCATCTCAATGTAATTTAAAAAATTGGAGCACTCAACTGGGGAGATTTTTGGTGTAGAAGTTGGTATCTTGTTTTTGGTAATCAGGAAATATTTGTTGAATTGAATTTGTCAGGCAAGGATTTTGGGGATCAGAAATTGAGGCTGAAGCTACTTGGAGCCAGTAGGGACCTCTCTGTTTAGATATATAAACTAATGTATCCTTAGCCTGGGCTACATGCTTTTACAATTTCCCCCCATAGCTCGCTTTGCCTCTCAGTTTCTTAGATTTATTAATTTTAAATAATTATTGTGGGGTTAAATTCAACTTAAGGCCAGCCAGGTTATAGGTGGTAAGGATTCCCAAAGGCAAAATATACACAAAGTACACTGTGTGTGAGACATCGTTCATTCATTCCATTTTTTGTTAAAACAAGGCTTTGGGGCTTGGATATTTATGTTTGTTTTCAGAAATAGGTGGTTGTGTGGTTGGACATAAGTAGATGTTTTATTTTCCTGGGAATCAGTTGAAACTTAAGTGTAAGAACTTAACTTGAGGTAATTTCTAGGTGAAGGAGGAGAATGATGAGTTGCTTAACATACTTAAGTATCTACTTTCATGTCAGTTCCTTCATTTTTTACCCCTTCCCTTAGTGCTGTGATATATTTATGGTCTTCGTGGCTTGACCAAAAGGATAATAATCCTGGAACCTATTTTAGTGACAGGACCTTTGTAGATGATCCAAATTATTGATGGAAGAAGGACACTGTGATTTGTGGTCATGCATAGGCTGCAGAAAAGAGGAAACGCCTTTGTAGTCTCATCGGATATTTGGGGTCATTTCCGTGAGGGAAAGTAGTGAGTGCTGCCAGGACTGCAGACTCCTCTCTGTAGTCCTTGGATCATAATTCTCCCTACTCCATCCCCTTTCACTGCTGCTGATTCCACAAAATAGTATATTCTAACCACACATTTGGATGGCAGGGACCCAAGAATTGGCAATACGAAAGAATGCCATATCCCTTCCCAGCCTGCCTGAAATCTTATTAGTGCTCGTAGAAGTGTAGGGCTACTTACACTGTCCGTTTCCATTTGTACCATGCCTGCTACGTTTTCACCTCCATGCTGTACGTATTTCCTCACTCATGTTCCTCCAAATGCTCTCTTGTTCTTTTCCACTTACTTAAATCCTACCTATTTTAAAAAGTCTAACTGAATTTCTACCTTATCTGAGGAACCCATTTTAACTTTATTTAACTTTACAAGGATGTGTGTTTATTTTCCCTTATTGCTTTGTAAGTTCCTTGCATATAGGGCTCATGCGTTATTTGCATCTTGGCTGGTAATTAACAAGGCCAGGAACAACAGAGGGTTATTGTGACTCTAGTGTAGCTATCTAACAACACCCTGCAGTAGCATACAAGGGACTAGCCCTTGCATTTTAAAGGAAACCAGATAAATGATCAAGAATCCAGGGAGCCCGGCCGGTATGGCTCAGTGGTTGAGCATCCACCCATGAACCTTGAGGTCACAGTTCAATTCCTGGTCAGAGCACATGCCCGGGTTGTGGACTCGATCCGCAGTGGGGGGCAAGCAGGAGGCAGCAGATCAATGATTCTCTTTCTCCTTCCTTCCTTCTTCTGAAATCAATAAAAACATACTTTTTAAACAAAAAAGAATCCAGAGAATTTAGAAGTATTTGTGACTGGTGGTATCTCTCACTGGACCCTCCTACTAAGGCAGTTTGCAGCCTACAGTTCCAAAGGAAAGTGTGAAGGGAGTTCCCAACCATAAAAAAGGAAACAGTAAATTGGTATAACGTTTTTGCTGAATTCACTTTAAGCATAATCAATATCTACCCTAAGTTTTTCATTGAATAGTTTAAATGAAACCACTGCATTGTACATATTCTGCCTTGGCTAGAGAATATCAATGTATAGATTGATTTCAAGTTGGATTTTACTACCTGGCATAGGTACACCATCTAGATACATTCTGTGTAAAGCCTTCCAATAGTTTGAAGGGTTATATTATGTTTACTTTTTACTTTTCAATTACAGTTGACATTAAATATTATATTAGTTTCAGGTATACAGCATAGTGGTTAGACATATATGTAACTTACAAATTAATCCCCTGATAAGTCTAGTATCCCCCTACACCATGCATAGTTATTACAATATTATTAACTATATTCCCTATGCTATATTTTACATCCTGTGACTGTGTTGTAACTGCCAATTTGTACATCTTAATTCTTTTACCTTTTTCAACCAGCCATCCAACCCTCCTCCTTTTGCTTTCAGTTTGCTTTCTGTATCTATGAGTTTGTTTGTTTTGTTGGATTCCACATATAAGTGAAATCACATGGTATTTGTCTTTGTCTGACTTATTTCACTTAGCATAATACCCTCTAGGTTTATCCATGTTGTTGCAAATGGTAAGATTTCATTCTTTTTTTATGGCTGAGTAATATTCCATTGTATTTATGTACCACTTCTTTATTAAATTATCTATTGGTGGACACTTAGATTGCTTTCATATCTTGGCTATTGTAAATAATGCTGCAGTGAACATAGGGATGAAATATTTAAAGTGATAAAAAGGAAGGACCTACAATCAAGATTACTCTACCCAGGAAGGCTATCACTTAGCATTGAAGGACAGGTAAAGAGTTTCCCAGACAACAAAAAGGTAAAGGAGCTCATCACCACCAAGCCAGTATGACAAGAAATGTTAAAGGGCCTTTAAGGAGGAGGAGGAGGAAGGGAAGGGGGAGGGGAAGATAAAAAGTAGGAATAGTAAAATGTAATAGTAAAATGGCAGTAACTACATACCTATCCATAGTTGTTTTAAATGCGAGTGAATTAAATGCACCAATCAAAAGACAGGGTTCGTGAATGGAGAAGAAAACAAGACTGTACATAGGCTGCCTACAAGAGACCCATTCACATTTGTAGACACACACAGATGGAAAGTAAAGGGGTGGATAAAGGTATTTCATTCATGCCAGTATCCCTGCTGAACGTGGGTGCACAGACCCTCAACAAAGTAGGAGCAAACTGAATTCAGCAGTACACCAAAAGGGTCACACGCCATGGCCAGCCCTAGGTTATGTTGTTTACATTTTTCCCATTCTTTCGCTCCCATCCCCATGTTCAAAACATCTGTGATGCTCTTCATTTTAGAATATTGTTTAGGACAAAGGCATGGAAAAGACAAGTATGGATCCTTGAAGTTATGGTTTGGACCCAGATATGGAATTGCCACATGCCACTCATTTGGGCCTGTCTTTGGCACCTCAGAGGTGTTGCATATACTGTGTGAACCCTCTTTTTCTAAAAGAGTTTGCGTAGTGGGACAATGTTGAGATTTCTAGCCCATCTTCTTGAGGTAAAAATATGTCAAGTTAAACACTGCAGGACGAAGAGAGGCTTTTGGGGGGTGGGGGAGAGCAGTTGTATCCAGAGTGTTACTGTAGAGCACATACTGTTCATTTGAAAAGGGAAAGCAGAGATCCTGCCAAGAAAACACACAGAGGGGAGCTGGTGGAGGGGAATAAAGTGTGGAAGGTCCCTAAAATCAGATGCATGTAGGAAGAATCTTCCCCATGATTAGCTCCAAATTTTTTTGCAGTAGCATTGCTTATTTCTTTCTTCCTTGGTTCTTTTTTTTTTTTTAATTCTTTTACTTTGTCCTGGACTCTTTAGTTTCAAAAGCAGGTTAAGAATTTTCTTATGAAGTCTAGAGCCAAAGGCATTATTGAAACTTATCAGCCTCCAAAAGTGAATATCCAATTACTGTACCTTTTTGGCTGTTCCACATGATTAACGCTGCTGCTTGATTCAAGGGGAGGGAAGCCCTGCACTGTTGGAAGCTGTAGTTCCTTACTTGACCCTTCCTGTTGTGCTGCAAGGTTGAAGAGCCCATTTACCTGGATCTCTGAGGGGTTGGCATTTTCAAAGAAAAATTTTCCTTCTATTTCCTCTTGAGAACCAATGTAAAGAGTATTGCGTAATACTCTTCAGAGAGAGAAAATGAGAGATTGCTCACTTTGAATTTGACTAAAAGGGAAGTACACAGGCTATTGGGGTGTTTTTTTTTATATCCTATTAAATTAATACTGTCACATTTCGTAAAAACTTTGCTGTTTTCTTAATAGATCTCTTAGAACTATGTATTTTATGCAGATAGTGATTGTGGTTTTTAAAGCTAATATGTGTGATTTATTTACTTAAAATCAAGCCACCTTGTAGCCATGCATAGTTTTCCTGAGCATTTTGTTGAAAGGTGAGTGCAGTGATTAATTGCTACAGTAGTTGCAGGAGAGCTTTACGAGTAGAGTCAAGTAAGCTTGCTCTGCCTACTGGCACATCTGAGGACAGAAAGTCCTGCAAGGCAGGTTGTTCTCTGGATGTCCTTGTCTCGCAGGAAGAGCCCTCAGTGCACCCGGTGGCTCCCTGCCATGAATGTTAATGCCCTGTGCCGAGAGCCGCCAGCTCGGTTCAGGGCAGGCTGCTGGGGAAAGCCTGCCCCTAGGTGTGCGTGGGTTGTGGGGAGGGCTGCTGAGCGCTCTGCTTCTCTGGCTCAAGTGTATTGCAGAGCAGCTTTGCCTTTTCATTGGGCTCTGGTATGGGGAATCCCTCCCTCCTGCCCAGCTAATCTGGGGAAATTCCTAAATGCTGATGCATTTTCAACTCTGCAATGGTAATGCTCTTGTTGGAGTGAGGAGCAAAAAGCACTTGGGATGTTTTTAAAAAACGAATCAACCAATTCCTTGTGTTTCTTTTACTTGCTTGATAGAGCTGTGCAAGCATAATCAAGGGAGTTGGGATTCCGCACAATCCAGGGATTGCTCTTCATTTACCTGGGCCCCTCCTGCTCTAGTTATTTAGCATGCAGATGCAGTTTCATGATCGAGCAGGAGAATCTCCCCAATTTCTGCATGTATCACTCAGTCAGGGGGGCAAGTGGTAGTGGTAGCTGCTCCTGGCAAACCTGGCAGTGCTTCTGCCAGCGGTTTTCTAATAACCTTGCAGCAAGGTTAGTGGTTGTGCATTTACTGAAGTCACATCTTTCTTTTTCTCTTCTCTCTCTCTACCTCCATCTGTGCCCCCACCTCCCCTCCTGCTACCCCTTATACTTAGGTTTATAAATTTGCCTGTGGTATGCAGAAACTGGACATGCATTATTAAAATACATTTTAGAGTTTTTTAAAATGTGCGTAATAGAAATATAAGTGTTTAAAAACATTCTCTGATTGTCATGGTTAGTGGCAGATTAAGGCAACAGAATTTAAAATAGCCAAATATTTTCTAGAAAGTCATACTTGTTGAGTAGGCATTTATCTGACAGATTGGAGTAAGCTTCTTTTGTGTGTTGGCATATATTCTAAAATTGTAATTTTACTCACTTTTTTGTGTTTATGTAAAATTCTCCTCTTAACTTATTTCATGGAAATAAGGACTCACTTTATCTCTGACCCTTGTTTGTAGTAAGACCCTGCAGGGCAGCAATTTTTACCCTAGTTTAATTTGTAAGAAAAACATTTTCATGTATGTGTAGCCACTTAACTTAGTGTTAGTTATCTAATAATAGAAATAGATGAAGAGAGAATCCTTTTGGAAAGGAGATTTTTATAGAAATCAAAGAGTGTTTCTTAGCAACTCTTAATTAATAGGTGTTTATTGAATATATACTCTGGGAATGTCCTGAGCACTAGAAATTCTGAAGAATACATTTTTGTCTAACAAGGTGTTTCTTACCAGTTTGAGGAGATGAAAGTTGTCCATGGTACAGCAAATGAATAAGACTGTATTAAATAAGGTACTAAGCTATGCAGTAAAAGTTCAGGAATAGAATGATAGATAATGAACTGATTTGCCATTGAGATCATGTCATTAAACACTGAGATTGGTGTTCAGAGATGTCATCCAGTTTAGTTAATGTAGTTCTGGATAACTGTGGAGTTATGGCTTTTTTTTTTTTTTTTTAATATCCATATCCTGTCTTTGAACACATTGGCATTGAGTGAGCAGGCACTGCTTTTGCTACCTAAAAAAATAAGTCACGCCCTGGCTGGTGTGGCTTAATGGTTAGAGTATTGGCCCACCCACCTAAGGGCCTTGGGTTCGATTCCTAGTAAAGGGCATGTGCTCATGTTGAAGGTTCGATCCCCAGCCCTGGTTGGGGCATGTGCGGGAGGCAACCAATTGATGTGTCTCTCTCATATTGATGTTTCTCTCTCTCCCCCCCTTCCCTCCCTCCCTTTCACTCTCTCTCAAAATCAGTGGAAAGAATATCCTCAGGTGAGGATTAACAACAATAAAAAAATGAGTCACATATGGTAGACAGAGATGAGTTTTTAGAAAAAGATACATTCAATTTCGAATCCTAACTGTGCTGATTCTATTAGCTTAATAATATAATGTAAAATGATTTTAATATTAAACTAAACAAAGCATAATTTGAAAGACATACCTGCTTCCCCTGCACCTTTTAAAATAACATGTCCTTCTGGACCCAACTGAAGTCCTCCCTCCAACAAGCTTTCTCTGGCCACTCTGCCCACAATAATCTTGAGTCATTAAAATTCAATTTCTCTTGGTTATTTAAATTGTATTGTGTTTACTTCTCATTTAGCACTTAAGCATTATTATAAACCAATGTATATCTATTTTTATAATTGTACCATGCCTTGCTAATTAGGTTGTTAGCTATTAGCTGGCATGGACCTTATTTTATACTTTTTTATTTTTCTCATAGCACCTTAGCGTTGCTCTGTACGTAATAGGCACAGAGTTGATACTTTTTACTTGAGGAAAGTGATAACAGTTGTCAGGAGACAAGGACAGAGTCTATTCTGTATTCAGTCTATGGAGGAAGTTCTGGACTATTCATTTATTAGGTATCCAGCCATTACCCAAACAAGTAATTGTTGATTTTGAGTGTATGACTAGCTGGTTAAACAGCACAGTGGCTGCTTTCCAGTCTAGCACTGAAATGACGGGATTGTAGTGAAAACACATAAGTTGTAGGTTCTATGAATGGCTACACATACAAACTAGTGATGTGTAAAATTTATCCAATACATTCTATTCGGAAATTTTACACCATATCCATATTGCTACGGGATGGGTAAAGAAGATGTCTTAAAATCATTTCATAGTTTGTGTTGTCACATAGTAACATATCATGAGTAATTGACTCATGACAGAGTGCTTGCTTGTTAGTTATAACATCCCCTATTTTAAAAGATACTGCAGTAGACCAGATTGTTTATTGGAATAAAAATCAGATTTGCTAAGTAGGGACTAAAGAGAGTAAGGTTTGGGTATGTCTGAATAACCTTCTTCTGACAGCAGTTTAGAATGGAGTATGATGTCTTAGCACTTGTTTGGCTGTTTTCGTGAATCTCACCTTTTTATCTCTTTCCCGAAGTAGAAAAAATAAGACTGTGCTTAGAGTTCTTAAGTCCTGTAACTGGTTCATTTGTGCCTGTTTAGAATGATTACTGTGCCTACTCCTTGAGGCTTATAAAGGGGTGAGTTTGGGGCATTACATGAGTAAAAATTAGGGGGCAGGATTTTAACTCCTCAGTCTTTATCCTTGATCCTCCCGTTGACTGTCTCTGAGTTCACATATGCTAAGGTACACACTAGGGACCGTAAAACCTACCACCTTCAAATGAACAGAATTGACGCATTCAGTGAATTGACCAGTTCCAAAAATGAGATTGAATAGCTGGAAATTTTGGAAGCAGTTATGGTACTTAAGAATATAATCTTAGCACAATAGGTAGTAGATGATCTAGATTTAAATAATATTATGTAATTCAAGTTTTGTTGTTAGTAGTATGGGTACCAGTTAATATCTAATATCCAGAGTCAAATGTCTGGAATTGAGTGATTACTGTTGCATACTAGCTATAATACAACATTCCTCAAATGTCTCTGATGTGTTTAGGACTACATTAGCTTTAGCTTCGTGCCAAGTAAGTATAGGAGCTTTTAAGAATTTACAATGCCACCTCTATATCATTTTATAGTCTAGTCATCTTGTTTTGATCTCTCTGATTTTGTTTTATGGAAGAATTGTTACATTTCTATACTAATTCCAGATAAAGTAAGATTAAACCGTATTTGACACACAGGGTTAGTTAGTTCTTACCCCTTTCCCCAAACACAAGATTGGTGCAGTTTATCTCCAGCATTTCTAGCTCTCCTTTCCAATTTCCATTAATCTTGGTTAAGTCCTGTTCCCTCATAATTCTCCATCAGATTTGCACCCCTAGAAAAAGATAGACTATCAACACATTAATCTTTGTAATAGTCCTGAGCTTCTGAAATTAGATTCATATTTCTAATCATGGCACAAAAGTAGTTATTCTCTTTTAAAGGCCCCCTAAATTACACAATAAAATGTGGGGCACTAGACAAGAAGTTTGAGAACCACCTAGCATGATCCGAGATCCTCAAACGGAGCCAGTTCCTAGTCTCACTACATGACCCACAAGCTGTTTCTGGTCACACACTTAGGATGCATTTATTGGCTTTGGTTCTGGTTTGGCTCTCGCTCTGGTTCAATTCAGGGGCCTTCTTTATGTGGGGGGCCTATTCTGTGCCATGCATTGTCGTGGACCACTTAACCTGTAGACATACACAGCAGAACTCTGAGCTCTGGATCTTTCTAACCCCACAGCATCGTAGTCCTGACACCAGCATTTTGGTCTAGTTCTAGTATATGTCTTTCATGTTGGAAGATTCAGCAAAGGAGAGGGGGAAAAAGACACTCCCTAAATCTGTATTAAGTGAATGTTGGCTTTTTCTATATAAAGAGAAGGGATATAACTTTTAGGCTAACTCCAGACTTTTTTATTTTCTCTGCTTTCTATCCTCCCTCCCCCCTAGTCAGGGATGTTGAAAGCTACATGGGAAGTTATATCTGTATATACCTCCCAGAAGCCTAAATAAATATATAAAGATTGTTAACTGGATGAGCTCAAAGGTGAGTTATATGGACTCCTTTTAGAAATTGTGGTAATAAAAAGAAAACTCTGCAAGATAATTCTGATATGTTTTATTTTTTGAATTCTGTAGATGAGTGGAGATGAAGGTATAATAAGCAGAGAGCAGAAATATACATTTCTTATTAAATTGAATCTCTTCTTGCTGGATGAAATTACCCTGGGTATTTCTGGGATTCCCTGATGCTTATTTATTTATAGGTTTGTGTCTAGGAAAGCTATGGCTATACAATGAAAGCTGCTAGGCATGGTGCATGCCACTGTGCTCAGAAAGCTTTGGTTGCAGAAGTACTTTTGTGAATTCCAGCACTCCAGCTGAAATGTAATCTCCTAGGATCTCAAATCCATTATAAATTTAAATCACAATAGTGCTTTTCATTTTGATTATAGCGGAATAAGAAACAAAGAAATATATTGTGATCTGACAAAGACAGACAGGTCAGGTATTTTGGAAGCATCTCAAAATCTTGAAAGCCTTGCTCTGTTGGTGTGTACTTAGCACATATTCCTCAGTGAGTGATTCTCCTGGATGGAATAGTATGCATGTACTGCGTTCTTCGTAGTCTCTGTCGACAGGCAGAGGGGTCGCAAGAGTACGTAGTGGTCCTCCCTTACTCACACTTTCACTTTCAGAGGTGTCAGTGCCTATGGCCAACCACAGTCCGAAAATATTAAATGGGGAGATGGGTGAAGGGGAGAAAAATGGGGGACATCTGTAATAGTGTCACAATAAATTTTTAAAAATTTCCCAGAAATAAACAATAAGTTTTAAATTGTGTGCTGCTCTGAATAGTGTGATAAAATGTACGGTTCCTCCTGGGTCATGAGTCATCCCTTTGTCCAATGAATCCAAACTGCATACACTACCCTCCCCATCCATTAGTCACTTAGTAGCCGTCTTGGTTATCAGATTGATTGTCAAGGTATCGCAGTGCTTGTGTTCAAGTAACTCTTATTTTAATGTTATGATTGTTTTACTTTATTTTATTGTTAATATCTTACTGTACCTAATTAATAAATTAAACTTTATCGTAGGTATGTATGTATAGGAAAAAACACGCTATATATAGGGTTCCGTACTCTCTGAGGTTTGAGGCAACCACTAGGGCCTTGGAATGTAACCCTGTTTCCAGAAATATTGACTCTGGATTGTCAAATAAAAGTTATTTTATAATCAGTATGCTTTAAGTAAAATGATTAAATTTTAGAAAATTTCCACTAAAACTGCTAAAAATGGAAAAATGTGTCTGATAATTATGATTATGTTTTATTTATTTAAAGTACAATTTCCATTTATTTTTTTCCAGAAAACTTTTCTTTAGTCCTTAAGGACTTAACTCCTTACATGGGCTTTGGTGGAGGTCATGGGGCAGCACCCGCAGGTCTAAATCGGGGTGGGGGTGTTCGGTCCTTACAGGCTTCACGAGAACAATTCCTGACTACCTTCCTGTGAATGGCACAGCTCACACAGTGATGTAGTTTCACATACAGCTTGGGAAGCCCATAGGTGTCAAAGACACTGGCTTCGGAAATGCCCCCAACGGCTGCGGCCTCTGCTATGTTTTGAATGACGAACTTCTTCATGGCCTTTTTTGGCACAACCGTTGTTCCTTCTTTTCTTGATCATCTTGGAAATGAGGACCCGAAACTATGATTATGTTTTAAATAATTTTATCTTTTAGAGATATTGAAATATTAGTGTATAACATAATTTCTAGGACGTTCTTCAAAACAGTGTTAGTGGGGGAAATGTAGTGTGGGACTGATGAAATAAGATCAACCACAGTTGGTAATTCTTGAATCTGAGTGATGGGTATAAGTGAATTTATTGTGCAGTATATTTGTATGTTTTGTTTTGTTGGAGGCAGCAGAATTTATACTCAGAGATTGAGTTTGTCTTTGCCAGCAATATATTTAGCACAAGTTCTTTGTGGGAATTATAATAATATCACAAACCAGTAGTATATAGGACAATATCTCTTAATAAGTAAAATATAGAAATAACAGACTCCAAGCAAATGACAGATTAATCACAGTATTGTTCCAGGCAAGGGGAAGTGAAGGAATAAGGTTCAGATTTAATATGAGGTGAACCTTTATATGTGAGGAGGCGCTCGGGAGAGTGGGTGCGCAACCAAGAGCTGATTTCCAGCTGCCAGCACAAAAATCCCGTTGCTAGAGCACATTGCTAGGGAACCAGGTCGCCAGTGTTGGTAGGCAGGCCCATATCTTTCACAGGCTATTTCCTGGTTTATCGCCACTGTCTTGGCCAAGAGTCCCCAAGACAGGAGTGAATGCCCTAAGGGTCTCTGGAGAGTTTTTAGGCTATCAAAAAGCTGCCTCCACTAAACCAAAACTCTCAAATAGTCCTCACAAACTCTCAGTATTTGTAGTCTAAATGTCCCCTCACCATAGCTGCTTCTCCACATGTTCTTAGTGATAAGACCCCAGCTGGACTGCTCAGCTGCTGGGCTGATGACTGCTTATCAATGACAACAGGTGTAGAATAGAGTGATGACATCCTGGCATGACTTACATCATTCCTGTAACAAAGCAATGTGGAATGATGATGTACCGATACAACTTCATACTTTTATCAAAGCAACTTTTTTTTTTGCCATAAACAAATGGATTAAAACAACTTCACTTAAATCATAAACAAGTGACTTTTAAATCATTAAACCTATACACAACAAAATTAAAAATTTTCTACGGTAAACAGTTAAAGTACTTTGAGAGTTCTTCAGAGGAAAGTAAGTTAAAACTTAAAAAGATTTTATATTGAAAAGAGTAGACTTTAGTTTCTGGAAATCTCAGTTATATGGAACACTCCGTTTTCTGACAGTGCCAAGCAAATGAGTCATCATATGGCACTTTCTTTTGGTCACCTGCACTTGTGTACTGAAACTTGTGTTCTCATTTTTTTCCTTTTTAAAATACTTTATGATTACTTTGTTTACCCACAAAAGCTATCACATGGCTACTTTGCTGGATCTCACCTGGCATCATAACAAAAAAATGTTACTATACTATACTATACTATACTATACTATACTATACTATGTAATTTTCAAACTATTCGAAAGTACCCCATCTACTGAGTAAGAAGTATACCCCTCAGGATCATAGGGAAATCCTTGGCAAATGTGAAATTTCTTTGAAATCCCAAGTTTTACATTTGAAGCTTGCATATATTTTTTTATTATGTACTAAAAGTGTATCTATTTATTATAATATTAAAATGCTTTCTACCATAACTCTAAGAAAAATACACTCTAGGGAGTTGTGCCAAATTTCTCCCCTAATACCAAGTAACAACACATGGGCACACTGTAGGTTTTTCACCCCTAATTCCATCACAGCTCCTGCTTATTAGAAACACTGATTTCTGATGAGATAGCTGTGATGTGGTATCTGTTTCTTTATGATAAATAGCGCTGTGCATAGATATTCATAATTGCTATATCTTTGTGGTGAATCATAACTCTGTGGGCTGCCTTAGATACCTTTTCCCAATTGTGTGATCTTGTACATGTTCTTTAACCTCTATGAGCTTCAGTTTGACAGTAAAACAGTATTAACATAATTAATATATTGAAGTTTAAAAGTTTTTCTTTTTTCCCCTAATTATAAAAATCACATTCAGTGATACAATTTGAACAATATAGGGGAAAAGAAAACTACTCACTGTGGCATTAATTGTTACTAAATAAATTCATAAAGGGGAAAAATAACTACTCGGTGTTCCAGAACCCAAAGGCAACCACTACGTTTTTATTACATCCCCCCCCAATTTTTTCTAAGTGCATTTAAAATATTTTTAATTTTTCAGAAAATTTTTTTTATTAGAGTTTGTGAGTCAGATAATACAGAAGCGTTATAGAGTACAAAGCGAACGTCATCTCTTCTTAGAGATAAAACCATTAACAGTTTGATGGAGATTCTTCCAAACTTTTCTCTGTGCATGTACAAATGTAAGGATGTATTTTACATGCAGATATAGAATAATACTGTATATTTTAACACAAACATAAAATCATACTATATTAAATTTTATAACTGAATTTTTACACCTAAGATCTCCATGATAATACTCTTTTCATAGATGTGTATTTGAATCAACCTAATTCTTTTTAACAGCCATATAATATTTCATGGCATTGATATAGCATAATTTATTTAGATTGTTTTCAAATATTCACTATAATAAATAGTGCTAAAGTGAACATTCATTCATTCAATAAATATTTAACAAGCACCATCTGTGTGCCAAGCACTTTTTTGGTTTTGAAAACACAGTGGTAAACAAAACTAAGTTCAAGCCTTCATGCAGCTATTCTCCAGTGAATGCTCCTATCTCTGTATACTTGTGACAAATCAGCACAGAAAATTTTTGAAAGCAGAATTGTTGGGGCAAAGCACATGTTAGATACTGCTAAATCTCTAGTCTAATCTGATTAAAACCCCTCATTTTATTGTTTTTAGTAATTGTCATTATTATTAAGATTGAACTTTTTTTCTGGTTATTGACCACTTGTATTTTGGGTTTTATGAATTGCCTATTCATATCTTAAGAATTTAAATAATATGTGATAAGTGTCTAGTAAATTGCTTTTGAAATATATTGAACATTTAATATTTGGTTAGATCATAGTTTCTTTTATTAATTTTTTTTCTAATCAATCTGACAAATAATGTAAAAAGATGGAAAAGCCTCTTATTCATGTATCAGCAAGTCACGATTTATTTACTGAATGACTTAATGAGTCCATATAGCTACCTCTTCTAAAAATTACGTCCTCTGAATTATTCTCTTCATTTGAAAGTCTGAAAATCACTGATAGCAAAGGCAAACATTGTCAAACAGAATACTAAGTAAAAGAGAAAATTCTACCTTCCTAATGAAATCTTTGAGTTGAGTTGTACTTGGATAATTGTTTTTTAACCTTGCCAGCATGCATTAAATTGTTTTAATTGAAATATAATTTACATTCAAAAAAAGAAATATAATTTACATCTAATTTAGTACACAAATCTTAGGTGTTGGATTATTTTTAAAACTCTTTCAGGTAAAGGAAAACCCAAAACATTTAGCATATTATCATTATTAACTTGGGAAGACTGAGGTGAGTAGAGACCCTGTTTATAGTGCTTTGAATACTTCCTCTGAAAATACATAGTTCTTTTAGTGTTATGATACCATATCACCTGTTAAGCTAGGTACTATCAGTGTATTATAGAAATTTAAAGTGTTTTAGAAATGGAGGTCAATGAAGAGTTCTAATTGATTAAATAATTTTTAGATAATTAATATTGCCTCATAACACCTCTAGTCCTTTTGGCTCAAGAATTTCCTAAAGCTCTATTCTGTTCTGTTGATTTTATAGGTACAGTGTAGTTTATATAAGTAACTCTTACTTGACTGATTATATTGCCAGGTACTTCAGGGATATTACTTTGAATGTAAATTTATTTTTACCATCTAGATTGTAGTATAGAGGCTGTAGTATCAAAACTGATTTGATAGAATTTTATAGTTAGGACCTTAAAGATCATCTAATGAAGTCTTCATATCACAGATGGAGAAACCAAAGTTCAGACAGAGGTGAGGCACTTGAGAAAGGTCACAGTCTTCTTAGCCAGTGCTGGCTCTAACTTGACAACTCCGGCCTTCTGACTCCAGTCACATGTTCTTCCCATATACCCTACTTCTTTTGAGAGGCTTAGACTGACTGACTCACAGACTTCTTAGGATATTTTTGGTAATTCTTTGTCTGTTTGTTTTCTTGAAAATTGCCACTTTATTCTAAAAGCAGGAAATAGGAAACATTTTGTTTCATGCGGACTCTAGGTAATTAATTCAAGGTAACAATTAAGCATGTTTTTCACATTAATGTAAGATTTTTTTTGAAGAATATGTATGTGGCCTTTGAGGAATTTTGATACCTACTGTTGTTTTTTAATTGATTTCAGAGAGAGGAAGGGAGAGGGAGGGAGAGAGAGAGAGAAAAACATCAGTGATGAGAGAGGGTCATTGATCGGCTGCCTCCTACACGGCCCCTGCTGGGGACCCAGCCTGCAACCCGGGCATTTCCCTGACCGGGAATTGAACTGGGATCATCTGGTTCATGGGTTGATGCTCATCCACTGAGCCACCCTAGCTGGGCTGTAAGGCATTTCTTGATGCAAATGGTTCTCAGAGGCAGGCTCTTAGTGTATCCTGATGATTTTCTCCGCCTCCTGGAGCCTGTCATCTATCCTTGCTTCAGTAATTTCAGCATTTTCAGTGCGTCTAGAGTAGGAATAAAAAATAAACAAGAAAGCCCTTGCTGATTTGGCTCTGTGGTTAGCGCATCAGCCCATGGACTGAAGGGTCCTGGGTTCGATTCCAGCCAAGGGCATGTACCTCAGTTGCTCATGGGGGAGGCAACCAATCAGTGTCTCTCTCTCACCTTGCTGTTTCTCTCTCTCTCTTCCACTTTCCATGAAAAAGCAATGGAAAAAAATATACTCAGGGGAGGATTAAAAATAATAATAATAAGACAAAGAAATTTTGTTAACCCCATTTCCATTTAAAAATAATTTTGTATTTAACTGAAATATAAGTCAAGCACATTTGGATTTTCTTAAATAAGTACAGGTTTTTGAATGACTGAAAGCTAGCAGCTCTGGCCAGGGCTTCTGAATGATGTCTTAAAATTCCTTTAGTGAAAGTAGCAATACCTAAATTAGGCCTACAAATTTGTAATTGCATCAGACACTGAGTGAAAAGGAACATTACTTACCTGGTCTAGGCTATTGGATAGCCACCGCTCTCAGAGCCTTCCCTGCTCTAATACTATATTCAGTATGTATATATCTTCGAATTATTCATCCGTTGCTTTTAAAAGCAAATAGAACATTGATTCCTTTGCATAATCCTTAAAGCTTCATTTTCTATTTTATGCGTTTATTTAAATATTAAAATAATGCTTGTTCATATATTTCTCCTTATTTTATAAATGCCTATGAAAAGTGATTTGGTAAATCTGTTCAATCCTTTGCAAAAACATTACCGCTCAAACTTATTTTGAAATATGTATAACTCCTGAGTAATTGTGTCGAGTAGCTTTTCACTGTAGCTTAATTGGCAGGGGTTTCATTCCCCGTACACCTTCATGTCACAGACCAAAAGAATTGTGTCTTACTTCATTTGTATTATTCATGACTCATTGTTTCTGTATTTCTCTTATAATAATATTTCCTCCCCATCCTCTGCCTTTTTGTGTTTTGTTTTGTTGTTGTTTCTGTCAGAGAAGATAGGTTTAAAACAGAATATTTTTTAGGAGCACAATCAGGTGGGTTTTACCATCTGGCTAATCTCTTATTGTGGCGGAGAATATAGCTCATAGAGTAGATGGTTTGGCGTTTTCTCTGCCTGTGTTTGTTTTAGAAACCATTTCTTCATAAAAAAGCAGCAGCTCTAGTTTCTGCTGTATTTCTTCATCCTGTTGGCTCTCATTTTTCCCTGCTTGTGTGCTGTGATAAAGACTCAGTGACCCTAAGGAAACTCTAGACCTTTCCTTTAATAATGCAGTAGTGGAAAGAATGAACAAATACTTGCCACCAAAAAAAATCCAAACTCATAAATCCGGATTGTTTAATTTGTCCCTCAGCAGCATCCTCTGCTATTAATTTATCAGCGTATGCTGAAAACTCTGCAAAAGGGGCTTGTGTTTGAGATTTCTTGGAGAATTCCAAAATTTACTCATTTCCTACCCTCCAAGTATTTTTGTAATGAATATAACCTTAAGCTTTCATTTTATATTCTTAATATTTTATTATGAAAATTAAAACTGTTATGAAAGTTGGAGAATAGTTTAATGAATCCCATGTATCCATTAACCCTACTTCATCAGTTATTAACTACATGGCCCATCATATTTCACCTTTATCTTCATCCATGTCCATGTACACACAAATACTGGGTTCTATGCAAATCATTTATCATATCATTTTTCCCAAAATACTTCAATATATTTCTCTGACATGTAAGGATAGCCAGAGTACCATCATCACATCTAAAAAAATCAACAGTATTTCCTTAATATTATTAAATAACTGGTAAATGTTCAAGTTTTTCTAATTTTCTTATAAATGTCTTATTATAGTTGGTTCATTTGAAGCAGAATCCAAACTAGGACTATACATTATATTATCTTTTAATATATAGGTTCCTCTTCCCTCATCTTTGTTTAGCAATATAAGTGACTATTTAGAATGAGAAAAGAGCTTCAACAATTTACACATTTTAAGAACCAACAAATACATATTCCAGAAGAATATTAAAACATTTTTATTAATTAACTGACACAGTTCTGTAGTACTTTTTAATTCTACGTTTTTTGGTCTTCATACTCTTTGATCATGTCTTCCCATGACAGCATTTTTTAACAATTTTCTGTAGAGGGTGAAAGCTAGTTAAGCCTTTTCTCTAGTGTGGTTGATTGAAATTTGTTTTTTATTGTTGATAGTTTGGATGAAAAAAACGAGAAAATTCACACACAGATGCACTCATTATTTATAGTATTACTACAAACAGGAGTAACGATTAATTCTATTTTGTGCTATTTTCAACGAACATGAAAAAAGGTGTGGTGAGTATGCATGTGTCATTGAACATAATTCTAACAGAGAACTTCCATTTGACTAGGTGCCAGTGAGAACTGAATCTTTCACTTACATTTTTCCCCCTTGCCATTTATTTAACAAACCAGCTTATTTGTGCTGTAGAAATTCCCTATAGAATCTGCTAATCCTTGTGACATTTTAAAACATATTTTCCTATCTCCTGTATTCCTACAAAGTGTTAATTATATCTAGAGGTGTGGTAATATTCTAGTTCAGTTTTTTGGCAAAACTACATCACAGGTGATTCTGTGTGCTTCCTATTGCATCACATCAGGGGGCACGATGATTGTGGATCTCTCCTTTTGCCAAGATATATTAGCACTATCCCCCAATTTTTAGTTTAAGATTTTTAAAAGCAAGTCTAAAAACTTGATGTTGAAATTTTGTTTCAAATATATCAATTTGGAACTTTTAACATCCCAAAACAAATTTATCTTTTTCTTTTGTAATGTTAAATATAGTGTGTTTTTTCCTGTTTTTTGAAGACTCAGAGAACAACTCTAATTCTCAGAATAGCCTTCTTACATGAAAACTATACAGCGAAAAAGCTATTTACTTAAGTTAAGGAATATTTTCTTAAGTTTTATTTTCTTTCTTTATTCCACTGATATTTATTGATATAATAAGTACCTGTTGAGAGCTAGACCCTGTAAAGGTGACATGGTTCCTGCTTTCATGGAGCTTACAGTCTAATGAAAGACCTGATGTTAGTCAAATAATCTTACAATTAAATATAAAACTATACTTTCATAAGTGCTTAGAAGAGAGATGAAGAACTTTAAGAGTATTTAATAAGAGAATTTGGCCTAGTCTGGGTACCGAGGAGATGATGATTAAATGAGATTTGCAAAAATGAATAGGAATTAACCAGATAAAGGAATAAACTGGGGTCTTTTTCTAAATGGACTGAATGGGGAAAGACCCTGTGCCTACAGAGGAGAATGTAGAATTTAAATAGTTACAAAAAGTGAGTGTACACTGAAGAACAGAGAGTGAGGAAAAGCCTGTTGTGAGATGAAGCTAAAGACATAGGAAGGCAACAGGCCATGAGGGCTTTGCAGGCAGCTCAGTGGCGGCCTTTAATTAATTGATTTATTCAGATATGCCACTAATTATTTGAATGAATTGTGTCTATTATGTGCTGGGTACATTGATGTTGGTGGCAGGAACGTGTAGTTGAACCAGTCGTGGACCTTGTGTTGTAGTGATGGTGTAGGCTGAAGGGAAGGAGATGAAAACAGATTCATAAGAAATAATCACATAGTGGGAAGCACCAAGAATAAAAGCAGAGTCTTATGTTCACAGTGACTGTTGAACTACTTAGATTGAATGGAAATAGAAGACCCTTTTGAGGAGCTGTTTAATGAAAGCTGAATGACAAGAGGAGCCAATCATGTGAAAATCTATGGAAGAAATATTCTGGGCAGAGAAAAGAAATTATGTGAGGCCATATGGTTGGCCAGTTCAATGAACTGTAAGAAGGCATTGGGCAAGGACCTAAGAAGTGAGGATCACAGAGGTACAAAATAAGGTCAGAGAGGCACATGTAGTTCCCATATAGCTGTAAAATCATATTATAAAACTAGTGAAATTAAGGTACCTTTAATTTTATGTGATAATGTTTTACTGACATTAAATGGCCAACTTGAAATGTGACTGTGGCACAGATTACCACTGCTCGGATTCTTTTGAGTCCAACATACATACATTACTATGCGTGGTGTAATGACTCAATCTTCTTACCATTTTTTTCCTACCTTGTGGCTGCATAGAATTTCTTTTCACTAACACAGTATAAAACACAAATGTGGAGGTGGGCTTTGTAGAATTACTCTGGTTCATCAAGGTTATGCTTTTTAACAGTCTGAATAGCAGAACTCTAAAGAGTGACATTTGCTTTGATAATTAATGCAGTTTTTTAAGTCACTGAGAAACAATAATTATTGTATTGCATGTCACACATAGAATCAGCATTTTCATTTATTATTTTGGTATCTAGATAAGTTTAAAAACCTGGATTTCGCCATAACTACATACCATTATAAAGTGATTCATCTTTGGGAGGGGGGCTCTTTGATAGTAATTTAATAATTCCTCATTAACAACAGTCAACTGAAGTAAAACTTAAACAAGAATCTTGAGGAATATATTACCTAATGTTAATATTTTAATCACTGCTCATTGGGCCAAATGTGCTTTTTCTGAAATATTAAAAAAAATCACCAAGGTGCTTCTTCTTGGAGCCAGTAACTTTTAATGTGGTCTAAGCCAAGAGGACTAATGAAATTTGCTCAAGTTCAGTGAGTTTTCTTTTTGTCATTTTTATTAAAAATATATAATCAAAGCCCAAATTTTAGCTCTGAAATAACTCAGTTCTAAATTGTTTATTGGAATAGTTAATCAAATACTTTGATTTTTCTGCCTCCTTTTACTTCTCTCTGCATACAAATGCTCCTCGACTTAAAATGGGGTTGCATCCTGATAAACCCATAGTAAGTTAAAAATATTGTTAATTGAAAATGCATTTAATTCACCCAACCTGCCAAACATACCTTGCATGTGCTCAGAACAATATCCAGAAACACTGGCAACCCAGCACACTGTAGAGTATCAGTTGTTTACCCTCATGACCGTGTGGCTAACTGGGAATTGTGGCTTGTTGCCACTGCCCAGCATCACGAGAGCATATCGTTCAGCAACATATCACTAGCCCTGGAAAAGATAAAAATTTGAAGTACTCTTTCTACTGAATGGGTGTTGTTTTTGCACCATTGTAAAGTCAAAACATCATAACTCAAAACAACATAAGTCTGGGGCTGCCTGTATGTACATACCTTCTCTCTCCTTCTCCTTCCCCCCTCACGGAAGCTTTGATCAGAAAATAGATTCTGGACTTTTTTACTGAGATATTGTACTGACTTATCCTAAGGGATGGCCAACAGAAGATAGGGCACTGAGAATCTTTTCCCTTTTCTACCTAGGACCATGTATTATTCATAAGATAACACATTCTGTTAATGTATATTTACAGATTATTAGAAGGATAAGCTAAGGAGATTTTTTTTTAAACTTGAAAAGAGAATCATTGATTTCTGTTCAGATTCTGTTTACTTAAACATCTAATTACTTTTCCAAATAGAAACAATCACTTGGATGCAATTTAGTCAATAAGCAACACGAGATAGGGAACTTTGGATGATTACTGTAAGAAATACTCAGGAAGAGAATAATGTGAATTTAAAGAGTAGTCATGTTTTACAATGACATAGTACCACCGCTAATGGCTATTAGGTTTCTTTTGTCATTCAGCAGTTGGCTTAACTTTTCTTCCACCTGCTGTCTCTGAAACTCAGCCAGACTCTCTTGTCTTTGGTTTCTGATGCAGAGTTCATTACGAGCCAGACAGAAAGGATTCAAGTAAATGTTTGCCATGAAATTTAGAGAAGTCTGCTGTGGGAACAGTCATGGGCATCGAAATACTAACTTTAAACGGCTTGCAGAATCACAAGAAATTATTTTACAGTTTTGACTGATGAATAAAGTTTCCAAAAAATTTTATTAATTTTTCAGGTGACTTCTTCATATTCATGGGATAGACAGTTATTAGATAAAGGAAATAAGATTTTAATAACACATTTTTAAGGTCATGTTTTAGAAGGAACTAGTATCTTGAGAGAGAGGGCTGATTTATTTTGTGCAAAGCCATGAAAATCATAAGAAGTTTTCGCTTTTTTCTTTAGGCAAAGGAAAGCCAGTAAAAGTGTTTTGAAGAGGAGATGGTATGTATCGTCCAGTCTGTTTTTAGGAGGGTGACCAGTACACTTTGATGGATATATTAGGTGGACAAAAGATTGGAGGCTATTGCAGGAATAGTTAAGAATAGCAAGCTTTTTTTAGTGTTTTTGAGTGTCAGTGCTTTTTGACAGCTCACAACATCTGGATTTATAGATGCAGAAACTAGGCCTTGAGGTAAAGAACTTGCTCAAAATCACAAAGCTAATAAGTGGGAGAGCCTCATGAGATTCAAATCCATTTGTGATTTCAGAGCCTGTGCTCTTAACCTCTAAGTTATACCAATGTTGGTAGAAAAATTAAAAAGGAGTAGAAAAGAAGTTAAAAGGGTAGTGGGCTTGATAAGATATGGAATTGGATGGGAGTAGAATGAAGACTCTGAGATGGCTATGAGGCCTAAAGCCTGAGAGACTGACCAGAAGGTTAGAATTAATCAAAATAGGAAACAAAGGAGTGGAGCAGGTTTGGGAACATATTTAGTTAAAATTAACCTATAGGTATATTTGATAGAGATATCTAACAGTTGGAAATTTGGATCTGAAAATCAGTTTGAGAAAGGAGTGAAGATGATATTTCCATTGAAATAGTAACTTGAAATTCTTAAAAAAAGTTGAACTCTCCAAGCAGAATGAACTGTAAAAAGATAAAGGCAAAGAACAAGCCTCAAGAAGTATTTTTGGGACACCTGAAAGAGCAAGGGTCAGTGAAGGACCATAGAAGTAGTCAAACACAAGGCAAGAGATAAATTCAGGAATTCTTAGAGTGTCATGGAATTCAAAGAAATGAATTTCAAGAGGGAGGAGGCAGTTATCCTCATCAAATGTTTTCAAAAAGTGTTAATATGAGAAATGAAACAAAGGCAATGGAAAATTTAGCAGTGAAAATTAGTTTGGGTGGAAAGTAGGATTGGTGAAGGCAGAGTTTGTGGGGTAGGTGGGGGCAGGTGGATGTGTGTAGTTCAGAAGTAGGCATGTTTAGGTTGGGGGAAAGACCCATTGAAGTTAAAGACATTAAAGATCTCAGAGAGAACTAACTAAAGTAGTAAAGGGATTAACCTTGCAAAGAAGTAGGGATTCTTCGTCCCCTGATGAAGAATAAAAGAAGAGAAAAAAAAGAAAATTGAAAGAATCTTTTGATGGGAAAGAGAGTAGTTGTGGAAGTGAATTACGGAAGAAATTGACCTCAGTAAAACAGGAGGTGAAGTTATGTGTTGAAAGGCAGAAAGCAATTCTGAAAAGCTTCTGAGAGTCTACTAGAAATCTGTGAAAGCATTTAGTGAGCAAACCTCATCATCTAGCTGAGGTTGGATAACATGAATGTGTAGTGGTATCAGTAAAGACAATTATATTGCCTTTTTTTTATAGCCCTTGCCTCATCCTATGACAGGAGTTGATTAAATGGATTTACCCACAAGTAAGGGTTGGCAAAGTGGGTCTAGGAGGTCAAGGAAGCTGAGACACTAGAGAACATAATTAAAATAAGGCTCATACTGAGTAGGGAGAATAGTAAAGCGAGGAGGATAGGCCTGGATATGCTGAGGGAGAATATTGAAAAGACTCGGTAACTTCTTCTGGTTACATCCAGTAAGAAACCTCAAAGCTGTTCAGCACATGCTTAGTTACAGTTGTTCGGTGTACATTTTATTAGTTTACTCCTTGGGGGTCACACTTTGAAATAGGATAGTTTAAACTCAGATCTTTTACTGCCAGTTTCTTAAAACAAAACTGCATAATATATAATGTAGAAAAGACTGGCTATAAAATAGTGGATGATAAGATTTATGACCAGATGCCTTTTTAGTTTTGTTGTGGTTGTTGCTGTTTTGAGGAAAAAGTTATTGATGTCAAAGGAAACTTGCATTATAGCATCAATGAGCCAAAATAGCATTTTCTGAAATCTTGTTGATGTGTTCATATATGTTTTTTGCTGAACTGAACTGGCATTTTTATGAGATAAACATTTTCTTGTGCCTAGTTATTTGGGTAGTAAAGATCCAATGTAATCAATGGACTTGATCCTCTATGAATTCGTTTAATAAGATTTCTACTGTAAGATCAGTGGGATTCATTCAGACTATTCTTACAACTTCATTTTCTTTTCTTGACCAGGCAGCCACTGAATTCATGTTTGCTTTTCTTTCAGCCAGTGCATTAGAATTTCAGAGCCAGAGGAAAGGAATCTTCAAACTCAGTGTAGTTTATAGAAAAGCCACACTGTTAATTAAAATGCATAAGTTGTCTTTGAGTTTATTTTTAATGATTTCCTTCTCTTTACATTCAGACACTGAGTAATGAAAATGTTTTAAATTTTTAAAAAAATGCATTTTATGTTAACCAACTTATCTTTGAAGACAAAATGATAATTTCTCAAGATAACATAAATGTTTTTTGAAAATAATTTTACCAAAAGCACCCTGCTGGTTTTTTCAGTCTTATTTTACCTTGTAAAATTCTAAGTGATGTCTTTTCCTTCCTCCTAGATATAACCTAAAACATTCCTCTGTGTCTTCCTTGTTTTTCAAGAGAAAAATAAATTTCACTCAGCCAAGCCTCTGTTCCTTGTCATTTATGTACTAGATATACTTAACAGCAATTTCCTATATAGAACACATGTTTTAAAATTTTTAATTGATTTTTAGATAGAAAAAGGGAGAGAGAAACATCAGTTTGTTGGTCCACTTACGTATGCATTCATTGGTTGCCTCTTGTATGTGATTGAACCCACAACCTCGGTGTATGGGATAACGCGCCAACCAAATGAGCTACCTAGGGCCAGGGCTAGAACATATTTTAGAAATCAGTATTATCTATCTATTCATTTTAGATGTGTACAGTGCTTTTTTAAAGAATATCGAAAGTATAATGCTTTTCATTTATGATTTCAAGATTTCTTATACTTCGTAATTGATGTGATGTGAGAGCAAGAGAGAACAATGGGAAGAAAAAGGACCTCCAATCTAGTTATCAGGGAAAATAGGGTTGTATAAAGAGATTTAAAGGTTGGATACAGGATATGAAGGGGCAAAGCAACCAGAAGGATAGTCTCTAGAGAGTAATCTTTAGTGTTCATGATTGAAGATAATGCTCTAAAGCAGCATTTGGAATGAAGGGCTATTTTTATGAAAATACATACCATAAACTTATTGTCGCATTTGAAGCAAATTGTGGCAAAGCAACATAAAGAGGAAGTAAGCTTTTATCTCATTACTTCTTTAAATAGCATTTATCAAATACTTAGGTTTCATGTTGTCTGTTTAGATTGGTGGTGTGGGACACCAAGCCCTTGAATAAACATAAGATCTACAGCTTGAAAATTTAGTTATCTCTGTGGCTTGGGAGATTCAAAATATGCTTTAACTGCCACATCTAATTCCTGGATCATTTTTATCAGCATCATTTCTAAGTTATGCTAAACATGAAACAGCACAAGGGCTCACTGCTGCCAGCACTTGGAACAGTCTAGTTGTTAGTCCAGTATCCCAGCCTGATGTTCTGGATTTTTTTTATATTGAGGATAACTCATGTCAGGAATCCAGATTCCAATTCCCAATGGGAAGCTGAAATGAGACAGCTTTTAGCGAGATGATAGACCTCAAATTCAAATGATATAATGGGCCAGAGCCGCTGATTCAGCCAACTTGGAAATTAACATTTAGAGACGGAGGAACTTTTTATGAGCAAAGGCATCCACTAGCAATGTGATGTAAGATTCAGAGTAACCAACTCTGAAGACTGCAGAAACCCAAACTTTTAATTATAGAAGGTGATTTTTAAAATCTGGCAAAATTTGGGGGGAAAAATGTAAGAGGGTCTGTTAATTTGAATACCATATCTTTTGATATCTGCACTGTGGGTAGCATATTTTTATGCCTTTTTTTTTCCAGAATGTGAAATAATACATGATTACTGTAGTTTGGAATGATACATAATCACCTACAAGTCTATTTGGCATCTGTCCTTCTAGTCTATACATAGATATTTTAAAAGCATAATTCATCTTCACACTGTACAATGTGTATTATAACCTATAGCAAGATATTTTGCTACCTAAACCCAAAGAATTTAAGCCTCAAAAAATAACCTAATCAAACCTCCTGAAATTCCAGGAGTTAATTTGAACCAGAATAGCAGGTGATAGAAAAGGAAAGGCAAACTATACACATACTATATGTCAACAAATGAGTGCCAAATCAAATGGAAGAGTGCAATAAGGGACTTTAGTGATGATCAGGTAAAACTGCTAATTCTACTCCTGAACCTAACTGGAAGCATGTTATGGAAATCTTTTATAGTACAGCATTCTGCAGCTACTTTTAATCCAAGTGATACAACTGATTTGGCATGGCTGCTCGAACAGATCTCCAAACAAATGTTGTTCCTGGCACAGGCCTCTTCTAAGCAGTTCTTTCATACTGCTGATGTTGGTTTTTCATCTTTCATTCCCTGATGCATTCAAGCCTATAATTTATTGCTTTAAAGATTAGCTCATTTTAAAATATAATGTGTGAGGAGAAGACTTCACTTGAAGGTAGCAGAGTAAAGAATTTTTTTCTCTTCTTTGAAACTCAAATGTAAAAACAAGAATACAGGAAAGTAGAAAAAAAGTCCGTTATTAGTGAAACTAGGCACAAGCTAAGCCCAACATACAGACAATGAAGCATGACTTGCTAAACACTTTGAAGTCTAGACCACATACTGGAGGGTACTTGAACCCCTCCTGGGAAGCCCAAGCAATACACTGATTTCTCTGAAAGAAAGTGTTGTATTGCTTTAAAGATCTAACCAGTGAACCTTTATTGAGCGCTGGCATGTAGTTTTACATAGACTCAAAGAAATTATAGACATGATCTGTTATAGAAAATACAGTAACAATTTTTTAAAACCTCTCCAACACAAGTGTTAAGAAGAGGTAATAGGACAATAGAAGATGAAAAACCAGTGTGCAAACCTCAAGAAAGAATTACAAGAGAAAAAGAAAAGCATTAGAGAAATGAAAAACCACATTAGAAATTTTCAAGAGGGGGAAACAGAGACAGAGAGAAAATGTAATCAGAGACATGGCTGAGAGGCTTGAGAGAGTTATATAATTTTAAGGAAATATAAACATTATAGAGAAGATATGGGGAAACAAAGGCGATCTAACATATGCATGGCGTCAGCAAACATTTTCTGTAAAGGGCCAGACAGTAAATACTACTTTAGGCTTTGTGGTCAGTACTGTCTGTTACAGTCATTCAGCTTTGTCCTTGTAGTATAGAGCAGTCATAGACACTGTGTATGGCTGTGTTCCAGTAGAACTTTATATTCAAAAACAGATGGTGGGCTGGATTTTGCCTGGTCATAGTTTGCCCACCTCTGTTCTTGAGGAAAACAACAAATGAAACTGAAAACATATTTAGAACTATAATAGAAGAAATTTTTTCCTGAAATAATTAAAATCTTGACTCAAAATGACTACCCTGTGGCCTGGGAGTAATTGATACCAAAGAACTGATACTAAGGCATATCTTGGTCAAATTACTGAACTTGAAGAATAAGGAAAGAATTCTGTGGACATCTAGATAGTGGGTGGGGAACAGAACTTGGACTTACTTTAGCTCTTTCTTCAATAAGAAACAATGTTAGGAAACAATGAGGGAATGTCTTACTATCCTGAGGTTTCCCCAGGGTTTTTTTGTGTGTTGTGTTTTTAAAAATATGTGTGTTTTTATTGTTGGCAGTATTACAGATATCCCCCATTTCCCCCCACTTTACTCCCTATCCCCCCACCCCTACCCACCCCAGGCTTTCACCACACTATTTAACCAGCCAAATTCTTGAAGCGTAAATACAACACATGGATGTTGTAGGAAAAACATCTAGCATGGAAAAGCTCAACAAACTTAATACCCATAAGACCTTTTTAAAACAAATTATATCATAATAAAATATACCTAATCAAAAGATGAGTCAAAAATATACCTTGATTAAAATAGTGAGGTAAGCCTGGCTGGTGTGGCTCAGTGGTTGAGCGTCGACCCATGAACCAGGAGATCAAGGTTCAATTCCCAGGTTTTGGGCTCGATCCCCAGTGGGGGACATGCAGGAGGCAGCCAATCAATGACTCTCTTTCCTCATTGATGTTTCTCTCTCTCTCTCTCCCCCTCTCCCTTCCTCTCTCTGAAATCAGTAAAGATATATATTTTTTAAATAGTAAGATAAATTTGTTTCATTACAGAATTTATATACCTTAGTGGAAATTACGCTTTCAGGATAGATTATAAATTTATAAACTTTGATATTATAAAAATAACATAACTAACAAATCAGGTGGAGAAGGGGGATTAAAAAGAAGTACAAATGTGTTCCTTTCTTCACCTTTCATAGCAAGAAATCAGTAAATACTCCTTAAAGTTGAACATGGCTAAAAAATTGCTCCAGTCTCTAAATTTTTAGTAATTTTTTTCTTAATTCCAGCAGGGTCTTTTAGGAATTGATATTTCATATGATGCAGCATTCATTAGCAAATCTTCCCTTTTATATCAGATTCTTTTTCTTCAGATAATTCAATGAAAATTTAAAAATACCCTAACAATACCATGTAGAAATGTGTTGGAATGGGCAAAAAATGAGAGATTTACTTGGTTATACAATAGAATTTTTAGTAGTCACTTAAGTAAAAGGAAATTTCCACTGGCTTCCTACACTTCAGTAACTGAAAGGTATTCCTTTACAGCCAGTTGGTGTGTGCTTTTAAGTAGCTAATACAGGAGGATTAAAACTAAGATACGGCCTGGTGAAGTTACTGAGCTTCATTATAATAGATCTTCTGGGCTGCTAGGCAAATAAGTATAAACGGGATGTGGAGTGGTAGCATCATGTCACTATATAAATAGTTGGACTTAACAGCTTGATTAATAAAAAGTGTTACGCAGTAAACTTATTGCCAATCTTTTTTTCTATTTCTTTCCATTGCTGTGAATTTATAGTCATTTATTAGGGCAATTTCCTCATAATCCTCCCCTCGTATACCCCCTAAAACAGAAGGACCCAGAAAAATAGTCTTTGGTTGGTTCTTTCCCTTCAACTTCTGTTACTTTTTTTTAAATTGCTTTGGCATCAAATGTGAGGCCTCTTTATTGCAAAGCAAATATCTTGTATATATACATTATGCATAAAGTAATTATGGTGACTAAGCTTTTACTTCAGAGGGTAGAATCTCCTCAGGTATGTTTGTTTCTTACCCTTCTTCCTGGCACCATTTACGCAATAAAGTAACAGAACCCTTTAGTCCTCGCTAGTTCTGTCTCCTCACATATCCTGTCCCTGGCAGAGTGCCAATGTTATTTGGTTTTATTGACCTTACCAACTTCTTAATAGTAGCCTGAGGTATTCAGGCTTGCTAATAGTTTATAAGGAAACCTAATATTACTTTGGATAAGCATTTGAATCTGTTCTTAGATGTTGCTTGCCATAGCCACTGGCCTTGGGTATTAGATTTATTATTGTCTTTAACATGACAGTTATTAAGTGATTACTATAAATGATTAAGAGAAGTATGTGACACTTTCTGTTGTCAAAGGGCTTATGGTCTAGTTGGAAAAGTATTATAAGTTTTAGTAAAATCTGGAAGTATCTTATTTTGTATTAGTAAAGTAATAGAAGTCCTTCTATTAAAGTAGGCAGAGACTTTAATGGATTTAAGTGATCTAGAGGGCTATGAAATTTTATTGGCAAGGAAATTAACATTTATTGAGTGCCTTGCAAATAATAAGTATGTTAAGATTATTCAATCAAGTATTAATTCTAACTTCTAAGTATAGATATTTTTACTTGCTTTATTATTTTAGAATTTTGTAAAATGGAAAATAGCTGTTTGAAAATATGCAAAATTGATGGTGTTTAACTTCCCTCTAGGAAAAGAATTAGATAATAGGACAGTTATAGAGTAGAAAACTTAAAAGACTTAAACAGCTTATAATTCAGCAACTGTTCTAGCTATATTGGATTGAAAAATAAAAAGAGATTTAGAATGAAAAGTTCCTCTTGGTAGTCTAGGTCATTGTCCCCTTTTGTGACTTCAGATTTTCATGAGCTTCAAGAGTAGAATGATTAGTGGTAGGGGATAGACTAAAGTGTGAACAAACCATGATTGCTCTGTTGTGGCAATAATGATATTCAGTGTTTTGCTAACTAACTCTTTGAAACTAAAACAGAAAGTATTATTCTGAAAAGCCACTAAAACTCTCTTTTGCCCTTCACTTCTACAATCATTTCCATTTTAGAATCTTGAACTCCTTTAACACACCTTGATAGTAGAATTAACCAGCTTTTATTTATTGAATTATTTAGTAGTGTTGAATCCAAAAGAGGAAAATGTGATATTCTGGCCATCCTCAAAGAACTTGTGTTGTCAAGAGATATAAAGGCAGCATTGGGCCTGACTGGGTGTGGCTCAGCGGTTGAGAATGGACCTAGGATCCAGGAGATCTCGGTTCAGTTCTGGGTCAGTCAGGGCACATGCCCAGGTTGCGGGCTTGATCCTCAGCAGGGGGCGTCCAGGACGCAGCTGATGAACGACTCTCTCATCCTTCATGTTTCTATGTCTCTCTCCCTCTCTCTTCCTCTCTCTGAAATCAATAAAGATATATATATATTTTTTAAAAAAAGGGCAGCATTGACTCAAAGCATTGTCTTAATAATTCTGTTTAATAACATTAAACATGTTGGCACTGAGAGGTGCTCACTGGAAAGAAGAACATTTCTAACTTTTAATGCTCTTTTCTTTACCCTTCTTTTATGGGAACATTAATTCAATATATAAACAGATCTCAGTTTTGACTCTGTCGTGTCTCTAGTATTTTCTTCTTTTGGGCAAGGCAGAAAACGAGTTAAGATACTTTGTTGATGCCATTTGAAAATCTGGTGGGAGAAGCCCATGAAGAATGGTGTCTGGATCCTAACCAGCATCTCTAAAAATCAATATTAGAGAGGGATTTAGGTCAGTTTTCATTATTTTGACAAATTGGAGTGAGCTAGGATAGGCCTTATAATTTGCAAGTCACCCATAGTTCAACTGAATAGCTCCTTTGAGGAAGTAGCTTTCATAGTAAGTCTGGCATTTTGGTGAGAAGGGATAGTGGCAATAGATAAAGGAGTCTAGAAAATCATTTTTATTAGGCATTCACACAAAACTCTGTCTCTTATATATTTGAAAACTGTTATCTGTTTGCACTTCTATTTAACAAAAGATAGGTCTTAGGGATTACCACTGTGTTTCATACAGCTGCATTAAAGGAAATACTAGTGAGAACCCTCCCATTGGAGGGCACTTGGGATAGGAGTAAGCTTCCTTACCCACTACCAATGTCATCACTAGGCCTCTACTTACATATTTCAAAGTGGTTTTGGCCAACAAAATAACCCATCATGACTGTTGCAGCTCCTATTTGACTTTTATAATAAAGGAATTTATTTTCTCTCTTCTCCTTAGATTAACTATGTGATATTAAAGATCTCAGCGTGTTCCAAAAGTAAGAATCTGCTTTTTAGGCAAGGGTTTTAGGTAAGAATTAACACACACACACCCTATTAAGATACAAATTGTTAATCCTTTGATTAATTGTTGCTACTTCTATATCCCACTATTTCCTTCACCCCAACATGCTAAATAACTCATAGGTAAGTTTAGATAACCAGCATACTAAGTATAAAATTCCAAGTTAAATATAAGAGAAAGTCAGAGAGGAAACTTCCTTTTTTCAAGTTGCTTGCAATATTCTAAGTATTTAGCACTTGAAGCTTCCTAGTCGATTGTATCCTATCAACTGTAGCATTTTTGGATTTTTAATAAATGCTTTTCTTTTTAATTTTTAATTTGAAAATTTTCAAATCTACAGAAAAGTTGAAAGACTAGTACAGTGGAACTCCACATTACCTTTATCTAGATTCACTAATTGTTAACGTTTTGCCAATGTATAATTTATTTCTACTGAGCCTTTTGAGACATCATTGACACTTCATCTATAAAAAGTTCAGCATGTGCTTACTAAGAATAAGGACATGCTTCTACATAACCATAACATAAATATTATACTCAAGAAATTTAACATTGATACAATGTTAATATGCAGTCCATTGAAACATACCATAGTTAGATGGAATTGTTGACTCAGAGAAAAATGTTTTATTCTACACACTTAAAAATGTATTTTCCCCCTTGAAGATAAGTCTAAGGAGAAAGTGTTTGCTATTTATTCTACGAAGTTGAGTGGCATGTATCTTTTACAGGGCAGGAAGTAATAACTGTGCTTGAAGTGGGCATCTTCCATCAATGAGAATCTGTTGATTTACCTTACGTGTGCTTCAAAGAGTATTTCATCTGTGCTGTGCATGTGTATAATATATACTTACATACCTTATGTTTTTGTTGTTATTGTTTACTAACATTTGTAGAGAATTTGGTCAGTAAGAAATAAGTTATTATTTGGCATTTATTGTAAGAACTGTTAGATTTGATTCTTAATAATTTTTCTCATTCTCCTGTTAGATTGGTTATACTTGTGAACTTCCCAGCTTAATTGTTTGAAAGAAATAAATATTTTGGGTATCTGTTTTACTTTTCACTTCCTGCTTAGGTGGTTATTTGTCCCAATTACTCAGGCTTTGCTTTGAAGAGAGTCATAACAAAGAATTACTTGATATTTTACTGGCAAATGATCAAGTAGATATTTCCTTTTGGGCTTTTTATTTATCCGTTTGGCTAGGATTTTTTAATGGGACAATAACATGAAGTTTCTCAGTGTTTTGGTCAGTAGTTACTCCCTACTACCTCCTGTATTTGTTCCTTTTCCGTTTTGTTTTGTGTAACATGGTGACATGATAGTAAATTCCACACAGTCATCTGCCTTATAACAATTCAGTGTTGAGACCAGGACTTGAACTTTATACATCAAATTCTGTTCCTAGATTCAGTGCCCATTCTGCCAACTGAAATTGATTTTTGCTTTATCTTTATAGCATTGTTCACTTTTAACTTTCTAACTTCCTCGTGATCATTACTTGTGTCTAGGAGAAGGGATAGGTTCCTATATTGCAGGAAACAGATTAGAAAGAGAAAGATCTATGGTGAAAAGCAAAAGTTTTATAAGGGCTTTAAACTTTTTTTTTTTAAACCAAAACATTTGGCCCGCAGAGCCTGCATGAAATACAAAATTGATATCTTCTTATTGAATTTCTCCCTTCATGTAAAATGTAGTGAAGTAGTCAGCTAATTTTAACTTCATCTGGTGTTTAAATGCTGTGAATTATATGTGATAAGCTTTTCAAAGAATGGATATTCTATCTAGAAAACTGTTTTAAAACCAATTAGGCTATGTAACTCCAGAGAGTAAAAACGACTCAGGCCGAAGTTTTCTTCCAGTCTTAATAAGATGAATATGAATGCCTGGGCTCTTAACATGAAATTGATCTCCTTATCAGAAGAAGCAAACATAACATGCTTGACTTTAATTCCACAGTATTTAGGGTAGCAGCATATTCTATTTAGAAAGTTCCTCACTATAGTTTCTTAAATATTTTTATTTTGCAGGGATAGAGTAGCTCTCCAGTCAAGCAAGAAACAAAGTTAAGCCCTTTTTTGTCACCAGAAAATGCCAGCTTTAACTCAGCTGGTGTTAAAAGCCCCTGATGATAATACCACATCCAACAACTGTAGACTACTTGGCTATTTTGGCTATTTTCAAATGCACTTGAAACATTTTCCAAAATTGACCATAAGCTAGGCTATAAAACAAGTTTTAATAAATTTCAAAGGATTGAAATCATACAGAGTTTGCTGTGTTCTCTAACCACAGTGGAATAAAGCTAGAAATCATAACATTTTCATTCGGAAATCTTCCAATATTTGAAAAGTGCTTCAAAGAAGAAATAATGCCCGGCCAGGCGTGGCTCGGCAGTTCAGCATCAGCCTAGGATCCAGGAGATCACAGTTTGATTCCCGGTCAGGGCACATGCCTGGGTTGCGGGCTCAATCCCCAGTCAGAGGCATGCAGGAGGCAACTGATCAGTGACCCTCTCATCATTGATGTTTCTCTCTCTCCCTTTCCCTTCCTCTCTCTGAAGTCAATAAAGATATATTTAAAAAAGAAGAAATAACCCAAACTATAACAGATTAAGAAGAAAAGTAGACATAATTTATCAATGTCAGGAACAAAGAGGGAAATATCACTACAAGTCCTACAGCTATTAAAAAAGTAAGAGGGTATTCTGAACAACTTTATGCCAATAAATTAAAAAATTCACATGAAATGGACAAATTCCTAGAATAACATAACTTGCCAAAAACAATGCTAAACTTAAGAAGACAAATAACACAATTTAAAAATGGGTTGAAAAAAGGATCTGAATAGACAGTTCTTCAAATATATAAATGGCTAATAAGCACATGAAAAGATGCTCAACATCATTAGTCACCAGAGAAATGGAAATCAAAGCTGCAGTGAAATACCACTTCACACCCACTCAGATGGCTCTAATAAAAAAGTGTTGGTGAAGATGTAGAGAAACTGGAACCCTTATACACTGCTGGTCAGAATGTAAAATAGTGCAACCACTATTTGGCCATTCCCTGAAATGTCAGATACAGAGTTCCTGTATGATTTCACAGTTCTACTCCAAGGTAAATGAAAACATATGTCCACATAAAAACTTGTGCACAAGTGTTCATATCAGCATTATTCATTAACAGCCAAAAAGTGAAAACAACCCAAATGGCTATTGACTGATGAATGGATTAATAAAATGTCATATATCCATACAATGGAATATTATTTGAAGATAAGAAGAAATAGAGTACTGATACATGCTAAAACATAGATGAACCTTGAAAGCATTACACTAAGTTAAAGAAGCTAGTCACAAAATAACACATACTGTATGATTTCACTTATATGAAATACCCAGAATAGGCAAATCTATAGACAGAAAGTAGATTAGTGGTTGTCATGGGTTGAGGTAGGGAGGAATAGTAAATGACTGGGTATAAAGGTTTTGGGGTGATAAAAATGTTGAAAAAAATGATTGTAGTGATGGTTGTATAACTCTGTATACTAAAAATTGTTGAATTGTATACTTTAAATAGGTGAATTATGTGGTATGTAAATTATATCTCAACAGTACTTTTTTGTTTTTTGCTTTTTTGTGTTTTTTTGTTTTAAATATGCTTTTAGTGATTTTAGGGAGAGAAGAAGGGAGAGGGATAGAGAGATAGAAACATGGATGAGAGAGAAACATTGATCGGCTGCCTCCTGCACGCCCCCTACTGGGTATCAAGCCTGTAACCCAGGTATGCGTCCTGATGGGGAACCTAACCGGTGACCTCCTAACTGGTTCATGGGTTGATGCCCAACCACTGAGCCACATGATCTGGGCAGTACTGGTTTTTTTAAAGCATGACCCCACCCAAAAAAACAAATGAAATTCATGCTAGAAGAAATATAAAATCTGATTAGTCTCCTATTTATAAAGGAAATTTAATTTATAATTAAAGCATTCCCACATAGAAAACTCCAGGCCCAGATATGGCTTCACTGATGATTTTTTAAAATCTTTAAGGAAGAAATAATAGCTATTTTAGAGAAACTTTTTCAGAGAATATAAAATGTAGGAATACTTTATAACTTGTTTTGTGGCCAACAAGGATATTGTTAGAAAGGGAAATATATGCCATTTTCTTCATAGATAAAGATAGGTATAAACATCCTCCAAAAACAAACAAATGAGCATCAGCAACCAAAAAAATCCTCTCAGCAAACTAGGAATAGATGGGAACTCCCCTAATCTGATAAAGGGTTATCTACAAAAAAATGACAATAAATTTATATTTAATGGTGAAATATTGAAAGAGTTTTCCCTTGAGGTCATGAATGAGATACGGATATGGCTACCACCACCATTAGTCACTATTGGACTTTAAGTCCTAATCAGTGCAATAGGGAAGAGAAAGAAAGAAAAGTTTTAGTAACAGAAAGGAAGATATAAAACTGTTATTTGCCCATAACATCATTTATGTCAAAATCCAAAAGTATCTACAGGTAAAATTTAAAATTAATACATGAGTATCGTAAGGTTGCTGGAAATGAAGTCAGTATACAAAAATTGGTTGTATATTTGATGTGATCAGTTTGTAAACATTCATCAAGCCGTAATACTTATGATACTGTTGTTTGATGCATATTATACTTCAATACAAAGTCTTTTAAAAATCAGTTGTATCTCTGTATGCCAAAAATCAGAAGAGATGAAATTTGAAAAATCATACTCTTTACATACTATCAAAAACCATAAAAATATCTAGTAATAAATCTAATAAAAGATGTTCCAAACCTCTATAGGGAAAATCACAAAGAAGACCCAAGTGATTGAAGGAATATGCCATTTAGGGATCAGAAGACTCAACATTGTTTAATTGTCAGCTCTCCCCATATTGATCTATATATTCTATATAACCCCAGTCAGAACCCCAGGAAAAAAATTTTGTGGGAATGAACAAACTGCTTCTAAAATGTTTAAAGAAATGCAAAGGGCTAAGAATAGCCAAGACAATCTTGAAGAAAAATAAAATTGAAGGATTTACACTGTAAGACCTAATAATGCTATAGTAGTCAAGAAAGCGCAGAACTGGTAAGGGTAGGTAAACAGAAAAATGGAACTAAGTTGAAAGTACAGAAACAGACCCACATACCTGATTTATGACAAATGCTTCATCTCGATTTAGTGGAGAAAGAATGGTCTTTTCAGTACGTGGTGCTGGGTCAGTTTGATACCATATGGAAAAAATGAGATTTAATCTTGGCCTCATCTCACATCAGACAAAAAATATTCTAGGTAAAATGCAGACATAAGTGTGAAATGTAGAACAATAAAGTTTGTTAAAGGAAACATAGGAGAATATCTTCGTGACCTTGTAGTAGGAAAATATTTCTTAAACAGTATACAAAAAGTACTAACCATAAAGGAAACGATTGCTAATTGGACAATATTTAAAAGTTTTATTTATCAAGATACCATTAAGAGAGAGAAACAGCAAGCTACAGAGTAAGAAAAGACATTAGCAATACTTACAGCTGACAAAGGGCTCATATCCTAACTATATTGAGAAATTTAATAATAAGAAAAATAACAACTAAAAAAAGTGAGCAAGAGATTTGAATCACAGAGGATATCTAAATGGTCAGTAAACAACTGAAAAGGACCTCAGCCTCATTAATCATCAGAGAATAAAACAGCTTGGAGAGAGCATGCATACCTACCAGGATGCCCCCAAATTAACAAAACTGCCAGTACGAGGTTGTCACAAGAATGTGGAGCATCTGGAACGCTAAAACACGAGTAGATGTGTGAGTTGGTATCCGCCACTTTGAAAAAGTGGCAATATCTGTTAAAGTTGAACATAGGCATGTATTATGACCCAGCAGTTGTTCTCACTATGTACCCAAAGGATGGACACACGTAAGTGTGCCTAAAGACATTACTCTGGCTACCAGAGGCTTAGCCCAGATGGAACTGAATACAGTAGTTGCGAAGGCTTTGATGGCCCACGTTCTCTTTTCCCTCATCTTTGTCTTCTAGTATTTTTATTTTTTTTGGGTCCTGGCTTTTTAATTTTCATTTTAGAATTTTAAAAAAATTTACTACCATATGTATGTTGTTGTTGCCCCCAAATTCTTTGTAGAATAGACTAAAACAGTTTTAAAAATTGGGCCCTGTGCATACTTAGAAAAGAAAGAGGATGGTAGTGATCATGGTAACGGGGATCTCTATGTAAAGAGATGAGGACCTGCCAGTCTCTGTGCAACGCTGTGACTACAGTGCTTTGTAAGAGACTGACCCCCGTGTGATCCCTAAACAGATGGAGGGATCTGCTGGAGTCAGGCAGAATGGGCTGAGGACCATTCTAGATTGAGTGCTTTCAGTTTTGAATGATACGGGGGTGGGCAAAAGTAGGTTTACAGTTATAATACAAACAATAATACAGTAATTAATAAATAATAGTACAAGACTAAACTGTTTCATGTCCTCACAGCTGTCAGCCTACTTTTGCCCACCCTGCTATGAAAATTACTTAAACTACCTTGTTTGATCTTCCCCTTCGTACTGCACTAAGACCTTTAATGACTTATTCTTTTACATTAATTTAAAGTAATGTGTTCATTATCTGAAGTTACACCCTCGAGCTGCTTTGTTAAGGATGTTATTAAAAATCAAGCAAATAAAAGTCAATCCCCTTTGCTAAAGGCAGACAGAGAGGAAAGGTGTGAAGCCTGTGCACTTGTGTGAGACTAGAGTGTGAGAGACAGGACGGGCGCGCCTCAGGTCATCAGCCGGAGGTGTGTTTGTTGTTCCTGTGATACTCCTGTTGATGAAGCCTGGAGGGACTGAGGGGACATTATCAGTCAGCTAGTGCACGGTTCTGTTGCTTATATTAGGGATTGAGATTTACAGTTAAACAGGACAATTATGTTACAGATGCAGACGCACATTCATTTTGTGTTTAATTGGGTAAAATAACTTACAATAAATGGAAATGGAATTCTGAGCAAAACCAACTACTTTGCTATTATTTTCTCTTCTTATGGTTTGTTCTTCTTGTGGTATAAGTCTATTAACTTACACAACACATGGGAGGCTGGAGAGTGATTTTTATAGCAGCTGGCGTGTCCCTCTCATTTCAGGGGAATGAAGAAGGCCTGTAGTTATTTATATTTGTGAGTGGTAATGACTTTCTTTTTCATTATTAGCTGAAGCTAGAGCAAAACTGAAAATCACACAAGGACTACTTTTGGTTTGAAATGTTTACTTTATTAACATAAGGAAGATGTGAGATGACTTCTCTCCACCACCACTTTACCCCCTTTTATTTTATCCTTAGCTAAGAAAAAAAAGGCAAATCTGAAACTACATGGCAAAACGAAGGAGCAACATGGGAGTATATACCAAAACCCTCTCTGTAATGCTTTTTTCCTTAGCCTAGTTTTCTTTTGCATTTTAAAGGTTATGGAAAGGTAGATACATTTATTATATTTTACCTTCAAAAGTGAGAATAGAACGGAATTTTTGGGTCAGTTGATATATAAAATATATAAAATTCTTGCCATATATATATACATACCTCAAGAATTATGTTGTTCTTCTCTCTCAACTTTTACTTGGAAAAAATTTTAAACCTACAGAAAAGTTGCAGAAAGAGTACAATGTACATACAGTCTTACGTCCTTCATGTAGGTTCATCAGTCATTGATATTTCGCCGCATACACTTTGTTTCTCTCTATCTATGCACACTTGTGTGTATATATAGGTACACATGCATATTATTATTCTTTATTTTCTCACCTATTTGACAGTGTCAAGCATCATAATCCTTTTCCTCTAAATGCTTCAGCCATGTTTTTCTTAAAACAGTAACATTCTCCTGCTCTTGTACAAAAGCAGAATCTGATTTTCCTTTTCCTGAGTCCTGTCTATTACTTGTGTTTTATAAGCATTCAAGAACAAAGGAAGCAGTGAGGGGAATTATTAATAGCAGCCACCCACTTCCTAAGTTATTCACACTATGCATCTTCCAGAAAGCAAGTGCGAAAACGAAAGACAGAGGTTACTTTTCAAGCCGACATAAATATAAAGTAACTGATGGACAAGGCCTCTTTATTATTAAAAGTAGACCCAATTTCTTGAGATATCACATACAGTTGAACCATTTCCCTAAATACCTATTGGGGTTTATTTCTTAAATTTATAGACTTTTCAGAGTTGGAAGGGCCTTACAATGTATGTTGCATATAACCTGTTTATTTTATACATGAGAAGAACCATCAAGGTCACACAATGAGAGAGACTAGAATCTAGTTTTTCAAACTCAGTGCAATATTCTTTCTGTTATGTGATGTTGTCTCCTCACAAGGCCTAGTTACTTATACTGGGGTCTTGACAAATGAGAAAGGTAAAATGTCTGAGACTACTACACCTAACTTAACTAACGTAACCCCTTGAATCTCATTTGTGTGAATGATAGCAGTGCTTCTCAAACTTTAATGGGCATGTGAATTTCCTAGTGATCTTGTTAAAATGCAAATTATGATTCACTAAGTGTGAGGTCAAGCCTGAGAATCTGCATTTCTAATGTTCATCTGATGCTGATGCTGCAAATCCATGGACTAAATTTTAAGTAGCAGTTATCTAAATAAGCACAGAAACCTTATAGCCCCCTAGGAACCTGCAAAGTAGAAAAAACTACAGAATATTTTAGTTACATAAAGTATAGAGAATAATATAATTAATACCTATTTTACTCATCATCAAAGCCAAAATAAAATATTTTTTAAAGTTTTTATTTTCCTAACTTTTATGCCACTTCAGAAAAGGGAGTTTTAGCCCAATATATTAATTTATAGATGGCAACTACCTATTTCACTAGTATTATTATATCAACAAATACTGAGATTCCACAGACTTTAACAGTACTGTGGAAGGAAATATGAATTCAGGTCATGAAAAGAACCATAGCCAAATTGAAATGTCAATCAAAAAGAACCACCAATGATGTTCCATTTTTATTCGTAATAAAGCATCTTTCAAACCAGCTACATTTATTCATTTAATAAACACTTATAGAGAGTTCACTTTCCCATGTAGTTTACATTCTGATTTCATTCCCTTATCTGCAGTCTATATGCTGCTTTGAACAGTACAAATGATTGTTGAAAGGTACAAAGCTAGAGTTTATGAGGCAGTGAGTCTTTCAACGTAAGAGTTTTGCATTTGGGTTTTTGTTGTTTAAAAATAATAGTTAGCAGTGTATATTTAATGGCTATCTCAATACAACATGGAATACATTTACACCTACAGCAGCTAAAAATAAAAGAGATTCAATGTATATAAGAAAATTTGTACTTTGAATATCTCCCAAAATGCTCATAGAATTATTACTTTCTTATTTCTCAGAATAGTTTAGCAGTAAAATAATTCCCATGGGAGGGAAACTGGACACAGTGCAACTTATAAAACTTGTCAAAGATATTGAAATATAAGGAAGAAGACAAAGGCGACAACTCAAGTAAATATTCCTTAAGCTTCTACTTTCTCCTAGTGTACGGTGAGGGGTGGGTGCCAATATATAAAGAAGCGAAGGCAGTCTTCAGGGGGATCGTCGCTGAACAGATAATGAGGACACAGTGTGACAGGTGGAAAGAGGTGCAGGGGAAATGTAGGAGCAGCGCAAGAAGGTTGTAAAGGAAGTGGAGCTGGAGGACGCTAATACGTTTTAAAATGATAGGAGAAACTACTAAAGTTAAGGATTTCTGTAAGATAGTGGGATGGGTAGGTGACATGATAATGTAGAATCCAGGTGAAGGGTGTAAAGGGCATTCACTGTGTGCGTGAATTCACACAATTCCGATGTGTGTGTGAAAAGTTTCACAAAAAAATGTTAGATAAAATAATAGTTGTAAAGAAAAGGGTAGGATGATGTAAAGGGGCCGCAGTTCTCACGTTTCTTGTGAACAGCAGGTTCTTAAGAAACAGAAGGAAAAGAACAAAGTAGAAGAGAAGTTCCCAAGTCGGGGAGGGCGGGTGTCAGTCAAGGAAGCAGAAATTCCGGCGGCGATGTCATCAACGCATCTGTCACGAGAGCCAAGGGAGTAAAATACATCCGTTAAGGAAAGTGTAGCAGCCATCAGGGTATAAACATACTCCAAATGTAGGTGTGTGATTGCCTCTGGTGACTAGGGGTCTAGACCACACAGGGAAGTTTTAGTAGATGTTGGACTCCCACGCTAGGGCTGAGGGTGTCCTTGCACCACAGCACGGCACTATGTGCACTGGAACTCAGAGCTGAAACTGGAGTCTAGTCCAGACATAACCATTTCTTTTTTTTACACAAGAAGGATGTTTATTTCCCTCTCACGTAACAGCAAGAGCAGTCCAGGGTTAGTACGGCAGCTCCACAATGTTGAGGATCCCTCTAATCTTGTGGGTCTACCTTCCTCAACACACAGCCTCTATCGCTGGGTCTAAGGTGACTGCCGCAGCTCCCACCATCGTGGCTTTCTCTCTATCATTGGTTGATTCTTGTATGTGCCCTGACCAGGGATCAACCCCACAACCTTGACATATTGGGACAGTGTTCTAAACAACTGAGCTACCTGACCAGGGCTGAAAATAATTTTCTAATATTAAACTGTAATATATAACTTAACTCACAAAATATAAATACCACCTTCACTTAAACTGTGTCAGAAACTTTGTTTCCTTGGTAAATTATTGAAAGAAGAATAAAATATGCCCTGTATCTAGTCTAACCCTAGACTAGATATTTCCTAATATCTTACTTTTGGGTAGAATGTTAGTCACTCAAATGTTGTCACATTTATATTGTCACTTATCCTTATATGATATTAGCCTTGTGAAATGGTCAGTTGTGTTATCGTTGTTGTTGTTTTAAACTTAATAGATGGGAAAACTGAGACTTAGCAGTAGATGAGTGGATAAAAAAGCTATGGGACATATACACCATGGAATACTATGCAGCTGTAAAGAAGAAGGATCTCGTACCCTTTGGGACGGTATGGATGGACCTGGAGAAAATTATGCTAAGTCAAATAAGCCAGGCAGAGAAAGACAAACATCACATGATCTCACTTATACGTGGAATCTAAAGAACTTAATAAATTGATGAACAGAATAGATTCAATGACATAGAAGCATAGATCAGACTGATAAATGTTAGAGGGATAGAGGAGGGCGAGAGGGTGGAGGGGGAGAGAGTAACCAAAGAATTTATATGCGTATATGCACAACCCAAGGACACGGACAATGGTGGGAGAGGGACTGGGGAGGGGGAGGGGACTGGGTGGAATGGGTCATTGGGGAGAAAAAGGGACATCTGCAATATTTTAAACAAAAATAAAATTTAAAAATTTTTAAAAAGAGATTTAGGGTTGAAATTAAAGATTGTAAGTTGGAACTGGGCCCAAGTCCTCTAACTATGGTGTTTTCTCCCTATATCAGATTTCAAGGGTTTGAAGCCACAGTGCTTATTTTAGTATATTGGTAGAGTAAAACTAGTGAAAAATTATTTCTGATGTGATGCTTCAACAGTTTTATTTTATCAAGGACATGGTCCAAATGGATGCCATAATGTAGAATCTGTTATAGGTATGTCTTGCTTTAGACCAACTGAAATAGTTTTATACTGTTAATCCTAGTATGCTTAAAAGCACTGGATTCTGGAGATAGGTTTGGCAAAGTTGTTGAAACATGGGTAGTCTGGTCTTAAAAAAAGAAACTTTTGGAACATATATTGAAAAGATCCATTCTCATAAGCATTTCATGTTATATATACTAAGGGAAATGTAACAGAGAGGTGTAATTTAACATATCTAAACTTGTGGTATAGTGAGGCTATTTTTAACAAGGTTTTAGCCATGGACAAACATATAAACATAGTTATTTCACTTAAAGCTGTTTGATATAGTTAATATAGTATTGTGTGATATGGTTTGACACAGTTAAAAAATATTTGTTTGCTATGAAATTAGATCCCAAGATTTTTTTAGATAAGGGAACTGGGTTAATAAGCAACTACCTTATTCTTTCTGCCTGTCTTCCTTTTTTGCCTACTCTGATCTAATGTCTAACTGCCTGTGAATATTTGGGGGTATTGACAAGTTATTTAGACTTGACAGTCTTCGAAGTTGCTGGCAGGAATGCATTGCTGAGTTTGCTCTTCTGAACAATGAAAGGTGAGTGTAGGGGAAGTTGTATAATTTATGATAGAAGTAAAGAATTTTAAAGTAAGTTTTGACTTGAATTTAATAATTTGCTCTGAGGGCATGAAATGTTTCTTTATAATACTAAAGTTTGATTTTTTATTAGCTTGAATCTTATGACTTGGGAAAATAAAATCACAGTGTTTTATAGTATCACTCTAACTTGATAACACTAGCATTTTTCTTCTCCTGGAGTTCAGATGAAAGGGAAATTGGTTGTAATACCAGGGCAGATGTTATACTTTGATTTAACTGCAAACCCCTGTTTTTCTTAGAAGTTCTTAAGTTACTTCTCAAAGATGTGGACTCTTTCATACTAAAAATATAAACTTGTATTTCCTTTTCAAGGGTCTGTGTTAGCACCAAATCGCCTTGTTCATTTGGCAATATCAAGCCTAGAGATTTGCTCTTTCTCTGATGATTTCTGCACATTCTGAATATTTACTTTCTTAACTTTAGTCTTGTTCTCTACCTATGAAATTTAAATATGTGACTAATACCTGCCATTTGCCTGAATGTTTTTCTGTTTTTAACTTCTTGACATATTTAAAAATTTTTCAGCATTTGTCAAGTATTTATTAAAAGCTTTCTATTTTGCTGTGATTTATTAAGAATATGCAATTTAAACAGTAAAATATATTCAGTCTAGGATAGTTGTGGAATAATTTTGAGTAGCAATGTCTTTTTGGCCTTGAGCACTTATATTTCTCTTGGGTGTTTTTGTTTTGCTTTTGTTTGTTGTTGCTGCTGCCGTATTTCAAAGAAAAAGGCAAGAGCAAATTCATTTTTGTTTCTATTGGCCTTATCAGACTATAAGCTACTAGAAGGTTTAAATAAAGAAAAGGACTTATATGTGTGTTTATGAACGCTTTATAAGTAATATTTTATAATTGTCAAGTGTCATTATAGAAGTAAGTGACTGGAAAGGACTTTGGAAAAGTAAATTACCTCAAAACTATAGAGGCAGGGTTCTACAACAGGGGTTATCAAACATTTTCTTAAAGGGCCTGATGGAAAATATTTTAGGCTTTGTGTGCCATATAGTCTCTATTGCAACCACTCAGCTCTCCTGCAACTACACAACTACTCAATTCTGTCCTTGTAGTGGAAGTAGATGAATGAACTATAGATAGTAAGTAAATGAATGGACTTGGTTATGTTCCCAGTAAAACTTGACTTACAAATCTGGTGGCTGGTCAGCCAACCCATGTTCTGTAGCATCCTAACAAATAATATTCATAAGCAACAATGTATGTATGTCATTCTCTGTCCCACAAAAACATCTTTTGTTATTGTTGAGGATAATTTGTAAAATCATGGAAGACTGAGGACTTCCTGTTTTTAAATGGCCTAGTGGATGTATATGAAATATTTTCCATTAAAGCAATATGATGGTTGGAATTTCCTTTAAGATACTCTGGGGGGAGGGGGGAGGAATTGGGTGGATGTCGATGAATGAAGTTTGACAAAATTTTGATAAATACGGAAGCAGGTGATGGGTACATGGAAGAAATTCATCACACAGTAACACTTCTGTGTATGTTTGAAAATGTCCATACTAAAAAGTTACTACTTAAAGAAATAATGGTCCAGTAAAGGTCCCTTCTCTTGAAGTCATCTTACTTTAAGAAAGAGAATAAGAGCCCTGGCTGGTTTGGCTCAGTGGTTAGAGCGCCGGGCCATGGACTGAAGGGTCTTGGGTTCAATTATGGTCAAGGCCACGTACCTCGGTTGCAGGCTCGATCCCTGGCCCCAGTCAGTGTGCATGCAGGAGGCAGCTAATCGATGTGTCTCTTACATCGATGTTTCTGTTTCTCTCCCTCTCCCTCCCTCCCTGCCTCCCTCCCTCCCTCCCTTCCTCCCTTCCACACTCCCTGAAAAGCAGTGGAAAAATATCCTCGGGTGAGGCTTTAAAAATAAAGAGAATAAGAAACAGAAACACAAACTTGATTTTCAGCACAACCAGAGAGATTTCTGCAATCCCAAAGCATAATATATGAAGAAAAGCTGCCAGAGCCAGTGAAGGCCAAATGTGTGTGTGAGAAGGCCCCAAGAGATGACACCTATAGTTACAGATGCCAACAAGCCAAGAGAGGTCAGTTCTCCAGGAGTGGCTGGCCTCAGGCTTCTCCAAAGCACCATTCAACAGTAACACTTTACCTTTGACGTCCTCAAGGGAAAAGTAATTTAGAAACTTTGTACCGGTCCAAATAATCATTCAATATAAAGGCAAATACAGACATTTTTTAACATGCCAAGCTTCAGGTAATTTAGCCCTCATGAGCCCTACTTCTACAGGATGAAGTTTACTCAACCAAGAAATGAAAGGAGAAACTACAGTTAAAGTATTGGTAGTAAGCCTAGAGGCCATTGATTCATAAAATTAAGACTAAAGCAAATGTGAAGATTAGGTCTTACAGAGCAGAATATGAATGTTTAAAACCTTGACAATGTAGTAATAATATAACTAACAAAAATTGGAAGAATGAAGGACAGAAATGATGTAAAGTGGTACAAACCTCATGTTTTATCAGGCTTTCAAAAGATATCATTTAAAAATCAATAAACCCAGTAAGAGAGGTATGGAGGTGGGGAGTACATAGGTAGGTAGATGATTAATAGGTAGGTTGATTGATAGATAGTAGATAGATAGATAATATAATAAACTAAATTGGATGGTAGAGAGGAAAAAAGAAGTATAACTATATTAAGTTCATCATTGCTCATAATAGCATATGTATACAATTGATGGAGTTGCTATGTAATACTAAGTGGCCAGATTAGGAAAGTGTAGGAAAATGAAATTTGAGCAAAGATTTGAAGGAAGGGAGAAAGTTTGATGTTATCTAGAGAAACAGTGTTCTGAGCAGAGGTAGTAGTTGCTGCACAGGCCCTGAAGCAAGAGAATAGCTGATACATGCAGGAAACGGAGTTACTAAAGCAGAGTGACTGGGAGGGAGAGTGTAGGAAATGAGTCAGAGATAATACTGGGCCTTAAGGCAGTTAAAAGAACTTAGACTTTTACTCTGAAATAACTACTAGCACAAAAAAGTATATTTTCCATGTTATCAGAGGAAATACATGCATAACTAAAACAAAGCAAGAACTAGCCATTTAATAAACTGTTTATAAGAAAATAAAGCAACAAAAACAGAAGGCATAGGGTTTTGATAGCATAAAATTTGATGACTTAAAGGAGACTAAGTATATGTTATATTAATAAATATAAATAGTCTAAACTTTCCTAATAGAAAATCCCAATTAGATCACACTAAAAACTATTCATAGTCATTCCTAAAACAAAGAAACTCAAGAAGAGTAATAAAATTAAAGGGTAGACAAAGACATAACTTACACATGCAACCAAAAAAATGCATGATCTTAATATTGGACAAGATTATTCAAAAAGCATTGCATAAGGAAGAAAGACATACAAAACCATATATCTTTCAAGGATACAAAGACTTAAATGCAAAGGCTTCTTAAGTAAGAAGGTTCTTGAGTAAGAAGACTCAAAATTATAAAGATGTCAGTTTCCCTTATGTTGATATGGAAAAAAAATTAACATGGAGTTAATATGATCTCTACTTCAAAACAAAACAAAAACTAGCTAACATTTATTGAGCACTTAACTCTATGCCAGGCACTGTTCTAAATGCCTTATGTGTATTACTCGTTTACTCCTCACAGTAACTTTATGTGGTAGGAGCTAGTATTACTCTTTGTCCATTTTTCAGTGAAGAAACAGGTATAAAAGCTTGCCCAAGCTTGCAGTGAGAGTAAGTTACTAAATCAGAATAGGAACTCAGGCAGGATGATTACTGATTCTGTGCTTTTCATCACTGCACAATATTGCTTCTGAACCTAATAGGGGTGTGTGTGTGTGTAACTAGATAAACTGACTCTAAAGTTCATATGGAGAAAAAAGCAAGTAAAAATAGCCAAGAAAATTCTTAAGGAAAAGTGATAAGGGAAAACTAGCCCATCCTACCAAATATTAAAATGTATTATAAAGCAAGCATGTTAAAACAATGTGGTTACTGGAACAGGAGGAGAAAGATTATTAGAAGTTCAGAAAAAGATCCAAATTCATATATGTATTTGGAAAATTATAAAGATAGCATTTCAAATAAGAGGGAAAATGAATTATTCAATATATGGGAGAGCTGTGTTATCATTAGAGGGAAATTAATTGGGCTTCTACTTTTTAATTTTGACTAAAATTAATTCCTAATGAATCAAATATTTAAACCTGGAAAACTAGAAGCAGCCATGGGAGAATTTTATAATATTCTCAAAGTAGGGAAGGTCTCTAAAATATATGAGATGGGCCCCTTAAACAGAAAAAAGATTGATAAATTTGATTCTAAAACATGATAACTGTGTGCATATAAGAACATCATTAGCAAAGTAAAAAAACGGAAAATTTTGTAACATTTTGTTGATAAAGGGCTAATTTTCTTAATATTTAAAGAACTTTCATAAAATAATATTCAAAGACCAAGAGTCAAATTGAAAAAAAAATGGCAAAGGAGCCCTAGCCAGGCTCTGGCTTGGTGGTTAGAGCATCGGCCTGCTGACTGAAGGGTCCCATGTTCCATTCCAGCCAACGGCAGGTACCTCAGTTGCAGGCTCTATCCCTGGCCCGGTCGGGGTGCATGCAGGAGGCAACCAATCAATGTGTCTCTCTCACATGGATGTTTCTCTCTCCCTCTCCCTCTCCCTCTCCCTCTCCCTCTCCCTCTCCCTCTCCCTCTCCCTCTCCCTCTCCCTCTCCCTCTCCCTCTCCCTCTCCCTCTCCCTCTCCCTCTCCCTCTCCCTCTCCCTCTCCCTCTCCCTCTCCCTCTCCCTCTCCCTCTCCCTCTCCCTCTCCCTCTCCCTCTCCCTCTCCCTCTCCCTCTCCCTCTCCCTCTCCCTCTCCCTCTCCCTCTCCCTCTCCCTCTCCCTCTCCCTCTCCCTCTCCCTCTCCCTCTCCCTCTCCCTCTCCCTCTCCCTCTCCCTCTCCCTCTCCCTCTCCCCCTCCCCCTCCCCCTCCCCCTCCCCCTCCCTCTCTCTCTCTCTCTCTCTCTCTCCCCCCTTCCACTCTCTTTGAAAAGCAATGGAGAAAATATCCTCAGGTGAGGATTTAAAAAAAAAATGGCAAAGGATATAAATACTCAGTTCATAGGAAAGCAAATGCAAGTAATGCTTAGACAGATAAAAATATAAATAAATGCTCAGTGGAAATGCAAAAAGTGCAAATTACAACTATGGTGAAATACTGTTCACCTGTGATATTGCAAAATAGAAAGGTTTGATAGCACATTGTTCAGGAAAGTGTTAGGAACCAGACACTCAGTGAACAAGAGTGTCATCTGTAGGCGTGTAAATGCATATAACCTCCATGAAAAACAATTTGGCAATAGCTTTCAAAATTGAAAGTGTATATAACTTTAACCTAGAACTTTCTCTTGAAATATTTTATCTTCAAATATCTTTGCCCATATGCAAGAATATTCATTCTAGTATCATGTATTTTAATTATAAATGATTGTCAGTGGACATTTGTAAAGATCTACCATGTAGTTCCATTCAGGACTGAAAACCAATGAGTTAAGTTAAACATCAGACAGATGAGTAATGGGACTGCAGTATGCTATCGGCTGCGTTTTTTAAAACCTCCACAAATACATCCATAGATGTGCAAACTCATATATGTAAACACTTTCTTTGATAGGATACCCAGATTTAACCTTTGTAGAGGAGACTGAGTAGCTGGGCCACAGGGATGGGAAGACCAAGATGTAATTTTTTACTTTGTTTTTGTACTTTTGAATTTTATATCATGTACTTGTCTTATTTATTCAGAAGAAATAAAATGAACATTTTAAATAAAATATTGCTAGGAAATACCTAAATATCCTAACTCCTAAAGCTATAGCTGAGCAAATTGAGGCACTTAGAGAACAAGACCGAGGCCCTGAGTGTTTCTATAGATGATTAGAGTGTTGAGACCTAGATTCTATTTCTGATTCTGATATATGACTCGTAGTAAGTTATTTTCCTTCTGTGGGTCTCACTTTTCTCATTTGTAGAATAAGGGGTACGACTTGTCTTCCTTTGACTTCTAGCATTAGTTTTCAAACTAATGAAAAGCCCAAGGATTCTTTCAGTCCCTTTAGGGGTCTCAAGCAGATGATTGTTGCTAGCACACCTGTCTTTAACCAGAGCATCCCTGGACCTCTGAGTAAGATTGAGTTTAACGAAATGTTTTGCAACTTTTTAAAAAGTCTGAAAATCACAGTCCACAGTAAAGTCGCTGCATATAATAACTTAGAGATCCTCAATGCCAGTGTCAAAACATATTATTGTGTCATGATCAACTGTGAAGTGTCAAGGAATTTTAAATGATTGTTTACATTTTTAAATAAATGCCAACCTCACATTTCTGTATGCTCTCTTAAGTTGGAAGGAGGTGGAGTTAATGATATTCACATGAAGGATGTAAAGTCTGTAATACACCATAGTTTTGTCAAGGCTTGAGTTGTCATAGAGTCCTGAATGGTTTTTCTTTGGGTTGATGGAGTGGAATATAATATTTGTCTCTGAGGCTGTACACTGATTTTTAGTCAATGTCTTCCTTCTTGCTTTAATACATTTTGGGGCTTGCACAAAGGAAGTAAAGGGTACAAAGGAATAAATTAAGTGTATGGCAAGTCAGAAACAAATTCCAGAATCTTTCTGAAACTTAGTTTAATGTGAGAACCTAAATTTTAGATTTAAATGCACAATGACACTATTGGAGGAAGTATTAAAGGCAGAGATGAGTGTGACTGTTTTCCTTCTAACATTCAAAATATGATAGTGGTGAAGACTTCAGGAATGAAGTTGCCTGACCAAGTTTTTTTATTTTTTTAAAGGAGAGTGAACAAAAAGACTAAATATCTAGCCAATAACAGTAAATTCATGATACAATACTTAACTGATGATACCTAGTAAAAGACATGATGGAAATGCAGGTCTAAAAATCAGCAAGAAGAAGAAGCAGGAAAGTTTAATTAACACTTGACAGCACTTCAAACCAATATTAAGTGTTTTTAAAAGTGAGTGAAAAACAGTTTGTGTGATGTGTGTATATAAATGTGTTCGTATAAAATCTTGAAAACAAACCAAAATGTTCATTACTATTATCTTAGGATGATGGGAGTTTGAAAGACTTATTTTCTTTTATCTGTACTTTTTTACCTTTCTACAAAGGATACATATTACTTAAGCGCTCAAAATGCTGTTATTTACTATATACACGCACATATGCATATAACATTTGTTGTCTGTCCTGACTGTAGATGTGTCTTTGTATTTTCTAGGTGCACCAGAGGCTTTCTTGGCAGAATTTGGGTGTTGTTTATTGCAGTACTGTTGTGCCCTCTGATGGTGAGTTTTGGCAAATCCATTTTTTTATGTCTAATTTTTCCCCCCTTAAGTCAAGTGTTTCCCATTCTCTAATTGACATACAAATTTATAAACTATACTCTTTTACTTAAAATTAGCTCTGGCCAGAGAAAGAAGGAGGGTGCTAAAGAAGAGAAATAAAATTTGAATGAGGATCCAGTGAATTTAGAGGAGAAATCAGTAAGAAAACTTAATAGACCTATCAAGTTTTCATAGATAAGGAATATTACTGGCTATTTGTTGTTGTTTTTTATTTTTTTTAAAACTGGGGACATAGTTAATGTGAAGATCACATAAGCACCATCTTTGGTATTTTCTAACCATTGCGTCTTCTTATGTGGATAATACTCAGATACTCCAGCCTCTCATGGTATCAGAGCCTACATGGAAGCAATTGAAAGTCTGAACCTCCCCCCTCGCTTGTCCTTTTCTTCCTCTAGGCTCAAGGCTATAATATCCTTCTTTGATATGGAAAAGAATGAACAGATGCTTGAGGACTATATACTGTATATGGTCCTATGTAAATGTCCATGATGCTTCGAACTGGCAGCAGGACCTAAGTGTTGGTTGTTTTTACAGTAGTAGAGGAGATATATTTATTCTTCTTCTTGTTATTTCTCTTACCCAGTATTGTAATTTACAGTTTAGATTATTTGTTTAGGGTTGACTATTAAGTATATTTCCTCTGTGTAAAGTTTAGTTTGCTAGAACTCTAATTTCAACCTTATAAACATTAATTCTTAGGTAGAGCAACCATCAAAAGAGTATCCTGCAAATTTATAAGGGTACCTGAAGCTGAAGAAACCGCAGATGAACTGTGAAAGTCCTAGGGTCTCCTGTATTTAATCAGTATAGATATTTGCAGTGTTTTCAGAACCCCTTCCCAAAGCTGTTTAGTTATCTGAATATATAGACATTGCGTTCATATTTGCTAAATTCTCTAAACTTGGAGGAAATACCATTTGCAAGTACTCATTTGTAATATGGAAAGGTTGAAAGGAAAAATAGGCCAGAATCAAAACAAGGAAAATAGTAGCTGGCTTTATTTTTCCTATCTCTTAGAGACATTAAGAACTGACAAAGTTAAAAAGCAGCCCGGCCGGGCGTGGCTCAGTGGTTGAGCGTCGACCTAGGATCCAGGCGATCAGGGTTCGATTCCCAGTCAGGGCACATGCCCGGGTTGCGGCCTCGATGAATGACTCTCTCATCATTGATGGTTCTATCTCTCTCTCTCCCTCTCCTTTCCTCTCTCTGAAATCAATAAAGATATATTAAAAAAAAAAAAAAAAAAAAAAGCAGCACTCAGCGCTTTGTTACAGCTGAGGACAGGTAGGTATGTTGACCCCAGTCCAAACTCAATACGTACGCAGATGCCAGCATTTCCCATGTGGCCGAAGGCCTGTGGACCATAATGCCACTTCCCCCTGCCACCACCTCATTTCTTCCCTATGCCCCTCCAAAGCAGTGGGTGGCTATCACTCTAACGCATAACACTGTCTTGGCCCATTAAACATCCGGGCGGGTGCTGTCCACATCTATGCCAGCGCCACTCCCAGGTCCTGTTACCTTTCTCCATTACCACTACAGGGTCACATCACTGGATAGTTTCACTAAAGAGAATTTCTCTCAATGTACAGAATGCTGTTCATAATGTTGAATCTTCTCAGCTCTTGCCGAACTAACAACATTTCATAAAAAATTTTCTAGCTTTTGTGATATTGTCTGAAATTGTTATATATTATCAGTATATATTAATATGTATTCAGTAAGTTATGTATATTCAGTATCAACTAAGTTACACTACAATAGGACAGACATCTATAAGTGGTTGTTAAGATATTCAGAGGCAATTAACTTGAATTAATGGATTTATATTGAAATTTATATTATTAATGTTACCACTTAATGGAGTTACTATTATCCTGTATACCAGTCTGTATTGGAAGTATTTCAGTAATGTAACAACGGGACAGTTGTACTGGGGTATCTGGCTGCATGTTATCCCAGGACATATATGCTAGTAGATTGTCCCTTATGTTGCATGAGAGGTTGAAGGTAATATTTTTACAAAAGCTAAAAGGATATATATATGTATTTTAAAGAGTGGCTTCTAAATTTCCTACCAATAAGAAAACTAATTCATATTAGTTATCAAGAAATAGAAGCCCAAAAGTATTTAATTTAATGTAAGTCAGTGTCCTTACTACCATCAAATTATACATCTTTCTTATTTTGTACTTCTTAAATAATTGTACTTTAGGTCAATGTAACATATGAGAAAATTCTGCTTAATACACAGCTACTTTAATAGAGTTTAGCCACCAGTAGCGAACAGCTCTACCCTCATTCATTGCTCTTTGTCAAAACTGTGAGTCATATTCTATTATCAAATGAGGGCTTGACCCTAATTTTTTACAAGTACAAAATCTAAAATACCACATTATGTGATCTTTATATACCTAGTGTATATGACTGATATATACTGCCTCTTAGCAATTATTTTTTTTTTTTTCAATTCTCACTCAAGGATATTTTTCCATTGTTTTATCAGAGAGAGTGGAAGTGGGAGAGAGAGAGAGACAGAGAGAGAGAGAGAAACATGGATGTGAGAGAGACACGCCGATTGGTTGCCTCCTGCATGTGCTCCAACCAGGGCTGGAGATCGAGCCTGCCACTGAGGTACATGCCCTTGGCCAGAATCGAACCTGGGACCCTTCAGTCTGCAGGCTGACACTCTAACCGCTGAGCCAAACCAGCTAGGGCAGTAATTGCTTATTAATGATGTTGTTTGGCAAATCTTCTAGTTATGACTATGATCGCTGATATAAAATATACAGATTATCTTAAATGTTTAACCTCCCTACCAAAGCAATCTAAAAGGCTCTTATTTTTGTGTGTGTGCCATAAATACTTTAGAAGATTTGGTATAGGCTCTAGATTCTTTCTCTATAAGAAAATTTATATATACACATAGGAAATTTTACTTATAATTTCTTAGTGACCAAACTCCTTTAAACCAACTCATGGGATACCTAGTGTCATGGACCTCAACTCAAGAACTGCTCTGGATGCCTTGCACACGGCACACATGCGCATCCCCGCACCCGTACTCATGTTCCCTTTCAGGAGAGGCATTGTGCTTAGAGGCTGAGAAGAGCTTTGGAGTCAAGCAGACCTAGGATTGCATCCGTCCCACTTCTACCATTTAACCACCTTATAACCTTAGGGAAGGTAATTAACTTTTCAAAATGACTTCTTATCTGTGGAATGGAGTTAGCATTATTTATCTCCAAGAGAAAAGTGCACATACCCTGCAGAAATAGTGCTCACCCACCAGGAACTCTTATTCTTTAAAGGGTGGTTGTGGTAGTGTTACAGACCCCTAATCTAAAAAATGTGGTTTGGAGGTTCTCATTTTAATTTCTCTGTGCCCTAGATCCTCAAATATAAAATGACTTCACTGTGAAATTTTTACAGTCTTTTCTAGTTAATGGAAGTGAATGATGCGAGTAACTCCGCTGTATACAGGTTGAGTGTATAATTTATCGTCTAACCCAGGACACTTTTGAGAGTGAAAAGGGAACAACCAGAATTGTCCTGACAATGTTTAATAGCATAAGCCAGGATATATCTTCACCTTAGTTACAGGGAAAGTGCCAAAGGTAAGCTAGAGTAAGAGCAAGGAAAAATAGCCTCTTCTAGCTGCCTTCATTTCTCTATACAGAAATGTAATGCTACTCAGTTCTGTATTGAGAATAGTGGTAGAGAGTTGTTTGTTCTGTAGTTATAAAAAAATATAAAATTTCCTGGCAAAAATTGTTTTACGGCAAATAATTTTAGTAATGAAGGGTTATTGGAAATTCTTGTTTAATAATAAACAATCAACTATTTAATCAGTCTAAGTATAGATAATATGTAAATTCTTAACCTAAGGTCTATGGATGGCTTGGGGAATAGATTTGTACCCCAGTTTTTTCTTTGGTTTTTATCTTGTTACTTTTTTAAAAAAGCTTTAATGAGATATATTTGACATGCCATGAAATTCACCTATAATTGTGCAAGCATCATAAGAATCCAGCTTTAGACTACTTGCTTTACCCCTAAAAGTTCCTTTGTTCCTGTTTTGCAATCAATCCCTGCTCCCTTCTAAGTCCCAGGCAACCACTAATCTACTTTCTGTCTTTATAGTTAAAACTTTTCTAAAAATGTCATGTAAATGGGTTCATACAATATGTAGTCTTTTGTATCTAGCTTCTTTTTCATGTCATAATGTTTTTGAGGTTTATCCATATTGTAGTGTGTATTGTAGTTTTTTATTTGTATTGCTGAGAAGTAATCGAGTACATGGAAATACTGCATTTTGTCTATTTACTCACCAAATGAAAAGCATTTAAATTGTTTTCCATTTTGAACTATTAAGAATAATGTTGCTATCAACATTTGCTTATAAGCCTTTGTGTGGACATATGTTTTCATTTCTCTTGGGTAGATACTTAGGAATGAAATGGCTGGGTCATATGGTAAGTATATGCTTAACTTTTTGCTAAATTATAAAACTGTTTTCCAAAGTGGCTGTACCACTTTGCATTCCCACCAGCAGTGTATGAGTGTTCCGGTTTCTCCATCTCCTCCTCAACATTTGGTGTGGTCAGTCTTCTTGATTATAGGCATTCTAGTGGATTATTTTCATTGTGGTTTTAATTTGCATTTCACTGATGACTAATGATGTTGAGCATCTTTTAAGGTGCTTATTAACCATTCAAATATTTTTGTTAGTAAAGTGTCCAAATTTTTTGCCTATTAAAAAAAAAGGACTGTCTTCTTAGTATTGATTTGTAAGGGTTCTTTATATTTTCTAGAGTTTTTCCTGATAATTTTGAAATAGTTTTGGAGAAAAGAGAAGACGATTTTTTTGAGTAATGTTGTTATTAATGGTTACACTCTTGTACACAATTGTAAGTTCTGTATTTATTGGCATCATCATATTGAAGGCACAAACATATCCCACCACTATATTTCATTCCAGCGTTTAAAAAATGTAACAACAAAAAGAAGAAATGAAAGTAATGAAACTCCAAAGATGATGGAACACAAAGCCTCAGTGTTTTAATGTGGTCACAGTTCTCACCAACCTAAATATGAAGTTGGAACAGCTGAAATACCTCATATTTTTCCATTTTTGAAATATATTCTACAGTTTGCATTTTTTTGGAAGTAGAAGTTCCCATTTGAAACTACCAGAATGTGATAGAACTTGTTCTATCATAGAATCCACTCCCCCCTTTTTAAGGCTTCTATATAATTGACTTTCATTGCCAAAAAAAGCAGCCACATGAAATTGGAAAGACCTTTAAGCTTTATGTACTGACGGTATTCAACCTGGCTTAGCTTAGAATAGAAGCACATTTATGTCAAGTTTCAGATGAAGTCATCTATTCTAGGATTACGACATTTATTCCAATATTTTGAAGTAAGTTTTAAGGAAATGGGAAACTATTCTATTTCCCTCTACAATGAAACTTGATGAAATTATTGATATTGCTCTGAGGAGTTAGTTTCTAGTTTTTGTCTGTTAATAAGCAAGTTAGCACAGTCAAAGAAAAATCCTGAATATGTGGGATTCTCTTATGGAAATTAGAAAGGCTGTTAACATTAATGATTATCACCATCTTTCAAAGAGTGTTACATTTCGTTGCCAAAATAACGACCAGAAAAAAATTTTTTGACTCTGAGGAAGATCTTGTTACTTTACTTTCTACACAAATGATGCATCTTCCACACAGAGCAACATGCATATTTATATTGCCTCAGAGAAGAAAGGAGCTTCCTCCATTGTGATAATGCATTGGGTGTGGGTTTTTTCATTGGTACATACTGGTAGTGGAGAAGCTTTATCTGCTACCACATAAGTAATCATCATGAGAACAAGATTTTATAAGAAAAAGAATCAAAATAGAAATTTTTTCTTTGCTTGATTAAACATTAGATGGTTTTCCTTTTTAAAAGAGGAGACAATTTAAGGAAGAGTTTATTTATGGCTTGATTTATTTAGGGGTATTTGGGGCCTTATGAGTGAGCATAATCTTCTAATTTAAAAGCTTACAGTCATTATTACTGATTTGGTAGAAATATCATGAACTATTTTTTTTATTTTTTATTTTTTTTTTTTATGAACTATTTTAAACAAGCTGTAGCTCTGAAATAAGTAATTAGAAATAAACAACAATATAAATCTTCCAACTACTGAAGGAAGTTTCTCCTTAGGCTGGTCATAAATGGAAAGCCTTGTCAGTTTCTCTGCAGAATTGGTTTGCATAACTTTATACTCTTAGCCTTTGTTGCCCTCAGTGGAATAAGTCATTTTTGTTCTCTTGAGACTTAAAGGCATGACTGGAAATTTTCTCATAGATGTGTTAAAAGATTTTAGTCTTTAGGTTTTAAGACTAAATTTTAGGAAAAGAAAGAGACACTATTAAAGCAGGCATTTTCATATATTCTCATTGAATCTTGTGAAATATTAGAATCCCTGCAATATAGGTAAGGAAACTGAAGTACAGTTATATTCAGTATTCAGTAATGTGCCCAGGGATTCAAGGTGTCTCCTGTGGTAGAATTTGAGTACTCCCAAATCTGAGATTCCAATACCCATTAATTTTTCTACTCACTGCACTGTCTGTACTTTCCACCACCCAGAAATTAAAGTGGGGTCAAAGTTTAATAAGTTACTTTCACAATAGCACCATCAAAAGCATTAGTCTTATAAAGAAAAAGGGGCTAGAGCACTACACTAGTACAGGATTTCATTTTTACAAAAACAAAATAAAATCTTTAATTCTCAGTAGAATGAGTAGATGAATAGAAGGAAGAGATGTCCTTTTACTTCGCACAAATGCTTTTTTGACATTTATGAGAAAGTTTTTTAAAAAAATGTTTTCACTGATTTTTAGAGAGGGATAGAGAAATAGAAACATTGATGAGAGAAAAACATCATCGATTGGCTGCCTCCTGCACGCGCCCCCCACTGGGGATCAAGCCTGAAACCTGAGCATGTGCCCCAACTGGGAGTCGAACCGGTGACCTCGTGATTCCTAGGCCGCTGTTCAACCACTGAGCCACACTGGTCAGGCTATGAGAAATTCTTTTCATAAACTGATTTTAAAAGTACCAGAATTACAAAAGGCACATACGTTGTACAACTATTTCACATAAGACTAATAATACCATATATTAAAAGATGATTTATAACTATTTTCACAACTTTTATTATTTAAGCCACATAATCACATCATAATTTTATGGACAAAAAAGGAGCCACATACTAAATGTGCCTGACAAGCTCAGGGGAGGCCTGCATGGCAGCCTAACAAACTCAGAGACCTAAAGTAACCACATAGGATGATCTGAAATTAAAACTTCTTAACTAGGCCCGGCTGGGCGTGGCTCAGCGGTTGAGCGTCAACCTAGGATCCAGGTGATCGGGGTTCGATTCCCGGTCAGGGCACATGCCCAGGTTGCGGGCTCGATCAATGACTCTCTCATCATTGATGTTTCTATCTCTCTCTCTCCCTCTCCTTTCCTGTCTCTGAAATCAATAAAGATATATTTTTAAAAAATAATAAATAAAAAAATAAAACTTCTTAACTAAAAGCAAGTCATGGTGGGTAGTCATGTCCTAGGCTGCTGGTATCTTCCTTGACAGAAGGTCAATCTGTACCTTAACTGAGCCTATAACCCTCCTTATGCCGCCTCCTTAGATTGTAATGTATAAAGTAAGGCACAAAATTGCCACCCTGGAGCATTTTCTCAATCCTTTGAGATTTTGCTTCCAGGCAATTGTTGTCAGTTTGGCTCAAATAAACTCATAAAAATTCTCTACAGGTTTGAATGTTTCTTATGTTGACAGTTTTTTACCTAGTTCTACAGAGATTCAGTTGTACAGATACTAAATCACCTGAAATACACAATGTATATATAGTTGATTTGATTAAATTAATTTATACTGCTGGTTATAAAGACCCAAACAACTGGATTTATCAAACTACTAAAGTTATGTTTATATAATTAATTGGTCATTCTTATATGTTTTTCAAAATGAGTATTCTTCAAATGATGTTAATATGTGACAGATTTAAAATTTTTAATATATTTTTAGTAATTTAAAGATTTTTAATTATTTATTTTACATATTTAAGTAGATTCTTCTGAGATTATTGTGAAGCAAACATGTTAGGTTTATACATGTTAATTATAAATTCCAAATATATTTTTTGCCATAATGTATAAGGAAGGGCTTTACTACCACCTAAATAATTGTTTATTCTTTTAAAATGATAATCTTACTATTATCTAACATATCATAATTTAATGAAATAGCATATAGACTTTTGAAATTATATTTATAAATATAGAAGTGGTTATTAAAAATAAAGTATTTGAAGGTATCTAGGCATGAAACTAGTAAAAAATCTGTAAGACATTTATTGAGAAAAAGAAACTTTATTGAAGGACATAAAAGATAGGAATAAATGAAGACTTATACAATGTCAATGAATATGAAGACAACATTGTAAAAGTTCGCATTTTCCCCATGTGAATTTATAGGCTCAGTGCTAATCAAAACTCCAACAGGAACTCATGAGCTTATTTAAAAACTTACATGAAAGAATGAAACTATACACATAACTAAGATAAATTTGGAGAAGAAAAGGGGGAGAGAGAGAATTACCTAAACTACATATTAAGATGTATTTCTAAAACCATAGTAATCAAAACTAAAATATTGGTACAAGAAAGACTGTAGGATCAGATTAGAGAAACCTTGCATATATGGAAATTTGACATGTGATATAATTAGCATTGTAAATTAGAAGACTGGGCAGACTATTCAGTAAATGGTACTGTTACAATTGACTTCTTACCTCCACAAAGTAAATTTCAGATGGCATAAGGAGTAGAATGTGGAACACAAAGTTCTAAAAAGGAAAAAAGAAGTTGGCCAAATTTACATCCAAAACTAAAAACACTGCTAACTCTCTTAGGCTTCTTTTTATTTATAATAGGAAAGAAAAAAATCTGTTTTTTTGGTGGATAAAATGTAGTATATTTATATAATGAAATTCTATATAGGACTTTAAGTGAATGATCTAGGAATATGATTCAGTTTGGATAAATCTTAAAGCATTGTTCAGTATAAAAAGCAAGTTATAGAAGGTTTCATGTAATGCTGCCATTTATGTAAAGTCTAAATACATGCAAAAAACATGTTGTATTAATTCTGTGTAGCAAATTATGGAAATACTTAGTGGTTTAAAGCAATAATAATATTTAATTATCTAAGATCTCTGTGGATTAGGAATTCAGGAACAGATTAGCTGAGCAATTTGGGGTCTTGTGGAGTTGCAATCCCATGTCAGCTAGGTCTGCAATCATCTGAAGGCCAGACTGGGGCTAGAGGTTCCAATTCTTAGGTAACTCACTAATATAGTTGAGAGGTTGATGCTGGCTCTTGGTGGGAGGCCCTGCTTCATCTCCATGTTGGCTTCTCCATAGGTTTGTAGGATTGTATTTATGATGTAACTACTGGCTTCCCCCAGAGCAAGTGATTCAAGAGAGCAAGGCAGAAGCTACACAATCTTTTATGGCATAGACTCAGAACTTATATATCATCACACAGGCTGTATTCCAATTATACAGACCAGACCTTATTTGATGTGGTATGATACTACACAAGGATGTAAATACCTAGAGGCAAGGATCATATAGAGCTATCTCAGAGGCTGCCTCCCACAATATTTACTATATATTGTATATTTGGGTATATGTGTGCATCTGTGTCTATGTCTATATATCTGCCTGTGTGTGTGTGTGTGTGTGTGTGTGTGTGTGTATCATGGATGGGAATGATAAGCACAAAATACCAACCTCAGGATGGCGGGGGTTTTTAGAGAAGAAAGATTACCCTGATTCAGATTGGACAAATGGGAGCAAGGCTTGAGTGAAGTAAGAAGTCTAATACAATGTAGTTGATATAAGAAAGAGACAGTGGTGGCCTGGATTAAGATGGTAGTAGTAGAGCACATTGGAGGGATTAGAGATTTTAGAAAATAAAATGAAAAGATGTGCTGACCTGTTAGATGTGAAGAATGTCATGTTCTGGCTCTAAGAGTTGTCTGTGTAAGAAATGTCCAAACCTGTAAAGAATTTTTATGAGTTTACTTGAGCCAAACTGACGACAATTGCCAGGAAGCAGTATCTCGACAGATTGAGAAAATATTGCATAGAATGGCAGCTTTGCAGCTTATTTTATGTACTCAAATAAAAGGAGGAGACACAGGGAGGGTTACGTGCTATCTATTGGTGGTAGGTTAAGGAGGTAGGAAAGTGCAAAATGGAGAAATGTCTGGGATTGGATAAAAAGCAAAATGGAGAGACATATTTCTTTTACATTGGTGGCTACAGCATAGTAAATGTCCATGGAAAGGGACCAGGCTGAGGCAAGTCTTTCCTGGCATGATCTTGGATGTGTGGTCCTTGACTTCCTGCATGAAAGGTTTCAAGACACGAGTCCAGGTGATTTTGAGAATACGTTTATTAAAGCTTGGGACAGTGAGACAAAGGAAGGGCTTAGGATAGAAGAAGCAAGATCACAACAGGAGTCAGCCAGGCGGGGCTGCTTTGACTCAGAAAGAAGGTCACAGAGGCAAAAGAAGCGAGCTGAGGCAGGGCTGCTTGGCTCACTGAAAAGTCACAGAGGCAGAAGGAGGGCCCTTGGAGACAGGATTAGAGGGTTAGCCTGGGACGAGCTGCCACTGCCCACTGTTCCCCTGGTTACAAGTCTGGTCAGAACCCTTAGAGTTCAGGAGACAGAAAGCAAAAATATTCTCCTGTGGAAAAGGAGCAGGGCATGGGTATGCTCAAGGGATAGCACGTGCTGGCATTCTTTGTCTTAAGTGTTTTTATCTGTTTTCTGCTGGCGGGAATTTTAGGGGTGGTCTTATAATCAGAATATTCATCAGCTTTCCAGATGTTTCCTGTAATATGCTGATGCATCAAAATGAGCATATAGTGGGGTTTGAGATCATTCTCTGGTCAGCTTCACCACTGTTTTGTATTTGTCTGGCTCTAGTTGATTTTTTTTGTTATTTATTCCCCTGATGTCATCTGTTCTTGCGTTTGGCTGGCACTAATGACACTAATTGGGTCTCTGTTATCTCTCTTCCTGACTAGGGTGATTTAAGCTACCCTCTCTTTGGTTGGGGAGGAGAGATGTAAACTATCTGCTCCTTGGCATCTTTGGTTAGGGAAGATAAGATCTTGTGATTTATTAGCTGGCTGCTAATTGCTCGGTTGTTTATTTAACTATCTGTCTCAGTTTTCTCATTCCACTTGCCAGGGAATTTTCCTAGCTTTTACTAATCTGCCTCAGTAAACACTTACAATACATAGAGGTAGTATTTGGGCAACAAGATAACAGTGAGGGGTTCTGTGGTCTGCTCTGGTGCAGACAGTTGTGCTTTGAGGGGTCTGGACAAGATTACTCTGATATTTCAAAATTATGTTACCTTAGATTCAAAAGGACAATAGACAGGTTCACTTCAGGTAAAGACTGACCTTTGTCAAGGAAGCTACAGGCCTAGGACATGAGTACCTACCATGACCTGCTTTTAGTTAGGAATTTTTATGTTCAGACCATCCTGTGTGGTTACTTGTGGTCCTGAGTTTGTAAGGCTACCATGCAGGCCTTCCTGAGCTTGTCAGGTTTAGTATGTGGCCCCTTTTTTGTCCACAGAATAGTCAAGGATATCAGACAGTTTTCTGGATTGAGCCATAGTTATGTAGTGAAGGAAAATTAGAAACAACCAGGAGAGTGTGGAAAAGAAAGCTTTTTACAAAGTGAAGGGGTAGTTAACATCATTAGATGCTGGTAAATCAAGTTACGGGCTAAAGTTACTACCAAGTTTAGCTACCTAATGTCTTATCTGACCTCAGAGAAAACAATTTTTCAGTCAAAATATGAGATCCAAAGCCGTTTTGCATTGGGTTGAACTGTATGGCCTTAGCACCATCATCTAATCTTGCTCTACTTTATTCTTAGCTGTAAAAAAAGGGCATTAGTCTGTATGATTTCCCTGGCCCTTCTAACACTAAAACTTTATGATTATATTTCACATTCATGATGTAGAATATTACAAAAGAGGGAAGAAAAAAATAGACAATGGCAAGACATGAGCCACTGGAATCATCCATCATATAAAGTTCAGCTCTAAGGAGCTTTGCAGAAAACACTCCACATGTGCTTCCTTATTGTACCAGTTCCTTTCATAAGTCCTTAAGATATATAGTCAAGTTCATAATATATTTTAGAGATTTTACCCATTATTTTGAATACCAATTGAACGCCCTACTATGAATTTTTATAAACATTTTTTAACAATTGGCTAAATAACAAGCATTTGTATTTATGACTTTTTTTATACCTGATGCCCCACATACATTTTTTAAAAAATCTATTCCCTCTTCAAACCCAAATGTCTGTTTTCCTTGCACTTCTTTTAGTCTGGGAAATTCCTTATCTTTTTATTTTTATGCCTAAATCTGTTGTCATGTTCTATCTCTCAGTATTCATATTGGATGCCCCATTTTCTAGACTTCTTTGAAGCACACTGATGTAAAACATAGCTTATTTCTTATTTTATTGAAATGGAAATCATAGCAAAAGATGAAAATAGCCCAACCCAAGAGTCACTTGATGAAATTTACACTTAAAAAGAATATTTGTCTCCAGAGAGTAGTAGCAGACAACTGTCATTAGCTTGTAAATGCCCCTTGTGACTTCACTACAACGAGCAGCTATTTTAGATATTGTTAAATGGGAGGAACTTTGGTTATTGTCCTTTTTCGGTTGCAAACCGAGAAAACTAACATTTATATTACAATGAAGTGTGTGGGAAAGGAGGAGACCTGGGGATTTATTTCAAAAGCTGTATTATAATGAAGCTTTATCAGTTCTGAAATGTGCTATTCCATGCAGAGTTTCTCAGAGCTTTCCTATTTCATTACTTTGAAAAGCTTCTTGATCTTTAAAGGAAAAAGTTAGAGTAGGTGAGAAAGACTTTCATTTTCTTTGTTGACTTTGTCTCAGTTATTTTAAAACAATAACCCTTAAGCACTTACCTGAAACTGATATTTTAGTAAAATTTTCCATACTTTATGTGTTTAAGAGCCATAGATTTCTCTTTTATTTAAATTCAACTCTACTTTTTCAAATCTGTAATTGAATAGTTTTTTCACATGTGGAAAAGAAATAATGAGGGAAAATACCAAGTGAACAAGTTAGTCACCTGATTTTATGAGCTCATCATCCATGACTGCCTGCAGAAGAGAGGGATACTCTGGCTGTGGCTCTGACTTTCAGAAAACAAACACTGGATTGCTAAGGATTCTTTTAGAAATGAGAAAGAAACTGACAAAAATTTCAAATATCTTTAGATATTGAAAACTTTAGATAGTACGTGCTGTATGTTCATATTACTATTTCTGGCCTCTTCTTCCTTAGAAACATAGACTATCCTTTTGGAAGCAATAGAGATTTTTTACTTGGCTTCTTTTTAGTTTTTATGTAAAAATTCAAATCATGTATTCACAAAGAATTAACTGCCATGGAAATTGCTGTTCTACTGTCAACAACTAGAACACCAGACAGAATATGTGAAACAACTGTTTTTAGACATTGGACAATAGCACAGGACTGTGATCTCTGAGAGAAGAGAAACAGATGAAATTAACCCTACATTGCCTCAGCTCACAGCTGAGGCTTTGGCCAAATTCTAAACCTTAAGACCAGGCCAGAACAACTTCCACGGGAAACAATTACTAGGAGCTGTGAAGTGGATAATTTTCAGTGCTCATACAGTGCCAGAAATCACTTGACTCTTCAGCCAGAAAGAAAAGACATTACTGAATATGTGAATATTCAGTAGGGACTCCCAGAAGAACCATACCTTAGAAGTGGGACCAGATTGGCCCTCAAATAAAGGATTCTCTAGATCTGTCCTAATAGATCTTTTTAAAGACTTGAAAGTAACTTAACTAGACAAGATCCAGCATTCAACAGTGTAAAATTAACTGTTTTTAACCTCCAATAAAAAAATGACTGGGAATATGAAGAAGCAGGAAAAGAACCAGAATAAAAATCAGTCAGTTGAAATAGACCTAGAAGTGATGAGAGGGTGGCATTAACAGACAAGGATTTAAAAATAGTTATTATAAATATGATCCTTATATTCAGAGTGGAGAAAGAAAACATAAGCATAACATGAAGGGAAATAGATATAAAAATAAACAAGTGGAACTTCTAGAGACGAAAAGTGTCTGAAGTGAAAAACAGTACAGATGGAACTGACAGCAGATTAAACACTACTGAAGAAAAGGTCAGTGACACTGAAGCGCAAACTCTCCAAAATGAAGCTGAGGGGGAAATCCAGAAATATATGAAAAGTGCCTCCCTTGGTGCCCTGTGCCACATGATCTGAGTGTAACTGGAATCCCAAAAGAAGAAGGGTGGGAGGCAGGGGGAAAATTTGAATAATGGCCAAAATTCTCCAAACTTGATGAAAACTATGAGCCCCCAGATCTAAGAACTATAACAACTCACATGCAAAAAAATCGTAAAGAACACCATAGAAAGGACAATTATAATAAAATTATTGAAAACCAATGATAGAGAAAATATTAAAAGCAGTCACAGTTAAAAAGGCATATTACATACAGAGGAGCAAAGATAAATATATACTCCGCAAACCAGAAGACACCATTCTTTTGAGTGCTGAAAGGGAAAAACAATCTGTCAACCTAGAATTTTTTGCAAAATTATCTTTCAAAAATGAAGGTGAAATAAAGACTTTTTCTGACTTGCCAAAGCTGAGAGAATTTGGTGCCAGCATATCTGCACACCAAGAAACTATTGAGGAAGCCCTTCAGGCACAAGAAAAATACCAAATGGAAATTTAGATCTATACAAAAGGAATGAAGAACACCAGAGGATGAATATGTGTATAAAAAAATAAAAGATTTTTTCCTCATTTTCAAATTTCTTTAAAATCACTGGTCAAAGCAAAAATATGTATTGTGTGGTTTTAACATGTGGAAATAAAATATGGGATAGTACAGAGCAGGGGAGATGGAAGTATATTGTTGTATCGCTCTCTTCACTCTTCCTAAAATGGCATGATACTATTTGAAGATTACCCAGGATAAGTTAAAGATGTATATTGTAAACCCAAGCACAGGGTTCGGCAAATCCAATAGGCCAAATCCAGCCCACTGCTTATTTTTGCAAATAAAGTTGTTGGAACAGTCATGCCCATTTGTTTACATTTTGCCAATGGCTGCTTTTGCACCACAGTGCAGAGTCTGTAGCTGGAACAGAGATCTTATGGCCCAAAGCCTAAAATATTTATTATCTAGCTCTTTACAGAAAAAGTTTGCCTACACCTGCTGTAGAGTAACCCCCCTAAAAACATGAGAAGATATAGTTCATAAGCCATTAGCAGAGATAAAACATAATCATAAAAAATACTCAGTTAAGCCCTGGGTGGTGTGGCTCAGTCGGAGCGTTGTCCTGTACACCAAGAGGTGGTGGGTTTGATTCCTGGTCAGGGCACCATGGAGGGGGGCGGAGATGCCGATCGATGTTTTCTCTCCCCCCCTCTTTCTCCCTCTCTCTCTTTGAACAACTTAAAAAAAAACTCAGTTATTCTAAAAGATGGATGGCAAGAATATAGGAAAAGTAGAAGAAAGAACAGTTAGGTCAAGAAATTAAGTAGCAGGATGGTGGGTGGACTTATATCCAACTATATTTATTATTTATAATTTATTAAATGCAAATAATATACACATTTTAATTGAAAGGCAGAGATAGTCAGATTGGATAAAATAGTAAAACCTAACTATATGCTGTCTATGGGAATACCCACTTTAAAAAAAATACATAGTTTTATTGATGTTTTAGAGAGAGAGGAAGGGAAAAGGAGAGAGAAAGAGAAACACGGATGTGAGAGCAGAACATTGGTCCACTGCCTCCTACATGCCCCTACTGGGAATTGAGCCCGCACCTGGGCATGTGCTCCGACCGGGAGTCCAACCAGCAACCTTTCGGTGCGCGGGCTGATGCCCAACCAACTGAGCCACACTGGCCAGGGTGGAAACCCACTTTAAATACGAAGACATGAGTAGGTTAAAAGTAAATGGATGAGAAAAGGTGTACCACAAAAACATATGTCTAAACAAAGATTTTATAAGTGAATAACCATAGTAGCCAAAGCCTAGAAACAACCCAGATGCCAGCCAATAGGTGAATGGATAAACAAATCATGGTGTGTCCTTTCAGGGTAATACTATCAGCAATAAAAATGAATGAACTACTAATTTATGCAACAACATGAATCTCAAAATCATTATGCTGAGAGAAAGAAGCCAGATTTTTAAAAAGTGTACATAATATGATTCTAGTGTTATGAAACTCTAGAAAAATGAAATGTAATCTGTGGTGACAAAAATCAAAACTGATTGCCCAGGAATTAACTGGGATGGGGATCAAGGGAATTTTGATTGTTGTGTCAAAACTCACCGAACATCCACTTAAAATAGGAGTGTTTTTTGTTACTTATAAATTATGCCTTAATAAAGGTTGCTTTAAAATTTTAAGTCATGATTAATCTCTCCCCTTCCACCCCACCTTTCCTTGAGATTCCTGAGTCTGATCCATGCTTCTATGTCACTGAATCTATTTTGTTCATCAGTTTATTATGTTCTTTAGATTCCACATATAAGTGGTGTCATTTGATATGTGTCTTTCTCTGCATGGCTTATTTCTCTTAGCATAATGTTCTCCAGGTCCATCCAGTGATGAAGGCCTGGGGTGAGGAGTGGGTGTGGGGTGGAAGGGGTCAATGGGAAAAAAGGGGACATCTGTAATATTTTCAACAATAAAGATAAATTTTTAAAAATTTTTAAGTCATGAAAGAATTTAATGTGAGGCTTTTTGTGCACATTGTAGACCTTATAAATTACTAGAATAGGTAAGATGTAAATGACTGGAAAATTTGATGCATTTGGGATCTCCAGAACTTTAATTCATATACATTTCCTCTCAACTCATCAATTCTGAGGGATATGAATCCTTAGAAACAGTATAGAACGTACCTTTTGATCATTAAAAAGAAAAGCTAGTGAAGCAATGTCACTATGTATCAAGCAGTGTACTAAGTGTTTTAAATGGTTTCTTTCTTTATTCAGTAGTGATTAAACCTATTTTATATATGAAAAAGTGAAGCTCATAGAAGTTATATAATATGTCCAGAGTTAACAGCCAAAATTCCAGCCCAGATTTGACTCTAAAACCTGTTTTCCTTCCTCGGTGCTAATTTATCTTTAAATGCTTGGTTGCTTTTGTAAAAACTTCTGGTTCAAAATTAATTTATTTTAAAAACATTCATTTGAAAACTACTTTGAAAGAGTTTTTCTAACATTTGTTTTAGTGACAGGCTCTGCAAATCAAGACTATTGAGGAAAAAGATAAGGAAATAAGGAATTCTATGCCATACTATTGTAGAAAGTCCTTTCAGTTGTATAGCTTATAATACTATCTCCTTTATTAACTTTTTGTTAGAAAATCCCAAATAGTTAATCTTTGGCTTCTTGCTAACCTCAGGAAGATGTTCAGTTGTACATAAAAGGAACTGTTTTAGATTACATCATAATATGTTCACATTGTGTAAGAGAATGCTTACTTATCACCTTGGATATAATATTTTACTATAAATATGAGTTGACAATCCTTGAGCAAGAATCTCACTTATTGGTGTACTTTAAGATGTCTTTCATTCCCCAGGGCTTCTTGAAAGCTCTGGCTCCCAAGAGACACCTCCTACAGGTTATGGAATAGCAATCTCTGACTACTTAATAAAATCTTACTAAACAAACCAAATAAAGTTCTTCAGGAATACCAAGAACTTTACCTCAAATTCCTGAGAAAGCCTCTCCTTGATCCACTTAGAAGATAATACTTTGCATGTTTTCGTTTTTCTGAAAAGTGAGTTGTGTGATTCTAGTTCCCAGAATAACCTTCAACTAAAGCTAAAGGACATATTCTTAAACCTTTGAAAACATTTTAAAGCACACTAATAATAATGGATCCCACATAAGAATGGTAACAATGTAGCTGTAACTATAATGAAATCTAACTTTCATATGATTGTGGGTCTTTTTTATTCAGATGTGACAGTGGTATATCAAAATGGGTTACCTGTGATATCTGTGAGGCTACCATCCAGGCGTGAACGTTGCCAGTTCACGCTGAAACCTATCTCAGACTCTGTTGGTGTGTTTTTACGACAACTTCAAGAAGAGGATCGGGGAATTGACAGAGTTGCAGTCTACTCACCAGGTACAGTCACCTTCATTAGTAATTCCCAGCCCTCCATTTCTCCCCAAACCACTTAAATACACACACATGCACACGCACATGCACATTCACGCACACAGATGCTGCTGCAAAAGAATCCCTTACTCTTAACTTTCTTTGCTTAGTAAATGTCAGGAGAGAAAGTGATTTCTCTCCCAGTAGTTCTCAGAATATAAATGTTTAGTTTAAACAAATGTATATACACAGGGAGTCTCATTCAAAAGCACTTCACATATAATGCCATGGGCACTTTATATTATTAAGACCTTTTATCATTGCCTTGGGCATAGAATAACTTTTTCCAGTGGTTGAGCCCTCATCTCTGGAGGTATAAAATATTAGGGCCTCTTTTTAGATTTTCTTATGTCTTTCACATAAAAGTTTACTTTATAAGAACTAAAAACATGTATGATTTGAAAAGAATAGAAATAAAATAAGGCACTAAAAATTCCCATTTGACATGACACCCATTTCATTTATTTATTTTTAAGTGCCTTACACTTCCCCTCATTTTTACTTTGAATCATTTTAAATCTACAGAAAACTTGTTCGTGAAGTTCTTCAGAGAAGCATATTGTTAAATCTTCACAGACTTGAGGCCATGAAGACAAAAGCCTCAGATCACATAGCTTTGTTTAGCATGGACTTGGGGGTTAGGCAAAAAGTTAACTGAAATTAAGAGAGATATAATTTTTAAATCTCTTTTGAGGATTACTTTTTCCTGACACATGACAAGCTTAAATTTTCATATTACATTTTTTTCACAGATGGCGTTCGAGTTGCTGCCTCGACAGGGATAGACCTTCTCCTCCTCGATGACTTCAAGCTGGTCATTAATGACTTAACATATCATGTCCGACCGCCAAAGAGAGGTAAAAAGGAACCTTGACACGGTCAGAGGAATGTGGAAAGGGCTTTTGGAAAGAACTTAACTTTTCCCTGGATAACCTTGAGAAATGGGCAGTACTCAAAGAACACTGAAAGGTTTACCTACAGACTGTTTCAGTTGAAAAACTCATTGAGTACCTGGCACTCGGCCAGTACATTGACTAAAACTTAAATTCTACCTAGACAAAGAAAGCTTAGCTGATATTGTCACCATTTCACATAAATGAACTTTCAACGTAACTTAAGCTCCTTCCCTCCATACAGGCTAAAAGTCATGTTATTCTGATAACATTATAGGGGGAATCTTTTTGAAATAAAGCATGGACTCCGCTGTGCTTATAAACATTTGTAATAGGAATTAATCCACCTGCGGGTGAGCAGGTGAGGAACCTGAGGTCCACGTACGGGTGGGCGGGCAAGGAGCCCGAGGTCCACGTGCGGGTGGGCCCGCGAGGAGCCCGAGGTCCACGTGCGGGTGGGCCCGCGAGGAGCCCGAGGTCCGCGTGCGGGTGGGCCGGGGAGGAGCCCGAGGTCCGCGTGCGGGTGGGCCGGGGAGGAGCCCGAGGTCCGCGTGCGGGTGGGCCGGGGAGGAGCCCGAGGTCCGCGTGCGGGTGGGCCCGCGAGGAGCCCGAGGTCCGCGTGCGGGTGGGCCGGGGAGGAGCCCGAGGTCCGCGTGCGGGTGGGCAGGGGAGGAGTCCGAGGTCCGCGTGCGGGTGGGCCCGCGAGGAGCCTGAGGTCCACGTGCGGGTGGGCGGGCGAGGAGTCCAAGATCCACGTGCGGGTGGGCCCGCGAGGAGCCCGAGGTCCGCGTGCGGGTGGGCGGGGGAGGAGCCCGAGGTCCGCGTGCGGGTGGGCCCGCGAGGACCCTGAGGTCCACGTGCGGGTGGGCGGGGGAGGAGCCCGAGGTCCGCGTGCGGGTGGGCGGGGGAGGAGCCCGAGGTCCGCGTGCGGGTGGGCCCGCGAGGAGCCTGAGGTCCACGTGCGGGTGGGCGGGGGAGGAGCCCGAGGTCCGCGTGCGGGTGGGCGGGCGAGGAGGATGAGTTACACACGGGAATGTACATTCAGCCGTGAAAGGGAAGGAAGTCCTGCCGTTGCTGACATGGTGGGCCTTGAGGGCATTATACTCAGTTATTTTGTGAGTATATATGAATTCTATTTAGATGCTCTATTAGTAAATTTTTTTAAGTTGACTAACACATTCCTCTATAAAGTTTATGAGGAAAATTAAGATATGAGCTTCCATATATTGTCAAAAATTAGAGGTATTTTAATCAATGAATAATTTCAGCCATCTTGTCTAATACTATATTTTTAGAACAGAAATTAATGTTTTAGTTATTAAAAGAGGGCTATTCTCAAGTTGAATAAAGAAAGTAAAGTTAAAAATTGAGAAGAGGAGAAATTATATTTGCTTCCATGGTAATCAGTTTGGCAGCCTTACCATTCTGCTTTATCTGTATCTCAGAACTGTCGAATAATCTACCCAGCTTCCCTACATATCAATTAGAATGTGGAGTTTGCAAGGGTCAAAAGTCTACTTTAAAAAAAAACTTTTTAATATTTAGATTCACACATGAAAACTCTCTCAGCTCTGTTAATTTGCCAGTGAGAGATTATGCCGTTAGATACCCTTTCTCACAGAAGCTCACACAATACTGTTTTAAGTCCATAAACATCTTGTTTTCCCCACCTTTTAAAACATAGGAAAGAAAATCTCTTTTTGATAAAATATAAAATGTGTTTTAATTTTGTTTCTACTGTATTATCTTCCTCTCCTTGTCTGAGGAAGATACTGCTGGCATCACACTTTTTCAGGTGCATCAAGAAAGAGCAGGTTGACTTTCTGTACTAGAGAGGGATGCCAGTCATCCAGATGAGTAAACATATTTCTCTACCCCACGTTGTAACTCTTTTTAGTGAAAAAAAAAAAAGAAATTGAAGGTACTGGGTTTGGATGTCAGATAATGAGGAACACCAGGATTTTATATATACGTAGAGCAGATGGAACAAACCTGCTTTGTCTAATAAAAATTAAAACAGTTAATGAAGGAAAACTTTTCCAGGACAGTTTTTAAAGTTTTGACACATTTTTGTTTTTACTCACTTCTTACCCTCTTTAGCTTTCACCTCGCTCTCTTATTTTCCTTTTCCTGTTTATGGGTAGCACTTTAGGGCTAAAAATGCCCTAGGAATGTTGTGTGCCAGTAAACCTAACTTCACACACTTCCAACAGGCACTGAGGATAGAGGGCTCATTCATATAGGATCTAATATAGCCACATTTAATGTTTACGTGGGATTGGCAGTCCATAGGTATTACGGGTCCTTAAGTGTATACAACTCTTACACTTAACCCCAAAACTGGAGGGAAGAGGAAGGAAAACACTGTAATGGAACGAGGGGGCAGGTCAAAGCAGTAAGGCTTAGTTTTAAACTCCATTGCATTCTTTTTGCTAACTGTAGCTGTATGTGGCTAGATTCCCCTCTGACCACTGCGAGATGAGAGAAGTAACTGTTTTATAACCTAATTAAATCTAGAATGGAGGGAAGAACATGGAGAGGGAGCACATAAGTCTCTTATCCCAGTCCATGCTGAAGTAGTAGTGAACTGCCTTCCTCTTAGGGAGCACCCAAATCTGCTATCCCAGTCCATGCTGAAGTAGTAATGAACTGCCTTCCTCTTAGGAGCACCCAAGTCTGCTATCCCAGTCCATGCTGAAGTAGTAATGAACTGCCTTCCTCTTAGGAGCACCCAAGTCTGCTATCCCAGCCCATGTTGAAGTAGTAATGAACTGCCTTCCTCTTAGTCTTGGGGAAGAAGAAAATATGCCTGAATTACTAGTGGTTGAAAGTTTTTGTGCTATGGAGAATCATTTGGATTGGCCCCACTGACCCCTTTCCCCACTTATCCATCCAGAGGATATTGGAGACCTTACTTCTATCCTAATGATGTAAATAATTTGAACAGGTAAACCAAATACCGACAATAACGAATGCCGTATAAGAGACTCAAATAGCCGAAGTCCTCAAACCATTTTAGTAATAGAAAAGACTTTTCAGTGCCCGTTATATCAGCACATCTCCCTGCCTTTATGTGACTTAATTTTCCTGGCACTGATGGCATGTGCAGAAACACTAGTAAGCATCTGGTTGCATTTTTAGTGAAGCAGACACTGATCATCCAAAAGTATTGTTGTTAAACTATTAGATTTACCTTCCTTTCTCCTGTAATTTCATCTCCAGTTACATGGGCATATTTTCAGGGGCCAGGGTTTTGAGGCAGTTGTTTTCCTTCACCAGGATAATACCTGGGACCATGTTCTTCCTGTCAAAATAAAGCCTAGTCCCTTGAGTTTAGGCCTTTATGATGTCTCACCTGAAAGATAACTCTATTCTCAGGTCTAGAATTCTATGAATTATCACTTTATAGCCTTTTTGTTGCTATTAGAAGGTATTATGGTTGCTCATTAATTTTTTTTTTTTTGGTCTTGAACAGATAATAATACATCCACAAGTTCAGCTCCCAAAGACAAAGAATGTATGGGAAGGGTTTTCTCATTCCTGTCCCAGTCACCCTTTTCTCCTTGATACCAGCAAGCAGTATTGTTTCTTTTGTTTCCACCCAAGATGGTCAGTGCATTTATAAGAAAATATAAATGCATAATTTTTTTCCCTTTTTTATGAAGATAATAGCATATCCTACATAATGTTTGTATCAGTCAGGGTTCAATTGGGGAAGCAACCACATGAACATTACAGAGTAAAAGATTTATTATAGGAGTGAAGCCTTATACCATTGTGTATGAAGCTGAAGAAGTAAGAGTGAAAAAGGACTTTGGAAAATTGAAGAAAAGTCACCAGTTTTTAAGCAATGGCACAGATGGACAATCAAAGCTTTCCAGAGAACCTAGAAATTCAGGTGCATCTGCCTGTCAGGATAAGGAGGATTGGCGAAGGAGGGCCGACAGAGAAATCCCTAGGACACTGTTATCAACTAGAACTTTCTGTGATGACGCAGATGTTCTGTTTCTGCGCTATCCAGTATGACAGTCATCAGTCACTTGTGGCTGTTGAGCACTTAAATTGTGGCTAGTGTGACTGAGGAACTGACTTTTTGTACCTAGTACAGAAATGTTTGTTCATCTTACCTGTCTAGGATTCAAATTCCTCACTTATAAATTATGGGCACCAGCCTTACTCATGTTGTTTATTGTGAGGCTAGATAACATGGGGTAATACATGATACGATTTTGTTAACCATAGATAATTTATACCTACTTGAAGAATTGCCTTTTTGAAAGGACTTGCAGAAGAAATATAATATTGGTATAGAAGAAGCGTTATAACTCAGCTCCAGGCCTGGGGGTCAGGAGACAGGGACACTGCCACTTAATTGGGACATTCTAGACAAGGTAACCACTTTCTAGAGTGCAGTTTCCTCTTCTGGTAACTTTGGAAAGTGTGAGGCTATATGCAAATGTGAGCTGCAACTTTAGTGCAAAAAAGACCGTGTTGACATAGATGACTTCTGCAACTTAGAGTGTTCTTGCTTTTATCTATTCCCATTAATGCAGCGTACATTTACGGAAGTGGGCAAGATACTGTATCCTGTTTTACTGTATCAGCTCTTCTGTCATTCAATTTGCTACCCTTACTTGAGTTTTTTATTGTTTAAATTCCTGTGATAATTGTACTAAAGGACATCTTTGAAGAATATTTCATAGACAACAGTATGGTAGTTACCAGAGAGAAAGGGGTGGGGAGTAGTAAAGGGTAATGGGGGCCAAATATATGGTGGTGGAAGATGATTTGACTTTGGGTGGAGAGAACACATTGCAATATACAGATTACGTATCATAGAAATCTACACTTGAAATCTGTATGATCCCATGAACCAATGTCACCCCAATAAATTTAATAAAAATTCTTTTTAAAAAATATATAGCTAATCCTGAGTGTAGCTTATTTTGATTTAGAAGAGGGCTGAGTTTATGCTGTACTAACAAAATGTCACATTAAGGCCAGTATTCTAAAAACAAAAGCTTTACTTCTGGTGCTTGAAAAAAAAATGACAGCTGAAATCAGCTGGTTTTCTTATCAGGTTTCACAACATAAATTTTAGATTTCTGGAAATACATGCTAGTCACAGGAGAGGATATTGAATCAAAGAATTTAATCTTTTATCCTTTTAATCATTCTTATAACTTCATGCCCTTTAGAGCAGGATGTTGAGGTCCGTGCAGCTATTCTGTGTCTTTCCCCAAAAGGAATAAAGAAAAGTTGGTATGCTAGGGGGAAGATGTATGAGAGCTAAGATTATTAGGATAATGGTATTTTTATTTATACCTTTGTATGTGCAAATTTGAAATACTGTATAATTTTTCCTCAGGTGATACTAAAGGGGAAAAAATCGTCAATTAAAATGGCAACGTGACAGATAAATGATAGATCAGCATTTTAATAAGCTTGATAATAAGATTGATTCTAAGCCTCTCCTTGTTTTTAATGTTATCTTAAATATTTTATCTTTATCTGTTGAAGATTATTATTATTTGTAGCCTCATGTGTAGCATTTAAACTTCCAGTAATATAATGGTGAATGTTGGTTTCAAAATTTTCAAGTTGCCTAAATTTGAATATACTTTCTAGGATTTGTAGGTACCGCCCTTTTTAAAAGTATTACTTCCATTTCACAATGGAAGTGGGATCCCTATTGTGGATGAATCTGCCATGTTCTTATTGTCTGATAGCCCCAGGAATAGCAACTCTTCACTTAAGGCATACATTTTTTTAAAAAAGTAACCTTTCCTTTCAGACCTCTTAAGCCATGAAAATGCAGCAACACTGAATGACGTAAAGACACTAGTCCAACAGCTATACACTACGCTGTGCATCGAGCAGCACCAGCTACACAAGGAGAGGGAGCTTATCGAAAGATTAGAGGATCTCAAAGAGCAATTGGCGCCCCTGGAAAAGGTACAAATTCAAATCTAGACTTTCGCTTCACTGGTATTTTTCCAGAGCATATATGTTTGCTTTTTTTACCTCCATATATGTTTGATTTTTTTATGTAATTGAGCTGTGTCAATCAAACCAGCCCACTAGTTTTGGGGACTGAACCATAAAAAAGTTTCAATCAAAGTTAAGAAAGAACTTAAAAAGAAATAGTTTTTCTGTATATTTTCAACAGTAAAGATAAATTTAAAAAAAAACAGCACTTACAAAAATTTCTAAGACTTATATGAAGAAAATAAAAAACTTTACTTAAAGGCACAAAATAAGACTTAATAAAAGGCCCAGCAATTCTCTTGCAAGATATTTGTGTATAGCAATGCATGTTTTATGATGTTTATTATAATAATGAAAAGATTAACAAAAAAAGGAAAGAAAAAGAAATAGTTTGGACCCTCGATAATGGACTTAAAGCTTTGAGGTCTGAATGTCTGCCCTTACCCAGACTGACCACCTTTACAACAAAGATTGGAATAACCGCTGATCACGAAAGGTTCTGAGGATAGTCGGTAATGACTTTAATCAAGTTAAGAATTATATGGAATATTATACAGCTGTTTAACATGATTATGTAGATCTAATATGTTATAGAAAACTATTCACAATAATTTATAGAAAGTAAATTATAAAAGTATGCCTATTAGTGTATACTGTGATCTAGTTTTTAAATGTATTATGCTCATAGTTATACATATTTATGTATTTAAAATACATACATATATAAAGAAAAAATATGCTAATAGAGTAGTAGGATTATGATTGATTTTTCTTTATGCTTTTCTGAATTTTTTTTTTTTTAAATCTGTCTTTATTGATTTCAGAGAGAGGAAGGGAGAGGGAGAGAGAGATAGACTATCATCAGTGATGAGAGAGTCATTGGTCGGCTGCTTCCTGCACGACTCCGACTGGGGATCGAGCCCGCAACCCGGGCATGTGCCCTGACCGGGAATCGAACCCCGATCTCCTGGATCCTAGGTCAATGCTCAACCGCTGAGCCACGCCCGGCCGGGCTCTGAATGTTTTAGAGTGAGCATGTGTCATCCTTAATTTTAAATGATACAAATATTTTCATTTTAAGAAATTAGACTATAAGAGATTAAGAAAGGGAATGAATAACTCTTTATATTGTGTATTTTTTTATTTCTTTAAAAATAACACATATCTCAAGGTTGTTCTCATTAAATTTGAGACTATTAGAAAGTTGTGATAAACTAAACTCAAACTGTTGTGAAAGGGGGCGAGATTTAACTTTGGTATTTTCAAAATGTAAAGCATTTTTTAATGTGCCAGCTATAGTAAAATAATTATCATCCTATATTGAATATTTACTCTCTGCCAGGAATTGTACTAAGTATTTTCCTGTATTCTGTTAACCCTCAGAACAACTCAGTAATGAAGTTGATGGTGATTTGCAGTGAGGAAATCACTTCCGTCTGAATCCAGAGCCCACGCTCTGACTCACTGTGCTGGTCTGCCCCCAGTAGACCCTTTGAGTAAAAACTGATAATAGATTAAATTTTATATGTGACAGTGAGAGAACATTTGCATGCTTTCATTTCCCTCTTCCCAAAGACAGTAATCTTGTATTGGATGAAGAGCTGTTGAAACTCACTCACTCCGGTAGTTTCACCATATTTTCAGCCACTTCTAGGGTGAAACATAAAACTACAGTGTCGTAAAAAAATATTACTTTTTAAAAATATTCAGTGAGAACTACAGGTACTATTTAGGAAGACAAGCTATAATTATTAGAATTGAGACTAACTTTTATCTTAATTATGAGCCCTGTTTCTTTAGTGAACATAGAACAGTTTAAATAACAGTTTTAAATGGATTCTATGTCGAAGTGCTTTACGATTGATCGAACATGTGTGCCCCATAGGTACGAATTGAGATTAGCAGAAAAGCTGAGAAGAGGACCACTTTGGTGCTATGGGGTGGACTTGCATACATGGCCACTCAGTTTGGCATTTTGGCCCGGCTTACCTGGTGGGAATACTCCTGGGACATTATGGAGCCGGTCACCTATTTCATCACTTATGGAAGTGCCATGGCAATGTATGCATATTTTGTAATAACACGCCAGGTAAGAATTCCTCTTCAAGTAACTTTTTATGAGATAGTAATGAAGTTTTGCTTGTCAAAGTAGTTCTCTTTTCTCTCATATTCTTTCTATGGCAAGTTCCCTTTAAGTACTTATTTATCCTTTATACACACACACGTGTAGGTGCACATACATGCCGGTTATATACCAGACAATTTTAGGTGCTAAAGAAAGAGATATAAGATATGGCTTCTGCCCTCATGAAACACACAGAGTGTAAAGAGAGCCATACAAACCATTAAATTCAGAAAAATATATTACAGTAAGTTATAGAGTAAGAGAGCAAATGAGAAGAGGGGTAGCTGTAGGATAATTTGTTCAGCTAAGTTGGCTTGGCTTTTTATGTACAGTGTAATTAACAGTCAAGTGGAGTAGTCCCAGGCTTTTTGTTTTTACTGAATTCTTGGAATGGAGACTTGGTGATACTTAATCAGATAGTTAAACTCTGGGCGACTTCTAAGTATTTAAACAAATACGTGGGGTTTTTTGTTGTTTTTACTTCATGGAAGAGAGGCAAAAATCAGTTATCTAATCATTTTATACTCTTGGCCTATTCTTTATCAACTGAGGTTCATTTATTAAATATCAGTAGCTATTACAGACACTGTTTGAATTGGTGGAATTTTTTTCTTTGGAATAACAAACTCATTTCACATTTTTTCTCACTAAATAACTGGTCTTCAAATTCAACCTGCAATACTTTATTTTCTTATGAAGCAAATGAAATAGTCCATTAATTATTAATAACACTGTCTTCTTAATAAATAGCTAATTATCCCTCCTTAAATAAATATCAGTAGCTAGAACTGATTTTTTTCGCCAGTGCTATTTTTTAGTAGCTTGGAAATTCATAGTATCACTTTAGAAAGTATGAGGAGGGATTGATTATCACTTATTATATATGCAATACTGCCACAGAGCCAACCTCCCTTAATAAAAAAAAACATTTGAAATAGCTGAAACATGGGAGAAACTTTTTCTGTTTTCTTAGGAAACAGAAGAAAGCTGAGAATTGTTTCTCTTATATTTTTATGTGGCTGCTATAAAACATAGGAATTTTGCTTCTGTTGTTGTTAGACATGCTATAGGCCTATTTATGTGTGGGAAAATGAAAGCCCAAAATGTTATTTAACCTTTCTGTCTTCCCAGACTTGTCTGGTAGAGAGGAGAGGAGAGATGGTAAACTGTTCATGTCTACCATTGTTCGCTCAGTCTCTACACCTAGTTCCACATGGCTCATTCTAGTTGCTCTGTGAACAGAACTGAACAGCCAGATGATTGTATCTAATCACAACTCTGGACAGGGTTTGCATATGTCTGTCTGTGTGTGTTTCTTTCCCTCTCGCCTCACTCATCTTCCCTCTTCTCTCTCCCTCTCCATTAGATACACTCCTTTAATGTTTTTTTTAATGTATTGATTGAAGCCCAAACTACTTAGCCCACTATCATCTTTGCTGTTGCTCTGTCTTTTCCAAATGTCTGTCAACGCCCTGTGTATGTACTGTGTGTTCTAAACAAATCAAATTATATTTTGTATTCCCTTGCAAATGCCCTGAGTTGTTTACCACCTCATTCCTTACTTCACATATTCTTTCAACTGGGAAAGTTCTCCCTGTTGATCTTTACCTCTCATATTTCAAAATCTACTTAAATGCCTATCTTCCATGAACCTTTGACCAGTTACCTACAGCCAACTTCAAATATTTCTGAATTCCTATAAGTACATTGTGCCTCTCATTTCACTCATCCTATGCTATCTTGTATTATAATTATTCACGTATAATGTTTTTCCCCCCTACTAGACTATGATATCTTTTGAGGCTAGGCATTTAGTGTTTTCAATTTTTATTGCCTAACACAGTGCCTTATATCTTTCATAGCCTATCTGTCCTAGTAAAATGGCTGTATTTCTGTGATTCCCAAAGCATTTTTGCTGCCCCCAAGTGACAAATTGCAAAATAGCAGTAGTAAATAATCTTGTCATTTGTGAATAAGAAAACTTGACCAAATAAAATGTAATAGATTCTCATGTTAAATATTCTTTTCCGTATCCATAATTAACACCCATGAAGCAAAATGTTTGTTCAACATTATTTAAACTTTTCCAAACTCTTGTTACCAATGAGATGCTGCATTTGTTAGCAACCTAAATGTATTCCAATAGTATATTGTTCCAAAGAATTTTTACAAGATGACAAGCTCCTTGAAATCATAAAATCAAGTGGAATATTGAATTTTACTAATATTTCAGTAAAAAAGAAGCCTGACAATAAGAATTGCCATTTTGAACTACTTCACCCTGCCTGTGGACTACCCATCCAATACTCTACGCCATGTATTTTCTTTTTCTTTCTTTTTGAAGACAGAGAGCGGGGAAGAGGGGGGGGAGAGAGAGAGAAGAAAGAGAGAAACATCAATTTGTTGTTCCACTTATTTATGCATTCAGTGGTTGATTCTTGTATGTGCCCTGACTGGGGATCCAACTCACAACCTTAGCATATTGGGGACAGTGCTCCAGCTAACTGAGCTACCTGGCCAGGGTGTCCATGTAGTTTTATCAAAGGGATATTGCCTCCAAGGGAGAGAAACTTGGTTCTTGAGGAGTAAAATATCTTACATATTTATAATATATAAACAGATATACAGTATATTTGTGGTATTAAACCTTTATTGGGGATGAGGGTAATCAGGAAAAATATACCTAAAAGGGCTACTTAGGGGGACAATAATGAAAAAAAAAAAAGTAAAGAAATACTGATCTAGCTTTTAATACCCTTTTTCATCTCAATTCCACCAGCAGACCACTTCAATGACTATTGAAGACCTTCTTTCCTAGAACTGTCCTACTTATAATATAAATTAGCATGCTAACTTGTGACTACAATTTATTTTCTTTCTAGTCTTTTGTTCCCTCACTTTCTCCTTTGACTTCATCAAGATCTTTAGGCTCCTGATAGGTTTCTTTCTTAACTTTTTACTATCACCTCCCTCATGTGTTGCTTTTTTTTTTTTTTTTGTCAAACTCAGACCATATTGCCATTCTCAGTATCTTAAAATCCTTACCCCTTCGCCTTTCCACCATGAGTACTCTATAAATTCCTAATCTTGGATGAATCTAGCCATTTATTCTATATCCAGGCTACTGAACATTGCTAGAGAAAAACCATGTAATAGTGTGGAATAGGCCACTTCTTAGACTTCCTTTCCCCACACTCCCAGAGTAGTTATTCTAAGACTTCACATTAAGCTCCCATGCCACCCTTAACTTTGCCTCCTCCTTATAGAAAATTGAGGTAACAGATATAAGCTTTCTAATTCCTAAATCTGTAAATTTAACAATATTTGTACCTACTTTCATACTATTTCCTTCAAGTGCAAATAAGAGGTAGCATTTTCCTGTTCAGGGCTAGCTCTTCTACCTGTTTTTAGCCCCACCCTCCACCCCCACTTCCAGTATCTTACTCAAGTTTATTTTTTGTGTTTCTTGTGTTATCAGCCAACCTCTCCCTCTCTGAATTTCTTCCCTTTATAAACAAGCTGTCTGCATCTCTTCTCACTTATTGTCAAGTCACCAAATTTTCTAGTATAGAGTCTAGCATATAGTTGCTTAGTAAATGTTTGTTGCCCAAAAGAGGAAGCATAGAATATATTTGAATAAATTTAATTTGTGGATACATTTATTTTTTTAAGTCATTTTTTATTTTTTAATTACAGTTGATATACAATATTATGTTAGTTTCAGGTGTACACCCCAGATTAGATATTATACAACTTACTAAGTGGTCATCCCAAAAACTCTTGTACCCATCTGACACCATACCTAGTCATGAGAATATTATTCACTATATTCCCTATACTTTACACCTCCATGACTATTCTGTAACTACTTATTTGTACTTCTAAATCCCTTCACCTTTCTCACTCATCCCCCCGACCCTCCCCCATCAGGCAACCGTCAAAATGTTGTCTCTATCCATGAGTCTGTTTCTGTTCTACTTGTTTATTTCTATTTTTAGATTCAATTGTTGATAGATCTGTATTTATTGCCATTTTATTGTTCATATATTTTATTTTTTTCTTCTTCTTCTTAAAGAAGACCCTTTAACATTTCATGTAATGCTAGTTTGGTGGTGATGAGCTCCTTTAACTTTTTCTTGTCTGGGAAGCTCTTTATCTGACCTTCGATTCTAAAGGACAGCTTTGCTGAGTAGAGTAATCATAGTTGTAGGTTCCTGCTTTTTATCACTTTGAATATTTCTTGCCACTCCCTTCTGGCCTGCAAAGTTTTTGTTGAGAAATCACCTGACAGTCTTATGGGAGCTCCCTGTGGGTAACTAACTGCTTTTCTTTCGCTGCTTTTAAGATTCTCTCTTTGTCTTTAACCTTTGCCATTTTAATTATGATGTGTCTTGCTGTGGGCCTCTTTGGGTTCATCTCGTTTGGGACTCTGCACTTCCTAGACTTGTCTCTTTCACCAGATAAGGGGAGTTTTCTGTCATTTTTTCACATAGGTTTTCAATTTCTTGCGCTCTCTCTTCTCCTTCTGGCATCCCCATGATTCAAATGTTGGTATGCTTGAAGTTGTTTCAGAGGCTCCTTACACTATCTTCATATTTTCGGGAGGGTTTTCTTTTTGCTGTTCCGATTGGGTGATTTTTGCTTCCTTGTATTCCAAATTACTGATTTGATTCTTGGCATCCTCTACTCTACTGTTGATTCCCTGTAAATTATTCTTCATTTTAGTTAGTGTATTCTTCATTTCTGACTGATTGTTTTTAATGGTTCCTATGTCTTTTTTCATGCTGTGAATTCTCACTAAGTTTCTTGAGCATCCTTTTAACCATTGTTTTGAACTCTGTATCTGGTAGTTTGCTTGTGTCCATTTTATTTAGTTCTTTTTCTGGAGATTTCTCCTGGTCTTTGATTTGGGACATGTTTCTTTGTCTCTGATTTTATCTACTTCCTTGCGTTTGTTTCTGTGTATTAGGTAGAGCTGCTATGTCTCCCAGACTTGGTAGAGTGGCCTTGTATAGTAGGTGTCCTATAGGACCCAGTGGCCCAGCCTCCCCAGTCACCTGAGCTGGGCAGTCCAGGTGTGCCTCTGTGTGGTCTGTGTCAATTTGTGTAAACATTTACATTCTAAGCAAAGATAGCTAAGTAGCCTAGTAACAGCAATTTAGATGAAAGTAGAAGGCTTTCCCTCAAGTTTTTAATCCAACCATTATCCCTTCAGTTGGTATTAATTGATTAAGACTTCAATTCTATCCATTTTCCAAAGGCTTTCATAGTCCCTTTAGCTATATCCATTATCTGTCATCATTAATAATTTAATATTTACTTCTGCTTCTAGTATGGCATACTAGGCAATTAGCCCAATACTCCCATTATGAAAAATTAGAATAAATAGACAAAACATAAAATGTATCTGCCTGTGGACATTGGAGAGCCAGTAAGATAGAAAAATTAGCAGGCAAAGACCTGAAGAAGTGGAGTCCCAGGAAAGTAAACTTGATATTAGGTGTGCTTATTCCTCTGGAGATTTATGCTAATTAAGGGTGGTAAAGCTGAGAGGCCAAGAATCTGAGCCATACTTGATAATCTAGAAGGACCAAAGCCATAGAAATTGGTGTCTAGTGATCACTAAAGCAGGTGAAACACTTCTGCTTTGGTTTGGAGCCTCTAAAGGCTACTGTTGTAGAACAAGGATAAACCTGTTGTGGGTTCTCTCAGAGACTGTAGCTCATTTTTAATCATCTCAATCCCATAATTAAATTGAGGTAGTCCTAGAATTCTGGTAGTCCCAGAGTGCTAGCACTCAGAAGTTTAAGGCAAAAGCAAACATAAATCATCCCTGAGCGGAGAAGTAAAAAAATTAAAAAATAAAAGATGTAAAGATTGGATAGAAAGAAAATTGATGTTATTAGTAGACTTGTACATTTTAAAAATAAAAAAAATGTAGAGATAATTGGTTAGAATCCCTAAGTGAGTTTCATAAGGTAGTTACTGGATACAAGATCAATATACATAAGTCAATTGCTTATCTATATGCCAGCAACAGTTAGAAAAATGAAACTTTATAAAAGATGCGACCTACAGTGACTTTGTTGTTGTTGTTGTTGTTAATCCTCACCAGAGCATATTTTTTTCATTGATTTTTAGATAGAGTGTTGGGGGGTGGGGGAGGGAGTGAAGCATCAATGTGAAAGAGACATGTAGATTGGTTGCCTCCCACATGCGCCCCAACCAGGGCCAGGGATCGAACCTGGAACACAGCTACATGCCCTGGACCAGGAATCAAACCCATGACTCTTCAGTGTGCCGGCCAACACTCTAACCAGTGAGCATTCCAGCCCCAGGGCTAAAATAACTTAAAAATAAAAATACGTAGAAATAAATTGTGCAAAAGATGCATAAGACCTCTGTGCAAAAATAACATAAAATTAAAGAAGGCTTAATTAATGGAATGATAAAGCCATGTTCATGGACTAGATAAGTATTGCAGAAATGTGAGTTCTATTCAAACTTATCTATTTCATTCAGGGTAATCCTAGTCAAAATCCCAACCAATTTGGGGGGTGGGTGAATAAGGTGCTTCTAAAATTTATATGGAAATGTAAAGACTAAGAAAAACCACGAAACTCTTGAAGAAAAACTAAGTAAGTGGGTTTGCTCTATCAGATATGGAAGGCGATCTAGCTTTAGTTATAACATTGCAGTTATTAAGGTAGTGGCACAAGGATAGACAAACAGTACAAAGGAATAGGAGAGAGAATGTAGAAACCAGCATAAATGAACTGCTGATTTTAAAAAGATGCCACTGCAAAGAAACGAGAGTCTTTTGATAAATGGGGCAAGGATAATTGAATATCCATATTAAAAATGAACCAACCCCATCCTACACTGTAAACAACATTAATTCCAGATGGATTGTAGATCTAAATATGAAAGGTAGCGCAGTAAAGCTCCTGGAAGGTAATATAGGAGAATATCCCAATTACTGTGGAATAGGAAATGACTTCTTGCTTAGAATGAAAAGTGCTAACCATAAAGATAAGAATGATAAATTAGACTACATTAAAATTAAGAACTTCTGGTCCTAGCCAGTTTGGCTCAGTGGTTAGAGCATCAGCGTGAGGACTGAAGGGTTCCGGGTTCGATTCTGGCCAAGGCCACGTACCTCAGTTGCAAACTCGATCCCCGGCGGGGCACATGCGGAAGGCAACCAATCAATGTGCCTCTCTCACATCAATCTCTTTCTCTCTCTCTCTCTCTCTCTCCCCCTCTCCCTCCCTCCCTCCCCCCCTCTGTCCCCCCCCCCTCTCCCCCCCTTCCACTCTCTGAAAAGCAATGGAAAAAATATCCTCAGGTGAGGATAAAAAAAAAAAAAAAATTCTGTTTATTAAAGAACACTATAAAGAGAGTGAACAGACTGGGAGGAGATGTTTTCAATACATATATCAAACAAAGGATTTATATCCAAAATATATAAACGAATCCTACAAATCATTAAGAAAAAAACAACCCAATAGAAAAAAAAGAGGTTTGAACAGGCATGTCTAAAAGAAGATTCATAAATGGCAGATAATGATAATGAAAAGCCTCAACCTCATGAGTGATCCAGAAAATTCTATATATCTCTTAAGAGAAGTGAAAACATGTGTGCACACAAAAACTTGTACATGAATGTTACTCATAGTAGTCAAAAAGTAGAAACAACCCATATGCCTATCAGTTGATGAATGGATAAATGAAATGTGGTATATCCAGTCAATTGCATATTATTTGGCAATAAAAAGAAATGAAGTAGTACTGACACATGCCACAAATGGATGAACCTTGAAAAAAGCCAGATGCAAAAAAGGCTAAAAGTTGAATAATTCCATTTTTATGAAATGTCTGGAGTATGCAAATCTATAGAGTCAGAGAGTAGATTAGCAGTTGCCTAGAACTGAGAGTCTGGGGGAGATAGGAAGTGACTATTAAAGAGCATGGGGTTTCTTTGGGGGGTGATGAAAATGTTCTGGAACTGACTATAGCAATGGCTGTGTAACTCTGTGAATATACTAAAAACATTGAATATTATACTTTAAATGGGTGGATTGTATGGTATATGGTACATATTAGTAAACCTGTTTTTAAAAAATGAGGTAGTACTTCAGCACACACACAGCAGAATTGCTGTTTTTAAAAACTGGTAATACCAGCATTGGCAAGAATGTAGAGTGATGGAAACTCTCGTGCTCTGCTCATGGGAGTATAATTGGTACAGTGATTTTGGAAACCTGTTTGATATCACTTCTTAAATTTGAACACATGCATAACCTATGACATAGGATTTCTACTCCTAAGTATATCCCCGACAGAAGAGATAAGTCCAGAAGTGTCCTTGGAAGCGTTATTCATAATAATAGCCCAAACCTAGAAACAACTCAGAAGACTTTCGATAGTATAGTGGATAAATAAATTATGATGTAATCATACAGTGGACTGTAACATTGCAAGATAAATGAATAGACTACAGCTCTACCCTAGAGATGACACTGAGTGAAAGTTATATACACACTATCTGACTCCATCTTTATAAGATTCAAAAAACAGGTAAAACTAAACTGTAGAGTTCAGGGGGATATATGCTTAAGTAGGGAAGCTATAAAGAAAGCCAGAAAATAATTACCATAAAAATGAAGATATTTATTACTTTGGGGGAAGGAGGGGTTAGTAATTGGGAAGGGGCAGGAGGGGAGCTTCTGGGTTGTTGGCAGTGTTCTGTTTTTCTTAGCTGGTGGTGATTAGCATGTTCATTATGTGATGATTCACTGCAATGTACATTTTTAGTTTGTGTGCTTTTCTCTGTGTTTTGTAATAAAAATGTTTAAGAAATAAATATTTAACACAACACATATCAGCATATATCTTTATATATACGTATGCCTGTGGGTTGAATCTAACAACAGTATTCAAATGCTTATTTTGTGAAGATACTATGCTAAGGACTAATAATTTAATTTCTCCTTTATTTCATAGGAGTATGTTTATCCAGAAGCCAGAGACAGACAATACTTATTATTTTTCCATAAAGGAGCCAAAAAGTCACGTTTTGACCTAGAGAAATACAATCAACTCAAGGATGCAATTGCTCAGGTAAGTTTTTCGAAAATAAAATTGAATAAATCCCAGCCCCATCTGGCATGGCATTATTACTATTATCCATAACCACAGTACTTCAATGGGTAAACTCTAGAATAACCCAACCCTCTTCTTCCTATATAAATTATTCCTCAGTTGATATGACTATTTTAGCATGGACACCTCTCTGGAAAGTTTTATAACACAAGCAGGTGAAAAGATGGTGGGTCCTAGCTACCCTGTTAACACTAGCATACTGAAATTTTTAGACCTATTATTTTTTCATTTTGTTTCTTTAGAGTTGTCTACTTGTACTTTTCTCTCTTAAAAATCTTTCTACAATAATTGACCCAGAGAGAGAGACTACTAGGAATCTTTGCCAGGAGCAGATGAGAGATTATTGACCTACCTACCAGATGCTTTTTTAAAAGATTGATACATTTAATTTTTTATAATCATTACCTCTTTCAGATTTCTGAGTGTGCCTTCCTCACTCTGGGATATTAGATTTTGGTGAATGAATCCTCATCTTATTTTCCGTAGTGTTTTATGACATCAGAGATTTTTCAAAAATCTCCAGAAGCTCTTCCATCCTCTTAAATGCTTAGTTCCTCTTCTCTGGACATTCTTTGCCTTCTCTGTCCCATATTGGTGATGGGGCTGTGCTTTGAATAAGCTTAATCCATCTTCCTGCGTTGTCTTAAGTGGACTCATGTCTTCTGTTGCTCAGTGTGGTGGTTCTCAGCTGGAGGGAATGCAACAGAATCATCCCAGATGCTTCAGCCCCACCCTGAGCCTACTAATGCAGCTCCTCAGGGGCAAGGGTCAAGCATGCGTGAGTTTTGAAAGTGCTGTACTGACTACACATCGTCATTTTAAAAATCAGTAGCTATTGAGGATGCCATCAACAAATCAACAAACAAGTGCTGGCAACGCTGTGCAGAAAGGGGAACCCTAGTACACTGCTGGTGGGAATGCAGACTGGTGCAGCCACTATGGAAAACAGTATGGAGATTCCTCAAAAAATTAAAAATGGAACTGCCATTTGACCCAATGATCCCACTTCTAGGAATATTTCCTAAGAAATCCAAAACACCAATCAGAACTTATGCACCTCTATGTTCATCGCAGCACAATTTACAATAGCTAAGATCTGGAAACAGCCCAAGTGCCCATCAGTAGATGAGTGGATAAAAAAGCTCTGGGACATTTACACCATGGAATACTATGCAGCTGTAAAGAAGAAGGATCTCATACCCTTTGGGACAGTATGGATGGACCTGGAGAGTATTATGCTAAGTGAAATAAGCCAGGCAGAGAAAGTCAAGTATCACATGATCTCACTTATATGTGGAATATAATGAACAAAATAAACTGATGAACAAAATAGATCCAGAGACAGAAGCCTGGAACAGACTGAGGAATCTCAGAGGGAAGGCGAGGGTGGGAGAGTGGGTGGGGAGAGATTAACCAAAGAACTTCTGTGCATAAATGCATAACCCATGGACACAGACAATAGTGTGGGGAATGTCAGGTGGGATGGGGTGGATGCGGGGTGGAAGGCATCAATGGGAAGGGAAAAAAGGGGACATCAGTAATACTTTGAACAATAAGGATATTAAAAAATAAAATCAGTAGCTTTTGAAAAAATATGAACAACTATTGGATCAACAAAAGTCTTGAGCTCCAGGCAAAGGTTTATGAAAGGGTTTCTCTCTGGGAAAACACCAGGGTGCATCGGATGCTCCCCTTATTCTTGAGCCCCTGAGTCCTGCTCTGTTGATAGCACAGTCCTTCTGGAGGCTCTGTTGACAGCTGAAACTGCCAAACTTTGGTTTTGGTCCCCCTTTGTTGTCTGGTGCCTTTAAAGCCCTTTGCCTCTTTGGCACTCTTATTTTGAGAGTAATTGAGATGATTTCTTTGACACATAATGATGAAGGAAAGACAGTTTCCTTTTCTTAGGAGACACTAATATCATTGAAACCTTCACTAGCAAGTTTTTCTCACCTTTTGTTTCTATTTTAGGCAGAAATGGACCTTAAGAGACTGAGAGACCCATTACAAGTACATCTGCCCCTCCGACAAATTGGTGAAAAAGACTGATCTGCAAAGAGCCTCTGAATCCCGGCAGAAAGAACACTTGTTTATAACTATTGCCTTTTTAATTAACACATTGCAGGTGGAAGCTGGGAGCCATGTTGGGGTGGAGGATTTTTACCTTTAATTAAAACAATAACAAAAACAATGAGGATCTTAGGGCAGAAAGGAATGTTAAAATCTGAAGATCAGGCTTTGTGAAATATAAGCTCAAAGGGCTTAGTGAATATTGTCTTAATCAAGCATCTCAGTTCCTGGATGAAATGATACATTATATAGCTGAGAGATTCATAAAGAGTAAATGATGCTGGGGTGTTAGTTTCTTGCATCTTCATTGCAGGTCAGCAAAACAACACACCAGCAACCACTCAGCTCTGTTCTGTTTTTTTAATTTAACTTTTCTTATTTTTGAAATAGGAGTCAATAAATACACCAGAAAAGCGAATCCTCAAGATATGTGGGTGACAAACAGAGTCTGAGCCCATGTCATTAGCATTTACTTTAAACTGGACCCAGCCTCTCCAGAGTAAACCAGGAATCTGTGCCCCTGTTCCAACCACCCACACCTGCTGGTTATATTAACTTTATCCATATGATCATTGGAACCAATTTATGACTGGTGATTGACACTTTGGATTATACCTTCTTAAATGTATATTCCGGGGCTCTGGATCAGTATGTAGAAATCATTGGCAACACTGCATGAGGTTTTTTTGTTTTGTTTTTTACTAATTAATCTTTGAGAGGAGGCGGAATTTCCCTCCTTTAGCTATCCCATTGATAATCCCCTCTCCCTCCACAACTCAAATTGGAGGGGGAGTGTTCAGCTGTATTACCAAATTAGAAAGATTTAAGGTTTACAGAGTGGCTAAAAATCATGGCTTTCTAGCCATTTCGGAACCGGAATAATTCCATTGCTGTTAATCTGCTGTGTGACGGCATTCGAGGCCACCCAGGTGCCGCTGTCTCATCTGGAGGCTCTGTTAGTCTCGAAGGACACACACACTTGCACACTGCTTGTGAGCCCTCCCACTCCACCACTTCAGTGGCTGTAAATCAAGTGTGTGGATCTCAAAGGGTGCAATTTATCTTTATACGGGCATACATTTCTATGGCTTCTTTCAACCTACCTTCTTCACCCAGTTTTTTCTTAAATTGAGAGAAAGAAGCATTAATCTTATACTCTATCAGAATATTTTCTACCATATTTCCAGATGACATGTGCACTCGAAAATCAAAGAAATCTGTCCAATATTCTGTTTTTAATTACTGTGGGGGCAGGAGGGATGGGGATTGCCACACAGCTGATTGGCTTCTTTCTTTCACATGATTCATCCCTCTTCATTGTGGCAACGGATTTTTCTCTTTTTCTTTCTCCTTTGGGATCATTGTGTATGAAAAGAAAAATTTTAAATGACAAACCCAGACTCCAGGTGCCTTGCAGAGGTTGAAGGCCAGCCAGGATTGCTGCTGCTGCTGCTCCTGCCAACACCCCTTCCACTGGCATGATGGAATGAAAGGATGCATGTCTCCTCTTCCCAGCCCCTCCCCCACTTCCTTCCCCTGCCCGCCCCCCAGTCAGCAACCTCTTCCTTCATTTATTTTTGTTAAGTTGTGTGAATTATTTTTAAACCATTTATCCTGTTTGTGCACAGGGTTTTTAAGAAGAAACAGCACAGTGCAATGAGCAAATCCTTTCAGGATGTGTGGGAGGCAAGGGAAGGAGAATGGACGTGGAAAAAAGTCCTTTAAATAAATAGCAAAATATTGAACATGTGTAAAATCCTGTATCATTTATGAAATATGTATAAAAAGCAATGTAACTTCTGGAACAATAAATACTTATTCAATTTTTGAACTATAGCATCTCATTCTTTAAAGCAAAACAGAAAACTTATTTTCCTGTGATCTAAGTGTGAAGCTTTTAACTTCTAAAATTAATTTTCATAAAAATACCATGTTGAAATCAAGATTTGTTCCTAGAACCTATATCTTAAAAACAGGCATTTCATGAACTTTTTCTGAGCTAAGATGGTCAGTAACTTCCTACCTTTCCAGAGCCACCCAAGGTTAAGGGACCTGTACATTCATAATAAAGCCAATGGCCGCACTAAGACTAATATCATCATCTCCTGATTAACAGGAGAAATCTCCTTTATATCTGACCACCAGATGGCCCATGTGGTCTCCTAGACTCCAGAAAGCTGTTCAAGGATGAACCAAGATTAAATATTATTTTAAGATTTGTATCAAATTTATAATGATCACCAAAGAAGAAAATACCATATACTGCCTAGTCCATCAAAGGCATATCAAAAAGCACGTATTAAATAAAAGATAAATCATGTGATCATATCAGTGGATGCAGAAAAAGCATTTGGCAAGATACAACATTCATTTATTATTAAAACACTTAAAATGGGTATAGAAGGGAAGTACCTCAAGTTAGTAAAGGCCATATATGACAAACCCTCAGCTAATATAATGGTGAAAAACAAAGCTTTTCCTCTAAGATCAGAAACAAGACAAGGATGCCCAGTCTCGCCACTGTTCTTCAACATGGTACTGGAAGTCCTAGTCAGAGCAGTCAGGCAACAAAAAAATAAAAGGCATCCAAATTGGGGATGGAGAAGTAAAACTTACTGATGGCAGATGACATGGTTTTGTAAGACTCCACCAAAAGTCTATTAGAAACAAAGTTGAAGGATATGAAAACACACAAAAATCTATTATGTTCCTATATATTAATAATGAAATATCAGAAAAAATTTGAAGAAAATGCCATTTTCAATTGAAACAAAAAAGGTTAAATGCCTACGAATAAACTTGAAGTGAAGGATCTATACACTGAAAACTACAAGACATCGTTGGAAGATATTGAAGAAGACAAAGAAATGGAAAGATATTCCATGTTCTTGGATTGGAAGACTTAACATAGGTAAAATGACCATATTACTAAAAGCAATAAACAGATTTAATGCAATCCCCATCAAAATCCCAATGGCATTTTTCAAAGAAACAGAAAAAAAATCAAGTTTGTGTTGAACCACTAAGTAGCCAAAGCAATCCTGAGGAAAAAGAGCAAAGTTGTAGATATCACACTCCCTGACTTCAAATTATACCACAAAGCCACAATAATCAAAACGGTATGGTATTGGAAGAAAAAGAGACACAGACCAATGGAAAAGAATTAAGAGCTCAGAAATAAACCCACACATATATAGGCTACTATTTTTTTGACCAAGGAGTCAAATCATACAATGGAGAAAAGAAAGCCTTTTCAATAAATGATGGTGGAAAAATTGGAAAGCCACATACAAAAGAATGAAACTAGACTGCTATCTGACACCATACACAAAAGTTAACTCAAATGGATTAAACATTTGAATATAAGACCTAAAACAATAAAATACATAGAAGAAAACATAGACACTAAATTTATGGCCCTGGTCTCAGAGGGGTTTTTGTGAACTTGACCCCAAATGCAAGGGAAATAGCAAAACTAAATGAATGGGACTACATCAAACTAAAAAGCTCTTCCATTGCAAAGAAACCATCAACAAAACAAAACAACCAACCAATGGGAGAAGATATTTGCAAATGATACCTCTGGTAAGGAGCTAATAACCAAAATATACAAGCAACTCATACAGTTCAACAAAAAACAATCCAATTAAAAAATAGGCAAAGGACCTGAATAGACACTTGTTCAAAGAGGACATACAGATGGCCAAGAGACATGAAAAGATGCTCAATATCACTAATCATCAGAGAGATACAAATTAAAACCACAGTGAGATACCACCTCACACCTGTCAGAATAGCTACCATCCATAAGTCAACAAGTGTCACAGAGGATGTGGAGAAAAGGGAGCCCTCCTACACTGCTGGTGGGAATGTGAATTGGTGCAGCCTCTATGGAAAACAGTATGGAGGCTCTTCAAAAAATAAAGAATGGAGCTACCATATCACCCAGCAATCCCTCTCCTGGGAATCTACCCCCCAAAATTGAAAACACTTGTAAAGATATCTGTACCCCCGTGTTCATTGCAGCATTATTCACGATAGCCAAGACTTGGAGACAATGAAGTGTCCTTTGACAGATGATTGGATAAAGAAGACGTGGAACACTATTCAATGGATGGATCTTCAGAGTATCCATGCTAAGTGAAATAAGTCATATGGAAAAGGGCAAGAACCTTATGATTTGGCTCATATGGGATGTAGAACAAAGCAGCAAATGAACAAAGCAAGCTCCTAGACACAGACAAGAGTATGGTCATTACCAGAGGGAAAGGGGGGAGGGAGAATGATAAACAGGGTCAAACATACGGCGACGGAAGGAGAGTAGACTGGGTGTAAGCACACGATGCAATATGCAGGTGGCGTGCTATAGAACTATACACCTGAAATTTATGTAATGTTATTAACCAGTGTCACCCCCAATAAATGTAAAGGAAAGAAAAGGCATGTATTAAATGCCTGATTGCACTTAGTGTGGTATGAGATGTCAGAGAACCTCCTTAGCTATCTGTAGTCCTGCCTCCTGGCAGCTTACAGCAACCTGACACAGATATCCCCCAAGACGTATGTAAAGTGTAAGGAGATATAAGACTGAAAATGCTAAGCTCTTGTTTGCCTTCAGCAAATAATGTCTACATATTTCACGACACTCTGTTAGGCTTTTGTGAATTTTCAGTGGAGATCATGGAGAATGCTAAACCCATTAGTGAGTGTAGGTAATGCAGTTTTGCTAAGAGATCATAGACTTTTAGAGCCGCAAAAGTAAAAGGGTTCTCAGCATGATCCCTGTAGCAGCAGCTCCGCATCTCCTTGTTAGAAATGCAAGTTCTCTCGTCCCTACAGAATTACAAAGCGGGGAGCAATAACAAGCCCTCCTGGTGATTCTGATGCAAACCATTGATTCGGTCAAGCCATTGCTTTAAAGACACGGAAACTGAGACACAGAGAGAGCAGCTATGCACAACTCGTCATTAAATCCTATTGAACCCAGCGGAGTGACTGAAGGACTTTTAAGTATGGTGAATATGGGTGATGGAAAACATAGAGGCCGTGTCATCGGTACTGTGTGTGTTCCTTGTCAGGGTGTAGTGGTAAGCACAGAGTAGATGATTACAAGGACAAATAGGCCTAATTTTTTAATGTATCTGGAAAGATTTCACAGAAAAGTGGAACTTCCTGGGTTTTGGAACTGTTTCACCAAAACTGTTAAGGGTTGTAATTCTTTTTTTTTATCACAACCAACAACCTTTTTCGTTTGTTGCTCTCCCGTATGTCCAAACTCCTTATCTCCTAAATGCACTATTGATTATTTCCTTAGGATGAATGTATAGGTTAATCTTAACATATCCTACTGAATACAAAATGACTCACTCTATACATTTTCATTTACATATGTTTTATAAATGAATCATCCACTGGGCAATCCTTCCTCCCTGAAAGCGCCCTCAGCTCCTGTGACTCTGCTCTTGGATTTTCCTTCTTGAAACCTCTGACTACTTCTCAGTCTCTCGCAGTGTCCTTTCTCTCTGCTCACATCTTTGATGCGGGGCTTGTCCAAGTTTCCAGCTTGGACCCCATTTTCCGTGGATAATCTCGCCCACTCCCCTCCCCAGTTTCAGTTACTTTTATATGCCGGTGGCTCTCAAGTCGTTATTCCAGCTCGGCTCTATTCTGAACAGCATATTGCTTTGCCCACCTCTTAACTGATCTATTTCTAGCTCTCCCCCTGTGCCTTAAATTCTTTCAGTATCGCCAGCGTATTTTTGTTTTTAATTTCTTATAGCACATTCTTTAGAAAAATAAGAAAAATATGAAAAAGAGTTAACATCAAATACAGGAGAAGGCAGGCTAAAAGGGACCACAAGGAGTAGCCAAACCTAGACTGTGAGACATTCTATAGGACAAATGACTGGGTTTCTTCAACAAATGGAGGGGGGTGGGGAAACAGTTATAGATTAAAAAAACTTAAGAGACACTAGTGTGGTTCTTGTTTGAATCCTGACTGACTCAAACCAGCAAATGGAAGAAATTTTTGAAACAATTGGGGGAATTTAAATATGGAATGGGTATTAGATACTAGTTTTTGAGGTTGTACTAATGTCGTTACAATTATGTAAAATGCAGATGTTAGAAATGCGTACTGGTGTGTAAATGAAATAAGAATGACAAAATGTTAGTAATTGCAGCTGGGTGTTCATTATTGTTTACTTTTGTGTATATTTGAAATTTTTCATCATAAAAAGTCAAAACGAAAGGCCAGATCAGCTAAAAAGGAAAAAATAGGAATAAGAGAAAAAGTCCTACCACCCTGGGAATGCTTGTTTACAGAACCAACGGGCTATCTGGTAAAAGTCCTTGACTCAAGCAATCCATCCTGGCAGCAAATCTAGGTTTATCTCATGTACACGTCCTCTGTTTCTCTGTGACACATGTGAAGCGCTCAGATGGCTTCTCAGGGACAGGAAATTGCAAGGGGTTGTTTTTCTGTCAAGAGCACTGACACTTAGCAGCACTACCCTGCAATGAGACAGTTCTCAGCCCCAGAGTCATCCATTGCTGACATCAAATTGCAATTTAAGCTAATGGCCAAGTTGCCCGTGTTCTGTTAGCGTTAGTGATAAAAGTACCTAACTACAAGCAATGGAAATCCCTTGCTAGATCACAAACTCTGTGCTTGTGGGGACCACTTTTTAAAACCAGTGACCAGTGTGGCATCTGACCCCTAATAAGCACTAATATTTAATTGAACTGAAACCCTTAGAAGAAAGGGGCCACAGTAATTTGAATGCCATTAAGCATAGTAAAACATTGTGCGAAGATATGATAAAGACAAGTTTAAGGACTACTTCCTAAAGACAATAATATTCCTTTCCCAGTCACTAGAAACTTGGTTATTAGGAAAAGAAACATAGATGAGAGAAAGTATACAAATAATAGAAGCCCAAAGCATCTGGTCAAGGTAAAAGAGAGAAAAATTCTGGCTTCACTCAGATCCTTGTTTAAATACAGTATTTAAAACCAAACAAAAACCTTTCCCCTACCCTTCTTTGTATCATTTCCCCTTAAAATTACCTTCAGTAATAGTGTGTGCCGATTCTCAGGTATCCACCCTGTAGAATGTCAGGGAACTGGTGAGCTTCAAATCGATAATTACCAAGGTCGTGTTCAGGGCACGTTAATATACAGATCCCTATGTTTTCCCTCTTTTGTCTAAAAATGAAACTCTAGTAAACACTTTCTTTCCAGTGTTGTTAATAATGAGTAATTCCTAATTTGCAGCTGCTACCCCTATCTTAGCATGAAATTACTAAAGTAAATAATACTATTTTATTTTATTTATTTATTTAAATATATCTTTATTGATTTGAGAGGAGAGGAGAGGCAGAGACAGAGATAGAGACATCAATGATGAGAGTCACTGATCGGCTAGCCTGCAACCCGGGCATGTGCCCTGACCTGGAATCGAACTCTGATCGCCTGGATCCTAGGTCAATGCTCAACCACTGAGCCAAGCCTGGCCGGGCAATACTAAACTATTTTAAATTGGGGGAAGAAAGGTACTTTGAATACATAAGGTATTTATTGTTGCTTGAATTGATAAAAACACTAATTAAACCATTTGTTGTTTTTTTAAGTTTTAAAATATATTTTTATTGATATTTAGAGGAGAAGAGAGAGAGAGAAACATCAAAGTGAGAGAGAAACATTGATCAGCTGCCCCCTGCACGCCCCCTGCTGGGGATCCGGCCTGCAACCCGGGCATGTGCCCTGCCTGGGGGTTGAACCGGCAGCCTTTCGGTGCTTGGGACAACACCCAACCAACTGAGCCACACCAGCCAGGGCTCTGTAGGAAGTTTTGAGACCAAAGGCCATAATTAAAGACTTAGAGCTTGCTTCTAGAGAATAGCATCCCCATTCCACGCCTGTCCTTACTACTTTTCTGTGTGCTCTTGTAAACTCCTTGACAGCTGAACAAGACGCTTCCTAGCGACCGATTCCAACCATTTGGCTTCATCCCGTCTCCTTTAGTCTTGGAACGTCTCAGTCTGCAGCGCCGTGAAATAAGGTTGGGACGTGAGGGGCTGGCCCTCCTTTGGAGTTCCCTTCTGGGTAAGATCCTGCAGCCTCATTGCAGGGAATTCCTGAGTGAAAACAATGGGAGGATGAGGGGTTGTGAGTATTTTTTCCCTAAAGAAAAATATCAATAAAACAACCCTGTTGACAGTGAAAAGCAGTTTCTATCTGGGGTCAAGGCCAGAGCAATGGACACCTTATCCACTCGCCCTTTTCCTCCGATAAAGCCCCAACCAATGCTGAAGAGTCTGCCTAGAGCCTCCGGGCGCGCTGAGGAAGAAGGGACAAAGGAAAACTGCAGTTCAGAGGCCTTTGCAGCGGGTCTGCGGCGGCCGGGCCGGGGCCGGGCCGGGCCGGGAGGATGCCTCGGTTCCCGCTCCTCACCTGCCTCCTCCTCGCAGCCGCCCCTGCGGCGCCGGCCGGTGAGTCCTCCAGTGCTTGGCATCCTGCGCTCTGTCCTCGGGGACTGCTGTTCCGTCAGATTATTAAGAGCCAGATTCCAGTATCCTCAATACTGGGTCTAGTCACTGATAACCTATGGAGATTCCTTTTCAGAGACTTTCTGTTCCGTGCTCCGCTTAGCCTCCTGCCTGGGCAGCCAGTTTCCCAGCCCTGCGCCAGCTAAGCAGGGCCTGGGGGTGCCAGAGGAACTCCAACCTCTTTATGTTCGGGCCACTTTTATAGTTACAACTTTCAGGGCAAAACAGTGATTTTTAGGGTTGGGGACAGAGTTTTGTCTTTAATGATTTCAAGGGACTGACGGAAAGCTCTAGCCCCATGAAAGGCAGAGGTCTGGTAAATGAAACTTCTTAGTCTTGGCGTCGGAAAACAGGACTTGGTGCACAGACCCAGCGAATCTTAAACTGCCTCCCTCCTCAGGCTCGGCTCAAACCTGGCCACAAGGCAGTTTCGGTGCCACTTACTAGCACGTCTCTCTCCGTCTTCCAACGGAATTTAAGTTCTAACTGGAAGAGAGGCTGAGAGGAGGCTGAGATGGGGAGAACGTTCCTTCTTGGCACTTTTGAGTAGCTCAGTATTTCATTGACCCTGATCTGTACCCTCAGAGTAACTCGGGCCATGCTCTGAGCACCTTTAAGGATACACATTGAAAACAGGCTTGAGACCCCGAGGACATGAAAACCAAATGTAATGCGGTATCCTGGATGAAACCCTGGAACAGAGAACGACAAAGGCGAAAATGAAGAAAATCTAAGTAGACTGTGTACTCGAGTTAATAATCATGTGTCAACACTGGTTCATTAAGAGTGGCAGGGGCGCCATGTATGAGGTCATAACCGGAATCAGGCGTGGGGTGCGCGGCAACTCTGTGTACTGTCGGATTCATCGCTCTCTGAGTCTAACGGCTTTAATGGCCTATTTTAAAAAGACAGGCTTGAGCTAAGTTTAATCGCCAGGTACCTACTGCCAATAACTAACCAGGAGCCTCTTAAGGAAAAGTTACCCCCCCCTCCCCTTCCCATCGTCTTTCCTTCCTTCCCCTCCCACAGTGCGTGCGCCTGAACCTTCCCACGTACCCAGGCCTCCTTCCCAGACCCCCAGCCCTTCTAGGAGCTCCCCTCAAGCCAGAAGACAGATTAAAGGAGTACTGGGGGGTGCTTGCCCTGGGACGAGAGGGGAGGGGAGACAAAAGAAGTGGGGGAGGAGGAGAGGAGGCAGGAGGGAAGGCGAGGGGAGAGCAGGGAGGGGGAGGCGGCTCCAGGATGAGCCTGCTGAAGGGGCAGCCTCCGGGTGAGCAGGATGTTGGGGGTTGGAGACACTGGTTCTGCAAACCCTGGAACAAAAGGGCGGGCTCAGCCACCTCGAGGTGCCCGGCCTGGGGGTGCACAGACGTCCCTGTGTCCCCAGTGTGGGGACCCCAGAGAGGTGGCCTGCAGGGCGGCTGGCAGGCTGGGGCCCTCCTGACTGGACCTTCGAAAGGAAACCACAGGGCTGTTCTTTTGGAAGCCCTCCCATTTGAGGAGTATGTGTGTCAGCAATTTGGGGTGCCATATGCATAATACCAAATTCCGGCTCCTTGCTGAGAGACTGAAAACAGGGATGAACAGATTACTGAATTAAAGGATTGAATTATTGCCTTAAAGGGGAGTGGAGATGAATGGGTATATTTAATGTTAGAAATAGTGGGTGACTTTTTAAAAAATCTTTATTTTACAGGAGATAGTGGGAAAAAGTTTCCTATTTGTGCCATATCTCCCCCACAACAGGAGAGGAAGTGAACTTTTTACAAACAGCACAAGAAATGACAGTTAAATTTAAGGAAAAACTTTATAATTCATGAAATAGTTATTGAGAGAAGTTTAGGAATTTCTGTAAAAGCCATTAAAAGTTGAGTATCTAACCATTTCTTATAAAAGTAGAGCCAAGGAAATGAACCAAATATTTTTATGAATTTATGATCACCTGTGAAATTTCCCTGAAAAGCCGCAGCTAGGAGAGCAGATGAGGGAATTTTTCCCTTTTGAGGAGGGAGAGAGTCTGTATGAGGACACTTTCCCCTCAAGGCACATCAAACTATGATCTGCGGCACAGCTGGGATATTTTAAAGGAGAGGGTTGCTCCTGCCACGTGCTACTCAGCAAGTGTGTTGTTTTCAAAAAGTGGAATATCCTGCTTATTTCCTATCCCAGCTGTCATGCTCACTGGGGCCACTAGCGCTAGGCCACATACCCCTCTACGTGCAGGTCAAGTTTAGAGGGTAAACTTGAGTTTGAAATGTAGACCAGGAAAATCCAAAATCATTTACATTTAATTATTGTGCATTATTTGCTAAAACAGAAATTTCTCCCCCAAAACATATCCACCTTCACGTGAATTCCCTGCCAACAATATCAGTTAAGTCAGCCTGGTGTGCTTTAAGGACAGTCCTCTCCGGCTAGTGCTCCTTTCCAGAATTTCTTGGTTTTAGATTCTTCATACAGACAATTTGCCCACATTAATTCAATGTTTCCCTGAAATTGAGGGAAGTGGTGAGAATACTGGGGATATTGATGTCTTTGGTCATTAAAATGTTTTTCATGAGATATATGTTCATGCATGCTTGAAAATTCTACTCTATTCTACAGAGTGATGCCACAGCTAATTGTGAATGTACAAAGTTCATGATATTTTCAATAAGCTGATGGAATATATTCACTTTGAGACTATCTTTGGTAACTACTTGCCAGTATTCTGTATAGTTCAGAGCAGCTGGCATGTGCAAGAGGCCTTTTCCTTTTCAGTGGAATGAGTTTTGGACTTTCATTACGAAGTCAAACTTCCCACTAGAGCAAAATTTCATCTATAATCTTGCTACAATTGACCATCCAAATACTTTTTGAAAATTTCCAAGGGTGAGAGCTTACCACACTGACTCCTCTCCATTTCTGGGTAGCTGAATGAAATGTGCTTCCCCATAATGATTTGTTCTTATTTTTGTAACAGAATACCTAATTCCTCTGCCACCAGCCCCGTCCAGATGTCTGAAAAGTGATATGCATCTTCTTCCATCTCCTTTTCTCTAAACCACAGTTCTCAGCTTCTTCCCCAGTAAATAATTTTAGGCTTCCTTCTAAGTCTGGTCACCTTCCTCTGGATACCAAATTTGTCCATTGCTTTTGTAAAGTATAGCCTCCAGGTGTGAACACAATGCTCGAAATAGTGTCTGACCAGAGCAGAGTTCAGTGAGCCTGTAACCTAACCTCCCTGGTGTGAACGACTCCTATCCATTCATTGATTACCAAGGGTAAAAAGTTTAGCCCAATGCTAACGCTAAACCTGGGATGGATTTGAAATATTTTTGTAAAAGGCATTTATGAAATATGTTTAAGTCAACTTGAGGAATCTTAAACAGCTACTCTCGGGGACTTTAAGTTATTTCTTTCTGAACCCCCGAAAGCTAAAATGCAAGACCAAGAAGGTGGACTCAGGCCGTTGTCTCCACGATCTGAAATATCACAAGGTGCCTCTGCGGTGTCCTTTTCATTCCCAGCCCTAGATCCTTGTTCCGCTTACATCAGTCTGAATGAGCCCTGGAGGAACACTGACCACCAGCTGGATGAGTCTCAAGGTCTACCTCTGTGTGACAACCACGTGGATGGGGAGTGGTACCGCTTCACAGGCCTGGCGGGGGATGCCATGCCCACCTTTTGCATACCAGAAAACCACTGTGGAACCCACGCCCCTGTCTGGCTCAACGGCAGCCACCCTCTGGAAGACGATGGCATCGTGGAACGCCAGGCCTGTGCCAGCTTCAGTGGTAACTGCTGCCTCTGGAACACCACGGTGGAGGTCAAGGCCTGCCCTGGAGGCTACTATGTGTATCGTCTGACCAAGCCCAGCGTCTGCTTTCATGTGTACTGTGGCCGTGAGTATCTTCCCCGGGCCCTTTATCCTGCCGCACGAGGCATCAAAGGGAAAAGCGCCATATGAGATTCAGTTGCGGGAGTATCTCAGTCTGTATAACGCAGATGTGGGGCCACATGTACCTCCAGACTGTGATTTCTGAGATCTCTTCTTAAATTTCTGAAAAATTCCTGGAGAATAGAAAGGGAAAGGAGCTATGACTTTGATCATTTCTGCTTTATTGCATCTCATTCCAATTGAACAGAACATTAGCAAATATCTAAGTGGTGGATTTCCAGCCTGCCTGAGCTTGGAGGACCCCTTTTAAGATGTATGTTAGACAGCCGTGTGATAGCGTTGTGCTCAGTACCCATCGATTTTTTAAATGATATGGGAAGAAGCTACTTTAGGTCAGTAATACTTTAAAATAAAGTTTTGTTTTATCAATCCCATCAAAACTATATACATTTAAAAAAATAGAGTCTATGGCCAACCCAGGGCCTGTGGATCTGAAGTTGGGAATCATTGATCTAAATGACAAAAGATGCCCCTGTGTAGTAGGCCTGCCACTGGGTTTCTGTAATCCCTGAACAATGAGATTTCTCTGGATGTTGGCTAGAAGCTAGCACCCCGGGACTGGACTCAGGAATGAGAATGCCCTCCGGTCCCAGCCTCTCAGGAAAGGCCATCTTTCCCTTCCCTAGACTTTTATGACATCTGCGAAGAGGACTGCCGGGGCAGCTGCCTGCGCGCCGGCGAGTGCACGTGCGCCCCAGGAACCGCGCTGGGCCCCGACCGGCAGACCTGCTTTGGTAAGAGACTGAGCTTCGAAGCCCGGCCGGCGCGGCTCAGCGGTTGAGCGTCGACCTGGGATCCAGGCGATCGGGGTTCAATTCCCGGTCAGGGCACATGCCCGGGTTGTGGGCTCGATCAGTGACTCTCTCATCATTGATGTTTCTGTCTCTCCCTCTCCTTTTCTCTCTCTGAAATCAATAAAGATATATTAAAAAAAAAAAATCTTTAAGGAAAAAAAAAAAGAAACTGAGCTTCGAGTAGAAACAGGCTGTTAAGGTCAAAGGGACACATCAGAAACCCTTCCTGACTCAGAGCCCCACCGGGTTCCAGGCTGTTTCTGAACACCTGGAACGGGGTTTCCCCTTTTAGTTCATAGCCAAAGCTTCAGGCCAAATTTATGTCACGTTTAGGTCTAGTCCAGAGCTGTGCTGGGCGGTTCAGGAGTCAGAGCCACACGTGGTTACGGAGCTCTTGAAATGTGACTAGTGTGACTGAAAAAAATGAATTTTAATTTTACTAGATTTTAATTAATTAAAAACTGATACTTGATTCAGTCATTGAACAACTAAAAATATTTGAGATAACTTGAGTAGCCAACTGTAAATTTTATGACTCTATACGGATCAAGTCTTTCTCATGAAAATTCAGCGTCCAAATTGAGACAGGCTATAAGTATAAAATACAACTGGATTTTGAAGACTAGTTTTAAAAAATATAAAACATCTTAATAATTTTAATGTTAATTATATATTGAAGTGAAATATTATGGACATATTGGATTAAATGAAATATATTATTAAAATTAATTTTACCAATTTCTTTGAAGACATTTTTTAATATAACTACTAGAAAAATTTTAATTCCTTATGTGGCTTGCTTTGAATTTCTATTGGATAGCGTTGGTCTAGAGTTACCTAAGGACATACTCGTACAACTTCATTAATATACTTTTGGTTTCTCTGAGTAGCAAGAAAGGGGAGTCAGATTACTTGTGGGAAATCCAGGGTTGTTTAATTGTATACATGTTTTGTTGTCTATAACTGGAAGAAAACAGAGTTGAAAAACCCAAGATCGAAGACCTCTCTTTTCCCTTTAATGTTATGAATCTTTTTGTATTCAGACTCAAATGGGTTTGAAAGGAATCTAGTGAGAAAGGGGGGGCCTGCCCCACACTTCTCATGGAGAACAGCAACAGGTTAGAATGGGATAGGGGGTTAGAGTGAAAGGGATATAAACAGCTTCTTATTTTAGAAAAGCTCTTGTTCTTCAGCCTCCTGAATGAACCCCATTGGCCATCCTGTGGAGCATGTTTAGGCCCTGCCACAACAGTTGTTAGGGCTCTTACACGGTCCATTTTGACTATATGATTTAATAGTAAAAAGTTCGGGGTACAGGAGACAGTGCTTCCTGTAGTCTCCCCTCACCCCTCACACAACACACACGTAGACACACATCTGTTGGAAAATATTTGGCTTTATTTTAAGACAGGACTTGTTCATTCATTTCTCTTATTTATATTTTTAAGTATAATTGACATACAATATTATATTAGTTTCACATGTACAAAATAGTGATTCGACATTTATATACCTTACAATGTGATCACCACAGTAAGTCTAATTCATTCATTTATTTGCCTTTATTTTAATAACTTTTGAATAGATAATATGTTTAAACACTTCCTAAATTAAACAGCATGAAAGGTATACAGTGAAATGCCTAGCTCTCCCCGTTTGTTCCGTCTCCTCCCCACCCCATTCCAAGTAAACTTTTTTTTTTAAGTAAATTTTTTAAAAATATGTCTTTATTGATTTCAGAGAGAGGAAGGGAGAGGAAGAGATAGAAACGTCAATGATGAGAGAGAGTCATTGATTGGCTGCCTCCCGCACACCCCCCACTGGGGATCAAGCCGGCAACCCGGGCCTGTGCCCTGACTGGGAATCGAACCTCGATCTCCTGGATCCTAGGTTGACCCAGCCGGGCCCAAGTAAACTCTTGTATTATTTTCTTATGTATGCTTCCAGGGGTTCTTTAGGCAGATATAAAAATGCAAATATATATGTTAATTTTTTGCCCCCATTTTTTTTCACCAAAGGTCAAATGTCATACACATCATACATGTCTCTTGCTTAACAATTTATCTTGGATGACTTTGCCTATCAGTACACAGGGGACAGTCCCAAGTTCCTCGCTAGGGACTGTCTGTTGGTTTCAGGTATATCATGAATTCCCTGAAATTAGAGGCAAAGTGTTATGTTTATGTGCATGTGTCAGTTTTCCCCTAGTTTTTTTGAAGTCATCTCACTTGGTCGCATTTTTCTCTCTCACCCTCCAGGGGGAATCACTCTTTTGAAGTTGGTGTGTGTTCTTCTGGTCCCTGTTTTTATGCTTTTATTATTTATGTATGTACCCATAACAATATATAGCAGTGCTTTGTGTGTTCTTAAAATTAACATAACATACCTTACCCAGGTGTGAGATTTTCTATAGCTCATACCCATAAAAATGGCTAAGTCAGGCTGTAAATAACAACAGACCCCCAAATAACAGTGGCTTAATAAGTAGAAGCTTATTTCTCTTTCACATAAAAAATCAGCCTCAAGGTGAGCAGCCCAGGCTTGTCCCGGAGGCCCGGCCCCGAGCGCCTCTTGCCATCCACTGAAAGTCTAATCTCATTGACTGTATTTTAAAGTTCTCCGTGTTTGTTTTCAATTCTGCCTTGTCCTTTTACACACTTATTTTGGTTACTATCCTTCCTTTAATCTGGTGATTTTTTAAAAATCCTTGTATTATGGATTTTTCCGGATCATTCTGTTTATCTCCAGCCCAGAGCCCCTGTTTGTTATCTTGCCAGCTCTCTTTTATTGTGGATCGTTTCCTCGTGTTTAGTGTTTTATGGCAAATCACCTTCTTCTGTAATTGTGGGGTGTTTTTTTTTGGCGGGGGCGGGGGGACTCTCTTCTTATCACCTGGTTCATGGAAGTTTTACGACAGAACAGTTTTCCAAAAGCTCTGTCAGGCGGCGCAGAGGCTTCCCAGCCCAGGCCCAGTTTTGCCTCCGTTTCTCCGCGCCGACCCCCGCGCGTGGGGAGCGCACGCTCACACGGCAGCCAGGCAGGGCAGGCCTGGGGGCTTCCCGCGTTTCGAGGGCTTTTCTCTCCAGAGCCTCCGGCAGAGAGCTTCCCACTGCTTCCCTGGCCTCGGAGCCCAGTCCTCTGCTCCCCATTTCATTGTGGGGACGCCTTCGCCAGGGTCCTGGACAGGGTCTCAGTTCCAGCTCCTCTCCTCTCCTGTCGCCTCGTGGGTGTTTAAACCCAGTCCCTGGCTTAGGTCCTATGTGAAGCCATGACAAATTTAGCTCCCAAGCTTCCTTTTCTGTTGTTTGTAGAAGGAAGGGGGTCGACATTTGTTGCTAGTTGTGCATTTTTTTAAACGGCAAGAGTTCCTTCTTTCATCAGATTCTTAAAATGACTTCACCATCATTAAGTACGATGTGGGAATATTCCAGCATTTCAGAGATTTTGAGGATGGTGGTTGATGTATGCCAGAAGACTGCCTCAAAAATTTGGTCAGATATTTTCTTCTGTTAATGTAAGTTCCTTTAATGCATTTAAAACACAGTTTGATTTATAAGTCTGTGTTTATTTAGCAAATCTTCAGGAACTCATTGGAGGAAGTGAGATTCACCAATGCAAATGAAAAGGTGAACCCAGGTCACAAAAGGAACTTTATTCCCCCACAGCTTTGCCCTTAGGGGGGAACTGGCAGGGGAGCGGGTGCCCTGCGATCCAGCAGAGGGCAGATGGCAAATAACTTGGCTGAGGAGCTCAGGCGGTGCAAGTGGCGGCCCTGCGTCTCAGCGAGGGAGTCGGGCTGCGCGAAGTGTGTCAGCAGGATCTGCAAAGACGTGGAGATTCCGCTAAGGGGGCTGAGAAGACTGAGTTGCTCAGCAGAATGTCAACGCTGTGCTTCCTTTTCTACAGATGAAAATGAATGTGAACAAAACAATGGTGGCTGTAGTGAGATCTGTGTAAACCTCAAAAACTCCTATCGCTGTGAGTGTGGGGTTGGCCGCGTGCTAAGAAGTGATGGCAAGACGTGCGAAGGTGAGAATGGGAGTCGGGGATGCCAGCCAGAGCCCAGGCCACTGGCGCCTCCTTTGCTGTTCACGAGACTGCCCCGTGTTAGAGGAGAGTGACAGCCTGACTGTGGGAGGGATGACAGAAAGCGCCCGTCAGCGTTGAGGATGCCTGCAGACCGAACTCACTGTTAATTCTGCCTCCAAGGTTTCACAGGAGGGAGTTGCATTTTGTAAGAGGTGAAGAACCACATATTAATTTGGAAAATAAAAATAGGTGTCCTGTGTTTCTCAAACTTTAATGTGCCCACGAATCACCTGGGATCTTGTTAGAATGCAGACTCTGATTTAGGTCTGGGATCAGGCCAAGATATTGCATTTCTAACTTGGCTCCAAGGAGCACACCTGGAGTAGCAAGGTAATAGAGGCAGGTGACGTAACAAATGGTTTACAGCAGCGGGGACACAGAAGGGCTGGTGATCCAACCAACTGGCAAGAACTCTGATCCATCCAGCTGGTCCAGGTGAATTTATAGTCTGTCCCTTTTACATCAATAATACTCTATAAAATTTTGAATTGGGTGAACTAAATATTACAGCAATTAAGAACTGACTTTTGGATCTTCTTCCAAAACATAATCTAACCATGAGAAAAACAGACAAATCCAGATTGAAGGGCATTCTACAAAATGACCAGCTTGTGGGTAGAGCTGTGGATGTTGTAAGATTGCACTTTGTAGCTATAACATTTAATGCACATCTTCTGTGGGCTTTCCTACATGTCTTAGTGGCTGTTAGGCCCCAGTGACACTGTGATGACTGAAATACAAGCCCTGACGCAAAGTGCCGTCCCAAGAACCAGAATTTCGGGGGAAGAGGGTTCCAGGATTATTGTTTGATTTTCGTTGCAGACATTGAAGGGTGCCACAACAACAATGGCGGCTGCAGCCATTCTTGCCTCGCCTCTGAGAGGGGCTATCAGTGTGAGTGCCCCCGGGGCTTGGAGCTGTCTGAGGACAACCACACTTGCCAAGGTAGGTCAGCCCAGGCGTGCGTGCCATCCGCTCGGATTCACCCCGCCTCCCTCCCGACCCTCTCCCGCCTCCCTCCCCGGCCCTCTCCCGCCTCCCTCCCCGGCCCTCTCCCGCCTCCCTCCCCGGCCCTCTCCCGCCTCCCTCCCGGCCCTCTCCCGCCTCCCTCCCGGCCCTCTCCCGCCTCCCTCCCGGCTGTGTGAAGAGCCTCATCTTTAGGGCGCAGTTCTTTCGGCGGTGTGTGCCCCAGCGCCTTCATTCGGAATCCCTTAGAAGAGAGTAACCTAAGAAAATATTACAAAAAAACCCCACCATTTTACTTTGCTTCTAAAAAAAAAAATTGTGATAAAAAATACATAACATAAAATGTACCACCTGAATCAGTTTTAAGCATATAGTGAGCAGTGTGAAGGATACTCACATTGTTCTAACACATCTCCAGAACTTCTTCACCTTGCGCGTCGGAAGCTCTAGACCCATCAGACAACTTCCCACCTCCCTCTCCCCAGCCGTACAGGGTTTGTCTTTTGTGTCCGGCTTATTTCACTTATCATAACGGCCACAAGGTCCGTCCATGTTGCAGCGTGTGACGGGATTTCCTTCCTTTCTAAGGCTGAATAATACTCCATGGTATGGACGTACCACATTTTGTTTATCCCGTCACCCGTTGATGGACATTTGGTGGCTTCTACCTCTTGACTATTATGACTAGTGCTGCTCTGCGCATGGGCGGGCACATATCTTTTTGGGATCTTGTTTTTAGTTCTTTTGGTTGAACACCCAGAAATGGGATTTCTGGATCATTGGGATTCCTTTGCGTTTTTACCTTTGATTTTTCCCCCCTCTAATTTCTGCCGCTAATTGTATAACTAATACTCAGCTTAGAATTGTAAGACGTTGCTGCAGTTCTGTTTTCTAACAGATTATTGGGCTGTGAAACTAAGTTGAAAGCCCCAGAGAACTGATTCTTCTCCCTGCACTTACAAGACGAACAATAAGCATCCTCTGAGCACTGTTTTCTGCAAATCTAGTTATCTCTGTCCAGACCATGAATTCACTCATCCAGAAAACATTTAACGAGCAACTATCCCTGATTTCTTACTGCACCATTTGTTATGATATATCCTCAAACACAGTCTCTTCACACATTTTCTGACAGTACCCCTAGGTATTCCTTTAGGGTATTTGTAGAGTCTGAAAAAGTGAACATGGGAACCCTGAGGAAAAGCAATCTTTCTATATTAGGTCAAAGCGGAATTTATAGTCAGGGCTTATGGTTACTGAACAATGCAAAGACAATTTAGAACGCTTCCCCAAGTGCACTAACACTGCTTTTATTACCTGTTTTATGGAGCAGTAATTAACAGTCAAGTCCAAGCAGTACCATTACATAATTTAAGCCTGTATCAAAGCAGTCATTTCTCTGTGTTGCCGGTAAGTTGTGTTTGTGCTAAAAGTTAATCCTTTGGGTGTTTCAGTTCATGGAGGTATGCTAGCCACACTTTGACATAACTGTCTGTCCGCCTGGAACTGGAACACAATATTTCCTCGTTTGGTCAATACCATGCTCAGGGGCATGACTCGACCACAACCTTGGGAGTTGGGAGTCCTGGTTTTGTTCACCAACTTGTTTCGAGCCTCATAGATTCCCTTGAGGGTAGAACAAAAAGCTGAAGTTGCATGACTGTGAAACTAATTCTTCTAGAAGCCTTCCTCACCCTTCCCCGCACCCGGGTCTCGGTTCTAACAGCAGCCGTTTCTGCCGCAGTCCCTGTGCTGTGCAGGTCCAACACCATCGAGGTGAGCGTCCCCAGGGACCTGGTCGGCGGCCTGGAGCTCTTCCTGACCAACACCTCCTGCCGAGGCGTGTCCAACGGCACCCACGTCAACATTCTCTTCTCCCTCAAGACCTGCGGCACAGTGGTCAACGTAGGTTCCTCCTGGAGGACACTGGGGGATGACCAAAAGCTGGTTATTTGGGGGGTGGTTGACAGAGGTATACAGTATGGCCTGTCCTAGAGGAAATATTTCCGTATGAAAGAATGGATTTCAAAAAATCAAATGCCATTCCTTCAACAAATGTATTATTGAGCATGTGCTGTGGTCCTGGCACCCTGAGGATAGAAAATTAAGACAAATTCTACTATTTCTGTTCTCAAATAGCCTGAACTCTCCAACATGTGTGGACATTTTCTTGAGTGCATAGCACAGTTATTTTACTTGAAGAAAGCGACTGATACAGACGGTGGTCCATTTATGAGGCAGCAAATGAGTTCAAGTGTTGAACCAGATGGAGGCAAAAGTCATCTGAAAATCTGTGCACATCCCTGCGCTGGGGAGTCTAAGGGATATATGAAATAAGATTCCTGATTGTTAGGAACATACACAGTGGTATTCAGATGACACACAAAATATTAAAAAGAGAGTGATCCAGGTGACAGGTGCTGTAGGAAGCCAGAAAGGGACAAACACTGGAGCAGCCACGACAAGTAGGACTTGAAGTGGGTGGAAGCATGTCTGTGGTTTATACAGGAAGAGAGGGAAAGAAAGGGCATTTCAGATGGGAAACAAATGAGCAAGCCCCAGAGGCGGGAACGCGTAAGCTTATGCTGCGAACGGGCGCTGCAGCCTGACGGGCCAGGAACTCGCACTGGAAGGGCCGGCGCTTCCAGAGATTTGCCTCGAATGCTCGGAGGAGGCATTTGGGGCTAAGCAGGCACTGTCAAGAGGAAATCAGAAGTGCACATGATGGACAGAAAAAGGAGGACCTGGATCCTGGGGATCAGTGCAGAGGCCCTTGTGATCATTTGGATAACAAATAGTTACTGTGTTTATTGAATTTGACAAAGAAAAAATCAGAGAGCTAATTAATAAGATGGGGTGAGATGTGGAGGGGATGCTCAAAGAGAAGGCGGCCCCATGTTAGGCAGTTGTGTTTATTACGTCTGTGGGTAATAACGTGGAAATGCCCCCTGGTGAGTCAGCCCCCCTGTACACGGGAGCGGAGGGGACATAAAGACCCGAAGCCCGCGCAGGTGCGAGAGCGGAAGCCCCGCGCGGGGGAGTTCAGCACAGGCTCATGCTGCAGGAGGCCCTCCCGGCCCAGGGTTACAGGGGAAACGACATACAGAAGCTGTTCTTTCCTAAAACATAAAGAGCTTTGAATGTGCTGATTCCGCAGAGCCCAGGTTTTAGGAGTAATATTCCAAAGGAATGTGAGGGTTGACCACGAAGTAATATGCAAAAAATTATTTGAAAAGCTTCAGGCTTCAGCAACCAAATCTCTAATGCGTTTTGAGGTTTTGAGGTTTGGAGATTGTTATGATTAAGAGGAAGGGAAAGAACTCTGCAGAAACGAATGTAAAATCTCTTTCCTCCCTTCGCCCTGGCCTGGCTCAGGTGGTGAATGACAAGATCGTGGCCAGCAACCTTGTGACAGGCCTGCCCAAGCAGACCCCAGGGAGCAGCGGGGACATCATCATCCGGACCAGCAAGCTGCTGATCCCCGTGACCTGCGAGTTCCCCCGCCTGTACACCATTTCGGAAGGCTACGTGCCCAACCTCCGAAACGCGCCGCTGGAGATCGTGGGCCGCAGCCACGGGGTCTTCCCCTTCACCCTGGAGATCTTCAAGGACCACGAGTTCGAGGAGCCCTACCGGGAGGCGCTGCCCACCCTCAAGCTCCGGGACTCCCTCTACTTCGGCATCGAGCCCCTGGTGCGCGTGAGCGGCCTGGAGAGCCTGGTGGAGAGCTGCTTCGCCACCCCCACCTCCAAGGTGGACGAGATCCTGAAGTACTACCTCATCCGGGACGGGTAAGCGCTGCCGGGACCTGGCCCACTCCCAGTTCCCGGGGCACGGGGAAACTGAGGCACTTCCCGCACTCTTCTGAGCTCTTAATCAGTTCAGAAACCGTCCATTGACATTTTGGAGGTGAAAACTGCTGAGGGAGAGGGGAGTCAGAAATGACTGCAAGGGCTCTGGCCCGGGTGGCCGCCTGGGTGCCGCCAATCAGGACAGAATGAGACGAGTAGAAGAGCAGATCTGAGGTTAAAGTATCGAATATAATCCCAAGTAGCAATACTGAGCTGTCCGCGTCGGCAGGATGCATGGGGAGGGAAGCTCCGCGGGCAGATGGAAAGGCCTGTCAGTCAGACCCAGGAACAAGGCCAGGGCCAGAGGGAAAAGAGAGACACCCCCCCCCCCCATTTGTGGTGGGACCTGGGACTGAGTGACCCGCACAGAGGGTGCAGCATGCGTGCCGGGTGCGGGCCTGGAGGTGGGGGCAGCGAGGGCAGGCTCCCCGCTTAGGGCCCTTGAGAGCGAAGAGGCGCACCTGGCAGGTTTTAGGAAAAGAAAGATCAGGCAAGTTGGGTTTTGTTAGCTTGTTTTATACAGAGATTTCCACATTTCCTAAGGCTCCTTGGATTAAGAAGCTTGCGTGTCTTGAGATGTCCCTGGAAGCCCAGCGGTTGTCAGCCTTTGCTCCCACCCCAGGATGTGCCCAGTGAGGACCCGCACAGCGGGGTTGCGCCTCAGTTTCTCCCTCGCCTCAGCGCCCAGGTGGGCGCGTCTCTGGCAGGGTCAGGAGCTGCAGCTTCAGAAAGGGGAACGGTCTAGAAAGATGGCCACCAGTGTGTCCCCCGCCATGGCCTTTACTGACTGACCCGATAGACCCTTCGAAACTCCTACGTTGCACCCTGGCCGGGTTGCTCTGTGGTTAGAGCATCAGCCCTGAGACTGACGGGTCCTGGGTTCGATTCGGGTCAAGGGCACCTAACTGAGCATCTTTCTCTCTTCCCAACCTCTACTCTCTCTGAAAAGCAATGGAAAAAATATCCCCGTCGGAGGATTTAAAAAACAAAGAGACTTCTATTTTGCTGTTACTTCTCCAGATCTCTCACCACCGCTAACCATCTCTAGCACAGTGATTTTCAATCCCTTATGCACATTAGGCTCAACTGAGAAGCTTTTTTAAAAACTCACAAAACCCCAACTTCATTGTCTCTATTCCATTCTAACTGACTTAAATCCAGCCCTCAGGATCTTTCACCTGGACGGCTAAAGCTTCCTAACAGCCTCCTCAGGGTCTGGGTAGCCAGTCAAAAGGAAAATATTTATATTGTCACACCCCCGCTGAAAACGTTTTAATGGCTGTTGATTTCCTTTGGTTGGTAATTGTAACCGTTTACCAGCTGGAATGCTTCTAGCCTCAGATTCCTGGAGTCTCCTTGGCGTGCTTTTAGAATATGGACAGTGTGCCCTTCTGAGCTGCTTCGGATGGCCAGTAGCAGGTCTCAGAGGGATCCGCAGCCCTCTGGATTTATTGCCATCCTAGAGTGATCTCCAGAAAGTTTTAAAAGGAAAAGTAGAAGCGCCATGTTTTATTCATTTGTTTATTTATAGTCACATACTTAATGCTAAGTAGATTAGAGAATTGACTTGCTTTTAGGGGAAGAGTGGGTTTTGGTTCCTTCTACATTTTTTACAGCTTTATTGGACTTCTACTGTCATACAGTAAACGTACATATTTAAAGTGTACAGTTTGGTAAGTTCCGATGTACACACTCGTGAAGCTTTCCCTACCACCAAAATAGTGAACATTTCTCCAACATCAAGATTTCTCTTTTGCCCCTCACATTTACCTTTGCAAAAATAAGCATATAATTCACTAACTGGGAAAACATGTAACCTGCAATTTCAATAAAGCTTGTGAAGTTTATTTATGTATTCAGTAGTCAGACTCTCAGTTAAGGGCATCTTTTATTTTAGACGGTTCTAAGAAGCTGTGCCATTTAATTTTCCAGCCCTCAGCACAAACAAAGCAGAAAAAAAGAAAGCCATGGAAGAAATTAAAATGCTTAATAAGTAGAGGCAAGAACTCAAAAACACAGCTGTGTAGGCCTGTTTCGTAAACAGGCAAATAGTCCCACCTCCAGTACGGTAATAGGTACTGCAGTAATGGGGCACGGGAGAGAATCCCTCAGGATAAAATCCAGCTCTCCGCTTGGCTCACTGTGCCTCCCCCTCTGACCCCTACCTTCCCCAGTTTCTGCTCCTGCCAAAGGGAACTATGGGCAAGTCTCAAACTCTTTTGTTCCTTACACCCCCCTGACTCTGCTTCTGCTGTTTCCTCTGCCTGAAATCTTACCCTTTCCTTCCAGTGTGATTTTTTACCAGTCCTTCAATATTCAGCAAGGCTATTTCCTCCATGAAGTCTTCCCTGATTCCTTTCAACTTGAGCTAGAAACCTTTCTCCTCAATGCCTAGCCTATAGTGAGGGTCATTGAATATTTGCCTAATGAATTATTTTTTTAAGATTTTATTTTCCATCACCATTTATTACCATAGTGTTGTCTGTGTCCGTGAGTCTTTCTTTCTTTCTGCTTAATCCTTTCACCTTTTTCACCCAGCCTTGCAACCCCCCTCTCTTCTGACAGTCGTCAGTCTGTTCTCTGTGAGGCCTAATGAATTACTGAGTATTTATCATAATAGTGTAGAGCCCTTAATTAAACATAATGTAGTTTACTTAAATTTATAAATTATTTGATGATCCATTGTCCTCAGCTTAAATTTAAATGAGGGTGGTTTCCCCTGATATTTAACACGTCTGACTCACCTCCCTCTAGTTTTAGTTGGCATATGCTCTGAGAATGCAAAATAATTTAATACCAGCCTAGGCGAAGTAGAATTAGAAAGTTATCTCCAGGAAAAAAAACACATATTGAATTCCAAAATCAAATATTGGACAACTTTTGGATAATCGGTTTCTTTGGATTGTCATATACCATCGTCCTTTCTTTTAGCACATGGACTTGAAGCTGACAGAACTAGCATTGTCTAATAACAGCAAACACCAAGTTAAGAGCCTGAACTTGTCCTGGGTCTTCATCTGTAATATGTTACTTAGGAACAGCTCTTTCTGCCTCATTTTCTTTTAAAGAAAAATAGTAGTGTTTTTATTTATTTTTAAATTAATAGTACATTTTATTAAACCAAGTTTCTCCAGAATATTATCATTTCAACATCTAATCAATAAAAAATTTATTAGTGATTATTTTACATTTCCTGCTAAGTCTTTGAAATCTATTGTGTATTGTGCACTGTAAGCACATCTTGATTCTTTTTATTTTATTTTATTTTTAATTGATTTTAGAGAGAGAGAGGAAGAGAGAGAGAGAAACATTGATTTGCTGTGCCACTTATTTCTGCATTCATTGGCTGATTCTTGTATGTGCCCTGATGGGGGAGCGAGCCTGCACCTTGGTGTATGGATGACTCTCTAACCAACTGAGCTACCGGGCCAGGGCCTTTATTTTTTTGTTCCCAATTCCCCACCCCCTACTATTTTTAGATAAAGATAAATTGAAAATGCTGAGACACTTAGATGGAAGTGCCATTTTAATAGTGTTACTATTATTATAAATATTGGGCTATACACTCCTTGATTTCATAGGGCATATTATTCATTTTAATATCCTTTCAGCGCCAGCAGAGTGTGTTGCACAGATTAAATGTGCCATAGGATTTATCATCAAACATAATTGGAAGATGGTAGAAGTTAATTGCACCTAAGGTAAATGAAAATGACATAAATGCAAGAAATAACAGAAACACATTATACGTGAGGATCCTCTTCAGTTCAGAGGAATGAGATAGTAGTAATACAAGTTTCAAGATGCCTTATTTTTAAACAATGTTATTGGAATTTTTAATGGCATTGGAGGAGCAATTAGCAACGAGCTAGAAAGTGGTCTGTTAGCACATGGAGCAAGGATCCAGTTTCACAGGCTTCTCTGTCTGATCCCCACTCTTTCCCTGGCCTGGTAGGCAGGAACTATTAGGGATCCATAAAAAGAAAAATATACTTAGGGGGGAAAAAGTTCATTTAGAATTCAGAATGGAAAAGATAAGACAAATGTGATCCTTGGCCTTTAACATTTAAGGAGAAAAGTTTCATAAATACTAAACCTTGGCCTCAAACTGCAGAATTCATAATACTTCTTTCCCCCAGCTAACCCTGAGGTGAGCTGAGGAGTTCACTTTAGCAGTAGGCCTGAGATGAAAACCCTGACGTCCTGTCAAGCTACAGCTTAGTATTAAATTTGGGAAGAGGAATTAAAAACAATTTGGAAGCAAATGGCTTTTCCCTAATAGAGCCAGTTGTTTATTCTCTAAGAAACTTGGATCTTCATGCAGCTCTTTGATGCACAAATTGGGGTTGGCTCACCCTTGAATCCCTTCAGGGGTGACAATCCATTAGGAATTCCTAAATATTTATGAAATCTGGTTAAAGAAAAGCCTTCTCAAACCAGCAATAAAGCACAGGAATGCAGGATTCCTGCAATATACTACAAATGAAAATACAAAGGTATTTTTGAAATAACTGTTGCTGCTAATACTTCAGTACATTGACTTGGCAGGAGGTCCTTGTGCCCAGTTTGTGGGTACAGTGAATGACAGACAGGACAGACAGTGCTAATGAGCAGGGCTGGGTCTGAAGGCAATTTCATTTTTCCTTCATTCTCGAAAAGCTTGAGTGCAGCCCAGCCTCCTCCACCCAGTTTCCCTCTCCTTGGACCAAACACATAGGGCTGGACTGTTTTTCCACCTCTGCTTAAACAATCAAGTCTTACTCGCTACCCTGCCCTACTTTCAGCTGCGTGTCAGATGACTCTGTGAAGCAGTACACGTCTCGGGATCACCTAGCAAAGCACTTCCAGGCCCCTGTCTTCAAGTTTGTGGGCAAAGACCACAAGGTAAGCCGAATGCCTGCTCCCCACCCAACCTTACCTGAGCCTTCCTTCTTAGTGTCCCAACGTGGTGACATTCTATGAGCCCACGGTTACAGTCTGCATTACCTCTGCGAAAAATTCTATAAAACTGGCCATCTAGAAGCTTAACACCTTCATAAAAGTCATTATATGCCCCCTCCCACTAAACTAACAGTGTTTGCTCAAAGAAAATACTACATGACCACAATTTTAAACCCTTGTGGGCAGGTACGGCTGAAAAAAGCCAGTGTGGTGATCACATGGCAAAGAACACGGACAGAAAATCCACAGAAAAGATAAATAGTGACATATTCCATGAAAATAGTACTTAGAATGCCAGTTAAAACAAGTTATAAGAAGTATCCCGTGGTCATGTAAATTGGTACACTTTCTGGAAAGATGTCTGAAAATGTGTAATAATAACCATAAAATCATTATATTCTTTCTTCGAAAAATTCCAATTCTGACAATTTCTCTAAAGCAAGCCAAAGAAGAAAAACACGCTGTGTTGGATGTGTTTATAGAGCATCGTTATAAGGGGAGTGAAAAAAAGCCTCCAAAGAAACAGGGCCGCAGTGTATGGACTGGCGCAGTACTGAGCAGTCAGTCAGGTGGTGTAGAAATATGGGAAGACAGAGGGAGGTCTGAAAAAGCTTGCAGCAGCTCACGTGCATGTGGAACATGCTGCATATGTTTAAATGTACATCGGGCTACAGAGGCTGTAAGCGGCCATCTACGGCAGGGTAAGGGGGACAGCTTTGTTTCAATAGAGTTGTTGAAACATTTCAACAGAAGGAAGTTTCAGGCCAACAGTCTTTTCCACGCTGCATTTAAGTGTATTGATGCCCTTTCCAGCTACATCACCGTTGCGAAATGAGTGCCAACTATGCTGGCTGACCCTGGGCTCCCCTTCAGCGAGGCAGTGTCTTTGGGAAGGTGCTTCTAGGGGGACGCTTGGGGGAAGAACGGGTTTCCCACAAAGTGCAGGGGAGCGAAGGTGCTAAGGTTATGAGATGCTGCGCTCCCCTGGCCCTGCTCCAGCGCCCAAGGCACGGATGGGGGCTTGCGGTGTCCCCCGGGCCCAGTGTGTTTGCCGCACCACTGAATGCGTGCGTGAGCTTATTAAATGCGTGCGTGAGCTTATTAAATGCGTGAACCTGGGCAAGTTCCTGAGCTCTGACTCAGCCTTCTCATCTGTAAAATGGGGATAGTAGCACCTCCCTGAAAGGGTGGTTGTTTAGATGAAATGAGGGAACATATGAAACATCTGGTCCGGGGCCCGGCTTCTAGAAGGTGCCCGCGAGGGCGAGCTGCCCCCTCGGCTTGGTTCACTGTAACGGCGTCTTGCAGGAGGTGTTCCTGCACTGCCGGGTGCTGGTCTGCGGAAGGCTGGAGGCGCGCTCCCGCTGCGCCCAGGGCTGCCACCGGCGAACGCGTCGCGAGGCGGGCCGCGGGGAGGACGCTGCTGGTCTGCGGAGCCGGGTGCTCACGGGCGGCCCCATCAGCATCGACTGGGCGGGCTAGGGCGCCCGACGCCCGGGCGGCCCTCCTCCCCGTCCCTCTGAGAACATCAGTCTACACCCAGAACACTGCGCTTCGTCTACACCTATGCTGTGGGTGCAGACAGACTCCCAGGCCACTGGCCGAGATCCTGGACCCCCGGGTGGGGAGAGGGCGGCCAGCAGTGAGCCGCTGGGGCTGCATCCCGAGGCCTAAAGCGACACCACACGGTCCACCCAGAGCGGCTCACCGGTGCCCTCCATTTCTTTTCTACAACAAAACACCTACAGGCTGCAGTAGGACCACCAAATCCAGAAGTGGGGTATAATATTTCAAATTAAGAACTTACTAAATAGTTGCTTGAAACGATGACTTAAATACACAATGACTCCTCAAATACGTAAATAGTATTATACCCTGAAATTTCAATTCAAATACAGAATAGTTACAGATTTGGAAGTTTATCAACGTAAGCGTGCACTAAAATATACTATTTGACTTTTCTCTTGCACAATATTTTCTTGTGATGTTTTTATATCATCTTAAGTGAGATATCTTCAATTAATGAATGTTAATAAATTTATTAACATGCCTTTAAGTGATTCAATGACTGAACTATAGACAAAATTAAAATTTGGTTTCTTATGCCCTGTTATTTGGAGTTCTGTGCCCTCTGGTAACACAATAGAAAAAGGTATGAAGTTATACCATACTATATTTTGTAGGTGCTTAATAAATTTTATTGAAATAAATGGCAAAAACCACGGAGATAAATTTTAGCTGCAGTTAAACCCAATTTCTTAATAAGCCAATTAATTTCATGGGTTTACATAAGATCAGCAAACAGTTTTTCTTCTTTTGCTCCTTAGAAATGGCTGCAATCAACAATTCTTACTGCAGCCCGTGAAATTAACCAGAGGAAAGGAAAGGAGAGAGTGATCGCCATCAGGGGTTTGCCGAATTTTCTGTAAGGGCCAGATGGTAAATAGTTTAGGCTTTCTGGGTCGTGCAGCCTTTGTCCGAGCCCAGGAGCAGCAGTAAACACATGTGGGCCTGGTTGTTCCAGTAAAACTCTACAGCAGCAGGTGTGGGGCCTGATTTGGTCCACGTGGCCTTCACTTGCCACTCCCCGACCTTCGTGGCCCTCCTTCCTCGTGGGGCCTCAGAGTCAATTTTATAAATTGCCAATACAGGCAGACCTCAGAGATATTTCCAATCTGGTTCCAGACTACAACCATAAGCTGAGTATCGCAATAAAGTGAATCATAATCTTTTCTCTGGTGGAAGGTCTTGCCTTCCATTTGTAAAAAATGCAACCTCTGGGAAGCGCAGTGAAGCCAAGCACAGCAGGAGGCGTGCCCGGCCCAGACGCCCCCAGAGCCGGTCTCTGCTGCCTCAGCTGGTTCTACTTTGCCATCAGGGCTGAGAAACACTATTTGGGGAACGGCCATTTGTCTCCCACTCCCCTCAGTTTTAGACCCTTTTCTAAGTTATCTTCAGTGGCAGTTTTACCCAGTGTCGTCTTAACATGACACGAAGACCACCTAGTACTTGGGGATATCGACAGGAATAGTTGACCGAAGGGGAAAATGGAACCTCGGAGACCAAGCTCCATCTGCTCCCCACCTCCCTTGGCTTCAATCAGGTAAGCCTCAGACCACCGGCTCTGACCTCTTGGGCACCAATGGGCGTAACTGTTGTCACTGATGGAACTTACCAGGTCGGGTTCTGTTTTCTTCTAAGTGAAACGGAAGCATGTTGGTGATAATGGAATTCATTCATCTCTTTTCACATTTTCTAAAAAGTACACTTTATTATATGTGAGGTGCTTACTGGTAACTGACACATGGACCCGAGGAAAGTCATTGCCTTCCGAACGGTTGGCCTCTCCAAAATTTCACTTATGAATATAATGATCAAGTCCAGGAATCCCAGTATTTCGTCTTTATTTTAGTCTTAAGCTAAGAACTGAAATTCCAGGCAAATGTGCCTTGGCCGGGAGACCAGTGTTAAGGCGACGGGCAGCCTCCAGATCACTCCATGTCTTTTTGCCAGTTCTCCTCAAAGGATGGGGCTCGCTTTTCAGCTGTAGAATATTTCCTTTCCCCTGCTTTGTGGTATCCAAACTCTCGGAAGAAAGGATGAGACACATCTGCCACGCGACCATGTCGGAGCCTGATAGCCGTGATGTCGCTGGAAACCAGAAAGGAACCGCCGCCTCCTCACAGCTCTTCCTTCTCCTCCCCGGCGCACACGCAGGCTGCGCGCTGGCTGTTCATGAAGGGCCGGCAGCCCAAGGTCCAGACGGTGTTGAACACGGTATCGGCCAGCGAGTCGCATGCTACTTGAAGAAGCAGCAGAGAAACAGGAAGGTTAAGATACAGAACAGCCCCCGAGGAGTAGGAGTAACTTTAAAGAGGCAGCCCTTTCCCAGATTCACAGGATACCCAGAGGAAAGTAGGGGCAATGATCCGAATGCAGAATTCAAAGGAAGGGCAAACATTTAAAAGGAAGGCTTGGTGAGGGGGCATGGGTGGGGTGGAGGAGGCCAACGGGGGGAAAGGGGACATCTGTAATACTTTCAACTATAAAGAGTAAACCTATATTTTTTATTTTTAAAAAGTTTTTTCAGAGAAGCCTCCATCCAATCTAGTAGAGCAAAGTACACTTTGGGCCCTGGCCTAGTAGCTCAGTTGGTTAGAGCAGCGTCCCAACACGCCAAGGTTGTGGGTTCGATCCCTGGTCAGGGCACATTCAGGAATCAACCAATGAATGTATAAATAAGTGGAACAATAAATTGGTGTTTTTCTCTCTCTAAAAATCAATCCATTTTAAAAAATGCACTTTGGGATACCCTCCTTTTATGGGTCTCCAGGTCAAAACCATGGTTAGCAATCAGCATCTTCCGTACCACTGTGCTCACTCCATGGAAAATTTACCATTTTTGCAGAATGCTCACTCAGAAAACACTACTACGTTTCCTGTGGCTTTCTCTATTCAAGTGTGGGATGAATAACCACTTATTCACTGAAAAAACAGGTGTGCCTGCTGGGTATATTGGTTAGCCACTCTGTTAGGCCTCAGGGACACAGAGGATCTCACAGTCTGGACAAAGAGGATGACAGGATCAACAGGTGAACAGGTGGCTACGCTATACTATAATGGAAGTTACATCAAGGCGGTATGGGAACCCACGGTAAGGGTCTCTATCCCTTTGGGGTAAGGATGATTATGGAAGGCATCTCAGAACACCTATTGGAATTTCGATAGGTATTGCATTAAACCTGTAGATTCCTTTGGGTAGTATGGACATTTTAAAAAATTTATTGATTTTAGAGAGAGAGAGGAAGAGAGAGAAAGAGAAACATTGATCTGTTGCTCCACTCTTGAATGCATTCATTGGTTGCTTTTTGTATGTGTCCTGACTGGGGATCAAACTGCAACGTTGGCATTATCAGGATGATGCTCTAACCAACTGAGCTACCCGGCCAGGACCATGGACATTTTTAACAATATTAATCCTTCCAATCCATGAGCGTGGACCATCTTTCCATTTATTTGAGTCTTCAGTTTCTTTCATCAATGTCTTATAGTTTTCAGTGTATAGGTCCCTCACTTCCTTGACACATATTTGTGTCATATTGAGGAGTTTGGACTTACTCCTAAGGAAGAGGAAGATGACTAGATATGTGGGTATAAAAATATATCTGGTCCTTATGGGGAGAATAAATCTGATGGGAGCCAGAGGTTAAGTTAATTTGCAGTAACCAGGCAAGTTATCAAAGAGATATTTGGATGAAAGAATCAATAGGACATTGCTTGAGGAAAGTAACTTGACCTGACCCTAGATTAGCGGCAGGTACTTTCTCACCCTTTGTAGGTACAGATAGAGTGATACCCCCTTTTGTAGGCCTAAGTAATTATCAATACTTTCAAGCCCTCACAGATTCACTTTAGGACCATACTCTAGGCATGGATCATTGGACAAGATCCAAGATTTTTCCTACTGACCGTCTCTGTGGCATATGGTCAGCTCTTTATAAACCTGACTTTCAAATATCACCAACTAAAAATACATAATGCTAATACCTGGTGTGATGTTCTGGCATCAGAAATTAAGAGATTAAAACTTTTCCTTCCTGGCTGGGCATGGCTCAGCCGTTGAGCATCGACCTAGGATCCAGGAGATCGAGGTTTTATTCCTGCTCAGGGCACATGCCCGGGTTGTGGGCTCGATCCCCAGCAGAGGGTATGTGCAGGAGGCAGCCGATCAGTGACTCTCTCATCATTGATCTTTCTGTCTCTCTCTCTTCTTTCCTCTCTCTGAAATAAATAAAGATATATTTAAAAACAAACAAAAACTTTTCCTAAAGTGAATTAGCAAAAAGATATTACACAATCAGTGCTAGAAATTAGATAACTAAGCAGCTGTTTATAAAAATAATTATCCTCAAGTATATGTAGACCTTTACACACAAAAAAGATAGGTTTTTAAAATTCTTTCCCTGACTAAGAAAAAAATAAGGTAATAAGGTATTAGCCAAACCAAGTGGTCCATACAGAATAACTCCTTATACGGAAAATTATTTAGCAGTGGAATGGGTAACTAAAGCCAACTGGGCAACTCTTTCTCCAGCCCTAAGGGATAAATTTTTATATCTCTGGGAAGGCTTTGGTGTGGCCCTGTCCATCAGGAGTGGCGCCAGCAGCTCCCGGGCAGGACAGCACGAACTTCAGCAAACGAGTGCCCAGCATCCTCCCTCGGCCTGTCTTGCACTCTTCAGTGTCCATAAAGTTCTGTGAGCTTTAATGGCCTCGTTGAGTAAAAGGGCTCTGGCTACATTTCTGTGTGAAAATAGGAACAAACTCCCTGCTCACGGGGAGATGCCCTTAAGATACCTACTTGCCACGTTGGAGACAAAGCCCAGACTTCGCTTAAGGTCAGAGCAGATAGAGTGGAGGCACCATCGGAATTTTGCATCACAGCGATACTTGTTGGCACCGCAAGTGTCATAGCAGACATCCAGCTGGTTGCAGCACTTGGTCATTGCTGGAATGCCTAAGCTCATCTGGGGAAAAGAGAAGGGAGAAAATGCCACGTGTAGTCCAACGACCTCAGGCAAGCGCGCCCATGTGCTTGCCGAGCCGGTTCGCAAATCCCTGCTACCTGTTCAGACCAACTGAAAACACCAATGACTTGCGGGAATATGGCAGGTTGATAGTCACAGGATGCTGAGTTGCAATCACAATTTAGTTATTAGTTTAATAACTCTGAATGGCCCATTTTTTCTTTTAGATTTGAGTAATTTTCAAATTCTCAGGTCACTACAGTGATGAAAACAGAAATTGGAACGTTAGTCCAGAGAGCAGAGCTTCCAGACTTCCGAATTTAACTAAAACTTGTGTGAGATTTTGTTTAAGCAAAAGATCCCAAGGCTCAGAATTATGAAAAATAAAGCCTTAGCTCATCAAGAGGTCACCAGCATTTATCAGAGACCCATCCCATACAGCACCGTTTTAATAGTGTGTGTATGTCTATATGTTTTGGGGAGCAGAGTCGGGTATAGGACACAGAGTTCCTGAACACAGGGGACTCTGGTCACACAGCAATACCTAGCGCACACCAGGACATGCATTTGTTAAGTGTCCTATAAACAACTGTAAATTTATAGCATAAACTGAGTAGGTAAGTTCATAGAATGCCATACAAACAAATTTTTTTAGAGGGTTTGAAAGAAGATGAAGAGAGGGTTAACAAAGATAAGGGTAGACTTAGAACATGGCAGGTAGCCCTGGCTGGCATGGCTCAGTGGTTAGAGCGTCAGCCTGTGGACCGGAGAAGGGTCATGGGTTCGATTCCCTGTCAAGGGGCCCAGGAAGGCACCCGCTCTCTCACATCAATGTTTCTCTCTCTCCCTCTCTCCCTCTTTCGCTCCCTCCCTTCCACTCTCTAAAAATCAATGGGAAAATATCCTCCAGTGAGGATTAATAATAATAATAAATAATAATAATAGATAAAATCCACTTACTTTTAAAAAAGAATATAGCAGGTAAAAAAAGGAAATAATGAGGAAATCATATTGTGAGTAAGTCAGTCTGTTTGTTTAGGGAAATACATACATATAAGTTTTCATTAAGAAGGAGGGTTAGGGAGGCCGGTAAGTTGATGGATGGATGACCTTGACTTCCAAGTAACTAGTTAGATTTGATACACACTCTTGAGCAAGGAAAGGACATGATACAAAGAGTGATCAAAGAAGAGTAATTGTTATGGTGTATAAAATAGATGGGAACAGGCCCTGGCCGGTAGCCCAGTTGGTTAGAGCAAGGTTGTGGGTTTGACCCCCGGTCAGGGCACATACAAGCATTAACCAGTGAATGCAAATAAGTGGGACAGCAAATTGATGTTTCTGTCTCTCAAATCAATCAATTAAAAAATAGATGGGAACAGAGTGGGTCTAGATATAGATAGAGCATCTTAGGATCTTTTGCAGTTGTTCTGATAATAGAAACTAGGACTTGGATAGAATCTGTGAAAATCTGGTGTCAGGGCATGAGTGGGGACTGATTAATCAGCTATTATAGGTCCTTTCCCCTTGGGTCTCCTCAGGTGTTCTCTCATTCAAACTTTTATTCCAAGGCACTTAAAGCAGAATGTGGAGTTGGGCAGTTAAAAATGGCCTTTTAAGCAACATTAAGAGGTAATCTACCTCATTATTAGAATAGGCAAAGGCCTGGACTCTGCAATTCTGGGTAAACTCCATCATCTGATACCTCAAGTAAACTATTTTGCTTGTACCTCGCCCCTAAAACTAAAAATATATCACAGCAGAGGTAACTGAGAATTAGATGAGTGTAGTGGCTGTCATTCAGTTCAACTGAATCGGAAATTCTTGAACTAGTTCTTAAGGATATTTGTATCAGCAAACACAGTGACATTACTTCCAAAATACAGTGCATACCACTTCTGTAGTTACTAAATTGATATCAAGTAAAATATATTGACTAAAAATGGGGTGTTTTCTCTACATAAATATATATTTGAGATAGTTGTCTTTCTTCTGTGTCCATGTACATGCTAATTATTGTGGACAAGGCTGGGCTTTCAGCTGTGCACTCAGCTGTGCAGGTTGTTCAGTGCACAAGAGGGTCGTATCTAAGGGGCCTCTTTCCCACAGACATCATAGATTTATATATTAACAAAAATGTCTAGCCAGTAGCAGTCAAGTTTCCTTTTCTAACAAAATCAGTACATTAAGATAAATTTCTGACAGATGGAAGAAAAGTGTCTCAAGGAAAGGGGACCTTTTTCCAGTTTGCATAAAAATGCCATATGGGTGAGCAGGATTTTAGTTAGAAGAATAAGCATTATGCTCTTAGAAAATTATTACAAAGTAAAATCTTCTGAATCATCAGAAAAGTGAAGCTGAGCCTGATTATTAAGATACAGTTCAGAATCACAATTTAGATATGAAATCCCTCTACCTACATCTTACATAAAACCTCTTTTCTAAAGAAATCTTAAACTAAATTAATTTATAACTTGTTTTCAGGGAAGACCAACAGTTTGAGAAACGGTCTGCACTATGATGATAAATGCTTAGCCAGTGGCTGGATGTGTGTATGGAGGTGGTTTATTTGGGGGAGGTGGGGTTTGCAGAGTTCTATGATGTTAAATACTCCAAACATAGCTGATGTGCCACTACCGACATGGAAAGTCCTGACAGTGCCGTGGCAGTCGGCTCTCACTGGTCAGTCCCAGCTGGCTCCAGCATGGAAAATCTCTCTAATTCAAATTAAGTCACACTTCTCAGGTCTGTTTCATATTGAGTTATGTTTGATCCCCTAAAGTTTGACTCATGTTTACAATGGTGATTTCAAAGTTCACTTATCTGAGGGGCAGCTGCCTCTGAGAAATGGAAACTAGATACTTGTTTTAAAAATTACCTCCTTTCCTCAGTATCCAGCATAAAATACTTAACCACAATTGCTCAGCTACATCCTGTAAGGGCTCCCTGCCTTCGGTGATAACTCTTGAATTTATCTTAGTTCAAACCAATCAGCTAAGAAAATGATGGTGGCGATACCTACACTTTCTGGTATCTTGAGACCCAGGAAGTAGGAGTTGCAGCCGTTGGGCTCCTGAGGCTTGTAGTCAGGTCTGGGCATTGGTGCCTTTCCTAGCAGAGAAAGAAAGGGAAGAAGCAGGAAGAGATACTTAGAAGCTGAGCATTCGGAAAGGTTCGTGAAATAAAAATGATCTGAACGTGTATTCAGTTTCTTGAAGGTAAGGTCCACGGCAGAACTCAGGGCGTCTTACTCCTGCGCCCACGGCACAGCCACGCTCCTGGCACAGGGAAAGGAAGCCACTACCTGGCCATACCCTTCAGGAATCAGAATTACAACAGTGCGGCAAAACTTTTTCCAGAGGAACTTGAATGGAATTTTGCAAAATTCCGTAAACGTAGGCAGGCCGTTATTGCCCGAAGGACAAGGCAAACACCCCTATTTAGGCATTTCTATCACAGAACTAAGCAGAAACTATCTGAAAAGCTTTTAATTTCGTGGTTTCTCCTAGAAGGCCTTTGAGTTATTTTATGATCTTGCAGATACAAACAAGGAAACTTTGTCAGTTGTATCAGGGGTGGTCCTCACAAAGATAACCTTGGCCTGAGGTGACCTCAGGACAGTCATCGCCAGCGAGTGTTTTTATCTGTACCCCGATAAGGAAATGGGCTGAGAGGCTGCACGACTTGCCTAAGTCATTCGGTAGGCAGGCGCGTAGGACGTAAACCCAGGTCTCTGGTTTGTCTCCAAAGCCCAGGCTCCTTCTCCACACTCCTCTGCCTCCCTTTGGGCGTGCAAGACACAGGGTAAGACCCAGGAAATGAGCTCCGAGCGAGGCAAAGGCATTTCTATTTTCTTTCTTTTCTTTAGTCTTCTCCAACCAGAGGTTTAATTATTATTTTTATTGTGAAATTTCAAAACTGAAGAAAAGTCAGAGAAACAAACACCCGCGAACCCACTACACAAGCATAATAAAGGTTAATGTTCCCGAATGTCCTATGAATATTTTTTGCTTGATTAAATGTTACAAGGACAGTTAGCCCCCTTACACCCGCCTCCTGTTTTCATGTTTAAATGCCAAGGTCACGCTTTAAAGCCCTTCCTTCCCATCACTCCGCCAAGCCGGCTCCATTATTCTTGGGCCTTTCTTGATGGGAGTTAGGACCTTCTGTAAGAGATCGTCAGAATTTTGCTCGAACATACATTGAATTTATAGATGAACCGGAGGCAGATACTTTCGTAGACTATCCCGTCTTCCCAAAGGTGGGCGCCGTTTCCTTAGCCGCTCTTCATGTCCTTCCGTAGTGTCAGAATTGCCCCATCTGTCTGGGATCCCTCCTACATACCGGGCTGCCCGGGTGCTTACACAGTACAGGGTGTCTCGTAAAAACCCAGAGTGAGGCCCCTAAGGCTGATCGAGTAAAGCCGTACTTTTCTGGAATGCAAGCTGCTTCTAGCTGTCTGCTCCACCGGCCCTGGACCGAGGCCCTGGCCCTCAGGGTCCGAGGTGGCGCCTCAGCCACCACGCCGACTGCAGGCAGCCCGAGGAGGGAGGGAGTAGAGGGATCCCAGCCCCCCCCCAATAAACACGCTCCAGAAATCGCCACACCCCGCTCCCTCTCTCTCCCTCGGCCAGGCCTTGGTGGGACGGCAGCACCCAGGGACAGAGGTGGCCATGGAAATGCAGTGTCCGGTCAGTGGAGGCCTCCACGAGCCCGGCCTCAGCCTGGGAGAGGGGCATCAGGGGACAGTAAACAGCTCTGCCACCGGCGGTTTGGGTATTTGCTGCCGTGGTACAAGGTGTGTACAGGACAGTGGTTCAAGATGCCTCCCAGTGCTCCCCATCGCCTGGATTCACACCTTTGTGCACTGTCCCAGGGCTGTCTGTGTGACCCAGAGGCGAGGGCAGAAGTGGAGGTGTGTTGCTTCCAAGATTAGGCTATAAAAGATTACAACTTCTGTCTCGGGCTTGCATGCACGCTCTCTCCCAGTCTCTCTTATCACCCACTCTGGGAGAAACCATGTTGCAAACAAAACCCCATGGGAAGGTCCCTGTGGCAAAAAAAAAAAGCCACATGACTTTGGAAGGAGAGCCTCTGGTTCAGGGCAGCTTCAGCGACTCAGCATCAGCTGGCAGCATGACCAGACCTTATGAGCAGCTCAGGGCCAGAACTATCCAGCAGAGCCTCTCAGGCTCCTGGCCAGGAGAAACTGTGAGATATAATAAATGCTTGTTCTTTTCAGCTGCTAAGTTTTGGGGTCACTTGTTACTCAACAATACATAATCGTCACGGTTGTCATTATGATTTGGATCTCTTTTTTCATGTTTTCCTGTGACAGCTTTGAGATAGAATTTACATATTATGCATGTATAATTCAGTGGGCTGGAGCATAGTCTCAGAACTGCGTGGCCATCACCACAGCCTAATTTTAGAACATTTTTACCATCCTCAAAGAAGCCCCACGCCCATTAGCAGTCATTCCCCACCTTCCCCTGGCCTAGCCCTAGACAACCGCCAACAGACTGTCTCTTTAAATGTGCCTATTTGGCCCCTTCACATAAATGAAACCACGCGCTATGTGGCATTCTGTGTCTGGATTTTCACTTAGCATAATGTGTTCAAGGTTCACCCATGTTGTAGTTTTTTTTATTGTCAGAAAATATGATGGACATTTGGGTTATTTCTACTCTATGAATATTTGTTTACATATTTGTAAACTAGTTTTGTGTAGACAATATGTTTTCATTTCTCCATAGGGCTAACGTTACAGTGTCATGTGGTAACTCTATTTAACATTTTGAGGAACTGCCAGGCTTTTCCAAAGTGGTGGCACAATTTTACATTTCCACCAGCAATGTATGAGGGTTCCAATCTCTCCAAATCTTTTTTATTATAGTCACCACCCTTGTGGGTGTAAAGTGGGATCTCATGGTAGTTTTTTTTTAATCTTCACCCAAGGATATGTTTTTGTTGATTTTTTATTTTATTTTATTTTTTAGCAAGAGAGGAAGGGAGAGAGAGAAACATCCATGTGAGACAGAAACTTCGATCAGTTGCCTCCCGTATGTGCTCTGACCAGGTATTGAACCCACAGCCTTTTGGTGTTTGGGACAATGTTCCAACCACCTGAGCTATACTGGCCAGGGCCTAACTCTTTCATTTTTTAATGTCCACTGACTCCCCTTCACGGTGGATTATTTTTTCACATGCTGTGTAATTTTTCAGTACGAGCTCATCTTCAGAAGGGCTTGTTTTTCTAAAGTTGTCCCGTGCCCTGGATCACATACTGTAGAGCAGTTCCTCAAACACTTCGTGGAATTCCTGAGATTCCTCGTCTGTGCACAGAATGTGCTTGGAGTAGTGGGTTTTGCTAAGTGTTACTTGTGCTTCAAGCCCTAGCCCTAGGTGAATGGAAAGCATCCTTGTTTCTTCCTTGGAATATTGGCTAGAGCTCTTCTAATCATTTTTAAACAGACTGGGCAGCTCGTCAGGTTCCAAGCTTTATGCAAACTGTCCAGCTCCAACTTCTTGGGAAAGGTGAAAAGTTCCTTTTCCTCTCCTTGCCTGAGCATTAAACCCACCCCTCCGCCCCCGGAGTCTACAGATGTTCGAGACTGAAAACCCCAGGGGCCACGGCAGCAGCTCCGGCTCGCCACTTTGCCTTTGTGTTTTCTCTTAATTTCTGGAACTTGAGAGTTTCCCTTTATTTCATTCTGGCTTGAGTGTGTATTTTTTTTAATGTTTGATTTTTACTCAGTGTTTCTTATTTGTAGTGGAGAGGTGCTGTACTTGTTGACAGAGTCTGCCAGCCCACCTGCAATGCCTGCATTACTTTTCAAAGGTCTTGGGAAACATAACTTACCATTGACAGCTCTACTAACATGCTGCATCATGTGTGTGTAGCTCTGGGAGTGGGGGGATGGGTAAACTGTATTAACTAATATTAGTAATCAAATTACACTTATGAGAATAATCACACTGTGCCATATGTGTATTTAATCTCGGAGGTGAGATTATGGTGATTTCATTTTTTCTTTGGATTATTCTTTTACAAATATCCTACATATACTAGCCTTAAAGAAATCAGGGAAAAAATGAGTGAAGAAATAAATGTCTAAATTTGATGGTAAAATTAGCTTTTTAATAATTTTGCAGATAAAGGGCTATTCCAGCAGACTCAGAGCTGTTTCCTGGGTTACCCTCTGCCTTCTCTGTACTTGAGAACTTACAGAATATAAAACTCTTATCTCCCAGTTGGAAAGATAATGAAATACCAACTGTAGACACTTCCTAACTGGCCTGCTATTGATGAAGGTTATTTTTATTGTGTTTAATATGTATGATAGCTGCAGAAATTCTGTTTAGGAATGGAGCCTGAAGCCCAGGTTCAAAGAAAGAAGGTGGTGGTTTGAGTGTAGGTGGAAATAATAGATCATATCCTCAGATTATAGTTTGAGTAGTGTTGAATTGTGTTGAGACCTTAGAGTTTGATGTTCTGAGTCTAGGCATTAATAATGTACAAGTTGATTTTATTTTCTGGTTTTGGCTGTTTATAGGAGTGGGAGGCTGACACTTGATCCTATAGTACCCAGGTCAAGGGTTCAGTCTTCCCAGGAGGGTGTGTCACTCTCCCTGCCCAGCTGGTTCCTGCAGGAGCAGCTCTTGGCCTCACTCAGGTCTACCAGGGAGGCAGAGACTGCATTTGAAATGTGTGCCCTGCTACTTCCAGAGGCACTCAGATACAACAGACAAGTAACACATCAGGGAACAAAGCAGAACTGTGACAATGTTATTGACGCAATAAGTTCTATTTCAGTTCTATAAAGTGACCAACTTGACCTAGTTTGCCTGGGACTGTCCCTGTGTTAGTGCTGAAAGCCCCACACCCCAGGAACCCCAGACCCTCCCCCTCAGTCCCCAGCAAACCAGGACAGTGGGTGCCCCCAGCATGAGAACAGCCTTTGCCTCCAAACCAGTAGCTGTTTTCTTTTTTCGGGCTATGGATCCCTTGCAAATTTTCCCTGGAAAAATATATGAACTCACAGGTTCAAAAACTTTTGCTCTAAGATTTCAAACAGATAAAAAAAGGTCTGCCCTGGCCAGCATGCTCAGTGGTTAGAGCGTTGACCTGCGCACCGAAGGGTCTCGGGTTCGATTCCCAATCAAAGGCACGTTCCTGGGTTGCAGGTTCCTTCTCCGGCCCCGTTTGGGGCGTGTGTGGCAGGCAATTGATGTGTCTCCCTCACATCAATGTTTCTCTGCCTTTCCTGTCTCTCTCCCCCTCCTTCCCTCCTTCCCACTCTCTCTGCAAAGCAATGGAAATAATAGCCTCTGGTGAGAATTTAAAAAAAAAAAAAAAAAAGGTCTAATGAGAAAAAGAAGACTAATATTTAAAGAAAGTTTTTCTTTAGAACTAAACCCAAGAAGAAATCCATCATGAGGTCCTTTTACCAGTGTGCGCGTGTGCACGGTCTTCCACCTTGTTGATAAGACCCGCTCCAGACACCCTCCACCAGCCACCTTCAGAAAGACACAGAAGCTTAAACCATGGGATGATTTCGTCCGGAAGCCAAGAGGGTGTTGTCCAGCCACTGGGATTTGTGTTTTGTTTTGTTTTTTAATGTTGAAAGAGAACTGGAAGCCTCTGAGTGCACAGTTAACTCGTTCACCAGACCTTCGCTCTCATAACACTGCTAAAACGTGTTTGGTATCTGTCATGCGCCATACGCAGCACTAAGGCTTCATATGTATTATCTTCAATTCTTCAACAACCTTACAAAGTAGGTACTGTGAGCATTACAAACACGAGAAAACAAAGGTTGAGAATCAGGTAACTTGCTCAAGGTCACCAGCAATGAGACCCCCAGCCCACCGCCCAGCGCAAACCCAGGACTTTTCCATTACGGGTAGTTCTCTCAGCCTAGTTCAAGGGCACCTGTGCAGGCCCAGGGCGACCACAGCCCCGCTGCGTGGGCATCTCGGGGTGGGGAGGGAATCTTGTCCCATCAGAGCAGGCTGCTTACACCAGTGCACTGTGGAGGCGTTGATTCGTCTGAATCTGCTTATACTATTTATAGCCCGATCCTTTGACCAGACTTAGTGTGCTGACTTGAAAATGAATTGCTGTAGATATAAGAAGTGTGAAAAGCAATGTTGACACACTGTTGTAGCTATCAGGGTACAAACACACCTTTCTTTACCTGTCTGGACAACCTACAGGCTGAAGATCCCCGAGAATGACCTCTTAAATAGTGCTCCAAACCTCGGCTGCACTTTCCAATCACCTGGGAAACGTGAAAAATACTCATGTCTGGGCCCAGTCCAGGATGATTCTGATTTAATTGGTTTGGGTGGCAGAAGTTTTTAAAGCCCCCAGGTGCTTCTACCTACTTGCAGGGCGGAGGTAGAGAAGCCTGGTTTTAAGGGCCGGCACACCTCGTTTCATTGCGCTTGGCTTCATTGTGCTTCACAGATGTTGTGTGTTTTTTAAAAATTGAGCGCAAGATCCTCCACCAGCAAAAAGATTACAGCTCACTTTATTGCAAAATTCGCTTTATTGCGGTGTTCTGCAGTAAAGGAACCCGCAATATCTCTGAGGTATGCCTGGTAGTGGTAAGGACCTATAAAATAGAAATTTTTTTCTTGTAGATTAATTGTCACTAAATTGTTCCTTCTGGCAAAAGATTGCAGCCTTTAAGGCAGCATTTTCTCAAAGCGTGGTCCCTTGACCAGCAACATGGGGATCACCTGGGAACCCTTAGAAATGCAATTTTTCTGGCCTACTCCAAGCCAACAAATCAGAAACAGGGAGGAGGGGCACCAATCTGTTGGAAGGATTTAAAGCCCAGGTGAGTTCGAGAACCACTGCTTCAAAGAGGGAAAAGAAGCTTTGCGCAAGACGCCTATCAGAAAGCAAACTAAAGGTGCACACGCCCAGTTCATTCTTAGGTGTTATCTGTTCGAAAGAATGCTCGATTCACAGTCAGCCTGAGAAGATATTTTGAACGGTTGGGCACAACATCCAGTCTCCGCTGGGTTCCAAAGGTAACAAGCTTGACCCCGTTCCCGATGGGTTTTTCAGGCCCCTCCGTGCCCAGCTCTGTTTGGCAGCCTGAGTGCAGTTATTTGCCTTCCTGCAACCTCTCTGTTGACTCTTCCCATCCCCCCCGAGAGCTGCTGACACAGACCCTGCCCAGGTGGAGCTTGCAACCAAACCTTGCTGAAATTTTTTTCTTTTAAATCTTCACCCAAGGATATTTTTTCCATTGCTTTTCGGGGGGGGGGGGGGGGGGAGGGAACGGGGAGAGAAAGAGAGAGAGACACGTTGATTGATTGCCTCCCGCCCGCGCCCCGCCTGGGGTGGGGGATCGATCCTGCCCCCGAGGTTCCTGCCCTTGACCGGAATTGAACCCGAGACCTTTCAGTCTAACCCCTGAGCAAAACCAACCAGGGCCTGAAATCTTTTAATGCTGTTTTGCTGGAGAAGGAAGGAGAGGGTTTGATTCTTGTTTTCCTAAAAAATTCCTGCTCTTATGTATTTGCCAAACCACGGACCTAAATCTTGTGTTGCCTCTAAGGAAGGAAAAGAGAACCTGTGTTGGTATCTGAAGTGAGTTCATCCCTTTTGTGCCCCATTGCTGCAAACTAGATGACAGTCCCGTGGCAAGGCGCCTCTGCTTTTGCCCCCCCCACCACCACCACCACTTTACACAAGCACAGACCAGGCTTTTTATTTACCCTGTGGCATCTTCACAGAGAAAACGCAACTTCCTTTCTCACCATATCCGTATGTGGTTAAAATTCTATGTTGCAAAACTTTTGATTCTGGAGCAATGGTTACCCGTTGTCTCCTAGTCAGCCTGGTCATCAGGAAGCGGTTCCCCCTGCTCGAGGTAAGCAGGGAGTGAGGGGCCCGAGTGGGTGAGCCTACAAGTATGGAGCTTTTTCGAGTCTCAAAGCTGAGTTCTATCTGTTGAGTGTTTGGGGGAAACATTTCTCAAGTGTTTTCCTACTAGGCTAAACTGGCTCCATTTTCATCTCTAACCCCATGATGAAACATTTGATAAATCATAAAACCAATGCTGTATGAGACTGTATGCTTTTGAAAACATTTGCATTTGCAATTAACCCTCCCCCCTCCCCGCCTCAGGGCCTGACCCCAGATGGGCAGAGACACCTGGCAGTAAGCTTTTCCTAACCCCTGAAGTCCCGCCTTTGCTGACCCAGGAGAGTCAGCAAAGGGACACCCACGGGGACGGACAAAGCTGGAAGGAAGGTGTGAGCAGCACCAGGGGGAAAATCCATTTCCGAGCTCAGCAGAGTGACTTAGGAAGCCGCTTCACCCCCTGGCCAAGTCTTCTCCGCATGCTCAGCTTCGGCTTTCCTCCTAGGAACTGTCAGACACCTCTCACGCGTGTTCTCCTTGCCCCCTGCCCTTTCCTGAAGTACCGCCTGGCAACAGTCATAAAAAGGGGCCCAGGGATCAAGCCTGAGAAAGCTGCTTGGCCCCGTTTGCCTGATAAAATACGGGAAGCTCAGTGAAATCGGTTATTTCAGGTGGACCACCAAGAGAGTGTCAGTATAAGTGTGTCCCCAATATTTTAAATCTACTAACACACTATTTGTTGTTTATTTGAGATTCAGATTTCTCTGGTGCCTTATGTTTTCATTTGCTGAATCTGGCAATCCGACCTAAGAGGCGGATGAGAGCGAAAAGTTCATGTCAGGTTGTGACCCTGCGCCACTGCCCCCAGGCCACCAGTACGGGTTTCTAGAGGCAGAGAAACAGCGCACTCACCGTATCGGCACCTGTACTGACAGACTCCGTCCTTCCCTCCCAGCAGCTCCAGGAAGGAATCGAAGTAGCTGTTGACCGACTCGAAGCTGCCCCGGAGGTGCCGCAGGCCCCAGTTTGAATAGGACTCGTCTTCGTCAGGGCTGCTGTTGCTCTGTGCCAGGCCACCCCCCAGGCTGAGCCACAGAATCAGGGAGCCGGTGGCCAGCCTCATCCTGCAGCCAGGTGGGTCCTGACGTCTCTCCTCAAACCCCAGCCACCGGCCGGGAGGTCCAGGTCCACAGCCCGCAGGCCGGATGTCAGGCGGCCCGGGACAGGGATTATCGGGAACAGTCAATCTGTGTTCCCCGGAGGTGGACTTTAAACATAGCTGTGGAGGCTGGGATGAGATCAGGGCAATTAGGAAGGGCAAAGGTTAGGCAGTGGGCGGGATGGCCAGCAGCAGGGAGCCCTGCAAAGGGGACTCCGCGGCCCCGGCGGGCGCTGAGTGCGATGGGCCTCACTCCCCCGGCTCAGACCTGCCTCTCCCGCAGGGCCCCTGGCTGCAGGCGGCCCGGCGCCCGAGCATGTCGCCTTTCTTTACACCAATGTTTTTATTCATACTTAGCATGTGCGGCACCCACAGACTGCCCAGGGAATGGTTCTGGGGGAACTCGGCTCTCCTAGTGTTTTTCTTGTGTTGAGATGCTTAAAAGTCAGAGGGTCTATCAGAAACACTATTTGAAATTTGAGGCTTTAAGAGTGTTGGCTGAAGTCTAGTGTTTTGGCATCACTTTTAATTTATGCTATGCTTTTAGTCATAGGAAGAAATGAATTCTACCCCGAAATCACTAATGATGCACTTTTTGACCAAATGTATCTTCTCTCTCCAAAGTCCAGAAAGCTCCATAGAAAATAATGAATTAAATGTCTTCATTTTAGGTAAGAAGTGTATTTGTCTAAAGACTTCAAGGAAGGGTAGTGGTTAAAAAATATTTCATGTGGACAACAGTGCCACCAATATTTTAAAGCACCTATACTTTTCAAACCATGGTGTGGGTGTGCATACATACACACACACAGATACATATATATATACACACACTGTATATATGTATTTTTCACATTCATTCTACAAAGCAAGATAAATGTCATTCCATGTGAGAAGTGAGAAAACTGAGCTACAAAGGTTAAATGACTTGATAAAAAATGGCCAGGCTTTCAGTGGTAAAGCTGGAATCAGGGCCAGCTACTTAATTCGTGTGTCCCTGTCAAGATGAAAATGCAGAACTCCTTTTCAAAAAGCAGGAAAAAATGCCTTTAAAGGAACTGAAATACATCCCTGGCTAGTGTGGCTCAGTTGGTTGAGCACCGTCCTATGCACTGAGAGGTCACCAGTTGGATTCCTGGTCAGGGCACATGCCCGGGTTGTGGCCTCAATCCCAAGTAGGGGCGGGCAGGAGGCAGCCGATCGATGACTGTCTCTCATCAATGTTTCTCTCTCTCTAACTCTCCCTTTTTCTCTCTCTGAAAATCAATGAAACGTGTTTTTTTTAAAAAGGAACTGAAATATAATGTAATGAGGTAATAGTGATAGCTGAGTAACACTATAAAGTTATAAATTGCAGAAGTATTTTGGTGTCATAACTTCATGTGATACAACATGTAATACTTTATTAATATGTGATAATTGATCATAAGATTTTCTGACTTGCTTTCTTGCAAATTCATTGATCAGATCATCAAAATTTATACTAGTGCCAGGCCTGGGGCCACTTAGCAAAAGGTATACAGAGGCCAGACACTGTTTTTTTTAAAATATATCTTTATTGATTTCAGAGAGAGGAAAGGAGAGGGAGAGAGAGAGACAGAAACATCAATGATGAGAGAGTCATTGATCGAGTCCACAACCAGGGCATGTGCCTTGACCGGGGATCAAACCCCGATCTCCTGGATCCTAGGTCGACGCTCAACCGCTGAGCCACGCCTGGCCGGGCCAGACACTGCTTTTTTAAAAAAATGATTTTAGGGAGGAAGGGGGAGAGAGAAAAAGGAAGTGAGAGAATCATTGATGTGAGATACATCGATCGGTTGCCTCCTGCATGCAACCTGGTCGGCTGCTGTTTGTGCCAGGCCTACGGCCACTTAGCAAGAGGCATGGGGCACATAGAGACCAAATGCTGCTTGTTTGAGAGATTTTAGGCAAGTCCAAAGCATGAGCCAAGAGAGCTGTTTGTATGAAAAAGTCACTGGAAATGACTGGGGTGGTTCCACAAGTCAGGTGGGGTGGTGTCTCGAGGACCCACCAGGGCAGGGCAAACAGTGGGAACCAGGCTGACAGAACTCAGATTTGGCACCTGCCTTCCAGCTCTGGGTGGGTGGGGGGCTCAGCAAAGGAACAGTGGCCTCTGCCAGCACTTGTCCTGAAGTCAGACAATTCAGTTCCTCCCTGTATGTACCTGGTGCCTCTTGAGCTGGGGCTCAGAGGGAGTGAGTCCAAGTCCGTCCGTGTGCGGGCCCTTTAAGAGGAGCTGCGGGGACTCCAGCAGCCTGTCACCCTCGGCCACCATCCGCTGACTTTTACACCCAGAAGTTGCGGGGACTTCTCTTCCCAGCACTGGAACCCTGGGCTCGGGGTTCTGGTGTGGGGCTGGGACCCCTCGCTCCTCAGGGGGGCCTCCACAGCCAAGATATCCCTCCGGATTCTTGTCGCCACGTGGGTGTGGGACCAGCCCCTTCCCATCTCCGCGGCCTCCCGGCCTCACCGCCGCTGCTGCTTTGGGTCTCTAGTCATAGGACTCGGTTCAGCAGGATATCGGGCAGTTCTGAACGATGGTGGGTCTGTAACTTAGCTGTAATGTGATGTGGCCGTGGCAGGTTCCGAGTGCCATGTGACCCCACTGCCACCTTGACCAGAAGGTCAAGCAGTAGTTGAACGTTGTTAACTTTGAGGAGGACTTTCCTGCCCATGCAGCTGTAGACTGGAGCTATTAGTAGTATTTTCCCAATTCATGATACTTTACATTTTTTATTGTGTTAAATATACATAACATAACAGCATTTTAACCATTTTTAAATGCGCAGTGCAGTGGCATTAGTACATTCAGTGTTCAACGGTCATCACGACCCATCTCCAGAAATTTTTCACCTTCCCAGGTGGAAACTCTATAACATTGAGCAATAGTTCCCCACGTCCCTCTTCTCAGCCTCAGGCAACGACTCTACTTCCAGTCCTTATGAATTTGCCTCGCCCGGTGCTAGGCGATCACACAAGACTTGTGTTTGGCTGCTTTCACTTGGCATAATGTTGTCAAGCTCATCCGTGTGGCAGCGTGTATCAATACTTCTGTGGCCCGGCCGGCGTGGCTCAGCGGTTGAGTGTCGACCTAGGATCCAGGCGATCGGGGTTCGATTCCAGGTCAGGGCACACGCCCGGGTTGCGGGCTCGATCCCCAGTCGGGGGCGGGCAGGAGGCAGCCGATCAATGACTCTCACCATTGATGTTTCTCTCTCCTGTCCTCTCTGAAATCAATCGGGACATATTAAAATATACTTAATTTTTGTGAATAACGCTGCTGTGAGTGTTGGTGCCCTAATATCCATTTGTGTGTCCGCTTTCATTTCTTTTGGGTATACGCCTAGAGCTGGACTTGCTAGGCCATGTGGCAACGCTTTCTCTCTCGGAGGAGGCGCCATGCCTCTTCCGCCGAGGCGGCACCATCCGCGTCCCCCCAGCCTTGCACTTGCGTCCCCCCCAACTTGTCCGCTTCCTCACCAACACTTGCTACTTGCCTTTTACAACAAATAACATCCTGCTGGATATGCGGTAGTCTTTCATTGTGGTTCTGATTTGCATTGTCTGGTGATTCGTGATGCTGAGCATCCTTTCATGTGCTCACTGGTCATTTGTCATCCTTGGAGAAATGTCTGTTCTCTCACTCTTGGCCCAGGTTCCCCCCCAGCTTTATTGAAGTACCATCGGCATAACATTGTGTTTAAGATGCATTGTGTTGATTTGATACACCATGTATTGTGGAATGATTACCACAGTAGGGAGTAGGGTTGGGTAACACTTCCGTCACCTCACATAGTTACCTTTGTGTGTGTGTGTGGTGAGAACATTTTACATCAGTTTTCTTAGAAACTTTCAGGTATTTACTACAATATTATTAACCATACTCACCATGCTGTACATCCTCAGAACTTACTCATCTTAAAACTGAAAGTTTGTACCCTTTGACTGATGCCGCCTCGATTTTCCCAGCCTGCAGCAATCACTTTTCTACTCTTGGTTTCTATGAGTTCAGCTTGTTTAGATTCCACATATAAGCGACATTATACGGTATTTGTTTTGCTCTGTCGGACTTATTTCACTTAACATAATGCCTTCAAGGTCCATCCATGTTGTCACAAATGGCAGGATTTCTTTCTTTGTCATAGTTAAATAATATTCCATTGTGTATGTGTGTGGTGTGTGTCTGGGGGAGTTGTGTGCACATCTCACATTTTCTTTGTTCATCTGTAGATGGGCACTTAGGTTGTTTTCACGTGTTGGCGATTGTGAATAGTGCTGCAGTGAACATGGGAGAGCAGACATCTCTTCAAGATCCTGATGACATTTCCTTTGGAAATAGATACCCAGAAGTGGAATTGCTGGATCATATGGAAGTTCCATTTTTAATTTTTTTTTTTCTTAAATATATCTTTATTGATTTCAGAGAGAGGAAAGGAGAGGGAGAGAGAGAGATAGAAACATCAATGATGAGAGAGTCATTGATCAAGCCTGCAACCGGGCATGTGCCCTGACTGGGAATTGAACCCTGATCGCCTGGATCCTAGGTCGACGCTCAACCGCTGAGCCACGCCCGGCCGGGCTATTTTTAATTTTTGAGGAGTCTCCATCCTATTTTACATAGTGGCTGAACCAATTTACATTTTCACCAAAAGTTCACACATGTTCCCTTTTCTCCACACCCTCACTAACACTTGTTATTTCTTGTCTTTTTGATAATAGCCGTTTCAACAGGTGCGAAGTGGTATCTTACTGTGGTTTTCATTTGTATTTCCCTGGTGATTAGTTATGTCAAGCATCTTTTCATGTACCTGTTGGCTCTCTGTATGTCTTTGGAAAAATATCTACTCAGATCCTCTGCCCATTTAAAAAATTGAATTTATTTTGCTATTGAGTTCCTTATATATTTTGAGTATTATTTTGAATATGAGTTCCTTATATATTTTGGGTATTAATCCTTTATCAGATATATAACTTGCAAATATTTTTTCCCATCCCATAGGTTGCCTTTTCAGTTTTTAGATGGTTTCCTTTGCCGTATAGAAGATTTTTAGTTTGCTGTAGTTTACTTTTTGCTTTTGTGGTCTTTGCTTTTGGTGTCAAATCCAAAAAAAATATTGCCAAGACCAATGTCAAAGAACTTACTGCCTGTGTTTTTCTCTACAGGATTTATGGTTTTCAGATCTTATGTTCAAGTCTTTAATCCATTTTGAGTTTATTTTTGTGTACAGTATAAGATAGTGGTCCTGTTTCATTCTTTTTCAGGTGGCTGTCCAGTTTTCTCAGCATCATTTATTGAAGAGACTGTCCTTTCCCCCTTGTATATGCTTGTCTCCTTTGTCATAAATTTATTAACCATATATGTATAGGTTTATTTCTGGGCTCTCTATTCTGATACACTGATCTATGGTTTTTTCCAGAACCATAATGTTTTGAGTACTATAACTTGGTAATATAGTTTGAAATCAAGAAGTGCTACGCCTCCAGCTTTAGTATTCTTTCTCAGGACTGCTTTAGCTATTCAGGGTCTGTTGTGATTACATATTTTAGGATTGTTTGTTCCATTTCTGTGAAAAATGCCATTGGAATTTTGATAGGGATTGCATTGAATCTAGATCTGTTGGGGTATGATGGACATTTTAACAATATTAATTCTTCTCATCCATGAATATGGGATATCTTTCAATTTGTTTGTCATCTTCAGTTTTTTTAATCAAAGTCTTGTGGTTTTCAGTGTACAGACCTTTCACCTCCTTGATTAAATTCATTCCTAAGTATTTCATTGTATCTGATGCTATTGTGAATGAGATTGTTTTCTTCTTTTTCAGATAGTTTGTTGTTAGTGAATAGAAATGCAACTTATTTCTGTATGTTAGTTTTTGTATTCTGAAATTTACTGAATTTGTTAATTATTTCTAACACTGCTTTTGTGTTAGGATTTTCTCTATATAAGGATTTTCTTTAGGATTTTCTATATATAAGATCATATCATCTGCCAACGGAGACAATTTTACTGCTTTCTTTCTGATTTGGATGTCTTTATATCTTTTTCTCACCTGATTGATCTGGCTAGGACTTCCAAAACAGTGTTGGATAGGAGTAGTGAGAGTGGGAATATTTGTCTTGTTCCTGATGTTACACTTTGAGGAAACTTTTCAGCTTTTCACCACTGAATATATTGTTAGCTATGGACTTTTCATATATGGCCTTTATTATGTTGATGTACATTCCTTTTATATCCAATTTGTTGAGAGTTTTTATAATATATGTGTTTTGTCAATTGCTTTTTCTGTGTCTTTGTGATGATCATATGATTTTTATCTTTTATTAATGTGTATCACATTGATTCGCATATATGAACCATCCTTGCATCCCTGGAATAAATCCCACTTGATCATGGCATATGATTCTTTTAATGTATTGTTGGATTTAGTTTGATAATATTCTTTTGAGAATTTTTGTATCTGTGTTAATCAGGGATATTGGCCAGTACTGTTCTTTTCTTGTAGTGTCCTTCTTTGGTTTTGGTATCAGGGTAACGCTGTCCTTATAAAATCAGTTTAGAGTGTTTCCTCCTCTTCAATTTTTTGGAAGAGTTTGAGAAAGATTGGCAATCTTTGCTAAATGTTTGCTAAAATTTACCTGGGAGCCCTGGTGGGTGGCTCAGTTCATTGGAACGTTGTCCCGAAAAGCTAGGGTTGTGGGTTCAATCCCAGGTTGTGGCACATACAGGGATCAATCAATGAATGCATGGGTTGGTGGAGCAACGAATCCATGTTTCTCTCACTCTCTTTCTCCCCCTCCTCCTTCCCTTTCCCCCTCCCTTCCTTCCTCTCTCTCTAAAAAATCAATAAAAATAAAAAATTTTACCTGGGAAACCATCTATTCCTAGGCTTTTCTTTGTTGGGAGATTTTTTATTACTACTCAATCTCCTTACTCATTATTGATTTGTTCAGATTTTCTATTCATGATTCAGTCTTGATAGTATGTTTTTGGGAACTTATCCATTTTTTTCTAGGTTATCCAATTTGCTGGTGTATAATTGTTCATGGTAATATCTTATGGTCCTCTGTATTTCTATACTATCTATTGTAATGTCTCCTCTTTCTTTTATGATTTTATTTCTTCTAATCTTAGTCTAGTTAAAAATTTCTTTTTCTTTTCCTTCAAAAATCAACTCCGTTTTATTGTATTTCTGTTGTTTTCTGTCAATTTCATTTATTTCTGCACTGATCTTTGTTTCCTTCTAATGTTGGGCTTAGTTCTACTTTTCCTAGTTCCTTGAGGTTTAAGTAGGTTGTTTGAGACGTTGCTTTTTTTTCTTTATGTAGCTGTTGCTTGACATAAACTTTTCTCTTAGAACTTTTGCTGCATCCCATAAGTTTTTGTACTTGTTTCTATTTTCATTTGTTTCAAGATATTTTATTGCTCTTTTGATTTCTTCTTTGATACATTGGTTGTTCAGGAGTGTGATGTTTAATTTCTCCATATCCCTGCCTTTTCCAGTTTTCCTCTCGTTAATGAGTTCCAGTTTCATACCACTGTAGTTATAAAAAATACTTGGTATGACTTCAATCTTCTTAAATTGGCTAAGACTCACTTTGTGACCTGTCATATAAACTATCTTGAAGAACGATCCAGTGTGTGCTTGAGAAAAATGTATGTTCTGCTGCTGTTGAATGGAGTTTTCTGAATATGTCTGTTAGGTTCATTTGTTCTAAAATATAGTTCAAATCCAATGTTTTTCTTATTGATTTTTCTGCCTGGATGATCTACTTTATTGTTGAAAGTAGGATATTGAAATCCTTTCCTATTATTGTATTGTTGTCTGTATCTACTCTTGATAAATTGACCCCGTCGTCATTATATAATGACCTATATAATGGACATTGTCTTGATCTTAGGAAATAAGCTTTCAGATTTTCCTTATTGAGTTTGATGTTAATTGTGGGTTTTTCATAGATGTACTATCATGTTCAGACAGTTTCCTTTTAGTCCCAGTTTGTTGAGTTGGTTTTTTGTTTGTTTTTACCTTGAAAGGGTGTTGAAGTTTGTCAAATGCCTTTTCAATTGGAATTATCACATAAGTTTTTCCTCCATTCTATTAATGTGATGTATCACATTTTATTTATTATAACAATCTTGCATTTCAAGAACAAATTCCACTAGAAAAAATCTTTAGCTGAAATGACTAAGGAAAAGATAGAATTCAAACTACTAAATCATAAATGCAAGTGGGCCCATTACTACTAATTTTACAGAAATAAAATTGGTTGCCTGGCTGGCTTGGCTCAGTGGTTGAGTGTTGACTTATGAACCAAGAGGTCATGGTTCGATTCCCGGTCAGGGCACATGCCTGAGTTGTGGGCTCGATCCCCAGTAGGGGTTGTGCCGGAGGCATTCTCTCTCATCATTGATGTTTCTATCTCCCCCTCTCCTTTCTTCTCTCTGAAATCAATAAAAACGTTTAATATATACTTTTTTCAAGCAAGCCCTTCATCCCAGTCACTATCATCTGTTCTTGACCAAATGGCTCAGATCAGAGTTTCTAAACCTTAGCACTACTGACATTTGATTTGGACCTGATAATTCTTTTTGAGATATAATTGACATGTAACATTATATGAGTTCCAGGTGCACAACGTAGTGATTCGATAGTTGTGTATATTGCAGAATGATGACCACAGTATGCTGTGGGGATCTATCACCACACACAGTTACAATTTTCCTTATGAGAACTTTTAAGATTTCCTGTCTTAGCAACTTTCAGGTATACAGTATAGCTTTATTAACTCTAGTCACTATGTTGTACATTACCTCCCCAGGACTTACTTATTTTATAACTGGAAATTTGTACCTTTTGACCACTTTCACCCATTTCACCCCCACCCCTATCCCTCACATCTGGCAACTAGTAATCTGTTCTCTGTATCTAGAGGTTTGTTTTATTGTTATTTTGTTTTTAGATTCCATGTATAAGTGAGATCATACAGTATTTCTTTCTCTGTCTAGCTTATTTCACTTACCATGATGTCCTCAAGGTCCATCAGTGTTGTTACAAGTGGCAAGATTTCCTTTTTTTTTTTTTTTTTTATGGCTAAATAAGATCCCATTTTATATACAGTTGGCCCTCTATATCTGCATCTGCGGATTCAACCAACCGCAGATTGAAAATATTCAAAAGACAATGTTATGTTGTGGTTGACGTGTACTATGTAGTTAGACTGTGATGGTTGTGTCTGTACTGAACATATACAGACTTTTTTCCTTGTGATTACTCCCTAAACAATATAGTATAACAGCTTTTAACACTGTATTAAGTATTCTAAGTAATCTAGAGATGATTTAAAGTATGCAGGGAGATATGTGTAGGTTATATGCAAATACTATGCCATTTTATATAAGGGACTTGCACATCTGTGGACTTTGCTATCCAGAATTGGTCCTGGAACCAATCTCCCATGGATACTGAGGAATTACTATATAGCATTGCCTTTCTTCCATCCATCCATTGATAGACATTTACATTGCTTCAGTGTCGTGGCTATTGTGACTAATGCTGCAGTGAACATGAGGGTGCAGATATCTTTTCATTTCTCTCAGATAAATGCCCAGAAGTGGAATGCTGGATCATATGTAGTTCTACTTCTAATTTTTTGAGAAACCTCAATACTGTTTTCCATACTGGCTGTACCATGAATACATTTATTTTAAATATTTTTGGCATCATACTCTAAACATTAAAAGTTAAATATTTTCTGCCCAGCTGGCGTGCCTCAGCAGTTGAGCATTGGCCTAGGATCCAGATCAAGGTTCGATTCCCGGTCAGGGCACATGCCCGGGCTGCGGGCTCAGTTCCCAGCAGGGGGTGTGCAGGAGGCAGCCGATCAATGACTCATCATTGATGTTTCTCTCTCTCTCTCTCCCTCTCCCTCTCTTCCTCTCTCTGAAATCAATAAAAATATATTTTTGATTTTTGATTTATTTTTTAAAATATATCTTTATTGATTTCAGAGAGAGGAAAGGAGAGAGCAAGAGATAGAAACATCAATGATGAGAGAGTCATTGATCAGCTGCCTAGCCTGCAACCTGGGCATGTGCCCTGACTGGGAATCGAACCCAGATCTCCTGGATCCTAGGTCAATGCTCAACCGCTCAGCCAAGTCTGGCTGGGCAAAAATATATATTTTTAAAAAGTTAAATATTTTCCTGTGACTGCTGCTATATCCCACAGGTTTGATTGGTGCTGTCATCGTTTTTTATATCTATTTCATAATTCCCATTCTGGTGCTAAAGCTCATTCTCTAGATTCCTTGGGAAGGAATCATAGGAACAGTATTTCCTGATTTCCTGCATATAGCAGATCTGGGTGTGCCCTTTATTCTAGAAGGTTAGCTATGCTGGATTAAAACCTCAGTTCACACTTTCTTTCCTAACTATCTTAAAAACATTAACCTATTTTCTTCTGGGATAGTGCTGCTGTCAACATCTGATGATCTAATTTTCCCTCCCTTATAACTGATGAGGTCTTTTGGCCAAAATGCTCAAAGAAATCCCCACCCCCCTTTAAAATCTAGTAATTTTCAGGCTGTTTTTGTGTTGGTCATTCTGGCTAATTCTCAGGTACACAATGGGCTCTTTCAACATGTAGTTTTAAATATTTTGTTTTAAGAACATGTCAGTCCCAGCCTGTGGACAGCGATGCTATTGACTAGGAAAGCCTGAGGCACTTGCCTGGCCCTGAATTACTTGTGGGGAGCCCCTGCAGACACATCCTGGGCTGGAGCCAGTGTTGTGGCTGGAGCAGCCCTTGTGGTTCTTACTATGATTGCAGGGCGCACCTCAGCCAAAACCCTCAGGAAACCTCAGAATGCGATTTATTCTTCACACACCCTGGGGGGCTGGGGCATGGCTAGACAGGGAGGGAGCGCAGACCTGGCTTTATTAGGGACTGAGGGCAGGGTACCTGGGGTTTCAAGGGTTTATTCTTTATTGGCAAATGTCAACTAGAAGAATACAAATTAGTGTGCATGGGAAGGGAAAGCAGGGACCCACAAGTGGTCAGCATTCTAGGTTATCCAGTTTCTAAAAGGGGAGCTTCACGAGTGGGAAGCCTGGTTCCGCGCCTGGTTGTTTTGCGTGTGGCTGTGTCACACAGCTGGGCCTATGTTTACTCAACACGGACGGCTTTGAAACAGGTGCCTCAGCAATCAGAAGCTTAATGGCAGGTACTTACTTACATTATACAAATTTTCTTGAAATATAATTTCTAAGCATTGTCGTCTTCACTTGGTTGTATTTATTTAGGAATTCTGCTATCTTTATGTTAGATCTTCTTGGCTTATTTTCAGTTTGTCATTTTCTTTTGGATGCTTTTATTTCTTTTTTACTTTAAAAGCTGTTCTGCTTTGTATCTTTTACTTTATTTAATCCATTCAGCTGTTAGGAAACTCTTGGGTTTCTCCCGCCTCTGGCTACTGTGATAATGCTGCTATGAACCATGGCTGTACAAATGTCTCTTCAAGTCCCTGCTTTGGATTCTTTTGGGTACATATCCAGAAGAGGAATTTCTGGATTGCAGGGTAATTTTATGCTTAAATTTTTTCAAGCATTTTTGTTGTAGTTAAATATACATAACATAAAATTTATAACTTAACCTGTAAGTATAATGTTCTAGTGGCATGAAGCACATCCGCATTGTTGTGCGGAGCCACCACCACCACCATTCATCTCTAGAAGTTCTTCACCTTCCCCAGTTTAAACTCTGTATCCGTTAAACAATTAACTCCATTTACGCCTTCCCCGAAGGCCCTGGCAATGGCCATTCTACTTTGTCTCTATGAATCTGATTTTTCTAGAAACCTCATATAAGTGAAATCACACATTTGTCCTCTTGTGTTTGGCTTATCTCACTCAGCATGTTTCCAGGATTCATCCATGTTGTAGATTGTGTCAGAATATCCTTTTTAAGCTCCTCAATAATATTCCATTGTATGTATGTCACATTTTATTTGTCCACTCATCTGTTGATGGGCATGTGGGTTGCCACAGCCTTGTGGCTATTGGGAATAACTCTATTAAAATGAGTGTACAAATGGGTCTCCTCATCCCCTGCTCTCATGACTTTTGGACATATACCCAGAAATGAAATTGCTAGACTGTATGGTAACTGTTTAATTTTTTGAGGAATCCCTGTACCATTTGCCACAGTGGTTATACCATTTACATTCTTACCTACATTGCTATGCACAGGATCCCAATTTCTTGATAGCCTCAGCAACACTCATTATTTTCTATTTTTATTTTTGTGCGTGATAATAGCTGTCTTCAAGGGTGTGAGGTGATACCTCATTGTGGTTTTGAGTTGCATTTCCCTAATGATTAGTGATGAGCATCTTTTCACCTGTTTATTGGCCATTAATGTATCTTCTTGAATTGTCTACTCAAGTCCTTGATCCATTTTTAAAGTCAGGCATTTTTTGTTGTTGAGTTACCAAGACTTATTTCCGGGCTTTGATTCTATTTCCTATCCTATCCTATATCCTATATCCTATATCCTATATCCTATATCCTATCCTATATCCTATCCTATCCTATTCTTCTATTCTTATATAGATCTCTCTTTACGCCAGTACAAGGCTATTCTGATGGCTGTAGCTTTGGAGTTAAGTTTTGGAATCAGGAGTGTGAGACCTCCATTCTTTTTCAAGATTTCTTTGGCAATTTAGGATCCCTTGAGATTCCATATTAATTTTAGGGTGGATTTTTCTATTTTTGTAAAAAAAAATCATTGGGATTTTGAAAGGGATTATACTTCCATCCTTTGGCTTTCAATCCGTACGTCTTTATATCTAAAGTGAGTCTCTCAGACTCAGGTCATGTTTCTTCCCCTTTATGTAAATTTGTCTTTTGATTGGGGATTTTAATCCATATGTGTTTAAAGTAATGACGGATAGGGATGGACTTGTGCCATTTTGTTTTGTTTACAGCTTTGTCCCTCATTTCCTCCGTTACTGCCGTCCTTTGTGTTCAGATTTTTTATAACGACATGATTTGGTTCCTTTCCCTTTCCCTTTGTGTATAGTCTACAGATAATTTTCCTTGTGGTTACTATGGAGATTACACATATCCTAAAGTTATAAGAATCTAGTTTGAATTGATACCGACTTAACTCCGATTGCACACAAAAACTCTCATTTACAGCTCCACTGTCCTTTGTTTAGTGAAGTCACAAATTACATCTTTATATGTTGTGTACCCATTAACACAGACTTATGTTTTATGCATTTGTCTTTTAAATCCTATAGAAAAAAAAGTGGAGTTAAGACCAAAATCACAATGTTGATTTTTCTATTGACCATATGTTTACCTTTATTATAGCTCTTTATATTTGATATGGACTTAAGTCAATGTCTAGGATCCTTTCAACTGGAAGCATTCCTTGTAGGGCAGGTTAGTGGTAATGAAACTCCTTCAGTGGGAATGTATTAAGTTCACCCTCATTTTGTAGGACACTTGTGCTACATTATAGAATTCTTGATTGACACATTTTTTCTTTCACCATTTTAAATGTGTCATCTTACTGCCTTCTGGCCTTGTAGGATTTTACCAAGAAATTCACTGATAGCCTTATTCAGGATTCCATATATACGACTTATTCAGGATTCCATATATACGACGCCAGTTTTCTCTTGCTTTCAAGATTCTCACTCTTTGGCTTTCAAGAGTTTGATTATAATGTGTCTTAGTGTCGTTCTCTTTAGATTTATACTACTTGGAATTCTTTAAGCTTTGGGGATTTGTAGATCTACATCAGGTTTGGGGAATTATTGACCATTATTTTTTAAAATGATCCCTCACCAACCATCTCCTCCCTCAGGGATCCATGTAACTAGTACACGGCTGCCCAGTGGTGCCCTGTATGTCCCTCTGGCTCTGGGTGTGTTTCTTCATTGTTACTCCTCGGACTTGCTACTTTGAATATCTGTCTTCAAGTTTGCTGATTTATTCTTCTGCTTGTTCAAGCCTGTTGTTCAACCCCTCTAGGAAATTCAATTCAGTCAATGTATTTTTCACTCCAGAATTTTTGTTTGGTTCTAATTTTTATCCTTTTACTAATATTCTCATTTTGTTCATGTAACATTTTCCTCACTCCTTTCAGTCCTTTGTCCATATTTCCCTTTAGTTCTTGAGCATATTTAAGCAGGTATTTTAAAGCCTGTTTAGTGTACCCAGTGCATTTCTTCCACATCATTTTTCCCCTTTGAATGGGCGATGTTTTCCTGTTTCTTCGTATACTTTGTGATTTTTCTGTTGTTGAAAATTAAACATTTGAAAGAACAGCTACCTCTCCCAGTCTTTGCAGACTGGCTCCATGCTCAGAAAGACCTGCAGTAATTAGGGCAGGTTCTGATCCCTGGAATCAGCCTGGGGTGGTAGCTTAAGGTCTTTTCTCAGCATGAATCTTGCCAACCCTGCATTTGTCCTTTTATCTTCCCATAGATGTGGCTTCTTTTAAATGTCTCACTTTCCCTAAAAGTCTGACCCCAACCTGTTTTTAAGGCCTTCCATTGTATTCTACCTCTGATCTCTTGCCTCCACCATCTGAAAGTCTGTCATCCCCCTGAAGCTCTGACAAGCAGTGCCGGATGCTTCCCAGGGCTTTTTCTAGCTACACGCTCTTCCCTATCAGGCCCTGAGTTAGGTTCAACAGACCAGCCTTTCAGGCAGCTTCCAGACAGACTAGAACATTATAAACAAGGGTCTGCTCTGCTCCCGCTGGTTCGAGAGGGGACTGGGTATTGGGCAGCAAATTCCTCCCAACTGCGCTGCGCCAGATTTGGGATAAGGTGAGGAGTAATAACACCATGAAATTCCTACCATTTGAATGTGGCTTTTACTTGAATGGGTCTTCACTTGGTTACTATACACCTTTGGCTGTTTCCCGCATCTCTATAAAGTTATTTTCCCCCAGCCCTAGTTGTTAGTTTCATGTTCCTGTGGGGGAACGAGGGTCTGGTGTTTCCTAGTCCAGTATCTCCCTCTACAACTGATGTTCTTAAATATGTTATACCAACTAGAACTAGTCATATTAGGTGGTCTTAGGTTTGGATCAACATTTCTTCTAGTTCTGTCACCTTAAGGACAGAATGCTAAGATGTAAACATGTTGATTCCTTGAAACATTTGCAAAGCTAAATAATTATTCCGAATGATCTTTCCCATTTATGCTAAGACATACAAAGTCTGCCTTTCCTACCCCAACCAAGATCCAAACCATGACTATGAAACTTAGTGCTCTTACAAATGTAGAATCAAACAATTTGTATTGTTTTAGAACAATGCTATTTAAAGCTGGTTCTGAGAGATAAAAAGGGTCTACTGCAATGTAAATAACACACTGCTTTCTTAATCCTGAAAATCTTGCTATGAAAAAAGCCAACTGGACAAAACCTTGTACTCTTTGATGTAGTTTATTTTTATTTTGACATAATCTCCTTATGTCATTGTGGACCAGTAACAAGCCCCATGCCAACCCTTCTGCAAACTACACTAATAGCACTGTTTCAGAGCACTTGTAATTATTACCTCACTTGAACTTTCCATAGACTCTTTCCCCATAGCTGAATAAGTAAAAGGGGAATGTGGGAAAGATTACACTGATTATTTTTAGTAAGGACTACTTTTTTCCATCTCAGATAAGTCTGAGAGGTGTTTCATGTCACAAAACCCTAACTTTTTTGCTTTTCAAATGTAAAAATAGAACATGAACTAAATTCAACTATTATGTAAGTTATTTCATCTTCCCAGAGCTAACAACTACAATGTTTTATTATACAGGTATCAAAGAATAAGACACATTAGAAGTGAACCACTATGTAGTTATTTACATAATGATTTAACACCTGATATATCCAAACCCATATAAAACCTATTTTAGTGTTTAATTACATTTATGGCTTTAAGGTAGATACTACAATAATAATCCTGACTCTCTATGGACTTAAAAGTAAGTGAATGCCTCTTCTAGAAAAGGCTCAATGCACAATTCATCAACCTAAAAAGCCCTGAAAAGTAAGTGCACATCACGCTATCTGTTCTAAATGTTCTGAGTCCTTTAAGGTGCTTAGTCTAAAACATATTTGTTAGAAATACATCCATTAGGAAATTGGAACAACCAAATAACAGTATCTAAGGCTTTTCTTTTTTCAGATTTTAGCGCTTAGTTTACAAAGCAAGATGATCACAAATAAAATAATTTCAACAGGATAGTGCTACAGTGGGAATTCAACAGGCCTCAAAAGGCAGATTGTGGAGGATGCCCTCTTTGTGGTTGTTTTTATTTAAAATCTGCTTTTACATTTGCCAGGACTGCCCCAATATTATTTTTATAATGTACTCTTCCTGAATCTAAATGTTTCGGTGAAGGCTACATTTACACAGAAAGTAAGCTTTACAGTCCTCAAACAGATGTTAATAAAGCAGCCAGCCAAGAACGTTACTTGTCCATTACAGTTCATTTTGCAAAACCTCATCAGTGTGGTGGGGGAATATCCAAGGACCTTAGGAGAACAGGAATATGCAATCTAGTCATGTGTACTCTCTAGTGTTAATTCAGTGCTTTTTCTGAGTTATTCAATAGTGTTCCTTCTCACACACCAGCCTTTACCACAGGGAGTTCTTATGTCACAAGCTCCACAGACCGAGACGTCACTTTCATTCTGCTTTCTCCTAGAAATCTCTAGTTGGTAGTTCTGTTTGTCTCAAGTGATTTGTAGTTAGTTGAATCACAATTGGGTGTTTCTTGTGTGTTGTTTTGGTATAATATTGGAAATTTCAGTTGTTATCCCATGGGGCCCTGCATATAAGTTGTTCATTTTCCAGCTGGATGGACTTCAATGGATACCTTGTATGTGACACATGGCTACATAAGGATATTTAGAGTCTTCTCAGCAGTAGTAAGTTCACACACACACACACACACACACACACACACATTTACATATTATTTATATATGTTTTTTCTGGTTACATCAACTCTTCTCAATCCTTATACTATAATTACCATTTTGTTATATTTTCAACAGAGTAGATGGTTGATTACTTCTTTCATTGCTGCATTTACCACTTTTCTAAGAATGCTAAAGTCATTAAATTAAAAAAAGCAATCCTACTAGTTATTAGTTACCACACTTACTTATCCTGCTGTTCGAGTGTTTGGGTGGACACTTCAGTTAACGGAATGTTGGTGACAGTGGTGATAACTCTGTGCTTAAAGTTAATGAATGACAGGCACTTAGAGTTGGTGAGGAAACCAGAGTTTCCAATTTTCCATGATAGCCCTCATTTATTTCAAAGTTCACCATTAAACAAAACAAACAAGGACTGCAAAGACCACTGGACCCAAAGCTTTATACTGGAATTTTTTTCTCCTTTTCATTTGGAAAGAAAAATAGTGGGTAATTATGAAATTTGGGGAGGGTTCTGTAAGATCTAACACTGAAAAGAGATTACCAATCCCCAGATGGGGCTTGGGGCGAATATAATGAGGAAATCTGTAAGATTATGGAATGTTGAATGTTATTTCCTTCTGAAATAGATATTTTTATTCTACTTGCCAAAACACATGGCAATAAAGGTTGGTTTCCATCCTTTGAACCCCTATTTTATTTCTGTATTTTTGAATTCATGTTTCCTTCTAAAAAAAATTTTTTTTTAAATCATCTATGGCCACAAAATTTGAAGTACTGAATTTAATTCTCAATATTTCTTACTAAAATAGTTGTAGTGGAACAAAAGGGTAGGTGAGGAAAGAAACAGTTGTGTGTGTTTTTAAGTTAGTAAAAGTAATACCTTCTTTCCCAGAGAATCAAATTCTTTCTTAAATATTTAAATTGTACATAAAGAGCCCTTGTATGAACTAGGATTCACTAAGAACTGTAGAAAGTTAGTCTAAGGGTCATTAACATACTGTTAAGTTTACAGCTTTATACCACCCCCCCGTATTATTGTAATAACCCCATAACCATAGAGGAAAGTTGTGGAGCTCCCTTTGAAGGAAATATATTTTGGCTAATAGCTGGGAGTTCAGAGAGCCTAAATTTTTCTTCTAAAAAAAATGAGCTATTAGAATGAATGAAAACCAAGTCCTACATACTAAAGAAATAACAGGTAGAAATAACCTTTTATGGGTATAACATGCAGGCACATTCAAATATAAAAATACCACACAGTAAACAAATATTTTTTTAAAAAGATTTAAGATCATAAATAGGTCATCGTTGTCACAACACATTTCAGAATTAAAAAAACACACATTTTGGCTTTTTAGGAAAAAGGTTCCTTTTTTAAAAAATCAACTCCCTCATAATTAAAAGTACATTTTTAAATTTCCAGTCTCCTAAGGCACGGATGCTTATTTAATCAGAAAGCCAGCGTCACCACCCTGCTGCGGCAAGAATAAGCAGCATGGTGTCAGCACGAAGGAAAACATCGAACTGGACGGACAGAATCGCCGGTCATTTAAGAAAAGGGACAGACACCCAGTGATGATCTTTCTAGTTAAGAAGCCCCAGTGCTCTGTTATGTGGCACTTTCTGTTAAAAAATTTTTTTTAATCAATGTATTTTACCTCAGACACACTTAATTCAACCACAAAGGCGCGATGGGCGGGAAAGGAGGTTGGTCACACACAGCCTTTCTTAAAAGGGGCCTCGGAGGGGAAACCACCTTAGAAGGTGGACGGGGGCGCACTGCGTGCAGCCCAGGCTGGGCCGAGCCTATTCCCGGGCGGCCGGGCGGGCGCAGCGCCGGGCACACACCGGAGGCGCCTCTTCCCACCCACCCACCCACCCACCAGGGCGCAGGGATGTGCCACAGTCGGATGCTTAAAGCGTGTTCATCTAACCAAAGAGTTCTTTAAAATATAACAAATGTAAAAATTCCTCATTTTTGACTCTGCCTTGCTTTGTCCTGTGATACCAACCGAGCTTTAAGGTTTTACATGTACAATGTGGTGACTTAGTGTTACTCTTAAAAGAAAAACCCACAGTTAGTGAGTGTCCACAGATGAAACACGGGGTGAGGCTCATAGCCGAATCGGTCACGGAGTGTCATGTTAGTCAACTGTAAACTCTTGAAAGGTAAGACTGGGGCTGTGGATCAGACACAGCCGAGCACAGCAGGCGAGGAGAAGCCTGTCATTCCAACTCTGACAAGGTGCACGGTCTTCGAAATTCTTGTCCACGTTCATGGAGCCACTTATTGGATACTGTGAGGGAACAAAATGTGTTAAATACTAGTTAGTGGGGAAAATTAATTGATCAGAGCTAAGTCTATAATAGTTTTTATATAGGCTAAAAGTTCAAGACCAAAACTACATAAAGGCAGATGCTACTTAGGCCGTCTTTTAAATACTTCACCAAATGTTAGAAACACGGGAGATTTTATTTTAATCCTCACCTGAGAATGTTTTTTGTTGATTTTAGGGAGAGAAACATCGGTGTGAAAGATGTCCTACCAGGGACTGAACCCTCAACTTAGGTATGTGCCCTGACTGGGAATCGAACCTGCAACCCTTTGGTATACGGAGGACACTCCAGCCAACTGAGCCCCTGGCCGGGGCTGAAACACAGATGAGTGATGACTTTAGAGTATGTGTGTGTATAGGTATGAACACTTTAGAGTATATGTGCATTTCCTAAAATTTCTAATGTTCAATGTAAGGCTTGAGCTGAAATTAAAAGGTAGGTACAAATAGAACAGAACACTCAGAACACTTTCACCTGTTTGCAAAATACAACCTCTAATACAAAGACATTTTAAAAACCAAGTCTTCACTCTAAAGGAGCAACCCTGTGATCAATCACTACTATCACGGGCTCATTAAGTCTCCTTGTTTCCAAGATACTGTAACCCCAAAGAAATGTAACCCCAAAGAAATTAATTTCCTATTCCTACCTCATAGAACCTAATCAATGGCATCAACATGTACAAAATATCTGAACTAATCTGAACTAGGACCCATAATTCTTTACTCTTTTACCTTTCTCGACTCCTGTGTCCATCAAACCCTGTCAGTTTTCTCTACATCTCTTGAATCCATTCTTTGCTCTCCAACCCTTTTGTTGCTGCCTTAGTCCAGGCTTTCATTACTGTCCACTTAGACAATGGAAAAAAATCTTTCTAAACTGATCTCCCTTCCACTAGCCGCTCTTCATTCTAGTCCAGTGGTTTTCAAACATAATCATCAGGGAAGATTTTTAGAATCCTATGATCAGGTGTCACTCCTTAACCTTCCTATTCCCAATAGGGTAGCCACTAGACTCATGTGGCTACTGGGCACCTAACATATTAAAGTAACTTCACCTGTTTCTTTTTGTTAATGTGGCAAATCATGTACTTCATGACCACGACAGTGAGTACCCCTCTCACCTCATAATAGTCCTGGACCTGGTTCCTAACATGCCTGGAAAATTATTGCTCTATCTCCAAGACCACATTTAAAAATTAAGCTTTGAAGGTGACTCTCCAAATGTAAGGAGTTGCCATCCTGTTTACATCTTTATATTAGTACATACTACACTGTAATTTACCCATGAGTAGGTCTCAACCAGAGACCACTGTGAACCCCTTAAAGGGAAGACACTCTTACTCAACTTCGTGTCAACTAACGATCCTTAGAGTAACAAGTAGAAATACTATTAAAAATAAGAGCTGTCATCAAAATTGTGATCTGTTAAAAGCAAATTTATATTAGGATCAGTAACTTGCCCCAGCCGGGTGGCTCAGTTGTCCCACACACCAGAAGGTCACGGGTTTGATTCCTGGTGAGGGCACACACCTACGTTGTGGGTTCAATCCCCAGTTGTGGCACATCCAGGAGGCAACTGATCAATGTTTCTCTCTCTCTAAAAACCAAAAGAAAACATATCCTTGAGTGAAGATTAAAAAAAGAGAGTAACTCGCTGGGTTGAGTCCCACTCAACGTTAAAGTCATTGTAGGCACATCTGTCCAAAGTTTTGTTTTCAATTTAAGATGTAGATGATAATTTCAAAATATGAAACAAAAACCACATTCTGATCAGAGAATATAAAAAGCATTTACCCCATTTGTTTCCAACCAGCACGGGGCATGCTGCATGTCGTGTGCTGTAGTCTCCCTCCCCACTGGCAAACAGGTTATACCAGAAAACAGCAGTTCCCTGTGGAGACAAAAGGACCCCCAGATAAGTATCAGGTTACAACTCTTTGCAGTAATTAAATTCTCTGCTCCTGTGAAAGTACCCTTCCATGGCAGCTGCGTCTTCCTCTAATGTAATTCTGAAAATATGATCAACTACAAAAATTTGGTGATCACATAAAAACACTACTACAAAGTTGCTTGACAAAAAAGGGTACGCATTTGCCAAAACAAAGCTAATAAATCTTACAATAGCAGGATGGAGGCAGAAACTCATGGAACCCATTTTAGAAATGAAAACTTTTAAATACTAATCCTTGGTGGTTCATTACCTTTAGGTACTCATGGTAAATTGTGCCATAAAAATACCCATAGTTTTATCTACATTTAATACAGTCCTTAAGTATACTACCTTTAAAAATGTAATTCATTAATAAGATGCATCTCTTCCTTAGGGGGGAAAAACAGACACAAAACAATTAAAATAACAAACAGCCTGGCAGGGCGTGGCTCAGCTGTTGAGCATCGACCTAGGACCCAGGAGATCACGGTTCAATTCCCGGTCAAGGCACATGCCCGGGTTGCGGGCTCGATCCCCAGTGTGGGGCATGCAGGAGGCAGCCGATCAATGACTCTCTCATCATTGATGTTTCTCTCTCTCTCTCCCCCCTTCTCCTTTCCTCTCTCTGAAATCAATAAAGTTACATTTAAAAATAAGTTTACCTTTTTGGGCCAAACACTAGCTCCTACTTCAGGAAAAACAGTGGCTCCTCCTGCTGACACATCACTCATCTGTAAGAGGTAAGAGCACATTACCAAACGTGCAGCGCAATCGAGGGAAGCATGCCGCCGGGAGGAGGGTATGATGCCAGAATATGAAAACACCTGGACTTCTTACACAGAGGGGTGTGTGCAGGCTGCTCAGCTTTCAGAAAGCAAACGATGCTGTTGAGACTTACATATGTAACTAAAATTATATATATAGATATGTATATAAAGCAAAGAAATTATAAAGTCAGGAAGGGAAATGGGAGTAATTTGGGACAGGCACTTCACTTATAGCCGGATGTAAAAAGGGTGATTTTACATTGATAAAGTAATAAAGGGGTATAAATACTTATTTTATTACACTAGAATATAATCTCCATGGGGCAGGAATTTTCATCTATTTTGTTCCCTGCTGAGCTTTAGTGTCTAGAACAGTATCTCAAGAACAGTAGGTGATCAGTAAATGAATTTAAACAAAACAAATAAAAACCATGAGAAAAATAAACTAAAATCAGCTTTGTCATTTCTTGTGGTAGGGAATCAACACATCCTAACTGAGAAGTACAAGATTAAGGGAGTACATAAAGTTATAATCTTTAAGTCTACATCTTTATGATTTGTATACTTTTCTGATATTACATCAAATTCAAAACTATGAAAATGTACCTGCAGTAAATGTACCTGCAGTCATCTGAGTGCAAACATGTAAATTCATATGAACATGCGGAGATACTTATATACACATAGACGACTAAACAGTCCATACTCCAAAGTATCAACAATGACTGTGACCATCAGTAATTAACTTTCTTCTTCAGGTTGTAATATTACAACTGAAAGCATTACTATTGGAAAAAAAATTCTTAACTCCCTTTACTAAGTTGTAGAAACTTTAGGATGGCAAATAAGAGCAAACATTGGAACATATCAAAATAAATGAATTATGTGATCAAATCCAACTTAAAAATTTTAGTTGTAACTTACATAAAACAGCCATGTAGCAATTCTATTTCCTGTCCCCAGCTCTTTGAAAGCATCTGGTTCATCTTTCTGTCAATAAAACATTCAATGGTGTAAAATTCAGTAATGCATATTTTCCAGTGGCAACTAAACATCAGTAGTATGCTGAAGGGTATGCCAAAAACAACCCACAAAGTTTCCGATATAATAGCCAGTGCACTATATGTAGTAGGCATTCAAATTGTTGGCTGTTGGTTCAGCTTGTACACTGATTACTTTTGATAAGACCAATGAAGGAAAAAACCCTAGATTTATTAACCTAAATAATAACCAATAGCTACTACTCAGATTATTTTAAAAATTAACATTTGTAGTTTTAGCTTCCAAAATAAACAAGACATGAGAGTCTCTTAGCTACATCCATGAAGACTACTCTCTATGGGTGAAAAATTTACGTTGAGACTTACTTTGAACTCATCCATTCAAATGTTTACTGTTACTATTGTCTTTCTTTTGGACAGTTAGCACTTTATTCTGGCTGGAGAATTCACATCTGGCTATTTAAATCTAAATTAATATAGTATAGTCTCTTGGCATTTATCCCAGAAAAATGAAAATGTATTTTTCCCATAGAAATTTATATAGTTATTTATAATAGTGCAAAACTGGAAGGTTCCCTAATATCTGTCAGAGGATAAATGACTAAAAAAACTGTCATATATTCATATTATGGAATACTACTCAGCAGTGAAAAGAAACAATATTGATACTTTGTATAAGACTTGGGTAAACCTTAAGGACATTTTGCTGAGCAAAAAGAGACATTCTCAAAAGGATCCATACTATATAATAACATTCATATAACATTTACGAAATAACAATTACAGGGAAATAGAGATTAGTGGTTACCCAGCGGTGAGGGAGGGGAAGCAGAAGAGTTTGCAGCTACAGAGCAGTACTGCAAGGGAGTCTTGCGGTGATGGTGTGGTTGTGTATCTTCACTGTAGTGATAGTTACACAAAACTACAAGAGTAATAAAATTCCACAGGCACACACACGACTGCAGGTATAAATGCTGAAATGTGAATCAGCTCTGTGGCTGTACCAGTGACATTTCCTAGTTCCGAGAGTGTACTCTCGTTCTGCAAGCTGTTGAAACTAGGAAAGGCGAGCGAAGGGTGCATGCGTGGAACTCCCTGTACATCCCATTGCAACTTCCTAGGAAGCTTTCATTATTTCAAAATAAAAAGCTAAGGAAAAAATTAGCTCACTAATATCAGGACTTGAACTGTAGTCTTTCACATCACCCAAGACCCTCAGACATTTTTTCAATAATTGAAAAACAGAAGAAACTAAAAAATATTTTTTGCTGGCCTACAGAGAAAAAGTCTGAGATTAAGCCAGTCAAGGGCTATAACACAATATAGAGACTGTATTTTCTTTCTAAAGAATATACCCTTATTTAAAAATGGTAAAAGATCAAGAAGTTTGTTACAATACCTGGCACATTCTTTAGAATTCATGTAATTACAATAAAATTTAAGATTTGATAATACCATACTTTATAGCTCAATGTGTTAAAGAAATCAAAACAGGTCCAATATTTATTCATCTTAAGCCAGAGTACCTGGGCAACGAGTTTGGCAAACTGCTTTGATACTGTCCTCCAGTCTCTCAGTATACAGTGATGCTCTCCAGGTCCATCCATACTCTTGCAAAGAGTAAGATTTCCTTTTTTACGGATAAGTAGTAGTCCACTGTGTAAATGTACCACAGCTTTTTTATCCACTATCTACTGATGGGCACTTGGGCTAGACTATGAATTTTTAATACTAAAGAACAGAATCAACACGTCATGCCTAAGCTTCAGTGGAACTCCGACTTTTTTTTTTTTTTTACTTACCCGTGCAAAATCAAAATGGGGTTCATACTGTCCTCCCACTCCATAATTTGCTACCTGAAGGAGAGAAACAAAGCATGAATGAAAGAAATACCAAGGTTACTATTCAAAAAAATCTATGAGCCCCATTTTTGGCCTCTTATATCATCATGGTTAGGTACTTCTAGAGAAATGAGAAGCAAAGCATTTTAAATTAATGAGAGCTCCCCAGGAACCAAGGGTAAAAATCTACGGATAGCTACTATATGCTATTTTAGAACCTTAGTTAATATGCTTTTCTTTAGCAAATGTTTGGGGGACATAGTTTTCTCCAATATATAACTCAGACTAAAATTTGAATTAGAATTTTAGAATTAAAATTTTCTAGAACTAGAATTGTGAGATTTCTATGTTTAATTTTCACTTTCCTTTGGAATTTAAATCAAGACATGTTTTCAAAGCCCCAAATGCTGGCAAACTCCCATTACAGTTTAATAAAACCCCTTTCCCACAGATTTTTTCCTACTAAGGTACAGAAGGGAAGCAGTTAACACCGACTTAGATACTCCTGCTGGAGGGTTCCCCCGCTTCAGCGGGTTAGCACAGCGCCTGGTGTGAAGCACAAAAGACAGTAAGAAAAACATGTGGTCTGAGTTCAAGGTCCAGCCTCCTCAGTTACAGTATGTGTAACTTTGGATAAAATCTCAATTTTCTTACTTGTAAAACAAGAAAAATGACACCTTCCACCCCAATATGATAAAATGCTGACAGAAATAAAAGGGAATGTAATTTAAAGAATAATGCTGATGAAATGCAGTGAGAACACAATTAAGAGTGTTGCCCACAGCAAAGGCCAAGCCCTATGTAAACTTACTACTCTGGGTATTTTACTACTTGTGTTATAGACACCTTGGGTTGAATCAGACTATTACGTGTAAATACATCAAGGAACCTAAAAGAGCCTGTGAAGGTCAAACAGGTGAAAATAAATACAGACTGGGAAAGAAAGAGATGTATCGAAGAGTTTCTAACAATCGGACGAATACCAAGGAAGTTGTAGATTAGCATGGAACAAGTGACAACTTAATAAAGCAAATTTAAATACAGGCAGTCCTGCTTTGCCCAATTCCAAAATGACAAATCTCAAACAACATGTTTAGCTAACCATTAACATCAGACCCTGACGACACAGTCGAAATTTCAGTTACCGCGGTGTATTAATTGTAATGCATAAAGTACAAAAGTCACTGCCAGGCCTTCAGTCCACAGATTCCTATGGAAATAGCTGTACATCATGATCAATAACCAATCACACCCCCCCTTTCAAAGTCTACCAGTGATTATCACTGCACGTCTATTGTTCAGCATGAATAACGTATGGGCAGCAAATTGCAGTTACGTTGCCGCCTTATCTCCCAGGGGAAACCCATGTGATATTTTTATGAAAATGTGTAACTGGAAAAGGGAATAACCAACAAAGATAAAGTATGACAGAGCAACGGAAAGCATAAAGCTTTAAGTGAAATTCAAATCAAACAAACGGAAATATAGAAAAAATAGCTACAGGAAATGCTTCTACTTTTGCTGTTCAAAACCACGTATTTTGAAGATGGCTGTGGAGTAGATGGAAGCTACACTCACCCCCTCCTGGTGCCAAACGGGATTTACAGCTAAATTACAGGGCAATCAACGGGAATAACCAACTGAAAGCTAGCTGAACAGAACTATTATAACCAAGGGTTTACAGATGCAGCCACACAGGCTGGTAGGAAGGGTGCAGACACGGAGAGGGCTGCCCCCCCCACATGTGGCAGCTGAGAATCTGAGGGACATCTTGGCTGCAAAAGTCCCCCTGAGGAGCACGGGGCCTCAACCCAGTGCCGGGATTCCCAGCACAGACCACCCGAGCTGGGAAGAGAAGCCCCCATAGCACCTGGCTGTGAAAGTCAGCTGGGACTCTGCCACCTGCGAGAGGAGGGGGTCTGCTAGAAACCCAGGTGCTCTCTTTAAAGGGCCAATGCACAGGTTCTTGCTCTCAAACACTAGTCCAGGGCTGCAGTAGAGAGACAGTGACTCAGGGAATATGGGAGTCATAAAGAGAAGAGCTGGGCGGCATGGCCCTGAGATCTGTAAGGGTCGCCGCCGAGGCCCCTTCCTGTGCTGAGTCCCTGTCCCACACAGCCCTCAGGCACCATCTTCCCGGGGGGTCGAGCGCTCCTATTTTTACAGCACCAGCTGGGGAGCCCTCCAACTACTGGCAACGCCACCCTGCTGAGCTCTAGTCCTGCAGAAAGGTCTGCTGGCTGCACCCAATGGGGACCTTTGGTGCACTTTTTCTGTAGAAGCAACTGGCGGGGACTCCGTCATTGAGCTGTGTAGCTCTGCCCTTCTTCCCCACTCCCGCACTCGGCTGGGGCCCACCCACTTGATCCTACTGGCCTGTCCTTCCGACTCCCCGAGGCCTAGCCCTGCTTAGCTCAGTCCTGCAGGGGGTGGGGGTGCTGCTCAGAGCTGGGACCTTCGGAGAGGATCTCCAGTGAGGGCACATACAAGAAACCACCAATGAACGCATAAATGGATGGAGCAACAAGTCACTGTTTCTTTCTCTCTCTTCTCTCCCTTCCTCTCTCAAAATCAATCAATAAATAAGTTTTTAAAAGTATATGTAGGATAAATGTGTGTGTGTGTGGTGAAAATAACATTTGGGATTCATGGGAGGGGGTTAAAAGAGCAACAGTAACAGCAGTTGGAAGAAGCTGATTCCAACGCTCATGGATGATTTGAGGGGTTCAAGACTTCAGTGGAGGAGGTGACTGCAGGCATGGTGGACATAGCAACGGAACTAGAATTAGGAGTGGAGCCTGAAGATGTGACTAAACTACTGCAATCTTAGGAGTTGCTTCTTATGGATGAGCAAAGAAAGCGGTTTCTTTAGATGTAATCTACTGGAAGATGCTGTGAAGATGCTGAGATGACAACGAAGGACTCAGAATATTACACAAACTTAGTTGATAAAGCAGAGGCAGGGTCTGAGCGGACTGACTCCAATTTTGAAAGAAGTTCTATGGTTAAAATGCTATCAAACAGCATCACATGCTACAGAGAAATCATTTGTGAAAGGACAGTCCAACAATGTGGCAAACTTCACTGCCTTATTTTAAGAAATTGCCACAGGCACCCCAACCTTCAGCCGCCGCCACCCTGATCAGTTAACAGCCATCAACGTTGAGGCAAGATCCTCCAACAACCAGCAAAAAGATTGCTGACGGCTCCAATGGGTTAGCAATTTTTTAGCAATAAAGTATTTTTAAATTAAGGAATGTACATTGCTTTTTTAGACACAATGCTACTGTACACTTAACAGACTACAGTATAGTGTAAACATAACTCTTATATGCACTGAGAAACCAAAAAATTGTTGTGAGGTCACTTTATTTCCACATTCACTTTGTTGCTGTGATCTGGAACCGAATTCACAACATCTGCGAGGGATGCCTGTACTTAAAGTATATGAGGTTTCTTTCTGAGAGGATGAAAATGTTCTAGAATTAGACAGTATTGGTGGTTGCACAAGGGCCAGGTCCCCTTTCCAGCAACAAAACCAGGGTAAATTTTATGGTGTATGAATTATATCTCAATAGAAAAGAGAAAAAATAATTTATTTTTTTAAAAAAGAACTGCCCTGGTTACCAGAGAGGCCCAGTAATGAAAAAGCACACAGCATTACAGTGTACTTCCTTCAACGATAGTGTGAGCACCCACCTGTAGTTCCTCGGCCGTGGAAACATCCAGTCCTGTCAGATCTTGTATTCTCATATTAATTCGAGACACCACAGGGTTTTCATGGCCAGAGAGCCAGGCACTAAGAACAAGAAAATATTAGTTTTACTGATAATGTTTCAATACATGACAACGAATAGCTGTCATTTAAAAAGCTTTAATATATGGGACAAGAAGTCTCTATAGACATTTGGTTGATTTGCTTGTTTAATGTGATTTTTACTAATGAATGTTGAAATTTTTACAAAAATATGTTATATTTTACAGTTAGAGGTTGGAAAGGAAAAACTAATCTCATTGATTATAGTTTCTATGAAAATAGCTGGGTTAATGTATCTACATTGAGATTTTTTTCTTTTTATAATTTTTGTAAATTCTGAGAAAATCCTTATCAAACTTAAAACAGTTGTTCCTTCTAGGTAAGGTATAGGAATTGACTGGGATGGAGGTCGTAGGGTTTTGGGCCTGATTTGTATAATGCTAATATCTTATAAGAAAAAAAACCTCATGTGTTACTTGCATAAATAATTTTTTAAAAGTACCCAAACACAGCCAGTAAGATGGTTATAATAAAAAAGATGGACAGCCCGCCAGGCATGGCTCAGTGGTTGAGCGTCAACCTAGGATCCAGGCGATCGGGGTTTGATTCCCGGTCGGGGCACATGCCCGGGCTGCGGGCTCGATCAATGATTCTCTCATCATTGATGTTTCTCTCTCTCCTTTCCTCTCTCCGAAATCAATAAAAGATATATTTAAATTAAAAAAAGGGGGGGGGGAAGGTGGACAATGACAAATGTTGGTAAGGATGTGAAGAAACTGGAACCCTCATACGTTGCTGGTAGAAATGTAAACTGGTAGAGCCATTCTGGAAAACAGTTTGACAGTTCAAGTTGTTAAACACCGAGTTACCATCTGACCCAGCAATTCCATTCCTTGGTATAAACCCAAGAGAAATTAAAACATATTCATATAAAAACTTGTGTACAAATGTTCAGAGCAGCATTATTAATGGCCAAAAAGTGAAAATAATACAAATGTCCATCCACTGATGGATACAAGAAATGTGATATATCCCAGTTATGGATTATGCCATGGAAAGGAATGAAGTACTGATACTGATACAACAGGCATGAACCTTGAAAACATTACCTTAAGATAAGCCAGATAAAAAAGGCAACATTAAGATTCCATTTATATGAAATGTCCAAAATAGACAAATCAATAGCTACATAAAGTAGATTAGTGGTTTTTGGGTTAAGGGGGAATGGGGAAGGACTCCTAATGGGTACAGGATTTCTTTTCGGGGTGATGAAAATGTTCTAAACCTAGATGACAGTTGCACTCTGAACCCCAACCCACCACAGCTCTCCCTTCACTCGGTAGATAACATATCTCCTACCCCAGAGATAAAAACCATATAATCGACCTACATTTGCATCTGCCTGTTCCTTCTAATTCATTCTAGCTCCTCCATTCCAGCTCCAAGAGACTTCTCTCCATTATCTAAGGCTAATCCTCTGCCTTCCATTTTATTATCTCCTGCCATTTTAGGAGCCGTAAATCATTCATTAGCCCTTCTCTCTATATATTTTATAATCAACTTCTCAATAATTTATCCCACAGCTTTTAAATGAGCTTAAGTCTCTCCATTTAAATAAATTTAAAATTTTTTAAAGTTTCTCCCTCAACTCTTCATCTCCCTCTATGGTAGGCGGTTAGACAGACATGAGCAGAGCAAGGACCATGGGCCAGTTACGTGGAATTTCTGGATCATACAGTAACACTATGTTTAACTTTTTGAGGAACTGCCAGACTATTTTCCACAGCAACTGTACCACTTTACATTCTCATTCCTCATTGTTTTTTAAACTACTGCTTTTCTTTTAAAAATATTTTATTCCAAAATGACCATGAAGGTCTAAAAGTAAAGCACTGGTTAAATAAGGTTATTTCTTTTTCTCTATTACAAACAATACAAAAATTTCTCTGTATCTTTACAAACTTATGGGAGCACCTCAGTAGGGTAAAGTACTAGATGTGGAACTGCTTGATGACTTTGACGTTTTGATAAATGAGTTTTGCCCTCAAATTGCCCTCGAAAAAGTTGGATTTATACTACTATAAACTGAGTGTGCATTTCATAAAATACTTGTCAGTATCAATCTTTTTAATCTTTGTCAATCTTAGAGGCAAAAATATTTTAATGTGCACTTATAAATGATCTCAATGGAAGGTTTGAAGCTTAGCAGTTAAAGTAATTGATGATTACAGGTTAAAAAAAACTTATCTCAATTGTGGTTCTGTTATAGTCACTAGAAAAGAAGATGAACTCTACTGATACACAGAAAGTTCTTTCACTTAGACTTTCATGTGAAAAACCTCTTCAAAATATAGTAAGAATCTTCTTAGCAGAAGAACTCCATACATTTAAAACATTTTATTCACCTGGATCCCATCTTCAAATCATTGCTGCTAATCTGTCTTCAACATTATTGTAGACTTATCATGTAGTCTAAGAAATTAGCTCTGAATTTACACTGTTCTAACACTGATAAAAATTCAGTGAAGACACTGATACTGTAACATATGTTAACTATTTTTCAGGATCTGGAAGTCTTATTCCTACATTAAATTAAATCATCAGAAATCAGGGTTCTTTCTCCTAGTACTCAGTGTTTTAACTGAGCTACAACGTAAAGTTGTAGCATTTATTTGGAGCAGGGAAAATCAAATGAACATATCTTTACCTTTGAAAATTTCAACTAAGTTTTACAGTGTTTTTTTCCATAAAACAATTTTTTGCTGGGAGCAAAACAGAACTCTTTGTCCAGATAATTTTATGCTTCCCTTTTCCCCCTTAATAACGAGATAACCCAAAATATCTTCCTTTTTGGTCTTAACAGCAACCTGAGAGTTAAGTTGTACATGCAGAGTAATGTTTCAACATTTTTTTTCTTTCTAATGAGTTTCTGTTGCTAAACCTTTTATTCTTTTACTATACGATTTTTAAAAGTATCACTGGAATGCTTTATTGGAGTACCGAGCAACATCCTCACACTGCCCATCACTGTAAATCTGAATTAGACTATCTAAGACATTAGGAAGGAAGGCATGCTCACGTGACCAGCAGACACCACCATTCTGGAGGTTTCTGGAGACTGTTACAATACCCCCAAAGCAAAATATGAGTGATATAATCTGAACAACAACACTACCTACTTCTAACTCAACAGACGTGAAGATGAACATTTTACAACAGCTAATACAAAACCACTACGTAATTTTTTTAACCCACTTACTTATTCATTTATTATTTTTTTCATTTACTTTTTACATTCATTATTTTGGATTAGTTTTGGGTGTACAGCACACTATGTGATTTTTTCCAAAGATAATTCAGGGCCCAAAGTGCCAGTTACAGAGGGCAAAACTTCCCAAAATTTTTTCTCTAAGTGCTTGAGTTAACAAAGAAAGGCTCGTCACCCAGACTAGTCACTTTGGTTCTCAGTGGACAATTATGCAGTAATAACAGTAACACTATATAGACCTGTCCAGTCATCTAAGAAGCACTGATCAACCCAATAGAGGGTAATGCTGTTGTTAAAAGTTATTCCAACTTAAAAAAAACAAAACTGAAATCATTCAAAGCTACTGAATTTGTCTCTATACTGTAAAAATATTAATATACTTTTATACTGTAGTTGTTCTTTATTAACATGGGTAAATTAAATCTTAAGCACAATAAAATATCTTATTGTAGGAAATCTGTACTCCAGTGTAAAAAAATAAAAACCACTTCCAAGAATAACCCACCAGAAACAAAGAAGCTTTTCTACCACACTAAGCAGATTATTTATTTGCATATCTCATTTATATTACTTTAACTGGACTTCATGAGCTCACATAACCAAACTGTCTTTTCAGTGCACATAATTGAATGCTTACCTTTCAAGAAACTAAAATTCCATTCCTCTGATTTAGCCAAAATTATCAGCTCTTCCATTAACTAGCTGTAATAAATTTTTAGTTTTCTTTTTTTAATATTGGCAAAGGCAGAGATTAGTTGCCAAAAGTTCAGTCAGTCAATAAAGTAAATAAAAATTTCATGTTTTTTAAACAGTAATGGACTTCCACATACTTTTGCCCAAAGAAAATTCTATTTGCTAGAATACTGGAACATATTTTCACTTCCCAAGAAGACGACGCAATCACTTAGAAATTTCTCAAAATACAGATATTTGAAATTCCCTTCTGACCCTTAAATACAGATGTTCCCAGTGGAAGAGCGATTACATTCATTAACATCAATACACACAAATTCTTTCTTCTGTTATGCATTTAAATGCCTTTTTCAGAGGTTTTATTTATGAAGGAAACATAAAACACTCATTTATTTCACTTGTACGAATCTTCAAAGTTCAGATTTACAGTGATGGGTAGAAAATATCTCGACATAACTATTAAATCCCCAAAACAGTAAAAAACTTTTCCTTGTTAAAATGTTAATTGTAATGGACATTTTATGGAGTAAATTCCTCTTTTAACAGTTAAGACCCTCTCTTTTCAACGTACATTTTGTTTTTAAAAGCGTTGCTGAACAATTTTCCCGAGAATAGAGATGAAAATCACTGTGCTATGGAATTCCTTCTTTACTAGGCTGTCTTGTACAGAAACAACCTAGACTTTGCCAAGGCTGGGTGGATTTATCCTAGTGTCAGTCCTCTAATGCTTCTAATGCTACTCACTAAATGTTTTCTACTGCTGTATAATATAAAGTATGGTTGTGCCTTTCTCAAAAATTAATAAAATTGCTTCTCAAAGCTATAAAATTAGAATATTTAAAAAATAAGTTCAAAATGTTTAGAAATATTTAGTTCTTAACAAAAAAAGGTGTTTGTGGGTCACCTTTCCAAGAATAATTTGACTTGTTGGTAAGAGTCCAATGACTCTGTGGGCTGGGTATTTCCTCAAAAGCTCCACTGTATATATAAAAAATTTCCAAAAATGACTTCCAAAACACTGAGTTCATTAAGTTTTGTTTTATATGCTTCCTAAAAGCATCCAAATCTGGATAATTTGGATACTTATAAGCCTTATGACAGTAAAAATGCCTAGAAACCATGCAATAATTTCTGATAAAATATATAATGGCTTGTGTGTGTTTTTTCAAAAATAGATAACAGGTTACTTTCTTTAGACATGAATAAGATTCTGTAATAAAATGGAAAATTAGTTTATGCTTAACTTAGAGTTAATTACAATGCATGATACGAATTAGTTTCTGCAAATCGTTACCATCTATTAGTATTCCTGAATCAAAATCATATTACAGAAAATTTAATTATGTCTTCCAGTGGGCAAGGGGGAAGGTAGTGGTATAGGGCAGGCAGTTAAGAAACCAGGATATGTTCTTGGAGATGATGACGGTTAATATAATATATGAAAAACACACAGCACGGCCCCCGAAGAACAAGGAAACACACCGACACAGTCTCTCCAGCCTGCAGAGCACTGTTGCTATGACTTACAGCAGTAAGAGTCAAATCTTTTTTTGCTCGGGTACCTCCTAAAATAGTTTTTAAAATCTGTGTACTCTTTTGCAGAATTTTCTAGTTGACAACTAAAGTTTAACATAATAGTTTCAAAGGATTTAATTTTGTCATACTAAAAATAGTGGTAATTTCTGAAAAATGATTACTTTTTAATGTATCCAGGGGACTCTACCATAATGATTTGAAGCCCACCATCATCCACTTAAAAAAAATACCTGAATAAAGTGTTTTTTAATACTTAACAATTTTACGTCACACTTTTCCCCCTTGGACTTTCATTTTCATTCCATTCTTACCCTAGAATAGTGGTTCTCAACAGGGGTGGAGAGGTGGAGTCCTGAGAGATGATGGTGAAGATTTTGCCTACCAGGGGACATTTGGCAATGTCTGGAAACATTTTTGATTGTCACGACTAGGGTGAAGGGTGCTACTGGCATCGAGTGGGTAGAGGCCAGAGGTGCTGTTCAACATCCTACAAAGCTCAGGATAGCCCCCAACAACAAAGAATTACCTGATCCAAAATGTCAGTAGTGCTGAGGTTGAGAAGCCCTGTCCTAGAATGATCTATTTCTATGCCTAAAAGCCTTTTTTTAAATATTTTTCTACAACAAAAATATCTATATAAATTGATAAATTTCCTATAATATAAAAGTCTGTTAAAAATGCCCTCTGGAATGACAATTAATAGTAATACAGTTGATCTAAATACCACGATTAAACAATCATCAAATATAAAAAGTGAAAATATATTAGAATGTTCCTATTGAGATGGATGGGGCTTATTTTGTTATTGTCAATTAGGTATTGTATCTGTGGGTAAATATACTTATTGCTAGAATGAGACTGAATTCAACTCAATGATATTTCTATTTTCATTTTTATGACGCTAAGAAACCTCCTTTACATAAATAAGTAGGCGGCAAAGGAGTTCTGTTGGAATAATATAACTTATTCTGTGAGCTCCTTCTACCTTAAATACATAAATTAGTTATCTATTATTGAAAATTGTTTCACTGATCTAGACTTAAGTAGATTCTCTTTAAACATTATTAAAGTCAAAGAATTTAAAACCAACTGACTTGGAAAGGATTTGTTATATAATCTTTGAAGGCATTTACTTTCTTAATAGCTACAGCTCCTGGGTGACCAGAGATTTCTAAACCCCTGCTTTACTACATAGACCAAGTTAGACCTTGTTCTACGAAGGGACTTTGGGAACTCCTCTTCAATATGAGAATACAACTTCACTTAGCTGGTAGAGCTGGGGAGTCACAGCAGGAATTTTTAAAAATTATTTGAGAGAGAGAAAGGTCAATCGGTTGCCTCTGACTGGGGATCAAACTGCAACCTGGGTATGTGCCCTGACCAGGAATCAAACCAGAGACCTTTCAGTGACAGGAAGGACAATGCTCCAACCAACCGAGCCACACCGGCCAGGGTGGGATATGGAAATTTAATAAGTTACTCTGGCAAATCTCTATTAACTGCCCCATAACTAAGTCCGTTTATTAGTCCATCACGAAAATTCAGGTATGGCTGTCATCAAACACCTATGCCTAACAGCCTATGTCTCTAAAACCATATCATGGGTTTTATGAAAATTAGATTCTCAGTAAAGAAAATGATCCAAATATGACTAAAATTCTCTCCATTACTCCCTTACCTCTTAGATACTCTGTACTGTGCTGTGGTCAATTTTCCAGTCTCAGGGTCATGTACTGTAGCTCGGCTCAGCTACAAAAAAAGAGAAAGGACAAGGACTTACTCACGTAGCAGGCAATTTTGGGCTTTTGTTTGTTTGTTTTGTTTTGCCAAGCCACAGGTGATTGGAAGGGTTCAGATTGGTCTGGATGGTAGGTAATGGTTTCAAATCAGCAAAAACATTTAGACAGGTGGCAATTAGAAAAGCCACTTCCAAATCAAGAGAAAACGAGTCAACAAATTTTGTTGTCGATTTATTGTCCTTTCACTTTTTTTAAAAAAAATTATTTGAAACTGTATGTAGATGATTTACAGCGCTGGGTTTCACAGGAACTTTCTTAAATCTAGAAGTTTAATGTTCTTTAAATATTATGACAAAAGAATAGTTAGTAGTATCTTTAAATTCATTTTTTAAAACTCTCACCCAGACAAAACTGTTAAGTCTCTCTGGCAAAGTAAAAGGCAACTAAATTCATAAGTAATAGCAGTTGGAAGACCGATCAGAAAAATAACTCTGTTCTTTCCATTGCCAACTTTTAAATCAGCAAATTTTTAAAAATAAAAACTCCAACAGGAGGAATACAGATTACTCCAAAATGACAACGGTATTTGAAAGATGTATGAGCAAATGCCAATACCATCACCAGGGAGGACGGTGTGAATTCAGGCAGCATTTATGAATGTGAGAGCAGCACAGAGACAGACTACTTCCAGGTTAATCCAGGCTGCTTTTTCTTTTTTCCCCCCTTTGGCAACAAAAGGAAAAAAAAAAGTAACAAGCCATTTTCTGGATATTTCATTCCTGATCGGAACAGAAATGCAAAGCCTACTAATTCCCTAAAAATAAAAAACCAATTAAAGATTAAAAACAGAACTTCTAGTTAAAGAGAAAGACCTGTGAAACACAAAGCAGTTTTCCATGCGTATCTAAACAGGCGGTGACTTGAGCTGGAGACTGCAATGACCTACTTCCTTTGAATGAATAATTCCTGTAGGGTGTACAAAACACTCATTAGAGATCAAAATATGCAGCATACACATCTCTTACCTTTTGCTAATTCTGTAATGTACCGTCTCCAAGTCTCCTGTTATTGGGTTTGAAATGGTGGCTCGCCTCAGCTGTGAAGCCAACCATCAAAATACTTGCATTACAAAACAAAAAAATGAATCACATTTACTCAACCAGTCAGAATTCTGGGTTTTTTACAATGGAAGCTGAAAAGAGAAAATAACTCCATAGACTTCCAATCACCTTGGGTTGAGCTCTGAAAGCCAGTGGTTATTTCAGGTTTTTTGTTTGTTTTTAAGTTATTTTTAAAAAAATTTGTTTCGTTTTGCATGAATAGGGGTACACAAAGAAAAGAGATTAAAAAATAAATTTCTTTCACTGGTTAGAGGATGTGACAGTGAGGAAAAGGGAAATGTCTAAAATTTGAAGTCTAATTTATAGTTATAAGAATGGCTATTTGCAATTAATGACCCATTCCAAACATTTGATTTTAATTGTTTTTTTAGTGGTGATACTGTTTTGCAAAGGTTAATGTTTAAAATTTGTTTCAAGGTCAATGTTTTCTTCCTTCAAGATATTTGTTCGTATATTTCACATATACAGTGAAATAATCTTGGACCAAGCACAGTGCAAATGAAAAGAACTCATAAATGTCAAAAACAGTTTTAAAAAGATGACAGTCGATAATGATTTTAAAGTTTTTCTTAAATGGAGGATGATTCTAAGGTTATCAAAAAGAATAATACAATTGAGGCATCCCTTTTGAAGACTTTGGCCTCCATCCCTAGAGACATAAGATTTAATCTCCAAGCTGAAATGAACTCTTAATAAATATTCTACCAAGATACTTTAGTTTACTGACCACAAATAATGGACTAAAATAAAAATCCAAAAGAGAATGATAGAATATAATGTAATTATAAGTAGAAATTTATAAGAATTCACTTGTAAAGAACTCATATTTATTAGATTGCCCTTTCCATTTAAAATGTAATCTTTGGTTAAAAAAAAGAAGTAGCAATTTGGAAAAGTAGTAAAACTTAACAACAAAAATTATATCTTTAAGATCATTTTGCAGTACAAATATCCAGATAATTCAACCTTTATGATACTACTAGGATCAGCAAACGATGCCATGGGCCAAATTGAGGCTGCCACCTGCTTTTAGAAATAGTCTTATTGGAATATAGCCACACTCATTTATGTATTTTCTATGGCTGCTTTTGCACTACAACAGCAGAGTTGAGTGGTTTTAACAGACTGTATGGCCCACAAAGCCTAAAATATATTTACTATCTGGACCTATAAAGAATAAATTTGACAACTCTTCTGCAATAAAAGAGGAAAAATATGCCTAGTGTTTATTTAACAATCTCTTTATGAAAGCAATGGCAGTTTGTATTTTACTATGAAGAAGATAATGTTTTAAAAACGAGCTGATGGTAAAAAAAAGGTAAGAGCATAAAGGGTAGTGTTTCTCACATTCTCACAAAAGAATTTGTACACTAAACACTAAGTTTAAAGGACTGCATTTACATTAAATTGTTTTTCTTATTAAGGTAAATTATGTGGGTTGAAGTCAGGAGACTATATTATCATTTGAAATCAGAATGATGCTTGTGCCTAATTATATCTTTCTAGTAATAATGTGCCTAAAAGGGAATAAAAAAAAATACTTCAAGTATTTTTTCAGATAAAAATACAGAAGAATGAAAAAGTTGATCTTTGATTAGTCTGAGGCTAAAGGGCTCCAAAGTACAAAGAAAACTTTTTCAGGAAGATGCTGAAACAAATTTGTTATGTGTGAAATAAAAATCTCATCTATACTTTTCATCATTAAGAGCTTAAAACCTATTTCCATATAGAATGTTAACAACCAATGTTGCCCCAATAAATTTAATTTAAAAAAAAAACATTTGCAAGATATGTTGTGTTGATAACAAACTGAGGAAAACCTGGTAACAACATTATGTTGTGGCAACGATACCTCAAACTGTGAGGTTACTGCTATATCAATGATCATTTCTGTAATCTTGCAAAAGAAAAATTGATACACAGGTATAGTAAATAGAGGAGAAAGAAAAAAGAAAAAAGTTATTTACCCTGGGTTTTGCTAGATCTTTGACAATTTCAATTTCTGCATCAGAAATAATATCATGGAAGCGAATAATTCGAGGCTTGTCCCATTCGTCCTCCTGTTTGGCCGGAGCCAGAATAAATTTAGGATTCCTGTTTCCATCGTGGTAGCGGCAGAAGAGTTTCTTCTGTCTCCGAGGAGTCTAAACATAAAGTTAAAAAAATGATAAATATATTAGAGCAATAATATTTTTAATGCTATAATCATGCTCGTGTATACACACAGTTATCTGTGGAAGAACACACACAAAAACAGTTCTCTGCAAATATTCTGCATCAAACAGGACCTTCAGGACTTAAAAAATTTTATTAATGATTATTTTCTGGGAGAGAGATGGTAGACCTTAAATAAGAAAAAAGGTAGCGTTTCTCTTTTAGCCCTCCTCTCATCAAAACAAAGTTCAAGTGTTATAAATATGAAAAAAATACTTATGAAAAGAAATGATCAGCATTGCTCCAAACTTCACAAAGTAACTGGAAAACACTCAGAGAGACAAAGTTTCTAAAAGGAAAAACAAAAACAAAAACAAAACCTAACCAGGCTTTTCTAAATAACTCCCAGTTAAATGCTTAAGGCAAAAAAAAAAGGGGGGGGGGATTTTTCTTTTAAAAGATGAAAATACAAGAGAAAATAAGTTATTAAACAAAGAAGCCAGGTATTTTTATTAGTGTATGTTTAAAATTTAAAATAGAGTGGTCAACAAAGCAACTAAATGTTTCTTTCAATCACCTATGTCTTGTATTAACTAAAGTTATTGCACTGCTGATTGTTTTCTTGATTAAACACATATGTTGTATATGAAATAGGAATATTAGTTTTTGTTTTAGTTCTTAGTTAACATACTAGAACAAATAATGGTTCATGTTTATTTTCCATGTATTTTATTTACCTAGAATAAAATCCAAAGTTTTATATCAAATAAATTTTTACATAATAATGAGATGAGTTTATTGTGAGAAAAAGGATGCTCCTTTGATCTTGGGCAGGGCTAACATGTGTCACATCAAATTAGCAGGCTAATGTTTTATATTTATAATTCTATTTTGCTCTCTTCTTTAAGAGTTATTAAGAGCAATAAAAAACATGCTCGCTATTAGAAATTTGAGCACAGCTAGATATTTTATATTATGGAACCACTGTGAATTTTTTTAGGTGTGATAATGGTATTATGGTATGTGTGATGTTTTTTCAACAGCCCTTATCTTCAAAAGATACTAAAATATTTAGATGTGAAATTTTAAAAAATGTTTCATGCATCTAACTGCTATTATCCTTGTCTTTACTCATTAGCTCTCAAAGCAAAAGTAGGCTTGTTCTTCCAGGACCCCATAAACTTAAAACACTCAAAGGTGTCAACATAGATATGACTGACTTATTTGCTGTTAGAGGTTATACTGTCAACAGAAAATCATCCTTGCCCGGCCGGGCGTGGCTCAGCGGTTGAGCGTCGACCTAGGATCCAGGCGATCGGGGTTCGATTCCCGGTCAGGCACATGCCCGGGCTGTGGGCTGCAGCCGATCAATGACTCTCTCATCATTGATGTTTCTCTCTCTCTCTCTCCCTCCCTCTCCTTTCCTCTCTCTGAAATCAATAAAGATATATTTAAAAAACAAACAAAAAAACAGTAAATCATCAAATATCAAAAAGTCATTGGAAAGCCCAGCTTCAGTTTATTAGTAGTAGATTAAAAGTTAAACACTATGTATTCAAATGTTTACACTTAAAAATGCTTACTTTAAAAATTCACTAATTCACTTCCTTCCACGTTCAACTGAAAATTAGTATCACATGATATTCCTTAAAAGAGGGTTCCGTTATCGGTTAATGTTGGGAAGCAATGTAGGCCATATCCATAATGCACATTAATGTAAAGAGGCTCTGAAGAGTCCTGAGGGTGAACAAAAAACCTATGCTTCCCAGACTTGAACGCTTTTGTTTTTGGCCCATCTTCTATCACCGTCCTAAAGCACTGCACTTTAAGCTATAAATATAGATACACAATAAACAAAGGAATATATATACATGTGTGTGTGTGTATATATATATATATATATATAGAGAGAGAGAGAGAGAGAGAGAGAGAGAGAGAGACACATTTTAGTATTTTAAAGAATAGAAGTTAATGCCAAAGTCTCTTGAAAGGCTTTCTTCATTTTTAATATTTCTGAAATAGACAAATATTTCCCTAAGCAATCCTGTCAAGGTTGACTAGGAGCAAAACCACAGGAGATCACTGTATAGATGAATCCACTGTTGCATAGGATGGATTAGAATGGTATATTATTTCCACTCAAGACTGCTGAAATCTCTCTTGCATTAAGATATAAGCAACCCTGGCCAATGTGGCTCAGCTGGTTGGAGCATTGTCTGGTGCACCAGAAGGTTGTGGGTTTGATTCCCAGTCAGGGCACATGCCTAGGATGCGGTTTGATCCCCAGCTGGGGCATGTACAGGAGGCAACCAATCAATGTTTCTCTCTCTCTCTTTCCCCCGCTTCCTTTCTCTCTAAAATCATTTTTTTTTTTAAAGATATAAGAAAAAACTTTATCACTTCCCTTAAATTATCTGATCCTTCACCTTTTAATCTATGAAAAGGGTCATATTACCAAAAATGCATGAAATGGCGTATGAGTCACAGGCTTTATTTTAAAGCTTTTTTACTAACAGTTGGCGTATATTAAGGTGGTGTGGCATGCCATAATCCTTTATGCAATAATTCTGATTTTTATCACATAGACTTAAATATAAAAGAATTTGATTTTCTCTAGAACTATGTACAGACACATACACACGCACACATTCACACGCACACACACACAATTGGCTTTTCCACTTTACCATTTTGATACCCTCCCCACGGCACAGCATTTCGTACTTCTGTCTCTCCGGCAGGTAATCCACAGCAGCCCCTTTTTTCTTCAGTGTGGTTTTCTGATCAGATTGGTCATCTGAAGCAGACTTATTGGAATCTTTTTCTTTAGCCATTATATACTCAAAATATTTTAAGTTACCATTAGCTCTCTGATGTTCAGGATCTATTAGAAGAGAAAGAGCATGTCCACGAGTAAGCTTACAGTTGTTCAAACATCAGATTACAATAATATAAAATAGAGGGCCATACAATTCACATTCCAAACCAGTATGCCTTTGAGAGTGAAAGAAAGGACTAAGAAGAATTATTATGCCAAAGCAACAGGTGTAAACCAGCACTGCCCCAATAAAGCAGGACATACAGTCACCCTATATAAAAAGAGTTCTGGAGACAGAGCAGCCATTTACTTCAAAGTAGCAATTAGTGCTTCTACTTTGAGAACTTACTAGTTAGCCAAAAGAGCTATGTATGATCAATTTGATGTCAAATGAATTTTTTAAATATTTCTCATTCTTTTAAGCAATGGAAAAGATTTTTTCTGAGACTGAAATGTAATTACCATGGGGAAGACTCTGTATAACTTCAAAAGCAACCTTTACCACAGATAAATTATAAATGCAGAACACAGCCTACTTCTGAGGGCTAAGTGGATTTTAGCCCCAAAATTCTAAATGAGACAGAAAAGAGAAACTAAAGATATAATTTTCAAATAAACCAGAATCCACTAATTACCTCTGAATTGCTAGTCGTAATTTTTAGCTGTCTTTCAGGCGGGGAAAAGAGGACTTACTCCACCCATCCGGGAGAAGGGAAAAACCAACCACCATACACACAAAAAAAGGCAGAACGGTACGTAGAAACTTCACTTGTGACATTAGTTGGAGTATTTAGGAAATCTAGCCTTATTTGTAAAGTATTTCTTGTCTCTAGGAAACTGCTCACAACATATGCAGTGATATACATATTGTATAATTGTGTAAAAGGAAGAAGTGTGTGTGTGAAAGGGCCATGTACAAAGAAATAAAAAAGCTTGTAGGTATCTTTGGGTGACTGGCTCATGGATGACTCTTCCATATATTTTTCTATTTTTAAAACTTTCCTACAATGAGTAAAGTTTTTTTTATGTCGGGGGGGGGGGAGGAATCACTTAAAAATACTGAAGAGAAAAAAAGGTACTTGAACTAATATCTTAATTTATTCATTCAACTAAAAGATAACCTAATTATCAAATAATCACTTTCAGATGACCAATCCTTTTGACATATAGATATTTATCTATTCATAAAAAATTAATTTTTTAAAAGTTGTAAAGCTTCATTATATACCAAAGGCCACCTGAATTTATTAGCATACAATTCCACTTCCAGAGATTCTAATTTAGTAGGTCTGGGGTGGAAATCAAGGAATTTTCATTTCTAATAAGTATCCAAGTAATTCTGATGCACACAGTCCCTGGATCATATTTAGAGAAACATTACATCTCTATTTAAAATACTAGTGGTAAAATCCTGATAAGATACCACATTTTTCTATCATTTGAATATAACAATCAAATACATTTTCAATCTATTTCAAATCACTATTTTTGAAGGTAAAATGCATATAACCAAAAACATCCTTCAAAGGAAACTAGTTAATATTTAATATAGCAACATGGTAAATAAACATTTTTGACTGAGTTAGCCAGATTAGGTCCAATTTTGAAATTCCTGAAGAGCACAGAGCAGAGAAACACAGCCACTGCTGTAGCACTACGAGGTGAGAAACATTCATTGCCATTTGTTTAGAGGCTAATCACAAAGAGGGTCAAGTATGTCTGACAAACAAGGTGCTTGAATTCTAACAAATAAAAAGTTCAAATCTATATGAGATATTGAGTCAGATATATATGACCAATTATCTACGACCTGAATTATGCCAAATTCACATACCTAGCTCAAGCAGCTGCTTTGTGAGCAAAAGTGCTTTATCAAGGTCTCCCTGCTGGTACACCGCATAGCTCAAATAATCTAGGACAGAGACTTTATCGATGGTAGAAACCTCGCCTTCGTCCAGCTGCCTGAGTGCTTGCTCCATCCACAGTTCCGTATGATAATAATCTGCTTCTGTATAGGCCACTTTGCCCAACTCAAAACAGTCCTCAACTGTTAGAAAAGATTTGTGTTTGACTCCTATGGAAAGAAAATACAGAGAGAGAACTTTAGGATTCTTAATACTACTCAGTATTTATTTAGGACTATACAGCTTTCAAAGTGCTATCTCACTTTCATTTGAACTTCACAACAATCCTCTGAGGGAGGAAAAGCAGGAATTATCTTAAAATTATAAACACAGAAAAAATTTACAAGGTAATGAAAAATGGCAAGAATCTAGGGGACATGGGACCTAGATATCCCAAGACTTCAAATACCAGCCACCATACCAAAATGAAACATCAATTAAGTTGAAGCGTGCGCTTTTCTAACAGCAGGAATCGCCATGTGAGATAGATACCTAGCTTCCTCCTAACCAGCAATCTGGGCAAGAGATGGATGGGCAGGAACAGAAGCAAACCAGGTTCCCTTCCCTCCTCCTCCTTCCCTTTCCAACAACATTAATGATATGTAATTTACAGACCATAAAGTTCACCCATTTAAAAAATAACAAAAGTTTTTAGTATATTCACAGAGTTGTGCAACCATCACCGAAATCTAATTTTAAAACATTTTCATCACCCCCAGAAGAAACCCTGTGTCCATTAGCAGTCACTACCCATTTTCTCCCCAGCCCTAGACAACCACTAATCAACTTTGTGTATCTATAGATTTGCCTACTCTGGTTATTTCATATAAATAATATCATGAAATGTATGGTCTTCTGTGACTGGTCTTTTTAACTCAGCATAACGTTTTCAAGGTTCATTCATGTTGTAGCATCCTTTTTATTGCCAAATAATCCACTGTATGGACAGACTATATTTTATCAGTTGAGGGACATTTGAGTTGTTTCCACTTTTTTGGCTTTTATGACTAATGATACTATTAACATTGGCGTACAAGTTTTTGTGTGCACAAATGTTTTCATTACTCTTGAGTATATATGTAGCAGCAGAATTGCTGGATCCTAAGGCAATTCTATGCTTAACATTTTCAGGAACGGCCAAACTATTTTCCAAAGTGGCTACCCCCTTTTACAACCCCAACAGCAATGTACAGGGATTCCAATTTCTCCATACCCTCTCTAACACCTGTTATTGTCCATCTTTTTTATTATAGCCATTCTGGTGAGTATGAAGTAGTGCTTCACTGTGGTTTTGACTTGTATTTCCTTAAAGATGATAATGAGTATCTCTTCACATGCTTATTGTCCATTTGTGTATCATCTCTGGAAAACTGTATATTCAAATCCTTTGCCCATTTAAAAATTTGGTTATTGGTCTTTTTATTATTGATTGTTAGAGTTCTTTACATATTCTAGATACAAGTTCCTTTTAAGACATGTAATTTTCAAATATTATTTACCCACTCTGTGGGTTCTCTTTTCACTTCCTTTCAACTATTCTTGATGTTTTTGTTTGTTTATTGTTAATCCTTACCCAAGGATATTCTTTCCATTGATTTTTAGAGAAAGCAGAAGAAAGGGACGGAGGGAGTGAAAGGGGTAGAGAGAGAAACACTGATGTGAGAGAGACACATCAATCAGCCACTACCCATAAGCACCATGACTGGGGCCGAGGATTGAACCTGCAACCAGGTACATGCCCTTGAATGGGAATCAAACTCTCAACCCTGCGGTGCGTGGGCCACCCCTCCAACCACTGAGCAGTACTAGCCAGGGTTATTCTTGATGTTTATGCCAATGTCTTTTCACTTACTTGATGGTGTACTTTGAAGCACAGAAGTTTAAATTTTGAAGTCTAACTAAGTGTTCATATTTGAAAAAACTGACATCAATCCTTACTGTCTACGATACAAAACCACCACCTCGGGTTTTGCAATATGCCCACACACAACTGAAGAAGTGCACACACTCCACAATTACAAAGCACATGATGAAAAACAGCCACTATGAGCAAAATAAGTAGAAATTATTCAAAAACAATATTAGACTTCCCCCAGGTTCTTCAGATATTGGGGTTATCAGGTTAAGGATACAAAATAACCATGAATAAAATGTTTAAGAAAAAATAGAATATACGAACATATGAGATACTCTAAAAAGACCAGTCAGATTTGAGTAGGAAAAAAAACAGAACTTCCAGAAATGATAAATATAATCAATGAAATAAAAACCTATTGGTCAGGTTAAACAGCAAGTTAGACACAACATAAAAAGAGAATAATAAACCTAGGAGAGAGAGCTGAGTAAATTACCATGGGATTAACGACCCAGGCTGCAGCAGAGAGGAGAGAGAAACACGAAGGGCTAGTTAAAAGCAAGGAAGAAAAAGTGAGGTGGTCTAATTATGTCTATGTGTAGTTCCACAAGAAGGCAGTAGGGAGAACATGGGAGAGGCACTATTTAAAGAAATAATGGTGGACAGTTTTCCAGAATTAAAACTCATGGAACTTCTGATTTAGGAAGCACAAAGAATTCCAAACCAAACAAAGTACATGTGGGGGATTCTTAAAGCATGCGTTTCAAGGAGGAAAATAATTCTAAAAGAAAAGTCTGAGGTACGAGAAATGATTATAAACAAAGAAATTGGTATACATATGAGCCAAACTAAATTAAAGTGAACTATCAGATTGGCAAAAATCTCAAAGTCTGACAACATTTTGGATGCTGCTGTAGGGAAATAGGGACTCTCACTGATTGCTAGTGAAAATGCAAAATGATACCACCACTAAGGAAGGAACCTGCGACAATAATAACAAAATTACCCATGCATTTACTTTTTGATTCAATGGCATCACTTACAAAAAAAAAATATCCCAAAGATCACTTAGCAAAAATACAAAATAACATCTGCATAAGGTTACTGGCAGCATTATTTTTAGAACATCAAAAGACTGCAAACAAACCAGATGTGTATCAATAGGGACCTGGTTATTTACGGTACCTCCACAAAACAGAGTAACATGCAGCTGTAAAAGAAAATGAGTCAGGTTCCTATATATGATGAAGTGATAACACCAAGGTATAGAAAATATTTATCATGTTACCTTCTGTGTTTGTGTTGAGAGGAATAGGAATATATATCTATATATTTGCTTATATTTTCCAAAAGAAACAATAGAAATAGAAAAAAAATAGAATGGTAGTTATTACATATAGGAAGAAGGAAGGAACGGGTTGAGGAGCACAGAAATAAAAGTGAGAATTGTCAGTGGCTCTTATTAGTATAGTCTGAAATTTAAAAGAATATATAAAGTTTTACATAATTACAAATAATATGAGAAATGGGAGAAGGTGGTCAAAAGACAAAAGATACATCTTTCAGTTATTAAATAAGTTCTAAGTCCTAGTACAGAATGGTGATTATAGTTAATAATACTGTATTGTATATTTGAAAATTGCTAAGAAAATGTACCTTAAAAGTTCTTATTGCCCTGGCCAGTGTGGCTTAGTTGGTTGGGCATTATCCCATGCACCAGGAGGTTGCTGGTTCGATTCCTGGTCAAGGGCACATGCCTGGGGTGTGGGCTCAATCCCCAGTAGGGGGTGTGCAGGAGGCAGCTGATTAATGTTTCTCTCACATTGATGTTTCTTTCTCTTTCTCTCTCTCTCCCTTACTCCTTCCCTCCCTCTCCCCCCCTTTCATTCTCTGAAAAGCAATGGAAAAAATATCCTGGGGTGAAGGATTAAAAAACAACAACAAATCACAATGTGATACCACTACACATGCAATAGATTGGCTAAGATTAAAAACACTAAATATATAAAGACAAAGAGAGAATCTTAAAAGCATCAAGAGAAAAGCAGTTAGCTACCTACAAGGGAGCACTCATATGACTGTCAGCTGATTTCTCAACAGAAACTTTGCAGGCCAGAAGGGAGTGGCAAGAAATTTTCAACTTCACGAAAAGCAAGGACCTACAACCAAGATTACTCTACCCAGCAAAGCTATCATTTAGAACTGAAGGTCAGATAAAGAGCTTCACAGATAAGAAAAAGCTAAAGGAGTTTATCACCACCAGACTAGCATTACATGAAATGTTGAAGGGTCTTTAAGAAGAAGCTAATGAACAAAATAAACTGACAAACAAAATAGACTCAGAGACATTGAAGCATTCAACATATTATCGTATTTCAGAGGGAATGGGGAAGGGGGGGGGGGTCAGGAAGAGATTAACCAAAGAACTTAAATACATATATGCATAGCCCATGGACACAGACAATAGTGGAGGGAAGGCCTGGGGAGGGGGCAGGAGCAGGTAGAGGGGGTCAGTGGGGGTACAAAAGGGGGACATCTGTAATACTTTCAACAATAAAGATAAATTTTTTAAAAAGTACTGAATATACCAAGTATTAACGAGTATATGGACGAACTAGAACTCTTCTAATACACTGATGATAGGAATATAAAATGGTACAATAATTTGGCAGTTTCTTAAAAGTTAAATATACACCTTCCATGCAACCCAGCCATTTCACTCCTACATATGTAACCAAAAATAAATAAATATATAAAATAATAATAAAACAGAGAACAATCCCCAAAAATCAGAAAAAAATACAGAAATAAATGAACCCAACTATATAATACATTGAGGGCATAAGAACACAAATAAATAAATTACTTCCTGTGTTTTTAAAACAATACTATGATTATATCTAGTATAATACATTCTAAGGAAAAAAGTATGAAGGAATAAACTGCATTCAATATTCTTAATGTTATTAATAATATAGAAATTGTTATTTTCAAATTATTTTAGACATTATAGGATAATACAAAGAAGTAATTGTTAATGTCATTGGAATCAAGAGTTTCAACACAAAAGAGATATGTCTAAACTTTGTAATCTTAAATTTCAATTGAAACAATATGAACTCACATATCTTTAGCCATTGAAAATACCTAAAATCAGTGACAATAAACATCCCAAGAACCTAGCGAGACTCTGTTCCCTAAATGTCATTACCTATTAAAAAGAATCAAGGCTCATCATAGAAATGCCTAATTCCTGCACTAGAATAGAAATTTATAAGGTAAGCCTGGAAAAAACTGACAGAAAGCAAAGAAGCTTCCTTGCTAGCAAAGAATAATAATAGAATCATTTCAGAAAAACAAATTAGCCAATCTAAAGGACGCCATTGACCTAAAATGGGATAATCTGAGCATCCAATGAAATAATGAATATAATGACTTGAAATACAAAAAATACATAAAAATATGAGTTCATAATGATACTTCAGATAAAAATCACTAGTCACTACAAAAAACTATTATGACATCAACTCATTATTCTGAAAACTGACACAAGAAAAAGAAGGATTTATCTTGTCTTTCATGTATAAATTATATAGTTCAGGGTAATCAAATGGTTCCTACAAGAAAGTTCTTATTTATAGAATTCCAGCTAATAAAAGTAGAAGGAATGATGGAATGAGAAAAATCACCATTTTGCAACCCCTAATGAAATAGTTCTAGGCAATGATCATCAAAGGCTGCCAAATCCATTGGACAAAACTCATGGAGAACTTTATATGGCTGTATCAGTCTCCCATCACTGAAGCTACTCATCAATTAGCATCACAAAGTGTGTTATCAGGTCATTCAATTCAACAGAAAGTGCAGAGCGCCACTTATGGAATTAACTTAAAAACAAATCTAAACGAGCCTCAAGCTCTAACCAGTTTGTAGGAAACACAGATATTAGAAGAACAAGTTAAACAATACAAAAGAAATAGGGCAACTCCAGAACATAGTACATTCCACAGGACATATGCCCAGGTTTTTCCAACTCATCAACGGAATTGGGGGGGGGGCCGGACGGACACACAGAATAAGAGAGATTTAAGAGACATAACCAAAATATGCAACTGTAAAAAGACACCTTTGAGATCATGAAACTGAGTACTGAATAAATATTAAATTATATTAAGAAAATATTGTCAGTTGGTTAGGTTAGATAATAGTAAGTGGCTATGTTATTTTTAAAAAAGAACCTAATTGCCCTGGTTGGGTGGCTCCGTTGGTTGGAGCATTGTCCTGCACACCAAAGGGCTGTGGGTTCGATTCCCTGGTCAGGGCACATACCTAGGTTGGGGGTTTGATCCCTGGTTGGGGTGTGTATGGGAGGCAACTGATCAGTGTTTCTCTCTCTCTCTCAATTCCTCTCTCTCTAAAAATTAATTTTAAAAACAACAATATATCCTCGGGTGAAGATTAAGGACCTAATTGATCAACTAGATATGCATACTGAATTACTTAATAGATAAAATGACATGTCTAAGATTTGCTTTTAAAGCAGTCCAGAAAGAAAAGTAACAACAAAAAAAAGTAGAGGGGCCCGACCAGCATGGCTCAGTGGTTGAGCACTGACCCATGAACCAGGAGGTCATGGTTCAATTCCCAATTAGGGCACATGCCCAGGTTTTGGGCTAGATCCCTAGTAGGGGCATGCAGGAGGCAGCCAATCAATGACTCATCATTGATGTTTCTATCTCTCTCTCCCTCTCCCTTCCTCTCTCTGAAATCAATAAAAACACATTTTAAAAGAAGGAAGGAATGGAGTGGGGAAGGAAGGAAAAGAAAAGATATATTTGAAAAACCCACAGTAAACATACCCTTTGGTAAAATACAAAACTTTTCCTTTAGATCAAGAATAAGAAGATCAAGGATGCCCACTTTCACGACTTCTATTCAATTTAGTACTGGAAGTTCAAGTCAGAGCAATTAGGCAAGAAAAAGCAACAAAAGGCATCCAAATTGGAAAGGAAGACTTAAAATTATCTCTGTTCACAGATGATATTATCTTAAATGTAGAATACCCTTGATATTCCACAAAAAATGTTAGAGCTAATAAATTAATTCAGCAAAGTAGCAGGATATGAAGTCAACTCACAAAAATCAGTTGCATTTCTATGTATCAACAATGTACAATCTGAAAGGAAAATTACTAAAACAATTCTAAGAATAAAATACTTAGGAATTAACCAAGGAAATGAAAGAATTGTACAATGAAAACTAAAACATTGCTGAAAGAAATTAAAGAAGACCTAAATAAATGGAATACATCCCATGTTCATGGATTGAAAAATTTATATTGTTAAGATGTCAATTACTACCTAAAGCCATCTATAGATTCAATGCAATCCCTATCAAAATCTCAATGACATTTTTTATAGTAACAGAAAAACCCATCCAAAAACTCATATGGAATCTCAAGGGCCCCCAAATAGCCAAAACACTCTTGAAAAAGAACAAAACTAAAGGGTCCATACTTGCTTATTTCAAAACTTATTACAAAGCCACAGTCATCAAAACAGTTTGGTATTGGCATAAAGACAGGCATATAGATCAATGGAATAGAGCTCAGAAATGAACCCTCACATGTATGGTCAAACGATTTTCGACAAGGATGCCAAGACCATTCAATGAAGAAAGTCTTTTCAACAAATAGTGCTGGGAAAACTGGATATCCACATGCAAAAAAAATTAAGTTGGACCCTTACATAAAACCATATGCAAAAATTAACTCAAAATGGATCAAGGACCTAAATGTAAAACTTAAAACAATAAAACTCTTAGAAAAAACACAGGACAAAGTTTTCACATTAGATTGGACAATGATTTCTTGTGCATTACCCTAAACGCATAGGCAATAAAAGAAAAAATAAACAAATTGGACTCTATGAAAATTTTGTAATTTTGTACATCAAAAGACGGTATCAACAGAGTAAAAAGGCAACCCACAGGATGGGAGGAAATATTTCCAAATCATATATCTCCTAAGGGAGCTCCTAAAACTCAACAACAACAAAACAAACACTATTTAAAAAATGGGAAAAGGATTTGAATGTATATTTCTCCAGAGAAGCTATACAGATGACTGTTAAGCACATGAAAAGATGCTCAACATCACTGATAATTAGAGAAATGCAAAATTATAACAAGATACCACCTCACATCTATTAGGATGGCTACTATCAAAAAAAAAAAAAAAAGAAGAAAGGAAATAGCAAGAGTTAGAATGGATGCTGAGAAATTGTGCACTGGTGGTGGAAATGTAAAATGGTATATCTACTATGGCAAATAGTATGGCAGTTCCTTAAAAAATGAAAAACAGAATTACCATACAACCCAACAATTCCATTTCTGGGTATATACTCAAAGAAGAGAAGGCAGGATCTTGAAGAGATATTTACACACTTGTGTTCACAGCAGAATTATTCTCAACAGCCAAAATGTGGAAGCAACCCAAGTGTCCATTAATGGATGAATGGATAAGCAAAATGCAGTATACACATATAATAGATTATTTTTCAGACTTAAAAAACAAGAAAATTCTGACATATGCTACAACATGGATGACCCTTGAGGACATTATGCTAAGTGAAATAAGTCAGTAACAAAAAGACAAATATTGTATAATTTCACTTAAGAGTTACTCAGAGTAATCAAAATCATAGACAGAAAATAGAATGATGATTTCCAGGGTCTGGGGACAGGACGAAATGGGAGTTATTATTTAATGGGCACAGAGTTTCCATTTTGCAAGATCAAAAGAGCTATTGAGATGGATGGTAATGATGGTTGTACAATGTGAATGTACTTAAAGCCACTAGACTGCACATTTAAAACTAGTTAAGATAGTAAATTTTGTTATATGTTTTTGTATGATAAAAAAATTTTAAAGCAAATTATTACAAAATAATCAGCTATAACTTTTTAAAAAAAGATTTTGCCAAAAATAGGTCAGAAAGCAGGATGTTCCACACTGCAAAACATTTTAAAAATCTGTGCATACCCAACAGGTCTTGGTTTTTAATTATTGAGCACATATACTTTGATTATCAATTCCCTTCTACCTTTATATATAAAACACTGGGTATTCTAAAGAAAAACATTTGGAAAAATGATTGTTTCTTTTTCTTACACACTAAAATTGCCTACTTAATTTTAGTCTCTATAATGAGAAGCTTTCAAAGTAACAAACTGGAAGGTTATCCACAACTAAGGAAAGGGAGGGCTGTTTTGTCCTCAAGGCTGTGAAATAAACTAAAGTTAAAAATCTTAAAATACGCAAGTCTTTTTATACGTTAACATTGTCCTACTGGACTGAAGAGAGAAGCCAGGTGATAGGTATTTTATAGACTACAAGAATTCTTACCTGGAAGATTACCCTTTGAGATGGTATCTGTATCCAAATTGTAGGTGTCCTGGAGACGCAACAGAGCTTTAGCTGCCCCAACCTGATCTTCATCATTAGGGAAGTACTGTCTCTGAATGGTTAGGTTAGAGATAAAGCCTTGAAACAAGGAGAGAAAAAAAGACTCTAGAACCTCAAAGACTTCAATTTCTAATAGTCTTTACAGAGATTTTTCAAAACTGATTTTATATAATTTTCCACTCTACTATGTTCCACATACTCAACGAGAAAAAATTAAATACACTGAATGAGACCTGAACCTCTAACTCGTTCAGTCTTCCCAAACCCTTTCTAATGTTGCTTAACCCAAAGTCACTGCATAAATTATGTCTGTGTATTAGTAAAGATCAACTAACATAATAATTGAGCTTCTAGTTATACTACATAGCCTCCACTAAGCTTGAAAAATGAACAGATTTATGTATTTGAAAACTATATTCATTGGCAACCAATTATACTTTCAGATAACAGATGGTAAGTAAAATGTATGCTCTTAAATTGTTTTTTTCTTCCATGTGCCACACATTATATAAATATAAATATACAAAGTTTGGTGGAATTCTTTAAGAAGAGGAAGAATTATTAATTATATATTTATCAGGTAAGATAGTTTATTGAAATATATTTAGATCTATTTAATTACTGAATATAGTGTTCATCAATCTTAATTTTAAAACTTTGTATATAAAATATATCAAAAATAAAACTAACAAACTAATTACTGGTAACTACATAACGCTTAAGAAGAAGGGATGCTAAATACCCCTTAAGTAACCGAAACAACAAAAATAAAAAGTGATTTAAAATTTTAAAAATATGTCATCATTTGCCAATATAAGTTTGGTCTGAGACTTCCCTTCCCTCTCATTTACTTATCAACTATTTTGATCAGCAAAGGGCTAGGCATTTTTATGTTAATGAAAACGTAAAAATGAACAACTAGCTTGAGGAGGTCTAAAGTTCATATCAGGCATATTTTTTTAGTTTTAAGACCAACTCTCAGTCACAATATCCACATGGAATTTTACAAGCAAATTTTACAGATGACTATAATGTTCTTTTATGCCCCAAAACAAAATTCAAGAAGCTGCTTAAATCCTAATAAAAAGAGAAATATATATATATAAATGCTATAATACCACAATTAAAATGTCAAAGTCTCAAGATTTACCCTATAAAGAGCTCAAGTCATACAGATCATTATTTGAGAATTTTAAAATAAATTGAATGTGTGTACACATATTTACACACATGTATACACACACATACAGGGCCTTTACAATGTTCTCATGGTGTCATATAAGAGAGCAAATAATCACAGTTATTTTCCTCTCATCATGAAGTAGTAGTCAATACTGCTTGCCTTAATTTTTCTTTTTAAGGTTTCCTGTCTTATGCAAAATAGTTTAGCTTACTGCTCACAAACAGCTGTAAGCACCCTTGGAGTATTTCATCAACATGGCTAGGCTTCCCCCTCTCTTTAAAAAAAACCTTTTTTTTGCCACCTTCAGTCATTCAACAGATATTTGAACCTCTACTATGTACTAAGCACAAACCCTTTACTTCCTTAAACTTCAGGCTTAATTTTCTGTGTCTGGTATTAAAATACCTTAAATACCTCAATACTCCAACTACAATTTATTGTTTCAACTACAAAGACATTCGTTATTACTGTTTGCAGCCTCAGTTTTTAAATGTGTTGTCTACATTAAGTAAAACAATCCTAAGTTTCAAAATGCTGTGTAGAACACCACTAACACTTTTCCTTATGGTACCACTCCCAATACACTAAAATAAAGTTTACCCCAAATTTTTAAAATAATAAACACAATTACAAAACCACCAATAACACTGGAGTGCTTCAATTAGATGCAACTATATAGTTCACGATATAGTACATTTTTGAAGATTTATTCTGGATCATTCATATCCTTCAATACAATTAATATAATGTGCTGACTTTATAAATACATTTTTTAAAAGCTAAACAGTCCTTTCAATGCAGAGGAAAAGAACAGACATTGCTCTGGCACAGAGTCAAAGCCAATATCCATAAATTTTTACAGTCTGAAAGTAATGCCCACCTTCAGAAATGAAGCTATATACTAAATAATTCACATTTGTAGATTTCAAAGCAAAAAGCAGTAGTGTTAGTCACCAACAGCAGAAATTACGTTTTTTGACAATGAAGTTTTATTTTCATTTCTTTGTTTCCAGTTTTTATTCACTTTTTTTTTTAAATCAAGAAATTTGGGATCTATAATAAATTAACTCTGATCAGACCAAATATACCCCAGCAATAATTCAGTTACAACACTGAACACTTCATGTTCTGGAAACTGAATATATCGCTACTTTTGGCATTTCTACAGGTGGTAGCAATAGTGCCTTACTTTTGGGGCGCATAAGTCTTACCATCTGACTTACCATCTGACATATCTTTAAGGACCAGATTTTCCAACTCACTCCACTCAGTGTTCAGACGTTTCATTAACTTGAATGCATTTACTGGGTGCCCGACAAATCCTTCTGGATCTTTTGTTGCTGTGCTAGTTAGCCGATCTAACTTCTCGGCCCATCTATACATATAAGATATATAATAAGAAAAACACAATTTAGTAAAGCACTAAAAAAAAAAGAGACTAGAGGTTTTTGAGTTAAAACAATATCTAATATCTAAAGATTATTTTTTAAAGTAAAATTATAAAGGTTTTTTAAAAAGCAAAATTCTCTTATGGATAAAAATCTAGGCAGAATCAAACTATAACTACAAGACTTTTTTTAGTTTTGTTTCTTCCAAGTAGCTACAGTAAGTGAAGCCTATCTTAGTGAAAGTTATGATTGGATCCCTCTAGTAACAGTCTAAAAATTCATTTCCCCATAGGTCATTAAAGCAAGATAACTGATTATTACAAAGTACAAATTAGCCCAATCCAAATTCAGTTATATGCCCATTTAAATAAAATAATCATCAAAATTTCACATTCATTACCTAGAAACTATATTTTAAAACAAACTGGCCTGGCGAGGCATGGTTCAACAGTCAAGCATCGACCCAGGATCCAGGTGATTGGGGTTCAATTCCCAGTCAGGGCACATGCCCAGGTTGTGGGCTCGATCCCCAGTCGAGGGAGTGAAGGAGGCAGCCGATCAATGACTCTCTCATCATTGATGTTTCTATTTCTCTCTCTCCCTCTCCCTCTCCCTTCCTCTCTCTGAAATCAATAAAGATATATTTAAAACCAAAACCAAAAATTGAATACTTAGCTACTGGTTAAACAAAAGACAGTAATTCTCAAGTTAGGATTAACTATGAACCTGAGTCAATTAAAATTAACTACCATTTGAGGAAAAACTATATCAAGTAAATAATACCAACCATACTTATCACTGTAATCTCTAGGGGGGAACCATAGGAGTGAAGGATAAATAGAACTGTGATATTGCTCCAGAAAGGGGCTTGATTAGGGAGGTTAGAGGACAGAAGATATTAGGAACCATTTTTTAAAATTGTCAATCAACAACCCATACCCATTTATACTCTTATCTCAGTCCATGTTTTTCCATGTGAACTCTTGGCCCAGGTCTAACTCTTGTTTCCTGCATTCCTATTTAAGCCATTTCAGCTGGCTTTTTAAGACTGACAGGTGACTTTCATTTCTACTCAGTGATTTAGCTCAAGAAAGAAAATAGGTGGAGTTGGAATCATAATAAATAAAACACTTTGCTTACTTTTTTATTTGTTCTAATTTATCTTCTTCTGCCTTGATATAGTCTTTCAAGGAAGTCACCAGATCTTTCTCTGTATGGATCAAGTCAGTCATCTGACCTAAAGTGGGGAGAAGGAGAGAAGATTATCAAATACCCATATTCATCAACACAAGCATTTTAGGCTAATTTAAGAATAATCAAGAATGCTTCATGCTGAGACGATTTAACTGGCATGAATCAGACATGCTGGAGAGAGCATATTTTTCTCCTTTTTTTTAACCAGATAAATAAAAATAAAGCCCCAAATTTTTCTATTCATGTGTTCCAATTCTAATTTTCAAGCTACTCAGTTTCGTAAGCTTGAACCGTGTTGGCAAATTGTCTTTTCATCTAAAAATCTAACAACATTACTTTCGAAGGATCAATGTTTCTTCTTCCCCAATTCCTCTCTCACCTTTATTTATCTATTTATTTAAAATATGTTTTTAGCGCGGCCGGGCGTGGCTGAAGGGTTGAGCATCAACCTAGGATCCAGGCGATCGGGGTTCGATTCCTGGTCAGGGCACATGCCCAGGTTGTGGGCTCGATCCCTAGTCAGGGGCGTGCAGGAGGCAGCCGATCAATGACTCTCTCATCATTAATGTTTCTATCTCTCTCTCTCCCTCTCCTTTCCTCTCTCGGAAATCAATAAAGATATATTTAAAAAAATAATAAAATAAAATTTGTTTTTATTGATTTGAGAGAGGGAGAGGAAGAGAGAAAGAGAAACATCAATGAGAGAAACATCCTTCAGCTGCCTCCCGCATGCCTCCTACTGAGGATCAAGCGTGAAACCCAGGCATGTGCCCTGACCGGGAATGGAACCAGTGACTCTCAGTGCACAGAACGACACTCAACCAGCTGAGCCACACTGGCAGGTCACCTTTTTTTAAAATTTATGAGGCTAACTAGAATTAAATTTTTATTCCATTAATAAAAACTAAATTAACAAAAGAAGTATTCTTCACAACTGAAAATCAAATAATCCATATTTATTTAAATAGAATGAGAGAACTCATCATTTTATATCCTGAAATTAGGTTTCATAAATATAATACTTGTGTTTTAGTTAGCTCTACAAATCACACAAGGGCTGGCTGGTCAACAGCATGAAGGAAAACAACTCCTTTAAGAGAGGAAGTATGCATACAGGAAAATATAAGAGGATACGAATCAAGCCATGAGGAATATTTCTGGGGAAAGAAGACATGTGGATGTCTTACATTCCATGTACTTCTGATCTTTCCCCTTTAATCAATATACTATTTTTATAATACAAAAGTTTTTTTAAAATTATGATGTAGGAAAAAAATAAATTGTGTTCACAGTAGATTCTTAAATGGAAAAGCAGGCTATGAAATAATGTGCAGTATATTATTTGTATATCTGTGCATTAAAAAAGACAAAGTATATGCATTAAATTATTTGCTGGGTGGACCCATTAACAGAGAATTTTCTTTGGCATACTTTCCTAAATTTTTATTACTTTCTAACCTACAAATGTACTGCTTTTGTAATCAGAAAAAATATTTAAAGAAAAACAAAATTGAATTTTAAAAAGAGTATCTCTTAGAGGGGCAGGGGCTAAAGCAATACTTCAGTCTCTAGGAATACAGTATATTTCTTTTTACTGATTCAAAACAGTAAAAAATGGAAAATTTTAAATGCAAAAACAATACAAACTGAAAAAGAGTTTAGACTTACCAATTGAAGTAAAAAAGCCTGGATGGGCTAAAGACTGGGGAAGTAGAATCCCTACAATTAAAATATACCGGATCATCTTGGAAGTCTTAATTTTACAGGTTCACACACCTACGAGAAAAATACGGCTATTACAAAAACTTTTAAAAAGGAAGGGTAAGAAAAGTTCCAAACTTATTTTTCTTACAAACAAAAAATGTAAGTCAGATCATGTGATATTTGTCTTTCTCTGCCTGGCTTATTTCGCTTAGCATAATATTCTCCAGGTCCATCCATACTGTCCCAAAGGGTACGAGATTCTTCTTCTTTACAGCTGCGTAGTACTCCATAGTGTGAATGTCCCACAGCTTTTTTATCCACTCATCTACTGATGGGCACTTGGGCTGTTTCCAGATCTTAGCTATTGTAAACTGTGCTGCCATGAACATAGGGGTGCATATATTCGTTCTGATTAGTGTTTCAGGATTCTTAGATAAGCCAGGCAGAGAAAGACAAATATCACATGATCTCACTTGTATGTGGAATCTAAAGAACGTAATAAACTGATGAACAAAATAGATTCAGTGACAGAGAAGCATAGAAAACACTGAGGAATCTCAGAGGAAGGTGGGGGGGATGTGAGGGGTGGGGAGAGATTAACCAAAGAATTTATATGTGTATATGCATAACCCATAGACACATACAATAGTGTGGTGAAAGCCTGGGGCAGGGAGTGGGGGTGGTGGTGGAAGGGGTTAATGGGGAAAAAAAGGGACATCTATAATATTTTCAACAATAAAGATAAATTATAAATAAATAAATAAATAACGTTGAAAAAGAAAAAAAGTCAGTCAGACCTCAAGGTTGTCTGTGGAACTGTTGTTAATTCTTGGAAACTGACTTAATTATTTAATAAAAGCCACTGTCTTATTTTTCATATAATTAGAGTACTAACTTGATATTTCATGTTAAAAAAAGACATGTTTATCACCTGATAATTTATGCTTAACAATTCAACCTGAATTTATTTTCTCCTTAATTACTAACAACTACAATTAGAGAAATTGGATAAGTAGTACTGTTTTCATAGAGCCTGAAAAATAACTTTTCTGTGATCCAGAGCTAAATCATCTATTTCCCATAAAAATATACAACTTTATTAAAGTAACTTAATTTAAATACTACCAAAATACATTCTAAAATGTTAGAGTATGTTTTAAAGAGAAGAAAGACTTCAGTGCTTTCTGATTAATCCTTTTAATTTCCAACTTACTCCATCTTTTCCCTACATGGCTTTAAATTTTAAAATAAGGTCAATTAAAAGCTGTGGATTTGGGAGTGATGAAAGTGTTCTAAACTGACTGTGGTGACTGACGGTTGAAGAACACTGTGAAAGTACTAAAACCCACTGAATCGTGAACATTAAATGGGTGATTTGTATGGCATGTGAATTATACCTCAACGAGGCTGTTATTTTTAAAAAGGTGTACAGAATCCAAAACAGAATAAACAGCCCTGTTGATTTAAGCTAGTAATTTCTTTCAAAGGACTGAAGAGCTGAGTTTCTTTCTCTTATCTACTGTGTTCTATGTGAAAAATCCTCAGCCTAGTACATGGCTGTGGCTTTTTTAAAAAAACCTTTCTTTTTTCTTTGCCCCTGTAGCGTTGTCTTTCTAGAATGTGTTCTTCGTGGTGGATGCAGATACCGATCAGCCAGCAGGAGGATTTTACCCTGCTTTCCCCACATTCTTCCCTTTTCCTCTCCCTCACAGTCATGGACCTCGTGTCCTTCTTATTACCTTACAGGACAGTAAGTTACCATCAAAGTCACCCTATTTTTTTGTGCAGGCACCTCTGTCTGACTCTTCCGAAGAGACTTCACCTAAACCGGCAGGTTCAAGTCCACATGAAAAGTTCCCTATTCCAAAAACAAAACAAAACAAAACACAATCCCACTTTCCTAACTTGAATCTCAATAAAAATAGATCACCATAGAAACGGACATTCTGGAAGTACTCCTAAGTCTCCTCCCTCAAGTTTGCTGCAAACTTCCAGATACTTCCAGAACCACACAGTAGTAAAATACACTGCTCTCTTGGCTGCTTTACAGTGACTCTTTGGAAAGGCTTCTAGAATGTAGCAGATGCAGACACACTTCCTCTCCTGGGCTCCTGCCAAAGCACAAGGCTTTTTCAAAATCCTGGACTGTCTGAAGAGTCTAGAATCTTCTCACTGTAAATGGGTTTCTGCCATAATTTTCTTCATGAATGTTATTTCCAGAAAATACAAATGTTTTTGCTGTACCAACAGTAGGATAAATCAGAAATGTTGTCTAATGTTTAACTCTGGTAAGTATAGATTTGCCAGGTAAGAGGTTATTACTTATTTTTTCAATGCTAAAATATATTGTCACTAAAGTTTCTTTGTCATTTTTCCTTATCCTTAAACCTCACAAAGAATCAAGAACCATTAGCCTACAGACATTACTAAAAGGAAGCTTGAAAACTGCATTTGAAGAATGACAGAGCTTATATAAAAATTAAAAGCATTAATCATATGAAAAGTAAACATACGTTTACCTTACATCATGCTGCAAAAAAATTCTAGATGGATTAAAGAGTTATAATCAACAAAAAAATAAAATAAAAGCTCCAAAAAAGTTACTGGATCTCTCAAAAGAAAAAAATTCTAAACTTAAAAATGATAAAACCACCTATTGAAAACCAGATGGGATCTAAATACACAAAATAGCCCTGGCTGGTGTGGCTCATTCGGTTGGGTATCATACGGTGCACCAAAAGGTTGCTGGTTTGATTCACGGTCAGGGCACATGCCAGGGTGGCTGGATGAACCCCTGGGGGGAGTGCAGGAGGCAGCCTGTCAGCGTTTCTCTCTCACCCCTTCAACAGGCGAATGGACAAACTGGTACGTACATCCAGACACGGAGTATTATTCATTGCTAAAAAGAAATGAACTATGAAGCCATGAAAAGATATGGAGGAACCTTACATGCATATTACTTGGCAAAAGAAGACAATCTGAAAAGGCTATATACTATATGATTCCCCAAGTATATGACACTCTGGAAAATGTAAAACTATGAAGACAGTAAAAATATCAGTATGTATTGGGGATGAATAGATGGAGCAGAGAGGATTTTTAGGGCAATGAAAATAGTCTGTATGATATAATGATAAATACATGTCTTTATACCTTTGTCCAAACCCATAGACTATACAACACCTAAGGTGAACATATCATGTAAACTTTGAGCTTTGGGGAATTATGATGTTTCAATGTAGATTCACCATTTATAACAAATATACCACTCTGATTGGGGTTATTGAGGTTATGCATGGGTGGGGTCAGGGAGTATATGGGAAGTCTCTGGACCATCCTCTCAATTTTGCTGTGAATCTAAAACTGCTCTAAAAAAATAAAATCTTAAAAAAAAAAAAAAATTAACATCATACAACCCTGTATTGAATGAGATTAAGTTTCTACTACTATGTTATAAATACTGATCAAAACAAATTTTAAAAATTAACATAATATGATCATAACTCTGCAAGAAAATATGCAGAGGAAATTCACCAAAATGTAAGTTGTCTCTCGACAAGGTGATTTGTTTCTATTTATCTGTATTTTCCTAGGGTATATACAAAATAATAAACCTAAAATATTAACTCCCATATCATGGCACCCTACACCTTTAATGGAGTAGTTAACTACTCTCTAACACAAACAGTAGGTAGCTATACATGTTTGAACATGTTCATTTTCTAACTCTTTAAGACTCCAGATTTATCTCCCTGCTTCGAAGGCAGTTAAGCTTATTTGAAAGCAACCCAGATATCTAGTAGTGAACTACATTGTCAGAATAGCACACTTTTCTATTTTCCTTCTTCCCACAGATAAACACAAGACCCAGGCTAAGCCAGTCATTGACCCTCATTCCCACCAACACAGCTGCTGAGGGGTGGGACTTGTGAAATGGTGAAATGGTGCACTTGCTAAGCTCCAGCTCGGAGGATGTGAATTTGGAGGTGCCTGTGGCCATCTTTCCCACATGTAAAGGACACACAGGAACCTAATCTACAAAGAGGAGAAAGTCCTGCACAGAGAAGAGGTTCCCCGCTCCTCAGTCCTCATTCTTCCAATTATTGCTCTGAATCTGTGAGCTATTCCCATTTGGTTCTGTAAGTAGCCCTCACCCGGAACACTCCGTGAAGGTGAGGAGGCCCAGGGCTGTTCACTCCTCCTAGCCTCCATGCACACGCCCCACCACAATTTCTGTCATTTGCAATAGGAATTTCAGAACCACACAGCATTACTCCAAACTGCCATGCCAACCTAAGCTAGTTAATAAAAACAAAGACAGCCCTGTAGAGCAGTGCTTCCCAAACTTGAGCTATATTGGAATCACCTAAATGTCGGAGGTACTGAGACAATTTATTCAAGTTCTTAGGTGATGCTGACGCTGCTGGTCTGGGGAATCAAACTTTGAGAAACACTGGGTACAAACGTCCCTTCAAATCACACAAAAGGTGCTCTCTGCCTTTAAAATAGATTTACTTCAAACTTATTTTTTGAAAAATATCACTGAATTTCTAATTACTCTAGGGAATGGTTCCTCTAATCTGTTTGAATTCTTTCAGAAATCTTAAGTGACATGTATGACATGACATAATAGGTAAAGTATACGTTTATCAATCAAGTTTTTAAAACATGACGGTTTCCTTACTAACGAAGTCTCACTTCCACTTATCTCCATCTCCAACCACTTAACAGCTTGCAAAGCATATCATATTTACAAGCATCTATATGAGTCAAACATCCCAGAGACATTAGGGTTTTATCAAAAATAGAAAGACATAAATGTCTCCTGTTCTAATCCTCAAACAAGCTTGAAATAGAATTGAAATAGGTTTAAGAGGATGCAATCTCCTTTAAAAGAAAGGTAAATCTCAGCTCCCTGAGAAGACTTGATGAAAGAAGAAAGAGAAATAGAAAAGGAAGGGAGGAGGAAAGAAAAGAAAGTCAAAGAAGAGTCAAAGATACAAAGAGACATTTATACTGGAATAGAATTTAGCGCAAAACAGTATGGACAATATTTAGTTCCTGGTTGAATAGTAAGTTCATGAGTGTTTATTATCTAACTTTTAGAACATACATGTCTATTACATATAATGTTTGATATGCATGAATATTATGTTTTAAAAACTATGAGAGAAAAATGGTATAAAAAAATCTTCCTGGGAAACATATTCTCAGGTAGGCCTGGATAAAAATAAATTGCAAAATATATTATTAATCCAAAACTTTCCTACAGTCTTTCTTCCAGGAAAGTCCAGTCCCCATACACTCACAGGTCAATAAAACCTGGGAACAGATTTTAAAACAGTTCTACTACACTGTAAATATTTACAACTTCAAGTTGTCAGAATTCACTGAATTGTATGTACAAGTTATTCAATGAATTACTAGAACTGGGCATCTAGCAAATAATTCTATTAGCCTTTCAGTCTAACATTTTTCTTCCAAGAAAAACATTACAACATTTCTAAAAGTTTGTCTTTCCCAAACAAATCATTCAAAAATTAATAAAACAGGCTAAAGAATGCTTGATATTCTAATCTAAACTTTCTCTGACACTAAAAATTTTCCACAAGGCTTCTTCTAACAGTCTTACCATGCCTCCCACAACTGTTCCAAACTTACTTTTAAAGGGCTCCAGCTTTAAGTTTATTTTTCCTCATAGATATCCCATATTCAACTCTTGGTCTTCCTGACATCTGTGTTAGACTTTAATCTTTTTGACAGTTTTTATGGTCAATGCAAAAAACCAACACAATTCAGGCTTCTAGTTCAGGCCAATACAATGTGGTATATATCAAAAGATTTGGCATGTCTCTTCCATATAAGCAGGATGGGTTTTCCAAGACAAATCAGAGTGATTACTAATAGAACTAGTTATATTTCTGCTCTTCCCTATAATCCCTCTGCAAACTGCCATTTGTTTTAACTTAATTCCATGAATTCCAGTCATGTTTCTGCTGCCAAAGAGAACGAGCTACATCTTTAGTACTTACAACCCAATGGACAAGTGCTTTAATGGTATAACCGACTTTTCTATCAAAAACTCAGAAATCATGCTAGCCTCTTTCCCACAGCTCTCTGTACTTGAGCAATGAACCCAGTCGTTGGAATAATTCCAACTGAAAAGCATTTCAAGCTTCAGTTAGAAAGAAGCTCTAAATCAAGATATTGTCCTTAACTGAAAGTGCTGCACAGGCAGAATTTTGGAGGTTCCTCCAAAGCTCAAAATCTTCCCTGTAAGAAAAAAACCTGAAGATCACTTCAAAAATACCTGTTTCTGCCCAGATGGCACCTCTAACACCCCTACTCCCTTCCTTATGGAAACTGCCCCTTCCTACATTTTTTACTGCCCTGTCCTACCTTGAATTCATCCCCATAGTTTCAAGTCATTCTATATAGCATACTTCTCCCTAACCAAACGACTAGTCAAAGTTCTTTACTAGAAATTGTGAAAATGAAACTGAGAAAGAAATGGCATTCCCTGAATGCCTGAACTATATAAGTAAAGCTCAGGAAAAGTTAGGGACCAAGTTTTGACATATAGGTCAAAAAGTGAATGAAGCATATCTGAAAAGATGAAAAATGAAGCAAATGTGCTGAGGGAGCCAGACAAGAAACTGAGAAAACACTGTAATGTTCCAGTTATCCCTGAAGTCTAATCACACTCCTGACCTCGGTTGTTAGGACAACTCCCTATCCCCACAATACTTAAATAAATTCCACTATGTGCTAGTATGAGTTAGGTTTCTGTTTAACCCAAAGTCCTAATTAATACAGTTTCTCTCGTCAACCCTGAAGTTAATATTTCAACTCTGCAGATAAAGAATTCTCATGTGTGTATTACCCTCTCTTCCCTATCACCAGAAGCAATGTTTTTCAATGATATTTTAATTTTTTTGCTTAATTGTTAGAGAGCCAAAAATGCTACTTCTATACCACAGACTTTAATAATAAATGTGATTTTAAACTATTTTTTAAATATTTAAATTGGAATTTGGATTCACAATTGAAGTTAAACTCAATACTTACAGTTTTTGTTTCAACTAAGAAAGTCAAGTTCCCCTAAACCAGAAACATTTTACAAATAACTGTCAGCTGATGAGGAAGGTTTGAGAAAGGAATTAATCTTATTAACTATTATTAAAATGATACCATTCTTGTTGTTGTTAATCCTCACCTAAGGATATTTTTTTCCATTAATTTTTTTAGAGAGAGTGGGAGGGAGGGAAGGGGGGAGAGAGAGGGAGAGAGACACCGATTGGTTGACTCTCGCACGAGGCCTGGGGCCGGGGATCAAACCTACAACCCACAACCCTTTGGTTTGTGGGCTGATGCTTTAATCACTGGGCCACTCCGACCAAGGCAAAATGGTGCCATTTTTCAGTGACTTTTAAAAACTATACATGTTTTAGCCCGGCCGGGTGTGGCTCAGCGGTTGAGCGTCAACCTGGGATCCAGGCGATCGGGGTTCGGTTCCCGGTCAGGGCACATGCCCGGGCTGTGGGCTCGATCAATGACTCTCTCATCATTGATGTTTCTATCTCTCTCTCTCCCTCTCCTTTCCTCTCTCTGAAATCAATAAAGATGTATTTTAAAAAAGCAAAAAACAAAAAACTATACATGTTTTGGCCCAGCTGGTGTTGCTCAGTGGTTGAGCATGGACCAAAGATCAAGAAGATTGAGATTCAATTCCCGGTCAGGGCACATGGCCCAGTTTCCGGCTTGATCCCCAGTAGGGGGCCTGCAGGAGGCAGCCAATCAACTACTCTCTCATCACTGATATGTGTGTGTGTGTGTGTGTGCGCGCGCGCGCGCATGTCTCTCCCCCTCTCTCCCTCTGAAATCAATAAAGACATATTTAAAAATATATATATGTTTTGCCCTAGCTGGTTTGGCTCAGTGGTTAGAGCATCGGCCTGCGGACTGAAGGGTTACAGGTTCAATTCCAGCCAAGAGCATATACCTCAGGTGCAGGCTCAATCCCTGGCCGCAGTCGGGGCTTGTGTGGGAGGCAACCAATCTGTGTGTCTCTCTCACATTGACGTTTTTCTCTCTCTTTCTCGCCTTTCCACTCTCTGAAAAGCAATGGAAAAAAGACCCTCAGGTGAGGATTAAAAAAATAAATTAAAATATATGTTTTTATTGATTTCAGAGAGAGGAAGGAAGAGGGAGGGAGGGAGAGAGAGAGAGAGAGAGAGAGAAACATCAATGAGAAAAAGTCATCGATCAGCTGCCTTCTGCATGCCTCCTACTAGGGATTGAGCCAAAAACCTGGGCATGTGCCCAGACCGCGAATCGAACTGTGACCTTCTGGTTCATAGGTTGACACTCAACCACTGAGCCACACCGGCCAGACTCTTCAGTGACTTTTAAACTGTGTTATATACCTCTCAATTATTTTGAACACTTTAGTAAGAAATACATGCATTTCCCTATGTAGAAAAAAAGGTCAGGATTATTGTTTCCAGGATAGAGAATACAAAAAAATTACCATAAGTGTTATCAAGAACCCCAAATTAGTAAGAGTTATCAAGAATGTCCACTTTTATTTGGTGGTCCCTCTAATAGGAAGCACAGTAAGTGAAAAGGTAAGGTATCAAACTATGAGGTCAAATTTGACCACCAGCAAGAAATAAAAAAAAAAAAAGCAGTGCCCAGCCGGGCGTGGCTCAGCAGTTGAGCGTCGACCTAGGATCCAGGCGATCAGGGTTCGATTCCCAGTCAGGGCACATGCCCCGGTTGCGGGCTGCAGCTGACCAATGACTCTCTCATCGTTGATGTTTCTATCTCTCTCTCCCCCTCTCCTTTCCTCTCTCTGAAATCAATAAAGATATATTTAAAAAAAAAAAAAAAGCAGTAATTTATTTTTTATCTTCATTGTTGAAAGTATTACAGATATCCCCTTTTTCCCCCCATTGACCCCTTCCACCTTGCTCCTGCTCCCCAGCCCCCAATAAACAGCAGTAATTTAGATGAAAAGTGCCTAGAATGATACCTGGCACAGAGAAGACACTAAAAAATGTTACTTTTGGATGTGGGGCAAGAACTCAAGAATAGCTGGATTTGTCCCCAGTCTATTAGACAAATGCAGACTCTCTATAGTTTAGGAATTTGTGTGGGAGAAGAGTGGACCAGAGGCAGTGGATGGGAAGAAGGAAAGACGCAAACATGAAATTGTACATGCTTTCCTTGTTGCTTATAAATGCTGGGTTTTCCAAATTTTAACCTATTTATTTCTCATTTTGAGAAAGAATTTGCTCTTCTCTTTGTTGTATAAACTGGTTACATTAATGAAACTGTATTTCATAACATGAATATCAAAACATTGGTTAGAGTATAAAAAAGCAGTAATGTAAAAATAAGCAATCCTTTAGAGATTTAAACTCTTAAAACTAGGTTTATTTTCTAATTTGGAGAGTGCTAACTATACTTGTGGGAAGTTTTAACGCCTAATTTCTAAGTTTAAAGAACACATTTAGATATATACATAAAAATTTTAAAACTACATACAGTAATTAAAATAACTCCAAAAAATATTAAAGATATCTGAGAAATGGGTTCACAATTAATTCTCTTCACTCAACTTCTGCCTTTTTCTAATAAACACATTGTTAATAGACTATTTCTATAAATAAATAAATGAAATAAAAAACAAAGTCAAAGTAGCACTGAAGTGAAGAGACAAATTAGAATCATGGACAGAGTTAGCAAAATCCAAGTGATTAACTCCACATCTCTACCAGCTGGCATGATATCACCACCAATCCCTTTTGCTCCAAAACAAATTTCATCTATTTTGATTTACAAAGGAAGCCCTGATATGAGAACTTTAGTGTCTTCACCATCCTAAGGACACAAGTGAAAAGTAAAATTCTGTACAATATACATTTTAGATTTTTTAAGCTTCAGTAAGGAGTATGAGGTGAAGGCAAACTATTGCAAAAGCAGAGTTTTCAATGAAACACCATTAAAGACTGAATTTTTTAAACAAGTTAAACTACTTAAAAAATAATCATTTAAAAAAAAGCATTCCCTTTAGAAAAGGATCTTTTTATACAAACAATAACCAATCACAGGAAGCAATCAAAAATTACCTCATTTGTAATAGCATCAAACACATTAATTACCTGAGAATAAACTTTAAGAAAACTTAAATTGACCCTAAAATGTTTATAACTCAAAATGGATCAAAGACTATTTTGAAGTTTAAAACTATAAACCTCTTAGGCGAAAAAAAACCTTCATAGCCTTGCTTAGGCAGTTAGATATAACACCCAGGCAAGTTTCTTAAATATGACACCTAAAGCACTAAAAGCCAAAGAAAAAATTGGATAAATTGGACTTCATCAAAATTTAAAACTTCTGTCCTTCAAGAAAGTGAAAATTCAAGCCACAGAATAGGGAGAAAAAATTGTAAATCATGTTTCTAATAAACGTTCAGGATCTAGAACATACACAGAACCCTTAGAACTCAGTAATGAAAATAATCCATTTTATTTACTTATTTACTTATGTATTCATTCTTTTAGAGAGAGAGAGAAACAGTTTCAGCTTGTTGTTGCACTTATTTATGCATTTATTGGTTGATTCTTGTGTGTGCCCCAATCGGGGATCGAGCTGCGACCTTGCTGCGCTGGGACAGCCCTCTAACCAACTGAGCTACCCAGCCAGGGCTGAAATGGGAAAAGGATCTGAAGAGACATTTCTCTAAAGAAGATACACAAGTGGCCAATAAATACATGAAAAAACCCTCAAGATCGCTTTATGTAAATACAAATCAATACCACAATGGATACCACTTCACAGCTAGAGTGAGAAAAAAAAGTCTTGACAAGGATGTAGAGAAACTGGAACACTCATACATTGCTGGTAGGAATGTAAGATGGTAGAGCTACTTTGGAAAAGTTTTTCAGTTCCTCAAAAAAGTTAAACAGAGTTACCATATGACCCAACAATTCCTCTCCTAGATCTATACCCAAAAGAAATGAAAACCATGTCCATACAAAGATTTGTACATGAATGTTCATAGCATCGTTGTTCATAATAGCCAAAAAGGTGAAAATAACCCAAATGTCCATCAATTGCTGAATGGATAAACAAAATATGGTATACCCACACAATGGAATAGTATGCAGTGGTAAAAAGAAATGAGGTATTGATACATGCCACAACACAAATGAACCTTGAAAACATTATGCTAACTGAAGAAATTTATAGAGACAAAAAGTAGATTAGCGCCTGCCTAGGGGAGGGGGACAGGAGTGATTGCTAATGAATTTTGGTTTTCTTTTTGGAGTGATAAAAATATTCTAAAATTGATTGTTGTGATGGTTGCACAACTCTGTGCACATATTAAAAGCCACTGAATTTTACACTTTAAACATGTTTTTCTAAAGTCGCTATACCGCTTGCATTGCCACCAGCAAGGGAAGAAAAGCACCAATTGCTCCACATTCTCATTAGCATTTGGTATTGTCATTTTTCCCTTTTTCCTTAATCTTTCTTACTAATTTTCTCACCAGGTATACAGTGGTATCTCATGGATTTAATTTGCAATTCCGTAATGGCCAATGATGTTTAATATCTTTGGGTATGTTTATTTGCTGTCCAAACACCATGTTTGGTAGTTTGTACTTAAACGTTTTGCCAAATTAGGTGGTTTACTTATTAAATTTTGTGAGTTCTTTATATATTCCAGATACAAGACCTTTGTCATATGTGATAGAGGACTATTTACTCCCAGTCTGCGGCTTGTCTTTTCATTCTCATAACACTTTCCAACAGCAGAAGTTATTAATTTTGATGAAGTTAAATTTATCAATTTATTCATTTATAGATCATGCTTTTGGTGCCATATCTACAAAACCTTTGCTTGACCCAAGGTGAAAAAGATTTTGTCTTACATTTTCTTCAAGACATCTTATAGCTTTGGGTCTTACCTTGAGATCTGCGAACTAGTTTTTGCACAAAGTGTGAGGTGTTTTTTGCACTGAGGCTATAATAAAGGAAGAGATTCTGTTTTGATGTTTGAGTGCTGATTGCTCTGAAGTCTTGCTTCCCTCCCCCCTTGACCCACATCTGGGTAAAGCAGGAAGAAAGCCCAGCCATTCACTCCCTCAGTGTTGGTGGAAAGTTAAGACCATGTAACTCCCACACATGGGAACTGTCACACAGGTCCCTCCTTCGGGCCACAGTAAAAACTACAACCGGCCACCCTGCCTCACTCTCGCTTCATTCTGGACTAAACCTAAGCTCTTGTCCTAGAGGAATCCTTTTGCAGTTTATTGTGTAAATAAACTTTATTTTATTTCATATCCATCGGTGCCTTTGTGTCACTTGTCTGAACATCTAAAAAAATTCTTAGGCAGGGGCTGTCAGGTGTCTAACAGGGAATAGTAGGCGCCCAAATAAAACAGGTTTTCTTGCATATGAATATCCAATTATCCCATACTCTCCTTTCTGTACTGAACTGCCTTTATGCCTTTGCCAAAAACAAATTGACCATTTTTGTGTCAGGATTCTCTCTGTTCCACTGATCTGTATGTCTGTCTCTTCTTCAGTACCACGCTGTCTTGAGTCCTACAGCTATATAATAAGTTGAAATCAGGTAGTGTGAGTTTTCCAACTTTGTTCTTTTTCAAAATTGTTTTGCCTTTCCTAGTTCCTTTTTTTTCATATCAATTTTAGATTCAGCTTGTCAGTTTCTATATGAAATCCTGTTAGGATCTGGACTGAAGCTGTATTGAATCTACAGATCAGTTGGAGAAGACTGGAATTCTTAACGAGAATGAGTCTTCCAACCCATGAATATGATATCTCTCCATTTATGAAGGTATTCTTTGGTTTCATTCATTAGTGTTTTGTAAAATTTTCAGTATACAGATCTTGGACATATTTTATAAAAGTTAATACTTAAGTATTTCATGGTTTTTGGTGCTACTGCAATGGTACTTTTAAATTTTAATTTCCAATTCTTTTGCTACCATAAAGAAATACAATTGACTGCTGTATGTTGATTGTCCTTCAACCTAGGTGAATTCACCTATTAGATCTAGAGCTTTTTCCAACAACCTTTCAAATTTTTTATACAGACATACTGTCTATGAATAGAGTTCTTGCTCTCTGAAACACACTGTTAAAAAAATAAAGACAAGCCACAGACTGGAAAACAATATTTCCCTACTATATATGATAGGGAAATATCTACTCCTAGATATTTATGCTAGTGAAAAATATATATCCCTCCAAAGACTGGTACATGAATGCTCATAGCAGCTTTATTTATAACAGCTGAAAGCTGGAAAAACCCAAATGTCTATCAACTGGTAAATGGGCACACACAGAAGTTGTGGTATATCTATATAATGTAATACTACTCAGCAATAAAAAGGAACAACACATAACAACATGGATGAATTTCAAAATAATTATGCTAAGTGTAAGAAGCCAAAGATCCCCTACCCCGAAAATAGGACATACTACATGATTTCATTTACAGAAAACTCTAGAGAACACAAACTAATCTTAAGTGTCAGAAAATAAAGTCAATGATGAGGAAAGGGCAGGAAAGTGCAGGAGGGATTACGGAGTCATGAGGAAACTCTTGAGGGTGATGGATATGTTCCTTATCTTGACTGTGTTGACAGCCCTGGATGGTTTTGCTCAGTGGTTAGAGCGTCGGCCCCCAAACTGAAAGTCTGGGGATCGATTCTGGCCAAGGGCATGTACCTCAGGCTCAAATCCTGCCCCAGTCGGGAGGCGTGTGCAGGGAGCAACCAGTCAGTGTCTCTCTCATGTTGATGTCTCTCTGTGTCTGTCTCTGTGTGTGTCTCCCTCTTCTTCCCCCTCTCCCTTCCACTCTTTCTGAAAAGCAATGGAAAAAATATCCTCAGGTGAGGATTAAAAAAAACCAAAAAAATATTTAATATGCTCAATCCTTTTAGCAATTTACTTGATTAATACCAAGTAAAATGTTAGTAACATGCTTACATACCATGTAACGTTCATGTCCTATTTCTCCCAGAAACATTTCTTATCTGTCTTTGGATTCTCCCATAGTGTGTAGTGGGCACATTATAAATGCTTTTAAAATCTGATTGAGTGGAATGACTAAGTTAATTACTACTAACCAGAAACCCTACCTTATTTCAACTCTAGGTGTTGAAACATTTCTAAAACATTGTTAATAAGCTATTAAGTTGATTTTTTTCCCTTTCATTACTTCAGAGTCAGTTTGACCAATTATCAAGGATGGAGTAATATGAAGTGTAAATCAGAAAACAGACAACCTGGCGGGGCCGGTGTGGCTCATCAACCTATGATCCAGATCTCAGTTTGATTCCGGGTCAGGGCACATCCCTGGGCTGCAGGCTCAATCCTCAGTCGGGGGCATGCAGGGGGCAGCTGATCAATGACTCTCTCATCATTGATGTTTCTATCTCTCTCTCCCTCTCCCTTCCTCTCTCTGAAACCAATAAAGATATATTTTTAAAAAAAGAAAAAAAACAGATAACCTGGGTCCAAGTCATAGTTCTGCCACTTACTATATTTTGAGCAAATTACTTGACTTCTCTGAGCTCCAACCTATTAACTCTTCATTTGTTCAATAGGGATGATATAAAACTACCTCACAAAATTATTTTAAGGATCAAATTATATATGTAAAACAACATTTTATAAATTATAAAGGGCTTTAGTTTTATCAAGTAGATTTACACATCTGTTTAAGGGCCCAGTCCAATCCCCCTAGAAAATTCTTTTAGAGGGAAGAAAAAATTACTGATATAAGATTTATTGTCATGTGTTTCTTTTCTTTAAATAAAAAAAAAAAGCAACTAGAAAGAAAAGTGGTTTAAGTTTACTTTAGCTGTGCAGGTGGACACTTATAATGGAGAAGCAGTTCAAGTGCCCAATGAGAGAGAGAGGCTGACTATATTAATTTGGTATGTTATATTACTCTCTTTAAATTAAAGATACATAAACCACCAAAACATGGACACATTTCTATGAAACACTAAGCAGGAAGAGGAAGAAGTCCAAGATAGTACAACTATTTCAGAAGCATGAATCTCTATATATACTATATTTTTGCAATGTCCAACCAAATATACTAATAGCCATACTGGTTATCCAAAGCAGCATCAGGAAAGGGAATGCTTTTTATTATATCAAGTTCAACAACTGCTGGAGTAAACTTAATGAAGTCTTTTGGGTTTCATTAGTGTTTACTGAAGCACAGTATTTGGCTAGAGGAAAAGTAATGAGAGGATAGCTTCAAATTATACAAATAGATTTCATTGAGTAGAAACACAAAGCTTTAACTAGTTTCACTAATATACATACACACTTCATTTGGCTTAGCTCTTATGTAGTCATATACACACACCCCATTATGATTTAATTATAAGGTTCAAGATCTCACTATAAGAGCAATAAAGCTTAATACCAGGGCCTGTACAATTTATTTTTGTTTACCTTCAAGCACTTTCAGAGTAGAACCAAAGACATGTTACATGGGGGGGGAGGAGGAGGTGACGGGGAAAAATATATATGATTGCCTAGACAATTTAGCAATTCAACAATTCTCCTACCAATCTATTAACTTTTGTTAAAACCCTTTTAGCAAAAGTTTATTAGGGCCATCTATACACTTAGTCCAGTCAGACTTACAAGCCCAGCTCAATTTTCAGAAATATTCAAGAAATACTGCCTCAAAGTACTAGATATCCTTAAAGACCGACTTCATGCCCTGCCTGGCGTGACTCAGTCAGTTGGAGCATGGTCCCCTACACCCAAAGGTGGCAGGGCACATATCCAGGTTGTGGGTTCAATCCTTGGTAGGGGTGTGTACAGGAGGCAACGGATCGATGTTTCTCTCTCTAAAATCAATTTTTTTTAAAAGAAAGTCCAATTAACAAAGGATATATTCTTTTTTTAAAAAAAAAGATGAACTTCACATCTCTTATTTTTTAGTTCTTATAATAAATTTCTAGATATGCTTGGGGGTAAGGAGGAGAGTATCTATAAATGGAACAAAAAATTCCATGCAGATGTATGTACTTACATTTGTTGTTGTTTTTGAATCCTCACCCAAGGATATTTTTTCCATTGATTTTTTTTTTTTTTTTTTTTTTGAGAGAGTGGAAGGGAGGGGAGGGGGGACGAGAGAGAGAGAAACACGGATATGAGACAGATTGACTGATGCCTCTCAAATGACCTGCACAGGTACATGCCCTTGACCTTAACTGGGAATCAAACCCTGGATCCTCTGTTGGCCGGCAGACACTCTAACCACTGAACCACGCCAGCAAGGGCTGGACTTGCAGTCTTTGACCCAGGGTCCACATCTTCTATTGGATTCTCAATGGATTCATGACCTCAAAAGAGGTTGAAAACTGCTACTTTGTATTTCACAGGGTACAGTTTTCAAATCTAAAAGGAGTAATTATATCCCAGTTTATTATTAATTGCTAAGTAAAATAAGGCTTTCCATCCACAGACATGAAGGCACAGAAGCTTTATGGCTGTATTCCTGGAATAAAAGCAGTAGTTTGAACTTAATTGCCCTATGAAAGATACTGCTTGTCAGTATACAACCCACTCAGCAGTTTTAGAAAGGTTAACATCTCCTTACCAAAAAGCCAAGATTCACCTGCAACAACTTGGACTACCTAGTTGATATAAACTTTCTTTTTTCAACAGTTTTTCACACTGTCTAAATTCTTCTGCAATAATTAAAAGTTGTATACAGTTTGTCATCTATTTTACTACCTTAGTTACCAAGACACAAAATGTCCATTGTAATCATCTGCTTACCAAAGCCAGGGCTTTCAGTACTTTAAACTAAAACTCATTTTAAGAGGTAAAAGGAAACAGTATTGGCCATTTAAAAAAAAACAAAAGTAGTCCTTTTCCTAGTTAGTCTATGTTAAGTTTATGGGAGACATTTGCCATCAGCTATCTAAAATAATGGCAAGACTTAAGGCATAATGTTCCCAAACCAAAATGACATAACTTTTAAAGGTAAGCAATAAAACCTATGCTTCCCACAAAACAAAATGAGTAAAATTTGAAGTTCATATTTAAGATTCTAAAATTAAATTCAGAAAAAAATAACAATAAAATAAAATCACACTCACAGTCTAAAAACCAAAGTTAAAGAAAAATCACGAAATGTCTATTTAAATTTCAAGGCCAAACATATTCAAGGTTGTTCACTTCCAGCCTCCTGAATATTTTATGCTTAAGGTATCCACTTTCCCATAGAAACTTGATCAGAAAAATCCCTTTGAAATGTTTTACAAATTAAATTCCAGTGTTCCTGCTATGCGGAATGAATATTTCATTGGATTATTTTAGGAAAAGACTAGCCTCATTCATAAGCTAAGTCTAAACCTAAAAGGGGAAATATGTTTCTTTCCAGAACCTTTAAAAAAAAAAAAAAAGCAAAAAAGTGGATGAAAGAACACTGCTGCCACGTCTTTTCCCCTCCCCCACTCACGTAGGGGCTATTTCATCCCTGCAGCGTGATTCCAAGGGAAAGTCAGAGCCACAGCTCCGGGAGAAACCAGAAACAGTTAAGTTGAAATTGGCAAGCCTGTTCCGCCTTTTAAATCAATTCCTAAAAGGAGGTATTGGCTTCTTACTCATCTCTTTCTAAAGCAAACAGGGCAAAAATTCCAAGTCCTCTCCACTCTACCCCGGCACGCAGAAGATGTTTACTGCCTAAAAACTGAATTGTTTTTATTGATATTTTTGCTTTTATTTTTTATTTTTCTATCACCATGTATCCCCTCTATGCCCTCTTCCACCTCCACCCACTCACCCCTCTCTCCACCCCTTAAAAACTGAACTGTATTTAATACATTCAATCATTTCGGAAAACAGTCTCCTGTTTAGGGTACCGTTCGTCCTCCCCCTTAAGACAGACCCGGGGGCCACTCGTGTGCTCCAACCCGAAGTTCTCACACAACCATGGAACACTGGTGGGCTTTAAAAGCAGCCACCTCTGCTGAAAGGGAGGGAAGAGGGAGAAGCGCATGTGCCTTTAAAAAAAAATCTGTGTAAGAAAAGGGAAGGAAAAGGAGCTTCCCCGACGACCGGGTGATCTGACAGCCACTTCCCCAACCAAAAAGTGCGAACTCGCCGCCCGGGGCCACGTCTCGCTGCTCCAGCAGCACCGCCGTGCGCAACACGGGACTTAAGCCTGAACTTCTCTTTCCTCGCCCGAAGATTTTTCGATAGGGTAAAAAATGCCTGGACAGCTTCAGCTCTAGAGCTTTAAAATCCCCTCTCCGCTGCCACATGCTAACCATCTGCTGCCATGGAGGCCAAAAACCCACGCCCCGCACGCGCGTTCCCATCAGCTTTGCCGGGAGGGCCAGGTATGAGAGGAGCTGAGGGAAATCAACAGGGTGATTCCTCCCCGGGAAGAAACATTCAAGAAAGTTCTGGTCCCCGGGGCGGGGACAGCGGCTGCCGCAGCCCGACCGGCCGGGGGCGCCCACCCGGGAGGAGGTGAGAAGGGGCGCCCAGATAGGGGCGGAGGGGCCTCCGGGCCAGCCGGGCGGGGGCGCGGGGCGCAGGGCGAGGGGCCGCGTCCCCAGAGAAGATACTGAGGCTGCGGTGGAGAAGCTGGAGAGCCCCCGCCCCCCGAACCATCCCACCAGAGGGGGCAGGGACGACCACCGGGGCCGTCCCAGAAGGGCCCCAGCTGCCTCAGCGCCTCGGCCTCAGTCTCCACAGTCGGGGGAGCGTCTCACCTGGGAAGCGGGACGGCAGCGCGTTCCTCGGTGCCCGGTTGCCTGCGCGCGGGCCGGCTCCCTGCTCCCTTCCCTCAGCCCGCTGGCGGCGCGACTGGGCAGCAGAGGGAGCCAGTAAGCCTTTTTATAACCTCCACGCCGCCCCGGCAACGCCGGAGAGGAGGCGACTGCAGACCTCTACGTGAGCTCTAGCACACCAGCGCCCCGCCGACGGCGCAGGCGCGGCTCCCGCCCCGCCCTCGCCCCGCCCCCAACCGTGCCCGCCCCCGCGCTCTGCACGGGCTCGCGCCGTCCGGGGCCTAGAGGTGGCGCTTGCGGGCGGGCCTGAGATGTAAGGCGCCTGCGCAAGGCTCTCGCCCCGCCTCCGTTACCGTGGTTACCTCGGGTTTGCCCAGCTCCTTCTCGTCCAGTTACTCAGCGCCCTGATTTCAGGATCAGCCTCAGGCTTGCGCGACGGAGCCGCGGGAAGGAGCTCGCTGAAAAGGGAGCCGAGGCGGCGGTCGCGTGGAAAATAAAGCGGAGAGGAAGCGTCTGGCGGGTCCCTGGTATCTTGGCCGTCCTGCCCGAGCCCTTTTGCTTCGCTAACCTCTCTCTCTCACCGCTGCTGTCGCGCACAGCTCGCTCTATCGCCCACCTTTATCCTTTATCCTTACGGCCTCTGTGCTCCAGAGGCAGACTTTGGGGGTTCAGTTCCTGGCCCAGCCCCATATAACGCTGAGCAGTAACCTCCCAGTTTCCTCACCTGTAAAATAGTAGTAAGGGGAGGTACCTCCTAGGATTATTGAGAATTAAGTGATGGGGCATGTAAAGCCTTTAGCACACAGAAGGGCCTTGGTAAATGGTTGCGTTGCTGTAGCATGCAAGGCACCCAGCGTGGCTTTGGTCTTAGTCTACTATTTCCTTGGTCATTATAGTCCTGAAAGAAGCAAGCCTTGCTCTCCGGAAGCGTACAGTGGAGATCATCTTCCCCTTGTCAGTGAAAGGGAAGGAGGACTTCACTAAGACGTGTTAGTTAAAAAATGCTTCTAAAGTTTTCCGTGGATGCGAAAAAGCATAGTAATTAATGACTAACATTTGATTCTCATCTAGGAGGTGGGGTCGGTTATACAGATCCCAAAATAGAGAGAGGGTACTTTGGGAGGCCTAGAGAGTAGGTACAGTAGCCCCCCTTGGTCTGGGATTTCGCTTTCTGCAGTTTCAGTGGCTTCAGTTACCTGCAGTCAATCATGGTATGAAAATATTAGATGGAAAGTTCCTGAAATAAACAATTTATAAATTTTATCTTGCACACCTCTGGGGACTGTGATGAAATCTTGAGCCGTCCTGCTCCATCCTGGGCGGGAGCCCAGGTCATGAGTCATCCCTTTGTCCAGCTTATCCATGAGGGATACCCTCCCGCCCATTAGTCGCTTAGTAGCCCTCTGGGTTATCAGATCCACTGTCACAGTATCAAGGGGCTTGTGTTCAAGTAACCTCTTTTTACTGAATGGCCCCAAAGCACAAGAGTTGTGAGGCTGCTGATTCGGACGTGCAAAAGAGAAGCAACAAAGTGCTTCCCTTAAGTGGAGAGGTGAAAGTTCTCAATAAGACAGAAAACCGTATTTTGAGTTTACTAAGAATGAATCTTCTATCTGTGAGATTGTGAAAAGGGGGGAAAAAAGTTCATGCTAGTTTTGCTGTTGCACCTCAGACTGCAAAAGTTACAACCACAGTGTGTGACAAGTGCTTAGTTAAGATGAAAAAGGCATTGTATTTGTGGGTGGAAGACCTGAGCAGAAAACCTTGTGCTCCAATTGACAGCAACATGTTGCACCAAAAAGCACGGAGCCTCAGCAAGGGATCCCCCGAAATGAGTGACCATATTAACATAACTTTTATTACAGTATATTGTTATAATTGTTCTATTTTATTATTAGCTATTGTTACTATCTTACTGTGCCTAATTTGTAAATTGAATTTTTTCTTAAGTATGTATGTTTTGGGGGAAAAACAGCATATATAGGGATTGGCACGATCTGTGGTTTCAGGTATCCATTGGAGATTTTGGAACGTATGCCCCATGTATAAGCAGAGACTACTGTATAGTGATGTTTAAGTCAGCTGTTCTCAAAGCATGGTTGGATGTCTCCAGGGTCAAAATTATTTCATATTAAGACTTTATTTGCCTTTTTTGCTGTAATTAGAGTACAATGGGGTTTTCCAGAGAGAACATGTTCTGTGCAACAGATTGAATACAGAAGCAGATATGAGAATTAGGCCAGACATGAGACTTGCAGAAATGTAAAATAATGCCACTTTTCTCACTAGCCTCTTTTTGCTTTGGAAAATATAGTTCTTTTTCATTTAAAAATGTTAGCCCAGTCAGTGTGGCTCAGCAGTTGAGCATTGACCTATGATCGGGGAGATCGAGGTTCAATTCCTAGTCAGGGCACATGCCCAGGTTGTGAGCTCGAACCCCAGTGAGGGGCTTGCAGGAGGCAGCGGATCAATGACTCTCTCTCATCATTAATGTATCTATCTCTCTCTCCCTCTCCTTTCCTCTCTCTGAAGTCAATAAAAATATTTTTTTTAAATGTTATTTATGTTAACATGGAACAGATTTATTGTTTTTAAATGAATTAATAAAAAATATTTTACGTTTGTTTTGACTCCTGATTACAGTAAATGTTGATAGATATGATCCACATAGAAGCTTTTGGGCATCCTCAGTACATTTTAGGAGTGTGAAATAGTCATGAGACCAAACAGTTTGAGAACCACTAGTCTAAACAAATAGCAGTGAGCCAGCCCCTTGACACAAGAGGCAAAGATCTGCTAGGAAATCTTTACCTCAAATGGAGTGGTAACCAATTTATCCACTGGCCCTACACAGAGCTGACTCTGAAAATTGACAATTTACCCTGTAAATAAAATAGTTCCAAACCTTGAGGCAGATTTACTGTGAAACTAAGAAAGCTTCAGGGGCTTTCATTTGTACTAGCCTTTTCCAAGGCCCCAAAGAGTCTCCAGCAATATGTTCACGTGGTCATATGCTTTTGTGAAATTTGTAAAAATGTGGGGGAAGGGGAGAGGAGTAAACCTTTAACTGCAATCTTTTTTTTTTTTAATGGATTTTTCCATTGCTTTTCACACAGAGTGGAAGGGAGAGAGAGACATTGATGTGAGAGAGACACATCGATTGAATGCCCCGGGTATTGAGCCTGAAACCGAGATTTGTGCCCTTGGCTGGAATCAAACCCAGACCCTTCGGTCCGAGGGCTGACGCTCTAACCACTGAGCCAAACTGGCCAGGGCTAACTGCACTCTTTAGACTTCTAATTCTCTCTCCACCGATTTCCCCACCGTCATACTTCCTCTTTCTAGTGGTGTTGGGGTGGCCAGCAGGCATTTAAAAAATTTAGCTGAAGGGAAGATGAGTTAGAGTACATTTGGTATGAGTTTAATGGGATATATTTTTGTAATTTATAGTCACTTCCACGTATAGTTAAGACATTGCCAGCTGTCCCAGTGTAGGAGTGGCATCCAAGAATACTCCTACCGCTCATCGTAAAACATAGGTGAAAGGCCAGGCATTCTTATAGCTATTTGAAGGTACCCTATGTTCTAGCCTCAAAAATATATGGATAGTGGAGGAACAAAGCTGAAACGGTAGGGAGCCTGAAGCTAAATAATCTATGGGAAATTCTTCCAGTTATTGGATGTGTGAAATTTTAATGAAAGATTTAGTACTTATCAATGCTTAGCCAATAAAGGGAATTTTGGGGGGTCAGAATTTAATGGGGATATCCACAACAAACAAGTTAGAGTGTCGTCATCTTAAAGAAAAGGGATGTGCCCTGAACCCTTTTAAGTCATATTTAAATAGCCTTGAGATTTTCCCAAATGCCAACAATCCTAAAAATTTACATGACGTTATCCATGAGTTGTGAAGCCGAAAGAGACTTTTGACCCATCCCTATTAATATCATCCGGTTGCCCAAAAAGGACACTTTATATCAAACCTACAAATGTCTGCTCAACCTGGTCATCCCTGCTTGATTATAGTGAAGATGAGACACCTTGGGGAGTAGACAGGCATGATGGATATGACTCCCCTCTGAATAGTCCGACGTTAGAGCAGAGCTGCTCTAGCTCTAGTACTATAAACCTCCAATAAATCTCTTCTCACATCTGGAAAAGTTGAACATGTTCATCAATTAGTGAATGTTTCTTGAATAAAGTATTGAAAGTCCTATATTCTTAGGAAAAAAACAATTATGTAGCTATGGTAACAACCAAGGAGCAGAAGTGATTTTAAACTCAGTTAATAGATCAATGGCTACTCAACCTTGTGAACAAGCCTCTAAAAAACCAGCCAATTAGCCTCCCACTTTTGAAAGTTAGCCACACAACAAAAGCCTTACTCGAGTGAATACATCTCTGAAAATCAATTGTCAATAGTCTTGCCACCAAAGTAATGCTTCTACAGCTGAGTCAACACCCACTCCCACCTTTGAAAGCCAAACCCTGAACTCCACCTTTCACAAAGTACTATATAAAATCAACAAAGAGACCGTGTCAAACAAGTGTAGTGCTTCTACACACAGAACATAATAAAAATAGCTTTTTATTTCACATTTTGAATGATGGCTTCTTTCTTTGACATTAAGCACCTGTGTGGTTAACAAACAGGGAAGCCAAAATAGAAGACTGTTATAGAAGGTGCTTTTAACCAAATTGCATTTACCCATATGAAACAGTTAAAAATCACTTCAGAGAGTGGATAAGTATCGAATTGGGGGTGTTATAAAATACTGCATAGCTTTACTTGAGAATTAAGAGAATGAGGTTGATTTTTATGAAATAGGTAATTGTGGGTAGGTGTTTTATCTGGGGATTAAAATGATGGCAACAATATTTTAGAAATATTATGCTACGTGAATTAGAAGAGAGTCTAGGCTAGTAATCCAAGATTCATTGAATAAATAAATATTTATGGACCCCTAACTACTGCATCCAAGACACTGCCTATTGGGCTACGGAAGATCAAACTTTAATTAGTCTCTGTTTTTAAGGAGTTTATAATCTCATTAGATGGAGTTAAAACCTGCACTTGTGGCAATGGGAATTCATTCATCCAATAAATATTTGCATGCCTCTATGAGCCAGACTGTCCTAAGTGCTGGGCATATGATTCCTGCTGTCATAGAGCTTAGAGTCCTTTGAAGGAAACCAACAATATACTAAATAAGTAACTAAGTAAGTAATTAAATAAAAAATAAATATTGATAAGTGTAATAAAAAGTAAAATGATATGAAAAAGAATAGCAGGAAGGACACAATTTAGATTGATAATGGAGAAAGTGTCACTAAAGAAGTGACACATGGACTGAGACCTGAGTTGTCCAGATGAAATGTGCAAATAAGAGTATTCAAAAGAAAGAGAAGAGCACGCGTGAGGACCACGTGGCAGGAAAAAGCTTGGTGCATCTGAGAGGCTGAAAGAAATTCAGCGTGTTTGTAATGCGTAAGCAAGGGAGGAACCGGTATGATAGGTATGCAAAAGGCTAGATTGGGCAGTCAGATAATGACTGCTGAGACAAGTACATTGGGAAGGCACCGACGTATTTTAAACTGTTGAGTAACATTATGTAATTTATCCTTAACAAAATAATGCAATGTAAGAATATGGGTTTTCCTATGAATGACATGTCACTGGATGTAGAACTGGGCCTTGGGACTATGACTGACATGGACTTCTTAATCATGAGTAGGGACATGAAGGTCAAGAAATGAGGGATTCTGGAATGTAGCTGAAAGTGGAAATCATTCCGGTCATTAATATCCTGTCACCATGGCGCTGAGGAAATTGAAATTGGCTGCAATGGGGTAGCCAGACTGCCTACCTCCTGTGGCTTCAATAGGGATGCCTACAGAGCAACGGCCCCTCAAAGACGGCCACATCCTAATTCCTAAAATCTGTGAATATATTACCTTACATGGCAAAAGAATGTTGCAGGTGTAATTAAATTAATGACCGTTACATGGGGAGAGCAGCCTGGATTATCCAGGTGGGCCCCATCTGCTTAAACGATTACTTTAAAGCTGAGAAACTACCTGGGCTCTGATGAGAGAAAGAGAAGGGAGATTGGAAGCAATGAGATTTGCTACATTACTGATTTGAAGATGGAGAGAGGGGGCATCAACCAAAGAATGTGGGAGGCCGCTAGAACCTGGAAAAGTCAAAGAAACATTCTCCTCTAGGGCCTCCAGAAAGGAAGGCAGGCCTGCCAATACTTTTTATTTTAGCTCAGTGAGACCCATGTCAGAGTTCTGAGCTGTAACACAATAAATCTGTGTTGTTTAAGCCACCAAGTTTGTGGTAATTTGTTATAGCAGCAGTAAGAAAGTAACGCCCTCACTTGTGTGACCATGATTGAAACAAATGGTTGAAGATAATGACATTTCTCAAGGGTCTGAGTGAATTTCCTAATGTTCCCTCCTAAAGGTGAATGAAGTGATTAGAACTGACCCCTGATGCCAGATGAGCATTGTTGAGATCAGGGGAATTATCTGAGAAGGAGGACTCTAGGGAGGAAGAAGGACCTCTTAGGCAAGACGAAGCATTAAGACCTTTGGTTTTAATATTAAAAAGCATATGACCTCATATTGTACCCTTAAGCTCATAAAGCAGGGCATACTAGTTACATAAAAATTGTGCCATGTTCTCTTTCTTGGAAAACTGGCAGAATAGTGGTATCAACAACCAAAATAAGCCCAGCAGGGCGTGGCTCAGTGGTTGAGCATTGACCTAGGATCCAGAAGATCGCTGTTTGATTCCCGGTCAGGGCACATGCCCAAGTTGCGGGCTTGATCCCCAGTCAGGGGTGTGCAGGAGGCAGCTGATCAATGACTCTCTCATCATTGATGTTTCCATCTCTCCCTCTCTCTCTCTGAAATCAATAAAAAGATATATTTAAAGACAAAAACAACCAAAATAAGTAAGCTGAGAAAGTGAGCCAAATTTGTAGAGAAGCTGAAGATTTTGAATTTTACTGGATTTGAAATGACAGGGGACATCATAGGCTTCAATCAATAATCAATTTGTCAATATTAAGCATATTTCCATGTCCTAACAGAAAATGATATAAAGGCTAAATTCTAACTTTCTATTTACAGTTCTAATTTAAAATTAGTGATTTCTTTAGATTTCATTCTGTTCAACTTGAGTCACCCACAGTTAATTACATGTATCTTTCTGCTGTTAGTTGGCAGGGAAGGCTACCTCCCTGTGACATTTATTAGTGTTGTTCACCAAATATCTCTAGGGCTTTTCTCTTCCCGGTCAGACAGGTCTGCTCTTCTCCACCTTCTTTGAAGTTAGCTGTGGTAAACTAACTTGCTTTGGCCAATGAAAGTGACATGTTTGAAAATCAAAATGTTTCACCATGTTCCCTCCCCACTGTTGTAGTTACCATGAAAGCTTGTATCCCGATGAAGCCTTCATCAGTCCAGGTCTCTGAGTTCCTACACTGAGTAAAGACCCAACCTCTCTACTGCCTTGACAATCTCCACTGGATATGTAGCCTGACTAAAAATAAACTTCTATTATACTAACTCATTAAAACTTAGAGTTGTTTATAACTGCATTACCTATATACTGCCTAAACAAAGAAACTCAAACTTTTCCTTTACAAAACCTATTACCAGAATTGTATTTATTAATTATATTTGTACCTGGAATGGCTATTGTGGGTTGCCTACCTAGTATTCATTCTTCCCCTTCTCCAATCCTATTAAGACTTTCCAAATTGCCCAGTCTTTCAGTTTAGGTTTGACTTCTACCTCTACTTAGGATGTGGAAAACTGCGAAGAATTTTGCTCCCATCCTTACAATGAGAAAAAAAGCCAGATAATCTACAAAATCATAAAAATCTCTTGAACATATCAGACTCCTGAGGTCAAAAGACAAGAAACCTGAGTTCCAAGGAGAAATAGGACGCACAGTTTAGATCATTAGCAGAGTAAGAAAAAACTCAGTAAAAATTTTAACAGATTGTTAAAGGCCATTGCAGGTTAGCATGTCAGTTGGGAAGCTCAGACACAAAGGGAGATTGCACTCATAAATTCTTCCCACAAGCTTAGTGGTGCTCAGATGAATGATTATGGGCCAGGCAGGAGACCATAAAGAAACCCTCAATGGTGCAGGCATAAAGGAGATAATTGGCAGCTGCTAAGAGTTGGACATAAAGCTTCCCCCTACTCTTTTTCCTCAGGCTATTCTACCCTGTAAAGCAAAGCCCTAATCCTCTGGAGAAGGGACAGCAAACTCTCTGGCCCCCAGGGCACAAGTAAAAATCTCTTGTAAATGGAGGAAATATAGATGAAAAAGCCTCTATCCTTGTGGAAGAGGCAGGAAACTCTCTTGGACTCTGGATCCTATACTTATAGCAAGCTGAAGTCTACTACTGCTGAGAGAAGAGTAGGAAATTCTTGCCCAAGACAACCATAGATAAAAGGCTGAGTTGGCTGCCACAGGGAGGAGAGACTAAAAAAGTCCCAGCTCCCAAGGCTCAGGCACACAAGGCCTAAGACTGAGACTGAACCAGGACAACAGAGAATCCCCATCACAAACCCATTCTAATGCTGAGTGTGGACAGAGAGCTTCTCTGGGGCATAAGAATATAGGGACAATCAGAAGCCAAGGGGAAAGCAGGAACACTGAGCAAAATTCTCTGGCACCCCAGCCCTCACACTAAGCACCAGGAAACGGCACCCTCCTGCTAAAAAAAAAAAAAAAAAAAAAATGAAGTCTATGACTTAATAAAGGTAACTATAGCAACAACAAAGCCCCAGCCCAACTCAACTAGATTGATCCAACCTCCCACATAACAACCTTACAAAAGAACTGTGTTCATTGCCAGATGTGGACACTACTTACCAGAAAACAATGCTGTTCTACACACAATGTCCAGCACTCATTAGAAAACCATGAAACACACAAAACAAACAAAAAATCCATTGTCAAGAGATAAAGTAGTCAACAGGAATGGACACAGAGATGAGCCAGATGTTGGAACTGTCATAAGGATTGAAAAAAGTGAACAACCTGCATGAACAAATGGAGAATTTCAGTAGAGAGATGAAAATTATGAGTCAAATGGAAATACTAGGGGGGGAAAAACAATGATATTCAGAGATGAATAATCCTTTTGGTGGACTCATTGGTATACTCAACACAGCTGAGAAAAAAAGATAAAGTCATCCAGACTGATATACAAAGAGAAAAAAATGAAAAACAAGTAGAACAGGACATCCAAAAACTGTGGGATAATATCAAACAATCCTACATATGTGTAGTTGGAATCCCAGAGGGAGAGAAAATGGGGCTTTAGAAATATTTGCAAGTGAGAGGCTTCAGCAGCCATGGCTCCCAACATGCCCTTGGTTGAACTGGCCCCAGAGAGTCCTTAAGGCATCCAGGCCATGCTGCTGGGGCCGCCTGGGGCAGGCAAGGGTACCCAGGCACCTAAATTGGCCAAAAACTTCTGTGTCTGCCATCTGGCTACTGGGAACATGCTACTAGGGCCATGGTGGCTTCTGACTCAGAGCTGGGAAAAAATCTGAAGGCAGCTATGGATGCTGGAAAACCAGTGAGTGAAATGGTAGTGGAGCTCATTGAGAAGAATCTGGACACCCCTCCATCAAAAATGGTATTCTAGATGGCTTCCCTCGGACGGTAAGGCAGCAGAAATGCTTGACAACCTCATGGAGAGGGAAGAAAAGCTTGATTCTGTGATTGAATTCTACATCCCAGACTCCCTGCTGATCTGAGAATCACAGGAAGGCTGATTCACTCCCTGATGGCTGTTCCTACCTCAAGTTCGACGCCTCCAAAAAGCCCATGAAAGATGATATCCCTGGGGAACCCTAGGTTTGCCAATCAGATGATAACGAGAAGGCCTTGAAAATCCACCTGATGGCTACATTCCTTTGACCTCAGGAATTGCTTGGTTAGGGGCTCAGGAACTGGAGACCACAGCCTAAACCGACCCAAATCAAGCGGAGACGAACACATTTATCCCGTGTCTGAGGGTGGGACACTCTCTGGATAAGAACTAGAAAATAAACAGCCCTCGGACCTTCGGGCAGCCATCTCCCTACCACGATAGACGCCGCCTCAAGGACAAAGCCAACACACGAAACAGGCCAGAGCTGAGAGAAACTGAGTGAAACCTTAAATCAGAGGAATCTGAGGTCTTACCCATAGCTGGATGTTTTAACTATGCAATGTAATAAATTGCCTTATTGTTTAAGCAAATGAAACTTTTCTCAAATCTCAATTGCAAGTAAACAAACACATCTTAACTGATGTTGTCCCAAGTGCTAGTATTATGAGTCATTTTAGACGGGGCTCCAACTCAGCTCATCTGTTCTCTTGTTTCAAAACAAATTTCTAATTGGCAAAGGAGATGTATTTGGTTTCCAAAACTAAAACAATGGTGTCACAAGAATACTGCCTTTTACCAAGCAACTATTGTAATAAAGAAGCCTATTTTAGTCATTCATTCATTCGATCAAATATTTACTGAGCACCTGTAATATGCCAGGCATGGTATCAGGCATTGGAAATATACTGGAGAATAGGGCACAGTTATTTATTAATTTTGGTTGTGAACAATTTATGAGTAGTATGAACAGCTATATCAGATTCCACTTACTCCTTTCCAATTTTCTGGTATCTTTCCTTAGCAATGTATCACTCTTTGAATATTACTAGCTTGAGTCCTAAATATTAAATATTTTCAAGTGCTATAGCTTTCAGGGGAATATCCAAGAGCTATTCTGTCCAGCATAGGAAATGTTGAGAAATTTTAAAAATATCTTACTAAAAATAAGTTACGTTTCAGAAAAATGTTTCTGTTTATAAACAAACTGCATTCAGCTTGGCTGGCTGAAAGGTTTGTAGAACTTGGCCAATCCATGCATTCTTCCACCCAAAGGACCTTGTCAAGAGCTCAAACAAACCAGGCGGGAATGCCAGAAATCTCCACTTGATCTGGTGAAGCAGACTCAGGAGTTTAAGACCTGGAGTTTATTCAGTCACAGAGGTACAGTGTTTGGTTGGGTGAAAAAATTTTGGTCTGGTAGTCAGTGAGCCCAGGCTCTTCTAGTCCACTGTCAACGGTAAAGCAGGGTGACTCTTAAGTGAATTGCTTTACTTTTTATGCTGAAATTTTCTTCATCTACCAAATAGCCAATAAAAGTCATTTTAAGAATCAATTTAGATAGTTGTTTTGAAAGTTCTTTGAAGGGTATGAAGCATTTACTATATTTATATAAGTAATCATCATTGGATACTGTATAGAATTGTATAAGGTTTCATTTTGTTGGTTTTTAATCATAGAGCCAAAGTTGATGAATTTTACAACTATTTCAATGACTGGAAAAGGTTGTAAAATGGAATGATTAGTCTTAATCATAATGGATACAAGAAATATCGATCGGTTGCCTCCCGAATGTGCCCTGACCGGGGATCGAACCCACAACCTGGGTATGTTCCCTGACCAGGAATTGAACCTTCGACCTTTTGGTGTACCGGTGACACTCCTACCAACTGAGCCACACTGGCCAAGGCAGGAATACTTTTAATAGAACTACTGTGCTAGATTGGTTGTACTAATAGTCCCAATTCTTCCCTCCTTCCTGTATCCACTCCTGTATAGTAAAAAACAAACAAACAAACAAAAAACTTACCTTGCCCAAAATGAGGCCTGGCTTTGCCCTCAGTTTCCGGGAAGTAATCTCATGACTGAGGGGCGTGTTTTTATTTGCTAGGGAGCCTTGAGTCACATTGGGTCTAACAATGGGATGTAGGGTGGGAGTTGGCCACACCCACTAGTCTTAGAGCAGGGGTTGGCCACACCAGCAGTGTGATTTAGGGTGGGGACTTCAACTAACAGAATCTCAGCACAAACTCTGGACACCCATGCTAGGCTGAGTTTCCTGGGTTGGCAATGTCCTGTATGTATTGTCACACATTGATACTGGCGCAAAATGCATCCTGACTGCGGGGAGAGAACACTGGAAGCTCTACATTTAATACTTCCCTGACTCCCCTTGTCTGATTTTAATCTGTACCCTTTCCCTGTAATAAGCCATCACCCTGAGTATATTTTCTTTCAGTGAGTTCCATGAGTCCTTCCATTGAGAGTGGTTTTGGGAACCCCTTGAATTTACAGTTGGTATCAGAAGTGAGGGCAACCTCTTGTGGGGACTGTTCCCTCTAACTTTGTAGTCAGCCTAAACTCTTCACAACACCCCCTGCCATGTAACCTTGCAATCCCCTCCCATTTTAACTCCGGGCCCGACTGTAAGATATGCTTTGTGATACAAGCAGACTCATATTTTCCCGTGCTCTTGCCCTCTCCCATCATCATCAAAAGGATGTGCTCATGCTGGCTTGCTAGCAAATGAGAGACACACATGACGCAGAGCCGACTCACCCCCATTGTCCCAGCCCTGTCCTTTTTTATTTTTTATTTTTTATCCAGCAGTGTAAATGAGCCTGATCAAGATCAGCAGGATGACCTAGCCCACCACTCCAGGTATGTGAGTAAGCCCTTGTATGCCTCTGTGATTCTGTGGTAGTTTATAAAGCATTATTGTGACAGTAGATAACAGATAAGAGCTCCCGCCTAAGCTTCCACTGGAATGTAGCAATAAGGAGAAGAGAATCTGGATCACGTAAATCCAGGGGCGGGGGGATCTCCAAATTCTTTTCATCCAACACTGAAAACTTAATGATCATGTATTTTTATAATCCTTACATTATAAAATATTAGAGATTTAGGACTATCTCCAACTGAGGCCTAGAGAAGTGAAATAATCACGAGATTAGATAACAAAAAATGACATTTGCTTTCGGAATATAATCACACACAGTGTACACTTTTTCTAATACTCAGAATCCCTCTGGATATTGGGGTAAAGGTGAAACTATACCAGACACTGGAGAAATATTTACAACGCATTATTGAAAGCCTTTTGCCAGGCCTTTTAACTGATAATGTAACTGACAATGTTACATCTTTTTCTCTTTATCTTCTGCCAACTTTCTGATTGAATTGTTAATGTCTACAATGAAATGGCCCACGGATAATCATATTTTTTAAAAAGGGGGAAGAGGAAAAGCAGAGTTCAATTAATAGAAAACAGAGACGGTACTCAGTCTAGTGGCTGTATTTTACTAACAAAGTCATGTATTCAAATGAATTTGACCTTGGGATACCCTAACTGCTCTGTTTCATCATGCCTTCCGGGCGTGCATGGCCCTTCGTGTTGGTTCTGCTCACTGTGTGCTGAGCATTACTCCGCGTTTGAGTAGGAAACCTGCCGCCCTTTGCTCTTGAGGAGGAGCAGAGGACCTCCCCGGGTTTACGGTACCACCGGCTGTGCAAACAGACAGGCTCTCTGCCTGTGGCTTATCTAAGGGGCCCTCATGTAAACCCCTTCCCACCCCAGTCTACTAAGATCTATTTCTTGTCCCACATGAAATGAGACAATATCCCACTATAAGTCTGCTTACAGAATAAACTTGTAATTCCTCTCCGAGTTTGCTCAGGTATGCCCCCCCTCATGTCCACTTCTGTAACTGGTCAAAGATAGAATAAAGGGACTGTTGCCTCTCACCTCGCGCGCGCACACACACACATCATACAACATGTGCATCCTTAATTTTTGATGCAGAAACAATGTCACTTGCCATCATATTCACAATTCTAGCATGATGTTTGCCACATGATAGGCTTGCAGTAAGTATCTGTTCAGTGAATTAATAAACACTTATCTTTAAGTACATTGTTACTTTCACAACCTAGACTGTGGTCAATTTGCACCCTTAACAGAGTATACAGTATTAATTTATTACATGATTAACACATGCCATTGCTTTGAACTTAAGCATATGTGAGAAAGGACAATTTTTACTTCATGGCCAAAAAACCCCCACAAAACTATGAGGATTAGCCCTGGCTGGTGTGGCTCCATTGGTTGGAGTATTGTCCTGTGCACTGGCAACCAATTGATGTTTCTCTCTCACATCGATGTTTCTCTCTCTCTCTCTCTCTCTAGAAAGAGATGTTTCTCTTTTTCCCTCTCCCTTCCTCTCTCTCTAAAATCACTGAAAACATGTTTTTTAAAAACTATGAGGATTATAATGATCTATATATTTGTTGCATTTACTAACCATGAATTATGATTGTTTAACACAGCTAATGATTTGGTTAAATATGTCAAGAGCTTTTTTGAGCTATAATTCAAATAATGTATCACTTAAAGTATGCAATTCAGTATTCTTTAGTAGGTTCACAAAATTGTGTAATCATCACCACGATCAATTTTACAACATTTTCATCACTTAAAAAAAGAAAAAAACCCTCTGTTCCCATTAGCAATCACTCCCCATTCTCCCCAACACTTTCCCCACCCTCACCCCTTGGCAACCTCTAACCGCCTTGCTGTGTCTACAGATTTGCCAATTCTGAACATTTTATATAAATGCAATATGTGATCTTTTGTGAATGGATTCTTTCACTTAGCATAATGTTTTCATGCTTCATCCATGTTGTAGCATATACCAGTGCGTACTTTATTCCTTTATATTGCCTGATAAAGGCATATCCATTGTATGGATATACCGCAATTTGTTCATCCATTCATCAGTTAATGGACACTGGAATTGTTTCTACTTTTTGGCTATTTTGAGTGATAAAACTTTGTGTACAAGTTTTTATGTGGACATATGTTTTCAGTTCTCTTGGATATACACCCAGGAGTGAAATTGCTGGGTCATTTGGTAACTCTATATTTAACTTTTTTAGGAACTGCCAAATTGTTTCCCAAAGCAACTACACATTTACAATCCCACAAGCAGTGCATGAGGATTCCATCTTCTCCACATCCTCACCACTCCTCGTCATTATCTGCGTCTTTGATGTGGTCACCCTAGTGGGCATGAAGTGGTATTTCATTGTAATTTTGATTTGCGGCTCTCTGATGGCTAATGAACCATCTTTTAGTACTTATTGGTCATTTTTCTATCTCCTTTGGAAAAATGTTTATACAGATCCTTTGCTCATTTAAAAAATTCAATTATTTATCTTTTTATTACTGAGCTGTAAGTGTTCTTTATATATTCTAAGTACAAGTCCCTTATCAAATGTATGATTGGCAATAACTTTTCCCATTCTGTGGGTTGTCTTTTCAAGTTCTTGATGGTACTGTTTGTAGAACAAAAGTTTTTAAATTTTGATGAAGTCTGATTTTTTTCTTTTGTTAACTTGTACAAAAAAGGGTACTTGGGATTTTGACAGGGATGCACTGAATCTGTATATCAATTTGGGGAATACTGCCCTCTTAACAAAATTAAGTCTTTCAATCTATGAACATGAGGTTATTTCCATCATTCCAATATTTTCCCATATGTATGTTAGCTTCCCTGCCCCACACACCCAGTCAGAGATATAACCCAGGTCTATAGTACATTATGGTTGTCAAAGGTATAGCCTCTGTTTTCTCATCAGTAAAGTGCAAATAATAATACATATCTCATAGGATAAAAGGATTAATGATAAATATGCACAACACTTGCATAGTACCTAGAACACAGTAAATGTTCAGTTAATCTTAGATATTTGTCTTAGTTTCTTTGGGCTGCTATAACAAAATACCACAGAGTGAGTGGTTTATAAACAATGGACATTTATTTCTTACAATTCTGGAGGCTGAAGTCCAAGATCAGGGTGCCAGCATGGTTGGGTTCTAGTGAAGGGCCTCGCCGAGGCTGCAGAGCGCAGGTTTCTCCATGTATCCTCACACAGTAAAAGGGCCAAGGGAACTGTCTCAGGCCTCTTTCATAAGGACATTAACCTCATTCACCAGGGCTCCGCCCACTTGACCTGACCTAATCACCCCCAAAGGCCTCACCTCCTAATAGTATCAGCTTGGGCATTAGGATTTCAACATATGAATTTGGGGGGATGCAAACATTCAGACCACAGCACTGTTTTTATTATATAGCACTTAATGTTTAGTTGCTCAAAAATAGTTATTTTGATTAAAACACATATATATTGGAGCCCTAAGTCTCTATGAGTCCCCATCTCTTTGGAATTTTTGACTTTATATTTTGTTTCCCTCAAATTTTCTCTGCCTTTCTTAAGGACTGTCAAAAGCATGCTTCTGCCACCCCTCCACCCCCCCGAATCTTCCTAGAGATGCACTCTGATAAAAAGCGTGGGTGCTTATGGGAAGGTCCAAAAGAAATGGCTGGTCAACTAATCAGAGCTCTTACTCTTCCTTCCCATGTCATGTAGGCACATCTTAACAACGACACTCGGGATTTAATAACTCTTCTATCTTACAGTCCAATGTCCATACTGAAAGTGTTTCTTTTAAAATGTAAGTTAAATGGTTTCACTTTCCTGTTCAAACTCTTCTGTAACATCTCATCCCTCTCAGAATAAAAAATCTAAAAAAGCATTACAATGGCTCTGTAAGAATTATACGGCTTGTAAAGTCCTATGTGATCTGGTATTTGGCTACTCTTCGACCTCATCTCTGATCATCATGCTTTGTCCTAGCCTTTTCCTCTAACCTGCCAGGCACACTTCAGCCCCAGGGCCTTTGCATTTGTTGTTTTCCTTCTGTCTACAAATCTCTTCCCATAGATCTCCAGTTTTTTGTTTTTTGTTTTTTTAGTTCCTTCATGGTCTTTGCTCAAATATCACGTTATCAATGAGTCTGGCCACCCTATAATCACCTGACACATTACATATTTACTTGTTTGGTTATTTGTTTTCTCCTCTAGAATAGTTATATGAGCACAGAAATTTTCATGTTTTGTTTTATCCTGTGCAATCCTGTAACAATCCCAGGTGCATTTGGTACTAATTAAATATATGTTGACTGGATGGCCTGCAAAGCTGTCTTCTCACATAAGCAAGTAACTTTAGTAGTGAGAAGGGGATGCCACTGCAGTAGTTCTGCCAAAGGACTGCTTTCAGTCAGGTGGAATCCTCTTGCCCTGGCTGACCGAGGGATGCATTCTGTCGTTAGCTCAAACACATCTAGACACAGTCTTGTCTGTTTAAATGAGCAGAATTTCATGAAATGTTAGAGTGGGCAAACAGAATTAGAGATACAGAAAAGCTGAAAGGTATCTGATTTCCTGCCCCAAACTCCTCCCCTTCCCCCCGAAATACGCTTTCTGTGTATGATTAATGATTTTATCTTTTTGTTATTCAAAAAATTGATCTAATGCTACTGCCTTCCCCAAAGACACAGGAGTTCTCCTGGTAACGGATTTAGAAGATCTTAGGAGATCACGCTTTTGACAACCACAGTTAACTTTGCGAGGCAGTGGGAGGGCGCAGCAGCATGCCCGAGGTGGAACTACATTTCCCAGAGGGCATCTCCGGGAGGATGCTGGGAAGTGTGGCAGGGCGGCAATGGACCCTCTGGGCCAGGGGAGACCAACTTCCCAGGAACACTTGGAGTTTCCTGGTTTCTGCTGATTATTGAGGCCTAGGACGGCATCCCCAACAGAATTCAGAGTGAGTACAGCAAGACAGACCTGTTCAGGTGTAAGTGAGGAACAATTTTTTGAGGAAGCATAATCAGAACTTGGAAAAAAAACCTCTCAGTTTCAGTATTTTGCAATTTTAGCTTAGGCCCTCTTCCTTCTTGCAGAAACCAGGGAACGACCACGGTTTTGCATTACTAGTGGAACTATCTTATTAACTACAGCTAATCATTTTCTGTTCCTTTTTTTGGAGAGTTGTTTAAAAATGGAATTTGCTCACCTCCCTGCATTGTGCCTGAACTATTTTTGAACTAAGGGAGGAAAAATTAGTTTTCAGAAAGTAAACCATAAAGCTGGTCAGTGAGACCTTGAAATCTGTATCCCAGTGGCTCCTCAGTTTTGCATCTTTCCCGGCCCATTCCTGTCCGTTGTAATGAGAAGACAGACTCTGAAAAGCGCTCTGAAACACTGCCAAACCTGGCCTCGTGGTGCAAGTAACCAGAGAGATTCACGATGGGCTTTTTCATTAGGTAGTGCTCTCTAAATTAATCTGTCTTCTGTTAAGATGAACAGGACTACAACTGTGTGCATCATTCATTACAGGGGATTCAGAGAAATTGTGACTTAAGGGATTTGCCTCATCATTTAATAGTTTTCAGTAAAAACAATATTACCTTTCATCTTTATCAGTCCTTGTACTTTTTAAAAACAAATAATAAATTAATGTCGGTAAATGCTTTCCCATATATTTCTTATCAAAAGATGAGAAAGCCCCTGGGTTTGGCTGCTGCTCCCTAGATTGTGGTCTCAGATTGGTCAACTTCTCAAAGCTTTATCTTCCCATAAAATGGGATAAATGCATGCATTCATTCATTCATTCATTCATTCATGTATATTGTGTTTTACACTGTGCTAGCTGCCCTAGAGAGTGAAGACACAATCCTAACCTTTAAGCATTTTACAATGTAACAAATCTGAGAATTAGGTTTGACATAGTTGTCATACACTTTAGGTTCATATTCTCTCCTTCCTTTCCCTGTGAGAACTGAGACAAAAACCAAGCTCTGAAAAGTTAGGTGATAGCCCCAGGCCACAAACTCAGTCAGTGGGTGAGCCAGGAATAAAAGGACCCGAGTCTTTCTAGTACAAAGGGAGACATGCATTTGTACTGTAAATAAAATAGAAGGCAGGCCTAAGCTTGACATCTAAAGTAAAATAATGGTGCTGGTATTTTCTGCCAAATGTACACAGTGTGGCAAAGTAGGTTTACAGTTGTTTGTATGGGAAATAACACAATAATTAATAAATAATAGTACAAGAATAAACTGCGTTTCACATACAACTGTAAACCTACTTTTGCCCCACCCTGTATTTTGCCAATAGTGAACTTTTATCCTCAGTGTGTTGTCAGGCGTTAAAATACACCAATAGTTGCCAATTCAAACAATAACAACTATTCTGTTTGTAATGTGTCATTTGAGCAGAAGGATGTGAGTATGGTAGCATGTTTACCAGAACTGAGCCCCTGGGTCAATACACTTAGAATTATGCATCACACTGAAGATCCCCAAAAGATAGTGAAAAATCACAAATATTTCAGAAAAAAAAGTAGCAAAATTTTCCCTGCACTAGATTTCTGAATAGTATAGGGCTATAAGAAATTATATTTTCATCCTAAAATAATGTCTTATCCTCCTGACTGTTAAAATGAACCTTTTTTTTTTTTTTTTTTTTGTACTGAGCTTCAGGCTGAATGACTGCTTCACAGAGAAAAACAATACATACAGCATTTGGTTCCTATAGTGCATTTTGGTGATCAAATTGTGGAATATACTGCAAATGTCCTATAATATTTTAAAAATTAGAATGGTCAAATGTAGAGTACAATTACAATGAATAAATGAGCACAGGACGGCAGACATTTTACAAAAGGGAAACAAGAACTATTAAATCTGAAAACACTTTCAATCTCTATAGTGGCCAAAGAAATAAAGAAGTTTTTTTTAAACCAAATGTTATTGAATCTTGTGTGACAATGTGTAGAAAGAGCCATTGATTTTAAAATAAATTTTATCCCAGTAATTCTACTTAGGGTAACTTATCTTAAAGAAGTAACTTGAAAATATCAGCGCAGAGGTTATTTAGGTGGGATATCTTGTAATTTAAAATCAGAGCAACCTAAATGTCTAAAATCAGGGGAATGTTTAGTAAAATCTGTATGAGTATGCTTGAATATATTATGTAACCAAAAAAATTATGAAGCTTCTACAAAAACATAGAAAACTGCTTATTACGTGTTTCATGAAAGCAAGTTGAAAAAAATGTGTCGTCTGATTATAAATATGTAAAAATTACATGTGTAGAAAGTACATCTTAAATTATATTTATATGGTGACATTATGGGTGCTCTCACAATTCTGTTTTCCAGATATCCTGAGGTGTAGTGATATTAATTTTGTAATTTAAATAATCTATTTAAAAGAGAAAAATACAGCCTTACTGGCGTGGCTCAGTGGTTGAGCATCGGACCTATGAACCAGGAGGTCACGGTTTGATTTCCAGTCAGGGCACATGCCTGGGTTTCAGGCTCCATGCCCAGTAGGGGGTGTGCGGGAGGCAACTGATCAATGACTCTCTCTCATCATTATTGTTTCTATCTCTATCTCTCTCTCTCTGAAATCAATTTTTTAAAAAAATCACAATATGGCTGTCAATAAAGTATATAGCTATTTTATTTTTAAAAATAAGTAAAAGAGAAAAATACAGGTAAAGCTGAATTTTAAGGAAATCATTTCCTCTTCCTTTACTTTTTTTTGTTTAATATGTCTTTATTGATTTCAGAGAGAGGAGGGAAGAGGGAAAGACAGAATCATCAATATGAGAGAGTAAACGATCAGCTGTGTCCTGCATGGTCCCTGCTGGGGATCGAGCCCGTAACCCAGGCATGTGCCCTGACCGGGAATCTAACTGCAATCTCCTGGATCCTAGGTCAATGCTCAACCGCTGAGCTAACTGGCCAGGCTCTTCCTTGACTTTTAAATAAGTCTCTATACTGCTTTCATGTAAAATGTATATAAAAAATATACAAGGAAAGGTAAAGTTAAAAAAAATATACAAGGGACCATTTAGAAAAGGAATTAGACTTAATCTTTATCTACTAGGCTTATGACTGTACCAATGAAGGTACAATTCTCAGTTAAAGTAAGTCTGGTTTTCTCTTGATTAATGATGCTCTCTTCAAAGCTACATTAAGAACTTTACCATGTTTTACACAAGCTCTGCAACCACCACCCCATGAGTCAGTAGGCCATGAGACTTCACAAGGGGCAGTATTTAGTAGCAGAAAGTAGGCAAAACATCAGGCAGTGGGCCACACAGATTAGCTGGTAGCCATAACTACAACCAAAAAGCTCTTACAGTCCTCAGGATTCAAGGAACTCATCAAAGGGATTCCTTTTGGCTCCTGGGGAATGTGATGAGGTACTTACTGGAAACAGTAGCTGGGAAATAGCCTCACTGGGGCAGATAGACCCAGAAACCACTTTTTATTGTACTTTATTTGTAAAGGAGTATGTACACATGGTTAATTTTTTTTGAAGTACAGAAATGTATAAAGTAAAAATTATAGGTACCCTTTTCAATCTCTATCTCCATCCCACTCTGCCAAACTAGTCACTGTTAAGAGTTTGGTATGTGTACTTCTAGTCACTTTTAAAATATAAATAAATATGTATCTAATTTATGTATTCTGCTATGTATATGTCCTTTTCTATATAAATTAATTAGATCAGGCTAAACCAACCAAAAATTACTTGCTTTTCTTACTTAATATATTCTGAATATCCTCCCCTCTTACTACATATATAATGTACTGTTATTTTATTTATTTATATTCATTTTTAACAGCTCTGTATTATTCCCTTTTGTCATAATTTTCAGTTAACACTCCTGTACATATCCTTCCCTTCTTAGGATAAATTCCTAGAATTACTAGCTGAAAGGAATGTTTATTACATTCTCAGAGCTGTATATGAGGCAGAAATATTTCTTCCAGTATATCATACAAGTCTAATTACTTTTGTCTCCTGAGACACTTTGTAACCCACATATTACATACTGCCTTCTGTGAAAGTTACTTGTTGCCTCTCTCCTGCTAGAGTCCCTTGGGGGCAGGATTTTTATCCTGTACATTTTTTGGTATTCCTTAACCGCCCTTGCATAAAGTCAGTACTCAATAAATACTTCGTTGAATGTCATTTACTAAATATAATTTATTCTTGGCTAGGACAAAGGTAGTCAAAACTGTCCAAGGATTAGTCACCAGCGATTCATAATTATGCAACCAAGAAGTATGCCTAAACTTTAGATGTTCCTTGGTAGATTAGGGTCAAAGTTTGTTTCCCTTGGGCATAGTTAAAAGGGTGTTGGTTATTTAACTACTGATTTTCTTGTTTCAGTGGAACTTCTTGACTCTTTTATTGCTAATATGAAATGTACTTTTCATGGGAAATAAAATACTGATATACAGTTTAAAAGGAATCACTGTCTGCAGAATATATTCTTAAGATACAGCATTTTTTCCTCTCACCGTGAGATATAAAAAAATAGAAAATATCATAGATCCACGTAGATTTACATAGCCGCCTTTTGAAATAGTTCCTTAATGGCTATGATTTAATATTTTTCTTATCTACAGGATTCCTCCTATGCCATATTCAGAGGGACTTTGGTTTTCATGTATTCTGAGAAGTGCGGCTCCATTACTTGGGAGACCCTCCCAGGCTTACTGGTGTATTAGAGTACTGCTAGCTGCTGTAACAAACTTTCAAATTTCAGTGGCTTACTACGGTAGAAGTTAATTTCTCACTCACAAATTGCCCAAGTCTGGGGGGTTCTTCGTTGGCAGGTGGCTTTTCTCCATGTAGTGATTCAAGGATCTAGGCTTCTCCTCCTGATGGTTCTGCCATTCTGGAGTCTTCCAGGCAGAAGGGAGGAAAGAAGATGTGAAAGTCACTCCCACTTCTTAACCGCTTCAGCCTAGAGAGAGACACATCGCTCCACTCACATTCCATTGGTTTGGGGTCTACTTATATACAAGGGAGGAGAGAAATGTAGGCCTTGGCTCAGCAACTACCTCCCAGCAACAATTCCACAATATGGAAGGACAAGCACACATTTCTTGTGGGGAGTGGGCGGAGTTGGCGGAGTCTCATAATAACTGATTAGGCAGGCGGAACGGGTTTTAATTTTGTACATTAGGAAAAGAGGTGTTGAAAAGTTAAAATCCCACAGCTAGTTAGCAGTAGGAATGCAGTTTAGAAGCCAGGTCATCTGACTCCTACTCAGTTTCTCTTTCCTTAATATGAAAAATTAATACTATTCTGGTTTAAAGTATAACCCTCTTGGTGACTCATTCCTTTAAATTGCATACTATGATTTTTTTTTTTTTTTTTTAACTCCTCTCTCCTCTAAGGACCTGACATGTCTCTGTATTGTGGAATTGCTTGCAGGAGAAAATCTTTTTGGTGCTATAGGCTGCTGTCAACCTATGTCACTAAGACCCGGTGAGTTTTAACCAACCTGAGCTCTGATTATTCAATCTTTGGCCCATTAAATTATAAGAATCTCAAAATCTGATACTGAGGATTAAGGTTGTATGATTAAGATTTACACATAAGGGTGTTCATTGAAAATTATTTATAATAGGAAAAACTCTAAACTAAATTTCCAATAATATCTAAAGTACCTGACATACTTAAATTCTATTAAGATAGGAACTTGGTCTTTTCCACTATGGTGCCCATAGTGTATAAAACAGCACCTGGCACATGGTAGGCACTGAGGCATTGCTGAATGGCTGAATGAACAGGAAAGAAGAAATTAATTAAATTATGGTACACCCATATGATGGAATTAAAAACTATACTGAATAATAGTTTGTGAAGTTTCCTGAAAATAAGGTAAATAACTCTAATCCTGGTACCCATCCCCACCAAAGAACTATACTTCAGTGAAAGGCAGACTAGAAAAGAGAAATCTACACCAGTACAGGGAAATGGGAAATGACTTCTTTGTCTCAGCCTGCGCAAATACGGTATCTTTCCATTTGAAATCACAAGCCTGCTCTCGTAGAATTTGGGGGTTTAAATTTGCACCATCGATATGGTGGGGTCCAAAGACCCCTACTGAAGAACGCAAATAGTAGTCCTAGACTAACAGTACCCCTGAGGCACCAGGCAGAAGCAAATGGAAAGCTCCTCTGGAGGGAACACTCACAACCAGGGCTTCCCATCGGAAAGCTCTGCCAAATATGAGCCCCACCCAAAACGGAAAGGCACACAGCATACCATGAGCACCATGCGGACGCAACGAAATTGCAATACTTGTTTTAGACACTGTTGGGCATTTGGGTTACTTGCAGTTCTCAGAGAACAATAACAGAATTATTGAGTAGTCTAAAAAATGAGTATGTTAAAGTGATTAAATATGTTAAAAATTAATTAAAAAGTCACAAGAATAAAATTCTATTAATAGGGAATGTGGTATAAAAAAATAACATGTTTAAGTAAAAAGGCTACAAATTAGTAGGTATGATTCTAAATAGACCACGTATAGACGCATAATATTAATAGTTTGGAGAATTCTGAGCTGTAAACGGTGACCATCTTTGAGTGGTAAGATTCTTGATGATTTCCTTTTTTGAAAAAAATTGATGACTGTATTTCCTGATTTTTACACGACTATATTTTACTTTTATAATAAGAAAAACACAGTTTAAGTTGGATCTTAGTTTTGTGGTTTCCACCCCATTTTAACTAAAGGGGGGAAATGAACTTTTAAAAATAGTATTTCTGATCAAGAAGAAGGTAAACTTTTTGGATCTCAGTTCCAGTTCCAGCGAGGCCCCAGGTTTAAGACCTTAACCTCGGTGTTTTGCTTTTTAGGGTCATTAGGGCAAAGCACAGGCTGTATCATCCCTCTTTCTGCTCTTTTACGAAGGCAGCTGTGTTTGTTCCGCTGTTTATATTTGGGAGCCTCTGAGTGGCACATGTCTCTCCTTTGACATACATCGAGTCTTTGGTCCAGGAGGCTGTAGTCACGCATAATAAGTTTAAAAATATCACCACTATTAAAATCTCGGGTTTCCTTTGTCTTCATGGTAACCCCTTTCATCACACAGTCAAAAATAGCTCCTAAAGATGTTGCTGGGGTGTGTTTACCATTTTGCTTTGTAGTTTTTCACGTTGAGCCAAGTCTGCCTGCTGGTGTCACAGAAGCTCGCAGACGACAGAAAATCTCTGTAAACCCGGTTTCCCGCTTAAGTGACAAAACACACCATATACCCAAGAGTCTGTTTTAGGGCTTTCAACAGGGAAAAATGGGATATCCCCAAGACCCAGAAAGAGAATCCACATCCAGCTAATTATACGATGTTCTCTTTTCCACATTTTTACTTTGGCTACTGAAAATATTACACTTACTACATAAGTAATGGCTTCACTTTCCCATCAGTGGTGCCTTCAGTAAAGATGAGGAGCCTGTGGTGTCCACCTGGGGCACTAGATGCTTGAAACGAGGGTCACTGTGCATTGAGGTGAACTTTGCTTTATCTTCCTCAGATTGAATGGGAGTTGCTGAAGGTGTGGGGTCTGCAGCAGTGAAGCCTCGGGATTCTGTGGTGGATGTTTTATCACTGTACTTGTTTTCCTTTCAGTCCACTGCATGTAAATTCTTGCCTCACAGTGTAATGTTGGCAAAGTACCTTGAGGTTCAATTCAGTAAATATTTATTACCCTTGAAGTTCAATTCAATAAATATTTATGGAACTGGGCCATTCAATATGCTAATTACTGGGACACAGAAGTAAAGCAGACCCTGCCCTTAAGGAGATCATAGTCTTTTGGGGAAGACAGACAAATTGATAATACAACGTAAGTGCGACCACAGAAGTATTGGCAAGTATACAGGACAAAGGAGGGACTGATTGCCTGCAGTCACCTCAGATCCTTTACAGAGCAATTTAGGATGTAAATGAGTAAGAGGAAATAACCGTGGTAGGAGTGGGATGTAGGAATAGAATTCTCAAAGACGAATGCTGTCATGTAACTAAATGTGGTTTTGTGATGCTTTATTTTCCAAAATACAGGTATTTATTTGAACTGAAGGAAGATGATGATGCGTGTAAAAAAGCCCAGCAGACAGGAGCATTTTACCTCTTTCATAACCTGGCTCCTTTACTTCAGAAATCAGAACATCGATACCTGCCCCCCCAGCATAGCCTATTAGGTAAGCCCAAAGTGGACCAGTAGAGTAGACCAACCCGTGGCCACTAAGCAGAATTCAGCCCCTATTGAATCCCTGAGAAGGACCCTCCAACTTTAGAGTCCAGATTTCTCAAAGTGTTTCTGTCAAATGCTTAGTATATAAACCTGTGTTGCCCAGTCAAATGTTATTTGGCCTTACGCCAGGGGTTGGCAAACTGCTGTTCAAATGGAACCCACATTTTATAAATCAATTTTTATCAGAACACAGCCACACTTATTCATTTATAGATTGTCTATGGCTACTTTCACACTACAATGGCAGAGCAGAGGAGTTGTGACAGAGCTCAAAAGCCTAGATTTTGCCAACCCCTGCCTTAGACGGGTGATTTCCAGCCTCCATGGAGTTGAACACTGTTATACTTGCCAGGATTTGCATTGAGACTTCATTTCTCCTAGAAGGGTCAAAATTAAAAGTGATTAACATAGCTAGAGATATCTAAGCTATTGGGATTTGGCTTTCAAGATACTTTCAGTTTTCTACGATGTAACTATTCCCTAAGTTCTAAAGACATTGCCAGTGAATTTCCTTCCTGGGTCAGATGTTGGAGTACCTGGATAGGCAGTTTCTAGCACTGCAGATACGAGGATGCCATCAGAAGGAACTAAGCGTTTAGAGATGTAGCAATGTTTTGTTGTATTATGAACAAATAAATGAGTCTTTCATGCACAGGGTAAGTTTTCTCCCCGTACAGCTCTTGTGTCTTATACAGACTGGAATTTCAGATGAATATTCTACTCTGGCCCACAAAAGCAGCATAATCTAGAGACTAAATTATAGAATTGATTTGGTCTCTACCATTTTAAATGTGACACTTCTTTTTTTCAGTGCCATAGCTAACTATCATGTATCTTTTGAACTAGGGGATATGCTGCTTTCATGATACAATCACAGAGTAATACAGGGATGCAAAGAAAGAATTCCGTCTTTAGTCTGAACTTCTCAGACTGCTGATGAGTAAACGAAGGCTTAGACGTTAAGTGATTAATTAGATCAAGTTTACAAAGCTAATTAGCTGCAGGGCAGTGACTGGAAGCCAGGTGTAGGTGCCTCAAGCTGAAGTATATGATCTCCTTTAAGTTTAAGATGGCTCTGGTGATCTCATTAAAGCCCTTGTTTTTCCGTCTGCTTTTGTTTCTTAGAGTTGGAAAAGCTCCTGGGTAAGTTTGGACAGGATACACAAAGAGTAGAAGATTCTGTGCTGATTGGATGCTCCGAACGGCAGGAAGCGTGGTTTGCTCTGGACCTAGGTCTAAACAGCTCCTCTTCCATAAATGGTACACAACACCGTTCCTAATGGCTACTTCCCTGTCGTTCTCAGACCTTGGGATTTCACATGATAGTAAAATAAAATAAAAAATTGGGGGAATACAGAAAGGCTATCAACTTTTTTTTTTTTTTTTTTTAAGTTAGGACATAAAAAAGACCACTACCATCTATCATAACTTAAAATAAAGGAATTTTAATGCTTTCTTTCTAAGGTAGGTGGTGGGTACAGAGATGTTTACAGTATTATTCTCTGTACCTTTATACATTTTGTTGTATTTCATAAGGAATGTTTTCAAATCCACGATAACACCTTTGTATCTCTCATCAATGCAAGTGAGTAAACATATTACCTCGAAGGAGCTCTGGGTCTTCAGACCTGCAGTTTGCTGTGGGCTCATGGCTCCTGTCAGGCCTTTCTCCTGTCTCTCAGGGGGTGGGTGCAAACGTAATGATGCTGAAATGACGTTCGGAGAGGAGCTTAGAGGTCCCATTTCATCTTTTTCCCAGGGATGTTCTTATTGCCCCTGAAGACAATCTTGTGACATAGCACTGTGCTGTTTCCCAAATTTGCCTGAGTGAGAATCACCTGGTGCTTGTTAAAAAATAAAGAGTTCTGGGCTTCGCTCACCTGCTGTTCAGAATCTCCATGTAGGGGCTTGAGAACCTGTATATATATATATATATATTGATTTTAGATGGAGAGATACATTGATTTGTTGTTCCACTTATTTGTGCATTCATTGGTTGATCCCTGTACATGCCCTGACGGGGGGTTGAACCCCCAACCTTGAGTGTATCAGGATGATGCTCTAACCAAGTCAGCTATCCGGCCAGGGCTGAGAACCTGTATATTTTTTATTTTCCCTAATTGAGTCTTATTAGGTGAGTTTGGGAAACACTGTTCTAACAGGATATACTTGAGGGGCTCCGAGGCAGTTTGACATTTGTTTCACTTCATTCTCTTTTCTAATTTTCTAGCTTCCTTAGAGAAACCTGAAATGGAGACAGAGCTCAAGGGGTCTTTCATTGAGCTGAGGAAGGCTTTCTTCCGGCTGCATGTGAAGGACGCCTCCTTGCTATCCACGGTAGGTTCTGTAGGAGAGTAGGAAGGCAGCGTACTAGGGCAAATACGTGCACGCGTAACACAAGGCTGGAACACATTTGCTTTCTCCTTCTGCAGAGTAGTTCAAACCTTGGCAGAGGGACAGCATGCTGCGTGGAGACTGCTTATTCTCTTTTGCCCTTGTTTTTGGCACAATTGCTGTCAGGAACAGTATTCCCCTAAGGACATGCGGATCTATGGCATCTATCAGCCTCATTTTTAATGACCCACAGCATGTCACATGCATCATGTTTTTCCTATGAGAAATTATTTATTGCTTTGACTCATCCACACTTCACTTGTTGAAGTGCTTTTGATTATCCATTTAATTTAGAGATATCTCTAAACATTTTTTATTTGCAAAAACATTTAAACTTTACTGGGGAGGAATACATGGTGGGCTGTTCAAATATATTGGAAATGATTTATTTTTAAGCTGGGTCATAAGTACATGGAGTGTTCATTATAATACTTTATAGATTACATATATTTTAAATCATAATACACTTAAGTTATACTTTCTTTTATTCATATTTCAGAGGCTGGAGGAATTATGTTCAATAGTTCCCTTATTTTAGAGTTAATAACCATTTAAAGTAGGTGAACTGGAAAGGCACTGGCATTTCCCTTTGAATTGCTCTCAAAACCAGGCCCAGCACTGTTATAGATGAGCCCCACATTCTCTCCAAACGAAACCAAGCCCATCTTCATATTCCTAGGCGCAGGCTCTCCTCCGCTGGCATGATGCGCATCAGTTCTGCAGCAGAAGTGGGCAGCCCACCAAGAAGAACATGGCTGGGAGCAAGCGTGTGTGCCCTTCCAATAAGATCATCTATTATCCACAGGTAAGCACTGCCTTAGAAGGTCAGCAGTACAAGAAGGCTGTACACGGCTCTGTCCTGGGGATGGAAGCCTGTACGATCAAAAGGCTTTCCTTAGTGATTCATCCCTTCATCCTATTTATGGGCTCCAAAGCCCTAGTGTCTAAGTTTCTACCTCTTTGCCTAGATGGCTCCTGTGGTGATCACGCTGGTGTCAGATGGGACTCGATGCCTGCTTGCCCGCCAGAGTTCCTTCCCCAAGGGAATGTATTCTGCCTTGGCTGGTTTCTGTGACATAGGTAAGGAGTTTAGAGCATGTACAGATGACACTGGGAGACAGGACAGCCTATCAGTGGTAGTTATTTTTCTGTCATAGTGCTTAGAGCCTCGAGCACATTCTTTCCTGTTAAGTCAAGAAAATGATCCTCTGGCATTATAACTTTCCAATATTTTACAGACAAACTTTCAAACATGCAGCATGTTTGAAAGAACTATACAGTGAAAACCCATACACTCACCACCTAGATTCTATAATTTTTTATACTTACTTTATCACATACCTGTCCATCTCTCCATTCCTCTCTCTCCATCAGTCCATCTTACTTTTTGATGGATAGACTGCAGACGTTAGTACACTTCTCCCTAAATATTTCAGCATGCATAATATTCAATAGAATTCAATATTTATTTACAGGATTTTTTTCTCAGTCTATTGGGGTAAAATTTGAAAATGGTGAAATGTAGCATTAGAATTTTATTAAAGCTGGCGGCAGCAATAACCTCTCCCACTGCCACTCTTATTTTGTATTATAACCAACCTAGTAGGTTTAAGTATTACAGTTCAAAACCCAGCTCTAGACTTGATTCCTGTTGCTGTAGAGACTCAGAGATGTAAGCCTCTCCCAAGAGTATTTCATGGAAACTTTGGAGCCAGTTTTGCGCTCTTTCACAAATGGGCATCTGTATCACCCCTCCTGCTGCAGGGCTGTCCTGAATTAATCTGAGTGCTTGTAGGTGAAAGTCTGGAAGAGGCTGTCCGGCGAGAAGTTGCAGAAGAGGTGGGACTGGAGTTGGAAAGACTGCAGTACTCTGCATCCCAACACTGGCCCTTTCCTAATAGCTCACTCATGATTGCCTGTCATGCAACTGTGAAACCAGGGCAGACAGAGGTAAGTTCTGATGCTGTGATATTTCCTTTGCCTCATCCAAGCCTGTCAGTAGGTACTTACTAAGCATCTGTCTAGTCCAACACTGCCTAGATTGTACAGAGATCTGTAAGATATGATTTACATGCTGAAGTAACTTCCAATCTTTGTAAAGAAAGTAATCGCCATGAACACTGGGGGTGCCAGCACGATTGCCATTATCCCCTGTATACACCTCAGTCATGAGACAACTTATCTTTCACCCTCGGGACTGAACAGAGCGTCTCACATAGTTTAGGCACATAAAATATCAAATTTAATGATTGATTTCAAGATTGATCTTATTGCTCAAGTCAATCAGGATGTTGAGCACTAATTATTATTAACCATTATTATTGTTATCAGTCACATAATAATGATTATAGGGACTTCTAGTTGAAAGGGACTTAGATACTGTCTTATCCAGCCTCATCTTGCTCTCCTGTAGCACCCCTGACAGGTGGCACTGTGGTCCCCATCTACCAAAGTCTGTCAATTGTGTTTTGGTTTCTACGGAATGAATTAATACCTAATCTGTCTCAGTTTCCTGTGGATTCAGTTTGTACTACTTTGCTTCTTGCAAAGAAAATACTGTGATTTTGGTGATCATTAATTAACCTTTACCTTTTAAAGAAGAGAAACATTTGTATGTTACACAATCAGTAAAGGTGCAAAGCAAAACAAGTGTTATTCATAATTTACCCCTCTATGTTAAACACCTTTTTAAATGTTTTGGTGGGGTTTTTTTACTATTAAAAAATATATTTAACGCTCATCTCTTAATTATGCCTCTTTTGCTTCTGGGCAGTGCCTAGAATTGATTCTCTCCCAGCTGTGGACCCCAGGCATTATCTTCTAAGATTGTTGAGTTCTGGAACTGTTTTCTCACCTTTGGCCATAGTATTCTAAATTCTGTAGCTCCTAATCTTACATTCTGTTTTTCCTTATGTGTTACAGATCCAGGTGAACATGAGAGAACTAGAAGCAGCTGCCTGGTTTAGTCATGATGAGGTCGTCACAGCCCTGAAGAGAAACCACCCATATGCTCAGCAACAGAACGGGACTTCCTCCTTCTGGTTGCCCCCTAAGTTAGCCATCGCCCACCAACTGATTAAGGAGTGGGTAGAAAACCCGACCTGTTCTTCCCTGCCTGCTTAGCTCAGATCAGCCACCTCCATCCCAGGGACGGCAGGGGGGTTATCAAAGATCAGTTGAAAAGGGTGAGGTGAAAAAAGGCCCTACCCAGCCGACCTTGTATTAAGGCTGAGAAGAAGGTGAGCCTACAGCAAGACACCTCTTCCGACAGCGTTACTGAAAGACGTTCCTACTCATAGGCACTCAGAAATGCCCGAGCAAGCAGAAATCAGAGGGAGGGCTCAAGATTTGCTTTAGATGTGGGCCCTTGTTTACCCATTTTCTCCGAGACCCTGGGAGGAAATATCTTTTGGCATGTAGCTTGTTAATGCTCGGTTTATACCTCACTGCCAAAATGTGCCTGGTGTAATTTTGGTTAAAATTTCTATCTTAGTATTGAAAATCTATATAGCAAATCTAAAACCACTGAGTTACTTTTTACCCTCACAGAATTAAGACAGATAGCACAACATAACATGTTGAATTCATGTACAGGTAATGATTCTGTACATGGTAGTTAAACAGAAGTCATATCTCCTTAAGTCATCTCAAGGGATGAGGAATGTGGGAGCTAAGGTCTTCCCAGGGTCCTCTGTGATGTCAGGTGCAATGAGGTTCTGTGGAGGTGACTGCAGCCCAGTGGCTCAAGATGGTTCGTCTTTTTTGCTGTTACTTGATCAGTGTTTGACCCAGAAATGATGGTCACTTTGCCATTCCTGTTTTCCTAAATGTAAAATGGTTGCTGCCACGTGCACATCCAGTAAGTGTTGTAACTTCAACTAAGGGATTAGTGAGGACAAACCACTTCTTGAGTTTTATGGGATAAACTAAATTTAGGATTTCCCATCATTCATAGATGTCATTTTATAGCTTTTGTCACAGGGAAAAAGAATTTATCTGGAGGAAATAAAATAAATTTCCACACCTTTGCTCAGATGTGTTTTTCTGTCCTATGAAGTGAGGAAATTGCAGAAGTGAGAATTTGGAGGGGAAAGAGGAGGGGAGGAAAGGAATCCCTTTATTAGTGTAACAGATGTTTAAGTCCAGGTTCCAAGTCTGCTGAATAACTGAAGCAATGTGCAGAAGAAATACTGTTGGAGGCCAGTATGAAAAGAGGAATGAATGGCTGGGGAAAGAGTCGTTGATTAAATACGTGAGTGCCAGAAACGCTAAGATTATGCATACATCAAAGTTCCCTAGGACTAAGAAAAAGACATTCTAGAACTAGAAAAGTTGCAGCAATGAATTTCCTTTTGAAACCAAAAGGTCATTGCTGTCACCACTGCCAGCAAACCATCATTGCTGTGGGAAATCAAAGTGCCTTCATCAGGAAATGTTGAGGGATAAAAGGTGATGGGACATGATTGTCCTGTTAGATTGGCAGCTTGCTCTGACCTGAGCTGAACCCGGCATGTAGAAGGGAAAAGCACTCTCGAAAGAGAGGTCCTGAGATTTCCTCATATATTGCAGTTAGAAGAAAACAGTTCAGGGTCCATGTGTATTACTGTCTCCCAATCTTTTCTATCTCTATGTGGGTGTGTTTGTGAGCACATGTGTACACATCCCCAGTCTGAAAATACGGGATAGAAAGGGGAGAGTGCGTGTTTCTCAAATTTACCATGGAGTAACTGTTTGCTTTTGGATTAATGTGTTGTTTTGGAAAAGAAAAGATGAGAGTGGCTAATAGGAGAAGCTGCAACATTGAACTTTGTTTCCCAGCAATGAGTGGGAAGAGAGCTTTGCTTTTTAGAACTCCAAGGATATCTGAAAGCCGAGGCAAAAGAGGACAAGGTTAGGATACTGAACATGACAGATAAATAAAAGGAACTTTGGTACAAGGCTGACCTGGCTGGAAAATACTTATGTGGCAATTAATTGTGAAGGTGCTAAGGATAAAAAGAACCCACGGGGTCTATGAAGTAGAATAGTAAGAACAAGTAGAACATTAAAATATTTGTCACCAGAGTGAGCGTGGCTCAAGGTCACTCATGGTAACTGAAATAAAAAAGATACTCCTTTCCTTATTTTTGACTACCTTCCTTTCTCTACCCAACACTTAATCCTTGATAAAAATAAGCAATAGTCTAAACACAGAGTATGTAACTCTCATCTCAGGGGCCTGATTCTTCTGCTAACTTCAAAACCTATGCATACCCCTTGGAGATGACAAAGACCCTAGCAGAGAGGGTGACATTTGAGGAGAGTCAACCTGTGCAACTTGTAATGAACAAACATTTTTTACTAAATGAGTCCTCTAAAGTAGAAATGAGCACACTCATATTCAATATTTATTTAAAAAGGAAAAAGGTAGGCGAGGTTTGCTGGTTAATCTTTGGGTGGCTTACTTGTGGGTCTGTGATCAGTGTTGTCAGGCAGCTGCACTCCCATGCTTTGTAAGAGGTTGGAAGCAGGTCCCGCCAGTCCAGCTTGGGAACTATACGATTCCAAAATATTTGAAACCAGGTTCAGGTCTACATCCACTGGTGTCATAACAGATCCTCCTGCACCAGAATCTTCCTCATCTGAATTGTTACTGGTAGTCTGCGATAGAGATTCCTTATTCAGGGAGGGAAAAGAAAATCACAGGATAATATGCAGATAGGTTGATGGTAGTCACCATGCAAAAGCCAACCAACAACGTAAAATGGAATTCCAAATTATCCTTGATAGAAAGCAAAAACAAAGTCTGATAAACTATGTAATTTAACACATACTAAAATTTGGTTCCAAAGATTATAACACACTTCTTTCTAGGAAAAGTTTCTACAAATTGAACAAATTTCTTCCCTGTCCTGAAATAGCCCAAAGGAGAAAACCAGGGTTAAAGAGGTACATTTATACCATGCCTAAGAGTTTTCAAAAAATAAACACAAAAATTAACATTAAAAAAAAAAAAAAAAGAATCTAAAATTTGTTTCTAAGTAAAAGAAATTAGATTTTCTCCCTCACCTCCCCCAGTGAAAAAACTTAAAGTAAAAACCTGAAGCTTTTGGGGGTTGAACCACAAAGACTGAATTGCAACTTGAGCCTCTGATTTCACAGGTTGGGGGAAGAATTTGAAAGATGCAACCTGATCCATGGACCAGCAGCATGTGTACTGCTTGGGAGCTTGTTAGAAATGTAAAATCTCAGGCCACACCCAAGACAAACTTAACCAGAATCTACATTTTAATATCTTTAGGTGGTTCATATTCACATTAAAATTTAAGAAACACCACTTTAGATAAATCTAATGTATGATTTCTATTAGGTTTTGGCAATACTGGAAGTGGCTATAATTTTAAATGTGGTTTAGATGATCAAAGCAAGGGAATAACATTAATTAAGAGCCAATATGGGTTTTACTGTTGTTTCACTTGGTTCTCATGTTAATTCTATGACATGAGGATTACTGATTAATGGATACAGTCACAGTGGACGGCAGAGATGGATTTCAAACCCTCATCCATGAGACTCCAGGGTCCCTTCTATTTCCCTACTTTGTCAAGTGTTAGACACTGTTGGTATAAAAACTAGTATTAAAACATGAATGGAAGATGAATTATAAATTTGGCTTTAAATTAGGGAAACTTACAAATCAAACACTATTAAGATTTGAAAAATATTTGGATGTTTAAGGTCATTTCTCCTTTTAAAAAAAATCAATTTAAGCTGTTAGTAGTAGTACCACATACTAATTTCAACACATCATATGACTTTATTTTAAATCCTGATAGATAACACAGAATAAATAATATAATTAAACTTGTTTTAGGAAAATAAAATTAATAATTCTTCATCTTACCAGAGTTAGGAAAAATTAGTACTCTTCTTTATTTCAAATAAAAAAATTTATCACAAAAAAATGATCACAAACCAAAAAAACCCAAAACCCACTAAGATAAAATATGGTTTTAGCTATCCTTTGTGATAGACTCAGAAAGGGAAAGAAGTTAAACACACATATACCATTTGCTTCTGGGTGGCAAAACTTTTGCCAATGCTGGTATGTGCCAGTTCCCGGTCCATCTGAGCCATGTATGACTTGAGATCACCAAGTGTTCCTTTTATAGATGCTTCTTCCCCGGGCTCCTCTGTTTCAAAATCCAAGTCATCATCACTATCTAAACATTCAAAGTCTTCCTTATCTTCGTCATCAGAGTCCGACTCATGAGGTCTTGGCCCTACACCCCAACACAGAAAATGCCACTTGGTAAAAATGTTTTTGTGTGATTACACCTCTCAAAAGACGTGGAATATTATTTGCAGAAAAGAACCAATATACACAGGCAAAGTTCTTCACAAAAATCACTTCCAGAAAATGGTACTGCTGGCAGAAATTTGCAGAAAAGTACACAGGCTGAACTGAAAGATTCCGCTTTTTAAAAAAAGTGAATTCAATTAATTACCAATTTTCACTTAAAAAATTTAAAAACTACATTATGTATGAATACATTTTGATGTAAACATTCAAGCCATTCAAAATTACTGTCTTATCCTTCATTCTCTTCCCAAAGTTAGACATCTTTTAACAGTTTGGTGGGTATCCAGACCTTTATTTATGCAGCTCTGTGTGTGTGTGTGTGTGTGTATAGAGAGAGTTGTATTTTGCCCCACAAATATATACATTGAACTATGGTTTGCTTTTCCACTTATTTATACATCTTGGAGGTCCTCTGTCAAAACATACCAACGAACCTCATTATTTTATTTTATTTTTATATTACAGATGTCCCCTTTTTAACCCCACTGATCCCCTCCACCCCACATCCATCCCACTCCAAGGCCCTCCCCACACCAATGTCTGTGTCCATGGGCTATGCCCATAAACATACAAATTCCCTGATTAATCTCTCCCCACCCACATCCCCCTCCCTGCCTTCCCTGAGATCCCTCTGTTCATGCTTCTATGTCTCTGGATCCACTTTGTTCATCAGTTTATTTTGTTTTTATTATATTCCACATATAAGTGAACCTCATTCTTTATTAAGTATACATTTGACCCCTGAACAATGCAAATAACTTTTGACTCCCCAGAACCTTACTAATTGCCTACTGTTGACGAGAAGAAGTCTTACTGATAACATACACAGTTGATTAACACATATTCTGTATGTTAAATGTATTATATACTGTATTCTTACAATCAAGTAAGCTAGAGAAAAGAAAATGTTATTAAAATCATAAGGCAGAGAAAATTCATTTATAGCATTTACGTGTAAGTGGACCCACACAGTTCAATCCCATGTTATTTAAGGGTCAACTGTACTATGATTTATTTAACCATTTCCCTCTTGATAGACATTTAGGATAATCTAATTTTTTGCTACTACACTGCTGCAATCACCACTTTAGCACATATATCTTTTCACAGGGTAAATTCCTAGAAGTGAAATTGAAAGGTTATAAACATTCTAGAGTACCATGCTGCCCTGAGAAAAGATGATTTCGACTTCTACCCCCACAGTTTGAACAGTGCTCCTTTCTCCAACCCCTGAAAGACTGGTTATCATCATTCTTTTAAATTTTTGCCAATAAGATAGGCAAAAAAAGTAAGTTCTTATTTTTACTGTGTATTTACTTGCTTACTAGAAAACTTAATTTTTCAAATATTTATTTGTATTTCTTCTTCAAGGCTATGCCTTTTTATATCCTGTAATTTTTTTATTGGGCTATTTGTCTTATTATTAGTGTGTAAGTGCATTAAGTATAAAAGAGAAAAAAATAATGTAATATGGGAGCCAAGGTAAACTCTATCTAAACACACGGCATTCACTCATTCAACAAATATTTAATGAGCAACTACTATGTTAAGCACTGAGCTAAGCATCCTCTGCAGAATCATAAAGATGGCAGGAATTCATGGTTGAAAGCAACTCAAGATTATGAAGATAAAGCATTGTTTTGTCTTCTGAGAGATCCAATGCTCCACTGTCCCACCCGTACTACTTACAGTTTCAAAATGAAACATCACACTGTAACTTACCTAAAATCTTATCAAAATAATTTAAAAAAGAATCCGCATCAAAAGTGATTGGAGCCTCAGAAGGTTCTCTGTAAGATTAAAGGAAAAAACAATTGATCAGAATGTAACTCTTTAAACTTTATCTAAAGTAGTGCCATTCTTAGGAACACTCCCAGAGATACAACCTCAAGAGAGGTGTAACAAGGAAAACTGTAGTTCAAATAAAAAAAATCCTTATACTTACTGGTCCTACAGGCAACAGAAATGGGAAAGACTGATAAAATCAAAGTAAAAATTGCACTTTGGTTATGCACATTTAACTCAAGTTCATTTAGGGATCTACCCACCCTTTGCTTCCCATAAGATATAGCTAACATTAGCAAAAAAAAGTTATTTATCTTTAAGAATCAAATCTTATTAAGAACAAACCTTCCCTTATCCCTGCTTTCTTAGAGAACATCGAACATCAATTTTAATCATCTCAGGAGCTCTGAGCACCAACACTAATAAAGATACATTTGCTGTGCAAGCAACAATTCATCTGCCTTTTTTCCATTACTTGCCAAATGTAACTTCCCATTTCTTCTATTATTTCTTCCTCTGATGAACCCTTTTAACCCACTCTTTTGAGTTTGAAGCTTCCAATATGCTTGCAGGAGGAAGATCAGAAGTCTGAGCTTGCTGAGAGCTAGATGTTAAGAGCCTGTCAGGTTCTGAGTAAAAGTCGAGAGTAAAGTGTGTGGTTGCCCTGAATGGCTCTGAGATGGCATTTAGATCTGTTGAGTGGACTCTCTAGCTTACTTCAAGGATGGCAAAGGATAAGATTACTAGAAATCTGACTCCAGATAAGTAAGTTATCATGGTACTAGGTACCAGAACAGGGAAACAAAGCAGTACAAGTCATTTACTTAAAAAAAAAAAGTGTGGACTTGGCAGTGATGGATGACTTCAAAATCTTGGTTATAACTATTTAGATACTTATACTTTAACACAAATCACCGAGGCAGCTCTGCTCCTTTGTGGGTGGAGACTTTGGACATGAAGGCTTTCATGCTCTCTGAGACTTGAGTTAAGTCGTAGTTCTCCTCCTCCTTGGAAATGGGCTCTGGTTCTTTTTTGCCAGCAGCTTCCTGCAGTAGCTGGTCTAACTGATCTGGTGAGAGATCCAACCACTGGTCATCTGAAAAAAGAGAAAGCATGATACTGCCATACTACATTCACGTGAAAGGTACTCTCGGGGAAGGGCCCTATGAGACTTAGTAGAATGTTTTCATTTTTTCTAACCCATCTGCTCTATCCTGGCCCATCACTTACCATCTTCTGGGGGAAGATTAGCTTCTTCTTTCTTAAGCTCTTTGATATCAAATGGTAATGTCTGTAATAAGGTTAAAATTTCTTCACCTGGGCTCATAGCAAGAGAGCTATAAAAAAAAAAAAAAAAAAAAGACAATTTTTTTTTTTTTATAAGAGCACTCAGAATAATCACAAAAATATAGTATTTTAAAGATGAAAGGAATTATCCAGTCTAATTTGCTTTTAAAATATTTGTTTTAGGATACAGACCCCTTTTCCTCAAAATTTACCAGGAACTCTAAAATATAAAAAAGCTCAAAGAAAACCATCAACAAAGTGAAAAGGCAACCCGTTAAATGGAAGAAAATATTTGCAAACCATATATCTGATAAGGGGTTAACATCCAAAATATATACAGAACTCATACGACTCAAAAGCAAAAAAGCTAAACAATACAATTTTTAAAAAGGGCAAAGGTGGAAAGAAATAAAACTGTCATTATTTGCAGATGACACAATTATAGAGAACTCTAAAGATTCCACCAAAAAACTACCAGAACTGATCAGTGAATTCAGTAAAGTAGCAGGATACAAAAAAAGTATCTAGAAATCAGTTGCATTTTTATACACCAATAATGAACTATCAGAAAGGGAAACTAAGAAAACAATCCTATTTACAATTGCATAAAGAAGAAAGAAAGAAGAAAGAAAAGAAAAGAAAAGAAAAGAAAAGAAAAGAAAAGAAAAGAAAAGAAAAGAAAAGAAAAGAAAGAGAAAGAAAGAAAAAAAGAAAATAAATAAATAAATACCTAGGAATAACTTTAACCAGGAATGTAAAAGACCTGTATTGGGAAATTATAAGGACACAGAATAAAGAAACTAAAGAAGAGACAAATAAGTGGAAGCATATTCCATGTTCATGGATAGGAAGAATTAACATCGTTAAAATGTTCATATTACCCAAGCCAATCTACAGATTCAACACAATTCCTAGCAAGTTACCAATAATGTATTTCACAGAACTAGAACAAATACTCTAAACAGCATGGGTGAAAAAGGTGAAGGCATTAAGCAAAAAACAAAACAAAAAAACATACAACAAAACAACTCATAGACACAGACAACAGTATGGCGATTACCATATGGGAAGGGTGGTGGGGGAAGGCAGAAGAGGGTATAGGGAGATAAACAGTGATGGAAGGAGACTTGACTTGGTGCAGTGAACACACAATTCAATATACAGATGATGTATTATAGAGTTGTACACATGAAACCTATATAATTTTATTAACCAATGTCACTCCAATAAATTCAATTAATTTTTTTTTTTTAATGGGCAGAGGAACTGAACAGATGTTTTTCCAAAGAAGACATACAGATGGCCAACAGGTACATGAAAAGGTGTTCAACATCATTAAACATCAGAGAAATGGATATCAAAACCACGAGGAGATATTACCTCACACCTGTTAGAATAGCTATTATCAAAAAGACAAGAAATAACAAGTGTTGGCAAGGATGTGGAGAAGATGGAACGTGTGTGTGCACAGCTGGTGGGAATGTAAATTGGTACAGTCACTACAAAACAGTATGAAGGTTCCTCAAAAATTAAAAACAGAGCTCCCATATGAACCAGCAATTCCATTTCTGGGAATTTATCCAAAGGAAATGAAAATAAAATACTGAAGATATATAGATATATCTGCACTCCCATGTTCATTGCTGCATTATTTTTAAAAATTTTTTAAATATATCTTTATTGATTTCAGAGAGAGGAAAGGAGAGGGAGAGAGAGAGATAGAAACATCAATGATAAGAGAGTCATTGATCGGCTGCCACCTGCACGCCCCCGACTGGGGATCGAGCCCGCAACCCGGGCATGTGCCCTGACCCGGAATCGAACCCTGATCCCCTGGATCCTAGATCGATACTCAACCGCTGAGCCACGCCCAGCCGGACTCATTGCTGCATTATTCATAATAGCTAAGATATAGAAACAACCTAAATGTTCAACAGATGAATGAATAAAGATGTGGTATATTACACAGGAAATATTACTCAGCCACAAGAGAGAAGGAAATCCTGCCATTAGCGACAACAAGATGGAACTTCAGGGCATTATGTTAAATGGAATAAACCAGACAAAGACAAATACTACATGGTATCACTTATATGCAGAATCTAAAAAAAGTGTCCAACTCATTGAAACACAGAACAGAAAAGTGGATGCCTGGACTAGGGGGTGAGACAAACAGGGAGCAGTTGGTAAAAGGGTAAACTCTTTCAGCTAGAAGATAAATATAGTCTGAGGATCTAATGTAAAACATGACTACAGCCAATAGCACCGTATTATGTAATTGAAATCAGCTAAGATGGTATAACGTAAATTTTCTCACCAAATAAATGAGGTGATGGATGTATTAACTAGTTAGGAGAATCCTTTAATAATGTATACATATATTAAGTCACCACAATGCATGCTTTAAAGATCTTATAATTTTAAAAAAATGTTTTTATTGTCCAGCCGGTGTGGCTCAGTGGTTGAGCATCGACCCATGAACCAGGACTGGGAATTGAATCGCGACCTACTGGTTCATGGGTCAACACTCAACCACTGAACCACACCAGCTGGGCAAAGATCTTATGTTTTTTTTTGTCAATTATATTTCAATAAAACTGAAAAAAAACCTTGCTTTGATTGAAATGGAGGCTGGAGACCTGAAATGGAGGCTCAGAGACCTACTTATTCTACCTTCCCCTCTGACTCTGTAGCTAGCTCCATGGAAGATCATTATGAAGCTGCTGATCTGGCACAACTTTTTCAATTTGTATCTATATTATATATGAGGAAAAGAAAACCCAGAGGGAAGTATGAACAAAAAATAATCTAACATGTATTACATGCTAGACTAACATTTAAAATACATTTTCTTATTTAGTCCAGTAATTACTATCCTGCTTTAAAGATGAGAAAACCAGAGCCCAGTGAACTTCTACAACTTTTGCAAGGTCATTTAAGTGGACAGAGCAAAGGCTTGAAATCAAGTTTTCTGATACTATTTTGTGCTCCTCCTACTATAAACTGATGAGGAAATTGTACCGAGATTATTTACATGAGAGAGTTATTTTATGATGGTGATGTGACTTGTTATATAAATTGATGGAACCTTGTCTGAACTATTCAGAAAGGAGCAAATCAAGTTATATAATGAACTTGTGTTCATTTGATAAATATTTGCATGCCTTGCTAAATCATGTGGGTGATAAAAATATTGTCCCTACTCCATATTATGTAAATATTACTAGGAGATAAAAATATATACAAATAATCACAATAAATTATAAAATATAAAATCAAACAGGAATACCAAATGCTAGGGAGAACCAAAAGAGAAGGTAATTACATTCACTGAGATGAAGGCAGAGAAGCTAAAAAAAAAAGTGAGAAAGAGAATGGAAGTAGTTGAGTAAGTCCTTAAAAATGAACATTTGTATAGAGGCAGAGACATGAAGAACATGTTCAGAGAGCAAGTGGCATTTAGTTTGGCTTAAGTGTGGAAGGTGAGGCTGAACAGGTGGATAGACTAGGATGAGAGCACAGTGAGCTTAAAATGGCTAAGAAGTTTGGGCTTAATGAAATAAGCAGTGGGTGATCAATGATGATTCCTTTGCTATCTTTAATTTTAGTTTAAGAGATTTGAACAATACAGACTAGTACAAAAGATAATATAACAAATGTCCATATTTGTACCATCCAGAATTATAATATTGTTATACTTACTTCTAGTCTAATTACATGGCTACATTTATGCATTTAACATAAAAAACAAACAAACTAATAACATGTATATGTACTTTATTTTTTTAAAATATGTTTTTATTAATTTTTGGAGAGACAGGAAGGGAGAGGGAGAGAGAGACAGAAACATCAATGATGAGAGAGAATCACTGATCTGCTGCCTTCTGCACGTTCCCCAGGAGGGATTGAGCCCACCACCCAGATATGTACCCTCACTGGGAACTGAACCTCTATCTCCGGGTTCATAGGTTGATGCTCAACCGCTGAGCCATGCCGGCTGGGCTATCTGTATGTTTTAAAAAACATTATAGCCATGGCCAGTTTTGCTCAGTGGTTAGAACATCAGTCCCTGGACCAAAGGGTCCCGGATTCGATTCCAGCCAAGGGCAAGTAGCTTGGTTGCTGGCCTCGGGGCGCATGTGGCAGGCAACCAATTGATGTGTCTCTCTCACATTGAAGTTCCCCTCCCTCCCTCCCCTCCTGCCCCCCTTCCATTCCCTCTGAAAAACAATGGAAATAAGTATCATTCTGGGACAGTGTGTGTGTGTGTGTGTGTGTTTCTGGGACAGTGTGTGTGTGTGTGTATGTGTTTCTATGTTGTATTTGCTGTTTGTTCTCTTTACCAGGAATATTATTTCCACGAATACTTATATACTCATTCCTTCACTTCATACAGGTCTCTTCTCATTGGAAGGGCTCCTTAACCAACCTAGCTAAAGTAGCAGCCTACCTCTCTCTCCCATACACAGCCTTTTCTTCAAAGCACTTATCACCATCTAATATCATATAGTGGTTTATTGTCTTTCTCCTACACTAGTATGCAAGTTCTATAACGGCAGGCAGACTTTGGATTTACTTGGATCCCCAATGTCTGGAATACGGCCTGGCATATAGGAAACACCCAAATTTATTTGTTGAATAAATGAATATAGATGTGTTTTTCAACTGGGGATAATTTTGTCCCCCAGGGGACATTTGACAATGTGTGATGACACTTTTGGTTGTCACAACTGGGAGTGGAGGGAATCCTAATGGCATTTACTGAGTAGAGGCCAGGGATGCTGCCAAACATCCTACAATGCACAGAGTCACCCACCATGAATTATCTGGTCCAAAATGTAAATAGTGCTGAGATTGAGAAATCCTGGGTTAGATTTATGTATATTTAGCTAATTTCTAAAAAACTAATGGCAGTTAGTCCATCGCATAAAAACACTGTAATTCACGTATCTACCATTGATAGACACTTAGACTGTGTGTAGCTTTTCATTACCACAACCTCAAATACTTTTTAGGAGAGGAGAGTGACATGACTAAAGGTTTATTTCAAACAGATTCTCCTGGCTCTAATAGTTGAATAGGAAGAGAAGAGTGACTAGAAGTTGAAAACAAGTAGGTACTACCACAGCTCAAGAAATGAGTAATTAGAGTAGCTGGGCAGTAAGAAAGGATGCAAGACACAGATAATAAACAAGACCTAGGGACTCAGATCCAAGGACAGCCCAGAGGTCTGGGTGACAGGAGGATGGGGGCTACTATTAAAAGACAGTGGGACATAGTCTATGATATTAATTCAGCTATTTAAAAAATTGGAAATTCAAGAATAGGTCTGGAGGGAGATGCGAATTTGGTTTTAAACTGTTTAGAAATTATCCTGGTTTAGGGAATAAAGGTCTCTCCTGTCTAATTAAATATTTTAGACATTTAAGCTACTTGCAATTTTTTGCCAATAGTAAAAATATGCCTGCTTCGTCTTGTGTTTTAGACCCCCTTAAAATAATTAAACACAGCCCAGAAATCCCATAGGAATTAAGCACGTGGCTCGATACCAGACTGCCTGGGTGTGAATCCTGGATCTGTCACGTATTAGCTCTGTGACCTTTGGCAAATTATCTAACCTCTCTTGGCCTCAGCTTCTCAGCTATAAATACAAAACAATAACAATTATATTTATTTCATAGGGTTGTAAGGGGGAATTAAACTACACTTTGTAAGTACTCAATACATGTTAGCTATTATGCGATGATGCTGATAACAGCAACCAGTGCCAGGGATAGTCTGCACACCACCTCCTCTCCCCCAACCCAAACCCCTTCAGTAATCATGATCCTTGCCAATAACTGTTTATTTTTTCTTTTTCTTTTAGTTATCTTTTTTTTTAAATCCTCACCAGAGGATATTTTTTCCATTGCTTTTCAGAGAGTGGGAGAGTGGAAGGAGAGAGAGAGAGAGAGAGAGAGAGAGAGAGAAATATCAACATGACAGAGATACATTGATTGGTTGCCTCCTGCACATGCAGCGACCTGGGGCTAGGGGATCAAGCCTGTAACCGAGGAATTAAACCTGGGGCCCTTCAGTCTGCAGGCCAACACTCTAAACACTAAGCCAAACCTGCTAGGGCGTCATTAACCATTTAAACATGTAAACTCCAACTTCTGCAACTATCCCTAAGAGTAAGTAACCCCTTGACTTCTGGTAGTTACCCCTCTGCCCATGATTGAGTAGTGATACACTCACCTTTCTGGCCGGTTTACTGACAGTTGGAAGTAGTTCTTTGCCATTTCTAGTCTTTCCTGGTACTGCGCAGAACCTTCTATCAGTCCCTAAAAAAATAATAATGGCCCATCAGAACATTATTTACATGGCGTCATTAAAATGATCTGCTTACCAGCAACTTTCAGGGAGGCTGTGCATGTTACATGGTTTCACGAGGTCTGAGTCCTAGTGCCTGTCTTGTCATTAACATACTGTTTGGGCTCTGCTTTCTTCAAATAAGGGGACTAGGTTAGATGCAGTGGTTCCTAATCCTTTTCACCATTAAGGGCCTCTTTCCAATCTGGAAGGTTTTCTACCATTTTCTATTATTTAATTAATTATTAAGAAATAATTGATTGCCTGGCCAGCATAGCTCAGCAGTTAAGCATCGACCGATGACCCAGGAGATCACCATTCAATTCTCGGTGAGGGCACATGCCCAGGTTGCGGGCTTGATCCCACCGGGGGCGTTCAGGAGGCAGTTGATCAGTGACTCTCATCATTGATGTTTCTCTCTCTCTCTCTCCCCCTCTCCCTTCCTCTCTCTGAAATCAATAAAGATATATTTTAAAAAATGCATTGCAAGTCCTACCTTAAAGTAATCATTCTTTTTCAGACTGTCAAGGAAGCCAGTCCAGAGCGGTGAGGTAGTCACAGGGGATTTCTTGGAATCAGAAAAATGTGGGCTACATTTAGAGCACAGGATCTCAAATCCATGAGCCTACAGGAAACAGATAATATTTGCATTATTAGGTTATTTTCCATTTAGCCACGCTCAAGAATTAGGTGACTGGACGCACAGACACGTGGATGTTTGTAACACTTTTTGAATTTTATGAAAAATCTGACTTTATTCAAATCTCTCAATCTTGGTAGATTACTAAAAATTATAAAGGGAAAGCAAATAGTACAAAATAAGGATTCTTGTTCTCTTCAAAGAGATTCCTTTTCTTGCTGATTATTAAACTAGAATTTAAACTTATTTCTTGTTTTCTTAAAAAAGGCTTGCAGGCTTCTTGTCTAACAGAAATTAGAAATGAATTAGCATGGTCTCAGACATAGTAAAGTGAGAAAGTCACTTCATTTTGAGTCCTTTCATTAAAAAATATTATAAATGCACACAGCAAAATAATTCAAACAGGGAACTTCCCCAATCACTGCAGAGGAAACTAACGTTATCAGTTTCTTGCACGTCACTTCAGAAGCAATCTATGCACTCCAGCCAACAGTGTGTGTCTGGGTATGCATGTCCTCCTACTGCACCCCTTTTGTCACTCAATGGGGACATACACACCGCTCTAGACCTTGCATTTTCACTTAGTCATCATATGCTTTGGAGATCCTTTTGTATGAGCACACATCAATTTATCCACCTCACTTCACAGGCAGACTATAATGTATCTATTTCCCTACCAACAGACATTTAGGTAGTTCTCAATCTTTTGCTACTATAAACAGTGCTGTCATGAGTATCCTCAGATGTCTTTGTGCACATGTAAAATATATGGGGGATAAATTTCTAGAAGTGAAGATGCTGAGCAGAAGGGTTTGTGCATTTTCAGTGTTGATGGATACTAACATACTGTTCTAAGACACTGAATCAATTTATATTCCCATCAATAATGTTTGATAGTACTATTTCTTTATATATTTTCACCAATCCAGTATATATCATCAAACTTTTTGACACCTGCCAATCAAATGGTGAAAATACTATTCTGTAGCTTTAAATTGCATTTATTTATTATATGAGCAAGGGTCAACATATTTCATATGTTTAGATTAAAAACTGTGTATTTCCTTTCCTCCGGACTATCTTTTTATGTTTTTGAACATTTTTTATTAACTGATTGGTATTTTTTTTCACATTAACTTACAGGAACTCTATATATTAGAGGAATCAGCTTTGTCATTTAAATTGAAAATACAGTATTTTCTCCATGTTTACTTTCTTTTGACTTTATTTATGGGGGTTTTCTTTCCCACACAGAAATGTTTAATCTTCACATGATCAAACATAGCAATCTTTTCTAGCTTCTGGTTTCAAAGAAATCAGAAAGGGCTTTCCTACTCAGATTATCAACATTTCAAATTTTATGGTTTCAATTTTTTCACTTAAATATTTGTTCCAACTGTAATTTACTTTGGTATAGGTGTGAGTGAATCAACTTTAATATTCAGATGGCTCCAGAGTTGTCCTATCATCATTTACCAAATAATCCACTTTTCCTTATTTGAAATGCCACATTTTACTATATTTTCGCATAAATAGGGTACATTTCTAGACTTTTTATGAGGTGCCATTGTTCTCTTAAGAGCACTTATATATGTAGGAAGAAAATAAAATTGTCTGGTTCAACTTTACCAACTTCATGCCCAACTCATGGGCTCGGTACTGGGGGTGAGATGGAGGAGGCAGTGTGTATCCACTCCGCCGGTCGGGCATAAACCGTTGTTGCATCAACTGGGCATACAGACATTTAGTGAAGGTGACCTGGACATTGGAACACAAAATACATGATAATTTCCTTAAAATTAAAAATTTGAATGTCATTTCATAGTTAATACAATAACTTCATTTATTGTATTCATTTCATATTCATATGAAATGCAAACATCCAATCTATTCACTTTCAATATTTCTTAAGAGCAGCTTTATTGAGAGATAATTCACATACCATAAAATTTTCCTTCACTGTCTACTTTTTAGTTATTACTAAATGGAATTCTTATTATTATTAGTTATATTATTTGGCAACTTGATGGGTAGAAAATAAAAATAATTCCTTTTTTTAAACGATATTTTTAGAGAGAGAGAGACATTGATGTGAGAAACATCAATCAGTTGCCTCCTGTATGTGCCCTGACTGGGGATCGAACCTGCAACCTAGGTATGTGCCCTGACTGGGATTTTGAACCTGCCACCTTTGGTGTATGGACGACGCCCCAACCAACGGGGCCACATTGGCCAGGGCTAAAAAATAATTCTTAATTTTCTAAAAGAAATGAAATGAAATGTTTTAAGTTAAGAAAACATGGTGAGAAATAAGTAGGAAACATTGAGATATAAAATAGGCAGAAATCATTCTCACTGGATGGGAGGGAAAAAAGTGTATTAGCTTGCAATGAGGAAAGAGAATGTTCCCAATTTTTTCAAGTGAAGAATTAAAATAACATTCAACTCTCCAGTGAGACAAACAAAATGACCAAGAGTGATATCTTACCGACGTCATTATTCGAGTTTCAGGCAAGAACGTCTTGAAAATACGACAGGCTCGTAGGTCAATGGGGTCTCGCAGGTAAAAGGCCTGGACTCCTGCGGCCACTAGTCGGGGGCGCTGCTTTAGCACGGCCACAATCCCAGCCGGGAGGAAGCAGTGAGCTCGATGGAGGGAGGCTTGAATTTTTTCGGGGTACCTGTGACAAGTAACACTATTACTTTTATTTTATGATATGTAAATATCTAGAATTTTTATACCATTTACTTCTCTCTTAACGTCTTGGTTCATCAACAGTGAGATACAGAGTGACAAAAGAGGTAAAGATAAAAAATACTGTACATATTAAAACTGCAGGAAAGAAGGGAAGAGAAAAAGTAGGAGGAAATGGAAACTGTTAAAAAAGGATTAAGGTGGTTCAATAAAAACGAAACAAAAACTTTACTATGCTTTGAAACAAGGATAAAATCGAAGTTTTTATTCTTGTAAAAAAACGGTACAGACAGAATATAGTGAAACAAAGCCAAGAGATTTTTATACTGTTAAGACCTGGGTGGTACTAAATATTTAATAAGTCCTCAAATTTGAACAGTTGAACTAATAAGTAATTAGACTTGGGCCTTCTCTTCTGAGTAGAAGCTGAAGTGTCCCCACAGGTAAAGAATCCCACCCACAGCCTGGAAGCACTGAAAACACCCGAGCGCACTGGGCTCCGAGGTTTCCATTTCTAAAGGCCTCAAAATTTTTATCCATGGATACAAATAATACTTAGCCACAATTTCTAAGGTAAATAATGTAAAAATATTGGGACTGGGTTACAACACTTTTAAGTTGGAATTAAAAGATATGTTTCTTGATTTTAAAATATGTAAGTATACATTACTTATAACTTGTTAGTCAGTTTCATGAAGGATGAAGACAGAATGAAAATTAGCATTAACCTAGGTGAACAAATTCTACATTCAACAAAAGACTTGAACTGCACTAAAGCATAAGGCTCCCTGACTAGCAATGAAAGTGTATTTTTTTTTACCCTCTGATGCGCCTATTCACAGCAGCTCGTATAGATTCTGAAGCCAAAATTTTTTCTGGGTGTGTGGAGATTATATTCAATGCCTGTGGAACTGTTGGGGGTGTAATGGGTAACCAGGATACTGCTTCAGGTTTCCTCGGAGCAGGAATAATGCACAATTCCCCATGGTAGAAAAACACCTGCAAAATGACACATTTTAATTTTCACAATAGGCACTGACAAACACAGGTACATATGAAAAATGTTGCAATATGATTTTGTCTCCCTAAATTTTCCAGATTTATGTATACTTACCCTATTAGCACTATTATCAGGATCCAACCATTTAGGGAGATAGTCAGCAGCTTCTATTAACAAGAATTCACCATCATTGTCTTCGATCCTAATGCAAAAATAGTTCCAATTTTGCATTCATAAAGCATATATTTGCTAATAATCAGATTTTATTAATATATTTTTCATCTAATACACTTTTTTCATTCATCTTAGTAAATATCTAAGTACTATGTGCAGATTGCTATAATACAGCAAAATGTTTAAGATACCATTAAGCACTGAAGAAGATTATAAGGTTGTATGGGGAAGCTGGAGAGAAAATAAGTATACAAATAAATAACAGTAGACAAAAGTATGAAAAAATACACAAAGTACTATAAGGTTTTAAAGGAAAAAATCACATATAGCCAAGATTAGTTAAGTTTTTATGGAAGAGGTATCATTTGGGCCTTGAAAGATAATTTTATTTTGCCTTATTTGCATAATTTTTAAATTTGTGAACAGATAATACAGTCACATGGTTAAAACTTTAAACCATAAAACTTTAATACATAAAAAGTTATACAACGAGCCCTAGCCAGCTTGGCTCAGTGGTTAGAGTGTTGGCCTGGGGACTGAAGGGTCCCGAGTTCGATTCTGGCCAAGGGCACTTACCTCTGCTGCATGCTTGATCCCCGGCCCTGGTGGGGGCTCATGCGGGAGGCAACTAATTGATGCGTCTCTCTCACATCAATGTTTCTCTCTCTCTCTCCCTTCCACTCTCTCTAAAAGGAAATGGAAAAAATATCCTCGGGTGAGGATTTAAAAAAAAAAAGTTATACAATGAAAAATTTTCCTACTTTTGTTCCTATATACCAAACTCTTACTGCTCTACCACTGTTATTTCTAATTTATCCTTCTAGAGATTGCTTATGCATAATCTGGCTAATAAAACTATAAATTCTTACTTTCTTCTCTGGTCACACAAAAGGTAGCATATTATACATATGGTTCTAGGTTATTTAATGGGTGGAAATGGAGGGAGAAAAGGGGAGATATTTTTTGCAGAAGGAACACCACAAGCAAAATCATGGAGGTAGCAATGGCGATGGAAGGAGACTTGACTTGGGGTGGTGAACAAACAATACAATATACAGATGATGTGTTATAGAACTGTACACCTGAAACATATATAATTTTATTAACCAATTAACCCCAATAAATTCAATTTAAAAAAAACACCTCATGGAGGTGGCAACTAAAGGCAGATATTTGGAGAATGACAACTAGTAAAGAATTAGACTCGAGAGGCAGTTATATCATTTTAGGAAGAGCTTTAACTGTTGGCAGAATCAATGACAATGAGTTTAGTTTTTATAGACAAAAGGAATGAAAGGTTTCAGAGTAGGGTAGTAAGATAGTTACAGCTGTGCCTTAGGAAGATTAATGCAGAGACTTTTAGAAAGGCTTCCTGTTTCTAATTAGAAAAAACAACCACCTCTCAAGACAGTAGAAGCCTACTATTTAAAGAGCTTTCATAGGCCTGGTGTTTAGGTATGAACCATCAATATATAACATCAGAATCTTCACATAAAAGGTACTGCCCCTGCCCGCCCCTGTGGCTCAGTTGGCTGAGCATCCTCTCATGAACCAGGAGGTCACAGCTTTCATTCTGGTCAGAGCACATGGCTGGGTTGCAGGATGGATCCCCAGCATGGGGTGTGCAGGAGGCAGTAGTGTTTAAAATGCGAGTTCTTGTCACTTAGACTTACTTCCTGAAGTATTTAAAGATCAAATGGCATAGCAATGGAGATTTGCTTTATAATCATCTTATGTGATAAGGAAGTAGGGGAAGGGCACATATAAATAAGAATAACCATGAGTTGATAATTTTTTAAGCTGTGTGATTGCATACATGTGAATTCATTCTTTCTACTTTTATATGTTTCTATTTCTCCCTCTCCCTTCCTCTCTCTGAAATCAATAAAAACATAAAAAAAAAAGGTATTGCCCCTCATTATACTTATAAAGACAGAAACAAATATTTTTCTATTTGTTCATTTAAAACTCTATCATTTATTAAGAAATTATTGCTAATTATTTTTAAGTGTGATAACAGTAGTGTTTATTTTTATTTACTTGATTTTTTAAAAAAATCCTCACTCCAGGACATGTTTTTCATTGATTTTAGAGAGAGGGGTAGGGGGGGCAGGAAGAGAGAGAGAGAGAGAAAGAGACTGAGAGACAGAGAAAGAAACATGACTGGTTGCCTCCTGCATGCCTCCAGATGGGCATGGGGCTGGAACCACAACCTAGGTACGTGCCCTGACTGGAATCAAACCCGCCACCTTTTGGCGCATGGGAAGAGGCTTCAACCAACTGAGCCACCCAGGCCCGGGCAGCAGTGTTTAAAATGCGAGTTCTTATCACTTAGACTTACTTCCTGAAGTATTTAAAGATCAAATGGCATAGCAATGGAGATTTGCTTTATAATCATCTTATGTGATAGGGAAGTAGGGGAAGGGCACATATAAATAAGAACAACCATGAGTTGATAATTTTTTAAGCTGTGTGATTGCATACATGTGAATTCATTATTTCTACTTTTATATATGTTTAAAATTTCGATATAATATTAAGTTCTCAAATTTGTTGTTTTTCTTTTTGTTCCGCTGGGGGACAGTTTGGGTGGGTAGAAAAAGATCAGAATTTGGATGGAGGCGAAGAAACTAGGACCAGTGGTAGGTAAGTGGGTGAAACGCCCTCTGCTGGCAAAATTTGGTCATTACAGAAAAGTATATGTTCCCATCGAAAAACCTGAATTAGAATTTACTTTGCTATCTATACAATTGTTCACTGATATCTCTTTGAATGTCTTATATATACAATTTATCAAAAAATCCTAGCTGTGGTCTAACAGACGAAGACATGGTAAAGAATCTGTGAAATATGTGGGATGTGTGTGTGTATGGAATTTTTTTTTAAAGATCCACAAGAAATAAGATGATGATTACTTCCGAGAAGTAAAAGCAGTACACCCTTTGTATCTGAACTTTCTTTACCATGTGTATTTGTTCTTTCCTAATGAGAAGTAAAAAAAAAAAAAAGGAACTTAAAACAAATGGGTTTTGTTTGAAATTTTTTGGAAGGTGAACTCTCCATTGATACTTTCATTCTTTCTCGAGAAAAGGAAGTCACAAGAGAAAAGGAAGAAAACATAGAAGTCACTTTTAAAATCAGTGTCCTAGCCCTGGCTAGTTTGGCTCAGTGGTCAGAGCGTTGCCCCCTCACCGAAGGGTGGGCAGGGTTACTGGGCCCCATGTTCCCTCAGGTGAGTTCGGGAGGTATCCTACCCATCTCTCATGTTGATGTTTCTCTCTCTCTGCCCCCACCTCACTCCCTTCCACTCTCTCTGAAAATCAATGAAAAAAAAAAATCCCCAGGTGAGGATTAAAAAAAAAAAAATCTGCCTGGCTGGCGTGGCTCAGTGGTTGAGCGTCGACCTAGGATCCAGGAGATTGTGGTTCAATTACCAGTCAGGGCACATGCCCGGTTGTGGGCTCTATCCCCTGTCTGGGGCGTGCAGGGGGCAGCGGATCAATGACTCTCTTATCATTGATGTTTCTCTCTCTCTTCCTCTCTTTGAAATCAATAAAAACACATTTTTTTTTAAAAAAAGCTGTGTTCTAAATTTGTACAATTTCTACCAGACAACAGAAGGAAAATTACTAAATGGATAAAAATGTCATCATTTTCAACAATAAAATTCCTTTAGAATTATTAAGATAACTATAATACCTTGCTACCAATTCTGGAAATTCCTTTGTAATTTGCTTTACTATATAAACAATAAACCATTCATCCTCAATGTTATCTCCAAACTTTGTCATACCAAATATATGAGCAGGAACACCTCCTAAAAACAAGAGAAAAGCAATCATATAACCAAATTAATTTGCCAGTGCAAATAAACATACAAAGAATCATTCAATTAAACAAACATTCATTGACTATGCTCTGGGTACTATACTAGGAGCTGGGGTTGCAATACTGAACAAGATACAAGAAGCCTACTCTTGAGGAGCTGAGGGTCCAGACAAGAGATAGACAACCAAGTCATCTCAAAACAAGATGATAAACAGAGGTATGCACTGAGGACTATGTGAACATAAAGGATGTTATATCTGAGCTATGCTCATCTGGAGGAATGACCAGAAGTAGACTTTCCAGAAAGACAGAAAAGTATGTGCAAAGGCACAAATGCTCTGCAAATATTAGGTAGCTAGATTTGGATGGAGCAGAATTTTCAAACAAGTACATTATCCAATTATATGTAGAAATTAAATAACATACTCTTAAACAACCAATGGGTCAAAGAAGAAATCACAAGGGAAATTAGAAAATATCTTGAGACAAATAAAAACAAAAACACAACATACCAAAACTTATGAGATGCAGTGAAAGCAGTGCTAAAAGAGAAGTTCATAGTTATAAAAGATCTCAACAACCTAACCTTACACCTTAAGGAACTAGAAAAAGAACAAACTAAATCCAAAGCTAGCAGAAGGAAGGAAATAATGAAGATTAGAGCAGACATCAATGAAATAGAGAACAAAAGTACAATAGAAAAAAATCAACATAAACTGAGTTGGTTTGTTGAAAAGATCAACAAAACTGACAAAATATTAGTTAGATTAACTAAGATAAAAGAGAGAAGACTCAGAAATGAAAGGGGATATTATAACCTATTCCATGGAACTATAAAGGAATATAAAGTAATTCTACCCACCTACCCACCCCATAACACTATGAACAATTGTATACCAACAAATTGGATAACCTAGAAGAAATGGGTAAATTCCTAGAAACACACAATCTATCCAGACTGGGTCAAAAAACAGAAAATCTGAACAGACTTATAACTCATAAGGAAATTGAATCAGTAATCAAAACTTCCCCACCAATTAAGAGCCTGGTCTCACAAGATGCCACCCTCCTGATCCGAAACAAGACCTCACATAAGTCATTGCATAAGTGGAGCCTGGTCACCTATCCATGATTCACTTTAATAAAGCTAAAGAAATCATAGGACAAAGTGTCATACTTGGCCAGAGGTCAGATCTCAACAACCAACAACACAGGGAAGACAATGAAAAAATCTCAAAATGCTTCTGAGTGGCAAACAATGGCCATAAAGCCCAATTATTTCTCTTTATAAGCCAGGCAGAGCCACTCTTAGATCGCTACCAAAACAACCATGCAAAACAAGGTAGCCTACTAAACACATCAATAGTGAGAAATACAGAGTAACAGCTAAAGATGCCTGAATCTGTTTAGTATAGGTACCCAGATATATTATAGCACAGAAAAGTAAGGTTTAAAAGAATAGCCCCAAGTTTAATAATGTTGATATACCTTAGTTTCTAAGGTAATGACTATTAGAAACTTTTCATCAATATGAATGAAAAAAAATTTTAAGGGCTTAACTGATTATAGGCAAGCATCACTAATCTAAATCTGACAACACTGAATAAACTATGGGCTATTATACATCACTGTTATCAGAATAACCTTAAAAGCCACGCATATCAAATCAAAATAAATGAAGGAGCCTTCCTTACCTTTCCCAGGTTTATATTTGAGATTGAAAGGCTGATTCTGCCAGATATAAGGGACCAGCATAGGTGCAAATTGGGTCATTATTCTCTCAATATACTTCTGAAGAATCTCCTTGTGTTTTTCTGGGTCCCTTGGTTCATCTGGTATCAGGAACAGGCGGTACTCCACAGTATCTTCCACTGTAGCAAGCTTCATATTTTCCTCCATTCTTCTTTGAAAACTACATTTAAAGTTTCAATAATATAAACCATATAGAACAACGCAGAAGTAATATCCCATTCCCTGAACTATTCTAGGCGAGTCCATTAACACTGTTTTCAAAATTCAGTTATCCACATACCATCATGATTTTTGCCTTGACCATTTACCAAATATAGTAACGCTTATTTAATGTTCTTTTAATGACAGTTTTGTACTCAAATTATGTTCTTTATACTTAAAATTATGTTAAAAAAACTTGTGCTACAATGAATGGAAATCCAAAGCACATTCTCAAATTAAGTAATAATTATGTAAGAATAAAACAAAAAATATTTTCCCTTATACATGTCGTGGCGTAACACACGTTGAGAACACTGACTAACAACTTCCGTTTAAATACTATCCAAAGTCCCAGCTCTGCCACTAAATTAATTGTGTCATTTTGGGCACTGTACTATCTCTCTGTTTTGTTTTTTTTTTTGCTTTCTTTAATTGTAGAATACGAGTGTTGCTCTACCATCTCTAGAATCCTTCCTTCCCCGATTTAAATTTTTATTATTTAAACCCTCTTAAAAGCAACCTGCCTGACTCTACAGAATTTTAATCTCTTTTATAAACATTGTATGACACAGGGGAATTAAAAACTACAAAACATTCACGTCTCATCCCAAAACAATCTGCCCATGGTTCTTGATCCTACAACTACCTGTCCAAAATTTGCCCCTTTCTCAGGTCTCGGGGGGCACAGCTCTGATATACTAGGAGGCGGCGGATACCTCTTTATTTTCTAAGAGTTTCCCTAACAAACAAAAGTACTAGTTTATTATTGCTGCCAGGTGATGCGCTGTAAACAATGGCACGGCGTGGACGGCCCACGTGGTCCGACTTTTCTATGCACTCGGCTTTCTACCGGGCCAACAAGGTGAGGTGGAGAGGCACCTGCATCTTTACCCAGACACCATTCATCGGTCCGTCCAAGTCCCCTTCAACCCGGAGGGACGGACAGTAACTCTACCCACCCACCCACCCCATAACGCTAGGCACACCTTACTGTGAAGAGCTCAGAGTCCGAACTAAAAGGGACTTTGAGGTCACTCGAGCTAACTCCTCACCGTCCAGACGAGTCAACCGGAAGCACAGGAAGAGAAGCGACCGCGCGGCGGCGGCCTGGCTGGCGGTCCCGGGCTCTTCCCTCAGATAAGCTCCCTTCTTCAGTCTGAGGAAATGAAGCCCATTCCTCCTACGGTTCTCGGGCCTCTCCGGCACGCCTCTGCGGCGGCGCCTTTCCGCAGCCGCCCCGCCCACCGCGTGAGCCTGTCGGGAACCGCGAGCAGCGGCCAAAGCTTGGCCCTAGACTCGGCCCAGACGTCAGTCCGGAACCGGCGGCCCGGGAAGCTCTGAAAGTCAGAAACCCGCTCAGCGCCGGAACCTCCGGCGTGGTCGTTGCTGTGCTTCCGCGGGAGCATTAGGCCGGTGCCCCGATGCCTTCGTCACTTCCGCCCCCACGGGGAAGTAGGGAGGGCGGAGGACTGGAGAGGTGGGGAACCGGCCGTCAGGAGTCTGGGCAACGGGGCGTGACGGGGCTGGGAGGTGGCGGGAGGGGGCCGAGCAGGAGCCGGCCGGAGGGCCAGGCCTGGAGGCCCCCACCCTGGCGTGCCCGCCCAGGCCGCGATTGAGGAGGAAGAGGAGGATGATCTCCAGATACACTCGGAAGGCGGTGCCGCAGAGCTTGGAGCTGTGAGTGGACTGCTCAACCATCCCAGCCGCGGCCCGGGGAGGCGAGGTGGGGCGCGGGCGCTCTGGGGACCTTCCAGACCACTCCCTCGCTCCTTTCCTTTCCCGGGCTGGAAAAACAAAATGTTCTTGGAATTCTCTCCTTCCAGCCTTGCCGGACTTGGTCCTTTCTTCCTACCTCTCCAGCTAAGGGCGTGTCGCCTGTGCCGTCCCAGGGCTTAGCCCTCTTGGGCGGCACTTCCAAGAACTCAGGTCTCCTAAGGCTTTGGAAGTTTCCGCAGTGCTTCATGCCCCGCTGTCATGGCCACTGACGTCTTAAGAAGCTCTTAATTGCTGAGTGTTGAATAAGGTTGAATCTATCTAGTGCCAGGCACCGTGCAAAGCTGCTTACACGTATTAGCCCACTTAATCCTATCCAACAAGGATAGCAGATGGGAACTGTAATTTTCCATTCAACATATAAAGATCCCATATTTAAAGATTGTAGCATGCCAAAAATTTCTCAGCCAGAAAGTGGTGGCGCTGAAGTACAAACCTGCTGTCAATCTGATTCTGAAGCCTGTGGTCAAAACCATTACACATACTTCCTCTCCCATCTCTACAATTAAGCATCAGAATCCATAAGGATCAGTTTTGCTTTGAGACTTGAGAGAGCAAATATTTCTAGCTAAAAGACTCACTTCCCACCCCCTAGTGTAATTTAGTAATGTCACACGTTTATTGATGAAGACTTTCGCATCTTAATCCTTGTAACAGCTCAGTAAGATGGGTATCATTATCTCCAGTTTTTCAGAAGATGCTCTATCAAACAGGTTACACATCTTAAGATTATATAACCAGTAGGTTTTGAGCTTGGGTTTTTAAACTCCAACCCTCCCCCCCCTTCTGTAACATAGGAATAAGACCTTATCTAAAAGCATATCTAAAGTGATGGCACAGAGCTTGACACATAGATGGTGCTCAGAAAATGGTAATCTCCTTGTTCCTTCCCACCTTTAATTGGTACATTGGCCATACAAAGAAAATCAGTCTGATTTCTCCTTGCCTTTAAGAAGCTTACTATCTACAAAGTAATAGGATATCTACACAGTAGCAATTCAGATAATAAGCTTTTTAGAAACTAGGAGGAAGAAAGTCATTTCCTAATAAAGCAAATAGGGCTTAGCTAAAAATATGCTTTTTAAAAAAATCTGATCATTTGGAAAGTAAAAATTATCTTTTATGGAAAAAGTGTTGCTAGGCACTTACTGGGCCAGAAATAGAACTCTCCCAAAAGATGGTTCTTTAGAGGAGTCAGGGTGATGTGAATAATGAAGATATTGAGGATTATATGCATCTCAATGACCATGAATTAAAAGCAATTTACTTTAGGTGTTACAATGATAATTTGCTTTGAAGCAGTAACTTTAGTTTTTTCCCCTAACACTTCCAAATTATAGATTTTGAAAAGAGTATGGAAAAAGAGTGATTTTCAACATACAGCTTAATATTTTTTAATGCTAAATTTCAAACACAAATACATAGTAAATATAACGAGACACCAATCACCCACATTAAACAGTTATCAACATTTTAATATATTTGCTTCATCTATATTTTCTTTGTTCCTCATCAGTGAAAGAAGGAAACAAATCCCCTGACACTATCATTTTACCCTTATATACTTCAGTATGCATCTTTAAATTTTTATTTTATTTATTTATTTATTTATTTATTTATTTGAGAGAGAGAGAGAGAGAGAAGGGATACATTTATCGGTTGATTCTTGTATGTGCCCTGACCGGGGATCCAACCCACAGCCTTGGCATTTGGGGACAATGCTCTAACCAAAGAGCTGCCCAGCCAGGCGAATCAGTATGCATCATTAAAAATTATAGACATTTTCACCATGGCCAGTGTTGCTCCATGGTTATAGCACATACCTGTGCACCAAAGGGTGGCGGGTTTGATGCCTAGTCAAGGGCATGTACCTAGGGTTGCAGGCTCCATCCCAGGGAACAGTCTGGGCATGTTCGATGTGTCTCTCTCCATCAATGTTTTTTTTTTTTTCTCTCTCCTCCCTCCCTCCCTTCCACTCTCTCTAAAACTCAATGGAAAAAATATCCTGGGGTGAGGATTAACAAAACCAAACCAAAAAAAATGAGAGACATTTTCTATGTAACCACAATGCTGTTATCAACTTTAATATTTCTTTGGTATTACCTAATTGTCACTCCATAATCCACTTTCTCTGACAGACTGAAAAATGTCTTAAGTTTTTATTTTGTAGCTCGAATCCACATTTCTGATCCCTACCACTGTCTCAAAGACAGGCTTTTGGTTGTAGGAGCAGTGCATGAGAGAAGTACAAATAGCTATGCGTAAGTCCACTCCCACCATTTAAGAAATAATTGAAAGTACAAGCTCCACTGACTGGGCCCCTAACTTTATATTTGTATACAAAAAATGGTACAAGTTCACTGATATCTCAAACTATTCATTTGCTCTGAGAAGTCTCAGAACCAGACTACTTGGATTTGAATCCTGGCTCCATCACTTACTGCCTCTAAGACCTTAAGCAGGTTATTTAATCCCTTTGTGCCTCAGTTTCCTTTCCTGTGAAATAAGAATATTAGAGATTTATGATAACATTTGCATATAAAAGGCCCTGGGAAGACCTCTTGTAAAGAAACATGTGTTTCCTAAATTTATTTGACTACAGAATTTTGTGGGGAACGAAAGTCTACTGTAGATGATTAGGACTGAAATATGTAATAATTAACTCCATAGTTTATTCTCATGCACACATTGAACTCTACAGCAGCACTCTCTAATAGGAATATAATACAAGGCACATATGTAATTTTAAATTTAGGTATCATTAAAAAAATATAAACAGGTGAAATTAATATTTTTACCTTTTTATTTTGAAATAATTATAGACTCACAGGAAGTTACAAAAATAGTGCAGAGTCCCATGAACCCTTTACCCAGCTTCACCCAATGATGACATGTTATGTAACTATCGTATAATTTCAAGGCCAGGAAACTGACATTGGTACAATACTGTTAAATGTAGACCTTAATTCACTTTTCACCAGTTTTATATCCACTTCTTTGTGTGTGTGTGTACATAGTTCTATGCAATTTGGTCTCATATACAAATTTTTGTAACCACCAGTAAAATCAATTTAGAGAAGTATTTCATCACCATCAAGGAACAGTCTTGTGTACCCCTTTCAGTCTTGTGCACTCCTTTCTCCATCTCCTGATAACCACTAATCTTTTCTCTACCTCTATAGTTTGTAATTTGTGAATGTTGTATAAATGGAATCATATAATTATATACTACATGTATGTTTTGAGATTGGCTTTTTTCACTAAGCATGATACCCTTGAAATCCATCCAAGTTGTTTCATGTCTCAGCAGTTCACTCCTTTTTTTCCCCTCTTCTGGATTATATTCCATTGTGTGGATATACCAGAGTTTAACCCTTCACCCCTCAAAAGACATTTCAGTTGTTTCCAGTTTTATTAAAATTCTAAATAAAGCTGCTGTGAACATTTGTATACATATTTTTGTGTGAACGTAAGTGTTCATTTCTCTAGGGTTAATGCCCAAGAATGCAGTGGTCACGTCTTATGGTAGATGCATGTGTTTAGTTTTATAAGAAACTGAAATTATTCCAGAGTGCTGTACCATTTTATATTCCCACCAGCAATATATGAGACATCCAGTTTCTCCATATCTTCGCCTGTGTTATCGCTATATTTTAGCTGTTTTAATAGTTGAATTGTTATACCTTATTATATTTTAATTTTACAGTGAAATTAATTTTAAGAATATATTTTGTTTAACTCAATATATCCAAAACACTAACACTTTAACATATAATCAAGATAAAATAATTAGTGAGATAATATCCATTCCTTTACTAGGAGTTCAAAATCCTGTGTGTTTTACACTTAAAATGCATCTGTGCATCTGGTTTCTCACTAACCACATTTTAACTGCTAGTGGCTAATGTATTACACAATGCAGTCCAGAGCAGCAAGAAGTAGGTGACTAACTTCTAGACTAAGTTTCTGAAAAGTATATGTTTTGTTTATAGGAAATATAACTTTATCTTTCACAGGAAAGGAATAACAAAATATGCTCTCAATCATCATCCCCTTCCAGAGCAGCTGGATGAAACAACTTCTGCCTGTGATAGCCATGAAAAAGACACAAGTTCCCAAAGGTGATAACACAAAGTACATTTGTTTGCTTTGATATTTGATAATGGCCAAGGTCTTGTTTTTTAGCTTAGGATTGGTATCAAGCCTTGTACTAATGAAACAAAACAAACTTACCACATTTTATTACCATTTATCTTCAGTCTGGAACAGCTAATGGAAAAAACAATCATACTTCTTTTCACAACCTTTGAAAAGTAGTGTTATAAAGTAATTAAAAGCATAGACTCAGAAGGAGTCCAACAGATCTGATTCTTAAATCCTGATTCTGTCATTTATTAGCAGAATAAAATTGCAGGTTACTTACCTGATAATAGTATGTCTTAAAGATAAAGTATGCAAAACTTGGCACAATGCTCAGTAAATGCTGAGTAAATATTAGCTGCATGTATTATTTTAAGAAATAGAACAGAGGAGACTATAACTTCGAAGAGGGTTCTGAGAAGCAGTGTGGTATCATAGGAAAAATTATAGTAATAAAACTTAGTTTCAAAACCTAGAACTAAATTTCAGATTCATTGTCTTTAAAATGGCGCTGAGTTCTGTATCACCAGGTTGTGAGGACAAAAGGGGATTAATATTTGTAAAAGTGCTTGGTAAACTGTTAAAGCACCATACAAGTTCAGATATTACCAGTATTTCTGAAATGTCTTTAGTTATCAAAGGTACATGTTACAGGTGGAATGTTAAAAGTATTCATTATAAACTGTGACTAGAATTATGTACAATGACTACCATCAATTCTATAGGATTTAGGTAGGACTTTTTCATGATGCTTAAGTTTCAAGTTCTTCATTGATTTTTGCTTCTTTGGATATGTTTGTATGTATGCTTATCACATAATTGCTGACTAATTAATGTTGCAGAAACTTGAGGAACTATAAGTATTTTTCTGTTTTCTCTCTTCCTTCCAAATTCTGCATATAGTGAGTCTGACATCACACAAGAATCACCTTTTACATCAGCTGACACTGGGGATTCAAGGTCTGCTTTTCCAAGTTATGCAGGCACAGGGATCTCTACTGAAGGCAGCTCGGACTTCTCCTGGGGATATGGTGTGAGTTGTATGTTACTAGTCTGATGGAGCATTTGGGAGATAATTCTGGGAGTTAGGATTTGTCAGTATTTTTCATTCCTTCACTCTCCTGCATTATTTCTTTATATTTTAATACTTAAATTTACCACACTCTATAATGAAGCATCAAAATTCACCCTCTCAGTATGTGTTTTGTTTTATAGGTATAGTAGTTGATTTTTAGATCTGCTTACTTAGTGTTTGACTTAAAAAACTGTAGATTAGTGTGGATCTGGGCCCTGGACTTACTCCTTTGCTGTGCTCAGTTCACTAAGTGTCTCTCCACCAATGTAACACTGTTACTTTGTTTAAAATGTTTTTGAAAGTTTGTTAGTAAGCCATTATATATTGTTAAATGAAAAAGACCAGGCTAAAAAGAATTTTTATAGTTTTAATTTTATGTATATTTTTGCTTATGTATATTAGAAAAAAGGAGTAAAGATTTTTACCCCAAATGTTATCCAGTCATTATTAATTGGTGTTGAGATTTACTTATGTACCTCATCATTTATTAATTTATGGCTATCTCCCATTGTAAAATATTATTTTTAAAAGACCACCAACCTTAAAAAAAGTTTAAAAGATAAATTTTATACATTTCTATCACTTTGATGCAATAGGTATTTTTATTTCTGTATCTTTCAATCTATATTTAACTTGGTATAGCTATAATCATGGTGTATATACAATATTATGCTCTATTTTTCACTCAATATTATTTTGTAAGCACTTTTCCACAATATGAACTTTATGCTATATTGTCATTAGCAATCTTTCTTTACAAAAAGTCTGCTAATTGTTAAAACCTATTATTATCACCATTAATTATTTTCCATTCATTTTAATTTGGATGTATATATACTTTCCTTACATAGTTGTATGATATATGTGCATCTTATTTTGTGGTCTAGTTTTTCATTCACTGTTACTTCATATAGATATTTTCTTTTACTACTTCCATACCTGTCAGTTTGAATAGTTATATAACATATCCTTGTTTTAATGTATCATAATTGAGTTTTTCCTTATTATTGATACTAGGGTTTTCAGTTTTTCTTCATTCATTCATTCAACAAATATTTATTGAGCACATTTGTTGCCAGACACTGTACTTGGGAATGTGTGGTGAGTGAGACTTATATGATTGAGTGGTCTAACAAGGAAGATTGACAAAAGCAGATAAAATAACTACAAAAGGTGATAGGAGCTCTTAGGCAAATGACAGGGTGCTGAAATAGAACATTATAAGGGGGTTTCATTTTATTCTTTTTTAGGTTTCAGTGTTTCTTTCAAGTTTTATTTTAAGTGATGTTAATTACAACATTTGACAGGGAGGATCTGATTCCACACAAAATGGAAGGCTTAAAATGTACCCATTAAACTTTGGGTGACTTCTTGGTACATGGGGCGACGCTCATCCAACTGAGCCACGTCGGCTGGGCCCATATCAGCTTTTTAATGCCTACAACTAGACTAATATTTTTGTGAAAGAAAAATAAACTTTTATCTAAGCCACTGTTATTGTTTTTGTTAGTAGTAACCAAATACAGTTAATCACTGATTCACTCATCCTTTATTGCAAATACTTTTCCTGGCATGTGGCTTTTAATACTTTCATAATTTTCACATTTAGGTCTAATCTACCTGGAGTCATTTTTTGTATATGGTATATAGCGGGAACATAATTTTAATTTTCCTATATGAAAAATGAATTGTTTGAGCAACATTTACTGACTAGTTCAGGATTTCTAAGCAGGAGCATTTTTGGCATTTTGGGTATGGCTATTGTACAAAAATGTCCCATGTGTAGCAAGACATTTAGTATTCACAATCCCATCCTATTAAACACCTATAGTACCCCCTAGTCATTGTGATCACTAAAAATGCACACGAACATTTCCAGCTTCTGCAATAGAAGGTGGTATCATTTCCAATAGAACTATTACATTCTTTCCCCACTGATCTGCTGTGCTCCCTCTGTTATAGATTAAGTTTTAAAATATTAAAGGATCTGTTTCCTGGGCTTTGTAAACTGTTCTATCCTAAAAATCATGCTAATATAACTGGTTTCAATTAAATTATAGCTTTTTAATCATAATATCTGGTAAGGAAGTCTAATTGCATTGTTCATAATTGTCTTGGCCAGTCCTTCTCATATATGTTAGAATCTGATTGTTAAATTGCATAGGTCAATTTGAGGAGGACTGCTAACTTTATGATATTTTTATTCATGGATTTGATATATAAACATTTCCATTTATATCCATTTAAAAAATATCTTTTAATAAATTTTAATAATTTTATCAATAAAGGTAATGTACATTTGTTGAAGATTTATTTCAGCAGGTACCAGGCATGGTATAATATTAAAAATTATATTTTTAATCTATTTGTTGCTGCTATATAGGTGTATATAGAGTACTTGTTTTTTAAGGGAACTGAATTCTAGGATAATGTTGGCTTCTGCATGATTTACTAAGTTAGAAGCCATGAAGGTCGGTTTCTGGTGAGGCCCCTTTTCCTGAATTGCTGTGTCCTCACATGACCTTTCTCCTGGTCATGCACACAGGTAGATCTGGTGTCTCTTCCTCTTATAAGAACACTAGTCCTATCACATAAGGGTCCCACCCTTATGACCTCCTTAATTTCCCCCATAAAAGCTCTGTCTCCAAATATAGTCACATTGCAGGTTAGGGCTTCAACATACGAATTTGGGGAAGGTACAATTCAATACAAACACAGTTCACCAGGAAGACATAACAATTCTAAATAAGTACACATCTAATTGCTTTTCAAAAGGTATGAAGAAAAAGTGATAAAACTAAAGAGAGGAATAGGTGAATCAGCAATTAAAAATAGAACAATTAAAAATCAGTAAAAATATAAAGACCTGATGCTAAACTAACAAATGTAGAGTGCATATTCTTCCCAAGTGCACATGCAGTGTTCACAAGGGACAGACTCTATGGTGGGCCATAAAATGTCTCAATATTTTTCAAAAAATTAAATCTTACAGAGTATGTTCTCTGACTACAAAAGAATTAAATTAGAAATCAATAACAATAAGACATAGAATAATTCCCCAGATATTTGATAATTAAACAACTTTCTAAATGTTAAATTACAAGAAAAATTAGAGGGAATTTTGAATTATATAACAACAAGAACACAAAATATCAAAATTTGTGGATGCACTTTAAAGAGTTCTTATAAGGAAGATTATAGCTTTAAGTGCCGATTTTAGAAAAGAAGAAAGTTTTGAAATGAATAAGCTGAGTTTCTACTTTAAGGTGCTAAGAAAGAAGAGTAAAATAAACCCAAAGTAGAATGCAAGGAATAATTAAGAGCAAAAATTAATGAACTAGAAAATAAATATAGAAAAAAGAAAACAACAAATGCAAGAGTTGATTCTTTGAAAAGATTAATAATTAATAAGCCCTCTGGTGATGCTTATCGAGAAAAGGCAAGAAAACCTAAATTACCACTATCTGGAATGGAAGAGAAGATATCACTATAAATCCTACAGACATTAAAAGAATATTAACAGAATAATACGAAAAATTTTATACCAGTAAATTCAGTAACTTAAGTGAAATGACAGATTCCTAAAAAATCTGAATTGTAAAACTTAAAGAAATTTAACTCTTCGTAGAGAAAGCTCTAGGCCCACCATGGCTGCACTACTGAATTCTATTATGTATCTGTGGAAGAAATAACAGTTACAAAATTTTTCCAATAAATAGCATTTTCAATTCACTTTATGAGGCCAGCATAATATTGATGTCAAAACCTGACAAAGACAATACAATAAAAGAAAATTAGGAGGTGGAACTTTTAGAATGGTGGAGTGAGTAGCTTGACAAATCCTCTTAGTAGCTTGACAAATCCTCTTCCCAAAAAGCAACAATAAAACTGGATAAAATGGTCAAAAGCACCATTTCACCTTTTGAAAGCTGGCAAAAGGTACACAACAAATTGAGTAGTAGTTAGTTATTCATGAAAATCAACAGAACTTTGAGGTAGGAACAGTGAGAACCTGTTCAACTACGAAGGAACAAGCTGTGAAAACTAGCAACTTCAACACGACGGAAGGCTCGGTAGATTGGGAGTGGAACTTGGACAAACCCTATACCCAACAGCATTGTCAATAACAGTAGCAAACTCAGTGGCACATGAACAAGGAAAAACAGTAGCAAAAAGTGAATTGGCAGACTATCAAGAAATTTATTAAGGAGGCCCTGATAAGCTCTCCACCTGTCCATGCATGAGAGATCAGAGAGGGCCCAAGCTGTCTGTACGTGCCTGGCTGATCGTGAGTCAGCATGCAAATGCAGAGGAGACATGAGAAGGCCCAAAAACGAAAGCCAAAGCAAAGGGGGTCCAAGATGGTGGTAGAATAGGTGGAAGCTACACTTACCTCCACCTAGGACCAAACTGGAATTACAGCTAAACTCCAGAACAATCATCCTGAATAAACAAATGAACACTAGCTGAAGAGAAGTCCTATAACCAAGGATTTACAGAAGAAGCCACATCGAGACTGATAGGAAGGGCAGAGATGAGAAAAGAGCTGGCCCTGCTCTCATGGGCGGTGGCTGAGGTTTGAAGGGATATCTCAGCTGCGGTGGGGGCAGGGGGGTTATGCCAGAGAAGTGTAGGGTCTTAGCCCTGAGCCACACTCCCAAGCCAGAGCACCTGAGCCAGGAAGAGATGACCACATAACATCTGGCTGTGAAAATCAGAGGGGTTTCTGTCCATCAGGAAGAGATGGGAGTCCACTGAAAACACAAGTGCCCTCTTAAAGGGCCAATGCACAAAATTTCATTTGCAGCCATTCACCCTGGGCTCCAGCAGAGGGAGGGCAGGGTGGACTAGAGTCACATGAAGAGAGTCTAGGGTTTGTGGCTCTGAGAAAAGAGCTGAAGGGACAGCCACTAGAATCCCTGTGCAGAGTCATTCTCCCATACCGCAGACACCATCCTTCTTGGGTGGAGTACTCACCTCCATGTAAAGAAATAGCTCCACCCTCTGAACTCCCTCTCCCCTGACTCTACATGGAACAGAACAGTAGTAAACTGAATGATAGAACTAAGAAAATCACCTACAACTAAAGAGCTAACGACACTGAGAATCTGAAGAGTAGTAAGGAGACATGGAACGTGGATTAAGATGTTACAATATATGTCTAACAGAAGTTTTAGGAAGAGAGAATGAGGCAATATTCAAAGAAATAATCACTGATTAAGAATTGAAGAAAGACAACAGTCTTCATGTTGAAATGTATCTCAAGTGAGGGACAAAATTTTAAAAAACCACTCTCAGATATATTCCAGAGAAACTGCTGAAAATCAAAGATAAAAAGAAAAAATGTTAAAAGCTGTTAGAAAAGACAGACTACATATAATGGAGTAAAAATCAGACAATAGATTGCTCACAATTAATAAATGCCAGATGATATTATATCTTCAAACTGCTAAGGAAAAAATAAGAGATGTAATATATCAAATTGATTACAATACAGTATTTTTATTATGAAGAAAATGTTACTTTATAAAAGTAGATATTGCCCTAGCCGGTTTTGCTCAGTGGTTAGAGTGTTGGCCTAAAGACTGAAGGGCCCAGGATTTGATTCCAGGCAAGGGCACATACCTCCGTTACAGGCTCCATCCCTGGACCAGGTTGGGTCGGGTAAGTTAGGGAAGCAACCAGTCCAGTTGATGTGTCTCCCTCACATGGATGTTTCCCCCCCCTCGCCCCCTCCCTTCCCCTTCCACTCTCTGAAAAGCAATTGAAAAAAATATCCTCGGGTGAGGATTGAAAAAATAAAAAATAAATAGATATTTAGGTGAAGTATGTTTTTAAATAGAAATAGGGAAGACAGCTGAATATTCTAAGATCTGAAAACACTAACTTTTTGGAAATTCAGCAGTGTTTCAAATGGACCAAATATTGAAAACAAAACAAAATCTGATTGCTTTCAACCTTTATGATTTTTTCTTTTTAATCCTCACCGGAGGATATTTTTTTCCATTGCTTTTCAAAGAGAGAGTGGGAGAGCGAGAGAGAGAGGCAGGGAGGGAGGGAGGAAGAGAGAGAGAGAAACACTGATGTGAGAGAGGCACATTGATTGGTTGCCTCCCACACACATCCAACCAGGGGCAGGGATCAAATGCAACCCAAGTACATGCCCTTGATGACCCTTCGGTGGTCAGGCCAGTGCTTTAACCACTGAACTACACTGGCCAGGGCTCAACTTTTATGATTTTTAACAGAAACTGAAGTTCACCTAAATATTTTGGGGTGATATTTTCTTCTAGGAACTTGATCAAAATGCCACTGAAAAAGTCCAGGCAATGTTCACAGCCATTGATGAGCTCTTGTATGAGCAGAAGTTGAGCGTACATACTAAGAGTCTACAAGAAGAGTGCCAACAGTGGACATGTAGTTTTCCTCACCTCAGGTATTGAAGTCCTAAAATTAATGTATTCATGGCCAATACTAAAATTTGAAAAGCAGATTTCAAAGAAAGCTTGTATAATGAATCTTCATGGGCGTGGTTTTGATGACTATAAATAAGGCCGTGCAGTGTAAAGCTTCAGTTGAGAGAACACTCAAGTTGATGGCAATTTCTCAGAGTTTTCATAACTATAAATATGTCGTCCTAAACCAGTAAAACAATTTCTATACCTGTAGCTGAGATCTGTGTATTATGGCTGTCCAAAAGCCCTTCTTTTGAACAAGATGGTCAGAAAATATATTTGTTTACACTCTTACCTACAGGTAAATTCTTATATATAGTTGAAAGCACATATAAGCTGTTAGGAATCTGCCCTTAGACACTGTATTAGTGCACTTAATAAACATAGTTAAATTTATAAAGGTTAATGTTCTTAATATAATTCATGATTTTCAATAATTTGGTCTGGCTATCATACATTTTGATAGGTTTTGTGAAGATTATTATAGAAGTTGGAGGGAAAAATTACAAATGTTTGCTCAGTTTCCCTGGTTTTTTTGGGGGGGTTGCTATAATAGCTTTATCTCTTCCATGTCTATTCTATAGGAGAGAGATATATCTGTAATAAGGGTCTGTATTCACATTTTTTCTTAAGAATCACTCTTAATCAGAATCAAACTAAGTGTATACTGACTGGATCTCTATGTAGAGCCCATCTGTTTGTTCCAAAAAATATCTACATTTTTTTATTCATGCCAGGTAAAGGTGCTTAATTGTCTTTTTATGTTCATTTTGAAGGATTTTGGGTAAGCAGATAATCACTCCAAGTGAAGGTTATAGACTGTACCCGAGATCCCCTTCTGCTATTTCAGCTTCACATGAGGCAACACTGTCTCAAGAAAGAGATTCTACTATGTAAGTATTCTAATATGTAAGTATTTATGTATCCGAATGCCTAAGTATTATATTCTACCAGTGAAAGAATTAAAATACTTCCTACTTTTTGGTATTTAATAAAGCACATAAAGCACAGAAAATTCTGTAAGATCGACCATAGTCTTTGTGCAAATTAGAATTTTGTTATATATATTTTTTGTTCAAAAAGTAAGACATTTCCTAGGGTTTAAGGATATTTTTGTTATGTAGGTCTATATATTATCTATACCTATAAACATCTGTGTATATATATATGGAAAAAGTAGTATATATACTAATTACCCAATTTAAGCTAAAAAACTAAGCACTTTAACTTCTATAAAGAGATTAAGTTGTGATTAATATTACATGTTTAAGCAAAATCACTTTTCAAAAAAATTTTAAGGTCTATTTCTTAGACCCCTAAATTTCTTTAGTCAATCTACACATTTATTCCAAGTTGGAAGTTCCTGTATCTATAGATAGATGTATATAGGGTTTTGGTAGAAAAAAATTACTAACACCATTATTTTATAAAAGAAAAGATATATCAACACAAAAAAAGCATTAAGTACATAATCTCAAAGTAAAGACAGTCCTTTTCAGGAAAGGACATGTAGTCTTATTGCTCATTTGTCCTTATTTTGGTGTAGATCTGTAAAAATTTCATCATGGATTGGCATAAATCTGTTGACTGGAATTTGGGAATCACTGTTTTAGAATTTCAGAGCTGAGACTTACATAAACAGTAACACCAGCTGGTTTAGCTGTGTTCGTTCTGCAAACTTGCTCTCTGTCCCCATGCCTCCTGCCGGACCTGACCCAGGTTTTCATCAGCTCAGCAGCCTCCTCACCTCATTACGGTCTTCATCACTACCACGGTGATCCCTAAAGCAGGGATCGTGTCACTCCCCTTCTCAAAAACTTTACTTTTCATTGCTGTCAGTCAGCCCAAGTTAAGACACAAAGTACTTCACTGTGGCGCCATCAGACCTTTCCAACCACTTTCCATGAACCCTACATTTTATTTAGTAGCTTATGTAACAGAGAAGTTTATTGCTATTTTAAAAGAAGCCTGGAGGAAGGGTATCTAAAAATAGTATAGTGGTGGCGTGGTGTTTTCAGGGTCCTAGACTGCTTCTGTCTTTCTGTTACACCGCGCTAGCTGGGAGTGTTTTTCCTGAAGTTCTCTTTATGGCCCAAGATGGCTGATGACTTCCAAACACGGCATTCACTGTCCAGGCAGCAGAGGGGCACAAGGGCACCCCTTACAGCCAAGCCGTTTCTCCTGGGACAGCCTTCCCAGAGTCGCACATACCAATTCTGTTCGTGTCTTAGTGGCTGCATCTGGCTGCGTGGTAGTGGGAAATGTAGCCTTTGAGGTGGGTGTTGCTGTCCTGAATTAAACTGACAGGATTTACTAGAAAAGAAGGAAATAATGGATATTGGGGGCATCTAGCATTCTCTGCCACGTATGCATATAATTTTATGAAATTACTGTACATATTTTGTAATCTTTTTATATTTAACCATTTTATTGTGGGCAGTTCCCATTTTCTCCCACAACATTAACTTATGACCTTATATTGCATTAATATACCATTATTTAAACAACTAATCCCCAAACCTGTATTTTGAAACTGTTGGGCTAGCTTTAATTTTTGACAATTATAAACAATTCTGTGATGATCATTATTATAGTTCAATCTTGTAGGGCATATCCTTGAAGGAAATCTCTACAAATGGAATCACTGAATTAACGGGTATATTTAAAGGCTTCTAATGAGTATTTCCAAAACGTCTTCCAGGAAGATTTTACCACTAGTCTTGCTGAAAAGTATCATAGATTTATTCTTTTTCCCCCACTTAAAAAATACCTAAGGTACCAAAAAGTATAAAGAATAATACAAAGCATACATTGGTTATATTTGATATTTAGTTAAGCTAAGAGCAATTTTTAAAAATTGTATTGCTCATATGATCAGCTACCTCCTATCCTAGAACCGACCAAGCAGTAGAGACCACCAGCTCCCTTAGTCACTGTGATTAATGCTTACTCCCCTATATAACCTATCCTCTGAAAGCCGTTAGAGAGCCAGGTCTTTAAGTATTTGCTCACCTTCGCTGAGAAAAAAAAAAAAAATTGTATTGTTCAGATATATCTGACTTCCTCCACTGTAAACTTGTTGAAATGAATGTCATCATCTATTCAATGAATACTGGGTTTGAAGAGAAATTTAAATATAAATAAGAGAAGACCCCTGCCCTTAAGGAGCATGCATTTTGAACAATGATGGAATTATTGAAATAAGCACGTATCCTCCTGAGCTGCCTTTAAAAATGTAATTATGAATGTAAATATTCTTAGATTTTTTTTAAAAAAGGTATTTTATAGCCACAGCTGTTGCACCTGAAAGGATACCAAGCAGTGTTGAGCGCTGCGCACTCTTCCTGTTCTGAGAATTAACAGTACTCAGGCTTACAGTAGCCCAGGAAGGTGTCCCCAGGGCAAGAGTTCGAGCTGGAACTCGTGTGACCCAGTTGCCCTGAGAACTGTTTATGCTGTGCATAACTAACTTCTGCTTTTTCCTCTCCCAGATTCGGGGTCAGGGGGAAGAAGTTACACTTTTCCACCCCTTATGCCGGCGGGTTCGCCGGGGAGGCGGCCGGGGAGGGCTGTGTGATCGCCTGCGAAGGACGGGTGGAGGAGTACCTGGCCTTCGACCGCACGGACGGGTGCGTATGCGGTCTCTTATGCTGTCTCTTAAGCCCTCACTCCGCGCCTATTTCACACTCCCTATTGTTCCTAAAGTAATTTTATTTTACCCTTTGTAAATTATCACCAGTAACTCATGGAATCACTGAAACTTTTAAAAAGAGCAGTTGGAGAGGTGTGAACTTCATTTACATAAGTCTCGTTTGAAAAGAGGTATATACAGTTTATTTAAAAACCTTATACTCAGCAGACTTTATAATTAATAATGCTTATTGATAGCTTTTCTTATTGTGGTATATTAATAATGCTTATTTATATCTGTTCTTACTGTCAGCTGACAATAGTCCTGTGACATAGATATTATTTACCCTCTTTACACGATCGGTGTGAATCAGAGTAGTTAAATGGTTTGAGGTAAAGCTAAACTAAAACCTACCCCATTGTAGCCCTGTGTTCTCTCCACTGTTCCACACTCCCTTTCTGAAACAGCCTCTTAAACTGTTCCTTTAGGCCTTTGAGAGTCACAGCAGCATATCTGGAAGTTAGAGATTCATTTTAGGCTATGAGGGTTTGCTTAGGTCTAGTTCATATTGTGTCATATTGTGTCAGATGATTCTGGACTTTTCTTCCCATTGTATTTATACGGAGCCATGCTTACTCATGTGCTCAATGCACACATCCTAGGGGCAGCCAAACATAACTCATTTCTGTACAAAACACCACTGAGCTGGCTCCTTGTTGCAAAAGAGTCATAATTAGGTTCTTTTGGTTTTCCAGAGACTGATTGCCCCTTTTCCTTTATTTCCCCTGGCATGGGTCAGATTATCTTCTCCCTTACAGTATATTGTATAATGTAAGCGTCTCTGGATGGATAATGTTTACTTTTACTTTTATTTTTTTATTGATTTCAGAGAGAGAGGAAAGGAGAAAGAGGGAGAGAGATAGAAACATCAATGATAAGAGAGTCATTGATGGGCTGCCTCCTGCACGCCCCCTGCTGGGGATGGAGCCCTCAACCCAGGCATGTGCCCTGACTGGGAATCGAACCAGGATCTTCGGGATCGTAGGTCGATGCTCAACCTCTGAGCCATGCCCAGCCTGTTTACTTTTCGAATGCACATAGGCGGACAGAGATGTAGACTTATTTTTCATTATATACATAGATTTATACAGTTTAAATTATTTCATCGTATGAATATGCTCTCTTCTAAAAAGAAATATAAATTTAAATACAACTGATACTAATCAGCCTTCCTTCTGCACTTAATGCCAGGCCAGCTCTTCCGCAAAGAGTCTTTGGCTGCCCTGTGTAAACAATCTCTTAGCATCCTTCTTTCTGCCAACAGTTTCCTATTTAGTTCTTAAGACCTCTGCTGCCCTGGGGGTAACTGTTACTGTAGATAGAAGCTGAGAGATATTTCTCCCTACCCCAAGCCAGTTCCAGAATTTGCTTTGTCTTAGTTTATAATACATCTATCATAGTAAGCACATCTATCAGCTAGTCCCCCCACCCACCCGTGTCCCCCAAATTGTGGGGCTATTGGCACTCCCTGCCAGAGAAGAGATAGACTTGATTCCCTGGGAGTTCCTGGGTTACAGATACAGTCTCCAGAAGAGGCTCAGAATAGCTTCTTTTGCCCTTGGGCTACCTCTTTTTCCTCTCCAGGCAATTACTAAGTGTTTATTTGGATTAGTAAAAGTATTTTCATAATCTTTGTGGCCTGTTTCTCTAATGAATCATTGCCTTAAATAGTTATGCAGCATAACCACAGTTACATGCACATCATTAAATGTTTCACATTAATATTAATCTAAATGTTATCTAGTTACAACAAAAAAGATTATTTCTATGTGCTTATTTCAGTGACAATGCTCATCTGTTCAAAGCTAAAAAATTACAATGATTCTTAGTTTTCTTGTTCTATTTTTTGGCAAAGTAGTGGGGTGGCATGGGGGTAATAAGGGAAATGCAGTCTCCTCTGTTGAGAATTCCCTTAGTTCACAAGGCAGCTTAATGCATGTGCTACATGTGCCGGGCAAAGGGGAGGGGGATGGGGCACAAATCACACTTCTAAGGAGCACAGGACAGTGGTGAGCATTCAATGAAGAATAACTGTGAAGTCTTCCCATCTTGCTTCTGTTACAGGGAAGAGGGGTTTCATGGAAAGAAATCAGAAGCAGCTACAGAGAAACAGAAATTAGGGTACCCTCCCATTGCTCCATTTTACTGCATGAAAGAGGATGTCCTTGCTTATGTGTTCGATGACGTGTGGAGCAAGGTCCTGAGCTGTATGGAGCAGTTGACACGTAGTCACTGGGAGGGATTTGCTTCTGGTAAGGTTCTTTGTGAAAACAATATAAAAATTATGATTTCCAGGCCCTAACCAGTCTGTTAGAGTATATGCCTCATTAGTGTAAGACTCACATTTGTATTTCCCACAGAAACTAAGAGATATTTAGAAATATTTAAGAAGGAGTAGAGGAGTAACAAGGCCTAGTCTAGGATGCCTAGATTGTGCTTTCTCCTTTTTTTTTAAATATGTCTTTATTGATTTCAGAGAGAAGAAGGGAGGGAGAGGGAGAGATGGAAACATCAATGAGAGTCATTGATCGGCTGCCTCCTGCACGCCCCCCGACTGGGGACTGAGCCCGCAACCCGGCCATGTTCCCTGACCATAATCGAACCATGACCTCGTGGATAATAGGTTGATGCTCAACCGCTGAGCCACGCCAGCCAGGCTGTGCTTCTCTTTGAATATAATTGTAAGAAAAAAACATGTGCAAGTGGAAAATACATCTTTAAACTGCTTTATTGAATAGTAATTTATATACAACAAATCATACCTATTTAAAGTGTATAATTTGATAAGTTGACCTATGTATATACCCATGAAACAGCCAATAGAGTTAACATTTCCATCACCCCCAAAATGACCTTGCCCGACCCACCATCCCTAAGTGACAGTTAATCTATTTCTGTCACTATAGTTTTTGTTTTGCAGAATTTCATATGGCATTTTATCAGTTTCTTTCACTCAACATGATTATTTTGAGATTCATCCATGTCCTTGTGTGTGTCAATCATTTATTCCTTTTATTGTTGAGTAGTATTCCATTGTTCCGTAGTTTTTTTTTTAATCAATTTATCAGTTAATGATCATTTGGATTGTTTTCAGCTTTGGACTGTAACATGTTAAGATGTTATGAACACCGGTTTACAAGAATTTTTTGGAAATATATTTCCTTTTCTCTTGGGTAAATTTCTACGAGTGGAATAGGTGGATTATATGGTTAAATGTATATTTAACTCTTAAAGAACTGTTTGTATTGGTTTTCTATGTTGCACAAAAAATTAACACCAACTTAGGAGCTTCAAACAACACATATTTATTATCTCACAGGTTTGTGGGTCAGAAGTGCAGTTACGGCTTAGCTAGTCCTCTACTTGGGATCTCAAAGAGCTGCAATCAAGGTGTTGGCCAGGGCTGGGTTCTCATGTAGAGGCTCAACGAAAAAAGGATCCTCGTCCCCTTTTGTATGTTCTTGGAAGGATCCAGTTTCTTGTAGCTGCAGTAGTCATGGCAGCTTTCTTCTTCAAAACTAGCAAGAAAGACTGAGAACTTGTCTGCTAGCAAGACAGAAGCTTATATATCTTAGTCATGGGAGTCACATTCCATCACTTTTACCATCACCTACTGGTCTGAAAAAAGTCATAGGTCCTGCCCACATTCAAAGGGAGAGGATTACACGAAGATGTGAACACCAAGAGGTGAGCATCATAGGGGAGCCACCTTCGAGTCTGTCCACGATGATCCTCCCACTGGCACCCAATGATTCATGTGCAAAATACTTTCAACTCCCATCCCACCCATAGACGTATAAAACTAAAGGTTATATACACTGATATATAAACATCTAACTATAAAATCTGGCCATTCCACTCCTAGAGACAAGTTATTTGACTCCACACCCAACATACGATAGTGGGCCAGAGAAAGGATAACAGTTATAGATGTGCCAGTTTAAAAGGTGGAGGTGGGAGGAGAGAGTGAAACAGGGCCGTCAATTCTGAAATCCAATTGGGAAAATATTGGGAGTTCCTCCATTAAGTTTCAAGGCTTGGAGATAATCCTCAGCTCTGCTTGACTGCCTGGGCTCTTTGTTTAACCCTCTGAGTCATCTTTCATTTTTCATGAAAGGTAGTATGTTTGCATTATGTAGTTTTATCAGGCTGCTTCCCGCCAGTAGAATCTTGGGGTTTTGACAGCCTTCTTTCATTCAGAATCTTTTGCCATTTAGAGAGACTGAGAATTTCCAAAATCATCAGGTCCTGGTTTCCTTATGTTTAATAACTTTTCCCTCAATTTCTCTCTCTCATGTGTTTTATTATAAGCAGCAAGAAAAAAATCAGGCCTCACCTTCAACACTTTGATTGGAAATCTCCTTAGCTGTATAACCAAGGTCATCACTTAAAAGTTCTGCTTTTCAGCCTGGCCGGTGTGGCTCAGTGGTTGGGTGCTGACCTATGATCCAGGAGGTCACGGTTCTATTATGGTCAGGGCACATGCCCCGGTTGTGAGCTCGATCCCCAGTAGGAGACGTGCAGGAGGCAGCTGATCAATGACTCCCTCTCATCTTTGATGTTTCCCTTTCTCCCTTCCTCTCTCTGAAATCAATAAAAATATATATATTTTAAAAAGTTCTGCTTTTCACATGACCACAGGAGACCACTTCACTAACTTTCCTGCCACCAAATAACAAGCACCTCCCTTTTTCCACTTTCTAATAAAATGCTCCCCATTTCCTTCCAAGCCCTCCCCTCCAAATCCAGATTTCCATTAAGTCTGATCAAGGCAATTGATGCCTTCTCCATCATGCTGCTCAAAATTCTTCCATCCTCTATCAATGAACAACTGAAAGTGAAATTAAGAAAACCATTTATTTATAACAGCATCAGAAAGAATAAAATACTTCAGAATAAACTTAAAGAAGGAAGCACAAGACTTGTACACTGAAAACTACAAAACATTATTAAAAGAAATTAGAGAAGACCTAAAGAAATGGAAGGACATCTGTGTTTATGGATTAAAAGACTTAATATTGTTAAGATGGCAATACCCCCAAAATAGATCTATAGGTTGAGTACAATCCTTATCAAAATTCCAACTGCCTTTTTTGCAGAAATGGACAAGTGGATCCTGAGATTCATATGGAAATGCGAGTTATCCTGAATATACAAAACGATATTGAAAAAGAACAAAGTTGGAGGACTCATACTTCCTGACTTTAAAACTTAATACAAAGCTACAGTAATTGAAACTGTGATACTGGCATAGGAAAGACATATAGATCAATGGAATACAATCAAAAGTTCAGAAATAAACCCACACATTTATGACCAATTGATTTTCAACAAGGGTGCCAAGGTCATTCAGTGGGGTAAGGATAGTTTCTTCAACAAATGGTATAGGAACAACTGGATAGCCACATGGAAAAGAGATGGAGCTGGATCCTTACTTGACACCATATACAAAATACCAACTAAAAATGGAAAAGACACATTTAAGAACTAAAACCATATAACTCTTAGAAAACAGTAAATCTTCATGAGCTTGTGTCTTAAAATAATTTCCTTCATGCTACTTCTGCTTGGAGTTCGTTGAGCTATTTGCATCTGCAAGTTTATTGTTTGGTTTGGTGGTAGATTATTAGATATGACACCAAGCCCACAAATGACAAAAGAAAAAAATAGATAAATTGGATTTAATCAGAATAATAAGCTTTTTCTGTCAAACACATTATCAAAAAAGTGAGAAAAACACCTATAGAATGGGAGCAAATATGTGCAAATCATACAACTCATAAAAATCTAGTGGCCTCAATATATAAAGAACTACAGTTGACCCTGGCGATGTGGCTCAGCTGGAGCATCATTCTGTACACCGAAAGGTGGTGGGTTGGTTCCCGGTCAGGGCATGTACCACGCCGCGCGTTAGATCCCTGGTAGGGGCGCGTGTGGTAGGCAACCAGTCGATGTTTCACATCAATGTCTCTCTCTTCCTCCCTCCCTCCTCCTCCTTTCCTTCTCTTCCTCTCTCCGAAATCAATTAAAAAAGAAAAAGGAACTGCAACTCAACAACTAAAGGGCAAACAACTCAATTTTAAAAAATAACTTGAATAGACCTTTCTCCAAAGAAGATACACAAATGACCAATAAGTACATGGAAAGATGCTCAACATCATTAGTCATTAAGGAAATGTAATTGGCTTGAGCGTGTGTGTTTTGGAACCACGCAGGTAGTATGAAATTGGGCTACAAAGATGAGTGAAGCCTAGCTTGAGACTGAATTCTCAGGGAAGATTTTTTTTCACAGTACTGCTGCTGTGGGTCTGGAAGTAGATAACATTCTATTTCTTTGCTCAGATGATGAGAGTAATGTTGCATTCACCAAATCGGCTTCAGAAAGCCCCTGTGTGCTGAGTGAACTACAACCTTTGGTCTTACCTCGAGTGCCACAGTCGAAGGTGCTGTCCATCACTTCAAATCCGGTAAGTCCCACAGAGAAATATACTGGAGAACCTAGAACTGTTCTTGCCAGAAGTTTGCTCAGTTATTTTGCCTTCCCTGTATTATTTATGACTCAATTACTTTCAGTAAAGTTATGTTTATCACTATAATCCAGTGACTCTGTATTCACAAATTTGATTTCAGTGTAAAAAAATAATAGCAAATTAGGGTTAAGTTATTCTCAGTCAGCTCTTTTGAAAAGGCACATATAAGCCGTGCAGTCTAGAATCAGCTATGTGGTCAGCCTACCTGTCCTGGGAAGAATGAAGGATATGATGAGAAGTGGGACCAAACCTCAGATTTTTTAAGATTAACATTCTGTCCTTTCTTTTTAATTCCTTCGTGTGTTTTTTTTTCTTGTTGCTGCCTACCTGGCTTTTGTTGTTTTTTTAAATATTTGAATCTGTTGATTTTTTTTTTGTTTTTGGGGTTTAAAAGGCAAACCAGAGAGAAGTGGTCTCAATTACGTCTATGGACAAGCATAAATATGGCCATTTCCTGCAGGTTGATGAGCCTGCTAATGAGCCTGGCCTCATCCCTGTGTAATGATTATGTACAACCAGTTTCTACATGATGGTTTCCCAGTGTTACTTGTGGCAAAAGAGTTGGAGGTAGAGGGGTGTAGTGGGGAGCAAAAAAAAGAGAAAATGGACTCTAATCTTTGGGTGCCATGCTCATCAATCCTGCATTTTACCACCTTTGTTGGCATACTGAGCAGATATTGTGCAGCTGGATTTATAAATGTGTTATTTAAAAATAAAATCAGCAAGGCTCATACCTCATCACATTAAAGGATGAACCAGGTGAACTAATGTTCCTTGGATGGTAATAAAATACTTCTACAAGTTGAACTGATTTGGCTATGGTTTAGGAAACCTAAGCCCTGACCAGTTAACTTCAATGGCTCTGGTTAATGATAAAAGGAAGAAGAAGTGTTAATTCAAACATTCTTGAGAGAAAGCAAGAGGAAAATGCATGGCAAAGGAGATGACTAAACTGATGACCTGAGAGAGAAAAGAAACAGGACTCTGAGGTAGTGATGTCAGTGCAAGTAAGATTAAATCCTGCTAACATTACAACAATAGGATTAACTCCTTCCAGTAAATAGTCTTCAGAATTTCGGTTATCATCAAGAGGTGACTACTCCTGGGTAGTGAGGAGAAAGGATTAGTTTGTGTAGAGTGATGGTGAAAGAGATTATGTTAGTGTTTACCCTTATTTTTTTTCTTCTTCTTTTAAGCCATTTATTTGGATTCTGTAATTACAAGTGTTAGGGGCGAAAATGGCACCATGTGTAAGACTGGTGGAGTCAGACCGGACCTTGGTTCAGCCACCTTCGTTGAGTTCTGGCTAAGAAAGAATTCAGAGCCAAGATTCAAAATATGAGAGAAAGTTTATTTAGAAAGTCATGAAGGTAGAAGTGAGCTGTAGAAGAAATGGGCTCAGGAAACAAGTTACAGAGGCAAAAGAAGGGCCCTTAGAACTTAGGAAAAAGAGAGAGGCAAGGAAAACACACCTGGGGGAAGGGGGTGGGGAAAGGGATGGGCATGATCCCTGGAGAAAGTTGCACCCTTTTGTTGTTGTTCCATATTTGTGTTTTCTTTCCTAACGTAATAACAACAATAATAAAGATCCTCTCTCCCCTCTAACAGTGGCTGGTAAGTGCTTTCATCTAGGTTGTTCAGACTTTCCCCACCTGCTGTCATTTAGGAAAAGAAAGTACTATGACCTTGTCATCTTGACAGTGAATTTGGGGCCCCAAGCTGGACTGTTGGCCAAGATATTACACAAGTTAAGACATAGGAGAAAAATATATATGTGACCTAATTTGGAAATAACTTTTGGCAAAGTTGGAAAACTAAGCAGGTATCTTCACCAACTAATAATGAGTAACATCTTCTTTTAACATGTAGATGAGTCTCTGTCAAGCAGCAAGTGGTCATCAGCCAAATGTGAACGGTCTCTTGGTTCATGGGATGCCTCTACAGCCAAGAAATCTCTCCCTAATGGACAAGCTCCTGTAAGAAGTACACAGTTCTAATCGTCTATAGAGTTTAGGTAGATCACTGAGAAATGAAAAGAAAGTGAATCAACTTGTATGTATTGAGTAGCTATCAAGCAGTCAGACATCTTTGGAATAAAAACATTTAAGAGAAAAGGTCTTCATCCCCAAGGAGCTAGTAATATAACTGGAGAGAGAAGACACACAGGTAGAAAGAGACCTAGCCAGATAGGGCATTTTGTGACCGAGTGCCAAGGGTGTGGCACCACGAGTGATTGCCATGGCAGTCCCAAGGAAGGAAGGCGAGTTGGTGGGTAAGCAGATTTTGAACTCCTCCTTGAAAAATGGAAATTTGGATAAGCAGTGAAAAGCAGTAAGGTTATTCTAGGTATGAGAAAGTGTGTGGGAAAGATTGTGAGACGGTAAAATATAAAATATTTAGAAGGACCATTTTTGCTATAGGATAGGAGATAGGTCAGAACTTTAATGCTTCTAACCTAAGATTATTGACAATCTTCTAGAATTAAAGTAGACCGTGGTATGATTAGTGGGAAGGAAGAGACTCTGAAATTAATGAAGGTTGAGACCAAACTATGGGGGGTATTGAATGCTATGTTTTTGAGATCCACCCATGGTGCACGTTACCTTCTCCTTATTGCCAAGCAGTATTCTAGTCTAAGAACATACAATTTGTTCATCCATTCTTCTGTTAATGAACACTTGGGCTGTTTCCAAGTTGGGGTTGTTATGCATGAAAACATTATAACCATTCTTGCACAGGTCTTTTTGTGGACCTATGTTCTTATTTTTCTTGGGTCAGTATCTAGAAGTGAAACTGCCATACAGTTTTCCAAAGTAATTATACAACTTTAAACTCCTACCAGCAATGTATGAGTTTCAACTGGGGAGCACATATATTTAAGTCAGGGATTTGAAAGATTTCACAGCAGAACATACATTGGATTAGAATGGTAGGAACTGAAGGTAAGGAATCTAATGAAGGAATTCAAGCATGAGCTTTTAACGGTCTGCACTTTAGTTGTAGCAAAGGATGAGAAAGGAATGAAATGTATTAGGAGATATTGTAAAAGAAATCAAGTTCTATAAAAATAGAGGAATCACATTCAACTCTGAGATTTCAAACTCAAGGGAAGCTTGTTTGGGAAGATGAGTTGGTCTGGGATGTGCTGAGTTTACATCTTGGGGGAAATGTGGAAGAGGCCAGATTTGGCAGTTGATCTAAAGTCACTTGGATAGAGGTGATAATTGAATCCAGCTGTTTGAAAGCAGGGTGTGTAAAGAAAATGCCTAAGTGAATGGTTAGGTAAGTAAGACGACCAGAAAGATCTCTTGTAATGCTCAAGGCTGAGCCCTGTTCCTTGATGGTGCTTTCCCTTCAAAGTCCTCCAAACACTGAGGCTGATTTTGCACTAGAGGACACCAATGTGGCCTGAAAGGTTGAGGAATTTGCTGAAAGCCAAAGAGCACATGGCAGAGTTTTACTGTTTCACTTTCCCTTCATTTCACTGTGCAAATGCTGCTTCTTAGGTGCCTTACAATAGAACCAAACATCCTCTCATCTGCTTAAAACACAAAAACAAAATCCCTGAATCTGCAGGGCGGAGTTTAAGCTACTGAACCATTTGGACAAGGTATTTTATTTAACCGAGTACTAACATCAAAGTGTCTATTTCACAGTTGCTTATGCAAATGATCTATTGTGGTCCTAACTGCCCTTGGCAGCACAAGGCTCTGGACCTTTTGCCTGCTCCCTGATTTCCAAGGAACCCAAACCTCTACCGCAGCAAGCTCCAATAGCTTAGCAGTTTAATCTCTAGTGGGAGCCACACTTCTCCCAAGCAGCAATATTTGCTTTTCAACTGTCTTTCTGGTGACATTATTTCAGCACAAAAGAATGCCTCACATGCCATAGGAATCTCAGTCCCTGAGATAAACTTTTGGGAAGTACTTCATAGTAGGTACTCTTCAGAATAGCCTTTGCTGGTAACTGAAGGGAGTGCCTGTGATGGCAGGTGAATAAAGGACTTCATTTCCCAAATCTCCATTCTACTGAATTGTATGTATGACTAAAATCATGTCCTTTTTTTAAAGATTTTTTATTGATTTTAGAGAGAGAGGAAGGGAGAGGGAGAGAAACATTAATGTGAAAGCAAAACAATGCTTGGCTGCCTCCTGCACGCCCCCTACCAGGGATCAAGTCTGCAATCTGGGCATGTGCCCCGATGGGGAACCAAACTGGCAACCTCTTGGTGCATGGGACAGTGCCCAACCAACCGAGCCACACCGACCAAGGCATCATGTCCTCCCTTTAAGAACATATTCCCTTGCCTGAGCTAGATTATGTAACTTCTAGAAACTAGGTTACTTATTGAACAGTGTTTACTTTTGCATTTTAACCCCTTGAATGTATTTTATAGTCTATTTTTTATCCGTTGAGTTGTATTTATAGTCTGTATTTTATCCGTTTGCTCCCTGTACAAAGCAATCTTGATTTCACTGCGGGTTTCTGATTTGGCCACTAGAGATCTCGATGACAAGCTACTTATGAGGCCTGGGTCCAGTACCACCCTTTCAACCCGAAATTGGTCAAATCGAGCCCTAGAGCTTTGTGCATCATCTCTGTCATATACAGTGCAGTCCGCCAGGAGACGCAATCCCCCGCCTCGTACCCTTCACCCCATCAGCACAAGCCATTCACATGCTGGAACACCAAGAACTGTGGAAGAAATCCTCCGAGGATCCCGAGTGTAGGTTTAAAAGCAGAATTTCTGGGAACTGTGGTAAAACTAATGAAGAATTCTTCAAGTATAATATTGAAATATATGCAGAGAAACTAATTATGTGTTCTTATGGGTTGCACACTGGTTTAAGTTCATCCACTACAGAAAAAAAATGAGTTTAAATTTGAATTGTAAAATAAGTTAATTCTTCTTTCATGTTTTTCTGTGCCCTTGGGAACTGCTTATTCCAATGACAATGAAAACTTCATAGATCTCAGAGTAGTTGCTTATAGCTTATATTCCAGGAAAAGTACCCCTTAGCATTAATTAGGAAATAACACCAGACATATTCTCTTCCCACTTCCCACCCTTCATTCACTAGACGCTCTGAGCCTCATTGTACAAAAAATACCTATAAGCCAACTTTTAAAATAAAATTCTTTAGTTAATTCACAAAACATCTTAGGATGATTGATTGTGCTCAAAGGTACGAGATAGTAAGGCCGTAACTCTTGAATTCAGCTTCTAAATTAAGTGCATGTCACTGTACTTCCCCCCCAACATGCTACTTCTTGACTTTTATTTTTCAATTTCTCGTTATAATTTACTCCAATAGACTCACTAAAAGAAATGTCCAAAACTACCAAAAGTCTTTGTCAGGACCCACGGTCACACCTCACCTGCTCACTAGTATGTTGTGGAGGCTGTGTCTATATGAGCCAGCTCTAGATTCATTTAGGAATGAGTGGTCTTGTATAATCAATCTCTCCTCCCTCTGACAGTGCTTTGCTTCAGAATGGAAAAAGAAATTGCTTTGTTTTTTCTGGGACAAGAAAGCCTCATTCAGTTTCACTTACTGTCTTGGGTATGAGTAGTACAGCAAACTGCTCCAAATCCCATGGAAGAAAAGTTTAGGACCTTTACTGGGGATTACAGTTATTAGTGACAAGAACAATCAGATAGGCCCAGAACCCCATCAGATGGGAAATTATAAACCCATTATTGGTACAGAAGTGCCACACCAGACAGGCAAAGCTGTTTTATTCCAGCTTCTGCTGCATGTCCAGGATGTTTCAACAGAATTCATAAAATACTATAAAAAACCCCAAAATCCTTTCATTGAGATACCTTTACTTAAAAACTAAAACAGCTTAAAGCTTTCTGTGCATGACATTAACCCCAAGTTTCATTTATTTGACTCTGATCAGTTTGCTTATATTGTTCTAACTTTATGCTTTCATGTCTTGGTGTTCACTGGTGGGATCTGCAGACCACTGGTGGCCAACTCGCTCTCTTCTCCCTCACCAATGCCCCTGAGTCGAAATAATCTGCTGCCACCTATTGGCACAGCTGAAGTGGAACACCTGAGCACTGTGGGGCCACAAAGACAACCGGTATGTCCCTCTCCTCTTTACTGCCTTTCCATGTGCTTCCTGTGGGCAGTAATTCTGTAGGACCTGTATTCTGATCTTAATTTGTACTGTATTTTTCAAAAGTACATACGGAATTTTACCTAATGACAATGGAATTGGAGGTGCTTGGCCTGCAGTTACCATACTTGGTAGGGTTGATGTAGGACATGCACAACAAATTGTTTTAATTGTTTCTGTAATTTTGCCTTCTCCACAGAAAACCCATGGTGATTTGAATCGAGCTCGAAGTGCGGTGGTGAATGAACCTAAACATCAGCAGCCCCAGGAGAGGCTCCTTTTACCTGACTTTTTCTCCAGGCCCAACACAACCCAGTCATTTTTGGTAGTGATACATTTCCTCTATGGTCTTGATAGTTGGGGAAAGGAAAAACTAGTTTGGCTGACTTAAGACTTTACATAGTGTTTCCATCAACTTTAAGCATAAAAGTTGAGGTTCTAACAATAAAAAGTGTTAAGTACATTTTGTTGAAATTCCAACTGCTCTTTGCCACTCATTCTTTTAACTTGTGGAATAAGGTAAAATGCAAATGAAGCCTGAAGTATCACTGGGGGCCAAAATGACAAAACTGACGCTCCTACTTCAGGCACATCATGAGAAGGCAGGGTTCTTTGGAAAAGACAGTAAAGCTGGAAAAATAAAAATGAGGGGAAAACCAAACATGGGGTGACTCCTGTTTGACTTCATAACAGAAACCATAGGCATGAGTCCACAGGGCCTGAGCAGGGCTGCTGAGGACAGGACACTGTGGACATCAGTCATTCACAGGGTCAGCAGGTGTCAGAGCCAATTTAGCAGCATGTAACATACACAAATGCCTTCTGTATAAATTACAAATTCTAAACAAATTAAAGTTTAGAAACTTCTGAGAATAAGCAAAACAAATCGTTAAGCCCCAGTACATATCAGCATAACTTCATTCTCTAATGCTCTCATGGAATTATACCAATAGTGATAGCAGATAATAAAGTAGACCGGTGAATGGGCAAGTTAGGACTTTTTAAGTTGTTTCAGATGCTAACATTGCCTCAGCATTTCATATATTTACTAGCCCCTTTACTTTTAAGCAAGTAATAGAAAAAACCTGGTTGGGAGATTGGAGGAAATGTACTGACCTCGCCCAATTGTATGCCAGGAGCTCAGCCCCACCTCAGCTTTGTGGCAAGGCTTGTTGAGCCCGGAGCCATACTCAGTGCCCAGGAACCAGTGGCTACACAACCTATACCAGTTTTCAGGATGGTGCTGTCTGCAGCCCACTTATCCCAGTTCATAACCGTTGAACTGTTAGAGCCTAAAGCACTATACAATCTTTCCTCCACTAGAATGAGAATAAGTGAATGGTGGACACTGTATTAGTTTCCTAGGGCTGCCCTAAAAATTGTCACAAACTGGGTGGCTTAAACCAACAGAAATTCTGTTCCAGAGCGTGAAAGTCCAAAATGAAGGTGTCAGCAGAGTCACGTTCCCTCTGCAGACTCTAAGGAAGAATCTTTTCTTGCCCCTTCCTAGCTTGTGGTGGTTGCCAGCAATCCTTGGTGTTCCTCGGCTTGCAGGTGCTTCACCCCGATTTCTGCCTGTCTTCACATGGCCTTTTTCAAACTTCCCACTGAACTTGGGGCCCACCCTAATCCAGCATGACCTCACCTTAACTTAATTATATCTGCATAGATACTATTTCCAAATAAAGCCATATTCACAGGCCCCAGGTGCATAGATCTGAGTCCTGGGTCTGGCACTGCCAGACCAGCGCTCTGCTCCTTGGTGTTCTCAGCTAGAACGGGAGTCCGTATACTACGGTTTATGAGCTGTTTGGCTTACTACCTGTTTTTGTGTTGTTTTTAAGTTTTATTAGGGCAGAGCCACCATGCTCATTCATGTACTGTCTCTGGCTGCTTTCCCATTACAGCTGCAGAATTCAGTAGGTCCAGCACCAGCAGTGTGTACCACAAAATCTAGAACATTTACTATCTGGCCCTCTACAAATTAAGAAGTTTGCATTGACCCCTGATCAAAAAATGGGGCTTCACCAGAAAAAAATTCCTGAAACCCCGATTTTAGTGCTCTGACATGGAACTGAAGGAGGTATTTTATCCCAGAAGTGCCAGGGAGATGGCAAGGATAGCTCTTTTTTCGATATTTTGCACTTTGACATTTTAGATCTTCAAATCTTTACCTAGAGGTAATTTTGCAATGTTTGGGTTTCATATTAAGAGTCCTATTTCAAGTATAGAAGTAAAGTCATAGATGTTTCAATGCTGCTGAAAAGGCTGTTTTGTTGTCTTAAACAGTCAGCAGGCAATAGAAATTAGATAAAATCCCCTTGGCGGTCAGTGTATATTTAGAAACATTAAACCATATGGATTATCAATGCTGAGATTTTCTTAAAGGCATATTAATAAAGTTGTAGAAATTGCCATTTTTACAAATGGCTTTGTGGGCATCTAGCCTGGGATTCTTTCCTTGGAATATAACAGTGCATTCAGCCAATCTGTCCCTCAGATTAGCAGATAATTCCATTTACATTGTTGTCCAATTTCAAGGTTTTCCCTTATAAATCTACTAATGTATTATCCTTTGGGAGACAAAGCATTGTAAGAAGTGTCTCCTTTCTTTTTCAGCCAGACACGCAGTATCGTCATTCATGCGCTGTTGAGTACCCGCATCAGGCCCGACCTGGTAGGGGATCTGCAGGGACAGGTGGGGCCATGACTGTTATTCTGCTACTGTGTGGCTATGTTAAGACCCTGCCTTTGTCTTATATATTTTTTTCTATGCTTATTTTCCTTCCCTCTGGATTTTATTGTATTTTGTTTTCCTACATCTTTGTAAGTCACCTCAAATTCATTTTGGAAGATGGGATATAATAAAAAGATAGAGAAGACCTCTATTGTTCAGAGCCAAAAAGTTACGGATTTCTGTTTTCTCATATGTAAATTAACCTCTCACCACTCTGGCAAAGTAAACAGTACTTTTCTTTTTAATCTAAAAAAAATTCAGCCGAATAAATCATTTTCATAACATTCAAACACTGCAATGTTATTACATAAGCAAAGTCCATATTGCTATAGATTAAACTGTTTTGGTCAGTTAACCTGGCTAGGGCAAGGTAAGACGAAAGGAATTCTAAAATTTCAAGATATGCCAAGTCTGATTCTTTCCCATTTACTTTTTGGTTTCTAAGTTATATTCTATAGCTTCTATTTTCACATGCGTGAAGGAAAATTTAAGAATGTGTTAATTCTTCTTATAATGGTCTTCTTACCACCATCAGGTCATTCTCATTATGTTGTAGGTGAAACTTAGAAATGGGGGAGTTGATATGTTTGCTGTTAAGAAGATTAATCAGCTAGTACATTAAAAAATAATCTGCCTCAAATGATCTCTGTAGTCCAAGTGAATTCTCTTAGTTCAGTTCCTAGTGGCAGTAAGGTAGTCTTTGAATGCTTTCAATGGATTATTTTCTTGGATCAGTCTTCATAGAAAAGCAATCCTGCCTCTGAGCTAAGTTATTACATGTTGATGGTCAGGTGTAACTAGTGTAACATTTAGTTAAGTGAAACACATTTTAGTCTTTTTCAATTAGTGGGCTCTTCTCTAAAACTGTTATTGCTTTCATATCTTAGTACAGATTTTTGTTTTTCCATAAAATATGCAGTTTCTATAGCTTTGATAAATATATGCTTTCCTACTTGTTCCCAATCTCCAAATTTAAAGCTCAACTGATTATTGAAGCAAAAAAGCCCTTGGATATGAATAAGTTTATCAAATCTGTAATGTCTACTAATGTTACTCTGATGTCTTCTTTGTCTGACAGGTACTCAATCACATGGGTCTACAAAATCTCAAAACAGAGGTGGACCAGTCTCCAGAACCAGGCAGGGACCATAGAGCAAATGAAAAGAACCTGCTTCTGGCTACAGGGAACACGTGGGAAGACTTCATAAATCAGTGTTCACTCATTGTGTGATGCAGAGTTTGTTTACAAGAGACAACTTGAAACTATCTTCATGAAGAGTTATTCTCGTAAAACTGACTGAGAAAACAACAATATCTGCCAAAGATTACATGGGTACTGTTTCTATCTCCAGTTACTGTCTTCTTTCAGCATTAAGTTAAACTATTGCACTAGACAGTCAAGTTTGTACCCAAAGATGTAACAAAAGAATAACCATTCCCAAATCACTGCTCATGTTGTCTGTTAACAACGAACAGTTCAATTATTATAGGATTCTGAGACTATACATACACAAAAAGCAGCAAATGACTGATAACATTAAGTTGTCACTGGCACTGGAATACTTCTGCTTATATTAATTTCTGGAGAGTTGTACTCAGGTTTAAGTCATTTTTAGGAGACAGGGCTGTCAAAAATCTGAGCTACTCATCAAACAGATGTCATTCCTAAAGCTCTTTACATGTCCAGTCCCATAGGCAGATAAATATGGAAGGGGGTAAGTAAAGACAAAAATGTTGAACACTGGTGTAAAGTAACATGTAATAAATCATAACGCATATTATTTTCAGATAGGAAATAATATCTGAGCTACAATCTCACAATGCCTGCTTGATTATCAGGTTATGCTTCTTCTTAAAGTACTTTAGTGGTCATATTTTTCCCCCCAAATATTAAACTCAACTTGCCAGATTTTCTCTGCTGCTCTAAAAGTCAATTAAAAATTTATAGAATCTTACTATTAGTAAGCCAGCAAGATACAATTCCCTAAAATTCCAGACACCTGGCGATTATTCCAGTATGAACATATCCTAATAGCAGAAGTAGAGAACTTCAGATTTTTCTGATTTTACCATGGATTTTTCTTGAATGTACTCATGAATGCAGCAATGGTTTTAACTATGGCTTAAATTTATTTTATTTAAATTTCTTTGAACTTTAATTTTGATGATCATACTGGTTTTTTATCTTATTGTTAATTTTCAGAGTTGGAAAAATTCAAGTGATCATAAGTTGGGATAATTTTTTTATTATATCAAAGTGTTCTAAAGCTATTATATGAAGAAAGATGCTTCAAACAACCTGCATTAAATTATATTTTAATACAATTAAAGAGTATTTTTTAACCTGTTTATAATCAAACTGAAAACATGTCATATGCTTATCTCTGATAAATCATGATACATAAAGGTAATAGAAGGCTTGTTTCACGCATATGGCACTGAATATATTAGTCTACAAGTCAGAGATTTTAAGTTGAACGGTCCCTAAAAAACTTCCATATATTCTAACGAATACATACAATTTGACTAACTATACGGGAAAATCTCTGCACTAGTCTCACAAATCAATACCACAAGTGCATGAAAACAAACCACTGATGGCTTGCCTTTCAAGAGAGGAGCCTCTAAGAAGTCATTTACCCAAACTCCTTCACCCTTTCATAGATGAGAAAACACGTTCAGACAAGCTCAGTGACGTGCCCAAGGACGTTCAGCAGTAATATCCCAGTGATCATTAAAAACTTAAGTCATTTTTAATTGTTTAGTTTAATCGTGTATAAGACTTATAAAGATGCTTGAAGTAATAAAGTGAACACCTGTTTCTCCTATACTTAAAGCAAAGCGTACAAAACCTGGTTGAGTAAAACAAACAAACAAAAAAGAGAATCTATTCAAGAATATTAAGACAGAAAGCAAATTGTCAAGTGTTTGGAAGACAGATGTCCAGCAAGTGTTCTGAAGACATCCTAGCTAGATAGAGTAACTCTTCTAATAAACACACACATCACTCAGAATACTCTGCAGCTCATTCTTGTGTGGCAAAATGACTGCTGGTGAAGGAAGTATGGACAGACCCACATTCTAGATAAAGTTCCTTGTACAGAAGACCTACTGGAAGCAAGTGCTGTCAGAAGTGTACCAACCTCTCCCTCAATGACCACCACCAAATTCCTTCAGAGGAGGACTTCACAGACTGTCAGGGGATTTCTAGGATATACTAAGATCAGGTTGACAGACTCTGGCTTACATACTCAATCTAAATATTTAGGTGGAAAAGACAACTTTTCTCAAGGGTTGAACCGACTTTGGTCTTCAAATCTTGACTCTACCTTTCCTTCAATGACACCAATTAACCCCTAAGGACTTTTGAAGAGAAAATTCCATTATTTCTTTTCTTTCTTGACAGCTGTTTTTTTCCCTCCTTGTTTGGAAGATTTGCAGTACTTTGCTTCCATCTGAGCCAGGAAATTGTCCATTTCCTTTTGCCGATCCTTTTGTCTGCTCTGTTTGAGAGTTAAAACACAAGCTTTCAAAACACAAGACTATCCAGAGACAAAAGTACTTAGTGGTGAGGAGAATGGGGAGTGACTGCTAATGGGTAAGGGGTTTCTTTTTAGGGTGATGAAATGTTCTGGAATTAGATAGTGCTGATAGTTGTACAACTTTATGAATATACTAAAAACCATTGAATTGTACACTTTAAAAAGGTGAATATGGTATGTGAATGTCTTAAAACAAAAAAACAAAATATAACACTATACATATACTCCAAAGAAAACATAAGCTGTAGGAATCAGAACATGAAAGAAATGGCAGCAACCTTCACAGACAGCCTGCCAAGTTTACCTGAATGAGAGCTTTCAAGTTATCTTCTCCATCGAGTCCCAACTCCTTCCTGCTCTTCTCTGCTTCTTTAGCCTCTTCCTGAGCCTAAAACAGAAACTTATATGAGACTCCATGGTACCCTAAAAATATACCTTCTTTGCCTAAAGCAAATCTATAAGACCTTTCAATATGATGATTATTTAGAATAAAATTACATAAATATGTCATTTGTTAAAAGGCAAAATTGCTTAGAGCAAGCGGTACAGCCTCTGATTCCAGTAAGGATTTCTGAGTTTTCTCCATTTCTACTTGTTAAGGGTAGCATGCAGTTTGCCATTAATAACCATGTGTTGACAGGAAGGAAAACAAAATGAGTGGAGAGCTAAGGAAGGTCACTTAACCAAGGATGCCCTAAAAAATATTGCCAGGATACAGGCACCTCAGATTCCTCCTCTGGAAACCCAGTTTACTACAGGTGACTGGTGGCAGCCTTGAAAACAACCCTGGTTTAAAATTCCCCGAGTAGTCAGAGTAAACACTAACAAATTCAGTCCAGCCGGGTGTGGCTCAGCGGTTGAGCATCGACCTAAGATTCAGGCGATCGGGGTTCAATTCCCGGTCAGGGGACATGCCTGGGTTGCGGGCTGCAGCCAATCAATGACTCTCGTCATTGATGTTTCCATCTCTCTCTCTCCATCTCCTTTCCTCTCTGAAATCAATCAAGATATATTAAAAAATAAATAAAAAAAATATATATTTTTAAAAAACCCACTAACAAATTCAATTTTAACCTCTTGACCTGATTTCAAAGCCACATCTTTTTGCCAGATTTTCCTAGGGCACTGATTCCAAAATATCACTAGAATACCTTGGGAAAAGTTAATTAAGTTGGTTTTTTTCCTTTAGGGCAACAACTAAAACTATTAAGAGGCCCCAACTCCAGTGAATTTTCTAAATAGTAATAAATACTAATGGGAATGATGATACATTAGGATCTTGTTATTCCAATACAGAGACACCGTTTCCATGGTCTACTTTCAGTCTTTGTATTCAATTTCCTTTAATGCTATATCCCCCTCCCCAAGTTCGCTGGAGTCTCTCTCAAAATTATACCAAGCCCTCCCTGCAATACTCTACAGAAGTTTCTCAAGCTAATATACTACTACTGAATACTGCTGTGAAAATAATCACCAACTTAAACTGTAAGCTTGAGTCTAAATAAATGTAGCCTATGAGCCAAAATGATAGCTCTTGATACACATGCCACTTCTCTCAACACATGTCAGCTTTCCCTTGTGTTATCTTGTATCTAGAAGCTGCAAACCTACCTTCACTCCAGATCCAGCCATACAAAATAAGATATCCACCTCAGGTACTCACCAAAGATCTAAAATCTTACACTGTATGCTCTCCATAGAGTTCCCATTATGAAAGCCAGGTTGAGGCAATGGTTACTTAGGTACCAGTCTGGTTTTCCCCCAGAGACCAGAGGCACAGATGTTTGCTACTTTGAATCTACTCCCTCCCAGAACCCCAGCCAGCTGTCCTTAAGCTCCTTTCCCCTACCATCATCCCTATCCCCATCAACTCCACCGTTTAATATGGGTGTAAAGGATATACAGGTCTCAAACCCTGATTCTCCAAAAAGTGTGTTTGGAAAGACACCATCAAAATAAATAGTTTGTTTGAAAAATGTATATTCTGGGCCCAACTCAATATATCAATCTGGGCAAGAGCCAAGGAATCTGCATTAACAAGACACAGTATTTTTTTTTTTCTTCTAAAAAACAGCCTCTGTTGCCCTCTCCCTCACCCCTTAACCAAGTAAGAACCACTGTCTATCCTATGTATCTAGACTCCATTACTGAGAAATGCCTCAGCAAAGCTACAAGAATCGGCCCATATAAAGAATGTTTCAGTGTTACTTTAAGATTATTTAAAATCTTGAGCACAACATACTAGGGGAAACAAGTTTCCCGTGAGGAACTGGTATGCTCATTTTATTAGACGAGAACTCCATAGTAAGTTAATCCTTACCCTTATGCAGTGATTTTGTCTATAGTTCCATTACTGTAAATACCCTTAAATTATTTTTGGAAGCAGTCAAGATATAAATAATAAACAGCACTCAAAGTCTTACCCTCCTTTTCCTAGCATTCATCTTTTGCTTCGATTCTTTGACAAAGGCCTTATAGGGTGGGACCTCTCCAGCATCAATGGCATGTTGAATAATGTTCCTTATTCTGGGTTCCTCTGTGTATTGCACGCACAGCACAGACTCCATGATCTGACCCATGTCCCCTTGGAAGTCCAGATAGGCCTGTTTAATATCAGCCAGCTCTTCTTCAGAACCTTTGTATGTCTTTTCAAAAGCTTGAATGTCTTCTAGAGATATCTAAACAAATAAGAAACATGCTTTAACTGTAAAAATTTTATTTTAAAAGGTATACTAGTAAAATTAAATTTAGGTGTTAAAATGTTTCTCCCCAAACACAACAGTTGCTTGAGTTGAAATTGTTGCAAGGAACCAAATTTTCTATGCCAGAGCTTTTCCAGAATTTTCCCTAGTTGAACCTTCACAACTACTAAACTATAGACCAGGAAAATTAAAGTGAAGTTACCAATGGTGGGAAGAGACCCAGAGAAACACTCCGGACTTGCATTTGGAAATGTAAAATAAAGCACATCTTGTAAAAAACTAAGTCCCTCCCTTTTCACTACAAGCACTCTACATCAACAGGTAATTTTCAGCACAGCCGGGTGTGACTCAGCGGTTGAGCATGACCTAGGATCCAGGAGATGACAGATGGATTCCGGGTCAGGGCACATGCTGGGGTTGTGGGCTCCATCCCCAGCAGGGGGCGTGCAGGAGGCAGTGGATCAATGACTCTCATCATTGATGTTTCTCCCCACCCCCCAAATCAATAAAGATATATTTTAAAAAACCACAAAAACATTTCAGTAAGGGTGTGTACATATACATATACAAATACACATGGTTCAACCTAAAGGGTTAAATACATTTGTTGTTCTTCAAAGACATACAATGTATATACCCTGAAGAATGCCTGGATGTGCGTTTGTATATTTCAAGGACAGATTCCCCTTCCTACACAACACAAAATACAATGCCTCAGTGGCATTCAATAATCGTTTGTTGAAAAAATAATGGGAATGGTCCTGAAATAATAATGGGTACGATCTCCGGAGTCTTTTTCTACCTTTTTAAAGAGTAACCTCCAATACGTCTCCCAGTCTCGATCTTGGCTGAGCACATCGGAATCCTCGTCCACTGTTCCCTGCTCGTCGTACACGGCTCTCTGCTCTTTGTCACTGAGAACAGAATAGACTTTCCCGAGGATCTGCGGGGAGAGGACATCCAAAAGTCACCCTCGCCCCTCTCACTGAGACCAGTCCGCGAGAAACAGGTTAGAAAACGCCAGGCTGGGTTCTGGGGAATCCACCCCGGAGGGGCCAATTAGCCAGAAGACCCCGAGAAGCCCGGGGGCGGCGGAGCAGGAACTCGCGTACCTGGAAGCGGCGGGTGGCATCCTCCTTGTCGTCCTCACCCACCCGGTCCGGGTGCACTTGCAGGGACACCTTGTGGTAGCCGCGTCGGACCTCGCCGTCCGAGGCCTCGCGCCGCACACCCAGCACCCGGTAAAGGTCGGCGGTGCCGAACACTTCCTCGCACTGCTCCAGCAGCCCCATGGCTGGCAGGGGTGCGCGGGCGGCGGCCGCCCCACGAAAACAGTGGGTCCGGGGAACGCCGGCTACAGTTCCGAACTGCTGCCTTTTCCCGCGCAAAAAGCTCAGCGCCGCCGTCACAAGAGGCGCGGAAGGGGCGTGGCCAAGGCACCGCACTTTACGGCTGCCGCAAAATGTGCGAGGAAAGGCCTGCAAAGAGAAGCGCCGAGCGGAGTAGAGCAGGCGCGACGGATTTCTCCTACGGCCGGCAGGCACCACCTTCCTCGGAGGAAGCGGAAGTAGCCCGAGAGCCGCCGGCCCTCCCGACTCTACAAATCCCGCGCCAATCTTCTCCCCAAGGTCCCGCTGCGGAATCTTTTCCCATAATACGTGGAAGGCCGTGTTAGGTTAAACCTATACGCTGTTTGTGGGGTTTTTTTGCAAAAAACAGCATAACATCGGCACTTGCCAATATAACATGGTTCATATACATGTTTTTCCTCCCAAAGAACAATAAATAGGTTTGTTCTTTCTCAAAGACGATCCTGACAAGAGTACATAGTGCTTTAAGGCCCAAACAATTTTGCAGCCTACAGGGTGGGACTGCTGGGTAGGTACTTCCCCTGAGCCCTGCAAGAAAAAAGTCTACATTAAACAAAAAACACAAAATACACGTCTTAAAAAAATTCTTTATCTGATAGGGCTTATAGATTTGACATTACAGAATCATTCCCACTCACCCTCCAGCTCCTGAATCACATTCCACTTTGGTGGCGATACATGACCCAAAACTTTATAATAAAAATATAATCTGCTGAAGCAAAGCCGTTTGGCTTTTTTCCTTTTTAATGCTTTTTAAAGTGCAAAGATGATTTTTTTTTTTAATCCTCACCCGGGGATAATTTTCCGTTGCTTTTCAGACAGAGTGAAAAGGAGAGAGAGAGGAACATCAATATGAGAGAGAAACATCAATATGAGAGACACACATCGATTGGTTGGCTCCAGAACGCACCCCAACCAGGGCCCATGATGGAGCCTGCAACAGAGGTACATGCCCTTGGCCGAAATCGAACCCAGGGCCCTTCAGTCTGTAGGCCGACGATATAACCACCAAGCCAAACTGGCTAGGGCCAGAGAAAACTTTGGAAATCAGGGAGATGGGCTCACACAGGAAATATGTGTGTACAGGTCTTAGATAAAGGACAGACAAGGGCACAAAGTGGATACAAGAGTTGGCTGAAACTAGGTAGCTCAAAAAAATACCTTACTTTAACCCATTTCACAGTACTGATTAATACTTTTCAAAATCACATTCTCTCCTGCACTACCAATTAAAGCTTCTCCCATCAAACTCTCCAGGGTATCTTTTAAACTTCCAGAGTTCCTATCATTTTCAAAGCATTTCTCTTTTCCATATCCAAGACCAAACCCAGAAAAAGTCAGTTCCTCTTGCTAGCCCTGCCTTCCACATCTCCTCCTCAAAGCAAGTGGCGGCCAGACAGTAACAATCTTGGGGAGACTTGATGGCCCCACAATTTGAAGTGGCTGTTAACTGTTCTCAAAATATAAAATCCGGAGGATAACATTAGTTGGTATATTCTTAGGGCTTTAGAATATCCTCTGTAAGTCTACTATATCCTAGTCTTATCTTCATTATCCAGTGCATGCACTAAAACCATCTAACCCATGCTTGTGGTTGTAGAATACTAAGGTTAGGGTAGAACGGATAATGTAATATTTTGTAGGGGTTTTTGGCACAGCCAGTCATTTATAGTACCAAACTCATGATCCCTAAACCTGATTCTATCACTGACTGTTTAAGTAGACAGTTGAAAAGCCCCTTTTTGTTGCTTATTCCCCACCCCAACCTGCTACAAACAATACATACTGGAAAGGGCTCTCCAGCCAGGGCGGTGTTATTCAGTAGTTTAGTGTTGACCCACGCACCAGGAGGCTGATGGTTTAATTCCTGGTCAGGGCACATGCACAGGTTGAGAGCTCGATCCCCAGTTGGGGACATAAAGGAGGCAGCGATTGATGTTTCTGTCTCATTGATGTTTCTCTCTCTCCCTCTCCTTTCCTCTCTCTCTAAAAATGAAGACATATTTAAAAAAGGGGGGAGGGGGCTCTCCAAGTAGGCACATGGCAGTCTAAGTCTTTGTTCTGCCAATATTAAACTGTGGCCTTCGCAAGTTTCCACCTCTGAACCTCAGCCTACCCATCTATGAAATGGAGATAATCCTACCTACTTTCTTGATACCTCACAAATAACCTTGCATGTAAAGGGCCTAGAATGTATGTAGATACTTTACAATATTAGTTTTACCCAGTTTCTCTCTTTTTTTTAATCCTTACTTGAGGATACTTTTTTCCATTGCTTTTCAGAGTGGGAGAGAGGGAGAGAAAGACAGAGAAACATCGATGTGAGACACATCAATTGGTTGCCTCTCTCACATGCTCCAACCATGCCCGGGGATCAAGCCTGCAAAAGAGGTACATGCCCTTGGCTGGAATCAAACCTGGGACCCTTCAGTCCACAGGCTGATGCTCTAACCACTGAGCAAAACAGGCCAGGGCTCATTTCTCATTCTTCAAAGTAGACTATTACACGCCTGGCCGGTCATGGCTCAGCGGTTGAGAGTCGACCTAGAATCCAGGCGATCGGGTTGGATTCCTGGTCAGGGGACATGAACGGGGTTGCAGGTCGATCCCCAGTCGGAGGCGTGCAGGAGGCAGCCAATCAATGATTCTCTCATCATTGATGTTTCTATCTCTCTCTCTCCCTCTCCTTTCCTCTCTGAGATCAATAAAGATATATTAAAAAAGAAAAAGACTTACAGCCTAAAGGCTCCTAACAAATCTGCCTTTGTAAATTTAAGATTATGTTAAGACAATATAAATCTGCAATTACAAAACCAGTAAGAAAAATAACTGTGTTCTTGAACTTGTAGGGTGACCATAAATCATTAAGGAAGGAATTACTTGGGTGGGTCATGGACATGGTGGTTGGGGACTTTGAAACAGGGAAGTTTTGGAAGGCAGCGGACTGTAAAGTTGTCTAAGAGACCCAGGGCCCAACCCAAAAGTCCACAACCACTGTGTTTCCCCAGATGAAGGCTGAAAAGGCTAATTAGTAGCTCTGTCACACAAGAACAAATCTCTCCCTGGGCGCTGCTGAGGCCAAGCCAGAAGAACAAGGGTGACATGGAAAACTCCATTTATTGACCTCTAAATCTAACAAAAGAACTCTACACAAGTGTTTTGAGAGGACTTTGACCTTGTTCTTGCTATGCTCACTGAAGTCAGCTTGCTTCTGTTTCTGTAGCCTCTGTATCTGTTTTCTGAGATGCTAAGAGGATTTCACGTGCCCGTTTCCGTCGCAGCCTTTCAGCATTTGTGATCATCATGGGATGCAGAGGGAAAAAACCAGAAAGACCTAAAAGCAACAGGATTTTCATTCATTACGACACAGTACAAGCCAATGTTTCCCTGGGAGCGCAGCCTCACAGAACTGAGGTCTAACAGACACCTGACCTAGAGAATGATTTAAAACATGCTCCTCACCAATCCACCTCACCTCTTCCACCAACTCCTTACTGCATGAGACAATAGATGTTATCAAATTCCTAACACTATTTTCCTTACTTAAAAAAAGATAAACTGACAGCCATTCAAAACACACTATTCCCATTTTTAGCATAAAATCCTGGTCACCCAAATGAGTCCACAAAAGGTCACCAGTTTCCAAATGGCAATTAGATCACAACTTCACCTCTCACTCAAGTCCTGAGCAGCCTACAGGTAATGAAAATCATTCTTAATTCTCATCATCCTATAATCGATTTCAATTTAAAATCCCTAACTTAGGCTAGAATCAAGTTACCCAGTAGCTTTTCCACAGGTTTAGAGAGGTGGGCCCCACAGCCGATCCAATGCCGGATCCGGTCCAGGTTGAGAGCAACGAGTTTCTCTCCATGAGTGTTGGGCAGTGGATCATAGGAGCCTAGCTGCTCCACGAAACGGCCATCCCTGGGATACTTGTTGTGAGCAGCCACGATGCGGTAGAAAGGCCGGTTGGTACAACCACCCAGGGCAAGACGGATGGTTAAGTGGCCTCCATGGTAGGCCTTGTGGAGGAGAGGAGCTGTAGAGAAATATGTGGTTAACACACGAGAACCGAGGGCACAAAATGGGTAAAATGAGGTACATGAAACAATCCTCTTTCTCCAGTGAAAAACCCTTACTTCTACCCAATTCTTGGCAATCTGGCGTGGAAAACATCTTTGTGAAACCCTCCTTATGCACTCTGGCCAGAAGTGACTTCCTCACAGGCCATTTACTAGCTCTGACCAGGTCGGGGCCGCAGCTGCCTCTTCTATAAAATGAATGCTACTTATGTCATAGGGTTTCAGGGGGAATTAAGTGAGAAAAACTGCAGGGGAGGATCCAACGTAAGGCCGTGTGGCCGTTTCAGGTTCGGCTGCCTCCAGCTCGCCCAGGACACTGCTGCTGCACCGGGTCCCTCCCGCCCCCCGCGCCCCCCGCGCCCCCCGCGCCCCCCGCGCCCCCCGCGCCCCCCGCCGCGCGGAAGGTCTCCCGGGGCCCCGTCACTCACTGAGCCGAACCATGTTGCAGCCGGCGCGCGCCGAGGCCGGGGCGCCACCAGCGGCTCCTCGGAGCCTCCCGCCGCCAGCGAGGATCGGCTCTACCGCCTCTGGCGGGGCGGAGGGAGGACGGGCAGGGTCAACGCAGGGACACCGCCGGGCTCCCGGCGCCGGAAGCGAACTGTCCGCTCGCCCAGCCCTTTCCGCTCCTACATTTCCCACAGTGCAACACGGTGGACGCTGAGGCGCCGGGCTCCACGCGCGGCAAAAGGGCGCGCTGCGGGTCGCGGGTCGCAGGGTGGCAGCGTGAGCCTCGGCTCGTGGGCACTCGCGGCCCGTGCTGACCTGTGAGCCCGGGTGGAGTGACGAGGACTGCGAGCGTCCCCGGAGCGGCTGAGGGAAGCGCCACAGTGCTCCGCCAGCCCTCCCTCAGGGCTGAGTCCCTGTTCGCGCCCGGACGCAGTCCTGCCACCGCCAAGATAAAGGGCGCTAGTCCTTCCCACTGGAAGCTCAGTCTCGTGGGGAGCCGGTGAGGTGACGCCAGACTAGAAAAGGCCTATAAATGAATATAGGGTTTATCTTTCTGTGTTTACTAATATGCCTCTCAGCTTCCCTCCAGTTCTCTGACCGTCTCTAACAAATAAAGGGGGGAGGGGCTTTATTCCTGGTTTCGCTGTGCTGTGATCCAGGAGAACAGGGGTGAAGTATGGTTCCTTTGTCATCTTTAGCCCTAGAATAATGACTTCAGTTGTGAGTTTTGCATCGATGAGAGGGTAATGGGCTCTTTATGGAGCCCTTGTGCTTTAGATCCAAAAAGATACTGGTGGCAAGAGGGAGTCAGTACCTCCACCTTCAGCAAAGACCTCTGTTTAGCATCTCTGTTCACCGTTGGATCCAGAGGTCCTGGCCACAACCAATATGCTCTTTGCCCTAATACAGTGACCCAGTATAGCTTTTTCCTTTTAATTCCATCTTAGAAAATGATGCCTTAATTCCCAAGTTCCAGTAAGTAAACCTGGCCAGGGATCTTAGCAGTTGACTTTGTACAGAAGTGATCCTGATTAGCATTCACCAGAAACCCCAATAATGAACCCACTGTACTTTAATTTATATATAATTATATTCTTAGATGTACTTTAACTCCAGAACCACACTGATGGATTTTGAATCTCATTTTCATTTTTTATTGTCATCCAGTTTACTGTCAACAAGTAATAACAACCAGTAACATTTCATACCCAGTAAGACAGCCAATGGAAATAAATGAATAGGTTTGTTTGTGGCAGATTTTTTTGTTCTCTATCCCCAGGTTTCATATGGTGAGGCATCCAGGGTTTAATTTATCTGGGAAGGAAAAGCGCTCAAAGTCCCATACAGAAAATTCTTCAGTTGTAAGAATGTCAGAAAGATGGATTTCCAAAGCCAACAGTCTCCTGTAACATGTGTATTTCTGCAAGCAGAATCTCATCTTTCAATTTTAGCTGCAAAAGAGGAAGGAAGGGGACACATGTCATATCTGATATACTTATGTGGAGACTCCTCATTTCTGGAACCCTGGATAAAGAACATAGTTCCTTCGGATGGAAATGGCTATATTCCCTATTTCATGGTAACTCCATTAAAAAAACCTCAGAACATTGTGCTGGTTACATGGATAGTTTCACTTTATGAAAATTCATCAAGTGGTATGAACATTCACAGTTTGTGTATTCTTTGTAAAAGAACTTTAATAAAGTTTATTTTTAAAAGATTCACATTATCACCCAATATATCTTGACTAATGTATACTATCCCTATTTGGCAAGTGACAGAAAGAAATCAAAGACATTAGATTGGAATTTAATTTTGGAATCCAGATGTTTAGCAGAGACAGGTGGTTGTCTACTGAATACCCACTATCTCCTTTCTTTTCTAAAAAAAAAAGCCTTCATTTCTTTTCAGGGCAGCAATGCAGCCAGCTAAAGAGCCATATTTCCTGCTTCCCTTGCAAAGGAAGAGTTATGACTGATGTGGCCAATGAAATACAAGTTGAAGTCATTGCTCATTAAAGGGAGGTGAAATAACTAGCATGAGCCCTTTGTCCTTTCCCTCCATTTGTTTTTTATTGTTCCTGAAACATGGATAGAGTAGCTGAAGCTACAATGACTGTCTTTCAATTCTAAGGAATGGGAACTGTATGCTATGATTGCTGGAGCAGAAAGCTAGAAAGAGGTTGAGTCTCTGATTACATTGTAGAGCTGTGGTACCAGCCCTGAATTCTTCACTAGATGAGAAAAACAAAATTTGTTTAAGCTACCTTCTTTCAAGTGACTTACAGTTAGTAACTGATAGAATAGACCAGGGGTTGGCAAACCACTGTAATGAGCCAAATCCAGCACTCTGCCTGTTTTTGTAAGTAAAGTTTTTGAAACACACCCATGTTCATTTGTTTGTGAATTGTCTATGGCTGCTTTTTTACTACAAGTCAGATTGTAGTAGTTGCAATAGAGACTATTTGGCCCACAAAGCCTGGAATATTTACTATTTTGTCATTTACAGGAAAAATTTGTTGACCCCTAGACCAGACCAGCACCTTCATTTTACACATGAGGAAAATGAGGCCCAGAGAGGTTAACACAGTATGTTAAATGGCACAACTAGGACCATAAGTCAGTTCCTGACTCCCAGGCCATCTGTCTTTCCATTAAACCATATTCTCTAAGAGGTATAAAAAAGATCCCCTATGGTAATATGTGGGTTGTTACTCCAAACCCAGCAGCTCTATGATAATGGAAAAGATAGTAAGAAGAGCCTGTAGAAAAATATTCACATCATGAAAGGCAATAAAGTCCTGAATTAAGCCAGTACTTTCCTCCCAGTTTCCTAACCTCAGTACAGTGCAGACAAACAGCAGAGGCATCTGCATCATACCTTTATCGTGTACTTGTAAGCTTGCTCAGCTTCCAGTTGCCGTCCAGCCTGAAAAAAAGTAGCAGCTGGTGAGGATGATATAAACATGGTGGGAAAGTCCATTGCCAAAAACTTCTACCTAAAACAGAGGACTCCATACCTTCTCAGTTAGGAACCTTTGAATTCAAAGGTGAAGCAGGAAAAGGAAAGGTGGTAGGGAAAAGCATCTATATATGACATATATATCCCTTCTTCATTTCAAAAAGCTTAAAGATGACTTGCCCTCTTCCCCCCCCCCCCCAAAGCACCATGAGTCATTTGTTCCTCTCAGGATTGAAGCCATTCTGTTAATAGTAACTGACACTCACATAGCGCTTGCTTTGTGGTTTAAATTGTTTACATTGTTTCAAGTGTTTTACATACTTTCATCTTGACCCTCAAAACAGCCCTAGGAGATAACTATAATTCCTGGTTTACAAATAGAAAAATCTAGACACAGAGGATAAATAACTTGCAAGGGTTATGAAGCTAGTAAGTGGAGGAACCAGATTTATAATAATTTACTCTGGCACCAGAGTCTAAGTTTTTAACTTTATCTTGTCTCTATGCATTAGAAAAAGCAGATACTAGAATTACTTCCATTTAGATCTGGATATGAGATGAGAACACTACTCCCAGTTATTCTTTAAAAAAATTTTTTTCTTAATCCTCACCTGAGGATATTTTTTCCATTGCTTTTCAGAGAGAGTAGAAATGGGGGGGGGGAACATCCATGTGAGAAAGACATATTGATTGGTTACCTCCCACACTCACCCGACTAAGAACAGGGATCAAACCTGCAACTGAGGTACATGCCCTTGACTGGAATTGAACCGAAGACCCTTCAGTCTGCAGGCCGATGCTCTAACCACTGAGCCAAACTGGCTAGGGACTCCCAGTTATTCTTGCATGAAGGAGTTAAATGAGAATAATACGAATTCACTATTATACTCCACAAGTTTGTGCATAACAAATTAGAGTATGCAAAGTCACTTGGGAAAGCTTAATACTTAAAAATACGAGATCCACACAATGTTCAGGCTAGAAGGGAACTTAGAGAATATCTAGTCCAATGTCCTGATCAGTGCTAGTCCATGGTAAGTTTATACTAGTTCACAAAACTTGTATTACCCAAAAGACTTTCCTGTATCTACACTTTGAAGTTTTCCCACCTGAAGTTCACTAATATCATGGACGTCTTCCAGTATATCCTCTTTCCTATCACTATTACCTTTGTTATACTTCTACCATAGGGAGGCTGACGCCCAAATGACATGAATTCTGGTCATTTATATAATGACCAAATCTGAAACTGATCAAACCTCAACTATCATGCATTAATGGCCATCCCACTGTCTCTTGCTTTACTTAGTTCCTCATCTCTTTGCCTTAGGATATTGTGTAAGGATAATAAACACTCACTTTCAGGCTGACCAGAGCCAGATATGCCCATACTTCAGCATTGTTGTTGTTCAATGCATTGGCTTCAGAGAGAGCTTCCTCTGCCTCTGTGATCTCCTCCAGCTTGACAAAAAAGATGTGTGAGTTATTAAGTCAACAGAGTTTTCACTTAAGCCAGCTGGAGTCAGCATAGCTGAAAATACTATGTCCAAATAACATTGTTGTATGTGACCTATACCAACAGCTTTCAACTTTTTTTTTTTTAGCAACAGAACTTGCACTATTTTAATTTTTTTAGAACTCTTTAAACAAAATCCTATGTGGTGGCCCAATATATAAAACAGTTAAAGGTAAAACGGCTCTGCTTAAAAAGCCAGGTAGGGGAATCTGGAACCCTGCCTTCTAGGCTCTCAACTTACACCCCTCTCTTCCTCTTTCCTCTACAGCAGTCCCAGCAGAGCATCCATGAAGTATGGAGTTTCAAGTGCCAAGGCTGGAAAACCAGAAGAATTTACTGTTGTGTGTGCACCATTCAGTGATTTCCCCAAACACAGTGGGCTATCAGAAACATTTGTAGTTTTTTCCTTTATATTCTGCATCCCTTTCTTAAGGTAAAAGTCCTACTAGCCTGTCAAAATACTATCATTCAGAAAGCTTCCTTTCCCCTAAAATTAGTTATTAACAGCACTCTTGAGCAATCAGTACAATACTCAGCAACTCTAGGGTGCTTCCTGAGCTCTGGTTACATCGTTGCTTCCTAAAACTGAGTTTGCTTTGTAAAATCTTCCAAAGACCACCTGAGGAAAGAACAAGGCACTCCTTTCCCCAATAAAGTAGCTCTTCATTTTTTCTGTTTCAGAAAATAATGGATTTCTAGGCCCAAGACAATATGAAGAATGACCTTTCCACAAAGCCCATGCCTTGGCTTACATTTTAAATGTTTCTGAGATACTGATTCATTATTCAGTCAACATATATGTGCTAAGGATTTACTCTGTCAAGCAGTATGTTAGATACTGGGGATAAAAAGATAGAATACAAGCCCTGCCCCCAAAGAGTTCACTGACAGATATATTAAAAAGGGGGAAAAAGCCCACCTAAAACACATAAGTAGTTCCAATAAATAAAGATTTCTATAATAAAAGCATATACAGGATATCCCCCCCAAAATGTATATACACTTTAACAGCTGATAGCTCCAATTTTGAAAATGAAATGTATTTTACTGAATACTGGCTTTATTCAAGATGTTTGTATACATTTTTTTGGGACATCCTATATATGATCTAGTAGAGGGACAAAGGAAAATAGTAATAATTCTACCATGAGATTAAAGGACACTCTGAGAAGAAACATTGCTAAAATAAACCTTGAAAGATAAATGGGAGTTTGTTAGCTGTACAATGTGAAGAAAGGCATTCCAGGTAAACGGAGTATTATATACAGATGCATAAAATAGCATGGCATGCTCAGAAAACTCTTCAGTATGTCTGTGTAGCTGGAGAAGAGAGGTAAAGTGGTAAGACTAAAGAGTTTGGCAGCCTGGCCGGGTGTGGCTCAGCGGTTGAACGTCGACCTGGGATCCAGGCGATCCGGGTTCGATTCCCGGTCAGGGCACATGCCCCGGTTGTGGGCTGCAGCTGATCAATGACTCTCTCATCATTGATGTTTCTATCTCTCTCTCTCCCTCTCCTTTCCTCTCTCTGAAATCAATAAAGATATATTAAAAAAAAAAAAGAGTTTGGCAGAGACCAGATCATATCACCAGGTAGTCTAATTTCTTCAAAGATTAGAGGAAAGGAAGGAAGGGTAACTAGAGAGTTTTTAGGGATGGTAGAGCAAAACGTCTCCCAGAAGATGTAGTAGCTCCTCCTGAATATAGAAAGGCTTAATAAATATCAATCAGCTTCTTTAACTTAATTGAGTAGATTCTTCATATTCCATATCACTTTTTTTTCTTATAGATAACACAAAATTATGAACTTCCATACCAAATAATATGAATTTTGTTGTTTTTAATCCTTAACTAAGGATATTTTTTCCACTTAGAGAGAGTGGAAGCTGGGGGGTGGGGGTGGGGCAAGATCAAACCTGTAACCAGATACTTGCCCGTGACCAGGAATCAAACCTGCAACTCCTATGGTGCACAGGCCAATGCTCTAACCACTGAGAAACCCTGGCTAGGACTTAAATTTTTATTATATAGCTTCCTGGTTCAGGTTTTTGTGGGATTTTTAAAGAATGTTTTATTTTTCTACTTCAGATTGACCTTCAGTTTACTAAACAACTTTGAAGAGCAACTTTTCATTAGAGAAAACTGCCCTGATTGCCATTTCACTGTCATCCCAAACTGCCAGGGTGCTTGAAAGACCAAGGAATCAAGGTCAGCTGTATGCACAGGCTTAGTGCCAAGCCCTCATCCTCTTACCCGATAACAGGCAATTCCCAGTCCTAACCAGGTAAGGCATGAAGGTGATCTCTTACAGGCTTGCAGGTAGGTTTTCTTTGCCTTTTCATACTGTAGAAAGAAAGCACCACTAAGCTGTTGTTCTTTTGGAAGCTTCAAACCCTGCATTGCTCTGATAATCACAATGCATCTGCAGTTGCACTCCAGACCAATCTAAGTTCAGTAAGTCCTGAGTTATATGTTTTTCTTTTGTTGTTGTTTTTTGTTTTATCTTTACTATTGAAAGTATTACAAATGTCCCCCTTTTCCCCCCATTGAACCCCTCCCTCCTTGCACCCGCACCTCCAGGCCTTCCCCACACTATTGTCTGTGTTCATGGTTTGCATGTAAGTTATTCTCTCTCCACCCACCACCCACCCCTGCCTTAAAACTTAATTGGGGGTGGGGAAGTTTTAGGTTCACAGCAAAATTGAGAAGCAAGTTCAGAGATTTCCCATATACCTCCTGCCCACACACATGCATAGCCTCCCCAGCTATCAACATCTGCCACCAGAGTGGTACATTTGTTACAACTTATAAACCTACAGTGACAGTTCATTACCCAAAGTCCATAGTTTACCTTAGGGTTCACCCTTGGTGGTGTACATTCTTTAGGTCTGAACAAATGTGTAATGACGTGTATCACTCATTAGAGTATTTTTCCTGCCCTAAAAATTCTCTGTGCTCCACCTATTCGTCACTCCCCTTCCATAACCCCTGGAAACCGCTGATCTCTTTACTGTCTCCATAGTTTTGCCTTTTTTCAGAATGTGATAGTTAGAATCATGCAGTATATATAGACCTCTCAGATCAGCTTTTTTCACTTAGTAGTATACATTTAAGTTTCCTCTGTATTTTTAACATGACTTGATAGCTTATTTCCTTTTAGCGCTGAGTAATTTTCCATTGTCTGGATGTACCACAGATTATCCATTCACCTACTGAAGGGCATCTTTGGTTGTTCCCATGTTTTGGCCATTATGAATAAAGCTACTATAAACACCAATGTGCAGGTTTTTGTATGGATATAAATTCTCAACTCCTTTGGGTAAATATTAAGGAGCACAGTCCCTGCATATTATGGTAATATATTTTTAGTTTTGTAAAAATATCACCAAACTGTCATCCAAAGTGCCTGTACCATTTTATATTCCCACCAGCAATGAATAAGAGTTTCTTTTGCTCTGCATCCTTGTCAGCATTTGATGATGTCAATGTTCTAGATTTTGGCCAGATTTTGGTGTGTAGTGGTATTTCATTGTTGTTTTAATTTGCATTTCCCTGATGACATATGTGGAGCATCTTTCCATATGCTTATTTGCCATTTATATATTTTCTTTTAAAAATATATTTGCATTGATTTTTAGAGAGGAAGGGAGACGGAGAGAGAGAAATATTGACATGTGAGCTAAACATCGATTGACCGGGAATGGAACTGGAAACCCTGCAGGACTCTGGATGATACCCAACCAACTGGGCCACACTGGCCAGGGAGAAATCTATATATTTTTGGGGGGAGGTATCTGTTAAGTTCTTTAACCCATTTTTAAATCAGGTTGTTTTCTTATCATTGATTTTTAAGACTTCTTTGTGTATTTCAGGTAACAGTCCTTTATGTGATATGTCTTCTGCCAATATTTTCTCCCAGCTTGTGATTTGTCTTCTCATTCTCTTCACGTTGTCTTTTGCAGAGCATATGTGTTTCATTTCAGTGAAGTCTAACTTATCTGTTCTTTCTTTCATGGATCATGCCTTTAGTGTTATACCTAAAAAGTCAGCATCATTCCCAATGTCATAATAGATTTTCTTCTATATTATCCTCTAGGAGTTTTATAGTTTTGCATTTTACATTTATTCTATGATTCACTTTGAGTTAATTTTTTTTTCCAGGAAAGAGACCACTGTATTGCCCATCTGGACAGCTGCCCAGAGTGGGTGGGGCAGGAGGAGCTGCGGCTTGTTCTGGACAATAAGTGGATGTGGGCCTTGTCGCTGAGGAAGGTGTTTTCCTGCAGCAGGTGCAGAGCTGGTCCATGCAGAGCAGTGCCAGTTGAAGGTGAAGCCACACCGTAGTTGAGCAGGCAGCTGAAAGAGGCCATGTACAGGTCGGAGAAGCACACGAGGCGCCTTGAGAAGTAGGTGGGGCTGTGAAAGGTATGGAAGATGCTCCCAAACTGAGCGTTGAAGGCCTTGCTGAGACACCTCAGCTCCTTGGTCCAGGCAGCGAGCACCTGCCTGGCTCGGCATCCAGTAGGTCTGCCTGTGCTCCGGCAGCCACGTGAGCGCCCGTCAGCCAGCGCATATACTGCTCCGCGCCCATGATGCGGGTTCCAGCTTGGACATGAGGGCGCCTGGGCGCCTGCCGAGCCGGTCACTGTAGAGGTGGTCTCCAAAGCAGAGCACACGGCCGCGCCACTCTGTCAGACGCAGGAACTCAAGCAGGTTTCCCTGCCGATAGATCTTGCCCTTTTCCAGGCTCCCACTGGAGTGAGCCGTTCTTATCAAGTTTTCTGAAATGCCTGCGTGGGTCGGTGAAGAAGCTGGTTGGTGTCCGCCTGGACGATGACCACATCCAAGAGCTGGCACCAGTCGGGACCCACCATGTGCCGCATCCCCTTGTCCACGAAATGGAAAGGACTGTTGGTAATGAGGAAAAGCTGATTCCCACGGGCCACCAGGCAGCCCAGGGCGGTGTACGTCTCATCCCCTCTCAGGATGTACTTCTCCATGCCCCGCTCGATCCACTGGTACCTGAGGCCCTTCACTTGCACGTCTCGAATGGCATCTGTGACGTTGGTGTAGAGGTGCGCTTGGTCAGACTCCAGGCCATGGCCCAAGAAGTGGTACAGCACACAGGAGATCACTGCCAACTCCGGCAGAGGGAAGATGTCCATGAACTGCTTGATGGGGGCCCCTTGCCGTAGAAGTTGCTCATCTGGTACATGGGATATGCTGGGTTCCTCCATATAGGTGGATCACCTCCTCATCTGGCACAGGCTGCAGGCCCCTCCCTGTAGGCCATTCCCAGTTGCACATAATGGAAGGCATCAGTCTTCATCAGAAGGCGCTTCTGAATGTCATAGTGGAGGCCACGGATAGCCAAGCTGGAATTGTAGTCATGCGTCCCAATACCCGCTGGGTACTTTAGTGATCAATCGGGATGTCACAGGCGGCACTGAAGATCTCTGGGTGCAGTGAGTCTGCGTACTGGGCCAGCATGTAGTCCTAGTGGAAGCCACAGACCTCAGCGTCATGCAGGCTGATCTCACTGTTGGCACAGATGGCCACTGGGTTCAGGAGACTGCAGATCTGGGGGGTAGGAGGTCGTGCACCAGTCTCCACATGTCTTGGTAAGGAGCCCACAGCTGAGCTCGGCGCCACCAGCAGGTGCTAGGGCAATCGCAGAGCACAGAGCCTCAGGGCTGTGGGCACCGGAACTGGGGCGATGCAGCCAGGGCAGGAGGGAGAAGACGAGGCGGCCCGCGGCCTGCAGTGGCCTGGGCACGGCAGCCAGTGCCATGCGACCGACCCAGCCCCACACCTGCCAAGCCTGCTGCACGCGCCCATGGAGCCCACACCCACCGGCTGGTCCACCACCCTCCAACTGCCACTTTAATTTTTGAGGGTATAAGGTCTGTGTCTAGATTCACTTCTTGCATATGGATGGATGTCCGGTTGTTCCACCACCATTCGTTGAAAAGATTTTCTTTGCTCCCATCATGTTGCCTTTGCGCCTTTGTCAAAGACAGGTTGACTGTATTTACGTGGGTCTATTTCCAGGCTCTCAGTTCTGCTCTGTTCACCTATCGATCCGTTTGCCTGTTCTTTCACCAATACCACACTGTGTTGATTATTGTTGTGGTGTATAGTGAATCTTGTAGTAGGGCAGGGGGTCAAGTCTTCCACCTTTGTTCTCTTTCAATGTTGTATTGGCTTTTCCAGGCTTGGATTGTACTTTATGTCTTTTCGGGGAGCTACTGCAAGAAGACTAGTGAGAGGAGACGGATAGATGAAATTAAAGGGCAGACTTTGATGTGGAAGCAGTTCCAAAGACATTTTATAGTCTTCGAGAGTTCTAGGTGACCACAGTGATTATCTGAATTCCACCTAGACTGTATGGATTACCACCTTTCACTTAAAAGTGACATCATGTGGTGAGATGACAGATGCAGAATCTCTGAACTAAGGAATATACTTGATAGAGCTTCATTTTTCTGAGAGTCTATTCCCTTATCATAAAATGTCTTAGAAGCCTTCAATAGTACAGGAGACATTTAGGAAGAAAGAAAAAAGTAGCAGCCCTGAAAGGACCACTTCTTGTCCTGTATCTTCAGTGTGAGTGATGGAACTATAGCTGGGCCTCAGCAAATAGCCTATGAACTCTTTGTCAAGTGACTGTGTAAGTCAGCAGCTCTGTGAAGGTGCAGCTTGCAATGACATCAGAAAGCTTTTTCTTATTTACTTCACTGTAATTTTTCTCTTTCACACTTATGTGCACTTTCCTACTCAAATTCGAAGGCATTTAACTTCTTGTTGCTGTTGTTTTATTTTAAATATAAAGAAAACTAGGTGTTTGGAGGAGGGGATGGAATAAAATCAAAACAAAAGCACAGAATCAAAAGGCCTTTGAGAGAATGTTGATAATTGTTGAAGTGGGATGATGGTCCATGTTAGTTCATTCTACTATTCTGTTTACTGTGTGTGTATCTGAAATTTTCCGTAAGAAAAAGTTTCTTTTAGAAAGCTTTGGGGCATTTCCTAAAATATGGAGAGGAATTGCTAGAGTCAGATCAGAGAGCCCTGTGAAATGGGGTTAGCGTCCACTGAATTAAATATAACCCTTTGTGTTGAGGAGGAAGTTTAGAGAATTAATTTGAAGCCCATGACACTTTCCATTGGTTAAGGCAAGCTAAGAATATTCCCACTACTGCTAATAAAGAAAATTAGCTAAAATAAAATTTATTGAATTCTTAATGACTTTTTAGTATCATACTGGTTAAAACCACAGACTAGTATGAGACTGCCTGTGTTTAAATCCTGTTTCTACTAATTACTGGTTATCTGATGTTGGGCAAGTCCCTTTACCTTTTGATATAAAAGTGCCATTATCATATTACTGTTTTTAGTCCACACGGATGTTAATACTTGACTATAGTCAAGTCCCAGACCATGACCTGATTTACGTGGTGATTCCCCCTCCTCTGCCCCTCACCTCTTTTTCTTCCAGATAGATGTGCCCCAGTCGCAGGAAGATGAAGTGCATCTCAGAAGCATCTACTACGAAACTAACAGTTCTCTCATAGCATGCCTTGGCCTCAGCATGATCTCCACTCAGAAAATAGAGATGGCCCTTCAAACCCCAGACGTTAGGGTTCTGAAAAAGTGAAGAACAAATAGTACATGGGATGAGGTGGTTTTTAAAAGTACATTAATGAGCTTGGTCCAGCATTTAAATTTAGATTAAGCCTGCCTTCTTTTTCTAATAACACTCAATTAGAAAGGGCCATTTGGTTGCACTGGAGGAGATTCTTTGATGTCTGCCCTCTCATTTCTTTCTTGCATTCTTTAAAGCCATTTTTTGTCTTTGAGGTAAATATTAAGAAAACAGTGAAGCATAACAATTATAGTGTTCACAATGAGAAAAATAGAAGTCCAGAAATCTTGAAATAGACAAACTATCTGCTAAAGAGCTGTCCTTATCTTTTTCTCAGCCCTCTGCAAAACTCATGATTGCTTAAGAAAAACAAATGGAAAGAAATAGATAGATGAGTTAACTGACAACTGAAGACACCCCTCCCCACCTCTGGTAACCAGAAATTTACCTGTGATATGGCATCACCACCTTTAAGAAAGCCTGCTCACCCCTTCTCCACACTAAACTCAAGAGGCTCTAGCAAAAGTTATTACCAGGTAGTCCATCTGGGCTGCTTGCTGAAGGCATTCCTCTGCCTTGGCAAAGTCCTTCTTCAGAAGGTGTGTCTGAGCCAGCACCAAGTAATACTCACAGCTGGGGCCTCCTTGAGGGCATAACAGCTCATGGGCAAGCACTCTGTGCACATACTGCAAGGAAAAATCAGATTATACGGAACATGTAAATGGCAGCTTTATGTCAGTTACATAGCTCTTATGGTTAAAGATTCTGTTTCTGATAATAAATAATAAAGAACGTATTATAGAATGAAATTATTATCAACTTCAAAAGGTTAGAGGTGAATTATAAACATTCAGCACATCATGGTTCCATCACCAGCTATTCACTTAGTCACAAATATACTTTTCCAAGTGAATAATGGGCAGTATGACACAATGCTGGTCTTGCTGGTCATCATACTAGATGGGTTTTAACCTGTATTTGTTATGCAGCAGACAAAGACATTTCATTTACATTTACCCATGAGATAATATTTTCAGGCAGTTGTAATTGTAAGGAAACTGAAATTGAGACAAAACCTCCCTTTCTAAAATTCTAGACTCGAGATCTTGGAAACTGTGTCTGTTTCTGACACACTCTCAAACATTTATTATGTTCATTAGTTTTATACTTAGAGCTATTCTTTATTTTTAATACTATATGAGGCCTGCAAATTTAACAAAATCACAGGTACTTGCTAGCAGAGGGGGAAACCCTTCTTTCCCCTCCCTTCCCATCTCAGCCTGTAATATAGAAACTTCCTCTACCACTTATACCTTCTTAGGAAGTACTGGGGGAGGCTCTCCAGCTGTTCCTTCTACCTGTGTTCTAGCTCTTTGACATGGGCAACAAGGAGGCAGAGAGCCTCTTTCTCTATTGGGAAAGTTTAATGTGGCCCACTCCCACCCAGTCCATCATTCTTGTCCTTTCTTGAGCTTGCCCACACTCAAGTGTAGCATGCTCTCTGTAGGATCAGGGCCAACTCTCTTAGCTCCTGAATCTTGTTGTTCTCTCTCCTACTGCTTGTTCATGGATATATTTCTTGTTTCCCATGTGGGAGATAGACCTTGTAGGATGCTCTTCTCTGGGAGGAGGCTGCCATTCTCCAACTGTCCCACCTGTGACAGCACGGGTAAGTCAAAATCTGAAACCGCTCACATCTCCAGCCCAGTTTCACCAATAAAAATTTTAAAATATTTTATCCCCCCATTTAGCACTGTGTATCTGTTTCAGTTGTTTCAGAACCTGAAAGGGAAAAAGGGTATGATGAGGCTGTGAACCCCTAACACTCATATAATATGAGCCCCCATAATAAAGTGACATCAGTCTACATATGACTGAGAGCCTGAATTTGCTCTGCTGATATTCTACAGGGAGCAGACTTGCAGTGAGGTCTTCTGATGCACTCTGTAGAGAGTGGCTCATGCTTGGATGCTCATCCCATTGGATTTACAGTGTGTTCTCAAAAGCATATTTGATTTCTGTGTCACACACCTTTAAGCTTGCAAAAATACCATTATGAATAGAATAGGTAGTTCATTAAAATCTTTCCACTAACTTGCTCTTTTTCAAATACTGACCTGCACAGCATTGACCTTCATCAAAAAGCGTATGGTCTCCATGAAGATGGTCGTAGGAGCTTGGGAAACACCATAAGGGGTAGGATGGAGAACAGTCGATGAATCTTGACATTTTGATGTTTCAGAAAATAAATTAAAAGAATAGATGATTAGATGTAAAGGAAAAAATATACGAAGCTCAGACACACTAATGTAGCAGGGAACGTATTCTAATCTAATATATGAGAGAGATTATAACCTGGGAAGCAATAGGTTGCTCCATACCAATGGTCCCCAAAGAGGAGATCTCAAAGGTTCTTAAGGCTAGTCTACTGGTGGTTCCAAATGCAAGTCACAACCAAATAAAAGGATTTTTAAAAGTATTCAGATTTTCCTGAATGTGAAACACAATCTATAGATATTCTAAAAGTAAAGAATCATTGTTAGAAAATCGTAGATCTGTAGTTGGCTACTTTACTGAACTAAATACAAGTCCTTGTTTATTGAAAGAGTTGGATTTCAGAGCCTAGCCTCATATGAAGGCACTTGGGCAAAATGACAGATAAACTAATCAATTTCAAACAAGTTAAAATTGTCATTTTGGTAATTAGGAGTTTTCATTCTTGTCTAGTTTGTTTATATCCCTCTTGCAATTGGAAATCTTTATTCCTAATTACCTCTTTTTGCTGGTATCTCCTTTGTAAATAGGTTGGATAGTTTTTGGCTGACTGTTGGATCCTGAGGTGGTATAGACAAAAGTGGTTCTTGTGACTGTGACTGCAGTTTGGGGGCTTCTTCAAGAAATCCATCTAGAAGAGATAAGGGAGCTCCTGATCCTAAATAGATTAAATTTTAATAAGAACAAAAAAACCTTTCCTACATTGACTACTAAAAGATTATTACAGAAGATAAAACACAATTTTCAAAGCATAAAAAACATTCCTGAAATACTGCATGAACAGACTTGTTTTCCAGACTTTTTATATTTCTGAGTAATTTAAAGAGTGCAAGCTAAACTGATAGCACATCTTTTGTTGCTATAACTCTAGTTCAACCCTGCTGCTAGCCCAAGACATGATAATGTCAGATATCTATTATAAAAGTTACTTGTTAGATCCAGATTCTCAAAAATCCAGGTGAAAAAATTAACATATTTTTAGATAATATTAAAATCCCTGAAGAACAGGAATTCTAATCATCTTATTTAATCATCAGTGTTGAATAACAACAACAACAACAATAATATAAAACTAGCTGTATTTTATTGTGACTGTATGCCAGGTATTATACTAAGGACTTTAATATAAAATCTCATTTATTTTTCACATGAGATATTTATTATGCTCCTTTAAACCAAGTGAATCACAGATATGTGTGTATATATATATTTTTAAAATATATCTTTATTGATTTCAGAGAGAGGAAAAGAGAGGGAGAGAGAGACACAGAAACATCAATGATGAGAGAGTCACTGATAGGCTGCAGCCCACAACCCGGGCATGTGCCCTGACCGGGAACCGAACCCCGATCGCCTGGATCCTAGGTCGACGCTCAACCGCTGAGCCATGCCCGGCCGGGCAAATCACAGATATATTAAATAATTTGCTGAAGCTCTTAAACATGCCTTGCTGCCTCTCAAACAAACACTGTTTGGTGAATAAATATAAAAAGCAATGACAGGCAGGAAATGAGCAGTGCCAGCGGGCTCTAAATTAGAAGAGGCCACTCAGCTAGAGCAAAACATATGGCTTTGAAAAATAGGTAGAAATTGGATAGAGAGGGAGAAGCATTCAAGACTACGGGCAAGTCACTGGCAAAAGCATAGAAGTAGTGAGCTAACTTACTTTACTTGGTATTGAGGACTGCATAAAGAAAATGAAGGAAAAGGTACATTGGGACTACACTTACTGACATTTGAATGTTAGGATTTTTCTTCTATAGGCAAAAGAAGACTGTTACAATGAAGAGTATTGAGCAGAAAAATTAGATGAAAGTAGTATTTTTATGAAGATTAACAGTGTGATGTAGCAGTAGGAAAAAATGTGGATGGAAACAAAGGCCGTGTTAAGGCTATTATAACAGCATGGACATTTGGTAACAGAAAGATGCAAAAAGCATTTGTTTGTTTCTGTTTTTTTCCATTGGTTTCCAGAGAGTGTGGAAGGGGGAGGGGAGGAGAGGAGGGGAGAGAGAGAGCAAGAGAGAGAGAGAGAGAGAGAGAGAAACATTGATGTGAGAGAGACACATGGATTGGTTGCCTCCCACACAAGCCCCAACCAGGGCCAGGGATCCAGCCTGCAACCGAGGTATATGCCCTTGGCTGGAATCAAACCTGGGACCCTTCAGTCCACGGGCTGACACTCTAAGCACTGAGCCAAACTGGCTAGGGCAAGAAACATTGTGAAAGACAACCAACTGGCTTCGGGAATTAACCTGATATAAGGATGGAGGAAACTCAAGAAAGAAAGGAAGAGGAACGGGGATGAGATACTGAGCTTAATATAAGGATGCCTAATATAAGGATGTAGTGTCAATTTAGAAGATACGGAGTTGAGTTTACTAGTAGAATAATCCAGCTGCTAGTTTCTGGGGAGATGACAGGGTTAAAGATAGATATTTGGAACTGTGAGGTAGGTGGCCTCTTAGAAAGTAAGACTGTATTATTGGGAAATGATTATATCTAATGAGTGTGACAAGAAAGAGAAGCTAACAGAGGAAACCCAAACTGTCAGAGATGTAGGGGGCAATCTGACTTGTATTTTAGGAAGGAGAGTGGTTAAATACTGCAGACTGATCATTGAAGAGTAAGTGATGATCTTAACGGGGGAAAAATTGTTAATCAGCTTTTCCGAGATAATAATTTACATATTATAAAGTGTTCACTTTTAAGTGTATATTTCAATGCATTTTAACAAACATATACACTTAAGTACATAATCACTATCACAATCAATTTACAAAAGATTCTAATAGCCCAAAAAGCTTCCTTGTGTTCTTTGCAGTTAATCCCCAAATCCAAGCCCAAGACAACCACTGATCTGCTTTCTGTCAATATAGATGAGCTTTGCTTTCTCTAGACTTTAATTTAAATGAAACCATACAGTATATACTCTTTTGCATCTAGCTTATTCATGTAGCATAATGTTTTTGAGATTCATCCATGATATTATATATATCAGTAATTTTTTAAATTTTTTATTGCTGAGTGGTTTTTGATTGTGTGGTTATGAGAAATTTTATTAACTATTCACCTATCTATAGGTGATTGGGTTGTTTTCAGTTTGGGGGCCTACTTTAAATAAATCTGTTATGAACATTTGTGTATAAATGTTTGCAAGGACATCTGTTTCCATTTCTCTTGGGTAAATACATAGGAGTGAAATTGAAATTGCTGGCACATGTCTGCCTGGTCGTCTTCTTGGGGCAAGAGTCTGTTCAAGTCCTCTGCCCATTTTAAATTGGACTGTTTATTGTTTGTTGTTCAGTTGTTTAAGTTCTTTATATATTTTGGATATTAATCTTATCAGAGGTGTTCTTTGCAAATATCTTCTCCCATTCGGATGGTTGCTTTTTTGTTTTGTTGATGGTTTCTTTTGCTGGGCCGAAGGCTTTGGGTTTGATATAGTCCCCTTCATTTATTTTTGCTTTTACTTCCCTTGCCTTTGAGGTCAAATTCATAAAATCCTCTCTAAGACCAAGGATTATTGTTGCTTTATAGTATAATTTGAAGTCAGGGAGTCTGATAGCTCCAGTTTTGTTTTGCTTTTTGTCAGAATTGCTTTGGCTATTTGAGGTCTTTTGTGGTTCCACACAAATTTGATAGTTTAGTCCTATGTTTTCTTCTATGTAATTTATTATTTCAGGTCTTATATTTAGGTCTTTGATTCATTTTGAATTAATTTTTATGTATGATGACAAGTTGCAGTCTAGTTTCATTCTTTTGCATGTAGCTTTCCAGTTTTCCCAGCACTATTTATTGAAGAGGCTTTCTTTTCTCTATCACATATTTTTGGCTCCTCTGTCAAAAATTACTTGCCCAAATACATGTGGGGTTTTTTCAGGGCTCTCAATTCTGTTCCATTGATCTGTGTGTCTGTTTTTCTGCAAATACTATGCTGTTTTGATTACTGTTGCTTTACAGTATAATTTGAAGTCAGGGAGTCTGATACCTCCAGTTTTGTTTGCTTTTTGTCAGAATTGCTTTGGCTATTTGAGGTCTTTTGTGGTTCCATACAAATTTGATGATTTTTTTGGTTCTATTTGGTGTGTTTTTTCAATGACATTGGGATTTTTATGAGGGTTGCATTAAATCTGTATATTGCTTGGGGTAATATGGCCATTTTAAATATGTTGATGACCAGCAGATATACAAACAGATGCTCAACTTGTCCTGGCTGGGTGGCTCGGTTGGTTGGAGTGTCATCCCAGGCACCAAAGGTTGCAGGTTCGATTTGCGGTCAGGGCACATACCTAGGTTGTGGGTTGAAATCCCGGGTCTCGGTGAATATGGGAGACACGGATCGATGTTTCTCTCTCACATCGTTGTTTCTCTTTCTCTCCGAGCACTTTCTTTAATCCTCATCAAGTATAAAAAATCTCTCTAAAAATCAATTTAAAAACACCAGAAAACATACTTGGGTGAGGATTAAAAAAAAAAGATGCTCAACTTCACTAGCTATTAGGAAAATGCAAATCAAAACTACAATGAGATACTGTCTTGCACTTGTTAGAATGTCTATTATCAACAAGACAGGTAGTGACAAGTGTGGGAGAGGCTGTGGAGAAGGACCCTCATTCACTGCTGTTGGGAATGTAAACTAGTAGAGCCACCATGGAAAACAGTATGGAGGCTCCTCAAAAAATTAAGAATAGAGTTACCATATGACCCAGCAGCTCCTCTTCTGGGTATCTACCCCCCAAAATTAAAACATTTATTCATAAAGATATATGTATCCCTGCAACATTCATGGTGGCCAAGACATGGAAACAATGAAGTGTCCTTTATAGATGATTAGCTAAATAAGTTGTGGTACATATATGCAATGGAATACTACTCAGCCTTAAAAAAAAGATGAAATACTACCATTTGCAACAACATGGATGCATCTTGAAAATATCATGCTAAGCAAAATAAGTCAGATGAAAAACATCAAGAGCCATATCATTTCACTCATGTGGGCTATAAAACTGAAAACAACAAATGAACAAACAAGACAAACAAACAATAACTTGTAGACACAGACAACAGTATGGTGGTTATCAGAGGGAAAGGGTGGGAGAGGGGTAGTAAAGGGGGTCAAATATATGTGTGGGGGGGATCCTCTGTCTGAAACAGGTTAGTAGCTCATTGTTTGGGATGTAATCTGTGCACTCAAAATTGAGGTGCCGTTGGTGAGAAGGAATCTTTTGCCAAACCCCACAGATAGTGCTCCTGTCAAAGAAAAAAGAATCCTCCTGAACCACATATTCTTCCATTTCTTACAGAAAATTCAGCTTCATTAAAATCTATGGGACCACCACCGTGTATGCAGTCCAACACTGCACAGAACATGGTTATGCAGCACGTGACTGTATAACATATCATTGAAGATAATAAAAAGACATGAGTAGTATAAGGATTCAGAGAAAAAAGGTAACAGCGCCATTCCTGGCAGATGATAATCAAATTTGAGAAAAAAATAGAATTAATAACCTATTAGAATCAATGAGTCAAACAAGATTGTCATATGCAAGTTAAATCTAAAAAACAATAGTATATAGTAAAATCTAAAATGCATAAAACCAATAGCTTACACTAAAAAATACCAGCACTGACCAACTAGGAAATATAATTAAAATAAGATCCTATTATGATAGCAATGGAATCTATAAAATATCTGAATTTATTAAACAGGACCTCATTAGGGAAAATGTTAAAACTTTAATAAAGTACACAGAGCCTGGATGGATGTGGCTCAGCGGTGAGCGTCGACCTAGGATCCAGGCAATCGGGGTTCGATTCCTGGTCAGGGCACATGCCCAGTTGCGGGCTCGATCAATGACTCTCTCATCATTGATGTTTCTATCTCTCTCCCTCTCCTTTCCTCTCTCTGAAATCAATAAAGATATATTTTAAAAAAACTAAAAATAAAAATAAAGTACACAGAATATGATCTGAGTAAATGGAAAGATCTTAACATACTTGGATGGAATAGTTTAAATAACATATACATGTTAGTTATCCCTAAATTAATCTATAAATTCCATATAGTCTAAATAAAAATTTCAAATGAATTTTTTATGTACCTGATAAATTCACTATAAAATCCATATAGATAAATACCGGTCCATGAATAGGTAAGTCAGGTATAAAAAAGGCAAGTAAATTAGAGAACCTTATACACCAGATATTAAGGCATACTACAACAGCACAACAATAAAAAGAGTGATATTGTTTTAAGATCAGACAAAAAAGACAGAATAGAGAGCTCAAAGACATATATACCTTAAATCTAAGCAGAAAATAATTGTTTAATGGTTTTGGCAAAACTAGGTCCCTATATGGAGAAAAATAAAATTGGATGCCCAACTAGCATCACATTCGAAGATGGAATCGTGATAAAGATCTAAATATAAAATTAACATGATAAACTTAATTGAAGAAAATAAGACTTGAGGCAGGAAGAACTATTAAAACAAAACTTCAAAAGCACAAAATTACAAAGGATAAAGGAAGTTGAACAATACAATCAACTAATTAAACCCAATTGATATCTAGAGAACACTCCACTCAACAGCAAAATACACATTTTTTTCAAGTGTTTATGGAACATTTATCAAGGTAAATCATATTCTGGACCATAAAACAAGTCAAAATAAATTTAAAAGGATTCAAATCATACAAAGTACGTTTTCTAATGACAAATTAGAACTAGAAAAAGAAAAATATATGAAAAAATTCCCAACTATTTAGAAAATAAAAAACATTTTAAGTAACCCATGATCCCAGCCATTCAACTCCTAAGTATTTATCCAAAAGAAATGAAATATATGTCCATACAAAGACTTGTAGATGAATATCCATAGCAGCTTTATTTTAATGGCCCCAAACTGGAAACAACCCAAACATCTATGAATGGGTGAATATATAAACATATTGTGGTATATTCATATAATGGAATACTATTTAGCAATATAAAGGGATTAACTCCTAGTATAGACAAAAGCATGTTTGAATCTAAAAATAATTATATTTAAGTGAAAAAAGACGAAAAGAGAACATACTGTGCAATTCTATTTAATTCTAGAAATTCTCAAAAATTCTAAATTTTTCTAGAATTCTGAAATTCTAGCAAACTCATCTATGGTGACAGAAGGTAATTGGTGGTTGGCAACAAGGGCAAGAGAAAAAAGAATACAAATGGGTACAAGGAAAGTTTTGGGGATTTTGGATATGTTCATTATCTTGATTGTGATGATATTTTAATGGATATGTTTATATGTCAAAATTTATCAAAATGTACATTTAAATATATGCAGTCTCTGAAATGTCATTTATACCTCAGGCAAACTGTTGAAAATATATGCATACAAAATAACAATATGCAATAACATAAATAAAATAACATATGCAAGAAACATAAATGAAAACACACATATTCAACACAGCAGAATGACTGATTTCCTAAAGCAGAGAAAAGGAGAATGGCAATAAAGAACAGAAAAAGGAGAATGTACAAATAAACGAGTTTAAGAATCACAAGAGAAGGACCTTCCATGTATTTACTCTGCTAGAATAATACTCCTTTTAGGGGAGAATAGAGAGTTAATTAAAAACAAATACACTGAATAGCAGCAGTAAGAGCTTCAGACTCTCAAGCCTATGAATGAGGAAATATTTGGAGGCTTCTTCCCTGGTACCCCCGGCACAACTCAAAACCCCACCTATGTATCCACTTTACAGATATTTACTCAGTGCCCACTATGTGCCTGGCTCTATTCACAAGGCCAGTAATTTTTTTCCAACAGCCACTAATCATCTCCACTCCTTGGACCTACCTGCTGGGGCTTCCACCTTGGTCGCTATTGTAGAAGAACCACTAGCGATTCTCCAGGGGCTTAAACTGGACTCTACTTTCCCTCCCTCTTCATTGTACTCTACGGTGCCAGTGCTCTTCTGCTTCACTACTCGGGGCTCACCGCACTCTATGGTGCCAGTGCTCTTCTGCCTCGTTACTTGTGCCTGAAGCTGTTTGAAGCCCTCATGAAATGCCATTTCCATTCGAATATCATTGTTTTGAATTTCATAGTATAAACCTGAAGAAAGAAAGATGCTGAAATAAATGAGACTAATTTGCTACCATCATCTACTAAACAATTGTAATATTTCACTTACATTTCCCACATTTTTACCGAAGTTTAAGAACTATGTGAAGAGCCATTAAAGGGTGGGAAGACAGAGAGAATCTTATAATGGAATAAAAACACATTCAGATCACAGGAAAATATCATACCAAGTAAAGTCCAGGCTACAACATTGGTTGGTTCCAAGCAAGTAGCATCCTCAAAGAAAATTTCCGCCTGCTCATAGTTCTCCATCAGGACAGCCAGGACACCACAGAGCAACAAGCTGAGTAGAGACCACCAACTTGATTAACAACAGGGTCCCATGCCATAGTCATGGAATCAAGACAACTTCATATAGAAGCTTATCTGCTCCTACTCATTCCACATCTCCCTTCACTGTACCTGTGGATGTGGTTCTGGTTGAGGGAAAGGGCTCTCCGAAAACACTCCTGTGCTTTGATGTTGTCCTCAGTTAGGAGGCAGAAGGCACCATAGTCCAGCCAGTGTTCCAGGTTCTGGGGCTCACGAACCAGCCTCTACCACATGAAGTATCAGGAGGGCCAAGGTTATTGTGACACTATGTCATATTTTTTCATGCACATAACATCACACAGAAGCATTCCATAAATACTATGAGCTCTATGAAAGCAGAAACTATGACTTCTTTTTTGCTTACCATGGAATTCTGAATGCCTAGTACACTCAATGTTCTGGCTTATAGTAAAGTCAATAAATATTTACTGAAATAAATATAAAAATTGATTGCTTTCTAGTGTTAGTGTCTGGTCACTACAAGCTCATCCAATTACTTGGGAACCTAAAGATCAATTTTATGGTTCATTCTAAAGATTCATACATAAGCATCTCTGTCATAGTCTTGAGATGGCAAATAGTTTATCTACAAATTTGTTGGGTTTTTTGTTTGTTTGTTTTTAAACATATCTTTATTGATTTCAGAGAGGAAGGGAAAGGGAGTGAGAGAGATAGAAACAATGATGAGAGAGTCATTGATCCGCTGCCCTGCATGCACCCAACTGGGGATTGAGCCCACAACCCAGCATGTGCCCTGACCAGGAATAGAACCTTAATCTCCTGGATCCTAGGTCGATACTCAACCGCTGAGCCACACCTGGTGAGGCTACAAATTTGTTTTAAAAAAGTACCTTATAATAAGTGAAAACTATAAAATATTGCTGAAAGAAGTTAAAGCAGACATAAATAAATGGAAACACATCCATGATCATGGATTGGAAGAGTACTAAGATGTCAATACTTCCCAAATCAATTTACAGATGCAATCTCTGTAAAAATCCCAAGGTGTTTTTTGCAGAAATAGAAAAACCCATCCTAAAATTCATATGGAATGTCAAGGAAACTGAATAGCCAAAGCAATCTTTAAAAAGAAAAACAAAACTGGATGACTCATACTTCCTGATCTCAAAACTTACAAAGCTACAGCTTTTTTTTTCCACAACAGGTTTGCTGTCAGAACACAGGTGCTGTGAAAACCACCACTAAATCCAAGCCAAAATCCAAGCCAAAATGGGAAAAGCCTCATATCAACATCATTGTCATTGGACACGTAGATTCCAGCAAGTCTACCACTATTGGCCATCTGATCTACAAATGTGGGGGATCAACAAAAGAACCATCAAAAAATTTGATAAGGAGTCTGCTGAGATGGATAAATTGAAAGCTGAACGTGCGTGTGGTATGTGACCATCATTGATTCCCCAGGACATAGAGACTTTATCAAAAACATGATCATAGGCACATCTCAGGCTGACTGTGCTGTCCTGATTGTTGCTGCTGGTGTTTGTGAATTTGAAGCAGGTATCTCCAAGAATGGCAGACCTGTGAGCATGCCCTTCTGGCTTACAAACTGAGTGTGAAACAACCGATTGTTGTTGTTAACAAAATGGATTCCATCAAGCCACCTTACAGCCAGAAAAGATACAATAAAATTGTTAAAGAAGTCAGCACCTACGTTAAGAAACTAGGCTACAATCCTGACATCATAACATTTGTGCCAGTTTCTGGTTGGAACAGTGACAACATGCTGGAGGCGAAGTGCTAACATGCCTTGGTTCAAGGGAAAGTCACCTGTAAAGATGGCGATGCCAGTGGAGCCATGCTGCTTGAAGCTCTGGATTGCACCCTGCCACCAACTCATCCAACTGACAAGCCTCTGAGTCTACCCCTCCAGGACATCTACAAAATTAGTGCATTGGTACTGTCCCTGTGAGCTGAATACAGACTGGTGGTATCAAACCCTGCATAGTGGTTACCTTTACTCCAGTCAACATTACAACTAAAGTAAAGTCTATTGAAATGCACCATGAAGCTCTGAGTGAAGCTCTTCCTGGGGACAATGTGGGCTTCAATGTCATAGCAATGCAGCTGGTGACAGTAAAAATGAGCCACCAATGGAAGCAGCTGGTTTCACAGCTCAGGTGATTATCCTGAACCACCCAGGCCAAATCAGGGCTGGCTATGCACCTGTGCTGGACTGTCACACAGCTCACAGTGCTCACAGATTTGCAGAGCTGAAGGGGAAGGCTGGTCGTCGTTCTGGAGAAAAGCTGGAAGATGGCCCAAAGTTTATGAAATCTGGTGATGCTGCCATCATTGATATGGTTCCTGGCAAGCCCATGTGTGTCTCTGACTACCCTCCTTTGGGCTGTTTTGCTGTTGGTGACATGAGACAGACAGTTGCTGTAGTGTCATCAAAGCAGTGGACAAGAAAACAGTTGGAACTAGCAAAGTCACCAAGTCTGCCCAGAAAGCTCAGAAGACTAAATGAATATTATCCCCAATACCTGCCCCCCCCAGTCTTAATCAGTGGTAGAAGAATGATCTCAGAACTGTTTGTCTCAATTTGCCACTTAAGTTTAATAGTAAGAGTGGCTAATGACTACAGTGCATCATAAAATGAATGAAAGAAGAATGTTTTAGGGACTATTGGGGGTTGGGTGTGTGTGTGTGTGTGTGTGTGTGTGTGTGTGTGTGAGAGAGAGAGAGAGAGAGAGAGAGAGAGAGAGGAAGAGAGAGAGGCAGTTTTTAAGTTATTAAGTTTTTAAAATCAGTACTTTTTAATGGAAACAACTTGACCAAAAATCTGTCACAGAATTTTGAGACACATTAAAACAAAGTTTAATGAGGAAAAAAAACATACAAAGATACAGTAATCAGTGTGGTGCTTGTATAAAGACACACAATTAGACCAATGGAATAGGACAGAGAGCCCAGAGATAAACCCTTGCATATATGGTCAAACTATTTTTGACAAAGGTGCCAAGACCACTCAATAGGGAAAGAACAGTCTTTTCAACAAATGATGCTAGAAAACTGGATATCTACATACAAAAGAATGAAGTTGTACCCTTACCCGATACAATCTACAAAAAATAGAATTCAAAATGGATCAAAGACCTAAACATAAGACCTAAAACTATAAAACTCTGAGAAGAAAACTCAGGACAGTAGCTTCATGACATTGGACTTGGCAATGATCTCTTGACTATGATACCAAAGGCACAGGCGATGAAAGAAAAAATAGACAAACTGGACTTTATAAAAATTAAAAACTTTTGTACATCAAAAGAAACTATCGACAGAGTAAAAACATAACTCACAGTGGTTTGGGGAGAAATGGGGAAAATGTGTGCATATTATATATCTGTTAAGGGGTTAATATTCAGAATACTGTATATAGAGAATTCCTAAAACTTAACAAGATAATATTAAACAACCTGACTCAATGGGCAGATGACTTGAATGGATATTTTCCCAAAGATCTACAAATGGCCAAAAAACATAGGAAGAGATGCTTAACGTCTCTAATCATCAAGGAATCAAAGCACAATGAAATAACACGTCTCACCGATTAGGATAGCCACTATCAACAAAACAGAAAATAACAATTGCTGATGATGAGGTGAAAAAATTAGCATTCTTGTACAATGTGGGAATGTAAATGGTGCAGCCACTTTGGAAAACAATAAGGTGGTTCCTTGGAAAATTAAAAATAGAATGGCCATATGATACAGCAATCCCACTTCTGTGTATATACCCATGAGAACTGAAAGCACAGTTTCAAAGAGATATTTGTGTATCCATGGTCATAGCATAAAAGCTAAAAGGTACAAGCAACCCAAGCGCACACTGACAGATGAATGGATAAGCGAAATGTGGCATATACATACCATAGAACATTATTCAGCCCTAAAAAGGAAGGAAATTCTGACATATACTTCAACATGGATGAACCCTTACGGACATATGCTGAATAAAATAAGCCACTCGCCATGGGACATAATTTATTTATGTAGACTGATGTTTTGAACTTGTTGTAGTCTAAATTTTCCTCTGTCAATTAATTTAAAAATATTTCCTCTTGAAAAAATTATAAATGTGAAAAGATATTCAAAGTCACTAGTTATTAGAGAAATGCAAAATGAAACCACAATTTGATATCACTTCAACCCATGAAAATGACTATAACTTTTTTAAACAATGAACAATAACAAGCATTAGAGAGAATACAGAGAAAATGAAACCCTCACCCATTGCTGGTGGGAAGGTAAAATATTAGTACAGGCCTTTGGAAAACAGTTAGGCAGTTCCTCAAAAAGTTAAGCACAGAGTTACCATATGACCTAGCAATTCCACTCCTTAGCATACACTCAAGAGAACTGAAAACATATATTCATACAAAAACTTACATACTTTATACATGAATGTTCACAGCAGCATTATTCATAATAGCCAAAAAGTGGAAACAGTCAAATGCCCATCAATAATGAGTGAAAAAAGAAAATGTGTTCTATCTTTACAGTGGAATGGTATTTAGCCATAAAAAGTAATAAAATATTAATACATGCTACAACGTAAGTGACCGTCAAAATATGATGCTAAGTGAAAGAAGGCAGTCACAAAAGACCTCCTATTACATGATTCCATTTATATAAACTGTCTATAATAGGCAAATCTATATAAAGAGTAAATCAGTGGCTGCCTCAGGCTGAGAGTGAAGTAGAATGAGGAGTGACTATTAATGGGCACAGGGTTTCTTTTTGGGGTGACACAAATTCTCTAAAATTAAATTGTGATATTGCTGTGAACCTAAAACTTCTTTTAAAAAGTCTATAAAAGCACAGCATAGGGAATATAGTCAATAATAATTGTGATAACTATGTATGGTCCCCGGTGGGTACTGGAAATATCAGAGGAAATACTTTTTAAAGTATGACTGTCTAATCACTATGCTGTACATGTGAGACCCATGCAAAAATACTGAAAGTAAACTGTAATTGAAAAATTAAAAAGCAAACACATTTAAAAAAATAAAAATAATGAAAATTACATATTAAAAATTAGATTGTAGTGATGTTACAAGACTATAAATACAGTCTAGTAAATACGACTATACACTGAAAATTTTTTTATTGATTTTAGAAAAAGGGAGAGAGAGATAACACAACGATGTGAGAGAGAAACATCAATCGGCTGCATCACGTAGGCACCCCAACCAGGGATTGAACCAGCAACCTTAGTAGGTGCCCTGACCAGGAATTGAACCCTCCATCTTTTGGTGCACGGGAAGACGCTCCAATCAACTGAACCACATCAGCCAGGGCATGACTGTGCACTTTTATTTTATTTTTTAAATTTATCTTTAATGTTGAAAGTATTACAGATATCCTCCTTTTTTCCCCCCATTGATCCCTCCACCCCACAACTACCCCTCCCTGTCCAAGCTTTCATCACACTATTGTCTGTGTCCATGTATATATGCATTTAAGTTCTTTGATTACTCTCTCCCCACCCACTCCCCCACCCCCGCCTTCCCACCGAAATTCATCGGTCTCTTCCATGCTTCTGTTTCTCTGGATCTATTTTGTTCCTCAGTCTATTTTGTTTATTAGAGTCCACATATGAGTGAGATCATGTAAAACTGAATCAGGAAGAATCAGAGAACCTGAATAGGCTAATAACAGCTGATGAAATCGAAGCAGCAGTAAAAAAACTCCCAGCAAACAAAAGCCCTGGTCAGGACACCTTCACGGGGCGCTTTCTAATTCTTTAAGTAGTAGGGTTAGATAGTTTACCAAAAATTTTTCTTGCTTTTTGAGGTAGGCCTATAGTGCTATGAACTTTCCTCTTAGGACTTCTTTCTCTATGTCCCATAGATTTTGGGTTGTGTGTTCATTTTCATTTGTTTCCCAGAAGTTTTTGATTTCTTTCTTAATCTTATTAGTAACCCATTCATTGTTTAATAACATGTTATTTAGCCTCCATGTGTTTGAATGTTTTTGAGTGTCTTTACTGTAGTTGATTTCTAACTTCATGCCACTGTGATCTGAGATGCTTGATACGATTTTAATTTTCTTGAACTTGTAGAGACTGGTTTTGTGTCCCAACATGTGGTCTATCTTTGAGAATGACCCATGTGCACTTGAGAGGAATGTATACTCTGCAGCTTTAGGGTGAAATGTTCTGTAAATATCAATTAAATCCATCAGACCTAGTGTGCCACTTAGAGTCACTGTTTCTGTGTTGACTTTTTGTCTGGAAGATCTATCCAGTGAAACCAGTGGGGTGTTAAAGTCCATGACCATGACTGCATTGCTGTTGATCTCTCCCTTGAAGTTCTTAAGGATATTGCTGATAGGTCCTTATTTATTGACATTTTAATTCTTTGATTTTTTTAAAAAATATATCTTTATTGATTTCAGAGAGAGGAAAGGAGAGGGAGAGAGAGAGATAGAAACACCAATGATGAGAGAGTCATTGATCGAGCCCGCAACCCGGGCATTTGCCCTAACCGGGAATCGAACCCCGATCGCCTGGATCCTAGGTCGACGCTCAACTGCTGAGCCACTCCCGGCTGGGCTTTTGATTTTTTTTTTTTTTAAGACATTTTAATTCTTGATGCCTGTTTCTCTCTCTATTTCAACTTCTAATTACAGCAGTCTCTTTAACATTTCCTGCAATGTAGGTTTGGTGGTGATAAACTCCTTTAGCCTTTTTTTGTCTGGGAAGCTCTTTATTTCACCATCTATTTTGAATGATAGCCTTGCTGGGTAGAGTAGTCTTGGTTTCAGACCCTTGTTTTGCATTAGCTGGAATACTTCATGCCATTCCCTTCTGGCCTGTAGAGTTTTGGATGAGAAGTCATCTGACAGCCTTATGGGAGCTCCTTTGTAGGTAACAGATTGCTGTTCTCTTGCTCCCTTCAATATTCTCTTTGTCTTGAATTTTTGGCATTCTAATTATGATGTGTCTGGGCGTGGGCCTCTTCGGATTCTTCTTGCTTGGGACTCTCTGTGCTTCCTGAACTTGCATGACTTTTTCCTTCACCTGGTTAGGGAAGTTTTCTGCCATTATTTCTTCAAACAGGTTCTCTAGTCCTTGCTTACTTTCAACCTCTTCTGGCACTCCTACAATATGAATATTGTTACGTTTCAGGTTGTTCCACAGCTCCCTTAAATGGCCCTCCTGTTTTTTTAATTGTTTTTTCTTTTTGGATCTCTGACTGAGTGATTTTTTTCTATCCTGTCTTCTAATTTTCTGATCCGATCCTTAGCTTCCTCTAATCTGCTCTTTATTCCTTCCAATGTATTCTCTATTTCTGCTATGTCATTCTTCATTTCCTTCATAGTTTCCATATCTTTTTTCATGCTGTTGAGCATCCTTACAATCAGTATCCTGAATCTGATAGATTGCTTATCTCCATTTCATTTAGCTCTTTTTATGGAGACTTCTCTTGTTCTTTCATTTGGGGCTTGTTTTTTTGTCTCCCCATTTTGTCTGCCTGTTTGGGTTTGTTTCTATGTATTAGGTAGGCCTGCTAGGACTCTCCGTCTTTTTGTAAGGCCTTTGGTGCAGGCCAATGTCAGACGCTGTTTGTGACTGGCTTTGAATACTCTGTTTGGAGCTATCAACAACCCTAGGCTTGAGGTCTCCTCTGCTGGGGCTGGGTGCAATTGGACAGGACCAAGATGCATACCAAAGTCTGCTTTTCCAAGGACAGGGTCCAGAAGCAGATCAGGCAAAGAGTCAAAGCACTCTGAGGTCTGCCTCTGCCTGCAGGCTGATTGATCTGATTCTCTTAATGAGCTTCGGGCTGCAGAAACGCCACAGGGTGGGGCAGCGGGTAGTTATCAGTCTATTAATGAGTCTCAGGTTGTAGAAACTCCTAGCATAGGGCAAGAGATTTTCCAGCAGGGTAGGGAAATTACTTCCCCCTCCAGGCAAAAGCAGTAAATTGTCTGCCTGAGAAAAATGTCCTCTGCAATATGGGGGCAATGACTCAGCACAGGAATCCAGACGGGTGCCTTCTGATCTCAAATCGCCAGAGCTGAGATATCTCTCCAGACCTTTAGCTACTGCCTGTGGGAGCCCAGCCAGTCCTCCCGTGCCGCTACACTTCCTACCAGTCTCTATGCGGTCTCCACTTTTCCTCCTTGATTATGAGGGTGCTCTCCAGCTCGTCTTTAGCTGCAGTTGATTATTCAGGATGGTTTTTCTGTATTTTAGTTGTAATTCCAGTTTGGTCCCAGGAGAGTGTCATTGTAGCTTCCACTTAGTCTGCCACCATCTTTAATCTCTCATGACTGTACACTTTAAATGGGCGAATGTTATGGCTGGTGAATTATATCTCAATAATTAAATAAGTATAAATGAAGGTTCAGACCATTTTCTCATATATATATTTTCAGCTCGTGATGCACGTAGTAGGCAGTACTAACAAAACTAGAGAACTCAAATGTCATTCATAGCACCATATAAGGGCTCAGTAAATCATACACATCCTGAGGGCTCAGTAAATGTTTGCTGAATTTGTTGAACACAGGTTTTTAAAAATTATTTACAAGAAATTAACACTTTTTCTTTTGGTATACAGTTCTATGAATTTTAACACATGTATACCTTCATGTTACCATCACCAAAATCAAAATACAGAACAGTTCCACCATCCCAGAAAACTTCCTTGTGCTATCTTTTTATAGTCGTCTTTTCCCTTACCCATAACCTCTGGCAACCAGTAATCTGTTATCCATCATTATAGTTTTGTCTTTTCAAGAATGTCATATAAATGGAACCAGACAGTGTGTAACCTCTGACAGTGGCTTTTTTCACTTGTATAATGCCTTTGAGCCAAGTTGTTGTGGGTCTCGGTTGTTCATTTATTTTAGTGCTGAGTAGTATTTCATTATCTGGACAGATCATAGTTTGTTTAACCATTCACCCTTTGAAGAACATTTGAGTTGCTTCGTGTTTGGGCAGTTATGACTAAAGCTGCTATAAGCATTTGTGTACAAAAGATTTCATTTCTTTAAATAAATACAAGGGAATGGGTCATATGGTAAATGTATAAGAAACTGCAAAGCTACTTTCCAGAGTGGCTGTATCACTAGGCATTTTCTCCAGCAAAGTAGGAGGGTTTCAGTTGATTTTTATCCTCACCAGTACCTGGTACTGTCAGCATTTTTTCGTTTTAGTTATTCTAATAAGTATGCAATGGCATCTCATTCTGGTTTTAGTTTGCATTCCCTAATGGCTAATGTTGTTGAACATCTTTTCATGTTCTTATTTATCATTCTTAATTCCTCTTTAGCAAAGCGTCTGTTCAATTCCTTTGCCCATTTTTATTTGGTTGTTTTTTTATGGTTGAGTTTTGAGAGTTCCTAATATTCTGGAAACAAAGCCTTTGTCAAATATATGTTTTGTAGATATTTTCTTCTATTCTGTACCTTTTATTTTCTTAATAGTGTCTTTCACAGAGCATATGTTTTTAATTTTGATGAAGTTCCATTTATCTATTTGTTGTTGTTGTTAATGCTCACCTGAGGATATCTTTTCCATTGATTTTTTAGAGAGAGTAGGAGGTAGGGAGGGAGAGGGAAGGAAGGAGGAAGAGAGAGACAGACAGAGAGAAACACCAATGTGAGAGAGACTCATTGATTGGTTGCCTCCCACATGCGCCTGCCTAGACCAGGGCCAGGGACTGATTGAACCTGCAACCCAGGTACATGCCCTTGACCAGGAATCAAACCCGTGACTCTGTGGTACATGGGCTGATGCTCTAACCACTGAGAACATTGGCCAGGGCTATCAATTTAAAAAAAAATTTTATATAAATCATGCTTTGGTGTCATGTCTAAGAACTCTTTACCTAACTCCAGGTCATGAAGATTTTCTCCTCTGGTTTCTTCTAAAAGTTTTTTAGTGTTATATTTTACATTCAAATCTATGATTCATTTTGAGTTGATGTTTATACAACATTTGAGGTTTAGGTCAAGTGTTCATTTTTTTGCATGTGATGACCGACTATTCTAAAACCACCTTTTGAAAAGACTATCCATTGTCCATTGAATTTCTTTTATATCTTTGTTAAAAATATAATATCCTTGTTTGTGTGGATCTATTTTTGGACTCTGTTTTATCGATCTGCATGCCTGTCCTTTCACTGATCAGGTTGGATTTTAAACAATAAAAAACTACTGTTTATTATACCCATATTGTACAAATAACAGTAACAACAACCATTAGGAAGATGTTTAATTACCTCTTCATAATATACTGTCGCCATTTCAAAGTTCTCATTGACTTCTGCTTCAAATGCAAAGAGTCGAAGCTGTTCACTGCTCTTATGAATGGTTGGAACAGCACCTTGGACATCATCTGGCATGGTCTTGTCAACATCAAGATGTTAGGCAGGCAAAAATGAAACAATTACAAGTAGAGAAGTTTAATTAGAATAAACCAGATCTGAGACTCAGTCATGAGGTCTAAAATGATATTGAGGTTTCTTACAGTCTTGCCAATACAGTAAGACAGTGAGAGTGAACCAAGAGAGAAATATCAATGGTGAAAGAGAAGCTCAGGGCCCTGCCAGCGTGGCTCAGAGGTTGAGCAGAGACCTATGATCCAGGAGATTGAGGTTCGGTTCCCAGTCAGGGCACAGGGTTACAGGCTTGATCCCCAGTAGGGGGCGTGCAGGAGGCAGCTGACCAATGACTCTCAGCATTGATGTTTCTCTCTCTCTCCCTCTCCCTTCCTTTCTCTGAAATCAATGAAAACATATTTTTTTTTAAAAAGGGAGAATCTCAGGTATCTAAATACCAGTAGTCTGAGCTCATGGAAGTGGGTAAAAATTGCTTAGGGCAGAACTGTTTTCCTCAATCCCCAGGGCAGTCAGTATAGTACTCCTAAGCAAGTTGCCTCTGACCTCATCAAACAACTTTATTATTATTTTCTAAATATGTTTTGATTGACTTCAAAGAGAGGGAGAGAAAGAGAGAGAGAGAAACATCAATGATGAGAGAGAATCGATCGGATGCCTCTTGCACACCCCCAACTGGGGATTGAGCCCGAATCCTGGGTATGTGACCTGACCAGAAATTGAACTGTGACCTCCTGGTTCATGGGTCAACCCCAACCACTGAGCCACACCAGCCAGCTCAAACAACTTTATTTTCTCTAGTGTACAGGACAATTATAATTTTTAGGTGCCAAGACATGAAAAAAGCTGACACACTAATTAGAGTCTTCAAATATCAAGCAAACAGGAGACTAAAGGTAAAGCTTTGGAAACTACATCTAGACTTCTAGTGAGATACATAGACAGATAGACTCTACAAAGGAGAAATTATAGAAATAGCCAGAAAAGTAGGAGGACACGCAGAAAAATAATTCATCGTATACACCTAGATAGGAAGCAAGTCTTATGTAATAAGTAATCTCCTGGGTCAGAAGCTCTGGCCCAGGAAGACCCTCCCCCCCAATTCTTTAATTAGAAGGAAAAATAACATCAGCGACTTTAACAAAGTAGAGTTGCTAAGGGATATGAAAAGTAAAGCTAAATTCGAGATGGACCAAAGAGAGCTTCTGATGATTGATTAATGCCTCTTATCTTTGTTCTTTTTAAGTTGGATGGTCTTGACCTCCAAATCCCTTCAGCAACACACTTCCATACCCAAACCAAAAATACTCTACCTCTACTATCCCAGTCCCCGAATCCACATTACAAGGCTTCCGCCCTTTAAAACTGCTCTCTGATTTCATTTCCTTCACTTCCAATATGCCTATCATTTCCCAAGCAGATAAGCCTAGGCCTCATGAGCATCCACACACACTACTCTATCACCAGCACACTCAAGTCCCAGGTTCCCTTCTCCTTCTCCTGCACATGTCCTGAAAACTCCCAAATTAAAACTCTCCTACAATCTGACCTCATTTTTAGATAGAAGCTGCTATCTGGTCCTGAGGAAAACTGCATACACATAGAGATATCTGAGCTGCCCAGACTCTTTGCCATTCAGTCGTAGCTGAAAGGCCTTTGATACACTCAGCAGTCCATGTATTTGTCCTTGTTCAGAAACATATGCCGTAAAGTGATGCAGGATGTAATTTTTTTTCTCTTCCTTCAAGCTTTTCATTCAACCCTTATCCTCTTCACTTTCAATAAAAATGTTACTTTACAAAGGAAATAGAAACCACTAGGCAAGAAATCCCTCAACTTTTCAACTCCACACCTATACGGTTTATTTCTGTGTCCATCGTATCTCTTCCTTTCGGTCTCAGAGAAAGAGGCATGGCACCCTCCCTCCCGTGTTTTAAGGCTAATCCTTCCACCTAACTCTTAATCCTTCCCCACTGTACACCCTGGGCTGCCATCCATTATCCCCTTTCCCTCTACTTTCACATTCTCCCAATCTGCTGGCTCCTTTTCCCAAATCTGTGAACATGCTAAAGACTTTTCCATCTTAAAAAAAAATCTGTAATTTCTAGCTTCTACTATCCCACCTCTTCCTTTCATCTTCCAACTTTTTGAATTTATATTTACCTGTTTCCTAATCACTCATTTACTCCTCAATTCATTATAATTTGAATCCACTCTATTAGCCCAATGAAATTAATGTAAAGGTTAACAATAACCTCATTGTTAAATTTAATGAAAACTTTTCAAACTGTTTCATTTTCCCCCATTTTTATTGAGATATAATTGTCATACATCACTGTATAAGTTTAAGATGCACAGCATGATGGTTTGACAGACATATATTGTGAAATGATTACTGCAATAACTTTAGTTAGCATCCATCATCTCATAGATACAATAAAAAGAGAAAGCAAAAAAGGGGAAAAAATGTATTCTCCCTGTGATGAGAACTCTTAGGATTTACTCTCACATATATTATAGAAGGGTTAACTATAGTTATCATACTGTATATTATATCCCTAGAACTTATCTTATAACTGGAAGTTTGTACCTTTTAACCAACTCCTCCTTCACCCCAGATTTTGTTTTTCTTAAATTCCTAGGAATATTGGACAATGTTGACCACTTTTTCTTCTTAAAATTTTCTTCCCTTAGCTTCTGTGACACCACTATCTTCTGGCTCTTTTGACTTTTAGCAATTCCCTTGCCTCTTTTACTCACCCATCCTTAAATGTTGGTATTTCCTGGGATTCCACCACCACCTCGCTCCTCTCTCTACTCATGTTTTCCTCAGCAGCTTCATCTATGACCATTATTTAGCTCGCATCTATATACTCACGGCTCCCCAAATTTCATTTCCAGCTCAGATCTCTCACTTAAGCAAAATCCCACTAGAACCAATGTTCAAAATTTAATTCAACATCAGTTGCCTCCCACCAAATTTACTCAAGTTGTATTTCTTGTCCTGGTTAATGGAACTGCCAGCTACCCAGTCACAAAGCCTTAAACTTAAGAATTTTTTACTTCTTTTCCTCCATACAATGCGCTAATCAATTAGCATCACAGTTTCACCACCTCTAGCCCACCCTGCATACTTCTATCAGAGTGCTTTGTACAAAGCCTCCCTCCATACTCCCAACTCCCCCACCTCCCAACTCCCCCACCAGGAACTGGCTCATCTCCAGCTTCTCTGTCCCTCACCACTTCAACCTCCCCTCCTGAACTATCTGTGGTTTCTATATATATCATATTCTTTCAAGTTCCCAAGTCTTTCTGATGTTCCCTAGGACTCAAATGCTCCCAAACACCTACCCGGAGAACAACTTTTTAGCCTTCAAAGCCCAATTCAAGGCACGGCTCCTCTGTACATCCTTCCCTGAAAGGTCTCACAGTCAGGTTTATCACTTTTTCGTTAGGCATCCCCTACCTTGCTCTACCATGGACACCCTTCTGTCGCAGAACTTACCTCACTCTACTGCAGTTATTTTGTATTTTGTGCCCGTCTCTACTAGACAGGGACTCCTTGCGGACATAAGGCAACAGTAATTGCCATCTCATGCTCAGTTTCTTTCCAAATCAAATCATTCATATCAACCGTGCCCAAGGCAGGATTGTACTCTTAGTCCTAGGATACTGGACACTCCTCTCCTACCTTTTCCAGGAGGTTAAGGAAAGTGAGAGAAAAGCAATGGTGGCATAGGAGAAAGAAACAGTGAAGGAAAGAGCAAATAGATTAGGGGGTTTGAGGAAGCATAGCTGGTTAGAGACGGACTACCAGGGGGACAAAAAGACTGACTGTTGTAACTGTTTTCAAATAAACCACAACCACAAAAATTAAAAATGATCAAATGAAGGCAAGATGCAAGCTGCGCAAATAATAGATATGAACAGACAAGTGTGAGGAAAGCAGACCAGCATCCTCAAATAAAAAAGGTATACTTGATGTGTCATTGTCATGCAGGTATAATATCTGGAAACTCAGTTTTTCTTTGTTTTGATTGTCAGTCTTAAAGACAAAAAGTGAGAATTGCACATCACAGAATAAATAGAATGATCATTTTCATGTCATAATTTAAATGGCCCGTTTGATCTCTTTTTTATCTATCACATTTATGACAGTTATGAAACTGATTTTCTAGGAAGCTGAAAGAGATACACCCTGTTCTCCTCAATATCAGTCTTATAAGTTTGGCAGTTTCTTATTCATCTTTGTGTTTCAGTCCCAAGCACAAAGCAGACTCCTCAATAAATGTTTGTAGAATTAAGGAAGAAAAGCAGCAAGGAAGAAAGGGACCATTCAGAGGAAACCTGATGCCCTGCGGAGAAAAGGAAGGGCTTTCAGTTCCTGAACACCTACCTGGTTTAAGGCCACATGCATCTGATCCACCAAGAACACATAGAGCTCACTAATGAATGTCTGCAGTTCCTCCTGGCTTTCAAATGATGTTGTTTTCAAGTACTTCTCTCTCACAATCTTCACCACAGCATGCTGCAGGAGACACGGATCAGAGGTCTCACAACACAGCCCAGCACTCTGCTGACAGCACAGGCCTCCCTTGAGTTTCTGGTCTAAGGCTCATCAGAATTTCAGAAGGTAATTGGTTTCTCCCTTGGTGACTGATAAGCTGTTGGCTCTCAGATTTCTGCCTAAACAACATACTCTATATGACTTCTTTTCTTGAAGTCATCATTATCACTAATATGATCAACGCAGGACTCGTACTGTGTAAAGAGTGTCATAAAGCTGAAGAAAACTTTAGCATTAGGTTTATGTAGTGTGTGTCTTTTATGGTGCCCACATGATCCAAAGGAGAAAGGCCTGATTTGAGAATCTAGATAATGGAATTCTGGTTCTAATTCTGCCACTGTACAACCTCATAAATTATTTTATACTTGGTACCTCAGTTTTCTCATTTGTTAAATAGATATGTACTTTTGGTATTACTATCTTACTTCAGATGATGATTGAGAAGCTAAAAAGAAACAATGAGTGGTAAAGCTTAAATGCTAAACAAATAACATATTGCTATAGCCAGGAGAGCTGTCCCCCCCCCCCAGCTAATATTATTGCGAGGTTTTATATCATAAAGGTTTTATAACATAAAGCACTTTCCATGCATTGTTATTTAATGCTCATAATGGCACCATGTGATAATATTAATATTATCCCTCATTGTTAGGCAAAGAAATTGAGGCTCAGAGAGGTAAAGTCACTTGACTAAGGTCATCCAGCAAGTAATGGCAGAACCAGAATCAAACTGAGATGTGACCCTGCCACCTACTGAAAACAGCCTCTTGCCTCCATTAGCATCCATTGTTTTTGCTTTATTACTTCCACATGCTTTCTTTGTATTTGTTTAGTACAGTACAGGGCACATAATAAATGTGCACAGAGAGGCAGTGCAGTGTAGCAGTTAAGAACGTGATTTCTGGAACCAGAATGCCAGAATTTGCATCCCATCTTTGACCTTTACTAGCTCTGTGATCTTGGACAAATTACTTAACCAACTAATGTTGCAGTTCTCCGCCTGTAAAATGGGGATTACCTACCTCATAGGGTTGTTGTGAGGATTAAATTAGTAAAGTATGAAGCATTTAAAAATTTGTCTGGTATACGGCAAACACTAAATAAACATTAGCCATTATTATTCAGGAAATTATTATTAAGTAAATATTTCTCAAAACCCAGTGATTCTATGGACTAGGGAAAGGTTTGTAATAGGAGACAGAGATAATTAGTCATGGAATAAGTCCCAGGTATAGAGTTTCTCCCTGCTAGAGCAACCTGAAATCTGACTCAAAATCTGGCCTAGTCTCAAGTGAAAAATCAGTTTCTTAAAAGCTCACATTTGGAAAGGATACTAAACCACTCCTACAGAGCAGAGCCTCTCCCAACATTCTGTCATGGAGAACATAGCTCTTTACACCAGTAGCAAGAAAGGTAGGAGTACAGCAGAGGCAAACATAACCACAGAAAAAATGACAACTAGGTATGTAGAGGAGATGCTTCATAAAACCCACAGAATAATTAAATAAATGAACATTTACCTTGAGTTGTTCTTTGAAAGCAAAGTATTTTCCAGAGCAGTTTAGTTCATAGTTGAGCTGGCATTTCTGCTCCTCCAGGGTTTCACTATCTATATCACCCCCCAGTTTGGTCACCTCTTTTCCAAACATCATGTGATACTCATCAAGAATGGCTCTAGAAATGTTCTTGATCTGCATGTGGTAGTCACTCACCGCCTAGGAAAATATAAAATGTCTGGTAAAGAGACCTCAAAGAGGTCAAGACATGGAATGGTTTTCTGAAACTGGATTGTGTTCTACATTCAATACTACTTTAGGTATAAATTGCCCTTTTCTTCCCAGCTCAGAGATCATCAACCAAAGATTAAACACTGAATAATATTCATTGTAAGTCACTAGTCACAAAAAGATACAGGAAGGAAAATATGTGAAGCTACAATTTCTCACCCCTGATGAAAAACACAATGCAGAATCCATGCCTTATTTTCAAAAGATGCACTCAACACCTTATTGCTTATAATTTCACCTTGGCTTTGGCACTTGCCTTCTGAGCTCCTCCTGTCCTGCGGGTAAGGGGTGGCCTTGGAGGAATCATTTCCTTGACCCTATATAAGGAAACAACAACTTTATTATCTGCAGATTTATATTCTCTTATTTCCCACCACCAAAGAGTCTTAGTGGGGGAGATCTAAGTTCTGTTCCCCCATCATACTTGAGCACTGTTCTATTGTCTCATGTAAAAACCTAGACATAAACCCCAGAATATTATATAGCTATGGACTTGATAGGAAGGGAGCAAAGAAGCAGCTACTCAGAGAGTAGCTAAGTTGTACTTTTGGCTGATTTGAGCCCTAACTTTACCATTACATATTGTTTTCAAACAAATGCTGTGTAGAAGGGGATGCTTGATTCAGGGGTTTTAGACAGAAATGAGTGTTATGATTTTAGGTGCACTCAATAGAGTCTCTGAAAACAAAGCTTTGGAACTTTAAATGGTACAGGCAAATGAAAACTTTTCTTTCCTCTTAATCTAGATCATAATTTATAAGGCTGCTTTAAATTACAATAATACCATGCTTTATGGTGAGTAAAAAATATATTGTGTCACTATCAAACTATTTACACCAAAACTTCTACCTTCCACTTTTAGGACAGTTTACAAGAACCTGGGTGTAATTAAGTTATAGCTTTTCCTCCTTATAGTTTCAGATTCCTGCTGAAGTATATTATAATGCCTTGGAGTCTATAATCAAATTCACTAAGAAAACAATCCCATTTACAATTGCATCAGAAAATAAAATACCTTGGAATAAGTTTAACCAAGGATGTTAAAGAACTGTGCTGGCCAGCCAGGAGTGGCTCAGTGGTTGAGAATTGACCTAGGATCCAGGAGATCGTGGTTCGATCCCCAGTCAGGGCACAAGCCCGGGTTGTGAGCTTGATCCCCAGTCAGGGACATGCAGGAGGCAGCTGGTCAATGACTCTCTCTCATCATTGATGTTTCCATCTCTCTCTCTCTCTCTCTCTCTCTCTCTCTCTCTCTCTCTCTCTCTCTCTCCTCTTCCTTCCTCTCTCTCTGAAATCAATAAAGATGTATTAAAAAAAAAAAAAAAAAGAACTGTGCTCAGAAAATTATAAGATGCTAAAGAAAGAAACTGAAGAAGATACAAATAAGTGGAAGGATATACCATGTTCATGGATAGGAAGAATTAACATCATTAAAATGGCCATACTACCCAAAGCAATTTATAGATTCAATGCAATTCCTATCAAGATATCAATGGTATATTTCACAGAACTAGAACAAATATTCCAAAAATGTATACAGAACCATACAATACCCTGCATAGCCATGCAATCTTGAAAAAGAAGAACAAAGGTGGAGGAATCATGCCACCTGATATTAAACTTATAATACAAGGCCATACTAATCAAAACAGCATGGTACTGGCATAAGAACAGACATATAAATCAGTGGAACAGAATATAAATCCACACCTTTATGGTCAATTAACATTCAACAAATGAGGCAAGAACATACAATGGGGTAAGATAATCTATTCAATAAATGGTGTTGGGAAAATTGGACAGATACATACAAAAAAATGAAATTAGACCACCTTCTTACACCATACATAAGAATAAAGTCAAAATGGATAAAAGACTTAAATGTAAGACTCAAAACAATAAAATCCTTGAAGAAAACACAGGCAGTAAATCTCAGACATTTCTCGTAACAATATTATTTCTCCAAAGAGGATATACAGATGGCCAACAGACATATAAAAAGATGCTCAAAGTAACTAATCATCAGAAAAATGCAAATTCAAACCACAATGAGAGATTATCTCACACCTGCCAGAATGGCTATCATCAATAAATCAACAAACAACAAGTATTGGTGAGGATGCAGAGAAAAGGGAACATTTGTGCACTGTTGGTGGGAATGCAGGTTGGTGAAGCCACTGAGGAAAACAGTATGGAGTTTCCTCAAAAAATTAAAAATGGAACTGCCTAATGACCCAGCTATTCCACTTCTGGGAACTTATCTGAAGAAACCCAAAACACATGATTCAAAAGAATATATGCACCCCTCTGTTCACAGCAGAGTTATTTACAATAGCCAGGATTTGAAAGCAGCCCAAGTGTCCATCAGCAGCAGAGTTAATAAAAAAGTGGTGGTAGCTCTGGCCAGTGTGACTCAGTTGGTTGAGCATTGTCCCATCCACCAAAAAGTCACTGGTTTGATTCCTAGTCAGGGGATATGCCCAGGTTGCAGGCTTGATCCTTAGTAGGTGGGGTGCAAGAGGCAGCTAATTGATGCTTCTCTCTCACATTGATGTTTCCCTCTCCTTCTCTCTTCCTCTCTCTCTAAATATATATATATAATATATATATATATATATATATAAAATATATATATATTTGGTATATATATGGTATAAAAGATGCATGTGCCACTACAAGCAGGTAATTCTCAAAAGGAGACTTCCAAATGACTAAAAAATATCTTAAAATATTGAATCTTACTAAATAATATATAATGTAGTTTAAAATTAAAATGAGAAACTCTTTCCCTGTAAAAATAGCATAAATAAAAAATTATTGGGTTGCTGAATATATGAAGGAACAGGGTAGAACTGCAAACTTTTGGGAAGGCAATTCAGGAATATTTAGTAAAACCCTTAAAAATATCTGTAGTGAATAGCCGTCAAGATAAAAGCTATCAATTCCTTCCACCCTTCAGCATGGTTCTCCTCACATCAAGAGGTGAAGTCTAGACACCAGTAAAATGGCAGTGTAGATAACTCCAAACTCCCATCTCTCCACAGAAACATTGAAGAAAAAAAAAACTGTCAGAACCAACTTTGTCAGAACTCTGGAAAAACAGTCAAAGGTTTATAGCAACCAAACAAATACTAAATCAAGAAAAAGGAAATTTAAAAAGAGTAGGGAAACTTTGTACATTTTTACTGGCCCCTGCCCCACTCCATCTCCAATTTAGTGGCAGTCTTAAAGATAGGTGCCAGCATTTCCAGTGTGGCACACTGGTTGTTGGTTCTGGAGGAGCAGAGCAGAGCAGACCTTATTTGCAAGTTTTTGTTTGTTCCAACTTATCAGAGGCTACCTGTAGGGCTGACATAAGACACTCAACTCTGTTTTTCCTAATTTGAAACCCACTGAGGGTACAAAAACAGTGGGTAGGAATTGCTAAAAAATATTGTAAGGTTATCGAAAACTCAGAGCTCTGTGGGACAAAAAAATATGGTTAAGACATACAATATATACCACATAAAGCTTAGGAGGAAAAGCCAGAGAGTATTTTTAGGAAATTAGGGTATTCAAATGTAGTTGTATATACTGGGGAATTTAGAAGCCATACACATGCTCAGGATTGGATATGTGCTCAGAAAAAACCTGAAAAGACCCTAAGTTTCACCAATGATTGATCTATAGTCTCAGTGCAAGCAGGAAGTGAAAGATAAGGTAGAATTATAAACAGCCTGATTAAGTGTTAAAAGAATGGCCCAGTGCCTGGCCGGGCATGGCTCAGCGGTTGAGCATTGACCTAGGATCCAGGCGATAGGGGTTTGATTCCCGGTCAGGGCACATGCCCGGGCTGCGGGCTCGATCAATGACTCTCTCATCATTGATGTTTCTATCTCTCTCTCTCCCCTCCTGTCCTCTCTCTGAAATCAATAAAGATATATTTTTAAAAAAACAAAAAAACCCAGAATGGCCCAGCACAATCATCTGCAAAGACAAAAATTTTTTCTTGTTTTGGTTTTGTTAGTTTGGTTATATTAAGGTCCTGACATTCAAGGAAATCTTAGTCAAAACACTAGCTGAACACAAGCTACAACTTAATCAAAAACAGCAAATCCCAGGAAAGGTGAAAATTTCATTTCCAAAATTCCCACATTCTAATATACAAATGTCCAGTTTTCAACCAAAAAAATCACAAAATATACCGAGAAACATAAAACTATGGCATTTTCAAATAAAAAATAAATTTACAGAAACTATCCCTGAAGAAGTCCAGACACTGGACTTGCTACAAAAAGATGTTAAATAAACCAATTTAAACATGCTCAAAGAGCTAAAGAAAACCACAAAGGACTAAAAGAAACCAGAAAAATGATGTCTGAACAAATTGAGAATACTAGTGAAGAGACAGAAATTATAAAAAAGGAACCAAATAGAAAGTTTGGTGTTGAAAAGTACAATAACTGAAGTGAAAAAGTCACTAGAGGGTTCAACAAATTTGATCAGACAGAAGAAAGAACCAAGACAATTGAAGTTATTCAGTCTATGGAAACAAAGAAAAAATGAAAAATAGTGAACAGAGTCTAAAATCTGTGGAACACCATCAACATACATATTTGTATAACCAACAAACACATTATGGGAATACAAGGAGAAAAGAGAAGGAAAGTGGCAGAAAGAATTTTGAAGAAATGATGGCCAAAAATTCCCCAAATTTGATGAAATACATGAATCTACACAACCAAGAAGCTTATCAAACTCCAAGAAGGATAAAATCAAAGAGCTCTACACTAAGACACATTATAGTCAAATTATCAAAAGGAAAGAAAAAGAGAAAGTATCAAAAGCAGTCAGAGGACTGACTCATCACATAAAATTAAGAGATAATTTCAATAATGTCAACACAGATAATTTCTCATCAGAGACCATGAAGGCCAGAAGACATTGGGTAATATTTAAAGTTCTGAAAGAAAAAAACTGTCAACCAAGAATTCTATACCCAGCAAACTATCCTTCAAGAATGAAGGAAAAATTAAGACACTCCCAGATAAACAAAAACTAAGAGAGTGTTACTAAGACCTACCCTATAAGAAACACTAAATGAAGCCCTTCAGGCTAAAATGAAAGGACACTAATTAGTAACTCAAAGGTAAATGAGGAAATAATACTGGTAAAGGTAATTATGAAAGCCATTATTATTGTACCTTTGGTTTGTAACTCCTCCTTACCTCTTTTATTAGAAAGCAAATGCATAAAAATAATAATCATAAATATTTGTTAATAGGCATACAATACATAAAAATATAATCTGTGACAACAGTAATACAAAGAAGAAGAGATAGAGATCTACAGGAGGAGCAGAGTGTATAATATTAAAGCTAAATTGGTATTACTCAAACTAGGTTGTTACAGGTTTAAGATGATCATTGTAATGCCCAAGGTAACCACTAAGAAAATAAATAAAAAATATAAAGAGAAGGAAAGACAAAGGGAATCTAAATGGTACATTGTAAAAAATCAATTAAATATAAAAAAGGCAGTAATGAAGTAATTCAAGAACAGATAACATATAAGACATGCAGATAACAGAGATATAGTTGAAGTAAATCCTTTATCAGTACTTGAATTAAATGTAAATGGATTACATTTTCCTATTAAAAGGCAGAGATTTGCAGATTGGAGTTTTAAAAAACACACAAAAAAACAGGGTCCATCTGTCTGCTGTTTACAAAATACTCCCTTTAGGTATAAGAACACAAAGAATTTGAAAGTAGGAGGGTAGAAAAAGATATACCATGCAAACAGTATCCAAAACAGAGCTGAGGTGGCTATATTACCATGAGAGAAAATAAGCCTGAAATAAAAGAAGGTAACAAGAGACAAAGAAGAACAAAACAGATAGATGATAGATAGATGATAGTTGATAGATGATAGCTAGCTAGCTAGCTAGATGATAGATGATAGATAAAAGGTTCCAGACAGCAATAAGATATAACAATCATAAACATGATTGTTGTTGTACCTAACAATAGGGCCCCAAAATATATAAAGCAAAAATAGAGATGATTGAAAGGAAAAATAGACAGTTCTTTAATAATAGAGGCTTTAATACCTCATTTTCAATAATGGACAGAACAATCAGACAGAAGATCAATAAGAAAATAAAGGACTTAAACATCAGTATAAAGCAATTTTGACCTAACAGATATATACAGAACATTCCACCTAACATCACAGAATACACATTCTTCTCAAGTGCACATGGAACATTATGCAGATTAGACTATTTGTTAGGTCACAAAACAAACCTCAATAAATGTTAAAAGATTGAAATCATATAAAATATCTTTTCTAATTACAGTGAAATGAAACTAGAAATCAATAACTGGAAGGAAACTGGAAAACTGGGAAGTCCCAAATATGTGGAAATTAAGCAACACACTTTTAAATAATAGGCCAAAGAAGAAATCACAGAGAAATTAGAATATACTTTGAGATGAATGAAAACAAAAACACAACATACCAAAACGTATGGAATGCAGTGAAAGAAGTATTCAGAGGGAAATTTAAAGCTCTAACTCATACATTAAAAAGAAGAAAGCTTGCAAATCAATAATTTAATTATATACCTCAAGGAACTAGAAAGGGAGAGCAAACTGAACCCAAAGCTATCAGGAAGGATGGAACTAAAAGAATTAGAGTAGAGACAAATAAAATAGAGAAAAGAAACACAATAGAGAAAATCAATAAAACAAAAAGACTGGTTCTTTGAAAAGACCAACAAAATTAATAACTCTTAGGTAGATGGACTAAGAAAAAAGGCTCATATTACTGAAATAATAAATAAGAGTGGAGATATTAGTCCCCATTTTACAAAGAAAATAAGATAAAAAGAGAATGCCATGAACACTTGTACATCAATGAATTGGATAACCTAGATAAAATGGACAACTTCCTAGAAAAATCAATCAAAGCACTATGGTATAATATAAAAATAGTTTCTTAAGAATTGCATATATTTATATGTGACATGGTGAGGTGTGTTTGTATAATAGAGGGGCTTTATAATAATTCTAGAAGGATAAATACCAAGGTGTTAAAAGTGGTTATCAATGGGTGAGTAGAAATCTGTGTGTCTTTATACTTTGTGGCTAATCTCAATTTCTCAAATTTTTTGTAACAGGCATATACTGCTTTTGTAACAAGAAAACAAAAGAAACTTCCCCTGGGAAAAAAAGCAGAAAATTGATGTTTAGCCCAGGAGAAATTACATTTATGGGCACAAACTGACTTCCTTTTATTTATACCTAAATTTTTTTTGCAAAGGAAGTATGAAAACCATTGCTACACACCGTCTGGCTAGCTCCTCTGGCATTCGCTTTGGAACCAAGGCTTTGTCCAGCTGAATCTCCAACACAATGTATGTCCCTGCTTCTACATATTGCTGTAAAGACATTTTTTCTCATTTATTCTTTTCAGTAAAACAAATATTTATGAAAACATTTTAGTAACATAATGTTCACAATATAAGTGAGAAAACTGCATATGTAGCTATATATATGTATGTGTGTGTGTATATATATACATATGTATATATATGTGTATATATATCTATATACACATTGTCATCTTAATTGTTAAAATATTTTTTACATAGAAAAATAACTGGACAGAAAAATAGCAAAGTGGTTATCTCTTGCAGGAAAGGGTTTTCAGTTTTATTCTTGGAAACATGTACCCCAGCTGAAGCCCTGTTTAACTTGTTCAACACCTTTCTTGGAACTGTTTTAGGTGAATGCCATTCTTTCTTCCACCAAATCTCTTCCATGAGTTCTGCAGGAATATTCTCCCAACTTCCTTATATTTCCACTCACAGCCTCCTCACCACCGTCTACCAATTGCAACCTGATGATCATTTCTACCCAGATTTTTGCTAGCATCCTAAGTACAACATGTTCAAAATCAAACTTATCATTTCCCCTATATCAGACTCCCTTTTAAATTTTCTCTTAATGATTTTGTCACCCTGCCAGAAAGTAAGGCTTGAAACCTGAGTTATCTTTAACTTTTCTTCCTCAACACCTCAAAGCTTCCCAGTTCCACCTTGCCTCTGCAGGTTTCTGACTTTCTTTATAATCCCTCCTTTAACTCAAACTGTCATTAATACTCATCTGTACTATCTGAAAAACCTATAAACTGACATCTCAAGCCCTTACCCCAACTTCAATCTCTCTTTTCACATCCTTGCAAGAGTTCTGCCCTGAAACACACAGGAGGTCTTATTTCCACATAAGTTAAAAAACCTTTAATGTGAGTCTCTAAAATGAGGCTCAGGAGTCTCATATCACCTATAGAATTAAGCCCAAACTTTTTAGCAAGCCTTTTAAAGTCTTTCTACAACCAGATCAGTCTCTCTCTCCTTTCTCATCTCCTTTCTTTTCATTTCTCTATACCATACGCTGAATTAATTGATGTACCCCAAATTCTGTTACCTTCTTTGTGCCTTGACTCCAGCTGTTCCCTGACCCTGAAATGCTTTTTCTTCCACCTTCATCTTTCACTACTTAGCTTGGATGCCACCTCTTCCATGAAGACTTCTGAGACTGCCCCATCCTAGTTACTATTTATCTGTCTCCTCAAAGCCCTCAAAGCACTTTTATGTGTACCTCCATTACAGCATTCATCAAAATTCTATATTATGGTTAGTTTTGTATCAGTCTCACCCACCAGACTGTTGAGTGTCCTGAGAGCAGATGAATAAATGCTGTGGATGATGCATCTTTGAATCCCTCATAGTGCTCAAAATAGTACAATAAAAAACATAAACTTTTAATGCTGGAACAGATCTTAAAGTTAATCTGGTACCTACTCATTTCAGTAAGTCTCAGCAAGACAATGAAATTTATCCAACATCATAAACCAGTCATGGTAAATATAGGATGGTAACTCTATGAGCTTTTTTCTGAGCATTTTCCACTATACCATACTACCTTGTTCAATAAAGGACTGATGAATTTAAACTTAATTTTCCAACTCTTTATGCATAGTTACCTGTCCTTCTGGATTGTGGTTTGGAGGGGGTTCTGTTTCCAAATGAGTATCTGAGTTCTGAGATTTTACACTAAGTGCTTGCTGAAAGAAAATGAACACACCTTAAAAATGAAATTCTTACATGGTCTTCACAATGGCAGGAACAATAATCATTATGTTGCATCAAAATGCAAACCAAATTGAGGCAATTCACCAAAAGAGAAATCAGTGTAAGCCTCTGGAATATAACAAAATCAGCAAAATCATCACCTTCTCAACAACCAACCACATCCCCAGACCTAGGCCTTCCTTCCACATCCTTTTCTTACTGTTTTTTCTTCTTTCGGGTTCTTAGAAATAACCGACTTGGACAATGGAGAATTAATTCCTCCTAGTTTGTTGTTATGAATCAAATTATGCCCAGTATCCCGGAACAAGCTAAATGAACACTTGGTCTGAAAAACAAACAAACAAGCAATGAATCACAGGCTAGTAAAAGCAGCCCACATTAGTTTTTAACATTATTTAGTTTTCTAGATAACTTAAACATTGTAGAAACAAAGAAAGGTAGGGAGAGTAAAAAACTCCATTGCATTGCCATACTTATTGAACAGGAGAAACCATTACAGAAAGTTAGCTGCCTATCCCATTATTTAAATTCTTAAGAGGACACTTTTCAACCCAGCTTGATTCTGTATCTCATTAACTTGTTACCAGACAGCTTTTAGTCTTTGACACATAATTTCAAATTAACTTTAAGTGGTATGATTTATTTCTGTACAAGAAATATTATCTAACTACTGGTCTATCAATTATGATTGGACGAATAGGGCAAGTTTAAAGTTCAAAATAAAAACTTTGCATGGGAAAATTCAACTACAATGACTGGAAAAGAATCTTAAAGAATTTAAAAATTAAACAACATGGATGAATCTAACTATCATTTATGCTGAGCGAAAGAACCCAGACTCCTCTCACACATTCCAAAAAAAAAATTGGGGTGATTGAACAGAGGTAGGAGAGAATGATAACAGGAAAGAGGTCATGAGGAAACTTTGGCCAGTAATGGGTATTTTCACTATCTTGATTGTGATGATAGTTCCACAGATGTATACCTATGTCAAAAGCTTTAAATCATGCACTTTAAGTATATGTCAGTTATACCTCAACAAAGCTGCTAAGAACATGGTCCAACAATATTAAAGAAAAAATTGTAAATACTAAATATCACTCACAATCTTACAATTACTATATTTCATAGAATCTAAAATGCAAACTTTTTCAAATTTTAACATCTCTGGGAAATGAGAATATTTCATGTAAGTGGTATTATACAATATGTAGTCACTTGTGTCTTCCTTCTGTCACTCTGCATAAAGTTTTTGAGGTTCATCCATGTTATAGAATGTATCAGCAGCCCATCCCTTTTTTATTTTTTATTTATTTAATTATTATCTAGCTAGTGTCCTTTTTTTTTTTTAATATATCTTTATTGATTTCAGAGAGAGGAAGGGAGAGGGAGAGAGAGAGATAGAAACATCAATGATGAGAGAGTCATTGAGCAGCTGCCTCCTGCACGTCGCCTACTGGGGATACAGCCTGCAACCTAAGCATGTGCCCTGACCAGGAATTGAACGTCGATCTCCTGGATCATAGGTTGATGCTCAACTGCTGGGTCATGCCAGCCAGGCTCCCATTCCTTTTTTTAAAAACAGCTTTATTGAGATATAATTCACATTTCCTATAATTCACCAAAAACTCAATAATTTTGGCATATTACATTATTTGTAATCCATCCCTTTTCATTGCTAAATAGTATTCCCTTGTAATAGATATACTACATTCTGTTTACCAACTCATCAGCTGTGGACATTTGGGTTGTTATGGGTTTGAGGCTACTGTGAATAATGCTGTTATAAACATTCACATACATGTGTTTGTATAAATGCAAGTTTTAAATTCTCTTGAGTAGATTCCTAGGAATGATTTGCTGGGCTGCATGGTAAGTTTATATTTAACATAGATTTTTTTTTATATAGTTGTTCTATTAAATATTGAGAGTACAATATTGAAATTTCTAAATGTTACTGTCAAATTGTCTATTTTTCCTTTCAATTCTATTGGGTTTTGCTTCATGTATTATGAGGTTCCGTTGTTAGGTGTGTATACATTTATAATTTATACACTTATTTTATGTAATAATTTATCATTTAAATTCTATATTCCTGATTAATTGACCCTTTAATCATTATGGCATGCCATTCTATGTCTTTAGGTAATGTTTCTTGTCTTGAAGTCTATTTTGCCTGATACAAATATTGCCACTCAGCTCTGCTACATTTTCTACTTGCACAGCATGGAAATTATTTTACTTCAACTTATGTGTGTCTAAATCTAAGGTATGTCTGTTTTAGACAGCATATCATTGAATCTTGATATTTTAAAATCCAGTCTCATAATCTGTCCTTTTATTGGGGTGTTTAGACTACTCATATATAATATTATTGTTGAAATATTTGGCCTAAAGTTTTTGAAGTTCAATGGCAGAATGACAGCAAGGCTCTATATTTAACATTCCAGTATACGAATTGGTTCCAAATATTCATTGCAAAGATGTATATGCTGCTAAAGATTTAAGTATGCACATATAAAGGATAAATTTGCACAGGTGATACCTTCTATACAGCTTTTCTCACCTTTTCATAGACTACACTGTCCAGGTAAGGGTAAACATGAAAAGCTCCCCGAATCCTCTTCACACCTGGATACAGCAATGGGACCATATTAACATAAGCCACACCGTGAAACGAAAGCGGATTTTCATCATCCACCTAAAGGAATAAAAGCGGAGACCTATTAGTGCTATACAGCAATGCAGTATACAAGGTATGGAGCTCAGATTCAGCAGTTCAAAGACCGGGCTTTAGAAACTAACTATGCTACTTAACTAGTTGACTTTGGGTCAGTAACAGACATTTTGGGTCTTCACTTCTTTTCTTTTTCCAATTTATAAAGGGAAGTTTACTTAGAAAGTTACAGAGGTAGTAGAAGGGCCCTTGGAGACTAAGAGAAAGAGGGAGAGAAATATACACCTTGAGGGATGAAAGAGGGAAGATTGACCCCAGGGCATGCTATAGGAGGTGGGGAAATGTGCGGGTATGCTCCATAGAGAGAGCTGCAGGATCATCATTTTTTTTATTTTCAAAATGGGTTTAATAATACCATGATCACCAAGATAATGCACATAAACATTGTTAATGAATAGTAAAGGCAATAGTTGGATCCACACACACTCAAATTAATAATAAATATATTCAACAAAAAAGTCAGTTTCACCATGTTGCTTCTTAGAAAAAAGTAAAACTGTAAAAAAGAACAATAACAACAACAACAAAATTTTAAAAGAAATCATAAGCTGTGAATTTTAGCTTTAGTTCACAGATTCATATGAATGAAAGGGTCTTACAAATCATCTGGACCGATGTTGACAAATAGGCTTTACCTGATGCCTACATTCTAATCAGTTGGTGCAGGTGTTTTAGAGTACAGTGCTGAGAAAGATTCTGTATCTTTGTCTGGGTTCAGAAGGAAAGAATGCTTTGACTGATCAGCACTGTCTGCCATGGGTGAAGGAGGGTGAAGGACAGTCTGCAGTCATGTACTTGCCAACCCTAATGTCATCTAAACTCTCATTACAGAGATGAGGAACATGTCAATGAATATGCATTAACATCATGTTAATGGCTGTATGGTTTGCCATAGAAAGAAAAGTGAAAGGACACACATTTAATTCCCACAAGGTTAAAAGTAATCTCTTTGATTTTACCTATTGAAATAATTAGAAATTAAAGTCTTATGCTCATATGATATACTATGTTTAGAAATGTAAGGAAACTTAGCCTATATATATTATATATTACAAAGGGAAAAGTAGTAGCATTTTTATTCTTCCAAAAAGCCCATTTTAAAAATCAATAAAATAATTTAGGTACTTGTTAAGTGTATGCTATATGTCATGAATCTTGCTAGGTACGGTGGAGGATTCAAAGCAGTCTACAACAGGATCCCTACCTATAGGGAGTTTATGAACAGACATAAAAGACCAGACATGCACAAGTAAAACAACAGAGAACATGTTCTAGGCTCATCAAGCTATATCTTTTTAGAACAGTAGTACATCTATGAACCCTATTACTCTAACAATTAACAGCCTAAAACATTGTAAGTCCAAAGTCTAAAAGAAATTCAGAAAAATGTATTAGGTTGAACCATATTGCCAATATTTAACTACTTTTGACATGTAAAAATAGCTATTTTGTATTGTTTTACCTATGGTAAAACTGTAATGATGGGCTAAAAGGCAATAGGATGTGTGGAAATAAAAGCTAAATAATTTTTAGTGGATATTAGGGAGCTAGGGTGACGAGTCATCCTGATTTGCCACAGATGGGGAGTTTCTTGGGACATGAGACTTTCAGCACTAAAATCAGGAAACTATTAAACAAATCAGAATCACTTGGTCACCCTAGGGAGTAGCCACATCAGTTCATATTTTCCATTGGTATTAGAATTCGTAGCAGCATTTCTTATATAAATATTTTTAAGTGAACAAATTTACCTTATCAAATTTGGTAGCTTTCCCTTTGGGTGCAGAAATCAGAGGAACTCTTGTGATTTCTACAGGCCACAATCGGCAATCAGCAATTCGCTTCTGAAAACTAAATATCAAGAACCAGACCATTAGCATTATGTGCAAAAACTGAGTTAGTATTGTTAGACGGCCAGGTACAGAAACCCGGGTACAGAGACTCACCAGGGCAGGAAGCCACGGATGCCTAGCAAGGGGCAAAACTGGGAAAACAAGAACTTTGTCCCGGAGTAACCTATCCTCCCCCAGCATATCCCTAGTCATGTGGTTTAGACCCCCTGAGCAGTTCCTCCCTAAAGATAACATCTAGGCCTCAGCTGTATTTTAGCTCCAGGCTCAGATAAGCAGCAAAACCAGACAGGTGGCGACCCATGACTGACTCAGGACCAGATACATTGACTAATGATCCCCTGCCCAGGCACTGACCAATCAGTGGAGACCAGGACCCTGAAAGAGCACCCCTGGGAAGCTGATGAATTTTCTATTGAGACACTCGCCTGAGACCTCCCCTAAGATTCCTGCCTACGAGAAAGAGATAAATACGCTCAGGACAAAGGACCTAGCACCATCTCCATCCCTCCGAGGGGACCCCAGGAGACTTGCAACAAGGGGAGCAATGGACAGCAGCAGTTCATCCCGGGCTTAACCCCTGAACTTGTCTCCAAGGTCCATGAACCTGTTTCCAAGGCCCCCTTTCTCTCTCTGACTTCTCAGTGAGCCAAAGTAGCCCAGCCTAGGTTCTCCTGTAGCTTCTTCTATACTCTTCCTTGTTTCACTGTCCCAAGTATATTTTTGCTGCCATTCATGGACCCAGTACCCTCTGGCTCAGTGCTGTGTAGCCATTCCCTTTGGGTATCCCCATCCCTCTTTAATAAATTTAGTTTTTGTTTTTACTTTTTTAAATTTATCTTTTGTTGAAAGTATTGCAGATATCTCCCTTTTTTCCCCCATTGATCCCGTCCAACCCACATCCGACCCCTCCAGGCCTTCACCACACTATTGTCTGTGTCCATGGGTTATGCATATATGCATATAAGTTCTTTGATTAATCTCCCCTCACCCACTCCCCCACCCTCGCCTTCCCACTAAGATCCATCAATCTGTACTATGCTTCTATGTCTCTGGATCTATTTTGTTCCTCAGTCTAATTTGTTTATTAGATTCCACACATGAGTGAGATCATGTAAAACTGAATCAGGAAGAATCAGAGAACCTGAATAGGCCAATAACTGATGAAACTGAAGCAGTAATAAAAAAAAACTCCCAGCAAACAAAAGCCCTGGTTCACAGGGGAGCTTTCTAATTCTTTAAGTTGTAGGGTTAGCTAATTTACTAAAAATTTTTCTTGCTTTTTGAGGTAGGCCTATAGTGCTATGAACTTTCCTCTTAGGACTGCTCTCTCTGCATCCCATAAATTTTGGGTTGTTGTGTGTTCATTTTTATTTGTTTCCAGGAAGTTTTTGATTTCTTTCTTAATCTTATTGGTAACCCATTCATTGCTTAATAACATGCTATTTAGCCTCCATGTGTTTGAATGTTTTTGAGTGTTTTTACTGTAGTTGATTTCTAACTTCATGCCCTTGTGATCTGAGATGCTTGATACGATTTCAATCTTCTTGAACTTATAGAGACTAGGTCTGTGTCCTAACATGTGGTCTATCTTTGAGAATGACCCATGTACACTTGAGAGGAATGTATATTCTGCAGCTTTGGGATGCAATGTTCTGTAAATATCAATTAAATCCATCTGATCTAGTGTGCCGTTTAGTCGATGTTTATGTGTTGACTTTTTGTCTGGAAGATCTATCCAGTGAAACCAGTGGGGTGTTAAAGTCCATGACTATGACTGTATTGCTATTGATCTCTCCCTTAAAGTCCTTAAGGATATTATTGATAGGTCCTTATTTATTGACATTTTAATTCTTTATGTCTATGTTTCTCTATTTCTTATTATTACAGCAGTCCCTTTAACATTTCTTGCAATGTTTCTATTTCTACTTCTAATTACAGCAGTCCCTTTAACATTTCCTGCAATGCTGGTTTGGTGGTGATAAACTCCTTTAGCCTTTTTTTGTCTGGGAAGCTCTTTATTTCACCATCTATTTTGAATGATAGCCTTCCTGGATAGTCTTGGTTTCAGATCCTTGTTTTGCATTACCTTGAATACTTCATGCCATTCCCTTCTGGCCTGTAGAGTTTTGGATGAGAAGTCATCTGACAGCCTTATGGGAGCTCCTTTGTAGGTAACAGATTGCTGTTCTCTTGCTCCCTTCAATATTCTCTCTTTGTCTTGAATTTTTGGCATTCTAATTATGATGTGTCTGGGCGTGGGCCTCTTCGGATTCTTCTTGCTTGGGACTCTCTGTGCTTCCTGAACTTGCATGACTTTTTCCTTCACCTGGTTAGGGAAGTTTTCTGCCATTATTTCTTCAAACAGGTTCTCTAGTCCTTGCTTATTTTCAACCTCTTCTGTTACTCCTATGATGTGAACACTGTTATGTTTCATGTTGTCCCATAGCTTCCTTAGACTGTCCTGTTTTTTAATTGTTGATTTTTTTCTTTTTGGATCTCTGATTTTTTTCTATCCTGTCTTCTAATTTTCTGATCCAATCCTCAGCTTCCTCTAATCTGTTGTTTATTCCTTCCAATGTGTTCTTTATTTCTGCTATGTCATTCTTCATTTCCTTCATAGTTTTCATATCTTTTTTTCATGCTGTTGAGCATCCTTACAATTAGTATCCTGAACTCTATATCTGATAGATTGCTTATCTCCATTTCATCTAGCTCTTTTACTAGAGACTTCTTTCATTTGGGGTTTGTTTTTTTGGTCTCCCCATTTTGTCTACCTATTTGGGTTTGTTTCTATGTATTAGGTAGGCCTGCTAGGACTATCAGCCTTTTTGGATGGTCTCCAGTGCAGGCCAGTGTCAAATGCAGTTTGTGACTGGCCTTGAACACCCTGTTTGGAGCTATCAACAACCCACAGCTTGAGGTTCCCTCTGTTGGGGCTGGGTGCACTTGGACAGGACCAAGATGTACACCAAAGTCTGCTTTTCCAAGGCCCAGGTCCAGAAGCAGATCAGGCAAAGACTCAAAGCACTCTGAGGTTTGCTTCTGCCTACAGACTGATTAATCTGACTCTCTTAATGAGCCTCAGGCTGTAGAAACTCCTTAGGGGAGGGTGAGAGGTTTTCCAGCAGGGTAGGGCAATTGCTTCCCCCTCCAGGCAAAAGCAGTAAATTGTCTGCCTGAGAAAGATGTCTTCTGCAGTATGGGGGCAATGACTCAGCACAGGAATCCAGATGGGTGCCTTTCGGTCTCAATCTCCAGAGCCCACAACTCCAGGTTCTCCTCACACAGCTCCATTCCACCCTTCCCTCCCTCTGCTGGAGCCCAAGGTGAGTGGCTGCACATGAAACTTTGTGTGTTGGCTCTTTAAGAGGGTGCCTGCATTTCCAGCTCTCTCTCTCTGGCAGAAAGAAACCTGGCTGCTTTTTACAGTCAGATGTTATGTGTGCACCTTTCTCAGTTTTGGTGCTCTGGGATTGGATGCCTAGCCTGGGGTTTAGGCTCCAGAGTCCTCAGTGGGAACCCCCCACAGCTAAGATATCTCTCTAGACCTTCAGCTGCTGCCTGTGGGAGCCCAGCCAACCCTCTTGCGCCTCCATACTTCTTACCAGACCTTTAAAATCAGCCCCCAAAACAGCAATTTAACATGAATTTTACTATCTAATGATACCACAGATCCATAGAATGATACACCATGAAAGCAATAAACACAATATACTGTACTATAAAAGCAATAATAAACACAATGTAAAAACAGTACTGTAGATATAAAAATGAAAATGTAATTTTTTCTTACCTGCAATGATGATAGTCATGGTTTGGATGGGGGGGTCCCCTTCAATAATCACAATAGGTTACTGTTCTTCAGGTGTTCTGTGGTCCTTTTCCAGAATCACAATAGGTGACTGTTGTTCAGGTGTTCTGAAGCCCTCTTCCATGATCACTGTAGGTGACTCCTCTCCTGCCATGCCTTCCCTTAATTTTTTTACACCACTGACACCTGGTTCAGGCTCACTGGATCTTTCCCTCACTAAAAATTTTTCAACTGACATTTGCTTTTTCCAATGTTTTAAAATGAGTCTACAGTGAGACACAGCATTATCATTGAAAGTGTTAGCGGCATGACTTTCGGCAGCTTTATCAGGGTGATATTTTTCAACAAAAATTTGCATTTCAACCCATTTTGCACACATTTCTTTGATCAGTGCAACAGAAACACTTTCTCTTCCCTCCTCCTCCTCTGAAGATAATTCCCCAGTTGCCACCTGTTGCTGCTCCATCAGAATGTTTTGAAGTTCTCCTGTGGTGAGTTCAGTCTTGTGGTCCTCCACTAACCCCTCCACATCATCACTACTCACTTCCAAGCCCATGGACTTTCCCAGAGACACAATATCCTCAACAATAGGAGCATCCTCTTCAACATCTTCAAATACACGTTCAGGGACAGCTTCTGGCCACAATCTCTTCCATGCTGACTTCATTGTTCTGTGAGGCACATCCCTCCATGCTTTGTCTATGAGATGTAAGCAATGTAGGATATTGAGATGATTCTTCCAGAACTCTCTCTGTCCGAGGTCACCTCAAAGCACCTTTGGAATAGTGCTTTGGTGTAAAGCTTCTTAAAATTAGATATGACCTGCTGGTCTAGGTGCTGGATGAATGGAGTCGTGTTGGGGGGCAAAAACTTTACATTGATAAAACTGAACTCTTCCATCAACTCGTCCTCCAAGCCTGGAGGGTGAGCTGGAGCATTATCCATAACAAATAGGCACTTCATTGGAAGATTTTTGTCTTAGAGGTATTTTTTTACACTTGGCCTGAACACTTCATGAACCCACTCAATAAAAAATCGCCTGGTTACCCAAGCTTTGCTGTTTGCCCTCCATGTCACATGCAATTTGATTTTTATGACATTGTTTTTCTTAAATACCCTGGGGTTCTCAGAATGGTAGACTAGCAAAGGTTTCAACTTAAAATCCCCATTTGCATTCCCACAAAATAAAAGATTTAGCCTGTCTTTCATGGGCTTGCGTCCTGGCAATGATTTCTCTTCCTTTGTTATGTAGGTCCTCTTTGGCATTTTCTTCCAAAAGAGGCCTGTCTCACGACAGTTGAAAACTTGTTGGGGAAGGAAACCCTCTGCCTCTACATAATCTTTAAATTCCAAAACAAATTGATCAGCGTCTTCTTTGTTGGCACTGGCAGCTTTGCCATGTCTCACCATACTGTGTATGCCACTTCTCCTCTTAAACTTTTCTTTTTTTTATTCTTTTTTTTTTAAATATATCTTTATTGAGTTCAGAGAGAGGAAGGGAGAGGGAGAGAGAGATAGAAACATCAATGATGAGAGAGTCATTGATGGCTGCAGCCCGCAACCTGGGCATGTGCCCTGACCGGGAATCGAACCCTGATCTCCTGGATCCTAGGCCGATGCTCAACCGCTAAGCCACGGCTGGCTGGGCTCTCCTCTTAAACTTTTCAAACCACCCTCTACTTGCCTTGAAAATATCACTCTCAGCACTTGTTCCAGGGGTGTTTTTGATGAGGTCAGCATGCAAATGTAAAGCTTTTTCACAAATTATGCTCTCAGAAATGCTGTCACTGGCCAACTCTTTTTCATTTACCCATATGAAAAGCAATTTTTCCACTTGTCTTGTGTTCCTTGTCTTGTGTTTTAACACCTCTCGCAACATTGGCTCCTTTAATGGCTTCTTTATTTTTTAAGATGGTACAAATTGTAGATTTGGCCATACCAAACTGCGTTGCTAGATCACATACATGGACACCATTTTCATGTTTGTAAATAATTTCCTTCTTCACCTCTACTGTCGTTCTGTTAATGATTCTCTTGGCTTTGCAGCTTTTATCCATTTCTCACAGCAAGGGGTGATTGGCAGAGGGCTCCTGAGATGACATGAACACAGACTGATTGCACACAGTCACCAAATAAGCCCAAATATCACCTCCGTGTTGCGCGGGTGCTCAGGACTCAACAGCCAACAGCTAGGCCTCAGGATCCTGCACTCCGCGGAAGCCACGTGGCATGTTCAACTTCCGAGGCATGTTTGAAACCCGAAGCATTTACTTCCAGGTTTATGGCATTTGTAAACTGAAATGTTCATCAACAGAGATGTTCAAAAACCAAGGTACCACTGTATTTACATTATACACCACAATCAAGTGGAGAACCAGAGGTATACAGGAACTCTTTGAAATACATGCTCAATTTTTCTTTTCTTTTTTTAATTTATCTTTATTGTTGAAAGTATTACAGATGTCCCCCTTTTGTCCTCCATTGACTCCCTCCCCAGGCCTGTTCCTGCCCCCTCCCCAGGCCTTCACCACACTTTTGTCAATTTTTCTGTAATTTAAAAAATTTATTAATTGAAAATAAAACAGTAGTTCATTCAGATTATAAATATATTGATAATCCTCTACTTCTCATCTTTCCCTGACCAACAGGTCACTGTGACAGAGACCAGAAGTTACCATACAATATTAAGTATCCTGTTCTTTTTTAGTATCTAAATCCCGATTTAATCTGGGCAAAAATGTATCCAACAAAAATACTATTTTCTAGCCTCTTTTGCACCTAGAGGTGATGAATTAAATATAAACAGAGGTTGTCAAATTCCAGGAAGGTTCTATAAGAGGGGCTAAGACAGCCGGCATGTGTCCTTTTTTGTCCATAAGCACTCCCCTTTTCCAACTTTCTGCCAGGAATGTGAATGTGCAGGTTGGAATTCCAACAGCCATTCTAGACCATGAGACAACCTTGTGGATGGAAGGCACATGTTAAGGAAGGTAGAGCAAAAAGAATCATTGAGCCTGGATATCTCATAACATGAGGAGCCACCATACATACCAGCTCTGAAGTTCTTTTATATGAAAGGAAAATAAGAACCCACCTTGGTTAATTCACCATCACTAGAAGCCTCTGTTATTAGCATATGTGGTGAAGAGAGTCTCAGATCACCTTAACTCAAATATAAACAAAACTAACAAAAGCAACATTTCCCCCCACCTAGTCTTTGCTGTTTAGACATATTCCCATCCTCCTCCTACCTGACCACTGCAGAAGGATCAAGATAGCAACGACTTTCCAAGTCCCAAGTAATCCTTTTCTTTGTGCACTCTGATTGGTTCCTAAATTCCCTGTCCTGTAAAATAATAAGAGACTATTGTTCCCTCAGTGTGCCATGGTTTAATCCTGCTCAACTAGGGCATTCTTTTAATGAATTTGATCACAATACTTTTATTACTACTATTATTACCATAAGAATGCCTACTACTGTAGATACCACACCACCTTACATTTTAGGGTACTTTACTATTACAAAAGTACATGAGATAAATACCTACTCAAAAATAAATAAATTTAAAAGAAAATAAAGGGTAAATTTGAATTAAATCAACTATTTTGCTTGCAGGACTTAAGATGTCAGGAGACAAATTAGAATTAGATATTATTTTCACATGTAATTGTTTCATTTTAACAGGTGATGATGCAAATAAGTTACAGTGATTCACAAAATATTTTATGTCGCACTGAATTTATCACAGAAAAAACTGAGTATCTCTTTCACCTCAGGATGGTTGAGTTCTCCATCTTCTTCCTCATAGGGCCCACCAACAATGAACGCATCAGGAATGTTATTAGCTCCTGGAGCCAGAATGTTGGCAATAGGCCATTTTTTGGGCCGGGGAATAGGTTCTCTTTCCCCTCCAAGCTTCAGAGTTCCATTCTTGAAGAAAATAGTATAGTCTTTCTGCAGAAATAAATACCATACATCAGGAGATTTTGTAAAAGACTTTGAAATGGACAAAAAGGATTACTGAAGTATCTTTTTGTTGTTGTTAATCCTCCCAAGGATATTTTTTCCATTGGTTTTTAGAGGGAGTGGAAGGGAGGGGGGGGGACACCTACAATCCAGCTATATGCCCTTGACCGGGAATCGAACCTGAGACAGTTCAGTGCATGGGCCAACACTCTAACCACCAAGCCACACCAGCCAGAGCCTGAAGTGTCTTTTCAATGGAATGCTAGGTATTATCTAATATACCCTTCTGTGATTATCTGATTATGTAGAAGGGCCTGTGCCCTTCATTGTCTTTGTGCTATTTTATAATTCTGTAATTTATTAAAAATTTATGATAATGCAAATTATTCTTGTTCATAGATATGCAAATTACTCTTGTCCATAGATATGCAAATGTATTTTGTCCAGTGGAGATGTAACTGATTATTGTCCTGTGGCTGGTAAAAAGTTTTGAATTATTAGCAAATTCATTTCAACAGTCCTGATTTCTTATATATGGGTCTTTTCTTCAGGTTCTCCTTTGAACTGGTTTAAACCCTTTTTGTCATTTTATATTTATATGAGGGTCATGATGTAGTTTTTAAAAAATTATCTTTTAAAAAATAAACTTAAATTTCACAAAGGCCTAAAATAGAGGTACTTTTTTATCTATAATTTATCTAAAATATATTTGCAATAGAAAACTGGCAAAAATGTAAGTAGGAAATTTGTAGAAAGGGAAATTAGAAAATCTAACATTTAAATAAAAACATACTAGATATCATTAATAGAAAGTGAAATGCACATTAAAACAATGACATACCAGTTTAATCCATAGATTGGCAATATCAAAGTCTGAAAATATCAAGTGTAAATATTGTTAAGGGAATGGTATTCTTATATGTAGTTGATGGAACTATGGAAAGTTTGTGGTATCTAGCAAAATTTAAAATTGGAATACCCTGTAACTCAATTATTCTGGTTCTTTGTTTTAAGTGTAAAAACTTTTGTGAAGAAGGGGCATTTCTGGAATGGCAGATTAAGGACTTCTAAAAATCTGCCCCTCTATAAAAGCAATATAAACATTGGTAAAAATTGTCAAAATTAATGGTGCCAAGACCATTCAATGGGGCCAGACAGCTTTTTCAACAAATAGTGCTAGGAAAACTAGTTATGCACATGCAAAAGAATGAAGTTGGACCCTTACCTAATATCATCATATACAAAAATTAACTCAAAATGGATCAAAGGCCTAAAACTAAGAGCTAAAACTATACAACTCTTAGAAGAAAAGAGAGGGGAAAAGACTCACAATATTGGGTTTAGCAATGATTTCTTGGTTATGAAAAACAAAAGAAAACATGGATAAATTGTACTTCATCAAAATTAAAATCTTTTGTACATCAAAAGATACTCGGATGCCCTGGCTGGTTGGCTCAATAGAGTGTCTGCCCGCAAACTGAAGGGTCCCAGGTTCGATTCTGTCTAAGGGCATGTACCTCAGCTGCAGGCTCAATCCCCAGTTGGCACACCATCAGGAGGCAACCAGTTGATGTGTGTCTCTCATATCGATGTTTCTTTCTTTCTCTTTCTCCCCCTCCCCCCCACTCTCTCTCTGAAAAGCAAGGGAAAATCCTCTAGTGAGGATTTAAAAAAAAAAAGATACTGGGGTGACATCAGAGGAATGGCAGTGTGAGAGATCTCCTTGGTCTCTCCCCTTAAAGTTTCAACAATTTGAACAGCTATAACTCAACAAAGGATTCCCAGTTGAACACATAAATACACCTGAAAGAACCAGATATTGAAATATCTGAAGGTGGACAAGTGGAGCAAAAGGGGGAAGCAAAAAGGGAGAGGAGCTGATACAACCCAGGGACATAGCCTATGGCTAGGAGGAGCTCATTGGTGAGGCTCTGCCCAGAGAGGAGAGAAATCCAGTGTGGTTCACATTCCCTTCAGCCAGGAGGAGCAAAGAGACTCAGTGAACACTCCTACAGAAGTGAGCTGTATGAGCTGCAGCTGAACTGAGAGACCTGGGCAAGGCACAGGAGTGCGGCCACAGTTGTCATGGGGTTGGCAATTCAGATACAGAAACAAAGCCACAAAGCCTGGCCACCTCCTCTTAACCTCCCAGAGTTTGCCTCCCTTTGCCCTTGGTGTTGGTTACAGAGCACATTATCTGTGAACCTTAGAACTAGTATTATAGAATCACATTTCTCCCTAAGCAAAGGGGGTACCCTGTGACTCATCCCAGATCAGAGCATAGGGGGACCCCACGGAGGACCCAATGTCACCATTACTGGGAGGGCAAAACAACAAAGAAGCTGGTGGGTTCCCCAGCCCTCCCAACACCCACACATCCTGGCTACACTGTTGGCAGCCAGAGATTTCTGGGTTGGTACTAGGATTTCACAAAGCTAAAAAATAACTTGTGATTCAGTGCCACCTACTGGAAAAGAATAGAAAGACCTCTTTGTATTAATATGCTGGAGAAATGCCACTCATATATTGATGCCTAGACAGAGAAGGAACCCATCAAATACCATGAATAACCAAGGTAGTAAGGCAGCTTGGAAAGAAAATGAAAAATATCCTGTATCAACCTAACTCTACATCTTAAAGAACTAGAAAAAGAAGAAGAAAAGCAACCCAAAGTCAGCAGAAGAAAGGAAGTAATAAAAGTTAGAGCAGAACTGAATGAAACAAAAAGACTAGACAAAAAAATTAATACAACAAAAAAACTGGTACTTTGAAAAGATTAATAAAATTGGCAAATCCCTGGCTAGCCTCACTAAGGAAAAAGAGAAAAGACTCATAAACAAAATCAGAAATGAAAGATGAGAAGTTACCACAGACATCACTGATCTACAAAGAATTATACTAGAATACTATGAAAGAGTATATGCCACCAAATTCAATAACCCATGGATAAGTTTCTAGAAATATATAACCTTCCTAGACTGAATCATGAAGAAATGGAAAATCTAAATAGACTGATAAACAGTGAGGAAATTGAAACAACCATCAAAAATCTCCCAGACCTAGCTGGTTTGGCTCAGTGGTTAGAATGTTGGCCCTCAGAACTGAAGGGTCCTGGATTTGATTCCAGCCAAGGGCACGTACCTCAATTGCAGGCTCCATCCCTGGTCCTGGTTGGGGTGAGTGCAGGAAGCAACCAATCAATGTGTCTCTCTCACATCAATGTTTCTTTCTCTCTCTCTCTCTCTCGCTTCCACTCTCTCTGAAAAGCAATGGAAAAAATATCCTCAGCTGATGGTTAAAAAACAACTCCCAAATATTAAAAGTCCAGGACCAGGTGGCTTCACTAGTGAATTCTACCAAACATTCAAAGAAGATTTGATACCTATCCTTCTCAAACTCTTCCAAAAAAATTGAAGAAGAAGCAATACTTCCTAATACATTTTATGAGGCTAACATAACCCTGATACTAAAACCTGACAAGGACAACACTAAAAAAGAAAACTACAGACCAATATCTCTGATGAATACAGATGTAAAAATCCTAAACAAAACACTAGCAAATCAAATACAACAAAACCTTAAAAAAGAAAACATCATGATCTAGTGGGGTTCATTCCAGGGGTACAAAGATGGTTCAACATATGCAAATCAATCAACTTGATACACCACATTAACAAAGCAAAGGATAAAAATCATATGATCTTATCAATAGATGCAGAAAAAGCATTTGATAAAATACAACACCCATTTATGATTAAAACACTCAATGAAACAGGCATAGAAGGAAAGTACCTCAACATAATAAAGGCCATATATGAAAAAACTCCCAGCCAATATCACACTCAATGGTGAAAAACTGAAAGCTTTTCCTCTAAGATCAGGAACAAGACAAGGATGTCTGCTCGCACTACTCTTATTCAACATACTTCTGGAAGTCCTAGCCACAGCAATCAGGCAAGAGAAAGAAATAAAAGGCATCCAAATTGGGAAGGAAGAAGTAAAAGTGCCACCTTCTGCAGATGACATGATTCTGTATATAGAAAACCATAAAGATTCCACCAAAAAACTATTTGAAACAATAAACAAATACAGTAAACTTGCAGGATACAAAATCAATGTATAAAAACCCACTGTTTTCCTATATACTAACAATGCAATTTCAGAAAAAGAAATGAGAGAAAAAAATTATTTTGCAGTTGCAACCAAAAGAATAAAATACCTAGGAATAAGCTTAACAAAGGATATGAAGAACTTAAATACTGAAAAGACACAATGAAATGGAAAGACATTCTGTATTCATGAATTGGAAGAATCAACATAGTTAAAATGGCTATATTATCCAAAGCAATATACAGATTTAATGCAATACCCATCAAAATTCCAATGTCATTTTTTAAAGAACTAGAACAAAAAATCATCAGATTTGTATGGAACCACAAAAGACCTTGATTAGCCAAAGCAATTCTGAGAAAAAAGAACTAAGCGGGTGGTATCAGACTGCCTGACTTCAAATATACTACAAAGTAACAATAGTCAAAACATCATATTGGCAGAGAAACAGACACACAAACCAATGGAACAGAATGGAGAGCCCAGAAATAAGCCCACATGTATCTGTGCAAATAATTTTTGACAAAGGAGCCAAAAACATACACTAGAGAAAATAAAGCCTCTTCAATAAATAGTGCTGGGAAAACTGGAAAGCCACATGCAAAAGAATGAAACTAGACTGCAACTTGTCACCATACACAAAAATCAATTCAAAATGGATCAAAGACCTAAATATAAGACCTGAAATAAAAACATAGAAGAAAACATAGGTACTAAACTTATAGACCTTGGTCATAGAGAACATTTTATGAATTTGACCTCAAAGGCAAGGGAAGTAAAGGCAAAAATAAATGTATGGAACTATATCAAACTAAAAAACTTCTGTGCAACCAAAGAAACTGACAACAAAACAGAAAGGCAGCCAGTGGAATGGGAGATGATATTTGCAAACAATAGCTCAGACAGGGGGTTAGTATCCAAAATATATAGAGAACTCATACAACTCAAATCAAGCAAACAATCCAATTTAAAAAATGGGCAGAGGACCCGAACAGACACCTCTCCCAAGAAGACATACAAGTGGCCATCAGATATATGAAAAGATGTTCAATTTCACTAGCTATTAGGAAAATGCAAATCACAGCTAGAATGGAACACTACCTCACACCTGTTAGAATGGCTGTTATCAACAAGACAGGTAATAACAAGTGTTGGAGAGGTTGTGGAGAACAAGGACCCTCATTCACTGCTGGTGGGAATGTAAAGTGGTGAAGAGGAATTGGAGGGTTCTATACTGAAAATGTAAAACAGCAATAAAACGAGAGTATTAACTAATTAAACCCGTTTAGCAAGCAATTTGGAAATCTCTATCAAGAGCCTCAAAAGACCCATACACAATCATTCTATAGAAATTTGGACTGCCCTAGCCAGTTTGGCTCAGCGGTTGGAGTGTCAGCCTGTGGACTTAAGGGTCTTGGGTTCAGTTCTGGTCAAGGCACACACCTGGGTTGCAGGGTTGATCCTTGGTTGGGGCAAGTGCAGGAGGCAACCAATTGATGTGTCTCTCACATGGATGTTTCTCTCTCTCTCTCTCTCTCTCTCTCTCTCTCTCTCTCTCTCTCTCTCCCCCCCTCTCTCTCTCTTTCTCCCTCCCTCCCTCCCTCCCTCCCTCCCTCCCTCCCTCCCTCCCTCCCTCCCTCCCTCCCTCCCTCCCTCCCTCCCTCCTTTCCTTCCACTCTCTCTGAAAAGCAATGGAAAAAATATCCTTGGGGGAGGATTAAAAAATAAATAAATAAATAAAATGGGGGGAAAAGAAATTTGAACTAAGAAAATAATCTGGAATTAAGAGAAAGTGTTTTTTTTAAATCCTCACCCAACAACATGCTTTTATTGATTTGAGAGAGAGAGAAAGGGGGAGAGAGAGAGAGTGAACCATTGATGTGTGAGTGAACAATTAGTTGCCTCCCACACTTGCCCCAACCAAGGATGAACCCTGCAACCTGGGTATGTGCCCTGACTGGAATCGAACCATCAACCTTTCAAGTGTAAGGACGACACTCCAACCAACTGAGCCACACTGGCCAGGGCAAGAGGAAGTTTTTTATAATAAAGTACATCATACAAAATCCACGAAACATATGCATAAAGTAATCTGTGTAGAAATACATCCAAAAATTGTCAATTTAAAGACATATTTTGTAAGAAAATATCTTACATATTTTCCATCATAAATGTATTTATTGATATAAATAGTATTTAACCTATACTATATTATATATACTATATAAACTATAAACAGCTATTTCTAAAACAGAAATAAACTTCCTTTTTTAAGCCTAAAATAAATCTCAGCCATTAGCAGAGCTTGCTTTGAATGAAATCTTAGCAGGTAAAGAAGAGATGCCCATATGAGTGTCTAAATCTGTATAAATTTGTGACTATAGGGCTTTACCTCTCCAGTTGATGGAACTTGTAGACCAACCATGTAGTTCTGCACGGGCCCTACTGGCATGAAGGATTCAGGCACCGAGTAGGCAGCCTCCAGTGTGACCTTCAGTAGATTGCCTCCTGAGATCTGGGCTGAGGTCAATAACGACTCTGCCACAGATACTTTAACTTCAAGACTGCACTGCTGGAAAAGATAAAATTATGCAACATTTTGAAAATGCCAGAGACCTCCTTGTCTCATTTGAATATTACATTGTTGTTCAAGGTAAAAATGGTCAAGTTTATTTCATACAGAGGATTCAAATAACTTTCTCTAGGTGCTATGAATTAGAGATAGAGCCAAGAAAAGAAACTTATCCCTAAGCTAGAGCACTTCCCTTCTACCATACTGAGGTCAAGTACGTGAACAAATACATAGAGAAGAGGAATTGGAAGGTTCTACACTGAAATGTTAATAATGGTTGCACATGAGTGAGTGAGATGGATGTACTTTTTTGCTAGTCTATATTTTATGTTTATTCTGTAAGTCAAATGTAATGCTTTTAAAGAAAACATCTAGGTTTTTATGAAATATTAGAAAATCATATTCTTTAATGTATTTCTATTTTTCAAATATAGAAAGGTTTTTTTTTGGCAGCATGAGTAAACAAAAGAAATTAATTTTTTAGAAGGGCTGCCAAGGATTTGATATTAGTTATGTGCCCAAGTAGGGCAGTCAAGACAACTAGTGTTTTTTAAAAATAGAAGAGTCAAGAATTTGTTCATTTTTATTTTATTTCTTAGAAGTCAACATTAATAAGAATAATTATATTGTTATTAACAAATTTAGTATTCTGCTATGGGAAATTCCCAAGTTATTTCTCCAACAGAAATTCTGATTTGGCAAGTGTAGTACTTTTTAATGAATATTTTTTCAAATATATATGTATATACCCATATATAGATATAGACATTTATGCATATATGATATTTTTATACAGTATACAATAAAAAGTAGGTTTAAAATGTGTAATTATATGTTAGGCACTTTACTATAGCACTAGGAATATAAAGATGAAGAACACATGGCCCCATTCATCATGGAATTCATGTTATAATTCCATGATTCATGATAAATGCTATAATAGAGACCTGTACAAAATGCCCTAGTCAAGAAGCCCAATGAGGAAGTGAATATATTGGGGTGGGGAGGAGTAAGAGATGGTACCATCTGAATTAACTTCTTTGAGATGAACAGGAATTCAGAATCTGGATAAGCAGAGGAAGGAAAGAGAAAATAATTCTGAACAAAAAGAAGAGTTTTATCTAAAGTAGTATCGATCAGGCCAGGTGATCAAACCTACAACCAAGGTACATGCCCTTGGCCAGGATCAAACCCAGGACCCTTCAATCCATGGGCTGATGCTCTAACCACTGAGCAAAACCAACCAGGGCTGTAAAATGGTATTGACACAGCCTGTTGTACTCAGTTCAGGTCTAAGTAAGTAGTTCAGGATTTTAGAGCATAAAGCACGAGGAGAGTGCTGAAAGATGAAACTGAACAAGTGGCAGGCTCATATCATAAAGCCTGCTAAGGAATTTGGACCTAAACAAGTAAGCAGTGGGTGAATCTACGAACTGCTCAGAGCTAAGCACACTCACTTTTAAGTCATTCTGTAAGGAGTGGGAAGGCTAACTGGAGGGAGGTTAGGGCAGTTACAAGGCTACTTGTAATGGCCCAGGTGAGAAATTATAAGGCAAGAAAGAGGAGGAATGAAGCTGAGACAGAGTCCAAAGGTGCTTAGGATATCGAAAAGGTTGAATTTGGTGAAAGGCAGATTTGGGAATTGGTTGTACTTAGGGCCTGAGGGAGCAGTCATGGATGTAACATAGGTTCTATGAATGTCGTATGATTTCACAAATAGGTGATGCCACTAGTCAAAATAACTAAGAGAAAAGCAAGAGTAAGTTTAAGGGAGGATACCGAGTTTAGTTCTGGAACGTTGAGTTTTAGGTGCCTAGGGATATCATTGGAGAAATCCAGCAGGCAGTTGTAAAGGCTAACAATCTGGAATTCAGGAGGGGGTCTGGGCTGGAGCTGTTGAATTAGAAGTCTTCAGTATACTGGTGACTTTTAAAATCATGGATGACCCCTGCCCACCCATCCTCAGGAGTATGAACACAGACTAAGACGAGAAGATAGCCAAGAATAGACCTTTTGTACTTAAGGGACAAGCAGAGGAGAGATCTAGTGCAGGAACATGAAAAGGCTATGGTAAGTCAGTAGGAAATCAGAACACCAAAGGAAGGAAAGATTTAAGGAAGAGGCACTGGAGAATGTGACACCTCTGGTCATTACGTCTCTGAGAAGATAAGCAAATATCCCTAAGGTTTCTAACTTGTATTAATCAAGACAGGGAATACTGGAAGGTGAACTGTAATCTCCTTTCCAAGTACAGGTTTATATCACTTTAGTTTCTGAGTCTTGCTTAAATATAAAACTAGTGAGAACTCTTAAGCAAATGGAAATTAACTGCCATATTTTTTTCTTTGAGTATATAAAACAAGTAAACACAGGAATATTATGAGCAAAGATCATAAAGACTGACAATCCATTTGACTAACTTTTCTTCTGTAGGTATCTAAGGAAAATCAACAGTACATAGGCTGTGAGACTGAACCAAGGAAGTCAGACTGAGGTCAAATATATACCTCTTTTCAGCACAAATCACTTGGAATGAAAGACTTTGAATTATAACTTTATATCCAATTAAAGGATAATGCTATAATAACCCCAGAAAACAGAAAACAAGAATGCCATCACTAAACTATACATTTTTAAAGAATCACTGAAAGATAGAAATAAAATTAAATCAGATCTAAAAAAACACACACAAAAAAACAAAAACTAAAAGAAACCAACCACAGCCTAAAATAAGAGGACCACAGCAGATGCAGGAGTGATTGTGGCAGCTTCAAGGTCAAAACCAACAAGAGGCAGAAAGGGGCCCAAGGTGATGGTTAGAGAACTGCAGTCAGAACAGTTAGATCAGTTGGGCCCTCCTCTCTCCTTCAGTTGTCAAAACAGAAGGCAGTTGTGGTATCTGAGGAGAGGAAGTGCACCTGCACCAGAGTGGCAAACAGTACCTCAAGAGGCAACTGATCCCCAGGAATGGGAAACACAGCCCAGAAGACAAACCAGTGACACATCCTACCAATTCATGCTTCCCCTACTCCAATAACCAGAGGCAGGCTACCATGCCAGAAAGTTTGTTACCTGCATTCATATACTATTTAATTCAATCCATCAAGACACAGCTCAAGAGGCATTTCCAGAGTTAAGCCTTCCCGACATCTACCCCTGGGCAAAGTAACTGATACCTGCTCTATGCCAGGTACCCTTGTCTACCATTTAATCCCACTGGGTTAAAATCCATAATATGTAGATTATGGACTCCTAAGGTAGGACTCTGACTTATTTTTGTTTGTTTCCCAGAACCTAGCACTATGTGTGCCTGTAAAAAGAAGGTGCCTGATAACTTGGACTCAACTGAATTGAACCTTAACACCAGACAGACTTGTTACACTGAATGGTGGGCTGAAATGTTGACAGTTAAAACTCTGATTACCTTAAAACCTGGTTGAAGAGGTTCTAAGGGAGAGCCTGGAACAGCGTGCAGTGGGACCATTGTTTCGAATGAACTCTCTCCTGCAAAAAGGCCAAGTCAAGCCAAAACAGGAAAGGTTAGGCAAATATAAATGTGCTCTTCTTTTCGTCAAATCCCTCAAATTCAATGAGGCTGTTTTTTTTCATTTCACCAGAGTTAAACTTTATGAGTTTTGTTATATGTGTTTTTGAGCAAATCATAAATCTCACCTTCCACTAAAGGAAGAAGGTCCACCACAGCTTGACCAAGGATTAAGGTCTTCTCATCTTTCTGTTTCTTTTCCTTTGGTAAAACTTCAATCATAGTTACTAGAAAAATAAAAACAAAGAAATGAGAACATGTCCAGTTTATCCATCAGATAACCAAGGTGCAATAAGCAATGCATTATCAAAGAAATTTAAGAGAAATGAACTCGACACCTGAGAAGGCACCATTATTGGTGACTTCTGGTGGAAAACACTAGACCACTTCAGTGACTTTTTCTCTCTGACAACTCTGTAATTTATATATATACACACACACATATATATGTGTATATGTGTGTGTATGTTTGTGTGTGTGTGTGTGTGTGTGTGTGTGTGTGTATGTATATATAATTAGCTGTTTTATAGAGATCACATTAAACTTACAGATAATTTTAGGGAAAATGACATCTTTATAATGTTGAGCATTCCTGTATAAGAACATGGTACGCCTTTCTTTTTATTCAACCTCATGTCTCTCAATAGCATTTTTTTTACTGTTTGTCTGTATCAGGGCTCAAATCAGGTCCACACATTGTAATTAGTTGATGTCTCTTAAGTCTCTTTTACTCCAAAGATTCCCCTTCCATTTCATTAGATTTTTCCCATTTTTATTTTTCTAAGAAATTGTCCATTTTATCTAAGTTTTCAAAAGTAATGGCAGAATATTCTTTTCATGTATTTTTAAAATTGTGGTAATATACACATTACATAAAATTTACCATCATAACTTTTTTTTTTAAATTGACTTCAGAGAGAAATGGAGGGGGAGAGAAATAGAAACATCAATTATGAGAGTCACTGATTGGCTGCCCACCTGCTCATCCACCGTTGGGGATCCAGCCTGCAAGCCGGGCATGTGCCCTGACCAGGAATCTAACCGTGACTTCCTGGTTCATAGGTTGATGCTCAACCACTGAGCCACGCCAGCTAGGCAACATCATAACCATTTTTAAGTGTACAGTCCAGTGGTATTAAGAACATATCACCATCATCCATCTCCATAACTCTTCTAAAAGTGAAACTCTATACTCACTAAACAATTACTCCCCATTCTTCTCGTCCCCTGGCAACCAGGAGGATACTTTCTGTCCCTATTGTATTCGACTACTTTAAGTACCTCCTATAAGTGGAATCACAAAATATTTGTCTTTTTGTGACTGAAATTTCACTTAGTATAATGTCCTCAAAGTTAACCCATGTTGTAACATGTCAGAATTTCCTTTTTGTTAAGACAGTAATATTCTGTTGTATGCATATACCACATTTTGCTTATCCATTCATCCATTGATGGGCATGTGGGTTGCTTCCATGTTTTAACCTTTTGTGAATAATACTGCTTTGAACATGAGTGTAAAATATCTCTTTGAGAACTGCTTTCAGGTCTTTCAGAAGTGGAATCACTAAATCATAGGGTAATTCTGTTTTTTAACTTTTTGAGGAACCACCAGTTTCCACAGTGACTGTACTGTTTTACAGTCCCACCAAAAGTCACAAGGGTTCCAATTTGTCCACATTCTAATCAACGCTTGTTTTTTAACAGAAGCCCTCCTAATGTGTCTGAGGTGGTACGAGTTTGTATTTCCCTAACAATTAGTGATGTTGAGCATTTTTTCATGTACTTACCAGCCATTTGTAGATCTTTTTTAGAGAATTGTATTTCAAGTCCTTTGCCCATTTTTAAGTCAGGTTGTATTTTTGTTGTTGAGTTCTAGGGTTTCTCTACATTTTCTGGATATTAGGAATTACATTGGATCTATTTCTTTGGGTAATATTGACATTTTAACAATATATAACTGGCAAATATTTTCTCCCATTCTGTGGGTTGCTTTTTTACTCTGTGAAAAAAATGATGCACAATTTTTAATTTTTTTTCATTAAGTCTAATTTCCCTATTTTTTCCCTTTTGTTATCCTGTCTCTTTGGTATCAAATCCAAGAATTTATTGCTAAATCTAATGTCATGAAATTTTGTTTCATATTTTTTCCTAAGAGATTTATTGTTTTAGGTCTCACATTTAGGTTTTTAATCCATTTTGAGTTCATTTTTAAAATCTGGTGCTAAGAGTCCAACTTCATTCTCTTGCATGTGGATATCCAGTTTTCCTAGCACCACTTGTTGAAAAGACTGTCTTTTCCCCCATTGCATGGTCTTGGCACCCTTATAAAAAATTATTTGAGCATATATTTGAGAGTTTATTTCTGAGCTCTCTATTCCATTTCATTGTTCTATATGTCTCTCCTTTTTTTTTGTTTTTTAAAAAAAGTTTTTATTGATTTTAGAGAGAAGGGGGGGGGGGAGAGAGGGAAACATCAATGATGAGAGAGAGTCACTGATCGGCTGCCTTCTGCATGTCCCCTACTGGGGATCAAGCCCGCAACCTGACCAGGAATTGAACCTCAATCTCCTGGATCATACATAGGTCAATGCTCAACTGCTGAACCACGCTGGCAGGGCTATATGTCTCTCTTTATGCCAATACCACACTGTTTTGGTTACTGTAGATTTGTAGTAAGTTTTGAAATCAGAAAGTGTGACATCTCCAATTTTTCAAGATTGTTTTGGCTATCTGGAGTCTCTTGAAATTCCATATGAATTTTAGGATGGGTTTTTCAATTTCTGTAAAAATATCATTGACATTTTGATAGGAATTGCATTGGATCTATAGATTTTTCTGGGTAATATTGACATTTTAACAATATTAAGTCTTTCAATCCAGTAACATGAGCTGTGTTTCTATTTGTGTCTTCTTTAATTATTTTCAGCAATGTTTTGTAGTTTCATTGTATAAGTCTTTTAACACTTAAGTTAATTCTTAAGTGTTTTATTCCTTTTGATGCTATTGTAAATGGAATTGATGTGTAATTTACTTTTCAGGTCATTCGTTGTATATAAAAATGCAAATGATTTTTGCTACTTCACTGAATTCAGTTATTCTAACACTTATTTTTCTTATGGAATCTTTGTTTTTTTCTACATATGAAATCATATAATCTGCAAAAGAGATTCTTTTGCTTCTTCCTTTCCAATTTGGATGTCTTTTACTTCTTTTTCTTGCCTAACCATTCTGGCTAGAACTTTTAGTATTATATTAAAAGAAGTAGTAAAAGCAGGAGTCCTTGCTTGTTCCTAATCATAGAGGAAATGCTTTCCATCTTTCAGTATCTTCAGTCTTTGAGTATAACTTTCATTGTGGGTTTTTGCATATGGCTTTTATCATATTGAGGTAGTTTGCTTCTATTCCTAGTTTTTTGTGTGTGTTTTTAATCCTCACCAAAGAATATGTATATTTGTTGTTTTTGTGGGTTTTTAAAATTTTTTTTAGAGAGAGAGAGACATGGATGTGAGAGAGAAACATTGATCCCGTACACACCCCTGGGGATCAAACCCACAACCTAGGTATGTGCCCTGACTGGGAATTGAACCCACAACCTTTTGGTGTACAGGACGATGCTCCAACCAACTGAACCAACCAGCCAGGGCTAGTTGTTTTTTGTTTGTTTGTTTGTTTGTTTTTCATGAAAGGTGTTGAATTTTGTCAATCACTTTTTCTGCATCAAATAAAATAATCATGTGGGGCTTTGTTTTTCATTCCTTTGATTTGGTGTATTACATTGAGAGAGTTGTATGTTGAACTATCCTTGCATTCCAAGAATAAATCCCAATTGTCCATAGTGTATAATCCTTTTAATATGTTCCTCAATTTGGTTTGCTAGTATTTTCTTGAGGATTTTTGCATCAATATTCTTAAGAGATATTAGTTTGTAGTTTTGTTTTTTTTCTTGTAGTGTCCTTGTCTTTGGTGTCAGGGTAATGTTGGCCTCATAGAATGAGTTAGGATGTATTCCCTCCTCTTCAGTTTTTTGGAAGAGTTTGAGTAGTATTGGTATTCGTTCTTTTTTAAGTTTGGTAGAATTCACCAGGATTCTTCTTTGTTGGGAGATCATTACTGATTCAATCTCTTTATTAGTTATAAGTCTATTGAGATTTTCTTTCTTCATGATTTAGTCTGGTAGTTTTTGTGTTTCTAGGAGTTTGTCCATTTCATCTAGGTTATCCAATTTGTTTGTTGATAATCGTTCATAGTATTCTCTTATAATACTTTTAAATTCTGTAGAATTGGTGTTAATTACCTCACTTTAATTTCTGATTTTAGTAATTTGAGGCTTCTTTTTTCTTAGTCCATTTTCCTATAGGTTTGTCAATTTTGTTTATCTTTTCAAAGAGCCAACTTTTGGTTTTACTGATTTTCTGTATTGCTTTTCTGTTCTGTGTTTTATTTATCTCTGCTCTAGTCTTTATTATTTCCTTCATTCTATGAGCTTTGGGTTTCATTCTTTTTCCACGTCCTTAAGTTGAAAGGTTAGATTGCTGATTTGAGATCTTTCTTGTTTCTTAATCATAGCATTTTTAGCTATAAATGTTCCCCTTAGCACCTCTTTCACTGCATCTCCTAACTTTTGGTATGTTGTGTTTCCATTTTATAACTTCCCTTGTGATTTCTTCTTTGATCCATTTGTTGTTTAAAAGTGTTATTTAATTTCCATAGTTTTGTGAATTTTTCAGTTTTCTTTTGTTATTGATTTGTAACTTCATGCCACTGTATTTGTAGAAGATACTTTGTAAGTTATCTTTTTAAATGTATTAAGGCTTAATATGTGGTCTAACATATGGTCTGTCCTTGAAATTTCCCATGTGCACTTGAGAAGAATGTGTATTATGTGGTGGTTGGGTAAAGCGTTCTGTATGTCACTTAGATCTAGGTGGTTTATTGTATTGTTTAAGTTCCCTATTTCTTTACTTACCCTCTATCTGGTTGTCCTGCCCATTACTGTGAGTGGGATATCTGAAGTCTCCAATTACTGTTGTAGCACTATCTATTTCTCCTTCAATTTTGTCAGGTTTTATTTTATATATTTTATTGGTCTGTCATTAGGTACATAAGTATTTATAAATATTATATGTTCTTGCAGTATTGAATCTTTTGTTAATATATAATGTGTTATTTTGACTCTTGTAATCTTTTTTTATCTGAAGTCAATTTTGTTTGATACTAGTATAGCCACACTTGCCCTTTTGATTACTATTTGTATGAAATATCTTTTTCCACCCTTTCATTTTTAATCTGCTTATGTCTTTAGATCTAAAGTGGGTCTCTTCTAGACAGCATATAGTTGGACCCTGTGTTTTTATCCATTCTGCCAATCTTTTTCTTTTGACTGGACAATTTAATTTACATCTAAAGTAATTATTGATAAGGAGAGATATACTGCTGTAATTGTGCTATTTGTTTTCTATATACCTTATAACATTTTGGCCCCTCATTTCCTGCATTACTATCTTCTTTTGTATTTAGTTGTGTGTGTTTTTTCTGAAGTGACATGTTTAAATTCCTTTCTCATTTTCTTTTGTGTATATTCTATAGCTATTTTCTTTGTGGTTACCACGGGGATTACATATGGCATCCTAAAGTTACAACATTCTAATTTGAATTTGTAGCATCTTAATTTTAATAAAATACAAAAACTATGCTCTTTTATACTTTCATCCCTTTCAGTTGTTTATGTCACAAAATTGTATCTTATATATTGTGTGCACCAAAACATAAACTAGTACTTCTCTTAAATGCACTAGTCTCTTAAATTATGTAGAAAACAAGATTTGGAGTTACAACCTAAAGTTACAGTAATAGTAGTTTTTACCTTAATAGTTTTTCTTTAAACATATTAATCACTTAAATCATGTACAAAATAAAAGGTGTACTTATAAACCATTGTTACAGTAATACTAGGTTTTATAATTGCCTATATATTTACCTTTATTGAGATCTTGAGAAAATGAGAGAAGTGACATCAGCAAAATTGTTGTATAAGACATATTTCATGATTTTTCCATCTCAAGAACAACAAAAAACACACAAAACGGCATCCATCCACAAACAGTCCCTTTGTAGGAGCTCTGGGATCCAAAACCATATGCCAAGAAACCCAGAAGGAGTTTCACATACTCATGTGTCAGGTCCTAGCTGTGGACCTGCAGTGGCCCATGAACCAGCCCCAGTCACTCTCACTTGCAGTCCAGGAACCCTTGGAAAACCCTGTCTTAAACAATCACCTGCAGATGAGAGAGCCTTGGTACAGGTTTCCAGCTAAGAAGTTCCAGCAAAGGAAGAAGGAAGAAGGAAGAAGGAAGGAAGGAAGGAAGGAAGGAAGGAAGGAAGGAAGGAAGGAAGGAAGGAAGGAAGGGAGAGAGAGAGAGAGAGAGAGAGAGAGAGAGAGAGAGAGAAAGAAGAAAGAAAGATTGCAAGTTTGCTTGCACTGGAGAAGGTAAGAACAGTTTGACTTTAGTTGTATCACCCATACCCCAAGGCAGCACAGCTCAGAGCCAAGAGAGATCTTCTTGGCCCATGATTTCTCCCAAGGGGGAAAGTGAGAGTGTGTGTATGAGCACCCATTTCCCCATCTGTACAGGATGCTGCCACATGGGCCAATTACTCTCTTGCCCCATCCAGACTACTAAATCATGAGCTGCATTACTTGGGGGTGGGGGAGAGGGAGGAAGAATCTGGGAGAGTGGCAGATAGGATGCTTGGAGAACATTAAAGGGATGTGGATCTTACAAATTGCTCATGGACTCCATCAGGAAGCTCACCCACCAACTATGGAGGATGCCTAGCTCATGGATATCCCCAGTATTCCATGTGCCTCACCCACACACACCCTCCATCCAGTGGATGGCTCCCTATGAGCTCTCTTGACAGGAGCTGCAAGAATGAGCTATGGGAGATGGTTAGTAAGTGCATGTAAAAAGCTGGCCTGAATCTGTGGGCCAGGGAGAAATGTAGCACCACCCTTGAGAAAACGAAAGTGGGGGGGAGAGGGTTAAGCACTCAGCTGGTGGTTTGCAGTATTGAGAGTGCATACACATTTAAGAATTCTGCCACAAGAAGCATGCAGCATGCATATTTATAGGAGGTCTGAGAAAGCCTCAGAATCTCAAACAAAGCAAACAGAAGGTATTTCTCTCCTAAAGGCAGTAAGTAATGACTGGAGAAGTGACTGCTACTTCAAATGCAGACTGAAACAGAAAACCTCAAGGAACATAAAAAAGCAAAGAAAAAAATGACACCACAAAAGGATCACAATAATCTTCCAGTAACTGACCCCAAAGACATAGATCTGCAGAATTCAAAATACCAATTTTAAGGAAACTCAATGAGCTAAAGGAAAACAGGAAGACAATTCAAGGAAACCCAGGGAAGAATGCATGAACAAAATGAGAAGTTTAACAAAGAGATAGAAATAATTAAAAAACAAACAAATCCTGGAGAATACAATGAATAAAAAGCAATAGGCAGCACCAATGGAAGAACAAATCAAGCAGAAGAAAGAATCTGTGAGCTGGAAAATGGGAACACTGAAATTACCCAGTTAGAGGAGAACAAAGATAAAAGAATGAAAAAGAGTGAAGAAGCCTATGTGATCATGGGATACCATCAAAAGAAATAATTTGTGAAATACTGCAGTTACAGAAGAGAGGGCAAAAGGGGGGAAAAGGTTATTAAAATAATGGCTGAGAACTTCCCAAATCTGGGGAATGATTTGAATATCCCAGTTCATGAACCTCCTGTCACAAAACAAACTCAAAAAGATCCTCTCCAAGATACACCACAATAAAACTATCAAAAGTCAAAGACAAAGAGGAATCTTAACAGCAGCAAGAGAAAAGAAGCTTGTAGTATTGTCCAGTGAAACTGTCTGGTCTTAGAGATTTCGAATTATGGATTCAATTTCCTTAATAGTTATAGGGAAACTTTACTTCATACAGGATGAGTTGTGGTTAGTGTTTTTCATGGATCTGGTCCATTTTGTTGTCAAATTTATGTATGTAAAGTTGTTCATATTTCCTTACTATCCTTTTAATATCTGCAGCATCTGTATTTCCATTTTATTCCCAATATTGATAATTGATCATTTGTGTTCTCTCTTCCCCAGTCCCCACCAGAGATTTGTTGAATTTGATGTTTTCAAATAACCAGCTATTTATTTCATTGATTCTCCCTACTTTTCTTTTTGCATTTCATTGATTGCTGATTTTATCTTTATTATTTTCTCCTGTTTGCTCTGGGTTTCTTTTGCTCTTCTTTTTCTAGATTCTTGAAATGAGAGCTTATTGATTTTAAATTGTTCCTCTTTTTTAATGTATGGATTTAGTGCTATAAATTTTCTCAGCAATGCTTTAGCTATATCTGACCAACTTTAATATGTATTATTTTTATCTCCATTCAGTTTAACGGTTGTTGTTTTTTATTTCCCTTGAGACTTCCTCTTTGACACTTGGATTATTTAGAAGTGCAATTTTAGTTTTCAAGTGTTTGAAGAGTTTCCTATTATCTATTATTGATTTTTACTATGATATCATTATTGTCAGAGAACACATCAGTATTATTTTCATCCATTTAAATTTGTTAAGTTTATGACCCAGGATATGGTTCTGGCATATGGTCTGTGGGTTTCTGCAATATTGTATATTCTGCTATTGTTAGGTGTTCTGTAAATATTGATTAGACCTTGTTGGTTGATGGTGTTATTGAGTGTTCCTATATCCTTCCTGATTTTCTGTCTATTCTATAAATTATTGAAAGATTTTTATATCTCCAACTATAATTGTGTTATCTATTGTGCCTTTCAGTTTTATCAGTTTTGTGTCACGTTTTGCAGCTCTGTTATTTGTTGCATACCTACTTAGAATTGCTATGTCTTCTCGGTGGATTTGCCCTTTTAGCATTATGTAATGAACCTCTCTGTCTCTGATTATTTTCTTTGCTAAGTCTACTTTATCTGATGCTAATGTAATCACTTCTACTTTGTTTTGATTAATGTGTGCATGAACTATCTTTTTCTATCCTCTGACTTTTTACCTGACTATATGGTTCTATCTTGAGTTTCTTACAGATAGCACATGGTTGGGTCATTTTTTAATTCACTATGCAATACTGCAGAAATAATAATGTAATTATTAACGTATCAGGGCGTATGTCTGCTGGGCTTGCTTGTCTTCTTTTTCATTTCTCTTTTTTTCTGCCATCTTGTGGATTACTTGAAGGTTTTTTGAGAACTCCATTGTGATTTATCAATAATACTTTTGCATATATCTCTTTGTATAGATTTTTTTTAGTTGTTCTGCAGGTATTACACTATATACATTACTTATTACAGTCTACATTTCATCACTTCACTAGTTCAAGTCAAATATAGGAAACTTACCTCCTTTTATGTCCCTTTGCCTTCCCTGTTTATAACTTTCTGAAATACTTTCTCAATATACATTTAGAACCACATCAGACAGTATTTTTAAAATATATATATATATATATATATATATATATCTTTATTGATTTTAGAGAGAGGAAAGGAGAGGGAGAGAGAGATAGAAACATCAATGATGAGAGAGTCATTGATCGGCTGCAGCCCACAACCCCAGCATGTGCCCTGACGGGAAATCAAACCCTGATCACCTGGATCCTAGGTCAACGCTCAATTGCTGAGCCACGCCCAGCCAGGCTCAGACAGTATTATACTTTCTTTCAACTGTTGAACACAACTTAGAAAATTCAAGAAGGAAAGCTTACTTCATTTATCCAATTTTTTGCTTACCGTATTTTTTCTTCTTTCCTGGTATTCCTACGTGCTTTCTTTTACATTTCCTTTCTGTTTAGAGAACTCCCTACACTCATTCTTTTAGGCTAGGTCTGCTAGTGACATATTACAGTATTAGTTTTCTTTCATCTGAGAAAGTCTTGATTCCTCCTTCATATATTTTCTCTGGGTATTATATTCTGGCTGAACAGTTCTTTTCACTTATCACTTTAGAAATATTATGCCATTTCCTTTGGGCCATCATAGTTTTTGATGAGAAATTGATGCCATTTTCTTTTCCTCTGCTCTAAGATTTTTTTCTGTGTCTTTCATTTTCAGATGTTTTAATTATGATATTTCTTAGTATGAATTCCTTTGAATACAACCTGTTGGGAGTTTGCTCAGCTTCTTGAATCTGCAGAGTTATGTTTCTTGCCGAATCTGGGGAGTTTTCGGGCTTTACTTCTTCTGAATAGTTTTTCAGCTCCACCCTCTTTCACCTCTCCTCTCAGACTCCAATGACACTTTTAGATGTTTGGTCATGGTCCCACAGGCCTATGAAGTCTGGCTCATATTTCTTTTAGTCTATTTCCTCTAAATTACTCAGATTGGGTAATCTATGGTTCTTTATTCCAGTTCACTGATTCTTTCCTCTATCCCTCCATTCTGCTGTTGAGCCCATTCACTGAGCTTTTCACAGTGGTTATTGTATTTTTCAGTTCTAAAATTTCTATTAGGTTCTTCTTTGTATCTTCTATTCCTTTCTGAGACTTTCTATTTCTCTTCTGAGTATTTCTATTTTTTTTTTTCATTTGTTTCCAGCATGTTTGCAATTGCTCGTTGAAGCTTTTTTTTTTTTTTAATCATGGCTTCTCTAAAATCTTTGTCTAATAACTCTAACATATCTCTCACCTTCGTGTTAGTGTACTGATTGTCTTTTTAAATTCACTTTGAGGTCTTCTGGCTCTTAATATGATGAGTGATTTTTCAAGTGAAACCTGGATTTTTTGTATTACATTATGAAACTCTGGATCTTATTTAAACCTTCTATTTTAGCTGTTTTTTTGACACAACTCCAACAGAGGAACAGGAGGGGCACTGCGTCGTTATTGCCAGGTGGAGATAGAAGTGTAGGTTCTCTACTCAGCTTCCATTGATACCTGAGCGGGAGAGCTCCTCCTTACTGCTGAGGGGGAATGGGAGTTCTAGTTCCTAATTGTTCTCTACTGATACCACAGTGGGTGTAGACTCATTACCACTAGGTGATAGTGAAAGTCCTGACCCTACACTAGGTCTCCTCTGATACCTCCCCAGTGGGGAACAGAGGGGTACCTTGTTACTAGTATATTAGGGCAGAAGTCCAGGGTCCCCATGTGGTCTCCACTAAAACCACATGATGAAAGAGGGGGCTCATTACCAGAAAGCATAAAAGTCCTAGCTCCCTACTTGATCTTCTCTGACACCACCTAGCCAAGGTATTGGGGCACCTAAGTTCAGCTTTATGAGAGTGAAAGTTTAGGTTACCCACTTAGATTGGGGGGAGGTAGGACCACAGTTTCTTTCTGTGATGTTTGGCTAGAGTAGAGCAGTAACTGTCTAAAAGTTTTCTGTCTTTCTGGACTGCCCCTTTCCTAGTCTTTTGGTTAGAGATAGCAGACATTTGTTGGGCTTTCTGGTTTGTACCATTAGAGTTTCCAGGTTGCTGGCTTCTTTGGCATCAAATCTGGGCTATATGAGGCAAAAAGAAGACCCAAGGACCTCACCACTGTGTCATTCCTCAGGTTTCAAGTTTCCTTCTCTCCACCTTTCAGTCTTTCATGTTTGTTTTACAGATAATGTCCAAGGTTTGTAGTTGTACTTAGTGAGGGGAATAGGAAAAGTATATCTATTCCATCTTCTTGGAGACAATTTGTTTTAAATTCTTTTTGATTTCTAATGACTGCATTTAAGATTATACAGTAATCCCCCTCTCATCTATGGTTTCACTTTCCGTGGTTTCAGTAACCCAAGGTCAACCACAGTCTGAAAATATTAAATGAAAAATTCCAGAAATAAACAATTCATAAATTTTCAATTTTACACAATTCTGAGTAGCATAATGAAATCTCACGCCATCCCACTCTGTTCCACTCAAGTTGGGAACCATCCCTTTGTCCATATTGTATATGCCACCTGCCCAATAGGACTTATTAGCCATCTCCATAATCATATCAACTGTCACAGTATCACAGTACTTGTGTTTAAGAAACCATTATTTCACATAACTTTTATTACAGTATATTGTTACAAATGCTCCATTTTAATATTAGTTATTGCTGTTAATATCTTTCTGTGCATAATTTATAAACTTTATCATAGGTATGTATGTATAGAAAAAAACAGTGTATATATAGGGTTCAGTACTATCTGAGGTTTCAGGTTCCACTGGAGGTCTTGGAATGTATCCCCTATGGATAAAGACAAACTACTGTATCCATAAATACTACGTCAGTTATATCCCACAAGTTTTTATATTTGGTATTTACTGTTGATTGATTTTAAACATTTTACAGTTTTTATTATGATTTTTAATTTTTTCCTATGAAATATTTATAAGTGTGCCTTAAATTTTCCAATGGATTCCTTTTTTTGTTTACCTTTTTGTTATTGATTTCTAATGTTGTTAATGGCTGTATTCTGATCAGAACACTTGGTCTGTATGCTATTGATAATACTGTATAGTTAGAAACTGTAGCAGTATGGATACAGAAACCATTCATCCACTTACCCAGTCATTCATTCAACAAACACTTTTTTAGCCCTTTTATGTCTCAGATATTTCTAGGCAGTAGAAATCCTGAAATAAGATCCAGCCAAGATTTCAAAAACTGCCTTCTCTAGCAAGGGAGGCAAATTAATAATTGTTGTACAGTATGGTGAATATACAAAAGTACAGATAGGGTTGCAAGTAAAATACAAGATGCCCGTTTTAAAATTTGAATTTTAGATAAACAATGAAGAATTTTTTAGTATAAGTATGTCCCAAATTTTGTTTTTTGTTTTATTCTTAATTTGGCAACCCTGAATACAGGAATACAAAGGAAAAGCTCCCAATTCAGCTTAGGAGATAAGGGCTGCAAAGTTTAATTATATATCAACAGGTCTTTGATACTAACTAGCTAAAATCAGTAGGTCAGAGCCAGAGCAGGTAGCTCTCAAAATATACCATGTTATACCTAGATTGAAAAGATAAGGTGTGTCCATCTGTCCCAACAACTGCTACTAAATACCTCAGAATCTCCTTATAACATACTCATATAATTAACATTTTTACAACCACAAAGACTTACAGAACACAGGTTTGTGGGCGAGGTCATCTAAAGTGATTCCTCCTTCAGGATTGAACTCAAAACTGCTAGTGAAGTTGTATTTTGCAGTTCCTTCTGAAGAAACAGTAATTTTGGCAGAGTCTCCCAGAACTGTCTGATTGAATTCTGCACGAATAAAGGTAACTGGGGTATCTCCTTTAGAACCTTTCTGTTGACAGAAACATACTACTTTACAATTATACTCAAGTAGAGAATTTTCCTATGCATCAGGCAACTCATTTTTACTTGTACTAAGTACCATTTTCCATGTTTCCCTATCAAGATATATTACAAACACAAAAGAAGTAGGTAGAAAGTCATCAAACAAATTTAGTTGTAGTTAAATGCAACATTGTATTTCAATGCCATTATATTGAAGTTTTTAAAAATAACATTTATTGCGTTTATAAAATTATATTATGGAACATGAGGAAAAGTGAGAAAAGCACATAGGAAAATAAATTACCTGTAATCTCTAATATGCAAGCAACGCATTTTAAAATATATTTTCTAGTGTTTTGTTGTGAATATGTGTGTATGTGTATAGGCACACACATTTATACATACCTTTTAAAACAAAGTCGAGAATATTTATTATATCCTGCTTGGAAAGAGCTTTTTGATTTAATACTGAATGAATATTTTGCTTTTTCATTATTCTTGTAATTTTTAATAGCTACATCATATTGTAGTTTTATTATTTAAATTCATCAAATGAAATTAATCACAAGAGAAACTCTGGAAGAATTCAGATCTTTTTCAGGAAAAAGGAACTGCTGTCTAGGAAAAAGAAAACTACTACTTGTTTTACCTGTTAAATTTAGTATTTAAATTGCCAGTTATTTTACACACACAGTAACATAAACTGATGATTCTAGACTAAAATGAGGAACACTGAAAAGGAAGGGCCATTGCTATTGGAAGCCAGTAGATTTGGTGGTACAGGATGATGCAAAACTCCATTCCTCCCTATTGTGCTCCCAATACATCCTCCCCAACCCACGGGTGTTTGACAGAGACTTGAGCTCAAAGACAAACAAACTTTCAAGAAGTAGGAATAAACTAGGGATTTCTCAGATATCCAAAAATAACTTTACCAATTCATATCCATCGGTCACAGTGATCTGCACAGGTCTGCCTGTTGATGTGACCTGCTCCATATCGGCACTTGAGCAAAGTCCCTCTGGTCTTCTTTGGTCCCTGTAAACATAATGAACGAGCCTGTCTCCTCATGTACCAAGCTGCACAAGTACTCACGTTACTCATAACCAACACTAGGGGAGAACTTAGGGAAATGCAATAATCCAGCACTGTTTTGTGGCCTTTCCAACTTTTGCTGCTAGACAGGTAGGGCTTTAGGAAGCTGGTCACAAGGATGATTCCACTGGTTAGTGCTAAAAAGATCCTTATATATGTAACTAACCCATTAAGCACAAATTACCACAAAACAAAGAGGGCAAAAATACCATTCCCCCCAACTCCCATTCTCCCAATCCTTCATAGCGTTCTTTGGTAGCTATTTTTTTTAAATGTGCAAAACTCCATTCAAAGGTTATTTAATCTCCCAGTTATACAAGAATTTATTTTGATAACAGGAAAGAAGCAGACACAAAGAATGGTTAGTCCACTGGAAAAAGTCCTGACATACGTCTTATTTAGTCAAAGATGTTTTCTAATTATTTGACAACACTAAGGACACAATTTCAAAAATAAATTGGATATCTGGTGTGTGTTTTTTTAACTCAATTTGACTCAATTGAAGAGGAACTTAATGCAATTCAAACGTTTACTTAGGATATACTATGCTAAGTGTGTCAAGGGCTGGTGGTACAAAATAAGAAGATACCTTGCTGCCCCCAGACCTTAAAATTATTCTGCCCTTTCCCAGCTCCTCCTTCATTTCCCCACTCACCTAAAAGTCTCCTATCTCTTGTTCAACACCATGTCTCCAGGCCCCTTCAGGCCTAAGTGGACCTAACAACTTAGCAACTTTCCCCGTGAAATGACCTTTTGCATTAGTTGTCTTCTTCCCTTTGCAATAGTCCCACGTGAATTGGGCCTTTACTGGGATGGACAAATGCCTAACTTCTCCGAGCCTCAGTTTCACCTTCTGTAAAATGGGTGGCTTCTGACCTGTTTCACATTCTGTAAAACGGATAATAAGATTTCTGACCTGTTTCACATTTGTTGTGAATATCCACTAAAATAGCAACACTGCCTCACCTATGAAGCAGAGCGCAGATGGTATTAATATACACCGCTTTTCCTGAATGCTCAATCACCCCCTCAAAGACAAGTAATCTGTCATTTCTATTGCGAGCCTCTGAGGGCCTGGCATCAGGTCTCGTCTGCAAGAGGCACTAGCGGCGTCTTTGTTGAATAACAAATGCAAGAAACACGGCTAATGACAAGGTACGGCCAGGGCAGCCGGGCGGGGGCTCCCACTGCCCCCAACAAGGCACGCGTTTCTCGTCATCTGTTCCGAAGAAGCTGAAGTCAAATTAGAAACAGGCTAGAGGAAGGACACGACGGGGCGAGGCGTGGTCGGGGACGGGCATGGGCACCAGGCGGACGCTGCCCGCGGGGCTTTGGGCGGGAGGCCAGGGGCGGGCGCCGCGCTGCGGCCAGCGGGGTCCGCGGCGGTTCGCTGTGTCTGGGGGCCGCCGGGCAGGGACGAGTTTCCGCTTGGCCGCTGCTGAGAGGGCAGAGACTGAGGTACGGGGGTGCGGCCGCAGGGCCCGGGCGGGGAGCCCGGGAAGAGAGGGTTTTCCGAGGAGAGACGACTGTCTTACCTGCCCCAGCCACAGCTGTTTTTCGAAACTATAGCAACCAATTACCCCTCGCGAGAACTTAGTTTCTGCAGTTACCAGAAGTTTTCCCCCAAGACTCGCGATAACGCTTTGGGGGTAGAAAATGGGCGGGTCGGAAGGTGAGCTTCTGCGCCTGCGCCCCGGGAGCGGCGCGCGGGGGCCGCCTCTGCGCCTGCGGCTGCTCCTGCTTCCGCAGGGGGCGCTCGCCCGCGGCAGAAGTTTGGGTTAAGTGCTAAGTTTTACACCTTTTAATTTTGCTTTCTCAACCCTTTTCGTTCAATATCCCTCCATAGGAGGGGCGGGGGAGGGGGAAGGAAATTTATTTAAAGATAAAGCCTTTATTAAATGATTTTGAAAACAGGTCATTTAAATCTCCGTGAAAAATGCAGATAGGACAGTATTTTAAAGGTGAGCCTGACTCACATAGAGTGCAAACAACGCTGCTTCTAGTGCTTAATATTTATACAATATACGGCCTTAAAGTAAATGATGTTATGAAAGATTTTAATACAGTTGAAATGTAACATTACTTTAGAGTTGAAATAGCAAAACACAATAGCAAAAACTTGGAAACAACCCAAGTGCCCATCATGGAAGAGTGGATGAATGAACACATATATTCACAAAATAGCATGTTACGAAGCAGTCACAACGTGGAGGAATCTCAGCAGGACACATGCTTTAGAATGTTGCAATGTTAGCCAGCTGGAAGGGGCTCCCACTGGCCAAATCTGAGACAATTTGAGCATCAAAATAAGCAGTGATAATAACAGATGACAATCCACTGCATAAAATAGGAACACACTAGTTCACACTGATATAAATAAATGGAAAGGAAAGCTCTGACAGAATGCCAACTCAATCATGAAGAGGAAATGATGGAAAGAGAGGATTACCTTTTGGCCCCCACTGGAAAGGGCAGGATTCAGGCAGGACTCTTCAATGGTTGGTGGTGGAGGTTTGATGAGGGGTAGGATATTAGCATGGTTTTGGAATACTAATCAATCACAAAGGGGAAAACTAGATAAGTGAAGAAACCGGCATGATCAGGTTATCAAGATTAACATCACCAATGTTGAGAGGAGTCTACAGTGATGAGACTCCCAAGGAAAAGGAAAAGCATCGTTTTTTGGTATTCCTGCCGTGAGAGGGGCCCAGATTTGTAGGTCATCCTATAGGAAGTAAGGCCTGCACTCTTTAAAAATGTCAAGGACATGAAAGACTTGGAACTGTTCCAGATTAGTCTCAAAATACTCCACAACTAAATGCGATATGTATTCCTCTATGGCTTTTTGGACCAGAAAGGAAAAGGGACATGGTTGGGATGGTGGGGAAATGTGAATGGGCTTTGTGGACTGAATGGTAGTGTTGTACCAATATTGATTTCCTGATGTGGAAGGTTGTTTACTGTTATGTAGGAGAGTGACCATGTTTGGGGGGAAATACGCTTGGGAGTGTTTAGGAGTGATGGGACATCATGTCTGCAGTGTGCTGTTAACCCTCAAAAGGTCTGGAAAAAGGCCAATAACAACAAGGGTTATGTGCACACATACACACATACTGAGTGAGCAATGAACCAATAAAATGTTAACTACTTGAAAATCTGGGTGAAGGGGACATGGGAGTTCTTTGCACCGTTTTGGGCACTTTTCTATATATTTGAAATTCTTTTAAACAAAACTTTTAAACTATACACACACACAAACCACTCTCCACGAAAACTTCATGCATAGGATACAGTTACCAGAGCCATTTGTTGTTGTTAATGCTCACTTGAGGATTTTTTTTCCCATTGATTTTTAGAGAGAGTGGAAGGCAGGTGGGGAAGAGAGAGAAACATCTATGTGATTGGTTGCCTCCTGCATGCACCCCGATAGGGGTGGGGATCAAGCCTGCAACCCAGGTACATGCCCTTGAGGGGGAATCAAACCTGCGACCCTTTGGTGTGCGGCCAACACCAGGGAGGGCCCAGAGCCAATTTTTTAAAATGAATTTTATTTCCGCTAATATACATATTAAAATTATAAAAATTAAGAAAAAATATTTTTTCAAAGTTGCAGTGTTATAAAGTAGTAAAAAGGATCTCAAAATAAAACAATGGAACTATTGAGGAACATATTTCTCTCTGAAATCTTTCTGAAGTGTGGGTTGTGAGTGAATTTACATTTTGAGAGCCTTCCTACCTTGTGTAAGACATACTTTTTTTTTCATAATAAGCTTGAGTTAGGATGAAGTCTTTGCTAGGGAACTGTTCTGATGATCTTGGTCTACTCAGTATTTTTCTCCAAGGCCTAGGCAATGGAGGGTAACAGGTGTCACTTCCTTGAACATAATTGAACCTCATTAGATTGTGGGCAAAACCCCATGTTAAAGTTCTTTTTATTCTTCTGGAGTGCTTAGTAGTTAGTGGCCACTCTGAAATTCCTATAGTCCTTATGAGGGAAGGCATTAAATGTTTTTTGACTGATTTAAAACACCCATGTGCATATGGAAAACACAGAAAAGGCCCTCTTTAGTGCTATAGAAAACACAGTAATACTGATAATCAGAACTAAATCATCTACATATACAAATCAATTTGTGGGGGAGCTTTAAAATCTAATAAAATTCAAAGTTTTCAGACGGGGCTTCAAAGACCTCCACTAAACTATGTGCTATCTTGACAAATTCCTTTCTTGTTACTCTAAAAGACTTGTTTCGAATAAGCTAATCTGCTATTTCCAAAGTTAATATATTTCTGACAACATCCAATAATACAATAAATGTATTGCTCATTCCTCAAACTGATCTAGATTCAAAACATTCACCATGTACATCCCAGATGGCTTTTTTTTTGCAGAAATTGGTAAGTGAATTCTAGAATTAATACGGAGATGCAAGGGACCCAGAATAGCCACACAATCTTGAAAAAGAACATAGTTGGAGGACTCCCACTTCCCAATTTCTAACTTATTACAAAGCTACTGTTATCAAGTAATCTAGTACAGTAATCAAGGCCTATGGATAGACATAGAAATAAATGGAATCAAACTGAGAGTTCAAAAATAAACCTTTATATTTATGGTCAACTTCTGGCAATAGTGCCAAGACAATTCAATGGGGAAAGAAGAGTCATTTCAATAATGCTGGGACAACTGGATATGCAAATGCAAAAGAAAGAAGCTGAACACCTACCTCACACCATGTATAAAAATTAACTAAAATGTCAACAACTTCCACTTAAGAACCAAAACTATAAAAATTCTGAAAAAAACATAAGGGTAAATGAGCTTGCCTTAGACGATGGTTTCTTAGACATAACCCCCAAAATACAAGCAAGCCCCACAAAAAAGAGAAATTGGACTGCATCAAAATTTTAAAGTTTTGTATATCAAAGGACACCATCAAAAAAATTAAGACAACCTACAGAATGAAAGAAAATATTTGTAAATCTGTATTGTGTGTGTGTATGTGTGCGTGTGTGTGTGTGTGTGTGTGTGTGTGTGTGTACCGGGTGGGGCAAAAGTAGGTTTACAGTTGTGAGTATGCAGAAGTTTATTCTTGTATTATTATTTATTAATTCCCAAATGAACTATAAACCTACTTTTGCCCAATCCTGTATATAATTTTTTGTATTTGGCTCTGCATCCCAGGAAGCTATTATTTCTCTGTCTTAATTACCCCAGGGCCAGGTACCAGACATTTGATAAGCCACCCAAAATTATTCAAACTAGCTATTCTTAAACTGCTTGCCCTGCCTTTCCCCTCAGACACCCCGATAAAGGCCATGTCCTAAGTACTCCCCCAGGCTCCTGACCACCCTGGCATCTTTCCCATGTGACCCTGTATGTGCAGTGCCTCCTGTGTCTAGGACATTTGAGTATAATAAGTTGTTTCCCTGAGCCTCTATTGTGTCTCCTTTTGTGACTACACCTGTCGGTAAACCAAAATTAATCTTAGGCTATAATAAAGAATAAAAAGCATTTATGTGAGCAAAAGGAGTTACAGTCTGGAGACACAGATTCAATTAACAACCTAAATTGTATTCTACCAAGACAAAGGTTCCTGCCCAGGTTCTAAGTTAGGTCCGTTTTTTGTAAATGAGGTATCCAAATTGTATAGTTCTGATTAGAGGGCAGGTCTCGGTCCATTGGTAGAAAAATGAAACCAGGGTTTCCCTGCAGTGATTGACGCAGATTATGTAAACAAGCAGGCCATAGTGTGGGAAGCCAAGAGTTCAGTCTGAGGTTCTTCCTGGTATACAGAGTATGGGAAGAGCCCCTGACAACGAATAGCCAAAAGACTCTTACTAGTCATAAAATTTGGGCCCTCAGTTTGAGGCAAGTTAGTAAAAAGCTAGGAAAATTCCCTGGCAAGTGAAATGGGGAAACAGAGTTAAACAAATATCCAAGCAACTAACAGCCAGCTAATAAATCACAAGACCCTATCCTCCCTAACCAATTGTCACGGGAAAGGGACCAGGACCGAGGACGGTCTGCCCTGGCACAGTCTGTAATATGTGGGTTCCTAATTTTGTGCAGCAAAGATTTCATGACAGGAGAAAAGGTAATTTTGAGTACATTATGAAAGTTGGGGGCAGTGAAACAAAGGAAGGGCCTAAGATAGAAGAGGCAAGATCATAGCAATAGGAGTGAACCTAGATGGAGCTGCCTTGGCCCTTTGGAAAGGTGAGGAACAGTCAGGCCTAGGCAAGGCTGCCTTAGCCCTTTTAGAAAGTCACGGGCCCTGGCCAGTTTGGCTCAGTGGTTAGCAGACTGAAGGGTCCCAGGTTTGATTCTGGCCAAGGGCACATACCTCGGTTGCAGGCTCGATCCCTAGCCTCGGTCAGGGTGCGTGCAGGAGGCAACCAATCGATGTGCCTCTCTCACATCGATGTCTCTCTTTCTCTCCTTCCCTCCCTCTCTCTCTTTGAAAAGCAATGGAAAAAATATCCTTGGGTGAGGATTAAAAATAAATAAAATTTAAAAATAAAACAAAGGAAGTCACAGAGGCAGAAGTGATCCACATTGGGCTGCATGGACTCAGGAAACAAGTTACAGAGGCAAAAGGAGGGCCCTTGAAGACAGGTTCAGGGGGTTAGCCCAAAATGAGCCTGCTCCTCACTGCACCCTGGTTGCAAGTCTCCTGGGAACCTTAGGGCTTAGGAAAAAGAAAGCAAAGATATATGCCTGAGGAAAGAAGGGGGGATGAAGGGTATGCTCAAGGGAGAGTGGGTACTGGGTCCTTTGTTTTAAGTGTTTTTATGTTTTCAAAAGTCAGGAATTTTAGGGGAGATCTGGGAGGGTGTCAACAGAATATTCAACAGCTTTCCAGCTGTCCTTTGATATGCTGATGCATCAGAATGGTCATTCTCTGGTCAGTTTCACCTTCAAAGAATGTCACCAGAAAGGGACTGGAATCCAGGCTGGTCTGCCCTCTGCACGTCCTGGAATGCATAAACCATTTGCTCCTGTGTCCTTGGTTAGGGAAGACAAGATCTTGTAATTAGCTGGCTGAAAGTTGCTCTGCCATCTGTTTAGCTATTTGTCTTAGTTTCCCCATTCCACTTGCCAAGGAATTTTCCTTTCTTACTAACCTGCCTCACAAGGACACGTAGGAACAAATGGTTTACAGCTCTCCTTCCCAACCAGAGAGTAGCTTAAATCACCCTGGTCAAGGAGAGAGAACAGAGACCCAGTTAGTGCCATTAGTGCCAGCCAAACCCAAGAACGGATGACATCAGGGGAATAAATAACAGAACAACAAAACAATTAGAACCAGATGAACCCAAGATAGAGGTGAAGCTGACAGGAGAATGATCCCAAACCCCTCTAACATGCTCATTTTGATGCAGCAGCTTATTAGAGGACACACCTGGAAGGCTGATGAATATTCTGTTGAGATCCTCCCAAGACCTCCCCTAAAATTCCCACCTTTAAAAAACAGATAAAACCCCTCAAAACAAAGGACCCAGTGCATGTTCTCCCTTGAGCATGCCCCGGCCTCCCTTTCTTCAGGTGTGAACTTTTACTTTCTCCTAAGCTCCTAGGGCCCTCCTCTTGCCTAACTTCTCAGTGAGCCGAAAGCAGCCCCACCTTCGCTCACTTCTGTCACTGTGACTTCCTTTCCTGAGTGTAGGCAGCCCAGCCTAGGGTCACTTCTGTCACTGTGACTTCCTTTCCTGAGTGTAGGCAGCCCAGCCTAGGGTCACTTCTGTCACTGTGACTTCCTTTCCTGAGTGTAGGCAGTCCAGCCTAGGTTTACTTCTGTTACTGTGACTTCCTTCCCTGAGTCTACCTCTATCCTAAGGCCTACCTTTGTTTCACTATCCCACACTTTAATAAACATACTCTCAAATCACCTGGACTCGTGTCTAGAATTCTTTTCTTCGAGAAGTCAAGAACTCACATATCTCAGACCGTTCCAGGGCAGACCTGCCTCAGCCCAGCCCCTTCCTGGTGACAAGCTGACCATGGGGAGTACATCTCAGCAGATGAATTTCTTCTTGGGTCCACATGACTGATCGTATCATAAAAGAATACAGAACAAAATCACATCTGATAAGGGTCTACTATCCAGAATATATAAATAACCCTACCACTCAACAATAAAAAGACAACCCAATCTAAAAACTTTCCCAAAGAAGATACGCAAATGGCCGGTAAACACAAGGAAATATCTCATGAGTCACTAGGGAAATGCCAATCAAAACCACAATGAGATGCCCCTTCACATCCACTAGGATGGCTATAATCAGACCGACAAGGATAGTGCTGGTGAGGATTAAGAGAAATTAGAAACCTCATAGCTGCTGGTAGATGCTACTGCTTTGGGGAAGTTTGGCAGATCCTCAAAAAGTTAAACATGAAGATATCATATGATCCAGCAATTCCTAGTTCCACAGCCAAGAGAACTGAAAACGTATCTACACAAAAATTTGTACAAGAATGTTCATAGCAGTATTATCCATAATAACCAAAAGGTGAAAACCCAGATGTCCATCAATTAATGAATGCACAAACAAAATGTGTATCAATAATGGATTATTCAGCCTTTAAATAGATGACATATTGATTCATGCTCCAACAGACAGGTCTTAAAAACAGTATGCTAATTGAAAGGAGCCAGACACCAAAGACCACCTATTGTATGATTTCATTCATATGAAAAGCCCAAAACAGGCAAATCCAGAGAGACAGAGTATAAATTAGTGATTGCCATGAGCTAGACAGGAGGCGAGGGAATGGGGAGTGATTACTCATGGGTATAAAGTTTCTTTATAGGTGATGAAATGCTCAAAAATGGTGGTAATGCCTGCACAAATTTGTAATTATGCTAAAAAGTACTGAATTGTACAGTTTAAAAGGGTGAATGGTATATGAATTATAGCTCAAGTTTAAAAATCTATTGCTCATCTTTTCTTTAATACCTTACCCTCCTTTCTCATCTTTACCATATCTCATCGCTGTTACATTTTCAAAACATAGATCAAAAGCAAACTTTTTCAATGAAACTTTTTAAAAGCAATTAAATCTATCTTAGCCTATTATCCTTCTACCCATGTATATTGCCTTTGCCTCATATTGCAATTATACCTAAGTCTCTCTCTAGAGTAAGGTTGTGTCTTACACTACCTTGTATGCTCCTTAGTACTTACAAAAAACAAATGTACACTGAATTTTACTTGGTATTTACTATTCTTCCCTTCAATTTTTAGCACAATCATTCATCAAATTTAAACATCTGCTTTGTGCTGGAGATGCACAAAGAACAAATAGGGTTCTTATCCTTAGCAGAATTTATAATCTAACATTTACAATTTTTTTGGATCCTAATTTTTGTTTAGAATCCCCACTAGATTACAAACTTCCTTTGTATTTTCCCTATTTATTGTAATGCTCAACATACTCAGTAAGTAATTGCTCGGTACTGAGGATAAACCAATGGGTTTTGAAATCACCCTGCTCTACCACCAATACTCGAGTTCCTGACTAACTTCTCCAGAGTAGCATCGATTCTGCCATGGAGATGCTTTAAGCCTCATTAATTGAGTACCTCTTATGTGTTAAGCTTCACTGTCTTGAATTATAATTAAATTGCAACTAATTTTAAAGTCTTTCATAAATATATATATATTTAAAATCAGGGGCCAATAAAGGTATTTAGGGAGTTTTAGTAGACATAAATGTAGGCTATGTATTTTATGCATATAACACCTACTCCCATTTTTAAAAGTTGCTACAGGCAATACTAATCTATTTTCTATGTGTACAGGTTAGTGTTTATGAGTACAGAATACCAATTTATATAAAATAAGATGTAAATTAGTCTAGGTTAAAAGAGCTAAATTTTTTAAAAGTAATACAGTTTTGAAATACCACCAATTCTAACTGTCCAATGGACCTAGTAGAACGTTAGCAGGCAGGATTTTTAGCAACCTTTTTAAAAATTCAATATTATTACACAAAATTAGAGATTGTTGTGATTTTTATTCAATTTGGTATCCTGATTAGAATAAGAGCAGTGAGAAAAGTATGCTTTACAAACATTCCATTTATACTACATTATGATTATGGCTTTACATTGATTGTATATAGAGAAAAAATAACATTGGAATTAAGGCAATAACCACATGTGCAAACCAAGCACAGCCCTGACACAGTCTTTAATAAAAAGCTCTTTTGGTTACATTGATGGCTGATATTGCTGCATGCAGGTCAGTCACTGCTTTAAAGGGTAAGCTTCGAATAACTTCATTCATTTAAAAAAAAATCCCTCCTACTGGCCCACGATGGCTAGAAGAAGCCTTCGGTAATCTCCGCTTGTGTCACTTGCAATCATTGTGCCCAGGGTCTTCTGATACATCTGACAGAATATCTGTTTTATTTGTACAAGGTCAATCTGCATGCAAAAGATGATATTTTTAATGTTAGGAAAAAATCTATCAAAAGAAAACTGGTATTTCTTAGAATTATTCTTTGATAGTGAAAAGATCCTAATTATAATCAAAGCAGAGGGAAAACACCACCAAAAGACTGATGTTTTACAGCTAGCACTCATACTAGTGCTAGTATCACCCAATAAAGGTCTGATTCAGATTCACTGTTCTGTGAAAACACTAGATACGAATGGTACAAGTCTAATCTATTATTCCAATAGTATTAGTCATTTAAAAACCATTTGATAAGATGGCCATTATGAAAAACACAGAAAATAACAGGTGTGGGTTGGCAAGGATATGAATTGGAATCCTTGTGGACTGCTGGTAGGACTGTAAAATGGTGCAGCCACTGTGGAAAATGGTATAGTGATTCTTTAAAACAATAAAATAAAATTGCCATATGATACAGCAATTCCACTTCTGGGTTTATACACAAAAGTGAAAAGCAGGGACTCAGACTAATATCTGTAAACCCGTGCTCAAAGCAGCACTGTTCACAACAGCCAAAGGTGGAAGCAACCCAAGGGTCCACTGATAGATGAATGGATAAAAAAAAAAGGTGGGATATACATACAATAAAATATTACTCAGTCTTAAAAAGGAAATTCTGACACAAGATACAACATGGGATGAACCTTGAAGACGTTATCCTAAGTGAAAAAACCAGTCACAACAAGACAAATACTGTATGCTTCCACTTACATGAGGTACCTAGAGTAGTCAAATACACAGGGCCAGAAAGTAGAGTGGCAGTTGCAAGGGGTTGGGGAGAGAGAATGGTGAATTATTGCTTAATGAGTGGGTATTTTCAGGTGAAAAAGTTTTGGTGTTGATGGCTGCACAACATGAAGGTGCTTAATGCCACAGAACTGAATTCAAAAATGGTCAAAATGATAAGTTTTATGTTATATATAGTTTATTGCAATTAAAAAAAAAACAAAAAACTTGCATAGAAAATTGAAGTCTAAGAACAAATACACAAAAAGCTTTTTTAAAACACCCTATTCTGGTTGTCTTTTAAAAATAATTTACCTTTTTTAGTATAATTTAGTTGTATATGTGTGTTTTCTTTCAATAAAAAAAAAAATCCAATAAATATTTAAAAATCAAAGGAAGGAAAACATTTAAAGCTCTATTTAGGTAAAGAGACAAAGATAAACTTTTTAAAATTGTTCTATGATTAACAAGGTATGCTAAATTTCAGGAATTTTTCATATCCAGTAAGATTAATCTACTACGTAGGTCTTTCATACAGTTTTTTACATAAGCAAAATGAAAACCAAAAAACATCTTGCAACTCCTCTCCGCAGGCCTTCTCAGGGAGCATCGCGGCTTCCGAGTGCAGCACCGCCGTTTGTTCTGCTAAAGCAAGGCCCTCAGGGCGTGGGGAGAGCGGACAGAGCTTCACACAAACCCCCCGCAGCCACAAGGCAGCTGCTGCGGCCCCCCACTCCTGAGGGACTGACAACCAACTGAGGAACTTTTAAGAAATCAAAATTCAAAATGAAGTCAGACAAAAAGAGAAAGCCTCACCTCACTGCGAGTAACCACGATCCTGACCAGGGTGGAGTCATCTGTGCCGGCGCCTTTCATAGAATAGTAGAGCCTCTCAGCAAAGAAGGCGGGGCGGTTCAGGGCGCACTGCACTGCAATGAGAGCGGCGTCAGAAACGTGTCCCCCTCCAGGTTCATCTGCACCTCTAGCCGGCCTTCCAGCATTTCCCATGAAATCACCTCAGACACCTGAAGTGGGTTAGAAATGTTCTCCCCCTTTGATTTTTCTCAGCATCCACCTTTCTTTCTAGATGCACTAAACAGGCTGCTTTCAATTCTAAAAGATTCCCTCTGGCCCCCCAAATTTTTATATATATATACATATATATGTGTATATATATATGAATATATATATATTTTTTTAAATTTTTATTGACTGATTTTTAGAGAGAGGGGAAAGGAAAGGTGGGGCGGAGAAAAAAGATCAATTTGTTATTCCACTTATTGATGCCTTCATTGACTGATTCTTGTATATGCCCTAACCGGGGACTGAACTCACAACTTTGACTTTTCAGGGTGATGCTCTAACCAACTGAGCTACTTGGCCACGGCTATCATATATTCTTGCATAGTCCTTAAGAAGGGCATATAGAATAAACATCAAACCATTCTGGCCCGGCCGGAGTGGCTCAGCAGTTGAGCACCAAACTATGATCCAGAAGATTGCGGTTCAATTCCTGGTCAGGGCACATGCCCAGGTTGCTGGCTCAATCCCCAGTGAGGGGCATGCAGGAGGCAGCTAATCAGTAACTCTCATCATTGATGTTTCTCTCTCTCCCTCTCGCTTCCTCTCTCTGAAATCAATAAAGATATATTTAAAACAAAATAATAATTCCGAAACAACCCTAATTGATCATGCCACCAACCACTCATAGGGAACTGCATTATGCTAAGATTGGTTCAGCCTCTGCTTCAGCAGATTCTAGGGAGACTATATTAATCATCATCACTTAATAGGAACAACTGAACAACTATTCAAAGCCTCACTCATTTATAAACAAAACAAAGCAAAACAAAAATGTCTTACAGATGGCCTTCAAACCGCTCTCAACATTTCCAGAAAACTCACGACCAACACTGCTTAACAAATCTCGATTAGCCACCTGCAAACAAAGAGTATAGAGGTTAAAATATTTTCACACCTTAAAACAGAAGCCAGATCTTCAAAAGAAAAACTCACCCTGGAATAAGCCTCCATGGTAGCTTTCAGCTGAGGAAAGCTTCTTGTGGCAAGAATCATGTTAAAGCAAGATTCATCTGTCCCCAGCCTCCCCTCACCAGCTTGATAGAGACGCTGAGCATCTTCCTGAGCCAACTGGTGGTTAACATTCTGGTTCTCATCACGGTTTCCCTGCAAAAAAGGAAGGCAGGAATTGGAAAGAAGTGATACAAGTTCTATTAAAAATTTTCTTTCCAATCTGGTCACTTATGGACAATTTATTAAAGATTAATGCATAGCTCCTCAGTTGGCTGGAGCATCATCCTGTTCACCAAAAGGTGGAGGGTTCCATTCCCGGTCAGGGCACATAGCCCAGGTTAGGGTACGATCCCAGTCAGAGCATGTGTGGGAGGCAGCCGATCGATGTTTCTCTCTCACATCAATGTTTCTCTCTCTCAAATCAATTTTTTAAAATTTCTTTTAACAAAAAGATTAATGCATAAAGTCTGTCACACATAGTTTTCATTTCCAAAGGAATACACTAGTGTAACTAGTACTTTATTGCACTGCCAACTTTGAATTTTAGAATATATGATCATGATTTAATGAGGTTATGTTAAAATGAGAGGTTTTCAGGGCTTTGAGCACTAAATTAAACCAGAAAAGGTTTCCATAAAAGATTATATACACATATATATGATTTACACACACACACACACACAAAATATCTCTACTGTAGATATAAACTACCACTTAAATGAAGAAATTATTATTCTCCTTAGCTGAGATTTAAGATCAACATGCATTATACTCAATTCCACTTTGCATTCATTAATGCAGCCTAAAGGTATGGAGTACTTGCTTTGTGCCAGGCTATGTTAGAGTTCTCCAGAGAAACATAACCAACAGGATGTGCTACATGATAGGAACAAGGTCTCTGCCCTCCAGGAATTTAAGTCAAGGGAGGGAACATATAATACGGAGGCTTCATGAACTTCTTTCCTTTATCCAAATGAAATCTTAATACATAAGTATTTATTATGAATGTATAAATAAAAATGATGCATGAGCTTTTTAGAAGAAGGTATAAATAACTCAGGTTCTGCTAGACTGTGCCGATCTGTACCCCAAACTCTCCCCTGGGACAGGAGGGAAGAAAGGAGAGAGGAAGCTCTGAGCCTGAGTAGAGTAAAGCTTAGATGGGCAGTTGGTTTCTCTCAAAAACGGAACCACAAACCCAAACAAAGGAAAGGCTGTCCTCTAGAGTCTCGGTGTCTTTCTGAAGAACAAAATGGAGAGGTGTTCCCTAAAGGCGAGAAACCGTCTTGTGAAGAACCCTGGGCACAAGGAATATGTAGAAGCACATTCTAAGCGGATGACTGAATCCAGCACAGGAAGAGATGTTCAGGAAAAACTTCCCACACTATCGCCTTTAGATTCAAACACGTACGCACGGGCCCATTTTCCTAGGAAGCCATTCCTCTGCTCACTCCCTGGCACAGGTCCCGTTACTTTATAAAATGCTGGGCCTTGAACCCTGTAGAAAGACACTCCACACCTCATATATAATCATTTTTTAGTGTTAAATCTGTTCCTGTTTGTTTTCTTCTTCTTTTTAAATGCTAACCTACTCCCCAGCTCACACTGTTTATTCTGTTGTAAGCAAATTCAACTTCCTCCCACTCATTCGCATTCTTTTCTCACTTCCACATCCACTGGCTCTTGCTTGTTACTTTTTCTGCAACTACTTCCCTTGCTCTGAAGAGCCTCTCCTCTACGTCTAGATCCCTCAAGACTGTCCAACACTGTGCACTAACAGGATAGCCAGTAACTGCTGATATTGAGTCAGTGTGCTAGTCTTTTGCATCATCTCTTTCAAATAAACTCTTATCATCTCATTCTAAGGGTGTTTATAATATCACTCCAAATACCCTATTTGAGGAATTTTCTGTCACCTCTCCAGCACATCTTGGGAATCAGAATACGGAAGGTGCCAATTGCGATAGTTCTGTGAATCCTGAACACTTTTCTGCATTTCTGGCTCTCCTCACACTGTTCAGACCCATACAGCAGTTCCATGGCACTCCTGCGTATCTGTAGTTGATGGTACAACTTAACTGGTAGTAAAATGCTAAGTTTAAGAGTACAGATTCATCTCATGCTGAGACATAGTTTCAAGTTGATTTCTGATTCCATACAACCTTAAAGAGCTTAATTTCTGATTCCTTTCAAAAGCCACATCTACAGAAATAAATATCAATAGTGACTACAAAGAAATTTGTACACTGGGTTCTGTGTTGTCCCTCTTAAAGGTGGCAAGATTCGAAGGGGGCTAAATATTAAAAGAAATAAAGAATCCTCATTGGCAACAGGCAGCAAAGAATGTTCCCTCCACCCTCACACAAACATTCATGCTATACTCACCTGGCACATGGAAACAAGTAAACGTTCAAAATGCCCTGATGTATCTGACCTAATGTCCTTTTCAAGGTCTCGTCCAAATTCTGACTGATAACATCTGACAATTTCTTGGATTTCCTGATTAGTTCTTGTGCATAAAATTTCAATCAATACACGTTCCTGAGTTCCTGCTCCCTATGTGAAATAACAAAAGGGAGAATTATACAAGAGAAAAACAAAATCTCTGAAAGTTATTAAATCTTGCTGTTCCATCAAATATTTTTGGTCTCCAGACCTGGAAAGCTCTATATATTCAGAGATATGAAAGAATATATGATTTAGCTGTCACTGTAAATTCAGAACTGCCACAATTTGTGGGATTTTTTGAAATAGAATAAAATATTCAAAATAAATGGCATACAGTACCTTCATTGCATTCCGTAAACTCCAGGCATCATAATATGTAGTTGGCATGAACAGGGCAAGGATCAGTTCTTCCATGTTTCCACTTAACTCTGATTTGAGGTCCTTGATTAAATCCTGTTTAATTACAAGTACAAACTAAGTATATGTGCTCTCCAAATTTTGTTGCTTAAATTTTTAAAGAAAAATACAGAAAATGGAATTGAATTGCTTTATGAAAACCTAAGTTTAAAATCTGAATATTATATACTAAGATATAAGTAAATATATACATTCAAAATTATTACACTCAAGTAGATGTATTTTATTCATTCTATCAATAAAAACTTAAATAAATTCTTACTGAAGTTCCATCACTATATCAGGTACCAAAACAAGAGACACATGAAACAAAGAACAATTCAGATGAACCAAATGATAAACAGATATTTATTAGTATAAGAAACTGTTCTTGTTCTGTGAGGGAGTAGAAATCCTCATCATGGTGTTCTTATTTGCACTTGATCTTAGCCAAAAGGCCAAGAAGTGATGGTGTTCTTATTTGGAACATAAGGTGAACGTCTAAAAGGAGATAACATAAGGCAGCCTGTACTCCAGCCCCAGATGTGTAAGCAGCACAGAAATACAGAAAAAGATGAAACAGAAAAAGTTAAAGGCTACAGGATGCAGAGAAAGCTTTTAGTCCAGATCTTAAAGAGTGTGTATAAATTAGCAGGCAAAGAGGAAGAAGAAAAGTATTTCAGGCAAGAAGGAAAAACAAACATGGGACAGAAAAGTGGTTCCTAGCCTAGGCTATGCATTAAAATAATCTGTGGAATTTTTCTTAAAAACAAAAACCATAAAACATTGATGTTAAGGAGGACTATTCAGAGATTCTGCATGTGGGTGTGTTTTTTTCAATTTTTATAGGAGTCTATTTGAGCCAAAGTAACAACATGTCAGGGAGCAAGATCTCAGATGCTCCTCTGTGTGTTTTTAAGTTCTAGAGGAGATTATGATAATCAGCTGAGACTGAGAATTACTAGTATAGGGGCAAGAATGAGCAAAGCTAGTTCAATGGAACAATAAGACAACCAATTTTGTCAGAGGGCAATGTTTTCACAGATTAGTAAATCAAAGTTGTAACTATATGCTTGGATTATTATTACCTCGAATACCAAGTTGAAGAATGTGAATTTGATTCTGCATGCTAGAGGAGCCACTGGAAACATGTACGCAAGAAAACAGCACTAACGTGGCAACAACAGGCAGTGTGGGCTATGATGACAAAGAGGCTATAGATGAGAACATTTAGGCTACTAGAATATCTAGGTAAGAAGTAATGAAGGCTTGGACTTCAGTGGTGGCAATGGAAGTGGATGAAAAAGTGGAAGGGATTAAGAAGTGCAAATGAAGCCCATCCGGGTGTGGCTCAGTGGTTGAGTGTCAACCCATGAACCAAGAGGTCACCGGTTCAGTTCCTGGTCAGGGCACATGCCTGGGTTGCAGGCTCGATCCCCAGTGGGGGGCGTGCAGGAGGCAGCCGATCAATGACTCTCTCATCATTGATATTTCTCTCTCTCTCCCTCTCCCTTCCTCTCTCTGAAATCAATAAAGACCTATTAAAAAAAAAATTCCTTTCTAAAACAATAAATAAAAACATATTAAAAGAAAAAAAGAAGTACAAATTAATAAGTTACAAAACAGTCCTGGGGATATAAAGTATAGCATAGGGAATATAGTTAATAATATTGTAATAACTATGTAGGGTGTCAGACGGGTACTAGATTTATCAGGGTGATCACTTCATAAGTTGTATAAATGTCTAATCACTGTGTACATCTGCAACTAATAAAATATTGTATGTCAACTATAATTGAAAAATACAAAAATTATTTTAAAACATTAAGTAGAAGACACATTTTTAAAAAGCCCTTTTACAGATGAGATCAATAAGACATAGTCAATAACCAGTTGCTAGAACAAAGCAGTGCCTGGCATATAGTAGACACTGAATAAATATTCACTGACTGACCAGCTGATAAAGAACCGGAATCAGAGAAGACCACGGTAACCTAGAAGAGTATTTTTAGTGATTAATAGGAATTTAAGAGAAAAGATGGCTGGGGATAAGGAAAATAGGCCATGAATTTAATTCTAAAGTGATATATGAGAAAATTCAGAATGGCATAGCACAGACTATGAACTAAAGAAATTCATAATATGAAATACACTTTATGAGAAGTGAGTCTGATGTTAAGCCCTAAGGAAATACAGAATTTGTGTTGTTTAATCAGCCTTAAGACTAAAGATGTGGGTATGGGCTGGGCAGAGAACGGCAGATAGAACAGGCAAGGCTGGACCAACCACCGGAGCTCCCCTCCCATTGTGAGAAAAGTAAACTGGATCCACAGGATGTTAGGACATTTTTAGGATTCCAAGGTAGACAGCAAATGAATGCTTTCCCTTTATAGCTGACAAACGATGGCACTTTTTAGCCACAGAATCTTGCTAGGTTTAGTCACAGATCATCCATTCAACAAATATTTATTAAGTGGGTATTTGTTATTGTTCCTGTACTTGGTGCTATAAATACAAAGATGAATATGAATGACATGGTTTGCCTGAGGTTTTACAAAGTGCTATGGGACCACAGTGGGAGAAGCAGCTAAATTCTGCCCAGAGCAGAGAGAAACTGCACAGAGCACAGAGTAGCTAATTTAAGCCAAATCCCGGAGAAGTTGTTTGCAGTGCAAAAAAAGAGAAAAAGGCGTCCTAGGCCAAGAGAACACCATGCACCAAGCACGGAAGTATCAAATGTCACGGTGTGTGCAGAGAATGGCAAGAAGTCTCACACAATCATAAATAAAGGATATGTTTAAGGGAGGGAAAGAAGTGGAAGATGAAGTCAAGGACCAAGAATAAGCAGGGGGGCCCGGCCGGTGTGGCTCAGAGGTTAAGCATCAACCTAGGATCCAGGAGATCGCGGTTCGATTCCTAGTTGGGGCACATGCCTGGGTTGTGGGCTCGATCCCCAGGGGGGGCATGCAGGAGGCCGCCGATCAATGACTCTCTCTCATCATTGATGTTTCTCTCGCCCTTACTCTCTCTGAAATCAGTAAAAATATATTAAAAAAAAAAAAAGAATAAGCAGGGGCTATATAAGTCCTTGAATCCCACTCCAAGGAGAAGACTGAGAACCAAGCTATTGATCATGATTGTGGTCATAATCTACTTTCTACTGAACATCTACCACACACCAGACACAGTATAAGGTATGTTGACAAGATCAAGGACTACTCTAGAATTAGAAAGGCTTTTAAGAGAAAAGAATAACAAATACACCACCCCTGGGGTCTCTGGATGCAAGCTCTACAGGTTACTTCATGCTCACTCAATAAAAAAATTAAAAAAAAGCATACCTTTCCGTACATGGTCTTAAAAGCTGCTTTAATTTTTTGCCTTTGGTCGTTGGAACGGTTGGCCACAACGTCCACAATTGCCTGTTCGTCTGTCCCTGAAAGAATCATACATGTTTCAGTAAGGATAAAGTCTGCGCTGGATCCTCCTTGAGACATCTCTTAGATGCTTACAAGGTACCTGGTGCCAGATTAAATTGAGGTATGTGCACACAGGCTGATACATAAATTTAGTTTATGATATCAAGCCTATTTTTACTTTAATCACTTAAACTTGTTATAAATAAGACAAAAATCTGTTTTCCTTACCAAAACCCTTCATTGCTTTACGAAGAATTTCTGCATCTTTTATAGCATCAAAGTTGGCAGCCGGTCGAATTGTTCCTTGAGTTCCCTGAGTCATCGCAGCAGGCTGAGAACAAGAGGCATAAAACCCAAGTCAGATACTGTGGCAATGATTTCACAATACATACATATACCCAATCATCATGCTGTGCACCTAAAACGAATACAGTATTGTATGTCAATTATATCTCAATAAAACTGGGGGAAAATGAATATGAAAAAAATGTTTGCCATCTTTAGTAAAAAAATACAAATTAAAAATAAAAATCCAAGGAGCATTTGAAATCTTGCTCCCTGACACATGTCCTCAGTTTGGCTCAAATAAACTCATAAAAAATTCAAAAAATCAAAATCAAAATCCAAGTCAGGACTTTCTGCTGACAACAACAAGACTTCCCTGGTCAAAACTGTGCAGCAAAGAGGCCAGTGTTTGCGTTTTAGGACAAGGATATGAGCGACTGTTATCAGGGCTCATTCCGAAACAGGCAGGAAAGACATCTCTCCCTCCTGCCAAAAGACAGACACTAAACTTTCAGGAGACTAGTGAAGCTGCTGAAATTAATCACCATCCTCCTGTGCCTTGAATCCCACTTGGTATTCCTTGGAATTCCTTGGGATACGGGATATGTTCAGAGGCAAGGAGGGGAGTGAAGGATGATGCCAGGGATCGAGAATGAGGAGGGGCTATGCAGTAAGTCCCTGCATCCTGCTGTAAGGAGAAGACTGAGAAACGTCCAATTGCACCTGAGTTCCCTTCTTGATAGAACAGGAGAAAACGAGATGACTCCTGGATAGTGTGAGGTAAGTGGCAGGGTTTGATTTAAAGGCAAGAGTATAATAAAGGCTTTAGTAAAGTGGAACATGAGTAGCCTAATGAGGTTTTAAATAAGCAATATCATTTTGTTAGTATCTCTTCATTTCCTCTATGAGCCCTGATTATTAGACACGAAATAAAACACTGTGTATTAAGAAAAGCAAAAAAGGCAGCTGCTCTCTCTAGCCTGCCTGCTCTCTCTCTGAGAGTGTACTTTCTTTTTTTATTTTTATTTTTTCAGTTTAGTGCTAAGGCTAGAGGTTTATTATCCACGAGTGTACTTTTGTTTTTTGCTTTAATAAACCTTGCCACTGTTACTTAAACTTCTCCTAAAATAAATAAATAAATAAATAGGCACAAAATGAAAGTGATGATTAGAGATTCCAGGAGGTAAAATATTCTTCATAGATTTTACAAGGAAATAAACCAGAAAGCAAAATGGAGACTATATTTTTTAAATAGAAATCTATGAGGAAATTTTTAAAAATTACCACATAACAATAACACAGTAATAATTGTTTCAGGCAAGAATCATCAAAGGATGTTCAAATCAGTGGGTAAAAGTTTGATCAAAATCAATTATCAGCAGGAACAGAGTAAGTCAACAATAAGAGCCTCCTGATGGGATGCAGTGCGGACACATCATCATTTCTGTGCTTATTCCTGCCCAAGTGGCATAACCTGAATTTAATCACGAGGAAATATCAGACAAACCCAAATTAAGGAATGTGCTACAAAATAACTCTTTGAAAGTGTCAAGGTCATGAACAACAAGACTAAAGATTGTTTCATATTAAAGGAAATTTAAGGGACATGACAACAAAGGCAATATTTCATCCTGGATTTGATTCTGAACCAGAGAAGGGCATTACAGGGGCAACTGGTGAAACGTGAGTAAGGTCTACAGGGTGGGTAACAGAATTATATCAGTGTAATTTACTGATTTTGACCCCTGTACTGTGTTTATGTACAAAATTAACATTTGAAGAATCTGAGTAAAGGGTGTACAGGAATTCTGTGTGTACATTTTTTGCAATTCTTTTGTAAGTCTGAAATTACTTCAAAATTAAAAGTAAAAAAAATTTTAAAATGCAAAGCTTTGAAACAATTCAATAGTTTTCTTTGAATCCTCACCCAAAGATATTTTCCATTGCTTTCCAGAGAGAATGGAAGGGAGAGAGAAACAGAAACATTGATGTGAGAGAGACATCGATTGGTTTCCTCCTGCACTTGCCCTAACCGGGGCCAGGAATCAAACCTGCAACTGAGATAAGTGCCCTTGACAGGAATCGAACCCAAGACCCTTCAGTCTGCGGGCTGACACTCTAACCACTCAGCCAAACTGGCCAGGGCTCAACAGTTTTCTTAAAATATTCAAACCAAAGCTTAAGAGGGATGGAATGAAGCAAGATGATATTCTACCATAATTTTTTAAATTCAATTTTAATAATATATTTTATTTAACCAAATATCTCTAAAGTATCTTTTAACCATGCAATCAACATCATTTCAATTATAAAATGATTTAACTGCTTTTTAGGAAACTGGAGCTGTATTCAGGCTTACACCCACTGAATACAGCAATGTGCCAGTACCTGTGGGGGCAAAGTAAATTAGGAGAAGTGGATCAGACCACCATTCACCAAACATTTTTATGGTCAATAATTCTTCCCACTCATTTACACTCTTACATCAACATTCTACCAATACACTTTACCAAACAATCGTTCACTAGTTTCTAAGCCAGGAATGTAAGTAGAAAACTAACAAAAACTGTTTGTACAGTGGTTTTAAGGAAAAACTAAAATTGTCCTACTTGTAGGAAATATCCAAATATAATTTTTTTCAACATATTGCCTTTACATGAGTGTTAATGTATCAAGAAACGACAAAAGTTTCCTTTGATGTAATCATTGTCACTAAAATCGTAAGTAGGGGAGAAGCCTTTTTATAATATATTGGACTAGACAGTAAAAGAAATTGACCCTCATCAATTACTGTTTGATGATTCTCGTTTTCTGTCAGCCCATTCTTTTTTTAAGAACAACAAACTATTCTATTTTGCATCTCTAAGAAAACTGGTTTTGTTTATTCTTTGTTGACAGTCCAATTTGAAGTGAATCTTCATCAGAAATACTATCATCCTTCAGGCATTATATTAAGTTCAAAGAAATCAGGGTCCATGCTGTTGAGATCAAAACTCTAGGGAAGGGAGATTTCTCAGCACATTAAGTCCACACTATCTGCCACCAAAAGTTCCAACCTTCGATACCCATTTGATTCTAATATTCCTGCTGAAAAACTGCCATAAAATTAGAATTGGGTCAATCAAAAGAGGTTACCTAGCCCAACTGCCCAACCAAGACAGAAAATTTCTTTACATCTTCACACACACACCCCCTACAACCTCTACCGGAGGATTTTCAGTGACAGGGAACTCACCCCTCACAAGGTAACCTATTCCACTTCCATCTAGAAGCTCTTCTGAACATACCACTCTGTTAACTTCCATCTACTAGTTTTAGCTCTATCTTAAGGTGGTAATTGTTACACAAAGTAAGTTGTGTGTTTCACTTTTAGTGTTTTATTTTAAAAATCTTTTCTATTCAGTCATAAAATGTCTCTAAAATCATATGCATACGTCAACTAAAATTTAAAAATTGTCATAATGAATGATTAAAATAGTTACAGATTCATAATATGACTAACAACTTCAACAATAGAAGAAGGATTGAAAACAATTTACTACATGCTTTGGAGGAATATCATTTGCTGTATCAGCAAAGCAGCATTGTGTAACCGGGAGACCACTAGTCTGAGTCAGACAGCTAGGACCTGGTCTCAGCTTTGTCTTTCAGTAACTGTGTGGCCCTGGACAAGTTTCTTAATCTCTCTGGAGCTCAAATTCCTCAAATCAGGAAAGTAGGCCAGAAAATGGCTAAGGTATTTTTCTTCTAGCACTGCAATCCCTCTCCCAGCCTTTAAAAAAACTTGAAAATCCTAGATCTTTATGAACAGACAGTATAACAATAAATAAAATTGCCCTGGCTGGGTGGCTTAGTTGGTTGGAGCATCTTCCCATACACCAAAAGGTCGTGGGTTCAATTTCCAGCCAGGGCACATACCTAGGTTGCAGGTTTGATCCCTGGCTGGGGCACGTAGGAGAGGCAACCTATCGATGTTTCTCTCTTACACTGATGTTTCTCTTTCTCTCTCTCTTTCTCCCTTCCTCTCTCTCTCTCTCTAAAATCAATAAACATATAAATAAATAAGAAAATCAAGATAAAGGTAAGCATACAAGTACATTGCTTATGTTCCTAGTAACTTGCATAAGATATAAAGAATTAACAAGGCAATTAAAGAATAAAAGTTAATATTAAAACAAGGAGCTATACAGAGATGCGGCAAAATTTGACATATAGGAGACCTTCTGGGGCTATTGAGAAATCAATTCAACAGACAATTAATTGGCTACCATGTTTAAAGCCCTGCCAAGCACTACAGGGACATAAAGGTATACTACCAGATACAGTTGAGCTCTCAGGAAGTGGTGAGAGACAAATACACAAGAAATCAGAAACAAATGAAGGCATATGTAGGGAACCTAGTAATTAATGAACAGCAGAAAACCTTACTCACTTCACTGCTATAATCCAAAGAAACAGGAGAGAAAACAGGATAGGAAGGAAAGGATTCTGTATTGATCTGAAAGGAGAGTGGAGAGTTACAAAGGTAAAAATGGAAGACAAAACCCCACTTCATAAAACACTGCCAGAAATACCAATCACCCCCGTCGCCCAAGTTCATATTTATAACTGACAGTGAAGGAAGGGAAAAAAGAATCAAACCCATGCAAAGAGCCCAAGTGAATGTCTATGAAAAAGTTGTAAGTATCAGCACCTGTGAGTTGGCTGGAGTGTTTGTCTTATCAAAGTCATCCGGATACTACTTAAAGCAGATAAACCAGAGAGCATGGAGTCTATCAAAAGCAAAGTTTAAAGTCTTAAGTGATGTTACAGACAAGTGGTTTTCAACCTTTTTCATTTCGTGTAACACATAAACTAATTACTAAAATTCTGGGGCACACCAAAAAATATACTATATTTTTTGCTGATCTGACAAAAAATAAATAGGTGTAATTTTGATTCATCACACCAGACGGCTATTGTGTTTTTATTTGACAATTCAAGAGAAAAGAGGTCATTGTCTCTGACTAAATAGTCAGGTACTGCATGTTCTCAAAATTCTTGTGGTACATGGTTGAAAATCGCTGTTATAGACCATTTCATCTGCTTCATGGAAACCTCTACTGTGGCAAAGGAGCAGTGCTCTTCTTTGGCACTATCCAATTACCCCGACTAAATTTATAAGATAGGAGCAAAAATACCTGACTAGAGTAAGGAGCTTGTCCTCCAGGATACTGAGAAGGCATCTGTCCTCCAGGAAAGCCACCTACATACATACAGCAAACAAGTCTTTTATGATCTAATTTTTCAAAACAGCATTGGTTATTATGAATATGGAAATATATAAGAACATTCACATTATGTTAATCATTAGGTTAATTTTTTGGTATAACTTACTAAACCTAAAACAAACTTTGGTCATAAGAACTTTAAAAAAATATTCCATGTCCTATATAATATCCTAACAAATAATACTTTTTAAAAAACACTTAAACCAGATTAAATTCTGATTCCACCTGGAAAGGATGTAAGGACATAGCTCTGGGGGTATTTCATTTGTGGTACAGGAGTGAGTAGAGAGGCTCCTGAAGGTTTTTTGCTTTTTGGCTTTGGGGCATTATTTTTTGTAACTGAAAAAGTGGGTCCTTATTACGATCTTACTAATTATATTTTTCATCAAATTAATACACATCATGAAACCATGTATTTAAAATTATTTACAGAGGTACTTAGCATAAACATCTGCTGACAACTCTCCCAAACAGAAACTACGTTTTTTCAACGGCACTTGAAAAATTGAAAATACCATGCTACTGTTTCTCTGGACAGTGGTACATACCGGGTAGTGGGACCTGTGTTGGGCCACCTCCGTAAGACTGCGTGGGTGGCTGTGGATAGCCTCCAAAGCCAGCTCCACCTGCTGGGGCTCCAAACCCCTGGCCTGGAGGAACCAGAGAAAAGAATAAACTCTAGTGACAGTTCTCATGATCAAACAGAAAACTTTAGAAAAATATCTACTATTTACAGTGGGGGGAGAAATGTGCTATTAATGCTTTTGGTCCCTTTTGGTCTAAATTCAACTTCTCACTAACTCCTTCCCCATTAAAAAATATATTTAAATTTTTTACTTCATTCATTTGCTTTACTAACTTACAGTATAAAAATGCTAAGTTTTTTGTTTTGTTTTGTTTTTTACCTTTGGACAAAGATATCCTAAAAGTCACAATCACGCTAATTGAAATGCCTTAATCTGCCCTGGCTGGTGTGGCTCAGTTGGAGCATCATCCCAAAAGGTTGCCTGTTCGATTCCCAGTCAGGGCACATACCTAGGTTGCAGGTTCAATCCCCTGTTCCCAGGTGGGGCAGGAGGCAACCAATTGATGGTTCTCTCTCTCTCTCTCTCAAATCAGTAAAAATATCTCCTCCGGTGGTGAGGATTAGGGAAAAAACACCAAAAAGAAATACCTTTATCACTTCTTAAGATTACAAATAACCACAATGCTCTATATGGGTCTTTTATTACTATGCGATTTCTTCCAATTCCTTTCCCAACACAATTTTTGAGCTTGTCCCCAGTTTTTAGGGCCCCCGAGAATGTTTACCCTTCTGTGTTGCCAGCTGTGCCCTTGCTGTCTAAGGCAGAAAGCAGGCTACGAGCTACTCTGACCTCACACCACACAAGCAGGAATGAAGAGGGCAGGGTGAGGGCTGTGGGCTGAGTCGCTGGCCCATAACTCACCTCCGGGGTAGGACGGAGCTCCCCCTGGCTGCGGGGCGCCGGGATAGCCCCCGGGGACTGGATAGCCTCCGGGGGCAGGGTAGCCTCCAGCTCCTGGGTAGCCGCTACTTGGCGCTGCTGGGTAGGCACCGCCTCCCATTGGAGGAAAGCCGCTAGGATAAGGATACTGACCCGGAGGGGGGAAAGATGACTCCTGACCCCCAGGCTGAAAAACCAGAAAATATTTTCAAATGAATGTGATCATAAAGAAATAGGACCCATTTAAAAAAAAAAAGAGCAAACAGAAATGACTGTGAAGGCCTAGCTTTTTCTTGTCCATATTAAAAGCCCCATTAGAAGTCTTGGTATCTTACACTAATTTTTCAGGACGCTTGTCTGTCAGAACTCAGTTGAAAATTTAATTCTACCGTTGCCAGGGGTCTGTTTCTCTATTTGGGAGTAAGAACCAGGGTCCTTCCAAACCTTCAGGAACAACTAACAAAACTCATTAGTTCTTTCAATTTCCTAGCACCTAGAAATATGAGAAATATCCACCCCTCTACCCTAAGGAAACTGATAGTTCTGTAACACACTTGGACCTGTTACACAATAGAGAGAAAAAAAGGTGACCTGAGTCACACATGGGGTGTGAAATTTTGCACATGGTTCAGACCAGACAATGTCCAAGTGCAGCAGAGATTGTCACGTGTTCACTAAACTTCCTCCCCTCTCCACAAAGCCAGGCTGTATTTCCCAGGCCCCCTTGCAGTTAAGTAGGACCATATGACCAAATACTGGTGGGTGAATGCGGACAGAGTAATATACACCACTTCCAGTCTGGCCCCCACTCCTCCTGCCCATCCTCTACTCTGCCTTCCTCTCTCTCCCTTCATCTGCCAGCAGAGGGTCCAGTGGAGGATCTCAAGGTGCTAGATGCAGAGCCAATACCGGGAAGGAGCTTGGGAACCTGAAAGGCTACCTGGAACAAAGCCTTCTCCCCACCCCCAAGCCCCACCCCCACTGGCTTCCAGGAGCTGAAGGGAGGAAGAAATGAGTTTTTACTGTGTTAAGTCATTGGGATGTTTGGGTTGTGTATTTCAGCAATTAGCCTACACTGACTAAAGTAGTCACCAGGGTCCAGTTTCCTACATAGGCACCTGGAAGCATATTCGTAATCCTCATCTTTCCTATGATAAATCCAGATATAGATTCACTTTACATAAGGATGCACACTGTCATTAATCTGTAGGGCCCTCTTTCTATTCTCTCAGTCAGAAAGAAGCCCTACATGCTTAGGAGTATAAAATTGAAATACATGATTCTCACTTATGCTTCAGCTGTAAGTTTAGTCCTTATAGTATAGACATCAACGAGGCAGAACTTGACAGCACATTTATAAAATGTACTCCAAACACTAAAAGTCGCAACAAATCAAGGGCGCTCAAATCCACTGCAATTTGTTATCTCTGAGTCAAGCCCTTCTTAATTATTTTAAACCTTTTGGCACAAAGGTTAAAAACCAGTGACTCATGGGATGAATTTAGCTTACAAGTTTTATTGACTCCAAAAACATTTAACATTTAAAATAATTTCTTGGTGGAGAGCCACGTGAGAGAGGCAGCTGCACCAGAGGAATGGAGCTGAAAGGAAAAAAATTAAGTTCCCAATTTTACATATTGGGGCAATTGGAACAAAATCCAGATTTCCTGCTTTACTTGAAGAAATGGGAGTATCTTGCCCGGCCGGGCGTGGCTCAGCGGTTGAGCGTCGACCTAGGATCCAGGCGATCGGGGTTCGATTCCCGGTCAGGGCACATGCCCAGGTTGCGGGCTTGACCAATCACTCTCTCATCATTGATGTTTCTATCTCTCTCTCCTTCTCCTTTCCTCTCTCTGAGATCAATAAAAATATTAAAAAAAAGAAAAAAAAGAAAGAAATGGTAGTATTTAGCATCACTGGGTCTGCCTCCCTGCATGGTCCTATCAAACTAAAGCTGAGTAGCGGCTGGCTTCCACAGGTGATGCAAGCACTCTCTAGTTACCTCCAACACCCACCTTCACTCATTCTACTGGGCACTTGAGTTTATGACCCCTTCTCTAGCCTATGTGTAAGATCTGTCATGGGCTAGTCCTACACAACATCTGCTCCAAGAATTTAAGCTATTTTAGTATCATAAGTGGCAATACTTACAGGATATCCAGGGAAAGGTGGGTAGCCTGTGGGAGGATAGCCTGGATATGACATTCTGTAACAATAAAAAATGTCCTTTGTAATTTCTTATAAGGATGAAGGCCTCTGAAGATATATATTGTCATAGGGTCTTATACAAAATACACCTTCTTTCAAAAGAATCTGGCTGGCATTCAAATGTGGATATTAGGGATAAAAGCAAAGCTGATACACGTGTTTTCATTTTATCATTGGTACCAATAGAGTCAGTATAGCAGAACAAATGTTCCAACTTCCTTCTCCTATACAATACAATTTTTCTCATAACTGTATATTACTGGTACTATTATTTATGGAATATTTTCCTTTAAGTCAATTCATTTTTCACTTAAATCTATTTTTAAAGTTGCTTTATATTACTTCCATAAATGGAAACCATGAAATAGTTTTCTTGCCACAAAGAGAAGGTAATATTAAGATGAATATATAAATACTAAAATACTTTCCACATGTCACAGAAATCCTCTTATGTAGGATATAACCACATTATGGGAAACAATGAAACAATGCTATCATGGCTAAGAGTTAACATTCTATAGTCATACACACCTGGACTAAACCCTGCCTTTATTTTTATAAACTTCTGATTCTGGAAAATTTCACTTATTAAAAAGTAAAAATAATATATAAGAAAGCCCACACAATCATCACCCAGCTGCAATAATTACCAATTCATGGCCAAATTTTTTCAATATTCTCTCTTACTCCCAACCAGTTTATTGGACTGTTTTGAAGTAAACCCCAGACATTCTATCCTTTTAATCTATATATACTTCATACATCTCTAAAAACATACCTTATTAACAGGCTGTTTTAAAAATCGAACCATAATATCATCAATGTGTCAGTGTTAAAATTTCCAATTGTCTGGACTTCCAGGCAAGGTGGCAGTGTAGGTAAACACAGTACTCACCTTCTCCCACAACCACATGACAATTACAACTAAACTACAAAACCACCATCATTCAGAACCGCCTGAAATCTAGCTGAATGGAAGTCCTACAACTAAGGATTTAAAGAAGCCACATCAAAACTGGTTGGCAGGAGGGGTGGAGACGCACACCGGGCCAGTCGCACACCCAGGTGTCCAATAAAAATGTGGAGGGATTTCTTGGCTGCAGAGGTCACTCCTGAGCAAGGGATCCCAGCCCCACACCAGGCCCTCCAGCCCAGGGTTCCAGTGCCAGGCAGAGAAATCCACATAACTTCTGGCTGTAAAAACCAGTGGGGATTGAGGCTGAGAGAGAGGAAGGGCTGCGGGAATGCAGGCAGTTCCTCTTAAAGGGCCCGCACACGGACTCACTAGGACTCACTCCCTCTGAGCTCCAAGGCTGGGGAAGCAGCTTCAAAGGCACCATACAGGGAGGAACTGGATTGTTCAGCTTCAGGTTAAGAGCTGAGTGGGAGGAGGCAGCTTTCTCCCAGACAGAAGTGCTGGCAGAGGCCATTGTTCCTTTTCTGAGATCCCCCTCAACCCCAGGAAAGTAAAACAATGCCCTGTGCAAGGCTAGAAGTGGGGTATAATTGTAAGACGGACTATCATCGAGCAGAATGAGAACAGGCCGATTATACAACTCAACACCAGGAAGATAAACAATCCAATTAAAAAATGGGCAAAGGGCCTGAATAGACACTTCTCCAAAGAGGACATACAGATGCCAATAGTCACATGAACCTGTATGGTTTTGCAAACCAATGTCACCCCAATAAATTCAATTTAAAAAATGGTCATGGGGATGTAAAGTACAGCATAGGAAATATAGTCAACAATATTGTAGTAACTGTATGGTATCAGCTGGGTAATAACCAAGGGATCAGTTTGTAAGTTATATAAATGTCTAATCTCTATTTGTACACCTGAACTGAATACAATGTATGTCAACTGTAATTGAAAAAAAAGAAAACAGGTCTTCCATTTTTCTGGACACCCTGATGCACAGTGGATGCTTAATAAGTTACTTGTTTAAAAAAATTAATAAATAGAAGCCAGTTAGGTGGCTTTCGCGTGGAATTAAATACTCATTATTCCCCACCAGGTCACTCTTATTATCCCATATCTGTCAACAGTACCACTACTTAAATTACCTATTACTCCAGGATAGTAGGTAACCCAATACTATTTTTCTCTTCTTCCTTTGAAATGCCTCTCCCATTCTTCCAGTCCTTTCTATTCTCATGGCCATAGCCTTACACCAGGTTTTCATCGCCTGGTGCCTATTTTACTAAAATTACTTATTCATTTATGTCCTTGCTTATACTCTCACGCTTCCAATTTTCCTGGGCACCATTACTAGGTGAACTTGCCTAAAATGCTGCTCTTTCAGCATATTACTTTCCAGGTCAAAACTCAATGACTACTGCTGGAGTATCAAATGAAAAGTCATCGGCCTGACAGTCAGGTCTCTTTACTACTGACTCCAATTTATCTATTCAATTTATCTCTTACCAACACCTAACTCCCAGTGTGAAATCTCTACCGCGTGAACCACTCTCAACATGTCTTGCGTAAGCCACTGTTGCCTTTAACTGATCTGGCCCTCAAGCCTGAGCTCACTCACCTCTCCTCCCTCAACCAGCTCAAATCTTCTCTCCCTTCTTTGAACAATGTACTAGGTAAAATAGTACTTCTTAAACTTAAATATTCGCAGTATGTGAATCACCTGAGGAATCTGATTTAGTAGTTCTGGGATGGAGCCTGAGAGTCTGCATTTCTAACTAAGCTTCCAGATGATGCTAATGATGCTGGTCTGAGAGTCATATTTTGGTACCAGAATATTTTGGCATTTCTGTATCTACCATCTAATTTCCTAATTTTTTCAATGTGTTTTGACTCTTCTCCCCAATATGCCTGTAAAGGATTTGTATTATTTTTATATCAAGACCCCAAACAAATCCAAATCAAAATTTATGAAAACCCACTATCCCAGGACAGTAATACACACTGTCCTAGGTGCTGATAGAAAGATGGGGGAGTAAGTATCCTGTCTTTTGAGTACACAATATAGGAAAATGAGATAATAAATTTAAGTTATTATAGTGTCCCTTATGACATAAGCACAGGATAGAAGCTAAAAACTTGCTAAATTGAGAATGAATGGACATATATTGAGTCAAAGTTATGCTCATAAGAAAGATAATAAGATATTAAGAAAATTGATCCAGTTAGTTCTAAAACAGTTATTTGGTATCCAAAGGCCTGGATGTAAAAACAGGAACAAACTACAACGTTTTGGGCTCCCTTCTCCTCTAAGCCTGGTCGGTATAAGGAGTAAAAGGACAACATCTGAAAACAGTCAGATGGGCCAACAGCAGAAGACATCACGGTCGAAAGAAAGGGGGGAAAATCAGAAATAATTTATGACAAGAATAATAATTTTAAAGGCAACAAGTAGTTACCGTACCAAAGACTACATAAGCAATTAAATTTCTAAATCTCAGGAATTGTTCCAGTGACAAAGCATATTTCTACATTTATTAAATCTTACCTTTAAGGGCCTAGAGGAATCATGTCAATAAAGTTTGAAACCAGAATGAAAATAAAGACTATCTTCACATGAGAAAACTTAATGCAATTTTAAGAAAGTGAATTTGGGTTCATTTTTTAAAAAAATGTAATTATATAAAGGACTAGAAAGCAGCAATTCCATTTCCAGAAATGTATCTTCTAGAAATACTTGCACAAATGCAACACATGTATGTGCACGACTATTGATTACAGCACTATTGGTAACAGAAAAGGGTTAAAACAATCTAAAAGTCCATCAATGAGGGACAGGTTAAAGAGATTATGGATAGCGGTACAATGGAGTGTTACGCAGTTACTAAAAATGAGCAGCTACTTTTTTTACATATCTATGAAATCATCTCTAAGTCATGGGGGGAGGAGTGGAAAACTACATAGGTCATTTGCAACCAGATGTGGAAAAAACACATTTACTTCCTTCAATATGTAGAGAATACCCCTGAAAGTCCCATCAAGGAAGCAGAAAAACAGGGGCTGCCTCGGGGCAGGGAAGCTGGGGGACAACGAGATGGACACTAACTTTCCCGCGCGCCTTTCACTCTTTTGGAATTGGGCCCAGTATCATCTATTCAAAAGGTAGATTTCAAAAGCTTTTAGTAAAAAGCTTAAACAAACCCCAGGGTAACTCAAAGAATTACTCAACGTTGCCCAGGGCATAAGGCGGCCACAGCGGGGAACCCGGGCTTTTCTTTTTAAACATCCTTCCCCAGCAACTACTTTTTAAAAGCCTAGAAAATCATTCCTGGTTCTCCAAACCATCCCCACCCAGTGAGTCAGCTGTGAAAGGGGTGGGTCCCCCTGTGGGAGTCTCAGAGGTGGCAGGAGGCCCAGGAACAAGAGGCAGCTGTTTATGAACTTAACAGAGAAGGGTTTAAAAACAACCCAAAAGTCCATCGGTGTCTACTGAAGGAAGTTTCCTCAGTTTACGAAAGAAATAGGAAAGGGAAGGGTGGGTGATGACGCCCAACCGCAGACGCCCCGTCCGCAGCCTGCCGCCCCGGCGGCTCGCTCCGCTCATTACCTGACGAGGGCAGATCGCTTTACCAGATCGGCTCCCGCTCAGCTGGCTAAAGCAGGCGGTTACAAGCGCTGCCTTCCGCGGCTGGCGGTGCGGTGCCCACCCGCCATCTCCCGCGGTGCGGGGCGCGCTCGCGCGGGACCAGCCGGTAACCGCACGTGTGTGCGGCTGCGGCGCGGGACCGAGTCGGGAACGCTGACCCCACAACTACAAACCTCGGGCCAGGGGGCAATTTCAGGCTTTCGCACTGTGTTTGCTAAACAAGTGCGGTACGGATTTCCCAAGTTTCCCTAAATCTGCTGTGTCACCGGGAAGTCTCGTCACCAGCCAGGCTCGGCTTCTCCGCGCGCTGCCCGCCGGCCGCCCCGCTCAGCCTTCCCGCCCGAGGGCGCTTCTGCGGGGCGGCCCCGCCTCGGCCCCTCCACCTGCGGGCCACCTGCCCACGCGCCCGGCGTCCCGCTCCCTCCGCTCCGCGCCCAGCGAACGGCGCTCCCCGTTCCCGCCCGCCCCCCGCCTCGCCTCTCCCAGCCCAGTGCGCCCCGCCGGGCGGCGGGGGGCCGGGGGCGCGCCCCTCGAGTCGCCCGCCCCCGGGAGGCCCGCGGGCCCCTGCACCGCCCCCTGGCGCGGGGCCACCCGCGGGGCCGCCGTCTCCCCGACGGGGGCGACGAGGGGCGGCCAGGGCAGGGGGCGCCGTTCCTCACCTGACACCCGGGAGCAGCGTCACAGCCCAACCCAGTCGGAGGCAAAATGGAGCCGGGGGCGGGCCCGGGGAGGGCGGGGCGCGGGGGGCGGCCGCGCGAGCCCGTTAGCGCGGCGCGGCGGCTGGGAACGCCCCTGGGGCGGGAGGGGCGGCGCCCGGCGGGGGGACCCCGGCTCCCGCCGTCCCGCGTTCCCGCCCCGCTGCTCCACCTGCGGGAAGAGCCGTTCCCGTCGGTGGGCGAACCGGTTCCGCCGCATTTCCCCAGCCCCGGGCCGCGCCCCGGCCGGGCGGGGAGCCCTAGCCGGTCGCCGGGGAGGCGGCCGCGGCTTGAGGGGTCCCTGCGCCCCCGCAGTGGCGGGCGCGGGCGGGGCTGGCGGCCCGGGCGGCGCCCGCCTCTGAAAAGCCGCCCTCGCCGGTGTCTTCCAGGGACCGAGGCGGCGTCTCCCTGTAGTCCTCTGTGGCAGGAGTGTGCACTGGTTTCGAGAGGCGCACCCCAGCCAGGGGGAGTGGGGGAGTCCAGGCGCCCCGGCACGGGAGCGCATCAGCCGGCGCGCACCCGCGTGGAGCGGTTCCGAGGGCCCAGAGCAGTGTCCTGCGCCAGTTAAGCGTTTGTGTCCAGGGCAGAGGCCAGTTCGCCGCCTGTCACAGAGGTTCCCAGGGCGGCCCCCAGCCGCGCGCAGCGAGGTCACCTGGAGACCTGACGGAAATGCCCATGATTGGGATCCTCCTCGGATCCACTCCATCAAACTCCAGGGGTGGAGCCCAGCAGTCTGCTGGCTTTTGTTTTGCTTTGCTTTGTTTTGTTTTGCTTTTTGTTTCTCTATTGATTGATTTGAGAGAGAGAGAGAGAAACATCTGTTTGTTGTTCCACTTATTTATGCTTTCATTGGTTGATTCTTGTGTGTGCCCTGATTGGGACTGAATCTTTTTTTTAAGGGGTTTTATTTTTTTAAAAAAACATTGTGTGTGTGTGTGTGTGTGTGTGTGTGTGTGTGTTTTAGAGAGGGAGGGAAGGAGAGGGGAAGAGAAACATCTATGTGAGTGAGAGACATCAACTAACTGCCTCCCCACGCACCCCAATGGGGGATTGAACCCGCAACCTGGGTATGTGCCCTGACCAGGGGATCCAACTGGCAACCTTTCCGTGCAGGGGCCCATGGGCCCAGCAATCTGTTTTGACAAGCCCTCCTGGTGGCTCTGATGCACACTAAAATTTGAGAACCATCAACCCACTACTCTACATGCTTTTCTACCCAAAAGCTTTCTCAAGGGAGTGGGCCAGGGTGGATTAAAGTTTTAAGTTGGCATGTGCGCATGCTCACCCTCTCTCTCTCTCTCTCTCTCTCCCTCCTCTCTCTCTCTCTCTCTCAGGAGTACATCCGAGGCTTTCCCTTCCCCCTCTCCCTCTTCCAGGCACATTACCTCTGCCTTTCTCTCTCCTAAATTCCAAGGACCCTTTTACTACCTCTGTAACTTCCTAAATAAAATTTCTCTTATAATTAAAAAAAAAATTTTTGTAAGGGGGAAGAGCAAGCTACACCTGTCCCCAAAAGAGGAACAAAGTGAAAGATACATGAGGAAGGTCACTGTCAAGTTTAAACAAACTATACAACACATTGGGTACCCAGCATCTCCCCCCAGATCTTACCAGTCCGTCTGCCTGGCAAATACGGAGCCTTTCTGACCAATCTGCCCCCAGAGACCTCCGTAATTTAAGCGTCCCTAAAAAGCTTGTCTTTACTCATGTTCGCTCTGCACTGTTGGTGATCTTGTCCCCACTCCTCTCTCTGCCCTGTTACCTTAAGAGGATGTTTTCCAAACCTCTTATCTCCAGCCCACTTTCCTGAGCTATAGAACCAAATATCCAATAGCCTGTTCAGACACTACCCCTAGGCTTCCTGCGTCATCCGTTCAACTCACCCTTCTTTCCTGACATCAGGTCCCTTCAGGGCCAGGCCCTTTCCTCGCGCAGGAGGAATCTGCCTGGAGCTCGCTGCCTGCCTTTGAACAACTATTCGTCTGTGAAGACAATTCAACAACTGCCCATCTTCTTCCTGCTTCAGAAACTTTCCCTGACTTTCTGCTGTTCCTTCTCTTCCCCTGGGTTGACTTGACCACTCCCCTTTTGTACCAAACTACACCTTTTATAGATGTCCGCTGCTGCACATTTAACGGTGGTGTCATAGCACATGAGCATTTCACTTACCTGCCGTCTTCAACCACATAAACTTCGCAAAAGCAAATCAAAACAGCTCTGAAGGTCATCAGATGCTCCAGAATTCGTGTGAAATAGGAGCCATTATGCTCCTCATAATGTGAACATTCCATTGCCTCAGAGTCTCCTTTCTGCACAGTTGGAGCAGTCATTCCGTCCCCCAGGGAACGCTGCGTAGTGTCTGAAGACATTTCTGGTCACCAGGACTGTGGTGGGGAGGTGTGACTAGAGGCCAGGGATGTTACTAAACTTTCTACAATACACTGGACAGCCCCCTACAACAAATAATATTTCAGCCCGAAATGTGAATAGTGCTGAGGATAATAACCCTGGATAATCTTTCTAAAGAATAAATTAGGCCATAACATTCCCTTGATTAAACTCTTCCAATAGCTTCCCACTGGAACCAGAATAAAATCCAAACTTCTGGCCATGGTATGTTAGGCCCTGTGTAACCTGGTCCCTGCCTACCTCTCTGACCTCATCCCTCTTCAACTTCCCCTCAGTCACCACATCTGGTCAAAGCTTGGTCTTCTGTCCAACATGCCAAACTTGTGCCCAAACACACCAGAGGTTCTCTGGATCTCTGCACTTGTTATTGCTTCTACTGGGAATGTTCTTCACATTTTGCATCATCTCAGATGTTATGCATCTCCTCAAAGAGGTAGCTATTCCCTAAATGTTGTAACATTAATAGCCGCCACTGCCTTCGACACCGCTACCAGTTATATGGCTCATTACTCTATTTAACTTTCTTTATAGCACTTAACAAATCTGAAATTCTGCATGTTAACTGTTTATTTCCCCCTACTAGAATGTAATCTACATGAGAACAGGGATATCTCTAGAGTCTAGTAATAAATGTTCAATAAATATTTGATTGACTACAACAGGGCCCCCCAAACCCTAGCAAACTATTTCATCTGGTAATCAACTAAGTAAACAGATTTGTTTCCAATACTGGTGGAAAAACTGATAAGACTGTTGAGATAAAGAATCCAATGTAGTGTTATCCTAAGGGATTTTCAATGTAGTTTTGAAAATACAGGTTTTTCTTTTCACTTCCTCTGCTGACTTTAGAAATACAACTATTACATTGCCCTTGCTATGTCAGTCTTCTCCTGTTAAACTGTAAACCCTTTAAGGGCAAAAGCCATCTTAGAATCCTCAGCATTTAGCATGAAGCTAGGTATTTAGACTCTTACGTACTATCACCACCATTCAACTAAGTTGAAATATTTTAAAAATGTATTACTTCGTTTTTTAAAATGTTTTTATTGATTTTAGAGAGAGAGGAAGGGAGAGGGAGAGAGACACACATTGATGGGCTGCACCCCAACTGGGGATCGAGCCCTCAACCTGAGCATGTACCCTGCCTGGGAACTGAACCTGGGACCTTCTGGAGCACAGGATGCTTCTCATCCCACTGAGCCACACCGGCCAGAGCTAGGTCGGAAATTTTTGTGTCACCTGTTACTGTGTGGTTTGCGTCTCCTGATTAGACTCTAAGAGGTTTATAAATAGGTTCATCCATCACAATCAGTAACCAAACCCTAAAGATTGTACTTTCATGTTCTATCTATAAAATGTCATCGTCTATTTATTTACTGTACTTATTATAGATAGAAATCATCTCTTCCTTTCCATGCCCACTTAAGCTGACACCTGCATTATCTCATCTGAGCCACAATAGCATCTCAGTTGGTTTTTCAATCATTAAACCATCTTACGCTGTACTGCCAGTTCATGTTTATGTTACTGAAAAAAATTCAAAGTGCTATGCACTCAATAGTTACCAGTTAAGATACATGATTTATGGATATCTTTTCCCATTCTTTTCATTTTCTTGATGGTGTCCTTTGAAGCACAAAGTTTGAAACTTTGATACAATCTAATTTGTCTATTTTTATTTTGGTTGCTTATGCTTTTGGTGTCATATCTAAGAAATAATTACCCAATCCAACTTCATGAAGAGGTACCCCTTTCCTTCTTAGAGTTTATAGTTTTAGCTTTTTATATCTTTGATCCATTTTGAGTTCATTTTTATATACCGTGTGAGGTGAAGATCCAACTTCATTCTTTTGCATGTGAATATTCAGTTGTCCCAGCACCATGTTAAAAAGTCTGTTCTTTCCCCATTGAATTGTTTTGGCACCCTTGTCAAAAATCAATATAATGTAAGGATTTATTTCTTGATTTTCAATTTTATTTTATTGCTCTACATGTCTATTCTATGCCAGTACCACACTGTCTTACCATTCTTTGAAATAATTTTTGAAACAGGGATGTGGATGTCCTCCAACTTTGCAAACATTCTCATTTAACTTTTTTTTTTTAAATCTTTATTGATTTCAGAGAGAGGAAGGGAGAGGGAGAGAGATAGAAACATCAACAATGAGAGAGTCATTGATCGGCTGCCTCCTACAAGCCCCCCCTCTGCTGGGGGTCGAGCCCGCAACCCGGGCATGTGCCCTGACGGGGAATCGAACCGCATCTCCTACATCCTAGTTCGATGCTCAACTGCTGAGCCACGCCCGGCCGGGCTCTCATTTAACTCTTAATGAAACTCTGGGTACTACACATTATCCCCATTTTACAAATTAAGGAAACTTGAAGGAGCTTAGCTTTCCCACAGGCACAAAAGACTTCGTGGTCACCCCAGGATTCATACTCAGATCTACATAAAACTGACCCGTTGGCTATGCTCCTTCTATAATCTGGTCTCAATCTACCTTTCAGACTTAATTTATGCTAATCCCCCAATGCACCCTAAAATATCTCCCATGCTTTTCTGCCTCCTAACTTCTGCTCCTATTATTCCTTCCATCTGAGTGCCCTGCCCTCCATCTGTCTCATAAAATTCTAATTCACACAACCTTCACTATCACTCAGCAAAGTGATCCCTCTTTTCACTCTGTTTCCTTAGCACTACAAGCCTCTCTCCAATTTTTATTTCACATTACATCCTGTAATAAAGATATCTATGCATATGTATTATTTCTCTTCCTAGGTTAAGAATAAGGATCATGTCTCATTCAACTTGGTATCTCCCCTAAGTCCTAATCCAGGACCTTTTACATAATAGATACTAACTAAATGTTCTGAATGAAATTCTGCCACTACCCTATCAGAGTGGGCGATAAGAATGTGTAGGTGTGTGTCGGGGTTCGGGGTGGGGCACTGAGGTGCCGGCAGGCCTGCAGGAACGAGCACCCAGGGAATATCCTCACCCTGAGAGTGACAAAAGAGGAAACACATGAGCCAGGCGTGGCAGAGTGGCAGGCCCGGACAGAGCCGATGCTAATCACGCCTTGGACAAGGGAGAAACCTCCAAGCGTGAGGTGTTCTGTGTGCAGACAAGTACTACTTGCCAGCGAATAAGAAATAAGATAAAAACAAGTGACTTACGAAGCCCCAAACTGAGGTTATTGTGGTATAGACCGGGCAATAACAAACAACTCAAGTATATTTAAATCAAGTCTGAATTAACGTAGCATATCTAAAATATGACACCAGGGCAAAAAGCTGCTATCTCTAGGGTTTGAAGTCCACAACAGAAAATACGGAAATGAGATATTTATCTTGAAAATGCCGGGAAACAGAACAGTGTGCTAGTCCTCACAACCTCCCCCAGGTCCCTAACCACTTCTCTGAGTTGCCCATTCTTTTCTTTTTTTAGATATGCCTTTATTGATTTCAGAGACAGGAAGGGCAGAGAGATAGAAACATGAATGATGAGAGTCATTGATCAGCTGCCTCCTGCAGGCCCCCTGCTGGGCGAGTGCCCTGACCGGGAATGGAACCTTGATCTCCTGGGTCCTAGGCTGACGCTCTACGGCTGAGCCCCGCCCCGCCGGGCTCTGACTTGCCCATTCTTGCACCACTTCAAGTCATTAATCCCTCTCCATTTTTTTTAGACCAAACTGCTGTATTATTTTGAAAGTCTTTTTCAAAATAAGGTGCCATGCTTCTCCTTGGTGCCACCTGGTTCCTGTCAAAAGGTATAACTCTCGCACAAAGAAAACTGTTAGGAACTCTAGGCTCTAGAAAGACTAATTACCAGGGCCTCTCGCCACACATTAAGTCTAGAATCCTGTCTCTAGAAGCTACTTGTGGCTAACCTCTCAGAAATGAGTCACATCATATAGTAGCTTAGAAGCTTTACCTGGACAATGAGGTTTAGAATTTAGCGAGTTTCCAAGTTGGCAATAAGTTGACATCAGCAGGGTAATTTTATCAACCTCCCTTTTCTCGGTATCTAGTCAGAATCTGGCTCAGCTATTTAATCCCCACCATCAACTTTCTCTTCCAGTTGCTTCCTATCCAGCTGGCAGGAGCTCCCAAGAAAAATGATATAGTAGGCACTGCAGTATACTGGCTGCTTGTTGGGGTTGGAATAGACCTGCTCAGGTTTGAGGGACATGAAAGGGTTGGCTCCATAGGCAATGATGTGTGTATCCAGGTCCACCAGAATTTGCAAAGAGGCTGCCAACTCCTGATAGCTATGGGAGACAGATAAAAAAAAAATTTGCTCTGTTGATTATGAGATAGGAGAGAAACTGCTCAGAAATGGACATTTCTGGACTCATCAAGCCCCCAAATTACCTAAGGCTGGACTAGGCAAGGGCTATCCCTCCCTCCCAAGTGCCTCACTAATTACCAATTTACTAACATAGGCCTTTTTTCCAAGGGGACAGAGAAAGCCAAGTGTGAGAAGGAAGGAAATCCTCACCAGAAGGCAGAAGATGAGCTAGGGAGAGAGAAATAAGCTCATCTACATAAACAGAGGTGTGAGTGGGTCAGGGAGGTATCACAAATAGGAGGAGGTACAAACCTGTAAACAGTAATCAATGTAGGGATCTCATAATCTCGAAACAGCAGTAGGGTGGGCAGCCAAGCCTCCATCAAGTCCGGGGAAGCGTGAAAACCTGTGGAATAGAGAAGGGGAAAGGCTGAGGTGGACCTTAAGCAAGATACTTCTCTGATTGTGTCCACCCTAACCTTCCCCTCGCCCACTGCTGATGCTCATTTACCACTATCGCCCATCCCAGGTTCTTCAGTGGAAAATTCTGAGCCCAGGCGTAGCCCATATGGCTGATGACCAACACGGTCATCATCATACTGTGTTTAACCTGATCAAATGAACAGGGCTCCAAAGACAGAAGATACGAGAGTCAGAATAGAAACTTCCCAGAGGACCCACCCGGTACTCCCCTGAGCCAATGACTCTTACCTGGATGGAAGGCCACCACCAAATCTGGACGGGCCGTCTGCCCAGTCTCTACCTGCTCCTCCCAGAAGTTATGATACAGGCCCCTGTGGCCACTAAGCTGAACTGTGCCAGGTTCCACAGGTGAAGCTGAGGTGCTCTGTGAAAAGCCAGAAGCAACATCTACACCCACCATTATTATACGGAGGCCACGGTGTCCAGGAAACATGTAACCAAGCTCATCATAGTCCCCGGGGCGAGTGAGAAACGTCTCCACATGGGAAGCACCAACTACATGCACTGTGCTTCCTCCAATCTTCTTCACATTTATCCCCAAGGCCCGAAGCCCGAAGCCCAGCGTCAAGGGCCGTGACAGGACATCTGTGAGGAGTCGCTTCAAAGAGCCCTGCAGGTCATCTGGGTCTGGCCTTGGCCTTCCCACACTGGCCCACAGTGTGCTCATGGCATGACTACCTAGCACAGCATCCAGTGTAGCATCTAGCTGTAAACGCCGCATAGAAAACCAGGTGTCCCAGTCCTGTACAACTTCAGCCAGCCATGGCCAAGGTCCCGAGGGTAGGACAAAATCTCCTGCAAGAAAGAAGGAACAAGAAAGAAGTGACCCTATCCTTCCCTGGCTTCAATAATCCTTCTATGTTCACTCTTCCAACCTGTGACCAGAAACGGGCCACTACCCCGCCCCACTTAGTTCCTCGTTTTTCCCTCATAACAACATGCTTTCCTATCTCTCTCCAAGTATAACTAGCTTTGACCATTATGGCAGAGTCCCCCCCACCGCCACTCCACCTGTGACCAGAAGCCATTCCATGAGACGGTCCACTGCTACAAGGCGCAGCTCTTGACAAACCCTCCTGTGTGCTGGCCAATCCGACCTCTGGCACTCGGGACCACAGTAATAGACATTTCTGCACCTGAGAGAATAAGCCCCAGAAATATTTGTTCCTATACGTCATAGGTGATTGGGAGACTACCTGGGGAAGAGAATCGATAGTCCTGTTCCTAGGAAGAAAGATTACTGGGCAGGGAAGGTAGGGAAAGGAATGATGGCTGATGTACCAAATTTGGGGACTACATTTAGAAGGGGAGGCAGGAGAGACTGGGAATGTAATTTTTCTCCTGGGTCAAAATGACACCTCAGTCTCTTTCTGCAACAATTTAGTTTTTATGTCCCTTAAAGAAAAAATAACTCCAGGAGTTTACGGCTGCCCTCTACTCAGGGGTATGTCTCGATCCCACCCTCCCCGGAACAGATTACGGTCTTACCCCTTGAGTCCTCAAGAGGAGGAAGGTAGAGAGAACAGTACTGTGGGCTCTTCCCCACAACACCAAAAAGAAGCAGGAGCACAGGCCTCTTCTAACCTTTCTGTGGCCAGGACCACACAAAATGCGGAGTGGGCCTTAAGTTATTCTGAAAACGCTCAGGCCTTTCCTCCCACAAGGAGGTCTGAGAACAGGATCATTCCAGGATGTCGCCCCTATTAGCCCCTGACTCGTCACCTCTTGCAGTGCCGGAGGACCTTGGCGTCTGCAAGGCCACTGGGGAGTGCTCTGCAGTGAGCGCAGAATCGGAATGTGTCCTCCATCTTCTGGAACATTTCCCGAGGGCATCGAAATCCAAAGCCTGATGCAGGAGTATCCCCATCTATCACCAACCTGCAGAGAGCACGAGAAGGGACAGCAATAGGAAAAAGATCCCCCAAGTCTCTCATGACCCCTCCTTTGCCTCCCGCACACAGGAGTGGGCAAAAGTACGTCTACAGTTGTTCACCCGGAACACGACCTAATACAGTCATTAATGAGTAATGATACGAGACTGAACTCTGGCTTCCTTCCCCCTCTGCCGTCTGCGCTGGAGTCGCCGTCAAGATGCAGACTTCGTGGAAAGCTTCACGGGGAAGACCGTCACTCTCCAGGTTGAACCCCTGGATACAACAGAAGTGTAAAGGCCAAGACCCAGGGTAAGGAAGGAATGCCCCCGAGAGGCAAAGGCTGATCTTCGCTGGCCGGCAGCTGGAGGACGGGTGTCCTCTGTCCCGCCACAGCACTCACAAGGAGCCCGCCCTTCACCTTGTCAGGCTGAAGGGCCGTGCACCACCCCCAGGACGCACGAGCAGGACAAAGGCCAGGCTGCTGTCCTGAAATACCACACAGTGGACGAGAGTGGCAGAATGTCACCGAAGGCGGCAGTGCCCTTCGGATGAATGTGGTCTGGGGTGTTTAGGGCCAGCCACTGTGACAGGTGTTATTGTGGCAAACGTTGTCTGACCTCTTGCTTCAACAAGTGGGAAGACAAGTAATTGCATTGGGGTTAATAAAAGACATGAATTAACATTTAAAAAAAGAAGAAGAAACTCTGTTTTGGATACTCACAACTGTAGACCTACTTTTGCCCACCCATTCCCGTAGGTATTTCCACCTATTCCCATCATTTCTGACTTAAGCAGATTATATATATATATTTTTTTAACATGCACTTTTTTTAATTGATATTTTTTAGAGAGAGGAAGGGAGAGAAACATTGATGTGAGAGAGAAATATCGATCGGTTGCCCTCTGCATGTGCCCCCAACCAGGTCAAACCCACTACCTAGTGATGAGGCCTGACCGGGAATCGAACCCACCACCTTTTGGTGTACGTACCGGATGACACTCCAATGGAGCCACAACAGCCAGGGCACAAATTATATTTTTTAATTTCTATAGTAATAAACTGGCAAAAGTCAGGATAAGAAAAATCTCCCTTATTGCAGTAAGATACAGTAAAACCTCGATACAACGGACTTATTCGGGTGAGGGAGTGTCCGTTAAAGCCGAAAATCTGTTAGATAATAAAGTAGGTTTTCTGAATGTGTATGTTAAAAAGTTGACATATTAGTTAACCTGTTTTTACTTATGTAGACATGTTTGTGTAATTAAAATTATGTATGAAAATAATTTCACAGAAAAGTTTTCTATGTGTATCACTGTAATTTTAAATTTACAGTGCATAGGTCTAGTAAATGTGTGCATTCACCAGTCACCTCGAGTAAACAAACGCACATGGCTGTGGTGTGGCTTAGCCCACGTCAGAACATAGGCTGGCAGGTATTAAAACTGCTGCAGAAAGTCACACCACAGTACAACTGAACCAATTACCTCGAGGGATGCAGTGTGATCACGTGCTAATCATTCGCCCAACACTGTTCACGAGCAGTGGCTCTTGGGTTTAGATATGTAGACTATAGTTGTAGATATGTAATATTTATTTATGTTGGTGAAATTACTACAGTGTTTTTTCCAACATATGGCTTATTTGCTAAAATTTATTAAAAACAACAGTGAATTAATAACAAAAAAAACCCCTATTAATTTAATTATAAGCAAATCTTGGTTAAAAGCATTTTAAAAATAACAGTGTTAACTTTCACATATGACACACAGATCGGAAATTTTGTCCGTTAAATCTGAAGTCCGTTAAATCGAGGTCAGCAAAATTGAGGGTTTACTGTACCCCATTAGTCCCAAGCTATACTCCCTCTCAACCTTTTGAAATCACTTCTACCAGAGACAATGTACAGCTCTTCCAGAGCTAGTCACTCACTTGTATTCTTCGTAGCTTTTCATGTTGAGCTTTTGAAGAATCAGCTGGGATAGGCCAGGAACATTACTCTCCAAGGAGTAGAAGCCAAGGGCATCAATGCTAGGGCCAGGTTTTGAGAGGGTCAGAGGCACAGGGGCCACGGCTGCGGGAGGGGCCACGGCTGCGGGAGGGGTCACAGCTGCGGGAGGGGTCACAGCTGCGGGAGCCACTGTTGAGGGAGACTTCTTGTGCCTCCGTCGCCGGGGCCGTGGAGCCATGGCCTGTCCCCTGATACCTGGGGACTGTATGTAGACAAGATACAGAATGGAATTTTGCAAGCTGGATACATATGAGGTGTTTTCATGGCTGACCTTTCACTTCTCATTCTAGTCTCTCACACTTAGGTATCAATAAGATTTATTTCTTATCTACTGTTTATTGATCGCCACAGGCAGCTGTGAAAAACAGAGGGGAAACATTACATATGAAGTTCTATATAAAATCTAAATATATATGTAGGTAATTCATAGAAAAAGGTCTGGCAGGGCTCATCTAAAACCAGTAACAGTGATTAACTGAGGGGAAGAGGCACTAGGAGAGGAACTGAGTGGATCAAAGGGGACTTTAGACTTAACTGTAATGTTTGGCTTTTTTACAAAAAATATAAATATAAATATACAAAAAATATATTTATATATTATTAGTGTATTTCAAAAATCAACTTAAGCCCGGTGGGGCGGGGCTCAGAGGTTGAGCGTCCACCTAGGATCCAGGCAATCAGGGTTCGAGTCCCGGTCAGGGCACATGCCCGGGTTGTGGGCTCAATCCCCAGATCAATGACTCTCTCTTCATTGATATTTCTGTCTCTCTCTCTCTCTCTGTCTCTCTCTCTCCTTTCCTCTCTCTGAAATCAATAAAGATATATTTTTAAAAAAAAAATCAACTTAAAAGAGAGGGAAAAGCAACAGAAGTTTTAGCTGTCCATAACTACCATCTAATTGAGGAAGTCAATCCAATTTAGCTGGGAAAGTAAAACATTCATTTTAAAAGACCTATCATCACATTTATAAGCAATAAACCAAGAAGGGAAAATTAAATGCAATACAAAGGAGCACCATAATGCTAAGAGTTAGGTAGTCAAAGCAAATTATGCAAATTGTGAGAAAAATTTCCTAAGGAGGTGAGTTTTGAAGTAGAGGTAACCGCACCCCCACCCCCACCCCCGCCCAGGAGGAACTCTGCGATGTCCTCCCTCCCTGGCTTACCATTCCTTCCACAAGTGCTGAGTAAACAAAAGGGACTACATTGAAAAAAATAAAAACATCCAATCATTCAATAAATATTTATTTATAAACAGATTAAAGTCATTTACAAAATACCATAATGAAAAAAATTGTGAAAAATATACTTAACATCTAAATGTCTTATAGAGGGATTAAATGTGAACTGTAGTAAAAGGCAGCGTATATATCCCAAGAAAAGTGAAACTAAAGCACTAATGGGAGGTAGAAGAAGTGAGTCTCGTCATAGGACGGCTTTATGAAGCAGGGAGCAGTTGCAATAGACCGGCAATTTTCAGCTAGTGTGCCACAATCATTTTTGAACATGCCAATACCGGCCCTGGCCGGTTTGCCTCAAGGTCAGAGCATTGACCCGCAGACTGAAGGGTCCCGGGTTCGATTCCGGCCAAGGGCATGTACCTCAGTTGCAGGCTTGATCCCTAGCTCTGGTCGGGGCTGTGCGTGAGGCAACCAATTGATGTGTCCCTCTTACATCGATGTTTCTCTCTCCCTGTCCCTTCTACTCTCTCTGATAAAGCAATGGAAAAAATATCCTCTAATGAGGATTAAAAAAACAACAAAAACATGCAATACCTGACTACTTAGTCAGGGGCACTGATCTCTTTTCCCTTAGATTGTCAAGTAAAAAAATGGCAGCAGCCAATACAACAGCCATCCTGTGTGGGTGAGTCAAACGTATACTTTTTTTTTTTTTTATAAGATCAGCAAATATACTTTTTGTATGCCGTAGAATTTTAGTAGTTTATGGGTGCCACGTGATTTAAAAGGTTGACTATTGCTGGAAGAGACCATGAAGGATGGTAATACAGCTAATACAATGAAAACAGGAATTCTGAACACAGAGAAAAGTGTGAGCACAGAAATGTAGATGGGAGTATTCTGGGAAATTAATGAAATAGAATGATTTGAGCCTGATTATTGAGTCTAAAGACCTAAGAGCTAAAATTACAGTCTTATAAAAATACATAGGGGGAAAGCTTCATGATATTGGATTTGGCAATTTCTTGGGTATGGCAACAAAAGTACAAGCAACAAACGAAAAATAAATAAATTGGACTACATCAAAATAAAAAATTTTTGTGCACCAAAGGATGGCGTGAAATAGAAACCCATAGAATGGGAGAAAATATTTGCAAATCATATATCTGATAAAAGATTAATAGCCTGAACATGTGAAGAACTCCTGAAACACAGTAACACCAAATAACCCAATTAAAAAATGGGCAAAAGACCTGACCACACACTTTTCCAAAGAAAATATACAAACTGCCAAAAAGGACCTGAAAAGATGTTCAACATCGCTAATGTTGACAAAAGAAAGTCCAGCCTAAGAAAAAGTTTTATAAGAGTTTATTTGAACCAATCTAAGGACAATTGCCAGGAAGCAAAATCTCAACAGATTGAAAAAATGCTCCAGAAAATGAGTTTTGCAGCTTATTTTATACATTAGAACTTAAGGAAGAGACAGAAGAAGGGTCGCATGGAATCCACTGGTGGTGATAGGGGAAGGGCACGTAATAGGGGTAGAATCACAGTTGTTTAATAATTATTCACCTTACTAACTATACACATAAGAGGTTTTCTTACAGACTCTGGGAAACTGTGGAGAATGCAGTGTGGAAAAGGAAAACAGGGCCCAGCCAGCACGGCTCAGTGGTTGAGCGTCGACCCATGAACCAGGAGGCCAGGGTTCGATTCCCGGTCAGGGCACATGCCCAGGTTGCGGGCTCGATCCCCAGCAGGGGGCTTTCAGGAGGCAGCCGATCAGTGACTCTCATCATTGATGTTTCTCTCCCCCTCGCCCTTCCTCTCTTTGAAATCAATAAAAAGATACTGAATACCCAAATAAAATGAACTGATGCATACTTCTCCAAGAAAAAGGAAAAGGAAAACAGAGTCGTAAAGATAAGTCGACCTTGAAGCCCAGGTGGCTCCATCACTCAGAAAGAAGATACATTTTGAGAGCAGACCAAGGACAGCACATGCCTGCAGGGAGACAAACAGCTGAGAGCTAATCTTTAGGAGGACAATGATAGACAGCAGACCCTGGGACTCGCGTAGTTGTTAAATTTTTCCGCCACCCATTAATCTTATATAACGCTGGCTTCAGAGATGTCAGAGCGGTCTTTCCAGGGTGTTACGCCTGCCGCTCTCTCGGGGTGCCAGCTACCTGATTAAAGGACCGCATAATAAAGATTCGCCCTGGTCTCTACTTAATTGACTCAGTGGCAGCGGCAGTGCAGACCCTCTTGTGTCCGATGTCAGTGCTCGATTAAGGGGGAGGAAGAAAGCAAAGTAGGGAAATCTCTGGAATTGGATAAAAAGTAAAGCAGAGAGACACACTTCTTTTACATTGGTGGGGACAGGATCATTGATAACTAATATTCATAGCACACAGAGATGGTACTCAGGGAAACGTAACAAGGAGGGGTTCGGGGGTCTCCTGCTCGGTGCGGTGGGTGTGCCCTGAGGGGTCTGGAAAAGCCCATTACTCTGACATTTCAAACGTATGTTATTTTAGATGAAAAAGACAATAGACAGGCTCACTTAGTAAAGACTGACCTTTGTCAAGGAAGCTACAGGCCCAGGACATGCCTACCTACCAGCATGACCTGCTTTCAGTTAGGAAGTTTTACGTTCAGACCACCCTGTGTGGTTACTTCGGGTCTCTTGAGTTTGTAGGGCCCACCGTACTGGCCTGTCCTGAGTTTGTCAGGTTTAGTATGCGGCCCCTTTTCCACCCACACTAATCATTAGGAAAATGCAAACCAAAACCATGAGATACCGCCTCACACCCTGTAGGACGGCTATTACAAACACAAAAAACAAGCGCTGCTGAGGTCTGGGAAAACTGGAACACGTGTGCACTGATAGTAGGGACGGAAAATAGTACAGCCCCTATGGAAAACAGCAGGGCGGAGCTGCAAAAAGTTAAACACGTAATTACCTTGTGACCCAGCAGTTTCACTCAGTGTATACCCCAAACAATTGGAAACAGGAACTTAAACAAATGCTGTACACACGTGTTCACAGTACCACTATTCACAGTATCCATAAAGCACAAAACCCACCAACAGATGAATGAATAATGTAAAAAAAAGGGAAGGGCAGGGATTCTACAGAAAGTAACCTCACAGGGCGACCTGATCATAAATTCCTAACTGGGTAGGTCACTTCCCAGGCATATAACTTTTTAGCAAAAGATTTATCTTTGCTTTAAGGAAGCTCTGTCCATTGTTCCTATGCATCTGGGTTAATACATCTATGAAATCAGCCTAACCACCACAGGAGAGCACATAATCTTGTTAACTGTCCTGTAATCCAATCCCTACCTTGCTTCTTTCCCATTTTCATATAATCTTCCTTAATTGCCTCCTTAGTTTCAGCTGCAAAACTTATTCTCTGGAGCTCTTGAGATCTTGCTCCCCAGTTTGGCTTAAATAAACTCTTACGGAAACTCTCTGCCGGTTTGGCTGTTTCTTACTTTGACAGTGCACTGGGATATGTTTACAATGGAGTATTATTCAGCCATAAAAAGAAATGAAGTACTGATACATGCTACAACATGGATGAATCTCAAAAACATGATGCTAAGTGAAAGAAGCCACACGTAAAAGGTCATGTTATATGATTCTATTTATATGAAATATCAAGAATAGGTCAATTCAGCCCTGGCCGGTGTGGCTCAGTGGCTAGAGGGTCGGCCTGTGTGCACCAAAAGGTCTCGGGTTCGATTCCCGGGCAAGGGCACATACCCGGTTTGCAAAAGGTCTCGGGTTCGATTCCCGGGCAAGGGCACATACCCGGTTTGCAGGTTCAGTCCCCAGCCCTGGCTGGGGCACCTGTGGGAGGCAACCAATTGATGTGTCTCTCAAATCTCTCCCTCTCTCTCCTCCCTCCCTCCCTTTCATGCTCTCTAAAAATCAATGGGAAAAAATATCCTTGGGTGCAGATTAACAACAACAAAAAATTTTAAGAATAGGTAAATCCAGAAACAGAAAGCAGAATCATGGTTGCCAGGGGCTGGGTGGAAGGGGGCATGGGGAGTAACTGCTTAACGGATATGGGGGTTTCTTTTGGGGTGATGGAAATGTTTCAGAACTAAACAGAGGTGGTGGTTACACAACAACACGAATGTACTAAATGCCATTTAATTGCTCACTTTAAAAGGATTAATTTCGTTACGTGAATTTCACCTGATTTAAAAAAAAAAAGATATCCATAGAGATTGAGAAGCTAAAACATTATTAACCCCTAGGTTAACTGTCTCAGGGGACAGGGAAATATGAGAGGGTAAAAATGTTGACAGTGATTGGTTTGAATGAGGTAACTAACTATTAAAGTTCAAACCAGGGATCAGGTTTTGTTACAAAAATGGTCTGACATTTAACCCTTTCAGACCAGATTTCTTAGGAAAAAATCTCCAGAATCTGAGGTGTGGGTAGCCAAACAAACAAACAAAACCCCTCCCAGAATCACCCAGCTAATATCCATTATCTTACAACATGGTTCTTGCAAACCCACCCTCAGGTTAATAGAGGAACTGGTTTATATTTTCTTTTGTATATTTTTCTCATCTTTTCATTCCACCCTTTAAGCTCTCCCCTCATCCCAGAGATGAATGGATGATTTCAGAGTCTACAGAACAGAGACAGCTAAGCTCATCTGCATACCCCGTCTTCTAAAATCCCACCAATAAAGAAGAAATTAGACTTAACGATAGATTATTTTAGGATTTAAGGGTCATATCCCTTTACTAAAGGTATAGGGAATTGCCTTCACACCGTTGGACCTCAACTGACCTGACTCTTCCCTCCACTTTATTTTTTTCAATCCTTGCCCGAGGATATGTTTATTGATTTGAGAGAGAGAGAGAGAGAGAGAGGGAGAGAGAGAGAGAATCATCAATTGGAACCAGGGATCAAACCCACAACCTAGGTATGTGCCCTGACTGGGAGTCCAGCCAGCAACATTTCGGTGTAGGGGACGTCACCCCCCCCAACTAAGCCACTCCGGCGGCCAGGGCCCTTCCACTTTTAAAGACCACACATTTTCATCACATTTCTATATAACCAGTGCATTTCTAGAAGAAGCTTTATCTGCTCTATCTCCCAGCCCCCTGGGGCAAGATAAACCTTGAAAGAATGAGCTCATCTTTTGTTTATAGGTAGGGAGGAAAAGTATCTTTGATTTGAGACAACTCAAGAGTCTTAAATCATAGAAATAATAATAAATATCTTCCTGATGTTCGATCAAAAGCCTTTGTGCTACAATGGAATCCAGTTAAGACCAGAAAGTACTTGTCTGCCTTTGCAAAGAGAGGTCTCCCTCTAATAAAAGATTAACTCTTGGCTCCCTGGGGGTTGGCTGAACTGGCTGGAAGTCCAGGGATCGCACCGCTTGGGAAGCAGTGGTGCTGGTGAAATCCCTGATGTCAGTTTCCTGTGTTTACAGCAGGTTCATGAGACAAATGAATTAATTTTCTGGCAGGGAGGTAAGAAGGTAGAAATAAGGAGCCTGGTCCCTGCACTTGCATCTACAAAGTCATGTGTGAGTTTGTGTACTCCAGCTCCAGAATCCTCCAAGTTCAAGTTGTTGGAGTGCGGAGGGTTACTGAGAGAAAGGCTAAAAATGGGACAAGGGAGAAGTTGGAAAGAACTGTAGTAAGCTTTCAGAATTTTCCAGAGTTCAGAGTCTGCTCCACTGAGAAAGGGAATCATTTTAACTTTTTTCTAGCCATCCCCAGTGAATTGGGCTCTAATTTATTCCCAGTATATATGAGAGAAAACCACAAGGACTGGAGAGGAAAGAAGACAAACTGGATGGCCTAGAAAAACTCCTATCCTTCATCACCTTCAACCCCCCTAAAATATTAGTCTATTCCCAGACCTACGTCTCCCATCTTTCTCCCTCCTTACCACCAAAAGCCTTAAGTTTCACCCAAATCACAGTCATCTTCTTGTCATTTCCAGACCAAGAGGGCCCATCTAATTTTCTCTAATTCACCAGCAAATGCAAAATGTCCTTGGAGAGGTAGGGAAGAGAAGGGGAGTGGAGCTAGTCATTGGGGATCCTCAAAAGGGGTGAGAAAGAGAAAGACAAAAAGGAAAACTACATTAGGAACATTGCAATTAGGGCCACATTCAGCTGCTTAAGCAGTGATGAACACTCCCTGGGGTGAGAAATGCTTAACTCAACTATAAACTAAGCCAGCAAACTGGTTGATGAAAAAGTTACTTACCCTGCTAAGCCCTCAGCTTCCTTCCTGCTCTATTTCTTCCAAGTGAAGTGAATGCTTGATCTCTTCAGATCTAGGTTGGGGCTGACCTGAAGCTGTCCCTCCCTATCACTTTCCTTGGCACACTGCTGAAATGCTGGGTCTCTGTGATTACGTGTGCCCTGCCAACCAGACATGCTTCACTCTCCCTAAGAAAGTAAGGAGGGGCCTGGCCCCCTGCCCACGGACTTCTCTTTCTGACCTTCCTTTTCTGCCAGGAAGTCTCCGAATGCTGTCAACACTCCCATACTTGCCAAAGGCCAGGCAGGTTGAAGAAAGACGAAGCCTACTATTTCCTGGACCTCTCTCACTAAGGCGGCATTTCTGCTCTTAGTACACAGCATCGGGCAAAAGCCCCTGGGATTAGTTCAGAAGTCAGTATTTGGTTGGAAAGGCTAAGCACTAGCCCAGAGCAACAGGAACCCCTTGGTTTTTCTGGGTGTCAATATAGACCCAGAATGAGTTCCCTCATGACCAAAACTGGTTTCATCTTAACGAACTGCTCGAACACAACCCAGCAATGACCAACCCAGGCTTAAGTACAGTATAATACCCCAAAAAGGCTCTGCCCAAGTAGCTCAGTTGGATGGAGCATCCTCCCAATACACCAAGGTTGCAGGTTCGATCTCCAGTCAGGGCACATACAAGGATCAACCAATGAATGCATAAATAAGTGGAACAACAAATTGATGTTTCTCTCTGTCCCTTCCTCTTTTTCTAAAATCAACCAATCAATAAAAATTAAAATAATAATAATAATAATAAAGACTAGAAATGGTAATTTGATGGCACAATTATAGGGGAAACAATCAGAATTAATTTGTAAAATTCACTTTCCTTGAAAAGAGAACACGGCACTTTCTGAGTGAATGTCATCAGGGCACTCCCCCTGTTTATTTCAAAAGAGGAATATAGTAGCCCCATTACCCACTGGGTACATGTTCCAAGTTCCTCAGCAGATGTTTCAAAACCATGGACAGAACCAAACCCTTTATATGCTATGTTTTTTTCCTATACATATACCCCTATAACAGTTTATAAATCAGGCACAGTAAGAGATTAACAGCAATGACTAACAAAATAGAACAATTATAACATCATACTATAACAAAAGTTATGTGAATGTGCCATTATTACGTAACAGGGTTACTTGAACAAGTACTGTGAGAGTCCATCTGATAACCAAGAAGGAAAGGCCACTAAGTGACTAATGGGCAGGGAGTGTATACAGTGTGATTATGCTGGACAAAGGGATGATTCACTTCCTGGGCAGGATGGAGCGAGACAGTGTGAGTTTTTTGTTTGGGTTTGTTTTTTTTTATGTTTTTATTGATTTCAGAGAGAGGAAGGGAGAGGGAGAGAGAGAAACATTAATGATGAGAGAGGGTCATTGATCAGCTGCCTCCTGCATGCTCCCTACTGGGGACTGAGCCCACAGCCTGGGCATGTGCCCTGACCGGGAATCAAACAGTGGCCTCCTGGTTCATAGGTTGACGCTCCACCACTGAGCCATACCAGCCAGGCGAGACAGCATGAGTTTTCATCATGCTACTCAGAATTATGTGCAATCTAAAACTTATGAATTGTTTATTTCTGGAATTTCCCATTAATATTTTTGGATCACAGTTCACTGAAACCATGGAAATCGAGACCATGGATAAACGGAGACTACTGTAAATATTTCGGGAATACTAAAGTAAGAAAGACCAAAATATTAATGACTAAAAATGCAAACTATTTCTAGGAACAGAAAATAAGAATCAGCTCAGACATTTTCTTATTCCTTCCTGTAATGGATGCTGATCCAGGGAATTTATTTCCACATTCCTAGCTGCTTTTCACTTAGAGCTATAAAACTCCAAAACCTTGTGAGCAGTGGTCCTATATGACTGTAAGGCCTTTCTGCTTATACCTGGCCCGTTCCCTCACTTACCTGTCACTGTGAACATCAGCCTGGGGAACAGACCACTCCCAATGAACACCTGGAATGTGGCAATCAAATCTGCATATGAACAGATGCTGGGAATGGACCCCCTCCCCCCAAAAACAACCCAAACGGTAGCAAGTACAAACTACAAGCAGGGAAGGTGGAAGAAAAAAGTTAAGGAAGCAACAAAATATTATATAACATTATGTAGAACAGCTGTGGACAAAGGAAAATCAGTTGCAACAGACAAAAATCCTGAATAAAATAGGGGTGATTCCTTTTAAGCAAAGGTTTCAGGTCAATTGCATGTTACTGGCAGAATATTTAAAGTTCTGTTAATAGTGCCTGAACTGTAGAAGGTACAAAAAGTCAGAGATTGTCTTTTTTTTAACTTAGAAGTGTCATCTTTGAATATAAAGGGAGATTATATATATAGAAAAAAATTGATATTGAAAAGTAATTTACATTTTACCATCACTACTACTTTTTCTGATAGACACAATTTGCATTCATCATGGGACATGTATATATATATATATATATATATATATATATATATATATATACACACACACACGCATATATACATATTTCCTTTTTATTGAATTTATTGGTGAGGGAGATATATATTTTTTAAACTTAAAAAAATACTTCTATGGTTTGTTTTAAAACTACTTACAAAGAAAGACTAGATAGAGGCTCCTATTCAAACAGGTAGGAAAAGGTATGTTAGGTACAGGGTGATATAGTAAAACCTCGATATAATGGACTAATTCGGGTGAGGGGGTGTCTGTTAAAGCCAAAAGTACATTATATAATACAGGTTTTCCAAATGCGAATGTTAAAAAATTGTCAAAATAGTTTACCTGTTTTTATTTACGTAGACATATTTGTGTAATTAAAATTATGTTGAAAATTTAATTTCACAGAAAAGTTTTCTATATGTATTACTGTAATTTTAAATTTATACTGAATAGGTCTAGTAAATGTGTGCATTCACCAGTCACCACAAGTAAACAAATGCACATGGCTGGGGTGATCTGCCAGCAGGCATTAAAATTGCTGCAGAAAGTCACACCACGTGACAACAGAATCAATTACCATGCGATGTGGTGTGATCATGTGCTAATCATTTGCCCAACATTGTTTACCACCGGTGACACTTGGATTTAAATATGTGGACTATAATTGTAGATATGTAATATTTATTTATGTCTACAAAATTACTACAGTGTTTTTTTCCAACATATGGCCTATTTGCTAAAATTTGTTTAAAAATAACAGTGAATTAATATTTTAAAAAAACCTATCAATTTAATTATCAGCAAATCTTGGCTAAAAGCATTTTAAAATTAACAGGGTGTTAACTTTCACATATGACATACAGAGAGGAAATTTTGTCCATTAAATCTGAAGTCCATTAAATTGAGGTCTGCAACATCGAGGGTTTACTCTCTTCTACCACTCTTCGTACATACCACTTTTTCTGAGTTCCGTTCCTTTCTCTTACTTTCTCTGTTTTAACTTTTACTATGAATGCATAATTCTCCTTAGTTTGCTATTTATGCTTTATGTTTACCCATTATTCCCACAAATAGGCTATAACCCTAGTAATAGACCTAAGGGCGAAGAAAGGTCCTAGTACAGAAATACTAGTTAAGCTCCTAATTTAGAGATGCATAGTTTTCATAAGATAATAACATCAAGAAGAATCTTTAAGGTATGCAGCAATAACTTTAAAGGTGGCTCACGAACTAGAATGCAAGTCAATATTAGAGCAAGTGGAGGTTGTAATAGGAGATCCAAAATGGTGGTGGGAGTAGGCGGAAACTACACTCACCTCCTCCCCGGACCAAACTGGAATTAGAACTAAATTCAAGAATCATCATCCTGAATAACCAAATGAACACTAGCTGAAGAGAAATCTTATAACTAAGGATTTACAGAAGAAGCCACACTGAGGCTGCTAGGAAGGGCAGAGATGCAAAAAGGGCTGGCCCCTATCTCAAGGCAGCAGCTGAGATTCTGGAGGGAAAGGTGCAAAGGTGCTTTCTGAGAAGTGTGAGGTCTAAACTCCAAGCCAGGCTCCCCTGCCTAGAGCACCCACATGACACCTGGCTGTGAAACGCAGCAGGGTTTCTGTCCACCTGGGAGAGATGGGAGTCTGCCAGAGACACAGGCACCCTCTTAAATGACCAATGCACAAAATTTCGTTTGCATATACTCACCCTGGGCTCTAGCAGAGGGAGGGTGGAGCGGACTAGGTCATGTGAGTGAGAAGAGTCTGGGGTTTGTGTCTCTGGGGAGAAAGCTGAAGGGACAGCCACCAGGATCCCTGTGCTGAGTCATTCTTCCATACGGCAGACATCATCATTCTTGGGTGGATCATTCCCTCCCTGTAGCATTAGCCTGGGGGAATGCAATAGTCCCAACCTCTGTACTCCCTCTCACCATACCCTGTAGAACTTACACCTTGAAGAGTTAGCTGCCTTGGTTAGAGTATAGAGGTCTGGGCAGACACAGGGGGTGTCAGTGACTGAGTTGTGCGGCTTTTGGGTGGGGGGTCTTTGCGCCACTTTCCCGTGAAACTGACTGGTGGTGCTTCCCCCTCACAGATCTGCTGGAACCACCCTCTGGGCTTTGGGTACACCTGAGCTGTGGCTCAGGAGGCACTACAGGCCCAACTCCTTGTGGCTCCACTCTGCCAAGGTCAGGGCAAAATCCAGGACAGAGTTGTGTAGCTCTCAGGTGAGGGCCCCACCCCAGAAGCCTGATCCACACCTCCCTCTCATGGGAGATCCACTAGCCCCATCCTCCCGACTCCTGGTAGCTCCATCCTGCTGAGCTCTCTCTCCTCCTGGAAGAATCTGGGACAGATTCTATGGCTCTAGAACAGGGGCCATTTATTCTTCTCATGCCTGAGCAGGGCAGAGCCCAGCCTTCATACTCCCCTTCACCCTGGTCTGTTTGGGCTTGATAAACTCCACTGGCCTCACCCTGACAACTCCCGGTGACCTGCCTGAACACAAAGGAGTGCAATCACCCACTGGATGGCAGCTAGGCTTGGTATACCTGGTGACTTTTGCTGAGTGGCCTTAGACCCAGCACGGGCACTGAGTTTGAACCTGTATCAATCTGGTGAACACAGCCGGCCCCTACCCAGTGACTCACTGTGGACCTTCTTTATGTAACTTGGGTAGCGTCAGAGGCTCTTTCAGTGACTGAGCCTAACAGGCAGCTGGCAGACAAAGGTAGGGGGCGGCGGATCTTGGGGTGCCTTGGGACTCTTGCTGACCTGCCCGCAGGTCCAGTGCTGGCCTTGGAACACAGCTTGGTCCTTCCCGTACACACCCTGGCCCAGCAGAGGCAGCCACAAACTGTGGATCGCTTGTAGCTCCAAATAGGTTACCCAGGGTCAGTTACAGGCAACATCTGACATTGGCCTGCACCAGAGTTCTTCCATGAGGCCCAGAACTAAAACATCCAGTGGCCAGCTTCAGACAAAATCAGAGCAGGATACAATAAGCTTCATCAGCAGCGTATCCAAAGGGAGATCTCAGCAGGCACCACACCCTCCTCAGGCAAACGCTGCTTCACAGCACAGTAGCTCACATGCCATGGTCGGGGTTGAGCCTCACAGTCAGCCAGCCTGAGGGTTGATCCCATACACAAACAGGCCAACAGCAATCAAGACTCAATTATAATAGGAGGGCCCATATAACCCACACAAAGGACATTCCTAGAGCAGCCAGCTCAGGTGATCAAGGAGACTGCACCACTGGACCCCACAGGACACATACTACATAAGGCCACCCTACCAAGACTGGGAGTCATAGTAGATCTATCTATTACATGGAAACAAACACAAAGAGATAGCTAAAATAGGGAGACAAAGTAACAAGCCCCAAATGAAAGAACAAGAGAAATCTCCAGAAAAAAAGCTAAATAAAACAGAGGCAAGCAATTTATCAGGTATAGAGTTCAAAGTAATGGCTATGAGGATGCTCAACTGCATGAAAAAGGCCATAGAAACCATAAAAAAGAACCAGTCAGGAATGAAGAATACACTGGGAGAAATAAACAGCAGATTGGATGAAGCAGAGGACTGAATCAGAAATTTGGAAGACAAGGTAGAAAAATACACTCAATCAGAGCAGCAAAAAAAAGAATTTTTAAAATGAGGATCATTTAAGGGACCTTTGTGACAACATGAAACATAATATCCCAATCATAGGGTTACAGAAAGAGAAGAGAGACAGCAAAGGACTGAGAATGACCAAAAACTCCCTAACTTGATGAAGGAAAAAGTCACAGAAGTCCAGGAAGTGCAAAGTCCAAAATAAATGAACTCAAAGAGGCCCACACCAAGACACATCATAATTAAAATGCAAAAGGTTAAAGGAGAGAATCTTAAAGCAGCAAGAGAAATGCAGGTAACTACAAGGGAGCTCCTGTAAGACTGTCAGCTGATTTCTCAACAAAAAATTTCAAGCCAGAATGAATTGGCATTAAATATTCAAAGTAATGAAAAGCAAGGACCTACAACCCAGACTACTTTACCCAGCAAGGCTATCATTTAAAATGGAAGTAGAAATAAAGAGCTTCCCAGACAAGAAAAAAAACTAAAGGAGTTTGTTACCACCAAAACAGTATTACAGAAGCCCAGTTAGAGTGGCTCAAAGGTTAAGCATCAACCTATGATGTAGGAGATGGAGGTTCGATTCCCGGTCAGGGCACACGCCTGGGTTGTAGGCTCGTCCCCAGTAGGGGTCGTGCAGGAGGCAGCCAACTGATGATTCTCTCTCATCATTGATGTTTCTATCTCTCTCCCTCTCTCCCTTCCTCTCTCTGAAATCAATAAAGATATATTTAAAAATAAAAATAAAGTGGAATTCATTTCAACAAACAAAAAACCCAAAATAAAAAACACACACACAAAGTATTACAAAAAATGTAAAAGGGCCCTTGGCCAATTTGACTCAGTGGTTAGAGTGTCAGCCCACAGACTGAAGGATCCTGAGTTCGATTCCAGCCAAGGGTATGTATCTCAGTTGCCGGCTCAACCCCCCCGCCCCGGTCAGCGCTCAAGTGGGAGGAGACCAATCAATGTCTCTCTCTCACATCGATGTTTCTCTCCACCCCTCCTCCCCCAAAAAGCAATGGAAAAAAATCCTCAGGTAAGGATTAAAAAATAAAATGTAAAAGGCCTGCTTTAAGAGGAAGGCCTGGCCAGTGTGGCTCAGTGGTTACAGTGTTGGCCCACGTACCAAAGGGTTGCAGGTTCAATTCTCAGTCAAGGGCACATACCTGGGTTGTGGGTTCTCTCCCCACCCTCAGTCAGGGAACATACGGGAGGCAACCAGTCGATGTATCTCTCTCACATCAATGTTTCTTTCCCTCTCTCTCTCTCTCTCTCCCTTCCACTCTCTGAAAAGTGATGGAAAAAAATATCCTCAGGTGAGGATTAAAAAAAAAAAGACGGGGAAAAGGGTGGAGGAAAAGGAGAAAACAAACAAAAAAATGGGAACATATGTAAAAGAATAAAATGGCAATAAATACATACCTATGAAAAATCACTTTAAATGTAAATGGGTTAAATGCTTCAATCAAAAGACATAAGGTAGCTGAATGGATAAGAAAATAAGGTACCTACATATGCTGTCTACAAGAGACCCACCTCAGAATAAAAGATACACACACAATAAAAGTAGAGGGATGGAAAAAGATATTCCATGCAAATGGAAAGAAAAAAAAAAAGATTGGGGTAGCAATACTTATACATGACAAAATAGACTTTAAAACAAAGGCTACAGCAAGAGACAAAGGAAAACACTACATAGCAATAAAGGCAGAAATCCAACAAGAGGATATAACCCTTGTAAACACTTACACACCCAACATAGTGACACCTAAATATGTAAAGCAAATCTTGATGGGCATAAAGGGATAGACGGACTGTAATACTAGTCATAAGAGAGGACTTTAACACACCATTGACATCAATGAATAGATCTACCAGACAAAAAATCAACAAGGAAATGGTGGCCTTAAATGGCACACTAGATCAGATGGACTTAATTAATATCTTCAGAGCATTTCACCTCAAAGCAGCAGAATATACATTATTTTCTTTTTTTAAAATTTATCTTTATTGTTGGAAGTATTACAGATGTCCTCTTTTTCCCCCACTGACCCTTTCTATCCCGCACTGGCCCCCCTACCCCAGGCCTTCACCACACTATTGTCTGTGTCCAAGGGTTATGCATATATGCATGTAAGTTCACCCACCAGAATATACATTCTTTTCAAACACACATGGAACATTTTCTAGGATAGGCCACAAGTTAGAACACAAAACAAGTCTCAATAAATTTAAGAAGACTGAAATCACATCAAGCATCTTCTCTGACCATAATGGTATGAAACTAGAAATCAATCACACACACAAAAAACTGAAAAACAAAGAAAGGCATGGAGGCAAAGTAAGATATTACTAAACAATAAATGGGCTAATGATAAGATCAAGGAAGAAATCAAAGATACCTTGAAACAAAAGAAAATGAGAACACAACCACCCCAAAGCTATGGGACACAGGAAAAACAGGACTATCTCAAGAAGTAAGAAAAATCTCAGATAAACAATCTAATTTTACACTTAAAGGAACTTGAAAAAGAACAAAGCCCAAAGTAAGTAGAAGGAAGGAAATTATAAAGAGCAGAAATAAACAAAATAGAGTTTAAAAAAACATTAAAAAATTCCATAAAACCAAGAGCTGGTTCTTTGAAAAGATAAATAAGATTGATAAACCTTTAAACAGACTCATCAAGAAAAAAAGAGAGAGGACCCAAATAAACAAAATCAGAAATGAAAGAGAAGTAACAGCAGACACCAAAGAAATACAAAGGATAGTAAAGTAATATTATGAACATCTATATGCCAACAAATTGGACAATCTGGAAGAAATGGACAAATTCCTAGAAACAACCTTCCAAAACTGAATCAGGAAGAATCAGAAAACCTGAATAGACAGATTACAATTAGTGAAATTGAAGCAATAATAAAAAACTCCAAACAAAAAAAAGTCCTCACTAGATGGCTTCACTGGTGAATTTTACCAAACATTCAATGAAAAACTGCCCTGGAAGGGTAGCTAAGTTAGTTAGAGCATCGTCCTGATATACCAAGGTTGTGGGTTCAATCCTTGGTCAGTGCACATACAAGAATCAACCAATGAATGCATAAATAAGTGGAACAACAAATCAATGTTTCTCTTTTACTCTCTTCCCCCACCTTCCTCTATCTAAAATCAATAAATAAAAATAAAATAAAAAAGAACTAACCACCTCTCCTCAAACTATTCCAAAAAATTCAAGAGGACGGAAGACTCCCAAACTCATTTTATGAGGCCAGCATTATCCTAATTCCAAAACCAGATAAAGACACTACATAGAAAGAAAATCATACGGCAATATCCATGATGAACATAGATGCTAAAATCCTCAACAAAATATTAACAAACCAGATCCAGCAATATATTAATATGATCCAGCAATGATCAAGTTGGACTTATTCTGGGTATGCAAGGTTTGGTACAATATCCACAAATCAATAAACGTGATACATCACATAAACAAAATGAAGGATGAAAACCACATGATCATATCAACAGATGCAAAAAAAGCTTCTGATAAAATCCAGCACCCATTTATGATAAAAACTCTCAGCAAAATGGGAATAGAGGGAACATACCGCAACATAATAAAGGCCATATATGACAAACCCACAGCCAACATCATACTGAATGGGGAAAAACTATAAGCATTTCCCTTAAGATCAGGAACAAGACAGGGATGTCCACTTTCACCACTCTTATTCAATATATTACTGGAAGTCCTAGCCACAGCAATCAGACAAGAAGAAATAAAAGGCATTCAAACTGGAAAAAAAAAAGTAAAATTGTCATTATTTGCAGATGCATGATACTGTATATAGAGAACCCTAAAGATTCCACCAAAAAACTACTAGAACTGATAAATGAATTCAGTAAAGTAGCAGGATATAAAATAAATATACAGAAAACAGTTGCATTTTTATTTATTTAAAAATATTTTTTACTGATATTTAGAGAGAGAGGAAGGGAGAGGGAGAGAAACATCAATGTGAAAGTGAAACTTCAATCAGATGCTTCCTGCATCCCATCTACTGGGTATCAACCCTGCAGCTCAGGCATGTGCCCTGATCAGGAATTGAACTGGCAACCTTTGGTGCAGGAGTTGATGTCCAACCAACTAAGCCACACTGACCAGGGCAGTTGCATTTTTATATACCAATAATGAACTATCAGAAAGGAAAACTAAGAAAACAAACCCATTCACAATTGCTTCAAAAAGAATAAAATAGCCTGGCCGGGCGTGGCTCAGCGGTTGAGCGTCGATCTAGGATCCAGGCTATCGGGGTTCAATTCCCGGTCAGGGCACATGCCCGGGTTGTGGGCTCGATCAATGATTCTCTCATCATTGATGTTTCTATCTCTCTCTCCCTCTCCTTTCCTCTCTCTGAAATCAATAAAGATATATTTAAAAAAAAAAAAAAACACAAAAAGAATAAAATTATCTAAGAATGAATTTAACCAAGGATTTAAAAGACCTGTATTCTGAAAATTATAGGACACTAAAGAAAGAAACTGAAGATACAAATAAATGGAAGCATAGACCATGTTCATGGATAGGAAGAATTAACATCATTAAAATGTCCATACTACCCAAAGCAATCTATAGATTCAACACAACGCCTAACAAGATACCACTGGAGTATTTCACAGAACTAGAACGAATACTCCAAAAATGTATATGGAAACACAAAAGACCCCGAATAGCCACAGTAATCTTGAGAAAGAACAAAGTTGGAGGTTATCATGCTACCTGACATCAAACTATGGCCTTGTAGTCAAGGCCATAGTTATCAAAACAGTATGGTACTGACATAAAAATGGGCATATAGGTCAATGAAACAGAACAGAGAGGCCAGAAATAAACCCACTTTTTTAAAAAAAATTTTTATTGTGCCTGACCGGGAATCAAACTGTGACCTCCAGGTTCAAGGGTCGATGCTCAACCACTAAGTCACAACAGCTGGGCTATATCCACCCTTTACAGTGAATTAATATTTGACAAGGGAGGCAAAGACACACAATGGAGTAAAGATAAGTCTATTCAATAAATGGTGTTGGGAAAATTGGACAAATACATGCAAAAAATAAAATTAAACCACTTTCTTACACCATACACAAGAATAAACTAAAAATGGATTAAAGACTTAGATGTTAAGACTTGAAACGAAACCATAAAAAACCTCGAAGAAAACATAGGCAGCAAAATCTTGAACATTTCTTTTAGCAATATTTTTTCTGATATATTGCCTCAGGTAAGAGAAACAAAAGAAAGAATAAACAAACGGGACTACATCAAACAAAAATATTTTTGCACAGCAAAGGAAACCATCAACAAAATGAAAAGACAACCCACTTAATGGAAGAACATATTCATCAATGATACATCTGATAAGGAGTTAATATCCAAAATTACTAAGAACTTATATAACTTAACACTAAAAAAACAAACCATCGAATTAAAAAATGGGCAAAAGACGTGAACAGACACTTCTCCAATGAGGACATATGGATGACCAATAGATGTATGAAAAGAGGTTCAATGTCACTAGTCATCAGAGAAATGCAAATTAAAACCACAATGAGATAATCACCTCATACCTATCAGAACAGCTACCATCAATAAATCAACAAAAAAACAAGTGCTGGCAAGAATGTGTAGAAAAGGGAACCCGGTTCATGCACTGTTAATAGGAATGCAGATTGGTGCAGCCACTGTGGAAAGTAGTATGGCATGATCTCACAAAATTAAAAATGGAACTGCCTTATGATCCAGAGATTCCACTTCTGGGAATATATCCGAAGAAACCCAAAACACCAATTCAAAAGAATTTATGCATTCCTATGTTCACTGCAACATTATTTACAATAGCCAAAATCTGGAAACAGCCCAAGTGTCTATCAGTAGATGAGTGTATATAAAGCAGTGGTACATCTCTACAGTGAAATATTACCTGGCCATAAAAAAGAAAGAAATCTTACCCTTTGCGACAGCATAGATGGACCTGGAGAGCATGATGCTATGTGAAATCTAATGAACAAAATAAACTAACAAAACATAAAGAGTCATAGATAGAGAACAGACAGCTGTCACGGGGGAGGGTAGTTGCAGGGCTGGGTGAAAAAGGTGAAGGGATTAAGCCAAAACAAAAAACAAAAACAAAAAAACCCCTCATAAACACAGATAATGGTATGGTGATTACCAGAGGGAAAGGAGGGTGGGGGAGGTAAAAATTGTATAAGGGGGGTTAAATGGTGATGGAAGGAGACTTGATTTGGAGTGGTGAACACATAATGCAATATACAGATGATGTATTAGAGAACTGTATACCTGAAACCTATATAATTTTATTAATCAATGTCACCCCAATAAAGTTAATAAAGAAAAAGTTGTAATAGTCAACAGTTTGAGTTGTTTGCTACCTACAAATAGGCAAATATATACACTTTCGATTTAAATTAATGCTTTATAATGTGTATTATAATTATTGTTGAAAACGTAATTAAAGCTGCTATATGATTATATTATTATAAAATGTTGAGTAATATCCTAATTTCCTTCAATTTCAAGATTCTATACTAATTTTTATTATGGCAAAAAAGAAATTAATATAATGGTAGAAAAATGCAGTATCACTAGTATCTTTTTTCTTACTGTTAAAATACCCAATAAATTTCCAATACTATTCTAACAAAATTCTAGACAGTAAGATTTTCTTTTAATTAAAGGTTACGTGAAACAGTGATTTTAAATATTATATTTAGAAGGCCTATTTATATATTCCAGTCCTCTGGTGCTCAGTTACTATTGCTCATGCAAAACAAGAATAACTAAAGTTTTTTAAAAAGCAAAATTTATAAAGACAAGAATTTAATTAATCAAATTCCCATGAACTGTCCATGAGATAATCTTCTCTGAAGGATATGTCCCAGTCCTATTAACAGGATTTTCTGAAATGCATGAGGTCAAATCAGACTACATCCAAATAAAACCAAACACAGAGATAGGAGCAGCGGCCCATGCATGGAATTTATTGTGTGCTACTGTTTATAAAATACTCAGATAGTCCTGCACATGCATAATATTTCCAACTTAGACAGGGGACCATACAGGGTGCACTTTCTGGCAAACAAAACAACAGATGGTTCCGCTGCCTGGAGCTCTGAGTTGTATTCCAGGGCATGAGGGAAGCAGGCCACCAAAGTAAAGGGAAATACCAAACTACAGTGGCAATCAATACAGGTCAATAATTGTGAAAAATTAGCACATGGTTCCATTTAGTTTAACCAAGCAGTTCTGTAGCTATCAAAAGAAAATGTTCAACATGCAGTCTTGACTTTTATGCCTCCACTAACACCTGAATGATTGAATAGACCCATTGTTGCTTCTATGCTGCATTGCTTAATCAAAAAACACTTCCAGAACATTTTAAAATTTCCTTTGCATCAAAACATAAAAATGATAGAAAGCCAGCAGCAAATAACCCTGGTGGCTATTTAAGCAACTTGAGTACTCACAATAAACTAAAATTTCTCATAACATCTAGGTAACTTATACATGTTGTACCTGTACATCATAGGTCTATATATTAAATATTTGCAAAATGAAAACATGCATACACAAAATACGTCAAGTTTTACAGACATGATTTGAATTAAAATTTACTTTGACAATGTACAAATTTCTTTTAATGTATCTTAAATGAGTAATTCTGTAATTCTGTATTAATTTTGAAATTTAGAGGTTTTCTTCTTAAATCTCTGGGGTGTAAATCTCAAAAGATCTGGACAAAAAGATTCTAAATTAGTTTTTGGATTTGTGTTCAAGTAAGAGAGTGTGTCTAGAAATAGGCTGTGCATTCATAATTAAAAAATACCAAGACTATATTACAGAATTAGCCACATTTAAGAATATAGACCTGAGGTCAGCATTTTGTATAAACACCAACTGGGTTTTTCAGTATTTCTCAGCCCATTATTCAAAATACAGCTTAGTAACCTCAGAAATGTATTTTAAGACCATGCTAGTTCACCCTTTAAAGACATTTCACGGGGGGGAAAGTCCACGTTAGCTCTTAGGATTGCATTTGAAGTCATGGTTGAAAAACAAAATCTAATTCTACTGAAGGGAAAAAGAAATCTCATTTGTAAACTTAAATGTGTGAACCACAAGCATAAATGGAGGTACAGTGGCCCTCCAATGGAAATTGCCCCAAGCCCCTTGCTCACTGCTCTCCACCTTGGCAGCAACGGACCCAGTCTTATCAGATAGCACATATCCCAGGGCCCTCAAGCCTCCATCCAGGAAGGGGGCTGTGGTCTCAAAAGCACAATGGTTTCTCCAGAGGGACTGTGACATTTACAGTCAGCTTGTCCGACCCCTCCAGCTCCTCGGGTAATCTGTCCATTTGGGGCCCGAGATGCGAGAGTCCCTGGGAAGCCGTGGGTCACTGGGCACTATGGTTGCCAGTCCCGTGGTTCTCAGTGGCATGTGCGGTGTTCAGAGAATTGAAACCATCTGGCTGTACAGCATCTTTCCGGGGTGGCATTCTCTCATTGATCCTATCCAAACCCTTTGCCTCTTCAAAACTGCAGATTCTATGTGGTGGAGAGAATCCTCGTATTGCTTAACAAAATGCAAATTTGATAAGTCAGTAATTGAAAAACAGTTCTGAGATTTCAAAAACATAATTATGATTTTTAAGAAGACATTAGCTGTATGTAGCAACATTTAAATCTTATGTTAACTGAATCCTATCCCCGTTCCAGACTTCCCCTTAAAATGTGAAATGTTTAAACCCAAATATAAACATGACAGCATCAAAGATGACAAATGTTAGCGTAGCCTTTAAAAAAACACAAAAATAACCCTCCCATGTCCCCCAAATCAACCTTCAGGCAATGGTCTCAGGGTCTCAGTCTGAATTCTACTACACCAATTATCTCCTACCTCAGACCCAAAGATCACCAGTGACTATCACAGTAAGGCAACATCAACAATGGGGGCAAGTAAGGAGGCTAAACAAGGTTAATCCTTGACACACAAATCTGTGCCAAGAGCTTGGGAGAAGGGTGAAGTTAAAATTTAGCAGATCAGAACTATCTTGGAGGCCAAGGTATCATCACTCAATCACCATCAATATGAAAAGGAAAAGGTGGGAAATGCCTCCAGGAGTTAGATCTGTGTTTGGCTGATAGCAAAAAAGTATTTATAGTTTCTTATTTTAGAAGATGTCATCTTTAATTCACTGGCCATCCACTGCATGTTCTTGGGAAACCTAAGTCAAAATAAATGGCAATTCTCCTCCAATTGTTATAGTTTCTCATTTACTTCATCTGGAATGATGTATCCTACATTATTAAAATGTGCATAGAAAAGATTTCCATACTACTGGTTAAAATCTGGTTGCTTTAATATGTGCAATTCCTGGGATTCAGAGTCTGTGCATATGGAACCAAATAAATGGTTGGTCAGCAAAACATTTAGTAATGTGTAATTTTAAGCCAATACATGATATACATGAATATAATATTATCAGCAAACACTAGCTCAAACTGCAACAACAACAAAAAAATCATAGTGATACAGCTTCTGCACTCTTAGGGGAATTACTGAAAATGAGTAAAAACAAACTCAAATCTATGTCTAGAGTGGGTTTAACTTAGAAAAAAAATAATCTGAGTAGCACAGAATCATGCAAAATATGGAATAGATGTTTATATACAACTTTAAATGCTATATTATTATAGCATAACATGCTGTACTCTAAAGAATTCAGGAACATTAAATGCTAGTTGGGTGATATGCTATAAAAGGGGAAAAACCAGATTGTCACTATGGAAATCAGTCCTTGTGATTAAAAAACAAAGAGAGAAAGAGAGAGAGAAATGTGACTTAAACTGGATGAGTCAGTGAGTCTGATTCACCTTGGGTTGTGCAAGCTAGGAGTAAGACACACCCCAGGATTCTCTGATGCCCACCCACACACCACAGATCTCTGCCCAGTGCAAGGACTCTGATCGTACCTTTTTCAGCCTCAATAGCCTCAACTGTGGCTGTACAGAAGTGAGCAGAGGCATGCAAAATGAATGAGAGAGATGAGAAGGGTCATATTGTACAGCAGAAAAGGCAATGATCACTTAAAATAACACAGTACCCCATACTACATCATCATTTACAATTTAACATAATAGTACCCATATTAGAGAGCCCCATCCAATCCCCCAATTCCTGATACAGCACAGTTTACACGCAGCACTATGACAACATTGCTCAGAGCACAGAACACACAGACCTACTGTAAACACAGACACTTCAGCACCCATGCAAATGCACTCCAGTATTAATTACCCATCTTGAGTTCAGTATTCTGATGGCCTTAGAATTTTCCAACATGTTTATTATATTATATCCATCACAATTACAAGGAAATTCTCTAGTGTGAAATTATGATGGTAGAATTGTAGCAGAAGAACAAACAGGAGATTCTTTACTTTCATGTCTAACTAAAATAATACTCATTACCAGTTGGTTCCCTAAGATATAAACTAGAAAAAGTCAGCAATGTTTTTCCTGTTGCTTCTGATTCATAGGGCAATGCATAAACTGCAAAAGTCGTTGTGGCTACGATAAAATTTAGGGGCAATAAACTTGGTGAGTTACTCTGAGTAGTTCCGTAGCTCTGTTCTTTGTGGGTAACAGAAAAGCACCCTCTTGTCTACCAGGAACGTCCTTTCTATTCTAACGTTGGTGTTCCAAATATCTAGATATTAACATCTATAGCTTTAAAAGATCCACTTATGTTCAGTTTATCATGAACTCACATCTGCCTCAGGTACTAATAACCTGCATTCTCAAGTAAAGACGACAGAGAAAGGGCTACTGAGCATCTTTTCAAACCCAGCTACCAACTACAGAGGAATCAAGAGATAGAATTGAGATCTTACAGGCAATAAATCCTAGTTATTTCATGATATGGACATAGGTCATATAAATGAGAAATGCATTCTTGGTAAAGCTTGTCTCTACCCCATAGAGAATTTCAACATATTTAGTTATATATTTTATAGTCAAAGATTCCTTTGGCTCATTTTTGGGTTCAAATTGTATAAAGTACTCACATTGAGAATCAAGATCAAAGATTGCAGAGGGCAATACTGCCTGATAATACTGCCAATTCTGCACTTTACCCAAAGTAAACACACTCCAAATATTTACAACAATAATGCCCCAACCCTTCTACTTTGCTTCTTCTACAATAAGGCCACTTAGAATAATTATTCCTGAAATAAGCTTTTAGTAGTATACATGATTCAGAAATAAATTTTATCCAAAACAGTTATTAATGTGAAAGGACATTGATGAATCTAAGGAATTAAAGTAGGCTAAATTAGAAAAGCTTGTTGATCTCAACCAGATAATAAAATGAAATGGGGACCCAAAAGAAGTAGGATGAACACTGAATGAGGGAAGAATTAATTCTCTTTAACTGTTAGATATTATAAATAAAAGCAGACATGCTTCTTGTATACCACTGTACAAATCACCATTTGCAAAATCTAGTCCTGTACATTCGGAAAATAGTCTTAGAATTTTCCCAGATAGAAAAACTGGGATAAATGAACTATCTCTTCTTGATCAGCCCTGGAATACCTATTCTTCAAAATGTGGACTATTTTCTTTATAATTTAGAAACTGAATGGGGGGGAAAAATGCCAATAAGAATACTTTTAGAGTTTGTGGTAACAGAAGTGATTTTATGTGAAATATTTTATAACTTTTATCATATATGGCAATTAAAAATAACATCACTATAAGAATTAGTATCTATTTGAGTGTATCAATAGTTTCAGTATATTAATAAATTTTTAAAATGATGATACGAGGCAATATACTTTTGAAATCATTCTATGAGCTTTTAATTTGATATGTAAAAGCATTTTCTAGGTCAAATGATATTCTCTGTCCTTTCCTGGGGCCTCTAAATGCTCCTAAATCCTTTGCAGAATACAAAATAGCTACCATAGTCAAAACTGCATATCATGTCAAACTTAGAATTAAAAGGTCATTTGAAACTTAAACATTAAGGTGTAAAGAAATAGATCTGATAATTGCAAAATTCTATCTGGAAGGCACTATTTTTCCTCTATTTGTTTTCAGTTTTTAGAACATCTTGATATGGCCTTAAAAAGTTTGAGTATAGTGCTGTTTTAAATTGTGTTCCACAATATTATGTAAGATAAATGATCAAGAAAATTAGACATGACTAAAAACAGAGATGGCCACATATAGGTTTTGATGAAAGTAGCAATATAGGACTCTCTCAATCAAATTTCCATGAAGAAAATGCACATAAAATATGAATATCAAATACTACTCCAGTGGAGTTGTGCAGTTTGTAAAAACACTCAAGAAATATCATAAATTAACTTTAAAGTTATTGAGAAGACAATTTTTATTTTTTGACAACAGAGCTAAGGGCTTAAAATTTAAAAACTTTATTTTTGCAATACTTAATTCTCAGTTATTCACATCAGGAAACATGTCTACTAAAATTTTAAATGTTAGATAAACTTTTAAAAAACACAAAGTTGCAGCTTTCAAATGAGTTTCATTATTTGTTTCAAAATAAGTCTTTCTTATGCTAGGGAAATCACTTCAACCAAATGGTCAAACCACAGTACCAAGAGCCATCACTGGCAGAACGAGGGAGCTGTCTAGTTTCCCAAATTGGACCCCTTAAGCTCAGCACCAATCAGTAACTCACTCTATCCTGGGAATAGACAGTCCCTTCAGTAAAGTTGTCTTTCAAACCTTCCCTGCAGTTGGGGATGATTTCAAAGTTGAAGACAGATCTTCAGGCTACATGCAAATTAAAAATAAATAGAAGTGCTGAGCTGCCAACAAAGCATTAATTAGCACGTGCTAATTTGTGAAATCTGAAGGAAAGGTTTGTTGCGGAAACAATGTAAAAGTAATAATATATCTGAGGATAACTGCGAAGACAACTGTAGTGTAGATTTATTTATGAAACCCTTTCAGTTTTCTTTTTCCCTTCTGAACAAAGAGGAGGAAGGTATAACATTTTCCAAGCTATTAGAATTCACCTTCTTTCTATTAACATTGTTATAAGTTTTACTGAATGTTTAAGATCTTAATTTGTTTTAATCAAATTCTTTTTAGCTCATTTTTCTAATGTTTATAACATAATAAGAAAAATGGAGGGCAAGGAATATAAAGAAAATAGAAGATTTTAAAAAAATCAAAAAAGAAAACCTCATTCAGAGTAAAAATTTGAAACTATAATTCCAAAACATAGTTGTATTTCTCACATATGCCAGTGGTGGTAGCAGACAACACAGTAACATATAAAATAGAACATGAATAGGCTACAAGTAGAAATTATTTGTCTACAGGAAAAATTCTTTTTATTTATTAATTTAAGCATTTATTATGAGACTGAGTGAAATGAAATTGTGAAAAGTCAATCTAATTTAAATTTATTAAAAATTTTAAGTTAAAATTTCCTTTTTTTTTTTTGCTTTAAACATTTACTAATTACAACACCACAAGAAACTGTTAATCATGACTAAGGAAAACACCAGATCTGTTGCTGCCTATTTTAATAGAGCAGTGACCCTTGGAGGGCTGTCAAAAGTGGCTACAATAAAACATAAATTAAGCTTTCCATATCACATTTTTTGCTTTCCAACCACAAGGGAAAGAAATCTAGACTTTGAATTACTGTGCACAGTCTATAACATTCACAACACTCTCTTCTACTTAACCTGTAATGGGCTTTCAAAAAGTTAACCCAGTATTTACAGAAATATTTACGCCAAAAAATGTTAGGTGATTTTTTTAAATATAAAATATTCAATGAGCCAGATTACAGGAATGCTTTATGTATAATTCTTTTTATTTTCATGCAAAATAAAAGCACACTTAATAACACCCTTTCGATTTTGACTTACAGGATTTAAATTCAACCCCTTATAACAACGACTTAATATCTAATGTTACATTCATGTTCAGAATGCACAAAGTGCAGCAACGAATGCAGCAAACCTCAAAACAAGGTGCTACAAAGTTGCTTCTACATCAAAAGACAAACAAGTGTCTGATAGAGAAATTTAATTTAACATACTTTTACAGACATACAGCTAACCTAAAGAAAGACAGACAGATTTAGGAAAGCAGCTACATCTGCAGAGGAAGGAAACAGCATGTTACAGACAGTCGATTATACATAGAACATTTGACAAACACCACAGAGAACAAACTTTGGCATCATTTACCAGGGTACAAAACCTTGCACAAATCTTTTGGCAAGTGCGTGCATAAGTAAGGTTCTGGGGCCCAAGCAGATTGTTAATTCTAAAATTAAGTATCTGATAATAAAAGCATAATCTAATACAATTACATAAATTTTAAAAATTAAAAATAAGAAACCTGAAATTACATTTCCATTTTAGTAATATGATATAGTATATACTGAACTCACATTCTGAAACTGGGGCTTTAAAAAGAAAAGGGTGCATTAGATAAATAAATAAATAAATAAATAAATAAATACATAAATAATTCAGATATTATGATATGAGCTGCTCCCATATCATTTCATGAAAAGCTGAGAGACTAACCACTATTTTCAATTAAAACGAATACCCATTCTATCAATTTTCTGCCCTAGTCAGGTTATTAGTCAGACACTACCTATCATAGTATTCTGCCTGTGTCAGCTGCCAAGACAGGAACTAAAAAGCAGAAGGAATTCCCTGCATGCATTATGTGTATTGTTAGCAAAAGAGTGAGGTGTGCCCCAGTCCATCTGAGGCACAGCAAGTTGCATAACATCATTACCACTTTGCAGGGTCTGTCGTCCTCCAGCCAACACTCCACTAGGCAACATCCCTGTGGGAGTCAGACCCTTGAGTGTCAGCACACTTTCACTCTCCTCCCTATAGCACAAAGATATAACAAACATCAGGGACTCCCAACAAGTACTTAGTTTCAAAGAGGAGATGGGCCCAGATAGAGCCCATGTATATAATTTATTATATGCATTGCTATTACCATATTTTCCTCAATTCCAAATATGCATTTTTCCTTATTCTAAATGTTTCAGATATGAGGTTATACCTTACTACTGAGGCATACAGTTTTTTCTGAAAACCTTTATTAAATAAATATATGGTAAGGTTTACAATCAATGGGCATTATACAATTAAGAAAATACGGTATTTCATATCCTTTAAATATCAAATGTTTCATGTAATCACTTTAGCAAACAAATTTTAAAGGACTGACCCATTCATGTGCACCCTTAACCCTGGTGTTCCTGAAAGAACCCCAGGAAGACAATTTGTAGCTCCAACGAAAGGGACTTCCGCCCCATTAGCGTAGCTCAGCAGCTGAGCATCGGCCTATGATCCAGGAGATCATGGTTCAATTTCCAGTGAGGGCACAGGCCTAGGTTGTGGGCTCGATCCCCAGTAGGGGGCGTGCAGGAGACAGCCGATCAATGACTCATCGTTGATGTTTCTATCTCTCTCCCTCTCCCTTTCTGAAATCAATAAAGACATATTTATTTAAAAAAAAGGGGGGGACTTCCTATATAGATAAGCAAGTTCACCAGGAATACTCTAACAAGTGCCCCCTTCCTTCTTATCCTGCTCTAATTTTCAATGTGTAGACCCAGTACTATCATCACAAAAGGACAAGAGATACCAAAGGTGAATAATAATAATCACAAAGGTCAAAAACCCTAGTTTCAAAGGGACTTGTGTTTCCCTCTTCAATGTGTAAATGTAGAACTTCTTTATAGGGAGAATACTACCATATTGCTTTTAGATGTCAAACAGGACATTGCTTGTTAACAAAGTACAATACAAATAATTTCTATGAAACAAATATTTAGGAAAATGTATCATTACCTGAGAACAGAGAAGACCCTTGCCATCTTGCCAATTGCTCGAATTTTGTTTCTTATGATTTCTTTCCGGGCTGCAGCTGAACCTACTTTCAATGGAATAAATAAAAAACTCAGGTTTAGGACATTCACACCTGGACCATTCTATCAGCCTGTTCCACACTCATCTGAGTTAACACCAAGCCCCCTGCCACCAGCTCACATGGAGGAGACTAGATGAACTCATGCCAAAAAGCTTCTCACTCCTTCAATGTTTAGCTCAGCATTGGTCTAATACTGGGATCTGATAGAGATGCAAATGAAAAGTAATTCACAAACTTTAGGACTCTCTCACTACTGACTAACCAGTAAAATGACAATGGGAAAGAAATTACAACCCAACCTGTATCACAAACCAGATGACAAGAAGATGTTAACCCTACAGTCTTTGTTTAATTCTCATGAAAGCCCATGGCATGCAGACTAACAGACAAAAACTGGTAATAGCCTATAGTCTTCTGTTTAACTATTATAAAAGCCTTTGACATGCAGGCTGGAAATATCCCATCATACTATGACAAAATAAGCTTCCTTGCAAAAAAACAGTATGAAGCCACTACTATGCAGGTGACCCAGAACTAAGGGCCATACCAGCATTTCAACAACAATGCACATCTCAACCTCAGGAACTAGGTATCTTCTAAGGGCATGCAAATATATACAAGCTCTTGCATCCTTAGGTGAGTATGACACAAGGAGAGTGAGCAATGAGAAAAAACTCCTTAAAAACATGGCTAAAGGATCACTAATGCCTTCCTTCCTTCCTTCTTTTTTTGAGAATTTTTATAAGAGATTATTTAAGCTAAAATGAAGGACAACTGCTGGGGAGCAAGATCTCAAGTGCTCTCTAATGCTTCATTTCTAAAGGGTTACCTGTGTTGTCTATCACTGATACAGAAGAGAATATACCAAAATAACTGGATCTTTAGCTGATGAAACACTAAAAGCTTGTATCTTCCTTCCCTCGGCCTCCAGAAAGAACCACCACAATCTCAGTCCTATCATCTCACATATAGCAACTAGAATCACTTTGGACCCCAGAATGTGGTTTCTTAGAACTGTGCTTCAACATGATAAAAACATATATATGGAAGCACCATGGTTGAAGAGAAGGTTAAGGAAAGGCTAAAGACACTAGACCAAGGTATACAGAGGTCTGAACAACCATAGTCTTCCGGGCTAGAGCATCTCATTTAAAATTCAAGTATCCCACAAATATATATAATTAAAAACTAAGATAATGACTGGATAATGACAAAGAAACAGAAAAAGAAATCCAATTTCAAAGATGAAAACAAAAGAAATATTTTAGAGAAAATAGGCTCCATGATTATGTTTAAGGTACTATAAAGGGTAATATTATGAGCACTGAAGCTACAGCTTTTACAAGTCCAAAATGGTGTTGGTTCCATGGCACCACACAGGTATTTTTAAGATGCCCCCTGCCCCAAAATTACTAAAAGTTTCAGAATCGTTGAATATTAGAATTTGAAGAGACATTAAAGATATTGCAAAGTTCAATCTCCTTATTTTATAGACAAATAAACCAAGTTTACTAAGTATTTTGTCTAAGGATATAAAGTCAGTCTGATTCTCCTCAAATAAATTAATATATACATTTTGTTTTAATTGACAAAATTTTTAACATAGCTAGGAGAGGAGTATGGGGATGGGGGAAGATGGCTGTAATGAAGTACACTGATATTTTCAGTCTTAATTTATATAGCTGTAAAACTGAATGCTATGTAAACTCTACTGATTTCGAATTTAAAAATTCACTGGAATATAAAAACATTGGACAAATCAGGATTTTAAATCAGTCTACAAACACATCATGCATAATATTAAAGTAAATTTCCACAGTAAAATTACTTTGGGGAATAGACAGACAATCAAACACCCCTAATCATGCAGGGAAAAGTACAAAACATTACAAATAAGCAAAAGAATGAAATTTAAAAACAAGAGGAATGAAAAAGAGGGAAAAATATTTCCATGCACAGAAAGACAGATATCTTGGAATATGACTTCTAAAAACATCAAATTCTAACTTAGATAAAACTTAAACTAAATTTTCACAAGGCCCAAGAGGACTCTGCATACATAGTACTCAAATGAATGTGCTAACTTACATGGACATGAGGACAACTTATGAAGTCATATTTCAAAACAATGTTACTCTGTCTGGTCTGTACCTTTTTTATTGCCATATATGAGCCGTTCTTCAGATGGAGAGTCCAGAAAAAAGGAAGTGAATGATGGAGAAAAGGTGGTTGAGACAAATAAAAAGATAGAGATTTAACTTGGCAGTGGTACTGAAGAATGAATGTAGAAAGAGAGAAAAATGAAGGCCCTCATATTTGAAATTTGAAAAATGCAGTACTGTAGGATGCGGTGAATAAAAGAGGGATGCCACTGTGTAGAGCTCTAAAGGAAAGGTTTCTTAAAAGATATGTGTGCAGAAGAAATTATGGACAGAATGATTATAATATTCGATGAAAGTAGACAAATTAGGGACAAAAATACACGTGAAAACACATAAGACTGGTAAAAGACTGTGCTAACAACAACCGTACATTTATATTGATACCCCTAAAGAAATGTATCACCCATGGAAGTATGTTAAGTGAAAGGTAATGACACAAATATGATACAAACTCATGTGGTTCTTCAAGGACACCAACATCTGCAAAATCTGTAGTATATACAGAGAAATGTAGGTAACTTTATAAACTACCTCAGAGGAAAACCTCACCCACTCCCAAAAAGGAAAGACTAAGCCTCCCGCACTCCATCATAGAACACAATTTCCTGAATCTGAATTGCAGAACATCTGCACATACTCAGGATCAATAGTATATGCTTTTTGTTCCTAAAAGAAAGTAATAGCTCTAAGAGTAGGCAGTAGAGATGTTTCATTTGGCCTTTCCATATCTTCCATTCTAATGCTGAGTGAGATACATGATTCCATTATAGGAAATGCAAAGTTTTGGGTTAGTAAAACTATAGCACATATGGATTATGTATTTTCTCTACCAAACTCAAGATACCACAGAAATCAGTGTTCAAAAATTATTTAATGATTAAATACCTCTAAAAGGAATGCTGTGTGCATTTATATATGCAATATGTTTATGCAAATATTTGCCTTTAAAAATAACCCTACGGCCCGGCCGGCGTGGCTCAGTGGTTGAGCATCGACCTATGATCCAGGACATCGAGGTTTGATTCCTGGCACACGCGGCACACGCCCGTGTTGCGGGCTCGACCCCCAGTAGGGGGAGTGCAGGAGGCAGCCCATCAATGACTCCGGCATCATTGATTTTTCTCTCTCTCTCTCTCCCTCTAAAATCAATCAATAAATATATATATATATAAATAATCCCACACATACATTAAACATACAGAAAAACAAAGACCATCCCTTAAGAAGGAAGAGAATCTTATTACTTTACCCAATTTCAAACCTGAATAAGCAAAAATTACTCTTTCCTTCCTGCCACTGGGAAATCTCCAATCTTGCTCTATCCCTTTTCCCACAGAAAAGCTAAACCCTTATTCTGCCTCCACAGAAATCTCACTCCACCAAGTTTTCTTTGTAAGTCAGATTTCTCCCCAGGCCCAGTCCATAGGATGGTTCTACTGCTGAGCAGAAAACAGAGGAGAGGACAGAAGGCATGCTATCATGGTGAAAGGAAAGAAGAAAAGATGAACAGAGTTATGGAGAAGAAATGAAGAAATATGAATAAGGGAGAAAAATAAACCTAGTCCCAGTAGCTCTCTACCCTACCCCCAACCCAGTATCTATCCTAATTTTCTCCCCTTTCCTCCATTCCTCAATGTTCTTCATCCTGTAAACGACTCTCATTCCTCCGTGTAGACTCTAAGACCCATATTCTTAAAATTTTCTTGGAGTATAAGGGTAATCAAGTACTAATACTTGAGTATAAGGGTGAAAAAAAGAGGAACTCATTATATTTTCTTATAGAAACACTGTCATAAATAGTGCTAACAATTTTTTCAGTTACTTAAAAGTGGGAAAGAATTTTCATCCTGTATATTCCCCTCAATCTATGGATGAGAAGATCTTGAGAAGTTAGGTAACTTTTCTAGGATTACACAGCTAGCATAATGGTAGAGCCAAGACACCTGACCACTGATCCTTTCCACTAAACTACACTGCCTCTTTAAAAATCAAATGTTGAGTGTAGATTATTTATGCACTTGTTATATCATTCTAACAAGTGCATAAATAAGTACAATTTATCATGGATAGGAAAAATATTGATGAGACACATTAAATCTCATTAGAAGAACTATAATAGTATTTTATATTTCCTGTTGAATCCCCAAAACTGATTCAGTGTCTACATCCATAAAATCATAGGTACCTAAACCATGTACTACACTAGACTTAACAGGGAAACTTTTTTCCTTTTCATTATAGGAAGAGGACCACAGCATTACCTGTCATCGCTCCTACTTAACATACTATTAGCAATATTGATACAATTTTTTAAAGAATAAAAAGAAATAAAAGGTAAAATTATAGAAAATAAGTAATATTCGCCTTTTGCAAATGACATGTTTTTAAGTTAAGGAAAACAAAATAAAAATTACCATAGGAAATGATTTTTCTGATACAAGTTGTTAAACATAAAATAAACCCACAAATACATAATTATTTTATACACAGTTAGAAAATACATTGCGAGATACCAGTTATAACAGTAATAAGAATATAAAATACTAAAGTATTAATTTAACTTGGTAATAGCAGATTTTTTTTAAAGAAAAACTATAATTTTAAATGGGATAATTATATATTAAATATATCAAATGAAGTAATTATAGTAAATGAACTACTTATATAGAGCAAGAGATCTTGATCTTAGTTTGGAAAACTAAATATTATTTTTTAAAAATTTCCTAGATTTAGATATAATTTCAATATAATACCAATGAAAGCTCCTACTAGATATTTCACAGAATTTGGCAAATTAACACAAAAATTTATCTGAAAATATTAGTGGGCTATGTACCCAAAATTATTTTAGTCACTATATCAATACCTATAACATTATCAAGTAGTTACTATTATCTTCATTTGGAAGATAAGAAACTTGAGGCTCAGAAAGACTAAGTAACTTGCCTGAGGTCACATGGCCATTATAAGGAACAGAATCTGAACCCAGACCTACTCTTAAAAAGGTGGTAGCAGAACAGTGAAAAGAAATATCTAATTAAAACTATTTAAAAATTGTATGGAAAAGACAAATATGATGAAACAGGTTAGAATTAAAAACTTCTACACAAACATGAAAAAGAGAATTAAAATAAGAAAAAATAAATATTATTCAGTAAAACTTACTGAATAATAAAAAACCTGATATAAATAATTTATTTCAGTTAACAAGCCAGAGTAAAAAAAGCACATCTCTGTCTGCCACCAACAGATGGCAATAGTAGACACTTGCACACGGTAACTTGGAACAAATTGGCTTATAATAGGGTTTAAGAACTGAACATGTTTGTAAGTAGAGAAATGTCAAAATAGTTTTTACTCAGATTTTACTTGGTAAGTGGTCAACTGAAATGGACAGTTCACAGAGTTGGAAAAGTAGACAGTAATTTTTTCCCTTAACTTTAAGAAAATGTAAATTAAACTAACTATAATTTCTTACTATATAGCCACCAAGCAAAATAAGTAAAAATGAGGAAAATCCAATGAGCTGGGCCTGTGGAGAAATAGATCTATGGATTCACAGTGAATCCAGCAGGAAGCACTTGCTATTGGTCCAATTCTTCTGCAAGTAATCTGGCAATTCATAGCTAAAATAATAAAGCTAAAATTTATATTCTTTGGCTCTGTAATTCTCTTCTGGAAATTTATTTTAAGAAGGAAAATAGAAACTATTGTACAAATATGTTTACTGTATGTTACTCATAATAAGGATAATTTAAAGCTACCCAAATGCCAAACAATATGAGATTAACTATGAAAATTATTGTATAATAATATACTTAGAAATAAGTAGTTATTAAATTTTACCAATACGTAAACCATATTTAATATATGGGAACATTTTATATACTGATTATAACTATGAAAAGTATGCTACAACAAAGATGTGAAGGGCATATGGAAGAAAATAGTTTTCAGCTTATAAGTTATTTATGTCCTTGTTTACTCAGTGAATTAAATTTAAATAAATATTTAAATTTAAAAGTTTAAAATAAAAATTTCAAAACATAAAAAATAAATTTTGTTTCTGTGGAATTAATTTATACTATAAATTCACATTAGATGCATAGGCTGGTTGGCTTTCATAAGAACTAACAACTGCGTATAAGCTTGTTTCTATGGAAAATATGCTTTCTGAATCTCAAACAAAACTAACGTGGTTTCTTAGAACACAACAACTCATAAGTTGGGACAGCCTACTTTTGTTTTTGGAAGGAAATAGCAACAGCACTGACGGTTCAGGTATGTTTCTGATGCACTAAGCAACACTGTGCAATGAAACAAAAAGCATTCTATCCTTCTCAGCAGTGTCTATAATTCATGAAGAACCACATCCTTTTATACCTTCAATTTTCCCCTCCTTCTGTTCTTTCTTCCAAATTTCCCCTTTCCCAAAATTCATCTTCTTCCCCATACAAACAGAAAAAAAATAAAATCACTAAAATTATTTTAAAATCTTACTTAAATAATATCTGAAAAAGTGATTGTCACTTATCAAATAGCATAGTCATTTGAGAGCAATGACTATATTTTGCAAGAGTGTGTGCTGAAGCTGGCAGCTAAGAGATACCATTTCACAATGAAAAAATAGTAAAATGAATAATCATACCATCAAACTGGTCTTCACCTTCAGTCATCAGTTCATCATCAGAGCAAATACTCAGAACATTTACCAACATTTCTGTCACTATTCCAAAGGAAAAACAAACAGTTAACATTTGCTGCCCATATTCAACTCTCTCTCTCTCTCTCTCTCTCTCTCTCTCTCTCTCTCTCTCTATATATATATATATATATATATATGCACACCAACTATTTATATAAATGGTCAAATGATTAACCCAAGAAGACTAACACATTCTGATAGTAGGAATGACGGAATTAAAAGACATAAAAGCTTTCAAAATGAAAGAAATTCAATGGATAACAAATCTGAGAGAGATTCTTTATGGAATAAGTTTTTAGGTCTCTCAGGGGGAAAAAAGAAGCCCTACAGAGATAAAAACAGAGATGGAAAACATCTAAATATTACACTTAAATTCTTCACTTATGAGTACAGCATTAAGGAGTAAGAAAAAAATCACGGCACAGTTCCACTGTTGCAAAAAAGTCCAAGGACTCAAGCTTTTAAAAACTGGCTCCAACAACTCCCCTGAAACTTAATTCTTAAGATTATTAATGACTATCTAACAATCTGAATCCATGATTTGTTCTTAGGCTTAATCCACCTTTATCATTCTACCTATTTTTCCCTTGGTTTCCAGAATCTTACTCTTACGGTTTTCCTACCTTTAGTCTATTTCCCCCTCAAATTTGGATATTCTAAAGATTCTCTCTGCAGTCACATTCTTTTTATATGCTCAAATTTCTTAGTGATTCCATCTATTACTATATAAAGTACCATCTTTTTGTTTTGTTTTTAATTTTTTTTTTAATCCTCACTTAAGGATATTTTTTCCATTGCTTTTCAAAGAGAGGGAAGGGGGAGAGAGAGAAATCAATGTGAGAGAGACACATCGATTGGTTGCCTCCTGCATGCATCCCGACCAAGGCCAGGGACAAGCCTGCAACTGAGGTACATGCCCTTGGCCAGAAATGAACCCAGGACCCTTCAGTTCACGAGTCAACGCTCTAACCACTGAGGCAAACTGGCTAGGGCCTTTTTGAAGATGATTCCAAATTCTGTATCACCAGTCTCGACTTCTCTTTCAAAGTCTGAATTTCCTTGCTGGTTTTACTGGCAACCATCTTAAACTATTTGTATACTGTCTATCTTCCCTACCAGAATGAAAGCTTCATGAGTGTAGGATATTGTTTTGTTTGCCGCTATATCCCAGGAGCCTAGTACAGTGATTGGTACATGACAGGCATCCAACAAGTATCTGACAAATGAGTAAATAAAAAAGGTACAATAAATTTCAATTAATAAATAAAAATGCTTATTCAATATTCTGATGGCACCTAGAAATGGAGAGCTTTGGGATTCAGATATAAAATTCCAATCCCTACTCTCCAAAAGCTTGCTAACAACTGCATGCCACAGAAGAGTGATGAACACTATTCTATAATTATGTACAGGTAAACCAAACATCTGCTAGGGAAAGGAAGGCTTTTGGTAGAGGAATCATGAAGTAGGAGTTTGCCCAGGAGAGGGCAGATAAGACATTCTAAAACAAAAGTTAGAAAAATATGAGACAGTCATATAGATCAATGAAATACAATTGAGAGTCCTGAAATCAAACCTCACATTTAAGGTCAACTGATTTTTGACAGGTGTGCTAAAGAATCCAGTGGAGAAAGAATAGTCTTTTCAACAAATGGTGTGGAGAAACTGGATATCCACATGCAAAGAATGAAGTTGGACACACTTCCCACTTTACACCATATACAAAATTTACTCAAAATGGATCAAAGACCTAAATGTAAGAGCTAAAACTATAAAACTCTTAGAAGGAAATATAGGGGTGAATCTTCATGAACTTGGATTAGGGAACAGTTTCTTAAATGTGACACCAAAAGCATGAGCAACAAAAGAAAAAATAAATAAAACATCAAAATTTAAAACTCTTATGTTTCAAAGGATTCCATCAAGAAATGGAAAAGACAAACCCATAGAACAGGGGGAAATATTGGCAAATCATATATCTGATGAGGGACTTGCATCTAGACTATAAAAATAATTCTTACAACTAAATAATAAAAAGAAAAATAATCCATTTAAAACAAATAAAGGATTCAAATAAACATTTCTTCAAAAGAAAATATGCCAATGGCCAATAAACACATAAAAATATACTCAACATCATTATTAGGGAAATACAAATCAAAGCTACAATGACAGGCAATTTCATATCCAATATGATGGCTGTAATAAAAAGATACATAATAAGTAACAGTTGGCAAGGAAATGAAAATATTGGAACCATTATACACTGCTGGAGGGACTGTAAAATGGTACAGCTGCTTGAGAAGAAGTTTGGTCAATCCTCAAAAGGTTAAACATCCATCCATATGACCCAGGAATTCTACTCCCAGTTCTATACCTGAGAGAAGTGAAAACATATGTCCACACAAAAACTTGTATACAAATGTTCATCACAGCATTATTCATGATAGTCAAAAAGTGGAAACAACCAAAAGCCCATCAGCTGATGAATGGATAAACAAAATGTGTTACAGCCATACAACAGAATATCACTTGGTCACAAAATGGAATGAAGTATTTATTCATGCTACAAATCGGTGAACCTTGAAAACATTATGGAAAGAAGCCAGTCACAAAAGACCACATATTGACTGTATGATTCCATTTATATAAAATGTCCAGAATAGGCAAATCTATGGAGACAGAAAGTAGATTAGTGGTTGCTTCGGGCTGGCAAGGAGAGGTGGGGGAAATGGGGAGTGACTGCTAATGGGCACAGAGTTTCTTTGGACGGATGATGAAAATGTTTAAAAATTGATTGTGGTAATAGATGCACAATTCTATGAATATATTGAAAAAACACTGAATTATTTAATTTGAACAGGTTAACTGTACAGCATACGAATTATCTAAAATAAAACTGTTATGAAAAAATAAAGAAAAAGTATGAAGACATGAAACTTAAAGAGCACAACACATTTAGAAGATTGGCTATGCTATGCTGTGTTATGGCTAGAACACAAAGAATACGAAAGAGAATTCAAGAAATGAGGCTAAAGACAAAGTAGGGAAAGTCCAAAAACCTTGTGTGACAAGTTAAGGTCTATCTTGAAAGCTAACAGAAGCCATTTAAGGATACTAAATAGCAGCTTTTAAGTATATAGTCCTTTTCATCCAAAAGCTTAGCTGTGAAGAAAATGCAAGAGAGTAACGTCAAGGTAGTAGTCAAAGAAAGATATCAGGTGGGGGAAAATGTTATTTATTTTTTAGTTAAAGATCAGATAGATTTGAACAATTTAAAAAAGAGCTTAGTAGAGAAAGTTTGAAGATATAGAGGAACTGACTGATGAAGCAAGTTTATGGTAAAGCAGAAGGGTAATAGAATCCAGGGACAACAGTAAAAGAATTCAAGATGAGTGCAGCTTATGAAGCAGGGGAACAGCAAGTAGAGAAAGCTCCCACTACTGTTTTGTATTTTCTCTCAGAGTGAGGGAAGGTACTGGAAAAAGACATTGAGAAAAAAGGGTGAAAATTTAGACTACCTCCCAAAGGAACTGGGAGAGGAAGCTGAATGACATGAAGGATGTTTGAGTGCTGTTAAGAGCCCAGCTAATGCTAGAAATCAAAGGGTGGTACCTATTTTTAAGGCTGTATAAATATCTTCAGCAGTGCTCTATATCCTGGCTATAAGAACAGAGAAATGGATGACTGGATTTTACTGGGGCTGAGTTATAGGATAAGCGAAATAGAAAAACAAGAGATAAAAAAGTATCAGGATGTGTTAAGAAGAAAGAGAGGGGCCCAGCCAGCGTGGCTCAGCAGTTGAGCATCGACCTAGGATCCCAGGAGATGGGGGTTCGATTCCCGGTCAGGGCACATGCTCGGATTGCGGGCTCGATCCCCAGTCGGGGGCGTGTAGGAGGCAGCCGATCAGTGACTCTCTCTCATCATTGATGTTTCTATCTCTCTCTCTGTCTCCCAACCCCTCTCTGAAATCAATAAAGATATATTTAAAAAAAAAAAAAAAAAAGGAAGAGAGGGAAGGAGGAATTGACTAATAAGAATAGACTGGTCAAAGGCCTAGCAATTCCAATGAAGGTTAAGAGCAGCTATAATCAGAATGAGGGATTGCTAGAATTACAGGGGTTTTCATCAGAGGGTTTAATGACAGTGCCATATCATTACCAGACTAAAAACATCCAAGTTATCTTTAACCATTCCCTCCCCTTAAACATGCAATCCTGTTAAGTCTCACTGATTCTATTTCTATAGTTCTTGCAGTTCTCCTCTGCTTTCCATTCCTAATCCTACCAGAGCTTCATTATGTTTCCATTTGACTCTTGCTATAGCTTCATAAGAGGTCTCCCAACCTTTAGTCTTCCTTCCAGCCTATTTAACCAAAATAATTTTTCTAAATGACCATACTGGTCATATTCTGTTTCAGTTGCTCTCCACCATTTATGAAAGTTCCAAATTATCTATATGGTGATCAAGAGCCTCATGATCTAGCCATGACTTAGCTTTTCATTCTTTTTCTACTACTGTCCTCCATACATCTTACTAGCTAATCAAACTGAACTCAACCATTTGTCAGTGACCTTATGCTTTCTTGCTTTCAGATTCAGGCTTGAAAAGTTCTCTTACCTAGAATTCTCATGCCCCTGTGTACCAGCACAATTCCACCATTCTTTACGCTCCAAATCAAATGCTACTATAATCCCTCTGCCAGATATAATCTCCTCTCTCTCAACTTCTATAAAACTATGCTTGCCTTCGAATGCTCACTGTATTACATTTTATAATTATTTATGTAGCTTAGTCCCCTATTAATCTGCAAAGACCTATATCTTACTTATATTTTTTGTTCTCTAAATACCCTGAATAAACACACTTTAAAAATCTAGTAAATGAATAAATCTTCCATGTATGACCTTCTACGGAAGATCATAGCATATTGGATCCTCTAGAACAGAGGTTCTTAAATTGGGGCCAATAAATCTGAGAGGGCTAACCAATTGACTTCAGACCTATGAGTGTCCTGAAAATGTAAACATATTTGTACATGAAACTTTTCTGAGGCAAAAGTCCATAATTTTCATCAGATTCTCAAAAGGGTTCATATTTAAAAATTAATGTTTTTGTGCAGTTACCTTAATTTAAAAAGGGTCCTTACCATATGTTTTCCGATTTTCTAAAACATTTATTGGTACCAAAAACCCAGCTGAGATTTGATTCAAAAATATTTAAGGTGTGGGGTGGGGAGCGGTGGAGAGGGATATAAATGACACAGTATCAGCCATGATTTGATAATTGTTGAAGCTGAGTAATTGATTCATGGGAACTCATCTTATTGGTCATCTACCTTTGTATATGTTGGAAATTCCAACTTTTTTTTTTTAATGAAATAAAAAGCCCCCAAAAGGTTAAAAACACTGCTTTTATCAAACTTTAGGATTAAACGAGCCTCTCAGGAAGCTCTGGCTTATGTTAGTTGCTTCCCAAGTAATAGATCAAAGTCAAACTGGCTTATTTGAAGTAGAACAAATGAGATATCATTTGCTCCTTTCCACACCAAAAGAAAATTTTTACTAGAATCAAGAAGTAGTTAGGCTTTCTAAACAATTAACATGTATTAAAATGGAAAAATATGCAATGAGTTTGAGAAAATCTCTTAATGTGCTCAACATTGGTTAGGATTCTATTTGCATATAATATTGAAATCTGAGCCTCACATTTTTATTTTTAATATTTTTATTGACTTTGAGAGAGAGAAAAGGAGAGGGAGAGAAGCATTGATTGGCTGCCTCCTGCATGCCCCCTGCCAGGGATTGAGCCTGCAACCCAGGCACGTGCCCTGACTGAGAATAGAACCAATAACCTTTTGGGACATGGGATGATGCCCAACCAACTGAGCCACACCAGCCAGGGCCTGAGCTTCACATTTTTAGAAAGAGGTAATTTAGAGAAGATTTATAGATATACAACAAAAATAGTCAAAAGGTTTGAATACTTCCTCATCTTATGATAGATAAGATGGTTCAGAGTGGCAAAAGAAGGCCCTAGACGGTGTGGCTCAGTTGGTTGGAGCGTCATCCCATACACCAAAGGTGGCGGGTTTGATTCCAGACCCAGGTTGCAGGTTCAATACCTAGTCAGGGTGCATGTGGGGGGCAACCAATTGATGTTTCTCTCTCACATCGATGTTTCTCTCTCTCTAAATCTAAAATTAAAAAAATTAGAGTGGCAAAGGAAGAACAAAAGATCACTTAGTAGCAGACTTCAAATGTAGAAATACTGACAGAAATCTCTTCTCCAACTTCATTAATGAAAGATCAACTGAAAGTATATTAAATTTTCTCATCTTTTAAAACGAGTTAGACTACATGATTACTAAGTTCATCATGAGCTCTAAAATTCTGTGATGTCCTGGCTTTTAACAGGTTCATTAGTTGAGAAATACTATTCACAACTATTTCTGTCCTTGTTTAAACACTTACAACAAAACATTTAAATTAGAGAAGAAACTAGAACATTTTCATGAAATTTTTTCTTGTAAGCACTTACATTCTTAAAAGCTTCCTAACACCTAAATAACGTGTTTGATAGTCTCCAAATAAACTGTCGTTTTCAGATACATTTTAAAAAATAAAATAAATTGATACTTTAAGACTCCCTTTTTAAATATGAAAAGTACCTGTCTGAACTATAAATTTCATTTTTAATCAAACACCATAATAAAAACTATCAAGCCTCTTGAAAAAACAAAAACCATTTAAATTAGGTACAATTAAATCTTTCCTTACTGTAGAAGTATCAGATAATCAAATCAGAATTTCTGAAATGCCCATATTCCTTTTACTTTACCCTCCCTGTCTGCTCTACCCTCCATTCTACTCATATTAAAGTAGCTGAGTCGCAGCCTAGCCTGGAGATAGGAGAATGAGCAAGATGAATTCTTAAATTACCTTTCGCCTGATGATGCTATGATTGAACTATTTCTCATATACCAAAGATAGGTTGTAGTGTAATACATTCCTTGCACGTAAGCCCTTTACTGGCCCCCTTCTCAAATGCTAAAGTGAGTAATTCTATCCCCATATTAACTGAATGTTGACCTATTGAGTAACTGACGAAGACTGAAGGCAATCTAAAAAAAACAAAAACCTGTTTAACATGCGAGGTTTACATATTAAGGCTAAATTTTAGAACCAAAATTGCCTTGGCAGAAGTAACATATCTAAAACAGAAAGAGACATTTTGCAACATGGAAGAGGTGAGGAAGGTCAGATAAGGATATAACACAAAATGTTTACAATAATTTCTGTACTCTCTTACTTCCCCACGTATGGAAACTACGGCATTGCCTTGGGGACAAATTAACACAAAACTGGAAAAGGAGAATGAGATAAAGTAAGCTTAAGAATTCTATAGAACGAGGACAAAATAATGAAAGAAACCTTCTTAAATAGCATTTATGTTCTCTTTAAAAACCTACTAACTATATACTAATAAGTATCCCTCTAAATTATTAGAGAAGCACCACTAAAATTGCTTACATATTTTTATATAGAATATTAAGTTAGAACCTGAATTTTTCTTTATTTTTCTCAAGAGTATAGAACTGCCATAAAATGACTAACATTGCCCAAAACAAGGCCTATTAAATTCTCCCATGAATTGCTGTGACACCCCCAAAATTGGTATTAAAAACATACAAAAGTGTCCTTTACAAAGCAAAGCTATCCCTTTACACCTTCATAAAAGATTTAAACTAAAGAAAAAAAGAAAGAAAACCTAACAGCTGAAGACAACATCAGGCTATTTATAAGTCTTCTTCCAGTGCCCCAGACACACTCACATGGGGGCTGTAAACAGCTAACTAAAATATCTTTGAGGCCCTCATATCCACACCCACTGACACAAGTAGAGCTGTACCCACAGTGAAACTAGACTTCAGCTTCCTTTAGCAAGTATGTACCTGTGATAGTACACTGGAGTAAATGTAACAGTAATAAAACAATTTTTAAAAAATTAAAATTATACCTTTTTCTCCAACAAATGGTAAAGACCATGTGAAGACATCCATAAAATTGGGCAACCAGTAAGGATGTGGAGAACAGTTAAACTGTCGAATATTCATCACATTATTTTCATACTTTAATACAGCAGCTGCAAGATAAGTATGAATGTCAATGTAACAAGTTGTCTTTAGCTCCAAAAGTCTAAAACACATAAAAGCAGAAAACTGTCTTTTTAACGGGGTGAGGAATCAAGGGATGAGTGAAATGAGGGCTAGTAGAGGGAGGTAAGAACTAATTTTGAAGGCACTTTTTGTTTTTTAATACACTTTTATGTAGAGCATAACCAGATCTTGTTATTATTAATAAAACTTCTATTCTAAAATGTTTGTTTTACTTTATAATCCAATGATAAATATACACTTAAACTAAATCCAAAATTGTGAAAACTCCATTTATAGAGGAAACACAGAATGGCAATGAACAATTTTCTAGGTTTAAAAGTTCACAAAAGTTACAGGAATTTAAGAGGGTCTTCTTAGTTGTATGCAATCTAAAAAGGATAGCTGAATGGTAATAAAGAAAAACACAACAAAACACAACAACAGAAAACAAACAAAAAAGAAAAAAACAATGTGAAACGTATTATTTATAAATATATGAATATATTTATTTCATTTAATATGGGAAATCAAGTGAAACTACTACAAAGAAATATTTTACTTCATTTAGAAAAAAATTCCATTAGAGTACCAAAAGAGGGAATATTATAGCCAAATAACCCAAAGATAACATACTCATCTCAATTTTAGATATCTTTCTGATGTTTCAATATGTTGATATAAATAATATCTTAAATTAATTGACGTAAGTTAGATGGGCTAGATTCTAATCTAAAATACAGCACATACTAGCTTCGTAATGCTTGGTAAATCATTTAACTAATCTATTTCTCATTTATAAAAAGGATTAATATGTCCGACCTGCCTACCTCAGAAGTTTAAGAACAAAGAATGTATTTCACATGAAAGTACATAAAAGTATAAAATGCTTTGCAAATATTGTAATTATGTGGTTACTTTTTCCTTCCATTTTAATAAAAAGCACTAAAATGTAGATGTTAAATTCCAGGATTTGAGATTCTGATTAATACAGAGTTACAAGTAATATGTTTATTTCTTTTATGAAGTTCCCATGAAATAAAAGTATTTTAAATTTAGCCTCAGAAATTAAAGGCTGATACCAAGCATTCAGCTTTTCTTAAAAAAAAGAATCTAGAAAATTGTCTTACATATAGAATGAAACATTACAAACGTACGCATACCACATAAGCACTCAAATCATTAACACTATGTACAGACTCAGAACTACCAAGAGACATTTGATTTTGACACGACAGATTCAATGGCTTGAGTTTCTTTTCTGAGTACTAAGAAAAGTGATCCCTTAACCTCCTAAGTCAAACTGGCAAAGAACAACGGTAAGGCACTAGTCAAATGTACACTCAACACTAGCTTCATTAATACTGACAAGGGGAGGTCACAGTTGAGAAATGAGAGCACTAGTAGGAAGTTAAATGTAGCATTTGATTCTGTTCTTGAGAATGTAGTTAATTTAAGATCTGTTTCTCCTAAAAAATGAAGGCACACCTCATTAGGTATCTTTACAAAAGTTTAAAAATTTACAAACCAAAATACAGTTTTAAGTATTTTATCACTGGCATAACTGTTAGAGGCTGCATTGATAGCAGCTTCTAAAGATTAGCAACTCAGTCAACATCAATAGTTTCGCTGTTTTTGTAATTAACATAGTATTAAATTCCTGAAGCATATTTTATATCAAAGTTATTATATAGCATACTACTGTTTGACCTCTGGCAAATGTTTTAATCTTTTAACCATCACCTCCAATCATCCAAAGAACTCTTTCTTACTCTGCTCCTCTTCTGGACTCACACCACAACCCATATTTAACAATGACCTCATTATCTCTTTAAATATACTTTTATAGTCTGTTCTTTCTTCCTGGCACATCCACTCCAGTCTGACCCTTGAAACTATGGCATAGTCAACTGAATTCCAGACACATCAAGACAGAATAGGAGCTGACTTAATATCGTCTTCTGAAAATATGAACTACATAAACATACCCAAGCTCATCTTCAACGACCTTGGTATACACTTAACTAGATTAAAATCCTTTGATACCATCTGTCAATAAGCTATGTTCCAAGTTAAATGAAACCCAATTACTATTACCCATAGATAAAATTTGGAGGGAAGGAGGGAGAATGAAAACAAATGGAACAGAAGGTAAAGAAAAAAAGATGTAAGAAAAAAGGAAGACAGAACAGTAAAAAGAAAGGGAAGACTGTATCCCTGAAAGGAGGTCAGAGCAAATTAACCAAAGAAGGCTCAACTACAAATCTTCATGTAGTGGTAGAAGAAAGAAATAAGAAAGGGAAAGAGAACCTAGATCAGTGAACATAAAACAAGAAACATGATAAACTAAACAACTATACAGTATAAATACACAAAATGGTCAAAGCAGCAGCAATAGCTTTATGTAAACAAGGAAACATTTTCTTGATTATAAGGGGAAAGATTTAAGAAAGGGGAGTTTGAGAAAATCATGTTTGGTTTTGCTTGACGTACTTAACTCAGCATTCTTTTACAAGACAGCTTTTGTAAGTGACAAGTTGTGGAAAGGTTACATATGACTTAAGTTTTACATTTTGGATTTTTCATTCTTGATCTCTCCCCTCCCTTATATCTTATACTTTTTTATAAGGAGATTTGGATAGTTATAGATTCAAATAATGCCCCTTTTCTATTATATGTTCAAAAAATAAGTCAATTAAAATGCTAAGTTGTTTAACAATTTTTTATCAACAACATCTTACCTTTATTATTGTAGACATCTAAGTAATTAGGTGCCGAAAAAATTGTTATTAATGAAGGGAACCCTGTAGTTTGACTTTTTCTGTACATTCTATAGCTGCAAAACAAATAGCTTAATATGCATCGTAAAGCATCAATCATTGTTACTAAGTTTGATTTGTACATAAGGTGTTAATTTGGGTCAGGGAAACAGAATTCTTACCCTGCATCTTGAGCTTCATGAGCTCTAATAATCGATAACAAATTATTGTTTTGCAAAAATTCACACACTGCTGGATAGCTGTGGGGGGAAAAGAGTAAATTAAGTAAAATAATGGTTTTCTAGGTGAAGCATATTCTATTTTAACAACTAAAATGTGATTAATCTTGGATAGTTTTTCCTTACTTATAAAAATAAGAACATCCTCGAACTGTATTGTGACTAAAATGTTCCTGTGATTTTTCATTTCCAAAATCTTCAGAAGGATCGGACCATAACAAGTCACACATTGGTCCAAATGCAGGTGGCTCTTTGAATCTATCTAACTGTGAAAGAAAGAAAAGAAACAAAGAACAGAAATAACTTGTCAAAAAGTGAGAACAGAACAGACATAGGAAAGTGATACCAACTTTGAATACTGTCCATACTACATTGTTTTGAACGGTTAGAAGACATTGCCTTAAAATATCAGTATATTAATTTTTACCATATTAGGTAGTGAAGAGAAGTTTGAAGTGTCTACTCTCTACCCAACAAAGTACCATAAATAGGAATCAACCTTGAAACTAAAATGTGTACTCACTCTCCTAATATCATCCAGTGTGTGGATTTCTGGTGAAAGTCCACCATGAACACAAAGAAATTGTTGGTTTAAAAGTGCAGCAAGAGGGAGACTATCAAAAGCTTCCATACAAGCTTCATAGACTCTTTCTGAATATTTAATTTTACCTAGAAAAAGAAAAAATTAAATTGAAAATTACATTACTAGTAGATCATTTTGAAAACATATACATAGTTGACTATTAACACAAAGGCAAGAAAACTACAGATACAGAAAATAGCCAAGTGGTGGCCAGAGGTTGAGAAGGGGTGAAGGGGTGACTATAAAAACGCAGCAAGAGGAATTTATGAAATAAAACTTTCTGTATCATGACCATGGTGATGAGCAGCTCTATGCATTTGCCAAATCTCAGAATTAAAGACCATAAAGAGTGAATTCTACTGGAAACAATCTTTTTTAAAGGCAAGCATCTTGCTCTATAAAAATCAACACAGATAAGCAATGTTATCAGTCTTAGGAAGACAAAATATTTGCTCTTCTAAATTTATTTTGGGTATGCAGCAGATAGTCATAAAAAAATTACTAAAAATAAATTAAATCTCTAAAAACAGCTCAACCCTTTACCTTTAGGCCAAGTAAGGCAAAGTGAGAACTATACTTAAAGCTAAAATAGTTTTAATACTTTATTTTAATCTAAGAGTCAGTGACTGTTTTGTTGTTACAGGCAAGAATACTATACCATTACTACAAAACTCAACACCCATCCAACTAAAAAATAAATAAAATATCTTTTTCATATGTTGGAGAAGCAGAGGGGTTCCTTAAGGCTGTAACAAATGCTTAAAATGGGCAGTAAAGCCAGAAGTCAATATAACACAAGACAAAACTCCACCAAATCAAACTTTTCATTTACTTTTAAGGAGATACCCCACACATTCTGATACTTTTTTATACCTTTGAATTCTTACATATTTTGTTTTTGGTGGGATTTTGGTGGGTGGTTTGTTAATTATCTAAGTGGGGGAAAGCTTAGTTTCTATTTTCCTTTTTAATATTGTAACATTCAAATGAGAAAATCTGTAGCCAGCAACCAAAGGTCCTAAACTGATAGTCTTAACAGACCTGTTTTCCAGCATTGTGGTTTAATAAAAACTTTAATTTCATTGCTTGATTGCTTTTAGATCAAGCATACACTTTCTCATCTTATATTCATTTAGGTTACCTGCCTGATCCTTGAAGTTATATGAGTTTGCTACATCTGCCATTACCCATAACTGTATTTTTCTACTTTGCCTGGAAGTCACTACTAATATGATCTTTACTGGATCATATTTTGAGTCTCACTAATTCTGAAATTACCAATTTTTAGAACCTAACTCTAAGACTTAATTATTAATTTAACAACCACACAGCTATGAGGCGTGAAACATGGCCAAATATTACTCTATATCATGTGGTTGCTTATAGCTATTTGATTATTATTGCTATAATAATTTAAGAGAAATGAGGTACACATTATAGGCTAAGAACTTCAATTCATTAATAGCATGTTTCAAACCATCTGCAATGATGACAGGATGAATCATTTGTTAAGAACCTTCATGGGAATGCCTCAACGTTAGGGAACAAAAATTTCCAATGCAACAACAATTTTATTTTACTTTTATCCTTCCTGTTAACATTACTATATACAAATAACTATATATAAAACTCAAAACTGTTAAGTACATATGCTAGAATAAAATGTCATTAAACAGTAGAGACTTCTTAGCAATCTTCCTCAATTCTTTACATGTTTGTACACAAAATCTGTTCTTGTATATGTTATACTGCAAAATCTTCAAATTCTCACTACCCACATCACTCTAAAAGAATACTGAGGAAGTGAAAATATTTCTGATGGCAGTACTCACATTCCTGCTTAAAGGTAAAATACTCAGTAAGGTGTCTGCATTCATGATTGCCTCTCAGAAGAAATAATGTGCTTGGGTACAGAATCTTCAGGACCCATAAATATAAGACACACTGCAAAAGAAAACGTTTCCAGTGAATTTACCTTGTATTTTTGTTTAACTTACGTGCTTGATCTTTGCTCCTTTCCCTCTAACCCTATTACCCTTACATTCTCTATTATTATTATTTTTTCTCTTTGTCCCTAACTAAAATGTAAGCTCCATGAAACCATGTACTTTGTCATCTTATTTATTTCTTATTCTTCACTCCTAGGAAAGTACCTAGCAAACAGTAAGAGCAATAAATATTTGTTGAATGAATGAGTCACATAATCTATTTACTTCAAATTTACAGATTGTTTGCTGTAAAAACAATTAGCAAATTGGTCTTCTCCTTAGGGAGATCAATAAATAATAATGTAAGAAATTATAGCAGCTAACATTTATTGAGTACTTACAATGTGTCAAGCACTATAAAATTAATCCCCCTCATTTATTTCTCCAACCCTATGAAGTATACATTATTATCTCTATTTTATGAATGCAGAAACTAAAGCAAAGAATTTAAGTAACCTGTCCAAAATCATGAAACTTGTAAGTAATGGAGATAGCATTCTGATTCTCTGATGTTAAGCATTAGGCCATACTGCCTAATGAAGGAAATAGCCTCGTTTATATTTATTTTGTAATAAACAAATAGATGCTTTTCTCTAAATAGATTTAACATAAGAATCAGTCACATTTTACTTATTTGGTTAAAAAAAGGGAAGGGCCCAAGGGGCGTGGCTCAGCAGTTGAGCATTGACCTATGACCCAGGAGACTGCGGTTAGGGCACGCAGGGTGGGGGTGGGGTGGAGGGGTGGTGGTGGTGGGGGGGGGGCTTCATCCCCAGAAGGGGGAGTGCAGGAGGCAGTCAATCAATGACCCTCATCATTGATGTTTTTATCTCTCTCTCTCTCTCTCCCTTCCTCTTTCTGAAATCAATATTTTTTTTTTTAAAAAAAGGACTATTTCCTATGGAAAATAAGCTTGGTTTATATAATCATTTATAACAAACTTTATTTTTAACAAGTTAAAGTAACTGAAACATAACTATTCACACCTTCATTTTATTCACACACAAAAGTAATTAAACCAGGAAAATACTTATTAAAGGACTACCTGCCCTTCCTGCTTATTTTGATTGTTATTGTCCTTATATAACAATAAAATGTATTAAGAGTCAGCTACAAGGGCATACACACCAACACGTTCAGTTACCAGCTAAGCTTCTTAAAATTATTGTTTTTGTCAAAGCCCCCAGTCTTTTTGTTAAGAAGGACTATTTTCTTGAAACCTTGAGGGAAGGTTGAGGGGGCTGATGATGAAACTATGAATGGAAGGAAGTACTCAGGATAATAAAATTCCTAAGCAAATTTCAGTGGACAGAGCGTTGAACTCTCTTCGCCACTGGAATCCTAGCATACTTCAAGGGAGGTTGACAAAAACACTGAAGAAAGGGATATAAACAATAGTAACCAGCATGGGAAGTCAATAGGTAAGTATGCAATATTTACCACGAGAGGTGGGTTAAGAGCACAGGCTTGGAGTCAGACTGCCTGGCTGCACCGGTTACCAACAATGTGACCTTGGGCAAGTTTACTTAACCTTTCCAAGCCTTAGGTTCCTTATCTCTAAAATGGATAAAATAACAGTACTCACCTCGTAACACTGTTGTGAGGATTAAATTAATCAATGTGTGTTAAGTGCTTAGAACATGTTTGAAACATATTAAATGCTCAACACAAGTATCTATTGGTAGACCTTTTATTCAGCAATTTTACCTTTAGGGATCTGTCCTATAGAAATATTTGGGCAAGTATGCAAAGATGCATAAATAACATGGCTTAATGAAGCATCATTTAAAATGGAAAAAAACTTCAAACACCTTAGGTATCTGACAATAAGGGATTGACTAAATCAACTGTGGTTTGTTTATTCAATGGAATACAATGCAGCTATTAAAAATGATGCTGTAAATTTATATTTACTGACTTGGAATACATCACAGTATAAGGATGTGTGAAAAAATGCTAGTTACAGAAAAAGATTATAATATGATCTCATTTTCATTAAAAAGGAGAGTATATAAATATCAAATTATGTTATATGCCTGAAATATATAATCTTGTAAACCAATTTTTAAATATTTTAAAAAAGATGTATATGTTAGAAAATACAAATTGTTCTATATTTATCTTATTTTATTTATATAATTAGAAAAGTAAAAGAAAAAAAAGAACCATCTACCATTAAGTGATAATTAACAGGTCATTTTAATGCCTCTTAAGTTTTTAAAAACAAATGAATAATTTCGGAATACACAAGGATTCCATATGATATACTAGGGTCTTAATAGCTACAGAAGGAGGAATAGAAGCACTAGGGTTTAAGCAATAAAAGCATTATAATGTGCTTTATTTAATCAGAGAAAATTCAATTAATCCTTTTTCACATAAGTTAATACCTCCAGGGGTAAGAGAGATAAATAGCACTAACTCCTTAAGGCCACTAGATAACAGGGCAATACAGACCCCTCTGTTTGCTTATAATTTCCACTGGGGAAAAAAATGGCAATTACATAAACAGAGTAATACAGGGAAAATTAATAGAATAGTTTGAATAACAGAAGAGGAATAAATAGTTGCTTTACCTAAAAACTTCAAAAAATACAGAGGTATTAAAAAGAACCCAATACAGGTACTTTAAGGAACTTATTTTACTAGGAATTAATGGAAATCATCTATGATAACACTTAAAAGCAAATCAAATGACAGTATATGATTATTACCTCTATACTAAAATAACCTCTGTCCACATAATCACCAAGAAAAAGGTATCGTGTATTAGCAGGTGATCCTCCTACTTCAAAAAGTTTCATCAGATCAAAAAATTGGCCATGGATGTCACCACACACTGAAACAAGAAGATTATGAGATATGAAAAAAAACCCTCTGAAATAACAAATTTTACTTAAAGTCTAATTTATATTACATAAGAGATAGTGCAAATTCTATCAAGAAATGTCTGAGAAGGAAGTCGTTCTATGAAGAGTCATGACAGGGATGATGTGTACCCAAGTGTTCATGTGTTCAAGATCTAGAACAAGATGTAACAAAAGTAATGAAACCTGTAGCCAGTAACAAAATTTTCATCTAAACTTATAAAGCTCCTCTTTAGAAAACCAACCACGTGTGTCTTAGGATGACAAAATTATAATGATGGCAGTAAATACGCCAATCTAACTCAACACTTTCTGCAGACTTCTAAATAATTACCTTTGGTATCTGATGATATATAGGTATTTGTCCCTAATGACTGAAAGCAAAGTAAATAAGTATTTGTTGAATCAAACTGAATTATGGCCAACACAACTAATGAAACCTTCAAAATAGCATATTAGACTAACTTCTGCACTCAGATTATTTAGGATTATGTTTATTCACTGAAAACAGGCAAAAACTTAAAAAACTTTAAAAAAAATAATTTAAAATTTCAATATAATGCCCATGTAATATTAATTTAGTATATGCTATGATTAAAGAGAAGACAGCTATATATCAAGACCACTAAATAATGGTGTGATAAAAAAAATAATATCCAAACATAAATAAATGTACCTGTAATTGGAGCCTCTACTTCTATCATGGTTTTCTCTCTCCGAAGGATGGCAGCACCCTCATTGATAATTCTAAGTGCAATTTCTTCATCTACCCGACCTTCTTTTACTAAGTGGTTCTTCAGAACATCAACCCTAGGTATCCCATCCATATCAAATACTTCTTCAGATGTCAAGCGATGTGTTGGGGGGAAAGGGACAGCTGCAATTGTTTTTTAATTGAGAAAAAATAAATCACTATATATTATAATATATTAACATAAAACTAATCAATGGATCTAGGTAAGTAACAGTAAAAAATAAAAAGCTGGTTTTTGTTCATTCATTGGATAGATGTATTAATTTTTAAAAAGCCTTTTTTAAAAAAGTAATCAAATTATACTTCTTTTTATTAATCTGTATATCACATTTTCTTTGTTGAGACTTATTAGAGAAATGAATTATCTCACAAAATTAAAGTTCTTTCAGGATAATTAAAGCTTTTTTCTTTAAGCTAAAACATTTTTCACAGAACTCTCAAAACATGCCATACACTCTTCACCTTATATGAAATACATTAAATGTAACTTAATACCACTAAGCCTGAATATAAAGAATTCCCAAATATAAGGTGGACCACCATGTTCCCAATAAGAACATAAAAAAACCAATGTTTTGCATGGCTGCATAGCTCAGCAGTTGAGCATTGGCCTATGATCCAGGAGATCGAGGTTCGATTTCCCGGTCAGGGCACATGCCCGGGGTTTCGGGCTCCATCCCCAGTAGGGGGCGTGCAAGAGGCAGCTGATCAATGACTCTCATCACTGATGTTTCTCTCTCCCTTTCCCTTCCTCTCTCTGAATTCAGTAACGACATATATTTTAAAAAATAAACAAATAAACAATGTTTTCTGGCCAACTTGAATAGAAACTTTTAGGGATATAGATAAAAGCCAAATGCTTTCTTATGAAATTTAAATTAATTTAGAGCATGTATAGATTTCAAACATTAATAATTCATGATAATTTTGAAATACTGCTTTTTCTTCTACCTTTATGTTTCGCAAAATATGCATTTGAAATATTTATACACATCTTCAACTTTAGTATATTCCTTATCATTAGTCACTTTTTGAGTCATCTAACACTTTTTAAAAGCAAATTATCTTCCATTTAAATTGTTTGAGAAAAAGCACTTTTTGAATATATGTAAAAAGTTATCATTGCAAATTTATCCTAAGCTACAGTCTAACTACTGAAATAATTGGCCTTTTTACTCCTGTATTACACATATATAGTTTACACGAGTAATCTCACCAACTATATTGCATTAAACTGATATTTGTTAAATGGAACAGAAAACAGAAAGGTCTGTTTTCAATGGTACCCAGCACAATTTGAGGTTACATGTCTAGGAAAAATTACTATATATCTGTTAAGTTTATTTGATTAATTTTTTACTGAATCCAGCAAGTGACCTCTTTATGTATTCAAGATCACTAAAGTTGTTTTAGGCTTTTTATCAAATAGAACTTTGCTTTTCAAAATAAAGAAAATAAAAGAGAAATTTATAGTAACAGTCTATACACAGACTCAAATGTAAGGCAGCTCCCTCTTTTCTGAAATAAAAGGTTTTTTTAAGCAAAAAACTCATTTTATATTCAGGCATACAGTATATAGTATTTTCATGATGCTTCAGGGTTGTCACTGTGATTAACAATTATTATATAGAAGACTGGAGATGTTTAGGAACAACTGCTTCTTCACACTTCTTAACAGAGCACCTAAAAACAGGGGGCTGGGTTAAAATTATATCAATTACCTAAGGAAGAATAATAAATAACCACGTTCTCAAACAAGGGGGAAAAATTAGGAAGAACTCAATCCTTTAAAAGTGAGTATGAGGGAAAAAATTTTAGGAAGAACTCCATCCCTTAAAAGTGAGATAAGAACTGATGCAGAAGGACTGTGAACCATTTCTAAAGGACTGTGAAATCACCAATCCCTCGTTTTCTTCTTCTTTTTTTTGATACCTAGTAAAACAAAACTTGAACTTGCTTTTCCCCTTCATTAGAATACATTTATTCCCATCTCTTTTTACTACATCTAGAACAGGCATTGAATACATTTTACTCCCCCAGATATATTATTTCTAGATTCTAATAAAATAAAAACCTCTGTTAAAGTATGTTTTTCTTCAACTAAAGATTAAATAAACCATTAAATATGATATAACCAAATGTGCCCCCATCAGTAAACCAACTGTTTAAAAACTACAGAATTACACACACACACACACATACAGAATTTAATAACTGATCACTCAATAAATCAAAAGTTACTTTGGGGATATTATAAAAATGAGAAGTTTAAACATCTCTTAAATACAAATTTCTGAGATCAAGATAAGATCATATTTTCTGGTTAGGCCAAGAGAATTTTTTAATCACTTTACTCAGGAAAAGAGACACTATTTAAGAGGCTGCATTCTAGATTATGTATACTTTCTAATGATCAACAACATAATTCTACTAATAACTGAATTTTATTCAAAATACAGAACTTCCTAAAAAACCATCTGGTAGAACCCGCCCCCCCCCCCACACCCATATCTTTGTCCAGTCAGCCAGTCATCAGTGACACTGAATGTTTTCACGCATATTGTGAAAGTCACACTGAGGTACTGCCCCCTTTTTAACCAAGAGAGGGAATGTCTTTATTTATTTGGGGGGAGGGGGTGTTTAAACTGCCTCCATGCCCACCAGTAAGTTATCTATAGACCTATACTTTTTCACTTCTTTTTCAACTCAAGGCGCACTTTTACATTTCAGGACCAGCTGGGACACCTTTTAAGGAATGGGCACAGACTGAGGAGTGAAGAAATGCCATCCTAGATAAAAGTAGGTGAAAATTATGGAAGATCAGTGTTGTTCTAACAACACAAACTGAAGGTAGAGAATAGGGAGTTTCAAAAGAATATGTTTTAATATATCAGTAAATTAAAAAATAAGAGGAAAAAGGTATGTGCTCTTTGACAGCTGGGAAAAGGAGTTGTAGCAGGTGATCTAATCAGGCTAAAGAAAACAAACCAAATAGAATTTGGCCTAATAAGGGGTTAATTATTGACCCTATTGGTCAATAGAGGGTTAATTAAAATTTTTTCATCAAAAAATGACATTCTCGCCCGGCTGGGCGTGGCTCAGCGGTTGAGCATCGACCTAAGATCCAAGCGATGGGGTTCGATTCCCGGTCAGGGCACATGCCTAGGTTGCAGTTAGGCAGCTGGTCAATGACTCATCATTGATGTTTCTATCTCTCTCTCGCTCCCTCTCCTTTCCTCTCTCTGAAATCAATAAAAATATATTTTAAAAAATAATAAAAAAATGATATTCTCACCCTGGCTGGGTAGTTCAGTTGGTTAAAGCATTGTCCTGATAGGGCATTGTCAGGTTTCGAGTTCAATCACTCCGTCAGGGCACATACAAGAATCAACTAACAAATACACATAAATAAGTAGAACAAATCGATGTTTCTTTCCTCCCCCCTTCCTCTTTCTCTCTAAGATCAATAAATGAAAAAAAAATTTTAATTAATATTCTCAAACCACTACTTTGTTTGGCAATTCCTAAGGCAATTTAAAACATTTCCATCTATTTTCAGGCTTTTAAGAGTTTTCCTTTTTTATTTTTAAATCATCTTCGGCCCATCATTCCTGCTTTTCTAGGGTTTTCTTCCTATGCATTTTCCTCTCCTTATTTTTAGACTATTTTTCCTTCTCTTCTATATTTGTGATAGGGAAAAAACAAAACATAAATGTATATAAATGTAAAGTAAATGGTCAATAACTGAAATGATAAAATGGAAGATTAGCTAGAACAATCTAAATACTTACAAAATCACCTCAAATCACCAAGTTTCCGACACTAGAAAACCTAATTTGGTAATATTCATTTTGACCAAACTGTCCTGTTGAAAAATTTCCTTAAACCCAACTTTTACCATGATGGTCATATCTTTTTAGTAATCAATAACATTCACAGGGTATTTCACTCAGACTTAATATATGGTGGCTAAGAAACAAAGCCTAAAAAAGTTTTCAGAAGTTGGAAATATAAACCAGGAACACAGATTGATCACGGATGTGGGAGAGACGGAGATCTTACTTTTTCTACTACTGGGTAAGGAATCCTGAAAATTAATCCTCCTCCCCAAGTCTAAGCAAAGGCTGCAAACTATTAGGTCCCATGAAGCTTCCCACACCAACTGGGGTGCAGCAGGTGCCAAATGAACAACTTTACTCCAAAGTACCATTCAGATGCCTGTGCTACTATTGGCAATGATGCAAAATGAAGTCCCTCCTGTTATCTATACTTCTGAATTTTTTCTCTGTATTTTTTTTACTCAAACCATGCCATCCTCTGGCTGTTCTCCTCCTCCCAATCCTTTTCACTGAGGCCTTTAGAATTCCCATTAAAAGAAAAAAATATCCAACCTTCCCCCCCCCACACTTGACTCTTCGAAGAATGCTATCTTCACCTCTCTAGCTTAATTAAATCTTAGTTCCCCTGAAGAACAACACTTCTGAAACACATTTTTTCAAAGTGAACACTGCTCTTTTTTCCACACTCCACTTCTCCCAGCAAAGAAAATTCAGTCTTTAGCTCCCCATTATCACTTCCAACACCATCAGTCCATTGAGAGAGAAAAACACCTCCTCCTTTAAAGGTCATGCCTTCTAGCTAGTTTAGTTTATTCCTGCCCCTGTCATTTGTTAAACTTCGTTCTCTCTCATATGAAACTCATGATATACAGGAATGAGCAGTAAGGGAGAATTACTTGTTTGGGGTTGTTTTTAAGATCAGAGACTTAAGTATGTTTATCTGCTCAAAGGAAAAGACCCAGTGAAGAGTGAGAGGCAGAAGAAACAGAATAGGGGGGATGGTGGGACATGGGATTCGGAGCACAGAGAGGACGTTTTAGTATTGGATGGGAGGAATATCAAGTTGGCCAACCCTTATTTTGACGACTAAGCTCTTGAAAAAGTATTCCATAATGGGTGTCTTCATTTTCTCACTTTTTGTCTGTTTTCCACCTGGAATTATCCTAGAAGTCTCTTTCTTCCTCACCCTACACGGCCAATAGGTCTTAAGTAATTCTTTGATCTATTTTTGTCCCTTCGGTCCTGGGAAACTCAGGGAGAACTCCCCCCCCCCCCCCCCGGAATTACTACAATCTTTTTAATTTTTCCCATGCTCCACAATACTCAAATACTCATTCTGAAATCCAGTACTCTCACCCTGGCTGGTGTGGCTTAGCGGGTTGAGCAAATCCCCATGCACCAAAGGGTCACTGGTTGGATTCTCAGTCAGGGCACATGCCCAGGTTTGCAGGCTAAATCCCTAGCTGGGGGCACACAGGAGGCTGTCAGTCAATGCTATTCTCTCACATCAATGTTTCCCTCTCCCTCTCCCTTCCTCTCTCTCAAATCAATAAAAACATTTAAAATAACAATAAAATCCAACATTCTCCTGTTTCCAGACAGGCTTCAGTATATAGTGTCTAAATTCTTTAACATGGCATACAAGATCCCGTGATCTCTTTCCTGCATTTCCAACCCTCATCTTTTGCACTACCTCACATACATCCCATACTACACTTTATTTTCATTTTTTAAATTACATCACTTAAAAGCTCTACCTTGCATGCCTGTTTGGGGGGTACGCTATTCCTATCTTTTGCCTGATTTATCCTTGCCCTTAAACCTCATTTCAGTATTCCAATTATTGAAAAATTCCCTAATGTTTCCAGACTAGGTTAAAGCCACTGCCTCTTTTGTGGTTCCACAGCATAACATCTGATGCACATCTACATCATGGCATTTACCAGCTTCACTGTAAATGTCTCCCCCAGGAGCTTATGAGTTCCGTAGAGGCAGGAGGCAGTCTCTCATCTCTATATACCTAGTGATTAGAATATAGGTTAACTAATAAACGTTTACTGAATTGAAGATATGCTATAGCTTCTAAAATACTTGTGTATCTTGACACTAAATTATAGCAGTAACAATGTATTTATAGTGCTTTATTTACGGTTAACAAAGTATTTTCACATACGTAATCCTGTATGATTCTCAGAGACATCCCCTGAGTTTGGTAGGGAATGTTTTATCTCCATTTACAAATGAGAAAGCAGGTTCAAAGAACAGTGTTTCAACTGACTGGGTTTGAATCCTAGCTCTACCTTAATAACCACGGGAAAGCCATGGTTGAAAGTGAGGTCTTCAAATGCTACTCCAGTACCATCTGTCTTATACCAACACAATGGCAATGCTCTTGTGACTAAAAGATTCATCAGAAGCCTTCCTCATCATGAAAAACTATTTAACCCTTTCAATTGCTAGAGGTAGAAGCATGCATAGGCCACATGCTCTAAGGAAAGATTCAACAAGTCCTACAGTGCTGTCTTCAAAATTTCAAGTTATCCCTTGGGTTCCTTTTAATTTGTGGTGGTTCTGTGAATACAGTACTTTTCCCTGAAAACTGATCCCCTTTCCTGGCTTATTTCTGTTATGGTATTACTATTCTCTATCACCTGGACTTAAAATTTTGGTGTCACTGTTCTTTTTTTGTACTCCAAGTCCTACTGATTCTTCAAATGCTCATTTTCTTACATCTCCATTACTGCAATCAATGTCAGCTAGTTCGAGTTCTTACCACTTTGTGTACTAGAAGAATCTAAGCTCTACTTTTCCCCCCCTTGATTGTGCAGAGCACAGCTAGACTAACATACTCAAAAACTTTGGGTAGTTTCTTAAGGACCAAAGAATAAAGCGGAAAAAAAAGTCTGAAACTTTTCTTTTTAAAAAATTTTTTATTGATTGACTGATTTTCAGAGAGAGAGAGAAACATAGATTTGCTGTCCCACTTGTTTATGCACTCATTGGTTGATTCTGGTATGTGCCCTGACCGGGGATGGAACCCACAACCTTGGCCTGAAACTTATTTTCCAGGTCCTTCTCAATTTGACCATTCCCAGTTTTTTCCATGTCATTCTAATCTCTGCCTCTAAATATAATTGTTCAATTTACTCAATCCCTACAGCAAAATCAGTCTGATTGTTTCCCTTAAAAAGTTTTGCTCTTCCACCTCTTTCATTCCAATACCAAATAACTGATTCAATATATATCTATCTTCTAATATTACTCATAATTTATAACATATCTGGTTTCTCTCTTTTCCTTAATTCATGCCTTGGTCATTCTGTATTTGAACTATACCATTAATCTTCTGACACCCTGATTTAAGCCTCCCCTCTTCTAACATTTTGTTCTACACAATACCACATTAGCTTTCAAAACCAAGACACTGGGGTCATTCCTCTACTTTAAAACCTTCAATAATAATAATGGTGCTGGCTACCATTGGTTGAATACTTATCATGTGCCAGGCCAGACACTGTGGTACACACTTTACATGGACTGTCTTCATTAATCCTTCAAAACCCCCGTAAATACTTCATTAACTCTATTTTACAGATGAGAAAACTGAGGCTCAGTGATATTAAGTACCTTGTCCACAGTGAAAAGGTTATTAAGGTAGAGCTAGGATTGAAACCCAGTCTAACTCTAGAACCTGTGTTCTTAACCATCCAGAGGTTATACTGCTTATTAGCTTAAGTTCCAGCTTCTGAACTGGTGTACAAAAGATCCTTTCCAACTTCATCGCCTGTCATTACTTGCCAAGCACTTTACACACACACTGTCACACATTTCACACTTTTTAAAAAACTCCAAGCCCTTCTGCTGCTATTTTCTACCAGAAAATATTTTCTCTACCCAGCCCTAACTTTTATCTAGAGAAATTCTACTCATCCTTCAAGGCCCACCTCAACACATAAGCCTCAGTGATGCTTTCTGTCCAGGTAATATAGTCAATTCCTTTTTTACAGTTCTAACAGCACTCTGTACCTAGTTCATTATATTATTTATTACAATAATGTCTCTCCACTAGATTGCCAGCACACCAAGAGAATTTATCTTAATATATTTAATTCCCCAATGTCTAGTATAATGCCTGGTACGAAGCAGGTACTTAATAAATGATGCACAAATAAATGGTCCCAGTCTTCTGCCTATCTGAAACCTACCCATCCTTCAAGCCTCTTTCCTCCTATACAAACTTTTGCTAGACTAGACCATTCCAGTCCAGAGTCATCACTACCTCCTTTGAACTCAAAACTTGCTGGCTCTGCCCCTTAGCTCGAAATTATTAAACACACCCATCCTTATGACAGATACAACTTTTCATGAGTATGTATGTCTCCAAGGACCAAGACTGTATTTTATCTTTTTACACTTCTGTTGTTTCCCTACAGTTTTAGCATACAGCAAGCATTCAATAAATATCTTCTATTTGATTACTTTAGGTTTCAAAATAAATTTTACGTATCAAACAAGGATGCCCAATTAGCTTCAGCTTATTTCATCTCTGTGTATAAGCATTTTTATGATGAAATAGTCTTATGATTGGCACTAAAACATACCTCATTTAGTAAATCAAGATTCTTCCTTATGACTCTTGCCAATTCATTCAATAGCTCTGGAACCCAAAGCTTTTGCTTCACTAGTGAGCAGCTCTATTTCCTCTTTGGCATTTTCCTTCTAAGATGTCTTATTATCACAGTGTTCTCTCTCTCTCTCTCTCTCTCTCTCACACACACACACACACACACACACACACACACACACACAATTCTCTGTTCCTTTGCCTTCTCTAGGACACATGGTACTGAAGATTTATTTTAGTATGCTTAAGAGTTTAATAGGAGGAGAAAGAAAATTAAAAATCATTTTTAAGAGTTATCTTTTTGCATAGGTTAAGTCCACAAAATACGTTCAGTAAACAAAAATTAAAATTCAAGTTGGTTTAAAATACAGTGAAATAGAACTAGCAAGAAACTCTGAAGAAGCTATGTGACCCCCAAGACCTATGTGGTTCATCTAAAAATCTGTAATGAAAAATAAGCAATCCTAATAAAGCTGAGATACTGGAAAACACTTTAGCCAAATGACCTAAGCAGGGCAGCTGGCAAAAGAACCTAAATAAATCCAAAGGCTGTCCAGCAGAAATATATCAGCTTTAAAAATTTAACACACACACACTTCAGTGTTTTGGTTTAATCAGAAAATCTGATAATTTAAGAAATGAGGTTAATAGAAAGAATATATATTGAATCCAAGAGAGTTACATTGTGTGTGCAAAAGTGAACATATACACACTATAGACAGTGTACTCTTAAGTGATGAAGGTGAATTTTTGTATCGAGACTAACAGATTTAATAATCTCAAGGGACAATCTAGTTTTACAAGTCTGGGTACATTTTTAAAGTATCTGGACAATTCAGGTCAAGCAAATTTTAGGGGAAGGAGGGAGAGCAATATACATAAAATTCAAGGTTTATGCTTTAATTACCTATACCAACTTTGTTGATGTGGCAGTAAGGCACTTATGCAGATAGTTAGTTATTTTCCCTAGTTTGTTTCTATTTTCTTATTTCCAACTTATCTTAGCTAAAATAATAGAAAAATGCTTAACAAAAAATAGTTAAGAGGGCATACTATTCTCACTTAAAGCACTTGGGCTATATCAACTTTAAAAGAGAAGAATTTTACCAGAGCCATCAGCGGGAGTGGCCTCAGAACTAAATTTGCTTTAACCAACCAGAAGACCTAACCACTCATAATTAGTGATATGGAATTATCACTAATAATTTCAGTGAAGAACTAATTACACTTATACATGAAATCACCTACAGTATTCCAATACCTCAAACTTCACATGAAGTGAATTTCAGGCATCTGGTATATACTGAAAGATCTATATCCCCCTTTTAAAACCTATGCGACCATAAAACACTGGCCTCCTGACCGACTAGAAGTGTTAAGAGCATAAAACTGAGAAAAGAAAAAGCTTCAGGGTGTAAAAGACTACTTGTATTCAATACCAACGATGGTCTCCATAATATTACTACTATGAAATGGTACAGCTGCAAAACTAACACATATTGGACTTTTAAAAAAATGTGGATTTTAACAAGCTTTAAACTTGATTGAATTAGCATTGTGGTCATGCATCTTCTCTGTTATCAAATGTAACATTATGGTACATAATTACTGAATGAGGAATGCAAGAAGAAAGCCTGAAGATAAAATCTAAAAGTGGATTTTGTATGAAAGGTGACTTTCCCAGTAATTTCCAAGGAAGACAGAGATGAGACTCCATATGCAAACTAGTCTGTTGCAAACCATTTCTATAAACATACTGTAACAGGCATTCCAACTGGCTAACATATTCCATAACGAAATGAAAGTTGTCTTGGTGAAGAATATACTACTGAGTACATGAGATCTTCTATCTATGAACTCTATATTAAACTATATTTTCTATACCAACAAGCTACTTTCCTATTTACCTAAACCAAATGACTTTTATTCCATATTCAAATATGACTGTTTAGGATTCACACCCCCTAAGGAATATGCCTTATGTTTGAAATCTTATTTTTACTGTATTAAAGCAGTACAGGGAAAACATTAGCATATATATGACATGAAACAAGAAGATTCACAAGCATAAGGATAGCATAAACTCATTGTCCAGGAATGTGACTAGTTGTCCCATCTAACAGTAGATTGAAAAGTGCCCAGGGAAATGAACATATAACACAGTCAGAAAATGAAGAGGCAGCCTATGTCTCCTGTTCCTTTTCTTTCTCTTTCTCTCTCTCTCTCTAAAAAGATTTCACAGGACCAGGATTCCATAAACTCTTTATTCAACTCATTCCAATGCCTGGCCCAGCTGGATATACTACTAACTCTTAAAAATTATCTGCAGAAGCCTGGGTACAAATTAGTATTATTAAAGGAGGCTCAAATTCAAAAATTAAAATAACACAAAGGAAAAAGGTTTTCGTGTTTTTAAATATTTTAATGGAAACATATCTGGTCACTGGGCCTAACAGTGTTTAAACATTGTGCCAGTATATTTGAGAAGCTAAATTTAAAAAAAAACACAACACAAAGAAGTATATATCTTTCAAAAAGAAACATAATACAATAAAAAACTTTATTGACCAAGCTACATGGTAAAGAAAAATCATTCCCAATTGTTTTTCACCTTCACAGCGGTGCTGAAGTTGATGGGCTCTCCCAGAGAGCATGGAAATCTTAAGTAACTCTCAATTAGCCCTCAATTTTTCTTTAATTTTAAATTAATATGCTGACCTGTTGTCGGTAAACACCTATAAATTCTGCCCCAGGTGAGAAATATTTATAACTCCTCCTTCTAGGGGGAGTGCATTATGGGTGTGTGCTTGAAGGGAAGGGGTAACCCCTTTTGGCCTTTGACCAGTGTTGACAGTTTTCTAAGTAAATTCTTCCTCCTACCCACGAGGCGTTTTGTTTTGTTTTCGTCTTTTATGCTGCCTTTTCTCCATCTACTCTGCATTAATGCCGGGGCCCCCAAATCCTGCCTCGTCCCTTCACCCTCGTCCAATCCCATATGGCTTCCCCCGCGCAGGGTGGCACCTGAGGGCGAAGCGCGAACCCCCGGGGCTGGCTGGCTCTAGCTGGGCGCGAACGGGGCGCATGGCTGTCACTGGGAGCAGGCGTGGGCCAAAGCCGAGGTGATTTCTGACTGCTCATCGCCCGGCCCCGCGTGGCTGAAGGTCTCCGAGCCCCTCGGTCCGCCCCGGCAAGCCGGGCGTGCAGCTGTCGCAGAGCAGGAAGCTAATCGCGGCCTCTGGGCCGCTGTGACAGGCCGAGTAGGAAACGAAAGGGGCTCAACTGCGGCCAGCAGCCTCAACCTTCCGGCTAGGAGACCTCGACAGCGAAACCCCCGTCCCCGCCTGAAGGCAAGCAAGAGACCGCGGAGCCGCCGCCACCAACTCAGCCCAGCCCAGCAGGGGCCCGCCCAGGGGCCACTCCCCAAGGGAGGCAGCCAGTCACTCGCCCGCCCTTCCGGGCCCGCTCCGGAGGGGACGGTCTCCGCCCGCCCTCACACATAGCTCCTCAGGCCAGGCCCCCAGGGCTTCGTCCACCTCTCACCTTTGACGACGCGGTCAGCACCGGGAGGGGGCGGCGGGGGCGGGGGCGGGGGCGGTGCAGCCCGGGCCGGCTCCGGGGCGGCCATGCTGGGCCCGGGGCTCGGCTAGGCGTTGGGCCGGGCGGGGTTGGGGGCGGGGGCGGCGGCTACCAGAGCCAAGCGGCGCCGCCGCCGGGGAACATGGCGGACCCTCTTTCCCTACAGAGGGGCTAAGACCGGCATGCACCGCGCGTGCGGGGGCGGGGGCGGGGCAGGCTCTAGGGACTTGGTCAAAATTACTGAGGCTAGAGAAAGAGGACGAGGCCAAGGGATCAAGTTAAAATTCTGGGCAGGCAAAAACCAAAGAGTGAGGGGCCTAGCTAGTTGCTGCCGTGAATAAGTGGTAGGAAGCACGACACAAGCTCTCATGGTGCTCCCAGTAAGATGGGATGACGTGATGAAACCTCAGAATCTCTTACTAGTAGAAAAACAAGTGTATAACAATTTGGTAGTCAGATCTGGGTACTCTGGTTGGTGAGGGGCAAGAGAAATAGAAGAGGCATAGAGGTCTACAGAGAAGTGACCATTCAAAGTGGAGTTTGAGAGAGAGTCCGGCCCTTGTGCTTAGAGCCTGGAATTGTTGAGACTGATGGCACAGAGTTAAGAATGCAGGTAAAGATCAGGCTCCAAGGGTTAAAAGTCAAATAGGTAAGGGAAAAGGAAGGGATGACACCAAAGATATTCCAAGAGTCTACAGAATTCACCTGAAAAGACACACCTCCTTGATTCATTCAAAAATTAGATTTGGAAGGCAGAGGAGTAAGTAGGGAATTGGAAATTAGTTCCTCATAAGAAATACCTCATAGGGTGTTTCTGTGCACATAAAGAATCCAGGAACTAATGAAACCTTCATAGGGCTGGACATTCACGGGGAAGGGGATAGTGGAACAAGAACTGATTGGCTATCAATCAGTAATTATTAGTAGTGTGTCTCACCAGCAGATGTAATGAATCGTGGATAGAGAGCAGCGTATCTACTAAGATGTATGTATCTTGATGGCATAGGAAGCAAGTGGGAGTGAGAAATTCCTGCCAATCCTCCTGCCCAGAACTGCATGTGCTCTGAATCTGTTCATAATGGTGATCCAAAGGTCTCAAAGAGCACCATTCTACCTCTTCTTTTTGTCAGTCTCAATGATCCTGAGGCCTGGGGTAAAAGAGAAGGGGAATGGCCAATAGGTATTCTTTGCAAAGGGGGCCCCTAAAATATCTTTTAGAGGGAGGAGAATTTGGGAGTGGGACGGGGGTGAAAATGGATCTTTTTGGCATGGAAGTGCAATAATTCCACAGGGGAAGGGAAGGGAGAAACAACCATGGGCAGAGAGCAAGGAAGGGAGAGGAGGCACATCACAAACTTACGGAGGGAGGGCACCAAGAGTATATAGATCAAGAGTGAATTAGGAGTTCGAATCTCTAGAAAATCTCCCTAAGAAGGGGAGGAGATAGCGTGTATGTAATGTATTTAGTGCCTCTTGGCAGGAAAGGGGTATGAAATATACTAGCAGCAACAATAAGAAGGAAAGTCACTCCATTTTAGTGCACATTAACTCCTACCTTGAATATATATCTTTCAACTATCCTTCAGTCCTTCAACTCTTTGGGTCCTCACTTTCACTCAGTCAAAAGCCATACACACACACAAGTATACATTTATATTCATATATGTTCGCACACAAACATTCTCACATATATATGTATGTTTGTGCCATGACTCACTCTTTGGGAGCCCAGGCCACTGGGAATGGGTATTTCTTGCTTATCCAGGCCAGTCCACCCCAATACAAAAGAACAAGAGCATACAAAAGGGCTTAAAAAGACAATTAAATGACAAGGAATTAAATAGAACTATCTTATAGATTTATTAATGAAAATACTTTACAAAAACAGTATGTTTGGCCCTAAAATAGTTCAGCTGACTCTGAGGGTTTACAACGGCGACTGAGCAAGTGGCAGTAATGGCTCTGCTGCTGAGACAGGAGAGTGTGTTAGTGCGCCTGACTCCATCTGTTCAGAGAGCAAATGTTATGTTGGCAGCTCTGCATTCTAGGCCTAAGGTTTGGGGGCACAGGGAATGTTGACAGTCTATAATACCTGGGTAGATGGGCTGCCCTGTGGTCAGGGCTACATCCCTCCAAGAATGGGGGATGGGGGAGACAGACAGTCATGTAGTAGGCATAGGTGGATAAAGCGAAGGATAGAACTTGGTAATATAGTAGAGGAACAGGATGAGGGCTCAGGTACAGGTAGGGGCATAAAGTATCCAGGAATAAAGTGGTGACCTAAGGAATGGGCAGTGTCCAGAATAACATGGATTCATCTTTAAAGTGGCTCAAATAAAGCCCTAACTAGCAGCTGCTTCCTTTTGCTAGGTAGATGGAAATTGGAATTTCAAATATTCCTTCTCAAAGAGCCACATCACATTAAAGTTTCCTGGCACCCCTAGGAGAAACTGCCAACTCTATGATGAGATGAGACTTGCACAACCCTGGCAGGGATGTTGGGTACAAACTCTGCCACAGTACAGTTTACAGAGAAAGCTGTGGCTCTAGAAAGGGAAAGGGGTGACCCTTACCACCTGCTGTGCTGCAGGGCTCTAGCCCTGATCTGCTCTCTTCCAGGGGCATCTGCTAAAACAAACAGAAACTCCTGTCTTCCTGTCCTCCTGTGCCCAGATTGTGGGGCATAACTGCTTTGCCTCCAGTCATCATCTGGGGGCATATCTACTCTCCGAGGACCAGGGGATCGAGACCCTGGAACAGGACCCAAATTCCAAGCGGACCTTAGGGGTACATGAAGACTGCTTAATGGTGGGGACACAGGGTGAACAATGGGAGGATGGGAGGGTGAATGGAAAAGATCCCCCCAGGACTGAGCATGAGGAACATGAAGGCCCTGGTGTCTTTCTGGTAGTGTGGCAGAGTGGGTTAGCTGAGGTTTGTACCCTGGAGTAGTTAGGAACCTAGCCCCAATATGCTGGTTGGCCTCTGACCATGGTCCCCAAGAGGCATCTGTTCTGGTACGATGGGGGAGACTCCGGTAGTTCAAAGTCGTTCCTGCGTACTTGACCCCTTGGGAAGTTTCACCCCTGTCACACATAGCCAGAAACGGCTGGACACTCCTTGAAGTTCCTGGGAAGACAAAAGAAACCCAAAGATTGAGCATCTTCAGTAAACCATTCTCCTTCCCAGAGGACCATTCCTGGCTATTCCTCCCAACTTTCCATTCCTCTAAGACCATACCCACCAGGGAAAGAAGGAGCCTAGCTTAGCTTTTAATTTCATTTTAAAAAAATCTTAATATACATCAAAATCAAGTATCTTACCTCCCACCTGGGCAAATAAAATTGTCTCCTGGATGCTGCCGTACTTCATCCTCATTCCACTATAATCCTTCAACACACACACACTTTCTCTCTCTCTCCTCCTAAGAGCCAACCCTCTAAAACATCACTCATTTTCTCAACATGGTACTTTCACTCCAGTTAAGCTGTCTCTGCTTACATTCCTGCACATTCTGAGGTCTCTGCTTTTACTCATACCACTCCTCCCATGCATACAATGTGAAATGCCTTTTCTATACAAGAAGAGAGAGCTGCCTTCCTTCTCTGTATTCACTGCAGCATTAGTGCAGAACAGGCTACAGCAAATGCTGACTATATGATCAGACACCCCTAACAACTGTCCAAGGAAGCTGGCTAGCTGGCTGCTACACAGAGTAATGGAAAGTCCTCTATCCAGAAGACCTGCTTGTCCAAAGTTCCCTAAAATTTGGACACAAATATCAACAATTACTCTACCTTCTGTTCTACAACCACAACCACCCCCTACCCTGGGGCATTTATATCCATAAGCCGAGGTTTCTCAACCTTGGAACTTCAGATATTTTGGGCCGATAATTCTTTGGGGGATAAAGGAGTGCATGGAGACTGCCCTGTGCATTGCAGGATGTTTAGCAACATCCCTGGCCTCTACCAACTAGATGCTAGTATCACCTCCCCTTTCCCATTGAGAATCACTACCTTAAACTGCAGTCAGCCCATGAGGAAGACAAGCAGCAAATCTCACTGTGGAGGAAGCTGCCCACCTTCCCCGGCATTGTCTGGATCTGTGTATGTGGCAGTGGGTATTCCAGGGACAGCGTCTTCCCAAGTCTCCTATTCACTCCTTGTCCTCCTACACCATCCCTCAACTGAGACTTAGGGGATAGAAGGAGAGAAAACTAACAGAGATGATACTTTCTGTTTTGGAGGGATCCTAAAGACTGGGTATTAACTACCCTTGGTCACTTAAAAGCTTATCCTATCGTGACTAAGCAGTTCATTTTCACAGGTAGTTAGATTCTAGGAACTCTGGTTTTAGAACCTTAGTCTAAGAACCATGTTACCCAAGAAATGATTCAATCCAGTTCATCTAGGTCAATGCTTGACCTTAAAGCAGTAATTCATATCCCTTTACAATCCCACCTTGGGACACACACACACACACACACACACACACACACACACACACACACACACACACCATAGGTGTACTAACTTGAACCTTTAGGTTCCTGGAAAGGTACCATATTCTGGCATACAATATTAGATTGGGGAGAGTTACCTGGGGGTCTATGGGGCTCCCCTGCCATGCTGGGCATCAAGACTTCTGGGGACAGGAGCTGTGGTTGGGGTGGGTAGAGTTGGGGACCAAGGAGAAACACAGGAGGGTCATGGATGATAGAGAGGGAAGAGGAGCTGGAACAACGGTGCCCGGTTTCCAAAGCCTTTTTCCTCGCGTTTGATGAATCCTTATAATGAGACGACAAAAAGCACAGAGATGAGAATTAACACAGCAGGATGTGGTTGGGTAAACACAGAGGCTAGGAGGGGAGACAGAGGGAACTAGAGTACAAACGTACCTTGTTCTGGAAAGGACTCAGTTTACTCAGTCACTCCTGTCAGCCCCTCTAGGAAACATCCTGATCACTGTAACCGGAGATGCCAAAGCGTAGGTCCTCCTCTTAACCTATCTTCCCCAGAGCCTTCACTTTCCCAGCCCGACCATGTAAGTTTTTAGCAAACTCCTTAATGCTAACAGTGGAATTAGAGACATAGAGATAGAAATTTAAAAATAGAGAAGAAATAAGAGAGAAATTCAGAACGCCTGAGAGGTTGAGAAAGAAAAATTCTATACTCTCTCTAAATATTGGGAACCAAAATATATCTCCTTAGCTGTACAGTCAAGAACTCTACTACTAGATTTTCTCTCCTGTCGCTGCTACATTCCACTTATCCTTGTGTGCCTGTCAAGTTTGCACCCACTGATGCTTATGTCCTGTTCTATACTCCATTAGTCATTCCCTTTTGTGCCAAAATCTCAGAAACTTCCCCTTTAACATTTGAAACGCTAATATGTCCACAATTGAACCAACATTCTTCCAAACTCCTCCTCCAGGTACCACATTTTTTTAAGCCACCCAGACTCAAATGTTGACATAAAAGGGTGCAGGGAAACTTGATCTTGCACTTTTCATCCACAATTCCATTAGTTGCTTTTGCCAAGTACTGTCATTTCTACTCAGATTTCATATTTCAACAACCTCCGATCTGATCTCCCTGTCTCCACTCCAGCCCATGACCTCCGGACTGTGGCCTGCAAGTTCCTATGGGTAAGGCGATGCCAGTCCTTCTCACTCATCTCCTACCATTCCTGCACCTTTTACACGCTAACCTTCATGTTCCTCAAACACACCAAGCTCAGTTCGCCTCCGGCCCTTTACACTTACTGCTCCTGTTACCTGGCATGTTCTCCCCATGGCTCGCACCTTCACATCTCAGGCCTGTGCTCAAGTGTTACCTCTTGGCACTGACTCCCTCCCTACTCTGTCACGTAGCCCTGAGAGTGATCGTTACCTCGTGACTCCTCATCCTCTTGCTGTTTTATTCTTCTTCCTCACACATTGTCTAGGATTAACTTGTTTATTGTCTTTTCTCCTAGTAGAATACATTTCTTTTCACTCCAGTGTCCCCAGCACCTTGAACAGCACCTGGAACATTACAGGCACTTAATAAGTAGTAAATAAAATAATCTATATGCCAGTATATCTTATTTCCTTTACAAGGTTGCAAGCTATTCAAGGACAGAATTTGTGTTGTTTCATCAGTATACTCATGGCCCACAAAAGGCATTTACCATACAGCCTGAGGACCAGGTCCTTTCAGCATGTGACACAGCCAAGTATTCCTTTCTTCTGGGCAGAAGAAAGTGACACCACACTTCCCTGTTTTCCCTTCTGTCTCTGGTCTTTTTTACTAAGTCTCCTTTTAGAGTTCCTCAGAAGAACCACCTTCCGTCTGATGCTGTTCACAGCTGTGTCCTGGCTCCTCTCTTTTGCAATTACTCTTTTCCTCTTTTCAGTGGCTGTGATTCCCAAACTTCAATTTCAAGCCTGTATGTCTCACATCCAAAAGCCTAAGATATCTCCACTCAAGCTTAATACAGGAGGGGGCAAAAGTAGGTTTACAGTTATGAGTACACAAAACAGCTTATTCTTGTATTATTATTTATTAATTACTGTATTATTTTTTGTATGAATGGTAAACCTACTTTTTAAAAAATATGCTTTTATTGATTTCAGAGAGAGGAAGGAGAGGGAGAGAGAGAAACATCCATGAGCTGCCTCCTGCACGCCCCCTACTGGGCATCAAGCCCACAACCTGGGCATGTGCACCAACCAGGAATCAAACTGACGACCTCCTGGCACACAGAGGACACTCAGCCAACTGAGCCACACCAGCTAGGCTTTAAACCTACTTTTACCCCACCGTGTACATCCAAAGTTGTATACATTTCTTCCCTCAAATATATCATCAGTCAACTCATAATTCCAGGATTGGATCTTTGCTTCTCCTTTCCCCACATGCAGGCGGCAGGCACCAAGCCCCCCTGATCTTTGCTTGCTGAATGGCCCTGCAGTGTGTTCACTTCCCTCTGCCCTCCCAGACTCCTTACTGTGGTTCACGACACAACCCTTGTTCATACTCTCTCCATCCTTCCCTTGCCAGACTCTAACCTGACCATACAAACGTGGCTTCTTTTAATTCCGTTAACGTATGCTTCAGGGCTCTTTACCTATTACATATATATATGTCCTTCTTCTAGGAAGCCTCCTCTGATCCCTCAAGCCTAGTTTTGATTTCCTTCTATTATACTTCAATAGCATTAAATCCTATCATATTATCTTAGAATTGTTTATTTTTCTGTCTCCTCCAGTAGACTATAAAGCCCATGAGAGCAGGGACTACATCTAGCTTACTAGCCACTGTATCCCCAGCACCTGGCACTGTACCTAGAACATAAGCCCAATAAGCATTTGTTTAAAAGAAAGAATGAATGAATAAATAATACAGAAGTCAAAAGAAAGAAAGCCAAATCTCCTAGGACAATAACAGTTTGCCATTACATGCATTAAAGGTGTAGAAGAAATGCTGGGCACAAAGACCACCTTTTCCAAAAAGAATGGCAAACTGTTCAGAATTCAGGAACTAATGAAACTGGATCTGAAGGACTGGTAGAACAGAGACTTAGTTTTCACTCTATATCCTTTAGTGCCTTTTAATTTTTATACCACATATTTAAAAGCTGTTTTTAAATTTTTATTGAACTAACCTGGTGAACAAGTTTCAATGCACTGGTGTTTTGCTTGCTGATCTCTATTGTGATGAAAACTCAACTTGCGTTGGGCAAGTGTGTGAAATTCTCAAAAGGCACAATAAGCCCACCACTGAAACTGTTTGAGTTTGTTGATCTCTGCTGACTTGGGTGTCCCTGTCCCTTTCACCTACAAATTACTGCATTAATTATGTAAGAACGGCCTCAGAAGGAGGATTTTAAAATCATTTTCCTTTTTTTGCTTCATTTCAGCTTGAAAGCACACTGGACCTCACTCAGTCATGTACTGGGGTGGAGAGGAAAAGGCAAAACGACATTCCATGCCATCTCTTCCTTTGATTAGTAAAATGAGTTCTGACCCAAATCAGGAGCCATTTCTTCTCAGAGACTCCTCTCAAGGCTACTAGGACTCCTCTTGCCCTGGGGAACCCTATAATACATCTTGCAGAACTGCCACAGGGAAGGGACATTCCTCTGGGCTCTAACTAAATGTGTGTCAATAAAATAATGACTGTGTGTCCTCATTTTTGCTGAGTGCACATGGCTTTCCCCCCAATTACAACCTTCAGTTTCTTCTTCTCCTTCACTTGCACAGTATTTCACCTACCAAGAGAAAGAGGGTGCTCTGAATAGACAGACACTGAGTCTACTTACAAAACTGTGGGAAGAGACTGGGGCCTCCTCCCTCTCTTAAGACAACAGTGCCACCAAGACTGCATGAGATGCAGCAAAACTTCTCTGCACTGTACTCACCATCTTCCCCTTACTCCCTGCTGGGGCCTTGGCAAGGTATAGCCTTCAAATGCACAGACACACACAGGCAAACACATAACAGCAGACCTGTGGTTTACCCACAGACCCTGTCCCCAGGGATGTGGGAGAGAATAGGGGAAGACTCACTAGTAGAAGCCTGAATTAGATATATCTGAAAGTAGTGCTCAAGTTGCAATCTCCTCATTCAAAAGAAGCTCAGTCGCAGACCTTGTTTTCATCTAATGCCCCACGTTACCATGCCCCTGCCTTACCACCAATCCAAGCATTCCTCTCTCCACAATTTCTTCCCCAAAACACCACCCCACGCCCAGTACTTGAGCACTGGAGACTGCTACCTGAGAAGCAGGCACTGTGCTGGCTTCATGGAGACTCTGCTCCATTTCTGCTGTTGGGGTCTTTGAGAGGCCAAGGCCAGGGGCTGAGTGCAACCTCCTTCCCACGCCATCTGCAGAGCCTGAGGAGGAAAAGACAGATATGAGTTGAAGTCATCCCTTCTCTTTGAGCCTGACAGCACAAAACTCAGGAGTTGTTTCATTAAATAACAAATATGCATCCCTGAATTTAACTGAGGATGTGCTTCTGGAATGTAAAACAGGAGTTTCAGAATATGGGTAGTTTCTTACAGGCCACAAGCGTCTCAGAGCATAGGCCTTGAAGAACCTTGTAGAGAAGGGGCTCTGTGGGGAGATGGCTGAAGTCCCCAACTTGCCTCTTTTCAGTTTTGTAAACACAATTAACTTTGCTTTTGTCAGACTTGGCCCCAAGACTTATATACAGAGGACATTTTCTGACATAGTGATTCTCTAAGGTGTCTGTGATGACAAAGAAACGACCTCCAGTCTAGTTAAAAACTGAAATGATCAAGTAATCATCTATCAAACTGCCTCATTTTACATAAAAGAAAAGTGAGTCCCATGGTCTGACAGGTTGTAAGTAGCTTAACCAGTATTAAAATTCTCTCATTCTCTCTCTAAAAGTCTCTCATTTTTCACTTCCTATTATGAACAGGAGCTCTTCGGCAACATTTTGTATGTGTAACACTTTTATTTCCATTAGCTTCTCTCAATCACTTAAATTCTAAACAATCACTAAATGCTTTATCTCTTCCTCAGAATCTTGCTAGACTGTTAAGAGCTGCTCCAAACTGGATCCGTGACTCTCAAGGGGCTTGCCCCAATACCACTAATTAAGCCTTCCATCCTGAAGATACACATGCCCTTGACCTGTATTTTATATATCTATGCCTATCACCAATTCATGTCTTCATTTGCATTTTGATTCTAATACACGTTATCAAGCTAAAGTGTGATATTGCTGATATTAAGCTAGAAGACCTATTATTTTTAATGTTTCTTGGAGCTTAAACACAGTGGTTCTAAAACCACCCGATTCATCTAGGAGCTTTAAAAAATGCAGCTTGCTGTGCCTCTCCACAGACCTACAGAATCGGAATCTTTGTGGCTGGAGCATAGGAATATTTGTTTTTAAGAGGCTTCCTCCAAACGCGTGGGAGAATATACTCAGACAGAGCTTGTGAGTGTAAAAGGCACGGTCTCCCGGAAAGCAATCTGGAAGTGCCAGAACACTGGAAACGTCTTCGTCCACTTATTCACCAACTTTACTCCTGGGAACAAGGGGCAAGCACATCTGTTTACGTGGCACTGTTGGCAGTGGCCAGAGCAAGAAAGAAAGCAACCCTATCTGCAGCAGAAGCACCGAGGACGTCACTATCCTCAGGATCAAGCACTGCCCACCACGACAAAGGATGAACTGAGTTAAACCAAGTGACCTGGAGGGATTTTCATGAAGTACTGTTAAGAGGGAAAACACACACCTGTATTATCCTCCCCAAAATACTATATGTAGATCTACGTAAGATTTTATACACAGAAAAATACAGAAACATGCACCTTATGTTATTACCTGGGAAGGTGGGGAATAAAGGTGCGGATTAACGTGAGGGGAGGAGAGAGAAACAGTAAAATTGCCCATAATAAAAACAGCATGTGTGCTATGATCCCATTTATATAAATTTGTTTTTTTAAAGGCTACTCCTCAGGTGACTAAGATGGGTGGTCAGGTTTAAGAATCACAGCAGCAGTGATTAGACTGGTGCCCCTCTAATGAGTCCCGCGTGATTCCCTAAACAAGGAGCTGGCCATTGAAACCTCCCGAAGGGAGTAGATTCTGATTCCTTTAAAGATAAGCAGAGGTGGAGGTCGCCATCTGCAAAGAGTACTGTTGAGGGGATTTCTGGATTTGATAGAAGGTAGAATTAAAATGTCTACTACTGATCAAGAATAACAAGAAAGACTACTAGACATTATGTACTTCCTGATATAAGAAGTTCAAAGTACTACCTATGAAATAGTCTTATTTTTTAAAAATTGAACCTGATTTTAATCAAGCCTACAGGGGCTAGAAGGACATGTTTAGAAAATAAAAACAAAGCTCTACTAGAATACAATCAGTAAAATTTAGAATGAGGAAGACAAATGACCAAATTTCTTCAACAAATAAATGGCAAGGGGATAAAAGAGAGGAATCTTATGGGCTTAAAAACCAATGCCTTGAAGCATATCAACAAAATGCAATGTGAGAATCTTGTTTGGATCCTAATTTGAAATAAACCAACTGTGAAAAGACATCTATGGGACAATTGAGAAAATATGAATACTGGTTACTGCATTATATTAAGAAATTATTGTTAATTTTTTAGGTGTAATAATGTTATAGTTTTGCCTTGTAAAATAGTCTTTATTTCTTTGAGATAGATTCTAAACTACTTATGGATGAAATGATATAACATCTGAGACTTGCTTTAAAATAATCCAGTGGGAAAGGGAAAGAGGAGGATGCTATGGCTAAATCAATTATTGGCCATATGTTAATAACTGGCCAAAAGAATCACCATGCAGGTTAGTGATAAGTACGTTGGGGGAGGGAGGACATTATAACATTTATTCTTACTCTTAACTTGAATATATTTGAAGATCTTCCCTGACAAAGTTGTTTTTTTATTTTTAAGATGATGTCTGCCCAACTTCAAAGTATTACGAAATTTAGAATATAGGTCAGGGGCAGTGTTTGTGTAACTCTTTAGGTACTATAACCATGCCAAAATTAGTCTGGTTACAAACATGGTATACTATATGATCCCATTTATATAAAATGTCCCAGATAGGCAGATCTATAGACAGAAAATAGAGGTTGCATGGGGCTGGGGAAAAGGGGTAGGAGGAAATGGGGAGTGACTACTAATGGGGACAGGCTTTCTTTTTGGGGTGATGAAAACACTTTAAAATTGATTGTGGTGATGGATGGACAACTCTGTGAATACAATAAAAACCTCTGAATTGTACAGTTGAAGTGAATTGTATGATATGTAAATTACATGCCAATAAAACTTAAAAAAAATAAGTCAGACAGAGGAAAAAAAAATACTATATGACCTCATATGTGGAATCTAAAATAAGCAAACTCACAGAAAAAGAGAACAGAATGGTAGTTGCCAGGTGCTGGGGAGAGGGTGGGGGAATTGGGGAGATGTTAGTCAAAGGGTATAAACTTTCAGTTATAAGCTCTGGAGATCATGACTGTAGTTAACCATATTGTATTATATACCTGAAAGTTGCTAAGAGTAGATCTTAAATGTTTTCATCACAAAAGACATTGTAATTATGTGCAGTGATGCTTTAACTAACCTTATTGTGGTAATCATTTAGCAATATATACATGTATCAATCACACTGTACACCTTAAATGTACACAATGTTATTTTTCATTTTATGTATCAATAAAGATGTGGGGGGAAAGTAATTTGGTGCTTAATAAATGCTTTACAATAAGATAAAGGACTCCTGAAATATATTCTGTCATACATGGATGCTAATTGGCATTTTCCTTCATCATCATTTACCTAATTTATTCCACTTGATCACTTCATTATTTTATGTCATGTCAGTTCTTTTTTTTAAAACACTTGAACTTTCTTTTTCTTTTTGTCCTCACATGAGGACAGGCTTTTATGGACTTGAGAGAGAAAGGAAGGGAGGGGGAGAGAGAGAAAGAAACATCGATGTGAGAATGAAACATCAGTCCTTGTCTCATGCATGGCCCTGGTCAGGGATCAAATGTCCAACCTGGGTATGTGCCCCGACTGAGAATTGAACCTGTAACCTTTCAGTATATGGGACAATGCTCCAACCAACTGAACCACACCAGCCAGCGCACATGTCAATTCTTAAAGACTTTAAATTGAGTCAATTTAAAACAGACTCTAACAGAATAAAGGCTAGTTTGGTTTGACAAGTATTTTGAGAACTGATTCATTAGATGGATTTTTAAAATTAGTTTTTGTTCACTGTTAAAGACAAAATCAATGGTTGGTAGGTACCCTGTCATATTGATTTTAGGGGTATAAATCTTCCAGAAGGCTAATTTGCCAATATATATCAAGAGATTTTTTTAAAGTTTATAACCTTCAACTAGTTATTAACTCTTCTAAAAGTTTATTCTAAGGAGCTTATCAGAAATGTGGTCAAACACTTAAGTTTAAAGATATTCAACACAGGATAATATTATAAAAAGTTGAAAGCAGCCTAAATATTCAACCATATCATAATGATCCTACTTTTTGTAAAATAAAACAAAATATATAGTAAATATGTATAAATAACAAAGCCAGAAGTAAACTCATGAAATTTTAAGAGTAGAACTATCAAAAATTTTTATTACTTTATATATTTTAAAACTATCCACAATAAAAAATGTTGCTATTTTGGGTAATAAAAAGGTTTTGTTTTGTTTTGCTTTGCTTTTGTAATATGTTTTGCTTTTTGACAGTCATTAGTTAATGATATTTTAATTGCAATGTATTCTTTTATATGTATTTATTATTATTAAAACACTTGACATTTGTGTAGTCTTTCTCTCTTATATTAAACGGGAAGCTAACTGAGGCACACTCCAGCTTTCCCTCATTCTTTAGAATCTTCCCTTACTAACCTGCCCCTGTGTACCTAAGGAGCACTTAATAAATGTTATTGCAAAGTCTACACTAGGATGCACATCCTAAAAAACATATGGTAATACCAAATCTCATATTTATGTGATACCTACCCCACAGCTCCTTGGAACATAGTAGGTACTCACTAAACACTTATTTGGCTGTAATTAAGCATTGGTTGGCAGCATGCAAGGAACTCATACCATTATAGAAACAGCTATGCCAGAGTTGAAGATAAAGTTCTCTGAGTTCAATTTCACAGAATCATATATATTGTAATAATTGGAAGGTATCTTTAAAAAAAAAAAAATCATTGAACTAATTTTCTCTTTTTACAGGTAAAAACCTGGCACTCACTGGGATATTAAGTGACTTGTCCAATTTATACGGACAGTTCATGATGGAACCAGGACAATAGTTCAGGCTTTGAAATTCTTAAGTGCGTCAATCTAAATTATAAATATTCTTTGTTTATTCAATTTCCAGAACTAGGTCTGTGATGTGCATCTGCAAATTTCATCCTTCACAATAAACTCATGAAAATCAGTGAGCGGATGCCTCACATGCACACCACCTTGAAAATTCTACACCTGGCAGTTCCCGAAGGGGTCAGGGACGGTCCTGTTATTGCTGGTTCGGAATGATCAGGAAATGCCCTTTGCAGACTTGGCTCAGTGTGGACATCCTCTTGGCAAGTTGCACCTGGAAGCTGGATCTTGGGGTTAGTTTAGCTCCTAAGCCATGGGAGGATGACTTTTCCTCTCAGCCTCACCCATGTCATGCTGAGTCACTCTCAAAGACCCATGAGCCATCCCTTAGCACTGGTATATTGAAGAAGCCGCGGGCATATACTCGTCAGTTTCTCTCATTAGAAGGAGGGAACTGGCCCATGGGTGATGATCTGTCCCCATCATTCACTCCAGCCAGAAAATGTCTAGCCCTTGTCCTGAAGTCTTTATGAATAAAGTCAAAAGTTTTACTACCACCTCCTAAACTGGGGATATTATTTGGACAGACCACCACTCCACTTCTGATCTTGTCCTCATCCCTTTTATATGACCCCCACTCCCCCATCTCTTACCTGTTCAGCTAAGCATTCTTACCTGTTTGGCTAAGTGGGTGCCAGGCCACATCCTGCTGCCCCCATCCAGAACAGCCAGTTTGAGGAGCCTGAAGACTTGCCTGGTAGAGAGACTCCAATTCTGAGGTCTCCTGTTCTGTGTCTTGGTTCCAATGTGGATGCAAAAGGATGTGGTTTCTGTCTGGATAGGCTACACAGGTATGGGGATCATTGGGGAAAGACTTCATTCCTGGCCCAGGGGCGCCATGTTTAAGCTGAGAATCACAGAGCCTTGTGACATTCACCCAGGAATCCAAAGGCAAGGGAGTCCCCAAGTCAACATTGCTGCCCAACTCTTTAGGCCTAGCATCTCTTACTTCAACTGGCTTCCCTTGGTACATACCTGGCTCTGCCAACCTGGGCTGTCCTCCCCAAGAAATTTCACCATTAGGCAGCCCAGAGTTCATGCCATGAGAAGAATGATCAGGAGATTCCTCCCAGGAAGGCAGTCTGTCCCTACCATCCACAGAGGGTTGCTGTTTTGCCCAAGCCCAGTGGCCTTTCCCTTGACCCTGTGGGAATGGAGGCTTAGAATCAGAAGGGGAAGAGTTCTTCTTTAGACTATTTGGAAAACTTCTATCCTGGGAACCTGAGCCATTCCTTGTGGTGGTGCCTTGCATCTTCTGGAACTGTTCTGTCAGAGAGCGAACAAGCCCCTTTGTGCCAGGAAACTCTGGCCTATAGGGCTCCTCACTGCTTCCATCCACTTTTGAAGTCAACAAAGTTTTGAGGCTTTTGGCTTGGAGGCATTGGTTAGTTTTCTGCACGGTGTCAGGAGAGTGAAACACTGTTAAGGAAGCAGCAGGCATTGTGGGGTGGCAGGCTCTGTAAAGGGGAAGGCCGGGTTGAGCTGATGAACTTGCAGGACTACAGCCAAGGGTGTGTGCATCTCCTCTCTCACAGGTGGCTGTTCCAGCTGGGTGTGACCAAGGCATCACCTGGGATGAATCAGCAGGATTCCTCTTTTCTTGAAAGAGTTCTTCTTGATCAATGCCTCTTTCTTCTGGAGGGGAGAGCCTGTTGAAGCTGCTGTTGTCATCCCTGTAGTCTTGCAGCTTACCCTCTGGTACATCCAATGGTTCCCAAGCATTATGAGAGTTCTTCTCAGTCCTGCCTGGTGTTTTAGGTAAGCCCTGCCTGTGGAACACAGAGGGGTCAATGCTATCCACCTCAACTGAAGTAGGAAGGTTCGAGGCAGACCTACTGGGGGAATTATGCTGTGGGGCGGACAGGGCAGATGACTCTGAGAATAGTGATGAGTGTGACTCATGGCAGGAAGCAGATGAGTAGACGAAAGAAGGACTGGCCCCAAACTCTGTATTCGTGTAGGGATCCGGTTGGGCCTCCCGGCTTAACAATACTTGGACCGGGACAGGCTGTTCACTGAAATAAATGGAGAGAGCCAGTCATGAGCTGTCTTGATTGACAAGATCACTTACAAAAAAAATGTTCATTTAGTTCCCATTTCTAGCTATCCACAGAGGGAATGGTGAAAATAAATGGAAAGACAAGCATAAGTAGAGTCAACAGTTCAGAGGCTCACAAGAGAAGGCACATGGTCTGCTCACACCCAATTAATAGGTAATGTTAATCCTCTTTATTACATACCCTCACCAAAGTTGCACTCAGTAATATTAAGTAAAGCCTTTGCCAATATTCTTTACTACCCATAAAGTCCTATTCCAATCATATTTTACTTGCAAGTTTAAAAAAAAATTGCTAGTCCCACATGCAGATGACCTGGAAAGTAAGCAAAGCCTAGAAATCACTCATACCTGGGGTCCTGAGAGGCAGCACAGCCAAAAACAAAAACAAAAAACCCCAAAAGACCATATTTACAGAGTACAGGGTGATTTGGGCTCATGGGATTACATAAAAATCAACCATTTCAAGTATGTTTTCATAATCCAGATTTGGTTGTATTACTCACCGAGATGTTTCCCCAAAGTAATGCACTGTAACTGTCTTGGAATTTGGGAGTGGGAGTCAGGATCAAGTGCATTTAGTTGGTTTCTCACTAATTTTTTTATATTTCTGACCTAAAAATTGTGTTAGAATCACTAAAATAAAACCTCGACCACTCACATACATTAAGTGCCATAAGTTTTCTGGAAAGAGTTTAGCTGCCTAAATTGCGTATATTCAAAACATATCTGATCAGATTCTCAGATCAGTATTCAACTGGTGGAGCACACAACAGGAGAAAATGGAAGATCCTAGCTATGAGGATTACATTGGATGATAACATACTATAAACTTCTGTCGGTACGATCACTCAGTCACCCTTACATTATGAGAAGTATGATATTATACTTATATGGGAAACCTAATGGAGTCAAATAGACCTGCCTGGATTTGAATTCCACCTTTCTTCCACTTACTAGCTGAGTAGTACTGGGTACCTTACTTATCTCATCCTCTAAGCCTGATTTCCTTATTTATATAGTATCACTAAATAATAGTCCTTATCCTAAGGTTATTGTGAGAATTAAATAAAATAAAACATAAGGTGTTTAAGCTTAGTGCCTGGGCATAGGCAGATGTTCAAAAAATGTTAGCTGCTTTTATAATATTTATATTCTGAAAACTACTCAGGTTTATTAACAGCCAATATTTACTTTTACTTAAATCTATCTATTCTAAGGAACTGCCAAATTCAAGGGCTAAAACGTGAGAACTACACCAATGGCCACAGGGCTTTTTCCTAGTCCCAACCACGGCCACGGCAAAGCAAAACAAAGGGAACCTGCGTGTCTCTTCTCTATGGTTTCATCAGAGCAAGGAAGACTGCTTTCTCTGCTTCCATGAGGGACAGTAAACCCCAAAATAATTCACATGGCTTCTTCTGCAGTGTGAAATGAGGCTCGGATTGCCATGTCTAAGAACTTCATATGTGCAAATTTAGTAATTGTGTAATTACACAAGTCCAGGGACAAACTCCCCCATAGGAAATATGAACAAGTGGTCTATTTATCGTGCTATACTTTCTGCTTCTTTCTAGGAACTCTTAAGAAAACAACCAGCAGTGGGATCAGCTTTCACCATATGTCTGACCTGAGAGAAGAAATTTTTTCAGAAGAGTCTTCTCTCCTCTGTAGTTGCCAAGACAATGAGAGCTCTGGCTATGGAGCACCCATGGTCACTTCCTCCCCTGGCATACATAAACTACTGTGGTTCCCAGGCACTACCTTGTTGGCTGAGGGAGGGCCCCTGCCTGTGAGGGAGGGCAGGCTGAGGGTTGCGACGGTTGCTGCGATGACTGCTGCTGCTGCATGCGATCCTGCAGGCTCCGTGCTTTTCGAATACTGATTTGCAGCTTCTTATCGACTAGGGCTCTGCTGTGCGTGCTAGAGCTGGCACCATGCAGGGCAAGTCTTAGTTTAGCTAAAATGCAAAAGAAAATATAGCAGAAACAGAACACAAAATACAAACAAAAATAAAAAGAATAAAATTGAACCAAAAAATGAGCAAAGATATGCAGTAAAACTCAAAATGTGCAGCAGGAATGTAAGGCGTGGACCATGCATATGCTGTCAGGGCACAGAGCTGGCTCTGGCTGTAAGGAACATTCACAGAAGCCATGGAGGCTAAACGGGTTAATTCAAATTTTAAAAACAAACAAACAAAAAGCTAAACTAAAATGAGTTAGGAAGATAAACTGGTGTTTCCATCTTCGAGGCTGCCATTCTTGTCTTTTGCAACTGATGTGTCTGACTCTGGTCTCCACATTCTTCTCCCAACTCCCCCTTTCCGACCGCCAGCAGCAGAAATAAGATCCAAACCTGCATGTGTCTTTACAGAACACAGCTTCTTGTGGGTCACACTTAAGAACCAGATACAAATTCTAAGCCTTAGTCCCTTTCTGTAACCTAATGGTGCTGCACACCAGAAAGGCAGGGGAGAAACAAAGAATCAGATATGCAGTGCAAAGTCACAGGCCTGGGAAGTCACAGCCAATTCATTCCTTTCTTCCTGCCATGAGCTGCACCTCACCAGTCAGTGACTAGAGGAAGAGCAAACCAACCTCACATCTGAGGTCTAATTTATCCTGGAATAAGAAGAAAGGCACGGCTGGGTAATTCATCTGTGGGCTCCTGCTGAGGTTATTCCAGTCAACATCCGTAGGCCACAGTGACAGCGCCTGGCACACTTAGAAATCCGAACAGCAAAGATAGCTAAGGGCTTCTCGCTTTGGGAGAATGAGTGAGGAGACATAAATGCTGTTTTTATCCCATCTGAGGGACGATACTAATAATACCTGTTATGAAGTTAATCAAAAGTGCCATAGGCAGAGTGGTTAGAGTTACTTACAGATAGCTTCGTTACAGAGAGCCAAAGCTGCAGCACAGTCTCCCTTCTGTTCCAGGTGCAACGACTCTTCAAATACTGAATCTGCCTCTTGCAGGGGCCTCTCAAAGCCGTCACTCCTCCCTGAAAGGGCCAGCACTTTTCATTTTCATTACAATTGGTTCCAGCTTCTCCTATGTGCTGTTGTTTCCCTTCAGTGCACATAGATCCTTGCTGCTGAGCCTTTGGTCTAACCCTTACTCCAACTGTGCACTGCTATTAAGGACTCTCGGAAACATGTAGGACATCCATTTTTGCCTTCACTGAGGTCTTACCCATGGTCACGAAAGTATGCCACTGTTCACCACATATTCCAACTCCGAGACCTCTTAGGGGATCCCTCAAGGAAAGAACAAAGCACTGTCTACAGCAGAAGGGTGGGTTCTTAAGCCTGAACTCACCTGCTTTTCCGCAGTGCAAGATACATCCTGCCAACCAGTATCAGAATGCCCCAGATCTCCACTGAGACCTCAAGTGCTGTGTTAAGACAAAAGTGGCTTCACTGCTCTGTGGAAAGCCATCTGTTGACACTCCATTCCCACATCAATCCACAGTCCTCTCTGCACCACCCTCAACTGGAAAACCAGTACATCTCTTGGGCACAGGGGTCAACAGTTCCTGACCTCAATATATCTGCTGAACTGCCTTTGTTGTTGGTTTGCGTGCACATACCTTTCATAGGCACTGCTAAATATTTACTTTTATCATGCCCTTGCTCACCAAATCTACCTCACAAAAGTCACCTTCCCATGCAGAGAGTATGGGGTATTCTTTCCCCCCCAAAAGTGAATGTGTGCCAAAGCAGGTGCAGCAGAGTCCACGTACAGAGCCAGATGAAAAGGCAAAACAGTTCTATAAGGGCAACTTCTTCAAAAGACTCAAGTTTATGTACCCCTTTGCCCTGTACTCACTCATAACCATCAACTGGTAGTAAGCTGTAATACAAGTTCACCTCCAGTTGGGATTAGTGGTGAACTTCCCCAAGCTCACAAGAATAAAACCTGAAATGTCAGTAGTTCTCCCATAGTGTCTCAGTCCTCCACTTACCTTTGCCTGGACATGGTAAGAAAGACTCTTGCACCCCTCACTCTCCCTAACTCACCATGGCTCTTGAAGAGTAATGGGAAGGTTGGGGAAGTAGCAAGTGGGTTCTGAAGAACTTGGCATTCAGGTTCTACGCCAGCTCCAGAGATGTAGCCCCCCGCCATTCCAGGTCTGAAATTTTCTCATAATATTTGAAATCAACGGGCTCTATACAACCTTTATAACAACAGGTGGTGGCTACAGTCATTAAACCTAAGTTCTCTCAGAGATATAGGTAAACTATAGTTGACCAATCACTGTACTAGATTTTAATTCTTATCTTCTAGACTCTTACTTAGCACTCCAGTTCTTGCTTTTCCAGAAGATACTGAACCAAACTGTATGGAGAATTGACAATGAAATGTAGCCAGAGGGCTTCCTTCTCAACTTTATGTACTTACTACCCTACAGACAGAAGGGGTGGGGGAAGGCAAGGGAGGGAGATGAAAAGGCTCCTCTTTCAAAAGCAATGTAACCCTGAGATACCCATGCCATATAACCTGAGGGTAAAAAGAAAGAAAAGACTATCTAAATATAGGGGCAGCTAAGGAATTAGGAATTTAAAACTGATAAATACAATGCCTTAGTAAATAAAAGTCAACAACTGACTTAAATCAAAAGACAGCAAGATTAGAGAAAAGTGGCCCCCAAATTAGCCCAGGAGGCTTCTTTATGTGTTGATAAAAAGAAGGAAGTGATCAACAGAAAGTAGTCACCTAAAAGCACTGACTCCTGTTTTTTATACTGGTTTAGCACAATTTGTTACATCCAGGAATTCTTAATAATAATAATAAATTCATTTTATTTTTTTATAGCCAACAGAGATAAAGGTTTCAGGGCCTACTTAAGATAGATAGCTCAGCTTTTTTGAACTCCTATTTTGAAGGCTAGTCTCTTCTAGTACAAAGTGACATCCTAAAGCAATTGAAGGAAAAAAGTGACTGATGTGGGGCAGTTAAGGGAGCTTAAGTAAAGTCCATGAAAATCATATGAGATTGGGAAATAGATCATCAGAGGACCAGAAGGCAATTGGGTTCCACGTTCTTAGAATCTGTTTGATAGATTGACTTCCCTAGAGCTCCAGGTGGGAAATCTTGAGGGTATTTTTCTGCCCAGCAAGTAGAATTCACCTGTCAGTGTGGCTTGCTCCCTGCGCTTTCATGCTGGTTCTGAATTGTGACTAGTTTTATTTACACCTTCTATAGATGTTCAGGTGAAATATTTTTCATGAACACTATACTATCTCTAATCTATAAGCTTTAAATAGATGGGCCCCAAATCAATGTCTGTCTGCAATCAATAGGCTAGTTACCTCCTACTTCCACTATCTCTCACCAAAATGGCTGAATTAAGATAAAATTCAACTTCGCTAATAAAGCAAAGACAGGGAATTTATAAGCTTGAATTTTTTTTCTTTCCTCTCTCGCTGTCCCCATCACCAATAATCTAATACAACAATTACCCTGATTCTGCAGTTCATCCAAGTCCATAAAGCGGCTGGGATGCGGGTTAAAGCCTTTAGCTGCCTCTAATTCCTTTTCCCGTTTCTTCCGAAGTTCCTGTTCCTGGGCCCTCCTGGCCACCTCTTCCTGCAATTCATCCAGTTCACTTTTGGAAGGTATTTCCCCACCTGGAATGCAAGCAAGGAAGGAGAGATGACCACATTTCCACAACCAAGACTAAGCCTCTGCTTCAGTTACGGCCACTGCCCTGCTTTTCCCTTGGAACTCTTGGCTCAATTTGAAGTCCGTGTTTTGAATATTGCTTTCCATATCAGCTTCAGGGTGAGACCTGGCCTGTGAGTAATCACAATCACAATCATAATCATAACAAATATTTATTGAGTGCTTTATAACAACTGTAACAACATGACAACTAACATTTGTTGAGCATTTACCTTGTAACAGGCACAGTTTTAAGAACTTTTACATATATTATTTCATTTAATTCTCACAACAACCTATGAGGTAAATAGTGTTATTGCCCACATTTTAGGAATGAAGAAACTGAGTAAGAGGGTAAGTTCCCAAGGTAACACACATGGTAAGTGGTGGAGCTGAATTACAGTCAAATAAGTTAAATTCATAATCTTAACCATTAGGGAGCATTCCCTACCACGTGCTGCCACTGATGCATTGGGAAGCTTCGAGCAAGTCAATCCCTCACCCTTAATTTTTATCTTCTCTTTAATGAGTTTGGAAAATGACCATAGTAGTAAAATTTTAATCTTATCAGTGTTCATAGACCTAAAAGGATGCCCATGTTATATTAAGTGAAAAATCAAGTAACAGAGTAACAGGTATAGTATGACTTCATTTTATTTTTTAAGAAATGGTAGTAATAAACTTATCTATATACCTGTATTGGCATAGAGAAAGATGCAGAAAGATATATACCATGATCAATTTGAAGAGGCAGTGGTCAGGTTACTGAATTGATGGATTAATTTTACTTATGTAATTTTTTTAAGGAGTGGTCAAAGTCACCAGATAAAAATATTTGTTAGCCTGTGACAGGCTAATATGATTGCATCCAATCGTGAGGCATAAGTAGGGTTCACTGTACACAGAGGATGTGTGGTGTGTGAGAAATCTGGTGTAAGTCCTTGCTAAATATCTTTTACCAGTTGAAGAATCCTATTGGTGAATTCTATCCAGCCAGTCCAGAATTAGGACTTTTAGAGAAATCATGAGACTTGGTCTTTAGAAAGAGCATTGGCTACCTGAAGAAAAGAGAAGGGGGAGTAGCCTCATGCACAACCACAAGTTTCTCAAAGCAAAGTTAGTCAACACAAAATAAATTAAAATGGAAGGAGTAAACCAAATGTATGACTTCATTAGAAAGCATGAATTTCTTCTATAGGTTTCTAATTATAACCTACTCCAGCCCAGGATTTCAGAGATACCTGCTTCTATAGGCATTGTTTTGCTCTACCAGATGTGAGCTACCTATGGCACTCACAGGTAAAAGAGTTCATGCCTTTTCAGTACTGCTGCATACCTCCCTTCCAGCTCTCTAAGAACTTTAAGTGGCTATCAAGAGAACTGGTGGTCAGACTAGTAATGTTCCTGGTCTCATCTCTACACGGTAGCACATAGTATTCTGTTCTTTCTCTAGTAAGCTGGCCAGATCTATATCCAGAAGCTCATTAAATCGGGCCATAGTTAGGTTTCTGCCACACACCTTACTCCCAATTGATCTAACAGACCAGAAAAAAAGGGGGGGATGAACACATTTTTCAGATAATGTTGATTTCTAAGTTAGCAGCTCCCAGAACTCCTCAGCAGACTAGAAGATGCTGTATACGCACCATCTTCCCTCAGGCATTCCAAAGTCTCCCTGTTGGGGAGAATGCCTACTTATCACAATTTTCAGCTCTAAGTAAAGAATTTATTTTGACCTATTTGCACTGGGTCTCTACGTAAGTGGAAAAGGCACTGGAAGTATATATGTGTTGTGAGAGAAATGTAAAAAGGAGCTAAAACCTATGATTACCTCAAATCTATACCTGAAATTCCACTATTCCTTTATCTTCAGATTTTGACTTGTTAAAATGCTAATTTCTCTTAGAGAAAGCATACTTTAAACTATCTTCAGTCACTTATGTCTAGTGTGAAGGAGCCAGATCATTCCTTCAGAGCTTGTTTTGAGGAGGGAGTATGTGGAAACAAAGCACATTCAAGAAGGAAAAAACAAAAGGAGGAGACTGGGCAGGGTTTGGAGGCAGAGGTAAGGGTAGGTTTGACCTACTTAGGTCCCAGCTTTGTCCACTGTCTACATGTCCTCCTTTGTTATCTCAATTCATGGTACTAAACAATAAGAAATACGTTCCCAAGAGGCTGCCTCTATACCAAGGAAAGCCCTAGAACTCATTCTACTGCAGAATGCAGATGCTACTGACATTGCTCACCAAATTTCTGTTCCTTCTTGATCCCACAAGGGGTTTTCCAAGGTAGAAAAGAACAACCAGGCAAGCCATGATAAACCAAAAATAGATAATCCAAAGATGCTCAAAGTGCAACTGTCCTCTAATTTCAAATGTTCTGAGGTAAGGCTGTTTCCCAAACAAAACTGGCAGACAAATCAAGTCCTCCAAATCCACTGTCCTTTTGCTCACCTGATAGGGTCTGATTCTTTGTCCAGCCGCTCCTGGATGCTCTGGAGTCCGCCTCCAGGATGCTACTGCTGTGAGACTTTGGGATGTGACGCCAGGAAGGTGCCAACCCGGCTGATCTCTTAGCACTTGGATCCCTTCAAAAGAGAAACTAGAGTCTAGTGAAAGCAGTAGAAGGGTGATAACTAGCAACATTCCTAGGACAAAATTTCCTCAAAAAACCAACAAAGCATTGACCTAGTATAATTTGCCAATATGTCTCCAAGGGAAAGGGAAACACAGGAAAAAGTAAATAAACAGGACTACATCAGACTAAAATGCTTCTGCACAGCAAAAGAAACCATCAACAAACAAAAAGGGAACCCACCATATGGGAGAACATATTCACCAATGATTCATCAGATAAGGATTTAATCTCCAAAATATATAAAGAATTTATACATTTCAACACCAGGAAGACAAACAATCCTATAAAAAATGGGCAAAGGCCCTGAATAGACACTTCTCCAAAGAGGACATACAGATGGCCAGTAGACATGAAAAAATGCTCAAGGTCACTGATCATCAGAGAGATACAAATAAAAACTACAATGAAGTATCACCTGACATTGGTCAGAGTGGTAACTATCAATAAATCAATAAGCAACAAGTGCTGGTGAGTATGTGGAGAAAAGGGAATCCTCGTGCACTGTTGGTGGGAATGCAGACTGGTACAACCAGTGTGGAAAACAGTATGGAGTTTCCTCAAAAAATTAAAAGTGGAACTGCTTTTTGACCCAGCAACCCCACTTTGGGGTATATATCCTAAGAACCCTGAAACACCAATCAGAAAAATATATGTACTCTATATTCATAGCAGTGTTATTTACAATAGCCAAGATCTGGAAACAGCCCAAGTGCCCATCAGTAGATTAAAAAAGCTGTGATACATTTACATAATGAAACACTACAAGGCTATAAAAAAGGAAGGAACTCTTACCCTTTGCAACAGCATGGATGGACCTGGAGATTATTATGCTAAGTGAAATAAGCCAGTCTGAGACAGACAAATATCACATGATCTCACTTATATGTGGAATATAAAGAACAAAATAAACTGAAGAACAAAATAGGACCAGAGGCTAATGGATAAATGAAACAGACTGACAGATCTCATATGAACATATGCATAGCCCATGGACACAGACAATAATGTGTTGAAGGCCTAAAGGGGCAGGAGCAGGGTGGAGGGAGGCAAAGGGGGTGAAAATGGGGGACATCTGTAATTGAGTCAACAACTGAAAAAAAAAAATGTTCTTTCTCCTTTCTCAAGTGCCTTTGCTCTTTCTCCCAGCAGAGGGAGCTACTGTCATAGAAAGTTGATAGAGCACAATACTTTGCTTGCCCACAAGATGGTAATAAAGCGCACCTTTCCACTTGTCTGAGTTGGTAAGCCTCTTGGTGGATTACACTGCTGCTCAGGACAGTGCCACTATTCAAAGGGGAAACAATACCTGCAGACACTCGAGCTCTCAGGCAGGGCTGCATCCAGGCTGACAGGGCTGTTGCTGTTCCTCTCACTGCTCTCATAGCCAGATTCCATTCGCTGGATTAGGCGAGGGTGCTGCTCTAAAAGGTGAGAGCCTGGCCGTGCTGGGCCCCAAGGCTTGTATTGGGGGCTTGGTCCACTAGTTTTAAGGTCATAAGGAGGTGGCTTGCTTAGGTCATCTGGTGTAAATTCTTTAGCTATCCCGATCAAAAGACAAGTATGAAAAAGGAGGTAGGTTTAGCATCTGCCTCAAATTAAGAAATAACTAACACCTCCCTCCAGCTACTCATTTACTGAATTTATATTCCCAAAAGACCCAACAAAGTGGTAAAAATAGACCTTGTGAAGTATACCAGAAAACCCAGGTTTTTTAAATACGTAAACTTAATTCAAAAGCCCAATTCTTCCCTAATTATCTCCTCACCTGAATCCTCAGAAAATGGGCTAAGCTGGGTATAGCCACAGTGCTTCCTTTTGTCCTTACTAAAGATACTGTCAATATTCAGAGACTCTCGTTTGGGTCTCCATGTTGGACGATACTTGCTAGAAGAACTGGATTTTGACTCACTGCTAGTACTCTCCACTTCCCAGTCACGAGAGTGTAAAGGCAGATTCTTAGGAGGCTTTCTGTCCATCTGGTCTCCTCCTCTCCCCCCATAGGAAGATCCTAGGTTGGTCTGAGAAGTCAGGGATGGTCTGTTATGGATCATATTGCTGACTGTCTCTTTAAAATCCCTTAGTCTGTTGGTGCTGCTGGATGGTTTAGAGGCATTCCTAGGAGCCTGCTTCTCTTTCAGTGTTTCTCCTAAAAACACAAAGAATGAAACAAATATAAATGTTTAAAGTGCTCATGGATACCCAGATCCCAAAGTTGAGACAGCAAGGAAAGCCCTTTGAGCAGAAAAGAGAAGCCATGGTCTGGAGTGTGACAAGTCTGACAGACTAACTTAGGAAAGAGAAGCAATGCAGAATGGCTTGCCTTCACTGTGGTACCCTGAGGCCTGGGGCTCATCGCCTTTCCTCCTAATTCGGCCAGAGCTCCTCTTGCGCTCTATCAGAGACCCTTTCTTGGATGTGAGTTTCTGATTACATTCACTATCAGTCAGGTGTCCTAAAAAACAAGGAAATGGGGGTAAGCTGGTATCTGAGACTGACCTCCATCCTCTTGAGAAACCAATCTCCTTTTGGGATTCATGACAGTGGCACAAATTTAGTGTGCCCATGGGTTGAAAGCTGCAAGGGCTATGGCTACCTGATTTAAGTGTAGCAGGAATTTCTCAACAGATAAATGCAAAGAAGCTCAAGTAGTTAATGGGACCTTCCAAATTTACCATATTTCCTAAGCAATTACTAGTCTCAATCCCACTCAAAAATTTTCCCAGTAACCTGAAGGACACATTACTTGGTACTTTTTAAAAGGTGAAAGTTTTAAAATATAAAAATATTTTTCACTCTATTAAATAGAAGACAGAGCCTTCCTTTTATTTATTTAGCAACACATACCAAGTAAAGCCTAATTTTTATTATGTCTGGTATGATCCCAGGTGTCTCAGCCTTTACTCACAAGAGCTCTGGTTGTATATGGCTTTAAGACCCAGTTCTAAACATTCCTTAAAAGTGAATCAATTAAAAGAACACTTGACCCAGCTGGGTGTAGCTCAGCGGTTGAGCATCGACCTAGGATCCAGGAGATCAAGGTTCGATTCCCGGTCAGGGCACATGCCCGGGTTGTGGGCTCAGTTCCCAGGTGGGGGAGTGCAGGAGGCAGCTGATCAATGACGACTCTCTCATCATTGACATTTCTCTCTCTCTTTCTCCCTTCCTCTCTCTAAAATCAATAAAGATATATATATATTTTTTAAAAAAGAACATTTGAACTTTGAATAAATTCTCATTCCCATCCCCAACTATGCTTCACCCAAACTGGCAAAACCCAGAGATTATACTACATAGTTCCTCAATACTAACTGCTGAGAAAACCAGGAGATCTGGGCTTTTTTTTTTAATGTGTTTTTATTGATTTCAAAGAGAGGAAGGGAGAGTGAGAGATAGAAACATCAATGATGAAACAGAGTCATTGATTGGCTACCTCCCGCACACCCCCTACTGGGATAGAGCCTGAAACCCAGGCATGTGCCCAATCGGGAATTGAACCATGACCTCCTGGTTCATGGGTCAAACCTCAACCACTGAGCCACACCAGGCGGGCAGAGATCTGGGGTTTTGTGTAACTTGACTTACTTCATACCCAGCATATGTGAATGGATGAGGGTGATGTGACAATAGCAAAGGTCAGATTCTAAAAGACATAATCATCTAAGCTGCTGGAGGCCAGAGGTGAATTTAAGCAACTGAATTAAGTTGGAAGACAGGCTTAGAAAAAAGTTCCCTAGGTTCTCAAATGCACTGAGTTAACAAAAATTTGTTTTCATATGTTAGTATATGAGAATCCTTATACATAATCAGATATCAGCAATATAGTGATATGGTTATATTTATCAATGCAATCTTTTATTGCTTTTAATCTGCTCCTTTGCTACATCTGGACCCATAATAAAGATTTAAGAAAGGAGGAAATCACTTGGAGCTACTAGAACTACAAATATAAACCAACGGGGATATGCTCCCCTACTCTCAGCCATTCACAAACCCTTAACAATAAACCTAACTCTCTTGGAAAATAGGCTTTATTTATTCTGTGACTTAACTTCTTCATGGTTCAGTTTCAGAAACAGGGTTTTAAAAATATCACACTGCCCTGGCCTGATAGATCAGTTGGTTGGAGTGTCATCCCACATACCAAAAGGGTTGCAGGTTCGGTTCCTGGTCAGAGCACATACCTAGGTTGCAGGTTCTGTTCTGGCTGGAGCGCGTATGGGAGGCAACCAATCAATGTTTCTCACATCAATTTTTCTCTCTCTCACTTCATCTCTCTCTAAAAATCAACAAACATATCCTTGGGTGGAGATTAAAAAAGAAAAGTGTATCACACTTTGCAGTAGTCATTTATGCAATAGTCATCAAAAGTAATCCAACATGAATCTGACCAAATCTCTAGATCCAACCACCAACTTACAGAGCACCAAAAAATACAGAGCACAAAGAAACATGCTAAAGTTTACCATAGAAACACAACAAAATTTAGAATGTGGGGAATCTATAGGACAAACTGCTTAGTTCTTTTATTTTTCTTCCATTGCTTTTTCAGAGAGAGTGAAAGGGAGAGAAAAAGAGGGAAAGAAACATTGATGTGAGAGAGACACACCGAGTGGTTGCCTCCTGGTTGGGCCCAGACCAGGGCCGAGCCTGCAAGCAAGGTAAGTACCGTTGGCTAGAATCAAACCCGGGAGCCTTCAGTCCATGGGCCGACATTCTAACCACTGAGCCAAACTGGCCAGGGCTAAACTGCCTACTTCTTCAACAATAAACTGCAAGAAAAAAACAGAGGAGAAGCCTACAGAGTAAAAGAAACTCAAAAGACTTATCAACCCATTGTGATGTGTAGAACTCATTTCAATTCTGAGTCAAACAAACAAACCATTAAAAAGTATTGACATTTATAAGAAAATTGTTTATTTAAATGCTCAGTGGTTATTTAGTGGCTTAAAGGAATTGTTGATATTTTTAAGTGTGATAATGGTGTGTTTAAAAATGATTTCTTATATTTTAAAGATATATAGCAAAACATTTATGAAAAAGATGACATGTCTGGGATTTGCTTCAGAATGATCTAGGAGTGGGGAAAGTCAGTAGAGGTACAGATGAAACTAGATTGGCCATGAGTTATAATTACTGAGTCTAGGTGACGGGTATGTGGAGGCGCAGTATGCTATTCTATATACCTCTGAATATGTTTGAAATTCTCTATTTTTAAAAGACCATGCAGAGAGTATAAACACCAATCTGAAGCCATGAGCTCATTAATCGCCAAATCTCTAAGAGAATGGGCACTGTTCTATGCCTTGGGTGATGTTCTTCCTTTGATGCCCCATATTGATTTTTTTCCACTGACACGGGTACACTCTCCACAGATAAACAAAAAAATGTAAGAATGTTCTCTGCATGGGACTCACAATAACAAACAGGCAAGTTTTCATTCTTTTGTGTCTCTGTTCTTCAGGAAGCCAAGCAAGGTGAGAGCAGGTGTCCCCTCCCCACAGTATGGCCCTTCTCTCAAAGCCCTTAACTTGGGACAAAGCCTGGCATGAGAATATCATGAGGTACAAGACCACGAGGACTCAGTGAAGCACTATGAGGGATGGGGGTTCCCTCTCATGGAGCAGAGCCTGAGAAAAGCAGCTTTCAGAATAAACAATCCCATCAGTAATTACATCACAATGGTCCTCACTGACATGCCGCTGTGGACAGGAATACATGCAATGGAACATCACCGTCTATTCAGAATTGTATTGCTTCTTTTGATCCCACTCAATTACCCAAGTTCTGTGTCTTCCTGCCTTTGCATGGCAAACATTTCCGACTTGCCCCGTTTTTTTTCTTGGACACCCTCTACGCAGGGACAAGAAGGATCCACTACATAAGCCCCTACCTGTGTCCCGACTGCTCTGAGACATGGAATCATTCTCCACATTATAGATGACTGTCCCCTGAGAATCAGAAGAGAAGTGACTGACCACAGACTCATGGTGGGAGTGTTTGTAGGGATAGCTCTCCGTTGAGGAATCTGTTCGAGTATCACTTGAGATGGAGGGCTCCCTCCCTGAGGGAAGGAGGAGACACATAGGCAAAAGTGAGGAAAGAGAGGACAGTGATAGAGGGGCAAAGAGCTGGATGGCAACAAAGGTCCATAAGGCAGGAAATTCCTAGATGGCACGGTGAGAAGGACATACCAGAGCCATTCTGCCCAACACCCAGCTTCCAGATAACCCAGACACACAAACAAGTCTTCCCACTCCTGCCCCTACCTTGCTGAAGCCCTCACTTTGCCTGCCACTGTGAAAAACTGTGGGGCTTTTAGAAAACCTATGGGGGGAAAGTGGAAGAAAGGAAAAAGTTGTGAAAAATAAGATCTACTTAGTTAGAGTCCCAGGCCGACCTGGCATACATAACCCCTATCCCATAATTTTAAGTGACGGAAATGTCACTTAAAATTTTTAAATTGGCATTACAAGCATTTTTAATATCTCTGAGAAATTATGGGGCTGTCCTTTATACTTTAGTGTGAATTAGCTCAATTGGACTACTTTCCTCTAAACACCTAGCTAAGATAAGTGGTGGACATTGGTGTTTGATTGAAGGGAGAAATAGAGCAGGTCTGGGTGGGTTACAAAGGTGGGATGAACATCAGTTACCAACCAGGATGGAGATACAAAGGGGCGGGGAAAAAGTCCAAAGACAAGTGTCTTCTCTTTCAAAATTATATTTAGAAATATAAATAGCCCTAAAAATAGAAGTAAAAAAGAACATTTCTTTTTCTTCCTTTTCAGAAATCAAGCCAAAACCATAAGAGTTATATTTCTAATGTATTATGAACCTCTATGGGCTAACATGAGACTTTAAACATCAAGTGGCAAACTATTTCTACAGGAAAACATAATTCAGGTTCCATACAACTGAATTAGAAGTAAACAACTGATTCATAAGCTGAGGAAGGAATATCCCTACTGTACTTGGCATTTTAAAACAAAAATCTCTCATCCCTAACAATATGACTACCTTTGTAGTAGCATATCATTTCTCTTGGTCTTAACTCACTTAAGTCGCTTTTAAATTGCTAGTAAGAATCAGTCATCTTTACCAATATTATAAGGTTAAATACCAAGGTTTCCCTCACAGATTTAATATCTCAGTCTCAATCAACATAACTTCCTTTGCACTTTGGAACTGGGGCCACATTGAATATAGGAAACACATTCTTAGAGGTGGAAGGAAACAAAGCCTGGAGCAAGTTGGGCTTCAGGACAAGTTGGCATTTCTTGCCTTTCTCTAATGGGTCCTCTTTCTCCAAGCTAGGTTATGTGCTAGGCTCATGGTCAAGAGTCCCAAATATCCAATGATCACATTAGAGAGGGAAAGGGGAAGTAAGAGCTGGGCTGCTCACCTGAATCTTCACTATCGTAGCACATCCTGCTGTATGACTGGAATTCAACTTGGGGAGGCAGGTCCTGGGTAGACACTGGGGTACCCTGGGGGTCTGCATAAAGCAGCAGCAAAGGCTGGTAATGCCCCTTGATGCACTTGGTCACCACATCCTTCCATTTGGGCCCAATCTGAATAAAAAAAGTCAGAACAGAACAATTATAATTCATATCCACAATTCAAGACACATCTTCCTGTTCTGATTTTCTAAAGAAAATAAAAGATGAAAAGACAAGAATCGGGTAAAGAAACAGCAAAACAGATCTTACAGCTACACATAACGAATTTTTTGTTAAGCCCTTTAGAAAGCATTAGGAGCCTGTAAAAGACAGCAATGGTGAATAAAATTACTTTTATTCCCATGAAACATTGATTCAGTTATGAAACATGAACAGAAGTTCTCAAAGGTGAGTATGCTGTGCGAGGGGACTTCAGCTGCCTTGGTGATCTTTCTTTTCACAGACACCAAACCAAAGCTCTTGCTTGAAATCTGCTTGTCTCGAATTTTTTCCTAAATATTAAAATCACTTTTATGAAGCTCAGGACAGAAACTCTCTCACAGACTGCTTTAGAATAAATGACATTCTCTGTCAGAGTTCACACATGGCAGGACATAAAGTGCTAAATTGCTTAGAACTGACAGCTGGGCCTCTTGGCCTTAGCTTTGTGCTGGATTCAGTGCTGCCACGGCAGTGGGGAAAAAGTGACTGAACAGCCATGGAAATAACAATCCAATCAAACCTCCAAACTCACCCTCTCTTAAGCTTGAATCAGTCGCATTGTTAGATGGTGTGCTCTTGGAGTCAGACAACTATCGTAATTCTTATTTTATAATAGATGGTCAGTAAATTTATAACTGCGTTATCACTACTTTAACTAAAACAAATTTATATGCTTTTTAGATAACCTTATTTAATATCTTATAAGGCATGTATTATTATTATTCAAATAAATAACCTAGCCCTGGCCAGTGTGGTTCAGTTGGTTGGAGCATTGTCCTGTACATCGAAAGGTTGAGGGTTTGATTCCTGGTCAGGGCACATATCCAGGTTGTGGAATCTATCCCTGGTCGGGGCACATGGGAAAGAAGCCAATCATGTTTCACTCTCACATCGATCTCTCTCTCTCTCTCTCTCTCTCCTTCTCCCTTCCTGTCTCTCTAAAAATCAATTTTAAAAACCCTAAAGCTCAAAGAATTTATATGTTGCCCAAAATTACAACAGCAAAAAAGAGATCAAGAAGAGAATTAGAGAATTTGACAAAGACTACTATCTGTGGAAGATGCTGCTTAAGGTCCATGGATTGGTATAGAATGTCTAAGCAGTCTCCTAGCTGCTAACCTAATCACAAGAGTCTTTCTAATTCATGCAAATCACCTAAACTACTTCATCTGGCCTCTGTGGTTCAGACAGTACCAAGTTTCCAGATTTAAATATTATCATAGCCCTATTTTCTCTATACTACCTCAAAAACATGTTAATCTATGATAGGGTACTTTAGGGAGATAACAATCAGAGAGTATTTTATAGCAACCCTGAGACAAAGTATTACCCACTAATAATTCCAAGATTTGGAATTCTGAACTTTCTGCTAATCCTATAACCTAATCTGAATAATTAGACTGTTGTCATTCAAATCAACCAAATAACACATTAAAAAAATACTTTGTTAACTATAAATATAAAACTGTGCTGAATGCCATGTGAGGGCATATAGAAAAAATAATAGATATATTCATCCTGTTCTCAAGGATGTTGCCATTCATTGGGAAGATACAACTAACACTCTCATAAATCCAGTAGATCGGCAGATAGACATTAAAATTATGAAAATGAAACACAAAGACAAATAATTATCCTTAGTTTTTTGTTGCAGTCACCAAACACTTTAAGAAGGGCTTGAATATTCCTACCTCCTTGACATGAGCATCATCAAAATACATCCATTTTCGGATCTTTGTTTGAAAAAAGAATGTAGAATAATGTTTGCCATAGTAACAGATCATTCCTACTAAGTACAGTTCAGACTGCTTGGCCCGGTCATCTGTCACTCTGAAAAACAGCTGGGGGAAAGAAGAGAAAGGAAAGTACAGTGACATAACTCTCTCACATCATCCGTCAGCAGACTGACTCCATCATTTCTTAAGGTACTATCTTGCTTCCCTGCCCTTCAGTATAAGATTTTTTTCTAATCCATATTGATCATCAGAAATGACCTAAAAAGGCAAAATGTAGGGTGGAACAAGACAGACAGTGGCCAGTAACTGGTAAGGTGGTGATGTTTCCGATCATAACAGGAGTCAGGAAAAGTTGAAAAACAAAACCAAACCAAAACACTCTCAAGTCTCAAAAGTTATTTGTCACCTGGAAACACAAATATAAATTTCCTGCTGGGACCCTAAGTAGGGGTTAAGAGAGCCTTTAAGAGAAGTAATACCACCATGCTGGTTACCAGCATTTCAATTCCTAGATGCCCATCACTGTCCTAGGTGCTAAGAAACAAGCAAAAAAAAAATGAAAGAAAATTATTCTAGCTTTGAGGAACTTATTTGGTTCAGAAAACAATCATAAAAATAAAACTAGACCAGTACAAAATATGTACGCTACAAATTTTAGAAAAAGGAGATTTTGCTGTGCTGAGCCTGCTCATTCAGAAATTCCTCAGGAACCAGACCTAAAATAAGGTCCCCAATAGTTCACTTATTCTCAGTAGTGGCTGATGATATTAAAAACAACAGCAAAGGATCTCCTGAGTCACAGAGCAAGCAAAACTAACAGAAGGGAAACCAGAGTTTCTGGTTCTTCTCTTGAACTGAAGGAAAACCATGGCTGTACCTACACTAGGGCATGGAGCTGACAAGGTTAAGGCTCCAGGTCTGAAGTCTGTTTCCCTGTCTATTTTCCTAAATAGATTCATGGAAAACCACTAACCCATTAAATTATCTTCTAAGCTACTTCATCACCCTCTCAACAGATATTGGTTCCTCATTGAGAATTCTGTATTGTAGGACTCAAGTAACCAACTCTTACCTCCTTCACCTCCCAAAGCAGCTGTAGTCAGGGTCGCTCACTTCTTTGACCTTACTGCCTCCTATGGTTGAATACAACTCCCTGTTCTACACTGGTATAAACTAACAGTGAGTAGAGCACACAATAACTCTATAAATTGCTTGATTTTTACCAGTACCTAAGCTCTGTCTATCCTGTCTTCAAGGCCAAGGTCATCCCATTTCTTATAAAAAGCCTTTGCTACCTACCCAAAGGAGGTAAGTGAGCATGTACATGCATGCACATGTATGTGCATACATATACAGTAGTGCCTCTTATCCTCAGGGGATACACTCCAAGACCCCCCAGTGGACGCCTAAAGCTGGAGATAGTACCAAACATATACTATGTTTTTTCCTGTACATACATACTTATGATGAAGTTTAATTTATAAATTAGTCACAGTAAGAGATTAACAATAACAATAATAATAAAATAGAACAATTATAACAATATATTGTAATAAAAGTTATGTGAATGTGGTCTTTCTCTCTCTCAAAATCTTTTGGACTGTATTCACCCTTCTTGTGATGATGTGAGATGATACAATGTCTATGTGATAAGATGAAGTGAAATGAATGACATAGGCATTGTGATGTAACACTAGGCTACTTTAAGGGCTACTTGAACACACTGCAATACTGCAATAGTCACTGTATATGTACATGTATACACACATACATATGTACATATGTATATACATGTACATGTACATATACATATACATGTACATATACATATACATATACAGTGTGGATATGCTGGACAAAGGGGTTATTCACCTCCCAGGGAGCAGGGACTGAAAACAGGGTGACATTTCATCACACTCCTCAGAACCACATGTGACTTAAAATTTATGAATTGTTTACTTCTGGAATTTTCCATTTAATATTTTTAGACCACAGTTGACTGTGGGTAAGTGAAACTACAGAAAGGGAAACCATGGATAAGGGGGGACTATTGTACACAAGTATGCTTGTCATACAATATAGTATTTTTCATTTAGGATATACCTTTGTGTTCAGGGTTCATGCCCTTGAGCAAGAATAAGACACAATAACAGTCAGAGTTAAACTAACACTCACATCACCCAACTTAAGGCAGGTACCCAGGCTATGAATGACATCCTCCGCCAAGTCTGAGTGGTCTGAGTCCCATACCAGTCCAATTGTGATAATCTGTGGAGCATTCATCAATACACGGCGGATCCGAATCCTCTCTCCACAGTTGCTCTGAAATACATACATAAGGCAAGTTTGACAGGTTTCCCACTGGCTCTGCCTCAATTCCACTGATCCCAGCGTTCCCTCCCTACTCCAAACCCCACCACTGACAACTCACTGGACAGTTCCGGAGATCCCCCATGGTGCTGGCATTCTGTAGCAGCTCACCAAACATGCTTGGTGAGGGTTTTTCTCGTCTCTCCAGCATACAAATAGCCTGGTTGCTTCAAGATGAGAATTAAAAGGGGGTGACAGTGAGAGTTACAGCTAAATGAAATAAATCATGCATGTAAACTCCTAGCTCACAGGTTTGACTTTCTTCCTCTGCCCACTAAACCGAAGCCCCTAGTCCTGACCAGCCTCAGCGTCCTACAGACACAATGAGTGCCTCTGCCTGTCTCCGCATCGCCAGCTCATAGAATCCCCATTCCTCCCCCACTCTGCTGGCCAGAACTGAGCCTAAGAAAAAAGGAGGAATGGAAAAGAAGGAGACAAAAGGGTATTTTAAAATTACAGTTCTGAGCTCCTACAATATGGCATAGATTCAGCAATAAGAATATATTTGGATACCATCGGTTAAAACCCAATCAACTGAAGGAGTGCCTAAGGGTACAGAAAACCCCTGTAAGACTCACCAAAGGGAAGTGGTAGAGATGTAATGCACCATCTGGATGAAAGGCAGTGGATCAGAGGTGGCGCCACAGCTAGTACATACACACTAGGCCCAGGAACAAAAGCAAAACCAAGCAGCCATAGTCATTAACTGTTTTGGCCCCCATTGGACACCCCACATCCCAGGATAAAGTGCTCTTGAAGAAAAGGTCTAAGAAGTGATGGGACAGAAATAAAGTTCACCTGCTCAAACAATGTCATTGCAAATTTCTGGTGGGAGATGCAGTGTTGGGCAGTACATATATCCTCTTTGGTTTCATCAGCAATATGGAAGTGAAGTCTCATCAGCAGGTTTTCCTAACAAAGGAAGAACAAAAGCAGTATATCAACAATACTTAGCAGACAAATGTACAAATTGGTTGGCAGTTTACTCGGGGAAATAGCAATCCTCCTGGAAGATAGGAGTACTTCTGATTTTTTTAAACTCTTTAATTAGAAATAACTATAAACTTTCAGGAAGTTTCAAAAAAATTGTATAGGAAGTCAATATACCTTTCACCCAGTTTCCTCCAATGGCAACATCTTGCATAACTATAGTATAATATCCAAACCAGGAAATGGGCATCCATACAGTCCAGAGTTTATTCAGGTTTCATCAGGTTTCACTCATTTGTGTTTGTGTGTAGCTCCATACAATTTTATCTCATGTACAGAGTCATGTAACCACAACCCAATCAAGATATAAAACTGTTCCATCACCACAAGGCACCCTCATGCTATCCTTTTATAGTCCTACCCACCCAATTCCAACCCTAACCCCTAGCAAACACAAATCTATTCTCCAAGCTCTATAATTTTATTTTTTAAATGCTATATAAATGGGATCATATAATATATAATCTTTTTTACTGCATTTTTTACTCAGCATAATTCCCTTTTTTAAAAATTTTTATTTGACTTTTAGAGAGAGAGACAAACACTGAGTTGCTGTCCCACTTATTCATGCATCATTGGTTGATTCCTATGTGTGCCCTGACCGGGGAGCAAACCCGCAACCTTGGCGTATTGGGACAATGCTCTAACCGACTGAGCTACCTAACCAGGGCTCAGCAAAATTCCCTTTAGATCCATTCTAAAGAATATATAAATCAAGAGTTCATTCCTTTTTATTTCTGCATAGTATTCCACAGTATGGAAGTACCAGTTTGTAGCACCATTTACCCATTACCCATTAAAGGCATTTGGGTTGTTTCCAGTTTTGGGCTATTATGAATAAAGCTTCTATAAATATTTATGTACAGGTTTTTGTAGGAACATAAATTTTCATTTCTCTGGGCTACAGGTCCAGGAAGGCAACTGCTGAATCATATGGTAGTTTGCAGGTTCTGTTTTTTAAGAAACTGCCAAACTTTTCCAAGGTAGCATTACCATTTTATAGTCCCACCGGTAATAGAGCAGTGATCCAGATTCTCAGGAGTACCTCTGATTGTGGCCTACATTTTACCCTGTAATGGGATGTATATCACTTTCTGAGTTTTTTAATGAATGCAGTCTTTTGAAGGCTGATGGATAGAACCCAGAGTTCAGAAGAGTTAGGGTCTTCCACTAACAGTCACTGGGAGAAATACAGTTATCTAAATAGCACCCTACGGTTGTGCTAGGAACTCAAGTTATTCTCAAACCAGTAGCATTGGTATTAGCATCACCTGGGAACTTGTCAGAGGTAGATATTCTTGGACCCTATTCCAGAACTACTGAATCAAAAACTCAAGGGAATTGAGTCCAGCAATTTGTATTTTAATGAGCCCTGTCTCCTCGGAAGGTGACAACCCGTTTTATGCAGTGGCAAGCACAAAACTACCCTAAGCCTGAAGGAAAAAGAGTAAACCTGTGAGGCTATTCATACTGCATTAGCAGAGATACCCTAGAGCTCTGAGAAACTAGGGAAATTTCTAGTTCTAACTGTAGAAATCAGGGGCGCTGTAAATAACCACAGTACAGTAGCCAGTCCCTGACGGAGACCATCAACAGTTCCACCCCAGATCAAAGAAGGCCAGAGGCCAGCACTTACAAAGCACTCCGCAGCATCATCCATAATTCCCAGCTGGAAACGCTGTTCATCCTGGAAAGTCTTTGCCAGAGCACTGCGGAGAGTGTCAGACGGAAGCACTTTTTCACTGCTGCACTGAAACTGGTTAAAGATTCCCTGTAGGGAAGGGTTAGACAAGGGAAAAAGCACAGTGCTGTTATTAAGCTTCTAAACATCCCGGTGTCATGCTAGCATCTCCATGCTCATAGTTATGGAACCAAATGTACCTCCTACAGGTTAATATGCTTGCAGTTAGTAATAAAAAAGTAAAAAATGCAGAATCAGAATAAAGGGCATGATCCTGTGCTAATAAGAATTAGGATCTTTGCTCTTCCAACCAAGTATGATACCATCAAGGACACATTAGGAGAGACCATTGTCATGAGTTAATATAATTCAGTCACCCCATTTCCTCTGATAAAGACAGATGGATGGTCTACAGTAAATAAAGATAAATGATATGTAAGCAGATTGGTAAATTATTCTCAGAGGACTCATTCTATGAAACTTGGCCCCTTATTTTAAATTGTTTAGCTAATACAAAATTACTCAAAAGTAGAAATACTAATATAACAAACACCTACATGTCTAACCCAAGAAATAAACATTCCATCATTTTTACTTCCAATCTACAGATAAAGCTGTAGTCCCATTTAAGACTGCCTACTCTCTACCATCCACTCACTATCATGAGTTTGTTGCATAATCTTTTGTTTTTAATACTTTTACATATATACATATACATATCTATACACTATGTATATTTAGGGATACATATACAGGGTGGGCAAAAGTAGGATTACAGTTTTTTATATGGAAAATAATACAATAATTAATAAATAAAAATACAAGTGTGTTTTGCATACTCATGACTGTAAACCTACTTTTACCCCAACCTGTATACACACATACTTTTTTGTTTATGTACAAAATATCACACTGAATTTTACTTTTTAAAAAATTCAGCATTGTTTTGAGATCTACCTATAATGATATAATGTATATACCTGGTTTATCCTTTCTCCCTGCAGGATAGTATTTTACCTGGTGATGATACCACCCACATCTATTTATCCACTTCTTCATTGGTTCACATTTTGACAGTTTCCAATTTTTTGCTGTTATAGAGTGTCTATGCAAACTTATACTTCCACCAGGGAATGAATATAAATAAATATATCCTTGTCAGCAATTAATACGATCAGACTGATTCATTTTAGTCTTTCTAGCTACATTTGGTTTTTCTAGGTCTTTCTGAGTATTACTGTGGCAAATATCTTATTCCAGTCTCTGGTGTCCTTTATGTGAAGCAGTTTTTTATTTGGGTGTAATTAAATGTATCAATCTTCTCCATCTTTACCTACATCTGAAACAATGATGAGTGTTATGTCTGCAGAATGGAAACAAAGAGTAGCAACAAGTGGCACCTGGCTTGATGACCCGTTCTCAAGTGGTATTGAATCTTACCCAGAGAAACTAGAATGTGCTCCTTGACAGCAGCAGCTCATGGCCCAGATCCTCACTAAACCATCCAGATTAACAACTCACTCAACAATGAGTTACATATCAACAGGCCAAACAATGTCATTCACTTGAAATTCTTCATATAAAAAAAATCTCAGGGTCATTTTTCAGAGTTACTAATGAGATCAGAAATGAGACCATTTCATAAACCTACCTATGTGATCTAAGAATAGAAGGCCCACCACCTAGAATGGTCATTTTTCAGTCCTCATTTTGACCTTCAGTAGCTCAATCACTCATTCCCTTCAGGTTTTTATCCAAATATTATCTTCTCAATACAGTATTTCCCAATCAGCCTATTTAAAATTGCAAACTCCAACCCCTCTTCCCATACCTCCCACTCTTGCCAGTTTTATTTTTCCCTGTGGCACTTATTACCATCTGCCATGACATGTATTTTACACATTTATTGTCTGATTGCACCCTCTAGAATATAGACATGAGAACAGAATTTTTTGTCCTTTAATTCACTGCTATATTTCCAGAACCTTGAAAGGTACTGGCATACAGAGGGCAACCAATAACTAGTTTTAAATACCTAAATGAATGAATGAACAAATTAATCAACCATGTGATGTGGGTAGATCTTATTAAGAAAAGATACTATTAAGTCCCTCTCTTTTTTTTTAAGGAGATAAAAAATAGCTAGAAAAGGTGAACATTTTTCTTAAGGTAATGTAACTGGTTAGAGCAAAATGGGACTAAACCTCATTCTGCTCATTGCAAGTAGGCACAGTTTTCCTTGTTCTATCTTACCAGCATCACTTCTCCTCATACACTGAACTTCCATCCCTACGGCAGCTCAAGAATCATTTACTATGTAACCTGCTATTACTTCCCTACAAATGACTTCATATGATGTGGAGGAAGCAGTACTAGCAATACATATTTAGTATTATTTAATAAGCTAAGAGCTGGGAGGGAAATCTATTATAATTACTCTGAAGTTATTTTGGATTAACCTAAAAATTTGTCACAAGTCTATTGTAAGATCAGATAAAGGCAGGGCAGGGCCTTCCATCATTTTTTGCTGGAAGTAGAATATCTATGAGTGACCTCTTAAACTAGGCCAAAAGGAAAGGTCGAGGTCTATAGTTAAACATTCCCAGAGGGCAACTGGACATCTGCCAAGTGACCTACGGGACTTTGAAACTTGGGAGAATATGAACAAACAAAAGAAATGAAGGCAAGAAAGCAGCAGGGACTACTTCTGTAAGTAGATGGTGGTCTGACCACTTGATCTGCTCAAAGTCACACAAGCTTGGCAAGTCTTAGTAACCACTGTCATATCCCCACCAGCTGCTCTTCTCAATTGCTAATGGTACAACATTACTGCTGATGAAGGCTCTGTCTCTAGGGCCAGGGATGTGTGAGGTTTGGTCCTTTTTGTTCAGAGTCCAAAACTGGTTCCAAAATGAACCAATGGTAAAGTAGTTCCAGAACAGTTCTGTACAAATATATTTGCAAACTACAGTTCCTTTAGTCTTTCTCAACTGGGTTTCCTCAAGAAGCAAGCCCTGATACTCTAAGGCATCAACAGTTCCTAATGAATTAACTTCTCTCGCATGTACAGTACTAGTTATGTTACCATTCTCAAGAGAATTGAGAAAATAGTCACTTGAATCACTTTCTGTGTTCTCCGGTTCAGATGAACCTGTTTGAGAAAGAACAGGGCTCCACTGAGAGATGGTGTAGTGTAACAGTTAAGAGGATGAACTCTGGAACCAGACTATCTGGGTTCAAAATCCCAACCCTAGTCCTAGCTGGTCTGGACCAGCAGTTAGAGTGTCTACCCACGGACTGAAGGGTCCAGGTTCAATTCTGGCCGAGGGGACGTAGGTGGGCTGTAGACTCAATCCCCGCCCCCTGTCATCACACGAGCAGGAGACAACCCCCCCCCCCCGAAAAGCAATGGAAAAAATGTCCTTGGGTGAGGATTTAAAAAGTTTAAAAAATTTTAAAAATCCCAACCCTATTACTTCCATTTATATGATCTTGGACAAGTTACCTATCTTCTCTAGGCTTTAGTTTCTTCTTTTAAAAGAGAATTAATAATAGTATTTACCTCCTTGGGTTATTTAAGGATTAAATAAGTTATCTGTATATCTCCACCTTACACTAATGCCTGGCAGTATGATAAGTACTATCTCAGGGTTAGCTATTTTTTTTTTAGAGCCACTTTAGGTTACTAAGGAGCATGTCCGCCACTGACCTATGCTGAAGAAGGGCCTTGAGTCAGAAATGCTTCTACTTCAGCTGCCTCCCCAGTCTCTGAGATGTGGGTGGGAAGGACCAACGTCTTCTCATTCTGTTGCTGCTATTCAAGGAAGGAAGATTTCCCATGACCCAGATAACAAGGGTTTCAGCACAGACAGGGGAAAACCTAACCTAAGAGCTCTGCCTGCACCCACAGTGGATATGCAACAACAGATCCGGCTGCTGTGTTCACTGGCATCATGGTCTCCATGCTATACTCTTGCTTTGCCTCTTAATTACGGGCAGCTTCTTCCATACACACTGAGTATGTGGATGCATTCAGAATGGCCTCTGCCTGCATCTTCTTTATTTTTTTATGGTAATTTTTGTTATCAGTCTTGCTCTGCTATTGTCAGAGAGAAGCGAGTGTATCAGGGATGACGCAGCCTGCGCCTGCCCAGCATGCATCTGTGGAGCTGCGGCTCTGGAAGAAGCCGTAGCACAAAGCCCCTCTGTTAGGGCAGCACACTAACCCCTGTGTGTCCCTCTCACATGAGCACAGGGCTGGAACGGGCCTCCTCCTGTTCCCTTTTTCACCCTCCTCCCACCTTTCCCAGAGGGAGATCCTGTTCACACCAAAGAAAGCCAAGAACATTTAGTTCAGCAGTAAGAACAGGTGGTAGCACCAATAAGGAACAAAAACTGGTATTCTTCCAATTGCCGAGTCCTATGGCAGGGAGGAAGAGAGGGCAGGAAGAACCAAAACCAAGGAATTTTGCCTGTGGGGTCCCTGATGGTTTCATTTCAATAAAGAGAGAAAATTCACCTTTGAGGTTTCTCTCTACTCTTCTTCACAGGATGAAACCAAAGAGGTCTTCCTTTTCATTTGTAGGAAAAGGCAAGTTACTTTTTGTTAACTATTTTCTTGGATGCAGTGCAAAAGCAACAAGACTTTAATTACTAAAAGCAGGTGCTGCCCCACCCATCTCTCTCGGATCAAGTAACAAACAATTCTACCCACATGAGCACATAATTATTTGGATTAGCAAAAAAACATGTAAATAAGTCTTTGTGCTTTGGCAACTACAAATGCAGCTGTTGCTTATGTTTTGGGGTTTTTCCCCCTAAAACACAGACTTTTATCTTTAGGCAGGGAACAGCTGTTTATTTCTATCCCAGAATTTCCCAGCCTTGCAACTAAAAGAAATCATGATTACAGAGGATGGGGAGAAGGGCAGTCACTAAATTGGACGCCGTATGGGCCTGAGGTGTTTGGAAAGTGCCCTAGTCAGCAGTCCAACTCATCCCCGAAAGGTGTCAGCAATGCCTTCTGCAAGGCATGACACACTTTACGCACCGCTCTATTCAGTTCTTAGGGGTTTCTTCTTGATCTGGGCTTCCCAAACCTCTCATCATTTTGGCTTCATAACTAGTCCTTTTCTCCACAACTCCTGGAAATCGCAGACCTAAATATTATAAACCTAAATGTGGCCAGTCAAACCTGTCTGTAAACACAACCCTCTGAAAAGAAGATAAAGGAGCTAATCCCTCAGTGTCACTGACTCCTGGAAGAGAACTTTCACATTAGTTTTGTGTGTTCTAAAGAATGTTAAATGTTCTCTTTCAAGAGGAAAAAATATGTAACTGTTTAACATTTTGGCATCTAAAACAATAACACTGGATTTTCAACATTTTATTGCAAAAAATTTCAAACTCACAAGGGTAAATAGCACAATAAACTCCCATGCACCTACCATCCATCCTCAACAATTATCAGCCAGGGGCCAATCTCATTTCATATATACCACCCTCCCATTTACCCCACTCCCAGATCATTTTGAAGCAAATTGCAGATGGTATTCATCTGTAAATATTTGAGAATACGCCTCTGAAACCTAAGAACTCCTTTTATTTAAAACATAACCATAATATCATTACAATACACAGAAAAAGGTAATAGTAATTCCTTAATATCATCAAATATCCAGTCAGTTTAATAGAAATTTGTGCTCCAACTTTGGGGAAGGCAGAAAACAGCTGGCTAGTTTCTCTCTTAGGACTCTTTAACCTTATATCTAAAAATAGCTACCTTCTGGACTTCCTGATTAGAAAATTGCCCACACATCATCTTTCAGTCCCTTTAAATTAAATTCAGTTCAGTTATCAATGCCATATCTCCCCATGAGTTTAGGACTTTATTTGCACCCAGTTCATAACCCAATACTTTGGACTTGCCATGGTGAAGTTAAAGACCATCATAAGCTACTGATCACACTCATTCCTGCTACCAATAAAAAACAGACACTCACACACAAAGACATAGACACAGGTAGAGAGAAACACCAAGACTTCAAGACACTGAACAGAGACACACAAAGGCAGAGACAAGCCAAATGCACCAGAGAATGGTATTGCTTTTAGTGGGAAATCATAAACTAATGTAGATATTTTTACAAAATATAATATTCAGTTTGCTAATTTTTGCTAAGATAAAAAGTGAAGGACCTTATAGATTACCAACAGTATTCACATCAAATTCTGAGAATCAATACCATAACCACTACCCCAGGAAAAATAAAAAGGGGGCCTTCTGGACAAACACGGAGATTTTGAGATCATGTAAGTTTCAGGTTCTGCCATAAACTCTGGGAAGGAAAGAATCATGATGCTCTATTATTTTTTCCTTGCAGTAATACCCTCCCTCTGAGTGTCATGAGGAATCCTGGACTCCAAATTTTAAACAGGATAAAGGACGCAGATTCATATTATCCCAGCTATGTCAGTGCTTAAATTAGCTGAAAATGTTTAGGCACAGCCTCCTAGGACTGTAAGACTAAGAAAGCTTAGCCAAACACACAAACACACACACACACACACACACACACACGCACACACACGCTTGTATCCCATAGGTAAGCAAGACAAGGAAGTTCAACTCAAGCAGGTCATATGTTCATTAGACATAAGGACATATCTTCCTTATGTGAAGACTGGTTTTGTGTGTGTGTGTGTGTGTGTGTGTGTGTGTTTTACATTCTTAATTTTTCAATTACAGTTTACATTCAATATTATTTTATATTAGTTTCAGGTGTGGAGAATAGTGGTTAGACAATTATATAATTTACAAAGTGATCCCCCAATAATTCTAGTACCCACCTGGCACCATACATAGTTATTACGTTATTATTGACTGTATTCCCTGTGCTGAACTTTACATCCCCGTGACTATTTTGTAACTACCAATTTGTGCTTCTTAATTCCTTCACTTTTTTCACCCAGTCCCCCAATTCCCCTCCCATCTAGCAACCCTCAGTTTGTTCTCTGTATCTATAAGTCTGTTTCTGTTTTGTTTGTTCATTTATTTTGTTCTTTAGATTCCACATATAAATGAAATCATATGGTATTTGTCTTTCTCTGCCTGATTTATTTCACTTAGCATAATACTGTGAGGACTGTTAATTACTAGCTAAAATTTCCAGGGAACATACTAGAAATCTAATTTCTTGCTTTAAATAGTCCAGGATAATGGGTCCACTCTTCTCTGATACTGGTCATGAGCACAGGATAATGAAGAGCCTTCCATACCTATAATCTACAAAAAAAAAAAAAAAAAAGGACTGGATTGATCATGAATGGTGAATAATTTCTTATACTATTTTACTCCCTGTGCTTATGCTTCAGTACCCAATAGAGGAACAGCTACATGGAACATGCTCAAAAATATTGAGGGATTTGTTCCCTGAACTCTCAAATTTCCCCCCAAGTAACAGGTGGGCTATCAGCAGAACACAGACTTTCCTGCCCCTTCAGAACAGTCTTACTGTTCTACAGATACAGACTTATGTTCCAGGAGACCTTATATACGAAAACCTATTTCCTCCCACCACCATTCCCTGGGATTTGTGCCTTACACTAGCATTCTTAAAAGAAAAATCACTAATTGAGAAGATGTGTTGAATTTAATCAATCAATGCAGCATTCTTCTTTGCCTATAACAAAAACCACTGTGTCCTACATCCTGGCGCTGCAAAGCCTCTAGCACAATCCCTGGAAGGAGAACAAAATCTTTGCGGCATGCTAAGTACAGAGGACGGATTTCCTCCCCGGCAGAGGTAAAGAAATAAGCCAACACCAAAGCAAAGTGATACCCTGGGGATGGGGGGTGTAAGAGCACATTCATTATGAATAATAACTATGAGCTCTGGGCCATAGGGCATGACAACAGTTGAGGTCAGGAAAAATCTTTCAGTAACACTAGTTGGAAATAAATTTAGGATTTTAGAAGGGACAGGGTAATTAGCACACGAATCTCTTCTATTTGCTAAGGCAAAGTTGAAAGCACTGTAGTTCAAAGCAAGCAGAAAGACACACTGACACAAAGTCTTTTTAATGAAAGTCATCATTAAAAATTCCTATGCAAGATTCTGCAGCTGAAAGTACTCTAGGGACTTAGTATCAGATAACACAGAAAAACCCCCAGTACATTTTGTAGAACCAAAAGAAATGGATTATCAATAATATTGTGTACAAACTACCAAAAAGCAATTACAAGCACTGGATACAACAGATACTATGGTTCTTGGTGAAGACCACAAGAGTACTGACAGACATTCACACAGAGCAGAAGGAAAAAAAAAAATTAAATAAAGACATGAACCAAAAGGTGGTCACATAAGGCCAACAGTCAATGCATTTTAAGGGTTGGTGCAAAGGAAAGTAAACAACTAAAGACAAAGCAGGAATATATGAATACGGGTTTCAACCAGACTTGCAAGAGCAAATCCTTCATCCAAACATCAGATTAAGGGAAAGTTGTCTAGCTTCTGATTCATCTAAGAACATGTTTGAGTTTCTTTTTGTCCTTAATAGTGGGTTTTAGAACTAAAATATTATGATCTAACATAAATAATTCAGACTTCATAGAATTGGCAAGTTTTTAACAAAGTACTTCAAGTTCAGGAATTTTGGAGTTTCCTGGGTGTTTTGTTGTTGTTACGTTTATTGTGTTCCTGTACTACAGAATACTTTTATCCAACAACTCATAAAAGAATGCCACTATGATGTAATTATCTGAAGGACACTCAGACCATTCAGCCTCTTGAATAGTAATATAATATATGGGAAAGGGTGATTACTTTAGATTGGAGTATCCCGTTTTGAAAAAAATCTTTGAAATAAATATTTTATGTATCAAACTTACCATTAAAGAATGCAAACAGGTCATGAAGTACCAGCAAAAAGGAATACTTACTAGCCTCATCAAACATTCCTCTAATTTTTAAATAGGAGGCAGAGAAAAAATGAGAAAAAAATACAGAATTACATCTACAGAGAAAAAATATATAGAATTACACCCACACTATGACACCCCAAAGTCAACATGTAACCTAACTACAAGATATCAGATAACTCCTCTGCTGACAGACTCCCAGGCTTTTTCCTTCAGCAGATCTTTTCCACCATCCACCCTGCACACGCCACCCCCACACACTTCTCACCCTTCCATTACTAAATGAGGCATGAAAGCCTAGACTAGTAGACCTACTAAAAAATATGAGACCAAAAGTCACTATATGACAATCTCTTAGGACAAGAATAAGAGAGCATAAACGACAGAGAAAAAGAGAAGAAACGGGCAAGTACCCAAAACTCCATAACTGAAACCCAAGACCTACTAAAACAATATATGGACCCAGAAAAGTTAAGTGTTTTTATTATGGTCCAGGCACTGTGAGGAACACCAAGAGGGAAGAAAAGCTGAGGCACCTTCCCAAAAACTCATCCAGCCATGGTAACCACTGTGAAGTCAAACAAGCATGGATCTGGACAGAGACGGTATTTTTAAAACTTCATGAAGAAGATAAATTTCTAAAGTGGAGTTTTGAAAGGTGAGTGTAGTTTGATCAAAAGGAACGTGTTACTGTTTTGTTTATCATTAGGTTATGGTCTTGGGTGCCAAGGGATCCAGGCAAAGTAAATGACATCCGTAATGTCTAAGAGGTAGCCACAGCAATTGCGCCGTCTGCTATCACAGCTGAAATGGAGAGTGCCTGGGGAAGGAAAAGAATAGGGAAAAGAACGAAGTTTTTTTAATGTCTGTAATCATGCATTTTCAAGTGATTTACGGGACAATTAGGAGCCACTTTAAGGTTTTAAGAAGGGAGTAACTCTAGGGTATTGTTAGAACAAATGAAATAGGAAGACACTAGAGACAGAGAAGCAATTTAGGAGTCTTTTAAAAAGTATTCTTTTTACTAAAACAGTGAGCAAAAAGACTTATTACTAGAAATAGACCAGAGAGGAAACATAAAGAGAAATGACAATCTCTGCGGCAGAATTAGGAAATCTTCGGTTTTTCTCTACACTTTAGTGTGCTTTCTAGAATGATGGCAGTACTTGTTTTTATATTTATAATAAAATAATCATTGAAATAAAGAACAAACATGACATGTATATAGCCGAAGAATAATAAATAAATGCCCATGTGCCCACCACCCAATTTAAGAAATAGAAAAATTAGCCCTAGCCTATTTGGCTCAGTGGATAGAAAATCAGCCTGTGGACTGAAGGGTCCCGGGTTTGATTCCCGTCAAGGGCACGTACCTCCGTTGCAGGCTGGATCCCGGCCCTGGTCCGGGCACGTGCAGGAGGCAACCAATCGATGTGTCTCTCTCACATCAACGTTTCTCTTTCTCTGTCTCTTCCCCTCCCTTCTACACTCTCTATAAAATCAATGGAAAAAATATCCTCAGGTGAGGATAAGAAAAAAGAGAAACAGAAAAATTAGCAATGAGTTTGAGACCCCCCGTTGATTAATCCTCCGCACCCCATCTTCCAGAGGTAAACACTATCATGAATTTTGTGAATTACTCCCTTTTTCTCTAGTTTTATCAGATGTATATATCCCTGAACAATATGCTCTGTATTTTTACCTGTTTTTGATTAGTATATTAATGGAATAATAATTTATGTAGTTTTCCATGACTTGCTTTTTTCACTCAGCATAATGGTTTTGTGATTAATCCAAGTTGACATGTAGCTGCAGACTGTTCATTTTCACTACTATGTAGTATTTTACTCTAGGAATAAAACATAATTTTTTAATCTATTCGATCATAGTTGGAATGGGTTGTTTTCATTTTTTTGTAATCACAAAAACTACTACTACTTTGCACATTCTCAAATATATCTTCTGGTATATATGCATGTATATATGCATGTACAAGGAAGTTTTCCACAGCATACATGTAGGAGTGCAATTACGGAGTGGTAGGGTATATGCTAGTTCAATTTTACTGGACAAGTGTAATGACAAACTGTTTTACTAAGTAGTGGCATCAGTTTATATTCCAACCAGCAACGTATGTAAATTCTCATTCCACCTTTTAGGTAACAGTTTTATCTGATTTTTAAATCTCTACTAATCTGAAGGGTATGGTTTAATTTACATTTCTTATATTACTAAAGAGGGTAAGCATCTTTCAGATCCTTCTTTTGATGCCTGTTTATGTCTTTCGCCCATTTTCCTGTTGACACATTTATCCTTTACTTATTCCTTATAGGGTTTCTTCTCCGAAGTTCTGTGCTCAGGACCAGCCCTTTGTTGGTTATATGTACTGCAGATATTTTCTCCCAGCTTGTAGCCTTCTGTCTTTACTCTCTTTATGGAGTCATCTGATGAAAAGAAGTTTTTGAATTTTTTTTTGGTAGTAAAATGTATCAATACTTTTCACTTTGTATTTTTCATGTCTTATTGTGGGGGAAAGGCTATTCCATGACATGACCGCTGTCTGTCCCACAAGCTGGACCCGGCCCAGAAAGAAGGTTGCTTTCAGCAAAGCCCACTTAGAGACTAATTATAATTGACATTCATTCTGACATAGATCGGCACTCCTCCCTTGCCTCCTGCTGTGTACTCGTTTCTGGAACAGGTTGTTGTCGTGACCTGGTCAAGCATGTAAAGTAATTTCCCATACCTGGTAGCATTCATGTACTAGTGCCTGTGACTATCCCTCCCTTCTTACCCTACATAATTATTTGGTGCCTGCCAAGTGGCACGCGGATACATTTCATCTTGCAGCCACCAAGATATGCCTCACATGTTAGTTTCCTTAATAAGCTCTATTAAATACTTCCCTGGAGTGGCCAATCTTTTTCTTCGGTCTTTCCCTGCCCTCTGCTTATGGAGGTAGATTTTCAGTCTCAGGGCTTTTCCCTGGATCTGCATGTACTAATACTTATTTAATAAATCCTCTCTATCCCTGAAGTCATGTTATTTTCTCATATTTCCTTTTACAACTTGAAAAATTTTGCCTTTCACATTTTGTCCTCGATTCATCTGAAATTCTTAATTTTGGTATAATATGAGGTAGGGATCTAATTTCCTTTCTTCCCGCCCCCCCCCCCCCCCATGTGGATAACCAATTATCTAAGCTCCATTTATTGAAAAGTCCACTTTTTTCTTTGATTGGCAGGGCAAAGAGCAAGTTTCCTTATGTCTGTTTCTGAAGTCTTGATTTTGTTCCATTGGTTTATTAGTCATACTGTGTTGGTACCAGATTGTCTTAATGACTACAGGTGTATATGTCTTGATATTTGATAAAGTATGGTAGTCATTAATATTGCTTGCCAAATATTTCTGGTTCTCCCTTCTCTCAAAAATTATAATAGGATCACACTCCTGGTCCCCTTGTGATTCATTAAAGCCACATGATTAGCTCTGGTCAATGAGTTATGAGCAGAAGTGACCTGCTAAGCAAACAAAGCTGCCTATGCGAGACCCTCCAGAGCTCTTTTTCCCTTTGGCTTAGCAACTAGGAATATTCACCTTGGTTGTTACTTTGGCCCCTAAATTCCTGAATGACTATAATCTGTAGGGTTTTCCTACTAACCTGCAGTGGACAAGTAACGTGAGTGAAATAAACCTTTTGCATGTTTATCACTGAGATTTTAGTTTGTTGCCACAACATAACTTAGCCTACTCTGACTGAACACAAGGGAAGTTGTTCATTTTGCTGTCATTCTTCAAGAGCGTCCTCTCTATTCTTCACTGTTTGTCATGAATTTCAGAATTGAATTTTCTCAGCTTCCAGGAAAAACCTGCTGGTCAGAGTATACATTAGTACCACAACTTTGGAAAACATGTGGAAATATTGGAAAACACCTGGCATTATCTTAAAAAGTTGAAGATATACATAACCTATGATCCAATAATTCCATTCCTGGGTATGTATGAAATAGAAATGTGTACACATTTGTACATGTGTATAAGAATGTTCTTGTCAATATTGTTTATAAAAAATAGAAAAACTGGAGCCCTGGATGGTGTTGCTCAATGGTTAGGACATTGGCCTGAGAACCAAAGGGTCACGAGTTCAGTTCCCAGTCAAGGGCACATGCCTGGGTTTGTTCCCCACCCCAGTCAGGGCACGTGTGGGAAGCAACCAATTGATGTGTCTCTCTCACATCGATGTTTCTTTCTCTTTCTCTCGCTCTCTCCCTCCTTTCCACTCTCTCTAAAAATCAATGAAAAACATATTCTCAGGTAAGAATTAACAAAAAATAAAATAATTAAATAAAATATAATAAAATATAAAATTAAAATTAAAAACTGGAAATAATCCAAATGACTACTGGCAATAGAATGGATAAACAAACGCTGGTTTATTTTACACAATGAAAATACCATATAATAATGAAAATGAACAAACTCAACCTGCACAAACATGGTAATCTTATAAACATATTACTGAGCTAAATAAGACACATACACAAATTTATACAGAATGATTCCATTTACAATAAAGTTTCAAAAACAGGCAATTTTTTTTTTTAATATATCTTTATTGATTTCAGAGAGAGGAAAGGAGAGGGAGGGAGAGAGATAGAAACATCAATGATGAGAGAGTCATTGATCGAGCCCACAACCTGGGCATGTGCCCCAACCAGGAATCAAAGCCCGATCGCTTGGATCCTAGGTCGATGCTCAGCCGCTGAGCCACGCCCAGCCGGGCAAAAACAGGTAATTTTTAAATTAGATTTCTTAAGAATGGATACATAGGTAGTACAACTGTCAAATAAAACAAGGAAGTGATTACCACAAACATTAGGAAAGTGGTTACCTCTGGGAGAAAGGAGATGTGATTGAGAAGAAAAGAGGGTGAATGTCTATGGTACTGGCGATATTCTATTTTGACCTAAATAGTTGTTACAAGGATGTTGTCTTGATGATGATGATGATGATTATATTGGATCTCTGTTGGGGTTTTATGTCATGTAACTTTTTTGTTAGATTTATTTATATCTACTTTATATCTTTTGTTGCTACTATAAAAGCTCTTTTTAAATTGCATTTTCTGTTAGTTGCCAGTACATATATAGAAATGCAACTGAATATTAGACCTTGATCTTAAAAGCAACCACCTGCTAAATTCTTTACTGACTCTGATTTATCAGTAGATTCTCTGATATTTTTTAAAATAGCCAGTCACATCATCTACAAATAACAACTTTCTTTCTAATATTTATCCTTCCTTTGTTTTTCTTGCCTTATTATACTGATTTGAGCCTAGTTTAATAATAGATATATTCTTTTCATGTTCTAAAGTAGGGAACAAAAGATATATCCTATCCCAGCCGGGCATGGCTCAGCGGTTGAGCATTGACCTAAGATCCAGGGGATCACAGTTTGATTCCTGGTCAGGGCACATCCCGGGTTGCGGGCTCGATCCCCAGTTGGGGACGTGCAGGAGGCTGCCGATCAATGACTCTCTCATCATTGATGTTTCAACTCTTTCTCTCCCTCTCCCTCTCCCTTCCTCTCTCTGAAATCAATATATATTTTTAAAAAAGTTAGGAGGACCAAGGTGCTGATGGCCCATCCCAGGGTTACTTCTCCATACTCTCATCATCCTTTCTCTTCTCTCAGAAAATGAAGCCCTCCAGTATGAATAAAGAAATATGTCTTAGAAACCATGGCTATTCTAACAACTACAATTTCTCAGTTATTAGAACAAAGTTCAGCTCATCTATATGTCAAATTAATCCATCTGCATTATAAACCTATTTAAATTTTTCAAATTAAGTATATAATAATTAAAAGAATGCAAACAATGCCATCTAAAACATGAAGTATGAGCAAACTAGATCCTAATTATTTAACATTTATATAACACTGAGGGACTGAAAAGCACTTTGGAGGGAGGGAATCAAAATTTTAATATACTCCCAATATAACAAAAGAGACAGTGAAGAAAAAGAAATCTAATGGATAGACAGTGATGTGATGAGGAAAGTGCCAGTATTCCAACATATCCTCAGAGGAACAAAGACACAAAATACAGCCTTTGATGCCCTAAACCCATTTATCCATCTATCATAAGCAACTGCTTCTCTCAAAGACTCCCATATATATCCTCAGCCCCTACAGGTTGGAAAACAACTTCCTTTCTGTATTGGGTATCTCAGGTGTCCCATAAAGTCTAGTGGTTGGTTTTCTTCATCTCTCTGGCTTATCAAATGATATTGATTTATATTAGCGTAACAATTTGTCCCTCTGGAAAATGAAACATAATAAGACTGTGACAGCCAGTTCTCCCAAGTCCCACAAGTGTCAATGAAGAGAGTATGGCATAGTCCTGACTAATCAAAGTCATGTCAGGGGTTCATATAAATTCCATTATCCCTTCCTGGTATAGAAAAGAATTTCTAGTTTCAGGAGATTCTTCTACCAGGGATTTCTTCAGGAGTCAAACCTCTCTAGCAAGTATTGTGTCTTAGTTTTTTGGTTTTAATGCCATGAACCAAACTTCCCTTTGACTTGCTGACCAAAGGACCACTATATTTCTTGTTTACCTAAAATTAGATATTTAATGTCAATGTACCTTACAGAAAATCAAGCCAAATGCTCTTTTGGATAGAATTCTGTCTGAATGGGCATAGTAAGAGATCTTACAACTTGTAAAATACTTGATTTTATTAAAATTTCATACTTAAACTCCCAATTAACCAATAATGCATATTCTATATTTTGCTAAAAGTTACAGTGGTTCTAAACAAAGGGTGGAGAAAAAAGATATTTATGACTCAAGTAGCAAAAAGTTGAGAAGACTCAGTTATTTCTTTCTAAAGATATCTATTTATCATGGGCTTAAAACTCACGCTGGTCAAAAAATTGTTTTGAGTCAGTTGTTGCAAATAACCAATATTACTGGGAAATTCTCCTGAATTTTGTGGTCACAATTCCTACTCTAAGATGTAAAAGCAACTAAACATATAATCATCACATCCAAGTATCCCTGTGACAAACCAAGAATTCAGACTTTATGAGATTGAAAAATGACTCTGGAAGCTTACTCAGAGCTCAAGCAGACTCATCCAACCACAAATAATCTACTGTATATCTGGACCAAGAAAACTCAGAGAAGCTACATGTTGGAAAAGAGACAGTAATGGAGAATTGGCCGCTTACCCATCCTATTTCTTCCTCTTTAGCAGTATACCTAAAATCTCCAAGTCAGAAATCTCACTTTAGGCTGTTTCCTTTGTTTCTAAATGAATCCCCAGTTTTATTTTATTTAGAAATGAAAAACTTGCAGTCAGAGGTGGGGCAGAATACTGGTATTAAGAATCTATTAAATGTGATAATGGGAAACATTACGGAATGGGAAAATTTTAATACTGGCTTTTTTTAGTAGGAAGAATTTGTTGCTAAATTTAGATTTGACAGACAATAGTTAATTACATTAAGAATACTTGGGTTCTTTATGCTTTCAAAATGAAAATTTAGAATTAACTTTTTAGTTAAACATTCAAAACCTAAGCACATTTGAATAGTATCCTGTCACCTTTTTGCATGGGCAAAAAGGTTAAAAAACAGACTACTCAAGCCAAGTAGTAATTCTTTGAATAAAAAAAACAAAACTAACTAATCATAGTCTCCTCCTTTGCACTAAACCACAAGCAGGTAACTCAGTAACAAAATCTTTAGCTTCACCTTGATTAATCAAAAACCTCTTCAATATCAGTCATTTGACAACCTAATGGTAGTGAGAAGAAACAAATTTGAAGTACTTACCTTGAGAGCACAAAAAATGCAGGAATCTCCCATGCATTTGTGAGTTGTAAGCTGCCTAAAACTACGTCGGAAGATGTCCAAGTGCCATAAAACCTGGCAAAGAAGAGAAAATACATTACTCTATAAAGAGCCACCATTTAATTTTAAATTCAACAGTTCAAACAAACATAGGTAATGAATGCAGAAGATATCTTTATTCCCAAGAGAAAAGCTCATTCTGATATATTAAGTGTCAAAAAAGGTGAGGAGGCATCTAACAAGAGGGATAGATGACCATATTCTGGAAAAGACATTAATTTGAACATGAAGGAAAGTCACACAGAAAATATGGCATGACATACATCAAATGTGATCCTGAAAAGGAAATTTGTGTGTTAATAGCTGCAGAATAAGAGTTTATTTTAATGGTCCACAAAAAAAGCAAGAATATTTTTAAAATTTATTTAGAAGCCTGAATTACAGTGTGGAATTTTGTCTTTGTTAGACTTCTCAATTTTTGGAGAGAGTTGTAACCTCCTTAAGTCAATAGATTAAAAATAAAGGTGATATCAACAATGATAAATCATAACCTTGATATGATGTGATGAAAATGGCACTTTACTTTTTTTTTCTTAATCCTCACTGGAGGATATTTTTTCCATTGCTTTTCAGAGAGAGTGGGAGGGGGAGGGAGGGAGGGAGAGAAAGAGAGAGAGAGATTAACATCGATGTGAGAGAGACACATCGATCGGTTGCCAATCACATGTGCCCCAACAGGGGTCAGGGATCCAGACTGCAACCCAGGCATGTGCCCTTGGTTGGAATTGAACACAGGACTCTTCAGTTCACAGGCTGATGCTCTAACCACTTTACTTTTATGGCCTTCTTCTTAAAAACCCATAACCCCAATTTTAATCATGAGGAAAACATCAGACAAGTTCAAACAGTATGACATCCTATGAAATACTTGACTAGTACTCTTCAAAATTGTCAAGGTCATCAAAAACAAGGAAATTTTAAGAAACTGTCACAGCCAAGGGGCGTCTAAGGAAACAGGACAAGTAAATGTAAATGTGGTGTCCTGGATGGGATCCAGGAATAGAAACAGACACTAGGTAAAAACTAAGGAAATTTGAATAAACTATGGACTTCAGTTAAAATAGATATGGTGTAATATATAGCATAATACCTTAGGGAGTTCCTCTTGCCTGGAAAACATTTAAAAGGCACTATACTTCTGGAGCCCCAGATCACAGAATACCTCTAGAGCTTCTTACTCAGGTGTCTCAAGGTATATACATCAAAAGTTTTTTGAAACACACTCTGCTCCCAAGTAAGTAACAACTTTTTAAACAAATGTAATGAGTTCAACACATCTGTGGCGAACACAGCTTTCACATCAAAAGTTAGAATATTAGCTCAGAGAAACAATTATTTTCAATTTTGTAACATGATTATAGTATGCACTCCAAAACCATCAATGACACAATCCTTAAGTATGGATGTAGAAATATCTATGTGTGTATACATATAGCATATAGCACTGGAAATTAGAACAGAAAGTCATAAATACTGTTTCAACTGACAGTATAGATAGAAAATATAGAAAGAAACAGAATTATAAAAATAGGACTATGGCCAGGAAGGAGGTAAACAAAAACACACCTAAATCAACACCCTTTTTGCCTGCTTCTAACTTACAAAAGTATTGTTGTAAAGTCACTCAAAAACCTAATATGCATCACCTGGAAAAAACACTAACCAACCCCACTCAATTGCAAGAAATTTGTGGTAGTAATTAGTGAAAGTACTTAAACTCTTTCTACAGGCTTTCACAGCAAAGGATTTTTTAATGTTTTCAAATAAAAATTTGGAAACAGAGTATGAAACTTTGATTAAACAAATAAGCTTGACAATATTTTTTTTTTACAAGATTCTTTTATTATGCATGAGGAAACTGAAATACTAATACCTGTACAAGGTCACAAGACTAGTATAGAGAAGGCCAAAAAGCAGAATCCAGGTCTCCTAAATCTAATGCTTTTTATATCAAATACTCTTGTCTTTTCTTCTCACATTTGAAACTTATTTTCTCATTAAATCTGAGGTATAAAACTAATATTTAACCAAAGCATAATTATCTTGGGTGGAAATTTTCATTTACTTTTACTCTGAAAAGCATGAAGGAGAGGAAAGGGATTACTTGAAAGTTAGACCAAGGTAGGTACATGGGCCTGACTAGGCAGACCAGGCAGGCAGGCGGAAGCTTTGGGATTCTGAGACCACTGAGGTGGCAAGCAACAACAGAAGGGAAAATTTACTTTCCACTAGCTCTGTTCAAGCATATTTGACCAGACACCAATTATGAGCTACTACGTGTGATCTCAGAAGAAGGAGATGAAGAGTGGACAAAGACTGGACTCTGTGTGTGCTGAAAGCCTGAATATAACGAGACAAGCATAATATTATGAAACAAGAAAGTCTTTGAATTGTGGAAAGAATTTTGCTTTCTATACTAGAGGAAAGCAACTGGAGTGATAAGACACCTCAGTGTCAAAAGGGAAAAAAAGAAACAGAAGAACCTGTTCAGGAAAAGAATCAATAAACAAGTAGTAATATCATCTACTCCATGTACCTCTTCCCCTTTAGGCAAGTAAGTAGCAGTAGTTACAGTTATTATTTCACTATCACATTAATCCCCTTTTTACCAATGAGGTCATTGAGACTCAAAGAGATAAAGTGACGTGCCTAAGATCACACAGATAAACTTTAAAAATGATCTCAGGTTGCTGACCTCAAACAGACACTGTCAAGTCTTATATTTAAAAGAGTTATCAGAAATACAGCACCAGCAACTAAAAGTCAAAGTTTACCAAAAAGAAAGAAATTGCCCTTACCTGCAAGGCACTATTGAGGAAGCAACTGTTTTGTCCAGGCTCATTGCTGAGGCCTTTGCTGGGGGCTATAGAGGTTGAGCTTCTAGGAGCAAACATCCCTTGGACACTACCACGGCCCCCTGAAAAATAATTTCTCTTCCAAGACATTATTTGTTCACATTTAGCCTGAAAACACAAAGGAGGTTTTGTGTCTTTTGGAGAGGGAGTTTCTGTCTGCTGAAGTCTTTAACAGAAAGAGAATCCAGAATTTAATGAATATATGTTGAAAGATTTTGAATTTACAACCTTCCAAACATCATATATATGTAGCTCAAGGAATGCAGGTATCCACTTAGATCCACATGACAGAGCTCCAAACAATGCCCAAAATTTAACATGGCACAGGACTAATACAAACTCAAATTCTTGAGTACTGTTTCCTTCTATTTTTCTTGAACTGCGTCCATAAAATCTTGGTGAAGTGGCTGTACTCCTCAACTCCAACAGAATCCAGGATCAGGGTAGGATGTGTTCCTTAGGCTTGTTAATAATGCTTCTTGTGGATTGAAGATTTTTCCAACTGGAAGGAGAGGCAGACAGATAAGCAAGAATCCAACGCAACCCTCCTCGCCTTCTATTCCTTGTCCCATCATCCTCTGAAGTAGAAATTCAAGTTCTAAGCAACTGACATAGATTCCAAAAAACTAAGAAGCTTGTTTGAATTATGTGGGGTTATTTGCTGTTGCTGCTGCTGTTTTTTAATATGCTCCAAACATCTTCTATCATTCCACCCAGAACTTCTTCTCCTCTCTTCCTCTGTGACTAGAATAGCCAGCTGTGCCAGAGAGCTTTAACAGAAAGAAAAAAATCAAAAGCTTGCGTCACTTAATGACTCTACTGGCTTTGTGCTGTTCTGCCAAGATCAACGTTGCCTCACCTCTCACTATAAACCTGAAACCTTGGCAAACAATTCCAAGGGGAAAAAAACTAACAACAACAAAAAGGAGAAACCAAAGAGGGGGGAAAAAAGGTATTAGCAGGTTTACTTTCATGGGAAACTTCTCTGAAATTTTCTAGAAGGAGAAGAGAGTTGATCTGGCCAAAAATAAAAACCAAATACAAATTTTCCAAAATCAGGCTTACAAAAAATTACCAAGTCAGTACATACCAAACAAGGAATTGAAACAGTTCATTTTGGATATTGTAAGTAAAGAAAAGAAAAGTTTTAAGGTATTTTACGTATTCATGGCTATTTAAAGTTAAGAGGGCCAAGTTATCAGTGTGGACTCTGTTCAGAGTAAAGATGTCCCATCCCAGAAAAACACTCATGGTAAGTAAATCATATGTCCTTAACATTAGTCCAAGAGAACTAAATCTTCTCCTGCCATGTCAATTTGTATGTTATATTTTTGCCAGAAAATCAGAGAGATAATTTGTCCTACAAATCACTTAATCCTCAGATTAAACCTGAGGCGCTTATAATCAGAGGCATCCATTGACCAACATTACTTCTCAACTAATTAAAATGCCAGTGAGGCAACAGGGAAAAATACCAAAGCAGGCACCTTCCTTGGAAGGTAATGCTTCTAATCTCCAGCTTCAAACTTTCCTATAAGGCTGCCATGACCACATAAGGAAAAAATTAAGAGTGTCAAATTTGGTTTCTAACAGCTCCCCAAGCTTCTCCCTTCCTTCCCACCACCATATAGACCACCTAAAAACCCAAAAAAGCTATAATACCTTAAGCATTCTCTGGGATATCACATAGCATTTAAACAGTGTGTCCACTGGAAAAATTGAGGCACAGGAACATTAAATGGTTGCACAAGACTGTTTTTTCTCTTCTCCAAATTCCCAGACTATTTATAATTTACATGCCATAATTTAAGTATTTGATTATACACTGTAGAGTCATATTATTCTCTATTTGTTTTATTACTCTATTTGTTTTATATGGTGTCAGTCATAAATCCTAAATATGACTGTATGAAATAAAATACTATCGGGTGGCAGACATGTGCTAAACACTATACTTACATTCTTTACTCAATCTCCACAACAGCCCTATCATGTAGGATTTAATAGTTTTATTTTACAGAAAGTAAAGTGGGGCTTAAAGACATTAACTTGCCCAAATCAAAGCTGATAAGTGGCAGAGCTAGAATTGTTTGCCTATTATATTGTGATTTAATTATGTATTTTATTATACTATTCCAAGAGTTTCTATCACAGTGCTGGTCATAAGGAGTACTCAATAAATACTGCCTAATGATTGGCATGGCACCAGGAAGGATTTCAGGTCTCCTACATAGACTACACAAGACCCTCAACTCTACACACACACCCTCACACCCCCCCTACTCAAGGCCGCTAAGCAACTTCCAACAAGCCCTGCAGCATTCTTTCAGCTCAACTGCTGCAGAGGAATGACAAGTACCAAGCCTCCACTTTGCTCACAGCCAAAAGGACTTGGCAGGCAGGTGGGGTTTCCAGTGTCCACATTAGGAGCTTACTGAAACTCAGCCTGCCCTATGTACACACCCCTGAGTTTAGGGAGCAGAGGGAAAATAGGCAGTAGCAGAAAAAAAAGATTCTCAGGCTCTGAATGGCAGTATTATGTAGGGTAAGGCAATAAGCTCTCACATTTGCTCTAGGTGTGTCAGAAACTATGGGTGAGAGCCAAAAAGAACAAAGCCAAGAGAAGAGGCAGTAACAAATGGTCCAAAGAAGTACCGATGACAAAATATTTCACTTAAGTTGCAGGTCTAGCACCAAACAACATAATTCTTTTCCAATGTCATCTACTAAAGACATATGGGAAAATAAATTAAGAGTTCTACCCATATGGCTCTAACAACCTATTTAAAAGAAGAAAAAGATGCCCTGGCCGTTGTGGCTCAGTTGGTTGAGCGTCGTCCCATGCACAGAAAGGTCACTGGTTCAATTCCTGGTCAGGGCATATGCCCAGGTTTCGGGTTTGTTTCCCCTATCAGGGAAGCAGCCGATCATTGTGTCTCTCTCACATCGATGTTTCTCTCTCTCTCCCTCTCCCTTCCTCTCTCTCTAAAAATCAATTTAAAAACATATTAAAAAGAAGAAGAGAAAGAACTTCTTAATACTCAAGTATTTAGGGGTAAAAAAGCATAATGTCAGTAGCTTACTCATAAATGGTTCAGAAGAAAAAAGTGTTTTAAGTATATATGGAAGGTGTATGTATTCATATGTATATATGAAGAGGGAGAGAAAAAGGAAATGGTAAAGCAAATCAATATAGCAAAACATTAACAATAGGCAAATCTGGCTAAAGGGTATATGGGAATTCTTTGAACCATTTCTTACAACTTCTCTGAGTTTTAAATTATGTTTTTAAACTGAAAAGGAAATGATATCTGAAAAATAAAAAAATTTAAAATTATGTAAAAATTACCTTGTACAATATGTATACTAGTGATTCAATGCAAAATTATAACTAAAATTACTAACCTGGTAGATAATAATATTATGCCAGGTGATACTGGCAAGCCCAAACTAAAAAAGAGAGAGAAAAAACATATATAAAAATATATAGATATAAGGACAAAATAAAAATGGAATAAAACTTGAATACATTTCTATGAAAAGGACAGCTCAAAATAGAGTATAATGTCAAGTTGTTATAAGGAGTAAGTGATATTATACAAAGAGGGCTAGGACCAGACTTAGAGTTAGAAGACGTGAGTTCAATTTCCACATTTTTACTACTTTGTAAAATCCCAAACTACTTAGGTGTCCTGAACTTGGTTTTCCAGGTCTGTAAAACAGTGGCACAATACCTATTTCACACAGTGGCTGAGATTTAATGCAATAGGCACGTGAAACTACTAGCAAGTTTTTAAAATAAGCAATAAATAAGTTCACTTAATGAGTGAACTGCTATCCCTAAGAGTAAAAAAGTAAATTTTGGTTTGGGGACCTCAGGACTCCTGAAAGTTGTGAATTACCAGGAATAAGTCTTCTAATTGTATGAAAAGAACAATAGACCTCAATAGGATAAGTGATATGTCAGCACAATTTAGCCAAGTGCTTGGAGAAACATTTGAATTTTACGACTATTTTAACAATACGAAGTTTAGACCCTGGCAGAGTAGCTCAGTTGGTTAGAGCATCATCCTGATACAAGGTTTCAGGTTCAATCCCTGGTCAGGGCACATACAGAAATCAACCAATGAATGAATAAATAAGTGGAACAACAAATTGATGTTTCTCTCTTTCCCCCCTTTTCCCTCTTCTCCCTCTCTCCCTTCCTCTCTCTATTTCTCTAAAATCAATCAATCAACCCATAAAGAACAGTTTAACTTAAAAAGGCAAATAACTGAGTGCTTGCTTCGGCAGCACACATACTAAAAAAAAAAAAAAAAAAGAATGATACAGGGAGGATTAGCATAGCCCCTGAGCAAGGATGACATGCAAATTCGTGAAGAGTTCCATATTTAAAAAAAAAAAAAAAAAGGCAAACAACTGAGCCTATTACAAGGAATAGGGTAACATTTTAGGTCAACAAAGAATGACCGTGTTCAACTAATCAATGATTCAAACGGAAAAACCATGAAGAGTATCTCAGTTTCTAATGAAGGAACAGTAAGTAACCCCATTACTAGTGATTAAAGCCAAAAGTAACCCTAAAGTTAGAAGTCAACGTTTACTATGAGATACCCAAACAGTTTAACCAGGAAAGTTGCTCACATTTCTAGTTTCTGTTATTCTATATAGCAGTTTATTTGTAATCTACTTAAGAAACTATATTTGCCTGATAAATCAACAGGCAATTACCTAAATTCCTTGGTACACTCCACATGTCAATAATTATGTTATTGTCATAATTAGCTAGGTTATTAATATCGATAACAGGAAGAGAGCAAAGTGGAGGCCACACATTATAAGCATGGTCACCTGGGCAGCTCCCACAGGAAGCTACAGCTTCATACTCCCCAGGGAACCACTGGTCCATTCCAAGCAGGTCACTGCGGGAAGGGATCAAAGTGGGTGATGGGCACATGCACAGTAAAGTTGGGGTGACCTAGGGTGGGTGCTTGTCTGTCATTCTAGCCTGGGGAACAATGGGTTGGCTAGTGGGTAGACCCAAATACAAGCCCGCAAAATCTTAGAAGGTTAAAATCCCCAATGAGTTCCCTACTCTCATGCTCTTGTTCTTTCTTTCTCTTACTCCGTGACCCACCACACTCACCCTGCACTCACCTCTACAGCCATGAGGCCTTAAGCAGCCATATGGCCCATGGCCATACAGACTCTACACACAGGATGCTGGACTGGATTGGGCTTTAATGTGGAGCAGAAATTCTGGGAAGTAACCCTAATTCTGGCCCTGCTGAAGACAAGATTGGACTTCTTCCATGATAAGACAGACAGAGATGGGACCTTGGAGGTGAACCCCCCCTAATTTTACACTATCAATAAAGCTTTCCATGAAATCTCATCCTCCCAGGGGGACCTCAGGAAATTCTTTTCCACGTGGCACCCCAAGAACTCCACTTCCACCAATAACAATTCCAAACCATATCTATAGTATCTTATTGTTTATTATGTGGATTGAAATTAGTTAATAGATACAAAATGCTAATATCAATGGCTTGCACACAGTAATTGCTATATAAATTATTGTTATTATTACCTTTCAAACATTCCTCCTTACGGGCTCTTTTCCCTTTAAAGATAACCACAGAGAGATAATCTGATATTCTTTAAAAAAAACAAAACAGCAACAACAAAGGCTACCTTGACCTTAATGCCTATAACTACAGTCCTACAATTTTTTTCAACCTTTCACTATTAAATGTCTCTACAATTAATAATTTACAATTGCTGCCTCTCCTTGTGTACCATCAGAACATGTACTGCACACTTTTACTTCATGGAACACTCACTTTCTAAAGAAATCTAATTTAAAAACCTACTGGCTTTTTTCCATAGGCCTCTTCTTAACTTTCCTGCAGCGCCTAACTCTGGCTACCCTGATACTATACAGTCTTGGATTCATTGGGTGAATTAAGAAAACAAGAGAATGAATAAAATGAAAGAATGACAAATGGACAGTAGATCTATTGCGACAGCTCATTTTCCCTTTCCTTTGCTACTTTATTAAAAGTGGGCATTCCCCAAAGTTTAAATCAGACCTTCCTGGTCTTTTCTAGAGTACTTCCCATGGTGTTCTTATCCACTTCTCTGTCAGAGCTTCAACCATCATTTCTGGTCTGATAAATCACAAATCTTATGAAGCCGAAACCAAATTACCAACTACCTGCAAATTGTCCCACTTTTGTAACAAGTTCAACATGTCCAAATCTGGTCATCTCCTTCCCCCTACCTGTACCCCCCCCTCCCCACCTCCAAAATAGTTCCTCCTCTGACTCTACTATTTATTTATTTATTTATTTATTTATTTATTTATTTATTTATTTATTTATTTATCTATACTAATGGCATCCCCAAATACCCAGGTTTAAAACACCTGTAGTGTTTTATTTCTTCCTATCCCTCTCTCCCTTTCCTATCTACATCACAAAGGCCTGTCAATCCTCCCTTCAAAAGCTCTGTATTGAGCCTTCTTTTTTACTTCAACTGTTTTCACCCCAGTTTATACCACAATTACCCCCCATTTAGACCATTAGGATAGATAAGTTTTTCTGGCTTCCTGTCCCTTGCCATTCCAAATCATTGATATAGTTTTTTAAATAATATTTCTCTTTAACATGCACCATTATTTATTTGTGTACATTTTACACATTAAAAGGTAAAAAGCTTAAATTGTTCCTTAGCAGAACAATATCAGCTGCCAGTCAAAATAAGTTTTTGATAGGATTACTTCCACCTTTTTCACGTCCCAAGCAAGGTAAAGTCTGCTCTTATGATAAGGTTGTAATAACCTAGTTATTAATTAATAACTGTAAAGGAGCGAAGGGAAGCTGCAATTTAGACACATGCCCAGTAAGGTCCGGGTGATGTGGGAAGGTGCTTGCCTGTCAATCACACCTGGGAGCAGGTCACTGGCCAAAATAGATGTGGCCTCTGCACACCCAGGAAGATTTGATATTTAACTCCTGAACAAAGAAAGTTCCCTCTCTCTCTTGCTGCTTGCCCTTGACTCCTGGCTTGCAGGGCTCTCAAGCTCTGCATTAACCCACAAGGTCGACAGCCAGGTGGACTCCACACAATGGACTAATGGACTTTAACTAGCCTGATGCTACATCGAACCCAGCTCCACCATGGAACGGAAACTCTGGACACTGGCTTTGCTTTTAGCTTTGCTAAAGCCCCAGCTGCACCTTTTATAGGACTGGATTAAGGGAAATAGGACTTTGGAACCTGAAAATGTAACCCCATGAAAATAAAGCCTTTTACCACATCTCATCCTCCCATGGGGGCCTCTGAAAATGCTTATTCCAGCGGCACCCCAAGAACCCCACTCCCACTAGTGACAGAAATTCAATTCTCCGGGAACATTACCACTCCTATTCAACACCACACCAAAGGCCCTAGCCTGTGCAATAGACAAGAAAAACAAATTTTAAAAATATATATTGGAATGGGAGATAAAACTACTTTTATTTACAGACAATATGATGTTCTACATTTTAAAATTCCAAGGAATCCACAAATAATAAAATAAAATAACCTCTAAGAACTAGTAAGTGAGGTCAGTAAGGTCACCAAATACAAAGTCAGTATTTTTAAAAAGTCAATTGTGTTTCTATATGCTGGCAATGAACAACTGGAAACTGAAATTCTTTTAAAGTACCATTTACAACAATACCACAAAATATAAAATATCTAGGTATAAATGTAACAAAATATATGTAGGACCTATATGTTGAAAACTACAAAACACTAGTGAAAGAAATCAATCATTTAGGTCCTAGTCCTATTTTTTTTTTTTTAAATATATCTTTATTGCTTTCAGAGAGAGGAAAGGAGAGGGAGAGAGAGAGATAAAAACATCAATGATGAGAGAGTCATTGATCGGCTGCAGCCCACAACCCGGGCATGTGCCCTGACCGGGAATCAAACCCCAACTGCCTGGATCCTAGGTTGACGCTCAACCACTGAGCCACGCCCAGCCGGGCTAGGTCCTAGTCCTAAATGGAAAACCTAAACTAAAAGTTTTAAAAGACAGAAGAAAATTTTGTGACCTTTGGTTATGCAAAGATTCCTTAAATACAACAAAAGCACAACCCATAAAAAAAAGTATAGACTTGGACTTCATTACTAAGAATATCTATGCTTTGTAAGACACTGCTGAGAGAATGAGAATACAAATGAAATACTGGAAGAAAACACGGGGATGAGAAAAAGTAGACTTATATTTGTGAGTCTGCAAAACACAGTTTATTCTTTGTAGTACTATTTATTTATTAATTATTGTATTTTCCATACGAACAACTGTAAACCTACTTTTGCCAACACCATGTTTTCAAATCACATAATGGATAAATGACTTGTATCCAAAATATGCACAGATTCCTCAAAACTTAATAAGAAAAATTGTTCAATATTCTTAAGTAGGGAAAACATTTGAACAGACACAAGTCACTAAAGAAGATATACAGACTTCCAGTCAAGATGGCAACATAGGTAATGTGTACTCCTATCCTCCCACAACCACATCTAAATTACAACTAACCTACAGAACAACCATCATTCAGAACCACATGAAGTCTAGCTGAACAAAAGTCCTATGACTACAAATATAAAGCAGCAGCTACGTGGAGACTGGTAGAAGGGGTGCAGACTTGGAAGGGGCTGGTCCCACATCCACGTGTGGTGGTTATCTCTGCTGCAGAGGTCCCCAGCTGAGGAGCAAAGGGTTCCAGCCTAGGGTTCCAACACCAGGAAGAGTAGTCCCCATAACTTCTGGCTGAGAATACCAAGAGGGATGGTGGCTGAATAAGACAAGGGCTGCTGAATCCCAGGCCTTTCTCTTACAGGGACCACATATGGACTTACTTGGACTCCCTCCCTCTGAGCTCCAGCGCTCAGGCAGCAGGTTGAAAGGCATGAAGGACATACAGGGAAGAACTGAATAGTCTGGCTCTGGAGTGAGGGCTGCAGGGATGGCTTTCTCCCAGACAGAAGTGCTGGCAGAGGCCATTGTTCCTATGCTTAGCTCTCTTCCAACAGAGCTGGCAGGCGGGCGCCATGTCTGAGTCTTCATCAACCTGGTTAACACTGTTTGCCAGCCCTGGTGATTCCTGAGACCCAGCCTCACCCAACTGGCAGGTCTACCCAAGCAGTTTCCAGTGGCTTTCCCATACAAATAACCTTTCTTGGCTCATGCTTTGGACTTTACTAAAATCTCTCCAAGGTTTACAAACCCCAAATAAGTATGCCCTCAGTATCTGGCCTCAGTATACCCCAGTGCCTCTTGCTAAGTGGCCCAGGCCTGGTGCTAGTGGCAGCTGGCCTCAGTTTATAGCTTGGTGTCTCTCCCGGGCATCTCCAAGCCCAGCACAAGTAGCAGCCATCTACAAATCACTCTGTAGCTCATGCAGGGTGGCCTCGAGCAGGGCACAAACAGCGGCTGACTTTGGTCTGCATCTCCCAGGAGGCCCCATAGGCAGCAGACCAGGTGGTCAGATTCAGACCACGCTGGAGTGCCACTCAACCACCTCCACGAGTGACACACTCAAGGGGGTGGATTTATCAGGTACCAGAGCCCTACTGAAGCAAGTCCTGCTCCTCCTGGTAGTCCTGGCCAGTCCTCGCAGCCCATCAACCTAGGGGTGAATTCCTCCCATTCACATGCCAACAGCAATCAAGGCTCAACTACAAGAGATGGGTGCACATAGCTCACAGGAGGGGCACACTTGAAGCACCCAGCTCAGGTGACTAGGGAGGCTGTGCCATTGGGCCCTATAGGACATCTACTACACAAGGCCCCTCTACCAAGACCAGAAGACATAGCAGTTCTACCTAATACATAAAACAAACACAGGGAGGCAGCCAAAATGAGAAGAGAAAGAAACAGGTTCCAAATGAAAGAACGCAACAAACCTTCAAAAACAGAACTAAACAAATTGGAGACAAGCAATCTATCAGATGCGGAGTTCAAAACACTGGCTATGAGGATGTTCAATGAACTCGGGATGAACAGAGAAACTTAGTGAGAACTTTAACAAAGAGATAGGAAACACAGAAATGGAGATAGTGAGGGACATTTGTAATACTTTCAACAATAAAGATAAATTTTAAAAAATAAAATAAAATACACTTCTGGATAAAAAAATAAAAAATAGAGGAATTTAGGAAATTAATATCTAAATGCATAAAAGTAAGTAGACTAAGATTTATAGGAAAAGAGGAGACATTGACAGTGGTAAACTACAGTCCAGTGAAGGCTTCGTATGAAATCTCTGGGTTTATCATGTTTAATATCACAGAACAGCAGTTAATGGGTTAAGTGTTATTAGTTCAGTAGCCTGTTTTACAGAACTTGCTGTACCTAGAATGAACTGTTAGAAAAGTTTTTAAATCTACAAGATCAACAATAAGTAAATGTAAAAAACAGGGATCTCATTAGGTTGAGGGAATTATGGATTTTGTTCCCTTTTCTCTATTTTCTAAATTATCTATAATTCATAGATAAATTATCTATAATTTATAATTTCCTTACTGAAAGTAAAACTAAAATTGGAATTTAAACTCATTGTCCCTAAAAATAGATGGAAGGACTCTGGACCAGAGGTAACCAATCATCGAGACACCTAATATCCTAACAATATGAAAGCTGTTTAACAGGTAACTATTTCCTATTTAGTAATAAGGGACCAGATAGGGATTTCTATTCAATCCTCACTGCTGCCGCTGCTAAGGTCCTAATCCTCACCTCCTCTGGAGTACTACACTATATTACTGACTTTGCCAGGCCTCCAATCCTACATGTGACTACCAGAGGACTCCTAAAATACCATGTCACTCCCCTTGTCAAAAATCTTCACAAGGGGGGGGATATTAATGGATGGAGTTTTAAAATATGCATGCTTTATTTATTTATTTGTTTGTTTTTTAATCCTCACCTGAGGATATGTTTATTGTTTTTTTCAGAGAGAGAGGAAGGGGGGGGAGAGAGACAGAGACAGAAAGAGAAACATCAATGTGAGAGAAAAACATTGATTGGCTGCCTCCCTGTACACACCCTGACCAGGATCAAACCCACAACTTAGGTATGTGCCCTGACTGGGAGTCAAACTTGCAACCTTTCTGGTGTTCGGGACGATGCTCCAACCAACCGAGCCACCTGGCCAGGGCAATGGATAGATTTTTCACAAGTTTCTTTTTCAAAATTTTTTCTTGTCCACCTATTCTACTGCTAACAGGGCAAAAACATAAACAAATAACAAACTTAAAGGAAGAAAAAAAACCAAAGCAGTCAATCAGACCTATTTTGACAGCTTTTTAAAAAATTGACTCATGTTCTTGAGTTTTTTACATTCACATATTTTTTATATTCACATATTCTATCAGATTGAATTAAATGTCTAGCACCTGCACAAATGTGAGAATCATTAGACATTACCTCCATTTCTAGCTACATCTTCTACTCACTCACTCATTGATCAGACATTTCACCTAGCACCTATAATGTGCCTCTCACTCATCCTCCACACCAGGTACACTCAGCTCTTTTTTGTATAATCAATACGCTCTGCCCTCTATTTCCTCAGTGCTTTGGCTCTAATAGTGCCTCTACCTGGAGTGCCTTTCCTCTCCTTTTCTTTTTAAAAATAATATCATACAAGGAACAGCTGCACCAAAAGCGTTCTCAGATTCTCTCCCTCTCACCTTCCCATTTTCTTCATTTATGTCATCTTCTGTGCTCTCAGTGCATGTGGGGCTTACATTACAGCATTCCCATCCTCCCCCATGTTACAGTTATCTGTGTACATGGACTAGATTATATAACATTACATATTCCTTAAGAGCATCCTTTTATTCCAAAAAGGTTGAATATAATAGACATTGAATCTTAAAAGTTTAACTAAAAGAGAAAACTTTCTGTTTGAGGGGTAAGTACCTAGAAAAACCAATTCCAACATCCTGATAAATTGTGACTCTTCATAAATAAAAGAGGCCCCAAAATGTCCATATTTGGTTTGAGATACTGCAGACAAATGTTTCTAATGGAGATTATATCAACTGAATCAATACTTCCTTCTGATTCAAGCTTGAAAATAAAGAGAGATAAGCATCTACAACCATAAAAAAACCTAAGTGATTTGTTGATTCATGGGCTGGTTATCTCAAACTCCCCACTGAACACAGTTACTCAACTCAAATGATTTCCTGAGGATTGGTCTTTGGCAGCTTCAGATTATTACATCATGTACAACAAGAATTGTATGCTAAAAAAAAAAAAAAAAAGAATTGTATGCTGATAAAGGGCAGAAAGGTTTATTTTTCCTTCTATAAGAACTTAGAAAAATGCCTCATTTACAACAAATTTGTCCAAAACTAATTAGAAAAACAAAATTAAAAAACAAGACATGTTTCACTTTGTTACAAGTGACAAACTTTAAGAACTAAGAAATGACAATTGGAGGCTACTTAGCCCCTCCTTATGAAGATCCAGAGCTGTAGATAATTTACTGACTTATCTAAGGAAGGCACCATGATAGTAGAAAGAGCATATGGTTAAAAGTGCAACCTCTGAGGCCCTGGCTGGGTAGCTCAGTTGGTTAGAACATCCCAATACCTCAAGGCTGTGGGTTCGATCCCCAGTCAGGGCACAGACAGGCCTCAACCAATGAATGCATAAATAAGTGGAACAACAAATTGATAACTCTCTCTCCCAAATCAATAAATAAAAATTTTAAAAAATAATCAAAAAAAAGTGCAGCCTCTGCAGGGCCAACCATATTGCATAACCTCAGGAAACACCATGCTTACAGTGGAGATCCAAGGTGTACATTCCCAAAGAACATAATGTGAATTATACAACTTAGGAACCCAGAGTTAGAATTAGGGACTCAGAGTTAGCAAAGTAGAACAGGTCTGGACTCTATCACCTAATAATCGTGTCATCTTAACCAAGTTATTGAATCAGCATTGAAGTCTCTCAGGTACTACACCAGCAAAGTAGGACTAATAAATAAGACCCATCTCATAAGATTATTATGCAAATTTATGAAATAATGTATAGCATATGCATAGTTAGCCCAGTGCCTGGTATTTAGTGAGGCTTAAATGTTTTGACAATGACGATGATGACGAAGAAGCAGCAGAAGAATCATTATCATCATCTGTATTCCAATCCTGCTCCATCACTTTCAGGTCGTTTACTATCTATAATAAATGCAATTTGTTGAGCATAGTCAACAAATTATATGTGCAAAATACTTAGGGCCAGGTACAAAAGAAGAGCTCCATAAAGAGCAGCTATGAGTATGATGACTGGCCACCCCTATCCCCATCCTTTCTCCCTTCTTCTCCCTTTCTCTTACAAACACATCCATAAACTTACCATACAAATTCCATAAAATTAAACTATAATTGATAGCATGAACCCAAAGCAATATCTAAATATGGGAAAATGTATTCTAAAAATAATGCAGTCTCAATACTAGTCTTAATACTCATCTAGAGTATTAAGATAATTTCCAAACTGTTCTTCCTCTTTTAATCCTATCTATAAAATACTGCCAAGAGCCTGGCCCGGTGTGGCTCAGCGGTTGAGTGTCAACCTAGGATCCAGGTGATCCAGGTTCAATTCCCGGTCAGGGCACATGCCCGGGTTGTGGGCTCGATCAATGACTCTCTCATCATTGATGTTTCTATCTCTCTCTCTCCCTCTCCTTTCCTCTCTCTGAAATCAATAAAGATATATTTTAAAAAATAAAAATAAAATAAATAAAATAAAATACTGCCAAGAGCAAACGCTAATCAATCACTATTTAGCTCAGAAAACTTTAGTGATGAAATACTGTCAAAACTCCTTGGCCTTGCCCTGGCTAGTGTGGCTCAGTTGGTTGGAGCATTGTCCTATACACCAAAAGGTGACGGGTTCAATTCCTGGTCAGGACACATACCCAGGTTGCAAGTTTGATCCCTGGTTGGGGTGATCGATGTCTCTCTCTCTCTTCCCCCCTTCCTCTCTCTAAAATCAACAACAACAGAATTTTAATTATTAAAAACAAACAGCCCAGCCGGGCATGGCTCAGTGGTTGAGCATCGACCTAGGATCCAGGAGATTGCGGTTCGATTTCCAGTCAGGGCACATGCCCAGGTTGCGGGCTGGATCCCCAGTCAGGGGTGTGCAGGAGGCAGCCGATCAATGACTCTCTCATCATTGATGTTTCTATCTTTCTATCCCTCTCCTTTCCTCTCTCTGAAATCAATAAAAATATCTTAAAAAACAAACAAACAAAAAAACAAACAAAAAACCTCCTTGGCCTTCCACAACCTTAACCCATGCACATTTCCAATTTCATCTACCACTATTCCCCTTAAAACACAGAAAAAGTTTTGTTCTGTCTATATTACCTTGTTCCCCACCCCAATCTTCCCAGTCCTACCAAATTCTAGTAATCTTTTTCACTCAGCAAACCTGTTTGAAGAAGCCATTCTGCTGGCAACTTATAGTAATAGATATTAATGATAGTCATACTCTAGCAGGAAGGAATAGTCAATTCATTTTCCAAAGGATTGTCTAAATACCACTCACCCACCAACTGGGTAACCTCTCCCTCCCAGGAACTTTATTAATCAGTACTTTATTAGACTACAGCGTAGACTACACTCAACAGAGGCTCAATACTTGTTCAATAAAAGAATAAATGGAGAACTACATGTTGTGAAACACATTTGTTGGTTTAGAGATAACTTAGTTTATAAGCATGATCAGTCATCTCTCTATCTCTTCCATTAATCTACTGTCTGAATCATATCATACCTAATTCAGTATCTTGTGTTTCCAAAAGGTCTATGGAAGAAAGATACTCTATGACCAGTAGGACAAACACAACATTTTTTCTCAAACAGATTGTTAATACCAGAAAACCAGTTAACAGCTGTGGTTAAAAGAAAGCAAATCAATAGTAATTATATTAGGCCCCAGGATAGCAAAATGATAACTGAGTTCCATAACATTGCCCTATATTATCCTCTGGTTCAATAATTTAGAACAAGAGATTTTTTTCCTAATATTTAAACCACTAAGGCTTTTTAATTTAAATGCTTGGTTGCAACTATGCACTATTTATGAATCATTATAAACACATCACTACCCAAATTATTTCATCTCAAACAATAATGAAAGCATGATGGCTCTACAAGAGGAAAATAGGAAGGGAAGCCACTGACTGCACTGGCTTGACTCATTTCGGCTGGGAGAACACTGGTACTGAATGGCACAAGCAACCCCAGTGTGACACACCAAGCACATGACTGGGAAGGTGATAGGGGATACCAGGGAAAGAAGGGCATCTAGAAAAAAACCCTCCTCTGTAGGAGAAGGAGGTAGAACGATGGGCAGGATCCATTGAAATCTACTCTAAAAGCCTTCACAATACTCAAGCAAAAACATACCAGATTCCAGCTTTTGAGCCAGTTCAAATCCTAGCTCTATCACTTAAAACCAAGAGACCTTTAGCAAGTTACTTAGCCTCTCCAGCTCTTTCAGCTGTAAAATTATAATAATAGTAGCCACCATTTAGTGACCACCAACTCAGTGCTAGGCACTAGACAAATGGTATATCCTTTAATTCTCACAATTAATCTACCAAACAGGGATTATTTTCCTCATTTTGAAAAAAAGAACACCCCATGTTCTTTCTACTATGCATGACTGCTTTTTAGAGGGATAATACTGCCTACCTGGCAGGGCTGTAGTGGGAATTAGAAGCAAAGCACTTAGCATAGGAACTAATACCTGCCACATAGGAGCTTAGGAAATCACTATTGAACAGCAATAAAATCCCATAAACAAGTTTTCTCTTACAATGTCTACCATGAAAATGGCATTTAATTAGCAGTACTTCTGGAGAACCCAAGGCTCCAACTTACAACTCCTTGAAATACCACAGTACCATCCATTCTACGTCAAAAATAACACACACACAGTTTCTGTTTTAGCTGAGGATCAAAACATGTAATCCAAGAAAACAGAATGACATGAAAGTGTTATTTGACTTAATCTGAACACCAAACATTAAATATTTAACTTTCAAAAGGATTATAGATCTCACGCCTCAAGGGAGCATGTGCTAATGAACAAATCTAACTTCCGAAAAATAATTCCCAGAAGCATCTGTTATCCTGAAGTACTCAGAAAACCATTTCCCAGACTTGACAACATATTGCCAAAATCTTAGTGAATTTTGCCAACAACATTCTGCTAAGAGGAAAAAAGAATCATTCTGATTCTGGAAATAAATGCTACTTTCCACCTTAGCCACAAAATAAGATCTTTTCTTTGTTATTACTTTTATCAGTATGTTAATACTGAAAATAAGTATAAAGAAATCACAAATAACCTTCAATTTGAAGGAAATTTAAAATACTAAACCCCCAAACCCTTGCCTTTAATTGTAACAAGCTCAAGAAAATCTATGGGAAGGGCTTTTTAAACCAACAATAAAAATCAAATTACCAAAGCCTTAATAATTGAAACAGAAAAGAGCGGAAACAACAGTCAGCATGAAGAAGCCTCCTGAAAGTTAAGAGAGTCCTAAAACTTCAGTTTCAAATTTTGAAATGTTGGTGTTAAAAGCAACACTTCACAAAGACTGACCAGTTCCCTACATTACTCGTCGACCCAGTTTTACCACAAGAAAGATATTTACCTTAAAGCACATAACCTCCAGCAAAAGGCTCCAGCACTCACAAGGGCATCTGTGGGGCAAGGGATACAGGAATGGGGAGGAACAAGAGAAGAGCTAGAGCTGTGGGGAGGGAAGGGTAGGGAGGGAGGAGACAACTGCAGCTAGCAACAATGGGAAACTGTGAATCTAAACCACAAAGGTTTCCCACAGAACAGGGTAACAGGGAGAGAGCAATTCTTTTTACCATCTACCAGGAACTGGCACTGACAATTCATGATAAAACTAAAAAGGTGGAGCCCCCAATTAAATGCAAACAAAGTAAACTTAAGAAACTAACCAAAAGTAACTTGAAAGGACATATCACAAACTTCATAGAGGCTTAACAAAAACAATTAGGAGGCTGTTTCCTCCAGAAGCATTCCTGATGACAAAGGTCAGCAGTATAACAATAAGGTTTGCAGGGTGGCAGCTGCTTCCAAAAGGAGGGCCAGCAGTAAAAACAGTCCTTTACACTGCAGTCAAAAGGCGCACTAAAAGACACTTTCACAGTGCTTTGGCGAGTAACTAAAACAAAGTCATTATTTGAATCCTTAATTCAGAATTCCAAGACTGTCAGGACTTAAATCATTTTAACAGGCAAAATTTCCCCAACTCTCTTAAACAAGACACACTCAACGAAAAATAGTGTGTAAACTGAGCTGTTGGGTTCAAGAATCAATTTTTAAATGCATAGGATGTCAAATGTTCCCAGTCCCAAAGGCGAGGACAGTGAAAGATCTCCACCCCTCTCTCAGGGAAGAGGCCAAGTTATATCACCAAAAACAAACAGCAGGCAGGGTCCTGCCCCCAAACATGTGATCAGTCAGCCCAGAACTTACATTTGTAGGCAGAGCACAAAGGCCCCAGAGGACCAACACACACCCTTCTATGTATCACTCCCAATTATAAAACAGCTTTATTGAAAGGAGTTGTTTTATAAGCATACTGATGAAAAAACTCAACAGCAGAATCCTTGCCAAATATGAAGGTCTGTTGTATTTTTATAGGTTAAAAAAATATATATATGATTTTTAAAAAAGATTTAATTAAGATTTATTGGTAAAATTAAACAGATATAGGCACTGCCCAAAAACTAATTAAGCTCTTACATTTTTACAATATAGTAAATTAAAGTAGTCCTTTGGCAACAAAGAAATATCCCCCCCAAATTTTTTTTTAAAGAAAAAAGAAGCCCTGGCCAGGTAGCTCAGTTGGTTAGAACATCGTCCCGATATGCCAAGGTTGTGGGCAGGGCACATACAGGAATCAACCAATGAATGGATAAATAAGTGGAACAACAAATCGATGTTTCTCTTTCTCTCTCTCTCCCTTTCTCTCTGTCTCTAAAGTCAATAAGTAAAAATAAATAAAAATATTTTTTTAAAGAGGATATTATTCCTTTTCTTTCACTAACATTAGCATTCTTAACTCAGGTCTAGGGCTGGGTGGGGATGAGGCTATTACTGCCATTTCAAAGTGTGAAACACAGGATCTCTACTGATCAGTGCTAAATGCAAAGAAAAATGTCAAGCTCTCCAAGTCATTAATAGATGGTTATATATTTTTTATAGAACTAATCAAATAAAACTAGAGTACTGGGGCAGTTACAGAGCTTCAACTCTGGTTACAATGCAACTAGGTAACACGACTTTCCAAATCTCAGCCAAGCAAGGTAGGTGACCCACAGGGAAATCTCACCCTAATATACTATAATCTCTTTTGAAGCCCCTCAGAAAATACTTCACATAAAACTCTCATACATTCTTCCTTGCATAAGTTATTTTGGGACATTTCTTATTTCCTTTTTAAGACTGTACAGCAGATTCTGTCTCATATATAGAGAGAACTCTGCATCAAGCACTGAGCCTCTGCACCCAAAATAAATTTAGTAACTGGAGATCTGTGCTAGGTAAGTGCCAACTTGCCAAACTGCCTTTAGGGAAGTTTTTGTGGGCATGACTGGTAGGTCAGGAGGGAGAGTGATATATATGGTTTTAGATTAAAGTAATGAGTGAAGGAAATAAGATGAAATCAGTATAGCTAAGCTGACTTAAACTGGAGCCTGTATAGTCAGCCCAATAAAATTGGCTGAAAGGGCTAAAGCATGAGGAATAGATTCTATTTTACTTTAACCAGCCTGAGGTCTTAAACATTTGAACTTCTCAGTTATACATCTGTCAGCAGAAAACAAACCAAAACAAAAAACAAACAAACAAACAAAAAGAACTAAAAAACAAATACATTAAGGACTGGCCTGGAAGCAAAATCTCAAGGAATTGAGAAAATGTTCTAGAGAATGGCAGTTTTGCAGTTCATTTTATACATTTAGAATCAAAGGGGAAAACATAAGGAAGGTTACATGCTATCCATTGGTAGTTAAGATTAATTAAGATTAAGGAGGTGGGAGAAAGCAAAGTGGGGAAATCTCTAAAATGGAAAGATACATGCTTGTTTTACACTGGTGGGTAGGGATAGTTAACATTTAACATTTATAGTAAATAGAGATGGTATGGGGCAGCAAGATAACAATGAGGAGTCCTTGCACAGGTGGTTATGTAGTAGGCAGGTAGATAGGCATGAACAGAGTAGGAACCACAGGCCAGGTGCAGAGGGTCACCAGGATGAAGAGCCCCGGGTGCCTAGCAATGGGCAAAACTACAAGCCCTTGCAGGACCACTCCCTTAAACATTAACCCCTGAAGATAACATCTAGGCCGCAGCTGTGTTTCAGGTCCATACCCAGAGAAGCAGCAAAATCAGACAGAGTAACACCATGGCCGACATCAGGACCAGCTGCATTAACTAATGACCCCCTGTCCTGGCACCAACCAACCAGTGGAGACCATGACCCTCGGGAGGCACACCTGGAAAGCTGGTGACTATTCTATTGAGATCCTCCCCTGAGACCTCCAGGTAAAAGCCCTTAAGACAGGGACACAGGGTGTCCTCAAACTCTTTTTCCAGAGCATGCCTGTGCTTTTCCTCCCTCTTTCATCTCTCAAGGTGCATATCTCCGTCTCTCCTAAGCTCCAAGGGCCCTTCTTTCTGTAACTTGTTTCCTGAGCCCACTTCTTCTGTGGCTCACTTCTTCTACCTCTTTGACTTTCTAAATAAAATTTCTCTTATAGTTTGAGTCTTGGCTCTGAATTCTGTCTTAGCCAGAACTCAAGTACCAAGGTTGCTGAACAGAGGTCTAACACCTGGTGCCATTTAACCACCAACATTTATGCCTCAGAAAAGTCTGGAAAAGGTAATTACTGACATTCCAAGAGTATGTAATCTTAGATGCACAAAAACAATGGACAGTGCTCACTTAAGGTAAAGATTAACCTTTTCTAAGGAAGCATATACCTGGGACATGACTACCCAACATGACCTGCCCAGTTAGGAATTTATAATCATATCATCCTGTGTAATTACTTTTGGTTACTGAGCTTCTCAGGCCTGCCATGTAGTCCCTTTGTTGTTCACACATCAATGTGTGGAGATACATATAAATCCTATAGATAAACCTATAGAGAACCTAGGGAAAAATGTCCATGTGTCCGGACCACCTAGCATCTATTATTCAGACCACCGGACATCTGAAAGATTACCATCTCAGACTAATCCAAAGGCTAAGAATGCAGGACTGATTCTTCTTAACAGTGTATTTTCTAACTATAAGAAATTTCAACTTTTCTTTTTCCTTCAGAGCCTTCTGGGTGTTAGTTACCAGGTATTGTTTTTGATTTGCAAATCCTAAGACCTGTGAATAAAACTTGGCGATTTTTCATTTTAGCAAAGCCTCCTGACTCATTTATGCTCAGTCTAAAGATGTCATGTTTAAATGTCCAGGGATTCTAAAGTTGGATTACTAATTACAGCAGTACTTTGAAACAACTGTGCTTCAACAAAACTTTTCATATTATTTCAAGTACTTTGCAGGCAGTGTTATACCCTAATAGCCCACTTTTGACTATAATAGACAAAGGCCTCTGAAAAAATATAAATAATATTAGCAGGAAGAAACTACCTCTAAGACTTAAATAAAGCAATTAAGAGAAATGGAGAGGGGGAATGAAAGAACACAGGCTAAAAAGTCCTACCTGGTCAGATTCCCACAACCTTTCATTATTGGTCTCCATTAGCAAGCAGGGCAGGATACTGCAGAATGTTCAGTTTAATGAAAGAACATTTTGCTTAAAAGACAAACAGAATTTCTCTAGGAAAAACAAAGGTGACTCCCTCCTGGAGTAAGCCCAAAGCAAAACCATTATTATTGGGTTTTATTTCTGAAATGCTAATGATAATGCTTATTTTGGCAGTAAAGACAGGAGCTGAGTGGCTCCATAGCAGAAGTCAAATTGGAAAATTAAATCCAAATGAAAGAGCTAAAACTATAAAACTTGTAGAAGAAAATAAGAGCCCTGGCCGGTGTGGCTCATTTGGTTGAGCATCGTCCTATGTACTGAAAGGTCACTGGTTCGACTCCTGGCCAGGGCACATATCCAGGTTGTGGGTTCCATCCCCAGTCAGGGTACATGTGGGAGGCAACTAATAGATGCTTCTCTCTCACATCAATATATCTCTCTCCCTCTCCCTTTCTCTCTCTCTAAAATCAATAAAAATATATTTTAAAAAATAAAGAAAATATAAGCATGTATCTTCATGACCTTGGTTTACGTAAAGTCTTAGATATGACACAAGCAGCAAAAGAAAAAATAGATAAATTTTACTTCATCAAAATTAAAACTTTTATGCTTCAACAGATACCATCAAAAAGTAATAAGACACCCCAGATAATGGGAAGAAATATTTGCAAATTGTATATCTTGTAAGGAACTTGTATTTAGAATATATAAAGAACTCTCACATTAAATAATAAAAACAGCCCAATTTTAAAGTTGGTATTTTTTTAATAAATAAATAAATAAATAAATAAATAAATAAATAAATAAATAAATAAATAAAGTTGGTATTTTTAAAAACCCCAATTAAAAAAAGGATCTTAACATAGATTTCTCCAAAGATATACAAATGGATAACATGCACATGAAAAGCTGCTCAACAGCAGAGTATGAAGAGAGGCAGGAAGAGTGACTTTATAGTAGAGAATCCTAACAACTAGTGCTTTAGCCAGGCTATCAAGGTCAATATTAACAATGATAAATCATGTTGATAATATGTACCCTTGATATGATGTGGTGAGAATGGCATTGTATCTCTGTGATCTTCCTCCCGAAAACTGATAACCCTAGTCTAATCATGAGAGGAATATCAGATAAACTCCAACAGAGGGGTATCCTACAAAATGTTTGACCAGTACTTCTCAAAACTGTCAGAGTCATCAAAAACAAAGTGTGAGAAACTGCTATAGCTAAGAGGAGCCTAAGGAGACATGACAAGTAATGTGGAATTTTAGATGGAAACTTAGAACAGAAAAAAGACATTAGGTAAAAACAGAAGAAATCTGAATAAACTACGGATTTTAGCTAGTAATAACATATCAATATGGTTCCTTAATTGCAACAAATATATCATGCTAATGTAAGATGTTAATAATAAGGGAAACTGTTGGAATGGGGGCATATGGGAACTCTCTCTGCTATCCACTCAATTTTTCTGTATATCTAAAATGGTTCTAAAAAATAGTCTATTAATAATGAAGGGGTTCAGAACAGGCCTCCCCAAGATGTGCTACCTTGGCATTGGAATATTTTGAGCTGAAGGCAGTCAAGACCCTGAAGGCCCAAGAGGAATTTTACCTCTCCCTTAAAGAATTTCAATTGGGGGCCTTGCTCATAATAAGGGTTATTATGAGAAATAACTTTTTATGACCTATCTATAGGGCAGGGCAAACATCTAATTACTGAACTTCTGCTCTTCTTATTGTCCTAAGAATGACATTCCTGCCCTCTGAAGCCTCAGGAGCCTTACCTCATCCTTAAGCTCAGACTGCCAAGTATATCTCATTTTAACTTTTTGTCTCTGAACCTCTCATAAATAGGGGGTTTCCAAATGTACATATGCAATTAAATTTGGTTAATTTAATTAATATTTATCAATCTGCCTTTTGTCAATTCTTATGGAAGAAGCTATAAGGGTAAAGGAAAATTTCTTCCTCCCCCACAATAATAATAAACAAACAGGTTAATTAAATTAAAACAATGCAATGAAAATCAAAACCGCAATGTTGACACGAATGTGGAGAAATCTGAACCCTCCTATACTGCTGGTGAAAATGTAAAATGGTGCAGCCACTTTTGAAAACAGTCTGGCAAATGTTCAAATGATTAAACATAGAGTTACCATATAACCCAGCAATGCTACTCCTAGATATATGCTAAGAGAAATTAAAACTTATGTTCACTCAGAAACTTACACACCAATGTGCATAGCAGCATTATTCATGAAGCCAAAAAGTGGAAATTCAAATATATATCAACTGATGGATAAATAAAATGTGGTTATTCATATGGTGGAATATCATTCAGCCATAATAAGAATGAAGAATAATACATGCTACAACAAATATGAACCTTGAAAACATTATGCTAAGTGAAAAAAGCTGATCACAAAAGACCACCTGTTATATGATTAAAATTATATGAAATGTCTAGAATAGGCAAATTATAGAGACAGAAAGTAGATTAGTGTTTGCCTAGGGGTGAGAGGAGGTGTAAAGAAAATGGAAAATAACTGCTAATAGGTACAGTGTTTCTTTTGGGGGTAATAGAAATGTTCTAAAATTGATTGTGGTGATGGCTGTTCAACTCTGTGAATATATTAATAACCATTGAATTGTACACTTTAAATGGATGAATTGTACGATTTGTAAATCATATCTCAATAAAGCTGTTATTTTTTTTAAAAATCACAGTTTTCCTTTTTGCAAAACAAGGCCACCCTGTTTCATGTGTGTGGTTTAAATTAGGTCCCCATAAACAACAGCAGCTGCCACCTGGTAAAACTAGATGGCTTCAAATGCTTGGCATTCAACTTCTGTGCATACAGATTTTGAATAGTTTTTAAAAATACATAAGCAAAGAAAATCAGGCTGTCAGTGCATTGTCATTTAATTCAGGACAGAATGCAATCACCATCTCCCTAATCAAGAAGCCAACAGTAATACTACTGATTGTACATATGTCCAAAGTATATGGACACAGATAACTCACTTTGACAAAAATAAGGTTGAAAATGCCACCAAAATGGCACAGCAGCAAAACTCAGAGTACATGTCTGTGTTTGGCTGAAAAGACAGAACAGATGAACAAGGCAGGCTGAAGTGATACTAGCTGGGCACACCCTTGGCTAAATAATTACAAACATTCCCCCACATATCTGTAGAAATCCTTCCTGTTACTTTCTGGGCATGTTTCCCTAGAGTACTTACTTAGAAGCTGACTTAAAACCATCTGTTTGATAAACAATCTGAAAATACAGAAACAGAGAGCTAATGAACCTTTGGTGGGTAAAAAGGGAGCCAAAGGAAAGGGGGAGAAATGAGCCAGTATTTACCTTCATTAAAAAGACTTAAGCACCACTCCTGAGTTAGTGATCTAAACTGGGAGTAGAGGTTGGGGGTCCATGACAGCATAGTATTAATGGTTTTGGGAAAAGAAATTGGTTTTTTGTAACAATTTCTTTTCTTTTCTTAAACAAGCAAAAATTTAAATGTGCAATTCACAGAAAGAAAAAAATAGATAACCAATAAAGACAGAAAAAATGTCCTATCGCATTCATAATTAAAGAAATGCAAAAGAAAAATACATATTGTTTTTTATATCTCAGATTGCCAATTTAAAAGCTGGATGATAAGGTGATGGTGTAAAGAGGGGTAAATTCTCATTCACTTTTTTTTTTTTACATAAATTTTATTTATTTATTTTTTAACATATCTTTATTGATTTCAGAGAGAGGAAAGGAGAGGGAGAGAGAGAGATAGAAACATCAATGATGGGAGAGTCATTGATTGGCTGCCTAGCCTGCAATCCGGGCATGTGTCCTGACCGGGAATCGAACCCCGATCTCCTGGATCCTAGGTCAATGCTCAACTGCTGAGCCATGCCGAGCGAGCCGGACATCTCACTCACTCTTGGTAGGCATAAAATAAATTTGACAGCCCAGCCAGGCATGGCTTAGTGGTTGAGCATCGACCTAGGATCTAGGAGATCACAGTTCCATTCCAGGTCAGGACACATTCCCGTGTTGTGGGATCGATCCCCAGTTGGGGGCGTACAGGAGGCAACCAATCAATGACGACTCTCTCATCATTGATGTTTCTCTCTCTCTCTCTCTATCTCTCTCTCCCCTTCTCTCTGGAATCAATAAAGATATATTTATAATAAATGAATAAATTTGACAGTATTTCTCAATTTTTAAATGCTTATACCCTTTGTTTCAACAATTCAACTTCTAGAAATTTACCCTGCAGTTTTCAAACATAAATGTACAATGCAATGTCTAGCTACACTGTTTGTAACAAATAAAAACTAAGTATCTGTCAATAAGGAACTGGTTAAATTATAGTAAATCTCACTTGGGAATAGTTACAGGTAAAATAATATGTATGGGATTTACTTCAAAATAATAATGGGTTGAGTAGGGTAGAGAATAGGAGGGAGTATAAATGAAACACGATTGACCATGTATTTAAAAATTCATGAAGCTGGTGATGAGTACATGTAGGTTCATTATATTCTTCTCCTTACTTTATGTTTGAAGTTTTCCATATTAAAAAATATAAATGTATGAAATAACCTCACTGAAGGGGGTAGTAGATAAAGGTACTGACCTAAGTAACTTTGGAAATGCCTGGAGTCTGTAAGACTAAAGGCACAAGGAACTATACACTAGCACTTAACTCTAGCTAATAAAGCTGTTTCCCACAGGTGTACAGGTTAACAATTCTGAAATCACTAAACGTGTACAGGAACTGAGCAATTAAGTCAGTGAATGGCAGATGAGGGAAGGTTTCTCACTTTTGAAATGGGAGGTTACAGATAAGCAGAGAGAAAAGGCTAAAATGATCCACGTGGTAATGAATTAGAGCTAAAATATGAAATTGTTCTAGCTCAATATAGATACAGATGGTTACGCATGGAAATATTTATAGATAGATGATATAGATGGATATGGATATAGATATGGACATGGACATGGATATAGATATATAGACATAGATGATATAGATACAGATATAGATATATAGATATATTTACTTACTCTGTCAGCTGAGAGTTCTTAGAATCAATGACACCCCAGTTGCAACAAGCACACACAGAGCCAAGATCTTAGTTTCTAATACTATTCTTCAATAAAAGGAACCAAGGTTCCTAGGGAAAATGGCCGATTCTAGGACTGGGACAGGAGATATATGAGATATACAAAGCATCTTCTAACGTCAGAAAGTAATGAAATGCTAAAAACAAAACAAAAATCTTAAATTGATAGAGGTATGTCAAAGAACACAGAAGATGATAAAAGGAGATCCCAATGGACAAATCTGAAACAACTTGAGCAAAAACAAAATTAATATTGAATTATAACCTAACACATAAATATCTACAAGTCCATACTGATATAAAGAAAATATTAAATATATAAATAGGGAAGATAAACAAATCTCCCTTGAAGAAGAATTCCAAATAAGGTATACAGATACTCCACCTCTAGCATGGGGAACATAAATCTCACTCCTTAAGTGTGGGCTGTGCATGAAGACTTCCTTCCGAAGAGTATATATAGTATGGAAGAGGGGTAGGGGAAGAGTAACTTTAGTGGACAACCTCAGTCAGCCAATCAAGATCATTATCAATAATGATAAATCATGTCAATAATATGTACCTTTGATATGATGTAATGAGATTGACACTGTATTTCTGTAATTTTCCACCCAAAACCTCATAACTCCAGTCTAATCATGAGAAAAACATCAGATAAATCCCAATAGAGGGGCACCCTATAAATACTTGACCAATTTCCTCAAAACATAAACAAGGCAAGTCTAAGAAATTGTCACAGCCAAGAGGAACCTAGGAGATATGACAAGTAAATGTAATGTGGAACGGAATCCTGGATGGAATCCTACATGCCCCAACCAGGGATGGAACCCACAACCTAAGTATGTACCCTGACCGGGAACCAAACCCTCAACCTTTTGATGTACAGAAGGCTTCAACCAACTGAGCCACCCAGCCAGGGCATAACACTATTTGAATTTTTAAAACTATGCACATGTATTTCTTTGATAAAAATAAGAGTTCCTTGTAGGGAAGGAGAGGGAAGGGGATTTGGCTTTATCTGTAGTGTTTTATTTCTAAGACAGAGGAGAAGAAAAACAGATGTTAATGTGGTTAATTCTAGTAGGACTATGAGTATTTGTCATATATTTTTTTGATGTTTTAAAATTTCTTAACACTCCCTTCCCCAAATCCCAACAGTTTCCTATACAAATGACTTTCAGACCATTTATGGTTCTGTGTGCCTTCCTTGGAATGCTCTCAACTTTGTCAGTGTCCATTTAAATAAACCAATATGCAAAATGTGTTTCCAATCTAGTACAAAAATATATTGGAACCAATGCTTTTGTGACCTGAATAAACTCCTATTCCTATAGCTGAAGGTGTTTTTAGCAGCCATATCGCATAGGCAGTTCCTGCTAATTTGTGATTAACCAAACTTCCCAGCTATTTTTCATATGAACTGCTGCCCAACCAGCTCTTCCTCATGTTGTTCTTAAGCATTTGAGATTTTGAACTTAAACATAGGGCTTATCCCTGTTAAATTTAATTTCAATTTGAGCCCATGATTTCATCCTATGGATATAACTGTTAGGCTTTATTCATCATCTGTCGTATTAACTACACTTACAGCTTTGCAAATTACATATCTGATTAACATGTTTTTTTAAATTTATACTCTATCCAAAGTCCAAAGATAATCCACCAGAGACTTTCCTGGTGAAATTAAGAGTCTAAGTGGGTACAGTTATTCAATCTTTTATGCATTCATTTAATCAACCAAACCATATTTTATTATACATCAACCGCAAATGTATCATGAAGGAATATGAAACTGCAGGATTATATCTATAACTAGAACAATCCCCTGATCTACTAACCTCATAATTCTAAATAGAAATAGAAGTATAGGATTCAAGAATAGAAACAGAAGGAATTTGTTATGATAAATAAACCCATGCTCTTTTTTTTAAGATACTTTTAAAAATATTTTTTTTATTGACTTTTTAGAGAGAGGGGAAGGGAGGAGAAGGAGGGAGGGAGAGAAACATCGATGTGAGAGAGAAACACAAATCGGGAGGCACCTGAGTGGGGATCGAACCCACAAGCTGGGTATGTGCCCTGACCAGGATCAAACCGGCAACCTTTCAGTGCATTGGATGACACTCAACCAACTGAGCCACACTGGCCAGGGCTCATGCTAACTCTTTTTGTTTAATACTCCAAATCATCTGTTTAATCATTTGTAATTGAATTTTCCCAGGAATTAATATCAATTTTTATAGGTTTGTAGTTTCCCAACTACTTTCCTCATTTTGTATATCAGAACATTTGTCTCTCTCTGGTTTTTATCATTTCTCAAAGATTAACAACAGTGGCTCTGAGATCATTAGCTAGTTAATTCGGCACTCTGAAGTTCAATTGAAACTTAAGACTTAAATTTATTTTTAAATGCTCAGTCTTACCATAATGGGCTATAATTTCTAGTTTACAATTTGGAATATACTTTTGATTTTGAAAACTATTGTTCTTGCTGCCGATAATAATCTACATAGTACTTTTTTTTTCTTCCTAAGGTCTTGAGGATATTGTCTCACATTTTTTCTAGAAGCTTTATTATTTTACAATGCATGTTTTAAATCCATAATCCTTCTGGAATTCTTTGTTGTATATACATAGTACTTATTTTTTAAAAGAACTTTATAATTTCTAAAAAAAAACCTTATAAATAAGATAAAAATTAATATACCATTATCCCATTTTATACATAAGGAAACTGAAGCACAGAAAAATTCAAGTTCTTTGCCCAAGGTCAGAGAGCTACAATGAACCAAAATTTCTTATTGCAGTCTAGGGCTTTTTTCATAAGCCATTTGGACTCCAATACAAAACTACTGAAAATTGCACTTAAAATTTCTTGCTTAAAAATTTATTTATTTTTTTTAGTGGTTGACAGGGGTTAAGGAGGGGGTGAGGTACAAAAGAAATGGGTGTGGCTATAAAAGAGCAATAATATAGATCCTGTGATGAAAATATTCTGTGCCTTCACTGTATCAATGTCAATATCCTTGTTGTATTGCGCTTCAGTTTTGCAAGATGTTACCACTGGGGAAACTGGGTAAGGCATACATCAGATCTCTCTAACTCCATGTGAATCTAGAATTATCTCAAAGTAAACATTTAATAAAAAATAACAAATAATTGATATTTCTTTTTAAAACTGATTTCATTTAAAAGGGGCTTACTTAAAGTGAATAGTTTAGGTAAATTAAAACAAAACAAAATAGAATCATGAATAGGGCTATGAAATCCAGCACAGTGGACTTCAAAAGGGGGGTAAGTACCATCAACCAAAGCTCAAAAAAAGTCATAAAGATACTTGGAAATTGAAAAAGAGCCCCCAGGATTCTCTTTTAAATTTTTTTAATTGATTGATTTGAGAGAGACAGAGACAGAGAGACACAGAGAGAGAGAGAAAGAGAGAGAGAGAGAGACATCGATTTGTTGTTCCACTTATTTATACATTCATTGGTTGATTATTGTATGTACCCTGACCAGGGATCGAACCGGCAACCTTTGCATATGTGGACAACACTCTAACCAACTGAACTACCCAGCCAGGGTAAACCCCCAGGATTCTTATTTTCCAAAACAGCAAAACCAAACAAGACAGTATAGGAAACAAATTATTAAGTCACCTCAAAAAGAATCACTGGAATAAAGTTAGAACCACCAAAGCTTTCTTCAACCCACCATACACTTCACTGCAATCCTCAATTGAGAGAAAGACTGAATGTGCATGTGTGTCACCTTCAACCTGATATTCACAGCCACACATTTCAAGGGTCCCAAAAAAGCGTCCATATTTTTTGCTACTCACAAAGTACCTGAAGCTTCAACCATTTCCTTCTTCTCCCAGCTGTAGGACTCGCAGTTAAGAAAACACTCACTCAGCGTCTAGAGCAGGTCTGGTTAGAAGGATGAGCTCATCCCTTCAGACGCGCACCTGATCCTCAGGAAGGTGCTCCTCCCCCAGCAAGCAGGTTTTTGTGTGTTTAAAGTGACACCTACAACCTGTGCAGCCACTTGCCCAGAGCCAGAACAGGCCCTTCCCTGCACGCCCAGTGCCATATAATCATTTCCTGCTCTTGCCTCTTCACACAGCCAAGTTCAGGCGGCAGTGGCTGCAGCAGCAGCTGCTTCTCCTATGATAACGTCACTAGAGAAGGATTTAATTTCCAGCTATAATAGAGCTCGGACTCTTCGCCACTACCTTGTGGATATTGCATTGTTTGTTTCAACAAGTCCTTGCCCAGAGTCAGACCTTACCAGAATCACCCCCCTTCTCAGAATTTACAACTCATTCTCCTGAACCAGGAACATAATGCTTCCACCTCTCTCTTACTGTTTGTCCTGTCTACACATCTCAACTAACCCAGCCAGCTAAATGTGCCACGTAGTTAGAGCTAAATCCTGCAAACACAAGTTTGCTCCTCAGTTTCACTGCTTCTAAGTAATCATTTACTCTGCCATAGTTGTCTGTTTATTGGTAAAGCACATAATAATCCTAACCCAAAAGATGTGCAGACTTCATTTCAAATGATGTAATATTGGTACTAGATATCTTCAATCAGAAGTATCTACGTACCAAACAATCATTCAACAGATATTTTTGTGCACCTATTATATACAACAATCTTTAATAGGGTGCTGAACTGGGCTTTAAACTAAAATAAATAAATAAAATAAAACCTGAGAAAGAATCCTTCCCACATTAATCTTCCACAGGACTTCTGTGGTGTTTTTACTTCTATGATAAGCTTCTAACACACTAACAGGATGACTAAGGAGTATAAACTAGTCAGAGAAACATCAGATTCATTAGTGGTTACCTTCGAGAGATAGCAAGGGACTTGCAATTAAGAAGGGGAAACCTTCCCTGGATGGGTGGCTCAGATGGCTGGAGCATCATCCCATGCACCAAAGGTTGCAGGTTTGATTCCCAGTCAGGGCACATATCTAGGTTGCTGGCTCAAACCCCTGCTGGGGCAAGCATTGGAGGCAACCGATGGCTGTTTCTCATATCAATGTTTCTCTCTCTCTCTTTCTCTCTAAAAAAAAAAATCAATAAACATATCCTCGGTTTAGGATTAAAAAAAGAGAAGAATGGGAAAGCTAGGAGCTTTCAACTAATTTAATAATGTTTAGTTTCCTGGATAGTGAATACAAGAAAGCTTACTGTATTGTTCTTTTTAAATGACTTAAATAATAATAAAATTTTAAAAACAAAAAAAGAGAACTTCTGCACATCAAAGACACAATCAACACAGTGAGAAGGCAACCCACAGAATAGGAGAAAATATTTGTCAATCAGTTGTCTGATAAGGAGTTAATATCCAGAATATATAAAGAACTCCAACAACTTAACATCAACCAATTTAAAAGTGCACAAACAACTTGAATAGACTTTTCTCCAAAGAAGATATACAAATGGCCAATAAGCACATGAAAAGATGCTCAACATCACAAGTCATTAGGGAAATGCAAAGCAAAACCACAATGAGATACTATCTCATATCCATTAGGATGGCTACTATCAAAAAAATAAATGTGCCGGGCGTGGCTCAGCGATTGAGTGTCGACCTAGGATCCAGGTGATAAGGGTTCGACTCCGGGTCAGGGCACATGCCTGGGTTGCGGGTTCGATCAGTGACTCTCATCATTGATGTTTCTATCTCTCTCCCTCTCCTTTCCTCTCTCTGAAATCAATAAAGATATATTTAATAAATAAATAAATAAATAAATAAATAAATAAATAAATAAATAAATGTAACAACTGTTGATGAGGATGTGGACAAACTGAAACACCTGTGCACTGCTGGTGGGAATGTAAAATGGGTTAGTCACTATGGAAAATGGTATGGAAATTCCTCAAGAAATTTCAAATATGATTCAGCAATTCTACTTCTGGGTATATATCCAAAAGAATTGAAAGCAGGGTCTCAGATCATTGTATACCCATGTTCATAGCAGCATTATTAACAACAGCCAAAAAAATGGAAACAACCCAAATATCTATCAACTGATAATGGATAAATATAATATGTTATATTCATAAAACATAGTACAGAATTTTTTTGGCCATATCAGGAACAAAATACTGATACATGCCATTGCATGGATGAACTTTGAAAATATTATAATGAGTGAAAGATGACAGTTACAGAAGGCCACATATTGATATTTTATGATTCCATTTATATGAAATATCTAGAAATAGGTAAATCTAGAGAAAGAAATAAAAGAGTGGTTGCCAAGGGCTGGGGGTGGGAATGCAGAGTGACTGTTAATGGATATACGATTTCCTTGTGGGGAGATAAAAATGTAATAAAATTGATTATAATGACAGTTGAACAACTTCATAAATAAAATAAGAACTTTTTAACTGTACACTTTAAAGGGGTGAATTGTATAGCATATGAATTACATCTTAACAAAACTGTTATTTTTAAAACATGTGCTTAGTAACTATCTACTGAAAGGAATAAAAAGGATGGAAATCATTGTGAAATAAGAACTCCAAAGTGAACTTAAAAAGGGAGTTATTTATTTTCATGACTTTTTAGAGGAGAAGTAGAAAAAGACAACACTAATTCAGACTTCTATACTTCTCTCAATTAAAATCATGGCCAGAGTTTGGTTCATACAGATTTCCTACTCGAAATAACTTGCTATGTAGAAAATCGCAGTTTAAACATTGGTTGATTGATAAAGCACAAATAATAGAAATGTTAGATAGGCCAGATACAGAAACCCAGGTAACAGAGTTGGGTAACAGAAACCCAGGTACAGAGACTCACCAGGGCAGGATGCCCTGGGTGCCTAGCAAGGGGGAAACTGGGAAAACAAGAACCTTGTCCCAGGGTAACCTATCCTCCCCCAGCATATCCCTAGTCATGTGGTTTAGACCCTCTGAGCGTTTCCTCCCTAAAGATAACATCTAGGCCTCAGTTGTACTTCAGTTCTAGGCCCAGATAAGCATGGAAACCAGACAAGTGGCTGCCTCGGGAACAGATACAGTGACTAATGACCCCTGCCCTGGCACCCACCAATCAGTGGAGACCACGACCCTGAAAGAGCACACCTGGGAAGCTGATGAATATTCTATTGAGACACTCACCTGAGACCTCCTCTAAGATTCCTGTCTGCAATAAAGAGATAAATAGGCTCAAGACAAAGGACCCAGCACCATCTCCATCCCTCCGAGGAAACCCCAGGAGATTTGCAACCAGGGGAGCAATGGGCAGTGGCAGCTTGTTACGAGCTTACCCCCTGAATGCGTCTCTAAGTCCCCCGTCTCTCTCTCTGACTTCTCAGAGAGCCAAAGCAGCCCGGCCTAGGTTCTCCTGTGGCTTCTATGTTCTTTCTTGTTCCACTGTCCCACGTATATTTTTGCTGCCATCATGGACCCACTACCCTTTGGCTCAGTGCTGTGTAGCCCTTCCCTTTGGATATCCCCATCCTCTTTTAATAAATTTTCTTTATTCACCCATCTGAGATGGCTATTTAGCCTACCTGCGCACCAACAACCTTAACCTTTCAATAAACATGTGTTCTCAATATCAGTAGATACTCTTAAAACTCTGAGGTGTCTAAAACTTACCTTTGTAATTATGAAATTTCTTATTTTAATTCTATCAAATAACTATTGGTTTCCTTAGACTGGGTGAGCCCCAAGAAGAGTGAAACTCCAAGACTAAAATGATATTGCCTCTCTCTGGGTTCTCCAACACTGAAAGAACACATGATGAAATTCTCAATTGTTCACACCTTTCTGGCCTTAAATGACCACAAGTTGAGATAAATAAGAGGCTAAAAGAAATGGCAAAAGAGGATTAAGGAATTTGTCTCCTTTTGGCATCATACAGCTTTGACCTGGGGTCAACATCCAAAAGGAAACGGATCTTCACAGAGAATCAAGAGCTGAGCCCAAGTCAGGAATGAGACAATGGAACACAAATAAGGAAGAAAGTTCTGTTTTTACAGTGAATGAATTTTTCTACAAATCTGACTATGAAACTACTAAATTATCTCAAAGATATTTATTCAGAAATTTCTTTTCAGGAGAAAATAAAATTTATTTTTTCTGGAAATTGCAAATAAGTTATTGACTTCCTACCTACTTTATATTGAAAACCTTTGTTTCACATCTTAGAAAAAAATGAACCTACACACAGGTCAAAATAAGACTGACAAAAATATATTTTGCATGAGTCCAATGATAGTCTTATCCTTGGCTTCTCTTTTAATTTAAAAACTCAAATGCTATTTGAAAAATGTGCTTTGTAGAACATGTTTCTTGCTTTCAATATGGTACAGGAAGGTACTGCTAACAGAAAGTGCTAAAATACTGAAACATGGATTTCAGAAAAATTCATTTGTTGCATACCAACAATGACAGGTCTATACTTGCAATTTGCAAAAAACTAAGTAATGAATGTAATAACTTTTTCTTAAATGCCACTTGTCTATAATGAACATTTATATAGCCAAACTTAAAGAAATAAGAGAAACTCTTAGAGAAGAACAGAAGATTAAAAACATTTGTGTACATACTCCATTCATATAAATATTCATGTATGTATCTAATATAAATCATCAATAAAGAGAAAGAGGGAGCCAGCTGGTGTGGCTCAGTGGTTGATCATCAGCCTATGATCCAGGAGATCATGGTTCGATTCCCAGCCAGGACACATGCCTGGGTTGCAGGCTTGATCCCCAGTAGGGGGTGTGCAGGAGACAACCAATCAATGATTCTCATCATTGATGTTTCTATCTCTCTCTCTCCCTCTCCCTTTCTCTCTCTCTGAAACCAATAAAAATATTTTTTTTAAAAAAGAGGGGCGGGGGAGGGAGAGAGAGAGAGGAGAGAGGGAAAGGGAGGGAAGGGGAGAGGGAGAGAGAGAGAGAAACACACAAATTTACTATACAGCACTATCTCCAAAACAAAAATAAATAGAATTTGGATAGCCTTTTCTATAGATGTACTCTCTGGGGGAAAAGACTGAAAAGTGAACCTCAAAATAAATTCTAGTTTTCAATTAATTCTCATTAAATAGTGTAAAATGTGTCCATATTTTTTATATTGATAGGCCAACTTAAAAATTTTAGTGAAGATGTGATCAAGTTGGTGACTCGCTTTGCATTAACTTGAACATTAGAATTAATTTTCAGTATTTTTTCTTCTGGAAGCAATATGGTTTTTCTAACAACTAACTGCTCCTTTTAGCAAGTCATGTCATTTTCCCAACTCCATATCCAACCATTCCTACTTTTCCCAATGTTCTTTTATGTCTGGAAAACCCCTTTCAACTCACAGTTCCCAGACATTTTCCTTGTCAGCCTCTGCCTTCCCTTACCTTTCAGTTGATGGCTTTCACTTGCAGGCACATCCAAACCTAAATAGGACAGGGAACTTAGCGGCTATCAGCAATGGAAAAGATCTGGAATGGGGTGCAGAGTTAGGTGTGTGACCAGCAGCAACTCATGAATTTTCCCTACCTTCTATACATAGCCATTTTGACCCAGCCTTTAAGGCAGACATCCCATCTTGGTATCTCTGCCTATTCCTCTCAGAACTTTCTGCAACAATGGAAATATTTGATATCTGAGCTGTGCAATATAGCAACCAAAGGTGACTATTGTGCACCCAAAACATGGCTAGTATGACTGAGGAACTGAATTTTTACTTTTATTTAATTTTAATAGCCACATGTGGCTAGTGGCCTCCATATTCAATACACAGCCAGTCTAGATTCCTGCAGAAACTAAAGCTGTTGCTCTAGATGCCAAGCCCCTTGACTGGTAGCCAGACACCCAAGCAGGATTTTGCCAGCCCTCTCTCCTTGATATCCCCTGTATCCCTCACTTTGTTGAGTAGGTCCTAGGTGAATAAACCACACTGGGACAACCTGCTTAATTTTCTATAGCTCCTATCATCTCAACTCCTGCTGTTTCATCAGAACTGCTAACTGGACCTTTGATCTAGAAGTTACCACATTCCTTTAGATACTGTACATCACATCGCTGCTTTACAGACTTTAAGGTATATATGAATCACCTGGGGATCTAGTTAAAAATGCAGATTCTAATTCTGCATTTCTAACATGCTTCTAGGTGGTCCTAATCCTAGTGAAGGGGACCAAAAGTTTTGCCTTTTGGGATATTGATTTCAAGCTGGTTATTAAGAAACAAAAGACTCAGAAAAAAATCTTTGACCCTCTTCCCTTTCTACCCAAGAGATTCAGATAGAAAAACCTGCTTCAGGAAAGAAATCTTAGGATGTTCGCCTCAGCCTAATTTGAACTGAGCATGGTAAATAGGAGGGAGGGCTTCAGGCTGGGTCTATTAGTTGTATACTATTCCCCCACACCCCCACACCTCCATTGTCCCATTGTTTCTGAGTGGCCTAGCAAAAACTGACCTGCCATGTATGTTCTGCTCTTCCTCAATTACCTATAAATGGCCATTCTTACTTTTGAAATCCAAGACCCTATTCCCTCTCTTTTCTCCTTTGTCCAAAATGCCATATATACCCAATTTTACCTGTCTTTGGAATTTTCATGCTTATATGAATTCCCCATGTGCATGTACTAAAATTTTATTTTCTCCTGTTAATCTGTCTCTGTTGATTTGATTAGCCCAGCTAGAAGAACTGAGAAAGTAGAAGGAAAAGTATTATATCTTTTTTTAGCCTCCATACTAGGTGCTTAGTTGTCTTAACCCCTAATCTGACTGGGTCTGTATTACTGATTCAGCAGCAAACAGATGAATTCTGACCCTTTAAGTTATAGCATGCATTCGTTTTCATCGAATATTTGTACCGTGTAATGGAGCTTTACAGCAATATCAATTTTGAGCAGTAGATACTATTTGATGTGATATATCATAGTCTGAAAATTAATAATAGCTACCATTTTTGAACACCCTATTTTACAGATGAGGATATGACTTAATGAGCTGAAGATCACAGTGCCAATAACTGACAAAGGGAATGGAACCCAAGTTTTCTTTCATTCCAATGCCCATGTTCTATTATGCCAGCCTCCCTCATAACGCTAACCTCAGGAATGTCCACATGTCAGGGTTTCCCTTGAGAAGAGAGCTGTGAGGGGACATTGCTCCTAAAGAATTTTTCCCCCAAGCATAACAATAATCAGAAAAACTAGTTTTCTCTCTATATATGATTAAATGAGATACAATTATTATTTATATATTCTATTGTGGATTTTCAATCTGATCATTTTATTAAGCTATCTTATCCCCAACTTTAAATTCAACTCCTTTAACTCAGATGGCAAATCACTCTAAATAAGATTAAATGAGTTTTTAGATTTTATAATCAAATCTTATTTGTACCAGAAGTGGGATTTTCCCTCTCTCATTTTAATTCATAGTTTTATTCATAAGACTTGGTTTAAAGAATTCTAACCCTCTTAGAACTTTCCTATTGTTAAGATAACATCACATCAAATCATTAGCCCATTCTAATGTTACTCACTGATTGTCAAGAGGTGTCCCATAAAAACAAATAGAAAAATAAAAAACATTGCAAGCTAGATGATAAAGGATTAATATTTTATTATAGCTTTAAAACATGTCCAAATCAGGAAGCACTGCATATGCCAAAATGAAAACTGGCAAAGATATGAATAGCTAGAAAATCTTGAAAATCCAAAAAAATCAAATGAAAAATTATTATACTTAATTTAAAATTTTAGCAAGGTAACCCAATTCAGGATCAACATAGAAGAATCAATAACTGTTCTATATGCCAGCAATAATCAATTTTTTAAATGTCATGAGGTAAAAGATCCCAACTTTAATGAATTAAAAAATACATAGAAATTAAACATGTACAAGATCAATATGAAGATAATTATAGACTTTTCTGAAGAATTTTTTTAAGGTGAATAAAGAGAATATGCTTTTCTAAGTGGAAAGTATTGACATTATAAATGTTTCCATAAAGTAATCTGTTTGTTGTGATAAATCTCAGTTACAATCCCAACAGAATTTTTGTTTGTGATGAAACTTAAAAGCCTGTTTCTGAAAGAAAAAAAAAATCTGTTACTACATATGTTCTAAGACAGAAGAAACCGGACCTTCAAACACAATATAAATCAACAATAATTAAAACTGGGTGATATTGGCCCAGAAATAAACAGATAGATCAACTGAAAAGAACAGGGAGAGTCAGAAACAAATACACATACATATGTATACATGGCATTTTAGAGCACGATGAAGATATGATTTCACATCAGTGAAGAAAGGGATGGGATATTCAATAAATAAGGTTCCATCCCAGGTTGGGGTGCGTAGCGGAGGCAACAGATGTTTCTCTCTCGCATAGGTGTTTCTCTCTCTGTCTCTCTCTCCCTCTCTCTCTCCCTCCCTTCCTCTAAAAATCAGTAAACATATCCTTGGGTGAGGATTAAAAAATTAAAAGAAATTTTTAAAAAAGAAGAAAAGAAATGGGCCCAGCCATGCAGGAGGTCGTGGTTGGATTCCCAGTCAGGGCACATGCCCAGGTTTCAGGCTAGGTCCCCAGTGGGGGCATGTAGGAGGCAGCCAATCAATGACTCTCATCATTGATGTTTCTATTTCTCTCTCCCTCTCCCTTCCTCTCTCTGAAATCAATAAAAACATTAAAAAAAAAAAAAGATATGGAAATTTAAAACGAGATGCCAGTTTTTCACCTATCATGTAAATTGTTTTTGGTTTGTTCAATGTCTATTTACTATTGCTAATATAAGTGCTGAGAAAATAATACTTTTCCCACCCATCCCTGGAGGAGTGTAAATGGATAGAATCTTTCCAGATGGTATGTGTATCAAAGTAGAAGAAAGGTCTTCAGGCTCTCTTGAGGAGGGTGAAAGTTCAAGAATGATTGTAGACCATTATCCCTCTTCACACGTTAACTGCTCTTTCAGTTTTAAACCCTCCTGGAGAGTAAGTTCCATTTTCAGCCCTCAAGACTCTTCCCTTTATCTCATTCTCTTGCTCTAAACCTTTCTTGGAAAAATGTCTCAATGCCTCAAAAATAAGTCGTCGTCCCCCCCCCCCCAAAAAAAACACCCATAAGCGCCCAGCCTACTATAAGGGCCTGCACAAAGTCAACTCAATGAAATAAAACTACATCTCAGATTCACCTTCAAATCTGCATGTATTTCTTAGGAATATTATGTATTACAACATTGTTATAACCCTCTCCACTTTTTTTATAAGACACACAAATATTTATTAAATGAGCCAGCCAATGCAGCTGGATACAGAAAAATGAAACAGTAATACTACAACAAACCAAATGTCAGAAGCATTTGAATAATTTACCTGAATGCATTTATCCTAATATAAGTAGGAGTAAATGTACAATATAAGGGAAACAAGTAATCAGTTTGTACTCTGCCATCCATCAATAGCCTCCTGACAACACTGGTTTCCCAAAATTAGCTGAGAGCATCTAAAACTCTATGTACAGCAATTATTAAATATAATTTGGCAATGTGGTACAGTAGAAGAAACACTTAAGTGGCAATCAAGACATCTGGAACATTGTAGCTGTGTGACTTTGGGCAAGTCATTTAAACATTCTCTAGGATTTAGTTTCCTGAACATACAAGGAATGAATTGTACTGGTTAACCTCTAAGCATTCAACTAAGTCTAGAACTAAGTATCAAAAGTTCACTGATGGTATTTCTTATTCTCACTTAGATTTTTAAAGAAACCATGTACTAAGATATAAAATTTGAATTTCAACCAGAAATCACATTTTAGGTTTTGAAACAGGAGCTTAAAGAAGTAAATATACAAATACATATCTGAAAACAAATATATAAATACATGATACGTATACACATTTTTCTCAATACATAAAACTACAGTATAATAAAATGACTTAATCCCTTAAAGTCTTCTGTGATAACATTTGCTATATATATGAATATAGATAACCATTTTCACTGTTAAAATAATCACTTTCAGATAGCAGCAGACTGAGTGGAAGCTACACTGACACTCTCCCAGGACCAAACTGGAATTACAAATAAAATATAGAAAAGCCATCCTGAATAATCAACTGCAACCGAAGATGAGCTGGAGAGCACCCCTCATAAGCAAGGAGGAAAAGTGGAGACCACATAGAGACCAGTAGGAAGTGCGGAGGTGCGAAGGCTGGCTGGGCTCCCACAGGCAGCAGCTGAAAGTCCACAGGGATATCTCAGCTGTGGGGGGTTCCCACTGAGGACTCTGGGGTCTAAATCTCCAAAAGCACTAGAACTGAGAATGAGCCCACATAACATCTGGCTGTGAAAAGCAGCCAGGTTTCTGTCTGCCAGGGAGAGATAGCCGGAAATGCAGGCACCCTCTTAAAGAGCCAACGCACAAAGTTTCATACTCAGCCACTTGTCTTGGGCTCCAGCAGAGGGAGGGCAGAGTGGACTGGAGCTGTGTGAGGAGAATCTACGGTGGTGGGCTCTTGAAAGAGAGCTCAGAGGGCATCCCTCTGGATTCCTGTGCAGAGTGATCCCCCCATACTGCAGAGGACACCTTTCTCAGGCAGACATTTTGCTGCTTTCACCTGGGGTGGGGGAAGCAACTGGCCCACCCTGCTGGAAAACCTCTCTTCCTATCCCATGGAGTTTCTACAGCCTGAGGCTCATTAAGAGAATCAGATCAATCAGCCTGCAGACAGAGGCAGACCTCAGAGTGCTTTGAGTCTTTGCCTGATCTGCTTCTGGACCTGGGGGTTGGAAGAGCACACTTTGGTGTATATCTTGGTCCTGTCCAAACCCAGTCCCAGGAGAGGAGACCTCAAGCCGAGGGTTGTTAATAGCTCGAAACAGTATTCAAAGCTAGTCACAAACAGCGTCTGACATTGGCCTGCACCAGAGGCCTTACAAAAAGACTGAGAGTCCTAGCAGGCCTACCTAATTCATAGAAACAAACCCAAACAGGCAGACAAAATGGGGAGACAAAAAAACAAGCCCCAAATGAAGGAACAAGAGAAATTTCCAGAAAAAGAGCTAAATTGAAACGGAGATAAGCAATCTATCAGATATAGAGTTCAGGATACTGATTGTAAGGATGCTCAACAGCATGAACAAAGATATGGAAACTATGCAAAATGACCAGTCAGAAATGAAGAATGACATAGCAGAAATAAAGAATACACTGGAAGGAATAAACAGCAGATTAGAGGAAACTGAGGATCGGATCAGGGAATTAAAAGACAGGGAAGAAAAAAATCACTCAATTAGAGATCCAAAAAGAAAAAATAATTGAAAAATAGAAGGACAGTCTAAGGGAGCTGTGGGACAACATGAAACGTAACAGTGTTCATGTCATAGGAATGCCAGAGGAGGTCGAAAGTAAACAAGGGTTAGAGAACCTGTTTAAAGAAATAGTGGAAGAAAATTTCCCTAACCTGGTGAAGGAAAAAGTCACACAAGTTCAGGAGACACAGAGAGTCCCAAGCAAGAAGAATCCAAAGAGGCCCAAGCCCAGACACATCATAATTAAAATGCCAAAAATTCAAGACAAAGAGAGAATATTAAAGGCAGCAAGAGAAAATCAATCTGTTAACTACAAAGGAGCTCCCATAAAGCTGTCAGCTGACTTCTCATCAGAAACTCTACAGGCCAGAAGGGAATGGCATGAAGTATTCAAGGTAATACAAAACAAAGTTCTGAAACCAAGACTACTCTCTCCAGCAAGGTTATCATTCAAAATAGATGGTGAAATAAAGAGCTTTCCAGACAAAAAGGGCTAAAGGAGTTTATCACCACCAAACGTACATTGCAGGAAATGTTAAAAAGACTGCTGTAATTAGAAGAAATGAGAGAGAGAAACATAGGCATAAAGAATTAAAATGGCAATAAATAAGGACCTATCAATAATAACCTTAAGGACTTTAAGGGAGCGATCAACAGTCATAGTCATGGACTTTAACACCTTACTGACTTCACTGGATAGATGTTCCAGACAAAAAGGCAACACAGAAATCATGACTCTAAATAGCACACTAGATCAGATGGATTTAATTGATATTTACAGAACTTTTCACCCCAAAGCTGCAGAATATACATTCCTCTCAAGTGCATATGGGTCATTCGCAAAGACAGACCACATGTTAGGACACAAAACCAGTCTCTACAAGTTCAAGAAGACTGAAATCTTATCAAGCATCTCAGATCACAATGGCATGACATTAGAAATCAACTACAGTAAAAACACTCAAAAACATTCAAACACATGGAGGCTAAATAGCATGTTATTAAACAATGAATGGGTTACCAATAAGATCAAGAAAGAAATCAAAAACTTCCTGGAAACAAATGAAAATTTACACACAACAACCCAAAATCTATGGAACACAGTGAAAGCAGTCCTAAGAGGGAAGTTCATAGCACTGCAGGCCTACCTCAAAAAGCAAGAAAAATTTTTAGTAAACTATCTAACCCTACAACTGAAAGAATTAGAAAGCTCCCCTATGAAGCCATCCAGACCAGGGCTTTTGTTTGCTGGGAGTTTTTTTATTACTGCTTCAATTTCATCAGTTGTTATTGGCCTATTCAGGTTCTCTGATTCTTCCCAATTCAGTTTTACATTATCTCACTCATATGTGGAATCTAATAAACAAAATAGACTGAGGAACAAAATAGATCCAGAGACATAGAAGCATGAAACAGAATGATGAATCTCAGAGGGAAGGTGGGGGCAGGGGAGAGGGTGGGGAGAGATTAATCAAAGAACTTTTATGCATATATGCATAACCCATGGACACAAACAATAGTGTGGTGAAGGCTGGGGGGGGGGATGTGGGGTGGAAGAGGTCAATGGGGGGAAAAAGGGGGACATCAGTAATACTTCCAACAATTAAGATAAAAAAATTTTAAAAATAAAAAATAAAAAATGATCACTTTCTGGAAGCCTACAAATGTTAACAATTGCTTGTTATAATTATTTTCCCAAGCACTGCTCCCTAGGCAATTATATACAACATAAATATGGTAACTTACTCAACTTAAACTTCATATTTAGCATCCCAGTAATATTCAAATTCATTCCCCATATGTAGTGCAAATATTTGAGAAAGGAAAATCTACGAATAAAGACACAGATTAAATTCTGGTCTTCTGGCCAATTCCACCTTCAACCTCTGCCCTCCTTTCCCCATCTCAAGGCTGCCCCCTTGCAAAAGAAAGGAATCTTGCTTAGGTTTTTCCAATCACATATATTTCTAACTCTAATCCCTAATCTGACATTTACTAGTTCTGTGATCTTTGGCAACTTCTTTAATTTTTTTATCTTCAGTTTTCTTATCTTTAAAATTGAAGTATTAGTACCAGCTGAAGAGTCGAGTGCTATGAAAATAAAATGAGATAATGTGCCTGGCATATTAATAATCACTCAATAAATGTCAGCTATTATGCTTATTATTATTATTGACTTAAGAATGTTCAGTGATATTTATGTTTAAAGAGTACTTTTAAAAGACTATTAAATTATAAGCTGGCCTGTGAATTTTGTCAAGCTTCCAATCTTTTATTTCTTCTGAGAAATGTTATATGTTTTACTGATCCATCAGAGAGCTCAGAATTTGCTTAATATTTTGTAATGTTTTAAATTCTTTGTTTCTTTTTAGTCTTGTCAACTATACTATGTAAACTACTCATGGCCAAAACCTTGTTGCATGAGTCTGTGTTCATATATTGTGTTTTATTACATTGTAATTATTTGTTTCTCTATCACTCTCCCTTTCTAGGCTCTGGGCAATTTCAAGGCAGAGCAAGGCTTACTTGTATTGGTATCCTGAAGGCTTAGTAATCAAACACAAAATAGGTCTCAATAAATGTTTGTGGAATGGATAAATGAATTAATCTCCCCCCACGCCCCCACCCCCACTCCGTAATGTCTTACACACAGTGCTCTACACATAATAAGAACTCAGTAAAGCTTGTTAATGGGTTCATGCAGAAATCTCTTGAACCCAGCCACATAAGCTTTCTCTTGCCTCAAAAAAGCACTTTAAAGTGTAGCTGCTAAAGCTACAAATTAAAAGTTTTAGTCCAACACAAATCAAATAAATAGCTTCAATGACCACATCAAGGCTAGCTCTAGAAGGATTTAAAAGCCATTATTCTAATTAATGAATTTGTGAACCTCAATATGGAAAAATCCAGTTACATAATCAAAAGAGGGGTTTCTCCCCTGCAAATTTATACCTACAAAAGACAGTGAGCAAAATTATCAGAAAGCTGTGTCTGTAGATTGAAATCATTTTTATGATTTCATTGTTTTCACTAGAAATACGAGTTAATGAGAAAAGCAGTTCAAACCTGTTTCCAGAAAACAGTCCTTGAGACTCAGAGACTAATGTTTTGCCCTCTTGGTTATTTTAACTCCTGGGAGACTGACTCCTTTTACTTCAGATTGATAGATATTCAAAACATGTGCGGTCTTCTAAAATACACCCTCATCCATTTCTTAAAAGGCAAATAACCTGACTAGGTACACTTAGGGAACACACTGCTAGGTTTTATATTCAAGTAACTAAAACTATCCCTAGTGTTGAGCCTGGTACTGCGGCAATAAAAAAACACTTTTCTTCGTTTTTAAATTACATTCGTGGAAGGTTTAAGTGTCCTGCTGCACATTCTTTCACTGTGTCATCTAAACGGATTTTACTCTGCGTACGTAATTTAATAAATGCACCGTAAAGGATCCTGCACTTGAATGAATCTGGGAAGAAATGTGATCTCAGCACACACCCCCTTCCTCCAACTCAATACGCTCTAGAAGAAGAACATCCTGAGTGTTCTGTGCGGTTTTTTTTTTCTTCTCAAAAATGTCTCTCCGGCTCCCACCCCACACTTCATTTCAGAGCAGCAATCATTCATTACCCCACTCACGGTCTCTGCACCGACTAACACTAGCTCACCAGGAACCTCCTTTCACAGCTCAGAGCCCGCGGCGCGTTTCGCTGGAGGGGCGGGGGGATGGTGAAGGTCCGGGACGTCACCATTCCCGCCAAGCCACTTAGGACCTAGGTCCTGGCGCCGTTCAAGTCTGGGACCAGCCTCAGGCGGACCCCCGGGACCTGCGAAGGTGTGTCTCACACTCACGCACACACTGCAAAGTACACCGGGCCCAACCTCTGTGCTCCCATTCAACATACCCTCCTCCTAGCTGTACCCCATTTCTGCCCACTTATTCCTCAATGGAGTCCGGTCCCTCTATCCAATTCTCAGTCCCTTGAGCCCCACGACTCCCACCACAGACAAGCTTCCACGCCCCGGTCCCTGCTCCTTGAACCCTGCTACACCCCGGTCCCTCCCTCTGGACTTCCCAGCGGAGCAGCCCTCCCCGAGTGCCCGAGCGCAGACCGGCGCCTGTCCCTGGACCCACTGGACCCGGGTCCTTCCCCAAACGTCACACTCGGGCCCATTCCTCCCGCGACCTGACCTTCCCCACCACCCCCCAGGCTCTACCCCCTGCACCCCATTACCTCCAGCCCCGCCCCCCTGAGGGTGTCGCACTCACCGCTTCTGCCGCCGCATCCTCAACCGCCGCGGCTGCTATAGCTACAGGGAGCCAAGGCAACCAGCTCTCGCGACACTTTCCACCACTACGGCGAGAACACCCTAGAGGAGCCTCTCGCAGGAAAGTAAATGAGTCAGGCTCCAGGCCGCGAAGTTTATCTCGCGATAGTTGCTGTAAAATGGCGGCCGCGCGGCGTTTCAGGGATGGCGTGCGTAGGGCTGACAGTGGGCGAGAGCTAGTTGGCATCTTGAGCTGGCGGAAGAGTCGGGAAACTACAGCGGGCTGGGCGGGCTGGGCGGGCTGGGCTGGGCTGGGGGGTGTTAGTACAGCGAACCCCGCCCTGGAATAACTTTAGGGATGTGGCCTTCTTTTCCCAAGTGCCTCAAACTTAGAGCAGTGTCGCCTTTAGCTGAAGCCCCGTTTACCCGGCAGTTCCCTTCTGCAGGCCGAGTAGAGATGGAACGAGCGAGACCGAAATCGACCTTCCCATCTCCTCGTTCCCTTCCTTCAGGAAGTTTTCATCCGTTCTTCCCCTACACCGATTTGCAAATGGCACTTGGTTCCACAGAAATGTTTATGATTATCCGCGAGGGCCACACCCCCATCAGTTTGCCCGACCAAAATAGGAAATAAACGTGGGTGTGCGTTTTAGTGGAACATAAACACAGGTGTTTGAATGCGGAAGGGGATCTCCTTGGGTCGTTTCAACTTCGCACGTGTTGCTTGCTGCCCGGCCGACACGTCCTTAGTGACTCAACACAGCTGTAGGGCTTTGTCTCTCGGCTCTCAGACAACTTTATTATTATTATTATTATTATTATTAATATGTCTATTGATTTCAGAGACAGGGAGAAGGGAGAGGGATAGAAACATCAGTGATGAGAGTCATTGGTGGGCTGCCTCCTGCACGCCCCCTACTGGGGATGGAGCCTGCAACCCGGGCATGTGCCCTGACCCGAAATCAACCTCAATCTCCTGGGTCATAGGTGGATGCTCAACCCCTGAGCCACCCGGCTGGGGTTTTTTATTATTTTTTAAAATATGTTTTTATTTATTTCAAAGAGAGTAAGGGAGAGGGAGCAAGAGAAAGAAACAATGCTGAATCATCCATCGGCTGCCTCCTGCAGCCCCCTTTCAGGGATCGGGCCTGAAACTCGCATGTGCCCTGACCAGGGTCTCCAGCCCTAAGCCCGGATGGGGTGGGTCGTGGGTCCGCGCTCAACCCCTGAGCGACACCGGCGGGGCTCTCAGACAACTTTATACGCAGACTGAGTAGCATCTGGGCACAGAAGGTGGACTTAACGTTGGTCGACAAGGAAGAATAAAACAGAGGGGAACAAATAAGGAAATAGAAATAAATGGAGAATTCATTTTCTTTTCTCAAAGCCCCTGAATAGCTCTCATAGTCTAGACCAGTGCTATCCAGTAGAAATATATTATGAGCCCCACTATGCAACTTAAAATCTCAGCTTCATTTTTAAAAAATAATAAATATGTAATTAATTTTAGTTATTTTTAACCCAACATAGTCAAAATATCATTTCAACATGTAAGCAATATTTTAATTATTAATTGGGTAATTTCCATTCTTTTTTTTTCAGACTAAGTTCTCAAAATCCAGTGTTTATATTTACAGAGCATCTCAATTCGGACTAGGCACATTTTAAGCACTCGGTAGCCAGCCATATGTAGCTAGTGACAACAGTATTAGGCAGCAAAGCCCTGGACCCTCAGCTAGGGAATGAGCTATCTGGGTTATTTTAGGGACACAGTATTATGGGCATATGGTTTATGTAAAAGGAACCATTGGAGTTGCTAACTCGAATGACTGCAGAGGCTAGGCAAGTAACAAAAAAAGATGGCCTGGTGTAAAACAATAGGTAGTATTGGGGACTAGGACCCACTGGAGAGCACATGCTCATATCTAAAAGGGAGCTCTCCTGAGCTCCTGAGTTTAAAACTCTCCTGAGGTTTAAAACAGCGATGGCAAACAGAAGATGTGCATGAGCAGAATAGACAGATAGCTCTGCTGCCAATGTGTGGCTTCTGTGAACTGTGGTATTCAAATGTATGAACCATTTGTGAAGAAAGTGTTTTAACAGAAGAAGAATGTCCAGGCAAATGCAAAGCTTGAGGATTTGACTGGATTTCCAGCTGGATCCTGTACAAGTATGCACTTTAATGCATTAGACCACCATTGCAACTTCTGATAATAATTTGACTTTCAAGTAGACTTTGCTACTAAGGAAATAATTTCACAACCAACCTGGGCTCCCTGTAAATTAGTAAACTTGTATCATGATTTTTTTGTTGTTGTTATATTTAAGATTTCAGACATTCTCAGCTTGGAAAAATTACGTTTCTAGGTTTTTAGAGTTGTTTACTAGCAGACCCTGGAATTTTCTTTTTATCCCAACCTTAAGAGTAGGCATTTAATAATTATTTTATGGTTGGCTGTGAAGTCTCTTTGTCGCATGTGTTATTTGTCTTTGTACCTCCGATGTCTGACCTAATACCTGGTATATAGAGGCACCCAACAAACATTTGTCCTTAATTTTGGGGTGGGCTCACAGACTTTTAAACATGAAAATTTGATGAAAGCTATGGCCCTTAGCCAGATTCTTTCCCTACCCATATTCCCTCAATCCACCTCAGAATTTACTACAGCTTTGGTAGACAGATCTTGAACAGGCCCGTAGCTTCCAACTTCACCTTTGTCTGGAATTGCCAGCAGAGTTAACATTCCTGATAGCAATCTGCAACCAATGAGAGATGGGATTTGGAGGCTAAAAACTCCAGTTCCCTACCCCCTCAATGGGGCAATTCTGAAGTATGATCTACTATAGTGTTTCTCAAAATTTACCAACACATAGGAATCATCTCAAGAGCTTAATAAGCCATCGATTCTTGAGTTTGTACTTTTAACCAAGCTCCCAAGAGATAATCATGCTGCCAGTCCATGGACCACACTTTGAACCATATTTTTCTGAGTCCCCAATGGGATTCAGCCCTAATTGCCCAGACCACCTTTTTTTGGCGATCGTCTCACTCCCTTACACTTCTTGAATTCTGGGATCACCTCCCAAATTAACTATTAGCATCCAAATTTTTGTTTCAGGGTCTCTTTGGGGAGAAATCCAAACTATGACAACACATTCCTTAGAAAAATGCATACAGGAAGAGTTTTGTGTACAACTTTACAGAAAGTATGAATCCCCTGGAAGTTATTTAGGTTGTAAAGGAAAGTTACCAGGGTGTCACGTGACCCAAGATTTATGAAAATTGAATCAGCTTATGCAGAGTCTAGCAACTTAATACAATCTTTAATGGCACAAGAAGTTGGCTGACTTCAACCAGCTCTCAGAATTTATTTTCCCAGAACTTATTAGGTCATTTCTTTTTCTTTTTTTTAAAATCCTCACCCAAGGACAATTTTTCCATTGCTTTTCAGAGAGAGCAGAAGGGGGAGGGAGGGAAAGAGAGAGAAACATCAACATGAGAGAGACACATCGATTGGTTGCCTCCGCACATGCCCTAGCCAGGGCTGGAGATCGAGCCTGCAACCAAGGTATGTGCCCCTGGCTGGAATCAAACCCTGGACCCTTCAACCCATGGGCCAACTCTCCAACTACTGAGCCAAACCACCCAGGGCTAAGTCATTTATTCGTCCTGGTTTGCATCACTCTCACTTTGTGGAACATAGTAGTAAGTCCTGGGATTCTAAAGAAACCCCATGCTTGAAATCAATAAAAAGAGTAATGTTAGTAGTCCCAGGGATGTAAAGTACAGCATAGGAAAGAGTCAGTAATATCGTAATAACTATGTATGGTACCAGGTGGCTACTGGAAATATTGGGGGAACACTTTGTGAAGTATATGAGTGTCTAACCACTATGCTATACTCCTGAACTAATACAAAATGATGTTTAACGTAAACTGTAATTGAAAAGAAAAAAAAAGTAAAGCCAAAGAGTACTATTACTCATTCCTATTGGCTCTCATTGTTTCTTCCCAGTTATAGCACTTTCTGGGCACCACCGCTGTGCCCCTGTGACCCTTAGGTCTTTTCTTGCTGTGTTCATCCAGAGCCACGCATACGATAACTGCAGCCGGTTTCTCCTGCTTCTTTCTGGATTCCACCATGGCTCCCTATTCTATCTCATCCTTTTGGGAATCTATAACCTTTGACACATATATTTCTAAACCCACTCTGGTGTCATCTGGAAATTTTATGGCATGTTCTAGTTCTGTAAAATTGGGTAATCCTGATTATCCCAATTCCTAATCAGCTACATAAAGAAAACTAAGAGCAAGGTCACCAACACCTATTCCCTAACCACAGCACACAATAGCTTCTTAGCTGTGCCCATGTATAGGCTAGCACATGTGTTCGTGCATGATTATTTGCTTTATGCACTATTGAATAAGTATGTCTTCGTAGACACCTATGAATGTGGTTTTGTGGGTGTGGGTGTGGGTGTGGGTGTGGGTGTGTAAGTAACCAGAGCTCAGGTTTGGTTTTGAAATTTGAATAATGAGTGTTTAGTATGTAACTTTAATTAGTCTTTGTGCATTGTTTTCGTCTGCACTCAAATATCAGAGGAAAAATGAGTTCATTTCCTTGAAGTTTATTGACCATTACCGGTGGCAGAGCAAATTCCATGAAAGAGCATGTTCCATACAGAGCAAGTGGAAGGGGAGCTCTGAGTTGGTGAGGACGGACGCTTGGAGTAGGACTCAGAGTGAAAGATGGAAAGGCAGATTTCTCCCTCCTTTCACCCTCCATTCCCAAAAGGTATGGAGGCGGGGGTATCCTGCCCAGCATTCCCTCTCCAAATTGGAACCAGAGAGGGGAAACTTGGTGCAAAGTAGAGGAGGAAACACCTCACAGCTCCTCTGTTTCTCCATCCAAGGGGATTCCAATATCCACACTGTAGTCTACAGGCTCTCCGGAGCTCAGCCAGGGAATAGGGGTTCGATTGAAAGAAGGCCTGTTGGAGAAGCTCTGGTTGTAGAGGACCAAGGGTTCATTCAGCAGGGGCCCCAGGTCAAACTTGGGCATCTGGAAGGTCATGCGTTTGGATGCCTTCTCATATCCTCCATAAGGCATTGCTGTCCTGAAAAGGAACACATTATTTCATTAAATACCAGAACAAAAGGGACAGAGCTTTACCAGTGAGAAGTTACTCTGTTTGAAGATGGGGGAGTCTGTGGTTCTAGTTGGAGGTTGCTTCTGCACTCCTGTTCTCCTCCATTAGCCTCTCATTCCCCCTCCTGGTTTTCCTGGTTTCCCAAAGCTAATATGAGAAAAGGAGTCTAGTTGGTACTAGATAGCCTCATGAGTAGTTGTAACCCAAACCAGCATTTTAGAGAAAGTAACCCCAAACACCGTAGACCCAAGGGTCTGAGGCTACCTTAAATTTCAACATAGAACCCCTACCTTACCTTCAGTGGATAATACATGGTCTAGATGAGAGGAATGAACATTTCCTGGAAAATCCAGGCTCCTTGGGACCAAATGAAAAAGCGCTTTTCTAGCACTTCCCTATCTTGCTTTCACACAAATTTACTATCCATGCTCTAGAGAAGCCCAATGTCAAAAGAACAGATACTTAAGCCTTATTAAAGTAGGGTATAAAGGACTAGAACCATACTGCAGGAACAGCAATGGAATCCTAACCTTGAATAAAAGAAGCCTCAATAGGACTTTAAATGTATAATATAGTATTTATAGTCAAGGCAACCAAGGCTCAGAAGAAGGGCGACTTTCCCATGTCCACACAGCTAATAAGTGGCCTATGAACAAAAATTCAAGCCCTGCCTCTTGGCAAATTTTTCTTTCATCATATTTTGCTGTTTCTCTGAGCTAGAGTGAAAAGAGCAAAGGCCTTCAGTTAGGTCCCCCATGTTCTTCCCATGCCTCCTGAAACATTTGAAGCCAAGTCTTCATCCCAACTAAGGACACAGTGCCACACACTGAGATGCAACCAGTTCCTTCCCCATCACCCCTACCTGTTGAAGGACTTATATTGGGGGAGTTCAGCTTTGGCCCCATAAGCCAGCAGGTCAATGCCAAGTTCTACTTTTTGCTGGGGGTCAACCCCCATGGCTTTCTCCCATGGGGAAATATAGGTCTTGAACACGGTGATATGTTTTCCTTCTCCACCTGCCTGGTCTCCTAGCAGCCATGGGAGAGAAAAGGAAGTCAAATAATAGCAGTTAGTAACCAAGGGAAGTTAGTTTCACACCCCTGCACAAGGGAAGCTGCTGAGGCCAGGGGCCAAAGGTATAAAGTCCTCCTGGTAATTGTATGAGGTTTGTGGAATAATGAAAGCCTGGAGTCAGATCTGTCTCTTAAACTGAAAAACCAGAAAGGTGACTAAGAAACAAGGCTTCTGGGTGAAATAGACACATCTTTCTATTTTCCTGGGCCCAGAAAGTCCATTAAGATGTGTCAGGCTCCCCTTCTCCCTACACCCAATCGAGGCCTCATTCCTAGGGATACCACTGGTCTAGGGACCAGACACATTACTCTTGGGTGAGAATACTTGCCTGTTCCTGTATCGCCAACCCCTGTTGTTCCATCAGCTCCTCCTCTGCCAGTCTGGGCCCCCAGGCCACCTGTACCCCCAGATCCAGATCCAGATCCAGGGCCCTGATGGTGCTGTTGGTCAGAGCCATACTGTCCAGCAGAGCCACTTCCCATTGCCTCGCCTCCACCACTGCCCTTGCTGTAGGAGAATCCCTCACCAGCTGTGCCCAGCTGTCCCCCCACTGTGGGAAGGAACTTCTGGAAGTGATCCTGAAAGACAAGGACAGAGTGAAGGGCATGTTAACAATGAGTATGGGAAATATACAAAGACACAGGCTTGCACACCAAGGAAGATATGATCAGAGACAATGGCCAACCAGAAGACACTGAATCCTCTAAGGTTCTCCCGTCCAATAGATGGATAGTGGATAGCCTGCCTAGGAGGAATGAAACCCTCCGTAAGGGGTAGGAACCCCTGGGCTCAGTTCCTCCAGTTATAACTTAGGATGGTGACAACTCATTCTCAAGACTCCTCTGTCCCATCCTTACCAAGCCAAAGAGGACCAAGAACTTCTGACCAACTAAAATTTGAGATATAGCTTTGGCATGGAGAGCCCAGCCTTATTTTGAAGAACTACAGAGATCTCTGTCCCCTCCCCCTCCTCATCTTGTCTAACAGATAGAACTCTTTTCTCTCTTCCTCTCCCTCTCTCCTCTTGGTGCCTATTGGACCAGGACTTCCTGGCGGTGAAACTATAGTGGGAAAGGAGAAGGGTGGCCAAAAGAGCAACACTAGATTCAGTTCCTAAGCCTAAAAATAACCCACCAACTCCTTCAGGAGGCTCTACTGGCCACCCATCGTGCACATCTCCTTGCTCCACCCAGTGTAACCAGACCCAGGCAGGAAGGAGGGCTTTTGGTCTCCTAAAGTTAGATATAACTGGCTCAGCATTTTTACTCTGCTTCTACATAAAGGCCAATGACATCTATTTCCACTCTCCCCTGGCTGCCCAGGAAAGGTAGAGGGGAAAGGAAATGGAGAAGATGCCCTCCTTCTCGGCTATAACATCTTGTGCCTGGCCCCTCTCCAATCCCGACTTCTCTTTCTCTGAAGGATCCTGATTAGGGAACATAGGATCTTCAAGGATAGTGTCAGTCCCCACAGCTGGGGTCCTTAGATAAAAGAGTGGCTCAAGAAGGGATGGCTATAAAAATTCATTTAACTCTTTCTAGGGTCTCCAGATTTAGCATATAAGGTTATAGGACACTGGCTAAATTTGAATCTTAGATACACAACAAATACTTTTTTAGTATAAATATGCCACAAATATTGCATGGGACATATTTATATATGAGAGTATCCATTGTATATCAGAAATTCAAATTTAAATGAGTGTCCTATATTTTAAATTTTAATTTAATTTTTATGTCCCAACTCTTTTGGAGGACATACTTATACTAAAAAAAGCATTTATTGTGTATCTGAAATTTTAATTTAAGTGTCTAGGGTTTTTAAAAAATTTTTTATGCTTATGTCTAAAATATTGAATGGGACATGCTTTACTAAAAAATTATTTGTGTGTATCTCAACTTTAAAACACAGGGCTGGGCTTCCTCTGTTTTATCTGGCAACCCTATCTTTAACACTAACCCATACTGGGAAGGAATTTTCTCCCTGAGGGTGTGGTACTCCCCACCCACCTTCATTAGCTCTGAGATAGAGACTGAGTTCCAGAGGTGGGCTGTAACTCACCCTGGAGCTGTTGGGGACTCACTATATCTGGGGGTTTTAATGGGCTTTTAAATTGGCAGGAAGGGGAGGTTGGTGGTATTTTGGAGACTCAGGGCCTACCAAGAAACTTTCAGGAGGGGCACTAGGCTTTGAGAGTAGTAAAGTTCCGAACTCACCATTGAGCTGTCAGAGAAGACATCGGGGTGGTTTTCATAGATAAATTTCTCCACCCGCATCTGCCGCAGTTTGAACATCTTAGAGCCCCGGTTAGTGAGCAGTGACAGCTCCTCCAACATCACATCCCTTGGGACACTGATCTTCTTGCCCAGGTTCAGGCCCGAGCTCTCCTGTCCACCTTTTAGGGAGGTGGGGAGGAAGAGGCAAGGGAAAGAGGAAAGTAGGGTTTTCTGGGCCCAGAATACAGATGCCATCCATAACTAAGTGTGTGTGTCCCAGCAGAGACTGCTAAGGGAAGCAGATGCTGTCCGCAATGTCCGATCAAACTCTGTCTAGTTTGTGAGGGATTTTGATTTCCTGGGTTTGAAGTTGGAGACAATGCATGGGAACTGGGGTGCAGAGTGGAGATAGTGGAAATACTAGAGAAAATGAATGGGGTGAAGGGGACATTGGCATGGCGTTATAGGGCAAATAAAGTACATCATAGATGGAAGCCACTGGGGAAACTGTAGCCTGAGGGAAAGTCCAAAGGCCAACACCGTGTGGAGTTGGCCACCATAGTATAGACTCCTGCCTTACCTCCCTTCCCTACTCTTCCCCTCAGTGAACTCTGGCTGCAAACAGTCTGTGCAGTTTTCCATTTTAAATACATGCACAGGCTTCCTAGCTTTGGGGAAATAAGTAAGGAGATTAACCATTTATTGAGACCTAACTCTGTGCCAGTTTCCATTGTATATATTTTCTTCCTTAAACATACCTCACTGACCTGTGGGTCCCGTAGTCCTGGACTTATACTGGGTAATATGGCAGGGATATTATTGTCTCATATTACAAGGTGAAAAGTGTGGAAAGGTGAGTAATGTTGAATACTTTCTCCTGTCCCACCATACCATCCCTCACCCCACCCTACCCCTGAATCCCTCTTATCTCTTCACCCTAAGATATATATAATCTTATGATATTTCTGGGACTGATACCCTTAATAAGAAACCCCATGCTAGGCAGGTGCAAACATGCCATACCTCCAGTGAGTTCCATGATCAGCTTGCTAGGTTTCCTCTTTTTATTGGGGGCTGGGGTTCCTGAGAGTGGCATTGTGGAGGTGGATTCAGCCTGGATGGGAGGGGAAGGGGGAGTCGAAAGATGAACAGGGAAAGGTGATTGGGAAGGGTGAGTGTCTACAGTAAGGCAGCACTGCTTAACCTGGAGTCAAGAGCTCCAGGGAACAAAATTTCATTAGATTTTCAAAGAAATATATATTCCCTCAAATGGCGAAAACTCACTGCTTTAGGGAGTTTTCTTCTCTTGGGAGGCGGGGCAGAAACTATGGATGAAGCCTTTGCTCCTACTTTCTCCCAACCTCTCTGCAGCTGTTTTACAAAGTGCTGGTGCACGCATTAGGAACACAGTGTGTATGGGGGGCCAGGGGCTAAAACAAATAACACATAGGCAGGACAATGCACCCAGGTTTCATCGGCATGATCTGAAGTTTTTATTTGCATGGGGATCTCAGATTAGGGCTGTCATCCCGAGCTCTGGTCTCTCCTCAGTCTTCCCCAGTCCCCAAGGGGGCAGAAAAATGTTCTGCCAGGCTTGAGATCCAGCCAGAAACATTCTCCATAGGAAGGAGAGGTTGTTGCTCCTCCATTGGGCCAGCTGGAATGTGGCCTGGGAGGTCACAGCAGTGCTCCCTGTTCCTGTTCAGTCACTCCTGCCCCAGACCCCAGAATTGGAGAAGGGGGGTGGGTCAGACGACATTTGAACCTTGATGCATGTCAACTCAGCAATACCATAGCAGTGGGAATTTGAGGGAGGACAGGAACATAATAATGGCATCTGGCAGTGAAGGGGGACAAGCTGGGAAAGATACGGACCAGTTCCTCCTTGACAGAAGTTGGCGACCAGCAAAAATGTTGTCTTCTGCTGAGTCCTGTCTCACAACACATCTGTAGTTCACTAACTTAGTGGGGTCTGCTGAGGTCAGAGTCCAGGAACTGCTAAATGGACTCCCCCGGTACCTCTCAGCCTCAACGAGGTTTTCTTCTATCCAGCCCCTTAGACCCCCTTCTCATTCCTCCAGTGCCTCCCCAATATCTCTATTCACCCCATCCTCCTGGGCCCCTCTCCTTCCAACTCTCTGTGGCTCCCCTGAACTGGACAGCTGGGAGCTGAGCATAGACGGGGGAGAGGGCAACCACCCCAGGATCAAGGGTCACTATTCCGCACAGACACAACAGCCAACAGAATGGTCTCCAGCCCCTCTGGTCATAGAGTTGGAGACTTACCGGTTGCTCAGGCGGTGGTCAGCTCTCCCTGGGGCCCAGCAGCTCAGGAGGACTGAGCGCTGTGACTGGAGAACCCGAGCTGGGCAGGCGTGGGGGAAGCACTGGCTGTGGGGGAGGGGGGTGGTTATTAATAGAGATGATGAGCGCAAGCAGCTCAAATGGCACGGGGTACTGAGACCCTGGAACCAAGATCCCGCCCTCTTTGCCCAGAGGCTCAGGAACGAAGGAAAGGCCTTTGGGATTCTCCCACTAATCTCCCTGGATCAATCTGCCCAGGGACTCCCTTTCGCTTGACACATAGAGTCTGAGATCCACAGAAGCATTGAGGAAGAAATTGAAAACTGAGGAGAGAGGAGGCAGGCAGCAAGTGGTAGACAGGAATTCAGAGTGGGAGAACATGTCCGGAGAGCCACTCAGAGCCCATCTAGGCCGCAGCTGGAAGGACATGTGGGTGCATTTTGGGGGTGGGAACGCTTATGGCTCTGTGTTTGGGAAAGGGAAGTCTGTTCACAATGGAACTACTCTTTGAAAGTTCCTGGGTGGTTTGATCTTTCCTCTGGAAGGGCCAGATCTTAGCAGATTAAGGGACAAAATTAACCAAACCCAGTGCTTCTTAGGCTGTAAGAGAAGATGTGGGAAAGACTTGACCGACTTCTGCCTTTTCACCTCCATTTGCTGTTGGGGTGCTCAGTTCAGCCTACTCTGCAGGATAGATGTTGATATCTCTCTGAGAAGTCCATGAAGGCTCTGACCTGCCAAGGCCTTACTCTCTGAGATTCCTACTTAGACTTTTCTTCAAAGGAACACCCCCCCCATAGGATCTGGACTGTCCCGTGTGCATTGTTCCAGAGGAACGTCTGGGCAGGAGCACTAGCTTTAGAGCCCTCTTGTGAGAAGCCTGTCATTTGCCCAGCCCCTCCCTCAGTAGCTCCATGAACACCCTTGATCCCTCTCTACCTCCTGCTTAGGTCCTGGAGCCACCCTGTTGTGGCTGCTTTAAGAAGTGGCTTTGGTAGCTCCCAGAATACTCCCCTGTCCCTCTGTGAACTCTCCATTCCTCCTGACATGCCCTTTTCCCATCCTAAACTTTTCAGGTTCAGGCTAGGGGCTGAAAGGGCTTCCAGTTTTCTGTAGTTGGCCTCTTCCCAGACCAGTTTAGCCTCTAGATCCCTCATCTTTTGTCTTCCTTCTCCATTTCCTCCCAACCCAAAGAAGCAATTAGAAGAAAAAACATAAATAGTAAACAGTGATTTCATCATCACTACCATCCTCCTCTCAAAAACAAAAACAAACTAAAATTTTGGTCTCCTGTGACTGATTACCTAAAACTGCCAAGTGGGTGAAAGACAGAATACTCACCTTGTGCTCTCTGGGCCCTTCCTTTGGAATTCTGTGTACTTAGGAGCATCTGGGTCCTGAGCCTGGTTAATGGCACAAATTTGCCCCCTGCTGGTAAAATCGAAGCAAAGGCACTTTCCTTCTCAGAAATATTTAATTCTAGTTTGCCTCTCGTGCCTTCTCTTCTTTATTAGTCTCAATCCCCACTATCTGTCCTCTCTATTGTTATTCCCCCTCCCACCCCACCTTCACCTCCAACCATTGTTTTCCCATGGAAACATGGTTGCGTCCTCCAGGGAGCTAGGAAATGTTGATGGCAAAAGGCTCAGAAGGCCTTTCCAACTTCTCTTAGTTTGGGAAGTATGGAGCAGGAGATTGAAAGGGGGAGACTCTGGATGGGGAATGTGGGGAGAGGGAATCAAGGGGAGTGGTGGAAGTGGCTAAACAGAAATGGGACAGAATTGGTAAAGAAGAGCAAGAAATCTGGGGTAAAGGGAAAAGGGTGAAAATAGGAGGGCAGGAATGGAGAAGGAGATCAGGAATCAGGAGATCAGGGGAAGGAGTGAGCGATCAAGAAGAGATCAGGATTTGGGTATAAACCTAGAAGAGATGACAGCAACAGAAAGTGTGGGGTATAAGTTTATTCTTGTGCACAAACAAAAGTACTGTGACTCACACCCAATATGCAAAGGAAATGATCAGTTTCCAGATCAAGCAGCAAATGTGACCCTTGGTAGTCATGGGTGAGAGGGGAGTCTACACTCCTCTAGGATCAGGGGTCAGGACCTGAAGCTGGAAAGGAACAAGAGCTAGGGTGTGAGGGATGGATTAGGAATACAAAGAGGTTTGGCTCTGGGTGTTTCCTTGCCCTTTCCCTGGTAGTCAGGACACGGTGCAGAGACAGAGGGATAGGCTCAAAGGAGGTAGCACAGATACCAACTGTTTTTTCAACACTCAGCATAAACTCTCACATCCCCCCACCATCATCCACTTCACCCTAACAAATACATTCTTCTCCATCACATTTCCCCCAACCCTCCTCTTGTACACAGTTGGTTTCTTGTTACCTAAATTTACTCTCTGCCAACACTGCATTCTCACTCTCTCACCATGCTCTTCTTTGTGGCTCAATCAATTTCATTAACTTCTGCTCTGCTCCCGGTTCTGCCTCAGTTTCCACCCCATGGCTCTCTTCTTTCTGTCTGTCTTAGGTTTATGAGGAAATGAAGCCCATGATTTGTTCATTCTCAGAAGAACTTTTTCTTTTTGTTCACTCCTTGGGTGCTTGCTGCTCATCATGGGCCTCTCAAGTTGCTGTCTGAAATCCGGCAGAACAGAATTCTGAGTTCAATTCCTGATCTAGCGGGTATAACTCAGCCCATACAAACTGCCTTGGTCCTTCAAGTCTTCTCATACTCCATAACTTTCACAAGATGCTGCATACCAGCTACAGATGCTAGTTTTTAACTCTAGTGAATCTCTTTCTCCCCACTAGACTCTGCCTGCGGGGTTATCTCACCCTGCTTTCGTCAGCGCAAGGGTGAGACCCACACTAGATCTTTATTTAGATCTCTCCTCTTACTCTTGCCTCAGACAGAAGAGCACATCTGTGCACGCACACACACACACACTGGCACACATACACGCCTAGGTATATGCCAACCAAGTTTGGGAAAGGTGAGTAGAGAGTAACTGTGCAAACAAGAATCAATTCAGTTCCTTTGCTGCCCACCTGGTGGGGAGCTTCTTGCTTGAGCTCTCAGTGGTAGCTTCTCCCTGTGCCTCTCATTGAATGTCATGAGGCTCACAGAGAACAGAACAGAGTAGAGAAATAGAGACCAGTGGGGGAATACGGGTGGAGAGACCTAGAGATAAAGACAGAGATCTGGGCAAGAAACTACAGAGACAAAGAGAAACACAGATACCAAAGCAGAAATATTAGGTTGGAAAGCAACAGAGAGGTTGGGAGTCTGGAAGAAGTGGGGGATGGGATACCAACTCCAAAACTATCTCTGGCAGGAGGGAATTTAACCTCCAGATGCCTGAGAGGGGGGGTGCATTGGGCAGGAGAAGCGACTTTAGGAACTGGATGTTCCACCTCTCCTTGGTCCTGGGAGCTGTGCCCTGCTCAGTGGTGGCCTGCCCCAGGCCTCCACACATGAGCCTGCAATCCCGTTTTGGTGGCTGAAAAACGAGGCCTGGCTACCTGGAAGCCACAGGAGCTGGGGGAGGCCCCAAGACCCCTGGGAGATTCTGGAGGAGGGGCTGGGCTCAGGACAGGGACTGAGGCCAGCTCTGCCCTCCAGATGGGCTCATCCAATGTAGTGGCTGCTCGAGGGGCAAGCACAGTGGGGGCCAGAGGCTCTGCAGTGGGCTGGGGTGCTGGAGTGGAAAATCGGCGGATCTCCTGGATTCGGGCAGTTTTGGGGGGCCCTGAGGAGGTGGGGCCAGGAGTCTGGGGAGCCTCATCAAAACAGAACATTGCAGTTTTAAGTTGGTAGGGCTGGTGCCGCATGAAATCCAGAGCCTTGATGCCCTGCTTGGGGGTTGCCCGCGGCCCCTGGGATTGGGCCTTATTAGGGAGAGTTCGGGCAGCTTGGGGGAAAAAAGGTGAGAGCAGTGGGTTGTAGGCAATAGGCGGTGGGGCACGGATGTTGGGTGAGTATTTCCAGGAAGGGGGCAGCGAGGGAGTAGGAGAAGGGCTGCGGGGCCGAGGGCCAAGGCCGGGACTGGGCGTAGCTTCCACCACATACCTGTCTGCTCGGCTTTGCCGCTTGGCAAATAACTCCCCACCCCTTCCCTGCAGCCTGGGCGGCTCAGGGATTCCCGCAGAGGGGGCCGCCCCGTTCACCAGCCCATCAGGGAACCCCCGCGCCGAGGGCTTAGGAGCCACGGGGGGTGGAGTCTTAGGAGGCATCGGGGGCGGGGTCTTGGGAGCCACGGGGGGCGGGGTTTTCGGTGCCACGTGAGGCGGGGTCTTGTAACTCCTGCCCCCTGGTGGCTGCATGAAGTTGCAGGCTTCGGCCCCGAGGCTCAGCGCATCCTCCTCAGGGCCCGATTCCGCGCCCCCGGCCCGGGGTTTTTCATCCAGGTTCTGCACCAGCGACAGGAGCTCGGGGTTGGGCGAGTTCTTCGTCTCCTCGTTTCCCGGCCGGAACATCTGCTTCCGGGTGCCCCGCCGCCGCGCCTCCTGGAGGATGCCTGTGCGCACGGCGGGCACCGAGATGCGCTGCTCGCGAGCGCTGGGGGGCTCGGCGGCCGCGGGGCCTGCGGCGGGCGCCTCGGGGCGCGCAGCGGGTCGCGGAGGCGCCGACAGGAAGATGGAAGCGGTGGAGGTCATGGCAGCCGTGCTAGGGGGAGCGGGGGGCTCTGCGGCCCCGCCTGGCGTCACGGGACGATTGGGGGCTGGGATATACAGGGAGCTGGTGGCCGTCACGGGACCTGAAGAGCGTGGGGTGCTGGGGGAACTGGAGGCTGACAGGTGGCTGGGGACCCCCGAGGTGAAGCTGGGCAGAGGGGCGGACCCCTGAGGAGAGGACAGGAAAGGGGGCGGGGCGGGGCTGAGGCTTCCCAGGCTTTCGTTCGTCCTCTTGGGGGCCACGGGCCGGAAAATAACCGAGGTGGTACCTGGCCGCTGCACCTGCAAGCCCGGGGTAAAGGGCCTGGCTGACCTGTTGAAGATGCTCGGGGCTGGGGAAGGGGCTCCACCGCCGGGGAGGAGGGGCCTGGGGCTGGCTAAAGGGCCCGGCGACGGGGGCAGCGCTGCCGCCTCGGGCGGAGCGCTCCGGGCCCTAGGGGGCGACTGCGGGCCCCGCCCGTCGAGCTCGGCGGCCGGACCGCCCCCCGCCGGCTCCTGCGAGCTGGAGGCCGCGCGCTGGCGCTGCTGCTCGAAGAGCTGGACGCCCCTGCCCGAGGCCTCGGTCAGCTGCCCGGCCGGGCCCGCGCCCTGGCCCCGGCCCTCCGCCGCGCCCGAGCCCGGCCTGGCCAGCTCCATGTCCAGATAGGGGCTGTCCCAGTCGGACTGGTTGGTGAGGCTGCGGGCGTCGGAGAAGGCCTCCTCGTCCAGCTCGGACTCGCTCGTCGGGGGGACCCCGTCCTCTTCCTCCTCGGCGCCCGTCCCAGCCGCAGACCCGAAGCTCACCAGGGTGTACTTCTTGGCCCTCTGCCGCCTTTTCTTAAACATAAGCACGCCCTTGGAGTGGGGGTTGGGGGCCGCGGTTAGCAGGGATGCGATCGTTCGGCATTTGGTCTTGGCCTCCTTCACACTCTTCTCTTGAAGGCTCTCTGCCCGCTGCAGTTCTGAGGGGGCCGGGGGGAAAGTGCGGTGAGCCCCCCCGTCCTGTTTCCCAGGGCTCCCGCCCCCGGCCCGCCAGCTCCCGCAGCCCCCCACCTCCTGCCTTCTCACTGGCCCGACCCACGGCGCCTCCTGCCTGTGCGAAGTCCTCTGACTCGGGAGCAGATCGGAGGGTGAAAGGTGAAGCCAAGGACAGTTAAAAGGAAGGCAGGGTCCAGCTGCCTGTCCCCACACCACTGTGACACAGTTCCCCTCTCCTCCCCCTACGCTGCTCCCATCTCCCCAGAGATGTGCTCCTACCCCCCCCCACATTCCTCCCCTGCCTCCCTCTGTTCCTGGCTGACAATGGAGGGGTGGGGTGGGGTTGGGGGGTCCACTTCCCAGGCAGAAAGATGGGGCAGGTTCCAGGGAGAGAAAAGATGAGAAGGGACACTTTTCTCTCACCACAGAGACCACATTAGGGCGCCTCTCAGAAAGTTTGGGACTTACTCCCTTACCCCTATGATAAGGACACAAAGGATCCTTAGCAACAAGGATCTTCATTCACAATTCCACCTCCATCATGCAGTCCACATTATATACATTCATAAAAATAACTCCCACTACACATCATTTCAACAAGAATATGGGGCTAGTAAAAGCCAGCTGTGGGCATATTTTCTCCTGTACTTTTCTCTCTCATTTATGTATCCCCAGGTTATATATGCCCTAGTTCGGTCCACACGTGTATTTACACAAAAACACATAGAGTCACTTGAATATATTCACACGCATGCACACTCCAGGTGACCGTTTTTCCCAAAGTTCCCCCTTTCCTAACAGTTTGAACAAAATTTTAGAGCCGATATTGGCCTTCCAAGTGCCAGGCACTCTTCTGTACCTCACACCCCTGCCACTCACTCCTCTGGGCCTCACACCCCTGCTACTTACAGCCAAGGGCAGTGTCAGATCCGAGATGCGGGAAAAGCCAGAGTGCTGCTCTCCGAGGCAGTCCTCCAAATCATTAGGATACCTCAAGGTCACAGACTAAATATATTCACCTTTTCCCCCAGCCGAGGGTGGGAGTGGGGTAGTCTTCTTTAGGGGCCAGCCTTCTAGGTAGAGAGCTCAGGTAGCCACTACCAGGCAGGCACGAAAGAATTATATACTAAGGGGGAGGCAGGGCAGGGCTTCCCATGCCATGTGGGGCCTGGGAGGTGGAGCCCGGAAATGAGAGAGGCTGCCCTGCTGCTGGGACCCTGCCTTGGACTCTCTGACCCATGATCCCCAGTTCCTCCTAAAAAAATTCTCAAAATTCCATCTACTTTTTACTCAAGATACCAAGCTCCTTTCCAACTAGGGCTCTCATTGTGCCCATCCCAACATTTATACCACAGAAGAGTACTGTGAATGAGAGAGACACGTTAGAGTCAGAGTTCGGCTTAGGTGTTCGGTTTGGGGAGAATTACTTCACTTCATTGAAGTTCAGTTTCCTCATCTGTAAGTGAGAATGATAACAGCTACCTCATAGGGTTGCTATGCGGATTAAGTGAGATAACGTAGGTAAATTTAGCATTTAACAGTAGCCATAAGTTCCACTGTGAGTAACCATTACTATCAAAACTCTTGACACGAGCTACACCTGTATACAGACACTTCCTTGCTCACACATTTTCTCCCATAGACTCCCACATACAGGCCTTAATATATTCATAGATTATTCACACTTCTCTCTCATACACACTCTCTCCCCTTGAGTCTTCTGTAGCTCATGTGGTCACAAACCCCTCTGGCACGTGACCATAGCATCAGCCCATTCTGAGAAAGGGTTTGTGAAATTTTCCTTAGAAAGGATAGAAGAGGAAGGCAAAAAGGAGAAACAGCTAAGGGAGTAAGACCCTTCCCAGAGATCTCCCTTCCTAAACTGCTGATGTCTTCCCCTGCATTCTAGAAGCCAGAACTCTCTTGGCTATGGGAGGGTGGTACCTGCATAGAATGGATCCTGTAGCTCAGGAACTGGGCCTGGGGCTTTGTTGGAGCTGGCTTGGCTGAGGGGCTCTTGGCTGATGGGCTCAAAGGTTTCCATGCTGAGAAAGGCAGTGTTGGCTGGAGCAGGACCAGCTTGAGCCACCCCCCATGCCTTTTAAAGCCCCTTTGTCTTGTCCCCAGAGCTGGCAGCTGAATGAGCTCACTATGCTATTTTTGGAGCCTGTCCCCCTCCCTTCTCTGGCCTGCTCCACAAGCCCCGGTGTGATAGACGTGGGCACCTGCCTACCCTTCCCCCCACTCCACCCCACTGGACAATGAGGTCTGCTTGGATAAAAATATCCCTAAGTCACTAACTACAGTCTCACCCAGCATGATGGAAAGGGAGATTGCTAAAATGAGAATTGGGGATAAGCATGGGATCCTGGGCATGCATCTGGAATTTCTTTGTGGTCTATTGGACATTCTCAGGGATGTCAGACTCTAAACTGTCCTGTCCTTAGCCTCTAGTCCAGACTTAGAGACACAAAATTCTATGGATCATGAGTCAGAATGGCGGAGGGGAGGAATGAGAGATAAGAACTACAGGGGTGATCCTGAGATTTCCAAGGAGACAAGAAAGGGCTCTGGGGAGAGGCATGGGAGGCACAGGACAGGGAGAAGGTTCACTCTTAGACCTCGTTCTGTAGCTCACATCAAAAATAGCAGAGAGCTTGAGATAAGCGGAACTGGTTTTTTTCTGCCCAGGCCTATACAATCTTGCCTGAGATAAAGAGTTGAAGATCCCTCCCTCTACCACTTCCTAGGAACTCATGACTATCTCATAGCCTCCCAGCCCCAGGAGTCCTGATTGAACTTACAGATGTCAAAGGTAGCTCTGACTTTATGCCTACAATTAACACCAAAGAGCCCCTGAAGCCATACCCTGCTTCAAAATACTTCCCTGCCCTATATCTGGCACCCAGCAAAATTATAGCAGCAACAAGCAAACCCCTCAGTGATTCATGTCCCTTTCCAACTTCCCTACTTACCCTGTTTCTGGGTTGGGTGGAACCACCTGTACCTTTTTACCCCACTAGTTCAAACAGCAGAATAATGATTTCCCTCTCCTACTCATCAGTCTTCTCCACTTGTCCCCAAGACTATATCCAAGGTTATGAAGGGGGAGATTTAGGGCTCAGATTAAAAGATCCTGGCTAGGGAAAAAGGGTTCAGGCACTCACTGGCTTGCTTGGCCTTCTCGGTGTAGGTGGTAGTAAGATCTTCTGCCACCGGGTGGGAAACAGGCCCCACCATAGGGATGAGATGAGGGCCAGGCCGGAGGGGACCATGGGGCAACAGCAGGGCCTCAGCTGGGGGTGGCTTAAGGGTTGTCCCATTCTCCGAAGATGGGGAGCTCACACGGCTGTCACCCTGGTTGGAAGGACCAGGCACAGCAAGTGCCAGCTCTGCAGGGCTGTCAGACAGGTAGACCTCATCAGGTGGGGCTCCCGGAGGGGAGGGCCTTGCGGGGCCTCGGCGGCGGGGGCGGCGGGGCTTCTCCTGGGTGGCAGGGCCATCAGCATCGCTGTCTGTTTCTCCGTAGTAAGCCTCACTGTCAGGGGGTGAGAGGAGGCTCCCGGGCTGAAGAGGCTGGGGAACTGGAGCACCAGGGGGCTCAGGACTCAGCGGAGACAAGGGTGACAGCACCTGAAGCTCACCGGGGGGTGGAGACCTCAAAGGCCCTTCATCTTCTACCCTGGGGAGATGAGAGAACTTGAGAAACGGGCTGCACGGCCCACAGCTAGAGTGGCCTGGGGGGGGGGCGAAGTTCGGGGAGAGAGGGGATGTAGGTGGAATGGGCTGGGAAGAGTGGCAATCTGAAGACAAACTGGGAAGGAGACAAGATGTGCTCGGAGGGCTGTGAGTGGAAATGGCTTTCAGGGAGATGGTAATGAGACAGGCAGGGGTTGAAGGAGGCCCCCACACTCAGATACCCACTTGACACCCATCCCTAGGTTACAGATACACCCAAGCCCTTTGGGAGGCCCACACTAACATCTATATTGCATCACTAACTCATAAGCAGAAACAGGTTCTTGTTAGTCGCTGAAGCCAGGCCAGGGATACACAGAGGAAAGTCAGGCAGTGGGAGCTCTGGACGAGGGGGACCGGGTGGGTTGGGTTGAGAGGAGTCCATACCTCTGCACAGTGAGGACAAGTTGATTCCCTGAGGCATCAATGAGGCTCATGGCGCTGGCATGAGAGAGACTGGTGCAGGAGACCCCATTGATGGCCAAAAGCTGGTCCCTCTCTCGGAGTCCTGCTCTGCCAGCTTGGCTCCGTCTTCGGATCTGAGAAGGTGTTGGAGGAGAGACTGTAGGTGAGGGGAGCTCCAAGGAGGAGCAAAATGCAAGGAGTTAGGACAGGAAGGAGCCATGTGTGGGAGGGATTTTACTTCGCAGGCTAAGAAAGGGTGGAGGGGGTATGGGACTGCAGTTCAGGGGCCTTCCTAGAGGGCAGAAGGTGCAGAGTGGAGGGAGTAATACATTACATGAGGGGAAGTAGGGTAATCACCGAATGAGAGGGCTGGGGGCGAAGGGCCAGGAACCAGAAATGCTGGCTTTCCAAGGTTTTCCTCTAAGGGCAGTATCTATACTAGCCAGTAGTTCTCTCCCAGGCCTTGGAATCCGAGGCACTCTTATCTATCTACATAGTCACAATTTTAGAACAGTATTCCAGAGTGGAGGGAGTCCTGCAAATTCTGGGAGACTGTGATTGTGTGTGTGCGTGTGTGCCCTGGTGGCTATCATTTACTGAGCGCTTACTAAATGTTAGGCATGGTGCTAAGCACTCTACATGTATTATTGCATTTAATCCTTAGAATGGTTCTATGAAGTAGGTGCCATTATTACCCACATTTTACAGCTGAGAAAAGTAAGCCTGTACGGTGAAACCAAAAGGATAGCAACTTCATCTGACAGGACAGATCTTGCCATTACCCTCCTAGCACCAAAAAAAGAGTCTTGCCTAGTGAGAAAGGATCTGGCGTAGGAAAAGAGGAGTACTGAAGGCATGGGCTGGGCAGGGCAGGGCAGGGCAGGGCAGGGCAGGGCAGGGCTAGGCTGGGCTGGGCTGGGCTGGGCAAGACAGCATCAGCTCATCACATATCAGTTTAGTTAGAGAGAAATTAGAACCTTCCCTACATTCCTGGAGTTTGTGGTAGAGGCACAGACCCAGGAGAGTCAAGACTGGGTGGCCAGACCTGGGCCTCTGCTGCTAAGGTGCTGCAGGGAACTGAGACAGTCTTTCTTTGCTACCAAAAACCAATAGCCTTTTCCAATAGCCCCCACCCCCACAGGAAGCCTGTGCTCACACTCTGCTCCCCCCGCCGAACTTTAACATGCTTCCCTGCCCACCTGCCCACCCCCACTCCTCTTCACAGCTCCCCACTTCTCCCCCATATGCCACCACAGGACTCTTCCCAGGTTCCCTTGGGTTCCCCCTTTCCCTGAAACCTCAATGTAGGGACTTTCCCTTACCTTGGACACCTGTAAGGGTTTCCTCTGCTCGGCCCCACCCTGAAGTCGGAAGCCCCAGGGGGCTCCCCCTGACAGTGTGACCAGCACCTCCTTCTCCGCACCCATCGCTCAGGTTGGCCTATGGCCCTAAGAGTCTGGACAGTGTCCCAGGGAGAGAAGTAGAGGTGCTGGTACCCCGTCCGGCCTGTCTGGCTGTCCTGCTCCTGCTGCCCCAGGCCTTCCCCCCCACACCACACACCACACACCACACACCACAGGCAGGCAGCTTGGCCCTGGGATCAGTACAGTCCAGCACACGTGTCCTGTCAATCGAAGTTGTGCTCAAAATAGTTGCCGGCTGTACTCCTCTCCCTCCCTCAGCTGAACTACTCCCAGAGCTAATTATAGTAAAAACTTCTGCCCTCTCCTGTCCCCCATTCTCCTGCAGGGGCCTTTCACTCAGGACTCCGAGTACTAGCTCTCGGGGCTCTATAACTCATGTACACCTTTTCAGGGACTGTGGCTTCCCTGATAGGATCATGGGCTAATTCCAACTGCTTTCCCCCAAAGCTCATTTCAAAGTGGCAGCAGCAGGGGCTTCAATTCCAGAGCGAGGAATGGCTGGGTTTGTCCCACAAGTTCTCAAGTTTCCAAGAAAAGAGTGCCCCTTCCTACGTGAATCTACCTATTAATCAAAATGGAGATCTATATCCCACTGCAGTGCTGGGCGCAATTTAGGGGAATTCTGATCAGCCTTGCCCCAGCTGAACTGTTGACTGTTCCATAAAGCCTTTCATGCCCATCTCCTGACTCCCTACCTATACAGTAGGCCTTTCTTTTCTGGGCAACAGATGTATCAACATATTTCTATTGTTGTATTTCTCAGCCAATATTATAATTTGTTTATATGCCTGTCTCTCTCTTAGATTGTGAGAAACTTGAAGGCAAAGACTGTGTGCAACAGCCAATTAACAGCCCACAGAACAATGACAGATGTAAATAGTGCTCAATAAATGTTTGCTAAATTAAAGTACCTCTTACAATACATAGGTGGTCATGGAAAGGTGAATACAGATAGGTGTGCATAAACATGCCAACCCATGGTAATAATAAAATCCCTACTTATTTTTAGGTTTCCATTACATGAATGTGCCCTATGTTACGAGATCTCTGTTATAAAACATAATGTTATGGTGCTGTAATTATTAAAGGCTACAGCGTTTCCTGGAATAGCTGTTCTGCTAGTGTGTCAAATGCTGTTTGCCTTGGTGTATGTAGTCATAGAAAACACCTGGGATACAGAATCAGATCTGGACTTGGATTCTTGTTCCATCATTTATTAGCTGAGTGACCTTGGGCAATTACTTTACCTCATCAGTAAAAAGAGTATCTAAATATCCATTCATTCACTATTCAAACATTTATTACATGTTAGCTACATGTAAGCCATAGTGCTATACCAGTGGCTTTAATTTAACCCTCAGTGCACATTGGAATCACCTGGAAAACTTTTAAAGCTACTGGTTCCCTAAAATAAGACAGCATATAGAATTAGATGATTGTGTAATGAAAAAAGTCTATCAATCTATATATATATGTGTGTGTGTGTGTGTGTGTGTGTGTGTATTTTTCTTAGGCCTCAGCCTTAGGGATTCTGATTTTATTGGTCTGGTTCCTGATATCGACATTTTAAAAAGCACCACAGCCCGGCCGGGCATGGCTCATCGGTTGAGCCAGGATCTAGGATCCAGGCGATCAGGGTTTGATTCCCAGTCAGGGCACATGCCTGGGTTGCGGGCTCGATCCCCAGTTGGGGGGGGAGCGCAGGAGGCAGCTGATCAGTGACTCTCTCATCATTGATGTTTCTCTCTCTCTCTCTCCCTCTCCTTTCCTCTCTCTGAAATCAATAAAGATATATTAAAAAAAAAAAAAGTTTAAAAAGCACCACAGATACCCTGGCTGGTGTGCTTCAGTTGGTTGGGCGTCCTCCTGTGTACGGAAAAGTTGCTGGTTTGATTCCTGGTCAGGGCACATGCCCAGGTTTCAGGTTCGATCTCAGGTAGGGGGTGTGCAGGAGGCAGCCAACTGATGTTTTGTTTTCACATCGATGTTTGTTTTTCTCTCTTTCTGTCCCTCTTCCTTCCTCTCTCTCTAAAAATCAATTTACAAAATTTAAAAAACAAACTAACAAATAAATAAAAAGCACCACAGATTATTCTAATATGTAACCAAGATTGAGAACCATAGCAGGATACAGAAAGCAGTAAAATGCAACAGATCAGCCTCTATCAAGAAACCAAACTTAGGACTCCTACCTAAGGGGTAGGGGTGCAACCTTACTTAACATGGAGGATACCAACTTGCATATGCTGATGTGAGTTAAATGGGATAAACTTGTATGTAAAATGCTTAGCAAAGGTCCCAGCCTAGGGTGCCTTTGTGCAAATGGGTCTCAATCTTCAGAGTGTGAAGGAATCCTCTGGGGAGCCTGCTGAACCATAGCTCGCTGGGCCCGCCTCCAGACTTTCTGATTCTATATGTCTAGGGTGGGTCTGAGGTTTGCATTTCTAACAGGTTCTCAGGTGGTCCTGATACCATTGATCCCAGGATCACACTTTGAGAATCACTGACCTCGACTATAAACGACAGGAACAATCTGCTCATTTACTAAAGCACGCTCAGTGACGAGTACAGCTTCCAGCACAGGCTACAAGTGCAATTTTTCAATGTATGAACCACTCTGTGCCTCAGAATAACTAATATTTACCATCAACAATATGAGAGAATAACTTTTGTGTACAGCAGTGCGCAAAGGTAATTATTAAATGAATGAGCATTGTTGAAAGGATTAAATGAGGTCATGTATATTTCTAAAAATCGTAGGAATATTAGCTACAATTGTTGTTACTCCTTCGGGGTAATAATAATTACTCCAGAAACGGTAGCTCTTCCCCATGCTGAGGGCATTCTGAGAGCAGAGACCACCTGGCTTTCCCGCAGCTCTGCGTCTGAACCAAGGCGCTGTGTAAAAGTGGTTAATAACAGCTGGCTTTCCCTGAGTGCTTACTCCGGTGCCAGGCAATCTACGTGACTATTGAAGGGCAACAAGCTATTAGAAGAGCATTTAATATTCTCTCCATTTTACAGAAGAAAGAAACTGAGGGAGAGATTAAGTTGCCCAAGAGAGCGAATTGCAGAGCCAGAACTCGAACACATGAAGTCTGGCAAAGGTCAAGGGTGAGAACCACCCCGAAGACGGAAATCAGTGGGGTCAAGGGTCGGCAGGAAGTGGCTACGGACTCTAGATCGGAGGTCACTAACATGTCATAGGCCATTGAGGGGTTGTTACTAAAGATAGTTTGACTTAGTCTTTTCAATCGCTTCTCAGCTGGTGGGACCGTAAAGCGACCAGGACATTTGGGTGGGGGAAAAAAAAAAAAAAAAAGGGCGCAAAAGAGTAAGAATCTGCGGAGCCGCCCAAGGGGCGGTCCTGCTGAGTAAAGGAAGTGGCGCATGCGCAGCATCCGGGTTCCTGGGCGCATGCCGGTGCAGACGTGGCAGAAGGAGTGGACCGGTCCCGGAGCGTGGGGGTGGAACTTCCGGGGGCGACACTACAGCCCCTCGGAACCGGAAGTGGAGCCTGGGAGCCTTGACGTTAGGAACGAAGTCGAGCCTGGATCTGGAGCCGGGTGAGGAGTGGCATCGGGAGGTTGGTGGGTAGGAATGAAGAGGAGAGGCCAGGGTTCTGCCAGATCGGAGTTCTGTCTGAGAAGGAAGGGAGGAGCCCGGGGGCGGGGCCGGGTGAGAGACCCTCACCTCACGCATCCGCAATCCAGGATCAGTCTTAGACCGTACCCTCCTTTCTCACCTCCCGGCCCAGATTCCGGCTCCCGCTTCCTGCCCGGAGCCTGCTGAAGGGCGCAAGACGCTCCATCTTCGTGCTTAGTGGATCATCCCCTTCATCGTGGCCCGAGAACCTCCCTTGGCTTCTCGGTCTTGGTCCCCGGCGCCCCCAGCCTCCGCAGCTCGACTCCTTTCAGACTTCTAGAAAGCTTGCCCCGCCCCCTGGGTTGTCACCCTCGACTGTCCACCCAGAGGGGAGTGGAAACCTGAGCCTGCTCCAAACTCTTGGGTGTGTTTGAGGGAATTATTTCCCGGAGAAGAAGCTCCTTTCCTCCTACCCCCAGCCCTATACTGACTTTAGGAAGATGAAGGGAGGGAAACACCTGTCAAGCTTAGTCTTGTGACCTGTGTAAGGTTTAGGATTTGGAAGAACAACGCCTGAGATGGCTCTGAGTTTAAAGAATTCTAGTCCAGGACCATCTCAGCTTTTCTTTACTCAAGATTATATTTCCTAGCAAAGGGAAGAGGTTCATCGTTCCACTGCAGTAGCTGTGAGCTCTCCTGCTTCCTGGGTCCCTTCTGTCAATAGGATAGTTGGAATGACAAGGCTGTTTAAAGTAGATGTGATCCGGTAGTCCTGTTCTTGGAAGGACCCAAAAAAGGGCCTCTAATTCATCCCTCTGTTGCTGGGCAAGATCGTAATAATTTTGGTGGTAGCCTAGATTCATGACAAGCATATAGAGAGCAGAAACAGGAGAGTTGGAGGAGTGCATTGGGATTTGGAATACTCCTAGTCCCTCTGCTTGATGGATAAGGTGAATGATCTTTTTTCCATGAAATCTAACCTTGCTGCTGATCCTTGAATTATTTTCCTAGGTTATTGTGAGAAGTTTTTTGTGCCTGGCCTGCACTCAGTTCTAACCTGGTACCTTGCTAGAGTTTTCAGGTGTCCTTTACATTTAGTTATTCTAATGCTTCAGTTCTAAGGTACACACATTCTTTTTGGGGGAAGATTGGAGATGGAGTAGCATTTGGATTTTTGTAGTTTAGCCAAAGAATGTCATTTCTTTAGTCAGTTCCTCTGAAATTTGCCTTTTGAAGGGCACGGAATTTATCTGATCTGCTTTAGACATGTAGCCTGAGTGATTAAAAATGACTAGCACATTGGAGGGCATTCAGTGTTTGTTGAATGAAAGGATGCTAGAGTGAATGAATGGAAAGTGGGAACGCTGTTTCATTTACCTGTAATATCACAATAGTTCATCAGTGGTAGGACTCCTTGTATGTCTAGACACTAGAAATTATACCACTGGGGCATGGAGTCTGCTGTTCCATTCCAGTGGACTTATCTGAAGTTGAAATTTATACCCTCTTGGCAGTGACAAAGCATGGGGTTCAGAGTAACAAAATCCTTACTTTGGGGAGGTAATCTGGCTACTGGTTGGGGCAGAAAATTACAAAGATCCTGTGGAGTGTGGGGAATGATTAGGCTGATCACTGCGTGATAATGTCAGTCCTTTTTTTGTCTCTACTTCCTACTCTCTATAGCTGATCTGTTTCGAGATTTGATTTTGACTAATTTCTTCTCTCTTATCTAATAGGTGAGACCAAGTTGGGGATGCTCTCATAATGAACGTCAACCAGTCAGCTCCACCTGTGCCACCATTTGGGCAGCCCCAGCCTGTCTACCCAGGGTATCATCAATCCAGCTATGGTGGGCAACCAGGGTCCACAGCCCCTCCCAACTCATATGGAGCCTACAATGGGCCAGTACCAGGCTATCAGCAAGCACCTCCCCCAGGTTTGTTTCCAAGTTTCCTTTGATGTAAGGAGGGGAATCAGTAGTCTTTAGGTTGGGTTGTATTGCCCTACCAAAATTGTCTAGAGAGTTGGGGTGACGGATTGAGGAACATGAATCTGGCTCTTGGTCACTGAGATCCCCTCCCTGGGTAGTCTGCCCTTCCCTGTTTTTACATAAGGTGACTGTCTTCCTGCCTTAAGACATCAAGTGGGAACACATCTTCCATGCTCAAAGGCAGTTCATTTCCTGAGGGTGTCACCCTGTGCAACCTCACCTGGCTGCGTTGTTTACAGATGGATGGAAGGGTTATGGTTACAGCTTCTTCAGAGCCTATGATCAGGACTGAATATTTCCTGTTGACCTAAAGTCTACCTGAAATCACTTATTCCATATATATATATTTTAATCCTCACCAGAGGACATGCTTATGGAGAGAGGAAGGGAGGGAGTGGGGGAGAGAAGGAGGGAGAAGGAGAAAGATCCTTTAGCTGCCTTCCACACTTGCCCTAACTGGGGATCGAACCCACAACCCAGGTTATGTGCCCTGACTGGGATTGAACCAGCAACCTTTCAGTGAAAGGTGCATAGGGTGATGCTCAACCAACTGAGCCACTCTCGCTGGACGTTCCTTATATGTATTGATAATGCCTCTCATTGGACGGACTGTTCTGTTGGGACATGGGAAGCTAGTTCATGGATGAAAAGTATGGTGTTTGTGTGCCTGAGTTTTTGTGCCTGTCATATCTTTGCTGATACCATTCCTTCCCTTTGCTTGAATTTCCTCTGATTCTTAGAGGCTCTGTAATATCAAGGCAATAACAGAAAACTGAGAGGTTCTATAATATTAGGGCAATAAGAGAAGACTTTATCTGGTTCTGCCTTAAAATCAGTATTTTGTCTTTTACTTTACAGATTACTCTAGTACTCTACAGATTATCCATAAGGACTTTTTAATTTATTTATTTATTTATTTATTTATTTATTTATTTATTTATTTATTTATTTATTTTTAAATATATCTTTATTGATTTCAGAGGGAGGAAAGGAGAGGGAGAGAGAGATAGAAACATCAATGATGAGAGAGTCATTGATCGAGCCCACAACCCGGGCATGTGCCCTGACCGGGAATCGAACCCTGATCGCCTGGCTCCTAGGTGGACGCTCAACCGCTGAGCCACGCCTGGCCAGGCCATAAGGACTTTTAGAAAACTGTTAGCAGTATATCTTTGGTTAGGCTAGTTGAGGACTTAGGGTATGCCAAATGCTTTATGCTTTTTAAGAAAGTAAATCTCGTGAAGGGATATGGGACCAAGGAGGCATAGGTGAGATTTGGGAAAAGAAACATTACCATTTAAATTATAACTTTGGGGGAAAAATCATGAAATGGTGAGATTACGTCTCAGGTTTCCAGAGACACTTACTCTGGGTTGGGACTTTGGCTGAACAGAGTCCACCTCTGATCTGTCAAGTCCTGGTTTATCAAGATGGAGTTTGGCATTGCCTCGAGAGGAAGCTTTGTTATTGAGAGGAAAATGTACCTGGTTTGTGATTCCTAGTGAGCAGGTTCAGATTAGTAATGTTCCTGTAGGCAGGTTCTGTAGTGTATAATCTCTGCCGAGGGCAGAGCAAAAGAAAAACCAATGTTTGTACAGGGGTCAGCATTGTTTCCAAAGTGATATGTCAAGTAACTAATTGCTTTGTTCCTGCATTTCATGTGGGAAGGATGGTTGGGGACAGTATGCAGGAAGGATGATTGGGGCTAGTAGAAATAGCTGTGATGGCAGCTCTGATGAGCAGAAAGGATGGAGTCCAGTTTTTGTGAAGACATAGGTGGCAGCACTAATGGGAGGGCGGGCCACCTGACTGAACTGTTGGGTGGAAACAAAGTCTCCAACCTATTGGAACACTTTCCTGAGCCATGTGCTGTTGGGAGAAGTGGATGAAAATAAGATGATTAGGATAAGTAGAATATATGAAGAGGAGGTTGGCAGAATAGTCTCCCCAAGAGGTGCCTTTCTTGACAGCCTAGTTCAGTGTATTACTCGGTCATTTTCTGAGCCACTTTTCTCATATATCTTCTAAGTTTCTAATTTCTGGAGTATGATCTTTTTCCTTAAAAGGATTGACTTTTAGTCTAAGGTGAGAACATTAGGCTGTCCTGGATTAAGTGAGAGTAAGTATATGGTGATCATAGGAAGGCCCTACATTCTGTAGCCCTGGCTACAGCTTCACTTGTAGTATAACCTGTCTAGGAGAGTGGAGGCTCTCTGATTGGTCGTCAGTGTTCAGAATCTGCTGTAGTTTGCATGTTGATGGTGTCCTTTTAATTACAAAGCTATGGTATTGGGCTACTGAAGTTCTGTGCTTATTGATTCTTGCTTTGCACTCATTGATCAGGGTAGAGGAGAAAGTTATTTCCCAATCACTTAGTTTCTGTCCTTTACCCTCAGGTATGTCAAGAGCTCCACCTTCTTCAGGGGCCCCTCCAGCCTCAACAGCACAGGCCTCTTGTGGCCAGGGTGCATATGGCCAGTTTGGCCAAGGAGATGTACAGAATGGGCCTAGCTCCACTGTTCAAATGCAAAGGTATGTACTTGGGTCAACCTAAAGTTGGTCTGATGAAACTGGAAAGATTAGGAATGTATGCGGGCCCATTTCCTTTTCTTTGCCTTTTATTTATTTATTTCACCTTGTTTTTTTCTCTGTGAATTTAACAATCTTTTTTCTTTTTTATTGAATTTATTGGGGTGACATTGGTTAATAAAATTATATAGGCTTCAGGTGTACAGTTCTATAATACATCAGCTTTATATTGTATTATGTGCCCACCACCCCAAGTCAGGTCTCAGTCTATCACCATTTATTATCCCCCCTTTACCCTCTTCTACCCCACCCCCCCACACCTTTCCCTCTTGTAATCACCATATTATTGTCTGTGTTTATGAGTTTTGTTTTTGTTTTGCGTAATCCCTTCTCTTTGCCTTTCTTTTAGATCCCTTTTTCTCTTTCCTCCACCTTTTTGCATTTTGTTTTTATTTTTCTGGGTTATAGGTGCTGCTACAGTCCACTCTGTGGGTTATTGACCTGTCTTAGTACTTGTGTTCTTTTACATATTCTTTCTCTTTCTTTGAACCTGAGTTTTTTTCCTGACTAGACATATATCTTCAATAATTATTTCAGTTCTACTGAGCCTACCCTAAGGGAGAAACAGGAAGAAGGGACCTCAGGATTATTTGTCTCCTCTGACTTCCTTCCCCCTTTCCTCTAGATCAGGTATTTGGTAGGACTTATTGGCTAAGTTCAGGTGTGACCAGTTATGAAAGAAAAGATACTCAAAACCATATATGTCATTCTTTGAAAGCTTTCATTATTCATCAAGGCCAGTATATTGTTATTATAATCATTTAAAAAGGGGCGGGGGAAACCATTTAAATGATGAAAACTGGTGGTGCATGATCTGTATAACTGTGGGTAGGATGTGTAGTAATGGAAGAGTCGCTTTCTGACATTTTTATTGGGCATCTAGAATGTACATTTTTAGCATTGAATGCAAGCTTGGAGAAAGATCTTGAGAAGTTCTCCCTAACCCTGTATGTTGGAATACTCTGGGAGCAGTATAGGGAATTCATTCATTCATTCATCCACTCAAAAAGTATTTATTTTGTACTATTATGTGTCAGACATTATTCTAGAAGTTGGAGATGAAGCAGTAAACAAAACAGAATAAGTCTATGCCTTCATTGAGCTTACTATCTAGTGGAGTAAACAGGAGGTGACAAGTAGACAAATATAAATAAGAAATAAAACAGAGTAAGGATATAAAGAATGACTGGTGAGGAAGTAGGAAGCTGTTTTAAATACATTCATCAAGGAGAGCCTCTCTGAAGTGATATTTGAAACCTCAGTGAAATGATGAAGGGAGCTCTCCAAAGGTCTGGAGGAAGAGTGTCATAGAGGGCACAACAAGTGCAAAGGTCTCGATGGAGAAATTAATTTGGTGGATGTGAGGAAGAGCAAGAAGGCCAATGTGGCTAGCAATAGTGGAGAGTAGAGGAGAGAAAGTGGAAACATAGGCAGGAGCCATATTATGCAGTGCTTTGTAAGCCATATTAAGAAGTTTAAATTTGATTTTAGTTGCTGTGAGAAGCCATTGGAGAGTTTTAAGCTGGTAGTAATGTTCCCACTATTTGTTTATTTATGCATTGTATATTTTCACTGTAATATAAAACATACAAAAAAGTTTTTATGTTTGTTTGTTGTCTTAAGCCATACATTATTAATGTATGGCTTAATAAATTATAAAGTGAACCCCCTTGTAACTGCAACCCAGATTAAGAAATAGAACTCTGCCACATACCCAAAAGCCCATTCCATGTGCCCAATTAAATCATAACTCGCCCTCCCCCACTAAATAACCATTATCCTAACTTTTGTGGTAACCATTTTCTTGTGTTTTTAAAAACAGTTTACACTTAAAGGGACTTTTCCTAGATACCACAGTTTAATTTTGCCTATTAAAAACAAAAACAAGCCATGGCTGGTGTGGCTCAGTGGTTAGAGTTTGTTGATCTGCGCACCAAAGGGTCAAGGTTTGATTCCTGCAGGATGCAACCAATTGATGTGTCTCACATGGATGTCTCTCTCCCTCTCTGTGTTTCTCTCTCTCTTTTACTCTCTTCGTACACCTCTCCCTCCCTCCCTTCCACTCTCTCTAAAATATATATATATATCTCCTCCGGTGAAGATTAACAAAAAAAATCAACACGCAAACAAGAAAAGCAACTTGATGTGTCTTTTAAGTCTGTAGGTTACTACTCTATCTTTTTCTTACTGTTTATCATTGAAGAACCTAAGCCAATTGACCTGAAGAGTTTCTCACAGTCTGGATTCTCCTGGTTGTATATTCATGTTGCAGTTGAATGTGTTCCTCTTTCCTCTGTATTTCCTGCAAATTGGAAGCTGAATATAGAGACTGGATCCAAGTTTTATCCCTTTGGATAGTGTGGGGCAAGACTACAGGAGGCATATAATATCTTGTCTTTCTTGTTTTGTGATGTTAGGAATTGTTGATGCTTAATGCCTAGGTATATTAATTTGTTGGGTTTACAAAATGGTGATACTCTAATTCCTTTGTTTCTTTTTCACTTATTTGTTTGACTACCATTATAGACAATTCTTGTCATCTGTTATTTGGTTACCAGCTGTGCAACTCATGTAGAATAAATGCTTGATTCTTTACCTTTATTTACCAGTTTTCGAGAGAGTGAATTGGTACACTGTTATCTACTGAAGGTGACCAATTCTTTTTAATATCATTATGAATTTATAGATTTAGACATATTTGATGGGTTTCAATTCACTGTAATTATCATCATTATTGAGGTTGAAAATGTTCCATCTTTGACCGATTTGACATGATCCTAGCAATCTTTAAGTATGATAAGATGTTCCAGGCTTATACATGTTATGCCCGAGACCAGGAATTAGCCATTTTCCCAAGAAATCCTTTATTTTGTGGGTGAGAGATGATATATATGCATATTGTTAATAAAGGATATTTATCATCCAAGGATATTTTTTCCCATTGATTTTGAGATACAGTGAAAGGGAGGGAGGGGTGGGGGGATAGTGAAAGAGAAAGAGAAACATCGATGTGAGAGAAACATATCAATTGGTTGCCTCCCACACATGCCCTGACCTCGGGAATGAATCTGCAGTCCAGGTATGTGCCCTTGACCGGGAATTGAACCTGTGACCCTTTGGTGTATGGGCAGACGCTCTACCACTGAGCCACACAAGTCAGAGCAGAAATGATATTTTTTACTGTAATCTGGGCACTAGGAGTGTTCATTGCTACCTGATTAGTCGCTTTCTAGGCCTTTTCAGTGGACATAGTAAAGAAATACATATTTACATATATTAAAGGTAAAATACCTCATTATTTTAAATTTGTACTTCCAATTCAAACTGCAGACTACAGAGCCTTTACTTGACCTCTGTATTATATCTATATCTCTTCTTCCACACCAGGAATCTTGGTTCTTAAGGCCATAGGGATGATGGAATTAGAATATTAGAATATACCACAGTTTCTTATTTATTTTACCCCTATTACACACAACAGTCTTAGTACAACAATACTAACACTATCACAAATGTGATTACTAAAAATATTACTTGAAAAAAAATTACTTGAAAAATTTTGCATATGCTTTTCCCATTCTCTAATAATTTTTGAAAAATATTTTTTTAATTATATATATGGGTATATATATATTTTACCTTATTTATTTTAAAAAAGAGGTCACTTTCCTGGATTCAATAGTAGAAGTAGAAAGTCCTGTTAGGTTGTTGCAGTAATTCAGGTAAGAGATGATTTTGGTTTGGTTTAGGATGGTAGTGTTAGAGGTGTGAGAAATAGATTTGGGATACATTTTGAAGGCAGAGTCAGTTAGATAGAAAAAGGGGAATTCTGGATGTCTCTTGTTGGCTTAAGAAACTGGGTGGTATTTACTGAAGTGAGAAATACTTGAGAAGGAGCAGATTTTTGTGGGGGGGAATCAGGGGTTTTATTTTGTACATTATAGATTTAAGAAAGCTAATAGCTGGGAGACTTCTGGCAAGACAGCACAGTAGATTTTGAAATATATAGAAATAAAAAGAAAAAGCTACTAGTTACCAAGTAGAGATATTGAGTGAGCAGTTGTATATACTGCAGCTCAGGAATGATGTCAGGACAAGATACACATTTAGAGGTCTTCAGTATAGATATATTATTTAAAGCTATGGGACTAGATGAAATCACTTAGAAAATGAACATTGAGAGTAAAGAATAGAATTGAATACTGAACCTTGGAGCTTATCAGCATTTAAAAAGAAGTCAGAGGATAGTGAGAAAGAACAGTAGTGAGGTAGGAGATTAGCCAGGAGAGTGTGGCATCTTGAAACTAGATGAAGAAAGAATTTCAGGAAAGCAAGAGTAATTAGCTGTGTCATTTGCTGCTGAAAGCTAAGATGCAGACTAAGGATTAGCCATTGGGTCTGGCAAGGTTTGGTGTCACTGACATATGTAGTTTCAGTGGAGATATGAAGACGCTGTTTAGTTGAGTGGGTCAAAGAGTTTCAGCTAGGTAGTAGATTAATATAACCTGAAAAGCCATTTGCTACAAACATCTAGAAAGGAGAAAAGAAAGAGAAACAAAATTTTTTTTCAAGTCCATAATCAAGCTTAAAAGAAAGAAAGTGAAACCCTCAAGTGCTAGACACTCCAAGTGGGGATTGAAAATGAGAGTGGTAAGCTGACACTGTGGTTGCCTTGGCAGAGGGTGGGAATTATCATCTTGAGATCTGGGGACTTAAGTTTAAGCAGGTACTGGGGATGAGGGATCAATCTTTTTGCTTTTCTGAGCTGAGGTTTGGAATGAAGACCTTGTTTATGAAGTCTGGACCTGGGCTGCACCTTCCATGAACAGAGAGACTAGAATATAGTCTGCACATTGGAAGAGGGAGAATCCTGTTTCTTCTGGCTGGCTGTGGATAACGGGGTGAGGGGTGGGGGGTATTTTGGGACTGCAAATGGATGTAAGGTATCTTTTTGGAGTCGTGAGAATGTTCTAAAGGTGGATTTTGGTGATGGTTGCACAACACTATAAATTTACTAAAAATTGTGAATTGTACACTTAAAAGGAGTGAATTTGATGGTATGAAAATTATATCTCAAAGCTTTTTTTTAATAAAAAAAAAAGATCTTGGATGGCAATATCATTGGAATACCTTCCAGAAGCAAATGTGAAACAACCACACTCCTTCAACCCAGTCTGTAAGAGATTCTCAGGAAAAACAATATTGATTAGAATAAACAGAGACTATCAAGGAGAGCAGATAGTAGAATAGTACCTTGAAAGCATTAAGGGAATATAATTATCAACGAGGAATTACATACCTAGCTAAAAGAGAGGGCCAATACAGACATTTTCAGACAAAGATTGAGAGTTTACAGTGTATAGACTCTGGTTGAGAAAACTGCTAAGGAAAAAAAGAAAAATGAACCCAGAAAGAAGGAGCTTTAAAGAGGCAGAGAAATAGTAATTAAAGTAGAGACAGCAATTCTTTTGTAATGTTTGGCTAAAAAGAGGTGCAGAAGCTTGAGGTGGGTGTGAGGTTTTAGGGCAATTTTATTTGATTGGATTTAAAAAAACACAACTTCATGGAGATAATTTACATACCATGTGAATTTAAAGTGTACAATTCAGGTTTTTACTGTATTCACAGTTATGTGCAACTATCATCACAGCCAGTTTTAGAACATTTTTTTCATGTCAAGAAGAAACACCATATCCTTTAGCTAAGTAGCTACAACTGTGTAGCTATTCCTTCAATTCCCCACACCCCCAACTCTAAGTAACCATTAATTATTTTCTGTCTCTCTTGATTTCCCTATTTGGACATTCATATGACTGGAATCATATACTATGTGATACTTTGTAACTGACTTCTTTCATTTAGCATAATGTTTTCAGTGTTTATCTATATTGCAGTATGTATCAGTACTTCTTTCCTTTTTATGGCCAACTAATATTTCATTATGTGGATATAATACCACATTTTGTTTATCCATTTATCCCCTGGTGGACATTTGGGTTGTTTTCACCATATTGGTTATTTTTTGAGATGTTGGTATGTTTTTGTGCTGATGGGAATGATCAGAAGGAGAGAGACATTGAATGGAAAGTGCATTCTAAAGACAAGTTCCAGAATGGAAAAAAGATATTTACACATAAAATAGACATAGCCCAGTTGGCGTGGCTCAGCGGTTGAACATCGACCTATGATCCAGGAGATGGAGGTTCAATTCCCAGTCAGGGCATATGCCCAGGTTGCCTCAATGACTCTCTCATCATTGATGTTTCTTTCTCTCTCCTCCTCTCCCTTCTTCTCTCTAAAATCAATAAAGACATATTTTTAAAAAATAGTCATAAACACATAAAATAGTGTCTAGAGTATGTAAAGAACTCCAACTTCTTTTTTTTTTTTTTTTTTAATATATCTTTATTGATTTCAGAGAGAGGAAAGGAGAGGGATAGAAACATCAGCGATGAGAGAGTCAGTGATCAGCTGTAGCCCGCAACCCGGGCATGTGCCCTGACTGAGAATTGAACCCTGATCCCCTGGATCCTAGGTCGACGTTCAATAGCTGAGCCATGCCCGGCCGGGCTCCAACTTCTTAATCAATAAGAAAAAGTCAATCCAGTTGAAAAAATAATAGACAAAAATCAGAATAGGTATTTTACAAAAGAAGAGATACTAATGGCCAAAGAACATATTAAAAGGCTGTTCACTGATGATCGCCAGATGGGAGGGGGGTTGGGAGGATGGGTGAAAAAGGTGAAAGGGATTAAGAAGTACAAATTACCAGTTATAAAAACAGTTACAGGATATAAAGTATATACAGCATAGGGAATATAGTCAATATTGTAATACCTATATATGGTACTAGACTTACCAGGCTGATCACTCCTAAGGTATATAAATGTCTAATCACTGTGTTGTATACCTGAAACTAATATAATATTGTATGTCAATGGGAAATAAAATAAAAGCCCACACTTTGAACCTCATAAATGATGAAAACACACACATACACAAATTTAAAAACCACAGCAGGATTCTCTTGTGTGTCCATCAGACTGGCAAAATTAAAAAGTCTGACAATACAAAATATTACTACAGATATGGGGTAACAGGAACTCTTATCCACTAGTGTTCAGATGCAAATAAGTACAACTTTGGGAAAATAATTTGGAATTATCTGTTAAAACTGAAGATGTGCATACTCTATAATCCAGTAATTTCACTCATAATTATATGCCTTAGAAAAACTCGCACATGTAAACAAGTTAATTGTATATTTGTTCATAGCAACATGATTTGTAATACCCAAAAATTGGGAAGACCCAAGTACCCATCTATATTAAAATGCTTAAGTAAATTGTAGCATGTTTATTTAGTGGAATAACATTTAGTGATGAATTACAGCATAGATGAATTTCATAAGCATATGGTTGAACAAAGGAAGCAAAACCCAGAGTACATATGATGTGATTCTGTTTAGAAAGTTGAAAAAACTGACAAAACTGCACTATATTGTTTTAAAGACAAGGGAATGATTATTAGGAAGTTAGGAAAGTAGTTACCTCTGAGATAAGAGAGAGGGCTATGATGGAGGAGAGACACAGAAGGCCTTTGAATGCTAGTGTATTCTATTTCTTTTTTTTCTTTTTTAATATATCTTTATTGATTTCAGAAAAAGGAAAGGAGAGGGAGAGAGAGAGACAGAAACATCAATGATGAGAGAGTCATTGATCGAGCCCACAACCTGGGCATGTGCCCTGACCGGGAATCAAACCCTGATCTCCTGGATCCTAGGTCGACGCTCAACTGCTGAGCCACGCCCAGCCAGGCATCTATTTCTTGATTTCATTTTGGTTACATGGGTGTTTGAATTACAATTATTCAACAGTACATATATGTTTAATGTACTTTTTCTATATATGTTATATTTCACAATTTAAAAATAAAGTACTTTGGACTAAGAATCAGGTCTGGGCTCTAGTTTTAGCTTGCTCTGCCACTGTACTCTTAGTTTTTTATCTGCTTTATCTCCCTCATTATTTTATTGTGAGGATTATATTAAAGCACTTAGAAATGCTTTGTAAGTTGTAAAGCTATATACAAATACATGTACAGATGTTGGTTTATTATTACTAGGGCATGTGACAATAACATTGGGTAGTTGATAGAGTAGGACTGTGGCACATAATTATTAATGGAGTAGGACTGTGGCACATAATTATTCTGACAAGGACTTATGAGCATCTGCCATGGGGCTAACAGTATGTTTGGTGCCATGGAAGACAAAACTGCAAAGCCCCAAAAAGAGCTTAAGGAGGTAAGATTCACTAGCATAACACTTAGAAAATACTACTTGAATGAATGAATAAAAAGTGTTAAACTACAGGACTAATAGAAGCTGACCAAATATAATAAAGTACCAGTTATTCAGTAGAGACAAAATAAACAAGAAGGATAAATCAGAATTTCAGTATAATAAACCATTGTGAAGAATTTGATTCATTCTTGAAATCCCAGGAGCTTGCGTATAATACTTTATGTTGTAAATTTCTGTAGTGCAAGTTGCTATTTGGTATGCAGTGATATTGGAATGGTTTTGTATTTATATTAAAAGAGTTTTAAAAATTGATTTTAGAAAGAGAGGGAAGGAGAGAGAGAGAAACATCGATCAGTTGCGTCCCATACACACCCTGACCAGGGATTGAACCCACAATCCCAGGATCCGCAACCTGGGGATGCGCCCTGACCAGGAATTAAACCCGCAACCCTTTGGTGTACAGGACAATGCTCCAAACAACTGAGCCACACTGGCCAGGGCCTGTATTTATATTTTAATGTGCTATCTGATACCATGGGACTGTCCAACATAGCTATCCAGGTAATGAAGCTTTGCTAGATTGACCCAGCTAGAAGTCTACCTGGTTTATGTCCTGTTTCTCTAGTCCTTTCCTGGTGGAGTTTGCACATCTTTATGATTAGTACAGAATGCCAAACTAGCAGACGTGCTCCTCTAATCTTATAGATCTTTCTAACACCTTTCCCAGGATAAAGTAATAAATACTTTGGTTTAAAACTTAAACAATCAGCCCAGCCAGCATGGTTTAGTGGTTGAGCATTGACCTATGAACCAGGAAGTTACAGTTCGATTCCCAGTCAGAACACCTGCCGGGGTTGGGGGCTCCATCCCCAGTGGGGGGTGTGCAGGAGGCAGCTGACCAATGACTCTCATTGATGTTTCTATCTTTCTCTCTCCCTCTCTCTTCTCTCTGAACTCAATAAAAAAATATATTAAAAAAAGTTAATCAAACTTCATTCATTTGATCCCACATTTATTAAATGTCTTTTGTGTTAATACTTCTGTGCACCTTCCCTTTCAGCTCCTTTAGGGCTTCTAATTACAAAACTGAGGTGGTTGGTCAACAAAGGTTTGAGGCAAAGGAGGTGATACTCTAAGGAGCAGAGTAAATAATATTTGATCTGAGGGTGGTTGGCATGTGTTTGTGGAGTGAACCTAATGGAAAACAAGATTTGTCATGAATAATCACAGAATAGATCATCAGGAATGTAATTTATCTGCAAATATACAAAAGTATGAAGCTGTAAAAGAGACCAGGATGAGAGTACGATACTGTAAAACAATATAGCTTCCTATATGATGTGGAGTTCCTGCCAACTTTGAAGAGTGTCCCAGCCCACTAGTCCTTAACTGCCTGCCTTCTCTTCACAGGCTCCCTGGGTCTCAGCCATTTGGGTCAGCCCCATTGGCCCCTGTGGTCAGCCAGCCAACTGTGCTTCAGCCGTATGGCCCTCCCCCAACAAGTGCACAGGTGACTGCGCAGCTGGCTGGAATGCAGATCAGTGGTGCTGCGACCCCAGCCCCTCCCCCTTCAGGGTTGGGCTATGGTGAGTAGCTGTCACAATAGGAGTGTTACTGTTTTCCCTTTTTTTGGAAGCATCAGGCTGTGAGGGTATATGTTAATCCCTTTTATTCCTTGTTTCTGAGTAACTGGGACAGGCATTCCTGCTTCCCCCCACCTCCTGCCCCGGTATGTGATTTACTAAACAAGGAGGCAGAATGATGGGGGTTCTGATTCTACCTTTTCTACTTTTCAGGCCCACCAACATCACTGGCCTCAGCCTCAGGAAGTTTCCCTAACTCTGGTCTGTATGGTTCCTATCCTCAAGGCCAAGCTCCTCCCCTTAGCCAGGCCCAAGGTCATTCTGGGGCCCAGCCTCCCCAGCGATCTGCCCCACAGCAGGCCTCCAGCTTCACACCCCAAGCTTCAGGGGGTCCTCGGATGCCTTCGATGACTGGTCCACCCCTGTCTGGACAGAGTTTTGGGGGACCCCCAGTGAACCAGCCCAACCATGTGTCCTCACCTCCTCCTCAAACTCTGCACCCTGGTACCCAGATGGCTGGGCCCCCAGGACCACCGCCCCCTATGCCCTCCTCCCAGCAGCCAGGCTATCAGCTACAACAAAATGGTGAGTTTTTCCCAACTTCTGTCTAGGAGCCAAAGGTTTCAGCTATTCAGATGTTTGTTTGTTTGTTTGCTTTTAGTATTGCTTGCTAAGTGGTGAACTGTATGGACAGCTTCAGGGTATTATTACTAGGATATAGAGGTTGTAAGACATTATTTATTCTCACAATTCAGACAGTGTGGTCTTTCTTTGAACAGTCATTACTCTGCCTCATAAGTCTACATTTATAGGAGTCTAGTCATTTACCTGAGGCCTTAAGAAGAGAGGGGATTAAAAAAAAAAAAAAAATCTTTATTGATTTCAGAGAGAGGAAGGGAGAGGGGGAGAGAGACATAGAAACATCAGTGATGAGAGAGTCATTGATGGGCTGCCTCCTGCACACACCCCACTGGGGATCGAGCTTGCAACCCAGGCGTGTACACTGACCGGGAATTCAACCTCGATCTCCTGGATCATAGGTCGATGCTCAACTGCTGAGCCACGCTGGCCGGGCAAGAGAGGGGATTTTTAGTTCATCAACCTTGTGTCCTTGTCTCTCAGGTTCCTTTGGACCACCCCGGGGCCCTCAGCCCAATTATGGAAGTCCCTACCCAGGAGCACCCACTTTTGGCAATCAACCTGGGCCTCCTCAGCCACTGCCTCCTAAGCGCCTGGATCCTGATGCCATCCCTAGCCCGGTAAGTAGATACTTATGTGGTCCTGGGCAGGGAGTTTGTGGCTGCCAGATAAGTGACTCAACCTAGATGAGATGTTTGCCAGCATTTTCTGATTATTTTCCCTGTTCATTCATCTTATAGGTGTAGAAACTAGGTGTAATTTTTGACTCTGAATTGCAACTTGGGGCCCCAGAAGTCTTTTGTGGCACTTCTACTGCATAGCTGGACAAGAAAGGAAGGGAAGCCAGGAGTGATCAGCAGTGTCAGTAGAGCTCTGGGTTGAGCGCTGCATTCTGTCAATTATTGGACATAGCGTGGTAACCTCTGCCCCTTCTGTGGAGTAGAGGCTGTGTCCAGGTCTTGTCCTCTTAGATATAGTAGGACAGCAGCCTTCTTAATAGGTAGAGCTAGTGGGTATTATCTGGTATTAGATGTTAAGAGAAGGAAAGCCTCACTGTTTTCTCTCTGCCCCTACTTGGACAGTTTTAGGAGAAAGCCTTTAGTACTTTTGTTTGCTAGGCTCCTGTGTGAGAAAAGTGATCTACAGTTTACAAGGGCAGTTTGGGGAAGCGGCTTCTCCAGGAAGAGGGTGAATCTCATCCTTAGAGCCATCAGAATCCTCAGGCCTGCCTTATCATACTCAGAATAGAGGCTGGGACTGTACTCCCAAGTGGGGGCCACTTTATAGTGCTGTCTGCAACATTTGCTATGTCAGTTACCTCACCATGCTTAGCCATTGTCATATTCCATTCTGTTCTCTTCCCTCTTCCTTTGGGGAATAGTAGGGTGAGGGAACTTGTTGGCTATGGGGGACCTGAAAGGATTAAGCAGCCCCCTTCCTTTCCCGTCCTTTAGTGAGAAGGAGAGTCTGGCGCATGTGAAGGGAGGCTTCTTTCAGCATTAGAATAGTCCTTAGATGGGAGGTTTGGCCTTTTGGAGGGAATATCCCCTTCTTCCTTAAGATTTATCCCAGTCAACCCTTCTGTATAACCCCTGCTTGCCTCCTCTATGCCCTTCTCCCTATTTTTCTACATCGTAGTCTAAGCCATTAAGGCCTCTGCTGGGCCAGAAAGATTTGGAATTTCTGATCTAGAGAGAGCCTGATTTCAGCAGGACGAGCTGGGCTCCAGCTCTTCATGTCTAACTCACAGGGTTGAGAGAAGTAACATCTGCTTCTTGTTCTTTTGTCTCCCTCCCTGCATTCCCCTGCTGCCTTTATTATTAAAATACTAAAAAGCAACTCAATGAGCTGCCTCCTCAGCAGAAAACCAGGCACAGAATAGACCCTGATGCCATTCCTAGTCCCGTAAGTGCAGAGGGTGGGGGTGTGTGTGCGCGTGTCATCCCTGTGTTAGTGCCACCCATGCATGCCTGTGACCTCATCTTCACCTCATCCACCATGTCCATCCCTCTCCAGCCTTTTCCCTTAGTCCTTTTAGACCTCGCTTTTATAAACTAGAAGGATGTGCATGCCCCAAGTCACCATGTAATGAAGAAGTAGCAAGCTGCTAGCGGTGCCTTAAGTATGGGGTGGTGGAAGGTCAGGCTCTAAGGGTGGGGTCAGGTGGCATGTTCAGCTTTGGTGTTTGTCCTGCTGGCTCCTCCAGGAGCCTGCATGTGGCATTTGATGGAACAGGACAAAGGTGAGCAGTAAACCCTCCCCCTTTGGGTTTGAACTGTCTACAGCTTGTGGAGAAACATTTGTGTAGGTGGCTATGAGTGTACAAGTTTGGGATACTGGCATTTCTTACGGGGAAAGGGACTGCTGGTTTGGGAAGGTGTGAGCCACTTCTCATCTGGAGAGTCTGTTTGGCTCTGATATGTTTCTAAGCTTCAACTCCTTCTGTTATGGGATATTCCCCCTTTACTTTTTCTGGTTTTACCAAACTCATCTTGAAGGAATTGACCAAGGTCATCAGCCTACATAAAGATCTGATTACCAGCTTTGCAGAAAAAATTTCCCCCCCGCTTTGCTGGGTTGTCAAAATGTGGGAGACTGAGAATTGGGCTGTAAGGAATGGGTACTTACCCTCTTCTCCCCCAGTTATACATTGATGCTCACCTGAACACAGGCAGCACCCACTTCCTCACCTTACCTGATCATTTCTGGCTGTTTAATCCTCTCCTTACCCTGTCCCTTCTATTTCCATTGAATGTAGAGTCATTCCAGGTAGATTCATTTTTACATGGTTATTGTTGTCTGTTTTCCTGCTCTGACTCAGAATGTGTCTTGGGGGCAAAGGGGAATGGGGTAGGCTTGATGGGGGAGGGAAATGAAATCTGATCATGTTTGAAGGTTTCTGGAGTTAGGGGGGAAGCTGTCCTGGAGTTAGGGGGGAAAAGGGGTGATTATTATTGATTGAGAGTTTGGGCGATTAATAAAGCAGCCCATTCTTGGTGTTGCCTGTCCAGCATTTTGCTGCTAATTGTAGAGCAGAAGATTGGCATTATAGAATTTTATATGGTCTCCAGAAGGAGAGCAGGCCTGGTGCATGAGGTGTTCCTTGGCAAATTACTTGTTTCTGTGCTGCAGCTTCACCCTTTGTCCTGGCTCTCTGGGACCTGGTACTCCCTTTTCTTCTGTCACCTCACTCAGTTCACTTTTCCCTACAGATTCAGGTTATTGAGGATGACAGGAACAACCGGGGTTCAGAGCCATTTGTTACTGGAGTACGGGGCCAGGTGCCACCCTTAGTTACCACCAACTTCCTAGTGAAAGACCAAGGTGAGAAGGGCATTAACTCCTCCCTGTAGGGACTTTTACTCCAAGATTATCAACATACAGATGGGGTTTTTGTCAGTCTTTAATCAAAGACCAGTCCCTCATTGGTCTCTAGGGGGAAAAAAGCCACCCTCAGCTCTAGCATTTATGGGGGTGATGGGGTGGGTCAGCAATGGAGAGCTGGTTAACTGGAGGGATTCTGTGATCTGACTCAGGTTTTCTACCTCCTTCAGGAAATGCAAGTCCCCGATACATTCGATGCACATCCTATAATATACCTTGCACATCTGACATGGCTAAGCAGGCTCAGGTGCCCCTGGCAGCTGTCATCAAGCCGTTGGCAAGGCTGCCCCCAGAAGAGGTAAGTCAGGATATAACGAAAGGGAGGGAGGGAAGGGGAATAAGACTTCTTCCTAGATAAGATTCTGGAAGTCACAATAGAAGAAGTCTTGGTTGGGTGGGATGGGAGAGTATCTTCAATAGCTTTCTATCCCAGGGCTCATGCCTTAAGAGGGTGGTAGGGATAAGAGCAAAAGCCCAAGAAATTTCTGAATGGGAGCAGGGTCCATAGGGGAAACAAACAATATGAAAAGAGACAGGGTCAACTTGTCGGGGAAGAGACAGCTGGATTGAGGAGACAGCTGGATAGAGGAGCCTCTGAAGCACATCATTCTATTTTTTCTTACATGCTATCCTATCATCCCTGGTAGGTTAGGGATGTTAGGACAGCATATAAGAAAAAAAGATAAATTAGGATCCATTAGTCCTTCTCTTACCTGGCATGGGCCCTGATCTGTCACCACAGCTCTTGAAATCAGCATGAAAAAAGAAAGGGTTTGGCAACTGCTCTACCCTCATGTTCATGCCTAGCTTATCAAGCTTAGGGTGGATTTCTCTATTACTGGAAGCTCAAGGCTCACTTTATATCCTGCTTCTCTGTCTTACTGTGTTTTTCTCTTTCTGGATCTCAATGGGAATGCTTGGACACTGGCTGCTGGTATTTATATGTAGGGTGACATCTGCCTGGGGCATCAGTATGTATCATATAAACCCAGGGATGAGGAGGACAAGTGTCATAGATACTTGGCTGAGGAAGGAAGCAGGAGTCAAGATCCCTAGGCAAGAGTGAAGGGGACTGAAGATAGGGCCAGAAATGAGAATCCTAGGTAATTTTTGGCTTTCTCCTCATAGGCCCATGGCAGCCCCTGGCTTAGTAGGGCTAGTTTCACAGTCATTTTCTCCTTCAAGAAGTGACATTTTGGAGATGGGGAGTAAGGAGAGGGAACTATGGAATTTAGACTCAGGGATATTTCTGTGACTAGTACCCTCATCATTTGTCTTCATTCCCCTTAACTGGACTCCCTCCCCAGGTCAAATATCTGAGCCATTACTTCTCCCTCCAGATGGTTCTTTCTCATCTATTGCCACATATCTAAACCCACTGTATCTTCCCTGTATGTCTGAGCACTTCCCTTTGCTCCTTAGGCTTCACCGTATGTTGTCGACCATGGGGAATCTGGCCCTTTGCGCTGCAATCGCTGCAAAGCATACATGTGCCCTTTCATGCAGTTCATTGAGGGAGGGAGGCGCTTCCAGTGCTGTTTTTGCAGCTGTATCAATGATGGTATGTTCACAGTGGCTTGGACTGGGGAAAGATCTGGATTGCATCTTCAGTGTTCTCTTTCTAGTTAGATAGATGAGGATCTGTTATCTAGGAACTGGGGAAGTAGGACACATAAGGGGATATGGAGCAGTAGAATGAGCTCAGTCAGGGCCAGACTTACTAAGATTGAGAGTGGACCTCTGAATAATACTCTGCCATGCTCCCCACAGTTCCCCCCCAGTATTTTCAACATCTGGATCATACCGGCAAACGTGTGGATGCTTATGACCGTCCTGAGCTATCCCTGGGCTCTTATGAATTCTTGGCCACTGTAGATTACTGCAAGGTGAGAGAAGATAACATGGGGAGGAGCAGTGGATGGAGGACAATGAGACAGCTAAGAATTGCTGTGATCATTTCCCTTACCCCTTCTTTGTCCCCTTGATGTCGACTTCTCTCTAATCAACTGGCCTGCTTACCAATACTCCTCTCCCCCCAACATTTCTTTCCTTTGCAGAACAATAAGTTCCCCAGCCCTCCTGCCTTCATCTTCATGATTGATGTCTCCTACAATGCCATCAGGAGTGGTCTTGTTAGGCTCCTCTGTGAGGAGCTCAAGTCACTGTTAGACTTTCTACCTAGGTGAGAGGGAGCTCAGGTGCTTCCTTTGCATAATGATTTGGGGTGGTTGGGTGTCTTGGTTGACAGCAGGTGGAGCCTGATGTCATGAAACTCAATGGTGGAGGTGACAGATCTGGGTAACAATGTCACCTTCTACAGGGAGAGTGGAGCAGAAGAGTCAGCAATCCGAGTTGGGTTTGTCACCTATAATAAGGTGCTCCACTTCTACAATGTGAAGAGCTCATTGGCCCAGCCACAGATGATGGTTGTATCTGATGTGGCTGACATGTTTGTGCCACTACTGGATGGCTTCCTGGTCAATGTCAATGAGTCTCGGGCAGTCATCACCAGGTAAGAGCCAGATTGTGGGGGTAAAGTGGGGGTGGGGTGGGTACCACCATAGAAAGCCAGAGAGTTGAGCAGGGGAGGTCAGCAGAAGGACAGGAGCTGTGCTTCAGGAGTTTTCAGAGTCTGGGGGCCAGATAACTCTTCAGGGAATTTTGAGAACTCTGGAATCTGGATAGCAGTTTTGATTGCCTCTCATCACCTGTCTCTTCAGCTTATTGGATCAGATTCCAGAAATGTTTGCAGACACAAGAGAGACAGAGACAGTATTTGCCCCAGTTATCCAGGCTGGGATGGAGGCACTGAAGGTAAGGCTAGAGTCCCCAGCGGTTGAGTCCCCTCTGCCTCACTTTCCTCTGGCCATTGTATTCTCTGCGATACAACCCTTTTCTTCAGTGATTGATGACTGTCCAGTGAGTCAGCCTGTCTGACATAGCTGGCACTAAATAAATGACAAGGGAGGGGATGAATGAATAATAGATGAATAAGGGACAGAATAAACAAGTAGTCCTCTCTTCTTTCCTAGGCTGCCGAATGTGCAGGGAAGCTGTTTCTATTCCACACCTCCCTGCCCATTGCAGAGGCCCCAGGGAAACTGAAGAATAGAGATGACAGGAAGTTGATCAACACAGACAAGGAGAAGGTATGGGACTGGGAGACGGGGAGGAGGGTGTTGACTCTTCACAGTGCAATATAATCTTAATTTTCTTGAGGGGGACTCGCACTCGATACTCTACCCTTTCACATGTCACATCCATGACTACCAACCTTCTCCACTGCTCCCCACCTTTCTATCCCACCTCATCCCAAAGTCCTAGGTAGAATCTCTCTCTTTTTTTTTTTAAAAAAAGAGACCATTCTCCTTCTATTACAAACTCCTATGAGTAGATCTGAAGTTTACATTTCATTACCCCATATAACATATTCAGTTCTCAAATAGGGTGGAGTTGAGATATTGGAAAATTTTCTTCTGTTGCTCCCCAGACTCTGTTCCAGCCTCAGACAGGTGCTTATCAGACCCTGGCCAAAGAGTGTGTGGCCCAAGGTTGCTGTGTAGACCTCTTCCTCTTCCCTAACCAGTATGTGGATGTGGCCACGCTCTCTGTTGTACCCCAGCTCACTGGTGGCTCTGTCTACAAATATGCTTGCTTTCAGGTATGGCATGGGACTCTGGGTGGCACGTGGAAGCAGGACTGGGAATGTTTGCCTACATGTCTTTAGCTATTGACTCATTAATAGGAATAGTGTTAGAGGAGAAGACTGCAAGGTGTAAAGAAGAGAGCCATGAGTGTAGTGGTTGAGAGTGTGGGGCTTAGAATCAGTCCTGGGTTAATATTCTGGTCCCACCACTTACTAGCTAGCTATATGACCTCAGGGAAATTACTTATATTTTGTCCTTTGTTTTATCTGTAAAATGGGATTTTAATACTTATTAATTAGGACTTGTCATCAGGATTAAGTAATTATATATAAAGCATTTGGTGTGGTACCTGGAATGTAATGTGCTTAAGAGCTATTATTATTATCATCTTCACTGTTATTGTTATTATGATTCAGCAGTTTGTAGAGTGGAGGGGGTATAGGGAGCTTGTCTGCAGGATATTATGTGATGTGACTTTGGGCCTTGGGGGCTGCAGGTAGAGAATGACCAGGAGCGGTTCATGAGTGATCTGCGTCGGGATGTACAGAAGGTTGTTGGCTTTGATGCTGTGATGCGAGTCCGGACGAGCACCGGTCAGTCCTGGTTGAAGAAGAGCAGGTGGGGGGCTAAATCTGGGAGGGAGGTAAGTGGCACTTGTCATACCTTTAGCCCTGACCCTGTCCATGTGGCCTCAGGTATCCGTGCTGTAGATTTCTTTGGGGCTTTCTACATGAGCAATACAACAGATGTGGAGCTGGCTGGACTGGATGGAGACAAGACGGTGACCGTGGAATTCAAGCATGATGATCGGCTTAATGAAGAGAGTGGAGCCCTCCTGCAGGTGGCAGGCGGGAGGCAGGGGCTGGGGAGGAAGTCTCAGGTGTCATTTCACTGGATATAAAAAGGCTACAGGGACGAGGGTGAGAGGTGGGTAGAGAGAACTAGAAGAGGCATGGGAAGGGATGGCTTATGTCTTTCCTCTAGTTTAATGATATAGCAAAGGGGCGGTTTTCCAGAGGGCTTTGGCGAGGGAGGAATGTGAGCTCCCCTTTTCTCTCTTCCCCTAGTGTGCTCTGCTCTATACCAGCTGTGCAGGGCAGCGACGGCTCCGCATACACAACTTGGCCCTGAACTGCTGCACCCAGCTAGCTGATCTGTATCGAAACTGTGAGACTGACACACTCATCAACTACATGGCCAAGTTTGGTGAGGATAGAGGCAGGGCAGGGTGGGATTTGGGCTGAAAAAGGTGATGGTCAACGGTTCAGCATTCCCAGATAGATGTGATGGTAGGAAGGTACATGTAATGGAGTGCCTGACCAGTGACTGAGCTATTTCTGTTTCCCATCCAGCATACCGGGGAGTCTTGAATAGCCCTGTGAAGACTGTTCGTGACACTCTTATCACCCAGTGTGCCCAGATCCTGGCTTGTTACAGAAAGAACTGTGCCAGTCCCTCCTCTGCAGGACAGGTGGGGCAAGCATGTTGGAAGAGTTATTGGGATAAATGTTTGCATTTGGGAGGGATTTCTCATCATTATTGATTTTATTTTGATAACCCCCTTCAGTTGATCCTTCCTGAGTGCATGAAGCTACTCCCAGTTTACCTGAACTGTGTGTTGAAGAGTGATGTCCTGCAGCCTGGAGCTGAAGTCACTACTGATGACCGTGCCTATGTCCGACAGCTGGTTACCTCCATGGACGTGGCTGAGACCAATGTCTTCTTCTATCCTCGGCTCCTACCTTTGGTGCGACTGAGGGCTAGAGTGTGAGAAATTGTACTGATAAAGGGGCATCATAGAAGGACAGGAAAGATTCATATTATCTGTGTCTGACATTAATGAATTTGTTTTTACCTGTTATCTGATATAATTTTCACAGATAGAATTACTGAGGCACTTTAGCTTTCTGAAATTTTTGTGTGTGGGAGGGTGGGCAGTAAATGTGTCTTAGGGTCTTCAGTAATATTCTCCCCCCTTCCTTTTGTCTAGACAAAGTCTCCCATTGAGAGTACCACTGAACCACCAGCAATTAGAGCATCGGAAGAGCGTCTAAGCAACGGGGATATATATTTGTTGGAGAATGGGCTCAACCTTTTCATCTGGGTGGGAGCAGGTGTCCAACAGGGTGTTGTCCAGAGCCTTTTCAGTGTCTCCTCCTTCAGTCAGATCACCAGTGGCTTGGTAAGGGCAGGGCATCAAGGAGAATGTGGGTGTGGAAATGTGTTTTGTGTAGGAACCAATAAAGTTATTGTGCTAGTCCCCTTAAACAGCAGGGAACACTAGGAGGGCAGGGAGGGTGCTGTCATTCTTCCCAGGCTTCCTTGTTTCATGATGCATAAATCTGTGCTGCCCCATATTGACTGGACTCAGAGTACTTTGCCACAAGGATAAATGAATTTTGTGTTCCAGAGTATTCTGCCAGTTCTGGATAATCCGCTGTCCAAGAAGGTGCGAGGCCTCATTGATAGCTTAAGGGCACAGAGATCGCGGTACATGAAGGTAACAATGATCTGAATGTTGGATTTTTTTACCTTGTCAGGTCGTCACCTGGAAGGGGGGTGGAGAGTAAGTGACTGGGTAATGGGATTTCAGGGGATGTTGACTTCCCACTGGCTCTGCCTCATGACCCTGTGTTCTGGCCATAGCTTATCGTGGTGAAACAGGAGGACAAGCTGGAGATGCTGTTCAAACACTTCCTGGTGGAAGACAAGAGCCTGAGTGGGGGAGCATCCTATGTGGACTTTCTCTGTCATATGCACAAGGAGATTCGGCAGCTACTGAGCTAGAGCAAGTGGGTAAATGGCATAGGTTCCCAGGCCAGCTTCCAGAAAGTACCCCAGGGTAGCAGGGAAACCAGGACAGTTCCATATCTTATAAGTCATGTAAGCTGACCTCAGTCTATTTGGGGGGAGGGAGAGGTATAAAGAGACACCTTCTTTCTGGGCTCAAGTATCTCCTACTCTGTCATGTCCTGCTGATGGAAGGTGCCCCTATCTCCTCACTTTGCCCTTATTTTCCTGCTAATCCTGTTGTAATGAATGTAGTTTCTAAGTTCACGGTATATGATTTGGTGTTGGGGGATTTGGAGGCACCCAGACCCTGGGCGATATCATGTCCCTTTGTACCAACCTCCAAGAAGAGGGAACAGGCAGGAAAGAGCGGGGATCCCAGGGTTACTATGGCTGGAGAGGCTAATTCAGCTCAGTGCCATCAACAACTTCCTATATTAGGGATAAAACATACAGATGCACAAGAGCTGGGGTATAGACCTTAGGTAGTGGAGAGAAAATTGGTTGGTCCTTCTTGGGCCTGGAAGTCAGCAGCCAAGTCAAAATTATTGAGGGTGGTTGATTAGCTTTCTCAGCTTCCACTGCTTTTGTTCTCCTGCAATGATTGATCACTCCGTCGATAGAGGCAAGTTGTCAGAGATGAATGAGCCTGGGAACTGAGTTGCAAAGTATATTAACACCTGGGAGAGAGGTACCAGCCTCCTTTCCAGCTGGAGAAGCCCCAGCACTGGATGGTTCTGTAGGAAGCTCGGTAATCAACTTGCAATACCTCACAGAGCCAGCCCACATCCCACTCTGAGCTCCCACTGGAAACTGCTTCTCCAAGCTGGGGGTTGTTGGGGAGAGAGACAGAGGTGGCCAGAGCTCTGTTCTCTCCTCCCGGGACACCACTCGGGCTTTCGTATTGATAGAGTGGCTGACAGTTATCTTCCAACCCGAACTGGCTGGAGCAGGACAAGGGCTAGGTTTGATGTTGGCCAGAATTGCCTGCTCCCAGCCTGCGATGCCCCTGCTCTGGACCTCTCATTCTCTTCATTGGTTTATTTTTCAATGCATCTTTAATTTGTAAAGAAATAAAGTAAATTAAGATGTAACCAGCAGCCTCATTTTTACCGGCAACGTATCACTTGCCCTCCGGTCCTTTCTACTTAGCGGAGTCGCTCCCAGGAAGTGGACGGCTGAGAGGAACTGCGCATGCGCCACAATCCCCCAGCAGCAGCCTACTGCCTGGTTCCGGTCACGACTTAGCGCGGGGCGGTGTCTAGTGCTGTCTGAAGGGATTTGGCTGCCAGAGTGGACATGGCGGTTGGCCGCAACCGGGCTGTGCTTGCCGCTCTGGGAGTGCTTAGTGTCTGTGCGCCCAGCCGCTCTGGGCCCATGACTGAGGGGGAGACCGGTGGGGAGGCGGAGTGGGCGGAGCCGTGGGATGGCACGGTTTTCCGGCCGCCCTCGGCGCTGGGCGCAGTGGGGGTGGCGCGCAGTCCGGAGACCCCGTGGCCAGGGAGGGGGGAAGCAGCGGACTTGCCGGTGCTGCTGTGGTGGAGCCCAGGGCTGTTTCCCCACTTCCCGGGTGACTCGGAGCGCATCGAGTGTGCGCGCGGCGCGTGCGTGGCGTCCCGGGACCGACGGGTGCGGAAGGACTTGCGCACGCGCGCGCTGCTCTTCTATGGCACCGACTTTCGCGCGTCTGAGGCGCCACTGCCCCGTCTGGGGCATCAGAGCTGGGCGCTGCTGCACGAGGAGTCGCCCCTCAACAACTTCGTGCTGAGCCACGGCCCAGGCATCCGCCTCTTTAATATCACCGCCACCTTCAGCCGCCACTCGGACTACCCGCTGCCCTTGCAGTGGCTGCCCGGGACTGCCTATCTGCGCCGCCCGGCGCCTCCGCTCCAGGAGCGTGCGGAGTGGCGCCGCCGCGGCTACGCGCCGCTGCTCTATCTGCAGTCGCACTGTGATGTGCCTGCGGACCGGGACCGCTACGTGCGCGAGCTCATGCGCTACATCCCGGTGGGTGCGGGCGTGGCGGGACTGGGAGGGGTGGGGGCGCGCCGGGCTGAGGCCAGGACCCCTGGTGTCCGGGCCGACGCGCCGACCCCTCTTGACCTGTATTCTACCCTGCTCAGGTGGACTCATACGGGAAATGCCTGCAAAATCGGGAGCTGCCCACTCCACGGTTACAGGACACAGCCACAGCCACCACCGAGGATCCAGAGCTCTTGGCCTTCTTGTCCCGCTATAAGTTCCATTTGGCCCTCGAAAATGCTATCTGTGACGACTACATGACAGAAAAACTGTGGCGCCCCATGCACCTTGGTGCTGTGCCTGTGTATCGCGGCTCTCCCTCTGTGAGGGACTGGATGCCCAACAATCACTCCATCATCCTTATTGATGACTTTGAGTCACCTCAGAAGCTGGCAGAGTTTATTGACTTTCTGGACAAGAATGATGAGGAATATATGAAATATCTGGCATACAAACATCCTGGGGGCATCACCAACCAGTTCCTTCTGAATAGTCTGAAGCATCGGGAGTGGGGAGTGAATGATCCTTTATTGCCCAACTATCTCAATGGCTTCGAGTGTTTCGTTTGTGATCATGAACTGGCTAGGCTGGATGCCGAGAAAGCCCACGCAGCCTCTCCTGGGGACATCCCTTTCCCTGAGCCTCACATTGCCCAGCCCTCACACATGGACTGCCCAATGCCAACACCTGGCTTTGGCAGTATGGAAGAGATTCCTGAGAGTGACAGGTAAGGGATTCCCTGCAGCCATCAAATAAAATGATTTATTTACTTGCTTCTGTGGGCAATGAATTGGCACTAGGTGCTGAGGGGCTGTTGTATAAGGAAATTATGAGAAGGGCTCACTCTGTCTTTAAAGTGTCAAGAGTCTAGCTGAGGATATAAAACAAACTAAAAAAGCTCAGTAAAGATGTAGAATATAATTCAAGGCAACAACATATGAAAATCAGCTTATGTGGACCTTTGCAATAGTAACTTAAAAAAGGTTTCAACCAGAGCAGAGGGCTTGTTCAGAGAAGTCATGAGGGAGAGACAAAGTTGGGCAGATAAAGTGGGGCCAGGATATACATAGCCTGAATACCAAGCTCAGGAATTGTACTGTCCTGAAAATCAATTCAGCTATTTATTGGGCACCTTTTGTATTTGTATATATGGTAGGGGTGGGGATGAGGAATGCAAAGGTGAGTATTTTGAGGGAAGAATGTCTGCAATAGTCAGGGTCACACACGTTAACCTGGCATAATTACTAATAGCACTTCCTTTCACTCTTAAAAGTATGCTGATTTGGATGATAAATTTTACGTAAACCCTAGACAGAATAGGGGAAATTCTTTCAAAAAGAGAATTAACAATGGTGGGCAATGTGCATCAGAAGGGAAGTGAGGCTACTGCAGTAGATGGCAGAATGTGGTAGCAGTGGGGGGAACAAGGTCAGCATGGGAGGTGGAGCGGGAAATTATTGAAGCCACTTGCAGCAAAACACACCTGTTAGGGGAGAGGCAGTAAAAGATGATTAAATTTGGTTGCTAGATTGGCCTGCAGAGACTGACATTGACAGTAGATGGCAGCAGAGGGCTGTTTATATGTGCTACTGGCACAGTTTGGTCATGGAAATGAAGTCCTCCATCAAGTAATTTGTATCTAGTTTATGCTGAACATAGTATTATGATTTACTAGAGGAAAAGTGTAAAACAATGTAAACATTTAATAAATTCAGGTGTGTCTTAATCTGGACCCTGGATGCTGTTGCACCTTCATTTTGATTATTGAAACAAAGGTGCAACCTAAAAGGCAACCATCTGATCCAGGAGATCTCAGGATGATTCCCAGGCATGGGACTGCTGGCTTGATCCCCAGAAGAGGGCACGCCAGGAGGCAGCCGATAATGACTCATCACTGATGATTCTCTTTCCCTTCCTATCTCTGAAATCAATAAAAATATATTTTTTAAAGGCAACCATCTAAATAACAACTGCTTCCTTAATCTGGCCCCTGCCGCTGCCTTTGAACTCCCTCCACATTTGGGAACCGGGGGCAGGCAAGTTAGGAAGCTGAACTCATTAATTGGGCTGTGTGATATATTCGTGTTTGTGGTTTACTGTCACCTGAACTAGTACTGGATTTACTTCACATTCCTTCCGTTTGAAGCAGAGCCCTGTGCTAGCCAGAGACCACTGTATCTCAACATTTTGTTGGCTCCATAGTTGTGCTGAGGTTGCATAACCCACCCCCCATTTTGATATTTCAGCTGGAAGGAGATGTGGCTGCAAGATTATTGGCAAGGTCTGGACCAGGGGGAAGCTCTCACTGCCATGATCCACAACAACGAGACACAACAGAAGAAATTTTGGGATTACCTACATGAGATCTTCCTGAAAAGGAACCAAAATCTCTAAATATCCCACGAGAGCTTTTAACTTGGTCGAGTTAAGGAGATGGAAGTCATTCTACCACAGGACACGAGGGGCATCTGCTGCACGAACCCCTAATGAACATAGTCTTATCATGAATTCAAGGGATTCCAGTTATATCCACTGACATTTTATCCTAATGAAGTGTAGCCGGGGTCTCAGCCTGTGGTAACAGGGCCTCTCCTCAAGGAGAGATGAAGGCATCCAGTTCTTGGACAGTGGAAAACAAGCCTGAAACACCCATTTGATTGAAGGAGCTGATCAACAGAATTTTTAAGGCACGACTTATGTCTCTAGTCATTTCATCTCGATTATGATTAGAACAGCACCTTAATACTGGCCCCAGATGAGGTAAGACTGCTTGTGCGCTGCTCCTCAAACCCCTGATTATTTAGTATGCTTTCTTTTTTCCAGATCGTCTGCTTTATAAACTGTTATGCTGGTGGTGAAGCAAAACTCCTGGTGGGTTGTATTCTGGTTCTCTGGAGTTGTATTTTTTATATCATTTACCAGGACTTTCATGTCAAACTTTTTATTTTAAATGTTTTTTTCTTTCCTAGTTTTCCACAATTACTGATGAAGATGCAGCAGCCTTCCCACCATTCCCACATTCTTTCTTGCATTAAACTAGCTATAGACTTGACAGCTTTATATATATAATGATTTTGAAATATTAAAATAGGCAAGTGTGAATCAAAGTGAAACATTTTATAGGTCTTTGTTCTTTTCTGTCTAATGAAGTCTTCCCTGTTTTATTATTTTTATATGTTACAAAAGTCCCATTTCCGCCAAAGAGTCATGAAATTATGGTGGAAAAAGCAGCCCAGCAATATAGCTCTAGTAATTACCTCATATTCTGTAGCACTTTTCATTTTAATTGGGATGAATATTCTGGCTTCATTCATTCTATTACTGATACCCTTTTATACAACTTTATAGTATTTCTGAGACTACATTTTGTGGAGCCCACCCAAGGTCAAGGGGATGAGAAGTGAGGCAAGAGATTTAAGCCACCATAGTGGCTGGCTAAATAAAAAGCTGTTAGATTTGGGGGTGTAGCCAAACCCTTCTATTGCTGATTTGAAGACACAGCTTAATGGGCAGGGAGGTCATTAGCTTTTTCTGGGGCAGTAGAACAGGGAAGAATAACTTGGCCCTTAGAGCTCCCTGGTTGTAAAGTTGTATTAATGAATTATCACCACAGAAGTTCCACAGCTTATCAATATATCTGGTGGAAAATTAGTTTGAATGTATGTATATATTTATCACCACATATAAAAATACATATATATGTAGATGCCTCAACAACTAGGGTCCTACCTTTAATATTGTAACATCTAAGGATGTGGCCAAGGAAAGGTATTATTTAGGCTGGATTTTACTGGCAGGGTGCTTCTTTTTTCATTCTATTCTTTAATTAAAAATGCCCTTCATAACAGCATGGAAAATTTGCTTAACCTATTTGCTCTTTTGCAGAAAAGAAAGAGAGTTAAGGACAGACCTTCAAAAATACTTACATTAGCCCTGGCTGGGTAGCCCAGTTAGTTAGAGCATCGTCCCAATACACCAAGGTTTGGGGTTTGATCTCCAGTCAGGGCACATATAACAATCAACCAATGAATGCACAAATAAGTGGAACAACAAATCTATGTTTCTCTTGTTCTCTCTCTCCCTGTCCCTCCCTTCCCCTCTCTAAAATCAATAAATTAAAAAAAAATTTTTTTAAAATACATTAAAATTTGATACTGTAGGGACCCACAAAAGAAGTCAAATTCAGGGCTCTGATTTCTAAGTTTGCAATCTATTCAAATACAAATGCTGACTTACAGTGCAAAATACTAGTACCCAAGTGCAGACTAAGGTTAGGACTTAAATTTCATTATGGGCAGTAAAAAGGATAAGTGATGGTTAGGCAAGGTGTAGAATTATCCTTACCTTTCCTGTCTAATTACACCAGTTCACACTGGCATTCCTTAGCACTTTTATGTACAAAGTGGGCTAGTTGTTTATGAATTATTGTGACTAGAGACTCATGCCTACTTTGTGGTCAGTACTTCCCAGACTTTTTTCCTTTATTCCTATTGCCATAAAAGTATTCACAAAAGAGCAGGGTAAACCAGGTGCTATATTTCCATAAGGGAAAGCAGAACCAGGAATAGCCACGTGGAACTTATCAACTAAAGGCTTCACTTTCCCTATGGAGAAAGCAAGCAATGTGAATTTTCTCTGGTTTGGAGCACAGCCTGCTCTGTATACAGCAGCAAGCTTGGGGTTTATTGGCAGTAGAAGTTTCTGATAGAAATCAGTTTTACTTGTGCTGCTGGAGAGGGGGTAGAGCATGGGGTTGATACTTTTATTACTCCAAGTGTTGCTATTTTCTGTTTTCTCAGGTTTCCTTTTGTATAATAAATGGCTTATTTTTAAACAGTGTCTTCTGCTTGGTTTATTTCTGTGGTGAGCATGATAAAGTTGGATACTTACAAAAATATTCCAAACATTTGTTCACTTAACAAATATTGACAGTAGGCACTGAGGATTCAGCAATGAACAAAATAGACAAGGTCCCTTCTCTCATAGTCCTTTTTAAATTTTTTATATGTTTTTATTGATTTCAGAGAGAGGAAGGGAGAGAGAGATAGAAACACCAATGATGAGCGATTGATCGGCTGCCTCCTACATGCCCCCCTCCGGAGATGGAGCCCCCAATGCTGGCCTGTGCCCTTACAGGGCATCAATCGTGATCTCCTGGTTCATAGGTTGACGCTCAAGGCCGGCTGGGGAAGGCCTCTCTGACATGAACTGACACTCAACAGGAAAAAGAGCCAGTCATGCAGAGACAAATGGTAAGATTACAAACATCTGTGCTGTGATAAATGATTTTAGCACACTAAATTTACACAGTCAAATAAATATTGCTCCTCCAAAACAGTCACCTTGTGAATTACAAGACTGTTTCAAGTTATGCTTCCATTACTAGAAACATTTCTTAGGGCTCATTTGTAAATTCCTTGAGAATTCAATGCACATCTTTGGATTGTTTTGTAAACAGTTAAGTCACTTAGAACCAAGTCTGACGAAGCCAGGCATCACAAGGAGCCAAGTCTATAAACAGGAATACTACCAAGTATCTTCACAAGATTGGCAAGAGGATTAAATAAGATGGTGAATGCGAAAGTGCTTAAACTTCACCTTACCCAATGAGAGCATTACAAACGAGCAAACTGTATCTTAGTAGCACCTTTTTAAATAAATGAGCCTATTTTTCTTTGCGGCTTTGGGGGTGGTTCTAAAGGTAGTAAAAAAACCAACAGTTACTGACGGCTTATTAAAACAACAAAAATCTTTCCCAACTAACATCTTAAAGACTCATATTTTGATTCGCTTCCACACTCTCTGGCCTTGCCTATGCCAATCACTCGTGCCAGCAGGCTAGCACGATAAATGAGTGTTCATTGATTGGGGCCCTTCCCCGGGTGTTCCCGGCCCAGTATTGCAAGGAAACTTCAGGGCCCGGGATCTACAAAGGAGTGACCTGGGTCAGCCTACGAGCCCAAAGGTTCTTCTAACCTGCACACTGGTCTGGACCGTCCGGTGTCTCAGCCAGCGTCGACGCGACCGGGCCAAGTGAAAACGGGAGCAAGCAAACGAGCCTCCGAGCTTTCCCGGGGCCAAGCGCCAAGCCCCAAGCCCCGTCGAGCTCGTAGGGGTCACGCAGGGTCACGCACGGCGCCGCAGAGCCTGCCGGGAGCCTGGTGCGCAATGGCGACTCCCAGCCTGCGGGGCCGCCTGGCGCGGCTAGGAAACCCGCGGAAGCCCATACTAAAGCCGAACAAGCCCCTCATCTTAGCTAACCGTATCGGGGAACGGCGCCGGGAGAGGGGCGGTGAGCAACCGGAGCTGAGGAAGCTCCAGAGCGGAAGCAAGGGGTGCAGGGGGGCGGCTGGGTGGGAGGGCTGGAAGGTAAGGGTCTCCCTGTGACTGAGGGTCCCCCCCCTTTTTACCCTCCAGAGGCGACCTGTATCACAGAGATGTCGGTGATGATGGCTTGCTGGAAACAGAATGAATTCCGCGACGAAGCGTGCAGAAAAGAGATCCAGGACTTCTTTGATTGTGCTTCGAAGGCTGAGGTGACAGCTCCTGGAGTGCCTCTTGGAAGGATAACGGGGTTCGGGGGGGGGGGGCGGTACAACTAATAGTTTTCCCTGCCTCTTGCTAGGTGGTAAAGCCCTCTCATTCTAAAAGGGCGAGGAAAGTTTTAGGAGCTAATTCACCAACGCCAAAGTAGGAAAGGTTACAGTTTTGAAGGCATTGTCATTTTGAGCTTTAGCTTTACCAGATGTAAAATGAAGTTAATGTTAATACTCACAGAACTTTGTGAGCGTCAAATGAGGGAATGCATGGGAAATCACTTTGTGAAATTTAAATTGCTGCTCAAATAGACATTATTTTCTGAAATAGAACTAAAGATAGTGAAGGACAGATTGTATGGTTTCCAGCCCAGGCTTAGTTGCTAATTGGCATGGTAGCTTCAGATCCTAGTCATTTGTAGGTACCATGTCCCTTTTGTTGAAAAGGGGCTGAGAAGATGACACAGATTTCTCCTGGGTGGTGAATATCTTAATGTGTTTGGGGGTGTTGTGAGAACTGTTGGCTTAGGTCAGGACAAACTTTAGAGCTGTAATTTTTGTTTTTGTTTTGTGTTTTCAGGCAGCCCGAAGGATGAGATCGATCCAGGGAGAGTATGGGAATTTACCCCCCCAGAAAGTGAATATATTGTTACAGAGGTTTCCTAACAAATCACATGTCAGCTGAATGGAGAAGCATTTTCAATGACTGGACTGTAGCTTCTGAGAATATGCAGAGGTGTTTTAGAGACATTTGCACTGCCGTGCTCTATTTGAAGGGTAAAAGGAGGCAAAACACTTTATTCACCCTTTGGAATTATTGTCTGGGTGGAAGTTATGCTTTATCTTGAAATAAACTCCTCTGAAGAGAACTTGGCCTTTTGTTGTGGATTAGCTACTCCCTCCATACTTGAATCCTGTATCCTCCCCTAGACTCTGGGAGTTCTTTGCTCCCTGATTTGCCTCAGGAGCAGAACAAAAACCTTCGTCATATGCTGCATTTGAAGTCCTTTACACCATTCAGTACCCTTGCCTTTGGATGCACTAAGGATGTTGAAGTCTGCCTATATACAGAGGGGTTTTTTTTGCCATCACCTGTAAGTATTTAGTAACGGCCTACTTTGTTCATAGCCCCTGCAAGTTACTCCCCGAATATCAGAACTTCACAAACTAGTGATCCAAAGGTACTGCAGATGTATTTAATTTGGCCCACATAGTTAAACATTTGTTTTTATATTAGCTGACCACATTTAAAAATCGGGGGAAAATATCATAAAAAATCCACTTTTTAGCTTTTCTTTTTAAAAAATGAAAAGATCTGGCAACTCTAGTTTCTCATTACCACATGGCAGTAATCAAATATCCATACAGCTGATTATCATTCATTTCTATTTTCTAGGGAGGTGTCCACTGGACTCCCCCAAATGGTGAAATTGTGACTTAACTGGCAGTCACCTTCTTTGTGTGTCGCCTGTTTACTTCTCTCATTAAGTTACCACTCAGTTGCTGAAAGCATTTATTTTGTGACATCCCCACCCGTGATATTAGAAACAACTATAGCATTTTATGTATATTCAGCCCTTTCAGTCATAACTGAGTTAAACTTTGCTTTGTACCTCCCAGCATTATGTGCACAAAGGGATCAGTGGGGTTTTTAAAGCTCCAGTGGGATATTAAGATAAAGAAGGGGTTTTGCCTCCCTGATCCCCCACAGCTACCTCTTCCTATAGTCCTCATACCCGATAGCAATTGTCTGGTTCTGCAAACAGGCTTTTAGCCATGGGAAGAAGCTCAGTGGACTTGACTTAGGAGTCCTTAACCTAGAGTCAATAGATGCCCAGCAAGATTTCTGTGAGCATGGATGGGAAAATTTTTTTATCTTTAACCACAACTAATTTAGCATTTCAGTTAGGACTGTGGGAAATAAACCACAGTATCATTAGCAATAGCTATATGAAATCACAATATTTTCATATCATACTACAGTTTGTTACAGATACCTCAGTATCATTTATGCTCGTCACTAGCTTCAAAATTATGGTAGCTATTTACACTTGCTGCTGGATCTTATTTAATATGTAAATAAATATTACTATGTTACAAATTTCTTCTATTAATATTTTGATAATTGTATTTCAACATAATTGATTTATAATTCTTGTAATTTTATTTTGTGCATTTATAAACAATCCGAGAAGGGGGTTCACCAGGCTACAAAAGGGTCCAGGGCACACAAAAGGCTAAGAACTTCTAGACTCAACGGCCCACTGACAGAAAGCACAACCATTTCCTGAAATAAAACGCCTTCTTTTCCTGGTGCTTCGCCGATTAGACCTTATAAAGTCTTCTGGAATGCAGGCTTCTGGACTACAATTCCCAGAGGGTGAAGCGGCCCCGGGGCCTATCCGGAGTTAGGACAATAACTACCCAGTGGTTCCTGTGTTGTTGCTTGACAGCCTACGATTCCCGGCGTGCCTGGCGAATGTTTATTCCTTAGGGACACTACGGATGCCGAGTTATTGCTGGGATCTGTAGTCGTTCTGTTTACCTTTAGGGGTTGGCTCCCTTTTATCGTATCTGAGGGTGGGTTCCAGGAAAAAAGCAGGAAATGCAGCAATTAGACACACAGGGCGCCTACATCTGCCCGTACTCGGCCAGGTCCTGAAGCGCGCGAGGGCGGAAGTGGTGGTGGCTGGCGCGGCCGGAAGTTCAGATCAGCTGATGGGGGAGGCGGTGCCGCAGCCACCGAGAGGCCCGGGCTGCCGAGCGCTTCGTACGGGCCCTAAGTCTCGGAGACTGGCCGCGATCCCCGTTCGCACCTCGCAGTTGGGCGAAGCCCGGTTCCGTACCACTCCCAGGCCTGAGATCCTCGCCCGGCACGGCCGCCCTGAGCGCCCCGGCCACCCCCAGCCCCGGCTCGCCCCTCAGGCCCCGGGCCTCCCCTCAGTCCCCGGCCGGCGGCCCAGGCCCCGGATCCGCGGGGGGGGACCGGGCCCCGGGGGGTGCGGGCCCCATGGAGCTGATGTTCGCGGAGTGGGAGGACGGAGAGCGCTTCTCATTCGAGGATTCGGACCGCTTTGAGGAGGATTCGCTCTGCTCCTTCATCTCCGAGGCCGAGAGCCTCTGCCAGAACTGGCGGGGATGGCGCAAACAGTCAGCGGGGCCCAATTCCCCCACTGGCGGCAGTGGCGGAGGTGGCAGCGGCGGTACCAGAATGCGAGGTGAGGCAGAGCGGGGGGAGGGGCGCGGCAGGCCCTGCTCCGGCCCGGCTGGGGCGCCGGCCCTGCCCGGAGCTGTCCCTGCCCGGGAGCTGTCCCGGACCGCGCGCGTACCAAGCTTTGAACGGACTTCGGGTCTCGCTTCTCTGTTCTTTTTGGGGTGGCTTCTCCATACAAGCCTCTCTCTCTCTCCGTGTGTGTGTGTGTGTGTGTGTGTGTGTGTGTGTGAGAGAGAGAGAGAGAGAGAGAGAGAGAGAGAGAGAGAGAGAGAGATTTGGGATGATGGCTGGGAAATCCTGGGTTGGATAGGATTACTAGCGTCAGAAAGTAGATATTTTGTTGTTCATTTGCCTTCGAGGTGGGTAAGAAAGAATATCCTCTCGGACTTGGGAATACTTATCAAGCGCAGCCTAAGAATGTGAGTAGAAGGTGGATTGTGAAGAAGTAACCATTTGAGGTGTGTCGCCCCATTGCAAAGTGCATGGGGAGCGTCTTGAGTCAGGGTGGTGATCTCTGATCCCAGCCGCACCGAGAAGGGATTCCACTCTGAAGAAAGTGGAGGTGAACTGACCTGTGAGAGGAGATTCCATAGTTCCATAGGTTTAGGTCAGACGCTGGGTTCCTCGCCGTATTGAGCATTTGTCAAAAGCCAAGGCTGGGACCACTGGATTAGAGTCTTAGATTTTCATCATCTGGTGGGCCCTGGGGAAGGTTGTAGGTAATTGTCTCTGGAGTCTCCTTGTGAGCACTCGTCCTGCTTTTCACTGTGAGTTTCTTTCGTCCTTGGGTCTTTCCGTGAATTAACTGGTTAGTGCTGTGAAGAAATTTGCTTTAAAGGGGATGGAGAGGAGAGTAATGGTAAGAGAAGTTTCACAGGCTCTGGATTCACCACATCCTTTCTCTGCCTTTCTCAAGGCACAGTTTTTGTCCTGGGCCTCAGTAGAAGCTGCCCTTTTCAGATGTTGAGGGGTTTGATTTGTGATTCTACTCTGGCCATTGCAAGGGTCCAGTGTTCCAAACTGCCCCACAGAGGTTTCTAGCACCCCTGTAGGGCAGAGAGAAATGTACACGTGTTACTTTTTAGGAGTGGTAGTATTCAACTTCAGTTGGAGAGCGAGCATATGCTCTTTGGACACACACATGTACACAGGTCACAGCATCACTGTGGCTCTTCTATGGCTTCTCTGCTTCTTTCATACTTGCATGTGGGTGGCCTGGAGACTTAGAGCTCCCTCACTTTGAGGGAAGTCATAGTGGTGAAGATTTTTAACATGTTGGTATCTTCCTGGACAGGTTAAAATCTAGGAAATCATGTCATTCTCCCACCCCACTCCCATCCCAGGCTACTCTCAGTTGCTCATTTGTAAAATAAGGAGATTAACTTTTTTTTTTTTAAGGTTCATTTCAGCTCCATGATTTTCTGATCTTGTTTCTAATCAGACTAACAGTTTGATGAGATATGCAGTCTCTTGTGTTTCACTGCCTTTTTATTAAAACAGTGGGAAACCTTAAGTGGTAACTCCATCCTACTCCAGGTGATTCCAGGAGCAGCAGCTAGGTTCCCTTGGGATAGCCTACCTCTCCCCCCTGCCCCAGAGCTTCCATTGTGGGAAGCCAGGGTTCTGGTGTGCCAAAGGAAGTGCAGCCTCTCTTGTTAATGAAGGTCCCTCTTTTTAAACTCTGGTCTGTCTTCCCTCCTTAAATAGAGGCCTGGAGTCATCTAGAGAAAAAGGGATAGTATAGAAGCAATTAGAGAAGAGCGTGTCATAGGAGAGACATTAACAATGTAATACGAATCTAAAGTGCTAGGTATATGGGAAATTAGATGCTGAGGCTTATGAAAGGCATTACCTGTTAGGGTCCTGAAACACACCTGTTTGACCAGGAGTTTCTGGGATATCCCTCGTATCTTCTGTTCTAGACCTTAGGTAGCAGGCTGTGGGCTGGGGTTGTTTAGCTTTCCTTCCCCAGATGGAGTTCCTGCATCCTGACAGGAGGGTCCTTTGGTTTTTCATCCCGATCTTTCCTTTCTTTCATAGTTAAGGTGGGGCCCAAGATGTAGCATTGGCATTGGTACCAAGTGATCATGGCTCTTTTTATTTCCCCTCACTGCAACCTTTGTTACCAAAGATGGACTGGTGATCCCATTGGTGGAACTGTCAGCAAAGCAGGTGGCATTTCATATCCCATTTGAAGTGGTGGAGAAAGTTTACCCCCCGGTCCCTGAGCAGCTACAGCTCCGAATTGCTTTTTGGAGCTTCCCTGAAAATGAAGAGGATATTCGGTGAGGCTAAAGGACGGATGGTGGGGAGTGGAGTCCTGATATTTCACACAGTGTTCTGGGCTTTCCACAGAACAAAGGAGATATTGTATTTGGGGCTATAGTTAGAAGACAAGGGGAGGAGGGAGTGCCTAGGATTTTTCCCAAGAGGGAGTGACACTGGGGAGAGCGCGCCCAGGGCATTGTGGTCTCTGACAGGGTCTGTAGAGGTTATTTGCTGAGTTGTGGCTATGGCTTCTTCTTCACTCCCAGGCTGTATTCATGCCTGGCCAATGGCAGTGCGGATGAGTTCCAGCGAGGGGATCAGCTGTTCCGCATGAGGGCTGTGAAGGACCCACTGCAGATAGGTAAGAGTCCCATCATGCCCTGTGGCATTCCCTGCTCCTCCCATCCCCTGTATTATGAGTTAAGGTCTTGCTACAAGAAGCTGCAGCAGGTTATCTGAATAACTGCAGGACTAGAGTTAAGGGCAAAGACATGTCTTGATGGCTCTTCCTGACCACACCCATGTTTCTCCCCAGGGTTCCACCTAAGTGCTACAGTGGTGCCACCTCAAATGGTCCCCCCAAAAGGGGCTTACAACGTGGCTGTGATGTTTGACCGTTGCCGGGTCACTTCCTGCAGCTGCACCTGTGGGGCTGGGGCTAAATGGTGCACCCATGTCGTGGCACTCTGTCTCTTCCGCATCCACAACGTGAGGCCCTCCCAATTTATCCTGGCCCTATCCTACGCTCCATCCCCCCCTTCTCTGCTGCATGCCTGACCACCATGTGAGCCCCCTCACCTCCCCTACTCTGCCTCTCTAGCCCTTTCCAACATCAGCAAGCCTTTTCTCAGATGTTTCTATTTCTCTATCTGTTCCGTTCAGGCTTCTGCAGTCTGCCTGCGGGCGCCAGTCTCAGAGTCCCTGTCTCGGCTGCAGAGGGACCAGCTGCAGAAGTTTGCTCAGTACCTCATCAGTGAGCTCCCTCAACAGGTGAGTGAGGTCGGCACACCCTCCTCTATCTAGCTCCAGGGCTGCATTATCAGCCTTCCTATTAGGCGCAGGCCTCCTTGGGTCACCTATGCCTTTGTTTCTTTTCCACTCAGATCCTCCCCACAGCCCAGCGTCTCCTGGATGAACTCCTCTCCTCCCAGTCAACAGCCATCAATACAGTGTGTGGAGCCCCAGGTGAGTGTGGTGAGAAAGAAGGGCAGTAGGATGATAGAAAGCTCGTAGTACAGAGCACCACTTACTAAAGGCTTGCTGTTGTCAGGCGAATCCAGGCCCATATCTCTAGGTGACTGACTGCCTATCACCCCCAGACCCCACAGCAGGGCCCTCAGCCTCTGATCAGAGTACTTGGTATTTGGATGAATCAACACTTACTGACAACATCAAGAAGACACTGCACAAGTTCTGTGGCCCCTCTCCTGTGGTCTTCAGGTAAATTGGATCTCTTTATCTCTGTTTCTGGTGGAAGGGGAGCATCCCTCAGGCTGTTGACAGATCCTTCGTTCTATTAATACCTACACCTCCCACCTTTTATTCCCTGTACCGGTACTGTGTCTGGCACACAGAAGATGTCACTAATGGATCAATGGATGATGATAGGTTTATGTAGTCACAGGGTGGTCTGTTCTTAGCTATGTAGAGCTTCCTTTGAGAAGTTGGGAAACTGAGGCAGGGGGAGATGAAGAATTTTTGTCATGGCCATCCTTTTTTCTGTATACTCTGTATTTTGGGTTAGGGCCCCTTTTGTGTCAAAGCCCTGTTGCACTTTCATCTGCTTCATTCAGTCCCACCTTAGGATCATCATTTCCCCTCTCCTACTTTCCCAGTGACGTGAACTCCATGTATCTGTCTTCCACGGAGCCTCCGGCCGCTGCTGAATGGGCATGTCTACTGCGCCCTCTGAGGGGCCGAGAGCCAGAGGGCGTCTGGAACCTCCTTAGCATTGTGCGGGAGATGTTCAAACGGAGGGACAGCAATGCTGCCCCCTTGTTGGAAATCCTCACTGACCAGTGCCTCACCTATGAACAGGTAACCCCCCCGAATTGGGTGTAGCTTCATGAAGGTTCATTTTCTCCTTCCCTTTAACCTCATTTCCTTCTCACTGACTGGAACACTGAGAGGTCTGCTCTATCTTTCTCCATGCTCTTGGGCACATCTCAGAGCTCTTTTTGTTTCCAGATAACAGGTTGGTGGTATAGCGTGCGCACTTCAGCCTCACACAGCAGCGCCAGTGGGCACACGGGTCGTAGCAATGGGCAGTCAGAGGTGGCAGCCCATGCATGTGCCAGCATGTGTGACGAGATGGTCACACTATGGAGGTTGGCTGTGCTGGACCCTGCACTCAGCCCCCAGCGGTGAGTCTTTTCCTACGGTCACCACAGCACGGAGACTGGGCCAGCCCCAGACAGACCGAGCCTCATCTTGTGCATACACAGGTGTACCATTCTCTAGCCCTAGGGAAATGGGAGATGCTGAGCATTAGGGTTAGTCAGTGATTTATGAATCCCTTTAATGAGAGGCTTTCTTCCTTCCCTCCCCTAACAGTACCCACTTTCCAAAATCCCTGAGTGTTGGAGTGATGTCTATGGGGCTGGCTAACTTAAGTTCTTCACTGGGTCCTTTCCTCTACCCCTCCTCGGCCGTATATGCCTCCTCCACCCCCTTCATCCCTTCTCAGTGCAGAGTATAGCCCACCGGCAGCGTCACCGTTTTGTTTCCACAGCCGCCGAGAACTGTGCACGCAGCTCCGCCAGTGGCAACTGAAGGTGATTGAGAATGTGAAGCGGGGACAGCACAAGAAGACCCTGGAGCGGCTGTTCCCTGGCTTCCGGCCAGCGGTGGAGGCCTGCTACTTCAACTGGGAAGAGGCCTACCCGCTTCCCGGTGTCACCTACAGCGGCACTGACCGGAAGCTGGCACTGTGCTGGGCCCGAGCCCTGCCCCCTCGGCCAAGTGCCTCCAGATCTGGGGGCCTGGAGGAATCCCGGGAGCGGCCCCGCCCTCTTCCTGCTGAGCCAGCTGTTCGGCCCAAGGAGCCTGGGGCCAAGCGCAAGGGGTTGGGTGAGGGGATCCCCTCATCACAGAGGGGTCCCCGCCGCCTCTCAGCTGAGGGGGGAGATAAGGCTCTGCATAAGATGGGTCCAGGTGGGGGCAAAGCCAAGGCACTGGGTGGGGCTGGCAGTGGGGGCAAGGGCTCAGCAGGTGGCGGGAGCAAGCGACGGCTGAGCAGTGAAGACAGCTCTCTGGAGCCTGATCTGGCTGAGATGAGCCTGGATGACAGCAGCCTGGCCCTAGGTGCAGAAGCCAGCACCTTTGGTGGATTCCCTGAAAGTCCACCACCCTGCCCTTCCTCTGGTGACTCCCGAGGCCCTTCTGCCTTCCTTCCTGAACCCCCAGATACTTATGAAGAAGATGGTGGCGTGTACTTCTCAGAAGGGCCTGAGCCTCCCACAGCCTCTGCTGGCCCTCCTGGCCTACTACCTGGGGAGGTCTGTACCCGGGATGACCTCCCTTCCACAGATGAGAGTGGCAGTGGGCTTCCCAAAACCAAAGAGGCAACCCCTACGGTTGGAGAGGAGGATGATGACTACCAGGCATATTATCTGAATGCCCAGGACGGAGCTGGGGCGGAGGAAGAAAAGGCCGAGGGTGGGACTGGGGAGGAGCACGACCTGTTTGCCGGACTGAAGCCACTGGAACAGGAGAGCCGCATGGAGGTGAGGGGACTCTGAGGGTGTGCCTTAGCCACAGCTGGGATAGGGGCCATCTGGCTCTAAGTCATGCTTATGGCATGACTTAGAATCCTATAGCAGGTTCCTAACTGGCTTCCCTGCCTACAGTCCATTCTTTGGTGCTTCCATATTAGTTTTCCTGAAATGTCTGATTGTGTCACTATGCTGCTTAAAACTCCAGTGATTTCCCATTGCCCTTAGTTTAAAAAACGAAAGTGCTTGGGATGACCTGTGAGGCTTCACTTGGTCTGATCTTTGCATGTTTCCAGCCTCATCTAGCTACTCTGTCCTGTATACTTCAGTCATTTAAACCATTCCCATAGCTTGCCATGTTCTCTCTTCCATCTGTGCTTTTGCACAGATTGGCCTTTCTGCATGGAATGTTCTTCCCTTACCTCATTTGGTTAGCTCCTTTCCCTTTTTTAGGTCTCAGAGATCTTAACAGATCACTTTCTTTAGGAAGTCTTCCCTGAGTCTGCCCCTATGCCCAAGTCCCAGTGAGGTATCCTCTTACCTGTACTCCTCTTGACCTTTTGCAGTAGCTGACTTCACACTGGTTTGTGTGTCTGTTTCTGAAACCAGGCTAAAGTCCTGTGGTATACCCAGGACCAGCATAGGGCCCAGCATATAACAAGTGCTCACAGGATATTTGCCACATGAGTGAGTATGGTGTCCTGCCTTTGGAAGTTGGGGCTTCAACCTGTCTGGTGCCCATGTCCTCTCTCCAGGTACTATTTGCTTGTGCCGAGGCCTTGCATGCACACGGCTATAGCAATGAGGCCTCCCGTCTCACTGTGGAGCTTGCCCAGGACCTGCTAGCCAACCCACCCGACCTCAAGGTAGAGCCGCCCCCCGCCAAGGTGAGAGAGACCTCCTTCCCCTGCCCTCCTCACTTACCCCTAACCCTCTCCCATGCCCCACCCCAAGTGAGAGCCTCCTCCTCCCTCCACCAAGGTGAGCCAGACTCATCTGCCTGCCTCCTGTGCTTCTCTGTTTAGGGCAAGAAGAACAAGGTATCTACAAGCCGCCAGACCTGGGTGGCTACCAACACGCTGACCAAGGCGGCCTTCCTGTTGACAGTGCTAAGCGAGCGCCCAGAGCACCACAACTTGGCCTTTCGAGTTGGCATGTTTGCCTTGGAGCTACAGCGGCCCCCGGCTTCTACCAAGGCCTTAGAGGTCAGAGGTTCTGTCTGAGCCGTGTAGTGTAATCTCAGAGCCTTACATCTTGATCTCCATTGAGGTATTAAAGGTCTAAGCTCCTTCTTATGCTCTCAGGTGAAGCTGGCATACCAGGAGTCTGAGGTGGCTGCGTTGCTCAAGAAGATTCCTTTGGGTCCAAGTGAGATGAGTACCATGCGGTGCCGGGCAGAAGAGCTTCGGGAGGGGACGCTCTGTGACTATCGGCCTGTCTTGCCTCTCATGTTGGCCAGTTTCATCTTTGATGTTCTCTGTGCTCCAGGTATGGTGCCTGATTCCACGGTAAGTGGGGAACTCTGAGGCAGGGGTAGCTTTCTCTAAGGAAAAACCAAGAGCCCCAAGGCTCTGAATTGCCTAGGACCCATCTGGCAGCTTTATAGGAGTATCTGGAATGATTAGGGTCTTGGGTTCCCTCCCTTTCATTTTTTCCAATGATACTTCTGTCTGCCTGACTTACCCCAACTTTTATCCAGTGGTTTCTCCCACGGGTTCCCGGCCCCCAAGTCGCAACTGGAACAACGAGATGCCTGGGGATGAGGAGCTGGGATTTGAGGCAGCAGTTGCTGCCTTGGGTGAGTATGTAGTGTCTTGAGCACATCTGAGCTAAGCCTGGCCCAGACCTTGAAGGGCATGAGACGTGGGCCTTGTTCTGAAAGGGTGCCATGGTAATGGGAAAACCAGGATGACATATGAACCAAGTAGTGCCTACGAGACAGTCAACAATTTAGTACAAAAGTGTGTGCGGTGGGTTTTGAGTGTTATAAGGGCAGTAAAACAAAAATCTAGGGAAAGGCCTCAGGGAGGGTAGAATATGGAACATGGCTTAAAAGATCAGTTAAATACTAAGTAGGGGAACAAAATATCATGAATAAATATATAGGGGCAATCAAGTCTTCATGGGAGCGAGGATCCTAACTTCCCTAAAGTGATGGATATGCCGGGAAGGCAGAGTGGACCAAGTTATGAAGGTCCTAAAAAGCAGACCAGATCTTAGCTCGTTTGGGTGTAACAGGCAATGGGGACCTTGCATAGGGGATGTGGGTTCGACCAGGAGAACTCCTTACCTCACATGCTGGTGGCTGAGGAGCCCTAGCCTGTTTGTCTTTGCTGTCTTGGGAGTTATGCCATTCTCAATCCCCAGGACCCCTCCTCCTCACAGGCATGAAGACAACAGTGAGTGAGGCAGAGCATCCCCTCCTGTGTGAAGGCACACGTCGGGAGAAGGGTGACCTGGCATTGGCACTAATGATCACTTACAAGGATGATCAGGCCAAGCTCAAAAAGGTAAGAGACTGAGGTTCTGGGATTTTGACAGGCAAAGAGAGCAGATTCCACCATCTTTCTCGGGTTTCCAGCACAATGAGAAAATAGTTACTCTGCCCATAGGAGATAAGTGGGGAATCTTGGGAATACCTCATAAAGAACAAGAGAGACCAATGGTTATTAGAGGAGTGCTTGGGCGGGGCGGGGGGGTGGTGTAGAAGACGAGAAGCAGAGGGCATAAAGTCAGTCATCCATTGACTTGGTTCAATACTTACTGGATATTAGTATACTCACCCCTGTGCTAAGTGTTAAAGAGGATGCCAAGATATTTGAGCCAGCCCCTATCTTCTAAGACAGGGATTTCCAGCCGGTGTGTTGGAAGAATTTTTAAAACCTGCAGTACCTGACTATTTAGTCAGGGGCACTGACAATAGCCAACACAATAGTCTATTCATTCAATAGGTGTGAATGAATCTAAATTATACCTATTTTTTGTCAGATCAGCAAAAAGTTATGTTTTTTGGTGTGCTGCAGAATTTTAGTAATTAGTTTATGTGCGCCATAAGATGAAAAAGGTTGAAAATCTCTGTTCTAGGAGGTTTTCCTGTCACAACTGGGGAAGTCTTCCTGAGGAGGTAGTATTAAGCTGTTTCAAGGAGATAGGAAAGTAACAGTAGTCTGGAGATAAAGGCATCCTGTCAACATTTCTCTGTCTTCCAGATCTTGGACAAACTCTTGGACCGGGAGAGCCAGACGCATAAGCCACAGACCTTGAGTTCATTCTACTCATCTAGCCGCCCAGCCACAGCCAGCCAGAGGTCTCCTTCAAAGCATGGGGGCCCATCAGCCCCGGGGGCCCTGCAACCACTGACCTCAGGCTCTGGAGGGTCTGCTCAGCCAGGGAGTGTGGCAGGGGCTGGGCCAGGCCCCACTGAGGGCTTCACAGAGAAGAATGTGCCTGGTGAGGTGGGGGCACTGGGCAGGGGGATGAATGGTATGGGACCATGTTGGGGTCCCCTTTCCTGGGTTAATCCCAATGTCCTATTTTCCCCACCTAGAAAGTTCCCCACATTCTCCCTGTGAGGGTCTCCCATCTGAGGCGGCTTTGACTCCAAGGCCGGAAGGGAAGGTTCCCAGCCGCCTGGCACTTGGCAGTCGTGGAGGCTACAATGGACGGGGCTGGGGCTCCCCAGGGCGGCCTAAGAAGAAGCACACAGGTATGACAGCCCATAGGATGACATGGTGGGAAGGATATTCCTGAAGTCTGACTTCTGGAGCTCCTGAGACTGACTTGTCTTTTTGGGGGTTAGGCATGGCCAGCATTGACAGCAGTGCTCCTGAGACAACATCTGATAGCTCCCCCACCTTAAGCCGGAGGCCACTTCGAGGGGGCTGGGCCCCCACCTCTTGGGGTAGAGGACAGGACAGTGACAGCATTAGCAGCTCTTCCTCAGATTCCCTGGGCTCCTCATCTTCCAGTGGAAGTCGCCGCGCCAGTGCAAGTGGAGGGGCCCGGGCGAAGACAGTTGAAGTTGGCAGGTCAGTGGAAGAAATACCTATCTCTGATCTGGCCCGCCCTCAGAGCCACATTCCTAGTGTAATCCAAATATTGTACCCCCAATGTCCTTACCCTGGTCTTTCACAATGTACCTGGACACCCATTTCAGAGAAACCCCAATCCCCTCCCCAACCCCATTGCCCCTTCAGGTACAAGGGCCGCCGTCCCGAGAGTCATGCCCCCCATGTACCCAATCAGCCGTCAGAGGCAGCTGCACACTTCTACTTCGAGCTGGCGAAGACGGTGCTGATCAAGGCAGGGGGCAACAGCAGCACTTCCATTTTCACACATCCATCTTCCTCGGGGGGCCACCAGGGTCCTCACCGCAACCTGCACCTTTGCGCCTTTGAGATTGGGCTTTATGCCCTTGGCCTGCACAACTTTGTTTCTCCCAACTGGCTCTCACGTACCTATTCTTCCCACGTTTCCTGGATTACAGGTAAATCCAATGTTTTGATTTGGGTATGGGAAGGGGATTAATTGATGGAGATAAGAGCCTTATCCTTTTGGAGTTACTGATTGGATAGACACCATTCCCACCCCCAGTGGTGCTCATGCTAACCCTACTCTGCTTTTCTCTTTTCCCCCAAGGCCAAGCAATGGAGATTGGCAGTGCGGCCCTGACTATACTGGTAGAATGCTGGGATGGGCACCTGACACCTCCTGAGGTTGCATCCCTGGCTGACAGGGCATCACGGGCACGAGATTCCAATATGGTGAGGGCGGCTGCGGAGCTAGCCCTAAGCTGCCTGCCTCATGCCCATGCGTTGAACCCCAATGAGATCCAGAGGGCGCTGGTGCAGTGCAAGGAGCAGGTATTTCTACAGGCAATCTGGGGACCTGCTTTGGGGCACCTGGGCAGGGAGTTTGGGCATGGGGAAAGCTGATGGCTCAGCTCTTGACTCCTATATACTATAGTTCACAAGCTATCCAATCTGTCCTCTCAGTGATGACACTTGACATATTAATGTTCTTTCACAACCATTACTTTTTTAATCTTACATCTCTGTTAAGATTGCTCCTATTTTACAAATAAGGAAGCAGAGGCCTATAGTTAAGGCACCAAGATAATCACTTAGGGAAGGCCTCGGGAATGTGATGGGACTTGGATGGGACGGAGTGGCTAAGTTAATTAGGAACTGGGACTGTAACCCGAGTCTTGGCTTCCACTAGTCAGCAAGTATTTGTTCAGTGTTTGTGTGAAGCTTTCACTGTCCTGACAGACTGACCATTGGCCCTAACCTGTGATGCTTCCCTGGAAACCAGCCACCTCGGGGGGAGATGGAATGTTATCCCTGAGCAAAGCCCTTCTCCTTTAACTGTTTGTGCCCTTCCCTTCCAGGATAACCTGATGTTGGAGAAGGCCTGCATGGCGGTGGAAGAGGCGGCTAAGGGTGGGGGTGTATACCCCGAAGTGTTGTTTGAGGTTGCTCACCAGTGGTTCTGGCTATATGAGCAAACAGCAGGTGGCTCATCCACAGCCCGTGAAGGGGCTACAAGCTGTAGTGCCAGTGGGATCAGGGCAGCTGGGGAGGCTGGGCGGGGGCTGCCTGAGGGCAGGGGGGGGCCAGGAACTGAGCCAGTGACAGTGGCAGCAGCAGCAGTGACAGCAGCAGCCACAGTGGTGCCAGTCATCTCAGTGGGGTCCAGTTTATATCCGGGTCCAGGACTGGGGCATGGTCATTCCCCTGGCCTGCACCCCTACACTGCTCTACAGCCCCATCTGCCCTGCAGCCCTCAATACCTCACCCACCCAGCTCACCCCGCCCACCCCATGCCTCATATGCCCCGGCCTGCCGTCTTCCCTGTGCCCAGCTCTGCATACCCACAGGTGAGACCAGTGTTCTCCTGGGGGGTTCGGCATGTGGGAGAACATTAAGAGTTCATGGGGGTTGGAGTGGGGCACTCTGGGAGAATAGAGCTGTCCAAGAGTCCTCGGTGAGGTGGTGGGAGTCGGGGGGGCTCAGCCCAACTAAGAAATGAAATGTAGGGTTACCCAATTGTGGCCTGAAGTGGGTGTTACATCCTAATGTAATTTATCCTCTTTCTCTTCTGCCTCTAGGGTGTGCATCCTGCATTCCTGGGGGCTCAGTACCCTTACTCGGTGACTCCCCCCTCACTTGCTGCCACTGCTGTGTCTTTCCCCGTCCCTTCCATGGCACCCATCACAGTACATCCCTATCACACAGAGCCAGGGCTCCCACTGCCCACCAGTGTGGCCTGTGAGTTGTGGGGACAGGGACCAGGTGAATGGAGGGGAGGTACACTGGGCAGGGGAGGTAGGGAGGGAATTCCCTCTGCCCCTCTTTGGGCTGAGTTCCTTACGTGGCTCTCATCCCTCAGTGAGCAGTGTCCATCCAGCATCCACGTTTCCAGCCATCCAGGGTGCCTCATTGCCTGCCCTGACCACACAGCCCAGCCCTCTGGTGAGCGGGGGTTTTCCACCACCCGAGGAAGAGACGCACAGTCAGCCTGTCAATCCACACAGCCTACACCACCTGCATGCTGCCTACCGTGTTGGTGAGAGGAGGTCTCTATCTGTACCCCTACCTGCAGTTGTGCCAGAGGCTCTTCAGTGACAACCCCCTCCCATACCTCTTAATTTGCTTACTGTGGGGTCAGGTACCAGGTTGGGGTAGAGGGTGAAGAGGATGCATCCCCACCATGTGCCCCCTCTTTTCTCCCAGGAATGCTGGCACTGGAGATGCTGGGCCGCCGGGCACACAACGATCACCCTAACAACTTCTCCCGCTCCCCTCCCTACACTGATGATGTCAAATGGTTGCTGGGGCTGGCAGCAAAGCTGGGTAACACCTCCCCTCCCCAGGACCATTGTCCGCCCCCACCTGCTTCCCCCACCTTCCTATCCCAGACCTCCTTCCTAGCTCTTGCTCAGAGTTGAGGCCTTGGTCGGGTATGTGTGCGTGCGCGGGGGGCGGGGGGCTACCTCAGCTCCTGGGGTGGAGGGAGGCTCTCTGCCAGGTCAGAGCTGAGATAAAAGTTGGGTCCCTAGGGCAAAGGTGGCCACCCCCGTCTCATGCCCCTCCCCCTGCCCCCCAGGAGTGAACTACGTGCACCAGTTCTGTGTGGGGGCAGCCAAGGGGGTGCTGAGCCCGTTTGTGCTGCAGGAGATCGTCATGGAGACGCTGCAGCGGCTGAGCCCTGCTCATGCCCACAACCACCTGCGTGCCCCGGCCTTCCACCAACTGGTGCAGCGCTGCCAGCAGGCATACATGCAGGTGACAACCCAGGAAGTATGGAGCGGGGTGGAGCACCTCCTAGGCAGGCATGGAACAGATGACCCAGCATGTGAAGGCAGAGGGGCCTGGTTCTGGGCTTAGTAGCTCATCCTCCACACCCTCTTCCAGTACATCCACCACCGCTTGATCCACCTGACCCCTGCCGACTACGACGACTTTGTGAACGCGATCCGCAGTGCCCGCAGCGCCTTCTGCCTGACACCCATGGGCATGATGCAGTTCAACGACATCCTGCAGAACCTCAAGCGCAGCAAACAGACCAAGGAGCTGTGGCAGCGGGTCTCACTCGAGATGACCACCTTCTCCCCCTGAATCTGGCCACCCTAGGGCCCTATACAGGGACACAAACCTGTGGCTATGGGGGCCCCTCACACAGGGGGAATGAATCTTGGCTGGACAGATCATCCCCACCCAGTTCCCTGGTAGCCCAGACTGGCAGCTGCTCTTGGGCTATAGCTTGGGGCCAAGATGTCTCAGACCCTAGAAGCCTCGGGTTGGGGGAAGCAGCCCCATCTGGCAGGGGGCGTTGGGTGGCCTCTGGTATTTATTTGGCATTTATAAATATATAAACTTCTTTTTTACTCTAGTCTGCCTGGGCCTTTCCCTTCTTTTCCTCCATGAGCAGATGAACCTTGAACTGTGGCAGGGGAAAATTCTGATACTTGCTTTATCTAGGTTTCTCCCACTCCAGTGAGGTAGACAAAACAGAAAAATAAGGATGTTTATTAAGGACATTTCTAGCCCACAGCTAGGGCTCATACTCAGCTCCATGAGCCACTGTCAGACCTCATCCCCATTCAATGTGAATGACATTAGGGAGGCCAGGCCACAGGTAGATCCCATTAATCCCACAGTAAGGAGTCCCTCCCATAGCCAGGTATAGCTACACTTTGGGGATGAAGAGGGAATTCATTTGATTAAAATGTTCCTCTACACCCTGCCTCTAATTCCTCCCCAGCTTCTAAGACCATGGGTCAAAGGTGGCTAGTACCATGATGTGGGATGTCAAGGGAAGCCCCTTTATTAGACCCCAGAGTTATGGGAAAGGGATGCCCTTCCCTTCTCAGCCATCCCAGGCCTGGGGGCCACTGAGGTAGAAGGGGGAAGGGCCAGGCAACTCAAATCCCCCTTATGGGCCCTGCTCTGGGCTTGCCCCTTAGGAAAATGGGCTTTTTTGCTGGTACATAGGCTGGGATGTCATCCCAGACTGGAATGCTGCAGTTCTTCCCGAAGCCATGAGGGCACTGGCTGTCCAAGCCGGCTCAGGAGCTTCGACAGCTCCAAATTGTGGTTCCGAAAAAAATCCGTAAGAAAGAGTCGGGACTGAGGAGAAAAGTGAAGGCAGAAATGGTGAGGGGTGGGACAAAGAATCAGATCTTAGAGGTGGAGAGGGATAACCTGCCCCAGAATTTACTTACCTCAGTGTCCATATCTGGGTACCTCCGACCTTTGCTTTTGCCTAGACAGCGAGTCTTACCACCTTCAAGTCCCTGGCACCAAAATCCCTTACCTTCATCAAACCTGCTCAACAGGAAGAGGCGATTAGTAGGCAGGGAGAAAAGAAACCCAAGCCCTATAAATGTACACTACCTCTCCCAGCCCACAGGGACAACTGCCTCTCCTTGAGAGACAGGGTACACTCATGTCTCTTCCAAATGGACATGGCCAACCTGCTTCCCCATTTCCCCCCCATCCTCCTCTCCTGGGTCATGCTCTCCCACCTGAGGGTCCGTGTGTAGTTCAGAAAGGGTGTGATACCCAGGAACTTTTGGATGCTCTCCATTGAAACAGCTGGGTTGGTACGCAGCTCTTCCCCATCCATAATCAGCAACTAGGGACAGGGATGTGGTTACTGCTGTATTTCTTAGAAGCCTCTGGGCTGAAGGGAAGAGGAGGGGGACCCCAATGAGGGCTATTAGGGGACTGTACCTGTCCAGAGGGGTAGTAAGTCAGCCAGCGTTGGAGATGGGTAGAATAGTAGCCAGGGACAAGACAGCGGTTTTGCAAGGAGCGAAGTGCCAGAGGGGCCTGGGAGGAGGCTGAAATCACCTGGTAGAAGGTATAGTTCAGAGCAGCTGGGTCTCCATGTGCTCGCTGGTGCTGAAGGACAGGAATAGGAAGAGAAGGGATTGGTGACTTGACAATTATTCTGTCCTGCTCTTGGTCTAGTGAACAGATAGCATAGACACCCTTCCCCAAGGCACCAGTTTAATTTCCCTACTCTTACTCCTCTCTGTCTCTCTACCAGTCATCACCTCGCTCCTTCAAGCCCTAATGTGTCCCTAGCTTCAGGCTCACCTGGTACCAGGAGTAGGCCCTGTCAGCAGGGTTGGTGAGCACAGTGATGATCTTGGCTCGTGGTAGGAGGGCAGCCCCCCGCCGTGGTACAACTTCTGAGTCAAAGTAGGTGGCACTTTTTTCAAATAGGAAGTCAGTGCTCGCATTGGAAGGAACAGGGAAGAAGTCCATGTACCTAGGAAGTAGCAAAGGAAAGAGGCAAAATGAAAGGGCCAGGTGTCTGTACAGGGGAAGCTGGAATAGGGTATTTTGGGGGTAGGGAGTGGTCCTCTGAGAAGCATTCCAAGCGGTCCCACTCTCACCAGTCAATGCCCTTATGGTAATTAGGGCCATTGAAGAACTGAATCTCCTCAAAGGTGCTGGGGCTAGGGAAGCTGCTGGTCACAGCTGGGTGCAGGCTCAGGAAGAAGTGAATAGCTGTGGTCCCTAAACAGGAAAGAAAGTCCAGGCCATTGTGGGAGAGAAGCCAGCTCAACAACATGAGCTTGAAGGAGGTGAGAAAATAACCACTCTGGTTAGTAAAATCCCCTTTGGCAAAACTAGAACGAGAGAAGGAAAGTCTGAGGCCCAGGGAAGGGTTAAAATAGTGGTTCTCAGCCTTGACTACATCAGAATCACTTTGGATCTTTTAAAACAAGAATTCTACAGATGATTCTGATATACAATCAAGGTTAAGAATCACTGTCTCAAGAGACTGGATTAATGTGAGTGGGTATGAGAAGGGAGTTCCTTGGCCAAAGCATCCTTTAGCTTTAAGGCAGGGGAAGAGAAGTTGGCTAAGGATGATTCACCTGTCTTCTGGGGTCCCACAATGAGGAACTTGGGAAGCCGATCACAGGTTTTCTCCTTGGACCAGATATCTTTGTGCCTCTTGTCATCACAGGGGTTCTGAAGGTGAGGCCAAGAATCAGATGAGTCCTAATCTCCTCTTCAATCCCCGCCCCCATCACGTCTCTGGTCAGCCCGAGCCCCACCCGTACCTGCCAAAGGGGGCTTCGCTCTTGAGGGAAGAGTTCAAAGTACTTTCGTGCAAGAGGGACAGGAGGAAGGGTCTGGAGGCGCAGCCGAGTCCAGCACTGGAGGAAGCGCACCAGGCTCTCAAAGGTGTACAGGCCCAGTCGATCATTTCCGTAATTGGACAGATGGGTCATAAATACGCTGATCTGCAAGGGGATGCCTGCATGTCAGAGTCGGAGAGCCTACCCGCCTCAGAATCAGGCTTGGTGAGCCAAGGTCCCAGCCTGCAAACACTTTGGCTCTCCAATCTTCTAGCCCTTCCTCTTGGCACCTTACCGGATTAAGCAGCACTGTCAGAAAGAGCTCTCCGCCTCGGATGCTCCGGTCTAGTTCACGAGAGCCTCCTGGATACTCATTATAGAAGATTGTGTGAGTGAAGAGGCCACATGTCTGCCGTGGCAGCACCTGGAGGGAAAAGAAGCAACAGGGATAGATGAGATTTGAAAGGCAGCCTGGCCGGGCGTGGCTCAGCGGTTGAGCATCCACCTAGGATTCAGGCAATTCAGGGTTCAATTCCCGGTCAGGGCACATGCCCGGGTTGTAGGCTCGATCAATGACTCTCTCATCATTGATGTTTCTATCTCTCTCTCTCCCTCGCCTTTCCTCCCTCTGAAATCAATAAAGATATATTTTTTTTTTTGAAAAAAAAGAAAGGTAAACTGAGGCATAATAAATAAAGGACAGAAGTCCTGAGGCATTAGGATTCTCTGGGTTTGTGGAGGACTCAGTCTGGAGTTACAGCAATAAAACCCTTACTATGTGCATTAGGACTTTACACCCTTCTACGCCCTATTATGTGGATGAACTGGACTGGCACTTGACAAGACACAGATCAACACAGCCTGGAGGCTGTCAAAACGTGGGGGTTCAATTCAAGTTTGTATTGGCAGTCCCTCACCATAATGCCATTGTGAATGAAGCCACGGCGGTAGCGGGCAGGGCGGAGATGGGGATACTCCTCAGTGCTGGTCACCTGGATGCCCCACACAGATTTCCAGGCTTCATAGAGCTGAGTGTGCACGGGGTACACGCCCGAGTGATGAGGGGCCACAGCATACCCCAGATCCGTGGGAATCCCATGCTCCTGGGAATGGCATAGACTCTCACCAGGACCTGGTGAGGTTTGGGGAATAGAGGGTAAAGAGGGTGGGGATGCCCCCAGAGGAAGAAAAATGGAAAGGGCAGGGAAAGGATGCCCCATGAGGGGAAGGTTGAAAAGGAAGCATTATCTCTGGGGAAAAGTATGGGGAAGAAATCCAAGGGCCTCACCAAAGCAAACTGCTTGTTGAGCCTCATTTGGTCGGCCAGCACAGAGCGATTGTGGAACAGGTGGGGCTGCATGTGGCTCCACATGTGGGGGAACCACCAGAACTCCCTGCGGTGCTTCAGCAGCATGTCGTCCCCTGCGTCCTCCTCCTCTGTCCCTGTGACCGCACACTGACCACTGAACACAGCCAGTTAGGCCCTGTGCCCTCCTTTGTTCTGTAACACTGACCACCTTCCATCCTCGGGACACCTGCCCATCTAAGATGGCTATCTGCCTCCCTGCCAACTTGCCCTCTGCCATCCGTGCTAACCGAAATTCATACCCATCACTAGCTCCTCACAGCACTCTGACCCCAAATCCTGCCCCTTTTCCCCAACTTGTCTACCTAGGAACACAGGACAGTTAACAAACAGACCAAACTAAGATTGATATGCTGAAGGAGCTGGGGAATAAGCTCACCAGTATGATAGAACTTGCCCGAGAAGCCCAAGTTGAAGGTGAAGTTGGGGACTAAGGTCCTGAGTTTGTTCTGGGTGGTCAACAGAGCCTGGGAAGAGTAGCCAGGGACACAAGAAATCAGAAGACAGCAAACAGAGCAGGAGAAAAATCAGTGTTCTTCCTACCTGGCAAGGGCAGTGAGTATACCTATGGCAAGCTTAAAATCAAGGGAGTCAAACTCTAAGGAAAAAGACTGACCTCAACATCAGCCACCTTCATGCGGGTACCTTCCTTGCCCACAAAGATGTCATCAATGTCTACCAAGATGTAGCGGTCAAGGTCCAGGCAAAGGCGCTTGCCAGTGAGGTACGCAACAGCATCAACAAAAACAAGTTTGTGGAGCCAGAAGGAAAGGCCATGGCCAAAGAGCACCCGCTGGATGCCATCGTGAAGCCCCAGGTCCTGTACCACAGTGGGAAGCCGTGCCCGGCGAGGCACCAGTCCGGGCACAGGGGGCTCAGCTGACTGCAGGCTGGCAAGAAGCACTGGTTCATATGTGCTATGATTGGATTGAAAGATGGTCCAGTCATCACCAGGCAATGGCCCAGGCTCCAGGCGGCTGGGGCGTGTGAGATGCAGTAGGGGAGCAGAAGGATTCACTTGGTAGTCCCGGAGCCCCAAGTTTGAGTATAGAAAAAGGGGAAAGCCCTTGAGTTGGGCACTCAGTAGGCTATGCTCATGGGCTCGGAAAAAGCCAATGATGCCCACACCATACTCCACACAGTACCGGTCTAGCAGTTCCCGACTCCAGGCATCCAGGTTGACGTACTTGAGAAGGTTCTCATAAATAACCAAGACATAGCGGCCACGGGTATGATCGGTCAGTGTGGGCATGTCCCCTCGGCCAGGTGCCAGCTCAGTGCTGTAACGAAAACGACTAGACTCCAAGATGGCCACAATCTCCTGCCCCAGCTGTGAGTATGCGCTCTCCACGAACACAAGGACCACAGGTTCTGTTCGAGCTGTCTCTGGAGGCCTGGGAGGCCGAGGTGGGACTGGAGGCCGTACAGGTCCAGGGCCAGCTGCCCCACCACTGCTGCAGTCTCCCAAGGGCAAGGGTAAGGGTTCCTTGGCCTTGGGGCTGGTGGATACGTAGTAAGCCAGGAAGCCCATGGAGCCCAGGCTGAAAGCAATTAGCAACAGTATGAGGCGATGCAGTTCCAGCTGTCGAGCTGGGCGTACCACCTTCCACAGCTTGAGCATGGCGGGGGAGGGGAGGCAGGGATGGGGACGGCCTCACGGGATGGGAGGTAGGAGTTGTATAGGCTAGGGCTCTCTTGGGAGGGTGGGTGGGTAGGAAAACAGGGGAAAGGGATCCCCTCAGGGTCAGTTCCCTGAAGAGGTGAAGGCAAGTTCCCTTAGTGTAGGGTAGGGGAGGTAGAAGGGGCGATAGGGGACAACTGGACAGAGTCCATTGGTGTCAGGTCACCATGGCCCCCTGGCCCATAGCTTCAGGATGCAAATCTAGCCAGGCTCCACCCTTGGTCCTGCTTGAGCTCCTCACATCAGAGGTCAGCAAAGTTCACAATTTCTGCCCTTCCTATCTGTAAGACAGAAAAATTGATGGATTATTTCTCCCTTTGAAACCGTGTCATTAATCCATTACCCTCTTCACCCCATTTCTCTTACCTTCTACTCAGGATGATTTGTTCTCAAAAAAAAAAAAAAAAAAAAAGGCTCCTGTAGAACAGCATAATCTGAGTCTCATACCTTAGCTTCAGAAGTTGTTCCCCTTCTTAGACTACTGTCTAAATTCTCCTCCTTGAGCTAAGCTCAGAGCTGGAGCAGTATATTCAAGGTCAAACAGCCCAGGAAACCGAAAAGTAACCTGCTCTGAAAGGAGCTCCTAGCCCATGACCAAGCAGTTGGCCAACCAGCAGGAGCTCTGGTCTTGCAAGGAGGGGACAGAAAGCCCCAAAAGTCCCGTGCTCCAACGAAATATCAGATAAGAGGAAACTCATGAGTCTGTTAATCTTCTTCATCGATCAAACTCAACAGCACAGGCTAACAGCATTAACAAACTTGCAGTCAGGTGGGCACTATGGTGGGGAATTCAAGAGGAAAGAGAAATGGTACCAGCTAATCATTCTATTAGCCTCCAAACCCAGAAACTGGGGACTCTCCTTTCCATCACTTGTGAAAAGTTACTCATCCTCAGCCTTTCAGCCCACCTGTGCCAGTGTTAGCAGAGATGACAAAAATGTAGACCCAGAGTGGGCCACATCACTGGGACCTAAGAGAAGCCAGAAGGCAGAGTCCATTCCAATTCTCCTTCCTAAATTAGCCCAGGTGGTACTATACCCTCATCCATGAACAGCTCAGAAGGAAGTCCTCAGCTAGCCTGGAGAGAGATGAGGGATTGAGTCCTGTTATAAAAACAGAAAACTGAGTGGGGCTGGATGACAGAAACAAGTCACATCCAACCAACAAGAGAGGAGGAGGTCAGTGTGACTGGAAAAATTTTAAGGAGACCTAATTTTTGAGATTTTTTTCTTAAACAGAGTGACGCTTCTAGAAGCTCCATCGTCACTCTCCCCATCTTAGCTACTCACTAGTAAGGTCAGTGGCTGGCAATTCCTCTCTGCCACCCACTCCCAGACATATACATCTCAGAGGAATTAGGCAGAGACAGGGTCTTTCAGAATTGAGAGAGATGACTTCAGAATAGTTCAGCTTTGGCCTGGGTAAAACCGACATGAAAAGAGAACTGGGAGAGAATCAAAAGGTGACACAAGCCCTGCCTGGTTTGGCTCAGTGGTTAGAGCGTCAGCCTGCAGACTGAAGGGTCCCAGGTTCAATTCCAACCAAGGGCAGGTGCCTCGGTTTCGGGCTCTGATCCCTGGCCCCAGTCAGGGCTTGTGAGAGAGGCAACCAGTTGATCTCACAATGATGACTCCTCCCCTCCCTTTCCATTTTTATCTGAAAAGCAATGGAAAAAATATCCTCTGGTGACGATTTAAAAAAACAAACAAACAAGGGTGATAGGAAGGGGTGAATTCTAAGAATCAGAGGAAGCTGGAGAAAATACAGTAGTGGGAAGTCACTAAGGGGAAGTGGATACTTGGGGTGAATTAAGTGTAATAGTTAACATTTAATTTATTGAGAGCTTACTCTCTGCCAGACATCCTTCTAAGAGCTTCCCATATATTTAATGCTCACACCAGCCCTAAGAGGTAGGTAAGAGGTAGAGACTATTATTATTCCCATTTTAGAGATGAGTAATTTGAGGTTCAGAGAAGCTTAGTAACTTGCCCGGGATCACACAGCTCAGTCAGTGGAGAAACTGGGATTCAAAGTCAGGCTCGTCAAGCTCCATAGCCCGTGCTCTTAACCACTGCATTTTAGCTCCATACCTAGAAGAAACAGCAGTATTTAGGGCGGGGGTGCCAAGGGAGCTACTGGGGTAGGGTGTGGTGTGGGATGATGCATATGGAAGCAGGAACACGGGGTGAGGGGGTGCTGTCCGTGTGCAGCAGTGGGAGGTTTCTGAGGGTAAAACCTAAGGGGTCAGCCGTCCAGGCCTGTGCTGCGAGAGCGCAACAGTGACAGGGCCTGGGCAAGGCGGGGGTGTGGGCCCCGCGCTGGGAGACGAGGAGACGCTGGGGGAGGAGGGGTGCCGAGTGGCGACACGGGCTTGGGGGGCTGGCACGTCGGGCCACGGATGGAGGCGCCCTGCTGGGGGGGGCATGGGGTCACGGGTGGCTGAGAGGGGAGCACGGGACGCGGAGCACTGGAGGGGAAGGGGCCAGGGGCGCGCTGAGGGAGGCCCGGCTGCAGCGGGGCGGGCGCCGGGCTGGGAGAGCCCCGAGCGGAGGAGGCGCGCGTACTGCGGGCGCCGGGGGCAGCGGAGCCGCTCCGAGGGAGGCGGGTGGAAGGGACGCGGCGAGGGGCGCGCAGGGCCGCGCGGGACGCCCCCGTGGGTGGTTCTCGGGCTAACAGAGGGGAAGCCGTGCGGGGGGAAGCGCGGGCGACCGAGTGCGGGGGTATCCTCAAGGGCAGCTCACCCGGCCGGCGGGGCGGCGTCCCCGCTGTCCCCGGGCTCCGCCGCGTCCCGGGGCCGCCCGGCTTCCCAGCTCTCGGGGCCTCGGGCCGCGTCGCGGCGGCTCCGCCATCTCCGAGCGAACGCTCCGCAGCAGCCGGGCCCAACCACCGCTCCCACCGGGGGGAGGCGGCGCGCTGCGCTCGCGGTGCCGCCCGGGTCCCCGCCGCCGCCGGGCCGGGCAGCCGCGCGCCGAGGTGCCGGGCAGCCCCACGGCCCTCTGCAGTGACCAGCCGAGCCTCGGCCTCCGCGCCCGCGGGCCGCGCGCCCCACCCGCAGAGGGGCACCCCTCCTCCCTGCAGCTTGGCACAGTCTGCCGAGCGCCCGGCGCCTCCGCTCCCCGGGAAGGGCCCGTCCACTCAGCCTGCGGAGGGGGAGCCGGGCCGGCCCATGAGAGGCGGAGGGGGGCGGGCAGGGGGGGCCCGGCGCGGGCGGGGCCGGGGGCGGGGCGAGGCCCGAGCCCACCAGCTGAGGGCCCGAATCCTTCCTCCCCACCCCAAACTCGCCTGGCCTGCCGGGTGCGCCGGGTGGAGGCTGGTGAGTTTATGAAGTTTTATTCCAAAATGGGCCCAAAGGGAGTGGGGGAAGGTACAGCTCTTCATCTGAAGCCGTGTAACCCAGGTTGCTAAAATCTAAGCCTCTGGCCATAAGTCTCCAACAGCAGTAACACAATGGACGGTTTAAAGGTTATTTTATTAAATATCTTCAGTTCAAGGTTTCATTGTAACAAAGCTATGAAGGGTCTACCAACATTCAGAACAAACACTAACTATTTTTAAATTATTTCTATGTCATCATGCAAAAATTCTGCATCAAATGCCTTCCATTTCCTGTTTAAAAGGTGATTTTTTTAATAGTCTATTGTCTATAGATGCTGACATTAGCCCCAGAAGAGGAGTAAGAATGCTAAGAAGTGGGGCTGGAGCAGCCACATGAAGCTATGGGTCTTAATGAACTCTAAGACCATTTGTCTTCAAGCCAGCAAAACCAAACCCCGTGGTGAAGGTGTCTGCGTGCTGGTACTGCAGGCTGCAGGGCAGGAAAGGGCTAGGGCCCAGGGGCTGGGGCATGCATGAGGTGCTCCGAGGAGCCTGGCTAAATCCAAGCACCAGCACCTGTGAGTTTGCTCTCTTCTCAGGTGGCTCCAAGGTAAATCTGTAGCTTTGCCTCCTGCAGGTAGTCCAGGCAGCTGGGGTCTACCCACCTCTCCCCCCAATAGTGCAAATAATTGCGCAGACAAGTTTGCACAGTTGTTTTGGGGAAACCAAGGCCATGACCAATTGCTCCTCCATTATCTTCTCTGCTATCTGCTTAGAGTATAGATCTTTCCCTCCTGGAATGGAACTCCTTGAGCACAGAGAGGGACAATGAATGTAAGTAGGAGTCTTGGTTCTGGACACCTCTTTTGGGTACATGCAGTTGTTGGTGGTGGGGGTGATGCCCATGCAGATTGTCCAGCAGTAAGTCTATACTTCAGTTGGTCAGTAAAGAGACCTCTTAAAGAGGACACCTCTTCTTCTTGCCAAAGCCGTCGGGTCAAAGACAGGAAAAGAGATGGACGTGCAGCAAGGGAATAGTAAGAGGGGGGGCAGCCCTCAGGGCAGCCTGAATGCATAGAGACAACCATCAGCTCAATCCCACTGCCTCACTCCTCCCACCCCACTGGGGCACTTGGCAGAAGGCCCAGGCCCAGATGAGGGTGAGCACGGGGACCACCACCGTGAAGAGGCAAGACAAAGATGGTCCAACTCGGCACAGAAACAAAACTGCCAAAGGCAGCAAAGGGAGCCCTGACTAGGGTCTGGCTCTCTCCTTGCTAAGTTATAAGAAAACAAACACGAAGCAAAGCGCAACCCTTTCCCCTTCCCCACTGCAGGGATTGGGCCTCAATATCAGGGCCCACGTGCATTGTGCATCCTATAGAAATGGATGAGTAAGTGAGTACATGTCAGACTAACACGAGGTTTCTCATCGGCTTCGTAGCGGACACACTTCTGCAGCACCAATTCTCTTCCCTTCTACACTAAATGGAACAGTACAGCAACATCCGGGCCCTTAGTCCTGAGGCCACTGCTTCTCAGCTGCCTCCACAGCAGGCTGGGAGCTGTGCGTTCTCTCCCAAGTAGGTCTGATGACCACGATGTTCTCAGCAGCCTCATTCTAGGTGCCTATGCAAATTCTGAAGAAGTCCATTCCTAGACCTGGGGCAGGCAGGCCACCTCAGGGGCTGTAATCACATCACGACCCCCAAAGTTTTGTCAGAGTTCTTGCCTGGTCTCCTAAGTCCACGGAGGCCAGAGGCCAAGCTCACCTCTTCAGGGCTGGTGAGTGAGCCCGCTGCTCATGCCAGGATGGGCATCACACAAACTCCTGCCTTCTTGCCAGCCCAAGGGCTATTGGTGGTTTTAAAACGCATCATGGTATGGATTCCATTTTTTTTAAAACAATCTTTTTTTTCTTTTTTTTTCCTTAAATGTAAAAAACACCTCAGTACAGCAGAGACAGACACGAAGGGCGGGCGGGAGGGCTGCATGCAGGGGCGTGCATTGGCTGCTGCCGCTTTGTAATTTAATTGTTTTAAACCTCAAACGAACAGGACTGCCGCTGTCACTCAGGCCCTCCAGAGCCACTGGCTGCAAAGGTTCGACCTCCAGCTGGGATCTCCTAATGCCCCTGTCAAACAGGATAGACACGGTAACAGAACAGAGGACAATAAACACACAGATGAGTTCTTGGAACTTACACTATACACGTGACCAAGTCTGCCTGAGAAGGTGGAGGGTGGGGGAGAAGCTAGTATTTAAATATAACATTGCCTCACATTTGCAGAGCACTGACTAAATGCTTTACTTGTAAGTATCTATTTACAGCTTAATGAGATAGGCACCACTCTTTCCCTCTTTTGACAGCTAAGGAAACCGAGGCTTAGGGAAAGGAAATAACCTATCCAAGATCACCCAATTTGGGGTCCTGGAGCTAGACCCAAGTCTGTCTTGATTTAAGAGCATAACTTGTTACAACCACACTGTCTAGTCCTTGCCATTCCTCTGGGGTGGCCCATATCTCCTCCCCCAATGCTAACTCTCAACCACCTCTTCCTCCTCTGACCCCACCTGTCCCAGCCCCTCCCCACCCCCCCACCAGGTGCACCTGTGGCTGAGCTCACTGCAGCGGTGCGGCAGGGGCCCCTGAGCAGTGATAGTGGACATTGAGCCACTTGCCATCCCGGCGGTGCCAGACCCGGGTCTCCTCCGACTGGCTGGTGCGAGGCCGACCCTGCCCATCGATGTACTGGGTGAGGCGGATGTAGGCGATGCAAGCTGCGTCCTCTCCGATCACATGGACGTGTGGGTTCAGGATGGTGGTGTGAATGGGCTTGCTGTTCTTGGACAGGACTGCAGGGGACAGGGCAGGGTGGGGGAGGTAGGAGGGCGTCAGGCCTGGGCACTGACATTTCCTCCCAGCCTGCACTTCCAGGTCTCACCCTCTCTCCAAGTCCCCCACACACCTTCCAGAGGCCAGGAAACCTCATCACATTAGCCTCAGTTATCCAAAAGAGGAAGGTGGGGAACAATGATAACAGCAGCTACTATGTTAACCGGACATTGTGCTGGGGGTTCTACATGCATGAGCCGTATTCCTTGGTTGATATTATTTTCTTCATTCTAAGACAAGGAGACAGGCTCAAAGAGGTTAAGGAAGTTCCCCAAGTCATGTAACATTTGAGCTCAGGACCATCTTACTCTTATCTAAAGCCTATGATCTTTCTACTCTACTAGGCTAATGTTCAGATTTCATAAGGGTTGGCCTGTCCCCAATTAGGGCTGTAGAGCAAAGTCAAGAACTTAAAATATTCAAAATTGATTTGTGATAAAACAAACAAACAAACAAAAACCCCCCAGAGGGTCCAAAGTCCAAATCGAATCATCAAAGTACCAAGCTCAGGATATTCCCAGGATCCTCTGGGGGAAAGCCAAAAGATTGCCATTATCAGCAAACACTGTGAATTGTTGCTTTTATTGAGATTCACATCTTAGTTCAATTCAAATGTTAGATAGGGGCTACATGAAACCTTCCCTCAAGCTTCTATAAACTCTGGAATTGCTTCTGGCTAATAGAATTACTTAGATAGTCTAGGGCTTACATCTGCAGCTGAGACATGGAGAGGATGGTAGGTAGTAGAGAAAACAGTGACAAAATCAAATTCAAGGCAAGATGGGGAAGACCCAGGATAAAGTGGGAAGGAAAAGAAAATATGAGGAAGAAGGATCTTAGAGTGGAGAGAAAGATGGGAGGAGGTGAATATTCAGCTTCTTATCTCGGGACCTCTACAAACTGTCCAGTGCCCAACTCCCAGCCAGGACTCCTGTCTCCCTCGATATTCAGGAAGACCCTGGCCACAACGTCCAGTCTCACAAGTCACCAACAGTGCCCTGTTACTTGCTTGTCTTGGCTTTAATGTTTTCTATTGTGACATGGGCAGACACAGCATTATCACTTGCTGAGATCATCTCAACCTCATCTCAAATGGTTTCCAATCATCTTGAAACGAGATGAGGTTTGCCCTGGCTGGTGTGGCTCAGTTGGTTGGAGCGTTGTTCCATGCACCGGAAGGTGGTGGGTTCAGTCCCCGGTTAGGGCACGTATGGCAGGCAACCGAGAAATGTTTCTCTCTCACATTGATGTTTCTCTCTCCTCTCTCTCAAAAAAAGAAGAAAAAAAAGAGGCGAGGCTTAAAGGAACAGAGTGACCCTGATTGTGGCGACCAGCACCGCCATGAGGCAGCTGCGGGATGAAGGGGCAGCGGGGTTCTGGAGCAGGGCCTTCAAAGGTGCCATTTACGGCCATTCTCAGGGCACAAAGAAGCAAGCACATGACCAGGTCAAATAAGAGAAAAGTGAGCAACTGCGAAGAAGAGGGTGAGCAAGGACAGAGGCAGCGGGGTGAGGGGCAGGCAGGAGTATATCAGCAGCACGAACCCACTCACGATTCTCAAAGTAAAACTTATGGAAATCCATTCCCTCTACGAGGTTACCAAGGGCTTCAGGCTCAAAGGAAGTGAGGCCTGGATCACAAATCTTCCTGCAGAAAAAAACAAAAAACCCAGCTTGTCAGCCTTCTAAGGGAATTACTTGTCTTCCTCGTCAGTGGTGTCTGTCCTGCAGCACGTTGGCCGTGAGCTGGGCCAGACTAGATGGCTTAGATCTTCGGGGTACTCCTGCTAAGCCTCTTAGCTCTGCCCTTTCAGCCCACCACCAGCACACCACAGGAGGCCTCAGTCATAGGGAATCTACCTGAAAGGGCTCCCAACCTAGCGGCCCCATGTTTCACTCACACGCTGTGCCCAAGGCCCAGCCTTCCCTTTTCCCAGGGTCCTAGCTGCTTTGGGGGAGGAGGGAAAGGCCTTGAGAAACTTGAGCCTCAATGAATTGGGTCTGTACTCACGTGTAGGCCTCAAAATCTCCATTGTTGATGGCCTCAATCAGTTGTTCTGTGATCTTAATGATCTCCTGTTTTCGCACTGTGGGGGGAAAAAAAAATCCAGCAATTTACCTGCGTGGGCCCTGGGAGCTCCTAAGTGGCGGAGAGCCCTCCCCAGTCCTTCAAGAATCCCGGGATCTCTTTGACAAAGACATTCCTCTTCTCTGTCTTTAAGGCCCTTTGCAGGAAGAGTGAGCCCACCCTTCTCTCCATCCCTCCTCTGTTGTCTATAGAACTAACGACCCCCTCCTCCTGAAGCCCACCCATTAGATATGGTTCTCTGGCCTTTGTCTCCCTCTCCATCAACAACTAGGTTGCAGAAAATGTTCTAGTCTTTAACAGCTGAGGAGCTTGGCATATCATGAATACTCTGCCCAGAGTCTGCATCCCATCTCCAGCAGGTTCAGCTTCTCTGAGAAGCTTCTCCTGATAAGGCTGCTTCCATCACCTGCTTATGTCTCTCACCTGAAGGGGCTCAGTCAGGTCTCAGTTACCATGCTCCCCTCCCCCAGCCCTCACTCAGTGGTCCAGAACCTAGTCCCGGGCAATAGCCAGCTCAAGAGCAGAATTCAGCCAGGGATGAGGGCTCCCAAAGCACAAACAGAGCCCTAGGATGGATGTTTAATTCTCTTCAGCCTGCTCATCTCCTCCACAGGACTTTTCTGGGATAAAGGATCTTGGAACTATCAACACTTTTTGTAAACAGAGCCTCTCACCAGAAAGACAGCTTTGTTTACCCTGGACAAACCTTGAAAAAGCTCTAAATCTCATACCAGCTCTCATGCCAGGATGTGCCCCTCAGGAAAACCAAGACAAGGCACAGACTGACAGGCAGGCAGAGTTGGTGCCCTCAGAGCCTGCACCCATCCCAAGCCAAGGGACTACTGGTGACATCCTGTGCTCATGGACAGATCACTTACAGGGAACGTCACTACTAGCAGAGGGTGCTGCCAGTGTCACGGAGGGCTCAGACTGAGCTAACCCTGACCAGAACCCTATGCCGGCCCAGGCCACAAGCCTTTCCTCACAGGAGCGAGAGGCTGCAAGACAAATGCGAGCAATTAGAACAGCACAGCCCAGTGGCACAGCTAGACAAGGGCAGTGCAGCCAAAGGTACAGCCAGGACGGGGCCCCACAGCCATCAGCACCTTCAGGTGAGTAAGCGGTTAGGGGAACCAAGGAGCTCTATCCACTTTCTAGAGGCACACACACACACACACACACACACTCCCTCTCCATCCCCACCAGACCCGTCTGCAGGACCTGACTGGGGCCCTATGGGTGACAAGGATTGTGTATAGAAACTCTGAAAGGACAGATGGGAGGAGGAAAAGCAGCAGACAAAAGCATAATTTACACAGACACAACTAAAAATGTAAATACGAGCTATGGCTAACCCAGGAAGGCATCCCAGGAAGGCATCGTTTCAAGACACTCTACTACCTCGTTTACTTTTCATAACAATGCTGTGAGGTGGGGGCCATTTTATCCCCACTTTAAAGATTAGGAAACAAACTTCACACATTTTTGAAAGTAGGTTAGCTGGGATTCAAACTCAGGTCTGTCTCACCCAAGCCCCATGCTGAGCCTCAGGAAACACCAGATCCCAACGTGGTTGCTTGGCTATTGCGATTTCGCCATCACCCGGCTCCCACCACCTGGGACCTGACTTCTGACTTGGCCTTTCTTCTTGGCTCACTGCAGATCCCAAGACTTTCTACTCCTTCCCACCATGCGATGATGCTCTTCCACCCACTCTTGATGTCTTTGGGCCCTGGTCTCAGGGACCCCGGCCTGGTTGACAGCGCCTCCAATCAGCTCCCCCACCCAGCAGAGGCCGAGCTCCCGAAGCTTACTAAAAGGGACAGCTGAGCTGGGCTGCCAGCTCCGGGGGAAATCCCTGAGGGGCCTCAGGACGAGCCAGGGAATGGAAGCCAGGTTGTGCCTCCCTCACACTTACTGGCTGAGGAGCAGAGAGAAGGCTGGGGCTGCATGCCTGCAGAGGGGGCTGTTCTGTCCCGGGAGCTCCGTCCTTCAGGCACCGAGCTGCCATTCCCAGTGCGGAGCGGGGCAGCTAGCCAGCCAGGGCAGGGCAGGGCAAGGCAGAGCAGCCAAAACAAACAGAACAAGGCAGGTGAGCGAGCAAGCCGAACAGGACCCGAGCCCGTGGCACTGCAGAGCCGGGGCAAGGCGGCGCCTCGGGCTGCTGTGGACACTGGACCACATCCCACGCCGCCACCTCTGCCAGAGAGGCCTCCCAGCCAAGAGCCCCAGGAAAGTGCACAGACCTGGGCTTGTGGCTTCCAGAGGAGCCTTCACACAGCCTGTATGAGGGTCCCTGCTCCCAGAAAAGATGTTTTAGGGGGCTAAGCTACAAGGTCAAGAGCCCAGCAGTGAAGGAGCCGCACACTCTGCCAGCATCACCAGAACTAAACTGATCTGACCTTTATCCCAACAGCCTGGAGCTACTGCTCTTTACTGCCTTATACATTTATGCTATTTTCTGGGTTCTAAAAGGTTTGGTGTCCCTTACTACCCCTGGGCATGCTCTCTCAGCTCTGTCCTGCAACACTCCTCCATCTTTTCTGAAAGCCTGGCCTAAGGTCACTTACTGAGGCAAAGGAAACAATTCCAGGAGGCCAAACCAAAGAACAGGACAGAGATTCCCCGTGGTCTGGCCTGCCATGCCCTCCCACATCCCCTGGCACTTTGGCCAGGCCCAAGCCTAGGCTGGTGATCCTTAGAGCATCACTGGGACACAGCCAAATGTGCTTCATCTCCATTGTTCATGCCAGGGCTTTGTGAAGAGCATGACCAACTCAGCCCAATGTGCTGGGCCTGTTCCGGTTTTAAAACAGAAAATTCCACATCTTGGGAATCACCTCAGTCCTAGGGAAACTGAGACAATGGTCAGCCTACTAATATTTGTAGGCTCACCATATTTGTTGGCTACTTCTGCAGGGACTCATGGTGTCCCTGTTCTGGGATGTCACTTCATTATCTGCAACAGGAACAGTTCTCTGAGCCGCGGCCCTGGATAGGCTCAGGAAAAGCTCTAGTTTAGCTATTCCAGACTTGGGGTCAAAGAAGAGACACCTCTTGCCTAGCCCAGCCATGACAGACAGAGGCCTCACATCTTGGTCCACGGAAAGTAGCTTTATGCCAAGCCCTCTTCTGGAGTATAAGGAGCCACTGATCTCAGTTCTGGGGGCAGACAAGGCAGGTGCTCCACTGGAGCTGAAGTACCAAGGACACTGCTGGCGTCCCTTCCCCACCAAGGGCCAGCACCTACCTTTGAGGTCCTCATCTTCTGTGGTGGTGTTGCAGCTCTCTGTGGAGCCCTGTAGGCCGAAATGAACATGTTTTTAAATATTCAGGCCCTTAGAAAACCAAAGGAACCAAGCAGAACAAAAGCAGAGTATGTGCTTCTACAGGAGGCACAAGTAGGAATCATAGAAAGTTCTATTTCTACCCTTGCCATCTGACTCTTACAAAACTCAGAATTCCCAGACTCCCTCCCTAGTGTTCCCCAACTCAGTAAGTGGCACTGTCTGTGCCGTTACTTGGGCTAAAACCTAGAGTCATCTCCTAGGTGTGATTTTAGGTAGATTCTTCTCTTTTTCTCCTATCTCAATTATCCAATCTAAAATCAAACCTGTCAGTTCTACCTCCAAAACAAATCCCATCTTACCTCCTGTCTTCAGCCACAACCTGAGTCTAAGCTCCCGACACCTGGCGCCTGAACTACTACAATCACTTCCTGGCCTCCCTGCCTCCACACTTGCCCCCTATGACATGCATGGCCAGAGTGGTTTTTCAAGGAGTCCGTAAGACTCTATTACTCCCCTGCTGAGAACCTTCAACAGCTTCTTGTGGCTGCTGGAAAAAATGCAAACCCAAGTCCCAAACAGCAGGCCCTGCCCGCTTCTCCAACCCCACCCCCTCCTGCCGCCCCGGTCCCAACCCCTTGCTCTTCGGATCTCATCTCTGCTGGATTTCCCCCATCGTTTTCTTCCTTCCGGACGCACGCCAAGCCCCGCACGTGCAGTTCCCTGTCTAGGGCCCTCTGCCCGAGTTCACTGGCTGTCTTCCTCCTGTCTGTGGTTCAAATATCACCTCCTGAGGGAGGATCTTCCCTGACCCCGCAATTAAAGGCCCTGTTCACTCTTTCTTTACTTTGTACCATTTTCTCCATAGCACTTATCACAACTGGATTTTATCTTGGTTATTTGGTTTCGGTTTATTATCTGCCTCCCCCACACCCGTGGAGAGGGATTTTGTCTCGTGACTTCTGTAAACCAGAGGGATGGACGGTTTGTCTCAATACGTATTTGCTACTGGTGGTGGAAAGGAGATAAGATTATTGAGGGAATGAAGGTGAGACTAAGGAGAGTGCCCTAGGGTCTGATTATAATCTCGCTCTGTTTTTCTAGCTAACATTTATTCTCATTTAATCTTCACAAGCCGTGGAGGCAAATCCCATTACTATTATTCCCACTTTACAGATAAGGTAACGGGTGCAGAGCAGCAGTGTGTTGTCTGGTAGCCCAGGGCCAGGAGTCTAATCTAGGCCTGCCTTGACTGTAGAGCCGGAGCTCAGAATCATGAAGGACAGGATAACAAACAGCCTAGATTCTGCAAAGACCTTGGCCTCTGTGTACAGCCTGTAGGTTGCCATCTGCGGGGCCCCCAGAACCTGCAACCCAGCCCACCAGCTTCCTGCTGACACGGAAGGCAGGAGACAGGCTCAGGAGCCGCTCACCTTGATCCCATCGGTAGCGTTGTGCACCACGGTGGTTTGTGGCTCCTGTGAGAAAAGATGAAAATTACTGTCCTGACCTTGGGGATAAACTTACTGCTCTCCCCTGAGGGACCCCCACCCCTACCCCAGTACCCTTAGAGACCTTGATGATGACCACTGGGGCCTGCCCACCAGCCATTCTCACAGGACAAAATATCCTGATTTAACTGGGTCCTTGGTAGCTGGGAAGCCCCAGATAATTTAGGGGGCAGCACTGGCTGGTAAGAAAGAGAGGCCTGGCACTTAATGGAAGCAGGTATCAGGGAAGCTGAGAGAAAGAGGGCCTCTTTCCCTGATACCCACAGGTCAAGTACACTGGAGGAGCTAAGGGCTAAGGGCACAGGCTGGGCCCTGCCGACAGTGTTCATCAAGGGGTATTCAGGAAGCAAGGAGAGTGGACTGAGCTCTCCCAGAAAGACCCAGGGTGCCCCCTCAGCAAGCTGAGCCCAGGGAGCTGCCTGCTTCACCCACCTCTGCCTTCCCCAGAGCTCCTGTCCCTATATCACCATGTCAGGCAGCACGAGGGTCCACGGAAAGCAGGAGCAGCAGGCACAATTACCCTCCCCTCTTTCCTAGCCATCCCCCGGCTAGGAGGATGGGAGCTCTGAGAGCACAGTGCCCCTTAGACAAGCCCCGAGAGAACTCAGACAGCATGAGCAGCATGGGGCTCTCCAGAAACCCAGCGATCAGCACCATCCAGGGGTAGGGGACCCCAGCCCTTCTTCCTGTTCATAGCTTTTCAAAGGAAAGGCTGAGATCGATTTTATAAGGAGGTCTCCAAGAACTGATGTACAGGTCCCAAGAAAGCTCCTACTCTCTCCTTTTATAAGCAACCCACCTTCCCGGCTCCCGCAGCAGACCCACTGGGGGCTCAGCCGGAGGCTGGGAGGTTTAGCCGAGAGCCCTGATCCCTCTCCCCTCCCAACAGCGAAAGGAGCAGGAGCAGCAGTTCTGCCGTGCGGGAAGGAGCATGGTCAGGTGGGACCATGAGGGGAGAAGGGGCCTATGGGGCACAACACAAAGCAGCCTGATCTACAGGGATCGAGAAGGGAAAAGGGCCAAAGAGGCCTGGGAGGGAGGGCAAGAAGAGGAAGCGGGCAGGAGCAGGAGGCAGCCAGGGGCAGGGGCGGAGAAGCCGTAGTCAGGAGGTACCATGGCCGTCTGCAAGGGCGCGGGCTCTTGGACTGGGCTTACGAGACTGTTTTTGTTGTTGCTCTGTGGCTGAGACAAGAAAACAGATGGTTTAGTTCCTCTAGAGTCACCAAAGCAGCTCAGGTTCGACTCCCAGACCTCCCTTTGCCCCCTGGCCTGGCCTGGAGGAGCTAGGGCTGAGGTGGCCTCCATTACACTATGCGAATGGGAGCAATGGTTGGAGAGATGAACGAAGGAGGGAGTATTTGGAGGGGTCCAGAGACTTAGCTCTGGAAGCATCCTCAAAGTGGGACCAGCCCAAAGACTGTTTTAAAGCATCTCTCCAGAACTCTCTGCCTCAGCCAGATGCCATGTCACCGCACAATCATACTTTACCCAAAGAAATGCAGGATCTCCTTCTCCCTTCACAAGGGGAAAAGGAAGGTGGCTCATAAGAACACAGAACAAAATCCAGAAACGCTGGGTCTCCTACGTGTGGGCAGTCTCCTGCTGCCCCTTTAACCTGCCATCTGCATTTCCTTCCCTCAAAACACCACCTTAAAGCCTGATTTGAAAGTAAGAGGAACAAGAAGAGAAAGAAAACCTGGCCCAGAGGAAGGTGTCCAGAGAGGAAAGGGGTGGAATGTGGCTTTGCTTAGAATACGCGTCTACTGACCCCAGGGAGCAGAGACGGGAGCGTGCTGTTGGCCTTCCTGCCTGGTAAATCTTGGACTTGGTCAGTTGTCAGTGAGGGCAGAGCTCCAAAGAGGGGCAGGTGAATCCAGGTGGGGGCTGTGGCCACAGTCCCAGAACCCAGCCCCCAGGAAAGAGTAGGCTGACATGTAGGCCAACATTCCTAACAGCACAGACCATCAGGATATCTCCTTGTCTTTCAAAATGTTACACTGAGTGGCACAGCAAGAGAGGTTGGGGGGAGGATGGCAAGGAAGGAAGGAGGCCCATCTCGAGGGCAGGGAGTCGTATTGACACTCTCTGCCTCTTACGATCCCGTAACCAGTGGACTCAGTCTCACTGGGAGCCCAGTGGCGCTGGTGGCCACTGAGAAGCACCTGATGCCTGTGAGTTCTTCAAAAGGCACAGAGACAAATGCATGGCTACCATCTCTGCCCAAGGCACAAATGAGGACACACCTAGGAAGCTCTCCACGCTGATTTTTTTTTCTAGCCTGGAGGCCTTTTCTCCAGCCCCTTGGACCAGACCTGAAGCCATCCACCCTTAGCTTGCTGAGGCATCCCCTAACCCAGGGCTAGGCATGGAACCTCAAACCGGGAACCAAGTGCTACAAGACTCCACTGAGCTCTGCAGGCTGGAGAAGAGGGGTTCCAGGAGTAGTCAGGACATGCGTCTAAATGCCCGTGAGCTCCGCTCTCTTCCATTTCCACCAGGAAGGAGCAGAGCCCTCCTAGCTCAGCCGTTGACACTGACCTCCTGTGTGGGGCTGATTGCATAAGTTTGTCTTGCCTGCAAAGCCCAGCTGAGACAAAGACCCTGGCACGGTGTAAGGACTCCAGGGTGCTTGTAAAACCTGTCATATCTGTGGAGGGCTGGGATGTCACCCAGGTTGCTCCACCTCTGACTTTACTGGATCGTTTCATAATAATTCAGGATGCTGTGTTCCTCTTGATGCCATGTGTCCCATGAGAAAGAAGATGCGTTCCCGCCCTGGCCAGTGTAGCTCAGTTGGAGTGTCAACCTGTATACCAGAAGGTGGCGGGTTCGATTCCTGGTCAGGGCACATACCTACATTGCGGATTGATCCCTAGTCCGGACGCATGTGGGAGAAAACCGATGTTTCTCTCTCTCTCTCCCTTCCTCTCTCTGTGAAATCAATTAAAAACATGCCCTCAGGTAAGGATAAAAATAAGAATACAAAAATGCATTCCTGTTGTCTTTCAGCTGTTCCCCGAGGGCTGGGTGGGAAGGATAGAACACTGGGCTCTGCTAATGAGGACTTGCACGTGGGAAAAGGCCCCGAGAGGAGGCTCAGAGCCATGAGCCTTCAGCCAGCAGCTCTGCCCACCACACAGACTCCCACCAGCTGCCAGTCTGTAGGAAGTGGCTGTTCATGCCCCGGGAGCAGGGCCTCTCCTCCTGAGCAACACTGAGTGAGGGTCTCTCCCTGTGCTTGCCACCTGGCTCCGAGACCCTGCCAGCTTCACTTCCTGCCCTGGGCTGCTGGAGGCAGTCCAAGCTCTGCAGCAGGGGGTGCCATGCCACACATTCCAATGCCCACTTTTTAGGCCACTGGGGGACTTTGGGCAATGGCCCTCGCCTGGCAGGACAGGCCGCACCAGCCCGCACAGCACAGACATGCAGTGAGGATGAGTGAAGCACACGCACATGGCAGAATGGGTTTGCGTGGCTGGCAGGCGGCACAGGCAGCATGGAGTGGGCGGATGGGTGGGCAGGCAAGGCTCACCATTAGGTGCACGCTGGAACTCGACTTCCTTTTCTGGACACACCACAGCAAAAGGGAAAGAGAACAGGAAATAGGAGGTAAGAAGAGAAGCACAGAGACGCTGCAGGTTAGTGCACCAGCGTAGGCTCTGCCTCAGGAGAAAAGAGCAGAAGGAGAGCTGGAGTCCAGCACACAAGGCTCCAGAGCCTGGGAGAGAAGAACTCCTTTGCTGTCAGGTTCACAAACACAGATTTAGTATATTCAGAGATGTCTCAGCCTTGCTCAGAGAAAGCTTCTTGAGGAGATTAAGCCACAAGCCTGGGAGGGTAAGTAACATTTTGCTGCAAACTTATAGGTTTGGGCTAATAAAACTAGCTCACCTATAAGGTTAATTATTTTCTCTCATTACTAGGTCTGCCTGAAATTCAGGGTAGCAGCCACCAGGGAGATGACCAAAGATACTCTAGGCCATCCCCAGATTAATAACATTTGATTTCTGAACCTCGGCTTTTTTCGCTGCCCCCTCACCCTCACTCCGCCCAAACTGCTTTTGGATGAAGATGTTGAGCTTTTAAAAATTATCTGACAAACAAATTCTGGCCTCCCTTTCTTTATCAACCCTCACTTACACGATTTCAATGTTTTATGTCATTTTGCAATTAGTGGGAAATGGGAAAAGAGGAGTGCTGGTGATTAAAAGTCCAGTGATCACAAGGACACAGAGATGCAAACCACAGGGGATGCTGAAAGCAGTGATTTCTCGGCCTTAACCAGGTGCTCATGGACTTTATGTTCAGATGTGAAACAAGAGCATAAAAATAAAGACCACACGGAACACCGAAAGTACATTTCAGAAGACTGTGTCTGAAAAGTGAGAGGTAATTAAGAATTTTATAATTAGCTTGCTGGGAGACAGAAGTCCCCTTGGACCATGTCTGTCTGCTGTTTGACTACTGCATATAGTCATTTAACGATATCCAACAAGTACTTATTGAGGGCTGTTCCAGGCACAGTGAACATGTCAGATAAATGTTCCTTCCCTCAAGAGGCTGACACTCTATTTTGTTGTTGTCAAATGATCTTTAATGGAAACATTTTCTTAACCAGCTGGGCATTCACTGCACCACTGTTGATGTCATCTATGATGTCATGAGGGTGGTGGCTATCAACACTGCAGCCCACAGTCTGGGCAGTCGCCAGGATCTCTTTAATGGTTCCAGAGAGTTCTCTAAATAACTAAAGATCTGTGCCACAATCTCATCAAAGTGGTATTTCCACTGTGCTTAATGTTTTTGCTCCTTTCTGTCTCGTGGTGGTTCTCTGAGGGCTCTGATGATCAGGGCAGAGGCAGAAGGTACTAATTCAATCTGGGCCTGTCTGTTCTGAATGGCCAGTTTCACTATAACCCTCAGACCCTTCCAATCACTGGTTGCCCTTTTGGAGACAGACCCAGGGGGCCAATCTAGGGGGCCAGGACAGATGTGGCACTGACTCCCCCACTGGTGCACCTCAGGTATACATAATTTTGATTTTGTTGGGGTTCGAACTTCGGTGGCATGGTGGAGGCGGATGGTGTAGGATGAACCCACATTCGGGATAGCTGAACAAAGTTGCACCTAAGCTTCCTTCAAGCCGAAAGACCGGAAGACCCTTCGACTACATCAGATATGCTGACACTCTACTTTAGAACACATTTTGGGAATGTATTATATTAAAAAAAGAAGAGGGCCACAAGTATTTAAAAGAATGGTCCACAATTTAGAATTAGATCTAAAGAAAAAGAAAGCCTAAATATAATTAGGACCCTTCTGCATTAGCCTTTCATATATGCCCAAATATAATATGAGATTTTACTTTCAAAATCTTCTCTCAAAAAGAGTAGCCTTACATTCACACTTATTCCTCCCCTTTATGCAAGAAGAATGTTAACACTTTGAAGGAAGGAGGCCCACATCTTATTATCTTTGTAATCTCTGTGGTGTCCAGCAGAATGTCTTAAAGTCAGCATTCAACCAACAAGCATTTACTGAGTTGAACGGGTTTGCTGAATGGCTTTTCTCCAGGCAAAAGCAGAGCACAGGTTTCTGACTTACCCAGAATCAGATCAGTGAAACTCTGCAGGGGCACAAACCAGGCTCAGTCTTGGTTCTTGTGATTTTTAGGGGCTTGCCGTCAAAGGTTATTGCAAGTTGCTTTTACCTGGACCTTGCCTCAGGGAGGGCACTTTCAGTTATCTGCTTCACTTAAAGGGGAGTAAGTTCCCAATTTTCTCCCAGCTGGCTCTTTTTTTCCCTCAACTGTCTTGCATGAAAACCTGAGATAATCCTTTCCTACTGAGAGTTAGTTTCTACTAGGTGACAGGACTTCTTTCAATTCCTCTCTCCGTCCTTTTGGGGTTTTGCGCTCAGCCATGCACAGCCAGCACACTGCAGCACTGTTTAAGCACCAGCTCATTTCTAAAGACCTACATCTTGCTTATATTTAAAAATTAAATATTTATTTAAAATTTTAAACCAGAAAAGGGCTCAAGCCTTCTCTCCACACTTAAACAGATATTCAAGCAGTACTTAAGGCAATACCTATATACTTTTTTCTTTCTTTTTAAATATTGGATGGCCATTCTGGCCTGGGACTTGCAGAGGTTCAACTAGGAACCTCTAGGGCTCTGAGAGTTTGTGGCCTCTCACAAATGGCTCTCACTCTTCCACAGACCCTGGGTCACTGGCATCCACATTCAAAGAAACCTAACTAGAACCTGAAGTCTCCAAACTCAAGACCACAAAGTGGACTCGCTGCTCAAATTGATGCTAGTACTCGAGCATCTTGTGGAAGCTTCTGGACAGTGAGAAGGAAACCACTCTGGACCTTAGGCAGCAGGAACTGGGGAAGGAGGAGCCTGGGAAGGAAGACAGGGTATAAGAGAAAGATCCAAGATGCCGACAGCTCGGGACCCTCTGAGCAACTTCATAGGCCTCCTCACAACTCAGGTTATCGCCTCAGCTTCCAAGAGGGACCAGAAAAGTTGAACCCCACACATCTTGCTTTCATCCAATCATGTCATTACTTGTCATATACTTGTTCCTGATTATAAAAGGACTGTAGCCACATTATAAGCAATTTGGAAAACAGAAAACATCCATAATCCTGTCACCCTTGCCAGTCTTTTTCCTTATACAATTTAAAAATAAATAGATTTTTATTCTGATTATCAAAGTAATGCACCATCTAGCTGAAAAATGCAGAAAATACAGAAAAATGTATAAAAGTTTCCCAAACTCCCATCACCCAGTGTATTAACACTTCAGTATGTTTCCTTCTAGTTCATTTTCTATCCACATATTATATACTGAATATAATCTACAAACACATTGTTTTTTAAAACAAAATTTAGATAGTCGAGTATGTACTGCTTTATACCCCACTTACTAGAAAATGTTTCTGTCATTATATAGTCATGACAATTAACTTGGTAATGCTCTATTAAGGACTTCCCATAATTACTCAGTCATTATCTTACTGGCTATTGAGATGGTCTCCAATCTTTTCACAGTTATAAATAACATCATGTCAAACATTTTTCTTCTTTTAGTTTTTCCATATTTTGAATTGTTTCTTTAGGATAAATTCCCAGAAGTAGAATTAACGTGTAAAAAAGGCACACTTTCATTGTTTTTGACACACAGGCTGTTTTACGAAAGGTCATTCTGATTTATCACTAACTTAGGTCAGAAACGGCACTTCGTCTCGACTTGCATCTCCCCGATACTAGTGAGGCTAAACACCCGCATGTGTGTTTCAGATAGATTGTCAGCTCTATCTTCCCACACCTGTGTTTAAGATAGTCAGCTCTATCTTCTTTGACCATGAGGCAGATTGTCAGCTTATCTTCTTTCACCACCATCTGCTGGGTTTTAGGGAGGATTCTTATTTGTTAGAAAAACCTCTTTTGTATAAAAATAGTATTACCTCTTCCCATCACACCTGCTGGGATTATTTCCTCCAGCCTGTCTGATGCTGGCCGTTTAATTTGGGTTGGTCATCTCTTCTTAAACACTTGTCTTAGCCTCTGGTCCCATCACTACTTTCAAAGTCTATTCTCAAGAATCAAACTCATTTACTGAGCACATCGGGTCAGACATGGGCTAGGTTCCCCACGTTTCTGATTTAAGGACTCTGTTCCCCTGGCCCTCATCCCTCTGTGTTCCTAGAAGGTATGACACTGTTGCACACCCCTTCCTCTCCCACCTTTGTCCTTTCTACGTTTCCTTTCATTCCTCTTTTCCAGCCCCTTAATAGCAGACGACCCCCAAATTTTGCCTTTACCGGACCCTTAATCCTTCATGTGCTTTGGATTCACAGGGGGAAAGGGGAAGTTTTCTTAAAATTCAGATTCCACCTCCCACCCAGGGCTTCCTGAACCTGAACTCTAGGGGAGACCCTGGAATCTGCATATTTTTAATTAGCTCCTAGGCTAATCTTATGCGGCCACACCTGACAGTCATCCTTGGGGCCAGCATCTAGAAAGTTCTGCTAGAAATGTGCTCCTTAGCGGCTCTTTAGTCATCCTCCCACTGCCATCTCGGCCGTCACTGCTTTATTTCAGGTCCTATCTGGCGCAATCACGCTTTGCTTCCGCCGTACAATACGGAAGGTACTGATGTTCCCAGAACCATCACGCTGCTCAAACTTGTGTGTCTTCACATGTGCAGTTCCCTCTGTCTGGAATATTCTTCTTCCTCCTCTCTCCTCTTTAACCTGGCAGAACCCAACTAATCCTTCAAACTCAGTTCATGGGCTGTCTCCTTCCAGAAAATCGGCCTGTTCTGGCTCAGCTGCTCGTCCCTCTCGCCCCTGGCTACACCAGGTATTTCCCAGCATCTTTAAGGACCTCCCCACCCAGATCTCCACCTGTCTCTCAATCTCAATGTGGTCTAAACAAAACTTCTCTTCCCTCCAAGCCGGGTGTTCCTTCACAGCTACTCCCTTTCTAGCAGAGGCACCACCAAGTCTTTCAACATTCAAGAACTTTGATATTATCTTTGATGGATCCTTTTTAAATCCCCCTTCCTTTGATACACCTCTAATGAGAGCTAATATCTAACAGACCCCAGCATTCACGCTACAGCTACACCAATTACCCACAGGCAACAGCTGTGCTGACTGGCTGGCGCCCATGCGCTCTTCTGGTGGCTGCTTTGAATATTGACCCTTTCTATTTCTAATCACCATTTCTTCACTCTGCACCCAGGTTATAACAAATCCTAACTGATGCCTCTGTGTCTAGTTTCTACACTCTTCTATTCGCTCTTCCATCCTTAGCCAAATCTTTCAAAAGCATCCCTCTTACCATAGCTTCCCTGCTCAGTGGCCTTCAGCGTTTCCTGTGGTCTGACATGCAAGCCTGCAATTTCTCTGCCCAACCAGACCAATCCAGCTGTACTTTTGAAATCCCTCTATCACACACCTCATGTTTCAGGTGGACAGAAAACTTCAGTATGGATAACAGAACCATAAAAATATTTGTTGTTGTTCTTAATGTTATAGAATACATTCTCATTTTAAAGAAAACACGTGTACAAAGAAAAAAACAAAAGATGTGTTTCCCTACCCTGTTATCACCTCCTATCCCATTCTCTCAAGGTAATTACTGACTTGATTTCAATCTTCCTACACCCTTAAGCTTTCTCTAATAAGCTTTTCCCCAGAAGCTTCCTGAGCTGAACCGACTCAGGTAGGATCCAGTACCATAGGCCATTCAGTGCTTAGGTAATCCCAAGTGTGTCCATTTACCTCTTTAATGACCTTACAACTTCCTAAGGTTAGATGAAAGCACCGCCTCTTCCTAAAGCATTACCTCCTACACCTCTTGTGTGCTCCTAGAACTGGGCCAGATAGGTGCTTATTAAATACTGTGTAAAGGTTGACAGATTCTAGCTTCTTTCTCAAATAGAAATACGCAAAATCTCTCTCCAATTAGACCTGCCACCTTTCCTATCTTGGCTCCACCCATCTAGCTCATGCCCCTGTAACTTGGAGGGAGTTGTCGGTCAACCCCAGCTCCATGTGAGCAGGTGTGTGCAGAGCCCAAGCTCCCCACCCTGGGGCAGAAGTACAGAGAAGCAGGCATGCAGAGAATGAGAGAGAAGGGGTGAAGAAAATGGGGCACACGTGTGTATCTCAGCTGGGGACATAAGATCCTGGGGAAAGGCCTAAATTTTTGCTGGAATTTAAAGGTTCGGGTAACCTCCATTTGAAATTCTCCATGGTGTAAAATGGTAGGCTTCAAGATAGCATGAATTCCTATCCAATGCCCTATCCCCAGGACCCTTTCTGTCCCCAAAGCATCTACAGAACACTTGTGAGGATGCCCAGCTACCTCTCCTCTACCTTGGCTAAGCAACCCCTCGCACTAGAGTTTTCTGCTTGTTCCTGCAGCCCCTATTCCCTCCTCTTTCTCTGACCCCACAGGAAAAGCTCCTTTACCAAATGGGAACAAACTGCCTGTTTCAGAGGGGCCTATGCCTTGAGAAAGCTTAAGATACTTTCACTTAGTGGTAGCTGAGCTGGGTTCTAGACGTGCTTGGAGATAAGGAAAGACCATAAGGACAGTGGTGGCTTCAGGTCAACTTTGCTTTCATTTGACAAAAAGGGTTTGTGTTTTAAAAAGAAAAAAGGAAAATAACCAAAAGACTAAAAAACCCAGAGAGTCAAGCCCTGGGAATGAGGCACCTGTCTGGAAGCCAAGTTCAAGATTCAGCTTTAGTAAACTAGAATTTGGATCACCTCCCCCGAGACCTTCTGATCAGCTAGGGTCAGGAGAAACACATCTGCCTTCTGCCCTCTCAGGCCAGTGGAACCTGCTGTTCTGAGCACAGAGGTTTCTGGTTCAAAGCAGAAAAGCAAGGATAGGAAGGTTCCCAAGAAAAGGGGGAACAAGGTGCCAAGAATTCCCATGAGTGACTGTAGGAGATAGAGGCCAATCTCAGGCTAAAAGGGTGGAGACACCTACCTTGACACCGCCATCCGACTTCTTGTTCAATAGACTTTTGGCAGCTGTGAAAACAAAGAGGAAAATCAAGTCTCTTACACTGTACCCTTTCTTCAACCTGACGTCTGGCAGCTGGATCCACAAGAGCCTGCTGTGTCTGAAAAGGGGGCCAGGAGTCTCCTGAAACCCCTGGAAGCAGAGCCCTGCCTGGTAGCCCCAAAGCACGAAGGACATCTCAAGCAGCGTCAGACCCTCAGGGTGGCACCCCAGGATCTCCTCTGCCACGGAAGAGGGCTCAGCAGAAACAGGGACACACTGTGCTTAGGAGGAGAAACCACATTCAGTACCAGAGCTGCCTGGTGCACTGGGACCTCCGCCTTCGACAGCTTCCACCCAGGCCTAGAAGCAGAGTGCCAGGGTGAAAGGTGAGGGCTCTGTCCCTAGATGCCATGGAGAGTCTCAGGATGGCCAAGCTGGAAGGATGCAAGACATCTCCTGAGTGTTCTCAAGAAACAAGAGTGTCACAGTTCACGAAGGAGACCAGACGTGAGGACAGACAGACACAGACACAGAGACCAGGACCACCTACAGGAGGGTTTTGCCAGGGGGTGAAGCCTTGACTGGGCAGGTCCTTACCAGGTTTACTGGGTGTCCTGGCTGCCACCCTTTCCTCAGGGTCCACTCTCTGAACCCACTGAGCAGGACTGGGCAGAATAACAAGGTATTAAACAGATTCTAGCCCGCACAGGGTGGTGCGCAAGGCTGATGAGCTCTGTGCAGGAAGGCTGGGAGCAGACAGTAGATGGGAGAGTCTGGGAGGCGTGAGGACATGGAATCAGCTCAACTGTCTGATCCAATGGACTTCGCTGGGTTTGCATCTTAGTTCTACCACTTGCTCTCTGTGTGACCTTGAGTGAGATACTTAACCTCTCTGAACCTCAGAGATTTTTTAATCTACAAAATGGGACAAAACAGGGCCTGGGTTACACGGCAGTGATGGGATCCAGTGGGATCATGCATGAAAAGCACTAAGCAGAGTGCTTGGCACATAGCAAGTACTCAGCACGTTGCAAGTACTCAGTGTTAACTGCAGTCACTATTGCTGCTGCCACTCTTGCCTTTGGGTGGTCATTCCTCTCTACAAGCTGGGTCTCACCTCTCTACAGTGAGAAGAGGGGTCCTTCCATCATAAGAATCTGACCCTCCCCCAAAATGGCCTTTGGTCCTACCTCCAGTCATGCTGGGGTAATTAGAAAGTTATGTCTTTAATGTATTTACTACTAGGCCTGACCACCTACTGTGTTAAGTGCTTCACATACATCAGAATTCTCAACTCCAACTGCCCATTAGAATCACTTGGGGGGAGCTTCAAAAAAATGCGTATATAAGCCTATCCCATGCCCTAGGGATTTTGATTTGTCTGGGGTGGAGTCCCAGCATCAGGAGTTTTTACAAGCTGTCTTGTACAGGCAGGGTGGAGAGCCTTCGACATACAATCGTTAATCATCACCATGATATTTATTACCCCACTGGTGAGATGAGAAAACTGAGGCTGGGAGAGCTGATATGGTTTGCTCAGGGTGTGGCAGGGCTAGGATCCAAACCCAGGGACACTGCCTGCACAGCTTCTGCACTCTACAGCCTTTCAGGCTGAAGGCCCGAAATGCCAGACCTCGCAATTTTGAGGGGTGTGGCTTCCTCTGTGGGGTCTCCAACAGTGCTGTTGAAGCCTGGTCCTAGCAGCCCAGGGATAGGGCCGGGCCCACCGTTTGCCGCAGCGTCACAGGGAGGCCAGGCTCTCGGGCCACCTGGAGGAAAGCCTCCTACTGCCCAGCTCCATGTCCCCAGGCTATTGCCTCCTGAGAGTTGGCAAGCGCCCAGCATGCATGGCTGGTTAGGGGGCTCCGTAACACCAATGCGCTCGCAGATGCCAAGTTAGGTGGTCCATCCGGCATGCCCATCTCAGCCCGCAAGCATGGGACTCGCCTCCCTGGTGAGCGGGCCTGGCATGCTGGCCCTCCTGGTGGGGTGGCAGGGAGCCGAGGCAGGCGGTCGGGGAGGACTCATGCCACGTACCTTGCCCGGCCAGGCCGGCGGCGCTCGCGGCAGGCGAGGCGGGGGCGGAGCTCTGCCTGCCAACTGAGGGGATACAGTCTCTCAGTGCACAGAGCCGCCGCAAAGCCACGGGGGCCGGTCAGCAGCGAGCATGCCCCAGCGCGGGGACCCGCGGGCCGCCCACCACAGCAGGGCCCGCGCGGGCGGCGTGGCCAAGCCAGCCGAGCCGGAGCCAAGGCGCTGGGGGCAGGCTGGGGAGCAGGTGCGGCCAGCCCTGCAGCAGTCTGGGGACTGGGAGGCCGGGGCTCAGGCGGGCAGAGGGAATGCCACGGCTCCACTCCGTGGAAACGGCTCAGCACGTGTCCTGTGACCGCCTCAGATGAGGGGTTACAGGGAAGAGCCTGGCTTGGTGGGAGGCAGTGCCCTGTCTCAGGTAGCCCAGCCCTGGCTTAGGCCGTGAGGACACTGAGCCCCACTTTCCAGCCTTCCTCCCTAGGGGGTCTGCGTGAAGGCATTTTCAGAGAGCCCAGAGCAGAGGCAGCCCTTTCCTCTGGCCACATTCCAAACAGTGGAGAGACTGGCACTCGGGGCCCAGGAAGGGTCCATGGCCCGTGTGCAGCTCCATGTCCCCGGCTCCTTGGAGACAGGCTGCTTTCTCTCTTTCAGGCAGGGAGCTGGGAGAGGCAGCTTTTCTCAGCCTGTATTTCACAGTGTTCCAAGGGTAAATATGCCCAAGAAACAAGGCCCCAGAAAGAAAGCAAAGGCCACTGAAGCAATACGTTCTAGAAGCCCTGATTTCACCATGAGCCAACCTGCTAGAGTTCCAGGCTAAGCTGCACCTGTCTGGGGTCAACTCTGAAAACAGCCTAGCTTGTTCCTAAAGAAACACACAGGTGACCTCCTTCTTGATTATGTCTGTACACACCTCTTTCTGCAGAAGCTTCCGGAGATAGGCTCTGTCCTCACCTGTCCCAGAGTCAGGGCAAAAGAGGTCATCCTGGAGCACTTGCAGTTTTTTTTTTTTTTGGCCTCCTCTGACCCAGAGCAAAGTGAACAGAAAGGCCAGATGAGGTCTGGGCAGCAAGGGCAGGAGGCTCTTTAGGGATTAGTGAAGGTGCTTTGTTCTAACAGAGACCGATTTCCTGAAACCAGGACACCGATTTCCTGAAATGGATGGGAGAAGCTGATGCAGAGGACTGAGGCCACGGGATGGGGCACATGCTATTGATTTCCCAGTAGCCTGTCTTCACATTTCTTCCCCTGAGAGAGAACAGATCGCCATTCTAGGGTGAGCACAGAAATGCCCTTGAGCGTCCTAAAGAAAGGCTCTTAAACCAAGAAAGTAGAAGCTACAAGTAATTAGAAGACAAGCAGCACGATGCGGAACTTCAGCTCTACACCATTGGAGGCAGCAACTGTGCCCTCCTGCTCCCATTTGTGAGAGGTGAATCCAGGACCACAGACTTCCCCTCGTGGGCACCCACAGCACAAGAACAAGCCCCAAACCAGTCAAGGGGATGGCCTGAGGTGGGACACTCTCCCAGCTCTCTCTCCGGTCCTGACCCTCCAGGGCCCTGTGGCTCTCACTCGGGCCAGGGCTCTTGAGGTGCCACGTCCTCTCACCTGTGGCTTCCTCAGAGCCAGGGCTGTAGGTTACCCGGAACCAACACAGACGAGCCCATTGGGACTCAAGCTCAAGGGAGCAACCTCTGCCCAGAGCGGCTGCTATGCGAGCCTCCCACACAAACCCCTCTCCATGGCAGTGCAGAGGGAAACTGAGGGAGCAAATCCTGTTATAACAATGAGAGAAGGGTCTTGAACCAAAACAGTGGGTCTGGGGGTCAGGGGAAGGGAAGACCAGGGAAAAGGGCAAGCAGAGAAGAGAACTTCTGTCTTCAGTTAGTCCTGACATTAATCTTTTTCTCACACAAAAGCCACTATACTTCCCAATTGAGGGCAAACAATGATGGGGGTGGGGGTGGAAGTGGGGGTGGGGGTGGAGTGGGGGCCGGGTGGGGAGGAGGTGGAGTGTCTTGCATCTTAAAAAGAAATGTCAAGTGTGATTTACAAATTACTGGTCCCAATTTTCTTAATTCCTCATGCAAATTTAAGAAAATGCCTTTCCTTCCATCCCGCTAGTCTATTTCTTCACTTTTACAGATAATATCACAGAGAATATTTTAAGCACAGTTGCTGAAAAAGGTTTAAACATCTGGAATAATTTCTATTAGTCATCTCTACTTGGACACAATGAAGTAGAGGATCATTCCAGTCTGCAAATTACTGGTGGCGACTGAGAAGATTCAATGCATCTTATCTCTGTTTTCCCAGCACATCCTCCAACACCCCAGAGATGGGCTAAAATCTTAGAGTGCTTCGAGTTCTTCAGAGAATTAAATAAGAGTCCCCAGGGACAAAGTAAATGGGAGGCCAGACAGGCTACTCCCTGGGAGGTTCTAGGGAACAGAGCTCATACATTTGAACCCAAGTAAAACCCCCCAGAATACCAGGTTATAGGGCCCAGCAGCAGCAGGATCCTCATCATCATGGTCAAGGTGTTGCCCGAGACACCCAGGGCTAGGATGGCAGTGTATGGCAACACCCTGTTCTGACCCACTCACCTCAGTAGAATTAAAGTGCATGGCTGGGAAAACATACCTGAAAAGTTCCTGGAAACAAGCATGGTCGTGAGGATGGCACCCTGAGGAAAGAAGAGGGGTCCTATGAATCCAATCAGACTCTAGAAAAGTATAACCTGGCCTCAGGCAGAGGGTAGCTGCTGGATAGAGCCTGAGACATCAGGTCTTTTGCCCCCACCATGTGCAACTTTCATAGCTCAGCTCCAGCCAGGAGGAAAACTTCCTTCTGTGATGGGGCAGGGGGTATACCGGGCACTGGAAGTCCAGAGGGCAAGGCTCACCTTTAGTTTTCTCCGGGCATTGAACTTGCGCAAGCACTCCACAGTCTCCTGACGATGCATCATGGATGCCACCGTGGACCGTTGCTGAAAGCCAGACAGACAGGCCTATGAGTCCCCAGCCAGGGTCTCTGCCCCTCACCACAGTCCCAGCACTGACGGCCATGCGCTCAGCCACCCAGAGTTGCTCAGAGGATAAAATGAGGTCATAGATATGAAAATGCTTTTAGAATAAAAGCACTACCCAAAACTCAAGGTTACATAAGGACAAGAATCTGAACATGAAAACACCACGATATCTGAGGAGGGTGCCTTAGAGGGCACTGTCGTCCTCTTTGGGAAACGGAGGCTAAGGACTGAGAGCTCCTGCATGTTGTGACCCTCACACATTCACTCCTTCAGCAACTGTGCCAGGCTCGGAGGGGTGAGAACAGCCAGGGTTCCTGGGCTCCACAGAGAATATTCATTCCTTCCAAAGGACGTACCCCCACAAGGACCTCAATGAAGCTGTGATCTCAGAAGCTAAGGATCTTTATCCTGAAACATCAATTCTTTTTATCACTTTGGAAGGGAATCTTTCTTTACTGTGTGACTGCTAACTTCCTTCCTCCTTAAGCAGGGGCCACTGGACAATGATTTACATCTTGCTGACTCAGGGTGAGCAATATAAGAATCAGTTACTACACAGCATAGAACAGTGATGTCCTCAGAAGCTACTGAGATATACAGGATAGTGGAGGGTGGGGCCCACAAAATGATCTCCAGAACACAGTATTTCCCCAATTCTTAAGTTGCTCATGACCTCCCTTTGCTGTTGCTGTCTTGGCCAGCCTGCTAGAAAAATAAATCCTACCACATGCAGCCTGGTGCCCACAACCCCACGGGGCTACCCTGCAAATCTTCCCCCCATCCCAGGGCAACTTCCTTTCCTGGTTCCCAAAGCAACTCTCCCAACCTTCTCTCTTATTTCACCTCCTCCCCCAGGGTGTAAACCTCTCCACAAAGAGAAAGGAGAGCTTATCAAGAAAGAACCTCAACTTTAACACCCCCCACCCCCTCAAAACTCACTTTCACCCACCTGCAACCTAATCCCGGGTCTCAGCAGCAGCAACCCTCATGTCCAGTGCTGACCCCTCCACCTGGGCTTGGGAGCCTCTCTCTTTTAGTTATCAAAACCTTTGCTTCCTCAGTCAGCTATTATTTTTAACCCCTTACTCCAGACTCTATTCTTCTCTGCAGTCTATACATTATAGTCAAGACTTTTCTTAAACAAAAATTTAAAAACTCCCTAACCCACCTGTCCTTTCTAAGTAGTACCACTTCTTTCTCCCTTCACCCCATTTGCTCTTCACCTCACTGGACACAGGTTACGTGGGTCTCTGTCGCTCCACTGCCTCTACCAGTCAAGTAACGAAACAACGCCCTCTGATCGGTCAGAACCAGTGGGTTCTTTCCTGTCTTTAGGAATCTCTGAAGCACCTGATTACAGATGCTCCCTTACTGAGACCTCCTGTTTCCGAGGGGCTCCCGCTCCTGCTTCTGCAACGGCAGTTCTCATCCTCAGTCCCCTTTTGCAGGCTCCTCTGACTCTGGCATGACACGCTGGTGCGCAGTGGCCATCTCTTCTCTTATACAAGGCCCCAGTAAAAGTTTGGTTAGCAAAGATGGAAACCCATCCACTTATACAGCCTCAACTCCACCTGTACAGAAACGACTATGACCTACATTCCCAATTTTCAACTTTTCTAACCTCTAGAACCATATTTCTAACTACCCACTGAATGTTTCCAGCTGGAGGCCCTCAGACACCATACTCAGTATGTATGAAACTAAAGTCATTTTATTTTCTCACAAACTGACTCCTCTGGGTTTCTTCTGGGTCAGTGAATGTTTTCAACTCAAAACCATCAGTTATCAACTCAAAACCTGGCAGTCCCCATAGAGCCCTCTCTCTCCCCAAATCCAACTGGTTACCAAATTCTTTTGATTCTGTCTCCCAAATATCTAAAAGTTGTCCTTTTTGTTCCATACCACCCCCTGTATCTTTACCCTTAGCTGAGATCTCACCTGGTCTTGCTTAGACAATTACAACAGCTTCTTGAGCTCTCTACCCCACCCGCCCGCCCTCTTTCCTTTTCAATTCCATTTTCTACACAGCTTCCACAGTGGTTTTTCTTAATTACAAATGGTTCCCCATGTTTTCAGAATAAAGTCTAAACTCCTTAGGCAGAAACTTGTGCGGGCTTCATTTTGTTGTAAACTAACATTCCTTAAACTCACTACAATTTCCCTGTGGCCTCTCACCCAGGCCCAAGAACCAGGATAGAGGTCACCTCCTCCATGCAGCCTCCAGCAATCCCACCCCCATCAGGTGCACCTAAGCACTCATTAGATTCTTTCATGTACTCGTCACATTGCAGAGTGGTTGTATGAGAGCTGAAGTCTGAATATGCACCTTAAATTTGTCAATTCACTTTGGGTTGTGCCGGCTGCTTTCTATCAACTACCTAGAGCCTGCAGAGGTCAACCTAAGCCCTCGTTCAAGATCAGAACTAAATCACACCTGACAAGTGAGTGGGAGAGAGACAGGCAGAGAGGTCAGTTAGCCCCATCTGCCTCCCTGGTGATATTTACTGACCCTGGGCCCCACCCAGTCCCCCCTCCTTCTCTGCTGAGTCCTTGCTCAGGACCCAGAATAATTACTCTCTGCTCATAAAAAAACAAAAACAAAAACAAACAAAAAACCCCCAAACAAACAAAAACATTAAGGAGGATACTAAGGGCACACTGATCTCCTCCACTCCTAGGTGAAGACACTTACGCAGACCCATGGATGCTTGAGAGCCTGGTCAGCTGTAATACGTTTTGCAGGGTTTATGGTCAGCATCTGGTTGATCAAGTTCTTGGCTTCAGGGGTCACCGTGTCCCACTCTGGTGATGGGAACTAAGGAGCAGAAAAAGGGAAAGGAGGGGTATGAAATTTGTGAGCCTCACACCCTGAAAGGTAGGTTCTGTCTCCATCCCAACTCCTATCAGCGGGATACTCTGTGCTACCTAAGGCTGCTTGGCAAAGCGTTCGAGAAGCCCTGGGGTATCCCAGCACCTGTGTCAGGAAGGGAAGGCAGAGCAATCATGGTTGGAATGCCAGAAAATGAGATCAGAGCAGGAAGGGGACTCCAACACCTTCTGGTTCTAGGAGGAAGCAGTGACTCAGCAATGTGCCCAGGGCCCCACCGCCGGGGAGGGAGCTGCCAGACCTCTCATCGCTGTGTGACACAGCGCCCCACACCTCCACGCCCAAGGGTGTCAGTGGGCTCCTTGATTTTACAGATACCAAAAAAGTGGCTTCCTGGGGCAGTGGGTGACTGGAATTGAGACCTGTCCCTGGGTCCTCAAAGCCCCCAAACCTCCTTGTATCCCAACCCTCCGCTTGGAAGAGCCCAAGAGGTGGGAACGGACGGGTGCTTACATCATAGGCTCCGGCCTTGATCTGCTGGTACAGCTTATGCTGATCCTCATCCCAGAAGGGGGGGTACCCCACAAGGAGAATGTACAGGATGACTCCTACGAGACAGAGCACAGGCCGCCAGGCTGTCACCGCCTGCGAGGACCCGAGAAAACCCACGCAGCGCTGAGGGCCACCCAGGAAGCCAAGGGCCACAGCACAGACAGAAGTGGATACCAGCCAGGGCTGCTGTGCCACCAGCCCTTCCTGCTACGCCTCACTCCCTGTGACTCCAAGCCATGTCAGGGATTTCTTCAGGCACAACCCATCCTCTAAGGCGTGGGCAAACCCCTCTTCCAAAAGGATGTAACAGAAGAGAAAGTACTTGGGGAGGAGGGTGTGGCGGGAACGGCCATCCCAAGGGCACTAGAGCAAACACCGGGATTTCACATACACCAGACACCTGTGGGACCCGCAAAGAAGAGCTAAGCCTCTTTCTCGCCATGGCTTGAAGTCAAGGGCCCTCAACGCCGAAAAGCTGAGACTGTGGAATGGGCTTACCGCAGGCCCAGATATCCACAGGTTTTCCATAGGGATCTTTCCTCAAGACCTCAGGGGACAAGTAACCTGGGGTGCCAGCAAAACCTGCAGCAGAAGAGAGGGCGGAGGCACACTGAACCCACTTTCTCTCTCATTAAATCCACATCAGCAACCTTCCCCGAGTCCCTTCTCGCTTCTGATGCCTTTGCTACATAAGCTCCCAGCACGTGGGTAGCAGGAGATGACAGGCTTGGCTTCTTGTAGTGCCTGGAATCTCAATCAGAGGGCAAGTCCATGTGCCTACCAGGAACTCCCAGTCCTCCCCAGAGGCAGCAGAGCACAGTGCTGACAACGGCTAGACTCACTGTGTTGAGTCACGTAGGGCAGAGGGGAGCTCTGCACCCTCCCTCTCCTCCGGTCTCTGAGGAGGCCAGGACCATTAAGGGTCTGGCTTCTAGTTCTGAAGGAGGAAGGCAGATCAGGAAGAAGAGGAAGGGCGGGGGCTGCATTCCAGGAAGACAGGGTCACTCTTACCAAACCAAGCCTGCTGTTCTCCCTGTACTTCTATGGCTAGGCCAAAATCAGCCAGCTTGACTGCAGCACCCTTGCATTTACTCGCCAGCAACAGGTTCTCCGGCTGCATGAGGGAAAGACAGAACCTTGTGAGGCACCCACCCCTAGGCCCAGAGGAAGCCGGGTGTGGGTGGGCCTCGTAGTACCACCAAGTGGCACCAGGTGGCGACAACACTTCACGAGCCGGACGCAAAGGGGAAGCCTGAGCAGTACCTTCAGGTCCCTGTGGACGATGTCATGCTGGTGGATGTGGTTAACACTCTCCAGAATCTGATGTATACAGTGGCTGCAAAAGCAGAAGAAAAACAAATGTCAGTGCAGGGTTAAACCACCTCCTTCACAACCACATGCTGTGGACTAAAGCACGTAACTCTGGATCACAGGTTCACAAAATCACTGAACAGTGAGCTAGAACCTCAGACTCTGGACATCATCTAGTTCAACCTATTTTACAGAAGAAGAAACTGAGTCCCAGGCAGATTAAGTGGTTTGTCCAGAGTCTCCCAATAGATAAGGGGAAAGGAGCAACTAGAACAGGGTCCACCAGGGTCCACCATGCCTCCTTAGACTATAAAGGCCCAACACAACCCAGTCTATTTCTAAGATATTAGAGACACCCCAGACCCCTGAGAAGGGGAACCCACTCAACCCCTCCTTGTCTTCTTTTCCCCTCTAGTAACTCTGTTCTAGGAGAAGCAGCTTGTGGTCGCAACTTAGGAAAGAGAGTCCAACTAAACCTGGGGTGGGTACACTCATGTCTACTTAAAACATTTATTGGGTGCCTACGAGCACTGTGCTTGGCACCACACAGGCTACAAAAATGAACAAGACCCAGTGCCTGACCTGAGGTTTGTCATCTAGGAGGGGAGATAAAACGAGTACACAGACACCTTTAAGAAACAATGTACTTAAGAGGGGTCCCAACAGAGTACCTAAGTGTATAGTGCGCCCTCAAACTATAAAGTAAATGTTATACTAGATGCAAAATATAGAAAAATGAGACAACAAAACTTGGATCATGGTAGCTTGTAGGTTAAAAATGGTCTAGAGTGTTTTTGTTAATAAAGGCCCATAGGACCTGTCTGCCTCCCATTTACCTGCTTTTCACTTGTGAGAAAAGTTCAGCCTTGACTTCCATCCAAGGTTATGGTCCTGCCCCATCCCTAATGGTCCATCATTCAGCAAGACAAATGCTAACACCAAGACTTCCAAGGAATGAGCCTTCCTAGCACTGTGGGACCACATTACCCAACCAGCACGTTGATCATCAATGCATCCTTTGGATTGATTTATGACCAAAAGGGGGCGACCCACTAAACCTGACAAACTCAGGGGAGGCCTGCATGGCAGTGGCCTTACAAACTCAGAGACGGAAAGTAACCACATAGGATGGTCTGAAATTAAAACTTTCTAACTAAAAGCAGCTCTTGGCAGGTAGTCATGTTCTAGGGCAGTATTTTTCCCCAACAAAGGTCAATCTTCACCTTAACTGTCTTTTTGCTTTGGAATATCAAAATAATCTCTCCCCTTCTCCCCTCACCCCCAAAATACAACTACTACACCAGAGCAGAAGCCACAAATTTCCTCATTGTTATTAGTATGTTAACTATACCCACAAATGTAAAAGAAGTATGTGTTTATTCGGTTTACTTTTTATCTAGTCCCACAGATCTCCCCTCTTTGGTTTTGGATTTCATATAACCCCTCACATCTTCCTCTTTGATTCTGATGTATAACATAGGTGGTAAAACTGCCGTTTTCTGGAGCATTTTCACAATCCATAAGACTTGGCTTACAGGCAATTGTCGTCAGTTTGGCTCAAATAAACTCATTAAAAAAATCTTTTAAAACAAACAAACAAACAAACAACAAAATAGAATCCCTAAGGAGCATTTCTGATGATGATTTTGCATAGAAAAAGACAAACTAAGAGTCCCAATCATGCTGATTCCTGAATTAGACTGTCCAACTCCCAAACTATCCTGCCCCACTGCAGTCAAACTCGTGGCAGAGTGTTGACAGTCTAGGGCAGTGGTGAAAACTGGGGGAAATGCTGCCTCCCAAGGGACATTTGGCAATGCCTGCAGACATTTCTGGTTGCCACAACTGAGGAGTTAGGTGCTACTGGCATCTAGTGGATAGAGGCCAGAGATGCTTCTAAACCTCTACAATGCTCAAGAGAGGGTCTCACAACAAAAAATTATCTGGCCCTAAATGTTAGTACTGCTGAGGTTGAAGAACCCTGGCCTAGAGAATGGAGCCGCAGCCAGCAGGTACTACCAGGCATACAGAGCAGGCCTGCAGTGTCTGGGGGCACTGGGCTGGTGACCTGGACTTATTACTCCTTCCTTAAAATCTGACCGTGGGGTTTCCACAAGAGCCAAGGGACTATGAGGCTCCTGGAGGCGCGGGCCTCCCTACAGGACACAGCCCAAGAGCAGGCCAAAGAGACTTTAAGACTGAGCTGAAGAGGCGAGTCTCCACAGAAATGTATAATTAGAACAGAGCCCGGCTAGCAGGGAGAGCCTTCTGGCCAAAAATGGCAAAAGTGCGAAGTGTCCCAGCAGAGCCAGGCCAAGCCCACTGGTACAGTCATCCCCCCAGCTCTCCCTCCTCCCCGCCAGACTCCCTGAGCTATCACCACCTCCTCCCGCCCCACAGCCTGGTCCTCCCCTGCTGGCACTGGAATTCATCTCCCCACTTGAGAATTTCTCCTGAGGCTGAAGCATCTGAAGTTGATCAACAAACACTGGCCTCTCTGAGTTGAGAAATTTGTGAGGAAGCTGCGCTCCCCACTCTCCAGAGGCAGCTGGAGCAGCCACATATGCAGATAAGCTACAGGCAGGATGATCACAACCAGGTTGTATGGACATCACCCTCCGAGAAAACTCGGGCTGGGGGAGGAACCGAGGCGGGAAAGGCTGGCCAAGCAAGTGCCCAGAGCTGTGGCGGAGGAGGAAACTGCTGTGTCACATAAAGGAGCTGCCAGGGCTCCCATGGAGGGCTTGGGCTGAGAGGTGTGGCAGAGGAATGACTTCCAGCCTGAGAAGCCCGCATCAGGGCTGGTCATGGTGGTCAAGACACAACGTGGCCCGGCCGGGCGTGGCTCAGCAGTTGAGCATCGACCTAAGATGCAGGCGATCAGGGTTCGATTCCCGGTCAGGGCACATGCCCGGGTTGCGGACTCAATTCCCAGTCGGGGGCGTGCAGGAGGCAGCCGATCAATGACTCTCTCATCATTGATGTTTCTATCTCTCTCTCTCCCTCTCCTTTCCTCTCTCTGAAATCAATAAAGATATATATATATTTTTAAAAAAGACACAACGTGATGAAGGCCGACATCCCCAAAAAGGTTCCTGGCTGGATTATTAACCCTTTGGGACAAAAACCATGTTTCTCCATCTCTGGATCATCCCGAGAATGCCTTGTACACAGTAGAATTTGTCAAAGGAAAGGAAGGGGGTAGGGAGGGCCCTTGGGCATGCCTACAAGTACACAGTAGTGCAAAGCAAAGGTATTTCTGGGGTGATGGCGTATGGAGACTTGTAAGAGCTTTGCAAAAAAATTTATTTGCAAGTGCTGAATTTTTAACTTTTTGTTTCACCCACAGAATGCAGCCTGAGTCCAGCTCTACAGAATCTTTGTCCAGACAAGAGAACTATTCAAACAGACACAATGCTTGGCCCCCTAAGATGACCAAGACTCACACTTGAACTACAGGGCCCTCATCTCACCTGGCATCAGCTTCACTGTAGTATTCTCTGGCCACAATGTCTTCAAACAGCTCTCCACCAGTAACACTGCAACCAACAAACAGAGAGGATCAGAGGAGGCAAGGCGGCCCGCCCCAGCATCCAGCAGGTAACAGGTGACACTGCAGAACAGCTTTTAAAGAAATCCTAACTCTATATTCATTTCATTCAAGAGCCCAGAACACACTCCATCCTTCAATGACACGGGGCTCCTCCCTGGGGTAACATGGGCCCGCCCCTCTTCCTGCATCTCTGTTTTTATGACCTTACAGATAGCTAATGCTCAGGCAAAGACGAATATACAGGGATCTAAGAGAAAATAACTGACCTACTTAGAAAGTCACAGACTTGAGATCAACATAAACACGAAGGTACAGTTGCCCCAAATGACCAGACCTACGACTGGAAGTTGCAGAATGAGAGAATGAGACCCAACCCTGAACATACCAAAGAGGTATTTCCAGGAGGTGAAGAGCCACTTTTAAGATATTCAACCACAGCCGGAGTGGAGAGAGACCAATCAGAGCCAGCTTACAACTGATAGAAGCTACCTTCGAGTTCGCAGAATTTTTAAGGTCATGTAAAGAGCTGTGCTCTATTTCTCCACTAAGGACCACACACCGAGAGACAAGGAAAAGGCACCTGCACGAGGTGCGTGCTGAACAGAAACGCGCCAGCAATGCCGTTCTGGGGCTCGGACCCCGGGGCGGGAGGGATGCCGCACGAGCCGTGATGTCCCCTCAGCAGCATGCCGGCTACCGGAGGAAGTTCAAAACCAAATTCTTCCCCTCGGGCAAAGGACAGGGGCCCTTGGCCGAGGCTGGAGGCCTAGCTCAGGCCTTCTTCCAAGCCTTCATTTTGAACTAGCTGAAGGAAAAGGCCCCACACCCTCAGAAAGTGGCACTTACAGGTCAAACACGAGGTAGTGAAACCCTTCTTCAGAAATACTGTCATGGAGGCGCACTGCAAGAGAGGAGATGGAACAGACATTAGCAGAGAGAAACTGGAAATCCTGACCCTCTCCTGCTCAGCAGCCACCCCCGCCCCTCTGCCGGCCTCGCTGGGCTCTCTCCTGAAGGAGCGGCCGTGAGAAGTGGCCGCGTGCCCAGCGCCCCCATCCCAGGCTATGCAGCCACGGCACAGAGGGACAACCAGACCCCAGGCTCGGCGCTCGGGTCGCCACCTCAGACTGCCTCAGACGTAGGCAAGAGAAGCTTCGTGGCTAAGAAGGCAGAGAAGGGCTGAAACCTTCCCAGAGGGGCTGGTCCCAGAGCAGGCGGTCCTGGGACATGACGAGTGACAGCGTAATGCACAGCGAGGAGCACCTAGTGACGCTTACCGCAGGGGACGGAGGATGACAAGATGGGCGAGCCGAGAGCTCTTTCAGAAGGGTCAATGGGAACAGAAGAATTAATGGGAGGGGAAGAAGTGGGAGAGGGAGAGCCCAGAGGAAGGCACGTGGAGCGAGGATGATGGCTGGCGAGCATGGGAGGCAACTGGCAAATTCAGGCAAAGACAACAATCACCGTTATATTAACTGCCTACTGTGTGCCAGGCCTGTGTAAGCCTCTTGGCATACGTCCCTTGTTCTACAGGCATTTACTGAGTGCCTACTATGTGCCAGACTCTGTGCTGGGCGGTTAGATTTAGGAAGGATGTAGTGCCTGCCTAAGAGGAGTTTATTATTCCTGATGACCACCATGAGATGGGTGTTACCCCCTTTCTACAGATGAGGACTCAGGAGGTTCAGGGACAGATGGTATCTTGCTAAAGGCCAAAGACACGGTGGGTTAAAATTGTGAATCCAGCTCTATCTGTCTCCAAAGCCTGGTCTCCACCGCTGCTCCCTATAGGACACGTGGAGTGGCCCACACACCCAGGTAACAAAATAATGGAGCCCGGGAGAGAGACCATTCACGAATATACCTACAACAGCACAGGTGGGTCTAGGAGGCCACCACATGGAGCCGCCCATGGCAACCCACCAACTGCGAGAGAAGGCCGATGGGCAGAATCCCTTCCCACTCCCTGCCTCCAGAACTCTTGGGCAAAACACCAACCTAATGTCTTCTGAGGTCTGCTCAACAAGCTCCTGCCCTCAGAGCCACCTCTGGGTTAAATGCCAAGCTCTGAGCATCATTCTAATGCAAACATAGCTCACGCTTTGGCTGACAGTCTGGCTGTTCCTGTTCCTTCCCTCACCTGAACTCTCTTGATGGGAAACCTCGGTTCCAAAGGGCTCGCTCTATTTGACCTTCGCTCCAACCCTCGGCAGTTTCAGGAGACCTCAGAGAGCACTTCAGGAATGGCCTGACACCAAACCAACCAGTGAAGTTCTTGGAGACAAAAAAAATTAGTTTCTCTTCCTTGGTGTGGCCCAGGCTGCCAACTGCCCCAAATGACAGCTTCCATTTCCAGTGTCCGAGCGGTTCATCAGGGCTGAGGTGCTTCCCTACATCCCCTCCCCACCAAAGCAGGATCACCCAGAGCACAAAATGCAGGCACTAAGCCATCACGAGAGCGCTATGGTTCTCCTCGCTTGACAAATGAGGACTCAGGCTGCCAGGGTTTGAACTAGGGCCTGAGGACTGTTTATACTTCTCACTGCCTACCTTATTTGATCTGATCTGGTTTCTCAGCTCCAAATTCCACCTCAAACTCAGTATTTCTGTGATTTACCAGTGGGACCAAAGGTAGGTGGTACTTCTAAAATCACTCCTCCTCAAACCTTTCTCTCCTGTCCTCAGGCAAACAAGCTTCTGCTTCTCTAGGCCTGCAGATGACAGAAGGAAGGAGCTACAGCCAGACCTACAGCCAGATGCCTGCTTCCTTCCCACCCTGACTAACCCAGGCACGCTCACACACAGCCCCCAGAGCCCTTCCACTTCCTTCACTGTGCTTCTCTGGTCTAAGTCAGTGCTGCATGCTGAGTCCTGCTGCAGCTGCTGCTCCCTTGCTTTCAAAAGGACTTTCCATTTAATTAGAAATTTGCTATTAAAAAGCATTAAAGTGTGTAATACAAATAATCCCCTGGAAATCAGCTGTCCCAGAAGCTAAAAACCAGCTTTGTTAGGGAGGTGACTAACAGCAGCAGGATGGTGAGCTCACAGGACAGCAGGCACGGTGCTAACAACCACTCCTGGGGAGTCCAGCTGCCCACCCTGCCTCCCCCAGACCCTAACCCCACCCCCAGCACAGCACAGCAGGGCTAAGAACAGGACAGAAAGTGCAGGCACCCATGCCTATCCCCAGACAGGGAGTCACTGGCACCTGCCCTTCTCCAGGAACCATACACAGAGCCCAGGTGGGAGGAAGCAGGGCAAGAGAAGCAGCAAAGGAAGACCTACCCTTCCAGGTCACCCAGGCGAGGGAATGGCTGTGGTGTGGGACCCAGAGCAAGGTTCTACCGAGACAAGCAGGGACAGGTGTGGAAGGCCCATCTCTTTTGTGTTTTTTTCCCACTTATAAAGAAAATTAACAGGGAACTGAGAACAGGGGAGAAAACTGACTGCACCACTCTAAGTGCCTACCTAGTGGATTCTTAATAATAATGCTCTAAATTATAACTAACACTTGAACTATTTCTATGTGCTAGGCACTGTGGCAAGTGCTTTACACATGCCATTTTACTCAACTCGCACATTAACTCTGTGGGACAGGTACTTCTATCACCCCCATCTAACAGGAGAGGAAACTGAGACTCCAAAGAAACTCACTCAAGGTCATACCAAGTGGCAGAACTGAGACCTGAAGCCAAAACAAACTGGCATAAGATCCCTGATATTGTAGAACTGCCTGTTAGGAAGTCACTTTCTCCATCCTCTTAGGCAAAGGAGCTCCAACCTGTCCCCACTAGCCCTGGCCATTCTGATTCACTCATCAACGTCCGTTCGGCACCTTCTCTGAAGCAGGCATGGCTGTACATGCCACGGATCTGGCTGTGAAGGCAATAAACCCGGCCCTCCGCCACGGAGCTTCCAGGTGAACGGGGAAGACGGGCTTTCCACCGGCACATACGCAAATCTGTAACTAGCACTACTGTGCTGAGGGCTGTGAGGTGGGAGTAAAGGATGCTATGGACTTGTGCCATGAAATAATCCGACACCCAGCCCATACCCCAGTAAGGAGAGGGCAGGAAGGCCAAGGCGGCCAGGCAAGTCTATAGACAGGAAGATAGGAGAAAGGGATATACAGTGTTTATTACATTACAGTGTTTAGCCTAATTATTGTTCTTTACAAACTGTGGAAAGAAGGCCAAAAAAACACCCAAATACTTTTACTTGATGTTTTAGACCTTCAAGGACTGACAGAGCCACAACCCAATTATTGTGGCTATTCCCAATTCTTTAAAAACCACCCAATAATATGCCATATTTTAACTAACAAACCATGGTCAAAAAGCATTGAAAAAGTGTCACTGTTAATGTCTGCAGCAAAAGCACGGACGTTAGGAAGGAGGTCCTGTGGCAGGGGTTGGTGGGGGGCTGAGGATGCCCCCCAGGAGTGGTGGGTAGGGATTCAGGAGCTGTTCACTCGTGATCCGATGTTCCCTACTTTTTCTTTGCAACTATCTTTGCTACACTTACTGGTAGTTGAATGGGCCCTGGGCGCAAGGCGGTCTGGCTTGAATACCTTCTGCACTGAGGTGGGGCTGGGGGTCTAGCACGGATCACTTCTGGCAGTTGGAATCTGTTTTTATCTCCCTTTATTTCCTAGGCCTCCTCCGCTTGCTGAATCCTCACCGCAACTCCACAAAAAGGCACAAGTGACAGAACAAAGGCACAGGCAGGCGAAATGATGTGCCGAAAAGTCGCAGCTACTGACCGGCAAATCCCCTATTCAAACCTGGACTTGAGCCCAAAGCCACAGGCCTTTGCTTCTCTTAGTATATGGTCCACAGACCAGCATCGTGAGTATCACCTGGAGACACGAGGAAGCTCAGGTCCGCCCCAGACCTGCTGAATCAGATCCAGATTTTAACATGATCCGCAGGTGATCCATAAGCACATAAAAGTTCGAGAAGTGCTGCTCTAAACCACAGGGCTAGACTGTGACCGAAACCGCTGGGGCGGCTCAGCATGAAGGAAGTCGGAGTCTAGTCATCAGAGGAATTTAGAGCAGGGAGCAAGCAGGTCACAGGCAGAGCACAAACACTCCATTCCAACTTTAGACGCTCAGCACTCCTGCTGTCTCCTCCTCTCAACGCCACACCTTTGGCCACTCTCCTAGGGCTGTTCGGTTTCGCAGCACACCACATAACCAATAGGCGTCTTAAAAAAAAATCCGTAGACTTTATTTTTTAGAGCAATTTGGGTTCACAGCAAAACTGAGCAGACAGTACACAGGGCTCCCACATATCCTCTGTCCCCACATATGCACAGCCTCCCCCACTATGCACAGCCCCCACCGGAGTGGTACAATTGTTATAGTTGATGAACCTACACTGACACGTCCTTATCACCCACAGTCCATAATTTACATTAGGGTTCACTCTTCTAACAGGCTTTTAACTCCTGGGACAGAATATCTGTTAGGGAATAAAGCTGGGGGTGCCTGGCTCCTTGCACCAAATACCCTTCTGAGTCTGACAGCATCCAGAATTTGACCATAAGCGCTTTGCTCTCGGCTTCCTCAACTCTGCACCACTCTCCGCTGATCCACTTGTATCCCTGTGGGATGGAGTTAAAGAGGCTGGAGCCAAAAGGGCCACAGCTCTGAAGGATGGAGCAGTGGAAAGATGAGAGGAATAGTGAATCAGGGGGACAAAACTGCCTTCTCTCCTGCCACAAGCCAGGTCAGGATCCATGGCAACCCCCAGCCTCCTGGGCCCATAGCTCTGCCACATCTCCAGGAGCCCTGGTTCCCACCGGAAGCCAGACAGCCTGGCCAGCCAGCTCTCCCAGGACACAGTCCTGGCTCACCCTTTCCTCTCCCTGCCCTTGACCCCAGAACAGGGCCTCAGACCAACATCCCTCAGGATCTGTGAGCACTCATGAAATGGAAGCACAGTTCTAGGCAATCAGATGCTAACACAGTGAGTATCACTTGCCTGGCCTTTCCTGGATCTTGCTGTCTCCCTACCAGAGCAGATGGCTAGGTCTCTCAGTCTCCTTAATTCTGAGTTGGGGGCAGGTGGTACACACAAAAAAAGGCCACCAAACCAAGTAAAGTCAAAAGGTCAAAAAGTATATATTTAATTTTTAAAACTATGTATCTGAAAAAGGTTAGAACTTTTTGCAGCTAGAATCCCTTCTTCTGTCTTCCCGGTTGTGTCTCGGTTACCTCCATCCTGCCCTGACCCTTCTGTGGTCAGCCACGCCTGCACGGCAGGTGATGCGCACCTGGCTCCGTCTCCTGCCTCAGCTCCCCCTCCCCCGTTCTTCCTCCATGAGGATAGCTTGTCACTGTTCTACGAATTGGTCACAAGGAGCATAAGGAAAGGAAGTTGCTGTCCTCAGACCCTGAGACCCGGAACTAGAACACCAAAATGCTTCTGTGCTTGTGGATGGCTTTCAGTTACCCATGTTTTCTCTTCCTGAGATAGGAGGCAGTAGCGAGGACGGTGGCCAATGGACTAAGGGGCCACCACTGCCCAGCCCCAGCTGAGTCTGGCCATGCACAGAGGTGGGCTCAGCAGAACCAAGCCTTCTGATTTGAAAGACTAGGAAACAGAATTTTTTCAAAATGTGAAATCTCTTTTTTTTTAAAATCTTCACCCAAGGATATTTTTTCCATTGATTTTTAGAGAGAATGGAAGGGAGGCAGGGAGAGGGAGAGAGAGAAAGACCAAGAAACATTGATGTGAGAGAGTCGTAACGATTCGTTGGTTGCCTCCTGCACACACCTCGACCAGGGCCGGGGAACAAACCAGCAACCCAGGTATGTGCCGTTGACCAGAAATCGAACTCACGACCCTTAGGTTCACAGGCCAACGCTCTAACCACTGACCCACGCTGGTCGGGGCAAAAATGTAAAATCTCATTTTTAAATAATGACTGGCAAATAATAAAAATATTTTTAGACCACTGAGCCAGCCAAACAAAACACGCCTGAATTTGTGACTGCTGTTCTAGGTGTTTCTCTGCGTCGCGTCTCTCCTATGTAAGGCCATTCTGGCCTCCACCGTGCTGTTTTCAGGTGTGAGTCTAACTTCAAGAGATCACCCAGGAGCCCCACGGATTCCAAGCCCAGGACCTGTCGGCTGAGAGGTGTTGGCTCTGTGGAAAACACTGCACCAGGCAGAGTGGAGCACTGGCTATGCCAATCTGCTTCGGGTGTAATCCAAGCTGCTGATTGTGATCTATAAAGCCCTGCATGGCTGGGGTTCTGGTTACCTCAGAGCTGCTCCTCTCCCCTTGGGCTGGAGTGTGACCTCGGCTCTCTCACGTAATAGCTCACGTGAAGCATTCTAGCCCCAGATCTGGGAAGCCAGAGGCTGAGTAGCTCTGGAGGAAGCGCCAAGCTTCAGCAAGTTGCCTCACAGGCCTGGCCACCAGCAGAGTAGAGTGGGTGGCCTCTGGGGCACTGTGGGGGCCCTGATATTTAGGCCATGCCTGAGGAACACGGAACACATGTTGTTTTTTGTGATGACTCGGGGCTTTTAGGGAGAACCTAGGAGATGCTCCCTGCTCTGCCTCAAGTCAAGACTGGGGTTTCTGCTCAGACACTGCAGCCAGCCCAGTTTCTGCCCTCCCTGCAGAAGCGCCAAATCAGGGCCAACGCTCTTGGCAAAGACTATTTCAGCTGAACAATGTAAAACTGAGCCAGAGTGGGTTGTGGCAGGCAAAGCTCCTCAGGCTTTAGAACAACCAACAATGTGCTCTTGTCCCCCAAGTCAGGGTGGGAGCAGGGAGAAATCCTCTTCATTTTTTCTTCTTCCCCATCCAAGTGGCTCCTGCCATCCCTTCTCCAGAGAAGCCAGGCGGGTGGGCAGCTTGCTTCCCTGGCTCTGGAGAATACAAACAGGAGCACCATGGAAACCCCCAGAGTGTGCACGACACTGCAACAGGGACAAACTCTTTCAGGTCCAGAAACAAAATCCGGACCCTTTTATGACAGCAGTGGATGGGGCCTGGTGAGGGACACTAGTAGGCTACTAGCCCAGAACCTCACATGCTGAGGACCTTGGACCTCAGCCCAAAGACAGAAGGAGTAGGGAAGAAAGGGAGTGTGGAACCTGTTCCGATACCTCACATCCCATCCCTGAGATGGCACTGTGGGCATGAAGACGCCCAGTCTCAAAGCTAGGATGCCTCAGAATTCTGAGCAAGACGCAGCTGCTTTCCCGCTCAGGAAAAGCAAGACACCAGGCAAAGCCCCAGGGTCAGAAGTAGTTTCATATACAAAAGCAGCGGATCTCTGTTCTCCACCCCCTCCTGCAAAACGCAAGAAATACCCATATGCAAGAGAACTTACCGATATTTGGGTGTTTCAAAAGTCGGCATATCCGGGCCTCACGTTCTAATTTCTGGTGATCTAAAAGCAGAGGAGAAAAACCAAAAGCCATCAACCACACTTTCCATTGGTGGCCGGCCACCTGGCTATTCATACCACTTCAATACTTAGGCGCCAACTGTGCACTTTTTACAATTTGCTGAATTAATGCAGCAAGTCACACCAATCCTGGAGACAGGTATTATAACCACCTTTTCCAGATGAGGAAATGCCTTAGGAAAGCAGCGCAAGCTAGTGAGTGGCAGGGCCAGGATTTGAATCCAGGTCTTCAACTAAACTCTAGTACTCTTTCCACTATTGCAGGGATTTCATTGGGCCAGGGTGTCCAAAATCTCTTTCTTGTTAGAAATACTAGTAATAGTTAAGTTTTACTGAGCACCTACTATATGACCAGGCACTGTGCTAGGAGTTTTGCATATGTTCTCTATTTTAGTATTCATAGCAACCCTAAAACATAATGATGCTGACAACAAAGATGATGATCTGAGAAAATAATGAGCACATTTATTGAGAGCTTACTTCTACACCAGGCAGATACATCTTTTTTTTTTCTTCAATCCTCACCTGAGGATGTTTTTATTGATTTTTTTACAGAGAGGGGAAAGGAGGGAGAGAAAGAGAGAGAAACATCGATGTGAGAAACATCAATTGGTTGCCTTCCACACATACCCCAACTGGGGACTAAACCCACAACCCAGGCACGTGTCCTGACCAGGAATCGAACCCGCAACCTTTTGATGCACAGGATGACACTCCAACTGAGCCACACTGGCCAGGACTAGCAGATACATCTTTTAATTTATCCTCATAACAACTCTGATGAGGTTGGTACTATCAAGATGCCTATTTTACAGAAATCCTGTTCTCCCCAGGATCCTCTTGGCCACCCACTGCTGGGGCACTCAGGCTCTGGGGTTATTCTACTTTGGTGTAATGACTAGAATCCAAGAGTTCCCAGATGCAAGCAAGCTGTGTTGGTCAAATCCTTCCACAGGAAGGCAGAGCTCCAGGAAGTACAAGGAGAGGATACTGCTACTTAAAGCAAGGTGGCCTAGAAGCCCTCCCCATTCTACTTCCCCAGCTCTACTTGCTGGAATCCTACCTAAAGTAACCTCCATCACAACGTTTTCCCTATTCCTATTTTAAAAATACACACACACACACACACACGTATGTACATATATCTTGTTGTTGATTTTAGAGAGAGAGGGAGAGAGAAACATCAATGTGAGAGCGACACACTGATTGGCTGCCTCCTGCATGCCCCCTACTGGGGATTGAGCCCAAAACCCGAGCATGTGCCCTGACGGAGAATCAAACCCACAACCCTTTGGTCCACGGGCTGACACTCTAACCACTGAACCACACTGGCCAGGGCCCCTGTTCCTCTTGGTAGATATCACTTTCCCCCCTAGGACCACCCCCTATCTCCCACTGAACCTGTTATAATTCTCACATCATACATCAGTTATCTTTCAGTTACAAGCTCTTGAAGGGTGGGATCTTTCCTTTTTTTAAATTTATTGATTTGAGAGAGAGAGAAAAAAGAGAATGAGAGAAACATGGACCTGTTGTTCCACTTATCTATGCATTCATTGGCTGCTTCCTGTATGTGCCCTGACCGGGGATTGAACCCACAACCTTGGTGTATTGGGACAACACTCAACCAACTAAGCTACCCAGCCAGGGCAAAGGGTGGGGACCCTTCTGAGTGGTGCTTTCTAGAGTTCCTACCATAACAGGGGCTTAATAAGTATTTATCAATAACATCAATAACAGTAGTAATAGCTATTATTTATTAAGCATTTGCTATATGCCCGGCAGAGGCATGGGTTATCATATTTCATCCTCACAGAAATCCTGTGAAGTAGGGGATGTGATTAGCTCCATTACATTACAAACGAGGAAACTGAGGCTTAAACAGCTAAAGTAACTGCCCAAGGTCACACAGGCAGTGGACGCAGGGAGTCTGGGCCTAGAACCCTCTTTCTCCATCTCTGTACTATGAAAACAGGATAAGGAAAAGTGAGAACATCAAGGGAAGACTCCAGGTTTGGAGGACACAGTCCAGGTCACCTCAACATCTCCAGGCCTAGGCAGATGCCTTCACATCACGCTTGTCAAGCAATTCCTTCCTCCAGTGCCAGGGGCTTCTGCCCACCTCACTTCTACCTAAACGGCAAGGAGCCTCTGCTAAGCCTCCCATGACACTCACAACCCTCCTACTGGGTAAGTGCTACAGTGACGAAGCTGAGGCTGAGGCCCAGAGAAGTTAAATAACTTGCCTGAGGACCTACAGCAGGAAGGGGATAGAACTGGGATTCAAACTCAGGCCTGTCTGGGATAATGTATTCTGAGATAAGGTAGGGATTACAGACTAGAAGGAATTCATATTGTTTCATCAACCACCCCTGGCCTTGTGCAAAATGTTCCCTCTAACGACAGCTCTGCTTTGTGGAAGGAGGAGGTAGGGACAGGCAGAGATTAGTTCCTGCTGCCCAGCTAATCCATCCCAGCTGCCCAAAGATCTGGGTCAGGCCTTCCTTCCCACCCTCGGGTTTGGTATGTCCACTGATCAGGATGTAGCCAGGAGAACTCCAGGTAATCCCACGCTCCCGATCCTTCATTCCTGGGGACCTTCAGAAGATAGGTAGTTGAGAAAGCAGCCATAGCCCTGCCTGGTGCAAGGGAGCTCTCTCCTTCCAGATCTAGCCGGGAAGATGTCAGGGCTAACCCACCTTCCTCCTGCCCCTGGACCTGGGGTTGGAGGTACCAAGCTAACCAGCCCCAAAGCTGCAGACCCAGCAGCCCTCTTTCTGACTACTCACTTCATCACCCTCCAACCCCAACCCTCGGGCTTGGTTGCCTGGGCAGGTGCAGAACAGCATCTTACTATGCGGAGGTAGCAGCTGAGGGGAAGGCCCAGAAGATTAATGTTTATCTCCTCCCTTAAGTCTCTTACTGGCTAATGGTTACAGTCTACAACAGCAACAGCACTAAAAATAAGGGTGCTCTAGCTTTATCAGTGACTCAAAGTGGGAAGAGGAGAGACGCAGATTCATGCTCCCAGCTCCTCGAAGGAGTTGCCCAGAGTCCAGAGGGTCCATGCTAGTTTGACCTGAACTCCAAGGAGCCAAGCCCCACATTCTGGGCGCAGCTTGTATCTTCTCTAAACCCCGGGCTGTGCCTTGGTCTAGCTCTGATCCTTAGCCATGCAGTTCCGCCAGTAACATACCCATTTTGGAGTCAAACAGCCCTGGATTGAATCCTAGTGCTGCCATGTCAGGAGATTTATTAAACCCATCTGAGCCTTGCCCGACTGGGCGTGGCTCAGCGGTTGAGCGTCAACCTAGGATCCAGGACATTGTGGTTAGATTCCCGGTCAGGGCACATGACAGGGTTGTGGGCTCCATCCCCAGTCGGGAGCATGCAGGAGGCAACCAATCAATGAAGACTCTCTCATCATTGATGTTTCTATCTGTCTCTCTCCCTCTCCCTTCCTCTCTCTGAATCAATAAAGATATATTTTAAAAACACACACATCTGTGCCTCAGTCATTCATTCAAAACATATTTACTCAGGCTTGCTATGTGACAGGCACTGTTCTAGATGTTGCGGATACAGCAGTGAACAAAACAGACAAAAATCCCTGCCCTCATGGAGCTGATACTCTAGTGGGGCTGGGGTGGTGGGACAGCCAATAAGAACTGGATGGCATGGTCAATGTTGTGGCACGTGCTATGTGGAAAAATAAAACAGGGAAGGGAGAGAATGTATGGGGTGGTCAGCAAGGAGGTGACATTTGATTAGGACCCAAAGGAGGTGAGACAGTGAGCCAGGCACATTGTTTTGGGAAAAGTGTCCTCATTTCTAAAATGGGGGCAACAATATCTGTGAACTAAATGAGGTAACTGAGTAAGTGCTCAGTATGGTGCTGGGCACACATGGAGAGCCCCCTTTCCAAGGGCCCAGTGATATGAGAGGCAAGGCCTCCCAGACCGGGCTTTGTAGCTGTGGGTATTACCAGAGATTCTGGGAGAGTTGGGCTTACCAGGCCTGGACAGGCACAGGGTACACAACACAACACACCAACTGAGCCCTCCGACCTGGCTCCACCAGCCTTGCTGGGGCAGGGGTGTTTCTCCACCCCTCCTGTCTATAGCCTACAGGTAAAGGTTAGCAATAGGGGCTCTTCAGGGAGACAGCATAGCCCAGGAAGTGCTGCTGCCTGCGGGATCCCTCCTCTTCCTTGGCCCCGGCCCTGCTGGCTGTGGCGTCCTGCCATCCAGCTCTGCTCAATGGGCCGCGGTTTCTGCCTGCCACACTCTCTCCTGTCTTCTTCCGCCACGCACAGCCAGCCAGCACCCCAGCCTCTCCAGCTGTCGTCTCCTGTCCCTTTTCCACACACTTTCTGTCCTGTACTCCCCTCCACCACTGGTCCGTGTCTGGGAAAAGGCAGGGCTCCACCCCAACAGCAGCAGGATGCAGGAACAAGTATGGTTTATAGAGCATCTTTCCCAATTACAAGGGCTGTCCCAGCTTAAACACAGCATCCCCAATCCCAAAAGGGACGAGGCCACTGAACTGTCCTGGTCCACAGTGGCAGGCCCAGGGACTGGCTAACCAACCCAGGAGATAACACACCAGCTGCTCTCGTCACAACAGCGGCCTTCTTCCTTGAGACACACCTCCTTCCAGTGACCACCGAGCTCCCTGTTCCTAGGGGACAGCTTCGACCTTCCGTGGCTGACCTTCCTGCCCACCTTTCCACGAGGCCTGTCCCCGCCCAGCCCCCCTTCCTGTTTGACAACAGCCACTTCCCGCTTTTGCACAGGGCCACTTCCTGCCTGCCTGTGTGCTACTGCCATGGAGACCCACCCCTGCCGGCCTTCAGCTCAGTCCCAACCACAGCCCTCTGCAAGGTTTTCCCCCTCGAGAGCAGAGGTGGCAACAGGAGCGGAAAGCAGAAGCAGCCGTTATCAGGGACCAGCGTCAGGCCCTGCTCAGCAGCCCACCCAGGGCAGAGCCAGCCCCGAAACAAAAGGCTCCCTGGAGGCCCTGCTCTCCTGCTTTCAGCCCAAGCACTTCAAGACGTGGTCCAGGGCTCTACAAAGGACAGGTACCCTTCACAAAAAGGGCAGCAAGGAGTGATCAGTGTGCCAAGGGAGGCAGAAAAGCGAAAGCAGACAGTGAGGAAACAGCATGTGGCAAAGGGGAGCGCAGAGCCCTTGAACCATCTCTCCCCTAGGACCCCGGGAGAGAAGCCGACTCCACGTGCACTCTCCTTCCCCCACAGGATCCGGGCTAGGGAGGGCTGGCCACTGTTCCTCCAGCCCTGCGGGGATGTGCCCGCTGATTTGGTGACAATTTCTCTAAAACCACAAATGCTAGCACTAGCTTCAAAAAGATTCTGCTGCCACCTAAACATACAACCTCCTATAAGTAAATGGACACAGAGCCCTAACTCTGGCTATGAGGACCCTCCTCAATCCAATCTCAACGACCCCCTTGACTTTTCAAAGAGTATTTCAAAGGTTTGTGCCTGTGGCCCTAACGTGACTGTGAGAAGCTTTCTAAAGCCCCATCAATTTCAGATGCTCAATGCAGAGGGAGGGGAAAGGGTCATCTCCCCTCCTTGCTAAGCAGGAGAGGCCCCTTCTAGCCCCCTAAGGCATTACTCTGAGTAGAAACAAGAGCATTGTAGAGGTCTGGTGTCATAATCCATGTTCTCCAGCTACTTATAAACAGCCCCTGGCTGTGGGCACTGACCAGCAGGAATCCCAAACCACAATCCCATTGACCTCACCCTGACACTGCGATGCCACGCCCCTTCCTCTTTGAATCTTACTATAAAGGTGCAAAGAGTCTCCAATTAAAAGCAAAGTCCATCTACCCTGTACGAGCAGGGGGCATGGCTTCTATTTCCTTCACACCCACACACCCGGGAACTAGCTGAGGGCTGTGAATACAGGAGGACAGGGCCTGACATGTGCCACGTGAACACCACGTGAACACCAAGAATCTGTCCTTTAAACTGGTATCCGCCCCTTCTCTTCAGTCTGAACCCGAACAATTTTAAGCAGCAACACAAAGACCTGAGCCCCGCTTTGTTCTAACTAAGGAGGCAAAGGAGAGAGGTGCCAAAAAGTGCCCCACAGCAAAAGTCTCCCAAACCAGCTCCAACGGACAAAATCCCCATGGGGTCACTAGCAAGCCCCAAGAAGGCAAGGTTCTGCCTCTGGACACTCTGGATACTCTCAAGGGCCAGAACAGGGTCAGCCACTGAGTTCTCCATGCCCCCAGCAAGGCTCTGGGTGCCTACAGCCTTTGCCCACTGTTTTGGTGACATTTCCTTCATGGTAACCAGCCCCAAGTAAAACATCCCAGGAAGCAGCCCCTAAAAATAGCTCCTCCCAGGGCAGCAGCAAGCATGGGGGAGGGGAAAGAAAGGGAGGAGAAAAGAGGGGAGCAGATGGGAAGCTGCTAGGGCTGCTGGGGCCCAGGAAGTAGCAATGGTGCTGGGGGAGTGGCTGGAACTGCCCCCCCCATAGAGGGGTCTATACCCAGAGAGGTGGGTACAGATAAGAGCAAGGCCTCAGCGAGCAGAAAGGAGAGATCTGCTGCAGTGGGCTTAGAGCTCTGGGGCTAGGTGGAGAGGTGTGGAAGTGATGTATCAGGATTCACCACAGGAACAAAATACCCAGAATCAGTGTTTTAAAGGGAGGAGCCAAGGAGTAAGTGAAGACCACATCTCTTGAATATGCTGGGGTCCGAACAAGGGCAAAATCATTGGCATACCTATGGCTCACAACAAACAAAACTTTTGTGCCTTGGTTTCCCCACTGGCCCTGGGGCAGGTCTGTCTCTCCATGGGAAGATGATGAAGGGCCTCCGCTGAGAGGCACTCAAGAGGTGCAAAGTGCCCATCTCCTCCTGTCACCACCCTTTTGGCACCCATGGGATCAGGCCCTTGTCGGCCTGCCAAGGCTATCCAGAGAGCAGCAAGCAGAGAGATGGGGGAAGAAGCCCGTCACACCCACTCCTCTCTTTCCCTGTCTCTAGCCTCATCAGAGAATGGGGTCAGTCGTTCACTTCTAGGGTTTCAGCACAGCCTCGAAGCTTGGGCACAGCTTCTGACAAGGGACCAGAGCAAGCAGCTGGAAGAAAGCAGGGGCCTCTCCTATGGGATGGGACCACCTTCAAACCTCCATCCCCACCCCATGATGCCGGCACCCAAAGTCACTCTGAGAAGGTGGATAGGAGGGCAGGGTGACAGGACAGTGTCATAGGAGCTAAGTCACACAGCTCACAGTATGACTGTATGAAACTGGCCAAGCATAAGCCTTGGCACAGAGAAGGGACCTCCAGGCTGCTTCCTAATCCACTTGGGAGGAAGAGTCAGGGGAGCTCAGTTACTTATATACAGGATGTCCATTTCTCTGTCAACAAAAAATAGCCTGTTTTATCCTTAGGAGGAAAGCATGGTTTTGCGTACAACCTCCTTAAATGTTTCCTCAAGTTCCAGAGCCCCAGCGTTCCAGTGCTGCATAGATTTCTCTTCCTCACCACCCCCCCAAGGCCTCACCCCCCATTGCTGCTTCACCCTCCCCTCACTTCACCCAGATCCTTAACAGGAAAGTCTCACTCGGAGATACCACAGGGGACACAAATGTCATGGGGGCTACTCAGGCCAACACTAAGGGGGTGGGGACTCTCAGCTGGCACCACCCAGAGGGATCCTATTTCAGTCCCCAGGGCCAGCTGGACCCAGAAAGGGACAGCCTTTGCCCTTCTGGTGGCCAACATACCACAACCCCAGCCGCTCAGCTTGCCATAGCCTTGAACACGGACTGACACCCCAATCTGGGAGCTCAGAAGGAGGCCCCAAATCACAGAGCAGCCCATGTGCACAGATGGCCACATACCAGCAGAGATGCCACCTGGAGAAGGTTGGGTTAACATGTGTCTGGTAAATCTCAGAAAGCATGGCAAGAGCAATTATCACTGCTGCTGCTGCTTTTAGATGGCATTTCTTAAAGCATGGCTCAGGGACCACCTGCATGTAGAGTCTAGAACCCCACCCAAGACCCCAAAAGCAGAATCTCTGTGGCCAGAGCCCAGGAATCTACATTTTAACCAGTACTCAGGGGGATCCTTGTACACACTAAAATTGAAAATCACTGCTTCGATAAGTTCCAACATTGCCTTAGAAGGCTGTGAATGACAGGGAATCATAAGCTACACTGTCTTCCTACACCTCCCACCTGCATTATGTCCCAAGCACAGGTCTTTAATCTCATCTCTCCTCTCCCAACAGCTGTGTCAGGTCTACAGTCTGGCTCCATGGAGTACAAAGGGGGAACCCAAGCCAGTACCAGGGTATAAGGGTTCCAGCAACTTGGATATGAGGTTCCTGAAAGCCAAAGCCAAAAGGCAACCAAGATGGGTTATGTAGTCCTCTTAATCTATTAATTCAACATGTAGGTGCTCCGTATGTATCAGGCAATTGCAAGGCCCTGACCATACAGAAGTAAAAAAACATATGGTCCCTACCCTTACCTCCCAGGTCTTCAGGAAGAGGAAAACTTTTGTTTACATTTAGCTTCAATAGAAATTTCTTCACACAGGGTACACAGACTAAATAAATATAGAAAGTGCTGTGACAGATTTCAAATATTGCTCCTGGCAGCATCTCTTAGTAAGGCCAAGTGTCCACTATAGTAAAAGCAATTGGAATGCAGACAAATGGTCCAAATACAGAGGTTTCTTATGATGCTAATTGCTCCAAGAATAAATCCCAAACTATGTAGAAGAAAGAAAGGACCATTTGCCCTTCAAATGTAGCAATATGGGACAATGTTTTAGATGTGAGCAAGAGAGCAGGATATAAAATGTTATGCGCCACGAGGTGAAAAATCTATATGCATATGAATAAAGATAAGAAGGGAATATGAAGATTTAAAAATAAAAAAAAGACATAAGGGCTCAGGCTCCTTGGGGGGGGCTGCTCTTAAATCTTAAAATAACGACTTATCATTGCCATCACCTGGCCCACTAACTCCTGCATCCAAGCCTATTTTAAATGCCTCCTTCAGCCTAGCAGAGAGCTCAGCTTGGAACCATGGGTTCCCTCCCTTAAGACTCCCAACTCCACACCTATTGCTGTTCCAAAGCAAATGGAGTGACGTTATGTGACTTTCAGTGACTTTACACAGACAGGCCCACAAAGATAGTGTTCAATGCATAGCCACATGAACTCCGTACCTTGCAACCCAGTCACCAATGTGGGCCTGTGGCTGTAATGACAAGAAACAACAGAGCAAAAGGATTCCATCCAGATCCCACCCACTAGAAGACCAGGTGATCTCTCCCCGTGCCTCCCGGGCCACCTCATCATGAATGCCAAGGAGAAGCAGCTCGATACCCTCTTTCCTTTTGGTTTGCAGCACAGAGAATCACAAACAAGAAAGAAAGCGGGCCGGGAGACTTAGCAAACACAGCAAGCCCCTTTAGACCTTTATGGATGACCCTGGCGGACCCACCACATTCCCAAACACAGAAATCCAACACCTGCGGAGCCCTAGACAGACAGACAGCGACGAGTGAAACCCAGCCCCAGCTGCTGCACCTTTATAAAATATACAGCGTAAACTGAGAGGCTGCAGGAAGCCACGGCCTTCACTCTCTAACCCCATGGGCACCAGCCTAGTGGGCCCCCTGGCGCAACCCTCTCCAAGAGCTCACATCCCCTACGCCCACACCTACACCACAGCCCCTGGCTTGCTCCCTCCATCTCCAAGACAACACCCTCCCACTCTCCCACCTCCAAACAGTACTGGCACTTACATATTCCTGACCCCTCTTATTGGCATCTGTGCCTATCAGCCAGGAGTAGGCCTCTGTCCCAAAGTTAACCTGGCACACAAACCATATAACAAAGCCCCAGTCTTGGCATACCCATCTCAAGAGGGGGAGTTGCTGTCTGAAGCATATGATCTTACACAAGAATTTTCTTTTTGAGGAAAAATAAAAATCAAAGAGAAATCAAACCTCACCCAGTTTGGGCAGGGAAAGAATGATTATCAGTTGGGAAAAAGAGGACAAGGTTGGGAGGAGGTGAGGATGGGAAAAAGACATGATTACACAGGTCAGAGAAGTTCAGGTGGGTAGGAAGGGAGAAGAAAATGACAGCCCAAGGCCGGCAGCTCTACAAAGTCACCTCACCAGCTCTCCCTACACCCCAGAGTTGGGCTCCCAGCTATCTTTCTGTCTCTCACCCCTGGGTCAGAGGACACTGGTGAGATGAGGAAAAGCAAAGCATTACAAGATTAACTGGAGACACCAGGTACCAGCCCCATTTCTGACGCACCAAGGCAATGCTCCGTGGACATGGGAAGGTAAGGACTCTCAGACTATCATTTCTGCCTGCACCCTGCATCCCTGGCCAGAGGATGTCTGCCAAAGAGCACAGCCCACCGCATTGCACCCCCCCGCCCTGCACCCCAGGGGAGGAGTGCATCTGACTGCCCACCTATCTCTATGGTAACCGCCTTCAATTCAAGGTACCCAGAGAGAAAGAAAACAAACAAATAAGTCAACTTTATAGCCAACGTAGAGGAGCAGCAAGAGATGAGCGCTGGGAGACAGCAAGACAAGCTCTGCTTGTGGGGATGGAGAGAGGCCCTCCCAGCCAAGAGGTAGACACCCTGCTAAATAGGTCCCAGAACAATTGTCAACATGACAGAAGCCCACTGTCATCTCTGTAGAATTTTTTAGTTTCTCCAATGCTTGGGGACATCTATTACACCTCTTACCCCACCTGGTTCCCCACTAGCTATAGCCCAGTCTTCCGCTGTCTTCCCTCAGGCATCTGTCCTGGCTCCTAATGTATTTATGGCATCCTATTGCCCAGCCCTAATTCCCTTCTCTGAATCTCATAAAATTTGTCCCCCGGCTGCACCCTGTAGCCCTCGATGACCCAACCCATCCACATACCGCTGTACTCATCAGACCTGTTCACAGAGCATTTCACACATTGCTGAATCTATACCTATCAGATGAGGTGAGTTTGGCAAGCACCCAATACAAGGTTCAGGGAGTGTAGGTTTGAGGTGTGAAAGACAGGGCCTGACCCTCCTGGCTTCAGGTACTCTAAGGTACTCAGGAGGATGGATCTCACGAGTCAGGTTCTAAGGCCTGGCCCTTCCTAATCCTCAGACCCTGAGGCAATGCTGCTCCCACCCAGACCAGGCCATTGAGAATTCCAGACCATGAGGCATCACCCTCCACCCAGGACAGGCTGCATCTGCTGCTGCACCACCAACTTTGTAATTTGATCAAAAAAGCAATCAAGTTCATCTGGCAGGATTTGTTCCCAGAAGCCCTCGCCAGTAGCAGCCTCCTCTGATGTTTACAGATTCCCTTCCCTTGGGAGTCTGTTCCGCCGCCTGGTGGGCAGGGGGAGGCTGATTTGTCAGAGCTGTTCATTTACTGCATTTCCATCCTAAGTCACCACTGGGGCACAGGGACGACGACAGGCCTGGAGTGGCTACCACAGCCCCAAACACAGAAACTCCAAATGCCCCAAATTAAGAGCTCTCCATTCCATGCCACCCACCATTCCCAATGTCCTCCCTCTCCCTAAAAACCGAGCTCCCTTGAGCCTTCAGGGGCTGCTCCTCCCTGCAGCTACCTACATCTCTTACATCTTCTTCCCTCTTTTCTACCTGAGCACTTTGGGTTCCTCATGCAACTCCTTCCTGGGCTTCAAAGTCCACCCACCTGGAAATCCCAACTCTTCTCCAAGTGCTAAAATGCACAACCCCCAACTCCTAGAGCATCTTCAGAAGAAGCCAAAGCCCTTGGAGGCACCCTGGGGAGAGGCCAAGCTGGGGAACACTCACCCCGGGCAGACAACTTCTTGGTATTGATGATTTTTGCTGCATACTCCTGCGTGGAGGTTTTCTTCACACACCTGCGGACCACAGAGAAAGCACCCCTGGAGGGAGAAGGGGGAAAGAACTGGGACACGGAGCACAGCAGAGTAACACAAGCATGCTTCATGGTCTGAGGACAGGGATGCTCCCACCAACCTTCAGTCAAAATCACACACACACACACTCACACACACACACACACGCCAGCATAGTGACCATCACTATCCAACATGGGGCAAGGATGTGGCCGCTGCATGACACTGAACAGATGTGTGTGGAGGACCACTGCATCCCCACCCCCACATCTAGTCACTGGGCAAAGCAACAGCCCCAACCTCAGGCTGTGCATCAGGAGCCGGTGGGCGATGCTTAAAACACACACCTGCTGCATCACAAGACAGCCCTGAGGTTCGGCCAAGAGAACCAGAGAAGGGGACAGAGACCCTGCCCTTCTCTCAGCAGGAATAGTTGAAGGTAGGGGAAGCAGAGATTAGAAAGAGGGTGTAATTCCCTGAGAGAAGTCTCCCTCCACCACCAGGAAAGGTGCGGAAAGTGAGGCTCGAATCTCCCACGGCCGCCTTCAGCCCACTTCAGCCCACCGCATCCCGGCTCCACTGACAGCACGGGAACGGGGGTCCAGCTGTGGTCTCAGACATCAACAGCTCCCCTTCCCCATGATATTTTCCACTACTCTCCCCCTCCCAACGGGGAGCTCGCACTCTCCGGCTCTGGAAACATCTAGGGGGGCGGGCGGGGCGGGGGCTGCAGTGGCCGGGCTCGGCGCCGCGGGTGGGGGTGCGGGTGGGGGTGGGGGGCCGGGGCTGCTGCGGCGGCCAGCTCAGCGCGGAGGGGAGGGGGATGCTGCGGCTGCGGCGCGCCGCTCCCGGGACCACTGCAGGGATGGGGGGAGGGGACGGGGGTGCCGCAGCACGGCCGGGCAGCGGGGCTGGGATCCTGGAAGCGGACTAGCGGGGGGCGGGGCCGGGCTCCAAACATCCCCCCACACCCGGGCACCGCAGCGGGCTTGGAGCTGCAGGGCCGGGAGGGTCCTGAATGCCAGGCGCGTCGGACATGCATGGGACAGGACGCTGGGTGAGCTCCTGAGCAGGGTGGAGAGGGGACGGCGAGCCGGCGAGGTCGGGATGAGGGGCGCCTGAAGGGTGTGGGAGGGGCGGGGCTGGAGGGCGCCCAGGAGCGGTCCGGGGGCTGCGGTCCCCGCGGCAGCGCGGGGTGCAGCAGCCCGGGCAGCTGCTGCAGGGAGCGGAGGGGGCTGCGGGACAGGGACCTGGGGGTGAGGGGGCCCCAGAGGCGGCGGGCGGGAAAGGCTGGGGGTGGGGCGGGCCGAGGGGGCGCTGCAGCGACCGGTGCAGGGCCGGGGGCGGGGCGAGGAGCCGCATAGCGCCCGGGCGGCGGGGGCAGGGTCGGGGGCCGCGGCGGAGGGGGGCGGCCGTACTTGCCGAGCTCCTCGAAGAGCTGGTAGTCGTCGGTGAAGCGGGTGCAGGTGGCGGTGGTGGCCATGCTGGCGGGCGGGCGGACGCGGCGGTGCAGCCCGCGCCGACGTCGGTGCACAGTCACCGCCGCCCGGCCGAGGGAGCAAGAGGAGGAGACGGGGCTGAGCCCGGCAGCACCGCGAGACTTTACCGGGGAGAGCGAAGGAGGGAGTGACACCCCCGCGCCCGCCCGTCCGCCCCGCCCCCAGCCCCGCCGGCCCCCCGCCCGGCCTCCGGACCGCCTCCGGGGAGGGGCCTCCTGCCGCCGGCCCCGCCCCGCCCGGGAGCCGCCCGTGGCGAGCCGGGCGCGCGGGGGAGAGGAGGGGAGGGGGTCCCAGCCCCGGCCACCGGCCACCGGCAGGGAACTGAAAGGTTTGCGACCTATGGGCTCATCCCCGGGCGGACCCTGCGAGAGCTCGGAATGTGCCTGTGCGTTGGGAGTGTGCAGGGGTCTGGACCTCCGAGGTCTCTAGCGGGGCCCCGCGCGCGGGTCCCAAGCCCCCAGCCCGGTTCACAGCGTTGCGCCAGGAGGCCAAGGTCAAAAAGCCCGGGGCAGGGGCCCGCTCGGGAGGCGCCCCGGCCTCTGCAGGGCCAGCCCTCGGCAGCCTTCCCTCGGGAAGCTGACAGTCTAGACTGTAAGTAAGCGCCGGGCCATTAGCAGGTAAAGCCCTCCGGCACGGTTTGTCCGGGGACACCAGGCCGGGCGCAGGATGCAGGTGGAGCTGCGCCTTCCTGCGCGCCACCCTGGAAGACCAGGGACGCTCTTTCTCAGGCCAGTCATGAAAGGATGAGAATGGAAACGATAGGAAAAGGGCATGTGCTGTGTGGGCTGGAAGAGCAAGCGCGAGCAAGGAGGAAATATCCCCATTTCCTTGCAGGACGCCCTGTATTTTCGTTTTACGGCTCTCATCGCGTTTTGTAATGATGTGTTTACGGGTGTGAGAGGCAGTAGAACTAGAGCAAGGCTGTCTGAAGAGTGGACTCGGGTCAGACCACCTGGCTTTGACTTCTGGGCAACTCACTGACTTCTGACCAGCTCTGTGATGTTGGGCAAGTCACTTAATCTTTTCACACTTCAGGTACATTATCTGAACACTGGGAAGAATAATAGTTTGAGTATTAAGTGGACTAAGTCACATAAAGCACTTAGAATAGTACCTGGCACCTAATCAGAACAGTGTTAGCTGTAATTATTTGTGGAATATTTGCCTCCCCACTAAATTGTAGGCTCCAATAGGGCAGGGTCTCTGCCTCTTTTGTTAATCATTGTATGTATACTCAGCCGCAGACCCTCAGTAAATAGTGTGGAATGAACTCCTTGGGGCCCTGGCAGAGGCAATTACCATCCCTTCCTCTGTCCCCACTGTCAGGATATGGTAGGACCCAGGCACATAACTGTCACGTTAGAGGAGAAACTGGCTGGGCAGGTTCCTGACCTGCCCAGGCCTCTGCACCCCAAGTCAGAGACCAGCCCCAACTGGGCAGGCAGAGCTCAGCCAACTGCTGCATGCAGCTCAGTCTTGATTACAGCAGGACGCCCACTGGGAGTCAGGCCTCCATTGTCATCAGGCTGGCTGGCCTGGAGAAGGCAGCTGAGAGGCTGTGAATCCTCCCAGCCTCCTAGGCTACCTCCCTGAGGGGGTGGGTGGAGCAAGGCTCCCAGGGAGGGCTCCCCTCCTGTCCTTACCCAACAGTCCTGGAAGCTAGTTGGAACACCAGGCTGCACAGTGGGGACAATTAAGGGAATAGGAGAGGAAAATATTAACAGATTGCCTGGGAGGAGGGCAGAAAGGGCCCAGAAGGAAAGGGTTGAAGTGACAGAACACCATGCCCCACCCCTCCCCAGGGCAACAGGAAGTCAGGCGCTGAGGTGTAAGGCCACTTCCTACCTTGAACCGGGTTGAGAGCCTGGTTCCAAGTCCCAGTGTGGGGCAATGAGATCGTATACCTGGGAATGACAGTAAGTCTTGAGTTTCTGTCACTCACCTTAGAACAGGCAGAGTGTTGGCTAACCTGCACTCCAGAAATAGGGGCTGCATATTAGTTAATCATCAATGTGCTTTTCCCAAGCCCTCAAGGTGACTTGGTTCCTGACCTCCAGATGCTGAAACTTTATATTCATCATCACAAGGTGTAGTGAGAAGACAGAGAGAGCTCAGAACAAGCAGAAGCACAGATTCAGGACTGCCATGGAGTCCCCTAGGGTGTCCCAGGGGAAACCAGAAAACAGGGCTACATCCCTGCCCTTTCTCATGTGCCCACTGTGAGAGGGGATATCGTCCCAGCTGAGGGTGAGGGCACTATGCTAGGTGTTTTAGGGTAACCATATAAAGCATTTTGCATTGGGTTTCTGGGTAAAAGGAAGACTGGTGAGAAAAATACTGGAGTGAAGACTCAGGGATGCTTCACAGTAGTGAGTAAGTGGAGCCAGCCTCCTTTCAACAAAATATATCAACTGCCTACTATGTACTGCCTCTTTGTGAAACATCTAAATAAAGTGGAAAATTAGAATTTGCACAATTAGAAGGAAACTCAAATCATTCCCTCCTTTTTCCTTTCTAGGTCTACCTCACTTCTCCCTCCCTCCCTCCCTACCTCTCTCAACAGCTCAGACTCCGATGCGGCTGCAGTGGCAATTGGGGGTTTATAGATACCTTTGTGTGCACACACAAACACACACTCTCCTTAATCCCCATTGCTGTAGCACCCACACAACCTCCAGCTACCCCACAGCAATTAGAGGGAAGATACATTTAAATAATAACGAGTTCACTAGCTCCCTGCGCATCAGTATCTATGGCAACCTCATGGGGTCCGGGAGCTGCGCTGTTCCGGTTGCAGCTGGTCCCTTGGGCAGCACCAGCACTCAGGCCGTACCCACTGAGCCGGGAACCGGGAATTACACGGGAAATAGATGCCCTGATAATCACCAACGGGCCCCGTTGGGTGAGACCCTCCATCATTCTGCTGATCTTTCTCTTTGAAGGCTCTGAAAATGACACCATGGGACTGCCCCTGGATGAGAGAAGCTTCCCTCCCTAATTTTGAAATGCAATTTTAGAGAATAAAGGTACTTATTCTTCAGACCTGAGGAAAATGAGCAGTTGAAAGTGAGGTGTTTAAATGCACGGGGGCTGACACTCTTGGAAACAAAGAATAGTTACAAAGAATAGCTTGTTAGGGGATGTTATAAAATAAATTTGAAGAGAATTCAGTCTTGTGCCCAAGAAGGGTTTTCAATACATAGTCCATAGCACCCTACGAGTAATATGGTCATGCCCAGCAGCTGCTCAACATATATTGGGGTTCCACATAAGATTTTGTTGAAGAAAAGAGTCCTTGGCTTAAAAAGGTCCCTGAGAGAAGTTTGAAACTCATTGGACCAGTGGCTTCTGAAGTCCCCTCCAACTCTAAGATTCTATGACTAATTTTGGAGAATTAGGGGTGATGAGGTCATGGCCTCTCTCCAAGGACTCTGAGAAAACTACTTGTGGTGAGGCATTTGGAACTAGTGAGAAAATGCTATATAATGGGGACAGAAAAGGGAAGGAAAGACAAATGACAACATTTAAATAAACAATTTCCAGACTTAGAAGGGAGTGAGGGATGCCCCTCTCTCCCCTGGAAGGCACATCAAATCACAACCATGAACAGAAAAGTTGGTATGCCCCATCCCCAGTGAGAACTACTCCCAACCGAGCCATACTGTCCCATCCCTCCTGTGTCTAAGGGCTGAAAAACAGGATTAAGAACCAGAAATTAAATCAACGACTGCAGTATTTCTTAAAAGAGAAGCTGAGATATTAAGGTGAAGGGCTGAGCTCCTAAAGGACTGGGCATAAGGGATGAGAATTTGGGGTGAGAGGCTGGAGCATATGATGTGAGAAACTGAGGTGTCTGAATTGATTAGTTTGTTTGAAAAGATCAGTCCATCGTGGAACTTACATTTCCAGAATTTCAGGTGATTTCTAGGAGTATATAATGTGAGAAACTCCCTTTCACTTTCCAGCTAGGGGGCTGTTTCCAAAGGACAGTTTGATTCCTGCCTTCCCATCCTCAAGTCCAGGTCAGGGCTCCCTCTTCCTCAGGACCTCTCCACCAAGTCCCTTTAGATTGTGTACTCCTTAAAGCCAGGGTGCCTGATCTTTCTTCTTGTATCCTCAACACCTAGCATGAAACCTGGCATGTAGTAGATGCTCAGTAAATATTTGCGGAATGAATGAAGAATTGGGGGCAAGAAGCCAAGATATTTGGGATGAAGAGGGAGCACTGGTGCAAATGTGACAGAGCTGTCATCAGAGGGAAAGGGGAGGGACTGAGGCGAGAGGCTGGCTGCCTGCACAGGCAGGAAAGACCAGGGCAAGAAGAGCAGTGTGTGGGGCCCCCTGGTGGGCAGCCCTGAGGCACACAGGGTGCTGCTAGGGAGCAAAGGGATCGCGAAAATGTGAGTGGCAGAGATCATTAAAGCCAGGATTGTAGCTAAAGTTTAGGGAAAGCTTGCTACATTCAAGACACAGGCACTAAGCACTTTACATGAGCTATTCCATTTAACCCTCCCTGCCACCTCAGGCCCATTTTAGGGAAGAGGAAATGGAAGTTTAGAAAGGTAAAGAGGCTTGCCTAAGGGCCAATATCTGATAGGTGGTAGAGCTGGCATGATGGGTGGACAGGAAGTGAATATAAAGGAATAAGAAAGGTAGTAAAGGGTGCTGGGCGTCAATTCAGATGTGCTCCTACCAACAGGATCTAGATTGGAATCTTAATCCCAATGTGAATTTATCCCAGTCTGGTCCCAGTCCTGAATCCAGGCACTCACTCGGAGGTGACATCATTCATTCATTCACCATTTCATTTCATTTCATTTCATTTCATTTCATTTCATTTCATTTCAAGCACCTCCTTTGTTCCGGTCACTTGGGAAACAGAAGAGAACAATCACAAAACTACTCTCTCAGGACTTACATTTTAGTAGACATGCAATGGACCTAGAAAGAGGTCGTTTTAGACTGGAGTAAATTCTACAGAAAAAATAAAAGCAATGGGATAGAGAGGGAGGGAGGAGGTGGGAAGAGAGAATTTCTTTAACCGAAGCTCTCAAACAGGCTGCTCTCAGAAAGTGACTTTTAAGGGAGATCTACATGATGATAAATAGGTAGTCATTTGAAGATCTGGGACAAAAGCATTCCTGGTGGAAGGAATAGCAGCAAAGACCTGAGATGAAAATAGTCACAGTATATTTAAGGGGTGGAAAGAAGGCTGGTACGACAGGAGCAGAGCGGGCAAGGCAGGAATTAGTAGGAGAACTAGTAAGAGGCCCTGGTAAACACCATTGTCCTTGCACAGCCACCCTAGTGCTTCTTCCAAACTCTATAGGTCACAGGGAGTCCATAGGGGCAGGCTGCCTCCATGCTTACTAAGGCATGAGACCTGAAACCCCAGCTCAGTGCCAGAAGATACCTTTATCAAGGGCAGACATAAATCTGGGCCTGGCTACCACAAGGAGGGAAGTGGATTTGGGCTCAGGATGACTTCTCAGAGCTCCAGGGGCTCTGGGGCTGGCGTGTTGAGAGGTTCTGCAGAAATAGCCAACGTCCCCTTCTGTCCCTTTAGACAACTATCTCCCTGCTCCGGGTAAGCTTCAGCCCTAACGTCTATGGGGAGAGAAAGGCGGGCCAGAAATAGGCCCAGTCTTAAAGGAGCTTTACTCACTGGGGGCAAGAAGGTGAGCCTGGAAATAAAACAATGGGAACAAGACAGAAGATTAGTAGCAGAGACAACCTCTGGATCTCTGTACAGGCCGCTGGCTTGGAGTATATTCCCCTCCCCTCTGCCTGTCCTCCAGTTCTCTGCTCAGGTGTCACTTTCTTATTTTCTTTTTTAAAAAATATGTCTTTATTGATTTCAGAGAGAGGAAAGGAGAGGGAGAGAGAGAGAGATAGAAACATCAATGATGAGAGAATCATTGATCAGCTGCAGCCCGCAACCCGGGCATGTGCCCTGACTGGGAATCGAACCCTGATCGGCTGGATCCTAGGTCGACGCTCAACCGCTGAGCCACGCCCAGCCGGGCTGTTGCTTTCTCATAGTAGCTCTCCCTGGCATCTTGACCATACCAAATCCTTGTAATGATCGTCCTGAAAGCTCCATTCCCCACTTCTTCAAAGCACTGCCCCTGAGGATAGGGCCTGTGTCTGTTTATGTTCATGCCGGTATCCTCAGTGGCTAAAGTGCTTGGGATATAGTAGGTACTGAAGGGGTTCAGAATCGGTTACCCCAAGATGTGCCTCTGTGGAATGTAGATTATTTTGAGCTAAAGGCAACTGAGACCCTGCAGGCTCAAGAGAAACTTCTGCCCCCTCCCACTTAACTACCTAGAAGAATTTGAATTAGGGGCCTTGCCCATAATAAGAGATTATCAGAGTAGCCTTTTTTGACATATCTATATAAGGTAAGTCAAACTTCTAATTACTGAACATCTGTCTCCTGCAGTGACCCTATGAAGCCCCACGGCACCCTACCTCATCCTTAGCTCAGAATGTCATATGTACCTCATTTTAACTTTCTGTCCCTGTATATGGGCGGGGTCTCTGACACATGTATGTGGGGTTTCCAAATGTATGTATGTAATTAAGTTTGGTCATTTTCTCTTGTTAATGTCTTTTTAAAAATTTAATTACTAGATCAACAGAAAGAACCTTCCTCCTCCATAGTACTCAGTAAATTCATGGAAGGTAAAAGCAAAGTACTATGGGAATTTTAAAAGGAGAGCAATCCGATAAGTTGGAACAATCAGAAAAGACTTCTTGGAGGAGATGGAAGGAGGGGAAGGATGTTGGCAGGTGGAGGTGGAGGTAAGGTAAGGCATTGCTGGTGGAAAAGAGAGTGTGAATCAGGCCCTGAAATACTGAGGACTTGGCAGGTATTTGGAAAACAGTGTGGTGAGGGCCGTGGGAGGGGAGGAAATAGAGAGGGGAAAATGGGACATAAAGCTGGGGACCATCCAGAGTAAATAGTTTCTGGCTGTGGGTGGGCTTATAGGCCAGGCAGAGATGGGCCTCAGGAAGGACCAATGCCCAACTTTCTGGTTTCCAGAGCAGGTCCAGAGGCTCTTAGATCCCAGACCTGAACTAAACATATTGCCTACCAGATATTCCCAAATGAATGTGTTGCTGTCTCTTCAAATTTAACATGATCCAAATTAATCCAATTGAGAAGCAGTATAACATGGTGGTTAAAAACACCGAAGCCAAATCCTGGCTCGGCCTCTTACTAACTGTGGGAGCCTGCAAGTTTTATAATTTCTTTGTGCCTCTGCTTTCTCATCTGCAAAACAGGGATAATGATAGTACTCATCTCACAGGTTTTTTGTTTGTTTGTTTTTAAAGATTTTTTATTGATTTTTTTCGAGAGAGAGGAAGGGAAAGGGTGAGGGAAAGAGAGAGAGAGAAACATCGCCCCCTACTGGGGATCAAGCCCACAAAGCAGGCATGTGCCCTGACCAGGAATCAAACTGGCAACCTTCTGGTGCATGGGACAGCACCCAACCAACTGAGCCGCACTGGCCAGGGCTTGCAGGGTTTTATGAAAAGCAAATTATTGGTACATAAGAAGAGTAAAACAGTAATTGAACACCTCCTCTTTTCAGTGCTGGGGAAGAACAATGGACTAAAATAGGTGCTATCCCTGCCGTTGAGAGGGACAAACTATAAACAAACAAATATTTAATATGTGAGTCGGTGATAAGTGCTATGAAGAAAATTAAAACAGGAAAAGGGAATGGAGGTGCTATTTAATATATGGTGGTCAGGGAAAGCCCCTCTGCTAAGGTGAACTCTTAGGCAGAGATCTTCAGGAAATAATATTATCTGTAGTAGGTCACATCTTTGCTGAAATGCTGTTTCCTTCAGAATTAAGTAGGAATGCTCACATATAAGTTTCTAGATCCTCCGCAGTTCTAGTCAATCTTGTGATTCCAAACTGCTCCCAGAATGCCCCTGCCTCTGCAACATGCTCAACATGCTTAAAAATGTACACCGTTAGACTAGCAGCACTTATCTCTGATAGCGGTATTACTGTGAATTGTTTTCTCTTCCTCGAAGGAGCTTTCTAAGTATTTAAATGATGAACACAGATTGCTTAAATAACAGAAACAATAATGGCCTGTTTTCTCCCCATCATCTTACTTTAATCTTCACGTAACCCTGAAAGGTAAATTTTATGAACCCCGTTTTACCGATGAGAAAACTGAAGCACAGAGAGGTCGTGATGATCCACTGAACTCAGCTCTTGACGGGCTTGCTATTTGATTTTTTGAAAATGTAGTTTGCCTTCTTAATTAGATAATAGGTTCCTGAAGGGCAGAGTCCTTGTCTTATTCTTATATCTCCGTTTCCCCTCTCCTCATAGCTTTCATCAGAGTACTATGTACAGTACATAATGGGTGCTTTTAATGGATTGGTATGTTGGACGGCAGGTCTGTTGTTCTGTATGGTCCATTATCTTGCGAGTGGTGCCGTCTTGTGTTCTATAGATAGATCCTGGGCCCAAGGATGGAGATGCTGGAGATCCTTGGGGCAGAGGTGAGGAAGCTGGACCTGCACCCCAAAAGGGCAGTGATTCCACTTGTCCACTAGAGGCCGCAGTAGGTCCGGTTTTAGAGAGCCAACAGGGTTGTGGATTACTCAGCTGACAACCCCCCCACCAGGGGTCATTTACAACACCGAGTCTGTCCTAGAACCCAAGGCCCCAGAGACAGCCTATCAGTATCCGTGGCTTCAGTTTCTTCCAATAGATCACCAGATTCCTGGACCTGGGATGAGTTAGCTCTAGAATAAAAGCTGCTGATGGCAGCTAGATAGCAGGAGTGTACTGGCAGGTTCCAGATGCCCCTCAATTACCCAAATCAACAGACATGCACAGAGTACCCTACTGAGTGCCTGCTGTGTACCATGTAGTGTGTTAAACTCGGGAACTCGCTCCGCAAACTAGACAGACTCCCTTCCTCCCTTCCCAGATCTTACGATCTAAGAAAGTATGCAATTAAACCAAAAAGTATCGTATCGTGTGATAAACTGCGGTCATGATTTCTGTCCCAGGGTCAGTTCTTCTCGGGTCTCATTTCACTGGGGATTATCCTCTGGGCTATCTACCTGTTTTAGAGAAATTAAATAAAGGTGAGAGGCAGATTATCAATCAATATATTTATCAAATCTTAGGATCAAGTCACCCTTTTTTTACCCAGAAGCATGAGGCTAAGGAAATTACAAAAGAGTTGGAGAGATAACTACAGAGAGGAGTAGAAACAGATAGGTAGACACCCTGAAATGCAGCATTTTGATAAGTGCAAATGGGTTGCTGCAGATAGTCGTTGCTGAGGTGGACCCCTGGGGGTGAGATGGTCTGGATCGGTTTCCTTCCTGGAGGAGGTGAGCAGGCCTTCCAGGATGAGCCTTCCATCTGCCCCACGGTGGGGTTTTTCAGAGACGAGAGAGGAGGGTAAAACATCCCCCATGCCCCAGCTGTTCATTCCACTGTGCCTGGACAAGAGGCTCAGAGGCCCATGTGCTCAACATTCCTGAGAAGCAGCTTCTGAGTCAGAGCCCCAGAAACAGCTGAGGTAGCTTCAGGCTGGAGTCTTGGCTCTCTTTTCTTCTTTTCTGTCCAAGAGCAACTCCCTCCCCAGCTATTTGGATGTGACCAGAAACCCAAGCAGGGCCCTGGGGTGGGAGCCTGGCTCAGCCAATCTATAAAGTGTATTTGGTCCCTGCATCCCCTCCTGGGCTGCAGCCCTGAGGTAAAGGTATGTGCCCCATGCGACCGATGCCAGGAAGCCCAAGGGGTGAGGGAGACTCACCTGTGCCTACAGGCCACAGCTCCCAATGCAGCCATTGTTTGGCTGCCTCTGGGAAGGGGGTCTTAACTAGGACTTGGCTTGAGTTAAGACAGCAGCTTTCCCCGGGCGATCTGCCAGCACCTCCTCACTGCCTGGGCGTGGGGCCCAGGACATGCCAGGGCAATGCCAGAGAGCTGACTCAGGGGGCGGTACGAGGGAAACAGAAAAACCCTTTGCGCCCACTAAGAGGGGAGTTGAGCTGCCCTGATTGCCCACTGTGTTGCCCTGTAGTGCCAGACCACCGACAGGATATGAGGGGTTGCCGGGGCATTCCTCAGCCGCTGACCCATGAAGCCCACATCTCCGGTAGCCACCAGCAGAAGGCCAAGGCTCCTCTTCTCTCCCCGAGTTCCCCTCTTCCAACAGAGACTTCTAGGTGTGCAAGTCTAGGTTTCCAAACCCCTGTCTGCGATTGATTCAGACTCTGCCACTGTCACTCTCTTAAGACTGTGACCTTGGGCAATTCACTTACTTAGGTGTATCTTAGACTCCCCATATTTAAAGTGGGATGAATAATGCCTGCCTGCCCGATGGGACTGCAGTAAGGAACCAAGAGGTCACGTCTATGAAGGTATCTTCTATACTAATAAAGCGCATTTATAACAAGGTATTATTACTGTCCTGGTTATCCCTGAGACGGGAATTATAGCCACGAGTCCCTGAACCTCAAAGTCCTTCTCTTCGCTTCTTTTGTCTGACAAGTTGCTCTGAAGCCAGGGCTAGAATCTAACTCAGTCCTGAGCCTCGGGACTTTCTGCCTGGCACTAGGTGCCAACTCAGGGAAGCAATTCTCAACACCCCGCTCTGTTAAACCAGTTCTTTCCCTTCTAATCAGACTCCTCCAGTCCAGCTTGCCTGCAGCAATGACAAAGGAACCTAAAATAGCACAGGCTCTGCAAACACTGCTGGAGAAAACATGGGGCATAAGGTGCTGCTTGTCACCTGTAGGCCTGTCTGGGCATCCCAGCCAGGTGCAGCCCTCCACCCTCCAGGGCCTGGCGTGTCTTCCTCTCTGCAGCACCAGGATGACAGTGCCTTCTGTCAGCACTTTGGGTGGCTGAACTGGATGACTATCTGGAAAGCTGGCTTGCCTAGAGGTATGGGAGGGGGGCTCAGGGTTCCCCCTACCAGCTCCTCATACCCACATTCTTAGGGCCTTTCCTTGCCCTGAGAGGCCAGGTAAGCTGGGCTAAGATTGTGCAGAACAGTAGCCATCTCATGGCCCCAGGGAGGGTTGTGGACTGGGAACCAGGAGAGTCTGATTCTGAGGACCCTGCAGCCAGCAGGTCCTGGCTTGTCACTCTTGCTGCAGAACCAGTTTGGTGTGGGTGGCTTCTGGGCTTGCCTGGTTCTGAGACTTCCCAATGTGACTTACCCTGGTGGGAGTGGTGGCTGCTGAGGCCGGATTCAAAGGAGGAGGCTCTCAGCAATGAATCGTACGTCGGAACTGCCATTCTAGCAGCAGCATTCATCATTGCTCAGGTGCTCTCTAATTCTGTGTTTCCAGCAGGCATTTCCACGAGGCATGAGTCCCCTCCACCTTTAGAACTTTCCCATCCAAATCGTTCTTAAATATTTTTCTTTAGCAAATGTGTTCCTTTCCTTGTTGATTGCTATAAGAAAGACAGATGAAGTCTTAATTTTCATCACCTACCAAATAAACTGATGGTCTGTTGGCCAAATCCAGCCTTCAAACCTGTTTCTGTTGACATGCACCATTTTAATTGGTAAGTTTTAACATAAAAAGAAATCTAGCCCAGCTGGAGTGGCTCAGTTAGTTGAGTATTGTCCTGCGCACCAAAAGGTTGCCGGTTAATTCCCAGTCAGGGCATATACCTGGGTTTTGGGTTCCATCACTGGTCAGGGCACATAAGGAAGGCAACCTTGATCAACATTCCCCCCCCCCTCGCTCTCGCTCTCACTCTCGCTCTCTCTCCCCTCCTCCCTCCCTCTAAGCATGTCCTCGGGTGAGTATTAAAAAAAAAGAAATCTAGATTTCAAGTATTTTTTATTATGATGATTGATTTTTAGAGAGAGGAAAAGAGAGGGAGAGAGAGAAACATCGATGTGAGAGTGAGACATTGATCGGCTGCCTCCTGCACGCCCCCTACTGGGGATTGAGCCCGCAACCTGGGCATATGCCCTGACCAGGTATCCAACTGGCAATCTTTTGGTGCATGGGACCTTGCCCAACCAACTGAGCCGCACTGGCCAGGGCTCAAATATTTTTTAACATTTTTTATCCTTAGGTTGGTTTCTCCCCGAAGCAGAACCCGAGACAGGCTTTAGTTGCAAGTAGTTTATTTGGTAGGCGGTCCTAGGAAACTCCAGTTAGAGAGCAGGGAAGTGGACAGGGAAGGGAAGGGAGGAGGCCGTTAGATTAAGTTGTCAAGAAAGTTACCATATGGGCATCTGGAGCTTAATTCTCCTGGGAATCTTGGGGAAATAGTGTAGAGCACCTGTCTGAAAGTTATCTCGCCCGAGAGGCAAAGGCATTGGGTTATTTACCCACCACAGTCATTGGTTGAGAGCTTCTACAATGTGGGAGAGGAGGGATAATGGTGGTGTTAATTCCTGGGGAATAGCTAGCCTGCTGTTATTTCCTTCTGTAGGAAAAAGTAGGCTCCAAAGGCCAGAGGAAGCTGCAACTGACAGCATCTGCTACAATATGGAAGATCTAGCAAACTGATCCTCACTTCCCACTTGCTAACAATTAGTGGGAGTTGAATAGCAGTTGCCCCTTTATTATTATTATTTCTTTTCTTTTATTTTATTTTTTAAATATATCTTTATTGATTTCAGAGAGAGGAAGGGAGAGGGAGAGAGAGAGAGATAGAAACATCAATGATGAGAGAGTCATTGATTGGCTGCAGCCCGCAACCCGGGCCTGTGCCCTGACTGGGAATCAAACTTTGATCTCCTGGATCCTAGGTCGATGCTCAACCGCTGAACCACGCCGGTCGGGCAGCAGTTGCCCCTTTAAACAAGACAAGAGCTCTCCAGTCTGCCATAGTCCCTACTCCTCCCTATTGTCCTGCAGTCAGCCTGCTTTACTCTTTACAGCACCTGCTTCGCATCTGTGTTTGTAATCCTTGCTTTATGCCTCTGTGTAGGCTACTCCCCTCTCGCTGTGAATCCCATTGTCTCTGTTTCCAATAACTTGTTTTTATACTTCTTTGCCTCCTACAGGGCACCTAGCCCAGTGATTCCAAAACATGTCTCTAGCCCTGTACTCTGAATTATTTAATTCCTTGAGTCCCAGACCACCTTACCTCCATGCTGTTATACATAAGGTCCTCACTTTGGGGCCTGACTTGGGAGGTCCTTTGTCATCTCTTCAACATCTCTAACCTGATTGGCTTTTAGCTCCTGAGATGCAGTGAGCTCCTTTTCACCTCAAGTTAATTCCTCTGCCTGGGAAGTCCTTTTCCGCCTTTATGACAGGCTACCTCACACTCACTCTTTCAGACTCAGCTTAAATGTCACCTCCTCAGTGAAGCCTTTCAGATCATTTGCTCTTTCACTTAAGGGATTTTCAAGAATAATTTTGTAATCTTTGCCTTGGAACTGGTTTTAGAATCTACTACCACCACCACCCCAAATACACACAAATTTCCCATATTATCTGTCTCTCCTTCTAGATTAAAGCTCTCTGGGGACACACAACACACTTGCCTCCATTGTCACTGGATCCTCAGTGTCTAGAGAAGTACTTACTAGCAAGTAGTAAGCATTCAATAAACCTTTTGTTGAATGGATGATGATAGATGCTGGGTGATGGATGGATGATGGAGAAGGGATTATGAGAGCTGTGGGAAGTAGGGCTGGGCAGGGTGCACCTGGAGATAGGCTGGCACTTAATGTGGCCTAGCCACCTACGGGGCTGGGGGTCAAGGGTGAAGGAAACAAGGTGGCTGAAGTGCTGCAATTGGACGGTCTCTCTAAAGACTCATAGAACTGTTTGTACTTCTACAAGTCTCTCAGGATTTGTGAAGTCTTACATTCTACTTTCCCTCAAAGCAAGGTCTCTGGATTAGAACCTATGCCAGGCAGTGCAGTCATTGCAATGTGAATCATTGCACATGACTGCTATATCCCTCAGGGCTCAGACTGTGCACACTATCTGCTTGGATTCCTAGCCTAAACCAAAACCACCACTCAAATCCTTACCATGACCCTGATCATGACTCCCTTCCTATCTTAGCCCAAAACTTTGCTTTGATCCCAATGCCAACCCTGATCTTGATCACAATTGTTTTTATAACCCTGGTGCCGATCCCAACCTTGTTTCCCATCTTGACCCTAACCTTGGCCCAGAGGCATCCATGCTTCTGGTCCTGAGTACATTAAACATCTGTACTTTTTTGTTTTGTCATTTATAAATCTTTTATACATATTATTTTAGTTGACATTTACAACTATATGTAATCATCCCCATTTTAGAAATGAGAGAAATGTGACTCAGTGTGAAAAATGCTCAAGGTCACACAGCTAGTAAATTGGGGAGCCCAGATCAGATTTAGGTCTTGCTGCTCTAAATTCAGGTCTACAGGAGTCTGGGTTACTGAAGCTCCAGATTTAAGCCTCCATTGCACTTGTGGCAAAGTGATCCTCAATAATCAAAGATCTCAGGGTACTAATAATAGTGGTAATAATAATGGCCTTAACTTACTGAGCAATTTCTCTGTGACAAACAAAAATGCTAAGAGGCATTTCATACATTATCTCATCTAATTCCCCCACAAGGCTGCAGAGCTCTGTAGCCCCATTTTACAAATGAGGAAACCATGGCTTCTGGAGGTTAAGTCACTTGCCCAAATTCACACAGCTTGTAAGAGGCAAGTCAGAATTTGAACCCAAGTCTCTCTGACTTTAAATGCAGTTCACTTGAACTTTTACAGAGAAATGGGATGGTGACAGGAAGCAGCTAGGAGCCTGGGTCTCGAGCCATACCTTTTGAGCCATAGTGTCAAATTTTAGGGTATTGTGCTTGATTACCAAAAGTGGGTCAAAAATGAGTCAATCCTTGGTAGGACTGACTCACTGTGGTGTCTCTCAGCTTTAAAAAGAGACGGAAAGCCAGCTGCCAGCTGACCACTGCGGAGGGGATGAAGGTCCCAGAAGCACCCACCACAAGCCTTGTGGCAATTAAACATGGAAACCCATGTGCCTGCCAAAGAAAAGACTCAGACTTTAGACTCATTTGAAAAATCAGACCTGCCAATCCTCATTTCTTTCTCCATGCTTAGTCCTACACTCTAACAGCGCTCTGTTTTGGTCTCAACTTCTCTGTCTTTCATTTCTGACTCTCACACTATCCTTTTTGTTCATGGACAAGTTTCTTTGTTTCCCTCGTAGTCCCCATTCCCATCTCAGCTCATGATTTTGAATATATTTGCTGCCATCTTCTCATGTCCTGTTTTCTGAGTCTCATTCTCAGTGCCTGGTAGATCCCTGGTGTTATGAAATTCCCACCTCCTTCTCTTTTTGGGGCAATTATTATTATTATTATTATTATTATTATTATTTTGGTAAAATATACATAACATAATATTTACCATTTTAACCATTTAAAAAATGTATCTTCAAATTTTTCATTGTGGTAAAATGCACATAATATAAAATCTATTTTTTAACTTTTTTTTTTTTAATCCTCACTGGAGGATATGTTCACTAATCCTAGAGAGAGGGGGAGGGAGGGGGAGAGAGAGAGAAACATCGATGTGAGAGAGAAACATCCATCAGTTGCCTCCCATACAAACCCCGACTGGGACTAGAACCCGCAACCCTTCGGTGCACGGGACTAGGCTCCAACCCATCAAGCCACATCCACAAGGACATACTTTTAAACCATTTTAAGTGTACAGTTCAGTGGCATTAAGTACATTTACTTTGTTACACAACCATCACCACTATTCATTTCCAGAACTTTTTCATCATTCCAAACAGAAATTCTGTACTCATTAAAAAATAACTTCCTGCCCCGGCCGGTTTGACTCAGTGGTCAGGGCATTGGCCCGCAGGCTGAAGGGTCCCAGGTTCGATTCCTACAGGGGCATGTGCCTCGGCTGCAGGCTCGATCCCGGCGTGCAGAGGCAACCAGGCAAAGTTTCTCCCTCCCTCCCTCTCTCTTCCATTCCCTCTGAAAAGCAATGGAAAAAATATCCTCGGGTGAGCATTAACAATAATAATAACTTTCCCTCCCCCTCAGCACCTGGTAAACTCTCTTCTATTTTCTGTCTGTATGAATGGGCCTATTTTAGGTTCCTCATATAAGTGGAATCATGTCAAGGTCACAGGATATTGGAGCCTGTATCAGAATTTCATTCCTTTTTAGGAGTGAATACTATTCCATTGCACGCATCCGCCACACAGTTTATGATCCGTCTGTCCATGGGCAGTGGGCTGCTTCACCGTTTGGCTGTTGTAAATAGCGCTGAAATGCACCCGGTGTAAGTATCTGTTCTCATTTGTCTTGGGTATATATCTAGGAGTCAAATCGCTCGATCGTATGTTAGTTCTGTTAAACTGTTTTCCACAGCGGCGGCACCATTTTACATCCCCGCCAGCAAGCCGTGCGCAGGATTCCAGCTTCTCCACATCCTCACCCACACTTGTTATTTTCCACTTTTTATAATCGCCACCCAATGGGTGGGAAGTGGTATGTGGGTAATCCTCACCTGAGCATATATTTATTGATTTTAGAGAGAGAGGCAGGGAGGGGGAGAGACAGAGAGAGAAAGAAACATCTATGTGAGAGAGAAACATTGACAGGTTGCCTCCTGGAAGTGCCTCGGCAGGGGCTCAAACCCTCAACCTAGGTATGTGCCCTGCCCGGAAATTGAACCTGCGACCTTTCGGTTTACAGGATGATGCTCCAACCAACTGAGCCACACCAGCCAGGGTGTGAGATCCCTTTTGAACACTGAGCTCCACGGTCCAAGCGTTCCAGATTTCCAGGATCTGCTGCTCCTCTGGCTCAGGACTGGCATTTCCCTGTGGCTGAGAAACCACCACTGCTGATCAGCGGCCAGCATGCTTCTTCCTCCTGTACCCTCTGGTCTCTCTTTCAGGCTCTGAAGAGCTGCTTTTTTTCTGCCATTTGCTTATGGAGAATTGGACTAAAAAATAATACAGACTCTGGGAAGAATATAAATTCAATTTCTTTAGATCCACAATCTTCTGGGCTCCTTTTCCCACGTTGTCTTCCAGACCAGCGACAACTGTGCTGACTCTATGGGAACCAATTTTATGGCTTTGGCCTTCCACTGACCTCAGAACTAGAACAGCATCCGGAGCTTTGGGCATAATTTTTTCTTGGTCTCCTCGGGACCCATGGGAACAGCTTATGTTTTAGCTACAACCCCAAAGCTGTTTGAATCAAGCCTCCCTCTAGCCCCTTCCTTTGCCAAGGCCCATGTTCAGTGAGTAGGCCTCTAAGACAGGTCCTGCCTGTGGTGATTCACCCTGCATGAGCCTCATGACTCCATGAGGGGAACTTGGAGACCTGGAATTTTGGTCAGGATTCCCTGTTCATATTCCCAGAACCCAGGCTCTCTGGGGCAACAGTTGTGTATCTTGTTTCATTTTTACATCCTCTCTATGGACTTCTGAGGTCAAGAGCAGGGTGCGTCAAACCTGGCTCCCATGTCCTCTGACATTCTGGGTTTTGCTTCAGCTCAGGCCTCATCCTTTGCTTAAAGGTGCCTGATGTAAATTTCTTTTTCTTCAGCCACCGTTTTCTGCAAAAGCAGGTGGAAAAAAGTCCTTCTGCATTCTAGAGAAAACAGAGGCCAACGGAGGGAAGTGACACAACCAAGGTTCACGGATGGAGTCAGCAACTAAATGGAAGGCGCTCCATCCTCTGACTAAAACCACAGCCTCTGCCACGGGCAGTCATCTCTTTTCCAAGAAAAAGCTCTCAGCTCATGCTCAGAGATAAGGCCTTTATATGTGACAGTTGCCACTGGGACTGGACAGTGGGGCTCTCTACCCTCAGTCTTCCCACTCTAATCCATGAGACTACTGGCCTTCAAATATAGAGTTCACAGCAGAGCCATTTAATGAAACTATCTAAGGCTCTTTGTAAACCAAATATGTGACCCTGAGAGTTTGGGAAAACACAAGCTCCTAAAGAATAGAAACAGACAGTTGTAGGAGCCCTAATCTCTCCCTTTGCATTGTCACTTCCCCTCTGGTGGCTTCCACTTCAATTCTCACCTCCCATTCATGCACTCAGCCCCAGGGGTTTATCATTCCCCCACTCCCTGGAGCCCAAGCCCAGAATATTTTACTGTACCTGACTCACTCTCTTCTTGTGATGATGTGAAATGTGATGCTGAGAGATGATACAATGTCTACATGATGACATAAAGTGAGGTGAATGACAGGGGCATTGTAATGTGAAGTTAGGCTGCTACTGACCTTGAGCACGAGCACTGGGATTCCTCTACAATCAATCTGATAACCAAGACGGCTACTGAGTGACTAATGGGGGTAGCGTATACAGCGTGGAGAGTGTACACAAAAGATGATTCCCACCCTGGCCGGTGCGGCTCAGTTGGTTGGGTTTCGTCTCATGCACCTCTCGAGAGGTCGCTGGTTCAATTTCCAGTCAGGGCGGATGCCCGGAGTGTGGGTTCGATTCCCAGCAGGGACGGTGCAGGAGGCAGCTGATCAATGGTTCTCTCTCATAGATGTTTCTTCTCTCCACCCCCTTCCTCTCTCTCTCTAAAAATCAATTTAAAAAAAAAATATATATATATGATTTCTGACCCAGGTGGGATGGAGTGGGACTGCATGAGATTTCATCACGCTACTCAGAATGGCACACAATTAAATCTCATGAATTGTATATTTCAGGAATTTTCCATTTAATGTTTTTGACCATGGTTGACTGCAGGTAACTGAAACTGCAGAAAGTGAAACTGTGGATAAGAGGGGAACTACTGTACTTTGAATACCTCTATATCTAAAGATATATGTGGCATTATACAGTATTTGCCTTCTTGTGACTGGCTTATTTCACTTAGCATAATGTTACAGTATGTGACAAGATTTCCTTCCTTTTTAGACTGAATAATATTCCATAGTATGTATAGACCACATTTTTCTTGGATACTTAGGTTGCTCCCACCTCTTGGCTATTGCGAATAGTGCTGCTATGACATCAGTGTGCAAATATTTCTTTGAGACCCTGCTTTCAATTCTTTTGGATTTATACCTAGAAGTTGGATTGCTGGGTCATTTGATAGTTCTCTGTATACTTTTTTTTGAGGAACTGCCATACGGCTGCATCATTTTACATCCCCACCAACAGTGCACAAGGGTTCCAACTTCTTCACATCCTTACCAACACTTGTTATTTTCTGTTTTTTGATTTTTCTAAAGTAGTGATCTCGCTTAATGGCTTTTTAAAACAATTATTATTATTATTTTTAATCCTCACCTGAGGATATTTTTTCCTTTGCTTTTCAGAGAGAGTGGAAAGGAGAGAGAGAGAGAGAGAGAGAGAGAAAGAGAGAGAAAGAGAAACATCGATGTGAGACCGGGGCCGAGGACCGAGCCTGCCATGGAGGCACATGCCCTTGACCAGAATCGAACCCAAGACCCTTCAGTTGCAGGCCGATGCTCTAACCACTGAGCAAAACCGGCTATGGGTAAAAATTATTTTTAATTTTTTTCTTCCTTATTGAATTTATTGGGGTGACATTGGTTAACAAAATTATATGGGTTTCAGGCATAAAATTCTATAACATATCATCTATGTATTATATGACATGTTCACCACCCCAAGTCAGGTCTCCTTCCATCGCCATTCCTTAATGGCTTTTTAACTGTCATGTATATCCTTTTTGTCTTCCTTGCCAGATTTTAAACTTTTTTAGGGCAGGGATCACATCTGTTCTTCTGTGTGTCCTCAGGGCCTAGCACAGTGTCTTAGAATTTGAAAGTAATTTTTAGTTGATTGAATAAAATGAACAGTTTGAGTTGAGCTCAGTGTTTTTATTTTTAGAACTTGGGGTGGAATTTTCTTTACAGATAGAAGAGGCTGACTATCATGATGCAGACTGAATACATCTTAGGACACTCTGTGTAGAGAGAAAGTCACCGTTGCTTCCTTCTTGACTAAAAATGCAAACACTGTGGTCATCCCACAAGCTGCTGGGCCCATTGTTATTGAAGGAAGTTTTTACCCTCCTTGCAAAGGGACAATGTTCTGGAAACCCAGATCTATTCAGATGGGACCAGAAGATCCTAGAGAAAAAAATAAGAAGCTTGAGAAGAGCTTCTTGAAGCTTGGAAGGGGACAAGCACAGGAACTGTGAGGAAATATCACAGATAGAAACATACTGGGAAGTACAGGTATTCTGAGTTCTGCTTTGTTCTCACCTCTACTCAGCTTCTCCCAATTTTCCTGAGGTCTTGGCAAGCCCATTTCTCATTCATTGCCATGACTTTGAGGGCTATCTGATTCTCCAAACTATTCTAGTCTCTCTATGGAAAAGTCCCTCTGTTAGCTATCCATTTGGCATCTTAAAAAGGGAACTATCACTAGGATCTAAACAAAGAACCAGTATAAAAGTGCTGAAGCAATTAACTTTTAGAGAGTCGCCTCGGGGTGTCTGGGTTGGCACAAGGCTCTCAGCTGTACATTCCCTCCTTGATTCATCCCTGTCTGGGAGACTCTGCCTAAAAGTTGCCCTTCCAGCCCTGGGCCTTCCTTTCCCTCCTCTGGCCCCCATCCCAAAGACAGGGGTGGAGTGGAAGTCCCAGTGGAGAGACAGTTTGTAATCACATTGGCCATTCCCAGATGAAAAAAGAAACCAACACTCCCTACATATGCATTGGCTGAAATTTCCCTCAAACTTGTTTAACGGTAAGAATTTTTCTCTGAAACACATCTTAGGAATCAGATACCTAGGCCCCATCCTGGACCTAATGAATAAGAGTTTCCAAGGAAGTAATCTGAAACTCTGTATTTTTTAAACTTTCAGACCAGATGATCCTTATCATAAGATAAGGCTGGAAAAAATAGCACTAATGAATATTTCTTATTACAGATTCTGAAACCTACTTGACAGGAAGGGGGTAAAGGAACAACGCTATCATAGTGATTATCAACACGGGTGTTTAGAGTCAGAAACCTGGGTTTGACCTGGTTTTCTTGGCTGACCTTAACCTCTTAGGGTCTCAGTTTCCTTATCCATAAACTGGGGATAATATTGCATCTCCCTCATTGAGGATTAAATGAGATAATGCATACTGTTACCCAATGCCTGCCGAATAAAATGCACGTTCAATAAATAGGTGTTTATTTTATTTTCCCACAGGAGAACCCTAGGGCATCCCCATCAAATAAATATGGGTGAATAATGATTGTGAGAAAGGAAGACTAGCCAATGATGGTTCCGGGGATCCACACTGATATATAAGCATAACCAGAAGACCCAATAATCACTTCTCTGACAAGACCCAGCAGACAGAGCTGTGGCTGACTATACTAAGCAAAAAGAAGAACATTTTTATCAAAGTCTGGCTCAAGCTGGGTAGGCAGCAATCAACACCGGCGTGACCCGGACAGCTGGGGCTACCTTGAGATAGTACCATGGGTCAGAAGTAGCATGATTCCCACGTGTAAGGACAGGTATCCCCACATTCCTGACTGAACATAACGCTTCCTCAGAGATGGTTCTCCAAGCCCTGGAATCACCTAGGTCTGGCTGATTCACAGTGCTTCCATTGACCGATAGTGTGACCTTGGGTAAACGGCTTCAACTCTGTGAGCCTCAGTTTTCTCACCCATAAAATGGTGATATTAATAGTACTTTCCTTAAAGGTTGTTGGTAAGATTGGAAAAGAAAATGAAGGCAAAGAAAATATAAGTCAACTATGGTTACCCATCTTTAACAAGGGATAGATGATAATAGCCCTTTGGGAAGAATAGATGTTTCTGTTTTTTAGAAATAATTATTGATTGATTGCAGTTTTATAACTTTATTTGACAATCAGCAGTTGTTCTCATCCACATTAACTGTTTGTAGACTTTTGAAAGTGATGACAGGTATGTAGGTGACTATAGAGCTCGTTTGTGACGCTCCATCCACGTTAGGTTTTCTGGACAGCTGCGCCCAGATATGGTGTGGGACGTTCCTTATTCCTTTGGCCCAGACAGCTTTGTCTGGAGTTCCCATCTCCTTAATGGCAAATTTCTGGACCTCTTTGAGTGCCGAGGGGCACCCACCCATGGATGCGCTTGTGAGCCCCGAGGTTGTGTTCTCGGGTCACCGCCTCACTGATGGCCGAATGGACCTCTTCTCGCCACCCCTCTTGGTGGGAGCCATCATGCGGGGCCCACGGTGGAAAGAAAGCTAGGCTTTCTCTTCTTTAGCTCCTGTCACACTTCCCACCACCACTGTTCTCAAGACAAACAGGAGCCTCCTGGTTAGATTACCTACATACGGCTCCTTCCACTCACTCCGCCTGCTCTTGTATCTCAGGGGCTCCCTGCTGGGTCCCTGCTCCTGTTCCCACAGACTTCCATCCATTTGGTCCCAGGCACCTTGAAAAAGGAGACTGACCTCTCTCCAGCACCTGGCTGCCTCATCACACTACTGCCAATCACTCCTTGGAGAAAAAAACACCTTCTGCAGGTGGATAGGAAGGAGAAAGACAAAGAGACCAAGGGTGGGGCTTGGATGTGGTCAGGAAGGGAGGAAGGAAGATTCAGAATAGGAGGAGAGAGGGTGGAAATGTGTCATGAGTTTCCTCAAAATTGGTGAATTCTGAATCTCATCATTTTCGGCGAATGAACTCAGATGATTCACTTCCCTTTAGAGCCGTCTACTTTCCTCCTGTGTAGTAAAAAGGGAAGTGCTTGGCCTTGCTCAAAGACAGAGCAGCATGTAGACTCCAGCTTGGGAGAGCCCTGAGCACATGAAATTATACATCAGATGGGCTATGAGTATTATGTCGGTTTTCTTATAAACAAATTTTTGAGAATACTAGCTCCTGGTTGAACATATTTCCTTAAACGTCCTTGACTTCTTGGCAGTTTTCAGCAAACCCACCAGTTTCCGGTTTCCCATTCTAGCTCTTTGTTCCTGGGCATCCCCTTTTAATGTCCAGTTAAGCAGCCATTGCCATCCAACATGGTCACTGGGGCTCTGAGCAAAAGTTCCAGGGCCTGGGCCTAGCCTCAGTTCCTCATGGGGACTCAGAATTCAGAAAGTCTAGAAATCCATAACCAACACTCCTTTAAGGTAATAAGTTCCTGACTTAGGAAGTAACTGGGTTTAGGTTAGGGACAAAGAAAAATCTGGCCAAGTCTCAAAATATTCATGCAGAGGTCTGAGTTGACTGGCCAGGGTGGGGCTAGGAATTGGGTCAGAGCTGTTGAAGGAGGAAATGTAAAGAAAAGGTAGGGGTGCGTGGGCTAAAGCTGGAGGGCTGAGACAGAGCATAACCTCAGGGTGCAGCCTCTGGGCTCACTGCTTTCCATGAGTAAGGAGGTAAGTATGTGGCTTCCCCGCCCCACTCTTTCTACAGGCCACTGGGGGCCTAGCAGCTTCAGCAGCTTCCCTATCATGTTACAGGCCCAAGACCTGGCTTTCAGTGCTTGTTGAGAGTGACAACATCTTCCCGTTCAGAACTAAACACGCAGGGAAAAGGAGTCCTCGGGCCCAAGGAAGCCATGGGACCAGCATTCAGTGCCTCCTCCCTGAACTGCAGAGGAGTCTGCCTGTCCCAGGTGTAAAAAGGAAAGAGAAGAGCTTCTGGCCACCGAGAAGGGAGAGCAGAGGCGGGGAGTAGGAGTCCAGGCTGTGGGGGCCAGCAGCACACGCAGCTGGCCAGCTGCTGGGAACTGTTTGCTAAGGACACAGCATCCCTACTTGACTGGAATCCTGGGATGGGCTCCAGAGAATCCTCTGGTCTTTTGGGTCAGTACAGCCATAGTCAGGCAGGCAGGTGCTCCGGGTAGGAATTACAGTTTCTAAAGTTCACCCTTCTATCTCTAGCATCTAGAACTGTCTGGCACATAGTAGGTCCATGATAAATATTGAATGAGTGAATAAAGGAATGAAGAAATGCTTTCACCACACAGGCATGATCTTATTCAATCTGCAAAGTGGGGCACAGGCAGGACAGGCATTGCCTCATTTTGCAGATGGGCAGCTGAGATCAAGAGCATAAATGTCTTGCTGAAGGTCATTCGACTTGGATGTGGCGCTGCACTCTCTCTATAGTGCCATGGAGAATATTCTTGGTATAGCATCCTGTGACTCCACATGAACTTCCTTTTGGGTCATGCTGGTCAGAAAATAGCCCTTCGGGAGAGGAAGCAGAGGGTCTGAGTGGGGAGTAAAAAAAAAAAAAAAAAGAATGAATGAATGAAAGAAAATAGCCCTTCAGGGACTCAGTTTCCTGGAAACAGTGTCAGGGCTAGTTTCCGACATCCTGGCCCTCCTTGAACACATGACATCTGCCTGTTTTTTTATGAGCAGGTCCAGGAAAGGGGGCCCCGCCATTAGTCTTTATTGCCACATTTGACTTAGGTCTACACCCCTGAGACACAGAGGTGGGGGCTGGTGGCTTTACTCTGAGAGTCAGGAACAGGATGAAATCACACATATTCAGTTCCTTCTTCTCTCACTTTTGACAGAAACCTCAGATAGCCTAGACCACCAAGTTAGTTTTCCTGGAACTCAGGCAAGCAACTAACTAATATCACACACGGCATTGGCTTTCCAGGAGCTCAGAGCCCACAGTCTGAGGAGCGTTTCTGGAAGGAGACAGCCAAAACCCACAGGAGGGCTCCTCTGAGTTGCAACACCTGGCCCTTCTCTTGACGACATTCGGTCTAATCCCCCTCTCTGCTGGAGGAAGTGAGCTATAGAGCACAGGGACAAACGTCAGGAAACCTGGGTGCTAGTGCTGGCTTTGCCACTCATCAACTAGGTGTCTTCTCTCCACCTGATTTTCCTCATCTAATAAATGGGAATAATGTTTCCTAACCATGTCATAAGGTAATTGTCAGTTTATAGAGAATGATTTGTATCAGTGCTTTTTAGCACAAGAAAGAACCGATGCCAGCACTATTTTTTATGGCAAAAAATAAAAATAAAAAAAATTCAGAGAGGGAAAACTTCCAGAGTGTCCCAAAGCTCTCTGTTTCCACTTGCTCACTGATTCACTCATGAGAAAGCACCTATGTGAATGAACAAGGGATGCACAAATGCTGAGAGACATAGATGGTTAAGATGTAGTTTCTGTCCTCAAAGACTTGAAAGACTAGCACAGACTGTGCACCAAAGATGGACACAGAGATTTCAGAGGGCGCCCAAGATCGCAGTGGAAAGGGAGTTCTGTGCAGAGTCGAAGGCTACAGGATTGTTCAACCAGGTGAGCAGGCCACAGAGGGAAGAAGGAGTAGAGGGGTGCCACACGGCATAACGGTCTCCAAGCTTCTTTGTTGGGGAGGAAATGAAGTCATCCTGCTCTCGAAAATCAGCATGACAGCCTCCAGCCAAGTAATCTGGAGTCATGAGAGCTGCAGGGGAGCTCTGTGAATCATGACAGTCTGCTGGGAATTTCCTGATAACTAGCCTAAGAGTTTCGGGGTAAGTCCTAAGGCTGCAACATCTCTGTTTACATTTTGATCACGTTTATTTACAATTAATGGATTGAAAATCCAAACAAAACATATCACAGTCTTCTAGAGGAAGTAGTGAGGCAGGCTCTGCGACTTATAGCACCTCTGACTCAGTCCATCCCTTGGGAGGCTGGGAGCTTAGCTAGACACAGAAAAACTCTCTCTGGAGGACAATGGGCCACCTGCCTCCCTAAAGCTGGATGGTTAACTTACGCTTTTCCCAGGCAGAGGCTGGCATCCTGGAGACCTCTGGCCGCAACAGAGCAAAGAGGCTTTCTTCCTTCCTACCATCCTGGCGCTCTCCCTGCCCTCCTCCTGTTTCTCTCAAGTGGACCTAGACTCAAGGTCCAGGTTTGCCAGGCAGCAAAATGCTGTAGGTCTAAGCGGGGAGAGGCCTTGGGTCTGGCCTTGGGCCCCTAATGAGTTACAGGGACTCAGACATCTCCTCTCTCATAAAGGGGGAGAGTCTTGGTGGGTAGAATTCAAGTGACCCCAAGCCTAGGTTCCCAACACTCGGGGGAAGGAGGGAGTGAATGAACCTCAGAGTCCCTGAAGTGCTCCTTCAGCTATGCCTGGAGGGATAGGTGTGTGTGCACCTGCCTGAGTACAAAACTGCCTTGCCCTTGGGCAAGAAGAGCAGGCTGAGTCCTTGGTACATGGTCAGTCTTACTGGAGGTCAGTCTTATTTCATAAGCAATTATTTCATCTTATTAGAAACAATGCCCCGCGATGAAGTAGAGCACTAAATAAGCACACATTTAAAAATCTGTAATTATCTTTTTGGAATGGATGGTACAAAGATGTGTTTTCAACAACTTAAACAGTGTAAAATAAATCTTCTTTTCATTCATGTCCTCCAGTTCCCCAATTCCTCTCCTCAGAGGTGCAAATAGAACTTCCTAACCCTCTACAGCTTACTGTCTACGTAAATAAGTCTCCACTATTCCACTGTCTTTACTCGCTTAACTAACTATACTCTGGCCCAGGCAAATAAATGGATTGTTCCTTATAGGAACTTCCTGAAAGACCCACCCATCAACACTTCAGTACCGTGCAGGAACAGCTTGTGCCCTAAGGCTTCGTTTTCACAGCCCCGCACCACTGCATCTCGACCCTCCTCGAATCCTTACCAAGCCCTCACTTTCTTTTCTGCTCAGTCCCTCCCTGCACAGCCCCATCCCCACCAAGCCCTCATTTTCAAATGCTGCCCTGAAACCGAACTGCAAATTCTCCCATAAAATCTGGCCTTGCCTCCCCCGTTCCCCAAACTCCCTACCGTGGTAAGCAATTGCCTCAGCCCGGTCTCACCCGCTGGCCGTGTGGGTGGCTTGGGGCGAGCCGGCTGTCGACAGGAGCAGCCCGTTAGCAGGCTTTTTATCTGTGTTTTCAGCGAGCATGTGTCAAGCGCATTTTCAAGTTGAGAAAAAGACTTTACAGCTGTTAAGAGTTGCGGACTGTGGCCCTAGACCCAGGGATCCCATTCACTCGGCTGGGCGGGGGGCCGAGGGCGGGAGGCTGGGGAAGAGCGAGGGGGCGGGGAGGCAGGGGGTCTGGGGCAGGCCTCGGAGCTGGACCGCGCAGAGCGGGTCCGCGCGCCCGGCCCCTCCGCGGGCGGCACCGGGGCGGGGCCCGGGCCCGGTGACCGGGAGGAGGGGCGGGGAACTCGGACGCCGCCGGGTCGCTCAGTTGTGGCCTCGGCGGTCCCCGCGCTCCGCGCTCTCAGTCGCAGCGGCGGAAACACGCGGGGTCCAGGCGGCGGCGGGCTCCAGGGGGCGGGGAGGGGAGGGAGTGGACCGACGGTACCGGGCCCGGCCGGGGCGGGGCGGGGCGGGGCGGGGCCTGGGCGGGCCTTAATATACCGCGCGCGCCGCGGGCCAGCAGCACAGCGAGGACTCGGGAGCCCCGCGCCGGCCGAGCGTCCGCGTGTCCACCTGTCCGCGCCCCTCCCGCCGCAGCTGCCGGTGAGCGCGGGCCGCCCTCGGAGCGCCCGTGGGGTGCGCGGCGCCCCTCCCCTGCGGGCTTCCCTTCCCCCAGCCCCGGCGGCGCCGCTCCGCGTGCCCACGCGTCCCCCTGCGGTGCGGGTGCGGGTGCGGGGACCCCTGATCCCGGGGAGGAGAGACGACCGCGGGCTCGCCTCGCAGGTGCCCTGGGGGCTCTCCCCTGAGCCGCCCCCTCTCCCCGCGCAGGGCCGCGGTCCGAGCCCCCGCCGCCGCCATGCGAGCCCCGCTGGCCTGCCTGCTGCTGGGCGCGCTGGCCCTGAGCCGCTGCCAGGTAAGCGGCCTCCCCGCCTTGAGGTTCGGCCGTGGGAGGGGGCCTGCGGGACCCCTGAACAGCGCCAGGGGAACGGGGGGCTGGGAGGGAGCCGGAGTCCCGCGGGTCCCATCCACGGAAGGGCCGGACCCTCCGGGGAACGGGACAGGGGTGGCGGGGAGCCCGGGGAGCCCGCGGAGCCCGCGGAGCCCGCACTTGCAGGCCGGGGGGAAGGAGCCGCGGGCCGCCCGCTGCTGGCGGTCACCTGATACGCGGAGCTCGCTGAGTCGACCCATTTCTCAGCTCTGGAGACCTATGGTCTCCCAGTTGAGGGCTAGTTAGATGTGATGGGGGGTGAGGAGGGAGCTGTAGTCAAGGGTGAGTTTTGGGATCGGTCCCGTTTGTGCACACCCCGAGGTCCCAGGGACATGGGACCTTTGGCGACCTTTCCCTCTTTCCCTATCTTTTCCAGGACAGCCATGACCTTCCTCCAGTATCTGGTGCATGTGAGTATCCACCCCTTGCACAATAATATCTGGCTGCACAAACATCTTGGAGAAGCCTCAGGAGACGGCCCTTCCCTGTCCCTGATGCGGGGGCTGGCTGGCTCCCCCCTTGTCTCCTCCCTTGCTCTTGGCTTAGCCACCCCCACCTTTGTTTTTCAGCAAACTGTGTCTGTCTGAATGGAGGTACCTGTGTGTCCTACAAGTACTTCTCCCACATTCAGCGATGCAACTGCCCAAAGAAATTCAGTGGAGAACACTGTGAAATAGGTATGGACATCCTCACGCTGACGGAGAGGAGGGGGCTCAAGAGATTTGGGGGCAGGGAGAGATGAGTAGGATGGAAGAGCAGGCAGGGGTTCGGAGCTGGAGGGGTGGAGTGGGGGACGTCAGCCCTACGTAATGGGCTAGACACGGTCACACACATGCACACACATTGCCTCGTGAAGCTGTGGCTGCACAAATGTGAGGTGGGACGGGAGGAGGCCCTTTCTAGTGTCTTCTGCCCGGCCTGACGTCACGTGAGGCCTGGCGGGATCTCTAAAATGCCTGTCTGAGCATCCGCTTTCTGATATTCTCTCATCCTCACACCCTTCCATAGATAAATCGGCAACCTGCTATGAGGGAAACGGTCACTCTTACCGAGGGAAGGCCAACACCGACCACAAGCGCCGGCCCTGCCTGGCCTGGAACTCTGCCAGTGTCCTTCAGGAAACGTACCACGCCCGAAGACCTGATGCCCTCCAGCTGGGCCTGGGGAAACACAATTACTGCAGGTGAGGTGTGGGTAGCAAGGACCTTCCCCGTGGCCTCCCAGAAGCCCTCATGAACGTTCCCCTCTGCTTCCAGAGTGCTGACCATAACATGAGAGCAGCAAGGCCTCTGGTTGAGTCTTTCTTGGAAGTGAGGACGCGGGAAGGACATTCTGTGCTGAAGTGACACCCCTCTCCCTTCTGTGTTGCCAGGAACCCAGACAACCGGGGAAGGCCCTGGTGCTATGTGGAGGTTGACGGAAGTCAGCGCGTCCAAGAGTGCATGGTGCGCGACTGCTCTTTTGGTGAGTGTCACCAACCTGTTTATGATAGTGGGTGAAAGCGGACAAACTCATATGTGCCCTTATTCCATCACGGGAGGGCTAAGGCCTGAGGCCTGCCTGGCCCCCAAAAACTGGGAGGTCAGAGGATGAGGAGAGGGGCCCTTTCTTTGACCTGTCTTCCCAAGACACCCCTCGCTTTCTCCTCCAGGAAAAAATCCTCACTCTCCTGAAAAAGCAGCGTTTCAGTGTGGTCAGAAGGCTCTGAGGCCCCGCTTTAAGATTGTTGGGGGAAAAGTCACCGACATTGAGAACCAGCCTTGGTTTGCTGCCATCTACAGGAGGCACCGTGGAGGTTCTACCACCTACGTGTGTGGTGGCAGCCTCATCAGTCCTTGCTGGGTGGTCAGTGCCACACACTGTTTCATGTACGTCCCTCTGTCTCTGCTCTCTGACCCTCCTGCTCTACCCCAAACACATACCTTTCTCCTTCCCAGCAAAGGATTTCCCTTCAACTCTACCCTTTCAGCCCTTCCTTTGCACCCATACCCTTGGGGACAAGTCATGCTCTGAGGTCACTGTGGTGGGGAGGGGGAAGTGATAGGATCTCATGAGAACAGACTGTCTTATCGGTCTTCCTTCCCACAGTAATCACCCAAGGAAGGAGAACTACATTGTCTACCTGGGTCGGTCAAAGCTTAACTCCCATACCCCGGGGGAGATGAAGTTTGAGGTGGAAAATCTCATCCTGCATGAGGACTATAGCGCTGACACGCTTGCTCACCACAATGATATAGGTGAGTGGAAAGCCCTCATCTGCTGTCATGATGATGGCCGGGAGGGGAGGGGTTCAAAAGGAGACTCAAGTGGGAGGTCGAGGTTGTAGGGGAACATGAAGACCCTACTTTACACCACGAAGGGAGAAGTGGGGAAGGGTTCAGAGTGATGTCCATACATGAGGGGCTTGGTGCTCCCCTGTGGAGTCCCCGAATTTCCAAACAGGTAGCTTTCTCTGGGTGGCAGTGGCCCTGTGGGAAGTGGCTTGGGCTGGGGTGCCCCTTCTTTTGTTGGATGCAGACTCTGTCTGTCCCAGGAGATAGAACTTTGAGAGAGTGTTGGGCTATATTGCAGCCCAGCTACCTCAGCCAGGGCTTTTTGTAGAAAAAACCTCATACAGTTATATGCAGTAGCTCTGGCTGTCCAGGCCTTTGTCAGCAGCTGGAACAAAGCCCATGAGGCACAGGACAGGGGAGGCTTGTTTCATCCTACCAGCACTCCTCCCAGGATGACCTCTGACCCTAACTGACCCAGGGATAGACAGCTGCTCCCTCAACCTTTGGAGGGCAGAGATGGTGACCACCTGACCAGGTGGTGGTCTTTCCCCTCTGACCTCTTCCCCCTCCCCCAGCCTTGCTGAAGATCGTTTCCAGCTCGGGCCAGTGTGCGCAGCCATCCCGGTCCATACAAACCATCTGCTTGCCCCCAAAATATGGAGATGCTAATTTTGGCGCAAGCTGTGAGGTCACTGGCTTTGGAAAAGAGAGTACCTGTAAGTGACCATTGGGGCTAGCTGAGGCGTCCTGGGGGAGTGTGGTCACCTGGAAGTGAGCTCAGCTTGATTAAGGGAGGGCCATGAAGATAGAGATAAGAGCACTGTGGAGGTAGCAGATGGGTCCAGGGATGGAGTAGAGAGCATTGTTTAGGGAATGATGGACCATAAAGGTAAATAAGTGGAGGGTGAGGGGTTAGCTGGGGTAAAAACTCAGATTTGGGTGGAAAAAGAATAGGGGCTTTCCCTGGTAGTAATACTTCTTGGTCCCCTCCCTGGCAGAGAGTCCCAGCGGAAAGGCTGGGCAGACGCAACGTAAATCCTCATGTTTCTTCCATCTAGCCGACTATCTCTATCAAGAGGAGCTGAAAATGACCGTTGTGAGGCTGGTTTCCCACTGGGAGTGTCAGCAGCCCCACTACTATGGCTCTGAAGTCACCACCAAAATGCTGTGTGCTGCTGACCCACAGTGGAAAACAGATGCTTGCCAGGTGAGGGTTCTAAGCATCTCTCTCTATTACCCCAAAATCTCTCCAGGGCTCCTGGGCATGTCTCTGCCCTCTTTGGGGAGCCTCTCTCCAGCCAAAGCCTCAAGAAGCCAGAATCAGGAGCTCAAGTTTTAGAAGGTTTAAACCAACCCTTCTGCCTTTTCCAAACATTTGTCATCAGCCTGTCTCTGTGCTAGGCCCTTCCGACCGGGGGAGAGAGGAAGCCTAAGAAAAAACAATAGAAAGTAATATAGCTCAGCGTTCAGGGTGTGGTGTGAATTATAAACGATAGTTTATAGGAGAGGGAGGTGAGTGCCCACTAGCTGGTCACGGAGGGGGAGCTTTAAAGAGAAGGTGACTTTTTAAAGGGATATGAGGAGGCAGAGGGAAGAAAGGAGAGTGTTTCGGTTGCAAGGTACAAAAATGAAGTTGAGGACGGCATATTCCAGGATGGGAGGAGAGGTGGGGTCTGAGAATGGAGGTGGCATAGTGGCAGATAGTAGGGCTTTGGAAGCCGCGCCGAGGATTTTGAGCGTGATGTGGTAGGAGATAGGGAGCCATTAAGGACTTTGACTCTGGGAAACTCTCCCTTCTCTCTCCGGCATGATTGGGCAGCAGGACGCGATGGCCCCCTCCTAACTTTTTCCAGGGTTCACCTTTTGTGTCTTTGGCTTAACAGGGAGACTCAGGGGGACCCCTGGTCTGTTCCATTGGAAACCGCGAGACTCTGACTGGGATCGTGAGCTGGGGCCGTGACTGTGCCATGAAGGACAAGCCAGGTGTCTACACGAGGGTCTCACGCTTCCTATCTTGGATCCACACTCACACCCGGGAAGACCTAGCCCTCTGAGGGCCCCCCAGGGAGCCAAGGGAGGAGAGGGGCACTACCCACTCCCACACTGACCATCATTTTTGCAGTGAGTCCGTCTGCACCAGCTATATATAGGGAAGAGACTGAGGAAGATAGGCTCTGCAGAGATGGTTTTGCTTGTGCTGCCCACCAGGGTGAGCAACGATAGCTTTACTCTCAGATACAGGCCTGGGTGCTGGCCACCCAGATCCCCTCTGGCCAGGATGGAGGGGTGGTCCTGATCCAGGATGGTACTGACCAGTAGTTTGTCTTTTTCTGGATTAAAGCCTTCTGGAGATAAAAATGACATCTATGCATGGGAAGGAGAGGTAGCTCCCCCAACAGTGGGCATTCATGAGGCCTATTATTGGGAAATGAATCATTTCCCAATTAGGAAGTGTAACAGAACTGAGGTCTCTTGAAGGAGCTTGGCCAATGTGGGAACAGTAGTTTGGGGACCAGGGACACTAATAACTTGAAGGTAGGGCTCTGACACTGTATGAATATATCAGGAAATATTGTACATGCAGGTGTATGTTTGTACAATTGTGCCCAGGCTGTGAGTAGTCAGAGTAAGAGCTGGTATTCCTGTGTCTAACTGTAAGTCTAGATATTTCCCTAAACTCTATGGACTGTGATACCACATAGAATGGTCTGTCAGGAGAGGTCATGAGTCACTGTTGGGGCTTTTTGGTCTCCCATGTAATGGTGCCTATGAATATATCATTCTGGGGCATAGCTCATGGCCAGCGTTAAAATTTGAGTTTCACTTTCACATAAATGTCCCTTTCTTGGACAGTTATCCCTTCTGACCTTCCAGCCAAGTTCATCCGATCCTCACTGAGTGGGGCAAGGACCACTCATGTACACTGAATATTTAATAATTATATTCTGCTATTTTTATTTATGTCTATTTTTGTAATTTTGAATAAAGATGATTAATAAAATATTTTTTTCGGAAGACTTTCTTTCTTCCCTGGTGCTTGTATGGGAGGGAGTTAGGGGAGCATAAAAAGTAGAAAATGACCATGGTGGGATGCATGCATCTTGTCAGGCTGCATCTCTCGACTTACTGGGGCTTTGGGAAGTAGAGGCTAGGAGAGTTGTAGGTCAGGCCCTCCGCACCACATAAGGCACAAAATGTGCTGTAAGCCAGGGGCCTATGGCTAGGTGAATGGTGTGAAGGCTGGGTGTCAACCCCCAGCTCCCCCAGCCTGATGCTTTTGTGCAGTGCACATCTTATGTAACTGCATGGTGACCCTCTTTAGTATTAGTCTCATTATATTCTCTTCACTCTGCCCCCACCAATCCTTGGGCTGACTTCAACCAGGGAGAACACCGGTATGAATGAAAATTGTTAATCTGCATCCAGGGATCAGAAAACAACTGCCCATTATCTGTGTGGGGCTGGTGCTGTTTTCTCACTAGGTTAATGGAGCTCGTGTCCTGCCATTGCCATCCCTAAGATCAGGTGGCTTAGAATCTGAAGCTGGTTGATACCTTAACAGAGGTGAGCTTATATTTTGAACCAAAATCAGTTTCTGAAGAATAGGAGTTTGGAAGGTAAGCTAGGAAATATAGTTGGATGCCAAACTATTGGAATTTCCAAGCTACGCTAATGGGTCTTGGCAGTGTTTCTTACCAAGGCACCTGAGAACCTTTTAAAAATATACATGCCTATGCTCCACCCACAGAGATTGAAGCAGGTCAGGGCTGGTGCCAGGCTTCAAGGGTTTGGAAAACTCAGGTGTTTCTGATAAGCACCTGATTGAGTATCTTTTGGGAACAATTGGACAGATTATGTGAAGTGCCCAGTAAATTCAAATGTGGTCAGCATGTGTTCTCTGCATGAACAGTTTTCTGAGTGGGGTTTAGGGGTGCAAGGTCTCCTGGGCTCCCTAGACTGTAGGTCCCCGGGGAGGGCAAGGACCCAAAGTATTCAGTTTTTGTTTGGGTTATGTTGTTGTTTGGGGATTTTTTTTGAAAGTTGGCTGATACCTTTATTGCTTTGGGGGGAGAGGGGTGCTCAGGAGCTCTTGGTAGGGCTGCCTGTTTCCTCTTCACCATCTCTGGCTTCTGGCTGCTCAGGGTGGCACTGGCCCTGCGGATGGCAGCGCAGCAGATCCAGGCAGTACTTTTTCCTGCAGATCATGTGCCAGGTGCTGTTCCGGGTGGCCCAGGCATTCTTGTTGATGATGGTCCGCACCTAGGAGGTGGCTGGCTTTCGCTGCCTGGATCTCTGCACCTTCTTGACAACCAACACACCTTTGCCGCAGGCTCCATGGCCCCGTCCTGCGGTGAATCACCCCGTTGTACCGAAAGGAGTTGGGGCCTTCAGATGATTGGGTTCGGTGCTGTACGTCTGCCTTTTCCTCTAGATCAGGAAGCTGGAGCAGTTCCATAGGTGGGCGGACTTGGCGGCAGCTCCTCTTGCTGGGGCAGCCAGAGACAGAAAGAGCCCAAATATTCAGTTTTTAATCCCCATAATCTAGCATGTTGTCATATTCAGTAAAATGCAGTGGTTTCAGAGCATGCAGGAGTCAGGTGGCCTGGACTAGAATCCTGGCTCTAATATTAGCTGTGCAACTTGGGAAGGACTCATAACCTCTCTGTGTCTCTGTTTCCTCATCTGTAAAAGATATAATAATATCTAGTTTCCAGGATTATTATAAGGATTCATGAGTTCATAAACCTCTCAGTGTAATCCTGGCACCTAGTAAAGGCACAAAAATGGTGGCTATTCTTACAAAGCCATGTAAATTCCTGTAGAGTTGAAGGGAACCCCCTCCCCTCTTCTACCCCTGGTGTGCATTGGTGTGTTTGGTGTGAGCTGAAACTCGCTAGGAAAGAAGAGGCATGATGTGAAGCGAAGGGGCCCAGCCCAGGCCGAGCTGCTGCTTCACCTCCTTTCCCCCCAGGGGCCAAGAGGATCCTGTCCCAACATGAGCAGCTCTAGCATCAGGGCTCACAGTCACCCTAAAAACAGGAAGTATGAGCTCCACTGGTCAGGTTGAGCAACGACGCTGCTCTCTTCAGACCATTTCCCAGCCACCACCCGACCCCCTGCCAGCTGCGGCCTCTTCTCTGAATTGTAGGTGTCAGTTGGGGCTGGCAGAGATCAGCCACTTCTCCAGAGTTTCATGGCTCCGGATACTATCCTGTCACCTTCGGGACTGCCTTCATTTGGTGCTCACCATGCACTGGACACCACTAAGTTGTTCACATTCTTATCTGGTTTAATCCTCCCAAAAATCCTAGGAGAAAGTTATTATCATTAGCCCCATTTTACAATAGGGAAAATGGAGGCACAGAGAGATTGAGTGACTTGCTCAAGGCAATGCAGCTGGTAGGTGGCAGAGCCAGGGTTTGGACCCAGGCAGCTGGCTCCAGGCCGCACAGGCCTACCACTGTGACGTATGACCTTTCAGCAGGGCCCAACTGAGGAAAGGAGAGCTGCCCTCTCAGGGCCCTACTTCAAGGATGCTGGGTGTCCAGGGTAAGTGTATCAGAATTTCAACCCCTACCTAGATTATAGCTCTGTCCTCTTAAAACATTCCCAGGCCAAATGAGGAGACCCCACTCAGCCACCAGTTTCAAAGTAAAACCACCTTCTCAAGGTAACCTCAGCCTTTTTTGTTGAAACCTGATTTCATTGAAGTGGTTTCCGTTTTCACCAGAACTCCTCGTTCTGAAATATTCTGTGGCCCATTCTATTATCAAGACTGAACTTGATTTCCACTTATAGTCTGCTTTCCTCAAACCAACCCCCCCACAACAACCACACCCCTACAGGTATCCCTCCAAACTCATCCCCTAGTGTATCCACTTTCTTGCCTAGCAGAAAACATTTGGATCAGACACAGTGAGAGCTGTTGCTGAGCTGTTTTTAAAATAACAGTATTGCCCTGGCTGGTGCGGCTCATTTGGTCGGGCATCGTCCAACTGCCAGTTCGATTCCCAGGCAGGGGGCACGCACCAGAGTTTTGAGCTCAATCCCTGGTAGGGGGCCTGCAGGACGCAGCTGATCGATGTTTCACTCTCACATCAGTGTTTCTCTTTCTCTCCCTCTCCCTTCCTCTCTCTCTGTAAAAATCAATTAAAAAATCTTAAAAAAGAACAGTATTATTGAGATATAATACACATACCATAAAATTCACCCATTTAAAGTGTACAGCTCAATGACTTCTAGTACATTCACAGAGCTGTGCAACACTCACCACAATAAGTTTTAAGACATTTCATCATCTCAAAAAAAAAAAAAAAAGAATACCCCTTAGCAGTCACTCTCTTTTCCTCCTCAGTCTCCTCAGCCCCTAATCTACTTTCTGTCTCTCTAGGTTTGCCTATTCTGGACATTTCATATACATAGGCTCATATAATATGTGTTTTTTGTGTGACTGATTTCTTTTACTTCCCATAATGTTTTCCAGTTTCATCCATGTTGTAGCATGTATCATGTGGTTGCTGAGTTTTAAGTAGCAAATTGGGAGAAAAGATAGCCTCGCCCCCCCCCCCTTCTGACCTTGAAGTCCCTCTGAGATTCATTCAACAACCCTTAAAAAATTTAAGGACCGAGATACCAGGCACCCTTTTAGCTGCTGGGGATACAAAAATGAATGGGACATAGTCCTAGTTCTCAAGGAGCTCACAACTTTGTGAAGGAGACAGAACCATGACCATAATCCAATGTGATAAGTATTATAATAAAAGTATGTATCCCTGGCCAAGTAGCTCAGCTGGTTAGAGCTTTGCCCCAATACACGAAGGTTGCGGGTTCAATTCTCGTCAGGGCACAAGCAAGAATCAACTGATGAATGCATAAATAAGTGGAACAACAAATCGCTGTTTCTCCCTTTCTCCCTTCCTCTCTCTTAAAAAGAAAAAAGAGGGGGAAAGCATCGCCCTGCCCGGGGTGGCTCAGTTGGTTGAGCATTGTGTGTAGGAGGGAGTCAACTGATGTTTCCCCCTCTCCCTTCCTCTCTCTCTAAAATCAATAAAAACATATATATGTATTTTTTTAAATGTATGTATAAAGTGCATGGAATGATGATGAGGAAGCAATGAATTTTGCCTTGGGAAGTCAAGGAGGACTTTACAGAGGAGGTGATATTTTACCTTGGGCTTCAAAGATGCAAAGAGATTTACCCAATAAGGAGAAGAAAGGCATTCTAGGCATAGGGAGGATCATGAAGGCATGAAAACGCATGGTGTTCACAGGAAATGATGAATAAACAGCTGTTATAGATAAAAGTTTGGGGGGGGCAATGAGCAGGCAGAGACTGGGGTTGGGGGAGTTGCTGGTGGGGTCCAGCTGGTAAGGACCCTTAGGCAGGACTGATATTCAGCAGTAGGCATCAGTACTACTCAGTCACTAAAAGCTGCTGTCTCAAGATCCCCTCCATGCTGTCCCCTGCCACTCAGCTTCTCTGCACTTATTCAGGATCCAGCAGACAGAGAGTTAAATGCCTGGCAGAGGGCCCCTGGCAGGGCCTCTGAGGCCCTTCCTCAGCTTTCATCAAAGTGTTGGTACTCTGGAGTCCTGCTAGTTAAATATTTAGAATATCACCTCTTACCCTCAGGTACTAATTTCAAAATCTAGAAAGGTGATTGACGTCAAGGAGTCAAAAAACGTGTTGTTGTTTTTTTTCCTTAACTAAAAATTTCCACCCCATCATAAAAGTAACTATAGTGAAGTGCTTCCACCCCTGGCTGCTGTGGCTCAGTTGGCTGGGCATTGTCCTGTGCGCTGAAAGGTTCCTGGTCGGTTCCCAGTCAGGGCACATGCCCAGGTTTCGGGCTCGATCCCCAGTGTGGGGCGTGCAGGAGGCCGCCGATCCATGTTTCACCCTCACATAGATGTTTCTCTCCCTCTCTTTTTCTCTCTCCCTAAAAACCAATTAAAAAAAAAAAAGTAAAATGCTTCCATAGCATTCAAAGCCATTGTCAACACTTTCGGTGTCTTGGATCTCCTTTGCAATCTCAACCTCCTCTACTTGACTCTGAATATTGAGTTCCCCAAGTCCTGATCCTAGCTTTGAGGAAAGAGCAAAGAATGAAATGGAGTCACTATAGTCAAGCTGCTAAATTACTAAAATCAAGTAGGCTGAGGTAGGAGGAATTCTTCTGTTTTTGCTTCGACTAGCCTTTTAAACTTTTGAACTCTCCAGTTATGCCTGGAGATATTTCTATCTATCCCTATTTCTATCTCTATCTTTCTCTGCATCTCTGTGTCTATAAGCACAACTATATCTATCTCCTTTGGATAACCCTCTCATTAGCTTTAGAAGGACTTAGGAAACAATGTTCACATGTCCAGACCACCTGACATTCATTATCTAGACGTTCCAGACAATCTGGAAGATTTTATCCTGGACCAGCTTAGAAGCTAAGAATGCAGGACTGATTCTTCTCAAGAGTGTACCTTTTTTTAAAAAATATATGTTTTTATTGATTTTTTTTTTTTTCTTTTTTAGAAAGAGAGGAAGGGAGAGGGAGAAATAGTAACATCAATGAGAGAGAAACATCCATTGGTTGCCTCCTTGCATGCCCCCTACTGAGGATCAAGCCTGAAACCCAGGCATGTGCCCTGACCAGGAATTGAACCTGCGACCTCTGGGTTAACGGAATGAAGCTCAACCAAATGAGCCACACAAGCCAGGCTCAAGAGTGTACCTTTTACTGTAAGAACTCTCAGCGTTTCCACTTTCTTTGGAACAGTCTGGCACTGCCTGGTTGTGATTTTGGTTTGCAAACACCAAGACCCTGGAATAAACCTTTATCATTTATTTCTAGCAAAAGCCTGACTCTTTTGTGCTCTGTTGACAATCTTCTCCCTTCCTCACCCTAAGCTTCTCCCACAGTCTCATTCACACTCAGGCTTAAGTTACCACCAATAAACAGTTGACTTACAAATGCTTATTTCCAGCCAAACTTTTCCTCTAAATTTCAGGCTCTTATTTTTTGTATACTTGCCACCTCCTTTTGGTTGTCACACATAAGACACCTCAAACTCAGCCTGCCCCAAACCGGCCCCGTCTCAGGCCCCAACCTGATGGACTTCTTTCATCACTGTCTCAGGTGTTGGCACCACCTCCATTCGCATCCAGAATTCTCGGAGTCATCCTGATGTTTCTTTCCTCTTACCCCCCTCATTCCATCCATCACCAAATCCTGACAATTTGCCTAATAGCTCTTGAAGTCATCCATTTCTTTCCATTTTCACCACCACCATCAACTTTTGTCTGGACTATCACAATAGCTTCCCAACTGGCCTTTCCCATTGACTCTCTCTCCTTCCTCTCCTTCCCACAGCCCCACCAATCCATTCTACTCACGTGAAAAGAAAAATCCTTTGAAAATGCAAATGTGCTGAATGACTCCCTGGCTGCCTAGCTTGGGCAGGGTCTGGCCCAGACTTACCCTCTAGCTCCACTTGGCATCAAGCTCTCCTAGTCTTGTCCTGCTCAGCGGTTCTCTTACTCCGCAGTCCCTTTCTCACCACAGGGCCCTGGTTCGTGAGGTCCCTTCTGCCTGGGACTTTCTTTAACTAGTTAAGTTCTTTCTCTTGCTTCAGAGATCATTTCATCAAGGCAGACTTTCCCAGGTTGCCTGTATCTATATAGAATCCTGCTGTTTTGTCCACAGTCTCGTTATAGCATGAGGCCTCTTTGATGTACTTGTCACTGTTGCAATTTTACCTTCACTGCATCATTACTTGATTAATGTATGCTTTCCCTCCCCAAATTGTAACCTCAATGAGGGGCAGTGTGTTTTTGATCACCACCGTGTCCCCAGCACTTAGCATGGCTTTTGGAATAAGGCAGACATTAAATATTTACCGAATGAATGCATTCTGATGTATTTCTTTCCATTTGTTTCCTTTATCTGCCTACTTTTTACGTAACTGTGTTCACCCTCTCTACGCAATTTTGCATCTTGCGCTTATCCTTTGACTATTTTGTCACAAGAGTTTTCCTATGGCATTGCAAATACCTCCAAGCCTTATATGCACAATGTAGTTAATAATAACATTTATCAAACCTACCTTTCTGAGTTGAGGCATCATAGATAAAGTATGTCAAAGTTCTTTGTAAACTACATGTACATATGAGGTCATTATTTGCATTTAAAAGGAAATGTGGGTGACACTTGTCCCTGGTGTCCTCTCCACCCTTGCTTTTATAACTCTTTTCCTGGGGCATTTTTTTTTTCAGTGCCTTTGTTCTGCTTGGTCACCTCGTTAAGGTCTAAAATAACTCATTAACTTTAATATGCTACCAGTTCAAGGAGGGTTGCATTTTTTAAAAGGACTTCTAAAAGAAGGTCACTCACTCCAAGCTGATGAAGTTTGGGGGCTGGGAAAGCACTCGGGATCTTCATTTATCATCCATTCATCCTCAGCTCACTCATGCAACAAACACTCGTTGAGAGTGGTCATGGGCCTGGCACCGTGCTGCGTACTGGGTGTGGAGACGAAAGGCCAAGTCTCAGCTCCAGCGGGCTAAAGGTCTAGTTGGGGAGCAGATAACTAAGTGAGCACAGCGAGAGCATCGCTATGAGGAAGATATGCAAGATGGTCTTGGAGGGCTAAGAGCACCCTCCGAGCGGAAGGAATGGCACGTGCGAGGGTAAAGGAGGAGGGAACATGGGACACTCAAGGACCTGCGGATCGTTCAGGTGCATGGGGTCCAGGGGCCAGCTTTAGAGAGGCGACTAGGCTGGTGGGATCGTGAGCTAGAACCTAAGGGGCTAGAGGACCGGGACTGCCTCATGAAGGACTTTAGATTTTATTGTGATGGGGAGTTCATTCAAAGGTTTGGAGCATGTGGCAGCAGTGTGAAAGATCGATTAAAGGAAGATTCTTGGGGCCTAGATGAGTTGATGGGCAGGAAACACCAGCTCAGAGACAACTACAATTAGCCGGACAGGAGCTGAAGAGTGTCCGAACCTGGGCACTGGCAGTGCGGTGTAAGGGGAGGGTACAGGCATGGGAGGTTTTTATGGAGATAGGATAGACTTGGTGCCTGGAAGGAGAGGATCATTTGGGTTAGCCTTCTGGCTTCAGACAGGTAAGATAATGCATAATTTTACAGGAGTTTTCACTGTAAGTGATTTTCCTAAAGCCATATCTAGTAGGTAGTTGACTAACCCAGAGTTACTACTGGTGGAATTTTAGGGATCAGTATTTACAGGGCCACCCAGGCGTGCTGATGACCTCAGTGACTCTGTCCACTCAATTAGAGAACTTCCTCCTCACGTAATCACCAAATGGTTATGTCACCCAAACCTTCATGTTTTTTCCCAGGCCTATTCATCCCTGTGACAGTGGTTCTGACTCCAGGAACCTCTCCAAAACCTCCCAGTTCTGCTATATACTGTCAGGAAATCAGTGGATTGGCCAGTGGTATGTATAAGGGGATCAGTAGACACTAGATCTGGTTGATGGTCTTCTGGCTTCCTAGAACTGAGATGTGACTTCTGGTGTTTGAGTAGATCATGTGTTCTTAGGACATAACCAAGTTCTGCAAACAGGGTATGGGAATGAAGTGGATTTTGTAAGAACTCCGGTGTGGGGTTTCCAGCCCAATCCCCCCACCCCTTTTTTTGTGGTCTGCAAATTGCCCTTAATTTCTCCCTCTTATAAACAAAAGCAGTCTCTTTAGCTCTCTCTCCAGAACATGTGTATAAGCTGGGGTCATTGCCATTGATAAGCAGGACACTGTAGCTCCAGTTTGGCTTTTCCCATAATTAACTTGCTGACAAAGGTCAGCTCCGACCTCAGGTTTTCTCATTCCTCTCTACACCTGCACACCCTTCACCATCACAAGCTGAGAGGCTCTGCCAGGGAGGCTTTAAGATCTTGAGTCTTGGTATGTCTTGGTGGGGCTGGATATATATGTGGAGTTAACAGCTATTGATCAGATAACTTGTATTCTCCACTGGAATTTGGCCACTGGCCCTGGCCTTAGCAGGCTATTAGAATTATGTCAGATGGCCAGTGGTAAGCTTATCAGAAGTCCTTCTTTGACAGCCCTCCCTCCTTTTTAATTGATTGATTTTAGAGAGAAGAGCGGGAGAGAGAAAAAGATCGATTTGTTGTTCCACATATTTATGCATTCGTTGGTTGATTCTTGTATGTGCCCTGACTGGGGACCAAGCCTGCAACCTTGGTGTATTGGGACAATGGTCTAACCAACTGAGCTCCTCGGCCAGGGCTGACAGCCCCCTTCTTGTGGCTCCCTCAAGTCCAGATTTCCTCAGGCACTTACCTTAGCCCTTACTCCTTAGCTGGACTCCTTCATGGGAAAGAGAATGAGGGGAAAGGATAAACAGAGACACAAGGTGGGATAAACACTTTGTTAGGACATCAGTGGGAAATGGTGGCTCTCCAAGTATGTCTCTCCAATCAGCAACTTCAGCATCAGCTGGCACTGGTTAGAAGTGCAATTTATCCGGCCCCACACCAGGCGTCCTGAAACAGAAACTCCAGAGGTGGGGCCCAGCAATCTGTTCCAACAAACCCTCCAGTGATTCTATTACATATTCCAGTTTGAGAACCGCTGATCTGAGGCATTGATTCTCAGACTTCGGTATGCTGCGGAACCACCTGGGGAGCTTCTTAACCGTAACCTGGTTATACAAAACTGGATTGGTGTCTGAGCAACTGTATTTTTAGCAAGTTCCCTAGGTTGGGGATCACTGATCTAAGGAATTCATCTTACCAATCAGCTGAGTCTCCTGGGGAGGGAGCAGACAGAGGGCTGTGGAGATGTCTCTCAAAGTTCCAAATGCCACCTGAATCTGAATCTCTGGGGAGCTTGTTAGAAAAGCAGGATCTAAGTATGAGATGTATTGAACCAGATTCTCTGGGCCTGAGGCCCTGGCATCTATAGTCAGAGTTCTCTAGGTGATTCTTATACATGTGAAAGTTTGATAACTCGTGAGCAACAGATTGGCAGGTGTTCTCGATGATGAAGGCACCTGAGGAGCTTTAACAATGACCTGATACATGAAAGAGCCCCACCTGCAGAGAGTCTGATTTAACTGGTCTGGTCTGGGGCTTCAATATCTTTTACAGATCACCTCCCACCCCCACTCAAGTGATTTCAGTGTGTAGTTAGGGGTAAGAATCATCAGGTTAAAAGATGATGCAGACTGGGAAGGGTCAGGAAGCAGGAGGAAGTGAAGGAGTGCCAAGGAAATAATTGGAAGCCTGTGTGGGAGGCTAGTCAGAAATGTTACCTGAAGTCCAGAGGAGATAGAAAGGTGGAAGGGGCCCCAGGTTGGGGAGTGAGTAGGTTAGCGAGTGGTGTGGAGCTCGGTGTAAGAAGAGGGTTAGTGTGTTAGTTTCCTATTGCTATTGTAAAGAATTACCACAAACTTAGTGACTTAAAAGAACACAAATGTATTATTTTACAATTCTGGAAGTCCAAAATGGATTAGCAGGCTGGGTTCCTTCTAGAGGCTCTAGAAGAGCCACCATTTCCTAACCTTTTCCAGCTTCTAGAGGCTACCCACATTCTTTTGGTTCATGAACCTATATCACTCCAACCTTTGCTTCTGCCATTACATCTCCTCTCATTCTCAATCTCCCATTTCCCTTTTATAAGGATCCTCTTATACATTGTGATTTCATCAGCCCCACCCAGATAATCTAGGCTAATTTCCCCATCTCAAGATCCTTAACTTAATCACATCTGTAAAGTTCCTTTTGCAATGTAAATTTAGCATATTCCCAGATTCCAGCAGTTAGGATGTGGATATGCTTGGGTGTCATTATTGAGCCTACCACAGTCTGCCCTCTGGCCCCAAAGATTTATGTTGATCTCATATGTAAATACACTCAGTTCATTCCAATATGCCCCAAATATCAATCCATTAGAGCATCAACTCAAAGTCTAAAAAAAAATCTCACCTAAATCTCATCAGCTCAAAAGCTCCAAATCTCATCATCTAAATAAAGTATGGGTGAGGTATTGTATGTAATCCATCTGAGGCCCATTTTTTTTTTAAATTCTCAGCCGAGGATATATTTTTCATTAATTCGAGAGAGAGAGGAAGGGAGATGGAGAGAGAGAGAAACATTGATTGGCTGCCTCCCTCGCTCTGACTGGGGATTGAAACTGAAACCTGGGCATATACCCTGACAGGGAATCGAACCCAAGACCCTGCCGTGCATGGGACGATGCTCTAACCAACTGAGCCGCACCAGCCAGCTGAGGCACATTTCCTCATCTGTGAAACTTAAGAAACAAGTTATCTGCTCCCAGGGACAGGCACAGGGTAATATACAGACATTCTCATTCAGAAACGGAGAAAATGGAAGGAAAAGAGTCACTGGTCCCAAGAAATTTCAAAACCACAGCTGGGAAAACTCCTTAGGTTTTAAGACCTGGAAAAATCCTCTGTGGCTCTAGGTTCTGTCCTCTGGGCTTGACCCTTGTCTCTTCCTTTTTCTTGGAGGGTAACTCGTGTTTGCAGTTGAGTAATTTTATCACCCTGCCTCCTGCCTGTAGGATGTGGGGGATCTGACAGCCTTCTTTCACTTTTGTCTCCTCTCTGTCCCTTGCGATCCAAGCTGGCAGTGTTTCTGCTGGTGTAAAGTTCTCAGAACCTTGCGAGTCTCCTGTTCACATCACAGGCATTCACTCCGTCAGACAAGAGGCTCCTCCGCAGACTCTTCCAGGATGATCCCATTTTTGCTCCTGGCTTCTGCTGAGAAGGCTGGGGGAACCCAGGAGTCGCATCCGGATCTCGCCCAAGAGCTCTCTGTGTGAATGAGTACTTTGATCTTTTTACCCTTCCAAGGCATGCTCAAAAGGTTGTCCAGTCACGCATCTGGCTTTCTTTCCAGAGTATTCTTTCCTGGCACCGAATCTCCTAATTTTAAAAAATATATATTTATTTTTTGTTTGACAGAGAAAGAGAGAGGAAGTGAGAGCGAGCAAGAGAGAGAGAAACATCTATGAGAGAGAACCATCCATCGGCTGCCTCCTGCATGCACCCTGCTGGGGATCGAGCCCACAACCCGGGCGTATGCCCTGACCAGGAATCGAACCTGGGACCTCTGGGTGCATGGGACGACACTCAACCAACTGAGCCACACCAGCCAGGGTAGGGACTCCTAATTTTAGCATCTTTTCCAATCCGTATAGACTCAAAGTTTCCCAAATCACCAAGTCCTAGTTCCTTTCTGTTTATAGTTCATCCCTCAGTTTATCTCTTCCCTCTCACATTGTACTATAAAGAACAAAAATAATGCAGGCCACACCTTCAACACTCCGCTCGTAAATCTCCTAAGCTAAATATCCAAGTTCATTCCTCACAAGTTCTGCTTTCCATATAACCATAGGATACAGTCCAGCTAAGTTTTCTGCCACTGTATGATGAAGACCCCCGCCCTCCAGTTTCCAATAAAATATCTCTCACTTCCTTCTCAGCCATCACCAGCAGCACCTTTAATGTCCATAGTCTTACTAACATTCTGTTTATGATGACTCATGTATTTTCTAAGACAGTATAGGTTTTCTCTACTGTGCTCCTCACTTCCCTGTCATTTATCACCAGCAGAGTTTTTAACATCCATAGTTCTAACTGTTCAAGGCAGTCTAGGCTTTTTTTACGACATTTCTTAAAATTCTTCTGTCCACTGCCTGTGGCCCAATTCCAAAGCCACTTGGTATTTGAGGTATTTGTTATATCAGCACCCTGCTCCTGGTTATCAAAATCTGTATTAGTTTCCTATCGTTGCTGTAAAAAAGGACCACAAAATTAGTGGCTTAAAATAACACAAAAGTATTAGTTTATAGTTCTAGAGGTCAAACGTCCAAAAGGAGTCAGCAGGACTGGAGGCTGGAGGCAGAATTTGTTTCCCTGATTTTTCTAGCTTCTAAAGGCTGCCTACGTTCCTTCGCTCCTGGCCCCTTATCACTCTGACCTCTGCTTCCAACACAACATCCCTTCCTCTTACTCAGGTCCTTCTGTTTTCCATTTATAAGAACCCTTGTGATTATATTGGGTCCACCTGGATAATCCAGAATAATCTCCTCACCCCAAGATCCTTAATTCCATCACATCTGAAAAGTCTCCTTTGCCTTGTAAGGTAACATAGTCATAGATCCGAGGGATTAAGGTGTGAACATCTTTGGGAGGCTATTGTTCAGCTACTAGGGTTATCACAGCTTCATGGGAGTGGAACTGGTTGCTACAAGGACAGTGAAAGTCAAACAGAGGTGAAGATCCGCAATCTAGAGCCTAGCCTCTCCCAGAGCTGCGTTGGTCACCTCTGGCCAGCTCCAGGAAACCCCTGGACGGCTGAGATGTTTGGTTAACCACTGAGGCTGCCTTGGGCTCCGCATGCTTATTGATATTCTTCAGGCCTTGGACTTTATCTTCAACTCAGAGAGAGAAGAAGGGAAGTATATTTGTTGAGAGCCCAGCAAGTGCCTGAGGGTGTGGGGCCTTTACTTATGCCCTCTGAAGAGGGTTGCGGCTTTGCCCACTGAGTTACTGGGAGGTTCAGGTGCGGATGGCTGGTTCCCCGTGGGTGAAGGGGGGTGAGAGGGGAGAAAGGAAAAGCTGTTAGGCAAGCAAAGGAGCCCTGCTCTCTCAGTCCTTTCCCCAAGGCCTTTGCTCCAAAGTCCCCACAGAGCAGCAGGGGTCCTTAGCATCCAGGGTCAGGCTTGTGGTGCTCCCTGCAGCCCAGTGGCTGACCTCCTTTTAAGGCAGGCAGATGTGTCATGTTGGGCAGCACCCCTCCCTCCCTGGGACCTAGTTGGTGACTCAGACTCCCAGGTAAAGCCCAACCTATGGGAAATGACTAAGCACTCAAGTTGGCTTCCTCTCCTTGGGGAGGGAGGAGGAAGCCTGAAGCTGGACCCTCCCCTCCCCCTCCCTTAGATTTCTCAAGGTAGTGAGGGAAGGGTGGGTCTCTGGAGGGGACAGCACTCCAGGGGGTGTCCCCACACCCTCTGCTTTTACTGCACAGGTGAGACTGTGTGTGTGTGCACACACAGTTCAGGAGATTTGGGGATGTAGGCATGCTGGGATCTACCAGACCTCCTCCTTGTCACCTTTGCCTCTCCCATCTCCTACTTTGCTGCCTTTGAGAAGAATCAAAAATTTTTTTCTGCCTCAGTGAGTCTGTTTTCTTCAGTATGGAAAGTGGAATTAGGGGAATGGGGAGCACTCTGCAGACTGCCAGACTGGAGTCCTGATACTAAACTACAAAGGCTCCATGTAAACACAGTTGCTCCATCTCTGAAAGGTTTGATAACTTTTATTTAAAATTTTTTTTTATTTTTTCTATTTTTTAGGGAGAGAGAGAGAGAGAGAGAAACATCGATTTGTTGTCCCACTTATTTATGCATTCATTGCTTGATTCTTGTATGTGCTTTGACCGGGGATCGAACACACAACCTTGGTGTATTGGGACACACTCTAACTAACTGAATTACTTGAGCGGGACCCAGGTTTGATAACTGGTAAATATTGTTCCATTTGCAAGTACTACCTATGCAAATGGGAAGAATGCGCGGTCACCTGGTAAGAAAGAGAAAAAGAGCCCTTTTCCATTGTAGTTCTAAAATTAGTAGGATAAAATTAGTTGTTGGCTGGTCAAATTACGGACGCAGTCCCTATTGGACGTGAGGCACCATGCTAGGTTCCAGACACTCGGAGTGGAGCAACACTGGGTCCTTTTATTTAAAAAAAATTTATTGGGATGACACTGGTTAATAAAATTATCAGCTTTACTCAAGGAGGCCTTCCTGGACGTGGTACTGTCCAAGCTGAAGCTTGAAGGGTAACTAGGAGTTAGCTGGGGGAGGGGAAGAAAGTTCCAGGCACAGGGAACATAACAACATGTGCAATGACCGCAGGGCCATAAAAAACTTGGCTGCGTCCCTGGCATTGAAAGCAGTCAATAAGTCTGGAGTGCTGAGTTTGGTTGGAGTGTTGGAGAAATAAAGTCGGAGAAGTAAGCTCGGGTCATTAAGTTCTTACGAGCAAGTTAGCGGTCACTTTGGAAGAAGGTGTAGAGCCCTGGGGACAGGGATTAGTAATAACTCACAGGTACTGGAATGCTCTTTTGTGCCAAGCACTATAATCATTTTACATGAGTTACCTCACTTAATTCTCCCAACAAGCCTATGAGATATTTATTATCATTTTCCTCTATTTTATGAGTGAGGAAACTGAGGCTCAGAGAGGTTAGGTTCGGTGGGAAATGTTGCAGGGTCATGTAGGAAATAGTGTGGACACAGCTAGCCCAGGGCAGAGCAGGTGTCTCACCCAGGCACTGGCTCAGTCTGCCCTGCTACTTCCCCGTTCAAAAAGAGCAAAGGGTCTCAACAGGGAGCGGTGGTTTTGTCCCTCAGGAGACACTTGGCAGTGCTGGAAACATGTTTGGTTGTCACAATTTGGAGGATGCTACTGGCTTCTAGTGGATAACTAACATCCCCCAATGCACAGCACAGCTACACACAGCAAAGAATTATCTGGCGCCGAATGCCACGGGTGCCATGGTTGAGAAATCCCGAGGCTGAGAATGAGCTGCAGAGGGCAGGCACGGGGAGGTAGCCACGGGGTGAGCACGAGGGTTTTGGAAGGGACATTTTGAAAAAGGCCTGTACATGCTGTCCTTTCAGCTGCAAGACAGGGGTCAGCTATAGCAAAGCCCAGGAGGGACTCAGCACATCCTTTCCCCAGTGTGTCCCTGCTGCTCCCAGCCTTTAGAGTTCAGAGAAAGCAGTTAATGAATTATCCTGGAGTTACCTAGAGCTAATTCTGAAGAGCTTCCTGTCACTTAACAGGCCCAGGACTGTTGCAGGGTACTGGCCAAGATGGTCACCTCCTTTCAAGCGTATTCTGACAGGACAGGGCTCCCAGCCATGGTCTTGCTGACACATGGTATCTGAAGCCAACATTTTTGGCCAATGCATAATTTCAATGAATAATAACATCCAGCAACCAAGAGACCAGAGACACAAGAAGTATGTTGGAAATGGTTATTTCCAGAATCCGCTCTTCTCACAAGTCGCTGAGTAGCCCTTCTGCCTGGGTCAGGAGAGGACATCCGGTGGGCGAGCTGCCTGCTCGCCGACTTAGCGAGGAGCTCTCACTTACCTTTCTACCTGCAATTCCAGAATGGGTGCAGATCTTTCCAGGAAGCAAAGCTCATAGGATGAGGCAAAATGTTGCATTAATTTCCAGGATTCGCTGTGTGGAGCACTTGGACTCCTGATTGCTTTAAATTCTGCACATCTCATGGTTTCTGATCTTTAGCTGTACTTTTAACTGTTTCCCTCCTGGTTCTTGTCTGGCTCTCTGGTTTGACCCTTGACGCATGTGTCTGTCCTAATTGGGTTTTTCGGCATGCCCAGTCTCTCTCCCAGGCCCACATGAGCCATCAAAGTCTTGCCTCAGCCTTCCTCTTCTAACGTTTTGTCTTTACCACAGTCTTAGCCCAGAGAATGAGGAAAAGCTGTCCCTAGGGCCTAGGATCTAAGACTTCCCATAAAGAGCCAACTTTTCCTACATCTGTTAGAGAGTTAAATTTTTTCAACATCCCATGTTACCCAAAGTGTCCGCATGGAAATTCTGTGAGATGTGAATAGACGTTAAGTGGAACAAAGGGTTTTATAGCCAAATAAGTTTGGGGAATGCTTTGTGAGGTTAGTTTCTTTTCTATAACAAGACTTCTCAGAGCCCTTGACATGTTATGGACAAGATACATTTCCATTAAGGGGATAAATCCGTGGGGCCAGATGTATTTGGAATTCATAATTTTTCAGATTTTAATACGATAATGTGGTAATTATGTTATTTATTCCGTTGTACCCCCAGCAGAGTGGGACAGGCCCTGTAATCACATATTTTCTGCAGCAAAACATATGGGTATTCATGCTAAATAGGTTAAATAAAGAATCTGAACAACTACTCATCTATTTAGGTCAAGTTTTGCCCTTGGGTTATGAAAAAAACAACAGTTTTCAGGACTTTTTAGACTTCGACATTGTGGATAAAGGATTGTGGACCCTGTATATGATACCCCCAAACATATTTGACCCCAGAACCCCTTTACCACGAGCGTCAGCAGGATTGGCATTCCTAACCCCTCTTGGACGCTCTGAGCTATTAGTCTAGGCTGCAGCCTCCGCAGTTGGAACTCGCTGCAGTCCCTGCCAGCCGGTCACAGGAGCCTTATCACCTCCCCTGGTGAGTGGGTGAGACGGGGATTTTGACAGTTGAGCAAGGAGGAAGAGGTAGGGAGCACCGGGCACTGATCAGAAACAGCAGATTTGGTTGGGGAATTACTACGCTCAGCCTTCACGCCCTGGGTGAAAAAAGGAGCATGAAGCACAGCACTGTACAAATGTTGGCTTATTGTTTCCTTCTTCGCACCCTTTGCATTTTTCAAATTTTCTTAACAATTTTCAAGTTTCTTCTCCTCTGTTGTTGTTTTCTACTGCAAGGAGTTGCTGCTCTGAGCGGTGCTGAGGGAGGGAGGCCAGCCCAGAGGCGATGCTCGTCCTGAGGGCCAGATGCCCAGGTCCTGGGAAGACGGCTCTGGTTCTGGCCCCGTGCCCCAGCCCAGAGGGGAGGTGGGGTGCGGGGTGGGGAGTGCACGCCCCAGGCCAGTGTCTCCTGGGTAAGGAGAAGACTGTTGAGTTTCTGGAGGATTTCCAGGAAGACTTCCTGCTCTGAGAAAAACATCACAAACACAGGAAGAGACTCCAGGGCCTAAAGGGAAGGAGTAATGCACCAGAAAGAAGATGCTGGGGACGGGGCTTGCACAGAGAACAGCCAGGAGCAGAGGAGCCTCCTCTCCCGCACCCAGCTCTATTCCTGGATGGCTGGGGGCATTTGCCCACGGAGGGTGACAGCCTGGGGTCTGGAAGAGGGGGACTTTTGAGTCGTCCCACCTTCTCTACTCTGCGCTGAGGCCTGGTCCATGGGGGATGGAGGTGGAGAGTGGGGAGAGGACTAGGAGGGCCTCAGGTACACACCTTCAATGTGCGGGGCTATGCAGCCATCGCAGAGCTACGAGCCTCACTCAGCTCGGGGGTCAGCGGAAGATACGCGTCTCCAGCCTGCCCCGTTACCAACCCATGCCAGCTGCAGGGGGCTGTAAATTATTATTATTTTCATACAGCTTAGGAATTGCACCATTATGTTGTATTATGTGTGGGTGTGTGTAGAGTAGGGAGGGTGTTACAAGCTTTAATTTACTAAGTATAAACATTTGAAGTAGATCACGGTTTTAGTAACTTCGTTTTGACATTAAAAAAAACCCCACATCAGGAGACGTAAAAATTGAAGTAGTAAACATATTTTAAAAAAATAATAAAATGAACGCACCCTCGCCCTATCCTCACCTCCGAGAAGGATAAGGGGAGCTCCAAGCAGGAGGCCCGGCCTGTGTTGGCAGCTTGGCCACAGAGCCGCTGAAGGACTGGGGTGCTCTGCCCGCGTCTGGGCTCTGCGGGAGCCCTTCGCTCCGGCTCCCACCCACCCTGGTTTCATTCGCATCACTCTAGCGGCCTCTGCTGGGCCGGGGGGAAGGCGACCAAGGCTGGGTGGAGCCCAGAGCTCTGGCTGGGAAAGGAAAGGCTGGGTGGGATGGTCTGTTGGGCAGTGTGAGGACCTTGTTGTCAGAAGGGACTCAAAGACGACAAGCTCTGACTACCTCAAGGTCATTTATGCCACACTCTGGGTTTAAGAAATTGTTCTGGTCATGGTGCTGAGGAAGGGGGACAAGTCCACGTCTGAGGACAAGAAGACTGAGCCCAGGGAGAAAAATATTGTGTTGCTGGGTGGGGATTAATGAGCCAGTTTCTTCTCTTTTGCTCCCTGCCTCCAAATGGTGACCACAAAGGGCCTGGGCTCTCTGAGGAGGGCAGTCGTCCTCCTATGCGGCTGGTTGGGTCATGAACTCCCTGAATCAGAGAGAGAGGCTAGGAAGGCTTGTTGAGGCCTCCTGTCCTGAGTTGAGTTCACTGATCCAGCTTTTACTAAAGAACCTTGCTTCTGGGACATGAGGGTGCCTTACCCAGACGGTTAATAAAAATGCTCTTCTTGCCCACGTGGCATTTTATCCCTGTGAGGTTGATGGCAGCGTTCAGGCCCCAAACCCTTCTCTGAACATACTAGTGACCAAGTGGGTCCCAGTGACTATTTGGGATAAAAATAACACACGGGAGCCCACAGCTTAGTGCAGCTGCCATGGCTAATGACAGGGGCTGGTATCAGGTTATTGGGAAAATAGAACTTTTCAGTCTGGCAAAGGCTCACTTCAAACAGACAGAGGTTTTAGTCATCATAAGTAAAGCAGTTTATGCTCCCACAGCTTGCTTTTCCCCCTTCACCCTTGCAGATGGGACATTTAAACTGTAGAAAAAGCAGCTTAGTTTCATGTGGACTAAGTACACTTATGCGTGTTGCCCTGGCCGGTGTGGCTCAGTGGTTAGAGTATTGACCGGTGCACTGATGGGTTTTGGGTTTGATTCCAGGTCAAGGGCACATACCTGGGTTGCAGGTTTGATCCACGGCCCTGGTTGGGACACGGGGGGAGGAAGGCAGCCAATCTCTCTCTCTCTCTCTCTCTCTCTCTCTCTCTCTCTCTCACTCTTCCCTCTGTCTTTCTCTCTCTTCCCTCCCTCCACTCTCTCTGAAAGGCAATGGAAAAAATATCCTTGGGTGAGTATTAACAACAACAACAAAAGAAGACTTATGTATGAAGTTTGGGCCCCTTAAGTCACTAGTGGTAGCAGCCTCCCCAGGTTCTGTTCTCTCTCCTGTTTTGTATGTTACCCAGGGCGTATTGAGACGGTGGCAGAACTAACCCTTTAGGGTCATGAGGCAGGTTTAGGGGTTGCTTTGAGCACACCCTCTTCCACTCATGGGCCCAGGTCAGCCTGGCTGGTTGATTGTCAGGTCCTTGTCATGGTTGTGTCTTTCACAGAACAGAGACTATGGCTTAACAACAAGAGGGTGGTTGGTTTTATCAATGGAGAGTAAAGAGGAAAAGCAGATTTGTAATAATTGGAAAAGCTAATTCCTTGAGCAGTCTGTGTGTAGGAATCTGGTTTGCTCAGACAGGGAGAAACTGGATTTGTCTGAAAAATTAGTTTTGGTCTTGCAATCAGAAGAGTAGTGGAAAAATAAAAGGTAACTGAAGGGCGTGTATTTTAATCTTTTTATTATAAAATAAAACATAGAAAACCCCATATAAACAAAATGTACAGCTGATTGATTATTTTAAGGCAAACTCACCCAGGTTAAGACATAAATCTTTGCCAGCCTCCCAGAAGCTCCTCCATGTGCCCATCCCAATCACAACCCCGGCTCTCCTCCCACCAGCAACAACTACTCTGAATCAAGATGGATATTTGGGAGGACAGGTTAGGTAGATAAACCCAACCTAAGTACTTTTAACAAATGGGCTCACAAAAAGGAAGATGCTTTAATTGTTCTTGGATCAGGGAGGGTGACTAAGGCTTGAGAGATTTAGCAGAGGATGAGAGGCTGGGTCTCAGCAAGTTAATTGCTTTTATTTTTTTAATTTTAGAGAGAGAAAGGGAGAGGGAGAAAGAGAGAGAAACATCGATGTGAAACAGAAACATCAATTGGTTGCCTCCCCTACCCACCCAGACGAGGGATTGAACCCGAATCCTGGGTATGTGCCCTGACTGGGAATTGCACGGGACAACGCGCCAACCAACTGAACCACATGGGCTAGAGTTGTTTTTCTGGTGTTTTTTTTTTTTTTTTGCAAGTGAATTGCTTTGATTCCCTGAGAGTGAGCTCAGACCCAGAAAAATAGGCCCCCTCCAAGACATGCCAGGAGGAGACCTGTGCAATGTCTAAAGTTAGCAAACAATTACTGTCTGGAATGCACAGGAAACTCCTGCAGATCAATAAGAAAAAGACCAGAAATCCAATGGAAAAGTGAGCAATGGGTAGATTAGGAAAACAGAAGGGAAATCAGAAGGGCTAACAAGCGTGTGAAGAAAAGCTCAGCTTTAGAGGCACTCTGAGCAATGCAAATTAATACATGACATCACTGTGTGTCCAAGTGTTAGCAAGGATGTGGGGAGAAAGGAACCATCGTTGGTGGGAGTATAAACTTGTAGAACCATTCCAGAAGCCGCCTGACTCTATTTCACGAATTTAAATACGCTATTCCCAAAGAGCCAGCCATCCCACTCCTGTGTATATTGCCTGGGGAAAACTCACAGGCCCCTAAGGGATCAGCAGGCAGGTTTGTCCCAGGATTGCATGTGGAGGCAACCGAGGTGCCCACCGCTGGTGCAATGTGCAAGCACATGCTTGGCAGTATGGGGCAGAAGTCAGGTGCAATGAACCAGGTGTGCTGAGCCTCACAATTTTAAAAACATGTGTCATGTAAAAAGAGAAGCATTCAGACCTATAGCATAATGCCATTTATGGAGGCTAAAGTTACACCTATTCACAAAACAACACTGTTTATCTTTTAGAAATGATGTATACCTGAGGACATACAATAAACATACTATAGTGAGTGCCTCTGATGAGGGGGGAGAAAGATGAGTGGGTAGGGGGAACAAATGGGGAAAAAATAAAAGAAGGCACCTGCTTACCAATAATGAAATGATGGTCCATGAACTGAAGAGATTTGTCCAACTTATCCTGCCTGGGGAGGGCACATGGGCAGCATTTATTTGTTTGACCGAAGCAGTCTTTGGGGAGACCTCATCTCTATGTGATCCCCAGAGGTGGTCTATGGAGAAACGCGTAAGGAAAGCAAATATTTAGCCTGAGTGCAGGAGGTAGAAAAATGAAGGAAGGCACTCTGTTAGTGATTTACGTGGTGGGGAAAGAAAAGGAGCGACTTAAGAAGCAGGTGAAATTTGTGAGAACTTATTTGTCTAAATGCAATGGGGTATCCTGGAACAAAAAAAAAAACACACCGAAAGTGTGAGGAAAAAAACGGCAAAAATCTGAATAATGTATGTATTTAGATTAATAGTACTGTACTAGTGTTAATTTATTAGTTTTGACAAATGGACCATTTTTAGGTGTATGTAAGGTGTTAATATTAGGGCAAGCTGGGTGAATGTTATACAGGAACTCTCTGTACTATATTTGCAGCTTCCTGTAAATCTTAAATTATTCCAAAATAAAAAGTTGAAAAAAGAAAGTAAAAGTCAACTCCAGCCCAAATACATTGAAAAATAAATGAAAATAGGTCAATATATCAATCAGGCATATATAATATATAAGACGCATGTGTGCACATGTGTTTATATATGTGTGTTTTAAAGTTTGGAAGAATTTACGCCAACATGTTATTATGTGTAATTGGTTCTCTTCTTTATACTTTTTTTGTATTGTCTGAATATTTCATGATAAACATTATGAGAAGAAAGCTCATTGGGTCCTGCCTGAAAGAACAGGGTGGCAGGCTTGGAAGACACCTGATGTCTTGCACAGATTCAACACCTGCTGGGTCCTAGGCTCATCCTCTCCCAGGCCCAGGTGTGAGCTCATCTCTTGGAGATGAGCAACTTTCTCTTCTCTCTGCCAGGTCCATAGTCAACAAAAATGTGTGGACATGCAGGTGTTCAGAGGGAACCTTGGGTGCTATTCTATTATTAGTGGTTGGGGAGCTCTGAGTACGTCTGTTACTGTGCATGTGCGTACCTGTACAGTATGGACTCTATGTATCACGGACAGTGTTTATTTTTTCTTTCTTTTTAATTTTTAGTATTTCTTAATTACAAAAGTAATTAATATACATGTACTATAACAAATGCAGAAAATATTAATGTGTAAACAAAAAAATGTAGAAATCTGCCATATATGGCTTAAGGACTTAAAAAAAGACTTTTTTCAAGAACAGTTTTAGCCCTGGCTGGTGTGGCTCAGTTGGTTGAGCACCATCCTGTGCACCGAAAGGTCACTGGTTCATTTCCCAGTCAGGACACAAACCAGGTTGCAGGTTGGATCCCAGGTTAGGGTGAGTGGGGGAGGCAACTGACTGATGTCTCTCTCCCACATCGAGGTCTCTCTCTCTCTCTCAAATCAATTAAAAAATTTTTAAAATAACATCACAGAAAAATTGAGTGGAAGGTACAGAGATTTCCCATATACTCCCAACCCCCATTCACTTACAGCCTCCCCAACTATCAACATCCCACACCAGGGTTGTATATTTGTTACAACTGATGAGCTTACACTGACACATCATTATCACCCAAGTCCTTGGTTTACATTAGGATTCACTCTTGGTGGTGTACATTCTATGGGTTTTGAAAATATGTAATAACATATATCTGTCATTTTCGTATTGTACCCAGTAGTTTCACTGCCCTAGAAATCCTCTGTGCTCTGCCCATTCATCCCTCCCTTGACATTTTTCATATGAGTAACTGTATATATTTGTCCTTCTTTTGAATGTTTACATAGTATTCCACTGAATTATGCATTTAAAAAAATGTCTTTATTGATTTCAGAGAGAGGAAAGGAGAGAGAGAGGTAGAAACATCAGTGATGAGAGAGAGTCATTGATGGCTGCCCCCTGCATGTCCCCTGCTGAGGATCAAGCCCGAAACCCGGGCATGTGCCCTGACAGAGATCTTCTGGATCATAGGTGGATGGACGCTCAACCTCTGAGCCATGCTGCCCGGGCTGAATTATGCGTTATAATGTAGGCATCTGCTGATACAAATGATGCATCCATGAAGACACGTTAACCCATATCTTAGCGCACTTGTGCTATTTCCGTGGGACGGATTCTTTCAGTAGGCTGACTAAGTGGGACAGCATGGCATTTACCATTCTGATAGAGATGGCCCTCTAAAAGCATTCATTCGACAAATATTTATTGGGTACTATTTTGTGTCAGACATTTATGAGACTCTGGGAATTCCAAACAGACACAGTTCCTAGCGGAGGACATTATCATTAAACAAATAACCACACAAATTAGTATATTCTCGCAATTGTGGTAATTTCTCTGAGGGAAAAGAACGGTGTTGTTGGAGAATGCAGGCAGAGGAAGCTAATTCACGCCCGGTGTCCAGAGACAGCCTCTGTGGAGCTCAGACTTACAGGATGAGTAGGGATAGACCAGGGCCTGGTGGTGACTGGGAGAGGAGGAGCCTTTCCGACCAAGAGAAGGTGCCTGTGGAGGCCCCAGGTAGGCAGTTGCTGAGCTGGAGGAACCCGGGGGCCAGTGTTGGGGAGGAAATCTGGAATCCCGGCTAAAGAGGAAGGCTGGGCCAGGCTGCACTTGGCCCTCTGCGATGCCTGATTTATAGCCTCCCCAGAAGCGCAAGAAGGATTCTGTTTCCTGCACCTTTGAGACCAGCCATACTTAGAGGTGTTTTCTTCCCTCGATTGCTCTGTGACATTCCTTGTGCTCATTCCTTGATTTTCAATGAAAGCCTTTTTGAGAAGTAACAGCTCACTTTGAGACTGTCCGATTCAAAATGCACATTAAATTTACTTCACGACATTAACCAAATTCCCCAAATCCCTGTGCATCCCAGCATTTCTTCTATTTTAGGACTTAAAGAATGAAAGAAATTTCCTGTTTCTGCAAAATCAATTTGTTCATCTAAAGCATACCGTGCTTGCTCCATTCAGCTCGCATTCCGGAAGCTCCCTCTGGGGGTCCTGGATCCTGCCTTGTTCTTCCCAATGAAATGCAAGGCCTGGGCGGGAGGGAGAGTGCTGGGAAGCCGGACTTTCAGAGTCACGCTTTCCAGTTTCCTCCTCGATGCTGTGGGTGCTGTCAAACGCAGGTCCTCAGTCTGCGTGTCTCCTCCGGACTCCCACAGCATCCTGTGACAAACCTGTCCTCAAGAGCTCCCCACTTTATTTAATTTTTCCTATTGGTGCTCAATAAATATTTATCGAGTGGATAGTAAATGATTATTAGAAAACATCTAAATCATGGCACATAATTCAATGGAATGTTTGTGCAAGTATCAAAAAGAGTGAGGTAGATACATATTTACTGATATGGCAAGATACCCAGGAGCTATTAAGTGGGAAAAGCAAGTTACAGAACACGTATAGTACAGTCTTCTTTTTCTTTTTAAATATTGTGTACACATAGACACATACATATATGGAAAACATCTACCTTTTCATTTGCACATTTCCGTATTGTCTGAATCTGTACAGTGCACGTGTTACTTCTGTAATTAAAATGAGCGAAGAGTGAATGAACAAGGGACTTTTTAGGGTTCTCAGAGGGGTGAATGGAGAAGGAAATTCAGTCCTGAAGTTTCTTTCTCTGACCTATTTCCCAAGCCTGAGAACTGTTCTTTCAACTTATAAGTTGAACAATAATAATAAAAACATTCCCCAAAGGTTTTTTTTTTTTTTTTTAATTTATCTTTATTGTTTATCTGAAAGTATTATAGACATCCCCTTTTTTTCCCCATTGACTCCTTCTATCCCACACCCACTCCTTGCCCCAGGCCTTCACCACACTATTGTCTGTGTCTTTGGGTTATGTGTATATGCATATAAATTCTTTGATTAATCTCTCTCCACCCACACCCACCCTCCCCCACCTTCCCTCTGAGATTCCTGAGTCTGATCCATGCTTCCATGTCACTGAATCTATTCTGTTCATCAGTTTATTAAGGTCTTTAGATTCCACATATGAGTGAGATCATGTGATGTTTGTCTTTCGCTGCCTGGCTTATTTCATCAAGCATAATGTTCTCCAGGTCCATCTATACTGTCCCAAAGGGTACGAGATCCTTCTTCTTTACAGCTCTTGATATAAAAAAACAAGTCCAGCCCGGCCAGTGTGGCTCAGTGGTTGAGTGTCAACCCATGAACCAAGAGATCCCTGGTTCGATTCTGGTCAGAGCACACGCCCGGGCTGTGGGCTCCATCCCCATTACGGGGTGTGCAGGAGGCAGCCGATCGATGTTTCTCTCTTGTTGATGTTTCTGTCTCTCTATCCCTCTCCCTTCCTCTCTCTCTAAAAAATCAATAAAAACATACTTAAAAAAAAAAATAAAAGATATGAGCTTTAAAAAAACAAATTCAGAACAGTGTGACTCCATTTTTTGGAGAAAAAAAAATGTATATGTATAGAAAAGCCCTGGGTGTGTGATGGATTAGGGGAAAACTCTACTTTTATTGCTTGAATAGTTTACAATATGCCTATATTTCTTTTACTATCAGACAATAATATAGGCTTAATTTTCTTTTTTACTCTTTCCATATTTCCTTTTCATTTAAGATGTATTTATTCATTCAATAAGTGTGTATTGAGCAACAGCTATCAGCCTGACACAATACTAGGAGTTTTCCTTAAGGAATTCACAGCCTGGTGGGGAAGACTCAAAACAACATGATGTGAGAGGGCGTAGGCCACAGCTCAGCTCTGGCACAGAGTTATGAGGCCATCCACCCGCAAGGAGAGCTGAGGAATGACCAGGGAAGGCTTCCCAGAGGGGATGTTGCTTACACACTGAGCCTTGAACAATGAGAGGATCAGGTGAGGAAGGGCATTTTAGAGAAAGAGAATACCTTGTATAAAAACATCTTTTATAAAAGTGTGGAGAAATAAAAGTCAGTGTGGCAGAAGCATAGGGGATGTGGGGAGAAGATGGGCTGGAGAACCAGACATCCGAGGAATAGTAAAAAGCCTTTGAAGAACCTTGCATGAGAAGTAGTGCAGGCGTTGCTGCTCCATTGAATAGTTGAAGAAACTGAATTGCAGAGGTTAAATGATTTGCCCAAGGCCACCTTAGGGGATGAGGCCAAGCTAGAAGATAATTCTAGGGTTTTTATGCTCTGGGCCACAGTGCTTCCTGGGCCAGGCCCCACCCTGAAGAGCCTTCTGATGCTCTGGCTTGAACCACCCTAAGTTCTTAGCAAAGAACAGGGCAACCCTCACAGTAGGCTCTGACCACACTGGCCACACTCTTGGCACACCCTTGTACCAAAAGCCACAGGAGAGCTTTCTCCAAGAGAGTTTTTCCTAGAAAATGGCATGTGCACACTCAGTCTTGAAGTTGGTGGGCACCCCTCAGAAATGATGGAAGAGGCAGATTTCCTGGCACCCAGCTGTCCTGGGGAGCCACTTTCCATCCTTGCTGCCAGCATGTAAGTGGTACTTGGGCCACCCAGACAGAAAGCCATGGAGGTAGGAGGGTCCTCCATCCTTCAGAGCTTTATGATGCCACATGGGCTTTGGAATCAGAAAGCTAACTCTCAAACCCACTCTCATGGCTAAAAGGAAAAGACTGACAATTCCATGTGTTGACAAGCATGTGGAGCCACTAAACTGTTGGGCAGTACTTTATCAAGTTAAACATATTTCTGCCTAAGAAGGATGTTCATGGCAGTATTATTCAAAATGGCCTAAAATTGGAAACAACCTAAATATGTATCAACGAGAGGATGGATAAATAAGTTGGATGGTATATTCATAAAATGGAATACTATACTAGTATTCGACAATAAGAAGAAAAAGAACGGATACAACCATGTGGAAAAATCCTAGACACACTGAGCAAAAGAAGCCAGATATATATTACATCCATATGAAGTTTAATAATACGTAAAATGAATCTAGGAGAATAGAAGTCAGGATGTTGGTTACCTTGGGAGTTAGGGGCAGTGAATATTTGCTGGAAAGGGCCATGAGGGAACTTCTGAGAGTGATGAAATGTTCTAATATTGATCTGGGGGTGGCCACGTGAGTGTATACATATTAAGTGCATGCCAGTGATAGCTCAATAAAGTGCAGAGAGAGAGGGAGGGCAGCAAGTCTTGATTCCTCTTTCCAGTTCTACCGTTGTGACTCCCCTGGGCAAGTTACTTAACATTTCTGTTCCCCTTGCCTCATCTATAGAATGGGAATAATAACAGTACCTCTCTCATAAGGTGGTTTTTAAATTAAAATTTTATTTTATTGTGGTAAGAACACTTACCATGAGACTACTCCCTTAGCAGATTTTAGGTGTACAATACAATATTGCTAACTCTAGGCACAAAGCATGTCTTTAGAACTTATTCCTTTTGCATTATTGAAACTTTAAACCTGTTGATTAGCAACTACCCAATTCCCCCTCCAGCCTGCCCCTGGCAACCACTGTTCTGCTCTCTGCATCTATGAGTTTATTTTAGATGCCTCATATAAGTAGAGTCACACAGGATTTGTCCTTCTGTGACTGACTTATTTCACTTAGCGTACTGTCCCCAAGGCTCAACCATGTTGTTGCATATTAGAATTTCCTTCTTTTTTTAAGGCTGAATGATATCCCACTGCATATATACACCACATCTTCTTTATCCAGTCTTCCTTCAGCGGACATTTAGGATGTTTCCACATCTTGACTACTGTGAATAGTGCTGCAATGAACCTGGGAGCGCTAACATCTCCCCGAGATCCTGATTTCAGTCCCTTTGGGAAAATACCCACAAGTGAGATTGCTGGGTCATCTAGTCATATAGCAGCTTTATTTTTAATTGTTTTATAAACCACCCCACTGTTTTCCATAGTGGCTGCACCGTTTGCAATCTGACCCATAGGGCCCAAGGGCTCCATTCTCTCCACTTCCTCTCCCACACTCGTCTTTTGCATAAGGTGATTTTAAGTGTGAAATGAGGGAGTGCACAAAAAATCTCTTCGTCCCAGAGGCTGAAAAACGCTAGGAGTTCAGTAAAAGTTATCCTCACTGCCAGTGCCTCACTCACCACCTACTCCGCCAGGAGCAGGACCCCGAAGCCTCGCCCGGGAACAGTCCCACCCCCGAGTCATGTCAGGCCTTCAGGCAGAGCTTCCAAGCCCCACGTCACTGAACGCTGTCACATTCACAGAGCCCACGAGACTCCGGTGACTAGAAAGAAGTTTCATAGAATTCTGAACAGGAAGCAGCAGTGGCGGCTGATAATCTGTGACCCGAATATAGCTATCCATTATCTCACTGTGGTTTCTCGTTTCCCTGACGGAGGAAACGCCCACGACCGTCTTGAAGTTATTCTAAACACCAGCGCCTTGTTTAGCCCTGGCAGGATGATGGTACCCCTGGGCGCTCCCGTGCGGTGGGCTGTGGCCTCCCTGCCAGTCCGGGGCTCCCAGATCAGCGGCCACCGCGTGGGGCAAATGTCCCCTCTCCTGGGGGTGTCCGGGGTGGGGGTGCAGCGACAGGCACATACCAGGAGAGAGGCCAACAGTATCTATAGTGATTGGAGGAGAAACGAAAACAGAGCAAGAGACCTTCACTACAACACCCACTTTTTGTTCCTCTTCAGGAAGCCAGCCGGGCAGAACTGACCCGCGGGGGAGAGTGTCACCGGCTTCCTCTCCTCGTCACTGGTCCCGACTGCACTCCATCTCCAGCTGCTTCTTCTTATCAGGGAAGCAAATCTGTCCCCCTACTGGGCCCACCCGCCAGGTGAGGAGCAGGGGAGGTCTCAGCCCAATTGCAAAGCGAGCCAGGTTTGCCTTTGGCTTCACCTCCCCCTGGCCACCCCCTGCCCAGCCTGCTCTCTATATCGTATCCCTCATCACTGCACCTGGGGAATCATTCCTTCTGAAAAATTACAGATTTCATGTGTTATCTCTCTCTGGGGTACTTATATTTTAAAAGAGAATTCTTGAGATAGTAATGCTTAAATCAAAGGATTACATCTCTAATTGACATCTAGGGAGCTATGTTTGGCAGGGAGAAGGCCTTAGGACTCTCTCTGGCCCTCTGGTGGCCATCGCTTCTCTGTCAGTTCTCCGGAGGTAGATGACACAGCATGACTCTAGTTTTAAAAGATTATGTGTGTGTGAGTGTGTGTATGCGTGTTTGCAGAGGAACAGAAAGGTGGAACTCCTGCAGTTTGGTCAGAACAAAACGGGGAAGATCTCGACGCAGGTGATTTCAAGGCCCAGGAAATGTGTTCAAAACCTGCTCTCACAGGCTCAGAGCTTGTGCACAGGGTCACTCAGGGATTCTGAGACATGGGTAAAGGCAATACTAGATTAGCAGGGATGAAACCAGCCTTCTGAGCAGTCTTTCACCTCTCCACAGCTCATTATGTTCAACTGAAATATTCCAGGCTGGAAGAATGCACGTCAAGATGTTGACAGTGGTCCCCTCTGGGTGTGGGATTACAGGTGAATTTGGTTTTTTATTAATGCCTGAATCAGTCAGGGTTTAATCAGAGAAGCAGAACTACTAGGAATGACAAAGAGTAAGAGGTTTATTACAGGGATTTGATGTTATGCAATTGTGGGAGCTGGTTAAACAGCTTGTGTGACTGTTGCTTATGCTCTGGTGCTAGACCTGAAGTCTGGAGGGGAGGAAGAAATAGGCAGGAAGTGTGGGAGAGCAAGGCAACCTGGAGCCTGCAAGAACTACGTGGTGCCCAGGAGGGTGCACTGGGGCCTGCAGCAGTCTCTCACTGCCTCCAAAACTTCCAGCTTCAATGATGTGGGTGACCTTCAAAAGGAGCTGGGTCCTTTGTCATGTAGCTAAACACACATTTGGTCCAGGAGTTAAACTCTGAAGGACAAGATCTGAAGGTGGGAACTGAAGGAACTATGGCCCAATTGCAGTCTCGTGCCGACAGTGTGAGCCAGCAGATCTGAGACAACGTGTGTGAGTTGCAACTGCACCTGACTCTGTACCAACCTTCTGAGTAGAAACATGGCTTCTTTGCTTCTGCCCTCCAAATCTCGTGCACAGTGGACAACTTTCTTGTGGACAACTCTAGCTCAGAACCAGACAAGGAAAGGGGTTCTGAAAAGCATAGTTCCAGTTTAGTTAAACTGACACAAAATAAATCTGCTATGATTCCTTTCTGTATTTACCAAACCTTCTTTAATTAGCATATATTTCTTTAATAACCAGGAAAACAAAAACCTTTCAAATGTCCCTAGAAGACCCAAATAGCTAATAAATATATGAAAAGGTACTCAATTCACTAATCATCAGAAAAATGCAAATGAAAAGCACAGCAGGACATCCCCACACATCCACCAGAATGGCTAAAATAAAAAGACAGACAACACTAAATGTTGGTGAGGACATGGAGCAACTGGAACTCTCGTACATTGCTAGTGGGAGTGTAAATAGGTACAAACCCTTTGGAAAACTGTTTGGCAATATCTACCAAAGTTGAACATATGCATATCCTGTAATAAGTGATTACATCTCTAGAAATACATATGTTCACCAAAAGACATGCACAAGAATGTTCATAGAGGCACTATCTGTAATAGCTTGAAACCACAGACAATTCAAATGTCCACCAGCAATAAAATGAAAAAATAAACCACTGTGAGTTCACATAGTGGAGTACTAATACAGTAATGGGGCAAATAATCTGTAACCACACACAATGAGAAGGACAAATAACATCAATATAATAGTAAGTGGAAAAAATCAGACTCGAAAGGGTGCATACTTATTATTCCATTTATGTCAAGTTAAAAAAATAGGAAAATTTAATCTGTGCTTTTAATCTATGAGTAGGGATTCCCCTTGAGAGCTTAGAGGAATCAAGAAGGGGCCTCTGGGGTGTTAGTGATATTCTGCTTCTTCTTTCAGGTGTTGGCTACACAGGGGTGTTTGCCTTTTGAAAATTTATAGATCTGTACACTTATGATTTGTGCACTTTTCTGTATATGTAATATACTTCCACAAAAAGTTAAAAGAAAAAATTAGTAATCCCTGGTTTAAAGAACTGATAACCACTCTTATTACATCACAAACTGAGGGGATCATATGTATGTTACAGGGCTTGGGGGGGGGAAATCCCTTTATCCCATAGGAATAAAGAGAGAGAATAGAGGGGGATGGGTGCAGGGAGTAGGGGTGAAAGGTTTGAACAAAAAAGAAAAAACTAGGAAAAAAACTCATGGACACGGAAAACAGTGTGGTGACTGCCAGGGATGGGGGGAGGGGAGCAGAAGAAAGGTATAGGGGGATAAATGGTGATGGATGGAGTCTTGACTTGGGTGGTAAATACACAATACAGTGTACAGATGATGTTTGGTAGAATTGTGCACCTGAAACATGTATAATTTTGTTAACCTACGCCACCTCAATAAATTCAATAAAAATTTACCACTGTATAATACCTTTTTTTTTTTGGCAAATGTGTGTGATTGTGTGTGATAGGGCAAGTGCTGGTTAGTGGGAGGTGAGAAAGAAAGACGGATTTCCTGAGTCCCTATTAGCTTCTGTCATGGTCTGCCTTACTGTGACGCGCATTTGCTCAGCTGGCTCAGCCAAGGTCTCATGACCGAGCAGGGAAGTGTTACTGTCTCTAAAGTCAGTCCCTTCATTGGCTGTGGGTGATTCTTCAGCTTCTTAGAGTCTGGCTGGACCAGATAACAGGAGCTCCTCTGAGCTCCAGAAATGCCAGCGAATCCAGGTTCTGCTCTGCTTCCCCCGCTCCCGCAACACACACATTCAGCCTCACCTGTGACTATCTCTGTCCCCCAAGCTCTCTCCTGATCAGCAGCCACGAGAAAGACCAGAATGACAAATGCAGCAAGGGCTTAAATGGCAGTCACAAGACAGCAGTAGTAACATTAATTTTGCTCCCCAGAGTGATGACACATCTGCACCTCTAGGCTCATTGGGCCAGTGGGTTCTTTATTTGACTCCAGCACCAACACTAGCACCAGCTGGAGAGGGAAAGAACCCACAGCTCTTAAATAACTACACTGGAGTAGAGGCCAAGGATCACAGAAGAATCTGTGCCTGATGATACCACTGGGGAGAATTAATTGAATGCCTACTGTGTGCTTGGCATGATGCTCCCAAGAAGACACCTGAGCCTCTTGGAGACTCAGAAACTGGAGCAGAGGGCTCAGGACTCAGCCAAGTGCAGATTCCCTGAGCTAGAGCTTTCCAGGGGCAAGAGGAATCTGAACAAATGACATTGGGTGGCTTGTTCTCCCTCTTCCTAGAAGCCCAACCAGCCCCAGATTTTATTCTACTAAAGTCATGTTAAAACAAGCTCCACACACATGTATGTAAAGAGAAGCCTGGAAGGACAATAACAGGAGTCATCTCTGAGTGGTGGCTTGGCATTGATATTTCTCTTTCCCTTGTGCTTTTTAAGGCCCCATATGTCCTGCTTAAGCACGCGACCAAACACGTAGGTTCAAGTCTCAGCTTTGCCCCGCACTAGCTGTGTGAGTTTGGGCAAGGTGCTTCACCTGTATGAACTCTCACCTTTATTACTGTAACTTTAATTTTTATTTTGGAAGAAAATAAACCTACTCTGTGGGGATATTAGGACATTTGAAGAAATGATGCGCAGCAGGAGCTTTAGTACAGTGTCTTATGCAAAGAAAATGCTCCATAAATGGGAGCTGTTACTGTTACATTTCTATATTATTTTTTCTTTATCAGAGAACACATATTTTTAAATAAAAGCAAAAACTTTTTAGAGGAAAATTAGGCCAGCCCCACAGGAGAAGAGTTAGTAAGAGGGCATGTGGAACGTTGGGGTGTGGGCACAAGGCAGGGGCTGGCCATGGAGGGCCCTGCAGAGGGTCACCAGCCTTTTTTTTTTTTTGGCCTCCAGCTGAGGAGCCATCTCTTTAGGCTCTGGGATACTTCCCCCTGCCCCCTCAGCTCAGACACAAGAGCAGTTGTCCCAAGTAGCTTCAGCCTGGCCACCTCCCTGATTCTCAGGGTGTCCTGGGCACACTGGCCCAGCACAAGGCCTGGGCCATGTCCCCGCACCGCTCCAAAGCCCCCGAAAGCTGGCCCATCGGCGACGCCTCTCTTTCATCCCTGGTGCTGGGGATGCCTTTTACTTTCACTAGGACTTCACTGCCACGACACCACCAAGATGAGTCTGGAGAGGGGCCTCCGCCCTCGGGGGTGCCGGCCTGGCTCCCCTTGCTGGGGCGGTCCTTTCCCGTTTAAGTGGATGCTGCTGGCTCTGCTCTGGGAGCCTGGCGCTCGGCACAGCCCTGGGTTTTGCCTCTGGTCACAGTGAGCTTGCCCCCTACAGTGGAGGCCGGGCCACACACAATCCCATATTTGGGAGTAAGCCGGAGGCTCCTTGGCATGTGGGTTTCTGTTTAAAATTCCAAAGCCAGCAGGGCGTACATTATCCATTTCCTCCAACCCGACGTGCCGCAGACCGTGAGTCAGAGTCGGATACGCTCCTTCCCCGGGGAAGCTGTGGCCGTCGGGTAGCGAATGTAATTAAACCGGGGCGGTGCTCACTGCGTCAGCCTCCGAGTCAGGGGGGAAGCAAACTCTCTATCTTGAGTTTACAATATTCCTGCCAAGAGAAGACAACTCCCCAAGTCTCCCCGCTCAGAGAAGGCAATCCAACGTTAATGTAATTTGTGGGGCTTGGGGGACCCCTGGATCAACACTCTCTTTCCACGTAAATGAATAATGCAGATACTGGGACCCTCGACGGGGGGAACGTGTATATTCTGCATGTTTATAAGGCATTTGTGTGACAGGGTTACATGTTATCAGATGTTAATGAGCGTTATTTTATCTGATTTAGCCTCATACCCCAGCCAGGCAGTTGAGGGGAGAACAGACTCAGGGATGGGTCAGATTTGATAAGTAGTGGGGTGGGTATCAGGGTTATTGTGCTTTCATACCAGAGGGGCCTTTGGGAGGTTCCCCCAGGAGCCAGGAAGCAACACTAAGGCCCTGAGCTCCAGAAGGGCCAAGGGGGTAACTGTACCCCCCTCGAAAAGAGGAGGGAAAGGAGGGGTGGGTATAGGGGCATGGGAAACCCATGGTTTCTATCGCACACTTTACCTAGACAAGCCCTTTCCACTTTAGTCCATCCTCTCCTCAGAGAAGAGCAAACTGAGGTCCACCCAGAGAGGTTCAGTAAGTGGCCCAGTTCACCCAGCAATTTAATGGCAGAATTGAGACTTGACTTTTCATCTTTCTACCAAGCCCCAGCCCAGGCAGCTTCCACTGGCCCATCCTGCAGTTATCTACTTGGTTCTGCCTTTTCAAATATAACCTCTGCTCAGGGTGTGAGGAGCAATGCTAAACCATACCTGAGAAAGTATGTTCTCCTGCCCCTCAGGCCCCTCCCAGCTTCAATAGCACAAATCACTTCAAAATGTACATTTTCTTAACTCCAGTAAAAAGTGTGCTAAATTTTATAAAACAGATCCAAAGCTTATTGCTAACTAGCACAGCTTCTAGGGAAAGGAGGGGTGGGTATAGGGGCGTGGGAGTTTGCTCTTCTCTGGGTGTACCTCAGTTTGCAGCTTCTAGGTTAAAGGAAAAGAGATTTGTGAATGTTCTTTTAACTCTGTGCTCAGCACACCCCACCCTCACCTCACCCTTGCCACCTTCCACTTGAGCAAAGTATTTGAAATGTGCTTAATTTGGGGAGGGCATTTCTTTGTGTTTTTGTTTTTTCAAGCACTCCTTCTGATGTAGGTCAAAGCATTTTGTTTTTCTTAAATGTGAGATTGTATTCTTTCTGCCCAAATAGGATGGAAAAGACTTTTCCAAATAAGGAAGTTTTGCTGGAGTGTGTGCAGCCGGGGCAGCAGCAGTTGCCGGAGTCCTAACTTAGTCAAACACAGTAGCTCTAGGAAGCCAGGCTCCTTAGCACTTCTGCACAGCTGAACCATTGGGGGTCGGGGGTGCTGCCAGCAAGGAGTTGTGGCAACCAGGGCCACACCAAAAATTTTGTAGAGAAGGTAAAGTTTGGGTTTGGCACACCCCTAATCTCCACATTCCCTTCTTCCTAGCCCCCCCCTCCCTCCCCCCATATCTGGTCTCTCTTCAGAATAGAATGATGATCCTCTGATTCTTTGGACTCAGATTTGAGTTACAAATCTCAGCTCTCCACATATAATCTGTGTGACTTTCAGTAAGTTACTTAATGTTCTGAGTCTTTTTCCTTTTTTAAAAAGTTAAAATAATAGGGTTTGTCTCATGGAGTTATTAGGAGTAAGTGATCTAAGAAATATGACATAGGTAGTATGTTCTAAATTCCCCTTTTTAGGCTCTAAAATTACTTCTCTTTTATCCCTCTTTCATTACCTTCCGCTATCAGAACAACTTAGTTAGGATCAACTGTACTAAACCAGGGGTTCGGGAGAAAGTATGATCTTAAAGTAATTTGTGCTAAGGTGTGAGTGACCACAATAAAAATGTATTAGTTCTTATAACTTCTTACTTCTGTAACTAGGATGTTGTAAGAGAGGAGAATTTCCTCATGATAAAAGGGACATATTTTCTTTTGCAATGTCCCTTAACTTATACCACTATGCCTTACTCCACCTGCCCCTAAAGCCTGCTCAGCCTCTTAGGGTGAGAAGAGGCAAGTGCTCTGTAAGCGTCTACAGAATTCTGGAAACTTGATCAATAATATCATTCTTTTTCTTTCTAGATAGAGGAATGCTAATCATCTTAGTATTACTTTTTAAAATCCTCACTGAGGATATGCTTTTGATTGATTTTAGAGAGAGAGGAAGGGGGAGAGAGAGAGAGAAACATTGGTTGCCACCTGTACGCATCCTGACCAGTGATGAGACCCGGACCCTGGGTATGTGCCCTGATCAGGGAGAGAACCTGCAGCCTTTTGGTGTACAGACGATGCTCTGACCAACTGAGCCGCCTGGCCAGGGCTAATCATGTTATTTTAAAAACTGTTGAAAACACATTCTCTCTTAGATTGCCGAGTTCAGATGGTAATGTGGTGAGAATCTTTGACAGAGGTTTTTTACTTGAACAACAACGACCTGTTCCCAAGGCCATTCCCAAAGAGAACAACAATTAACTCCAGACCAAGTAGGTCTTAAGGTAACCTTGATGGGAAATGGTGGAGTCACTTTGGAAAATGCCTGGCAGTTTCTCAAAAGGTTAAACATAGCCTGGCCGGCGTGGCTCAGTGGTTGAGCATGGACCTATGATTCAGGAGATCGTGGTTCGTTTCCTGGTCAGGGCACAGGCCTGAGTTGTGGGCTTGATCCCCAGTCAGGGGCGTGCAGGAGGCAGCCGATCAGTGACTCTCTCATCATTGATGTTTCTATCTCTCTCCCTCTCCCTCCCTCTCTCTGAAGTCAATAAGGACATATTTTTAAACAAAGGCTAAACATAGAGTTAACATGTGACCCAGTAATTTCACTCCTAGGTAACACCCAAGTGAAATGAAAACATATGTTCACACAAAAACTTGCACAATTAATGTACATAGCAGCATTATCTGGAACTAGAACAGCCCAAGTGTCCACCAGTGGATGAATGGATAAACAAATATGGCACGATGGAATTTTATTCAGCCATAAAAGGGATTAAGCACTGATACATGCTACAACATGGATGAACCTTGAAAACATTATACTAAGTGAAAGAAGCCTGACACAAAAGTCCACATTTATAGGATGCCCTTTATATGAAATTTCCAGAATAGACGAGTTCATAGAGGCAGAAAAATAGGCCTGAGGAGAAGAGGGATGTTTTGCTAATTGGTATGAAGCTTCTATTTGGGGTGATAAAAGTGTTCTAAAACTGTTTGTGGTGGTGGCTGCACAACTCTGTAAATATGCTGAAAACCACTGAACTGTACGCTTTAAATAGCTGCATAGTATATCAAGGAAGCTATTAGCTACACGCACATAAAAATAGCCTTGGGTGCAGTACTTGTTACAAGTAGGTTGGTTGAAAGGCTACAGGCCTCCTGAAGTCTGGAAAATGGCCCTGGTCTTCCACTTGGAGCTCCCAGTGAGTGCCCACTTGATGAATCCCAGTCTGGGTGAGAGGAGCCAGGGTGAGGACCTCACGAGCCCTTCATTCTGAACTCCAGCTCTGACCAGAAACATGAGTAAAGCAGTGGAAAACAGGCCAGAGATGGCGTCTAGAGAATGTCTTAACAGTCATTTCCAGTGTTGCTATTTTCTCTTAAAAAATCTAACTTCTCTGTAAACCCTATAAATAGAACAAGACTTATTGGAGGGATATCATTATTTAAGATTGGAGTCACTAGAGAAATCACATAATTACCGATTCTGCAGGCAAGGAATGAAAATGGAATGCTCAAATCAGCTGCAGGGAGATGAGACAGAATCTTTGGCAAGATGCTAAATTAGTCAAAAAGTTCTTTTGCACTAAAACAAAAACGCCTTAAGGGTAAAAAAAAAAAAATAGTTAGAATTGCTTTGCTTCAAAGATCCAAGTGACCAATGGAATAATAAAAGTAACTCTGTGTAGACTAGGCCATTTATATTCTTAGTATTTGTTTCAGGATCAATTTTGGTATAAATGGCACCACAGCTTCATGAATTTTGCTGCCCAGGACATTGTCTCTCCTTGATTTATAAAATAGAGAAGAATAAAGCACAACTGAGACCTTAGGTCAGGAGTCTCCATTCCCTCAGTTAATCTAAAACACAGACACAAGGCAGCAGGGTCAGACCTCTACTTTCCAAGTTAAAGCATGATTTTAGAATGTAAGAATGCATTTAACGTAGTAAACACACAAAATTAAGGTCAGCTTCACACATTTTAAATTCTTTTTAAAATTTCAAAAGGGATGTATGTTTATTATAAAAATGTAAAAATGCAGCAGTATATCAATTATTAATAATAATTACTGATAATTAATACATATTTACAATGTGCCCAGCACTAGGTTTAGAGGTATCTGATTTGATCCTCATGACAATCTCATGAGGTAGTTATTATTATATTTCCTGCCATTTTGCAGATAAGGAAACTGAAGGTCAGAGAGGTCAAGTAACTTGCCTAAGGTCACACAACTTTTAAGTGGTAGAATCAGGTTTTTATTTTATTTTTAAATATATCTTTATTGATTTTAGAGGGAGGAAAGGAGAGAGAGAGAGAAACGTCAATGGTGAGAGAGTCATTGATCGGCTGCCTCCTGCATGCCCCCTACTGGGGATCGAGCCCGCAACCCAGGCCTGTGCCCTGACCAGGAATGGAACCGGGATCTCCTGGATCCTAGATCAGTGCTCAACCTCTGAGCCAAACTGGCCTGGCTAGAATCAGGATTTTAAACCACGCCGTTACACTTCAATGTCTAAGCTCTTATGTTCCTGTATACTTTGAGTCAAGTTCCCACCAACTTCTCTAATCCTCTTCATACAAATTAACTATTATTTACTGTTCACTATCTATTAGAAAGATAAGATTTGATAACTGGAAAATAACCATTAGCTCTCATAAAGTATTAATGGACTCAGGTATAGTATAAAATATACAAAATTCATTGAATATATAGGTATAATTAATTAATCATATAAATTAAATATATAAAATCAATATATTATAAACTATATTAAGGTATTCATGAACCTAGATATCAACCCAAGAAATGAAAATACATGTCCATACCAAAAAAGTGTGCATAAATGTTTATAGTAGCATTATTCATAATAGCCAAAAATTGAAATAATTGAAATGCCCATGAACAGCTGATTGATAAAATGTGGTATGCTCACACAATGGAATATTATTCAACAATAAAAAGGAATGAAGTACTGATACAACATGGATAAACCATAAAAACATTATGCTGATTGAAAGAAGCCAGTCACAAGGACCATATATTATGTGATTCCATTTATATGCATTGTCCAGAATACATAAATCAATAGATTCAGAAGGTAGACTGGGGGTGCCCAGAACTGGTGGTGGTGGAATGGGGAGTGACTGAAAACAGGTAGAAGTATCTTTTTGGGGTGATAAAAATATTCTAAAATTGATTGTGGTGATGGTTTACAACTCTGTAAACATATGAATAACCATTGAATTGTATGCTTTAGATGTGTGAATTTTGTAGTATTTAAATTATAACTCAATAAAGGTGCTAAAACTTCAGTTCATGATAGTAGAAGAACATTGTGATCAAAATCCATTTGTTACTTCAACCTATCCTTAAAATCTTCAGAATTAATAAAAATATAATCAAGAACACCTTCATAAATTAAAGTAGGTAGTTTGCTGCTCAGATATAACAAGATTATAATGAGAAGAGGAAGCAGATTTTTAAAAACATTAAGAAACAACCAACCACAAAGTTACATACTGGTCAGATAGAGGGAAGTAGATATTACTTATACAAGAATCTATAGCACAGCTTTAATCTATTTGTTTTGGTTCATATTTGGCTTTTAAAGGCTACTTATTTAATATGATTTTAAAATGTAACAAGTTTCTGGTAGTGGGCAAGTAAATTATCTGTGCTCTCAGAGTAGCCAAGCTCCAAAGATGGGTTTTGATACGCTTCCTGTTATTTATGCTTTTGTGTAGTTCCCTCCCACATAGAATCTGGACTGACCCTGTGACTCATTTATTTAAACTATGAATAATTTAAATTAGATTTAAAATGTCACACAAAATTTTGAAGCTACATGATGGGTACATGAAAGCTCATATACTTTTAGTATGTTGGAACGTTTTCCTACTTTTTTGTTTAGTTTTGCTTCATTTTAACTAATGGAATACAATGAAAGTGACATTGGACGTTCTTAAATACTGTAGTTAAGTTTTGGGGGAGTCAAAAGTTATATACAGATTTTTAAATATATATCTATATCTTTATTGATTTCAGAGAGAGGAAGGGAGAGGGGGAGAGAGAGAAACATTAACGATGAGAGAGTTGTCATTGATCGGCTGCCTCCCGGATCCTAGGCCAATGCTCAACCGCTGAGCCACGCCTGGCTGGGCTATATACAGATTTTTGACTACGTGGGGGGGTCGGCACTCCAAGTCCTGTGTTATTAGAGGGTAAACTGTACTTGACAATTTTTGCTTTTGTGCTTTTGAAAAGAGTCCTGAACTGCCATGTAAGAAGTCTAGCTGCCTTGCTGGAGGGATCACGTGGAGAAATGACTTAGAGAAGCCACGTAGAAAGGAGAGACTCTGAGCCTGCATGGAGAAAGATGCCCTGCTCTCCCAGCAGCTCATCTGGGCCCAGGCTTCCAGCCATCCTCACGAAGGCCCCAGGCATGGGAGTGTGCCATCTTCGATGTGCCAGCCTAGTGGAGCCCCCAAACGACTGCAGCCCCATCTGATGTCACATGGAGCAGAACTGCCTAGCTGAGGCCAACCAATCCACAGAATTATGGCAAATACAATGAAGCCACTGAATTTTGGAGTGGTTTATTATGCAGGCATTAATAAATGAAATGAATATTTTCGTTTTGTTTTCTCTAAATCTCCTGATCCTACAGGTATTTGTGGGCTTTTCTGCTCCTAGAGTTCTTCAGGGAAGAAACTGGCACAATTTTTCATTTTAAAAACCTTTTATCTGGGCATAATTTTAAATTTACAAAAAGAGTTGCAAAATAGTACACAGGGCTTCCATATACCTTTCACCTTGATCTTACACTTATCATTTCTGAATCATTTGAGAATAAATTGTAGACATGATGTCCCATTACACTTTAATATTTCAGTTTATATTTCTTGAGTGCAAGGATACAGTACAACAATCAAAATTAGGAAATTAACATTGATCCAATAACATCATCTAATCTACGGATCCAATTCAGAGCTCACCTGTTGTCTCAATTAATGTTCCTTAAGGTCCAGGGTTCAGTCTAGGATCACATGTCATGTTTAGTTGTCACTCCTCTTTAGTCTTCTTCAGTATGGAACAATTTCTCAGTTATCTTTTATGACCTTGATAGTTTTTTTACTTATTGATTTGAGAGACAGAGACAGAGAGGGACAGAGAGAAACACTGATTTGTTGTTCCACTTATTTATGCATTCATCGGTAGATCCTTGTATATGTCCTGACCCGGGATCAAACCTGCAACCTTGGTGTATTCGGACCATACTCTAACTGAGCTACCCAGCCAGGGCTGACCTTGATAGTTTCTGAGAGCCCATGCCAATGGCTTTGAGAATGTTCCTCAATAATGGGTTTTTGTCTGACATTTCTTTAAAACTTACGCATTTTGTCAGGTATATCACAGTAGTGATGCTGTGCTAGTCTCCAGGCATCATCTGAGGAGGCACATGATGTCAGTTTGATTCATTAATAGTGTTAACTTTTTTAAAAATTTATCTTTCTTGTTGAAAGTATTACCGATGTCCCCTTTTTCCCCCCATTGACTCTGTCTACCCCAGATTCATCCCCCAATGGTCTTAACTTTTATCACTTAGTTAAGATGGTGTCTGCCAGGTTCTTCATCGTAAAGTAATTAATAATTATTTTGTTGCAAGAATATTTGAGATCATGTGAATATCTTGTTTCTCATCAAACTTTCACCAGTTTTAGCATCCATTAATGATTCTAACCTGAATAAATTATTACTCTGATGACTACCAAATGGGGTTTTCTAATCCAATCATTCCTCCTAGATTTATTAGGCAGGATAGAGCTTTCCTTTCTCCTTAATTAATTAATATCAATATGGACTTAGGATTTCTCTATTACTTACAGGGTTACAATCTGTTATTAACATTATTTATTTTGTTCCAGGATTGGCCAGCGGGAGCTCCTTCAAGCTGTTTACTGTGTCTTATAGACAAGTCCCCATCATTCTTGGAAAACTTTACTTTCTGCTGTTATAAAATGTCACAGACACATCTTGTATTTTCCCTGTTTCAGGTCTGGAGCTAGCCATTTCTTCAAGGAGCCCTGGTTCTTTTTAGTGGATAATGGTATCTAGAAACCAAGATCTAAATATAGGACTACCATTGCTTCTAGACCTTCTCAGTGAACAGAGCTAGAACACACTATAGTCTAATCAGACTATGAGAATGTTATCTCTGATTCCTGTGCAACATTCAGGGTATAATCTAGACTTTCCACTTTCCATATTTGTAGCTCCTTTATCTGACAGTGAGAAATCTGTATTTATTTATTTGCCTAACCCTCCGACATGCCTATCTCCCCCCTGACCATGTACCAGTGGAAAGCCAGGCCCAGTGAAAAGGAAGGGGAAGGAAAAAGGCTTTTCTTTCAGTGTACCAGAAACTTAGGCAATATATAGCAAACATTTATGTATATTCAACTATTTTGACCAAGCATTTTCTTAAGTAACAAAAAGGACAAGCAAGTTTGCTTAAAGCTCCTTATATTATCATTAACAAAGGTTTCAGCAAACTGGATTTCAGTGGCATCTCTGAAAGCACTGGAAAGACTTGAGATTGTGAACTAGAAGAAACTGGTTTAATTTCATCTTTCAGACTCAGTGCAGCAACTTTGGATAAATTTCCGAACTTCTTTGAAATGCAGTTACCTCTTCTGTAAAATGGAGATGAATGAAAGACATTATTGTTTTTAGGATTAAATGAGACAATGTGTGGGCAATGGATTGTCTTGACAGAGATTGGATTTTGAAACTTTTACTTATTTATTGGATTTTGAAATTTAAAAAATGGAATAAAAACGGTTACTTAAAAGTTACAAGCAGTTTCTTTTTGCTAAGAAGTGAAGATTTTGCTATACTCTACACTGAGAAGTTGACTGCTCTCTGTCATGGAAAAACCACCACTTTGTTTTTAAATTATGCAAATATCTACAAGCTACCCACCCATTGTTCTTGGTAGAAAAATTGAATGCAGTAAATGAACTAAAATACAGTGGTTTTAGATCAAGAAATTATGTGTTTGATCATGTAAATTGGGTGCATCTTTTAGCAACTTTGAAGAGAAACCTGCTCTTTCCTCTACGAATTTAGGCTGCCTTTTGCCTATGAATTATTGCTCATTTTTGGAGGATTGTGCAGTTGTTCCCCCGGTTTTCTCTTTTTTTTCTTTCTTATTTTTTTAAATCTTCACCCCAGGATATTCTTTTCATTGCTTTTTCAGAGAAAGTGGAAGGGAGAAAGAGAGAGAGAAACACTGATGTGAGAGAGACGCATTAATTGGTTGCCTCCAGCACAAGCCCTGATGGGGCCGGGGGTCGAGCCTGCAACCAAGGTATGTGCCCTTGGCCGGAATCAAACCTGGGACCCTTCAGTTCGTGGGCTGACGCTCTAACCACTGAGCAAAACCAACAAGGGCCCTAGTTGTTTTCTTATGAGGGAACCCTGAGAACTATAGGAGGGACTGCAAGCATGAACTGCACCTAATGTTGGAGGAGAGACTATTCCCTGGGACAGCTCTGGGCTGTAGGGGCTCTTCACATGGTAGATTTTAAGACAGAATAATCCAGACTGTATTAATGCTGGATGTGTTGTTAGCCCTGGTCCTCTGAAAAGAGTCAAGATAGTGTTAAATGTGAAGAAAGTTGTTAGATGGGCCAGGTACAGAAATTCCAGTATGGACACTCACCAGGGCGGGCAGCCCCAGACGCCTAGCAAGGGGTGACACTGGGAAAACAAGAACCTTGTCCCCAGGGTAACCTATCTTTCCCTAGCATATCACTGGCCATGCAATTTAGACCCCCTGAGCCTTTCTTCCCTAAAGATAACATCTAGGCCTTGGCTGTATTTCAGCTCCAGGCCCAGCTAAGCAGTGAAACCAGACAAGTGGCACTGCGGTTGCCTCAGGACCATACACATTGACTAATGACCCCCTGCCCTGGCACTGACCAATCTGTAGAGATCACAACCCTGAAAGAGCACCCCTGGGAAGCTGATGAATATTCTATTAGACACTCCCCTGAGCCCTCCCTTAAGATTCCCACCTACTAATGCCCAGCCAGGAGTGGCTCAGTGGTTGAGTGTGGACCTGGGATCTAAGCGATCGGGGTTCGATTCCTGGTAGGGGCACATGCCTGGGTTGTGGGGTGCAGGAGGCAGCCAATTGATGATTCTCTCTCATCATTGATGTTTCTCTTTCTCTCTCCCCCTCTCCTTTCCTCTCTCTGAAATCAATAAAGATATATTTAAAAAAAAAAAAAAGATTCACGCCTACTAGAAAGAAAGAAATACACTCAGGACAAAGGACCCAGCGTGCGCTCCCCACTAAGGGAGCACGCCAAAGCCATCTTCATCCCTCTGAGGGGACCCCATGAGACTTGCAACCAGGGGAGCAATGGGCAGTGGTAGCTCATCCCCAGCTTACCTCCTGAACGCGTCTCCAAGTCCCCCTTCTCTCTGACTTCTCAGTGAGCCAAAGCAGCCCGGCCTAGGTTCTCCTGTGGCTTCTTCTAAGTTCTTTCTTGTTTCATTGTCCCAAGTATATTTTTGCTGCCATCATGGACCCAATACCCTTTGGCTCAGTGCTGTGTAGCCCTTCCCTTTGGATATCCCCACCCACTTTTAATAAATTTAATTTTTCTTTTCTGAGATGACTATTTAGCCTACCCACACACCACCACCACATTTACCTTTCAAAAGTTTTCAGGGAAGCCCAGCTGGCATGGCTCAGTGGTTGAGCATCAACCTATGATCCAGGAGATTGGGGTTCGATCCTCAGTCAGGGCACATGCCATGGTTGTGGGCTCGATCTCAAGGGAGGGGCGTGCGGGAGGCAGCAGCCGATTAATGACTCTCATTATTGATATTTCTATTTCTCTCTCTCCCTCTCCCTTTCTCTCATTTCCTTCAGGGATTCTAAATACACATATATTAAGTGGCTGAAAGTGGTGCCATACATAACTGAAGCTGTTTATTTTTAGTGTTATTTCTCTCTGTGTGTCATTTTGGGTATTTTCAGTGGCTCTGTCTTTAGGTTCACTTCAAGTTCTTCTTCAGCATCTAATTCAATGTTAACCTCATCCAGTGTATTTTTTTTTAAACCTCAGACAAATACTTTTATTTCTAGATATTCTATCTGGTTCCCCCCACCCCCCATCTTCCATGCCCCTAATTAACATGATTATGTTTTTCTTTACTTTCTTAGGCTTGTAGAATATAGCTATAATAACTGCCTTAATGACCTTATTTCCTAATTCTATTATCTATATAATTTCTTGATGGGTTTCAATGAATTAATCTTTTTCTTTATTATGGGTTATATTTTCCTGCTTCTTTGCATGCCTGGCAATTTTTCAATTAAATGCTAGATAGTGTAAATTTTATCAACTTGGGTGCTAGGTTTTCTTGTTTAAAAAATATTTTTTCTTGAGCTATGTTCTGGAATGCAGTTATATTACTTTGAAAGATCTTGACCCTCTCAGGTCTTTCTTTAATTAAGATTGTTAATAACTTTAGGTTGAACGACCTTTAGGTTAGGGTTAACTTTGATTACTTACTACCGAGGCAGTGCCTTTCTGAGTATGCTCCTCAATGCCCCCTGTATTGTAAGGTTTCTTCATTCTGGCTGTTGGGAGTCTGAATTAGTCTCAATCCCATGTAAACTCTATAAATTATTCCACCTGCTCCTTTCAGATGGTTCTTTCCTCAGTCTCGGGTAGTTTTCTCACATGCATGTTCTGAAGAGTAGCCAGTTGAACCCTCAAAGGCAATCTTCTGCAATCTAGAGCTCTCTTTCGGTGCAGCTGTCTCCTTTCTGCTACTCTTCCCTGTGAATTATAGCCTCCTTGGCCTCCCGGTACTTACAGGAAATCTCAACTCTGGGAGACTGAACTCTCTGGGTTCCTCCTTCCTGGCGGTGAGTCAGGGCAACTGTAAAGCTCACATCACTTGTTTACCTTTTCTCAGAGATCACTGTCATGCACTGCCTGTTGTTCAGTGTCTGAAAATGACTGTGTCATATATTTTTTACCCTTTTTTAGTTTTTAGGCTAGAGGGCAAATCTAGTCCCATTTTATAGATTAAGAGAGCCCATGGGAATAGAGAAGATATGAAGAACTCATCTTCGCCACAGCTACGAAAACAGAGTGTCCCCTGTTTATCCCTCTACCATCATAGTACTTGAAATATACAAATTAAAGGTTGTATAAAAATGTTTAAAAGATATGGTTGAGTTCTCAGTCATTTTCAAGATAAGAGCAGGACAAACTAATACGTAAAATACCAGAGTATGCAGTAGCATGGGAAAATTAAAAAGAACAAGACACATTGTGTTAAGTAAATGGCTTCCAAGAAAAATGAATGTATGTGTCCTACCAGAAGACATATACATGTTCATACAAGTTTTATTTATACAGCCACATTTCTGAAAAAAAATCAAGTGTCCACTAACAGTAAAAAGGGCAAATTTGGTTCATTCATTCGTGAAATACTACACAGCAATAGCAAAGAACAGACTACTGCTAGATATAAGCATATGGATGAACCTCACAGATATTATGATGAGTGGCAGAAGCCAGGCACAGAAGTATACACTCTGGATGATTTCATTTATGTAAATGTCCAGAACAGCAAAACTAATCTATGATGATGATAGAAATCAGATTAGTGGATACTGCTGGGGGAGGGTGTATTAGCTATCTAGTCTGTGTAATAAATTGCCTGAAATGATCACTGCATAAGACAATGAAAAACATTTATCTCACATAAATGTCTTTGGGTCAGGGACTTGGGAACAGCTTATCTGAGTGGTTTAGGTTCAAGGTGTTTTGTGAAGTTGCAGTTAAGATGTCAACCAGGCTGCAGTCATTTGAATGTTATGTTTTAATAACATTTTTGTAAAAAAACAATGGCCTTCCTACACATGTTGCTCTGCTGGAAGCTCTGTCTGTTTTATTTACCACTTCTGTGTACCTGGCACACAGTAGGTGCCTTATGTCAGTTTAGTCTCTTTTGATGCGAAAGAAAAAAACCACATCAAACTGGCTTAAACCACAAGAGGGTTTAATTTTCTCAGTGTAGTGGTTAATTTTGCGTCAACTAGACTGGGCTATGTGGTGCCCAGATATTTGGTCAAACGTTATTCTGGGTGTTTCTGTGAGAGTGTTTTTGGATTAGATTAACATTTAAATTAATAGCCCGAGGAAAGAAGATTTCTCTCCCTAATGTGAGTAGGTTTCATCCAATCAACTGAAGGCCTGAGTAGAACAAAAAGGGTGACCCTACCCTGAGTAAGAGAGATTCTTTTCTGACTGCTCCCCAGTAGGGACACAGACTTTTTTCAGCCTTCAGACTACAACTGAAACATAGACTTTTCCTGGGTCTTGAGCCTGCCAGCCTTTGACAGGAATGACACCATCAGTTATCCTGGATCTTGGGCCTTCAGACTTGGACTAAAACGAAACCACTGCTCTCCTGAGTCTCCAGATTGCCAATTCATCCTACAGATCTTGGGACTTGCCCTCCTCCATAACAGCATGAGTAATAATAAATATTTTTGGTTCTTACTGGTTCTGTTTCCCAGGAAAAGCCTGACTAATACACTCAGTAACTGAAAAACCCTGAGAGCAGTCTGGCTTCAGGCGAGGACTGAGTTCAAAATAAAATTTTCACTGAAGATACATTTCTGCCTCTACTTGATTGTATAAAAATGTTTAAAAGACAAAGCATGGTTCATTCATTAGGTTTAAGTAGGGACCCACCTTCTCTGAGGATGTTTGCCTCTGGCACATTATATTTTCTCCTTACATGTGACATTGACACTTCTCCATCTAGGAGTGGGGTCTATGTTCCCTTCCTGGAATCTGGGCAGGCCTATGTATGACTCAGGTGGAAAGTGATATTGTGACTTATAAGACTAGGTTAGAAAAGATGATATAGCTTCTGCCTAGTTCTTGATCTCTTGGGAGTTCTGAGCCTTATATAAGAAGTCTGGTTATCCTCAAGCCTACATGCTTGAGATGCCATGGGAAGGACCAAATAGAAACAGAGATGCTTGAGGGCTCCGTGATTTAAGCCCCTACTTCTTCAAGTCTTCCCACGCCAGGAATCAGCTCTGTGACTGAAGAAGCTTTCCAGGCGACCTCGGCTGTAGCTACCATCTGACTGCAACCTCATGAGAGACTCTGAGCTAGAACTTCCCAGCAAGTCACTTCCAAATTCCTGAGCCACAGAAAACATGAGAGAGCATAAGATTATTGTTGTGGAGTAATTTACGTGCAGCAATAGATAATTAATTTACCTCTCCAGAATATTAGGTTTTATAATCTAAGCATGAAGGAGAGAATATCTATTGGGTGGGCAACCAATGGTGTTTGCCTCTCTTATAAGTAATAAATGGGTTAAAACAATTCAATGCCTATAAAAATAAAAATTCAAGGCTGATTTTCAAAGCATTATTTACAACAATGAAAAGTTGGACACTTAAATGCCCAATAATAGGGAGATGCTTAAGTAAATTATAATCCTTGCACACTTCAAATGTAATATGGCTATAAATTGCCTATAAAATCAAGTTTTGAAGACTATTCAATGTCATGGACACATGTTCTTTATATAATAATGTTAAGGTAAAATAGCAGGAATAAAAATTGAACATTATACTTTAAAAGTGTATTTTATGGTATGTAAATTACCTCAATAAAAACTGTATGGGAAAAAAATCACACACACATATAAAATATATATATGAACAGGAAAAAAGTCTGAAAGGGAACATATTAAAATGTTATTAGTAGTTATCATTGGGAGATAAAATTTTACATAATTTTTAATAGACTTCTTTGTAGCTTTCTTACACAATGTAGAAGGTTGAAATGCAATAAAAAAGTGAGAAAATTGGAAAAAGTGTAAAGCTGAAAGTGATTTAAATCCCCATCGAGTTAAAAAAAAAAAAAAATTGGTCAAGAAAGGAGACGAGCAGGATCACATGGTAATTCTATTTTTAATTTTTTGAGGAAACTCGGAACTGTTTTCCATAATGGGAGTACCAGTTAACATTCCCAACAGTGTATAAGAACTCACTTTCCTTCACATCCTTGCTAACATTTGTTATTTTTTTACTTTTTAATAATAGCCATCCTAACAGATGTGAAGTGGTATCTCAATGTGGTTTTGATTTGCATTCCCCTGATGATTAGTGCTATTGAACACCTTTTCATGTACCTGTTGACCACCTGGATTTTTTCTTTAGAAAATGCAATCCCACTTCTGGGTACATATCCAAAAGAAACGAAATCTGGATAGGGAAGAGCTATGTGCACCCCCAAGTTCATTGCAGCATTTTTCACAATAGCCAAGGCATGGAGACAACCCAAGGGTCCATCGAAGGATACAGAAAACAGGGTATATGCATATAGTGACATATTATTCAGCCTTAAAAAAAAAAAGAAAGAAATTCTGCCATTTGTGACAATGTGGATGAACCTGGAGGACCTTATGCTAAGTGAAATAAGCCAGGCACATAAAGATAAATAAATACTTCATGATCTCTCTTATATGCAGAATCTAAAACAGTCAAACTCATAGAAACAGAGTGGAAGGGTGGTTACCAGGGGATGCGGTGGAGGGGTGATGGGGGAAAGCGGGGATGTTGGTGGAAGGGTACAGACTTTTGGTTAAAATGTGAATGAGCTCTGGAGGCCTAATGGTACAGCATGGTGACTATAGTTAATAACAATGTATTGCACGCTTGACATTTTCTGAGAGAGTAGATCTTAAGTATTCTCACCACACAGCCACAAACAATAAAAAGGTAACTATATAAGGTGATGGATATATTAGTTTGACTGTGACAGTCATTTCACAATGTATATGTTATAAAAACATCATGTTGCGCACCATCTATATATATACACACACACACACACACACAGAAACAATTGTTATTTGTTAATTATACCTCAGTAAAGCTGGAGGGTGGAAAGAAAAGGGAAGAGCCACTTTGTTTTCAAAGTGGTGGGGGAAGTGGCTGTGGTTTTGGGTGGGGGTAGAAAGTGTTGTACATGCAGCGTTTGGGGACAGAAAGGAAGAGCCGTTTGAGCCACTGACTGTGTGGTTCCAAGTGTGGGGAAGGGCTTGGTGAGGTGGTCTACGGAGCAAGAAGGCTCATTTGTGGTGAGCTGGGGAAATGCTGTCTGTGTGTGTAAGCTGTGAATCCAGGGGCTTTAAGAGCACTGGAGTGTACTGAGAAGGTGGAAGGAAATCCTTAGACGCATAACCAACATACAGTGGTGCAAAAAGTAATCAGGACAAGAGCAGAGAAATATGGAGTGAAACTGAGCCTTCCAACTAAATACAGAAGCCAGGTTTTATATCCAGCTCTATCCTGGACTAAAAGGTCCACAAATTGCACTCACACTGACCGTTGCTACTGTGTCTCAATTTCCCAGCCTGTGTAACACAAGCGGTTTGTACTTCTCCATTCCCACCTACCTCAGAGAATCACTATGGACTTAAAAAGAATCAAAAGTTTCTCCTGTCACCGGGCACGGAGTAAAACAATTGCCATTATCAAAACTCTCCCCAGTTATTTCTGACTGAGAAATGCTACGTTTTTGCATATCTTACAATGTTCCCTATTATTATGGCCTTCAAACTAATTACTTGGCAGAGAGTAAGGTTGAGCTAGCCACGCCACAAGCAAAAGCCACCCAGCCTTCCAGCTCTGGGGGTCATAATCTTGTGGGAATTCACCTCTTTCCTCCTCATCTTTGAGTTGAAGGAAGGCTTATCTCCTTCTGGCTGATCTGATCGCTGCCCCGGAACGTGCTCCCACCTCCAGGCCTTCCTCCTTCTGGAATGTCCGCTCTCTTGCCTGCCTAACCAAATATTATTCTTCCTTTGAGGCCACACTTAGTTACACTGTCCCACAAACTCTTTCTTACCCTCAGGCCCATGGTGATCTCCTCTTGCTTGGAACTTGACCACTCTGGCTTGACCGCCACCTTGTTTGTGACTTAGTTCCCTGATGATTCTTAGTCTAGTACAGGCTATGACTTGTCCTTTCTCTCTCTGGGCACATTTTCTGAATGCTTATTATGTGCTAAGTCCTTTGTATTCAGTGAGATTGAAAACATTTTTATTCTCCTATTGGAGATGAGAAAACTGAAGCTTTGTAACCCAGCTTGCCAAGTTGGAGCCGTGTGGCTAAGTGCCCAGCTAGAAACCTGAGGTTCTGCTTCTGTGGCGAAAGAGCAGAACAGATATGGAGGGACATCTAGCAGTCTCTATCATAGACAGACAGGAGAGAAATGTAAAATGGTCACATAGTAGAAAGACAATTGAGATTAGTGCTATGAAGGACAAAAGATTTGTGCAAACAGCTCAAGCCAGGGCCTCATAGTGAGAAGTCATAAAGGACTAGACGGAGTGGGTCTTGAAGGTTGATATTTTAGTATTCTGTTGTTATGCTCCTATTACTTAAATTACTTCACAAGACCCATTTATTATTTTTGCGATTGTATAGGTCAGAAGTTCTGCAAGGTGTGGCTGGGTTTTCTGCTTAGGTCACAAGACCGAAATCAGGGTGTCGAATGGATTGAGTTCTGGGGGAAAATCTGTTTCCAGGATCATTCTTCTTGTTGGCGGAATTCAGTTCTTGCTGCTGTGGGAATGAGGTCCATGGTTTTCTGCTGTCCCCTATCCAGGGGCCACTCTCAGCTCCTAGAGGCCGCCTACATTCCTTGACATGTGGCCTCCAGCATCTTCAATGCTGAAACAGCTTGTCAAGCCCTCCTTATAATTCTAATTTATAACTGCCTCTTCTGTGACCAGCTGGAGAGAGCTCTGCTTTAAATGGGCTAATGTGATTAGGTCAGGCCTGCCTGGATAATCTTCCTATCTTAAAATCAATAATGTCATTTAATTACAGAAGTAAAACCCACTCTATCCACACTCCAGGGGATTATACCAGGGGTGAGAAATCTAGAGGGATGTCTTAGACTTTTACCTACCACAGTAGGTAAGACTTAGATGAACAGAGAGAGCTTTCTAGTGTGAAAGAGTGTAGGCAAAAGCTCCAAAGTGAAACTCCAACAGGGATTATTGGGGATTGTAAACATGTCTCTTGGTGGCTTTTCCAATAATAATAATAGCTCCCTTTTACTGGGTGCTTTACACAAATTCTACGAGGATCCTGTTATTTCACCTTTACAAAGAAAGAAATTCAGGCAGAGAGAAGAAAAGCCACTTGCCAGAGTTCTAGCCCAATCAAGTTGTGTAAAGTTGGGATTATGGCTTGAGCGCTGGCTGACTGTTTGTCTTCTCTGCACTGTAACCCACCTGCCTGTGGGCCTGGATGGAGAAGCAGAAGGTGGTAAGGGTGGTCTGAGCCCAGACTGTGGTGGGTACTGACATTAACCTGTGTTAGATGCCACAGAAGATCTCAGAGGGTGCGTGTGAATGTGTGTGTGGGGAAGGGGACAGGAGTGGGTATGGATGCGGGTGGAGGGGAACACGTGGCCTGGGGGGGCAATGGTGGAGAGTACTTCCTCACTTAACGTCATTGATAGGTTCTTGGAGACTATGACTTGATGCAAAAGGACCTACAATGAAACCAGTTTCACTGTGGGCTAGTTGATATAAACTAGACTTAAGTTTCTAGCACATATTTCTGGTCACAGAAACTTTACCAAACTTCTAAATGGAGACCCCAAACACCTCTAATATTAAACATTGAAATAAATATGAGCTCTTCATACATATAGGAAAGATTACTAAAAACAAGTAAGATGATTTTTCCAACCTACTTATTCCAGCTTAGGGTTGGGGGTGGCCAGAACCTATCCCGGCAGCTCAGGTGCAAAGCAGGAACCCACCCTGGACAGGATAAGCTCCCACTGCAGGGCAATCACGCATACACCCGGGCTCACTCAGACTGGGACAATTTAGACACAGCAGGTCACCTAACCTGCACATTTTGGGGATGTGGGAGGAAAGTAGAGCACCCGGAAAAAAGCCACGCAGACTTGGGGAAAATGTGCACAAGGTCCTGACCGGGAACTGATTGTTTCCTCCCCTCCCCCCATCAATATTTCAATGGAACAACATTGAATGAAACAATGTTATTCAAGGACCTGCTGTATCTTGGGAGGTTAATATGGCCAGTCAGGAGGAGCCTGGATTAGACAGCTGGAGGCAGGGATAACATGTTGCAGTGAAAAGCCTGCTGCAAGCAAGATCAATTCTCTGAATCTTGCTGCCAATTTGTAGGAAATACATAGGACAGAAGAACATGTTAAACTGCACATATATATGATCAGCAGAGTGGAGGCAGAGTGAGGGTTACAGATAAAAACATATATAGTTCCATCACCCGAAAGTTACTACATTAGTATCCCTTATCCTTGGGTTCTAAGACCACCAGTGGATACCTGAAATCGGAGATAGTATCGAACCCTCTACTATGTTATTCCAAACATCCTTGTGGTAAAGTTTAATTTATAGATTAGGCACAGAAGAGATTGGCAATAAATAATAATAAACAATATGCAGGGTGGGGCAAACGTAGGCTCACAGTTGTTCGTATGAAAAATAATACAATAACTAATGATACAAGAATAAACTCTGTGTTTTGCACACTCACAACTGTAAACCTACCTTTGTCACACCCTGTACTGTAATAGAAGTTGTGCGAGTGTGGTTTCTCTCTCACACAGTATCTTACTGTACCGCACTCACTCTTCTTTTTGTGATGATGTGATATAATGAAGTGTACACATGATGAGATGAAGTGAGGTGAATGAGACATTATTAAGTAAAATAAGGGTTACTTGAACTCAAGCACTGTGATACTGTAACAATCCATCGATAACCTCCACAGCTACTAAGTGACAAAGGAGTGGGTAAGGACACGGCATGGATACGCTAGACAAAGGAATGATTCACATCTGGGTGGGACAGAGCGAAACATCCAGAGATTTTCTCACACTATTCAGGATGACGCACAATTTAAAACCTACGGATTGTTTATTTTTGGAGATTTTATTTAATATTTTGGACCTGCCTTTGACTTTGAGCAACTGAAACTGCAGAAAACTGGATAAGCAGGGGAGGCTATTGTATTTCTAATGTAAAATAAGGAGCAGAGAAAACGGCTTTGGGAGTTGTGTTAGGACCAGACAAAAATCTTTATTAGTTTTGATGCGAGTCTCCAAAAGGCATGGAAGCTCCTAGGGAGCTGTTTAGTAATTAAAAGTCAGTCGTGGTCAGACCTGGGTCACCGGCTGTGTGAGTAGGGCCAGGTTCACGGGTGTGCAGTCAGTGCGGTTACCCAGGGCCCTGCACCCAGAGGAGCTTCACGTTGGGCTCTAATGCTCTGCAGCCGCTGTCTTGATTCTTTATCATTTTGTCTCTGAGCATTTTAGAAGAGACGTCCAGCGGGACAACGGAACACGCACTGAAGGCTTGGAGCCTCAGCTTTTGCTTAGTCCTGCCTCCAATCACCTCCTTTGGATGGGCTTTTAGCTGCTTGCTGCCCCAACTTCTAGCTTCTTGACCCCACCCCTGTCCGGTACCACTGCTGCCCTCTGTGGTGCCTTGGGCAGGGTTCCATATATGCTGCCCATGGTGTCTAGGGGTGAGGCATGAAGGTGGCCATTCCCAACTCAAGCTATCAATGCCACAGGATGAGTCTCTTGCCCTCCCTCCAGTGATTGGGAGAGTCTCAGTGTGGAGGCTGCAATTCCTTTGGAAGTCACCTCTTTGCTGTGAGTTGGGGAGGCAGGCCTGTGGGAAGGGGGGTGCCTGGCTTGGCCTCTTTGTCCCTAGCAGGGAGCGGCATGTCAGTCCAGCAGCTGGCAGGCAGGAGGGGGCTCCAGGCAGTCAGTGGTTGCATGGGCCCCCAAGTTCCTGCAGGGGGGAGGGGGTCTGTATTGACCACAAAGGTTGAGGGAACACCAAAGAAAGGAACAAGCTTTATATTTTTGTATCTTTAACAGCACCATTTCCCTGCTTTTTGAACAAGGGGATCCACATTTTCATTTTGTACTGGGCCCCACAAACTGAGTAGCTGGTTCTATTTGTAATCTCATCAAAGGGCTTATGCAGTGCCTAGAATTTAGAAAGTACCAAATAAATGTTATTTTAGAATAGAGTTATAGAAATCCATTGTCTACAAGGACATGAAAGCAGTAACAAAAGAGTGAAAGTAGTCAGGAGGAGGCAGGTTGAGAACTGGTTGGAAAAAATAAAGGGATTAAACAGTACAAATGGGTAGTTATAGAACAGCCACAGAGATGTGGTTTGTAGCATAGGGAGTGTAGTCAGTATCATTGCTATGACAGGTGCGGGGCCAGGTGGGTGCTTGGGGCATTGGGGGCACCACTCGGTAGGATACGTGATTTTCTGGCCACTTTGCTGTACATCTGAAACTGATACAGGGTGATGTTGAATGTCGACTGTAATCGAAAAATCTTAAAATTAATAAAAAAGTGAAGGTATTACGGAAAGGAAAAGTACAGGATTTAGCAACATGCACCGCAGAAAAGGGGTATCTATTACTAGACAAAAATAGCTTCAGAAAGTACCCAGGACAACACACACAGTCTAGCCTTTTGCAAAATGTGGGCCCTTGAGAAATATCTTCATTTGATGGAGCATCTTCTGCTTGGCGGCATTAGCGGAAGAGTCCGGCCTGGGAATGGGGAGGCGGGGAAAGGGGGGCTGAGGCGAGGGGGGCATCTGGGAGATGTTTCTTACACTGGGTGTCCTGAGAGAAGCAGGCGGTTTGATCTTATCGATGGAAAAGTAAAACGTACATCCTTTCGCATTTTCATTTCTAGGTATCCGCCCCAGATAAACATACATGTGCCCCACACAGAGGCAGGTACAATGATGTTCATGCAGAACTGTTTTTCAAAGGGGAAAAACAGAATCCAGCCTCAAGGTCCATTCCTAGGAAAGCGTTTGATCTCACGCCGTGGAAAACCGGGCAGCCCTTAAAAAGCACGAGGTGGAAAGATAACCAGGGAATTTTAAGAGGAAAAAGTATCAAGGTCCAGGAAAATGTTTAATCCCATTTACTTAGACAATATGCATGTACAAAAAAATGAATAGACGAAGGTCCACGAGGCTCCAGACCAAGCTGTTCGCAGTGTTTTCGAGGAGGGCGTGGGCGGGGTGCTGGTGAATGAATGGGACGCTCTCGCTCCTCTGTGCACTTCTGCTGTTCGCATGTTTTACTACAAAGCGTTTCCGTGTATCACTGAGGACACCGAACGAGGGTTCTGGGGGAGCCCCGCGAGGGGAAAGCTGGGGCACGGCCGCGGGCACCCTCGCCTCCCGGGCCCCGGCGACTCCGGCGCCGCGGGAGGGCAGACCCCGCCCCGCGGAGGTGGCTCTGCAGAGGGCGGAGCTCCGCGGGCCCGGCGGGGCGGCCGGGGGCGGGGCGCCGACTCGCCCGCGCGCTCCGCTCCCACCATGCCCTTATAAGGAGCGCCCGGCGCGCGGGCTGGGAATCCGGTCGCAATCCCGGCGGCGCGGCCCCCGTCCCAGGCCCCTCCCTTGGGAATGGGGGCGGGGCGGGGCGGGGTCTCGGAGGCGCGGGGGGCGGGGGGCGGAGCACCTAGAAGCGGGACCAATAGGAGTGGCACCGCGGGTATGAGCGGCGCTGCCATTGGGCGCGACGACGCGAGGGGGCGGGGCGACCGTGAGGCTGGTAACGCCGAGGGAAGCCCTGACTCCGTAGTCTCCTCTCAGAGTCCGTCCGTCCGCGGGTTCCCGGCCCCGCCGTTCCCGGTTCTCCGTAGCCCGCGGTTCGCCGCCCCGCTCGCCGCCGCGATGCCGGTGTTTCACACGCGCACGATTGAGAGCATCCTGGAGCCGGTGGCGCAGCAGATCTCGCACCTGGTGATCATGCACGAGGAGGGCGAGGTGGACGGCAAAGCCATCCCCGACCTCACCGCGCCCGTGGCCGCCGTGCAGGCGGCAGTCAGCAACCTCGTCCGGGTGAGTGCGCAGGGCCCGGGGTGGGCGGCGGAGCCGGCGGGAGACCTTCCCGGGCTCTCGGTCCGCCTCGCGGCTCCCCTTTGCCTCCTCGCTGCCTGTGGCTGTGCACCTGGGCTCTGGAGCCAGGCGGCCGTGGGTTCGAATTCAGTCAGACTCCACCGCCCCGCCCCCCGCGCTGTGACCTTGAGCATGTCCCGGAGCCTCTCTGGGCCTCAGTTTCCTCATCTATAAAATGGGGCCAATTGTAAAAATGACTGCCTTGTGGGTCTGCTGTGAGGAGTCCGCGAGGTGGTATCGCACAGTGCTTAGCGCCGCGTGTGGACCTGCTGGGCGCTTGACAAATGGTAGTTGTCGGGGTGACTGAAGGCCCCTTCCTTCAGCGGGCGGACGCCCCTCGCGTTGACAGCCTTACTCTCAGCTACTTTCCAGGCCTCCCCAGTCTGTGGGCTGAGGGACTCCCCTGCCCATTGCTGGCCTTTCCTTCCTGGGGCTCTGGCGCCGCGCCGTTCCCCTTCCTAACACTTCTGCCCCTCGCCCGGCGACCTGCCTCACCCAGCCCCCTCCCCAGGGCTCCCCGCCGCCCGCCCTTTTGTCCACTTGTCTCCCTGGCTACTCCTCTGTCTGTCCCCTCCCTTCCCGGGCATTCTGCTTCAGCTCACACCCCTGGCACTCTCAACCCCCCGGGCATTTCTGTACGTAGTGATTCATGACCACAGTCTCCTAACCCTTTCCCTTCACCCCGCTGCCTTTCATTTTTTACCCCTTCTTGGAGATTCCCACCTAGCTTTACCTGCTGTCAAACGGCTTCCTTCCATTGGGGCCTCTCGGGACTCGGGGCCCTCCCTCCCGGCCCCTCCTCCTGGCAGGAAGCAAGATGGAGCTGCTGGGAGAGGCCTGTGGAGTCCGGGACCTGCGGGACCTGCGGGAGGGAGGGAAGGGCCCGGAGTCTCCTCCCCGAGCCACCCCTTCCCCGGGGCCGAGCGGGGCTGCAGATTCCTGTAGACCGCGGCTGTGACTAAGAGCGGAGGTGATGGCTGGAGGAGCAGAGCCCGCTTCTGAAACAGGAAAGGAGGTGCTGCGACCCGTCTCCTCACACTCCTCTGGCATATCACACTTTCCTTCCCACCCCGGCGGGTGACTCAGCCTGCTGCCCGGGAGGGACAACCTGACCCGCTTAGGGAAAAGTTCATGCTGCTCCCCGACCGAGCTCTGTAAATAGTGTGTCAGGGCAGTTGGGAGGCAACTGTGGGTCTGGGTGGGGCTTGGTCGATTATCTGAGTAGAGCCCTTACTGCACTAGAGGCACCTTAGCCGCTGAAATCTTCCTCAGTTTTCAGGGTCCCTTCAACTGCCTCGGGCTGTTCAGGACACTGATAAGTAGGAAGACCAGGAAACACTGTTGACCAAATTTCTGATCTGCCTTCTGTATAGATTTAGTAAGAATACAGTAAGAATACTGTGATACTGTGTTCATTCAAAATGTCTAGTTCTACATTGTTCTTGTGGTTTTTTTTAAAAGAACTAATTGTAATCTAAGACTCCAGAGTACATTCTTATGTAGTGTTGTCTAACGTGGCTACATTCCAGGCCTCCATTTTTCAACAAATAGGAAACAATGTAAAGAGACAAGGTAATAGTGTCCCTCCAAGGAGTACTTCAGGAAATGAAATCTTAAAACCATATGTTGTACTTGGAACAGCGCTAGTGTAGTCTAGGGGTTGATATCTGTCTGGTTAGGCTATTTAGAGAAAAGTTATTTATGAGGTTCAGTGCATGAATTAATTAGAATTGAATGTCTGCTTTATAGAGAGCATTGTAATAAGTCATTGGTTCTCAGGTGGGGATGTGCATCAGAATCACCAGTGGGGCTTTTTAGAAATACGGATGTCCAGCCCCCACCCAGACTTATTGAGGAACTTTCCCAGGGGGTTGGGTAAAGACCTTTCTATATTAAAGAAGCTCCATAGGTGGTTTGATATACACCCTTAGTTAGGAAACACTATAATAGATACTGTGGGACAAATACCAAAGGAATAAGACCAGTCAGTTATATGCTGGAAAAACAATTACATATAGTTAACATACGTCCTAATACATACAAAAGAAGGGATTGAGATTGGTGGTAGATGTGAATTAGAAAGTGGGGAGAATTATGGTGACAAATAGTCAATCATGAACAAAAGATTCTTGTGAGTAAGTCACTTCCAGGTTACCCCAAGTAGATTGTCTTGATTAGCTCAGGAGGCAGGTTGCAGGGAAATTGGAGATGGGTCAGTGCATGACATATGGGCAGTGTAACAGAAGACCTTATCCAGTAAGATGAACAGAGTGGGAGAGAGGGTGAGAATAGTGTGGAGATATAGATTGTGTTCCGGGAGTCCAGAGGACCTACCCATTGCTTGGAATTACCAGTGTCAGTTGTGGCCCTTATATATATGCTGCTGAGTATGGTGATGAATCATGTACATGTGTCAGTGAATGCCCCAACTAGATGACAGGCCTCGTTTGATATTTCTTTATGTGCTCCTCAGTTCTTACTCTCAACATCGGCACACACCAATGGCTCCATAAATATTGTTGAAGAAAAGAAGGGACTGTGGGAGAGGGAGATAAATTAGGAGATTTTAAAAACTGGTTGATCATAAAGAAAGTGAGGGCCTGGGCTTCAGGTGTGGTGGGGAAATGGAGAAGGAATTAGAAGTAATATATATTAGAAACATAGAAGAAGAATTAGAACTTGATAATAGAACTCCCAGGAAAAAACATGGTATCCCTATCAAATAATGAAACTGATTTTTAAATAAATATTCTGGAATTTATATAATTCAGGTTTCTTTCAGTTACCTTGGGGGGTTATATCCTTGTTTCAGTGCTTCTGTTTGGGAGTTCCTTACAGATTACATATACATATATGTCAAATCAGTCTGGTTTTATTTTGGTCAAGAAAATTTTATCCAATGTGGGCATTCCTTAGCCCTACTACTTCATGGACCATTCTTGAGTCTAAATATTTCCAAAATTAATATTTACCAGGCTAAGATGAAACTCTCAATTGTTAAGTAGCCATCATCCACTTATCAAATAGCTTCTTTATTGAGACCCTTTTTAAAAGTCAAAGCAGTAAGTGATACTGGGCAGAATAGGTATAATACTGGATTGAAAGTCTAAAGCGGCCCTGATGAAGTGAAGGGCACAGAAGTTCAGAGGAGTGTGACATTACTTCCATGAGAGCATGGGGAAGGCTTCAAGGAAGATGTAACATTTGAACTGGCCTTAAAGTCAGGTGGGATTTGAACATTTAAAGATGTGATAACAAAGGCGTTACAAGTAGAAAGAACCACCTAAACAAAGGCACCTCGTTATTGAGACTCTGAGGACCAAATTTTAACTTAGGGTATCATTAGGGTAACTACTTTTGGGGGGGGGGCAAGACTCATTTGGATTTGTAATCTCATGTATATTTGTTAGACAAAAGTAGTCTGGTCACTTTATATACATGTCTTATCACAGCTAAGTCGTTATTTTTACTCCACACTTAGGGAGGGGCAGGATGGGAATATTTGTTTACATGTCCCTTTTTCAGCTCAGGATCCTGAACAAGATCATTTTTTTAAAGACAGTTGTGATATAATCCACATAACATATAACTCACCCATTTAAAGTGCACAATTTAGTGTTTTTTAGTATATTTACAGAATTGTATAACATTGATACAATCTAATTTTAGGACATTTTTGTCCCCTCAAAAGAAACCTCATACCCATTAGCAGCCACTCATTCTCTCCCATCCCCACCACTGGACAACCACCAATCGACTTTCCGTCTGTGTGGATTTGCCTATGCTGGACATCTCATACAAAGAGAATCATAACATATGTGTCCTTTTGTTTCTCACTTCTTTCTCTTAGCATGTTTTCAAGGTTCATCCTTGGTGTAGTATGTATCAGAACTCCATTCCTTTTTGTTGCTGAATAATATTCCATTGAATGGAATATGGCCATTTTAAACACTGAGAGTGATTCTAAGATAATAACAAAACAATGAGGGGGTGTAGGAGACAGAAGGGTGATAAGAAAAACAGGAGACGTACAGGAAGTTCCAAGGATGGGATTCAGTAAGCAGTTGGGAAAAAGTCAGATGTCTTACACTGCCTGTCTTGTAGCATGGTATATAAATTTTTCTTTTCTTCCCATTCAAGTGGCCATAGAAATTTGACAGTCTATACAGTTGTCCAGTTTTATTAATGGGGCTTCAGACACTTTGCCTTCTCCATTGCATCTGAGGGCATGTGTTGTAACTACTCCGGGCTCATGAAATATTTATTTTGGGAGTTTTTGTGGCCTTGACTTTTGTGAGCCTCACCCATATATCATACTGCTGGGACCAGCTCTGGGACAAATAGCAGCATTGTCTTTACTTTAAACTATGGGAAAGTGTGTTCTGTTCTTAAAAAGAGATCAGCAATTTTGTGATTTTGCTTTAATTTCTTTTTGTTGATGTAACACTTATTTCAGTTAAAATAAATAACAACAATGTTTGTGTGATAAGCCTGTGGGGTGATTTTTTTTCTCCTTAATACTTTTCTATATTTTCCAGTTTTTAAAATGAACATATAATTCCTAGTTAAGGAAAACCAATAAAGTAATTAATAAGAACATTTGTATAATCCTTTATAACTTATAAAGTTATAAACTTATAAGGTAGGTATTGCTGTAGTCCTAATTTTACATATGAAGAAGATGCTGTGGATCAGAGAAATTAAGTAACCTGCCCACAGTGGCACAGCTAGTTAGTGATGGAGCTCAGACTCAAACTCTGTTTCTCTTACTATGGATCCTGTGCTTTTTTCACTCCACCATTCTACATCCACTTAGAAAAAAGTTGTTAACTATCAGTGGCATTTTTCCACCCAGAATCAGAAGCAGCAAGAATGCTGTTGGTCATAGAGTTTCCATTTGTCTTAACCCTGGCAAGATTCTCTGTTTAAAGCCTGGTTTTGGCATGGCCTGTGTGAAGGGCCTATATTAAAGGAATGATGTTGTGAAGGTAGGGTTCTGTTTCAGCAACATTCAATTTCATAGCATTTCTTTCTTTTTAATTAAAAAATAAGAGTAGGTACAGATCAGCACAAAAGTACTTATGCCTGCAAAACAGGTAAAGGCTTTTTATAGTATATATCCCTGCTTAGCTCAAAGTCTACTAGAACTAAGTAGTATTTAAAGTAGGTTTGTAGGATTTAAAAAAATTTTGTATTTAAATGGTATTTAAAGTAGGTTTGTGAAGTCTTTGGGGAATCATGAAGTTTCATTTGAAAAAGTTAGTCTCAAGATGAAAATAGTTATAGGATGGGACAGATATGAACTTTGTTCCAATAATACTTAACATTTACTCGTATGATTGTTAGAACAGAAGAGTTGTGGAGATTTTATGTTTCTACAGCTATGTTATAATTTTAATGGAGCCCCAATTTAAATATTTATTTATATGTCTACACAGTAGGAAGTTGGGCTTTTCTAAAGCTGTTTTATAAATAATACTGGTATAGCCCTAAGGGGACAAAATAAAAGAGCGAAAGTCCTTAGTGTCAACCACAGTATAAGTTGGCTCCTTCTGTTATAGTCCAGGAGTAAGGGCAGCATTAAGGAAAATACTTTTATGGGTTGGGACTTATTTAGATTTTAATATTTTTTGTATATTTGTTTAAAAAGTCATTTTGTATACTTTTAAAATTACTGGTCATTTATATTTGTATAAAATGCTTCTGCTTTATATGCGTCACAGCTGAGAGGGTCATTATTTTAAAAGACTTCTGACAACTTTCTGGTCTTTTACAGCATGTATAGGAAGGGGGCAGGGTGAGAATATCCTCATTACCCACAGTCTGCAGTCCAGCGAGCATGTGTATACTCTCTTGTGATGTTCACCGAACTTGGTCACTGTTTGTCTTCTCCACTAGATAGTAGGTTCCTCAGTGGCAGGGATGACACCTATTGTATTGATTCCTTTATTTCCAGTGTCAGGCTGGTCATAGGTGTGCAATATAACTTTTTTTTTTACTAAGTGATCATAGGCATAGAATTTATTTTTTTAGGTACAAAGTCCTGTAATAGGAATTTTTGTGCAATGAATATTTCCTATCTCCAGCTTTCAAACATCTGGTGTAGCTGAATTTGAATAGCCTCATCAAATTTATAACGGGCTTTGTCTGAAACCAGTAGAATATATACTAAGAGGGAGGAATGAATGGCTAACTGCCATTGTTTGAGATAACTAAAGTGTTCAGGCTATTTTGGGTGGTGGTTCTCTGTTTCAGAGTCATTTCAACTATGCAGGCCACTTATTAAATTCATAACATGAGAATATGTTGCTTCCTATCTGAAAGGGTCATTAGAATTTTGCCGCCTTTTAAAATTGGGAGTATCTTTTTACAATTTAACAATTTAGACCAGGTGTTGGTATAGTTATTTAGAGCCCTGCTGGTTATAGTGTAGTATCATACTATGAGTCGTGAATTCCTCCTTAAAAGATCTTTATTTCCTTGAACCCCATGGCAGGAAACAAAGATATGAAGTTGATCTGCTGCTTTTTTGCTTTCTGACTGACCTGGGCCCTGTCTTTCCTTTGAACCTTATGTCATAGTCATGACAGTGGGGTATATTTTTACATTGTAAACCACCATTCAATCTATGTCAAAAGAAATAGCAGTCCTAATGAGCAAATGTCAGAGATTAGCAGGTTTCTCTGTAGAATAATGCTGTGCTCAGGACTCTTGCTGGGGAAGGGTTGTTTTATCAGTTCATGTTGCTTTCAGGCAGGTCTGCCCTTAAATCTTCCCTATATAGTAGAGACAAAACTAGAAGAAGAAAACATAAATTTAAGGCTTTTTTAAGCTTCCAGTGCTATGTAGTATAAATACTTTAGAGTGAGCTTTAAGGAGTCAAGTTCAAATCTGTACTAAGACTCTGAAATACCCAGAGAAGAAGTTGCTATATTGGTGAAAGGACTAGACCTCCCATTGGGGATTTTCATTTTTTTCTGTACACTAGACCTGTAAAATTCTTGCAATATAGGGTGTTTCAAAATATGTATACACGCTTTAACAGCTGATAACTCAACTTTCACTCCTTTTCAGGTTTAACTGATTTGAAATAATGGGTGAAGCCAGACTAAGCTTTGAACAAAGAAAATTTATCCTAAAGTGCCACTAGACTTCTTTTTTATGGGGATACATAAAAGATAAAGTTTACGGTACAAAACTGGCAACAGCTGATGAATTGAGGGCACACAAATACCGAACAAAATAATTGTTGGTGTTTGTGATTCCATTGCTTCGAATTACCAGCAGCGCCTGGACCAGAACGGTGGTCAATTTGAAAACAGGCATTGACCAAAAAAAATTATTCATTTCTGTAGATTCTTTTAAATTCTGAAAATGAACTGTATGTTAATAAACACTGACTTTATAATCATTCAAAGTGTGTGCACATTTTTTTGGGATGCCCTTGTATGTGTTTGGGTATATTGGGCCATGTAGGTGAGTTTTGAATCTAGGTGCTGCTTCTTTGTTTTATCAGCCATTTTATTTATGTATTTCTTTAAATAGGTTTTATTGTTTGTTTTTTTTTAGCAAGAGGAAGAGGGGAGGATAGAGAGATAGAAACATGGGTGAGAGAGAAATGTCACTGACGGGCTGCCTCCTGCACGCCCCCTCCTGGGGAATCCAGCCCTCATGTGCCCTGACTGGGAATTGAACCCTGACCTCTTGGTTCCTGGGTGGACGCTCAACCACTGAGCCACACCGGCCGGGCTTATCAGCCATTTCGGTACTTGTTCAGTTTCATTGGGGATGGTTTTGGAGAGTGAGGCTGTCTTACCTGTTTCTTCTTAACAATTTACAAAAAGGCTTATTAGGGAAGGAAGTTGAGATTAATATGTAAGAAGGGAATTTTTGTTCATTTGTATTTTTATCATGATAGTGTTATATCTCTCATGTAACACTACATATAATACAGTATATATATATTTTGGCTGTTATAAAAGTTTATTTAACAAAAACGTTCACTATGAGAATGTCTCCGACCTGATCTCTATATTGTAGTAAAACCGGTGATGTGTGGAGGCCTTGGCCTCTCTGGTGAGCACAGCCGTTCTTCACCCCTCTTTCCAAGGCTTCTAACATGATGGCGTGTTTCCTCGTATGACCGCCGTTCCAGTCGTGTTCCGTTGCCCACTAGTTGCCATCTCCACAAGATTCATAAAGGTATCAGATCTCCGCAGTAATCCTTGGACATGTCTGCCGCCATTTAATTTCAATGATAACTTCTTGTCCAGAAATGTTTTTAACTTGGGGGAGGGTGAGCTTTACTCATGGGGTCTACTCAGTGAGCTCAAAGGTGCCTCCAACCGAACAGCATTTTATTGAACGGTATACTGTTAGTAATCACGTCTTGTCACGCTGAGCCTTCGTGTCATCTTCCAAAAAGAACAAACTCTTACACGTTACAAAAGTATTACACTTTCATTGTTGAAATTAGAGAATCTATTTTCAGTCGAAATCTCAGTATTTTTCAGTCTGTTTGAACTTGATTTGTCTTTTACTCTCTCTTTTCTCTCCAAACCAATTTGTGTTTCCTTGGATGTAAATACAAACTTAACTATGTACAGAGGCACCAGCTTTTATCCTTTGTCACCATTAAAAAAATACCACAAAACCCTTTAATTCACTTTCCTGCTCAAGAATGGCAGAGAGAAGCGAGAACCCCGGTGTGTTACAGCTCCCCGAGACTTCCTCTGCCATGCGATGTGCAGGGAGCCGTGCTGCACTTACCTAACTGCTGCTTCAGTAAGTGTGGAGTGAAATAGCTTCAAAATAATGGGTTAGGCCCCGAAAGAACTTCTAATCTCAACGTACTTATTAAAGGTATGGGTTCTTTAAGTTGGTTAAATCTATTTAACTGTGCGCATTGTGTACAGGCAAAGAGATAGGGTGTGATAAAGTAATGGATAAAGGGAAACTTGTATAATTAGACATAGGAGTTGGGGATTAATGGCCTTCTCTCCAAGTCCTTGGTAAAAGCTTCATAGAGTTTGTGTTTTCATATGCTGGGTCATCAGTTTGGGGATGATGGATTTGATTGTGGTTTTTCTTTCCCCTCTCTTCCTGCTCCCCTAGGGTATCTCCCTTTTAAGATTTGGTTTCTGGAGGGCAAGGGCTGGGGTATATTCTTCTTGATGTTTCTGATGCTGTGCTCATGGTGTTCCTTCCATAGGTGTGTCATGTGGTGATTCTTGCCTTCCGGGCTGGTCAGCCTAGGCTATTTCATGACAATGAGGACAGCTTGCTAATCTTGCCTCCACTGGGAGGCACGGTGATTACTTTTTCCTGCCCTTGAATGTTACTATATACAAATGCCTAAGGAGTCACAAAGAGAAACAGATTCATAAATGTGTTGGTTACATGTTTGAACTTTTAGATTTCAAAAAACTTTTTAGGACTTCTGTCAGAAGTCAGTTTTTTAGATTGGTATGACTGTGGAATATGTGTGTGTGTGTGTGTATAGAGGATGACAGGTGGTGAATCTTAGAACTAAAAATGTTTTACAGATATCGTTAAGTTGCAGAAAATAGAGTCTTTGGCCCTTAGAGAATTTCCTACTGATAAGATTTCCAGTTGAATTAGTTTTAAGGGAAAAGTGGCTGAATTTCATTGCAGCTGGCCACAATCCAAGTCAATGTCATTCCTTCTTTAGAAATAAGCTTAACTTATTCCCACAAGGAAGCTTTCCGTGAAGGAAGAGAAATGGCGCATTTGTTCTTAGAGTTGAGGAGTGAGGGACCTTGTTAGGAAGCATCCCTGTATTTCCAGCCTTCTCTCTGTGCCCACCCCCATCCTGCAGAATTGCCTCACCTTTTATTTGTAAAGTGGACAGCATGTTTTTATTCATACAATTAAAGTAGATAAGGATATATGAATGGGTTAATAAATCTTAAATAGAAAAATATCTAGGCAAGTAACATGTAAATTCTTAACCCTACATCTCTTCTCCCTAAATAGCAAAATTAGATATTAGACTCTAGCTATGCACATTGCTAGGCTGATAGTAGGGCATATAAGATATGTTCTCTGGCCTCACGTTGTTAAAATACAGGTGAAATTTATAATCTTAAAATGATTTATGTTATCTAGATCCTCTCCACCAATGAAATTATTGCAGAATTTAAATTATTCATTTAATTTTTTGAAGATTTATTTTGAGAGTGAGGAAGGGAGAGGGAGAGAGAAATATGGATGTGAGCGCAAAACCTTGATCGACTGCCTCCTGCACGCCCCCTACTGGGGACGGAGCCCACAACCTGGGCATGTGCCCTGACCAGGAATCAAACCGGCAACCTTTTGGTGCGCGGGCTGATGCCCAACCTGCTGAGACACACTGGTCAGGGCTAAAGTACTTATTTTAAAGGGTTGTGTGCGAGTATTGTAAATGCAGTTTTTATTCCTTGGAGTCATGGAGAAAATGTGAGTGGGTCAGCAGCAGAGTGAGCAGGTGGTGGGCCCCATAGTTAGGAAAAGACTTTTGAGGATTGGCCTCAGCTGCCCTCTTCTTGTGGCAGTCCAGGCACACCGGGTTCTCATTTCCTCCAAAGCACGGAGCTGCTTGTGGGCCTTCACATGTGCTGTTCCCTCTGCCTGAACTACTCTTGTGTACTTATTTACGTGGATAATTTCTACTAATCCTCTACGTTCACATTAAATGTCAATTTTCTAGGGACACCCTCCTTGACTCTACCTCCAAAACTAAGAGAGGTCCCTCTATCATATGATTGCTATAATTTTTTTTATTGTGCTTATTACAATTGTTAGTAATTACTTGGGTGATTATTACTTGACATCATTCTTCCCACTAGAGCCCGAGGGACAAATATTGGCTTTGCTGTGTTTGCCCCTGAATTTTCAGCACGAGAGCCTGGCACATAGCAGAGTCTTGAGGAATATTTGTTGAATGAACAAATGGGAAGATCATTTGCTGTGTCCCTACTTTATGCTTATTTGGAAAAATATCTATCATGCTGTGGGTGAATCTTGGTGAAATTTAACTGCCAATTAGGAAAGTAACTATAAATCATTGCTTTGCACAGGGCATTGCCTGTAGTGGGACCATTCAGTTCATGTTTTCTGAATGAATAAATTCTAGGCGGAGTCCTAAGGTGCAGATTGGGATAATCCTCCACAACACAGGCTTATGCAGAGTCTGTAAGTATAAATAAAAATATAACGTGGACTTGGAATTCTCTATTAGTTTTGATCCTTTGCAAATAAATGGAATAGCTAACATTGGCAAAATGCATCTAGTATGAGTTATTAAGTAACAGAGTCCTACTTTAGATATAGATACAAGGTAAATTAGCATACAAACATGGCAAGACTCTTGGGAGGCAGTAGAGTGTAATGGTTAAGAATAAAGACTGTAGAGCTAAACTCCTTGGGTTCAAATCCTACCATTGATTGACATCTGCAAGGTATGCAACACTGGGGGAATTATTTAATCTCCTCTGTAAAACACAGCGAATCATAGTACCTGACTCATAGTTTATTATTGTGAGGATTAATGAGTTCATAAAAATGTTTAGAACCTATGCCTGACACATAGTTAAGAGCTCAATGAGTGTTAGACATAATATATTTTCCCATGATTTTAAGCCATATTTTAAATGTTAGTCTAATGAAAAGGCAGTGTTGATTTTTTTTTTTTTTAAATGTCTAAGCATAACTTCTAACTTTTATTCAACAAGGCACAGTGCCAGTGAAAGCTTTCAGCAGGATTCCATATGTTGTGGAATATGCAGTTTTACCAACTGCAGGGAAAATATCACTCACAGTTTGTGTGTCTGAGCCTTTGATTGCCAGTTTCCCATCATTAGAATAAAACATCTAAATTTTTGCCTGATAATTCCTTTGGCACAAAAGTGAGAGACAAAGTGTATTTTTTTTTTCTTTTCTTTTCAGTTTAGAAGGAAGAATTGGGGACTTAGGATTTGGTATTTTACCCTAAGGATTCATTGCTCTATTTTCTAAAAATGAAAACAAAACAAAACAGCAGCAACAAAAACGGAAGGGGTAGTCACACCACTCACTAATAGTAATAAGATGAAACCAGCCAGTTGAGGAGTATGACACATTTGTGAAATAGAATTCATCTGATTCGGGAACAGCCAAGTTAATTGAACAAATTTAATAACTACATACTGTGCCATATGCTGTGGCATATACTATGGATGAGTTTGGTATCTCTTGCCTGAAAGGAGGCCTGGAATCTCTTCCACGTGTGCTGTCAACATGGGAGTAGCAGAGTTGCACATAATGGGCAGGTGGCTGTAATACTAGTTTGGTAGGTGTACTTACTGGTAGCCTTTCAGTGGTTTTCAGGAAGTTTTGAACAGGCATATTTAACTTCAAAATCTTAAATTAATTAGCATCTTTACTATCTCCCCAGTAATAAAAATATTGTAAAGTACTTCTAATTCCATTGTCCCCTTATACATGTTTGTCTAAGTTTTCACTTTTGTTTCCGTTCTTTCTTCTTTGAGATATGAGAGACATGACCTTCCTTGACCATTCCCTTGCTTCCTGAAGTCCATCCCTCACTAGCATCTTCCGTGAGGTCTTTGGGCGGACAAAAATCTTCATTTTTGTCCTTGATTTTGAAGGATAATTGCATTGCATATATGAATCTAGGCTGGTAGTAATTTTCCCCCCAGCACTTTGAAGATATTGTTTCAGCGTTTTTGCATTCAAATCAGCCGTCAGTCTAATTGTTGTTTTGCTGTGTAGATTATGACTTTTCTCCCTGGGGTTTTTAAGGCCTTATTTATCTGCCTTGGGATTTTTTTTGGGCTCCCTGATTTTGAGAGTTGATTTCTTTTTTCAATCCTAGAAAATTCTTAGGCGTTATCTCTATGAAGTTTTGCCTCATTTTTCCCCCTCTCCCTTTGGAGCCCTAATTAGAAAAAATGCTGGACTTTCTCACTCTGCCTCTCATGTCTCTTAACAGTTTACATTTTCTATTTGGTAATGTCTCCAGCTCTTCCAGTTTGCTTAAGTATTTTAATTATGCACATGAGCTCACTTTGATATGCAGGGCAGAAGACCTAGAATCCTTATCAAATCTAAAAGATGTCAGCAGTGATTTTATTGAAGTTGTATATTAAACGAGTCATACCCACGCCTTTTCAGTTTCATGAGGAAGAAAGAAAAATGGAATGCCATGTCTAGTAGCATGAATCTACCTGTAGAGATCTTGGAAGAAAACAGAAAGAAAATATCCAGTTAAAGCAGGAGTTCCAAGGAAGGTCTATAAAGAAGGGCTCTTCTTGTCCTTGAAGTCAGGTATGCCAGTGTTGCTTAATCATCCCAATATGTATTCCAAGCTGGCATGAACACAGAGCTATGCTGTTATGATGTTATGCAGACACCGTGGGGGATATGTATAGGAAGATTCCATTTTGTATTGTCCTGTCTGTGAAAGAGCGTACATTAAAATGTGCTGGGATTGAGGGATGGGATTTTAGGTTAATTTTTTTTCTTGCCACAATTCATGTCTTCCCTTTCACAATGAACATGTACTGCTTTCAAAGTAAAAAAGATAAGTCCAGTATTTCCCCACATCCTTCTGTTGCGACCACTCTTCTCACAGCCTGGAATTACCCTTCCTCTCCTGTTAACATGGGCCCAGTGTTCACGTCACTTTCTCCATGAAGCGCTTGCCAGGCTGCTCAGCTGAAATTCATCTCTCCCTGTGCTGTGTTTCCATAAGGCTTGACTATATTTCTTATCAGATAGCATCATGAATTAGAGCTACTGCTGTGCATGTCTCTTTGTACCCCTCCTTCCTCCGACCCCACCCAGCTTCCAAATTTGACTTCTAGAGAAGTACTCCCATAGAATGGGGCTACTTGCACTTGGTAGATACACTAATATTGAATCAGTTGTATTTGCAGCGTTGCAGTTTTTTTTCTCTGTTAGAGCAGGAAAAGATAGATATAAATTCCGAGTCACAGTCAGCAGAGTTATTTTAAAATTCAGAGGGCAATGATATATCTGTGTACACCAATGAATACTCTTTCCTAATTTGAAAAGGCCGCTGAAAATTCTCTGGGGTAAAAGGAGCCATAAATAAATAAACATCGTCTCTAAAACTGCCATATCTGTTGCATGTCTAAAACCAAAACAACGAATGCTACATTTGACCTGATGTATACCAGAAAACTTCTCTTGGAACTGGAAGCTGCAGCCTGGGCTGCTTGTTGTAAAGCTTCTGTAAAAAGGCAAATTCCTCGGTGAGCCCGCTGCAGTCCTGCGCTGTGCTGACGGCGCTGAGGAGTGGGGGTGTAAAACCGCCTCCCCCCTTCTTATCTGGAAATGGACTTTTTAGTGATTATGTTCGCCAGATAAATAAGCCTTCTCTTTTTTGTAAGTAGTGTTCTGCTGACCTTTCCTTCCATATCTCCTTCCTTCTCCTTCCTCAAAGCTGCCAGCCTGGATTAGGCTTTACTGTTTTCCCTCCTTGGTAGTTAACTATCAATCTCATCCCTGTTCATCGCCGCCAAGTAAAATCTTTTAAGTACAACTCTGATCTCAACATTTCCTTGCTCAGGAGCCTGTACCTTCTCCCATTGTCTTCTAAGTTAATCTAAATTCCTTATTCTAGCTCTTTTTAAAAAATTGAATATATTTGACATGTAATATTGTATAAATGTAAGGTATACAACATGTTACTTTGATACGTTTTATAGTACTGTCGTATGATTGCCATAGTAGCGGTATTTATCATACATAATTATAGCACAATATTGTCGTCTGTCTTGTTCTAGCTCCTGAGGGCTATCAAATCCTATCCCCTTTCTGCTCTTATTTCTCCATGGAGTAGAGACACTGGCATGTAAACCAAATTTTGTACTGCCCAGGAGCTAAGAATAGTGCTTATATTTTGAAATGTTTGAAAAAATCAAAAGAAGAATGTTTTGTGACGTGTGAAGTGATATAAAATTAAAGTGTCAGTATGCATAAACATAGCTTTATTGGAACGCAGCCATGCCCTTTCATTTACATATTTTCTGTGACTGCTTTCACAGTACAGTAGTGTTGAGAGGTTATGACAGAGATTGTATGGCCCACAAAGCCTAAAATATTTACTATTTTCCCCTTTATAGAAAAAGTTTCCAACCCTGGACCTAGAGTTGTACATTTATAAAGTTGGAAATAGACCTCAGAGATGTTCTGATCCAACTCTCTCATTTTAAAAATGAGAACCTGTATTCTCAGACATTCTCCACCTTTGGCAAGGGAAAAGCCAAAATCAGAATCCACTGCTGGCCCTGCCGCACCGCAGCGCCCCTCCCAGAAGCCTGTAATAGCCCGGTGAGACTGCTTGGCGTTTCATGAACTCCAGTCTCTTGCTCCTGTGCACACCCTGTATTTCCTTCTTCCCACAAGAAGTTTTATCCATGCCTTAAGGCTCAGCTCAAATACTGAAGACTAACTACCCTTATCCCCAAAGCTGGTTGAGCTCTCCATCCACGGACCCTCAGCAGTGCTGTTACACCTCCCTGTTGGCCTTTGTCAGAGTCATGTATGTAGTCCTGAATCTGTTCCTGGCCATAAACTTCCTAACTGTGCATCTTTCTGTCACCTGAAGTGTCACCTGCACATTGCCTTCCACACAGAATTCTCAGGATATAAAGTATGAGTTCATCTAAAGATGCCAGGACACAGGAGATGCCTTCAAGACCTCTAGTTTACTTCTATTAAAAAAGAAAGAAAGAAAATACACCACCACTAAGTAATATTTTTGGTGCGATCAGCTGTGTAGAAGAATTCATCGCGAGTTTACCTATACCATAACCACCTAGTAACTGATGAAGTATGTACACCCTGGGGAGAGAACTTGGATTTATCCTAAGGAGGATTACCTAATTGTGTGATGATTATTTAAGCCTTTAGTATATTTATTAATTACTAGGCTTATAGAAACTTACCTGCTTAGATAGGAATTCACACTTTAAAATCAAATTCAACTATGAAAACCTTCTACAGTCTTTCTCAATTTCCAGGGATTCTCTGCTGTTGTATCTTCCATATAAACTCTAAATTTGGGACTATTTCCATTTATGAACCATAGACTTGCAGTGTTCTATAATGAACCATTAGGAGTGAACTTGATATTTAGTAAGGACTGAAGATAAAAGGATTATAGTTATAATGTTTAGGTGCGTTGCCGGCATTATCTTTAATATTTTCCTTAAAAACAAAACAAACAAAAATTAGATAGATGAATGGACTCTCATTCTAGTGTAATTTCTTCAATTCTGGCTAATTCTATTTCTTCCTTTTGTCCAACTGGGAGTAAGTTATCTAAGATGGTAGAACCAGAATTTAGTAATGGGTTTAGATTATCTGTGGCAGCTGTTCAACATCTAGACTGCAGTATTGATATTTCGTATTAGTAAGCAAGTGAAATAAAAGGAAATAAACTTACATATCTGTAAAAGTCTTTCTCCTGATTATACCAACTTGTGTCTGATCTATTAATGTTACACGAAGAGCAGTGGTGAAGTACAGCCTGCAAAAGTTCACAAACACAATCAGTATTGGTGGGGATGGTTGGTAGCTTTTTTCTCTCTGTGCATCTCTGCCAGTTTGGTTTGGATGTGCTGCAGCTGTTCTCTTATTTCACTTTTCAGCAAGTTTAGAACTGAGTCTGCACTCAGCTCATATATAGTCACACTGAATTACTTCTGCAGTAATTGAAAAGAAAAGGTAAAAACATTGAGAAGAAAAGCTTAAAGGCAAAACTTTTAGGGCTTATTTAGTCTAGGTACCAGAAAACAAGAGATGGGTTGTTGTTTTTTTCCTATGAGCATTTTAATTGGCAGTCTGAATCATTTGACACATTAATATTACAGGTCATTGTATTTCCAGTTCCGGTTGCTTGTGAGAAATGTGTTTGATTTTGCTTATGGCCCTAATTTAATGGGTCAGAGTGTCTATTTACAGCTTGGAGTCAAATTCAGTTACTGTGCTGAATAACCTCAAGTTAGTAAGCAGGATGCTCTTAACATGAGTAACAACATTTAAGACTTTTGTCATTGGGTTACTATTTCAAATTTTGACCACACCTGTTAAAAAAAAGAATCTACATTGTTGATCAGACTTGGTTCAGTTTTAAAAGCTAGTTGCCATTTGTGGCAAGGTTGTCTTAGGTGATCATCTCTAAACAAATAACAGTTAAGGAACTGAAGCAGGTGAAGCCCTAGTGAGCCTAACCGATGCGATACTGACCGTGGAACTCTTCCAGCTTCTGGGAAGGAAAACCAGAACAACTGGACATCAGCTGGATAGACTGCAAGCTGATGGTTTATATTTGCCTATTATGAGCTTAAAGTTTTTCTTTTCCTTCTTGCCATCTGGCGGTTCCATTGAATTACAGAATCATGCAGTATTATAAAACAGACCTTTACATATCATTGAATCCCTCTCCCTCATTAAAAAAAAATGCAATAAAGTGGTTTAGGATTACAGCAGGGGTGTGCTGAAGACGACACCACAACGTGAGTGATTTTAGAGATTTGCCTAAAATCTCTGTGCCACTGCTCTTCCTCTGTAAAACGAGATAGTAATGGTACCTACCTCCTAGGGTTGTTATAAGGATTTAGTGAGGTAATAAAAAGCTCCTGACTTATAGCGTGTGCTAGAAACAAAACAAAAACAAACAAACAAAAGAGCAAACCACATTTTTAAAAGAGAAAGTGGAAGTCACAAGTGACTGCAATACACTGCAAGGGCAGAGGGACAGAAAAGGGGACTGTTCTAGGTGATTTACACGTGTGTTCCACCCATTAGCTCTGAAAGAGATCTTACTTTTCCCATTTTACTGAGAAGGAGACTGAGGCTCAAAGAGATTGTCACTTGTTCAAGGACAGAGTTTGTAATAGCAGAGCACTGTGAGAGTCATTCCAAAGTCCCAATTCTTTTCCCAATACTCCATGTTACCTTCCAGAACAGAGTGTAGGCCCCAGTTATCTATCCTAAGATAAAAATGGGTTGCTTTTCACAAATTCATTTACAAATTGGTTTCAAGTTATTTTTTCTATAGAGACAATGTTACAAAGGTGGTTATATACCCAGGCAAAAGCTACAATGTAATTGAAATTCTGCATATTTGTGAACTAAAACTGTTAGGAGAAAGTGTGTTTGCAATTCTAGCTATTAAAGCAGAAAAACAGATAAAAAAGAGTATATTTTAAATTCTGTGGGATGATAGCACCTTGAGCAAAGCAGATTTGGTTGGAGGACAATGAGGAAGAAGGTGGAGACTGTTTTGACTCTGGTGGGGCCTTTGGGATACTGTGAGGGACTAAACATTTATGGCACAGAGACATTCTGTATTTGATAACACTTTCATGGTGTGTCAAGCACATTCACATGCATTATTTCCTTGTGTTGTGTATGAGACAGATAGGGCAGGTGGTAAAGTTGACCTGATTTCCCTTAGCAATCAATGTTTAGCTCTCTCTCTCTCTCTTTTTTAAAAAAATATATCTTTATTGATTTCAGAGAGAGAAAGGGGGAGAGAGAAACATCAATGATGGGAGAGAGTCATTGGTCGGCTGCTCCTGCACACCCCCTACTGGGGATCGAGCCTGCAACCTGGGCATGTGCCCTGACTGGGAATCGAACCGTGATCTCCTGGATCCTAGGTCGATGCTCAACTGCTGAGCCATGCCCAGCCGGGCGAGCTCTTTCTCTTTTTTAAAATATTTTTATCCATGACTTTTTAAATAGCCCACGGGAGCCCAGCTATTCACCTTAATAGAGTCATAGAGGATTAGTGCATAGTTGTATGAAGAAAGAATGAATATAAAAGAATGAAGGCCTTTCTGAGTTAATTTTGCAGGAATAGAAGGAATTAGGATGGAGTATTTAAAGAGTATATGTGGGCAGTATATGTGAAAATGGTACAATGATATGTTAACCTGTTTTATTACCTTTCTTAATCATTTTACTTATTTCAGTTGGCACTTCTTTTCTGAGCACTTATGCGCCAGTCAGTGTATGTTGGCTATGAGGGGGAAAACAGTTCAGACGCTAACCTAAGGAATTTATTCTCTACCTGAAGCATCTACTAAAGATTACATTTAGGCTGGCTCTCTCTGGAGCACACCCATGCCTTTTTTCCTCTTTTCTTGGGCATGAACTGTCTTTCTCCTAAACTCTAAGAATCTCTATAAGACTAGCAACCAGGGAAGCAGTGGGCAGTGGCAGCTCATCCTGTGATAACCCTCTGAACCTGTCTCCAAGGCCTCCTATTCTTTGACTTGTGAGCTAACAGAAGCCCCACCTTAGCTCACTTCTGTCACTCTGACTTCGACTTCTCAGTGAGTCCATGCAGCCCTGTGTGGCTCACTCCTTTCCTATAATGTCTCTAGAGAGCCAGAGCAAAGACTCCCCCCTGTTGCTACTTCTATCCTAAGCCCTTCCTTTGTTTCACTGTCCCTAGCTTTAATAAATGTACTCAAGAAAAAAAAAAGGTTACATTCAATCATGCAATGATCTTTTCCTGTCCACCAGTATTTATGGTTATGCACCAGTTACTTAATTATGAAACTAGTGGAAGTAATACTGAGTTCTCTTTTTAATAACTTAAAAAATTAGAAAAAGTAAAGGAGATTGAGTGAAAAACAGTGCTTTTATTTTCCCATAACTATTGCTTGAGTTCCTGTCTCTAAAGCAGAACTAAAGGATCAGAATTAGGGGACCCCTATGTTCTTCTCCCCCCCCCCCATGTTCTTTTATGCAGCACTTACTAATATATGTTTGAAACCAAAACAGAAATCACTTTAAGTAGGGTTTACTATATTGTACATGGGTGTAGGGATAGTTGTCATTTAACAACATATTGCTTGCAAGTTAGGAAGTGTACTTGAAAACACAGGAAGGGGAGTCATGAGGCTTGGATTCAAATTCAAGTTCTGCAACTTTCTTAGAGAAATAACCTCTCTGAGCCTCATTTCTAAAGTGAAGAATTTGGATTAGATTGCCAAATTCTTTTTCACTCTGAAATTCTCTGTGAAATGGAAGGAGCCATATCCTGTGTTCCATTGAGAGAGTTGGGGGGAAAGTGGGTGGTGGAGATGAGTTCCCTGTGTTGATGACCTGCTTATGTTGTTCAATTGGTAGCCATTCATAGCACAAGTGTAAGTGGTTGTGAGGCCTGCAGAAGAATCCTGAGTTGAGGGAGAGAATGTAGTATTTGCAAATTGGAACCCTGCCCAACTATGTTCATAAACAGGGATCTGGTGAGCAAGGCTGCTCTGCTAACATTTATCTAGCCTTAATTGATACATTCAATCTCATGTTGGGTTAGAATAAACAGCTGCTGCCCAGGCAGCTTAACACTAGTTCTAAGGAAAGTATGTTGCATCAAATGAGCTTACTTGACATTAAAATTTGTTACTGACATGGTTCATCTGCTGTTTAACCCATTTTATTGTTTGCATTGATGTACATTTCAATTAAGTTTTGGCAGTTGGTAAAAATTTGTACCTTTTAGGCACTGGTGGTTTCTTATTACTTTAATTACTTACCAAGAATATTGTTAATACATTTTATAAATTTTGTCTATATTTATATTTTTTTTAAGAATCTGGAAAGTACGGAAAAGGATTAAGAAGAAAATAAAAAATTGTCTGATTCTATTTTCATGTTGTATTTCCTTCTAGTTATTTTTTCAATGTGTTTAGGGGAGAGTGGGATGTGAAATTATTATTGGTGAAATCACTGAGACATAAGTAAAATTTCACATGACACTCATGATATTGGGGAATTTGCCTAACGTACTGTGCTAAATAAGACCAAATCTTTTGCCTGGCTGGTGTGGCTCAGTGGTTGAGCGTTGACCCATGAACCTGGAAGTCACGGTTCGATTCCTAGTCAGGGCACATGCCCAGGTTGTGGGCTTGATCCCCAGTGTGGGGGTGTAGGAGGCAGCCAATTGATGATTCTCTCTCATCATTGATGTTTCTCTCTCTCTTTCCCTATCCCTTTCCCTTCCTCTCTCTGAAATCAATACAAACATTAAAAAACCAAAAACCCAAAAACACTGGGGGGAAAAAGAAAGACCAAATCTTTTTGTTAAATTAGGTGGCACAAACTCAGATGCCTTCAGGACCAAATAGGTAATAAGTGAATCAGGCCAGTTATAGGACACTGGGGAGTGGTAGTGACTGTGGTAAATGGAAAAATGCAGGCCCTGATAGTAGTAGAAGAAAACTACTACTGTTTCCAGCTTATTGTTGCCATATGGAAACAGGGCCTAGTGTTATTAGATCATCCTGATATTCATTAAAATCTGGAAATCTTTATTTCTTTTTGATGTGAAATTTTCCATTTTAAAAAATTCTGTGCAGGTCAAACAAAATAGGTCTGTGGGCACTTGTTCCATGCACTGCCGTTTTGTCATTCCTGACATAAATACTTCTAAATCTTTCTCATAGTTCTCACAAGAAGAGCACTTTTATAAAATATTTACAGAGGAGTTGGGTAAGGACTTTCTAAGAGAGGCTTCAGGAACTTTTCACTCTGTATAAACTCTGAGAAGGCTGCCGAGTGTAGGAATGGTACTCAGATACCCACAGGCAGTGACACAAATGAGTGACATGATCTGGATGTGAAGATGATGATGGAGCAGAAAGCATACAGGGTGGGGCAAACGTAGGTTCACAGTTGTGAGTACTTGAGACAGAGTTTATTCTTGTATTATTATTATTTATTGTATTATTTTCCATACGAACAACTGTAAACCTACGTTTGCCCCACCCTCTATTCCCCATATGGGACATTTGGGTTCCTGCCAGTTGTTTCCTTGCTGGAATGCAGATCTAATGTGGCCAAATCTTTTGCTATTTCAAGAGATGTCAGAAATTTGGATCTCTGTGAAATTTCTTGATTTAAAAAAAAGGGGGGTTACCAAACAAAAACCACTCTTGGCCCAAATTTTGCTCAAAAGCCAAGTTTGCAACTCCTGGCCTCAATCACTATTTCCCTAAGTATGTTGTACAAATCTGAATTCCATCATAGGTTAATAGTTATTGTTAAGAAATTAGGAATCCTGGGTCACATGTATTTAGAAAATGGTAGGTTAAACAAAATTAAATGGATTTTCTGACTGCAGGTTATCTTACACCTTAACTATACTAATATGCCTTATAAATTCCTAAGAAGAAGACAGAGCTTATAAACTCCACAGTTACAGTTATATTTCCATCTCCACTTATTTTCCTCACCATCCCTCTTGTCTCTCTCTGAGAAGAGGTGGCCTTTCTCCTGGTTAAGGGTAGTCTGGTTAAGGGTAGTCTCTGCCTGCTCTCCAGATTCTATCCCTGCCTTTTCAGGGACTTTGCTTCATAATTAATGTCTAATTTCCTGCCTTCTTTCCTTCAGCCTGTCAGCATGCTTGGTTTTCTACTACAGTGGTACCTCGGTTTTCGAATATGATCCATTCCTGAAGACCGTTCGAGTTCTGAATCATTCCACAGCCAACAGCTGGGCCTCAGGATCTTGCCCTCAGCGGAAGCCGTGGGGCACGTTCGACTTCCGAGGCGTGTTCGAAAACCGAAGCCTTTACCTCCGGGTTTACGGCGTTCATAACCCGAAATGTTCGTCAACAGAGACGTTCGAAAGCCGAGGTACCACTGTAATTAAACAAAATAACCCTTTCCTTATGCCATATGCAAAAATGAACTCCAAATAGATCATGGACCTATTTGTAAGAGTTAAAACTATTAAATTCTTAGAATAAAACATAGGAATAAATCTTTATGATGTTGGTTAGGCAAAACCTCCTTAGGTATTACAGTCCTGTGCCCCGTAATGATGGTTAGGTCAATGATGGACCCATCAGATTATACACGGTGGCGGTTCCATAAGACTGTAATGGAGCTGAATTTCCTGTAAGAAATGAAAGGATATGTGGTTCAGGTGGAATTTTCTTTTCTTTGACAGGAGCAGTATTTGTGGAGCTTGGCAATAGGTCCCTCTCACTCAGCACCTCAATTTTGAGGGCACAGATTACATCCCAATTAGTCAGCCACTGACCTATTTCAGACAGTGGAAGGAGCCGGTCCCCCTGTGCCACATATCTGGAGGGCGCTACAGCCTTCCCAGATCTAGCTTCATATCCTCAGAATATAATGCTGTAAGTTCTTTGTTGAGGACTTCAGACCTATCCAAGGACACAGGTCCACAGGAGTTGCCTTCACAAGTATTAAGTGCCACTTTAGTAAAAGCTGTCTGTGGTCGTGTGGGGCTAGTTTGTCCCTGTACTTTGGAATTATTTTCAGGTTGTAATGATGTAAAGCACAGATAAGTTTTATTTCTTTGATCAATTCAATGCCAGACAGGGTCAATGGAACAAAAAATACATTTCCAAAGTCAAAATATTGATGCCCTAGCCGGTGTTGCTCGGTGGTTAGAGCCTTGGCCCGTGGACTGAAGGGTCTTAGGTTCGATCCCAGCCAAGGGCATGTACCTCGGTTGCAGGCTCCATCCCCGGCCCTGGTCAGGGCATGTATAGGAGGCAACCAATCGATGTGTCTCTCTCATGTCGATGATCCTCTCTCTCTCTCTCTCCCTTCTACTCTGAAAAGCAATGAAAAAAAAAAATATCCTCAGGATTAAAAAAAATAAAAAATTGAGTTTTCAGTTCCACATTCTTGCTATGTTAAACACTGTCTTTTTTTTTTTTTTTAAAAATACCGTAAAGTTCCTTAATCTAACCACAGCTCCAACATGCAACAGTTAAAACCACATTGCCATGACAAACCACTGTGTTCCTTATCTCTGCACCTAAATTTCTTGTCCCTACTGATCCTTAGGCCACCTTTCACTGCCTCCTGACAGTCACTATTAAGGTGATCTACACCTTATCCTGTCAGTTTCTCCCCGGTATTTCCAAACCGTGCAGCCCACATCCCTGTTCATGGAGCAGCATGGACAGCTTTATGTTCATTCTGACCTGTGGGAAGGAAGCAGGGGAGCCTGCAGTAGTGGGCAGTAATGTGCTAGGCCTTCACGTTCACTCACCACGCACTCACTGGCCCACTCGGAGGGCCTTCCAGTCCTGCAAGCTCCATTCATGGTAAGTGCTATATGTAGGTGTGCCGTTTTTTATCTTATTTTATTAATCCTCACTGAGGATATGTTTTACTGATTTTAGAGAGAGAGAAGGGAAGGGAGGGAGACAGAAAGAGAGAAGAGAGAGAGAGAAACATACATGTATGAGAGAAACATCAATCAGTTGTCTCCTGTATGTGCTCCCATCGGGGACTGAACCTGCAGCCTAGGTATGTGCCCTGACTGGGAATTGAACTGGCAACCTTTCGGTGTACAAGACGACACTTCAATCAACTGAGCCACACTAGCCAAAAATGACTAGGGTCATTTTTTACTGTACATTTCCATGTTTAGATATGTTTAGATATACAGATACCATTGTGTTAATTGCTTATAGTATTCAGTACAGTAACAGGCTGTACAGGTTTGTAGCCTCAGAGCAACAGGCCATACCATATGGCCTAAGTGTGTAGTAGGCTATACCATCTAGGGTTGGCTAAGTGCACTCTATGATGTTTGCACAGCGATGAAATCGCCTAATGATGCTTTTCTCAGGAGTATCTCCATCGCTAGGGGATGCATTCCTGTATACCAGCAGCACAAGCAACAAAAGAAAAAACAGGTAAATTGGACCTGATTAAAATTAAAAACACAAAGTGAAAAGACAGCTCACAGACTAGGAGAAAATATTTGCAAAAGACACGTAACCTAATTAAAATATGGCTTAAGGACCTGAATAGACATTTCTCTAAAGAAGACACACAGATAGTCAATAAGCACATGGAAAGATGCTCAGCATCATTGGCCATCAGACGTGCAAATCCAGATCGCAGTGAGACACCCCTGCACTAGGATGGCTGTAATTAAAAAACGAAACAAAAAACACAGATAAGAAAGAACAAGTGTTGATGACGTGGAGAAACTGGACCTCATACATTGGTGGTAGAGATGTTAAATGTTACAGCCTCTTTGGGAAATAGTCTGGCAGTTCCTCAGCCATTAAACAGGTTTACTATACGATCCAGTAATTCTGCCCCTAGATATATACCCAGGAGAAATGAAAACATATACCCACATAAAACCATCTACAGTAATGTTCACAGCAGTTTATTCATAAAAGCCAAAAAGTGGAAACAACCCAAATGTCCATCAACTGATGAATGATAAAGAAAATGCAATAACCGTACAATGCAATTTTATTTGGCAGTAAAACCCAGTGAAGTACTGATACATGCTGCAACATGAAAGAAGCCAGTCACTGAAGAACATATATTGTATGATTCCATTTATATCAGATCTATAGAGACAGAAAGTAGATTAGTGGTTGCCTGAGGCTGGATGGGGGCGGGGAAGGAAACTAACGGGTTTCTTTTTGGGGTGATGAAAATATTCACAAATTGTGATGGCTGGCCCGGCTGGTGTGGCTCAGTGGTTGAGCATTGACCCATGAGGTCAGGGTTTGATTCCCAGTTGGGACACGTGCCTGGGTTTCGGGCTTGATCCCCAGTAGGGGGCATGCCGGAGGCAGCCCATCAATGACTCTCATTGATGTTTCTCTCTCTCTCCCTCTCCTTTCCTCTCTCTGAAATCAATAAAATAAAATAAAAAATTGTGATGGTTGCACAATGCTGTGAATATACTAGAAATCATTAACCTCTCTCTGGCAGTTGACACTGTTGACTCCTTTTATTTTCTTGAAACTCTCTGTTCCTTTGGCTTTCATGACACAATTCTACCATTGCCCCGCCCCTCTCAGACATTTCCTTCTCAGCTCTTTTCACCAGCTTGTTCTTCCACCAGTTGCTTATCTATTGGTTTTGTTTCTGTTTCATTCATTGTCCAAGGCTTTTAGAACTTCCTGATTTCTTGTTACTTTCCAATCTATTTCTTGAGTCCGGGCAAGTAAACTGAGGAACATTTACTTATCCCCATCTAGATATCCCATAGGTACAAGTAGTTTCCCTCTCAGATCTGGCTTTCTTTTTTTATATTTTTATTGATTTTAGAGAGAGAGGAAAAAACATCGATGTGAGAGAGAAACATCAATCAGTTGCTTCCGGTATATACCCTGACCAGGACCAAACCAGCAACCTGGGCATGTACCCTGCCTGGGAATCGAACCCGTGACCTTTCGGTGCATGGGACGACTCTCAACCAACCGATCCACACCGGCCAGGGCTCAGATCTGGCTTCTTATATTACCTGTACTACCAAGTCATTTGAGTCAGAAGCCGGGGAGTCATCCTAGATTTCTCCCTCACCCTCCACATGGAGTGAATGCCGCGTAGATGCATCTCTTACATCTGCCCTCATGTCCATGTATGCTGTTGCTTTAGTTCCTCTTTAGTTTATCTTTCACTAAGGCTCTAAGCTCCTTGAGATGAGGGCCCATGTGTGTTTTCTTCCTCACTGCCTGTAATGCCTGACATTGGTATGTTATATACATACAGGGTACAGCAAAAGTAGGTTTACAGTTGTGAGTACACAAAACAGAGTTTATCCTTATGTTATTATTTATTAATTATTGTGTTATTTTCCATATGATCAACTGTATAACTACTTTTGCGCCACCCTGTATTTGTTGATTGAATAAATGGACTAACAAAAAAACTTGTCCTCCTAGTTACCTTTCCTCTGGTCTATTTTTGCTGTATTTTTCTTGTTGAAATGCAAACCTAATAATATCTTTTGATTAGAACCGTTAACCAATTTCCCATTGCTTAGAGAATAGCGCTTAGGCCCCTTGCGTACAAGGCCCTCCCTGATGTGGCCTCTTACTGCTTCTCCAATTATCCCTCCTCTCCTCAGCTCCTCTCCAACCTGTGCGCTGTGTCCCAGCCGTGTGGATCTGTCTTCCCTGAGCTGGCCGTGCTTTCGCATGTGCTGCCCCACTACTGGAAAGCTCTCCTTTCTTCCATGAATCCCATTACTCCTGGAGAGCTCTTACCACCCTTCCTAGAGTATCTTTTCTTCTGCGAAACCTCCCCTACCTCACTGATGCAGAGCTGAAACTTGTGTGTAACTCTATTATAGCATGTGCTACCCATGGTGTAACAGTGATTCGTTTAAGCATTTTCTTGCCTATGAAGGGCAAGGACTGAGTCTCACTTATTTTTGTATCCCTGTCACACACAGCGCTGCACACAGTGCCTACCACATAGAAAGTACTCGATGAGTGTTTGATTAAGTGAATGAGTTGGAAATCAGAATAGAGTCCTAGTTTTCCTGGATATGTCGCTTTTTAAACACCTGACTTTGGTGTATCACCTGTGAATGACACAAAAGCTACCAGTGAGGGAGTGGATGAATCATAAGCCCATCATCACTGCAGGAAAACAAAAGTGTTGCTGATGGTGGGTCACATACATTATTCCCGTGTGTCCCAAGCATGGTACTGGACATAGCTGCGTATCAGAATGGCTGTTTAGTATAACGGATTGATCAGCCTAATACGTAAGACCATAAGAAACATTGATTTGAGCCAAACGAAGTACAGGCAGATGGATGACATTCCTTTGTCTGGTCACAGTCAATTGGCCCTGTAGCTTTAACTGTAAGTTAGTCGTATGTTTTCATTATTTGTATATTCTTAGCCATGAAGAACTTGTGTTGATTACCATCTCCCCGCCACCTATTCAATATAATGCTCTATAGCTACCACTTATAAGTACAAATTGGTAACACGAGTCCTCCCTGCTGTGTCTTGTCTTCCTGTTTTCTTACGCTTAGTCTAGCTAGGGGAGTCATCTACATTAACATATTCTTTAGCCTGGCTAGTGACTTGAACCAGCCAAGCTCTTTTTTGCTGGAAGGAAACCAAATCTCTCTACATTACTGAATCAAATCGAGTAGATTGTGATGAAAGGAGTAATAACAACAACAGCAGAAGACAAAAGGCCTCTCACAGGGAATTTTGAACTAAAGTCACATATTGAACAAAAGATATTTAAATTAACTACTGAACAAAGTAAGAGCTCTTCAAAGGAAACAGGGCTCCCTGCCAAGCCCCTAAACATGCCCCCAGGCCTCTCACCCCTTCACTGTGTTGTTTCAGCTTGCTGTCTAAGGATGCTTTATTTCTTATCATTCTCTTCCCACCACCTAGTGGATGCATGGCTGGCACTTGCTGTCCATTTATTGAATTGAATGGGATTGGGTCTCGACAGTTAGAGGCAATTCTCTGAAGAAGAAAATAAAAGAGAAATAATTTTAGTAGTGAATAGAGCCAAGAAGTCTGAGTTTCAGCAACGGAATAAAGTTTGGAAAAAAATAAAATGCATTTACTATAAAGTTAGATTATTTTGCAAGGGTTGTTTTTAAATGCTGACCTGGAAAATGTGCTCAGAACTTTGACTATAACTAAGACCTATATGCCATTCTTTTTTCTGTGTATGTGGTTTTTAAACATATTTTCATTGATTTTTCGAGAGAGAGAGAAAGAGAGAGGAATGTTGATACGAGAGCGAAACATCTATTGGCTGCCTCCTGCACGCCCCCTACTGGGTGTACCAGGATGATGCTCCCACCAACTGAGATACACCAGCCAGGGCAAAAAGATAAATTTAAAGGTGAAACCTGGCCAACCTACAGTAGACAAGTGAGACATCTAAAGAGAGCACATAGTGTAGGAGAAATATTTGACTAATTAAATGATTTGTTTATGGTCCCATTGCCATTTATTAGGTAGGTCAAAACTAGAAACCAAGTCACCAAATTCCCATGCATATGCTCTTAATATGTCTGTAGCAAAAAAACATTTGGCTTAACCAGCCAAGCGTTTTGATTACCCGGTGCTGAACGTGGTTAAGAAGCTTTTGTCAAGATTATTAATGACCTGCTCGTTTGAGAGTTGTAGCCTATTTTAGGAACCATAGGCTTCCCCACCCTAAGGCTGACCTCAGGAATAATGTCCTTCCACAAGCCATGAAGATTCCTCCTCTTTAACAAAGAGCATTTTGTGAATTATTCCCTTTCTTAATTTTGCTTTTTTTATTTGCAAACGATGGGTACTATAGAGACTGTTTCTGTCTGATGGGGTGGGCAGAGAGGAGGAAAGCATGTTCCTGTGAAAGCTTTGTCTTTGGCTCTCCTAGATAGGTTTTGCCAGTTGCTCACAAAAAGGGAAAGCTTTTCTGGTCCTGCATATTTTTAGAAACTGGCTTCTTTGGAAGTTCTTGACTTGATAGTTCAGTGAGTGAACACTGATTTGGAAAGATCTAGAACCGAGAATGATCACCTTTGAATGAACGGGCAGGTTAAGTTATCTAACTCTCTCTGCCTTCACTTGTTGTACAGCCCCTTGTAGGCTGACTCAGGCCTTCCTCTGTGGCCTCCTGTCCTCTGCTGAAGCCGCAGCAGCCTGTCTTTCTTATCAAGTCAATCACGTGCTCAGACACATCGGGGCCTTTGCCCCGTTCCTCTTTCTGTTGGGACTGTCTGATCTCTCTCTTTTCTCCACCTGGCTTTCCAGGTCCGGTTCCTTTTTTGTGTGTGAAGATACCACGTAGCAAAGGCAAAACTGAAGGTTAATCTAGCAGCTGTGTGAGGGTACATTGGATGGAAGAGGGAGGGCTATGGAGGCAGGGAGATCAGTTTTAGGAGACAACGACCTGTAGACCTGAGCTGTCCAATATGGTAGCTTCTAGCCTTAAGTGGCAATTTAAATTAAAGTTAATCGAGAGAAGCCAATCTGTAAAGGCTATGTACTATATGATTTCCACTATATGACATTCTGGAAGCGACAAAACTAGGGAGACAGTAAAAATATCTGGTTGCCAGGGTTTTGGGGGCAGGGGAGGATGACTGCTCGGAGCACAGGATTTTTAGGGCAGTTCTCTGTGTGATACCATAACGAGGGACACATGCCATTGTGTATTTGTTAAACCCATGGAATATACAACACCAAGAGTGAACTCTAATGTAAACTATGTAAATATATGTAATATGTACAACACTAAGAGTGAACCATAATGTAAACTTGCTGATTATGATGTGTCAATGGTAGGTTCATCAGTTGTAGGTTCATCAGCTGTAACAAGTACCACTCTGGTGGGGTTTGTTAATGGGGGAGGCTATTAATGGGGGGGTAGGAAGTGTATGGGAAATCTCTGTATCTTCCCCTCAATTTTGCTGTGAACCTAAAACTGCATTTAAAAAAATGAAGTTTAATTTAAAATTCTAAATTAATTTAAATTAAGTAAAAGTAATAATTCAGTACCACAGTTGCACTAGACCCACATCGAGTGCTCAATAGCCACGCATGGCTAATGGCTACTGTATTAGCACAGTTTAAGTAGAACATTTCCATCATAAAATAAGTTCTGTTGGATAGCATTGCCAAAAATTAACTCCTCAAATGAAAATGCCAGTCATTCTGCATAGGCATGTTTGATGTGTTGTGCCTTGCAAACAGGACCATTCATTTTACCTGCCCTAATTCTAGACTGAGTATATTGAAGATCAGAGCGTTTGTGGCTACCATCACTGTCAGTATGAATGCAGCTTTGAATAGTAAACCAGATTTAGTGCCCATCACTTAAATACTTAAAAATAGCTTTTAAATAAGTAGCCCTTGAATATCTTTTTATTATCTATTTCTCTTTCCCTACCTACCCTCACCCTTACAAGAGAGCTATAAAGTAATTAAATAAAATTCATTCTTTAGTACTTACATCTCCTGGGGTCAGAATATTTGTTTTAATGGATTTGCCTGGTATACTTAATGATTGTTTTATCTTTTCATGATACATCTTTGCTATATATCAGCCTTCTAGCATTGCTGCCTTTGAGAAAAGCATTTTTTTTCTTTCCTTCAGTCTACTCCCTAACCCCTACCCCAATCTGTTCAAGAGCAAGTCCTATCAATTCTGTCTGCTTCCAAAAGAAGTAATTCTCCATTTCCACTTTCACATCTTGTTTTGTCACTGTGATTTCTCTCCTGGATGACTGTAATAGCCTCCTAACTGGTCACCCTGCTTCTCCTTGCCTGCTAAGATCACTTGTCCGTATAACAGGCAAAATGACCTTTTAAAAAGAAAATCAGATCGTGTCAATCTCTTGTTTAGCATTCCTGCTTCCTGTTGTACTTAGAAAAGATTCCAAACCTGGCCTTAACCTGGCCTAAAAGCATCTTTGTAATCTGGCCTTTGCCTTCTTACCCAGCCTCATCACACCTTCCTCCTCACTGGGCCACAGCCTCTCTGGCCTCCTGTGGTTTCTTCGAATATACCCCAATTTATTTTTCTTCTCCCTCTGGTTCTTTTCAGGCTCTTGCATGAGTGGTTCCTCCTCAGCTTCAAAGTCTCAGCTCCAACGTTGCTTTCTCAGAGAAGCCTTCTTTGCCTATTCTTTCTAAGATAGGCTCCCTCTGCCCCATTCCTTTGGTTAATCCTTAACTGAGGTCTTTTGGAGAGAATGGGAGGAATGGGGAGAAACAGAGAGAGAGAAACATCAACGTGAGAGAGACACATCCATTGGTTGCCTCCCTCACGAGCCCCCGGTGAGGGTGGGGGGCTGGAGGGCAGGGATCAAGCCTGCAACCGAGGTGCGTGCCTTTGACCAGAATCGAACCCGAGACCCTTCAGTCTGAAGGCCGACACTCTAACCACTGAGCCAAACCGTCCAGGGCTGCTACATGCTTTATGGCATCATCCTTATCATTTTTTTTCTGGAATGATCTTGTTTGTTTATTTATTTACTTGTGCACTCTCTCTCTGCTCCTACTAGAATATAGGTTTCACGAGGGCAGGAAGCTTATTTTTACTCCCTGCTCTATCCTCAGTACCTAGAACAGTGCCTGGTGCATGTTTAATAAAACTGGATAACTGAATACTTTCTAAAGAAGACATCAGAGGAATTCGTTTTCTCTCTCTCCCCTTCTCCCTCCCTCCCTCTCTCGGTGTATATATGTGTATGTCTAAAAGAAAGGGACTCTCCATGCATCTAAATGTGAATATTCCTTCTAGGCCCTTTATACTTAGTATGAACTAGTGATTGTTGTGAGCACCATCTTTTACTTCATGAAATCATGACCCACAGCTTTCTGAATGGTTGATTTTAGTTGGGAAATATAGTGAACAATACATCTGGAAATATTCTGTCATGTTTTGATCTGAAAAACTCTACTGAACCAGCTGCTGATTTAAAAGGCTTTTATTATGGTACAGGCAGCCTATTGTCTAAAAGGCACTGGCTGTTACACAGTGGTGTGTGTGTGGCTCTTTCTGAGCTGTTAACTTGAGAGAAAAAACTTGTATTCATTAACTTATGCGTGACTTGTATTCTCCAAGAATAGTTTATTGTGTTATTTTCTTTGTGCATTTAGGGATTTCTCTTACTGATTTTCTTTAAACTCAATCAGAGTTAAATGGTTAAATGGTAGGATTGAGATACTTTCTATTCTGAGTTTAGAAAATTTCACAGATTTCTGCATTAAAGTTGGGTTTATATTTATGGATAGGATTGGTGAATTTCACCATCCACTGTATTAAAGTTTACTTCTATAATACTTTACAATATGTGACATAGTGAAAGAAAAATTGACATCTAAGCCCTGCATAGGAGTAATTTTGAAGAAGGTGAGGATGTGTACTGTTTGTGGTGTAATAGATACACATGCACATGCACACAGTCTGGTTAGTGTGGCTTTTAATATTTCAATTTTTAAAAATTTTTGGCCATTACCACTTAGAAGATTTATATAAAATGACAGATAATTACTGAAATTATTAGGTAGGAAATAGTTGTACCTAAGCAACCCAGAGTGATATTTTAGTATTAGTTTTTAATTTTTTAATATATTTTTAATTGATTTTAGAGAGGGAGGAAGGGAGAGAGAGAAACATTGATGATAGTGGAACATTGATCAGTTGCCTCCTGCATGCCCCCCCAGCCCCCCCGGGGACTGAGCCCACAACCTGGACGTGTGCCCTGACTGGGAATCGAACCAGTGACCTCTTGGTGCATGGGACGATGCTCGACCACCTGAGCTACACCAGCCAGTGCTTAGTATCAGTTTTTAAACTAAAAAAATTGTGTATTCACATTCCAGAAAATTAGAAAACAGGAAATACAGATACAGATTCACTCAAAAATTTCACAAGAATTAATAAAACCACTGGTAACATATTATTTTATATTATTTCACTGTTTTTCCTTATACATATGGTTTTTTGGTTTGTTTTAATGATAATGTATTTATTTTTTTATTCTTCCTTTTTAATGAAATATGTCATAAATTTTCCCATAGTGCTGAGTCTTTATAACCATGGTTTTAATAGCCCCATAGTACTCCATCTAAAGAGCTTTCTTAATTTACTTAAGTGTTCCTCATTGTTGGATAAGTTATTTAAAAAATATTTTAGCCCGGCCAGGCATGGCTCAGCGGTTGAGCATCGACCTAGGATCCAGGCGATCGGGGTTCGATTCCTGGTCAGGGCACATGCCCGGGTTGCGGGCTTGATCCCCAGATCAATGACTCTCTCATCATTGATGTTTCTCTCTCTCTCTCTCTCCCTCTCCTTTCCTCTCTCTGAAATCAATAAAGATATATTAAAAAATAAAAGTTTTAGTTTTCATAAATAACATGATAGTGAACACTTTTGTGAATATTGTTATCACATTTGATATTATTGCTTATAGGCTATATTCTCATAAGTGGAACTCCCAGATATCATATTTTTTATGTCTCTTAACACACAAACAAATGATTTTCTAAAGAGAATATACCAATTTATATTGCCACCAGCAAGGCGTAAAACTATTTCATTGCAGCGTTTAGCATTATGTCTTTTTTCTTTTTAAGTTGCTCTGCAAGGAGAAAAAATGTGTTGATTACTAGTGAAGTTATGTATTTCCTTTTTTTTATAATCCTTAACTGAGGATATTTTTTCCATTGATTTTTTTAGAGAGAGTGGAAGGGAAGGAGGGGGAGAGAGAGGGAGAGAAACATCAATGTGAGAGATACACATCAATTGGTTGCCTCCCACATGCACCCTGACTGGGGGTGGGGAACAAACCTGCAACCCAGGTACATGCCCTTGACTGGAAATCGAACCCGAGACCCTTTGATGCTCAGGCTGACACTCTACCGTTGAGCTGCACTAGCCAGGGCAGAAGTTCTATATTTTCCTATATTTGGTTTCTAATTTCAGAGTCATAATTCCTTCACATATTTTTCCCCGTTTAGTAACAAATTTTTTTCTCTATAGACATTTTAGCCTACCCAACTCGATTCAGGTACTTCATGTGCTCTTTTAGAGACGGAGCAGTTTGTCAGTTAAACATGCACACGTCACACATATATATTCTCACTGATGAATTTTTCTTTTTTCCCCCTCTGTGCTCAATGATGCCTTCAAATTAATTACTCTGGAGAAGGGTTAATACGTTACGTTTGTGCTTCATATTGTTATCCAAGTATGTTGTGGAAGCATATATGTGAGAAACCTTGATAATTTCAAAATATCCAGAAATTTTCTTGGAACCTAGTTATTATAAAGTATATGTTTTAAAAATGTTTAATAGTCTTAAAAGTCTGAAAATTTATATTTGAATTGTGTTTCTTTTTCCTCTGTAGGTTGGAAAAGAGACTGTTCAAACAACTGAGGATCAGATTTTAAAGAGAGATATGCCACCAGCATTTATTAAGTGAGTAATTAAAATATTCTTTTGTTGCAAAGCAGAATAATTCTCCTTAGGAAAGAAAAGTAACTGATCTAGTAGCAACTTTATTTTTAATGTAAGGCTGTGTTTACAATTGACATTTCACATTTTCATCTTTTAACACTTAGGTTTAGGTTTCCTACTGTTGATTTTATTCATTGGTGTTAAGCCTTTTAAACATTATTATTTTTTTAAAGACCATTGTATTTGATGTTTATTTTTATTTATTTATTTATTTTATTTTAGAGAGAGATTTGTTGTTCCTCTCATTTATGCACTCATTGGTTGATTCTTGTATGTGCCCTTACCAGGGATTGAACCCGCAACCTTGGTGTTTCAAGACAGTGCTCTAACCAACTCAGCTGCCCTGCCAGGGCAACATAATTATTTTTAATAAAACCATGACTTCTGAATTTTGTTTTCCAGAATGAAAAGGATTCAGAAATATTCTGACTTTAGCATGCACAAATCAGAATTGTATACTGAACACCTTTGCTTAGAGTTAAGGGAATAACTTTAAAAAAATTTATTGTATTTCAATAGCATTTTAAATTTAAGTTATATTTACATATCACCTAATTCTCCTACAAATAATTTTCAGGCGTTTTGGCCTATCCTGCATAAAAGCAGAGATACTAACTTTTGATTAGTTAAAACTTCCCAGGTTCTTGATTATACTGTCTTTGATTAATGGCTTTGTTTTATATGGCAGTCAAATCCTGAGTAAAAGCAAAGGTTGATGCATAACAGTTTTTTATTTTATAAAATATTTTAAAATTGATTTTTAGATAGAAAGAAAGGGAGAGAGAGAGAGAAACATTGATGTGAGAGATTGATTGGCTGCCTCCTGTACGTCCCTACCAGGGAGCAAGCCTGCAACCCGGGCATGTGCCCTGACCAGGAATCTAACCAGTGACCTTTTGGTGCATGGTACAATGCCCAAACCACTGAGACACAGTGGCCAGGGTGCATGACAATTTTTTTTAAAAAAGCAGAACCTCTACAAGTCGATAAGAATGAGATAAATATTCATTACAAAAAAGGGGGCAAAGGATTTGAATAGGCACTTCAAATGAGAGGAAATCCAAATGGCCAATAAACCTATGAAAGGGTACTCTATCTCATCAGTTATCGCAGAAATGCAAATTATTCCATTATACGCCTCTAAATTAAGAAGTCTGATAATATCAGCTGTTGAGGATGTGGAGCATTTGGAACTCTCATACACTGCTGTTGGGAACCTAAATTGGTGCAGTCACTTTGAGAAAGAAGTTTGGCATTAATAAAGTAGAATATAGGAAATTCCACTCCCAGGTATGATTCCTAGAGAAACTTATGCCCGTGCACACTAGGATCCATATACAAAAATATTGATATTAACAGTGTTCATGATCACCCCACTGGTCTATCTACAGTTGAACGGATAAAAACAATCATGGTATAGTCATAAATTGGAACATTAATCAGTAATAAAGGAATGGGAATTTTTCACTTTAAAACGATTCATTTTATGTTAAATGAATTTCACCTCATTTAGAAAAAAACTGAATAAATCTCAAAAACTCAGGAATACGAATGAATTATCAATAGCTACACAGACAGGTTTCATTTATTTAAAGTTCAGAAACATTGTAGAAATAAACTGTGTTGTTAGGGATGTCTGCTTATTTGTTAAAATGATAGAGAGGAGTAAGGAAATAATGATCATAAAAGTCAGGGTAGTGGTACCTCCGGGAAGGAGAAAGAGGGTTGCAGACAGGGAGAGGCCCACAGGGGCTTCTAAAGTGGTAATAATGTTCTGTTTCTTGGCTTAGAGTGTTGAGTTGTTTTGACTTCTAGTGTTGACTTCTAGTGTTGGGTATTTGTTTTTTTATAACTATTTATTACATTATACATATGTTTTGTGCACTTTTCTGGATGTTTGTTCTATATCACAATTGTAAATACAATGAGAGTGTTTATTTTTACCCTCTGTAGGTTCTGTTATTTTCATTGAACAGATGCAAATTTTCACCCATATGGATGTCTTCTTATTTCTAACTTACTGAGTGGGTGTTTCTACAGAACTGTGTTTCTGTTAGTTCTGCAAAATATTCATGTGTCAGTAAGTAAGGTACCAGAAGCATCTGTTTTTCATACAGCCTGTTTTGTGGGAGTATCTTTTGTTACTTGCTTGCATTGACCTTGGTGACCTCCAAGGCTTCTTCCAGCTCTAACCAAGATGAGCCTACTTTGTTTATGTGCCATTCCATGAGCATAGTAATTTTGAGAGGAATCTTAAGCTGTCAGTAAACATATTTTAATTAAACTTTCATTGACCTTACATTAAAAACAGCTCCAATTTGTACCCATTTGTCCCTCACCCCCTGGAATGTACAGAGCATGGTGAGAGAGTGTACAGGGGGTTTTAGCATCAGGTGGGTAGTTGGACTAGATGATCCTGGAGAAAGTTCTTTCAGCCTTGACATTCAAGTCTGTGAATATCATTTGATCAGTAAATGAATTTCTTCAGTAAGCTCATTTCTGCTCACTCCCAGATATAAAGCAGTGAAAAATGCAATGCACTCTCATAGGCTTCTTTGGGAACTTAGGAAAATTAAGGAGTGTGCCATAGTTGTAATAACATCTTTTAAAAAGTAGGTAATTTTACAACAAAACAAAACTTAATTGATCACCTTTGGTGGTAACTAGGACACCAACCCCATACTCTTGGTAATTGGTAATTTAAAGAAAAGAATTAAGCATTTATTTTGCCTTTCCAAAGGTTCCTCGAAAAATTAAAAATAGAACTACCATATAATCCAGCAATTCCACTTTTGGGTATTTATCCAAAGGAAATGAAATCACTATCTCAAAAAGTTACCCACACCTCCACATTAATAGCAGCATTATTTACAATAGCCAAAACATGGATACAGCTTAAGTGGTCCATGAATGAATGAATGAATGAATGAATGAATGAATGAAGAAATGTACTGTGTAAGTATATATATAATGGAATATTATTCTGCCGTAACAGTGAAGGAAATCCTGCCATTTGCAACAACATGGATGGATACTGAGGGCAATATACTAAGTGAAATCAGTCAGAGAAAGATATGTACCATATGATCTCACTTATTGTAGAATCTTAAAAAAAATAACAATAACAAAAAAACCCCAAACTCATAGATACAGAAAACAGATAGGTAGTTGCCAGAGACACAGGGCTGGGGGTGGGTGAATGGGTGAAGGCGATCAAAAGGCACAGACTTCTAGTTATAAGGTAGGTAAGTGCTGGGATGTAATGTAATGTGTAACATGTAATGTAACTGGAGTTAACAATATTGTATTCTATATTTGAAAGTTGCTAAGGGATCTTAAAAGCTGTTATCACAAGAAAAAAAGTTTATAACTATCCTGCCTTTTCTGTTCAGACTGTACTTCACTGTAGCCTAGTAGCTCTAGTTGATAAGGGAATTCTAACCAACATATATGGAAAAAATGACAGAATTAGAAAGTCATCATTGTGTGACTTTTAAGGAAGCCATTGATTTTGGTAAGGATCATTAATGGAGGAAACCATTTAGAGGCTTTAACCTTTATTGGACCATGAGGAAAACCCTGGTGTCCTTGGAGAATTGGGGAAATAGTGTGTTATGATAACTGAAAAATTTACTGAGCAGTGTTTTAAAGGTACATAACTTAGTATGCTATACTCTGAAATGTTACCTGAAAATAGCCTAGACTACAAAAACAATATGGCTGTGGTTGTCAAACAAATTTTGACGCATATAAATATTCTGCAGTTTAAAATATCATGGTTGTTAATGCTATTCTTGCTTTTCTTTAGAATGCAGAATGAAGCAGAAAATAACCGGTAGATGCCCTGACTGGGAGGGGGAGGGGACAGAGAGGGGAAACAGATGGAAACAATTAGTGACATCCTTGGAACTGTTGAGTAGGACATTCTTTTAGGCTGTTTGGTTGGTGCTTGGAAGTTTCCAGGGCATGATAGACTGAAGCTTCTTCTGTCACAAGGAAATCTAATTTCACAAGGATTTCTAAATAGTGTATGCTTTGGCAACACTAAAGAATAAAATAAGTTTTAAACATTTATTCTTAGATCAATCTCTACTCCTAGAATGTTAAGATGTCAGGGCTAGAGAAAATGGAAGACTTGTGGTGTATAGATAAAATTATACCTAAGCAATCTGATATATATATATTTAGATATTTTATAGGGAAGGATATGACATTTTCAGAGTTTTTGACATTTCAGGATTTGGGGGTCTCAATCAAATCATCTATTTGTTTGACTAGCAATTAAGGGCATGCTGGAATGTTGGAGAATGGTTTAATATCAGTTAAAGATTTACATAGTGGAGTTGTAACTGTTGACGAGGGACTTCCAATGCTTGAGCAATTCCTTATTGTAAAAGTGAGAGCCATTTTAATATAGAGCAAGATTTGCAATGTCACCAGAGGCTTTTTCTTGGGGGAGCAAAAGTTATCTGATCCCTGACTACACTGGCAGATAGAGTTTACAATTTACTAATTTTACCCAAGATTGCATTAATAGCCACAGTGTTGCACAAAACGTGTAGGGTTGCATAGCAATTGCTGTAGAAATTGCCTCAGTCTTCAGACCGGAGGAAGACTATACTATTAAAATACGGTTGAAACTCATCCTATAAGAATTCATTTGTTTCTTTAGAGACTGTCAGCAGGAAAGTCAACTATTGTACCCGTTTGCCTTTTGCATCCCTGTCAGTCATCAGGCAACAGCAGTAATATTCTGTGCAACTGATTGATTAATGGGCTAAACACACTAACTGGTTAATTAAATATTTATTGATTACTTTCTATGTGTTTAGTATGCTAAGTGCTACATAGAATAGCAGTTATTACCAGTGTGTTATGAATGATCCCTGGTAAGACATATTACAAGTTAGTTATTAATAATAATAAAGTGCCGAAGCTTGTGAACGCTTTGCTTCTCTAAAGTAAATTGAGCATATTCAATGTCACTTGTATAATAACATCCCTCTCATTTTTTATCTCTAGGTATTTTTCTTTTTCTTTTTACTTTTACTGAAGTAAAATATATGCACTGGCTTTCATTATGCTTTCTTTAGTGGGAGAGAAATTAGTGGAATTACAGCTATTGTGGCTGGAATTTGTGCATAATCCCAGATACACCGTAGGAGTGTGTCTCACATGTGAGTTTCATTCTTCTGTGTGTCATAGAGGAACAAAGGTGGAAAACTGCTGCCATAGAGAGATTATTAAAAAATGCTTTAAGAAGTTTCAAATTAAAGAGCTATAATCCAAACGAACTTTATAACAGGAATTCAGAGAAAGTGCTATCCTTGTAGGTAGGAATAGTAGAAAGAGGCTTCGTGGAGGAAGTGGGACTTGGGGCGATAGATGTAGGGGAAAGGAAAATGCTGTGTGTGGGGACAGCTGTGGGTAGAAAGGAAAACCCTCCTAGAGGAATGAATGGTGTGAGCCAGTCACGGGGGCCTGTGAGGAGAGGAACAGCCATGCTGGGAGTGGTAGGAACTAAGCTTAAATTGGTAGGTTGGGCCAGTTGATGAAGGCCCTTGAAAGCCAGGCAGAGGAGCTTGCAATTGGGCAACAGAGAAGCTTTGCAGTTCCTGAGCAGTAGAATGACAAGGTGAAAGTGGTTTTTCAGGAAGATTCATGGCCCAGTACAGGATGAAATAGGTGCTATGAAGGAGAGAAAGCTGTATGTCAACCCAACCAGAGTCACTTTCTGTCAGTGCGGATTTACGTCAGCTTGATTCCTCACAGATAAAAAATATTTATGGCAAGCTATTTGCCTTGGAAAAATTGCTGTTGCAGTGTACAGTGGGATTTTGTTTTTATTTCTGCAGTGGAGCAGAAATGGCACAGTTCTTGGATCTTAGCCCAGGGTGTTCAGTATCCGAACATATGAAAAGGCATCACTTGTGAGGTAGTTTTGTGGTATGGACTCTTCAAAAAGGGCACAGCACTCTTTGTCTCTTGGCAGGCAAACGACAATTTCATTTAGAGCTGTGAGTGTTGCCCCTTTCTGTCATAGTGCTGCTCTGAACAGTCTGCTTGAAGCCATCAAAACTTGGATTGACTTGCCCTTAGACTATTTTTGAAACATATTGTAATGTCTAGGCCTATTGAATAAAAGAATGTTCTTAAAATACTCTGTGAATGGGAGTGTGTACTATTGGCAATCTACATGATTACCATTAATCACATTTTCTAGGAAATTATCTTGTTTTAATCCCTAAACTTTATTAGTTAAGCACCGTTACAGTATATATGTGTATGATTTTACCCTGATTGATGCTCACGTACAAAGAAGAAAATGGAATAGGATTAAAACATGTTTATGTTTAATTTCGATCTCTTGACTTAAACTAGTAGTGTATTTTTAGATCACCAGTCTTTATATTTAGCTTTTTCTTTGCCTATGATCTTTAACACTCAAAATAATTTGTGATGAAATTTGTATTTTTAGACACTCTTCTCTGTGAAAGTGCCCAGAATATCTTTTTTTAGAATTAATTCTTTGATCATACCACTCAGTACACTTCTGGGGCCAATGTGTGATTCTCATGTTTTGTTTTTTTCACATGAGTCTTTTGTGGTCCTTTTCATTGGCTGTCTTAAGAGGTTTTTGTCTCTTAACATAGATAAACAAGCTTCTGTGAGAGTCATTCGGATCTTCCGGCTGCCTTGCTGTGTGTGTGACCTAGAGTAAGCACCAAAACTTCAAGTAGTTAACCATGAACTTGCTACATTCAACATAGTTGGGTACTACTGTTTTTCACAGACTTTCTCAAACAAAAAAAAATTTATAAGCTTTAAGTCTTCCCAATAGTGAATTCTGAGTCATTTTATTAACCTGCAGAACAGATTGGCAGCAATTTAATCCTTAGTTTACTTTGTATACCCTTCATGATTAAGAAATAAACAAACAAAACTTTAAACATGTAATTCCTTAGTTTCCATTGTCTACAGAGTAATCAAAATCACACGACTAAAAGGAACTCAAAAGGGGACAAGGGAACTCACATTTATTGAGTACATATTATTAACTGGGTATTTATATATTTTCATTTTTGCATGTGATTCTGAGAACATCAACTTCAAGGTGTTAATATGTTACATTTTACAGATAAGAAAACAGATTCAACAAACTTTAGCCTGAAGTTGCTCAGCTTGTAAGTGGCAGGGCATGTTTTATTTTTTAAAATATGTTTTTATTGATTTTTGGAGAGAGAGGAAGGGAGAGGGATAGAGAGAGAGAAACATCAGTGATGAGAGACAAATATCATCGATCAGCTGCCTCCTGCATGCCCCCTACTGGGGATCAAGCCCGAAACCCCAGCTTGTGCCCTGACTGGGAATCAAACCTTGATCTCCTGGATCCTAGGTCGATGCTCAACCGCTGAGCCACGCCAGCTGGGCAGGACATGTTTCTTATTGGTGATCCCCTGGCTTCCAAGTAGATGTTCTTTCCACAGTCTGAACTTTTGAGAAGTTATGTAGTCTATCCTTCTCTCTCCAGGCAGTACTAACTTTATACCACTCCCAGAGGATAACAGTTTGCACTTTTCCTAAGTATTTCCAAAGAAGGAATATTACAGATACACTTTGTGATCGATGGCAGTGTCTTGAAGTTAAACTCATAACATTTTAAATTTTTAAAAAATTTATTGATTTGAAGGAGAGAGAGTGAGAGAGCGAGAGAGCGTGATTTGTTGTTCCACTTATTTACGCAAAATTGCTGCTTGTGTGTGCCCTGATGGGAGATGGATATTTCAGTGTTTCAAACTTTATGTCCAGTCTTTCTTGTTTTTAAATAGATATGGTTTTGGCTCTTAATTTTGCTCTAAGTCCTACTACAAGTTTGGAAACAGCTATAGGTAATTTAATAGTTGTTCAGCCCTAAATATTTTGTAACTTTGACTGTAAAATACTCTTAAAAAATTATATATTTTATTGATTTCAGAGAGAGGAAGGGAGAGAGAGAGATAGAGACATCAGTGTTGAGAGAGAGTCATTGATTGGCTGCCTCCTGCAAGCCCCCTGCTGGCGATTGGGCCCAAAACCTGGGCATGTGCCCTGACCCGGAATCGAACCACGGTCTCCTGGTTCATAGGTTGACAACTGCTGAGCCACACTGGCTGGGCTGTAAATTCCTCTTTAACCATATGCATTATGGAGTGTATTATAAAGATTTCAACATTCTTTTCACTATCTTTTTATTATTATACTTCTAATTTAATTGCATTGTGCTCAAAAGACAATGGTTGGTATAATATCAACTCTTAGAAATTATTTTTTGACATAATAAGTGGTCTGTTTTGGTAAGTGTCCTATACATGATTGAAAAGAAAGTATATTCTTTTTTGCTTTTGAGTATAGGGTTCTTTTATATCAATTAGGTCAACATATAGATATTACTGATCAAACTTTTATAGCCTTACCATTTTGTCTGTTTGAACTCTTAGTTTATGATTGATGTATGTTGAAATCTCCTATAATAATTGTGGATTTATCAGTTTTCCTTGTAATTGTCAGTTTTAAACATATGTCAAAGTAATATTATTAAGTGGTTACAAGTTTGTGATTTTCCTGGGTCCTAAATTCTGTTAATTACTTTGTTGTTTATTATTGTTTTTTAGAATAACTGTTGATTGATGTTAACCTACTTGTATCTCCAAATTATTTTTGAAACCATAGCCTAGTTTTTGGCAGTTTTCTTTTTTTTAAATTTATTTTTCATTTTTTTGTCTATCCTCACCCAAGGATATTTTTTTCCATTGTTTTTTAGAGAGAGTGGAGGGGGGTGGGGAGAGAGAAACATTGATCCGAGAGAGACACACTGATTGGCTGCCTCCTGCATGCACCCCTACTGGGGCCGGGGATCAAATCTGCAACCCAGGTACATGCCCTTGACCAGGAATCGAACTCATGAGCCTTTGGTGCTCAGGCTGATGCTGTAACCACTGAGCCAAACCTGCCAGGGTGGCAGTTTTCTTTATAAGTAAAAATATTCTCTTACTGTATCTATTCCACTTTGTTTTTGTGTTTAGGTATTTACACCTCTAACTCATTCATTACATTCTGCTGTAGAACAGTGATTGTCAACTTTTTTGAGCATAAAGACCTTCAAATAATAATAGTGAGTCTTGCCCAGCTGGCGAGGCTCAGCGGTTGAGCATCAACCTAGGATCCAGGAGACTGAGGTTCGATTCCCGGTCAGGGCACATGCCTGGGTTGTGGGCTCGATCCCCAGTAGGGGGCGTGCAGGAGGCAGCCGATCAATGACTCATCATTGATGTTTCTATCTCTCTCTCTCCCTGTCCATTCCTTTCTCTGAAATCAATAAAGACATATTTAAAAAATGATAATAATAATAGTGAGTCTTTTTGTTATTAATTGATTAAGAATGTATAAAAACAAAAGATAGCCCAGCTTGGCATGTCTCAGTGGTTGAGCATTGACCTGGGATCCAGGAGATCATGGTTTGACTCCTAGTGCAGGTTTGATTCCCAGTTGGGAGCATGCAGAGGGCAGCTGATCAATGACAACTCTCTCATCATGGATGTTTCAGCTCTCTCTCCCTCCCTCTCCCTTCCTCTCTCTGAAATCAATAAAGATATATTTTAGAAAAAGACACCAAAAAAAAAACCAAAAATCAAAAGATACAATGAATTCGTAATGTTTTAAAATCATTTTTTATTTTTATTAAGCACAACCGTGTCAACACACATTTGAAAACTACTGGTAGCTGTAGGACACCCTTGCTTATACATTCACCTGTTTCTGCTCTAATAACCCTAGCGTGAGACGGAGGAAAGACCATGGTTGCCAATGGACATGTAGGTAGCAGAGTTCTGATTGAACTTGCAGGCTCAGAATCCCCTCTGCCTTCACAGATTACAGATTTGAACAGGAGGTGAAGGAAGTGGGGACAAAGACTAGGACTCGTCTTTTAGGCTTGAAAGGATTCAAAGGCTGGGACTCACACTCTACCTTTCAAATAAGCTGCCTACCAAGTTGAAGAGCATACAGTTTAGGGCAGCAGTTACACTTCCACCTCTCTCTTTACCAACAAGCTATTTTCCCTTTAGTTACCTTTGGTGGAATCTTGTTTTGTTTAACTGGCTGTATAATCTCCTAATCTCATCTGAAATAAAAGAATTTAGTGAGTCCGTATTGTTTGTGTGCATTTTAGCTTTGTTATCTCAAATGTTCAGGTCCTAGCAAAAAGAATTTTGCATTGCCCTTAAAGGGTTTTGAATGTTTTCAGTATGAGTCATTGAGGTTTTTAATTTTGGTTTTGGGTGTGCACACGCAGTGTCCTTTACTATCATCGAGTTAGGGCAGGGTAAGAAATTATTTGTGGATGAGGCCTGTAGCATCTTAAATCTAGGAACAAAGTTGGAACATGGTATTATCACAGCATACACAGAGTTGGTGCTTTGCACTTGCTACTTGAACTAGATTAAGCGGGTCATTGTACTCGGTGTTCCTGACTCCCTCCTAAAAACTGTGACTGCTTGTGGCCTTCACTCAGGTTTCTAGATGACTAATGGCTGTGGATCCTTGACCTTTTTCAAAATGGCAACACCAGGAACAAAGCTTATTGACCTGTACTGGGATGACACAGATGAATTTATTTTTGGTAAAATTTGTGCCAAATGGCAAGTATATATTTAAAAAAACCACCCACTTTACTTTTACATAACTCCTTAGTCTTTTGAAATCTTCACATATATATTTTTATTATTTTTTTAATCACATGTATAAACATGATAAGATCTGAGGCTCGAATGAACTGATTATAGAGGCAGTACTTCCTATTTGAGGAAAACTAGAAAGCCGATGCTGGACATTTCATTGGAGCTCAGTCTTCAGGTTAACAATTTAAATACTTAAATACTTAGGGAAGGGAGAATTTTTGAGGTGGCAGGAGTCATTTTCATGTATCAAACTTTTGGCTCAGGGTAGACTGTAAACCTGGGAGCAGAGAGAGTTTGAGAGCCTGCCCCTTCCCCCCACCCCCTGACCTCTCACTCAGGCATAATATTTATAAGGGCCTGGACTTTAATATTATGTTCAAATGATACCATATATGTAGTCATGGAGAAAAAGAGAGTCTTAAAAGATGTTTATCATGCAATTAAAATTATTAAATGTAAACACTTAAATATACCATCATATTTATGATCCTGTTTTCCACTTCATTTTTACATATGATGGGCTCCACCAACATGTAAGTGTTCTGGGCCTTTCTTGATCTCTGAGACCCTGCCCAGATGGGAAGGGAAGTCTCAACAAGTGTTATGAAGAGAGCAGGAATAGCCCTGACAGTTGATTTTGCCTGCCAAGTAATTATGCCAGGCCCAGCCTGGTTAGAAATGGAGGTGCTGCCCTGGCCAGGTAGCTCATTTGGTTAGAGCATTGTCCCGATACGCCAAGGTTTTGGGTTCAATCCCTGGTCAGGGCACATATGAGAATCAACCAATAATGTATAAATGGGTGGAACAGCAAATCAATGTTTCTTTCTTCCCTTCTCTCTCTCTCTCTCTCTCTCTTTCTCTCTCTCCCCTTCCCCCTCTTTCTCTCAAGTCAATAAATAAAATTCTTAAAAAAGAAAATAAATGGAGGTGCTGGGCTCAGTGGCCACAGTGGGGAAATCCTCATCTTCCAGCCATTTGCAATCTCTTTCTTCATCTACCTGTTTACTTCCAGTCTCCCAAGTGTTGTCTTTGTCTTGTGAGATAGGATATGCCTGTGGCCTGACCAGCTCTCTTGAATGGACAAGCCCAAGATGTAAACACCTGCTGCTTTGGGTGTGCTCCAGGGTAATCTGCTGTCCATGAAATCAGGTTTTCAGGTGTTCTTTTCCATAGCACTTCAGTCTTTAGCAAACAGAATGCATTTTTGTGTGTGTGACAGTATTTATAACCCAATTGGCTATATTGTCTAAGGTCAGGTTTTATTAATACAGTGAATTTGATATAGGATAGTTGCCCCCACCCTCCAACATGTTTTTGGGGGTGGGGTGAAAGTTTTAACTTGTTGACTGCTTTAAAAAGCTTTTCAGTTTTAAATTATGGAGCAGCATATGTCTAATTAGACCTATGAGATTGTCTCCTTTATATTATTTTGTCCAGAGTTCTCTCCTTTCCTTGACTAAATCAGTGAGCTGGGATAGAATGATTGATTTTTACAGCAGCAGACTGAGATAGTTTGACTTCAGGGTGAATTACCTGTACATTGTGATAGTAGACTGCCTTCCTTCATTAAGCCAAAACCTTTACTAATGTGTGTGTTATTTTTAACAGAAAGGATGTGTGTGTGTGTGTGTGTGTGTGTGTGTGTGTGTGTGGAGAGAGAGAGAGGGAGGGGGGTGAAGAAGGGGAGGGAGGGAATATTATTCCATTGGAAAAATAACTGGAAGAGAATCACGTTTATGAGTAGGTCTGAGCTTCTGAGGGCAGGAACAATGCTGGCTTCATTCACCTTCTTCATAGCAACTTTCCTAATCTTTCCTGATCTTTTATGTTCCTCCAGACGGGCTGGATATACTTCTAAATACTAATGCTTATTTGTTTACATGTATATTTCCGCCTACCAAGATGGTAACCCCTTAGATCTAGGGACTTAAAAGAAGGCTATTTCTAGGACTCATACAGCATGCAGTATGGCTTAGTATGTTAGATGAACAATATACGAAAGGATTAAACTGAAGGAATTTAAGGTTAGTAACTCACTTCTGGATATAGTCTAGAGAATGTTTAAAAATGACTTGTAGCAGTCAATCCTTATATCTCTGGATTTATTTTCCTCTTATTTTTCTAAATAAAAAATTCAGCATAAGCTTAAGTTTCTTGATTAGTGATAATTGAAGTCACATGAAACTGAATTTGAAAAACTTCTACATTTCTTAAATTATATCAAGTTATATCATGTAATTCTGGAAAGAATGTATTAGTGGATTATGAGTGAACATATTTCCAGTCCCATGAGGCTGTCATTGGTCCATTGATCTAAACCATAAGAATTTTCTGTTAACTTAGGTTGAAGACTCAAAGGCAGAGGGAAGCCTTAACCTGTGCTAGTTGATTGATTTAAAGTATCAATATTACTATGTAGTAAGATATATAATTACTTAGGAAACAGATCTTAGCCATACTGTTATTCTCTAAAATGCTTTTTAAAAAATTCAGACTTGTATTAAAAAGTAGAATATCACTTTAAGAAGCCAGGCAGCTTGAATGTTTAAATAAAATCTCATTTTCCGCAGACAACACAGACTCCTTCCTGTTTCTGACTACTGGTTAGTCATGGTGGGATTTGTTTGGCTTTTATAGATGCCATTAAATTTTAATGTACAGATCAGATGTCTTATTGTAGGAAAAAAATGGGGCAGTGTCTGTTTTGGCCCTATCATTTTACCACACAAGGGAACCATTAGGAGAGAATCAAATTGATTCCTGCAAAGCTTTTCCATTTCATCTTTTTCTGTTGTTTCCTTTCTCCATGATGACTATTTATTTTTTTGTTTTTTCCCCCCAAATTTGAAACACTTATGTAGTAACTGGGTCCTTGCAAATGGGTGCGGTACAAGAGTTGCATTCCATGATGCTTATGTTTGCTATCATTTCATCAAGGTTCATGTTACCTGGAAATAAAATCAAGCTTGTGACTTTTTAAAGTTAATGTTTTCTATGGGCCAGGTGATTTCATGATTGCCCATACTTGTTGAAAATTCATTCATTTATTTAAATATTTATTGAGCATTTATTATGTGTCAGGCATTCTAGTGTGTGAATACATTAATGAACAAGGTAGACAAGGTCCTTGCCCTGCTGAACTTAGTCTTGTGGGAGATAGAGAAAATTAAACTGAGAGGCTGTGATATGTCTCATGAGAGCACATAGGAGAGGTACTCAGATTTGGGATAGTTTCCTCAAGTAAGAGGCATTTAAAAGTGGAGTCTAAGAGAACAAGTAGGAGTTAGTCAACAAAAGAGGGGGGAGAGAGAGGTGTTTCAGTTAGAGGGAATGGCTGTAAAAAACCTTGAAGCAACAGGTAAGTGCTCTTCAACCAGTGGCCTTTAATGAGCAGTTGGCTATTCTTATAGGACTTGTGAAATACTTCTCTTGAATACTTTAAAGTTTTCACTTAAACATTTTAAAACCATAAGTTTAGTTGCAAAGCATATGTTTTTTGACATATTGTATATTATATACATGTCTTAAATATGTTTTCATGTAAATTTAGCTCATTTAATTTATGGAAAACATCTGCCACAATCATTGGCAAAGCCAATCTTCATTGTCTAACTAGGCTGCCAAACCAAATTTACTTTTTTAAACTTTATTTTTTAAAAAGTTCTTGCTTCAGTCAATTATCTTTTAAAGATATTTAAATAGTAAGGAAAAAAAGTATTTTTCTGTTTACCTACATAGTTACCATTTTGTGCTCTTCATCCCCCCCCCCCCCCATAAATCCAAATGTCCATCTGGTATAATTTTTCTTCTTCTTGAAGGATGTCCTTTAACATTTCTTATAGGTAAAGTCTGCTGGTAATGAATTCTTTCAGCTTTCATAATCTGAAAAAGTCTTTATTTTCACCGTAATCTTTGAAATATATTTTCTTTGGGTATAGATTTTTAGGTTGGCAGATTTTTTTTTTGAGTACTTTGCTCTAGTGTCTTCTGGCTTGCATTGTTTCCAAAGAGAAGTCTGTTGTAATTCTTACCTTTATTACTTAATGCAGTGATTTGTAACATTTTTCATCTCATGGCACACATAAATTAATTACTAAAATTCTGCAGCACACCAAATAAAAATATTTTATTTTTGCAGATCTGACTGAAAAAATAGATATAATTTTGATTCATTCACACTGGACAGTGGTTGTGTTGGCTGTTGTCATTTGTTTTTATATGACAATTAAGGAAAATTGGTCAGTGCCCCTGACTAAACAGTCAGGTATTGCATGTTTTAAAAATTCTTGTAGCACACCAGTGCGCCACAGCATACCAGTTGAAAATTGTTGACTTAAAGGGTACAGATTGTTTTTCTGAGATAATGGAAAAGTTTTGACATGAGAGAAGTGGTGGTTGCTCAACATTGTGAAACACTAAATACCACTGAATTGTTTCCTTTAAAATGACTAATTATATGTTTGTGAATTTCACCTCAATTAAAAAACTATATTAAGATCCAATTTTGGTCTATCATATTGGTGAAGACACATAAGTTTTGATTACATACTGAGTTATTGAAACTGTGAGGAAATGGGTACTCTAATCCACAGTGGTTGGAATGTAAATGAATAACTTCTGTGGATAGCATATGGTATTTGTCAAAACTAAAATGTCCATACTTTTGACTTAGTGATTCTATTTCCAGACTGTATACTACAGATCTATTCATGTAAAAATGATATGTGTTCAAAGTGATTCATTGCAGCAGGATAATAAATTATGAGCTAGTTATGTAGCTGTATAAAAGAATGTATTTTTATTAGAACGTGTCCACTGCAGAGAATACATGTAGTATGATACTGTTTGTGTAAAGAAAGGTGGAAGCCTATATTTTTGTTTCTGTATGCATAAAGTATCCCTTTTTGAAGAATACAGAGAAAACTCACAGTATTGGTTGCAAATAGATGGAATTTGAATGCATAGGAGATTAGTGAAGGGAAGATTTTTCACTGTATGCCCTTTTATTTTTATATATGTGTATATGTTTGTGTCTATCTATGAACATACCTGTTATGTAATTTAAAATTACATATAAATTTTAATATAAAAATGAAAAAGAGTGATCAAAAGCCACATCAGTTCACTGATCTTTATTACATACTGCCTTATGGCTATAATGTTTGTGACTTAGCTTAGTAAAGTAAGCATCTTGAGAGTTAGAATAGCGTGTTTTGCACCTTTAAGATGCATACCTATAGTGTTCATAGCCCAGTGCTTTTTATGTAGTTGAAATTCATGTGTTGGTTTAATTTATTATTTTATACTTGTGGAATTTTACATTATTTCATTTGATCCTCAAAACAACCCTGTGAGTGGGATTTTATTTGCATGTCACATTTCCTGTTTTCAAGTAAGAATGTATAATTTTGACTAAATATTTTAACTTTAAGAGATTAGTTCCTTATCTTTTTAGGTTATAAAATGATAACATAATGGGTTTATTAGATATGAGATTAGAAGAGATGATCTATCAGGTCCTTTTCAACTCTGAATGGATGGGTGAGTGAATGGATGAATGAATGAATACATTTTAGTAGTACAAGAGGGTCAAGGAGAATACTTGGTTTATGCATTTTGGGTTTCTCAAATGAACCCCTTCCACCTAAAAACCCTACATTTGGCTGATCAGATCATCTATGTTATTAAACTATGTTAATATTAAGCTATTAATAACTGGCATTTATTAACTGGCATTAATATCAATGGCATTTTAATTAACAACACAGTGTTTTAGAGCTGTTTTCAAAAAGCCCAATGGATTTGTCAAACAAACGCATATAGCTAGATGAATGGGAAATTTATGCATTATTGCATAATTTTACTTTGTGTTTTCTCCTATTCCTTTGCTTTTCTGATTATTAAATTTAACACAGTGCTGTGGAACTTTTTTAGACACTAAATCTGAAACCGTTGCCAAGGATTTCAGTTTGTGATGTAGTGTTTTTTAATGGCATTGGGTATAGGTGAGCAGTAAGGAAACAAAGAAGATACAGAGATGTAGCAACCTGAAGTAAACAGTCCAAAACATTTCTCATCATTTTTTGTTGCCAGGAAGTATCGAAGAACAAGGGTTTACTTAGTACAGTGAATAATGAATGAATGATTGTGTCGCATTTAATGTAAATACAAGCTAAAAACTTCTATTGTAAATTGGTCTTGGCTGTTTTCCAGGTGGAAAAACATGCGAATTTATATCCATTTACATTCTTTGGGTTTGCATGTGATATTCTTCTGCTTTGTTTTGCCAGTGAGCTAACTCCCTGTTCCTTTTCACAGGGTTGAAAATGCTTGCACCAAGCTTGTCCAGGCAGCCCAGATGCTTCAGTCAGACCCTTACTCAGTGCCTGCTCGAGATTATCTAATTGATGGGTCAAGGGGCATCCTTTCCGGCACATCAGACTTGCTGCTCACCTTCGATGAGGCTGAGGTAGGCAATCCTCAAAGATAATGATGGAGGACTGATGATTGTTTAGCACGAGAGAATGTTGAATAGCTACACATCTGAATTACCATTGTTTTCTACTTATTTTTCACTCAGTTGACTACTCTGAAATATATTTCCAGGTTCGTAAAATTATTAGAGTTTGCAAAGGAATTTTGGAATATCTTACAGTGGCAGAGGTGGTAGAAACTATGGAAGATTTGGTCACTTACACAAAGAACCTTGGACCAGGTTAGTTATATCCAATTTTTATACTAACATTTTTTATGGATTGTCCATGTTTGATCAAGAGGAAAAGGTACTCCACCCTTTTTTTTTTTTTGCAGGAGATAGATAATGATGCACTGGGCTTTTAGGTGTCTCCACTCTGTTGGTGGGGCTAATGCTGTGCTTCTACTGAGGAGATATTATTGTCTCTGAAAGCTGAATCTGCTTTCTACAAATCCTGGCCCTGTCTAATGAACTAAACAAGACATTGAAAATGTTGCTGGAGAATGTAGGAAATACTTTTCTGTGACTGTAATGCTTAAGGCCACCCTGAACCCTGACCTCTCCATTCCACACTATACAGCATTCCTTCACTGTCTGCCAGCTGGCCTGCAGCTCTTTATGACCTCTTAGCTTGCTAATTAGCCCGCCTACTATTATGGATTCATGCCCTAGCCCAAGGCTGCGTAATATAATCAGATGTGGAAGAAGAGAAGAGCTACTGTGGCTAAATCTCATTTTGAAATGATTGTTTAGTCATCTGAGAATTGAATATTCAAAATGCATGAACAGATACCAGCTTTTGATGTTATAGACATGAACTTGAAGGTTCTTAGAGTATGAATGAGACCAGTGACAGGACACATCAGGTGTTTACCTTGTCAGTATTAAAGATCACATACTACCTTATAAAACTCTTTTGTTTTATGTAAAATGATTTTTTAAATTGATTTTTAGAGAGAGAGGAAGGTAGAGGGATAGAGAGAAGCATCGGTGTGAGAGTGAAACATGGATCGGCTGCTTCTGCCTGCAACCCAGACATGTGCCCTGACTGGGAATTGAACCAGCAACCTTTCAATGCGCGGGACGATGCCCATCCAACTGAGCCACACTGGCCAGGGCTGTAGAATGATTTTTAACTAATAGTATTTTCATGAGGTTCTGGTGCAGTCATTCTGTAAGCTTATGGCAGTTAAAATTTTCTCTGAGCCATCATTGAAGATCACCGGGAGGTGGCTTCAGAGCAGTTCTCTTTAAACGTTCTCATAGCACTGGAAAAAAGTTTTATTTCTTCAAATGAAATCTTATGCTGAATTCCAACATATAAAAGACAGAAACAGAGCTACCATGGATGGAGAAGGGGCTACCCCACCTTTTCCCGTCTTCCTTTGTTACCCCTTAATAAGCTGTGAAACTACTTAAGAAATCTTAAGAGCAGCTTGAAAAATCAAAGCTTAGAGAGTCACATAACCTTCGATTAATACATGGAGTAAACAGAAAGTGCTAGCAGGCTGATTCCAAAGCACTAGATGCTTTCAAATGCTGTCATCACTATAATTAGTTTTATAATATTTCTATCTGTTTCTAATTATAAAAGTAGTACATTCTTATTTTGGACAAATTGGAAAACATAAAGATGAAAACAAAACACATTACTGTAATTCTTAAGATTTTTTTCAGCCACTAGATTCTCAGTACCAGGCTCACAGGAGATTCTGACATACATAGGGACAGTGGCCAGGTACATGGCTTAAAACCCGTGCACATGGTAGCCAGGCAAACTAGTGAATTTATTTTTCACAAATATGTATTTATTCACTTGAATGTCTTTTTATATTTGTGAATGTATTTACATCAAACGTGAAAATTATGTTACATTTAGGGTTCACATTTAATAAACTACTTTTAATGAAAAGAATAAAGTTGCATTAAGTTAGAACTATCCTAAAAAATTCTCTATCATAAACGCTAGAGTTCAGTGATAGTGTCTGTTGTTTAAGTAAGCGGGATTTCATAGTAAATGACAATGGACTTAGGCCCTGGGTCGTTTCACTACTCACCCTGCACAACTCCCTCCGTGTGGCCCAGGGATGACTAAGATGGCCAAGATGATTGACGAGAGGCAGCAGGAGCTCACGCACCAGGAGCACCGAGTCATGCTGGTGAACTCCATGAACACCGTGAAGGAGCTGCTGCCAGTTCTCATTTCAGGTATCTGCGGCCTATACTTTATCTTACGGGGGAACTGATGTGAGCGTGTTCTAAATTCTGATGTTCATTTACTTTTGCTGCTTCGTTGCATGTCCTTCCTCCTGGGTAAGAATGAGACCTGCTGGACTGGGCATCACCCGCAGGCCCAGCCGATTGGCTAAGAACCTGCGTTCGTCTCTCATGCTCTCCTTCTCTTGCTCTTTGGAAACTGCCCTTTCTGTTCTCCTGAAGCTCTAATTAGCTCTTTTTCTGGAGGTGGAATCGCCTCTAGAAACTCTAGTCTTGGATGTATGGATTTTGACATCTTTATTTGTATTACGAAAAAACAGGAAGGAGCTGGATTGGATATTTAGAACACTGTGTGATAAGGAAGTGAACCCAGAGCCCTTTTCAGTGTTGCATTGACATAGTTTTATTTTATTTTATTAAAGATATTTAACTTTTCTCTACATTGTAGAAGGTCTATGCCGCCTGGGACCAGCTTCCCATTGAGCAGGGCCCAGAAATGCAACATGGTGACTGTTCTCTAAACTCGCGAAAGGGAGCTGCACCTATCGAGTAGCTAATATGTAGCAGACGCCTCATGGTTTATATGGTTATCTTAGTCAAGTTGTGGGTTAGTTAGTTTCACTCTCAGAGGGCAGCTTTATTTTAAAATCTTATGAGGCATGTCACTATGATCCCACTTGCTGCCTTCCTGCTTTGGCATTTCAAGCAGTAGCTAAAACGGAGATGTGAGTGTTAGAGTTCAGAAGCCCTTCTATGAACTGGAAAACAAAGATTTGTAATTAGAATCTTAAAATCTCCATGGAAATATGTTTTTGAGGCCAACTGTTTGATGTGGCAGAAAGGCTGTTAGGAAGAGGATTTCTTTCTAAGCTGGGTAACTCCATAAAGTGATGATTAGTCTTTGGTTTTACAATTTTAATTATTTTATGGGAAGAAATTATTTTCCTTCGATGATGCTGCTGCTGCTTCTTCTTCTTCTTCTTCTTCTTCTTCTTCTTCTTCTTCTTATTATTATTATTATTATTTCTTCTCCTTCACATTTGGGGATTAGAAAGTCCCTGCTACATGTTGAGAGAAATCTTGGAAGATAAACTGAACACTTTGGGACCTTCCATTGGGGTTGGGGGCAATAGGATTCTCTAGTTATAGTTTAATTGACTGTTTTTCCATTAGGTTTGTGTTAGATGGGAACAGTGTTAGGGCTGGGATGCTAATGGATTTAGGAGGATATTGCATGTTTCGTGATTGTAGGTCATCAGCATGTGCATGTTAAATTAGTTCCCTGATCATGTGGTGGTGATGTCTTATGCCTTCAGTTTTCATTGCAATGAAGGTTGCTGATATTGGAACTTTATTGGCAGTAATAAAAGTGTTTGTTTTCATATATTTTTTTAAGACCTTAGAAGCCCAAAACATGTGTTCAAGAAGTGGAACATTTTGTGTGAATGTTGTTATACAGCAAAATTCACTTCCAACCTTAGTTTCTAATCTTTTATCTTTATAGCTATGAAGATATTTGTAACAACTAAAAACTCAAAAAACCAAGGAATAGAAGAAGCTTTGAAAAATCGCAATTTTACTGTAGAAAAGATGAGTGCTGAAATTAATGAGATCATTCGTGTGTTACAACTCACTTCTTGGGATGAAGATGCCTGGGCCAGCAAAGTAAGTTTTATTTGGAGGAGAAATCAGCAAAATCCCAATTTCTCCCCTCCTGGGGGTTTGATCGTCTCACATTTTATCTCGTAACTATGTGTAGCATTAGACTACCCAGATATTGTGACAGCATTTCTTTTTCACTTTTGTTTCATGGATTACTGGCTGCTTTTGCAAATTTCCTTTGTTCCTAGATAGAACAATAAATACGTATGTGGGGTGAACGTTGGTTGAAGGCTGACATGTAGCTTTTCCTTCCGGCTGGAGTCTCCCTGATTGGGCTGGTGGAGGAATTCTGGTGTGGTGTATGCGCCCCTGGGTGGGAAGCCCTGCTTTTATGTGGGCGGTTGTTGCTAGGTAACTAAGAGACTTATTATATTTGTGACTGGATTTTATGGAAAACTTTTCCTAAACCAACCTTTGACCCAGGGAAATCTACAGAGGAAAAACTCTTGGCACCTTCGCTCTTTAGAACTCAGTCTAGAATTTCTCCTTGGACTCCGAAAGGGTTGGTGGATTCCCTCCAGAGCCCAGCAGCAGTGGTTTTGTGTTGCTACCTCTCTGCTCTGCTCTGCTCCTCCCTGCCCAGTGACTATTTTGAGGGAACAGAGACACTCGGGTTTACATTTTGCTTGTAGGAGCCCAAGATGCAGGCAGTAGGGGAAAGAAACACACTGTCTCCAGCGTCAGGCTTACCCACGCCTGACCCAGATGTTGTCTCCAGGGCCACCTAGCAGGCTGGTAGCAGACTAAAGCGGGGATTTTGTAGCATGACTTGCATTTGTTGCTCCGTGGGGCTCTTTGTCCTTTAGGTCACCTGTAAGGTAAGGTCGAAGCTGGGGCCCCGAATCACCAGCCCCCTCTTGTTGCCTAGAAAGTGAATCTAAATATGCAGAAGAAATTAGCCTGCCTGTCTTAATTATGAATTTGTTTATAGAAGCACGGAGTTCTTGAGCAAGTTCTAAGACTGTATTTTAAACCCGTATGGTAAAATCTTTTTAATTTTACTTAATTTTGCTTTTGCATACTTGACAGCTTTCACTTCCCTGTTATGACTTCTTTGTGCATCTTTTTTGTTTTCTTGTTTGTTTTACCCTTTTTTGTCACGTTTAGAAGGTAAGCTTTCTGTTGCCCTCTAGTTTTTTTTCACTTAAAAGAGCAAAAGCATGTCTGAGGTTTTTGTGCTGTGTGCCATGCCTTGTCCTGCGTGCCGGTGTGTAACACTGTGCTCGGATATGCGTCAGATTGTGACTTTATGTGGGACTCCAGGCTGTGCTGGGCAGGCTGTTCGACTCGAGCTCATCTTGAGCTATTTCTTTGGGGAAAGCAAAAGAAAAGGTGTTTCTCTGGGATATCAGGGTTGCTGTGTTTAGCGAGTGCTTTCATTTTTTTGAGCGGGCTCCTGAGAACCGTTCTGGCCTAGTCATTCCCACTGACTTCATTCGAAGGGCAGGTTTCCCTAGGTAGCTGGGTGACCCCTATGTTACCTGTGAACCCTGCTCTTAGGAAACTTCCAGCTGATGTTATCTCTGTATTGGCCTCTCCTACCAGTGTCCTTTGCAGGCTCTGGAATTTTACTTTTGGAGACGTGTCATTGCTGTTTTAAGCCATAATGAAAATGGACAGGCCCGAGGGTTTAGGTGGGGCATCTGTCCTTCACCATAACCCTAGTCTTCAAAACCAAAGGGGAAAATGTAAGGTGTATCCCAAGTTCATCCTCACGTCAGCCCACGGCTCACTGCATGCTCTGCTGTGTGGCTTCGGTGAGCCATCTTTCTCCATGACCTTGTGTCCCCCCCGCCGGGCCTCTCTCCCGATTCTCTCCCCTGTGCTTCCAGCAGCTGAGAAAGAGTAAAAGCGAGGAGCAGGCATTGCAGCCTTAATGTTTATTTTTGGAGGGGAAGAGTCATGTATCGTTTAATAAATAAGTGTTGCTGAGCTTTATTTTGTGCGAGTGTCATTGAGAGCTATTTTTTTTAAAAAAATAAGTGTTCATTTGAGGCATTCAGGATGAGCAGCGGGCACTTGGGGGGATGGACACGGGACATGGACCTGGTGCCCACCGGGTACAGTCTGTAGCTGCCTCAGTTTTATGCTGATCTGGAAGGAACCAGACTGTTAGGATGCTGCAAAACTACCAGAGTGAAGGAAAGTAAATAAAACTAGTTCAGCCAAAAGAAGCTCAAGTACATAATGACATCAGAATGAGCAAGAAATGTTTATTTCTAACTTCTTTTTGTCTTTGTTATACATTTACCTGGTTCAAAAACTGGATGCTGTAAAACAATGTACATGGCAAATCTCACCTCTAACCCATTCCCATCCACCCGCCTCCCCTCCCTCCCTAAGAGCAATCGTTTTTATCAGTTACAAGAGCATTTAGGAAAAAGAAATTTTACCTTGAAAATGGAAATCGGTAACGAGGGTTTTGGTTATTTTTCAGGCTTAGTAGCATTATGCGTCTTACATGGCTCCACTGTAAGCAGTGAGTGAGTCAGACCTCGTGTCTGTCTGTGACCCCTGGCTTCCCGCTCTGTTTAATACATGCGGCATCTCTTACCTCCTCTCGCCCCTACCAATAAAGAATTAACTTTGTCTTACATACTTGTTTCATGCTTCCCTATTGGTGCAGCTTTCTCCTGGAAAGTGATGGTTCCTCTAGAAAAGTGGGGGAAGAAAGTAAGTGGAAAAAATTTTTGGTAAAAGTGCATCTTGCTGAATAAGTTAAGATTTTAAAGAGGCAATGCAATAGCTGATCGTTTTACCTCTACGCCTACATTCAAACTGCAGATTTACAAACTTAAAAATACCTTGACTTTAAATACTTCGTTTTATTTTTATTTTTAAAAAATATATTTTTATTGATTTTAGAAAGGGAGAGGAGGAGAGAGAGAGAAACATAGATCAGAGAGATACATCGATCAGCTGCCTCCTGCACGCTGTCCACTGGGGATCGAGCCCACAACCCGGACATGTGCCCTGACTGGGAATTGAACTGGTGACCTCATGGTGCATGGGACGATGCACAGCCAACTGAGCCACACCTGCCAGGGCAAAATACTTCATTTTATTTTGAAAGTAAAAATTTCTCCCTCTTTATTTTATTTTAAAATATATTTTTATTGATTTCAGAGAGAGGAAGGGAGAGAGAGATAGAAACATCAATTAAGAGAGAGAGTCATTGATTGGCTGCCTCCTGCATGCCTCCTGCTGGGGATCAAGCCCTCAGCCCAAGCCTGTGCCCTGACCCGAATCAAACCGCAATCTCCTGGATCACAGGTTGATGCTCAACCGCTGAGCCATGCTGTTTCCAGCCTCTCCCTCTTTAGACAACAGTCATCTTATAAGTGATCATTAAAAATTAGTTTAGCATTTTTCTGGGGGATACATTATGAAACAAAAGAATTTGTGAATGAGACAATTCTAATTCAGCCCCTTGTAGTTTAGCAATCTCTCTATTTTTTGTATTTACATTACTTGCAGCTTGATGCATGCTGAGAATCAAGAGGAAGTGAGAAAAATTTTAAAAGCCTTTTATTGCTAAGAATTTTTGAACCCACATGGGTGCTCCTACTGTGCATTGAGTCATTAGATACTGTTACTCAGAATTAGTTCCTGTGGTGGGTGTCCTCCCACTGCGGGCCTAGGCTGGTGGTGGCTGAATGTGTGACTGCCTCAGATGTCTTGCACAGATTACTCTGCTCTACCAAAGAAGGAAACTTTGTTAGAGCATGCAATTCTGTAATGCTTGCCCTTACTGCAGACCACTGGGATTTAAGGGTTGATTTTTATTTCATTTTTGAAAAAATAAGCCTGCTTGTGAGCTTTTTATGAGGCTTCTAGTGTTTTATTTCAGCAGCTAATACAACGAAAGATTTATCTCTTGGAGTTTGAGATCAATAGTTAATTCAGGCATTTATGATATTTTATCCCCTCTCTGTAAACAGGAGAAAAGCCCAAAATGTTAAAGGAATTGATATTTCCCTTCTAATCCAAGTGATCTCTAGTTGGTACATATGATTGTGTGCTCAGAGGTGGCAGAGAGTTTTAGAGCTGGGAAGGTATTCTTAGAGATGGGAAACTGAAACCCTGGAGGGTAACTTGCTTCAAGTCTCAGGGCTAGACAGCGTTCTGTCATCGCTTAAATGCAGTTTGTAAGATTTTGTTCTATTGCCCAGTCTCTTCTTTCCAGAAACATTTTTGTTAAAACTTTGATTTGGGGGTGGAAATATGGTCAGGGGTGGAATGGAATAGGAAGAGTAGGATGAGGAGGTGTTTGTGGAAAAAGGGGGGGAGTAGATTGGGCAGTGAAACAGAGGGGGGTCCTTAGTCTCATATTTACAAATTTCAAGAGCCTGTGAGTGCAGGACCTTCTTTTCCCACCATAGTTCCTCTTGATTGTCTGTAAAAGGAACTCAGTGGTTCTCAGTATTATTCTGTGTTACTTAGGTTTAACTTGATATTAAATTTCAGGACTGTCTCAGTTCCTGGGAATGCATGTAAAAAGGAGTTCTTTTAGGTTGTTCTTCCACCTTTTGGTATGTGGGGGCAAGTGCCAAGGCACTGTGGTTTTTCATTTAAAACATGAACTCATAAGAGTTTTACAGTAAAAGAGACCATAGGGGGAGGGGACCCGATCCCTGCCAGCTGTCCCCAAAGCTGCATGACTAGATCTGGTCTTTTTCACACTCTTAAAAAAAAAAAAGAACCAAGAACCAAAAAACCCAGAGAAGAGATGGGTGGAGACTTTTCCCAAATTTGAGGTTTTACAGAGAGTACTCAAATGAAGGTGCTGTATTTCCTCTCTTCTGTGTCATGTCCAGGTTGTACCCTGGGTACTTAGATGTACATGACAAGATTTAACTAAAAACTTTGTGGCACACAGTATGCTTGACCACAGAGTTACAATTATTTTCACCCTTTATAAATATTTCTTAATAGTGACTTACAGTCCCAGTTGTTTAGTGAATTTGCTTATATCACATCCAGTATTAACATACTTACATTGCTCATGACAGAATTCTGACAGTCCCATAATAAATACTGCTCTTCAAGAGAAACATATACAAAATTCTTAGGAGACCAGATATGGCAGTAAAATGTATTGTGTTTAAAATGATTATTTAAAATTTGCCCTATTCTAGAAAGAATTTAAGGTAGGCTTTTCAGTGACTGTTTTAAACCTCTAAAATTGTCTAAAGTTCATGCTGCCAAAAACTTTGGTAACTAATGGAAATTCCCAGTTTAAAAATGCAGCTTCTCCTGGCTAGTGTGGTTCAGTGGTTGATCGTTGACCTATGAACCAGGAGGTTACGGTTTGATTCCCGGTCAGGGCACATGCCTGGGTTGCGGGCTCGATCCCCAGTGGGGGACGTGCAGGAGGCAGCCGATCAATGGATCAGTGACTCTCTCATCATTGATGTTTCTATTTCTCTCCTTCTCACTTCCTCTCTCTGAAATCAGTAAAAACATATTTTAAAAAAATGCAGGTTCTTTCTAAACTTCCCTTTGACTCTTTTTAGGGGGAAATGAGCATCTCTTAATTTTAACTTCTTGATGTCACATCTCCCACTCGGAACTACTCACTTCCTGAGAATTAGAGTCTTCCCTTGAAGTGTGGCGGCCATTCATACTTTATTAGGGACAAAAAAGGCATTGATTTTTTAGGAAAGTAAATAGAGCAAAGTCAGTTTTTCCGTTGTGTTTGAAATCATTTTTGGGCAATGGAGAGTAAAAAGCAGTCATTTAGGTTAGTGAGGGTTTTTAATTTGATTCTAGAGCTTGCTTTTTGGCTAGTATTAACAAAGCCAACATCGACAAGACAAAGATTTGCTAACTATTATAGAAGGCTAGTGGATTCTTTGGCAACTCTCTTTGGTAAAAGAAAAAAAAGTCCTGAGTTTCATCTAAGAGAAAATAATGAGGTTTGATGCCAATGAACCTGAGATCAAATTGGATTTCTAAGACAGAGCCCCTGTTTCTTAATTTGTAAAATTAAATTACATTTAAATATGAGGTTCAGTGAAGTAATGAGAGAAAAAGTGCCGCAAACAACCTAACATGCAGGAAATGCTCAGTTAAGTTAGTTTCCTGACTAGTAGCCTTTGATGCTAGGGTAGACGCTACAAAGTTTTTCTGATTCTTGTTTCTCCTTGAATTTAGATTTTTGAAATGTAATCAATATTACTTTCCACTAAAATATGTATGTTAGAGAAATGGTTATTAATAGATTTCAAATTAAGTATTTTTACATGGATATAATGTCTCTTCTTCAAAGTGTGCACATACTTTCCAGGTGAGAGCTTGTGAGGTGTTTTTTTTTAAATCCGTCTCTAGACAAAGTCCTATAACTTGTATTAGACTCTAACTCTCTGAGGTTAGGAGTTGCCTGAAACACTCTTTGAAAAGATATTGATTTGAGCCATACTAATTTGGAATTAGGCTAACGTGACCTTTGCATTACTTCCAAAGGCAAGGGTTTGCTGTACAGATGAATGTAGAGCGAGATAGAGGAGGCGCAGATATTTAAAGCATTTGAGAATCAAAGCACTTACAAAAAATGCCACTGTCTACGTGTACTAATCACAAATGGAGTTTTGAAACAGATCCTCTTACCACTCTGCCTTTTATTGATAGATAGCTACCATAATTCCATACAATTTGATAGTAAAAATATTTTATTTTCATTTTTTTCCAGTAATTTATTTCACCGCTCCTTAGTTGTTGTGGCTGAGAATTTGTTCTTTAGAGCCTTAGATAGCCAATGTTGCAACAGGGGAACCGTCTATCTGTTTAGATGGCGAAGGGAGGAACCCAAGCTGAGAGTCCTATGATTTGAATAGGTACTTAGGAAAAGCTGGGATCCGGCTCCTGACCTTCTGAGCCTCTGAGCGCTCCTGGCCTTTTTTGTGCTAGTGCCTGGTGGTTTGGATTGGAAGAGGGGGCATGAGGGGGGCGGGGCTCCTGGCGCCCCCATGTGGAAAACTAGTGGTACAACACCTTCACGGACCCAGGTTTTGCAGGACTGGAAGTTGAAGTTAGGGGTATAGGGTACTGCCTAGAATTTCAGAGGTTAACTCTGTGGGTTGGTGGATGGACCCTGTAAGGGTCAGTTTTCTAGAGCAAAAGGGAGATAGGCTGTCTGTTAAGGTGTTAAATAGAGACTTAAGAGATGGCTAGTCTGTCAGTTGTGAGGATGGGTACATGGGTGTTGATTATATTGTTCTGTGTGTTTTGCTATATTTTAAAAACTTTATTAAAATATATGTGTACTTTTAGAGTGACTAGTCTGTTGTTTCTCCTTCTCATGCTGTATCCTGGGAGGTTTTATGCTAATTTTATGTTAGTCATTCTGAATCATGATTGTAAACAGTACGTTGAGACCCACTTATTTTAACCTGCCTCTTCTTCCAGGTTAGGGATGGTCAGGGAACTAAGGATGAGGGGTGGCAGGAAGGCCGGAAAAATACTTCTGTCTTATGTTACATTTAGTGGCTTCTTTGTGGCATTAAAACTAAATTGCTCAGTTAACATTTTCATTTATTTTCCCAGCAGTAATTCCATTTTTTTAAGGATTAATTTAATATAGTGAAACATTACCCAGTGTGTGTGTATTTCAAAACAAGATGTAAAAGAACTGTGATCTGTGGCACCACATGCTAATGAAGCTTCCGTGAAGCCAGGGCTTTGCAGGGCTTTGGCAGGGCTGCAGTAGATGAATGTTGACTAGCGGAAACGCTGATAACGAGGCATGTGACAACAGGGCTTTTTCCTGCTGAAGACATTAAATATCTTTTGGCTTGAGCAATTTTACCAGTTTTCACACTTTAGCACCAGGGAGATCAGGAAACAATAGAATTAACTGAAGATTTGCATGCAAGATGCTGCATTTTGACAGAAATAAGCGTTATGGTGTGATGAGAATATTTTTAAGGCTTTGTAGGACTACCTTAGCTCTAGTGTATGTTAATGCTGCCACTTCTCTGTCTTACTTTGTATCATGGTATCTCTATTTTTGCAAAGAAAATAATTGTGGCACTTCTCTTCAAAAGGACACTGAAGCCATGAAGAGAGCATTGGCCTCCATAGACTCCAAACTCAACCAGGCCAAAGGTTGGCTCCGTGATCCCAGTGCCTCCGCAGGTAATCATCTGGTTCTACTTTACCGTTAGATACAAGAAAAAGATGAAAATCAAGAAGACAAAAGAAAGTAATTTTCCCAGAATCTCATAATCCTGAGATAACTACTGCAACATTTGGGGCATCTGCCATTCAATTAGTTTTGGCTAATTGAAGCGTTACTGGGTCTTAGAAGGATGGTAGACATGGACTAGTCACCTCTTATCAGGGAGTAATATACCAAGCTGAACTGGGCATTTGCAGAATTCTTCATTCACCTCTGTCCTGAATCAGAAAGGTACTTATTTTGAATAAAAGCTCTCCTCTTCCTATTCCTTTTGGGCATATTTCCATTTATGTCCGCAAAGTACTTAATTAAGCAGATTAAATAATGATGCCAGTAAGAATTGGAAACCAAAGTTAGCTTATATAAAGATAAGCCCCAAATAGTTTATTGAGCTAGGCTTTATGGATTTTCTAATCTAATATTTATTCAGTTTTAGATAAACATTTGAATGAATGTGAAAAGCCTAATGGAGGTTGGAGGTGCTAAGTACAATTAAATTGTTAGAGCCTATTTTCATGATCCGTGTTCTTACCACAAGCTGCTTATTATCTCCAGATGGCTGTGGTTCCAAGTATCTTTTTTAGCAGCGTCTGTGTTTGAAGCTCACCTAAGGTTGTAACGGCACTGCTTGGCTGTTCGCTATCAGATGTATTGTCTTCTGTTCACCTTGCCATTTGAAATCATCTGCTCCCTCCTGAATGAAATGACTTGTAAAGCATCCTCTGTAAATAATTAATGTGTTAACAGTGTAGATACTGAATATCTCTTTATTTTAGGGGATGCCGGTGAGCAGGCCATCAGGCAGATCTTAGATGAAGCTGGAAAAGTTGGGGAACTCTGTGCAGGCAAAGAACGCAGAGAGATCCTGGGAACCTGCAAAATGCTAGGGCAGATGACTGATCAAGTGGCTGACCTCCGAGCCAGGTAAAGTTCCTCTGCTCTTACCAGAGCTGTAGTTGGTAATAGATAGGATCTCACTCCTGACAGAATGACTCAGAAAGCAAGTCTGCTGATCTTACTGTGTCGCCTTCGGCTAATAAACAAAATAGGTATTATACTCTACTGATTCTTTGGAGATTGAAATGAACTTTTCCCTCTTTAACTGGTCATCTCTAGGCTTTTTTAAGTTTCTGTTTCATCATAATTCATTTGGTTTCATAATGCTTTTACCCACTTTAAGTCTTGGCTGTTAGAACCTTTTCTCCTATAAACTAAATATATATCATTTGCTATTAAGAAAACTCAGTATAATATAGGTCTTTTTGGGAACTTATTCATAGATTTAATGAAGTTCTAAAAGGTCCTAATTTTTATGGAATTTTATAGTATGGACATTGGGAAAAATTGAAGTAAGATGAGACTTGAGTATACATGAAGTTTGATTTTGCTTCAAGAATGTCATGGAATATCGTGAGATAATAGGAATATGCTGGGTCTCCATGCAAACAGGCCTCAGAAACACTCTTTGACATATGGCACACCATGACACTCGGTCTCAAACATAGCAGAATTAAGAATACAGTTCTTAAAGGAGTAGACCAACATCATTTTTATAATCGATTGAAAGCCATTAATTTCAACCTAAAAAGACTCATGCAAACAATATTACATATAATTTCCGTAGGTTCATTGATCCAGTGTGGCCCTGGGAGCTCCAGAGGCTTCAGGTTAAGGGTCTCTGCCTTGAAGGGAGGAAGGAACAGCATAAACAAATGTTACCTCATTGAACTCAGTGAGCCTTTTTCTCCTGCTGCGAAGCAGTCTCCCCTGTCATGAGCATGACAAGAACTTTACAGGAAGAACAAAAAAGTTCTGTCCCCATTCGGAGAAATGCCAGTGCCGCCTGACGAGATTCTTGGCTCTTCTGCTTTCTCACTGCTGGCTCTTTTGTCTGCAGCCTTTTCACAGTTTCCACTCGGAATTCTCAAATACACAGTTGTGTGCGTTTAGAGAAAGATGAATTTGAGCAAGAGAATGAGGTGGTTAGTCTATGGGATTAACTTTTAATATGTAAAGAGAAAAGGCTCGAACAGCGCCGAGCAGCTGTGGGCCCATTCCCACTGGAGCCTGCAGTACCCTTTCATGATGAAAGGTCAGAAAGCTCCCTCCCCATTATTCTTTCTTAAATATGTCTCGTACTTAACATTTTAGTGGCTGAAGCTCAGTAACAGTTTCCTCATTGATATTCTCTAATTCAGTCACCTATGGTTTCTAGGTGGTAAGTATATACTTTCCCCCCATGGGATTCAGTAAACTTTTAATTTTTTTTTTTTAGATATGTCTTTATTGATTTCAGAGAGAGGAAGGGAGAGAGAGAGAGAGAGAGAGAGAGAGAGAGAAACATCAGTGATGAGAGTCATTGATCGGCTGCCTCCTGCACGCCCCCTGCTGGGGATCGAGCCCACATCCTGAGCCTGTGCCCTGACCTGGAATCGAACCACGATCTCCTGGATCCTAGGTCGATGCTCAACCACTGAGCCATGCGTGGCTGGGCTAAACTTTTAATTTTTAATAAGAAAAACTATGTAGCCCATAAATGTTTTTATTTTTTCAAAGTTGGACTCTAATACCAAAAAGGTTCCTCATCTTAAATTACTAGATTTGAAGGGAAAAAGCAAGTTGAGTCATGAAAAGTGTGTTTCCTAAAAGTCTTCCACTCCTCTGCCATACAAAAGGGAAGCCTCAAGTACAAGTAATTACCTTGCAATGAACAGTGAGTTTATTACGTAAAGTGTTGGTATGGATGAAAAGTAGAGATACATTTAAAAAGAGGACAGGAAAATGAATGACAGATTCATATTATCATTAGGGGAAGTAAAGTTGTTTTGGAGTTTATCCTAAAATCGGAAGCTCAGATTAGGACAATCAGCCATGCCATTCTACCAAATGACAAATTGGTGACCCTATCACTGGGTTTACCAGTCTGGGTAGGTTACAAAATCTGAGCTGGTGAAAAGATGGAAAATTTTACTTTGTTATGAGTTGGAAAGTGTCTACAAAGGGAAAATAAGTTTCTACCAACTCACATTATTTTTTGGTAGTAGTAGCATATTACCTCTTAGAGAGGAAAATACTGAAATTAGTTCTTTAGAAACTTGTTGGGAAACAATTGTTTCTTGTCATCATGTGCTTTTTACTCTCTTTTATAACTGTTTTTGATATTTATAGATTGCATAGGAGTAGAAGGTAGATAGTTAAGACTATCATCAGGTTCATTATAATAATACTGACAATTCAATAATATTAATAGTTATATATGTGTATTGCTTTATTACCAAAAATATTTTCAAATATATCTTTTTGCTTGAAGCTACTTTGTTTGATAAGCAGGGCAAGTATTGTTACCTCCCCTTCCCTCCCCTCCCCTCATTTTGTAAGTTAGAGAACTGAAGCCCTAGGAGCTTAAACATTGCAACAAGGTTCCATAGGTACCAGGAGGCAGGATTTGAACACAGATCTGTTTGGTCCCAGTATGATGTGCTTTCAGTAACACTGTCCATGCTACCTCCTGAAACAGCTTTAATGTGTGCTTGCCCATAAATAAGACAGTCTGATGGGCTGTTTATTTCTAAAGCACACATTACTATGGTAACAAAATCCTCCATAGCAATAAGATCGTAAGCACATTTTCCCCCTGAAGTTTAGATTTGATTATGTAATCTCCACCGAGAGGAGAATCATTATTATCAAAATCTGCAGGCCTGGTCTTTAAAGTGGCTATGCAGCTCCACGAAGCTAATGGGTATTTTTAAAAACAAAGGAGAAAGTAGATGGTTTGGGTGTTCTGTTTATCTCTCTGTTTCCTTGTGCTGTCTCAAACTTACTGGAAAAAGAAAAAGACAAGCATGTTAACAAACGACATACACTGTGTTTTTAGTGATATTTTGCCGTTAAGTGTTTGAGAGGGTGCAATGACAGCGTCTGTCTGTTTTGAGTAGAGGACAGGGAGCCTCGCCCGTGGCCATGCAGAAAGCCCAGCAGGTGTCTCAGGGTCTGGATGTGCTCACAGCCAAAGTGGAGAATGCAGCCCGCAAGCTGGAAGCCATGACAAACTCAAAGCAGAGCATTGCCAAGAAGATCGATGCTGCGCAGGTAGTAGCGATGATTTTTAGAAGGGGTGGGAAATAAGGGAGAAAGAAATGTCCCATAAATATCCTCTGTCTACCCCTTCCTCCTTCCCCCCCTCCTTCCCTCTCTCTCTCTCTCACTTACTGTGGGTGGATAATGGATGTTTGTAAGTGACGATTAATTTCCAGCAGTTACCAGTGTTAGCACCTCTCCTGCTAACACAGGTTTAGACTAATATTTATCTATAGTTGGAAATAAACATCTTAATTTTAAATACTTCGATTAGTTAAAAGTAAGCAGTCGGAATACCAAGAGAATCCTGGTCCCTGGCATAGATTACAGCATATTAAAACTGTTCGTCTCAATTCACAGCTGCATTTGGTCATAGCAGTGTTAAAGGGTTCGAGGTTTCTGATGCCACTGTACTGTAAAATGATTGCATATCACAAAGAAACACAATGTTTGAGAAACTGAAGAATTAATAAGGTGTGACTAATTCAAAGAAGAGATAAAGCTTGTGAAGATATTTTATTCTAATGGGAAAGAAAAAATGTTTTTTAAAAGATGAGGGATTGATTTGATTTTACCTGAGCTAACAACGTATGCAAAGCAATGAGGACCAGCGTCAGCAGACCAATTACTGGTGGTGCCTTGTGATTGCTTTTGAAATATTTCTGATGGCCTTGTTAAGTGTACTATCATGTGGTTCATGAGTCGATCCCAGTGAGCGTCTTTCCCATTTCTGTGTGTGTAGAATTGGCTGGCAGATCCACATGGTGGGCCAGAAGGAGAAGAGCAGATTCGAGGGGCTTTGGCTGAAGCTCGAAAAATAGCGGAGTTATGTGATGATCCTAAAGAGAGAGATGACATTCAACGTTCTCTTGGAGAAATAGCTGCTCTGACTTCTAAATTAGCAGACTTACGGAGACAGTATGTATTTATTTAATCACTTAAATTGCCCTTTAATCTCTTTCTCTTCCCCCCAAGCATATACTTAAATGCTACAGGTTAAATGCATGTGCGATGCTCATTGATTCTGTGTTACGTGGCTAAGTCAGATATTTACTCTATTTTATCATTGACACAATTGAAGTTTAATGATTTATTGCTGATCACATGATTTTAAGTTAACTTAGGATGGTAAGAACTCCTTTTTTGAGATCTATATTTTTCATTTCTAAGCTAGGACTTTTTCTGCTATATTGTGTCTGTAACATGTCTGTTTCCCAGGTATATGAGGAAATTAATTAGTGTGTATAGTTATGAAAAGCTTCCTGGGGTGAAAGGAGAATGGGGGAGGCATATGAAGATACTTTCTTCCTCCTGGAGAAATGTTATTTCTTAAGTAGCAATGAAAAGAGATCCTTAAATACAGTGTCCTCAACATAGCATCTCTTAAAGCTTTCATGGCACCCCCCCTTTTTTTTAAAAGTTATTTTTTTAAAAAGAAAATACTTTTTTATTGATTTTAGAGAGAGAGAAAGGGAGAGAGAAACATTGATGTGAGATTGAAACATCAACCCGCTGCCCAGGCATGTGCCCTGACCAGGAATTGAACTGGCAACTTTTCGGTTCATGGGACGTCACTCAACCAACTGAGCCACACCGGGCCAGGGCAATGGCACCTACTTTGATTATATAAGAAGAAGTATTGCTTTTTTCCTGAAGAAAAAAAAAATAGGTGTTTTTCTCTCTTAAAAAAACCTGCAGCACATGCTGGAAGAATGGGCTCAGCATCAAAAGTAAAAGTTGCTTCTTTCCTACGTCAGTCCTCCATCCACTTCCCCAGGGATAACCATAGTCAAGGATCTTGGGAGATTCTGCTTTTCATTTAACTTGCGTGTTGCATTTCCTGCTCATCCGTGGGAGAGTGCCGAGCCCTTTTCCAGTGAGGGGTGCTTTAGAGTTCCCTCAGGCCTCACACTAAGGGGCATGTTGGCTAAGAAAGCAAACTGTTGCCTAGGATCACGAAATAGGACGTGAGTGGGAGCAGGGCAGACATACTTTAGGCAGGAGGTTGTGGTGATAGAAATCAACAGCTGAAATTTGATTGTATATCAAACTCAGTCATTTGGGGACCTCTGCTCTAGGCCCAAATTTTGAATTATTTAGGTTAGGAAAATGAATCATTTGACATTTGTAAAATATAATGTCTATATAGTTTGGTCTATGCTCATTAATAATGGCCTGTTATTATAGTCTGTTTACATTCATTAGATTTTAAAATACTCAAACTTTAGACTCTATATTCTTATCACCCTAACACAAGTCCATATACATACATAGCTGGCACTCATTAGTGTTTCTTAAAGATAAGGAGAGAATTAATGCTAATGGTGATAGAGTAGATCTATTACTATACACACACACACATATACATGTATACAGTCATGCCTTGCTTAATGATGGGTATGTGTTTTTGAGAAATGCATCATCAGGCAGTTTGGTACAGCCTATTGCTCTAGGCTACAGGCCTATATAGCATGTTACTGTAGAAAGCAACATGAGATTAAATTAAGCACAAGAGGAAATGATACACTCAAGAGATGCAGTAAGTTCGAGATGTATGAGGCTGCTGCCAGAGTAATAAGGCTTGATGTTTTGCAGCAAACATTTTTTATAAGTTTTTTTTATAACTACTACTAGTTTCACTATAACGATTTCAATACTACTACACAATAAATAGGGCTACTTGGGCCCACCTAGCTCCTCAGGGAACTAGTGTTTTCAGAGGTGGCAGGCTGAGGAGTCAGCTAAACCGTTGATGACTGATTGAGCTCAGCTTGCCAAATGGTACTTCTTGATTGAGCTAGACTGATCCAAACTTATATTTAATGTCTTAACTGGGACAAAACTATCTGAATTTAGATTATTAATTTCTGATTTAAGGGCCAAGTAGATAAACTACTCTTCTTTCAAACCAAGTTTATAATCATTAGCAATTTGACATCTCATTAGCATTTATATCAGCAATGAAGTCATCTCAGTGTAAATAGTGTCTGTATGGGACAAAAAGGCTGTTTTTTTCTCTGCAGGGGAAAAGGAGATTCCCCAGAGGCCCGAGCATTGGCCAAACAGGTGGCTACTGCCCTGCAGAACTTGCAGTCCAAAACCAATAGGACCGTGGCCAATAGCAGACCTGCCAAAGCAGCGGTCCACCTTGAGGGCAAGATTGAACAAGCACAGCGGTGGATTGATAATCCCACAGTGGATGACCGGGGAGTCGGTAAGGCCAGCAGTGCCCTTAACCACCATTAGACTGGGCTCAGCGAAAGTAAGCAAGTTGTTGGTAGAGATCCTGTATCATCTGTAGTTAAGGGCGGAAGGGATTCTTCAGCCACTGGGAGAGAGCCATTCATTCTACTGTGTGACTCCATTTCCAAATGTAGCTGATGAGATTTCTGTGATTTAATCAAGAAGCATTAATGAATAAGTGATTTTGCTGTGGGCAAATAGGTCCTCAGGCTGGAATTGCAACTTTGAACTAATTATTTTCAGTCTATGTACACTGCGATTTTGTCGTATTTCTGTTAAGAGAGTCCTTAGAAAGTACCCAGTTAAATATAATTTTTGAAAATAGTAGAAGACACTTAACTACCAAGGTTATTTTCCGCTGGGAGGGCTCCTGTACATGCAGTCACTAGCAGAATGAATAACCTAAAATTTTCACTTCTGGGAGATTTTAGGAACAGATCTATAAGAATTTAGGTCATGTTGTGACAGCAAGCCCGCTGAAGCTGAAAGAGCTCTTTACTTCATTTGCCGTATGCATTGGATACAAAGATACAGTTTTTAATTGGTGATTCCCAGTGTTGGGGAATCAGGCAGACATATAATTAACTGGTGGTGGAATAAATGGGTGATAAACTTTCTGAATGACAGTTTGGTATTATGTGTCAAGAGCTTTTAAAAAGTTTATACCCATTGACTCAGCAATCTGACTTCTAGGAATTTATCCCAATTAGAGATGTTTCTAAGGAGTTACATAAAAGAATGTATATAAACGGAGTAAAAGGTAAGTAAACGGCCAACTAATTATGACCAATATAATCTAGTAGGTTGATTTTATTTTAGATTGCGATTTTTAAAGAATATTTAATGATGTGGAAAATGCTCCTGTTAAATAAAAAGAAGCAGGGAATAAAGGTTAGCGTATAGCATGCCTCCAGTTTCGTAGAGGGGAAATGTATAGGAAATGTGCACGTGCATAGGAACGTGCTGTGCATTAAAAGACTGGAAGAAAAGTTCAAATATCTCAATCTGCAAGCGGCGGAATTATGGCTGCTTTATCTGTTATTTATACTTTTCTGTATTTCCTCAATTTTTTTCTATTTTTAGGGGAAAAACTCACTAGATATTATTTAAAAAATGAAAACTGACCAGATGGCACCGCAGTTGCCTTCTCTATGTCTTTATGAGTTTCCGTGTTCTCTTTGGTCCAGGTCAGGCTGCCATCCGAGGGCTCGTGGCCGAAGGGCATCGTCTGGCGAATGTCATGATGGGGCCGTATCGCCAAGACCTTCTCGCGAAGTGTGACAGGGTGGACCAGCTGACGGCCCAGCTGGCTGACCTGGCTGCCAGAGGGGAAGGGGAAAGTCCTCAGGCGAGAGCACTGGCGTCTCAGCTCCAAGACTCGTTAAAGGTAGAACTCAGGAACACATAGCATTATATTTCTTATGCTTATTTATTGAAAAACTAGGGAGGGAGAGTGTTGTTGTTTTTTATAAATATTTATTGTTGAGAGTATTATAGATGTCCCCCCGGGAGAGCGTTTTTAAATATATAATTTTTTAGTCTAGGGAAAGTGAAAAGAGCGTCACCAAGGATGTAAGGAAATTCAGAGCTTATTAGGAAAAAGCTCACCAGTAGCTTTGTGCAGTGGCAGTATTGTAGCCAATGAGGTTTATCCAAGGCGTGATTATTGCTAATTGAAAATGAAAAGCTCACCAGTGTGTGACAGCAACTAAAGTTGTGTTTCCTGTTTTACTCAGTAGAGAGCTATTTTGTGATATTTGCTTTATCCATGCATCACCTGTACTTATCAATCAATATTTATCTTCGAATGGACTTCTTTTTTAAACAAGTAAATTTATTTAAAAGAAAACTCTGATAATTCTGAAATCAAAGCTTGATGAGCTACTTATATTTCCTCTAATATTCATTAAAAGAAACACTTAATTATTAAAATAAAAACATTTTTCTACATCACACCAAAAATCGTCTCAGTATCACCAGCCAGTACATGCCACCCACCTTGAGAATGGGGGGTGATTGAGACTTCTTTGAGTAAATATGGAAAACTTAGATTAGACTGAGTGTGATAACTGTGGAAAAGAGCTTTTGATGACTTCTAAGAATTCTATTCTTTAGACCCAGGTTAATAAATTGATACATATATTGGTTATCAGTTTTTTCTAGAAACTCAAGAGAAAAAAAACGTATAAAAAATTCTCATTCTTGATTTCTTTCCTCTTAATATATGAAAATGCTTAGAAACTTGGCCCTGCCTCTGCCAAACAATCTTTATAGTTACTATTATCCTTAATAGGCAGCACTGGGAATGGTGAGGAATTCTGTCTCCCCCAGGGCCTTCTTTGGTTTCAACCTCATGATTCTCAATATCGTTGCTTAGAGGTCACCAAGAAAGGAAGTTACATTTCTTGATTGGGTAGAACAGTTTCTAGGGAACTGTGGGTCAAGTTTTAACTCTTTTACTAGACACTAATCGCTTAGAGGGCAGGATTCATATTTTACACCTGTTCCATGCTAGCTCAGTATAGTTGATACCCAGCAGATGTTTACTGAATAAAAGACTAAATGAATGAATGAATGAATGAATGAATGAATGAATGAATGTGTCAGTGAAGTGAGGCAGATGTGCTTTTTAGATATTTTTGGAAATTTTCATTTGTAAACAATGTTTTTAAGGATCTGAAAGCCCAGATGCAGGAGGCCATGACTCAGGAGGTGTCAGATGTTTTCAGTGATACCACAACTCCCATCAAGCTGTTGGCAGTGGCGGCCACTGCACCTCCTGATGCACCCAATAGGGAAGAGGTGGGTATCTGGTCTTCCATTTCTTCTGTTGGTCTACCACACACACACACACGTATTTATTGATTATTTATTTGTAAAGGTAAAATGTGATTACAGTGTACATCAGGTTGGGATACTGTGGATGAAGGGTGGAAGGGTAGAAGAGGGAAGGCCTTGCCACTTCTTCTTTTAGTCACCAAGTGTATCAGTTAGGAATATCTTTAGGACATGTCTTTAGTTGTAAGCAGTAGAAAACTTAACAATCAGAGGTGAAAACAAATGGGTTTTTATTTTCATCACATAAAAAGAAACATGGAGGTAGATAGCATTGGCATTGATTCAGCAGCTTGACACCATGAAAGCTGGCACCTCTTTGATTTTCTTGGTCCTTTCTCCATGCTGTGAAATTGCTGTTGCCGCTCTAGGCATCATGTTCAAGGCAGTAAGAAATGAGGGATGGGGCACTCCCGTGATCACTACTCCTTTCTTTTCTTTTTAAAAATATATCTTTTTTTATTTCAGAGAGAGGAAGGGAGAGGGAGAGGGAGAGATAGAAATATCAATGATGAGAGAGTCATTGATCAGCTGCCTCCTACATGCCCCACACTGGGGATTGATCTTGCAACCTGGGTATGTGCCCTGATCGGGAATTGAACCTCGATCTCCTGGATCCTAGGTTGATGCTCAACCACTGAGCCACGCCAGCCGGGCACAACTACTCTTTTCTTTCTTTTTTTTTTTAAAAATATATCTTTATTGATTTCAGAGAGAGGAAAGGCGAGGAAGAGAGAGAGGTAGAAACATCAATGATAGAGTCATTGATCGAGCCCACAACCTGGGCATGTGCCCTGACCAGGAATCGAACCCTGATCACCTGGATCCTAGGTAGATGCTCAACCGCTGAGCCACACCTGGCGAGGCACAACTACTCCTTTCTTAAGGCACTCTGTTCTCAACACAGAAGTCAGGGTGACCTTTTAAATCATTTGATGTCATTCTTCTGCTCAAACCCTTCTGATGACTCCTCCCTACCTCAGAGTGAGGCCAAAGTCCTTAGAACAGTAAGGTCAGCGATGTGCTGATAGACTAGTTCTCAGGAAAAATCCCCCCAAAACAACAAGCCCTGATTTGTAATGTTTGTCCTCTCCATGCTATAAACACTCCCATCGTGCCTGTGGCAATGTGAATCACTGAAGGCAGAATTGGGAATTGATGGGCACGCTGGTTTTGGGGAGCTGGTGTGAATCGGTACAAGCAGCTTCAGCAACCACTGCACTGGCCCCCCCGTGTGCTCTGACCTCTTGTGGTCCCACTCTCCTCCCTCATGTTCTTCGTCGACATTGACCTCCTGGCACTGAATTCCCAGCGTTCCTTGTTTATGTTCACATGTTCTAGCTTTGAGGCCTTTGTATTTGTTCTCTCTGGTCTTCCTACATAGAGAACTATATGTAATATTCACTCACTTTTTTCAGCTTTCTACTGAAATGTTACTTTGGGGTCATCACCTACGATAGTAACCGCACTTTTTCCTGGGACTTCCTAATCTTCTTGTCCTACTTTTCTCCTTTGTGTTTACCAACATTTGACATATTTCCCTCATTTTCTGTTTGTCTGTCTCCCTCACATTAGCATGAAATTCCATGTGGGCAGGGACTTTTTCCTTTTGCTCCCATTACTTTATTTCCAGTTCTTAGAACAATGCCTGGCACAAAGTTGGGAATGAATGAATGAAAGTAAAGGCTTTCCCAGAACTCCTCCAGGAGACTTTTGCTTATGTCCCATTGGCTAGAACTCTGTCACATGGCTACCCTAGATGCAAAGGGATCTAGGAAAGCATGTATTTGGTTCCAGCCTCTCTAGTATTGGCAGCAAAGTCAGGCACCCAAGACAGTGCAGAGCTGGTGGGTAAAGGCTTGTGTTTTTATTTGTTAATGACCCCCATTTTTTCCTCTAGCCTAGGTTACTGGGCAGTTCCGCTCATGGTCCCATTAGGCTGGGATGATGTATTATTTTTTATTCCAGACACCTCTGAGTTTCATGCTAGTAGATCCAACTCTTGTACCTGTTGATCCTCTCCACTTAGATGTTTCATAGGTGCCTCAGCACATGCTATCCTACTGTTCTCTCCTGGAAATTTGTGAGTCACCGCTGACTGTTTCCTTCCCTTCATCTTCCCACACCAATCAATTAAGACAAGCTATTTTGATTTCACAAATATTTCTTGAATCCTTTCCATTTTCGTTGCTACAGCTCTAGTTCCGAACCTTGTCCCCTGCTGCCTGTGTGACTGACAGCTCAGCTCTGGTTGGTCTTCTTTGAATCTGTCACTAGGCCACCAATAAAATAAAAATACAGACCTGACCCTGATATTTTCCTGTTTAAACCCTTCAGTGGGCCTTCGCGTCCCATAGGAAAAGCTGGAGCTCCGTGATCTGGCGTCTAATACTCTCTCCATACACCTGTTTCCTGCAAACTCCGCCTCTCAGACCATGCCCCAGCAGTGCCTAATGGCTTATAGTTTCCCACATACTCTGTCTTCCTTCCCTTCCATGTCTTTGTTCCATCTGTCTCTCTGCCTAATTATCTTCTTTCTTACTTTTCAGCTAATTCCTTACTTCTTGGACAGGTTAAATGCCTTTCCTTTTGCTCCCGTGATGTCAGCTCTTAGCTTTATTATTGCACATAGCACACTCTACTATGAATATCTGTTTATGGGCCTCTTTACCCCACTAAGATGTGAGCTCCTCGAGATGCAGAAATTTTGTCTGACTCATCTTTATATCTTCAGCATCTTCAGTGTCTGGCATATAATAGGTGCTGGGTAAATTTTGATTGAGTGACAAGAACAGCAAGTGAAGCAGTCAGTTTAATCAGAGGGGGCAGCAGACATGGGCTGGAGTCGAGATGATCAACCAAGTTTGGCAAAATCCTTATAGATCCAGAGTGTGGGAGGCCAGCCAAGGAAAGAAACAAGGGCTGAGGCCAGGTGAAGGAGACTAGGACATCAGAGGTCAGAGGTTTAGATAGAGATTCTGAGCATTAAATGGCAAGAACCCAGGTAGCTGAGTGCAAACAAAAGGCCAGAATAGGGAAGGACTCGAATGGGTAAACCCAGAACCTTAGCAATAAGATTGGAGCCTGCTGTTGAACCAAGAGACTTTCAGAGATGGTCTGCCAGAACCAGAACTGCTCTCCAAGCGTGGGCAGGTCGACCCTCAGGGGAAGGCAAAGAAGAGGGTGGGTTCCGCTAGGCAGTTTCTGACCTGCTTTGCATATACTATAAACCTGACTCAGTGCTGTTTGGAACACCTTGCTTTTTCAAGCACTAGTTCCATTAATGTTATCCAAACCAATGACAAGATCTTTTGTCATTTTACCTAAGTTAAATAATCCCCTTCATGGTATGTAACCTTGCATAACATCCATGTCAAGAGAAACTTTTGTAAAATGTGAGAGCTGAACAACAGTAGATGGTTTGCATTTGGGGTAATAAAAGTCAGCCATCCTTACCCCTGGGTCAGGCCTGGTTGTGAGCACCAACCATAGTTTTCCCTGTGGAGGTCAGGGGCAGAGTTTTCGCATTAATGGTAATTGGATCTATGAGGGATGCTGTCCTGAGGAGGCTGCGGCTCTGTTTGGGACTCTGGATATTCTTGGCTTGTGATATGCCCAGCAACCTGCACTGGAGCCTGGAGTGGGTTTGTCTGTTTTCTTCAAACTAAGATAAGCCTTTTGGGAACAGGGATTATTTAAGTCTTTATGTTCTGCGGACTCCTTATTACAGACGACACAGAGCCAAATGCCCTGTTTGCCCTTGGTAAGCGCTGGTTGAACTGAACTTCAGCGTGTGTGATACAGCAAAGCCAGGACTGGGCTTTGACTATTGTCTTATTAACCAGTGTTTGATATCATCTCTAAAGTCTTTGCTTGAGTAGTGGGTGCCTCTGCTTAAAGAGAAACTTTTTCTTCGGCTGCCAGACCCATTTTATTTAAATAAATTTTCTTAATGTCTTTGTTTTTTCCTCAAGGTATTTGACGAGCGGGCAGCTAACTTTGAGAACCATTCAGGAAGGCTCGGTGCCACGGCAGAGAAGGCGGCTGCTGTTGGAACTGCCAACAAATCAACCGTGGAAGGCATTCAGGCATCGGTGAAGACGGCCCGAGAGCTCACGCCCCAGGTTGAGTCTTGCTCATGTCTTATCATTTCAGTGCTCCCCTTACAGTATTCAGCAAAGAAGGTTAATTACAGGACAGTTTCCATACATTTTTAACATTTACTGTAAAATATCATGAAAAACACACACATACTTTGTATTGTTTGAATTTTTTTACTGTGATAATAGGTAAGTTTTGAAAGTAGAAAAAAAACGAATAAAGCCCTCCCTGCCCCCCAACACACACACACACACTCACTCACACTTAGGGAAATATTCGGATAATCTTGAGCGTTTTAGTTTGTTTTGATTTTAGAGTTTATGCCTTTCCCCCCATTCCTTTGAGGGTTTTTAAAAAAAAAAGTGATTTGTGTTCATAACTTCTTTTTTCCTCCCCACTTAATTATATAACCAAGATATAGGTAGTATGCTGTAAATAGTATACTGGAAGAGTAGGCACAAAAGAAAACAAATTGGACAGGAATTAAAGTTCTAATAGCTGAAAGGTATTCTTAAAAATATTAATTCAGCATCATTTAGTGTGATGTTTGTGTGTTTTTTCTTCTAATAAAATTATAGAAATTCACTATTTTTTCATTCATTTACTCAGCAGATATTTGCTGAGTGCTACTGACATAGTAGGAACTGGGCTGGGCTTTTACAACCTGTGATGTGGCTTTGGTGGGAACTTGTAGGGAGAGAAGGGAAATGAGCATGTTTCTTCATTGTTAACTTTTGCCCAAATGGCATGTGAACAAGTTTGATTCTCTTGAAAATTCACACTTCTCCAACTTTTTAAAACACCTTCCATAAAACATGAATGTCTAACTTTCTTTAAAAACTTCCATGAAACGTGGAATATAAAGTATAGGTTTTCTGTATAAAAATAAGATTTCTAAAAAAGAGAAACAGAAAACTAGACTTAAGACAGACTTTGGAGCGAGGACTTTGGAGACAGATCTAGATGTGGAATCTTCTGTGACTTTTAGTTTCCTCATCTGTAAAATGGGATAATTCCTTCCTAATACATTGTTTTAAGGATTAAGAGGATGAGTGTATAGCCTGTAACTTACCACATACTCAATAAATGTTAGTCCCTTCCCCAAGTGCTGTCAGTAACTGAGTGGGAGCTCTTTGAGCCAGTCGCTTACATTTTCTGAGTTCTGGTTTTTGCAATTGGTGATGGAGATGTTGCCTGTCCTGTCTCTATCACAAGGTTGTGAGGATTCAGGAAGATAACAGTTATGAAAGCATTTTGTTAACTGTAGACAGGTTTTGTAAATGTTCATAAATGAGTTTTGAGTAGTTTTTAGTGTCTTTTTCAGTGGTGCTTTTTAAGATGGAAGACTGAACACCAAGGGCTCAATAGGCCGTGTGTCTGTGTATATTCTGAAATATCAAGTGAACAAACACCCATTCGCTTTGTCACTCTTACTTTTTTAAAATCAGGCTGTGCCCTGGCCAGTGTGGCTCGGTTGGTTGGGCGGCGTCCTGTGCACCGAAAGGCTGCCCGTTTGATTTCCCATCAGGGCATGTGCCCAGGTTGTGGGCTCGATTCCTGGTAGGGGGCGTGCTGGAGGCAGCCAATCGATGTCTCGCTCTCTTTCTCTCCCTTCTTCTCTCTCTAAAAATCAATTTTAAAAGATCTTAAAAATAAAAATCAGGCTGTGAACGGAAAACCTTTGCCAGAGTCCATTCTGGGGAGCTGTTTCTGAGACTGAACCTGATGTGTTCAGTCTGAAGAGACTTGCGCATCTTTGGCCTTATAGCGCCATCTGTAGGTGGAGAGGAGAACGCCTCCCTGAGGGTTTGTACTGTGCTGGAGTGGAAGGGCGCTCTGGTGTTTAAAGGTGATTTTGTCATTGCCAGGTCGTCTCAGCTGCTCGCATCCTACTCAGGAATCCCGGAAACCAAGCCGCTTATGAACATTTTGAGACCATGAAGAACCAGTGGATTGATAATGTTGAAAAAATGACAGGTAGAGTTGTGTGCAAAGCCCTCGTCTAATCCGCCGAGTGAGTCCTAGGAACCCGAGCAGGACCGGTTATGTTACTCAGCTGTAACTGGATAAAGGGCCGGTCATGTGCTCGACAGTGTACTTGGCCCTGATTAAGGCTGCTGAGCAGCGGCGGCTTCTCATTCAAGCCCAGCAACTTTGTCCGGAGAGACTCTTTGAGTCTCTTTTATTTTAATGCCGCCCTCCCGGTGTGATGTTTATTGTTACAGCTCCTATCTTCCCTTTGAATAGTGTCTTTGCTCGCTCTGAGCCAGAGTTCGGTTTCAGAGGCCAGGAGGCGGTGTTTGTGGACACAGTAAGTGTCCCTGTCATTTTCAGTGGGTTCACATTTCAAGGAACCACAATAGCTACCATTTAATACAACTTGTCTCAGAGTTTCCTCCAACTTATCAACTACGTAGTTTTAAAAAAAGGAGAAAGCAACCACCTACAGACCGGTGTCTGTGCGGTTGAAGTGGCAGCTCCGAGTCCCCTTCACTCCCCGTGGAGGGCAGGACAGGAGAGGAGGGAAGAGACAGGAATGTAGGCTCTCGGCTGCCCTGCAGAGCCTGCTGTGACAGGGTCCTTAGCAGCCAGAGATGAAAGTGGAGCTGCTGAGGAGCCTGAAGAGAGGTAACAGAAACAAGAGGCAGGCTGTGAGGGTTATTGGAATCCTCCGCGTGGCTCACCTTGGCCACTGCAAGCTGCCAACAAGCAACAGATGGCTGGGGAGTGAGATGGGAAGGGAGGAAATGCTATTAACAGATAATGCGGTGAAGGTTTCCGACGCAGTCCTTGCTTCCTCCCGATGTCGTCGCATTTCTGGTTGTCTGTGGTGGACAGAAGGTGGCCAGCGACCACTGTTGGTGTAAACGCTGTGAGGCAGGGTGGCCTCCTGGGCCACCTCTTCATGTTATTTTACTATGCTACTCACCTGGAAGCTTTGGATTGTGTAAGGAGCACTTTGAGCTGAAGAAGAGAATTCTGGGTATTGTACTTTCACATAAGAAACTTGGACAACAGGGTTTTTCGGAGCCTCTGGTCTTCAATATAGAAAGTAAATTCCATTTCTGTTCTCCTGACAGGGCTGGTGGACGAAGCCATTGACACCAAATCTCTGTTGGATGCTTCCGAAGAAGCCATTAAAAAAGACCTGGACAAGTGCAAAGTAGCCATGGCCAACATTCAGCCTCAGATGCTGGTCGCTGGGGCAACCAGCATCGCTCGCCGGGCCAACCGCATCCTGCTGGTGGCTAAGAGGGAGGTGGAGAACTCCGAGGACCCCAAGTTCCGTGAGGCCGTGAAGGCCGCCTCTGATGAGCTGAGCAAAACCATCTCCCCAATGGTGATGGACGCAAAGGCCGTGGCTGGAAACATTTCCGATCCTGGTAAGCGGTACACGGTGGCTCCCCTCGGCTGAGAGGTTAGTCGGGAAGCTGACAGGGTGGGGAGAGGATAGGAACCCCACTACCACCACATACAAAGTCCGGGAGCAGAACCTACAGACTTAGTTTGAGAATGCTGGGTTCATCTTTTTCTGTCTGAAATAATATTGGACAGAACATTTTCTGCAGTTTTGGAGGGTTAATTTCGCTGTACTTTCTATGTTGCCTGACGAACACAGCTCCTGGCCCTGTTCAGTCATTATTTTGGAAATTTCTCAAAAGAGGCATGATAACCAGTCTACCAACTGTTTAGCTTATGTAACTGGCATAATGTCTCTTCTGCTTTTCTCAAAATGCTTTTTCTCTGCAAAACGTTCTCTATTTCTGCCAAATCTGGAGGGCTTAAATTGACCTTCAGTTCTCCTGGTTCTACACCAAAAAATCTGGGTTTTTTTCAGGTGAATTTTATCTTATTTTCAGCACTACTAAAGATGCTACCACTCCTTTGGTTGGAAACATTTGAATTTCCTTTTCTTCTGAGCATCCAATGTTTCTAGCCCCGTCCGAGTAGAATCTAGTCGGCGTGAGAGAGTGGGAAGGAGGGGCCCCCTAGTCTTCCCTGGCCCAGGCAGAATCTTGCTATATTCTCAACCCATCACTACGGACATGCTCAGTTTCCTAATGGAGTCTCTAATAGTTTGTGTAGCCTCCTGAATTCCAGGTAACCGGACAGTTAGCAGTAGCAACTCAACATAGGGGTTAATAGTCTGAGTGCCAAGTGCAGCAAAGGAGCAGGGAGAAAGGCGAGAAGTACTCCAGGGAACGTCCACTCAATCCGACACTGACACCTCCCCTCTTCTCGGTCCGGCAGACTTATCTCGTGAGAGAAGTGATGAGCACCAGCTGAGCCCAATGTTCGCGCCCCGCAATGTCCTGAGTGCTTGTTAGTTGTAGAGGCAAGAGGGCATCCTGAGCACTACAGGACACAGCTGTTGGTGACACTTATGACTGGGAGGCCCAGGGCGCCTGCCTTACCTCCCTTCCCCTCAGTCGCTGCCTGCCGTGCTCACTGGCAGCTTGACATCCAGCTTTTGTTAGTGGAAACCAGTTCTGCTGCTGGACAGGCAGTGCTCCCGGGCGCTGACCTGCCCAGCTGAGAGTGAGGGCGTCTTGTGTTTAGGACTGCAAAAGAGCTTCCTGGACTCGGGATATCGGATCCTGGGAGCTGTGGCCAAGGTCAGAGAAGCCTTCCAACCTCAGGAGCCTGACTTCCCACCTCCTCCGCCAGACCTTGAACAGCTTCGCGTAAGTAAACTCCGAGAGATGGGAGAGTTGAGCAGCAGGGTGTGGGCTGCAGCGAGAGAAAGGTAGATTGTGTTCTGGAGCCTCAGTCACCAGGGGCCTTTGTTTAGCCTTTACTTGAACCTTAGAGGCGCAGCTTGATTCTGGTTGCTAAGACCAGTGCAGCCCTGACCCAGCGCTTCTGCATGGCGTGTGCGGGCTGGGTGGGGCCCTGGGAGTTGGCCTGCTGTGACAGGAGTGACGGGAGCCCAGGAGCTGGCTTTGGTAAGTGTGGATGTGATGACTGAGGAGTCAGTGGGGCAAGTTAGTGGAGCGGGAAGATAATCTGCGCCGCTTGTGGTGAGATTTTACGTGCTCCCAGTTGATAATGGCAGAACTGAGGTGGTTAGAATCTTATGTAGGTTCTTCTTTCCTTTCCTTGACTTTTTTTTTTTTTTTTTAGTAACAAAAGCAATACAATCTATTTTTAAGAGCCCCTCCAACTTTAATTTAAAATATTTTGATGTCCCCCCCAAAGTACAATGAATTGATTTTTCTCTAGGTAAATGGTTTAGGAGGGGGCTAGCTGGGCTGTATCTTGCAGCTACAAATCCTAGAATCAGAAATAGTGATTACTTTTAGACATTTACTCTAACAGTATTGAAAATAGCTTATCAAGGCAATAATTTCATTTACTCTCCTTGATTTACTTTCCCATCTTTAACGTCAGTAAAAGATGTAAGTTTCTAAGTTGGTTAAGGACACAATTGGGTCACGGTGCCTACAGCTAAGGAGCAGCGTCCCCGGCCGCCGCTTCATTAGAGTCTTTCCAGCTGGGCTGTTGGTGGGTGGCCAGGGCCAGGGAGACGGCTGTTCTGCGATGGCTTCTTACGCTGTCAGGAGAGCCGTGACACTCAGAAATCAAGACGCCGTTAGGCTCGCCACCCCTCACTGTCCGAGGAGGCGTTACTTGCCTCTGCAGCTCCCCTTCAGCAGAGTCAGGGCCAGAAGTCAGATCTTTGAGAATCCTCGGTCTGGTGGTGCTGGGCATGCCTCCCGGGGATGTGTCCAAAACAGTAGCTGCTGGCTTTTTGTGGAGAAAAAGAGAAAGAAAATATGCCTGCGTTTAGGTTGAAGCAGGTGGTCGGCGTGCTCAATGTGGGTGGTCTTCTGTGGGGTGAATGTGGGTGGCTTTTCTGGGGATGCTTTGTGGAGGAAAGAGTTTTAGCGGGGAGTCGTTCCGAGGGCCTTACCTACAACCTGGCGGTTCTTTCTCAGCTGGCAGATGAGCTTGCTCCTCCCAAACCACCCCTGCCTGAGGGTGAGGTCCCCCCGCCCAGGCCCCCGCCGCCAGAGGAGAAGGATGAAGAGTTCCCTGAGCAGAAAGCCGGGGAGGTGATTAACCAGCCAATGATGATGGCCGCCAGGCAGCTGCACGATGAAGCTCGCAAGTGGTCCAGCAAGGTGAGCCCCCAGCGCTCCTGCTGAGCAGGGGGGGAGCCGCGCAAGCCCAGGAACAAGCGTCTGTTTGGGACGTCACCCCCTCTCTCCGTGCTGGTTCCTGTTGTTGCCAAGACTATGATTCTCTCCTTCCTCGTGGTTTAGCAAGATGTTCCTGGTGCTTGGACGGCTTCTCTTTCCAGCAGCAAAAGTGAGAGCGAGGATGCCTGTGGTTTGAGGAGAGGGTGCTGTCCGTTAGAGCGTCAGGTGCCTCACCCTGGATACTTGGGGTCTGTTTACAAATTGCTTCTCTTTCCCGGGAGAGCTGAATGTTTTCAGGTGCTCGCTTGCTAATTGTCAGCTCTCCAAACAGGAAACTGTCTTCCGCGGGCCCTGCTCCAGCTAGATGCAACGTTGACATTTCCCCTCTGTGTTTTCACAGAAGCAAGTAGATTGTGTCTTAGAAGCCATGTGTTTTTCTCAGAGTCACCTAACCCCTCAACTCAAGACAGCTCCAGGCTAATACCAGCTCAAAAAAGCTGAAAGTATCAATATTAACGTGGTTGGTGAACATTTGGATGCTGCGGCAGTCATGCCCCGTGAATAGCTCTTGCCTCTTCCCCCCTAAATGATGAAAAGTGAGTGGCAGCTTTTCGGGATGAGAGCTAAATGCTGTTGCTAACCCTGCGGTGAAATGTCATTCTAACGCTTCCTAATATGACCCCAGGTCTTTATTCCACCATCTGTTTGCCTTTGTTCTTTCACACCCTCAGCTGGCTCAAGTTCTTGTACTGATTTAGCTCCCCAGAGTCCTCCTGCACATACAGCTGATCTTGTTTTTTTTTTCAGGCTGTTTTTTTAACTCTATTTTTCTGAACTGTTAGCTCTGAGCCCAGGTTCTGAGGAGGAATGATGACCTTGCTGGTGTTGGACCTGACCTGTGGCATTATTTACAATTGTGTCTTTGCAACTGGGGCATGCACACCCTGGAGCCATTTGCAGGGTGTTAGTGCACGTGGGGAGTGGGGTGGGGGTGACAATGAAGGTTGGTTTGACTCAAAGATTTTAAATCACATTACATTAAGCCCAGATACATATGCAACAGAAAACAAAATATACATGAATTGTAAAGATGAAGATAAAACTTGGGGGCAGACAGCATTGGCCCTCATACGCACTGCACTTCCCTATTTGTGGCCAGAGTCCTTAGGTTGCACTGTCTCCGGAGGTTCACATCATCAGGAGACTGCTGACTTTGAGCTATGTGAAGCCAGGAGCTACCTGAACCATGTGTGTTTGGGGTGGTGGGGTATGCGTTTGTGTGTCTGTCTTTGTACACTTTAGGACTCTGAACCCCAGCAGCAGTGAGCTGGCCTGTCCTCTAAGGCATGGGGATAAAACCTGGTTGAGGCAGAGTTTAGGTGACAGGATTTAAATGGTGCCCGAACCCCTGTTTGCCCTGAATCCTCCAACTTTCTCATCACCTATTAGAGACAGATTTCCTGAGCAGGATAAGACTCTTAGGAGTGACAGTAACCCTCAAATAAAACCACACAAACTCCTTCTTCCTCTTGGTGAGAGATGTTTGATACAGGGAATGGTGCTCACTGTTTTTCATATAAGTGGTTCTGCTCGGTTGAGGAAATTTCCTTTCTTTCCCCCCAGCCTACGGTCAGCATCGGATCTTCCTGACTCCCCCCCGGCCTTTCAGAATCCCTGTCCCTGGTGGTAAATTCCCTCTCCCGCTCATGGGTTCTGTTCTCTCATGGGTACCATTGTTGGGCTCCTCTGAGCTCAGCCTGGGTCGGTTGCCACATCCACGTATCATCTTATCTATGAAATACATAAATTGAGTGCGGGGGAGTGAGCAGCCTGTTTTGCAGGAGGAGAGATTTAGGCTGCACCCTAAGAGCAGCTCTGAGCCAGTGCCCACAATGGGTGCAGCGTGAGATCGGGGACATGCTGTCACTGAAGACCCCGAGGGAGGCCGAGAGAGCTGGCCTGGAGGGCGGCTTTTCCCTGAGATGGAAGGCCCGGTGAGGTGTCCCTGGAGGGTCCTTGATGAGTCCCCCTCACTGACCGTTGTGTTTGTTTCCTCGCCTCTTTCCTGGTTTGTATCCATCGCCTCTGATGTACCATTTTAAATTCTGGGGCTTGTACCTTCTGAAGGAAATTGTGCCCCGTGTCCGGCAGCTGCAGAGCCGGCCCAGCCACTTTCTGTGTCCAGGAAGGTGTGGAACAGCATCCGCACGAGCCCGCAGGGTGTGCGCCTCATTCCGCCCACTCCCAGCCGTGGGGCCGCATTGTTTTTTCTCTCTGGATTCCTTTTCAAAGCAACGAGCTCCTATTGTTTGGTTGTTTGGTGCCTGAAAAATATTCTGACTTGAGAATTACTCTTGGCAAGTTTAATTTTGGTAGTAAGTGTAGAAAAAAGGAATGCCACTTGCTTTCTTAGTATAAGTATTTCTCTGGAAACCCTTTGCCACTGGTGTGAGTCTCTTTCCTCACTCATGTGAACAGGGTGGCTTGGCTGGTGCTAGAGGCTGGGAATCCCCCGCCCGTGGATCTTGGTTCTTCTGGCTCCTGAAGAACGTGCCATTTCCTTCCCCATCCTAGGCAAGCTTTGGTGACTAAACCAGCTGCAGCTCGGTTCCCCAAGTCCTACTGCTCTTACTAACACTGTCCCTGTTTCTCACCCTTCCTGCCATCGACAAAGCCGGGTACCCCAGCCGCTGAGGTGGGTATAGGTGTGGTAGCTGAGGCAGATGCGGCCGATGCTGTTGGGTTCCCTGTCCCCCTGGACATGGAAGACGATTACGAACCTGAGCTGCTGTTAATGCCATCCAATCAGCCGGTCAACCAGCCCATTCTGGCCGCGGCTCAGTCATTGCATCGGGAAGCTACCAAGTGGTCTAGTAAGGTACTGCTTAGCACCCCCAGTTGGGGCGGCTCCATATGCATCCGGCCATGTGCAGCCTTGACACATTGCATCACTCGTGGTCTGTGCGGGTCCTGGGAGTCTGGGCAGGGTGGGCATCTGCCTGTCTGCACCTTGTTGTTAGGGCTGGCTTCACAAGTTCGATAGGTCTGCTAATGCCCGATTAATGGGGTTGCATTTATGTTTGGGGGCTACAGAGAAATGGGGTCACTTTTTGAAAGGATTCCTTTTCTTACCAACCTTGTGGCCACTATTGGAACCTTATATGCCCCTTGGGCAGCCATGGATGCGCCTCTCAATGATTTGCGGATCGGGAATCACTGTAGACCATTAAGAGGTCACCTGGCCTGGCCATTGAGCTTTGCGTCTCTCCCCTGTCCTCCTACTGACCTCTCGCTGATGCACCAGCAGAGTTGGCCACGGTGAGAAGTGGCTTCATATGGAAGGCTCTCTGGGGAGGGCTGCTTGCTGCCCCACATTTGGCCAAGTGGCAGATTCTGGCCTTAATGGGAACCCACGGGGAAAGGGGCTTCACTGGTTGCTCATCCAGGTTTCGGGGGAGGGGGTGGGGCAGGACAGGCAGCAATAGAGCCTTGGAGACTGAGCCAACGCTAGTTTGGGGGGTGGGGGTGATCACTTTTTTCCCTTTGAAGGTGGCATGTTGCAAGAAGAAAGGGTTTGCAGAATAATGGGTGATAACTAACCCTGGCACTACACTGTCTTCTAACCAAGGTCGTGAAGTCTTAGAATGGTGGCGGTCTGCACTGGAAGAGGTGGCCCAGGTGGCCTTGTCTAACATACCTGTTCTCATGACTTCTTCACACACCCCTGTTCTCGCTGGCCTCAGATACCGCCTGGGATGTTCCACGCCTCCCAGCATAAGTGCCCGGCGACGCGGTGGTGCCCGTGTGGGCCTCGCGCAGCGCCCTGCAGCGGCCCGGCTTGTGCGTGCCTCACCGCATCGTGGGCAGTGACAGCATGAAGGGAGGAAAGAGCACGGCCTGGCCTTCTGGGGAGTTTGAACAATGTAGCTGTTATTTTTGGTTGTTATCAGCCAAAAGAGAGCCTTTTGAGCGCAGAAAGTAAATTACTTATACATTTCTTTATTTACCCATAAGGGTTTTAATGCACCAAAATGCCAAATCTAAGACAGTTGGAGGGGGGGGGGATTCATTTACAGCTTGACATGATTTTTATTTTCCTGATGCCTCTCGCGGCATCCTCTTGGCTGAAGGTTTCTTTAATTGAAGCCACTTGTCTGAGGGGATGGAAGAACTAATTCTTGGCCTTTTTAAATGTGAAAAATTAAAATAATATGTCCCCTTAGGCTGATGGGACAAACAAGAGGCAGTAGAAGGGGTGGTGGTGTCACAAAACACATCTTTTCTCATCGTGGCCCGTGATGGTGACTTGGGCTTTAAATTCTGGTTCAGCGGAGACAGCCCCTGGCTGCTGTTTGTAACAAGGGCGAGGATGGGAAGGGGGTGAGCTCCGCATCTGGAAGGCTCCTCTCTATTTTCCCCCAGGCCGGCTCTGCTGCTTTCCCTCCATGGAAAGGAAAATGCCTGTTTAACCAGCCTCTTGGCCCGTCCCCATTTTATTGACATGATTAACCTGGAGATGCTGAGGTGCTTGTTTAGTGCTATGCCTGGGGCGCACACGTGGCCCTTTTGGACTAATACCCAGTTTTCCCTTTTCCAGCCAGGTGATCTCTCTCTCTCTCCCTCTCTCTCTCTCCCTCTCTCCCTCTCTCTCTCTCTCTCTCTCTCTCTCTCTGTCAGGAGTGCTGGGGTGAGTGCCCTGGCTCTCTCTTCTCTTTGTTTCTCCTGTGCTCTCCATGTCACTCAAGAACAGTCTGTTTATCAACTTCTCACCCTTGCAGAGGACTGCTGGAGCAGCAGGCTCCCTTCTCTTCTCTGTGCTTCCCCTTCCTTCCCTCACTTGGCCCGAGTGTGGGCTGAGCTCACGCTGTGTTTGCCTCTCTCTAGGGCAATGACATCATCGCAGCAGCCAAGCGCATGGCTCTGCTGATGGCTGAGATGTCTCGGCTGGTAAGAGGGGGCAGCGGTACCAAGCGGGCATTGATCCAGTGTGCCAAGGACATCGCCAAGGCCTCAGATGAGGTGACTCGGTTGGCCAAGGAGGTTGCCAAGCAGTGCACAGATAAGCGGATTAGAACCAACCTCTTACAGGTACTCAGGAGTGGGTGTGTCGGGGGTGGGGGACGTGGGAGGGAGAAAAGCAGCACAGAGAAAAGTGAGTGAGCAGGGAGGAGGCACCCGAGAGTGGAAAGAAACGACAGAAAGAGGAAATACATGTGTACCTGGGGAAGGCAGATTCAGAACAGCTTCCTTCTAATCAAAGGAAGGAATTGTAATGCTTCCATTTGGGGGCGAAGGGATTATACTGACCCTTAGAAGAAAGCAGGTGGAATCCTGCTGCTAATTTATCAAGCGCCTTCTGCCTGCCAGCCACGGGGTACACAGAGGTGGGTAAATTTTGTCCTCAAGGGACTTGCAGGCAAGAAAAACACTAAAAGAAAATTTCTTCTCAGGTGTGTGAGCGTATCCCGACCATAAGCACCCAGCTCAAAATCCTGTCCACGGTGAAGGCCACCATGCTGGGCCGGACCAACATCAGTGACGAGGAGTCTGAACAGGTGCGTGCCTGCTGCTTCGGGTGCCTGGCCAGTGCGGGGCGGCTTTACAGCAACTGAATTCAGCTTTGGGGAAGTTGTACCTGTGAATTGCGTACTCAGTATGTGGGAGGGAGTCTTCACGTCTCTCGGAAGGGCGTCTGTGCTGGAGAGATGCATCCGAAATGTGGAAGGGAAAGGCCAGCTCTTGTACACTGTGGCCATTTTACAGATGGGAGACGGAGGCCCCGGCGGGTCAGGTGTCTGAGTCGCTCGTTTCCTCCCTGGAGTAGTTTGGCTCCCGAGGCCGCCAGTGCCTGTTCACTCTCTCCCGCTGTAGCCTTTTGGCTGCAGAGAATATATGCTTCCCAGCCCCCTGGTGATAAGTACCTCGGGAGGGTGACTGCTGTAGGCTTTTCAGGGACCCGGGCTGAGGCCAAAATGACAACTCAAAGGAGGTGCTTTTCTCTGGCAGAGATGGAAATAAAGATGGTGGGAGGGTTCCCTTAAGCAGTGCTTCTTGTTTGTAGTCCTTCCCTACCTCCTGGAAAGGGGGCCCAGGTCTTTCAGGAAGCCCTCGTTTGAGCCCCTTTTCCTTCCCTTACCTCCTCTCTGGTCGGCTCCGCCGTGAGCCTGACTCCCGCTCATATATGGTAGGCAGCATGTATGTTGTTGAACTGCCCAAACAAGCTCATCGTACACCGGGTGTGTATGTGGCACTGCATTAGGCACTCTGTAGGGTAGTTTAAAAAATTGACACAATCCCTCCCCTTGGGGAACTCACAAATAGTTTGGGAGACTGTCTCTGATCTCTAGGCCAGAAGACAGAGGCCAGGAAAACGTTAGAGGAGACAGGTGCCAGGAGTGCTGCTTTCACTACCCTGTTTTATTATTATTAATTAATTTATTTATTTCATTGATTCTAGAGGGAGAGAGAGAAACATTGATGTGAGAGAGACACATCGATGGATTGCCTCTGTATGCACCCTGACCGGGGATTGAACCCGAAACCTGTGTATGCGCCCTGACCAGGAATCGAACCCGTGACTCTTTGGTGCACAGGGCGACGCTCTAACCCCTGAGCACACTGGCCAGGGCACACTACCATGTTTTAATCCAACAGCTCTCACCCTAACTCTCTCCTCTCCCAAGCCATGGGAACTGAATCTTCACCCCTTACTTCCATGGATTCTAGGCAGGGTTTGGACACTGGGTTGTTTTCTGTCATATGATCTCTTCTGCCCCAAGGAAAGGAAGTGGGAAAAACAGGGAAGGAAGGATAAGGCTCAGAGTTTCAGACTTATCACTTAATTAATTAACCAACAAAAATGTATTTGGGGAATATCTACAGTGTTCTATTAAATATTCCAATAACAAAAAAAAGATAGAAACTGACAGTGTGGTAGGAAAACACAGACCTGCAAGTCAGAGGTCTCGAGTCCGTGTCCTATAGTGTGAGTTTGGCTGGCGAGTCTCTGGACCTCTCCAGGCTTTAGCCTCTTTGTTGACCAAGAGAGAAGATCAACCTTCAGGAATTCCTGCCCAGTTATGCCTCTCAGGGCTCACGAACCCTCTGAGATTGCATGCACAAATTATGCACAGGTGAAGATTTTCCATTAAGTCTCAGGTTCTGTGGCTCAAAAATAGTTAAGAATTAAAAACAAAAAACAAACAACAAAAACCCTACAGGGCTGATGGGTTGGTGAGCTCCCTGACGTGCTGTGGTGGAGTACCAGTGTGTAAGTCCTGTAAGTTTGTGTACTTAGATTTACTTAACTAGATTTTCATGGATTTGTAAGGTGGTTGGTTTGTTCACTTAACTATTTTTTCACTCATTAATTAAATATTTATGAAATACCTCTTATGTGCCAGGCACTGTCCTAACACAGAAGTACAACTGTGAACAAAACTGACATAAATCCCTGCCTTCGTGGAACTTAATTTTTAGATAAAACATCAGGTAAAACAACCTAGATAAAACATACATCGGTTAGTGATAATGGGTTTTGTGGGGGAAAATGAAGAAAGAATTGGAGGATGAGGACGTTGGGGAGGTGGTTTAAAATAAAGTGGGCAGGGAAAGCCTCGCCAGGGTGACAGCTGAGTGACGATCTGAAGGAGCTGAGGGGTGAGCCATGGGAGACCTGGAAGAAGAGCATTTCAGGGGAGGGCACAGCGCGAGCTGGAGGCCGGAGCTTGAAGACCAGGCAGGCGTACACGCTAGAGGCTTTGGAGCATACGGAACACGATCAGGGCTGGGCCAGTTTCGGGGGCAGGGAAGGGAAGCTGCAGTCCACTCCTGGCTCAAGCGGTTCTGGAGGCAGGGCTGCTGCGTCAGGAGCCGCGAGTGACCGAGAGCTCCTCTTTCCCTGCAGGCCACGGAGATGCTGGTTCACAACGCCCAGAACCTCATGCAGTCTGTGAAGGAGACTGTTCGAGAAGCAGAAGCAGCTTCAATCAAAATTCGAACAGATGCTGGATTTACACTGCGCTGGGTTAGAAAGACTCCCTGGTACCAGTAGGCACCTGGTTGAACCCGGTTGGCACAGAAACCCCTGCTAAACAGAATGAAAATGAGCTGAGCTCCAGGAGCCACCCAGAATTGCCGGGGGTTGAGAGCCACATCCTGGCCTGATAGAACAGAAAGCAATGGGGCCTCTTCACGTTAGAAAGCATTTATACTCTTGTCATGGACACTGTGAAATGTGTCTACTCTCAAACACAGTTATGCTCCTGCACACGCTCCCAATAGGCAGGCTGGGTTTCTAGCCCATGGACTTCACATAAGCTCAGAATCCAAGAGTGAACACTAGCCAGACACCTGCTCTGTCCCGGTTCCTCGGGGACAGTTTCCTCTCCACTTCCTTTTCCCTGCTCCCCATTCCCCCACCAGGCTCCCGGGACCCAGGGCCCAGTCAAGTCAGCTGAGAAGGAATCACTATGCCTCCAAAGTTTGTTTTGGGCTTTCCGTGTCGCTGGGACCCTGCCTGTCTTTCCTGGCTGTGCCACCTGGAACCCTTTCAGAAGTGAGCAGGGGAAGCTGGCCTCTGGGGGAGCCCCAGTATATGGGGTCCTGGATTCACTTCCTACCCCTCCCCAATTTAATCCTTCTAGTTTCCCACATATAAAATAAAATTTCACTGTGTCAGGAGGAGATCACAGAATCACATGATTCTGTCTTTACCACGCCCCTGAGCAATGCCTGTGCTAGGGAAACCTCTCGCTCCACATCCCTGCCTGCCGGCCAAGGCAGCCATCCCACGAACACACTGTGCATCCTGGTGCTCTCCGCCACTGGAGGGGCAGAGTCGCGGGGTGTAGCCCCGCCCTTCATCCCCGAGGGCTACTCCCAGGAGCTTCACGCTTTGTCACTGCCCGCAGAGGTCTGTGCTGAGGCCTTATCATTCTCAACTCTTTTTGTTCTTTCTGAGCTGAAATGCTGCATTTAATTTTTAACCAAATCATGTCTCCTATCCTGGCTTTTATATTCTTGCCCCACACCCTTCCTAAACAAGATTTTTAAAGATATATATGTTTATTCATATGTAATTTTGAAAAGATCCTGTTTATCCTTTTGAAATTCAGCCCTAAGAATTGGTGCTTGCCCCCAGGAGTGTTTAATGGACAGGCAGTCCTGTCTGAAGGACACTTCTTACCCAAGGGAGAGTGGGACTTGCAGACTGGAATTCTGGCGCTGTTGGGGAGGAATCAATGGGAAGTAGTTCTCAGTAATTCCCATCTCCCTCAACCAACTACCACCAAGACCCTTGCATCCTCTCCCCCTCCCAAGTACTATTGTGCAAGTGAGTAAAGGGTAAAATATTTAATTATCCCCGTAAGTTTCCGATTAGCAAGTGAGAGAGAACAGTTTTTCCTCTTTTGCACTTATCGCTGCTGTCTAAGCATCCCCAGCACTTGAAAGCGTATTTCTACCCAAAGCCAGAACTGGGTGAGTAGAGGAACCCTTGCCTGAAGGCCCGCCCTTCCACCTCTCGTGTGGTAGATCCCAACACGGAACGTGTGAGACTTGTCTTAAGTCGGTACTGTACACTCAGGCTTCCTCTATTTCCTTTTAACTGGTGAAGATGAATTTCAAGGCCCTCAGCGTATTTGGATAGTTGCTTAACTGATGTAAATGCAATATTAATGCCTTTAAAGTATGACTCTATGCCAAAGATCACCTTTCGTTTTACTAAAGATTACGTAGAGGAAATAAGAAAAATCATGTTGGCTCTTCAAGTTCTTCCAGTGTTTCGAGACACTGGTTTACACTTTTTGCCAATGTGCTTTTCTCTAATATCAGTGCTCAAGACACAGTGAAGCAAATTAAAAAAAAAAATAAAAAATCCCTGAACGATGATTAGAGACATCACCACTAAAAAACTACATTTATAAGCTAGGATTTGTTATATGCAAATATTTTCTGCCTCTTCTTTTGTTCTGTTTAAAACAATAAAGTGCATTTGTATAAATAATGCTTTAAATGTTGGGCATGTTATTTTAGCAAGAACTTTCAGATCAGGTTTCTCCTTTGTTTTGAAAAACAGCCAGTGAAACTAATCCTCAAGCCCAATGTTGTGTTGTAAGTAGTAGAAACCAGCAATATATTTACTTAACAAAGATCGGTGTCATGAAGGACACGTTTGGGGACTATGTACTAGAAGGAGCAAAAGTGACAAAGGTAAACAGGTGAAGTGGACCATCCTCTGGCTGAAGTCTGCCATCATGTTAGATGATTCTAGCTGTTCATGGAGGTTATCACTGTCCCCTAAGAAGCCGAAGCTGTTAACGTCTGCAGGTCTATTTGTCACACTCCAAAGCCCAGTACAGAACAAGAGGGCTTTCAGGGACCCACCAAGGCTGAGGCATATTCCTCCTGCTGGAGGAAGCACTGACTAAAAGAGTAGGAGCAGGTTCTTGGAGTAGAGCTGGGACATCATGGTTTTTGCCTGATTTTCTAGGTCGGAAAGGGGTAAATATCATTAAAAGGCTATAGTTAGTGTCATTTTAACTTAGAAAAATCACTGAGCAAACAGGACGATTCCAGCCTGCTTGAGTTAAAGAGAGATGTCCATTAGCTCAGCAAATCTGAAAGCAGTCTTCACGGTCTCATTTCCGGAGCTCACCTGTGTTCACCGGTGCTGCCTTCTGCTGTATTATAGTTTAGTCATTTTCTCAAATCAACAAACACCTTGCAAAGGCTCTTCTCTAGCACCACTTAAGGAATGAACCTATCGCATGGAATGATGGCAATTCCCTCACATAGAAAATGAGCATCTACTTCATTTGCTCTTGAGATACGTTCCTTTAAGAATTTAGAAAACAGGGCCATTCTGGGATTAGCTAGAATTCTGTGCTTGAAAAATAGTCCAATACTACTGTGTATTACTGAATCTTTGCTATTAGTACGTGGTGGTAGGGAGAGGAAGCTTTGATCAGCCTGTGGCCAAAAGGGTGATGCTTAGAGAATGTGTACATGACGGTAACATACCGAGGTTAAGAGGAGCACTTGGGAGTGCTCTGTAGCAACCTTCACACCCTGTATGATTCAGAACACAACCTGATCAGGTTGTGCTTGCTCTGACATGGAGGCATGCCCATTTGTAAGTGCTCAATCAACAGTCAAGCTAAAAAATCAACTTGTTGCTTTCATCTTTTTATTGACAGTATAGCCAGAGCTAGAGAAAGGATTTACTGGGTTCAATCAAATTAATAAATACAATAATTTACTTGTAAAAGGAAATAGTCTACTTGGAAGTTTTATCAGAAGTTGCTAGAGACAAGGGACTCTTGGCATACAATCTGCTTGTATATAAGAGAAGGCAGCACAGAAAGTAAATTGGACAGTCCGGGTACAGATGGCTGATCAGGGATTCGGCAGAAAGAAAAGCAAATACACTGATTGTTCTTTTGAGGTATAACTCTGTAAAACATTAAAAATAAAAAGCAGTTGAACTGAGTAACCAACCTTAAGCAAAGGGAATAAATATTTGGCAACATCTTGATTTTAGCTGCCACGCTGATATTGGTTACCCTAGAAATTTATTTTTAAATCCTCACTGGAGGATATTTTTTCCATTGATTCTTAGAGAGAGTGGAAGGGAGAGAGGGGGGAGGGAGGGAGGGGGAGAGAGGGAGAGACACACATCAATTGGTTGCCTCACACACGTGCCCCAACCAGGGCCAGGGATCGAACCTGCGATCCAGGTGCGTGCCCTTGACTGGGAATCGAACTGCTGACTCTTAGGTGCTTGGGCTGATGCACCAACCACTGAGCCACACTGGCCAGGGCTACCCTAGAAATTTCAAAGTTGCAAAAAGTGGCCTTTCCTATTAGATGAAAGGCAGGCTGGGTGCCCTAGGCAGGGAAAGGTAAGAACGCTGCTGTATATTGGGCTCCCTGCATCAGCACCAACCACTAGCCTATGACAGCAGAATGGGTGAGTGTCAAGGCTATCTTTACCATGAAGGAAGGGGGTTATAAGCTGAGAAGAATGGAGTCATAAGGAGAAGAAACCTAACAGCATAAATAAGGGCAAGAAGGAAACATGAACAAGCACTTACATCTTAACTTTTAGCCTTTCTCCATTCTTCATGTTTAATGAGGCAAAATAACTGGGTAAGGACTTATGAGCCAGCGAAGTTGGGTGGAACACAACTGTAGACTGACAGCCAACCATGATGACCAAAGGGCTTCATCAAAGTTACTGTGGATTTTGTTTCTGCCTCACTATGTTCTTGCATGTACTTTGTCAGTACAGTAGAGACATTTAAATACTCCAGTGACAATTACAATAGTTTCAGAAAGGAATCTATTGAGCATAGCCTTGAGAAACAATATGAAAAGGGAGTTCCCCTTTGAAGACAAGGGATATGGGCAAATTCAACACCTTAAAAACACCACCACATAGACGCATACTACAGTATGGTGACTGCCAGGGGGAAAGGTGGGTGGGGGAGGTAGAAGAGGGTATAGGGGGGACAAATGGTGATGGAAGGAGACTTGACTTGGGGTGGTGAATGCACAATGCAACATACAGATGATGTATTATAGCTAACACTTGAAACCTATATAAATTTATTAACCAATGTCACCCCAATAAATTCAATAAAAAAGTAAAAAAACCACAGTAACAAAAAAGATACAAGACCACAGTGATGCAGGCATATTTTCCTTCTTTTGCTGAACCACAGCATGAGGCCTTTATGCTAACTATGGTTTAACTGGTGTTGGATAAGCTTTATAAAACATGAAGATGGCAAAGGTTCACTTACATTCTTATATTACTACTTTAATTTATTTAAAACCTCAAACACTTGTGCTTGCAATAACTTCCTAAAAGCAGTAGTGTTCCCTTATATTACCTTAGATACGAATGATTTTTACTGTGCTAACAGCTGAACCAATGGTGCAAAACTGAGGTGGTACTTAACTGCAGCAAGGTCTCTGTAAATCAAAATCTGCGCTTTACATAGAAATCTTATTTATAAAAAATACAATACCAAGTACAGTGAGAATGGAGCATGGAGCAGCAGCTCCCTGCCAGGGCCATGTGGAAGTGGCTCTTGCTACAGTGCTTGCTTAATGGCACAAGTGAAAAGCTGAGTAAGGCAAACACTTGAAGAGGCAGTTTTTCTGTAAACTTCTTGGGGTGGAGGGAATTTCCTCTGTTGGGACAGGTGCTGATTTGGGATGGCTAAGATCAGGTGTATTTGGCTGCACTTGACACATCACATTACAGATTAAGACAGCTGCTGGCTGAGATCAGTTCTCTTGTTTTAGGAGAGAGGTTATCACTGTAGTCTTCTGCCTTTCCTGTTACAATGTGCAACCTCCAGCTGGTGCCCCCACTATGGAGGAAATCACCTCCAAAATCTTTCTAAGTGAAAAGATACAAAATAAGCTAAGTTATTCAAAAATTACCTTAGCTTAAAGCTCCTTAAGAACCCTACATTGATTACTAAGCAACTTTGTTAGCGCTGTGTAGCTCCACACAAATACTAACTAGAATAAGTATTCCCACTCACTTGGTACCTAATAGTAATAAACTATAATGACACTTAGAAAAGAAACAGATCTTGAGGAATTTTGGCCTCTTCTCATGTCCTCACTTGGAACTTTCCAGCTTTCGTGACATATTTGACTCCTTTAAATGGCTTATATTTCTCCCCATACATGTCCAAGCGGTTTACTTTTAAGCCTGTGCCAAAAAGAATAGGTAAGGAAAGGAATATATTATTATCCTGGTCACACCAACCAATACAATATTTGTTTAACAGTGAGCACTACACAGTAATTCTGACATTAACCAGTGTCCCTTACACCATTTGGAAGCAATGTCCTTTCTACCATTCACAAGTTATAGCATTGATGAGGTGTGATTTTAGTTCAGATTCCCATGTGGGCAAGGAATGTCTTTTAAGGATAATTCTTTCTGAATGAATGACTCCTTTGGTGTTTGAATCAGGGTTGGGGTAAAGGGAAGCTGTGTGAAATAAGGTGCTCTCCAAAATCACTGTACCTGAGAGGCTGGCCCCATAGCAGTGTGAAAGGCAAACTGGAGCTGTTGCTCTTTCTAGAGAGGGAATATTCCTTACCCTTCTAAACTCCTCAGCAAAACTCAATTACCCTTAAACACAAATTTATCCTTACCTGAAATAGCAAGCTGCTGGATCTTGAACTGTATATTGAGGCTTGGATTTTCTTCTGGCTTAGGTGCTCCAGACTGTAAATTTACCAGTCCTTTAAGACTTGGGAGCTTTTGTGGAGTAATTTTCCCCACGTCCCATGTTAGTACCTTAAAAAGACATGAAAAACAGAAACAATCTGAACCATTTAATAAAGACAAATGTTCAAAGACAACATTCAAAGACACTGTAAGTTTTTGTACAAAATGAAGCACAGTGTCTTATAGACCTGGGAGCTTTACTAATTAGTTCTGTGACTCTGAATGGAGAGTCAGTAGAGAACCCACATTAGCTGAACATTTATTTTTGGATATAGCACTGTACTTAGCACTACCTGTATGTTATCTTATAGAAGCCAGTAATGTAGATTTTGTCTTCTATTTACAAATGAGGAAATTAAGGCTCAGAGGTCAAATGATTGCTCAAGGTCACACAGCTAGTTAGCTACAAGGCTGGGATTTGAGGCTAAGGCTATATGATTTGAAATGTTCTTTCCACTAGACGACCTTCACTGTTTCTGACTGAGCCTCAGTTTATTTTTCTGTAAAATGAGAAGACTGACCTAAATTGGTATTTTAAACTTTTAGCTATGGAACCCTTTGTGCAAATGAAATCTTTAGTGTGGCAGCTCAATAACAGATGAGAAAGTGAAGCCGGGGTAAAGGGCCGGCAACTGAATCTCTCCACTTCTTAGCCCTGTGTGGTCTTTAGGGAGGTTCTTTGAATCCTCAGGACTGGATTAGATGATCTTTAACATTCTATGATTTCATTTAAAATATACCTTTTCATTTACCAGGCAGCTCAATGACTCTGCTGTTGAAAAGAATATTTTTTACCCAACCAGGAAGCTGAGAGAAAATAATTTTTTACATTTTCTCTGAAAACCCTCTGCTTGAGGCACATTTATATAGGGTGAGGAAGCTGCTTTCCTAGCCAACATCCCCTGTGGAAAAGTATAAAACAATGCTTTTAAATTTAAAAAAAAGAAAGATCTTAACGATCAATTTCTACAGAAAATTTAACAACAGACTCTGCATCTTCTTCCTCATTAGAGAAAGAGTGTCTGGATTATCCATGGATGAGTCAAAGTGTGCACACTCTGATGGGGGACAGCATGAGTCTCTTTTCTGTTCTGCTCAGCAGCAAATGCAGTATTGCCTTCATAGCCAGTGGCAAAAGCACAGCACAGTATGCTCTCTAGGTTTTGTTAGGAACTTTAGTTTTAACTAAGGGAAACCTTTTCTCTAGCCCCTGTCCCAAATCACAAAATAAAGATTGCAGAAACATGCTCACTCTTGGTTTGAGATGGCTATACCTTGGTAACTGGATCAAATGTATAGCTGCCTTGTGTTGGTGTCAGGTTCATATTCAGCACAACTTTTGGCATGTGAACTGTCACTGTGATTCCTTCAATGGTTTTCCCCATATTCTGTTTTGGTCCAATTGTAATATCAAATCTGCCACAAGAGCTGTTCTCCTTAAAGCTGATGCTGTGTTTCACATACACTGGTATTGCCACTAGGCTAAAAAGATAAAGAAACAAAAACACAAACACACACGATTAATGGCATGAGCCAGCACAGGGGGTGACCTCAAAACATCAGTCGAGAGTCTTCTACCCTGCCTCTACGTTCACTATAAGACTCTATACCCCTAGAAGTGCGGATTCTGCATCTGCACTGGGGGTGGGGCAGGGGCAGGGGCAGGGTGAGTACAGCACAGTGTTTTGGTATCACTACACTAGGAATTATACAACTTCTGAGGAGTAAGTATACAAATCAAGATAGAAACCCGAAGCTTAATTATAGCGTAAACAACTGGGGCAAATATTCCTAGTTTAAAGATATTAATTAAGATCCGTAGAAAGATATTTTAAAATTATGCAAACTAAACAAAGCAGTTCCTATGTGGTTAAGAGCCAAGAAACAGTTCAAATCTCCGCTTCTGAATCCTGTCCTGATGTCACCTTAATAACCTCTAATGTTTTCAAGGGACAAACCAGCTATAACCCACAACACTAAATCATTCATTTATACTCAGTGCAGAAAAGAGTGACTTGATGTCAGTTAGTTGGGGAATGTCCTGGGGAGCTACAGGTAGGTCTGTCTCCTTCTGTCAGCCATGATGTCTACAGACCATAGTAAAATTATGGCACAGGGTCTTGGTTTTGCCTAAGTTATACAAAGTCCCAAAAGCTTGCTCTCAGGTACACATTTTATTATAGTCTCATTTACTACTACTCTATGCTCTTAGATTCAAGGTACACTGATTATTTTAGACACTTATTTTCACCAGTTCTTGGATCTCCTGGTGAACTATGGCTAAAGGCAGCAATGATGAATTGAAGTATCCAACTGTCAGAATGAACTGGGAGTCAGTTCTACTCAGCACATTGATATATGATGGCAGTATGTGGGTGGTGTATTGACATACTTTTGCGAGCTGACCCGATACGATATGAGTCGGAAATTTCCATCTGGAGGAATAAATGACAAAACTCTTTCAGATTCCCAACGCTTGAACCGGATGCAGGGGTGGAAGCTGACATCATCTAGAAGCCTTGGGTTCTGCCAGGAAAACAACACAGCCACCATAGACATAGAGCATAATGAACATGGCAACTCTACTAAGATATTATGAGAAATTAACATGCTCCCTAAAGATGAAGCAGTCATGTAAGAGTTTGTTTTATAACCACATCATAAGCATAGTTTCACAATGCTTTAAAGTTTGCAAATATTTTATATACATTATTTTACTTGAATTTCAATAACCATGAAGTAGAAAATAGAAGCAGTATCATTTCCAATTTCTAGATGAAAAAACTGAGGTTCAAAGAACTCGAGGTCAGGACAAGTTAGTGGCAGAGACAGAACCAGAACTCATTTCTCTTGTTTGTTCTTAGTAGTGTGTCATGCTGTCTAAAATGATGCAAAAAGGTCCATGCCCTTTCATACCAGCAAAGCAAATAATTCAGTAAAATGAACACTGCAGATTTGCAGAAGCCAGTCAGCCATTTAAGCTCCGCCTAGCACACCTAGGCAAAGACCTCTCCTCAGCCTTTTGTAAAGGCCATGCTCATCATGTAAGGCTAGTGTCTTGGTGACCTGTGCTAGGAATATTCTGAGATACTTTTTTGTAATCTAAGATACAAGAGTGTCTCAGTATTTACCTTTTCACTTAGTACTTATCATTTAGTACTTCGTATGTATTAGGCATGCAAGGAGCTACAGGACAGGAAAACAAAACCTACCATGAAAGAAAGGGAAAGGTCAGGCATTCCGGATAACTTAATGCAAGCATCAATGACCCCCTGAATTTCTGCAAAGACTGTAGATCCTGAAGAAAGAAAGAAAAAGGGTGATAACATCCCTGGAATATGCGTCTTTACTAGAGCTATCACTGTGTCCGAAGTAATGGAGACACCTCCTGGATGTCAGATGTACTGAAGCTTTACACATCTATTAACAGGTCAGTGGATAGAGATCCATTACACTCAGCTTCTTCACAGAGTGCCATGGCTCATACCCAATCACAAGCTGGAATATGGTAATTCTAAGGAAAATCAAACCTGTCTATATCTCTATAGAGTCAAACTAGTAAGAATGCTGGATATACAGTTAAAATATTTTTAATAGAATTTTAAAATGAGGCAAGTTTCTCAAGAAATGGACTAAGCTGTTAACTCTAAGAAATAGTAGCCATTATTCTGTAATAATACAGCTATTATTCTGTATGATGAAATTTTATAATGAAAGGGGCACTCAATGAAAAGATATTGGCTATAATTCACAATAACTCAGTTCACACCAACTAGCTGTGTTACCTTGGGCAGATTACTTTACCCTTCTGAACTTCAGTTTCCTTCTGTATAAAATGTGAGGGTTGGACTAAATGTTTAAAATTTTGTGTGATATTCTAATAAAGCACTGTTTTTTTGTCTGGGGTCTTTACTAGAAGTATTGGACAAAAAGTAGTAGCAAAAATATGGTGTATAGTAGATGTACAATAAATGTTAGAATGAATAAACGGCAAGAGGAGAGGTGTACAGGGTAATAACAGGCTTAATGTAAGACAATATAAGATCTGATTTACAAAGATTTGGCCGATTTCAACTAGTGGTTATGAAAATTATATGTAATCTTTGGGCAAAATAAACAGATTTTTAAACCATTAGAAAACAAATGCCTTTCCACTGAAACCACACTGCCAAGGGATTTCAATTTTCTATTCAGCTTATGTCAGCTGAACTGTTTTCCCCCAAATAAGACCACATGCACACAATTACCTGATTTATCTATAATTGCATCTATTTCTTCAATGACATCAAAATAGGCTTCATTATTTGTGTACTTTACTCCTGCCCGGCGCCATGGGATGTTGGACAGCTGCCCAGTGGGGAGTGTGTCCCCAACATTACTACTGCCTAGAAACCAGAAAAGGAGAAAGCAAAGCTAATGCATAAACGGTCATCAGAAAAGCTATTAACAGAAAAAATAAATGCTTTAGCTGCTTCTTTAATGTTTGGGTTTTTCTTCATTGAAGTTGTGGATGGTTTCCAGAATTGTTGGAGACATAGCCATACCAACATGATCAAATTTCCAGAAGACAGAAATAGGCCATGTGGTCCTCTATCTGCCAAGCCAGGTTAAGTTCATTTACTTATCTTTTGCTTCCTGTGTGTTAACAGTAACCTAACCTAATTCCAGTGGCTCAACAACAGAATCTCATCCTGTTGCCACTGATGAAAAAAGGCTGGTTGTTTCAAAACCTTCTGCCGATAAAATGTCTCCACTGAGAATACACAGTGATAACTAGGTCCTTTGGTATTCAGCTTGGATTCTACATGAGATGCTGCCAAGCAGGCCTCAGTGGAGTAAGTGCAATGAAGAACATACTCTGGCCTTTTTCCATTTTAAGGTCAGCACACCCATCTGGCCACAATATGGCTAATGTTCAATATCTGGCTAATTTCTTGGTAACCTGATATAGGTCTGAAAATAAGTCTGATTGTCTTAAACATATATCTTTGAGTTTTGAAGTAGTTAAGACTTTGGTTAATTTACATTTTCAATTCAAAAGTAGTACTTGCTTAACAACACCTTTCATTGTGACTACATCACCTGTAAAGTATGAAATTGCTTTTAAAAATCTTATACTGTTATTTATGTATTTTAATTTTTTTCCAGTCTCCTCCCATCCACAGTGTAAGTTTTAGGAAGGTGCACAGACACTCCATCTTATCTTTCCTTGAATTTCTCCTAACATTCAGCCTTGTACAGAAGATGAGTGAGAGCTATGGAATGAATGCTTTCTTATAGGCCTCTCTCACCCCATTTTTAGATCAGTGCACTTGGAGAGACATTTACAGTGGTGGACAGTATAGTTGGAATGGCATATAACATTTGAGAGAAATCTTTCTCAAGAAGGTTTTACTATTTTCAAGAGTATTGTCATCTGGATGTACCTAATTTCTATCTTTACTGAAGAATTCAACCAAAATTGGAAGCTTCTAACACAAGTACAAGGCCCACCATGCATGAGACCTCAAAAAGAGACTAATTTCTTGTCTTTCTGTTTTAACACATCTTTTGCATATATTTACATGCTGCCGAATTAAGCACTTGCATGTATAAAACAAAGATCTGGAGGAGACAGTATATACTCTGTGGTAGAAAGTCTTAAATTTTCTGTACTCTAATAACTGTAGGGTAGAAGTATAATGCCAGTTTTACAATACTATTTTTATTTTTTCCAGCTTTACTGAATTGTAACTGACATATCACATTGTGTTAAGTTTAAGGTATACAATATAGTGATTTATGTATATATTGCAAAATGATTACCACAGTAAGTTTAATTAACATCCATCATGATATTGGCTTCTTTAGGACTAACTGGGATCATTTATTCAGTCTTATTATTTAGTGTTAAATAACAGTAATGTTATTGTGGTCTTGTAGAAAAACCTATAATAGAAGAGTAATAACCAAAAAGTTCTTTATCATTTAAGACCCAGCCTCTTTCCATGAAAAGAAAAATACACATCCATTTAAAAATCATCACTAACTTTGATTTTGGCCAAATTAGACTATCTTAAGAATCTGCCAGATCATAAGAAATGGTGTTGAGTTGTTTATAAAGTTTTAGTTGCTCAATTCCTAATAAAGTATGTTTTGACCTTACCTGTAATAGAGTTGACAACGGAACGAAGAATTGTTGGTGGTTTAATCAGTTCTTTCAAAATGTTAGATTCGGTAGCCAGAGGAAATCCATTGTCTAACATTTCTTCCAAGAGCTCATACACTATGACCACATTGTCCTTAATCGCAGCCTCCGAACACTCACCAAAGTAGTCCTAATAACACGTACATAATATTGCACATGGGAGGAATGAAGAAAGGCTTGCTAAATACTTTCTGTTCTGAAGAATAAACTTATAGCTGCATAATTCAATGAATGTAAAACACAGAAAAAAACCTTTGATAGGTTTTAAAAAAATTTTAGATTGAATTGAATTCCTATTACATATTATGCCAGAAAGTACACTGAAACATTAAACCAGAATGTGAACTATAAAATTCCTTTGTCCTGACAAGGTAACACCAAAACACACAGATTAGTTTTAAAGTATTTGGAATATTCAGCAAAACAAGAGAAAATAACAAAATGTGGTATTAGAAGATTTCATGATCAATAAAAATCTTGGGACCATTCAGAGAACTGTGTGTGGAAAGCAAGGTTTCCTGATGACATAATTTGTAATACCTGTAAGAAACAAGGCTTCCATGCCCATGAGATTGTTTTGTCCTAAAACAGTGAATGAAGCAGCCATGTGTGCTACTGTACACCCTACATAAAAGGGTTTATGAAGTTATGCTTAGTTGAAAAAGAGAGAGACAGACAGCACATCAAAAGCTGGGTAATTAAAAGATATAATAATGTGTCCCACCTCCAAATAACTTGGGTAATTTAAGTTCAAAAGATCTGACGAATAACTAACCTGAAAAGTGTCAGCAACTCGATGTAGGAACTCAATTACAAAGAGAGGTGGCACTTCAGTCTGTATGACAGACACAAAGAAGAGCTTATCCCTGTAGATACTGATGAGGTAGTGGTGAGGTGTTGAAATGACAGGTGGTACATTTTCAACATCAGCAGCTTTCTCTTGAGCTTCAAAGAAATAATCACAGACAGACTGGCTCACAACACTCTTCCAGTGCTTCTCTAGAAATATGTCACCGGAACAGTTTATGAGAAATAGACTGTGGATCATTTTCTGGGGGGAAAAAGTTTAAATTTAGTATACAATAAAAGTATCCTTGTATTATCCTGACATCAAAACCAGAAAAGGCAATATAAGAAACTACAGACCATGATCATTTAAGAATATAGAAGCAAAAATTCTGAACAAAATACTAGCAAATGAACACAGCAACATACAAACAAAGGTTACATACTTTGACCAAGTGGCATTTATTCCAAGAATGTATAGTTGGTTCAACATATGAAAATCAATTAACATAATACACAGTATTCATAAAATAAAAGACAAAAAACTATCATTTCAAAAGGTACAGAAAATCATTTGGCAAAATCCAACACCTTTCTATGAGAAAAACATGTAACAAACTAGGAATAGAAAGAAACTTCCTCAACCCGATAAAAAGAAACTATGAAAATTCCATAGCTAACATCATATTTAATGGTTGAAGACCAAAAACTTTCCCCTTAATATCAAGAACAATGATGTTCACTCTCACCACTTCGAATCAATATTGTATTAGAGGTTCTAGCCAGGGCAACTAGGCAAGAAAATGGAAACAAAAGCCTTCCCAATTGGAAAGGAAGAAGTAAAACTAACACACACATACACTATTAGAGTTAATGAGTTCAACAAGGTTACAGGATACAAGGTTAATATAAAAAATCAATTGTGCTGCTACATACTAGCAATAGGTAATCTGAAAATAAAACCGAGAAAATTATAAGAGCATCAAAAAGATAAAAATACTTAGGATTAAATTTAATAAAAGAAGAGCAAGGCCTGTACACCAAATATTATAAAGCACTATTGAAAGAAATTAAAAAGAGCTCTAGCCAGTTTTGCTCAGTGGTTAGAGCATTGGCCCTTGGACTGAAGGGTTCTGGGATCGATTCCAGCCAAGGGCATGTACCTCAGATGCAGGCTCGATCCCGTCCCTGGTCAGGGCTGGTGCAGGAGGCAACCAATTGATGTGTCTCCCTCACATCTTTCTCTCTCACATCTCTCTCTCCCCCTCCTTCCCTCCCTTCCACTCTCTCTGAAAAGCAATGGAAAAATATCCTCAGGTGAGGGGTTAAAAAAAAAAAAAAAGACCTAAAAAATGGGAAGACATTTCATGTTGATGGACTGTAACATATAATACTGTTACGACAGCAATACTCCCTAAATTGATCTACAGATCCAATGCAATCCTGTTAAAATGCCTGCTGCCGTTTTTGTGGAAACTAACAGTTTGACCCTAAAATTCATGAGGAAATGAAAGAGACAAAGAAGAGCCAAAACAGTCTTGAAAAAGAAGAACAAATTTGGAGGACTCGTACTTCCTGATTTCAAAACTTACTACAAAGGTACTGCGTGGTACTGGCACAACGACAAACTATAGATCAAAAGGAATAGAATTGAGTTCTGAAATTAACCCTTACATATATGGTCAACTGATTTTTGACACCTGTGTCAAAGCCATTCAACTGGGGGAGAGAAGAGTCTTCAACAAATGATGTTGGGACAACTGAACTTCCATATGCAAAGAATGAAGCTGGACTTCTACCTCACAATATATAAAAATTAACTCAAAATGTATCAAATACTTAAATATAAGAGGTAAAACTATAAAACTCTTAGAAAAAACATATGCATAAATCTTCATGACCCTGGATTAGACAATGATTTTTAGCTATGACACCAAAAGCACAAACAACATAAGAAAAACAGATAACCTGGACTTATATCAGAATTAAAAACTTTTGTGCTTCAAAGGACATTAGCAAGAAAAGGACCCCCCCCCCACACACACACACACAAATGCGGAAACATTTGCAAACCATATATTTTACAAGGGACTACTATCCAGAATATATAAAGAACTCATACAACTCAATAATAAAAAGACAACCCAATATAAAATGGGCAAAGGATTTGAAAAGATTTTTCTCCAAATAAGATTTATACATAAATGGCCAATAAGCACATGAAAAGATGCTCTACATATTTTCAACATACAAATAAAAATCACAATACATTTAATAACTACTAGGCTAGATATAATCAAGAGACAGACAATAACAGGTGTTGACAAGAACATAGAGAAACTGGAACCCTATTACATTGCTGCTAGGAATGTGAAACAGTGCAGCTGCTGTGGAAAACAGTTTGAGTTCTTCAAAAAGTTAGAGACAGAATTACCAAATGACTTAGCAATTCTCCTCCTAGGTAGAACTGGAAACTGTGTGGACATGTGCTTCTAGCAGCATTATTCATAACAGCCAAAAAGTGAAAACAACCCAAACTGATGAATGGATAAATAATAAATATATGAACAATGGAATATTACTTAGCCACGAAAAGGAACGAAGTACTAGTATGTGTTACAACATGGATGAACTTTGAAAACATTATATTGAGAGAAAGAAGTCAAACACAAAAGGCCATATATTGTATGATTCCAGTTATATGAAATGTCCAGAATAGGAAAATTCATAGAGATAGAAAGTAAATTGGTACCTGCCAAGGGCTGGGTGGAGGGGTAGAATAAGGAATTATTGGTTATGGGTTTGGCATTTCTTTTCTGAGGTGATAAAAACTGCTGGAAACAGAGATGATGGTTACACTACTTTGTGAATATACTAAAAACTCCAAAATTATACACTATAAAATGGTGAGCCTTATGGTATGTGAATTATATCTCTATTTTAAAAAAGTATTCTTAATACCTTGTGACACACAAATCCACTCCCAGGTGGATTAAAAAGATATGTGTACAAATGTGCACTCAAAACATTTATTTGTAATAGTGAAAACCTACAACAACTCAAATGTTTATTAATAGTACAAAAGAAAAATAAACTTAGTATTATAAATATTATACAGCAATGAAAATAAACTATTGATACATGAAACAAATATGGATACATCTTACAATACTGAACACAAAAGGATACACAGAGGATGATGTTATTTATATGGAGTTCTAGAACAGATAAAACTAATCTATGTTTGAAAAATCAAATGGTTTATTTTATGGAGGAAATTGGGGGTAATAACAGAGAAGGGCCTGGGGGTGGTCTTCTAGGTACTGGTAATGTTTTATTTCTTGATCTAGATAATGGTTACAAGTTGTGTTCATCTTGTAACAATTCATTGGACTTTATGCTATGAGTTGTATACTTTTCTGAGGGTTAGTTACACTTCAAATAAAAAGGTTACTGTCCTTTCAATATGGAGGACATTGAGAAAAAGTTTAATTACCTTAACTTTTTCATTTCTTTTATATGGACATCAGTAGAAAGGTGTTTAGTATAGTGGTCCATTCATTCAAAATTATAGAACTGTATGATAAATGTAGCCTAAGGAAAAAGAATTTAAAATCTATGAATACAGTTTCTATGCATGAAGATAAATTTCAAAGAGGAAAGGAAGACTTTCCATAAATGGATTCATTCAATTCTGCTGACACAGAAAACAGTGACAACAATTTGACTAGTTCTTTTTGGAGGAAATCACTTATTTTATGGAAGCGGCTGACATTTAAAGACTATCTGGTGATAACTTCCTGTTCCTATTTAGCCTATGTTCAATAATTATCAAGTAAATAATACTAATTATTAAGATGTGTTTTAGTAATTACTATATTAATGAAGTTATGAATGCTGTTAATAGTTTAGGGTTCCTGCTATTAGAAACAGTAAAATGTTTCTTTGTTCAAAACCATCTCTGTTTAGCTAAGCAATCAACTTGAGTTGGCAGCAATAAAACCTGATATCTCAGGCTTTGGATCTACTAAAATTTTCCAGATTAATATTTGAAATCTGTTAAAATATTCTACTTTAGTCAGATGCTTTGTTTAGTAGGTTAGCTTTGTGTCAGCCTTTTATTTCTAATTGTGTGTTAAAATATTGCCCTTGTAATACACAATACATAGACTTGCTATATAGAACCTACTGACTTTACCTGACTTTATAACCTCTGCTGATACACTTTTCCCCCCTAAATGAAACAGGATATCCAGCAATAAGATATGTAACTAAATTTGTATTATGATACCTTTTCTTAAAATAAAATCTTCATCTGAAATACAATGTGGTTTAAAGCAGAACACTGTAATAAACTCAGAGAACCAAATTTGAGCACTTTAGGTGAGTCAACTATTGAATATGGCATCCTTTGAAGAAATTAATTTACAGCTCCATTCAAAGTGCTAAGGATACATGAATTAATAATATCTAAAACATGTTGAGTGCTTACTGTGGGCCAGACACTATGCTAGGCACTTTTCCTACATTAACACATTTAATCAACACATCTCAATGCTACAAATACTGCTCTTACCCTCATTTTACAGATATGACAATAAAGTGTCAGAAATGTTAAGTCAGTTACCTAACATCATACCTTAAGTATCAGAGATAGGAGTCAAATCCAGATCCAAGTGAATCCTGAGCTCCTGTTCTTACCTGCCTCTTAGAGAGTAATTATTAGAAACAAAGCAATACTGTCCAATAGGATTTCCTGCAATGATGGACATGTCCTATATCTGTGCTGTCCTATACAGTAGCCACTAATCACATGTGACTATTGAACGCCTGAAATGTGGCTAATGCAATTGATGTACTGAAGTTTTTATTTTAATTATGTTAAATTTAAATTATATGTAGTTAGTGTTTACCATATTAGACTGAGTAGCAAACGTGCTGTTTGAGCTTATAATTAAGAGAAAGAGTTGAAGGGTATGTTTCTTGTTTAGTTAGAAGCCAACGTGTTCTAATAAATTATTTAGAGCAGATATTATATTTAAAGGAGCTGACATATGCTCTCTTCTTCAACCGTTCATCTTATAGAAAGAATAGTTCACAGGTATCTGTGGTACTCCATTGCCACAATATACCCTAAAACAGCTGCTTGTACTTGAAGCAAGTGACTTCGTAGTTTCTTTATTTTTAGGGACCAGATTCCTACTCATCTTTTAAGCTGGTGAAAAATTCTTTCCAGGAAAAGTTTCCACCAAAGTTGTTTTCATTGGCAGTAGTTCAGGTCTCAGAAGACTACAGTAAGTTAAACTGGCCATCTGGATTTATTGTTCCTATCCTTAGTGCTGAGATGAAAGCATAACACTTGTAGCTTTCATTAGTGCTTAGCTTTAAAACCCATCTTAACCTTCTGTTATAGAAAAAGAGAGCTTATTTCTTCCATCCGCATTATGATCAAGGGCCTAAAGCATGTAACAATTAAATAAATACCACTTGCAGACTGTTTCTTTAGCTACTTAATCTTAGAGCAGCTGCAGTTACTTTTTATTATTTTAATAAACTTCCTGGGAAAGCTACACACTCACCACCACCACAACTATCTTTTTGCTCTTAGTGACTTTGAGTCAGGAAACAGAATTCTTCGTTATTTTAAAGCCACTTGAGAAAGTGCCTTCAGAGGCAGTTCCATCAGAGCTTTGAATGCAGCTTAAATACAATACTTCATAAATCCTCTTTACCAAATGTTGAACACACTCATCCTGATGATTCACAAGCCATGCAATTACAATAGTCAAATATCCTTGGAAGATAAAAAGAGAAAATGTATTCCTTCTAGATAAAACAGGAGAAAGGCATGGAAGGTGAGAAGAGAGGCATATCCAAGGTGAGAGAATAAGACCAGAAAAGAATCTGCCTCACCTGACGGGGTGAACAAAATACAGTCCCTGAACTCACAGTGTTTAGAGTTCAACAAAGAAGGCAAAAAAGGTTTTGAGGTGAGAGAGAACAAAAGAAAAATAAATCTAGTACAAATTTAGCAACTTTAGAAGGTAGAGGGAAATGGTGAGATGAGAGTGGAGGAGATACGCAGAGATGGGTTCACTTTGTTTTCAGGGCAATGCAAAATCTTTTTTTATGGTTTTATGCGGGGGATTCATGCAATCCCATTTACAGTTTTAGGGAAGACTGCACTGTGGCAACTGCATGATAGGGAAACTGGATATTGTGACACAATTGATAAATGAGTTATGGTGGTGGCCTGAGCTAGAATGTTAACAGTAGGGATGCAGTAAAATGAAAAGATAAGAGAAACACATTGGTTTGAGCAAAGATTGGGGAGGGGAGAAAGGGAAGTATGAGAGGGAAAATGAGGCATTTAATCCTAGTTCTGTATAATCTGATCCAATTCTGGCTATATTTGATGCAAATGGATATATTCAAAACACTACTGGTGCTTCTGAGAGAAGCCGAGTTGGAGATAGACTTGTGAGTAATCATAATTTTTTGTCAATGGGAATTGCAATGATAAGGAGAATAAAACTACAAAGAGAGAGCATGAGTAGAAGAGAGCCTGGGGAAGGAACTCCAGCATTTGAGTAGCAGCTGGGTCAAAGAAGTGTGCATAACAAGAGTATTTGGACACACTCTTCCTCTTGGGAGCAAGCCAGCACTTTTCCCTTCCCCTTCTTCTCCCACAGACATTCATCTCCTAAACCCTAAGGGACCCAATGAGACTTGCAACCCGGGGAGCAATGGGCAGCGGCACCTCATCCCCAGCTAACCCTCTGAGCCGGTCTCCAAGGCCCCCTCTTATCTGACTTCCCAGTGAGCTCACAGCAGCCCTGCCTTGGCTCACGTCTTCCCCGTAACATTCCTAGAGAACTAAAGCAGCCTGCCCTAGTCTCTCTCCTGTTGCTTCTTCTATCCTAGGTCCTTCCTTGTCCCCAGCTTTAAAAAAAAAAAAAAAAAAGATTTGGCTGACGAAGGATAAGAGAAAAGTGGTCAGGATAATGGTTTTTAGTAACTAGGTTGTGTTAGTGTGTTTCCAGAAGAATGGAGTATTAAACATTTTAAATGGCACTACAAGTTCAAGCTCCAAGAGCTGGACATGTGTTGATCTAACTGTGTTTCTGAACTTTCTCTTCATGATTACCTGCTAGAGGGGCCTTTTCAGAGACTCCCCTTCTATCATACCCCTCCCCTAGGAAATTTCAGTACCACAGAATATATATCTGTAAATCTCTTTATGTATACTGTAAACATATCTGTGCTTTATTCATAAAAGGGTATGATTTTTTTTCCTTACAAGAGGTAATTTTTATCCCTACTAAGAATATATGATTTAACACATAGAGGACATTGATGATCTTAGTAAAAGCAGTTTCAGTGATAGCTTAGTGGAATGTTGGAAAGCAGATATACTATAGAGGGCTGATAAATTAGAAATAAATAGCATGAAGTGGGGGAAACAGATAAGGGGAGTAGATGGTACCTTCAAGAACCCTAGTTGTGAAGAAATGAAAAGAGAGGAAAAAAATGGGTATAGTTCATAAAATTAAGGAAGAATATTTTTAAATGCTAAAGAAAAGGTGTGAGCAGAGGGGGAAAGGCTAATGATGCAGGAGAATAACTGAAAAAAAGAAGACCCTGTGAAGGGAGGAGAGGATGGTATTGGTCAATTAGGTGAAAGGATTTGTTTTCCATAAGGAGAAGGGACACTTTTTCCTCTTTAAACGAAGGTTTATATATTTGGTTGCAGGAAGGTGATGGGTTTTATTTTCTCTGTTTAATAGGAAGGAAGGTAATTTGTAGATGGAGACAAAATTCCTCTTTACAAATACTATTTGCTACCCATGAATTAAGATCCTATTGTGCAACTTAAAAGTATCTCTCTAGTCTGCAGGGAGCTCCAATAGTATCTTATGTTGAATGTCTAGAAACACTGTAAAAATCCTAAAATCCAATATGAAAAGCTAATCTTATTGCAAAGAGAGCTTTCCTACTAAAGATGTGTACATTTTGGGTAATTCTTCATTAGCCTTATTTCTCCACTTTTTCTACGGTTTCAATGGAAAGTGTCTTCCTTTCCAGAACTAATCCTTCCACTTGTAATTTTGAATCTTTAATGTTATACATTGGTTACTTGCATGCTGCAAAAAAACATAATGTCTTGTATTCCTAAAAACAAACAAACCTCAAACTTTTTAGGAACCTCGCCGTCCTCAACAATCGTCTGCTTTACGCTCCCAATGAGGAAGGATTAAGTGTAGGCGGGCAGTCTCTCCTTTCAGTAACAGACTATTGAAGCAGCTCTCTCAAACGGCCCAGGAACTTCTTCATCATCAACTCCAACAACTTATTCTCAGACTCCAACCGACTCCTTTGACCCTTGCAGCATTTCACGTCACTGACAACATTCCCCCCAAACAAAGCAAATACTTCTTACCCTATTACATGAAACGTCACCTGTTCTGGTTTTCACCTCGAAAGTGTCCTTCCGGCTTTCTCCCCATGCTTTTTTTTTCTTTTTATATTTCTACCATCTCCACCTAACCACTGTTTCAAATCCGCTATATCCCAACTTCCACAAAATTCCTCCTCACGCGAGGGCTCCTAATGTTACAGTGGCACCACCTTCTAATCACATACGCTATAAACTTCAGCTTCAGGTCCAATCCAAATCTACCAAGTCCCGCCAGCCGCACTGCTCATCGCTCTTCCACACTCGCTGCCACCGCCTCAGTCGAGGTTCCCATCACCTCCCTGAACCGCAGCACCTCCTCCCTGCATTCCCCACGCCAGGCGCCTCCAGGCGCCACCCGCCAACATAACGGGTCAGTCAGGGGCTCTGTTCTTCAAAGCAGAAGCTTGGGGCTGGGGTCCAAGTCGTCGGTACTCCAGCTCACTGCGGGTGGAAGACCTTCCCGCGCCCGAGAACGCAGAAGGCCCCCCAATGAGCTAGAACCTCTCGGGCCTGCGGCCTGAGAACACAGGGCTGCAGGTGCACCGCTCCCTTCCGGCCCCGCTGGCAAGGAAGCCCGGAAGGCCGGGAGAGAGGCGCGGCCCCGGGCCACCGCGCGGGAGACGCTCCCGCAGCCCAAGATATTCAGCCTACTCCCCAGTTTTCGAGCTGTCCCCTGACCGCAGACTCCTCGCCCCTCACACTCACCCCGACACCTGGGCCTGTCAGTGATTCGGCGCCGGGTCCTCTCCGGACCGAGACTGAGGCAGCTGAGAAGGCCGTGAGGACCCCGCAGGTGGCGTGCCCAGTAGATTGCCTGACTAACAGCTTCAAAGAGACCAAATAGGTCTACAGATTTGGAAAGATTAAATAAGCGGGAAGACGTTGAATAAGAAGAAATACAGCTCTTTAGGTTCAGGATTCAAATCTTTAAGACCACCGAAAATTTAGAAGAGCGAGGGGGTTTCGCGTTATCTGTACTCAGGCGCTCATCCGCAGCCTAACGCAATCTGGGGGGGGGGGGGGGGTTGTCCCCAAACGTGGGGGCGGGGCCAGGGAGGGGCTGTGTATTAGCCAGTGGGTGGGGCTGACGGGTAGAGCCAATGACTGTGGGTGGGAGAGGCACGAACTGGGAGGAGTCGGGCGGGGAGGGGCTTGTAAAAAACGGAGGCGGTGTTACGAGGAGGGGGAGGGACTAGAGGGCGGGAGGGGGAGGGACTAGAGGGCGGGAGGGGTGGGGCGCACACTAGACCCTAAGTGGGGTGGGAGCGAGAAGATGGCTGCAGCTGAGGAGGCGCCGAAGGCCAAAAAGATGAAGGTGGAGGCGCCTCGAGCGCTGAGGTGAGCGCTACGCTGCGTAGGGTGGAGGGTGGCGGCGCGGGCTCTAACCAGGGCCTCCGTGCGGTTGCAGTGCCCCGGCGCTGGGCGGTGTCGGCACGAGGCCAGCGCGCGGACACGGCTCTTCGGGGAGCTGCGGGCATGGCTGCGACCTCCCGCTCGGCGCCCGCCCCGTTTGGCGTGGGCGCCTCCCGCTCCGGAGCGGCCCGGGCGCTCTCGGCCAATGGGAGCGCCGGCCCGGGGCCGAGCCGGCTGTGGGCTGGCTGCAGGCGCCACGTGGGATCCTCGCCGCCTGGGCTGAAGTGACGCCGGGGGATCGAACCGGGCCAGAGCAGAGTCACATGCGACCACCTCTTCTTTCTTGGGGGGTAACGAGGAGGAGACCCAGCAGCTGCTTTTCCCTGGGGCAAAGGCGGAATTCTTGAGGATTTTTTGTAAAATGTCACGGAAGGGCGACCTGACTTTCCTTTCCTTACACACTCTGCCTCCTGGCACTTTTGCGGACAGTCTGCCGGGGACCCGGAGCCAGCCTCGGAGGCTTGGGGCCCGGGGCGCGTAGAGGGGCGGCAGTTAGCTGAACGTATCGGAAAGGCTGATTTTTCTTTTTATTCTTCGCATTTTTTGGCAGCAGTGAGGGCAGTTCTGGCCTTAACACCTGCCTCACATGTGATTGATGTTGCAACTTTTACTTAAAAAAAATTGTTAAGTATTCCTTCCTAATACGTATAAAGTGCAGTGTGCACAGTCCTTGATTTTGAAATGTTCATTGGAAGGCAGTGACTTTTTAAACTAAAAATAAACATCAAATTGATTTAAAACTATTGGGACACTCCTCATTATAAAAGGCAAATCTCATTTCTGCCAACGTCAGCTTGCTTTACTTACCAAAGAATGAGTCATTCATAACGGAAAAAAGGTCACTTAGGCACCCAGATTCCCGCCTGTGCGTTTAATGTATTTCTGCTGTCTTCAGAGGGTTATTGTCCCTACCTTGTAGGAAGAAAATAAACAAACAAACAAAAATCAGAAGCTAGCCAGTCGGATTCAGTGGCTAGAGGGTTGGCTTGCGGACCCTTGCCCTGGTCTGGGTACTTGCGGGAGGCAACCAGTCCATGAGAGCAATGTCTGTCTGTCTGTCTCTCTCCCCACTCTGAAAAACAATGGAAAAAATATCCTTGGGTGAGGATTAAAAAAAAATATATATATATATCAGGATATTCTATTTTTATTTTAAGCTTTCAGACTGTAGAGTAAAGCAGCGATTTTCACCCAGTGTGCCGCAAGATTTTTGAACATGCAGTACCTGACTTTAGTCAGGGGCTCTCATCTCTTTTCCCTTAGATTGTCAAATTAAAAAATGACAACAGCCAACACAACAATAGCCGTCTGGTGTGAATGAATCAAAATGATCCTTTTTTTTTTTTTTTTTTTTGGTATTGTTTGTGGCATGCTGCAGAATTTTAGTAATTAGTTTATGTGTGCCATGAGATGGAAAAGATTGAAAATCACTGGAGTAAAGAAAGCAGGGGCTTTTGAATCACACCTACTTGGGGTCAAGGCATGTGTTTTTCCCTATTTGGTCCATTATTAGATTATTGTCCTGAAAGGCACCTCCTCCACCAGATTTCCTCTTCCAAATTGGAAGACAGATGCAACTCTTCCCTACTGTGCTACTAAACATAGTGCCTTAGATTTCCCCTTATGCTCATCATTTTCAAAGTGCTTTCCTATTTTACAGGTGAGGAAATTGATGCTAAATGAAATAATTAAGGAACTGAAATATGAACCCAGAGCATGTGGGTGCAAGTTTATTGTTGTTTGACTCTACTGTGCCTACTTTTGTAAGCCACCCAGGGTGCTTATGCATCATTAAAACTAATGATAAATAATGTTTGTGCTAGGCACTGTTTCAGCACATTAGGTATTTTCACTCATTCAGTCCACAACAGTCCTACAAGGTAGATACCGTAATTATCTGTATTTTACCAAGGAGGAAACAGGCATAGAGAGGTTAACTAATTTATCAAGTCACCTCTGTAGTAAGTGGTGGGGTTGGGATTCTAATTCAAGTAGTCTGATTCCAAGTCTGTACTATCAGTTACCATGCTGTACTTAGTAACTTCAAGCAGTTTATCCAAAAACCGTAGTGAGTTGTTAACTCAGTTTTTGTTTCTCTACCATTTTTCTTCTTCTTTTCTGTTATTGTACATAACGTTTGTGTGTTTTTTACCCTCACCCGAGGATATTTTTTCCATTGCTTTTCAGAGAGGGGTGGGAGACAGAGAAGGGGGGGGCATCGATGTGAGAGACACATCGATTGGTTGCCTCCCCCACATGCCTGGACCTGGGGCGGGGATTGAGCCTGCAGCCGAGGTACATGCCCTTGGCCACGGGCCTTCGCTCTAACCACTGACCAAACTGACTAGGGTTACATAACTTTTCATATTGTTGCAATACGTGGGCATATGATGCAAAATAATTCTTAAAAATATATCATGTATTTTATATGTCATTAGTGTCTATTTCAAACTTGTAAAAGTCCTTAGGCAACTAAAACTCATTTTATACATTATCTACTTAGTGCCACCTGTAGATTTGAAGCTAAAAGATTAGACACTTGAGTATTGGGACAAATCTCTTAATTTTCTGTGAAGACCTTTTGGGGTCAGCTGCTCCTCCTTTCATTGTATTAGTTTGGATTTAAGGGACATCATGTGATAATGCACTGAGTGGTTAGACTGCATGCATTATCTCTGATGACTTGTTTGACAGTTCAGGGGCTAGCTACCAGTTTCAATGAATGACATATAAAGTCTAAGCAAAGTTTAATGTGTAGATCAGTCAGTGGGGGATGAATAAATTTATGAGATATATTTGTAGAGATCAGGGAAAGGATTTAGTCCTTTGTGAGGATTTCGGTTAGCTCTGGAATGGGGGTTTTCAACCAGGTGACATTTGGCAATGTATGGAGTCATTTTAGTGTTGAAATTGAAAACACTGTGCTCTAGGGGAGAGCATTTGACAAGTCTATCCTCCCTTTCTCAAACAGCCGTTGTTTCTAAGCCAGGTTGCTTCTCAGGCTATAGCAGTCACTGAAGCTTCAAAGAAATAAGCAGGCTGGCACGCGGTTCCGCAGTGGTTTGGGGAAAGGGAACGCTGCTTGAATGGCAGGTGGTGTACTAGGTGCTTCACGGGTGCTGCTCGTTTGATCCTCCCAGCAATCTGTAGGGTAGGAGCGGTGATCCCCGCGCTACAGTTGAGGCATTTAGGGCTGAAAGAAGCCAGGGAGCATGTTCTGGGAACTGCTCTTTAGATAAAGATGTTCCACCATTATTCACCATGATTACCTATATTTAGGATCTCTTAGTTTTCTTTTCTCTCCTTTGGAAATCTCGTCCAAGTTCATTTCTTTAGCGGTCACCTCTAAGAGGATACAGTTTCTTCCAGGGCTTGTTCAGCACATGCCAAGTCAGTTCTTTCAATCAGTATTTCAAGTGACTGCTATTTTTGTCATGGTGCTAAACATTAGGCACCTATATATAGAGAGGTAAGACCCAGGTTCCATGCTCCTGGTGGAAATGAGTGGGGTTTGGGAAACTGGTACCCAAGGATTCTGAAGGATGACAAGGAGTTAACCAGGTGTGAAGTAGGGTGGCTGGCTTTATAGGAAAGTTTGGAGGTAGAGATGGTAGAGAGCTGCCTCTTGAGGAACTACAGATGATTTGGTCTGACTTGTAGCAGAAAGTGTATGGAGTCCAGACATTGTACTGGATGTTTTCACATGTGGGAATATCCTTTAGCTCTAATTTCACTGTTTGCTGAATATCTCCTCCTGAGTGTCTTGCTGACACTTCAGAGTCATATATATTAAACTAAATTCATCTGTTGTCCTGTATCTGCACCTTCATCCATGGCTCCTGCACCTATGAATGGCACCATTAACTTGTCCTCCAAAGTTCGGAACCTAGATACTTGAGTCATTTTCTAGCCACGTAGAACTATCAGAGTTGGTCTTCTTCAGTAAGCTCTCATAAATGTCTTTCCTTTTCAATTCCTGCTGCTGCAACAGAAGTTTAGACTTCATCCTTCTTGGACTTTGTATTGGCTTCCTAACTAGTCTCTCTACCTCCAGTCTGAAGTTCTGCCTAATCTTTTTCAGGCATAGCTCCACTTATTCACCACAGCAAATATTTGTAAGCTTTGAAGTTGATGTTAGGAAGGATTCAATCCTAAGAGCCCACATCGTAACTTTCTCTGATATTAGCAATTAAAGATTATTCTAGGTCATGACTTTTGATAATATCAAAAAGGAAACAAACTATAATTCTCCAATCAGCAAATAGTGAGCTTTTCTCAAATTATTGCTTGCTAATCATTTCACTTCCATGGACTCCTACCTCATTAAATACCCCACATTTTAAAATTGCTTAGTAAACCTAGGAAGAATTGTCTGTAAGTATTTTAGGTGACCAGGCAACAGCTTCCATATAACCCCTTCTAAAGCACATTAGAAGATTACTTTATTTTTATAAATGGAACACATTGTTTCTAGAGTGGTCTATTGTGAGGATTAAATGAGAAAATATATGCAGTTTGGAAAAGAGAAAGGATGATTGTGTGTCCTTAGTGTTTGCACAGTGCCTGTTCCTTGGTTGAATGAATTTTCAACATAGCATAGAGTGGGACTGATAACCTCCACAAATTCACACAATTGAATTTGGCTCTTTTTGGATGATATTGCATGTTTTCACTTATATTCACAGATTTAATTGTTTAAGATGAAGGCTTTGGGCTGTGAAGGAAAATGGAAAACAAAAGTCTCCTGAGGTATTTTGTGTGAATGCCTAAGAAAGATCCTTTCCTGGGCATTATATGCTAGGTCACAGAAAGGGTGGTAGGAGAACCAGAGGAAAGCCTGCAAGGATGGCCCTGGGTGTCTGAGGGCAAGCGTGAAGTTCTTGGAGCCCAGGGAAAGTGGGAAGGACTCTAGGAAAAAGAGAGGCATTGAAAACTGTGTTCTGATTTTAGGTTTAGGCCTAGGCTAAATAAAACATGAGGCTGATATGCTACTTTCTACCTGGAATATGGGTTTACTTCCCTTTCATTGATTAAAATCCTGCCTGTGTGCAAAATGTTCAAAGGTAAGTAGGAGAGAAAAAAAAAAAAGAATCATAGTTATAAAGAGCATTCTGGTCAGGATAGAAGCCAGTAGAGCAGTGGTTTAGAGCATGGTCTCTGGAATCTGACATCTGGTGTGACTCTTGGTTCTTATTAATTGGTACTCTTAGGAAGATTACTTACTGACCCCATGCCTCTGTTTTCTCACCTATGAAATGAATATAATAATAGTACCTACCTCAAAAGATTGTTGAGAGGATTTCATGAGAAAATGATTATAAAATTGGCACATAGTAGGTCTTGAATAAATGTTAGCTGTTATTATTATGGTACTGTTTATTCTGCTTTTGGCTCCCTACTCGGCTCCAAAAGCAGCAATTACAAACTTAAAAGAAAATGAAAAGATGTAGGTATACTCAGGAACACATAAATATCTCCAGGAACTGAAATGGAAAGGAAATATGCAGTTAGACTCTGGGTTCAGGGGCTGGTAGAAATAACTCTGTGCAGGGGAACTGGAGTTAGATATTCTGGATGAAACTGGGATCTGGGCTGGGGCTGGATGAAAAGAAGCTGAAATCCTCTGCTTCCAGTTGTTGCTTTAAAAAACTGTGGACCTGAGATGGTGACACAAGTGGCTGAGCTGCCAGATGGCCCCAAGTTGGGAACTGTAATATCTCCACTGTCACCTAGTACAAGAGCACCGAGCTTGGAGATAGTGGGCTCTGGAAGAGGGGTTGCCTACTTCAGGAAAAAGGAGGGGAAAGTCTGAGCCTGCAAACATATGAGGAAGACCATTACTTAGAAAATAAACACAAATACCAGAAGATAAATTCACTCAAAATCTAACTGAGTTATTAGTGCAATTTCAAAAGATCTTTAAAAAGATAAAAGAAGTAATAGCTTAAATTAGGAAACATCATGTTATGAATAAAAAATAAGTAGATATGAAGTAAATGACTATGTAAAAAAAAAAAAAAAAATAGGATGGTTGAAGTTTAGACCAAATATATTTGAAGGGAAAATTAGCAAATTGAAAGATAGTACTGAATAATTCACCCAGATGTAGCACAAAGAATAAAGAGAAATTAAGAGATGTGAATGTAAATTGAGATGCACCAACTTAATCTGACTTCTAAAAAGAGGGAAAAATGTGAATGGTGGAGAAGTCATACTGGAAGAGATGATGACAGAATTTTTCAGAAATTAGGAAAAACCAAAGTTCTCAGGTCAGAAGGGTATTTCAGGTACATAGGAAGATAAAAGCAAAGAATCCACACTAAAACTAGAGATTTTAATCCTAATTATTATAATAATGTGTATAAAAAGAATCTGGAAATTTAGACACCAAATATTTAGTAGTAAGTAGTTGCTCTAGGTGGAAGGATTGTGGTTATTTTTGTTTTCTTTATTCTGTGTGTGTGTGTGTGTATGTTATCTAACTTTTCTACACTGAACATATATATTAAGACTCTTGGTTTTTTAAAAATGTTGTTTTTATTGATTTTTAGAGAGAGAAAGGGAGAGGGATAGAGAGATAGAAACACTGATGAAAGAGAACCGGGGCATGTGCCCTCACTGGGAATCAAACTGGTGACCTCTAAGTTCATGGGTCAGTGCTCAACCACTGAACACCACCAGCCCGGCAGGACTCTTGATTTTAACCTGGAGAAACTTGATATGCACTGAATACATAATTTGGCCGAGTGTTCCGTGGCTAAATATCACCGTTACAGAATGTACCTCTCAGATACTAAGTAAATCTGGAAGTTTGTAAAATAAGTATTATGATTTCGTTATAGGTTGTAATCTTTTCATCTGTACTTCTGAAATTCCAAAAGCTCTGAAAACTGGAAATTTTTTTAAAAAGTGTGAGATAAATTAATTTGACAGCAAAACTTGAACTGATATGAGGCTCTCTGTGGTATTGGTCTGACACCAATGTATATGTTTTGCTGCAGAAATATTAGTCTGTTTGTTAATGAAATGCTGTGTGAAACCTTCCTGGGTGGTTTACAAAATATACAATACTTACAGTGTGTTACCTTCCTAAAATCAATGAATTTCAATGAATTTCTGAATCCCATAAAACTCTGGCCCCAAAACATATCTTGCTCCAATAATTCAACAAAAGGATTGTGGACCTTTGTTAAACATTTAAATAGTCAGTTTTTTAAAGTTTGCTATTATACAGAAACAATTTTTCATCAGAGTCAGTTGCTAGATTTTTCCTGCAGTCCCCATTCTACACTCCTGTGATACTAAATAGATGCTATTTCAAAGATCTCTTGGCTTCCTCTATCATAGTACTGGTACTAGTTATGTCATTAAGTTATTAGGCTTTTCTTCCTCTATAATAGTAACTGACTAAGGCAAAAACTTCTCTTTAACTTTTGGACTTGAAGATTTGGAAGGCTTATTTCACTGAAGTGGTCTCACAAACTGAAGTTTCACATAGTGTTTGAAGAATTTTGAATATTTTCCAAGGCAGATTTAAAGTTGTTGCCCTCACATGTTTTATTTCTGATGTTTTTGGTTGTACCTTTTTGTACTTGTGACTTCACACAGTTGCTTTAAAAAAATGTGTTCATCTAGAAGGCAGTGTAATTAGCTTTCAACATGAGACCATCTGAGTTTCTATTTACATTTTTGCCTTCATTGATTGCATGCATGATGATTTCAGCATATTCTCTAGAATAGAATAAGAAAATATATGTACAGCAATTATTATGTAAGAAGTTCTTACCATCTCAAGACACATCATCAAGCCGCATTTAGGTACTAGTAAGCCCTGTTATTTTGCTATGTTACTTGCAAATATAGGATAATAGATATGAAGGTAGCCCATGTGATCATTGATCACTTATAAAGTTAGGGATTATCAGAAATGATACTGAAGTGGTTATTTGGCTATTTGCTTTCTAGAGGCTGAGGTGGTACATCACTAGTAGAACCATTTCTAAGTATTTAAGAGACTCAATTACTAACAACTGGGAAGTCCAGCTAACTATTCTAGGAGTACATATCTTGCCTCGATTACCCTCTGACCTTGGATTTATTTCTCACACAGGCCATCTCAAAGTAACAAGGGAGATAGCATTTCTCAACCCCAAGCCAAAAATCTGATGAGCACAATAGAAGAGACTTTGTCCGTCCAGATATCAGTTTTGAGAAGACGCAGGTCCTACATACCCACCATTGAACCAATTACTGTATTAGAGGTGGGGATTTTGGTCAGACTTGGATATATTCTCATTTCTCATCCTGTATGTGTGTGTGTATGCCAGTGAATGTTATATATGTGGGGGAGTGGATGGATGTTGATGGGGACACTCTAATCACCAGCTCCACCAGGACCTTATAGAGTGAGGGAGGTGGTGTCATTCCTTCAGCAAGAGAAAAGTCCTTTATAGCACGTATAGGAAATGTTTATGAAAACAAACAATTTCCTCACTGAAATTCTCATTCCTATAGGCCAGCCTAAGTCTGTCTTTTCTATAAAACTTTCCTCATCACCTAGTCTGGAAATGGCTTCTTCCCTGGCTGTTTGTACTTTATATTTTGCATTATTGTTACATACAGTATGTGCATATTTTATCTCAATTACTGCTGTACTGCTGTTTGAAGCCAGGAAACCAATAGAATAACTTAGTGCTTCATAAGTAATTACTTTATTGCAACATAATAGGCTCTAAATTTTTGTTAAATGAATGAATTACTAACTCTTTAAAGATGTTTTAAGGTTGTTTGTAGTACTCATTGGTGCAAAGTGATTTCATGTATTAGCTGTACATTTAAAAAAAATTTTAGTGACTTTAGAGAGAGGAAGGGAGAGAGAAACATCAGTTTGTCGGTCCACTTATTTACGCATTCATTGGCTGATACTTTGTTTGTTTTGTTAATCCTCACCCGAGGATATTTTTCCATTGCTTTTTTTTTTTTTTTTTTTTTTTTTTAGAGAGAGAGAGAGGAAGGGGGAGAGGGAGGGAAGGAGAAAGAAAGAGAGAAAGATCGATGTGTGAGAGAGACACATTGATTGGTTTCCTCCCACAAGAATTGATAGAACCTTATCTGAAAGCACTTCATGGTTCTTGGACCTTCCATTTTTCTTGTTATGTGGAGTGAGTGTGTGTGTGAAATCAATACTGGAGGACGGTAGAGACAAGAGATGCACTTCTAGATTGCATTTCTGTTCTTGTGACTATAGTGAGCTTTGCCTATAATAATCATTTCTTGTGTTTGTGTTATTGAACAGAAAGAGTTCGTCCACCTGGCACCAGCAGAGCTAAACACTAAACACCGACAACTGCAGTGGAGAAATATTGGCTATTTTATTATGAATGGCGCCACCCAGGAGAACAGGAGGCTAATGCTCAAAAGCCCAAACTCCCCCAATGGCGTGTAGGTTACAGGTTTTATAGGGCAAAATCACAAGACACCGAGGGTTAGGAGTTTTGGGGTCATACTGGGAGCTGACTGATGGGATGTAAGGTATTCTTTAGGTCTTGACAGTTCTGAGGTCCGCTCCAGTGTCCCTCTGTCTGGTTTCATGGGAAAGTAGCCAGGGGTTCATTTCACGTTAGGGCCCAGGAGGCAAAACAACTTAGGTTAATATGTTATCTTTAGCTTCCAGAGAAGTCCGGACTTTGTGACCCTTGGTCTGGTCCAGGGTACTGTTTGCTGCTGCCCCCGGGGGTTGCTGATTATACAGGGGAAAGGCAAGGTCTCTGAGGGGTAAATACAGAGAGACAATTTCTAGAGCTAGGCTTTAAAGCTAAATTTAATTGAAGTTATAAGGACCCTCGGTTTCATTTGTCCAGGGGAAAATTCCCTCAGGATAAATATACTTCTGTGGCCCTGTGGTCAGTATATTTCCTTTTTTATAAAAAAATAAAAATAAAATAGAATTGCTTATTTGGTGGGGGAATTTCGGTGACATATCAGAATAATGAATCTTTTTCCTCTGAGTTAGCAAGTTTTTAATTAGTGAGGCTATTTGATATGTAATTAGAACTCCAAAAGCATTGAAGGTAATGCTTGTTTTAATTTTGTAGTGTACTGTGTAACACAGTGCAATATGCAACCAGCAGATAATACCACAAAATGGTCTTTTAAAGAAATTTGTTTCTATCGACTCATCCAGAAGGGGTCACTTGAAAACAAAATAAAGCAAAATAATCAAATTCAGATGGGTTAGGTTTTCTCAAATTCCTTTAACTTAGATATAACAAAATAAACTGTTTTACTCTGAGCCCTAGAGCTGAAGTTTGGAAAACCATGTAAGTTTTTAACTAAATAAATTGAAATAGGAGAAAATTATCTCCTTTAAAAATAAACAGTTTAAATGTTTTGTTTTTGAAGTTAACCACATTAGAGATTTGAACATTTTCTTGTTTTGTAGCCATGACTGAGAAAGTCTTAGGCTCCTCCTAAAATAGTTTTTCAGAAATTGTTTTTCTTAAACAGAGCTGAGACCTTAGTTATCATTTTTAGTTCTTAGTTTTGTCGAAGATTAAAGCTGTTAAGCTGTAAAGTGATGCAGTCTTACACCCTTGGTTATGTCTGTGTTCTCACGCACTCAGTATGAACTGATGATATTACATTTTGGCATGTGGTAGCATGTTGATACACATTAAAGTATGCTGACAAAATTCTGCTTTGTCTTGTTTGTTTTACTTAGCACTTGCTTATCCAAATATATAGAACTGGATTGGTTAGATTTGAAATATTACAATAAAACATAGTTACATTATTAAATTTAGTAAGTAGTACTAAATTATTGTATTAAAAATAGTATTTTAGAAAAAAATTGTCCTTTTTTTGGTGGGGAGGATAGTTTCTTCTGTACATGGTAGGCTTGACTTTTTCGGGTGTATTCATTCCTTTGTTGGAATATCATAAGGGTGCTCTTTAGAGAAATGTATAAATTTCTAGATTTACGTTCACAGATCCATAGAATTGGGAGGGATCTTAAGTTATCTTTGCCTCGCCTCCTACGTGAGACAGGAATCCCTCCTTTAGCACTCCTCTTCCCCAGTTTGTGTTCACAAATAAGGGAAGAGGAGTATGTTTTTCCACTAATGGAAAAAACCCCCCACACTTATCTGACACCTTTGACCTCATTTCATGTGAAGCTTAAATAAACTACATTCCTGAGAAGAACTTTTGGTATCCTGATTGGGAAACTAACTTGTTAGACTTGTTAGTTGGATTCAGAGCTCTTTAAATGATTTCTTGTTGGCCAACAGGTTCAAGTATCCTCTGTAGCCATTCCCTTTGAGAAGCTACTTTGGTATTTCCAAAGACTGTGAGTGCTGGTGGTAGTGGGGGTGGGAGCAGAGGTGGCAAGAGGAGGCTAAGAATACAAATTCCCAGGTAGGGTGGGACCTCCCAGAGCTGAGGTTTCCTGCAAATCATGGAGTTAGGGTGTGAAAACAACAGCAGATCTCAGCATCAGCCAGATGTGGCTTTCAGATAGTAGTAATTTTACAATTTTATGTGATTTTTGAAAACTCTTTGAACATGTTTTAGACTCTTTAGATTGGATTAGTGCCTGATTGAATACTTAATCTGAGTCTGATATTTACATTGTACAATTGAGAGGAGCAAAGGCCCGAGAGGTTAAGTGGGATCAGTCAGGTAGCACAGCTAGTTACTTAAAGCTACCAAGTCTGGGGTGAGATTGGATCCCAAGTGTGTAACTTCCCATTGTACTATGCTCTGGAATAAGAAATGAAGTATCACTTCTCTTTGCAGTTGTGTTTTTGTCTTTTAAAGATAAGAATAACATATTTAAGAACTATGTCGAGCACTTTAACTTCCTTTTTCTTACTGATCCTCACAGGCCAGCTTTACCCAAGGAAATAGACTGAGAGAGGTTGAGTCCCTCAGTAGTGAGCTCCCATTTCACACTCTGCATCTCTGACTCACATTTCTTGCTGTTTATATTACACTCTGAAGGTACAAATTGAGAACTTGTAAAAGTGAGTTTTGTATGTGCTAGATAAGCACACTATTCAAAGAAAATCTGTGGGAATGTGCTCATAGTCATGTTTAGTTTTGTCTTTCATGTTCTTTTATTCACACACATGTAGTTTTCCCTCCCAAGAATAAATATTTTCTTGTGGAATATACTTAATGGTATGCTTTGCAAGTGGATGAATTCATTGAACTTTGAGTAGATTGTGTTTTCTAATATGACAATTTCTAATAAGCTTTAATTTACTTTGGAGATTTTTATACTTTCCCCTGATATTAATAATTTGAATCTTATGACTTTAGCCTTATTATAATTACCATTACTGTTCAGGGAGTTTAATATGCCCAAGATTACACAGTAAGTGACAGAGATAGGATTCAAACCTGAATCTGTCTTATTCTAAGATTTTTAGTAATTAGCTGCAATGTCCAGGTATTCTATAAAAGCAACAGCAACAGGAATCAACAGTGATTTGTATGATTAAAAAAAATTAAGTAGGCCCTTTACTTCAAAAAGCATTCCTATTATTATTCATGAAACAATCACTAATCTAATACTATTTAAATTGAAAATCCTACAAAAATGTTCTGCCAGATCGGAGATGGCAGAAATGAGAAATTTTTTATTAAAAGCACCTAGTCACAATTAGCCTTGGACCTCATACAAAAATTTTTAAATAGCAAACTTTTTAAAGAAATGAAATATTCAGTTAGCCTACTCTTAAGAATATGACTACAACATTTTATTAAATTCAACCGATACATGTATCCCCTGCTTTTTAAAAGTTTGCTTTTATGAAAGATCTACATTAGTGTCTGATTTTTGTTAACTGAAAGAAATCCAAAGAGGATTTTTACTTTTACAAAAAAAGGTGAAAAGCAAAAATTGCATTGAGAGTTTGCTTTGTAGTGTGCTGTTATAGAAGCATCATGCACCCTGAGCAGTGAGAGTGGCCCCCTACCAATCTCCTTCCCAGAAACTACCCTCAGCATCTTGGCATCAGGCCACCATAGCTTTGAATTGTGTCTGTGAGCATCTGTGCTTGATCTTGATTTATTGATTTATTTATTTTTAAAATAATCTTTATTGATTTCAGAGAGAGGACAGGAGAGGGAGAGAGAGAGATAGAAACATCAATGATGAGAGAGTCATTGATCGAGCCCACAACCCGGGCATGTGCCCTGACCGGGAATCGAACCCGATCTCCTGGATCCTAGGTCGACACTCAACCGCTGAGCCACGCCTGGCCGGGCATGATCTTGATTTATTTTGCACATCCGTTAGCAAGGTGTGTCCTAAGGTCATTGCTTCTTCCTTCTAGTCCATTTCAACCTATGAAAGATTTCATAGGAACACTGTAATTTTGGATAGCAGGGAAACCTGTATTTAAAACCTTAATTTATAATGCTTTGATAACCACAGGAAAAGGGAAGTAGGGGGAGGGAAATTTAGATTTGTGAACAGGAAGGAGGAAGAGGTAAAGGAAGTGGAAAAAAGGAAAAGACTTAGTTCCTCTTAGCTATTTCTGATTTCTATATAACCTCCAGTCTTAGACATCTCGGCTTTTTAGGTTTTTACTCAGCCCTGAGTTGTGTATGTGATTTTTTGAGAAACTTCTTGCTATGAACTGTAATACCTATGGACTGCTAGCATGGTACAAGGAAAAGAGCTTTGGGTTAGGAATCAGAACACTTGGGTCCTTTTAACTTTTCTGTCCAGATATGTGTATGTACCCGTGAAGTAATCAGTATAGACTAAAATGCCTTTCAGACTACCTTCATGAATCAGTTCGGGTGTAGCACAACTGGTATTTTATAAAATAAGACAGAATAGGAAATATCAGTGCATTGCATATGGTGAGGGCAAGAATTGCTTCGTGAAACATTGTTTTGGTTATGTACATGTAGAGAGTACTAGGCTACAATGTAAAATGTATTTTTCTTATTTTTTGCAGTGATTTTGGTTTTCTATCCCAAAATTTAGTGGCTTAAAATAACAACCATTTTATTAGAGTTCATAATTTGTGGGTCAGGAATTCAGACACGACTTGCCAGTTTCTCCTTCTGCTCTATGTGGTGTTGACTAGGATCGCTTGGAGGTATTTAGCTGACAACAGGTTTGGTCTAGAGGGTCCAAGTTGTATTTACTCCCTTGCCTGGTGCTTTGGAGAGGGTGGCTGGAAAGCTTGGCTCAATTGGGCTTCTCTCCCTCCCGATGTAGTTTGAGGGCCTCTCCATGTGGTTTCTGGTAGTTGGACTTCTTATATGGCAGCCCAAGGCTCCAAGAGACCAGTACAGGAGCTGGCCAAACTCTTACGTGCTAGACTGTGATCTGGCCATCAGTTCCACTATACTTTATTGGTCAAAGGAATCGAAGGCTAGCCTAGATTCAAGGGGAGGGGACATAGAGTCTTATCTCTAAGAAATTGTGACCATTTTTTAAATGCCATAGTTATGGTAAAATAATTTGAAAAAGATGACTGAATTATATATCAAGCATTTAATTCTGTAATTGGCCTTTGAAAGATGATTACTTTTTAAAAATCGTCACCCAAGGATATGTTTTACTGACTTTAGAGAGAGGAAAAAGGGGAGAGAGAAAGAGAGAAGGAAATATTGATGGAGGAGAGAAACATCAATCGGTTGCCTTCCTTATGCACCTGTGCCCCCATGCCCCCAGTGGGGATCGAATCCGAAGCCTAGGTGTGTGCCCTGACTGGGAACCGAGCCAGCAACCTTTTCATGCATGGGATAACGCTCCAGCCAACTGAGCCACACCAGCCAGGGCGAAAGATGAGTACTTTTAATAATCCCTTCTCGTTGGAAAATGTGTCTATTTTTTAAATTGAATTTACTGGGAATGAGGATGACTCCGGTTACCAAAATTATACAGGTTTCAAGCGCACAATTTTACAGTACATCATCTGTAAAAATGTGCCTATTTTTGGTGTCAAAGTTCAGAGTTTAATTTAAATATGCATCTTATTTTCCGTGAAATACTGAGGGTTTTAGGTTTTTAGTGAAAATAATTTAAAGGTTTAAAAATTTTTGTGGAGTCTAAAGATAAGTTTACTACTTAATGCTACCTAAAAAATCTACTTGGCGTACAAAAGGAGCTGCCTTCTTACTGTGTCAAAGATTACATTTAGGTATAATTACTTTCTTCACATACAGGCAAGCTGAGACTGTTAATGTTTGTGTTGAAATCTGAGAGTGAGAAATCTGCTCGCCCCTCATCCCACTCTTCAGTAAAGAAAACAAAAACATTAAAAGTTCTTGTTAAAAGTTCTCATGACAAGAAAAACAATTTTGTAACTATGTATGGTGACAGATGTTAACTAGACTCACTATGGTGATCATTTTGCAGTATATGCAGATATCAAATCATTACATTGTACATCTGAAAATACATAATGTGATATATGTAATTTACCTCAATTAAAAAAAAAAAATTCATCCACTCTTATAAAATGCATGTTTTGTGATGCACTGTACCTTTAGCTGACATTGTGCTTTTCAGAAGAGGGTTATTCCCTGTGATAGAACCACAGGGATTTTTAAAAATGCTCATTTCAGAATACCTGCCCATATCTGGAATATTAACAGCAATCTCTTAAGATATAAGGAAAAAAGATGTATCTTGTCATACACTGTGGCTATTTAGAATCCCAAATCTTGAGGCAGTGTCTCAGTTTAACTTCTGGCTTTCAGGGAATGGGTTGGACTTGTTTGACCAGCTGTGCTGCTGAGTAATTCTGCTTTGCCTATGTCTGCACACAAATGTTCTGTTTTTCAGGAAAAACACATTCATCTTAAATGCTCCTCTATCCCGAGCTGTTTTTCCCCCCTGCCTAGGAAGACATGAAGATAGTTAAGATTTCTTTCAAAATATTTAAGGAGGAAATGTGAACAAATGATAAGAGCTTAGAATGAAATCCTTTAGGTTTAAATGCTAGCATTTTGAAATAAATATTAAAATTTACCCAAAAGACCCTGCGCCCCTTTTCTCTGAAAGAATTAAGCCACGATCCTTGAGGGGGGTATGTGATAGGCAGTTAGACAGACATGAGCAGAGCAAGAACGATGGGCCAGGTGTAGCTTACCGGGATGGAAAAACAAAACAAAACGACAAGAACTTACCCAAAAGTAAAATGGGAATGGGAGAACTTAAGTGTATTTTAAATTTACAAATAGGCATTGCGAGGATAAATATCTCAACTCCTAGCAAAACGATGTTAAGTTATAGATGCTTAGTTACACCAAAATAGCAATTTTTGGAATACTATATACATACATACATACATTCAATGTGTATACAGTATGAATATATACCAAATCCTGGTATTGGTGGTCCCATTACATTGCACTTCTCATTGATTACCTTTTTTAGCTATTGAAACAATAAAAAGTTGGTTCTTAATGTCTTCATGCCCGATTCTCTCACATATGTAATGAATCATTAGGAAATCTGCATTTAGACCCACCCCAAAGCCAATAATCCTTCCTTTTCACTAGAGACTCTATCATCCCATCAAGTAACCATCGGGTGAAGTAATGTCCACTGACAGTACTCCATAATTTTAATCCCACTTGATTTGTAATGTCTGTTGTGCTGCATAAGGAAAGACATTTCAAAGATTACATTTTCTGATATAACAGTTTTGGTAGGCTCTTTGTACTTCCTCCCCCGCATGTTTCCCAGGAACACTGAGACTACTATTGATCACTGCCACCTCTACTACCATCACCACCATGTAAACCTCCAAGTCTTTCCATGTTAAATACTTAGTTATTGCAGAAGAACAGTCTACCCTATTTCCATAGAAAGGGAGGGGCTTTGCTCTGAATATGTCACTAATTCTTCCTGCATCCAATTTCAGGTCAGTCTTTTGGCAGATGAGTCAGTACAATCTTGGTCCTGTCCCTCAGATTTTGAGAGAGGATGGGCTTCAGCCCATCTAGTAGAGTGAAGCTAGGACCTCAAGTCTAGGTCAATCCCCACCAGTGGAGACTATGGGGTTGTTGGTTCCCGTTAGAGGAAAAACCAATTTTAGAAACCAGTTCCATCATTTATAAAACAATCAATGAATCTTTCTTAGGGCATTTTTCAGATAAAACTGTATATTCAGTTTGAGACCATATTTATTTTACTTCTATAGAAAATGACAGGCACTAGGAGTTAGAAAAAGGGTATAGTAAAAAATTACTTATATAGTAATTTAATTACTTAAATAGTAATTTACTTATAATTTACCATATAAGTAATTTTTTTAAAAAGTGGAACCTTTTGTGAATATTTGTGGTTTCAGCTTCTGAGTTTTGAAAGATCTCGATAAGAAATAATTTCTAATTTTACTGAAGCCTAAATTTGATTCACACAAGCTGACTGGCTGGGGTAGGGGAATCTACTTAGCTTGATAGTACATTTAGCCACTTGCTACATTGTGTGCCCCTAAATTCTTGCACAGTGGTAAAAAATGTTTTTTATTTGTCAAAAATAATCATTCCTTTGATTTTGACAGAAATGAAATCGTTGAAATTTTAAAAAATAAAGAGGTCCAAGAACTGATTCTTGGTGAGTTAGAAGTCTTAGCTAAATTAAAGACAAAAATGGCTGCTCAGATTTGATCTGTGAATGAGCATATATGGAAATAAAAGAAGCAATTTCTGAAAGTATTTCATATGGTGCTCCCACTAATCAGAAAGCTGTCAGTACATGTTATGGGTGAAAGCATTGTGTGGTGTTCTGAAATCTGGATATTTATAAAAGTCTCAATCTTACACCAGACTATCTTGGACTTACTCTAGTGACACTGTGTATAGTGGTAATTAGCCTCAGTTCTGGAGTCAGACTACCAGACTTTCTTTGGATTTCTGTTCTGTAATGTGTGGCTTTGAGCAAGTTATTTAACCTCTCTGAGCTTCAGTTTCTTCACTTGTAAAATGGTGATAATAAAATATCTACTGCTAGGGTTGTAAATTCAAATGGGATAGTAATGGAAAGATATATAGCATGGTGTCTGGCACATATTAGGCACTCAGTAAGTTTTACCTATTTATTTTACTTATATAAGTACTTGCTAACAGCTGACAGCCGAGGTAGAATAGTTCCCATCTTAGGGTGTTGTTCAAATGAAACTGCATATACATTCTGGACATTTATTTTTAATATATCAGAAAACAGCAGGCATGCCCTGGCCAGGTAGCTCAGTTGGTTAGAGCATCGTCCCAATACACCAAAGTTGTGGGTTTGATCCCTGGTCTGGGCACATACAAGAATAAACTAATGAATGCATAAATAAGTGGAACAACAAATCAATGTTTCTCTCTCCCACTCTCCCTCTAAAATGAATAAATAAAATTAAAAAAAATACACCAGCAGACACTGTTAGAGTAAGAAAAACTAGAAAGAAAAATCTGTTTCACAGGGTCTATCTCCATCCCTGCCCCCTCCAGTCTTCTGAGCTTCTCCCTTGCCTTCTCCATTTATCTCAGTAAATAGCAGCACCGTTTACCTAATTTAGTCCAAAATCTAGGAATTGCTTTTGATTCCTTTCTTTCCTTAGTCTCCCATATCTATTTTATCAGCAGATCCTGACATTCTACCTCCAAAATGTCAATCTATTTCTCTCTATGTCCATCACTATCTTCATGATTCAAACCAGGACTACTTGTCATCTGTATTACTATAACAGATTTCTAATTTAGTCTTCTTGCTTTCATGCTCCTATATTCTACTCTCTATACTATAACCAGGGTGATCTTTCAAAACAAAATTAGATCATGTCATTCCTTTGTTTAAAACTTAATTATAGTGGCTTCTTTTCATGCTTATAATAAAATCAAAATTTCTTAGGATCATAAAAGCCAAGATGATCTGCTTCTTGCTCTGACCACAAACCTTTCTTCTCTCCCTCGCCCTTTTTCACACTGGCCTTCACTTACACTTTAGTGCATTCTCTCAGGAACGCCCTCCCCTACCCGGCTCTTGTCATTTAGTTCTGCTGGAGGCCTACCCAACCTCAAGGAGACTTTCTCTACTTTGATCTGCTGGGTTTTATTCTCTCCCTAGCACTAATGATCACTTGATGTTCTTATTTGTTTGTTTGATTACTTATTTACATCCCCTCACTAGAATGTAAATTCTATAAGGGCAGTACATTTCTTTTTTTTAATCCTCACCTGAGGATATATTTTTATTGTTTTTAGAGCGAGAGGAAGGGAGAGAGAGAAAGAAAAACATCGATGTGAGAGAGAAACATTAATCATTTGCCTCCATATACACCCCTACCAGGGATGAAACCCGAAACCTTTTGGTGCAGGGGAAGATGCTCCAACCAGCTGAGCCACACGGCCGGGCAGTCCCTGTTCTTGACTGTTGCTGAGTATCTAGCGTCTTGAGTAGTAGGGTAGACAGTGAATGATGCCTAAAAGCTTGTTTATGAAGTACCATAGATCAGATCTATGGTGAAGCAAAAAGAAGAAAATCTTTCTTATAGAAAATATACTTCATAAGATTACCAACAATATTTTGGGATTTTGGGAAGGGAGGGGAAAGAGAGACATCGATGTGAGAACAAAACATCTATCGGTCGCCTCACTCACGCCACCTACCGGGGATCCAGCCCGCAACCTGGGCATGTGCCCTGACTGGGAATCGAACCAGCAATCTTTCAGTGCACATGACGCTGCCCAGCCAACTGAGCCACACTGGCCAGGGCCCTTCATGCATTTTTTTATGTTAAAATGCCCTTTTGTCAAATGACAGTGATATCAAATTGTATAATTTAAAAATATGTTGGCAGCATGAGTAACTGGGAAGCACTGTTACCCTGTACTTTTAGGTGGAGGTCTTCTTTGAGTTTCAGAGATTTATAGTTCACTGCAAATAAAGCACTGTGTAGGTGTTCCTGGGAGGGAGTTTTGCTAAGAATTCTTACTAAATAAAGTTCAGTCAATCAAGTGTTATTATATTCTTCAAATTCTCCTGGGAAATAAATTGTCAGGTTCTATTTAAGATTATATTCTGTTTGAATATGTAATGTTAAAGTGAAATGTGACATAAGTATCCACAGATACTAATTAAAGGAAGTAAAAATAGTAGACCTCTAATAATGTCCTTTGGGGAAAGAGTTAATATGCTTAGCAATGTTTCTGTGAATAACCTTATCCATAATGAAAGCCAACAAAATTGCATGTGTTTTATTACATTAGAACTGATCAACTCTAAAAAGAACCTAATTTGTATTAAGATATGAGTTGGCACTTTTTTCTTTCATTGTCCAGTAAGAACTGAAAGGAACCTGAGATGTCACCTATATCAAACTCCCTGTGTTTCAGATAAGGGGATGGATGGGTCAGAGGGCATAATGTGTTTTCTAGTTTCAAGTTTAGAATTTCTATCTCCTTATTCCCAGGCTCCTGAAATTTACCCTGTGACATACTACTTATTTTAGGGAGACAAGTCTTCAGAAATTTCTCTTTTTCGAGTATGATATAGATTGTTTTAAAGTATTATTTTGATCAGTATTTTAGTTCACATGAAATGAGGAGATGTATTTTTAAATACCATGCAGGGAAGACATTCCACATTCAGTGTTGTGACAGCTGGCCTCTTAAAGGCTGTGCGAAGCTCTAAAAGTGGTGTTTATGCTTTTAACTTTTGTCAAGTTAAGATTTAAAATTAACCAAGAAAATCATAAAGACATTTTTGTTTGTTTTCTTGTCTTCAGCTATCTTTAAACATGAAAAGATGAGACATTTATAAGTCCAATTCCTCTAAAGTTAATAATTTTGATGGTTGTGATTAAAAGAAATGTTTTAACAAAGAGCAGGAATAATTTTTATAGTTTTAAAACATGTCATAAAGATAAAGTTTAATAGTAATTACAAAAATTTTATGCTAATAAAACCAACATATAGTAGAAAATTTATAAGCTAGATCAATATAAGTAAAAAAGTAAAAATCACATATAATTTCAGTTTCCTGAGGAACCAATAATAACATTTTGGTATGTTTCTTACCAGTCTTTTTTCTGTGCAATTATGGCGTGTATTTTTTTTTTAAACAAAGTCAAGATCATTCTCTATATTCCTTTTGACATTATGAGCATTTCATACATTCTTTAAAAGTCTATGGAAAGATTTTATAATAGTTCCATAACATTCTTATGTAATTTATTTAACCATTGTTCTATTTTTGGTTATTTAGGTAATAAATTTTTTACTGTTATTAATGCTGAAATGAATAAATAGTTATACATATCTTTGTTCACATGGTTCTATTTTAATTATGATAGTTGCGTAAAAATGGAATTGGTGACATATATTGCTGAAAAGCTTTTTAGAAATGCACTAATTTAAACTCCCACTAACAGTGTATGAAAGTGCTGTTTTATTACACCTCTAACAACAAATTGGTTGTATTGGAAGAGGACTTTGCTATTATTTTGGGGCTTGAAGCATGTGTTGAAAAGATTAGTATGGTGGGTACACATATTTGTTATGCTATCCAGAGGCATTTCGCTTTTGAGGTTAGCGATCTATTTGCTTTTATAGCGGCAGACTAACCACATGATTAGATAAAGTAGATAGAATTATTTACTTATCTTCCTAAGAGAGCAAACTGTCCTCTTTGGGTCACACTTATCCTGGTTCAACTATTTAAATTGTAAGAAGGTTAATGAAGGATAAAAATTTCAATTGACTGCTTTACCCTAATGTACAAAGAATAGGGTTGAAATAAATTGGTTAAAAATTGTTCAAAAGAGTTTAAATAGTAGTTGCTTAGCAGCTGTGTGTGTGTGTGTGTGTGTGTGTGTGTGTGTGTTTGGGGAAAAACTGGGTGGAAGAGAGGGTAGGAAAATATTAGAAAAAGAGCATGATTGAGGAAACAAAGGTGCTTTGAATAAAAAGAACTGCCTTTACCTGGAAAGAAAGTCTTTATTTTTGTCTATACGTGATTGACTCTGAAAGAACAATTACACGTGAGCCCTGTTTGCTGAAATAACATTTTCATGCTTGTACCTGCTGAAATGAACTGGTACCAAATACATTTTAAAATAATAAACATTTTGCATGTTGTATTGATTATGTAAAAAATCCTTAAAGTTTTAAGTTAGATGCAAAGTGTCACTTATCAAAAGTAAGTTGCTTTTTGCCCAACAGGAGTGGCTCAGCTGGTTGAGCATCATCCTGTGCACCAGGAGGTTGCCTGTTCCAAATTCCCGGGCAGGGCAGACACCTGGGCTGCTGTTTGATCCCAGGTCAGGGCACATGCAGGTGGATGTTTCTCACATCGATGTTTCTGTTTCTCCCTCCCTTCCTCCCTATCTCTCTCTCTCCTTCCTCTCTCTAACCATGTCCTCGGGTGAGGATTTTTTTAAAAAGTTGTTTTTTAAAACTTTGAATGTGATATGACTTTGACTAGATTAAATATTTGAATATTGCAGGCCCTTGTCTGCCCTTAATATATTTGTTAAAAAATAGAGTTTTAAGTCTAGCTTTGTTTTGGTACCAAAAAACTTTATTGTTAAAAATCAAAAGTGGGAGTTATAAAGTATGTTAGGCATGAGCAAAGTGCATTTTATTTTTTACAGGGCCAAGTTCATGTTAGCTTTCATGTCATGCTTCCCAGAGATGTAATTTTAACTAGTGTGATAATAAGAAAATAATAATAATCGCACCATGTGTCAAGGACTTTGTTAGACACTTTACTAGAATTAAGTTTTAACTTTCACAATGCCCTGAAAAGCATGGGTAAACTGAAGGACAAATAGTTCCAGAACCAGTCTAAGATCATACAGCTAGTAGGAAGTCAAGCAGGGGTTCCAAACCACATGTCTTGTTACCCTTACAACCTTGTTACTTAGCAGGACCCACAGAAAAGAAGCAAATGGTGAGATCTGGGTACATAAAGAATTGCAAAATCTTGGCCACAGAGCCCTGCTTACTGCGTCAAACCCTTATTTTATAACACCTTGCTGACCAATCACAAGTATACACGTGTTTCCATGTCCAAATGTTGCTGACTGGTCACTTGTTAACTCATCTCTTCACTTATATTAAGTAATTTTTTAAATATCTTGCTGACCAAAGTAGCAGTTCAGCAAGGTATTTAACAAGATCCCTCAAGTGATGTGCATGCATGTTAAAGTTTGAGAGGCACCATACCACATCCCATATTAAAAGTGATGTTGAAGTTTTGAAATCCTTTCTAAGGATTATTCCTGGTTTTACTTTTAGTTCTGTGGGTTATCAACATTTTCCACAAGAGGAAGAGGGTAACTGTTGAATTAGTCAGTGTTTCCACCACTTCAAATTGCTATGTGTCTGTTGTTTTGATTCAGATTCTGTTTTTTAAAGCCAGAGGAACAATTGACTAATTCTGCTCCTGGACATTTCGTCAAAGTCTCAATCAGCCAAATAGAGCTCTCTTTTTAACAGCCATTCCTCATGGACCCAATAGGGCAGACTTAAAGTCCATGGCTTCATTCTGGATAGGCATTTCCCAAATTAAAGAGAGCAGTGCTTAAAAGAAAGCATTTTTGAAGGACACTTAAAATCTTTTGGAATATTTCATATTGTAGCAAGGAACCACAGAGCTGTATAAACTGGTGTCTCTACTAATTTCATTTTGTAAACATAATTATTCTGTCACAGGGGCAATGATAGGTAAAAAAGAAGCAGGGCTAACTTAGTATAACAGCACTTTCCAGTAGAAATATAATACAAGATGCATGAGTAAAAAATTTCTAGTAGCTACATTTAAAAAGTAAAAAGACTGTTTAAATTAATCTTAGTAATTTATTTAACCCAGTATAGCAAAATATTGTATCACCATGTAATCAATATAAAAATTATTGAGACATTTTATATATATTTTTGTACTGTCTTGAAAAATCTGGTATATTTAGATTGCCTCAATTTGAGAAATTTTCAAGTTAAAAAGTGAAATGTAATTTAATGAAAACGTATTTTATATTGCTTTGTTTAAAATGTAAACTAAAATGAAATAGAATTAAAAATTCAGTTCTTTTGGTCACATATGGCACATTTCAGCATCACATGTTGGGTTGTGTTTCTAATGTAACTAATTTCAGACCTATGGAATTGATCACATCCTATATGGTCAGTGAATGAATGCCACTGGGGGTTGGAGTCTGTTAACATAAATATTATCGGAGAATAAAGAGGGAATCAAGAAAAGCTATTTAGGTCATAAAGCGTTTCCTGCACCCCCGCACCCCCACCCCTGCCCATTCTTCCCGCAGTTGGGAGTTAATTTTACCTGTCTTTTATTAGTGGTTCAGAATCAGTTTCTTAACCCTTTAACACTACTAAATTGTAAGGTTGGGGCCAGGAGTTAGGGTCCTTCCAACTTTTTTTTCTTTATGGCATCAAACGCTTGCATCAGAGGGCCGCTCGCTTTTCAGAAAAGCGAGGTAGTCTGACAGGTGTGGCGAGCAGGGCGGTCTGACAGGCTGGTTTGGCCAAGAGGTTTTAAACTTCAGGTGTGCACCTGGATCACCGGGGACCGTCTGCTAAAAATGCCAGTGTCCGGGCCTCACCCTTCTAGATTGTAATTCACAAAGTTTACAGAGAGCCCTGGACACTTACACACATATTAAACAAACTGTTCCAAGTGCTTCCTTAAGTCCAAGGACGTTTGTGGACCGTCGGACTCCGCAACTGACTTAAAGGCTGCGAGTTCGAATGTAACACGGTGCCGCGGCCGTTCCCGGGCTGCGGCTTCCCGGCGGTGGCTGCCTGTCTCCCGCAGACGGGCTCTGCAGACTGCCCAGCCCCACCTGTGCAGGCTGCGCACAGCGTCCCCGGCTCGGGTCCGGGGAAAGCGACCTGAGCTCGCCTAGGTAGACCGCGGCCATGTGACTGATAAACCGGTGGCCATTCGGGCAGCCATTTTTGAGGCGGGCACCCGAGCTCATGCCCCGTCCACCGGGAGTGGGGAGAGCGCTGTTACCAGGGCTCAAGATGGCCACCGCGCCCGCTAGCCAGCTTGCCAGCCCGCGTGCCAGCGGGCGGGCTCGAGACGCACGGGCGGCAATCGGCGGCCCGCGGCGCCGGGGGCTCGGCTCCCGCCGCGGGTCCCGGGCGGAGCGCCCGCCCCCTGCGGCCGCGGCCAATCAGCGCGAGGGGCCGTCCGGGCGGGGGCGGCCCGCGCCGGGGTGTGTGAGGACGCGCCGGCGGTCGCCGAGTGCCAGAGCAGGGGAGCAGTTGCTGTGGTACCTGCTGCTGCGGCTGCTGCCACTGCTGCCCCGGCGCGGACGCCGAGCATCGGACGCGAGCGCCGTTGCGTGGGGAAGGAAGGTGAAGCCATGACGTCCGTCAGGTACTGAGGGTGGCAGCCTGAACCGCTCGCTTGCTGGGCGTTAGTCCCCCCCGCTGCCGGAGAACTGTCGCCCCTTCTCTTGGGTGGTCCGGAGCCTCCCAGTGCCACTGGTCCCACTTCTGTCGGAGGTTCTCTCTGCACTTTTCATTTGATCATTTCTGCTTTCCTCAGAAGTTTCTGGGGTCTGCGGCACATGGCGGAGCGTCAGCAGCCGCACCGCTGAGGTGACCCTCGCCCACATTCCAGGTTTGAGGGCAGCTTGTCTAGTGACTTTCTCATGACAAACATGTAGCTCCCTTTCCCCGGAGGAAGCGTGGCGTCTCCGTGTGTGTCCATGCCTGCATGTCGTGCCTGTGGCAACTTCAGGGGTGGCCTTGGGCAGACCTGCAGAGTTGGCCCCTCTCCCATGCAGGTAGATTGCCCCCAAGTGATGAACTTGTGTGTCCCTGAAGTGTTTGCTGATGACTGGAATTAGTACCCTGGTTCCCGAAGGCACCATCTGTTTGCCCACTTGTGCTCGAGTCACAAGCGAAATGAGTCTTGTCAGGTAGCAGGTATATGATGAAACAATAAACAGGAGATTTCCCCGCAGGTGCTCTTCCAGAGTGTTGAAGGCTCTTCTTTGTTAATAGCGACAGGATAATGGGCTGTCCAATTTCTGGGTGGATCGTTGACTGAATGTTTAAGTTATGCTAATGTAACTATTTATAAAGAGTTAAATTACGTTATTTACTCAGTATTCTGACCTCCCTCTTTTAAAGTAGACCTTGGCCTTCATTGTCCCAGAGAAAGGGAGGCCCCAGCACAGAAGTGAAGAGAATAAGTTGATTTTTTTTTTGTCTGAGCGTCCAGCAGCCTAAGTCCTGGTGATTTAAGTTTCTCAGTGGTTATTTTGACTACATAATATTTAACAGATGATTTGAGAACCTAACCCTCAGGTAAGATAAGGTAGGATTCAACTGTGCTGAAGTCGGATACAGTTTCTCTTTCTTAAATTGCATAATTCGGTATTGACATAGACAAAGAGCACTTGCTTTATCATGCAGAAGGAGAAATTCAGGCGCTGCAACATGGAAACTCACATGGAAAGGTTTTACAATAAATTATATTGAGTCATGTAAGTCTAGCTTTTAATGCTAATAGTATTTAGGATGAATTAAGAGTGTGCTGTCAAACCATGTTAATCACCCCTTTCCACTTCCACTTCCATTATTGGAATGTGCTGCTAATTAGGTTGTGGGTGGTTTCCTTGCTATATTAAGAATCAGTTCTTATGTGGACTCAATTTTAATTGACCATGGTCTTCCTGGCTACTCTTCCTTGTAGAAACACCCAAGTCTAAAGCTTCCGCTCCTTGGCAGGTAGCAACAGGATGCATTTTTTAACGTAGGGTTTTGAATGGTGGTTGTGTTCAAAAGACTGATTTAAAGGCTGACACCAGCTTTATTTGACTTACTGTGGAAGGATAGGCAACTGCTAATAAAGTTAGATTTATGCTATTTCTTCAGATGTTAGGCTGCATTTTACATAGTCCTGATCTATAGTGATATGACTTGATGTTATCCCAAGCAGCCACATTTTACCCCTGAGGAAACTGAGACCAAGAAATGTTGAGTGCCTTGTACAAAATCAGTTAGTGGCAGAGTTAGGAACTGAATCCAAATATCCATGATCTAGTGCTCTGCACGATGCCATTATAGAAACAATATACTGTTTAAATTTCCTGAAAAAGCTGCCTCGATGGACAAAAATTATAAAGTATTGTGAAAGACAACTGTAGTCATTCTTTTCTTTCCTCTAGTCCTGCAAGGAACTTGATGATTTAGGTTCAGGAATAGGGAGGGAGATTGCTGAAGTTGAAGCAAATGTGTATGTGGTAACAGTTTTGAATGAGGTGATAATCACCACCAGTTCCTAGTGAGGACTGCGTTTAATGCAGTTATGTCATATCTTAGTTTTCACAGTCATGTTAGGCATGTTCCCGTTTTGTGCTCAGTCTAATAGTAGCCCAAAAGATAGATATTATTGACCTGTTTTTACTGATAAGGAGAGTGAACTAGGCCAACAAGTTATCAAAATCCGACTTCATGTCCAATGTCCTTTTTTACATCACACTTAAAAACAGTTGTTGCTAAATGTGTGACAGAATATAAGATTGGAAGCCAATGAGGACCAGTGCTCAACATATCTGGGTTTTAGTTGAGGGCCTTTTCCTGAATTACTGATCACTTCTCTCTTTGGACATTTGTTTAATGATATACTCAGTGATGGTGATACTAATATGTATCCCACAGTGTTATTGAGTAGGTACGAAAGTGCTTTTACATTGTAGGGATTTTATAAATACAGTATTTTCTTCTTGTTAAAAGCAAGTTGAGCCCCTACGGAATGGTATCAGCTGAAAAGAAATGTTTAAATCTTAAGTTTTTAAACAGGAAGGAAACTTACCTATCTAATCCCCTCACTTTACAGTTGGAGAAACCAAAGCCAAGATTTGTTCAAGTTTATACAAAATATTTGTATATTTCTAACTAGAACCCAGATCTCTAGACACCTGGTTCAGTGCCCTTTCCAGTGTAGCATTCAACCACTAGGAATTCCTAAATAATGATTTAAATCAAAGGAGTTTTTAAAAAAAAATTTAAGATCTTTGAATGAATTTGGCTGGAGATAGTGTCTCTTTGAATTTTTATTATTTGTATTCTACTTTACTACATCATTACTGATGAAGAGTAAATTTACAGCCTCTAAAACCAATGATCCTTGAATAACAACTTTTATCTTTTGTTATGTATATCAGATTCCAACTGATCTTAATTTGGGAAATGATAGAACACATAAATCGATGCTTTTGTCATTTTTAATTGGCCCAGTAGAAAAGTTGATGCTTGAGTTAAATTCAGGAGACATAGGAAAACGTATAATAAGAGGTCTAGAAGAGAATCTTAGCCAGCCTTTAACTTTTTGTACTGGACCTTGAGGCACAAAAAGTGCTATTTCCTAGTTAAGCAGTGGTAGAGCTTAAGATAGAACTTAGCTCTTCTGACTCCTATTTTATGCACTTTTCACTGAGCAACACTATTTCAAAACACCCCTATGAATACTGCTTTCTTCCCCTAACATCAGTGTCTAGTCTGGTTTTGGGCATTGCTTACAGCTTGAGTTTGTGCCAGGGGAGACTGGGAAAATGAGGCAGGGAGACAGGAGAATGTTTGCTATAGAGCTGAGGAGCCCTATTCTTTGGCCTACCCAGACAGGTCAGATTTGGTCAAAGACTATTCTGGGACTCGACATTACTGTGTCCTACATGATTCTGGAACCACTTCTGTGGGTTGGCCTCCATTGGAAAATTTATGTGGGCTGTGGGTGGGGTCCTGGGGTATTTTTCTCCTAACACTCAAGACTTTGAGGTGCATCCAACAAGATCTGCCAAGCCACTGAGATGGAGAACATTCATGTGGAGACTAAAATCTGGCTAAGATTGATACTGCCTTACTGTGTTGAGCTGGTTTCTTTAGAGCCTTTAAACAGAAATTTCAAGCTCATTTCAGGACTTGTGTCTTTGATAAGAAATGTAAATTTCAGTTTATTGCACAAACTTTTATGTATGGGATTTCTTAGGCAAATGAGCTTTTAAATACAATGAAATTGTTTTGTTTATGAAATACCGTGTTTTGAAGAACTAAAACAGGAATCTTTCTCTTATAGAACTGTGCAATGTTGTCAGCTGTTAATGCTCATATTTATAAATAGGTCACCTTTGTTTGAAAAGCATACAAGGTTTTCTAACTCCAAATCTTTCCAGCCACAGTATTGCTACATTAAGCAGAACTGTCAAAGATAAAACAGAACCAATACGATTGTCTAGACTGAATGTTAATCCTTTCTTGTAACATTGGTTAATAATCATGTCTTTTTACCTCTTCATACCTACTTGGTTTTAAATTGTTATAAAAAAAAGAAATACTGTAATACCCTCCTAGATAGTGAAGGGTTTAAACTACTGATGATATCTTCTAAATACCCCATAGAGACCTATAACCATATACCTGATACCTCATGGAAAATTACTTCTCTGCCTGTGAATGGCAGACTCAGTAATCAGACTGTGTTTGGGTTGGGGGTGGCATGCACTAGAAATATTTATCTAAAGTGATCGATTATTATAATTGTTAGGTAACGTTTATTCATCTGAAATGCTGAACAAAAAAATATTCTCTTTGGAGTTTTAAATTTTTTACTGGCTGTAGTATATTTATCACTTTATTTTTCTCCCCTTGAATTTTAACATTTTTTAAACTATATTTATTTAGATATTTTTCCAGTATAAGTCACATTACTATACAACATCTGGTCTTTGTTCAGTGGAATGACTTTTCTTTCCCCTGGTCAACTCCTATAAGTCATAACACTGCTTAGTTAATGGAACACTCAGTTTCAGACATTTTCAGTTCAGCAATAAGCTACTAATATTCTGAAGATAAATTTTTAGCAGCACCAGTATCCAGGTGTATATGACCAAATTCAGAATTGGGTCTCTCCTAATAGCCTTTAGCCCTCAATCTCCTCCCAAAATGTGAAGACTGGCATGTTACTTGGAATTAGAACAAATGTTCACTCTTAAAAAAAACCCTGTAATAAACTATAAGTATGGATTCTTATTTTCAAATAGCAAAGTCAGCTTATAAATAGGATGACCATATGATATGTCCCAGTAGATAATTATATATAGTGTACCCCCAAAATGTATACACAGTTCAACAGCTGATAACTCACTTAATTTTCACTCCTTTTCAGGTTTAACTGATTTGAAATAATGTGAGAAGCCAGACTAAGCTTTGAACAAAGAAAATTTATCCTAAAGTGCCACTAGACTTTTTTTGTGGTGATACATAAAAGATAAAGTTTATGGTACAAAACTGACAATAGTCAACGAATTGAGGGCACACAAATACTGGATGAAATGATTCTTGATGTTTGCGATTCCATTGCTTAGTATTATCAGCAGTGCCTGGACCAGAATGGTCATCAGTTTGAAAACAGGCATTGACAAAAAAATTATTCATTTCTGTAGATTCTTTTAAATTTTGAAAATGAACTGTATGTTAATAAACATTGACTTTATAATCATTCAAAGTGTGTATACATTTTTTTGGGACACCCTATATATATTTTTTAGATACTTTTTATTGGTGAGACATTTTTATTGTTTTAAGAGAGTTCTCTAAGTGTCTAAATGTAGTATATTGAATAAGAAATCACGTGCTTTGAAGTTAGGAATCATTTATTTGTTTTCTGACCTTTGACAGGTTAGAAAACCTTTCTGAACCTCTTATTTCTGTTAAATGGAGATAATAGCAATACCTAACCGATAGAGTTATTGTGAAGATTTAAAGTTGATAACATATAAAAATGTCTTCTAGCTGCAAATTGCTATGTATGAGTCATTATGTCATGCATGTGCTCCTGAAAATTTAATTTAAAATGAATAATTTTATCTAGTTAAGGGGAAATTGCTATTTAACAGAGTATAGACAATCTTTTATAAGTGTTTTACTGAAATGAGAAGCAAGGATAATAGTAGTTGGAGATATATGTGGAGTTGAGAGGGGCTGAAATTTCAACATATTTGTATGTTGAAAAGAGTGATCTAATAGAAAGTGAAAAATAGATGATACTGGACAGAGGGACGAGATCATTTCCTTGAGTATACAAGAAGGCATAGGATCTAGAATACAAATGGAAAGATTGGCCTTAGATATAGTCTAAGGGACACAAATATTTCCCTAGTCTGTTCACTTAGATGAAAAAATGCCAACAACATAATTTACGTATAGTAGTAAAATCACAGATCCCAAGTTCACTGAATTTTGGGGAAAAAATTTGTGTAGATACTACCAGGTCAACATACCAAACATGTTCGTCTCCCCAGAAAATTATCTCCTGCCTCTCTTTAATCCATCCCACTTCCTGCCCCACCCAGGCAACCATTTTCTGGCTTCTCTCAGTAGAAATTTGTTTTGCCTATTCTAGAACTTTATATAAATAGAATCATACAGCAAATACTCTTTGTGTCTGATTACTTTTATGTGATTATTGTTTAATAATTTTGAGATTCATCCATTTTGATGTATCAGTAGTTTGTTTATATTCATTGTTGAGTAATATTCCATTGTATGGAAATAGCAACAGTTCTCCTGTTGATGGACTTTGGGTTATTTCTAGTTTTTGGTTACTATAAATAAGCTGCTATGAACATGTTTGTATAAGCCTTTGTGTGGGCTTGGGTAAATACCTAGGCATGGAATTGCCCTGTCCTAAGATAGATACATATATTTAACTTGAGAAGTCACCAAACTGTTTTCCAAAAAGGAAAACTAAACACATTAGAATTCCCACAATTGGTGGTGTTAGTGTTCCAGTTATTCCACCTTCTTGACAATGTTTGGCATTTTTTATTTTCCCCATTCTTGTGCGTGTGTAGTTATATTTCCTTGTGGTTTTAGTATGTAGCTCCATGATGGCTGATGATGTGATTATAAGCCACTTGCTTTTCTTTTCTTTTGAACTGTGTGTGAGTATATATATATGGATGGATGTATATAAACACATATATACAGAGAATATATTGCTTATGATTTCATTTCTTTGATATCTACTGAGGTTAGTTTTATGGCCTAGCCTATATGGTGTATTTTGGTGAATATTACATACGTGTTTTTGAAGTCTTTAATTTCACTCAACAATACTTTGAGGTTTTCAGTGTAGATGTTTTGCACGTCTTTCATTAAATAGATGAATATGGCAGTTGATGGGGGTAGTGGTCTATAAATACCAATTAGGTCAAATAGTTTGTTTTATGTACCGAATTATGGCTAATTACTATTATTTAATTAATATATAACTCACATACCATAAAATCTACCATTTTATATGTACAGCGCTGTGATTTTTAGTTTCTTTGCAAGGTTGTGCAACCATCACCGCTAATTCCAGAACATTTTAATCATCCCCAAATGAACCCTCATATCTATTAGCAGTCAACCACTAATCTACTTTGTGTCTGTGAACTTGGCATATTCTGGACATTTCAAAAGTGGAATCATAATATTTGGCTAATGGTTTTCAAAGCTCATCTATGTTGTTGCATGTATCAATGTTTTCTTCTTATGGCTAAATAATATTCTTTTGTATGTATACATCACATATTATTCACCCATTCATCAGTTTATGCTTATTTTTATTTCTACTTTTTGTTTATTATGAATACTGTTATAAACATTCATGTTTAAGTTTTTATCATGTCACATGTCTTCATTTCTCCTGGATTTCTCTCTTCTTCATACTCCTATATGCTTAGGAGTAGAATTGCTGGGTCAAATGGTAATGTTATGTTTCCTTTTTTGAGGAACTGCCAAACTTCTTTCCAAGCTGGTTGCATCATTTTACATTTCCGATAGCAATGTGTGAAGATTACATTATTGCTAATACTTGTTACTGTCTGCCAATCTTTGCTGAGAGACTCTGCGTGCTTATTGAGGTGTATCTTCAACTCTCCACCAGGCTTACAACTCTGCCTTAGTCTGCATTTCCTGCTTGTGCAGGACCCCATGCTCAGAAGTGATTGCTTAGAGCCTTTTCTGGTCTCTGTCATATCCATAGCCTTGGGCAAATGAACATAGCACTCTAGATAATCAGGAACATGCAGAACTTTGCAAAACCTCTTTTGGACATCGCATGCCCCCACCAAGAAGATGGAGTTATTAGTAGGATGGTTGTTGATAGAGAAGAATCATATATGAAGCTGAAGTTTCTGGATTTAAAGGGAGGATGATTGGCATAAGAGTTAAGGACACTCATTATTAGTATTTACCACCATAAGTGTAACTAAACATTTCTAATGTCCAGAGAGCTAATCAACATTAATATACCAATAGATAAGAAAAGTTTTTCTCTGGAACTTTTACTCTGATATCTATGTCAGTGCATACGATTTGTTAGGTATCCAAAAAAGTAATATAGTATGGGTTTATGTTGGCTGGAGCCCTGAATTATGAGACTTAAAAAAATTATGGACCCTCCCCCAAAAAAAGCCATTCAGAATATTTTATCCTAGCATCTATTCAAGGAAAAAGACAGTGCTAATGTTTGCAACAAAATTAGTAATTCCAGCATGGGTCAGTCATAGTTTTTGGCCATAGTAGACCCCATGTTGTTCACATCTAGTAAAACAAGATAAAAATAAATGCTTACTTACATAGTGCCTTCATCATTTAAGAGGAGTAATACATATCTTAGTATTTACTGGCCTGGACTCTAGTTTATATGTGTTTTTATTTAAGAAACTAGCCATTTTAAAGAATTAGTGTTTTAACAGAGTTCATCTGTCACATTACAATACAGTCATACAGTAGTTTCTCAGTTTTGTGCAGTGATGGAGAGGAAAACGTCATGAGTAGTTTAAAGTCATTTGCTTTTATAAATAACTGTATAGTTTTTACTTAACTGGTTGTATGAAGACACCTTTTATGTGCTACTTTAAATTCCATTGTTCAGACCTCTTACACTTACGCAGGCATTGTTGCTGCAATAGGTTCTTTATAGGCTTTGAACCATTGCAACTTGACAGCATCTCTCATCAGGGACCGTGCTGCATACTTCTTGGAATGCAGGACAATAGTGAATGTATAAATTCTTCTTCTTTTGTCCTTTAGACAAGAAGCTCTGAATAACATTTCATATGGTTTTCTAAAAGATTGAGCAATAGTCACCTAACTATATATTTCTTATTGTAAATCATATTACAGCAAGATATGGGGGTAGGTGGGGACACAAGCTTCCACGTTCTCCACTCCTCCAGGACTTCCTCCATGCTCTCTAATAACTTTCAGTAGTTGGGTGTCTTACTAGTTAGAGTTAATTATTATGTTTATTGAATATAAAACTTTGTTGTAAGAGATCTTAAAAAAAATTAATTAGATTTAGCCATTTGCTGTTGAGTATTAGGGAAAAAAATGACATGATCTGGGTTCTTGTTACATTTTATTTCATCCAATTTAAAAGTCAGCATGCTTCCTGGCCAGTGTGCTCAGTGGTTGAGTGTTGTCCCATGCGCCAAGAGGTCACTGGTTTGATTCCTGGTCAGGGCACATGCCTGGTATGTGGGCTCTGTCCCCAGTAGGGGGCATGCAGGAGGTAGCTGATCGATTTCTCTCTCATCGAAGTCTTTCTCCTCCCTTCCTCTCTCTCTCAAAAAAAAAAAAAAATCAAAAGTCAACATACTTTCTAAATAAATGGATTTGTGCTACCTCTTAGTTGTTGTCCTACATGTAATAGGCAAATCAAAGGTTTATTTAACTAGTATGTTAGGTTTATTTTCAAGACGAGGTAAAGATATTTATATTTGTGTGTATTTTATACATCAGCTTATTTTCAGAAGTATTTCTAACTTGTGCTTTTATTTTGTTTTGTATTTTTTTAGTGAAAATATTCTCTTTGGAATGGGAAATCCTCTTCTTGACATCTCTGCTACAGTGGATAAGGATTTCCTTGATAAGTAAGTATTAAACTCTTCATATGTTCTAAGCGAAACGTATCTAAAGAGAAACTGATGAAAACTCTAGAATTGAATTTACTGTGTAACACCTTCAAATAGAGAAAAACTCAGGTAACTAAAACCTGTTAATTGCAAGTGCACTATTGTTATTTATTGAGTAATTGACCACAATTTTCCCTGGGAAAACTTGGTACATTTGTTCATTCCTATTGTTATTTTCACTTAAAATTAATTTTTTTATTCTTTGCAAGGAAGAAGTATATATGATATATCTAATGATTTAATTCCCAATTTTCCAAATTAAAAAATCCCCCAAATTTGAAAATTACTGTCAGTGGAGCATTTCACCCAAAAGCAGCAAAATATACATTCTTTTCAAGTGTACATGGAACATTTTCTAGGATAGACCAACCACATGTTAGGACACAAAACAAATCTTAATAAATTTAAGAAGATTGAAATCATATCAAGCATCTTCTCTGACCATAAGGGTATGAAACTAGAAATCAATCACAAGGAAAAAACTCAAAAACACACGAAGATATGGAGGCTAAGTGATATGCTACTAAATAATGAATGGATTAACAACAAGATCAAGGAAGAAATAAAAAGCTACCTTGAAACAAATGAAAATGAGAATACAACAACCCAAAACCTATGGGGCACAGTGAGAGCAGTCCTAAGAGGAAAATTCATAGCATTACAGACCTACCTCAAGGAACAAGAAACATCTCAAACAATCTAACTTCACACTTAAAAGAACTAGAAAAAGAATGACAGACAAAGCCCAAAGTGAGTAGAAGAAAGGAAATAAAGATCAGAGCAGAAATAAATGAAATAGAGTCTAAAGAAACAATACAAAAGGTCATTGAAACCAAGACTGACAAACCTTTAACCAGACTCATCAAGAAAAATTGAGAGAGGACCCAAATAAATAAAATTAGAAACAAAAGAGGAGAAGTAACAACTGACACCATAGAAATACAAAGGATTATAAGAAAACATTATGAACATCTATATGCCAACAAATTGGACAATCTGAATGAAATGGATAAATTCCTAGAAACATGAACTCTTCCAAAATTGAATCAGGAAGAATCAAAGAATCAATAGACAGATTACAACTAGTGAAATTGAAGCAGTAATCAAACAACTCCAAACAATAAGTCCTGGACCAGATGGCTTCACAGGCGAATTTTATCAAACATTCAAAGAAGAACTAACACCTGTCCTCAAACTATTCCAAAAGATTTAAAAGGAGGGAAGACTCCCACGCTCCTTTTACAAGGCCAGCATTATTCTAATTCCAAAACCAGATAAAGGCACCACAAAGAAAGAAAATTATAGGCCAATATCCCTGATGAACACAAATGCTAAAATCCTAAACAAAAGGTTAGCAAGCCAGATCCAGCAATACATTAAAAAGATCATATACCATGATCAAATGGGATTTATTCTGGGAATGCAAGGTAATTACAATATCTACAAATCAGTAAACGTGATACACCACATACACAAAATGAACGATAAAAATCACAATCATATCAATAGATGCAGAAAAGCATTTGATAGAATCTAGCATCCACTTATGATAAAAGCTCTCAGCAAAGCAGGAATAGAGGGAACACAACATAATAAAGGCCACATATGACAAACTCAAAGCCAACATCATACTCAAAGGGCAAGATCTAAAAGTGTTTCCCTCAAGATCAGGAACAAGACAGGGATGTCCACTTTCCCCACTCTTATTCGACATGGCACAGGAAGTCCTAGCACAGCAATCGAACAAGACGAAGAATCAAAAAGCATCCATATTGGGAAGGAAGAAGTAAAATTGCCTTGTTCGCAGATGACATGATACTGTATATACAGAACCCTAAAGATTCCACCAAAAAACTACTAGAACTGATAAATGAATTCAGCAAAGTAACAGGATACAAAATAAATACTCAGAAGTGGGATTGCTGGGTCTATTATTCTATGGTGATTGAACCACCAGACTGTTTTCCATAGTGGCTGCACCAGTCTGCATTCCCACCAGCGGTGAATGAGGGTTCCCTTTTCTCCACAACCTCTCCAACCCTTGTGATTACTTGTTTCATTGGTAATAGCCATTCTAACAGGTGTGAGGTGGTATCTCATTGTTTTTTTTATTTGCATTTCCCTAATAGCTAGTGAAGTTGAACATCTTTCATATATCTGTTGGCTATTTGTATGTCTGTTCAGGCCCTCTGCCCATTTTTTAATTGGGTTGTTTGTTTGGTGTTGAGTTTTATGAGTTCTTTATATATTTTGGATATTAAACCTTAAAAGTCAAACACCATATAAAAATACAAAGAGAAAGTGCAAAATTTGAAATATTATCATGTGTAACCACTGTTACTCTTTTGATAAAATATGTTGTGTAACCAGTGTTAACTATTTTGATAAGATGTGCCTCCAGGCATATCTTACTTAGCATATGTAACCTAGAGATACATGGTTGTATTTGTGGGATAATACTGTGTTTAGTCTTAGGTAATTTGTTTTGTTTTCACTCTACACTATGTTTCGGATGTTTGTTTTTAAAAGTTCATGCAAATGTGATCAGAATGATTATCATCTAGCAGCTGTGTGCTGACACCACTGGGCGCTCAAATAGTTTCTTTTTTTTATTAGCTGCTGATTCTGAATGTCCAAATGAAGTTCTATTTTTCATTTTTATTTTGGGAGATTTTAAATTTTTAACCATGATTTTTACAGTTATTATTTGGAGATTAAAAAGCAAACTTTTGCACCCTATTCGTAAAAGATAGATACTTCCCTTATATTTCTGACCATTTCTTTCAAAATACACTTGAAAATGTTTCTCTTAGACTGTGTTTAGCTTACATTTCAGACCATGTTTAGATAAGTGTTTTGCATCTGAACTGTGTGAATTATCCAGGAATGGTTTTCTAGGTACTATAAAAAATGAATTAAATATATACTTATTAGTATCTTACACTATGAGAATGACTTAAAATTCTTCTGATAAAATATTTATGTTGTTTTGATTCTGTTTTTTAAAAATGTATTTGGCATTTCAAATAGAAAATGATCAATATAAAACTAGTACTAGTTAAAAAAGAAGCTAGTATTAAAGGTTTTTAAGGAAAAATGTTGGTCCTTTGTTGCATCCTCTGTCCTTGCATTTACCCCATTCCCCATCAGTGCTGTTTTTCCAGAAGAAACCATTTTTAATTCCTATTAGCTGATTTTCCCCAGTATCTGTCTGTTTCTAAATAATATACTGATACATATTGCTAAGTGTGATTTTCATAAAGGTGCTTGATTGGAGAGGCAAAGGATAGACGTTCCTTTAATGTAAGGAAAGGACACAGAACGTGGTTCCGTTAGGACGGCTTCCAGTTGAGAGACTTAGCACTTTCACCAAATTATAAAAAATTCCTTTAATGAAAATATGTGGCTAGTCATTTGGAGTCATTATCAACTTTTAAAAAAATAAAACCATAAAGAAAGAAAAATTAAAGAATACAAGGAGTATAACTCTATTTGTTAGGTTTAAATCTAGTTTAATTCTTTTTCCCTCAGCTTTTACTAATTGAGGTTTAATCCTCTAGTTTACTAGCGAGAATTTAAAATATTATTTTCATAATCCTTGTACTTGTGCTATTATTTTCATTCTAACCCTGTGGTTTACTCTTAATCTGTTTCTTTGTAAGCCTCTTAAATTTCAGCTTTAATATGAAACAGTGTTATGGTGATTAACCCTTTTGGCGTCCCTTTTCTTCCTCTCTAGTTTGTTTTAATCAACCTTTATTTTTTAATTGCAATTAAACTGATTTAAAATATTACCATATGCATGCTGTCTACCTGATTCTGCCAATTCTATACAATTTTGCAGGATGCTTTTAGGATTCTTTGGACTATGTGGTAATGTTTGTAGATTTCTAGGAATTTTACTTGTTTAATTCTCTGAAGGCAGTCTTAGTTGCGAGTACTTATGGAATAATTTATTTTCACCCTGCTGTGTTGCAAGTTCTAGCTTGGCACCAACTACCTGTGCGACATTGGGTAGGCATTTCACTTACGACTGGGCTGTTTGTGGACTTCACAATCTCTTCAAGGACCTTAAGGCCTGAAATTCGGTGTTACCCTAATCTCCAGGGGAAAAACACGTTTGAATAAACAGTGTTTGATTCAGTCTCATATAAAAGGCCCAAATTTTATTTTATTACACTACTGCTGTTGCTGATATCATAATAGTTATCTGTAATGTATTAATACATTTTACTTATGTTCTGATATTAAATTATAAACCTAAATAACAATAGCGTTTTCCCATTGCCATGGTGGAAATGCCACTGCGGGATTTTATTGTCTTGCACGAGGCACGTCTTCCATAATCAGCTCTGCAGCGTTAGTTAAGGAGAGTGCTCTTGTCCTCTCCCAGCTCTTCTGCTCTCCCTCCCTCCCCTCCTCTTCCTGCTTAACTTGCCACCTGTTGCTGTCAATATTTATTCAATAATGTATGTAAATTAAATTTAAGTTTTTATATAAGAAAAGTTTTGAACTAATCTTTGAGGGCTTACATGTTCATTGATTGAAAAGTTTAAGTGAAAACTACATCCAGATGAATATTGTAACCACATTCGAAAGTGTTACATGTGTTTGTTTTTATTATACTTTTTCCTAATTTCAAAGTGTTTCAAAACACTTAGAGCTGCCCCTTCCCCTCATCCCCTCCATTTTGAACTGATTGAATCATTCATTTAAAGGGGTGGAAGCATTCAAAGGAAGAGGGGATGAGTATTTATTGTGTAGTAAGTAACGCGCTGGACACTTCATGTATTACCTTTTTGGATCCACATAGTAACCCTGCGGCATAGGTAGTTTGTCCTTAGAGAAATTAATGGCTTGCCCACTTCAAAACTAATTAATGGCAGAATCGGGATAATAACACAGGTCTCAGACTTTCAATCTTAGGGTTTTTCACTCACTCAGGTTTTCTTGGTGGGGGCTAGCTTCAGGACACAGAAGGCCCTTCCTGGTGCCTCCTCCTGCTTCCTCATCTTCCGCTGATTGGGCTGTATGTGTTTTCTCTCTGGTAAATTCAGACAGAAAAAAGTTTGAGAGCTACCACTATCCTTTTTTGCTGTATTTCTTTTTAGGGACTATGTTCATGTTTGAATCTAAGAAATGGATATAAAAGCAGAACACCTATCTAATCATGTCTTTAGGAAACAAAGCCCAACTTAAAAATAGGGTGTGCTTTGTATCATTTTGGGAAAGACATGGTAGAAAATTGAGTATAGCTCTCTCTCTACTTTCTCCTAAGTTTTTCTCTTTGAAGTTTATTAATATAAAACATCAAATGTTCAGAGACTAAGTTAAATGTGATAAAGAGATTCAAAAGACTCTATATCTTCTGTTCTGCCAACAGCAGTAAGGTTGGCAGACCAGGACATACTAAGTGAAAATGAGAGCTATATATAGTTATAAATCTACATTTAAACATTTAACTGTTTCCATGAAAAACAGCTCCATTTCATTAGTAAGGATTATAGTCCTGATAGTATATTTACCTTTGCATTTGTAATTCTAATTTATAGTATGCCTACATTCAAAGTGAACTTTAAACAGTTGTTTTAGTTTATACATAATTTTTACAATTATAGGTGTGTACTATTTCTGGTACACATTTTTATTTTTATTTTATTTTTAAAAAATATATATTGATTTCAGAGAGAGGAAAGGAGGAGGGGAGAGAGAGATAGAAACATCAATGGTGAGAGAGTCATTGATCAGCTGCCTAGCCCGCAATCCGGGCATGTGCCCTGACCAGGAATCGAACCCCGATCTGGATCCTAGGTTGATGCTCAACTGCTGAGCCATGCCCGGCTGGGCGTGGTACACGTTTTTAAAAGGTGTTTGGTAAAGTTTTTATTCTCTTACAAATAATCATCTGCCCGGCTGGGTGTGGCTCAGCGGTTGAGCATCGACCTAGGATCCAAGCGGTCAGCGTTCGATTCCTGGTCAGTGCACATGCCCGGGTTCTGGGCTCGATCCCCAGTCGGGGGCCTGCAGGAGGCAGCCCATTAATGACTCTCTCATCATTGATGTTTCTCTCTCTCTCTCTCTCCCTCTCCCTCTCCTTTCCTCTCTCTGAAATCAATAAAGATATATTTAAAAAAAACAACACACCAAAAAACACACAAACAAATAATCATCTATACATATGGAGTTTGGTTGTAGTTTATGAGCTTTGGAAAGGTATTTAAGTTGCCTGGAAGAACAAATCATCTCTCTCTAATAGTGCCCTTTTTCTAATTTGCAAACTAAATCGATATTTTAATTTTAAAATTAGAATATTATTCTTTTAGGCAGCAAGATAGATAATTAACAACAATAGGTTATTGTAGTGGCATTTCATATAGCTATTAATCTAACTAAAATTGAGTAAAGTGGGTATTTATAAGGGAGAGTTCTATGAAAAATGAAGATCTAGATTAGTTTATGAATAAAGAAAAGCACATACATGCACACCAGTATATTTATAGACATGTAAACAAACAAACATACACATAGGCATGTGTGAAGAATTGGCCTTGCTCAAAGAGAGGTCTTGCCTTTGCTCTTGGCTTCTGGGAGGTAATCTATATCATACATGTAGAGGTATCTTTTTGTTTAGGACAGAGTTAGCCACACCCAATAGTGTGACCAGTTATGTCATTTAGAGTGAGGCTTTGGGTCATATGGTATCAGTCAACCTGGAGACATGATTAAACCACTTGGGCAAAACAATAGATTAACCATGCCTAGATAATGAAGCTTCAGTAAAATCTCTGGACACTGAAGCGCAGTGAGCTTCCCTGGTTGGCAGTACTCTATACCATATTGTCACATATCAACAGTGTGCCATGTTGATGCCAAGAGAGTAGTAATGCATCCTAGAAGCTTTGCATTTGGAACTGGCAGACTCACTGCCCTGTATGTCTCTTCCCTTGTCTGATTTTGACTTGTATCCTTTCCTTGTAATCTGTAACCTTGAGTATAATAACTTTCAGTATAATAGCTTTCTGTGAGCCCTTCCAGTGAATTATTGAACCTGAAGGTGGTTTTGGGAACCCCATGAACTTGCAGCTGGTGTTAGAAGTGAGAACAGTCTTGAGTACTCTGTCCTCAGACCTTGCAGTTTTTTGCATAGGCTAGATTTCTATGTGTGCGCAAGAGTCAGGGTAAAGATATGGAAGATAAAACTGAGAAAAACCCAGCAAAGATGAAAAAGAATAAAGGTAATTGAGATCTGATGAAAGGTTATCTGGTTTGGGTAGGGGGAAATTAGATCAGAGAAAGAAATACTGTAGGAAGAGTGATTACTTTGAAGCTTGTTAGAGATTAGAGAACTCATTTGCCTAGAGAATAGTTCAGAATGGATCTTAAAATTTATTGTTGAGGACCTGGAGGTGTACTGTGTGAATTAGGAGAGTAAAATCTTCCTTTTGGTAATTTGATCAAAATCAGGCTATCCTTGCCTGCTTCCTGCCTCTATGGGCACTTTGTTCAGGCCTCCTTCACTGTTCCCTTCAACTTCTCATCCTTTGTTAGGGGAAAATACTGCCTCAGGACATGGCTACCAACCTTGAACTGCTTCTGTTTAACAAGTTTTAATTTCACACCATCCTTTGTGGTTATTTTAGTCTCTGAGTTTGCAAGGTCGCCATGCTGGCCTGCCCTGAGCTTTTCAGGTTTAATATGTAGCCCCTTTTTGTCCACAATTGTAATGGTAAATAAAATTGACCAATTACTCTTTTAGAGGACTCTAGATAACATAATGGTGTGATACCTATCGTCATCCTTTTCTAAAAATACATGAACAAGCTTTTTAAAAATTTTTATTTTTATTAAATTTATTGGGGTGTCATTGGTTAATAGGATCATCTAGGTTTCAGGTGTACATTTCTATGATACAAGATCTGTATGTTGCACTGTGTTAAAAAAGCTCTTTTTAACATTTAAAAATTTTACATTTTTTTCTGTTTAAGTTTGTATTTATGTTATACTTTTCCCCACATATTTTATCCTTACATAATGTATTTTTATGTAGAAATTATACTTTGCATGTAGTATATTATGAAAGTAATATTTTATGCATATTGATCACCCTATCATGTCTCTTCACTAAAAATATATATGCAAATTGAATTTAAATAAATACTTCCTAGTCATTAAATTATAATTAGCATGTAGTTAGTTAAACAACATAAATATATTAAAATGTTAAATAATTATGAAACAGAAGAAAATGAAATTTTTGGAAATGTGTCTTTTGATGAATGGGTGAAGTTAATTTTTGTTTTTAGTTCAGCTTTTTGTGGATAAATAATACATATTGCTGCAATAAGACAATGTTCGGCATCATTTTATTTCCCTTTTTTCATTTAGAGGTGTAAGTGCTGAGAAAAAAGTTCACATAATTAATTGGATGGTAATGGACAGATTTTTGTTTCAGCTTTATCACTCAATTATTTGAACTCCTCTATCATCAAAAATTCTTTTTGTTTATCAGCTGGTAATTTGATTAGGTTACTCTTCAATTTTGTTGGAAGCAAAGAATTAGAAACCACCTGACTTGGTCATTTATTAGAGTGATTAGAGACATGTAATTCTGGAAAGTATACCAAAATTGGCTTTATTAAGATTTCTTAAATAATTAGTAGTTATATCAGTGTTCTTCTTATAAGTATATGTTTATCTTAATATTTCAGGAGGTGATGGTAAAAGTTAAATATTGTTAATTTCAGTATGCCTTTGTCAGTGTTTTTATCAGGTACCTTAAATATGTTTTAGTGAAAGCCATTCATTCAGTTTAAGGCCATCTGCCTTGGAACCTTATTGGCAAAACTGTTCTTTATTGTCAAAACAATCAGATTTATTTTCATGATAGAAAAGGTCTGGCCTCATTTTTCAGTTCAAATAAATGGCTTGGTTCGTGTTTCTGTGACAACCATCTTTTGATATTTAATCCTCAGTAGATAAATGGAAGAGCAGGGAGCCTTGTTTTAAGTTTGTCTCCTGGAAGAAATAAGGTGACTGTCTTTCTTGTTTCTGATTGGAAACTGTCTTACCTTTGTTTCACAACTCTTTCTGAAAAGAAATACATTCTCTGATGATGAATATGGGATGAAAGAGAGAAACTATTTAAATGAAAATTGCAGTCAACGTCTGCCCCATTCCATTATGTGTCTGCAAATAGAACATCCTATCACAGTTCCCCATTTATAATTTCTGGCTTCATTCTTTATAGAAATAATGTATAAAACAGGAAGCCCTGTAATCAGTTTGTGGTATTAAAGAAGGCTTTGCAGACAAAAATATGAATCCTTTCTAGTTTAGTACTTCAGAGATTTTTACATGCTAGGCAGTGCAATACAGTTCTATTCAGGGTAGGTGATAGATATGATATTCTTTTTATAAGGTGGGTAAAAGCACTTGTGAAAGGGGAGGCCAGAAAGGAGAGTCTACATGGTTACTCCACTTGGACCTCTGATCCATTGTCAGGTATATTCATTTTAGGAAAGGGTTGAATATAAGTGGAAATGGAAAACCTGGGAATTGCTGTCCATTGCTGTTGGTTTTTTTTAAAACCTATTTCAGCAGTGTGCTCATTAGAAATTCTGTTACCTTCAGCAGTAATTTGAAAGATCCCTGTTCTAATATTTATAGCAACCTCTGATTTATAGATATGGAAACTGAGACTTAAAGATACGAAATAGTTGCCTATGGTCATTAAGCTAGTAAATGGTTCAGTCAGGAACTTCAAAACGTACTTTTTCTCGTATGTCTCACTACCTAGTACATAGTCTGGTACACAGTAGATGTTTACTATGTGTTTAATGAATGAATAACTGCATATTTTTAATGAACTCTTAAATACTTATCATTGTAGTAGTAATGTTACTCTACACGATTTCTTGAATTTTGACCTGTTAGATGAGTAACATTACAGATGATTCACTACAGAAGAATATTGAAGATATCTTGTGTTGTCAAAGCATGGTCAAGTTGGACTCTTCAATTCTTGGGGTGGTATATGTGGAAGCGACTAATAGGATAGCAAAGAACTTGGGCAATCTTTACGTTTTACAGATTAAGACAGATCTGTAACAGTGTGGTATTGCTTGTTTGATGGGTATCTGCTGTTGATGATACAGTTAGATGTCTATGAGTCAAATGTACTTGTATGTTTATATGACCAGTATATTTTTGTTCTGTGTTACAGGTATTCTCTTAAAGCAAATGACCAAATCTTGGCTGAAGACAAGCACAAGGAATTGTAAGTGCATTAAACCTAATATTGTACATAGTTTACCCTGTTAATGGAGTAGATGTATATAAATAGTTTGATTTTTTAAATTATATGAAATATAGAGATATAACTAACACCGTGGCCTTAATCCTTGTAGGATTAGGATATTTATACTACATAAGGTTAACAGGAAATAATTGTTCCTATGTGCACATTAAAGTACGTAGTATTGTATACCATAATTGAGAAATATGTCATTTCATTTTCTTTCCCTAGATAAAATATTAAATTGTCACTGTTAATTTTTGGCTTTTATTTAGTTGACTTCCTCACCCTCATGGTTAAGATAGAGAAATAAAATTTTGTTTCTTTTGTTGCCTTATGAAAAAGTGCCTAGTTATTGTTTAGCACTTTAAAAAGTTTGCAGTGTGAATAAAATTTTGTTTCTTTTTAAAGTTTTAATTTTCTTAGGGTTCTATCTTTCAGATAAAAATAACTATATGTGATTCTGGGATATTTCCATTCCTATTTTTCTGCCCGACAGTGTTATTTAAAAGATTACTACCTTGCAGGAGCTGTAAAGTTTTTAGTTAAAAATTACTGATTTGGGAGTTCTTTAAATTTACCTTACCTTAACCTTTTCAGTATCATAAGACTGAAAGGAAGCTAAAAAATTTTGTATGTTTCAATTTTCTAGCTTGTCTACCTTTTCCCCCAATTGTGCCATAAGAAAGTTCTGATAATTTTAATTATTATGCAACTACCTCATGTCAAATAATACTATAGAATTAAGAATTTTAGGAATTTGAGGCAAATTACACTTTCAGGTTGGACCACACTTGATAATACTGTAGTCCTACCTTTTCTATGGGGGATACTTTACTAGACCCCCCCATGCCTAAAATCATGGGTAGTACCAAATGCTATACACACACACACACACACTTATGGTAAAGTTTAATTTATAAATAGACACACTAAGAGATTAACAATAACTAATAATAAAATAGAACAATTGTGACAATATACTGTAATAAAAGTTATGTGGATGTGGTCTCTCTCTTATTGTACTATACTCACCCTTCTAATGATGATGTGAGATGATACAATGCCTGCGTGATGAGATGATGTGAGGTGAATGGCGTAAGCATTGTGCCATAACAGTAGGCTACTATAAGGTTTACTTGAACACAAGCACTGTGATACCACGACAGTGGACCTGGTAACCCGGAGGGCTACTAAGTGACTAATGGGTGGGTAGCTATAGAGCTGGGATACATTGGGCCAAGGGATGATTTACATCCTGGGTGGGACAGGGCTGGGCAGCATGAGATTTCATTGTGCTACTCAGAATGGCATGAAATTTAAAATTTATGAATTGTCCGTCTGGAATTTTTCTATTTCTATAACCAGAAAAAAGAACTTACAGAAATTCTGAATTCACTAAATTTATTTAAAGTGTTAATTTAATATACTTATCTATTGCAAGATGAACTTTTTCAACTTTAATAGTCATAATGGTGAACTAAGTGAACAAATATAATGTACATCTAAAGGTTGAAAGAGCACAATTTTATTTATTACTATTGTTTTTTTTTAATCATCCCCCAAGGATATGTGTTTTTTAAATTGATTTGAGAGAGAGAGGAAGGGAGAGAAAGAAAAAGAGAGAGACACTGATGTGAGAAGAAACATCAATCAGTTTTCTTCCATAAGCACCCTGACTGGGGATTGAACCCAAAACCTAGGTATGTGCCCTGACCAGGAACCGGACCTGTAACCTTTTGGTGTACAGATGACATTTTAATCAACTGAGCCACCCAGCCAGGGCCACAATTTTTTCTGTATAACAAGTAGTCTTCCCTCTTAATAACTAGTGCTTACATAGCAAGGTTCTTATACTTGTTAGTATTGTGACTTGACTGATTTGGCATTACTTGATTATTTTTGTTCTTGTGGCTGCTGGCTCTCTGCTTTGTAGTTTTTGACCTGTGCACTAAAGAAAACTCTCAGTTGAATATACTACTGCAACACCAGCCCTTCATGAAAGCTGCTTATAAATAATCTCATTTGTGTTCTTACCATTAAAATAGCCAAGATCTCTATGTGCTTAAGACTAAGCTTTTCAAAATATCATAAGATGTAGATATAAAACAAAATTTAATTATCCAATTAATAATTCCATGCTTTATTTTCATAAAACATAATTGCTTCTTAATTCTAATCTGTTAAAGACAGTCTTGATTCATTATGATATTGCAAAAATGCAGTGATGCCATCACATTAGCCTGCTTTTTGAAAATGTACCTTAATTCTATGTGTATAAATAAGACTACAATAACTGTCTTGATACTACTTTATATGCTAAGTATTAACTGTGTTTCCATTTAAAATATTCTTAGCTTCTGAAATGTGGTGATCCAAATTCCACATACCCTTAGTCACTCTTGCTTTACAAATACACTTGTTATTTGTCTGGGGAATACTGATATGCAACAAAACAGGAAAGATTGGTCATCAGTGACAGTGACAGCTGTCTCTTTAAGCTGAATGGTTTTTCTCAGGTTCCTATTTTTTTAATATTCTACATACTGGAGATTCTGGGGGATGATTTTAAGTACGGAAAGCTAAACAATTAAACTTGTGGTGAGATTAATCCAAAATGATATAATTTATATTTTGCTCTATACATGGTCCAGTAATAAACTGGTTGCATTAGCCTTCTATAGATTTTCTCAGTCTGTTACAGTTTTATAAATGGAGTAATTTAAAATAAATTAGAAAAACATCACTATTTCATTCAATAAATATTTTCCACCTACTTATCAGTCAGTGTAGTAGGCACTATTTAAAGAAAAGATATTGACTTCATTTATAAATGGAGACTAACTCTCCAAATTAATATTGCTTCACATTTTAAAAGTTTCATAATTGGAGATTTTGTAATTGTGGGTTTTCTTATTGGACATATCTACATTTATGGAACCATTTTGTTTCCATAAATATCTGTTTGCTTTATGAATATCTAAATTGTATATTACCTTGAATAAAGATTAAGATAAGGAAAGTTAAAAGTTGGCTGGAGTTAGAGACAAATACCAAAGGCAATATAAATTCAGAAGTATTTATGCCACTTAACACAGGCAGAAGTAACTTGATATCGGAGGATTTTTTTCAGTTTGCTGTATAATATATAAGGCATGGAGAAGGCCTCTCGGAAAAAGATTCACATTTATTTACTTGACTTTTCAAGATAGCTGCCAAGATAAAGAGTGAATTTTTTATAAACAATTATGCTATTCTACATATGAGGTATATTTTTCCTTCTGATGTTGAATGAATTCTCTTTAATGATTCTTTTTTTTTTTATGTCAACAATTATTTTTTCAGAATTACTGCTTTAAGGTTTAAAATTTTGTCTTGTAATAATTATATTACATTTAAGGTTTTTTTGGTCAATTTACAATTATGACAAAATGGGAGAAAATAAATGAGTTATGCAAGGGGTATGAAGCCTGAGAAAGGACACTGTTAGAACTTGATCTTTGGTTCAGTGTAAAAAGATGATAATTTTTTAGAGAACAGTGCCCAATTTTTAAACTAGCAGGGAAGACTTATAAGTATTTAAGTGGCATGTTTGAAAATATGTTAAGAGCAGTTAGAGACAATCAGTAACATCTGATATGCTCTTATATCCATCATTATTAATTTTGTTACTTAGCAGTTCTTTGAAAACCTCAAGATTGTTTTGTAAGAATAATATAAGAACTGATTGACTGTAAAGCTAATAGATTTTGTTCATGGTAAAATGTATTTGCTTAATGCAGAAGAGGGGTGGGAGAAACCTGGCAAGCAGAAAGTCAAAATTGACACTATTGAAATAAAGAACATCTAGGATCAACAAGATTAAATGGTTGTTGTCAATATTCATAAATAAGATCCAGTATTTTAAATATCATAAACATTTTTATCTTCTCTTTCTCAAAGGCCTCTTTTTCATATCTTTTAAATTATAGAGCTTTGAGTCTAGAGAAATGAACTTTAGAACTAATATCTGTAATTTATAATGAAATTAAGTGAAAATTCACAGTGATAAAGTGACTAGTACAAGTTACACTTTAATGACAATTGCTGGGTAAGAATTCAGGTTTCCTGATTCCCATTTTAGTGCTTTTACTGTTATACCAGCAGCTCTCTAAATATGCAGTGATTTTTTTTTTTTAAATAAAGGAATTAATATCCATTGCAAGACTGAGTAACTGATTAAAATGAACTCAATAGTGATATGAAGACACAATGATTAATTTCATATTATTGTTTTAGAAACTTCCTCAGACTTATAGCCACTAATGAGTGAATTGAAGAGAATCACCGAATACTATACACTATACTATACACCAATACTTCCAAATACAAGACACTTCCCATTCTTCCAGGGAGAGGGCATAATACAAAGCTTTTAGAGATGTTTATAGAATAAGTGAGATTTAGACTCACAATTTAGTTATTTCATACATTTTACAGCTACATATTATGTGGAATAATTTTAAAACTTTTTTCTTTTTTACCCTCATTTTCTTGAGCATTCAGAATCTTTATCATCGACATCTTTGTCACCACTTTCTCTAGGACACAATAATCTTTTTCTAAGTTGTTTGACTCTGTGATGCTTTCATTGGAAATTTCATCCTAAACTACAAATGCTTTTTACATGAGAAAAGTTTTTTATTGATTTTTATATATAGTCTAATCTTATTCTGATTTTTATAAGATAGCCATTAACTATATTGCTTTTAAAATTAATCATTAAAAAGCTTTTTATAATAATACCATTTTTGCTGAGACTGTGCCTCCAGCAATAAGAACTAAATTTGTGTTAGATTTCTTTGCTTCTTTTTTACTAACACCATTAGGTGAGTTCTGTGAGAATTGCAAACTAACATTGATTGAATTTGTTTCAGGCTTTTGTACATATTCCATACATGGTTCTCAAGTAGCCGGAGTTCATCCTTTTTGGTGAACTTTTGACTGAAATTCTAGAATTTCAGTTTTTTCTTATCTGGTATACCTGGATTATAAAACTTCTGAAAGGTTAGCTTAAATATTTTATTGTTTAAAAGAAAATTACTAAACCTGTCATAAAGGAGAACTCATTACAAGAGATAATTTTAGGGTTCAACTAAGTCTTATATTTGTGTATGTATGATAGATGAATGAAAAATATTTGTCATTAGTGGTAAATCTTAAAATCCTTTGAAGAAATGTGTGGTGCCTTGTACTTTGCATTAGAAGAAACTTAGTTTATGTATGAGTTTTGCCACAGTCTATAACCTTGGTGTATCTGTTAGGATTCAATTCCACTATGAGTATTAAGAAAGATTATAGGAATTGAACTTTTTTCAGTTGTGGGAAAAACTAGGGAAGTAAAGGTCCAAAAAGGATCAGAGAAAAGTCACTAACCACATCTGGTGTAGGTTAATGAACTGGAACTTTTAAGAAGCAGCTAGGCATGTCCAGCTGCTGGAGGAACTTTGAAGAGGGTGGGTGGGTTGTTGGCTCTCTGCAATTTTCAGTGACCATCTAATGAAAGACTTGGGCCTGGTTGGAAAGGTGAGCTGGAGGTAGAGTGGGGGATAAGTAAGGACAAAATGCCCATACCTTTCTGTCTTTCAGTACCTCTAACGAATAACTACCTTTGGAGTGAAATGGCAGCTGCTTTACTTGCAACTCTCAAATTGTAAACAAATTTCTCCTGTGGTTAATCCTAACCTGAAACCATATAGAGAAGGAAGTTCTGCGAAATGTAGTTTTAGTTAACACTGTATCAAACTATATCACTTAGTTTAATCACTTAATCTTCTGATTTTAATATCCTTATTTGTAAAATGGTAATAATTCTATTTTATTTTATTAGTTAAGGATTAGATGAAATTATATATATGAAACAGCTTTGAATTATGAAGAATCATGTAAAGCTTAGTTGTGATATAGGTGTTTGTGAGTACGATGAGGTTTATAAAAACCTCTTGGACTGGCTTCTGCTCTTGGAGATGTCTTTCAAGTATCATTGTGAGTTTACATTAGTGCTTTGTGATTTTATTATTGTCTGTTTAGCAAATGATTTCTTTAACTAGCTACTACTCTTTTAGTTTATTCAGTAGTCCCTACAGGTATAGTTTCTGAGTTTCTAGCATAAAATTATTTAGAAAAAAAGAAGGGTAATGGTCTTTTTTGGTCTCTATCTCCAGTTTTTTTTTCAGGGAGAGGGAAAGTTAAGGTGTTTCCCGTAACTTTATTCAGAGCTTTGCAGTCCATGTGTAGCTCATTGATCCTTTGCTATAAATAATTTACTTGACAGTATTTCACTATGTGATATCTATGGGGTGAATATTCAGTGGGGTCAGCATGTAATGGAGAGAACAGAAAGGGCTGGTATGTTGAATTCTTTTTCTCCTTGGTCTGACACAAACAGGAGTATTTTGGGAATGAAGCTCTGACAGATATCTACCTGAAAAATAAAGTAAGGGTATGCCAACACTGTCTATATCCTCTTAAAGATTGAGTTAGATTTTGGGGGAATGGTATGGATTTGGGAAATTTTTAGTATCAGCAACTAATCTAATCCTTGAAAATACTTTCTCTACTGAATGTAATTATTGATTTCTTTTTGGAAAGTATTGAACAATTAAATAACATGTATGTGTTAAAGAACAAGAGAAGAGAGCATTATTTAATTACTTTTATGCTCTAATTTAATTTTCACAGCAACCTTTTGAGGCAGATATATATTCCCATTTTACAGAAAGACTGGGCCTTAGACTGTAACTTGTTTATAGTAGAAAAGGGTGGATTGTGATTTGATTTAAGATCTTTTTTATTGATTTCTACTTTGCCTAAGTTCAGTGACTTAGGAAAGAGAAGCTTTTTTTACTTTTTTGGAGGAATTATATTATTTAAAACAATATACCTACTTTATGGTGTTTAAAGGTATTTATGATGAATATTACATTTTATAAGTTTTAAGAACTAGTTTACTAGAAATATCCCATAGTTTGTAGGTAATACTGTGTTTCTGATGGCTAAGGTAGAATCTTAGAGAATAATCTAAGCTAATGTTGATCAATAGAAATCTAATATTTTCAACAGATGAGGTCTTTTCTTGAAGTTCTGTGTTATCAATTTCTTCTTTGTGGTACTAGCTCCCTCTGTAGAACTTCATTAAGATTGCAACCTGACCTTTTCAGTTATTTGGCAAAGTTGAAACACATCTAGAATAGATTATAAACTTTTCTTTTAAATTTCACTTTATATCTTAATCACTTCCAAATGTTTTTCTTGTGAAAATATTACCTTTATAAAAAGTCTCACTTTTTACATACTAAATTTTAATAGCACATATGAAATTAAACTACCTTCTTCAAACATTCCTACTACTTTAATGCTTTGTTCGGGAAGGCCAGGGAGACTTGTGATTTCTAGGTCTGTAAATCTGTGTTGGGTAAGATCACAGCAGGTAGAAACAAGCCTGATAGAAAATTCTGGGGGAAAATGTTTTGTAGTTTAACTGGATTTTATGTGTCATATTTGCAATTATCTTTTTTCCCGTTTTTTAAAAAAATGTTGGAATTGTTGAATTGGATGGGAAAATGTTTATTAAAGAATTCCATCCCCCCCTCCCCCCAAAATAGAAAATGTCTGCATGGTAGAAAGAGCAAAAGAAATATTTTCTCAAGATCCCAAATAGTGCAGAAAATATGCTTCACATATATAATTTGCATAAATTTATTCTCTTTCAAGGAAAATCTTTTGTTACCAAATCCTACCAACAATATCCCTTTGCAGGAGTGTGAATGGATACCTCTTTTATCATTACTTTTTCTCTGTTCTTTTTCAAACTATTTTATATTTAAATATTAAATTGTATAATTAGCTCTTCAAAGATGTTTTCCCTGCTAGAATGAAGGGCAGAGGAAATGTGATTGGCTTTCAAGATGTAATTTAGAAATATGGGCAAGCTGATGTCAACCATGAAGCTAGGGACTATGTACCTAACATAATAATGAGGTTAGGCAAGAACTGAAGTTTTTAGGTTCTTTCAATTTATAAAAATTTAACTATACTCTCTTCTAAGTAGGATCGAAGGATGTTGTTAGGATCATGCACGAATAGACTTTTAAACAGTTTTGTAGGATAATTATCTTTAAAGCTTTGTTAATCTCAAACATTTATTATTCTGTTAAGGTCTGATGTAGTTTACACAAGCACTGGAATGCATTATGGTGGCACAAAGAATAAGGGTGATTCTTACTCTTTTTATATTTGTTGACCTTGATTGAATTTGGTATCAGAGAATTGTTTGAAAGAATATGATCGAACCAGTTTTAGTAATATAACAAATCCATCCTTTGTTATTTTAAAACAAATACTATGCCCTTGAAATAGTAATATTGTTTTCCTATATCAGTAAAATGCTTATATCAATACATAAGTATTTTTTGGTTGGTTGTGTTTTTTTTTATAGTTTTTATCTTTCAATCGGTTGCCTTTTCAGTCTTTAAGGGAAACTAACTAATCTGCCATTAGTCTCAGAAGGAATCTGGAGTGGACTGCCTTTACATTGTTATTGGCTATGTAAGTCCATGTCATTTTGAATTTGGTTAAACCTGTATGTTACATGTATAGTAGTGCTTTCTAGTGTCAATACTTCTATATTATTTATTTAAATTTTTCTTTATGTTAACTTAAAAATTGGCCTCATCTTATTAATAGAGTTTTAAATATTTATTAAAATATAAAAATAGAAAAAAGTTTGCCACTTAAAATGGTCTCAAATACAAGTTGACTTCATGTGCTTTCTGATGTGATACACTGAGAAAGGCAGAATATCATGTGTAGTATTCCTACCAAAAAAAAACAACACACCCCAAAAAGCATGAATCTGATTGTAAGGGAAACAACAGACAAACCCAAATTCAATGAAACAGCTGGCCTGTACTCTTTAAAAGAGTCACTGTTGTGGAAATAGAAAGACAGAAACTTTTCCAGATTAAGAGAAACCAAAGAAACTAACAGCTAAATGTAATGCATGATCCTGGATTATGTCGTGAGAGGAAAGGTGGGTATTATGAAGGACATTGTTGGCAAAATTGAATATGGACTTATAGATTAGATAATAATATTGTAGCAATGTTAAATATCCTGAATTAATAAATGAGCTGTGGTCATGAAATGGTCTTGTTCTTGGGAAATAACACTCAAGTATTTGGGGGTAAGGGGTATTAATGTTTGCAACATACTCAAAAGGTTCTATGATAACTAAGTGTAATAATAAATAGTTAATATATTTAATGAGAGAAATGAGTCAAATTGTATTATAATGTTAACTTAATTAAATGCAGGTGAAGAGTATATAGGGGTTATTTGTACAATTCTTGCAATATTTTTGTAAGTTTCAAATAATTTCAAAATAAGTTAACTATGAGTCTGTTTCTGTTAAGTTTGTTCCTTTACATTGTTCTTTAGATTTTACATATGAGTGAAATCATATCATCAGTCTTTCGTTTTTTATATCTAAGTTATCTCATCATGAATGTAATCAAATTTCACAGCAGATTTCTTTAAGAAAATCCGGTAGACTCCTAGATATAATTTGTTGCCTCTTTTATTATTTCTTAAATATTACCAACTTGTTTTTTTAGCAGAGAACAGAAACTTTGTTTTTCTCCAACATTTGGATTGACTGTTTATAAGTGCCTCTAATTCTAGCAGCTATCTAGTGTTGGTGATACATTTGGGATAATGTCTGTGACTGCCCTCTTCGGTCTGGATCTGGGAGAATTTTATATGCCAATTTTAGGTTTCTTTAATTAGAATTCTTTTCTTCTTTTAAAATACGTAGTAGATGAGGGCATAAACTTTTTCAGAACTAGTTCTTTCTAAAGTCAGGAGATTTATATACTACTTGTAGTATGATGCCTTTGTTTGTAAGTAACAGATACCCAAAACAAAGTGACAATCTATAAATGGAAACTTACTTAACACAATAAATATGGAGGTAAGGGTTGGTTAATTGGTTGGTTAATTCAGTGCGTCAGGAACATAATCAGGGAGTCCTGGGTCTTTATGTTTTTCTGCTTCCCATTCCCAGTGTCTTTTAGGCTGATACTCCTCATGATTACAAATGGCTGTTGCTGTTCTTAGAGGTTTGATATAGTTGATAATATCTAGAGACTCACAGGAAAATATTGTGGTCTTTTTTAAAATGAAGAACTTTCCCAGAATTACCCCAGCATATATTTCCTTAATTTATCATTGACTTCCATTGCATCACACTCCCATTCCTAAACCAGTGAGTGACAAAGAAAATAGAATGATCATGATCTGACTTATTCTAATCAAGCATCATTCCATGGGCTAAAGCACAAAGCCTTCTAATTATGTGCTCAGGCATCAGCATAGTATAAATTTATTATTTTTCCTATAGGACATCTCATCAGATACTAGAAAATGATTAAACATTTTTTAGGGGTAGAACTGTCATTTGTATTCCTAGTAATTAGTAGGCCCTTATATTTGTTGACTGACTTGAGAACTTAATTTATAATAATATTTCACTGTCTTCCACTATAAATGAGGGATTTTTTTGTTGTTCTTACCTTAGATTTGTGGTCTATAAAGGATGTTCTAAAATTATATATGCATTTTCATGATTGTTTTACCTGGGAAACATGATAGCTACATTGTAAGCTACAGGGAAAATGGGTTTATAGCTTTGTATGTTTGTGCTTGCTTTCCATGGTATACATAGTGTAACATAGTGTATGTTTAACTAGTAGTTGCTGGAAAAATGTAATATTTAATTATAATTTTAGATTAAAGGGCATCAAAAACATGCTACCGCTTTGTTGGCTTCAGTATTTTGATCTTCTCTCCTCCATTTCACCTTTAAGAGCCTGTTATAAAATTTGCCAAAATAAATAACCTCACCTTATTTCTGATTTTGTCTTCAGTTTATGTTTCTTTTCATTTGTTACGTGGTTATTTAGCTCATAAAATTATGGCCTAAGTTATGTTTTTATCATTAACACTGTTAGGACTCAGACAGCTTTTATTGTCAATAAACCTTGAGATCAGCCTTGCTAATCATAGCTGATTATTTAGACACACCTATTTAAAACAAACTCAGCCCTAAAATAAATACAATTAACAGACAACACTGTCTTTTGTGAAGATTGTGTTCACATCTCATCCTCTTTCATTAATAGTATATCTAGATGTAGTGTATCAAAAAAATTTATCCTTAACGGCATTGTAAAAACGGTTAACATTTCAGTAATTAAAAAACAAAACAATGCCTGCAATTTTGGTTCCATTTTCAAGTACACATTTGGTTGGTAATCAAGCTGGTTTTATTATTCATTCATAGTACTTTATAAGAATCCCCTCTTGTCATGCCGTTTTTCAAAGAACTGATAAGGTAAATGTGGAATACTGTGTTATGGTGATACCCACCAGATGGTGCTATTTCACTTGTTTTGTCGGTGAAAATACAGAGGATAAATGATGTTGAATTTTTAAAGTGTATGGAAGATCTCATATTTGGGGGCATAATATTTTGGTGGTGGAGGAGCTCATTGGAAAGAAGTATTGAAATGTAAACTTATATTCATTGCTGTATGTTTATCTTAATAAAGGTATTTACCCTAAAAGAATATTGCTAGAGTTAACATGGCAGAGAACCTTCTATTTAGTCTAAAAATATTAAATAGATGTTATTTTGAAGGTTGGCATAATACAAGTTCTATTAACTATCTTAATTTTATATGCATGAAAAATGTAATTATTCATAAGAGGAGGTGTGCATTACCAAAATTGGTTTCAGTTTTCTTTAGATTTTCAAATAAACAGTATGAACATTACTATCTGACTTACAGAGTTGTTTACAAATTAAGGGAAACCATTTGGTTATTTTATGTGTTCTTGAATATTTCCCAAATAAAAGAGAGAAAATTAGGATTGAATTCATTATTTTTACAAAGGAAAAAAATAACTCTTCTAAATTAATTTGTATATTAGGAAGAAAGCAACTATGTGGCACACTATTCATTTAGATACTGCAGTTGAATGACCATTCATTATATAAAATGGCTATCTAATCATGTAGATACTTTTAAGAGAAGTATGAAAGGTTCAGTCTGTTTCTAAGATTTTAATGTACTTATTTTTCTGATCTTATTATCACTTTGTAGTTGTGTCTGAACATGGGATTGAAGCATAAGGGTGTGTAGGTACTGTTAAAATTATTTGCCAGAGTTTGTTGATTATGCCAACAATAGAGATTAAACTTGCTTTTATTTCTTAATTTGAATTTTTCCTCTGGAAAGGTACATGTATTACTCTGAATTCAGTGAATGAAGCATATCTCTACAGACTAATATATAGAGAATAGATTTTCTCTGACCCTAAATTTGTAAATGAGTATTTTAATCATAATTATATTAACATTTTCCTCATGATACCGTAAGATTATAACTAACCATACTGCTTTATCTTAACTGTTTCATAGCATTTGTCTTTTTTTGAACTTTGTATTATCATTTTGGAATATACATCAGGTCTCTCCTGTTAACCTCCTGTGAGAGTATAAAGTTATTCCTGCTTTGCACTTAACACAGTACTTTACATATAGTAGATGATCTGTATATATTTGTTACATAAAAGGGTAATTTTGTCATGCCAAGTATTATTAGTAATGTTATAATATAAAGGAAATTACTTAGATAGCCTTTCTCCTTGTAGGAATTTTCATAGTAGCAGAGAGTAGTCTATATTGTTTTTGTCATTTACTTCTTTTCTGAGATGGCTTTTTATAGTTGGTTTAAAAAGGATCACCTTACTGAAATCTCTTAAAATCATAATAGGGAAGCATTCTTCCTAGTGAAGATAAGTGTATTTTCAGTTTTTAAAAAAATAAAAAGTCTTGCCATCTGTGTGGTTTCATGTGGATCTCGAGAACTAGAGATAGTCTAGTCCAGCAGTTCCCAGTCAGGGCCTCTTTGGTGGAGGGCTAAGGGGTGGGCTCATGACTTCTTCAGGGGGTCTGGGAGGGCAGAGCTATTTCAAAATGATATTTAGACATTGTTTGCCCTTCTTATTTTCATTCTCTCCTGAATGTAATTAGTTTCCACGGTTATATGACATGATATTGTTTGACTCTGTAAGCATATGGTAATCTAGCAGTCTTCTATTAAGCCAGATATTAAAGAGATTTGCAAAATTTATAAAACAATGCGACTCTTATCACTAAATTTTATTTTTTTTTAGTTTTGAAAGTATAGTTATTTTCATAAAATGTTATTTATATTGACATTTAAAGGTTCCATTATTTAAAAATAATAAATATTTAAAACACTTATGTTTTAATTTCTAATATGGTAACCAGGGATAGATATAAAAGCTCTTTGAAGTACTCAGCACTTTTTTAAGTGTCAAGAGGCCCTGAGATCAAAGTATTTGAAAACTTCTGATCCTAATTCTTTATCTTCATTTAACAGATGAGGGTATTCTGAGGCCTAGAGAGGTTAAGTGATTTAGTCAGGTACACACAGCCAGTTTTTTACTTAGCTGATACTTGTAGCACTGACTTCTGACTGCTTTGATTTATTTTACTAGTGTTTCACTTTTTAGATACTCTCTAACCTAATACCAACTCTGAGCTTCTTAAACTCTCTTTTAGTTTGATATTTTAACTACATTAAGTATGTGAGTACATTGAGAACATTGACCTGACTTTTCAGCTACAAGAAAGTGGCGGGCTTATTTTAAACATGTAAACTGTCGAGTATAACTTTGCTGTAAAGTATGCACTTTCTAGCAGGGAAAGAGAATTGATATATTAATAGTGTAGCCTTAGTGTAAAAAATAAATAAATAAATAAAGTTGAGGGCAAAGAGCCTGTTGTATTTTCGACTTTTTTACTATCTTCTTTACTTTTCTTTTTCTCCCTCATTAACAATAAAACATTGTTTATAATCTCCCTGGATAATTACGGCAGTCTACTCATAGAAGAACAAGGTGTTCTATACTTAGGTTTCAAAAATTAAGAGAATAATAGTTCCACATTACTCTTGGTGGATATGCATTATTTCTCACGTTGAAACTCGTGGTTGGCAGGGTGGGTGGTGAAACATTCCCTCCTTTTTTTAATTATTGAAGGAATTTAAAACCACGTCCTGAAGAAGCATTGAAAACCTGGATAGTTTTAACTTGAACGAAGAGAATCAGGATATATAGTAGGATAGCCCTCTTCACTTGAAGAGCTTCCTTCATATGGAAATGAAATTATTGATTGATTTGTGAGCCATCAAGGATAGAAGACCAGTAGGAGGATGACGAAGACTGAATAATTTTAGCTCAACAAAGGGAAACTTTGTAGTAGTAAAGAAATACAGAAATAGAATCCGCTTGTTTTGGAGGTGTGAGTTCCTTTTCTCAGGAAGTGTTAAAGTGTATAGCAGATTACTTGGTAGAAATGTTGGGAAATGAATCAAGGAGATATGGTTAATTGGGTTAGATGATCTTTAAGATTCTTTCTATTATTATGTGTCTGGGTATACTTGTTGAAAATAACTTGTTTTAATGCTAGGAGTTTATTTTATTTTTAAAAGGCAATTGGTTTAGCAGATATATTTCACTTTTATATCAACTCGTCAATAAACCTGAAGACTTTATGGATCTGTGGACTTGCCATGAGCAGTGTGATCGATTCTCCTAGAAGGAGTGTGTGTTTTGTTTGTTCTTTTTCCTGCAAGCCATTTGAAGCGATGATGGATTGGTAGCAGAGCTTGGGAAGAGAAGGGGATGATAAACATTAGTAAGGAAGGTAAATTTTGAACTTATACGTTGAATAGATGATATTTTTGGGAGTATCTTATTTTCTGATTTGCTTATGATCACAAATATTTTCTGCCTCTTACTATCACTCTTTTCCTGTCTGCTCCTTTTTCATGTATTCCAACGAAGTAAACTATTCTATAACCAATATTTGTGTGTATATTCTCCCCAATTGTTGGTGGTTTTTTAATTAGTAGGGTCCTTTGTAATATAATCACTAAAATGACGACTGCATTAAAACGTATCATATTTTATTATTTATTAGTTTGAGTATTTGCAGAGAAGAGGAGGTAAGGATCTAGCCTAATATTTTAAACTCCTTGTTTCATGTTTCTAACTTTTGTAAGAGGGAAATACACATTCTTACTGTTATTAGAAGTAAATGGCTTATAGCAAAATACTTGGCTTTATTTTTATTTGCTAGTGGATGTTTGTGTTTCTGTGTCTTATATGTGACTCTTTATCATTTATATTCTTCATCCTTTCAAAAGAATTTGAGCTCTTATTGTGCGCGCGCGCGCACACACACACACACACACACAGAGTTTTATTAGTTCATCAGACATTTATTGAAGGCCTGGCATAGGAGTTAAGTTAAATTACTACAGGGTTTAGGTAGGGAATGGATGAGTGAAATGAGCCAAGTGGAAGCAATAGATATTGATTGATACATAGATCATAAACTCTTTTTCCCCTTCTAACTTACAGTTATTTCACATATGCTTATTCTGTGAGATAAATTAGCCAATGAAGCTTAGAGAAGTTAAGCAACTTACTCTAGGACACACAGCAAGGATCTCTGATTCTGTATCCCAAGGCTTAACTGGTTGTTGTTGTTGTTTTTTAAGTTTCTTTATTGTTGAAAATATTACAGATGTCCCTTTTTTACCCCCATTGATCCCCTCCACCCTGCATCCATCCCACCCCCAGGCCTTCCCCAGGCAGTGTCCGTGTCCATGGTTCATAACCTCTTTTCAAAATAAGATCCCGGGCACTGTAGACTCTTTACACAGTGTAAATAAGATTGCTGTATGTAGTAATTCAACCAGAGAACTGAATTAAAGGGCTTCCTGGTTAACCTATCATTAGACAAATTAACTGATTGCCCCATTCTTCAAGTATGCTAAAGTTTTAGTTATGAATTAATTTAAGTATTTATTCACTTAACTAATATATATTAATCTTCTACTCTGTGTAAGGCCCTACTTTAGGCATTGAACTCGGAGTGCCAGATAGTAACTACTGCTCACTCAGAGTTTATGGTCTAGTGGTGAAGACAGATTTGAGCATTACATTTCTTATTCAGTAAGTATTTCTAGTAAAATGTAAAGTAAAAACCTTAGAACTGGAGTCTAATGACTTGAGTTCTGATTCTGCCACTATTTATTCACCCAGTTAATGCTTATTATAAAATGTTTATTGTATATACACCAGAAATGTAGAGATTTGTAAGACATAACCCTTCCCTGAAAAAATTCAGTCCCTCCAGGATTACAGACAGGCAATAGCTAACTGTCATAAAGTGTGATAACTGCTATAATAGAATTATCTATAAAATCCTACAAGAGCAGTAAATTCCTCTAGCTATGAGGGATGTAAGAAGCTATCTCAAAGAGTTGATAATTTAAGCTAGGCCTTGATGAATGAGAAAAATTAATTGGGAACAGAGGAATGAACATGAACAAAGGAGGAGTTACCTCTGTGCCCCCAAAAGAGAGATCTTCATGAACACAGAGAAGAATGAATGAGCAAGGTGTATTTGGAGATTGATGAGGTATTATATAGTTTGGTTAAAACACTACATATGTCATAGAAGGAGAGGTAAGAGAAGAAGCTACATGTATAGGTTGGAGCTAGGTTTTCAGAGGTCTTATATACTAGGCTAAAGTTGTTGGGGTTTTGTATAAGAAGTACTTGGGACCTGTGGAACATATATTAAGCAGGCAAACATATTTAGTCTGCATTTTACAAAGCTATGTAATAGAACAAAGGATGAAGTGTAGAGGAGTTGAGGCTGGAGGTGGATATTTTAGTTTGAAAACTTCATAATAGATATCAATAAGATAATGAGGATCTCTTATAATAAGGTAGTGACTTGAATACAGGGGATTCAGAATATAATTCAGAGGTTGAATTGGCAGGACTTTAAAAAATCCTCACCCAAGGATATGTTTATTAATTTGAGAGAGAGAGAGAGTTGAGAGAAACATTGATCGGTTGCCTCCCGTACCTGCCCCAACTGGGGATCAAACCTGCAACCTAGTTATGTGCCCTGACTGGGAATCAAACCTGCAACCTTTTTGGTGTAGAGGGGGATGCTTCAACCACTTGAGCCACCCGGCCAGGGCAAACAGACAGGATTTAGTGACAGATCAATGGAAAGAGGACATCCAAAATCCAGGATGATTTTTGAAGTTCTGTCTTTGGAATTTGTATACATAAATGATGATGCTATTAACTTTGAAAGGAAAAACAACATTATTTGGGGGAAGTAATAAATTTGGTTTTGCAATGTTGAGTTTGAAGGAGTAAATCTAAAGGAATGTTAGAGATATTTCTAAGTGGAGGAAATGCCTATTAAAGAGAAAGAAGAATTAGGAGAGAGAGCTGTTAGGTATGTCATTAAATTTCTTAAGTTCTCAGCTCATTATTTATAAAATATGGGAGGTGGAATAAATAATTTTTCTGGTTTCAAAATAGCAATCTTTTAGTTATTACAAATTCTAAATTAGTGATGCAAAAAACAATAATTATGTATATTATAGACTAATAATATTAAGATTTATTGAGTGAGTTAAGTTTTATGGAGTACTTCCTATGAAGCATTTTTTTTTTTTTTTTTGGTCATCATCCTATTTAATTCTCATAGTGGCATGAGTTAAATATTAACTACTATCTGGATTTTCAGAAGAGAGGGTATCTTATCCAAGATTTTACAGCAAATAAGTGGCAGGTTGCATATTTAAACCTAGGTCAGCCTGACTTTAAAACCCAGGCTCTTAACCCCTATACTGTATGCTTTTCTTAGAACATAAGAGCTGTAATGGATCTAAAGACATCATCTAGCCCTGTTTTATAATCAAATATATGTAATAGCTAAGTTAAATTAATTAATGTCAAGATTAGCTATCCAATTTACTTAATAAAAAGCTTACCCAGCAGCTATTCATTACTGCTCTTATCCTTGTGGCAGGTCCTTTTGTGTGTGTATGTATATGATTTCCCCTCTACCACGTGGCTTGAGTAAATCCTGATCAATCTAGGCCAATCATGGTTGTTCAGTTTTAGTAGTAGTAATTAGTTAAAACATGAGCATGTGACTTGTATCTGGCCAATGAGACATACAGGGAGATTTGATGAGAGACTTCTAGGAAAGGGCTGTTTTTTTATTTTTCTATTTCTGGATGTTATCCATTTTAATGGGTGCTATTTTGTAACCATATGAGGGCTAGCAGAGTATAAAATAAAGCACATATAGCAGAGTAAAAGGATGGCAAGAATGGATCCTAATGGTCTTGTTGAGCTGCTAAATTACCCAATCCTAAATTACCCAATTCTAGTGTCCGTGTACCTAATGTAATTGGGGTAGAGGCTAGAGATGATCATGTTCTAGAAAATAGATGTTATATGTTAAAGTAGCAAAGTGTCATTGAGGAAATTAGTCTGGTTATTTTGACAGTTTCTTCAAATTAGGGTAGGAAATAGAGATGGATTTACTTTGTAGTCCGTTAACTTGAGTTTCAGGGCTCCTCACTTACAAAGACCATTCCTGGGAGGATCTAAAGCAGTGTGTTTACACAGTTAAAAATTTTTAGGGGGTAAAATTTGCAAAAGCTAGATATTTTAACCAGTTAAAACTGTTTCTTTTCACTTTGGCTTTCTGTCAAACCCTCATGTTGGGTGGCATTAGAGTGACTGGAGGCATTTTTGGGATCTGGTTAAGGGGAGGTTTAGTAAGGGATACATTTAAATGGAGCATGTGGTTTGCAGTTGTTTCTATATATAGTTATTGGTGGGGGAAACAGCAACAGGTGTTAGACAGGTGGAGTCAGTCAGCAACCTCGGTACTTGAGTTCTGGCTAAGAAAGAATTCAGAGCCAAGACTCAAACTAAAGAGAAACTTTATTTAAAAAGGCACAAAGGTATAAGAAGTGAGTCAATGAAGAAATGGGCTCAGGAAACAAGTTACAGAGGCCAAAGAAGGGCCCTTGGAGCTTAGGAAAAAGAGACAAAACTTGCCTGGGGGAAGGGGTGGGGAAAGGTGCAGGCATCCTCCTTAGAGAGAGAGCTGGGTCCTCTGTCCTAAGGTCTTTTAAGGGTGGGGATTTTAGGGACGGTCCCAGAGGAGGATCTCAATAGAATATTCATCAGCTTTCCAGGTGTGTCTTTTCAGGGTCATGGTCTCCACTGATTGGTTGTTGCCAGGGTGTCATTAGTCAATGCAGCTGGTCCTGATGTCAGGTGTGGCCTCACTTGTCTGGTTTTGCTGCTTTTCTGGGCCTGGAGCTGAAACACGACAGAGGCCTAGATGTATTTGATGTGAGTTAGAATCTCATTGTCTTGAGGGATTAATGCTTAAGGGCTATTCTCTAGGTCTAACCTGCATGACTAGCAACATGCCAGGGGAGGAAAGGTCAGGGGAGGGTCCGAACCGCATGACCAGTGATGTGAAAGGTCAGGGGGTCTAAACAGAATGACCAGTGATATGCTGGGGGAGGAAGAGTCACACTGGGGGCAAGGTCCTAGTTTTGCCTCTTGCCTAGGCACTGGGGGCTTTCCTCCCTGGTGACCTTCTGTACCTGGCCCATCATCCTTCCTCTCTTTATGCTTGTGTAACTGCCTGCCACAGTTATTACTAGTCATTCTGGCATAGGCATGAATTCCAAGAATAAGCCTACTGTCTACTGTATTAATGGTTTTGTGATACATAGATGCAGCTCATATATTAAAGAAACTTGATAGGGATTTTCCTAAATTTGACAATATTCCTAAGAATGTACATGATCTTATCAGTAAGCTATAAAACTGATACAAACTCTTCTAAACTATTAACAATAAAAATTGATCAAACACATTAGCAGATGGAGTTATCTTCCTATTCTCTTAATATTAGAAAATTGTTATATGAAGAGGCTCTCAAGAGTATGCAGCCAGAAATATAAGAGTGTTATAGAGGTTGGTCAAGCAGTTGATAAAAATATGCCACTTCTTCTGGAGTTTATCATGTTTGTGTCATTTGCCAGCTTTTTAAAGTTTGTAATTGTTATTTATTTTCACATTCTAAATAAATATTTACCTCATACCTAATTTTGCATTCTATTCCTGAAAGAGAGTTCTGCAAATTGTAAAAGATTCTGGCCTACAAAACCTGGATCAATTCTTTGTAGGAAACAAAGGCTAGAATACATTTTATATAAGTATTGAAATAGTTAAGTCAAATGACACTTAAGCAAGTACCATGTTTTAGTATTATAGGAGAAGATAGAAATAAAAAGTTTGAGATGAACAGAAGGAACTGGAGGGTTTTAATAGCTACAGAAGATTTGAATGATAATATCGTCCCTTAACACTTTTATCAGATTATTTCTTTTACTTGGCTATAGCCGTCTTGATGCTATTTCCTTCATTATTGTTCTTCAGGAATTGGAATGGGAGAGATTGGTGAGAGGAAAAAGTGTCAGCTAATGAACAGACAGAATCGCCCCCTGTTGTGTAATAAAGAAATCAGACTGGTGTTTGTCCTCGGTTCCTTCTGCAGAGGAACTAAAATCCTTGGAGTTTCCCAGGTGACAAAAGCATTTGTTATTCATGAGCTGTTTGGATCACAGGTGCTATGACTATCGTTATGTTAGTGAGGTAACTCTTGGTGGAGCCCTGGATAGCTTCATGAGGGGGCTGGTCACCCAGGAAGGCCAAATCATGTGATGAGAGAGTTGCATTTTGGAGCCAGCTAGACTTCTGGGAAGTGGGCTTGGAGATTGAGTTCAGTCAGTCATCGTAATGAAATCCCAATAAAAACTCTGGACTCTGAAGCTTAGCAAGAATGTGTCTTGCTCTGATTCCTCAAGCAGAAGGCATGGAAACTCTCTGTTTAGACCTCACCTTATTTGTCTCTTCATTTGACTGTTGCTGCGTTGTATACTTTAAATAAAACCGTAAATATAGCACAGTCCTGAATTATATGAGACATTCTAGTGAGTTATTGAACCTGAGGGGATAATGAAAACTCCCATATTTGTAGGCTGTCAGTCAGAAGTGTGGGTGGCGTCTGATGTGACGGAATCATGCTTGTGGGGTCTGTGCTAACTCCTGGTTGTTAGTGTCAGAATTGAATTGTACACCAGTTGCGTTTGAAAGAGAATACCTCCAGAAAGACAGATTTTAAAATTAAGTGCTAAATTATTGAACACAATTTGGGACATGGTAGTTGCAGTACCAAAACCAAAACCAAAAACATGAACAGACAACTCATATATGAAAAGAGAGATGTTCAGCCTCATTCATAAGCAATAGATCATTTAGTTTTTGGCCTTTTATGTGTTGCATGTCTTATTATCAGGAAATGTTAGTCACTCATTTACATGCTGTATCAGTTGGGATTGAGTTTGTATACGCCAGAAAGTCCAAAAACACAGTGACATAAACAAGATAGAACTTTATTTTCCTTTCATGTGGAAGTCTGTTGGTAGATAGTCGAGGTTGTGTAACAGCTTTACAGTCATCAGCAATCCAAGCTCTATTTTCTCCATGCTAGCTTCCATTTTCAGGGTCATTTATGGTGACTGTTACTTCACGACATGTTAGGTTTTGTACTAGGTCCTGCCTTAGAGTAGTCTGTAAACCAGACCTAGTCCCTAACCTCATGGAGCTTATAAGGAGTGAAGAAGCAGCTTGTAAAAACTGAAGGTGTAATAGGCATCAAATACTGGCTTCTCCTAGGGAAGGGTGGAGGCAGCTCAGGAAAAGGTGATTTCTGAATAGGATAGATTAGGAGCAAAGTAACTAATTAAGATGATATAATCAGAGAATTGTGAGTGAATTTAAACAAACAGCAGTAAGATAGTCATATGGTGTGCTAAAGGAAATAATAAAGGAATCTGTATAAGATACAGACCTTCCAGACTCCCTGTGTGTGCTCCTTCTGAATCTCATCTTCCCAAATCCCCTACAGAGGTAACCATTCTCCTGAATATAGGTTTTTTTCCCCTCCAAATATTAAAACTTTATCTATATAGTTTTGCCATAAATGTCTATTTCTAAATAGTATGTTCTTCACTTTTGCTTACTTTTAACCTGTATAAAGTTAATACATTTTTGTATATTTCTGTAATTTATCCTTGTTGATATGTATAGTTGTAGTTCATTGATTTTTATTGTTAACTAATATTCTGTTGCATGAACATACGTCACTTTGTTTTTCTATTCACCTGTTGGACATTTATGCCATTTCCAGTTGTTTTGTGATTATGAACAATACTGCTATGAACATTATTATATGTGCCTGTTGTACATATGCAAATGTTTATTTAGGGTAGTACTTAATCAAAATACTGTCAACACCATCTCACAGCAGTAAGTACATTTTACACTGCAGTGTGCTTGCACACACACCCACTGGGGATTTAGCCCGCAACCCGGGCATGTGCCCTGACCGGGAATCAAACCCTGATCGCCTGGATCCTAGGTCTACGCTCAACCACTGAGCCACGCCCTGCCGGGCTCAAATGTAATTTTAAAGTCTCCAGAATGAACAATAAAAATGAATGTTTAGAAATATTTTGTTTTGGAAAGGCATACAGTATTGGACATTTTTATGATGGATATTTGTATCTATTCATAAATCCATCAATTCACTGCATACAGGAACAATGCAATATAAATATTTATTTGATACACTGTTAGCCTGTTGCTGTCCTGTGTTTTTCATTAAATCTAGATTGAAATCCTTGTTCATTCTAGTATGTTGTTGTCAATGGTAATATGTTCTTTCTATTTAGCGATGGAAATTTCTTTCTGTTCCTAATGTAAAAAAATATTTAATCTGTTTGGGCATCAAATTTAATGTGATCATTGATTCAAGGTTTAAAAAATGAATCTTTTATCTAAATGTTTTTCTTTAATGTTTCACATTTCAGAAATTAATCATGAAATATTTTATACAGAGAAGTAAGAAGTTACAACATATCTCATTTAGTTCAAAACTGTTTTCATTAATAATGTTCTTTTCAATAAGCATGAGAACATATAGTAACTAGGGTTTTTACTTTTTTTTTTTAATTTTCACCCGAGGATATTTTTTTCCATTGCTTTTCAGAGAGAGTGGGAGGGAGGAAGGGAGTGGGGGGACAGAGAGAGAGAAAGGGGAAGAGAGAGACAGTGACAGACATCGATTTGTTGCCTCCTGCACGCACCCTGGCCAGGGCCAGGGAACAAACCTGCAACCGGGGTACGTGCTCTTGGCCAGAACTGAACCTGGGGCCCTTCAGTCCAAGGGCTGACACTCTAACCACAGAGCCAAACTGGCTAGGGCTGGGGGGTTTACTTTTAAGTTTTTTTTATACTATGACATTAATGTTTTTTGATATCCTTGTGTATGCCTGACATATTAAAATATACCATTATTCCCTGTAGTTTCACATTTGTTTTTTAAAAAATCTTTAAATAATCAAATATGCCTATTTTGTCCCCCAGTTTCAGTAGTATTTGCCAGATGAGATTTTTATTCACTTGAACAAAAAAAGGATATCTTGCCTGGCGGCTCAGTTGTTTGGAGCATTGTCCTGTACAACAAAAAGGATTCGGGACTCATACCTAGGTTTCGGGTTTGATCTCTGGTCAGGGTGTGTACGGGAGGCAACTGATTGATGTTTCTCACATCGATGTCTCTCTCTCTCTCTCTGTCCCCCTCTCTTTCCTTTTCCTCTTTCTCCCTTCCCCCCTCTCTAAAGTCAATAAAAACATATCCTTGTGTGAGGATTAAAAAAAAGGATAATTTATTTCTGTATTTCATACTGTCCCACCTGTTCATTATTTTCTTACTCAACAAACAGTAAATGCACTTTAATATTGTATTTTTTTGTGGGTAGGTTTAGCTCTAGTCTCTGAACAAAATATTTTAGAAGGTTGGCTATTCACTGAGTGTTCTTTCATTACGTCAACAGCTTTTATTATATTTTACCCATGGGAGTTGGTGGAATTCCTGCTGTGCTAAAGCTTTATTATATAAAAGTGATTCTAATCAACTCTTTGTTTTAGCAGTCTTCTAATTTTTTCAGAATAATTCTGCTCTTTTCTATTCATATTTGCTGCTTCATCACAATTCCTGTAAAATTTTTAGTTTAATTTATATTGCTTAGAAATGCACTTTGTAATTCTATAAATGTATTTAAACCAGTTGTGTGAGAGGTTAAAATTTCTACAATACAAAAATGTTACATTAAGTGGTCTTCCCACATGTATCTGACATAAATGGAAATAATTCCTGTCAAGTTGGATCATGAAATTTATGCCAGACTAAAACTGAGAAACACTTTCTTGATATTCTGCAAGAGTATAGATTTTACGTAATAGCATATAATCACTGAAAGGTATAGCTTTTAATTTATTAGTGCTTTTATTATTAAAAAAATACTCTCAAGAAAATACATTCTCTTTCTCCACAATGCTAAAAGAAAATGTTCAGTGGCTATGTGAGTCATTTTCGTTTGCCATGAGTAGGGCAACTAAATTGTAAGGAGGGATTAAGCAAAGAAAAAATCCACTCAGACACAGACAACAGTATGGTGATTAAGGGGTTGGGCAGGTAGAAGAGGGTAATGGGGATGGAAGGAGACTTGATTTGGGTTAGTGAACACACAATACCATATACAGGTGATGTATTATGGAATTATACACCTGAAACCTATATAAATTTATTAACCATTGTCACCCCAAAAAATTCAATTTAAAAAAGTGACTAAGAATTGAGCTAACTTTGTCTTCTTTCTTCCTCTGAAAATATTTTGGGAATGTAGAGCATGGTGTTTTTTCAAGTCTTTTTACTTTTGAAGATTTTACTGTTTCATTTACAAAATACCACTACACTGTTGGTGGGAATGCAGACTGGTGCAGCCACTGTGGAAAGCAGTATGGAGTTACCTCAGAAAATTAAAAATGGAACTGCCTTATGACCCAACAATTCCACTTCTGGGAATATATCCAGAGAAGCTCGAAACACACTAATTTGAAAGAATATATCCACCCTTATGTTCATTGCAGCGTTATTTACAATAGCCACGATTTAGAAGTAGCCCAAGTGCCCATCAGCAGATGAGTGGATAAAACAGCTGCGGTACATTTATACAATGGCATGCTACTAAGCTGTAAGAAAGCAGGAAATCTTACCTTTTGCAACTGCATGGATGGACCTGGAGAGTATTATGCTAAGTGAAATAAGCCAGTGAGAGAAAGACGAGTAACATATGATTTCACTTATATGTGAAATCTAATGAACAAAATAAACTAACAAAGTGGAGACAGAACAGACTGACAGTGGTCAGAGAGGAGGGAGTTGGGGGCTGAGTGAGACTGGTGAATGGATTAAGCAAAGAAAAGAGTCTGGGACAGAGACAACAGTATGGTGAGCACCAGAGGAAAAGGGGAGTGGGGGTGTAGACGACGGTACAGGGGAGTTAAATGGTGATGGAAGGAGACGGGGTGGTAAACACACAGTACAGTATACAGATAATGTATTGTAGGACTGTATACCTGAAGTCTATGTAATTTTATATACCAGTGTCACCCCAATAAATTAAGAAAACCCATAAAACAGAATACCACTACAAATAATACTTGGGGTTTATCATTTTTATTAAATTTTTGCACAGTATTTTCAATATTTATCCTTTCAGATCCAGCAACTGAATTTGAATATGTCTCTTTATTTCTTACTTTCTCAGTTTTTTCTTAAAATAAATTTACTTATTGTCAGTTTGCTTTTGTTTAATTGTTGTGAACTTGAAAAATGTTATTCTATAATGTGCTTCAGAAGATTTTTTTAAAGCAAAACATAGTTGACATTTTTATGCGCAATGGATAATAGTTATTCTGAACATTTTGTAACTACAATGAATAATGTTAATATAAAATTACAGTGTATAGTATTAACCCTTCTATTATGGTGATGGTGGAAGTAACTATCAGAAAATTAGATGAGACATCAGTGGGCAAAATATTGAACAACTTATGTTTGTCTGATATGTATGCTGATGACAACATCTCCGCTAATATTTACTTAATGGCATCCCTAGAACCTCTCGCAGCTCCTGGCATTCAGTAAATCTTAGTTGAATAGATAAAAGTCTGGAGAATGGATGAAGGAAGAATGAACTGAATATCATATAACTTTAATTTTATCACAATTGCCACCAACAACCTGACTAGCATTTGGATACTAAAAGTAGCTCATTGAGCAAACTTACTTTTGAAATTATATCTTCATGAACTGTCAGGACAGGTTATTCTTCATTTATCAAACGTACTTCTTTCTTTTAACACCATTCATTTTGCACTATGGAATGTTATTTTTCTAGACATTTGTTTATTGGCCACTAAATATTCGGTCGGTGCTAGGGATTCAGAGGTAGATAAGACAGCTTCTGCTTTTGAGAGACTCATAATCTAGTGGGCAGTTAATGAACAGTCACAGTGGAGATATGGAATCAGTTTTGAAAGGGAATACAAAATTCTTTGATCAGAGTCAGGAAAAGCTTCACAGTGGAGATGGGCTTAAGATGAAGTTGAAGAGTAAGATTTCATCAAGTGGAAGTGGCAGAGAAAGCATTCTGACATGGACAGCATGAAGGCACGGAAGCCTGAGTGCAGCTTATTTATTAGTTTTGTCTCCCTGGAGCATTTTGTAAGTTGTATTGAGTATTCTGAGATGACAGGAAAGCAGGCAAGGGACCATTTCATGGAGGGTAATACTAAGAAGATTAGAGGATTTTAAGCATTATGCATCAAATTTGCATTTTTGAAAGGGTGCTTGATATTACCCTAGCTATACTTTTGGCAGATTTGGCAAGAACTGATTGTTTTGATATGATAGTAAGTTAATTGGAAAAAGAATTTGGAATGTTATTTGTCTTCAAAGACCCTCACAAATGTTATCTAACCTTTCTTTATAACGTACTTAGTGAAGTAGAAGTCTCTCAGAAAAAAATAGTTTTTGAAATTTTTTTCTTTTTCAGTTGCAGTTTGCTCTCAATATTATTTTGTATTGCTTTCAGGTGTACAGCTTAGTGTGTTTTTGAAATTTTAAAGATTTAAATTTTTTCGAAGTTTAACACTCTCAGATAACTGGGCTAATAAGTTATGAGCAGAAGTAAAATGTGTTTTCCTGGGCTGGAGCATTTAATTACCAGTGCAAGAGTGTCCAGAGCTCTCTTTCCATCTGCCATGATGACTGGCAGAATTTGAGGTGATTGCTGCATCATTTTGGTTACTGAAATGGAAAGATATGTTATAGAGCCTTTGGATGACCCATGAACATCTAGTGTAAGCAAGAAAAGACTTTATTGTTTTAAGCCACTGAGATTTTGCAGTTGTTACCGGGACCTTACCTGACCTGGCTTCATTGATGCAACCTACATATCAAAACAGTTTTATCTTAGAAATAAAATTATTTTAGAAGGAATTGTTGTAGAAGTATAAAAATTTATAGAAAAAATTTACGTGATTTAGAGATACTGAAACCGCAATGATTCATGTATGTGGTAATGTAGAAGTTTTCATACCAAATATAAATTATGAAATGATTTATTGCAAGAATCTATAAGAAAGTCATTTTGAAAGATTTTAAAATGATCTTTAATTTGTTAACATAAATACAGCTAGTGTGATACTAATCCATTACAAAACTGGGTAAAAAGTTAAGACTTAATTATATAGGTCACTGAATTTAATCTTATATTTGACATTATTTACTTTAAGTATGTACATAATAAGGAACCTAAGTGGTGTATTGGTACTTTGATATTCAAAGTTCCAAAATAACTATATGTACATTTTTAAATAAGTAGCATGGTGATATTAATACTTATCTGAAAATATGAGTTACTAAAGCAATTCATGATTTACTGATATCAATTAATCATTTTGGGTAATCATTATTATCCAATATCATTAGAATGATTATATCCACATAAGTACCTTAATTTTACTACAAGATATTCTTATAGTGTTTTATAATCATAGCTAATTATGAATGAGTAAAATCATACTACAAATATACAAACCAATATATGCTTAAGATTATTACTGTTTACTGATAGTGAATTAGATTTCCACACTAAATGATTCCTGTTTATCTAGGCAATAAATTTAAACTATAGAAAAAATGCAGTGTAACTTGTACTGTAAATAAACTATTAGCATGAGCATCACAGTGAGAGCTGGTACTATATGAATTATTCACTGCAAACTTACTATCTATGTATCGTTAGCATGTAAGATAATGAACCTAATTACCATGGCTTTAAACTCGGGGGAGTTAACAATTTATGTGTAGAACTTTCTGGGCTCTAGTTACCACCCACCCACCAGGGTGTTGAGAGAACTGAAGACGTTACTTCTGTATTTTGTTGCTGAGATATTCTTTCTCCTTTCTTCTTTGTTGTTCAATTAGGTTTTTTTTGTTTTGTTTTATCGTAAGACTTAATGGGATTTTCTTTTTCTAGAATACCTTTTAAAGGGGTTATGAGATATATTTAGTATTTTAATGAGTTCTTTTTAGTGTAATTTAGTGTTGTATGTAGACAAAAATATTATTGGGGATATATTTTTTAATTTACTCATATGAGTTAGCATCACCTATTATAGTAGATTACCCTAAATAGTGTAATTACTTGAAAAATCTTGGCTAAAAGGTTAATAATCATTTTCTCCTCTAAAAGAATCTAGACTAAAATGAATTACATTCAGAGTACTTGGTATTACCATATAGCCCTTCCTAATCCATAATATTGTATCTCTGATCTTAATATAAGATTTTGATTAACTTCTTGCTTCTATAGTGTAAAGTATCTGTAATAAGCTATTCTAATTAAAGTTGGTAAATCTACAACTGCTTCAGTTATACACTAATCAATTATACACTAATTTAATTCCACTTAGCAAGGTATAGTACATCGTTAATGGGTTTCACACTTAATACAACAGATTTAGAAGTAATAAAATTTTGAAGCATTCTATTTAACAGAAAAAAGTGAAGGATTATGTCAAGTAATTCACACATCAACTCTGATAAACTGAGAGTTTCATCTCTTTAAAAATGAAGGGATGCATCTGCCATTTATGTTCATTGTTGAGTGCTGTAGGCGGAGATGGTGATTTTTATAAGATCTTTATATATTAATGTTATAGTTTTATATTCTACCTTTAAAATTTTTTTTAACCTTTTTTAATGTTAAAAAAATTATATAGCCTGATTGTTTAATATACATCATAAGGATTATACCTTAATTTATTGCTTTTCAACCTTCTCCTTATCATGGCCCACACAGAATATTTATTAGTTTGTTTTGAACATAAAAGTACATGCTCAAGTGCATGTTTCTAGAATTATATTAAAGAAATAGGTGATTACATATAATTAACTTTAAAATCTTCAGCAAAGTGATCTTTTGTTTTGGTTTTATTCTTGTGGTGGTGGTGACTTTAAGTGTACCTCAAAATCCTTGGGAATGAATTATGAACTCAATGCTACGGTTTTCCCCAATTAACTGATTATTGAATTAAGTGATTTCAGATTAAATTACAATACTCATTTTAAATCTACATGTTTATATTATTGGGAATATTCCTTGGCCTGCTCAGCTTTCTTCCCAGTAAATTAGTATTTTTTGTATTTCTTATATTTCTTTATAATAATGTTCTAGGTGGGGTTCTAGTTCTGGAGACTATATTAAATGCATTTTACTCTTTTGAGGAAATTATTTTTGGTAACAAGTTTCGGGGTATCCCATGGGCTTGTAATTCAGTTTATCTCAGGGCCCCTGTTTAAAAACTCAAAGATAATGTATGCTCATGGATAGAAATAGAACAGATGGTCTTATAATGAAAAGCAAGAGAAATCCTGCTCCAAATTTATTTCCCTTTGCCACTCCTTCAAAGGCGGTCACTTTTAACTAATTCTTATTTGAATGCTAGCACTGTGGTTACCTCTAGTATAGTAGGATTGTTATTTTATTATATTTCTGCTTTTCTATGTTCTATCATTAGATTTACCTTTTCTTCACTCTTTCTAGTTTTGATCACTGTTTCAGTTTCTAAATTGGTTATTTTGTTTTTCCAAATGATAAAGGGAAACATAAATTTCATGTTTTATTAGCTATGTTCGCTGCCCTCTGTCACTCAGCCTCTTTTAATTTTAGCATCATCAAAGCTGATAGCAGGAACTTTTTGTATTAAAGTAATTATTGCATATGGGTAAAAAATGTATTCTTGCCAGATTTACAATAAAATATAACAGTCTCCTGCCCTGTCCTCAGTTCTCTAAAAGCAACCACTTTCGATACTATTAGCGTTGTCCTCTTTCTAATACTACCTTATTTGTAAATAATATACATATTCAGTTTTTCTTGATTAAACTTTAGATGTTATCTATTGACCTTTTTAAGGCAATTTGGGATTCATATTATACATGTACTTCTTGAGTTTTGAAAAGTTATTTTGGTTAAATCTATAAATAGTCTGTACTCAGTATTTACATTGTAATGACCATGTAACTATTGAGCAACAACGCATTATATTACATTCATTTACTTAAATTTTGTGTCCCCCTCCCTCCCATATTATTAATTGCCTTGCTTATTCATTTGCTTAATTTCCTATGGGCTAAATTGCTAATTTCCCCTCTGTTTGAACAGATCTCTCAGGTACTGTTCATTAATTTCTTTCAAGTGCTTAAATATAGGGCCAAAAGCTCAATTAATATTTTTTTCCTGGAAACTTCTCTCCCTCAACCCTCCATTCTGTGTCAGTCAGGGTTTTTTGTTTGTGTTTTTAAACTCTCCACAGCTCTGATCCTGTGACTTCTCTTTGTTGCTTTTTTGATGGATAATTTGCTTTTTTTTGGTTGTTTCCCCTCCTATTCCATCATTTTACTGAAGCATATTCTCCAGAGATTCCTGAAAAAAGAATAGGTGGAAAATAAACGTTTGAGTACTTGAAAGTCTAACGTGTCTTTATTCTACCTTCACATTAGATTGGTATTTCAACTAGGTATGGAATTGTAAGTTGAAAATAATTTTTCCTTAAAAATTTGAAGTGTCTGCTCATTAGTAGCCAGTGTTGCCCATGAGAAGACTTATGTTGCATTGATTTAGAAATTTTTTATGTGACCTATTTTTTCCTTTGGAAACTCTTAGAAAGGATCTTTTCTTTACCCCTGGTATTTTGAATTGTCTTTATGTGACTTTTCTTAGTAGGGCTCTTATTTTCATTGTGCTGAGCATGTTATTGGAATTTATAATCTGGAGTATACATTTTTGTTATACAATTTTGGTAATCTACCATTTTTTTCTGTCTTTCTCTCTAAAACTGCGAATTATTTTTATTAGCCAATTCCTTATTAATGAACACTTTGGATTTTGCTAGTTTTTCACTACCAAAACTACTCACTTTTACTATCTTTTTGTATATACTTTTACAAAATTGTGTCAGATTTTAAATTAGATGTAACTAAAAGGAATACATATTTTAATTTTTGAGAGATGCCAAATTGTCTTTCATAAAAGTTGTATTAGTTACTTAAGATAGACTATAATAGTATTTACATAGCTACCAATGTGATAAGTGGAAATGTGACATTTAACAGTTCTGATATGCCTTCTTTTCCCTGATTATTGCTGAGGTTGAGAACATTTGATTGCACTTCAATCTCATTTGATTGCACTTCACTTTGTTGTGTTTCACAGATACTGCTGTTTTTGTTTTTTTTTAAAACAAATTGAAGGTTTGTGGCAACCCTGTGTTGAGCAAGTCTGTTGGCACTATTTTTCCCACAGCATTTGCTCACTTTGTCTCTGTGTTACATTTGGTAATTCTTGCAATATTTTAAACTTTTTCATTATTTTGATCTGTGATTAGATCTTTGATATTACTGTTATAATTGTTATGGAGTGTCACAGACTACACCCATGTAAGACAGAAAACTTAATAAATGTATGTGTTCTGACTGCTCCCCTAACTTGGCCATTGCCCCTGCTTCTTTCCCTCTCCTCTGGCCTCCCTACTCCCTGAGATACAACAATTAAAATTAGGCTAGTTAATAATCCTACAATGACATCTAAGTGTTAAGTGAAAGGAACAGAATTGCATGTCTCTCACTTCATTTTTTTAAAATATATCTTTATTGATTCCAGAGAGAGGAGAGGAGAGAGAGAGAGAGAGAGAGAGAGAGAGAGAGAGGGAGAGAGGGAGAGAGGGAGAGAAACATCAATGATGAGAGAGTCATTGATCAAGTCCACAACCCGGGCATGTGCCCTGACCGGGAATCGAACCCCAATCGCCTGGATCCTAGGTTGATGCTCAACCGCTGAGCCACTCCTGGCCAGGCTGCATGTCTCTCACTTTAAATGAAAAACTAAAAGTGATTACACTTATTGAGGAGGAAGGCATGTTGAAAGCTGAGATAGTCTGAAAGCTAGGCTTCTTGTACCATATAGTCAAGTTGTGAACACAAAGTACAAGATTTTGAAGGAAATGAAAAGTGCTACTCCATTGAGCGCATGAATGATAAGAAAATGAAACAGCCTTATTGCTGATAAAGACAAAGTTTTAGAAGTTCAAACCAACCACAACATTCCCTTAAGCCATAGCCTAATCTAGAGCAAGGCCTTTTAAACTTTCTTCAGTTCTTTGAAAGCTAAGAGAGGTGAGGAAGCTGCAGTAGATGAGTTTGAAGCTAGCCCAGTTTGCTTCCTGAGCTTTAAGGAAAGAAGCTATCTTAAGATGAAGCAGCAAGTGCTGATATAGAAATTGCAGCAAGTTATCTGGAAGACCTAGTTAAGATAATTAATGAAGGTAGCTTCACTAAACAATAGATTTTCAATGTAGGTGAATAGCCCCATATTAGAAAAAGGTGGCATCTAGAACTTTTCATAGTTTGAGAGAAGTCAATGCCTGGCTTCAAAACTTCGGAGGACAGGCTGACTCTCTTGTTAGGGGCTAAGGCAGCTGGTGACTTTTAAATTGAAGCCAGTGCTCATTTACAATTCTGAAAATCTTAGGGCCCTTAGAATCATGCTAAATCTACTCTGCCTGGGTTCTAAAAATGGAACAACAAAGCTTGGGATGACAGCACAACTGTTTACAACATTTACTGAATATTATAAGCCCATTGTTGAGACCTACTTATCAGAAAAAAAATAAAAAGATTCCTTTCAAAATATGACTGTTTATTGTTCATGCACCTGGTCACCCCAAGAGCTCTGATGGAGATGTACAACAAGATTAATGTTATTTTCATGACTGCAAATACTGTGTCCACTCTGAAGCGCATGGATTAAGGAGTAATTTTGATTTTCAAGCCTTATTTAAGAAATAACATTTCAGAAGGATATAACTGCCATAGATAGTGATTTATCTGATGGATCTAGGCAAAGTAAATTGAATACTTTCTGGAAAGGTTTACCATTCTAGATACCATTATGAACATTTGTGATTCATGGGGAGAGGTCAAAGTATCAGCATTAACAGATGTTTGGAAGAATTTGATCCCAACCCTCATGGATGACTTACGAGTGGTGTCAGATATCAGTGGTGGAAGTAACTGCAGGTGTGGCAGAAATAGCAAGAGAACTAGAATTAGAAGTGGATCCTGAAGATGTGACTGAATTGCTGCAATCTCATGATAAAACTTTAATTGATGAGGAGTTGCTTCTTAGGGATTAGCAAAGAAAGTGGTTTCTTGAGATGGAATCTACTTCTGGTGAAGATACTGTGCAGATTTGAAATGACAATAAAGGATTTAGAATATTACATTAGCTTAGTGGAGAAAGCAGTGGCAGGGTTTGAGAGGATTGACTCCTGTTTTGAAAGAAGTTCTGCTGTGGGTAAATACTATAAAAACAGCAACATATATTATTACAGAGCAATTGTTCATGAAAGGAGTCATTTGATGCAGCAAACTTCATTGTTGTCTTATTTTAAGAAATTGCCACCCCAGCCTTCAGCAGCCACCACCCTGATCAGTTAGCAGCCATCAACATCAAGGTTCAGACCCTCCACCAGTGAAGATTATGACTCGCTGAAGGCTGAGATGATGGTTAGCATTTGGCACTTAAGTATATTTTAATTAAGATATGTACATTTTTTTAGACATAATGCTATTGCATACTTAATAGAGTATGGTATAGTATAAAAATAACTTTTATATGCAGTGGGAAACCAAAAATTTTGTGTGGCTCTCTTTACTGCAGTGGTCTGGAACTGAACCCTTTAATCTCCAAGGTATGCTTGTATTGCCCATTTGTATTCATATATTTTGAAAAGGCTTCATTTGCACTCATTTTGCATGCAGACCTTTTTGGCCATTTTCTCCTATACTCATACCCTGATACTGATCTTCACAATCTTAGCATTTAACGGCGAGAAGCAGCATGAGAAAATCAATACAAGGGTTAGTGGGTAAAGGAAAAGATCCCTGTTCCTTTAGGCTGAGAGTGGCTGGCCTAGACCATTCACTTTAAGCCTTTCTCCTGGCTTAGTTACATTTTTCAGACATAGGGATTGTTCTCATGCAGAAGTGCACCAAACAAATGGAGCACTGAGAGAAAACCATGCCATAAGACACAAGATTTTAACCTTAAAATCTGGTTTTGACCTTCACCTTGTTTATCAGTGTTTTCTCAGAGAGATTTAGAGTTGGGAACTTAAGATGGGGGGGAGGGAGAAGCTTTGAGATTCTACTACTTGAACTTCAAGTTCTGGTGTGACGTTCCAACATTGAATTAGAATTGCTTTTCCAAGAAGGGTTATTTCCAGTTTTTTATATTATTTTCTCTTACCAAGTCATGAAACATTAACAAACCAGCACGGAACGCATTTGATACTGATGATAAATAGGTAGTTCCATTCACTAAATATTCGTTTATCCATTCATACTGTGTGAGTCCTTGTGGATACAGTAGTGACACTATACTTGCTCTCATGGAACTTACAATCCCAGGGATTGGTAGGAATCTAGTTGATAAAACATGTATTTTGTGTTTCTCAACAATAGAAGGATTGACTAATTCAAGAAAACTTTTGAATCAGAGACAGACTTTTTAAAAAATGGAATGTGATATTTGCTTGTTTCTATTTTTATAGATGCATTTATTAGCTTTTGATTTTTAAAAGTAGGAGAGAGCAGAATGTCCTGGCAGAAAGACCTAATACACGCCATTCTTATGAGTTCTTCAATTGTTGCAAAACATAAACATTTAATAAGGGGTTTAGCAAAGTAGATTAAATGTTATTTAAAACATATGTTATAATTGACCTCATGGCTAAATGGCCTGGTTCAGGAATCCATGAATTATTCCAAGGGTAATTCTTATATAGCATAAAGTTTTTTGTTTTGTTTTTTCTTCACGCTGAAATACTTGATTTTCACAAATACTTCACAGGGGAATTGAGTAAGTCAGAAAGTCGTAAGGGAAAGAGAAACCTTTCCTTTTTACTGCTTTTCCTGGGAAATAGAATACATTTTTAGTGACAGGCTGTGCTTCATCATGAAAATACAGTTGGGTAATTTAGGCCTTCACAGATTTGATTTCATCCTGTTTAGTGATGGATGTTAATAATAAACTGAATGAGATGGGGAGAAATTAAATAAATAAAAGGAACTCGCAAACTTTTAAGTGGTTGTGTTCTACAGTTTGTAGCATGGATTTTCTTGTGTTTATATTTTCCCTATGAAATATTTAAAGTTTATAGAAAAATTTAACAATAATGAAAAAAACATACATGTACCCAATATCTTAACACTGCTATATTTGTTGAAGGTTTGAGTATGGTGGGGGGAGAGAATAAAACATTACAAGTACAGTTGGGGGCTGCTGTATACTTCTCTGCAGTCCCATTCTCCCTCTTATCCCAAAGGTCACTGGTATTTTTATTGCTTTTGGTGTTTTTAGCTGTAATACCTTTCTTAGTGTTTAAACTGTGTGTAATGTGAGTGTGTGTATATATGTACATATATATGTACATACACATATATGTACACACGTGTGTATGCACACACACATAAATATAAATATCCATAAACAATATAAAGGATTGATTTGTAGGTTCTAAAACATTATGTAAATGCTATTTTACTGTGTCTACTCTTCATGTTGCTTTTTTTGTAGTGTTATATTTTTTGAGATTTATATATGTTAACTTATTTTTTATATATGTATATAAATTTATTTTCTCCTGCATAGCACTGTATGAATATGTCACAATTTATTTTTCTAAGTTTTTTATTATTAGAAACACTACTACAATTAAGGTTCTTGTAGTTATCTGTGTATGCTTATGCGAAAGATACTCTAGGGCTAGCTACTAACCACATGTGCGTATTTAAATTTAAGCTAATTAAAAATAATAAAATTAATTCAGTTCTATGGTTGTATTCACTACATGTAACTAGTGGCTAATTATTGGGTATTGTAGATACAGAATATTTTTATTCTAGAACGCTTTTTAGGACAGTGCTTCCTGGGATTTGTACCTGTGTGTGGAATTGTTGGTCATGCACATCTTACACTTCACTAGATGATGCTGAGTTGTTTTTGCCAGCAGTACCTGAGCGTTCCCTTTCTCAGTTGTCTTGCTAAGAATTGGTATCAATAGAAATTTTAATTTATTTCTATTTTGATAGATGTGGAACAGCTCATTGTGGTTTTAATTTCCACTCTAAAAACATCTGGTGAGCCCTAGCCGGTTTGGTTCAGTGGTTAGAGCCTCAGCCCACAGACTGAAGGGTCCGGGGTTTGATTCTGGCCAAGGGTACATACCTCAGTTGTTTCTCTCTTTCTCTCTCTCTCCCTGCACTCCCTCCCTTCTACTTACTCTGAAAATCAATGGAAAAAATATCCTTGGGTGAGGATTAAAAAAAAAAAACACCACTTCTGGTGAGGTTGAGCATATTTTCCTACATGTCCTTTGCTCATTTTTTTTTCTACTGGAATATTTAAAATTACTAATTTATAGAAGTTATTTATATTTTATGGGCACTAATTCTTTGATTGTATTTGTTGTATATATCTATTCCCTTTGTATGACTTATCTTTAACTTGATGATGATGTCTTTTGTTTCATACAAGTTTTTTAAAATTTGAAGGAATAAAATTTATCAATCTTTTTGTTGTTGTTGATGCTTTATGGTCTTAATGCATTGTCTAAGAAATTCCTTCCTACCCCAGGGTCAAAGAGTTTCCTATATGTGCTCTATAGAGTTCGATCTTTCATTCAGTTGAATATAATATTTGTGTATGGTGTGAGGTAGGATTTGAGATTCAATTTCTTTGCATATGGATAACCCACAATGTTTTGAACAGTTCTCTATCATCTATTGAGTTTTCTGTATATATGTGGGCCTGTTTCTGGGCTCCAGTGGTTCCATTGGTCTATTTTTCCCTATACCAATATTTCACTGGATTTTCTTAAAATAAAAAGAGCAATGGTGGTTAGGTCTTAAGTCCTCCCCCAAAATTGATTTAACTGATGATAAGCTAGAGGAGTGTAATTCATAATGCGAAATATTGGAGAATAATATTAGTACAACCAGCAGAAGTGAGCAAGAACATTTTTTTTCTGTGATGGCATTTGAGGAAATCTTGGCTTAATTTTCAAAGAGTGAGAAAAAAAGGACGATAACTTTTAAAAGTCAGAACTACTAGATACTTTGGAGAGGTGAACTGAGACTAAATGTTTTGAATCCAATTTTCACTTTAATGCCTTTTGTTTTCTTCTGAGATACAGCTGAATCACTACCAATTTTATAAATTGGTTTTGTGGTTTGGCCATTGTAGGAAAAGAAGTTAATTAAGAAAATGCAGCATAGGCCTTATGAGTAGTAATTAAGCAAATGGATTTTGGAATTACACTGCCTGTCCAATGATCTGTGATTTGGGGCATGTGAATGGGGTACTCATAGTACTCATAGTAGTAAGTTTACAAAGCGCTTGCTACACTGAGCACCAGGTACCTGGCAAAGATCAAGGACATACTAAATAGGTGTTCCTAAAGTAATTGGATGGTTGTTGAGAAAGGGATGAGAGGGGATGTAGGACAATGTGTATGTACATATGAATAAAAAAGAATGAATTTTGGAAGAATTATTAAAGACAGAACAATGGGAGACTAGCCTGTGTTCATTCAGCAGCAAAAGGAAATGGAAGAAAAGTGCCTCAGGTAGTGTGACCAGTACGGAACACTAGGTGGTGCCATTAGCCTAACTGCTTATTTGATATTTGGAGGCGGAATAGCATCAGGGTAGAAAGATAGAAAAGCCTGCACAAATTAATGGGTTGGTTAGGAATTATTTGTGTATTAAATAAAGTATTAAAGGTATGAATTGTTTTATTGAGTATATTTCAAAATAATACGATAGTTCTTGATATTTTCTCTTCATCATTTTGAAATTTTCCTGTTTTAAAGCAGTTTGCCAAAGTATTTTAAAAGTGTTTCTGATTTAAAATGAAAGATTATATATAAAAATGTATTTCTATTTAGAACCCATATTAAAACAAGATAACTGAAGTTTTCATGTTGAAATGATGCAGTCAGAAGGAACATGTTTTAATAAGCTATAGTGGCCTTATCCCAGATCAGATAACAACTCTATTAAACTTTCTGAAATACTGAAAATAGTTCCTTGATTCCTGCTTTTATTTTTAGATTCCAGATTGAGAATAATTAAATACATGATTTGATTTCTGGGCATGATTTATGCCATTAAGATTTTACTGATGGGTGCATTGAATAAGTGACAGAAATCTCCAACTGAAACGGACTTAAGCAAATGGATATTTATTGGGTCACATAATTAAAAAGATCATGGTATAGCTGATTTCAGGTGAAGCTTGATCCAGTGGCTCAAATAATGTTATTTGGACCCTCGTCAACTGTTAGCTCAGTTTCTCTTGGTATTGGCCCCTTTTGCAAATAGACTCTCCTCTCCTGGAGGTAGGGTAGCTGTCAGCAGCTATCGGCTTACATCCTTCTCACTTTTTTGCATCTGTTCTAGTGGCTCCAAGAAAAGTTGTGATATTAGATCATATGTTAGGTCTGTTTGGCTTGGCATGGGCTGTATACCTACCCCTGTAATTGGAGATTGAGTTAGCACTGCTGGAAATTTATGGATTAAGAGTTTTGAAGAGATGGTTCCCCAAAAGCAAATTCATTTGAGAAATAAAGAATGGTTGTAAAATGACAGTCATTTCTTTAAGAGGGTTATCGTAACACTGGTTTGATTCCTTTGATTTTATTTCACTAGGATTTGTTTTTACTTTAATCCCTTCTCTGCTAGTTATTACTTGGGTGACTTCTCAGAATCCATTTCCTCATTGGCAAAAGTGGGGACATATATTATCTTATTTCATCATAATACTATCAATGATGAAATAAGATAATATATGTCAAATACCTAGTGTAGTGCCTGACATATATTAGATATTCCAGAAATGTTAGCTTACCTCTAAGCATGGTTATTAGCCATACACTTACATTTTATCAACACTTGCTGCATGTCTTATTAGTCTATAATCCCTGAATATGACAAATGTAGGTTTATAATGATAAAATTTTAAATTATTAATTTAATTTCTTGATTACCACTTTACATGCATAAAATGACAGTTGATAGATACTCTTCTATTCATGACTTACATGGATCTTTATACTTGCATTGAATGTGCATATTTAGTTCCTGCAAAGTTTTTGTAATTAATCTATGTTGGGAATTATAAATTATATTTAAAGACAGCAATAAATATAGTGAAATTATGATAAATGGTTTTATTGTTTGGGGAAATAATATAAACTGCTTCATATGTTTGAAGAATAGAAAGAAGTTGGCAGCAAGAGAGAAAGATGAATGATTAAATATGGTTTAAACTTGTTTTTTAATTAAAGTGCTTCACTGCGGTGTACAATATTCAGAAATGTATTTTAAATGTAACATTAATTTTTCAATTACCATTCATCTTTATTAGAAAATATTGCTTATATTTATCATAATTTTTTTCACCAACTATAAAGCTTTTATAATCCATTTAGGTTAAATTGTGTGTAATCTCAAGAAAAGAACTTCCATAATGTTTTTTACACTATTTGAACATTAGATATTTGTACCCACCATTTCTAATAACTAACAATACACATGAAACTCTTTATAGTGATGGAATAGAATTAATTATTTTCCTTATAAAATAACATAGTGGTTTGGTATATCATTATTTGACTTAAGGCATATTTAGATGTGGCTAGCTACAAGCTGTGTTATATTGGTATCTTTTATTCAAAATTGATAAGTATAAATGTAAAATACTTAAAAAATTTGTGTTTTTGTTTAGTTGTTTTTTACCAATTTTCACTATATAAAATTTTGTAAACAAAAATAAATCCCACATCCTGCCGAAGGATGTTGTAAACTGATTTTGCCCATCATTTTATTGTGGCTTGTGTTCATTATTCTGTACTATGTTTGCTTTGCTTGTGCTTTAATTGCAGTCTGTTTATTTATTGCAATTTATTTTTAAGAATATTATGTAGGTATAAAAGCAGTAGAAATATGAAATGCTGATAAGGAGAGAGGTATTAATCTGATGGTAATTAAAAGTAGAGCAATTTAAAAAAAAAATTCAAAATGGTGAAAGATTGATATGCAGCAACAGGAATTATTTTGAAGACAAAACCAGTGATTGCACATATGTAAAGTAGTGTGCTTATGCTTCAGAGAGCCGTTGCTTAGTGGATTATATCTATGTATATTTACCATATCAAAAATTAAAATGGAGACATTTGAAAATATTTATTAATACATTTAAAGATCATGGTAATAAATATATCTTAACTAATATATTTTTGTGAAAAATAATTATATTTTCCAAACCAAAAAATATAGTAAAAAGTGATATTGTTTTACCTTTTGCAAATCTCTTTAATGGCTGACTTGATAGAAGGCAGGTGGAGTCTCATCTGCTTCTGCATTCAACCTGTTGCAATATATTGTTTTGACTGAAGTATACAAATGCAATATGGCCTCACACAGATGCATAGATTGTAAACAGGTACAGCTAGTAAGAGCACAGAAGTACCAAGGACAAATTTAGTTAATCTCTGAAAACACATGTTAATACCATAGATCTATTACCTTAAAAAATGCTCAAAACAAAACAAAAACATGCAAGCATCCATTCCATTAGCCACCAGAGCTGTCATCACATGTTATATAGCCTCTGGAAAACTTCACTGTTTTGAAGTTTTGAAGAATAGCATTGTAAAAGGCACATAGTTTTAACCTGTGGGTTCCCTGAAAGAATTTTAGGGACCCCGGTGATCTATAGACCACACTTTGAGGACTGCTAGCCTACACAATTGAAAGTAATCACTAAGAGACATCGATAGAAATTATTTTGAATTTACAGCTGAGTCTCAACATCAATATCAAATGTCTATTCACCTTATGTTAAAAGATCAAGAGTTGAAAAATTTTGCCTAAAGCAATGTGTGTAATCACTGTTGATCAAACTTGTCACAACCAGAGATAGTTCTATAGGGTTAAGGCCCTTTAAATCCATGTGATTCCCAAGTAAGTGGCAGTATGGATACCATAGCTGCTAAAAAGTTCTTATGACTTGTACAGAGATCATCAAGAAGTGAAAATGATCTCTCATGACCAATTTTTAATGTAGACAAAACTATAATATTTTGGAGAAAGAAGACCGATGGAGTACATGTTAGGAATAGAGGATAACAATGTAATCTTCTATTTGACAGGACTATATATATTGGGACTAGTCACTTTAGATTAAGGAACAAATGAGACAACCAACTTATAATTAGTGACTTCTGTACTGAGAATTTTTCTTAGGATAACTTATATTTACTCCACTAGCAAAGTGTAGAGGTTTTTGATACCTTCAAATTAGCAGTTGTTCAGGTGAGGCATGGAGACAGGACAGACCTTGATAATATTTTGAGATAATTTTATTTTTAATGTTGGAAATTTTAGCTCTAACGCTACTGATAAAGCACTTTGGCCACTTATGTTTTCATGCTTTTCCTGAATAGGAACCAACTACACTGCAAATTCATTGATGTTAAATTATTTGCTGAGATTTCACATGTAGGGAAGCCTTAATTATTCAGAATATATTTATGCTATGATGTGTATATGACTTGTTTACTATCTTTAATTCAACTCACTCAAAATACAGATATTTACATAAAGGGGAAGTGTTGCTAATATCTTTTGTATTGCTGAATGTTACATATAAAAGTAATTTCCCTTCGAAGTGAGAAAGTTTTTCATTTCTCTTTTCTGTTTCTTCAGTTTCTATGAAAATGTAAATTTAATCTTTTTATGATATAAGGGGAGCAGAACAAATGCTGGGAAGCAGCATTAGTTATTGGAAAAGTGTTTGCTTATCAGCACTTACATAATTTTCTAACTGTAAACAACAGATTAAATAGAGGAAGCATGATTGATCCTGACATTGACACTTTTCATATAACTCTTACCTCATGTAAGAGCATTCTTGCTCACAATACTTTCATGACACTGATCTGTTTATGGTTTGTTTTTTGTGTTTTTTTTTCTGTACAAGTGTTCATTCCTATCTGGGGCCTTTGCATATGTTGCTTCCTTTTTCTGGAATGCTCTTCCTTATGGTTCTTTTGAACTACTTTCAATTCTCAGTTCAAATGACACTCCTTTAGGACTTACTGATCTGTATCTGAAGTGACTTTGTGTACTTGTTTATTATCTGTCTACTCTAACTGGACTGTAAGCTCCTTGAAGGCAGGAAGTAGCTGGCATATAGTAGAACTTTAAATATTGTTGTATGAAGGAAGGTTATATTTAAAGTATATGATGAAAACATAAAAAATTTGCCTTATTTCTGATCCTGATTATAATAAAAATTATTATATATTATAAATGCTTAATTTTATAGTCCTCAAATAGTGATATTTACTCCTCCTTGTTGTGATGGATAAATTATAAACTATCCTGTGTTTAATTCTAGTAGGGTTTGGTAGAAAAGACGGCTACTTACAGAGATTTGCTGTTAGATCATTTTGTCAATTATTCCTATGTAATTTCTTATTTCATACAGCCTTAGCCAGCAATTTACAAATAAACAGGTCAGTAGGGCTTCCTGTTGCTCTGAGTGGGGCTCTTTCTACCCATGTCCAGTTTCAGTCTGCCCACATCCTATAATGCAACTCTTGTAAGGACTTTATGGCATAGATCTCTGCTACAAATGCCTGGGCTTTTGCCTTAAGCATACTGGTATAATTAGAAGAAGTAGAAAAGAGAAGTAGAAAGTACAAGACAGGAGATTTTAGAATGGATGAAATAGTCTTTTAAGTGAAAGCATGGTAGTTATGAAGTTATGCAGCCCAGATCCTTCTTCAAGGAAGAATTGCAGCCCAGCTGTGGGGAAGAAGGTAACCAGAAGTTTTCAGCTGTCAGCTCCTTCAAGGTTGACCTCCGCTACATAGAGTCTCCTTGCCTAAGGTCCCTCCCTTCCCAATGCAGCTCTCATCTTGCAACTGATCAAGATGGAGGTATAATCGCCCAGCTACTTTGTTCATACCTGAGACAAACTCTGACAAGTAGTGTACCTCCAGAGATCCCTTCTAGGTTGCCTGAATCTTTGTGAGGCCTGTATCATAATTTGATTTCCTGCTTTGCTATCCTGCTTTTTCTCCCTTCCTTTCACAGGGGTTGATCCCTAATAAACATCTTGTACCCCAAACCATTTCAGTGATAGTGATTTCAGTGATTTTGGTCAACATTCAAGTCAAAGCTCTGTTGATACGGAAGCATTCTCTCTCCAGTGACACAGCAGTTAACACTGTGACAAAGGCCACTGGAGCTGGTACTAATTTGTTGCTGATGGCTCTTGTGTGGAAGCTTGGAAAAAGTGATGGCCCATGTTAAATGAGTAGAGATATCAAGAGCTGTATGGCTGACAGTGAAGCAAGGGATCAGAGGCTGAGAGGTGAGAATGTTAGACTGAATCTACTGTATAAGACACTGTTTATCAGTAATGCAATAAGGAAATGCAGTAGTGAGGGAAGCACCAGCTTCATAGAGGAGTCTCAAGAGTGGCTACTTACTGTAGATAGCGGCTGACGGTAGAAGATGCTTTTATGAAACTTGACTCTCTAGTAGCAAGGGGGGTGATAGGACTCTGGAATAGTAAAGGCTCGGGAACAGCACTTAACTGTCAAGCAAGGAGGGTATATTAGTTTTCTGTTGCTGCCATACAAATCACCACAAATTTGGCAGCTTAAAACAACAACATCTTATTATCTCATAGTTCAGAAGTCGGTACAGTGTGTCTCACTCAGCTGGTTCTCTGCTTCAGGTTTCACAAAACTGAAATCAAGATATTGGCAGGACTGCATTCCTCTTGTGGGGTTCTAAGGATGAATGCTTCCACATTCATTCAAGTTGTTGGTTTAATTCAGTTAATTGGAGTTGTAGGACTGTGGTCCCTGTTTGCTTGCTATTGGTCATGAGTCTTCTATCGGTATCTATTGTAGTTACATGAGTGTGTTTTTAAACAGATCTCTGTTGTACCTTGCTTTCTATTTTATTGTTTTGCTCTTATTTCCTTCGTTTTACTTCTTTGGGTTTCTCTATTATTCCTTTTTTGGTATCTTAAATGAATATTAGCTCACTTGTTTATAGGTTTTTTTTTTTCTTTTCTAATATTTACAACCAAGGCTATGCATTTTTCTCAAAACACCTTTTGTGTTCTATCATCCAGAGTTTGAGAGATAGTGTTGTAATTATCATTTATTTCTAAGTATTTTAAATTTTACTTTAGATTTCTTTTGACTATTAATTATTTGGAAACTTTTAAAATTTGAAATATGGGTTTAAAAGAGTTATCTGTTTGTTTTGTAAATTTAATTGCACATTGTGGCTTAACAATAAGTTTCATGTGATATCTGCTCTGAGAAGTTTTTGAAATTTGTCTTATGTACCAGTATATAACTATTTTTGTAACAGTTTATGTGTGCTTGATAAGATATACATTCTCTAATTGTTGGATGAAGAATTCCATATGTTCCATATGTCACATGATTCACACATGATTTGGCTTGTTAATAGTTTCTTGTGTATACTTTTTTGTTTACTTATATGCTAGATTGTGATGCTAGATTTGTCAACTTCTTTTTCAGATTTATCAACTTTTCCTTAATATATTTTGAGATTATTTTATTAGATTATTTTATTTTATTACTTTTTGAATTACTATCTTCCCCAGTATACTGACTTAAGTCCTTATATAGTGACATTTTTTATCCTATTTGATATCTGATAATAGTCACAGTTAGACTTCTTTGATTTCATTATTTGACCGGTATACCCTTTTCCTCCTTTCACTTTAGGTGTATTTATACTTTTGATATATCTTTTATAACAACTATTAGTTGGATTTTTAAAATCATATCTTTGTCTTTTAGAATAACTGTGATTTAAATACTTTGTCCTACTTTTCCTTTTTGGTTTCCTTTCTTGCCTTTAAAAAAAAATCAAGTGCCTTTTACCCGTAGCCTCATCAACAGAGTTGTTCAACTTCTGTGTTGTTGTTTTTTGCCAGCTCGATCACTAAATAATGGTGTTTCAGCCTACCTCTAATTTGTTTTTTTGTTCTTTTTAATGAGTGAAGTTGAGGCTCTCTTAAAACATTTGCTTTAAAAAATAATAAAAAATAAAAACATTTTAAAAATATAAAAAGAAAGAAAAACAAACAAAATTAAAGAAAACCATTTGCTTTTCTCTTTCTGTGAAATATCTGTTCCTATCTTTTGGGGAATGGATGGTGTTTTTAGTGATTTGTAACATGGGTTGCAAACATTTTTACAAGATTTATAATTTTGATTTTTTGGGGCTAATTTTATTTTTATTGCTATAAAATGGAATTTATTATTTCTTTAAAGACTTCAAAAATTCAGGTTTTTACTGTTAAATATCTGATCCATTTATAATTTATTCTAATACACTGTATGGGATGTGGATCCTACTTTACTTTTTATAATTGGTTATTCAGTTGTTTCGTACTGTTTATTGACTACATCTCCTCATTATTGAGAGAAATCACTTTAAGCATATGTTACTATCATATCTAAATTTTCATGTTTATTCTGATTTGCTTTGGATTTTCTCCCATGTTGCATTGGTATGGCTTTTTATTCTTGTGCCAGTTTAATTATTGAATAATTATAATAGTTTTATTCTTAGTTGGGCTATTCTCCCTCATGTCTTTAGTGTTCTAGAGCTTCCCAGTTTACCCTTATTTATTTTTCAACATTTTATCATATTGTTTTATCTGCAGCACTTTTCTCACAAAAAAACCCTGAAACTTCTTCTTAATATGGCTATTAAATTGAAGTAAGAAATTAACTGAAGGTAAATTGACATCTTAATACTGAGTCAACTAAGCAAGAGCATGGTTCTTTCATTACTTCAAGTCTTCTAATAATGTCTCTAGAGGTGTTTTACATTTATTTTCTTATAGGTGTTATATATTTTTGAAGTTTTTAAAATTGGTTTTGTGAATCAGGATCTTTAAAACTGGTTTTGATCTATATAAATGAAAGTTACCGACTTTGTATATTAATTTTTTCCCATTTGTAACTTACCATCTTTTCTTTATTGCTTGTAAGTTTCCTGTTACATATTTTTTGAAAAAAATTTAGCTATGCAATAACACCCTCAAGTAATAATAGATTTGCCTTTTGAATCAGAATATTTATACCTCTGATTTTCTTCATTTTGTTTAATGGTGTCGGTTAGTATGCCAATATGATGTTAAATGGTAGTGGTAGTAGGGGACTTTCTTGTCTTTTTAACTTGGCAAATTAGTGGTATAGTTATGCATTTCATGGTACTCCTCTCACCTTCAAAAAGTATGTTTTTATAGGTTTTTTTTTTTTAAGTGAATTTCCACCACTGTACCCTCTTGCCACACTTTATACTAGTTTTTCCTACTGCATGGCAACTACTTTTGACAGAGCTTACAATCTACATTTATAGTTGTCCCGTACCATCATTGATTACTCCATCTTTTCCTCATTAATTTGCAGTACCTACTGACTATATTTGTCTCCTAATTTTACTGAAAATTACTTGCTATTTTCATTACTCTTAATTTTTGCATGATTTCCAGTAGGAGGAAGAAAGTGTCCCATGAACATTAGAAGTTCTAGTCAGAAGTTTCAGACTGAGAGTTGGGAGCATTTTGGATTAAACCACACCTTCATTTTTCTTGTTCTCTGTATAGAATTGAAATATTTAGAGTTGCTGAGATCTGAGTGGTCTTACTCCTCTCCTCTTGGGGTACTGGCTATCGTAAAACCAGCTTACTTAAAGGAGATACTTTGGGTGCAAAGCTATTCTAAGACTCAATAGTGTGTTTCATTTTTGTTTGTTTTGTGTTTCAAAATTACCTTCGTATTTTTAAGACAATGCTTCATGTTGTCTAGCTTTCAGTGTAGCTGTGGTGAAATCTGGTACCATTCTGATTCTTGACCTTTTGCTTGAAACATTTGTTTTTTTCTGTAAAAACTTTCAGCCTCTTCATTCTGATAATGTTTTTGTATGAGTCTCTTCTAATCCATTTTGTTGGACACATTGGTGGGGGATTCTTTTGATATGGATCATGTCCTTCAGTTCTGAGAACTTTTTTTGAATTGTGTATTTGATTTTTTTCTTATTTTCTTTATTTCTCTCTCTTTTATGGGAGGGGGAACTCCAATTATTTAGATATTGGACATCCTAGATTGGTCCTCTAAATTATTTTTTCTCTTCTACTTTTTGAAAATTTTTTATTTCTACAGTCATATTTTTAAATTTAAAGGGTTCTTATTTATTCTGATACTCTTTTCAGTAGCATAAGTTCTTGTCTCATGGATGTAGTATCTTCTCTTACGTCTCTGAGGATAAAAATTATAAGATAGATTTTTTTTCCCTTAAGCTGTTTTCCTAATGCATGCGTTCCTTTCCTCCAACTTTCATTTTAAGTTTTGGTTTCGTTTGTTTTTTGGCCTCTTTCACAGTAGAGAATTTCTTTAAATGTCTGGCAATATTTGCCTCTGCTTATTTTTAAGAATGGGAAATTGAAAGACAATAACTGCATGGGTAGCAGTTGTCAGTTGTTTATGTCATATTGAATGATCTGACTGGGTTTTTTGTAGCAGAATTCCATGTTGGTATCATTAGATTGTTTCTTAGACTAGATCAGTTATAGAGTACGGTTACTTTTCCAACTTCCTGGATTATGGAGTGAAGAAGGAGAAGAAAATTGGAGGTCTCAAAGTTTAATGTGTCAACTTTCAATGAATATTAATGTTTTCAACCCTCTTTTTATTCTTTCTAGAAAATGGATCTTTGGTCTTCTGCCTGGATGAGAAAGAGGGATATTTGCCCTGATGTGCAGAGTAGAGGGCAGGGTCTGGAAGTCTGGCTGCATCTTAAACAGACTTTTATGCCCTACTTTTACTCTCATTCCTAGAGATTCCTAATACCAAACAGTATGGTGTCTTTGGGGGTATGACAGTGTAAGTTTAATTGCTTCCCAACTTTCTTCTGTCTTTTCCCGCTGCTGTTTAGTATTCAACTTTCTTGAGTCTGTTGAGTTAATCATTACTCCTCACTCTGCTTTCCAGTATCTAAATTTTTATCACCATTGTTTCTTTTTCTGTTATTTTTGTCTTTGATAGTACTTTTAGTGGGGTTCAGGAGGAATCAGAAGTTCATGCATATAATCAGTCCCTTGGTTTTTACTGAAAGTCTGAGACATAGTTTGAATTATTGCTTTTATATTATTTGTCTATCTTCATTTAGAATTTAAATTATTCCATTATATAATTACTTTTTCTAGTGAGATATTCAGTTTGTTAGAATTGAGACATTAAGGGTTATAAAAAGGGTTTGCCACATTGGTATGTATAATGTTCATTTGAAGATGTAAAGAAATGACTGTTGTATATTATTATATGCAATGCATGGAAATAGTGTTGATTTGATGCTTCACTTTTGACACAGTTGATTTGATACTTCAGTTTTTAAGCACTCATCAGATACCCCACGTGCTTTATGGGAAGCTGGGTTCTTCTTTACCTTTAAAGGCTGAATCTGCATTAATCTAAGCCAGTCATGCTTATTTCATTCCCTTTGCCAGTGATTGATTTAGTAATGTGTGTCCAGTAACACTGAGAAGAAGTTTGAGTAATCTCTCTTCTAATCTCTGGACATTAGATAAAGTGAAACTTTGAACTATTGCAAGTATTTTGAACTGTTAAGGGACAAAAGTCATCACAATAAGGATTGCACAGGGAAAAACTTGGAAAGGACTTAGGCCTGTGATGATGTTGATTCATAAATGAACTAATCCTTAAGCTGCTATAGCTCTAGACATTTTGTTATATGACAGAATAATTCCTTCGTCGTAGAAAACCAATCAACATAACCATTACTTGCAGCTAGCTAAAAAAATCCTAAGTAAATAAACATTCTAAGGCTCAAATTTCATAAATATTATAGGTCAAAATTGAAGGTTTCTGAGAAGTTAGTGATTATTGTTTTTCACTAAAATCAGCTGAATTGGAAATTTATATCATTTTTTTTTATTACTGTTGTCTTTGCCCATAACTTGTGTGGATCTGACATTTTAGTTGTTTGGTAAAACTGGTAATTTTAGTTTTTTGTTTTGATGTGATTCAGGTTGACCTGACATTTTACTAACTCTGGCTCCTAGGACTGATTAAAGAAACAGCTTATTTGTTGAAATAGGTACATTTTCTTCATGAAATTGATTTCCTTTTTATCTGTGACCTGTCTTGCCAAAGCTTTTGAAGCATATGTTTTTGATACCGTGTTACATTTTTAATTAATATTTTAGATGCAAAGGTGACAGTTTAAAAGATTGTTTTGTTAGTGGCTTATCCTTAAAAGCAAATGGCATTTGGTTTTATTTTACAATAGAATTTAATCTTACATGTTTTTTGTTAAAGTAATGTTAACCAAAAAATCTCTTATTGAACTATTTGTGGTGAGCTTTTTAAGGATGTTTAAGATTTCACATGCAGTTTAACTGATCACAGATGAAGTTGTAAATTAATACCTCATGAGCGTATTTGACTGCAGGGCATTGTTTGTGAATCAAAACTGCTTTGTTCTGTAAACTGTGAAAGCGGTTTAAGCATATGGATTAAAATTGCATGGTGATACCAACATACTTATGAAAAGACACTGTAGTTGGATCATTTAAAATGTACTAAAATATTATGAATAGCCATCAATTGTAATAATTCCCTTAAGCTTTTTAAGGTTGTAAGGTTTAGTTTTATTCCTTTGTTGGACTTAACCACCTTAATAAGAAATTGTTTTGTTGCTTTTAAAACTGTATAGTAATAAGAACAGTCATTGATACAATACGGTTATGAGAACAGCTAAAATTTTTCAGAAAACATGTATTTTTACAGAAGTGTTCACAGTTGTGTCAGATATATACATGAGCTTGTTTTCTTGTTATCATTTAAGTCATCCTCTTACCAGAACCTATATAATCAATAATTGCTGGTATCTTTTAGTATAAGATTATAAAATGTGCTTTGCTTAGTGTAAAATCAGATTTTTTTTTGCTGTTATTTTGGTTTTACAATATATGAAAGTCACCTGGTGTAGAATGTACTCTCCTAGCCATTATAGGCTGAGAATTATGAAACAAAATACTAGAAAATAGCCGGGGAAGTCTTGTTTTGGAAGACAGCAGTGAGTTAGAGGAAGCAAAAGCAAGCTTTAATTAACTTATTTAGTCAATAAGGTGAATACTAGACCATGCTAAGGAAAAGGTTGTTGGGAAGCTTTTGGAGTGTCATCCTTTTAAACTTCTTCACATTCTCTGTAAACTTTGGTACCTGTTTTACAAATACTCTAATTTCTATCTTCTTAGTTCTCATGTGGATGACATTTCCAGCACCAGTTATCACACTTCCTTTAACTCCTCTATTTAGCTGCCTTCTTCTCCATTCCACTTGAGCAACCTTCTTTTCATATTCTGAACCTAGTGCCTGCCCAGAGCTGCTTTAAAGAAAAAGTCTGAGTCAGCTTCCTATTTAGCTCCTTCCTTTTTTCACATTACTCTTTACCCAGCCTGAGTGGCATAATCAGTTATTTCAACTACATTTCATCATTATCTTCAACCCTCTCTTCCTTTTGACCGTGCCAATTTATAAATCTGGGTCAGTTTAATTGTGTGCTTTGCGTCTTGAATTTTTATCACGATTAACTTTGTCATACTAGACATTTTCAGCCATCTTTGATCCTACTCCTAAACCTTTATTAACCTTCTCCAGCTCTTACTACTATTTGAAATGGCTTTCAAATCTCATCCCTCTTTGCCACTTTCATGTTTGTTGCCTGAATCATCATCTTTTGCATTAAGTACTATAGCCCTCTCTTAGTCTGGTTCCGTTTCTCCAGTGATTCTCTTTCCACCTTTTTCTATCCCAACAACACGTGAGAGATCGGATCCTCATCTAACCTCCCTCCTTAATTAAGAGACGTTCCCTTCAGTAGTAATTCTCAATTGAGGTGCCAAATCTTCTGGGTCTCTGTAGTGTGTAGTTTTGAAGACACCCCAAATGATTCTTTTTCTTTTTTCTGAAGTCCTAAAGGGTCTCTTGCAGGACTTCCTCAGTTCCCATCTTCTGTAGTGCTATAGGAGTCATTTTTCTGAAGTGTGGATTCATTCACTTGACAAATGTATATAGTAACTTATTTTTTGCCATATACTGAATTAGCTGCTGGAGTAAGGAAGATAAATGCTAAGGTGTTTGCCTTTGAGAAAAATATTAATGACACAGTACATCTATCATTTACTGGAACTTTTATTAAGTGCTAGGCACTTCCTGCATCTATCCTTATAGTAGTCCTTCAGTGTAGATACTGTTAGACCTTATACAGAAGAGCATAGTGAGTCTCAGAGAATTCTGAGCAGTCAGAACAGCTAGTAATTTAATGTGATGTGTTATGAAAAATATTTGAAAGGCATCTCTGAGAGCATAGAGGAGAGATAGGTAGTTTGGAATGGGAATATTGACTGTTAAGATTGGCTTCACAGAATATGATGCCTTAAACTGAATCTTTAAAGACAAACTGATGTTAGTTAAACAAAGAAAGTGATAGTCATGTAGGAATTTATGTGTGCAACATGGTTATACTTGTGGACAGTCTTTGTAAAAGATGTGCAGAGATATGAGAAAGAATTTTATGGGAACATCTAAATATGCCTGAAGGATAGTATATGAGTTGGGGCATTGAGAGTGATTTTAGTAGGTATAAAGGCATTAAACCAAGTTGTATTATATGTGTGATTTTAGTAGGTATAAAGGCATTAAACCAAGTTGTATTATATGTGTGATTTTAGTAGGTATAAAGGCATTAAACCAAGTTGTAACATTTTTTTTTTGAAATCCATGGAAGTTATTTTGCCTTAAATTATTGAAGAGATTATTTATATAAAAAGTAAATTATGTTTTATAAGCCTGTATTGCAACTGATTAGGAGAGAGTGGGTACTTTGAAAATTGTCAGCAGTTAGGAAATGAAAGTATCAGAGTGAAGCAGAAATTCAGATTTTTTTTTAGTAGGTGACGGAAATGATTTTAAATAGGAGAGTTAATTGATTAGGTGGTATAGAGAATGGAATAGAGGAAAGCCTTTTTGCAAATGACCTGTTAGCCCAAATAAGAAATGAGGCCCTGAAATGTGGCAATGAAATTGAAGGGGAAAGATGTGGAACTCAAGGCTATTGGAATGTGAAATCAACAGACTTAGTGGTATAAAAAGTAAATGAGAAAAATGATTTCTCAGGTTAATCAGCTTGGGAAAGTAGTTATATCAATCTGAGATAAAACATATTAATACTGATATGGTACATAATGTAAGACATCCTTAAGGGCTTAATAGGCTCTGAATAAATCTACGTAAGCTGCTTCCTAAATTGTCTCCCAGTTTTTTATTGAAATGTGTTCCTTCTAACACCTTGGCCAACTGTGGGCATTGAGACTTTTTCATTTATCCAGCCTTACTGAATGAATGCCCAAGGGCCCAGTTACATTCTGGGTCCTGGGAGGGGATACAGTGGAAGTTCTAGGACTCATCCATCTAGTTGAACCTTTTAGTTTAAACAGCTTCTGAACTTCCAGTTTTCATATTCTCCAACACTGAAAACAAACTTTTACTAGAGATCATGTAAATCAGTATTGTAGCTAAAAAAAAAAAAGTGACCATAGTATACAGAAGTGAACTTTTGAAACTTCACTGTAGTCTCATTCACCTGGAAGTTTCATTTTTGTTTGTTTTTTTGGTTTACGTTTATAAACTATTAAAATATTGCAGTAAAGTTGAGCTGTATTAGAGGTATGTAAAGATATCTTTACATATCTTTGGAGTGAAACCTTGATAATTTTAATATAGTAGAAAGTAGGATCTAAAATGGGTAACATTTTTTTTTAATTCCATGGAAGTTATTTTGCCTTAAATTATTGAAGAGATTATTTATATCAAAATTAAATTATGTTTTATAAGCCTGTATTGCAACTGATTAGGAGAGAGTGGGTACTTTGAAAATTGTCAGCAGTTAGGAAATGAAAGTATCAGAGTGAAGCAGCTCACACTTGATTGTTGAATTGAACCATAAGAATATTGTAGCAAAAAAGCCTGAATTAAGCCAATTTATTGCAACTCAACCTCCCCCCAACTATGTAATGTAAACAAATATACATTCACTGAAGTCTTTCTTATAGTTATTTCCATAAACTGCATATCATTTTTCTTATGACACTCTACACACTGTAGGTATTTGGTAAATGTTTGTTGAATTGAACTAAATAAACATTTCATCTCTCAAAACTATATGAAGATTAAGCCTAAGTAAACATGTCCTTTGAACTATGATGAAGGTTAAAATTACTTAAAATGTACACTATTTAAAAAGTAGCATATTTCTTATTGATTGGGGATACAATACATTAAAATAAAATGAAAAAATACAAAGATCACCAGTAATTCCACCATGAATAGAATACTCCTGTTATCATTTTGTATTCCCTTCCAACTAACTTGTATGTTAAAAATGGCACATTTAAAAAAATATGTCTTTATTGTTGAAAGTATTACAAATGTCCCCCCTTTTCCCCTCACTGACCCTCTCTCCATCCTGCTGCATTTTTTAAAGGGATGAGTACTTCAGGAAAGTTGCTATCAGTTTATGTAAATTGGTACCTTTCAAAAAAGTAGGCTCTGAAGTGATCTCCTGTAGTGAATCTTATTTTGATGATTTTAAAAAGCCTCCTCTCTCCTGAAAATAAAGGAAAGAATATTCTCCTTTGTGGATAAAGGAGAGAAGATAAGAGTATATGATGTCATAGTAAACCTGAACGTTGGTGCATTTCTGTAGATATATGGACAATTAGTAGTATACACTTTCTTAAAATATTTTTACATTCTTGGGATTCTTGGCTATATGTAACCGAAAACCTAACAAGCACTGCTTAGGCTAAAAAAGGAATTTAGTAACTCAAGTGACTAAACTGTACACACACACAAGTATGGGTACAGTTGGGCCTTAGGGATGACTAAATCTAAAGACTCAAAAGCTGTCAGATTTTTCTTTCTTCAGTTCTTTTTTTAGTCTCTCTGAGAGTTATCTTCAGTTCGTCAGACTGCCTTTTTATACTTCTTCCTTTTTTTACTTTGATTTACTGTGCCTGTAATGGTCTTGTGCTCACTTTTCTTCTTGCTCATTTGAAAAACTGTCAGTACTGTTGATTAACTAGTAATTTCAGATGTTTTTATGTTTTTAGTTTATTTATATGCAATATAAATATCCAGAAAAAAATAGTTTGGTTTATATTTTTATAAAATTTACTATGTATTTCACTGTTCTTTCTCAAAAGAATATTCTCAAATGAAATAACTGTGGTTTGATTCTCATTTGTTTAATGGCTGAAAGAAACCTTTCATTTTACACAAGGGACCAGTAGATCAGTTTTAGTATTTGTGACCAGTATTTGTATCCTAAGGTATTAAAATGCATATAGGAAAGAGGTTAGTGTTTTACCTAAAGAATGAGAAAAAACTAATTTTATGTCATTTACAAAGTTTTTTTCATTTTTGCTGAATGCTTTTAAAAAAAACTTTACATTGTTCCAGGTTTTTTTTCCTTGCTGATCACTGAATGTGCTACATGTGTTTTGTTAAGGTGACCCTTTAAGATTGCTCTTATAGGCTAAAGAGAGGCACTGAATTTTCTAATGTTGTTGAAGAGGTTATATTTAGCTGTTGGTATTTCAAGTTGGAACACTTCATTCTCCTGTGCCTTTAGTTAATGAGTCATCTGGAGAAAATGGGCTGCCTCTTGCTTTTAGGAAGAGTCTGTAGCAAATAATAAGTTAAACATTGTGGGAGATTTTCTGCCAAATAACAAACTTAAAATGGAAAATGTTTTGTAGTACATTTTATTGCCCGTATGTAAAATATATGCTAAAGGATATAGAAGCATTGTGCTCATTATTATCTTTAGCTGATAAAGACAATAATAATACTGATGTCAGATGTAACAAAAAGAAAGCATTTTCTATTAAAGCATTGTGTAGATTGTTATGAGTTATACATAAGTGGGAAGCCAGAATAAGCTCTATGAAATTCTTTTATATACAGTTATAGAACAGTGGTCAAATCTTAATGATAATTGTCAGTAACTGGAAAAAGTATTGTAAGTATTAAAGTATTGATTTTAAAAAAAATCAATATTATATCTGCTCAACTTTTTTCTCCAATATTTGTTGTAAAATACACATAACATAAAATTTACCATCTTGACCATTTAAAAAATTTTGAAGACCTAATTGGCTTTATTTCATAAATTGAGCAGAATCCCATATAGTACCTAGAAGGGTACTCCCCCATCTTAACCATTTTTAAGTGTATTAAATACATTCATAATGCTGTGCAACCATCCCCACCATCTATCTCATGACTCTTTCCATCTTGTAAAACTGAATCAAAAGCTGTCAGGTCTTCCTTGGGCATAGAAAACTATTTCACTAGCACCATGAACTGTCGAATTTTTTTCTTCTCAATTTATTTATTTATTTATTTGTTTGTTTGTTTGTATTTACTGTCTACCTACCTACCTACCTATCTACCTACCTACCTATCTATCATGTAGAACTATTGAGAGCTTAGTATAACCCACTATACCGACACCACCCCTTCACTTGTTTTATTCATTTACAAAGATCATATGGAATATACTGGAGAGGAATTTGAGCCTTTTGGCTTTGCTTTAGTGAAGCCTGTATTTTGCTTCTCCCTGCACATGGTATTGAGGATATAGGCCAGTTTCTGCCATGGGAAGATAGCACCTGTTGTGAAGTCTCTTTTTTGAAAGCCTCAGAGAATCATTTCTTTGCAGTAAAGTGGAGTGTGTCCTGTGGCATAACTCTATGTGTCCTTAATCATAGCAGTTTTGGAATATTGGAAAATCAGTCATGTTTGAGAGATTGATTAATTGATTTGTTCTTTCAGCATTTATGTAATGAATGTGCTTGTATTTTTGATACCCTAAACTCAACATTTCCGAAACTGAACTCCTAATCTATCCCCCAAAACTTGTTCTATCTGCAGCCTAGTCTGTTTTACTTGATGGCAACTTTACCCTCTGGGTTGTTCAAGCTAAAACCTCTTTTCTTTTCTCATAGCACATATTCAGTCTTTCAAACATCCTACTGAACCACCTTTGAAACATACCCTGAATCCAGTAACTTCTTAACTGTTCTGTTACACTCATCTGCCCCTCGCTTGTGCCACCATCATCATTCCTTGTCTGCATTATTATAGTCCTCTTAACTAGTTTCTCTGCTTCCACCTTTGCCCCCTATATTATATTCTTTAATTTTTAATCCTCACCAGAGGGTATGTTTTTATTGATTTTAGAGAGAGAGGAAGGAGAGACAGAGGAGGGATAAGGGAGCAAGGGGGAGAGACAGAGAAACATCGATTAGTTGCCTCCCATACAAGCCCCAACTGGGAATAGAACCCACAACCTGGGAATGTGTCCTGATCGGGAATTGAACCCACGACCCCTCCATGCATGGGACATCACTTCAACCAACTGAGCCACACTGGCCAGGGCCCTATATTATATTCTTCTTAGTATAGCAGGCAGGTTAACTTTTTAAAAACAAGCCAATTATGACACTGATAAAAATAAGTAAGGTACACAAATGGTAAAGAAAGGAAATAGTTGTAGGTGAAATGATTATATTTTTGTAAAACTCAAAAAGCATCAAGTGAAAAATAATTAGAAGCAAGAACATTTACTTGATGGGTAATTGTATATAATAAAGACAATATATTTTTTATACTTTTCTTTGTATAAAGAGCCACAGTGATAAATCAACAGCAGTATAAACAGAATACAGCCATATATCAAGAGACTAGTACAAGTGGGATTTATTACAAAATGAGAGTATAGTTTAGAATTAGGGACTCCGTTAATATGATTTAGCATTCCCCACAACTGCTTCCCAGAGGGTTTCTATTGTTTGCTTAGCAACTCCAGACCAGCTAAACCAGTGAACTCTGCTATCTGGTGGCTGAACCACACCTTCTCAAATGAGGTCTGATCTTTTTACAAGTTTTTCCTTCCTGAGGTACTCTTTTTTTTTTTTTTTTTAATTTTCTTTTAAAAAGATTGTTATTGAATTTATTGGGGCGACACTGCCCTAGAGTACCATATGGAACTTTCTCATATCTTGCAGATACTCTTTTATCATAGTTAATAATTCTTCTATGTTAAATTTCTTTCATTTAGCTTCCTGTGTGGTTTTAATCTTTTGTTTGGACCCTGACCAATTTACCATATTAATAGAATTTTGGAGAAATTTTATACGATCATTTTCATAGATGCTAAAATTACATTTTCAAAATTCAACATTCATTCTTCTTTTATTAACTTTTTACGAATTGAAGTATAACACACATAGAAAAGTATACAAATCATAAGTGTACAGCTGAAAGAATTACCTCAAAGTAAACATACTTGTTTAACCACCATCCAGTTCTAGAAATAGAACTTGGCCAACAGCCCAGAAGTACCCTTGGGCCCCCTTCTTCCCTAAAGGTATCCACTATCTTGACTTACAATGCCAGTGATTAGTTTTACTGTTTTTGAACTTTACATAAATGGAATCATAAGTGTGTATTTTTTGTTTCTGGCTTCTCTGGCTCACCTTTGTTTGTGTGACTTATCCACTTCATTGCACATAGTAGTGCTTTGTTCTTTTTCTTTTCTGTGTCCTATTCCACTGTGTAAATCTATCTCAGATTTACTGTTACATTCCACTGTTGATAGGTATTTGGGTTGTTTCTAGTTTGGCTTTATTACAGATAATCATAGCAATGAACCTTCTTGTGTGTGTCATTTGGTGTTCATGTGTACACAGTTCTCTTGGAGTTATATATAGCAATGGAAATACTGGGTTATTGGGCATGCTTGTCTTAAACTTGACTAGATACTGTCAAAAAGATTTCCAAAGTTTTGTATTCCCATCAGCAGGGCTGAGAGTTTTAGTTGTTCCACTGTTTTTTCCAGTCTTTAAAATTTTTGTATTAGCCATACTGGTGGGTGAATAGTCCATATGTCGTCATAGTTTTAATTGTATTTTGTTGACCATGAACACTAATGAAGTTAAGCATTTTCTTATTCATTTACTGAACATTTGGGTATGCCTTTTTTTTTTTAATCGCATGTTTAAATTCTTTTTTCATTTTTCTGTTGGGTGCTTAATAACTTTTGATCAGTTAATAAGAATTCTGTATATATTCAAGCTATGATCCATTTTGATTGGCAAATGCCTTCTCCAGCCCTGAGACTTACTTTTTCATTCTCTTAGTGGTATATTTTCATGAGTAGATGTTCTTCATTTTAACGTGGATACTCTTTTTGCTGTCCCTGTCTTTTTTACTCTTTGGGTGATTTTGCCTATGGTTGGTATTATTTCTTTCTTAAATGTTAGGTAGAATTCACTCATAATACTATCTACACCTGGAGGTTTCTTTGTGAGAGTATTTCATTAAAAATAGTTAAAGGCCCAGCTGGAGTGGCTCAGTTGCTTGAGTGTCGTCCTATGCACTGAAAGGTTCCAGTTTAATTCCCCATCAGAGCACTTACCTGGGTTGTGGATTTGATCTCCTGTCAGTGACCATGTGGAAAGCAACCAATCAATGTTTCTCTCTCACATTGATGTTTCTTTGTCTCTCTGTTTCTCTCTCTCTCTCTCTCTCTCCTCCTCCCGCCCCCTTTTCTCTCCTTTCCTCTCTCTGAGCATGTTCTCGGGTGAGGATTTAAAAAAATAGTTCAAAGATTTTTTAGATTTTTCCACTTACTTTATCAGCTTTGTAAGATTTGTGTTTATAAGTATTTGTACATTTTGTCTAAATGTTATAATGTATTGGCATATCTTGTTTATAATATTTTTCTGTGACCTTTTTATATGTATTCATCTATGGAGATGTACTCTTGCATTTCTGCAAATGGTTCCTTCTTTGTAAGAGTTCATTAGTTTTATTAGCCTTTTCAAAGAACCAAGTTTAGTTTTGTTATTCCACTGTACAACATACTCATGCTTATTTTCTATTTCTACATATTCATCTCTTTGTTATTTTCTTCTTTCTTTTGGTTTAATTTGCAGTTGTTGGTTTTTCTTACATTTTTGCAATGGGTGCTTGACCATATAAAAATAAATTTTTATACATGGCAAAAAAAGTTTACATAAAGTCAGAAGACAGTTTACAGATTGATAAAAAATTATTTCCAATTACATCAGAGTACAAGCCCTCTTTTCTTATATATAAAGAGCTTCTAGAAATCAATAAGAAAAGAGCAGTGATTGCATATTAGTAACGAGCAATGTCTATGAACAGATGATGGATAGAAAAGTTAATATTGATGGCACTTAAACATATGAAAGGATGTTTATTCTCTCTCATTAGAGGAATTCAAAATAAACATGTTATGATAATTTCTGTATATTATATTGAAGAGGTTATAGAGAATAAGCATTTTCATAATATGATAAGGTAAAAATTGCCACAAACTTTTTGAAGGAACAATTTGTATTATTTATCAAAATCTTAAATGTTCTTTGATTTATGAACTATATGTATGGGCAAGGATGTTTGTTTTCATATTACCTATAAAGCAAAAAAATTAGACAAAACATAAATGTTTATTCTAGAGATTAGGTTGTAGCTGTACAATGAAAAACTGTGAAGCCACTAAAAAGAGTTAGGCTATAGGTGTTGGTTGTTATGGAGTAAGCTTCAGGAAAGATTAGTTGCTGAAATATATATTTTATTAAAAGAGTTTGCGGGTGAAATGTTGTGTTTTATATATGCACAGTGAATTTCTGAAATGCCTAACAGTGTATCATCATGGTTATGGAACAGTGTTTCATCATGTTTATGGAATTGCATTGACTTCTGGTGTTTAACATAGGCTAGTCAGTATTTCTTTTGGTTATATTGTATTTTCTCAGTTATTTTGTAAACTCATAGAAAATAGAAGATATGGACCATATATGCACGTTATGTGCTCTACACTGCCTGGCATAGTATATACTGCATGTTGTATGGTCAATATTTTGTGAATGCAAAATAGTATTAGTTGACCCACATTTGTTTTACAGTTTCAGAACCTGTTGACATATTATCTTTGATGATCTTTTTCATAGCCCCCTATGGTAGATAGGTATAATCATTATTTTATTCACATGTTACGGAAGAGTGACATGACCCATTATAAGTAAGTAATTTCTTTAAGGCAGGTGTTGGTAAGCTATAATCTATGCGCCAAATCTTCCTCACCACTTGCTTTTGTATAGACTATAAGCTAAGAATAGTTTTTATATTTTTTAATGATTGGTGAAAAAAATATTCCATGACATGAAAGTTATACTAAATTCTAATTTCACTGTTTGTAATTAAAGTTTATTAGAAGACACTCGTGCCTGTTCACATATGTATTATCTGTGGCTGCTTTCCCACTGCAGCATTGTTGAGTAGTCATTTCATTCACACTGTTGCTTGGCACGCTACACATCTCAGTGATGCAGCTGTAATTCAGTAGTGTTTCAAGTGTCACATGTATTGTTGTGCCATAACACTTTATTTTTTATTACTAGTCCATACCCATTATGTCAAAACAAGAAAAGGAGAAAAAGAGGACTTTGAATCTCATAGTTTTAAGGGAGAGTGGATCATGGATTATTTTATTTTATTAAGTTAGATGGTAAAACATTTGGCTGATTATGCTCTATTAAAAGAGTATAGTATACATTGCCATTACCAAGCTAAGCACTTATGGTATTCCAAACTCACAGGAAAGTAACTCTTATAAAAATTAGAAACTTTAAAATATAATATCACAGCAGAATTTTTTTCACAAATACACAAAAAAATGCAAAGTGAGGTTTGGGGTGGCTCATTTGTTAGCCAGACAAAGAGCCATTTACCAATGGTGAGTTAATTATACTGTGTTATATTGTTGTATCGGAAGAAATGTGTTCAGAGACAATAAATTTGTTTAAGACTATTAGCCTTTAAGAATTGAGAACATTGCTAGCAACAGCAATAGTCAATTAAAGAAGATAATGATTTTGAGTGATTTTCCTTGGCTCTTGATGAGTCAACAGATGTTTACTGATGCTGCTCAGTTTTCATTTATTCAAAGAGGTAATGCCAAGTTTCAAGTGACTGAAAAATTAGTCTCCATGAAAAGTCAGCCTGTAGAAAAACTGCAGGCAACATTATTTTCAAAGAAGTTTAGGTAACATTATTTTAATATATGTAGTCTGAAGTAGAATCTGTTAAGATGTGTTATAACTGATGGTGATAAAAAAATGTGTGGAACAGAAAAAGAGTTAATTGGACACATTTACAAAGTTTGTGAAAATGTAAGTTTCTTTTAAGCCTATGGTTATTGATTATTACAATTAAAATTATAGAAAATATTTGGATCTGTTGTTATTCAACTGGTAATATAAATAATGAACTTCATTTGATCTCATGAAGAGATAGTTCCATAAGTTTTTGTCAGAAATTTGAGCTGTTTGATTTGCTCTGCTGCTTATCAGTTTGATCATTGCAGTTTGTTTGGCTCATAGTTAAGGTTCAAATTTTTCTAGACAAGAAGAAGCTCTAGCAACAACTTTTTTGGAATATTGAATGGCTTTGAAAATTACCTTTTGTTTCTGTCTCTATATTGTTTCTTAATAATATAATTAAAACTATTTCTTAATTGGGAGCACTTATATGTGAAACTTACACTATGGTAGTCATTTGACAGCGACTAAATGTAGTTTGAATCACAAGTAATATCAAACTATTTTATATATGTCTCATTCTGTCAGAAGTTAAAACAAGAAGTGATATCTCCATTCCCACATACATTTGTAGCAGATATATATTCCAGGCTGAAACTACAGTTTCAGCAGTATTTTTCAGATCTTGATAGAAGTACAAAGGAAACTTAATTTCAAAATCCTCTGACCAGGGCAGTTGAGGAGCCTCCACCTAACCTTGTGTTGGAAGTGATTAATCTACAATCAGTGACATACTAAAAGGCAAATATCAAGAGACCACTGTAATAGAATTCTATAAATGCCTTCTAAGTGATGAATATGCTCAATTAAAATCATATGCTTGTGGATTGATATCAGTATTTGGCAGTATCTGTCTGTGTGAAAAGACATTTTCAAAGTTGAAATGTGTAAAAATCTTATTATAGATCAATGTTAACAGATGAACATTTGTAATCATTTTTGATGATAGGGAACAGTAACTTTGAACACTAATTAAATGAAATGTTATTACCCCCCAAAGAATTACATTCTTCTTATTAGCAAGCCTGAAGTACAAACAAACAAAAATAACTCAATTATATTTTAATTTCATCAGCAATTTTTTTGGAAATTTGTTTTCTCTCTTGTTTTATAACTACCCAAATACTGTATTATCCTTGAGGTTTTTTTTTTTTTTTCCTACCCTCAAAGCCTAAAATGTTTATTACCTGGCCTTTTATAGAGAAAGGTTTCTGAACCCCGTCTCCTCCTGAAAAAATAATAGTATGTCTAAGTAGAAGCCAGTTATATATTTGTTTGATTGTCTTTTTTTATTTATTGTTGACAGTATTACCATTTCCCCCCCTTTGCCCCTCTCCACCCAGTCCTTGCCCCACCCCAGGCCTTCCCCAAATTATCATCTGTGTCCATGGGCTATACATATATGTTCTTTGATTATGTTCTTGCGTTTATAAAATACTAAAAATTTTGAAATTTGGAAAACTTTATTGTCTACATAATGTAATTTAAATATTTGAAGTGTTGGGAAAGAGATTGGCCTGTAAATTTTATGTCAGTATAGGATATCCTACAACAAACCTCTTCCTCTGTAGTAGTTGAATAACTTTGAAATTCAGGGCTTTGCCTTTTTTTTTTTTTTTTTTAACATTTTTGCTTGTTTTTGCTTCCAAAGTGACTGATGATGGTTTGCTTGCTCAAAGTTTTTTACTTAGGAAATTTGGTATATACTGAAAAGAATTTATATTGTACATTGTACTGAGTCCAGTGTTGGTGGCTATTTAAAAAAATGTATGAATACTTTCTTTAAATTAATAAACATCATGGGCAATTTTATTTTAAATTCTGTGGGAAATGTGAGCTTTCAGATCTCATGTGTCATGTCTTGATACATTCTATGTTGTATATTTTGAAACAAACTTTTGTATTAATATTAATTTGATGCAAAAGATACATCTTAGAAATAAGCGAGCCAGAAAAAGACAAGTATCCCATAATCTCACTTATATGTGGAATCTATTCAACAAAATAAACTGATAAACAAAATAGATCCAGAGACATTGAAGCATGCAACAAACTTACGAATTTCAGAAGGAAGAGGGGGGCCAGGAAGAGATTAACCAAAGAATTTATATGCGTGTGTGCATAACCCATGGACAGACAATAGTGTGATGAAGGCCTTGGGAGGGGGCGGAAATGGAGTAGATGGGATCAGTGAGGGAAAAAATGGGAACATCTGTAATACTTTCAACAATAAAGATAAATTTTTAAAAATTAAAAAAATTTTAAAAAAGATACATCTTCCGGGTGGTTTTTGTTGTTGTTAATATAAATTAAGCCATTTGTTCCTTACAATAGCTTTCTGAGAGTTTATTATTATCTCCTGAGAATTTACAGCTGGGGAAACATCTTTCATAAAAGAATATTTGTAGTCCGAACACATCATCCTATATTCTTTAGTTAAGCAATGCAAAGGTTTATTGACAGTTGTCATCTAGTGGCTAATATCTCTAAAATCATTGTAGTCTCATGATTATTTTAAAATTAAATCCTATGTATTTTATAATTGAGCCCTAGTGTTTATTTTTAAAGTTTCCTTTTATAGAACATTTTTGTCTCTTGGCACTCTTTTCTTTCTTTTTTATAAAAAAAGTCTGTGTATATTCAATGGGATTAAAAACACACTTCCACTTTTAGAGCAGATTTATCATCTACCCTTCAGGCTGTTCTTTAACATGGAGCTCTTAAGAATGAATATCTTAAGATATTCCCCAGATGTTTTAAACTTCAGCACACTTGTGGTTTTCTTTATTGTAATCTCTGTTTGTAGTATTCGAAAGATGAAAGAAAACATCTCTTCAGTTTCTAAACACTTTTCATATTGATTTTAACATCTTCTGCAAAGACATACATAAGATAAAGCTTTTATACTGATGAATTTTCAAAATCCTTGCTTTTAAAGTGTGTTTTATAGCTGTAACATTTGGTTAATTGCTTAATGGATGATGCAGTAGGTTTTATTCTTCATAACTTGGTAAAATAGGGATCGAGAATGTTTTGAATCAGGCATTTTCCTAAATGTTGGGACGTTTGTATATAAAAATTTAAAGATATCAACCATTTAGTTTTTCTTATGAGGATAGTGCAATTGAATATTCTCTGAAAAATCAGCAACTAAGTTATTCTTCCACAATTATAAAAAGAGTTGGCAACATTTGAGTGCTTACTATCTTCAAAGCACTGGCGTAATCCTCACAACAGAGAGGTATTGGTTTGTATTAATTGAAAGACAAGGAGATAAATGAAAGAGTGAAATAGTGCAACACACACACACATACATACATACATACATACATACGTACATACATACATACATTTTTTCCCTCATCTTGAACCTGTTGTAGGGGAAGCAATTAGGAGCACTTTATCTGATCTCAGTTGTTTAGAAACAAATTGATTTTGTTTTTTTTTCTCATCATGTAACATCAAATCTAAGTGTTAACCTAAAATTTTTATGTTATAGCTAAGTTTCTCTCTAATAACTATATTCTGTGTGCTTGTATGTTTTTAGTTCTTTTGCCTTCATTTTTTACTTATTGTCCAGTAGGTATCTGGGATATAGGCAAAATCCAAGTCATAGTCAAATTCATGTTTAAAAATATTTGAGAAAAACTCAGGGTACCTTAGGAAAGAAAAACTGAGAAAACCTAATCTCAGAAAATTTAAGTTACTTGTCTCATGTTAGATCAGACAATTAGATGAACATGAAATTAAAGCCATGTCTGTCTGACACCATAAGAAATGCCCTGATGGCTTGTAATATGAAATCATATTTTGATTATGTTAATATCAAATTCATCTTATATCTTCTTAGTAAGGAATTTGGCAATGCTGGATATTCCTACCTTCCTGAAATCTCACTTTCTCCTGGTTCTTTTTTTTTTTTTTTTTTGTAGGTGGGTGTTCTTTTCCCTTTCTTTCTTTCTGTTAGTACCTTTTCCTCTTACATGTTGATATTCCACCCACTTCCACTCTGGGTTCTTCTCCTGTGTCTGGGCATGGATTTCTTTGGGCTTATCCTATTTGAGGTTTCTGATCTTCTTAAGGCTGCAGGAGGGTGTGTTTGTTTAATCAAGTTTGGGAGTTATGAAGACATTATTTCGTCAAAAATTTTTTTGCACTTTATATTGTTTTTCTTTTTCTGGTACTCTTGATGTCATAAATGTCAGATCTTTTAGTGTCATTCCATAGATGTCTGGGTCTTTGTTCATTTTTTGAAATTCAGTTTTGCCTCTGTTGTTCAGACCAAAATACTTTTATTGATCCGTCTTCAAGTATACTGAGTCTTCATTCCGATTTCTCCATTTTCCTACTGATCCTATCTAGTGAGTTTTAAAATTTCACTTATTCAATTTTTATTTGGTCTTCTCAGTATCCTCTGTTTCTTTGCTAATTCTTTCATTTTTTCCAGAGATTGCAAGAGTCCTAGTACTTTGTGGTTCCCAGAGTTCTCCTTTGTGATCCTCTAGCCAGAGAACAGGCATTTTATTTTCCCAGTTCTGCCACACATTTCCGTGACTGAGCCCATGTCTGGCTAAGTAGTGGGACGATACAGAGAGAATAGGCGAAATTTAAACTTATTCAGTGAATTCTTAAACTCATATATTAAACTATTCAGTTCTAGATGTTTATTTTATTCTTTTTGTTATAGTTTCAACTCTGTTGAAATTCTCCATTCTTTTATCTAGTTTATTCATCCTTTTTTCCTTAAAAATATTAATTATAGTGATTTTGAAGTCCCTTTATTTCTAGTGTCTGAATCATTTCTGAAACTATTTCTCTTGTTTTTTCTCCCCTTTTTTTGTCTAATTATTTTGCCTCTGCATAACTGTCTGTTATTTTGTTTGCCAGACACTGTTTATTTAAGAACTATAGATCCTTCAGATTTTATCTTCTACTAGAGTGGTCCCTGTTTTCTTTATGAGGCCAATAATCAAGGATTAAGGTAGGTCAAAGCTGATTTTCAGCTTTGATAGATTCAATCTACTGTGTATCTCTGTTTCTGGAGCTTGACCCTCTAGGACTTTTAACTGAGATCATCAGGTCTTGGTCTCATCAGCTCTGGAACGGCCACCAGAACAAGGACACCAGAGCGGCTCCAAGAGGTTTACGGCTTAGTTCTTTATCCTTCTGCCCTATCCGCCTGCAAATTGGCAGATATCTCAAGTGGGAGACTGACCTTTTGTCAGCAGTTTCCAATTTTATCACTTTAGTACTGTGTAATGGCTGGAATCCCTATTTTTACTATTTATTTATTTATTTGTTTGTTTGTTTATTTATTTATTTATTTATTTATTTATTTATTTTATGTTGGCCTCCACCCCATCCCAATGTTCTGCTAAGACCAAAATATGAACTCTCAGCTTCTAGGTGCAATCATTATAGATACATGTCCTCTCTCAGTGCCCAGGGGGAAAGTGTCCGTGTATCTTTAGTTTTTAATCTCCTCTCCTCCTAGGGCTTTCATTTCTGGCCTGTTACTGTTTTAGTTCCTTTTCTCCTGGCCTGTCTTTGCTTTGTAAGCACTGCCTGACTGGGAGAACTTTCTTCTTTTCAGGTGATTTTGGTTAACCTTAGCTTACCATCCACTTTCAGAATTTAGCAAATGTGTTACTGGGCAAACCATATGTCAAATGTTTGCAGTCACTGATATGTAAAATTTTGTCTCTCTAACCCCACGTTACTGACTACAAATTTGGGCAGGTCAGACAAACAGCTGCCAGTTCTGATCTGGCCTCTGGACAGTTCTCACCTCCCTGGAAATTTATTCATTTGGTCCTTGTTGCTCTTTCGTACCTTTAATGATTATAATTTATATGACTTTTCTAGTTGTTGTCAGCAGGAATGTTGGCTGTGTCCCTCTATATGCTATTCAGAATCAGAAATTCCATATATTATTATTATTTTTTAATATCTTTATTGATTTCAGAGAGAGGAAGGGGGAGGGGGAGAGAGATAGAAACATCAATGATGAGAGAGTCGTTGACTGGTTGCCTCTTGCACGCGCCTGACTGGGGATCGAGCCCACAACTGGGGCGTGTGCCCTGCGTGGAAATTAAACCATGATCTCTTGGATCATACATAGGTCAGTGCTCAACCACTGAGCCATGCCGCCCAGGCTCCATATGTTGTGTTTTGATAAGAGATTTAAAAGTTTGACTGTGTCTGATAGTGATATTCTTTTAAAGTTTGGTGGAGGAAAAATGACTAATTATTGCTTAAATATGTTTTCTCCAGATCTATTAACATATGTTTCTAGAATTTTTCTGTGATCAGAGAAAATAAGGTCCCATTGCAAACCATGGATTCTGTGATAGAAATAACAGCTGAAATCAAACCAATATAGTAGGAAGGAGGTATAATTTATGTTTGGGAATTAACTGTGGAGATACGGATGACACTTTAGGTTTACCAGGAAACTACATAGCTCATTTTGAGAACTCCTATCCTGCAGTATTTCTCTTCTCTTTATATATGACTTTTTCTTGTATGGTTTAAAAGTAAATGTCAAACAATTTTATTATTTAATGAAAATTGTAAATTGGTTTAATAAAATTTTGTTGTGTATTTTTATAGTGGGTAGAAATCTAATGCACATACCATGCATCTGAATTTAAGAATAATTCATTTTATTTTAATCATCTATACTTATATACACAGTGCTTGTCAACAGTATTTTTTATTATCTTGTGCAAAAAACTTTATCTTCAGTGTTAAAAATGGCAATAATTAAACCTTTAATCATTTAAAATTTAATAAGGAGTTATCTAAGTAACACATGCTTAAAACTGCTTTCTTATCAAAGAAAATAAAGTTAGAGGTTGGAGAAATACCTTTAAATTACAACCCTTATGAACTAATAGCTTAACCTTAGTTTTGAATGACTGTTGCTTTTTCCATCTTTTTAAAATAAGCTTAAATGTAAACACATGTGGAAAATGTTCTTTTGGCTTTTATCAAACTGACATTTAAGTGAATTTTTTTTTTTTTTTTTTACTTCACTAAACATTTGTGGTAAAAAATTTCAAAGCTTTGAATCTTACAATTTTCCTATGGATCCCCCACCCCAACCCCGTGTTATTCTATTAGCATTTGGTCTTAATAAGTGTAACCTGTTTAGAATTAACCGATTTTTTTCCATTTATTATTTGTTTAGATAAGCTCAGGAAAGAAGTTCATCGAAAACACTACTTGGCAGTTATAAATGCATTCTTAAGGAAGTTAAATATTTTGAGTTTTACTCTAAAGATTTTACTTGTGTCTTATCCCTCATATGTCTTCCTTTATGAAATGTTCAAAATTGTTGATGTTTGTTTCTGTGCTGTGATGATGTTAGCACAATGTGAGATACTCTTTATCTACTGATATATGCTGAACTCTCATTTTCTCCCCCAAAACTAGAATAAAAAAGGCTTTAGTTACTGTGAAAGTGGGAAGCAATTGCCCTAAGATTGAACTAGAAATTGCAAAACCATACATTTTCCTGTTCATAATTCTTACATCTTATATATAAGGACTTTTTAATATAAGAATTATTGGTACTAAGTTAAAGAGTATAATTATAAAATCTTTCTCATTTCAACTAGTATTTACTTCATACCAGATAACTAGAAAAAATTACCATTATAATTTAAAGAGCTATTTCTGTTCTTTAATTTCTTCTCTCCCTTTTCCCTTTTTTATTCTTTTTCTTATCTTTCTGGTGTTTTAGAAGGCATCTTCTAGGTGCATCTTAAAAATAATTAACAACTCTCTTTTATTAAAAAGTAATTCATTTAGTTTCAGGCCAAAAGATTTTTATTCTAAATATTCTTATATTTATTTTATATGTTTTTAATATTTTCTTATTGGCTGGATCTTCTTTAATATGTACCACGTCTGCCACTAACTAAAGAGAAATTCATCAAAAGTCAGTTAAACTGGGCTTGAAGGATAATGAATATGAACTCCTTCATCCTTCTTGAAATAAGGGACACGAATATAATCACATATAACCTGCATTTTTAAAATTGCTAGGGGACAGAACATACTAAGAATTCAAATTTCTTTTAAGTAGAGGAAGAAACATCATATTCTAATAGAGCTCTCACTGCTTCTATGTCTCTGTCTTAGGACACTAGAGGTGGGTGGGAGGCTTAAGAGACTGAAAGAAGGGGGTTGTGGAGAAGGTAGTTCAAGAACAGACACAATCACTCCTGCAAAGAAAAAGTCCAACACAGGCCCCAGACTTGTGTTTTGGACGTAGATCAGGATGAGGCAAGCCCTCTTTTCAGTGTATCGTCCCCAGTCTATTCTAGTTAGTACTGTTTTTTGCCCTGTAAGGAGCTTATCCAGTAGGGCCACTGAACTCTGTCCTGGACTTAAGAGCAAGGGATCTCACTAGAAGAGAAATACATAATGGAAAAGGAGATGACAAGAAATGAGGTAAGACAATAGCTTTGGATTGTGTTGGATTAATTGGACATATGCTTAGTAACCCAAAAATCAAACGATTTTGTAGACATAAAGTTCATCTTCTGAGGGTTTTCACTGAGGTATTACAAATAATAAAAGTGTGTTATTTTTTCCCTAGCTGGTTTGGCTCAGTGGTGAGAACGTCCTCCCACAGACTGAAGGGTCCGGGGTTCAATTCTGGCCAAGGGCATGTACCTTGGTTGCAGACTCGATATCTGGCCCCAGTCAGGGCGCATGCAGGAAGCAAACAGTCAATGTGTTTCTCTCACATTGATGTTTCTCTCTCTCTCTCTCCCTTCCACTCTCTCTGAAAAAGCAATGGAAAAAATATCCTAGGGTGAGGATTTAAAAAAAAAAAAGTGTGTTATATATACAACCTACTCCAAAATGATTTGGAATAACTAAATATTTATGTATCTACACAGGTGATTTTTTTATTCTTGCAGCCTTTTCATTCTTTGAAGCTATTTCAAAATCCAGAGTTTAAAACATGAGTCACTAGAACTCTAAATTTGTGTCTTTATTCAGAAAATAGGGATAATTGTTTTAATCTTTAGGATTGTTTTGAGTTTCAGATGTGCTTTGTGTGTGTCTCTGTGTGTCCATGTTTGTCTTTCCGTGTAGGTAGGTAAGTAGAGATGTACATATGTATATACATAAATGCAGAGAGGGAAAGGTAGCCTTTTGGAATTTCTTTAATTGGGTACCTAGATTGTGTGTGTGTGTGTGCATGTGTGTGTGCACATGTGTGTGTGTGTGTGTGTGTTTAATTTTTAATTTGGATTTCCCTAATGATTTCTGTTCCTATAGTTTGGCCTTACCCAGAATGTCAAATAAATGGGATCATATTGAATGTAGCCCTTTTAAGTCTGGATTCTTTAACATAGCCTAATATTTCTGAGATTCGTTCATGCTCTTGAATGTATTAGTTATTTCTTTTCATTGCTTAATAGTATTCCTTGTATGGATGTACCAAATTTTTTTATCCGTTCACTAATTGAGGGATATTTGGGTTGTTTGAAGTGTTTGGTGATTATAAATAAGGCCGTTTTAACTTGTCATGTGCCTGAGTTGTCAGGTAACTACATGTTTAATTTTTAAAGAAATTACCAAATTATTTTCTAAAGAGGCTGTATCATTTTTAATTTCCATCAGCAGTGTATGAGCATTTCAGTTGCTTTACATCCTTATCAGCACTTAGTATTGTCAGTTTTTAAAGTCATTCTAATAGAGCCCGGCCAGGCGTGGCTCAGCAGTTGAGCGTCAACCTGGGATCCAGGCCATCAGGGTTCGATTCCCGGTCAGGACACATGCCCGGGTTGTAGGCTCAATCCCCAATGACTCTCTCATCATTGATATCTCTGTCTTTCTCTCTCTGTCTCCTTTCCTCTCTCTGAAATCAATAAAGATATATTTAAAAAAAAAAAAGGGTCATTCTAATAGATATATCTCCTTATGGTTTTAATTTGGATTTCCCTAATGAGTAATGATATTAAAATCTATGCTTATTTGCCATCTATATCTTTTCTTTGGTAATGTTTCTTATTAATATTTTGCCCAACTTTTTATTGGATTGTTTGTTTTATCATTACTGAATTTTTAGTGTTCTTGATATATTCTGGATAGTATAACTTCCTCAAAGTTAATATTTATAGTAAAAAGTATTTCTGTAACAGTAAGTATATTTTTAAAATACTAGATCAGTCATGTTTAAGTCAGAAATTATGAACAGTGCTTTTGTATCCTTAGTCACCAGGCTCACTATGACATATTCAGACTGAACATAGGATGTCAGACTTGTCAGGGATTAATTTTATGTAATATGAAAAATATCATAGCTGGTAAGTCACTTAGTTTTTTTCAGGAATGTCAGAAAATGAAAAGTTTGTATTTCTAAAATTTTCTATTAAATTTCTCACATTTATATAACTTTGCCATTTGTCTTGCCAATTTATGGGTAATTCATGTAAGGTTAAAAAAAGATATTTTGGAAGAAATTTCTTAACCTAAAAATCAAATGAAGATAGGAATTCAAAGTGCTCTAGATTTTAAAACCTTCTTTAAATCTTACAAATTGAACTAGACCATACTTGATCCTCAGATTATGGAGTAAGATTTTTTCATTCAGATCTTTATGTGTGGACCTCAGTCAGTGGAATTGAGTCCTGTGATTACTTTTGTAATGTATGGTGAATATACATGGTTATATTAGCATCTTCAAACAAATACTGGTTTTTCTCTTTTTATTTATTGGGTGGCACTGGTTAACAAAATTATACAGGTTTCAGGTGCATGATTCCACAACCCATCATCTATACACTGAATTTTGTGTTCACCACCCCAAGTCAAGTCTCCTTCCATCACCATTTATACCCCCATACCTTCTTCTTCCTCCCCCAACCTCCCTCCCCCATGCAATCACCACACTGTTGTCTGTGCCCATGAAATTTTTCTCTTTCTTAAATTTTTTGCTCAATCCCTCCACTCCTGCCCTGAGCCCCTCTGTTCCCCCAGCTCCCCCAGAGAGCTGTCAGCCTGCTTTCTGTCTATGAGTCTGTCTCTGTTTTGCTTGTTAGTTCATTTTGTTCATTAGATTCCACATATGAATGAAATCATATGGTACTTGTCTTTCTCTGACTGGCTTATTTCACTTAGCATAACTCTCCCCAGGTCCATCCATGCAGTTGCAAAGGGTAAGATTTCCTTTTTTTTACCACTGAGTAGTATTCCATTGTGTAAATGTACCACAGCTTTTTTATCCACTTGTCTACTGATGGACACTTGGTCTGCTTCCAAATCATGGCTATTGTAAATAATGCTGCAGTGAGCATAGGGGTGCATATATTCTTTCAAATTAGTGTTTCTTTGGATAAATTCCCAGAAGCAGAATCACTGGACAATAAGGAAATTCTGTTTTTAATTTTTTGAGGTAACTCTTTACTTCTTTCCACAGTGGCTCTACCAATCTGCCTTCCCACCAAGAGTGCAGGAGGGTTCCCTTTTCTCTCTGTCCTCATCAACATTTGTTGCTTGTTCATTTATTGAGGATAGCCATTCTGACAGATGTGGGGTGATATTGTGGTTTTAATTTGCATCTCTCTGATGTTAGTGACACTGAGCATGTTTTCATATGTCCATTAGCTGTCTATATGTCCTCTTTGGAAAAGCATCTGTTCAGGTCTGTTTACTATTTTTGTGGGGTCGGATTGTTTGTGGGGTTTTTTGGTGTTGAGTTGTATAAGTTCTTCATAAATTTTGGATATTAATCTCTTATCAGATGTATTGGCGAATATATTCTCCCATTCAGTGGGTTGTCCTTTGATTTTGTTGGTTTCCTTTCCTGTGCAAAAACTTTTTAGTTTAATGCACTCCCATTTGTTTATTTTTTTTCTTGTTTGTTTTTTTGCCTGAGGCTATATATTAGAAAAAATAACCTTGGCCAGGCAGCTCATTTGGTTAGAGCATCGTCCTGCTATGCCAAGGTTGCAGGTTCGATCTCCAGTCAGGGCACGTACAAGAAGCAATCAATGAATGCATAAATAAGTGAAATGACAAAATGATGTTTGTCTCTGTCTGTCTGTCTGTCTGTCTGTCTCTCTCTCTCCCCCCTTCTCTCTCTAAATCCAGTAAGTAAAGAAAAAAGAAAAGTATTGCTAAGAGAAATGTCCTAGATTTTACTGCCTGTGCTCTCTTCTAGTATTCTTATGGTTTTGAGTCTAATATTTAAGTCTTTGGTCTGTTTGGAGTTTATTGTTGTGTGTGGTGTAAGAAGGTGGTCTAGTTTCTTTCTTTCTTTCTTTCTTTCTTTCTTTCTTTCTTTCTTTCTTTCTTTCTTTCTTTCTTTCTTTCTTTCTTTCTCTTTCTCTCTCTCTCTCTCTCTCTCTCTCTCTCTCTCTCTCTCTCTCTCTCTCTCTTTCTCTCTCTCTCTCTCTCTCTCCCCCTCCCTCCCTCCCTCCTGTCCTTCCTTCCTTCCTTCCTTCCTTCCTTCCTTCCTTCCTTCCTTCCTTCCTTCCTTCCTTCCTTCCTTCCTTCCTCTTTTCTTTTTTGCACGTATCCAATTTTCCCAACACCATTTATTGAATAGACTATCTTTACTCCGTTGTATGTTTTTGACTCCTTGGTCAAATATTGATCATAAAGGCGTGGGTTTATTTCTGGGCTCTCTATTCTGTTTCATTGATATCTATGTCTGTTTTATTCATTTATTTTTTATTGAATTTATTGGGGTGACATTGGTTAATAAAATTATCATCTGTATATTGTATTGTGTGTTTACCACCTCAAGTAAAGTCTCCTTCCATTTATCCCACCCTTATATGTCTGTTTTTATTCCAGTACCATGCTATTTTGATTACTGTGGCCTTATAGTATAGTTTGATATCAGGTAGCATGATTCCTCCAACTTTGTTCTTATTTCTCAAGATTGCTGTTGCTATTTAGGGTCTTTTGTGGTTCCATATAAAGTTTTGGAATATTCTAGTTCTGTGTAATATACCATTGGCATCTTATAGGAATTGCATTGAATCTATAGATTGCTTTCGATAGCATAGACATGTTAATGATTTCAGGTTTTCCTATCCATGAACTCAGTCTATGCTTCCATTTGTATCTTCTTCAGTTTCTTTCTTCAGTGTCTTATAATTTTCTGAGTACAGGACTTTTACATCCTTGTTAAAATTTATTCCTAGGTATTTTATTCTTTTTGAAGCAATTTAAGGAAATTGAATACCAAGAAATTTTGAATTAAACTCTAGTGACATTAATTTTTATTTAAAAGTTATCCTTAATAAAAATGGTTTCATTTTAAAGGAGTATAAATGGTGATAGAGGAAAATTTGACTTGGGGTTGTAAACACACAATGCAATATACAGATGTTGTGTTGTAGAATTGTATACCTGAAAGCTGTATAATTTTATTAACCAGTTACACCCTAATAAATTTAATTTTAAAGAAAAGAGTGGTTAAAGCGGACATCCTTGTCTTGTTCCCAATCTAAGGAAGATGCTTGTAGTTTTTGCCCATTGAGCATGATGTTGGCTGTGGTTTTGTCATATATGGCCTTTATTACATTGAGGTGTATTCCCTCTATTCCCATTTTGCTGAGAGTTTTTATCATAAATGGGTGCTGGATTCTAACACATTCATTTTCAGCATCTATTGATATGATTATGTTATTTTTATCCTTCATTTTGTTTATGTGGTGTATCATGTTCACTGATTTGCAGATATTATACCAGCCTTGCATCCCTGGAATAAAGTCCCACTTGATCATGTATATGATCTTTTTAATGTATTGCTGGATCTGGTTTGCTAAATTTTTTTTGAGGGTTTTAACATCCATGTTCATCAGAGATATTGGCCTATAATTTTCTTTCTATGTAGTGTCTTTACCTGATTTTGGAATTAGGATAATGCTGACCTTGTAAAATGAGCGTGGGAGTCTTCCCTCCTCTTCAATTTTTTGGAATGGTTTGAGAAGGAAAGGTGTTTGTTCTTTGAATGTTTGGTAAAATTCACCTGTGAAGCCACCCATTCCAGGACTTTTTGTTTGTTGGGAGGTTTTTTGGTGTTTTTTTTTTTTTATTACTGCTTCAGTTTCACTAGTTGTAAGCTACTCATATTCTTTGATTCTTCCTGATTTAGTTTTGGAAGATTCTATGTGTCTAGGAACAACAAATATTGTTTTTCTGACTCTTCATACTCCTGATTTTTTTAAAATTTTGTGTGCTGGGTATTGTTTATTTTTGAGTGTTATATTTTCAAAGCAGAACAGGCTTATCACATTGTTGCGTTGGATATATTGTGTTCATTTCTGCTTGTGTTTATGCTGTTATTAATCTATCTGTTATCAATCTACTATTTAAACTCTTGAAAAATTATTTGCTGTTTGTTTCTCATTCTAGACTTTATAAAGTGGAAACTGGTTGAAATCTTATGAAATGATCAGTACACTTTAATGAGAAACAGCAAATTCTAGCTACTTTATCTTCAGTGTAGCATCATAATTTTCTACCATTAAAATTTTCTTCCCATAACCTATCTGCCCGTGTTCCAGTTGCTATAATAATTATTACTTTTGAAAAGGTGATCTCTTTGTAATACACCACTATGTATTTATTTCTATTAATACTTGTATCTTTATTTTAATTCCAAAAGGGCTTTTATTCTAAGGGATGGATTATGTTAGCTTGCCTATGTTTACTTTGGTCATTTAGTCACTGCCCAGCTGTTGTTCAGTAAGAAACTATTTGTTGCTGCTTGTAACATGCTTATGATCATCAATACTATTTTATTTTTACCAGAAGTTCAGTGTCATCTCTTAGTAGACTTTAAATTTCTATGTTTGATCATTTTATTTGATACCTTTTCTTGTGCATAGTACCACTCTGCAGTGGTTACTGTATCTCCAGAAATTTACTACTAATCCAGAACCAAAGACTAGTATTTAATCACAGCTTTGCCTACCATATTAGTGTTCGAAACCTTCTCCATTTCCCTGTATTTTACTTTTCTTCTCAAAAGCAAAGCATATATATGTATGTATACATACACACACACACATTTACACACATATATATCCTTCATATTGTCAGGAATTCTAAATTGTTTATTAAGTATTTAGTAATATGTGTTATGAGAGTGGAAAGCATTTCTTAGAGTTTAAATTCTCCTATACACTATCACAATAAGTATTAAAGCTTCTTTAGAAGTATACAATATATTGTTTTTTGCTTTTTTCTATAAGATTAGTCCTCCCAAAATTCTGAATTTAACTCCATTGATATTCATTTTTATTTAAAAGTTATCCTTAATAAAAATGCTTTCATTGTAAATTGAAATACTCATATGATCAAATTGTAGAAAATGTAAGAAAGGAAAAGGCTTATACAAAAAAATGTTGATGGCATGTTAATGTATTTTCTTCTGGTCACTTTAAAAAATTTCCAGAGGAAGATAAACATCTTGAATACATTTTTATATTCTTATAATGCCTTTGAACAGTAAGTTTAAAGATATTCCATATTATATTTTGGTTTTTATAAACTAGAAATCTTCATGTCTTATATTTTGTGTTCTTTCAACTTCATTTTAATTTACTACCTCTGTTTTTAATGTCTTTTTTGGACATTTATTTAATGTGGTTATTCACCCTATATTACAGATATCTTTATAAGCTATCATAATTCCTTCCTAGAATAATATAGCATATAAATAATATATGAGCTTTATTATATTCCTTTCAAGATAATTTCCATAATTTACTTAATCATTCCTCTATTTTTTGATATTTATGTTGTTTTTACTTTATTATATATTACGGTAGGATGAGCAGCTCTTGCATATAGCGGGTTATTTCCCTGAGGTAGAGTGATAGAAATGGAATTTTATGATCATAGGGTATAAACATTTTTGTGATTGTTGGTATGTATTGCTGAGTTACTTTCCAGAAGAGTTCTGTCTCTAACACTGTGTGGTTATGTCAGCTTTTTCACATCTCTAGTAATACTGAATATTATAATTTATACTTTTGACTAATGTACAGAAATTTCTGTTTATATGTGTTTAATATTAGTGAGTGAGACTGTTTTCAACATTTCTCATTTTTCTTTTGTCATTTTAGTTTATCTGAGTCTTATATTTTTATTTTGAATGGGAATATTACAATAATATTTAAAAAATATTAAATTAATAATATTTAAATTAAATTAATATTAATATATAAATAATATTTAAAATATTTTTAAAATCTTTTAAATAAAAATAATCATTTTTCATATTTGGTAAACATTTCTTTAGTTTTAAATTTTTTTGTTTTATTTTGTTTTTATTCAGAAAATCTTTAAATGTTTTTATGTTATCAAATTTGTTGTTCTTATTCTTTGTTTGCTTCTGTCAACTGGAAACTCTCATCCTGCAGTTCGATAAGTACCGAGTCCAGTTTTTCTCTAGCATTTTATTTAAGTTATTTACCCTCTGGAATTTTTAACATCATATAATCTGTATACTTTATTAATTTGGGCTTCATAGGTAGATTGGTAGTAGGAAAATGGATCAGCTACTTTCCTTTTAATTCATTCAGCCTTTTGATTGAGGTGTTTCATATTCCTACTCCATTCAGATAAAGACACTCAATCAAAAGGAGGAAGTAAGAAAATCTATGAAGCACAAAATTGCCACACATCACTTCTTATAGAAAAAAATCACATAGTGGAAATATTTCATTTTCCATAAAATGTAAAGGTATCATAAATTCTTTTATCCCTAAACAACTTAGAAAATATATGATTTTTACTTAATTTATTATTTCCTTAGAAAGTTATAATTATAGTTTTAAGGTTTATTAATATTTTAGCCTGAACTTTTTGTTTCTTTAAATATTTTTTACCAGGTACATTGATAGTTTTGACATAGATCATTCATAGACAAACAAAACATTTTGTATCAGCTAAAAAGTATACGGAGCAAACCAACATATGACTTATGTGCCAAATCTGTGCAAAAGATTAAAGGGAACAAATCTTGCCTCATTGCAGTCAATTTCCTAAACAAATGTTTCTTGGTTTGTCAGCTACTTAGTATTTCCCTTTGCTCCATATGATTTTTCTTCTTTCCTATATCTCCTTTCCTAACACCATCCAACTAGTCATCCAAACTAGAAATCTCAGAATTGTCATCCTTCTGCCACATCTTCCATTTGCAGTTATTTATCACATGCTATGTCTTTAACATCAGAAATGATTCCTTAGCTTGATCACTTCTCTCTAGCTCCTTTAGCTCAGCATTCTGACCTTCTTTGGTATGAACTATTCTAAAAGCAGCAATCTACCTCTTTTATTATTATTATTATTATTTTTAATTTTTTAATTTAAGTATAGTTGGTATACAGTCTTGTATTTGTTACATTAATTTCAGGTTTACAATAGTGATTTGCAATTTTTCCTTTCTTTACTCCACTCCGTCCTCCAAACAGTGCTATCATCATTTACAAAAAAGTCTGCCTTTCACACTAGTAGTAACCAGATTTTAATAATTCCTAGTTGCCCACAGAATAATGTCTAAATTTATTAGGCTGGCAGAGAGAATAACCTACCTTTTCTTTGTCAGATTTTACTACTTTGATTTTGACCTATATTTTAGTCTGTGTTTAACCTGTTTCTCTGAATATGTCATTTTTTTTGTTTTACCCTCAGCCCTGTATAGTTTTTCTCCCTTATCTGTCAAATCCCAGTTCCAGATGTTAAACTTTCCTTGCCTGTTTCATTCAGAATCACTTACTTTTCTGCTCTATGCTTTTTGTTTGGCTTTGTTCTGTATATGGTTCTTTTTAAATAATTGTATGGAAAATTGCTATGTTCTTCCATTATAAAATGAAGTACATTTAAAAATGGTTTTATTACAGAACAGTTTATGTGCTTATTACACAGACAATCGAAATAAATGTATACAAGATCCATAATTGCTTCTACTTTGGAGCTAACCACTGTTAACACCTTGGTTGTACTCTTTCTGGTTCTTTTTAGTACACATGTATATTGGATAATTTTGTTTGCAATATACATATGTATATTATAATTTTGTTGCATTATATTGTGGAAATATTTTGATAACTTAACATTTCTAAGTTGAAATATATGGAAAATATCTCAATAGTAGATATAGGTCTATGACATTTTAAAAAATTTAACTCTTTAATAAAAGCAATACAAACACACAGTAAAAATTAATCAGACTGAAAAATTAAACACTTCTCTTAAAAACTTACAGTTTTGGGAAATGGACCTACTTTGTCATTCATCAGAATTTATAAGGCCACTATTTTTTTCTCTATGCATGTTAATATTGCAGGTCCTAGTCTCTACTAAGACAAGAATAGAGGAGAAAAATTGTCATTATTTACAAATGATAATTATGTATATACTGCAAAAATATATGAAACATTAGATTAATTAGAGATATTAGGAACTTGGCTAGATAAAAATTGATATAATTATATTTCTAAATACCAGTGACAAATAAAAATTAGGTTTAAACAGACATCACTTCCAATAGTATTAAAACATAGTCAGTATGAAGTAGTGACCCTAATTGTAGAAGATATGCAGGATTTATGGCAAGAGATATATTAAAACTTATTTGAGAGATAGTAAAGACCTAAATACATATACTGTGATCATGGATTGGACAATTTAATATTGGAGAGATATCACTTCTGTGGGTGTGGGTGTGGGTGTGTGTAATTAATAACATCCTAGTCCAAAATTCTGAAAGTTGTTTTTTCTTTAGAAATTGACATTTAGTTTGTCAATGTGGAGGTGCAAAAGGACCAAGAGTAATGAAAGAGCTCATGAAGAACAAGGTGAAGGCACTTGTCATTTCATTAAGACTTAACAAAGTAATAGTAATAAGACAAAATGGAGTTTGTGCAGTGGTAGATGTACAGATATAGAGTCAGAGTAAAGAATGGTCAAGCTCGGAGATTAAAGACGGTGGCAGACTGAGTGGAAGCTACACTGACATTCTCCCGGGACCAAACTGGAATTACAACTAAAATATAAAAAACCATCCTGAGTAATCAACTGTAACTGAAGATGAGCTGGAGAGTACCCTCATAAACAAGGAGGAAAAGTGGAGACCACATAGAGACTGGTAGGAAGTGCGGAGGTGCGAGGGCTGGCTGTGCTCTCATAGGCAGCAGCTAAAGGTCCACAGGGATATCTCCCCTGTGAGGGGTTCCCACCGAGACTTTGTGGTCTAAACCCCAGGCTGGGCTTCCCAGCTAAGAGCACCAGGTCTGAGAAAGGTGCCCATATAACACCTGGCTATGAAAAGCAGCCGGGTTTCTGTCTGCAAGGGAGAGACGGCTGGAAACGCAGGCACCCTATTAAAGAGCCGACGCGCAAAGTTTCATGTGCAGCCACTCACCTTGGGCTCCAGCAGAGGGAGGGCAGAGTGGACTGGAGCTGTGTGAGGAGAATCTAAGGTGATGGGCTCTGGAGATAGAGCTCAGAGGGCACCCCTCTGGATTCCTGTGCTAAGTCATTCTCCCATAGTGCAGAGGCAGATATTTACCTTCCAAGCAGCTTTTGCCTTAGGGAGAAGCAGTGCCCCACCCTGCTGGAAAACCTCTCATGCTACCCCATGGGGTTTCTATAGTTTGAGGCTCATTTAGAGAATCAGATTAATCAGCTTGCCGGCAGAGGCAGACTTCAGAGTGCTTTGAGTCTTTGCCTGATCTGCTTCTGGACCTGGGCCTTGGAAAAGCAGACTTTGGTGTGCATGTTAGTCCTGTCCAAACACACCCAGCCCCACCAGAGGGGACCTCAAGCCATGGGTTGTTGATAGCTCCAAACGGTACTCAAGGCCAGTCACAAAGAGCATCTGACATTGGCCTGCACCAGAGACCGGCCAAAAAGACTGAGAGTCCTAGCAGGCCTACCTAATACATAGAAACAAACCCAAATAGGCAGTCAAAATGGGGAAACAAAACAAGCCCCAAATGAGAGAACAAGGGAAGTCTCCAGCAAAAGAGCTAGATGAAATGGAGATAAGCAATCTTTCAGCTGTAGAGTTCAGAATACTGATTGTAAGGATGCTCAATAGCATGAAAAAGATATGGAAACTGTGAATGAACTTAAGAATGACATAGCGGAAATTAAGAATACATTGGAAAGAGTAAACAGCAGATTAGAGGAAGCTGAGGATCAGATCAGTGAATTAGAAGACAGGGTAGAAAAAATCACTCAATCAGAGATCCAAAAAGAAAAAACAAAAAAAACAGGAGGATGGTCTAAGGGAGCTGTGGGACAACACAAAACGTAACAATATTCGCATCTTAGGAATGCTAGAGGAGTTCGATAGTAAGTAAGGGTTTGACAATCTGTTTGAAGAAATGATGGCAGAAAACTTCCCTAACCTGGTCAAGGAAAAAGGTCACACAAGTTCAGGAGGCACAAAGAGTCCCAAGCAAGAAGAATCCAAAGAGGTCCATGCCCAGACACATGATCATTAAAATGCCAAAAATTCAAGACAAAGAGAATATTAAAGGCAGCAAGAGAAAATTAATCTGTTATCTACGAAGGAGCTCCCATAAAGCTGTCAGCTGATTTCTCATCAGAAACTCAACAGGCCAGAATGGAATGGCATGAAGTATTCAAGGTAATACAAAACAAGATTCTGAAACCAAGACTACTCTATCCAGCAAGACTATCATTCAAAATAGGTGGTGAAATAAAGAGCTCCCCAGGCAAGAAAAGGCTAAAGGAGTTTATCACCACCAAACCAGCGTTGCAAAAAATGTTAAAGGGACTGCTGTAATAATAATAAGAAATAGAGAAACATAGGCATAAAGAATTAAAATGGCAATAAATAAGGACCTATTAGTAATAACCTTAAGGACTTTAAGGGAGAGATCAACAGCAATATAGTCGTAGTCGTGGACTTTAACACCCCACTGACTTCACTGGATAGATGTTCCAGATAAAAAGGCAACACAGAAACAGTGACTAAATGGCACAACTAGATCAGATGGATTTAATTGATATTTATGGAACATTTTACTCCAGAGCTGCAGAATATGCTTTCAAGTGCACCCGGTCATTTTCAAAGATAGACCACATGTTAGGACACAGAACTAGTCTCTACAAATTCAAGAAGATTGAAATCATATCAAGCATCTCAGTTCACAATGGCATGAAATTAGAAATTAACACAGTAAAAACATTCAAACACATGGAGGCTAAATAGCATGTTGTTATTAAACAATGAATGGGTTACCAATAAGATTAAGAAAGAAATGAAAAACTTCTGGGAAACAAATGAAAATGAACACACAACAACCCCAAATCTGTGGGACACGGTGAAAGCAGTACTAAAAGGAAAGTTCGTAGCACTGCAGGCCTACCTCAAAAAGCAAGAAAAATTTTTAGTAAACTATCTAACCCTACAACTTAAAGAATTATAAAGCTCCCCTGTGAAGTTGTCCAGACCAGGGCTTTTGTTTGCTGAGAGTTTTTTTATTGCTGCTTCGATTTCATCCGTTGTTATTGGCCTATTCAGGTTTTCTGATTCTTCCTGATTCAGTTTTACATGATCTCACTCATATGTGGAATCTAATAAACAAAATAGACTGAGGAACAAAATAGATCCAGAGACATAGACGCATGGAACAGACCGATGAATCTCATGGGAAGGCGGGGGTGGGGGAGAAGGTCGGGAGAGATCAATCAAAGAACTTATATGCATATATGCATAACCCATGGACACAGACAATAGTGTGGTGAAGGCCTGGGGGGTGGCAGACATGGGGTGGAGGGGTCAATGGGGAAAAAGCGGGGGATATCTCTGATACTTTCATCAATAAAGATAAATTTTAAAAAATGAATGGTCAAGCTCATTATATATTACTATCTATATATCACTATCTGTCTATTGGTGATGGTTACATAGGTGTTCACTTTATAAATACAGTCATGTACTGCATAATGACATTTTGGTCAGCGATGGACTGCATTTGTGACAGTGGTACTATAAGATTATAATGGAACTGTTTTTCCTGTAAGAAATGGGAGGATATGCAGTTCAGAAGGATTTTTTTCCCCCTCTGAGAGGAAAAATAATCAGTGGGGTTTAGCAGTAGATTCCCTCTCACTAATAGCACCTCAATTTTAATGCAGATGACATCCCAATCAGTGGGCTACTGACCTGTTTCAGCACAGAGAAGCTGGTCCCCTCAGCGGAGATCCGTTCTTGCCTCATCTAGCTTTTGGCGGTGTTAGCATTCCTTGGCTTACTTCACTTATGGCCACATCAGTATCTCTGCCTCCGTCTTCACTTGCCCTTCTGCTCTGTGTCTTCTCTTTTGTCTCTTATAAGAAGACTTGCCATTGGATTTAGGGCCCACTCATGGTAATAGAGGAGGGAGGATTATATCCTCAAAGACTCTTTTTCTAAATGAGGTTTCATCCACAGGTTCTGGGCTTACATATATTTTTGGAGGACACCATTCAACCCACTACAAATGTGATTCAAAGCCTTTGGAGGAATTAGCTTTTGAAAGTGGAAGGACCTAACATGAACCTAGCAATTGGTCACTCTGTGTTTACTTTGTCCATTCACCCCCCTTTCTCCTCCAATCTCTAACATCACTCTTAGCTAATACCTAGTTAATAAAGTAATTAGAGGAGAACTTCCTGTAAACTACCCAAACCATCCACCTATATATATGTATCTGTGTCCTGTGTACTTGGCCTCCTCTGCTGTTATTACATTAGTAGTATTAGTGGTATACAAATGTTGCTGTCAAAGTTCTGAGCAGGTTTTACAGATGGAATCCCAAGGCAATTGGAGTATGGGACTGGCTGTAACTCCATTTTTTCTACCCCAAGTCTAACCGTCTCTGAATTTATCTGTCTTTTTTTAATATACATATATTTTGAAGTTCTGTGAAATGTTTCACTTGAATAGTAGGATCTACTTCTATACTTCAAGTTTTGAAAATATTTTCAAGATGGAAATCTTCCTTGAATATTCTACTCACATCTTAGAGATATGTAGTAGGAAATACTGACTTGTGATTCAGATTAGTAAATGCCATCTAATTTGACCCTTATTGCAATCAGTGTCCAAAATCCCTTGGCTGAGGGTGTGTAATAGGAGGGGTGTACATGGATCATCTTGTGTGAAAAGTTAATGTATAGTGAATATATGTATTTTCCTAGAGAGAAGTTAGCTTTTATCAGATGCCAAAATAATGAGGCATCAAAGCTTAGATCATCTCTCTCTGTGCCTTTATTCATCAGATACAAAAATTGTCACCAGCCAACTTACCTAGAATCATACAACCCAATGTAGTTTCCTGATTCTTTAAATTATAAACCATTAGTCCTCATAATATCTAACACTTTTTAAACTTACTAGAGTATACATTTATAAGGATTCTAGAGGTCAACAATTAATGTAGGAAAATATGCATTGCTTATAATTATGAATTTTTATTTCTTTAGTTTAATGATTAATAATGGAAAGCCTACATATTTTAAATTCTTATAGTTGTACATTTACATAATACATATCTTAAGTATGGGTATTTAGCAAAGTTTTTATATAGCATTTTAATTCATTTATGTATCATAATTATATAATTCAAAAAATCCTACTAATTGCTATTTAATGTGCTTCTAATCAGAAAACTTTGCATTGTGACAACTGACATATGCTAACTTACTTTTTCTACTGTGGTTTCCTTACAGGTTTAATGAACTTGTAAAAAAATTCAAAGTTGAATATCATGCTGGTGGTTCTACCCAGAATTCAATTAAAGTGGCCCAGGTTGGTTAATTATTTTTAAAGTTGTAAAGAAATGGATTTAAAATGATTCTAGACTTTTGGTCATTGCATAAGTGTTCAAATCTATATTTTGTTGCTATAGAATGGTTTTGTTTGTTTTGAATTAGGATTTTAGCAGTGATTTTTCATCTAATCAACAAAAGTTACTTTATTTTAATTGGTATTTATTTATGGGTAAGTTTGAACATTTTTTAACGTGTTTATTGTTCATTTACATTTTTTCTTTCTTGATTGTCAAGTTTTTTGACTGTTTTATAATTTTTCATGTTACTAGTTTATAGAAATTCCTCATACTATGGATAGTATAGCTTTTTATTCTATAAGTTGAAAGCATTACTTATTTGTACTTTAACTCTGCTTATAGTGGCTTTTACTGTGCTGAAGTTTTTAGTTTTTTTTAATATAATTAAACTTTATGGCTTCTGCATTTTATATAGTGCTTAGAAAATACATTTCTATAATAAGATACACAAGTTTTCTTGTGTACATATAGATACGTACATATTCGTATACATAAATATAGGCATGATTTGTATTTAATTATCTGTGTGTCTGTATCTGGGTATGTTTTATATGCACATGTACATACCTAAATTTGTATGTATGTATACATTTCTATGTCTGTATCTATACCCATGTCTGTATCTTCCAATGGGTAATTGGATAAGCTTATCTGACATATTCCCTTCAAGTCACCAGCCTAACCTAATCTTGCATGAGCAGGTTAGTGTTCTGTTTAAAATCCTGATTATGAAGGACCTGAAAAAAGCTTTACATACCTCTGGTTCTTACGTTTGCAATTTAAAAGGTAGCTCAAAACCCCACTCATTGTAGTTACAGGTGAGTTCTGATAGACTAGGGTCATTTTTTATATTTCATCGACTAATGCTTTTTCTTTGAATTTTATTAACTGTAAGGACTGGAGAAGTGGAAAATTGACAAAAGTTGAACAGTTTCTATTTTTTGAACAAAATCTTAGTTGATTTAGACACACAGTGTAATTTTCCTGCATACTGAAAAAACTCATGTTTAATTGTTGTGTTAAAATATTTTAGATTATAAAATTAATCTTTAAGGTGGCTATTTGTTTGCAGTGGCCTGAGGAGTCTGTTTGTCAATTGATTTCTATTGTTTTTGTAGAACATCCTGCTGGTTATTTTGTGAGCTCAGGTTAACAGAAAAAGGATAATGTATTAGTTCACTCAGGCTGCCACAACAAAATACCATGGACTGGGTGGCTTAAAGGAGAAATTAATTTTCTTACGGTTCTAGAGGTTGAAGGCCAAGATCAAGGTTCCATCAGGGTTGGTTTTGGGAGAGGTCTCCTTCCTAGCTTGTAGATGGCTGCCTTCTTACTGTGTTTTTACATGACCTTTCTTCTGTGCCCATATGGACAGACATCTCTTGTGTTTCTTCCTCTTACAAAGGCACCAGTCCTATTGAATAAGGGCCCCACCTTTAGGGCCTCATTTAACTTAATTATTTCCTGAAAGGCCCTATCTCCAAAGACAGTTGCCAGTTTAGGGTTTCTACATACGAATTTCAGGGCAGGGACACAATTCTTTCTTTAACAGATACCTTTTTAAAAGCCTTAGTCTGTCAAAACATATTCTACTATCTCTTCAGTTGTTTCTCTTTACAGATCTGGGAGACTATTAGCTGTCCACTAGTAAATTCTCTTCTTTCTTGAGCATTTTCATTAACTTCTACCTCCCCAAAGTTTATTACTTATATAATTAATATCAAGACCCGCATTGGATTTCTACCTGATACTGGCCTTATTAATAAAATAATCATAGTCCAACTGTTGTTATTTTGCAGTTTTTATAATACTTCATGTGCATTATAGCAGCGTACTCTAGTAATGCTTTATTTGCTCCTATCTTTAGCAAGGAAGTAAATGGAATTTAAAGTTTTGAGTGGCTCATCTAATATTTTTATTTTATTAGTGATATATTTGTAGTTGAACTCTTATCCTGATTGCCAGACTAGCCATCTTTCTTTTATATCATATGGAGAGCAGTTCATTTTGGTTCAGCTCAGCCAGCATGTACAAGAAATTTCCTTTTCTTTATTCCTTGTCATTTATTAAGTTCGTACTGTGTGCCAGGTAGTCTGTTAGATGTTGGTGATACAAAAGCTAATAATCGACTTGGTCCACACTGTTGAAGCTTTTGTTATAGTGAAAATGTATTTAGGGGTAGGGTTGTTGGGGTGGAGAGAGAGAACTGTAAACTCTTAAGTACAGTATAATGTTATGAGAGCAATCCTCTCTACCCCTAAAAGACAAATCTAGAAGAACCAGAATAAAAATATATCAGTACTCACATGGTATACATGTGATTTCTTCAGTTTCTGGAAACTTGAAGGCAAAACTGTATATCTTCCCAAGTACACCTCTAACGTGATGTTCTATTCCTAGTTGAATCACAGTAATTCCCATTTTCTCAGTAGGATTTCTATTTCATGTCCTTTTTTAAATTTGAACTAGGAAAACTGAAAGAGATACCCCGAATAGCAGTTTTTCTCTACCCAACTTGAAGCCCCACTCCCCTGCAGTTTATCAGTCTATTTCCTAAGATTTTATTTTCAAACTTTTTGTGGAGTCTTTCAGAGACTATCATAAGGAGGCAAGGGTAATGCTAGATTTGTTCTAGATTTTTTTGCTTTAAAGGCAGAGCATTTGTCCTTTTTTCTATTTTATATGTTAGGTTTTAAAAGTTCTACTGCCCACCTCACACCCATTAGGATGGTTGCAGGCTCAATCCTGGCCCAGTTAGGGCACGTGTGGGATGCAACCAGTCGATGTGTCTCTCTCACATCTCTCTCTCTCTCTGAAAAGCAATGCAAAAAAAATATCCTCAGGCCCAGCCGGGCGTGGCTCAGCAATTGAGCATCAACCTAGGATCCAGGAGATCATGGTTCGATTCCCAGTCAGGGCACATGCCCAGGTTGTGGGCTTGATCCCCAGCCCAGGGGCATGCAGGAGGCAGCCGATCAATGACTCTCTCTCATCATTGATGTTTCTATCTCTCTCTCCCTCTCCCTTTCTCTCTCTGAAATCAATAAAGATACATTTAAAATATATATATATCCTCAGGTGAGAATTTAAAAAATGATTAAAAAGGTAAATTTTGTGTTATGTCTATTTTAGCACAATTACAAAGTAAAAAATAGATTCTAGAAATGCTTTAGTAGGGAATGATATCAGCGTGATTCATCTATAGATTTCATTTGCTTATTCAGCAATCAGTGAGGCAGCATAACAAGAACATGGGCTTGATCTTGGGATCATGAGACTCCATTAGAACTGTGTTTAAGTTCAAGCTTTGTCACTTTACTGGCTATGAAACCGTGATCAATTTATTCAACTTTTCTGGGCCTTTCATATGTAATGTGGAGTTCAAATCCTATCTCAGATGGAAGTTGTAAGGCTTAATGAGATAATGAATGTTAAAAAAAGTTATAGTACTTTTTAAAGAAAGTTTGGAAACCACTATGGTTGGGTGCTTTCCCCATTTTTTTCTGAGTTCTCTTTATTTTAACAAAACTTACATTTACCCATTCATGGACAGAACAATCTGGTTTGTGGCTCTCGTCCACTTAAAAATATTTATTTCAATCTAGCCCTCAACTGAACATCTTGTTTAGCTTTTCAGCTCCCCTAATATTTTGAGAGTACTTTTCCTTTCCATCTGATTGATGAGCCAACTACATAATTGCCAACTTGTGATTTATGACTAGGATAACCACACAGTTTGAAAAATATTCATTTAGAAGGAGGATTTCTCAGATTTTCATTGGCAGTCATTAATAGGAAGAATTGATTCCATTGTACATAAAGCAGATTGTACTTTGTACGTTGAGCATCTGCTGTTTTAGTCATTGTATTAGGTTACCTATATTTTGAGTAAATTTTGAGTAAAATCTGAAAAAACTATTCAGAGCCTTAGAGGTAACAATTCTAAAATAATCTTAGTTGTATCTAATGTGGTGAATGAATGAGGACATTGAAACTGGGCTTAAAGCTGTCTAAAAAGTCTAGGCAAAGGAGTTGACAGGACCAGCCGACCAGGGAAAGTGCTGTGTTTTGTTAATGTTAGAGTGTTTGATTGGTTGTTTTGGGGCTATTGTCTTCTTTTCTCATCTATTTGAGTTATCCTTCACCCCAGAAAACAGCTGGGTTACAGCTTTCTATTTTCTCTATCACTGTAGATTATTAAAGAAGCAAACATTGGGCAAAAATATTAGCCCAATAGAAGTACACTGAGTGTCTGTGAACTGTAGATCTAAAATATTAAATTTTTACATAAAGATAAGAAAAACAAACAGGATGGATGAAATTCATAGATAGTAAATTGGTAGCTTATAAAAATCAGGCAAAACTCACAGGATATTATACATATAGATAATAAATAAGCAAATAGCTTGGGAAACAGGCAAACTTGATAAGATGTGTTAAATATTAATAGCAAGTAAGTTTGTAACCTGTACGACTGCTAAAGGTAGAAGAAAGAAAAACTGTTGTAACAAACAAGATTATTACTCATAGATAGAACGGACTAGACAGACCATATCATGATCATGTACCGCTGGGCTGACAATTATATCACCCTCAGATTGATCACTCGTTACTGACAGTATGTTCTAATTCTGGCCCCACATGCACTGTACCCAGGAAAGGCAATTAAAACCATGACTCTTCAGCAGGCTATTTCCCAAACTTTAACATCTTTGCCTTTGAATCCTTCCCAGAGAGCAAGTGAGTACACTTCTTTGTTCCTAAGCACTAGTTATGTGCCCCCTTGCTCATATTGTGACCGTATTTTCATAACCACACCATCATCACTAGGAAAGGTTGATGAGGCGAAGAGCGAGGCAGGACATTTGAACATTCAGGTAGTATGGTCCTTATAGTACTTGATTGCACCCTAAAGTGTTAACTTATACCAGCTCTTTCCTTTGCTTCTTGCAGTGTGTCTTAAATGGGTAAATCTGTGATTTCATATCTTAATTTGGTTGGTAGGCCCTTTCTGTTCGGTGACCTCTAGGATAGCTTGCTTGCTTATGTACTTGGAGGCTAACAGTGCTTCAAGGTAATTCCCGCATACCACATCAGGATTAGGTAGATTTCCCCTTGTTCAGTAGTTTAACAATAACTTACATGGTAGCTATGGAAAAATATGCGGAAACATTGAAAGGGGACATTATTTGCAAAAGTCATCATCTCTGTGAAATATGAACTGAATATAATATGGAAAGTAAAGTTCAACACTTTACAATGTGGAGCTCATTCTACAGATCTTACCAACAATCATACTTTGATATATTAAGTGATGTGGTAAATCATGTCAGCAAGAAACTGTTTCCATTAGTTCTTAGGTATTTTGATTTGTTAAATGATGTCCTTGAAGATTTTAATGAAACCACAGGCAACATAAAATAAAATATTGTAGATATCACATCCAAGTGTAATTCTGGTCTTTTTTCATTTGCATATTTGACAGAGTACAAATTTAAATTTTGGCAAATTCCATTCAGTGTAAACTTCTTATTAACGAAAATAAAAAGTTCTTATCTCCTAAATATCCTGCATACCTTATATTCAACAGTCTGGAAAGGGGGGTCTGATCTGCTTACCTGCGTTATTGATGCTTTCCTAGTGAACGTTTTGGTCACTTTTCAATTTTCTCAAAATTTATAGATGTACTTAATGTGATTTTTTATTTTAAAGATATGGAGGGAGATAGCATCCTTGGGCATGTGCCTTTAGGCACATGGCTGTAGTTGTTGCTGGACTTAGATAAGATGTCTGGCAGTAAAATATTTTTTAAATGTGAGATAAGAAGAATGTCTTTGTCTCATTCAGTAATATATAAAAAATGAAAATGGAGCAAAAGATTACAGGAAAACTGAAATTTATATGCCATTTCTTCTAGAGTGTTTGATGACATTTGAATAGGCCATAAGGAGGCTCGAAAAATCTCATACAACAAACAAATGACTAATTTTTTGTGTAATATGATTACTTTATAACTTAAGTGGGGGGGGAAAGGTCACCACAAAAGGGCAGGCAAGTTAAATAAGGCCTTCTCAACTTCTTTGGAATCCAATTTTGACAGCACAAGTTGAAATTACCAAGGTGCTTCGTAGTGTTTTGAAATGATAGTTCATTTTAGGGATGGATAGCATATCTAAGGAATCTATAAACAGAAAGGACATGATTGATAAACAATTGGATATCAAAACAAGCATTTAGATTCAAGGTAGATGGATATTTTGTAGAGCTAGAAACTAATTCTTATATATCTAAATACCAGCTGTTGCTAGTAAGTAAAATCCTAAGTATTCCACGCTCAAATGCTTTGGTTGAAAGGATATTTAGCTTGATGTCATCACATTTGGAATAACACCAAGAATGTGGACTTGATAAGAGCAGAGCTGTAAGTCAATGTGAAATGCATATTTAACTATATTGTTTTACCACATATAAAAGAAGGATGTCCTAATGGTTCCAGTCAGTTCAGAGAAGTAGTATTGGAAAGGAAACACAAAGAGTAAAAATATTATGTTATTTCATGGGACAAAAAGAAAAATGTTATTTTTTACTAAACATTGGTAATATCTGTTTAACCCAATTGTACTTACTCTTTAAAAATATTACATTTATATATGTTAAGATTAGAATACAGCCCGGCCAGGTGTGGCTCAGCGGTTGAGCGTTGACCTAGGATCGAGGCGATCAGGGTTCGATTCCCGGTCAGGGCACATGCCCGGGTTGTGGGCTCGATCAATGACTCTCTCATCATTGATGTTTCTGTCTCTCTCTCTCCCTCTCCTTTCCTCTCTCTGAAATCAATAAAGATATATTTAAAAAAAAAAAAAAAAAGAATACACATATGACCTATAAAATTTAAGTATCCAGTAAAGAGTTAAGAAAAGTTAAAATAAGTTGTATAAAATATGTATTTTAACAAAAGAAACATTAATAACGATTGTTATGATTTCTTATACTTTTTATTTAATCCTACTTTTAATTATTAATAGTTACCACTATCAACTATTTCTGTTGTTTTGTTCAAGTAATAACACTTATGTAACAGAAAAGTAAATAATACAGAATAATATATAATTTCAAATAAGTACCATGTTGGTTTGATTGGACTGCCATAGCAGCACCACAGAATGGGTGACTTAAGCAAGAGAAATTTGTTTTCTTACGGGTCTGGAGGCTAGAAGTCCAAGATCAAGGTGTCAGCAGCTTTGTTTTATTTCTAAGTCCTCTCCTCTTGCTACTTCTTCGCGTTGTTTTCTCTGGGTGTTAGTGTTCCAACTTGACTTTTGGGAGGGCACAATTCAGACCATGGCAAGTACTTATTTGGATGTATTTATTATTTTTGCTACCATATCTTTTTTTTTGTGTTTTTTTTTTTAAATATATCTTTATTGATTTCAGAGAGAGGGAAAGAGAGGGAGAGAGAGATAGAAACATCAATGATGAGAGAGTCATTGATCGAGCCCACAACCCCGGGCATGTGCCCTGTTGATGAGATGCCATAGAAATTTAACTCCTGTTTATATCAACTAGTCTATGGCAAAATTTGTTTTGTTATATGTCATTTTGTGTAAAGTCCCAGAACCTGTTGACAGCATTGAGTGCTTACTGTATGTGATTTAGTTGTTTTCTTAGTGGTTGCTTTGAGGATTACAGTGAACATTCTAAATTCATAACAACCTGGTTTGATTAGTACCAACTCAGTTTCAATACAATACAAATACTCTCTTCTTTTATATTTCCATCTCCCCTTTTATATTGTTATTATCACTGATTACATCTTTATTGTGTGCCCATTAACACAGATTTATAATTCTTATCTAATTCATAAAGTTTTGCCAGATACAGAACTCATGGCTGACAGTTCCTTTCTTTTTAGTACTATAAATATGTTGTCTTACTGCATTCTGGCCTCCATGGTTTCTGCTGAGAAACTAGCATTAAATCTCATTGAGGGGCGTTTACACAGGACAGGTCACTTCTGTTTTTCTTAAGATTCTTTTGTCTTTTGATACTTTGGTCAAGTGTTGCTGTGGATCTCTTTGAGTTTATTTTCCTTGGAGTTCATTGAGCTTCTTGGCCATCATATCTTCAAATATGTTATATTTTCTCTTTTCCTTCTGGATTTCTATTATACACATGTTGGTCTGCTTGATGGTGGTTGTTTTTTATGTTTCTGTGGAAAGAGTTTGGAGCTGCCTACTCCATCAGTTTGCTCTATAGTTATTTATTATATCTCATTATAGTGTGTATTTTTTGTCTGGTAGGTCTGTTCCTGTGTTGGCTCTCTGAAAAATTGATTACTACATTAAGGCCAGTGGTGAATTGTTTTCTTTTCCCACACTGGAACTATTGATTTTTTTTTGTGTTTTTTTTTTTACTATTGGTTTTCTTTTTCTTTTTTTACTATTGGTTTTCTTTTTCACTATTGGTTTTCTTAAACCTAGCCTACTTTTTTTTTATTACCTCTTTGCAATCCTTTTTATACTACTCTATACACTCTCAATCATTGTATATTCACAACAGCCTCTGAGGCAGAGGGGATGATATGCCTCTGTTTCAATGATGAGGATTCTGATTAAATAAGAGAGACAAAAATGCCACGGTGGGTAAACTAAGCAAAGCAGAGTTAGAACCCAGGTGTTCTAATGGGAAATTCCTGATTTCCTTACTGGAGATTTTTCTCTCTTTCTTAAAGGACTTCATGGAAACCACTAAATTGATTTCAGAGAGAGGAAGGAAGAGAGAGAGAGAGAAACATCAATGATGAGAGAGTCATTGATCGGCTGCCTCCTGCATGCCCCGGACTGGGGATTGAGCCCACAACCTGGGCATGTGCCCTGACAGGGAATCGAATCTTGATCTCCTGGATCCTAGGTCGATGCTCAGTCGCTGAGCCATGCCCACCTGAGCTTTCACAAAATTTTTTGACGGTACCTAACTCAATATGATGTGTTGTTAGAATTAAATGACATAATATGAACAGCATACCTAGCCCAGTACTTATACATAATGGCAGTTCAATAAATTGTAGCTACTATTACATTCTGAAAAATGTATATGGCAGATATTTTCCATTAATTGAATTAGTTTCCAGCAATTTGATAAGAATGTACTTAAAGCAGTAAAATACACCAGATTTTCCTTCCGTTAACAACTATTTATCTCAAAATGAATTCTCTCAAAAATAGAAAATAAGGCAGTGGGGCCTAAAATTGGTCAGTGGATGGTTCTTACAGGTCGTAAGAAGTCGAATAAAGTTTCATCCTATTCTAAGCTCCTGAATGTTTTATTTGGTTAGCTAGTTAGTTTTGGTTAGCAACATGGAAATTCTTTGTTATTTACTGTTGTTGGAAGATTTGGTTGGTTGGAGTCCATAAGGATTATTCATTGATAGCTGTTAACTGAATGTAGAAGAAAGGAAATGTTAGTCTCTTGGTATCTGATTTCGGTACTTATATAAAGATGTAGTTTACATGCCTTTTGTGTTAATTATATACTAATTTAAATGGTCTGAATAAGTTTTTATTTAAGGAAACAGTAAATTCCTTTGTAAAAAGTATTTTTAAGAAGGAGATAATGATTAATCTCTAGTTATTCACTTAAGGCAGTTTCATAAGTGTTTATCTTCCGTAGCACATTCCTAATTCTGTAGTGTGTGTTCAATAATTTTCCTTATATTTCTTCTTAGGTTTTCATGTTAACATTTAAGCTAAATAAGTATCATAGAAACCTCAGAGCATGTTGTAGGAACCAGTTTTTGACCCTAATCGGACTCTTTTTTTGCCTCCGGGGGCTAGGCCACTAAAAGTATATAAAGAGTGTCCTCTGATGCCTCTGGATGCTAGTGAGTCAAGAACTGCTCCAAACTGTACTCTCTTCTCGTAGGTAATCAAGGGAGGCACCCATAGTCTCATTTAGTCACATGGGAAAGAATGGTTCGTTGCAATAAACACAAGGAACACAAAGGGGTAGAAGGGATTTCTTGAATTGTGATGCTAGTATCACAGGGCTTAGGGTAAAGTCCAACATTGAGAGGAGAATTTGGAAACATGTTTCTCATCAGTTGTCTTGGTCACTTCCTCCTCCTCTTTATCGTCAGCTCCAATGCCCTCCCCTGCCACAGGGAGAAATTAGAAACTAAAATCTCTCTGATTCAAAAGCTTTTAAATTATTGCTAAAATATTTAGTCCAGAGGGATATAGAGAGAGAGATATAGAGAGAGGCATAGAGAGATATATAGTTATTTTGTATTCAGATGCAACATTCCTTTACTGATTCTGTTACTTTTTAGGTAATAACTTTATTTGAATTTCTAGATATTTATTCATGTTCCCTGAAAATGGTGTTTCTCTTCCTTTCTTTTGTTTATTCCTTTTTCATATGCTACTGCAATATCAAGAATTTGAGAACTCTTTGGAGGATTTTAATTTTGGCTTTTGGTTGAAGGTCTGTGCTCCAAAGTAGGGAAGAATTATTCTAATCCTGGTATTTCCACAATTTATATTAAGAATAGGTGTTGAGGTGTTAACTTTATGAAGATGGCATACCATTGCTGTAAATATGAACATTTACAATAAAATGTTTCATTAAATAAATCAGATTGCTTTCCAGTTCTTAACAATAGTGTTTATTTATATTTATTGACCAGTAGGGGTTAAGTTTTATATAACATTTGTAACCTACTCTCTCAAATTAAAAATCAAATGAAATTTTCATCAGGTAGACTAACATAACTAGGATAGGAAACTAATATTTGAGATATGCCGGTTATTTAAATATATTGGGTAACCGGAAAGTAGTGTCTCTCTGAAGCATTTATATAAATGTGACATGTGCCTTAAATAATGAAAAATTTTAAAACTTTAAGTATATAGAGTACTTCTTTAAATGATTTTAAATGGGTCATTTTCCCTTCTCAAAATTTATAGATGCAATCCTACCCTGAGGAAAATTTTACTAAATGTGAAAGATAATAGTCACTAATAATATAGCCAGTGTTGCAGTTTTTTAAAAGCAGGAACTATCAATTCTTAACCATCTCCTTTAGGCCCCTGAGGGATGAATCTTAATTTTATAGCAGCAATGGCTGCAAATAATGTACAGGATTTGGGACAGTGTACAAAGCTTCTGATTTGACAGACCTTATACTTTTGGAGAGACTGTGTAGTAGGTGGAGAAGCAAACTCTGCTCTTGGACTTTCCTACATGTCATTAAACCTGGCATCTAAGAAGCTGTGGCAGATTTATGCTTTACCATCACATCTGCATCAGTAGGACTCCTTAAAAATTTTAATCATTTTGATTGTTAAACTAAACACATTAGGAAACTGGAAAATAAAGGGGAAAATGACAATAATTTCTTTTTTGTTCCAGGTGTATGTGAGTCAGTGTGTGTATTCACATAATCCTGTAATTTTATTTTATTTTTATTTATCTTTATTCTTTTTATTTAAATTTATGGAGGTGACGTTGGTTAATAAGATTGGATAGGTTTCAAGTGTACATTTTGTGATGCATGGTCTGTGTACTGCTTTGTATTCCCACCACCCAAAGTCAGATCATCTTCCTTCCCCGTGTATTTGGCTCCCCTTTACCCTTTACTACCTTCCACATTCTTCCCTCTGGTACCCACCATACTGTTGTCTGTGTCTATGATTTCAGCTTTATATCCCACATACGAGTGAAATCATATGGTTCTTAGCTTTTTCTGACTCACTTATTTTGCTTAGCACAATATTCTCAAGGTCCATCTATGTCCCAAATGGCAGTACTTCATCCTTTCTTATGGCTGAGTACTATTCCACTGTATACATGAACCACATCTCCTTTATCTAATCATTTGTCGAAGGACACTTTGGTTTTTTCCACATCTTGGCTCCTGTGAATAAAGCTGCAATGAACATAGGGGTGCATATATCTTGGCAAATAAATGTTTTCACATTTTTCAGGTAGATATGCAGAAGAGGGGTTGCTGGGTCGTATGGTAACTCTATTACTTTATTTTGAGGAACCTCCATACTGTTTTCCATGGTGGCTCTACCAGTTTACATTCCCAGCAGCAGTGAATGAGGGTCCTTCTTCTCCACAGCCTCTCCCACACTTGTTATTACTTGTCTTGTTGATAACAGCCATTCTACCAGATGTGAGGTGGTATCTCATTGTAGTTGTGATTTGTATTTCCCTAGTAGCTAGTGAAGTTGAGCATCTTTTCATAGTATCTGTTGGCCATTTATATGTCTTCTTGGGAGATGTGTTTGTTCAGGGTCTCCTGGATTGTTTGTCGTTGAGTTGTATGAGTTCTTTATATATTTTGGATATTACCTTGGAACTGTTGTTTGCAAATATCTTCTCCCATTCAGCTGGTTGCTTTTTTGTTTTGTTGGTGGTTTCTTTTGCTGTACAGAGGATTTTTAGTTTAATATATTCCCATTTATTTTTGCCTTTACTTTCCTTGCCTTTGGGGTCAAATTCATAAAATCTTCTCTAAGTCCAAGGTCCATAAATTTAGTACCTATGTTTTCTTCTATGCAATTTATGGTTTTAGATCTTATATGTAGGTCTTTAATCCATTTTGTATTAATTTTGTACATGGGGACAAACTGTAGTCTAGTTTCATTCTTTTGCATGTAGCTTTCCAGTTTTCCCAGCACCATTTATTTATTTTAAGTATGTTTTTATTTATTTTATTTTTTTGTTTTGAAGACTTTATTTTTTTAGAGCAGCTTTAGGTTCACAGCAAAATTGAGGGGAGAGTACAGACATTTCCCATATATCTTTTGTCCTCATATATACACAGCCTCCCCAGCTATTACATTCCATACCACCATAATACATTAGTTACAATTGATGAACCTACACTGACACATCATAATCACCCAAAGTCCACAGGTTACCTCAGTGTTCACTCTTGTATTTGTATGTTCTGTGGGTTTGGACAGATGTATAATGACATCATTGCAGTTCATACAGAGTATTTTCACTGCCCTAAAAATCCCATGTTCCATCTATTCTTCCCTCTTCCCCAACTCCCCTAACCTCTGGAAACCACTGATCTACCTACTATCTCCATAGTGTTGTCTTTTCCAGAATGTCATATAATTGGACTCATACAGTATGTAGTCTTTTCAGATTGGCTTTTTTTAATTTTTATTCAAAATATTACAGATGTCCCCTTTTTCCCCATTGAGCCTTTCTACCCCGCACACACTTCCCTCCCCAGTCCCTCACCACACTATTGTCTGTGTCCTTGGGTTATGCATATATGCATATAAGTTCTTTGGTTAATCTCTCCCCACTCACCCATCGACCTACCCCCACCTTCCCTCTGAGATTCGTCAGTCTGATCCATGCTTCCATGTCACTGAATCTATTTTGTTCATCAGTTTATTAGGTTCTTTAGATTCCACATATAAGTGAGATCATGTGATGTTTGTCTTTCTCTGCCTGGCTTATTTCGCTTAGCATAATATTCTCCAGGTCCATCCATACCGTCCCAAAGGGTATGAGATCCTTCTTTACAGCTGCATAGTATTCCATAGTGTCCCACAACATTAATTGGTTGCCTCCCATACACACACTGAACCCGTAACCTGGTTATGTGCCCTGACAGGAAATTGAACCAGTGACCCATCAGTACATGGGATGAAGCTCAACCAACTGAGCCACACCGGCCAGGGCTCCCGCACCATTTATTGAAGAGGCTTTCTTTTTTCCACTGTTTTTGGCTCCTTTGTCAAAAATTTTTTGCCCAGATGCATGTGGTTTTATATCTGGGCTCTCAGTTTTGTTCCATTGGTCTGTGTGTCTGTTTTTCTGCCAATACCATGCTGTTTTGATTGTCATTGCTCAGAAGAATAGTTTGAAGTCAGGTAGTGTGATACATCCAGTTTTGGGTTTTTTCCCCCTGAGGATTGCTTTGGCTATTTGGGGTCTTTTGTAGTTCCATACAAACCTGATGAGTTTTTGTTCTAGTTCTTTAAAAAATGTTATTGGGATTTTGATGGGGATTGCATTAAATCTATATATTGCTTTGGGTACTATGGGCCTCTTAACTATGTTGATTCTTCCAATACATGAACACAGGATATCTTTCCATTTTATCGTGTCTTTCTCAATCTCGTTTAATAATGCTTTAAAGTTTTTAGTATATAGGTCCTTCACATCCTTTGTTACATTTATTTCTAGGTATTTTATTCTTTTTGGTCCTGTTACAAAAGAAATTTTTTAAAATTTCTTTTTCTGAAATTTCATTGTTAGTATATAGGAATGCAGTGGATTTTTCTTCATTGATTTTGTATCCTGCGTCCTGCAACCTTACTGTATATTCTTTATTGTTTCTAATAGTTTTTCTATATAAAAAATTTTGTCATCTGCAAAAAGTGACACTTTTACTTCTTCATTCCCAGTTAGAGTACTATGTTGAGTAAGAGTGGTGAGAGTGGACATCCTTTTCTTGTTCCTGATTTTAGAAGAAAAGCTTTCAGTTTTTCACCATTGAGTATGATATTAGCTGAGGATTTGTGATATATGGCCTTTATTATGTAGATGTACTTTCATTCTATACTTATTTTATCGAGTGTTTTAATCATAAATGGACATTATATCTTATCAACATAGAATTTTATGTGTTTGTAGAGAAAACATTTTGCTTTGTTTTTTAAAGTAAATTCCGTTTGTGTCATGTAGTTTTACGGAGCCACCAAAACACAATCTTAGGGAAAATAACGTAAAAATAGTATTCCAAATAAAGTAAAATGGACTAATGATAGAATATTTCTTGAGTGTGGTGCTCAGTTCTGGAAACGATATGTTTTAGAATATATGACTTTGGGCAGCTTTACTTAGCCTTCCTGTGCTTCAGTTTGCTCTTTGTACACTACTTGTGGGAATGTGAGGGTAAAGTGTAAAATAAAGGCATGAATAGTATGTACTAGTAGGTAAAATGATGTTACATAAAAGTGTTATGATGATGTTATTAGATTTCAGTATTATAATTAGCATCATTAGAAATTATGCGTTTTTATGAAAATTTTATATGAAGTAGGTGACACACATTGATAAATTGCACTGGGCAATTCCAATTTCAGAATAGTCCTGTATTTGGATTCCCAGACACTTCTAAAGTTATTTTTAGTTATATAGTTATTAAATTGCTGTTCTACCTACTGTGACTTCTCAGAAGCACATTATGGTTGGATTTTAGATGTCAGCATATGTTCATCTTGGATTGAGATGTATTTTCATTTCATAAAATTTAAATCTCCCAATATTCTTAATCATCCTTTTGATTAAAGATGAAAGTATGTCTACCATGAATTAAGTGAGTCTTTTGATTTAATATTATAAAAATATTTTTATTTTCCAAAATGTAACACATACATTTTGGTTAAAGTATGCCCACAGGTTCTTTGACATTTCATTTAAAAAGTAGAGCCTAATTTCCCTACTCTTGAAAATGGGTCAGACTTAGTGACTTGTTTCTAGCAAACAGAATGTGTGGCAATGATGGTGTGCTGTTTCTAAGGCTAGATCATAAAAGGCATTGTTGCTTCCACACTGTTTTCTTTTGGAACACCCATAATGGGAAAGCCCTCTGCTATGTCATGAGAACAGTCAGTCTATGGAGAGTCTCAAGTGGGGAAGAACTAAAGCTTCCCACCACCAGCCAGCACCAACAATGCTAGCTATGTGTAGGAGCCAGCTTCAGTAAAATCTTCAGATGATTGGAGCCCTGGCCAACTTACTCACTGCAACTTAACCTGACCCATAAGATCTATGTAATATTCTGTTTCTTGTTTTAAGTCACTGTGTTTGGCAGCAACAGCTAATTAATATGCACGAAGTCCGGAATTTTAAATGTACCAGAGAGTGTATAGTGAAAAATCAGGTTTTATTCCTGTGCCTATACTTCACTTACACAGTTCTTTTTTTTAATTTACATTTTTTATTGTTCACACTATTGCAGATGTCCCCCCATTTCCCCTCTCTTGCCACCTCCATCCAGTCCCTCCACCCCCTAGCCCTCACCACACTATTGTCTGTGTCCATGGGCTATTCATGTACTTTAGCTAATCCCTTCACCTTCCCTTATTCAGTTCCCTTCACCCCTCTCCCCTCCTACATTTGTCAGTCTCTTCTATGTATCCATGCCTCTGGTTCTATTTTGTTCATCAGTTTATTTTGTTCATTAGATTCTACATATTAGTGAGATCATATAGTACTTGTCTTTCTCTGACTGGCTTATTTCACTTAGCATCATAATCTCCAGGTCCATCCATGCTGTTGCAAAGGGTAAGAGTTCCTTCTTTTTTACAGCCAAGTAGTATTCCATTGTATAAATGTACCACTGATGGGCAGTTGCACTGTTTCCAGATCTTGGCTATTGTAAATAACGCTGCTGTGAACATAGGGTGCATATATTCTTTCTGATTTGCCCAGTTCATTTTTATTAGATGTGTTTCTTGTAATGAGTTTCTTGTGCATGCTTCCAGAAATTCTCTATCCCTTTACAACTATGTGCATAAATATATTAATATGGTTTATGTACATATGTTATACAGTATACACAGTTTTATATCTTGGATTTCTTTTTGTTAATATATTTTGGAGATTGTTCCATATCAATACAAAATCTGTCTGGCTAATTCTTTTTCATGGCAATAATAGTCCATACTATGACAGTATTATTTGTTTAACGAGTTCTCTATTTTTGGACATTCAGGTGGCTTATAAAGATGCTTCAGTGAGTATTTTAATATACGTGTTATTTTCTGTCTGTGTAAGTATATCTTTATATTTTATTACTAGAAGTAGAATTACTGGCTCAAGAAGCACAGGCATGGCAAATTTTTATAGAAGTTGCCAAATTTCTTCACATAAACATTTTACCAGTTTTTATTTCCACCAGAACTAAATGAATGTGGTTGCTTTAATACATTCTCACTAATTTAGATATTCAATGTTCCTTATCAATATGACATGTAAGAAATGGTATCTCATCGAAAGTTTACATTTCTCTGGGTGGAATAGAATTACTGGGACTAAGTGAACTATTTTCCAAGAGAAATAAATTGCCAAATTAACTCTAAAATGAGATCGAAAATTTGAATGGAGAAATACTCATACAAGAAACAGAGCATCTTATCAAAGGGCTTCCTCTCCATAAAAGTAATAGACCTAGATGACTGCACTGGAAAAATATGCCAAACCTACGAGGAACAGATAATTCTAAGATAATTCTAAACCATTCAGCAGCATAGGAGAATAAAATATTCTAGATTCTTTTTTTTTCAAGGTGGTCTCACATTGATACCATAACCCAACAAGGATAGCAGAAAGAAAAATAAAGAAGCATAAAACAAAAAGGAAAAGTATATAGATTAATACTATTCATGACCATTGTAAAAATCCCAGGTAAACTATTTGGAAATAGAATCTAGTACCATATTAATAATAGTCAGTGACCAAATTGGGAAGTAGGGTTAATTCTGGGACTGCAAGGATGGTTCAATATTACAAAATCTATTATTTTGATCACATACCAATAAAACAAGAGAGAAATAAATAGGATCTTCTCTGGAGAAACTAAAACACCATCCATTCATGAAAATATAGAGATATGCTTCCTTAACATGATAGAATATATTTTTCAACTCTAATGCCAGCATCATATTTTATTGATAAAATAGGGAAATAAAATAACACTGTCTTTGTTGATTCTGTTGTGGAAAATCTCAGTAGAATGAAGTGAAAACTGTTACAACGGTTAACAGAGATTCAGTAAATTAGCTGGAGTTTAAATTAAAATATTGAGGCGCTGAAATTAATAGACCAACTATAAACCTAATTTACATTAGCAAACAAAAAGGTAAAATACGTTTTGGACAGATTGTTTTTATTCCCGTATTCTGTGATCTCTGCCATCTACCCCCATTTATATTTTGTTTCTATTTAGATGTTCTTTTTCTTCCTCTTGTTTTTATATCTGTTTTCTTTCTCTATTCTCCCATTGCCATGTAATTTTATATATTCATTGTTTTGCACTTTAAGAATAGTAGTATCAGAAACATAGATTACAATATTACAACAAATACAGAAAATACAGCTAATTGTAGCGTAAATTGAAAAGCACAAAAATAATCTACTCTAATTTTTACTTTTTACAGATGCAGGGAAATGCCTAAAATTTAATTTTATATATTACAATGTATTGAGAAAGTTTTGAATTGTGCTTCTAGTTTTAAAACCCACTTTTATTTTTATTTCTCACAAATATCATACTCTTAAATAGAGTAATAAATGATTATACAAGTCATTTTACTTCCATTGAAATAGCAAGGCTAGAATAATTTAATTACATTTCCCAAAAGAATAACAAAATAAAAATCAGTGGCAAGTCTGTATAAGGTTAACTTATATTTTTATTTCTTTAACTTAAAATCATTTGTTACCACTAGCTGGATCATATTTTTTTCATTTTACTTTGTTAGTAATCTTGCTAATGTAAAAATCCCTGAATAATGTGATTAGTGTGCCATAGCCTATCAAGCTGATGCTCTGTTAAAAATTGTTGATAACAATATAAGATGAGGGGTGTGTGTAGTTATGAAATACCCTCCTAACATGATTGTATATCTTTTTATTTAAGTATAATGTACTCATGTTGTTTCTATCACCAGTTTTTTTAATGGCATAGCACAAAGAACTGTATTATGATTGTGAGCCTATGAAAAGGTAAATTTATGGTTAGTTTCCAGATCTGTTCTGGAGTTTATTGCCATCTGGTCTCTTTGGAGACTATTATAATTATTCATGGGAATGTTTTCAGCACACACAAAAAAGCATGGTTTGTATATTGGCAGAAAGTAAAAAATACCAGTGGTTTAAACCATATGTAGTTTTCTTAGAGTTAGGCAAGGGAAATGAACTGAAGAACTAATTGAGAATCAACAGTAGTGATGTGGTTTGTCTCAATTTTGTCAGAATCTGTTCATAATGAACAAAATATTGCACAACAAGAAAACCTGAAGGTAATAGAAATCCTTCCATTTGGCATATTTTATCTTCATTTTAATTGGTGAAGTATAAGATGATCTCAGATAAATCTTGGTGTGAATCGCAGATACAAAATAAGGACTATATGTCAAATTTTGAGGACTTTTAAAAACAAAAACATATTCATGTTAAAATAATTCTAGAGTTGAACACTGGAAGAATGCTTCTGTTAAAGGTATTTGTCTTGAATTTAATGCAAACATTATTTTAAATAATTTTACGTGTCATGGACTTATTTATATAGCTCTTAAGCAGTACAAGTAGAAGAAGAAGTAGTTCACAGTGTTTCTTAAGCTTAAGTTTATTTAATAGTAAAAGGATGTAGACAAATATCTTTTCACTTTTTCCATTCTAAGAGTTGGAGACAGGTCTATAAAAAAATAAGATGACAAATAAAAAATTGAAATCATCTATTTTTATTCAGCTGTTTTAAAAGAAAAATGCCTGGCAGGCTGGGAGTATACAGGAAATTTAAATTTGTGATTGAGAATAAGAAATACATTTGTGGTTTAAAAAGAAATACCAGCATGTCACATTAAAGTTATGGTATATACAGTATTGTAAAGTTAGCAGGAAAATGTATTACATCAGGGGATATGTTGCACTTTAGAGAGCTAGTGTGGGGATGGGAATGAAGAATAACCCCATAGAAGGCATGAGCATTAATAATCCAGTCAGAGAGGAAGAATTTTGCTGTCTCCCATGTAACATAAAACAGATGTTACATTCTATTAAAAACCTTCTTAACTAAAATGAATGTTTACATCACTGGTCAATAGGAGAAACATGAACAATGGCAATTTAATGATTTTGAAATTTTATTCTGTTTGTCAGTTCATATTGGTGGTAGGGAGGGTGAAGGGAAGCTTGCCAACTTTTATTGTGTTTTTGGATATCTTAATTTAGAAAGCTGAAAGGCAACAGTAAACTATTAATTTTTATTTATTATGTTTTACAAATGTAATGTTTTCCTTCTCAAAAATTGTAAAAAATAAGCACAAAAACACACACAAGAGATTTAGAAACTATGAGTCCTGATTTAATAATAAGTTTGAAGAGGTAGTTTAAGTATATCTAAAAGTATCATTAATTAACTTTAAATGAATGCTGGAAACATTGTTAAGTGATTGGCAACTGAAAAATAGACATATGCAGAAAGGGCCCCTGGGGATGTTAACACAAGGTCCTGTGTCTTTTCTTTTTCTTTTAAGATTTACTATTTTTTCATTACAAGATATAAGTATAATTTACATAGTTAAGTTGACCTTTCAAATATTTAGTTCTATAAGGTATGACATGCACACAGTCATGTACCCAGTACCAGAAACAAGGTAGAATAGTTCCATCACCCCCAAACTTCCCCATGCTCTTTTGGCATCAACCTTTCCTCCACCTTAGCTCCTAGCAATCACTGCTGTGTTTTTGTTGGCAGAGGTAGTCCTTCTTGCTTGTTGTGCCAAGACTGTAAGGCTTCTGAGTGTTCTTTTTCCTGGGACATTTCCGATTGTTACTTGTACAGCTTAAGATACAAGGTAACTGCCTCTCCCAAGACAAAGAGCAGACTTTGTTACTGTTTGCTATAAAATTGGTGGATTCCCCAAGCTTGATGTTCCCCACCTGCCAAGGCAAACCCACTGCATACATAGCATCTACACGAACCATGTCATCTCACCTCCTTAGGATGTGAGGGAAGGAAAACTGGTTCAAATATGCTTGTGTTCTTGTGCCTCGCCATAAGGAATACAGTCTGACCCAGGAGTCTCCTGTCTTCTGTCCTCATGCATGAGTTAATAAGACATTTTGTTAGTTTTTAAACAGGGTAAAATGAAATAACGTATATCATAGTCTTTATTGTTTTGTCTTTTCAGTGGTTCATATTGAGGAATCTAGCTCCTAGCCAAAAATTTATGTGTGAATTTTTTTTTCAGGTCAATCATAGGCATTTACAAAGGTTTTTTCCCTGGTGGGCTTTATGTGGGAAAGCTGTCGTCCCTCCTCCAGGCTTGGTGCAAAGCCAGTGCATTTCAGTCTCTGAAGGGAGCTCATCAAGGACTTGGCCCCTCTGGCCCACTGTGCTCTTACTAAACACATCTGTATTCCTAGCCCAAGCACCTTCATTTGGAGGCCTCTTTATCTGGGGTTTTCACTGAGGTCTTCTCAGATACTTCTCTCAAGACCTCATTGGGGAAGTAAGGGGCAACTCTGAAAACACCTCTCTCCTATGAGTGAGTACTCAGTAGTTTTCCACTCCTAGCTCTTTCCCCTCTACCTTCCCCTGGATCCAGGGTCAGAAAACTGCAAAAGCCTTTTGTTGGTGGCTTCCTTGGTGGTGAAACAACCCCTACATCTGTGCTGATCCACCTGGTCTTTGACTAGTATGTTGGCCCTTGGGGGAAAAGGGACTGTGGGGAGCTGGCACTTTTTCTAGTTTAGCCTCTTTCTTACACTGTCATAGTAAAGTGATGAAAGACTTGACTGTTACTTTCATTTTAGCTTGTCTTTTAAAAAAAAATTGACTTGGAGGGTGGAGAGAGAGAGAAACATTAATACATATAATAATATGTATTATTATACATAAATAATTGTTCCACTTATTTATGTATTCATTAGTTGATTTTTGTATGTGCCCTGATTGGGGGATCCAATGTGCAACCTTGGTGTTTGCGGACAATGTTCTATAACCAACTGAGCTACCCAGCAGGGCTGCTTGTCTTAATTGACTACTCCATAACCCGGCAGATCAGCTTTCCCCAGCTCACCTGAATTCCTGACACACAGAAATGGAATCAGCAACCCAGGCATGTGCTCCCACTGGGAATTGAACCCCAAACCATTTTGGTGTATGGGACGATGCTCCAACCAACTGCAGCACTGGCGGGGACTAATGTATGGCTTTTTAATCTGGCTTTTTTTAGTTGTCATAAGTGCATATGAGATCCACCCATTTTGTTGCATATCAGTAGTGTGTTCATTTCATGGCTGAGTAGTGATCCATCATATTGATGCAATGCAGCTGTGTATACCATCATCAGGGGAGGAATATTTGGACTGTTTCCCATTTGGGCAATTATGAATAAAGGTGTTATAAACAATTGTGTGCAAGTTTTTGTAGTAAAATACATTTTTAGCCTTGGCCAGTTTGGTTCAGTGGTTGGAGCGTCAGACCGCAGACTGAAGGGTCCCAGGTTCGATTCCACCCAAGGGCACGTACCTTGGTTGCAGGCTCAATCCCTGGCCCTGGTCAGCGTGCGATCAGAAAGCAACCAATCAATGTGTCTCTCCTCACATCAATGTTTCTCTCTTTCTCTCTCCCTTCCATTCTCTGAAAAGCAATAGAAAAAAATATCCTCGGCTGAGGATTTAAAAAACCCACATTTTTATTTCACTAGGATAGGTTTTGATGGGTCACATGGTCAGTGTGTGTTTATCTTCATAAGAAACTGCCCATGTGGCTGTGTCGTTTTACATTCCCACCAGCAGTTGATGAGAGTTTTAGTGGTTCCACATTCCTGTCAGCACTTGATATCGTCAGATTTTATTTACACATTATAATAGAGGTAGAGTTGTATCTCGTTGTTTTATTTATTTATTTATTTAGTTATTTTTTTATCATTTTTTTAATTCTCACCTCACAGATAGTTTTTCCATTGCTTTTCAGAGAGAGTGAAAGGACGAGAGAGCGAGCGAGAGCGAGAGAGAGAAACAGCAATGTGAGAGAGACACATCGATTGGTTGCCTCCCGCACTTGCCCCAATCAGGACTGGGGATCAAGCCTGCAGCCGAGGTACATGCCCTTGGCGGGAATTGAACCTGGGACTCCTCCGTCCTCGAGTCAACACTCTAACCACCGAGAAAACCCAGCCAGGGCATACATCTCATGTTTTAATTTACACTTTCCTAATGATGTTGAGTTTGGGGTTTTTTTGTTGTTAATTTTTGCCACTTGTACAGCTCTGGAGAAGTGTTTGTTCAGATTTTTACCCCTTTAAAAATAATTGAGTTATTTTCATTATTATTTAGTTTTGAGAGTTCTTTATATATTCTGGATACAATTATTTTATCAGATCTGTGATTTGTAAATATTTTCTCCTAGTCTGTTCTTTTCATTTTCTTAACAATTTCTTTCAATGAGCAGTTTATGTTTGTTTTTTATTGATTATGCTTTTATGTGATACCCAAGAACTTTTTGCCTAATCCATTGTCAGAAAGATTTTATCCTATATTTTTTCCTAGAAATTTTATTGTTTTACATTTTATATTTTCAGTTAATTTTTGTATATGTAGGATGAGGTATGGAACAAGATTCCTCCCCCTCCCCACTTTGTCTTTGGATATCCAGTTATTCCAGCCAGTTCCCTTTCCTGAAGTCTTTTAAATTGCTTTAATTATCTTTGTACTTTTTTTCAAAAATCAATTATATGGTTGTATTTCTGTACTCTGTGTTCTTTTCCATTGATCTGTACGTCTGTTGTTTCTCCAATATCATGCTGTCCTGATTATTGCAGCTTTATAGTAATCCTTGATGGGTTTGTGTTTTGTGGTCTTTATAATCATGTTAAATTGAATCTGGAAATGAAATTATTACATTTTGCAGGTTGAAAATGCTTACATTTATAGTCATAGACATATATAAATTTTCACAATTGAATTTTGAAGAAATGTACATGTTAGAACTTATGTTTCACTATGCAGAGGAAAGTGCTATTAACTTATGTTGAGTTTTGAAATAGTAATATGTAGAAAAAGTAAAGTGGGCCCTGGCCAGTGTTTCTTAGTGGTTAGAGTGTCAACCTACCTACCAAAGGGTCTCTGGTTCGATTCCTAGTCGAGGGTGCACGTACCTGGGTTACAGATTCAATCCCCAGGCCTGGTCGGGGTGCATTCAGGAGGCAACCAGTCGATGTGTCGCTCTCACATTGATGTTTCTCTCTCTCTCCCTCGCCTTCCCCTTTCTACTTTCTCTAAAAATCAATTGGAAAAAAATATCGTCAGGTGAGGATTAACAAAAATAAAATTAAAATTAAAAAAATAAAGAAAAGAATAAGTAGGTGGGAAAAGGAAAGCTTATACATCTTATAATTGTTACTACATTTTTCTTTTAAATATTTTTATTTTAACGAGACTTATTCTGTTGTTGTAGGTGGTTTAAATTATATAGGTCTTCACAGGAGAACCTAGGACAAAGATTTTAGAACATATAACCTATTTAGGGGATGTAGGTAATGCTGGCAAGGGTGGCAGGAGGTGATTCAGGGAAGACACTGCAGCTAATAAAAGTTATTAAGTTACTACCATGATAAGTTACTGGAGCTTAATCTTCTGGGCAGAGTTTGAGAAACATCAGTGTGGAGTGCAGTCCAGAGGACTGTGCACTTGCCTAGTGCTCAGGTTGGCATAGCAGGTTTCAGCAGTTCAGAGGAAAAACCCTCAGACTTAGAGAAGATACTGATGTTGGAAGTAATCTGGAGCAAGGGTTAGGTCCAAAGGATATGGGAGGGGCACTGACAGCATCCCATGACCTATGACTTTTATGTGCCTTTCTTGGGTTATCATAATAAATAATTTTAATCAAATCATCCCTTGTTGGAGCTGTTTGCAAACATCTTCTCCCATTTGGTTGCTTTCCTTTTTGTTTTGCTGGTGGTTCATTAACTTTTTGTATATTTAACCCCATTGTCATGCTATTTAATTACCCAGAAGAGCCAACTAACTGCACACTTGGAAATAGTATTGGATAATCCCTCTTCAGATAACGTGTTTTAAAATGTTAAGTGATAAAAGAGGACAATATAAGATGACATATAAGTGTATAAACCATTTTCAGTATCTCTAGCCATAAGAGAAGTGCAAATTAAAATCACGAGAAACCACTGCATATATATTTGAACAGCTAAAATTTAAAAATGCTGATGATAGCAAGGGCTGGTGAGAATGTGGAATGACTGAATCTCTCATACATTGCTGGTGGGAATGTCAAATGACACAGCCACTCTGAAAAACAGCTTGGCTTTTTGCATAACATTAAACATACGTTTCCATATGACTCAGCAGTCACATTCCTGAATGTTTATTACAGAGAAATGAATACTTATGTTCCTGCAAAAACCTGCTACACAAATATTTATAGCAGCTTTATGATTGCCCTAAACTGGAAACAAGCCAGATAACTTTCAACAGGTGCATGAATAAGCAAACAGTGATAAATCTGTATAATGGAATACTACTTAGTTTTAAAAAGGAATAAACTATTAATTCAGACAACAATCTGCATGGATATCAAGAGTATTGTACTAAGTGGAGAAAAGACAATCTTTTTCAAAAGACTGTATTTTATATGATTCCAATTATATAATGTTCTTGATATTTAAAAAGGTTTTAGTTTTGGAAAACAGAACAGTGATTGTCAGATTTAGGGATGAAAGGGAAAGGGGGATAGTGCGCCTACAAAGGAGTTGCCCAAGGGGGCTTCTTGGTGGTGATGTAACAGTTAATGTATCTTGATTGTGGTAGTGGTTGCACACATCTGTACAGCTGATAAGATTTCATAGGCTATACACACACACACACACACATGAGTGTGTGTAAAAACTAGTGAAATCTGAATAGGGTCTGTAGTTTAGTATTCTACCAATGTCAAGTTCCTGGATTTTAAAAAGGATTGTGGGTATGTAATGTTTTATCGTTAGTGGAAGTTAGGAGGAGGCAGCATGGGAGCCTTCTCTGCTATTTTTGCAACTTCTTATAAATCCAACTTTAGTAATTGGTCATTCAGTACGTCCTATTTATTTACACCCTGTGCATATTTATATCTAAGGTAATTCTTTCTTAACAGAATAGCCCCATTACACACACACACACACACACACACACACACACACACACAACAAGCAAGGACTTAAAAGAGTAATTGCATGAAAATAAAATTTGTAAATAGTTTTCCCTCTGTGTGTTACTTTTTAACCTCTTCACAGAATTCCAGTGTTACGATTATAAATAAAATAGTTTTATTTTCAAAACGATCCACTTTATAGACTAAATCAGGGGACACTCATGATTTCTTCAGAATTCTATCCTATAAATAGAAAATTTTGATGGTCACCCATCTCATGGGTGTAAACAGTCTCTTCTGCCTATAATGATCTTTTCCTCATTTGACCAACTTGTACTCATTTTATATGTCTCAGCTTAAAAGTCACTTTCTTACGGCACTCCTCTTTCCCCCAAATCTGGGTTTGGTGCCACTCTGATCTGCTACTGTACTGGGCTGGATTCATTTTATAGATGTACAGAGTAACCAAATGATGGGCAAGTTAATAACCCAACAGAAACGGTGGCATTTGGTATACAAAACTTCTTAATACATCCTAAATCTTAAATGTGCAATAAATTATTCAAAACATGAGACCACCCAACTTAGTCTAGTGATGTTTAACAGAGAGATATTTGTAACTAGTAGAAGAGGAATCACTCCCTAGGTACAAGATCAATTGCTGTTCATTTTATTCACCTGAAGATGAATCACTTTCACAGATTTTGCAGACTTCTCCTTTTCCTGAAAATGTGATTTATTAAAGTGGAGTTTTCCTTACTATAACAATGCTGGCCTACTCTTTCCCTTTATAATACATCTTATATATTGAAGGAAGCTAGAGGCCAAGAGTCGTTTTGTCTCTTCTGCTTTTTATTTCATTGTTATTTTTAAACCAGTTGACGAAATTACCTTCCATTTTGAAGGGCCATTTATCTCTTGCATGAGGGAATTTAAACTATTTGAGCTGGTATTAGTGTATTCTATTACTATAAATTGTCTTTAGTTTGATTTTAAAATACATGTTGATTTATATGCATTTAGTATAATTTTATGATTCAACTCTATTGACCAGAAAAGTAGTGTTTTTTGGTGGATGTGAGGGAAAGGAAGGTACAGAATACTGGCTAAAAATCTAAGAAAATGTTTTTAATGTTTCATCATCTATCTGTATTTTGTATTGTTTATGTACTATGAGAAAATCTCACTTGTTTCCCTAGATTCCCATATCCTTTTTGACAGTTTGAGGGGTATGACAGTTGACATTTCTGCACCTAGAGACTTTTCATTTTGAAAATATTTCCTAAACCGGGTTTCAGATGATGTATTCTGGTACCTAGTTTGGGAACTCTGAATGATACTATTCAAAATTGCAAGAAAATAGATCTTTTATGAAAATAAGGGCATATGTCCCATTTGCTTTGATAATGTGAATAGAAGTCTCAACTGTTCTGGAAAATCTAAGATACACAGTTTCAATGTATACATATAATATCAGGGTACACAGATAGACATATCAGGGGATCAGAGTAGAGTCAAGAAAATAAACAGAAATAGAAATGGAAATTCAGTAAGAATATATATATGAAGCTGGCAAACAGTGGAGGAAAACTGAGGTATTATTGCTATTTGTGGAGAATTGTTTTCCAATCCATGTACTTTCTTACTGTTTTAATCATTTTTATAACTTGCTGTGTATTATCAATTTTAAATAAATAATTTTGAAAAATTAAAATGACTGGCAAGAATGAATATTTATTTATTGTTCAATTGCAAAACATAATTATGCCAGGAATAGTATGACATATAGAACATTGGACCTTGTCGATCAAATATGTTGTTAAAAAACTACCACGAACTACTTCCCTAAGAAATACTTCTTAATGATTGTTAAAACTAATTCTGTTCTCTAGACATATACCCTCTAACCCATGTCAATTCTGGATTTCTTGCAATTCTTTATGAGTTTTAGAATCAGCTTGTCAGCTTCTACAAAGAATACAGCTTGGATTCTGATAGCAATCAATATGGGTAGTATTGGCCTTGTTAACAGTGTTAAGTCTAATATGATCCATAAACATGGGATTTAAAAAATTTATTTAGATCTTGAGCCTGGCTGGGCATGGCTCAGCGGTTGAGCGTCGACCTAGGATCCAGGCAATCAGGGTTCAATTCCTGGTCAGGGCACATGCCGGGATTGCGGGCTCGATCCCCAGTCAGGGGTGTGCAGGAGGCAGCCAATCAATGACTCTCTCATCATTGATGTTTCTCTCTCTTTCTCCCTCTCCTTTCCTCTCTCTGAAATGAATAAAAATATGTTAAAATAATAATAATAATAAAATTTATTTAGATCTTGAAATTTTTTCAACAATGTTTTATAGTTTTCAGAATATACATTTTACACGTTAAAAAATGTATTCCCAATAATTTTTTTATTTTTGAGGTTATTGTAAATTGAATTGTTTTTGTAATTTTACTTTTGGATTGTTCATTGTAAGTGTATAGAGATACAGTTGATTTTTAAAATATTGACCTTGTATGCTGTAGCCTCTCTGAACTCATTTAGGTTGTAATATGTTTGTGGATTCTTTAGGATTTTCTATATATAAAACATGTCATCTTCAAATAGAGGTGGTTTTACTTCTTTTTTCTCAATTTGAAAAGACTTTTACTTATTTTTTTCATGCTTAAGTGCCTTAACTAACATCTTTAGTATAACATTGAAGAGAAGTGGTGAGAGCAGACATGCTTGTCTTGTTCTTGTTCTTCATCCGAGGTCAAAAGTATCCAATCATTCACTACCATCATGTTTACTGTAGGTTTTTCTTGGATGTCTTTTATCAGATCGAGGAAGTTTCCTTCTGTTCCTAGTTTGTTGACTGTTTTAACTTGAAATGGTGTTTGTTTTTGCCATATGCTTTTTCTGCATCTGTTGTGGTGATGTCTGATTTTTGTTTTCTATTCAGTTGATATGATGTATTACATTTATTGATTATGAGATGTTAAACCATCCTTGCATTACTGGGATAACTCTCACTTGTAATCTACTTCATTTTTCTTAGTATTTTATTGAGGGTTTTTTCATCTTATTCAAAAGAAATATTGGTCTATAGTTGTCTTGTGATTTCTATGTCTGGTTTTGATATGGCAATACTGGCTTCATTAAATGGGGTTGGATGTTTCTTTTTCTGATTTTTGGAAGAGTTTGTGGAGAATTGGTATTAATTTTTCTTTAAATGTTTGTTAGAATTCAGTGGTGAAACCACCTGAGTCTGGGCTTTTCTTTACAGGTAGGTTTTGAGTACTAATTCAGTCTCTTTACTTATTGTATAAGCCTATTCAAATTACCTATTTATTCTTGTGTCAATTTCAGTAGTTTGCATCATTCTAGGAATTTTTCCATTTCATCTAACTTACCTAATTTGTTTTTGTGTCTATTTTGTTTAATATTAGTATAGCCTCTTCAGTTCACTTGTGGTTATTTGCTTGATATATCTTTCCACTCTTTAACTTTCAGTCTGTTTGTAACTTTTAATCTAAGATGTGTCTCCTCAAGACAAATATAAATGTCTTTTTGTGTATGTGTAATAATTAGAACTTCTGATGTGAAAATTTGAAATTTGTCCTATTTTCTTATTTGCATGGGATCAGTGTACTATTTCATAAAACGTCTTCTTCTCATTATGTAAAACCTGGCTTGTGTTTACTAAGGTATTTGAGGAAATCATTTGAATAAGCTGAAGTTTTGTTGCATTTAAACATTTCTGTTGAGTCAAAAGTTCAAGTTTAGTTTCCTTATTTTCATGTCATGGTACATATCATGAAAACAAGTAAAAGTAGTGATTTCTAGTTCTGTGAATACTGGATTGTAATCTTATGATGTATGTAATAGTTACATTTTATAAGATTACCTTCTGGCATGGAGAAATAGTATTAAATATAAACATAATTTTTTAGTTAAGTTTATATACCACTTAGTTTTTTCTCTAGGATTAAATTTTTATATTGATAGTTCATTGCCATTTAGAATTGCATGCCACTAGTGATATTGATAAGAGCTTTACAGTCATAATACAGTGTAATTATAACATGGGTGGGCTCCATCCAATGCAATTGATTAATTAGCTTGTAATTAACACAAACTAGTTTAAATTTTCACTGATTTCCAGGTTCTAATCAGTCTGACTTTTTAGTTGTTTCTGATATTTTCCCTATTAAAACCTCTTAAAAGTGGAAAGAAAATACTAAAATCATTTAAATGCAAAGTTAAAGTGTTTCATACTATGAAAAAGGGAAATTTTGGTTTTGAAATGTTCAATTTATTTGATTTGTGTACTGAGTTCCTGAGGGATTTAAAAAGAGCTTTTCTGAATTACCAAAAAAGAAAAGAAAAAGGCATAGAACAGAAATAAAGCTTTAAAAATGCTTTAAATCCTTCTGAAATAAAAATTACTTCCTTTTAAAAGAAAACATCCCTTTAGAAAACAATATTTTAAAATATGTATTCTACAAATTGGAATATGAATTGTAATACAAGCAACTAAACCTGTGGCTTTGGTTAGTTTCTCTACTGTTGACCAGAAATTTCATACAGGAATAGGAAAAAGTGAACTCATCATTCTCTTGAGCATCTGGAATAAGTTCCAGTCAGAGGCAAGATAATAATTTTTACCTTCTTATCAATACAGTAAATACTGTGCTGCCCTGAAATGAACCGCATGTACAGCCTCATTAACTCTCACAGAAATATTCCAGCATCTGTGAATTATTTTTTTTGCTGGAAAAATTGCATCTTTGTGACCCCTCTATACAGTTCCTTTATAAATAGTAAGAAAACTGTTTCTGCCTTTCCAATGCCTGTTTTTTATCTCTTTGAACATATCCCTGGGAGTTTAATTGCTGGGTCATATGGTAAATCTACATTTAACTTTATAAGGAACCCCCAAATTGGTTTCCACAGCGGCTACACTAATTTACGTTTTACCCAGCAGTGTCTGAAGGTTCCAATTTTTGTTCATCCTTGCCAACACTTGTTATTTTTCTTGCCTTTTTTAAAAAAATTTTGGCCTACTTTGTGGGAGTAAAGTAGTATTTCATTGTGCTTCTGATTTGTATTTCCCTACTGACTAATGATATTGAACATCTTTTTAAGTGCTTGTTGGTCATTTGTTGTATATTTTCTTTGGAGAAATGTCAATTCAACTTATTTAACCATTTTTTATTTGGTTGTTAGTCTTTCTGTTTTTAATGTAGAAATATCTTTTAAATGATCACATCCAGGATCTTGTTTGATTTAATGGTTATTGAAGCAGAGCCACATTTTGACCTTTGAAGTTCTCTATTATTATAGTCTCGTTTTTTATAATTACTTGAATATTATCAGCATCTCTGGACTCCCTGTACTTAAAAGCAGTAAGTTGTCCAGTACTTTTTGAAATTTTTAATATGGAACATTTCCACTTAGCAGTTCTTCATACTCTGATATACAATTACAAAAAAAAAAGTGTAATTTCCTTCGTCGGTTAACGAGCTGTGATTAGTTAATGCTGAAGTAATTGCTGGTATTTGTTTTCTCTGTTTACTTTTTTCTCTTCTTAAAAAATATCGCTTGCTCCCTTGTTAGTATTTCACAAACATTTACCAGGTTGATGTGTCAGATGTAAATTAAATATAAAAGTGTTCCTGACAGTCAAACTTTTTTCTTTGAGACTAAAGGGATACTGGATTACAGTCAACATTTTTAGATATTTTATATGTGCAGAACCAAATAAAATTTAATGCTGATATAAATCAATGTGCTGTGAAACCTCATACTCTATGTGTTCATATACCAAAGTTGGAGCATTTTAAGAAGCCAAGTAGAGCTCTCTAAATTAATTTATGTATTGCTTTTCTGCTTACGTTCTGTAGATTTTTAAAAACAGTAATTCTACAAGAAAGGCAAAAAAAATTTGCTCTGGAAATACGAAAACTGCATATGAGTTATATCCTCTATAACATTGTACATTCTATCAATTGTAGTTGGTAAACCGCAATCATTGTTGCCCTATGTGTTCAGAAAATGTAAGCTGATGATAGGTGCAATAATTACTGTTCTGTAAATATGAAGAGTTCAGCTGTAGTTGAAATGTAAAATGGTTATCAAGGAATGCTTTAAAAATTATTTGCCTAGGACCTCTAAAGGTGGCGTTTTTAGTTTTTATTTTTTTATTTTTTTAAATATATCTTTATTGATTTCAGAGAGAGGAAGGGAGAGGGAGAGAGAGAGATAGAAGCATCAATGATGAGAGAGTCATTGATCAGCTGCAGCCCGCAACCCGGGCATGTGCCCTGACCGGGAATCGAACCCTGATCGCCTGGATCCTAGGTCGATGCTCAACCGTTGAGCCACGCCCTGCCGGGCTAAAGGTGGCGTTTTTAAACTGTGGTTCAGAATTACCAGTTGGAATAGAGGGAGGATACGTAATTTTTATCATATTCTCAAAAGAATTCAATACAAAAAATAATGAAGAACCACTGATTTAAAATGTTGATAAAGGCCTCACTGAATCCGACTATATATACAATTGATCCTCATTACTTGTAGATTCTGTATTTGCAAATTTGCCTACTCTGTAAAAGTTTATTTGTAAATTCAAAATCAGTACTCAAGGCACTTTTGCAGTTATTCACAGACATACGCAGAGCAGCAAAAAATTTGAGTTGCCCGATGTGCATATTACCATCGGATGTCAAACAAGGCAACACTTGGCCTTCGTGTTTCAGCACACATACTATAAGCAAGTGCCTTTTTTGTGTTGTATTTATTACCATGTTTTTCTGCATTTTGTGGCTTTTGTTGTCTAAAATGGCCCTTAAGCATAGTGTTGAAATGCTGTCTAGTGCTCCTAGGTGCTAGAAGGCTGTGATGTTCCTTACAGAGAAAATAACTGTTAGACACACTTTGTTCAGGCATGAGTTATAGTGTTATTGACTGTGAGTTCATTGTTAGTGAACCAAATATGAACATGTATATTATATATTAATATGCAGTTATATATTGTTTTATCTTTATATGTACAAATATAGGGTGTCCCAAAAATGTCTATGCACTTTGAATGATTATAAATTCAGTGTTTATTAACATACAGTTCATTTTCAAAATTTAAGAGAATCTACAGAAATGAATAATTTTCTTTGTCAATGCCTGTTTTCAAACTGATGACTGTTCTTGTCCAGGCACTGCTGATAATTCGAAGCAATGGAATCTCAAACATTAAGAATAATTTTGTTCGGTATTTGTGCACCCTCAATTTGTAAACTGTTGCCGGTTTTGTACCATAAACTTTATTTTTTATGTACCCCCATAAAAAAAATCTAGTGGATAAACTTTATTTGCTCAAAGCTTAGTCTGGCTTCATCCATTGTTTCAAATCAGATAAACCTGAAAAGGAGTGAAAATTAAGTGAGTTATCAGCTGTTAAAGTGTATATACATTTTTGTGGGGATACCCTGTGTCCCAAAAAATGTGTATACACTTTGAATAATTATCAAGGCAGTGTTTATACTTCAACTATGTTTTCAAACTTCCAGTAGCATTTTAGGGCAGATTTCCTTTGTTCAAAGCTTAGTTTGGCTGAAAAGTAAGAAACATCAATTGAGCTATCAACTGTTAAAGTGTGTATACATGTTTTTGGGACACCCTGTGTGTGTAAAACAATGTGCCTGTAAAGAGAAACACACATAAAGCAAAGTTATGAATTGATATCGATTGGTTGATAAAAATGTAACCAAAGGATTACAAGAACCTAACCCTGTATTTCTCTTAGGAACAAGGTTGTTCAGTATTCACAAATTTAGTGTTCATGGCAACTTTGTGCAACATACCAATCCAGTTAACCTTTTGAAATCTTTTCTATTTAAACTTAATATTTCTTAATTTATATTTCTGTGAACATATACTCACATTAAAATGGGCTATGCATCACTTATCTCTTAATATCACACCAGATGCTTCTAACATAGCCATGATAGATGCTATTGATTTAATTATTATTCATATTTACACTTTCTAGCTCTGTTAAAATTCACTGATCTACTTCACATTTCTGTCTGAAAAGTTATTATTGCTCATCATGCAGTATATTGGAATATGACATCTATGGGATATTGGCACCATTTACACTGAGGTTAGCCATTTTCTCTAAAGGCCTACTAATTCACAATAGATGAAGAGTTCAAAGCAGGTCTTTTTCTTATAAATATGAGCTGTATATTTGCATACTTGACTGCATTCATTGAATCAAATATATTTCATTATTCAAAGCTAAAAGAATTTGAGGCTCCCTCTTTCTAACAAGATGAAGTAACAAATACTGGATTTACTCTCCCATCTGAAAGTCATATGATCATTTCTATAGATATGGGAAAAGCATTCGACAAAATCCAGCATCCACTTCTTATAAATTGCTCTGTAAACTAGCAATAGAGGGAAACCTCCTTGACCTGATAAATAACATCTATGAAGAACAAGTGATAACATTATATTTATTGTTGAAAGATTGAAAGCTGACAAAATTAAAGCACAGTATAATATACCTCTTTTCATCTTTGTTATAATTTTTTAATATATTTATTGTTTAAAGATATTTAAGTAAATTTTATTGTGGCTTGTCTAGGTATCTATCAAGTATTCCCCAACTGGAAAGTGAGGAATAATTTTACTAGTAGCGGCCTGACTTTATTGCTGTAACTCAGCCATCATCCTAGCTTCAGAGTTTGTTGAATGTGATTCTTTTTGAAGCAGACTCTATGGTGTGTATATGCTGTACCTACTCATCTCTTAGAGTTCTAGAAATGATATCTCAAAACCTAATATTCTACTCTTATCCTTTGCAATCTTTCCCTGACTTTTCTCCTATTATTTCAGTTCTTTTATTTCATAAAATTCTCTTACCCTTTGTACCTCTAAGTTTTAATACCATCAGATTTGCCATTTCTCTGCACTTAGAGAATTTGACTGCACTTAAAGTTTTCTCTCAATTTTGTATTCTTTCATTTCACAATGCCACCAATTCTAGATCAGTCTAACCACCCACCGTTCTTGTATCTTGGATACTGAGACTGTTAGATGAAAATCATAATAATATTATATGGATGCATGCATGCTATGACAAATTCCTGGTATCCAACCCCTCACTTAGCTCTTCTTGTAATATTTTTGGAAATGGTAGGTTTTCTTTCTATAAATTCTTTTGAAGATTAATGTGAGTCTTTAAAATTTTTAAATAATAATTTGTTATCCATTTACTTGGAGGTTACCCATTTACAAAATAGAAATACATTGTAGAAAGTTGAAGAATGTAATTGATAGGTGAGAACACTATTATATTTTTCACTCTGCTTGCTTGTGGAAATGTGTCCTTTTATTTGTCACCTGAGATGAATACCAGCAAACTATGTAAAAGAAATTTTGCAGTAAAAATACTATTATGAAACAGAAAACTTTGATGATATGAGGGACAAATACTTCAAAATATAAAAGCAATTTTATGGTTTTGATAATTGTATTATTGCTATATAACATATTAATATTAGGGGAAGCTGTTTGAAAGGTACATGGGAATTCTCTGTATTATTCTCCAACTTTTCTGTAAGTGTAAAATTATTTCAAAATAAAATGTTAAAAAATATAAAACAGTTGGTTCATTACTAGTTTTTAAAAATAAACTTTTTGTTTGGAATTAGCCAAAGAACACATATGCATAACCCATAGACCCAGACAACAGTATGGTGATGGCCAGTGGGACCAGGATGGGGGGTGGGGGGGTGGGGGGGGATGGGGACATCTCGAATAGTGTCAATAATAAAAAGTTAAAAAGTGAACTTCTTATTTGGAATAATTTTAGATTTATAGAAAAGTTTCAGAGATAGTACAGAGTTCCCATGTAATCCTCACCCAATTTCTCCCCAGTGTTAGTTTATTAATTAAAAAATCATTTTCAGAATACATTTAGGAGCATTTAGTGAAGTCTTCATTCTAACTCTATTTAGATACAACTTTTACTGTTGTTTAGCAATTTTAGTACTTTTACTTTTGCTTTTATTATGGAAATGATTTGACTATAGAAATTGAAATAAATGGAATTGTATGTTCTTCTTGGGAAATCATGTCATAAACTATCATATTAGTATACTGGTTTACATTAAACATGTTAAAAACTTACATAAAAACTAAATTTTTTAGAGCATTTATATTTTTAATTACCCAAAACTTATTAAATTTTATACACATTTATTGAGTTCGTCTATGTGCAAGGCATATTTTCTAAGGCACATAAGAGACTCATACATGTCTGCATCTACAGTACTTTTGGTTTCTATTCCAATTCTCATTTTCCTTTGTGTTTGTTCAGATTTTTCTCAATCTTTTGTACCACTTTACCCTAATCTTAGCAAGTGACCTCATATTCTTCTCTGTAAATATAATGGAAATCATCAGGGATCAACTACTTAACTTCTCTCCCCATTGTCTTGAAATTTGTTTATATAACTTTTCCTTTTTAACTCTACTCCATTTTCTTTTTTCTCTAGAACTTCAAATTGTTATCCTTCCCCACCTTCCCTTCACTGCCAGGTGTCCAGACAGAGTAGTGTACATTCATTATTACCAGTGCTCTACCTCCAACTTATTATTTTTAAAAAATATATATTTCTACTGATTTTAGAGAGAGAGGAAGGTAGGGGAGAGAGAGAGAAACATCGATGAGAGATACACATGGATCTGCTGCCTCTGGCAAGCTCCCCTACTGGGGATTGAGCCCAAAACCCCCGCATAGGCCCTGACTGGGAATTGAGCTGGTGACTTGGTTCCTGAGTCAGAGCTCAACCACGGAGCCACAAGAACCGGGCTCCAACTTATTCTTTATCCACTAACTACAATGAAGGACCTCAACCTATTTCTCTTTGGAAACACTTCTTTTTTAGTATAATTGCCAAACCCATTTTTACTATAATTTCCAAACCCATTTTTTCTGTAATTGCCAAACCCATTGGCCATTTAAAAATCTGGATCCTAATTGACCCAGTTAAGGTCATTTCATTTCTCTCTTACTCCCTCAATTTTGAAACTTTCTTCCATTAGCTTTCAGGACAGATAGCACTTCTTCTTTGTTCTTTTTTTGTTAACCCTTTGAGTCATCCTTTCTCTGTATTCTTTACTGGCTTATCTTTCTCTGTCAATTTCTTATTTTTTTTTCTAATCTCATAAATCATAAAGATTAAGGTACATAAAAAATGCAGAAAGGTAGGTGAAAGATACCATAAACAAAGGTGAAATAGAAGAAAATATTTGCAAGATATATCAGACAAAGAGTTAATCTTCCTAATATATAAACAGACTTTTGGGTTCTTGACATCATTAAGAAGAAAAGAAAAAAAAACAAACTGAAAAGTAGACAAAGGATATGATGAGTAATGGTTTACCATATGACCCAGCAATTCTAGGCATATAGCCCAAGATAAATGAAAACATATGTTTACATAAAAAACTTGTACATGAATGTTCATAGCAGTATTGTTCATAATAGCAAAAAAATGGAAACAACCCAAATGTCTATCAACTGCTGAATGGATAAGCAAAATATGGAGTGTCTGTGTGATAGAATATTGGCAATATAAAGAAATGAAGAACTGATTCATGCCACAATATGGATGAACCTTGAAAACATTACACTAAGTGAAAGAAACCTCTCACAAAAGTCCACATATTTTATGATTCCATCTCTGTGAAATGTCCTGAATATGCATATTTATAGGTGCAGAAAATACATTAGTGTTGTTTAGGGCTTGTGGCAATAGGGTTTTGGGGTGTGATGGCTAAGTGATGAGGGGTTCTTTTTGGAGTGTTGAAAATATTCTAAAATTGATGGAGTGATGCACACTCTGAAAATATATTAAATGCCATTGAATTGTACACCTTAAATGTGAAATATATGGTATGTGAATTATATCTCAACTAAGCTATTATGTTAAGAAAAAAAAAAAGTATGTATACTTATTTAACTCTTTGGATGGATCTTTAACTCATACATGAATTTTACTATAATACATTGGTCATTTTGTAAAGTTTTTGTTCATTAAATTATGCAGATCTTGCAAATGTAAAATGTCTCATTTTATATATCACTACCAATCTCAAGAAAATAGTCTTTTATGTATTGGGAATCTCACCGCGGTGGATATGAGTTTTACACAATTACAATTTTCAGTTAAAAGCTCAAATTTTATTATTAGCAATAAATCCTGACAGTTATTTTTGTGACAGGCATACTTTTTTTCATTTTCAAGAAAATGTCTGTCAGATACCCAAGTCTGAATAACTGTCATTTGTCTGTCAGTCATTATTTTAAATAAAAATAGTTTTTATAAAAAAGCAGTTAGTTCATATAGAAACTCAAATGTGCAGGTGCTTTTCCTCAGGAAACCATTGTATTTCATTCAGACTTCCCATTTCCCTACATAAGGTATTTAAAATATGTGTATTTAAGTGTTAATATTTAATAAAAGCCAATGGTTTTGGGCTCTTCAAAAAATTCTTAAATTGGTATCTTTAATTTGAGCACAGGGTTGTGAAAAATTCAATGACTATTAGTACAGTTTGGTTCCATTGCCTCTATTTGTCTTTAGGTACCGGCAGTTTTACCCAATCTATTCAATGATTCCCTCTTTTGCAATCCCAATGAAATGTCATCTGTGTTCTAGACTGTTTTGCCATAGGTACTTGGGTCTGTATTTGAACTGTTTTTTTTCCGTTGGTTTCTTTCTGTGTCAGTATCAAATTGTTTCAGTTACAGTTGCCAAATAATATATTTTAATGCCTGGTAGTAAATTCTCCACTCCCTCATCATAATTGTTCATTGTTTTCAGACTGTATTTTCCTGTTATCATCTCAGGTGAATTTAAGGATCATAATGATCTTTTCAAAATATCACATTGGAATTTGTAGGTTCATTGAGGAGAAATAACAGTTTTATAATAAATATTTCAGGATAAATGTTTGTCTTCTTATTTTCTTACATTAAGATACAGATTGGGCTGGGATAAGTATGTAGCCATTAGGGGATACTCTTTTACCTCACACTTTAACCAGAATGTAGAAAAACATACCAAGAAAGTAGAAAATTCAGCTACTTATTTTAATAATTTTAAAATAGGGACAGATTTCCTAACCATGGCATGAGTGCCAAATAATATAAAGGAAGTACTGGTAGTTGTAACTAGATATAAACTTAAGATCCTTATACGGGAGAAAGAAGTTGTGTGTGTGGCAGACGGTTGGGGGAAGTGAGTATCTGTAATGGATAAAGCACTCTCAAAAATGTGTGAGAAAAAGAGGGGCAAGGTTGTCACAAAGATCTGATGCTCAGTAGTGTGGTGCCCCATTTGGTATGTATATATTTTAACTTTTTATTATAGGACATTTCAAACCTACACAGAAGTAGAAAGAATAGTATAATGAACCCCATGTACTGATTCTCTAGCTTAAATAATTATCAGTATTTTGCCAAACTTTTTTTTTCTTTCTGATTTTTATTTTCTTTAAACACTATAATTAATTTTTTCCCCACCTTGTCCCATCCCTCTCCCCAGTTCCTCTCCCCACCATTGTTCCTGTCCTTGGGTTGTGCATATATGCATATAAATTCTTTGGTTACTCTCTTCCCCTCCACCCACCCGCCCTCCTCCATCCCTCTGACATTCATCAGTCTGACCTATGCTTCCATGTCATTGAATCTATTCTCTACATCAGTTTATTAAGTTTATTACATTCCACATATAAACAAGATCATGTGATATTTGTCTTTCTCTGCCTGGCTTATTTCACTTAGCATAATTTTCTCCAGGTCCATCCATACCGTCCCAAAGGGTATGAGATCCTTCTTTATAGCTGCATAGTATTCCAAGGTGTAAATGTCCCACAGCTTTTTTATCCACTCGTCTACTGATGTGGACTTGGGTTGTTTCCAGATCTTAGCTATTGTAAATTGTGCTGCCATGAACATAGGGGTGCATATATTCTTTCTGATTAGTGTTTCAGGATTCTTAGGATATATTCCTAGAAGAGGGATCACTGGGTCACAAGGCAGCTTCATTTTTAATTTTTTGAGGAACCTCCACGCTGTTTTCCATAGTGGCTGCACCAGTCTGCATTCCCACCAGCAGTGCACTAGGGGTCCCCTTTCTCCACACCCTCCCCAGCACATGTCGTTTGTTGTTGTTGATGGCAGCCATTCTGGCAGGTGTGAAGTGACACCTCATTGTGGTTTTAATTTGCATCTCTCTGATGATTAGCAACGTTGAGCATTTTCTCATATGTGTCTTGGCTACCTGTATGTCCTCTTTGGAGAAGTGTCTATTCAGTCCTTTGCCCATTTCTTAATTGGGTGTTTGTCTTCCTCTTGCTGAGTAGTATGAGTTCTTTGTACACTTTGGAAATTAGCCCCTTATCAGATACATCCTTAGCAAATACGTTTTCCCAGATTGTGGGGTTCCTTTGTATGTTGAGGCTGTGCCAAACTTGTTTTATCTCTTTCTCTCATGAAGCATATGCCAGATATCTTGTCATGTCATCTATAAATCCTTTGAGTAAATTCTACAGGAATACTTTAAAAAAACACCCTGTCATACTATTACCTTAAAATATTAATTTCTTAATGTTATTCAATATTCAATTCATATTTAAATTTTCATAATTGTTTTAAAAATATCCACTTGTGATAGGTTTGTTTGAAGCCAGATCTAAACAAGAATTCAAACATTGCATTTATACCTTGTATCTTTGACTTAGTAGTAATCCTGCGTCCCCCTTTTAAAAGTGTCACTGACTTTTTTTAAAAAGAGAAACTCAGTTATTTGTACTATAGACTATCTCACTTTCTGGATTTGGTTATTTACTTCATATTTATTTAGTTTTGTTTAGAAAGTATTACAGATATCTCCCCCTTTTTTCCCCATTGATCCCTCCACCCCACATCTGCCACCCCCCAGGCCTTCACCACACTATTGTCTGTGTCCATGGGTTATGCATATATGCATATAAGTTCTTTGATTGATCTCTCCCGACCTTCTCCCCCACCCCCGCCTTCCCATGAGATTCATCGGTCTGTTCCATGCGTCTATGTCTCTGGATCTATTTTGTTCCTCAGTCTATTTTGTTTATTAGATCCCACATAGGAGTGAGATCATGTAAAACTGAGTCAGGAAGAATCAGAAAACCTGAATAGGCCAATAACAACTGATGAAATCGAAGCAGCAATAAAAAAAACTCCCAGCAAATAAAAGCCCTGGTCTGGATGGCTTCACAGGGGAGCTTTATAATTCTTTAAGTTGTAGGGTTAGATAGTTTACTAAAAATTTTTCTTGCTTTTTGAAGTAGGCCTGCAGTGCTATGAACTTTTCTCTTAATACTGCTTTCATTGTGTCCCATAGATTTTGGATTGTTGTGTGTTCATTTTCATTTCTTTCCAGGAAGTTTTTGATTTCTTTCTTGATCTTATTGATAACCCATTCATTGTTTAATAACATGTATTTAGCCTCCATGTGTTTGAACGTTTTTAAGTGTTTCAAACCACATTGCAGGAAATGGTAAAGGGACTGCTGTAATTAGAAGTAGAAATAGAGAGAGAAACATAGGCACAAAGAATTAAAATGGCAATAAATAAGGACCTATCAGTAATAACCTTAAGGACTTTAAGGGAGAAATCAACAGCAATACAGTCATAGCTGTGGACTTTAACACCCCACTGACTTCACTGGATAGATGTTCCAGACAAAAAGGCAACACAGAAACAGTGACTAAATGGCACACTAGATTAGATGGATTTAATTGATATTTATGGAACATTTCACCCAAAGCTGCAGAATATACTCTCAAGTGCACCTGAGTCATTCTCAAAGATAGACCACATGTTTAGGACACAGAATTAGTCTCTACAAGTTCAAGAAGATTGAAATCATATCAAGCATCTCAGATCACAATGGCATGAAATTAGAAATCAACTGCAATAAAAACACTCAAAAACATTCAAACACACGGAGGCTAAATAGCATATTACTTCATATTTAATATTTGCTCATAGAGATAGAGGTTTGATTAGATGAAGTTTTCATTTCTTTAGGCAAGAACTTTCAACAGTGCTATTCTATCATTTCTCTTATATCTCATACCATATCTGGTTGTTCTACTTTTAGTGATGCTAAGATTGATCAATGGCTCCAAGTGTGGTTTCTTCTTACTGCTATTATATGTGGAATTTATCCTTAAATTTTTTGTCCAGTTTTCTTGTGAAATAATTGACATTCATAACTCTATGAGTTTCAGGTATACAGTATAAAGGTTTAACATATATATGTATAGTTAAATGGTTATCACAGTAAGTTTAGTTAAAATCCGTCATCTCATATAGATAAAATAAATGAAATGAAGGAAAAAGAAAAAATTTTTCCTTGTAATGAGAACTCTTAGAAGTACTCTCAAGAACTTTCATATATATAATACAGCAGTGGTAACTATAGTCATCATGTTGTATATTACATGTCCTTATTGTTTTTCTAATAAGTTATTATTGGTATATGAGAAAGTTTTTAAAGCACATACTTCAGTAACTGAACATGTTACCTAACTTTATTATTTCTAGTAATTTTTTAGTGTATTCCCTTCAGTGACTATTACAGAGAGTGGTTCAACCTTGGGCTTTGTTGGTAGAAGGTATAGATTTAGGTCCTGGGAGCTTATTTACCCTTTCTTTGCATCAATTCTTCATCTGTGAAAGGGGCAGTAAATGAGTTATTTTCCATAATATGCAAAAAATGAGTATGTTTGTTTTTAAAACTCCCATTTATTTTGCAGACTGTGACATTATGTTTCACCTTTTTAATATTTTTAGTGCTCTATTTAATTTTAAAATATAATTATACTGGCCATACACTGTTTAATAATGGCAGTGATAACATGAATCTTTGAATAATATTAATAGCTAATATTTATTGAAATATTTTATTGTTGTGTTATTCTTATTTTATTCTTGTTTTACATCAAGCAAGTATGTTTTAGGAATATAGTGAATATCATCAAAATAAATTTTTGCGATCAATTGATCTCTCTTTGGGGATCTATTGATATGTTAATAAGATAAAATTCATTAAATACATACTGTTATCTACTATAGGTCAAGTGCTGGGGATGCATTGGTGAGCAAAACAGATAAAAATCCCTGCCTTCATGGGGCTCATATTTTAGTGGGAGGGAGAAATATAATGAATGTAGTATGTAAACGGATTAGGTGTTAAAGAAAGAGGGTAAAAAGTAGAAGTGTAGTCGTGATACTGTAAATGTTGGTACAAAAGGAGCATTTTACAATGTTAAATAGGGTGTGTGGAACAGTTTTGTTGAGAAAGTAAGATTTGAGTAATGACTTTCAAGATGAGGGAAGAGCCATCTGCGTAGCTGGGGAAGTCTGGTATAGTAGAGATGTCAGCATATGCTAACTGAGCCACATGCTTGGCATGTTTCAGAATTTTGCAAGGAGTTAAGTATGGTTGGAGCAGAATATGAAGAACAGCAGGAAATGAGGTTAGTAAGGCCATAGGAGGTAAAGAAGATTGGCTTGACCCTCTAGGGCCGGCCTCGTAGACATCATAAGGATTTTGCTTCTTACTGAGTGATGTGGAGAGCATTGAGGGTTTCAAGTAAAGGAATGATAAGTGCACTGACTTACATTGTAAAGGAAAATGTTGAGGATGGAAGCAAGGAGATTAGGAAACTATTGCAGCAATCCAGGCAAGAGGCTTTGGTAAGTTGGGTGGGGAGTAGTAGCTGAATGAATGAAGAGTGGATGAAAAAAAGGAGGGTTAAAATCTGGAAATAATTTCAGGATAGAGCTATTGGGGAGGAAAAATGTTTCCTTCTACCCTTCCAGATTCTTTGGCTGAACTAACAATTTAATTAAATTGACATAAACCAGATTAACGGAAGAAAAACAAATTTTTAATTCTGTGTGTACAGGAGCACCATAAAACTATGAGACCCAACAGCAAGTCAGACCAATAACTTTTCCAAAGGACTGATATGGGGTGTGAATAATGCTCTCCTAATTTATCTTATATTTCATCTTCTTTAATATACAATATAAATATACTTGTATATACAGTAACAAAAGTGATCCTATTTAAATTTAATAATTTCACTTTCTTGTTTAAAACCCTTCAGTGGCATCCTGTTGCACCCTGAATAAAATTTGTTATCCTTATCATAGCCAAAAAGGTATGCATGATCTGGAACCAGCATATTTTTCCAAATTTACTTAACTACTCTCCCTTCTTCCTTACCATGCTCTAGCCCAGGGGTGGGGAACCTTTTTTCTGCCAAGGGCCATTTGGATATTTATAACATCATTTGTGAGTCACACAAAATTATCAACTTAAAAATTAGCCTGCTATATTTGGTCAAACATTTAATTAACTCACCCCTAATGTTATGGCTGGAACTGCTTCTCTTTGGTGAGGCCTTGCCAGGGCCAGACTAAATGATTTCGAGGGCCTATGGCCTGGGGGCCGGACATTCCCTGCTCTAGCCACACTGATTTTCACATTTTTTAAAATATGCCAGCCTCTCTCAGAAGCTTTGCATTTGGCTCTTCTTTCTTTTTCTCTCCAACCCCAAGCTCACTTTGCCTGATTAGCTCATTTGCATATTTTGTCTGTTAAATATCCTTAGGCCTATTCAAAGTAGATTCTGTCCTTGCCCCTCTCCCACCTGTTGTCCTCAGCCATTTGGTTTTTCCTTCATAGTGTTTCTTACAATTATTTTATTTCTCTGTTTAATGTTTTTGTTTTGTTTGCATTTTGTTTTGCTTGGAATCTCCATTAGGTAGAGACCATGTGTGAACTGTTCAGCATTGTATTTCAGTGCTGACATGATTCCTGGTCCATAGAACTATTCAATAAATACCTTTAGATTGGATTGACTGACTAAATTAATAAGCAAATGAGCAAACAGCATATTTACATTATCTGCTAGAGTAGCAGAGCTGGACATTACATCTTACCTAGATTTCAGTTCTGTCTTATTATTTTGGTATTATCCTTCCGTAATCAGCCATTGCATATTGCTTATTAAGATGGGCATGAGTGATTCTTTATACTAGGAGAATATTTCCTCATTGAAATTTATTCAGCTATTAACATCTAGGCAAATTCTTACTTTCAGAAGATACCTGTATTCATACAGTTATACTACCTGCCATGGAAATGTGTGAAAGGAAATGTGAAACAGTAGCTTTAAAGATGTCCCCTACCCATACTCTGTTTTTCCCTTGAAGCTATTATTCTAAAGGAAAAATGGAAGAAAGAGAAATCTATGGTGTGAGTTCAGGTTTACTACAGTGAGTGTTTAAGAAAGGGCCCTGCTACCATGACAACTAATGCATGGATTCTAAGTGGAAATTTTTCATCATATAGGATTGATAAAATTGTAGCATCTCTGTTCTCTTAGTATAGAATTATTCTTTGTCAAGTAAAAAATAATTCTGAAAACCCATTAAAATTAATTTTTAAATGTTCCTATTATATTGTTTTCAAGTCATTTATTATAACTAAAATTATACCAAAAGAATATACTTTCAGTAGATCTGTCGTATAGAAAATTAAGCATTTGATTTGACATTAAACATTACTTTTCTAATCTGTACTAGATCTTTGCTTAAATGGTAAATAGTTTAATATATTGTGAGTTTTTGACAATAGAAAACGACCTGCCACTTTATAGATTCCTTTGCCCTAAATGCTTTCTAACTCCAATGGAGGAAAGCTGTTAAGCTTTAAGTGCTCTGTCATATTTGCAGGCTTTTATAGTAGAAAAGAACAGCAGTGAGCAATGATGATGGAAAACGATGGCAGGTAGACTTAAAACATCATAAAGCACAGACGATTGTGTGTGATGCCTTGAATTGAATCCTTTTTGAATGAAATGATCAGCCATATGTGCCACCCTTATGGACCCTGTAAGAAGAGGAGAAGAAATGTGCCCTAATGCTAACTGTGCATGAAATTGCAGTGTTAGGAGATATTGACCAGATGTTTCAATCTCAACAAATAGCTTGTTATGTGACTGAGTGAAAATATCTTTGCTGCTTTGATCACATACACCTTGAAGGAAGGGGTAATTTAATAGAGGCTGTCATAGTTCATCATTGTCAATAAACTTTGACTTGACCTTTGCCTTATATTTTTGATGTTGCTTCTAAATAGGTGTCTATGGGCAGATGTTTACTGCCTTTAAGAGATTTTGCTTTTTATAATGTGTATGCTAAAAGTAATAAAGGAGAAGGATTTTTCTAAAATTTTCTCTTGTTCTTTTGTTATTAGTTGGCACGCTTCTTAGTAGATTTGGTAGAATTTCTGGACGAATGTATCTGAGTGACATTCTTACTTCTAAAGACCCATTGTATTTTTTTTCTGAAGGTTTCTTACTCTTTTCCACCTCTCTGACCCAGTTTTATTTGGCCACAATAAACTTAAATGGCGATTTTTTTCTTATTTTATATACAGCATATTATTCTATTTTTTTTATGGCTTGAAGTGATGGATCTCTTAGAAAATCATCATAATTTCCTCACTTCTACAATTGAGGACAATTATAGCTAGAGAGACGAAGTTACTTATACATGGTCGCACATTTATTCTTTTCCAAGCCAGCTGTATGTCTGACGTCTAATGACACTCCTTCCAGCATGATTTTCTTTACTTCCCTTTCTTTCCTCTTATCTAGAGGAATGATGGAGAGTATCCCTTTCTTTCCTCCTATCTAGAGTAATGATTGAGAATATACTTTTGTCCGTCCAGGCGTGGCTCAGTGGTTAAGCGTCGAGCTAGGATCCAGGTGATCAGGGTTCAATTCCTGGTGAGGGCACATGCCTGGGTTGCGGGCTAGGCAGCCGATCAATGACTCTCTCATCATTGATGTTTCTATCTCTCTCTCTCCCCCTCCTTTTCTCGCTCTAAAATCAATAAACATATGTTTAAAAAAGAGAATATACTTTCTAAAATCATACAGAGTTGAGCTCTGTCACTGACCTACTTTCCTCACCTCTGAAATTGGAGTAGTAAGTATCTATCTCATGCTTGGTGGTTGAGATTACTGGGATAGCATAGTAAATAAAGGACTAGCATAATGCCCAAATTATAGTAAGTACTTGATAATTCAGCTTCTAATTATATTGTTTCTAGCTCATCTTCAGCTAATTATAGTGTTCTTCTCTGAACCTTTGGTTTGTATTTAGTTTAGCACAATTTTTCTCAAGTTGTCAGGGGGAAATGTCTGGAGTATAATGGAAAAATGATAAAATAATTTTAGAAGTTATTTTGAAATTATGATAAATATATGGATGAATAATATGTCCTCTAAACAAGAGCAGCCATCGCTACCATCTCCTTTACGTTGACGTTGCTTGAGAGTGGTAGGGAAGGAAAACATTTTCCTCGACCCTCTTAGTGTCTCTGCTTGGGTCTGAAAGTGAAACTGACAAAGCATACAAATTTATTTAATGTAAGTTTTATGCAACACAGGGGCCTTCCTAAGGAAACGAAGACTGAAAGAAACAGTTTGACTTGAATATTTTTATGCCAGGTTTGATGAAGAGTACGAAGTCTTGCAGAAATATGACGGGTTGGAGTGTGAATCAAGTATAGTAAACTGGGTGAACTTTTGTTGGGATTCTTCTTCCTGTCCCTTTGTCTTTGGGATGAGGGTATTCTCTTCCTTCAGGTATAGGGGTCCACTTCTCACATGCAGGTTCTGTGACGTGCTTCACAGGAGAAGGAAAGGGAAGGTCAGAGTACCTTCCTGCTTCTGCCATTTCCTCAAAAATTTTTTAACCATTGTGCCATAATTTGGAATAGTGTGTCCTGATCCCCATCAGTGTATTCCTATATGTAATTCCTATATATGTATATTACACCATTTCACTATGTAAGGGAATTTAACTATTTCAGATAATGTTGTGGAAATGCTATATACTGAATTCTGTTTCTAAAGACATTTTCTAGAAGGTTTTTTTTTTTTTAAAAAAAAAAGATCAGATTGCTCCTTAAGAAAACTCGTTTTATTCCAGCCTAAAAGAAAGACACTTTTGTGCATAGAAAGAAACTAAAAGTTAAAGTAGGCATGATTTTTAAAATCTTGGGAGAACATGGGAGTAGAATATATACTATCTATTTGATAGAAATTGTGTTGCTTAAAGGCTTCTGGTGAAAGTCTGATTGAATAAAAACCTGGAGTATATTCAGGTGCTATGCTATGTTTTATCACCTAGTTTTGGAGACCTTTGGAAATATATCTAAGCTACATATTATTGATAGTTGAAAAAATTAAGTATCAACTTCAGATAATAGAAGTTGTTTTTTTAAAAAACATAACTTACACAGCATTTTTTAATTTGGATAAATAGCTTTGGATTAAATGGTTTTATTGGTTAATTTGATGCAATCCTATGACTTGTCACTCTTCTGCTTAAAAGGAAAAGGGCTTCCTTCCTGGCTGTAGCCGTGTTCTCCCTATATCTTTCCCCCCTTGACGTGGGTGGCTTAGTCCCTTTTAGGAATCTGATGACATCTGTGAATCCTCTTCTCTGAAAAGTACGTCAGAGTTTCCTTATAATTCCAGGGAGTTCATGGATTTCCCCCTTCCTCCCACACATACCTTGACCTGATAGGGGCCCATGGATCTCTGGCAGGCTACAAATCTCCTTAGAAGATAAAATTCAAACTCCTTAGTATTCTAAATATTTAACAGTTTGCCTTAGAAATAACAATAAAATAGTGGTGTTGATGCACACGTAATAATTATAATAGTAGTAATTATAATAATAGTTAAAATTTATTCTGTGCCAATCTTATGCCAGGTTCTATACTAAACCTTTAACCTGGATTAATGGTTATATTATTAATATCTCCAAGTGAAATATATTCAGTATGCATTTATTGTGTAGTTTAGAAAATACTGTATCTTGCCCGGCCGGGCGTGGCTCAGCGGTTGGGCGTCGACCTAGGATCCAGGCGATCGGGGTTCGATTCCTGGTCAGGGCACATACCTGGGTTGTAGGCTCGATCAATGACTCTGTCATCATTGATGTTTCTGTCTCTCTCTCTCCCTCTCCCTTCCCCTCTCTGAAATCAATAAAGATATTTAAAAAGAGAGAAAAAAAAGAAAATACTGTATCTTTAGAATACAGATTTAAGGAAGAGATTATAGCATTTTGACACTTTTCGTATTCATCTTCATACAAGGTGCCAAAATCCTGTTTGGAATACTGAATTTACTTTTAGTTCTCTAATTCCAAAGCCTCTTTTTTGCTTCTGAGCCTCTTTGTCATCCTACTTCCTCTGAAAATTAACTATCTTATGCCACACCTACCATGTCCCTTAATTTCTACAAGTTTCAGAGTGGACACAGTTTCACATATATTCCTTAGGAAATTTTCTTTGGCCACTCCCCAAAGTCTAACATATGTGCCACTCTCATGTACTGCTATTTATATATCTCACACGTACACCCTGGGAGTAGATTAGATCAGATCCAGAAAAGTTGTGTAGAGTGAGAAGAGCAGGTAATCCTTGGATCCAGGCCTGTGGAACACTAAGGGACCAGGGGAGGAAAAGAAACCTACAAAAGAGATAGAGAAATGCTGCTTTATCTATTTCTTACTACACTAATGTTTAACAAATGGTAGATCATCAAAAAATATTTACACAATGAGTTGAATGAAATTAGACTACAAATTATTTTATATCTCAGCGCCGTTATCATCGTCATCATCATCAGTACTCTGTAACAGGCCCTTTGCTTACATTGTCTTATTCAGTTCTCACAATAATTCTGCAAGAAATATAATCTCTGATAGAGTATATAATTTACCATCACAGGACTAGGTGAACTATATGTGTCCAAGTCTAAAGTTTATCTTTTTTTCCTACGAGGCCAAATTTCCCAAAATCTCTCCTGAAAAGTAGATGTTAACGGGTATTTAACAATAAAAATAACAAAAGAACCATTGTTGGGATAATAGTAGGATTACTGGGATTTCAATTTTTATAAATAGGATGCTTGTCAGCAGGGGAAATGGAGCAGTTTTGGCAGGAAAGGAGCATAACATACTAGTTATTGAGAGAGAGTGGATTCTTAATAAAATTTATAACACTTTTCTTTTTCACCCTGTCTCTCTTGGTAGCATGGCAATCCTCCGAGAGAGCCAATCCTTTAAGCTATGTGATAGATGCTATTTTCCTAACCAACTACTTCACTTTTGATTTCCTCACCACCCTTTGCAATCTCTTTGTTGCTGTTATTACCCAGTTTTGACATTTAATCTCTTTTAGTTGTGCTCTAGTTTTTCTGAAATGCCTCTTTGGGTTTCTGATATAAAATTTCTTATGTTTGGCTTATCTTGCTATTATTTTAGTATCTAGGTACCATTATCCGTCATTCTATTATGAAATAAATTAAAGTATATAGCATTACTTTAGAAGTGATTGGCCCTTGAGCACCGTCGTCAATTATATTGTTCTAAATATTGCATTTAGGTGACAAAGAGGAAATTCATCTGGAAGATGAAGTTAATATTAATAGAAATCTTTCCATATATTGTTAAAGACTCTTGATGTGAAGCTTAATATGTCATTTATTTAGCCTCCATTTAAATTCAGTTATAAATTTTCTCTTCCTGCTTCTTTAATGAGCCCTCATCTCTTATCATCCGACTCCTTTGCTCATAAACCGTCATTTGCACCCTTCTACGTACAGAATGCTGCCTGTATACTCTTAAAGTGCATTTAATGACCTAGCCAGATACGCTCTTCCCATTAGCCTCTTCCCTCCCACATTGCACTCTGTCATTACACCTCTGATTGTCTTTTATTTCTCTTTTTCATTGTTTTTGTTAACACCATACTCCTTTATTCCCAAACTGTATTTATTTAAAGTTATCAATTATAGCTGCGGTTTCCTTGTTCCTCAGTTAGGTGTCGTTATTCACAGTATAGTGAGAGCCCTTGCATTCTCTGTATAAAAGCAACCAAACTATAATAATAGGTATCATTTACTGAACTGAAGTGCATTTCTAATCCTTAAAACATGCTTCCAAGTTCATAGGTTGTATAATCAACATTATATTTAAAGAAATTAAGATTTAGCAATGTTGGTTCCTATAACGCTGGCATACCTCTAACCTTTGGCTATTCTAGTTCTTTTTTCTTTTACTGTTGATTATAGAATTAGCTTTTTGGTATCTTCAGAAATCCTGTTGAGATTTTGTTTAGGGTTGCAGGGAATCTATGAATCAATTTGGGGGAAGTTGCTATCATAAGAATATTGAGTTTTCTAATTCACACACATAGTATAGCTTTATATAGTTTTTTTTTTTTTTTTAGCAAACTTCTTTAGTGTTCTATGTGTAGGTCTTGCTCATGTTTTCTTAAATTTGTCCCATTATGTTTCATTTTTTGGTGCTATTATAAATAATATCGTTTTCCTAATTTTAATTTTCAACTGTTCCTTGATAGTATATAGAATTACATTAGATTTGTGTACATTGATCTTGAATTCTGAGACTTTGATAAAGTCACTTTTTAATCCTAGAGCATTTATGTAGATTCCTTATGATTTCATATATTTCTTAAGCATGCACAGATTGGTATCCTGCCAAAGCCTCAAGAGTTACTCAATATGGATTTCAGCTCATTGCTCTCTGAGACTCTTTTTTACAATTTCTACTCTTCTGGCTCTCCTTGAATGCTTTATCTCTGTTCTCTCATTTCACTGAGAATGCCAGGCTGTTTGGCTTCTCCCTCTCTGCACTATAGCCTGGAAATTGCCCCCTGGCAGAGTTTATGATGTCAGGGCTCCCCTTGTTTTCTATCACAGATCACAGTCCTGCCCTGTCCAATGTCTGAAAATTCTGTAGTTTCCTTTTAGATTTGTTTTCTAGTTATGCACAACACATGGGTAATTCTGGACCTTTCCGCACCGTCAGGGCTAAGAGGTAGAAGTTAAAGATAGGTGTTTAAGGATATACTATAAATATATAAACAAAGAAAGGCTGGGCAATTTGTTTTAGCTAAAAGAAGGAACAAAACCAGAGGTTTTGAACAAGGTTGAAGTTCTTTCCTAGAGAATCTGAAAATGTGGTTGCGTCTTTGTATTCAGGTCACTGTCATTTTCCTCTAGCACACATGCATTAAATGTTTATTGTTTGGATATCAGAATGGTGGGAAACAGATTGGTTAGGTGTTGGTAACACATTGTATTTGAGATAATGTTAGAGATGCACTAAAAATTTAACAACTATTAGCAAATTAATTTATAAACTTTCAAAAGATTTTTATTTTAATCTTTCAACTTTCTTGATTATGACATATTTGCTTACTCAGCTAGGTTATTAAGTGCTTTGAAGCAGTGAGCATGGCTTCTATTTCTTTTGTATGTCTGCTTTGGCTTATTAAACTGTTTTTGGTTTTGTTTTTGCTAATCCTCACCCGAGGATACTTTTCCCATTGATTTTCCAGAGAGACTGAAGGGGTGAGGGGGAGAGAGAGAGAGAGAAGGGAGAGAGAAACATCAGTGTGAGAGAGACACATTGATTGGTTGCCTCCTGCACATACCCTTGACCAGGAATCGAACCTGAGACCCTTTGGTTGGTGAGCTGATGCTCCAACCACTGAGCCACGCTGGCCAGGGCTTTTTAAAATTGTTTTTATTGATTTTTAGAGAGAGGAAAGGAGAGGGAGGGAGAGAGAAGAAACATCGATGTGAGAATGAAACATCGATTGCTGCCTCCTGCACGCCTGCAACTGGGGATCAAGCCTGAAACCCAGGCATTTGCCCTGACCAGGAATCTAACTGGTGACCTGTTGGTGCCTGGGACGATGCTCGATCAACTGAGCCACACCGGCCAGGGCTAAACTCTTATTTTAAATTGACTAACTTATGAGAGGAAATCACTGATCAAGGGTAGCCTTTAGGACAAGACATTTTGTCAGTTTCCTAAATATGGTGATGTCAAAAATAGCCAGAGTGTTAGCCAGTTTCCTGTGATGAAATATTTAACAGTGGAATTACATATACTAATAAAGCCTGCTGAATATTTCCATTATTTGTCCATTTTTGTCTTGCAGTTTTAAGTAATATTTATTTGTAATGAAAACATTGCAATTCATTTAAATCCTGATTATAGAAGTGTTATAAGTCAAATTTAAGCCTAGTAGTGTGTTGATATAGTACCTTTTTTCAGACTATAGTTTGAACATGTAAATTTTTATTATAATTAGGCTGAATTACATTTTAATGACTTCGCTTTCACTGAATGAGGTTTTCTATTATTTTGATGACATATTGTTAAATAATCATAGTAATATTTGCCATTGAGTTTGTTTTTGTATTTTACTATGGAAAACAGACATGGTTGATCATTTAACCAAGCTTTCTACATGAATAAATGTAATGTATAGAACAACACATGTTCTCAGCTGTTATATTTATGCTTTATCTAAGTGTGGTTTAAAGTATTTAATTCTCAACAACTTTATGAGGTGTATTTATGATTTTTTTAAAATTTACAGATGTGGAAAATGAGCCATAGAAATGCTAAGTGACATGTTTTTACTCATACAGCTAGTAAGTGGCAGAGACAAGATTTGAACCCACGCAGTCTTCAGTAAAGATGCTGGGCTTTTAATGACATTACTATACTACTTCTATTGGAAATCACTATTATTTTTCTGTATCAAGCCAGCATTGACCTAAGATCTATATGACTTTAGATTCTGAGTTCTTAACCACTATGCTCTATTTCTCTCCCCAAAAGTAATATAATAAGATTTTATGTGATTGTTATATCAAATTTGTTATCATAAGTGGTATTACAGAATTGGAATTCCATTCATAACAGCCACAGCTTCTAATAAAGTATCCCTTTTATGCCACTGTCTACGACAGAATACTGAACTATAGTGTACCATTTTCTGGCCCACTAAAGTTATTTATGTTCCTCTTTTTCAGTGGATGATTCAGAAGCCACACAAAGCAGCAACGTTTTTTGGATGCATTGGGATGGATAAATTTGGAGAGATCCTGAAGAAAAAAGCTGCTGAAGCGCATGTGGATGCTCATTACTATGAACAGAATGAGCAACCAACGGGCACTTGTGCTGCATGTATCACTGGTGGCAACAGGTCAGTGTAATTCCAAGGGAAGCTTATACTAATTGGCTATTTAAATACTGGTAAAATCTGAATTTCAGTCTAATTTTGGAATTTAGATCTCATGTTTATAATTGCTTTTAATGTTTAATAAACTTTACCTTATATCATTTTTCCTTTTTTAAAAAAATTGCCTTTGTTGAACCTGCTGTTGTCTCCATGAGGTATAATGGAATGAAATTTTTAAGATGATCTAGTCTAGTGTCTACTTCTTATAATTATGATCAGAAAAGGAAAACATTTTGTTCAGTGTCTTATAGCTAGTTTTTTGCCAAACTGGGATTAGAAAGAAATGTTCTTTTCATTATATCTTGATATTGGAATATTGGAATACACACATACACATATTCATATGTATTTTTTTAACATATAAAATACTATGTTATATCAAGTCTCATATGAATTAGGTCATTTTAAGCATTTCTGGCAAATAGTCATTCATCCATATTAAACAAACTCAGTTATGGGTAATGTACCACTCAAGAAACAACTCATTGCATTTCTATACAGTTTTACTTATTAAAAATTCTTCTTTATATGAACTTTGAATGTATTCCTCAGAGCCTTCCATGCATTGGTTGTATTTGTGCCTTTTGCAACTACATGGAGGTTTTCCTTTAGTACATTCATACATTGCTAACAGCATTATTACCATATTGCTCATCAGCATAGGCTTTTTTCTCCTTTGCGAGGGAAAAAACAAGATAGCTTTTCTAAATATTAAATTGTTAGAATCACCAAAGATGATGTTTTTTTAAATGGTGATTCACTAGATATTTTACATTCCTTAGAGCTTAAAGTGTTTAGTCTTTTCTCTCCCATTTCCTGTCTCCCTTTCTTTTCCTCCTTTGTTATTTGCCTCTTTTTCTTCCTTTATTTCTTCCCCTCTCTCTCTTCCCCTTGTTCAATTCCCCTTTCTTAACCCCTTTCCTTTTCGCTGACTCTTTCACCTCTAGCAAATGTATGTTCAGAATCTGATGCTATTCTGGGAGTAGTCATTAAATAACTAAAATATAACTTTCAAAAATAGAGTGTCAGGCCCTGGCCGGTGTCGCTCAGTGGTTAGAGTGCACTGAAGGGTCTCGGGTTCAATTCCTGGTCAAGGGCATGTACCTGGGTTGCAGGTTAGATCCCTGGCCCCAGTTGGGGCACATGGGGTAGGCAACCAATCAATGTGTCTCTCACTTCAATGTTTCTCTCTATCTCTGTCTCTGTCTCTGTCTCTCTCCCCCCTCCCTTCCACTCTCTCTAAAAATCAATGGAAAAATATCCTCAGGTGAAGATTAACAAAAAACAAAACAAAACAAAAATAGATTGTCAAAATCTTTCAAACCTTTCTTGTAACTTTATTTTTTGTGTATAAAAAAAGTTATGATTTAAGGTTTCAATAAATAAACCATTTATTGTTCAAACTATTTAAAATATACTTATTTAGACCTTTCCTCTTTTAGTTTTTCTAAAACCAACACTAACATGCAGGTGCAAATTTTTCCCATTAGACAGAAATGGGTCAAGTTTTGCCTCTGATGCCACTCAGACTAGAGTAAAATTGATAAATAATTTTTGTATGCTAAAGAGTAGTTATGATAATATTAGGTCTCCCAGATGTTAATAGCTTAATTTGTATACTAATATTATGGTTATGATGATTAGTATTTTGGAAATTTGAAATTGAGGGAAACCCTCCCTATCTAATTCATTATCCAAATTATGAACCTAACAAATTTGGATAAATTGTTTTAGATAGGGATGGTAACTCTTAACTACCAGTATCCAAAACTCAGGAATCAAAGAGTTTAGATAATGCAAATAGTTTTCTTAATTCATTTTTTCTCCAAACTCTAAACCAAATAATACATTTGGATAGTAAGAATATTTGTATTTTTCTTTTGGAGAAACTGTGTAGTTTCCTATCAAAGAATAGTTTTATTATCAAAATAGAGTTTGGTAGCTAATCCCACAAGTGGTTTACTTTTACTTAGTAACCATTTTTGTCAAAAGTTTGCTAAAGTCATGATTACTTAAATATTTTTTTTATAAATCATGACTAATTATCCTGACTTTGTAATATAGTTATTTGCATATAAATATATTGATGCATATTACACTTATTTTCATTTATTTAATTGAACGTAAACAGATGTATCCTCAGTAATCAGTTGACATATGTATGAACAGAAATATGTTTTAGAAGAGAGCTGATTTACTTTTTTCTTAACAGAGGAACCAATCATGTTACCACAATCTTAAGTGATGAGATGAAACGTTTTGTTTTGTTTTACCCTAACTGCTACCATTGATTACAAAAGTGAAAAATTATCAAGTTTTCTAAAATCTGAGGAGGAAAAATATTTTTATTAATTTGTATGTAATGTAAATAATTAATTTATTAAGTTTACATGTTGAGCAATAATAAAAAGCTCTATGTGGCACTTGCAGCAAGATTTTCAATGTAGTATCCTGCTTGGATTTTTCAGTTGCAAAACTGGACCAGGGCAGGAGTTTTCTACTGTAGAAACTAATTTAAGTTTATCCCAGTCCTTAACATGTAATGCTTTGCAAATTAACTTCACATAGTAAATATAGTCTCTATATGTGTGTTTTGTAAAATTAATCCCATACTTGGCTTTTAAAGTATTAGATTAAAGAATAAATGTATAATATATTGATACTTAAAAACTGAAGTTTTTATTTGAATACTTTTTAAGCATAATTGCATTGTAGCTTTATTTCTTAACTGCATTTTGAACTATTATAATGTATAAAGTAGATAATCTTATCACTTAAATATCAAAAGGAAACTTAAATGTCAGTTTCTCAAAATACCGGCTGGTATTTAGAACAAGGATTAACATCTCTGTTTATCTCAAAGGCAACACAGAAGTCTCAAGAGTCTTGAAAACAAAATTAATTTTATTTACATTTATTAAAATCAATATATAGCAGTTTTGAAGAATTAGAATGTAAAACAAAATTTTCAAAAAATATTGTTAATTAACTGTATAGGAATACATGACAAATTTGCAATAAAAAGAATAAACTATATATGGGGGGAAAAAACGTACTTGCTTTTTGTTGTTGTTCTAGGTCCCTTGTAGCTAATCTTGCCGCTGCCAATTGTTATAAAAAAGAAAAACATCTTGATGTGGAGAAAAACTGGATGTTGGTAGAAAAAGCAAGAGTTTATTATATAGCAGTAAGTATTTACCTTATTCAAATTTCTGGTGTATGTTTACACTATAAATTATAGTTGTTAGCTGATGTAAATTTTTTAATAATTGTCTTTCAACTTATCCTGCAAATTATTTACCCATCTCAAAGCATATGTTCACTATTAAAAATACAGAACAGTAATATGATCATTCTGTGGTTGCATAATTTGTATTTTTTACCTTCAAGTCCACCTCTTTTTGGATACATTATACACAGATATTTGTTAACCAAATATCGGATTCTGTATTAAATCAGTTTCTTAAGATCTTTTGAGGTATATGTAAATTTACATTTTATATTTTTAGGCTACTTGTGAATGATGCACACATTGTCTGGGAAAATAGTGGTATAAATATTCACTGTAAACAGTTTGAGCTTATTTACCTAAAAAATCCTAATTGCTATTTATTCCATAGTAATTACCATGACACCTTTTAATTTAATATTTCAGAAACATTGATCGTGACAAATCTCTTAAATCTGGGAATAAGGGCAGCATGTAATTTGAATTATTAAGTCTTCTGACATAAAAATAATCGGTTAAGAATTTATTTCTAAGATAAGACTGCTCTAAAATCCTCCTGAATTAATTACCCCATGAATACCTTGTTTTTATTTAATATGAGTTAAATGGGGCTGATCACAAATAAGTAGATACCTATGAAAAATTAAAAGCAGCTCCTAAGCATGTAATATATGCTTTTAATATTACAGCTTCTACTACTCACTACCTGATCTGTGAAACAGCTGGTAAAATGTGTAAAAAATTGATTATCTAATAGGAACATGTTTATTGAAAATATAATTATTTCTTTCAGTCTAGTGTTAATGTCTCCTACAGCATGTTTATGTGCACTGCTGTAGGCTTTACAAGGTTGTTATTGATTCCTCTGTATAGCAAACCCTACCCCTTTATAAATGTCAAGTAAATGCTTACACTGAAAGGATTATACAGAGGAAAGACATGTTATCTCTTCTGCCAGCGTATGAGAAAAACATTTCAAAAACTAAAAAATTTTCTCTCTCGATCATTGTCTATTTTATTTTATTTTGCAAAATGTTCTTTTTTTGGTTAATGTCTTGTTAGCATACTTTTGTAGTGAGGCTTTTTAGGGAGATTTATGTACTATTTCAAACCACCCTACATTTGAAAGTCTGATTTTCAAAGAGCACATGGTTTAAATTTTGGCATTATTTATGTTATATTATTTATATTGACTATGATATATGACAGTATATTATGATGGAAAAGTATTTTTAACTGACAGTTACAATTGTCTCTATTTCCATGTATAGTAATTGGACCCCAGATCATGAACTAACTTGGAAACAACTCATAGTTTTAACAGTTATGCATATGTAACCCATATAGCCAAGTTTGGGTGAGTGGAATTTTTATAGCAGCATGGACCCAACTTGCAAACAACTCATAGTTTCAGCAATTATGTACTATAATGCATCTAGCCAACTTTGGGTGAATGGAATTTTTATAGGAGTATTAACTATTTATACAAGTGCCATTTTGTATAAAGTATGCAGTGATTAGTTTTGGTCAAGTTAATAAAGAAATTTGAATTACTTTTGAAATTTGTGTAGTATATTCAGCCAGAAACAGATATCAGAATGGATTCCAGTTGATATCTCTGATGATAGCTGTTAGAATGTTCTTCTGCATTGCCAGGTAAATCTATAAATTTCTCAGAGTCTGGCTATTTTAAAATAGTTCTGAAAATAGTAGACTCAAGGGATACCTGGGATGCTGTTGTTCTTGGTGGACATTCAACAAATATTTATTTTGTTAACAACTAAGAACATAATTTTTATTTATTAAAATCTGTGACATATTTTCTGAAGTGTAATGTTATTTCTACAAAGACATTCTGCAGTTCTTTTAAATCTTTAATTCCCTTTGAGCACAGAGCATCCAGTCCAGTCTTGTCTTAGCATATTCTCAAATCAAAATTTTAGATTGAGAAGGTATATCTATATATACTTAATCAAATCAGGGAGCTCTTTAATTACAAAAAGTTCTTGAGCTAAGAAAGCAACTCAGTATATCTATTCAACAGGTTTCCAAAATTAAGACATCTATGTGCATTATATGAAATAAACCAGACCTACAGACTCAGCAATTCTTCTTCTTCCCACTATTCCATAAATTAGTAATGATCATGAGCATTAAGAAAATTCAAAACCTGATCATTGTCTTTGTCACATGATGCAGTGAGGCTACAATGCAGAGTTCACAGAAAAAACTGATATGGAATATGCATATATCAATATTCTCCTTTCGTTTGAATAAAATGTTGGCACCTTTTTTTTTTTTTTTTTTAACCTTTGCAGCAGGTGTCTTATTTATGGCATGGAAACTCAGTTTTTTCATGTTTAAACCACATTCCTTGTCAGTAAGTAACTAGGTATTACTGGTAATGTGATAGCTAATTCCATTTTTAAAAATATAAATCTCAAGTGCTCTTCATGTTAGCAACAGGTTGGCAAATATCTATTTCTTCTCTTACAAGAACTATTTCTTAACAATAGCCCTCTAACACTATAATACTTAGGAAAGGTTTATGAACAAGATTAGGAAATTGGAGACATTAATTTTTCCAATCTGTGTATTTCTTTTTTAAGGAAATATTGATGTGCTATGAAAAATAAGCAAATTAGCCCTGGCCAGTGTGGCTCAGTTGGTTGGCATTGTCCCATGCACCACAATGTTGCTGGTTTGAGCCCAGTCAGGTTGTGGGCTCAATCCCCCATAGGGGGCATGCAGTGGGCAGTTGATTGATGTTTCACTCTCACATTGATGTTTCTCTCTCCTCCTCTCCCTTCCTCTCTCTATAAAAATCAAATAATCTTAAACAGCAACAACAAAAATTAGCACTCTGTATTTGAACCTGCCTCTTGATTTTGGGTAATTAAATTTTTATTTTATTTTTACATTTTCAGTTTTTAAACATTTGCATTCTGTTCTATAACCATAATTCTTACAGCCTCAATTCTACATTTAAGTGAGTTAAATGCTTTCCAAATACTTAACCCCATTTTCCCCATTCCTTTATTGTTTATTTTGATTATCCCTCGATTAGCTGCATTTCACCATCATTTTTCCCCAAGGAAGGGCTCAGAGCTCCTGTCTTCTTGAGTTTTTATTTACTTTTTGTTGCTTTTATATATGAATGACAACATGTTTGGTGTAATATTTTGTGAAACAAAGTACTCTGTAGACATTGCTTTATTGTCTTCTTGCACTTGTTATGGGAAATCTAAGTCCAGGTTGACTTTTACTCTTTATTATTCCTTTTTCCTGCTTATTTTGGGTTTCATTGGCTCCTCTCTTAATCCTCCTTTTCCTTTGTCTCCCCTTCCTCCCGTTATCTGAATATTGTCGAAAAAAGTAAGGTTTCCTTTTTTTTTTTTTTTTACTGCTGAGTAGTATTCCGTGGTGTAAATGTCCCACAGCTGTTCTGTCCACTCACCTACTGATGGGCACTTGCGCTACTTCCACATCTTAGCTATTGTAAGTAACGCTGCAGTGAACATAGGGGTGCATCTATTTTTTCAAATCGGTGTTTTAGGTTTCTTTGGATATATTCCCAGAAGTGGAATCGCTGGGTCATAAGGCAGTTACAGTTTTAATTTTTTGAGGTACCTCCATACTGCTTTCCACAGTGGCTGCACCTATCTACATTCCCGTCAACAGTGCAAAACTGTTCCCTTTTCTCCACACCTTCTCCAACACTTGTTGTTTGTTGATTTATTAACGATAGCCATTCTGACATCCCAACTAAAAGATCGACATTGTCACATTAGACCAAAAAAAATAAGATCCAAGAATATGTTGCTTGCAAGACATACACACAAATAGGTTATAGTAAAAGAATACATAAATAGGTATGTTAAAAATAAACATATAAATAGGTTTTAAGTAAAAGTGTGGAAAAGATACACCATAATATCAACAGTAGGATTTTGCATAGAAATCTATGCATTATTTCTAATAATTTTTTTTAATGAGAAAAAGTTTCCTTCTGAGTTTCAAATACACGGTGAAGCACAAATCAGCTTCAAGTTTAGGCTTATTATAGGGAGAATTTTTAACTTTAGAGATTAATCAGATATTTAAGAAATAGGTCTAACAAAAGCTTTCAGTACCTTGTGACTTAATTTTGCACAAAGTCAGCTCATGTGTGTCCTTTCTTAGTCGTTGAAAATGAATTACTCAACACCTGAAACATATGTAATTTTATTAACCAATGTCACCCCAATAAATTCAATAAAAAAGTAAAATAAAATAAAAAAAGAAAATTAATTCCCTGATTTGAGACTTTTCATTTCTATTATAGACTTTTTAGTGCTACATAAATTTCTCTCCAAGCATTGCTTTGGCTGCCTCCCACAAATTCTGACATTTTCATTTTCATTCAGCTTGTAATACTTTCTGCATTCTTTTTTTCTTTCTTCTTTGAAGTGTGTTGTTGACTTTCTAAACATGGAGATTTTCCTTCTACTACCATTATGGATTTGTATATTCCTTTTGCAGTTCTATAAGACTTTTCATCGTGTATTTTTAAATATTATTAGGTACATAAAGGTGTACGATTGATTATTTGGCCCATTTCCATTTATTTATTCCTCCTAATATATTTTGCCCCCAAATCTAATGGTCTTAATACAGCCAATCCATCTTTCTTTTGACTGTAAATAAAAGAACAGTGAATTATAGTTTGACAATAATTGTCTGAGAATTTTTTTACTGTTGAAGGAATTTTAATAACTTATGGACAGTTACTTAATAAACTCATTGCCTTGAACCTTCTTAGACTGTTGAAAAAGCCCTTGTAATGTCATACTTTAAAGTTGTACTATTATAATGAATATACTTTGTCAGAAGAAGGAAACTAATGGATTTTTTAAATGTAAGCTATTTTGTGAATGACAATTGATTTAAGATGTCGCAGTTCTTTATAAAACATTTAGGTAGAATTCAATGCAATTTTTAGAATTTATTAATTAATCTTCATAATATTATGAGATTATTACTTAAAGAGGCAGGATGATTGAACTTCCTCTGAGTTTTCATTTTACCCCTGTTCTAAATTCAATTTTTGAACTCTTATGTATTGGAATTCCATTTTATTGGTCAAATTATTGATCACCATTTGAATTTGTTCTTGTTATTTTTTGCTCAAGTTTTTGACCATCTGTTCTAGACTGCTTCATTGACTTCCTTAAGGATTACCTGTGAATTGTTAAGCCTTTATATGAAAACATATGGTGTTTCATGTTTGTGTATAATTCCTGACACTTAATGTATACAAATCTTGGTCATGCATGAGTTTAGAATTTTATGTGCCAATTTGACACCCCTATAAGTAAAGCCCAAAACTATGTGGTAAAGATATTTTCTTTAGTTCAAATATAGAGAGATACAAGAAAAAGACTGTTAATTATGGTACTTCTTAAATATTACCATTAGGGTTCAATTTTTAACTCTGAAAAATTTTCTGTATATTATTAATGTTCAATAAGTTACATAAATTATTATTGTTTTTACTCTTCCTTAACAGGGACAATCTTTTATTCTTGCTAGAATTTTTTTTAAATGAGTGTGATTATAGAAATCTTATTTGTATGCATTTCCAATTTGTCTAGAATTGTCGTGCCCCCCTCCCCCCCGGGGAGGTTAAATTCTAACAGTATCATTTTTTAGTGATACTAATACTTTGTGATTTTTATAGATAAATACTTTATTCAAATTGGGCAATTTACTCCTATATTTCTGTAACTTAGTCTTATTTTTGGCAGCTCTCAAAAGTAAAGCTCTCTACTAAGATGGGGGAAATCTATGGAATATTAAAGTAAGGTTATTTTTAGTTAATCAGCATAATCTTTTTACTTACTCAGTAGGAGTAACATAGCGTTGGTTAAAGAAGCTTTGAGCTCTAAAGATAAAGATTGGAAATTTTTGTATTTTAGACTGTGGCATTATAATGAAGCCTTGGAATTTTATGTGAAGTTGGAAACCACACTATGTGCTAATTGCCTTAGAATTTTAAGAAAATAAACATATGTATAGCACTTAGTTGTTAAGACAGTAGGCCCTTATACAGAGCCCAAAATGAATTAACAAACCATCTACTGAAATGTTTCCACTTCATTTACTTTATTTATATATTTCAGACCATACAGCAGTTGCTTGGGAAAATGAAATGTTTACTAAATCTCTTTAATAAACATGATTAAGAGAGGGATAATTTATAAATATTATGACAGCAATGTATATTTTTATTTGCTAGTTGTCATATCTTTGAAATTGTATATAAACTGGACATAAACAGTCTAGTATCTGTAGAAATGTATCTGTTTTCCAACATATTTTACTGTACATGTTATAGAATCTCTATAGCTTAATATGGTTTAACCCATACATTCTGTTGTCCCTATCCTTCTAGATAAATAAAATTGGATTTAATTTTTTTATAACAGTTTATTGTGATATTTATACACCATAAAGGTCACCTGTTTAAAGTGTACAATTTAGTGATTGTTAGTATATTTACAGAGTTCTGCACCCATCACCATAATCTAATTTTAGAATATTTACATCCCCACAGAAAGAAACTTTGTAACATTAGCAGTTACTCCCCATGGCCCTTAGATTCAGTCTTTTTTATTTTTTACCATTTTTTATTTTTCAATTATAGTGGACATACATATTATATTAGTTTCAGGTGTACACCCTGGTGACAAGACACCATAAAACTCTCTAAGTGATTATCCCAATAAATCTCACACCCATCCGACCCCACACATAGCTACCAGAACGTCACTGACCACATTCCCTATGCTGTACTTTACATTCCCATGACTATTCTGTCACAACCAATTTGTACTTCTTAATTGCTTCACCTTTTTCACCCATCTCCCCTACCCTCCTCCCATCTGGCAACCATCGAAATGTTTTCTGTATTTATGAGTCTGTTTCTTTTCTGCTTGTTCATTTATTTTTTTTAGATTGAATTTTTGATAAATATGTATTTATTGCCACTTTATTGTTTATATTTTTTATTTTTTTTTTCTTCTTTAAGAAGACCATTTAACATTTCATGTAATACTGTTTTTGTGATGATGAACTCTTAGCTTTTTCTTGTCTGAGAAGCTGTTTATTCTATTCTAAATGACAGCTTTTCTGGGAAGAGTGATCTTGGTTGTAGGTCCTTGTGCTTAATCACTTTGAATATTTCTTGCCATTCCCTTCTGGCCTGGAGAGTTTCTGTTGAGAAATCAGACAGTCTTATGGAAACTCCCTTGTAGGTAACTAACTGCTTTTGTCTTGCTGCTTTTAAGATTCTCTCTTTATCTTTAACCTTTTGCATTTTAATTATGATGTGTCTTGGTGTGGGCCTTTTTGAGTTCACCTTGCTTGAGACTCTCTGAACTTCCTGGGCATGTATGTCTATTTCATTTGCCAGGTTAGGGAAGTTTTCTATCATTATTTTTTCAAATGTTTTCAATTTCTTGTTCTCCCTCTTCTCCTTCTGATATCCCCATGATGTGAATCTTGAAACACTTGAAGTTGTCTCTGAAGCTTCGTACACTATCTTTATTTTTTTGGATTCTTTTTTCTTTTTGCTGTTCTGATGGGGTGTTTTTTTGCTTCCTTATATTCCAAATCACTGATTTGATTCTCAGCTTCATCTACTCTACTGTTGATTACCTGTAAATTATACAGTTAGCATATCCTTCATTTCTGACTGTTTTTTTTTTTGTGGTTTCTACGTCCTTTTTAATGCTGCTGAAGTTCTTGTTAAGTTTCTTGAAGTTCTCACTAAGTTCCTTGAGCATCCTTATAATCATTGTTTTGAACTCTGTATCTGGTAATTTGCTTGCCTTCGTTTAATTTAGTTTTTTTCTGGAGATTTTTCCTGTTCTTTCATTTGGGATGGTTTTTTTGTCTCCATATTTTGATTGCTTTCCTATGTTTGTTTCTATGTATTAGGTTGAGCTGCTACATCTTCCAGACTTGTTAATGTGGCTTTATGTAGTAGGTGTCCTGTAGGGCCCAGTGATGCAGCCTCCCCAGTCACCTGGTACTCCAGGTGTGCCCCTGTGTGGGGTGTGTGCACTGTCCTGTTGTAGATGAGCCTCAATTGCGGTTGGCATCACTAGGAGGGTACAGTGGAGGAGCTGCTGTGGAGGAGCTAGTCCTACAGAGCAGGACTTGCTTCAGTGGGGCTTAGGTGTTCACTGAGTCCACCCATTGAATGTGTCGCTCATGGAGGTTGTAGGGTTGTAATCGGAGTGGTCTGAAATTGTCCACTGGGTGCACTGGCTCTGGGGTCTCCCAGGAGGTGCAAGATCAGCCACTGCCTATGTCCTGCCTGGGACCACCTGGCATGAGCAACAGAGCAATCTGCAGATGCCTGCTACTTGTTCTGGGTTCAGAAGTGCCCAGGAGAGCCCAAGCTGCAAACCAAGGCTGGCTAGGTCTGGGGCCACTTAGCAAGAGGTACAGGGTACCCAGAGGCCAGATGCTACTTGTTTGAGAGATTTTAAGAAAGTTCGAAGCATGAAGCAAGAGAGAGACCATTTATATGGAAAAGTCACTGGAAACAGCTTGGATGGGCCCATAACTTGTGTGGGGCAGAGTCTCAGAGAATCACCAGGGTGGAACAGTGTGAGCCAGGTTGGTGGAGACTTAGATATGGCAGCAGCCTCTGGACTCTGTCAGGGAGAGGATCTCAGAAAAGGAACAATGGCTTCTGACAGCATTTTTGTCTAAGAGAAAGCTGTCCCCTTAGCTCTTGCCCTAATGCCTGATGATTCAGGTTTTCCCCATATGTCCCTGGTTCTTTTCAAGCTGCTGCACCAGTGCTGGAGCTCAAAGGGAGTGAGTTTAAGTAAGTCCCTGCATGGCCCCTTTAAGAGGAACGTTCGCCTGGGACTCCAGCAGCCTCTGTCTCACTCAGTCACTATCCCCACTGGTTTTTACAGCCAGAAGCTATGTGGACTTTTCTTCCTGGATCTGGAACCCTGGGCTTGGGCCCCTCACTTCTCAGGGGGAACCTCTGCAGGTGAGATATCTCTCCTGATTTTTATCCGCCACACATGATGTGGGACCAGCCAGTTCCATGTCTCCACCCCTCTTACCAGTCTTGATGTAGCTTCTTTTTTTAAAATATATTTTTTATTGATTTCAGAGAGAGGAAGGGAGAGGGAGAGAAATAGAAACATCAATGATGAGAGAGGAATTGATCAGCTGCCTCCTGCACAACCCCTGCTGGGGATCAAGCCCACAGCCTGGGAATTAAACCGCGACCTCCTGGAACATAGGTTGATGCTCAACTGCTGAGCCATGCCAGCCAGGCTTAGCTTCTTCTTTAAATGCCTAGTTCAGGACTTTTATTTAGTTAGATTTCAGGCAGTTGTGAATGATGGTTATTCTGTAGTTTAGCTGTAATTTTGATGTGGTGATGGGAGGATTCAAATACCACATTTACCTACACTACCATCTTGACCAGAAAGTCCTGTATTCAATCTCATATCCACATCTCTCATAATAGTTTCAGTGATATCTAAGTATTATGGCTACAAATAATATAATTGTTACTAATTAGACAAACAATGAATTAGAATTATGTCTTTGTTCTTTGACATAGGTAATGGAAGTCATAATAAATCTATTTTGATTTCCTGCTATTACCTGTTTCTCTTTTGCAGATGCTGAAAAGGGGTCTTTTAAGCTTTTGTTCTTACTTATTTGTACTAGATTTAATGTTACCATATTTTGGGGTCTATTCTTCTTTAAAATGTCAATTAAATTTTTTCTGATTTGGGTGAATGACATATAGTAGATGAAGTTTTAAAATATATATATTTGGGTCCTGGCCAGGTGGCGTGCTTGGTTGGAGCGTCTTCCTGTACACCAGAAAGGTTGCGGGTTTGATTCCCCGTCAGGGCATATACCTAAGTTGTAGGTTCATTCCCCAGTTGGGGCTTGTGTGGGAGGCAACTGATCAATGTTTCATGCTTACATCAATGTTTCTTTCTCTCTCAAAAAATCAATAAAAAATATGTCCTTTGGTGAGATTGATATATATATATATTTAGTAAAGTAGATGAAAAAATTAGAAATCAGTTTTCTTCCTTTCCCGTACTTAAGAAGGTAACATTGTATATAAATCCATATTTGCTGTTACCCAATTTTAGATGAATACAGGTTTCTCACCTATATAATAAGGCTCATTTGACTCGAATATCTTGTGTTTGTCACGTGTTTTCTCTGTACCCCTTGAAAATAGCTTCTGGCAGCTATAGGGAGCCCTTTAGACTTCTAGGACATATTCATATTATTATTTTCACTAACATTGTCCTAATATAATTAAGAACATTAGTAAATCCTAAGTAGTTGAAGATGTTCTGAAAGATAGATTGTTGCTTTTCCAAATTACATTCGTCTTGTCTTCTATACATATTTCTGGCTCAAGTTTTTCTTTAAATTGTGAAACCCTTGAATACTTTTCTCCGTAACTCCCATCTTCGCCTATAATACCCTCACCCAAACATCTAATTTCTGTCCAACCTCCAAACCCTGTTCAACTCTGCTGTCCTGACTAGTCCTTTTGTGTATTTATTTTTCTAAGTATTTCTTTCTTCATTTTAGTAAGAATTTATGATCACTTTGTATTATATTACTGTTAAGTTTAAGAGACATTATAGAAACAGTCAAAATCAAATAAACTATAAAATGTAGAATAACCCACCAAAAATTTTTAGTTTTCTTTCCCAGGAAGATACACATATAATAAAGTAAAAGAGCATCATATTCCATTATTCATCCCTCAAAAATAATTATTTTATAAATATATAGCTTCTTGTAAGTTTAACATTTATTTGACAGCTATAATAGACTAAATTGAATCTTTAAAATATTATTTTACTTACAAGTGTCAACTAGCATTTCTCAGGTAGATTGATATGCTTAGTGTAGAGGTTTTTAATCTTTTCTGAGTTTTGTACCCTCCTCCTCCCCCAAATTTATTTATTTACAAAATTTTCATATAATTTTTTGAAATTCATATATTTTAAAAGGCTTTTTGCTTATTTGTGGAGTCTAGGTCAAGAACCTCTGTCACAGTAAATAGTGAATTATATTGATGTATAATTCCGGTTATAGTTTCCTATTAGAAAATGTGGAATTTTTGAAAATCCATTCTGGATTTCTAAAACTCTTATGATTGTGAATGTACATTTGCTGTCTTATATCAACCAAGATTTGGTGTTTGTAAAGATACATTTTGAAGTGGGGAATCAGACTCAATGGTGAAATGATGTGGTTTAGTGCCAGCAATAAGCAGAATTCTATAAAATCATTTAAGTATCTTTAATTCATTTGCTCTCTTCTAAAAATATCTATATATTTTAACTACTTGAGTGTAACCAAAGACTTTTCATTCTTAGTGCTCCTTTATAAATATCCCCTAATGTTATTTTTATTTCAGACTCTCAAGGTGGTCATTGTGATGTGTTCAGGTAGACTGTAGCATTTTCACGCCCTCAGATGAGCTGAATTGGAGCTATACTTTGCAGGAAGTTTTTTATACAGTATGTAGACATTAGTAAGAATCAGCATGTCCACTGATTTATTAGTTTCACAGATGCTTCCATAATACTTATTGTACTCTTGGGCATATTAAATTATCATACCCTGACAGCAATCCTGAAACATGCCAGTTTTAAAAAGCCATATTCCTGAGAACTAAAGCAAGGTATCAGTGAACCATATCTGACATGCCATGTTAATTTCCATAACTGTCATTACTGGGGGTGGTAGTATTTCTAAGGCATGGAGAATCTTGATAAATCTACCAAGTAAAAAGTGGCAAAATATCTACTCTATCACTAAGTTTCTAATTATGAAGTCTGATTTCCTTCTATCAATTTGCGTCATTTTAGAAATAATGATAAGCATGCTTTTCCTCCCTCTTATGGATTTTAAAATAATTATTTAACTGTACAATATATCAGAGCACAATATTTTGAATTACTCTGTTTTCATCATGTCTGGTGTTCATGCTGTGAATGAAAACCTCATTCTGCCATCTCATAGAATCTTTACATAGTATTCACATGATTTTTGCCTTAAGTAAAAAGAAACAGCTGACAGACACATAGGTTAATTTGCTTTTTAAAATTGCAGCTAAATGTTCTGTGATTCTTTTGTGCATTTGGGGCTATTTTGTAGAGAAAGAATTTGTCAAGCAACATTTGAGGGACATTGGCCTTTTGTACCCTTTCCTAAATAAACTTAAACAGAAACCTGTCAACTCAAGAATAAAATATTTCTATGTAAATTCTCACCTGCAAATTATTGATAATGGAAAGAGCACCTTTTTAATCCTTATATCCCTTTTCCCCTCAACACAGCTTTTAGATTGTAGATAAACTTCCCAGCTCAGTAATTAACTGAGCTCAGCCATTGCACCCCATATCATGTGATTTTTTTCAGTGGAATACATTATTAGAGCACTTACACAGCCAGTCTAGCTGCAGCAGCCCAGGCGGCAACAGCAGTGCCATTTTTCACAAAGAAAATGTTGAACAGGAGCCAAATGTTTGGTGGCAGTCTGTTGCTAGGAAATCAAGGTCCTGAGGCGATTAATGACAAAGCAAGCAATAACAAGAAGGCAGAATTACAGATTTAAAAGAGAAAAAAGTGGTTGGTGTTATAATTACCCAAAGAAATCCGCACTCATTAAATTGGCTGTTTTTATGATTGACTTTAATTGGAGGTTAGCTCAGATATTTAGCTCCTTTCCCACCCCTTTAAACACACACAGGCACATAATCTGTAGAACTGCAGACTTGTTTTTCTAAGCATTGAGAGGAGCTTGCCCTGTAATTTGATCCCCACTGACAGATGCATTTTCTATGCTGCCATTTTGAATTAACCTATTGTAGAACAATTTTCTTCAGCCCTGTTGAATAAAACATCCAGTCTGATTACCTCGATGGATTTGATAGAGTAAAAGAATGTACTTCTCATTGAAGTAGATTGTTTGCATGGACTCTACTGATTTTGAACTCTGCCAATAAGCACAATCATTTGTAATAAATTTTCAAAGAAATTTGTGGGGAGAAGGTAATTAGAGTCGCCCTTTTATAGTTTAATGTTTAGGCACCTGCATCAAAACAGTATTATTCTCATAAGACAGTGTTATTTTTTCTAATAAGATGTTCATATGCATTTAAAAAAATTTTTCTGAATCTTTATTTAGCTTGTTGATACTTTAAAAAATAGAATCTTATCCTTATGTACTTTAAAGTGACCATTCTTCCTCCCCACCAACAGTACTTTAATTACAGGACTCAATACGGCTCAGAGTACCCTATCGTAAAAATATTTAACTGAAATGATTTTAAAACCTGCCCGTTTAATCAACCTTTGATGTGATTTTCAAGAACAAAAAACATATTTTTTTATTTGAATTTTCTAGGATTTGATAAAGCATATTACCGAAAAAGCATTGATTAAGCTTTTAGGTACAATACCAGAGGAAGCATCACAGTTTATTTACTGTTTCAGAAGACTTAAGAATAAAGTTACCCGATACCACTGCTCTCCAGATTTCTAATCACACCTCGGAACAAAAGAGCTAAGCACATTCTATCTGACAATACGCACACACTGCTAATCAGATGCCAATGCCAAGCTGTCTGCTTTGTTAAATACTTAGCTTCCTAGAGGCAGGAAGACAGCTGCTATAAGTATGATGAAATTTGGTAGTTCAATTTATTTTTACTACCCTTGGGCTACAAAGATACTGTTAATTTAGACCACCCCAATTGGTACACTTTAGGGAGTTTTTTAAAGAGTTTGTAATTAAAATGATAAAACATCATTATTACATTGAAGACCTTCTGTAAGTTTTACATTTGGCAGATACCTACTGAGATAACCCCAGCATGTAATTTACAATGATGTAATGGTTATAATTGCATTTTAGAAAAAAAGAGGAACTGTAGGAGACAAGTGCTTCTTTTAGAGAGTTTTGAGGTCTGCTTCTATTTCATTTAAATCTACTTCTATCCCACAATTGCCTATGTATAATTGAATGTGGCAGCCATAAACATTAAGATACTGTCCTAGTAGTTTTTAAAATGTTATCAATGCAGACACTACCACCAGGGGGAGAAAGCTGAACCAAAAGTCCTGAACTGATGGTGATACTTGCACCAAGTAACTGTGCTGCTTAGACCTGTATAGTTCACCACTTTCCCAGATGACACTGCCTTTGGGGACAGGCTTCTCAAATTGTACAGATGTGAAATCTGTACAGACTCAACACATTATTTAAATGTAAATAAAATGAAGACTTCCAAACCTTGTGGGGTTTTTGTTTTGGTTTGTTTGTTTGTTTTTAAGAGAGGGTGCAAATAAGCAACCTGAAGAATTTTATTCTCTTATCTGTCAATCAATTTGAGGAGCTTTCCTTCTGAAACTGAATGCTTTAGATCTAGGCTACTGGGCAGCTATCATAGCTTATCTATTAAGACAAAAAAATCACATAATTGATACAGCCTGTAAAGATAGTTTTCTAGTTTATTGTCACAACAATGTAGTTTTTGTTTTTGAATACTTCTCTAGTAAACCACTAAAAATTCAATCCTAAACATTTGTGTGAGCAAAGCTTGCAGGTTCTTTCCTTGGAAAATATTTTTAAATGCAGAAAATAGGTGCTATCAGAGAGAGATGTTACAAGACAAGCAAGGGGGGTGGGGAGAGCTAGAATAAACCCTGTGGTAGGTACTGGATTACAGCTGGAGATAATAGTATAAACTTACGTTTAGCTTAATATGTATAAATGGGTAGATGCAGAAATAATTACAGACATATTTATATACATGGATTAGTTTACATACATCTATTTTCTATCTCTGTCCACTGAGAAGACTTAGAAGCAGTGATACCCCGGTAGCAACAAACACACCCAGCACCAAGATCTGGGTTTGTAAATACTATTCTCCAGTAAAAAGATCCAGGGTTCCTTGGAGAAATGTCTGATTCCCTGGCTGGAGCAGGAAAAATGCAACATGAGTATGGAGAATCTTGCATTCTTTACCCAATCCCACAGACTCAGTCTAATTATGAGGAAAACATCAGACAAATCCAAACTGATGTATATTCTACAAAATACCTAACGAGTACTTCTCAGAACTGTGTCAAGGTCATGAAAAACAAGAAAAGACTAAGAACTGGTCACTGACAGGAAGAGACTAAGAAGACATGACAACTAAATACAAAGTGGTTTGCTGGACTGGATCCAGAACAAAAAGAGGTTATTGGTATAAAAACTGGCAAAATCTGAATTAAGCCTGGACTTTTGTTAATAGTAATGCACCGAGGTGGTTTTCTTAGTTTGGACATATGTACCATGCTAATATAAAATGTTAAAATTAGGGCAGACTGGATGAGGGGTATATGGGATTTTCATTATTATGTTTGGAGTTTTTCTGTAATTCTAAAAAGTATTCCCAAATAATTTTATTTAAAAATAAAAGACCTGTGTTCTAACCACCCAGCTTAAGAAACAGAACATTACCAGTATCTTTCAATGTCTGTGTGCCCATCATGATTCCATGTTTTTCTCTTCCCCAAAGGTAACTATTTATCTTAGATTTTAAAGTTACTCTATGCATTCCTTTATAGCTTAAACACATATGTATCTCTAATTATTCTACCACATCTCTTCACCTGTTACATAGTTATTCTGTCTTTGCCTTTTTTGCTACATTCTGGATAATTTCTTCAGATCTACCTTCTAATGCTTCTAGTGTTTTCAGCAATGTCTAATATTCTTTTACCTGTCTATTGAGTTTTAATATCCATTACGTTATCTTTCATTTTCATTTTTTCTCTCTCAGATCTACTTTTCTTGTTTCATCATCTTGACAAACTCACTCCTTTCTATTATTTACAATCCTTTTATTTCTTTGAATATATTAAACTTATTTTCTATTTTGTGCCTCATCAAGTATTTAAAACTTCTGCAGTTCAGATTTTGTTGAATCTTCTTTTTGCTAGCTTTTACTCAGGCTGCCTTATTTTTCTGTGTGTGAACTCATATTCATTATTTGTTGTAATTTCTGCGGCTAAGATGAAGATGTGCTTCTAAAGAAAGGATTTGCATTTGAATCTACCAAAAGCCTGGGGATACTGTAAACCCGGGAACACAGTGAAATAAATTTTAGGCTTAAAGTTTTGTGACCTGCATAGGTAACATGAGTTCTAGATCCATAAACTTTCATGAGGATGGGCTTGCAGTTAAATTTTCAGGGAAGATAGTTTTTACCTCCGCCCAGCATCAGGTTTGAAACGGGCATATTTCCTTGCTGATTCTTTCTCCAGCATGATTCTGTTTCACTCTGACACTAAGTATGCAGCTCTTTAGAGTCCCAGCTTTCTGTGGAGATCTCCAATTAGGCTCCCTATCTTCAGGATACCTAGGATTTCTCTCCTAAAGCTTGGGCTCAGTGGTGTGGCTGGTAAATATTTTAAAACGGACTCTCTAGAGTGAAAAAAAGAGTCCCGATTTGTAATATTTTCCAGTTTCATATTATGGCTGATTTCAAGCTACCAATATGAAGTCACTGAATGTGAATTTGGGTAAAGATGTGTATAGTTAGCTTTTCACAAGCCGGCTCCAGCACACCACTGCCTGTTCCCTACGTGGCTGTGAAAACTGAAGCTCAGTTCGTAGGGTTGGCATATCCCCTGAAAGACGTGTGAGTGTTTGCTTACCTCCCTGCATTTCCGTTTTTACCTTGTTTTAGCCATCTGAGTAGTATGTGCCAGCCCAACAATAGATTTCAAAACAAAAAAAGATTATTTTGGTTTTTTAAAATTTTAACTCATCATTTATTGTTTTCAGCAAAAGGACTGTGTCATGGTGCCTGAGTTCAGTTTTACTGCCAGAAATAGAATTCCTCCTTATTGTTTACTAATATAATTTGTTTTTATTTTTTATTGTAAACATAATACATGATGATTACATTAAGCTTGAGAAATATAAAAAGGTACAGAGGAGAATATTAAAATCCCCATAATCCTCTCACATATTTACTTTTCTGCATTTGTGTGCCTCTTCAAGTTTTCATATAATTTGCATCATACTCTATCTTATTATTTCATAATATGATTTTTGTTTCTTAATATTTAATGTTTGCTCATGTACTTAAATATTCCTCACAATACCCCTGCACCTAAATACACATGAGAGTAAAGGTAAAAATCTACACAGATAAGAATTATAGTTTATTCAGGAATCCAGTTCTTGTGGCATATAAAAGTAATTTGGCTAATATTATTTATTCCTGCATTATTAATAATTGCAAAATATTAGAGATTATATAAATAACCAGTCATAGGAGTTTTGTTGAATAAAGAGATATGAAGTGATTTCTAGGAGATAATATACAAAGAGGAAAGCACAAAAGAGCATATATAGTGCTACCTTTAATGTAAGAACAAGGGAAAATAAAACATTCAGATATGCAGGAGGGATAAAGCAGAAAACAATAAAATCAGTAATGTACACGAGGTAGGAAAGAATGTGGGGTGAATGGGATACAGGAGGGCATGACACTTGGAGTATATTTTTTGGGGGTACCGGTTTGAACAGGTACCGTTTTGAATTTTGATAGCATGTTAATATCCCATCTATTCAAACGGTTAAATAAAAATGGTATCACTAGGGTGGGGGACCTAAAACTGTAAGCAGACTGAAACGAACTTGATTGTCAAAAGTAAAAAAGAATACGACAGCCACACTGAAAATAGAATGAAGTGAAGGAAGAAGGGAGGCCTAATCCTTGTAATTTGTAAACAGTATTGGACAGTCCTGTTTGGGGCAAAGTAGGAGAGGAAGAAAGTGTTATAAACAAATTCTGAACTCTTAGTAGGCATGCTTATTTTAGTGGAATGGGAAAACTAAGTCTGAAACTATTTTGAGCAAATGACTGAGCGAGTTGATATGGTTAAGAACCTGTGTTCTCAATGTGGGGAAAAGGACTTGCAAATAGAGAATGGGAGGATACAGAAAAGAACACTGTGGGGATGGATTGGGTTAGAGGTAAATACATACATTTATGTGTATCTGTATATGTGTGTATTTGTATATATGTGGATATTAATGCTTGTGTATCCTAACTTTGTTGCCAAATCTACCAAGAAGCAAAGTCACTCAAGTAGTAATGACACAGGTAGCACCATTTCCCACTCTGTTAGTTTACCAGGGGTGCCATAACAAATTAACACAAACTTAAAACAACAGAAATGTATTCCCTCACAGTTCAGGAGTCCAGAGTTCAAAAGGAAGGTGTTGGCAGGGTTGGTTAATTCTTGGAGGGGCAGAGAGAGAATCTATTCCACGCCTCTCTCCTAACTTGTGTTACCTGACATCCTTGGTCTCTCTTGGCTGTGGCAACATAACCCTGGTCTCTGCTTCCATTGTCATATGGCATTCTCCCTGTGTGTCTGTCCAAATTTCTTATAAGGACATCAATAATTTGATTAGGGCCCATCCTAATCCAGTGCTATTTCATCTTGAACATATCTGCAAAAATCTCATTTCCAAATAAGCTTACATTTACAGATACCAAGGCATAAGCCTTAAACATTTCTTTTTGTGGGACACAATTCAACCTGCAATACTCAGTGAAAGGAACGGGACTCCTCATTGAAATGGCTGGCTCCACGTCTAGGACCAAGTAGATACAAGATGAACATTTTGTAATGTCGCAAGTGAAGTGCTCAAAACAATAATGGACAGTTTATCATAACTATATGGGAGCCAAATCTGGGACAGTTTGAGCATTGAAATAATTAAATACAGCAATAAATTATAGACCATTGGAGAAAAGGAGCTTTATGTGACTATACCAATAATAGATGGGAAGGAGAGAGAAGGGAGGGTATCTTGCTTATAGTTGAATGCCAAAGGTTGATAGGCAAATGTGGAGGTTGTGCTGGGTTTGGAAAAAAAATAAGAACAAAAACCCATTACTTTGCAGCTACCAAGGTAAAGATTAGATCAGGCAAAATTCATCAGTGGATGCAACATCTCAGAGGACACGTTGATGAGGAGCAGGATATTTCCATAGTCTTAAAGTGTCTCCCCATAGAACGTTTGTCAGTTGTAGAGAAGAGAAACAGCAGGAATGCAGTGAGAATTCAGGCAAGACCTGACCTGGTGATCAAAATTATCATCAATGAAGGTCAGAGGGCCGTTTGTCCTTCCTGATGAGGATCCTTGAGAAGGACACAACACTACCTATGAAGTATTCTGGCTCAAAATGCATAATTTCATTCTAATCACAGGGAAAGAGTAGAAACACACACACATACATAGAGCAAGACAGTATTAGCAAACAAATAATAAAGCACATGAGGTAGAAGTGTTAACAGGAAGATCTGCTTAAAGGGTGTACATTTATGGGAGTTCCCTGTACTATTTTTATTTTGGGAACATTTGAAATTATTTCCTACTGAAAATTTAGATAAATTGTCCTTTAGTTGCAGAGGAAAAATTGAGGCAAAAAAAAATATCTTAAAATAGACTCAGTCTAAGTGACTATAATTCAAAATATTCAATTAGGAAAAAGATTTTGTGTTAATTATGAAATGTCTTATTACATTGACTTTATGCCTCTTACAGTATTAAATTATGTTACCTAGAATCAACTTGAGATTTAACACATGGTAGCAGTTTAATATGTAGTTTATACATTATATGTAGTTATTATACATTATATATAGTTATTATAGTTCACAGTTATAGTTTTTATATGTATAGTTAATATATAATTATAACTTGCAACAAAATATCTTAATTCTTTTAATTCTGAACGATTTTTTTATATATATGTAAAAGTTAGAATTATATGAAGATACCCGTAAAATCTTCACACAAGTCACATTATTACTACAATTCATATGTGTAGTAGAAGCAGGGAAGGAAAGATTAAAAGTCTATCATCAGCTTTTTTGATCACTTTGGATGTAATATTAATGGGTTTTTTGCCAAGAAAAGTTTCATGAGATGGGAAGAAAAAGGAGGGTAAGGAGAACTCACTAATACAGAGAAAATTTTTTGTGGTCAACCATAATCAGTTGTGCAAATACAAGTAGTGTTCTCAAAATTGGAAATTTAGAAGAGTGACTTTATTCGTGCACTAAAAGCAAATACATCTTTCAGGGGCATTCATCTGTTCATTCAACAAATATTAAGTGCTTATTATTTGCCAGATAGTGGTTTAGGCATTCAATATATAGCTGTGAATGAAGTTCATATGTTATAATAGACAATATAACAGAGCATATTCTCTGAGGAATTATTACTAGTAATAGATAACATATCACTCTGTGCCACACGCCATTCTTAGATTTTACATATATTAATTAATGTACCTCAAATAACCTTAGGCCCTATTATTACCTTCATTTCATAGATGAAGAAACAGAGCCACAGAGATGTTAATTAAGGTCTCACAATTAATAAGTGGCCAGCCCAGGATTTGAAACCATCAGGTAGGCTCCTGTGTCCAAGCCTTTTTTTTTTTTAATTTAATTAAAATTTAGTTTGAGATAATTGAAGATTCACATGTAGTTGTAAGAAATAATACAGAGAAATCTCATATGCCCTTTACGTAGTTTTCCCCAAAGGTAACCTCTTAGAAAATAATAGTATAATATCACAACCATTATACTGGCATTAAAGTAATCCAGATACCAAACATATCCATCACAAGAATCCCTCCATTGCCTTAGTTTGGGAGCTATAACAATACCATAAACTCGGTTGCTTAAACAATAGAAATGTATTTCTCAAGTTCTGGAGTCAGATCAGGATGGCAGCATGGCTGAGTTCTGATGAGGGTCCTCTTGCTGGCTTGCATATGGCCACCTTCTGGCTGTAGCATTGCACTGGGGAGAGAAAGGATAATATCTCTTGTATTTTTTTTATAAGGGCACTAATCCCCTTCATGAGGGCTCCACCTTTATGACCTAATTAACTTCAAAGACCCTCCACCTCCAAAACATCACATTGGGGATTAAGGCTTCAATTTACGGATTTGGGAGGGAGACACACAAACATTCAGTCCATAGCACCCTTTATAGCCACATGTGTTCCCTTCTGCTCCAGTGCCCCTGCTTTATCCTCAGTAAGCACTAATGTGTCCTCCATTTATGCAGTTTTTTCATTTCAAGAATATTTTATAATTGTAATCATACAGTATGTCATGTTTTGAGATAGGCTGTTTTCACTCAGCATAACCCTCTGGAGAGTCATCCAGATTGGTGCATACATCGATAGTCTGTTCCTTTTTGTTGATAAATAGTATTCCATGGTATGGTCGTGCCGCAACTTGTTTAACTATTCACTCATTGAAGTACGTGTAGGTTGTTTCCAGTTTGAGGGTATTACAAATAAGCTGCTATGAACATTTATTTGTTTTCATTTTTTTTCTGAGCTGCTTGTAAGCTTTATCCATCACAGTCTACCATCTCTCAATAAATAGAATAGGGAATGACTTTCTGGTAAGGTGACATTGAGAAGAGACCTGAAGGAACCAAGGGGAAAAACCACGTAGCTATTTGGGGAAAGCACATTTCAAGCAGAGGAATCAAGTGCAGAGGCCTTGAGGTGGGAATGTCTGGAATATTTGTGACACAGCAAAAACGGGAGTTGAGCACTGAAAGGCAGCTGTGAGTCTGACCTATAAGACATGTAGGTTTTAATTTTTTCCCAAAGTGATGTAGGCATTGAACAGTTTGAGTAAAGGAGTAGCATATTCTGCATTATATTTTAAAACCACTGTAGCTGCTATATAGAAAATAGATGGTACTTGGGCAGGGAGAGCAATGAGGCTTGTTACAATAGGCCATGCAGTGCATGATGTGGGCTCCCACTAGTGGAGGTATTAAAGATGGGTCAGATTCTGGATATGTTTGAAGTAGGTCCCACAAAGTTTCACTGGATAGATAGTTGGATATCAGAGAAGGAGAGGAGGCAAGGATGATTCAGTTGCCCAAGTTAGAATGATATATAAAAATCAATGTTACCTTATTGATTTATAGTAGGAAATGTAATTATCATGTAAACCCAGATGTTTGTATCTGCTTAATCTGCACATTCTCTGTGAATAAAAAAATTTGCCTTGGAAGCTAAATAGTTTCTCTGTATGGTGACATGGAGTCAAAACAAGGGGACTTGAGTAAGTTAATATTTAATATATTTGTTTTCATTTTTTAATTTGATAAATTTATCTCAATAGGGACTTGAAAAATTAAGGACCATTGACCAAAGGCTTCCTGAATTCTTTTTTAATAGGTAGCATTAACATTTGCCTTTGCCCCTCTTTCATAACCTATCAATACTAATACCACTCCTAACTTCAAAATAACCTTTCTCTAGATTTGTTAATATAGTCAAACAGGGCTTATTGCATATCTTATCTTACTTTGTTGTTTCATGGTTGACTAAAAGGCAGTATTAATATTCCTTATTTCCATGTTATTGAGGAATGTCTCGTATTGCATCCTTGTACTGGCAACAGTGATAAATGACTGTAGACAATATTTTTTCATTTGGATAAATTTAGCACTGCTATTAGTATTATTGAAACTTTGTTTAGTGACATATCACTTACCCAGAATTGTCAAGGACAGCAGTGAATCTTAAAATATTAAATGGAACTGTCTTTAAATTTTATTCTTTTAGATATAGATGTAGCTATATAGAAATTTTTCAAATTCATAGTCTTATTTCCTCATCAGTTCTATGAATATAATTCAGTTTTTCTTCATGTCTCAAGATCATCATCTACAGTATTATTTATTGGGCTGTTATATGGGTCTAGTCTATGGTACATTTATTTACTTTTATTTTAAGTGGCTTGAAACTGCTGTGTATTTTGAGTGCATATAGATACTTTGTAATAATTTTATCACTTCTGGATCTGGAAATGTATCATCCTTTAAAAAAAACTGCTTGTTTTTTTATTATTTCTAATTGTTTAAGGTGTGAAAAATCTAGATAGGTAGCATTTTTAGAAGAAAAGAGTAAATTGAGTACTAAATTGAGTACTAAATATTTAGGCATTTGACTACTCTGGGACCTTTTCAGCTTCCTGGTTCTCTCTCTCTCTCTCTCTCTCTTTTAATTGACTTTTTAGAGAGAGGGAGAAGAGAGAGAGAGAGCTGGAGGGAGGGAGGGAGGGAGGGAGGGAGGGAGGGAGGGAGGGAGGGAGGGAGGGAGGGAGGGAGGGAGGGAGGATGAGACATCGATTTGTTGTTCCATTTATTTATGCATTCATTGGTTGTTTCTTGTATGTACCTTGCCTGGGGATCAAACCCACAACCTTGGCATAGGGGCACGATGCTCTAACTAACTGAGCTACCCAGCCAGTGCCCTGGTTCTCTCTTTTTTTTTTTTTTTAATATATTTTTATTGATTTCAGAGAGAGGAAGAGAGAGAGAGATAGAAACATCAATGATGAAGGAGAGTCATTGATCGACTGCCTCCCGCATGCCTCCTGCTGGGGCTCGGGCCGGAAACACAGGCGTGTGCCCTGACCACGAGATCTCCTGGATTATAGGCTGATGCTCAACCGCTGAGCCACGCCAGCCAGGCACCTGGTTCTCTTTTACACTCTACATTCCTGACATTTTCTTTCTACAAGGTGACTCAGCAATAGCTCCATGTACTTTTAGTTGGAACTCCTTTGGTTCAATGCAAGCAAACTCTGCCCATTAATTAGCAACCTGACATAGATTTATTCTGCTGATGAGAAAATTAGCAAAATGGATCATCTGTAAGAGTTTATACTGCAAACAGTGCATCAGAAATGTCATAATCTCATTTCATTAAGAAATTTACATACACATCAGATTTTAGAGTGCTCATTCATGATGAAAGTCTACTTCCACACTGTTTGTGTTTGAAAACATTCAATAGCCAGTCTTGAATTAAAAATTTTAATTGAATGCTTAAAGAATTACAAGTGTTCCTTTCCTTAGCTCTAATGCTAACCAGAGTGCTTTTCTAAACTGCTGAGAATGGACTGAAAAATTCTGCTGAGGGCTGTAGATACTTATCTGCCTAATTGAGCCATCATTTGTTGACATGAGGAAAACCACGTGACTTGCTTTAATGCATTTCTCAGTAACAGCAGGGGGTTAGAATGTAGTTCATCCAAGAGTAAAACCAGCAGCAGTATTATTAGACATGTGAAAATAGCATTGGTTATGGAATGGTTTTAGTAAAAGAAAAAATAGTAATATAAAAAGCATATAATTATATAAACAGTATAGGGAGTGACTTTATTTTTAAAATTATTTTGAATCCAAATGTCTTAATCATTTAAGTTAGTCATTCAGTAACTATTTACTGATGTTTACAGTTGCTAGGTATGTTAAGAGAATTGTTGACTTGTCAAAATTGATTAGTGTAAGTTAGTGGTAAAATTTGAAATGGATATTATATCATGGAGTGCTGAGGCAATGAAGTATTATTTACAGTGTTTGAGTAGGTAGAAAAGTATTATGATCAAAACTGTGCTGGCTATATTAACCTGACCTGGGGTGAGAGAGATTAGTTACAGGGACATTAATTTGGAAAGTGTTAATTTAGTCTAGATCAAGGTAAGAGAGTATAAGAACCTTAACCAAGAAACCAGTAAAAAATCAGGAAGGGATACAAGAGTCTTTGGAAAGCAATATGTGTGGCAGTCTAAAGCAAGTTAGAGGTTATCATCTTGGATGACTTGAGAGAATCATGGCTTCATTTCCAGAAGAAGAAATGATTGTCTAGATACACAATGAGTTTGATTTAGGATATGTTGAAATAGAAATGCCACTGAGATATCATAGGTAAATCTAAAATGCAATTACAGTTCTTGGGAAGTGAGTCAGAGCTAATGGTACAGATTTTGGAGTCAGCCGTATGATGGATTTGGTAAAGCTTCTGGAGTATTGAGATTACCAAGGAGAAAGAACATATGAAGAAGAATTCCAAAAGCAACATTTTGGGGAATGCTTCCTAAATGGTGGAGGAAAAAGTTAAAACCAGGAGAGGAGATAAAGAAGGATGGTTCTGAAAGGTAAGAGTTCATCACTGAGTGAACCAGCTAAGACTTGGATCTACCACCTGTCACAGTAAAAAAACACACTAGAGCAAAATGTGGTCTGGGAAACATTTGATCCTAGTCTGTAATGAGTTAAATACAGAAATCTAGAGTACGTATTTAGAAACTTTAGCAAGGTGACATTGCTTCCTCATTGAACAGGGAATGGACAATTTCAAATGTTGGGAAATACCTGTGGTGAGTTTCTTGCGGTACAATTTGTAAACAAATCATGAAAAAGTAGTACTGTATATGGGTCCATGTTGAACTGGGTTAAAAAAAAACAACTTGTCCTTCATGACAGAGAGTTTGAGAAGATCTACACCAGAGAGATGGTGATAGTAGGCAGTTTACATAGAGTTAAAGAGTGTTGGGTGAGAGAGAAGCTTTGCTTAAAGACATAAGAGATTTTAGTTTGTATATTGGCTGAAGAATATATGATAAAACAGAAGAGTCTAATGATGCAGTATGAAAAAAATGATAACTAGTAGAAGGAATAAGATCAAAGGCATATAGATAAAGGCTTTATCCTTGGGGGGAAAGTTTTGCTTAATATTTTGTATGTTGTTTTTACTAGTTAGCATTTAATTTGGGCCTCACAGGAATCCAGTTCATTAGGTGAAGTATAATTAGTATATAATTAATCCCTTTTTACATGTAAGAGAATTGAGACAAAAAATTAAGCATCGTATTCATGATCACATAGTTAGAGAATAGAAACATTTTGATGCCTCGTTCTATACTATAATTATTATCATGTTTGAAATTAAGGACAGAGAAGCATGGAACAGACTGACGAATCTCAGAGGGAAGGTGGGGGTGGGCGGGTGGGTGGGGAGAGATTAACCAAAGAATTTATATGCATATATGCATAGCCCATGGACACAGGCAATAGTGTGGTGAAGGCCTGGGGTGGGGAGTGGGTGCAGGGTGGAAGGGGTCAATGGGGAAAAAAGGGGACATCTATAATATTTTGAACAATAAAAAAAAGATTAAGGACAGAAAAGATTTGAAGAAATAATGGCTGAAAACTTCCCAGATTAATGAAAAACATTAATCTACACATCCCAGAATCTCACAGAATGCCAACTAGGATAAATGCAAAACCATAAGTAGTCAAAATGTAGAAAAATAGCAATAAATAGGAAATTGTGAAAGCAGCAAGGAAAAAAAGTCATCACATAATAAGAATTACTAATAAGACTTTTTGCTGATTTCTTATCAAAATCAATGAAAACCAGAAGGTGGTGGGATGACACATTTAAAGTGCTGAAAGAAAAAGAATAAACAAATAACCCTCTGTCCAGCAGAAATATCTTAAAATTTAAGGTGAAATACTTTCCTAGACAAGCAAATCCAAGAGAATTTGTTGCTAATAAAATTGCCTTACAAGAAATACTAAAGAAACTTCTTTAGACAGTAATTCTAATTTACACACAATAAAACAAAGAGCACCAATAAATGACTTAGGTAAGTAATTATAAAAGGCAGTATAATTGCATATTTTTTCTTTATTAACTCATATAAAAGCAGGTGCACACAACAATATGTATATAATTGTGATATTAATTCTATAACATATCAGAATTTAATATATATGACAATAACAGCATAAAGGAGGTAGATGGTAACCCAAATCCACAGGTAGAAATAAAACCAGAATGTTAAATATAAAGGTTAATATAACAAATTCTATAAATAGATATTTGCTCTCTATTCTCTAAAAGACATAAAATTAGATAACATGCCCTGGCTGGCGTGGCTTAGTGGTTATTAGAGTGTTGGCCCACGCACTGGAGGGTCGTGGATTCAATTCCCCGTCAAGGGCACATACCTGGGTTGCTGGTTCGTTCCTCGCCCTCAGTCGGGGTGCATGTGGGAGGCAACCAGTCGATGTGCCTCTCACACTGATGTTTCTCCCTCTCTCCTTTCCCTCTATTCTCCTCCTCCCTTCCATTCTCTCTAAAAATCAATGGAAAAGATGTCATCAGCTGAGGGTAAAATATATATATATATATATACATATATATATAAATTAAATAACATAATACATATAAAAATGTATTGCTGAGTTTGTAACATACGTATAGACCCAATATGTATAATAATAGCACAAAGGAAGGAGGCAATAGAGCTAAATAGGAATAACATTTATATATTTTACTGGAATTAAGTTTATGTGAATCTGAAGTAGATTATTATAGCTTAAGATGTATATTGTAAGCCTTAGGACAGCCAATGAGAAAATAACTAAAAATTATAGTTTAAAATATAGTCTGTTGACCTATGCAAATATGTTCAACTGATTTTTGACAGAAGTACAAAACCAATTCAGTGGAGCATAGTGTTTTCAAAATGTTGTTTCAGGAACTGGACATCCATGGACACTGACTTAAACCCCACACCTTATACAAATTCAAATCAAAAGGGATCACAGATTTAAATGTAAAATGTACACTATAGATTTTTAGAAAGAAAACATGGAAGAAAACTTTTGGATCTAGAGCTCAGCAAATTTCTATTCTATATTGTACTAGAGGTTTTAGCCATAGAAATTAAGCAAGAAAAATAAAAGGCATCTAGATTAGAGAGGAAGAAGTAAAACTGCTAAGTAAAAGTCTATCTGCTATAGACTGACTCCCTGCAAAATTCATATGTTGAAACCTAATCCTCAATGTTTTGGTATTTGGAGTTGGGGCCTTTGGTAACTGATTAGGTCTGAAGAGCAGAGCTGTCATAAGTGGGATTTGTGCTCTTGAAAAAGATGCTTCAGAGAGATTCCTTGCCTCTTCCACCACATAAGAACACAGCAAAAGATGGGCATCTTTGAAATCAGAAGTAGACCCTCACCAAATACTTGATCTTAGTTTTTCCAAACTCCAGAACTGTGAAAAATAAATTTCTGTTGTTTACAGGCCACCTAGTCTGTGATATTTTTCTTGTAGCACCCTGAATGGACCAAGACACCATATTTGCAGTTAAAATTTTGCATCTAGAAAATCTTAAGGCATCCACTAAGAATAAAAAGAGGGAAGAGAAATCATAACTATAAATAAAAAATTAGACAAATCTAAAACCTTGCTTTTTTAATAACATCAAATAGACAAAGTTCTGGTAAGATTCATCAAGTGAAAAAAAGAAAAGACAAAAAAAGGCACACATTAGCAGTATTAGAAATGAAAAAGATGTTCACTCAGTAAATAATTCTATGAAGAAATTTGGGCCAATGAATTTAAAAGTTTGATGCATTCTTAATTTTTTCATTTATTCATGCATTATTGTCATAGTTGATCTTAGCCATCGTCATGGCTATAAATGCCATTCATAGGGTAATGATTTCCAAGTGTACTTTTTAGTTTACACCTCTTTTCTGATCTCCAAATGTAATGTTCAACTGGTTACTTGATTATATGCAAACAGATGTCTTGAGGTACACTGTTGGTCCTGTTTCTCCCTCTTGTTTAATACATCTGTGTATATGGCATCACTGTAGGGTTTGGCTCAGGACTCTCTGGCCAAACCATAGCAGTAATCCTTGATTACTCTCCTTAAAGTATATCTGGAATCCACTTATTCTTCGTTTATAAGCAATCACCATTCTACTTTCAGGCATTATTATTATTTTAATTCTCACCCAAAGATATGTTTCCATTGATTTAAGAGAGAGAGGGGAAGGGAGAGAGAAACATCAATGTGAGAGAGAAATATCAACTGATTACCTCCCGCCCATACCCAGACCAGGGATTGAACCCACAACTTGGGTATGTGCCCTGACCGGGAATCAAACCCATGACCCTGTGGCACATGGGACAACACTCCAACCAACTGAACCACACTGGCCAGGGCTTACTTTAAGACATTATTTTATTCCTGGCCTACTGCAATAACTTGTTTCCTTTTACTTTTTAACTCTGTCCAAGCCATTCTCAACAGAATAATTGGAGTGACCTTTTTAAAATGTAAGTCAGCATATGACACTTTGGTGTTTAAATACCTTACATAACTGCCAGTAGCTCCTAGAATAAAGTCCAAACTTCATGCAATGGCATATAATACCTTATATAAATTTTGGTTTTCTCTTACCAGTCATAACATCTTATTTCACCCCTTTGTTGACCACATTTTAAACATCCAAGTTTTTTTCTTTGTCAAGTCCTTCACTCTTCTTCCTTCTTCCTGGAATGCTCTTGATCAAGTCTGTTCAGGATTGGCTCATTCACACCCTTAAGCTTTCAAGTCAAGTGTCCTCTCAGCAAGCCTTTTTCTGGCCACCTATCTAAAATTGCTTCTCTTGCTTTTCCATGAGCTATTGTCATTGTATACCTCTAGACCGCTCCCTAGCTGTCATATAACCATGCTTGTTGCCTTTATTGAGTTATCTCAAATAGTAATTATCTTGTCTAATCCCTCCTAGAATGCTAGCTAGCTGAGAAAGTAAAGAAAGTCCTTACCTGTTTTAACCATATTACCTACCCCTAGCAACGAGCGCAGTGCCTAGTATTTAATGTATGTTCAGTATGCATCTGCAGGCTCTCATATTTCTTCTTGTGTACTCCATAGTGCTGAGCACATTGCAAGCAGCCAGGTATATATAAATTAATAGTGTAGTATTTCTCTTGATTTTCTTTGTCGTCTTCCTAGTGGGCCCATTGCCTTCTTCCTCCTTTCTTTTTTAGATCATATAATCATTTTGATTTATTGGATGTGCCTTTAATTTCACATGAGCATGTTCGAATGCATACCTTTAGCCAGATTCTTTTTCCCCTTGTTGTGTCTTCTGTATAAGAATTGTCGTCTTCATATCATGATCACCTTTTTAAAAACTTTTTTATATGTTGCCTCCTTTTTTTTGTTTGTTTGTTAGGTTCGACTGCCTGATTAGGTGTAAACTGGATTTGCTGCCTTGGTACATATTCTGAACCAAAATTTAATTCTAGAGCTTGGGGTCAGCATTTTTCCAAATGTGTTAAACTGTAATCCTTTATAAAATGTAATATGTAAAATAATGAGCAATTTTATATATACTAAAATCTGAGAAAGTTATTACTTTAGCTTTTACCAAGATGACTTAAAGTGTATCAGAAAGGATTATAGAAAGAACAGATTTATAGCAACTGTCTGAAATATGAACAAAATCCCCATGTTCAACTAAAACAGACTTGCCCTAGACTTTCTAGAGCATAATGCCCTTACCAACTAGCTTTCAACAGCTTTTTCAGGAAGCAATATTTCCCTTCAGTAAAGGGGTCACTGTACTCTTTTTCTTTTTGCTTCTCCTGTCTTATCTTTTGAGTTCAGGAAGTACTTTAAATTTACAGGCAGCTTTGAAGGCATGAAGCAAGTTCAGCCCCAGAAGTATTTCCTGTTATGGCATTAATCTAATTCCATGAAAGTAGAGCTGATTTTTCATCTGTAAAGTAGATAAAGTGCCTAGAGCAGCCGACCATTATTCTGGGTTATCATGATAAAGAGGCTTAGTTTTGACACCAAAGAGTTTATCAGCCTAACCAGTGGAAGATTTCATTCTTTTTGTTGACAGATATATTAATGGATTATAATCTGTCTTGGCTTCCAAAAGAAAGTTTGCCTTCATGTTGAAAATGTTTACTTAAGTCAGCAAATACGGTTTTCATGTTTATAAAATGTATAATACACAATAAGTCAAGTAAACATACTAGGGGCATCACATAAAATTAAATCTCTAATTTTAAACCATTTTTATTTTTGTTTACTGTTCAAATTAATGTCCTAAATTGAAATAATCACAAATTTGCTTTTATGTAAGCATATATATTTGGTATTAATACCTCATGTTATTAGGTCATGTAAACTCTTCTATCCACTTATAACATAGAATTTTCTCATAATAAGATATTTCTTTTAATAGTCCAACATTAAAGTTATTTGATGCAGTATTTCTCTTGATTTTCTTTGTTGTGTCCCTAGTGGGTCCATTTCCTCCTTTCTCTTCTGGTAGACTTATTTTGAATATAATAATATGTGCAAATAATACGTAATTCAAAAGGTACAATTCATTTTTCCCCCATCTATGTCACGTGGTTCCCCACCAAGCTAAGACACTGAGATTATTCCTAGTGGCTTAGTATAGATTAAAGAATTTTTTTTATTTGAAAATTGATTCCACATTGGACATATTAACAGTGTTTCCTTGAATAATAATATTTTTAATGCGTACTTACTACGTGCTAATACATTGCATATTTAGTCCCTTCAATCACCCTGAGTTAAATTTTGTTATCCATTCATGTTGAAAACTGCCAAAACTAAAGCTCAGAGGGGGTGAATAATTTGCTAACAGTCACCTAACTCATAAGTGGTAGATTTGGGACTGGAACTCAGGCCCTCATTATGGGTTCATAGCAGTAAACAGTCATTCTCCAGTTCTGCCTCATATTTAAGAGAAACAAAGACTTCATTGATCATATATTTCACAATTACTGAGAAAATTAATTAAGCTTTACCATATCCTAATGATATGATATCTAGTTTTATGTCAGTTTGTTTAAAATAATTTAACTACCTGTTAATATTCATAAACCAAAGTAAATACATTGTGCAATTATAGATATGAATATTTTAAAACTTAGATAATCTGAACATGAAAAATAGCTGGCCTAAGCAAAGGAATACTGAGTACTAAATTTAGAATTAGGAAACTTGGAGTTTTGTCTTACTAATTCAAAGCATAGTTGTATATGACCATCATTTTTCAAAAGAGGATGGAATACTGTCTGTCGAGTCTATCTGAGAGGGAGATTTGTGAAGGTAATATGATATCAGATGTTAAATTTATTAATTTAAACATCATTCATTTAGCCTGCCTACTGTGTATTTCCTATTCATTAATGTGACAGGTACAAACCTAAAGAAAACATGGGTGCTGTCTTTATTGAACTGCCAATCTTCGAGGAAGGATAAGATCTATTGCAATATAAATTAGAGTGATAAATGCTTAGCATTGTGAGCATCTCCTCAGCTAAGATGTCAGAGTTAACATGTTAACTGTAATTTCATCACAGTTAATCTTATAGCTTTACAAACTCAAGACCTTACATCCACTTTCTGAAAATGCTTACATACACATATACACAAAACAGAAGTGTTAATAAGCACTTGAAAAGATGCTGAACATCATTAGCCATCAGAGAAATGCAAATCAAAACCAAAATGAAATTCAACTTCACACTCACTAGGAGGACTATAATCAAAAGACAGATAACAAGTATTGACAAGGATGTGGAGAAAGTGGAACCTGCATGCACACTGATGGGAATGTTAGCAGTTACTCAGAAGGCTGAACACAACTACCATATAGCCCAGCAGTTTTACTCCTGGGTACATATATGAGAAATGAAAGCCTAGGTCTACACAAAAATTTGTACATGAATGTTCATAACAGCATTATTCATAATAGCAGAAATGTAGAAACAACTTAAATGTCTATCAACTGATGAATGGATAAATAAAACTTATTATATCAATACAATGAAATATTATTCAGCAGTAAAGAGGATGGTGTACTGACACATGTTAAAACATGAATAAACCTCAAAAAACATTATTCTAAGCGAAAGAAGCCATTTACAAAGGGTGATATATTATATAATCCCATTTATGTGAAAAGTCCAGAATAATTGATACACAGAGACAGAAGTTAGATTGGTGGTTGCGGGAGTGAGGGGAGGTACTGATGGGTACAAAGTTTCTCTTTGGGGTTAGGAAAGTGTTCTAAAATTGATGATGGTGATAATTGCACTTCTCTGAATATACAGTGCTAAAAACCACTGAATTGTGCACTTTAAATGTGTGCATTGTATGGTGAGTGAATGAGATCTCTATAAAGCTGGTATTTAAAAAAAAAACACAGATGGTGTTAAAGAACTTTTATACTGCTTAGATCACTTGGTACACCTAAGAACAAAGCATCCAAGAAATTGATATTTAGAAGTATATCTATTTGTAGTATTAAAGGCATAGATTTAGAGAGGGACACCTTGAAGAAATGTATATAATGTGAAAGTATTATTATTGCCATTTTATTATTTTCATCGAACACTATGGTTTCGTTAGCTTATTCATTCCGCTGTAGTCCCTATTGGTTAAACACATTATAGTACTTAGAATGAAACTCAAATGTTGGTAATCCAGTGAGGAAGAATCTATAGCAGAACACTATAGATCACCATCACTTGCCTCTCCATTTCAGGTATCTGCAACTTACCGATCTATTAATATGATTATCTCTTTGGCACTTCATTAGTCCGTTGCCAGACGATCCAGTGTGAACAAATGAGCAATATGCCCAAAGTTTATTTGTAATTTTGTTATTTGGAGTTTAAGACACATTTCCCCACAGAAATATTAGCCCCATGTACAAATGCTGGTTAATTTCCTACAATATTCCATAAATGCTTAACACTTCTTGTAGCCAAGCTGAAGCATTAATTAGGTAGGAAGCAGCCGGCCTTTAGGGAAAGGGGAGGAAGAAAGGTCTCTTTCCTGAGGATAAATCCTGGCCTGAGGTTTTGCACTTTTTTTTTTTTTAAATATCTCTTTATTGATTTCAGAGAGAGGAAAGGAGAGGGAGAGAGAGAGATAGAAACATCAATGATGAGAGAGTCATTGATCAAGCCCGAAACCGGGTGTGTACCCTGACCGGGAATCGAACCCTAATTGCCTGGATCCTAGGTCGATGCTCAACCGCTGAGCCACGCCCGGCCAGGCAGGTTTTGTACTTTTAATGGGGCATATTTGCCTGTTTTGTGATAAAAGCATACTTGGGAGTTAGTAGACTTGTTCATCTTCTCTTTGATCCTGATCCTATAGCTGATATGAACCTTTAAAGAATAAACATCTTTAAGTTGTTCCCTAGCCTTCCCTGTTAAAAAAGAAATGGTTCTCACTTTCTGGACTATTTTGAAGTGTTTATTAAAACAAGTAGTGAGGGCTGGGGGAAATGTACTCTAAGGCAGCTTCTCCATCTGGCAACAGCTCTCCTATGACTATAGCATAAACATAGATTTATAATATGGAAAAAAGAAGGTTTGGTCTCTAAAAGAAGCCATTCCTTTTAAATAGAGAATTAAGGGTTTAGATCCTTTTTCTTCAGCATTCAGCAGTGAGTTCAGGGGTGATGGTCATTAATATCTAGATCCATTACTTTTCACAAAAAATATGATTTTTTTCTTGTAATGGTTCATTTGTCTGACTGGTTTATTTCCCACCAGAAATCACAAAATCTATTTCTTGTGACAGTATAATAATTTTCTCAACATCTGATTATAGTGGCACATAAAGAAGATTAAAGATACAGGTTAGAAAAGAAATATAAGAAGATATTGAGAATAAACATCCTAGTAGAATTTATTTTTTAAATCAAATTTAGAAAAATAAATACAAACAATGGGTTGTAAGTAGTTTGTTCAGTATTTTCCTAAAGAATTAATTCATTACATGCACATTTAGTTTTTACACACTTGCCCATAAATTTTTCCAAAATATTTTTTCTCCCTATTCTGACATGAAACCTAAGGATGCTGTGCACAACCTCTATTGAAAAGATCTTTTGTTAAAATCACCTACCCTTAGCTTGCCACATCTTGAGTATTTGCTGATTAACATGTTAATAACAAGTGTGAATGTCATTAATGTATCTGTAATTAAGTTCACTATTAACACCTTATGTTCTTATTATTCACTCCTCAAATGAAGAATTGTCCAGGTTACAACCAAGTGGCAATTATTATATAATTTTTATTTAATAAAATAAAGAATAAAGTGCTGCTGATAGTATTAATAATTCTTATATTTGCTTGTAACATATTTTCCTACCATTCTCATATATTTATTGATTTTTATACTATACTTTTTAGGTGCCTTTGAGTAAAAGAAAGTGGTTGAAATGTAAAAGAAGCTACTTGGAATGTCCATAATATCATGTGTCTTTGTATGTTTACACCTGCTTAAAGGAAAGAGTAAATTATTTCCTGAGAACCCCACGGTTATGTAGCTAGTTCCACCTCTGATCTGCTCTGAGGCATTTAACCTCTCTTAACCTTGGTTTCCTTATTTAGAGGAAGTGGCTGTTGAGCCTTACCTAAATCATAAAGTGAGTGCAAGTAATTGTTTACTGAGAATTCTAAGAAAGGGTAATGGAAAATGTCAAGTATAAATGAAAGAGTTATAACTGCAATTCCTCTCTCAAAGGAATTGCAATTCACTCATTGAACTATCATTTTTAAAACGTCTACCTTTTTGAAAGAAGGGTCATTTAAATATAAATACATAAATGAATACATATAGTGTTTTGATTTGTTACTTCGGTAGCAATTTTGAATTAATTGAAGCGTACAGCTTAAACATTTTTTATTACATTTAAATAGTAGATTAGCCAAAATCTAGTCAGTAATTTGGGGATAGATTCTGACAAATGAGTGCTAAAATGGATGTTATGTACTTTAAGGGGCTTAAACTTTTTCTTTTATATTGATTCAAGACTGATAATTTATCTCCTTACTCATCCTAATTAAACTTGGCGGGGGGGGGGGGAGAATTGTAAATTTGTTTCATTAACTATAATTGCTCTAATTTTCTTTGATTTTGTAAGCTAAAGTATATATGAAAGCATCCCATTTCCTCACTGATTGATTTTCATTGAGGAATCTTTGGGTTTTGTGTCCTAATGCTTTCCTGAAAACATTTCAGATCTCCTATCCTTCCAGTAATAATTTCTATCAGACATTTATTATGTTCATGTTGATTGTTAAATTAGCAGCTATGCTACTTATATGTTTACTTAAACATCCCTCCAGAAGAGGGTAGATTGTCTACAAACTGCTCCAGAAAGCAAGGTGCTGAATTAAGGTGATTCTTAAGCTTTGGCTGATATCCTCTTACCCTGTGCCAGTTTCCCTACTTTAGTTCCCTCATCTGTAAAACGGAAGTTAATGAAAATACTTCCCTGGAAGGGGGTTATAAAAAGTCATGGCCAGGTGGCTCAATGGTTGGAGCATCGTCCCATGCACCAAAAGGCTGTGGGTTCAGTTCCCAGCGAGGGCGCATGGCTGGGGTGTGGGTTTGACCCCGGTCAGGGTGCGTGCCCAAGGCACCCACTCAGTGTGTCTCTCACATCGCTGTTTCTCTTCCTCCTTCTCTCCTTCCCTCTCTCTCGAACCAGTGAATATGCCATTGGGTGATGACTGAAAAATAAGTAAATAAATAAGTATGCTTAATATAGTAATCCATCACATAGTAAATGTAAATATATAATGGTCTAACATGGACCCTGATATAATTTTCTAATTCATCGTAAGTGTTCAATAAATGATTCACTGTACTTTTAAGGAATCCTTTTCTTCTAAGAATCTGTAGTGCAGAAGAAAAGGTTGGAGCTTTACAGTTAGATAAGCTTATGTTCAAACCCTGGTTCTTTCACCCGTTAGCTTTGTGACCTTGGACAACTCTGTGCCTCAGCTTTCCCATTTGGAAACAGGAATAATAATGTTTATTTCATCAGATTATAAGGCTAAATGGGCAGCATATATGTATATTGTCTGACACATGATAACTATTATATGTCAGCACCTCCTCTGTATAGACTTTCTAGGCCTCTTGCCTTGCCTCAGGCTGTTAAGCAACTTTTACATAAAGCCATGTCCCCTTTTTCCTTTTAATGCTCCCCAATGCCTAGCGAGTGCTCTGTTCACAAAGAAACAGTATATGTTGGCAGATTGTTTAGAACTCCTCTTCAGTTTTTCTCTATAACTAGGCCACTTTAATTGAAAGCTACAGTTTAAGCCAAGAGTTGTTAAAATCCCTACTCAGGTTTATAGTAATTATCGCATTCACCCCAATTCAAACTTGTGTATACATCTTATTTTATATGCTCACATACAGTAATATATACCAACTTCCATAATTGATAAAATGTCCACGTTTCCAGTTAGAAAGCAGAGGCACACATTCTTTGAAAATGTATTATAATAATTATGTAACAACTAGCATAATGAGATTGTATTGGTTTAGGTTCAACTGGAAAAGCTAACCAATAGGTGAGATAGACAGACAGACAGAGAGAGACAGAGATATTAAGAAAGAGATTAAGAGAGAGATTAAGATTTCAAGGAATTGGCCTCCATCGTGGAAGCTGGCTAAGCAGTCCAAAAACCAGAGGGCATGCCACCAGGAAGGGAGCTCACCAGCAGGCTCGAACTCCACAGGCACGGCCCAAGCTGTCTCCCACAGAGAATTTATTCTGTCAGGGAACCCTTGGCTAGGGTTTTAAGGCCTTCCAACTGACTCAGTTTGGCCTTCCAAATTACCCAGGATACTTCCTTACTACATGTCAACTGACTAGGAGCTTTACCTCCATCTGAAAATGCCTTCACAACACCACCTAAATTAGCATTTGATTGAATAACTGGTCTGTTAGCCTAGCCAAGATGTCATGTTAAAACACTATCACAGAGGATACATTTTTGTGAAAGAAATAGCAAATTTTAAGTATTTGATCTTTGATTTTATGTATGTTGGATTTTTAAATTTTTAATTTTTTAAGAATCTGTTATGTGCCCAGTATTTTGCTAAGAGTTTAAAGGAAACAGGTTTCTCAAGTTTTTTTTTCAAATCTTAATACCTTAGAGTTCAGACACTTTGCCTGAAATCATTGTTAAGGATTGATAGAAGAGGTAGAACTTGAATTATAAATACAATTTAGATTGACAGAAATGGAGTGATCTACTCCAGTGTATGATTAAGCATAGATTAAGGCTTGGATATGTATGGTGAATAAGAGAATGAAAGATGATAATATGAAGAGTACAACTAGACTGAGCTTTCTAAAAGATATTATTGTATTATTACCCTTGTATCCCATGGCCTGGCACAGTGCCTGGAAAAAAGTGTTTAACAACCATTCGTTGTTTAAGGGATTAAGTCATGAACAGAAACAAAATTTAAAACCTATCAGTGTTATAGTATGATCCATCATATGCGTCCAGATCTGATTGTACTTGGAGTCAAAGCACCATATCTAAATTAGTATTAAGAATCAATATAGTCCCAATTCCTTATTTGGAGACAGTAATTTTCTGACACATCTATCCCCACAAGAATGTAAACCCTTTGAGGGAAAGAGTTGTTATGTCATTTTGGATCTCTTCTCAGTGTTTTTTTGCTTTGCATTTAAAAGATACTTAGTAAATATCACTTGCTGAATTAATTTAAAACATCATATAGAAGAAATTCAAACTTAGTTTTGTAATACATCTCCTTTGAGACTAAGAGAAACCAAAATATTTGAACTGTATCATGTAAATGAACAAGGAATATAGTAAACTGATATTTTCAGTGTTCTTGCTTCTATGTATTTAAAGTTTATGTTTAGTTATTTTGTGTTAAAGCATTATAAAATTTTTCTTGTTTGGTATATATATATTATTTTTAATCCTCACCTAAGGATTTTTTTTCCATTGATTTTTTTAGAGAGAGAAACATCAATGTGAGAGAGACACATCGATTGGTTGCCTCCCGCACTCGCCCCTACCGGGGCTGGGGATCGAACCTGCAACCCACGTATGTGCCATTGACAGGGAATCAAACCCTTCGGTGCACAGGCCAGTGCTCTAACCACTTAGCAACACTGGCCAGGGCTGGTTTGCTATTCTTCCGTGAACAAAACATCTTTTCAGCTTTTCTGTGGAACAAGGCAAAGCAACTGAATATAAAGGAAAATTGCTGTTGTTTTATCCTATGGAGTACAGATATTTGGGGCATTAAAGGTTTATTAGATAAAGGGTTTAAAGATTAATTAACTGTGCTATCGTTTTACTTTCTTATCTCATTTGTAGGCTGGTGGTGTGTTAATACATAGAAATTGTTTTATTTCCCACTGTTTCCACTTCTAAGTATTAGAAGAATGTCAAAGGAACAACAACTGGGCATCCTTTCTCTTTTATGAGCTTTCAAAAATTTGTAAGAATTTTGACTCTACTGCCTTTTTTTTTTTTTTTTAGTAAAATTAATTTTTCCTGGGATTTTATGAAAAAGTGAAATAGTTTTAGCTTATGATTTTTTTAAAATTTATACTGATTTTATAATATCTAGTCAGCCGATGACATGCAGAGATTTCCTTGTGGGGAGCAGGAGGAAGCAAAGAATATCTTACTCTGATGGCTTTTTAGTGATTTTATTACTAAAAAAATAAACATTGCTTTATTGTTTATTTTAGTCAGTAAAGTTGTCTCCAAACTAGGTAACAGAATGCAAAGCAGTGTATTTACTTTTCTAGTTTTTCCCAAAGAGACAATAAAAGCAGTGTTCCAGTGGAACATTTTTCTTACTGAGTTTTTTCCTTGGGGAGTGCTGGTAGCTTTTATCACACAATTGTAGATACCGTGAAAAATGCTAAGATGAAATATGGGTATAACTATTGTTCCTTGAAATGTTACTGAAAATTTAGACGTTAAACCTATTTTTCTGAGTTGACATCCAGATTTTTCAGTTCATTTTCATCAGATAACCTGATCTACTTTTTCCAGCAATTAAGAAAAATTGGGGGGGGGGAGGGGACTGATAAGGGCTAATGTAATAGCAAAACGAGTACATTGACTATTTGAGTATTTTATTCCATATTTCAAAGCTTAACTTGGATTAAGAATTGGCACAAGTGGATGTAGTTCATTCTTGTTTTACAAAGTAAATGATAGAACAAAACTGTCCTAAAATAAAGGAGTAAAATGCCAGAAAGATGGGAAGGAAAAAAAGCAACCCCATTTTTTTTAAAGGAATAGTAATTTAACTCTTAATGTAAAAATAATGATTATATTAATGACTATTGACCTACTCTTTCCTATATTTGGTATTTTCTGAAAAGGGGCTTTTAAGAACTTGATCAGAACCAGTATATTGATTAAACATTTTAATGCCTATTTTGTTTGTTCATGGTGAACCAGCTTTAACTTATTGCTCGCTGTACATACAACATGTTACACAAAAATTAAGCTACATATAATCGTGCTAAAGATATACCTTAGCTTGAACAAATAATCATTATTTTAGTAAATTTCAACTAATAGACTTGTTGACAAGAAAACATGAAAGATATATTTTAGATGAATGAATTTAAAGTTTTCAAATTAACCTATAATTGTCTGCATTTGAATTATGTCACTAGCTAGAATGTGAAAATAGGCATTCATTCTACTTATCAACAGCTTCTAAAGTACTGAATTTATGATACAAAGCTTTGTGGTGCTTCCTTCTTTAGAACACCTTCTTAATGATTTGCTGTTTCTTACAGAATTTTTGAAGTCAGTTCATAATTGATCAACACACATAATTGTGGTGGGAAGAAATGAGGTTAGGCATGCAATCTTTATTTTTATTTCAACATTATAAAATCATGAGTTTATAAATAGATATAAAAACATAGTCCTTTGGCTATATATCAGGAAATTTATAAATGAGAGCTTAATATTTTTACAGAACAGTAATAATAAGAATTCTAGTCAGGTGTTTTCTAGAACAGTCTCTCATGGCAAGTTGATTCTGGGTGAACATTTTTATATTAATTCTAGTTTATGTTATGACTGGCCACAAGTTTTAATATGGACATTTGATTTTAACTACCATATACATTTAGTGATTACAATTGAATAGCTCCTAAATAAAAATTTCATTTTGAACAATTTTTTATTTTGAACCAGACATATTTCTGGTTTGATTCTTGCCCAAGAATTAAGAATTTTAGCCAATTTTTAAAGTTACTATAGCTTCTAAGTTTTCAACAATGATAGTGGTAATATCCTCATAAAAAAGAAAGTGTCTAAGTTTTACTGTAATAAAAATTAGAAAAACTTATAAGCTTCAAACTTTAGAGATGTATATAGGTACTTAATCAGATGTAATAATTATTAAATTGTCTTCATTTTGCAATTATTTTACTTTCTGATTAATTATGCTACCATGTAGATAAGTGATTAGTCTCATGGTAATAGAGATATGTTAAACTAAAATTCAAGCAATCCTATAAATCTTTCGGAAAATCACACATATGAGATGATTTCTTAAAGTATCAAGAAGTTATTAAGTTGTATAAGTATAAATACCTGGTGCCATCCAGATATTTCATTGAATTTTTTTTTTTAAAGGCTAGCAAATAGCTAATTTGCTCCACATTTAAGATGCGTTTCTGTTGGACTAAGAACATGTGTCCCGTCTCTTTGACTATGGCTCTAATTACCTCAGTTTGGACTGATCAATATTTGATCTTTTTCTTACTGTGCAAACATGTTACTCTGACTCTGTCTCTCTCTTCCTTTTGGATAATTTGCAGCCATGTGAGAATGGCTCATTTTGTTTGTTCTCTCTGGCTAGGGGCCAGGGGTCTCTTATTAGTATAATGCAGTTCATTGATGTGAATTTGTTGATCTCCTGGGTAGTTTTTCTCAAATTTAAGGCAATTAAAAGCTTTTATATGGCATTTCACTTGAAGTTATTAGTGGTCTTTCAGTGATTTTGCTTTTAAAAATTACTTCATCATTTTATGGTTATTTCCTTTCCTTCTCATTTCTCTCCTGTCCCCAACCTATAAAATTCTAGAAAAAAGGATTGAAACAACCATTTCATTGATTGATTTCATAAAAAGTAACAACTTGTAAACTTGTAATTTAATAACTTAATAATATTTTAATTAACACAATTTTTAAAGAACTAATGAAGTTTTGGGGTTTGTTTTTATAAGACTTGTTTGTTTTAAGCTTATGGATATTCATAAGAGAAACCATAATGAATTTAGAGAACAATGACAAGAATTGAATCTAAAAATTAATAATTGCTATAAAACTTAAAGCACACATATATATGTATATAGATGTATATGTGTGTGTGTATATATATGTACATGTATATATTAGGCTTTTGGTTTTTAGTGAGGCAGAACTCTTTCTAAATTAGAGCTTTATTAATATCCTAAGATTTTCTCATAGCTAGCATATGTCCATATTTTTGCTTTTTTAACTTTTCCAATGAATGGATCTTTCTTTAGCACATCAGGAATAAGAATGTTAAATAAAGACCACCTAAGTCTTTAGAAATGCTACAGCATTGATTAGATAAAATTCTGTTGGCTTCATTTATATATATTGGGAATTGCTGGTACCATTACTCTGTTCTTTCCCCATTTTAAAATTGTTTATTGGAGTTGTTTTCCTGGTGTTTGTCAGTGGCATAGTTTCTATTACAGCACTTGATTCAGTTTGCTTCCCGATGAAGAAAAGCCATCAGTAGTGTGCATCTGTGATAGCGTGGAAACATTTTAAAGCATTGCAATAAGTTCATGAAATGTCATATTCATTTATAGAAAGCCTTGATGCTTTATACTTTTTATTTTAAAATATTTGTGAAAATAGTAACAAGTATTTATTAGAAACTTAACTTGATGCTATATAAAGGCAAGAATATACTGCATTGGTTAAGAGGAAATGTCTTGAAATTGAACTATCAGGATATAAATCCAAGTTTTACTACTGACTAGCTGTGTGATCTTGGGCAAGTTAAATTCTAACCTCACTTTCTTCATCTACAAAATGGGAATGATAATACCTGTCTTATAAGAATAAAATGAGATAATATACATAAGTTGCTAGAACAGTCTGTAGCCCACAAGAAACATTCATCAAATGTTTGTTAAGGAGATATTTTTATTATTTGACAGACTCTATGTTAAATTTTATGTATATTTATTCCAAAATTAAGTCAAGGAAATGTCAAAAAGAGAAGATGAATCCCAATAAAAAATATACATAAAAGAAATAACACATTTAACAAGTAGTTTATTTGGTTCTTTATAGAGACAGTTCTTTATAGCTCATTGGACCAGAACTATTGCAAAGCAACCTCAGAATTTTGAAAAGGCAGTTAACTCTTGCACTTACAATTGAGTCATATTGAGTGAATAGCATCTGCCTGGTCCTCGGCTGTTTAGGAACACCTTAGAGAAGCGATTTTCAAGCATGTGCTGCAAGAATGTTTAAAACATGCAATACCTGACTATTTGGTCAGGGGCACTGACCTCTTTTCCCTTAGACTGTCAAATAAAAAATGACAACAGCCAACACAACAATAACCGTCCAGTGTGAATGAATCAAAATTATACCTATTTTTTTATCAGATTGGCAAAAAATATATCTGTTTGGGTGTGCTGCAGAATTTTAGTAATTAGTTTGTGTGCCATGAGATGAAAAAGGTTGAAAATCGCTGCCTTAGAGAGCTGACACATTCTCATTTATACAAGAAGTAAAATGATTTGTTAATTCAAATGATATGATCAGAAGCTCCAGGTTTGATTTTTGTGATTCATAAGTGGCTTTTATTCATGTAACATAGGGAATATTTAACTTTCTTTTTGAAAAATGTTGCTTCATCTAAATTACATGAATATTTCTGAGTGATTTTTATTATTGTGCATTTCAATGGCCTGGCTCTAAGATGCACAAGACTATTCTCTGCCTCTTCCTCCAAGCGAATCTTTAAGGGAGAATTTAATTTAAAAATTTTTATGAATTCCAAAAAAGGCCTTTTCTTGTCTGATTTCTACCTACCTCTTTTGCCTGTCTGCATATGGTGTTCTTTGTGCTCCAACCACACTGGTCTTCTTTCAGATTTTATTCTTCTCTACTGGAACAGCTCTCTCGTATTTCCACCTTCCTTTACCTAGTTAACTCAACAGTTCCACCAGATTTTGTCTCAGTCATCACTTCCTGACTTGGCCAGTTCCATTTAATATATTCTCTATCCTAAGTCCATGTGGCATTTACAGTTTCAACAACAAATATTAAGTGAGTCCATACTATATGCTAGATGCCAGGTATACCGCAGGAACAAAAATCCTTATTTCCAGGAAACTTTCATTCTAGAGAGGCAGGGGAAGGGAGAGAGCATAATAAATAATTATATATATAGAGTATATATATTCAGGTGGTAATAAGTAGTTTATGGAAGTCAGGTGGTAGTAAGCACTTTATAGAATAAACCAGGGAAGATGATTAGAGCTTGACTGGCAAGGTTTGGGGGAGGGGGTGTGCTCTTTTTTAAACAGTATTCTTTAGAAGATCTCTTTAAGGAAAGGACAGGGACAAATTATTTCAAGGACAAATCATGTATATATCTGAAATACCACTGTTCTGGGCAGATAAAACAGAGAATACAGCATGCTTGATGTTTTCTAGAAACAGGAATTATTTGTGTTTAGAGAGGAGGGAATGCTTTGTGGCCCTAAAAACAGTGGTTAGCATATAATGTGTGATCAGTAATTATTTGTTGAATGACAAACTAATATTTGAAACATTGACCTAGATCATTGTTTTATTTTCTTTGCAAAATAAACTATTCTTTTGATTGCCCTAAGCCCCTGCCTTTCAAACTACCTTAAACAATATCAGGGGTATGTCATGTCTTCTTGGATGCAGAATTGTGCAAAGTAATCATTAGAGTTTTGTCTGAAAAAAATTTAATGTGTAAGTCCCATGGTTCTTTAAAATGGATGACCAAGAAATTTTAACTTGGCTTATCCTCAGATCCCTTATGTTCCCACCACCACCACATCCCAGTTTGAAGTTACTGTTCTTTTCTGTCATTCAGGAATGGATACTCTGAAACCTATTCCAAAGAAAAGTTATATGTTATCATTTAGTTTGGCTTTGGAAATTTCATTATTGTCTATACTTCTAGTAAGGTGATACAGATCCTACCATTCCCCATTGGTCTCAGGCCCCAAAACAAACAAAAGTAAATAGCTTTCTTTTCCATACTGTTTTTTGAAATACTCATCTACCTTACCTTTATGTCTAGCCCACAGACCACCTAGTGGTTTTTCCGTAACCACAGAGTTCTTTTGATTAGTTAAGACTTAATGTGAGAAAGAACAAGAAATAATTAAGCAAAACTGATTAAAATATTTTTTTCTCTTTAAACATACACATATATACCCTACTTAACATATTTTATAAAGCAGTTTTTCCCAAATTATATTCCATGAGAAAAGAGTTTCATTTCCAAGTTGTCTGGAAAATGTAAGGATAGGCAATAATTGAACAGATCTCTTTACTGTGGGACAAAACTCCTTTTTCATAGGACTTCTTTTTATGTCGGAAGGAATACAAGTTCAACAGGACACAGTTTGGAAAATACTAGTAGAAAAAAATCAGCTCTCTGTAGTCAAAAGTCAAACATTTTCACTACTAAAATAAGGCACACATGAAATCTGCAAGGTTTTTTGTTTGTGTCTTTTTCCCTCTGCAGTTGCCCCTTCAGGGTGACATGATGTGATGTGGATGTTCTAGTGGTGTTCCTTTTATTCCAACAATTACGAACAGCTTAAAAAAATATTTAAAGTAAAACTGTAGTGATTAGTCCTGCTAGTCTCCATTTTACTGAGAATGCCTTTGTCAGAAATTATGTCATCATAATGGACTGTTAGCCAGGAAGTTCTGTCTAGCAGATGAATGAATTAGGAGTACTGAGTTTCTAATAAAAGACACTATTGTAATATTGAAATACTACTGATGGGGTTGCCAATTTTCTGTCTTTAAATTTACAGAGTATGCTCTGTGATTAAAGTAAGGAATACTTAGAGTAAGTCCTTAGAGTAAACCAACTATAAACTTGAAAAACTAGAAATAGAAAATGATATTTCCTTTTAACAATGCCATTTAAGTTCCAAACGTCTCTTGGTTCAGCTGCCAGACACTTGTTCTTTTGTCTCAAAAACTTAGCAAAAAACAATAAATATACTTATTACTTTACTCAGCTAACATCTGATTTTATCTGCACATTGGTTTCATTTTGAAACTTCTCATCGTCTTAGTCTGAATGGCCTTTGTAGCTCTCTATTGTTATTATTGTCAGAACAGAGACTTTGATTTTTTATTTTGGAAAGGAAAGAAGTCCTGACAATACTACTTGCACTTCATTTAATTGTTTCCTTCCTATTTAAAATGTGGAATACTTCATATACATTGAAGATTCTTCCCTATCTCAATACTAGGTTTTTGTTGTTTTTGGTAATTCCCATTGCAGTAACATAATGCCTTACAAACATGTATTCCCTTTATGGCTGGTGTAGAGCTTTACATACCCAATGTAATGGATGATGATTTGGGTCTCATACATTGTCTAAGATAAATATAACTCTCCTGCTGTTTCATCTACTTTCTTAGCTATTTTAAGTTAGTAGACTTCATTACTTTTTATAATTAATGGTAACTTCAGTATGCGTTATCTTCTGTAGTAAACATAGAAATGTTTCTGCAATATTTCTCCCCAAATCTTAGCTTTCTGACTAATAATAAAATGTTATCTGTACTAGGGTTTTATTGTACAGTAATTACAGCATTTTCATATGCTACGTCATAGCCTGTTAACTAAAAATAAATGGGTACTTAGAATGGAAAATGAAATTATCCTGTTGCTTGAAATATCTTAACTCAGGTTTTATTACAGGTTGCATATGGTATCTGTTAGAACTTTGAACCTATCTCGGTTGTTGAATTATTATGTGGATTAACTGTTGCATTTGAAAGTTCTTGACTTTGAAAGCATATGTCTGTTTTAAATCTTATACAAATGCATTACAGGTTTTGAGAACAGTCTAATCTCTCTGTAGTGTGTCTTTTTTATTTGTTTGTTGTATTTTTATACCAGAACTCCAAATCCTAAGCATCAGCAAATTTAAAACATTGTTTAGGATGGTTTTATGATGTCATTAATATGTTTCTTAAATTAGAGTCTGTCTATTTTTTTTTAATCCCCACCCGAGAATATGTTTGTTTATTTTTTTAAAGAAAGAGGAAGGGAGGGGAAAGAGGGAGAGAGAGAGAGAAACATTGATGTGAGAGAGAAATATCCATCCGCTACCTCCCGTATGCGCCCTGACTGGGGATGGAACCTGAAACCTAGGTATATGCCCTGACCAGGAATTGAACCCACAACCTTTTAGTGCAGGGGATGACATCCAACCACTGTGCCACCCAGCCAAGGCAAAGTCTGTCTAAATTATTGATGTATTGTAGGGAACATGGAAAAAATTTCTTTAACAATTTGGAAAATTTAGAACTTACAGAGCATATTTTTAAAAATATCCCAGGAAAAATAACATCTTCTCTTAATAGTACATATGAAGAGCTTTTCTAAAATTCTGTAAGTCATTCTACAGAGTTTTAAAAAGCATAGGAAAATTAAGTTTTGAAAAAGTATGGAGAAGCCACATTTTCTCTTAAAACTACCATATTTTCTGAAAGTAATTCAATAAGTAAATCTAATTAAATAGGAAATTTGATATTTCCTATCTAATTTCCAAAAATCCAAGTCACTTTTGTATTTTGGCCATCAAGTAGAGTGTTATAGTTTAGTCATAGTCCAGTCATTCACTTCAAAATGAAAGAACAAGATAGCCTTGCCATTCACAAATGTAACTTTCATAGTTTGACTCACATTTGCTCTGATCTTAGGTAGTGAATGTGTCTAGTCAACTATCTAGCATTCGATGTAAAATATTTTGTTGGTCTCTACTGAAATAGTAGTTGCCCTTCTGAAATGATAAGAATTGAATTCTTTCTGAAAAATTATCTCTAAGCCCTGGTTGGTGTGGTTCAGTGGTTAGATCATTGGCCCATATACCCCACAGTCTCAGGTTCGATTCTGGCCAATGACACATACCTGGGTTGCAGGTTCGATCCCTGGCCCCAGTTGGGGCTCGTATGGGAGGCAACCAATCCATATGTCTCTCTCACATCGATGTTTCTCCCTTTCTCTCTCTCTCTGTCTCTCTCTCCCCCCCCCACTTCCCTTTCCCTCCCTCCCTTCCACTCTCTCTAAAAAAAAAAAAATCAATGGAAAAAAATGTCCTCGGGTGAGGATTCACACAAAAAAATTTTTTATAATTACCTTTAAAAAAGAAGAAACTAAAACTGATTAACTTTAAGCTTAGAGATACACATAAAAGAAAGATGATTCCCACATAAATTTAGGATAAAAACAGAAGTTTTAATTAACGTATCCATCATGAATTTAAGGATTTGTGATAGTTTCAAAGCTGTCTTCTATAATTCCAACACAGTGATGACTCAAAATTCATCAAGTAAACATGGAAAACTTGAATAAAAGTTCTTCAGAAGTTTCTATCTAATGTGATTATTTTATCTTTGTATATTTTTTAGACAAGGAATCTCTATGAACTGTTTACCCATATTTGCCAGTCTTCTGTGTAGGTTTTCAGTTGTATCGGTATATTTTTCCTTTTCCCCCATGGTTATTAGAAGGCTAAAAGCAGATCTCTGTTGTGCAGCTTACGGCATACATTTAAGGTTTACTTTGTTTTCTTCTTTATCACTAACTTTTAGTCCCAGTATAGTCTTCTTACATCCTTCTAAGCCACCTTAATCCTTAAGGAATTAAGCAAAGTGTAAATAAAATACTAATAAAACTCAATGAAATGTTCTTGAAAAAATTACATCGTTATTTGAGACTATATAGAACCTAAATGTATTTTAAGAGAAAATCATAAGCAAAACTTCCTAAATTGATGTCTACTGAACTAGAAAGGACTGTTGCTTTTATGGTTAATCTGAATTAGAGCATTCTTGCAGACACCCAAAGAATTCTTATACACGTGTTACTTGTATGCTTCCAAAAGTTATGTGAAGCATTTGTACTAATGAACAGTGATTGTTAAGAAAAAAAATTCAGGAATATACATAACCTATATTTTATACATGACACTCATTCTGTGTCCTTTGTATTATAGTTTTGGGAAATTTTCATCTTAGAAAGAACAGCATGTGAATGTGCATCTGTAAAGTAATAATCTACAAACAGTTTATGGAATATTATCAGAAGAGTTTTACTGTATATTTGTATCCATCATACCTTGCAAGACTATTTCATGAACTTTTCATCATTTTTACTGAAGAGATACAGAAGCAGAAGTTCAAAAGATAACTTACCTTTAAATATGTACTTACATTTAAATATCTTGTATGCTTAATTCATTCCTATTCAAGGTTTAATGTGTGCCTGGTACTTTTCTAGGTGCTGAAAATATAGTGGTGACCAAAACAAAGTAAAAAATGGCTGCCTCCAAGGAGCTTACATTTTAGTGGGTAAAGACTTTAAACAAAATATATAGTATACTAGATGATAATAAGAACTAGGGAGAAAAATAAAACAGAAAAGGAGATAAGGAAAGATGGGGCCTGGAAAGAAGGGTTACACTTTCAAACAGGATCATTAGGGAAAGTTTCACCCAATAAAATAAACTTTAAATAAAAACTTAAAGAAGTTAAAGGAGCCGGTCATGCAGATATTAAGGAGGAAAACAATCTAAACATGGAATAGATAGCAAGTACAAAGTCTGTGCTAGCAGTGTAGCATACTTAAAAAACACGGAGGCTGATAGGGCTGGAATGGAGTGAGCAATGGGAAACGTAGTAGGAGATATAGTGAGAAAGAGTTGAGGGACATATTAAATAAGACTTTACAGGTCATTGTAAAGACTGTGTTTTGCTTTATAAAATCATTTTTTATTTTCATTTACAGTTGACATACATTATTATATTAATTTCAGGTATACACCCCAGAGATTAGACATTACATAACTTACTAAGTGATCATCCAGATATATCTCACACCCATCTAACATCATAGTTATTAGAATATTATTACTATATTCCCAGTGCTGTACTTTACATGCCCATGACTATTTTGTAACAACTAATTTGTACTTCTTAATTGCTTTGCCTTCTTATACCCATCCTCCTAACCCCCTCCCATCTGGCAGCCATCAAAATGTTCTCTGTATCTATGAGTCTCTTTCTGTTCTGCTTGTTTATTTTGTTTTTTAGAATCAATTGTTGATAAATATATATTTATTGCCATTTTATTCTTCATATGTTTTATCTTTTTTCTTCTTCTTAAAGAAGACCCTTTAACATTTCTTGTAATGCTGGCTTGGTGGTGATGAACTCCTTTAGCTTTTTCTTGTCTGGGAAGCTCTTTACCTATCCTTCAATTCTAAATGATAGCTTTGCTGGGTAGAGTAATCTTGGTTGTAGGTACTTATTTTTCATCACTTTGAATATTTCTTGTCAGTCCCTTTTGCCTGCAAAGTTTCTGTTGAGAAGTCAACTGACAGTCTTAAGGGAGCTCCCTGGTAGCTAACTAACTGATTTTGTCATGCCGCTTTTAAGATTCTTTCTTTGTCTTTAACCTTTAGCATTTTAATTTTGATGTGTCTTGGTGTGGACCTCTTTGGGTTCATCTTGCTTGGGACTCTTTGAGCTTCCTGGACTTGTATGTCTGTTTCCTTCACCAAGTTAGGGAAGTTTTCTGTCATTACTTTTTCAAATAGGTTTTCAATTTCTTGCTTTCTCTTTCTGCTTCCAGCACTCCCATTATGCTAATATTGGTACACTTAAAGTTGCCCTAGAGGCTCTTTACACTATCCTCATTCTCTCTCTCTCTTTTTAACTATCCTCATTTTATTGGAATCTTTTTCTTTTTGTGGTTCTGATTGGGTGTTTTTTGCTTCCTTATATTCCAAATTGCTGATTTGATTCTCAGTTTTATCTGCTCTACTGGTGATTCCCTGTAAGTTATTCTTCATTTCAGTATCCTTTATTTCTGTTTCTTTTTTATGGTTTTCATGTCCTTTCTTATGCTGTTGAAGTTCTCACTAAGTCCGTTGAGCATTCTTATAACCAGTTTTCAGATCTGCATCTGGTAGATTGCTTGTCTTCATTTTCTTTAGTTCTTTTTCTGGAGTTTTGTTCTGTTCTTTCATTTGGGACATGTTTCTTTGCTTATTTTGGCAGCCTCCCTCTTTTGTTTCTATGTATTAGGTAGAGCTGCTACATCTCCCAGGCTTTGTAGAGTGGCCTAATGTAATAGGTGTCCTGTAGGGTCCAGTACCACAGCCTTCCCAATAACCCAAGATGGGCACTTGAGGTGCATCTGTAGTGTGGGCTTTGTTCAACCACCTATTGTAATCAAGCCTTGATTGCTGTTGGCACATCAGTGGGAGGAATTTACCCCCAGGCTGATCAGCTGCACCACTGGCTGCAACTACCAACCACTTACCTCTGATCTCTGACCACCATGAAAGATCAGCTGTGCAGTGGCCCACCCCTCAGAGCAGGACTTACTTCAGCAGGTCTCTGGTGCCCACTGAGCCCTTCCCCCTGAGTGTGTCACTGGTGGAGGTGAGTGGGTCGTGCTTCAGTGTGGTCTGAAGGTGTCCACTGGGTATGCTGGCTCTGGGGCTTTCCCAGAGGTACAGACGAATTCAGCCACCACCTGTGTTCGACCACCACCACATAGCATGAGCTACAAAGTGATCTGCAGATGGCTGCTACTTTTTCTGGGCTTGGAGGTGCCCTGAAGAGGCCAAGCTGTGAACCAAGGCCCACTGCTGCTGTTGCCAGCCATGGACCACTTAGTGAGTGATATGGGGCTCAATGAGTTCAGATGCTGCTTGCTTGAGAGATTTTAGGAAAATCTGAAGCATGAGCCAAGACAGGCCACTTGTATAGAAAGAACACTGGAAACAGCTTGGCTGGGCCCGAAAGTTGTGTTGGGGTGGGGCCTCAGGGAATCACCAGGGCTGGGCAAACAGTGTGAACCAGGTTTATGAAGTCTCAGATGTAGTGCCCACCTGCAGGCTCTGTGGTGGGGGGACGGTTCAGAAAAGTAACGGTCTCTGCCAGCACTTCTGTCTGGGAGAAAGCTGCCCCTCCAGCTCTCGCTCTGATGCCAGACAGTGCAGTTCCTCCCCTTGTGTCCGTGGTGCCTTTTGAGCTGCTGTCTCAGCTCTGGAGCTCAGAGCAAGTGAGTCTGAGTAAGCCCTTTCACTGGCCCTTTAAGAGGAACTGCCTGGGACTCCAGCAGCCTCCGTCTTCCTCAGCCTCATTCCCTGCTGGTTTTTACAGCCAGAAGTTATAGGAACTTCTCTTCCTGGCACTGGAACGCTGGGCTGAGGGGCCTGGTGTGGGGCTGGGACCCCTCGCTCCTCAGGGAGGACTTCCACAACCAAGATATCTCTCAATTTTTATCCACCACATGGGTGTGGGACCGGCCTGTTTCATGTCTCCCCTCCTTCAGTCTCCATGTGGCTTCTTCTTTAATATTATAGTTGTAGGACTTCCATTCAGCTAGATTTCAGGCAGTTCTGAATGATGGTTGTTCTGTAGTTTAATTGTAATTTTGATGTGGTTGTGGGAGGCAAGTACCATGTTTACTTACACTGCCATCTTGACCGGAAGCCCATAAAGACTTTTTTTTTCTCCTCTGAATGAAATAGAAAGCCTTTGTGTAGAGGGGAAATACAACACTACATTGTAGTAGGGTTATTCTGGCTGCTGTGTGAACAAGGAACTGAGTGGGTCAAAGATAGAACTAGGGAGGTAAATTTGGAGACCACTGCAATTATTCAGCTGAAAGATATGGTGGCTTGGACTGAGTTTTTGGCAGTGGAAGTGGTATGAAGCAGTCCGGTTCTGAATATAGTTTGCAGGTAGATATAATAGAATTTGCTGTTGGATTAGAAGTGAGGTATGAGAGAAAGAAGTGAGTCAAGGATGGAACTTCCACTAACTTTGATGGGGGAAATTGAGAGAATCTGGTCTAGTTTTATATAAATTGTGGAAAGTGTTAGTCTCAGCCCAGTATGCTATGGCTAATATAGTCCCTTGTCCATAGTGAGTGCGTGGTAGGTATGTTTGACTTAATTTAATATTTCTCTTTGTCTCAGACTTGATTTAGATTTAGACTTTGATAAACTTCTATGTTTATAATGAATGGATTTCTTTTTTAAGTTCACTGATTTCATTATTTATATTTTATAATGGATTATGAAGCACACTAATGGAAACACAACTGGAAGTTCTTACTAACGTTAAAAAAATAAGCATATATAATGTTTTTTGTCTCACTAACATATTTGTACACCCTCCCCCTACTTGGCAAACTTGTTTGAAAGTATAGTATTACACGTTATGTCATGGGTATACTGGAGCACATGTGTTCAATACAGTTCATAAATGGAAGCAGCTGGTTTCCTGTGCAGTTATGAGAAGGTATGCACACAGCTGAGATCTTCAAACTTCAGAATTCGTTGGATACCGTTTCTATCTTGTATAATTATGCTGTGATTTCAATTAGTACAAATGTGTAGCAAGCTACCTTAATGACTTAAAAATTTATTTTGTTTTAATAGTTGAAATGCTAAACCTGGTTAATGTTCTTTCCTCCTGCCCTGTCCCAACTCACCCATCCTACCTCTTAAAAAAGAACATTGCACCTTTGGTCTTAGTTTTATACTTGATTCTGAAAAGGCCTTGGCAAGGGGAAAAAAGTTATCATCTCAAAGGGAAAAGCTGAATTCATACACAGGAACTACAGGATTACTTTGGCGTTTTACTAGTCCCTTGTAACACTAGCAAGTCCCATAAATACCTAATGGAAAAACAGCAGAAAATGAGATCTGCAGCAGCCTTTTGAGATCGAATTTATGTTGCTGAACAGTTTTTTGAGGCTCAGTGTAAAGGTCAAAAGAAAGTGGATAGATTAAAGTTGCTGATTTTTGCAAACTTAAGGCCATGTTTAAAGGTTTCTCTTTCTATAGCAGGAAAATTTCAAGATTAATGGCTTTGCTTCATTAGCTGAAATGTCATGTCTTCATTTTATATCTGTTACATGAGACATTTAGTGACTTAGTAGTATTTACATGCACTAGGTAAAACCCGCAGTCCAATTTAATAATTCTGGATAAATAAATTAATTTATGAATTTAAGATATTCCCAAGAAGAGTATGAAGAGAAATGAATACATATGGTTGAGTTAATGTGTATATAAATATTTTTAATGATTTATTTTAGATATTTTTAGAAAATACAGAAGGAAAAAGATAAAAATCATTGTTTTCCCTTTTATAAGTATAGTTTATTGATCTAGCAACATAATTAGCCACCTCTTCTTTTTTGAATTATTTTATTTATTAAGCTATTTTAGTAAAAGTAAATTACCTCAAAGAAAGGACAGTGGCATCTTGTAGCATTAAAATAAAATTCGTGGATGCTTTTACTTGTCCCTTTACTTTCGGAATATTCTTCTAACACCATACTGCTGTTGGAAGTCTGTATCAAAGAAACTGTGAGTTTCTAGGGTACCTACGACTTACTTGGTGCCCTGAAAAACAATGAACTGCCATTTCTAGACACCTCTGTCTTGAGTTAATAGTATGTAAAACTACAAGTGTTAACTTCAAGTTATGGATTATTTAGATCTCCAGGAATTTCCTTGTGTCTTTGATTTCACAGTCCAGATTGCTAGTCATTAATACTTAGAATCCAAAAGAATGAAATAAAAAAACCCTCACTTAATATATTTAATCCTGCATTTTAAAAAAATTTTTAATGGAAATTACCCAGATAATTTTATAGTAGAGTAGTAATATATTAAATCTTTTTATTTTTATGGTAGTTGAGAATTAGTAGTAAAACTATTCATTTTTATCTGTAGGAAGTGGGATTATGGGCAACTTTTTACTTTCTATTTTATGTTTTTCTCTATTTGAATTTTTCATGACAAATATTTCATAAGGACAATATTAATTTTCATTATCCATTTTTGTTTAAAACTATATGTTAAACATTGACTGATCTTGTATTGCCCCAGATTCACAGTTTATATAGTTACTGAGTTTGCAGTCTCAATTCATTTATATTAAATATAACATCTTTATGGAACTAGATAGACATCACATATCTCATTAGTCACTGACAGCCAGTTCTCAAACCCAGGTACCCCATCTTTTTTCCTTTATACCACATTTTCTCATTATTTCTCACTACACTGTATAGGCAATTTCCTCCTCTTAACTTTTTGTATTTTATTACACTGTTAAAGTACAACTATACTTCTCTTCTTGACTGCCCTTTTCCATTCAGTATGGTTTCTATTCAAGGGTCCCAAGTGGTCAATGATTCTGATGGGGGAGCGGGAGAAGGTGGTGCTGTAGCTAGCAGTATTAAAAGGCCCTTAGGAAGGTAGGTAGATGTACAGTTACAACTCCTAAAGCCAGCCTTCTCTCACCTTTGCCTAAGACAAAGGCTGTGCCTTAACTGACTTATTTCCATTCTTATTTTTGAGGCCACCATTTAGGGAAATCTTAGGATGATTTTTGATGTTGAATGCAAATAAAAATGAACCAAAATGTCCTTTTTGGTTTTAAGAAAATGCTGTTATTTTCAAATATATTTTAAATAATTTTTCTATTCTATATTTATTACTCTAACTTAGGAACATCATTATGTTACTTAGCTTTCCATTTTTTAGAAAAGTTTTGTAAATTCTGGACTTACTTATTTTAAAGATTTTGCATTTTTAGAGCAGCTTTAGGTTCACAGCAAAATTGAGAGGAAGCTACAGAGATTCCGATTTACTCCCCTCCCCCACACATGCATAGCTTTCCCCGTTATCAAAACGGGGAAAGAAGAAAAAAAAGTGATTCATTTTTTACAATTGATGAACCTACATTGACAAATCATAATCACCCAAAGTCAATAGTTTACATTAGAATTCACCTGTGGTTTTACATTCTGTGGGCTTGAACAAATATATAATCATTATAGTATCATACAGAGTATTTTCATTGCTGCTAAAATCCTGTGTTTATCATTATTTTACTAATTTATTTTATTTCTTTCATTAATTCCCAAACCATTTTGCTTACTTTACCTAATCCTGATGTCCGCAATGGCTTTGTTTTTAGTTTACATTTTTCCTTTGAACCCAGTTAGTTTATATTTCACCTTCTGTTAATATCTTTTATCATACCTTCTCCATGCCTTTGTATCTCTGATTAATGGGGATCTTTGCTTCATGAAATTTATATATGTATTTAGTTATAATTCTTATATGTTCTAATGCTCTATATTTCTGGTAAACGTCTTTCATGTGTCATTTATTTTGATAGTTTATTTTTTTCTTTGATCCAAGTACAGATTCTAAGCTAATTCCCTTTTGATTTCTTCTGTTTGAATATGGTGTGTTTTTCTAAGCCAGCTATTTTACAGGAAGTTCAAATAAGGAAGGGTTTAAGATGTGTTTCATACTAGCAGAAATTTTTCTTATCATACACACATATCAGTTTATTTAATGATCTGAACTCAGTAGAATACAAATAGGAAGAAAATTGTGTTTTATTGCAACTATCCTCAAGCACTTAATATCACATTTCCTTTTCATTAAGCCTTGGTGACATATAGGAAAATTTTGCCATAGTTTTTAGTCTTTTAAAGCTATTAAGGGAATATGCTTACTTTTTATTATTAAAATTTTAAGTCTAATAACAAAAATATCAGTCTTACACCATATTCATAAATTGAATTTTTTAATGTCATTAAAAATACCAGTTCTCCCTACAGTGAGTCATAGAGTCAATGCCATTCCAATTAAAATGCAAATCAGATGATGGGAAACTTTAAAATGTTTCCATGGAACAGTAAAAAGCCAAGAATTATCAAGCTACTCCTGAAGAGGCACAGTAAGGGGCAGTGGGACGTATCCTACCACATATCCAAACATTTTACAATTTTGTAATTTGAACAATGTATTATTGGCACAGTGGTAGACCATTAGAATAGGATAGAGGAGAAAGACCCCTCATACTTAGTAAATGGATTTATGAAAGGGCTGCATTGCAGCTTTGTGAGAAGATGGTTGATTATTCAATAAATGGTGTTGGGATAATTATTTTTTCATAAAGAAAAAAATGAAACCAAATTCCTGCTTTATATTATACACAAAAACCAATTTCACATGAGTCTAAATATTTAAGTTAAAATAACAGAGCTTCTAGAAGGTAACATTGATGAATATCTCTATGACTGTGGGGGCAAGAAATGATCTCTTGAACAGGACACAAATAGCATAAAGGAAAGGACTGTTTCAAAGTTTAACAATTTCAAATGCTGCCCAAGATTAGGATTAACAACTCATACATACTTTAGAAAACACTGTTGCATTGTTTCTAAAACTGGAGATATGAATTCTGCAAAACTCAGAATATTTTGTTACTTTTGGACACTAATTGGTTCCGATATCTAGAACTTTGTCTCATGAATGTGCGCAAGGCCTCTATGCACAAAATTATAAACATATTGAGAGGACTTTAAGGAATCTTAAAGTAACACAGATATCTTTTTAAGATGTCTATGGATTAGAAGACTCAATATTGTACAGATTTGATCTTGTCAGTTCTCAAACCGATCTGTAGATTTAGTGTAAGTCTAGTAAAAATCCTGTAACATGTAGGGGTGTGAATGTGGTTAAATTGACAAACTGATCCTTAAATGGTTTTGGAAATTAAAGGGATCAATAGTATCTAAGACCCTCTTAAAGACAAACAAGATGAAAGAAGTTAATTTCCTGTATATAAAGTTATAGTAATAAATGTATTGTGATATTGGTGTGGTGATAAGTAATGAATGAGAATAGAGAATCCAGAACCACACCAACAGATACAGTGTTCCATTTCGATTAGTGTTTTAAGCTAATGATATAGGTTTTAAACGTGTGCTCTTTTTAATAAATGCTTAAAACTTTATATGTATATTCCTTAATCAGAGACAGAGTGATGTGGATTATTGCTTTGAGATCAGATCTGAATTTAGGTCCCAGGTCAGTCATGTACTTACTTGTTATTTGTCTGAAGGCAGTTATTTAACCATTCTGGTTCTTATTTATTTATCTGTAACATGAAATAACAAAATTTTCCTCCTAGGATTTTGGTGACAATTAGAAATACAAATTTAATTCTGCTAGCATATACTATTACCTTGATAATGGGTACTTACTATGTTTCACAGGAACAATAAATAAATACTCTTTATTCTTGATTAAAATTCGTGTTTCACAGATCTGGATATACTAATTTTTATATTCAAGCCTATCAAATTGCATTTTTTGTCATGGTTGCCACTGGATTTTTTTTTTTATTATGTGGAATTCCTATTTCAGAGTGGCTTCCTAACCATGATTAGTTTGTGTGGTTTTTGATGAAACCTATTGTCTTGTTTTTGGAAAGTGGTTTTGTAAACACTGGTTATCATAGCATTATGAAAAATTAAAAGCCCTCAAAATCCTTAATATTCTTTAAAATAATAGAGTTAAATATAGAAAGGGTTAGCTATAAATATTTTCTAATAAGTTAGTAAGTCCTTTCATAGTAATTAAACTAAGTGGTTAGAACCTAATTTTTGTACATGCTAAAGATAATATTTGTTATTAAGAATTTCGCTCTTGCCTGACCAGTATGGCTCAGCAGTTGAGCATCTACCTATGATCCAGGAGACTGGTTTGATTCCTGGTCAGGACACATGCCCAGGTTGTGGGCTCGATCCCCAGTGAGGGGCGTGCAGGAGGCAGCCGATCAATGACTCTCTCATCATTGATGTTTCTCTCATTCTCTCCCTTCCTCTCTCTGAAATCAATAAAGATACATATTTTTTTTAAATGTGCTCTTATGTGGATTGATGCTTCAATTTAGGAAGGAATGTTAGCTAGAAAAATAATAAAAATATAGCACTTACTAGATTCTTTAATATGAAAAAAACTTTAAAGTAATTAAAATTATTTTAGCCCTAAAATCTTTAGCATTTATTTTATTTATTTTTAAATCATTTTTTATTTTTCAATTACAGTTGGCATACAATATTATATTAGTTTCAGGTGTATACCCCAGTGATTAAACATTATGTAGCTTACTAAGTGATCATCCCAATAAATCTCTCACCCATCTGACACCACACATAGTTATTAGAATATTATTGACTATATTCCCTATGCTGTACTTTACATCGCCATGATTTATCTGTAACTACCAATTTGTTGTTCTTAATCCCTTCACCTTTTTCACCCACTCACCCCCAACCCCATTCCCATCTGGCAACCCTCAAAATGTTCTCTGGCCCTGGCCAAGTGGCTCCGCTGGTTGGAGCGTCATCCCATACACCAAAGGGTTGAGGGTTCAATTACCAGTCAGGGTTTATACCTAGGTTGCAGGTTCAATCCCCAGTCAGGGTATTTAGAGGAGGCAACTAATCAATGTTTCACTCTCTCCCTTCCTCTCTTTCTAAAGGAAAAGAAAAAAATGTTCTCTGTATCTAGGAGTCTCTGTTCTGCTTGTTTGTTTATTTTGTTTTTTAGATTTAATTGTTGATAAATATGTATTTATTGCCATTTTATTCATAATTTTAATCTTTTTTCTTCTTAAAGAAGACCCTTTAACATTTTTTTTAAAATATATCTTTATTGATTTCAGAGAGAGGAAGGGAGAGAATGAGAGAGAGAAACATCAATGATGAGAGAGTCATTGATCGGCTACCTCCTGCACGCCCCCAACTGCGGATCGAGCCCGCAACCTGGGCATGTGCCCTGACCGGGAATCGAACCCTGATCACCTGGATCCTAGGTTGACGCTCAACCGCTGAGCCACGGTCGGCCAGGCGACCCTTTAACATTTTATATAATACTGATTTGGTGATGAACTCCTTTAGCTTTTTCTTGTCTGGGAAGCTCTTTATCTGTCCTTCAATTCTAAATGATAACTTTGCTGGGTAGAGTAATCTTGGTTTAGGTCCTTGCTTTTCATCACTTTGAATATTTCTTGCTAATCCCTTCTGGCCTGGAGAGTTTCTATTGAGAAATCAGTTGACAGTCTTAAGGGAGCTCCCTTGTAGGTAACTAACTGCTTTTGTCTTGCTGCTTTTAAGATTCTCTCTTTGTCTTTAACCTTTTGCATTTTAATTTTGATGTGTCTTGGTGTGGGCCTCTTTGGGTTCATCTTTTGAGATTCTCTGTTCTTCCTGGAGACTTGTATGTCTATTTTCTTCACCAAGTTAGGGAAGTTTTCTATCATTATTTTTTCAAATAGGTTTTCAACTTCTACCTTTCTCTCTTCTCCTTCCCATACCCCCATGATGCTAAAATTGGTATGCTTGAAATTGTCCCAGAGGTTCCTTACACCTAGGATTCTTTTTTTTTTTTTTTTTGCTGTTCTGATTGGGTGTTTTTTGCTTCCTTATATTCCAAGTCACCAATTTGATTCTCAACTTCGTCTACTCCATTATCAATTCCCTATAAGTTATTCCTTTCAGTTAGTGTATCCTTCATTTCTGACTGGTCCTTTTTTATGCTGTTGAGGTTCTCACTAAGTTCATTGAGCATCCTTATAAACCACTTTTTCACTTCTTGTTAGATACTCTTCTCATCTATCTAGTAATGCTGATTGTCCATTTATATTTAGGAGTGGTGCATTAAATACCTGATTAGACTGTACACAAGATCTTATTGTATTTGTGTAAAAGACAACTCTTTCATGGGAGAAGTAATTTGTATGTCTTCTCCAGGACTATTTAGTTTCTCCTAAGAAGATTGTACCCTTCAATTTCCTGCTGGAGTGAATTTAAGCCTAAATGCTAGTAAGGAAAATGGTTAGATTTTCTCATAATTACCTCAGCCTGGTTTCAGTCTAACACTTCATTTTGAACCCTATCCTCCTTTATGCTTGGTGTTCCTGAGTCTGAACCCTTTCCAATACTTTCCTAGCCTACTTTCTCTCCATCCTTTTGCAGAAGTAAGGGCAGGATATTTGTCTGGCTATATCGTGTATGAATGGGCATCTGAAAGTTCAGTTCATCATCTTCCCTAATTTTCAACCGTACTGATACCTGGTTTTACCATTTTATGAACTTCCTGGGGTTCTTTGGATGAATCAGCTTGTTTCTTGTTGGAATCTCCTTCTGTAGGAATTTATACTTCAGCTTTCTTTCTTTTCTTTTTTAAAATATATCTTTATTGATTTCAGAGAGGAAAGGAGAGGGAGAGAGAGACAGAAACATCAATGATGAGAGAGTCATTGATCAGCTGCCTCCTGCATACCCCCTACTGAGGATTAAGCCCAAAACCTGGCATGTTCCCTGACTGACTGGAAATCAAACCGTGATCGCCTGGATCATAAGTCAAAGTTCAACCACTGAGCCATGCCTGCCGAGCTGTACTTCAGCTTTCTTTACTCTGCTGATCTGGTTACCAGTTCTTTATGTACTTTCTGTCGTTATATACTGTAATCCAGGATTGTCAGTATCTTCTAATTTTACTTATAAAGGAGTTTTGTTGTAATTTCTCATTCTCTATATTGTTTTGAAGTAATTTTTGAGAATAATATGTGCAGAAATATCTATATTCTGGCATCAGAAATGCTATCTTAAAACCAATTCCATATCTTTTAATGATCTCTCATCAAAATCTGTCAAGAGGAGTAGCAGTAATAAATTACATTTTTCTTAATCTCTGACTTTTAAATAATCTGATCCATTTAAATAAGTTTTTAAGAATCAACAGTATTTTATGGTCTGAGATAGGTAATATTCTATTTGATTAGGGCAAAAGCATGGCATTACATTTAGTAGCATTTCTAGATTAAAATAATAGCATGCTATTAACATTTGGCCAAAAATAAAGATTCACCTCATTTCCATATACATTTATTAATCATCCATTATTTGCCAGAAACAGTGATGTTCATTGCTCATTGAGCATGTGTAGTCCTTGATATTGATACATGTAATAAGGAACATGATAAGGAACAATGTAATCTATCTTTTTCTCTAAAAGCTCCACATTTTAGGCTTGGACCATCAGAAAGCTATTTACTTGGTCTTTACCTCACCTGCATTACTTTTACTGAGTTGTTTTGATGTCAGTGCCTTAGTTTTTCATTAAAGAATACTACAGTGTAGAAACACTAAATAGACTGAACTCACTGTTGAGAAGTTGTTGAGGACAGCATAACCTTCCTTATAAATCAGTGTTCAGTATTTTAAGCACCATATGAGAAGTATATTTTAGAACCAAATGTTTGTCATATGAAAGTGGTATTTTTATCTCTTCAACAATGAAAACCAGGTATCTGGATGCCTTAATGTTTGCTTTGCCTGTCAAAAAACTTAGAACATTTTCAGAGCTAATTCAAGACCCCTGTGCTACATTTCTTTGTACCCAAAACTTAACCTATTCTGAGTTATAGTCTCCCAGATCTTTTTTTTTTTAAGTTGTCTCATTAATTGGGGAACGTTGCAGGGGCATGTATAAACAAACAAGCAGACATATGAGTCAGTGGGCTGGAATTCTAGTGCCTCCTCAAATCATTGGTTGTATGACCTTGGGCAAGTAGAGCAACCTCTCTGGGCTTTAATTTCCTCATCTGCAAAATATGTTAATAGACCAAATATTTTTAACTATAGTACTCTATTATCATGAGAAATAACTTAGAAACCCAATGTATAAACCAATAATAGCAGAATGGCTGTGTTCAGGCCAATGCTATAGTTGCAGGGAAACTAATTCTAATTTTTGATCTAGATAATACTAGAACTACCTCTTGGAACAAAGAAACACATTTTTTTCTCTCCACAACAGCAAAGTTTTATATTTTGTAGCGCCCCCCCCCCCTTTACCATCTTCATAAAGATTTTGAGTTCCTCAATGTTGATTGAAAGTCTTAAGGCTAATCAATGGATATTTCATTATTCTAGATCAGGTATTTTCATACTTTAACATGCATCAAAATCACCTGGAAGGCTTGTGAAAACACAGATTGCTATGTCCCACCTACAGTTTCTGAATCCGTAGTTCTGTGGTAAGACCAGAATTTTTCATTTTTAGCAAGTTCCCAGTGATACTGTTGCTGCTGATTCAGGAGTTACCCTTTGGGAACTACATTCTAATATCAATATCAGTGTTAAAAATGCATTAGTCACTTTTCTTATTTTAAAATTATATCAAATGTAACTTCACATCCAGGAGACAATGTCTGTAAGTAATATATGATATCTGAAAAATATAATTAATATACAAAGCTTCTGATATCGTGAAGGTTTCATATCTATTGTCAAGGGGTATCTGTACCTTTTTTATTTCTTGTGCTACTGTTATGAGCGGATATATGCTAATCTGGCAGCAGTCAGGGTTGGCTTGAGCAATAAAGAAATTATTCAGGCCTGGCCTATGTGGTTCAGTGGTTAAAGCATCGGCCCACACAGCAAAAGGGGTCATGGGTTCGAATTCCAGTCAAGGGCACGTACCACAGTTGCAGGTTCAGCCTCGGTGGGAGGGTGTGCAAGAGGCAACCAATGTATGTGTCTCTCTCACATCAGTGTCCCTCCCTCCCTCCCTCCCTCCCTCCCTCCCTCCCTGTCTCTTCCACTCTCTAAAAGTCAATGGAAAAAATATCCTCCAGTGAGGATTAACAAAAAAAGAAAAATTTTTTAAGTGTACAGGCAATCCTTTCCTTTTGATGTGTTGGCAGCACCTAAAAAGAAAGTGTCAAGATCAATATAAGTGCATTTACTGACAGTTTAGCTCTTTTTATGACACAGAAAATGGTTTGAAATTTGGATTTTTATCAAAATCTGAAACATTGACCACTTAGAATGATAAAACAATAGCTTTCAGCTTAGTCATTTTCCATTTATAAAGTGATACTTTCATTAAAATAAACAATGCAAACTTCAAAAAGCCATAACAATTTCTCAGAAAAATAGTTGCATTTTTGCCATTCTTGAACTCAGATTTAAAACAACTGTGTCCAGTAGTAGTGGGAAGAAATAACTTTTTTTGCATTCCATTAGTTAACTACTTAAGATCACTTCAAGATAAATATGACCAAAAAGAACAACCATCTTGGTGTAGGTTCTCTGTTACTTCTGTTTCAGAGCCTGACCCATTTATTACATAAACTTTTTCACATTAGATAGAATTTTGTATTTTTAAAGTTTTTACTAAAACCTCATTGAATCAGTTATATGCATCAGAATGTATAGTTAGTTGTATTTCTGGCTCACTAAGATTTATCAATTTCTGGATAAAAGGGACTCCTTTCTTAGAATATCCCTTCAAATATGTTTTAAAGTACGCTTTTGATATTAACATGTTTATGTTATTTATTGTTTGTATTAATATTATGGGGAAAAATCAAGTTGTGGAAACAAGCCAAATGTCCATAACCCAGTAGATGGATAAATACTTTTTGATATATCCATGCAATGGAATATTATTCGGCCATAAAAAAAGAATAAATATAGCACATACTACAATGTGAATGAACTTCAAACTGTTATGCTAAGTGAAAGAAGTCACACATAAAATATCGCATAATGTATGATTCTGATTATGTGAAATACCCAGAAAAGGTAAATCTATAGAAACAGAAAAGAGATTGGTAGTTGCCAAGAGCTAGGGACAATGTGGAATAACTTTTTTTAAAATTTATCTTTATTGTTGAAAGTATTACAGATATCCCCCTTTTTCCCTCCATTGACTTCCTCCACCTCGATCCTGTCCCACCCCCAGCCCTTCACCACACTATTGTCTGTGTCCATGGGTTATGCATATATGCATATAAGTTCTTTGGTTAATCTCTTTCCACCCTTCTTCCTCCCTCCTTCAATATAAGATTCATCAATCTGTTCCATGCTTCCATGTCTCTAGATCTATTTTGTTCTTCAGTTTATTTTGTTTATTAGATTCCACATGTAAGTGAGATCATGTAATAGCTTCTGCACAGCAAAAGAAACCATCAACAAAATGAGGGATCCCACTGCATGGGAGAACATATTTGCCAATGATAAATCTGATAAGGGGTTAATTTCCAAAATATATAAAGAACTCATACAACTTAACAAAAGGAAGACAATTCAATTTAAAAATGGGCAAATAGACACTTCTCCAAAGAAGACATACATATGGCCAAGAGACATGAAAAAATGCTCAAAGTCACTAATCATCAGAGAGATGCAAATTAAAACGACAATGAGGTATCACCTCACACCTGCCAGAATGGCTGCCATCAACAACAAACGACAAGTGCTGGCGAGGGTGTGGAGAAAGGGGAGCCCTAGTGCACTGCTGGTGGGAATGCAGACTGGGGCAGCCACTATGGAAAGCAGCATGGAGTTTCCTCAAAAAATTAAAAATGGAACTGCCATTTGATGCAGTGATCCCACTGCTAAGAATATATCCTAAGAAACCGAAAACACCAATCACAAAGAACTTATGCAGCCCTATGTTCATAGCAGCGCAGTTTACAATAGCTAAGATCTGGAAACAGCCCAAGTGCCCATCAGGAGATGAGTGGATAAAAAAGCTGTGGGACAGTCACACCATGGAGTACTATGCAGCTGTACAAAAGAAGGGTCTTTTATCCTTTGGGACAGCATGGTGGGAACTGGAGAGTATAATGCTGAGTGAAATAAGCCAGTCAGAGAAAGACAAGTCTCACTTATATGTAGAATGTAATAAACAAAATAAACTGGTGAACAAAATGGATTCAGAGACATAGAAGCATGAACAGACTGAGGGATCTCAGAGGGAAGGTGGGGAAGGGAAAGAAGGGGGAGAGATTAATCAAAGAACTTATATGTTTTTGGTTTTTTAAAAATATATCTTTATTGATTTCAGAGAGAGGAAAGGAGAGGGAGAGAGGTAGAAACATCAACGATGAGAGAGTCATTGATCGGCTGCAGCCCGCAACCTGGGCATGTGCCCTGACCAGGAATCAAACCCTGATCTCCTGGATCCTAGATCGATGCTCAACCGCTGAGCCACACCCGGCTGGGCAAGAACTTATATGTTTATAAGCATAACCCATGGACACAGACATTGGTCTGGGGAAGGCCTGGGGGTGGGGTAGGGGGAAAAAACACCACACAAACAAACCACAAGGCTCCTAAAAAGCAGTGAGGACCAGGAAACGAGGGTTGCACTATTTAATTCAAACCCAAGCTTGAAGAGTTGTGCATTGCCAATTAGCACATCCCATTATTAAATATTGTAGTTATTTTTGAATGAAGTAAAAAACATTTTTTCAATTTATATGTATTATTTTTTTAAAACAGGCATTAAGTTGTTAAGATTATAGTACTTACTAAATTGTTTGTACCTGACAAAAAAACAGAACTGTTTGATATTTCTTAGAGCACCATAAATAATGACTTATACACTAAGGGTGCTATGAACTGAGAAAGTTTCATTTCCTCTGGACTAGAGAGTTGTCCAACTCTTAACATGAATATGCTCTTCCTTTAGCATGTGAAAATGCAGGAGCCCTATTGTTTTAATAGCGTTTTAGTTACATAAGGATAGATCTAGAGTCTGAATACAAATGTAATTAGATATTTAAAAATTATCAGTACACTATAGACTGTGCTTTGTGCTGTAGCAAACATAAAAATAAGGAGTTACAGTCAAGTTAGGGATGTAAGACAAATGGAAGTTGCTTATATTAAGTAAAATGAAATAAATGGTTGTGATTATTTATTGTGCAATATTCCATATTATGAAGTTTCAAAGAAGAATGAGTACATCTGATGGTGGGAATGCAGTAAGTCTTTATGGGGTGAAAGTTCGATTTTAAATAGGCCTTGATGGAAGTAAAAATTCCAACAAGTAGAGGTGGTGGATATTTCAGATATATAGAACAACATAAAGACTCAGAAGATTTATTTTGGGAGAAGCAAATCATACTATGATTGAAGAAAGGACATATGCTGTGGAGTAATAGAGGTTACAGCTGGTTTACTATGTAAGTTGGAATATTGTGGTAAGCTTTGAATGCTGGGGTGTGAGGCATTTGGATTTAATTTACTAGGAAAAGAAGAGTGATTAGGGTGATTAATCTGTCAGCAGGATATAGGATGATTAAATCAAGGAGAGAGAGGGGAGGCAGGGAGAGCTTTTGTAAAGGGAATGATGGATTTTGTTTTATGTATTTGTATTTCAAAGGAAATACCAAACTGTATATTGAAGTTAAAGAACATACTTTAGTTCAGCATTGTAACTAACAGCTGTAACATGAAACTCACCATTCATGAAAAAACAAAATAAAACTTTCTAATGTTCTTGCTGTTATAGAAATAATATTAATAAAATTTAAATAGGTATGGAGTTTATATAATATGTCAGGTATTGTATTAAGCCCTCATTTAACTCTCGCGGCCTTAAATAGGTATTACTATTCCCATTTTTCAGATGAGAACAAAGAGGCCTAGAGAACTTAAGTAGCCCAAAATCACATAGTTAATAAGTAGGCAGGTTGGCAAAACTGTTAAAAATAAGTGTACTTGTTTGTTTAAACTCTCTGGTGCTGAGAATTGAGTGAACCCTTCTTAAATCTTGTCAAATTAATATAATTTATCTTAGACATGGCTCCTCTTTTATTGTTGTTTTTCAAATCACTCCTGATCCGTAATACCATTTCTTTCCCCACCATGCTCATATGTTTGATATGAGTCCTATATCCTTGAAAAATATATCTTAAGAGTATGAACTATATAGGCTGCCTAATCTGATCTATATATTTCTAGTTTATTGCTTTTAATCTCTGTAGAAATGTGCATTCACCACATTTCCCTTATCTTTTCCCCTAGAAATGAACTTCAAGGATACCTCACATTTCCTTTCACTTTCAGCATAGTTGTGATCAATATGCTCCTATGCGTCCCCCTAAAACCCACTTCTTTCCACTTTTTCTTTGCTGCTGCTTATTATGTGCTTTTTGAGGGGGTTATTTCAGATGGAAGAAAAACTGACTTCTACATTTATGGTATAGTCAAGATTGCAAGTATTTTAGTCCTTAAAAAGATTAAAATATATGTGAAATGTGTGATTTCATTGATGCTTCCAAAAGCAGCCACATAGGCAGGAAGATCTAAATGAACCATTCCATTTGATGCATTACATTCCACCAGTGGTGACATAAGCGTTACAGCATTCACGAGTGTATTTGTTCTGGTTTTCTTCTAGTGATTCTATTGCTGCCATTGATATGAAGTAGTACGTATCATATAACATTGTAATTGTAAATGACTTACACATTATCTTAATGGTTGTCAAAGTCAGTATTTTCCTTACAAGAAAATAGAAACTATGTTTTGTCATAATTCATATTTGATTCCCACTCCTGCAAAGAAATACATTTTACATTCTCTGGGAGATTTACAAAACATGTAGGACCCATTAAGAGGAAGAAAAACATGCTATGTGGTGTTGTATTTGTTATTTTTTCTTCTAATTTATTTCATTCTCTCAACCTCATTCTCTGACTAGTGTTACTATAGCACCTTCGTTATGGCATGGAAAAGAGATTAATTATGTTCCTTAGAACGGACAACAGTGGTAGGTCTTGAGTCACAGCATCTGGTACTCTCAGCCCTCCCTCATCAGTGCTAGTCTAGGTTTGGTGGGGCTCTCTGATTGTCCAAATATTTTTTGTTACCACACATTCTTCTTTATTTTCACTTTTGCTACTATGAATAGTGATTTGTACTTAACAAAGTCACTAATCTCATATTTAGTTTGTTCCTTTTTAGCCATCTATCTACTTGAAGAATGTAAACTTGCAGCAGTTTACCTGCTCTTGCTGTTGTTTATCAAATTAAACCTCTCACTGTTTATGCACATCTCTTGTTTATGTAGAGATTTCTTTAAGTGAACAAAATAGTTTTACTTTTTAAGCAGTTTTTACCAGAAGAGCAATCAAACCATATTACTAAAATTTGAAAAATAAAAGATACTTAAATTATCCATAATTTTTAAACTCAGATTTAACCATTTTTACTTTTGGTGTATTCTCTTCTAGTTTTTTGTTTGTTTGTTTGTTTGTTTAATTCTCACCTGAGGACTAAGGATATTTTTTCCATTGATTTTTAGAGAGTGGAAGGGAGAGAGGAAGGGAAAAGAGAGAGAGAGATAAACATCTATGTGAGAGAGACACGTCTATTGGTGGCCTCCCAAATGCACCCCAACTGGGGGCCGGGATCAAACTTGCAACCCAGGTACGTGCCCTTGACCTGGAATCAAACCACTCACCCTCCAGTGCGCAGGCCAACACGCTGACCACTGAGCCACGCCAGCCAGTGGTCTTCTTTTTTCCCCTATTCTTTTTTTTTTTTTTTTTTTAATATATCTTTATTGATTTCAGAGAGAGGAAGGGAGAGGGAGAGACAGAGATAAAAACATCAATGATGAGAGAGTCATTGATCGAGCCCGCAACCCCGGGCATGTGCCCTGACCGGGAATCAAACCCTGATCACCTGGATCCTAGGTCGATGCTCAACTGCTGAGCCACGCCCGGCTGGGCTCCCCTATTCATTTAATGTAGTTTATAACCATATTTTATACACACTATTTGTATGTCTTATGTTTCACTTAACATTGTGTAGCATAAACATTTTCTCTTCTGCAACCTAGTTTTCATAATCAACACTTTTAATAGCCTCAAAATATTCTCTAGAGCAGCACTAACCAGTGGAAATATAATACAAGCCATGTATAGAATTACAAATTTTCTAGTAGCCTCATAAAAAAAGCAAAAAGGAACTGATAAAGTTAATGTTAATATATATTATTTAACTTAGTATATCCGAAATATTTCTCATTTCAACATGCAATCATATAAAATTATTATATTTTTAACATTTTTAAAATCATACTAAGTCTTTGAAATGGTGTCTGTTTTACATTTTTAACACAATTCAGTCACTAAATTGACAAAGGTCAAAAAATGAAATATGGTCCTACCAAAACAATGAAATTGTGTTTAGCAGAAAAACATTTTGCACCTCTTCCATTTTTAAATTTAAATAAATTAAATTGAGTTTCACAGTCACACTAGCCACATTGCATGTACTTCATTAACTACGTATGGGTCGTTATATTTAAAGTAGCATTAAATAAAATTTGAAATTCAGGTCTTCAGCACTAGCCACATTTTAAATGATCAGTAGCCAGATTTACAGTAAGTTTATATGCCATTCCTTACTTGACTATTTATTCCTCAATCATTGAATATTTACATTGTTCCCAGATTTTCAGTGAAATAAATAGTATGCTGATACATTCATGATTGTGTGTTTTCCCATATTTTGGATTATTTCCTTAAGATAGACACTCTCAGAAATTGTTTATGGTTTCTCGTGTGTATTTTCAAAGTATTTTCTGACACCAGTAGTAGTACTGGTGAGCTCTCACACCAGTAGTAGTAATTTATTAATTTCACAAACCTTTCTTATCATGGAGTACTTCCATGTCGTTTCTCAATCTGCTAGAGAGGAGTATTTGTCTATATACTTATTTACTTCTGTGTTTCCCTTTCTTAATGGAATACTCTTTCATGTTCTTGGTTTATCTATTGGCGTCCTAATATTTGTTTAATTTTTAATCTATTTTTAAAGTTCTTTATAGACTAAAGATATTAACCCTTTGTTATATTTACTGTAGATATTTTCCCTTGTCTTTTGTTTGTTCCCCCACTCCCACTCTGGGACTGGAAGACAACCAACTGAAGGTTTTAATTTTTGTATAGTAAATCTTTAGATAATCTTCCCTCTCTAGGCTTGTAAGTCATTCCCACTCCAGTAGTTTGATATTTACTTCTGTTTTATTACAGATTGTCTATGTTTTTAAATAAGAAAAAGAAAACTATTTAATCAAACTGGAATTTATATGGTTCTGTACTCTCAAGGAAAGAAACCAAATTACAAGTTCTTAACCTTCAGTCAAATCCAATGCTTACCCATTATTTATAGATGAGCCTCAAGGGACTACCCACTCCTACTGCCACTGCATGTAAAATTTTGTGTATATGTGTGTCTAGATAGACACAAATAAACTAAAATCCACTGGTCCAAATGTTTCAAAATAATATGATCTCTTTCTGCCCTGTTGTATTCTGATCATAGTATTTTTCTAAGCAAAGGCCTTTTTTTCCTATATCACTGTGTATTCACAATTGATCACTATCAGGCATGGTTACTCTATGTAGCTTTATTTCCTTTTGAATCAATATTGTTATATTTCCAAGATTATAGATAGCTAAAATTTACATAAGTTATGTACACACACATTCACATCTATTCCTCAGATAATTGTTAATGGAAATGATAAAAAGAGTTAGTGCTGTTAAGTAAGGACAACTAAAAAGAACCCCAAATGTCACCCTGAATTAAGGTAAGCACAGATGAAGAACAAATGAGCATTCCTTGCCTATTCTTTTAGTATATTAAACAGCTTAATTTCTTCCATTCTCCTGTGTTTCAACTATCCTGAGAAATCATTACAGTGGTTGAATAACAAATCTATGTATTTGATTTCTAAGCATTAAGTCTGGCTCTGCTAAATGGTTCTTTGGATCTGCCTTAGTCTTTCCCCATCCCTCCTACTCTTGCCTTTTTATTTTGTTTTCTACTTTAATGGATAAAATTGTCTCGCTTCATTCTCAATTTTGATTAACATTATCCAACCTTTAAGTGTTAGAATTCCCTCTGCTTTTAGTTGCTCATGGGACAAAGAGTAGCAAGGTTAACTTGTAGACTGAAATCCCTAATTTTAAAAATCACAAGATTTTCTTGATTATATAGAGTATTTTTCTAAACTATAGCCATATAAACTATTGGCCTACTTTTATTGCAAATCTAACACTTGGGGAAAATTTTTTTTATAATGGTACTGTTTTTATTTTCTGTGATACTACAGTCTGGAACATGTGGCCTAGCAAAGGATATAAATCTGGAAAGAAAAATTATGGTTGGCATCAATTTTAAGTCTTTGCACTCTAACAGAGCACAAATCCTAAATTGTTTAAATACTAAATATTTACTTAAAGAAAAACAAGAGGCCATTCAAAATGGAATTAATTTAAATTGTGAATTTACCTCATTTAAAAGCTTATAGTTTTTTGTATATTCTTTATAAAATTTACAAATGGAAGTTATACTATCCACATCACAATAATCTTGTGTTGCATTTTAAAGTAAAACACACATACAACATGCACACATTTGGAATGAGGCCAAATTTAGACTCCAGGGGCATACTGTTCTGTACCGTAAATTACAATCAGATGTATTTTAGCACAGATCAAATTTTCAGTCTGAAGTTGGTGAGAAGCCTAATTATTTGACCAGGTTACTATTTATGTAGACCATTCTATGGCTGTCTGTGGTTAATCCACAGCTGGCAGAATGCTAGCTCTGGGAGGTTTTTATTTCATGCTGGAACAGTTTGGGGAGAAATGGGGGGGTGGGGGGCTTTAAACTCTCCTCATTAAATGAAAGACTAAAAAGCAAGTACATACATATTACTATGGAGACAAGATGCTACATAAACTGTTCCTTTTAATTCTCCAAGTGACAGAAATAGCAAAGGAAACAGCTTGGGTGCTCATAGTTTGCAAATGACATGGTGGTTGGTTAAAAAAGTAAGAGGAAAACACTTGAAACATAATGTTACCTAAGACAAAGACTTGCTACCTTTTAGAACAATTGGATATTGGTAAGAATTAATGTATTGGGATTTTTAAATGATGATAAAATATTATGTTATGATAGGAAAATATTTTATTAGAATTTTATTAGCAATACTTTAAAATAATAAAAGACCATTATAGTGTGAAACTCTGTTAATATATTAGCATTTATGAAGGCAATGCACCCTTCAAAGATAAATCCCAGTACACATGGCTCCTGCCACAAAATTAATTTTTTAGTATTCTTTTAATATTCAGTTTTAAAATTGAAAGTAAAACATCCTTTTTTCTTTTTTAAACTTTCTAAAGTTTGCATGATGGAAGTGATTAGTCCCTTAGTTGTAAATGAATATTTCAGTAGTGTTTTTGGTACCTTTTAAAAGAAGTTTCCTTCACATCTTCTAGGTTACTCTTGGATTTATGAGCTGCTCTTCCCCCTCCTGGTCCCCACTGCCTCACTTCCTCTGGCCCCTTGCTCTGCCTAATTACTCTCCCCTCACCTGCTTCTTCATTCTTCTTTTTCTCCACTAGATCCTTTTGTTGAAGAGCAAAAATGCTCAAATTTGTTGTTACATTTTTAAAAGCAACTCTCTCACCCCCTTTCCCCACCAAAAATACATTTCTGTTCTTTTCTTCTCTATTGTCTACTCAAACTAGGAGTGTTATCTCTGGAGCCATTTGAATCCAACCAAGCTCCATCATATATAAACTCTGACCTGAGGAACATTTCTTAACTTTCCTACTTGCTTTCTTTATTCATAAAATGAAAATAATACCAGTATCCACCTCATAAGTTTGATGTAAGGAAAAGTGATAATAACTGCATTAATGTCCATAAGCTTTTAGTATAGCACCTGAAACACAAGAATTGCTCAGTGTCAGATCATTTTATTATTATTCACTGATAAATCTCCCAAAATAATTTCTAATCCTTACCCTATACTTTCTCATTCCTTCTCTAACAACTGTCCCTTTTTACCTTTATACCATAAGTACTTTCTCCCAATCATCAAATCCTGTGGCTTTTGCTCAGTCCTTTCTTTCTCTGTCCATTAATAGCATTGGGTGCCTTTAAGTCTCTTCTTGAGGTTTCCCTTGTTAGTTTTCTCTTTCATTACTTTTGCTGTCCTCGTTTCCCTCATTTTTTATTTTTATTTTTATTTTTATTTTTATTTTTTACTGTCCTCTTGTTCTCTCCTTTCCTTTCCCCTTTCCACTATCCCCTAATTTTTGTTCTCCATTCTGTCCTTTGCCCCCTCCTTTCTCCACTCTCCCCATTGGTAATTACCACCCTCTTTTACCATCACCTTCTCCTTCCATGGCCTTTCTCCTGAGCCCAACTTTCTCATACATGTATTAGGGGGGCCCTTAACACCTCAAATACAGTATAAACACAGCTGGACACTTTTTATTTCCAAGCCAGGTCTAATTCTGGATGTTTTTATTTCAGTTAATGGTAGAACCAGATTCAGAATCTCGATCATCTTCTGCCTCGCCCTTTGTCTCCCACATCTTAAACAGTTGCGAAGTCCAGAACGCTCCCAGTGTGATTACCTTTTACAGAGCCAAATGTAGACTTTTATTGACTGTTGGTAAACGGTTGCTGTTCACATTAACATTTCTTTAAATTTTCTTACAAGCTTGTTATTCCTTCCTTTCAAGGAAAACCTCATTACCCATTATCCATTCCCACCCCACCTAATAGACTCCTAATCTGCCACTCAAGGCCCTTTGTGTTGTTGCCTAGCCGGCCTGTCCAGCTTTATCGTCTATTGTCCTTTACTCCTCCACTCGTTCACCGTTCATACCAATTTCCTATATAAGCATCCATGTCTTTGCTTATGCTTTCTTCATCTAAAATGCATAGATATATTTAAATACTTTTATTAATACATAGATATAGATAAATAGCATTTTATCAGACATAGATAAATAGCATTTTAAAATATAGCTTTCCTGACATGAAATTTTAATTATTTTTCTATTTTATTACTGAATCATTTTATTATTTAACATTTCTAATTCAGATCTTCCTAAAAAATTTGGTTTAGATATTTCATAAGGTAACGAACTATGATCTTAGTAAACTAATTTAATTTTTAAACTAATTTAATTTTTAAATAAATATCATGTCACTTTTACAAGAATACAAAGTGTTTCTGAGAAGCTAGAAGGATGTAATCTGCCTTCATTACTATTTCTCTAATTTAAATGTAATTGTCTTGAATGAGACCTTTCAAATATTTTTTCTTCATGTAGATTTCCAGCATTCTTTTAGTATTGAGTATACAAATCTAATATGAAATAAGTAATGTTATACTCTGACATAATGGCACATATCAAGCAAATAGTACTCATATGATAAACTTTTCTCCTAATGTAATGCTGCTGTTTCTGCCTTGCATTTTATAACTGTATTTTAAAGTGTGTATTATATAGGCTTTTTAAAATTTTATATAGATTTATTTTATTCTCACTGAGAGTGACTCTGGGAAGATTGCATTTCTAATTTTTCCTTCTTTTTTTTCTTTATCCAGGGCTTTTTTCTTACCGTTTCACCAGAGTCAGTGTTAAAAGTGGCTCAGCATGCTTCTGAGAACAACAGAATTTTTACTTTGAACCTGTCTGCACCATTTATTAGTCAGTTCTACAAGGAACCATTGATGAAAGTTATGCCTTATGTCGACATACTTTTTGGAAATGAGACAGTGAGTTACTCTTTTTTTTTTTTTTTTTAAGTACCTGGGGTTTTTGGTTTCTGGTTTGTGTATAAGTTTAGAAATATATAAATAAAAAACAAAATATTTACATAAATATGTTTGAGAATTATACAACATAACTTGCCTAAGTTTGGAACACACTAAATCAGTATTTCCTTCAGTATATGCTAATTTCTTACATAGTAAAAAATTATTTTTTAAAGGTAGATTATTGAGGTTTATAATTTACATATAATAAAATTCACTCTTTTTTTTGCCATACATTTCTATGCGCTTTTGCACATGCATAAACCTAACATGTAACCATGACCACAGTCAAGATAAAAACCACTTTCATCACCACTCCTTTTAGTCAACCCTTCCCTTCATCCTGAGCCCTTGACATAAACTGATTTGTTTTCTGACCAGTAAAATAATGTTTTCCTCTGAAATTTTCATGGATTAAGGTAAGAGACATCTAGTCTAAAATAAATGTTTTATGCAATTAAGCTCTTCAAAGTGTGAAACTATTCAGTTTAATAAATTATGAGTAAATATTGTTATGTTATAATTTGTATTAAACTTCTTTACTAATAGTATCATTTTTGCTAATATTTGTATGTTATGTTTGATGGTGATGAGTGGAATTTCATTTCAACTTTTGCAGCCTTTTCTTTTTACCAAGAATATACTTTAATTCTAAATTAGTGGAAACTAAGTTTTTTTGTTCATTTAGTATTTAGAGCTTCTGTTTAACCTGTATACTTTTAAATTCCAGGAAATAGGAAAAAAAGAGAACTTTAATGTATCTTCATGTGACCTGGGGCAGTATTACTTAAATTTCATGAATCTTGAGGTCTTTATGTGTAAAGTAAAGGTGTTCTATTAATTATACCAGAAGTCTATGCTGATTCTAATTCCATGGTTCTAACATAGTTTGATTGTATTCACGGATTTTGTCTGCCTAGAATAACGTAAAATTTGACCTGGAAATAATTTATGAAATCAGCCTGGGTGATTACTAATAAGAATATGGTAAGAATATCTTTAAAGTCACTAACAAGTCCAAGGAAATGATACTCTTGATGATTTACAAACTGACATAATGGCGAGGAATAGTGGTAAAAGCCTTGAACTCCTAGGTATCTGTATTTGACTCCAATCTATGTTTTAGATTTTCCTTATTGCTAGTTTTATTTTCTGAAGGGCAATGGAAGTAACTAGGAAGAGTGCTGCTCTAGCCCTTTAAACAACATGAAAGAATTGGTCCTCAGTATGGCAGTCTGAGAATTTGGGGGAGAAGCTGATGCTCAGAGTTCTTTATAGTCAGAAAAGATCAGACTGGCAATATTTAAGTAGATGCTCTAGACTTAAAGAAGACAAACTTTTTAAAACCTTTTAAAAAGATAAATATGATTTCAAAGAATCAGACTTTCATATAAAGACAACTTGAGAGGATAGAAAACCATAAAAAATTCAATTCTGACTTTATAATCTCAAATGACCTTAGGAAGAAAATGGGGAGGAGCCTTAAAAAACATTGCAGAGCACACAGAAAACTCTTTAATAAGAGCTTTGATTTGTAAAACACAGGGGGGTGAGGGGAAGATGGAAAGCATTTATAAAACCAGGAAACAATGCTAAACGTTTGGCAGAGATATATGAGAATAGAAAAGAATAGAGGACCCAAAATGATTAAGTTTACAGAAAATACTGATGATATCAAAATGGTCCTCACTTTAAAAAATGTCTCCAAGTGCACAGGCAACAACAGAAAAAGTAATTGGACTCCATCAAAATTTAAATTTTTGTTCATCAGAGGACACTATCAAGAAAGTGAAAAAGAGAACCCGTTGAGTGGAAGGAAATATTTGTAAATGATATATGTAATAAGGGATTAATAACCAGAATATATATTTCAACAAGAAAACAATAAACCCAATTCAAAAAATGGTCAAAGAACTTAGGAAACATTTCTCCAAAGATATACAGTAAGCACATGAAAAGATGCTCACTATCGCCAGTTATTAGTGATAGGCACATGAAAACCACAATGAGATACCACTTGGCACCCTGCATGGCTAATATAAAAAATATAGAAAAACAAAGGTTGACAAGGATGTGGAGAAATTAGAACGCTTGTGCATTGATGGCGGGAATTGAAATGCTGCAGCTGCTGTGGAAAACAATTTGGTGGTTCCTCAAAAAAGTTAAACATGGATCATATTACCCTATGATCCAGCAAGTCCACTTCTGCTTATATATCCAAAAGACCTGAAAGCAGGAATTCAAATACTTGTACACCAGTGTTTATAGCAGCAGCATCATTCACAGTAGCCAAAAGGTAGAAACAAGCCAAATGTTGTCCCTCAACAGATGAACAGATAAAACAAAATTTGGTATATACAGCTGACTCTTGAACAACATGGGTTTGAACTGCACAGGTCCACTTATAGGCGGATTTTTTTTTCAATAAATATGTACAGTACTATAAATTTATTGTTTCTTCCTTATGATTTTAATAGCATTTTCTTTTCTCCTGCTTCCTTTATTGTAATAATACAGTATATAAAACATATAATATACAAAATATGTGTTAATTGACTGTTTATGTTATAAGTAAAGCTTCTGGTCAACAGTAGGCTATTAGTAGTTAAGTTTGGGGGGCATCAAAAATTATACAAAGATTTTCAACTGCATGGGAGGTTGGTGCCCGTGATCCCCATGTTATTCAAGAGTCATTGTACATACAATGGAATATATTATTCAGCCTTAAAAAGGAATGTAATTACAATACACGATACAACATCACCAAACTTTGAAAACATTATGTTATGTGAAATAAGCCATATACAAATAAACAACTATTGGATTTTCCTATAGGGTTTCCACTTATAAGAAGTACCTAGAATAGTCAAATTCATACAGGCAAACACTAGAACAGTGGTTACCAGGCACTGGGGGAAAGAGAGAACGGGAGTTATTGTTCATGGATACAAAGCTTCTTTCTATTTGGGATGACAAAAAGTTCTGGAAATGGATAGAGATAATGGTTGCCCAACATTGTAAATGTAGGTTATGTTACTGAATTTAACACTTAAAATGGTTAAAATGGTAAAAGTGTGTGTGTGTGTGTGTGTGTATTACCACATTTTTTAAAAAAAAAAGATTCTACAAACTGGTAAAGTTGAAGTTTGACTGGAACTTAGTATAGATTATATTAGAAATTCTTTTTTCCTGCCCAGAAGAGGAAGTGGTAAAATCATAAGCTGCCACATGGCTACAAGTCATGTATGTTTAATTTTTTGGCATGATTACTATCCATTTGAATTCATTTCAGTAGATATATAGTACCTATTATGGCAGACCAATAAACAGTGGATGTATAGTATATTTGAGACAATCTGTCATAATATGGATTATAGAATAGTAAATATTGGATATAGAGCAATTAGATATATTTGGTATTTTGTTGAACCAGTTTCAGAAAGCCTGCTGATAAATAGATTTTTAGTGCTATGCCTCAGTGTTTACTCGGAGCTTTGGTTCAGATAAAGCTGTATTTACAGAGAGTGCAAACTCAGAGAATGCAAATAATGCAACACTTTAACAAATGTCAGATAGGTTGAATGTCAAAATGAGACTTAAAAATTCTAATAGACTGGAAATATCAGTTGAGTGATGAAATTTAATAAGGATAAATAAAAATGTTACCATATTTTATTATAAAAAGCAAATATGATATTGTGAACTTTATCTATTTAATCTCATCTCTAATTGTTCTTCTCCTTGAATACTCTAGTAATAATGAACTATCGTCAGTTCTCCAAAATAAAAAAGGAACATTTTATTTCTAAAATGCAGTAAGTGTAAAATGTATTTCTCAGGGAATGCTGTTTAGCCTTTCTCTCCCCACCGCCCCCCTACCCCCAGAAATCAAACCTACTATGCTTAGTTTAAATTTTCAAAATGTCAGTACTTAGCTAAAACCAAATACAGTTGGCTCTTATTTTCTCCCTGATGATACTTTCCTTTTTTCAGAGAGTCATACACTAGTAATGACACTTTAAAGCTTTTCTGATACCCTTAATATTTTAAAAAATGCCTTGTCCACCAAGGTTATCTCTTTACAGGTGATGAAGGACAGTGATCCCTGTGAGAAAAGAAATAAATGAGGAGAGCCCTATGATTACCCTTATGCTTAGAGCAAATTTCCAGGCCACAGCACATAGAGGGGAACCTTCGTCACTATCTGTTGAATTGAGGACATCAGCTGGAAGTTAAGGAAATCTAACAGCTAGACAGCCAGAGTTTGCAAGTCAGAGTACCAGACAGGAAACAGCTGCATAGGGAGAGACACAGAAGATTTGCAGAGTCCCACCTAAATCTTCAGCTAAGTACTGATCAGCATGTATTTGAGAGGAAACTAACGAAGATTGGGAAAAAATTAGAAGGAATAATGCTCAGAGTGCACATAGGGCCTGTAACCATTCTTGTTTCACTAGCCAGAGTGAATAACCTCATAATTCACGGGGCTTCAGACAAAGTACTCAGAATACTAAAGGGGCAAAATTAGTCTGGAGTAGAAGCTACTGTAGTCCCTCCTGACAATATTATTCTAATATAATTGACAACCTTTATGTAATGGACAAATGCTTTGAAAGACATAAAGTACCACAGCACACTCATGAAGAAATAGAAATAGGGCTATTTGGGTTATCTGTTAAAGAAATTGAATTTTTAGTTAAAACCATTCCCACAAAGAAAACTCAGGGGCCAGATTACTTCAGTGTTCAATTCTACCACACATTTAAGGAAGAAATAATACCAGTTCTATACAAACTATCCCACAAATTGAAGAGGCAGAAACACTACCACAACCAAAGAATTGAAAGAAAACTACTGACCAATATCCCTCATAAACATAAATGCAAAAACTTTTAAGATAGCGTTAGCAAATCAAACCCAACAATATATCAAAAGGATAATTCATTATGACCAGGAATGCAAGTTTGGTTAAACGTTTAAAAAACAATCAATATAATTCACCTTAGTAAAACTAAAAAAGGAAAAAAAATGCTCACTTTAATAGACACAGAAAAAACATCTGATGAAATCTAACATCTATTGATTATAAAAGCCCTCAGAATACTAGGAAAAAAGGGGAACTTTCAACCCTATAAAAAACAGCCACAAAAATTGTACAGCTAACATTTTACTGAATGATGAAAGAGTGGATAGTTTCTTCTAACATAAGGAACAAAGGAAGGATATTCACATTCTTTACTTTTCTTCAGCATTGTACAGTGCTAATGAGGCATGAAAAACATCTAGATTAGAAAAGAAGTAAAACTTTATCAAACACCATGGTAGTCTTGGTAGAAAATCCTATGAAATCTACAAAAAGCTGTTAGAACTAAAAATGAGCTTAGCAAGGTTGTGGGATACAAGATAAACATACAAAAACCAATTGTGTTTCTCTATATTAGCAGCAAACACCCAGAAACTGAAAATTAAAAATACTATTTTTGATACCATAAAAATATATGACATTCTTTGGAAGTAATAGATGTGTTCCTTAACTTGATTGTGGTGTGGTTTCAGGACTTTATACATGTGTCAAAACATATCTAATTATATACTTGTAATTTGTGCCAACTATTATATGTCAATTATATTACATAAAGCTATTTTGAAAGTATATGTACTGTGTGATTACAAATAGGAAAAATTAATCTAGAGTAGTTCAAGTAAAAAGTTCCAGAGAACCAATGTTAAAATGAAGAAGTGCCAACTTCTTAAAGTTACAAAGGGTGTCCACAAAAACCATCATTTAATCTGCATAGCAATTCTTGGCTGCTTTTCTAATGCATGTAAAGTTTCAGCTTGAGTCATAGAAAGTACTCAGTTTTTGTTAGATGGTGTTGGTAGTGTTATTAGGCATGTTGACTCCTCTTTTAATTAAGTTCCACTTAACTAACTTGCTTGGATAACATGCAGTCCCCATTCGCTTGATAAAATATGACAAGTGGGACCAAGTAATGAAGGAAAACTTGTTGCCATTAGGTTATTCTCTGGTATACCAACTTTTCTTCCTACAAAATTGTTTACCAAGAATCCATTTATTTCTTCCTAAGCCTTTTTATGCAATCTGTCTTCATTATGTAATTATTTAATTACTGTATAATCTGATAAAATAGGAGTACAAATAGAATGAGAATTAGTTTAGTGAATTAAGTTTAGGAACAAAACTCAATAAAGACAAATTGCTCTTAAAAGTTGCTCTTGAATTAGATGTGGGACTGAAAAGTATGAAAGATTAAAGGAAGAAAAAGACTGGAACTATCTTCACTCATGGAGAGCTTCATGAATGTCTAAGTTTTTACACTAAAGAAACTGAAACTGGAATTCATGAACTATGAATTACGGATTTGGTTCTGTAAGAAAGACACATACTAAAAGTCTTGACCCTACTTTAAATATTAGCAAATGATGTATCTTTATATCTTAATTATTGTTTAGGCTTTTCCCTTTAATTTGATCAATTTGCTGATTTATTAGCCAGTTACTGTTCCTTCAGTTTCCTCATATATAAAGTGAGGGATTTGTGTAGAAATACTAGACAATCTTTCAAATTTTATCTTACAGTTTAAAAATGATTTTTAAAAAGGATTTGTTTTCTTGCATATTCTAATTTTCAGTAACAGTAACCAATTTTACCATAAATCAGCAAAGTCCTTGTTCTGAAGCCTAAAATAACTTAAGGCCTAACATACTAATTTTAGATATTTTTCACTGTTAGAGTTACAGGTGCAACTGTAGTACCTTTCAAGCTAGGTTTTTCCCATCTCTCACCCCCACTGTTTCTTTTCTCTGATTTAGCCACTCATCTGTTGATAGATACTGTGTTTGTTTGCACCTTTCAGCTTTTGTGAGTAATGCTGCTGTGAACACCGATGCACAAGTTTTGTTTGAGTCCCTGCCTTCAAGACTTTTGGGTATATACCTACAAGTGGAATTGTTCCTAGCGTTGGGGTTCTCGGGTTCCCCAAAGTAGAAATCAAGAGAAAACCCTAGAAATTTCCAGATAGAATTTATTAAACTTATGCTCGAGCACAAGGAAGGCAGCACAGAGGAAAGGAAGATCCTCTGAACTGGCTCCAGGGCCAGCTCTGCCTGGCTGCTTTTATAAACTGTGGACAAAGCGGGCTTGCACAAAAAGGCAGGCTTGCGCAAAAAAGGTAGGCTTGTGAAGGGTTCAGGGAGTGGAATTTTCCATGTCAGGGTAGGGCTACTTCCTCCTTCTGTCAGGTTGCTTGGCAGATATCTCCCTGTCTGAGTTACGGGGGCAAGATGTTGGTGTTGCTTATCTCCACCACCCCAGTTAGGTCACAGAGTGGCAAACCTCGATCATCTGTGCATGTGGAACAGTGGTTTCGACATCTTCTGGCCACCTGGTCTTAACTTGGCTTCCTGGCCTCCCAGTATTTTTCCATTCCCTGGCTAAAGTTCCTATACTGTCTCAGAATCACTGGATCATATGATAATAATTCTATGTCTAACTTTTTGAGCAACCACCAAGTTGTTTTCCATAACAGCTGCACCATTTTACATTTCCAACAGCAGTGAACAGGGGCTCCCGTTTCTCTGCGTCCTTGCTAACACTTGTTATTTTCCCTTTTTCATAATAGCCCTCCTCATGGCAGTGAAGTAACATCTCATTGCAACTTTCATCTGTGTGGTTTACTTTTAACTGAGAAGTAGAAATGCATAGAAACATATTTATATGTTTCCTCAATTAAAAACTCTTGGTAACCTGTTACATTGCATTTTGTATTTTTAAAGCGCACATCTGAATGTATTGGTTGGCTTGTTAAGGTTGTTTTGAAACTACTTTAGTATATAAATTATTTAGATGTTACATTGTATTTTTAATTTATTTCTGACATCTTCAAAGTTTAAAACATTTCCCTTCAGCCACAACCATTTGTTAGCTAGACTCACATGCAATCAGCTTAATAAGGGCCATTGGACATGCTTGTAGTTATACCCATTGATGCCTGCTAAGGCAAGCTGCCGTTAGCCGTTACCTAGCAGTATATGACTAAAGAACTTGCTTATTCTTCTTGTTTTTCATTTTTATTAAATTAAGACATTCTTTTGAATAGTGTCATCTTGTAAATGGTTCTTGCAAATGGTTCTTAAGAGTAATACCTTTCAAGGCTCCATAATCACTAGATAATTAACCTGCCAGGATTAAGTACACTCAACTTTGCCTCAGGATGCTTAACTCTCAAATAAGGTCAATTATCTCAAGATAATAACTGCTTTGTCAAGAGTTACCACTTAATTCCACAGTGAAACGTCACATCACCAGTACTATGCACTTTAAGATAATTTAAATAATAAAATACAGCTTGAAAATTAGGCAGAATTCAGTTTAGTTATTCCATACAGATTAAGAATGATCCGTTTTATATAAAACTCCCCCTCGTAGGCCTAGTATTTTGAATCTCACTTTATAACCTAGTATAAAGGTTATACATTGCTCTGTTTCATCAGTCCTTTTGCCAGCAATATTCTCACATTGTACATCTTCTTGCAGGGAAATCAGTTTTAAATCTGTTGACCTTACAGAGGATTCAGTATACAGGATGTCCCCCTCCCAAAATGTATACACACAATGTCTGTAGATTCTGTTACATTTTGAAAATGAAATGTATTTTAATAAACGCTGCCTTTATATTTATTCAAAGTGTGTATACATTTTTGGTACACCTTATATTAAAAATCTCTAGTACATACCAGGAAAATTGAAATTACTCTTTCCTTCCTGAGTGATGTTTTAACTTTTTTAAAAATATTGATTTTATCAATGAATGAATTACAAAACAATGAACAAAATTCTCCAGTTTGTTGTTGTGGTTTTTGTTGTTGTTGAGTAGCTCCTCAGTCATACTAGGACACTGATGTACAGTCAAAAACAGTAATGCTACTTGACACATCAGGACATTTTGAAAGAAACATAAAATTGGCTTTAGGTATTTGAATCCATCTTTTCTAAACATGAATAATGGCTGTATCTCCTTATATCTAAACCCTAATCATCTTTTTACCAAGCCAGATGGAATAGGTTAGCTTTTTCTTCTTTTACATGTTTTTGTGGGAAGGGAGATTACACCGTTAAATTCATTTTAATCTTTCTAATAGCCATTTATTCTTTTTTAAAAGACAATATAAAAATTAATAATTTGAAAACAGCAACAGTGCTTCTAATTGTAAATAACCTTTGATGAATTCTTATCTGAAGTAGTCTGTCAGTTTCTATACATCTGTGAAATGGAAGTCATATGCTATTTCAGTATGAAAATCTGTGTAAATCTTTAAATTATATGTGTCCAATATGGATAAATGCTATACATACATATATCTTCAATTCAAATATTCTCTCTTTAGTTAGGAGACTTTCTGTTCTTTGTAAAGGTATTTTTAATTTTTGGAAACACTTTTTTCCAAAGTATATGCACATTTTATACTCAGAGAAATTCTTCTTTGAATTTTTACATCTTTTTGTCAAATCTAATTCCTTAAGATACATACTTTCCAAACATTTTCAGAAAGCTAGGATCTGTCACCAGATCCATATTCTGATAGTAGATGAGATGGTTTCTCTTTTCATCATATTGATACCGTTGTAATGAGTTAATTATTAATAATAGGAAAAGAGTAAAGGGGGAGGCCAGACATTATAAGCATGGTCATTTGGGCAGCTTCACCAGGAAGCTGTAATTTCACACTCCCCAGGGAACCACTGGTCCATTCCCTGCAGATTACTGGGGGAAGGGACTGAACAAAGGGGAGATGGGTGCATGCGCAGTGAAGTTAGAGCGATATCAGGAAGGTGCTGTCAGTCAAACTTGGGAACAGAGATTACTGGCCAGATGAGGTGGGGCCAGTGCAAGACCTCAATAATTTAGGAGTGCATGATCCCCTAGACAAAGGAATTGTCTCTCTTGGGCGCTCGGCTCTCGGCTCTTGTGTGTCCCTGACATTCGCCTGTGTTCCCTCCACAGCCGCATGGCCCACAGTCATGTGGACCCCACAAGCAGTGGACTGATGCACTACAACTGGGAACAAACTAAGTTAGCCTGATACTGGATTGGACTGTGCCCCTACATGGAGGGAAAACTTGGGGCAACAGCTTTAATTCTAGCCCTGTTGAAATCACAGCTACACTTCTTCCATGGTGGGACAGAGGGAAATGGGATCTTGGAAACTCTGGGATTTAATTCCACAGAAATAAAGTTTTCTACAGTATCTCATCCTCCCATGTCAGTCTCAGAAAATTCTTTTTCTGGGGACATCGGGAGAAGCCCACACCCACCAGCAACCAGTCGGGACAAGGAGAGCTCTCTCTCCAGTGATAACAGTATCAAGATGTTCCCAATGTGAATATGGGGGATGGGGCTCTATCTAAAATAGTAATATCTCTTTTTTAAGTAAACAAAAGTCCCTTGTTTCTTCCAAGGAATAATGGACATCACTTTCCTGATGCTGTTCATATAGATCTTTCCATTTTCTCTTTGGTATAAGCAGCAAGAGGAGTCTATGATACAGACAAAAATCCAAGATCAGTCAAGGAAGGTGGAAAGGGATGTTTTCAGAGATGATACATAACCCCTTCAAAGAAATAAAAATAAAAACTTATGATACTCTTATAAAATCCTGACATATTTATGTTTTCTGCTGAGGATAAAATTTCAATTAAGACAGGGCTATGGCATCGTAAGATTGTTGCTTTGCTCCTGGATTCAACTTTCTCCTTAGGATCTTTCTGATGTACTTTACTTATCTGAAAGAGAGAGAGACGGACAGAGAGAAAGACAGATTGATTAATTCACTGTAGCACAAGGGAGGCTCCTAAAGTCAGTGCAATGTTGTCAAGATGTGCTGAGGGAGGGATTGAGAAAGAGCCAAAGGCTATTTAACTATATGCTTTGCACCTCCCTTTTTTTCTACTTAACTCTCTCCTTCCCTCCTTTTGTCTTCTGATCCTTACCAACATACCCTTCCTCTCCACTCCCTTCATCTCCCTCCCCTTTACGAACTACACTGCCTCTCTAAAGATGAAAGGTTTTTAAATCACCCCCAAACTACCATCCATGGTTGCTAAAAAGCCCTGCAATTTGAAAGGTTTAAATTGCTAGGGAGACAATCCTATTTTATGCAGTAATGCCTTTTTGTGTTATTTAGTATTTGTTAATCTTTTTATTTATATGATTGTTTCAGTTACTGTGCTATAAATTTGTGACTGTTTTAGTATAATTTGTCTAATATGCCATGATATGAGTTAATATTTAAAGTTCTTATTTAATGCACTTTAAAATGTTCTTATTATTGAAATTATTTAATGAAATTGACTAAAAACTGTACACTTATATGATAATAGAAGGAGCATTGGTCTATATTTAGAAAATCTGGTTTTTGACTCAGCTCACTTTTTTTCTGTGCCTTTCATCTTTGACATTAGGATAATTGGCAAAATTTATATAGACTCTATAGAGTAGTTAATAGTATTTATCAATAGTAATTTCTTAGCTTTGATGATTCTATAATAGTTGCGTAAATGTTCACATTTGGAAAACTGATGTCCTTTTTCTGACCCAGCTCCAATGCACGATTCTACTCTGAATTTAGTTATCATGTGTCCTTAGTTTCTTTAATCTGGAATAATTCATTTTTCCTATGTCTTTTATGACTGGACACTTTTGAAGAGCACTGGCCAGTTGTTTTGTAGAATGTCCTTTCATGTAGAATTGACTGATATTTCCCCATAATTAATGTTGTGTTGTTGACAGGAATACTTATAAATGCTGTTGTGTCTTTTTTCATATATCAAGATTTCAATTTAATAGTAATATTATTAACCTTGATCACTGGCTTGAGATGTTGACCCAATTCATGCACTTTAAAGTTACTGTTTTTTCCTTTGTAATTTAATTAATAAGTATCCTGTGGGGAAATATAAGAGAAGGTAAATATTTTGTTCTTTCATTATATTTTTACCCACTACTTCTGGCATCTATTGATGATTCTTGCCTCCAGTAATTATTGTGGTATTTGCCAAATGATGATTTTTTTTTATTTCCATCATTTCTTCTATATTTATTAATTGGAATTCTCTGTGAGGAAGAGCTGCCCCTGGCTCACATTCCTATATTTCTTTTAGCACAAATTAGCAGCAAAATGTATATCTTCTTATATCATGAAAGATATGTAATATGAAATTTAACACTAAAGGTTTTCTCTTTGCACCTTAGGTTATTTTTTTCTTCTTAAATATAACCATTCCATGAATAGATTTCTTCCTCATTTTTTTTATAGCTTCATTGTACCTCATTGTATGAATGGTTCATTCAATCTCCTTCTTGTATATGGACATTTAAGTTGTTTCCAGTATTTTGCAGTTAAAAACAATCTTTCAATGAATAACCGTGTGTACTCATATTTTTATGTCGTTAGATGTACTTCTTCAGGGTAAATTCCTAAAAGTGGGATTATTGGGTCAAAGGATAAGTGCATATGTAGTTTTATTAAATATGGCCAAATTCCTCTTCAAAAGAGTTATATGTCCAGAGTTTTTATTTCAGTTTTATTATGTAGGTGTAACTGATTAAATCATCGGCCATGTGATTAAACTCAGTCTCCAGCCTTTGCATCTCTGGAGGTTGGGCTGACTCCATAGTCGATCCTGAATCTGTCTAGGAGCCTACAATGAGTCACTTTATTAACATTAGAAAGACACTCAGGAAATACCCAGGTGGTTTTGGGGGTTTTTATAAAAGTATAGTTGGTATACGATATTATATTAGTTTCTGGTGTACAATATAGTGATTCAGAGCTCTGTGCCAGGAACCCAGGATGAGGAACAGATATGTTCTTTATTCTGTCACATTAAGGGTATAATGAATGGATTATTATTTACATAAGCTTTACAATTGGGGTGCAGAATTATGTAATCTACTCAATAAAAGTGAGAGAGGACAAATACACAAAATTCAAAATGGAAACAGAAATTTGTAAGGAAGTTTATTCCAAGACCACGACCTGCTTCCTAGGAATGCTTATTGTGTGGGGTTGTTTATTATTTGCGGTCCTGTTCACTGGGCAGAGCTAGGAAACGTGTGTGATATGTGCACACACAGTACACATAAATGTATATGTATAGACCTTATTATACACACATTCATTTATACACACAGACATGTATAAATATGTTTAACCTAACCCATGAATTTATGCTGGTACAACCAATTCAACTTTAAGGATACAGGGTTTTGACCTCACTCTCCTACAATGTATTTTTCTTCCCTTTCTTTCACACTGAGAATGCTGGTTTGTTAGGACACAGGGCATGACAGAATTAGAAGTCCACATACTTGCTCACTTAGTTTAATGCCATAGAACATACAAAACAGTCTCACAATCCCATTTTAATACTACCACTTCCGTTATGATTACCATAAATAGTTTTAATTTTTTTACTTATAATACCTGTATTTCCTCCTATTTTGAAAAGATTTATTACATTTTTAGAGTATGTAGTCTTACGTGTGTTATTCTCTCCTTGTTTGCTCTCATTCATTCTTAGTTCTATAAGTAACTATATATTTATATATTTAATTACTGCCAACAATTCTATGTTGATGTTTCTTTAGATGTTTTGATTTCCTGAAGCTTATAATAGAGTGGTTTCCTCAGGAAGGCCTCATGGGAACAATATTCCTCGAGCTCTCTCGTTGTTAACCATTTGCAGCCTTTATACTTAAAACTCTGTTTTGCTGGATATAAAATCCTTGCCTCCCATTTTCTTTCCTTGTGTGTTTTAAAGATGTTGTTTCATTTTCTTTGCTGTCAAATCTGATGATAATCTAATTTTCATCCCCTCATAAATCACTTGTTCATTGTGGCTTTTTGCACAAAGATTTATTCTCTTTAAAATGATTTGGTACAGCATATCTTGGTAATGTTCATTGTGGGTCAGAATTCTCAGAAACGTATTATATATGCTTTTTTAATGCATAGTTTTAAATGTGTCTTTTTAGAAAAGGGATTACTCTGGCTGCTACATTTATTCATTGAACAATTTTTTCCAATTTGCTATATTTTTACTCTTTTCTAGATACTGTACAAAGTTCTGGGAATACAAAACACAGATACCTGCCTTTGTGAAACCGATGCTTTAATGAGAAAGAATACACTATCGGGGGCAAAGGCAGGAACAGACTCATGGCAGTAATCGACGCAGGTGATAGTGGTTTAGACCAAGGTAGTGGTGGCAGAAGTAGTGAGAAGTGTTTGATTCTGGCTATATTTTTAATATAGAACCAACAGAATTTGCTAATAGACTAAAAGTGAGATTAAAAGAAAGGAGTCAAGGATGACTATATCTTGTTAAAATAACATAAAGGATTATTATTTGTGACTAGGATCTTTACATTACTTCCAGTTTTCTGAGTTAGGAGAATATCATGAAGTAGGGCATTTGAGGCTTACTCATCAACATTGGTCCTGATTTCAACTATGGATAATAGATATCCAGTTTTATCATTTCCATTCAGCCTCTTAAGAGTTAATGGTATAGATGCATATTAATGCTGTGTCTGTGTTCTAGATGTAGTATTCTTCAGTATGATATGGTTATTAGAGTCATGGGACTCTAAGCTGTTAGCCAATTAAGCTATGTGGCAATGACAAGTTCATTTAACTTGTCTAGCCCTTAATTTTCTCATCTGAAAAATGGTAATAGGCCTACTCTGGTTTTGTCAGTATTAAGTAAAATATGTAAATATGATTTCAGAAACACAAAGGCTATACAAAAACAAGACAGTGATATGATTACTCCAATTTTTATTTACTTTTCTCTCTCTTATGATGCGAAGCAAGTAAAATAGAATCTATATGATCTTGAGCACAGACAGTATAAAAGAATAAATATTCTTCACAATTTCGGTAATACCCAAATTGTGTGTTTTGGTAAACTACTCAATATAAAAACAGAATTATTTGGTGATAGATTTTTAAAACAATAGAACTGAAAGTTTATTTTCGCTTTTTCCTTTTAGTTTAAGGTACTGTCTTGGAGATTTAATGTCCTTCAATTTGACAGTTTATTTAGAGTACATATATTCTGTGTCAGGCACTGTGCTCTGCACTAGGTATTCCAAGATCGCTAAGAATGTTAACACTGCTCTTACACAGTCAGTTACTTATCACAGTCTCTTTCCTCTCAACTTTCCCCAAGATAGGAACCTCTAATGTGCTTTCACATATGGAGTTCATGTCCAGACTTAGTAGGTATCCCAGCTAATGTGAATAATTTTAAGGGCGTCAATTTTTTGGTAACCCTGTACTAATTTAACAAGCCCTGGGACTTTGGTTTCTACCAAAAGCATTTTGTCAGCCCTCTTCCTGTCTGGTTTCAATACATAGTGTAGAGAAAGAAGACTAAGGGACTTGAGTTCCCTATTATCAAATTTTCCTACCTAAGAAACTTAAGACTTAAATCTATCACCTTTTTCTATGTTCAAGAGCTGATTGGCTCCTTTTATTTTTAATTCCTTATTCTTGCCAGGGTATTCTAATGTTCAATTAGAAATATGACTGCTCATGAGATCTGCACTATTTTCAAGGCAAAATATAATATGGCATTCCTATTACTCTTGTTTTATTGTTAAACTACTATTCCTTTTGAGCTATAATGAATAATTAATATTGAAGCAATGCATGTTTTCAGTAATTGACCTGAATAAAACTATTAAACATGGAGACACTGGTTAATAAAGTAGATATTAATAATAAATAATTTATTCAAATTAAGATATAATTCTTAATTTGATAAATAGAATTCTTTTATTACAGCATCAAGCCAACTTGGATTGATAGTTTGTAGAAAACGAATTTCTTACAACATGAGGAAATATATATTCTCTTTCTCTCAGCATGGTATTAATTCAGAAATGACCCCTTCAGTCCCTCCCTCTTCCAGGAGGGATATTCTGAATTCTGAATTCCATTTACTCCTTCATAATTCAACTTCACATTTGTTATGCTGAAGTCAGAGTTTATATTTCTTGTTATGTGGAACCCAGAAGTGTACCATAAGGAACACTGCAAAATAAATTAGCAGAGCTTTTTCTTATTGTTGAGGACATTTAGACAGTTACGAAATGGGTGAAAAAGAGAGAAACCTACCAAGCAATGTTATCAAAACTAAATGGTATTTAGTGCTATTTTTTAAAATAACAAATGGAAGTGGAAGAATTATGAGAATCGGTTGCATTTTAAAATGTGATTTTAATGTGTTACTCTGCAGCAAGAGCATGGGAAGAGTAGACCTTTTCTAGAAATATTCTCCTCTCTATTTATTTAGATATTCTCACTTAGATTTATATGAACTGAGCGCAGGATTTTAATTTCTTTTTTCTTTTAACAATTGGGCAAATACCCCCAAGTTGGCACTGATTTAGTTACTAGATTCCCTATAACTCAGTGTGTAATAGGTAATGTGAGTATAGGGAATATTTCTGGAAAGGTTGCTCATACCTAGATCAATTTAAAGGTAAAAGCTTTAAAAATTACCTGTATTGTAAGACAATAGAATGTCTTGAATAATAAGGTAGAAAAATAGAAGTGTAGATAGACAAACCGATTTTATTACTTACCTTTTGGTACCTCTAATTCTTAGGAAAGTAATTGAAAATGCATTTAGTCTTCTAATTCAGTGATTTTCAACCTTTTTTATCTCATGGCACACGTAAACTAATTACTGAAATCCTGCAACACACCAAAAAGTATGTTATATTTTTGTCACTCTGACAAAAAAATAAGTATAATTTTGATTGATTTACAAAAAGGGGGGAGGACAATAATAGTAATTACCTACTCTCCTTGCTGCAAAGTGACTTTTTAAAAAATCAGGTGCCTATACTTGTATATAAGGATTTCTAATACCAAGAATTAACCAATCAGACACAACCTTATTATTCGACATGACCAGAAAGATGCAGCTCTGTTATATAACCTATATGTTTATGGTTCAAGACAGGACATTTACACCAGATTAGCTATTGTTGTGTTGGCTGTTGTCATTTTTTTATTTGACAATCTAGGAGGAAAGAGGTCAGTGCCCCTGACCAGATAGTCAGGTATTACATGCTTTAAAAATTCTTGAGGCACACCGGTTGAAAACTGCTGTTCTAATTTACTTTAGAATGATCATTTAATAAAATATTAAAAATAATTTCTTATCTTGGAGGTTTATAAGATCTCTATAAATACAGGACATCAAACTAGATAATTTGACAAATTAGCAAGTTGTGGACTATGTACTTCAAAGAACCTTTAAGTGATTTAAGCATTTTTTGCAGCTATGATAATGCATGCTCATTGTAGAGAATGAAAAATAAAGAAACATGCAAAGAAAAAGGTTAAAATGAACATTCATTATATCATCCAACACTAACTGTTCCAAAAATATTTTGTTTTCTTGTAGTGGTTTCTCTATACATAGTTTTAACTTTTCATTTTGAAATTATTTCCAACTTAGAGAAGAGCTAAGAACAGTACAATTAAATTTGTTCCCTATGCTTTGAGCTCGCTCTCTCTCCTCCTCTCTCCTTTCCCCCCTCCCTCCTTCCCTCCTTCCCGTATATATGCCTAACCACAGTACATACTCAGATTTTTCTAGTTCTATGAAGAATGTCCTTTCTAGCTCTGGCCAGTGTGTCTCAGTGGACTGTCATCCCATGCAGAGAGGTCACCAGTTCGATTCCCATTCCAGGCACATGCCCGGGCTCGATCCCCAGTGAGGGGCATGCACGAGGCTGCTGATCTATGTTTCTCTCTCTAAAAAATCAATTAAAAACATTTTTTTAAAAAAGAAGAAGAAGAAAAAAAAAAGAATGTCTTTTCTAGCTATTTTGTTTTCCTACTCCAAAACCCAATCCAGGATCATACATTGTCTTTACTTGTCATAGCTCTGGTTTCCTTTAATCTGCAGCAGCTCCTTCGTCTTTCTCTTTCATGACAATGGCATTTTTAAAGAATGTAGCTAACTGTTCTATATATGCAAAGTTTTAACAAATTGAAATTATTTCCATTATTATAATTTTATATCCTTTTTCCCACTTACTATTATATTTTCAGTATTTTCCAGTGTCATTAATTGGTCTTTCAGTTATCATTTTGGGTGGCTATATAACATCATTTATTTTCATTAGTCTTCTATTATTGAACATTTTTACTCTTTCTGAACAGTATTACAATTACAGTTGGGAAAAACATCTTTGTAAATAAATCTTCATTTTAATTTTAATTTCTGAATCCATATATCAAATATTTGCTAAGTACTTACAACATGGAGCAACAAAACAAAAATCCTGCTGAAGACCGCCCTGGCCGGTTAGCTCAGTTGGTTAGAGCATCGTCCCTGTACACTAAGGTTGCAGGTTCGATCCCCTGTCAAGGCACATACAAGAATCTGCCAATGAATGCATAAATAATTGGAAAATGATTAAACAAATCAGTCTCTCTCTCTAGCTTCTCTATCTCTCTTTCTACCTTTCTTTCTCTCTCTAAAAATAAAAATACTTTAAATTCTACTGAAGTCAGTAATTAAATGTTAATCTCTATAATTCTGATTATAATTAGAATGGAAATTTGGAAAGGGGGAAAATTACCAGATAATGAGGTTGACAGCTTTAACAAATAAAAATACATGATATCCATTTAAATTTGAATTTCAGGCGGGGCATGTAGTATTGGGGACATACACTAAAAATTATTAATTGCATATCTGAAATTCAAGTTTAACTGGGCACCTTGTATTTTATCTGACAGTTCTACCAGAAAATTGAGTTGAGTGTTCAGGACAACTTCATAGTAGAGGTGATGGAAGGGAGTAAAGAAGATGTTTTGTTTTGCACAGAAGGGATGCCACTGAAGCAAGAATGAATCTAGTTTGTGTGAAGTATGCGCCATAAGGATAAAGACTTTGTGTCTTACTTGCTTCTATATCCCCAACCCCTTAAACAGTGCCTATGTGCTATATATAGACACTCAGTAATTTATTTTCTGAATAAATGAATTTGCACTATGAATAAAACCAGGCCTTTTGGAACAAATGTTACCTGTTATAACTAAGTAGATAAATATCAAGTTTCCATGAGCCTGGAAAACCTGGCAGAAGATTTGAACTTTCTGCCTTCATTTATTTCATAATAATTCATTAATTGTCTATGTTTCAGATGTTGGGGATACTTTCGTGAAAAAGAAGACATGGTCCCTCCCCTCATTAATTTTAGAGTCTAGAGGGAGTGACAGACATTATTTAATTAAGGCACTCATTAATTTATCATAACAGGTGAATAATAATATGAGAGGAAAATACTTTGTTCTGAAATGATATAAAATGAGGGTATAATCTTAAAAACCAGACTACACTGAAGATGTGTAGTCTCAGTTGTCTTGAGGGATAGATCCAGTTTCTTCTATGAAGCCTTCATTCGTTCACCAATTTTCCCCTGAGTTTATAGAACACTTTTTTCATATACAGCATTGGTTTTTTATTTTTTTATGTGGGTGATTTAGTTCACATAATAGATTATATATTGTTTGAGAAAGGAGAGATTAGGGTAGGGAAAAGGGTGTTTAGATTTACTTTTCTCACCTGTGTTTTCATGAATATAATAGGTATAAATAATTTACATGTTGACTCATTCAAATTATAATGGAGCTTTTGATAGCTGTAGAAATGCCAGGTACATTTAAGAGACTATTTCTGGATTCTTTGAGCATCTTGAAGAAGTTTATGATGTGTTGTTGTCATTCTTAGTTTATAGACCTTGAGCGGCGATTTTAGGTCAGGGATAAATGTCCAGTGATTTGCAGTCAGGGAGCTTTGATAACATTGTCACATGTTAACTTCAGTCAAAAGAATCGCTTTTGAATCTGCCCTCAATAGATTGAAAATCTGACTACTACTTACCACCTCACTGCCTTTCTTCTAGTTCTTGATGCCAGTACCACTTGCCTGGGTTATTGCAATTGCTTCATAATTGCTCTTCCCCCTGGTCTTGCCCCCTTGCAGCAACAATGGGAAGATATTGGAGGTTTTAAGCTGTGGTGGTAACATTACTAGGTGTGTGCCTTGAAAGCTACAATGTGTTTGTTAGATTGGAATAGGGGCATAGTAAATATGGGCTCACTTGGTGTGATAGGCAGTAGAGAGTCAGGATAGCCCAGCAATCAATTTTTAAAGACTTTTTATTTTCTTGGTAGTTAAATAATATAGGCCTGCCAGTATTAGTATTTTAAATTTACATCATTTTGCTTATTAATGTCCATCTGAATCTTTGTTATATGCTATATTCATATGCTATATTCTAATGTAATTGAATTATTTTTTACATAACAAGGGTAATTATGACTCTGGGATTGACTTAAGAATAAGCTAATAGACAAAGGATAAAGTTCAGAAATTGACCCATGTACAGTGACCTAACTTACAACAAAGGTGCCACTGGCAAATAGGAAGGGAAGGTGCTGGGGTCAGTTGGATATTCACATGGAAAAAAAATAACCTTGACCCCTACCTTACACCATCCACAAAAACCTATTCTATATGGCTTCTACATAAATATAAAATGTGAAAAAAATTAAGCTTCTAGAAGAACTCATAGGAAAATACCATCATGGTCTTTGTTAGGCAAAAACTTCTTATCAAGGACACAAAATGTTAACAATAAAGAAAAAATAAATTGGACTTGTTAAAATTAAGAAATTTTTCTCATCAAATGACATCATTAGGCAAATGAAAAGGCAAGATACAAAGTGGGCTTAAAAACGATGAGAAGTTCAGCAGGGAATATTAGTGGAAGGAAATATGGTTATGCATAATTTTTTCTATACTATAACAAATAAATTATGCATAATCATTTTTTAAAAGAAATAAATCCCTTTTGCTGTTATTAGATAAAGTGAGAAAATGAAATTTTACTTAATGCTATTTTACATATGTTTATATATGACATACAAATTGTGAAAATATTATCTAAACAAATTAATTGAACTTCCTCTATGAAAAAGGGTGACTCTTGAGTAAAAGGTGATTAAAACAAAGGTGATTTCCCTTTGTAGCCTCTTATACTCTGTTCTCTTACCCTTTCTTTTAGTAAAATGGGAACTGTGTTGTTCAGCCCATGGAAGGGTAATAATACATGATGTACTCTCTCTCTTTCTCCTTTCTCTTTCCTTTTTCTTTTTTCTTTGATTATGAAATATTTAATGTATTTCAAAGTATACATGTAGCGGATATATGTTACAAAGCAGATGCCCCTGCTTCCCTCCTCATTTGAGTATTTAAAGCTCTTGCCAGTCCCCTGCAGAGCTAATATCTATTCTGACTTTTGTATTTTCATTTTATTATATATATATGTATGTATATGTGCATATGTGTGTATATGTCTTGCATAGGTACATATATATCTATCTTTATACAATATACTGTTTGCTCTTTTTTTAGCTTTATAGGTATGCTGTAATATAGTGTATAGTCATCCTGAGTTTTGCCCTTTGCATTCAGTATTGCTGTATATAGCTGAAGTTTATTAATTTACAATGTTATATAATATTGTTGAAATTTTTTGGTTTCTTTTTCTTTGCCCTGTTACTCATCCTTTCACCCCACCTGTAGCACTAGTTAAATTAGCAAAATCACCAGTGGCTTCACATTTATGGAACACATAACAGAGTTGAAATTATGATTCAGAAATTTAGATACCATTGAAATCCCTTCTTTTTCTACAAGCATAGTAAACCATATGATTTGCATTCTTATAGTAGAGTATGAGTTCTGTAGTTATAATGACAGCTGCAGGGTAGAAAGTTTTAGCACACTAGAATGAAACGTATCTTGGAGACATTCTTGGTGTCTGAAAATCAGCATGCTCCATATGGTGCCACTGAACCAGTGAGTTTGAAGAAAATATTCCTATTGCTGAAACAGCACAAAGTATGAATTAGTCTTTTGTAAACAAATTTATTTTCTTTCCAGCTTAATTTCTATGTATGTATAAAGTATATTAATTATAAATATAACCTGCTCTATTTAACATGTAACTTTCCTGCAAGTTCCAATAAAATGATACTATATTTTCTAAATTAGTTATTACAATAAAAAAACTTTCCAGGTCAAGTTAATAGCAAGTTATAGGATATGATAAAACTTAGAACATTGTCATTAACTATAATGACCATAATTCTGATTTTTAGTAGTCCATTTTGATATTAATATATATTGTAGTGAAGCAGTGTTTTGTTTCCCACAGAATATTGTTCATTATAAAAGAACCCCCAAAGTATTTATATAAAAACATAATTTTGGATACATGCAGATGTAGCTTATTTTATAAGTAAACAGTGTCATAGTCATTGTGGTAAGCCATTTTATTAATGTGACCATAGTCTTAAGATAATATGAAATTTGGTATAGATTTTAACTTTTAAAATTTATTTTAAGGGCTTTCCCTTTATAATTTTAACTCATTAGGTTTTTTTAAGTCATTCGTATCAGACCCCAACAGCTATCTCAGAAGTTAGAATCATGGATCACGGAGTTGGGCAAGGTGAGAATTGCCAGAGAAACTTGTTAGGATTTCTATTCTTAAGTGGCATCATATAGAAAGTTTAAAATTTAATATGCAATATTACTAATGTCATTAAAATATAGGACAATTGGAGACTGATCTAAAAGTAATTAAGGATAATCAAGTCTTGGGAAGGTCTTGTTTCTCGGTTGCTCTGGTCAGAAAGCACATAGAAATAACTATGGTGCCAAATCAGAGATTTCTCCCCCTATAATCAACATAAAAATTGCCTGAGTTGGTTCTAATAGTAGACTTAAAGCCCTAGAGAAGATAGGCAGAGCATTTTTCCTGTTGACCGACACAGAGACCCCAGTCATCCTTATATCACATAGGAATTCTATATACTTTTTTAGAAGCCTAGATATATTGTTATTATTATTATTCTCTATGACAGTGATTTTCAACCTTTTTTATCTCATGGCACACAAACTAATTACTAAAATTCTGCAGCACACCAAAACATATATTTTTTGCCAATCTGACAAAAAAAAAATAGGTATAATTTTGATTCATTCACATCGGACAGCTATTATTGTGTTGGCTGTTGTCATTTTTTATTTGACAGTCTAAAGGAAAAGAGGTCAGTGCCCCTGACTAAATAGTCAAGTATTGCATGTTTTAAACATTCTTGCGGCGCACCGGTTGAAAATAGCTGCTCTATGAAGCAACTGAAACCCTGGGGTGAAAGACACTGTTCATTTGTTGTCTTGAATGGGGAAGGCATTATGAGGAGTGAAGTCTTATTAACCTCATTTTAAAAAAATAGAAGGGGTAGAATTTTATTCTAATAAGTCAAGCAACAAGGAAATTTAAGTTAGTGCAGCTCCAGGACAGCAATTCCTTACATATTGACAACTTATACATGTTTTACATGCCCGTTTGCTCTCCTGTTCACTACTGAAATGTAGTTACCATAGCAATGAACACATCACATGGTTCCTGTGCTAGTTCTAAAATAGAGAACAGCAATATGCCATATGAGCTGTGCCTATTTTCTACATAAGGATTGCATATACAACTTGAGGCTATTCCATACCCTTCTCAGTGCACATAGCTTATCATTGCTTTAGAAAGCTTTCAAAGTAAAAAGCGATTGGCAGGAGTGTGTGTCAAGTCTCCAGCCTCTCATGTGCTATATTGTATGTATTCTTTGCCACTGAGCTGAAAGAACAGCTTCGCTAGCTTTGACCAGCAGGGACTCTGCTATTGTATATTTAACCAAATATCTTCTATTGGAATATCAGTACCACTCAGGAGATTTGGCAGGAGGGGCGTATATAGCATTCATGAAAACATTTTCTCCGTCTTATTGACTGATTCTTAACCAATCTTAGTTTTTCTCCTACTGTCTTCTTTTACGTATCAACTAGAAAAAATATAGGAGTCTGCAGTAGAATTTGAGTAGAGGATGCCAGGCTCAGCTGGAGGCGTGCCATCAGTTCCCTTTTAGAACCATTATTGCTCTGTAAGATTTGAGTGTAGGTTACACAGCAGCGTGTCTGTAGAGAAGGCCTTCAAATTTCTGGGACTGGTGCTGCCAGGTCCCTACTTCTGCCTTCGTCTTGCGTTCTTTAGAGTATGTAGTAGGCTGTGTGACCCCAAGAAATAAAATAGGAGCACAGCCCTGTTACTGTGGTCTTATCAGATATGTATTTGAATCAGTCGAAGTGCTGTGACTTATTAGAGAATGGTGCTACTCTGTAACTACTAACATGTATAAAATAAGAAAAATTTCAGTTTGAGCTGCCAGCCACACTACACCTATTGTCACCAAAGCCACAAATTAAACTATTTAAATATTAAACATAGCATAGAAAACAGCTGTGCTGTAAATAGTGGAGGAACCCTGGGCTTTCCTCATTACCTTCTATTCTTGACTCAGGTTTGTAAGAGGTGAATCAAAGGTCTTCAAATACAAATTAGTAAATTTAAGACACTAGGTAAGTGTATATACATTTGACTGGCTACTACTGATGGGCATATGTGTTGACTTACAATATTTGTGTTTGCCTTTTCATCTGCTTTATAATTTGAGAACCATGTAATGTAGTACATTACAGAGTAGAACAAATGACCAGAGGTGTTATTGCTATCTTGTACTTGAACCTAATTTCTTTTTTCTTGGTCATTGTTTAAAAATTGGACATTATAAAATAAATGATGCAAGAAGAAAACTTTTGTAATCCTACCACATCTCATAATGAGATGAGCACTGTATGATCACTGTTATTAGTTTTGGGTATGCCATTCTAGATTATTTTTTATTGTAAAAAGTATTTAAAATATTAATTTTAATAAGATTATACTAAGATTCTGTTTTGCAATATTTTACCTAATAAGATACCTAGATTGCTTTTCCTGTTAGTACAGATTCATTTTCCTTATGTTTTATAATAGCTGTTACTGTATATTTACACCATAGTTCATTCTCCTACTGAAGGCTATCGTGTTTTCTCCTTTTTGTTATAATAAATAGTGCTATAATCAATATATTTCTGTGTACATTTTTCTATAAGCTCAATCTCTAAAAGTAGAGCTGCTGATTCTTAGGAAATAAATATTTTAAATTTTGCTAAATTCTGCCAGTTGCTGTCCTAGGCATTTCTACTAAATCGTATTCCCAATGTAAATGTTTTTAAGCTTTGCTGAAATGATCAATTTTAAATGATATCTCATTGTTTTAATTTGCATTTCTGGGTTTATTGTGGAAGCTCACATCCTTTCGTATGTTTACAAACCATTTGTATTTTTATCTTCTATTGTTTTTCTGTTATTGTTCTTAACTTTTTTGTCCATTTTTTTGGGAAATGGTTCTGTTTTTTTCCTACTATTTCTTTTCTTTTTTTTCATATGCTTGTTTGCCATCTGTATATCTTCTTTGGTCTTTGGCCCAATTTTTTTTTTTTAATTTTTTTTTTTGTTTAAAGTATTACAGATGTCCCTTTTTCTCCCCAATGACCCATTCCACCCTGTCTCATTCCCTTCCCCAATCCCTCTCCCCAACATTGTCCATGTCCTTGGGTTGTGCAGATATACATATAAATTCTTTGGTTACTCTCTCCCCCTCCACCCACCCGCCCTCCTCCACCCTTCTGACATTCGTCAGTCTCATCTATGCTTCCATGTCATTGAATCTATTCTGTTCATCAGTTTATTAAGTTCTTTAGATTCCACATATAAGCGAGATCATGTGATGTTTCTCTTTCTCTGCCTGGCTTATTTCACTTAGCATAATTTTCTCCAGGTCCATCCATACTGTCCCAAAGGGTACGAGATCCTTCTTTATAGCTGTGTAGTATTCCATGGTTTAAATGGCCCACAGCTTTTTATCCACTCATCTCCTGATGGGCACTTGGGCTGTTTCCTGATCTTAGCTATTATAAATTGCACTGCCATGAACATAGGGGTGCATATATTCTTTCTGATTAGTGTTTCTGGCTTCTTAGGATATATTCCTAGAAGTGGGATCACTGGGTCAAAAGGCAGCTCCATTTTTAATTTTTTGAGGAACCTCCACACTGTTTTCCATAGTGGCTGCACCAGTCTGCATTCCCACCAGCAGTGTACTAGGGTTCCCCTTTCTCCACACCTTCCCCAGCACCTGTCATTTGTTGATTTGTTGATGGAGCCATTCTGACAGGTGTGAAGTGATACCTCATTGTGGTTTTAATTTGCATCTGTCTGATGATTACGAGGATATGTTTTTAGAGAGAGGAAGGGGGGAAGGAAGAGAAAGAAACAGTGATGTGAGAGAGAAGCATCCATCCATTGCCTCCCATATACACATTGAACTCGCAACCTTTTGGCTCATGGGAAGATGCTCCAACCAACCAGCCACCTGGCCAGGGCTACAGATGCTGTATTTTTAGCCAAGGCCATTGCTCCTTTGCTGAGCCCTCTTCCGACAGAGCTGGCAGGTGGGCGCCGTGTCTGAATCTCCATCAACCTGGCTAGCACTGTTTGCCCCACCCCAGTGATTCCCTGAGACCCAGCTCTACCCATTTTTCAGGCCCACCCAAGCTGCTTCCAGAATGTACCATCTGCTACATGATGGCTCAGCTGCATGTGCAATCTGAGAATGTAACCATGTTTGCAAAGATAATGGTTTAGCCTAAAAACAAACCAAATTGTCCAGACTGGTTAGCAGCTACTACTTCTGAATATTGCCATAAAGTAAAAGTAACATGTAAAGTAAAAAGTTACATGTAACAGGCAAATTTGTCCTTTTCTGAAATTTAGTTAATTTAGTCTTTTATGTATTTTTATATTTACTATTGGTTTTGTTGCTAATATATGGACATCTTTCCAAGTATGGTGTTATTATGAAAAGGATGACTACTAGAATTTCACAGAGTAGAAAAAATTTCTTTAGATAAAAGCCAAATCACAATTTTCCTCATTATATAGGGTGTCCCAGAAAAACGTATACACACATTTTGAATAATTATAAAGGCAGTGTTTATTAAACTATATTTCATTTTTAAAATTGAGTTATCAGCTGTTGAAGTGTTTATATATTTTTGGGGGGACACCTGTTGTATACTGTTCTACAAACTATCAAATCAAAAATACTTACTGGGTAACTGTTTTATTGCTAAGCTCTTACAAGAAAAAGAGAGAGGTGGTGGAATGGTATTTTTAAAAGGTACAAGTTATAATCCTATCTTTAAAGAGCTCGAGATCTAGTTTGGAATACATGGCATGAGTACATGAAGAATTAAATAATAAAATAAATGATAACTACTCAATGATGTATAAAGACTCCCTCCCCAAACCAAAACAAAACAACAAAAAAATGTCAGTCTCTTCTGTAGCAGTACTATCTGCTAAGGAAATGTTACTGGTAGGGAAGTTTTGGCTGTAATCATTTCTAGAACGTTAAATGAAGAAATCACTTATAAAATACTGAATGTGGCTAGTTTACAAGTAGGCAGAATAAATAGTCACCTGAGAGTTTGTGAATTTGAGTCTTCCAGAATATACTTATTTTCTTGTTCATTCCACTGTTTTTGCTAGTTACTTCTTTGTGTTGAAGTTTATTAAAATAAACTTTGTGTTAAAGTTTATTAGAATTACCTTCTGGAAATTTTAACATATTAAGTGTTGTCAAACATTAATACGACATTGTGTATAAACTTCAGATCCTTTTCTCATCTCAGTTTTGGATAAGGAAGGAAAGAGAATGAGGACCCAAGGAGTCTGAGGTAAAGGGAAAAGATGAACAATGTGAATCTGGGGATAGGGCATCAAAGGTAACCTTTGTGCACCACAAAGTTTCATCTGAATATAGACTTTATCTGCCTAATACACATGTGTCTACTCCTCAGATCCACTCATTTCATTGAAATTGATGGGAACAGTTAAAATATTTTAAGATGTTCACTGTTTGTACCTTACATAACATCATATAGAGTTAAGCAGAGAAGCAGAACCAGTAGAACCATGAAGATTATAGAGATTTGTTAGACAAGGAATTTTACAGTTCTGGAGGCTGGCTAAGTGATTCCAAAGTTCAGTCAGGAAGAAATGATCATGAGCAGGCTGAAATACTCTGGGTATAAGCTGTTTAGAGTCTCTTCAGCTAAGAGAAACCCTAACCTCTCTTTTAAAGGACTCACCTAATTAAGTCAGGCCCACCCAGGATAATCTCCCTTTAGATTAATTTAGAGTCAACTGATCAGCGACTGTACTGTACTTACATCTGCAAATTTCCATCACAGCAGCAACTAGGTTAGTACTTAATTGAATAACTAGGGAAGGTAGTTCAGCCACACAATCACTAGGATAAACAACCAATACTCCACAATACAGACATTGTGTTAGATGATTTGCCCAACTGTAGGCTAATGTAAGTGTTCTGAGCACGTTTAAGGTAGGCTAGGCTAAGCTTTTATCATGTATATTAGTGCATTTTTTACTTAAAATATTTTCAGTTTACATTGAGTTTATCTGGACAAGGTTTATCTAACAAATCTTTCTGGATAACTAGCCAAGTTGACATATCAAAAAAAAAGGCCATCGAGAGGGATTGGAGGACTGGGTGAAAAGGGTGAAGGGAGTAAGAAGTGCAAATTGGTAGTTACAAAATAGTCACAGACATGTAAATTACAGCATAGGGTATATTGTCAATAATATAATAATTATATACAGGACAAGGTGGGTACTTGAAATATTGGGGGGACTACTCTGCAAAGTACGTGGTTGTTGAAGCCCTATGCTGTACATCTGAAACTGATACAGAATAATATTGAATGTAAACTGTAATTGAACAACTAAAAAAAAGAATAGCCATCATAATCATTTAGAAATAATATAAACAATAATTATTTTCCTAACTCTAATTCACACAAAAATACTTCCTCCTACAACTAGTAACCTCACAAATCATTTTCAGTTAATATAATTACATTACAGTAACACAGTCACACTCAGAAAATAAGGTTTACCGCTGGTTATAAAATAGGGTTTAGAACTAGAAGCGTCTCCTTAAGAGGCCCTCTGAATCTGTCCCTTCATTTTATAGGTTCAACATCTGAAGCCCAGAGGCTGTGAAGTTTATTTTTGTTTGTTTTTAATACGAAAGAGGAAAGCTCTCAATTAGGAATGCATTTTTGTTGACTTAGTCTTTCACCTGAGGCCCTATAAGATTTATCTAAGAAAGCAGGTAGAAAGCTGCAAGTCCTCCATTTTTAGTTCAATTAAACTAGTTGCCGCTTTACACTGCTATTGCATGTGAGAGATCCTGGTACGCAGAGATGTTTCTGTATACAAGAAATACTGAGGGTGTAACACAAACAGTCTGGGTACTTAATGAGCTTTGAAGAGCTGGCTTATGAGAGCGAATTTTGTCCTCGGGGGGTGCAGAAGGCTCCAAGAGGCCCCGTAAGGATTAGTGGCGCAGTTTTACTCTCTCCCCAAGCCTTGCCTCCCAACTTCACCCTGCCGTTTTTTCATAGTGGATCCCTAGAGTTTACCCTCTGATATGGGGTGCAGTTAGATTTAAGTGAAATTTGGTTGTGAAGCTTTTGTGCTTCATTATTTATACCTGGTGCTCTTGAGAATTTGCACAACCTTCTCTCCAATAAAGATCCCTAAAAGCTGTGTATTATTTAAATGCCTGCTACGTGCCAAGCACTTCTCTTGGTACAGTGGTGAGCACAGCTGTCTAGTAGGAAAGTGAGACAGGTAAGCACCAGCGTTAATTGTGGGGAGTGTAAGGACATTATTTGTATTTTTTTCTTTATGGCCCACAGCCTGACACATAGTGAATGCTTAATAAATGCTTTTTTGAATAAATAAGGCCTATAGGCACTTTTAAAGAAAAGTGGACTTTTAAAAAATATATGTCTGTAGGACACTTGGTAGAGAACTGGGTTAACTGGAACACAGGAAAACAATGAAAGGTTCTGATTTGGGGATGGATTCAGAGACTTGAGTATATTGGAATGGGTGTAAATACATGTTCACTGATTAGCAATTTTTTTTCCATTTTGTTTAGAGATAGTCTTATTTTCCTTGTTCCTGACCTTTAACCTCTGTTTGAAATTAGTGCATCAGTTTGTACTAATTGGAATTGCCAGTGACCAAGTGAATGTGGCACGTCTATAAAAGGATAGAGAAAATGAGGTCCTCATTATGTTGTTGCATCACTAATTCAAGCTTTCAGCTACATGCCAGAATATAAATTAGACCCCTTATCAAATGTGGCACATAAAATTTTAGGATCCTTTTTAGTATAGTACATGTGCTTTCAATAAATGCCTGCTTTGGCAAGAAATTAAATCAGAGTTCTTTGTGTCAAGTACACTTGCATTATATTTTATGCTCTATAACTTTAAAGCTGTCTTTGTGAACCAGGTCAAGGGAAAATTAAATTTGGTTTCTGGATTTGGTTTTTCATTTAAGAAATATTTTTTCTCTGGTTAGGTTGTAGGTATTTGTTCTACTTTGTTTTTACACTTAGAACAAAATTCAGAATCCATACATTGTGTCTCCACCAACTGTTCCTTAGCCACACTGGCCTATTTTCAGTTTTAAAAACCAATGGACTCTTTTTCCTGTCCTCTCATGCTCTTTGCACATGCCCCTTTCTTCTGCCTTGACCTATATCTACCTTATTATTTAGCATTATTCACCCAGCTAACTCTTATTCATTCTTTAAGTCTCAGCTCAAATATCATTATCTCAGAGATTCCTTCTTTATCCACATCACCAAATTTCAGTTAGATCCTTCTTAGTCTTTTCTATATTACTAGTACCTAACATAGTCCCTGGCACATAGTGGGTGCTTGCTAAGAGAAAGGAGAGATTAATATATTGAGCACTTAGTATGTTCTAGTCACTATAAAATGCCCTGAAGGAACTTTCTTAAGCCTGAGTTTCAAAGGGCCATGTTATTTTGTAAATACTATTCATAGTTTCACTTTAAGGGGAAAATTAGCAATTTTGAATTAGATAAGTATGAAAGATACAAGAATGTACATTTATATAAATGCATGTATACTATATCTGTGTGTGGCAAGTTGCAAAGTAAAGTGAATATTTTACTGTGGTTGCTTTCAAGAAACCTTGAAAGTCACTATAACAGTATAATAATTTCCTAACAAGTATGTCTAGAAAACAACCTGTTTCACTTACCAACTTCTCCAAGCATCTCTCTACTGTCTGCATCTTTGACTTCTAACAGTTCTTTGCTTAGAGTCAAAAGCCAGAATCTCTGAAATCTCCCAGAAAGACCATTTAAATTTAATGAGCCCATCAAGATTCTAGGAAAGCCACTTGAAAAAAGAAAACACTAGACAGATGGTCTCTGACTTATGGTGATTTTACTTATCATTTTTTGACTTTGTGATGGTATGAAAGTAATATGCATTCAGTGGAAACCATACTTTGAATTTTGAATTTTTATCTTTTCCTGGGCTAGTGATATGCTGTACAATATTCTCTCTTGGTGTTGGGCAGCGGCAGCAGGTCACAGCTCACAGGCAGCCACATGATCACGAGGGTAAAAAACTGATAGTCTGCACCATGGTCATTGTGGTAGATGATTTTGCCCAACTGTGGGCTAATGTAAGTGTTCCGAGCACATTTAAGGTAAGCTAGGCTAAGCTATGATGTTCGGTAGGTTAGGTGTATTATATGCATTTTTTCTTTTTTATTAAGTTTATTGGGTTGACATTGGTTAACAAATTTATATAGTTTTCAGGTGTACATTTCTATAATACATCATCTGTATATTGCGTTGTGTGTCCACCACCCCAAGTCAAGTTTCTTCCATCACCAGATATTTGACCCCCTTGACCCTTGACTGCCCCCCCCCTTTCCTTCTGGCAGCCACCACCATACTGTTGTCTGCGTCTAGGGTGTTTGTTCGTCTTGTTTGTTCATTTGTTGTTTTCAGTTTTATATCCCACGTATGAGTGAAATCTTGCAGTTCTTGACTTTTTATGTCTGACTTATTTTATTTAACATAATATTCTCAAGAGCCATCCATGTTGTCACAAATGACTGAATTTCATCTTTTCTTACGGCTGAGTACTATTCCATTGTGCGTGTGTGTGTGCACGCGCACACACGCACAGTCATCCAGCGAAGAACACTGCAGTTGTTTCCATATCTTGGCCACTGTGAATAATGCTACAGTGAACATAGGGATACAAATATCTTTACAAATAAATGTTTTCAGTTTGGGGGAATATAACCAGAAGTAAAAGTCCAGGACCAGATGGCTTTACTAGTGAATTCCACCAATCATTCAAAACTTTAATGCCTTTCCTTCTTAAACTCTTTCAAAAAATTGAAGAAGAAGCATTACTTCCTAACATTTTATGAGACCACATTACCCTGACACCAAATCCTGATAAGGATAACACAAAAAAAGAAAACTCTGATGAATATAAATGCAAAAACCCTAAACAAAATGCATTTTCAACACTTAAAATTTTTTCAATGAATGGTGGCTTTATCTGGACATTACCCCATTGTAAGTTGAGGAGCATCTGTATTACATTCTACCTTTAATTTTCAAAATATGAAAACCTTCTCAAGCCCAGGAAAACCAATGGTATTTCATCTAGCCTCTTAGGTGGCCCAGGTGCCACAGTCCTGTGATTTTCTTAGTATCCTGTAATACATTTTGCTTTTATGCTTTTACTCTGTTTTTCTTCCCAGGATGATCTTTCAAGGTCCAACACAGGAATCCTTTTTCTCAAACAAATCTTTCCAAACTAACCTTATCCCATTTTTAAAAACTCTGAATTTTCTCACCATTTTGGAATATATTTCTCAACTTTTACATACTCTCCTATCATGTACTTGGTCATATATGTACATTATTCTGTATTGGAAGTAGGCTTTTGCATGTGTTTGTTGTGTTCTTACTCCTAATTTCATATGTGTCCCCCCCCCCCCATAAAAGTCACTCTACTCAATTTTCCTTAAATTAAATGAAATACAATTTTAAACTCCTTTCCTGCAAAATGAAATATGTCATTATTAGGGTACTTTTCTTTACCTCACCAGGGTTCTTCTGCAAAGTAATACATTCAAGGAATTTCTTTTTCCCACTATCTATGTCCACAGTGGCTCTGTTCCTTCCCAGGGCCTGAGAATCTTGGCCAAGGCTGATAGCCTCAGTAGCTTAGATCTAACTTACTGTGTTGGAAATTTTCTGTTGGACCTTCAAGATTGCCTTTTTACTCTTTTCCTTCCCTATTCTGTGCCCAAGAACCCTAAGAAAATTGCTAAGTATTAGTAGCATGGAGAGAAAAAATACCTAGACCTTGTGAGGCCCTATATTATTTAAAATATGGTTCTAAAGCCCTGGGAGCCAGAAGCTTGGGTGAAAGTAAGAGTTCAGAAAGGGGGAGTTAGAGCCTGGAAAGTCAAATCACGGGCCTTAGAATTCAGCCTAGCTACAGTGCTCCAGAAATATTACTGTGTTCTTAACATGTGCTTGTTGAGTTGATGAAACAGTGTTGGCATAACTATTCCCGAACAACCAAATGAGAGATTTAAAGATTTTAACAATTCAAGATTGCTGCCTACAATTCTGGCAATTTTAAAACAAGTGGTCATATCAAAAATAAAGCATAAGCCTTGTTTTAGCAAAAAGAACAATGAAATAAGACACTACTTACAATTCTGTTTTTCAGATTGATGAATATGATTAAAATTGAGATGGAATGAAATTTTAGAAGACAGTTAAGTAAAATCCAAATTGGATGTGGAATAAAGGCCAATTTGTTATTTTAGCTCATGTGGTGTATATTTCCATATGTTCTAAAAATCCTTAAGAACTTGGCACAAAGTTCTGCTGAAATAATTTCTGCCTTTTAAATGATAGGTGCGTTATCTTTTATTGTACTATTGATTCAGAATCCATCAAATAAGAAAGTGCATAATACAGAAGACAGATTCCGGAGCATTTGCCTCCTAACTTTAGCCGTGACACCGTGACTGCAGCGCTGTCACTTTAGCCCGTTCTGCGCCTTCTCCTTCACCTCTGGCCTCCTGCTTTCTTTACTGTCTCATTCTTTTCATTTCAACCACAGTCACTTCTCTATCAGGTGGTTCTTGTTTCTACTTCTGAATACATTTAAATGCCATTTATAAAATCATAAATTCTTACTGAATTTATGTTTAAACTTAATGGGATTCAGCAGTAGTTTGAAACTGCAATATAATTATTAAAAGTGGGTTTTAATACCAGTGATGATTCACATTTTCCAACCTCCATATTTTACAATTTGTTTTCCTTGGCAAGGGCTTGTTTTAAGTATCCATGAATAAGGCAAAGGGTTTCTTGAATTTTGGCTTCTAGAAAGAAGGAATGAATCTTTTCCTGTCTCCTTAAAGTTACTTTACCTTTTACAGAAAGATATAAGCAGTTGAAAATGACAGATACTTAAATCTACTCACTGATTTTAGGCAATCATTTCTTTATAGAATCTTTGCATTTTTTTCTTAAGGGGCCCTCCCTAATAGTAGGCTGTCTGTGGTTGTTAAGGATCTTCCAAAAAATCATTTTTATGGTCACTGAATCTTAGAGTAGAAAGACTTTAGAAAGTGTTATAAGCCTCTCATTTTCAAGATGAGGCATCTGAAAGAGTTTGTGTTTTGCCCAAAGTCACATTAGAGGTAAAAATTGGAATCCAAGTTTCCTAATTCCAAGTCCAGGACACTTTCTTTTCATTTCATTATTTTATGGAACATGGAATGCAAGCTGATTGTCTGCCTCAAGTTTATTATATTTTGTTTTTATCTTAGAACTTATCATTTCTGTAGTACTGTGTTCTTTGAATTAAAATATTTTGTGTTTGTTACTTGTTTCTGATCTGCTATCTAAGAATCTTCACCTGTCTTTCCTTTTACATTCCAGTCTGCATACTACTGCTAGATAAATTAATCTTTCTAAAGCATAGTCCTAATTATGATGCTTACCTGCTCAAAAAACCTTAATATTTCTTACCCCTTTTATCTACTACCACATAGTTAAATGAATTAAATTCAGTCTCCTAACTCATTACAGACTAAATCTACCTTTCAGATCTTAGTGATTTTCTCTCCTCTGCTTATCCCTTATGATTCAGCCAAGTTGGACCAGTTATTCTCAGGACACACTTCTTCTTTTTCAGATCCCTGTGTCCTCCTTTATATACACCTTCACCTAAAATTTTACCTATCTTTCTAGATTGGTAACAAATTCCACTTCCACCACAAACTCTTTTTTTTAAATTTTCTTTTATTTTCAATTGCAACATCTTGTACCCTGACTTTAATTTCTGTTTTCCTTTTCATTCTTTCCTTGTTTTTGATTAATCAGATGATTTTAGCAGAGTGCCGTGTAACTGTGGAAATAAATGGTATCTATTATGTTCATTGGTTGTTAAAATTCTTGAAGAAGATAGAAGACAATTATTGGTACTTCCTTTACTCCTACAATAAATTATCAAAAATCTGCCCAGATCCATCACAACCAAGAAAATTCCTACAACTACCATGCCTGTCCAGCACTCATTAGTATCTAACATTATCGCAGTGGTTACACAATTTAGGCAATATCTAAAGAGTATAAAATGTATATATTTTGCTTTGGGGATACTAATGAGAGTGAATATTTTTCTTACACAATTACACAGAAAATTATGCCATTTTCTGTGGCAGCTATGTTTTCAGATGCTGTGCCTGATAACACTCTCAGTAATTTAGGATGTGCCTGAAAAACTTTAGATAGACAAGACTATTTGACATTCTCTCACATATGCATTTTATATAGTTTTCTTCTTTAGGATGTACCATTGCTTTCTTGAGACTCTTGACTTTCTTTGCCATCCTTTCAAAATAAGAAAAATAGATTACCATCACCTGTTGATTAGCAGGGGATAGTGTGAAGGTAACAGAGAAAAAAGAGAAGTTACTGGTAACCGAAAAATCTCTATAATAGCAAAACCACTATTAAGTGTTGGTTGTCCAGGTGAAGGTTAACCATGGGAACATTATAGTGAGTTATTTTGTTTTAAGTGGAGGTGGGAAACATAGTACCCTCCCCTACAACAACCCACTGCTAAGTCCAGGCTCCTGCCTTCAGCCCTGCTACCAGGATCTACTGAGTTGGTGAGCACATCTCAGGCCCCCATTGTGTCTAAACTGTCTCTACTCTAACACTGGCTAAGCAAGAATTGACTTTTCTTGTTTGTGAGGTGCAGTGCATGTTAATTAGAGATGTAAATCATTCCTTTTACAACAAGGTTTTCAGGATTGTTTCCATTGCCCCTGGCTTCTGTTTCCATGAGGTTCCCTATGTGACGTAGATCATTTCCTTGGAACACTTAACACATGAGATCAGCCTATTGTAAATAACCTCTTCTTTTGAAATAAGAAAATTTAGTTGTGGGTCTTGAGTTACACATGTGGTGGGGTCTATAATGTTGTGTGTACTGACAGTGCAAAAATGCACATAGATTACATTGGATATATATTAGCATTTATTTGCTAGAGGCAAAAAAAAGTTGTCATTTTAAAGTTGTGAAAATACTGTGGCGGGTTATTGCTGGTTGTAAGCTCATTTAGACTTATGTTTCTATCTCACATGCTGTAATTTTCTAATTATCTTGAATGTCAGCAAAGTAAAATAGTAGGATAACTTACCAAGTCCTCAAAGTCAGGATTTACTGTTTACCCTGTCATTTAATCGGCATGTAGGGTGTTGTTTTATGGGTTTTGCTTAGTTATTTTTGTTTCTTTTTGCTATTCTTGCTCCTTCTCTTGCAAATCTCTTGGCACTTAAGCTTGTTATTGTGCTGTATTCTGTTTGATATCCAGTATCTGCCAGTCATGTCTGGACTGTATATATCTTTGAAAATATAATTTTTAAATTCAGGATAAAATGTTCTTCCAAGAAAACAATTTCCATGATTATTTGTGTGATACTTGGAAATAAGACAAATGCCAAAATTCTTTATGATAACTTCCCAGAGCATAAATATTCTCACAGAATACATCAGGCCAGCCATTTACTAAGTTTTTAGCCAAATGTTAGATCTCATTCTTGAAAATCTCAATACACATTGGTAGAAAGATCTTTTACCTTTTTAAATAAAATTATTTTCAATTAATTAATGAATTCAAATGCACATTTATTTAACTCATACTATGTGTGAGACACAGTTCTAGATATAATATAAAACTTAGCTCTCAAGCAGCTCATAAACTTGGAAAGAAAGTAGACCATGTAAATAAATTATAATGCATTGTAAGAAATAGCATAATAGAGGCATATACAGAGCATGAAGTTAGTGGACTCTAATCCCAATAATAAAGTATGAACCACAACAAATCAAGTCATTGTTAATCTAATGCAAGGTATTTCTTCTTTACTTAATGTGTTTTGTCCGTATCATTTGGTAAATCCACAAGGATTTATTATCTTCTGTGCAGAGCAATATGTTAGATGCTTTGAGGACACAATGTGAAAAAAGTGTTTCTGCACTAAGAATTTATCATCTAGTAGTAGGGATAAGCTATCTATACAAATAACTATGTTTTCATAATTATGATAAGAGAAACCTTTGTAAATTGAGTAAAACTCTTCTGCAGTGCAGAAAGTCACTTCTGGAGGCAGGAAAAGGAGAGACCATGAACAATTCAAGAAGGCTTCCTTTAAGCAGAAGATGGCTGAACTAACCCTGGAGGGATTGGTAGGATTTTGACAAGGGTGGTTGAAGGATATTCTAATTCATTTATTGCCTACATGTGCAAGGCAGCATGAACGCAAAAAGCCTGAGGCATGTTCAGAGAATAGCAAGTATTCTAGTTTGAGTGGCGTCTCGTACCTGTGTAAGGAAATAGCAAAAGATCAGGCTGCAAAGGAAAAGTAGGGGCACATTATGAAGGACCTTGGAAAGGCAGGCTATGGAACTTGGACTTTTATCAGGAAGCAATAGTTAGCTTTTTGAGCAGAGGCTAATCAGAGTTGATATTTAGGAAGATGAATCTCATGGTCGTGTGCAACGATGCATTCAAACTGAGTGTGACTAGTACCAGAGACTGGGTAAGACTATAGCAGTAATCGAAGCAACAGGTAGTATAGGCCTGACCTAGGTTTGTGTTGGTAGGAATGGAAATAAGTCTATCAATGTTATACGCCTTATGCTTATAAAATGTACTAGGGAGAACTTGGAAGCTGTCTAATGCAAATCAATCAATCAATCAATCAATCAAAAGAGACACTCTGGAAGTGAGGCAGAATACCTGATGATGACACCAAATGAAAGGAAATTACCCAAAAAAATGTAGCGAGAGAAAAGATTGGAAAGTTGATAACTGAATTTCTAGAGAAACACTATGTTTAGGGATCTTAACAAATGAGAAGATAGGCAACAGAAAGGTGAAAGAGAAAAAGAAGATATGCAACAAAGAAGTAGGGAGGAGAACTTCTAGGAGAGGGTGGGAAAATCTGAACTCTGAAACATCAATAAAGTCTCATTTCTCACCTTTTAGGATCCAAATGAGAGAGCTTGATGTGCAGGAGTTAGTGGGGAAAATGGACCAAAGACCTGAAAGGGGAAATATTTACTCAGGAAATGGAGAGTAATAGGCAATGCAAAGAAATTTGGAGAGGGATTGAAATTAAACCTCTGAAAGAAGAGAAGGACATGAATACTCATTTTTATATCTTAAAATAATTATTCCTAAATTTAACACTATACAGAAGTCCTTCCCTCAAGAAAAGAGAACAAGTCCTATTCAGAAAAGTCGAGATTAGTAACCAATGAAATAATTTTTTATTTGGATTTAGGTGGAAGCCAACTTGTAATACTATGTAATATAAGTCAAAATTGTTAACAAAGTCCCATCTGTTAACCCAGTCACTTTATAATGTTCAGTACAAGAAAAATGCCAGTACTTTATTACTACCGCTGTTCTCTGTTACCTTCAATTCCCAAAATGTCGATAACCAAACTCATCTTTTGTCCTGGAGACTACAAAATACCTAAAGTCAAGCACTGGGAATGGATAATGTGTTATTGTACAAGAGGTTTGAGAGATAGAAAAGCAGACATTTCTTGATTGGCTCCCATTTCATTATCAAATGCAGTATGAGCTTTTCAGAAGTATTCAGCATCTTTTCAAACTTATCTCTTTTTCATACAGCAAGGGAGGTGAATCATGCTTTCAATTTAACATTAAGTCCCTACCTGCTACATGCTCTGTAGGGTGTTTTCTTTCATTTTTCTGTGATTATTCTCTTTAATAATCTGAGTTGTACATTTGGTTGATTTCTTTTTCATGATCATTAGATTTTTTTCCCTTTGACTTTTTTATAGTTTCATTGTTTTTGGTTTTTGGTTTGTTAAGAGACCTATGTTGATTGTGACTTCCACAGCTGTTCTTTAAGTTTGTCTATGTTGGACTTGTTTCTAACACAGCATTATAACACTCTGTACAAAATTATTGTGAGTCAGCTGGCAAGAAGGAAGAAAAAAATACTGGCCCTAGCCAGTTTGGCTCATTAGTTAGATTATCTGCCTGCAGACTGAAGGGTCCTGGGTTCGATTTTGGCCCAGAGCACGTATTTTGATTGCAGGCTCAATCCCCAGCCCCAGTTGGGGTGAGTGTTGGAGGCAACCAATCAGGATGTCTCTCTCACATCTATGTTTCAATCTCTCTCTCTGAAAAGCAATAGAAAAAATGTCCTCGGGTGATTAAAGAAAAAGAAAAGAAAAGAATACTGGTTATTGGTGATGTTTGGGTGGGATGTGTTATAAATATATCCATAGGCTAAAATTCTGACCTGGGAGAACTTACCCTGTTTGGTTTTTTTTTCAGTAGAGGTAGGAGGCTAGATGTTCTGTTTTTACTATATTGTGATTTATTAATAAATCACAATATAGACCTATGAGTACCTTTTCTAATTTTATTCAGTAATATTTTGGACTGTAAATGTTACTGGAATTTCCAATTCTATTCCCTCTCCTCCCTCAAAAGAACCAGAGACTCAAGGAATAGGGGAGCTTAGGTTCTGAAGTTAGTCAAAACAGCTAAACATTGGCGCTCTCTTTTTAGCATCCGTATTACTCTGCCATGTCTCACAACTTATTACCCTTCCCACTTGGCTCACAGTAGTTTTTTTTTAAAAGCAACAACTATACCCTGTGTTTGTCCATTTCTGTATTTTACAGATTGTTTTTGTTTTGTTTTTACCTTATTTTTTAAGAGTTTATTTTGCAAAACTTCCAGACTAGAGTAAGTTAGGGCCATTAGGGTGGCCCTGGAGGGTAGGATTTATAGTGCCAGTGATTAGCACACCCTGACAACTTGGGAAGCACTATGCATGGAATATGGAAAATATAAATTATATTGCTGCACATTTGAACTGAGAAAGGAATTATTAAAAAGGCACTTAACAAGAATGATGATCTCTTCCCCCATCTGATGTCTTCCCTTCTTCTTTTTGTCTTATGTCTGGCACTAATCAGTAATGCTGTTCTCATTGTCCCACATAAACATGTATCTAAGCTAATAAGAATTAGTTTTTATCCTGTCTTTTACTGTTTTTTTATTAATAAAAATGATTTGGTTTTTAGATTTTTTTTTTTGCCAGTGAATAAAGGAAATAAGAGCCATCAAGTGATATACATTTTACTTGTCTTAAGACTAGCAGGTTGGATGGAGCCTGCTGTCCAGTAGGCCTTTAGTTCTTCATTGGTGACTCCATATAGAAGAAAAAAGTCTGTTTTGAAACTAATGAACATCCTACTAATCACATAATACTGAAGTTGACATTATTCTATTAGTTTTAAACTTTCTCTGTAAAAGTCCAGTAGTATGTTCTCTGTTGAACCATCAACTCTGCTGTGCTAGCATGAAAACAACATAGACAACATGTACATGAATGAGCACTGCTGTGTCCCAGTAGTTGACTTATACAACCAGGCAGTGAGCTGAACTTGTCCTGTAGGCTGCTGACCCCAGGCATAATGTGTTGATCATATTATAGTAGAGCTCTCTGTTGGTGAAAGTAAAGACCTAAAAAAATGGAAAGATTTTAGTAGCTATCTAGAGCTTTTTGGTAAGACAAAAAGCAAGGAAATGACAATAATATAGGATGTGTCAAGTAAAAGATGGTTTATAACTGAGTAGGGGGTTTCAAATATAGATTGCTGATAAAGTAGAATGTTTATGATTTTAGTGCAGCAGCTATAAATAAAGGAACTATATCATTTGTAAATAAGGAGTAAAAAGCAGTGTATGAGATGCTTAAGATAAATTGTCAGTCTTTCTTGTCTTTGGCCTGATAGATAAGCTTTTTTTAACCAATAGAGATTTGTTGAATGTTCCAGGATACTTTTGGATCAATACTTTAAGACAGACTCACACTGAGCTGCTGCTGGAAATAATGAGGGGCCAGGTTTATCCTCCTTCCTTTAACAATGTAAAACAAGACAAAATATATAAAACAATAGTTTTGTATATTCCTGAGAGAAAGGAAACAGATGGGAAAATCCCCACGATTGCCATTGTATTGTGCTTATACGGAGTTTCCAGTCTGCAGTGCAGGAAGGGGGATCCTAAACACAGTGGTCCAACTGAATTGAAACAAAGTTAAGAAATGAAGAAGGCCAAGGTGGCTAGAATTTGCAAGAGAGGGTACCAGAGAAGAAACAGGTGCACAGAGACAGAGCGCACACACTAGATAATCTGCAGAGGATTCCCTGGACTCTTAGCTGAATACTGATTGGCACATATATGTGAGGAAACTATTCAAGGCCAAGGTTAAGGCCACAGGAAAGAAGCAGGCAGAAAATTCCCCAAACTCACACAAGGCTGATAGTAGTTTTTTATCTCAATAGCCAGAGTGGGGAAACCTCTAATAAATGGGACATTTTATTTAGTACTCAAAAAGATAGTATATCAGTAGGGGTACCAGATTAGCTCTGGACTAAAGGTGGCTCTCATCTCACCCAACAAAGCTTTAAAATAGCCTAGAAAGGATCAAACTGTTCCCAGGTGTAACCTAACTGCATTTCAAAATAAACCTCAAGCTCAGCCGGGCATGGCTCAGTGGTCGAGCATCCGCCTAAGATCTAGGAGATCGCGGTTCGATTCCTGGTCAGGGCACATGCCCGGGTTGCAGGCTGATCCCTAGTTGAGGGCGTGCAGAAGGCAGCCAATCAGTGATGACTTTCTCATCATTGATGTTTCTATCTCTCTCTCTGTCTCTCTTCCCCTCTCTGAAATCAATGAAGAAATTTTTGAAATAAAAATAAACCTCAAAATATAAGAAATATAAAAAAGAAATTTTTTTTAAATCTAGTACCGAAAAACATAAAATATATAATATCTGGCATCCAGTCAAAAATTATCAGGCATGCAAGGAAGTTCTCACAACCATGAGAAAAAAAACAATCAATAGAAATGTATTTTAAGATGACATGGAGCCGGCCCAGTGTGGCTCAGAGGTTGAGCGTCGACCTAGGATCCAGGCGATCGGGGTTCGATTCCCGGTCAGGGCACATGCCTGGGTTGCGGGCTTGATCAATGACTCTCTCATCATTAATGTTTCTATCTCTCTCTCTCCCTCTCCTGTCCTCTCTCTGAAATCAATAAAGATATATATATATTTTTAAAAAGGTGAATTTAAAAAAATAAAAATAAAAGTGACACGGATGTTAGAATGAGTTGACAAGGATTCGCATTTCTAAATATATTCTATATTTCAAGATGGTAAAAGAAAGCATGAGCCTGTTAAGGAGAGAGATGAAAAATACAAAAAAAAAGATTTAACTTTTAGAGATGAAAAGTGTGCTGAATGAGATTAGACACTGAGGAAGAAAAAATAGTAATTAGTGATCTTGACAACAGCAGTAGAAGCTATTCAAAATTAATCACTAAAGGGTAAAAAAACAGCAAACAGTAGGACAGCTTCAAGTGACCTAATATACATATTTGGAATTTGGGGGAGGGGGAGAGAGAACAGAAAAGTATTTAAAGTTAATATTGGCTGAAAATGTTCCAAATATGATAAAAGCTATAAATCTACAAATCCAAGATGCTCAATGAACCACAAGCAGAAGAAACAAGGAAAAAACTATACCAAGGACCATCATCAAATTGCATAAAATCAGTGATAAAGAAAAAAAAATATTTAAAGCAGCGAGGGTTTTTTTATAGACACATTATATACAGAGAAACAAGGATGAGAATGACAGGAGTATTCTCATGTAAAACAATGCAGGGTAGACCTTACAGCACTGACAGAAAAAACAGTCAACCTAGGATTCTATACCCAGCAAAAGTACCTTTCAAAACTGAAAATGAAATAAATACTTTTTTAGACATATAAAAGCTGAAAGAGTTCATCAGTAGCTGACCAACACAGACCATTCAGAAAACTTCTGTTCCAAATGCTAGCTATAATAATTACCTGCTCTATAGTCTTGGACATACTTTAATTTCTCTGAACCTTTAGATTTTCATCTGTGAAATGAGGAAAGTACCTATTTTATGGGAATTTTATGATAAATAAAATCAAATTATTTAAAGTAATTTACATTTGTTGAGTGCCTCATTTGTGCCAAGCACATGTTATCTCATTAAAAATGGAAATAAAATACCCAATAAGAGGCCTGCTACCCTGTGAATGTTCTTATGCTATCATCTCTCTTCTCTTTCTTCAATAACTAAAAAACCTGAGTTGTTCTAGAAGTCAGCCCACATAGCTAATCAATTAAATTTTGATGAAGCATTTTCCTAATTTGTTTTCCTTCAGTTACCACCATTAAATATGGTTAAAGGTGGGAATGAACAACTTTCCTTGCTAAGATAGACACGTAAGCTAATAAATCACTTTATGAAAGGGTTAAGTATATTCTAAACTAAACTTAATTTTTTGGCTTGTATTTTGGCTGCTAATGTTTTTTTCAGTCACGTTTATTGAGGTATAATTTATATACTGTCTATCTAATTGTTATTGTAAACCTATTGGATAGCATCCATGAGTGTCTTTATAGCTTATACATTGCACCACAGATTTTTTTGGCACTCAATAAATGTTAAATAATATTTCTATTCAGCATTCTGCAGACAGGAAGCATATGGTAATAAATGTCACAGCACAGGTTGAAAATCTCCAAAAACTTGTATGTTATATTCCTTGGAAAAGCCAGTACAGATATTTTCATGAATGAAATTTATTTTCAAAAGAGGCTCCCAGGCTCATATTTTACTTAACAATTTTCTCTAGTCCATTTACTTTATTTACAAGTTAAAACTTTTCTTCATCAGAAATAGTATAATATTAAAAAGCATAGCATAATGCAGTCTCATGAGAAATTATATAAATGATTTTGTAGATAGCATAAAGAAAAGGTAACTCATAGTCTGAAGAACTGCATGAGGAAATATTTAGATGTTTAAGCAACATGTCTTTTATGATATATTGTATGAAAAGAAATAAACAGCAAGTAGTTCTTTATGATTAAATATCAGCAGGACTTAGAGGTATATCACAGCTACAGCTGTTGCAGGCCTTATAATAGTATTAGATTTTGACTCAATATATTTCTCACCCAGGGATTCTAGCAGTACTTAAGTATCTTACTCTAATCTGAGTAAGGTAACCATTGCTTTGGCATAATGAAAGATATTGTAAATTGAAACTGAACTTGATGCCAACAAAGGAATTTCAAGCAAAAGATAACATATCCCAGTTTATGTGTGTTGAGGAAATGGCTACTAACCATAATCAGTTATCCAAAACCATTTAGGTAGTATCTAAGTAGTTTTTCCATATTTTGCTCACCCTGTGATTGATCTATTGACCATGCTTGCTTTGATTTGACTTTGTGAAGATTTTTTAAAGAATTAACATCTGACTGAGAAAATATCTGAATTTGGCCGTGTTTCTTAGGTTCCTCATATATAAAATGTGAATAGTGAATCCAGGCACAGCTTAGCTTGGTGCCTCTGACTCAGACTCTCTCATAAGGCTGTAATCAAGAGGTCAGCCAGGGCTGTAGTCATATTGCTGCTGGGGGAGGATTCACTTCAAAATCCACTCACAAGGCTATTGGCAAGACTCATGTTTTCACTGATTGTTAGCCAGGGGCCTCTCCATAGGGGTACTCAACACGGCAGCTTATTTCCCCTCGAGTGAGCTGGGAGCATGTGAGCCAAGGATAAGGTTGAGCAAGACATTCTGTCACTTTTGCCATATATTTAGAAGCAAGTCACTAGGTCCAGCCCACCTCAAGGCGAGTGAATTGAACAAGGGTTTGAATACTAGTAGGCAGGGATCAATTTGGAGGCTGCCTACTATACATATGATCTACATATACAACAAATCATTGAATGTACTCTGGATGCTCTGGAATTCATTTGTTTAAACTATCCAGACATCTTACCAAGAACTCCAGTTCAACAGGCAAAATGACTTTACAGTTTCACATTAAATATTTCATTTATTCCTAGCAACAATCCAATGAAATAGGTTTTGGCCTTAATTTCCCTGATATAAACTGATATCCTGAATGACTTGCTCAGGATTAACTAACAGATGAGCTGTAAAATTGCGACCTTTATTGTAGACCTTCTGATTCTAAGCCTGTACTCTTTCCATTTACCTGTAACTGCCTCCTCACCAGTACTATCTTGCACTTAAAGCCATTCACAAAGAGCATTATATATCTCAATGTATATACAAATATATAAATTTTATATTACAGACAGATTTTTATACATAGATTTATACAGAGAGAGACAGATAACATTCATTCTTAGACTTTCATATACACCATGCCATTTAGGATTTACAGTATTGTTTCAAATATTATTCAGTCAAAGTCCGATACCATTATAAGGTCTGCAACAGATAGAGGTAGCAAACCATACCTCTAAGATAATAGTATCTGGCCCGGCCGGGCATGGCTCAGTGGTTAAGCATCGACCTAGGATCCAGGCGATCAGGGTTTGATTCCCGGTCAGGGCACATGCCCAGGTTGTGGGCTGCAGCCGATCAATGACTCTCTAATCATTGATGTTTCTATTTCTCTCTCTCCCTCTCCTTTCCTCTCTCTGAAATCAATAAAGATGTATTAAAAAAAAAAAAAAAAGATAATAGTATCTGTTAGCCTAAAACTATATTTAGGAGGTTAAAAACTTGTTGGATAGAGAGATGAACAAATAAACTAAAACAGCAGAACTGTTTTGGTGGCTCCATTCTCTATTGGTTTTTCCGAAAGCTCTGGACTTGTGTGACTTGAGCGAGAATCATGGGGAGTCCCAATGAATTTTCTTCTTCCTCTTGCATTGGAGAAAAGTAGTTTATTTTGGATGAATGAGTTGCTTTCTACGGATAGTCAGAGTTAGCTTTCTTTGGTCCTACATTAGACCCTTCTCCCTTTTTGTTTCGGTCCATGAGGCAGTTTAGCCTACTCTCAGGACTCCTGATGTCTGAGATTAAAAAGTAGAGTGGTGCCCAGCCGGGCGTGGCTCAGTGGTTGAGCATCGACCTAGGATCCAGTAGATCACTGTTGGATTCCCAGTCAGGGCACATGCCTGGGTTGCGGGCTTGACCCCTAGTTAGGGACGTGCAGGAGGCAGCTGATCAATGACTCTCATCATTGATGTTTCTATCTCTCTCTCCCTCTCCCTTCCTCTCTCTGAAATTAATAAAGATTTTTTTTTTTTTTTAAATCCCCATATGTAGTAACAGTATTCAGCCAATTTTTTTAAAAAGTAGAGTGGTAACATAAGCAAGCAGATAATAGTTCTAACTGGGTTCAGTGCCTTTAAGTGCAGAGCAAGAAGTGGGAGAGCAAGGGTTATGAACTATGGCAGTGGCAGTGATTAGTTAGACCCTTCAGATCACCCAGGAGAAAAGAAAGGTGAATTTTTTTAAAGGCATTTGTTAACTTCTCAAAATAACTCTGTTGTATGGTTAGTAGGAACTTCGAAAACTATCTTTCTTTACAGAAGAAAATAATAGCTCCTACAACTAGTAAGTGCATTTGGCAGTTCAGGATACAAGGTCAGTATACAGAAATCAATTGTATTTCTGTATAACTAGTAACAAATAATTGGAATTGAAATAAGAATATGGATGTTATGGTTATAGTTTAATATTGGTTACAAATAATTCAGTAAATTAAAACTGAGGTGTAACATCAGACAAAATATAAGAGAAAAGAGTTTTCATTTCAATTCAATGCAGTAGTTCCCCCTCATCTGAGGGGAATAAGTTCCAAGACCCCCAATTGATGCCTGAAACCATGGATAGTACCAAATCCTCTCTCTCTTTCTTCTTCCCTCCCTCTCTCTCTCTCTTTCTATATATTTTTATGTATATATAGAGATTCATATATGTGTGTGTTTGTATGTACATATAACTGTTTATATGTATATATATGCACACTGTTTTTTCCTATACATACCTATGATGAATTTAAAAAATTACTCACAGTAAGAGAGTAATAGCAATAACTAATAATAAAAAAGAACAGTTATAATAACATTAATAAAAAGTATATGAATGTGGCATTATTAAGTAAAATAAGGGTAACTTGAATACAAGCACTGTGATAATGAGGCAGTTGATCTGATAACCAAGAAGGCTACCGAGCCCTGGCCCAGTGACTCAGTTGGTTGGAATGTCATCCTGTACACCAAAAAAAGGCGGCAGGTTCTATTCCGGTCAAGGCACATACCTAGGTTGACGTTTTGATCCTTGGTTGGGACGAGTACAGGAGGCAGGAGGCAGCCGATCGATGTTTCTCTCTCAATAAAACAACAACACAACAATAAACATATCCTCGGGTGAGGATTTTTTTTAAAAAAAAGTCTACCAGGTAACTATTGGGCAGTTAAGGTATACACCGTGGGTAAGCTGAACAAAGAGAGGATTCACGTCCGGGCAGGATGGAGCAGGACAGTGCAACATTTCATCACACTACTCAGATGCTCAGAACGTCGCTCAATTTAAAACGTATGAATTGTTTAATTCTGGAGTTTTCCATTTACTATTTTCAAACCGAATGTAACTGAAACTGCAGGAAGCTACACCGTGGATAAGAAGGAACTACCATAAAGGAAATAGTTGTCTTTCGTACATACACACAAACTAGCACTTGAGTTTCTCCTTTCCTGAATAATATGAGGATTGTGCTATTTAATAGTGGCTTGCTAATCCCTTTAAATAGCTCTTAATGTAAGTATTCCATAGTTTTCATTAATCATGAATTTTAGCTTTTTTTTTTTAACCTTCTCTCAAAAACCTGTATTTGGTTGTTGTTTCACTAGAACCCTTTTAGCCTGGTCAATGAAGCAGCAAGCCTACTGCAAATCCTAAATAGTGTGGTGTAGATGAGAGTCTAAGACTTTAATTATATGTCATTTTATTCACAACACTCAATTCCAGGAAGGAAAAAATGACTTTGTTGTTGTAAAAGACATATTATGTGAGGATCATTCATTGTAAACCAAAAATGATACTGTATTATAGCATAGACAACAATGGGAACTGATTCTGAAAATGTAACCTGTCTGAGAAGCTGAATAATAGTGAAAGTTATCAAAATGGAAAGAAGTGTTAATGTGAAATGCAGCCTTCTCAGAAATACTCTTTCCTGGCCTGTTTGATTTTGCTTTTGTTGCTTGTCATGCATGAATGAAAGTGCTACACTCTCGGGGGAGCAGGAAAGCCTCTGTGTCGGTTGTTTATTTCCTTAATCCCTCCTCCTTTGTGATTTTTGATGTCAGATCTAAAATGGAAAGCCTGTAAATATAATGATTATCACATGGATAATCACCTGCATTAGGAACCGCCCTGCTTCTCTATTCTAACCTTAGCTGTTCTCCACATGTCACATCCACTCTGTGGTTGGATTTTAACCTGACTGCTTCATTAGATTTGTGAAACTCAGTACGTGGCGCCCTGGGGCAGCACAGATGGGGACTTGCTTGTTTTCTTTTCTCACTTTTACTGCAAAGGCACACTACAAAGTCCTTTTCAATTTAGTGTGATCAGTTCACTTAGAAATACTCCTGATATTTGGAATGTGCCTTACTCTTCTGCCCACCATCTATGCCCCTTTCTTCTCTACTTTCTGACCTAATGCCTTTTCTTTCTGTCCCTCTGGGCCCTGAATCTGAGGACTGAAATTCTGCTTAAAATTCTTACTGGGTCAAACTGTTCCCCTATGTTGTTTTACTTGTTTTGCTGAGAGGAAAATAAATGTTGTTCCATCAATGTATCTGCAAACACCTTCAGATCAGAGGTTAGCTGTGGTGGGAAAGTCTGCAGTGATGTGAGCCATCTGCCTTCTCTAATGGAGTGACTGGGGGCACCAGTCCAAGATCAAAGGAAGGTGAGAGGAAGTCAGGAGATAAGATCTTTTTAAGCCATAGAACAAGTGCTTGGCTTTTCCTGATAGGGCACAGCTCTGCAAACCTGTGTGAGGGGGATGCTAAGATAGAAAATCGAGTTGACTTTTCTTCAGCACGTCCTTCCTCAGTCAGAAATATGTTGGCACTTGGAATAGTTTACAGATGGGAAAGTGTCCTAGCGCCTGGTTTCCTTAAAGAATAGTGATCTGACATTTATATGTGTGTCTTGCAATTAGTCAGTTCTACTATACCATAACAGATCACAGTTAATTGCTTCTTAGATTTGTCTGAGTAAAACTGGACATTAAAAGAGCAATTTAACTACCATATGTGAATTTTGAGTTTTTGTGTCTTAGTACAATTTTATCATACAGATTCTTCGTATTAACTTTGTCTTATAGGCCTCCAGGGTTCTTTCATGCCTCTAGAAGTTCCATATAAATAAGTAGTTCTAACAGAGCTTTTCAGTTATCTTCTTACAAATTTTTTTATTTATTGAATTGAGAGAAAGAGAGAGATCCATTTGTTCTTCCACTTATCCATGAATTCATTGGTTAATTCTTGTATATGCCCTCACCCAAGATGGAACCTTTAACCTTGGCATATTGGGGTGATGCTCTAAACCAACTGAGCTACCCGGCCAGGCCTCAATTATCATTTTCATATAAGAATTAGCTTGGTTCCCTGGCCAATGTGGCTCAGTGGTTAGAGAGTTGGCCCGCACACCGCAGCGCCTCAGGTTCCATTCCTGGTCAAGGGCATGTACCTGGGTTGCTGGTTCACTCCCCATGCCCAGGTTGGGATGTGTGCGGGAGAAAACCAGTCCATATGTCTCTATCACATCGATGTTTCTCTCCCTCCCTCCCTTCCACTCTCTCTGAAAAGCAATGGAAAAAATATCCTCAGGTGAAGATTAATTAATTAGTTAATTAACTTGGTTAATCCTTGGATTGGACAACTTGGAAAAATACTACATTGATATCTTTTGAACCTTACCCTTTGACATCTAGGTCAGCAAATATTATTGAATATGTTGTATACAAAATTCTATTGTAAGTAAATTTTCAAAGAGGCTAGCCTTGCTTGTACCAGCTGTCAAGATCGTAATTCAGTGTTGTTTTCATCAACATTACTAAGGCTAAGTTCATCAGCCTGTGATTCTCTAGTGAGCAGCCTAAGGAGTTGGACTTTCAGCTTATCACTTCCTATCCGCTTCAGTGTTCAGCTGTAATCATCCATTTCAACCTTTTTAAACCCTCAAAATTTCTATTTTATTAGTATATAGGACCATAAGTGCATATATATTTTTTTCGCAGTGTTTTCCTTAATATGTAGATAATACCCAAGTTTGTGCTGGAGACATTGACTGTACTTTCTGCCTTACATGGTTTGGTGCAGCAGTCGTTTCAGTTGAGTTGGATCTGCTCACTACTTGGGCTCAAATCCCATCCTTCTATTAATATCTCTTGGCAGAGATAATTTTGGAGGAATGTAAGTTAAGATGTAGAGGCTCTTGACAGTTGTCTGCAGTTTTTTTCATTTTCAAGAGGGAAGTGGAGTTGAAAAGTAATATTGCCTCCATTTTCTGTATCAGTCTTAACATTAAAATACATGCACAAAGCAAACAGTAGAGAAAGGGAAAGGATTGGGTCATACAGATGTGTTTTTGCCACTTGATAGCCTGTTATAACAGCATTAGGATATATAATAATGTTCATTGTGCCCTAAAGATATTTAATTTTAGAAAAATATTGTGTATTTTAGCTATGTATTTTTAATGTTCACCTTTTGTTACCCTGTTATATCGGAGCAAAATATGGATTTGTTTGGACTGTTTCTTATAATTTCCAAACAGTCAAAAAAGTAGAAATACTGAATACATCTAGATTTTAATAATTAATATTTTGCCATTTTTGCTTCACTTTAATTTTTTTAAGAATTCTAAAGTAAATAACACGTATCACGCCATTTTATCCCTAAATATTTCAGGGTTAACTGCTAAAAATTAAGGACATTTTTCTTAACATTGATAACTCTTAATGTTATATAATTCTTAAAATATTTAAATTTCTTCAATTGTCCCCAAAATGTCTTTTATACCTGGTTTGTTCAAAACAGGAACCACTTAAGATCTGTATATTGCACTTGGTCATTTTTCCCCTCCCACGTTATCACAAAATTGACTTATTGAAGAGACCAAGCCTCCAAATGTCCTGCCTTTGGATTTGTCTATTTGCTTTCTTAGTGTATCGTTGAACTTGTTCTCCTGTTCTCTGTATTTCCTGTAGACAGCAAGTTACATAATTAAAGTTTTGATTAAGTCATCTTTTAAATTTTTGGTTAGAGAACTTTATAGGCGATGCTCGGTATTTCATACTGCATCTTAATAGAAGGCACAGAATATTTGGTGACCCCACTATTAATGATAGTAAGTGATATGATCAATCACTGGGTTAAGGTTATGACAGCTGGATCCTTCCGTTATAAAGTTATAGTTTGCTCCCTGTGATCAGCACATAATCTGTGATGTTTTGATTCCACAAAACACCCAGTTCCCCATCATCCTGTCACCCAGTGAATTTAGCATCCATTGATGATCCTTGCCTGAATAAATTTCATTAGGGATTGCAAAATGGTGATTTCTCTTAATCTATACATTTACCAGCAGATATTCTTCTCTACAGAAGAGTTTTCTGAAAGGTATTGTTTTAATTAAAAGCATAACCACCAGCATGTTCCTTAGATTTCAAATAATTGTCTTTCTTTTTTGGGGTCAAAACACCTGAACTCACTGTGACAGCTACAGTACAAACATGCACTACATCTTCTTTATTCCAACTTGTGAAGTGTGTTGACATTATGCTGCCCTTTTTTTTATGCCAAAGAAAAAAGAAATCTTTTTTGGTGTAAGAATAAAAATTGAACTATGTGGGTATATTGAGATAATTGTGTAAAAAGAAGACTGTGAATGAGTTTCAAAATGGATTATTTCTTCATTACCTCGCACTTTATAATTAACTGTTCTTTTTTTTTATTTCAGGAAGCTGCCACTTTTGCTAGAGAGCAAGGCTTTGAGGTGAGTTAACCCACAATTGCACACTAAACAGATCCTAAAGGTTTTTTCTAGCTGATAATGAAGTTCTTTTGGACAGTGATTGATGTGCTATTATACTCTCAGAGCCTCTCAGCAGTTGCCATGGAAACTTGGCAGTCGTCATGGTTTCTTTGTTCTGCCAGCACAGTGTTATGACGCACTCTGCTAGGTCTGCACCCAACATCGCCTACAGATGTTATTTATTGAATTTTGAAAAGCCTCTTGGGAAGCCAAGAGGTTGGGCACGGTTTCAAGCTGCCTCTGCAGATATGGGGCCTGTCAGTTTGTTCAGTTAAAAAGCTACCTCATTAGCTGCATTACATTTCAGAAGGATTCACTGCTAAAGCAGTGGTGGAACAAGACTAAATAGTGAAATATAATGTCGTTTAAATAATTTCAGCCTTACCCCATGTAGATTATCATTATGCAAATTAATTTCCAAAAGGTTGTACTTAACAGTTGTTAGGAACTGATTAATTTAAATCCTGCTCATATAAACTTCCTATTTGGATCTTTTTCCTTCTTTTCTTTCTTTCTTTTTTTTTTCTTGGGTAGCATTAAAACATAAATTTTCTGAAACTAAGTATCAATATAATTTTCAGGTCCTGGTTCTGTTATTCTGACATAAATGTTGTTCTGTCAATATTCAAAATTCCATGTGCTTTTTGTTGGCAAAATTAAGACGAGACAAGACCACGTTTTTATCTATAGAATATCCATCTTCCAGTTAATTGTTAGAAAACACTGAACCCAGGTTAATTGACAGAATTAACTGAGTTTATGAATTTTATGATTATCATATTTATTGAGCCAGAACTATGTAGAATGCTGTGTTCTATACCACAACTTGGAGTGTTGCACAGTAGTAATTTTTAAAAACTTAATCTGACTAAAGCCAGAATATAGAAACTCTTTATTTGCATACTCAGTATTGTCTACCATCTAAAGAAGCTTTAGTGAATGTTGATTGGCTATATTAGTAAGCTCACAATGAACTCTTTAGAGAAAGGTGTGTGAATTTATGATGAAACTATATTTAAATGTACTCAATGAGCAACAAAGTAATACACATGCATGTTATCCATGTCATAGGACTTGACAACCATAGTGCTTCCTCTTCTTGGAGGAAGACAGTGGGCATGTGGTATAAGTAGTCTATTCTCAAGATTCTATGAAAAACTGTCAGAGTAGGAAACTTTGTTTATGATGCCTAATTGTTGGGAATTTGCTTTTTTTGATTTACTATATGTATTCTCACAAATACAAGGGTTGAGTCTCATGTAGAAGAAGAAATAAAGATTTCCAAGTTATTATTTATCTGAGTTAAGTTTTGCTTTGTAATTTTCCAAACCAGCAATTTATATATAAGATTAAATGTAATCAGCGGAATATTCAATTAAAAAGTCAAATATTTTAATCATGAGACTATAAGTAAGTGTTTTCAGTCATGTTTTAAAGTTTCACTGATGTTAAATTTTAATATTAACTATTGATATTCTCTGTTGTTACATCAAAATTCTCCACTGAGGAAAGCTTGTGGATCATAAATGTGTATCCTATTTTCTGTACTAACATAAAAAATATATTTTGGTTCTAGAAATTAAGCAGTTTTGTAGATGCTTAGAAAGATGACATGTTGAATAACAAATAATCATGATTCTTTAGTACAAGATAATATTTTTTTAAATAGTTTATTACGGCTGATTATTCATATATTTATTGTCCCCTTGAGCTATATGTTTTGAATATACCTGGTTTAAATTCAGTCCTAGCAACAAACTACTTTTTCTGTTTTCTACTAACCAGCACCACATTAACCCTTCCATTAGTTTTTATTTTGATTCTATAATTTTTTTTACCATAAATCTGCCACAATTGATTATAGCATATAAACCCAGTGATGATGGTTATAATACTATACCTTATTACCTCCTGACATAGTAAAACTGCTCTGTTGGTGATGTTGACAGTGATATGTTAAATTAGATAAAGCACACAGGTTTGATGTGTCCCTTCATGGGTTCTCTAAAATATTATAAGCCTTGCAGAATATATAAGAGCCATGAGTAGAATAACCTTAAGTAAGTGTTGTTAATAAAATATAATCCATGTAAGGGATGCTATCTAGAGAAATTTAGTGATTTTTAAAATGCCATTTTTTAGTTCATTACACAATAATATAAAAACATAGGTTTGAAACTTGGTATTTTTAAAAGAATCCAACAAAAATAAATCACTTTATCTTAACAGTTTAATGTCTTCGAGATTATGTCAGTGCTCTCAGAAGTCTAGTGTGACAAACTAGACAAAGTCTGCATTTTATCACTCCCAGCTTTAATTTTACCTCTGAATTTGGGGCATGAGTGAGAGGAGAGAATGAAAAGATTAAAAAGAAAGGAAAGGTGACCATTTTTTTCTTCCCACCATTTCTGCTGTCCTACCCTCATTTTCTATTATAAATCCTAAATAGTTCCCAAAGCCACTGAGTATTGCCACTGGTGGTCTGTCTGCTAACAGACCAATCCAAATGCTGCTAAAAATAACCAGCATTTATTCACCAGGAAGTATCCTCAGCGGCATTGTTTATGATATTCTGGTTAGCTTCTCTGCAAATTTTAGATAATCTTTCTTTTAAAAAAATCTTTAATCTTTAAAATGAGTTGGGCAATTTTCAGCAAGAAGAGCCAGCTTAGGAGGGCACTGGAGGGTGAGATAAAAACTGAAGCTGGCAGAGCACAAAGCAGAAGAGAGAGGACTCCATATATATATATATATATGATAGAAAATTGCATAGTGCCCGATTTAAATGACAGACCTGCTAAGAATTTAAAATGACAATTCTCGAGGTAAAAAGTTTCATGAGGCATTTATTATTCTGGAAAATCAGTTCAGACTGCAATGTGTTTTTAAATCTACCTTATCTTGAGCTAAACTGATTAAAGGTTTGTATTTTTAGAACCTACATAAAAATAAAGTACCTAAAAGCATGTTTCCTTATGAAACCTTTTAAAAGCTATATTGAAAATTGGTTTAAATTAAATAAAATGAAGAAAATACCTCCACAACCTAAATACAAATATTCTTTGTGTTTTCATTCTCTGTACAATAGAGTATGTGGCAAATGATATAGAGAATTCATACCTTTCCTACTGGATCATTCATTTATTTTTCCTCTAAGCAACAAATTTTAATTTCCTTGTTTTATATGTGTAGGATATAAACTTCTGACTATTGAGGAAACAAAGTAATTATTTTCCCTTTTCCAACTTTCCCCACAGCCCCTGACTCTACCCAGAGGATCCCAGGCTTGTAGGCTTTCTCTGACCAGTGTTGACTCTATCATCTTACACCACTGAGAGAGAAAAGTATTGAACTGTGCTATCCATTACAGCACCTGCAGGCCACATGTAGTTATTTAAATTAAAATTAAGTCAGATTTAAAATTCAGTTCCTCAGTTTCACTGTGCATGTTTTGAATGAGACTACCATATTGGACAGTGCAGATATAAACCACATACATCATCACAGAGAGTTCCATTGAGCAGCACTGGGTAGATAAAGTCCACACAGAATATTCTGGAGACCTTGATTCCCAAAGAATTCTTCAAGATTTTTCTAAGGTTCCTGTGTGCCTCACAAATATAAAGAATGTAATGAATATCACCCAGAGTTTCTGAAAACAAGACACTAAGTCAAGTCCTGCTGGCCAAAAGAGTATAATGCCACTTTCCTGGGTGACTGGCTGAGTCTTAAAGGAGGACAGTTTTAAAACAGTTAGATTAAGGGGAAGAGGTAAGATGATCATCTAAGTTTCTTTATTTAATCATTTACTCATTCAACAAATATTTACCGAGCAGAAGCTATGTGCCTAACACTTTGATAAACCCTGAAGACAGGATAGAAATGACCAGAGTGTATTGTGAAGGAGAACGTGGGAGGGGTTTCTATTTTGAATGAGATGGTCATGGAATAACTCTCTGAGAAAGCAAAACTTGAAAAATACAGTTATCTAGCCATGACATGAAAAAGCAAAACAAACAAACAGGGAAACAAATTTCAAACAGAGGAAACGAGTACAAAAGCTCTCAAACAAGAAAGAGCATAATGTACTATGTACTCCAAGAACTGACAGAAGGTCAGTGTCACTGAACAGGAGTGAGGAGGAAGGGAGCATGAGATAAGACTGGCGAGTGACACATCACATGAACACCATAATTATTACAGGAGTTTCTATTCGGAAAACAAAACAGAATCTGGCATGGTTAACTGAGGCAGTGGGTGGGGACACCACAACTGGTATGCTTTGGAATTAGGTAAATTGTGGTAGTATTGTTTAACATTTGCATCACCAGCTTGTTCAAAAATAGAATGAAGAGAGTATATTCTTTAATTTGGGAGACAATGGTAAATTTGAGGTGTTCACCTGATCACTAGTGACAATAAAAGCATAATTTAACATTTATAAAATGCTTCACAGTGTATAAAACCTCTTCCAACATTTCATTAATACGTTTAATATTCACACCTTTGAGAGTAAATAGGGCATGTATTGCCAATCAATTTAACAGATACAAAATAGGCTACATGACTTGTACAAGGTGACATAGCTAATACATAATATAGCCAGAACCAGAGCTCAGCTCTCCCAAGTTTAGTACTTTTTACCATACAAACTACACATCTTTCTCACATTCTAATGATTTGAAAGAGGAGATTAGATTTCCAAAGGACCTTGGAAAATAAGAAATATCTTGAAATTTAAAAGGGGAGGGGGTAGGAGGGACTGGGTGAAAGAAAGTGAAGAGATTAGCCAAAGAACATATATGCATAACCCATAGACACAGACAATTGTGTAGTGATACCAGAGGGAAGGGGGCGGGGCTGGTGGAGGTAGACAAAGGGAACGTGGGTGGGAACGGAGACAATAAAAAAATTAAAATAAATGAGCTATTTGCAAACCAAAAAGAAGAAAGAAATATACTGGGGTAAAATACAAGTATACAGTATAATTAAGAAAAAAATACCAAACTTAAATACAAGATAAGCAATAATTTGTGAATGTGGCAGAAAAATGACTTGGGATGAACTTGCTGTATAGTTTTGTGGTAACAGAAAGCACATTGATAAATTCATAAAAGTACTATAATCTGTGGGTAGCATGACATAATGGTTGAGTGTAATCCCTGGAATCACTCTGTGCGCGCTGGACCTGGCTTCACCTCTTAGTATCGTTATGACCTTAGGAAGATACTTAACCTCTCTGTGACTCAGTTTCTTCATCTGTAAAATGAGGTTGCAGTAATAGTACTACTGCCCAAAGTAGTTGATATTTAAGGAGTAGTAATAGACGCACTACCTAGAGAAGTTAAGATTTAATAAGCTCCGTTGGAACTCTAAACATGGCTCATAACTAAATCGTATGAGCTTTCTTCTACCTCTTCTTCCCCTTTCCTTTTTCTCCTCCCTTATTAGAGACCACAATTGAATTCTCAGTACTCAGAATCTTGAAGCCCTGTTTGGAGTTTTGGAAGGCAACCTCAGGATGTGACAGTTTTAGAAAGTATTAGAATGATTGTTATTAAAGGAAAGAAATTAATATTATATTACATACTTAACATGGGCTGAATATTGCATTAACCTCTTTCACTTACTTATCCTCTTTCATCCTCACAACAGTTTTTAACTTTTTATTTTGAAATAATTTTAGACTTAGGAAATTTGCAAAAATAGTACAGCGTTCCCAGACACCTTTCACTCAGCTTCCCCTAATCTTAACATCTTATATAACCAAGGTATAGTGACCAAACCCAGAAAATTAACATTGGTGCAATACCAGTAACCAAACTTCAGTCTTTATTCTGATTTCACAAGTTTCTCCTCTATTTCTGTTCCAGACTCTAGTCCAGGATTACACATCGCATCTATTTATCATGTCTCGTTAGTCTCTTCCTTTCTGTACCAGTTTCTAACTTTCCTTGTTCATGATCTCGATACTTGTGAAGAGTACTTGTCAGTCATTTTGTAGACTGTCCCTCAATCTAGGTTTGTCTGATATTTTTTCATAATTAGGTAGAAGTTATGGGGTTTTTTTTTCAGAAATATCACAGAAGTGATGTGCCCTTCTTAGTGCATCCTATCAGGGATATACAGGAAATTCCAGGACCTTACTGTTGGTGATGTTAACCTTGATCACTGTGTGAAGGTAGAAGATGGTGTTTGCAGGTTAACCTCTGTAAAGTTACTGTTATCCCATTGTAATTAATAAATATCATGAGGAGCAATATTTTGGACTATGCAGATATCCTATTTTGCCCACTAATTTTAGCATTGCTAAAGATCAGCAGGGTAAACTGGTATGTTAGCTTCCTTCACTGCAACATAACTACTTTTCCTTTTGTAATGAATAAGTATCTTAAGGGGAGAAACCGTGAGAATATGTAAATATTCTGATTATCTCTAAGTTTTTACCCACTAATTATAGCATACTTCTCTCCCAACGTCTTGTACCATAAATATTTTCTTAGTATTGTACATGAGGAAATGGAGCCTCAGAGAGGTTTATTTACCTGCTCACGGTGCACAAATCCAGGCGCGTCATACTCTAAATCCCTTGTAATTTCATCATTCTGTTAAGATATGTTAGCCCAAGTATAAGGGAGAAGAATCTTCTGACTCACAGCAAAATTAGAAATATGTAGCTTTGGGGAGACAAAATTAAGATTTTAAGGAAAGTTTTTATATTAGCTGGGAATCAACTACTGAAGGTAAAGCAATGGCTCCTCTAGGCACAGTGAGAAATTCAGTTTTGGTGCTCACTGCCAGTTATCGCAGAACCACAAAGGGGTTTTGTATGAACTGTGGATGTGGATACGGAGAGAATAAAGTGTAACCATCTGTAAAGGTTTATGTTTTATATTTGGAAAGTTTATTTCAATCTCGAATTGCTAGTTTTATAAGATTTAATTTGAGACATAAGAAGGGTTTCTTTAAGACTCATGAACACAAACAACAGTCTGGTGATTGCCAGAGGGAAGGGGGGGGTAGAAGAGGGTACAGGGGGGATAAATGGTGATGGAAGGAGACTCCACTTGGGGTGGTGAACACACAATACAGTGTACAGATGATGTATTGTAGGAGTGTACATCTGAAACCTATGTAATTTTATTAACCAGTGTCATCCCAATAAATTCAATTAAAAAAATAAAAAATTTTAAAAAGGTTTCTTTAATTTACCAAAGCTCTATAAAAAATATATCTTCCCACAGGGTTGGTAGAAGACAGTTGTGGAACCTCATTCTTAATTTATTCCTTACACCACCTTGAAGAAAGACCTCTATTTAAAAAACATCCAGTACATGCATAAGATGCTGCTCCCAAGATGATAAAGTGAATCTATTCCTGGAGTTTGCCTCTTATCTTTATTAAATATGAACTGTACTCAATCATAAGCAAAAAATCCTACAGTAGTAAAATATATATGTGACAAGGCAATTGGGAGAATATATGTGAGTCATTTTAATTAAATGTATACATTTATTTGAGAGTGAAGACATTGTAATATGGCTTTTTTTTTTTTCGTCCTTTCAGCTGTTACTAGTCATTTCTTTTTTCTTTTTCTGCTAGTCATTTATAATAGTCTTTCCCCAAAACTGTGAGGGAATTTCTTTTCTCATCTTATTTGAGGTCAGGCTTAGTTCTGTTCTAAAATAAGCAACCAGAAGTGAAACAGTCAGCATGTTTAAAAGGTCAGCAGCATTGTTATACCCCAAATGGCTCTTCTCTTCAGAAACAACAATCCTCTGGTATTATCATGTGAGGTATAGTAGAAGCTTAGCTTCATATATCATCTGGACTTTCTTAAGTACTTAGTGAACAAACAACATAGAAGTATTTCACTAAAGATTGTCATACCTTTAAAAATGTCATGGTTTCTGATATTGTTTGCAACCATTATGACTTGTCTGCTTTGTTTACCTAAATGTTACCCTCCTGTATATCCTAATTAACTTCCTTTATGCCATACAGATATCTTTTCCCCTCTGGTTGTGTTTCTCTCTCCATAACTGTTTGAAACTTTGCACAGTAATAGAGTACTAACCAACAAATGCAAACCATGGGCAGTTTTAGAGGCCTACTGAATTTAGACATGGATTTTTAAATTATCTAAAATTGTCAGAACCATGATTCTAAGAAAATCAAGTCTGTAGAAAATGGTTACCACCTCTCATTTTAGTTCTTTGAAAAATTTGGCATTATAGTCACTGTATTATTTCCAAAGTCAGTATAACCATGGTCTATACACTCCTAAAATAATTTAGTATTCTTCTTTCTACAAATTTTATTGGAAATTTGAAAATTGACTGGATATTTGCTGATATTAAGGGATTTTTGTTTATTTTTAAATATATAATAGTTATGTGTTTATGTTTAAGTTGTTATCTTTCAGAGATACATACTAACACATTTACAGATGACATTATATAGTATCTATAATTTACTTCAGAATAATATGAAAAGCAGGTAAATGAGGGTATAGATGAAATAAATTTAAAATGGTTACAGTTTGATGTGGGCTCCTTGGAGGTTATATTTACTTTTGTATGTGGTTAAAATTTTAAATAATAAATCTTAATAGAAGTTCAAGTCTCTCTTATTTTAAACATGAGAGGCTAAGTCCTTAATCTACTAATAAAGCTTTGCCTTGTTGTACTGGTTATGAGAACTTTTTCCTCCTTTCTAACAGACTGAAGACATTAAGGAGATAGCCAGAAAGACCCAAGCTCTGCCAAAGGTGAACTCGAAGAGGCAGCGAGTCGTGGTTTTCACCCAAGGGAGTGATGACACTATAATGGCTACAGGTACATGTGCAAACTGTGTGAGAAAACCAGTGTTATGAAGATTAATCATTTATAACAAAATTCTATATTGTTTCTATTATTATTTATTCAAAACATGCACACTGTGTGAGAAAACTAGTATTATGGGGATTAATCATTTATAGCAAAATTCTGTATTCTTTCTATTACATTTAATTCAAAACAATGTACTTTTTTTCACCACTTTAACTCATTTTGCTTACATACACACATACATACATGCACACACTTGTAGCAGCCACCACTCTGTTCTCTGTATCTGTGGGTTCAGAGGTTTTTTAGATTTCACATGCAAGTAAGATCATACATTATTTGTCTTTCTCTGTCTGACTGATTTCACTTAGCATAATGCCCTCAAGGTTCATCCATATCATTGCAAATGGCAGGATTTCCTTCTTTTTAATGGCTGAATGTTATTTTATTGTGTGTGTGTGTATGTGTGTGTGCGTATCACATTTTCTTTATCTATTCATCCATCAAATGGACCACTTAGGTTGTTTCCATGTCTTGGCTATTGTAAATAACTCTGCAGTGAACAGAGGGTGCGGATACCATTCTGAGTTAGTATTTTCATTTCCTTCAAATATATACCGAGAAGTGGAATTGCTGGATCATATGGTAGTTCTATTTTTAATTTTTGAGGAACCTCCATCCTGTATTACATAGTGGCTGAACCAATTTACATTTTCACCTATAGTTCACACGTGTTCCCTTTTCTCCACATCCTCACTAGCACTTGCTATTTCTTGTCTTTTTTATAATAGACACTCTAACAGGTGTAAGGTGATCTCATTTTGGTTTTGATTTGAATTTTTCTGATGATTAATGATGTTGAGCACCTTTTCATGTACCTTTTGGCCATGTGTATGTCTTTTATGGAAAAATATCTATTCAGATCTTTTGGATTACCTTGGTTTTGGTTTGGTTTTCGGGTTGGTTTTTTGTTTTGTTTTGGTTTTTGGCTTTGTTTTGGTTTGGTTTTTGGCTTCGTTTTGTTTTGGTTTTTGCTGTTGAGTTGTATGAGTGTGTTATGTATCTTGGATATTAGCTCCTTCTCAGATAAATGATTTGCAAATATTTTCTCCCATTCCATAGGTTGCCTTTTCATTTTGTTGCTGGCTTCCTTTGTTGTGAAGATTTTTTTTGGTTTTGTGGTGGTGTGTGTTTTTTCATTTTAATGTAGTCCCATTTGTTTATTTTGCTCTTACTGCCTTTGCTTTTGGTGTCAGATCTAAAAGATCATCACCAAACTAGTGTCAAGGAACTTATCCCCTCTTTTCTTCTAAGAGTTTTATGGTTTCAGGTCTTTCTTTCAAGTTATTAATCCATTTTTAGGTGATTTTTGTGTATGTTGTAAGGTAGTGGTCTACTTTCATTCTTTTGCATGTGACTGTCCAATTTTCCAGACACCATTTATTGAAGAGACAATTGTTTCCCCATTGTATATTCATAATTCCTTTCTCATAAATTAATTGACCATATATGTCTGGGTTTATTTCTGGGCTTTCTGTTCTGTTCCATTGAACTGTGTATCTGTTTTTATGCCAGTATCATACTGTCTTGGTTACTATATCTTTGTAATATAGTTTGAAATCAGGAAGTGTGATGCCTCCAGCCTTGTTCTTTCTCAAGACTGCTTTGGCTATTCTTGGCCTTTTATGGGTTCATATTAAATTTAGGATTTCTGTGAAAATGAACCTTTTATAGTTTTTTATTTTAAGAAATATATATGTACCTTCTATCTCAGTAGAAAATATTTTATTTTCCAGAAGATAATTTATGAAAAATCAGTTGAATAAATCTACCTTGATTTAATTTATTTACTTTGTATTTTGGAGAAATTATAAATCTAGAAATGTCTTTCCTGAAAAACATACATTTTCATTACCAAATACCTATACTCCAATAAAATAAATTTATCCAACTATGAACAAATATAACCCAGATATGTTACTCTATCAGCTTTAAACTTGAAGAAAACCTCTCTTCTGTTTTTACACAGCCATCTATTTTATAGACCGCATAGAAATAAAATAGGAATTTTATCTATTCAACACACATTTTATTGACTAAAATGATTAATATTGTCAGTATGATGCTACCTACTTTTAAAGCCAAAATACAAACCTTTTAATTCTGTCTGAACCATTAAGATTAAAATCAGCCCAGCCGGTGTGGCTCAGGGGTTGAGCATTGACCTATGATCCAGGAGATTAAGATTCGATTCCTAGTCAGGGCACATGCCCAGGTGGGGGGCGTGCAGGAGGCAACCAATCAATGACTCATCATTGATGTTTCTGTCTCTCACCCTCTCCCTTCCTCTCTCTGAAATCAATAAAGACATATTTTTTTAAAAAATTAAAATCAGTTAATTATTATAAACAGTAGCAATTATTACCTTTGTGTTTATTCAATACTCTGCTGAACACTAAAATTTAATATATGAGTCCTAAAGATCTAACTCAGAAATAAAATTAATAGACATCAGTATATGAATACAAGAAATTATAATTACACTTATTATGGGTATAAACTATATGGGTTTTTATTCACTCAGAGAGGGAAATCAATAAAGCTTCAAGAAAGATTTTATAGTAACTATGAAGTAAATTTTTGTTGAACTAAATATGTAACCCTGAAAAAGGTAAAAGAAGAATTTATTGTCAAATTTGGAGGACTAGGGACCCTAGAATTAATTCATTCCAACTCTCTTATTTTAGAATTGTCAAAACCAAGATTCAGAGATTTACTTCAAAAATATTTATTTCAAAATAATTCAGTGAGTAGTAAATAGTGGAGTTATAGATAAAGTGAGATTCATTATGAATTAATAATTGTGGAAGCTGAGTGATGGATATATGAGGGGTGGTCATTGTGCAATTGCATCCACTTGTGTATATGTTTAAAACTTTCCATAATTAAAAGTACAAAAAACAGAAGGACAGAAAGGTAAAAATTAATTTTTCAAACAATATTCAGATATATTAAGTGAATTATTTTCCCCAGATACATTGATATCCTTTCTAAGCCTTGAATTATAAAGGAAGACAGCCAAGTCAAAGAAGATCATGTGAGCGAAGATACCACATACTATATAATCTTTTATTGTTGCGACAGGAAAAGCCATGTTGTTAATTTGTACAAGAGAAAAAAGAAATAAGTCATGAAAAGATATCCCTGCATTGATAATAACTATCTGAATTGCTTTCTTTCTATAGTACGTGGCCTATTCCTGTCTTAGCAGTGAACACCATTTGGAAAAGTGAAAAACATGCAGACTTAATATCTTATAAGAGCTGTCGTACTGCCTTCAGATTCATAAAATGCTATTTGATTGCTCTTTACAGAGACATTTATTTTAAGGCTTTATTCCAGATATACATATTGTACAAGTGTCTTGTGAATTAGCACAAATTTCCCAAAATTGAAACCTTTAAAATTAGCCTCCTCTTCTAGTGACTGAATTTGTCAACTCATTTTGTTTTTCATTAAATATATTAAACCATTGTTAGGAATGCTAACCAGCAGGAATTTATTTGAGGAAAGACACTGGTAATCTTTGCTGTTTCTACTATATGAAAACGAACTTAAATTAGAGGGTGCACTGTATCTGCAATGCATGATAAATACAAGATGGATAGAGAATCTGTTCAGTGGTGTCAGCTACAAAAGCAAACATGATAAATGTTAATGCAGTTTTGAGCCCTGGGATAAGCTATTCAGTGCACAAGCATAGCTGAATCTCCTTGCTGTGTTGTTATTCATGGCAGCCAAATAAATGTCAATAATAAAAGAGAATTAAAGATTTTCATTTCCCAGAGGCAATCCTCTAATACGGCTTGATCTTTCATTTCATTTGTAATTCGTTCTCATGTCAGGATGCAATCATTCGCCAGGCTCTGGGTGTCATGTTAAGTCATTTAATAATGATTAAGAACATAAAAATGCTTGGCCTGTGGGGCAATCCACAGAAGAGATGCCAATTTGTTATTGTTTTTCCTCCTTTCCTCTTGAATATGGATCAGCTTTTTCCCACCTCCTAGCATTAAAATACTAATGGAAGATGGGGAGGGAAAGTGTCCCTTAATTTACCATAAATGACATTCCAGAATGGCTAACACACTTATTAAAACACTAATTAGGAGTCACTGTTCCTTAAACCTCACACTCGTAGAGTATTTTTAAACGATCACTGCTAAGTTTGTGGCATTTAACAATAATATAACAAAATCAAGTTCCTTAGTACTTAATTCTAGAGACCTTTCTCCTTTTGAGAAATAACTGTATATTATTTTATAAATATAATTCTTTGAATTCCTCTGAGTTGCCTGGGAATCTAAAAAGTCTTTTCTGCTTACCCTATATTTTTGGCCACCTCTGTTTCAGTTGGGTATCCATCCTCTGTATCCATCCAGCCCAATGGTTTTGTCACATATCAGTCATTATCTCATTGCTTGCAGGCTAATTGATGTCCAAGCTTTGGGGCTGGGAGGCGGGGTGGGGAGGGCACTGGAAAGTAATAAGAGTAAGAAGCTGGGAATGAAAGACAGGAAAGAAAACATGATAGTGTTCATTTTGATCCTTTTAATAAATGTTGAATGAACTTGTTAGGTGTGATGCAAGTCAGGTCAAGGAAATCATTTCTATGTTTATAAACTTTAGAAAAACTAAGACTACAGATTTTCATTGCTTACTGGACAGCAGGTACTAATGAGATCCTATACATACATACGTACATACATATACATACATATAAACACATATATACATATAAACGTTATAGAAAGTTTAAATTTCTCCAAGTTTCTATACTAAATATGTCACTAAAAATTGGGAAAAGCAGTAAGACTTTTATTCTAAATTGAAAATAATGCATTTCATATAATGGCCTTTATGCATCCATTTGGGTCCACTGAAGAATAAATTGGAGACTTTTTCTGAATACTTTCAGAATTCTTTCTAGGCTGTTTGTGTTGTAATTTTGCTCAAAGGGAGAAAATAGATTAGGTCAGAGGTTTTCAACGGGAAGACTGGTGCTACCACATCAGAATCACGTAATGGGCTTTGGTAAGTAAGTACAGCCCTCCTTCTTAAAAGCACCTTCCACTCAACCTGATACATTGCTGTGAGGAGTATTTGAATATACATCCTCAAGAAGAGGTATGAAAATGGAGGGGTGGAGTCTAGGGGAAGGGGAGTGTAGGAGTGTATATTTGTTAAGCTCACTTATTTGAAGTAGCAATGCTGCCTATCTTTCATCTCTCACTTTGGAAACCATTGGATTAGGTGATCTGATAATGTTGCCTCAAGTTCTATGATCCTGTGGTATGATGGAAACAGAATATTTTAGCAGCTCAGCATCAATAACTCAAGCCTTGGTGAATGCTTCTCTTTCTCGATCAATCACAAAGTACCAAGGACCCATCCACTATGACAAGTAATCTGCATATTACTTTAAATAGTCTCCTGCCTCAGAGGAGCTTATAACTTAAGATAGGCGCATCATAGTGCCCTTAGTCATTTCATTATAAGTAAGTGGGAATTTGAAGTTCCTTGTCTTCATGTTACTAAGTCCTTAAAGAAACTTGTCTCCTCATTTGCTAGCTTAGTTTTCATGTTCTTAGAAAACACTCAGTGCTCTATAAGGTAAGGTAAATTGTGACTTGCATTTCTGATAGGCATGAAGCGCAGAAAGTGCAATAGGGAAATGCCAACTCTAAAGGAAAACAGTCTCAGCAGCTGGAAGAAGAATGTCAGCACATCATCACAATTCCTACTGCTAGAAAATATCATTATAAAGCATTTTGAAAATGTTTGCTACAGCCGAACCAACTTTAAATGATGATCTTGTTGGCACAGGTTGGTGATGATGTGGATAGAACAAATTAAGTAGCATTCTTTCAGAATGTCTGTATGGCATTCATAGAATAAGTTCTTACTAGATGAGATTTTAAAGAACATATATTCCTTAACTATGAATATAGACAACGAAGTTTTTAACTCATATTTCCTTTTTTAGATTTTTGTAACTGCAAAAGACAAAGTTCTTTAATGAGCCAAGAGGTGGAAAATAATTTAGAATAACATACCCAGGACTGTCACATTCCTAACGTAGTAATATCTGTGGGCCATGGTTTGTATGGTTTAGTAATCTCAGGCCTGTCAAGAAATGAGACTTCTTTCAACTCCCACCTTTCATTTAGCTAGAAAACAAAATGGAAGACAGACTACACTAAGCAAATGTTAGCCCTATTATAGCATTTATTTCTGAAAGGACCTTTAAGTCACATATATTGAAGTACAGATTACATATAGTAAAATGCACATACATTTTACTAAGTAACAATGAACAACCACCATAATCAAATGTAGAACATCTTATATAATTTGTTTTGAAGAATAATATGCATACATAATTGGCATGATTTTTCATTAAGTGAACACACCTATGTCACTACCACCAGATCAAGAATTAGAACACACCCTGCTGGTGTGGCTTAGTGGCTGAGTGTCGACTCATGAACAAGGAGGTCAGGGTTTGATTCCCCGGGGCACATGCCTGGATTTTGGGCTCAATTCCCAGTAGGGGGTGTGCAGGAGGCAGCTGATCAATGACTTTCTCATCATTGATGTTTCTCTCTCTCTTTTCCCTTCTCTCTGAAATCAATAAAAACATTTTTTAAAAGGGAAAAAAGAAAAAGAAATAGAACACTGCTAGCACTTTAGAAACTACCCCTTGTGCTACCCTCCTAATCATTACCCCCACTAAACGTAACCATTATTTTGGCTTCTATTACTAACAATTAGTTTTGCCTCTTTTTGAAATAAAATCACCCTATAGACCTTTTATCTTGCTCTGTCCCCATGCTTTTTAAGTGCTACCTTACTTTTGTACAACATAAAGTGCTCTAGGTTCTTGTACCTCAGTTATGGAACCAACCACTTCTTCAAGTAACCCCAATTCCTTTTATTGGTGAATGTTATTTAGAAACCCAGATCTGAGTGCTAGGAATGCTCATGGTTCTTGAGTGTCGTTGCTTCTAGGCCCTCTTAGCAACTAGATTGGCAATACTCTGTTTATATATTTAAATTCCATGAGTTCAAACTACTACCTTTGATTCCAGCATAGTTTATTCTAGCCTTCACCCTTTCCTTACTTATAACTTCTCCCTAAGACATTGAAAGTTTTCTGGCTCTCATTATCTAAAATAGATTTACTTATTTATTCCATCCTTAAGTATTTTGAAATTGCTTACCCATGCCCTTGTGAGACACAATTTTTTTTACTAGAGTACAGTGTTTGTTTATGCTTCTTTTTGTCTTTATCTCTACAGTGTCTAGTCAGATAGTGTTATCCAATGTAACTTTAGGTTAGTTCTTTTATTCTACCCACTTTAATGGTTACATTATTCATTTGTAATACAGTTAGGTTTATTTGTTAGAGCTTTTGTATTCCATTTTTGTTTCCTTTCATATCTGGGTTGATTTTTTTAATAAGCAAAATTCACTGTGGTGTCAAGTTCTGTGTGTTTTAACAAATGCATAAGATCGTGTAACCACCATAGTTGTGATTCACAGAACTAGAACAAACATTCAAAAATTTATATGGAACTACAAAAGACCTCAAGTAGCCACAGCAATCTTGAAAAAGGACAAAGTTGGAGGAATCATGCTACCTGATATCAAACTATACTACAAGGCCATAGTAATCAAAACAGCATAGTTGCAGAATCAAAACAGGCACATAGATTGAAGGAACAGAATAGAGAGCCCAGAATTAAACCCATGCCTATATGGGCAATTAATATTTCACAATGGAGGCAATGGCATAAAGACAGTCTCTTCAATAAATGGTGTTGGGAAAATTGGACAGATACATGCAAAAAAATAAAACTAGACCACTTCCTTACACCATATGCAAGAATAAACTCGAAGTGGATTGAAGATTTAAAATGTAAGACTCCAAACCATAAAACTCCAAGAAGAAAACATAGGCAGTAAAATCTCTGACATTTCTTTTAGCAGTATTTTTCCCCATATATCTCCTTGGGCAAGGGAAACAAAAGAAAATATAAACAAATGGGACTACATCAATCTAAAAAGGGTTTTGCACAGCAAAGGAAATTATCAACAAAACCAAAAGACAACCTACTGAATGGGAGAACATATTCGCCAATGATACATCTGACCAGGGATTAATATCCAAATTGTATATGAAACTCATAAAAGTCAACACCAAAAAAAACAAACAATCCAATTTAAAAATGGGCAGAGGACCTCAAAAGACACTTCTCCAAAGAGGACATGCAGATGGCCAGGAGACATATGAAAGGATGAGTGCATAAAAAGGTGGAGGTACATATATATTCAATGGAATATTACTGGATCATAAAAAAGAATGAAATCTTACTATTTGCAACTGTATGGATAGACCTAGAGGGTATTATACTAAGTGGAATAAATCAGAGAAAAACAAATACCATATGATTTCACTTATATGTGGACTCTAAAGAGCAAAATAAGCAAACAGACTAAGTAGAAACAAACTCATAGATCCAGAGAACAGACTGATGGTTGCCAGAGGAGAGGGGGGTTGGAGGGCTGGGTGAAAAAGGTGAAGGGATTAAGAAGTACAAATTAGTAGTCACAAAGTAGTCACAGGGATGTAAAGGACAACATAGGGAATATAGTCAATGATACTGTTACAACCATATACAGTGCCAGGTGGGAACTTGAAATATTGGGGGGACTACTTTGTAAAGTGTATGATTGTCTAACCACTATACTGTACACCTAAAACTAATTAAAAATTGTATTTAATGTAAACTGTAATTGGAAAAATATTTTTAAAAGAAAATGTAATACAAATGGATATTTATCTAACTGATATATTACCAAATGTTTTTCAGAATAATTATTGTTTGTATATAGTGAGTAGTTCTTCTGAAATTCAATCAGACTCCAAAATTTTCAGAGCATTACAACTTAGTGGCAAAATTTTATTTTGGCTGAAACACTACATGCAATTTTTCAGCTCAGATAAAATGTTTGGAAGTATAGCAGAAAAGACTGATTCAGATAATTGAACAGCAAAATTTTCCTTGGTTAAAAGGAATAAAGGATTGCACGTTTGAATATTACAACCTGTACTTAAATGAGGACTTATCTGCCTTGCCTTACTCCTTTTAAGCCTTAGCCAACATGATTTATCCTAATTCAATTTCTTTAAAAGCTCACATCAGTTTTGATTCATTGATTTTTAAATTAGCCCAATAGAAGCCAGAGTTCCTGAGGATTCCCCCACCCATCTCTTTGTTTAATCTTGGCCCATAAAGTTTATTCAGCTTTTCTCAGCTTCTATTAACCTATTTTAATATGTTTAGAACTTTTCTGGTTTAATACTTTTGCACTTTGCCATCTATGCAATTTATTTATCATAATAAATTTTGCCTGTACTCATAATCACTTCCTTTAGTTCTAGAATTCTACCCCTTTCCCATCTGTAACAAAAGGGAAATTTTTCTAAAATGTTTTGTGAACAGGCAATACATTCACATGGTTTAGAATTCAAAAGATAGAATAATTAGGCTGTTGAGCTGTCTGGTACTTGTGAGGAAGTAAGCAATTTTTTTGTTATTAGGATGATTATAAAACTTTTTATCAAAACCTAGATCCTTTTGAGAGTGAAAGGGGTGCCATTAATTACGCTACGACTGTCCTGGGCAAACCAGTCTATATGCTCATGCTAATCATTATACATATTTAAACAAACATGTTTGGTAAAATGTATTCTTTCATTGGCTGAGGTTTTGGACTGTGTTATTTCTAACAGTTCTTCCATCTCAAAGATTCTTGATCATGTTCTAAGAATAGGCCAGGGAATATTGAACATCTCAAGCAGGACAAATTGGACAACAAGACACTCACTGGTGGATGAAACAGTAAATTAACAATGCAAATGAATTCAAATCATTATGGTTTTATTGAGTGCCTACTATGTGTCAGGAATTGTGGTTAAAAGATAAATAAGACAAAAACTCCTTTTTTTGAAATGTAGGAGAGATGTAGTCCACTAATACAATATGAGAAGCAGTATACGACTTCTATGAACTAATTTTTATACAGGAACGGAAGGGACAAGAAGTTGGGGAAAGTTTCACGAGGGAAGCAATGATTGAACTAGGCTTTAAAGAATACTACAATTTTGGCAAGTTAAGATTACAAAGGAATGTGAGTTAATGGAATAAAATCAAAAGGCAAAGAGGCCTTCAACCGTATGATCTATCACAAAGAATGTCAAATACCAGGAGAGCGGTGTGGGTAGGCATGAAATGGTAAATTGTGATAGGCATTCGAATGCTATGCAGGGCGGTACATGATTAAGTGCTTAAAGTAATGCAGAGAAGGAAGAGATTATTGGGGCTGCAAAGCGTTTTGTGATCAGTTCATCATGATGCTGTAAAAGAAAGGAACTGCACTTCTATTTGTTTATAAAGCTTTGTTTAGTATTCGTTTCAACAGATACTAAAGATGAAGATCTTTCTTTTTTTTAATTAAGTACCAAAGAATTAAAGCTGCAATAATCCCTGTGAAAAATATTAGCAATGAACAATCCCATGGGATTAGAGTGAAACGACTTGATAGGGTTAGAAAAATTGTAGAGAAAAAGAGCTCTATATAAAGTGTGGTAAAAGAACTAGGGATAATGCCTTGGAAAATTAATAAAGATTGGCTTGGTTTAAAGATGATAAACAAAGACTAATTTGAAAGGCAAATGAATTAAGCTCTGGAGAAAGTTTGTACTAAAGTGCTTTCTAAAAGAATTGTTACTGGACTGGCTCTTATTAAGCCTTTTCCCCCACCTTAAACTTAGGAAAAAGATTAGTAGCCTATTAATAAAATTTGCAGTTAATACTAAATTAGGAGATATGGTAGCTGTTAATAAAATCATAGAAATTCTGATAATACTGAAAGTTAGATATAGAAGTTTAAAGTAGTATTAAAATGGACTATGTTCATCCCATTTTAAAATCCATATACAAGTAGCAAGTAGTTACTCCATTTCCAGTAGTTATTCTTGGTTTAGGGATTAAGAGCTGAATGGTAGAGTCACTCAAAATTTAGAGCAGTAGGAATATGTCTTCACTAAAGAGTCTACATTTATATGATCTATAATTGATTATATTGTTTCAAAGTGGATTTTTTGTGAAAATTTTCAGATAAATCATTGTTACTGAATTTTTTATAGAACACTATTCCTTCTGAGACACACATTTTAATAAAGGACCTGTTTTTAAATTACCTTATTCCCTCTAGATATTTAAATATCTAGATCTTAAGGAAATATAGATGAAGAGCAGTGAGTGGAGGCCTGGACAAAAGGGTCCAGCTTCCAGAAACAATTTATATGGATTCCTAGCAAGGTTTATATTTCTGTCTAAACCTGCTGGTTAATCTGAATATGCCCGTGAGTCCTAGAAAGTAAACCATAGCCTTTACTTTCTGCGTCTTGCAGTAGGGGATTTACCATTTTATTTCTACCATAAATTAGAGATTATAGCCTGATTACTGTGAAAGATCAACAATGCTATTTGTTATGATCAAATTAAACAGTAGTTTTGCAATCAGCTATTTTGGGATCTGTTAAAGCATTTAGACCTTAAGCCCTCATAGTAAATCCATATAGATTTAAGCTTTTTAGAGCCTCGGCTCTAGCTACTTTGAGAATTTGACGCAGAGGGTAATCAAAAAAGCTTTCTTTTGAAATGCCCTCGGGTTTATCAATTTCTTTCTTTACATTACATTGTAAAGGCTATCTATACAGATTCCTTTTATTGGGTGTTTTAGAAGTACAAAGAACAAAGGACAGTTTTGGAAAAGGAGAGATTTATATATAAATATTTAACCTTAACTGAACAGTTGGCTGCCATAAACTTTTAGAAACCTGCTTGTTGGTGTGTCAGCATAAGCAGTAGATCATAATGGGGGTCATTAGGTTTCTTTGACACGTGATAGGAAGAACCCAAGCCAGCATGCTACTTGTAAGCTTATCTACAAAGCATAGAGGCATTTGTCACCATTGACAGTACTGACATTTAATCTGGGATTTGTTTGTAACTCAGCTTTCCATGTGTTAGTATGTATTTGGTGGTCTTAATTCAGCTTCAAAGCATAACTAGCTTTTCCTTCAAATTATTCTGAATTTACCTAGCAGCAAAACAGAAATACTAACTAGGTACTTTTGGGGTGATAATTTCTCTCCAGATGTGTTAGGCCAACCAAAAAGTTTCTGAATATTGACCTCTTATGCTGTTTCTATAGTTTACAAGCTGAAGCTGTAGTAAATTAGATTATAGTAAATTAGATTAATGTGTTTCAATGATATTCTGAATATTAAATGCTTATCATAGGTTTTTCAAAGCCAGCCAGCAACCTAGAAGGATTATTGGCCATCGGCACAATTTTTTTCAAAATTACCAACTGTAAAAAGAAAAAAATCACCTGAATGAATTTTTTTCTTAACTCAAAAGAAAAGAAAAATTTAGATACATGTAGGATAACTAAAGAAGAAACAGGATTGCTATGATTGTTCCAAATATTTGGTTCTAAATAACCAAATTAATTCCTCTTTTATTTGTTTTAAAATACTGTTGTTTCAAGAACTACCAATTATCAGCTAATTCTGGAAGTCTGTAATTATGTGTTAATATATGACAAGGCTAGCAATCTCCACACAAGACTGGCATGTAGCAGAATGCTTGAAGCTTCTGTTGGTCCAGTGAATCTGTAGCTCAGAAATTTTTCTAGAAACTAACCACTGTTGTTCAAATTACATATCCACTTATGGAGACAAAAGCCACTGAGAACAGTCAGTGTTACCTAAAGCGTTACAGAGCAATTGATTAGAAATCCAAATCAAACTTTGATACTGTGGATCCAGATGAGTGGTTGCTGGGCACTGGGAGGCAGGAAGAGGTGGAAGTTTATGAAGAGGGACAAGGAGATTTTTAGAGTGGAGGATATCTTCATTATCCTGACTGTGGTGATAGCTTTATGGATGTGCACGTATTCAAACGTATCAAATTGTGCACTTCAGATGCATGCAGGTGGTTGTATGTCAGTCATGCCGCAATCGAGCTAGTAATAAATGAATTTAACCTTAGAATTGTCAGATATAATATCAGTCCTGCACCATTACCCATAGAGAAAAGAGTTAGCTATTTAAAAAATATATATACAACTTGAAGCAATCTGGGCTACCTGAGTTATGATGGATTAAGTGTTGTGGTTTTTAACTGTAGTCTTAAAGTACAGATTTGTGTATGTGTGTTTGTGATTCTGGATGATTATTTTTCTCAAGAGTTGATATCTATGGACTGGACGTTAAACTGGCTTTTAAGCAGCTTTTAGAATCAATACATTAGTTTGAATATTTTTTCCATGTGAGAGATGCAGAAAGATCAGTGTCTCAACTGCCCCATGTCATAATAAATACTTTTAATAAAAATATTTTAACCTTTTTACACTCTTGCTTTTATTAATGAACTTTTCTTTCAGAATCAGACTATTAATGGCTTTCTGACAGTGTCATCTTGGCTTTGGTTGATACCAGTGTGAACTTTGATTATTAAAGATTAATTCTATAGATAGAACCTAGATATATTAGAAGACATAGGAACTTCTATAAAAAAATTCATATCAGGATATGTGATATAGGAAAACCTTTTAAAAGAATTGCTATTTGATGCATGAGTGTGGTCTGTCAGATGCCCTTATAATATTGCTAGAGTATAAATAGGTCACAATGTTCATAACCTTTTATATACTAATTTCACTTTGTGAAATTTAAATTACTAAAAAATATGGGAGCAACTACATGTGAAGATACTCATGTCATGTTTATGTATAAAAATCAAAATCAAAAACAACCATAATATAATGGGTAAAAAGTTGTTATCTGCTATTACAGATAATGCAGCAATTTAAAACTATATTTATGTATTATGTTAGGTGAAAAATAAACCAACACAATGGGTTTATGCATTTTGTGAAACTTCAATACTTAAAATTTGAGGACATTTCTATAAGTATAAAAAATCAGAATATAAAAATGCCTAACATTACAATCAAAATGGCAAGAGTGATTAAGTTAGGGAGTAAAATGATAAATACTATGTGTTTTCTATATCTTACTTTCATGTGTTTTTTTTAAATTATCAGTTTTAAAAGAACATCTCCTTTTTAATTAACAGTACTAATTTAGCTACCCTAAAGTAGCATAGACTACTAGTGGCTGAAGCTCTGGGGTTTCATTAGTACAGTGATGACTTAATTAACAAATCCTCTATGAACAAAACTGTTTCCCCAAGACTGGCTTGGTGCAGCAGGCATGAGGGAAGGATCAATTTTCTCTGAGCTAGATTGGTGGCAGCAGGGACTAATGAGGCAGGGCCTTGAAAGTGGCTCTCTCTCAGATCTAACTCCTCAGGGGTTAGCTAGAGCTGATGCTCAGGGCACTGCTGCACTCCTGGGACCCACACAGCCTGGTTACCCAGGTGTTGAAAAAACAATTTCTGTGCCAAGACCATATGTGGCTTTTAAGAGGCTCGGCAGGACTCTTGCTTTAGGCAGAGCATTCCTGGTGTGGAATGAGTAGGCTAGAAAATAGCAAAGAGGGAATCCCATGTGCTAGGAAGCTTTCCCTTGTCTTCTGAGTGCTCAGGGTACTGCTTTTTCCATTCTTTGGGCTTCATTTTATTCAACTGTAAAATGAAAGGACTGACTAGAAAATCTCTAATGTATCTTTCAGTTCTAATGGACTCTATGTCTGGATCAAGACTCAGCAGCCTTTCTGTAAAGGGCCAAATAATAAATATTTCCAGCTTTGCAGGACATGCAATCTCAGTCCCAACTGCTCAGCTGTGCCTCTGTAGTGTGAAAACAGCCATATGTAACAGAATGGAAATAAATGGGCATGGCTGTGTTCCAATAAAACTTTATTTACAAAAATAGGCAGCCAGCTAGATTTGGCCCACAGACCATAGTTGGCCAAACCCTGGTCTAGATATTGATGTAATGCAAATATCATTAAAAGAATTCTTAGGGGGATAGGATATAAACCTTACTTGAAAAGGGACCATCCTCTCAGACTTTTTTCTTTTAAAGATTAGTCAAATATAAAATGATACTTTAAGGCCAGGGTTTAGCAACATGGAGGAAGGATAAACACACGTGCCATCATACTGTTGAGTAAATTCTCTGCAGTAGAGAAACCCTGTGTCTTTCGATAAAGGGAGAGAATGCTGTCTTCAACACTCGTGACATTTAAGTCTTCAAACCTCTTTGAACCTAGTAGGAGAGAAAGTCAATGGCCTATTGATTTGTTTCTGATAAAATAGACTAAATCATGATCTAAGTTTAGGAATTAGATGATCAGGAGCTAAGCTGAGGTCCAGTGCCTATAGGCATATATATATATATATACACACACACACACTCCCTGTTCACTCTTCAGTCCAGGTGCAGCCTTTGGATTCCCAGCCGAAGATGAGAAGTTTTAGCAGGGCCGTCTGGCTTGCCAGGCTCTGATTCCAAGTGTCCTCCTCGCTGTATCAAACAGCAGACTCACCCCTCTGGTTTTCATCGTCTCTTACATCCTACCCTGGTAATGCTTTAATCTTTTGTTAGGCCTCGAATGCCTTCAAGCACATTTTTTAAAGATACATTTTGTCCAGATGTTCTAACTGTTCTTAATGAGACAGTTGGTCTAAATTACCTACTCTGCCATTATCAAAAGCCCCTAGAACCTACTTAAACTCATATTAATATTTCTCTGTCCTTTTGGGTTGCTTAGAAAGCTGTTAAGGAACAGGGATAATTGTGACCAGGGCATCCTCATAGGCACATTTTATCATGTGTACCACATTCATCCAGATGCTCTTTAATCGCCCTTCTTAAATGTTTAGTCTAATAATATATTTTGGTTCAGAAAAATTGAAGTCATTCTCAAATTTAAATAAGCAGTTATTCGATAGCCTTCATCCCATAATTTTCAATTGTTAGGATTAAAAATCATAGTGCTGCCCTTTTTTATATTTATTAACCAGGTTAGGCTAAAACATAACAAATAATCCCTCAAAATCATAATGATTTTCAATAATAAATATTTATTTTGCTCTTACATTCCAGTTTTTCACTGTGTTAGCTGAGGCACTACTCCATGTTTTCTTCATTCTAGGACCAACACTGAAGGGCAGCCCCAATCAGGAGCATGCTAGCTGTATTGGGGGGGGGGGGGGGGGACACGTGATGAAAGAACTACACAGTAGCTCTTACAGCTCTTGCATCACTTCCCATCACATTTCATTAGTTGAAGTCAAGTCACATGGCCAAGCCTGATATTAATCAGATAAGAAGTACAGTTCTTATTAACAGATTATAGTTTTCCCACAGGGATGGATCCAGTAAGGAGGGGCAGTGAATACAATGTACGAGGGGCCCCATTTTCCTTAACAGGTTTATTATCCTGTAATCTTGAAATAAAACTAATGCTCAGAATGAAAGTTCTCATTGTAATTTAGGCTTTAAGCCAACTAAAAACAAAAAATCAGAACAAGCTTTGTTGAAACCTTGAATCAAGCTTAGGGATAGGGTTTGTTTAAAAACGTTCTTGTTGCCCTTCTTTAAAATATTAATTCTGTGTATGCACAATTTCTTTCATCTGGTGTTCCTTTAAATTCCTTTATCCCAGCTCTTATCCAGCTAGTCATATGGGAATTTGCATATGGGAGTTAAATCTTTAATATTGACCCCTAAGTATTGCAGGGCTGTCCAGTTGTGCTTCCTGTTTTATATTGTACCTCCACTAGCATTAGCTTTTCTAGGATCTTCACAGTTTTATTTTTACTTTAAATTACATCTCCCATTTATTTGCAATTCTTCTCTCTTCTTCTGATTTTTTAATCATCCACCCACTAAAGAGATGTGTATGATCTCTTATCCTTTCATTCATCATATGCCCATAAATTCTAAACTCAGAGATTCCCAGTTCTCCCTCTTATGTGTGGTATTTTTCTCCTATTACTATTTTAAATGTTTGTGAAATGAATTGGGGTTTTCTTCAGTGTTTGAGGTTCTCTAGTGTGTCATTTTATTTTCATGCATCAGAGCTATTCCTATTCTTGTATAGGGGTCTCTCTTATATAACTTTTTTCATTAATAAAATACAATATTGAGCAACATTGAAGGCTTTATAATTTCTAAATCTATAATATGTTTATTTAATAATAAGATGGAAATACAGGTTTTTTGAAAAGGAGAAAGGTGTTTCTCCAAATATAATTCCTGAGTCAAAAGCTGCAAGTGCTAACACTGTTTTGTGACCCCTGAATGATGTCTGCTCTCTTTGTACTAAATCTAATAGTAATTGATCCTAGAGAAGATCACAAAATTCCCTATTGTTAGCTTTAGAAGAGCATTGATGAATACCTCGTTTGATGGGATAAAAGCTTCAATAAGTGATGCCCCCACCTGAGTGGTTAATTTCAAAATATTGTTTGCCTAACACAGTGTTGTCGGTGACAACCGAACAAGAACTTTTAGAAGCAGTTGGCTGTCCAATAATGGCAAATTTCAAGGCTATGCAAATTGTGCCAGTTCAGCCCAGCTCTTTTCTCTATTATCATATCAATTGAGTCAGTTCATAGCAGACAAAGCAAGGTTATGGGAACCACCTAGAGCATCATGCACCATTTAACATCAATGCAGCATACAGGAACATCTGCAACTTCAATCTTATTAACAGAGGGTAGAATGGAAGGCAATAAACAGCTTTCTTCACCACTTAATTGCAAAATAGTATTTCCTAATGTTCGTATTGTTTATCAACAGGAACTTCATCAATAATTGTATAATTATGGTTGCCTAGATTACAGTGCCCTGGTGCATCTTGTCATTTATTACAGAGGTCCGAATTTAATCTGAATTTGAACACGTGATGCAAAACTAAAATATTAAGTCCAATGAAATGCGAGTTGTATAATACAGATATTTTGGGTAGTAGGAAAATGGCAGTTTATGACCCTCAATCACTTTGGGGATTAAGTTAACACAGGGAAAAGAGGGAAAGGCAGTGAAAAATGAGCCACTAGTTAAATTCAAACATAGACCCATGAACAAGAGAGTAGGTAATGTTCTTTAGAATCAATCATGAATAATTAGATGTTTGCTTTAGGCCAGAATTGGGCTAAATTAAAACAAGATTACTATGCTGAGGTCTTCCCCTCAGTCTCTACATATAAAGGAAGAAAACTACAAGTATAGTGAGAAAAAAAGCTATGATGGCCAAAGTTAGAAATTCGAAATGCAGAGGAAAGGCTTGACGTCTGCTCAGCTTTTACCTCTGTTGGTTCTGAAGCCTAATAATGCAGCGCTCCTAACTGCATTAGCATTACAGGAAGCAGCCAAGTTCATTCTTCAGGCTCTGTGGCAGCAGAGTTTGTTCTGGCAAACAGTGCAAAATATCCAAGAAAAATGAAGGGAAGGAATATAAGCTCAGTAACAGACATTGGTGTGGCCGGTGGGAGTTGTCTCACAATAGAGCAGGAATAGGAAAATGTTGGGTTTTTTTTAATGGTGCATTTAAAGACAGTAGGAAAGGGGCTGGTCTGAAAAATTCCTCTCTCTTAAACATGAAACTAATATTTTAACTGAAATCCATTTTATATTTAAGTAAAATGTAAAGTTTTCTCCCCCACACAAAAATATTAAAGGTACTGAATTAAACTGGGCTGTGTCTTCCCAATTGATCAACATAGCCATTTTCTTTTAAAAAAACAAACAAAAAAAAAAACCTCTAGCCCGGCCAGCATGGCTCAGCAGTTGAGCGTCGACCTAGGATCCAGGAGATCTCGGTTTGATTCCCGGTCAGGGCACATGCCCCGTTTGTGGGCTCCATCCCCAGCAGGGGGCGGGCAGGAGGCAGCCGATTAATGACTCTCATCATTGATATTTCTCTCTCTCCCTCTCCCTTCCTCTCTCTCTCTGAAATCAATAAAAATATTCAAAAAACACACAAACAACTCTAGAGTTGGAATATTTTCTCCCCATTATTAGTCTGTATTCATGCCTTTAATAATTCTTCATGCATTTTCTAGCAGCAAGTTTTCTTCCCTTCTCAGATTTTGTAAATATCATAGAAGGAAAGGGAAAAAGTTGCCTTAGTAAAGTATCCACAGAATAGAGGAAGATAGTTTTTGCTCCCTTTTTAGTGGTTCTTGGGTATAATGAACATAGCAGAAACTTTCTTAACATGATAGTTAACCTATCATTTCCTCTATCTGGGGGATGCTAAGAACTGGGTTGTTAGAGGTAATAGTTTGACCTATAATTATTCATTATGCTAAAAGACTCTTTTTTTAAGAAGTAATTATAGCCTCTCCTATAAACTTGAAAATTTTCTAGCTCTGTGCAAAATGAGGGTGGAGAGTTTATATACATATACATATATAAACATACATATGCCTCTCACCTAAATACCTCAGAGAGCACATTTTTTTAGGCTAGGAAATGTGCAGTACCAATTCTGATACATGAACACCTTTCCTTTAAAGAACTTATATGCAAGCATTATTCAGGAACCTTTTCTAGGAACTGTTTATCAAAACTGCTATGATAATAACTTTGTCCTAATGAGTCTCAGTCTGTTTAAGGAGTAATCGATAAACTACAAATTAATGTTCCATAATTCACATTACAATGCACATGTAATTATTTTGAGATGAGGCAAACCCTATGCATTTAATTTACAGCTGTAATTAAGTAAACTCATTTGATACTAATTAGGTGAGCCTTAAAGGATCATAGGTTTGTATATTTAATTATCAAAGTACAATCAGCAACCAATTTCTTAAAAGCTTTTCTATCTTGAATTCAACACTGATCTGTGGCCACACTACAATTTTTTCTTCTTGGATCTTCAGTAAATTAAAATGTATTGTGAATTGTGGAGAATCTACTTGGTAAGTTACCTTTTTCGTAATTATAATTCTCCATCTGAAAAACATCTATATCTGACAAAACTGTCCCATCAGAAATGAAGGAGCCCGGCCGGGCGTGGCTCAGCGGTTGAGCATCGACCTGGGATCCAGGCGATCAGGGTTCGATTCCCGGTCAGGGCACATGCCCGGGTTGCGGGCTGTAGCCGATCAATGACTCTCTCATCATTGATGTTTCTGTCTCTGTCTCTCCCTCTCCTTTCCTCTCTCTGAAATCAATAAAGATATATTTAAAAAAAAAAAAAAAGAAATGAAGGAGAAATTAAGACATTTCCAGTTAAACAAAAGCCAAAGGAATCCATTGCTGGTAGATAGACCTGCCCTACAAGAAATGCTAAAGGGAATCCTTCAGGCTGAAATGAAAGGAAACTAGACAGTAACCCAAAACCATTTGAAGAAATAAAGAATTCCAGTAAAGCTAACTACATAGGTAAATGTAATAGCCAGGATTAATGTATTTTTTTGTTTGTAATTCCTCTTTTATTTCATACATGATTTAAAAGACGTATACATTAAAGAGTAATTATAAATATATGTTAATGGACACGCATGTATAAAGATGTAATTTGTAACAACAACATAAGGAGGGAAGGAGCTATAGGAGCAAAGTTTTTGTATGCTATTGAAGCTAAGTTGCTATCAGTGCACTAAGAAAATATCTAAGGGATACAGAAGTTTTATCTATCTTGTTAAAATAGCATGTAAAAATTAGTTTACCAGAAAATATACTTAATTGCTAGCTTAAATTCTACTGTCAGTCATTCATCAAGTATTTAAGTATCTAATATAATGGGCTTTCTTCTAGATTTCAATAATTATCCCCATTTCTTCCCACAAAATGTGTAAATGTATAATTTAGGAAAGAAGAGTTATCAGATGTGTAGCATGACTTCCTAGTCTTGTAATATGCTAGATGAAATGTTCACCTTTTCATATTTCCGAGCCCCATTATGCTCTAAAGAAAGTGAAAGTTTGTGGTCATGACTTTCCCTGAAGGTGTAAAAGATGTTTCTGTCTCCATGCCTTTATAACCAAGACACCTGAATGTAAGGATTAGAAGGCACCTGTGTGGTGCCTTCACTCTCCAAGTATTTAGGGTATTGCTATCTGTGTCAGAAAATGTGAACCTTACCCTGGGATGCTCAAAGTTTAGGCTTTAGGAATGAGCTAACCAGATTATGGGGGTTTTTTCTCTTATCAGCAGCCACTATGCTAAAATTAAAAGTAATTGCTGATATTTATGTTGTGTATTACAGCTCACATAGAACATTTACTTATGGTAACTAAAATGAGGTTTTAGAATATATTTTAATGGGGATATTAGCACAGTCTGTCAGTATATTAAAAATAGAGACTTTTCTATTTTTTTTCATTACTTTGTCTTTTCAAAGAATTAACTAGCACAGCACAAATTTCTTCTGTCCAGATGTAACCAATGTCAAAACTTCCCATACCACACAATGACACCAGCCTTGCTGCACTGACTTCAATGGCCTCATCAGCTTGTATATTGTCTCTGGATTATCTGAGGAAGTATAAGTAGCATTGTGGTCTGGGAATAGTCCATGTCTAGCAGGTGCCATTTACATAGACTTGAGTGTAAATGGTATCCTCTGAAGCTATACAATGTGATGTTGTTCCAAACTGAATTGTTTCCCATCTTCTTCAGGTCTCATAAACAAAGATACTGACTCTTGCATTGTTTGGTGGAAGAACTATTAACAGTTCCACGTAACTAGCAAGGTGTAAAGACTTGACCCCTAATGAGCTATTCTTTCTGAGGGTGAGAATTAGTTGGTGGCTTGAGAATTATTTAAAATGCTTCTTTGGGGAGGGAAATGGAAGCACCAGTTAGGGATCTTTGGTAGGACCAGTTCTGAGAGGAATTAGCAGTAATTGGCACCATACTGGATGACAGAGACTGGCCTGCTCTGAGACAAGTCTTTATCGTTTCTTTATAGCATTGGGCCATTCTCCTTAATCTCCGGATAGGCATGAGTATGATCTTTAAATTATTCCTGCTCCTTTAAAAAAATATGATGCTGCAGAGTCTATTCACAAAGAACGAGGAGGAACACAGCCGAGCTTTAACAGGGATGTAAAATATTGTACTTGAGAAGTTTTTTTAAACAGGTAATTAGGCATACGTTTACACGTTTTCATCGACTTTTTAGTACAAAAGAGATCAAAAAATGACTCCATAAAGCAAAGCGTTCTGTTTAAATGGGATGAAAGGGTTATTTACTGGTGTTCATCACTGTACTTCAAGTAGTTAAGTGATCTGTGAATCCAGTTTATTCTACTGGACAATAAACAGTCCTCACAACTTTTATCAGTGTTTGTCAGGGCACCCACTGAAATTGACTCCATACTTTGGGGAATTTTAATCTTATTGTACAGTATAGAATGTTTAAAGGACCTTTTTTCCTTCAGTAGTGACATTACCTTGACGCATTACTGTCCCTGCAAACCACTAAACATCAGTGATATTTCAGCAGTGCTTTCTTGCTCTAAGATTTTTTTCTAATCCGTAAAGGAAAAAAAAGAGACATTGGTCCCCCTCATAGTTAATGCAGCTCTTCCTTTGTAAATTTTGTAAGTGTTTGCCATTGCCACCATCAACAAGTCAAACAGAAATCTTACTGAAAGTCTGCAATTAGATGTAGTGATGGCAATCGCTTCAAAAAACACCTTTGTATATGTATATCCATTTTGAAAATCTTTACTGCCAAACTCAGAAGGCAATACATGATTTTAAGAAGGGGTACACTTAGAATACCAACAATGTCTTGTATCCTACTACTGCAGTGACTAGGACTAAACCACAAAAAAGTCAAGAAAGCCTTTGGTGTTCGGTCTCTCAGTTTTTTCCATAACCAGGATGCATTGGTCCAAATTATCTAATAAATGCCTCTTTCTGTTCTTCCAGTCCTAAGAGCCCATGGTCTCTTTATAAGGAAGGATCACACACATAAAAATATTAGTTGGACTTAAATATGGTATCTTCATGAGATGAATCCCACCTCTGTCACTAGACCCATTTGATAGCCTTGGTTTGATCCAATCCAAGTGTTTACTCAAAGTGCCCATATCAGAGCATTCTTACTTTAAACAGGATCTGAACCTAAGTTCATTGAGTCATAAAAGTGTTTATTTCTGAATGATGGAAAGCAACTTGCTTGAAGGCACCAATCAAATTATATTTTCATTATTTCTACAGGATGTCTTCAGTACAATTAGATCTGGAAAGGTTTTTAGGATAAGTTGTGCAGGGTTGAGTTTATTCACTGGTGAAACAGCACACCACTCTCTGATTTTCAAGCAGCTGTATGATTTCCTTTCATGCAAGCATTTGTAAACTAGCTTAATCCTAATAACTCTAAAAAGCTCAATGAAAGAAGGCAAAGGTATTAACCAAAAAGCATACATACATAACACATAGACAGAGACAGCAATGTGGTGATAGCCACCGGGAAAGGGGGGTGGGTGGTAAGGTGGAGGTGGGCAAAGGGGGGAAATAGGAACGGAAAGAGACTTTACTTAGGGTGATGCAGTGGGCAGATAAGGTTTTATTGAGTCGTACACTTGAAACTGGTATGGTTTTGTGATATATTTCATTTAGTGAACTTATTAAAGATATCAAAAGCCTGTTAAAGAGAAAATAAATATATACCAAACAAAGGGGAAATAAGGTTTTAGAGCAGTAAGGCCATCTGTCATTGTTTTCTTGGTTACTTTTCTATGGAAAATATTTTCACATTCAGAGCAAAACACTCATTTATTCTCTTACCTGTGTACATTCAATGCTGAAGACTTTAACTGGCATTTACTTGAAATGTGGAAAATTAGAAGAAAACATGAACAAACTAAGAGGCTTTATTGTAAATAATGGTAGTGCTCAAGGTCAAAACCATGCCTTCAGAAGCAGCAGTTTTAAGTGAGACATGAATTCCTGTACCCAAAAGTTTCATTTTAAGATGAATAATACTCATATACATGCATTCATTAAATGCTTACTCTGTGCCAATTTTGCTCTAAGTGCTTTAAGTACATTAACTGATTTGATGCTCACAAAAACCCTTTGAGATAATTACCATTATTGCTCCTATTTTACACATGAGAAAATTAAGGGATAGAGGGTTTGACTTGGTTACGAGCAAGTAAATGGGAATTGACTAGTAATTGGGAATATGAACCGGAGATGTCTAGTCCATATTCTTAATGACAATGTTATACTGCCTCTGTTCTCTGTGGAGTATTTATCTACTCAATTTAGTCAAATTTAGTTATCAGTACAGGGCTTAGAAAGGGAATTTAAATGTCAGTTAACTGCTGTATTCTGCTTAATCAAAATCTCTTTTTTCTATGATCACCTTTTTCCAGGAAAACAGCAATGTTGCTGGAATGGCAGCTTTGGAATCACATTTTACTTTTCTCATTCTTTTTGTCCCAAAGTCCTACTTTTCCACGGACGCTGGGCAGTTGACAACCTCTGTGAGCCTCAATGTCTTCATTTTTAAATCAGGTCAATATTACCTAACACACAGGATTGCAGTGAGAACACATAAGGTGAAGTATATAAAACACTTGGTGCAGTACCCGGCACACAGTAAGCATTTGAATGTTACTTTTTTACTCAGAAACTACACTTGCATCCCGTTGGCTGATGTATCTACTCCAAACTTTGGCTTTCAAAGTCCCCCTAGAGATGGCTGGACCCAACAGAATCTGCATTATTTCTTGCCTTACCTGACATTTAAACTTGCCTCTTTGTCCATGCCTCCTGGGATATATACCTTTCTTTTCCTGTCTCCTTCACTTTCCATAGCTTCAAGACCTAACTTCAGTTTTCTCCATGAAGCCATTTCCAGTTAATTAAACTCACATTGTTCCTTTCCTTCTTTGAATTCCTGTTATAATAAGTAGTATTACCTTGTATGATACTTCACAAATTCTTTCACGCTTGCCAGATTCCTCTTTCCATCTAGATGTTAAGTTCCCCGAGAAGAAGGATCATGTCTTAATATTTCTCCTGTATATTCCCCAAGGAGTCTAACAGACTGTGAAGAGCTCATGGCGAGTTTTCAATAAATTATTGTTGCCTGATTGAAGAAAATAAGCTCTTGAGAATACCTTATAAATGTTCTAAGGCTTTATGTTTGACAGGGTGCTTTCATAACATTGTTAATACTTAATTCAAATAAAAGTCACAGAAAATAGCTAGAGCAAGTATAATGCTCATTTTCTAAGTAATAAAACTGAGTTTAAACGTTACAGACCTCGTGACTTACAGAAGGCCTCCTGCTAATAGCATCATTGACTCCACTCCCAATCCTCACCATTCAGTTCATTCTCTGTAAGACTCCTAGAATAAGGGTTTTTAATTAAAGATGGGATCATGTCACTCCCTGTTCAAAACCTTCCAGTGGTTTCCCATTTTACTTAGAATGAAATTCTATCAACCCCCCCCCCACACACACACACACATACATACACATATAGTTGATCTCACATTCACTGTGCTGCAGTTATATTGGCCTTCTTAACCTCAAACAGGCTTAGCTCACCAACCTTGTTGCTAGCCTAGGATATGTCCGCACTTGGATATTCTAACTCTGGATCTTTACATGGCTGTCCTTCTTGCTATTGAAGTCTCAATTCAAACATCACCTCCTCAGTGAGGAAGTAACACCCGTCTAAATTGTTAACTCATACTTCATCATGTCACCCTGTTTCATTTTCTTGGTGACATGTATTATTATCTCAGATTATCTTGTTCAATATTTTGTTACTTGTATATTGTCTTTCCTCACTAGAATGTAGGTCCCATGAGAACAAGGCTTTTATCTGTCCTATTCACATCTATATTCCAAGTCTCTAACAGAGTGCCTGACACATGATAAGCTCTTAAGTATTTGTTAAATAAAGTGGCTGAGCCAAAACCAGACTAAAATCATGAGTCTTTTGAAGCCTAATCCAGTGTCCTTCTCACCATTCCATTTATCCTGCCTTTCGTGCAAGCACTTATGCCTTTGGAACTACAATAAGAATTGATATTCAGAATAATGACATTAACTGTGCTGTAGGATTCTCTATTATCAAAGAAAAACTTCATTCCATTCAATAAACTAAACTAATTAAAGCCGGGATGTCATGGTATATGATTATATTATATTAATAAATTTACACAGATTTCCAACTAAAAAGACTTTCTGCTTTTTCTTTAGTTAACCAAAAAATTAAATTAACTCAGAGCTCTTCATTCCCCCAGAAGTCCTTGTTAATTACAATTGTTCTATAAATCTCTATTATTAGCAGAGTTTGTCATTTGTTTCATTCCCTTGTTTATTAGAGCAGTCTGAACAGGGTGTTTTTGCTCACATTCTGTTGTGTGTATCCTAGTGAAAAGCAAAGCATTTCCTGCATTCTCGTTTTTCCCATTCTTTGACACTGGCATATTTCATGTTGTTTGTATAGCAACTTAGTTTCCTTGTGTCAGTTCCCTATATAAAGTAGGAATTATATTATTGACTTGGCTATTAAGTAAAATAATTAAATTTAGGGTCTATTTAAAATAAAAGCATTAGTACTTTGCAACATTGTTTGTGATAACAGAAGATTGAAAACAACCTAAAAGTCCATCAATAAAAGACTGCTTAAATAAATTATAGTATATCTGTACCATGAACTGTTTATTATGCAGCAATAAAAAATAATGGGGACATTCTCTGTTTACCAACATAGAAAGATCTCCAAGTAATAAAACATAGTCCAGTGCAGCCTGCATATTATGATACTTTTTTAAAAAAAGAAAAAGAAAAACAAGAGTGTGTTTTGCATGTATGTGCAGAGAGAATTCTGAAAGAATGTACAGGAAAGCAATAACAGCGATAGCCCGGTTGGAAAGGAGTAGACTAGGAACTGGACGGATGGGAGATCAGAGCTTAGTGGGAGTTTTTTATAGCATACCTTTTTATATATTTATATTTTGAACTATATAGATACATTATTTGTTCACAAGGTTAAATTAAAAACAAGCCAGTACCACTAAAAGCAATATTTGATTCTGGACTGGATCCTGTACAGGATGAAAACAATTTTATATTAAAAAAAAAAAAAAAATTAACAAAATTAGAATATGGAGTATAGATTAGATAAAATAACAATGTTATGTTTTTTAACTTAGCACCTATACCATGGTTACCTACAAGAATATCTTTGTTCTTAGGAAATACACACTGAGTTATTAAGGAGCCAAGGCCATAATATATGCAACTTCTACTCAAATGGCTTGAAAGAATAAATAATATATGTACATATATATGGGAGGAATGATAAAGAAAATGTGGCGAATTGTTAAAAACTGGTAAATCTGGATTAACATTATGTGGGATGCTAGTATTTTTCTCCACACTTTTCTGTTAGTTTATAATGATGTCCAAATAAAAGACAATAAAAAACAAGTGCTCAAAAACTGTAGTTCTCTGGAAGTTACCTCAGTGTAAGGAATGGACACGGTGCAGGGGCCTCTTTAAAGAACCTTGACTTCTGGGGTTACCTGGTCATGCTTTTCACTCTCTGGTAAATTTTTTGCCATCACTTTTCTGTCTTTTCCATGCCTGGTGGCAGTGGCAGAGGTGATGACTACAGCCTACCCTAAGGTTGAAAATACCTGCCTACCTGCCTCTCATCCTGCAATATATTTTCGTTTACTATATCTTCTCTACAATTTAGAGGTGACATTTTAAAATACCTTGAACAAAATTGTCTGAGGATATTAATTATCATGAGGCTGTGTGTCCATGGCATTAAGATATGTAGTTAATTTAGTAGAGATAAGGCTACAGAAACATTTTTTTTTTTTTAATCTTCACCCAAGGATATTTTTTTCCATTGATATTTAGAGAGTAGAAGAGAGGGAGGGGGAAAGAAAGAGATACATCAATTGGTTGCCTCCCAGACGTGCCCTGACTGGGCCGGGGATCGAACCTGCAACCGAAGTACCTGCCCTTGACCGGGAATCGAACCCGTAACCCTTCAACGTGGGAGTTGATGCTCTAACCACTGAGCCACACGGGCCAGGCCTCATGCCCAGTGCTTTCCATTCTCACTTTACAAAAAGTTTGGTTAGCCCTGGCCCGTGTGGCTCAGTGGTTAGAGCATTGGCCTGCAGACTGAAGGGTCCTGGGTTCGATTCCAGCCAAGGGCACGTGCCTCAGGTGAGGGTAAAAAAAAGAATACAAAAAGCTTGGTTAGAATTGAGAATCAGTGGCTCTGACTTCTCTTAATCTCCCAAGTGGAAGGACTTCGTCAAAACTAACGGTGTTATTTTTCTGCAACTGGGGCAAAGCGATATTTTTGCTACCTGTCTCCACAGCTACTCCAGGCCCATTTCACACCTAAGAAACCAGGTCCCAATGAGAGTCATGGGCCTCATTGACTGAATAATGCCCATGCCTGTAAGTGTGTCTTAAGATTTAGTGAGGAACTTCATTTGTTTATACAGTAAACCGTCTAGAAGGCTATGGAATAGGCTGTGCTTATGAATACTGTTTAATTGATTGTGTGGGGTTCTTTTTTAATAGCTCTGTAAACCTGTTCATTACATTTCAAAAAAATCAGAATGTACCAAAATCATAACTGAATTTAAATATTATGGAACATTGTTTAACCCTTTTTTAATGATTTAGAACACACTTTAGGATCCTGTAAATGTTCAGGGTCATTTTGAAAAGAGTTCTCATAATACAGCTCTTTAGATACAGAAGATAATAAAGACTGGACTGTGTCTATCCTGATTTATGACAGCCCTTTTATGTTCTTGATATTCTCCTATTTGTATTAATAAGTACAAAAGGGGGGAAATAATTCTAGCTCATGTTTCAAGAAATTGAATTTAGTATGATACCTAAGGATAAAACATCTCAAAGATCTACACGTACATGCAGAAAATAAAGTGTAGTAAAACTGCATTTATTTAAAATTGTCAGTGATTAAGACCAAAAACTCATGATTATTAAGAACAAAGTTTAAAATAATCTCTTCCATTCTGAATTAGGTTCTATTCATAAATATTTATCCAACCAAAAATTATAACTTTTTCAGACAAAGAACTCAAGGAATAATATCTAATTGTGGCTTACATACTATTTATATATAATTATTTCCAAACTATAATCCAGTAATTAATTCTTATATTAAATCTTATATTACCTAAAATGTTTTATAGACATGTTGTATTATTACATAATGTAACCCTATTTTAAATGGTAATGGTGTCATTAACCTAGCTCATTTTACTTATTTAGTGCTTGTTTGTTCTTAGTTTATAGTTGTTAATTCCCTTTATAGTATGACTTGTACTTGGAAGTAATAAAACCAGATTTCTTTATAAATATTTATGGTACAGACCTTTTCCTAAATCAGACTGTAGCCCTTTCCTAATTATTTCCAATAAAGTCTGCGTACATCTTTTTTTTTTTTTTTTTTTTTTTTGCCTGTGTAATGTACTGTACTACATACTCCCTAGAAAATTTAATTCTAGATAACTATGCCTTAACTTCCAAGTAATCAGAATCCTGTTAACTGCCATGTAGGTTCTGGTGTTACAGCATATGGAAAGTTAGTTATTTAAAGAGTTTAAATAGATGCTTCTAGTATACAGAGTTGTCTTAGCATCTATAGCCATATGGTCAAAAGGGATCACTAAGTGACTAAGTCCCGTTCTTGGATATCAGTCTTTCCAAGAAGATCTTTTTTGCATTTTGAAATCTATGCTTATCTGTTACTGAAAGTATTTATTAGTTGCAGGTAGCATAAGGCAAACAGGACATGTTTTTTGAGATTTTAAGTTCTTTATTTAGACCTTAAGGTTCTCAAGGTCTCCTTCCCCTCTCTCTTGATCTTAGGTGAGACTGAAGTTTACAATCATTGACCACATCTGTCTCCATAAGGGATACAAATTTGTGATTTCAGAAATTCCAGCCCCCAATAAAGAACACTATCCAATTTTTTGCAGATGCCTTCTAGGCCAGATTTCATCACAAATAACTTCATTCCATTGTCATGCGCCAAGTTTAAAGTACCGTATTAGGATACTGTGTAGTCAAAACAGCCAAGGCCTGGTCCAGACTGCTGTGAGACAAGAGCCCAGTGCGTCCCAGCTGGGTGGCTCAGTTGGTTGGAGCATCATTCCATACATCAGAGATACTGCGGGTTCAATTTTGGTCAGGGCTCATACCTAGGTTGTGGGTTCAGTCCCTGTACGGGAGGCAGCCGATCAGCGTTTCTCTCTCTCTAAAATCAATGAACATATCCTCAAGCGAGGATTTAAAAAAAAAAGAGCCCATTGCACTGTCCCTTGTGTTCTGCCTGTGCATTCAGTGGCAGCTTCCCCTTTTGCTAGTTGACCTGTAGTTTAAAGGAAATAGCGACTCAGTAAAAAGTAACCAGGTTAGGTTGTTTGTAATAAGCAAAAAAAATCAGTAATCCTTGACCTTGGCATGAAGTCTTAGAATAGTAGTTATATTTTTATTGTGCCATTGTGATTTTCTGTAGGGAAATGCCCAAGAAAAATCATTATTCTTTTAAAATTTATAGCTCTTTACTGTATCCAAGATTTCACATCCCAGAATGCAGTCAGGCTTGAAGCTGTATTATAGATCCATGATCCAATCCTTACTAATACTTCCTTTAGCTTGTACTTTCTGTTCAAGTATCTGCAACTGTCTAAAAAGGTACTGCTACCATTTATAGTCATTCCCCCAAAAATGAACTACAGTACTTAGGTATAACTCTCAACAAAACACAGACAGCATCTGTATGCTGAAAATTACCAAAAAAAACATTGCTTACAGATGCCTTTGCACCTTGATTCCCAAGTACTCAAGTGCAGAATATGGAGCTCATGTTCCGTCTCTTTGAATGATGAATGATGAAGGAGCTTCAGCTTTAATGGGTGAGTTTGTGTGTTGAGTATTACAAAGAGAAGTCAGTCTGCCTCTCTCTGATTCTAATTGCAGAAAGTGAAGTCACTGCTTTTGCTGTCTTGGATCAGGACCAGAAAGAAATTATTGATACCAATGGAGCCGGAGATGCATTTGTTGGAGGTACAGACTCATTTATTTTATACTTACTTATAAGTTAAACATTTCCTTTAACCCTTGTCTCTATCATATAGCCAAGATTTATGAATTTAATAACTTTTAATTTCATCTTTTAAATAATTAACTCCTAATGTTCTTTCCATATGCTACTATCATTGTAAGTATTAAGAAGGTATTTTACAACAGGGAAAATATGTATTTTTTGCTTAAAGATAATTTACTATTATGCTATACCCTAGTCATTTTCACAAGATTAATTGTGTCTGTCAGAATGTTGCATAAACAAGCTGCATCAAGTACAGTCTGTAGTATATTCATAGCCCTTTGGGCTTAAATGTTACCACAGTGTTGTTCTTTAAAACAAATTGTGATAAATATTAACTAGCATGCCGCTGATAACTAAGGATGATGTCTTTGGATTATATTATTTGGCTAATACATCTGTTTCTAACACAATAGCTGGATGTTTATTTTATTAGGAAGGATTAAATTTTTGTCTGGTTCAGGCTTAGGAAGAACTGGCGCAAATTATAAGGACCACGTTATTTTTGAAATGAGCACTCAAAGAAAAGATCAAGACAATTAGGAGATTCTTGGCTTCATTATTTAGATTGATCTAAAATCTGGCTCAAAGGTTCTTTTGATATGTCTATGGTCTGTGTAAAGCTTTAGATTCCAGAATGATAACCCAGGAGAGTCTCCCCGATCTCTGTTTACTTCTCATACCATCGGGCATGATGGGGGAAAAGGCAAATGGAGCTGACTATTGTCCTTTCCTTGGAAAATAATTTGAATCATGGGAAACATTTAAGATTGTGTGATGGTTTTAACTGAGTATTGTTCAAAATACATCTATTTATTTACTTACTTTAATGATCTTTTTAGCAACATAAATGTTTCATATTTTCTTCTTTGAAAGTATTCATGCCTAGTCTTAAATGAGATGTTAACATTAGACTGGTAGGATGCCCCTTGCTCTAGTCTTTGGTAAGAGTACATACCACAGATAACATTCTACTTTACTGATATGCTTACATTTTTTATTTCTTTTCTCTGAAAGGCTTCATCATTGATTAGAGTACTTTGCAGCTATTTTTTCTGTTCCATACTGCTTCAGAGCTATAATGCCATGTAGGCTAAAAATAGCTCATCCAGAACTGGGCCAACTTCTGTAATGCATTAAGGAAACACTATTGATTTCCTGGTTAGAAACTGCTTAAACCAGGAATCTTAGTACAGAAACTTTTAAACTTGTCTCCTTGTAGCCTTTTTAAGTAAAATATTTAATACATTAAGTATTCTATTTTTTATATTTAGTAGGGCACTGATTGTAACCTAATTAGCCACTACCTCTGGCCCTGGGACCCTGGGGCCCTGGGCCATCTGGTTCTGCAACAGCAGATTCCCTTTCAGACACCTGGTTACCTGTCATGCTTCCAGTACTAAGGAAGAACATAGAATTTTTGAGGGAGAGGTTGTTCTTAGGGTACTGAAGTAGGAGCAGCTAGCTACCCGTTTGTATTGTACTTAAGGTGACACATGGACTACCTCATCAAAGCACTTGGGGTCTTTGTTACAGGATTCTCAGCCTCTTTTTTATCTTCTACTGGCTTAGCCTCATTATATATTTATCGTTGGGGTACAGTGAGGTAAATATAAAGGAAAGAGTGTGGAACAGGGACCCACAACCTTTTTGTAAAGGACCAGATAGTGAAAATTTTAGGCTGTGCAAGTCATAGACAGGCTGCATTGCATAGTTTTCTTGTTCTTTTTGCTTGATTGCCTATTTTCTGTTTTGTTTTTGGTTTTTAAAATATAAAAACCTTCCTTAGCTCTCCAGCTGTACAAAAACAGGCGACAGGCTGGACTTGGCCCTCTTTCTATAGTTTGCCAATCCCTTGTGTAAATACGTGACAGCTTCCTCACTATGTTCACTTTCATCATACCCTGGATCCAAATACTGGGTTTCACTACACACTGTTGAAACCAGTATAGACAGAGTGGAAGGCAGGCTGAAACGAGGCAGGACTCTGCTGATAGCACCTCAGGTAGGTAGCCGTTTTTCTCACTCTAACTCTATTCTGAGCAGTTCCCATGATAAGGAGACCTTGAAGGACTGAGTCACGCAATGAGATGAATACTCTGTCATTTTAGCAATGGAACACTTATGTCAACACATTCAGCACATTCTGTGTAAGTCAAGCTATATAGTAATAGCAATAGATAAATATATATAGCATTTTTTTAGCCAATTGATACCTTAAGCACTTTACATATATTAACTCATTTAATGTTCACAAAAGCTCCTTTTGAAGTAGGTTATTTTTAACCCCGTTTTACTGATGAGGAACAGACATAAAGGGTTTAGGTAACTTGCCTAAAGTCTCATAGCTAGAAAGTAGCAGAACCAGGATTCAAACCAGGCAGTCTGGCTCCAAGGCCAGTGCTCTTCCTCACTGCACTGTGCTGTTTCTCGAACTGTTAAGGAAATCTCATCATTAGGACCGAGAACCACAGACCAGCCTTACTAACAAAAGCTGGTTTTGCCAGAGAGAATCTTCCTCTCATCCGAATAGATGACTTCATTTATTGAACAGGAGCTTTTGTTATCTGGTGGGATTCTCAGGACTCTAGGGTAAGATTGTTGCAAAAAAGAAAGAAAATGGGAAAGGGTAGAGAATCGAAGGACTGTAATCCCTGGTGAGTTTGAACCAGGAGTTTTTTGCTAAGCAGTAGAATTGATTACACTACAGAGATACAGAAAGCCAGACCATAAACTCGTGTGGTCAGCATGGAATCCAAATACAGGGAGTTATATGAATCAACTGTTTAGTAGCACCAGGCTGATGCATCCATCTTACAATAGAGGTGGTAGTGTTAGTTTAAAATACTCAAAAATCCATTGGTTAAAACCTCCTATTCCCATCTCTACACCAAGGAATGCTTTCTGCTAGGATTGGAAATACTCCAGCTGTTGAAGCATACCCCTCCACCTTAAAAATGAAGGGAGAGGCAATGACAACTACATTTTCTATGTAGTTCCTTTTGCTTTGCTTTGTTGCCTGATTAATATATCTCCTTTCTGATTGACACATTCTGTCTTTTGATAGTTAATGTATGCCTCCCATTACTTCCCATTTTTGCTGGCTTAAGAGTATTTTTTTCTTTTGTGACTTTGCATAACTATATATCAGTCCCAAATTCAAGTTCTTGGCTAAAGCATCCCTTCACCTACCATGTGCTAATTACATACCTCAATTCCAGAGTACAATGTGTTCTTATTAGCCACATAAGATATATATGACTACATCATAGATTTTCATGAATAATTTTTAAATGAGTACCCCAAGTGTATACAAGTTAAAATTCATACAAGTTCCATCTCAAGGGTTTAGTGACAGTGACAAATCCCTTCAGCCTGTACAAGCATACCTCCTTGTTCTATTTGGAGATCTTAAGCACTTTGTCACATTTGCCCTTTATTTGTCACTAGCCAGCCCTTATGGAACTACCCTTTTCACATTCTCCCTCAAAAGCCCAAGTCTTACGATTGTAGCCTTGGAAATGGAGACAATTCTATCATCTCTAAGTATGATTTCCTAATTCCCCAGGTCAGGAGAAAATTTCTTCCCGTTGTCCTGCTGCGCTTAGTCACAGCAGGTCTGCCTTTTCATTTGGAACCCTCTTTGTCACTGCCATAGTAACAAATGGAAACATTGAGAACATTTTGTGACAGGCACTGTCACTGTTCCTGATGAAATCTCTTCCCCTGTGTCTTTCCAGTAAATGAAACAGGAGAAAAATCATAACAAATAACGTGAAAGGAGACCTCATCAGTGTTTCCAGTAGGCTGTCAATATCAGCCTATGTTAATCTAATATAATTTAGTCGAATGTTTTATGGCAGTTTGTAAGAATATGTTCTAGGCCTACAAATCATCTTTAGACTAAAAGTGAGTATACCTTTGACAGATTATACCCAGGCACATAGAAATAACTCTCAGATAAAAGTCTAGAGACCTTATCCAAGGACCAACATTCTTAGGATTATAAAAGCTTCATTAAATATGGTTAAGAGCCATACATAGCTTAGAACAGGTTAGTATTTTGAATGATAGTAAAGTAACTGCTGCCTCTAATACTTTTCATTTTCAAATTTCTCGAAACAACTTTAACAAAGAAAGTGTATTACCCTAAAAAATATTACCTAAAATATGCAGATGACTCTTAAAGCCACTTAGCAATCACAATGTAAATAATTATTCTATTTCCCATCTAAAAAAAAGGAGCATTAACTTCACTTTTTAATTAATGTTCAGAAAAGAATTTTGGTTAAAAAAATAAAGATTTAAGTTTCCAGAACAGGGATGCAACTTCCTTTTCATGTAGTACCTGCGTATACTTCTGACAGCCGCAGGGATTCTTTAAATTATGTTCATATTTTCTGTTCTCACTTTGTCTGTTTGTTCCCAAACCTTTGTAGCTTACTCTCCCACTCCTCTTAATTGCTGCTTCATTGCTGTGCAAAGACATGGTGCAGACTTCTTGTGATTTTTTTTTTTTTTCCTGCATCACCTTCTTCCTTTGCTGTCCAACTCAGAAGACTAGAAAATAACTTGCTGAGTGTTAAATATACCATTTCTCACACTTCTTCACTTAAAAAGCCAAAACCTTGATTTGACCCACTGTCTGCAGAGGACTTACTTGCCAATGACAGGTGAGAGCTGGACTCTCCTACCCCACCCACAGCAACAGTAACCTTTTCATCTGTTTATTCTAGTAGGATGTCTTGGTGTTTATTTCTTAAGTAGCACTTTTCCTTAAAACCATCAAAGGAGGTATAGAATTGAATTGGTCATTAGGAATATGAAATTCACCACAGACAGCAGCTCAGGCAATGCAGGGGGAAAGGGAATCGAGGTTCACACCTTGCACCGTCGCAGGACACTTTATGACATGCTATTCTAGTGTTACACGTCCAGAGACATTGGGCCAGAACCATATTTCAGCAGCCTTGCCTAAGATCATTTAAGCCCATATTGGTTAAAAGAGGCACAGATGATCCTTAAGCCATGACAAGAAAGAGAAATAACATCGGTTCACATGGAATGCAGGATGATTTTAGGGTGAAGTCTGGAATTTCTCACAAACATGAAATGTTCCCTGAAAGGTCTAGTACCCTGGGTGGCCTCCATCTAGATGCAATTGTAAACAGATAATGGAATTCAGAGGACTTTGTCTTCTGGAGATTTGGATAAGAGGGAGACAGTCTGAGCCATGTAGGTTATCAGATCCCCAAAGCTCAAATATGAACCTTAGGTTCCTATATTCGAAGATAATTGAGAAATGTTTATTCCAAGAAAACAATGTGGATGTCTATCAGATTTCATTTAGTTGCAGAGGGCCAGAGGAAATGTCATAAGCAAAATTTCTGAAGTTAATTTTCTTAGACATGACAAAATATATGTGTATCAGTTTCCTGGCCTAGAATATTTGTGAGTCACATGGAACTAACTGGAATCCAGTAGTGGTCCTGGTTGCTAGTACATGGATTGGGTCAGTTTTACCTGCCATATCTGTCTGATTCATATGTATTAGTTAGCTTTTGCTACATATCAGATGTACCCAAAACTTAGACTTAAAACAACAGCTGTTTATTTAGCTTCACAAATCTGTGGATTGGCAGCTGGGCCTAGACTCAATTGAACAGTTCCTTTGGTCTCAGAGGTTTGAGAGATTAAGTAATTTGCCCAAGGTCACAGTGAAAGCCAGGATTCAAACTAAAGTTTGACCCAAGAGTTCTTACCCCTCATCATTTGGTGACATTGCATCCCATTAGCAGATTGTCTTATCTCCCCCTCCAAGTGAGGAGAAATAGCCAGTTTTCTAAACACCAGTCTAGACTGGTGCCAGTCTATGATCTAACAGAAATTTCATCAGTCATTAATAGCTAAATGAAAAAAAGTAGGGGCAATATAGTCAGCTTTTATACAGCTTAATGTATTCAAATTAAATTTTGTCTCAATGATTTTAGAATTTATTACAATGTTCCTTTATTGGCTTTGTAATTCATGTAATCAAAAAATAAAGTCACATGTTGGTAATGCTGATGCATAGCCTGGCCAACCTTGGGACCTAGCAGAAGCCTTAGCCATGGTAAACAGTCATTAGAAACAATTCTCCAGACCATATGAAAATTTGTATGAAATGTAACCTCTGATGATGTAAGGCTGTGTACTATCAAGAGAAGTCTGAAAAGAAAACAAATGAAAATTAGCAATACAATTACTAAATTGATAGCTATTCTCACTTCAGATATATGAGTTCCCAAACCTGGGGTATGAACACAGGCTCTTAATTTATTTTGCATTTAATTATCCAGTTATCACTGACATTTTATAGAGTTAAGATGTGTATATTTTATTTCTAGCCTATGAAATAAATGGCAAATTAAAACCAGTTTCTGTCATCAAATGCTCTTAAAATTTTAGAACCACCCTGCTGTGAGGAGTTGTCAGTTGATAAAATACAGGTTTTTGAATTGAAGTAAATATTAACAAAATTAGTTATCTTGCTAATGAATTAGGGCATGAATAAACTCACATAAATAAGCTTACTGTCATCTCCTTTACCCAGCAGCTATGACTATGACTTTGTAATGATGGGTCTTTAACATATTGCTTAAATTGTCATTGCAGAAGGTATTTTTGAAGATCACATTTTCTGGTTTTCATGTTTTCAAACTGTTTTCAGTAGTGAAACTATGTTCAGATGAGGTCTTACCGGAATTAGCATGAAATGAGATTAAACAAATCCCCATCTGGCCGTATCCACATTTTATTTGCTGGCTCATGAAGCAACTCCCGGAATGGGCTGACATTAGGCATGAAACTCTGCTCTGTTCTAAAGCCCCCATTTGATGGATGAGGAAAGTAAGGCCCAAAGAAAGAGAGTTAATGGCAAATATTCAGTAGTAAAAGCCAGACCTCCTGGCTCATTAATTCATGATCCAGTAATTACACATGTTCATAACCCAAATGAAAGTTGTCAGTTAAGCGGTCTGTTATATAGGCCACTTGGAATTATATAGGTCAAGAGTCAATATCCCAAATGGATAGAAGCCTTTGATGTAGCTTTTCTTGACATGTGGGTATCCAAGATGTTGGCTTTAACAATAAACAGAAGCATATGCTAAAATTTTATTTTAGGAACCACATCACCAGATCACACATTAGGCTTAAAATGCAGATTCTAATCTGAACTTGTACATTTTTGTTCCATGAGGAGGAATGATCTTTAAAGCAGTATTTTGAAAGGAGGTGGGGTGGGAGGGCACCTTATCTCTGAGTAAAACCGTGCTTGGTGGTACTCTCCAAGAGCTGCTTTCCTGAATCAGGGGCATTTAAAAGTTTCTTTGATTTTTTTTTTTTTTTAATTCAAATGCAACGTCCCATGCCAAGTTAACAGAATTTGACAGGTTTCCATTTTCAACCACCAGAAAGAGGAAATAAGTTATGCTCACAGTTATAGCACTGAGCGCTTGCCTCTGTATTATACTGCATGGCTCAGTTGCTCACTTTGTGTGGGAGGTGTGCTGGGCAGAGCTATTATTGTAGAGGAACCTCTGCTCTGAATTGACTTCCTGTCCCTGTCAGTCACTGCACCATCTGACACCACTTAGGCTTTGGTTTTCATTATGCAAATGCTTTCTAGGTCAGACCTTACCCTGGCAGGCACAGTAGCTTTTTAAGTTATTTCAAAATTTAATGTTCGTTGATTTCCTTTTCCCAGAAAAATCTGTGTTATTTAACATACAGGTCATGAGTTGTTGAGTTCATAACTGGTTAGCAGTCAATACGAAGTCAACACAAAACAAAACAAAATTTTACTAACTAGATTGCATAGAAAATGGGAAAAAAGTTTACATCTGAAAGCTTTTCGGGGGGGGGGGAACCATTACTTTGTCACATCTGGGTAGTCTAAACTAGGCAAATTGAAGTGGGAATTTCCTGCCAGATGTTAGTTCTTTGAGCAACCTGTGAACATCTAAAAGAGGGTATATGAGTTCTTATTTGGTGGAGCCGTAGCCACTGTGGAGGCTTGCTCCCAATAGGTGGCAGATATTTTTATGTACTACCCCTAGTCAGGAGGCTGTGCAGCCAGCCTGTCTCAAGCCATCGCTGTTTGCTCTTGTAAAATGCCTAAGTGTGGAAGGCTTAATCAGGTCTCACAGACACTACAGCAAGAGTGAGCACTGCATTGAAATGACCTCCAATGTAGGTGACAAGATAGTTTTATTTCACCAATGAAAGCAGGTAAGACTGAACTACCACAAGCATTCCAGATAACTTGAATAAGATCCTTTTATAAAGCCAGTGAAGAGCAACGTAAGCCTCTAAATGTGAAGGCAAATAAAGGCTCTGAAATGGCAGGGAGCATAGCAAGTATTTACATCAGCCTCCCATTCCAGGTGCGGTGGGAATTAGGAAGCAAACATTTCACTCAGAAGAATCGTGCACAAAAAGTAGAAATGCTTTATCCAGTGAAACAAGAAACATTTTTAAAAGGAGAAAAGGCTTTCCACATGATCTCACTGTTTTTGTCATCCTCTGTAGGGGAAAATATTGACATTTACCAGACTGTTTGCTCCAGCTTTCTGATCTCCTGCAGTTTATTTTTATAACAACCTTATCGATGGGCCTCTTACCCAGCTCTCTAGGTTTAACTGAGTTGAGTCGATTTGTTACCACAGCTTCAAGTAGCTGTTACAGAACAAGCAAGACATCCTAATAAAGCTGTAAACGTGTTTACTCAAACAGAGTATTGATTTTACTTGGAGAGGGAGAAGCCGGTGGTTAGCACAGTGTCAGGGTGGATGAATTTCGCTGCAGTTTTTCACTGTCATCTGTCATGCTCGTGAAACACTAAGTAAAGCCATCAGGGATAATTAGAAGCACCAGAAATTTAGCCCCTAAAATCAGCTAACCACTTGGGAGTTTTGTAGCTTAATTAGCTTTTATTAAAAATTTCCTCTAGTAATAATAGTCAGGCACTTTTAATGGTGCTTTCAGGTAGAGCAAGATTTCAAGGTTGTGACTTGTTAAATATATTGATTTAATGGCTAAAGGTTTTTCAGACTTTTCTCACTCCAGCAATTAGGCTAACACTAGAACACAATGTAAAGAGACAGTGATGTTGTACTCATACTAACAGAATTACATGATTTTTCTGAAAAATATATTTTAAGAAAGTAGTAAAGCAATTAAAAAATATTTAAAATACATCTTTGTAGAAAAAAATCTGATAAGCATCTTTTTTTTTTTTAATCCTCCCCTGAGGATATGTTTCTAAAGATTTTTAGAGTGACGGGGGGAGAGAGAGAGATGTCAGTCAGTTGCCTCCCCAATGCGCCCCAACGGGGGATCAAACCCGCAACCTTGTGGTGTACAGGACCACGCTCCAGCCACTGAGCCACCTGGCCAGGGCTGATTATTATCTTATTAAATTTAAATATTTTTGTAGCACATCATGACCCAGACACATAAAAGTGTCACTGCCACCCTTGTTTCTAATACCTTCCTTCATTAAAGAAGAATCTAAAATAAAATATTCTAACCTGCTGTAAATTAGTCGTCATTATTAAAAATAAAAGTCGACGCACATCTGTTAAAAGATGGGTCAGACTGAGGAGCTGCTCACCTTCTACAGAAACTGAATTCACTACTGAACTTGACGAAAGGTATTCATATAAACACTCTTATCTGTCCTCTTGCAAATGGCTAGAAAAACGTCACAGTTAAAAAAAAATAACTCACCTACAATGATGAACACAAAACTGAAAATTTATTAAAAATAAGTTTGACCATTATATTTAAAATTAGTCTTCTTCCCTTATCTGCAGTCACTTATTCAGTGCCTTATAGTAAACTTCTTGTGTCTTCCTGCACTACTGCTCCAGCCTGCCTCCGTGACTAATAAAAATGAAGATATCTGGGGGGTGACCGATTCTACAGCCTGGGAGTAACAGACTCTGTTAAAAAGGACAGTGGAAGATGTTGGGGGGTTTTCTTTGCCTTTCAAATGCCATGAAAGCCAAATTCTACCCTGAGTTAAATCCTTAAGCCATGCAGTAGCAGGTTGTAAAAGTTTGTTACATAAGAGCTCTTTCTTTTAATTGTTCAGAAAGTCGAGGAGGAAGTTGATTTTCCACAGTTGTATTTGGGTCTTCATTCTCTGTTAAAGTATTCAAAGACACTCCGAGGTAAAAGAAAGGATATGGATGTATGATTATAATATATCACCCTGTTTTTTATATGCACATTTCACAACCCTACAGTAATTTATTTTGTTCTGTTCCGTTTTCTTAAGAATGGCAGCTATGTGAAGGAGCTGTTGGCACGGGCGGCGGGGAAGCCATACTTGGGCTTTAAGGCACTTTTCATCTGACTCCTCTGGTCGAAAGGAACAGAACCCCATTTCATCCAGTTTACTCTGAGGATTTTTTTTTTTAAGGAAGCATACAAGCATTAAGGGAGACATTATAACACAGTGGTTAAGACAGCAGGTCAAAAGATGTGGGTTTGAGTCCCAGTGCCATCATTAACTAGCTGTGGGGCTATGGACAAGTTACTTAACACCTGTAGCCTCAGTGTCCTCAGCCCTAAAAATGAGGAGGATGAGCACCTACCCCCCTTGGGTTATTATGAAAATTAAATGAAATAACGTTTCATAGTGAGGATTCACTAACGTTAACTATTATAAAAGGAACCTCAAACAAAAGCCCAACTGAGCAAGTGTTCGCTGAGCGTGGATGCAGGGGGTAATGCTAGATTGAAATCAGTCCTAGAGACCCCACTGGCAGCCATTCACGGGCCTCCGCTCCTGCGCCTACATGTTAGTGTTACTCAGATGCACTGCATGCCTGCTTCGTCCTACTTCACAGCCTCCTGGTCTTTGCTTTCCACTCTGGCTCCTGAAGGAGAGCACTGGGTTAGTTTAATTCTGATATAAGACACTGAAAGAACCTTAACTTGTTTGCTCTGGCGTCAGATGCCCTCCCCTTGGTCCAATTAGTAGTAAGGACTGATTTGCAGGACAAAACACACATCAACTGACCCCCTCAGCAATGCTGGAGGTGAGGTCATTATTTTTTAAAAAGGTAATGGGCCCTAGCCAGTTTGCTCAGTGGTTAGAGCGTTGGCCTGCAGACTGAAGGGTCTCAGGTTGGATTCCGGTCAAGGGCACGTACCTTGGTTGCAGGCTTGATCCCCAGTCCCAGCCTCTCACATCAATCTCTCTCTCTCAATATCTCTCCCCGCCCCCCTTGCCTTCCACTCTCTCTGAAAAGAAATGGAAAAAATATCCTCTAGTGAGGATTTTTTTTTTAAAGTTTTGCACAACAAAGGAAACCAACAAAATGAGAAGACAACCTACTGAATGGGAGAACATATTCGCTGATACATCTGATAAGGGCTTAATATCCAAAATTTATAAGGAACTTATAAAACTCAACAACAAAAACAACCCACAAACCAATTAAGAAATGGGCAAATGACCTGAATAGACACTTCTCCAAAGAGGACATACAGATGGCCAGGAGACATATGAAAGGATGCCCATTATCACTAATCATCAGAGAGATTAAATTAAAACTACAATGAGATATCACCTCACACCTATCAGAATGGCTGCCATCAACAAATCAACAAACGACAAGTGTTGGTGAGGGTGTAGGGAAAAGGGAACCCCTGTGCTCTGTTGGTGGGGTTGCAAATTGGTGCAGCCACTGTGGAAAGCAGTATGGAGTTAGCTCAAAAAATTAAAAATGGAACTGCCTTATGACCCAGCAATTTCTCTTCTGGGAATATATCCAAAGAAACCCAAAACACTAATTCGAAAGAATATATGCACCCCTATGTTTATTTCAGTGTTATTTACAATAGCCAAGATCTGGACGCAGCCCAAGTGCCCATCAGTAGATGAGTGGGTTAAAAAGCTGTGGTACATTTACACAGTGGAATACTACTCAGCCATGAAAAAGGAGGAAATCGTACCTTTTGTGTGACAGCATGGATGGACCTGGAGAGTATCATACCATGTGAAATAAGCCAGGCAGAGAAAGACACGTACCATATGATTCCACTTATATGTAGAATCTAATGAACAAAATAAACTAACAAGCAAAGTGGAAACAGACTCATGGATACAGAGAACAGACTGGCAGCTGTCAGAGGGGTGGGGATTGGGGCTGGATGAGACGGGTGAAGGGACTGAGCAAAGAAAAAAAGAAAGACTCGTGGACACAGGCAACAGTATGATGACTGCCAGAGGGAAGGGGGTGGGGGCAGAAAGAACAAGGGAAAGGGGGGTAAATGGTGATGGAGGGAGACTTGACTTTGGGTGGTAAACACACAATACAATATACAGGTGATGTGTTGTAGAATTGTATACCTGAAACCTGTATAATTTTATTAACCAATGTCACTCCAATAAATTCAATTAAATAATAGCAAATTTGGCTTGCCAGGATGCCCAGTGGAAAGTCCAGTGCATCAGATAACAGCACCCTTGTCCTGTCTAGAATCTTCACCACTATTCCTCCTCTGACAGGTGGGAGTGGGGTAAAAAGTAGGCAATTAGAACAGAGAAGGCAATGAGAATTTCCAATGAAGAGCACCTGATGTGAACTGAGCCTGGGACATACCCCGTGTTTCATTTCCACATAGTTCCAAAGCTTTAAGCCACAGAATTGTCCTTAAATGTTTACCTTTCATCAGCACCCACATCAAATGACTAAATCTGTTTATTCTCCTTCCTAAACTTACCTGTCGCCTAGAATATTGTTTTTCAAACTTGAGTATGCACCAGAATCACCTGAGGGCTGTCAAAAGACAAGTTGCTAGGCCCTGTCCTGAGACGTTCTGCCTTGTTAGGTCTGGAGTTTGGCTTAGGAGGTGCTACAGCTGCTGGTTTAGGGACCACACTTTGAGAACCACTCCTAGAACATTTCAGTAAACTCTTCTTTGATCTCTTTGCTAACACTGTCTTTCCTAGTAAATTCATGCTCCACACTTCTGCCAGGATTATTTTTTAAAGTACGTACATAGCTTTATCGCCTAAAACTGTAAAATCTCCAGGTCAAACACTATGTTTTATCTGTCTTTGAATCCTTTGATGTCTAGCATAGTACCTAGTAATAGAAGGCATTCAGTAGCTGTTGGTTGATTGGATAAATCAAATTACTTAGCATTCTAGGTTTTTACTTATAATAAAAATCAAGCATAGGCATGGTACTGGCATGAGTCTGGTAAATTGAGGATTTAGATTAGTCAGATTTTTAATTTATATCTTATTTTCTTTTCTAAAGTAGCTTCAGATAATAAAAAATACAGTTTTTAAGTTGACTGTTTCATGTGGCAGCATGTACCTGGTAACAGTTGGTATAAAAGGTGTATAGCAGGCCAGTCTTAGCACATAAATCATCACTGGTGTGTAGGTATCTGAGAAAGATGGAATATAAACAAAGGACTGAAAAATCAAATTGACCCAGAAATGACTGAGAGCAAATTTATTACAGGGAGAAGGACAGGGGGGGATATCGAATTCAGCACTGTTAGTTCCTGCAAAATATTATATCCAGTTTGCTTTAATTACATGGCAATGCCTCTGAGAACAAAGGTAATTCCGTGATAACTTATGTTACTACTCCCACATTATCTCTTAATAACTGTGTAATTAACTTGTCACCACTATAACAGTGTGTAGTTTGATATTACTCAAGTATAAAGAACATTGATAACCGAAATGAACAAGCTGGGGTGGGTGAGGGGGAGAGACAGCAGGGAAATCAGAGTATTACATTGGCCGGGATGCCGGTGATTCACTAGGTCATCGGCCCGGCCCGCTGGGGGCTGAGCCAGGGCCATGGGGAGGACCCTCGGAGTCCGAGACAAAGCATGTAGCTCTCTGAGGACAAGCAACAGACAGTAACTTTACCACGCAGCGGAATAGTGAGTTGGGGAGATGATGCATATACTTTCTAACAGTTCATTTTTTTTGGAGAGTTTTTCTTTTTAAGTAAATACTAAGAATTTTTTTAAAAATGGAAAAATGATTCTTTCACCCCCGTCCTTCCCCGGTACCTTGAATTTGTGTGTGGCTGTGTGGTGAGGATTTGCAGCGCCAGGAGCTCTCACTCTTGCTGCCGGGAAGGCACAGGGGTGCAGCCGCTTCGGAAAACAGTTTGGCAGTTTCTGAGAAAACACTCCCCACATGAGTTGAAAACTTGCATCCACATAAAAACCTGCACACAATGTTTATGGCAGCTTTTCATAATTGACAAAACTTGAAAGCAACCAAGATGTGTTTCGATAGGTGACTGGTTGAACAAACTGTAGTACATCCATGCAGTGAAATATTATTGAGCCTTAAAAAGAAATGAACTCCAAGCCATGAAAAGACACAGCGGAAGCTTGCACACATAGTGTGAAATGAAGGAAGCCAATCTGAAAAGTCTACACACTGTATAATTCCAACTATGTGACATTCTAGAAAAGGCCAAAACTATGGAGACAGTGAAAGTATCAGTGGTCGTCAAAGGCTCAGGGTGGGAGGTAGGCAGGGGTGAATAGGTGGAGTACAGGGGATTTTTAGGGCAGTGAAACTATTCTGTGTGATATTGTAATGGTGGATAACAGGTAATTATACTACAATTTTCAAATCCTATATAATGAACAACACAAAGAGTGAACCTGATGTAAACAGTGGACTTCGGTTAACAGTGAATCAATACTGGCTTGTCAATTGTAACGAACGTACCACACCTAATGCAAGATGTTAATGAAAAAGGGATGAGGGGTGAGAGGCTATGTGGGGACTCTGTACTTTTTATTCAGTTTTTCTGTAAACCCAGAACTGCTCCAAAAAAGTAGTCTATTAATTTTTTAAAAGCCAAGGTGGAAAAACCTTTTTTCCATCCCTCTCATTTTACCAACATCTCCAGTTTGTGCGGGTGCCCTATATTCCCAGCTTCATCAGTTACCGTGTCCTAAGGTGCTATGGCTTAGACCTGTGTCCTATGGCCAGTGACCTCACAGTTTTTACTGAAAAGTTTGTTTTCATGGATACCACATAATAGACACTCTAAGTACAGTGATCCTTTTTGCTTAATTCTGTCAGGAATTCTCCCAGCAATCTCTGCTAAGAAAGCATTGGCCCTTGAATTTGCATTTCAAAAGATGCAGACTGATTTTCTTGGCATATAGCTTCTGTAGATAAAGACTTCACTCGGGAAAGACTGTGCTGATGTTCCCTCAGTAACTTTCTAAGATGCCTCTTCTTATACTGCCTGTGTTTCCCTAAGCCTAACAGTAGAAAAAGTGAAGATCTTTATGTCCTTGAGGAATCTTCTAGAAGACTGACCAATTTCAATGTACTTACACTGATACTTATACTGATTTTACTTGGTAGAAAGTTCTGTTCCCAAGCTGTTACAATTATTAATGAACTCTAAAGACATGAGTGGAAAACTATTAGAACAAAACATCACTTAGCTGAAATTCTTGAATGAGTTATTCTTCACTATTTTTCTGAATAGTTAAATGTTCCCATGATATTCTTTAAAATAATGTTTATTGACTTTTTTATTACAAAAGTAAATTGCTTATTGTAGAATATTTAGGAGATAAGAAAACCGAACAGAAAATAAAAATTGCCTCTGAAATCTGGAAATGATAATGCTGCCTTTTTAGAAACAAAATTTCTACTTTTTTACTGTTTTTAATAAACATGTTTCTAAAATGTATTGCCTGGATCTGACCAAACACTAAAAATGGAAGGAAACACATGTGAGAATTTAATAAAGTCGGGATTTAAAATCATGGGTACAGGAACACTGTGTACTATCTTTGCAACTCTTCTATAAGCTTAAAATTATTTCAAAATAAAATGCTTAAAAACAGTAGGAGCAGGATGGATTACTTAGATATGGTGGTGGAACAAAAGTACAACTCTGTGGGGAAAATGAAGGTTGATCACTAGTAATCATCATACTCAAATTCCAAATGGAGTAAAGAGTTAAATGACCATTAATGAACTAACAGAAAATATGGGCTAATATTTACCTGATCTCATGGTATTGAAGATCTTTCTCAGCCTAAATTCAATGGAAAAATTATTTTTAGAAAGATAAATATATCTATATAATAAAAAATAAATAAAAGGCAAATGACATAGGAAGGGGAAGTATTTGCAACATATATAATATACAAATGGAACGTCTCTTACAAATCAATTAAAGAAGAAAAATACCCCAGTGGAAAAAGAGATAAAAGTTGTAATCAGACACTTTATAAAAAGAAGTACAAATGGCCAGTAGGGATATGAACAAAAAAAGTTTTCACCCTCCCTAATAAACAAATTAATAAATTATACAATTATTTTTAATAACAATAACTTAAAACAAGATTTTGCCTTTCACTTTTCAGATTTTCAAACAAATTTTTAATAGCAAGAATGCTATTGAGAATGTACATTAATAAGATCTCTCGAAAAGAAGCTGGGCAATATGGATGTAAACCCTTAAAATTTATTAATTAGCTTTAAAGAAATTTACCCTAAGGAATTAAAAATATGCACAATGATTATTGATATAAGAATGTTATAAAGATATGCACCCCAGTGTTATTTATAGTGGTAAAAAACAGAAACAACCTAAATGTCTAATAATAGGATTAAGTACATGACGATATATCCACATTTGAAAAGTGTGATCTCTAAAAACATTTAAAGATAGGGAAACTGTTCCTAATATACGTTTTATTGCAGAAATAATATTTGCCAGCAGTAGAGAATGCATCAGTACAGGAAGGAGATATATATTAGAAGTAGTGTATATATAATGAGAAATAAACATTGTTCTTACCCCAGTATTCTTGTTCCCTTCCCTGAGGAACTTTGGTTGCTACTTTCTTTTGAATCCATCCAGAAATATCCTGTGCCTGTACAAGTTTGTGTATCTACTTGTCCCAGTTTTTCATAAAATGGGAGTACACTTTGCTTACTGTCCTATACCCTTGACTTTTCCTTTGCTCTTGTTTTGGACATGTTTTATAGTAACACATAAAGGTCTACCTCGTTCTGGTTAACTGCTTTATATTATTCCATTGCAGTGTTGGATTTTTTTACCATAAATTATATAACTTTTATAAGGGAAAATGTAGCAGGCATTACCTTAACCAAGTGATCAAACTTAGTATCACCAAGGATGGGACAGACCAACACTGTGTGCCCCGATGGGATACCCTGAGGACACAGCATCATTTCTGTGATACTCCCACCAAAATTGTTAAACCTGAATCTAATTATGAAGAAACATCAGATGAAGCCAAATTGAGGGACATTAAGCAAAACAGCTCATAGGATTCTTCAAAAATGCCAAAGTCTTGAAATACTGAAGAGGCGGGGAAACTTTTCTAGATTAAAGGAGACTAAAGGAACATGACAACTAAATGGAACCAGGATTAGATTCTGGAGCAGGAAAAAAAAATCTATAAGGGCTATTACTGGGACAATTGGGGATATTTTAATATAGACTGTATATTAGATAATACTAGAGTATTAATATTAACTTGGTCTTTTTTTTTTTTCCACAAATAATGCTGCAATGAATGTCCTTGTACATGTGCTTTTTTGCACATATATCCATATGTACAGCTTAGAGGTCTCTTGAAGTTCTTAGAAGTGGAATTGCTGGGCTAAAGTCTGTGTACACTTACAATTTTGCTATTTCCAAAATGCCCTTAAAAAAGTGCTAATTTACCCCTAGCCTGCATGACTCCATGGTTAGAGCATCAGCCCGTGCACCAAAGGGTCGTGGGTTCAATTCCCAGTCAAGGGCATGTACCTGGGTTGCAGGTTCAATCCCTGGCCCTGGTTGAGGAGAGAGCAGGAGGCAACCAATCGATGTATCTCTCTCACATTGACGGTCCTCCCTCCCTTCCTCCCTCTCTCTCTCTCTCCCCCCCCTCTCTCTCCCCTCACCCCTCCGATCCTCCCTTCCGCTCTCTCTGAAAATCAATGGGAAAAAGTCCTCAGGTGAGGCTTAACAACAACAACAACAAAAGAGTGCTAATTTACATCCCAGTGTATAAGAATGTTCACCTTTCTTTGGTAATACAATGTACAATTTTTATCTTTGCTACTCTCTTAAGTGGAAAATGTTAACATATTTAAATATGTTAAATGAAAAAAGTAAGTTATAATACAATACCTATAGTATGATATTAAGATATGTATATGCATATGTTTTTCATATATATATGAAAAGCCTGGAAGAATATACAGAGAAATGTTAAATATAGTTGCTTTTTAATTTTTTTTTATTTTGAAGTGACACATTTTATAAATATAGAATAATATGTATAAGGTGTAATCAAATGCAAATAATAAAATGAGCAGGCCTCTACCTGCAACCCAGGTGGAGAAATAGAACATTTACTAATATTTTTGAAGCTCCTTTACTAATACCTTAAAGTCCTGTATACCCCACCCAAATTAGATCCCCCTACACCAGCTGTAACTATTTCCTAATTATTGTGTTCTTACTTTTAAATTCACCACGTAGTTATGGATTCCTAAACAATGTCAGAACTCACTAGTGCTCACATAGAAAGCTATAATTTATTGAATTCCACTGAAGGAATATGCTAGAATTAATCCATTTTTGTGGTGATGGATACTTGAGTTGTTTCTGACTTTTTGCTGTTATTACCATTGTGGCTGTGAACAATCTTATACATGTGGCCTAGTGGGGCAGGAGTTTTTCTAGGATACCGAGTTGTAGAATATGCTCAGTGAACTTTACTAGACAGTGTCAACTGGTTTACCTAGTTCATTGTACCATTGTAAATTCTGTATAAACTTACCAAGGCGTCCTCACCATCAAGTGGTGTTGTCAGACTTAAATTTTTGCTAATCCAGCGGATTTATAGTAGAATCCCTTTTTTATTTTAATTTGCAGTTTCCCTCCTTGATGAGATTGAGCATCTTATGTTTTTCTCTTGAAATGCCTGTTCAAGATGTTTGCCTGTTTTTCTATTAGGTTGTTTTTCTTAACTAATAGATTATCTTTATATATTCTGGGGACTTATCCTTTATAAATATCAGTGTGAGTACAATGAAATCGGTCATTCTTCTTAGAAGATTTCTCAGTGACATAAATATCTTCACTACTTTTCCACTCTTAGAATCCAGAAACTAAACTTGATTTGTTTCTTCCCCTCTCTTAAAAAGATATCTTTTGAGAAACAGAAGTTTTTATTTTAGAGTAATTGAATTTTTTAATTTTTTACTTTATAGGTTGTGCTTTTTCTGTCTTATTTAAGAAATCTTCCTTACCTCCACAACATTAATATAGTCTTTATTTTCTTCTAAAAGTCTTATAGTTTTGCCCGGCCGGGCGTGGCTCAGCGGTTGAGCATCGACCTAGGATCCAGGTGATTGGGGTTCAATCCCTGGTCAGGGCACATGCCCGGGTTGCGGGCTCGATCAATGACTCTCTCATCATTGATGTTCCTATCTCTCTCTCTCCCTCTCCCTTCCTCTCTCTGAAATCAATAAAGATATATTTTTAAAAAATAAAAATAAAAAAATAAAAGTCTTATAGTTTTGCCACTCATATTATTCCTTGATACATCTGAAATTTTATTTTTAATATGAAATGAGATCATTTTTTAATTTTTTCAAGTCAAAACTAGTTGCCTAAACGCTATTTGCTAGTAAACCATCCTTTCCCTATGGATTCACAATGCTAATTCTGTTGTAGCTCCTTTTTCCACATTTGTATAGGTGTGTTTTGAGACGATCTCTTTTTTTCCTTTTTTTAGATCTATATCTACTTACCTATATCTATGCCAATACCACACTGTGTTGCTTTATACTGTGTTGAATCTGGTAAGGCGAGTCTTTTCCTCAGTGGGAGTGTTTTGACTATTTTGGATCCTTTGTTTTTTAATACGAACTTTAGAATCAACTTATCAATGTCCCCAAAACCTTGCAGTTGAGACTGATTGAATTTCATTAATGAACCTTTTTATCCAAGAACCTGGCATATCTCTCTACTTATTTAATTCCTTTAGAAAGTCTTTCAATAAGGTTTTATAATTCTGTTCATCAGAGACTGGCATAACTTGTGTTGTCTTTGTATCTTTTTTTCAAATTACTTTCATTTTAATGTTGCTATTTTACATATGTGTATATAAAAATATATATGAACAATTTTGTGTATTTCTCTTGTATTTTTCCAAACTCTCCAACAATACATAGATTCTTAGGAGTTTTCTATATACAGTCCTCTTAACTAAAAATAATGACAGATTTTCTTCTTTCTTTATACTTCTTAATTTTTTTTTATTTTAGTTTAGTCTCATTGCTCTTGTTAGGATCTCCAAGCTATATTAAATATCATTGATTACTCTTTATAATGAGACTGTGTGTGTGTGTTATTTACTTCTTAATTCTACTGTTTTTAACACTTCTGATATAGATACTAGGTATTTCTTTTGCAATCAGAAAAAAAATTTTTCCTTGCTTTCTTAAACATAAACTAAATAGGCTCTTAGTGAAGGCCTGAGAGTTCATTGTGGGTGTAATGTGCATGACCATGAAAGCTGCTATTGCTCCAGGTCTCGTGTGTGACATATTACTCTATTTCACAGTGCTAATTTTCTCTGACCTTTAAATTATACAGCTTAAAATCCATTTTCCAGCACATATACATTTGTACATATTGCCAGGTAAACAAAGTACTATACTACCAAAATGTATAATAACTTAAATTTAGTATAAAATGAGATTTTAAAAGCAAATAATATATATTCCAAAAAATGCTTTAAAATGTTTGATTCTACACATACGTATTGTGGTGTACTGTATATTAAAGTTCTTTGGAGACTATATAGGAAATAAAGACTTAGTCACTGGTATATACTTACAGCAGTATCGATACACTGGGGAAACAATTTGAGAACAGCAAGATGCTAATAACACTTACAGAAAGTGAATTATTAAAACTTCGTTCTTCCAAGTTTATAAAGTCAGTGTGGCACAGATTTCTTATTTGATGACAACCAGAAAAGCTGTCATCCTTTTTGCTCTTAATGTTGAATGAACAGTAATGGAGCTACAGGGTTTTTAGTTCCAGCCACCGTGAAAACTATTCATTAAGGAACTATATATGGAAAAGGAAAAGTTGACTTACAGACTGTTCATTTCCTTCTGAAATATCCCTAGCTCTTAAGTGTCTCCATTAGGGCTTCCATACCTACTGACAATATCTCTCAGTTCTCTGTAAATGACACTAAGGAAATTCTAGACATTCTATCTCTTCTAGAGTCCTCTGTGGAATGGACAAGTTAAGTGAGAAAGTCGCGTTGCCTTTTGCCCGCACCAGCCATTCCGCCTGTGCGTGCTTTGTGGAATCTAGCTCAGCACCTCCTCCTCTCTGCGCAGTTTAAATATATGTTTCAGGCCTCATCGCGAACACTGGACTTAGTTATGCTAAAATCAGCCTCTCTCTTTAATCAGTAAAGGGAAAGTCCAAATGAAGTTAACGAGAAGATAGTAAACTGCACCAGTTGCTATTCTGAGAGTTCTGGGCCTGTAATTGTTCCAAGATTCGGAGCCACCAAACCAGCCCTAGGAGCCAAGTTCGGTGTCAGTAGAAGCCTTCATCCACCCTATGCCTCAACAGCGAGAGAACTAAGGTCCATGACATGGCCTAAGGTTGGGAAAAGTCTGAGAGGCCCTGGGATAAGCCTAGCTGAAAAAGGGTCAGAGAGGAGTTAGAGGTCACAGAGAGAAGGAACCGAAGTAGAAAGGCAACAACTGGCTCAGCATATGAGCTCTTGGTTTGGAAACCTGTGCTGATTTCTTGTTCTGTGTTATGCTTCCTGTTCCTGTTCTCTTGGCTGTGTTGAAAGGCATCTATGCAGAGCTTTACCCTTATTTTCAAGATGATGTGCTAACAAGGACCATAAGATAATGGCACCAGCAGAAAGGGCACCAGCAGAGATGCCAAATCAGTTATTTAAGATTTTGCTTCTTGAATTCTCAGTAGGCCCAAAAATCTTTACTACAAAAAAGCAAACTTTTAAAAAATATATATCTGCAAGCTATATTTATTCGCTGTAGTGTTTGCCAACCACATTCTTTGTAATTCACCATATTCAGTGAATGAAATATGAATAAGCACTTTGTTTACTTGCTGAGATACACAAATTTGTATATATTAATAACATATTGTTCGTATTTTTTTCTTATTCAAAAAATACTTTTTTGGGAATAATAGCCCCAAAATGCAAAGAACTTTTAAGAATGGGTAGCAGACCAAAACGCCTGTAAAAAATAAGTAAAAGATGCGAACAAACAGTTCACAGAAAGATATTTGTTCTTTAAACATATAAAAAGATATTCACCCTCACTCATAATAAGAGAAATAAAATTACACTGAGATATCATTTCTAACCTATCAGCTTGGCAAAAATTCAAAAGCTTGCCAGTACAGTTTGTGGGTGAGGTTATAGGAAACAGGCACTCTTAAACATTACTGGTGGAAATACAGATTGGTTCGACTCCTATGAAATGGAATTTGGCAATATCTAACAAAACTACTTACGTATTTACCCTTCAACCCAGAAATTCTACTTCTAGAAATGTGTCCTGAAAATATATACCCAACAGCACAAAAAATACATATGCAAAAGGTTATTCATTGTAGCATTATTTGTAATTGCTAAGCATTGGAAACTATGTGAGCATCCACACATAAGAGATGGGTGAGTTAACGGTGGTGTATTCATACAATCGGGTACTACGTGGCTGTAAAAAAGGATGGGGAGGATCTGTGTAAATTGATACGCAATGACCAGGAGAAATTTTTAAGTGAAAAAAGCTAAGTGCAAAAGAGCATATACAGTGCGACCTCCTTCTGTGTAAAGAAAGAAGAGGAAATAAGAGCATGCGCATATATTTGCTTACCTTTATGGAAAACAGAGGAAAACAGATCAGAAAGTAGTGAAATTGGGTGCCTGAAATTAGGGCATGGGAGTATAGGGTGAAAGGAAGTAACACTTCTCTGAGTATACCTTTTTTAGAGATTTACTTTTGGAAACGTTAATATTCTACATACTTCTTTTAAAAAAATTAACAAGGAAGAAGGGGGGTACTAAAACGGAAAGTAAACCAAAACCCAACATTTTTTTATCATTAAGTAAAATGAGCCACCCTGAAGTGGAGTGAAAAAGAGAATCTAAGTAACATACTAAACAGTATTTGAGTACATAGGAGAACAGCAGTCCCAATTAACACTTTTTAGTAGATTTGTGGTTTGTTTGTTGTTTTGGAGAGTTAGGGGTAAAGCACTTCTGAAGCAGGTTTAGGTGTGTTATAAAACTGAACAAACAAATAAGTAAATGTATTGATTTGTTGGGAGCTAAGATTCTCCCTGTAGAAGGAATATAATGACGATGGAGTGGGGAAAGGTAAGAAAGAATCCTGTGGGGATGGACTGGAATTGGAAGTATTGGTGTCAACTCACTTTCTAAAATAGGTCTGTGTATACACATATACATATGTACACGCTAATGTATGTAAGTGTGTCTGTGCTCCTGCGAGTGTGTGTCCATGCATACTTCCTAGTTCCTTTCGCTGACAGGGCCCAGAAGCAAAGAATGCACCTCCCACCACCATCTTGGTCTATGTCATTCCACCTTAATAGGGACAAGTATCCTTGGAGAAATGGCTGATTCCAGGACTGGGGTAGAGTGCGTATAAGATGAGCCTGGGACATTATACCAGAAAGTAAGAAGTGTTCAAAACTAGTGCAAGGGCTTGTCCAAGGACACCAGAGCCAGCTTGAAGGGGTTCCCACTGGCAAAAACTGGGACATTTTGAGCACCAAATTAATTAAGGACTATAATGAACTGTAAACCACTGATGAAAAAAGAATCCTTATTGATAATAAATAGATTAAAACTCATAAACATGAGAAGGGGTAAGCTGTTGCATATAGTAGATAGCCAAGAGCTGACTAGTAAATATGAAAGGAGGGCTGGAGTTGGAAAATCATCACAGTAATAAGTTACTTCAGTTAAGAATCATGAATGGTGGATACTAAATCTGGGATAGGGATGGGGGCTTTTGGTGAAGAACAGAATACTTGCATAGTCTTAAAGTGTCTGTCAACAGACTGCTTGTTACATGCAAGGGAAAAAGTAACTATAGAATGGAGAAATAAGGCAACACCTTCGTCAAGTGATCAAAATTTACATCACCAGTGAGCAGCAGCTGGACATAATGTGTCTCTAAATATGATACCCTGGGAAGGACACAACATAATTTTTCTAGTATTTTGGAATCTGTGCCTCCTTATTGATAATGGCATGCATACTCTGAATTTAATCAAGAGGAAATATTAGACAAACCCAAAATGAGAATCACTCTCTTAAATAGGAGTAGGAGATGACCGTATTCTTCAAAAGTGTCCCTGTCACAAAAGTAAAGAAAGACTGAGAAAATGTTCAAGATTAAAGAAGACTAAAAATATGATAAATCCTAGACTAGATTCTATCCTGGAAGGAAAAAATGCTATAAAGGACATTACTGGGTCATTGCAATATGGACAGTAGATTAGATAACAGCATTATAACGGTGTTACAGAAACTGATGACTGTGGTATGTAAGAGAATAACCTTCTTCTCAGGAAAGACATATGATGTATTTACAGGTAAAGAGCCATGATAAATGCGACTTGCTCTCAATAGTTACGGGGGGGAATTGTATAAAGAGGGTATATGTGCACAAAAGGAGGAAAGTGTTAATAATAACATCTGGATAAAAGATATATGGGTCTTTTTTGTATTATTTTTATTCTTGCAACTTTTCTCTGAATTTGAAATTATTTCCAAAAAAAGTTTTTTAACACGTTAGGCCAGCTAATAACTAAAAATGTAAACTTAAAAAATTATGTTGGGAAACGTTATGCTAAGTGAAATAAGCCAGACACAAAAGGACAAATATGCTATGATCCTACTCACATGAGTTCCCCAGACTAGACAAACTCGCAGAGACAGAAAGTAGAGTAGCGGTTACCAGAGGCCAGAAGGAGAGGGAATGGAGAGGCATTGTTTATTGTGTATACAGTTTCTGTTAGCGTGAAGAAAAAGTTCTGGAAATTCATAGAGGTGGCAGTTACACAATAATGCAAAATGTACTTAATGGCATGAATTGTACACTTAACATGGCTAACATGGTAAATTTTAGGTTATGTGTATTTTACACAATAAGAATTACCCTGGGGACATTTATTCATGTTATGAAAGGTTCTCTATGATTCTTTAAATATAAGCTCCCTTTGTTTATTTAAACCATTTTACACAACTTCCAAGATTCACATCAGCTACGAGTTCCACTTATAATTGATTATATAACATCTGCAGTTCATCTCAGTTGGTTTTTAAAAATAGATTATTGAAAAACTGATATTCACCTGGGACAAAGGTCTGAGCTTTTTTCTGCATCCAGGTTTTCCACTTGTCGAAGCAGCTGTCTCTGCGGAGCTCTTCACTTCAGTCATCAGCTCGCTGCTCTCTTAGGAGGGGGACGCTGGTGCTTATGCTTCACAAAATATTTCATAAGCATGAGCTTTTCCCTTTCTCACAAAGATTATGCCAGGAGGAATGAGGAAAACAGATGTTGCTTATAAGGCTTCTAATAGACATGTTTCCATTGTAAGCTGATCTGACTCTGAATTTGGCATCTGCTCCATTCACTGCGGTGGGCTGAGCGCTCAGTCTCACAGTTTGGCTGAAAGTGAATATTGACCTTTGACTGTTACCTGAAAACTGAATGATAAAATGCTTTTCCTAAACCTCTTGAGAGGGTGATTTCACATTCTAAGCAAATGTCTTCAAAATACATCACTCCATTTACCAAATTAATTTTATTCTTTGGTTGGGAATACTTATTTACTTTATCTCATACAAAGCACTTCCCAAATCTAACAGGGAAAAAGGCCTGTGTGGTCAGAATGGTAGAAGAGAAAGGGCATAAATCTCTTCTAATGCTCTCTACAGGTCCTTATACCACAGCTTCTCAATTAACCTTCACCCACCCCACGCTCCAGGCTGCCCAGGGCCTCGGTGGGAAGACCTGGGAGTCTCACTACAGAACAGTTGCTCACTCTCCTCTGTCCTTCTGAGTGTCTGAGTTCTGCTTCCTCAGCGCAGCTTTCCCCAGAGGGGAAGTGACCCCAGGTCCTACCGAATAAGGTGTATCTTATTTGTAACTACAACATTTATTTTTTTTATATACATTTATTTTTTTTATTGCCGTATAATTGACATACAAAAGACTGCACATATTCAGTGTGTACAGTTTTATAAACGTTGACATATGTCTACACCTATGAAACTGTCACTATGGACGTAGCCATTATACCCACGCTCTTTTGTAATTCTGCCCTCCTGCCCCTCTCTTCCCCATTTGGAATGTGTCAAGTTTGGGGCTATTACAAATAAAGCTGCTGTGAACATTCATTTACAGTTATTTGTGTGGATATATGCTTTCATTTACCTTGGGTTGAATACCTAGGAATAGAATAACTGGGTCATATGATGGGCGTATGTTTAACGTTTTAAGACACTGACAACTGGTTTCCCAACGTGGTCTTATCAATATATTAGTGTTCCAGTTGACCCACACCCATATCAACACTTGGAAGGATCAGTCTTTTTTAATTCTAGCCATTCTAGTGGGTGGACACTGGTATCTAGTTGTGGTTTTAATTTGCAGTTCTCTAATGGATATGATGGTGAACATCTTTGCATGTGCTTATTTGGCATTTGTTTGTCTTCCTTACTAAAGTGTTTGTTCATTACTTTTGTCCATTTTCTCATTGAGTTCTTTTTATTAATTTTTTTAAATTGATTTTGTGAGAGAGAGAGAGAGAGAGAAACATCAATTTGTTGTTCCACTTATTTATTGGTTGGCTCTTGTATGTGCTCTGACCGGGGATCAAACCCACAGCCTTGGCATGTTGGGATGACATTCTAACTTAAGAGATCTTTGGCAAATTCAAAAGCACTAAGATTTTTTTTCTCAGAGTTTTATAGTTTTAGCTCTTACATTTAAATCTGTGGTCCATTTCAAGTTAATTTTTGTAGATGATGTGAGGTAAGGGTTGGAGTTTTTATTTTCTTTATGTATGGCTGATCTAAAAGCATTTGTTTAAAAGATTGTCCTTTCTCCATTGAACTGCTTTGCTACCTTTGTCAAAAATCAATTGACCATCTAGAAGTAGATTTATTTCTGGACTCTGTTCAGTTGCATTGATCTTTTTATCTGTCTTTCTGCCAATACCATAGTGTCTCGATTATTTTAGTTCTATAAGTTTTAAATCAGGTGGTCTTCTTTTTCAAATTTGTATTTTGACTAATCTAAGTCCTTTACATTTCCACATGAATTTTAGAATCAACTTATGCTTCCATAAGAAAATCCTGCTGGAATTTTGATGTGTATTTTGAATCAATAGAAAAATTTCCGCAGAGCTGATGACAATATTGAATCCTCTGATCTGTGAACACTTTGTATCTCTTTAATTATTTAGATTTTATTATTTCTCTCAGCATGATTTATCATTTGCAATGTGCAGGTCTGACTCCACTTCTGTTAGATTTATCCCTAGGTTTTTCACATATTTGATGGTATGGTAAGTAGTATTTTTTAATAGCATTTTCTAAGTTCATTGCTAGTATATGCAATTGCTATATATACATACCTTACTAGTATGGAGATTCAGTTGGTTTTTAGATAATTATCTTGTATCCTGCAGCTCACTTAGTAGTTCTAGTAACTTTTTTCTAGAACTTTTTTTCCATAAGATTTTCTACATAGACAAGGATTTCTCCAGTCCTATGGAATATTTAGCAGCATCCCTGGACTCTAGGTGCCAGTAGCACCCCCTGCCCCAGTAATAACAAACAAAATTGTCTCCAGGCATTGCCACATTTGCCCCTGGAGGGTGGGGGGCAAAATTTCCCACTATTGAGAATGAACCATAGACATAGACAGTCTTGCCATCTGCATATAAAGGCAGTTTTACTTCTTTTCCAGTCTTAATGCCTTTTATTTCTTTTGTTTGCCTGTTGCACTCGCTAGAGTCTCAAGTACAGTGTTTAAGAGCAATCATTCTTGCCTGTTCTTAATCCTAAGGGGAAAACATTGTATCATCAACCATTAAGAACGGTATTAACTGTAAGTTCTTCATAAGTGCCCTTTATCAGGTTGAGGAAGTTTCCTTCTATTCCTAATTTGTTGAAAGTTTTTATTAGCAATGGGTGTTGGATTTTGTCAGATGCTTTTTCTGTATTGTTAAGATGATCTTATGGTTTTCTTAGTTAATATGGTAAGTTATACTGGTTGATTTTTTTTTTTACTGTTAAAACAAAATTGCATTCCTAGGATAAACTCCACCTGATCATATTTATTATCTTTTTAAATATTCTATTGGATTGGATTTGCTAACATTTTCTTCAGAATATTTGCTTCTTTTCTGATTATCAGAATAATTCTGGCCTCAAAGAATGAGTTGGAAAGTATTCCCTCCTTTTCAGTTTTCTGAAGTATTTGTAGAGCTTTGATACTATTTGTTCCTTAAATATTTGTGACACCATCTGGACCTGAAATATTGTTTATGGGAAACTTTATAACTACAAAGTCAACATATTTGATAGACAGAAGGCTATTGGGGCTATTTCTTCCTGAGTGAGCTTTGATAGTTTGTGTCTTTCCAGGAATTTGTACAGTTCATCTAATTTGTCAAACCTAATGGTATAAAGTTGTTAATAATGTTTCCTTGTTATCCTTCTAGGTGATTCTATAGTGGTATCACCTCTCTTATTCCAAATATTGTTGATTTATGTCATCTCTTTTTTCCCTGGCCAGTCTGCCTAGATATTTAATTTTGTCCTATTTGGACCCCCACTTCCACCTTCCCAACTCAGTGAGACCCGAGCTCTGCGGGGTTGTCCCTCCTTGTGCTGTGGCCTGGCAACTCCAGGTAGTGAGCTGGAGCTATTTTACGCTTTTTCTCACTCGTCCTTCTTTCATGGGTCATTTGCGGCTGATGTACAATATTTGAAAAACTCTGTTCCATATACTTTGTCTTCCTTTTATTTCTGGAGAACGATAAACCTGGCTCCTCTTATTTCATCTGGTCGGAAGCAGAGTCCCTCAGTGCTTTTCTGCTTGTTGTGTTTGTTGGGATCCAAGCTGGCCCGCCGTGCTTGGCGACAGGAGTCTTCTCGCTCACTCCTGGGAGTGAACGGAGACGTAAGGTCCTTCGTCACTTTCAGCTCTCAAATCGGTCCTTGAAAAAGCATCCAGATGATAGGCATTTGGCCAGAACAATATGCTGGGGACAGCAGCTCGGAGGGAGCCCGGAGAGCGGGAGGACAGGCAGCCTGCAGCCTGCAGCCCGCGGCCGGGGCGCGGGGAAGCGGACCTGGCCCGTGTTTCCCACCCGCCTCTCACGGAGCTGGAGGAAGGGTGACCTTCAACGCGGAAAGGTCGTCATGGCCCAGCCCGAGCCCTTTAGAGCAAATATTAGGGGAGCCCGTGATGTTCGGGGGCCTCCCTCCTACAGAAGAAAGGGGCAGTGCGCCCGCCCGGCCCAGTGGGCCGAGCATCGGCCCTCGGGCTGAGCGTCCCGGTTCGGCTCCGGCCAAGGGCACCCGCCTGGTTGCGGGTTCGATCCCCGGCCAGGCGGGGGGTAGAGGGGCAACCCATCGATGTGTCTCTCCTCCCCCCCTTCCACTCTCTCTTAAAAGTAATGGAAGAAATACCCTCAGGTGAGGGTTAAAAATTAAAAAGGAAGAAAAGAAAGGGGGGGTGTCGAGACGGGGTTCGGTGCGACCCGGCGCCGGGTCCGAGCCGCTGCCTGGCCTCACGCTCTGCCCTTTGCCGGCCCTCAGGTTTCCTGTCGCAGCTGGTGGCCGACAAGCCCCTGGCCGAGGGCATCCGCGCCGGGCACTACGCCGCCAGCGTGGTCATCCGGCGGACCGGCTGCACCTTCCCCGAGAAGCCCGACTTCCACTGACGGCGGCGGGAGCGCGGAGCGGACGCGGGCCGCGGGGCGGCCACGGCGCGGAGGAGACGCGCCGCCCCTCCTGCGGGACGCTCGCCCTCGAGGCGGAGGGGGCGGCGGTCTCGGCAGAACCTCCCTTCTCTCAACCGGCTAAACGCTGATGCTTATTTCCGTAGTTGGGTAGTGCTGCTTAAATGTCAATTGAACAGGAATATAACTTTTCGATAGAAATTTTTATTTCAATTACTTTGTAAATTCGTGTATTTAGCAAATTGATCAGGTTTTTTTACATTTCTGCTTTGAGTGCAGATGCAATTTAATATAATAGATATTTTTAAAGGAATTAATCCTAACAACAATCTCTAGCTTTTTATACAGGTATATTTAATTTAGGGGTGTGTGTGTGTGTGTGTGTGTGTGTGTGTACACATACACACATTCCTACATACATGTACCACATATATACACACAATGAATAGCCAAATAAGTACAGAAATATTTACCTTGCCAAGTTATGCCAAGTAATGTCTTCAGTGCATAATCAAATATGTGATAAACTTTGGGTAATTAAATAACTTGACAAATTATAAATTATATTATAATATTCAAATTGTAACCTTATATTTACTTATGGTATTCTGTAATTTGATACAAATAAAAGCTTGTCATATGGGGATTTTTGTGTGTCTTTGCCCTGTGCTGCACAACTAAGGAAGAAGGATCCTTATTTAATAGTGGGCCCTGAAATGATACCGAACTTGTTACCAGAGATAGAAAGAACATAATACATTGAAAAAGAACAACATTGGAGACCAGTAAGTTACTGTTTTAAGGAAGACAAAATGGTGTAATAGAACCTCTGGAGTCAGACTTCTTACCTTAATATGATCTTGGGCAAATTACTCAGCCCCTTTGAGCTTCAGTTTCTTTTCTGTAAAATGGGATAATAACCACGATGTACAAGGTCATTGAGATGATTTGAGAGAGAAAACCAAGGATAAAATGCTTGGTACGATGCCTAATAAGTGCTTAATAAGCAGCTACTACTTTTATCATAGTGATTATTGTTGAAGAAGAAGAATATTTATAAAACTGAATTAAATCATAGAAAGGGTTTAAGTTTTTGTTTTATTTTACGTTTAGGTAAATTTTAAGGTCTCCTATGCTTGCTTGTCCTTTTTGAATATTATTGAGATAACTCAAATACCATAAAATTTTCCATTTTAAAGGATAAAAGCCAGTGGTTTTAGTATGTTCACAAAATTGTGTAGCCGTCACCATTATCCAAACCAAGAACACTTCATCCCTCAGGAAGTAACCCTGTGCATCCCAGTTCACCCCATTCCCGTCCCTGGCAACTGCTAACCTGTTTTCTGCCTGTATAGATCGGCCTGTTTGAACATCCATGAAAATGGAGTCATAGAATGTGTGTGCTTCTGTGTCTGGCTTCTTTCACGCAGCATGTTTTTAAGGCCCATCCGTTTTGTAGCATGTGTCAGTACTTCATTTCTTTCCTTTTTTCTTTTTTATTCATTCATCAGTTGATGGAAATTTCCATTAACACTTTCTGGCTATTATGAATAATGCTCTATGAACATTCATGTGCAAATTTTGTGTGTGGAGATAAATATTTTGGGGGTTTAATACCTAGGAATAGAATTGCTGGGCCACAAAGTAGCTTCATGTTTAACTCTGAGAGCTGCCGGCCTTTGGTTCGTTCTCACCAGTAAGGTTTGAGGGTGCGTTTCCCTACATCTCTGCCCGCGCTGGATAGCACCCATTTGACTGCAGCCGGCTTAGTGAGTATGAAGGGATACCTCAGTGTGGTTTCTATTTGCATTTCCCTAATGAGTAATGCTATTGAGTGTCTTTTCATGTGCTTTTGGCCAATGTATATTTTCCTTTGAAGACATGTCTATGCAGATCCCTTGCCTATTTCTTAATTGACTGATTTTTCTTTATATTATTAAGTTGTAAGCATCCTTTATATAGGATGTCCCCAAAAATGTATGCACACACTTTGCATAATTCTAAAGACAATATTTATTAAAATGCATTTCATTTTCAAAATTGAGCTATCAGCTACTACAATGTGCATACATTCTTGGGGACACCCTGTCTATTGTAGATAGGTCCCTTATTAGATATATGATTTACAAATATTTTCTTCCATCCTGTGGGTTGTTTGTGTTTTTACTCTCTTGATAGTATCCTTTGAAGCACAAATGCTTTAATTTGTGTGAAGTCCTGTTTTGTTTTGTTGGTTTTTTGTCAACTGGGCTTACAGTTTTATATCTAAGAAATCATTGCCTTATCCAAGGTCACAAAGAATTACACCTATGTTGTCTTCTAAGAGTTATAGTTTTTATTCTTACATTTAAGTCTTTAATCTATTTTGAGTTTACTTTGTATGTATGTAAGGGAGGGGTCTAAACTAATTAATTTGCATGTGAATACTTAGTTGTAAGGATTATTTTCTCCACTGTTGAATTGTCTTGGCACCCTTATCAAAAATCAGTTGACCATAAATGTAAGGTTTTATTTCCAGACTTTCCATTCTATTCCATTGGTCTGTATGTCTGTCCTTGTGCCAGTGCAGATGGTCATGATTACTGGAGCTTGGATTGAGTGTTGAAATCAGGAAGTGTGAGTCCTCCAGCTTTGTCTCTCATGAAAAAATTAGTTTGAGTGCTAGGGTATCTTTATCATATTACAACTACAGAATGTATTTCTCTTAGATGATTAGAAGGGACACTGATAAACCTTCTCCTACTCTGTTTTTTTTGTAGGGTTTTTTTTTTTAATGAGAAAATATCTTACCCTAAGACTATTGATCAAGTACCACTCACCAACTAGGCTTCTCATATAGTCACTGTTTATAGGAGGTTCCAGATTATTTGGTGGAACTTACATGCACACAGATCACATAACTTTCTCGCAATAAGAAACAGTCACTGGGATACGTACATTTTGTCCTCAAGCTCATGACATGCTTTTTTAGTTCTCTGTTTTGATGAAGGGCAAGGAAAAGTAATGGCTGGCCTACCAGACTGGCTGTCGGGGAAGCTGCCTCTGACTGGTTGTTAGACAGTCCCCGCCGTGGCCTGAGTTTTTCCGTCTTGAATGAGGAGTAGTTAACCTAGTCCCACTTCATAGCATTTTGCTTTAATACATATTTGAGGGAGGACATGTAGTATCGGGGAAAATAATGAAGCTGTCAGGAAGACGTGGGTTCTGGCCCAAGGTAGGCTTCAAGTAGCTCTATGACCCTTACTCTATGTAGTTCACAAGATGTAAATAGTTGTGACATTCCTAGAGTATAGTGACATTGTGGACCAGTGGCTTTAACAAGGTTGCCTCCCTGTATATGGTTCTTACCTGAGGGTAACCGGAAAAACAAACCATGCGTTTCTGTGTCACAGATGCACAAATGAGGTGGGCACAGGAGACTGATACCTCGGGCAGGCCCAGGTGACCTGGAGAGTCAAGACATTGAGGTCGTTTAGTCTCAGCAGGTGATCAAGGTTGCCAGAAAAAAAGAGGGTGGTACCAAGCTGGGTGCTCGAATATTAATATAGCAGAGTAGGAGAGAGAGAGAAAAGCAAGAGTGGCGATTGTGTTTTCTTCTCGTTTTTACGTCTCTCTTCATGATATGCACCTTGAGCACTGCTTTATTTCTTGGAAACTATCAGAGAAGAGTAAGACTTTCTTTCTAGATCAGGGTGAGGGAAATACATTCTTTATCTTTAAAAAAGTCCAAACAACCTTGACTAAAAGCTATTATTCTTACCCAATTTGGGGGAGCAAGCATTGTAATTTTTTTACTCTTTTCGAAACAGAGATGCATAATATAAAGATTGTTTTAGACATACACAAGCCTGCAAAGGAGGCATGTGTTTGGCTGGTAGTCTAAAAATACTGCCAGTGTTGAAATATAAAAATATGTCCATTTAATAATATTTCCACTTGGATAAAATAGGTTTAAAATGTAAACAACCTTTTATGATTCAGTAGTAGTTCTATGTTCAAGTCCTTGGCTTTGTGCCCCTTGGACAAGTTCTTGAACTGCTCTGAGCCTTGGTTTTCTCAACTGTAAAATGAGGGAAATATATCTACCTCCAGTGATATATGAGGGAGTATTAGGAGAATGTGTGAGTAAAAACAGCTTATATAAATAGTAAAATAAACTTAAATGTGAAATAGTTTGACATTTTACAAAGGCACCAAAGCAACCTAATAAGGAAAGTCTTTTCAATAGACAATGCTATAACAACTTGATATCTATGGGGGGGATGAACCTTTGACCCCTACCTCACAAATCAGAGGTGGATCTGGCCATAACATAAAAGCTAAACTATTATGCTTCTAGAATAAAACATAAGACAATATTTTCACAGCTTGGGGGTGGGCAAAAGTTTCTTAGAGAGGACTTTGATAGCACTAACCATGAAAGAAAAAATATTGATGAATTGAACTCCAAAAAAAGTAAAGGTTTTTGTTCATCAGGATATCACTAGGCATATGAATAAAGAAGCCATAGTCCAGGATAACATATGCACAACATACATATCTGACAAAGAACTTATAGCCAGGATGTACAGCAAATTCTCCACTTCATTGATAGCTTCTTGAAAGCTGCTACATGAACCAATTTTACCATAGGCTGATTGATCCACAGAAGCATACCTTAGGAACTTAACTGTTATTTATATCAGTCAGTCTATGGTAAAATTGTTAACGTAGCAGTTTCCAAGAACCTATCAACAACGTTAAGTGAGGACTTACTGTATTAAAAACTCCTACAACTCAGTAATGAAAAGACAAACAGATGACCTTACAAAAGAAAATATATGAATGGCCAATAGGCACATGATAAAGTATTCAGCACCGTTAGTCATGAGAGAAATGAGAGGCTACTGCCCTAGGATGACTGAGGTTTAAATGACAACACCGAACGTTGGATGGGAAGTGAAGCCGCCTTGCTAGTGGAAGTGTAAATGGAACAACCGCTTTGGAGGGAGGCCTGGAAGTTTCCTATAAAAATTAAACACATCTATTCTTTGATCCAGCCATTCCACTCCTGGTATTTACCCAAAGGAAATGAAAGCATATGTCCACCAGAAGACTTGTATTAGACTATTTATAGCACTGCTACTCAATGTTGCCAAAAACTGGAAACAGGGTTTGTGTAACAGTAGGAATATAGATTAAAACTGTGGTATAGTCAAACAATGGAATAATACTCAGCAAAAGAAATTAACTACTGGTGAAATAACATGAATCAATCTCAAAAACAGTTAACCGAGTGAAAGAAGCCAGGTATGAAAGAGTACAGGCCACAAGATTCCACATATATGAAGCTCTAGAACAGGCAAAACCATCTTAGAGTGAAAACATCAGAACGAGGGCTGGCTCTGTGGGAGGGGGGGTGGAAGCTGACTGGGAAGGGAAATGGGACTTTCTACAGTGACAGTGATGTTCCAGTCCTGAGAGAGCTTACCAGATGTATGACTTTGTCCAACCTCGGGGAATCGTTCACTTTAGTTGCGTGATTTTTTAAATCTCACACGCACAAAGAACCCTAAGCAAATATTGAACTCTAGTTAATGATGTGCAGACTGATAAAAATAAAGTGTATTGACGTCTTCAACTTACAGGTAAGTGCATCAAAAGATCAATGTGAAGATGAGTAGATACACGATGACCCAAACGTAGCCAACTGCCCATGGTAGGAGGCAGTCAGGAGATGGGTGTTGGCCGTGTGACGCTTTCCAACATTTCTGTCTGGCGGTTTTCCTCATGTTGGAAAAATATAAAGGACTTAATGAGGAAAACCTATTAAATTTGATTGATGGCAGCATCTCATGAAGGAAATAAAACAGATAACAGAAAAACCATATGTATCATTTACTTTGAAATGTAGTTTTGTTCATGAATTCCATAATAAAATTCGCCCACCTTGTGCTGCTGCGAGGTTTCTCGGCGCCACCACCGTCTCCAAGCTCTTCTGCGCATGGAAGCCTCTCGTCCCCAATCTACCTGGCGGTTGGAACATTCATGAACCACCCCTGCAAACACCAGCCAGACCCCTGAACTCACTGACCACCTGAACTCCAACGACCAGTTCGCAGTCGCCACCCTACCCCATGGTTTCTCAGCACCGAGTCAGAGGACCGCCCTCCCTTGACACTGCTTTTCCCTTGACTCACACAGCCGCTGTTCCTCCCCGTGTCCCCTTTGCAGCCTCTGCTTTAGGAACACCCCTGTGTCCTCAGTGTTTACAAGTCTTTTGTCACTCTGTACGCGCCTCCTCGGTGACCAGTTTGACTCCCACGATGAATCCATCTGTCACTCAATAACTCTCAAATCTCTGTTTCTAACCCTGATTCCCTCCTGAGCTTTAGGCTTGAAACCCACAGGTCAGCCTCTTGAGATATTCTGCAGGCACGCTGATCGTCAAAACACCCAGGGCCAATCTGTTCCTCCTACTTTTTCCGTCTCTATTAATAGAAATAATTTTTCCTGACCTTACCCCTTTCTCACCCATATAGCTAATCGATCACCATGTCCTCTCAGTTCTCTCTTAAATGTCCTCCCTGAGTCTTCCTCCCCTCGGGTGTAATTTAGACCTTCATCATCTCTAACTAGTTTCCCAGCTCTGGTTCTTCCCCTTCGTTGGTCAGTTCCCCCGGCATGGGGCGCCTGCTAAGGTAGAAACACAGTCACGTTCCCCGGCCTGTTTAAATTCCTCAACCATCCACCCCTGAACACTTCTGCCACCAGGCACTCCCGCCCGAGCATACCTGATAACCATGCTCGTGCCTCTACCTAGATACCTGTTTTCCTTCTACAGCTACTCGTGTTTAAAGATTCAGTTCAAAGTCAAGCCCTTTAAAAAGGTTTCTCTAGACCTCCCAGGAAATCCTTTTCTCTCTCAAAAACCGCCGCATGTTTCCTCGGTGTAGCTTATGCAGCCACAACGCACCACATGGTACACGTCCTGTCTTAGAGATGCTGAATGTCCTTGCACGCGTCTCAGGATCTGAACTGAATCTGACTTAGGAATGGCAAGAATTTTAGCTGCCAGAACAGCTATAATTTTTCTTTTTTAAATAATGAGTCTTTATTTTTTTTAAATCCTCACCAAGGATATTTTTTCCATTGCTTTTCAGAAAGAGAGGAGGAGAGAGAGAGAGAGAGAGAGAGAGAGAAATATCTACTGGTTGCCTCCTGCACGAGCCCTGACTGGGGCCAGGGATCGAGCCTGCAACCGGGGTACATACATGCCCTTGGCTGGAATCGAACCTGGGACCCTTCAGTCCTCAGGCCAATGCTCTAACGACTGAGCCAAACCAGTTAGGGCTATAATTTTTCGCATCACCTGAACTCTTTCTTCTCTGTTTTTGAAAGCGAGTCCCCTAACTGGGCAAGAGGGAAGGGTACCCAGGTTGCCACAGCTGGACCACCTACAATTCCCTCTCTAATCACATAGTCTCCATGCAAATAAATGAAATGTGATCATGTGGTATAGCGTAGCTCTTATCCTTTGTGACTTAGGTCCTTTTTCAGCTCAGAGAAAGCTACAGTGTAGGGGACCTGCAGTTTGAGTGCTGGGCTTTAGTCTGATCCCTGAACTAACGCTGGCAAGGGGGAGAGTGATTCCGCCACCCTGAGCTGCCGTTCCTCCTCTTTAAAGTGATTGGCAGGAGGCGTTTGTAAAGACTAGCACAGTGGCCCTGGCCAGCTAGATCAGTTGGTTAGAGCATCGTCCCGATACACCAAGGTTGCAGGTTCGATCTCTAGGCAGGGCACGTACAAGAAGCAACCAATCAATGTATAAATAAGTGGAGCACAAATCAATGTTTCTCCCTCTCTCTCCCTTCCTCTCTCAAATCAATAAATTTTTTTAAAACCCTAACACAATGTATAAATATGCATCAGTCATTCATGTATTCAACAAATATTCACTGACTGGCTCTGGCCAGAGTTGCTCAGTGGTTAGAGCACCGACCCTCCCACCAAAGGGTCGAGGGTTTTATTCCCCATCAAAGGCAAGTACCTGGGTTGCAGGTTCGTTCCCCAGCCCGGGTTGGGCCTGTATGGGAGGCAACCAGTCAATGTGTCTCACGTCGATGTTTCTCTCTCTCAATCTCTCTCTCTCTGCCCCTCCCTCCCACTCTCTGAAAAGCAATGGAAAAAATATCCTCGGGGGAGGATTAACAAAAAAACATATAGTCACTGACTACTTGTAAGTGTCAAGTAATGTGCTACATGAAGGTATATAGCACTCAATAAAAATGTGAGTTTGTTTTCTTGCAAGTGTGTTTTGGATTTTCTAATGTTTTTAATATTCTATTTGGTTTTGTTTTTTATTAACCCTCCCCCAAGGATATTTTTCCATTGATTTTTAGAGAGAGTGGAAGGGAGGGAGGGTGGGGGAAAGAGGGAGAGAGAGAAACATCAATGTGAGAGAGACACACATCAATCAGTTACCTCCTGCATGCTCCCCGACTCGGGCCGGGGATTGAACCTGCAACCCAAGTATGTACCCTTGACCGGGAATTGAACCCTCAACCCTTTGGTGCAATGGCCAACACTCTAACCACTTAGCCACACCGGCCAGGGCTGTTTTTAATATTCTGTATAGGGCTGTTTCCTCCCCATCCTGTTCTCCCTGAGCCAAAATAATCTTTCTCTAAATTTCTCCTTTAAGGTCTGCTAAGTAGCATATAGTGATGGATAACCTGAGTTTTAAAGCCAGACTTTCAAGGTTTGAACCTTGGCTATGCTGCTTTTTATCTGTGAAACGTTGGGTAAGTTGCTTCTTGATGTTTTGCTATTTGCATTTTTAAAGCACGAGAATACCTACCCCATTAGGTTGTTGAAAGGAATAAAAGTGTGAATACATGTAAATCTTAAAATGTTACCTGGCATTAAGTAAAGTGTTTAAGAAGTGGTAGTTATTATTTGCTACCTACAGTTAGTCCATAGTATACTTAACCTTGTCATAAAAATCGATTCTAGCCCAAGTACATTAGATTAGAGACCTCATATCTCATTTATATTCCTTTAAATAACTTTGCTTGGAAATTTTCTGAGAGACCTCCACTTTCCAATATGGTATCTACTAGCCCCCCATGGCTACTGAGCACTTGAAATGTGGCTAATTGGAAGAGTAGTATTCTAACTATAAAGTAAACCAGATTTTGAAGACTTACAGGAGAGACAGTGAAAATTACAGAGTAAAGAACACCAAAGCATGCCCCTCTAAAAGAGCAACTAAAAACTGGCAAAAAGTGTTAGAACCAACTTTTTCGGAAGTCTTGTCAGTAATCTAAAGCTTGAAGCAACTTGGGAAGCATTTTTTAAAGAGAAACAGCTGCATCTTGATGAGAAAAGTGAGTTTCGTGACACTTTATTTTGCCCTAATCTCATCCCCACACTCCAAGGAATGCAAGAAACAAGAAAGCATGGCCCATACCTGGGGAAGAAAAGAGCAACAATTATAAAACTGTCCAAGAGGAAACCCAGACATTGGACTTACTAGACAAAGACTATAAATCAGCCATTTTAAGTATGTTCAAATAGCTAAAAATATATATGTCTAAAGAACTAAGGGACTCTAGAAAAATTAAAAATAGGAAGAACTCATGTACACAGACAACAGTGTGGTGATTGCTGGGGGTTGAGTGGGGAGGTGGAGGAGGGTACCGGGAGGGTACATGGTGATAGACAGAGACTTGACTTGGGATGGTGAGCACACAACACAGTGTACAGATAATGTGTTGTAGAATTGTGCACCTGAAACCTATATAATTTTGTTAACCAGTGTCACCGAATAAATTCAATTTAAAAAAAAAACTAAGGGGAAAGCATTATGTCTCACCAAATAGAGAATATCAGTAAGAGTTAGAAAATATTTTTTAAAAATAGATACACTGGAGTTGAAAATTACAGTAACTCGAATGAGAATATTTACTAGAGGAGCTCAGCAGCAGATTTGAACTGGCAGAAGAAATAATATGAAACCATGAAAATAGGTCAATAGAGACTATCTAACCTGAGGAACAGGAAAAATAAGAATGGTGACAAGTGAACAGAGCCTAAGAGAACCCTGGAATACCATCAAGCATACCAACATACACATAATAGAAATTCCAGAAGGAGAGAAGAGAAGGAAGCAGAAATAATGGCTGAAGATTCCCCAAGTTTGATGACAAACATTAATCTACAAACTCCAGTAAGACTGACAAACTCCAACTAGGATAAACTCAAGGAGATTCAGATCAAAACGCATTAAATCAAACTGTCAAAAGACAAAGAATCTGAAAGCAGCAAGAGAAGCAACTCCTGACATACAAGGACTCCTTGAGAATAACAGCTGATTTCTGACCAACAGAAAACCAGTCACAGGCTGGGAGAAAATATTTGCAGAAAAATACATCTAATAGAAGACTGTCATGCAAAATATACAAAGAACTCTCAAAACTCAACAATAAGAAAACAATTTGATTTTTTGAAATGTGCGAAAGACCTGAACAGACGCCTCACTGAAGAAGTTATACAATTGAAAAAATAATTGTATGAAAAGATGCTTAATGTTATATGTCATTAGAAAATTTCAAATTAAAAAATAACTTCACACCTGTTATTGTGGCCAAAATTCAGAACATAAAGTGCTGGTGAGGATGTGGAGCACCAGGAACTCTTATTCATTGCTGATGGGCATGCCAAATGGTACAGCCACTTGGGAGGACAGTTTGGTACTTTCTTAGAAAATTAAACATACTCTTACCATGTGACCCAGCAATCACACTCCTTATATTTACACAGAGGCATTGAAAACTTATATCCATACAGAAACCCTACAGACAGATGTTTATAGCAGCTTTATTCGTAATTGCTAAAACTTGAAAGCAACCAAGATGTCTTTCATAGGTGAATGGTTAAATAAATTGTGATACATTCAGACAATGGAATATTGTTGAACACTGAAAAGAAACGAGCTATTAAGCCATGAAAAGACATGGAGAAACCTTAAATGCATATTACTAAGTGAAAGAAATCAATCTGAAAAGGCTACATACTATATGATTCTAACTATAACATTCTGGAAAAGGCAAAACTATGGAGACAGTGGTTGCCACAGGTTGTGGGGTTTCTGGGGGAGGGCTGAGAAGGCAGGGTACAGAGGATTTGAGGGGCAGTGAAACTGTTCTGTATAATACTGTAATAATGGATACATATAATATTTGTCCAAACTCATAGACTGTACAACACCAAGAGTGAATCCTAATGTTAACTATGGGTTTTGAGTGATAGTGATGCATTAATGTAGGTTCATCAGTTGTAGCAAGTGTACCCCTCTGATGAGAATGTCAATAATAGGGGAGGCTGTGCATGGAGGGGAGGCAGGGAGTATGTGGTAAGTTCATTCAATTTTGCTGTGAACCTAAAACTTCTCTAAAAAATAAAGTCTATTAAAAATAAAAAAGCTGTTGGATGATATATTCAAAGAATTCAACAAAAATATCCTTCAAAACTGATATTAGAAGATATTCTGGGTGAATCAGGGGTGAGTCGTGGGTAAGTGTGAAGGCCTAGGACATGACTGTCCACTACTGTAGACGCTATAAACACTGTACACTAACGCTCCACTACATTTATGTTTTAAATATTTTTCTTTCTTCAATAATAAATAAAGCCTAGCTTACTGTAACTTCTTTATGAACTTTTTAATTTTTAAAACTTTTCAACTCTTTTGTAATAACACTTAGCTGAAAGTACAGACACTGTACAGCTGTACAAAAATATTTTCTTTATAGCCTTACTCTATAAACTTTTTTCTATTTAAAAACTTTTATTATCTTTTAAACTTTAGTATTAAAAACTAAGACAGTCACACACTTTATCCTAGGCCTGCACAGGGTCAGATCGTCGCTACCACTGTCTCCCGCGCCACATCCTGTCGCACTGGGAGGTCCGCAGGAGCAGTAGCAGGCATGGAGCTGCGTCTATGATAACAGCGCCTTCCGGACCCCTCCTGAAGGACCCGCCTGCGGCTCTTCTTGAGGAGGCGTCACTCTTTTCGGAAATATGTCCATGGTGGTTTGCTTGATTTCTTTTATCATAGATTTGCTTGTAAGCAGATAATGCACCAGGCACATTTCTTGATTAGTGAAAACCTTTCGGTGTTGGGGTCCATGTTTCAAATTGGGAGCTTACTGAGGTCTGTAAAGGTTTCTGCTCAACTTCACTGTGAAGTTTCTGGGGATTGTTCTTTTTTTTCCCTCCTGCAGTTTCCTTTTCTCTCCTCCTCTCAGCTGTGCCTGCCGGTCCCGTTCCAGCGACTCCTCATTAGTCACCTTTTCGGGGGCCAGCTCCGGGAGCTCCGCGACGTCAGCCTCACCCACGCCCAGGGCGGTTTTCTGCCATCTCAACCAAAGCCTTGTTGACTTTTGCAGCCTCTCATCCTTGGCAAATCTCTTGAAGTGAGGGGCAAACTTACTGAGTTTCTTCTTCCAGGTGCCGTTCCCACGCTCCTGGGACATCACCCTAAGCCCAAGCAAGGTTCTGGATACAGTCGTGGGTGGTGTAACCCTTCCCCAGGGGCAGCATCGCCTGGACAAAGGTCCTCCTCCGCTGATGGGCCCTCAGAGCTGCTGTGACTCCCATCCATTGGCTGGATCACATGTTTGGAGAGACCCACCACTCTGATATTGGGATGAAGCTACCAAGAAAAGGAGGGTGTCCGGGAGCGTTACCAACAAAAAGCAAACTCTTGAAAGGCATCTTATTAACCTGACAGGAGCGCTTCTCCATCCCACCGACCTAGCGACTCGGAGCGCGTTTGGGAAGCGGAGCGGCCGTCCGCGCCCCTCACTGCCCGAGGCGCGGGGGCAGCGGGGGGCCCCCTGCGGGCGCGAGGGCCCGGCTGCTCGGGGCCAGGTCACCAAGGGTCGCTGCCCCAGCAAGGCTGCGGTCCTGTCCCTAAAAGCGTGACACCTGCCGCTGACTTGGCCTCCTTACAAAAGTCGTTTCATGCATCCATTTCCAGAATAGAGAGGTTGCATCCATGTGGAATATCTGCTCTGGCAAGTAATTTTCCTCCACAATCAGCTTATCTACAGTTTCCAAAAATTCTTCAGCTGCCTTCACATCAGCACTTGCAGACTCACCGCTCACTTTCAGGTCATGTGGTGGATAATGGCGGTTGAGTCACTGAGGCCACTCAGAGCCAGCGGTAAATTCAGCACTGTGGTCAGGCCCAGCCCTTTCTTTCAACATCACCAACTTTGCTGCAGCTGTGATCACCCTGCTGCTGAGACAGAGACGCTTCTGGGTGGGTCTTCGTGTCTGGCCTCCAATCCAGGTCATTAGAAGTTTCTCCGTGTCTGATGTAGCCCTTCTGGAATTTCTTTTAGTCTTGCCCTCAGTGAAGCAGATCTTTAACAGCTCCTGTCCCTTTGTTCTTGTTCGGCAAGATCGTAGTCGTGGTGGAATGGGACATGCCTCGCTGTCGAGCGGTGACCACTGATTTTCCACCTTTGTAATCCTTAATCGCTCTTAGTTTTGTTTCCAGGTCAGTCACTGAACCTGGCCTCTTACTGGCAACATCAGCAGTGGTTTTGTGCACTTAGGGACATGATGAACAAACATAGGATTCAGTCAAGCCCAAGAAAATGATGTGATCAAGAGACGACGTACACACCAGATGTGGGAGGCTGCTGTCTGCGTAACAGCATGCTGTTTACAGCAAAGGTTTTTTTTATAACTGGAAAGAGCACACTCTAAAATAATGATACAAAGTATAGTATATAAGTGCTCCATTCAAAAGACATAGGGTAGCTGAATGGATTAAAAAACAAGCCTAGGTGACACTTCAGATCAAAAAACACACAGAGACAAAGTAAATGGATGGATGGAAAAAGATATTTCATGAAAATTGAACTGGGAAAAAAAAAAAAAGCTGGGATAGCAATACTTATACCAGACAAAATAGACTTTAAAACAAAAGCTGTAACAAGAGACAAATAAGGACCCAGCAATTCCACTTCTGGGTGCTTCCCCCGAGAAAATGAAACACTAATTCAAAAAGGCCCATCGCAGCGTTGCTTACAGCCATGATATGGAAGCAAACTAGGTGTCCATCGATAACGGATGGACAAGGAAGCGGTGGCAGGCACACACACACGCACACACACACACACACACAGGAGTATTAGTCATGAACAAGAATGAAAACTTGCCCTTTGCGACAATATGGATAAACCTAGAGGATATGATGCTAAGTGAAATAAGTCAGAGAAAGACAAATACTGTATCATTTCACTTATATGTGGAATCTAAAAAACTAAACAAATGAACAAACAAAACAAGACAAACAGACTCATGGGTACAGAAAACCAGCTGATAATTGCGGAGGGCCGGGCAGTAGGAAGGTGGCAAAACTGAAGGGGGTTAAGAGGCACAAACGTGAGCAACGGGAATAGAAAGTACAGCAGAGGGAAGACACTCCCCATTTTTCCTATTATCTCCCCTCAGCCCTAAGCAACCACCAATCTACTTTTTGTCTAAATCTATAAATCTGTCTTCAGATTTATTTATTCTGAACATTTGGTATAAACAGAATTATATAATGTTCCTTTTTCTGTGACTGCCTTCTTTCCCTTAGCATAATTTTTCAAGAGTCATCTACACTGCAGCATGCGTCAGGACTCTGTTTCTTTCCATTGTCAAATATATTGCACCATAAGGATATATCAAAATGTGTTCATTCATCGGCTGATGGGCACTGGGGTCGCTCCCCCTTTTTGCCTTCTATAAATAATGCTGCTGTAGACATTTGTGCACACATGTTGTGTGGACATATGTTTTTGTTTCTCTTGGGTAGCTATGTAGGAGTGGAATCGTTGGGTCATATGTAAACTCTCTGTTTTACTTTTTAAGGAACTGCAATGCTATTTTCCAAAACAGCCACAAAATTTTACGTTCCCACTAAAAGTGTATTAAGGTTCCAATGTCTCCACATCCCTGCCAACACTTGTTATTGCTTGTCTTTTTTTTTATATCCATCTTAGTGAATGTGAAGTGGTATCTTATGTTTTTCAAAATTGTGGTAACATAAAATATAACATAAAATTTACATATAAAATATACCATTTTAAGTATACAATTTAGTGGCACCAATTACAATCACAGTGTTGTACAACCATCACCACTATTTCCAAAACTTTTTCATCACCCCCGCAGAAGCTCTATACACATTAAGCAATGAAACCCCATATCCTCACTCCCAGCCCCTGGTAACCCCTAATCTACTCTCTGTGGCTAATTTGCCCATTCTAGATATTTCATTTATGTGGAATCAAACATTATTTTTCCTTTTGCCTCTAGCTTATTTTACTTAGCATGATGTTTTCAAAGTTTGCCCACAGTACAGCATCTACCAGAATGTAATTTATAAATAGACAGAAATGTGAACACATGCTTCACCAAATAAGCACATGCAAAGATGCTTAGCATCATTGGTCATTCAAAAATGCAAATTAAAATCACACTGGTTAGAATCAATGGGATTTTGAAAACTGACCATATCAAGCATAGGCGAAGATATGGAGGAACTGTACCTCTCGTATACATCTTGTGGGAATATAAAATGGTCCAACCGCTTTGGAAAGAATAAATATATACCTACATAATCCAAACATTCCATTCAGGTACTTACCCAAGAAATGTGAAAGCACACATCCATACCCAGACTTGTACAAGAATGTTCATGGCATCTTTATTTGTAATAGCCCTAACCTGGAAATATCCCAAATATCAACAGCGAGTGAACAAACCAATTGAGGTATTGCATACAATGGAATACTAGTCACCAATGAAAAAGGATGAGTCACTGATGTGTCTGACAACACGGATGAATCTTAAAATAATTATGCTCAGTGAAACAAAAGACAAAACGGAATACCTACTGTGGGATTCCATTTGTGTAAAGTTCCAGAAAATGCAAAGTAAATCATAGTGACCGAAAGCAGACCAGCGTTTTCTTTGGAATAGTAGTGTGATGGAGTGGGGGAAAGAACGGATTTCAAAGAGGCACGAGGGAAATTTTGGAGTGACTTCACATAGGTCAAAACCTGCCAAATCTCATGCTCTATATATGTATATGTCATTGTATATCAATAATAGCTCAATAAAGCTATTTTAACTTACATATGTGTTGATAATATAAAATGGTACAGCCTTTTTGACACGTGGATGGGCAGTTCCTCAAAACACTAAATGTGGAATTATCATCTAATCCAGCAATTCTACTTTTCCATATCTACCCAAGAGAAATGAATTCATATGACCGCACAAAGAAACTTGTGCATAAATCTCTACAGCAGCATTATTCATAATAGCCAAAAATCAGAAGCGACTCAGACTTCCATCAGCTGATGAGTGGATAAACAAATATGCTGTGTCTGTAGAATGGAATATCAGTCACCAGTGAAAAGGAATCCTGTGCTACTGATACATGCTGCAACACGAATGAACATCCGAAGTGTTGTGCTAAGTGAAAGAGCCATCACAAAACACCACTTACATGATTCCACTCATAGAACACGCCCCAAGCAGGAAAACCGGTAGAGACAGAAAGTAGATTAGCGCTTGCCCAGGCCTGGGGGGGGGGGGGGGTGGCGAATGCAAAATGACTGCTTATGGTACAAGCTTTCTTCTGGGGGTGATGAAAAAGTTCTAAAATTAGGTTATGGCGATGGTTGTACAACTCTGTAAATATACTACAACACATCAAATCATATGCTTTAAACAGACAAACTTTATGGTGTGTAAATTATAGGTCAAAAAAGCTGTTAAAATTACATATGTGGCTGGCACTGTATTCCTGTTGGACGGCGCTGTTCCAGAGACACACAGCTGGTGCAACCGAGGGCCCAGAGGTACACTCGTGAGATGCCTGCCCTGCATGTAGCAAGTGCCCACGGATATTCCCTCGTTGTTAACATAGGGCAAATGTCACAACCGATAAAAATGTATTAGAGGTAGTTTTCCACCCCAGGACTTTTTTTAAACTATCATGCATAAAAGATTTTAAATACTTCATTTACATTTGCTAACAATTAATTAAATTCTCTAAAGTTAGCTTAAATACACAAGTTACCTTCAAGTCTTGGGTAGTTTTTGCTTTTAAAGGTTTTGCTGTGATCATTAAGGATACCGTCCCCGACTCTGCCCCGTTTACAGCAGGAAACATGCATCGTAAGTAGAATAGAACCCGATCTAACCCATCAGTACAATATATTAAAATAATAATATTCCGTTACCAAGCAGGACTTGGCCCTGAAATGCAAGGATGCTCAATATTTTAGAATTTATTAATACTCTGTCCAGACTCTGTCTGCTTTGTCCACTAGCACAGTCCTGATGTCTAGCACACGGTAAATAAGTATTTGCTGGGTGACTAAATGAATATCCACTGTCAATATTCCACCTGAAAAGAAAATGAGAAGAAAAAGATACCGTTCAAGCGGCAATCACAGCAACCTTATTTAAATACATAAAAATGTAGATGTGTGTGTGTGCAGGTATATGTATTACCCAGGAATAAACTTTTTAAAATGTGTGAAGATCCACATGAAGGAAAGGGCAAAATTTTACCAAGGTACATAAAAGAAGGTAAATACATGTACGACGTGACTGTAGGCAACAGGACTGTGTTGTATACGTAACATTTGCTGAGAGGGTAGCTCTCTAGTGTTCTCACCACAAGAAGAAAAGAGAAAGATAAGTCTGTGAAGTGATGGACATGGTCATCGCCTTGGCCGGGGTGATTATTTCACAATTATCTATAGCGAGTCATCAGGTTGTACTCCTTACATATATACAATTTTTTAAAAATATATCTTTATTCATTTCAGAAAGAGGGAGGGAGAGATATAGAAACATCAGTGATGAGAGAAAGTCACTGATCGGCTGCCTCCTGCACCCCCTGACTGGGGATCGAGCCCGCAGCCCCGGCCTGTGCCCTGCCCGGGAATCGAACCGCGATCTCCTGGATCCTAGGTCGATGCCCCACCGCTGAGCCACGTCTGACGGGCTATACAATTTTTAATTATCATTCTACCTCAATAAAGCTGGAAAAATAAAAAAATATATTTCTAAATGTTCCTGAAAACAAAAAATAAAACACATTGTAGTTTGGGTTTGTTTTAAAATAAACATCCCTGGATTTAAAAAAAAAAATTTAAATGCAGGCTTCTGTCTTCTACGCAAGACGGCGGTGTAAAAGCCGTGCTCACCTGCTCCCACAGCCACAGCAGAATTACAGCTACACAACTGAACAACCGTCCCTGAGAACCGCCTGGCGTCCCGCCGAACAGAAACCCTATAACTAAGGACATGAAGCAGCCAGGTGGACCCGGGTAGGAGGGGCAGAGATGCTGACCAGGCTGGGCTCACACCGTGTGGCGGTTAAATTGGGGGGATAGCTCAGCTGAGGGGTCCCCCCTGAGGATCCGGGGTTCCCAGCCCAGGGCTCCAGTGCTGGGAAGAGAATCTGAAGCCAGTATTACAAGAAATGTTAAAGGGACTTTTTTAAGAAGGTAAAAAATGTGAATAATAAGATGGCAACAACTACGTATCTATCAACAGTTGCTTTAAATGTAAGGGGTTGGATGCTCCAATCAAAAGACAATAGGGAGGCTGAGTGGGTAAGAAAACAGGGTCCTTACACATGCTGCCCCAAGACTCACCCCAGATCAAAGGACATTCACGGACTGGAAATGAAGGGGTGGAAAAAGGTAGTTCATAAAAACGGAAACCAAACAAAACACAAAGCTGGGGGAGCAACACTCACACCACACAAAATGGGCTTTAAAACAAGACAAGGAAGGGCGCAGCAGCTCACGTCTGGCATCCGTCCGAGGAGGCCAGGCCGCTAGTTCAGGATGTGACACGAGCATCCACACGTTCACCGCAGCGTCACTTACGGAAGCCAGGAAGTGGCAGCCACCGAGTGTCCATCAATAGACGAGTGGACAAAGAAGAATCGTGCATATATGGAATACGACTCAGCCATAAAAAAGAATGAAACTTGCCTTGACCGGTTTATGCTCAGCGCTAAGAGCGTCGGCCAGCGACTGAAGGGTCCCAGGTTCGATTCCAGCCAAGGGCACGTACTTCGGTTGCAGGTCCCGGCCCTGGTCAGGGCTCATGCGGGAAGCAACCAATCGATGTGTCTCTTTCACATGGATGTTTCTCTCTCCCCCCACTCTCTCTAAAAAGCAAAATATCCTCAGATGATTAAAAAAAATCTTGTCATTTGCAACATGGATGGACCCAGAGTATGACACTAAGTGACATAAGTCACACAAAGAAAGACAAATACCATATGATTTCACTTATATGTGGAATCTAAAAGACAGAATAAATAAACAAAACAGAAACAGACTCATAGGTACAAAGAATGTTTTGATGGTTGTCCGATGGGAGCTGGGTTGAGGGGCTGGGTGAAAACGAGAAAGGGGCTGAGAAGTACAAATTGGTAGCTGCAGGATAGTCCCGGGGACGCAGAGCACAGCGCGGAACAGTCAGTACATGGTAACAACTATGGATGGTGGCAGGTGGGTGCTAGATTTAGCGGGGTGATCGCTTCATAAAGTTGTATAAATGTCTAATCTCTATGCTGTATACCTGAAACTAATATAACATTGTATGTCAACTGTCATTGAAAAATTGAGAAAAATATTTTAAATATTTTTCTGAAGGTCTCTGCAATACTCGATTGCTCTAAAAGAGTTCAAATAAAACATGAAGATAAATTTCAAAAAATGCAATATTATAAAGATGTCAGTTCTGCTCAAACTAATTGATAAATGTAGCGCTGTTCCCGTTAAAATGCAAAGAAGATTTCAGAAGAGGTGAGTCAATAAATTTTTAGGAAAAAAAAATATGAGGGGATGTTTGCCTAATTAAGTATTAAAACCTATTATAATGTCAGAATAATTAAAACAGTGAGATTTGGCATAGAACAGACAGATCAGTAAAATAAAATTTAAAACCGTGAAACAGACCCAAGTACATACAAGTATTTAGTGTCTGATGAAGGCAGCGTTTAAAACCAGAGAGGGAGGAAGGTGAGCAAAATGGGTGGAGGGAGTGGAAATGCACAGACTTCCAGCTATGAAGTAAATGAGTCATGAGATGGTGGCTACAGTGGATGAGACTGTTGTGTATTTGAAAGTCACCAAGAGAGGAGATTTTAAAAGTTCTCATCACAAGAAAAAAATTCTTGTAACTATGGGAATGGATGTTACTAGACTTACTGTGGTGATCATTTCACAATATATACAAATATCTAATCATCATGTTTTACATTTGAAACTAATATAATGTTATATATCAATAAAAATCAGAGGGGAAAATACTCAGGCAGATAGTGCTGGGACAGTCGGCCTCTGTTCGGGAAAATTAAACTTGTGTTCCCATGCACCACACATCAAGGTAGAGTTCCAAATAGATGAGTTACTCTTTTTGTTGTTCGTTTTTTTAAAATATATCTTTATTGATTTCAGAGAGAGAGGAAAGAAGAGGAGGATAGAGAGAGAGAAACATCAGTGATGAGAGAGTCATTGATCGGCCGCCTCCTGCACACCCCCGCCTGGGGATCGAGCTCGCAACCCGGGCATGTGCCCTGACCGGGAATCGAACCCCGATCTCCTGGATCCTAGGTCAACGCTCAACCGCTGAGCCATGCCCGGAGTTACTTTTTAAAATACCTTAAAATAACTAGAAAATATAGAATGTGTTTATATAGTCTTGAGTCAGAAAGGTTTCTCAAAGCATAATGCCTACAGCGAGAGTCGTAAGAGATGCGTAAGTTTGCCTACATAAAACTTACATTTGATTTAAAAAGTGAAAAGGCAAACCACCAACGAGGTTAAAATGTTGGCAGTATGAAAGGTAGACAAAGACTTCATAGCCTTACTCTTAAAAAGTGTCTCGCAAAACAGAGGGGGAAAAATATACCCTATTAGGAAAAAATGAGTAAAAGGTAATTCACAAAAGAATACAAGTGAAAAGAACTGTTGACCCTCGCCGATGAACACAGAAAGGCGAGCCAAAGCAAGAAGGCATCTTTTTATACTCTCGGATTGGCAATCATTTAAATAATGAAATTACTGGGAAGCAAGGATGTCATAAACCGTAGAAAGCAGTTAAAAGCCTTAAAAATATATTAGCCGATCTGAAAAGGTTACAGACTGTGTGATTCCAACTACATGACATTTTGGAAAAGGCAAAATTATGGAGACAATAAAGAGATTAGTGGTTGCCAGGAGTGTGGGGGTGGAGGGAGACGAATATGTAGAATACAGAAGATTTTTAGGGCAGTGAAAATTCTCTGTGTGATATTATAATAATGGAGATGTCATTATACTTTTGTCCAAACCAACAGAATGGACAACACCCAGAGTGAACCCTACGGTGAACTGTGGGCTCTGGGTGATTATGACGTCAGCGAAGGCCCATCCTTGGGAAAAGATATGCGGTTCTGTTGAGTAACGTTGCTAATAGAGGAGGCTGTGCATATGTAGGTCAGGATAGTGAGAAATCTCTATACCTTCTTCTCAATTTTGTTATAAACCCAAAACTGATTTAAACAAACAAAAAAATCAGGGTCTTAACAGCAAAATTTTATATTATCTTTGTGCTACTTGATTATGGCTAATATGGCTCCTGTAAAATTGATATGTGCTGATTTTGAAAATCCACACACTGGATTTTGAAATCTTAATAATAATAATAAAAGGAATATAAAATATCTCATTAACAACATTTATGTTGATTATATGTTGAAATAGTATTTTTTGGATATATTGGGTTATAGAAAATACAGTGTTAAAATTTTTTTTAAAGCCTTCAAAATATAACCTTGAAATGCTGTATCTATATTTTTTTCTTGAGAAAAGAGCAAGTGACACCTGTAAAGATTTATGTCCAATGATGTTCATCTCAGAAATCCTTAAACTATTTTCAGGGAAATAATTTAAATGTTCTGCAGTAGAAGGCTGCTTTGGTAAGTCATGGTCCGTGTGCACAATGGAATGCCACGGAGCCCCAAAAACCATGTTGAAGACTGTGTTCTGACTTGCAAAGTATCAGAGCGTTCGAGCCACTGGGCTCCAGAGTTAGACCCAGATTCAAACCCATCTCTTCCCAGCTTTGTGCCACAGGGCAACCTCTTCAGCCTCTCTACGCCTCAGTTTCCACACCCGCCATTTAAAGTTGTGGTGGGGATCAATCAATCATTTTATATGAGTGCTTATAAACACAGTGCCTGCCATTCAATGCATAGTCACTACTCTGTTTCAGAGTAGGATTGGATTCTAAATCTTTAAGTCAGTGATGCTGGCATACGAAAGACATTTAGGAAACAATTTTGAATTAAAAAAATATGATGAGGGATTTTACTGAGAAGTTGGGTTTAGGTAAAAAAGAGGTCACTATAAAGTAATGAGACCTTGGTATATATGACTTATTTGAAGAACTCAGGAGGAAATGTCAAAAGAGAGCTTTTAAAAGTATTTTGAACTGCCCTAGCCGGTGGGCTCAGTTGGTTGGGTGTCATCCTGTGCACCAAAAGGTTGCTGATTTGATTCCTGGTCAGGGCACATGCCCAGCTTGCTGCTTGATCCCTGGGAGGGAGTGTGCAGGAGGCAGCCAATCCATGTTTCTCTCTCTCCTTCTCCCTTCCTCTCTCTCTCTAAAAATCAATAAAAAATCTAAAATTAAAAAAAAATATTTTCAACAAAGCAGCATACTGAAATAAATGCATATAGACTCCAAAGGTGAATTCTTTGTCAGACAAGACTCATTTAGAAGTAAATGTTCTGTTAAAGTGTATATTGTTTTTATAGCCATTGTCTACATGGTCCACCTTAAAATACCCTTAGTACTAAATTCATTCAACAAGTGCTTTCTGAGCAATGTGCTAAGCATGCCCAGGCTCAAGGTCTTCGCCCTCGGGGAGTGTTTTATTGTGGTTGAGCCTCACCTTCCCAAGGGCACTTGGGAAGGTTCCCAGTGCTCTGGAGGGCCTGGAGCTCAGTCCCCCAGGAAAAGCCCAAGTTTAGGTCCATGGGAATAGAGCTCTGCCTGCCACATACCCAACTGTGTGACCCTGGGCAGCTCCGTGGTGACTGTGGACCTCAACCTCTTCATCTATAAAGTGAGTGTTAGACAAATGACTTTCACACTTTTTAAAATATATACAGTACCACAAGCAGAAAGAAATTGGTAGTGACCCAGTACACACACACACACACACACACACACCCCTGAAAGATGTTTCACGAATGCCAAGGCCACTTGTGGCTCTGAAACTTCTGTTTTCCTGGTGGAAAAAAGGTCTGGCAAGGAAGCCAAAGCCCTGGTTGTTGGTGGCTGCCGGCCTTATGGGATCTTAGGCAAAGTACTTTACCTCTTCGGGCCCTTCTCTGTGAAATCAGTTTCTTGGCCTAGATTATCTTTGAAGTCCCTCCATTTCTGATTTAGAATCATTCAATTCTATTCAACAGTCACCACCGAGCACCCTGTGCCAGGCACCTGCTGGGCCCAGGGAACAACTCATAGACCCCAAAATTTGAGGACCCACTGTCTTACCGAGTGTGATGAGCTGTGGAGCACAAAGATGGCAACGAGCCTGCGCGTGTTGTCCCAGAGTTTGCTCATAATGTGCTCGAAGGTCTTTAATAAAAGGCCGTGGCCTCTGCCTGCCTCTTCCCTGGGCCCAGCCGGTTTTGTAGTCCAGTAAATGGGCAATGACTATACAAGGGGTCACCAAACACATGCTTGCACATTTCACCCCACCCTGAAGGACGGGTTCCCAGGGGAGAGCCTCTGTCTGTCCTGTGGCCAGAGTCAACTACGGCAGCTCTGGTGACAGGGACAAAGGCCGCATGTTATGAAAGACGAATGCCGTGGGGCGTGTAGCTAAATGCCGCATTACCTTACTAACCTTTAATGCTTCTTTGTCCTCCCTCAGCCCCCCACCCTGTGAGTTTACTTCCATCAGAGGTGTTTTCCATCAGTGTCATGCAAAACGTAATGACATTCATAGCAACCCAAAAACGTTTCCTCACTGAAGACCCACAGACCCGGATCCACCGGCCACCTCCCGTCAGAAGATTCAGCGCGAAGTGCCAGCTCTAGAGCCCCCCCAGCGGGGCCAGATGCCAACACAAAAAGCCCTCGGGGCCGCTCGGGTTTACTTCTAACGCCAAACACAGCTTGGAGGCGCAGGTCCCCACAGCGCGTGAACTGCCGAGCAATCGCCTGGGCAGGATGGGCCCTGCGAGGCCCGAGGAGCCCAGGGCCCGCACGCGGGAGGCGAGGTCCTGAGGCTGCGGGAGGCGAGGTCCTGAGGCTCCTCGGGCCGGGCCGCGCTCCCGGTGCCCAGTGGCAGAGCCCAGCTGCGAGCAGCTTGAACAGGTCTCGGGGCCAGACGGTCGGGCCACTGAAACGCGGGACAGGGAAGTGCTCCAGGCGTCCAGGCTGGTCCTGGCCCGCAGTGGAAGCGGGCGCTTTGTCCTGCTCCCCCGGCATGTGAGTAAATGTCCCTTTCTTCTAGGAGCCCGGCTGGGCGCTGGGTGCAGAGGAACCGACCGCAAAACAGCCCATCCCGGGGCCCGGAGGGCAGCGTCCTCCCTCGAGGAACAGCCGCTCGGCTGCCAACTGCAGACCCATTACTCAGAGGGAACTCGGGATGGCTTGGGGTAGAGTTTTTCTGGGAGGCCAGAAAGCCGTCGTAAACCACGCAGCCCACAAGGGTCCGCCGAGACCTAGCATATGCCAGCAGGCCCAGGCCCTGGGAAGGAGCTCTGCCTACACCAGGTCCCTGCCTCGGGGCGCACGCGCAATGAGGCACGAGGAGGGCAGCCACGTGGTATGCCAGGTGGGCTCAGGGCGAGGAAGACGCTCGGACCGGGGGAGGACGCTGTTCCAGCTGGGCTGCTGGGGGAGTTTCCTGTGACCAGGCGACATTGGAGTGCAGGAAGAGGTTGAATTATGCACATACCTGAGGCCAGGGGGTTGCAGGCAGAAGAAACATCCAGCAGAAGGACCCTGGAGGGGGACAGCTTGGCACGTTTGAGGACCCACAGGTGGCACTTCTGAGGAGCCTCTTACAAAGTGTTGTCAAGGAGCAGATTTGGTTTGAGCTTCACAGAGACCCCCAATAACTGGGAAGTTGTTTGTATACAGTGGCTGTCACTTAATTCCTCTAAAGCCCGTGCTTCTCCTGACTGGGCGCCATGTCTCCATTGAAAATTTGGCAATGCCACGAATCTGGGAGGTGAAGCAAAATGCCATTTCAGCCCAACCCACATCTGAAGCACCGTGGTGGGCCCTCAGCAGGTGAGACCAGGACAGGGCTCCTCAGCTTTCAGAGACAGTGTCACCTTGGCTTTCACAGTTAACCAGGGCTTTCTCCTAAACTAGTGCCGTGTGTGTATGTAGCCCTGACACTGGGAACACCCAGAGGTTAATAGTCATTTCCCTTTCTCCGAAGAGATTCCAATACATTGAATCATGGAATGTGAGGGTCACCGTGGATCTGAAGTTCTTTAAGACCCATCGTCCGCTGATCATTGCCATCTACCCCTCCGCCCCTCCGCCTCTCCGCCAAGTGGCCGCCCCGCTTCCAGGGCACACACCTCCCGAGCAGCTGTTCTGTCTCGGGGCAGCTCTGGGCAGCTCCTTGCGCGGTGCCTCCCCAGACTCTACCCTGTGAAATTCGTCCACACTCTTCCTGGGAGGCTGTGCAGCGTGCCCCTAATCCCTGCTACAAGGAAGCCAAACATGCTATAGACCTGGGCTGATACAGCCTAAAGTCACAGCGTTTTTTGACACTTGCGCCATGCTGTTGATTTATATTGAGGTTTTCATCAACTAAAACTTGGGTGGGTGGAGGGGTTATTACTGTTAAGCCATATCCCTGTGTCCTCACTAGCACACTTGATTTAATGGATAATTACAAGACTTTACATTTATCTCTACTAAACTTTTACTAGTTGCATATCTGTTGACTAGATCTTTCTGAATCTTGATATTATCCATTTTCTTGCTAGTCTCACTTTCACTTCACCCGTGAATATTAGGGGAGGCATCTGTCAACGGGGTCTCAAAATCAAATACCTCTAGAGACCAGTGAGGTAACACGAATGGACCAGCGGGCTGGATGTAAGTGCGCACTTCCAGTGAGTGATGCGGGTCTGTGAACAGGGCAGCAAAGCCCTTCGGCGTGGGGGCAGCTGCTACTTACTCCAGCTGCCTGTTGCTCGGAAGGAATGTAAATGCACTACTGACAGATCTCCAGCTTCTGTAAGGGAGTCTAGAATTCTGAATTTTTGAAAAATCACCTGATTTTAAAATATTGACTTTATTTTTTTTAACAGCACATGAGACAAAAATGTGTGACCAAAAAAAATGTCAGAGCCTGTGACTTACACTAGAAACCGCACAACAAGGCATTGTGACTTCATTCCCCAGCATCCCCTGGATGCGGTCCTCCAGCCACTTACCAAACCACCTCTTTGGGTTGACATCCAGCCTTCCATTCACCATCGCACCCAGACACCCTGGGAACTGCCCCATAGAGGAAGCGCCTCATCTCAGAAGGGAGTTTCTACACTGAAGGAGGGCAAAGCTCAGGCTCTGAAATCACAGTGCTGGGCTCTCATCTTCCCTCTGCCGTTTCCTGGCTGTGTGACCTTGGGCAAAGCCCTTCCCTTCTCTGTGCGTTCATTTTCTCAGTGAAATGGGGAGAATAACAGTATGTACTTCAGAGAGTTGATGTGATCTTTACAAGATGGTGCACGCAGAGTGCTTAGCTCCAGGTCTCACACACAGGAATACTCAGTGTCACCTGCACTTACTACTTCTGTGGTTATTATTATTATTTTTAACCACATCATTCTCTCCGGCACCTGCTGCAGATGGTAACTGGAAACCAAGAACAGCCCAGTGAGCACCCAGCAAGCACAGAAGAGACGCTCTTGGAAACACACCCAACTGCCTTCCTTCCTCCTTTTGTGACCCCTCACCCTGGCGACTGCGGCGCATCCACAGAGCTCCCCTAGAAAGTACCTCCTGCGGGGAGAAGGGAAACCCCAGTGCTGCCTTCAGATGACACAAACCAGATCGCACCACTCCTCCCCTTTAAAAGGTTCAATGAGGATCCTGTTTCTTACAGATGGAGCTCAGACTCCTTTGCCCGCCATGCGAGGCCCTCCCCCAGGTGGCCTCTGCCACATCTTCAGGTCTTCTCTCAGGAGACCCTCCCCAGGAGCCCTCGCATCAGGAATCCCTTACCTGCGATTTCCCTGGACCTGCCCTGGGCCCTTCTGCGTCTGTCCTGTGAGCTCCTGTCCTGGTGAGGAGCCCTCACCTTGCTCTCCACTGACTAAATCCCAGGCATCCTTCAAACTCCTGTGACAGTCAAGGCCACTCTGAGAAGTCCTTTGAAATTCTTTAGCATTTTCTCTTTCCACTACTGTACTTATTTGGCATTTAGCACATTCTGCTTTCTATTGTTGCTCAACTGGTATAAGCTACAGAATAGGGACTGGGCTTGGTTTTTTGTGACTCTCCCCTGAACACACATACACACACACACGCGCCACATAGCACAAGGCTGAGAACACCGAGAATGCTCAATAAAGAAACATTTTTGGCCTGACTGAATGGCCTGAAGGACTGTTCCTTTCAACAATTATGGGCCAATAAATTATACGGGCATTGCCTCCTGGAGGGAAAGGCCACACCAAGGCTCCCACAGATGGGGAGACTTCTCTGTCTGCCAAAACCCAGATGCAGGGCAGCCTTGGCCCTCTTTGGCTGTCTACCTGAATCTGGGTTTAACAACTTGGCCTGCAGTTTTACAGCCTGAGTCACCAGGATCAGCACAGCAGCATGAGTTCTTTGTCCACACGCTGGTGCCAGGTGTTAAGGGAACTGGCTGTGATGGCTCGCCCGCCTGGAGACCTGCCGCGGGGGATGGGACTGCCTGTGCCCCAAGCTGTGAGGCTGGGGGACTTGTCTGCAAAAGGATCCTTCATCTGGGCCCTAAACAAGAAAAAAGAAATGAGGAAAGTTTATAGCATGAGGATTCTGGGCTGGATGCTGCAGGGGGATGGGCACTGGGTTGGAGGTTGGGATGAAAGGGGACATAGAATGACCTTGAAGGTTATGACCGAACTGGACAAAGCTGAGAAAGAGGGCCTAGACTCAGATTTTATTCCCATGATTGTAAGAGATGTGTGGTCCTAAGAAGGTGAAAGAATGCAGAAATCCATCAAATTTAAGTCTTTGGAGTTGAGGTTATGTATCTTAAGAGCCAAAGAAATGCAGTATCCAAACAAGTGGTATAAGGGTTGAACAGTTCTGTGAGTAGAGGTTAGAAGGGTCTCTGGCTATGTGCACATTTCCTTTTTGGGTTATGAAGTCATTGGTACAGCAACTATAAATAGGGGTCATGGCGGTGGTGTGCTGGTTAAGGTTTAACAACCAGCTCAAAAAGCCCTGACTTGTAGCATTTGCAGAGTCCCCTGGTGTAAGTACACCCACCAAGCCAATTTCAAATTATTGCTGTGAGGCCCAGAATGTTGCATTGGGAAGAGATTGCATAGCTGGCTCATGTGAGCCTGTGCGAGTGGCTCTGGCTCACACTGATTCCCTGAATCCTGTCAAGGTCATCAACAAGAATCCCATCAGCAGCCCACTTTTCTGGTAGATTTGTAAACTTAAGTCAATGAGGCAACCTTCAAAATTATATGAGAAGATAACTCCAAAAATTGTATGAGATAATAATTCCTTAATGGTTAAATGTCTTTCCAATGTGGTATGATTTAGAATCTAGGATGTGACTTCAATTTTTTTCAATATATTTTTATTGATTTTAGAAAGAGGAAGGGAGAGAGAGAGAGAGAGGCAGAGAGAGAGAGAAACACTGATGTGAGAGAAACATCTATCAGCTGCCTTCTGCACACCCCTTACTGGGGATCAAGTCCACAACCCAGGCATGTGCCCTGAGGGGGAATCAAACCGGAGACCTTTTGGTGCATCAGACCATGCTCAACCAACTGAGCTATACCAGCCAGGGCATGACTTCAATTTTTTAAATTAAATGTATCAGGGTAACATGGCTTAATAGCATTATATAGGCTTCAGGTGTACAGTTCTATAAGACATCATCTGTATATTGCAATGTGTCACCACCCAAAGTCTCACCTTATTCCATCACCATATATCTGAGCCCCTTTACCCTTTTCACCCTCCCTCTTCCCTCTTCTCCTTTTCACCCCCTTCCCCTCTGGTAACTACCATGATGTTGCCTGTGTCTATGAGTTTGTTGGTTTTGTTAGTGCATTTGTTGCTTCCTGTTTTATACCCTACACACGAGTGAAATCATAGGGTTCTTGTCCATTTCCGTCTGACTTATTTCACTTAGCGCGATGCTCTCCAGATCCATCCACGGCAAGTTCAGTTTCGAGTGTGCCAACACGCTCTTCCTCTCTCCCCTTCCCTGTCCTTCCCTGGCAGTCTGAAGCCATTAGGCGAGGCAGAGCAGAGTAGACTCAGTCAGTCCTTATCGTTTGTGAATCCCATATTTGCAGATTCACCTACTAACTAAAATGTATTTGTAACCCCAAGATCAATACTCACGAAGCCTTTGTGGCCATTCGTGGACACGCACAGAGCGGCAAAAAAATGTGAGTCACCCGAGTGCACCTTCCCGCTGAGGCTGAGCAAGGCGATGCTCTGCCTTCCTGTCCCAGCTCTTATTCTGTAAACAGCTGTCCTTTTCTTGGGCTGTTTAGTGCCATTTTTTCACCTTTTTGTTCTTTTTGTCTCTGATTTTACTGTTTGAATGGCCCCAAGTGTAGTCCTGAAGTACTGTCTGCTGCTCCCAAGTACAGAGAAAACACATGTGTTCGATGAGCTTCACTGAGGCATGGGGTGTAGTGCAGCTGGCTGTGAGATCAGTGTTAGTGATTCAACAATACCTATTAAATAAGGCAGGTGAAACAGAAATACACATAAAACAAGGCATGTATTGATTGCTTGACAAAAATGTTGTGACCAGAGGCTCTCAGGAACCAATTCTATATTTCCCTTAGTAGCGCTGATTCGGGATTCACTCATTCAGTGTTTGGGAACACTACTACATTGAATGAGAATCGATTGTATCTTCAGAAAGAGTGAGGAACTGCAGTGGCCCAGGACAGTGTGTCAGATCCCAAGCAGGGGGAGACTCAGGGTGGAGAGTCAGCGTCCCAGCAGGGAAAAGAGGGTGGCAGCCCAGGTGGGGGGTTAATTATGTACATAGGCATTGATCCAATAAATAAACATATTAAGGGTAATGGAAGCCAGGTTTCTCTCTGTTTATGTCCACTGAAAGGACCCAATGTCAATGAGCACACCTAAAACCCAAGTCTTGGCATTTAAATACAATTTTCCATGGACCGTTGGAGAAATGGATGATTCCAGCACTAGGACAGGGAAGGTGCGATATAAACCTGAAACATCTTATTGTGCCAGAAAGCAAAGGAGTGTTCAAAAAAATTATGGGAGCGTGTCAAAAGAAATGAGCCAGCTTGATTAGAGAGAATATGAAAATCAAAATAAAGAATGATAGTAATGGATTATAACCCACTGAGTAAAATGGGGAACATACAGATATAAATAAGTAAATTAATATATTGAAAGTTTTATTAGAACTTTTGCAGAAATGGAATACTTTAATCAAAATACGGATTAGTTACAAAGGGACTAAGAAGTTAAATTTAGTGAGCGTGTCAGTAATGAGGGGAACTAAAATCACTCGCCAGCTGGTAGAATGCGGTAAGAAGAACACAGCGTTGCTTCCGTGAGATTCCTGCCCAAGATGCAAACCTGAGCCTCATCGTGAGGATCAAACATGCCCAAATTGCAGAGGATTCTGCAAAATAATTGGCCTGCAACCTTCAAAAATGTCAAGGACAGGAAAGTCAAAGAAAGGCTGAGAAACAACTGAATGAAGACGTGATTCTGAACTTGATCCTCTTGCTATAAACGACATCGTTAGGATTACTGACGGAATTTGAATGGGGTCTGAAAGTTAATGGTAGTAACATATCAGTGTTAATTTTATGATTTTAATGGCTAAGTTGAGGTTATATAGGAGAACGTGCTTGTTTACAGGAAAACACCTTAAACTGTTCAGAGGTGATGGCGCATCAGTTTGGCAGCTTACTCTCAAATGGTTCAGAAAAAAGCTCTTTGTGCTGTTCTTTCAACTTTTCTATAAATGTGTTTTGTATCAAAAATGTGTGATTGAGTAATTGATTTAAATTTATTATTTTTAAGGAGAAATCTTACCAAGTTTATATACAGGAGTGGGCAAAAGTAGGTTTACAGTTGTGAGCCCTTGAAACCCAGAGTTTATTCTTGTATTATTATTTACTTACCAATTAATTATTTGTATTATGTAAACCTACTTTTGACCACCCTCATATAGAGAATTTAGTTTCAGCACATGTATATGTTTAATGTATTAGATTTATAAAATTTATTTAAGTACTTGGGAAGGTTTGTCAGACAACTGAAGTAATTTTAAAAATAAATAGAGTATGTTACACTTATAAATGCCATTTTAAATGGTTGAGGGTATTTAACTGATTCTGTAAATGGGAGCAAATTATTATTTTAAAAGTCATTAAAAATAATTGCTAAAATTTCATAGACTGAGAATAGGGCCTTCAACTGAACTAAGTCTAATGAATATTAGCTTTTTAGAACCAGAGCAATACAGATAGTTTTCTCTGGATAATACAGATTCAGCAATTACCTAGCTTTGCTCCAGCACTAAGTTTGTGCCTAGAGCTGAGGGGATGAAGAAGAAACGTAAAACAATCTCTTACCTGCTGAGGGGATCATTACTGATGGGCGACATGGGATCAACAAGCGGAGACAGTAACCAATAAAACAACGGGGCAAGTGTCGGGAACTGAGGTCATGTGGCATATCCTCGTGCACAGCCCTAGAAGGCAGAGCTCCAATCAGGAGGAAAATAAATGGAGGCAATTATGATATTCAGCGTTAATACTCAGGGTGCAACAGTCTACACAAGAACAAACACACCTTGACCTCTCAGAGGCTTCACACATAAAAGTGTCTTGCTCATGCAGAGTTAAACGTGGGCCAGGGCAGCTGTTTGCCATGCTGCGACTCAGGGATCCAGGCGCCTTTCCTCTTACAGCTCCGCCCTCTCCAACCGTTGCTTCCAGGGTTGCTGCAACAGGGAAAAAGATTGGGGAGCTCACACTTGCTCTTACATGCCTCAGCCTGGGAGCTCCACCCACAGCCAGTCGGCTAGAAATCCGAATGTAGTCAGTCTCACGTAATCCCAAAGGTGCTGGGAAACGTGGTCCTCCTGTGTGCCCAGAGAGGAGGCAACCAGCTCCATTTCTCTGCCACGGGCATGTTTGGAAAGGGTGTAATAATTAGAAACACAGGCTTTGGACCAATGGACCTGGTTTAAACCTAGATCCACACAGTTCAATTAACAGTGTGTGAGGCTTTGAACAAATAACTTCTTGGTGCGTCTCTAAAACAGACTAATAAGTACCTCAAATGGTGGTTGTAAGAATTCAAAGGGGATGATATCTCTTATCACAACGTAAGGGCTCAAAAAAAAGTGGCGGTGGTTATCATTATTACCAAGCCACCAATAATCAAACTTACTATTTAGAAAGTAGTGAGTTTCTCTTACTTGGAGGTATCTGAAGAGAGACAGGGCCTCGGTTTATCCAGGATCCTGTGGGAAAGAGTCAAGCTTCAGAGAATGGGTCGGCAGAACCTGTCAGAACCTTTTATGGAGACTGTTCCATTTTAAGTGCACAAGAAAATGGAAGAAATTGGTGTGCAATGGAGGAGATGAGGCTGGAAAGATGGGGGGAGTTGGCCATGACCACAGTTAGCACTTGCCTTCAGGGTGACTTTTGGTCCTGTGGCCACAAAGAAAAACATGGAGTCAGAAGCCTTAGCGGAAGGGGCGCTCTTCGGCCTCTTTCAGATGTTACATTAGCTTCTTCATCAGGAGTGTGTGTGCGGTCATTTCAACAAATCATGCCAGGATGACTGGATAGCCACATGCAAAGTGACGAGGACCCTGCCCTGGCAGGTGGCTCGGGTGGTTGGAGCATCGTACTGTACCCCAAAAGGTCGTGGGTTCAGTCCCTTGTTGGGGCACATATGGGAGGCAACTCATCAGTGTTTCTCTCTCACACATCCTCAGGTGAAGATTAAAAAAATTCCTTTAAAAAAAATAATAATGAGGACCCCTTCCTCACATGCACTGTATGCAAAAATTAACTCAAAGTGGATTAAAGACCTAAACGTAAGGAACAAAACTATAAAACTCTTGGAAGGAAACATAGATATTAATCATCATGACCTTGGATTAAGTAATAGTTTCTTAGATATAGCGCCAAAGACACAAGCAACAGAAGAAAAATTGACTAATGAGGCCTCTTCCAAAGTAAAAACTTTTAATTCATGAAATGGGAGGAAATTTTTCAAAGCTATATATCTGATAAGGGTTTGTTAACCAGAATATATGAACTCATACAACTAAATAACAAAAAGAAAACCACTCAACTTAAAAATGAGCAAAGAATCAAAAGAAATATTTTTCCAGAGAAGACATACAGATGGTGAGCGAGCACATGAAAAGGTGCTGGGCACCGTTAGTCCCCAGGGAAATGCAAGTCAAGGCCACAGTGACACGCCCGCTCGCACCCACTGAGGGAACCGTGTTGGAAAAGATGCGCGATGCTGGTGCTGGCGAGAACGTGCAGAAACGAGAGCCCTCGGGCCCGGTCATGGCTGTGGAAGGTTGTGCCACCACTTTGGGAAACAGTTCTGCAGTTCCTCAAAGAGTTAGACATAGATATGTGACCCGACAGTCACACTCCAAGGTACATAGCCAAGAGAAACGAAACCTACGTCCACACAGAACTTGTACACAAATGTCCATAGCCACATTGTTGCAAACAGCCAAAAAGTGGGAACAACCCCAATGTTCTTCAACTGGTGTCTGAAAGAACAAAACATGGCACAGCCGTACATTAGAATAGTATTTGGCCTTTAAAGAAGTAAGTTTTGATAAAAGCTACAACCATTAAGGTTTAATGGGTGAACCTTAAAATTTTATGTTAAATGAATGAAGCCAGTCACAAAAGATCACATATTATATGGTTCCACTTATATGCAATGCTCAGAATAGACAAATATATAGAAACAGAAAGTAAATTAGTGGTGGCTAGAGCTGAGGTGTTGGAGGGAAATGGGGAGCGACTGCTAATAGCCCTGGGTTTCTTTTTGAGCTGATGAAAATGTTCTAAAATTGTTTGTGGGCCCGGCCGGGCGTGGCTCAGCGGTTGAGTGTCGACCTAGGATCTGGGTGATCGGGGTTCGATTCCTGGTCAGGGCACATGCCCGGGTTGTAGGCTCGGTCCTCAGTCAGGGGCGTGCAGGAGGCAACCGATCAATGACTCTCTCATCAGTGATGTTTCTATCTCTCTCTCTCCCTCTCCCTTCCTCACTCTGAAATCAATAAAGATATATTTTTTAAAATAAAGTAAAATAAAATAAAATTGTTTGTGATTATGTCTGCGTAACTCTGAATGTACTAAACATCATTGATTTATACACTTTACAAGGGTGAGTTGTATGGTGTGTGAATTATATCTCAATAAAGCTGTTATATTTAAAAATATTGCAAAACACATACCTGATAAAGGAATTATATCCAGAATATACAAAGAGCTCTTAAAATTCAACAATAAGAAAACAGACAAGCCAGTTTAAAAATGGGCAGAAGATGCCCTGCCAGGTTTGGCTCAGTGGTTGGGGCATCGGCCTACGGACTGAAAGGTCCTGGGTTCGCTTCTGGCCAAGGGCATGGACCTCGGTCGCAGGCTCAGTCGGGGCACGTACGGGAGGCAACCAATCGATGTGTCTCTTTCACATCAGTGTTTCTGTCTGTCTGTCTGTCTGTCTCCCTCCCTTGCACTCTCTCTGAAAAGCAATGGAAAAAATATCCTCAGGTGAGGATTTAAAAAAATAAAATAAATTAAAATGGGCAAAAGATCTGAGCAGACCTTCACCAAAGAAGTTACTCAGATGACATATAAAAAATGCCCAGTATCACCTGTCACTAGGAAATTGCAAATAAAACAACTACACACCTATTAGAACGCCCCAGATCCAAAGACTGGACCAAATGCTGGCAAGGAGGCGGAACAACAGGACCCGGGCTCGTGGCTGGTGGCAATGCAGGATGGCACAGCCACTTTGGAATGCAGCCTGGCAGTTTCTTTCAAAGACAAACAGTTGAACCATACAATCCACATGGCTCTCCAAGATATTTACCCAAGTGACTTGAAAACTTATGTCCACACAGAAACCTGCATATGAATGTTTATAGCAGCTTTATTCATAATTGCTGTAAACTGGAAGCCACCAAGATGTCCTTCAAAAGGCGAATGGATAAACAAATTGTGGTAACCCATACAATGGAATTTTATTCGATGATAAAAAGAAATGATCTATCAAGCCACAAAAATGCATAAAGGAACTTTAAATGCATAGCACTTAGTAAAGGAAGCCAGTTGGAGAAGGCTACATGCTATATGATTCCAACTATAAGACATTCTGCAAGAGGCAAAACTACAGAGTAAAAAAAATAGTGGTTGCCAGGAGTTTGAGGGAAGGAGGGAGAGATGACTAGGTGGAGTACAAAGGATTTTTTTTTCTGCAAAACGCCTTACTGTTCCCATTTGGTCCAATGCACAGGAGAGGCTCCAGGGTGGTAAAATAATGGCTAATGGTTGTGGGGAGAGGCTCGGGCAAAAGCCAGACACTAGGGGCTGCAGAGGGGCCCTCAAAGGCCTCTGGGCTCCAAAGGCTCCTGGTCGTGCTTGAGGCTGAGCCTTTGGAAGAGAGACTCGCCCAGGGCGCCTGGGGGCCCCCAGCGTTGGGGGTGAGTCGGGGCACCCCTCTTCCTGGTGAGCTTCACCCGCTCATGTGGAAGCAGCTCTCCAGGGAGCCACAGAGCTGAGGGTCTGCGGGCAGACCCAGGGCCTGCAGGTGCACAGGGGCCGGGGCGGGTTCCTCTCCACGGCCACGGCCAAGGCAGCTTCCGTGGCATCCTGGGCTTTGCCCCCTCATCCTGGGGAGGCCTCAGCAGGTCCTGGAAAATGATGCGGCCCCCGCAGTGGTTTTGCATCTTTAACATGCTCAGCGCCCCTGCACTTCCCGCCACCTTGCTGAAGAAGTGGCCTGCGCCCTCAGAGCCACATCGTCACAGTCAAAATAGAAGCCCAGAGGGAGGGAGGTGTAGGGGACCCGCAGATGCAGGCTGGCAGGCGGTTGACGCAGCCCCCACCTCGGGGGAATAATTGTGACGAATTTGGGAGCTCATGGTTGTTGGGCAATAGGAGTTAAGGACGGAACCTAACAGTGTTGGCTGGTCTCGGTGGCCGAGGCTGGCTGAGGCGGTCCCCAAGGAGTGGCTGGAAAGAGGTAGGAGGGTGGTCGGAGGCTGGAAGACGGGGCGCCCCTGGGTCTGTTCCATCCAAACACTGTTGAAGCAAGAGACAGATCTGGGACCGCTGAGGGCACTGCCACGAAGGGTTTTTAGGGCAGTGAAACGATGCTGACTAATACTGTGATGGCGGATACATGACATTATGCACTCGTCAAAACTCAGAAAATATACGACACAAAGAGTGAACCCTGATGTGAATTATGGACTTTAGTTAATAATAATGTATCATTACTGGTTTATCAGTTTTAATGAATGGACCACACGATGCAAGCTGTTAACAGCAAGGAAAACTGTGTCGGGTGGACATATATGGGAACTCTCCCTACTATCTGCTCAATTTAGTGTAAACCTAAAATCACTCTAAAAAAAATCTACTGATTATAAATATATATATGAAGGAAAAGAATATGGCACACGATGAGCAGGTAAAAAAATACACAAGACTGTACCACAAATTAGACAAAAAAATTATGAACAAATGGTACTCTTTATCATTATTTTTAATTGATTTTAGAGAGAGAAGAAGGGAGAGGGAGAGAGAGAGAAACATGGATGTGAGAGAGAAACATCAATCGGCCACCTCCCGCACACCCCCTATTGGGGATGGAGCCCACAACCCGGGCATGTGACCCGAGTGGGAATCAAACCAGTGCCCTCTTGGTGCATGGGGTGACACCCAACCCACCGAGCCACCCTGGCCAGGGCAACAAATGGTAGTCTTTTAAATAAAAAATTTTTTTTTTAAATGTAAGAGTAGGTGTGCTTGCCAACTCTGATGCTTCCTCTCTTGCAAAGAACAGACGATGTCGTTCACTGGGCTCCCTGCTGCCACTCCGATGTTCAGAACAAGACCGATCCGGAGGCAGGCACCAGATGCTCTCCTGAGGGCCACAGAAAGCCAGGGAGACCTCTGCTCCAAAAATTTAATTTGAGCAAAAAGATGTGTCCTCTGCTTCCATCCCAAATTTAATAATCACTAAAAATTATCCTGCCATCACCATGATTTGTGTTCTTTTTTCGTTAGTGTCCATTTAGAATATGAGCCTTAGAGAAGCAGCCATCATGGGCTCACACAGGAACCAACCCATTTCCTCCTCTCAGCTTGGACCTAAGTGACCGAGCTTGTCGCTCTGCCAAGGCTGAGGCGGAGGCTGCTGCTCTGACAGACAGGAGTCAACCAGAACATGCTCGGTCATTTAGGTCCAAGCGGAGAGAAGAGTAAGACCTACGCACACCGCCCGTGAATCCGGCTGTGGGACAGCGGTTCTCCACCCGGCTCTGCTTCGACTCGCTTGGGAGCCTGTCAAAACCACAGATGCCTGGCCGCACCCCATTCATTCATTCGATAAATATTTATTAAGTCTCTTTTTGTGCCAGGCACTGTTCTGTTTACTTGGAACACAAGACTGACCAAAAAAAGACAAAGTTCCCTGCTTTTGTGGAGCTCATGTTCTAGTGGAGAAACAATACACCCAATAAATTAACAAATGATATGGATGTTAAAGGAGTTAAGTGCTATGGAGGAAAGACATAAGGCAAGGGAGACACAGCGCGTTGAAGAAGGTGAGAGGAGCTGGTTGCAGTTTTCATTTTCATTTTAAAGGGCAGGGTAGGCCTCACCGGAGGACTACATTTGAGGAGAGACCTATGGTCAGGAGACAGCCACGCACCTTCTGGCAGAAGGAGCAGCATCTGAGGCCGGGGGACGAGGCCCAGCCTAGTGCAGGATCCACAAGGACTGGCGTTGGCTGGAACCGAGGCGCCTGTTCGCTCCCAGGTAGAGATGGTCCCGCCTGGTTTCCCTTTCTCTATCCTGGGGTTTCAGAGGTGCGTGCGTGACTCCTAGGGGCTCTTCTAACTTGAAACTCTGGGTGAGGAAGTTTGGAGGGCTGGACACCAGCAGAAACACCATTTTCGACCTTTTAAAGTGGGTGCCAGTGGGAACAAAGGCGCTCCAGGCAGCCACTGCGCTGGGTCCCCTGGACAGAGTCAGAGCTGAGCAGTGGATGGTGTGTGATGTGACGACAGAGCAGCTGTAGTGTAAGGTGAGCTGGAGGGTAAGCGTGGTCCCCGCCTAACTCGTTTACTCATTAAGCGTGGAACGTGCGCTGATTTCACAGAACTTCGGTCTGTGTAAAATGGGCACTATCAATGCGTATGTATTTTCAACCACTGTTTAAAGAGAAACCTATTGCTTTGGGGAATTTTATCTACGAAGTTCACGGAAATGGATATGTCAGCTGTTTACTTATAAGAAGCCAATGCATGTTTGAAATACAAAAGGTGCTAAATATGACTTCACACTAGCAGGTGCTAGTCAGGATAAGATACTGTGCAAACAACCCAAGCTTTAATGGTTTCTAACTCTTAATAAAAGTTTACTTCTCCCTCGAACGCTGTGTCTTCTGGGTGACTGGCCACTGCTCCGTGTCTCCTCATTCTAGGACCCCGGTTGGGGAAACAGCTGTCATCTCAAATATTGCTGGTCACCGCAGCAAAGGGAAAGAGCTCTCCGAAGGGCCTTGCACTTGCAATTAACTGCTTCGGCCCAAGCGCAGTACTTCCACTCGGGACTCATGAGCTAGAACGAGTTATGTGGCCTCACCCAGCCACAGTGGGGCCAAGAAATGCAAGTCTACCAAGTCCTGGGAAGGCAGAGAGCTGCAAGTATTTGGTGAGCAGTAGGGATGACCACCCTAAACTACCGGAGCTGACTAGTGTTCAGACAGCTGACCACAAACAACCCAGCCAATCAGAGCTCGCCCCCAGCACCCGCTTGTGGTGGCTGAGAAGTGAGCCAGGGCTACTGCTTGAGGTAGCAGGATAGAAACAATTATCTGTGAATAGGGGCAAAACATAAAAAAATACGGTTCTATTTGTCACAAAAGAACATCTCTAAACGGGAGAGAACAGGACCAGAGTAAACTTAGTATCACATTATATATAAAGATAAAAGCAAGCGGCAGCCAAGCTCCTACAGGCCCCGGAGGATGGCCATGGCCACCTAAACGTCGAGGAGTGGGAACTCAGAAGAAAAGCGCCCCCATTGCTTTGAGGAAACAGTGGAATGAATGTCTGTAGGAGGCTGGATCCAGCAGGCGGGCAGCAGTGAACCTCAGGCAAAAAGACAGGGCTAGAGGCACCCTGAGAAGTGACCTGCGTCAAGGCGAGAGCCAAACCGGGAAGGACGGGGACTGTCAAGGACGAGACCTTGCCAGTGCTGTTGGATGCTGCAGGAGGGACCAGGATGTCAGAGGAAAAGGAAGGTGACCATCGTGAAAGCTCAGAGAAGGCTGCCTCTGGGAGAAAGGTGGGGAGGGGAGGGGAGCCGTGTGGAGCCGGCCCGGAGGTGGAGGGGGCGCACCCAGGCAGAGGGAGTGCCCATGAGGAAACGCCAGGGGTCTCGGCGGGGACATCCCAGCCCAGGAAAGCCGCCTCTGACCTCCCTGAACTGCATCAGCCGCCCCCCCGGCGGCCCCCCTTCCCTCTTCATGGGCTCCTTGGCACCTGGGACAGTGTTTTGTTTCCTGTGGCCTCCCCAGTGCGGCGCCTGACACCTGGAAGGCACGTGCTAAATGTCCGTTCAGCAGACGAAGAGCTGAATAAATAGAAAGAGCCGGGACATCCAGAAAGGAGTGAAGGCCAGCACTGGGGGTCCAAATGGGGGGAATAAAGGAAATACGAAGCAAAGGCAGGTTCGATTTGGTTTAATCCAGTAAGTAACGTGCTCGGCCCTTCGGGGGTGTTTGGGGGTAGATACAGGATGTCAGATGTCACAGGTTCTGTTCGCAAGATGCCCACAGCCCCATGGGTACAGACCAAACCACAGGCCGCACGGAGCTCTAGTGTCACAGAGCAAGGGCAGGCCTAGGAGAAATGCGCCAAGTGCCGTGGACAAGTAGAGAAGGGAGAAACGGGGAAGCAACCTGACGAGGTGGCATTTGAGACGGACTTTCCAGGTAGTAGAGAGACACAGTGACAGGAGGCACCAGCCGGAGCCACCGCCCCGGCGCGGAGCTCGCTGGCCTCTGGAGCTGCGAGCAGCCTGGGAATCACTGTGAGCAAGCGGCGAGCGAGTTCTCCGTGGAAGTTATTCTGTGTGAACTCGAAAATGTGAGCACGGGGGTGACTCAGACCGAAAGCAGAGGCTCTGCTGTCCTTTGCATGGTCGCTCAGCTGCTGTCACCGAGGAACAGAAATGCTCAAAAGGACAAATTGAAACAGAAGGTGTCAAGAGGCGCCTTCCTTCCCCTTCACACCCACTTGAGAAGGCCCCGCGCCAGAGGCAAAAACCACCTTTCGCTGACTGCCCCGGAGCCCGCAAAGAGGCCCCTCCTGCCTAGAAGCCTTTTGGAGTCGGATGGAACTTTTAGACTTTATATTTCAAACTGTGACTATGATTTATTCGCCACAGTCACTTGTCAGTGGGGGACAGTGGCAAGGTAACCCGCTGCTCAGATTGGCCGGAGGACCTGTCCTCTCACAGGGACCTTTAAAGTTCTAACCAAATTCTGCAGGAGGTGAGGACCACAGATGCTGACGCTCAGGGCTGCTTCGTGCCAGGCCCGAGCGGCGGTGACCTCAGCAGGGCAGAGCCCAGGCCGGGCCCCTGGGGCCTCACCTGCAGGCGGCTTCGGCTCCACCCTGGCAGGGCAGGGACAGCGGGTGCCCAGCTCTGGCACCCGGCAGTTCTCAGCCTCCCAGGAGAGGGCCCTCCAGTTTTCAGCAGCACTCACCTCCGCATGTGAACAGAGGCAAACCTTCCCGGTGTCTTCTTGTGAAACAGCCTTCTGTGGCTGTGGTAAGCGGCAGGATCAAAAAGTGTCTGTACCCTCTCCAAAAACAGAGCAAAATCCCCCCTCGATCTAAATAGAGTGATTTAACAAGTTCTCACTTAATTTAGAGAGAGGATTTGTATCCAATTCAACAACCCACCTGCCAAGAGGGCGCTTTATGGAACTAAGCAGAGTTATGAAACCTCTCAGCAAACGTGTTTATAATGGAAATCACAAATCAGCAGCTATGATATAATTATGAAGGATATTTTATATGAAAAAAAAAATCTCCTAGCCTGTTTAGAGGTATTTTTATGTCCTGTAACATAAAACCCGAATCCTGGGCTAATTGAAAACAACAACATGGTATGTTGTAATGAAAGACATGTTTCTTTCTCCTAGTGGGTCTAAGTGTCCACCTGGGCCCTTATCCTGATCTTTCTGGATAATCGGATTAACAAATCATAAAAACCTAATGCCTGTGCTCAGAGGCAGGTCATGGCAGCCTCACCCTGAGGTGGGCACCGAAGGGATGCAGTGAAATAAGAACAACCAAGGGCCAAGCCCCAAGAGCAGCGGAGTGACACCTGGCCTCAGAGCCTGATGGTCCGCTGGGCCATCCTTAGTTGACCCTGAGTAAATTCACATTAAGTGAAACCGAAGAAATCATTTTCCATAGGACACAGCATCTCAGCGCCTGGGACGGGAAAGGACAGGAAACATTAGAAATTCCCATATGCCAAGTAAATGATCAGTGCATTGTATGGGGAAAGTGCTGAATGAAGAGTAATGTTTCCCAAAGTATGGTACCCATGATCACTTCAGGGGATACAGGAAGAAATCATTTTTAAAATTTGGAACATTAATTCGTGTATGTTTATGAATAAAGACAAGTGATACTGGCTTTCCTACTTCTGATATTGATATAAAATTGCCCTTTTGACCACATTTCAGTAAAACAGCAAGTTCATGTAAATAAAACTTTTTAAAATGTTTTTATTGATTTTAGAGAGAGAGGAAAGGAAAGGGAGAGATAGAAACATCAATGATGAAAGAGGATCATTGATTGGCTGCCACACACACACACACACACACACACACACACACACACACACACACACACACACACACTGGGGATCGAGTGAGAAACCCAGGGAAGTGTCCTGACCAGGAATCAAACCGTGACCTCCAGGTTCATGGGTCGACGCTCAATCACTGAGCCACGCCAACCGGGCGTAAATAAAACTTTTAATAAATAGTTGCAGTCTGCCCTCAGCTAATGGTAAAACAATGATCCTGATACCCTATCGTGAGCTTAGGGAAACACTGAGCAGAGACAGGTGTCTTGGGCCTGCTGGGCACTTCTTTGTGTTCCAGAGTGGGGCATGCATTCATTCCTTTGACTTTTAGCAAACATCCCAGGCCCTGGCATCTGACAGTGAACAAGACATGGTCCTTGCCCTTGACGAGCTACACATTAGCAAGGAAAACAGACCAGGAAAGAGACAGGGACTGTATACCATGGTAAGTAAATCTTTAAAGTTCTCATCACACACAAAAAATTCTGTACCTCTGTATGATAACATATGTTAACTGAACATTATGGTGATCATTTTGTTACATATATAAATATCAAATCAGATTGTACACCTGAAACTAATATGCCTCTATTTAAAAATAGAATTTTATCTTGAAAAAAAAATGAGAAAAAGAGCAAACTAAACTGTAAGTAAGCAGAAGAAAATAAATGATAAAAATAAGAGCAGAAATAAAATAAAGAATAGAAAAATAATAGAAAAAAATTAACAATATAGTAGTGGGTTCTTTAAAAAAATCAACAAAATTGACAGACATTTAGCTAGACCAACATAGAAAAAAAGAAATGATACTTAAGTTATTAAAATCAGGGATGAAAGTTATGGTATCATTACTAATTGTATGAAAAAGGGTATTTTCTGAACAGCTGCATACCAACAAATCAGACAACCCAGGTGAAATCTACAGATTCCTAGGAAGAATAAACTGCTGGATCTGATTCAAGAAGAAATAGAAAATCTGGCTAGACCTATAACAAGTAAAGAGAGTCATCAAAAACCTTCTAACAAAGTAAAGTCTGCCCAGCTGGCTTGGCTCAGTGGTTGAGTGTCGACCCATGAACCTGGAGGTCACAGTTCAATTCCCAGTCAGGGCACTTCCCTGGGTTTCTGGCTCGATCCCCAGTGGGGGTGGGAGGCTACGTGCCGGAGGCAGCCGATCAATGATTCTCTCTTGTCATTGATGTTTCTGTTTCTCTCCTCCTTTCCCTTCCTCCCTGAAATTAAAAAAAAAGTAACACAAAGATATATTAAAACAAACAAAAAAACAAAGTAAAGTCCAAGACCAGATGGCTTTACTGGTGAATTCTACTAAATGTTTAAAGAATTAGCACCAATCCTTCACAAACTCTTCCAAAAAATAGAAGAGGAGGGATTACTTCCCAACTTATTCTATGAGATTTACCCTCTACCAAAACCAGACAAAGAAAACTACAGACCAAAATATCCATTAAAAATACAAACGCAGCCCGGCCGGGCGTGGCTCAGCGGTTGAGCGTCGACCTAGGATCCAGGCGATCAGGGTTTGATTCCCGGTCAGGGCACATGCCCAGGTTCTGGGCTCGGTCAATGATTCTCTCATCATTGATGTTTCTATCTCTCTCTCTTCCTCTCCCTTCCTCTCTCTGAAATCAATAAAGATATACTTAAAAAAAAAAAAAATACAAACGCAGCCCGGCCGGGCGTGGCTCAGCGGTTGAGCATCGACCAAGGATCCAGATCGCCGGTTCGATTCCCTGTCAGGGCACATGCCCGGGTTGCAGGCTCCATGCCCAGTCGGGGGCATGCAGGAGATGGCCGATCAATAACGACTCTCTCATCATTCATGTTTCTATCTCTCTCTCTCTCCCTCTTCCTTCCTCTCTCTGAAATCAATAAAGATATATTTTTAAAAAGACACACACACAAAAACAAATGTAAAAATCCTCAGCAAAATACTAGTAAATCAAATTTAGTGACATAACAAGGATTATACTCCACATACCAGGCAGGGTTTACCCTAGGAATCCAAGGTTGGTTTTACATATGAAAATCAACCAATGTAACTCACCATATTTATAGACTAAAGGACAAAAAACAAATGATGATCTCAATAGATGCAGAAAAAGCATTTGACAGTATCCACCATCTTTCATGATACAAATACTCACCAAACTAGGAACTTCCTCAACCTGATAAAGGGCATCTATGAAAAACTCACAGCTAACATCATCCTTGATGGTGAAAGACTGAAAGCTCTCCTTCTTACATCAGGAGCAAGGCAAAGATGTCTTCCTCGCCACTTATATGCAACACCAATAGGCAAGGCGATTAGGCAACAAAAAAAAATAAAAGGCATCCAGATTTGGAAAGTGAGAAGTAAAACTATGTCTTCACAGATGATATGACCTTGTACATTAAAAATCCTATAGAATTCCCCCAAACACCATTAGAACCAATAAACAAGTTCAGCTGGGCTTCAAGATACAAGATCAAAATACTAAAATCAATTGTATTTCTATACACTGGCCTTGACCAGTCCAAAAATGAACTTCAGAAAACAATTAAATTTACAACTTATAATTTTATTCAAAAAGAATAAAATACTTAGGAATAAATTAACAAAAGAAGTGTAACCATGATACATTAAAAACTACAAAATATTGTTGGCTTAATAAAAAGATAAATAACCTAGCTAAAATTGAGCAAAGGATCTAAATAGACATTTCTCCAAAGAAGATATACAAATGGCCAATAAGCATATGAGAACATCATTAGGCATCATGGAAATGTGACTCAAAACCACAGTGAGATACCACTTTATACCCACTGGGATGGCTACAATAAAAAAGACAGGCAATAACAAACGCTAATAACAAATGTTGGCAAGAATGTGGAACCAGGCCCGGTGGCGCAGTTGGCTAAGCAACGTCTGTACACCAGAAAGGTTGTGGACTCGATTTCTGGTCAGGGCACATACTTAGGGTTCGGGTTCGATCCCCAATAGGGCCTGAACGGGAGGCAGCCAATCGATGTTTTTCACATTGATGTTTCTCTCACACTCTCTCTCTCTCCCTTCCTCCTTCTCTAAAATCGATAAACATATCTTCAGGTGAGAATTAAAAAAAAAAGAATATGGGGACACTGGAACTCTTGTACACTACTGAGGGGAATGTAAACGACACAGCCACTTTAGAAAACAGTTACCATGTGACAAGGCCCTCCCAGGCAGATATCAACAGAAATGCCAACATGCGTTCACATAAAAAACTTGCGCGTGAACTTGATGACGGCATTCCTCATTCTAGCCAAAAGCCAGTTTATGTATTTCAATGTACAAGACAGTGGTGTCCAGGCGAGGTGTCATTAGCCCTGCCTGCAGAATGGGCCTGCGAGCCCCTGAATGCGAGCCCCGCGCCTGGTCCTGCTCATTGCTGTGTGTCCTGCGTGGCGCAGGGCTCGGCCTGGGGAGGCGGGTGGTGAGCAGCTGCTGAGCGAATGAATGAGTAACGCAAAGAAGGGAACAGCAAGTAACACGGCTGCTCCCTCCCTTAAGAAAATAAACCCGATTCGGAAAGATGGTTGGTGGAGCAGGAGCGAGGGGAGTTAGTTATGTAAATCAGATGTTCTATTGAAAAACTTTAAAGTGACATTTAACATATATACGGGATTCTCCTTGACAGAGTGTAAACTAAAGTTGGAACAAGAGAGATTAGCACAGTCCCCTGTTAAACTCAAGGAACATGCATCCGTATAAATGTAAAATTTATCTCGGTGAAGTGCAAGAGAGTGAGCATACCTGGGAACCACCCCTCGGTCAAGAAATCCGAGGCTCCTGTTTCCAAGAAGCTCTCCAATGACTCCCTTCTCCCTCCTCCCCAAACCAAACACTTTCATGGCTTCTAACACAGATTTGTTTTGCTGGGTTTTAAATGTATATAAGTGAAATCATCCAGTAAGCCTTTTTTAGTCTCTGGCTTCTTTGGTTCAGCATTTCTCTGTGATGCTGTACGCAGCTGGAGTTCATTTATTTTCATTGCCATTTAGTACTCCAACATGAATGCACTGCAGTGTCTGTATCTGTTCTTCTCCTGATGGACATTTGGGTTGTTTCCAGTTTGGAGCTGTTATGAATAATGCTGCTATGAATATTCTTGTACATGTCTTTTGAGGTCTCACATATGCATTTCTGTTAGTCTATCCCTGAGAGTGGAATTGCTGCATCACAGGACATGCTCTGTTCAGCTTTAATAATGCTGACAGCCAGTTTTTCAGCATGTATGAGAATGCTAATCACTCCCCAGCACTTAGTGCCTTTTAGTGGCTCCATATTTATTTTTTTTAAATATATCTTTTTTTATTTCAGAGAAGAGGAAGGGAAAGGGAGAGAGATAGAAACATCAATGATGAGACAGTCATTGATCAGCTGCCTCCTGCACACCCCCTACTAGGGATGGAGCCCACAACCCGGGCATGTACCCTGACTGGGAATCGAACCGAAATCTCCTGGATCATAAGTCAATGCTCAACCACTGAGCCATGCTGGCCCCGGCAGTAGCTCCATATTTAGTAGCTGATGTCTCCCTTTCAGAATTGGAGGGTCTTAGCTACAGGAACTGCAATGATTTCCTGCTGGGACAGCTCCTCTCCAGCACGCCACTTGCCCGTGGCTAGGTCAGCACAGCCATCCTACCTTCGCCTTCCACACTCACCGGACAGGGGCTGGGAATTGAGCCCGCAACCGAGGTACGTGCCGATGGCCGGAATTGAACCTGGGACCCTTCAGTCTGCGGGCTGACACTCTAACCACTGAGCTGAACCAGCCAGGGCTCTTTCTTTTGAAGTTATGAAATATTTCAAGGCTATACAATGAACAGAAAAGAATAGAATTGATGCCACATCTCACCTCTTAGCTTTGTAAAGTCTCAAGATTTTATCGTTTGTTTCAGATCAATTTTTAAAAATAACACATTACAAAACAATTGCAATCATTCCTCCGCCCCCCAAACCAGAGATAATTACTACCCTAAATTTATCATTTCTTTAGTTTTATAGTTCTACTACATATGTATGTATATACAAACAATATATAGGGTTACTCTACATGTCTTAAAACTATACACATGATACCATCCCTTTAGTTCTGCATCATAATTTTATCGGCTAATGTGACTCTGAGGTTTAGCCGTGTTTCCTCAATCTTGGTGTCTGGGATATATTAGTAAACAAAGCTGACAGAATCTCTGCCCTTGTGAGACATATTCTAGCAAGGAAAGACAGAAAGTAAACATTAAATACATGTGAATTATATCGTACGTTTGAAGGGAGACAGTGCTAGAGAGAAAGGAAAAGCAGAACAGGGCAGGTAGGCTCAGGAGCATCAAGGAGAAAGGCACCTACAATTGTAATTTGTAAACTGAGTGCTGGAGGAGGGCCTCATACTGAAGGTGCCACCTGAGCGAAGATGTGATGGAGGTGAAGTAGGGAGCCACAGAGAGCACTCAGGTAATGTCAGAAAAATAATAGGTGGGATGGGGGATGCCAATAAGGAAGGAAATTGTAGCCCATTGTGAGGCCTTTGTTCTCGTTAGAATGAAATGGGGAGCCATTGAAGGGTTTGGAGCAGAGGAGAGATGTGATCTGACTTACGTGTTTAAATGTTGATACATGTAACTGATTCATCCAGTTTAACTTTGGCATGGTGTTCTACTGTAGGATCATACACTTATTTATTCACTCTCCTCCTAGTGGACATTTAAACTGTCTCCATTTGTATACACAACGCTGCACGGGATATTTTTTTATTTGTCCCTTGGAGCACATGTGGGAGAATTTTTCTAGGAGGGGAATTACTGGACTGTGAGGTATTTGCCTCTTAAATGTTATTAGCTATGGCCAAATTACTCTGCAAAGAGTATTTCCCACTTCACACTTGTACCAGGGTATATAGAAGTTTCATTTGCTGCACAGCCCCACCAGCCCTTGAAATGTCTCTTTGTGGTTTAAAATTTTTTTTTAATTGACTTTAGAAAGAGAGAGAAAAGCGGGAGAGAGGGAGGAAGAGAGAGACATGGATTTGTTGTCCCACTTATTTATGCATTCATTGGTTGCTTCTTGTATGTGCCCTGTCTGGGGATCGAACCTGCAACCTTGGCTTGTTGGAAAAATATTCTAACCAACTGAGCTGCCCCGCCAGGGCTCTCTGTGTGGTTTCCATCTGCACTTCCCCATCTCTCGCCAGGTTGAACGCCTTTTCATGTGTTTACTTGTAGTTTGGGCTTTTCTTCTAATTGCTTATTCATGTCCTTTTATCATTATCCTATGGAGGTAGTTCTTTTTTAAAATTAATTTTCAGGAGCCCTTTATACTTTATTCTAGACACGGATCTTTTGTTGATTATACGCAATCTGTTGTTGATTATACGTAATGCAAATATCTTCTCCCTTTCTGTGGCTTGTCTTCACTTTTTTTTAAAGGACACCTTTTGTTGTACAGAAGTTTTTAATTTTTATATAGTTGAATATTTGAATCCTTTTAAGTCTTGTGTTTTTTGAGTCTTATTTAAAAAATGCTCCTCCACGTCAAGGTCGTAACATTTTCTATTCATTCTTCCTTTATATTTGCTAATACAATCAATCTGGTTAGTGTTAAGAGGAAAGGGGAAGACTGCTCTGTCCCTTTAATGGTGCTATATCTTGCCTGCATTCTTTAATATCTTTTAATTCTTTAATGCTGATTTCATGGTTTAATTCTCTGTAGGCAGTTGTATTCCTTCCCCTTATTTCCAGGTTCCAGAGAAAACTTTACTAAAATATCTAAAAGCTTTACTAAAATAGCTTTACATTATTTTTATTTAATGGGACTGGGGTGGGGCCTAGGAATCTGCAATTTAATATGCAACTCAGGTGATTTTGATGCAAGAGGTCTCCTTTTAAGCTGCTAGGCAGTGCTCAATCCCCCTTCCAGGCCTTGCCGACTTGCAGATAAGCCCACTTTTGCTCGCTGATGATGTAGCCCACGCTGCCTCTGGTTCCTCTTCGGTACAAGCCCCTCCCTGGAAGTTATTCCCCAGTGATGAGTCCCAGGTGTAAAGGCTTAGCCTGGGCCTGGCACGTGCTACGACTCAGTAAGTCTCAAGCTCTGGGGTGAGCTGGCCCTGCCTCCCTCCAGGACTCATTTTCCACCATGCCCCCCACCTTGGGCAAGTCACTTAATTCCACAGAGCCTCAATTTCATCATCCGTATACTGGTATTAATAATCTCTGCTTTAGCCCGGCCTGTGTGGCTCAGTGGTTGAGCATTGACCCATGAACCTGGAGGTCACGGTTCAATTCCTGGGCAGGGCACGTGCCCGGGTTCATATTCGATCCCCATTAAGGGGCGTGCGGGAGGCAGCTGATAGATGATACTCTCATCATTGATGTTTCTGTATCTCTCTCTCTCCCTTCCTCTCTCTGAAATCAATTAAAAAATATTTTTAAAATTTATTTAATAAAAATCCCTGCTTTATAAAGTTGTTGTAGGATTAGGAATGGCATGTAGAACTCCCAGGACAGTGCCTGGCATGTGGTGATGTTACAGGGTCTGTGCCAGCTGAGCAGTTATGTTTTTAATTCTGGGGTAGCTGAAACTTGAACTTCAGAAGCTGTTCTCACTGGGGAGCTACAGCCCCTGGTTAGTCCTGGGGCATCTCCTATGACCCCTCCCAGTGCATGGAACAACGCTGGATGTACAGGCTTTTGGTAAAGGTTTGATAAATTAATGTTTCTTTCCACTGTAATACACAATTCTTACATTTCATTACCACCTCCAAAGAAGCCACAAAATTGGAAAACATTTTTATTATTTTAACAGGTATTTATACAGAGCTTACAATATGCCAGGCCCTATTCTTAGTGCTTTATAGTAATTAACTCATTTAATCTTCGTAACAACCCTGTGAGGTAGATTCTTTCATTATTCCCATTTTATAGATGGGAAAACTGATCTAAGGAGCAACCCTATATGAAATGAACTGACCCTCTGGGTGTGCTGCATTCAGTATCCTAGGACTAGACACATGGGAAAAAAGTAATTCAACTGCTGGTCCTTCCTGAAGCTTCTGCCTCTGATTGCAGTGGTTTAATATGGGAGGAAAGAACCTTATGAACTGAAAATCACATGTCCTTGAGCAGTATTAATTGTAAATAAATTTTATATTTTAAAACTCATCCTACCACTTCACACCCATTAAGATGGTTACTATAAAAACAAACCAACAAACAACATAACAAGTGTTGGCAAGGATGTGGAGACATTGGAACCATTGTGGTACATTGTTAGTGGGAGTAAAATAGTGTAATCATTATGAAAAACAGTATGGCAGTTCCTCAAAATATTAAAAATGGAATTACCTTATGATCCAGCAACTCTACTTCTGGGTATATACCCAAAGACTTAAAAGCAGAGATTCAAAGAATCTCTGAAATCAATAAAAACATATATTTTTTTAAAAAGTAAAGAAAATCATATCCTGGCCGGTATGGCTGAGTTAGTTGGGCATCATCTTATGCCAGTTCCTGGTGAGGGCACATGCCTGGGTTGCAGCTGTGGGCTCAGTCCCCGGAGGAGGTGTGCAGGAGGCAGCTAATCAATGTTTCACTCCCACATCGACGTTCCACTCTCTCCCTCTCCTTTCCTCTCTCTCTAAAAATCAATTAAAAAAATCTTAAAAAGTGAAAGAAAATCATAAGGAAGAGAAATTACATCTACATTACAATATGTATTTATTGAAAAACTCTACATATAAGTGGACTTGTGCAGTTCAAATCCATGTTGCTCAAGGGTCAACTATACATACAATGAGATGTTAATTCTGCCTTAAAAAGGAAGGAAATTCTGACACATGCAACATGGATGAACCTTGAGGACAATATGTTAAGTGAAATAAGCCAGACACAAAAAGACAAATACTGTATGATTCCACATATATTAGGTACCTAGTGTAATCAGATTTAGAGACAGAAAGAATAGCGGTTGCCAGGGGCTGGGGGAGGAGTAGGATAGGAAGTTATTATTTAATAAGTTCGGTTTCAGTCTCACAAGATACAAATGCAATTATTTCCACAAAACTGTACACTTAAAAATAGTCAGGATGATAATTTTTATTATATGTATTTTGCCACAATAAAAAAATATTTTTAAAGGAGAAAACAAACATAACTGTGTACGTGATGGTGGAAGCATGAACTATATAAATACAGACTTCAGGAAACCAGTCGCCTGTCTATCCTATCCATTACTGTGTGTATTCAAACAATGCCTGGGCTTGTTGTAGGTGCTCCAAGATATTGGATGAGTACGTGAACATAAATTAAAAATCCTCCTGCTAAATCCTATAGTCAAATAGGCAACCCTACGAGAAATGGAAAATGGTATTGGGAGGAACAGAGAGGAAAAACAGGCATCAGGTAGGAGTCCTTGTTCAAGCCCACCTGAGCTGGGCAAAAGCCAGCTAACAGGCGACCACAGGAGCCCCGGGGGACGCGACTGGATGAGGCACCACTCAGGAATCTGGCCTCTGGCTGAGCCTGTCAGTGGCTACACCAGCCTCCCAGGTCCTCTGAAGAAGGGCTGAGATGTCACCTGGGACTCGTCTCTCACCTGCCCCCTGCCCAGCAGATGCCATGGCTCCTTTTTCATGAGACCTCCACCCACCTCTAGCGGCCCCCTGCTTGCTACCTAGTTGTGACTGACCCGCAGTAGAATGATTTCTAGTCGGTCTCCTCACTCTGTTGACAAATCCAGAAGGCACTCGAGCAAGAAACAGTTTGCAAACCAAGCAGACACAGCCTTGGACAGAAACCGAAAGTGTGCTCGGCCAAGACTGAAGACGACGTCGCCTTTTATAGAGAATTTTCCCAGCCGTAGTTCCCATTTTGGCCAGTTTCATGTAAAGGAGGTTTCCAAGGTGATCTAAGTCCTGCAGCTCGCGTAGGGAGGAAGGGATGCAAACGAGGGTATTAACTTGCATACTTCTGATGGGACAGTGCAGGTCCCGGTGCATTAGTCCCAAAGACGACACCAGGAGCCCCTGCAGTGGCTGACTCAGCACGAGAGGCAGGACCTGGTGCAGGGAGCAGAGCCCAGTCTGAGGTCTTCCTGGTGCACAGAGGATGTGAGCGAGTGGCCGCGAGGCTCTTATTATTCATAAAACTCGGGCTCTTGGTTGACCGTGGCGGGTCCGTCTCAGCAGCCACCCAAGGTTCACATCTCCAGGTTGACATCAAATGACTCCTCTTGAGCTCCACACTTCTAATCCTTCTCTCTTCCAACACAAACTATACAAAGTAACCTTATTAAAAATCATCTTTCATACTTCTAAAAAGTCAACAATGAGTCTCATTCTCTTACCTACTAAAATCTAAACCTAGATGTTTAAAAAACTCCAAAGAATTCTATCCTCTTACAACCGACATACAGGATGTGCTTGCTCTTCCCCAACATGTCCTAGTTTTTTTTTGTTTTTTTTTGATTGATTTTTTTTTAAGAGAGGGAGGAAGAGAGAGAGAAGTATCGATGTGAGAGTAAAACATCGATCGGCTGCCTCCTGCACGCCCCCTACTTGGGATGGAGCCTGCAACCCGGGCACGTGTCCTCACCAGGAATCCAACTGGCAGCCTTTCAGTGCACAGAATAAAGAATGTGAAAGGCTCCCATAATCCCACATTCCTTAGTTTAATGTAGGTTTTCTTCAGATTTTTTGGCTGTGCATATTTTAACATATAAACTATTTTTTTCAAAATATTAATATCTATATTTAATCTGTTTTGCAAATTGCTTTTTCCATTTAACAATGCATCTTGGACATGTACCATATTAGATCATGCAGCTCTGCCGTGTTCTTTTTAATAGCCAGGTTGTATAATGCTACATGCCTTGCCATAGTCTATTTAACCAGCCCCTATTGGTGGGCAGTTGATCAGTTTCCATAGTTTCATTGTTACAAAAAGGCTACAGTGAACATCTAATATGTTTTTTTCTCCACTTGTGCAAATATTTCTATAGGAAAGAGTCCTAGAAGTGGAATTTCTTGTTGCACAGGTAAGGGCATCTTAAATTTAAATCTTTTTTTTAAAATTTCTTTATTGATTTTAGAAAATGAGGGGAAGCAGAGAAGGAGAGGAAAAGAGGGAGAGAGAGAGAGAGAGAAACATCAATTTGTTGTTCTACTTATTTATGCATTCATCGGCTGCTTCCTGTCTGTGCCCTGACCAGAGATTGAACCCTGACCTTGTTGTATCGGGAGGACGCCGCCCTAACCAACTGTACCACCTGTCCAGGGCAAAAGCATCTTAAGTTTAAACAGATGCCGTAAAATACAGGAAAAGTGTATAAAAGTAATTCTTTTGCCACAATCTTGCATATAATTAATTGATCAATCTCTGCCAATCTGATAAACTTAAAGTGATATTTTATTATAATTCAAATTTGCTTAATTCTCTGTGAGTCTGAGCCTCTTTCCATATATTAACCAAAACTCCAGGGAGCGGGGTGGAGAAGGCTGTGATACTGGAAGAGGAACAATGGGGAGGGAGAATCTTGATGCACAAAGGCATCAAGGTCCTGGCTGTCCTAAATGCTATTTCTTGCTAAATGTTAAAATGTAACACAGTATTTTGCAGATGCAGCTGTAAACAGGATAAGCTAATAGGAACTCAACAGGATAAATGTAGCCAACTGCAAGGAAGAAATCAACATGTAATTGACCAGATAGTATATATGAGCAATGGCAAGGCTCCCTATAGGGAGATAGACATTTGGATGTGAATCCTCTGTTGTTGAGCTTTGGCCAGGTGGCTCAGTTGGCTGGAGTGTCCTCAGGTACACCAAAAGTTTTGGGATTTGATTCCTGGTGAGGGCACATTCCCAGGTTGCAGATTTGTTCCCCAATCAGGGCACATATGGGAGGCAACCAATTGATGTTTCTCTTTCTCTCCCACATCAATGTTTCTCCCATCCTCTCTCTCTAGCATCAATAAAAACATATCCTCGAGTATGGATTTAAAAAAGCAAAAACTGCGTTGAGATAACCATGTCTCATTTTAATAGAGCACCCCATGTGGTGAACCACTTGAGTTCAGTAACAGTCTGAGCCTGGAGAGGTGGGCTGGCTCCAGATGGCAAGTGCTTTGAGCATCAGGCTGCTGTGGCTGGAACACATTAAAATCTAGAAGGTTCAAACCAGGGAGTGACTAGGTCAAATTCTCTGTGATCAGACTTGGTAGGGCCGGAAAGCCTGCCTCTGCCTACATTTCTGAGAGGAGCCTTTCCCTAGAGAAGCATGGATTCAGACCAACCAACCCTACCCCAAGCCTTCCCCCTTTATATATATTTATCTATTTGTTTGTTAATCTTCACCCGAGGATATTTTTTCCATTGATTTTTTAGAGAGAGTGGAAGGGAGGGGGAGAGACAGAGAGAAACATCTATGTGAGACACATCGATTAGTTGCCTCTGGCACAGGGATGGAGCCTGCAACCCAGGTGCGTGCTCTTGACCAGAATTGAACCCGAGACCCTTAAGTCCTGGGGCTGACACTCTAACCACTGAGCAAACTGGCTAGGGCAAGCCTTCCCCCTTTAAATGCAGCAGTGCTCCAGGAGTGTGTCAGTCAAAGATGGGGACTCTGGCTCATCAGGACACTGGGACACTTAAATCATTAGTACGAACATTTTTGTAAACCTATAATATCTAAATTCTTATACTTCTCAATGTATACAGTAATTACTAGCAACCAAAATTATTTCCTGCATAGAACCTGAATTCAGAAAATTAACCTTCACTGAGTCTTTCACATTGTTTCCCGAGGGCTTCTGAGGGTGACCAGGTATTGCTGCTGGACACAGGAAAACAAAGGCCACTGACAGAGACTTGGTCTGGGGGAAAAGACGTTTGTATTTCAAAACAAACTGTCAACATCCAAATATTTTCAATAGCTACCAAAAAAGATCAGATAAAAAGAGAGTGACCTAGCAACAGAGACTCCTTGATCTGTGTTCAAAAGAATAAACACTTAATGCAGAAAATTATTTTACCACGTTTAAAGATTACCAAAGGAAACAGTATTAGAGAGTAGCTGCAAATGAATATGAACTAATGAAAAAATCTGTTTGAAAATGTGACTCATCTGATAATTTAGTTATAATATACAAGAATCATGAGTAATTGAAAGTAATTTTTACCAAAAGTATGTAATCTGAATCTAATCATGTCATGAGGAAACATCAGACGAACCCAAGCTATAGGAAATTCTACAAAACATCTGGCCTAGAATCTTTAAAAAACATCAAGGTCATAAAGACTAGATTGAGGAACTCTTTCAATGAAAGGAAATTAAGAGACAAAACAACTAAATGGTTAGATCGTGGTCTGGGAAAGAAAGTTATAAAGGGCTTTATTGGCACAATTAGTGAGATCTGAAAATGAACTGCAGATTAGATAACAGTAATTTAGCAATGTTAAATTTTCTGAATTTGATAATTTTATTATGATTATTTAAGAGGATGTCCTTAATGTTAACAGCAAAGATGGAAATATTTGGGGGTAAAACTCTACAATTTGCTCTCAAATAGTTCATTAGAAAGGGCCTGGGCGGCGTGGCTCAGTGGCTGAATATCGACTCATGAACCAGGAGGTCATGGTTCGATTCCCGGTCAGGGCACATGCCCGGGTTTTGGGCTCCATCCCCAGTGGGGGCGTACAGGAGGCAGCCAATCAATGACTCTCTTATCACTGATGTTTCTCTCTCTCTCCCTCTCCCTTCCTCTCTAAAATCAATTTAAAAACCAACCAACCAACCAAACAAAAAAACCCCCCATATCCTCATCTGAGGATTGAAAAAAAACAAGATAATAATATATACAGAATTGTATACTGTGATAAAGCAAATGTAAGAAGAAAAAAAAATTGGTGAATCTAGGTGAGTATATGGCAGTTTACCAAATTGTTTTTGCAGTTTTTCTGTAAATTTGATGTGTTTCAACATAAAATGTTAAAAATTAAAAAAGCCTTGAAGATATGTAAATATATAAAGATACTTTCAACGAAAGAACATCCAGCCTAAGAAAAAGTCTTAAAAGAGTTTACTTGAACCAAACTGCAACTGCTGGGAAGCAAAATCTGAACAGATTGAGACAATGCTCTGGAGAATGGCAGTTTTGCGATTTATTTTATACATTAGAATCAAAGGAGGAAATGTAAGCGGAGGGGGTTACATGAAATTCATTGATAGTGGATTAGGAAGGTGGGAGAAAGCAAAGTGGGGGGGAAATCTCTGAGACTGGATAAAAATTAAAACAGACACATACTTCTTTTACGTAGGTGGCCACAAGATAGCTAACATTTTCCGCACATAGAGGTTATATGTGCGGAAACAATATGGCCTCTCGTTCTGGTTGTGCCTTCAAGGGGTCCGGAAGAGAAAATTACTCTGACATCTTCAAAGGTATATTATATACACAAAGACAATAGACAATTCCAAAGGTAGAGACTGACCTTTGTCAAGGAAGGTGTAGGCCAAGGACATGACTACTCACCATGACCCGCTTTTAGTGAGGAATTTTTACGTTCAGACCGCCCTGTGCCTGTTACTTTGGTTTCTGGGTTTGTACAGCCCACAGTGTGGACCCCCTGAGCCTGTTGGGGGTATTAGTGTGTGGCCCCTTTTTCGACCAGTCTCTCTGACGTCTGGTATGGTTGGAGTTGTTGTCCAGAGCGGCTCCGTCACGCTTTCTGGGAAGAGGGACTAACCACGCGAGTAGAGCAGTATTAGGTGACTTGACTGCAACCCTCCGATGTCATACCGACGTCCCGTGCTCATGGAATGTGGCTCTTAGGAAAACAATACCAATGACCAAGCTCCAAAATGAAACCAGCTTTGGGGATGAGATTGAACTTTGTACCTCTGCCCAATTTTGCCCCTGAACAGCAGGCAATATATGAGACCCTGGCAACAATAGCTAGCCTGGCCCGTCTCGCCAAAGGCTGGAAGTTGTTCTGGACTCTATTCGTTTTCCGTTTTTAAATTTGAATTTTCTTGGCTCTTCCTAGGGAGACCAGGAATGCTCTGAAGTTTCCATGAGAGTTAATCATCTGCATGACCCAATCTGGGCCACCCCGTATCTTGCTGTTAGAAAGGAACTTTTAATTTCCTTCTCGGCTCCTGAGAAGACAAGGTGAGGATCTTCTGAAGCTGCCCAGGCCCTGTGGACGTGGGTGCGCCCGTCTGCCGGCTGCATGGGGCGCCAGAGCACAGTGACCCTGCGAGGCGCCGGGACTGGGGCTCGGCAGGGTGGGAGGCTGGATGGAGGCGGGCTTCTCAACTCTCACACGCCCTTGAGTGTTGGGACTGCTGGCTTCTGAGGCTGGGATAATACCTTCCAAATTCACAACATTTTGGTCAAAAGTCGAACATGACTGTTCCGTGGCAGAAGTTGATAGAACCTGAAAATGATTTTTCCTTGTCTACTATGCACAAGGCCACAGGTTCTGGCACTCGCTCACCAAGTGGAGCTGTGATCGGCAGTTAGACAGGAGCAGAGCAAGGACGATGGACAGGTACAGAAGGTCATCAGGGCGGAAAGCCCCAGGTGCCTAGCAACGGACAATTAACTGCAGGGTGAGACCTCGCCCCCAGGGTGGCCTTTCCTCTCCTAGCATGTCGCTGGTCAGGCGGCTTGGACCCTCTGACCTTTCCTCCCTAGAGATAACATCTAGGCCTCAGTTGTATTTCAGCTCCAGGCCCAGAAAAGCAACAAAACCAGCCACAGTTTACCTCAGGACCAGCTACATGGAATAATGACCCTCTGCCCTGGTGCAGGCCAGTCAACCAATGGAGGAGACCACAACCCTGAAAGGACACACCTGGAAAACTGCTGAATATTCTATTGAGATCTTCCCCTGGGACCGCCCAGAAAATCTCCACCCTTAAAACCCTTAGGATCCCTTTCCCTCCCCCCCCTCCATAGGCATGTTACCATTAGCTTCCTCACTCCCAAGCTCTAAGGGCCTTTCCTTTACCTTTATAACTCATTTCCTCAGCCCATTTCCTCTACGAATTACTTCTTTCACCTGTATAATTTACCAAATAAATGTTATAGTTGGAGTCTTGGCTCTGAATTCTTTCTTAGCCAGAACTCAAGTACCGAGGTTCCTGAACCCAGGTCCAGTCTGACCCCACGGGTCTAACACCCGGTGCTGTTCCCGCCACCTACAGCAGAACTACAGTCACCAAACTATTGGGTGCCTACTTGGGGTTCAAGTGGTGAACTAGATTGTCATGGTCCCTGCCCTTAAGGATCTTGGAGAGAGCGGGAGAGTCCATAGATTAGGACAATAGAACTAGTGTGTCACACACAGCACACAAAGAGCAATTGCCTAGAACCTATGTTTGTTGGGGTTTTTTGTTGTTGTTAATCCTTACCTGAGGATATTTTTTCCCCATTGATTTTTAGAGTGGAAGGGCGGGGGGCGGGGGGGAGAGAAAAAGAGGGAGAAAAACATCGATTGGTTGCCTCCCACAAGAGCCCCAAGCGGGGCGGGATCAAACCTGCAACTCGGGTACATGCTCTTGATCAGGAATCAAACCCACGCCCCTTTGGTGTGAGGACTGACCCTCTAACACACCGGCCAGGGTATGTTGTTGTTTTTTAAGTTGAATGGAGACACCACCAAAAAAAAGTTAAAAGATAAGTGATAAACTGAAGGAAAAAAAACATTTGTATGTGTGTCAACTGAAGGGCTACATCGCTGCAACTCCACTCCCCAAAAACCTACCACACAATAGAAAAAAGAAGCCAAAGGGACTTGAGCAGACAATTCAATGAAAAGGAAACACAAATGGCTCTTAAACATATGAAAAGGTGCTCAACCTCACTCACAGTAAGAGAAATGCAAAATGAAATTTCAATGGGATACCACTTTCGCCTTGGCCAGGAACAAAAGGTTGAGAGCACTGTTATGCAGAGCTGGGAAAACAGGCTCTCCCCGGATATCTCTACGAGGAGGGTGCTTTGGAATAACGTCCCCGTGCGACCAGTTGGCCTTAGCAGTAGGTATTTAAAATGCATATCCTGGGACCCAACAATCCAAATGCTGCTAGGCACTCATCCTGCAGACACACTTACAACTTGCAAAATGTCATCCTGTTAAGCGAAAAAAGCAAGGTACAAACCAGTGCATATTGTATACTATCAATTCGTTTTAAATATAAAATACGTGGCAGTACCGTAATTTTCTTAACGTTCCCCCTGATGCCGGATACACTGTTTCCATGTCTTTGTGATTGTAAGTAATGCTGGATGGACATCTTTTGTGCACGCATCTTTGCCCATGTCTCAGAGTACTTCCCTGTGACTGTCCCGGTTAAGGGGTCAGAGACTCTGCGATAGTAGCCACTGCGGTAACTGCCACCATTCGCTGAGCAGGCTGTGTTTTCCCTCTTCATCTTCCCAACAGCCCTGGGAGGTAGGGGGGACCCCCCACTCTCCTCAGCTTAGAGGCGGCTGAGCCACCCGTTTTGGGGCAAATCCCTGGAATGGTGGGGACCAGAACTCGCATCTGCTTGGCTCCTGAGCCCCTGCTTTAGGGCCCACACTCACCTGCACGGGGCATTTTTAAGGCCCTTGTCGAGTTACTTTCATAGATGAGAGCAGGGGTTCTCTGGGGCTCATCTCGCAGGGCCATCTGCTCATAAATTCCAGGCCCGCAGGTCCCGGCGGTGGCCACGCCCAGAGCCCATCGCTCCCGAGGGAAAGGTCCGCGGTCGCCGGAAGCAGCCCCGCCCGCCGTCTCCCGCGGCCAGGTGCGCGCACCTGGGAGGTGGACCCGCGCTGGAGGCTGGGCCCCGCCTGGCTTCTCCCTCCTTCCCCGCACCTTCTCCTGTCCCCTCCTTGACCTCAGATGCAGAAAAGGAACCGGGAGGCTGTCAGCCTCGGGAGCATTTGGGATCGTGCTCCCCGGGGAGGTGCCGCCAGTTTGTCTCAAATAAACTCTTGTAAAAACTCCCTGCGGCCGGGCCGGGGGTGGCTCAGCGGTTGATCCTCGACCTAGGACCCAGGCGATCGGGGTTCGATTCCCGACGGGGCACATGCCCGGCTGCGGGCTCGATCAATGACCCTCTCATCATTGATGTTTCTCTCTCCCCCTCCCTCTCCTTTTCTCTCTCTGAAATCAATAAAGATATATTAAACTCCCTGCGGGTTTGGGCGTGTCTTGCACGGACACTTTCCAGAAACCTCGCGTCCGTGTGCACTCCCCGCCCCCCCAAGTGTCGGGGGACCCGTAGTTCACCCTACTTTGGAAGGGGAAGAATAGCAGCTCACAGGGCGTCCATCCCCGTGAGTCTCAACCTTTTTCACGTCTAGTAGCTGTTTGCACTTCTCCCCTGAAGTGTTCATCTTGGGCTGTATATGTTTAAAAATATACATAAAGCTTTCTTAAGAACGTAGCATGTCCATTCTTACCTAGCAAAGCCGGGGCCTCGCGTGGACCAAGCGGCGGCCGGGCGGCGGGGCGCCCTTGGCGTTGCGTGGATCGGGCCGCGCGGGAGGAGCCGGCGCGCTCGGCCCAGGACAGGCTGCGGGGCTGCGCGACGCGCAAGCAAAACCCGCAGGGAGGGGCGCTGCTTGCCCCGCGCTCGGGGCCGTGGAGCTGCCCCGCAGCGAGCCCGCCACTCGCCGGGGCAGGACCGCCCGCTTCCTTCCGCTCAGGCCACGCGAGTCACGTCCGGACACCAGGGGGAGGAAGGCCGGGCGCGGCCCCCCGACTTCGCAGCGCCCGGAGGCCACGCCGCACCACCGGCCGGAGGGGGGCCGGCGCGGCCCGCGGGCCAGGGGTTCCGCGAGGCAGGCCCGCGGGGAAAGCTGGCGGCGAGGCGGCTGCGGTCAGGGCCTGGCGCGGCCCTCCAGCCAGGCGCATTGTCTCAGAAGGGGTCTCAGTCACACGCTGCCAGGCCGCCCACGCCCTGTTCCCGAATCCACGCAAAAACCTGGAGCAAAGCAGCGGCCCTGCTGATTCAGCAACGTGCGAGGTGCCGCCGGTGCTCCGCGCGGAACCCGCGGCGCCCGGCCCCGCCCCGGCCTGGGGAGGCCGCCTCGGAGTCGCCTTGTGCCCCGCAGCGCCAGGCCCGACTGGGACAGCGGGGTGACTTGGCTGGCACCGTGGGATGCGGCAGGAGTGGGGCGCGGGGCCGGCGGGGAGGGCGCCAGAGGGGCCCTGCTCCCGCGGCTGCCTGGGGGAGCAGTCGTGCCTCGCCCCGTCCGCCTCTCTGTAAAACAGCCTTGTAGCAGTTGACTGAGGTTTAGCAAGCCCAAACGTGCTCCTTCCATGTCCTCACAGCCTGGAAGGGGGTGGGCCCTGGTCGCCCCCAAGGCCTGGCCTGGGACTGTTCTCTGTCGCTGCCGGCAGCCCCTTCTCTCTCTTCCACCGAGTGCCAGGACTCCTTCCTTCTGCCTCCGAGGCTGCGTCGCCCTCCCTGGGCTCCTGCCTTCCTGCCTTCTGGCAGCCTCATTTCTGGCCACGGTGCCAGGGTGAAGTCCAGGGCGCCTTGGGGTTGCTTCTGGTCCACAGACACGCAGTGTGAGGGGTCGCAGGTCCGTCGGTGCCGCCTGGACTCCTGGACAGCCCAGGGGCCGCTCTCGGAGCAGTGGCCTCAGGCCTGGGCGCTGAGTTCAGATCTCATGGAGGGGCGGAGAGAGTGTAAGGATGAAGTTGGGTGGAAATTCTGACCTGTGGCCAACTGCTCAGCATCTCAGGGCTGCAGTTTCCTCGTCTGTAAAATGGGGGATAATGGCAGTACTTAGAAGGGTTTTTGTAAGAATCAAATGAGCCAATTAAGGGAGATCACTCGGCATTATAAGTACTACCTAAGTGGATAGTACTTAATAATGCAGTTACACCAAGCGCTCTAAGGCCGGGTTCAGCAAACGTGCTCCCTCAGGTCACTTCGGCATCCTGACTTCCCACACTATTTATTCTTAGAGGTTTTGAGTGGAGCCACAGAATTACAACACGCACAACACAAGTCCCCCACTCTTTTAATTGACAGGAACAAAACACCCTACTCCTAGCCACCTTGCAGATCAGTTCCTGGGTCATTTGTCATTTCTTAGAGCTTCAGGAGGAGGCTGAGGAGCTGCAGGAAGGACACTGAATGGACTGGGGCAGCATTCCTTTCTCTTAAGAAGCAGCCATATTTCCAAGAAACATCCATTAATTACAAAAGATAATATTCTTTTATTTATTTTTTGTTAATCCTCACCTGAGGATACTTTTTTCCATTGATTTTTTTTTTTTTTTTTTTTTTTTAGGAGAGAATGGAAGGGAGGGAAGGAGAGAGAGAGAGAGAGAGAGAGAAACATCGATGTGAGAGAGACACATCGATTGGTTGCCTCCTGCGTGCACCCTGACCAGGGCCAGGGATTGAACTTGTAACCCAGGTATGTGTCCTTGACCAGGAATCAAACCTGAGACCCTTCAGTGTGTGGGCCGATGCTCTAATCATTGAATCACACCGACCAAGGCCAGAATATAGTATTCTTGTAGCAATTAAATGAGAGTTAATCATTTGGAAGCCAACAAAATCACGCTTAAGTACTAAGGTGATTCTGACTGGCTTATCTCCCCTTTCGGGGCAAAGATTCTAGCCTGAGAATGACACCACTGCCCCAGGCTTTCCCAGCGAGAAAATGATCCACTTTTTAATTCTCTCCACCTCTTCAGTAGTTTTACTAAGGTGCTATAGGGAAAATCCCAACATAACATGCTCTCTCTGACATACCCAGTGCAGCCTTGGCCAGTGGGCAGTCAGGGGGTTTGGAGAAAACGGTTAATTAGTGGGAGGGAAGTGCTTTCACCTCAGTGACACAGTCACTGAGACTTAAAAAAGGTATTTATAAAGTACTGTATTTAGGGAATACTTAATTTAGGTTATGCAACACTACTACCTACCGTGGTAGACAAACTTCAACACCTCTTTGGCTTAACACAACCAAAATTATTTCTCCTGTTACATGTTAAAGCAAGTGGCAGGTGGGAGGAGTCTGCTCTGCTCAGTCACTCAGGGGGCCGGTCTGATAGTGGCTGTGCCTCACCTGGAACACATGGCTTCCGAGATGCTTTGGAAAAGAAAGAGGTATGGAGAATGACCACCCTGGCTCTTCACTTCCTTAAGCCAGAAGTGGTACAGATTATTTTTGCTCACCGTCTGACCCCTGAAACTAGCCACATGGTTCTACTGAAAGGCAGGCTGTAAAACGTAGGGGAGGTCAACACTGATCTTCCTGCCACAGACTGAGCTACTACAATAGACTGGATTTGCAGTTGTTAGTTTAGGTCATCAGTTACGATTCAGGAAACAAAATCTAGGAGCCATTATGGACTGTCTTTTTTAGAAAAAAGTTATTGATTTTAGAGAGAGAGGAAAGGAGGGAGAGAGAGAGAAATGTCCACTTATTCATGCATTCATTGGTCGATTTTTATATGTGCCCTGGCCAGGGATCAAACCCACATCTTTGGCATATCAGGATGACACTCTAACCAACTGAGTTACCCAACCAGGGCTATAGACTGTTTATTAAAATTTATCACTTGATGTGTGGCATTGCAATAGAAAGAAAACAGAAGATCTCAGTCCCAGCTAGTATATAGGACAAGTCATATCAGCCACTGAAGTGAGGCACATGGAGCAAATTAATAGGCCACAAACTCCAGAAGGGGCAGCTAAACAGTTGTGGGAGGAGAGAGGAGCTCATCAAAGTATGGTACTCTTGATCTTAGAAGGAGAACAACAGATGGGAGTGGTTCCAAGTCTATGTACATACATATATACACAGCAGGAAAGAAATAACAAATGTATATAATAAATAAGAGACCCATTGGTCAAATGCTAAAATGTTAAATGTTTTAAAGACACTCCCCAACAAACATACATAGCTTAGAAAAGTAGTTTTAGATTCGATAACAGGAAGTAGTATGTTACAGTGGTTGGGAAATATGTTTATCATGCTTTCATCGTATTGGATGAATGCCTATAATGTATAAGACACTCTACAAGAAATCTTGAAGCTATGAGGTTTACAGTCTAATTTATGAATTTTAAAAGAGAGGCTTTAGATGAGCAGGTAGTCAACAGATTGTTAACCTTCTATTTTACTCAACATCACTTATTGCTACTATGTGCAAGGCAATTTGTGGAATATAAAGATGAACTGAACCCAGTCCCATCCCTGAAGGAGTTTCTGGACAGTGTTGTCGTGATCAAGCTCAACCGTGTTGTCCCACAAGCTGGTAAAATGGCTCACAGGGCTGATCCCCTTGGCCTTCTTTGGGGTTAGACTTGCTAACTTGAATGATGGGATGCTGATGACGGCATTGAGCACTTTATAGCTGGAAAGGTTAATTTTGGCCCTCTTTCTGCAATTCTGTTGAAAAATTGAAAGATTTCCAGAAATGGAATAATTATGATACATGCAAATCTTCTGAGGAAGCTCAACTGTCTAGTAAGTTCCAGTAAGTTATGTTTTAATATTCTAGTTTCCTTAGCTGCAAGTTTTATCTCAACCTTCAGTCACAATAGAAATATTGACAGAGGTTAAAAAAAAAATTGACAATACCTGCCAAAATATTGTCTTTCATTGTCAGGACCTACAACTAATTTTTCTCCTTTCCTCCTCTTCTCCTTATTATCTGTACTTTCTATGACAAATATAATTAAACAAGGCATTAGGGAAAAAATAAAGTTATTCAGAAGTTTCACCCTTTCATCAATTCTTTAGTTACTTTATATACAAGAATAATGACTTTTTGGGAACCACAGAGAGATTTGTAGTTTACTATTTAAATAAGTTGTAGGATTTGGAGTTTGGCTAAGACTTTATAGATGATGCAAAATAACTCCCTGGATTTAATCTAGTCATTAATTTAACAAGCATTCACTGAGCATCTACTATGTACCAGGCACTTGTTAGGCTCTGAGGACCTAGCTGCCCACGCGGGCTTACTATCTCATGTAAAACCCAAGTTTTAAGGCAATGCCAACTCTGAGAATTGCCCAAGGACACACATCATCAGTTGGTTGCAGAGATGTATAAAAATCTGGTGTCCTACTTTTCATTTGGGCTCTCTTCCATATATATCTGCCACTGGCACTCTGAGCTATATATCTTTCTGTAGTGAGGACAGAGTAAGAGAAAACCATCTTTGATTAGTTGAGCACTTTGGGTTAGGAGTATCGGAGAAAATTGTTAGTGGTTAGATCAAATATAATCTACACTTCTTTATTCCTGGAAAAGTGTAAAATAATTCAGTGGTTCCTAAATGTACTCTGATCAGGTAGCCAGACTTGTAAAGTTTCATTGTCTGCATTAAAGTTCAAAAAAAGAGCAAGAGAGATAATGTACATGTCGATGTAAAATCTCCTACTTTCCTTTTGTGGGAGGGGCTATCCTTTATTCAGAGAGTATGTTCTTACTATTTTGGGAGTTAAAATGTCCTTTCTTCTTGAACTAATGCAGATAGTGGGTGGCAGTTAGTTCTTTTTGAAAATGTCCTTATCAAAATTTAAAGTTGACATCTTTGCCAGTTCCTCCCAAATTTGAAAATCCAAATGACTGGGAATCACTAAATTAAATATTGGGGTAGTTCAAGTTTCCTTTGGGATAGCCTGGTGCTAAAAACCAGACTCTTAATACTCTCTTATGATTAGTGAAAGGCCACCACACCTTTGAGTCTTGAAACAAAAACAAAAAGATCTCTAAGAACTCTGATCTCTTAGCAATATTTTGCTAATTTTATATTTTACCTCCTTCCTTTGTTCTTCAGAATTTTTCACTTGATGCTGAGGCATCCTCCTGATTTATATAAATCAATGGCTTCTCTATTCTGCACAGGGTGCTTTAAAAAATACTGATGAATGGGCCCCACTCACAGACATTCTAATTTAAGTGGTTTCAGGTGGGAATTAAGTGCTAGGCCGGTTCAAAAGTTCCTTTGGTGATTTTAATGTTCGGCCAGGTATGGATGGTGTTTCTTTATTAAATAGCTTCTATGTGTCAGGTACTAGGGCAGTTACACAGATGAACAAGCTGGTCTATGCAGTAGAAAAGCTAATTAGGAAAACAGACAGGCAAAATGTGACAACACAGTGTGGTAAGTGCTTTTATTTATTCTGTAATTCAATAAATATTAACAGAGCACTTAACAAGTGCCGGGGCTGGAGTGAAGGTATGTTCAAATCCTGTGGGCTCCCTGCTAAGACCAGGAAAACTTCAGAGACGGCAGCAGCCAGGCAAGGATTTGAAGGAATCCCTTTTCAAAGTCTTCATCAGATAAGGTAGGAAGGGCAGGCCTGGCTGCAGAGGAAAGTGTGTGCTGGGCATGGAGGAGTGTGGTGGGCTGGCAGAAGCTGGAGATGAGATACTGGTTGGGTACAGATGTGCAGAGCCCTAGAGATAGACTGAGAAGTTTGCATTTGAAAGACATTAAAGGTTTTTCAGCAGGAAAGCACTAGTGGGGTGTAGGTGCAGAATACCTGTACTTAAGATAATACAGGTTGTTTACACACAAAGCTATCGTTTGGATTTGCTACTCTGTTTAAAACGAATGATTTGGCTGACCATTCTTCACCCCTCTGCCATTGACTGATGTAACCCGACACGGTGACCTTGTGGGGACACAGTTTCCAGTCAATGGAGAGCAAGGATTCCATGTGGCAGCTGGAAAGGCGGGGTGTAGACTGATGTTTCTTAAGTGACTAATTGAATGTAACAGAATTTATCATGGGCTGAGGCCTGAACAAATCAGTTCAGGGTCCCTGGTTGCTGCCTCCCTACCCAGTTTCCTTCAGAAGGACTTTTTAGTACCTCTGTGGATGTGACACCTCTTATCAGGCTATTTGCCTGACTTGCTTCAGAGCAAGTAAAAAACCCAGATCAAACCCTCCAGGTTCCTTCGGCTCCTGAAGATTCTCTGCATTTTTTTTCCTTTTTTCTTTTCAATCCTTACTCAGGACTAAGGACAAATAGGTCAGACCATGGAATCATCCCAATACCAGGGACTGTAACCACCTGGCTAAAACTCACAGAAGAAACATTGCTTTCCAGCTGGGTAAAAGGATTCAGCCAAGGCCAGTGCTTCCTAAATTCAGTGACAGTAAGTTTCAAGTAAAGTCATGGACTAAATATGTAGATTTGGGAGCCCACTTAAGACCTACTGAATCAGAACCTCTGGGGTTAGGCCAAAGGAACAGTTTTAAGCACTCATTCCCAGGTCATCCTGATGCCAGAGATCTGTGAACCATGCCAGCCAGCATAACTGTAGCTGTCAGTAGCTCTGGCCAGTGGTGGATGTTGGCAGATGTTTTGGGGGAGGAGAGGGACTGGTGAGATGTGCCCCCGAATTCATAATCCTTCAGCATAGTCAGCTTGCAAATTTTGCATGATGCCTGGTTTCCAATTCAAGTTATTTCTAGGTTAACTTCTTAATTGAGCTGTTTGGCTCAGCAGAGGAGTTGAGATACCACAGATAAGAGAGAGGTTTAGGAGTAAGCATTAAGTATCTCTGGCTGTGTCTCTGTTACCCTTTTCAGTCCCACTTATCTGAAGAGCCAGGATTTCTCAAAGGAAAAGTAACGTTAGAGGGGAGTATCAATGGGAAAGCAACACATTCCTTTTCCTTGCCATGCCCCTGTTGGAGAACTCTGTTTATTAAAAAAAGAATCTCAGAAAACACATTAAGATATTAGATAAAAGATATTTCTGTCTTCTGTGTCCACCAGGTCCTGAGGTTACAGGAGCGCAAGTTCAGGCAAACAAGTCCCATTTCTCCCTAAGGTGTCTCTTCACTTCTTGATGCACTGGAAATCCATGTGGCCAACTCATTAGTGATAACGAGGGTTAGATGCTCATAAATCTCCCACAATTCATTGGCTGAAGACATCTTAAATGTGGACTTTTTGGGTTTTATTGTCTTTGGTTGCTTCTTTAGCATACTTTAGTTTGAGTGTACAGATTTGGGGTTTTAAAACTTGTTTTTAATTAAGGCATGGTTTATTTTTATTGCTTGAGATAAAATGCAGTCTGGGGGACTCAAACCTAAGTTACAAAATAAAAGTGCATCTGGGCAGACCATGGGGGTGAAGGGGGAGAGAACAGAGAACATAAAGGCTAAAGTGTCTGCCTGAATTCTTAAGTTTACTTAGTAACTTCTTGGAAAATAAAAATTCCAGCACCTGCATTATATATATAAAAAAAGCATACCTTATAAATGTCCTTCTCTTTGAAATATCTAAATGAACTAGATTGAATTATGAACTAATGGCTTGTAAAAATTCACCTTAAGCCAGCTACTGAAGATACTAAATAAAAGAGGTGGAGAGAGACTCTGAGGAAACCCAAGCTGCTGTTTGCTTGTTTTATCAGTAATGTAACTAAAATGTAGCCAAGCTCATGGCGGGAGGGGGATCGTTCCCTGTGTTTTGTTTCCCCGAACTGAGCCTGTGAATGCCAAGATTTAATCTAAAGAGGTTTGTGTTTTAAAAACTAACAACCAAGTAATAAAACACCTATAAAAGGGGTTTATAATGGAACAGCTGACAGTTTTCAGTGTAGTATTACCACTCTTCTGTGCCCCCTCTCCCTTTTTCTGTCCTTTCATCCAACTCTGTGCCCTTTGTCTTAGCTCCTTTCTCACCTTGCTGCCAAGAAGCATGTAAATAGGGGCAGCTCACACCCCAAAGGAGCAGACCCAGACCAACTTTAAGAAGTGAAGTGTGTATTGCGCTCTGCGTCTGAGGACAGGGCTGTGCTGCTTGTTTTGTTTGTCTGAGATAAGTGGCTCTAACAAAGTACCTACCTGGTTTGTACAGTGGTCTCTAATGGGGAGCTGAAGATGCAACAGCTGCAGTGTCAGTGGCATCTGGATGCCAGGATGTCAGCCAGGGCAGGAAGTCTGGGGTCTCCTCTCCCTGGTACCTTGCATCACCCTGCTAAGGCCCAAGATCTCCCTGACTCCAGGGACAGACTTCAGTCAACAGGTGGCTTTCCACCCAGGCCACCGTGCCTGAAACTTGGTTCTTTTACAAAGCCATAGATCTCCTCCTCCTCTCAAAGAAATGGCGCCTGGAAGGGGAAACTTCGTATTCAAAACTCTGTAAGAGCCATTTCTCGAGTCTACTTTTCCTATTTCCTTAAGTCTCCCCTGCCAGCATCCCACCCATCTTCGGGGAAGAACTCTTCAGAGTCTCGAGGGCGCTGGGAGGCATGCGGGCAGCGTCTGAGTGGCCTCGCCTGGGCGGCCAGAGGAGCCCCCAGCCTCCTCGTGTGGGCCTCAGGAACTCGGGGGGCCCAGGGGAAGCCTGGAAAACTGAACTTCGCCATCAGCCTTCCTTCGAGCGCTGGCTACAGGAGAGGGGGGAAGGGCCCCCCAGCGGTCTTCCCCGGACTCCCCACCCCCGCGCCCCCTGCACCTCTGCCACCCCGCAGCACCGCCCTAGGAAGCGCTCAGGACGGAGCTCAGCGCTCCCAGCTCCTCGCAGGCCGGGAGAGAGCATCTTGAGGGGCAGCTTCCCCCTCCAGCCCGCGTCTGACATCCCCACTCCCACCCAGGGATGCCGCTGCCGTGCCCTGTCCGCAGTCGCTGAATGTCACTGCTCCCTCTTCCTCCGGCTCAGGGTAGACACAGCTCCCGAGGCATCCCCCACCCCAAAACTGCCGAGATCGCCCGAGGGTGCAAGGCCCAGGAGGACGACGAAGTTTGGGGCCCACAGCAGCGGGAGGGGGGCGCACTGGCGAGGACCGCACCTCTCCGTCCCAGCCCGGGCGGGCACACTCCCCGCCCCAAACGGCCCAGGCGTCCCCATCCTCCCGCGGACACCGGCATCCCCGCCCTCCCCCGCGGGCGGCGAGCGGAGCCCCCCAGGGCGGAGGCAGGTACCCCGGGGCGGGGACTGGGGCGGGCGGGGTCCAGGCTGCGCCCCCGGCCGGGCCGGGCGGGCTAGCTGGCGGCGCGGGGGGAGCGGGGCTGGGCGGCGCTGCCTTGGGCTCTGTGCGCTGCAGCCCGGAGTCGAGGAGGAGGAGGCGGAGGAGGAGAAGGAGGCGGCGGCGGTGGGTCCCGGGCGGGGGGAGCGCGGCGCTGCGGACCCGGGCGGCTGGCAAAGGACGAGGCGGAGGCTGAGGAAAGCAGCGGGGAGACCCAGGCTGCAGCAACAAAGGGCAGCAAACGATTGGCCGGGCTGCAGGCGAGGTTAGCCGGGGACCGGGGTGGCTGGAGGCAGCGGCGAACGGTGCACGTGCTTGCAGACACGGGCGAGTGTGGAGCCGGGGGTGCACGCCCGGCGGGTAGGTGCTTACTCCCCATCCGCATGGGATGGCAGGGAGGCTGCAGCGACCTCGTTCCGCTTGCACTCGGCCTGGGGCTTGCAGGTTGGGGGGTGGGTGGGGGGTAAGGATGCGAGGCAGGGGGCGGGCGAGTAGTCGCCCGGGACGGGACGGGGTAGGGTGGAGGAGGGGGCGGGATGGAACGCTCCGGGCGGCGCGCCCGGCCGCGCGCTCCACCGCGGGAGCTGACTACTGAGAACCTCGAATTTTAACTTCGCGTGCCCGCCCGCGCGCGCCCGCGCGCCCACCCCTAAATCCTGCGGCCGCCGCCAGCGATCAGCTCTCACACAAACTTTAGCTGCGGGGCTAGGGGGTTTGGGGTTGAGTGGGGGAGGGGAGAGGGAAAAGGCCCTCTGATTGGCGTCGTTTGCAGCCAATAAGGCCAAGCGCCTTTCCTGCGAGTGGACCCAATCCATTTCTAGAGGTAGAGGGGGCGGGTAGGTGAAAGTAGAGGTGGCGCGGCGTCTGGGAGAGAGAGGAGGGCTGGACCAATAGGTGCCCAGAAGGGGCGGGCCCAGAGGTCTGTCGATTGGTACTGGCAGTGAACCCTCCCCCGGGGTGGTGCCTGAGGGGGGGATGCTGGGTCGAGGGGTGTGTCTATGCGGAGCCGAGATGACCGGCAGGAACCTGCCCCAATGGGCTGCAGTGTGGTTAGCGTGTGGGTGACGGACAGACCCGTAGGCCAACGAGTGGCCCTAAGTGTCTGCGGTTTTGTCCAATGGAGCAGCGCCGGGGCGGGGCCGCGGCTCGGGTTTAATGAGACTCCATTGGGCTGTAATCAGTGTCATGTCGGATTCATGTCAACGACAACAACAGGGGGACACAAAATGGCGGCGGCTTAGCTCCTACCCCTGGCGGCGGCGGCAGCGGTGGCGGAGGAGACGGCACCTCCTCCAGGCGGCAGCCGCGGCTTCTTTCTCAGGCAGCGCCAGCGCCCCCGGCAGGCGCGGTGGCGGTGGCGCGCGGCCAGGTCTGTCACCCACTCCGCGCGTTCCCAGGGGGTGGAGACTGAGCGGGAGGAGGGCGGAAGGGGGGGAGAAGGGGACTCGCTATGCCCCTCCCACAGGCCCCCGCGCGAGGGTCACCGCGGGGCCGCTTGGGGTCAGGCTGCCCCGAGCGTGACGGTAGGGGGCGGGGAAAGGGGGGGGGGAGGACAGTCCCCGCCCCTCAGCAGGGCCTCCAGGGCAAGGGGCGGGGCTCGAAGGGACAGGGGGCGGGGCGATGTCGGAGTTGGGGTGGGGCTCGGTGGTCCGAAGGCGGGGGCTTGGAGGGGTTTTCTGAGTGGGAGTGACTTGGTAGGAACGGAGGGGGGCGCTAGTGTGTGGCGAGGGCGTGGATGGGAGGGGAAACTGGAGGTGTGCAGACAGGTGCAGGAGAGAGAGTAGGGAGAGATGCAATATTGGAGATGGGGAGGGGCGACCGAAGGGCATGAGGGCGGGTGAAGTGATGCAGAAGGGTGAGATTGCAATGATCTGGGGCCACAGTAAGAGTGGGTTTGGGTGTGGTGGGTGTGGAGTAGAGTTGAGAAAGCAGTGCAGAATAGGTATTGGATTGGAGGAAAGAAGTATTGGGGGAGTGCGAAGAGCAAGTACAGTTGGCTGTGGTGGGAAGGAGGTACTGGTATTGATTGAGTGCATCCGCCTGTTGGAATAGAAAGGTTTGCTAGTTTAGGGTTATATGAAGGATTAAAAAAACTCTCAGAAAGATAAGACAGCAGAGCTGACATAAATGTGAAGGGAGGCTACTTAGAACTTGTAAAATATACCTGTGGCAGAAAATCTCATGGGGATGGGAGAATCAGAAGGGTGGGAAGAGGCAGAGGTGTGAAGAAAGATGGGTGGGGGGTGTGGTGAGGGACTGGCAAGGGGGTGGGACAAGGAGGAAGGGGTCAATGGGGAGAAAAAGGGACATTGTAATATTTTGATCAATAAAAAAAAAAGATAGGTGTGGCTGGGTGCTAGGTCTGGGGGAATGTGATTTGGTGGACCTCATCAGGAGTGAGGATGGGGCAAAGAAAGATGTTAGTTTGGGAGACAGGGTTGTTTGATGGGCTAGATTTCTTGGGTGAAACTTGAGCTGGAGTCTTGAAGGTGGGGCAGGAGAAAGGAGAGCAGGGTGTCCCAGTCAGGAAGACTTTGGTATGGGCAGAGTGCAAGGAGTGGTGGGACACGGGGGGCAAAGGCAGAGGAGGGGCTACAAATCCTCATGAAGGAGTTTAAACCCTGCAGTTGGGAGAAGATGTTGGGCTATGCCAAAGAAACCAATGAACCAAGTATGTTTGGGGTGAAGGTACCAGAAAATTCAAGGTAAAGAGTGTATGAAGACTCTTTGTATGGACAGGATGTGGAAGTATAGCATATGGGTATTAGTTATGTTGGGATAGACTTAGTTCTGGGGTGCTAAAGAAAAAAGGGTGTGTTGTGTTGTGTGGTTGGTTGGTTGGTTTTTGGTATGACTATGAGTAAAGTACATTGTACCTGTTTTACTTGTGTACCCTAGATTTTCTGGGATAGCCCTGAAATAAAATACGCTATTATTTTGCTATTCATAAGTTCTTCACACATGTATCAAAATGGGTTGGAACAGTCTTTTTATGTTTTTGAGAAGAAAAGATTAACATTGCATGTTTCAGTAAAGGATAAGATTCTTACCTGAGGTCTTCTACTTAGGGTTGAAAGTTGCGGAGGTGAAGTGATGGTTTAAAAAAAAAAGAAAGAAAAGATAGAAACAGCGTTTTAACATTAAAAGAGGAACTTAGGGGAATAACTGGCTGGTGGTAGTGACATGGTCTGTAGAAGTTTTGCCTGCCAGCCATACCCAGGCCTCTGAGTGGGTGGATGTTGTGTCATTGCCGTTATACCAAATGTTTCTCTCACGCATTACTTGTGAAGATAAGGTTGAAACTGTCAGATGTAAGGCATAATGAGAAGGAAAGCAGAATAGGGTGACTATTGGAAGGTAGTTCAGGAAGTTTGATAAATAATTTTAATGTACTTCAGAAACTTTCATATATCAGTGAGATGATTTAACTAACTGATTTGGTTTTGTTAAATGCCAGGATTCCTAACAGGTGACTTTTCAGTCTCTTTTGTAGTTCCCTGCAAAATATGTATAGTTTTCCTGTATACAGATGCCTGTTATTTGTATTAAGTGAGAGAAGAGGAAATCGTTTTATGAAAGTAGGGATGTCTGAGCTGTAGTGACCATTTCTTTGCTTGCAGAATAGTAAATGATACATGGATGGGAGAAGTGTGATGAAGGGCTATTTCTTCCCTATAATGCTTTAATTTGCATTTCCAAAGCACCTTTAAGCACCTTTTTACAGGACTCCCACAATTCTCCACAATTTTTGTATTTTCCTTTCCACTGTTGCTAGATGTTTGAGTTGTTTCTCCTCTGGGAAAATTGTGAACAAAGCTGCTATGAGTGTTCCCGGACCCGTCATCTGGTGCACATGTGTACATGTTTCTCTAAGGTGTACACCTAGAAATGGAATTGCTGGTTCATAGGCAGGGTGACCATTTATCATGGCTTATGCCTGTTGTCCCAGTGTAATCATTAATATAACACCCTTAATTCTCAAAAATAGCTGGATTTGGATAAGTTGTATGGTCTCCCTAGTCTCATGGGATTATGCTTTTCTTCAACTTGACTAGGTGCCAGTCCAACTGTTTTCCAAAGTATTGTACCAGGTTACGCTCCTTCCAGTGATATTTGAGAGTTCCCATTGCCTCTTATCCTCTCCAACTCTGTCTTGTTAGCTTTTCAAATTGGGTGATCTGGTAAGTTTTACATTTACCTGATTAATAATCAGGCTGAACAGCTTTCATATACTTGTTGGCGGTTTGGATTTCTTCACTGTAAAGTTCCTCTTCAAGGCTGTCCCTTTTTTTTTTTAATTCTTTGTTTACTCTGGAATCAAACCCTTGTCATGTGTGTATGTTGCAAAATGCCTTCTTCCATTCTGTGGTTCGCCTTTTTACTCTTTATGGTGTCTTTAAATGAACCGAAGTTCTTAATTTTAATGGAGTCAAATTTATTGGTCTTTTCTTTATGGTTAGTGTTTTTTGTATCTTGTTTTAAGACTCTTTTCCTACCCTCAGGTCAAGTAGATATTCTATATTATTATATCTTCTAAAAGTTTTATTGACCTTAAGTGATGTGTGATTATGAGTAAAATACACTCTTCTTGACACCATCCTCAGCTTTAAAAGTCTATTTTTGTTTTTCCTCACTTTCTCCTCTTTTCTCTCTTGACGTTTTACTTCTCTGCAACTATAACTAAGAGCCAGGTGCTAACTTCTCTTGTCTCTTAGGAGAAAGTGGTTCTATAGACAAGCTCAGGCAGATTAGATTTTACAGGTCTCCAGCTGACTGCATTGCCCGTTTTCCTTTTATGAGCTAGCATTTTATTGTGTTCCTGCTATGTGTCTGTCACCATCCTTGGTTCTTTCATATTTGTTATCTCAAGTATTCCTCTTTACAGTTCTGCAAAAACAGATGAGAAAACTGAGACTTAGATTGATTAAGTAACATGTCCAATATCCCTTAGCTTAGGTAGCTAGCAAAGTGAGGACTCGATCTTCGAACTCTCTAGATACATCCCATCATAGCACACCTCCTTGTTGAATAAAATTTCAGAAGCCTTTTGATAATATCCAAAAACTATGAGAATAACTTTACTTTTAACATCATCCTAATTAAAGCACATAGAGATAATTATTGTGAAACTGGATAAAATTATTGACCTCTCTATGTATAAAAAATTAAATTTAAAATAGGTAAAGTCAGATTAGACAGTGGACCTTAAGGGGTCCTTGGATGGGCAATCAAGGTCTGAAAGCCCTTGAAATTGTATGCAAATGTCTGTATGTACATGTATTCATTTTAAAAAGTAGATCTTTAATTTTCTTGAGATTCTCAGAGGGGAACCTTACTTTGTTTCCAGGCTATACTGGATATCCTGTTTGAAGACATCTGTGATAAAATTAAATGATCTGTGTTTTCAAGATAATTTTTTACAAATTTAGATGTCAGATTTTTTTCTTAATATGTTGTTCTCAGTCCTTGTCATTAAAACATGGCTGAAGCTAATTTGTAATCAGGAGGAAATCTAGGATTGAATAGAAGTTTTTTAAAGGCCAAAAAAGACACTTTAAATTTAGTTGATTATTTCTTAAGTGAAAGTGCTTGGTTGTATCATCATTACTAATCAGTGTATCCTGGCTCCGAAGGCCTGATGACTTCAAATGACTTTTCATCTTGTCTCTAAAATCCTCTGTTTTACAAGGGATCAAATTTCTTGTGAGGTTTTTAGCAGTGTGATTAAAGTTTAGAGACTGAAACTATTGAGCACTTAAATGCAGGGGTGACTATGCAAACCTAATTCGTGGGCTTCACCAGGAGATTTGGGACATGTCTGTACTAATTGATGATGATGATGTTGAAACTAATCTTTGCTAGGGATTATGGAAGCCATAATAGTTTATTGATAGTTCAGTTATTGTTTGTTGAAGCAGATTTACACAATTATAGTTTAATGACATAACAAGGATATTGTCAACTAGGAGAGCATGACATGAAAAATTAAACTTCCAATTAATGTAATATGTATTAGTTAAAATGATAATTTTCATGGTGATTTAGCGTCTAAGAAATCCTTGGAAAACATTATTAGCTTAAGAATTAAAAACTCTTATGTTAGTGAGAAAGAATTTAGTATTATTCTAAAAAGATGGGGAATTAAATATTCAATTCAACTAACATTTATTGAGTGCCTACTCTCGGCTTGCTGCTGAGTTAGACTTATAAATAGAAGTTGAACCAGATTGATGTTTGGAGAAATGAAATACTGGTTGCTTTTGTTTGTTCCTTCAGTCATCCTTGCCTCCAACCTATACTGGACGGATACTATTCCGAGTGATTCAAACATTCAACAATGCACGTGTGCACTCCACTATGTCTTACAGTGTCACTACTCTTGCAGTGGCTTCCTCTTCATCTGTCATGTTCACATGCCTCAGCCTAGCTTTTGTCACAGCCAACTTTATTTCTTATTGCTCTTTAACACATACCCTCTCTAGGCATGCACATGGACTCACGTCACTTTGTCTGACACCTCATTCTCAGCTTCTGTGCTTTCTACATTCCCTTCATTCATTCACTGATGCATTCATTTAACAAGTAGGAACCGAATCCCCCTTATGTTCAAGTGTGGTCCTCGGAAATCTTGAGACATACAAAGATGAATCAAACATGAATCCTGTTCTTAAGAATATTATAGTCGAGCCCTGGCTGGTGTACTCAGTGGTTAGAGCATCGGCCTACCCACCGAAGGTTGTGGGTTCAATTCCCAGTCAAGGGCACATACCTGGGTTGCAGGTTCGGTCCCTGGCCCCAGTCCCAGTTGGGGCACGTGTGGAAAGCAACCAATCAATGTGTCTTTCTCACATTGATGTTTCCCTCTCCCTCTCTCCTTCCCTCCTCCTTTCCATCCCTCCTTCATACTCTCTCTAAAAACCAATGGAAAAAATATCCTCTGGTGAGGATTAACAAACATAAATAAACAAATAAAAAATAGTGTATTCACATTGTTATGTGACCACCGCCTCTATGTAGTTCCAAAACATTTTCTCTTTTTTTTTAATACTTACCTGAGGACATTTTTTCCACTGCTTTTCAGAGAGAGTGGAAGGGGGAGAGAGGAAGAGAGGAAGAGAGGAAGAGAGAGAGAGAGAGAGAGAGAGAGAGAGAAACAACAGTGTGATCGAGACATGTTGATTGGTTGCCTCCTACACGTGCCCCAAGTGGGGCCAGGGATTGAGTCTGCAGCTGCAACCTAGGTATGTGCCCTTGGCTGGAATCGAACCCGGGACCCTTAGTCTGTGGGCCGATGCTCTAATTACTAGGCCAAACTGGCTAGGGCCCAAAATATTTTCATCAATTTAAAATACCACCCCCACCACAGGCCCCACCAATCCATGTTCTGTTTATGGATTTATCTATTCTGGATGTGTCATATAAATAGAATTATATGAACCTTTTGTGTCTGGCTTTCACAACATGTTCTTTTCTTTTTTATTTATTTATTTGAAAAATATTTTTATTGATTTTTAGGGAGAGAGGAAGGGGGGAGGAGAGAAACATTGATGTGAGAGAGGACCATCAATCGGTTGCCTGGGGATCAAACCTGAAACCTGGGTATGTGCCCTGACCAAGAATTGAACTGGCGACCTTTCGGTATACAGGACAGCACTCAACCAACTGAGCCACACTGGCCAGGGTGTTCATTCCTTTTTACAACTGAATAATATTTCAGTGTATGAATAGATACCACATTTTGTTGATCCATCCTTGTGTTGGTGGGCATTTGGGCTGTTTTGAATTTTTGGCTATTGTGAATAGTGCTGTCATGAATGTGTATATATTTACTTATTTGAGTACTTGTTTTCATTTGTTTGGGGTATATACCTAGAAGTGGAATTGTGGGGTGATACGGTACTCATATGTTTAACTTTTTGAGGAGCCACCAAATAGTGCTTAATCGCTTTTTATCCCCATAGCACCTCCAGTAGGATGGCACTCCCAGAACAACACCTCCATAAGTATTTGTTGGTTGTTCTTTGATTAGTATTTATTTATTTTTAAAATATGTCTTTGTTGATTTCAGAGAGAGGAAGGGAGAGGGAGAGAGATAGAAACATCTGATGGAGAGAGTCATTGATCAGCTGCCTCCTGCACGCCCCCGACTGGGGATCGATCCTGCAACCTGGGCATGTGCCCTGACCGGGAATCGAACCCCGATCTCCTGGATCCTAGGCTAGTGCTCAACCACTGAGCCATGCCAGCTGGGCTTTGATTAGTATTTATAACCTTACCTCCTAATTCCCATGTTTTGGGCTTCAAGCAGTAATTTTAGGGAAAATAGATGCATCCAGGACTTGAAAGTTAACAAATATCACCATATGGATGATGATTGATGTTGTCAGACAGCAGATATTTGTTGACTGAGGATGCTATTTTGAGCAACTCTGCCAGTAGTCTGTACTGGATGATTATAGAAGAAAAGAAGTTAATGTCCGGTTCCTTAAGCAGTGTTTTGTTCCATTTCAGAAGATACTGTTAAGATTTGTGGATCCTTACTCAGTTACATAACAGGCTGTGAAAAAATCCAGGAGCATATAAAAATGAGAACTAAAAATAACTGTTACCAAGTAAAACTCGGGATGACAAAGGAGTAAACTCTATTATTAATCTTTATTTTTTCTACCACTGTTTTTGGCTCATCCATAATCTCATGACTCCAGTGTTATGACATTGATTTTTGAAACAACACATAGCTTTAGTAAAAGCTTGAAGGAAGCTTCACATAATATTTATGATCCAGGGTATTTTGACTCTTCTTATGCTGACATGAATATTTCTGAACAATGTTGATTTTTATGTAATACCACTGAAGCCAAAAGCGCAGTGTGTTGGACTAAGCATTTCTCTAAATCTGTTTAGAATAGTTTGTAATGAGTGATGCAAATAGTGTTTTATTATATGACTGTATGATACAACCATATAATTTACTGATACTATTTTGTAGTTAAAAATAAAGTGATTCAAAACCTCAGAAAATAGAATAATTTAATTTGATATAGCATGAGCCCCCAGAATTAATTTGGAATGATTCACTCCCTTATTGATAGCCTTTTAGCCCAACTTTCAAGCTTTTATAGAAAAAAAAACAAAAGAGAATAATAATGATTTTTAGGTTTGCACTGATAGAATATCCTGTCTACATATGAAACAAATCCTAGTGCTCTGAAAAAGAGAAGTGGTGTGGATAATTCCAGATCAGGAGGAAAGAAAGCATTTCTGTTTGGCTTTTGAATGAATTATGCATTTTCTTTCCTGTAGATTTGTCTTTCTAGTTAGATACTGCTTAGACTAAAATTAAACTGGTTTTCAATCTATTCTCTTAGGGTATACCAATTTACAGTGGGCCAGCGGAGTCAGAAACAAACCAGCCTAAGATTAAGAAATTTCTAGTGGGTAATATACAAAGTGGATAATATACATGTGTTTAGTCGAGAATTGGCTACAGAGACTTCTGATTTTGCTCCTCTCCTAGCTGTATGTTAAAAAACACTGATTCTGCTTGTAGCAAAGAGCTGCTGAGTTACATCTGCTTCTGCCTAATTAACTCGGTTGGTTGGTGTCAGATGAGAGCTAATTTTGAGATTAAATTGAGGAGCGGTGTGTGTGTCTGTGGCTGCGGGAGGGGAAGGAGGGTCTAAGTTGCTTGGCTGTTTTGTAGAAGATCAATATGCAGTTATTCACAACGCTGTTTTAAATTTCTTTTTTGCCTTTGGAGTATAAATGATCAGTACTGCCCTAACTAAAATTTGACCTGTGTACACACATTCTGTCATGGAAACTTGTACATCCTTCTCTTAGGTGCAGTCATGGGCCTGATTTTGATACCAATCAGTACGAGATGCCAGGTGTCCTTTGGGACAAATAGTGAAAATTGCCTGGGAAAGTTAATACAGACTTGTAAACAACATTCGATTCTTTTTTTTCTTTCCCCCCCAGATAAAATGTTATACCTGCCTGGCTATTTGAGTAATAATGGGATTTTTTTTTTCTTTTCCTTGATGAGGTTCTTTCTTAGACTCTATCGCAAACCTGATTTTTAACATTTGGAGAACAGCCCTGGTTTTAAAGAAGAGCAAAGTTAACCTTTTTAGTCACTTGCTTTGGGGCTTCTTTCCTGTCCCAAATTCCCTGTTCTTGAATACTCTTTACTGATGTGCAAGAGTTACTGTATCACCAAAGGTAGTGTATTAATAAACTCATTGCCTCTGTGAGTATTGAATAGTTGTGGAGAGCCATAGATGGTTGCTGAGTTTAAGGGATGTCCTCTTGCCCAAATTAATATTTATTTACTTTTTTTCTTTTGGCAGATTTGCTTGAAGATTTGGGCGGTCTTCTTTTTTGTCATGGACTATTAAAACATTTGGAGTTCCAATTCTGGTATTTTCCCTTATTATATTTTAAAGATATAAATTGTCAGTCTTACTGAAATGTGTTGGTGATGATATGAATGATTCTTATGATTGTGGGTCAGGATTGTGGTAACAGCTTGTCATGAAGGTATATTTTGGGTATTTATTAGTTATGAAATACCTTTTGTTTTAAAATGTATGTTCATTTGCTTGTGTAACCAGTATGCCTGAAAGCAACTTTGCAGTATGGGATACTTTTCTGTCACCTCTTTTCCTGCTTCCAGCATTTGTATTTTGTGCGATCAAATTAAATTAGTTGATTCATCCTGAATAAATGATGGAAGATGAAATAATTACTTGGACACAGTAAAATGTCTTCTAATGAAATTTTGCCCCAGACCATTTTACTTTGGAAAGATCAGCTTCCTGTTCTAAACTTCCTAACAGAATGAGTCCTGTGTTCTATCATGAAAATGGTTGCACTGTGATTTCATTCCATGTTCCAGGTCTTAACATTTTTGTCAATGATTTATATAATAATACAGAGGTACGTGCTTATTAGATTTGCAGATGACATAGATGACAGAATCAAGCAAAGCAATCTTTAAAAGGTTGGAAGATAGACTCAAACCAACAAAATGAACTTGAACTGTAATACAGTTTAAATCTCAACATTTAATTTTACACAAGGAAGGGAATGGAAAGACTCAGCTCGACAGCATTCTTTTTTTTTTTTTTTTAAAAAAAAACATCTATAGATTTCAGAGAGAGGAAAGGAGGGGGAGAGAGAGAGAGAGAGAGAGAGAGAAACATCAGTGATGAGAGAGTCATTGATCGGCTGCAGCCCACGACCCAGGCATGTGCCCTGACCGGGAATCGAACCCCGATCTCCTGTATCCTAGGTCGATGCTAAACCGCTGAGCCACGCCTGGCCAGGCGACAGCATTCTTGAAAGAAGATTTGGGAATTTTAGTTGGACTGCATGCTCAGCATGGCCAGTGTGTGGCAGGGCTGTTAGGAAAGTTCATGTAACCTTGGATTGCATTTATAATTGGATAATGCCCAGAAGGCCAGATTTTAAGATGGGCATTAGCCACTAGTTAGTGAGCAGTTGGAAGGAGGTGCTTGGAAATCATGTGATATGTGGAGGTGTTAAGAAACTGGGATATGAGTGGTGTAAAGTGGGGCTGGAGGTAGAATGGGGTTTGATTGTAGTGGTTTTCAAAAGATACTTGTTTTCAAATATTTGAAGGCCTTTCATATTAAAGAATTAATAAGAATTTCTTGAGATTGTCCAGGGGAACTAGGACTGGTGGGTAGAAATGACAGGAAAGCAAATTTTGGCTCCTTTGAACAAGAAATATATTACAATTACAGTGGAATGAGTTGCCTCAAAAAGTGACAAATTCTCAATCACTGGAAGTATTTTGAGACTTTATGGCCCACGTGTTGGGATACTAAACAAGGGATCTTTCATTGGATAGCTAGAAGTTGGACTGGATGACCTCTAAGGTCCCTTCAGCCACAAGTTCCTGAATCTGAGGGGGGAAAATGGAGTGAACCTACAGTTCACTGATTGCAAGGAAGACAGTCCTTTTTAAACTGACTCTTTCAAGCTGACTAAATACATATAGGTCAGTGGCCCAGCTGTTTTTCAGCAACAGAATCTTTGAAAGCAAATGTTTTATTTTTCAGGATATCTGGCTAAAGTTTTGAGGAAAACATTAATTTCCTTTTTTTAGGTACATTAAATCTGAATAAATATCCAGAGATAATTTTGTATTTTATGAGACATTTTTCAATGTGTAGACATCACATTTGATGGAAGCTATGACTGTATATTGAATACTAGATACTGTGTTCACTTAATTCTCTCAACAATTCTGTGAGGGATATATTATTATTGCCCTACAGATAAAGTGACTGAAACTTAAATCACTTACCCAGGGTTTCTCTGCTAGACATTGGTAGAGCTGGCATTCATACCATTAGTCTGATTGCAGAGGCAGAACTACCTAGAGCAGGCAATTGTGGCTCAGGTGAAGGTAGTGTTGGACTTAGATATTAGAATAATGGCATTTGAGCCTTAAGTCTACTATTGACTGTTACCCTGAGTGAGTTCCATCTTCCTTCCCCTCAGCCTCAGTTTACCCAGAGTTGTCCTGGAGATTAAATGACAAGTTATATGTCAGCACAGTCTTAAACTTTAAAGAGTTGAGATGGGGATATAATCAGTGCAGAAGCAAGATTAGAGCCCAGATTTGACTCAGCTCCTAGGCCAGGTGCTCTTTGCAGGTGTACTTAATACCAGATGAGAGGTCCAGGAAGATCTCAGCAATACCACTCTCTACCTGGAATCAGATTTGTATGATCCTTCCTTGTACTGAACAGTTTCAAAAAGGTAAAGATAGTTAGGTTGCTGTATTCATTTCGGTTTTCCAACCTGTGGGTTAGAGAGTGTCGCCCTTTTCAAAGGGATGAAAGGATATGATTCTATACAAGTGGCTAGATGGGAAATTTTCTTACGTGTGAGGTTTGAGAAATGTAATATCTAGCTGAAATAAAAGAATCAAGATTATTGCCTTTTTTTTAAGTCTAAGATTTCTTGAAGTTCAGTGTACTTCATCAGGTTTTTTGCATCATAGATTTATTCTTTGATGTTGATTTTATGTTTATGATAGACATATATCTTGAACCACTTTCAAGTCATTTTATTACTTTCAATAAAGCTTATCTATTAAATATATAACTTAAATGTGATCTCTTAAATGCCCCCTAAGTGACCTCATATAAATAATAAGTGAAAAGTCTTAAAAAAAGTTATTTCTCAGACTGAGACCCAATTTCTGATTGGAAAATATAGTCACTGAGACATTGTTACATAATCCTTTCCTGTCATTACTTTTGGGGTCATTCTGCATCCAGAAAAGTAGTACTGAAGAGTGTTTTAATTTATTTTTAGAAGCTCCTTTATTAAGAGCCTTCCCCGCCTTTTTTCCTTCAGGGTCTTGATTTCCCACTGAAAGATGTTCTTCGCCTGAATGCAGCCTTTCCTGCTGGTCAAATAAGACAACTATCAACACTGCCTGTCTGTCTTCTTTAATCTCGTAAGGATGGATGTTTGCGAGATGTCGCTTAATATGTTCTGGAATACTCTGCCCATTTGTTGAATTGTAAATGACTTTTAAATGTGCAAGTTCTGTTAAATACAAGGAGAACCTCTATGGGTAACTTTTGTATTGAAGAAGTCATTTGTCAACCATGGTAAAACTTGCAAACCCACTTTATACAGAGTGGATTCTTGAAGCTATACAGAAAATAAAAAAGCAGAAGCAAAGGCCCTCTGAAGAGAGAATCTGCCATGCAGTCAGTACTTCCCATGGGTTGGATAAGAAGACAGTCTCTGAACAGCTGGAGCTCAGTGTTCAGGATGGCTCAGTTCTCAAAGTCACCAACAAAGGCCTTGCCTCCTATAAGGACCCAGACAACCCTGGGCGCTTCTCATCAGTTAAACCAGGCACTTTTCCTAAGTCAACCAAGGGGTCTAGAGGAACATATAATGATCTCCGCAATGTGGATTGGAATAGACTTTTAAGGAGAGCAATTGAAGGACTCGAGGAGCCAAATGGCTCCTCCCTGAAGAACATAGAGAAGTATCTCCGAAATCAAAGTGATCTCTCAAGCACCACCACCAACCCAGCCTTTCAGCAGCGGCTGCGACTGGGGGCCAAACGCGCAGTGAACAATGGGAGGCTACTGAAAGACGGACCGCAGTACAGGGTCAACTATGGAAGCTCAGATGGCAAAGGGGCTCCCAAATACCCCAGTGCTTTCCCATCCTCGCTTCCCCCTGTCAGCCTCCTACCCCATGAGAAAGACCAGGTAAGTGAAGAGAGAATGTTAATATATTCTAAATATTGCCCATTTGACTTGTGTAGTTTCAGTTAAATTTTATATGGACGAAAGTTTTGAGTAAAGTTTCATAAAATCAAATTTTTTGCCTTAGAGCAGGTTTTTATATTTTAAAATGTATATATTGTCTTAAAATATAAAGTGTTCTATATTGTATTATAATGTATTGAGGGCTTCCGCGTTGGTTGACTAAGAATTTAACATGGTGATTATGTGATTTGTTTTTTAAACTCAAATTGTTAACCTGCTAACCAGTGAGCGCTTGAAGGGATCAGGATAGATAACTTTAATCTGCTTTCTTCAAGGCAGGATCATATATATATTTAAAAATCTAAGAAAGGCCACTGTATATTTTTCTCTTTTTATTATTTATTATTTATCTTTAGTTTCAGCTTTGTTGAGGTTTAATTGATATTTTCCTCTTATTATTTTTAGAGAAGAACTTATAGACTAATTATTTTAATACTGATAGTCTATGCATTCCTGGAATTGTTGTAATATGTGACCTAAGTCCTGCCTATTTCAATTTGAAGTCATTTATTATTGCCTACTTCTCAGAGATTGAAAGTGAATGTTTATTTTTAATGTTTCTCACACTCTTTGGTTTCTCTGGCCTTATGTTATTTCTGTAGTATTTATACATATATGGCAGATTTCTCCTTACGTTACTGCTACACTCCTGCTCTTTGGTTGAGTAGGACTTTTCTTTGTTTTGTTTCAAAGCTACTGAAATTGCTGCCCAAACTAAACCAAAGTAGAGCAACGGCAAATTGTTTATAATAATCCAGGCCCTCCAGTTTTAATGCTTGTTGTCTGTCCTTTGGGTGAGTGGATACATTTATATCAGTTAACTTTACATCTTGTAAACCATTAACCACTGTTGATAGAAAGGGTGGTTGTAAATGTTAACTACATTTTTAGAAGTGAGGGAAACAGAAGTGCTAGGAAAAGTTGTGCTCCTGATGGCGTGCTTTTTCTCTTTGGATACTGCCAGCCTTTAAGTTAGACCCTGCTTCCTTCAGTGCTTGAAGCTGATAGGAACCCAGCTCTAGAAACTGGGTAGTTTGCCTTCCCACGGACTAACTGAACCCTAGCATTTATATATATATATTTTAAAATTTATCTTTATTGATTTCAGAGAGAGGAAGGGAGAGGGAGTGAAAGAGAGAAACATCAATGATGAGAGAGTCATTGATTGGCTGCCTCCTGCACGCCCCCACTGGGGATCGAGCCCGCAACTGGGACATGTGCCGACAGAATTGAACCGTGAGCTCCTGGATCATAGGTCGATACTCAACCGCTGAGCCATGCTCTCCGGGCCTAGCATTTATATCTTAATTATATTTTTATTTTATTAGTTTTCCTCAACATTTATTTTACCCTTTTGGTGGTATTTGTGCTTGTATAACCAACTCCCAGTTCTTTGTGAGAAAATGTGGGCATAAAAAACGAAGTAAACCTTTGAAATTTTCTTTTTAATAACATTTGTTTAAAAAAAAATACAGCAAATGACTCAAATCCTAATTCCTGTGTCCCACACAGCTACACTAAGCACTTTTGTTTCTCATTAAATATTGTTATAAAAGCTAATACCTTCAGGAGATTCCTCAAGGGAATATGGAGCCATTTCTTGATGGATTTGAATGTCTTTGTTTTTAAAATATGTATATTACCATAATGTATATTAAGGTTTTATAATGATCAGGTATATGGACTAATTCAGGCAGCTTTAGGCAATTTAATAAAATGTTTCAATAACTTTGTGATCCAGGGGATATTGTTACCTGTGATTAGAGGAGTTGTTACAGATTTTCCACAGTCCCTTTCCTGTCCTCTTTCACCTTGCCCACCATTTCTTGCTAACCTTATCATATTTTTTCTTATGGCATCTGTACTGAATTATTTTTAGTCTAAGGGAAAATTTATGTCTGAAAGTGTCTAGGATTGAGAACAGTGTAATTTATTGCTTAGCATGCAATTGTTACTGCTCTTTTTGTAATGCTGATCTTTAAATTGTCCAGTTGGCACCATCCTATATAACAAGGAAAGCTGAGAAAATGTGTCCTAGAATTTTTACTTGATGAAATTTGGAGATCAGTTGTATTGAGTAATTATAATCTAGTTCTTAAAAAACACACAAAAATAAGTGAAAACCAGGTTGTCATTTTGGCCACACTGTGCTATATCATTTGATTGTATAGTATAATAGCATTTCTCCTTAAAAAATGTTTAATAAAAACCACATCATAATATACTGCCCTTTGAGGTTGCAAGTGGTAACTAGTTTAAAACCATGTAAACTTGCTAAGTAAATGTAATAGAGAGGTTCTTAACCTGGGTCCATGAATGAGTGTGGGGAAAGTATACCACTAATCCCCTGAAATCGAACAGTTGTATGTATCCACATGTTTTTCTAGGGTCAGGGTCTATAGTTTTTATCAGATTCTCAGAGAAGTCCAAAATGTCAAATAGTCAATGTGAACATTTCTTGTACTGTAGAAAATATTTTGAGTTTCTTACTCTAAAACCATAATATGCTAATGATTTTCTTGCTTCAGCTGCTGAACTTGGATCTGTGTTGGTTGTACTGTAGTTCCTTGTATATGGAACTTTTTCTAATATATTTGAAAGACAGATTACGTTTGTTGCTGTGCTAGAAGTCTGTAGAGTTTGCATTGTGGGAAGACATTTATGATATAAATAGCAACTGTTTGTACAGAGAGAGAGTAATCTCAGTTACAATTTAGTCAACTGATGTGTTTCAAAGAAGCTGTTATTCTAGTTACTTTAGCTGAGGAGTTTCATTTAACTGTAAAAAAAGAAAATAAAAAATAGTAAAAATAATATTTCTTAAGGGTTAAATGCTAATGCTATTCCAAGTGCTTTACATTTGTTATCTCCTTACCACAATAACTGAGGGCTATAGATGATTATCCTTACTTTACAGATGAAAAACCGAGGCTCAAAGCCTAAGTAATTTGTCCAAGGTCACTTACAGAGCTGGTGAGTGGTGAAGCCAGGATTCTAACACACAGTCTGACTCCAGACCTCTTTACCTCTCTCGGCTGTATACTGGTCCACAGTAGTAACTTTTTTTTAACAGTAAAAGTATCTCTTCCTGTTCCTCAGATGCTTAGGAGCAGTTTCCCCCCAACAAATAGATATCTGGCTTTTTAAATTTGGTAGCTGCAATGAGCCTATTACAGTTTTTAAAGCACATACTATTTATAATATTAGCAATATGGGAAAGCAGTAGGGAAAATAGTAAATCTGTGTCTAATTAGATTTAACATCATCATTCGTATGCATGACTGCCAGGAGGAGTACAATGCCAGTTAAAATGGAAGGGCTCCTTTCCTTTCTGTAATGTAATTGCACATCTTCTGATAGTCTAGAATTCAAATTGGGTATTACCATACTGGCTTCTCAGCATGACTTCTTTGTATTTATTTAAGAAAGCTCTCTTTGGTGAGGTGATATGGAAATGAATTAAACCACTGAAGATAACACTTTATCTTTGCCTTGGTGAGGGAACTCTTACAGGATAGTATTAGTGTTTCTCATTAAAAGTGGTAAAGCTCAATTAGGTCAGATTATGAGGACTTTGGAAAGTCAAATATTCTAAGAGAGACTTCAGTTATCACCACAGACTTTGTGGCATTAAGATTCCATTTGAACATTTGGGCTTTAGCATTTTTATAAAATCAGCTTAGTTCAATTTTAAACAGATTCCTTGGTATTTCACTTTATTGGGAATATCTTCCTAAAACTTATTAAGTGTCAAATCTTGGTATGTTTCTAGTACAGTGCATAATATATGGGACCTCTCATTCTAGGCTATATAGTTGGAAAGGGAGTTACTTCTAATATCAGGTAGGGCTTTTGATTTTTTTTTTTAAAGAAATGAAATGGTTTGGCTCAGTGGTTAGAGTGTCAGATTACGGACTGAAGGGTTCCGGATTCGATTCCGGCCAAGGGCACGTAGCTCAGTTGCAGGTTTGATCCCCGAGCCCAGTTGGGGCACATGGGGGAGGCAACCAGTCAATGTCTGTCTCTCACATTAGCATTTCTGCCCCCCCACCAAAAGCAATGGAAAAAATATCCTCAGGTGAGGACAAAAAATTTTTTTTTAATTGAAAAAAAAATGAAATGACTTAGAATCTTATAAAAAATTTCAAATATAGTTACGAAACAATGCTGTCAATAAGAAAATGAGTTTTAAAAGGCGCACAGATTATCAGAGGTGTGGTCTTGGCTTATTCAGTTGTTTATTCTAGTTATCTCCCAACCCTTTTAGGGAGATATTTTATTAGGGTTTTGTGTTTTGTTTTTGTTTTTTAGAGAGAGAGTTGAAGAGAGGGAGAGAGAGGAAGAGAGAGAAACATCAATGTGAGAGAGACACATTGATTGGTTGCCTCCCGCATGTACCCCAACTGGGGCCGGGGATCAAACCTGCAATCCAGGTACGTGCCCGTGACTGGGAATCGAAATCCAGACCCCTCTGTGCATGGACTGACGCTCTGACCACTGAGCACACCAACCAGGGCTTAATATGGTTTTTGGCAGTGTTATTAGTATGAACTATTTCCATAAATAGAAGATTAATATATATCATACATCAGTTTCTTGTTCTGTATAAATGTCATAAATTAAAGGACTTTATTTTTAGATTTTTCTTTCTTCACTTTTCTCCATTCTGCCCTCTAATCTCCTGTCCCATTATCCTTGCCCTAGAGAGACCCTCCTCATCACTCTCTGGGACTTTTCCAATCGCCTGTCCTTTGTGAAGCACCGTTCACTTGTCCATATTGTTCTCTGCTGGGGCAGGCTTCCAGAGGTCCCTCAGCCCTAGGGGAATGGTTTCTAGTCTCAGACAAGTCTGCCTCTTCTTGGCAGAAATGCGTGTGTTTTTTATCTGCTAATTCTGTAGAGTCCAAATGTCCTCCACTCTGTTGTCCTTCTTAGTTTTCCTTTGAATTTGTGTCCTTTGTATTGCAGATGTCACATTTCTCAAAGAGTGCTTAGCTAAGTGTATTCAACTGAAAGTTGGATAAAGCGCTAAATATTGCAAACTGTGCTATTCCATATAACCTGAATTTGGAATTGGTGTGGATGAAAGTCAGTTTTAGAATGACTGAAGTCAGACAGAAGCCTGTTATAATGTAAAAGAATAGGTGAATCAAATACTTGCTGTTCCAGGGTCAGGGAAGAAAAGAGACTGTGGTTCATGTTGTTAATTAATCTTCTGAAGTTCTTCAAAATTAGCAGTGTCTGAGAACAACTTTTGTGAGCAGATAGAACTAGTTGTTGAGGCATTGTTGAGAGAGCACTCGGATTGTCTCAAACTAGTTAGTTGGGTCAAGCAAAGATAAAATGAAGAGTGAATGGGCCTTTCTATTGCACTCCGCCGGGGCATGACAGTGTGTTCCACTTTAGTGCTTTTATCAAGATGGAACTTGTCTAGAGTTCTAATGAAATAGGCTTCAGGTAAAGTAGAAACAATGTCAGAGGATTTTGGACTCTTAAAATGAGTGTTAAACAGCCTTTGTTACTCTTTGGATCTCAGAGGTATTTGATACTGTGGCTGCCTTTTCTGTAACATGTGATCCTGACATGAATGATATAGATCATCTATTTTCCAATTTCCTAATGGTATTTTCTCCCAAGCATTAAGGATGTGAAGGGTGTGGTTTCTTGACTAATTTTGGATATTTTCAGGAATTTACTGTTGTATCCCATATACTTATTTCAATCACTACAGCTACACTTGTTATACTTTCAGTGCTAAGAAAATCTATAGCTTTGAAGTTATATAACAGTTAAGTGCTATTTGCTAGTTTATTCTGATTGTATTTTGAGTGGCCAAGATATTTATCCTTTCCTTTCAAACTTTATTTAATAAATAGTACACTTCATTGTTTCTTAGAATGAAAAGTGTTCTTTTTATGTATTTTATCTTTGTACATAATAATGTATGAAGGGTATACAAGAAAATATGATTGTTTTATCATTGCAATAGCAAACTTACATTGTAAAATTCATGACTTTTTGTTTATAAACTTAATTTTCTTGTCCTGTACATTAAACTACAGTAGATTTGATGAAACGGTTCTTTTCTAGTTACACCAGTATTTAAGATGTGAATCTGCATCTCCTTAGGTACTTTGATCTCTCCAATCTATTAATGTTTCCAAGTACGTAAACATCAATTAGCTCACTAAAGTTAGCAAATGAATCATCCATGTAATTTGTGACATTTTGAGTTAGCAGGGCCAGGAGGAATATATTTTGATTTGTCTGTGGGCGCTCTTATCTCATTGTCTTCAGGTGATAGGGACTTTATACATGTAAGACAAGGAGGCACGGCAGTGCACATTGTGAAATGCTAATCACTGTTATTCTGCTGCTTGGGACTGGACTACTTTCCCAGAGGTCTCCAGGAGTTGCAAAATGTATACTATTGTTTTTCCTTTTAAGTGAACCTTTAAATTAGCAAGATATTAATGTAGACTATAACTTAACTTTTTGGGTTTGTTTTATGAAAGGTAATATTTTGAAAAATCTGCAAAATGAACTATATAGACAAAGTTCTAGAGTGAGTGAAATTAGATTTCAACTGTGAGGCTGGGCTCTGCAAAGCTATAAAATAAATACTAATCAATGGTCTAAGTAAAATCCAGGAAGGATTTGTGTTAATTTGACAAATGGGTTTAGAATTCTTTAGCCATTATTTTGAAGAAACCAGCTTTGTTCATACATCCTTTCTCTAATTTGCTTCACTTTTGATCTTTGATAAAACCAGCTGCAATTTTGTTTCATTAACAAACTTAACTGGTTAACAGATGTTTGTTTTGGCTTGATTGTGTCCTTTCTATTAGAAACAGCGTAAGCATACATAGAAACCATGCTGGGCCTTTTCCTGTCTGTAGCTAGACAGGCTGTTCTGAAGAGCAACTTAATTTTATTTACAAGTTCAGTTTTTGTTCCTCTGTACTATCCTTGTAGGTATGTATACAAACATTTTAGCTCTTGTTTCCCCTGACAGGGAGGTCTTTTGTTCTTACTCCTCCATCTGTTAGTTTAGTATATTCCTCCCCCCTTTTTCTAGCATTGCAGAATCTTAGCATGCAGGGAAAAGGTATTGCAGAAGAGGTAATTGAGATATCAGTGACTCTTCCACAGTTCTAGGGAGGGAATGGGACCGGCCTGCTGAATTTAGATAATTTCTTCCATCTTCTTTGATGTCAGTAAGCTACCATATGGAAAGCAATGAGGCCTACCGGAAGGAGGTGAGCCTTGGTTTGGGCTGCCTGTGATATTCAGAGTGATGTGGGCTGGGAGCCAGAGGCGCACTTGAATGTTTCTGTAATAGTTTCTGATGCGGCTGGTCCTGCTTTTTGTCCATGGTTTACTGCCATGCTTCTGACCCTCTCAGATCATGAATCAGAATGATGAAGTTCAAAAAACAGAGGAGAGATTATATGGGGTGAGAGAAACCATAGCAAGAGAAGCAAAGAATGCCCAAATTAAAATTCAGTATTAAGGACATCAAATGATTCCGATTTGATATTTGACCAACTTGTTCCTTAAACTGGTACTTTAATACCACATAGAAGCTTCTACTGTACATCAAAACCCAACCCTAGCTATTGAGCTCTGAGATGTGAGTAAAGCAGCCCCAAACAGGATCTGCTAATAGAAGAGTGTGGGCCGTTTGAAGAATATAAGCTATTTCATCTAGTTAGACGGCTGGCAGATGTGAGGAGACTGGGAAAGGCAGGCAGTGAAGGAGCCAGGAAAATATTTCCCCCCTAACTTTGTAATTCAGAAGATTGTAATATTTCTGAAAGTTGAAAGAGTAGTACAATTAGCGCTGTATTTCTTGCACCTACATTCACCAGTTGTTAACATTTTGCCACATTTGTTCTCCCCCTGTGTGTTTTTATATGTGTATTTACACACATACATGCACATACTAACAATTTGTAGATGAAATATTTGAAAATACATAGCAAACATAATAATATTAAGATATCATACTATTAAGTTATAATGGTAACTATATATCAAGGAACATTCTCCTGTATAACCACAATACCATTACCTCATGTAAGAAATTCAACAGTGAAACAAAAATGTTATCTAATAGTCCATTTTTCCCTAACTGGCCCCAAAATGTCACTTCAAACTTTTGTTTTTGATCTAGGGTCCAGTTAGAGTCACACATTGCATTTGGTTGTCTATCTCCTTTAATAGAGAACAAGTTTCCTCTTTATTTTGCTTCTCCTGTCAGGCACATTTTTGAAGCATTTAGGCCAATTGTCTTGTAGGATGTTCTGCAATTAGTGTTTGTCTGATTGTGTCTTTATGATTGGATTCAGGGTAAACGTTTTGGCAAGAATACTGCACAGCTGATGTTGTGTATTTCCTCTTTTGTCATATAGGAGATCCATCCTTTCAGGTTATCTTATTATATTGGTGGTGCTTTTTCATCAGTTGGTGAAAGTGGTGTCTGCCAGATCTCTTACTAAAGGCATCTTTTTCCCTTTTGTAGTTAATAAGTAATTTGTACAGTGATACTTTGAGACCACGTGAATAACCTTTCATCCAATGTGTGTGTTTCCTTTTACTGCTGTAACAGACTACCATAAACAAGTGGCTTAAAGCAATGCAAATTTATTGTCTTATAGTTCTGCAAGTCTGAAGTCCAACATGGGGCTTATCGGGTTAAAATCACAGTGTCAGCAGGGCAGCATTCCTCTGAAGGCTCTAGGAGAGAATCTGTTCCCTCGCCTTTTCCAGCTTCTACAGGCTCCTTGCATTCTTTGGTTCATGGCCCCTTCCCTCCATCTTCAAAGGCAGCTACATCACATCTGTCTCTTTTTCCATAGTCACATTTTTCTCTGACCACAGTCTGGATTCATATGGTTAGGTGGGGACTACTTATATAATCCAGGATAATTGCCCCATCTCAAGGTTCTTTTTTTAAAAACACATTTAATGGCTTTTTCTTTAAAAAAAAAAACAACTTGATTTCAGAGAGAGGAAGGGAGAGGGAGAGGGAGAGAGTTGAAACTTCAATGATGAGAGAGTCGTCATTGATCGGCTGCCTCCTGCATGCCCTCGACTAGAAATCGAGCCCTCAACCCAGGCATGTGCCCTGACCAGGAATTGAACTGTGATCTCCTGGATCCTAGGTCGATGCTCAACTGCTGAGCCACACCCAGCCGGGCCAGGCTCAAGGCTCGTAACGTAATCACAGCTATGAGGTCATTTTGCCATGTAAGGTGACAGATTCACAGGTTCTTGGCATTAGGAAGTGGACATTTGTGTGTGTGGGGAAGCGGGAGGGGTGGGGTGCGATATTCTGCCTGCCACACAGTGGTTTCAGTATCCTCACCTAAATCACTTTTTGCATTGGAGGTTGCAAATATTTGAAGGTTTTGGGGCTATAGTGTACACTGTCTAACTCTCCTTAGAAAGGAATGAATCACAGTTTATGGGAGCAATGCTAGTTGAAGGCTGGGAGTTAAGAGGCCTGAGTTCTAGTTCTGATGATGCATCCTGAATCATTTCCATGGGCATAGAAGTAGGGACTGCCTTCTGCTTCTATTTCGTGTTTGTTTTCTCACCAGTCGAAGAACTGAAGAATGGATTTGGCAGTAACAATTGGGGTTTGGATATCGAAAATGTTTTCTGAGATGTGCACTTAAAGTTGTAGAGGAGGGTTTTTTGTTTATATGCCCACAGATACCATGGAAATATATAAGACATTTGGTAAGATAGGCACTTTGGTGACATTTTAAAGATTTAAATAACATTTGGAGAATTTTATGTCTATTATTTAAATGTGAATCTTCAATTAGAGAACTCTAGATAGGCAGAAAAGTAAAGACTTATTTCAAAAAGAACAATATCATGCTTACAATATCCTACTTCAGTTATATCTTAATAAAGTTGGGCAAAAAGGAGAAATATCATGCAGATGGATGTATATTATATTTTTTCAGGTCTTAGTAAAAACTCAGAAAAAAACAGATATCAAATCAAGATTCACAAAGGCAGTTAACCTTAAGAATCCTCCATTTCCTTTCATTTTACATTGTTTTGGTGGAATCTTGTAGTAGCTGCATTTAGTTGGAGTGCTTTGGAAATACTGACTGTTGTAGTTATTAAAGAATAATTGTTTAGTTATCAGCCTATAAATGTGCTTTCTAGAGCTGATAAAAAAGTTGATCTCATATGATGAGCTTTGATCCCCTGTAAATCTTCCAACTTATCTCATTTTCCACCAGCTACTGAAATACAAGATGCCAACAATTAACATCCTCCCAAAGCATTTACACCAACTTATAGAATCACCTCTTTATTGGAAAATTGTGTAATATCTTGATTTCAATTTAACATGACATGTTGGTTACCAATAAATCTTGTTTGGGCATGAACACAAGCCTGTAGGCACTTTGCAGAACATTGATCAGGTGCAAATTGTATGTATTTTTCTAGCTTCTAAATATTTCAGAGCAAAATGAAATAAATTGTTATCGAGACCACCACTTTTTAGGTTGTTTTTAAACTTGACATAGTAGAATATCACCATGTATCTTACAAGAAGTGCCTTGACTCTCCTGAAATCCATGATTTGTGTTTGTGACCATTTAAGTTCCCCATTTTCTCATTTGTGATATCAGGAGATGTGATATAAAACAGAAGCAAAAGAACATGTTTAAAATATGTACTTGTGCCTTGTAAATCTGCATAATAAACAGCTCATATTAGATTTGAAGGCTCTACATAAAACATGCAAGAAGAGATATTAGTATCATCTTAACTTAGTGCTTTCTATATACCAGGTGTCCTAAGTGATATATACAAAATAATTTTACATGAACCCTGAGATATAGTACTGTTATTAATGGAATTTTACAGGTGAAAAAACAGGCCAGATAGTACCTTGCCCAAGAGTACACAGGAAGTGTTGGAGCTGGCGTTTCAATTCTGGCACAGGGGTTGGAGCACAGCCACTTCACCACCTTCTAGGTATCTCATTTATTTGGATGAAATCAACATGTATCTATTGAATTCTTGTAACATATAAAGCATTGTACTGAGCACTGGAGAAGTTACCAAATATAAACCATATTCAAGTGGTAATTAAAATTACCACTCGAAAAATGCCAAGACATGCAGCTATGTGATTCCTCCTCAAATGGCCAGAGTAGTGATCTTGTTCAGAGTGATTGAAATTTCCTTTTCTTTAGCAATGAATAAGAACAGCCAGCATTTATAGATTTCTTACTATGAGTCAGACATGACTTAAAGTGCTTTGAACATGATAACTTGCCTGTGAGGTAGTATTTCTTTTCACTCTTAGTTTGCAGAGGAGGGAACTTAGTAACATGAGGTAAAAGGACTTGCCCAAAGTGACATAGCTATTGTGTGGTAGAGCCAGAATTCAAACCCAGGCATCTTGGCTCCATACTCTGTACACATAACATGCAGAAAAACTTTTGTTAAAAAATGGTGTTGAAAAGAGTTAGACGCAGGTTCTTGTAAACCTGGACCTCTAAGTGGCCAAAAAGTGTTTATAATAGTAGTCACTGAAAAAGCTTATTAAAATTCATTTAAGGTGGCTTTTCCTAACCAGTGTTCTGGGATAGAAGGAAGTGGTAAAAGGAAGTACAGTATTCGTTAAGATGTTTTAATGATGCTCATAATGTTCTGAGATTTCAAGTCCCTGAGAAGTTCTGAAATTTAACTTGCTTAGCCCACAGTTTCCCAAGATGATTCGATGATGGGCCCTCTTCTCCTCTCCCTTCTCACAACAGCCATTCACCTGTCTGGAAATTTTGCATTTGGTAACATACTTTGGTTGTAAGGTTACATTCTAATCCCTTTCCTCATTTCTCCCAAATACACATCCCAAAGAAAACCATTGATTGATTGAACTTGGAGTTAGTGCTTCAGAATAGAAAACCAAAAGTCATCAAATTCATTCCTTGTCTCTAGTGAATCAACTTAGTAAAAGTGTTGTATGATAATTTTTCAACTGTAGAATAACATTTTAGAATTGTAGGTGATTGTTGAGATCACCAAGTTCAGGGGTTTGAAGCTGAAGTCCAAGGACTCCTTTAGGGGGCTTGTGAACCCATGAAATTGTATGCAAAATGCTGAGCTTATATATTTATGAGCATATTTTTGGAGCCTCTCGCCTCTCCCCTCCTTCAACAGGTCATTTGGACTACTCAGGCTGTGGTTCCCAGACTTTGCTGCACATTTGAATAATCTGAAGAGCTTTTAAAAATTCCGATTTCCAGATCACCCCTCACACCTATTAAATTAGAATGTTGGGGGTGGGAGCCAGCTATTAGAAGTTTCTGAAGATCTCCGGTCATGCCACTGTGCATTAAAAGTTTGGGAATCACTGCTCGAGGCTAACTTTCTTCTTTTATAGATGAGCAAACAGGGCCTGCTTATGTGGTCCAGGAAACAGTCTAGATGTGTTAATTGGACAGGGCCCTAGTTCTTGCTAAACGAGATCTAAGAGGTCATTGTAAAGGAGTCTTATGAGGAAGTGGCTCTGGAGCCAGAATTCTTAGGTTCAAATCCTGACATTTCCATTGGGCAAGTATAAGTATAGCCTGTGTCAGTCTGCTCAGCTGACAGACACAAAGAAAACAGTAGCACAGACCGCATAGGGATAGTTTGCTACAGCCGTAGCTGAGCGGAGTCCACAGCACCGCAGAGGCGGCAGCCCCCGCCCCCCGCCCTGGCCGTCCTCTCCCGGGGGAACAGTGTACATTGATGCCCTCACCACCTTCTGATGAAGACCTCCTCTCCTCCTGGAGACTTGCTCTAGTCAGCGTCCAGGAATGGCTAAAATCCACACTTCTGTGTTGTTTTTTCTCCATTTCTTGTTATTTAAATAGTCAGAAAAAGACTGTTTTCAGATTAACACATGCTCATTGTACAGACTTTGAAAAAATACGGAAAGGTTCAAGGGTGATACACTATGACTCCAAATTTCACTCCAAAGATAACTACTGTTAGAAGTTTGTACTTTCTTCTAGGATAGGTTATTAGAGGAGGTATACTGAAGCAAAACATTAATTTTTTTTCTAAGACTTTTGGAACATACTGTCAAAAAGTGGTTTAAAAGGTAGTACCAGTTTATACTCTTGGGCAGAGCAGGAGAGCCTTGGGCAGCTACGTGCTTCCTAGTCCTTCCTTTATCTTGCAAATGTGGTAGAGGAAAGAGTAGATACTTGTTACTTTACTTTGCATTTCTGTGATTATGAGTGAGTTGAACATTTTTAATGTTTAATTGTTGTTACTTAGTAACTGTAGTGTTGGGGTTATCTCCCATCCTTCATTCCTATACCGCAGAGGCAACCAGCTTCAATTTTTTTCAATTATATATAGTCATTTTTTCTGGAAGTTAGAGGTTTTGTTTGTTTTACATTAAAAATCATTCAGCTTTATTAATGAAAATGTAAGTTCACACATAGACTAAATAAAGCATTGGAAACCAACTGTATGGCCCATGGACAAAATACAGATTACAAGCAATTAAGTATTCTGGTTCTTCTGATACAATGATCTTAGAGCTCTGTTTTCCGTGGGTTTTAAGACTGAGGCTAATGTAGAGCCTAGTATTTTTAAACAACCTTCTTATAATGCTGTTTTCTTGAATTTCAATTTTAGACACTTCCTTTTGACTTCTTGCCAGGGAAAATAAGGATAAAAGTCTTTTATACACCTACACCCTTCTCCCGTTTCCCTTCTCATCTCCGTGTAATTAAGTCTTCATTTTTGCTTAGGCCAGTATTTGTATTCAGGGCCTATGTTTTTACGAGTATGCACATATTATTCAGTTGAGCCATGATGTATACTATTATCAATTTTTGTGATTTTTCTTGGTTAGTTTTCTTTTTTTTTTTAATAAACATGTCTTTATTGATTTCAGAGAGAGGAAGGGAGAGAGAGAGAAACATCAATGATGAGAGAGTCATTGATCAGCTGCCTCCTGCATGCCCCCCTGACTGGGGATTGAGCCCACAACCCGGGCATGTGCCCTGACCGGGAATTGAACCGTGATCTCCTGGATCTTAGGTCGATGCTCAACAACTGAGCAATGCCGTCCGGGCTTGGTTAGTTTTAGAAAGTTCTTCCCTATCCTGACTTCAGAAAGGCATTTACTAATATTTCCTTCTAGTTTTTGTTTGTCTTTAGTGATATGTTTAAATTCTTAAAATTATCTGCAACTTTAATTTTGATAAATGGTGAAAGGATTTTTTTTTTTAAATAACCGACTGTTCCAGGATCATATATTAAAATTTTCACTTTCCCCACTAATTTATGATGCCTTTAAAAAAATATCACATAACTGTATCTTTTAGAAACCTGGATCTCTCAATACTCAGCTTCGCTTTTGCTTTTGAAAATTTAATTCAGTTAACTTTGCAACTTTTATTTTTCTTAACCTCATTTAACCTGTGGAGTTTTCTCTAGTTTTGCTTTGACATATAGGGGAGAAGGAAGGAAGGAGCAAGGGGCAGGTGGCCTCCATCGTACAGTGTTCCCATTCCCAAGGATTTTTGGAATGCATAGATCACTTGAAATCATTTGCCTCTAAATTCTGTGGGTCTCTAGACAGTCTTACTTTGCTCTTATGTCAGCCTGTGTTTCACTAAGGTCTTATGATCATTTTGTGACCCCGCGGGTTTAGAAAAGGGTTTATTTTAGCTGATTAACTATTCGCTTTAATGACATAAAAGTGCATTTGTCAGAGATCCTTGCTGTATTAAATCTGACACAGTTGGAAGAGAGTGGTTACCTGTTGGGCATGCCTTATGCTGTTGCTCATCAAAACTTGGCCCCTCCTCTGCTACCTGACCTCTCCAGCCACTTCACTCTCAGTATTGCCCAAAGGTTTACACTGGGCTGTGAATTTCCTAAATTTACTTCTGTTGCCGATTTCTAATTTCAGTCTCCTGTGTTCAGAGATCAAAGTTTGTATGATTGCAGTCCTTTTACATTTATTGACGCTTGCTAAAGTGTCCCATGTGTATTCTGCTGTTGTTGGGTGGAGATAAGATATTTGTTAGGTGTAGCTGGTTTGTAGTGCTGCTCAAGACTTCTGTTTTCTTGCTGATCTTCTGCTTGGTTATTCTATTGAAAGTGTAATACTGAAGACTCCAGCTGTTACTGTTGAATTGTCTGTTTCTTCTTTCAGTATTGTCACTTTTTCTTAATGTATTTTGAGGCTTTGTTTTTAGGTGCATTTATATTTATAGTTATTATGTTTTCTTGATGTATTGATCCTTTCATCATTATACAAATCCTTTTTTTTTGTTTCTAGTAATAATTTCTATGTTGAAGGTTTTTTTCCTGGTACTAATTTAGCTACTTCACCTTTCTTTGGTTACTGTTTGTATGATACATCTTTTCCCATTCTTTTTACTTTCAACCTATTTATGTCTTTGAATCTAAAGTGTCTTGTAGACAGCATAAACAGTGCTGCTGTAAACACTCATGTAGAAGTGTTTGTTTGAATATGTGTTTTCAATTCTTTTGGATATAAACCAAGAGTGGAACTGTAGGGTCATATGAGAATTTTATGTTTAACTCTCTGAGAAACTTCCTAACTGCTTTCAACAGTGGCTGAACCATTTTATATTCCTACCAGCAATGTTTGAGGGTCCCAATCTTTCCATGTTCTCACCATTTGTTATCCCCCCCTTTTTAGTAAGCTAATGTTCCCCCTTTTTTATTGTTGACAATATTATAGATGTCTCCCACTTTCTCCCTTTTTGCCCCCCTCCACGCAGCTCCCTAATGCTCCCTTGTTGTTTTTTCCCCAGAATCTTCTTGGCTAATTGTGCTTGCTTGTTTTTCCACAGAGATGTTAGAGTCAGCTGATCAGTACTCAAAAGATCTTGTAATTTTGTTGGGGTTTTCAGTGTATCGAGTGCTATTCTTATGAGTCTTAGATATTGAAGAACAGGTATATCTTTCCACCTGTTTTTAAAATATGTCTTTATTGATTTTAGACAGAAGAAGGGAGAAGGAGAGAGAGAGAGAAACATCAGTCAGCTGCCTCCTGCACACCCCCTACGGGTGGTCGAGCCTGCAGCCCTGGCAGGTGCCCTGACCAGGAATGTAGTTGGCGATCTCTTGGTGCATAGGACGACACTCAGCCAACTGAGCCACCCTGGCCAGAGCTATCTTTCCACTTTTTAATCTATTCTTTTACTTAAATTTCTTTATTGTGGAACATTTTAAGCATATGTAAAAATCAAGAGCAATGCTCACCTTTACCAGCTATGACAATAATTACCTCATGACCACTCTTGTTTCAGTTATATCCCTACACACTCCCCTAGCCCCTGCCAATACTGAATTATTTTGAAGCAAATCCCAGACATTATCTCATTTTATCTATAAATATTTCTGTTATATAACCATTATCATCCATTAAAATCTTTTGTATGTGAGTGTAGGTGTGTATAGAGTGTGAGTAGTATGGACTGAAGGATTTTAACTCTCTATTAAATTAATACCTAGGTATGGTATTTTGGATTGCTATTGTAAATGGAATCTTCCATTGCACTTTATAATTGGCTCTTTTTTTAAATACAGGAAAGTTATTGATTTTTATGTATTAATTTTGTTCTTAGCCACCTTACTGAATTCTCTTTTTGTATATAATACATTTTAGCTTATTATCTTGGGTTTTCCAGGTATATAATGCTGTGATCTGCAAATAATGATCATTTAAGTTTTACTTTCTCCTTTCTCATTTATATATCTTAAATCTTTCTCTTGTCTGAGTTTCATCAGCTCTAATACCTCCTTAATGATGTTAAAGAATACTGGTGATAGTGGATATGTTTTTGAGGGATTCCTCAATATCTCCCCACTAAACATGATGCTGGCTTGTGTATTTATCATGTTAAAGAAGTTTGATCAGGTATGGAATTTTAATTTTATCAAATGTCTTTTCAGCATTTATGGAGATATTATTTTCTCCTTTGACCTTTAATATGATTAATTATAATAACTGATTTCTTAGTATTTAACCATCTTTGCGTTCTGACTTTGAACCCCACATGTTCATGGTGTATCATTTATTTAATGAATGACATTCCTTTGAAGAGCAAAATTTCCCAGCATATTAAAAAACTTTAGTCTTAATAAATTCACCTATAACATTTTAGAAGCATGTCCATTCAGTAAAGAAGTGTTCTTATTAATAAGCTTATTTCTTTTTGCCCATCCTTTTGTTATGCTCATCACATTGGGGGACCAGATTGTGTGTGTGTGTGTGTGTGTGTGTGTGTGTGTGAGAGAGAGAGAGAGACAGAGAGACAGAGAGAGAGGAGAGAAAAGGAGGGGAAGGAGGGAGACAGAACACAGCCTTGTGCAAACAGGATAAAACACATTATTTGGTTTTAGGAGCTATGATGTTATAATGCATGATATATCCAAACTTTTATTGTAACATTATAATTGAATGATTTTTTTACTAAAATAGTTTAAACTAAATATTTTTTATCATTAAATTAAAAACAAATATGTCTAATGGGTGATAGTACTTGAAACATCTGGTGGCAGCATGTATGATTGAAAGAATATAGGCATTTTAAATTTAAAATTTGCATTTTTTGACTTTTAAGAAGTTATGTCATACATACCTAATATCAAAAATTTAAACATATAAAGTGAGAAGTAAAAGTTCTTCCTCATTGGCCCTGCATGTTCTTCCCCTAAAATGGCTTTCCAAAAACAGTTACATTAGCGATTGTACGTATTCTTCCAAGCCCCTTTAAAGCACTTGTAAATAAATATCATAAAGATATCTGTATACATATTTTAACAAAGAACAGATTTATACTTTTGGTACTTTCTGTTCTTTTGAAATTTATCTTTTTAGATATATAAGAAATGTGTGAGAGAATTCTTGAAAAAGTTGTAATAGAAAGAAAACAAAGGCTCATTAAACTTGAGCCTCAGTCATCTCATCTGTAAAATAGGAATAATATTTTTCATGGGGCTGTCAGATTTAATGAGATAATGCGTGTAAGCACTGACCACAGTGCCTGTTGGAGAACAGAGATGAGCTAGTTATTTTGAACACCGAGGCACATTTTGGCATGTATCTGTATGGCCTGCCAGCGACCTTTTGACTTACTCTATTCTCTTTCAAGCACTCTAACAAAAGAGAAGGTCTTAAATGTTTTCCTTCATAGCTTGCGCTATAAATATGAGTTTAATAGCAGACACTTTTTTTTCTTTTCTTTGTTAATTATTTAGATTACTTCACCCCTACTTCACTCAAACCTTTGGTTACTTCAGTATTTTTCAAACCAGTGTGCCTCCCTCACAGTTTTTGCCAGTTTCATATAATGTCTGTATTATTGATTTTCTTTCAGAATATTCTACTAAAAAGGCATAACAACCAGATGCCATGCATGAACCTTGTTTGGATTCTGTACTAGAAATTAGGGGATAATTAGGCACATTTGAATTTGGACCAGATATTAGGGGAAATTAAGGCATTAATGTTAATGTTCTTCATATGATGATAGCATTTTGGTTACCTATGATTATGTCCTTGTGAGTTAAGACATGCCTTCTGAAGTATTGAATGATGAAGCGTCATGCTGCTGCTGATGAAGCGTCATGCTGCTGCAGCTTGCTTTCAGATGGGTCAGCAACAAGCATAACCAAAAGTGTATGTGCATAAATATATATGCTTTTGTGCAGGTAGATACAGGTGTAAAGGTATGAGGCAAAAGTGTTAACAATTGGTGAACTTAGGTGAATGGTTTACAAGCATTCATTGTACTACTTCAACTTTTCTGTAGGCTTGAAATTCTTTCAAAATGTAAATTTGGAAAAATGCATTTAATTAGACCACTCATTAAAAATTAAATCGCCTCACTTTAATATATTTACCGAAAGGAAACTATATCATTACCATAACTGGGAAACAAGTATTCCCTGTTATAAACATAAGGTAACTGTAAAAGTTATTTTTAAAAAGTTTTATTAAAATATGGCTGGATACTGTTATCTGCCGAGGTTTTGAGCCTGAGGCCTGCCCTTTGAAAGGGAGACTAGATTAGAGAGGTGTTAAAGACATATCAGCACCAAACTGAGGCTTGCTCCTTGACTTAATGAGACGGTATGAGAGAAAATTGAAAAGAGAACAGCTTTCTTACTCTCTTATTCAGATCACCTCAAATATCTCATACCTCACCTCAAAGCTTCTTGAATCCCACACTTGGTGAAATACTGCATCTGTTGATTTAAGTGTAATGTGTTAGAAAGAAAAGAAACTTCTATAGTGAATTTTATTTATAGTGCCCATTATGCCTTCTTTTAAACCTTCTATGTTGAATTATCATGATCATTATTATTATTTGGTAGTTTTTATCACTACAGATGCGTGTTTAGCTGAATGGTATCCTGGCCTAAGGCAGATTTGCGGTTTAAATTGTTACTTGTTTCTTGCTGAGGTTGCTCTTGTAGTTGGGTTTTTGCTGTTGTTTCCCCCCCCCCCCTTCTCTCTTTTCTGCTACATTGTCCCTGCTGTAATTTGGAAGTCACTAGGTCACTTTGCCTCTTGAACAATGAAAGGAGACAGATCGTGTCTGTCTCACATTTTGTTATCCCAGAACAAGACACAATTGAATAAAACATATATCCCATCTGGCCTGGAAATCTCAGGCACTAGAAATAACTTACTAACAAGTTGTTGGATCATGGTATCGTAAAATTTTCTGGAAGTTCAGCTTCTTTTTAGCTGTTGCTTAAGAGAGAAACTTCACTGACATGAGGGACATTTCATTGACATGAGGGACACGAGGACATGTCTGTATACGCTGCCAGTTGTTTTATAGGCATTTGGCTCTGCCGCCTTGCAGATGGTTAGACTCTGGGTGGTGGGTAAATGTGTGCTGATTATCTTATTGAATTAAGGTAACCTTTTGTCGTTCAGTGAATTCTGCAGACCAGTTGGTCAGTGAGCAGCTGCTCTAAGTGGCTTCGTTTGGGTTTTGAAGTACACAAAGACTGTCTTAAAGGGTGGTCAGTCTAATCCAGGTATTCAACAAAGCAGTAGTGAAAGCCTTCTTCAACTCTTTTGACACTGTTTTCTGTTCCGATGGAACTGAATTAACAAAAACATTCTTACTTTTTGCTCAATTAACTAAATGATTTAAAGCAATGGTTTATTGAGTGTGGATGAATGTTTGAAAAAAAATTTTTTTTACCTAATGTTTTAAGTTGAAGAAAATAACCCTATCATAATGTTTGATGTTAGAAACATTCACATTTTAAGGCAGAATCTGTGGTTGAAGATGCAATATAGACTCATGGAGTTGTTTTCTTAGTTTATTTTTTACAAATATCCTGGAAACTAAAAGCATGCCTTAGTGATAATGATCTCTTGGCAAATTTCAGCTATATAATTTTTGTTTGTAGGCCTATTTTGTTTTGAATGTCATATTTTTATATGGATTCTGTCTTAATTTCTGGAAACTGTTTCAGGAGGCTTTATTTTTAATAAAGGGGTTCTTAATTGTTTTCAGTAAATTACCAAAGTGGTGTGGCCCATCTCTCCTTTAGCAGAGTTTGTCTTGGACTGATCTTTTTGGTTTTACTCTTGGTACAGTGTAGGTGGTATCAGAGAAAATGACTGTAGCCACCAGCTGATTTGCTTATTGTGAAAAAGAAATCATTTAGCTCGGCTGGGCGTGGCTCAGCAGTTGAGTGTCGACCTGGGATCCAGGCGATCAGGGTTCGATTCCTGATCAGGGCACATGCCCGGTTGTGGGCTTGATCAATGACTCTCTCATCATTAATGTTTCTGTCTCTCCCTCTCCTTTCCTCTCTCTGAAATCAATAAAGATATATTAAAAAAAAAAAGAAAAGAAAAAAAAAAGAAGAAATCATTTAACAGTGATTGATGAGGAGCCATCTGATTTCTCTAGTTTGGTCATCTGTTTGTCCCAGGAGGTTTTTGATTCAAAGTCCCCTTTTCATCCAGATTTACATGCTAGTAGCTATCATAATGTTTACCTAAATTTATTAAGCACATACTCTTGCTGGCCACTGGATTGGGCCCTTTACACGCGCTTCCATTTTATCCTCAACTTTATGAGGCAAGTCTTACGAGCTCCATCTCAGGGATGATAAAACAGCCTCCCAAGGCGGGTGAGTAACTTGTCCAATATCACACAGCTAATTAGTGCTGGGCCGTATTGGAGCCTAGGGCTCTCAGTCTCCAAAGAGAATGCTCCATTCTGCTGCGCTGTTGTTTTAATGAAGATCAGCCTTGTTACTAAGCCGCAGCCCTTCAGTCAAGCTTAAGAGTAAACTGAAAGGTTAGGGCTCAGATTCTATGTCTGTGCTTGTCTTAATGATGGTAAAAATAATATAACAGGCAGTTGACTTTCTTATGCACCTGAAATACCTGATTTATTTGATTAATTTATTTTATTATTTTTATTTTTATTTTGTTAATTCTCACCCACAGATATTTTTTCCATTGATGTTTAGAGAGAGTCAGAGGGAGGGAGAGGGAAAGAGAGAGAGGGAGAGAGAGACACAGTGATGTGGGAGGGACACGTTGATTGGTTGCCTCCCGCACATGCCCCTGACTGGGGCCGGGGATTGAACATGCAACCCAGGTACATACCCTTGACCAGGAGATCAAACCCGTGACCCTTGGGTGCGAGGGCCAGTGTGCTAACCCCTGAGCCACACCAGCCAGGGCATACCTGATTTATTTAAACCTTCCTAGTAATCAGTGTATATTGATTATTGTATAATTAATGGGGTTATGTATAATATGCAGTTTCTTCTTTTAACCACATTCTAGCCTGAAACATCAGATTCTATGCCTGTGCTTCTCTTAATTATGGTAAAAATAATATAATAACATTAAAGAAAAAATTTGAAGTGTGAACACTATCCATAATCTTACCACCTTAAAACTGTTTTGTTCCTATTTTTCTCTTCCAGATTTGTCTATGTGCATATCCTTTACATTCACTATAGTCTATAAAGCATGTAGATTAAAGCATAAAATATGTAACTCCAAGCATATTTGCAGCTGTGCATTCTGCTTTTTAAAAAGCATACTGTTATTTCATAAATATTTTCCATTTTAAATGTCATTCTTTGAAAAGGCCTTTCCTGATCTCCTTGAACCTCCCAATCTAAATGATATCCCTTTAGTAATTCCAGCAAAGTACCCCATGCTTTTTCTTATTAGCATTTATTATAGTATATAATTATATATTTATTTGTCTGATTATATTTTAACTTCATTTTCCTCTTCTAGATGGAAAAGCCCCACAAGGACAGAGATCTTTTCTCTTTGCTCCTGTCTGTTGAATTAGTTGGAGTAGTTATTTATCAGCTAAAATTAAGTTTCCATTTGTTACTCCATCGCGGAAACACACAAACTGTCCAGAAATAGTTGGACAAATTTTCACCAAACTTGGGAGAGTTTTTGGATGATCATATGTTTTCTGATCCCGTGTCAGAGGTAATGTACAGAGATTTTAAATATGAGACTGGAGCTGAAAGTCCTAACTAAGGGCAGGCTATTGAAATTGCAGGCCTTGGGTTGCATTTTGGAGTTGAGTAAGCTTGGGCCACCCATATCTCGATCTAGGATGAAATGGCAACAGAAATCTAATGATGACTGGTGTGTCTGCCACCAGTTATTAGCTAACTTTAGATAGATCCATTTGATCTTTTCATTTTCGTTTTGCTTGTTTAACCATAAATTATCTTTTGAAACAGATAATTTTAATTGATCTTTCTATTCTGTGAAACACTTTTGTGAGCTAATTAAACAAATTAAACAATGCAAATGTTTGTAGTATAAGAGACATGATCTGTCGATGTCTTAGGCTAGAATTTGGTTAAAGGAAGAGATGGTGTGTTATATATAACCCTGTGCGATACATAGTGATTATCTTGACAGTCTAAAACAAATCAGATACTATAGGTCTATAGGAAAGCCAGCTGCCTGGTATTATAAAAATCATACTGAGATAATCTGTAGACATCTGCAGATGGAAAAATGTAGAAAGAGTCAGAAACAAAATTTGTTTTCAACCTCTGTCATTTTAAAAACTAGTTTTGCACTTGGGCTTAGATGATTTGCCTGTAAGTCCTTGAGGACTGAAGTTAGTCCCCCAGTCACCCCCCTCTTTGATTCTGCAGCCTTTGTTCCGTGTGCCCTCTGCTCCTGGAGCCGTGTTTCTCCTGTAGGGCTCACCCTTCTCCAGCTCTCATAGGGGTTTCTTCCACAGTCCTTCCTGCTTGCTTTGCGCTCTCCTATGCTATCTTGCTCCTGTGTAGCAACATTTTTACCAAGTAACCACATGCTTTTGGAGCCTGTGGTGGACATTAAAGCAATAATTAGATATGCCTCCTGTCCTGGAGATGTCAGTTCATGGCTGTGTGTGTCAAGTCAAGGCCAGAACCAGCAGCATAAAAAACTACCACTAATATTAATTAGCAGAGGATACACTCTTCAAGTAGCCATGTGTTACATGGCCTTCACACTCTAGTGGCCTTTCCACCTCTTCTTTGACAGTCTCCTGGCCTCCAGTAATTTCTCTCCCTCTGAACCTCTGCAGCATTACGATCCTCACTGTCCACTTGCTCACTGGTACTATCTTCAGCTCTTCGTTCTGTGGGCCTTGATGTTGTAGGCTGGTTATAGGCTGGTTATAAGTTCCTTGGAGGTAGAGACTATGTCTTAAACTTATTTCTATCATGTACACTGCCTACCACAGGGACATACTTAATTCATTTAAAAAAAATTATGGAATCTCAGAGTCATGAGGTTATGGGTCATGAAGCTGAGCCTGTGCTTGAATCACTTCTGTGGAACCCTCGCAGTGGTCGGGCAGCCTCTTCTTCAGCCACTGCAAGGACGGGAGTCTGTGTGCCCAGAGGCAGCTTTTGTCTTGGGTTCTGTTAGCGTTTACTTGCATATTTTGAGCTGCTCTCTGCTCTGGGCCCAAATAGGGCTGAACAGGAATGAGAAGGGAATGAGAAGGGAACTGTAGAGAACCTAGAGTACCTGGTTTGTGCTAGACATTATGCTGGGCATTGCACTTAGGTTATTGTTAACAAAGAATGATTTACTGCTGCTCAGTTGTGTGCCATAATTTATTTCCTCCTCCATTCTATTAAGGAGCCTGTTTTCCTTTCAGTTTTAAAGGACCTGCCACCCACTCTCTTTCTTGAAGCAGCCTCTCCTCTTAGGTGTGTTAAGGAGTAGGAATTATCCTTATGAAATATATGAGGAAATTGAGGCCCAGAAGGAGTTAAGGCCATACAGGTGGGAGACAAATGCCATCTTCTGACTCCAGAGATAGCTGTCTATCATACTGTGGGCTTCCCTCTTTGAGCCCAGGGTGTGTGTGTTTCTAGCTTTCCACACCACCTCGTCATAGCATTCTAGAACACCTTACTCCTTTCCGTGGCCTGCACAGTGCTTGCCTTAGGGTGAGTGCTCCCGGCTGTGACCGCATGCTGTGCTGTCCGGTGGGAGAGAAGGGGTCTTGCTGACTCACTGTGCAGCCTTAAACAGTGATGTCATGATGTAGCCACTTTTTGTTTTTTCCAGTTTATTTATTCTTTCACTTATTCATTCACAAATATTTATTGAGTGCCTGCTATGAGCCAACCACTGTTCTCAGATACACTTGCTTTCATGGAATTTATATCCTACTGGGAGAGGTGATGCTAAGCAAATAAACCAACAGGGTAATTACAGACTATGTTAAGTGACTATGAAGGAAATTGGGAGAGAAAAACCAAGGAGTGGACTGTATACATTGTGCTCTGGAAGGTTCCTGAGGAGAGAGGAGAGGATGAGAAGGGCTAGCTGTGGGCAGAGCCGAAGGGCTCCATGGGGAAGGGCCCAGAACTAGTGTGGCTGTAGCAGAGAGAACCAGGGAAGAGCAGCAGAGTTTAAAGTTGGGGAACAACAATCTGATTCGTGTTTTTATTTATTTTTTTATAATTTTTATTTTTGTTTAAAGTATTACAGATGTCCCTTTTTCTCCCCAATGACCCCCCCCCCCGTTTCTTCCCCCTCCCCAGTCACTCTCCCCACCATTGTCCGTGTCCTTGGGTTGTGCATATATGCATATATATTCTTTGGTTACTCTCTCCCCCTCCACCCCCTCTTCCCCTTCCCTCTGACATTTCGTCAGTCTCAACTATGCTTCCATGTCATTGAATCTATTCTGCTTGTCAGTTTATTAAGTTCTTTAGATTCCACGTATAAGCGAGATCATGTGATATTTTTCTTTCGCTGCCTGGCTTTTTAATTTAATTTTATTATTTTATTTTATATTTTAAATATATATCTGTATTGATTTCAGAGAGAGGAAAGGAGAGGGAGAGAGAGAGAGATAGAAACATCAATGATGAGAGAGTCATTGATCGGTGGTTGCCTCCTACACGCCCCTCACTGGGGATCAAGCCCGCAGCCCAGGCATGTGCCCTGACCTGGAATCGAACCCTGATCGCCTGGATCCTAGGTCGACGCTCAACCGCTGAGCCATGCCTAGCCGGGCTGATTCGTGGTTTTAAAATCGCTGAGAGATGTGACAGCTAAAGGAAATGTCTGATCCTGTATTGGGAAAAAAATAGTTGCTATAAAGGACAGCATTGGGGTAGATGGCAGAATTTGAATATGGACTGAATATTACATAACAATATTGTATGGGTGTTAAATTTCCTGAATTTGCTAATCCATTGTGGTTATGAAAAGAGTCCTTTTTCCTGAGAGGGTGAAGGGTCAGGATTTTTGCAGCTTCTCAAAAGGTGCAGAAAAAAAGGGAGAGGAATGGAAGGTGGCAAGTTGTTGAGGGCATTTGGGTGCTAATTGTAATATTCTTGCAACTTTTCTGTAGGTTTGAAATTTTTTCAAAATAAAGTTTCAAGGCCATTGAGGCTACTGTGTATGGAAGGAGCCATGGGGCGAGAGGAGAGGCGGGTGGGTCTTGGGAGGAGGCTTTGTCCAGGCTACTGCTGCTGCTTGGGAGACACTTCTCTGAGGCAGAGCTGCATCTTCACTCAGGTCTGAACTCCACTGTCACCGTTTCAGAGACGCCTTTCCAGACCAGTCCTATGAAATCTTTAGAGCACATGTCACTTAATGAACTGAAGGAATCATGGTTTCATTTGGTAACATGTTTAAATATAAGCTCTTTGAGGGTCATGTCTGTTCTGCTCACTGCTGTTGCTGAGAACTGCCTGGCACACAGCAGGCATTCAGTATTTCTTGACTTCAAGACTGGACGTAGAGGATGGCTGAAGTCAACCCAGAAAACCCTGACTTGTAGCCCTTCAATCATCAAAGAAATAAAGAGCACAGGACAGCCAACAGTAGCCACCCAAGTGAGTTCGTCTTTCGCTTTCTTATTCTCATGGGGACTACAAGACCTTTGTTTATAATAATCCTGTGCATGCATGTTTTTCCAGCTTTTGATGGTGACTCAAAGTAAATAATACATTTTACATCAAGACCTAGAATCTACCTTTGTACCTATTTAAAACAGAAGTTTCATGTAGAATTGACTCTGTTTTTGAGTCCTAGACCTACCACTAGGAAGTGAAGTTACTTACCTTGAGAAGTTACTTCTCTGTGTGAGATATATGTGCTTTTAAAATATTTTATTTTTCTATTTGATAAGTTGGGGATATTAGTACTCATTTCACAAAGCTGTTAGGTACATTAAATTAGTCAATACATATAGAGTGCTTTGAATAGTCCCTGGCATATGAGAACTCAGTAACTGTTAGCTGTTTGTGGTAGTGGTGGTTATTACAAGAAATCAATTCAGGCTTAAGGTCCAGATTTCAGATTAATACAGACGTAAACTGTAGCAGTGGCTGTTCCTCTGTTCGTGCTACATGATAATCAGGTTTGTTTAGCTAGTAGTCTGAATAGCTTATTAAAACAATGAGGGGACCTTGTTACTAGATAACCATTTTGGTAATATCAAGCAACCCCAAAGTCAAAGTAATGAAAAATTGTCTTTCTTTTTCTCAAACATTTGATTTGCTGTTTCATCTTCATACATCACCCTTCCTTTCACAGCCAGGGGAGATACTAATTTTTACTATACTGCTACATCCTCACACAAGTTCTCGTCTGAAGAAGCTTCTTGGATTTGATCAGTGAAATTTCTTTTCCTTCCCAGGAGGAACTTATTAAACCAATAAAATTCAAAGTTCTTACTCCCCTTCTTTTCTAGTGCTCGCCATTTTATCCATCTTGAACAGACATACAGCCTCAAGCGTCCTACAAGGCACAGAGACTCATTTTTAATTGGTGGCTCTGTATACAGAATTTTATCATCAAGGAACTTATAGACCAGGAAGGGAATAGATACTTGACTTACCACTTCGTGCCAGCATTGCCCACGTTTGAATAGCTCTGAAGGTGTAAATGTGTGTCACGTTTATGATGGCGGTAGAAAAATAGGCCTCAGCTTCATAGGATCGCGTCTGCTCTGTTAGGTATGGAATGTGGAAGGTATATGTGTTCTTTCTTTGTGACTGACATGACTTTTTCATACAAAGACTTGTTTTATTAAAAGCCAACCTTCATTTTTTTGGTGCTTTTTGTAGTCCACTTCTAAGGCATCTCCAAGTGCTAAAGCAAAATTTTATTTTGAGGAGTCACTGCTTTGCTAGTTATCATACAGAATTTTCAATTTAAGTCGACCTTATTCCAGGGTGAAACTTAGCCACAAAGGTTTCTGGGAGCAGAATAATGTAGAGCTAAGGTTCTGTGTGTCAGTGTGGACAGTCTAATGCTTTACAAGAGGAGATTTTTAATGATGCTTAAATATGGGAAGATTTCAAGATCTCAATTGAAATAAAAAGCTCATTTTAAAGTGCATTGAAATACTTTGGAAAAGGAGGATGATTTGGCCAAGATGAGAGGCACATAATGTTTTTCAAGGCTTTACTGCAGTTTTGATGCTGCAAAAAGTGGCTCTGCCTAATATCAGCTATTATATGTGGTGGTTATACTGTGCTTGGATCCAAAAATGATGTTAGGCTACTTAGGTGATTAGGATATATTTAATATACTACTCTTTTTTTCCAAAGCAACAAAAATAATTAAGATGAAAGCACAGATAAACCCTATGTCTAGAATGAATAATTTAGTTCTAAACATCATGGAAGCCAAGGAGAAAAGAGAAAGTCTGGTTTATAAGATTCATATTGTTAGATATGGAAGCACAGAAATTTGAAGAGAATTATTTTAAAGAGAAAGCATTTATTGGTTCAAAATGGAATAGTTCCAAGAAAGCTACATGAGATTTTAAGAGTCCATTTTAATGTTGTAGACTTGACATTCACACCTATTTCCCATTTTGGAAAACAAACTATTAACTTTCAGCTTTTAAAAGATTATCTAGTTGTATACCCAGCAACACCCCATCCCATGTCAGACCCAAGCCTTACCCCATCCTTGAGTTTTTATTTTTGTAAAGCATATACCTGCTATAAAAAAGTACTTTAAGAAATGAGAACAATTTACTCTTTTTAAGTTGTTTCCCATGACTACCTTTAAGCCTGGAATGGCCTGCTGGCTCTTTCTTAAGAAGTTTCACAGATAATATAAGTTAGAGATGTGTTCAGCTCAAATAATAGCTTCAGTGGAGATGGAACAGGTAGGGGTTCTTTGTCTCTGGCAGCAGTGTGGGGTAGGCACTCCAGGGCTGGTGTGGCCAGCTGCCCATGATGCCACAAGGCCATGAGGAGTTAGGGTCTCTGCATCATTTTGCTTCACCGTCCTCAGCATAGAGGCCTTCATCATGCTCTTCTCGTTCTCACAAAATTGCTTCTTCATGTCAAGGCATCACTTCTTTGTCCCAGCAGGGAAAAGAGGGAACTGGCCAAGGGTGGGCAAAAGCCTTCTTCTGGTGAGACTTTTTCTTTTTATCCAGGAAATGAGGTAGCCCTGTTCTCCCCAGGTGCTTCTGCTTATATTTCATTGCCCTGAGCTGAATCACGTGGCCTCACTAGCTGCTAGTAATCTGAGAGGCCAAGAATTTAGCTTTGCAGTCTCTTTGGTTAGGAGGCAAAGGAAAAGGTTGTGGGAATGGGTTTGTATTAGTCAGTCTACACAGTGTCTGCCCTTGTTAGGGCATCATCTTGGTATAGTCCAACTTCGAGGTCTGATCTAGAATGACCAACTGTCTTGGTTTGCCTGGAACTGCGAGATTTCCTGGAATGCAGGGCTTTCAGTGCTCTAACCTGGACAGTCTTCTCTCCTTCTTTCAAAACACAAGAATCTGGTGTCATTCACTGATACTTTTGATTAATTGACTGATTATACTAAAAACAGTTGTATGTTATCTCAAACAGAATTTATGTGTTAAACCCTATGTTGCTAGCATGCACTAGCTGGCACACAGGTGGAGAGGTGGAGTTTTACAGTGGCCCTCCCATTATGCCAGGCTTCCGGCTGAGGAAGCAGTCTTGACCTTGAAAATAGTCTTGATGTAGACCCTTAACGGGTGGCATGGGATGGGAGAATAGGGTCCGAAAGAACCTTCTCTCCCCTCCCCCACTGTGCCTGAAGCTGAGACCTCAACTGCACGTGTGTGCTGGGACAGTGGGAATCAGGCTCCTCCTCTTCGCTTCACTTAGAGCCTGGACCTCTGTCCCTTCTCAGTATTTCCTCTTCTGACCCCCATTCCCTTTTTGAACAGATTCCTCTTATTTCTCCTCTTACTGTTAAATTAACCTGGCTCACTGCCTCTCTTCCTTAACCTCATCCTAAAGCTGTCTGATGCATATTTTATATTTTCTTGCATGTTTGACTTTTAGTTAATATTTAACAATAATTGCATTCTGCAGCCATCCTCTTATCTGATATCCTGGAACTCATCCCTGTGCCTCTCAATTCTAGTCTCTGATAGTTAAGTTTTGTAAAAAAAAGTGTAATATTTGGACACTCTTATTAGTAAAGGTATTCCTGAATATGAAACTAACGCTGTGCATCTCTAACAAGTTGTTCCACTTTGTGCATACTGATGCAATTTAGAAAGAAACCTTTCTTTGTTACTTTTTTTTTTTACCTGAGCCACATGTTTCCAGACCTATTTCATAGTAATTTGTGGTTTCTTAGGTATGTCAATAGAGATGCTGTAGCCAGCATGCCTGGATTCTGTTAGGTAAACATTTTGTAAGATTGCTTACTTTTAAAAATTGTCTTTGTTTAAAAAGTTAATTTCTTCTCTAATGTCTTGGGTAAAGAAGAAGTTTTTAGTAAAACTGATAAATTCTAGTTAAAACATTTTGCTTTTAATGTTTTAAACCCTTTAAACCTCTTTTCTGAAGGTTGACATGTTAATGCTTTTTTGGTTCACATACTTTCTTCTGAATTTTAAGAAACCTGTACCAGAATCTGTAATATGCTTATAATATCTTTTGGTGATCATACGGGTTTTCTTTATTAAAAACAGCTAAATAAAAATATCAATGAATTATATAGTGTGTATATGGCAGTGCATTCCCCATCTTTTAAATGTTATTGAGTGACTCAGGCACTGTTTTCTCTTGAGTTCCTGAGAGTTTATAAAAAAATTACAAACAGTTGGCAGTGGAATTGAAAAAATGGATGTGTAAAATGGAAGGGAAAAGTTTTCTTATTTGTTCCTCTCTTACCTTGATGAATGTTTTACCACTTTAAAATTGTCTAGCAAAGTCAAGGTCAGAATGTGAGCCCAGTATGGTTCTGTCCACATTGGTCTAAGGATTTCCTGTCTTATCACAAAACATGTGTGTTCCCAAAGGAGAAAATACAGTTTGATTTCGTGATGATAAATAGCTCTTCAAGGACACTGGAGCCGGGTATAAAAGGATGTTCATTGTTTTAGGACTATGTGATGATGTGGAGGGGAAAAGGGTGACATCACTGAGCTCCCAGTCATTGGCTGCCCCTAATATCTCCAGTGCCCTCCTGGCAGTATGTAGGGATATATTTCCTTTGACCTTTCCATTAGTAGGAAGTCTTAGACTTTAGTATCCTTCAGAAAACTGAGCCCAAACACAGTCAAGTTGGTTGTGACCCACTTGGATGTCTACCTGCTTAAGGTAGAGCACATTTCAGGAAGAACTGGTGAATGACTGTGGGTAACTAAAGCTCAGTGTGTTAGACAGTGGACAGCCCAGTTAGAAAAGAACATCACAAACACCAAAGATGTGTAAAATGCAGACATTAATGCACTGTTTTATACCTTGACACTCAAGGATAAGTTATCTTCATCTTTTGCCTGCAGGCTTCCCCTCTGTTCATCAGTATCCACCTGGGTTTTTGATTTATTTTTTATTGTGTACTTATTAGCCCTTCATTGCCTCACTGTGTGTGTGTGTCGGGGGGGGGGGGGGATACTTTCCTGTTGCAGTGCTGTAACTTTGCTGCCTGGGACTTTTTTTTTTTTTTTTAAATATATCTTCATTGATTTCAGAGAGAGGGAGAGGGAGAGAGTTGGAACATCAATGAGAGAGTCGTCATTGATTGGCTGTGACCCCGCAACCCGGGCATGTGCCCTGACCGGGAATCGAACCTCGATCTCCTGGATCCTTGGTTGATGCTCAACTGCTGAGCCACATCCGGCCGGGCTGCCTGGGACTTTTTAAAAAAAATGTTTTTATTGGTTTTAGGGAGAGAGAAAGAGAAAAACATTGATGTGAGAGAGAAACATCAGTTGGCTTCCTCCCCCTGGGGATCGAACATGCAACCTGGGCATCTGTTCTGACCAGGAATCGAACTGGAGACCTTTTGGTGTATGGGACAATGCTCCACCAACTGAGCCACATGGGCTGGGGACTGCCTGGGATTCCTACCTTGAAGTCTTAGTGTTCCTAGAAGCCTATAATAGAATAGAAAGATCTATTTTTCTCTGACTCCTATGTGTGTGTTTTATTTGTTAAGGAATGTTGGCATTTAGTGGGGGGGGGGGGGGAGAAGGGAGAGGATGCCCCACATAGAAGTTCCCTTGTTCTCATTTACATACTTAATATATTCATTGCAACCTTTCTCCTGGCTTCAATTTCTGAACTCTTAGAAGACTTAGATATTTTGGTTTTGTATGCATACATTTTGAAATCTCTGGGTTGAAAAGTTTCTAGATGTTTACATACTCTGCATAAGGGTTATATAAAAATTGGTTCCCTAAATGACAGTTAACCAGAAATTTTATTTGTCCAGAAAGAGGATGCATGCAGCTCCAACTGTGCATTGCCTTCTGCATAGCATATTAATTTTGGTAACCAGAGATAGCTGAGAATTATTCTGCATTTAAATTTTTTATTGCGTTGAGACAAATATATAAAAGCTCTACTTATCTGTGAGAGTGTTTCCTTTGTTGTTTTAAGTAAAGAAGCAGTGTATTTTTAATTTAATTATGGCACTTTGATGATCTGATATTTACTGGCTGCAAGTTAAGAATTTTTGGGTTTTCAAGATTTATAATGCATCTGAAGCACTGTTGACCAAAGGGATGATGGAAATGTTCCATATCTACACTGTCCAATATGGTAGCCACATGTGGCTGTTGAGTACTTAAAAGTGGCTAGTGACACCGAGGAATTAAATTTTAAATTTTCTTTAAAATTTAAATAGTTACATGTGGTTAATGGTTACCATATTGGATAGCACAGATCTAGAGCATGTAGAAAATCTCCACGTAGTATAATGGCATCCTGGGCTCTCCAGGTTCCTTGCTTTTGGTTAGGAAGTTGAGGCTGGTTAAATTTGAAGTAGATAGTGGATAGTATTGCTCTTAGCCATACGGAGAAACTTCTTTAACAAATATGTAAGTTTATCAGACTTAAATATATTGGAAATGAACTTCTTTGAGAAGGCAAGTATTCATTTCAAAAATAATTCCACTATAATTAGTTGAACAAATATTTAGAAAAGGTTTCCTTTGTGTAAAGAACTGTACTAAATGTGGAGGCCAGGGAGCTTCGGTCATCCCTCAAGGAACTCTCTATTTGAGTCTTCCTTGGCGCACTTTGATAGCCCCAACGGGGGTACCTTCTGGAACACAGAATGTTGAGTAGGGTATTATCATCGGGCTAACATCAGGATTTGGCTTCAGTGCTCTGCAGGATGGCTGGGGCTGTGACAGCCCGAGGAGTAGCTGTTTACCTCCAGGAACCTTGAGCTGTGTATCAACTCTGTCGTGCAGAATTAACATGGGGTAAGAGAGGGTTGAGGTGGGATTGGGATTTCCCTAGGTGTGCGCTTTCAGAAGCTCTGCTGAGTTCCAGATGTATTTTGAGCACGCTACTCAGATCTTCAGCACTTCTGGGAGGTGGACTTTCCCAAGACTCTGGCGAACTGGAAGCAGAGACCTTGAACATGGGCCTCTCTTCCACATACTACCCCTCAGCTAGGTGAGGAGGAATTCTTGCTAATGCTGAGTTCGGCTCAGTGACCAGGAATATCTAATGTATATAAATATTCTCTTAAATAGGGATTGTTAGATAAGGCAGATTTTTTAAAAAGTCGTATCAAGAATTCAGCTTTTGTTTTTCCAACTGGCAAGACCCCACCTGAGTTCAGTTGGCTGTGTTCTTAGTTGTAAACCCAAGGGCAAAGGAAAAGCCACAGAAAAATAGGCTGCATTTTCTCCTGCTTCATACAGCTACCTTACTTACTGAGTTTTGTGTTTTTTTGCTAAATAAATTATGAACTTACAGCAGAGGGGTGTGTGTGCCTACTAATCTATGACCCATCTATAGCCCCTTGTCTTCCCACCAAGCCACTAGTCAGAACTCAGCCCTGCTTGGAGTCAGGAACTCGGAACCTAACTGTCCTGGGCCCTCTTTCTCGCAGTTTGGTGAGTTATGAGGGCCTGGAGGGTGAACCTTAGACAGGCAGGGAGCAGTAGGTTATGGAGTTAGAGAGAGAGACCATATAAACAGTGGGAAACAGGACACAGGAATTAATGATCTGATTTCATGAACAAATGTGGAAGGAGAAGATCTAGCCTTTTCCCTTTGGCTCCCTGGGGACAGGGGACTGTGTCACATGGACTTGGCAGCTGGGCCTGTCAGGATCTAGTCATCAGTTACCCAGTGCTTGGGGTTTGGTTTTGCCAGCTCAGGGATGCAGTTCCATGAGTAGTCTCTTGCATCCAAGACTGAGGGGGGTGGGAGGTCGGTTGGCAGCCTTCACACAAGGTGTCTAGACCATGGCTCAGTAGCTCAGCCATGGGTAGTGGCATGCTTGCCTCTCTGTGCATGGTCCTTGGTCTCTGGCCTTGGTACACAGTGCCATGCTGACCAGGTTGGTTTGGTACACCTAGCCTGGAATGGATTAGGCTTCTAAGATACTAAGGAAGTAACTGGCTAGTCTTTCCTGAAATAGTGCTCACAGGCTGGCAGAGCACTGACTGGCACCTGTCCCTTTCAGAGGTGGCTTGTGTGGAAGTTGTTCAGTGTGTGGCTTGTGGGAGTATATAACCATGTACCTCTGAAATTGCCAGGTCAGAACCCAGTGGAGTTTGCAAAGAATGGGCTACCTGTTAAGAAAAAAATAGTACTTATATGTGAGTAATCTTGGGTACAGATGGAATTGATTAGTAAATTTGACTTTCTAAAGATTTGAAATGTCTGTATTACCAAAGACAGACAGCAAATATAAATAAGAGACAAATAGGAGACTAGGAGAAAACAGGCCATGTGAATAGACAAAGGATAAATATAGAGAATGTAAGGAACCTTCTGCAGAAAAATCAGATAGGATTTTCTCCATTAGATTGGCAGAAATTAAAACAAGTAATAATATTCTCGCCCTGGCTGGTGTGGCTCAGGTTATAGTGTCAGCCTGCGTACCAAAGGGTCTCAGGTTCCATTCCTGGTTCAAGGACATGTACCTGGGTTGCAGGTTCAATCTCCAGCCCCGGTCAAGGTGCATGTGGGAGGCAACCAATTGATGTTTCTCTCTCTCTCTCTCTCTCTCTCTCTCTCTCTCTCTCTCTCTCTCTCTCTCTCCCCCTCCCTCCCCCCTCCCTCCCCACCCTCCATCCCTCCCTCCCTTCCACTTTCTTTAAAAATCAATGGAAAAAAATACCCTTCGTGAGCATTAACAAAACAACAACAACAAAATAATATTCCGTTTTGGCAATCGTGAGGAAAACTGGCTATACTTTACATAGAGTGAGTGTATAAATTATTCGCAACTTTTTGGAAGGCAATTGGCAGTATCTATGAAAATAAAGTCACATACCTTTGATTAAGTAATTTTGTTTCTAGAAAAATACACATAGGCACACACTGATTCCAACATCATTAGTAATGGTGAAATATTGGTAAAATTAAATGCACAGTGGTAATAGCCAGCATATGGAATATTGTGCAGTATGTAAAAAGAGTGTGGTAGATATGTATGCAACTGATGTGGGAAACTTTCCCAGATACCCCTCCCACCCCCCAGATAACCTTTTTGGTGAGAAAAAGAAATTTAAAAATTATCACATTTGTGTGGAAAAAAAAAAAAGACCTCCTTACTAGATATATTTCTTTCTAAATGTATTGCATTTTATAGATTCTATATGTATTGTGTGTGTGTGTGTATATATATATATATATATAAAATTAACTTCTAGATATGTTGTACTTTGTCAATTCTAAAATGTGTTTTTCACATGTTAACATCTCTGAAATCAGTGTATTTAACAATTGGTGGCATAGTTTAATAAACTATTTTCTCAGTGAAGCATAATATGTAAGTGATAAGATTTTAGATTTAATGAAAGATGATACCCCAATTGATAAAGGACTCTAAGAAAGAAGTAGGATGGGATTGTGGAGGTGTCAGTAGAGACTTGACTTCCTCTGTATCTATATTAAAACTTTAACAATGAAATTGTATTCACTTGTGTAATGAAAATTCTCTATTATCTATCTATCATCTCTGAGGAGATACAGTTGCCTGGACACTTTTGTCATCTGAGCCATTTCTCCCCTTTTACTGTTATACTTGATACTCAGCTTTGTCTGAGAACTTTAGGGCTTGGATGACTGAGAGATTGTTCAGCTCCATGAAGAAGTTAAGTAGCTGTGAAGATTCAGTGGGAAAGAATTGAATGCTGAGGTCCAAGAACAGGGGGAGCGGGATTCTAGAGCCCAGGGCCAGGTGATCCATTGTTTACTGCCTGTGTGAAGAGGTGGAAGATCTCAGGCAACAAGGTGGCACCAGGGCAGCCAGGGGTAATTACTGCAGGGTTATCCGTCCACCAACTCAGAGTTCCCTGGGGCAAGCCTGGTTTGTGGTGTCTGTCACTGTTTGCATAAGGGAATTGTATGCAAAAAAGGCAGAAAATAGGTCCAACCAAGTAGCATTATGCAATGCCAGTAAAAGGAAAATGCATTGTCTGGATAGAGAACTAAACCCTCATGGAGAAGAGCCAAAGAGTAAATGGGCTTTTAAGTCTGAGGGTCGTAATAAGGCAGGAAGGAGATGACCTGCCTTAGGTTGGAGGCTGGGTCGGCTCTTCTCCAGATGCCTGACCAGGGGATCCTTGTATGTAAACAGGGCACAGTGTGGGTGTCTCCATAAGTAAGAGTGCACTGTGAAGGTAAACATGGAGAGTTTAGTGTGATGCTATAAAGAAAGATAACTGTTAAAAAGGTAGAGTGTAGCTTATTGTAAGAGGACAGCCAGGCCTATGGGAGGCAGAGGAAGGAGAGAGAACTCCCAGGAAGAGTTCTTGGCTAATGTCATTGGGGGTAATAGAATTTGGACTGTGATTTTTAAGGAAGGATGTGGAAAGAAAAAAAGGAGGATTCCCTACTGTAAACAAAGGCACAAAGGACTCACTATATGATGAACTGTGAGCAGTACAAGCATATAAACAGGTTTATAGAACAGATATGGAAAAGGGGAGCAGTAGAAAGTGTGGTTTTAAAAGGTGGGTTACGGCCAGACCATGAAGAGCTGAGAATGTCAGGTTTAAGAGTTTGACTTTGATTCAGTAGGCTCATGTTTTGTGTTTAATTGTTTGGTTACCAAGTATTTTTGTACCATCATTAGTTTGGTATAATTTTTTAAATTGGTCGCTTCAAGTTTATTTTTCTAAGGGTTTTATGACATATATTCAAATCTTTTAAGTATATAGAGCACAAGGTTGGGGTTTTTTTGCATATAAATGTTTGAATTTCAAAATTATATTTGTGCTCCAAATTTTGTTTTTACTATCTGCCTGCCAGCATTTGCAAATAACTACTTCTCTTTCAAAGGAGATTGGTAGGAGGTTCTAGCATTTATCCCCATTCAGTGAATGAATGTAAAGAACTGAGCCCTGTATGAAGAGGTGAAATTGAACATGGAAGATGTACTGAGTAAGATTAGTGGGAGGTGAGGTGGGTGAATTGTTTAGGGAAAGCTGTGACCCTTGTCATGTTTGCTACAGTAGATTTGAAACAGCTTTTCTTGCCCTGGCGATTCCTCCCAGCCTGGCTTTTAAACCCGGCCACCTTTCCGTTGCCAGCTCAACCTCAGTGTTAGCTGTGCTGCTGCTTGAGTGCTGCCTTTGGCAGGAAGCCTCCAGTCAACTTCTGGATTCTGGTCTTGGCTCCCCAGGTGCCTTGCTGAGCTGAGCTGACCTCACGGGTTTGAAGTGTGGAGGGTCAGTTTGGGATAGGGAAATGTGGTAATTCCTGCCTTTTCTGTCATGATGTAAATTATCAGATCCTCTTGTTTTTCCCTAAATGGCACAAGGGGTTGCACTGAAATGGTTATTCAACTGTGTCTGTGATGCTTTAAGAAATAATAATTTCACTAATCTGTCACAACAAGTATTATTTATTATTTTAGTAAATGGATTTTTAAACAAGTAACAATTTACAAATTTAAACGGGACAATTAACATAATTTGACATAAAAAAATTAAATCTCCTGGCATCTTTGTCATCAGCATTGCAATAATGATTTTAGCCGTTCTGGGAGCTTTCATTTTTTCCCCTTGACTCTGACTGATGATGGCAGATTGCGGTAGTGATATGCCTTTATAAATTATTTTTTAGTCAGGGTGATACTGACATGTAATGTGGACTGGCAGAAATAACAGTGTTTATCATTGTCAGTGTTGTTTGGACCTATATTCTGAGTTCTTTAAGGAAGATGATAGGGAATATCCATAAATGGACATTTGCTCTTCACTGTGGGTTGTCCACCAGTGGATTGCTGTGGAGCCTGCCTTCTGCTTGGAAGCTGGTGCAGGTCAAATGGGCATTTCTTGCTCTTGCCGCCTAGGGTTGGGCTCACTACTTAGCTCAGCTTGCTGATTGCTTTCACCCTGTAATTTGAATCTGGAGAGGATTTTAAATGCAGGGACAGTTACTGATGGCAGTAGGGTTACTAAAATTACCTGGATAGTCCTAGTTGTATACACCAGTATTAATACAGGTGGCCTTAGCCTTTACTTTAGTGCATTGTACGCTAGTACCCCAACCACCTTTTGTGCACATAATCAGAACTTTAAGTATCGAGTGACAGATACTTCAAGCTATTTTATGGTGATGCTGCCTGGCAGCCAACAGGTTCAGCAATGCTGACATCTTTTTCTGTGCAACAGGGTTTATTTGTGCAGTTACTTAAATATTAAATAGAGTTGAATTTCAGATTCTCCTTTGAGGAATTTTAGACTTTGTGGAGGTAGCTTGGGCGTGGAGGTAGCTGAGTACCTCAGTTTGATAGTCCTTATTTTCCTGTCCTATTACTGTACAAATATATACACTAGGTTAAATGGGAGTTTCCTGTTGTCTAAAATTTTGACCAATGTCCCAGAACTCTGGCCAATAGGTGGTAAGTACCCACACAGTCCGAAGAGAGTTCTAGAAGCATCCATTGCAGGGTTTGTCAAGAGGTGGCCAAATGGGTCTAATAGCTATTACACTTTCCACCCTAAAATCAGTCTGTGTCAGGAGAACTAGAAATGGATTCCATTCAAGGAACTCCTAGGAGTGGAGCGTGCTCTTCCCTTCGGGAAGTGAGAGTTTCCTCTCTACCCTCCCCTAGTCGTTTGAGATAAGTTCCAAGAAGATGCCACAGAGATTGGGGTTGATCACGAGAGGAGAATGACATCTTTTTGAACTGAGTCACCAGCCAGGTGCTGCTATGGTGGGATTAGAATGGAATCCCAAGAACGAGTTCTTGGGAGTGTAGTGTGTCACTTCTGGAGTTTGGCGATGTCTGTGCACACAGAGACTGGTGGTGTCTTTCTCTCACCGGAAAGCAGCTGTGTGGCTGGAGCTGGGGTGGGGGGCATTATGCGGAGAGGGGGCAGCAAATGTTTGACATTTCCTGCTGGCCAGCAGGTCTGCCTGGAGGGCAGCAGCTGTGGATCATCTTGAAAGACTTTCCCTGGCTCTGAAGACTGGCAGCCAGGTGTAGGACTGGAGCAGACAGAGGCTGTGGATGAGCGGAGGCTGTGAGATGAGTCAAAGGGCCCACATTGCCAGCATCAGGCAGCGTGAAGGATCTCACCAGAGAGATCCAGCTCTTGGACTCCTGCCATTGGCAGATGTTTTACAGGCCAGAGGACCAGACCAATGGATAGACTTTTCTGTTTCCTTTTCCTCACATTTGCCTCTTTTTATACTCTGGTCCCTCACCCTTGGTCTCATGGGGGAAGTTTCACATTGGATAAAATTAGTTTTGATATGGAATTAAAAAAAAAATTTTTTTTTAGAGAGAAGAAGGGGAGGAGAAAGAAACACTGATTGGTTGCCTCCTGAACACACCCCACCCAGGGATCAAACCCAAAACCTAAGATGTGCCCTGACCGGGAATCGAACCTACTACCCGAAGAACCTGTCACCTTTGAGTATACAGGATGGTGCTCCAACCACTGAGCCACACTGGCCAGGTCATTGATATGGACTTTTTTAATACCTGAAAGTTTTGCTTTATTTATTTAAGAAAGTGATTTAAAAAAAACAAACACTCTAGCTACTTATCAGCAGTTCTGAGTTACTGAGCCCTGAAAAGTCCATGATAGCCCAATCAACAATCTCAGCACCAGTAGACTAGAGCTGGGTGTTACTATTAAGTGCAGTTTCACTTATTTTGTACCCTGCAGATTTCAAGTATCCAACTTGCCAGCAATTACTCTGTCTTCACAGAAAGCTGAAATTTCACTGTGAGCCAAACACTAACTTTGCTAACTTAGTATATGGCTAATATAGGTCATTTCCCCATAAGAGATCCCTAATGGAGAAATTATGCCTGAAATTAGTAACCTTTAATTGTAATGTTTTGATTTTGTTGTTATTGGTTTGTTTATTTATTTTGAAAACAACAGAATTTACCATCTTAACCATTGTTTAAAGTGTGAAGTACATAGTACAGTATATGTTAAAGTGTACAGTAGTGTTAACTCTGAGCACATTGTTGTTTCCCCATGCCCTGTTTCCCATCCCCCACACTCTTAGCAACCATCATTCTTTCTAAGAGTTTGATTACTTTAGATACCTTATATTAAGTGGAAGCATGAAATATTTGTTTCTTTGTGACTGGCTTATTTCACTTAACATAGTATCCTCAAGGTGTATCCTTGTGGTAGCATATGATAGAATTCCTTCTTTTTTCAAGGCTAATATTCCATTGTATGGATATACCACATTTTCTTTACTCATTTTTATCTATTGATGGGCAGTTGGGTTGCTTCTACCTCTTGTAAATGATGCTGCAGTGAACAAGGGTGTGCAGATACCTTTTTGAGATCCTGCTTTTCAGTTCTTTTAGATATATTCCCAGAAGTAGGATTGCTGGATCATATCATAGTTCTATTTTTAATTTTTTGGGGTTCCTCCACACTGTTTTCCATAGTAGCTGCATCATTTTTCATTCCCACCAACCATGTACCATGAGGATTCTGATTTCTCTACATCCTCACCAACACTTGTTATTTTCTGTCCTTTTGATAGTGTCCATCCAGATGGATGATTTCTCATTGTGGTTTAGATTTGCATTCCTTTTAGGATTAGTGAGGTTGACCTTCTTTTCATATGCTTGTTGAACACTTGTGTATCTTCTTTGAAGAGATATCTATTCAAGTCCTTTGCCCATTTTCCAGTTGAATTTTTTGTTGTTGTTTAGTTGCAGCAGTTCTTTATATATTCTGGTTTTAACCCCTTGTCAGATATATGGTTTGAAAATGTTTTCTCTCATTCATAGGTTGCCTTTTCACTCTGTCCTTTAATCATATTTTGGATGTTAAAACATGAATTATAATTATCAAGTACTTTGGAATACTGAAAAGTCTGGGAAATAACATGACAGATTTTGATCAGGTCTACAGTATCTTCCCAATAGGCCCTATTGTATAAGGCATAAAGCCTGAATTAATTCTATAGTTCAACTGAAACGTTCTTCCATACTCTGGTTCCCATCAGCCTTCCCAGCTCCCTGTACTCCACCTTCATTCCTGCCCGCCCTCCCCTCCTCTGTACAGGTTGCCTGCTTTGTTTCCCCCTTGCACCCTTTGTTTTTTTACAGAGGGTGAGGAACGCCCTACTTCCCCTCTTGCTCTCCGTTGTTTTTCAGGCTCCTCCTCCCTTAAGACTCAGCTCAGATGTAAAGATTTTCCAGTAAACCAGGCAGCCAGCAGCTTCTTTCTCCCATAGCTTCTTACCAGCAGGCCAGGTTAGACCTCTTGTCTGGAGGTATTGTGAGGATTTTTATAACCCTCTCCCTCTGCACCCCAGCACTGTAAGCTTTTAAAGCGCCCAGCCTCATCTTTTCTTTTTAATCCTTCATTTCTGTGGACCTACCACAATATCTGGCCCCTAGTGTTTGACTGCTGTAATTGATTATGGGTAGAAAGGAAGAGCAAGTGCCTTCTTAGAATAACAGAACATTTGTGTGTTTTTTAACATCAGTTGTGCTTCTAAATATTCTTTCTCTTCTAATTTTATCTGGTAAGATGTTGGCAGCTAATTGTAGATTTTATGAACTTACATTGGGTTGCCTTTGTCTTCTGTTATAAAAGCAATAATTAGAGGAAATGATCCTTTTGAGAGGTTGCTTAATGAATTCTGTTTCTTTTAAATGTGCCGCTTTAAATCTTATTTCAAGTAAACTGTACTAATGCCCAAATTATTTCACTGTAGATCAGTATTGAACCAAAGTATTATGATGATTAATTTCCTTCTGTTAAATTCCTTATAGTCTTTTTGGTGGGGATGAGAGGGGCTCAACTATCAAAAAAGAATTTATTGACTCTGCATTTAGTATGATTTACTCTACTTAATTATATTGTTCAAGTGTGAATTTGTATGTAGTATAAGATTGTGCAGTATTGGAATTCTATTTTCTGTTAAACAAATTGCTTTGAGTTTTATTAACTACTGGTGTTTAAATTTAATGGTTTAGGATTTCAAAGCCTTTTTTCATAAGTATTGAAATGCTTTTATTGTAATCCTGCAGCCTAACCTTCTGGTTTTACTGCACCCTTCTCCGCCCTTGAAACAAGCCCAGGCACAGACACGCTCTGGCACCACCCCAGCGCCCCTTTCCTTCCTCTTCCCCTCCTTCTCATCCCAACATGACATGAAGTATCTGTCCCAGAAATAGTCTGAAGTGTACCTGGGGTGGCCCCAGTCTATCAGCCATTGTGTTGCAGCTCCCCTCCGCACCGGGGTGGCCCACAGGCACGCCTCGCATCCCGCAGACGGCCCACTAGGTTGATGACTTACTTACGTGAATCCTTGTGGACAGGAAATCCAGTAAGTCATGACTACCTAGAGACTTTTTTTTCTGTTACCTCCTAACAAGGCATGTGCTTGCATCCTACAAATTATAAAACATGGGGCTAGCATCTGTTTTGTGCCTTAGTGATCTTCCTCCAAGATGGAGTTGATTTTTAAGTGATTACAGCCTGCACCATGATTTAAATCACAAGTCAGGAAGTTTCAGCTTTTCTATCGAAAAGTCCTATTAAAAATTTAAATGTGCCCTAGCCGGTGTGGGCTCAGTTGGTTGGGTGTTGTCCCATGCACCAAAAGGTTGCTGGTTCGATTCCTGGTCAGGGCACATGCCCAGGTTGTGGGCTCAGCCCGTGGTCCGGGTGCCCGACGGAGGCAGCTGATGTAATGCCTTCACATTGATGTTTCTCTTTCTCTCTCCCTCTCTCTTCCCCTGTTTCTAAAAATCAATAAGAATATTTTTAAAAATTTTAAATGTAATCATCACAGTTTACATTCAGTACATGAACACTATGGACCTATAAGCAGGGATCTATGTTGCTGTTTTAACACAAAAAATGGAAAATTTGGGGGCTATTTTGTTTCTTAGAATTTGAAAACTCCATAGGAAATGCGTTGTAATTCAGTTGCAGATATCTTGGCCAAGTCAAATTAGTATTTTAACTGCACCAGGCATAGCAGACAGGCACCTTAAAATTATTTTGCTCAATAAAACACAATAACCCCTTATGTATATCTGCTGGACTTCTTTGTCAATAATAAATCTGTATGTTTAGTAAAAAACAAACAACAATATAAAGTGCTTATTATAGAACTTTTATCCTCTCAACACACGTGAAATGCATTTGTGAGAAAGGCAGAGCCACTTAGAGCTTGTGCCCTCATGAAACACAGTGTGCCCCTTCCTTGTCCTTCAGTCACTGGGATCAGGGTTGTGAAGGGAAGACTGGGCTGTGGAATGACCTGCTTCTTGTACCCGCTCTGACTGTGCAAGTGAGGTTTAACCCATTTGAGCTTTGTTTTCCCATTTATTAAACTGGAAGATTAAGAACATGTTTGTACATAGCACATGCTTTATTTTCTCTAGACAACTTTTATTTATGTATTGCTTTCAGATGATGCAATTTTTTAAAAACCTCACCTCATTGGGTCTTTACTACCCACTTGTATGGCTGGTAAGGCAAGCATTACCCTCATTGTGCAGCTAAGAAAGCAGGTTCAAGAGACGTTTCGTGCCTTGTTTTTTTTTTTATCTTCATATGGCCAATCAGTGACAGAGTGACAGAGGAAGAACTCTGGCTTGGGTCTCCTGGCTCCATGTCCCATGGCTTTCTCACTGAAATGCTATTGAATGCTGTATTATGGCAGGAAAAAGAAACATAAAACAGTTTTGTGCTTATAGTTACCTTCATTTTTCAATGTATTGTATCTTTGGAGGGGAAAATGAACCTTTGATTTTTCCCCTCTCAAATCATTCCTTTACTTATAATTAATCCAAAGAAAGAAAACGTTTTCATATATTCATGGAAGCAACTGCTATTTCTATGAAAAGTTAGATAATATATTGCCATTCTAAATGGATTTTAATAACTCCATAATCCAACAAATGGTTCTTGAATAATTTTTCCTTAGCCTGAAGTATATAAGTTTGATTGTGAAGGTTTTACGGCGCAGGACTATGCCTGTAACCATACTTCCTTGGGTGTGAAATTGACCTCTACTCCTGAGTGAGTGATCATCTCTTTTCTTGAATGTAAACCTGATTATGTGAGTTATGGCAGCATCGCAATGAAACAGACTCCCACAAGTAACACATCCATACCAGCAATGATATTTGTGATCAGTACTGTATAGCTAGGATTTATCATCCTTATTCTAGTGTATATTGAACTAATTAAAAATATCTTGGATTTAAGTGGCCTTTACATATTTTTTAATTTATAGCAACAAGAGATTTAAAACTTTAACTCACTTATCCATATGAAACAGTAAGAAACCACTGGAAGATAGAACCTCCAGGTAACGTAGAAGTTGAAGTCTGTAGAACTTCAGAAATGAGATAGCAGTAGGAACCTTAGAGGAAATGTGAGTTTAGCTGCACCTTCTATTATCTTATTGCTAATATCTAACCGTAGATAAGTCTGACATTAACTAATGTTAATGTTATCTAGAGATGTATAATGTTCAAAACAGAAAGTAGAGATGGATTAGGCTCAGTCGGCTCCATTTGCTCAGAGGCTGTGGTGAGGGCCATTTCTCAGCATCTTGAGCTTCTGCTCCCTCTGAATGTGAGCTTGTTTGAGATATTGGCTTGCTCCTTGGGTATGGGTAAATGGCTGTCCATACATCCTGCTAGGTAAGCAATTTTAGCCTCCAAAGAAAATTTTTTCCCAACCGGCATATAGAAACAGCCTGCCAGAGACACATGCCCACCCCTTAGACCAGCTACTGTCACCAGAGGCCCAGGGTCTGTGGTTTGGAGGATGTGCTCATCCATCTGGCCGGGGACAAGGGCACTGTTACCGACAGTTCTCCAGGACTAGGAGTGGAAGTGGGGTTCCCCGGAAGAAAGGGGGTGATGTGTGAGAGGAAGAGATGCAATGTGCATAGCAGCCACCAATAACAGCTATCACAGCCTGCAACATCCATAGTACTGCAAAACAGTTTTTAAATTGTTCACTGGGTTCAGATACGGGGGCGTTAAACACTGAGAAATACTCTAAGTAATTCTGGATTGTTTGTCAAGGTATCATTCCCTGTTATAGGAGTTTTTAAAGTACCAAATCTTCAACTACTCTTTTACCTAACACACCATGAAAGTATATACTCTGAGTGTCCCAAGTGTTTGCGCTTTGAAATATTTATATGTACTTTTTATATTTGTGCTTTTGTAAGTAAAAAAAAGAAATGCAGTCACTGTGGCCATCTATTTGAATGTGACAACCCTCCATTTTATAAAATAATTACTGTTGAATCAAAATTTTTGCTCAATGTGTGATATCAAGTTACCTATCAAAGCCAGCTGAATGAATGATTAAAAGGTTTAGATCAAAAGCAACTGGCTCAGCTTCATGGAGGTTTTCATCCTTTAATTTAAAATGTGTCTGTGTCTAACTGATTATCTCTCACATTTTATAAAGAAATATTGACGTCCTGTAAAGTGTGCAGTGACCTCACTTCTGGCTGTGTGGGCAGGTTTCACTGCAGGCCTCTGAAGCATTGATATTCCTGTAACCTTTGAGGCAAGATGTGTGTATAGTGTATTAATGAGCTGGTTGAAGTGATGTACAGTAATTTCATCCTTGGGTAAAAACAGATGTGAAAGATTCTGTTTTAATATTTAATCAGCCTCCAAGCCTCTGTTGGCTTGTTTAAGTTGACCTGACAGCATTATACCTGGAAATACTTTGAATTAAACTCCGAGTGCTTGACCTTGTTCAAACAGTTGTAATTTAATAAGGCTGCTGTCTTGGTGGAGATAGCGTGGCTAATAGGCAAACCCGTTTCTGCCTAGGATTGTTCTGTTTGTGAATGCTGGGGGTGGGGAGATTCTGAGATTCCCAGATTCCCACCAGCTTTGAGGGGGAACAAGGTTTGAAGAAGTAAAAAAGAAAAACTTGTCTTTTGTTTTTATTTTTAGCTGTATGAAAGTAATGTTTTTAATGTCATTTTAGTTGGCTCATTTTGATCGAAAGGAATGAAAGATCATTTATTAAAAAGGGGGGCTGGGAACGGGTGGGAGTGGGGTAGAGGGAGTCAGTGGGGGGAAAAAGGGACATCTGTAATAGTTTCAACAATAAAGGTGAATTTTTAAAAAATAAAAAATAAAAGGTGGGGGACGGGGGGCTGGAAAATCCTCAAAAGGCAGAGGAACCCTAGGAGATGCTAGCTTTGGCTCTGCCGTTTGTATGTTTAGCCCATCCACCGTCCACCCTCCTCCTGCCCCTCTGGTCTCTGCCTTTGCTTCCCCTGCTCACTGCTTGCTCTGCTCTCTGTGCCCATCTGTGACTTCCTCACTCTCCACTTGCTATCTTCTCTCCCCCGTTGCTGCTGTAAACTAATCATTTCTGTTCTCTCACGCCATCAGTTTGTTGTGGCCGTTCTTAGTGTCATCTTTCTTATTTCTGTTATTAACAAGTTTGTTTCCTTGTTCAGATTCTGGATAGCAGATTCTGGATTAGTTTTATTAATCTTTCCTTGTGCCATGTCAACATTGCCTGCATTTCCTTGAACAGGGGGCTGTGTACAGAACAGGTTTTGGCTTGAAGGAAAGGTTAGTTGGACCCTATACCATGACTTCCCCAATACAAATGATATATTATAATTCTTTTTCTGGCTGTAAAAGTGCTACATGCTTACTGGAAAAACTGAGAAATTTTAAAAATTAATAAGAATGCATTTAACGTTTCCTGTAATCCCACTAGTCACATAGCTAACCACTTGGGTGTATTTCATCTCATGTTTTTTCTTGTTTACACATAAAAATTTACATACACATTTTACACCTCCAAAATTTAAAATCATATTGGTAATATTTTAAAGCTCTTCGTATCTACTCTTGCTTTGAGACTTGTATTAAAAGCTCTGCAGTTTGGTGTATTTTTTTAATTCTTGGCCTTCTGACTAATATTAAGTATGGCATCATTACTCATATTATCTTCTCTTTGACTTGCATTATTTATCAATCCCTTTGAGAGGAGTTAACTTGTATATATTTCCGTCTTTCACAGTGCTTAACACAGTGCCTCATACTAAGTAGATGTCCAGTAAATATTTGGTCTATGCTTTTTGCTTAATTTTTATGAAACTTAATTTTTATACGCTCAGAATACATTGGTAAGGTTCCAGCTCAGATGAAATAAAAAGTAACAATATGTAGCTGTAGGGATATGGAAAGGAATAGGGAAATATCCTAATTGCTTTTCAACTAATGGGAATTTTGATAGTCCATGTGGTATATGAGGTGTCTTCTGTAGGAAGCTGGCTGGTTCTTTTCTTTCAGGAGCTCCCCCAGGATAGCACTCGTTATCTTTTTGTATATGTCCGTGTCCATTGTGGTAGGCAAAATTCTGAGAATGACCCCAATGGATCCTTGCCCCTTGTAATAACCTCCTTCCTTTTTGAGTATGGGTGGGACCTGTGAATGTGTTGAGACAGCATCACTCCCAAGATGATGTTACCTTGTATGGCAGAAGGGAGTGTCCAGGTTAGGCTAATCTAATCACACGAACCCATTAGAAATAGTTGTTTTTTTTCTGGCTAGTGGGAAAGAGGAGAGATTCAAAGTATGAGTAGGATTTGCCTCAGTGCATTATTGCTGGCTTTGAAGATGGAGGGGAGACCATGTGCCAAGAAATGTGGGTAGCTTCTAGAAGCTGAGTGTGGCCCCCAGCTGACAACCAACAAAGAAATGGGGACCTCAGTTCTACAGCCACTAGGCACTGAGTTCTGCCAACAACCTAAATGAACTTGGAAGTAGATTCTTCCCAAGAACCTCCATATAAGAGCCCAGCCTGGCCAATACTTTCATTTTGGCTCTGTGAGACTTTAAACAAAGGACCCAGTCAATCCTGCTTGGACTGCTGACCTGCAGAACTGTGAGCTAATAAATGGGTGTTTTTTTAGCCACTGTTTGTGGCAACAGAAAACTAATACAGTCCAGGATTTGGCTGATTCTTAGCTTCATCAGATTTTATTTTGATTTTCTCTGGATATCATGGGCAGAACTTCCTCAAATGGACAGACTCACATTAGTCTAACCAAAGAAACTGATGTATGAAGTTAAGAGGCCAGTATATTTATTTATTTGCCTGAGAAGTAATTGTCCCAGGGACTGGGATAATCCATTTGAATGGTTAGTGTATTATCTCCCTGAAGGCAGACCAATGTAGAAAGCCAAGCTTATATTAGTGAGCATGGCATCTTAACAAAAACAGATGATTACAGTTTTTCTGTCTCATAGCAGGAATGGCCTTCCCTATGTCCTGGACAGTGTTTAGAGTGGGCATTGTGAACTTATCTGGAGACTTGCTGTATTCGTTTTCAATTATTGTGTTAGCAAATCACAATTTAACAGCTTAAAACAACACATTTATTATTTCACAGTTATGGTGGGTCAGCAGTCCAGTCTGGGACTGCTGAATTAGTTGGGTTCTCCGCTCATGATCTCACCAGGCTGAAATCAAGGTGTCAGCTGGGGCTGTGATCTCATCTGAGGGCTGGGATCCTGTTCCAAGCTCACTGTCTATGGACAGAGTTCAATTCCTTGTGGTTGTAGGACTTAGGCCTTCTGCCCCTAGAGGCAGACCTGCCACGTGGCCCTCTGCGCAACATAGCTTTTTGTTTCTTCAAGGCCACTTTGAGAATCTTATACATTTTCCATCTTTCCAATCTCTGATTCTTTTAAAAGCCTCTGTCTTAAGTCAGGCCCACCCTGGATGATCTCCCTTTTGATGGCCTCAAAATCAGTGGATTTGGAACTTAATTATATGAATAAAATCTTCCTACCTTTGACATATAACATAACCTACTCATGGGGTAACAGTCCATATTCTAGGTCCTGCCCACATTGTAGGGCAGGGAATTATACAGGAATTATATACTAGGGGACCATCTTAGAATTCTGCCTACCACGCTTGCTGTAGTCCCTGCATCCGTTACTGACCTTGCTCTCTGACACCCTTCTTTAGCTGTGTTAATACACCCAGCATTTGGAAGTTTAGGCTTAGAAGCTATTTTGCATCTCTGTAGTGAACTGTGCTGATTTTAAAGTTTCAATTTTGAAGGCAATTTTATTTTTCTCATCTTTCCCCCATTACTAGTTGGGGGATGGGATCAGTGGGAATGTCTTCACTGTAGTTTCCAAGGTCCTGACAGCAGTGGCCTCTGTTTGTAGTTTTATGGTCTAAAGATTTTAGATTATGAGAGAAATTCTACCCTCACTGAACTATTGAGGATTGTAACTTAACATTCTACTTAATAGCTGGAGAAAGTGAGGAGAGGAAATGAGTTGTTTGCACAGTTGAATTATTAACCGTGGAAGAAATGCACTTGTTTCTTACTTCTTTATATCCTGCATTCTCTCAATATGACTTTCAGTAAAAGGTATAGCCTAAAATTAAAGCAATTAAGAAAAAATATTCTATTATGGGGATTTTGACAGTATATAAACATACATGTCCTTGCCCATTAAAATGAATGCTAAGGAGTCCAGACTGTTTTTATAAGGTAGATTTGTACCACTGCCCATCTGTTGCCTCAGGCCACAGTGGCCAGGGATGTGGCAGAGTTAACCTGCCTCGCTCTCTAGGGAAACTGTCAAGAGGTGGGCAATGAATTAATAAGTAAAAGGTGTTCTCTGAGCTGTAGGCAGGCAGTTGCCAATTGACTGATGGAAAAGGTAGGAGGTAGGCTAATGGAAGATGACATTCAGACTCAGCTGTTGACTCTCAGTTGAGCTGAACTGGGGGTTTCTGCTGCCTTTTGCTGAGTAGCAGGTAGCTTGTAGGTTAAACATGCACACCTGGGAGTCAGGCTGCCTGGGGTAAATCCTCCCGTTTACCAAGTCTCCCAAGCCTCTCTTCCTGTCTGTAAAGGAAGGTTCAAAGAGAGTCTCTGTAAAACACTTAATATGATGCTGAGCACTCATACTCGTGGTGGACCAAGGAGAGGTGGCTGTGATGGGAGCCATCAGCCTCGGCAGGGAGGAGTGAGAATTGTTTAGAATTGCCAGTGCAGAGGGATAATAAAAAGCAGACTGACTTCTAGTCGGTTTATTACTGTTTTTAAATTCTCTGCAAACAAGGTACCCCCTTATTGCCTGCACCCTGGGTGGACCACTCCTTCCATCCACCCCTTGAAATGCCACTGCCTTGCACGTAAGTGCTCAAAAATTTATGCTGTTATTGCTCTTCTCACATTTGAGCTGAGGTGTATGTTTTCATTGGAGAGGAAATACTAGGTGAACCTGGTTTAATAACATTTGTGATAGTGTCTAGAAAAATTGGTGTAATAAAAATAATGAGACATTTTTAGTATGGTTTGTAAGCCATTAAGAGTAAAATCTGACCTGAAAAATAGAAAAATGAAGCAACAACTGATTAAAAAGTGTTTTTGCTTTTTTTCTTTGTCTGGATTCTAAACATTGTGATATTTCAAACATGTACTGAATATATGAAATACCTCCTTCACTTACTTCAGTCTTCCATTTTGTCTATAAGTACTCTTAAAAGACTATAGTGAACAAACTTACAGTGTAAATCTGAGCTGGGTAATCAAGATGATTCCCAGCCTTGGCCTCAGCCCACTTGCCCTGACTTGTCACCCAGACCCTCTGTCCAGCTAAATTTACTGTGTCCTGCTCCTGCTGGGCTGCTGCTTGAGCTTTAGCCCTTGGAGTGCTCTCCACTTGGCCTGTTCCAAACTGCCCATCCCAAACCTACCTGGTTGCAGTTTTGCAGTTTAAGGCCCTCAAGCTCACTGAAGCCTTCCATTCCAGACCCCTTGACTGCATTTTAGTGGTGCTAAATCCTTCCTTTAAATTTACAGCACTTGCATATAGGGCCCATACTGCCTCCTGTCTGCAGATGTTGGTTGAGATTTCACTGTGATCAAAGCAGAGTGATCTCTAGATTCTGCAGAGGGTGGGCTGAAAGTGGCAGAAATGATCATTTTCTTGCCTTTCTGAATTTCTCTTGTCCCATTCTCTCTTAGGATATGTTTCTTTCGCATCTACCTGTTTTATTCACTCTGTTACAGACAGGATCAAACGCACCCGAGTTTGCTTAGACTAAGTGGGCAAGAACTTTCAGAATATTTTAGAAGGGATCTTAGAGACCACTTACTACAGAAGTCTTTTGAGAGAGGTTTACCCTGTTCAGTTTGCACACCCCTAGTTCCAGCTTTGGCTGCCCCATTTGTCAGAGGTGCATCCTTCATATTGAGCCTAAAACTTCTTTCTGTGCTCTCAGTTCAGTTACACTGAGTAAGTCAGTCTTTTCCAATGCAAAACACTGTAATAGTTATTCATTTGAACCTTATAAAGTTGCTCATGTTTGACTGTTTTGACCTATAAAAATGGCAAGTTTATATGGGCCAACCTAATATATTCCTCTTGATTCTCTGCTTTTCTAGTTTACATATTTCATAATCTCTCTTATTGCATAAATCCTTAATATAAGTTGTTAGTTCCTTTTTTCCTTTTATATGTCTTTTATTATTTTATGCTTATCTTTACCCTGGTAGGCCCGAGGGACTTGGCCCACTGCAGCTCAAACTCTGCCGTGGCTCCTTTTCCCCAAATCAACTGAATTCTTCCCCAACTTCTCTGCTGTTTGAACTCTGAACCAAGGTTTCTTAATCAGGTGCTTTTTGACTTAAGTTTAGCTTGGATTCTGCAGCAGACCTAAATTTCTTCCCCCAAGTTTTTTGTGTATATTTCATAGAGTGCTCCATGCTCTTTACCTGCTCTTTGTTTCATATGAAATTTTGTGGAGCAGTTGTAGTATTTATAGGATGAGCAGAGTGCCTAGTTTTTAAGCCCCACCCCAAACCACTTAGATCCCAAAATACTTTAAGGGAGGAGGTTAATATGTTTTTATCTTCAGGTGCTTCTTCGTTCCTCTAATGTTCTCACTATTTTCCTCTCCTGCTTTATTGAGTAGAATGGGACAAAACAAAGACCTCCCATTGTTGTTGCTCTATTAATTCCTCTACTCTGGTTCTTCTGTATTTTTATTTATTGTTTATTTATTTATCCTCAGCTGAGGATATTTTTTCCATTGCTTTCCAGAGAGAGTGGAAGGGAGAGAGAGAGAAACAGAAACATCGATGTGAGAGAGATGCGTTGATTGGTTGCCTCCCGCACGCTCCCCAACCTGGGCTGGGGATTGAGTCTGCAGCCAAGGTATGTGCCCCTGGCTGGAATCGAACCTGGGACCCTTCAGTCTGCAGAGTGACTCTTAACTACTGAGCCAGACGGCTAGGGCTATACTCTAGTTTTTAAAGCAATTAGTGAATTCACTTGTCTTTAAACTAATTTTTCTCACTTCTCCATAATTATAGTGTGAGAAGAATTTGTTATCTGCCTTTTTTGTTTGTGGCATTTTCTGTGACTAAGTGTCCAACAACCTTATCAAGAAGAGAATGAGCTTAGTTTTTGAGGTTTAGTGCTTAGTGACTCCATCTTAGCTTCTAAAGATAATTCACTTGTGGGTACTCAGAAATAATGTTTAATTTTCCCCCGAAAGTTTTTGCTGAGGGTAAGTGCAGTATTCTGCTATTTTCTGAATTTTTTTCCTTTACTTTCTTTTTTTTGGTGGTGGCATTCAGACTCTCCCTCACTTTTCAAACTTAATGGTGCGTAGATCTGCAACCTCCCTGGTAAGTCCTGTTGGGTTTAAGAGGAAGTTTGTGTAGGCCTGGAATCTTGAACTTGTATAGAACAGATGTCACTACTCATCTGTGGACAGAGGCAGGGAGCAAATACAGATACACACAGAAGGGGTGTCCTCTCCTCAGCTTCTCCTTGATCTTGGGCTTGAGTTGAGTTCATACTGTCTAGCCTCCCTGCTGCCATTTGCAAAATCCTTCGCTTTGGCTCTTGTTGGGGAATCTTGTGTATTTTTCTTCTTTCTTGAAATACATTTTTAAAAATACGTTTTGAGATTGAGTACTTTATTTATTTTCCCTAAATCTTCAAAGTAACTTTGTTTTTCTTTGCGTTTTATGGGTAGCCTAGCAGAGTATGTTATGTATGAGGATATTTGATAAGCACTGCATTCTTCTGGGATTCATGCTCTTAAGTGGGAGAATATACATGTATATGACTGTGTATTTGTGTGAACATGTTTTTTATAACTTGATTGAACATAATTTTTATCTGTTTTCACTTACTTTAGACTTTAGCCCACCTGCTGTTTCATGCCATTTTTATAGAACCATATCATTGGTTTGTCTTGATACCACACCTGTCTTTCTTCTCATGATTTTTATTATTTTATAATATTTGAGATTCTTACATCTATTTCAGATGATCTTTCCTTTAAAAATATTTTGATACATTTTCTGGAATGACTGTGTATTATGTCCATAATATGGGGGGAAATAACATTAAGTGTTTTTTAAGTAGGTTGTTTTCTGAAATTATATCCCCTATTATATTATAAAGGGTTTCTGGACTGGTTTTCTAAGCATATCTTTAGTAGCTGTTCAGCTCAGCCTACATATATATTCTAATTTCTGGGCTGTTGCGCGTGTTACTCAACTGTATTGCATACATGTGTGATAGTTAAAGGTTGAGGGGATAGAGTTGGAGGAGGAATTCCAACTTCCAATAGACTTTCTATTAAGTAGTCATTAGCTATATAACTCCTATATTGTGAATCTATTTATGCAAAAAGTTCAGCCATGTGCCTTGTATTTAGCTCTCTGCCTGTATTGTAGAAAGGTTATTTATTATGCCAGCATTTTGCTTTCTCCTATTTCTCTTGAACAGCAGTTATAATAGGTGCAAATGCAATTTATAATATGGGCAGCCATATCCAATTTTTAGGCTTTCAAAATTCCAAGTACAAAGGAGGTTATGATATATTGTCCTGTATTTATGCACATATTGGAACACTCTCCTTTTCTTATTCTATGGTATTGCTTAATTGCAGTCAAGTTCATTAATGACCCATGTAATTCAGTGTTCTACCTGATATCCGTGCCTCTGAAGGAGCAGAATGATCTTGTCACTTTGGGCCAGCCTGGCAGGGCTCTAACATGGTTCCCAACATCAGTCCCAGGGGAGCCAGCAGCTGGGGCAGCTGTCTGCAGTTGACAGCAGAGTGTCCTTGTTGCTATTGATTGGGTTGTTCAGTCAAGTGGGGAAAAATGGTCTAACCATAAATGGTAGTTATGTGATAATCTTGGAGATTAGTGTCATGTGAAGTATTACTTGAATGTGGGGTTGTGAAGCGAGGGAAAGGGATAGGCGAGTAGTTAGAGGACGACATTTGGTATAAAAAACTGTTCAGTGTAGTTTGTTTGTATGTTAGGGAACTCTACAGATATCTTTTGTTAGGGAAATCTGAAGTTAAGCATCCCCCCCCCCCCCGGTAAACTTTGAAATAGGTTTTTAAATATTCTCATAAATGTTAATGGCTTCTAGAATTAACAAGGATTGAATTAGATTTGGATCTTGCTAAAGAAGCACATTACCTGACATTAGTCAAGCAACAACTCGTATTTTAGAAATTTGCCCTTTGGAGGGAGAGTGCACAAAGGTGAAAGGAAACTTGTATGCACAATGTCCATTAATAGATCTCCTTCTGCAGACATGAAGCAACCAGACTTTGCAGGAACCACTCAGGGCTTCCCCAGCTGAGAGCTGCTCCCAGTACCTGCATCTCCTGCTTACCCAGGTCTCTTGGTGGAGCGAAGTGCAGTTGGACTGTCCTCAAGTCAAGCAAGAGCTTTAATTGTTATTTATTAGCAAGTCTGTAGCATTTCCTTCATATAGTGCATATCACTGTGCTTCCTCAAAGTATGATTAGTTAGTTAATCCAGAAATTAAAAGTCTTGTGACAGAAAACAGATGCCGTTCTCACAAAAAAATGAGGAATAAAATTCAATCAGATTTATTATTTGAATGAATTCTTTTTAAATTGAAGAATTGTTATGTGGGTAGCTTTCAATGTAATTTTCTCAGTATTAGATACTTAGGACTAATTTGGATTTAGTTAATTTTATATTTATAATATTTGATTCTTGTTTACTGCAAAAGTTAAAGTAATTTATTTCTTCTGGAAATTTTTAGGATCTTATGAGTAAGGAACTTGAGCCAGCAACTGAAAAAGTTGCCAATTTTGGCTGAAGAAATTAGGAATTCCTTTAATAATGAACCATCTTTTTAAATTCAAGAGTTTAAAAGGCCTGTGTAGTTAGTTAGGTTATGATTCCAGTGTACTCTCAGTGGAAATTGATTTTTTTTCTGTTGACACATTCTACTTTGTCTTTATAGTCTAGTTTACACATTTTCCTAAAAGCAAGGAAAACGTCTTTAAAAATATATCTTTTCATTAAAACATGTTCCTACTTTAGCAAAAGTAGTAGTAATCATAATGATAAACGATTATATGTGATCTAAGGGAATAGTTGTTTAAAGCATCCATGTAAGTCTCTGTGTTTTTGACGATCATGCTACAGGCTGATCCTCAAACATAGTCACATTTATTGGTATTATCTCAATGTAAAACCCAGTAAGGCAGGAACTGTATCTTTCTGTATCCCCTGCATTACCACAGTGCCTGACATATTAAGTTGCGGTGAATATGTGTAGAATGAGTGCTTCCTCATAGTCTTTCAGATAAAGGATTATCTAGTTACCTTGTCTTAAATTGAAACAATTTCAAAAGGTTACATGTGCTGATGGATCAATTCAAATACACCGCTCCAGCATGGCTGTGCATTGCCACTATTATCGACGTTCCAAAGGTGATTTAAAATTCACTTATAGCCTGGCCGAGCGTGGCTCAGCAGTTGAGCATCGACCTAGGATCCAGGAGATCGAGGTTTGATTCCTGGGCAGGGCACATGCCCGGGTTCTGGGCTCGATCCCCAGTTGGGGGCGTGCAGGAGGCAGCCGATCAATGACTCTCATCATTGATGTTTCAACTCTTTCTCTCCCTTTCCCTCCCTCTCCCTTCCTCTCTCTGAAATCAATAAAGATATATATTTAAAATAAATAAATAAATAAAATAAAATAAAATTCACTTATATTGCTTATAATGGTGGTATTTAAAATCTATAATTTTTTATGTAGGTATTGCCATTGTAGTGACTCTGTGGACATCATAATGACCTAGTGGTAACTTGTTTTGCAGATCACTTTTGCACTTTTCATATATCTATACTTTTAAGTGTTTTATGAGTGATGTTTTCTTTAAAAGTTCATATTTTTTTGTAAGTTCAACTGACCTTCTCTCTCTCACATTTGTATTTTTACAATCTCAACAGTTTTATCAGGGATGTATTTTTCTGTTCCATTCTCTGACATGTCACAGTGCTTTATATAGGGCTTGATTTCATGTGCAGCACTGTGTCAGAATGAAATACCCGCCCAGTAGAGCACTGGATTCCATGTATTATGATTTACATATTCTTGTGTATATCACTAAATTTCAAATTATCCAGAGAATACTTGTAGTGGTGGCTCAGAGCCATGTATCTTTATTGACTACGCTGGCCATAGATACATTTGCAGGTATATTAAATTTGCTTTGTACTCTTTACATAATTTATTTCCTTGGCTTTGTTTTTTAATTGTACTTAAATATACTTTAATTATGTGTATATGAATTTATTCTTGGTAAAATTCAGATCCCTTTGTCCCATTATTTATTTCATTGTGTATCTGAGCACTTTTTATATGAAACTGAACATTTTGTTGTGATGTTTCTACAATTTGATAAAATAATCCAATTACTTATTAAAAATTATTTTGAAAATAATATGGAAAAATTATAAAAATAGTAACATTTATATATACACTTCTTACCCAGCTTCTCCTAACATTAACCACTTATATAACCATAGTACAGTAATTAGAAACCAGAAATTCCTTGGCACGATACTATTTATTAAACTATAGTCCTTACTTTACCAGTTTTCACCCACTGTATTTTTTCTTTCCCAGGATACAATCCTTGAGCCCCCATTGCCTTTAGTTGTTGTTTCTTTTTTATTTCCTCCAGGCTGTTATACTTCCTCATTCTTTCTTTGTCTTTCATCATCTTAGCAAACAGGTTTGGATATTTACCAGGTTCTAATCGCTAAGACTGGTGCTTGAGGGTAGGGAGATAAAAGAGTGGAAGACAGGGCCCTTACCTTCTAGCTCTAATGAGGGAGACAACATGTATGTATACAAGGAATGTTAACACAATGGTGATACATTCTGTAAAAGCCCTTTGTGACACCTGAGTAGAGAGGAGAGAGTTACTCACTCACTGGGTGACAGTGTTGAGGCAGCCTTTACAGAGAAGTGACATTTGATCTGGGTCTTAAAGAATGAGGGTTGTTTTTGGGCGGGGGTGGAAGAGGAGGACATTGAACAGAGGCAACAGCCTTTGGCATGAATGCATGAAAAACTGGTGGCATTGTAGAGTGGCAGATTGCTCAATAGGAGTTGAGAGCGTAGTGAGAGATGAAACTAGAAATGTAGTTAGAAACCGCCTTTTTTCATTGCTTTTAATAAATACACCCTCATATTTATGAGTTAAGTTTGTTCAATTTCAAGCTAACCATACTTGTGAGCATTTAATTTGTAATGAGTGTTTCTAATTTTAGAATGTACAACATTAAGATTTTATTGTCTTTTTGGAGAAACAAAGGGAACAAATATGTTCAGTTGTTATATAGCATCTAATAGCTTTTTAATTCTGTTAATAAGAATATGAATTTATTCTCTAATATCTGTTGAGCACCTGTTATGTGACAGACATTGTTTAGGTGAGGTATAAAGCAGCAAAGAAAACAGAAAAATTCCTGCTCTTGTTCTAATATATTCTTACTGGTTCTAATTATAATCCATAGGGTGCCCCCCCAAATGTATACACATACTTTGAATAATTATAAAGCCATGTTTATTAAAATACATTTTATTTTCAAAATTGAGCTATCAGCTGATAAAGTTTGTATATATTTGGGGGGACACTCTATTTGTGCTAATATGGCAATTCAGTTCGGCAAGCATTGTATCTAGGTGCTCAAAGGATACAAAAATGAATAATTATATGACTGAGTCTTGAAGGAGGAAAAGAATTTCATTGAGTGCAAGTTTGCTGGCACAAATAATTTATCTTTATTTCATATTCATGCTTGAGGATTATTTTTGCTAGGTATAGAAGAATTCTGGGTGGTTATTTTCTTTGAACACATTGAAGACATTTCATTGTCTTCTGACTTCATTTGTCAGTCTAAGGCAACTGCCTCTGGCTGCTTTTTAAATTACTTTCTTTTGTGTTTATTTTTGAAGTTGGCTACATTATATCTAAATATGGATATCTTTTTATTTATTTTGTGAGGGAACTGAGGGTTGGTATCTTCCATTAGTGCAGGAAAATCCTGAGCCCTGTCTCTTCACCTGTTTCTGCTTCATCCTCTCTCTTCTCTCTCTTACCATTTCCAAGTAAACACATGCTACGGTTTCTCACTGTTTTCTCTGTGCCTCTCAGCCTTTCTTCTTTTTTTTTGTTTTTAATCTTTTTCTCTCTCTGAAGTGTACTCAGAATAATTTCTTCTCAGTTGCATTTTACTAATTCTCTCTTCAGCTATATCTAATCTGCCATTAAACTTATTGAGTTCCTAATTTTTGTTATTGAATTTGTATTTAGGTAGTTTTCAAATTTGTCACATTTTATAGTTGACAGTGTTTTGCCAGATCTATAAGCTTTTTTTTTTTAAAAAAAAAAATCTCTGAATATAGTAAATATAATTTTTAAAAATCTTTGTATTTTCAATATCTGAAATTTCTGTGGGTCTGATTCTGTTGCTTATTGTTTCTGCTACTTCTGACTTATGTCTTGTCTCTTCATGTGACTGATTACATGTTGGATATTGTTTTTAAAACAAATATTTATAGAAATAATTTAAGGTCTAGAATTTTCATGTGCTTCTGCCTTCTGCTTAGTTGAGCAGTTTAAAGCCCCTTCAAGCCAGTTCACAGTTCAGGTGTTGTGAACTGGCCTGCAAATCCATGTTACTTCACACCTATGTGAGGCCCAGCTTACAGTAGTGATTGGCTTACTAGAGACCCCAATTTATTAGGCCTCAGAGTCCACCAGATTTTCATCTCATCTTCTCTTCCTGTGTTGGTAAATAATAAACTTAGGACAAATGTGGCTCTGAGTATTAGACTTACCTCTCCAGCCTCCTGTCCTCACCAGTCTATGACAGATAATTCAGCCCTATCTCATTAGATCTTTGGTGCTTGTATGAAAATATATTTATATTGTCCAACCTTTTACATTGTCTCCATTGCTGTTTCACCCCAAGGTGGGATAACCCCATTCCAACTAACCACTAAAACCATGGCATAAAGTGATGCCCAGGGAACTTTTCTTAATATTACTGTGTGTGTATTTTAAAAGGAAAGATTATTTGGATGTTTTGGAAATCCAAAATTTTGGTAATGAAAATATTTATATAATGATTTATTTTGAGTTTGATTTGCTGTGTATTTTTGTTTCATTCATTATGCCCTAAGATTAAGTGGTTTTCTAATGTAAATGGGTTATTGTAATCTGAGTATTTTTGGAATGTAATTTGTTAAAGCTTTTATAAAGCAGTTTTTAAAAGGAATTCCCGAGCACAAACTGCCCCTTGCTCTTTTTGGGCGCCTATCACTGTGTGTTCCGATCACTGAGTAAGAAGGGTGTCACGGAGGAAGTTGTAAATGTGCTTTTCTTTTATCTTTTGTTACTGCACTGACTACCTACATTAAAACTGGACTTTTTAATTATATTCTCATTCCCCTTCCAAATTCATTCTTGCAAGACCTGTATAATTCCTGCTCACTATTGGTTCCTCTGTATTTTTGGCAATTCTCTAGTGGCTGCTTGAACTACTGGTTGTCAGACTGACCTGATTTGTTTCACTTGTAAACAAAATGGCCTAAGCCACTGTTGATTTTTGTGGCAGCTTAGTTGCTTGGAGCAAGGTGCTAATGAGACTCGGGTCATAGGTCCAGGCTCTCAGTGGGTTGGTAAGCTTTGCTCTGGCCCATGGCCACAGACCCTGACTCCCCCTTGCCAGCTGTCACGCACATTTATGCCATGGCTCATTATGGGGACAGAGCAGGGGGTGTAGATAAGACAAGGCAAATCTATCATCTCTGCCAGAAAAGACAATTCCTACTGATAGGTCAATAACCTTTTTGTTGGAAGAACAGCACATTAGTGTTAGCTTCCATAGACACATCCATCGGAGTCTTTAAAAAAAAAACAACACTTCTGATTGTGTGGGCTGTCTACAGTTAGTTTAGGATACTGCTCACATTTTAAAACATGTTTGAAAAAAGGATGGCCTTTTATTTTGTAAAAGATCATTGTTCTTAGAGATTCTTAATATTCTCTAAAATAGAAAAGTAAGCTTTAGAGGTCAGATTTGATACAGCACTAGAAATAAACTGCAAAATTGCTATTATGAAGAAATCCATCATGATCAGGAAATGTTTCCCAGGTCCCCTCACCCCAACCAACCCCCTCTTAAAAGAGGAAGGAAGAAAAGAAGAGAGGGAAGAAGGAAAGAAGATGATGGATGGATGGATAGGTAGGTAGATGGATGATAGATAGATGATGATAGATGATAGATAGATGATAGATGATAGATAGATAGATAGATAGATAGATAGATAGATAGATAGATAGATGATTGAGAGAGAGAGAGAGAGAGAGAGAGATAGGCAGGCAGATGGAATGGTGCTCAATGCCTGGCCAGTGTCACTCAGCAGTTGGGCAACGACCTAGGATCCAGGAGATCGAGGTTTGATTCCCGGTCAGGGCACATGCTCCGGTTGTGGGTTCAATCCCCAGTGAGGGGTGTGAAGGAGGCAGCGGATCAGTGAGTCTCTCTCACTGATATTTCTATCTCTCTCTCCTCCCTTCCTCTCTCTGAAATCAATAAAAATACATTAAAAAAAAATGAAGTTTTCTAGAAAAGCGCACAGTGTGCTCTTTACCATAGCATTTTAGCTGATGCTATCTTGCAAAAGGGCCCAAAGAGAACTGAACAGGTTTTTCCTTTAAGAGCTTAGTTTTGGTGGTCTAAATTAATCTGACCAGGAATTTAGACATTTCTCATCACATATTTTGAGTTCATAGAGGATCAGATTCTATTGTAACTTGAATTCTTAAATTACGTGGTGTAAAGCAAAAGGTGATTGAGTGAGAGTGTGTGTGTGTGTGTGTCTTCCTAAAGGTATTGTAAACTTTTTGGCTTATATCAGTGAATCCTAGGGTAGGGTATTACACCACTGGTGGTGGACTATGCGCAGATGCTTCATTTCTGTAGTCATACTTTTCTTTTAATACTTATTGCAGGGAAATAACTGCTTCAAACCTTTTATTTCATGGATATTATTGCTTAAGATGAGTTTCTTTTTACATACATATTTTAAAAGAACAAAAGTAAGCCAACTTAAAAATTATTTAAAAAATAATGGCACAGATTAAGCAAAATTGCTGAGGATGGTCTGGGAATGATTGAGGATTGGGAAACACTGTCTTAATTGTATACTGTGGCAGGAGAAACTGCAGGCTCTTGGAAGCAGACAGAGATTATTGGAAAGATTCAAGTCCCTAGCATTTAACTAGAAGTTAAGTTGGTTTAGTAAGTTGCTGTTTATTTATGGGTGTGGGCCCAGGTAGGATAATAAAAGTTGTTTAAAACAGATCTTTGAGAAATAAACTCAAGACAGTTTTACTGAGGGTCATGGGCAAATAACTCTATTGTTAGAAATAGTATGGAGAAAGAGAGGGAGATGTGGAAGGAAGAAGTCCGGTACTCATTCATTTCTTTATTAATTAGTTCAGCCAATATTTCCTGAGCACCTACTGTATGTCAGGCACTGTTGTAGGCATAGGAGATATAGTGAGGAACAAAACAGACAGGTCTCTGCTCTCATGAAATTAATTTCCATTTTAATGGAAAGGGATAGATAATAAACAAGTGAATATATAGCATGTCTGCTGGTGATAAATCCTCAGAGATAAAGCAGAGTGAAGGAGTGACAGGCTTGGGGAGGCAAGATTGCTATTTTAAATAGTCTGATTAGGAAAGGCCTCCTTGAGAAAGTGACGTTTGATTCAGAAGGAAGTGAGGGAGCATGCCATGCATGGGGAAAGAGTGTCCTAGAAGGAGAGAATTTTAAGTACAAAGACTCTGATGGGTGAGAGTGTGCTCTGAGACGGTTGGGAAGCAGGGGGCCAGAGGAAGGAGAGTGGTAAAGGTGAGGGCAGAGGGTAAGGAAGGCCCGAACTCCTGCAGGGCCACAGGAGCCAGTGTAAGGCCTCTGGCTTTGCTGCGAGTAAAGATGAGAAGCCTTTGCACGGTTTGAGCAGATGCGGGACATGAGCTGACTGACATATATTTTATCAAGATGTTCTGGCTGCCCTGTTGAAAATAAACTATAGGGTGGCACCAAGGAGGCCAACAAGGAGGGTGTTACTATAAATCAGTCAGAGATGTGATGACTTACTCTAGAGTTGGCGGTGGAAAGAGTGGTGACAAGTGGACAGATCCTGGATATATATTGAAGTAGAGCCAACAGAATTTATAGATAGACTTTGATGTACAGTGTTAGAAAAAGAGAAGGCTTTCAAGGTTATTGGCCTGAGTAACTGGAAGGATGAAGCTATTCTTTACTGAGATGAACATAGATAGTAATAGGTGAGAAAGAGGGAAGATGGCACATGGTAGAAGATAGACTCTACCTTTAAATTTTTAAAACTTTTTATTTAAAATAGTCCAGTTCCCTGCTCCAGTGCACACAAAGGAGCTGTATTTGCTTTTATTCTGAATTTGTTACTGTAGATTTCCTGGAATACTTTTTAAAAAATTATAAATAAAGTAGTCATAATATGGCCCATTTTGCTCAGGCTTTTTTTGTTTGTTTTTTAAACTTCCTTCATAAGCTTGGCTTCCAAATAGCAATGTATTCTGCCAGTTTGGTGACTAATTGGGTTATAGGTTAATAATAAGACATTCTTATAAACATCAATAGGAGTGATGAAAGCTTGTATTGGGCAAAGAGTCAAAGAATGGGAATGACTAAAAAACATATTCTAAGCCAAGTGAATATTAAGAATTTTAACTTTGAAAGGAAGGGACATTACCCTTGGAAATAACTATCTTAGTTGGATGTTTCCTACTTAATTCTCATGGTTGGTATTTTTAAAATGTAAAGGTATTCATTACCATCAAAATATTGCTACCATGAAATTGACTTTTTAAAATTAGATATTCTATGACTTGCTTCCTACTATACTGATTGGACATCCCTCCTTTTGCCAAAGAAGTAGAAAGTTGGATTTTGTGCCTTCCAGCCTCGGGAACCACTCTTGTCCTCCATCAGCCGGTTAAGTGCTTCCTACTGCTCGGTGATGAAATCAGATGATGGAATCTGCCTGTTTGCTGTATTGAATTATTTTTTTCAACTCTGTTTTAATTGAGCCTTTGGGGCATAAACTATTTCTAAACATCTGAAAGTTAAAGGTCTAATATAGGAATTTGTGGGATGCTAGAGATCATCTTTTAGCCCCTGTATCCAAATCATAATGTAAAATCTCTTTGTTATTGTGGGAGAATCATCCCGTATTCCCCTCTCCCTTAGTCTCCCCCCTCCCCATCCATGAAAATTTCAGTGAAGAGGTATTCCTAAGCAGGTCTAGGGTTAGTCTTGTTCCAGTCTTCCTCTATAACAGCATTTCTTTTTTGTAATCCTCACAAAAGCACTGGTAATCAAAGTGGTTGGCAAAGAAGAAAGCATTTTGTGAAACCTATACCTGGAAATTGAGTCAGTTTTATTGCTTAAATTTCCTTCGCAGAATAACATGGATTCTGTTGGACAAGTATTTGTTATAAAAACAATAGTAAGGGTGGGAACTGTCTTGTCTATACAGGGTGATACGTAGGAGAACATCTGAACTGGATTGTTTACTCCTTTGTGCTTCAAAGCTCTTTAACAATAACTCTTATAACACTCATTATGTAATATTATTAATTTTCAGGTGTCATTTTCTGTAGAGTGGAAATATTTTTGTAACACAGTGCCTGCTATAGTACATTCATTCATTCATTGAAAGAGTGTTTTGAGTGTTCATCATGTGCTGGACACAGACACGGCATGTGTGCAGGAGACAGAACGGTAAGCAGAACAGATGCAGTTCTTACCACATGGAGTTTATAGCCCAAGGCAGGGTGGAGGGCAAGGGAGCCAGGAGACAGACAATCACACAGATAACCATGCAATTACGATGGCAATAGGTGCAGGCACGGTGAGTAAGTGGGTACCTAATATGCATATTAATGTATTTTGTGAACACTCGACAAATAATTATTAAATTTGATCTTGAAATTGGATAGACACTTGAGGTATTTAGACTTGTCAAACATGGAATTTTTAAAAAATCATTGTACCTATATTGCCTGTAAGAGAAAATGTTTTATTTTATGGGTTTTTTTTATATCCTGACCTAGGTCCTTTCTTGGGCCCATGACTTGGTACATGTTGCACTTTTTCGAGTCCTCCGCCTAGCACCGCCCACTCACTCTTCAAGACCCAGCTTAAATGCCACCTTGTCCCTTCCGAGTCATCTCACAGCTCTTTAGGACAAGAACCTTGCTTTATTTATCTGTGAAATCATAGAGCTTGGCCCACCACTTCGCACGAAGGCGCCGGGCAGAAGTTTGTTTAGTGAGGGCATGAGTGCACGTGTCTGTGCGTGCCTTCCCCTGTGCACGCTGGGGACCTCTGGTGTGGCCTTCCCAGGAGGGAGGGACTTCTGGTCAAGCCAGCTCTGTGTCCCATTCCTTCATTTTGGGATATTTATTCTTCTCACACAGCGTAGTAAGGGTCAAATGTTAAAATGAAGTGAGAGTTAAGCATATTCAATAAATGTAAGGCAGTGGAATCCTAATTATTACTGCATTGTCCCTTAGAATACACATTCCAGAAATACAATTACAAAGTCTTACATGAGGATGCTGCTGTTCCTAGGTTTGACCTAGATGTTGATGTAATAAACAGTTCTCTACCAATTAGTGTGATGGCCTCGTATAGGTGCTTGACAAGGCCCCTTTCAGGCTTCTGTGTATCACTTCAACCCCCCGCCCCGAAAGTGCAGACTGCTAATGATTTAGCAGTCCTATCTGTCTGCAGCGAGGGGCTGCCTGGAGCAGATCCCTGCGAAGCGAGACCTCACTGTTTCTGCGGGTAGAAAGAAAACCTCTCAGGAGAGCCTGAATGATTTAGGAACTCTAACTAGGGAGCCAGGGGCTCAGCAGGAGGCACCTCTCCTTGGCTGACTGGAGTCTGCTGTAGTAAAAATGTTTTTTAGGTCTCTGACAGACTTGTTGGAGAAATTGAAAATCTCCTTTTTAAAAAACATAATTTAAAAATCTTTCTGATTCAGAATCTCAACAAGCAGTGATGGGCCGGATTATTCTCTGGTAGAGTTGGGAGGGGGAGGTCTCGGAGCGCTGGATTCTCTCAGTAGCCCATCTCCCTAGCTGCACACTCCTCACCCTTCCTCTGGTGTCTTTCTCAGGACTCGGGTGGGTTGCTGTTTTTCCTGCCCACTTGCCTTGATGTCCTTTTGCCATTTGCAAGCATCCAGCACCATTGCAGTGCTGCCGGGAGACTGTCAGCTCCCGCGGTGCTCCCTGCCTGGGACGCTGTGCCGGGCAGCCTCTGAGGGTGCAGACTGGGGTGCCCTTCGTGCTGGCCGACACCCTCTTCGCTGCGCTGTACTCGAGAGGGCCCCAGGCCTGCGGAGCTAACGCAGATGGCGGGCCACGCGGAACTCGCCACAAAGAGCGTTCCAGGAAAAAGACGTCTACCTGGCATTTTATGATTTGGAAATTTCTCTTAATTAGCAGTTCTCGTTTTCATCAAGGGTAAGGGTGTACAATGCACAATTCAAGGAAAAGTAGATTGTGTTTTGTACAGCCGTAACACCACGTTTTTCACTCTGCTCACAATCTGTGGAATTGTTCATCCTGCTCTGTGAACCAAGGATATTTGACTAAATCAAGTACTGGTTTGTGCCAGATGTGAGAGTTCACTTTCTTTCTCTGGTTAAATGATCACTTACTTGACAGATAAGTAATTTTTTGAAAGTCTCTCATATCCCAGTGGTATATTAGGCCCTAATGAAGATATAACAAAAGTGTAAGACCCTTGCTCAAGAAGCTAGTGGTGGGTTTGAATGGTTAAGATTTATGCACATGAAACAGAGATGCTAGATCTTTTGAGTAGTAAACAAGTATAATGGTGTGATTTTGTTTTTAAGTGCTATGCATGTAGGAAGGTAGAGAGATGAAAAATAAATATTACTTAGTAAATCCACTATTCCAGAAGAAATATATATTTGTAATATTTTCTATTCTCTCAAGAGGAACAACTTGAATCACCAATTTAATCGCTGGTGGAAAGCCTGGTTTTTATTCTGTATTTTAAAATTCTTAGCTCATTTATGTCATTTGACATATGAACTTACCTTTTTGGAGAAAGAAAACATAGTTGTTAAAATTTTAAAGGTTTCATAGCTTTTTTCTTGAAAAATTAAGACATCAAGTCAACAAATATTTATTGAGCAAACTGACCTTGGACCAATGCATGTACATTTTTTCATTTTTAGACAGCAGTAAAGTAACCCTGGAATATTGCCTCTTAAGATGACTTTGATAAGTACAAGATGGTGAGCTGAGCTTTTAGCCAAGAACGTTTTTTCTCCTTGCTGAATATTTTTCTCCTTTGTTGTGCAGAGTTTAGAGTTAGAAATGTTCAGACTGTCCAAGCTGCATTTTCATCACTGTCAGGATTTGTTTAGTGATTTATAATTAATTAGATAAAAATTTACAAAGCTTTTGGGGCTATATAATGGGAAATGCTACATAATATAAGGTGGTGGTTGTTTGGGCCTCATGTCTTATATCTGATTTGTCTTTCATGATTTTATGCCTATATCTCTACCACACAGAGATTGTTTCCACTTAATGGCATTTGAAAGTAATCATTTATCTTGAATGAAATTGGTTTCTTCTACCTATTGCTGGGGAATTTAGTTTCCTAACCAGAATGTCTGATCTATTTTATGTGCCTGCCAAAAAAAATCCCCAAATGCTGGCCGCCTGAGTTCTGGCTAATGTTTCCAGGCGCTCTGTTTTGAAAACATTCCGTTTCTACCCTGTGTTACAGATGCTCTTGCATACAATGAAATCCTGTGATAAATATTTTTCAGGGAACATAAAGTATGTGAAAAATAAACAAATGGCAGTGTTATCATTAGTCATACATTGACTGAGTGCCACCAGTGTATTCATCATGTACAGGACATAGTCCAACACACAATCCCTATTTAGTGGTTTTATAGTCTAATTATTTGTGAAACGGTCATGTCAAAAAAACCAAGGAGCCATCAGTTGGGCAAATTGTTTGCAATTATGATTAATAACCTGCTCTGGGTAATTAATGGGAAAATACAGGTGGCTTCTACTGGGCTGCTAGTTTCAGAGATTTAAACAGTAAGTGTGTATTCAGAATAATTCACAGTAAATAAAATAATTCTTATTAGTGCATGCTAAGTTCACTTCTTAACTGTTTTTTAACCCACTTGAGAAAAAAGTGAGCGTAAGTAGGTTGTATTTACCATTCTTTTTGGTAAAATTATTTAGGTCTTAAAATTGGTTAGTAGTAAATTATATTATTTAGAAAATGATGGCTTTTCACAGACTTATTATCCTTGTAATATTTATCCTTTCTTGATTATTTTAGGATGCTTTGAAAAGATTTACTATCTATTTAGACCTTTGTGCTCGATCTAAAGTATTTTGCATAAGATAAAATGAAAATGTATTAAGTTTGGGCCTACACAAAGAAAATATCTATTTAAATTCAGTAGTCACTTTGGAGTTTTGTGGGCAAAATATTTAACAAAGTTTACACTTACCTTTTTTTTTGACTCATAGACATCTGAAATGAAACATAGTGAGTATAGATATTATGTATTTGAATATGTATTTTCCACCTGTATGCAGCTGCAGCTTTTTGGCATTTTGTTCCAAGAATGATTGTATAACTCACATGATTTCGTTACAGCAGAAGGTTTTTATTTGCTGTGATAATAATTGCTAGGTTAATTTTATTTAAAAAGTTGGTTAAAAGTAAGGAGTAAAAATGATAAACAGTTTTTAATATTTTAACTTATAAGATATATATCCTGCATATGTATATTAGTCAGTTGTTTGTTGGAAGCTCTATACTTTTTTTTGAGCATGGGTTGGAGTTTCTCGTTTTTCTCAACAGTTTTCAGTCTCAGTTTCTTTAAAAGCACTTGTGAAGCAGTTGGAATGCAGAATTCTTCTAGGTTGTAATTTCCTCCAAATCTTGTATAGTAGTTGTGTTTTGTGTGTGTGTGTTTTTTGTTTTTTTTTACTATTAGTCAAGTCTGTCTAAAAACATCCAACTAAGTGTCCATAGAGACTACAACTCTTCTTGTACACATATTTTATTGGATGTTGGATAACAGTACAGTATTTAATTAAGGTACTTAATTATAGTAACACATAACTGACAAACATATTTGAAAACAAACACAATTAAGCGCAGAACTCAACAGGTGGAAGCAGAAGTGCAAGGGTGTCCTAAGCAATAGCTTATTAGCTACTAGTGGTGAGCATTTTGTAGAGAAATAAAGAGCTCTGGAGTAGTGAGGGTGTTCCATGCTGGTCAGCTAGGAGAGCTTTGTTCTTTTTTTAATTTGAGGCTGTTGCCAAGTTGGCTCTCCATCTGAAGGACCTCCTTTCTTTTCCTGTTCCTGCATGAATCCTTGTTCAAGTCCCATATATTTTATTTGTCACAGTCACCACTCCTCCCCTTTCCACCCATGTCTACTGCCCTTAACCTCTGCTGTTTGTTTCTAATTGAAATCTCTCTCATCTTTCATTTTGAAAATTGCATCAAAATTTTACTTTCTTATGGAAGCCCTGTGGATTGACCACCCAACTTTTTTACTTCTGTTCATACTTTGTGTTCTATCTGTACAGCTTTAAAGAAATAAAACTTCAAAAATCTGAACTTTAGTATCAAATATGGTGTCCTGTATATAGGTGCTCAAAAAATTTCTTTAGCCATATGAAATCATAAAAGAAAATAAGAATTCTTGTCTTCCCAGTTTTATTGAGACATAATTGACATGTGACAGTTCTTGAGATGCTAATTTTCAAAACTGTTCACCATACCCTTCTTCTTTTTTTTGTTGTTAACCCTCGCCCGAGGATATTTTTTTTCCCGTTGATTTTTAGAGAGAGTGAGAGGGAGGGGAGAGAGAGAGAGAAACATCTGTGTGAGAGAGATAGCAGTTGTTGCCTCCCACAGGTGCCCTACTGGGCTGGGGCTCGAACCTGCAACCCAGATATGTGCCCTTGACTGGGAATCAAACCCGAGACCCTTCAGTCCAAGGCCAACTGTCTAACCACTGAGCAAAACTGGCCAGGGCCACCCTACCCTTCCCTTTTAAAAGGGGTAGAGGAACTGGTATTTTAGAATGTGAGTTGCCAGCTTTTCACAGTATATACTGTTGAAGAAAGCAAGAAACAAATGCTTATATGATTATGTTGTCTGAAAGCATGTTCTTGCATTGTATGTGTATGCTTTCTCCCCATGTAATTTACAGACTCTTCAAGGCTTGTGTCATATGTTCTAGTTCTTTGAATCTTCTCTGGCATAGTGGATAGTGAGTCTGTGCTCTTTACAGTTGAAGCCAAGTAGTAGGTGCTCAAAAAATGTTGATTGGCCAAAATATGTACATCAAATGCAACAATAACTCAGAGCTGCTAACCTCTTTTGAGCAGTTTCCACATGCTATATACATTGTCTTACGTGCTTTATGTATGTGATCTCATGTAATTTGCACAATTATTGCTATTCACATTTTATAGATGTAGAAGCTAAAGGAGGAGTAAAAATGTGACTGATGCTACAGAGCTAGGAAATGGTAGAGCTGAGAATCAAACCCTGGATGTCGGGTTCCAGGTTCTGTCCCTTAATTCCTTTGTTACTACAGTGTGGTCTGCAACCTTTTGGAAACTTTCTGTAACAGGTTCTGAAAACTCAGATGAAATAAGAATTTTCTCTTAACCAAACGAAAGGAAAACTAAAAAAAAATCCTTAGATGAAGTAGATTTATGCTAAGTAGGAAGCCGTGGGAAGGCCTCATTAGAAAATGAGAGAGACCAGGAGACCAGACGTGGTGTTTACTGCCTGCCACTCAATGAGAAGAATACCCACTTATGCTCTGACCCCTTTCATTTTATACAGGTAACACCTGAGTGAGAGCGGTACATTTATCGGGCTCTCACATCTCATTGTTGGGTGACATCAGGGAGCTCTTTTTTTTCGGATGGCTGTCCATCTGTTCTCCTCCAGGAACTCCTGGATCTGTGCCACTGCCACTTGGCTGCTGGCTTCGAGAGAGCCTAAATCAGTGAGCTGCTCACACCGGGGAGAACAAACAGGCTCTTCTCCTTAAAGTGTCTGTAATTATACGACCGTAATTAGAAATAAAACCTTCTTTATATAATTTGCAGCTCACGAGGAAAGACTTTCTGCTTACACACCATTTTCCCCACTATTGTTGCACATGTTGATCGGAAACCGCTTACTTGGAGTAACAATGAACCATTGAATCCAGTGGAGAGATCCAGAGTCCCACAGCCCCTAATTTTGCTGTGGGGCCTTGGGCTTATCCCTGTCCTTTCTTAGCTTTTAGGTTGTATATGATGTGACTAATACAACAGTATAAGAAGTGTTGCATGTGACAGCCTTAATTCCTGCTATTAGTTTCTTGGAAAAAAGATAACCTAGAAATAAATAACTCGTGAGTAGAGACACTGGTTCTGGTGCTTGTGGCTAGGGTTGGAGTTCGTTGTCGTTATCGTAAACGATAATATTGTTTGGGTGCTTCTACAGTGTTCAGAAAGATGTAGGTCAATGTTGATTTTTGCCTGATGGCTTGAGATTGAGTAGATGTTGATTAATTCATGAGCCCCAACTGTAAGGTAGATGTTCAGTATTGATTAGACATGTTCCCCTGGTTGTATGCTGTTAAAAAGGACTCAGTTGTGAAATACTCCTAAAGCTAAATCAATAAATAAGCTACTAAAGTTGTTTTCCCCTGTAAATGTTTGTATTTTATCCCTTTAACTAAATGAGAAGGAATGTTAATAATTTCTGTGACCTAGACTGTTAAGAAAACTAACTGTATCTTTGGAACAGTATCTCATATGTTAACCATTCCAGGTGACTATAAATTATTCATTTGTACACCTTAGCTGATTCATATATACATCTTGGCTTAATGGAGGAGACAATGTAACAGTTTTCTTTGGAAAAGTATCTTACTTTGGTGATATGGATAGAGATGCTTAGAGCATGCCCAAATACTGATAAAAATTGCAAGGATTTTGAGATATAATTGCTCACAGTTTAAGAGTTTTAAAGTCTACAATTTCTGTTATGATCATGGCCAGTAATTGCTAAGCAATTAGCTGTACTGGCCGTGTCACTAGGAAGTTTTCTGCCTTGGCAATTTTTTCTGAAGACTTTATTGAACTTAGAGCAATTTCTGGCTGACGTTTTCCCCTCAACATACAGACTTGTCCAGAATAACATTGGCCTTTATGAAACCCACTAAACTCAGTAGCTTCTGGACCTGTTGTTTTCCTCTCCTTGCCTTCTCTTCCAAGTTCCTAGAATGGCCTGTTACCTCCTACTGTGTGGACTTCCTGACCATGCCAACCCCTTTCTTAAACCTTTACAGTGGTTTCTCATTTCCTTTTGCATCTACTCTAGCTGTTCGCCCCATACATCAAAGGCAGTCACCAGCAGGCTCTGGATTATCTCATTTCCCTCATCTGCTCCTTAGGTCCCCAGTTTGCTCTCACTGCCCCCCCCCTTAGTCTTTTGAGCCATCTCCCCAGCACAGTCATTTTCTTTGACTCTCTTCTCAACGAACTGTCCTTTTTTCTTCTCTTCTAAGTAACTTCTGAAACCCCACCTTCTGTAAAAGTCATTTTGAATTAAGCAGAGAATTGCTGATGGTCTTCTCTTCATGTACTCTGACATAATAGACCTCCCATGGCTTCTTCCTCTAATATCCACCCCTATTATAAATGTACCACTTCCCACTTCCAAAGTGACCCTTGCCCTTGACTTATGTGTAGTAAGAGTATATCCCATCCTGTTCTGGTTACTATTCCTAATTTAGAGACTCACACAGGGGTAAAGAAAGCAGGTTCTGAGGTCAGCCTTCCGACTTGGAATCTGAGTTCTGCCACTTGCAGCCCATTATTTAATCTGTGTCACAGTTTCCTCCTTAATAAGACTGGGACAATAATAACACCTTCCTGAGGTTGTTGAAAGAATTCAAGCACTTCATACAGTACCTGGCACATAGTAAGCATGCAATAAATATTAGCTGTTATTATGGAGAGCACACTCAACATATTTTATATACACATACATACATACATACATATATACACACTTGCGCACACACACCTGCATACACATACATAGTTACATAGTTTGAAAAACATTCAGAATTGTGATATAATTTCTTTTTTAGAAAATGAAAAAGTGTATATTTTTAAATGCAAAACAAAGTAAAGTTGAACAACATCCTCGCTGGTGAGGCAAGGGTTTAGACAAAGGTGGAAGCACTGTGCCAGTTGTTTCCACACACTTACTAAAGATCTGGCGTTAGTGGTTTGGTCGTGTTTAAAAGCCCCATATGTAGTATGGATACTAACATGCTTTGTGGTGACAGTGATTAGGGCAACCAGTTTTCCTTCGGAAAGTTTCAAAAGCAGGCAGTAGTGCACCCAGTTTTAAGTAAATGAAAGATAAATTAATTTTTTAAAGGGTAGTGTGAAGAGCACCTTTTAAGAAAATCACTGTAGAAGGGAGGCTCCTCGGATAAGTCTGTCATGAGTCTGCGCATGCCCCCTTTGAAAGTCTGATACATCTTCAGTACCGCCTGAGGATAATTAATTGCTTTTGTTTTTCTAGTTTTGTTGCTTGTAAATATTCTGTTAAGGAATTTTTATAAACATGTTGAAGATAATAACTGGGCTGAGGTGTTTATTTCCTAAATAGAGTACTTACCAGGCTTAGGTTGATTATTTATATTTGAAAATGTTGATGGTAGATATTGGTTGATTGCTTTCAAATGAATCACTTATTCCTAATTTCCCAGGGATGTATCAGTGAAACATTTATTTAGAAAATAGAAATAGTTTTAGATAGGAAAATGGAATCTTTTAAAAATAATAAGTGATTTCATATACCAATGGTTTTCATGTGTGTAATATTGGAGAACCCAGAATTATGCAGTGTGCATATGACTTTATTACATATATTTTTAGTGCCATTAATCATATCTTAGAGGTTGCTACTCTTGTAAATGTAAAAATTACTTGGATTTTTCCTCTTTTCACTTATTTATGTAATTTAACAGCTTACATTATTTTAGATTGTTTTACTAATGCCAGTTTTGTACGATAAAATTATTAGAAATTATAAGGGAGGGTGGGATGAAAGAGGTGACCAGCTTTACACTGTTTTATGTTTGTAACTTTCGTTTCTTTTCAAGTGTAGATTTATTCCTAGTGATACAAATTGCTGTTTTCTTTGGCAGTGTTAGAAGCAAGTCTATGTGAAATTATGTAATGTCTGAAAAGTTATATTCATGATTAATTGGCCTATCCTAGAATGGTATTTGTATGTGTGGAATAAGGCGATCATGCTTTTTATTTGGCAGTGAGTTAAAGTGCCCCTGCTCAGATCGGGTTACTCTACGGGGCTTTTTGACTGAGAACTGTATATTTAGCTTGATTTCTAAAAAGCATATAATGTAGCCTTGAAGCCAAATACGCTGGAATTAATATTGTAACCAAACTTAGTCTTCAGATAACTTCAAAAGCAGGCTATTCCACTCTAACACACCTTAGTTAACAAATAAAGCCTAGAGATTTATAACAACAACATCTTGGTGGCCTCTGAACACACAGCAGAGACTGATTAGCCAAGTGTAGATTGTCTGTAGTGTCAAATAATAGTTTTAAATTCTTCATGATCTTGACCCAGACTGATCAGTTACAATGGTCTGTCTATTTATTTAAGCTGGACTTTACAGGAGCTAGAAAATAAGGCCTTTAAACAGTTGCCTCTCCTACATGTACTTGAAAAATGATGACATCGATTACAAACAATACAGTGATAATGAACTTGATAAGCAGAGAAAGGGTACAGGAGAGGTACTGGAGCCTAATGTTTTCTGAAAACTAACTTCAGTTTTTTCATCTGTAATGTGTTGATAATAATAACTACCTTCTGGCATGTTAATGATTAATTAAGTGCTTACCTGAATATCATAATAAGTGCTTTTCAAATGTTTGCTGCTTCTGCTACTACTTTTAGAGCTGTTTCCATGCTACTCTTATTATAACAGCTCTTCCTGCAGGGCATTGACTCCAGGGTTTTGCTCTTCGGTGAATCATCATATTGAAATTGTAAAGCATATCACCAAAGTTGAATATGGCTAATTTTGAGGTTATTTCTCTTTTTAAAAAAGTATGTTCTTTTTTAAAATTGATTTTTAGAGAGAGAGAGAGAGAGAGAGAGAGAGAGAAACATCGATCGGCTGCCTCCTGCACCCCTTACTGGGGATAGAGCCCAAAATGCAGGCATGTAACCCAAGCATGTGCCCTTACCGGGAATCGAACCCGTGACCTTTCCATGCATGGGACTACACTCAGCCAACTGAGCCACACCAGCCAGGGCTGGGGTTACTTTTTAAAGTATCTATATACTTATTACTCATAGGTATGGACTAGCCATCAACAAACAGCATCAGTATCACCTGGGAGCTTGTTAAAAATGCAGAATCTTGGGACCCTATCCCAGAACTATTGAATCAGAGCCTGCAGTTTAACACTGTCTTCAGGTTTTTGTTTGTATATTAAAGTTTGAGAAGCACCAATTCATCTACGTCATTCCCCCCCTTCCATCCTCAAAATCATCTGAATAATTTGGAGATGACTACCAGCAGTGGACTACCAACTTTATTTATATTATCACATATTAGGATATAAGGAAAATCACTCCTTTTTAACTTAAAATATGACCTTTGAATTCATTTTTAAAACGTTGGTTTTAAAACAAATATAAGTTAAAATATGGTATAGTTTTCAACTGTTAAATTGGCAAGGAAAAAAATTGATAAAATATGTTAGGAGTGTACAGTGGCACAACCTCATGCAGATAAAAATGCCCATATTCTGTGACCCAGCAATCTCACATCTAGGAGTTTATCCTACAAGTATATTTGCACATGCAAATGTATGTCTGTACATTTTTGTAGAAGCAAAAGAGTGGTAATAACCTCAATAGCTATTAAAATGAAACTGGTTTAGTGTACCTCAACATTTGTTTTTTTTCAAGATGTTGTATGTTTATATGTGCCAGGTCTATCAATGAAAATGTCTCAGTGAACCTTTGGGAAGCAGATTTGTGTGTCCAGGGGTTAGACATAGGAGGGAAGACTTATGAAAATAAGTCTGTATATCTTTGTATATCTTTGTACTATTTGAATTTTTAGAAATGTGTATAGTATTACTTTGAAATCAGCAAAATAGCCCTTGCTGTTTTGTCTTTTACACTCATGTTTTTTTCCTTCTCACTTTTAAAGTATGTTTATATATATAAACTCATTTAATGTCTCTGGAGCCCTCAGACCTGTGGCTACTGAGAGTAAGCAACACATTCTCAGTGGCCTCTCTGCTCTGTATTTACTCTCCCACTTCTTAGACTCTTCTGAGCACAAACTCCTGATGTCCTGTTATTCAGAGCTGGGATTCTCAACATGGGGTACCACCAGAATCTCCTTCAAGCTTTTAAAAAATTAAGATGTATTCCAGACGTATTGAATTAAAACCTGTGGGTGTGACTTAGGCATGTGCATTTAAAAATAGGTGATGCTGATATTCACACCTGGTTAAGAACCACGGTCTAGAGAGCTGTTCTGGGCAGGGGCCAACTGCTAAAATATCAGCCGTTCCCCCTCCCCGCCCCCAGGCTCCCAGGAGTAACGTAGATGTGGCCCCGAGTAGAATGTGTGGACCCTCTGCTCCACATCCAAGGAACAGGGAGTGTCACTCTGAATAGCCACGTGGCTGTTGTGGTAGAATAGTAATGAGAATGATAGTGGTGATGATAACAAGTCAGGTTTCTGCATTAGAATTAACATCTGCAAATAAAGAACATTGAAAGTAAATAGGGGAGATCAAGAGCCAGTTCTTTGAGAACATCGTGTTTTCTAGCTAGAATGATTTAAAAAGAGGGAAACCAAAATTACCAATACCAGGAATTGGAGAAGAAATATCATCACACACGTAAAAAGAATAATAAGGAAATATTATGGCAACTTTATTTCAATAAATTGGGTCACTTAGATGAAATGGGAAAATTCCTTGAATCCCCTAATTACCGTAACTGACACATACACAAAATAGATAATCTGAATAGCTCTATATCTATTAAAAAACTGAATTCACAATTTAAAACTGTGCCATAAAGAAAACTCCAGGTTCAGGTAGCAGACAACTTGAATGGTGGAACCTATCAAACATAGAGCAATACAAATGTTAGATAAATTATTTGAGAAAGTAGGAGGAAACACATCCCAATTCCAAAACCAACCAAAGACATTGTAAAAAAAAAAAAAAGGGAAACTATGGAACAATATTTCTCCTGAATATAAGCATAAAAATATTTTAAAATATTAGCAAGTCAAATCCAGAAACATATAAAAAGGCTAATATTTTGCAGTGTTTACCCAGAGTGGGGTTTATCCAGATATGCAAGCAAGATTGGTTTATATTTTTCAAAAATTGATTTGAGAGAGAGAGAAGAAGATACACAGAGAAACATCGATTGCTCCACTCATTTATGTGTTCATTGGTTGCTTCTTGTATGTGCCCTGACCGGAGACTGAACCCCGCAACCTTGGTATGGGGATGACACTCTAACCAACTGAGCTGCCTGGTCAGGGCAGCAATATTACTATTTTTCATTAATCTGGCTAGAGGTTTCTCATAAAGTTAAGCATCTACCTACCTTACAACCCAGCAGTTCTAGGTATTTACTCAAGAGAGATGAAAACACATATCCAAAAAAATAGTTCTACAAGAGTGTTCCAAACAGTTTTATTCATTTTTAACCTTTAATTGAAAACAACTTAAATGCTGATCAGCTGTAGAGGGAATAAACAAACATTTGTACATTTTACAATCAAATATTCTAATAAAAAGAAATGAGTTACTGACATGTGACAGTGTGAATGAATATGACGATATGACGAGTGAAGGAAGCCCTACGCAAAAGAACTCGGTGTCTGGTTCCATTCATGAAGTTGTAGAATAGACAAGACAAGCGTGGGGGCAGAAATGAGAGTAGTGGTTACTTGGGAAGAGAGTGGGGGGACTGACAGGGAAGGGGCAGGAGAGAACTTTCTGGTTATGGAATGTTCTTGGGAGAGATGTGGGTTACGGGGTGTATGCATTTATTCACAACTCTTTAAAATATACCTTAACTTAGTTGTACAACAGTGTGAATGTACTTAGTGCCACTTAACTTTACACTTAACAATGGTTATTACAGTTATACATTTTATCTTATGTATATTTTACAATGTAAAAAATGTAAGTAGGTAGATATGAAGGTTCTAAATGGGCAAACATTTAAAGTATTTATTTCCTCCTAACCATATGGTGTTCTATTATTATTTCTTTATTTACCATTTCTATACTTAGGTAAGAATGTAATTTAGAAAATGATGAGAAATAATATTACATTTAAATATTCAACAAATATCTAAGGTGTGCATAGTTCTTTATTATATGTGGTAAAGATAAACCAAACAAGTATCTCCTTCAAAGAGCTCACAGTATGCTAAGCTTTGACTTAAAATATGCCCAAGCCAGCCAGCATGGCTTAGTGGTTGAATATTGACCTGTGAACCAGGAGGTCACGGTTTCATTCCAGGTTGGGGCACATACATGCCTGGGTCTTGGGCTCGATCTCCTGATCGGCGTGCAGGAGGCAGCCAGTCAATGACTCTTTCTCATCATTGATATTTCTGTCTCTCTCTCCCTCTCCCTTTTTAATTAAAAAAAATATATATATATATATGCTCCCCAAAATTGATTTTACAAAAGTAAAGAGCTTTCTTTCACCTACTGTATATATCCTTTAGTAGGCTTCTGTAGACTCAAGCGGTGGGAAATTGAGCTTAAAAATCCTTGCCTTGTGGGGAAGCCTGTCACATCTGGTGTTTCTCTTTCTGGCCCTGCTGTACCTTGCATTGCACTGGAGGGGGGAGGCTTATGTTTGTGCAGTTCCCACACTGTCTGCAGTGATGCTGGAGCACCAGAGAACAGAGTGTCACTGATAATGTTCATTTAAGTGCTGGGATGATGCCTGGCCTAAAGCATTCATAGACCTAGAATCTCTACCACAAAGAGGTTTAGGGCAGAGTCCAAAAAAACAAGGTCAGAGCTCTTGACATTCTGGTAGTAATTATCCAATCAATCCTCTTTTCCCACTGCATCTGACTGGTTTAATTGAAAGAGTCAAAGGTAGTCGGAAAGTGAGGAAAACAAAAGCTGGAATTTCAGAGGCATGGAAATTTTGTACATGAGATGGTTTATGTGTCCACAGGGCAATTGAGAATTGAAGGTGTAGTAATGGAATTACACTACTTTTATTGGTTCTGGGAGCACAAGCATTTGCAGTACCAATTATATTCTACTTCGCGTACTTGGGTGCTGAGTAAAATATTAGTGACTTATCGAATGGTGCATAGCATTTCAACTGCCATGTAAATCTTTGTGAATGCAGAATATTGTCGGGGGTGGTGGTGGTGGTATTACTGAGAAAGTGACTAATATATGACTTTTCTAGCTTGTTAATATCCACCTACACCGATGTGTCAACTCTTTTTTCTACTTCTCTGTTTGGATCTAATTACAATCAGTTCAGTTGCCTGTGTCTCCTCTGAGCAGTTAAAGCAGGTTTCTCTTGGTGGAGTTGGTAATGAGAACCTCTGTGTTCATATCATGTCTGTGTGGGGTTGTAGGCACCACATCTAGATGAAAACAAATGCCTTGGGGGCAACCAAGGAAGCCAGCTGTCTGATTCTAACTATATGACATTCTGGAAAAGGCAAAACCTATGGATACAGTAAAAAAAGATCAGTGGTTACCTGGGGTAGAGGGGGAGGGAGAGATGAATAGGTGGAGCACTGGGAAATTTTTAGGGCAGTGAAAACACTCTGTATGATAAAGATAGTCTAATGGTGGATACATGTCATCATAAATTTGTCCAAGTCCATAGACTGTACGATGCCAAGAGAGAACCCTAATGTAAACTGGTCTTTGGGTGATAGTGGTGTGTCCGTGTAGGTTCATCAGTTCTAACAGATGTACCACTGGTGGGAGATGTTTGACAGTGGAGGAGGCTATGCATGTGTTGGGGGAGGGGATGTATGGGAAATTTCTGTACATTTCTCTCAAATTTGCTATGAAACTAAAACTACTCATAAAAAAAAAAGAATAAAAAGAACCATTACAGATTTATCACACTTGAATATGAATTAATTTTAAATTTTTATTTTTCAAAATCTAGAGTAAGGTTTATATTATTTGCTAATATTGTGACATGCTTGCCAAAGAGAATAGTTTGTAAATCCTAAACAGACTTACTGTAACCATGTGTTGAATCTCCAGCTGTGTTGAATCAGACTTTGATCCCTCTTAAGAAGATAAATGCAGTATCTGCAGTTTCTAATGGTAGGGGTGGAGGAGAGACTTTCAAATGAAATCTTAAAAAGCCAAGTCCCTGTCCAGATAAGAAATTAAAGACCCAGGGGAAGGCGGTTTTGTTTCATTACCCCCCCCCCCACTCCCCAAAAAAGAACAAATGAGATGCTATTGTTAAGTGCAGTGAGCAGGATTAGGTTTGTTTCCTTCCAATAGAAGACTCGCCTTCCTTAATCAGCGCTCTTACAGATGGCACACCTGCCTAATTAGAACAAGTTCTAGACTGCGGGATGCAGCGTGAGCATTTCAGTTAGCTCCACACAGTTGATACTGTGTGGCTGATGTTCTCAGAAAGTCTTCCTTCTCTTCTTACTCCTTTGTGGCTAAGCTTTTATTATTTTATACTTCCGAACCAGCCTTTGAGTGCGGGAATTTTTCAGTGTGTGGTCATTGGTATTGTTTTCGCTCCCGCGTGATTTTTTAAGTGAAAAAAGAAGTGATGTGTTTATGGAGATGGGTAGGGATGCTTTTAAATATTTTTATTTTGTTACATTTAATTTACTTGTCACTCTTAAAATACAGAGGACCCCCTTCACTGTGACAGGAGGTAAAAGACAGCTGTCACACTCAAGATCTCCGTACATTAGCAATAGTAAAGCCTTTTGCCCAGAGTACGAGAGAACTCAGCCCAGAGCCGGTGGGAACGATGTGCTCCCTCACGGACCAGTTACCCACAGAGGGGTGTCATGAGCAGCGAGGGGACACGGCACAAATCTACATGCCAGAGTAAAATTACTGTAAAATTGTTGCCTGTGGAAAGCCTTGTAATAAGTATATCTCCAATTATCTTCTGGAAAAAATTGTTTGGCATCTGCTTAGGTGGAAATTCATGACGGGATGGTAATACTAGCCTTAGAATGGGACCGAAGGGTGCGGGGTGTAGAGAAAGTGGCGGCGGTCCTGTCGGAAGCAGCCCCGCTGTGCCCTGGAGGGTCTCAGGCGGCTGGTCCCGCCCCTTCCTGTGGAGTGACCGCCCGACCGCAGTTACAGATCACGCCCACGGGAACAAGATAGCCCTCTTAAAAAATGGGGCCATTTAGGTCATCACGGGAAGCGTCTGCTTTGAGAGCTAGTCTCTTCCCAAAGACCACATCTGAGCAGATCGCTGCAAAGCCAAGTCCTGAGCGTGTACGATCTGTGTCCTAATTAGGAGCGTGCCTGACCCGTTCAGACATCAGCTGGATCCGGGAATTAAAGGGCAGGAGGTGAAGTCTAGCTCTTTATTAGGCAGGTGTCAAGGAGAGTCCTGAAGGGGCAGAACCCACGAGTATGTTACCCTAAAACCAGCAGGGACGGCGTTCTCCGTCCCTTGTCCCGCTGCTCTCAGTTGTGCAGCTTGTGGAAAATAATTCATCACCAAAGAGCACCAAAGTTCGTAAGATATTAAAAAAAAATAGATTTACAGATTCATGCCCTTGTTATCATTTTGTTACTCTCACTACAGTGTATTTATCTTCCTTGACTTCTTTTCTTTTTTTTTACTTGTATTCTTTCTTGAGAGGGAAAGAAGGGGGTCACAGTTAGGTACTGGCAACTGGGCACCGCCCCAAATCTGTCTTAGTCCCTGGTCACTATCAGTGGGTGAGCCCTAATAGTTAATACTTGTGGTAGTAGTGGCGAGATAATTTCCTTCCCAGCTGATTGAAAGGTTTTCATTCTATCTTGTCAGATTATATCCAGGGAAGTACAGTTATGTCCACACGTAAGTGTCAGTCACTATGAAGAGCCAGAGTAGGACAAAGGCCTCCAGATTAGACAGTGATGGAACCCACAGTGCCATCAGTAGTTGCTTCACATGGCATCTTGTAGTCATTAAGGTTATACATTAAAGTACAGAAAGTAGTCACTATTTTGGGACCCGTTGAATCAGAGGAACCAGTTCCTAACCCGACAGCGGTTTGTTCATTTGTTCATTCATTTGTTCAACAAATGTGCTTTGAGACTGCAGCTACAGCAGTGAGCAAAGTCTCTGCCCTCCTAATGGAGCTTTTATAGTTAAGTGAAATGAAATGGACAAATAAATGATACATAATATGTCAGATAGCGATGACTACTGGGCAGAAAAATAAAGCCAGGCCTGGAGGATCCGGAGTGGCACTGGGGGAATGCAGTTTCAGAGAGTGGTCAGGGATAGCCTCTCCGATAATGGGATATCTGAATCAAGTGCCACACGAAATGAGGGCCCGACCATGGGGGAAGTGAACGAGCAAAGGGTTTGGAGTCAGCATGCTGGGGTCCCTCTGTCTTAAGAGCTGTGTGACCCTATAGAGGTATTTAACTCGCCTATAAAACGGAGACAGACAGAGCCACCAGCCCTGTCTCACAGGGTTTGTGTTTGGCACAAGTGAGACACTTGAGAAAAGCATTTCGGTAAATGGCAAAGCATTACTTAAACTTCAGATATAAGCAAAAATGATAAAAGGGTGCAAATTAAAGAGACATAAAGAAGAGTGTTAAAACAGCCCTTTCATACGACTTGTTTTGGATTCATTGAATTGAGTTGTCTGAGCTCAAGTGTGGGGAACACTCTCCAAAGATGAGCTGTCTGACACTGGGGGGTAAAGGATTTATACTCCTCTCTGTTCATTTTGTGGTATTGTTCAGTTATGACTTTATAATTGTTCATGCTTTTCTTCCTTTGACACCTTTTTGTTTTCTTTTACATTGAGCTTTCCTTTTATTAAATCACTTACAGGCCTCTTGGTTCTCGTGGAGGCATTTTCTACCCTGTTCCTGTACTCCCTGATTAATTCATTAAAAGAAAACACCCTCTAATACTAATATTTATCATGGGAGCTCACAGAATCAAAGTCTTTTATGGAATAATTCTAAGCTCCAGAACAAGTTATTTGTCCTGATCTTTATGAAGGATTTGAAGTTGTTTGTTTGCTCTTTTTGTTTTTATAGCTAAAGTGAATTTTGCAATAATCAGGACAATATTTGAATAGAACTTTATTTACACAGCACTTCACACACACTCACATTTGAACTTTAGCAGCCCTGGAGCTAAACAACATGAACACCTCAGGCTTAGACAAAATTTAAATCTAGGTCTTCCCATGATACAAGTATGAATAGATGAATGAAAAATGCTGAATTATTTCTAACACTTGCAATTACTAAAATGGTATGTTTTATAAGTAGATTCAAGAAAGTTGTAGATGACTTGAGATGATGAGTCTATAGCATAGGGACTATGGAAAGAGGGGGGGCGATATCCCTGATCATTGTGAATGGAGACCATGGAGACAAAACCCCTTTTTTGTGTAATTGTCAGAAAGAAAATGTGAACCTGGATATCCCAGGCTCTAATTGAGTGCCTGAGCTTTCATTTATTTTTGTCCAGTTACTTAGACTAACAAGACTGATAAACATGTTTTCTTCATGGCAGAAACAAAAGTAACCATAAGCAAATATAAAACTTCTTAAAAAATGCATTGTCTTGAATGTAAAGACTGCTTCCTTAGAAAAGGCTATTTTATTTTGTGATCGAGGGTCCTGAAGACTCTTAAAATGTCTTTTTAAGTATAATAAAATCAATAAAAAATTACAGCTGAGCTAGGGAAAACCTTAGAGATTATTCAGCCATGAAAGCATTAAAATATTTAATCTGGAAAGGACCTCTGAAGGGTCCCAGATCCCCGATTTGTGTGAGGCCCCTTTGCTGTGGCACCCTCACCGTCCTGAAGGGGTCATTCAGCCTCTTTGTGGTCTTCTGATTACTGGGCCTCCAGCTGCCTCAAGAATAATCCATTTCACAAAGACCGTATGATTTGACTTATACGAGGTACCTAAAGGAGTCAGACTTGGAGACAAAAAGTAGAAAGGTGGTTGCCTGGGAAGTGGGGGTTAGTGCTTAATGGGGACAGAGTGTCAGTCTGGGAAGATGAGAAAGTTCTGAAGATGGATGGTGGTAATGGTTGTACAATAAGGTCAATGTGCTTAATGCCACTGAAGTGTATGTTTAACAATGGTTAAAGTGGTAAATTTTATGTTATGTGTATTTGGGTGCAATTTAAAAATGAAATAAATAAATACATTAATAAAGGAAACAGGGAAAAAAATAAGCCCTTCTGCTGGCTAGCTCTGTTGAAAAAATTTAACTCTCTACTATAACCCATTGGTCCAAATTTTGTGGTCTGGAGCCATGGGGAACAAATCTGACCCTTCCTCCTGGATGAACACACCCAGCTTGTCCCCTCCCAGCAGGTTCTTCAAGGCTAAGTAGCCCCAGTTCCCTCAGTAGATCATGCAGTTTTGTTTAGTTTTACAATTTATTTGTAAATTGTCATGGTCCAGATAAGGACCATACATTGTGAGTGGTGATAAGCCTTGCTTACCCACTCTGTCTCCCTTTAGATTTCTTCGTTGATGAAACTGAGTCATTTGTCCTGGAGAGTTTTGGTACTTGTAACCCCCTGCTATATGCTAGAATGACACCTTCCTCTGCCTTCTGTATTGTCTGTGAATTGATAATTGGGTTGATATATTTTATTTTATAAATGCTTGTAATCCAACTATATAATTTATTCTAGATCTCTTTTTTTTTTGAGAATGAGGGGGTATTCTTTCCCCCTCAACTTTTTGTTTGGAAAATCGCAAGCATGCAGAAAAATGGAAAGAATACTATAATGAAGATACCCAAGTACGCTTTACAAAGATTCACCAACCATTAACATTTTGCCATATTTGCTTTCTCTCTCCCTCTCTGCGTGTGCGCGCGCACACACGCACACGCACACACACGAGTACACAGAAGTCCCCCCTCATATCATTTGAACTTAAGTTATATACATGGCACTTTAAAATAGTTTAGCACACAACTCCTCTAAGAATGCAATAGTACGTTCTCCTATATAATCACAATTATGTTGAGGCAAAAAGTTGTTATATCTAGTTTAACATATATGTTACATATATAGTATATCTATATTGTCTACTGTTTAGTGCTTATTTCCATAATTATCCAAAATATGTTCTTTATAGCTGTGGTATTTTTAAAATTCAGAATCCAAACAAGGATCATGAATTGTATCGGGTTTTCTTGCCACTTTAGCCACCTACATTGGTTCTGCCCTTTTTTGCATCTTATATGACATTGACAGTTTTTGAAGAGTCCTCGCCAGTTGTTTTACAGAATGTCCCTAAGTTTGGAATTGCCTGATTGTTTCCTTATGATTAGATTCAGGGTAGATGTTTCCAGGGAGAGTACTGCATAGGCACTGCTGACTCCTTCAGTGTAGTGCTTGGGAGGCGCATGGTGTCTGTTTGTCCCATACTGGTGATGAGTTTGATCATTGGGTTAAGGCGATGAATGCTAGATTTTTCCATTGTAAAGCTTCCTTTCTCCATTGTAATTAATAATCTGTCACTTGTTAATGATTACTTTTTAAATAGTTTCAAAAACCTGTGCTGTTGGTAATGGGAGAAAGTAAATGGAAAAGGTTTTGAACATATTTGTAAAGAGTTATTGCTGCTGATAGAAAGATAATTTTTAAATATTTGTTTTCCTGAGAGGAGAGAGGGGAGTTGGCAGCTAGTACAGGTGAGGAATGGCCTTTAGAGAAGATAAACCTGTGTTTAAATCCCAGTTCTGTTGTTGAACCTGTGCAGCTTTAGAAAAGTTACCTAACTTCTCAGATCCTCAATTTCCTGCCTAAAATGAGTGTAATATACATTCGCTGCAGTATTAAGATGATTAAATGAGATAGTGTGTGAGTGGCCTCTAACACAGCAGCTACCCCATGGCCATTACGTGGGAGATGAGGAGTACATGCTTCCTAAGCAGTCTGCAGAGTTTAAATCTGTTCATGAGCGTTAATTCTCAAGATTAGCTTGAAATAGCCAGGCATGTTGATAAGAAAATGTGATCAACAGGTTAGGCGACACTGTGAATTCAAAGGAAGGAATTATGAATTGGGAGACATTTTCAGGCTTCTTAAATAGGATTTGTCTGTAGTGGACTCACACAGAATCGAGCTGCCTTGTATTCAGACATCTTCTGATTGCAGTCCATTTTGGTCTATTACCAGGGATTATTTTTGAAACAGTTTATATGTAGTCTGATTGAGAATAGCGAATCATAATAATTCTGTGACCCATTTACATGCATTACTGTAAAAGTTTCATTTCATACAAGTGACAATTTTTTAAAGTTAATTAGACTTGGCTATACTGAGGTTAGCAAAAAGTGCTTTGAATGATCAATAATTCAGCAGGGCAGACATTTCTGTATAATGCAGTGGTTTTATAGAGTATTGTGAGATAGTTATCCCTAAAATAAATGGTGGTGAGCATTCATCAGCATGGTGGGGTTCACTTGAATGTAGCGTGAAGTGATAGCATCTATGCTTTCTATTATTGGGCAGAGTGTGGGACATCAGTCTTTCTGGCCATGAACTACTAGCAACCTTTGTCCTTTGTGTTACCTTTAGTTAAAAACGAAAAATGAGCATGAATGCTGGCTGATGGCCATGTCTTTTTACAGCTAAAAATCCATCTGGGAAAGAAAAATGGAATTGCAGGTTTGGATTTGTTTCATTGCATGAATGATATGTGACATTTTGTAAATTATTTATCACTGCAAGGATGGCAGCAATGGCTTGAGCATTGTTATATCAAATGAAAGCAGCAATCCCATTAGTACAGGGACTGGGTTTTAGCTAGAATCTATCAGGGGGATGTTGTCATTTTAAAACCAGATTGTTCTTTTAATTGCTATTTAAAGGAACAAAAGTGTTCCCAAGGTACTGCAGTTGAGCAGTTCCAAGTAATAACTATGGATCTATAATTATGCAGTGCTGATTATCTGGCATTTAAAAAATTGTGGCTGGAGTCAGTGACCAGTTTATTGTAGCCTGTCTTTTTAGGTTTTCCTAGTACAAAGTGTTTTATACTCTTGTTTTTAAACTGGTGCCTCAAAAACATATTTGCATAGCTACCTCAGAAAGTAAAGCCTGTGCATATTAAAAGAACACATTAAACCGAAAATAAGGGCAAGATAATGCACACGTATATTTTAAGATGAAATTAACAGTTATATTCAACAATTTTGCAAATGCTTGGTTATAAGATGGATTCTGGTTTTTGATGACAGTTGTCACAGTGAACCAAGACATTTGTTGGAATCATTATAACCATTTGAACTATTTTCTTTGAGATGAGGGTTATTTGTTGTTAAACCAGCATGTGCTGCTTTTATTTATTCAGTCAGCAGGTATGTTTTGAGTGCCTACTGTGCACCAGGCAGTGTATTAGGTAGGCCTTTGGGATCGAGTAGCTGGACAAATGATGTTTATTCTACTATGCTGATGTATATTTAGAAAGACCTAGCAAAATGTTATTTTAAATTTGCCTTAGAAATTTTGTGATTATACTAAATTTTTTTGCCTTGAATTTTTGATTCCAGAGATTCAAATATTAATACATTATAGTTGCATTGAGATTGCTGTCAGATAACATGTGTAAAAGGCTTGGAATATGCAAAAAAATTTAGTTTTCATACAGTTTTGGTTCAAAATAAATGTGACTAGATCTGTAGGCACAGTCAACTATTCATATGAATGGGAGTCCTAGCATTGCTGGTAGTCATAAATAACAATGGAGACTCAAAATGTATGCAGATTTATACATTGTTCAAAGCAGTTTCCTTAGAGTTAAAGGGTGCTAGAGGGTTAGACAAATGTTTTGATATTTCTTTTAGTAAAGTGGGAATGTCAGAGACTAAGAGCTTATCTCCTTTGTGTGGCATGATGTGGTTTACTTTGTTTAAATTGATTGATTAATTTTAGAGGGAGAGAGAAGGGGGGTGGGGAGAGAGAGAAGTCGACTTGTTGTTCCACTTAGTTGTGCATTCATTGGTTGCTTCTTGTATGTGCCCTGACTGCGGATCGAACCCGAAACCTTGGCGTATTAGACGACACTCTAACCAGCTGAGCTCTACCTGGCCAGGGCTGATGCAGTTTACTTTTGAAGATCTTGGTACCAGAAAGGCCTTGTTATTGATCTTTTGATCTTTTCAAGTGATCCTACAGAATTTTAAAGTTGTTTGATTCTAATTCTGTTTTTATGTCATCTAAAAAATACCAATATTTTGTCAAATGTTTAACAGATGAATGATAGCAGCCTGCTCTAAAACATTTGATAAAGTTCAACTAAACAACTTGACCTAAGTACATGGTATTCATAGTCTGGAATACTGAATACACAGGTGAATTACTTTATTATAGGCATATAGATTATGGGCACTATACGAGATTTCAAAGTAATCCTTAATGTTCATTAATGGAAAGTTATGTAATAAAAGTCTTAGGTTTCATTGGCTTAATAAAAATTACTTCTGAGTCTTATGTATTATTCAGGTAATAAATATTTTAGTATCAAATAATTTAAGAGATTTTTTTATTAGCAGAAAATGTTGATTTGAACACCTTATTCAGCAGTTTTTCTTTGTTAAAGAAATATTTAGGAAGGTTTTGGCTTTAATGTTTTGTTGTTAATTTTAAAATGGAAAACTAACAATATTTTTTCATTTTAATTGTTATAGCCCCGTGCTGATCCCATTCCAATATGTAGCTTCTGTTTGGGAACTAAGGAATCAAATCGTGAAAAGAAACCAGAAGAACTCCTTTCCTGTGCAGATTGTGGCAGCAGTGGTAAGTTGGTATTTTTTTGTATGTGTGTGCAATGAGTTCCCATTATAGCTACATGCTATTTATCTTTCTTTCAAAACTATATTTGTTATTTAAAGCAATTATTTGGCAACAGCATACATTTTAAAAGTAAGTGCAGGTAGGGGGGGGAAGTGTGAGTATATTAGCACTGACATAAAGCTATTATATATGTTTATATAATTTATATTAATATTTAAAATTAAGCTTTGATTTCATACCAGCATTAGTAATTCACTGTAGAGTATTCTGCTTTGCAGGCAGATTCAATGAGGAGAATTCTTAGTTTTCAAGCTGGATACAAATAGAATCAATCATGTGTTTTCTATAACTTGAAGTCTCAATTAAGAGATATTTGAGTTAGAATATATAGTATTTCAGGTCATGACACCTACTGGTGAAATATAATATTACATCGCAGCTCTGTGTGACTGAATGAAAGGGACAGTATTCTGGAAATTGCAATGATAGAATCAAGAAATCATCAGGCATGAAAGACATTCAAATTGCCTAGAATTAGATAGGAAAAGAGTGGTCTGAGTAGAAGGCGATATTGAAATCAAGGAATGCTGGGCAGGAACACTGGACCTCTGGCAAACTGCCGGACCCCCCCCCATGCTTTCAAGGTAGCTGTCACTTTTGCCTTTTTCTCAGCAGAAGATTTTAAGACCACATCTTTAATTTTATAATATAAATTAAAAGTCATATTACTTCCATTAAAAGAATTTGTCTTACCAAGGCAGTCCGCCTTCTTCTCCAGCAGGCGGTAGTTGTCTGACTGAGATGGTTATATGTTATGTATGTATTACGTATGTATACACACACACACACACACACACACACACACACATCAACAGATTGAATGGCATTTACTGGATTTTTAAAATTAATCTTTGTGTTAATCTTTAAATTTTCTTCCAGTGTACTGAAACTTTTGCTCCCCAAAGTGCTATTTTAAAATTCATGACCAACTACTATTTCTATAGTTACAGTTACTGGCAAAACACCACAGTGTATTCTCTTTTAGGAAGCTGGTATCATATAGTGGTTAAGAGCAAACTGGAGAGCCAGCAGTAGCCCCGCTTCTCTCCCTTGAGTTAATTCGTTAACCATTCTGAGCCCCAGTTTCCTCATTAGAAAATGAGGTAATATTAACACCTACCTCTTGGGTTTTGTGGAAGTTAAATGAGAGGACACAAGTAAATAGCCTAGCACAGCGTCTACAACTCTGGTAAGCGTACTATAAATGCCAGCCATTGTTATTATTTGGCATGTTTGATATTGTTGTCCTTAATTGCTGCAAGTAATTTAAAATCTTATCACTGAGTTTGACATCCGCTGGAGCTTGGAGGAGGAAATGTTTCACACGGGGGCATGGCAGTGTAGTGTGATGATGATTCTTCCTCTTACGAAGGTTCGACTTGATGGGCTCTATGTGGTTCCGCAGCTTCAGGGCCTGACTAAGAGGGGAGAGCCTTGGAAATAAGACATTTCAAACTCTGCTTGAGAAATGCATTCTGACAGTTTTTTTGATGGGCTCTACAGATTCATTAAAATTCTTTTACTTGCCCATGTTATCATGGGTAGTGACAAAAGGGCAGGGAAACATTATCTGTATGTTCAGTTTAATAAATTTCAACCCTGCAGTCTCTCTGCTTTATCCTGGTGAGGTAGTGCCTCACTCATCAGTTCTGACTCTGTAGTTATCTTTTGGGTTTTCTCACGAGGCTTACTCTGAATGAATTATTCTTTTGTTTAACTGCCTGATCAATTCAGTGCTGTTCACTTGTCTAGGGTCTACCTTTTGTGATTTTTAAGGTGGTACTTTAAGAATACCCTTCACTGTTTTATTTCATGAGTACATATTTGTCTGGGCGCCTAGACAGATTAAAGACGCACTTAAGTGTGAGAAGAAAAGTTCCCTTCATATATTTCCTTACCTCTGGTGATACACTTACTTGAGTTGATAAGGAATTTGAGATCATTATCTTCTAGATCGTAACTTCAAGGCCTCCTTCACAGGGTATAAAGGTGTAATTCTAAACAGGTAGATCTTAGATTTTCTGATGTAATCAATCTCCCTTCGTCTTTCCCAGATTGAAGACCTGCCAAACGAGAGGTTTGATCTCCTTTATACTTTGAGGTCAGAGAAATGTTTTTCCCCTAAAGCTTCTTACTTTTCCAGGGTGTGTAAGTGTAGTGTTATGTTTTCTTTTTTCAAAAACACTCTCTTGTTTTCTCTTTTAACAAACGGAGAAGAATGGGCTGAGGACCCTGTCTAGAAGGCCTAGATAGCTAGAGTCATTTTGTCTGCCAGCCTTTCCCCCCTCCCTTCAGGTAGAGAGCCGAGGTTTTGGAGTGGAGGTATGGGTCCAGGCAGACATTCAAGCCCTGGGGTCATCATGTTCCTTTGTTTAGGACAGAGGATGCCTCAGAGTGCTTCTCTGGACTCTGCAACGGGATCCGACTCTCCTGCTGAGGTTCACTTAACCTCCCCTTGAGGATTGTGCCGGTCTGGGTTTAGCTGTTAGTCAGAAGCCCATTGTTCCTAATTCCGAGAGATGCAGTGTAGACATTTACTTCATCTGGGAGGTCAGCTGAGTGGGCTTTGTTGCTTGCTAGTCTTTAAATAGGATCAAAATAAAACACGGTTTTTCTTAGAGTATTGGGGGGAATCTTGTAGTTGTAATGTTCAGTTGTGACCCCTTGGTTATTATAGGGATAAAAAGAGTGAAGTCTGCTGCCATGGCTCAGCAGTGCCCTCTGATAGCGGTAGGAGCCCCGCTGTCACGGTCCAGTTTCTTGAGTGTGAATTACAGGTTGGGTTGTACCCTTGCTGGTCTTCTGGAAGTGGCCACTGTATCACACTCAGAAGGGGCCATTGGTTCTAGGATTGAATTGAGACCGTTTGTAATGTTCAAAGGAATCACTAACGGAAGATGTTTATGTCAAAAAATACCCAGAGCTGTATAAAACCAAGAAAAGGAAATAGAGATGGCGGCCCATAAGGAGGATCATTCTGAAATGTGTTTCCCACATGTGCCTGTTGGTCTTTAGCTGCCTCTATCTGAAGTACCATTTGTATGATGTCACATTTAGACTCTGCTTGGATTTCATAGACATGAGTAATAAATGTTTCCTTCTGCTTACATCATAAAGACAATTAGAAATTTTTCTGTTTTTAAGATGGTGCAGTGCCTCAAATGAAAATATTTTCTTTATGTTTTTTTCTGTTGAAAGTTCTTTTGAAAAAATGATTCAGATTCGCAGGTAGCAAAAACGTGAGGTGAGATGCATAGTGCAAGGAGCCCCAAATGTGGTGTTCCAGTTCTCTTCTGCTTACCAGCTGTGTAACTCCATTTTCCATATCTGTAAAATGCAGAGGGTGACGTCTGTGCCCTGTATCCACAGGGCTGTTGTGAGGATTTAGTAAGATAATGATATGAAGATTATCAGTAACTATAAAACATTCCACAAATGTGAAGGATTATTCTAACCACTGATATGAATGTGGGAATCATCAAATAGTCTTCAGGTCTATGGAAATGTTGGGACTAGAAAGTGATTTTACTTGACTTTCATGGCTCAGCCTACTTTCAAATGAACACTGTTATATTCTCTTTGCCTCATTAAGACCAAATTATCTTTAATTAGCTTCACATAAGTATTAGATATTATACCAAATGAAATTTTGTGTCTGCTGCTCAGATTGCTGGGTGGTTAAATCTTACTTACAGATGAGTTGTGTGCATGTGTGTTTTCAAATTAGCAAATCTAAGATAAGTGTACAGTTCAAAATTACAGCATCATTCTAAGTGGGATCTCATTGAAACTAGAAACCAAGAAAGGCTGCTCTGATGTAGCTGGGAGAGTAAGAAAAATCACCTTTGTACAGTAAAGGGGTCGAATATCAGTCCACTCTCAGGAGACCCGAAATCTCCTCTGGGTTTGTTGCCTCCATGTAGCAGAACCTGAAGGTCACTTTTCAGTCTTTGTTAGAATCTAAAGGACATCTTTCAGCCAACACCAAATACTCCTTTCAGCCAGGTTTGACCTGTTGAGAGTCTTTTCCTTGAAGTGTTTTCTTTCTTTGGCTCCAGTGATACCATATTCTCTGTGTTCTCTCTACCGCTTCCTTCCACATCTTTTGTTAGCTCCTTGGCCTCTCTCCATCCCCTAAATGTGTCTTCAGGCTCCTGACTTTGGCCCTGTGCTTTTTCCTTTGCTTCATAGCCTCTCCTCGGCTCCAAAGCCTTAGATATAAATGCTTCCAGAACTTCTCCATTTGGAGGCCCCACAAGGCTCCTCAAAGTTAGTGTCCAAAACAGCTTATCCACCTTGCACTGCTCCTTCCGCCCAAAAACAACACCCACAATAATAACAACAGAAATCTCAGCAAACACACAGCATCTTGCTGCTTCTCAGGGATTTGCCATTTTAGCCAATGGCATGCTTTTGGCTACGTCTTCAGTTCCACAGCCGGAAATTTGGAGCCATGCTTTGGTCTGTTCTCTCACCAAGGAATCACCAAAAATCCATTGATTCTGTGTTGTAATATATATCCTACAAACATCCTCAATATATCCACACACACCCCACCAGGCCAACTCAGACCTGCTATTGTAATAACCTAAACCTAATCTGGATGGTCTTTCCCTTCTTCCATTTTTTATATTGCAGTCTAAGTTACTTTTAAAAATTGTAAATCTAATAACAGAATTTTTCAGTGACTACCAATGACTGTTAGGTAAAAACCCAATATTTTAAGTATAGCCCAAAAATCTCTTCTGAATTGGGCTCTTAGCTGTGTTCCTCATCACTGTCACCTTTATATTATGTACACCAGTTGTATCGAACCTCTTTCCTCTCCTTGAATGTGTCATGTTCTCCTCTCCCACTGCACATGCTAGCTTCTCCCACCCTGCCCCTCCTGTGGTCCCATCTAATCTCACTCATCCTTGGGGTCCCTTCTGTAGGAAGGCCTTCGTCTAACCTGCTCCATTCTTCTGTATCTCTGAGCCCACCCCATTGTCCCATGATAATCCTAATTCTTGTTTAATTCTTGTCTAGTATTCTGTTGCTGCTATAGCAAATTCCCGCAGAGTTGTTGACACGATTCAGTTCCTTGTGTTTGTAGGACTGAGACTCCCCGTTGTTTTGGCTGACGGTCAGGTAGACAGACGTTCACTGCTTCTAAAGGCCACCCAGCTTCCTTGACTTGGGCCCCCACCTCCTTCTGTCTTCAAAGCTGTCCAGGTTTGGTAGAGGCCTTCTTGCGCTTTGAACCTCTCCTCTCCCTTCTTTTATCTCTTTTTATGAACCCAGCTGGAAAAGTCTCTGCTTTTAAGTACTCAGGATTAGATTGCACCTACCCAGATAATCCAGGATAATCTCCCTATCTCAAAGCCTGGACCCCTCGTCTCATCTGCAAAGTCCTTTTTGCTACGTCTGGCAGTGTATTTATAAGTCACAAGGATTATGGCTTAGACATCATGGGGACCATTATTCTGCCTCTACTACAGAGCCCATTTCTCTCTCCCTCAGCACTTCCTTCAAAAATTGTCTACTGGTTTGTGGTTTCACTGGCATTTATTTAATTTTAAGCAGTACTCCTTTGGTTTTGTTAAAATGTAGGTAAAATTATTATAAGCTACTAGTGTTTAATACGTTTGTAGTAAGAATGAATGAGTGAATGAATATATATTATGATCTCAGCCACTGTCATTTAAGCTATCCTATCAAATTCTAAGATCTTCAGCCTGTCTTTCCACAAAAGTAAACCATATTCCAGAAAGACAACCCACCATGAATTGTGACAGCAGAGAGAGCCCGAATTTCATTTTATTATTATTTTTTTATTCAAAATATTACAGATGTCCCTTTTTCTCCCCATTGACCCCTTCCACATACCCCGATCCCCACCACCCGGGTCCCTCACCACACTATTGTCTTTGTACTTGGGTTTGCATGTATGCATGTAAATTCTTTGGTTAATCTCCCCCCTCCCCCCAGGAAATTGTTGAGTGGAATGGCTAAATGGGAGATAGGGAATGACATTATCATTGCATTGTTGTCCTTTATCTAATTACTGCAGATTGAGTATACTAGTATATCAAGACTCTGTTAGTCTTTGGTGTTATTTTAAAGTTGGTCATGAGAAAAGAAAATGGTAATATTTCTTCGCCCCTCAGCATTCTTTACAAAATCATAGAAATTTAGAGCTGGCAGGATCTATGGCCAGTTCTCTTGAGCTAAATAAAAGTTAGATTGCTGCCTAAAGGAAAGATAGGCTGAAGATCTTAGAATTTGATAGGATAGCTTAAATGATAGTGGCTGAGATATAATATTACTTAAAGTGAGTGAAAGTACTAAAAGGAAGAATATTCTGTACTCTTGATTGAAAGTAGCTGAAATCCATTAATTTTCAAAATATATAATTATTAAAAAGTATTTTTCATTGGATATCTGTTGGAATAGTAAGCTATAAAATGATGTGAATTACTTTAGTTACTGAATATTAAGCTACAAAGTACAAAAGCAGATTTTAATGTAGAGAAAAATTTAGTACATGAAATTGAGGTCATATGTGCTAGTGATGTATGACTTACAGGAAGTAATAAAAAGGGGGGAAAAGAGAAGTAAATGGTATACTTTTAAGCTGATGGGACCCATTTTAAGGGTGGAATTTAAATTGCTGTTCTTTAAAACTTGAGTCCCCCCCCTTCACTATATAAGGGGGGGAAAACCTTGATCAAAGTAGACCTCTTCCCTCCCCCTTCAGAGTATACTTCTTAAAGTCGACAAGCAAGCTGTCTTTGTTTGCCGTTCCTGAGCAGAAAAGAGGTGATTGATACCATTTTTATATATTTAAACTTTCCCCCACGTTTATTTGAATGAGCGAAGCCCTTGTAAAAGAATGGAGTCATAGGTTAAATGCATCTGCCTGGGTGTCTCTCCTGCCTGAGGTCGTACTCTTATGACAACATTTTATTTGCTCAACATCTTAAATACAGATGTTTAGATTTTTTTTTTAAACTCAGGAATAGTGTGCTTTTATTAACGGTATTGATGATTGATTTTGAATGTTTTTACTTCAAAAAGCCAAATCTCCTGGTGGGTGGAATTTTATGAAGCACCTGTTAAGCTTTAGGGAGGAGGACCTTTTTGGCAGCAACCCAAAATACATATTTAAACAATGAGCCTGCCAAAGTCAGGAAATTATAAAACAGTTTTGAAATTGCAGAATCTGCTTTTTTTATTACCCCTCAGGTTTCTTTTGCAGCTTGGTTATAAGTTCTTTCACATGGGATTTACTAATGTCCTTACTATTTTAAGACCAGTTTTGAAAAATAAAATCAAGCTTGGAGATCTCAGGTTTATATGATAAAAGACCATCAGATTTTAAACTGAATTGCCTTCTCAGGCATATAGGCTCACACTCCCCAACCTTTTGGAGGAATCTATTATTTATTATTGAGTAGCCTGGCTGGCTTCCTTGAGTGGCGTTGCCCCTTGGGATCTCTGGTTTTCCTCTGTGAAGTGAGAGCTGCTAGGTAAAAAGTGCGCCCAAACAGTGTGGAAAAGCTGAACACTCATAAAAATGGGCAAACCTGCTGAGAGTATGCTTCTTGGCGAATCCCATTTGACCTGGATCTTTCACCATCTTAACTCTCAAATTCACTGTTTCTGTTCTTCTAGAATCTAAATTCAGAGACTGGGGGTCAAGATGGCAACAGTGTCTCCTTTGTATATTCCAGCAATGGGATATTCTTTGTATACTATTGGATTTGGTGGGGAGGGGGGCATTTATAGTTGTATTATGTTAAGCAGCCCCGGTGTTTTATTTAGCTAACTGTTGTTTTAAGTTTTATGGTTTCATTACACACAGAGAGCAGGAATTGTGTGAACTTTGGCACTGCCCTCACAGTCCTGCAAACCAGAAAACATTGGGTACATGATGGTTGATGATGGTGGGGGGGGGAAGGAGGTTTACCTGAAGGCACAGGAGTGAGAACACAGTATAAGCACCTGTCATCTTCAAGTTCTCCAAGACTTATGATTGGAATTGGTGTAAAGTTTTGCAGTTTCTCTTAGGGAAAACATTTGTACAGTCACTCTGTTACATACAGGAAAAAAAGGCAGAAAAGCAAAGTGTAATTTGGATTCTTTGATATTTTTGTATTTTCAAGTTCTTGAGGTTTTTTGGCTGGCATTGTCACTATCTATTAAATATTAGGGAATGGGAGTTTAAAAATATCTAAGGCACCATTCCCATAGAGCAATTTGCTTTTTATTCTTATAGGACACCCATCCTGTTTGAAATTTTGTCCTGAACTAACAACAAATGTAAAGGCCTTAAGGTGGCAGTGCATCGAATGCAAGACGTGCAGTGCGTGTAGGATCCAAGGCAAAAATGCAGTAAGTAGGGCTCTCCATGTTCCATCTCCAGGTAAATTGTCAGTTTTCAGTGTTAAGGATTTTATTTTCATAGACTGTTGCTATATTCTTTTAAACTTGTAAATACACAGATGCCAGCTTTCAACATTGATCATGGAACTCCTTCATTATATTTTATTACTGTTAATTGGGTAACGTAAGAATTTGTGGCCTTTTACAGTTGATTTCAGTCTCAATTAGTCTCTAATGTGTTGCATTACAGGATAATATGCTTTTTTGTGACTCCTGTGATAGAGGATTCCATATGGAGTGCTGTGACCCCCCACTTTCCAGAATGCCAAAAGGTGAATTTTTAAACCATATTTAAAATGTGTTTTATTACTTACTCATTAGCCTTGTCCTGCGTCTGACAGCTCAGAGGTGTGTACAAGTTCCTTAAGCATTTTTAATCTCCCATCTTCCTGGTACTTCTGGGTTTGGCACAGAGTATTATGACCAAAGGCATGTAATAGCGTTTAGTTTTAGGGTAATGTTTATAATGAAGCTTCTAATTCAGATACAGGGATAAAAAAAGACCATTCCTCTCTCGAAACTATTTTATTATTAGAATAAATTTAGATTAGGTATGTCAGAAGTTTCAAATACTCTTTGTATTATTCAGTACTGTGTTCAGAGGTAAGAAATGATCAGTATCCAAATCCTGCAACAGAAGCCATCACCATTTTCTTGGCCATTAGTTAATATTTTGAACATGAGCATCTGAACTATCTTACATGGTTATGTCCATATGGGATAAGGTTTTTGTCTCTGTTTATTGTGTAAGCAAGGATAGCTCAGTATTCTTTTTCTCATTTTATAATATTTTAAGCATTAAAAATAATTTTGCCTTCTTATTACAAAATTTGTGCATTTTCATTGTGAAAGATTTAGAAAACACAGGTTGTCAAAATGGAATAAAAAGAACAATCAATTAGAAATTCCTCCTCTGCCCTATATACCCTTTTAAAAAGAAACGAAACATTCTATATATGTTTTGTAACTTTATGCCCCCCCCCCTTAGCAGTAGAGCCTAGCATTCCCACATCATTAAATGTTCTCCTAAACATAGTTTGTAACAAGTGTGTAGAACTCTATAACATATAGAGCAGGGATTACAAACCTGGTTATTGTGGGCCACAGATAGGCTTTGTTGGTTATATATAAATATGTATAAATATTTAAGACTTCTCTAAATGCATTGCAGAAGAGCTGCTACAGTATTTTTTGAATTTTGAATTCGGGGTCTTGAGGTAGAATACGTATGTTCCAGTTTACCCCATTCTCACCATTCCCTTGTGTTACATTCCAGTTTGCTTCAGTCACATGTATTATATGGTTCCTGAACATATTTAATTTTGCAACCCCATGTATAAAAAACCCCGTAACTTATTTAACCAATCCCCTATGGTGGACATTACAAATGTTTCCAATTTTTTCCATCCACAATTATTGCCTTAAGATAAATTCCTAGGGGAGGAATTGCTGGATCAAAGGCTATGTACATGAAAGGTTGTATCAGTTTTCAGACCGACCACCAGTGTATGAAAATACCTGCTTCCCTGTATTATGACCAGCACTCACCATTGCTTTATTACATCAAGACTAAGACACACTTTTTAAAAAACATTTTAACATCTTTGATGCATCAGAATCATCTTTTAGTTAGTTGTATCTTATATTCAATGAAATAGTGGTCTTATTTTAAATTTTTACCAATTTGATAATAGAAAAAAGATGTCTGATAATTTTTTTCTTTAAGTTGTGAGATTGAACATTTTTTGTGTTTGATTATTGGCTGTTTGTATATCATCTTTGTAAAGTGCCTGTTTTATCCATTAATCAGTTTTCTATTGGGGTTTTCACCTTTTTTTCTGATTTGCAGAAGCTCATATTTTTATGCAGTTAAATCCATGAATCTTTTCCTTTATGGTTTCACTCTTAAATGTCAGTAATGCTTAGATTATACAAAGATCCACGTATTTTTCCTGGTACTTGTAATATTTAATTTTGTCATATTATATTTACCTGCCTAGAATTTATTTTTGTAAAGAATAGGAAATAATTCTTTTCCTACTTAGATAGATAGCTGTTTGTTCCATCGCCAGTTATTGAATCATTTTACCCATTCGACACTGATTTGAAATGCTAAGGTTTTCCTTAGGCTTCAGTGTTCTAGTCTTTCAGTTTTCATCCTTGACCTAGTTCCCTATGTTAGATGTATAGTTTTAATTATTGAAGCTCCATAGTACTTAAAGCTTTTAAGTTTTAATTTAAAAATCACATTTTATACTGATACTTGTTTTTTTTTAATGTGGAAAATTTCCAGAAAGCGACAATTTAAAAAAATAAATATTTTTGTCCAGATGTTCCAAAAACTGATTGACTTGAAAATGTCTTCCTCAAATCAAAAGATCTATAGTATCTGACAGGATCCGGCTTTCCTGTGCGTTGATGTGGTGGAGAGAGGCTGGGTGACATGTTGGGAAAGCCTTATGGAAAGGTTCTGAGAAGGGGGCTGCCCTCTGCTCTCACCACCTTGGTGTGGGAAATTGACCTTTAATGATGGCTTCCTGGAGAGACTGACAGGGAATGATCCACCTTTTGGAGTTATGTTCTGCATACTGGCATTCTTGGGCAGCTTTACAGCTGTGGTGTATATTTAAAATCTCTCCTAAAATGAAACATTAAACTATTTTTCTCATATATGTATTAATTCAGGGATGTGGATTTGCCAAGTCTGCAGACCAAAGAAAAAGGGAAGAAAACTACTTCATGAGAAAGCTGCACAAATAAAACGACGATATGCAAAACCCATTGGACGACCGAAAAATAAATTAAAGCAACGATTGTTGTAGGTTGAGATCTTATCAAAAAGAAATCTTTTATGTTGTGCTTTAAAACATAGGTGATTATAACCCCCTTAGGTCCCATTCACTTTTTACCATCATTTTTACAAACTCAAGGGATGGGGAATATTTGTCTTTTTATATAAGCTGTGGAAATTTTTTGAAGATAACAATTTTAATTGCAATTGGCATTTTGGGGTCTTCTGTTGGCAGTGTCTCTGATGCTAAGTGACATTTTTCAAGCAGCAGGATGGAAGCAGAATGTCAGAACTAGAAACAGTCAGCTTACTTGGTTACTGGCTAAGCATTACAAGAGCTTAATTATATCAATATTTATATGGGAATTTTAAAACAAAAGAGGGATTTGTCTTTAGTGAATCTCTTTTGTCTCTCCAGATAACATTTTGGAAAAGTACTTCTTTTTTCTGGTGCTAATTTAGTAGTACAATTTTTTTGAGATCACTTTTATGAAATATGATCATCTGAGAAACCTGCAAATGACTGTCCTCATGTTTGCCTCCAAAGAATTAGACAGGACTCTGGTATGTGCATATGTGTGCAGACATACAGTACATACAAAGTAACAATTTGCTGTGGCCTCCAGGTCTACTATGATAACCCCATTTCTACTGCCTTTGCCATATAGTTGCATTACAGCACAATAGAACATTTAGCAGGAGTTACTTGGAGAAGTAGAGAAAAGATAAGAAGTGGAATGCATGTAGTTTTTAAAACCTGTATAGAGTAGGGTTCTGGTTATGTGCACATTAAGTAAGGTGTTTAAAATGAAACCAGTAGACTTGCATATCTGAAGCCGTTATATCAATAAGACCATTGCCTGACTCTCGAAAGGGTCACTGTGATATAAAAATGAATTGGTGCTCTACACACCCCCTGAACAAATACCATGTATCTTGCTTGTTTACTCTTTTCCCTTAATTTTATCTGAAGCAATTCACTATATTACCTGCTTTGAGAAAAACAGTTTCCTTCTGCACATTTATCCCTCAAAAGAGAAACAGAAAATGAGTGATCCTTTCCAGAGTTTTCTGTGAATCTTTATGAAAATCCTTTAATTGGTAGACATTTTTAAATGGAAATTTTGTTAATTTCTGGAGGCAAACATGAAACATATTTATGAATAAAATCTTTCATATTAGCGTCATTTGAAGTAGAAATTATATGTTTTTGCATTCATCCCGTGTAAGCATTGTTCTTGAAATGGGACTGTATCCTCAGGGCCCAATTAAAAAAACCAAATTAGGATATAAACTTTCTAAACAAAGGACACAGCTGAAAATTGCATCTGGCACCAATCCTAACTTTTTGTTTGTCCAAAATTGTCCTTTGAGCTTAGGAATTTTTAAGACAGTCTAGGGAGTTTTCCTTTGTACATGCTTTATAAGCATATTATCCTTTCTGGGCAATCGATTCCAGATACAGTCCAAATGCGCGTTCTAATGCGAAACATTTTAGCCTGGATAAGTTGTTTATTGGTAACCCTCACCGTGACACTAGAGATCTCCAGCGTTAACCTGATTTGGCTGAATAGGTGGCGCCAGGCAAAGGCTCGGGGTGGCTGAGCTGCCCCAGATAAGCCTAGTAGCTGCCCAGTTGATCTGCACCAGCCTCCCCTTCTGCTGATTGCTGAAATTGTTCATTAAATCTTTATGTACAAGATGATCCCCAAAATGTGCTCTTCTATTTGTAATTAAAATATTTTTGTAATTCTATATCATACCATTTTCAGGCTTCCATTTCTTCATTATTATCCTTCAGCTAAATTGATAATTTTTAAAGTGCATTCTTGGGCCCCAGCGCAGCCATAATTCACATGCAAATGTTTCCATTGTATAAAATTCTGCTGCAAAATGGGTAGCTTTCCAAGCCCTAGCCTGAGGTGAAGGCAGGCAGCTGCGCTCCCGGGAGCAGCTGTGCTGGAGAGTGACCTCCAGGCTCTGTTGACCACACAGCTGGATAGGCGGACCCTGCATCGAGTGGACTGCAGTCGCAGTCAGAGCCGGGTGCAGAGACTGCCGCCCGGTGTCTGATAATGACCATGGTAAATGTGCTGCTGCTTCACCAGACTTTTCATGTCATGTCTGACCCGCTGTAGCTTTTCTTTAACCATTTCTTCAGTTTTTTGCTATTGTTGTCTTTTTTCAGCAATATTTTATGCTGTAATTAATTGTCTCCTTTACTTAGAGAGTATTATTGGTTATCTTACCATCCTGAGCATAAAGGAAGAGGGTGTCTTTTAGGGTTTTCTTTACACACACACACACACACACACACACACACACACACCCTACTAATTTATAGACATAACCCAAATTCTATTTATATAAATTTTCCAGAGTTAAAATTGCTTCTAACTAGAGATTAGAGAAGCTTATTTTTTCACTTCTAGATAATACAACTTATTTCTTTTAATATTTTATAAAAGACATTTCAGGAAATCATAATTACTTGCGACAACACAAGGGGTAACATTTTTATTTAATTATAATGAAAGCATTGGGTATTCTTTCAGTCTCTCCAAAAATTTTCTTACTTATGTTGATTGCCTTTGGGTACACATGGATTCTTCCAGTACCTGTTGGATGGGCCCCGGAAGAATCGTCACATGCAGATGTAGTTGCCGCTGTTTCAGCAGAGAAACATCCAAGTGGAGGCACACACATAAAAACAGTTCTTAGGGTTGAAGTTCCGTTTCTTAAATTTAAGCACATTGAATGCATCTAGTTGCTATAAATTTGTTTTAGATACCTTTATAATTCTATTACTAAATGCTGATACTATTCTCTAAATTTTTGCCTAGGTCTGTAACCAGTGATGAAGGATCCATGAATGCATTCACAGGAAGGGGGTCACCTGGTAGGGGTCAAAAGACTAAAGTCTGTACCACACCTTCATCTGGTCATGCTGCATCTGGGAAGGACTCGAGCAGCAGATTGGCTGTTACAGACCCCACTCGGCCTGGTGCCACCACCAAAATCACCACCACCTCCACCTACATTTCTGCCTCTACACTTAAAGTTAACAAGAAAACCAAAGGGCTCATTGATGGCCTTACTAAGTTTTTTACACCATCACCTGATGGTCGCAGATCACGAGGTGAAATAATAGACTTTTCAAAGCACTATCGTCCAAGGAAAAAGGTCTCTCAGAAACAGTCATGCACTTCTCATGTGTTGGCTACAGGTACCACACAAAAGCTAAAACCTCCGCCCTCTTCACTTCCAGCCCCAGCCCCCATGTCTGGTCAGAGCCCCAGTTCACAAAGGTCCAGCACTTCCACTTCTTCTACCTCTCCCCAGAGCTCTTCCAGCCAGTCCAGTGTGCCCTCCCTGAGCAGTCTGACTAGTAACAGCCAGCTGAAGGCACTCTTTGACGGACTCTCTCATATCTATACCACTCAGGGACAGTCTCGAAAGAAGGGACACCCAAGTTATGCACCACCCCAACGTATGCGTCGTAAAACTGAATTCTCTTCCACAGCAAAGGCTAAAGCTCATTTCTTTGGAAAAAGAGAGATTAGAAGTAGGTTTATGTCTCACTCCTCCTCCTCTAGCTGGGGGATGGCTAGAGGACGGATTTTTAAAGCAATTGCTCACTTCAAGCGAACAACTTTCCTTAAAAAGCACAGGATGCTAGGCAGATTAAAATATAAAGTGACCCCTCAGATGGGGACCCCCTCACCAGGGAAGGGGAGCTTGACAGACGGAAGGATTAAACCTGATCAGGATGATGGTAAGCAAAAGGTCGAAGCTCCAACCAAACCTGCGTCCCGTCCCTTTCTCCCCAACCCCCCAAAAATCAATCGATCAATTCCTATTTGTCACATAGGTCTCAGCTATTTCTCTTGTTCTCACTTCACTCTCATACAGAAACAGTGAAACTTTGACCTTTTTCTAATGCTGACTAAACCTCCAAGATGTTGTTTTTCCAACTAATACTCTCCCACCTTTTATTATTTATTTTCATTCGTAGTGACACTAGGACCCCCAGATGCCTTCATAGCGCTGCTTATGGCTTTGTAGTCCCGCATGAGTAGCCACTGTCCCGCTTCTGCCCTGTCCTTTGCCGCGCGGCCCTCCGGCCCGGCGCTGCTGGGCCCGTGCTTGGCGCCAGCAGGGCTCGGCCCCTGCCCCCTCTGCTCCATCGCTTTCTCATGACCAAGTCCATCCTGCTTCCTTCTCAGAACCCGACCTGTGGTTCCGCGAGGCGTGCTTTGGGTGTGAGTGTGTCTGCGTGTGTACCCGCCTCAGGGAGAGAACTGATTGCAGAATTTCATTTAACAGAGTGGCCCGTTACATGTGCTGCCCTTTATAAAACAGAGACAAAAATGTGTCATTTGGACAAAGTGGTAGATTTTACTGTCTCAAAAGTGGTAATGGGAATTCTGTAACTAGTCTTCTAATCGTGGTTGAAAAATCTGATTTTGCTTTGTGTTGCTCTTACTTTCCCTCACGTATTGAAGCTATGAGAAGATGACAGTGATTATTCAGATAAAAATTGGGGTACAGCAGGGAAAGGATACTGCTGGATCTTTGAGCGGTGCTTAGCTGTAAAAGCTTTTAAAGCTTTATAAAAAAATCCCTATTTGCCCACTATGCTAATTTGGTACCGTTTTGGTAATATATGGTGGTCACTTGCGATTCAAGTCAGTGAATACACTTTCTGCTGGTTTTAAATGACAGATACTGAAATCAAAATAAGCATCAAACAAGAAAGTACAGATATAAATGTGATTGGAAGCAAGGATACCGTCACTGAAGAGGACTTGGATGTGTTTAAGCAGGCCCAGGAACTTTCTTGGGAGGTAAGGCCAGGATACCACCGCATTATCGTAACAAGGGTAACATAATATGTGGCTTTTTAAGTTATGATTATTATGAAGTTACTGCTTTGATTTTGTAGAGACTCCCCCTCAAAATCCTGTGTGGTTCTTTAACTATGACCATGGTCATTTTTGTTGACCGTCCATTCAAAAGCAGTGACTTTGTAGAGTTATCTCCTCTCTTAGAAGTTGGTAGCACTGAGGTGGTCTCACAAAATAGACCAGAGTAGCAGTGGTTGAGGCAGATTTTGAAAAACACCTTCCAATTATGAAGGAATAGAATTCTGATTTTTTGGGGGGGCTCAAATTTAAGAAATAGCAATTTTTAATCATTAACAAAAAGAACATCACTTTTTAAAATTTATCAGTGCTGCTGCCAACACAGATGGCCAGCCATACAAAAAATGTCTCATAACTTTAACTCTTTGGCATTGATGAAGGCAATATTGTGTTGTATGATCAGTTGTAGTCACTTTTATTGTCCAGCAGTTTCTTTAAGTTATTCCACTTCAAATGTTAACTCTACTTAGCTTATTGTCACCAAAACATTGAAAGGTAAGGCTATTGGACTTCTCAAAGACAAATTTGTTATGGACTGTGTATTTTTTATGTCAATAGACCACATTCAGTGCGCACAATACTGACAGATAAGCTCCCTACCTCAACTTTTTTAGGGGGAGGAGGCAATCTGTAGGCTCTTAAACTTTATTTTCAGTAGCAGCCACTTGGGCTAAATAACTTTGATAGTTTCTACTTTGGGGGCTATTGGATATTTCCATTCCTCATTCGGCCCCAGCAGTGTGCTTTGTATTGTTTTTCCTTTGGCTAAGAGAAATGTCAAAATTTCCTCCAATCTTAGAAATTTGAAGTTCTTAAATATTACCATTTTTTAGCCTACTTCTGGCATTCATAGGTAAACAGGTTGAACAGTAGGCCATTATCTGAAAGACACTGTTAAGTCTAAAGCCCTTTCTTTCCAACATGCTGACACTGGCTTTTTCATTGAAGAGCATTGCTTGTCTGTGTCAGACACTGTGCTAGACACTGGGAATGCCACAGTGAGTCAGGCAGGCAGCACTCTTGACCTCCTGTGGCCTACTGCACAGGAGTGGGGGGAGTGGGAGGGGATAGGTATTAAGCTGCAGACTTCACAATTGATTATTTAATTACAGTTGGGATAAATATTACCCCATGGAGGAACAGAGGACTATAAGAGTCTGTATAATAGCCTCACCATCTTTTAATTTCCGCAGTTTCAATACACTGCAACATATCATTGAATTCAGTTCAGTAGAAACTTGTATTTACATCATACTCATCCTGTCTGGGTTGTACTGTTTTTTTAGAGTATTAGTTTGTTTATATGTAAATCTTACACAAAGTTATTATTTTACAAGGCCTATGATGTTTTCTCAACAACATGAAAATTCGCAATTAAGATTAGGGTTCTAGTCTTGATAGGTTTTATATCCACTGTGAAAGAACCAAAATGTAAGTGAAGAAATCCTCTTCTAATACTTCTATTTTACTTCTTTTTTTTCTTTCTCTCTGACAGAAAATAGAGTGTGAGAGTGGAGTGGAAGACTGTGGCCGGTACCCCTCTGTAATAGAATTTGGGAAATATGAAATCCAGACCTGGTACTCCTCGCCTTACCCACAGGAATATGCAAGGTAATGGAGTAGGCCTGCGGGTATATGACTTTAACGTCATACATGTGAGGAAGGAAAACCTCAAGTTCTAGAGCAGAAATTTATTATTTTCAGGACTTAAGTTTTGATAGTAGATTTTAAGTGCTTCTAAAACTATTACTTTAGCCGGTATCTTTTTATAGTATTTACTGTTCTATGTAAGCTCCTAACACTCCTTAGTTACGCAGGCATTGTAAATTTTGCCTTTTAGCTTGTAGTGCTTTTTCTCTTTGGATAATTGGGTAAATGCTATTTGTATATGAAACCAAATAGGAAAAAAAATTGCCATTGTAAAATATTTGGTAGTTTCTTCTCAGTTGCCTTTTTTCTAGTTAGTTTAGGAAATTAATTAGTTAGTCTCATCTCTGATTTCTGGCATTTTATTTTCAAGGTTTTTCCTGAAATGTAGCAAAAGAATGAATGTAGGTCAGAGAGAGTAGCCTTAAGAGACCCTTTCCCAAATATTTACCTTAAAGCCATCTGCAACTAGCTTGTTAAAACTGAAAAGAAAATAATGGTACTAGAGGTTTCATTTGTCTTGAACTAAGATTAACTGTGAGATTGTCTTGAACTAATACATTTTAAAATGGGTATCTTGTGAGCAGATTTCTTCCTTCAAGTACATCGGGTACACTTTATCAGGGTCTTCTTAAATTTTTTATCCTGCAAAATTTCTGGGAATCACACACTTAATTACTTTTTGTCTACAATAAACATTGTTCTTTTTTCTGTCATGTGGCTGTCTGGCCAATCATCTAACTGGAGAGAATGGGGAGGGTGTTCTAGAATTAAGTGGCAAACTGTCAGGAGTCTTGGTTTATTATAACGCCAGGTTATTTCACTTGGCTCTGTGTTCTTGAACAGTTTTTTAAAAATACCAGTGAGCTTTAATTTGTATGGGTCATCATAAGTCATGAGTTCTGAGAGCTTTGAATAAAATTTGCATGTAAGTCCAGGATTTGAAATTACTATTATCTGAGTCTATATCTAACTCTCCTCAAAATATTTCACCCCATTTATTTTTTATTGTTGACAGTATTACAGATGTTCCCCATTCCCCTCCGCATTTTGCCACCACCACCCAGCCCCTGCTCCACCCCAGTCTTCCCGTTATACCTCCAAGACCTTGGAAGTTTCTAAACATTTTTCGTGTAAATACTGGCAATGTCCATTTAAGTGTGATAGGGTGCAAGTAAAATATGTTATAATATTTAAGGTGGAGAAAAAGCCAGCCAGAGGGAGAAAGCCATTTGTCTAATGTTACTCCAAAGAGTCAGTGGAATTGGTAGAAACAAACAAGATCTCTTGACTTGCTTCCATGCACTGCTTTAGACCATCCAACTTTGAAGTTATCTCATCCCTAAGTTAGTGGAACGACTCTTCAGCCTTATAAGTGCGCAAATTATTTCTAAAAATAATGCATTCACTTCTTTCTGAGTAAAACATTATTATAGTTACGCCACTGACCACATATACTGTTGAAACTGTGACATTAAATCTGAGATTTGAAAAATACACACGGTGGTTACCTGACAGGATGCTCTCCTTGTTGATTTTTAGAGTAGTGGTTCCAGTTCCAAAAGCGTTTCCTTCTTTAGGACATTTCTAAGAAAACAAATGATTTGTTCACAAAGTTAAGGCAAAAAATATTCTGTTGAAAAATAATGTAAGGTTGGTACGTTCTCTTTACTACTGGCTTTTTTGTGTGAAACTGCTTTTTTAGAATGCTGTTATACAGCCTTTCTATGACTTAGAGAAAATTGAACAGTATTTAGTACTTTCCCCCTAAACAGTATAATCAGTCTGAAAGATTCTTGGATTTTAAAATTTTCACAGATTACCAAAGCTTTACCTGTGTGAATTCTGTCTTAAATATATGAAAAGTAAAAACATCTTGTTAAGACACTCCAAGAAATGTGGCTGGTTTCACCCTCCAGCAGATGAAATTTACCGAAGGAAAGACCTTTCAGTATTTGAGGTAAGCATGTGTAAATAAAAACTCAGCTTTTGAAACTTAGTATTTCCAGTTGTTGACTATGTACTGAATTGTTTATAGATGGTACAGAGTATATTCAATTTTGGCGTTGAAATTCAGACTGCTCTTTACAATGTCTCCATGTTTGGAATGTTTGTCTAACCATATTAAGCGACCATTTCGATTGATAATGAATTCCTACTTCATCATGTTAACTTTTTTGTCTTCCCCCAAGTCCCTGTCTGCACCAGATATGTTCACCAGTGAATTTATGATCTCCTCAGCTCTTTGTAAATTCTCCTTTCTTTGGCAGGAGAAATTAGCTTTGTTCAGCAGCTCCAGCCAGTGTCTGGCAGGTGCTCACTCTTCCAGGGAATTGAGCAGCTGTACATATCTCCTCAATGCACAGCCACCTGTGTTTCCATCCATTTCTTGGCAGAGTTGATAATCCTTTTGGTGAGCCCCCAGCAGATGTTGGGACTCCCCCCGATCTGGGAGGATGGCCACCCCGGAGAACTCTGCTGTTCACAGGAACCCCTTGTGGCTGTGTGTCTTTCACTGTGGGTTCTTGAAGACATTTTGTATTTTCAGAATTGATTTAGTAGCAAAAGGTCTTTGCCTGTATGTCATTTCATTGTTTATTCATGTTCTACTGTCAGTTTCGGGGATCCAGCTTAGCTGAGTCAGTTGTACCTTGAGGAGACTATGTCTTTCTTTCATGTTATTGCCTCTTTCATGTTATTTATTCTCTTGCCTCTAGTGGGGCACTTCCATTGCGCTGCCTTATGTTCTCTGTTACCCACCTTGGTGCATTGTTCTTCGTTCGTGAGTGCTCAGTAGATGTGATACTTTCTCTCTGAAATACTGTTTTACTTAGGATTCTTTTTTTCTGAATTGTTCAGACTGAAACGTATTGTTCTGGCCCACATTTCTCTTTAGTCTTGGTCTATAATGTCTTGCATTACATTTAATATAGGGAGGGTCTTGGGTTTCTGTCATGGATCAGGCTTCCCCTCTCAGACAAGCTTGGGCCCTTTACTTTTTCCCAAGACTGATCAGAGAACACAGGGAACTCCAGCTGTGTCTTATGAATTTTTAAAGCCCCTCTTCCAGAGTATATCACGCTCTTCTGGCAAGCTCAAAGGAAGAAGGATAGTGTTGCTGGGAAGATTGGATGTTAGTTCTTACTAAAGGGTAGGCACAGGGTTTCTCTACCTGGGCACTGTTCACATTTCAAGCAGGATATTCTTTGTCGCAAGGGGCTGTCCTGTGCATAATAGGATGTTTAGCAGCATCCCTGGCCTCTACCAACTAAATACCACTAAGACCACCACCCCTCCAGTTGTAACAACCAAAAATGTCTCCAGCTATAACCCCAGTCCTCTGGGGGGCAAAATCACACTCCGTGAGGACAGCTGGACAAGAGGAAAAGCCAAAGGTTACTTACCTTTCTTGTTAGTCTTGGGATGCTACCCGGCCAGGCCCAACCAGTGAGACAGCAGAGCTGTTCTCAGTTGAAGCTTAACTACTGTCACAAGTTCAACTTGCCTGTTGGCTCTTTACTTGGTACCTTGGATCCTTTCTTTTAACCAAAATAAAATGAAATCACTATCTCATTGTTTCCGGAGGACAGAACACATTGTTGGCTTTTAAGTAATAAATAAATCAGCCTGAATCTGCCTGTGCGGCTGAAGCTTTCATAAATCCAGGGGGTTTTCTTAAGGGTATGGGAACCGGTCTTGTTAGGCTGGTAAGAATGGTCTGCTATTTCAGGGCAGGTGCTTTTGGACTGTACAGAGGTGAGACGCAGAAAAGTCAGAAGCAGATTTGTGAAATTTATTCATAAAAATAATTGAAGAAATTGGATTGGATAAGGACTGGGTCCCTATTCTAGAATCTAAGTTAGTACTTGGAGTACAGCATGTAGGAATTTCTCTTAGCAGTTTCTGAGTATCTTATAAAATAAAGAATAATCAGATTACTACTTTCCTGTCTTCTCTATCACTCTTGAAAGCGGGCACGTTAGGCCTTCCACACCTGGTAAGGTTGCTTTGGCATTGCCATCTCTGTTTCTCTGGTTCACAGATACATCTCTGTCTGTCCTTTTTGTACTGTACTACCATTTCCAAAAGGACTGTACTCCCAAGTACATAAAAACTTTCTTTAATTAAAGAGAGAATTGTAGCCTCTCTGCCCGTTGCCCATATTTGATTATGTTGCTATGTGTGGGACCTAGGTTTCATCCAAGGGAAATAGTTATATGAAGTCTAAAAATAATTTGTGCAATATGAGAACCTGTATGGTCCACAGGAGACTCAAGAACAGTCAAGTTCATTGTTAAAGAGCTCTGGTTAGCAAATATCCATTTCCCCTAAGAAAAGTGCTGGGGAAATTCTTCTTGAATCTGCTGTGATTTCTGTTTTCAACAAGTAACTACATTTGATCAAAGAAATTGGCATCTGTGCTTAGCCTCCTGTCTATAGCCATCAGTATCACAGCTTGATTCTTTTATTTTGAAGGGAAGTAGACTGTAATCATGGTACTTATGTAGGTTGAAATTCATCTCACTCTCTCTGTAAGTATTCCCAACATAGGAATTTTATCTTTTCCAATTATATTTAAAATGGTGCTTGGGGTAAAACCAAAATGGGAGCCTCGTTTGCCGATCTTCCCTCTGAAGAGTCAGAGTAATACAGTTCGTTTATTTTATTTGTATGTGAAGCCCTTTTGCAAACAACGTGAAGTTTAACTTACTTGAGCAGTAGTTTGACCTGTTTACATTCTGTCAGTTCAGGTTTACTTGGTGGAAGCAGAGAGGACATGCCTGATCATTTTTTACTTGTAATAAATTGCAAATAAAAATTACTTCTTTGTTAGTGGCATGGCCTTTCTTCAGGTAGCTTAAAGGGAAATTTAAGCTATCTTAAATTTACTCTAATTTAAGAGAAAAAGTGGAAATCTGATTTGCTAAGTGACTCCTATTTTCTGTTTAACTTTATACTTGTTTAATGGAGTGCTTTAATCTCTCAGTTTGGGATTTGGAAATAAAACTATATACTTTGCAAATACCATATATAAGAAACAATTTTATGTTGAGTGGTGTTTTTATGTTAGATGACATTGTCTGCTTCTCTTTGCTAGGTTGATGGGAACATGAGCAAAATTTATTGCCAAAACCTCTGCCTGTTGGCCAAACTCTTCCTGGACCACAAAACGTTGTACTACGATGTCGAGCCGTTCCTCTTTTATGTCCTCACAAAAAACGATGAAAAGGGCTGCCACCTGGTTGGATACTTTTCTAAGGTAAAACAAGAGCCAGCAGGACCCTCATTTCTTTTTCAGAATGTTTTTGCTAGAGCCCAGTTCTTTGAACAGGGCTTTTTCTATCACTATAATTTGAATAAGTGACACATGTTTCTGCAAAGCTCAGGTTCTCGTTCAGAGCTCATTTGAAAAAAAAAAAAAGCAATAAACATAGCTCCTAGGACACGCGTGAAGGACCTCGGCCCTGCCTGCTGTCTTGGTTGTCAGCATCCATGTGACGTCATAATTGCTGCCTGCAGACCACCTAGCACCTTTGATTTTCTGAATGTTAAAGCTTATTTTCTTTCCTTCTGAGTGGTGTCAGCATGAAGGTTTCATTGTAATTAATGTAGCATTTAAGAGATAATTCTCATTTCTCCTCATTGCATTCCCTTGGTGGTCATCAGTGTCTCAGTGAGTCGGAACATTGGTATTTGGACAATCAAGCCGATAAAATGACTGGTGTTGCTCTTTCATCCCTTATTCTCTGTGCTATTGTTCTAAGATCTAAAGCGGTCTCGCCTTTAGAAAGCCCAAGTATCTCCAGTTGTTAACATAGGGAAGCCCTTGCTGTATTGAGTGGATGTCCTTTGTCTTTCTCACTGGTTCAGAACGATTTTCTCACATTCTTCTGCTCAAAGGCTTCTGAGAAACAACTCACATGCAGTAAAGGAAAACTGAGTTGGGAGCTATTTACCAGGTAATGATCTTAACTATTCTTAGGCACCTAGGAAACAGTTTAATGTGCCAGGATGGTAATTAAGAGACTTCCAGGCAGAAGGTAAATGATGCAAACCTTGTGTTTTATTTTTTTATGATATATATTTTTTCATATTAGGTGATAAGTGAATTTTAATGACTCTACTGTTATGTAATGTAAATGGAATGCTTTATAGAAATGTCATTTTCGTGGAAGATCAAAAGATAGAATATATATGAAGATCCTTTACAAACTGTAGTTTTTCTAAAATTAAGAATCAACCCAGCCCGGCCGGGCGTGGCTCAGTGGTTGAGCGTTGACCTAGGATCCAGGCGATCAGGGTTCGATGCCCGGGTTGCGGGCTTGATCCCCAGTCGGGGGCGTGCAGGAGGCAGCCCATCAATGACTCTCTTATCATTGATGTTTCTCTCTTTCTCCCTCTCTTTTTCTCTCTCTGAAATCAATAAAGATATATTTTTTTAAAAAATCAACCCAAAGACCATAAACAAAAATACAAGTCAGTGACAGCACTCATGGGACACTGCCTCGATGTGTTAATCCACATATTTGGTAACGCTCTAAACTGAAAGAGAAGAAAGTTAATTTGTACATTACAGATTCAAAAGATGACGGAGAATCAACACAGAACTTTAAATAGAAAATCTACTTATATAATTTATAAAACATCTTACCTTTTCTATAGGTATTGAAAGATCTTCCTCTCTGAATAGTTAAAAAGAATAGTAGTGATGGCTGTCCTTCCTATAGAACATGGTGTTCTTTAGATATATATGAGGTTAAACATAGATGCTTAATGGTGCCTGCTGTCGCTGTCCTGCCTTGTCTCGGACTGGTGTCTGGATCTACAGTTGATGGTGACTCTCGTCATTTGAGTCTCTGCCTCTTCCTCCTAGGGGGCCATGTTTTACCCAGAACAAACTAAAATGAGAACTAAACTTTTCTCATTTTGTCACAGTTTCTTTTATAGTATAGCAGCAACTACTGTCATTTCTTACCATATTCAGAATACTGGTATTCTTCAGCAGCGTAGTGAAACAAAAATTCATCTAAAAAATAACCATGTTAAAGACTAGATACGAATCAAACCATATTCTGATGTATCAATTGGAATGTGAAGGACTGTGGCCCTTTGGAGTTATACTTAAACCAAATTCTAGAGGTCATAGCAAGAGAATGGCCAAGATGACCTAGAAAAATTCAGCCTATATTATGACATGCATATGATTTTCAAAGCACACAGTAGATTGCTCTAAATGGGAGGGAGGGAGGGAGGGAGGGAGGGAGGGAGGGAGGGAGGGAGGGAGGGAGGGGGAGGGAGGGAGGGGGAGGGAGGGAGGGAGGGAGGGAGGGAGGAAGGAAGGAAGGAAGGAAGGAAGGAAGGAAGGAAGGAAGGAAGGAAGGAAGGAAGGAAGGAAGGAAGGAAAGGAAGGAAAGGAAGGAAGGAAGGAAGGAGTTATTTTATCCAAAGATTAGGATTTAGCTGTAATAGCGTGTGTTGAGGTAGGGGGATCATTCTTGAGTTGGATTTCAAGAAGTCTCCTAGGAACAGGAAGGGACTTCAGCATCAAGAGAAGAATGGCATCAGGGATGGATCCTTTTAACCCAGGGCACATCCCTTTTTAGATAAGAGGACCCAGTTGCCTAACTTTGTGAAACAGACTAATTATTTGAACCTTTGCCATTGATGTTACATTCAGTGATGGACAGTGCTGCTTCTTAGGAAAACTGACACATACTATTTCTTCCTCCCCATTTATTAGACACACAGACAGCTACAAATGTGCAAAAGTTGAAGCACATCTTTTTCACAAAGAAATCTTTAATTCTGCCCTGTAGGGTTTTTTCCACAGCCATTTCCTGTGATCTTTCAAATAGGTTCATTAAAGATCTGGGTGTCCCAAAGTAATTCTTTGATGTGGTTAGTGCCATTTGTGGTCGATTTTATTTGTGGTTTATATTTGGCCAGAGCATTCACAACCTCAAAAGCCTTTTCCAGATCTTCTCTGTGTAGCTTTTGGCAGCTTCTGTGTTCTCTGCATAAAATATTGCTGCTGCGATGCCACATTCCATGAAGACTGCAAATTCTTCCTTAGCTATAAGCACACCGTCTTCCCAGTATTCCTCTTGGTTTCAGGCTGTTGGTAATATCTGGACCTCACTTTTGCTTGGAGGCTTTGGGGTTTCTTGTTGCTGTTGTCTCTTTTGTGTTCCTGGTTTGAAGTGCAGATTTATTATTTCTCTAGCTTTTTACTTCGACTTTTTATTCAAAGGAGAGATGTATTTGTGCAAATCTACCCACACACATAGTATTGTAGCTTCACTGGGGCATTTGCTCCAAGGCAGAAGACATATCTAGCAAGGTGGCCGGCAAAGTCCTCACTGTGCTGGGTGACTGAATTATTTTTCCCCCTTCTCCCAAGTTGTTTTGAGCAAGGAAAGCATTTCTCCCTTACTGTCTGTGTTGTTTCATTTGGCTCATATTTCTTGGATTCTTTATTTGTATTTTATGCCACTGGCTTCCGAGAATAAAGACCTAATTGAGAGGCAGGCCTGGAGTCGATGGTTTGTCGGTAGCTGACGGCTTGATTGTTCAGCAGTGGGGTGATTCTGCTTGACCCTCCCCAACACTTTGGCTCGCCTTCGTGGACTGTTGTGCAGGGACGCGGCAGGTGCAGGGACTTGCCCCTGAGCAGAGCTCTGACGTACTTGATCTGTTTCTCCCTCCTCAGGAAAAGCTGTGCCAGCAGAAGTATAATGTCTCCTGCATAATGATCATGCCCCAGCACCAAAGGCAAGGATTTGGACGGTTTCTCATTGATTTCAGTAAGTGAAGTGCTTTCTTTACTTCCATGATCCAACGAGCCTGTGGCTGTTAAAGGAAAGAGTAACATAAAACTTTGTTTCACCTTTGTTGTGTTTATCAATAGATACTGGGTTTCCTATTTATATTTACATAGGTTAGAAAATCTTCCTCAAGTGAAAAGTTTACTGCTGCTCACTTATTGTGCTCCAGGAAATGGAGACTAGATCTCAGCAGTGCCACCGGCTCCCAGAGCCATTACCCTGAGTGAACCGGCAGAACTGCATTCCGTCCCATGGTGTTCATGCTCATTAGCACCAAAAGAGGCAATTATTTGCTATTAAAGCTGAAGAAAGTGTTATTTAAAAGGATTTTCAGCTTTCTGAAATTTTGCCTATAATCTTGTACAGTACAGAGCAGGGAAGGAATATTTATTTCTCTCCTGAAAAACAATTCTTGAGGTAGCCTGTTTTTTGAGCCTCTCTAGTAGAAATAACTGTCCTGTTTTGTTCACTTCTCTTTTCTATTATGGAAATTATTACAATGTTCGTATCTAGAGGTTGCCCAAGAAATACTTTTCATACACATTCGTATCTGCTGAGTCTCCTCAGTTAAAACTGCAGTAGTATATAAAAGTGTGCACAGGCCGTGTAAGAAAATGGTAGTGCTTTTCTCCTCTGTTACATTGGGTGTGTAAATGAGCGTGAAGGCGGCACTTGGGGAATTGATTCAAAATATCCAGATAACACGATTTCTGACAGTGTGAGAACCTGTCACTAGGAACTGTGTGCTGCTGCTTTACCAGACTGTACTTCATTTGATTTTGAACTGAAAGAAGAAAATTTCAGGAAATTGTGTGTCTTTTTACATCAAATGCAAAAACCAGTGTAAATAAATGTGCTCACGGAAAACCATGAAGAAACAGGTTGAGTCTACATCTCTGTTATTAGAATTAAATACTAAATTCTGAGTGTAAGGTAACGGTAGCAGTTTTGAACTGATTGGTGTGATTGAAAGATACTTTTTGAAGTATTTTTTATTGCTTACCTTTTTAGTTTTGGATAACATTTCTAGTTACTGCTCATTACCCCAGTCGCTTCCAGCTCAAGAGCCTCTTCTTGTCCACCCCCCCTGGAGTGTCATGGCTTTCCCGTCCCGGCCCCGTACCTCTGCCGTGTGGCACTTAGACTCAGTTCACCCTTTCGCCGTAAGGACTGGTGTGTCATCCTTCCGATTTATTGCAGACCCCTCCGAGCGCTTTCTTTGTACTCAGTAGGACAGGGTACTCAACAGTTCGCATTGTTTTTGTCGATTCAAATTGAAGTTCCAAAGGATAATGGTCACTGCCCACACTAACTTTCTGCCTGAAGTTAACAAGGGACTGGGACTCACCAGGTTAAATGCACATTTCCAGATACAGTAGCATCTAATTTGTACAGCATGGTCTGGTATTGAGGCCTTCTCCCTAAGGGAACAGCCCAGGGGCAAAGGCTTTCCGTTCCACTGCTAGGTCTCTCTCAGCCAGTTTCGTGACAGCCGTGTTGGAGCCTGCCCTGGGTTTGTAAAGGAACTGTGAAGCACAGGAGAACCTTTCTGGGTTCAGGGCCGCCCCGATGGATGCCATCCGTCAGGCTGTGTGCAAGCAGTGCGGTGCCGATGGTGTACTTTTACATTTTCTCTGTCCTGTACCCTCGTGGGTTAAGGAGTGTGGTGAATGACTTGAATGATGTTGAAGGAGGACTGGTGTTATTCCTTCAGAGAAGAGGAGATCAGGGGGAGAATTGTATGACATTCAGAGAAAATTGGAAGTGGTGTAAAAGCCAATAGAAATTTCATTTAAAACAAAAAAATTCCTTGGCTACTAAGGTTTTAAAGAAGATAAGAGTAGGCTGCTGAAAAAATTGATGGCATCTCCTTCTGCGGAGTTACTTAAAATAGTAGATAAATATCTTTCTGGAACAATTTAGATCCAGCCTTTTGCAGAAGGAGAAGTCAAACCCCATGACCTCTCATGACCCTTGTCAACCTCACAGTTCAGAACTCAGGGCAAAACAGATTAACCAGGATTACGGGTTTTCTAAAATCTGCTGTTAAGGGACCTTTTAATGGTTATATTTATTTTATTTCTATTTTGTACATGAGCCTGAGGGTCTTTGGTCAGGGGATGTGTTTTCAGTAATTCAGTAAAAGTTGTAAGGCAGGAAAAATCTTTATTTTGTTTATAGCAACTTCTAGTTCAGGAAGCTGAAACTACTTGCCCCCTTGCACACTGGGATTTGTCAGGGCAGGGATCTGCAGGAGGTCATTTTGCAGAACTTGGCCAGAGTGACTAAAGGGCACCAACTCCCAGCCTGCTCAAACCATTTCATGGGTTTCTGGACTCTTTGCCCAGAACTTAAGTGGGTAGAGGAAGGCTTGACTCTCGTGGGCTGACACTGATACTGCACCTTTCTCCTGGATTCTGAGAGTCCCTCTCTTTGTCAGTCAGAAAAGTTTTAACTCCTCCCCATGTCTGTCTTCACGCACACACAGGCATGCATGCACACATACGCACGCCCCAGTCTTCATCCCCGCCAAGAAGCCTCCTTCCCACCAAACTTGCGGTTCCTGTTTTGGAGCCTCCCAAGGTGAGTAGCTGCGCTTTCCCCCAGGTGCTGCTGGGTGTTGGGCTGCCAAGGTGTTCCCTGCCAGAGCTGCACAGCAATGCCCTCTCCAGCTCACTGTTTTTCCTTTAATTTTGAAATAAGTTCAGACTTAGAGAAAAGTTACAAAAATAGTACCAAGAATTCCCATATACTCTCCAGCCAGATTTCTCAGATGTTAACATTTTATCACATCTGCTTTCTGCTTTATTATTCTCAATTGCCCTCCCTCTCCTTCTCTATCCCCCATATCATTTAACAAATAGGTATACACACAAATACACAATTCTTTTTCTGAATTATTTGAGAGTAAATTGCAGACCTGTTGGATCGTTAGCCCTAAATATTTTAGTGTTTTTCTAAAAACAGAGATACCATCATGTATAACCACAAATTATCAAAATCAAGGAATTAATGTTGATTCAGCACTGTTATCTAATCTTATTTGAATTTCAAATTTGCCATTTTTTATGGATGCCCTTTGAAGGAAAGAAAAGGTTTCCCCACCTAGGATCACATGTTGAATTTAGTTATCAATTATTAAGTCTCTTTAATAGTCTGGAATAGCAAGTCAGCCATTTTTGGATGGATTTTGTTGTGGTGGGGGTTTTTTGTGTGTTTTTTTTACCTTGATGTTGTTACCTTGACTTATTTTTTACAATGTCCCCTAATTTGGGCTTGTTTGATATTTCCATAATTAGATTCAAATTATACATTTTTTGGCAGGAATGCCACAAACGTGATGCTGTGTCCTCAGTGCATCGCAGCGAGATCTGGGCATTTAAATGTGCTTATTGCTGTGGGCAAGTCACTGCTTCTAGGCCTTCTTAGGGGACAGAACTAGGGAAGAATGAGGGTGTGTGTGCACCTGCACACGTGTGTACTTCCACGTGTACATATACACACATGCATACACACCTATCATAAGTTCATACTGTATTATAACGCTGCATCCCAGACTAACACCACCACCGCAGGGTTTTATTGTATCCTTCCATGTGTCCATATTTGTACGATCTTCTCAGATAGTGGGAAACCCAGCTTCCATTATCCATAGTATATTTACATATATGCTCAACCCTAAAATACACATTAAGTGGTTCCAGAATTGCTAACTCGTCATTGGTGATTTAAAAATGCAAATTCAAATAACTGCAAGATTATAATTTTTTGCCTACCAAATTAGCAAAGACTTTAAAATTTACCCCAAGTCTAACCAAGTTGATGGAGATGCGCACTGTTATACTGGAGAAAGTATAAAGTGGTAGACATTTTCTAGAACTCCGACAGTGTATATCAAAAACACTTAACACTTATTTGTGAAAGAAATTTATTCTAAGGAAACAACATACTTTAATCAGTAATCATACTTAATATAACAACGCTGTTTTGCATTTTTATTTCTTAAATAGTGGACTTTCCTTCCTCCCCTCCCCCAGTTATAGCAATATAAGCTCATAGTAGAAAGTTAGATAGATATGGCTACAATACCAAGAGAAAATGAAACCCCAAGTCCTGTCACTCAGAGTTAATGTTTGTCCTTCAGTGTCATCATTTACAATTTAAGAAAAGCCTGAGCCTCAGTATTCAAAGGTAAGAGAAAATTATGGCATCTTCATATAATGTAATATTATTAGCCATTAAGAGTTACATTCTGAAGAATTTTTAATAAAACAGGAAAATGCTTATGATAAATGAGTGGCTTTCAAAATTGCATGTATAATATGTTCTCAATTATGTGAAAAGTATATGCAAAGAAAGGAAGGAAATACATTTCCAGATTATCTCTAGAACTAGAATTAGGGGCAATTTTTATTTTCTTCTTATTCATACTTTTTGCTGTAACTAAAAAGAAATTGAATTTAAAGAAGCAAGAGTCTGTGAAGGCTGACCCAGGGCAGTGGTGGTAACAGTGCATGGAAACGAGGCAGGTTTTTTCCTGCCGTGCAGCGGGGAGGACGCTGCCTGGCGCCAGGGAGTGCTGGGTGAATGAAGGAAGGAGCTGAGCTTGGAAGGGTAGTGAGCCAGCTTTGGCCCTGTAGCCTTTACTGTGATTTTGGACTCCTCCCCCGCCCTGCAGCTTTCAGTGGAGTTCAGAGCTCAGCAGGGGTGTGATTTAGAGGGAGCTATTGGAGTCATGGGCATGCAGCGAGGCTGGAGTGCTTGGAATTCCAGCATTTAAGGGGTAACAGGAGGAGGAAGTCACCAGGGAAGTTGGAAAGGGTCCAGAAGTAGGGAGAGAGTCAGGGGAGAGCTGTCTGGGAAGGTAAAAGAGGTCGGCATTTCAACAGCAGTCATGGCCACCGCTGATGGTCCTGCAGCGCCTGCTGTGTCCGGCACTGGTCACCTGAATTATACACATTAACCTCCGCAATCCTCACAAAGACCCTAGGAGGCAGGTTAACGTTAATCATCTCGAGTGGGGAGGCGCAGAGACATTGGGAAACTTGTCTAAGAGCCCCCCAGCCAGTGTTCAGGGCCTCAGAAAAGGAGGTTAAGGTAAGATGTGAGCAGTGTGCATTGGAGGAGCTATGGTTTAAGTGGAATTTAAAGAATTGGATTCAAAAAGCTCCAGCAGCCAGGTCTGGTGATTTTTGTTGGTAAGCTAGAGACTGGAACGTTGGTAGAGAGAAGAGAGGGCAGCACTGATGGAGAAAGAAGCAGCCAGTGATATCCACATGGGTTGTTATTACAAATTCTGAAAGGTGTTTGATGAAATTCCCCTTCCTAATGTGAAATGATCAAACATTACTAACTAGATTTATATGAATTCTGACTCTTATATTAACCTTTTCTTCTTTGTTTTGGCCTTTACTTAATTTTGGGGGAGCTATAAAAGGTAGATTACAATTGACTCCAAAAGTCTACAAACTCACAACTCTAGTTTTTTGTGACTAGTTTACAAATGACAAGCTTATCAGTTACATAAAATATCAGTTAACTGTACATTCAGACATTTTTTAAATTAGTGCCTATTATTTGTAAATGAATCATGAAAGTTTGTAAGTGGCTTAAATTCTTGGCTTTTAAAATTCAGTATTAAAATATTGTGCAGTGCCCAGCCAGCGTGGCTCAGTGGTTGATCATTGACCTAGGATCCAGGAGATCGCAGTTCGATTCCCAGTCAGGGCACAGGCCTGGTTGTGAGTTCGATCCGCAGCAGGGGGCGTGCAGGAGGCAGCCGATCAATGACTCATCACTGATGTTTCTATCTCTCTCTCTCCCTTTCCCTTCTCTCTGAAATCAATAAAAATATATTTATATATATATATATTTCATAGTGTCTCAGGGTTGTCCTTCGTGGAGCAGAACTGTACCTGGAGGAAGTAGGAGTAATTGAAGGAATTAGGCACTCATTTCAGGACATTCCCTTTGCAGGCATTTTCTATGATCTCATATGTTGAGGGTTTCACCTCAGCTTTCATGAGGTCTGTATACTGATTAAACTCTGAGTCTATAATTAGCGTTTGCTGCTAGGTGGGTGCAGATGGCCCAGTTTTGTGCCTGCAAGTTATGAATTTGGTCCTGCCCTGAGTGTGGTTAGCAGTGTCCTTCCATTTATTCCCTTCAAGCACGAGTATACATGTGTTTCCTCACTGGTCACAAGATAACTCGTGTCTGCTTACGTTCATTTAAGTAATTTTAAACACCTTGCTGACTGGTCACAACGGAACAGTAGTCAGCTGCATGGGCGAGTTCTGGCTCAAAATAGCCGGTCAGTGAGGTGTTAAAAATGACTCAGGTGTGCGTGTGCAACTGGATTTAAGAAAAATAAGATACAAAGTTTTAAGGAAAAATGCTTCTGGGTACAATTTAATATCCTAGTTCCTTCGTCAGTGAGAAGTAACTGGTATAATTTTCTTCATTCTTTCCCTGTTCTGGTTCTGATGATTAATGTAATGTCTTTCCTTTAGCCTCTTTATAGCCCTTGTCTGATTTCTTGAGGATGCACCACTTAGGAAGAGAAAGCATCTTCTCCCTGGTTTCCTGTCCCCTTCTCTGCCTCTTTAGGTCCATCAAGCAGAATTAGAAGGAAGGCTACATACTTCATCTCTATGGAAGGATGTGATGTTGAGAGGCTAATTGTGTCCACTGTCTCAGAGAGAAAACTTCTTCCCCCACGTCTTAGGTGCTGGCTGCTGGCTGGTGATGGTGTATATGAAATCCGAATACAGGGATAACACTGCACAGTAGTTCAGGTGGCCAGCCAGCAACTTTGTTTCAGCAGTCTGCCTTCAATACACTACTTTAAAGGATCTTCCACCTATAAACTTTTCAAAACACAATTTAAGTGAAACAAGATTACTTTTTAAGAAGAGTTTTAGAGTGGTTTTATCCTACTTGAAAATTGTTTTGATTTTTTAAATATTTGATACTGACTGGCCTGTCTGCCATAGAAAGAAGGAGTTTTAATTTAGGAATTGGATTGGTTGGGTCCAGCAAGCCATGTTTTTCCTGTTGGTAAACGCCAAGGAACCAAGACTGCAGGAATCACTAGCTTCTCTCAGAGGGCAAGTTGGTTATAATATCAGGGTAAGCAGATGCTCCCCAGGAGCTGGGTCCCAGCCTGACAGGCTCTGGTAAGATACCCCATTTCTCTGGCAAGAGTCTCTGGGCATCCCTGCACTGTTGATTTACGGCTGCACTTCCAGTGGTGACTCAAGAATGGGCATAGGTGGGCCTAGATTATGCTCCTTCAGCCCCAGGGTGGCCAGAACTCTGGTGGCTGTCACCCCAGCAGCCTCATCCTTTTACCCCAGCAAGACATGTGAGTTCTGTCTTATCCCTGATGGAGTAGAGCTCATAAAGTGCTCACATAGGGCATAAACTCCCTCTTGGGTGGGCTGCAGGATACATATTTCCCCCACTTATGAGCCCCATAAGCCAGGCATCAAAGGTGGGTTTTGAGGGACTGTGACAGTGTCTCTTAGGGACATACTGCACGACTGAAACACTCTGGCTCCCTGCGAGGAGTTGAGCAAATTGAATGAAACTATAAATTTGACATGTGATATTTATCTCCTTATGCAATTTTTATTTAATAGTTTTCTCTTTTTAGTGGCATATGCCCTTTATATACTTATTGTTTACTGTCCCATCTCCTTCATCAAAAGTGAGTTTCCTGCCCGGCCGGGCGTGGCTCAGTGGTTGAGCATCGACCTAAGATCCAGGAGATCAGGGTTCAATTCCCTGTCAGGGCACATGCCCAGGTTGCGGGCTTGATCAATGACTCTCTCATCATTGATGTTTCTCTCTCTCTCTCTCCCTCTCCTTTCCTCTCTCTGAAATCAATAAAGATATATTTAAAAAAGAATTGTAAATTGAAATACTTAAAAATCTTTAAAAAAAAAAAAAAAAAAAAAGGTGAGCTTCCTAGGGCAGAGACTTTGTTCTCTGCTTCAGGTTCACTTCCCAGAAGAGCTTGGTACTTAGTAGGTTATTTGCTGAACAAATGTTAAATGAATTACCATGGAAAGATCTTTCTTAATGCACTTTCTCTTCTCACGTCATTCTTAGGAAAAAGAATTTTATTTTATTAGAACATAATCAGCTGTGGTTTACTCACATCCTAATGATGTTAGTGTGCCTGCCTTTTTTTAAGGTCTGGCATTTTTGCTCAAGTGCAGCTTCCAACCCAGGATCATTTAAGATGCAGTCAGGAAGAAGATTGTCATTATCTACCAGACACCTCCACAGAGAAAGGAGAGCTGTGACAGAATTCACATTAATACACATGGTTGAAGAGCCACTTACCTTTTCCTTAGTTTTATCAGATAATTCATTTCCTCATGCATTTATTTTGGAAGGAAATTCTAACTTTAGTCTTAAGAAACTGTCAAGAAAGCAGCTCTCTTTGCATAGCTTTCCCAGCAGCTCTTCTCTCTGGGCGAGCGCAGCAAGGCAGTCATTAAAGGGTAATAAGTTATGCTGCTGAAACGTGCTGAGTCCTTCCTAGCCTTTCCTAAGACAGGAGCCCCTTCCCCAGCTCCACCGCCACACTTGTTGGAAGATAGGACCGGCAGCTGTATCGGACTTTGTTGGGTATTGGAAGACATGTTTTGACCTGTGTAATCAAGTTTAATGATGACATATATGTTAATAGAATTCTAGTTTAATATAATAAGGAAAATGGCTATTTTTCCTTATTTTCTCATTATAATATGTTGTACTAAAAGCCTTGTCATGACTGTTTTATTACACTGGGCTGAAGCACAATATATTTTAATATAAAGATAACATCAGGTTGAAAATTGAGCTCTCAGTGATTTATTCGGAGGTTGACTGTTACTGAATGTATTGAAATGAGTTACATGAGGCAGTGCAGCTAACGATTTATGTATCTTCTCTTTTAACTAAGCTTGTCATAAATAAGAGCAAATAAGAGCTGTTATAGAATAGTTTGTATTCATTGCTTCAATGAAAACATTGTGACTGAAACACACAGTCTGCAGCTCCCGTTCTCCCTTGCATAGCTATGAATTTTTTCAGCTTTGGAATGCAGGTGGACTCCCCCCGCCACAGACCTTTTGTCTGCTTGGGTTTCTAACATTGACCAGAATTTACAATGAGCCATTTTGAAACCCACTACTGGACAAGTTCATTCATATAATGAGTATGAGGAAACCTGATCCTCATGGTTAAACGGGACCTTGGCAGTGCCATCATGAGGGCCAGGTGTTTGCTGCTGCACTCCAAGCCCTGAGCAGTGCCAAGCACGTAGTGGGTGTGCCCAAGAAAGGTTTGGTGAAAGAGTAAATGAATAAATGAGTGCCCAAACCTAGTCAGTCCTCTGGTTTGTATCACTGGCAACACCTACCAGAGTCATGCCAACTAGCTTGTGGCAGAATTGGTGCCAGATCTCAGATCTCCTCTCTCTTTGTTTTTTCACTTATTTATTCCTTTATCATCCCTATCATACTTACATAGACTGTGCCCTATCAGCCTAGGGGATGAAACCATGAGGAGAAATGATCCAGTCCCTGCCCACGGAAGTGGATGGTCAAACACACAGAGGGGTCGTCGCAGCCAGGCGAGGTGCGTGCGAGCTGGACACCCGGGGCTCTGCCAGTGCAGAGGAGGAGATGCTTCCAACTCTTCCATCTTCCTGGTTAGATATATGCAAAGGAAGCATTTTTCTATTATTAAAACAAGATCAAGAAAGGTTTTGTTCTGCCCGGCTGGGGTGGCTCAGTGGTTGAGCATCACCCCCGGAACTGAGATCACAGTTCAATTCCGGGTCAGGGCCCAGGCCCTGGCTGTGGGCTCGATGTCCAGTAGGGGGTGTGCAGGAGGCGGCCGACCCATGTTGCTCTCTCTATCCCTCTCCCTTCCTCTCTCTCAAAAAAGAAAAACATGAAAAAAAAAGAGGTTTTCTGATTGGTTGAAATTAGTGCTATACTTGGTTTTGGAACTAGTCCCCTTAAACATGTTTCCCAACTTACTGTAGAGACATTATGTTTGAAGCAGAATATTCTAAGATAGAAACTTCCTCTCATGATGGTATTTCTGAACAGCACATTTATAATTTCATCTAGTTGTAAGGTACTATTTTTTAAATATTAATTTGTTTGGGTAAAGCAAAAGATTTTTTTTAGTTTGTTTAGAATTATGTTAGGGAAATACTAGTTAGGAATCTGACTTTTTTCTCCCCTATAGGTTTGTGGTTAACATATTTTTACTCAAATATTAGTGCTACATTTGCATGTTTATCAAAAGCCTCTGTTTTATAATTATTTATATTGAGTACTGCTCTGTATTAACATCATAGAGGAGCTCCTTTTCCAAAAAAATTGTTTTAAATTAATGTTTATAAAGTACTTTAAATAGTTGAGTAGACTAAAAGTAATTCAGTTACACATGTAACCCCATTTGTCCATACTGGAAAAAATATACAGTGTGATTATATAATAGAAAGGTTTTTTGGTTTTGGGGGGAAGATAGTAATAGCAGGTTAATATTTATTGTGTACTTACTAAGTGCCAAAGTACTATTCTAAAGTGATTTATGTGTAGTAACTCACTTAATTCTCATAATAAACATTTGAGGTGCAGAAACTGAGAGATAGACATTATACAATTTGCCCATCAAAGGTTAAGAACTGAGTCAAGATTTGTATACCAGCAGTCTGGGGAATCCAGGTCCCAGAGCTTAACATTTATGGAAACATTTATGTAGGGGGCATGCAAGACTGGAACTAGGAAACCAGTTCTAATGTTACTGCAATGTTCCGATAAGATGTGATGGTGGCGTGGACCAGGGAACTGTCCTAGGACAGAGAGGCTGGGCAGTGATCACTTTGTTATGCTCTTAATTAACACAGTAACTTTATACAGTAGAAAGTTGAAAAAAGTATTGCCGAAATCTTGAGAAAATGTAATGCAGGTAGGATCTCACTTTACACAATATATTTGCATATGCCCTTTTTGGGAGCAAACTGAATCATTATTTAAAATGAGGTAGAGAATTTGTTGGGTAAAAAGGTGTGTGCCTTCTTTTCATACTAGACAGCAAAGAGGCAAAAATGGTTAGGGTCTTGTCAAAAGGACTCGGTTCAACTTGAAGAGGCTCCCACTGGACAATAAATATAGTAATTAGATAGCAATTACAGTTCATTGAAACTCACCAAATGTTTAAACTCATATGTTCATAATGATATTTAAAAACAAATTTATAGGATGATAGGCACCAATTCATTACCATGAAAATTGGTAAATGAAGCATTTAACCTGCCTTTCCTGTATGGACTGGACCCCTAGGTAATCAGATAATAAATGAGGGGAAGCATTTCTTAATAAAGATATTCCAGCTAACAAATGAGGTTAAAATGATAGAATTAAAACATCACCATTTTGCAATTCTGCAAGTGAATTAATGGATCTAGATATTGAACATCAATAGCAGCAAGTATTGCAAAAAGGGGGGCAACCCAACATTAAGTGCTTCCTGATGAAGAGACATACTACCACCTGTGGTCTTGCCAAAGGATCGACCCGAGTCTGATCAAGCCTCTGGATCCAGCTGCTGTGTTGCAGGAACACAGAGGAAAGAGGAACAGATTGCATTGCGAATATGCAATCAGCAAACTCCAGGCTGTGGAAACGCTACAGGTCACATGGCCCCAGTTCATCAACAGATAAATTATGAGGAAAGAAAGAGTAGAGGGGGACCCGTAGATTAAACGACCCTTAAAGATACGGACTATAGTGCCTGGGGGTATTCTGATGAAAAAAGTCAGGATGGTGGTTATTTATGAGGGAGAGAGGAAAGGAGGGGTGCTTGGGATGGGACAAATGGAAGGTTTGGGCAGGTAGATGGCAAACTTCTTTGTCTTGATCCTGGGTGATGGTTGCAGGGTAGTTGCTTTATAATCCATTAAGCTATATATTTGTTTAGTGTAGTTTTCTGTATATGTGTTTTATTTTTGTTTTTTGAACAAAATGATGGTCTTCAAATGGGAGGTCATGCCCTATGATATCAGACTTAGAACTTAGATTTTGGTAACTCTTAAAACTGGAAAACATTTTTCATTTATTGGTGGCATTGTATTATTTGTTTGTTTATTTATTAAAACAACACAAATTTAATCTCTTACAGTCTGGACATCAGAATTCTAAAGTGGATCAGCAGGGCTGGTTCCTTCTGGAGGCTCTAGGGGAGAATCTATTTCCTTGCGTTTTTCAGCTCCTAGAGGCTGCCAGCATCCTTTGGCTCATGGCCCCTTTTTCTATCACTCCATCTTCTTGTTTCCATGGTCAAATCCCCTGCTACTGACTCTGACACAACTGCCTCCTCTTGGGAGGACCCTTGTGATTACCTTGGGCCCACCTGGATCATCCAGGATAACCTTCCCATCTCTGAGTCCTAAACCACATCTGCAAAGTCCCTTTGCCTATATAAGGTAACATATTCGTGGGTTCTGGGGATTAGAGACCTTTCTGTGAAAGCAGGTTGGGGTAAGGAAAGCACTGTTAATGCTCCCTGTACCCTCTCATGGGCACCTTCACCTCCAGGAATGTGGGGAGGTAGGCAGGGACCTTTTCATTCGCAAAAGATGCCCCCCACCCCAACATCTACACTCTGACCTTACCTTTGGGCCTGGAAGATCCCACCTCAGGGCACAGACGGGAGGGAGAAGAGCTTCAATGCCACTTGGCTGTCATTGGGGATGAACAGAGCAACCACAGTGGGCATTGTGTTGACCCCCAGTTCCACCTGAGTGCTCTTTAAAGAGCTCTTGTCTTTGTGATTTACACACACACTCAGACATCTTCAGACACCTTTACTGCTTTAAGATCAAATGTGAGTACATGGGTATTTGATATACTGACATCAACTCCAGATCGATTTTGCAGAACCAATTTTATGTGAAGGAAACGTACTGAAATTTACTAGAATCCTGTCCTCCCTGGTGTTGAGTCTAGTCCGCTAGAGAATAGCGTTCCTGTGAATTCTGAGTCCACTCCTAAACCTAGAGAAACACAGTTTAAGGGTTGTATGTAAACAGAATGGTGATAAAATAGAGGATTCAGACAAGGATTGTTCATGTAGAATAAGGGTGGACTGAAGAGAAAATATGGAACAAAGAGGTCAAAGAGAGAAAGAAAAAACACTGCAATATTGTCACTTTTCTTGTTTGTTTTCTATTTCTCTCTTCCCTCTCTCCCTCCCTTCCTTCTGTCCTTCCATTCATCCATCCATCCAGAATGAGGGAAAGCAATACGGGCAGACACTGTAAGTGTAAGAAATTGCCCTTCCTTTTTCCTAGAATGTGAATATTCAGCAGTTCTAATATTTGTAATAGCTCTTTAGGCACTAGAAACAGTGCTTACAGAAAAGATGCTAAAAGTTAGATTTTAAGAAGGGGAAAGAAAAAGGCTAGAATGTCTTGTAATGTGCTGAAATGAGATTCTGCTGATTATTTATTGCAAAATAGGCTCCTTCTTAAGAAGATGATTCTCTGTTTGTAGATTAGAAGTCCTGCCCTGTGGTTTGCCCAGGGTTGGAGCTTTTCCCCATGAATTTAAGGAACTTAATGAGATTTTTTTCCCTACCAAAGCAGAAGATGCAGGAAGACTCTGACAGCCTTCTACCCCCACAGCTTTTCAGTTGCACCCATTAAAAACTTGCAGACCATAATGCGTGTTTCTAGAGAGGAAATAAAGTGAATGACGCCTGTGAATTTGTTTTAAATTGTTTATTTTACCAGATAATTTAGATAAATCTTTCTTGATGTGGAAAAGAACTCATCAGGTTTCATTAATAATCCGGAGCTTTTCAGAGGATTACTTTGAAATAGCCCCCTGCCAACTTTTCATAAATTAGGCATAAACTTTCTTTGACCTCATCACACATAATTAAATAGCTGTTGAAGGGTTAGGACCAACTAAAAAGCGATTCTGTATCTCGACCTTCATTCTCCTGCAGAATTATACAGGAAGTTTCTTTTGGTTCTCAAGCAGGGTAATTACAAGAGACAGTTACATAATTTACAGTTTTAATCTGCTCATCCATAATCACACACTTCCACTGAGTGGTATATGCCCCATGAGTGTCTGCGTTGTACTTTGATTTGTAAAGGCTGATTGCGGTGTGATTGATTGCTTGCTTGCATGTAGCATATTGAATTGATTCTTCAGAAATGAACTTTAGCTGTTAACGTGTCTGTTTGAGTTCCTGTTATTTACGTAGTTTGTGGTTCTTGTGTTTAGCAGTTGCATACTAGTTAACAGATTAAACTCCCAGAGCCTTTTTCTTATTAAATTTGGAAAATGGAGTATATATATACAGCCTAACTAGAAAAGTGCCTACAACAGGGTAGGCCCTCAACTGTTGAGCACACTACTACTAAACCATTCCAGTCCTTGAAAGTGGAATGCACATCCTTTGATTAAACAGCAACCGCATGGTATGAAGGCTCACAAGGATAATGTTAGTGTATTGTGACAAATGCTATACTAATATCAATGTATTGTTACTGAAGTCTCGGCTCTAAGTACTGCCAGTATTAGGGAGCCTATCTAAACAGTGAGCTTCAAGAACGGTACAGTATCACTTACGAAAGGGTAGTAAGTGAAATCTTTTAATACTGCTAGTGATGTATTTTGTATGATTATGTTTTTCCAACAGCTAACATCTAACTATAGCCAATTTGGACTTTAAGATTCCTGTAGGATTGAAGGCTAAGTTCTTACATGACACCAGTTCCACTGGCAAACCAGCTAGTCACTGCATTGAACACCTCACTTCACCCCAGCCTGCACGTGTGTTGCGTGTCTGTCAAAGTGGGCTCGTCAGCACCATTTACTGCGAGAGCCTTTTTACCTTAAATCCTGCTTGAAAGCTTATGGGAAATAAATTAAAAAATAAGCAAAAAGAGAAGTTTTTCGTTTCTGCAGATAAGTGGAATAGGACTGTTTGTCTAGATGACCTAAAGACAGCTAGAGATGGTTTCTCTACCTTATATTTTCAACATTGTTGATTGATCAGATTGGGTGATGGAGCTGTTCTTTGATTTTAGAAAGTTATCTCCAAGACTGACAAATTGCCTTTTGAAATGTACTTTGAAAAAAAGAATCTTAGATTTATAATTCCCCCTTTTTCTTTCTTCAGTGCTGCTGTGTGAAAGCTCATCACCCAGAATCGGAATTCAACATACTCTGTCCTAGTTTTGAAAATTATAGCTCATCCATGTACACACACACACATACACTGTATTTTAGGGGCTGTGGGGAAGTAAATAGAAAGGCAGGCTGCTCTTCTGATTGTCCTGTCTTCCAGAGCGCGGTTCTGAGAGCAGTGGCAGTGTCCGCGCTGACGCCGGCGCTCCCGCTCAGCCTGAGGGTGGGTTAGACCCGATGACAGACAGAGTGAACTCTCTCAGCTGCACCTACAGAACCTCAGACCTATAAAAGTGGGCAAAAGAAACTCCAGTTTTTGCTTTTAGTGGTTTATTTAAAGAAAAGGTTAGTTGTAATGTTTTAGCAATAGGAGAATGGTCTTACAGGTGAAACGTCATCAGAATACCCAGTTAATTGCTTGGAGCAGATGCTTTATTTGAAGTATGTGCTTAAAATCTTACAACTTTCTAATGGTAAATTCTTACTACCAGAATTTTGTAACTTAAATGTGAAATTTTATCCAGGTTTCAACTTGGAAGAACTAGATTAGTTTTTGAAATAGTTTTTCAGATTGAATCTCCAATATTTTATAAGAGAGGAAATAATTGTAAAATGCCATATTACTTCATCTTAAATTTTTTCTGGTAAATTTGTTTTTCCTAATGCTTTCCAGAACTTAAAAGTGGTTTGAACTGTGGAAAATCAAAAAAGGTAAAAAGAAGAGGGCATTATTCTGACCTGTTTTTCTAATTTCTTTCACTTTGAAGGCCATGGTACTTGTATTTTACATTCATTGCCTCAGTAGAAGTGTCTCTGAGTGACGAATCGGAGCTTTACTTAGATCGGTAATAGGCAATGGGCTTCATGAAGAATCTTGGTTGCTTCCTGAATATATGTAAGGAGAGATATTTTTAAAAATTCTTGCCTTTTCCAAATGATTTTAGTTTGGGAATAAGTGCTGTTGAAAAAGTGTAACATCTCTTATTCCACGATCATTTAATGCTTGTCAGAGGTGCCTTATTTTCTAACACGAAAATTGAGACACCAAATCTATTTTATACACAGTTATCTTTGTAGAAAGAAAAATTATATTCCTCTAATACACCAGACTACGACGTTGCTGGTGTGGTGACATGCCATACATAAACAAATATTCCTTAATTAAATGTTTAAATATATGAGACAGAGCACTGTTTATTGAGTGGCCATTTCCTCCCCAGCCTCAACTCTTAGATATCTCCATTTCCCCCAAGATTGGCTTTCTACTTGGCTCTCTCATTAGGCACCACTGCTACCACCACAGCCCTTTGGTGGCAGAAATGGAGAAGTGGGTTAGAAATGGAGAAGTTGCACCCCTATTTAACATTCTGGCCAACGTATAGTCCCCAAGACCCTTTGCTTAATATAACCCATAATACATCTGAACCCAGACTGGCCTGAGATAGGTAAGAATTGAGATTGGGTGGGATACAGACATACAGTTTTTAAAAGCCCCTAGGTGACTCTGATGTGCAGCCAGGGTTGAGAACCATTGTGCTAGACTAGAGGATAGAAAAAAGAGAAGTAAAGAGACATTCTCATCAGTTACATTATCAATTATAAAAATACTGTTGACTCATCTTTGGCTTGTGGTGTCTCATGGGGGTTTGTCTCTGGCCCTGGTCACTGCCAGCTCGGGAGGAGCTCATTCACAGATGTTCACACTTCTCAACACAAGGCTGCCACAGAGTGGGGAGAGTCCCCTTTCCTGCTGCTCGATGCCCTATTTGTGAATTCATTTTTGTGAATTCATATGAGCATCTACCTTTTCTCTGGGTGACTGACACACAGAATGACCACCCCTTCCAGGGAGTCCACACCCGCTCACAGAATCATTAACTCACCTGGTAAATTCTGGCATGGTCTGTAGGTTTGTAAATACATAAATACATAGATACATACATACACACATATATACATATATGTATTATATATCCTACAGCAGCAGGGGAGTCATGCCCCTGCCATGCCCCTTCCTCTTGGGGGGAGTTGAAGGAGTACCATTCCTCTCTAGAATGGACTTGGGGGTGGGGTGAGGGATAGAGGGATGAAAATGCAGTAAGAAAGACCAGTGGCCCTTGCACATAATTGAGGAAGAGCTCAACAGTGGAGCCAGGAGCTAATGGGATCTTCGAGAAGGGAGATCTTAAAAATTAAAAAGGAGGCTTAGAGAAACAGACTGGTATGTGACCCAGGGCAGCCAGCCTTCCTTCCCCAAAGACCCACTGTCTCCATTCTCTGGGTTTGACTGGCTCGGGCCATTTTCCCAGGGACACACTTGGGTCTTCTAGAGTATTTGGGTCTTTGTTTCATCTGTCCTGGGACTGTCTCTGGGTTTTGACGAAGCCCTCAAGCAGTCATTGTTATTGTGGTTGACGGGCTTGCTGTTTCCTGAGGGTAGTCCTTGAAGTTAAGGACTTTAGGACCAAAGGGAATTTGTGGGGCACAGAGCTGTGCTTGCTGGGAACTTTCAGTCGCCAGTTTCTTGAGATCATTCCTGAGGCACTATATATATGTGTAATTTATTTTTCAGGGCTTCTTCCTTTAATTAAATTTATACTTGGGTGGCTAGCTTGGAGTGGGGTGGACGGAGAGAACTTCTGTCTGAGGCAGTGGAGTGAATGGAGTGGTTTTCAGGTGCCTCAGGCAAAAGTAGGAGAAGCAAGGTAGCTCTTCTCAATCTGACTCTATAGAGCAGTCTGCCTCTTTACTTCTGTCCAAATTTTATTTTTTTCCTTTACATAAAAGATATCTAGTCACCCAAATGATCACCTTGAGGTTTCATTTGTTCAATATGTTGACTAGTAATAATACCTGACACTTATATAGGGTTTCTGTAATAGGCAGAGCACTGTTCATGCTTTGTATTAAATCATTTAATACAACAACCCTAAGAGACAGGTATGATTATGCCCCACATTTTATGGATGAGGGATCAGAAGCACAGAGAGGTTAAATAACTTGCCGAGGTCACACGGGCGGTACTTGGTGGACCCTGGATTCCATTCCAAGCAGTGTGGCTCTAGAACCCTGCTCTTAGCCAACCTAGAGTGCCTCTGATGTGCCATACTGGGTTCAATAAATGCCGTATTGTTTCATAATACCCGTGGCCTTGTGGTCCAACTTTTTTTTTTTTTTTTTTAAATATATCTTTATTGATTTCAGAGAAAGGAAAGGAGAGGGAGAGAGAGAGATAGAAACATCAATGATGAGAGAGTCATTGATGGAGCCCACAACACCGGGCATGTGCCCTGACCGGGAATCAAACCCCGATAGCCTGGATCCCAGGTCGACGCTCAACCGCTAAGCCATGCCTGGCCAGGCGGTCCAACTTTTGAAAAGTATTCTTATCTTTTATTTAATGCAGACGGTTTCAAAGTATGGTCCAGAGACCCACAGAGATCCCCAAGGCCCTTTCAGGGAGTCTGCAAGGTCACAGCAATTTTCAAAGTAATACTAAGATACTGTGTCCTTTCACTCTCATTCTCTCATGAGTGTGCGGTGGAGTTTTCAGGAAATTTCATGACCTGTGATATCACAACAGACTGAATACCAAAGCAGATGTGAGAATGTAGCTGTTTTCTGTTAAGCCAGATATTAAAGTTTGCAAAACTGTAAAACAGTGCTACTCTTCTCACTATTTACAAAGTGTAATTTTCATAAAAATTTGTTGACACATAATGTGTTTATTGGATTTTTTAATGACTTAGTAAGTATTTGTCAAGACTAGCGGCTCTACAGCAGTGGTCCTCAGGCTTGTATGCATTATAGTGACCTGGAGGGCATGTTAAAGCACAGGTGTTGGGTCCTGCCCCCCAAACTTCTAATTCGTAGGTCTGACAACTTGCAGTTCTACCAAGTCCCCAGGTGATGCTGATACTGCCGGCCTGCCCACCTTCACCCCCTGAAAACCACTGCTCTGTAGGAAATGGACTAAGAAATCTGTTGAGAAGTCAAGAAATATTTATTCAAGTTATTATATAATTACTTCAAGCCCACAGAATCATGGGAGAGATGTCTTATACAGCCACATTTTCAAAACCAACCTCTTAAAATAGATACAATCTAAAAAATTCAAAATTTGTGTTTTTGCTAGGAGGCATCTACATCTTTTAATAAATGGCAAGCAGTAAGAGTCCAGGCGGTCGAGGTCACAGGTCGTTAGAACACTCCTGTCCTCTTAAAACAGTGGGGAGGTGGCCGAGGCCTTGTGCTCAGTCAGTTGAGTGCCACCCCTGCACCAAAAGGCCCCAGTTCCATTCCCATCAGGGCTCAGTGCCCTGTAGGGGCTGTGCAGGGGCAGCCAATGGATGGTTTTCTCGCTCCCTCTCCCTTCCCCTCTCCAAAATCAATAAAAACTTTTTTTTTTTTTTTTTTAAGGGGAAAACCATGGGAAGACTAAGCTTCAGCTTCCTTTTTAAACCAATTGCAAAATCACCACAGAGCTTCAGCAAGGAGACATGCACTGCCTGTCAAGTTCATTTATCACTATTTAAACTGATAACATGCTATTCATCCACTTGGTCACAGAGCCAGATACTAGTAACTGATGAGTGTAGACCAGTGAATTTCCATCCCCAATCATGAGATACATGGTTAGAGCTATTGGATTTCCTCTGCTCAAGAGCTGCCATAAATCCCTGGCTGGTGTCAGTTCCCAGGCTTGCAAATCCAGTGCTGTCTACTGATAGGAACTTTCAGCAGGGTTTGCTGAGCTGAACAGGTGTCTGATGAAAGGTGTGTAATCCTTGAAGATTATCTTCCTCCTAAAAGCAGCTAGTTAGCCCAAACACATAATTCAGACAGATGGGGATTGGGAGTCGCCTGCCAGAGTTGACACTTTTGAATTTGAGGAAGTTCATATGGTTTGGCTCCAGGTGGCGTAAAATGAAGGTGTGCGAGGCTAGGGGGTGGCTGCCTTTGGGGGGTAAATCCTTACCCACGTCCACACCTTGCCTGAAAACATTTCATGTTCAGTCCAGACTAGTCTCGAAATCTTACTAGTTTGGAAGGAAGGAATGTTTCCTATTTTAAAAGGGTTAACCTTGCAGCTAATATGCTGGGAGTTCAATTAATTTGGGAAGTTAGGTCTGCAAACATCAATCTTGACCTTGTCTAGATAGTGGTTCCTCCCTTATCCTAATGGATCTGTGCAGGAAGGCATCGCTCTAACCACCCCCACCCAGGAGTTAGCGGTTTCAGACACGGGGGATCAGGGCTAGTTAACATGACAATTGCTTCTCTTACTACAAGTAGGTCACCCTTAACAGAGGTGAGGTGAATTTGGGTCCCCTGTGGTAAAGCTTAGAAATGCTTTCCTTTTGCAGACATCCCATTGTTCTTACCTAACCTTTATGCAAACACCTTGATAACCTTTTGAATTAAGTGTTGTGTGGTCCTTGCACTAAAACTCAGGCCTCACCTGCCACTGGAACAAAAGAGGAAGCCAGCTTTCACTGGTATCAAGATAGTTGCTGTGGGTGAGGCGTTTCCGGGCCAGTCGGCTTCCAATTACAAGTCTCCCGATTGCAGAGTGAGTGCAGCTCACCAGCACCTCTGCTCACAGACAATTTAAAGGGAATAATTTCACCAGCGATTAATTATACTGCAGCTACTGGGGTTTATCCTTCAAATATCACTTTGTTTTCAGTCTGAACAGCCAGGCTTCTCCAGGGATAGCTCAGGTTTCTGATCGAAAGTATCCTGAGTTAGGAAAGGTGTTAGAGCACCATGGGAACCTATTCACTGGGGGTGTATTGTACTTGTTTCAGATGCTTCAGGATAATACGCTGGCTTCCAAGATAAGTGCTTTTTATTTCCCTGCATCTTAGATCAATTTTTTGGAATCTTTTTGGTAAGTTAAATTTAAGAGCTGTAACTTAAACCAGCACATCTCTATAATTACTTAATAAATAAATATTCTTACCAAAAATTATTATCAGTGTGCTATATAGTAATTATGATTTGAGAAGCCTAGAAAAGTAAAAGGAAACAAAAGAAGGCAAGAAATTTATTCTTTAAAACATTCTGTGAAGGTCAAAGTGGTGAAGGGCAACCGCCAGTTCCAACTTTTTTGAGGGACAGTGCCTGTCGCAGGTACAATGTAAATTACATGTTACATCAGCCTAGTGCACAAATGGAGTAGAGTAGACATGACACAACTTCTTCTTCTCTGCTATATAGTTTAATGAATTACAGGTGATTCCACTTAACTAGTAAGGAATCAGAAATGTATCTTTGGTCCTGATTGAGGAACTCAATTCCATTTAAACCCACAATTTCTCCTTCAGGCAGAGACTTTGTGGACTTAGATGGCTCTTAGTACAAGTTCCTTTCATTGTTGTAAGTTCCCTGAGAGTTTCATGAGGTCGGAGAGGAGAGGGAAAGCCTAACTGGGGGCGGTGCAGTGACACTGTGTGGTCTGTGATGTTGATGTGTATCGTCTCTGAAAACCTGCTGATGGTTTTGCTGGTGTGGTAGATACGGAGGTGTTTGCTGTGAAAGTCCAGTGCACTCTGCAGGCTGCCGCCTCCCCCACCCTCTTAAGGCCAGGACTCTGGTAGCAGTGTCAGCCACAGACTGTGTCCAAGGGGTGTCCCTGGAGACAGCCACTTACCCTGGTGGGAGTAACAAGAGCTGAAAGGTTTGCCTAAATGCTCTCTGCAGACCCTAGTTAGCCAGATAGTTCCAGGAGCCTAACCAGCATCAACTCAGGCCCTGGTCAGGTGTATCTGTACTACCTCAGGTGTGAAAACATGAACAGTTGTGTAAAATATATGGGGGGATTCTGGCTGCTTCCTCTTACCCCAGAGTATAGATTGTGGGAGAAGACAGAACAAAGACATACATGCGCTTTCTGCATAAGGTTGCTGCTTGTGGAGGATGTAAGGTGGGGAGGGCACATGCCACCTTCTGACCATTTGGGTTTCACAGAAATCTTTCTGCTACGCTGGGGGGGGTGTTTCCTTTCTGTCTCCAACTGTGGGGTTCAGATAAGAACCAGTGAGGGGCTAGGGAATTTGACAGTCACTGCAGGGGACTTTTAATTGTGGGATCTCATGGACAAAAGGGGGATAGTTCCATGTCCATGGCTCTATGGTTCTCTACACCCCAGGAGTACAGAGCTGGGACCTCCAGCTGACTGAGTAAATTTCTCAGCATGTTTCAAGCACTTAGGAGGCAGGTGACGGATGTGCCAATTATCTGTTCTGAGATTTGGGCACCCTTTGTACTCTGGCAACAGAGAGCTTTTCTCCATATTGACGGGGCACAAGCGATATGGGCTGGACCGGATTCAGCACAGTGGCCATCCTGTTAGCATTCCCGACACACTGCTCTCGAAAGCCTCTGTGTGGAGCCGAATGGCATGTGATCAGTGGTTTGACTATAAAATGTTGTGGTGCTTGTTTGCATTCAATCAAATCCTTTGCACTTAAACATGAGTTAAAGACACAAATAAGTCAAAAGACTGGACCAAAACCTAAAGTTAAACATATGCCTATTCTTTATAACGGCATTCAGATTAAAACCATCAAAATGCAGAATGCTGTGTTACAGCCCTCTAGGCTCAGGCTGGATTTCTTGTTCTGTATTTCTGCATTATTTACTGTGATTCTGAGAGGCAGGAAAGTGCATCAGAAGCATACCTCCTTTTAACAAAAAATCCCAAATTGAGAAAATTTTTGAGAATGCAGCCATTTTGGAAATGTAGATAAAGAAGAAAAATGCTGAAGATTTTGGGTGGTTTACAGAGCAGCATGATTTTGTAATTGCTGCCACCTACTGTATGTGGTTGATGTTTGTTTAAATTGAGGAAGTTCATGAAGGTGAATCTGTTGAAATAGATAATTAGAGCAAGGTAGACACCATTAGTTTATAGCATTTCTTCTCTACTCTGTAAGTGGCTCTTAATTACCAAGACAGCCGCCAGCTTTTATTCATTACCTTCAAGTGGATTTAAAGTTTTGCTCATTTTAAAGTTCTATTTCCAACAAACCTTCACTGTAATGCTGTAAAATGCACATTCAAAAGCTTACCCTGCTCAGGGATTTTCTGAGTATATATGAAACAGTTTGCTTTAAGGAAGTTGTTTTGTTTTATTTGTGTTAATTCATAGAAACAGTGTTCTGGATTTGGATTATAAATTAATTTCCATGAAAGAGGTGAAATTAGAGCTAGTAGAGCTCATGTGAGTTGTAGCCGTTGACTTAAAAGACATTCTTTCATTAGTCTTAAAACAAAGCTTCAGATCAGCCCGCTAGTTAAATGTAACAAGCAATATAGGATCTGAGTCAACGGAGGCCCTTCTCTTTTATTAAGACCCAGCTGTCAAAGGGTCATTAGGTCCTTCCTGTGGATAACAACTTGCCCATTAATGTTTGGGGTGGTCCCTCAACAGGATTTCTTAGTAAGTGCCTGACATTTACTTTTTGAAAGCATCTAAAGCTGGTGTGAGACCTGAATGTTGAGACTTATCAGCAGTAATGTCTTCAGCCCTGGTTTTGTTAAAATACCACAGTGTGTATTTGGAGTGCTCCTGCTTAGCTGTATGAGTTGACTCACAGTGTCACAATAAAAGATTCAGAAGCAGAAACTTCATGGAGATCAAATCACTGTAACTGGAAAGAGACTACGTGTGTAAAATTCATACACTTCTGATGGATGTTTTTACCTTATATTACTACCTTATATAATTTTGAGTGGCCCCTGTTCCAGTGTCTGAAAACACCACCATGAGGTTGACTATGCTTTTTTCTGCCGTAGGCTATTTGCTTTCTAGAAGAGAAGGCCAAGCAGGGTCTCCTGAAAAGCCACTCTCTGATCTGGGCCGTCTCTCCTACCTGGCCTATTGGAAGAGCGTCATCTTAGAGTATCTCTTCCACCACCATGAGAGGCACATCAGCATCAAGGCCATCAGCAGAGCTACAGGCATGTGTCCACATGACATCGCCACCACTCTGCAGCACCTCCACATGATTGACAAGAGGGACGGCAGGTGAGTCCTGGTGCCCCAGGCAACCCCAGCTGCCTCTCAAGCATCTCACACCAGAAAGGATCCCTGGAGTCAGGCAGATTCATTCCAGTTAAAGATGAGAGGTTCCCCAACAGTACCATTAAAAACCTTACTTCTAAAAAGAAAACAGGAAATGATACTTTTTTGCTGGTCACATTTCAATTTGCTGTACCTTTTCATTGACAAGCTTTCTGATTTTTCCTCACCCAGGTAATATTAGTGCTAGCATATGTCATTATGTGAAGGTGAAATGAAATTTCAGCTTTTGATTGCACTTTGTTCTGCCTCTTCACATTACAGATTTGTTATCATTAGAAGAGAAAAGTTGATATTGGGCCACATGGAAAAGCTGAAAACCTGTTCTCGGTCCAATGAACTTGATCCAGAGAGTCTGAGGTGGACCCCAATTTTAATTTCTAATGCCGCCGTTTCTGAAGAAGAGCGAGAAGCTGAAAAAGAGGTAATGATTGGCTTCGTCAGCATAAGCTGTGTCACTTCAATCTTGTAGCGTTCTTAAGCTAAGCAGGTCTCCAAAATCATTGTCAAAAGCTTGGTTATGTAGAGAGGGCTTGTGAAAGGATATGGCACTAATTTATCTAACTGAGCTTGCATGGTAAGACATGATAATTTTATTGAATTGAGTATGAAAAATGAAACATTTATCATTGATCACAAAGCAGCATTTTCACTACTGACAGCATGTAATCAGATCAAATTTGGTGCTGAGCTCCGAGGCTGCAGTGTCAATCGATTCTTTGTGTTTATGAACTTGCTTAAAGTGCTCCATGCCAGCGAGCATGTAATGTCCTGATAAAGGACTCAAATCAATTCGCCGCGTCATTAATACTGCTAAACATCCCATGAAACCCAATCTCCTTTGATTTGTTACCCTAACTGATGTCAGCCCTGAGATGGTGCAGCTGGCAGGCCGCTTGGCCGGCTGGCGGGCGGCCGAAGGGCCAGCTCTGCCTGTGACCCGCGGAGCGCCCGCCGCCCCTCGCCCTCTCACCGCCGGCCCGCTGCCTCTCCCCGCAGGCCGAGCGGCTGATGGAGCAGGCGAGCTGCTGGGAGAAGGAGGAGCTGGACGCGCCGCCGCGAGCCGGCAGCCGCCAGTCACCCGCCAAGGCGCAGTCCAAGAATAAGTTCGCGCACCCCCCGGAGGGCCGGCCCGCGGGGGACCGCGCGCAGCTGGCGGCGCTGTGCAGAGAGAGCAGCGAGGAGGAGGAGGAGGAGGAGGAGGAGGATGACGAGGAGGAGGAGGAAGAGGAGGAGGAGGAAGAGGAGGAGGAGGAGGAGGAGGAGGAAGAAAACGTGCAGAGCTCTCCGCCCAGGTTGACTAAGCCGCAGTCGGTTGCCATAAAGAGAAAGGTAAGCGTCTGCTTGGAGTCCCGGCCGTCCGTTTCCCTCAGACCCTGTCGCTGCAGACGTTCTGTTAGCATTTGCTGCGTTCTCCGTCCTCTAGATGGAGTTTATTTGTCCAGGCCGCCGATCATGTATCGTCTCCGTTTATCTCGCCGTCTGATTGTGTTTACTTTGAGGTTGGTTAGCGCGGGGACAGGAAAGGGGCGGGCTGGCTCTCTCGGCTCGTAGTTACTGCCACCTGCTGGCGTGTGGGACTAGAGCACGTCAGGCGGTGGGAGCAGAGAAGGGCCCTGGCCAGCACTTAGACCACCTCAGCAACTTTTGATGAAAATGTCAAGGCCTCGCGAGGCCAGGAGACTTGTCCAACGTCACACAACTCATTAGAGATGGAGCCAGGACCAGGTGAATGCTCAGACTCCAAGCCCAGCACTCCTGATGCTATTTCTTTTTCTTGTTAGAAGCTATATAAGGCCATTCATTTGGATGCTGATATTTTGCGTTTGTGGCCAAGTCCACATTACTGAAACTTCTCATATCTTAGTGGCCTGGTGGTTTCTCTACGTACCCCTGGTGCAGAAGGTAAAAAACTGGTTTTGTCTTTAGGTACCTGCTCAACCCAGATCTGATATCTTTGTCTTCAGTCTCCATCTGTGACATAGAGAGGGGCCAGATAATGTTAGCGTAGCCAAAACTAATAGAGATAGCACAGTACAAGTTAAGACTCTGCCCAAGGCCATCCTATGTGGTGTTGTCAAAGAACCTGCTGTTCTAACTCCCAGCTCAGTGTGTTTTCTTCAAAGCCTGGGATCTTTTAGTGGAAGAGCAGCTGTGGGGAGGTGGTAGAAAGGAGCATCCCATAAAGTGGACTTCAGACTTATGAAAAATGTTTTGATTTCTTACAAGGAAAATATTCATGTGTTTTGTATATAACCAAAAAAATTTGTTTTAAAAACATCAAAAACCAGAATTATCCAAGGCATGATAGATACGGGCTACCATCATATAAATGGACTCAACCTGAGGAAAACCAGCTCTTTGCATTAGCTCTACTCATGTTTGGGGAAATCCAGTGGACTAGGGAGGGCAGGCCAATTAGGAAATGAATAACCATAAATGTAAAGTTATAGGATATGATTATCAGGCTTATATATGCACTTTAGTGAACATTCAAAGAGTTAAAAATGTGAGACACAATAATTATTGGGCACAGTTTACCTAGAGTTTGAGTTTTAACCATGCATATTGAAAACCTTTCTTTACAATATATTCTCAATATTTTGGGGGCCCATTATTGACAGATTTACATTTTAGCAGCAAATCTTTTTGTTATTCCTATTTTTAAATTTTGTATCATTAAATGCTTTTTGCTCGAAAATATGTTTTATAATTGCAATTATGAGGAGTCATTTGTGCTGATCTTTAGTGCAGCTGAAAATTTTTTTTTATATCTTATATAAATAAGACATCTCACGTCTTTTATTTTTTAGATGCCTTCTATGTTAAAATAGTTATAAAATTATCAGTTGCTGACATCCCTACAGCCACCAGTAAATGACTGTTAACATTTTAATCCTTTCCTTTAGCACACTTTTCCTTGTTCCTGAAGTCTTATGAAATGTAACAAGGAGGCTAGTCTTGTACGTCATCATATGTCCTAGGGTGCTTTGGATGTAGTTGGTGCTCCTTGAGCAGTTATCAAGCATTAAATGAGTGATCAGTAACTAGTTAATTGTTGCAACATTTATAGACATCGGTGTCCACGACTTAGGAGCTGTGATATACAGGATATTGAAGCCAGCAAGTACTATTGGAAAATACGTGCTAGAAAAGCAAACCTTAGCTTTTAAAATCTACAGTTAAGCTTCTAGGATGTTCTCTTCTCAAAGCATCTGCTTGAGTAAACAACTGTTTTATTTGGAAAACACTTGCCTGTGTAGCTGGAGCCCGAGAGGGATGTTAAACATCAAATGGAAGGTTAAGTACAAAGGCGGTACAGAAGTCTTTATGTGTAAGATTCTTAGACTCACGTGCAGTACATGTTTGCTGCATATCGACTCAACCATTTAATTTCTCATGAGCTCTGTGTATTATGTTTGGAATTAATTTCAGAGGCCTTTTGTGCTAAAGAAGAAAAGGGGTCGTAAACGCAGGCGGATCAACAGCAGTGTAACAACTGAGACCATTTCCGAGACGACAGAAGTGCTGAATGAGCCCTTTGACAACTCAGATGAAGAGAGGCCAATGCCACAGCTGGAGCCTACCTGTGAGATCGAAGTGGAGGAAGACGGCGGGAAGCCCGTCCTGAGAAAAGCATTCCAACATCAGCCTGGGAAGAAAAGACAAACAGAGGAAAAGGAAGGAAGAGACAATCATTGCTTTAAGAATGCTGACCCTTGTAGAAGTAAGTGGAGGAATTATAAAAACCTTACCCTTGTGAATATCTGTACATTACTGCCCGAAAGGCACCTGGAGTCATGCCCAAGGGCATCCTGAGGATGTGTGGACCCACCAGAAAGAAGTGCTCGTCTGTCCTTTCTCATTCATAAAAGGTTCTAGCCCTTCTCCCTGGAATTGGGTTTTATGTTAAACAACTTCTAAGGCCAGAACATTCCTCTAGGAGAGGTTTATCTTATGTTCCAGAAATTGGCTTGTCCTCGAAAACTCTGAAGTCTGTCAAAAAGAAACACACTGCATTTTCTGATTCTAATATGTACTTTTCCCCACATTTAGTATTTCTGAAATCAGAGTATAATTATCAATGTGAGCATTGAATGCAGTAGCTTTCTTTTTTCCTGAAAAACAAGTATTAGTAAGTTGATGATGCATCTTATAATCATCGGTGTCTTAGGTTATATTTATCAAGAATCAGCTAAATGCATACCATCACTATTTTTAGCTTTGATAATACAGGATAATGTTGAAATCAGGAAACTGTCCTTCCTTTTATATTACTATTTGACAGTTGCTGCTGGTAGGGACACTCCACCCCATCCTCTGAAAAAGCACCTAAAACACCTCTGGATCATCTTTGATGCCCTGTTTAAAAGCAACCATCCCTTGCCTGTGCGTCTGGGAACTTGTGCTCCCAGCTGAGTTGTGAGGGTCTGTGGGACAGGCTCTCTGCTCTACTGCTGAAGTGACTGTATTAAAAAACTTATTTTATTCCCATCTAGGGAACAGGCCATCTCACTTCCCTGGGCACCACAGGTTGTCATTCTCGCTTTTGAAAAGCCACAGTTCTCAGAACATGAGCAATTAATTAATAGGATCCTGAGGGAATGACATCTTACCCTGGGTATAGAGAAACCAAGCCTTATTCTTTAGTTTCTTTAAACAAACAAACAAACATATAAACAACCACAGCAAGCTGCAGCAAGCAATCACTTTTGTGTGGAAATTGAGCCTTATTACCACATGTCAGCTGTCTTCTCAGTAAATCGTCACTAACTTCATTCTGCACTTGGTGTTATTTGCCTTTAAAAATGCTAAGTGGCCAAGTTACACCTGATTTCTTTCTTAAATAATTAAGAGAAAACCCATCTTCCAATTTAGAGAGGTCTTTCTGTAAGAGCTGGTAGGTCCAGTAGCACTTGGAATAAGAATGGAGAATCCAGGGGCACTGGCGTGGCTGTCACCTGCCCATGTGAATAGATATGAAACCATTTGAACGTCTCAAGGTGTCTGTTGACTAGTTATTGTACTTTGCGCTTCTGAAGGATCCATCCACACTGCATTTGTGTTCTCTTCAGCTAGCCAGTTTGAGTGTAGTACTTGCAGGTAAGTTTATGTGTAATTTTTTTTATTACGTAAATGAGCTAAAAACTCACCCTGCTCTGTACTGATTGGATTAGAAATCACTCCCTCGCCCGGCCGGCGTGGCTCAGCAGTTGAGCATTGACCTATGATCCCAGGAGATCGCAGTTCCATTCCTGGTCGGGGCACATGCTGGGGTTGCAGGCTCCATCCCTAGTCGGGGGCGTGCAGGAGGCAGCCAATCAATGACTCTCTCATCACTGATGTTTCTATCTTTCCCTCTCCCCTCCTCTCTCTGAAATCAATAAAGACATATTTTTAAAAAAAGGAAAGAAATCACTGCCTTCTAGCAAAGGGGATCTCTGTTCCAAGTTGATTATTAGATCTTATTTTTGTTCCCCAAAATAAGTCTTCCCAAGTTTGTTCTTCTAATAAGGCTATTTCTCTTCGTAAAGCTTTCTCTTTACATTGACCCTCCAGGAGATCAGCATGATCTTTAGTTGTCTGAGATCTTAAGAGAACTTGGGTGTTTATACGTGTCTTTATTCATATATTTTCTTGTGTGCTTATATCTATAAAAATATACTTACATATTTATATTCATATGTGCATACAGGTACAATAAAAATCAGCTGAACCAAAATGAACTTGACAATTACCGTTTGTTTCTTATTTACTTTAGTATTCAAACCACACATTTGAGCAGCAAATTGATCCAAAATACAGTCTGGACAGAATTAGTGATAAAAAGAATACCTGTGTTTTAAATGTTCAATAATTTCATGGTAAATACATTATAGTTTATGTCATGCAAAAATGATGATCCTGTAGTAGATTACAGATGTGTTTAGTTATTTACTCATTTCTTTCAGAGGTACACAGTTTATTTTTATGCCAGAGAGAACATTCAAATCAAAGTAAATAATGTCATCTGAGATCATTTATATTCAGCAATTGTCCACAAAACAAAGTTCACTTTCTCAGGATAGATATGTGAGTTAGGCTTCTAGTCACTTAAAGGTACACTGGTGACTTGGATATGAGCTAGCATTAACCCCCTTCCCCTGTATTTCCTAACTTGTAAACGTTCGAGTGGATTTTTTTACAATGTGGAATTCTGGGCATCAGTGAATATCTTATTTGTTAAATTCAGGAAAGTTTATTGCAATTGCCTGTACCCATGTGCTTTCTAAAAAGCACAGCTTTCTGTTGTGAGAGTGAGTGTGTTGTGTGTGTGTGTGCACGTGTGCGTGTGTGGCGTGTACTGTATTCCCAGACCCGGATGATTTACCCAGTTTATACCACAATATTATTCTACATTAGTCTTGACTGTATCTTTACCACCAAGTCTTCAAATGCTAAGTTGAAAGCCGTGCTTGCTGACTAATTAGAGGAATGAGTTCAGGTCGTCCGTGACTGTGTTTTCTAAGACTTTGTTTTTCTTCCTCCCCTTCTCTCTCCTCCACAAGACAACATGGATGATGATGCAGAAAACTTGAAAGAAGGCAGCAGAGACAATCCTGAACCTCTCAAGTGCAAACAAGTGTGGCCAAAAGGGTCAAAGCGTGGCCTGTCTAAGTGGAGGCCAAGCAAGGAAAGGAAGACGGGGTTTAAGCTGAACCTGTACACCCCCCCGGAGACCCCCATGGAGCCCGATGACCAGGCGACGGCGGAGGGGCAGAAGGAGACCCTGGAAGACAAAAGCAGCCCCTCGGCCTCCCCCGCCAGGACCGAGGAGGAGGCCCCGGGAGCTGTGGACCCCCTGCCGCCTCGGGACGCAGACGGAAAGGAGGAGACGTGTAGGCCCGTGAGCCCGAGGAAGTCGCCGGGGGAAAAGCCGGAGGACGACCCCGCCAGCCCCGAGGAGGGCGACGGCGAGGGCGACGGCGACGGCGACGGGGACGGGGACGGCGGGGGGGGCCCCGGCGGACCCACGAGCCGGGCGCAGGAGGACCCCGCCGCCGGCCTGGACCCCGCGGACCCCGCGCCTGCCCCCTGCGAGGAGGAGGAGGAGGAGGAGGAGGAGCCGTCCCCCGCCGAGGGCCGCGACGCCGACGACGAGGACGACAGCCACGGGGGACCCGCGGGCGCGCAGGGGGACGCGCGCCCCCGGGAGGCCCTCAGAGAGGCCCTGGGAAACCAGGGCGCTTTTTTAGACCTCGGCGTCCAGCCCAGTCACTTGCACCCGGAGGTCTTGATGGACTGTGGCGTTGACCTTGCAGCCTCATGCGGCGGTGACCCCAAGGAGCTCGCCGGGGACGCGGAGACCGCGCCCGAGTCTGACGAGGAGGCCGCCGCGGAGGCGCGGAGCCGGGACCAGCGGGGCCGCGAGGCGGGGCCCGAGCCCAAGGAGGGCGGCGCGGCGGCCCTGGAAACCGACTCGGAGACCGCCCAGGCGGTTCAGTCCTTGACGCGGGAGAACAGCGAGCAGGAGGACACCTTTCAGGATTGTGCCGAGACGCAGGAGGCCTGCAGAAGCCTGCAGAACTACGCCCACTCAGACCAAAGTCCGCAGATCGCTGCCACCCTGGACGACTGCCAGCAGTCGGACCACAGCAGCCCAGGCTCATCCGTCCATTCCCATCCCGGCCAGTCGGTGCGGTCGGTCAGCAGCCCAAGTGTCCCTGCCCTGGAAAACAGCTACGCCCAAATCAGCCCGGATCAAAGTGCCATCTCAGTGCCATCTTTGCAGAACATGGAAACCAGCCCGATGATGGATGTCCCGTCAGTTTCAGACCATTCACAACAGGTCGTGGACAGCGGATTTAGTGACCTGGGCAGTATCGAGAGCACAACCGAGAACTACGAAAACCCAAGCAGCTATGATTCCACTATGGGTGGCAGCATTTGCGGCAACGGCTCTTCGCAGAACAGCTGCTCCTATAGCAACCTCACCTCCAGCAATCTGACGCAGAGCAGCTGCGCTGTCACCCAGCAGATGTCCAACATCAGCGGGAGCTGCAGCATGCTGCAGCAGACCAGCATCAGCTCTCCCCCCACCTGCAGCGTCAAGTCTCCCCAAGGCTGCGTGGTGGAGAGGCCTCCGAGCAGCAGCCAGCAGCTGGCCCAGTGCAGCATGGCTGCGAACTTCACCCCGCCCATGCAGCTGGCCGAGATCCCCGAGGCCGGCAACGCCAACATCAGCTTATATGAACGAATGGGTCAAAGTGATTTTGGGGCTGGGCACTACCCACAGCCGTCCGCCACTTTCAGCCTTGCCAAACTACAGCAGTTAACTAACACACTTATTGATCATTCATTGCCTTACAGCCATTCCGCTGCTGTGACTTCCTATGCAAACAGTGCCTCTTTGTCCACACCATTAAGTAACACAGGGCTTGTTCAGCTTTCTCAGTCTCCACACTCTGTCCCTGGGGGACCCCAAGCACAAGCTACCATGACCCCGCCCCCCAACCTGACTCCTCCTCCGATGAACCTGCCACCGCCTCTTTTGCAACGCAACATGGCTGCATCAAATATTGGCATCTCCCACAGCCAAAGACTGCAGACCCAGATTGCCAGCAAGGGCCACGTCTCCATGAGAACCAAATCGGCATCTCTGTCACCAGCCGCTGCCACCCATCAGTCACAGATCTATGGGCGCTCTCAGACTGTAGCCATGCAGGGTCCTACTCGGACTTTAACAATGCAGAGAGGCATGAACATGAGTGTGAACCTGATGCCAGCCCCAGCCTACAACGTCAACTCCGTGAACATGAACATGAACACTCTCAATGCCATGAATGGGTACAGCATGTCCCAGCCGATGATGAACAGCGGCTACCACGGCAACCACGGCTACATGAATCAAACGCCCCAGTACCCTATGCAGATGCAGATGGGCATGATGGGGACCCAGCCATATGCCCAGCAGCCAATGCAGACCCCACCCCACGGTAATATGATGTACACAGCCCCCGGACACCATGGCTACATGAACACAGGCATGTCCAAACAGTCTCTCAATGGGTCCTACATGAGAAGGTAGGCGACGCGGGCAGTCACAAGCCCCCTGGGCATCACTATCGGGTTGATGTGCACAAATCCCTTCGAAGGGTACGATTTCAAAACCAGCAGTTGGTGTGAATGCAGAAACATTTGTTGGCACCATTTATTTAAAAAAAAAAAAAAAAAAGCTGTATGCAGCAGAAAGCCTTATACAAGTTGTTTTTCTTTCCTTTTTTTTTTTTTTTTGTTACCTTTGTTTCTGTTACTTTTATACGAAGTTCTCTGCAAAGGAAGGCCTCTCTTTGGACTACAGTTGGAGGCAGCCACTTGTTGTGCCTGCTTCCGTTAAACAATGTGGATATCAAGCCCCGCAACCCCAAGTTATCTGTTTTAATACGGAACCTAGAGCTTTTTTTTCTTCCCTGTCCACTCCATGTAAATGCCTTTAGCATTTCAGTTATTGTATATTTTGTTTAAGGTGACACTTCAGCATGCCGCTAATGTCTTTGTTAGTGACAGTGCATTTTGTAGTACTGTACAAGTGTTGTGCTAACAGTAAGCCATTTCTTAAGTTTTTTGCCTTGATTAGGGTGCCCTAATTTGAGGGTTTTAAAAAAAACTATATTTTTGTTAATTATAAAACTGTAAAGAGCTATAAAAGCTATTCTCATTTGGTTAGTCAAAAGGGTTTTATTGCTAAATGTTTGGTGTAAAGTTGAGACCCTTTTCCATTTTGGTGACAGATTTCTTTGGGGGAAAAAAGGCAGCTTTCTGTTTTATAAATGCAGACTTCTGTTTATTGAATGAAGCATATCTCAGTGTTTATCTGTCAGGTTTTGAAACATTTCATATATGTCCAAATACTTGGCAGGATTTAAAAAAAATAGTGAATTTGGTGTAAAGTTGCTATTTTATGGAAATGCCTCTAACTTTACATTTTCATTCCATCTGTAGATTTTTCTATCTTTATAAAATATGGGAGTTATTTTTTAAGGGAAATAGAGAAGTAGCCTGTGAATAGCTCCACCTAAGCTTACAGCTCCAGCGCATGTACAAAGCAGAGGAGTGGTGTGTGTCTGTTTATATTGCTTCCCTTTTGTAGCCTTTGTACCTGAACAGGTGACTGTCAGGGCCAAGCAGGAGAGGCGCAACCCTTGTATAAAATAGGAGCCAGCGACACTCTTGGATTTATCTGTTCTCTTTTTAGTCAGTCACTTCAAAAAAAACAAAAAAATTTAAAAAAAAAGCTGTACATTTTAACATAAAATAAATTATGATGAGCCATTTTTAGCCTCTTGTGTCCTGTCATATTATGATTGATAGAGATGACCAATTGAACTGTATCATGTGTCACATCTCCGAACACATACACATTTCGGGAAAATAAATTATTTAGTGTAAATTGGAGTTAAGAGATTTTCTGATTTGTTTTGACTTTGGGGGAGGGGGTTGGCAATAAATAAGAGTAATATCTAATAAAACCATCACATATACCAAATACCTATTTAATAAATTAATTTATAATGGATTTTAATGCTTTTCATGAAAGTTTATTTTATGCGAGTGCATACCTTCTGTATGCCAATCATTGTCTTTAAAATAAAGTGAATTTGTTTTTTTCTTTTTGACTTTGATCTTCATTTGCAAAGGGGTCCTGCACAAATACCCAGGTGTCTCAGCTGTTCAGTCTGAGTAAACCCCCTCAGGGCTCGTACAGCCGTAGCCAACTCCATTTCTCTCAAGAACAATACCCAGAAAAAAGAGCACCCAGTTCGGGATTTTATATTTGAAAAATCATTTTCTTAAAAGAGTGTGAAAGTTTTGCTCTGTTGTGAATGAGTGATTGGATGTTTTCTTTAGTGTCTAAAGTTTAGACCAAAAGAGAAAAAAGTCAATGTTTTCAAATATTATTTTATGAAATTCAGAGAAGGTTTCGTCTGTTAAAACAGTATTCAAGCAACAAGCCTAGAAGTAAGAGTATGCTTCACGGCACCCGTGCAACAGGCCCATTAAGCTCTCGGAGTGTGTAAGCGTGGGTGCTCACAGCTCTCCCCTGAACCAGTCACAACTCCATGCCTCTAGAGGGAGGACATTGCTTTTCCACAAGTTGCTCAACACACAATAAGCAGGTGTTGCACAAATTATACTTTTCAGAATAAAACACCGTATAGGTGGGATGGTGCATAGCCCAGAATCCCAGGCCCTGCAGTGGGAGGCTGCCCCGCAGGCTTTGCCTTGTGCTCTCACCCTCGTTTTCTTTCGCTCATGGTTACAAAGCATCTGGGCTTAGTGTCAAGGGTTTATGTTTTGGCCCTTTCCTTCCACAACTGCACAGTCAATGGGGGAAAGTGTGTAGTAGCTGAGGGAGGGTTTCCAAAAACTACTTCTGCAGGTGCTGTCATCACAAAGGGAGAAGAGAACCTTCCAGATGCTGTGTGGGTAGGAAAGGAAAAGTAATCCACCTGCAGAGTGGGAGGTGACTGTGTGCTGCTCGTTTGACTCAACTGCTGTGTCATTTCGGGAGCAGCCAAGGACCTTAGCTCAGTGAGTCCACAAGAGGCTACCTGAGCCTGGGAGGTGGGTGAGGGGGGCTGCTAACAATCTGATTGGAAGCCATGCAGAACTTCCCACAGGCATCACCTTGAAACCTTCACGTTTGGCATCTTTCCTCTTGTGCTAAGATTCTGTGGGGACTGAGATCTCCCCTTTCTGTTCCCTTTGACAGTGGCTTGCTAATCACACCCTATGGTCTGTGGATACCCAGGTTCCACCCCCCCCACCCCACCCCCCTTCCTGCTTGCCTCACAGTCCTCCAGGGAGCTTGTGGACAAGTCCCAGACCTACCAGGCCAGAATCTAGTAACAGGACTGGGACTTATGTTTCACAGGCTCCCTAGGGACTGCAGCATATCCAGGTCCGGGAGCCCCTCTGCTCGCCCCAAGTGCCTGCATTCATTGACAAACAGGCTCAGCGTAGAAGGTGAACTGATCTGAGGTGGCCCCAGGACACCCTGCACCCTCTCCCTCACTGACCAACTCACTAGAGAAATCAACTCAGACCTCAACATGACTCCAAGGATGCTGGAAAACAGGAATGTGGGTTTATCAGGACTGAAATGTCGCCATCAGGTTGAGTTCATCAACAGGCCACAACTTTTAAACCCAATAATGTGTTATTTCCTTTATGAGAGTCTAAACAAGTGATTGTCAGTTGCCAACCTTTACTTTTTGACAGGTCAGGTGGAGCCTGCCCAGGTGTGAAGGCATCGGCCTTCCTTGCCAACATTCTGTTTCCGAAATAGTGACTCACAATATTGTTACAAAGCTTTAAACAGTCCTCCCATGTGATCCACACCCTGTGCAGGAAGTGGGGCTTTGTCTTCAATTTACAGATGAGATTCAGGCTCAACAAACCCCATTCTCTCCAAAACTCGACTTTTTCCTACAGCACTTTACTCTGTGAGAGGAACATAACTTGCCATCTCTGATTTAAAGGCTTAGCTAACAAACATGATGCTTTAAAAACTGTTAAGTGCTGTACAAATACAGGTTACTTTGTTGTTGCAAGAGAGTGGTGGTCTACAGTCAATACAGCACCAGTACAGTTATATTATGAAGCAGCACCTTCAATTTCTTCGTACCTAGGCTTCTGTGACTCCACACTCCTGCTTGTCTCCCTTCTCTGTCCCTTTTCCTGGGGCTCCCTGTCTCTTTTCTCTCATCTCATTCAGTACGATGACTTCCAATTCCACCTCTATACAGGTAACACCCACAATTACATCTCCAGCCCTAGCCCTCTCTAGATTCAGGGTCAAAGGACATGGGACACCTTTAGTATGCCTTAACAGACATGACAGAACTGGTGACCTTCAGCCCCCTGCCCCCATTTCTGCCCTGCCCACCCCACCCCACCTTAGTATTAAGGCACCACCAAGAAACCGAATTAATACCTTTCATATCTCCCTCCCTCTCAAGGTTCTGTGGATTCTCCAGGACAATTCCAAAATAATCTTGAGCACTAGTCCCCTCCCTTGCTGCAGTCCAGGTCACCTTCCTGTTTCCTATCAACAGGTTCAACAGCCTCCTAACTGGTTTGCCTCCCTTCTTAACTCCCTACGATCCATTTTCCATACTTTGGCCGCAGTGATTTTTTTCTTCCCAGAGTGATTTCCTTAAATTATAGATAATACCATACCCCTGCTTAAGCACCTTCAGTGGCTTTCCTTTGCACTTGGAATAAAATCTAGATTCCCTACCTCTCTTCTTCCACTCCCACCTCACCCACAAGCTCTGGCTACACTGATGGGCAGTTCTGTAAACACACCCCAAAAACATACTTCTTTGCCACCTCAGAGCCTTCACCTGTGCTGTTCCTCGGCCTAGAATGTTCCCCCCACATTTGGAAGGTGTGCTCCTTCAAGACTCAGCTCACTCCAGTCTCCTCAGAGAGGTGTCCAACCACCCCCTCTGCCTTCTAAAGTGGGTTTCTCCCCGAGCCTGTCCCGACTGGTCACCTTATTACCTGTTTCCCTCATTGCACTTGATCACAGCATGAGTTTTTGTTTTTACTTTGGGCCTCCTAACTCCAGTTTTTGGCATGTGGTAGTTTCTTAATATGTACTTGTTGACTGAATATTCTGAAGACTTGAAACAATTTTGCAAAAACTTCTGACCCTCCTTTCTCCTACCTCTAGCTCCCAGGGACCGTCTTGATGAGACCAGACTCCAACTTTAAAGTTCTCTGCTCTGCTGTCCTCAGCAGGACTCCGCCACTCAGGGAAGTGGGAGCATGTAGGACGGTGTCGGGACTCAGCACCAGCAGTGGGGCTACAGGTGTTCCATACTTTCCACATATGGATTCATTTAAAAGTATATGTTCCATTAAATGGAAATACTGATTTCTCTCTAGACAAGGAATAGATCAGACCTAGAAGATAAATTAGTTTCAAGGGAATTTTTAGGACCCTCTGATGGAAAACTCTAGGTGGGGGCCACTATGATCCTAGAGTCCTTTTTGTCTATCTTTTTTCAAAGAGCCTGTGTATGGCTCCTGTCACACCAAAATCTGAGTCATTATGAGGACCCGATTCCTCTTAGGCCAAGGCCACTCACCCAGAACAGACCCTGGGCAGTGCCTGGAAGCCAAACCAGCCGCCAAGCCCAGGCCACAAGTCCTCCCCTCTGGCACAAAAGCAGGGCAGCTCGCCAAGGTCACAGGGTTACCCTTGGGTGGCTTTGCACAGCTGCTGAGCCCCTGGACACTATCCTTCCTCCATCAAGAGCTTCCTCTTTCATTCTGCTGAAAACCACAACCAGTGCGGAGAATTGGGCCCCTCCTCACGTTTTCCCCGTAGCCTTTATCACACTCTGCTTTCTCCGGGCAGTTTTGGTTTCTGGTCCTTGACCGCCAACATCTCCATCAGCATCTGTCTTTGGGTTTTGTCTGGTTTATGGTTCCTGGTCCCAGAAGCCACCTCTACCCGCTTGGTGCCTGCTGCTGTTCTCTCCTCAGGAATGAAGATCGGAGTCATGGTGACTGGCTTAACCTTCAAGGAAGGGGACCCTCCCTGAGCCCACCTGGATGCTTTGATCTTCCAGGGCACGCACATTTGCAAATACTTTCTGGTGTGACTGAAAACAATCAAAATGAAAGGGGCTTCCTGGAGTTCCTGTTCCCTAAGAGTGTCTCCCCTCTTTTCTAAAATCATGAAGTCAAACTCTTGTGCAAATTTACCACAATTTATTGAGCTTTTCTGGCTAGTGGCAGCTCTGGCTAAACATTTGAAGAGCCCTGGCTCCCCGAGAAAGGTGGGGGAGCCCAAAGCAGGGCCTCTGTGCTGAGGCTCAGGACCCCCACTCCCGACCCCCACCAAATGAGTAGCAGCATCTATAGGGGACCTGAGTCTGGAGATCCTGTGGAAAAGAAGATGCAGGAGGCAGTAAGGAAATGCAAACGCTCCAGAAATGCTCCTGAAGCAGAGCACTCCCAGGCACTTTCTGTGGTTAGAAAATATATTTCTATTTTTAATTTATTTTTTAAGAATGACTTTCAGACAAAGTCAAACATTTAATCACAGTACAATTCCTACACGCTTTTAAATCCTTTACTGCTCCCATCTTACAAAAAAGAAAAAGAAAAAAAAACACCAAAAAAACAGGCGCTTTTATGCAGAACTGTGTGTCCATCTGTAACCAATTCTGCGGGGAAGCCCGTCTGCCCCATTCTGCTGGGAAGCCAAGCACTAGACTCGTCCAGGAGGCAGCCTGAACCCTCCCTGTTCATCAACATGCACCCGGGAAGTCTCAGGTGATTTGGAAAAAGTCAAGCTTCGGTTTCACTGTCCCTTCTCCAGGACAAACGAAGTCACAGGCCAGAGCTAGGTCAGCCTCCCCTCTCCATTCCCAAGTGTCTCTGCTGCCCCGTGTGGGGCCCTACAGCTCCTCACTGGCCTTTTCACTGTCGTGGAGGTTCTGGGCCTGTCGCCTCTGCTGCACCAGCTCCTTGTCCAGCTCCCGGAGCTGCTTGAGAAAGCCCCGGTTGGGTAGGACACAGCGGTTCTTGGCCACTTGTTGAATGGCGTCCACCAGGGTCATGTTCCTGTGGATCATCAGGTAGGCCAGGACCAGGGTCGCCGAGCGGCTGCGGCCCATGGCGCAGTGAACCAGGATCTTACCTGAAACGGAGCGGGGAGAGAAGCAGCAGACTACGCCAGTGATCGCTGCATTCCTCACCGCCCTGCACTCGGGGGCGGGGCAGTTTCCCTTAGGAATGTCCTTGATGAGCAGTAAAAATTAATTTATCAAATTTCAGCCCTTGGTTACACTTCTTAATATTCTATTTGATGAAATGGGATGTACACATAAAGCACTCGGGCTGCATTCCGAAGTGCGATGGTTATCACAGGAGAAGCACAAGGGGGATTGAGTTGCAAGCTGAATTAGTCACTGTTTCAGGAAACACCATTTTACTTAAAAGAATGAATGACAGAAAAACCAGGGTAATTCAAACTTGGGCATTTGGCCGACTTTTCTCAAAAGTGAACAGTCTGCCACATCAAAGAAAACAACTGATGGTATTTATTGCCAGTGATAAAATGCAAGCTTTTGAGCAAAACTTAGAGTTTTGGAAAATTTCTATCACCGTGAAGTTGACGGTTTCCCAAGACTTTGAAGATTTTTTTGTTAAGATGAGCGATGAAATTAACAAACGTGTTTTTTGATAATGTACAGTGATAAGTGTCAACATTTGGAGGATCTGCATAACTTAGTAAACCAATATTTTCCAAATGACCAATACAATTTATTATAGAATCATGCATGGGAAAGGTTTCTTTCAGAGTGCAGGACAGACAATGAACTTTCATGTAACTGAGTATAAAGATTATTGACATGGCTTCAGAGTCCACATCACAACTAGCCTTTAGGAAGCTAGCATTTGTCAAGTTAGGGTGTAGTATCGATCGAAGAAGGCTATTAGCACATCCCTCCCTTCACCAGCTACATATCTGAGCGAGGCTGGATTTTCTCCATCTACGTCTACCAAAACAATAAATACATAACAGATTGAATGCAGAAGCTAATGAGACTCCAACTGGGTTCGGACAAGCCTAACAGGGAAGAGATTTGCAATAATGTAAATCAATGCCACTCTCCTCCCTAACTGTATTTGGAAAATATTTTTCATAAAAATATATTATGTTAATATACAATGGTGTGTTTCATTATTTTTAAATGAGTAAGTATTACATTTTTCAGTTTTTCTAATAGGGTAAATATTGACAGATATAACCCACAAAACAAAGCTCCCTGTGGCCACTACCATGGCAATCTCTGGGCCCAGCTGAGAAGCCTTGACGTGACGCTGTTTCCTAACCCTCCATTTGGTGGCGCTCCAGAGCTCACGCGGTGAGCATCTACGCATGTTTCATCCTTAACACAATCTCCCGGGCTCCATTACCATCATGCTGCCTTACAGAGAAGGAAACGTGCTCAGAGTGGTGACTGACTCGCCAGAGGCCACTCGGAAAGCTGGTGCCAGCACTAAAGATAGTTCAAAGCCACATGTTATCGAGGCCCTACGGTGTGCTCTACAGTGGCCATCCTGCTCGTGGGACAGAGAAAATAATGAGATTAGGTTCTCTGGCTGTGCCCCCTACTGCCATTCCAGGGGCCACTCTCTCCTGGTTGTGGGATCGCTCTGCTGGGATGGAGCTGGCTGAGGCAGCCCGAGCTGTGTGACCCCAGTGCTGTCCCTGTTCCTGAGGCTCAGGCCGGAGACTTGGCAGGATGACCGAGAAGACACTCATGGACATCCTCGGGTTTCTGGAGCATTGACAGGATATGAGAAGGGCTTGGAAAGAACACTTCTGAATGGACGTGGCTCTCCTCATCCCTCTCACCTTCCTCAGGGGACCATGTTCAGGACAGTGGCCATGGCCAGCAGCCATGAGACATCCAAGAGGCCTTGGGCATCAGGCACCAGGGTTCTGTCTCCCACGCACCCTGATGGGAGAGGCCTGCACACCCTGCCCGACAGTAGGGGCTCTGCTGGTGGCCTCTCCACACATAGCGGGGCACGGGAGGTGTTCCATGAAGAGCTATTCATTTTATCACCGTTCATTTCCACGAATCTCCACCAGCTAACCGGGCGGCCCTCCCAGCCCACCTTGCTGAGCTGCAAGAGCGTGGCCTTGCCGCCTCTGCCTTGTGCACTTTGGCCAGAAAGGAGGGCGAGAGGCAGGGCCGCTTCTTTATGGCTGGGCTGGGTTTGGGGGAGCTGGCCCCGCCTGACTGTGCTGCTGGAGTGGAATGTCTACCTCTGGCATCTAATCCCCGCACACTGTTCCAGAGGCTGCTGGCCTCCTGCCAGCTCCGCTGATAACTAAAGCATTTCTTCCTCTCCTGGCAAAAAGGGTAATTCTTTCTGTCATGACTAAATGCTTGAAACAGACGAAAGCTGTAGTTCATTAAGTCTTTTGGGAGCCTGAAGTCTGTTAGTGGGGGGGGGGGGGGAGATGGAGGGGGTAGGAGGGGAAGAGGGGGAAAGGAGAGGGGAAAGGAGAGGGGGAAAAGAGAGGAGAAAGGAGAGGGGAGAGGAGAGGGGGAAAAGAGAGGAGAAAGGAGAGGGGAGAGGAGAGGAGAGGAAAGGAGAAGGGGTGGGTGGGGTGGTGCTCAGCTCCAGCATGAACTCCTGGAACTAAATTTTGTTTTTTTGACCGCGGCATTGATGCCATCAGCCACGTGAGCTTGGTAGGTGTCCCTAGGTTCACCTCTTTGCTCTGTGGCTCTGCTCAGCACCACCCTTTGGGGCTCAGCATCGAGTGGTGAGAAACTGCTGCCAGGAGAGCTTGGGAGAGAAGCAGAGAAGGCTGCCTTTGGCCTGTTCCCAGCGTGGCCCACAGCGGCCGGAGCAGGAGGCTCTCTGGGAGTCAGGCACCAGCCAGGGTTACGGCCCGAGCGAAGGCAGCGGTGTCAGCTACTTTCAAACTTTTTTGTGTGACTTCGGAAACACCATATAAAATTCACAGCTAACACGCACATCGCCTCACCTCGCGCCATATCTTCCAACTATGTTGCTATGTATTTTTATTGTAGTCAGTCCTCAAAACGACCTGATGAGGCAGGTAAAATGATTGTCCCCATTTTTCATAGGAGGTAGCTGAAGCACAGAGAAGTGACGAGTCCGAGTCGCACAGCCAGGAAGTGGCAGAGCTGTGGTTCAAGCCCAGGCCACCTGACGCCAGGGTCAGAGCTATTAAATGCTAGCTGGTATCACAAGTGTGTGCATATTAGACCAAAGTTTCACAAAATAATACGTGCTTTTATCACATGCAATGCCTGCTGATATTTTCTATTCTTTTCTAATCTATTCAACTTTTTAAAAAGAAATGCTGGTTGCACCCACTGAGTTGTTTCTATGACTCAATATAGGTCACAATGTATGTTTGAAAAATGGTCATTTCAATGAAATATTTCCCTTTAGACCTTTACCAGAAGTTGATTTCCCACAATCTTATGGAGAAAAACCCAAGTCCAGAACCTCTATAGCTTCCCAATTGCATATTCTCACTTCTGACCAGAAGGTTGGCCTCTGTGACTCAGATAAGACACACAGACCAAGCCCTCCAACCCCACCCCCTTGCCTTCACCTGTTCCCCCACCAGGTGTGCACTCTCCAAACAACCTCCTTCCTTGGTTTGGGGAATGCCCTTTGCCTATCTCTCACTCACACCTCAGAACTTGCCTCCTCAGCAGCCTGCAAAGCCAGAGTTCATACTTCATCATGCAGATGTCCTTAGAGAAAGTGTGCATGGTGTGTTCTGAACCGCCGAGGGCCAGGCCCGTGTGCGCTGCAGTGGGCAGAAGACTCTTAAAACACCCCAAAAATCCGACCTGGTTAAAGCTCAGAAGCACCAGAGAATCAACCTCCTGCTCAAAAGCAGACTTCATTTATTTATTCATACCTACCTTATCCATAATAGATTTTAAGGTGGCTTCAAAAGCACGCTGTGGACTGTGTGTTTAAGAAAAAGAAAGAAGGCAAGGAGAGTGGTGATACTAAGATCTGATCTTTAGAGCCTCTTGGTTTCTGCCCTGGGATTTTTTTAAGAAGATTTCATTAAATTAAAAGCACACCAATTCAACTCCGAGGATGCTGCTCCAGGAGCAGTTACGGCAGTCCAAACGGGGCTCCCATGGCAGTCTTTTGTCAGTACTTGTTTTTCTGATGAAGAATGACAAGCTCAGTTGTTTCAGATCCCATAACCAGCTGGAGTGCCTCACCTTCCATAATGTTTGGTGACTTTTTATACAGCGAAGTCACCAGAGGCTCAAAATAAGGGCGAAGGGTTCTTCCGTGAGGCCTGAGTGACAGAGGAGTCCCCACTGGCCTCCGGTGAGCACACCGCGTGGCTTCTCTGGGCCTCTGTTTCCGCAGCTCCCAGGGCAGGACACTGGACTAGATTATCTCTGAGACTTTTCAGGAGTGACTGAGGTTGCCTGGGGGGTTCTTTCAGAAAGGGCAGGGGTGGGAGTGGGCACCATGGGGCTGATTACAGACCGCGGGGCAGCCCACGGCTCCACAGCGGTGCTTTTCATAGGAGTGAACAGGCCGAGCCGTGAGGGCATCAGTGGGAAGCAGCGTACGCGCGGTGGACACCAGCCAAGGGCGAAGGGGAGAGACAGGAGGGAAGAGATGCTTTGCCTTTTGGCCAGATTGTCCATCAACACCTCTTACATCAAGGGTATAATAAGAAACATACGAATGGGCCTGGCTCTGAAATGCTCCACCGTGTCGCTTGGTTTCCCAATGCCTGACGAGACACAGCCAGCCGCCCCTGCCTGTGGCAGGCCGGCTGAGCAAAGGCCATCTGCGCCGTTTGGAACCTATGACGATGCCGTTGCCGAGCTAACCAGCCTGTTATTTCGTTACTTTGACTGCTCAGGGCACAGGTTACAAACTGACAGCCATTGGGTTTCTTTTGTTTGGCCTTTGCAGCATTTTAAGAAATTTTCAATTTGTTGCCAACACTTAAAATGGAGTGATTTTATGTTAAAATTGGAGACATTTCCTGAAAAGTCGGATCTACCACATTTGCGCTGGTTCTCACAAAACAAACATTGGCTGGAACTGAGTAGCAGCTGCCCCCTTTGGAGGGGATGTGAGCTCCCCACTTAGCCATAAGCACCCCCTAACCACACCCCGCTGCCTTACACGCAGACAGCTTCATTCATTCGTGCTCTCTGCCTGGTCCTGAAGGGTTGGCCTTTGAGCCCTCAACTCAAGGAAGCTTTGAAATATGCAAGTGCACAGGGCCCTGACAAGGGAGCCCAGCCTCGCTCCTGGCAATGTGGTCATGTCCTGACCCCCATCCCCAGCCAACTGGACCAGTCCCCCGCCCCCGGCATACTTTCTGACCTGGATTTATACTTTTCCCCCTTGACCTTTTCTTTGCTAGGTGCTTCCAACCACCTGGTCTACCGGTTCCTATTGGCACCAGCCTGACATCCCCACATCGGAGCCCTGTGATCTGCCCAGGCCTAAACAGGACTCGAGGGCCTCTTTCTTTCCTGATTCAGCAGTAGGGGCAGACTCTAAAATCACGTGCCAGGAACAAAAAAGAAGCTGTCCTGTGAGTATATCATACTAGTTCAAAGTTGGAATGTCTTTTTTTCTTTGGGGATTGGAAACTTTATTATGATGTGCATGTGCTGGTGTGGCTGTGTGCTTCATGGAGCACGACCTCCCTTTATCAAACACATCTGAGAGCCTGCTGTGCTCCAGGTTCTGTGCTCCAGGTTCTGTGCTAAGTGCTTTGTGTCCATTACTGCTGAACCTCATTATAACCTTTCAAGGTAAATATTTTTATCACCAGATGGAGAACCAAGGCTCAGAGAAATCACATTGTTAGTAAGTTGTGAATCTGAGCCTAGCCCTGTCTTCTCCAAAGCCTGCCAGACCCCTTCACTATATCCAAAGGTATAGTGAAACTGAAGGATTGGGTGGTTGTACTGTAGCTTTTTGTTTTTTCATGTCAAATATGTTTTCAGTTAACTTCAAATACTCTGAGGCGGATTTTACCTCGTGGTGATGAGTCAGAGTCCAGTTGCTTTTTGATCCTGCTTGGAAACCTGGAATGTGCACGACACACAACATGGCCCATAAATAGACTCATGAAAGAATGACTTTGAAATGAGGCATCCCCAAATACAAGAGTGTCAGCTGCATGGGTTTCTTTTTCATCGTGACACTGCTTGTGAACCAAAATAACGACAAATTGGTAGTGCCCATGGCTGGCTGTGGGGCCAGGTCCAGCTTGGGACGGCCATCAAGGTCTGGGACTGCTCAGCAGGCACGGCCCAGGCCCAGCCACAGGTTGCAAGTTCCTGAAGCAGGCCAGGCGGTCAGTGAGCCTTGTAATCCCAACCTCTTGTGGTAAGAAAGACTTTCAGTACAGCAGTGTCCCCTTAGCAGTGGAGGATATGTCCCAAGACCCACAGTGGATGCTTGAAACCACAGGTAGTACTGAACCTAATCAACTTCCCCAACTCTGCTGGAAATGTGGCAGCAGCTGCTTTACTGGCAAACACAGCCTCTCCAGTAACTTTTATATTTTTCAGTCCAACCTGTTCCTGAATCAGTGTACCCATCCCTTACTTGCAGTAAATGGCTTGGGGTCACTCATTTCAGGAGATCCCTTGCTGAAATCTTCATACAGGCTCAATGCTTCCTGGTGCAACAGGTTGCCATCAATCAGAACACATTCTCTGTTCTGTCTTCCACCCAGAAATTTAATGCTTTCTCCATCTTAACTAAGCTTATCAGGCACTGTGGCCGTAACTTTTACGGTTTAAGGTGCGAGAGCAAAACTAGCACACATTTCTCCTTCCTTCTACACAGTTTCACAGATAGAAGATTCCTTTACAGTAAGATCTTTGCAATCTCAGCATACAATTTTTTTTTTCTTTCCCTATTAACTGAAGAACTTTAACTTTTTCACTTACAGTTTCTCTTTGGTGTATCTGAATTGCCAGCATCACTACTCTTACACTTAGGTCCCATTAAGTAAAATAAGGGGTACTTGAACTCAAGCACTGTGATAGGGAGACAGTTGATCTGATAACTGAGAGGCTACTAAGTGATTAATGGGCAGGAAGCATATACAGCTACACTGAACAAAGGGATGATTCATATCCCCAACAAGATGGATCAAGATACTTTGAGATTTCATTACCCTACTCAGAATGGTGTGCTATTTAAAACTTATGAATTGTTTATTTCTGGAATTTTCCATTTAATATTTTCAGACTGTGGTTGTTCCCATGTAACTGAAACTAGGAAAAGTGAAACTGCAAATACTGGGGGAGTATTGTAACTGGACATCCTGCATTATATGATGGCCCCATAAAGGGTTGTGACACATGGGGCTGAAGTCAGAGTGCAGATTAGGGAGGTGAAGTCCCTCTGGCCTCTATGGAGTGCCCTGAACGCACCCTGCAGCAGTAACTCTATTTTGTCTTACCTGAGGCATTCCTGAAGTGTGCCTGCCCTTCTCTCCAAAATAGCCTCCTAGCCTTTCCCTGGATTAGGGCAGCTAAAACTGCATTTTGAGCACAAGGACTAGCACTGTGATTTAAAAGATGGATAAGTAACCTTGGGAAACTTGAACATCACAGGTGCGAAGCTCAGTCTCAAATATAATTTGCCCCTTACAAAGGCTGGGTTACCAGCTTTGTACAGGAGGCCTCACTAGGCGGCTGAGTGTTATGGGGGTGGGGGGAGCTGAGGGGGTAGGGAGGCTGTGGGCTTGGGTGGCAGGAGAATTTGAAGTCTTTCCAAAGATTTCTACGCAAGTCAGCTGCCTGAGGATTTTCTGGCATCGAAACCCTTGATTATTAGTCGGATTTGGGCACAGGCGCAATTAGTGGCTCTGGGGCACCCCAGCTTTGCGGGTTCCCAGACCACCCTGCCTTTGGAAGGATGGCTGCTGTGCCTCAGGGAAGAGAGCTTCAGGCCAAAGGCCTCGCCTCTGAACCCTCCCGATGCCCATTCAATCAAAGCCCGAAATCCGCCAGCAGAACGCTCAGGAGGGCGCACAGCCTCCAGGGTTCCAGCTCAGCCGCACGCCACCCTCCTCGCAGGCTCAGCGCGCAGAAGTCCCACTCCCGCCCGGTGAGGGGCGGGGCCTCAGGCTGGGCGGGGCCTCGGGCGGGGCGGGGCCTCTGGCGAGGGCGGGGCCACGTGCGGGGGCGGGGCCTAGGGCCGGGGGCGGGGCCGCCCGTGGGCCGCCGGTGTCTTACTGTGATCGGAGCGCAGCGCGGCGTCGATGAAGGCGGCCGCCGAGTAGAAGAAGACGCTGAGGTCGAAGGCGGGCACGTCGTCGGCCTCGACCCCGTGGTACGCGATGGCCATGCCGCGGTAGTAGTCGGGCCCTGTGTCCACGTTCCGGCGGCCGTGGGCGGCGTTCAGCACGTGCGTGAAGCCCGCCTTCTGCAGCCCGTAGCGGTCCAGCGCCGTGGCCCTGCGCGCAAAGGAGAGGCCGGTGGGCTGCGCGGCGCCTTAGCCTGGAGCTGGGGGGGGGGAGGGGGGGTTGGGGGGCGCCCACTGGCTTCTGGATCCCGGCTTCCAGAATAAGGCCTATGGTTGAAATGAAGGACTTCCTCAGTCCGAAGCCCTTGGGCGCCTGTGCCAGTTCTGGATTCTGGCTGGGATGCCTCGGGGAGGGAAGGGGTTGGAGGGTGGGGCGGGGAGCTGGTCGTGTGCGTTCGTTCTTTCATCATTCACCAGACACAGAAGAGCCTGGTGCCGGACACTGCGGGTGGCAGGAGTGGGCTGTCGCCAGCCACATCCCTCCCACGGGCCTCCAGGCGACCTGTTCATCAGGCAGAGCTGAGTGCAGGGCAGGAGGCCACCTGCGCAGGGCCTCAGGAGGCCCTTTACGGCGGCCTCTGCTCTGCGCCCTCGGGTGGTTTATAGGGTTTGCAGGCTGGGGCTTGAAGGAAGGCCTGAGACAGGTCTTGTCGTGCAGGATTTGATTGGGATTGGGCACGTTCTTGATCCTAATGCTCACGGGAGTGGCGAACACAATGCAAAACGCTTGCTTTGGTAAGGGGCTCATTGCCTGGCTGGGCGAAGCACTGTTCTGAGGAGACCCCTTTGAGCAGACTATTGTCTGAACTGATTTGGGGACGTTCCTGAAGCCAGCAGTGAAGTTGTTTTCTGGTTATTAGCTTTATCTTTCTAGGCAAGGATTTCCAGGAACAGGGTAAAGTCATGTTGAAGTAGGTGGCCTTGGGGCATGGGGCAGAGGAAGCAGGGGCTATTTCTGCCTGGAGGGTTCGGGCAGACTTTCTGGGAGAGGGGCTTTTGAGCCGGCCCATTTCAGACGTCAGTCCTTGGCAATGGAGAGCAAGAGGGAAGCAGGGGCACGCCAAGCCAAGGAGAGAGCACAGCGTGAGGGATGGAGGCTGGAGATAATGAAGGCCTTTCAGGAAATGTTTATTATTTGCTGTATTCAATCATTTATCCCCAAACAATGATTTAGATTCTACTGTGTGCCAGGCATTTTCCTGGGTGCTGATGGTGCAGCAATGAACAGGTTAGTGAAGGTCCCTCGGGAAGCTTAGTTTCCCATGTGGATAGCAAATTAACAATAAATGAACAAACAAGATAATTTCAGATAGCAGTAAGAGTGGTGTAGAACAACTGCAGTCCTGCTCCAGGTAAAGTGGCCAGGGGTGGTGTCTGCGGGGAGGTGGCATTTCAGTGAAGAAAGGAATGGAAGAAGCTAGGCAGGGGAAGAGCTGGAGGAAAAGTATTTGATCCAGGTAGAGGGAACAGCAAGTGCTAAGAACAGAAGGGAGACTAGTGTGGCTACGGTAATGAGGGGAGCGGTGGTGCAAGAGGAATTTGGAAAGGTAGGCAGGGTCTGGGCCATGGTGGGCCCCGCAGGCTGCAGGAGAAAGAGTTTGGATTTTATTCTAAGTGCGGCAGAATGCCACATGCCACAGAGGGTTTAAGGGAGGGGTGAGCATTGTTTACGTTGTTAAAGATCAGTCTGGCTGATGTGTGGAGATGGATTGGAGAGAGACAAAAAAAATAGAAGCGGGAGCTCTGTTGGAGGCTGTCGCAGTTGTACAGCCAGGAAAGGAAGGTGGCTTGGATTAGGGTGTTGTCACAGCAGACTTGCTGATGGGTTGGGACTGGAGACAGGGAGGAGGGGACTGGTTTGGCCACAGCATAGGATGGGAGAGGACTTCTGGAGAGGGAGTGTGGAATTTGGTCATGGAAGTGCTTGGGTGCCAGGATCTGTATTTGGGGGTCAAGGAAAACTTTTGATAGTGTTTGAGAAGGGATGATCCCATCTGGGCTTTAAAAGGACATCTCTCTCAATAGCACAAAGACCAATTCCACAGCTCAGTGAAGAGATGACAAGGGTCTGGAGCCATAACCGTAAGAGGCCAAAAGTGGCATTGCGCTCCCGCTGAGGGCTCATCTCGAGGCCACTGGTAAAAGGACGTGGCAGAAGTGACCATAATGGAAGCCAACATTGATCAGCACCCTTGGTGGAGAGGAGCCCTGCAGCAGAACACAGGACACGGCCCCTCTGTGAGGCCCCTCATAAGTCACTGGTTTCCTGGACCTTTTTGTTTGCTATGAGAGGAACTACGATGGAGGCCAGTGTTTGGGAAAGAGGGACCTAAACGCAGGCATTGAGCTTTTAAGAACATTTGCCAACAGCCCATTAGGATTGAGGCGTAGGGAGGTGGGGAGTTCAACCAACCCCCCACCCCCCAGCTGGTCCTTGGTGCTGCCATCCTGATTATGGAACACATTCTGCTTTCAATTTTTCCTTAGAAAGGTCTGCTTTTCATTTTTCTTCTTGTCTCAAAGTATGTATACAACAAACATTATGCTTTTGGGATATAGATCTGCGCTCAATTAAAGGCTCCACTAATGCAGTCCATCTTGCTGAGTAGCAATCAACCTCACTTTGAGGTTGAGCTCAGTGGAAAAATTAAAATTAACTGTCCTTGACAGGAAGTTTCTATCCACGGTAAAGACTGTTCTTTCTGGGTTCAGCAGCTGGGTTTCAATATAATCAAATGGCAGTTTGAGTAAATAACTCTCTGCACTTTGCTGCTTTTGGGGTCAAGGATCGGGGTATGTATGCAACAAGACTCACTGCAGGACACCCCTACATTCACCCCACTGAGCTGGTTTTACTTGGTGTCCCAGGGAGAGAAAGGGGCTCATGGGAGAGTTAGACTTGGTGGGTATGTTAGGCCCACTGCAGGTTTTCAGGCTCTGTGACTACCTGGGCTGGGAAGCGGAGATGGTGTCCTCCACACTGCTCTGGGGGTTTCCCCCTAGCTTGTGCACTCAGAGGCCAGTTGAGGGCTCAGGAGAGTATCTGCGGAAGAATGGGGGTCTACAGATCAACAGAGTGGACAGTGGCCGTGATGGAGGCAGATCCCCAGCTGGCCAGCATGCCTAGCTCAGCAATTATTGGGAGTGGAGGTAGGGGGTGATAGAGAGTGCTGTCTGGCATTATATTGTTTTGTCTTTATTTATTTTAAGGCCACCTGCTCAGATATGTTATGGGGGAAAGAGACTAAGAAATGTGCCTCTGCTGAAGGAGAAATCTCAGGGAAAAAACAAACCTAGTAATTTACTTCTAAAATCTAGATGATGCAAGAGCCTTTATTTCTGGTTGTTTAAGAGAAATCCTAGCCCTGACCAGTTCTGCTCAGTGGTTAGAGTGTCAGCCTGAGGATCAAAGGGTCAAGGGTTCAATTCCCAGTCAAGGACACGTATCTGAGTTGCAGGTTCATTCCCTGGCCCCCACTCTCTCTAAAAATAAAATTAACAGAGAAAATATTCTTGGGTGAGGATTACCAGAAAAGAAAAAAGAAAAACCCTAGATGTAAACAATCTTTTCACTATACTATGTTATCTAATTGCAGAAATGATGCATGATCAATGTAGAATGTGGAAATCATACCCCCTCATGCGCACACACACGCAAAATCACCTGTGTTTCTAACCCCCAGAGAGAGATTAATTGCTTTTTGACATAATAGCCTCCATTTGTTTTTCTATGCGTAGATTTGTATACTTTATATAGAGATTTGTATAGGGGTACAATACTGTACACAGCTTCAAAAACTTTGACATGTCATAGACTGTAAACATCTTCCTAACTCATCCTATAAGCTTCAATAGCTGCGTGAGGGTCCATTCTAAGGTAAGCCTCAATTTTACTTCACCAAGCCCCCCCCTGTTTTTTATCTTTGTCTTATCTCTCATCTCTCATCTATCTATCTGTCCATCTATCATCTATCTATCATCTATCTATCTATCTCTATCTATCTATCTATCTATCTATCTATCTATCTATCTATCTATCTATCTATCTACCTACCTACCTACCTATCTATCATCATCTATCTATCTGTCATCTATCTATCATCTCTATCTGTCTCTGTCCTGGAAGGGGTTTGGCAGGTATTATAAGAAACACATTATAAACAAACTTGGCTGTATTTCTTTGGGCACATCTCTGATTATGTCCTTAGGAGAGATTTTTTAAAGTGGAGTTGCTGGGTCAGTGGGTATGAACATTTTTAATACATTTGATAGTCTTTACTAAATTATCCTCCAGAAAGGTTGCTCAAATCATTCCGTTTTTCATTCTTTGCTATTTGCCAATTTCATAGGCAAGAACAAAAGCAAAACACCAACAGCAAAATGGTGGCTCATTTCCATTCATTTGTTTTAGCAATAAGGCTGGACATTTTCTCACTTATTTATTGGACTCAGGCAGTGCACTTCTGAAAATGCTGTCACATCCCTGGGGTTTTTTGTTTGTTTGTTTGAATATGTTTTTATTGATTTTAGAGAGAGGAAAGGAGAGGGAGAGAGAGAGAGAAACATCAGTGATGAAAGAGTCTTTGATCGGCTGCCTCCTGCACGCCCCCTACTGGGGATCGAGCCCGCAACCCGGGCATGTGCCCTGACCGGGAATCGAACCACTGTCTCCTGGATCCTAGGTTGATGCTTAACCGCTGAGCCACGCCAGCCAGGCACATCCCTGTTTTTGACCCAAGTCTCTAGAGCACCTTTCCCTCCTCATGAACCTTGCCTAGCTCTGGATTCTGACACCAGAGTGGAGGGCCAAGGAAGTGAGTTCCTTCTTGCAAAGCCCCATTTCCCCAGTCAGAGACCTTCCCTTCCTTCCTCCTTTAGCCTGGCCCCATTTCCTTCCAGCCCCTCTGGAGTCCCTCTGGGAAGCTTGCTTCAGCCCCGCGCCCCCTTTAAGAAAGGTAAGGAGGAGCACTCTGCTGGGGCAGCCCTTGGGCAGCACTCCTGTCGGTCCACTTTTTCAGACCCCTCGGTGTTCTCCTGATTCCCAGACTACATACCTCAGCATCCCCCTGAAAGACCATTGTCCCCAGGTGTGTGCTCGCGCGCAGAGGGGAGGAGGGACCTGCACGCACACATGTCCAAGCCCTCCACCAGCTTCCTGAGCGAGAAACCAGCTGGTCCCCTGATGCCAGGATCCTGCCATGAGCATCGAAGAAAGCCCACTAGGGATCGGGTGGTTCTCCACCCCCTCGGTCTGTGAGGACCCACTGATTTCTTGCACCTAATCATGGGCTCCTGTTTGCTTATGGCCTGTATCCTGCAATCTGGCGCCTTATCTGTTGTAGTCTCACATCATTCCATGGACCGGACCCTGATGGCGACATTCCCCGCCTTGACCACACCTGTTCCTTGCAGGAGGATTTTAATACACCACGCATATTTCTAGCATTTGGCCTCGGTTGATTCACCTGATAGGAAGGGGACGTGACTGGTTATCTAGTTTCTTGGGTGCTCCTGTTATTTGCTGATGATGAAGCTTTTCGGTTTTGAGGCCCTTCAGAAAATACGGGCCCGACAGGTATTGTTTATAAGCCTAAACTGCCACATGAACTAGAACATCTGAAGCTCTGGACCCTCAGTTTTCTTTTTTTGTTAAATAGAACAAGTCTCACTGGCATCCTTTCCTTATAAGATTTTTGGAAAGTCTAATGACGTCATACTCTTTATGAAAGGTTAGAAGATAAATCCAAGGGGAACAGAGCCGTAGAAAATGTAAAACAAAACGTGGTCAGTGCTTATCTCCGGGTAATGAGCTCATGGGTAGTGGGAATTTTAATTGTCTTCTTTTTGTCTCTCTCTGTTTTGTAAATTTTTGGTGATGAAGATGTCTTATATTCACTGGGTAATATAAATGTATACCATGATTTTTATTGATGTTATTTCCTTAGTTCTCAGGAGGGACTGACTCTTGCAAAGACTTAAGCTGGCCTTGGCATTCTTAATTCTTGTTAGAAATCTCACCATCTGCCCACTCCCGCAGACTCTAGGCCTCCAAGGATGGAGGCTGAGAGAGGAAAGAAAATACCCAGCACGTCTGGTTTTGAGAAATGGTGGTGTATCCATGACAGGACCAGGCATTTGGCTAAGTGTGGAAGGAAATGGTTGACATTGCCTGAGGCCTTCACCGAAGAGCTGTCCCCTAGCACGAGAAGCCCAGCAAGGCAAGGGCGTCCAGCATCTCTCCCCAGGCACTGTGCCGGTGGCGGGCGCCCAGTTATACCTAAATCACCTTCGGTATTTGGAGGTGCAGAGTCCAGGCTTCCCAGTTCTTTCAGGTAACATTTGTCAAGTTAAATTGCCAGCCTTGGCTGTGTTTTGCACCCTGCACTAGCCATGGCCCGCCCTGAAAGTAGGTCAAGTTTTAGCTCTACTTGGTGTCTTGAGGCTGAATTCATTCCTTCTTTTTTGGGGGTGGGGTGGGGTGGGAGAGGATACAGCTGTCCTGGCGTCCCAGTGAGAGGCCTTCTCTCAGGCTGAGGACTGTCTTCACTGAATGATATGCCTTCACCTCACTTTCTGACGTCCTGGGGATAGGCCAGCCCTGCAGATGCCTCTGTCTTTTGAGGCAGTTGGTCTGGTTGGGAGCAGAAAAGCAGAAAGGGCAGAGAGACACCTGGGAAGCGAGCTCAGGCTGGGTGGGGCTGGCCAAGGCACGTGGGGGAGTCAGGCTTTATGGGGAAGAGAGCTAGCTGTTGACGACCCCCAAAGCCAGACCCTGGCAGCAATGGTAGTTTTAAGAAAAATGGGGAGCTGCTTAGGGCCCCCACCATTCAAGCAGCAGAGCAGCCTAGCAGCGCCCTGGTGTTGGTGAGAGGGAAGAGAGATTTCTCAGTTACCCTGTTTCAGCCGGGCTTTGCTATCAGAGGCTGTCCTGACTGTGAATTTGCAATCACTCTGACAGCAGCCAGGATATTTCCCCTCCTGCTGACTATGGGAAAAAAAAAAGAAAAGAGGTTTTGCTCAGCAAATGAAAGATGTCAATGAGATTAAAGTGAGAATATTTAAATTACAGAAACTCAGTGCTTTCGAGCATACTCAAGCACTTTGGAAGCACCCATTGAGGGCCTGCTGATTGATAAGAGGTGATGAATTATTCTCATCTCATCATCGGAGCCAGTCCCCGATCTCTGGAGGGCAACACTTGGTTAACCTAATTTGAATCTAATTTAAATGACTTAAAAGTAATAAAACAAGTATGTGCTTGAATCTAATAAAGCCTAATTTATTTAATAGGACATTTCTTAAAGAATTGTATCTTAGAGATGGAAGGGACCTTTGAAATCATCCCTTTATTTTACAAATAAAGAAACCAAGTCCTGGAACAGTAAGATATTTGAACTCTGGGCCCTGACTCCTGCTTGATGGCTTTTGCTCTGCTCCATGCTGAGCTCCACTCCATAGTTCTCACTTATGGCAGATTCAGGCTCCCACCAAGACTTAGGAAATGTGTGGGGAGAGGGTAGCTGTGGCTTGAGCGAGATAGACTTCCCCATGAGAACATCCAAAAGGTGCCCGATTGGCCTGGCCCGATCCCCTATGCTGACCAGCACACGGATCACCAACCACTTCCCCTCCTATCTGTGGCCTCTTTTTACCGGCTGCGGTGGTGGAGCCACCTCTGCCCTGCGCTGGGCTGGTAACCAATGGGGACTTGGAGTCATCAGGCACCCCAGTTGGTGAATCTCCTTGGAATAAGCGGGAATTGAGAAAATGCTTTAGAAATTTTGAAACCCACAGGCCCATAGGGCTTTGATGTGGCAATGCCTTATTAGGCCTTAGGCTGCCTGGGTTCCTGGAAGTCCAAGACAGTGCCTGTGAAGGAAGCTGGTACATGAGCCAGGGAAGGCTCATTAGGAGGGACCTTCCTTCCAACCTGGCCTTGGGTACATGATAGATCTCATGGGAGAAATTTAACTAGGGGTGTTTTCTTAGCACAGAGGGACCGTTAGTGGCAAAGCATAGTAACCATTCTTTACTTTCCTCTCACACTGAGTCAAATGATCAGAATGTACCTGATCTATAGCAGTTATTGGGTGTGCCAGGCATTGCCCTAAGCGTCGTATGTATTAACTCATTGAATCCACATCTTATAGGTGAAGAAACTGAGGCTCAGAAAGCTTGAGTGACTTGCTCAAGGCCACATGAAAACAGTATTATTTGATCCAGATTTTGTGGCTCCAGAGCAGATGCTCAGTCATTCTGTCTCTCTCCATAAAGAAGCCCTTGAGGGGAGAGGATGGGAAAAGAGTGAGCCGCTATGTGGCAGTAAGTCTGGCCCTCGGTGGGTTCCAGGCATCACTAGCCTGGGTTCTAGAAACAGCTGGTGGCTCCGGCCACCTGGGACACCCATCCTCACTTCTGGTCCTGACAGCCCTAATATCCAGAGCCTTGGTACTCAGCATTCAAAAATCTTGGGTGCTTTTAGGGAAAAGAAGGACTTAACCTAAGTGTGAATATCAAATTGAAACTGAGGCTTTATGCACGAGGAGCCAGCTTTGAGCTTTTCGCTGGCTTGGGCAATACCTATAAAGAGACCAAGGAACACAGGCCTCCATGCCTGCTCTCAGCTGGGTTATAACCCCTGTGTGGCTGCATTGGCAGTGGAATCAATTGCTCTCTCACTAAGCATCTGTGAGTCTCATTAACCTTGTTAAGTGGGTATCTGGGAGGGGCCCTGAACAGAGATGGGACAAGTGCCACGTCATGCTGACTTTGGCCGCCTCCCCACACTGTGCACACAGCTCACAGACTGTGGAGTCTGCCTAGCTCGTGCAGGTGTCTGTTTGGGGGCTCAGTTAGGCAGAGCTGAACTGAATGAAAAGGGCAGTGGCGTTTTCTCGGTGGAAGAAGGCAAGCACATCTTATTGCATCAAATCCTGCCGTCCGGCACTCTGTTGACTAGAACGTGTCTGTCCTGCTCAGACACTCAGTTTAACTTCCTGCATGAAGCACCTCAGCCGGCACTCAGCCTCCACAGGCTGGCTCTGACCTACCTCCCCAGGTTTCTTTCTCACTACGTAGCAGCAGTAATAATACTTTCAGCTGCCTAGTACTTTATAATTTATAAAATGCTTCCACATTCCATATTTCTTTGACTCTTCTCAGTAACCATTTTTGGAGATGAGGGCATGGGCCCAGAAAGGTAAAAGGACCTGCCCAAAGCCACTACTCCTGCAGTAGACTGTGGCTGCGGTAGATGGTGTGTTATCATTTACGATATTTTCTGTCCCTCCCTAGGGGTAGGCTACACTTTCCTGCCCTGTTCATGTGAGGCTTTGGCATGGACATGCTTTGGCCAATGTGGACATCAGCCTGGGTCCCGAGTCCTGGACACGCAGCACAGTTAGAACTGGCCCACCATGGACGTGTCATGTGAGTGAGACATAACCGTTGCCGTGGTGGGCCGCTGAGATGTTGGGGTTACCTGTTAGTGCATGACTAAGCTGACCACACAGTGGTAGAATCTAACTTAATTCCAGGTTTTCCGAAAGTGCCCTTTCTAGCACATCTATCCCCTATATTCCAGATAAATCACCCTGTTTCTTTTACCTCTATGTCTTTTATCGCCCTGCCCTTTGCCTAGAGTTCTGCTGAAATCCTACCCATTTCCCACAGCCAGCCTGGAACTGACCTCTTCTGTGATGCTTACTCAGGTCCATAATACAGGCACTCAGTGAACATTACTGTGTGCCAGCTACTACTCGCATTTCATTTGTTTTAATTCATTTAATCTTCACCCCATGAGGTAAACCCCATTACTGTTGCCATATAAGGAAAAGCGAGGTAAAATAACTTGTGCAAAATCACACAATTGATAGTTGGCAGAGCCAAGATCAAACCCCACACTCCTTCCATCCCACTACCTACTTCTCTTTCTGTTCCCTTTTACATTTCTACACATCCCTTCCCCTCAACTATAAATCAGCTTCGTACATGCCCCGACTGGGAATCAAACCCACAACCTAGGTATGTGCCCTGACCAGGAGTCGGACTTTCTATGTATGGGACAATGCTCCAACCAACTGAGCCACCCAGCCAGGGCTCAATCAGCTTCTTTATCTGACCACATTTTCTTATTTGGGTTTGAGTATAAATTCTCTGGTATGACCTCGGGCTGGTCACTTAATTTTTCTGAGCCTCATTTCCTCATCGTATCTCCCACAGCTCCTGGTAAGGTGCCAATAAATACTGATTGACCAACTAAGTGGGTCAACTCTCTGAGCCTCGGTTTGCCCATTTGTAAAATGGGAGTCATAAATAGGATCTCCTTCCTAGGATTGTTGTAGAGTTGAAATGATGCCTCTCACAGGGTAAGAATCCAATCCAACCTAGCTATTATTAGTATTACAAGCTATAGGAATGGCAAGTACACTATGTAATATATAGAGAGAAAAACTTATTTCTCACTGTAGGGATTGGGGAAAGCTAGCTTCATGGCAGGAGTAACTTAAGTGGACTCTGAAGAACACAGAGGATCTGGACACAGACACGAAGTGAAGGGAAGGACATTTTAGGCAAAGGGAACAGCATAGATAAAGACACAGAAACAGCTTAAGTTAAAAATCTTAACCCCCTTCCCTTCAGTTATACCATTATTAGGGTCAGATATGAGGAAATAACCCTAAACATGAAAAAAAATTTATGTATAAAGATGTCCATTGCAGCATTACTTATAAAAATGAGAACATGGAAGTGACCAGTATGTCCAACAACAGGGAAGTAGTTAAGTAAGTGATCTTATATTCTTCTGATATACTATTATATATTATAATTAATATAATAATATTAATGTTTTTATAATAAATACACAAGCAGTATGTAATAAGGGAAAAGTTTAAGAGTGCTGCTAAATGAATATTCAATATGGTTACAACTATGTAACAGAAGATTTTGAAACCAAAAATAAATACAGAAACCTAGGAAATGTACTAAAATATTAATAGGAATAGCTTTAGAGTCATGTGCTTTGGTGATTATTTTGGGAAACTTAAAAGTTTTCTTAAATGAATCACTATTTTGTTATTATAGTAAACTGTGTTGAGTACTTACTATGTATTATGTACTATACTGATATTTTACATGTATTATCTCACTTAAGGAAGGTTCTGCCAACCTATTAGAAATAGGTAAGCTAAGACATATATTTACGCAATGAGCATATATTCATTTTGTAATAAGCAAATCATATGTTTATTACATTTATTTAGTATTTTATTATTGAAACATAAAGATCTGGATCCTCCCCTTTTTCTGCTGCTTCAGGCTGTTAACATAAACATTGTACATATATCCTTACATATTGTACTCTTGTTTCTGTAAATTATATTTCTTAGAGTGATATTTGGGGTCAAAGCGTATGTTTACATGTTTTATTTTTAATTCATTTTAGACATACAGAAAGGAGGCAAAAATAGGACCAAGATTATTTGGCAATAAAAAAATAAAAGACTGATACATGCTACAACTTGTATGAATCTTGAAAACACTAGATTAAGTGAAAAAAGCTGGTCACAAAAGACCAAATACTATGATTCCATTTATATGAAATGTCCAGAATAGATAAATCCTTAGAGACAGAAAGCAGATTGGTGGTTGCCTAAGGCTGGGGGAAGGTGGGGAATGGGGAGAGATTCCTTAATGTGTTCAGGGTTTCCTTTTGAGGTGATGAAAATGCTTTGAAATTAGATAGTGGTGATGGTTGCACAATTCTATGAATATTTAAAAAACACTCAATTTATACTTTAGGTTGGTGAATTTTATGGAATGTGAATTCTATCTTAATAAAGCTGTTATTTAAAAGGAAAAAGAGCCCTGGCTGGTGTGGCTCAGTGGTTAGAGTGTCGGCCCATGGGCCGAAAGGTTGTAGGTTCAATTCCTGGTCAAGGCACGTACATACCTGAGTTGCAGGAACCTGGGTTGCAGGTTCGATCCCTGGCCCAGTCAGGGTGCATGTGGGAGACAACTAATCAGTGTTTTAAAATCACACATGCAGAGGCCCTGCACCATCTGCTTCTTGGAGAGATGGAACATGAGCTGGAATCCTGGGGGATGGAGGGAGGGTTTAAGATGAAAACTCCTGGGTTGGGCAAAACTGCATTTGAATCCCAGTTCTCTGCCACCTACTTGGGACAGTTAATTAACTGCTCTGAGCCTCAGTTTCCTTATCTTAAAGTGGGAATAAGTAGATGACCTCTTTCATTGGGCTTTAGTGAACATAAAATGAGATTATGTCTGCAAGGTGCTTAGCACAGTTTCTGGCACAAAGTATTCAATAAATTATAGGCATTGTTATTATTAATATTATTTACAGTAGGAGCTTCCCAATTGTTTAAGGAGTGGGGAATGGTGGCTATAAAAATCTAGAGAAGGGGACAGTGACATGAACTTTGCTAGGCCTACCTTTTGCTTCTCCACACATGGGTTGATGTACTCCTTTGCCACCAACCTGAGAACTGACTTTATTCTTTCATGTATTATAACCAACTAAAATAAAAGACTACATTTCCCAGCCTCCCCTGCAGCTAGAGGCAGGAGAAGTCTTGGGTGGAACTTCTGTTTGGAAAGAAGCCCTTTTGCTCTTATTTTCCCTCTTCCCCCTGTGGTCTGGATCCTACAGATGGTGGTTGGAGCCCTATCAGCCATCTCGGCCCATGCAGCAACCTTGAAGGAGAAAGCCCCCCTCGGGATGGTCGAGCAGAAGCACAGGAGCCTGAGTTCCCAATGACCCTGGAGACCCATGCCAGTCCCAGCTTGCCTTCCTCTGGACTTCTTTCACGAGAGAGCAAACTCAATCTCTATCTTGCTTAAGCCCCTTTTCTGAGTTTCCTCTAATATGAAGATAAACCCAGCCCTAACTCATAGAGTCACGGAACAGCGAACCTAAAAATCAAAATGACATGGCCAGAGGTAGCGAGAGGTGTGACCTGGGGAGGGGCTGGCTGCCTTCCCGTGGGCTTGGCCCGGGCACTTACTCATCCCCGATGTAGAGCTGGGGCCAGACCTCGTTGACGTGGGTGTACTGGGGGCTGCCCTTCCAGAAGAGACGCTCCAGCTCGAAGGCTCCGGGGGTACAGTAGCCCTCCTCCTCCCCCTCCTCCGCCTTGGGCAGCAGCCCCTTGGCAGAGGAGTAGGCATTCTTGAGGCTTGTCTTTGGTTCTCCGGATGTCATTTGGAGCCAATGGACTTTCTCCTTTCTGCAGCTGGTCATGAGAGAAGGTCAGGATTGGGGTTAGCAGGGGGCAGAGGTAGCGAATGGGCTTTACGAAAAGAGGTGGGAATGAACTGATCTCAAGATTTGGCAGACATTTCCCAGGCCTGCTGTGCTTCTGCTTCCCCTTCCCAGGCCACAAAGGTAAATAAGGAAGGCATGGTGGCAGTTAAACAACACGTCCCAGCTTTCCAGTGTCTCCCGGGCAAGGGTGCTGGGGCCCTCTGACCCGGGGGGAGGTGGATTTGCAGCAGACCCAGGACAGAAATCCCTGCAGGCAGCCAGCCCCTTGCGTCCTTTCTTTTACACTTCACCCCTTCTTTGGTACTTACTTTTTCCTTTATCTGACCCAAATCTGCTGACTTGGACCATTTTTAACTCAAATAGGAAGACCCAGAGGCCGCTGACATTCCAGGCTGTGGTACTCAATGTCGGCAAGGGGCCGGTGCCCATGGAAAGGGCACAGCTGTCAGTCCCGAGCCCGTCTAGCCTGGGCAGCCAAGCACATTCTCGGGGCTTCAGGAGCCTTGGGGTGGAAGGAAACTTGGCCGTGTGAGTGTTCGTGGACTTGTTAAAGCGGTTGAAGTTCATGTTCGCAGCTCCCACAGTAGGACCCTGGCAGGAGCGTTAACTCCCCAAGGCGTCAGAAGAGATGTTGCTGGCTGGACGCTGCGGGTGCAGACTGCGACGGGCACCTGGAGAGCTTGCGGGGCTCTGAAGTGCAATGCAGGAGGAGAGTTCCCACTGTCCCCAAGGAAATGAAGTCACTGTGGAATTGGGCAGCATTTGTTCCCTGAGCTGAGTGACCAATGCACCTATACTCAGCCTGGGAAGGGACGTTATCCTCGTGCTCTGAGACTGGAGGGCAAGGGCAAGGGCGAGTGACTGGGAGACGTGGAGGGGATGTCATTTATTAACAAATAATTATCTAGCACTTATTTTGTACCAGGCACTGTTCCAAGTGCTTAACAATTATTAAGTCATTTAATCTTCTTAACAGCCCTATCAGGTAGGCGCTCTTATCAGCTCCATTTTACAGATGAGAAAAACCACACTGTGAATATTTGTAACACGTGGTCTTAGTCTTCTGAGAAAAAAATAACTGCTGAGAGGGCAAGGTTGGGGGAGAGAATTCAGCTTGAGGAGGGGCAGGCCAGGGGTTTGAAGACTGTTACAAAGAGTTTGTAGCTTCAAAGACCACAGGTCTGTCAAAAGGACTCAGATCTAGCTGGAATAAAATGGGACAATTTGAACATGAAAAAATAAAAACTGCAGTGGATTGAAACACACTAAACATTTAAATCATAATGATACACAAAACAAGTATTCACTGTTGGAAGATGCTAGGGAACCAGCTCATGATTTTGAAGGCAGGTAAGTAAAGGGAAAGAATCTAGCATTATTTATTGTTCTTTTCTGACATAAACTGTACTACGGAGTCTCTTTTAGAAAGTATTCCAGATAATAAAAAAGGAAAGAAGCACCATTTTACAATACCTGATGAGCTAATGGATGTTGGCAGTGACCAGTAACTGCCAGCAACTTAAGAAGAGACGATCAGCCGTTACAGGCCTCTGGATGGAAGAACACGCCATCACCAAGCAAGTGGTCTCGCCAACGAAAACCTGAGTCTTTGAGCAGAGCCCTGAGAGTCTAGATCTAATGTCCAATTTGTAGGCGATTCAGAGGACAATTAAATTATACCACAGGGCTTTGTCTGAGAAGTACACTGAAAATTCACAGATGAAATAATGTAATGTCTGAGATTTGCTTCAAAAATAATATAGTTGCCTGGCCGGGTGTGGCTCAGTGGTTGAGCGTCACCCCAGGAACCAAGCAGTCACGGTTTGATCCCCAGTCGGCACATGCCTGGGTTGCAGGCTCGATCCTCAATAGGGAGTGTGCAGGAGGCAGCTGATGGATGATGTTTCTCTCTCATCCATGTTTCTCTCTCCCTCTCCATTCCTCTCTTTGAAATGAATAAAAACATATTAAAAAATAATATAGTTGGAAAATATAATCATACATTGTGTGTGGGGTGGAGGGTACCAATGGGGGTGTGATGAGGCAGGGTTGGCCATAAATGGTGGTTGGGGTTGGATGATGGTTGCAAAGTAGTTACTGTTTTTCTTTGTGTGTGCTTGAATTTTCCATTTAAAAAAAGTTTTAAAAAGAAAAGGAAAGAGCTGAAACCACTGCTCTGGGAAGTTTGATTCACCCAAGTTTATAGTAGATGAATTTAAAGAATTACTAGCTAGCAGTGTGTGTCTTTGGGGATCATGGGAAGCCAGGATCCGTGACTTTCTCCTGCAAAATCCTGAGTTGGGGGATGGAGGCAGGGGACAGCAGAGGTGACCCTTCTTTAGAGTCTGTCAAAGTGTGATCCAAAGACCACCTCCTTCAGAACCATCTGTCACTTGCTAAAACTATAGATTCCTGGGTTGCACCCTGAACTGGAGGTAGGGGCCTAGGAGTCTGTATTTTAACAGGTTCCCAAATGAGTCTGATGCGCAGCAGTTTGATAATAATTGCCCAAGAGTGTGGCTCAAGAGTCAAGGAGCTGTTGCATCGAGAGAAGGGTGATAAGCCCTGGCCGAGTGGCTCCGTTGGTTGGAGCGTCATCCATGCACCAAAAGGTTGAGGGTTCAATTCCCAGTCAGGGCACGTACCTAGGTTGCGCATTTGATCTCCAGTCGGAACTTATACAAAGTGGAAACTGATCAATGTTTCTTACATTGATGTTTCTCTCTCTCTCCCTTCCTCTGTCTCTAAAAATCAATAAAAACATATCCTCTAGAGAGGATTAAAAAAGAGAGAGAGGGGAGGGGAGTAAGGACGCTCAGAATGTTTTCCATCTTCTCATTGAAGTGGAGGCTAGGTCTTTAGACCAGAATAGGGGGGCAGGACAGGAAGGAGTGAGGGGCTGGACCTGACTCTGGGATCCTTGAAGATGGCACTTAGTTTATCCCTGTAGCCTCAGTGTCTGACATGGAGAAGATGCTCAGAACGTATTTGTTGAATGGGAAAACGGCTCAGTGAGTGAATGGGATGAGTGAATGAATGACTGAGGGGTGAATTAATGAAGGACTGTGAGGCCTGTGCTGGGGACTCAGCCACAGCTGACGAGGCAGGACTGAGCCTCTGGAGGAGTGAAGGTGAGCGAAGTGCAGACTACAGGATGGACAGACCCTATAGTGGGCGGTGGCTCAGACCTGAACTCCACTCTGGGGCCTGCCTGCTGGCATTTCCTGTCACCAAGGAAGCAGTCATTCATGGGATGACCAGAACCAGCACAGATGCATAGTTATAGCATAGTTATAGCTCTTTGCTTCAAGCCCACGGGCGCCTTAATTTTGAGAGGTCTGGAGCTCAGCTCATGCATGTCACTGACTTTTCTTATTCAAAATGAGTAGAATCTGAGCACCATATACCTAAATTTGGAGGTGCAGGCTGTTTTTAACCCTGCTTGCCACTAACGGAGGCTTCAGGAGAGGTGGTTTCAGGGAGATGCTGGAGAAAACGGCATCCTGAAACCTCTGCCTCCTTTGATCGCTGAAGCTGACCTCACCCTTGCTGAGGCCGCTCCCCTAACGTACTGTGGAAGGAGCCATCCCGTCCCCATCTCCGTGCTGAAAGCCTCGGCTGGATTTCCAGACAGAAGAGGAAGTGGTGCGGTCTACCCAGAGCAGCTTGGCACGCAAAGGAGCTCTGGGATCTATTATCCTCCAGCGCGCAGAGTTGATGGGGGGAGAGAACAAAGCGCAGAGCCGGCCAGAAACCACAGGCCTGTAACCTTTCCAAATCCTGAAGGCGGCTTGTGTGCATCCCTCTGTGCGTGGCTCCCAAATCTCCGAATCTCGGAGAGGTGGGGAGCGTCTGCTTCCCAGATCACAGCCAGAGTGGAAGGGGAAGACAAATCTGCTCTGTTTGGTTTCCATAGAATCGACCCAGAGATTAACTGCCAAGGTCTCAGTGACACACACAATATCAATCACAGGCTAAATGTCATAACGAGAGCTGGGCAGGTTGTCAAGAGAGGCTTCCAGGTTGCCGTTACAGCTTCATGTTTAAAGATTTGGTCCCAGGAACCCAAGTGCCAACTGTAGGACTACTTGGCCCATTAGAGCATCAGCCCGTCTCTTCCTCCAGGGGCACGAAACTCAGCTCCTTCTTGGAGCGGCCGGCCAGGTTACATAGAGGAGGGGAATGGGTTGGGTGTTAAAGACTAAAACAAGCATCTAACGGTTGACCTCAGGCAGGAGACATCAGGGAGCAGTGGGGACTGTGGCACACTGGAGCGCATATGCCCCCTCTGAAGGGGCAGCAGCTTGCCACACCATGTGGGAATGCAAGCCCAGATTGTCTGACATTCTTATGAGAATTCAGAAAGCCAGTTTTGTGAGAAATCTGCTGGCTTTAAAATGCAGGCAGCTATAGCAAATGCTATTCTTGCCCTGTCCCAGTCCTCGGCTCAGATCACTGCAATATAAATGGACAGTGCCCTTATATGCAAAAGGCCCTTCCTCTCAAACCCCTGTATTTCCCTACTTGAGGGTATTTTCAGATATTTGCACTGGTCAGGCCTAACATAGGGAGAGTTACTCTCAGAAATCATTGGAATGAGGGGCAGAAGTTGGTGGATAAAAACCCCAGGTTTTCCCCGAGTGGGACCATTGCAATGTCTGTTCTACACAGTCTCCTGGAGGCTCGCTGTGTGCTCCAGCCCTGCCTGCCCAGAGTGGGTAACCTGCTCACTCACACATCCTCTGCTGGCTCCCGCCCCTCCCAATCTCACTTGTCCATTCCTTACTGTGCCTCTTGGAGCACCTAGCAAATAAACAATCTGCACCCAAGCCTGGTCTCAGGGTCTGCCTTCGAGGGAACCTAAACTAAGATCTGCTAATGTTAAAACATTTAGAGAGACTGTGACAGCAGAGAATACAGAGGCCCAGTGTGCTGGACCACTACGGCCTGGAGTGCCATTTTCCTCTGTGAAACAGTGACCTTGCCTTTGAGGCACTATTTCCAGGAATAACACGGGGACCCTCGTTAATTCTGACTTCATTTCAGAATTTTCAATGATACAGCTTGCATTTGGTTAAAGGTTTCCCTTGCCCGATGAGAAAAAGTTTTGATCTCAGTTCAGGACTATACTTTTGATACCATGATTTGACTCCATGTAAAAAACCAAACAACCCACCTTATATAGTTTGTTGTGTTTTTTTAACTAGAAAAAAATCATCAAAATGTCAATACTGTGGGCAGGTGTCAGGACTCAGATTTCTTTTTTCTGTTTTCTATTTTGGGATTCTTTTAATAAGTAATTGTGTTTTACAGTGAAGAACCGTGTCTGTATTTTTGATCTGTGCTAGCCACACAGAACGTCTGGGCAGGAAGCTCCTGTGACTTCTGATTTGTGATTTCCACTCTCTCTTCCTGGCTCCTGGGACCTGGCTCCTCTACCTCTCTGTCCCTCTCTCCCTGCATTCATGGTCTTGGGGCCCTGCTCTTCTCACACAGCCCCAGCCATCACTGAGGACTCACAGGCCTACACATCTCATCCTCCCGGAGCTTCACTTTCTTTTTGATAAGATGGGGCTATAACAAGAGGGGTAAAGATGCTTCTTCAAGCAGACAAACCAAAAAAACCCAACCTGAACTCTTTGCTTTCTAAGATGGAAGATGGGGGCAGCTGGTGGAGAGAAGCAGCATTCATTTCAGTGGGGCAGTTAAATCTCTAAGTGGACCCCCTGCGCCTGCAGAGACTGGCCAGGCAGCCATGCCCGGAATGTGAGCCCCAGAACAGGCCTCCTGCTGCCGGGCGGAGGAGGGCGGGCTTGGGGCCAGAGCAGCCGGGTGAGGCGTGTCCAAGGGACACAGCCACAGGGATTCCCAATGCTCAGCTTTGTGGTGCCCATAGTTATGTCAGTTCCCTCTCTGTCACCCTAAACCTTGGGTGAAACTGTTGAACATGACCGACAGCCCTGTTTGTGGTGGTTTTGAGAAATCAAAAGGAAAGAGGCTCGTGCCAGTGGAGAGAAGACACCAGAAATGTACGAAGCAGCATGTACAGTATGATTCTGTTCTTATACAAAAATCCAGTTCACCAAAACAGTGACACTGGCTATGTGCCCATTTCAGGGTGATGAAATGATATGTAGGTTTTCTTCTTTTTAAGGATCTATCTTTTCTAGAAGTTCTGTGATGAACAGGTACTGAGTATATGGAGGGGAAAACACACCTGTGGAAGTTCAGTTTTGGAATTGTTCTGGGCACGGCAGATGCTCACCCTAAAGCTATGGGCTGAGGCACCGGAAGGTGACTTTTGGGACAAGGCCTGACCAGGTGGTCCTTACAGCTTGAGTGTCACTGAGAACTCTCCCAAAGAGTGTGAGCTCCCTGAAGGCAGAGATGTGTCCTCCTTGAGGTCTCTGGTGGCAGCAGCCAGGCTTAGGTCATATCGAAGGTCACACTAGTCCCTCAGTGCTTCTCAGGAAACCAGAGGGGAATCAAGCTTTGTGGCTCCTGAAGCTTATACAATTATCTTTAAGAGAAAGAAAATCAAATAGCTGCTTGGAAGTGAAAACCCAGGAAGAGGCCAGTGCAGGTGTGTTCTGCAGCTTCAGGGTGAATCTGTGTCTGAAGGCAACTCTCCTCCCCTTTGCTTGGCGACGGGCGTCAGATGAAGGGGGAAGTGCTCCTCCTGTACTCTGATGTCAGAACCAGTGTCCTTAGCCTTAACCCGGTCTGGGTTCAGTCTCAGTCAGCCAACATTGGGGTGCTCTGGTGGGTCACAAGTGCGGATGGGAAGTGGCTTGGATCCTCTTTGACTTCAGAAGTTATGTCCACCTTCAAGTTCTCCTCACACATTCCTCTGTTAAGAGCTAGAGATGGGCTAAGCCGGGGAGGGCTCTACCTTCTAGAAGGTTTTGGTCTAGTAGAGAAGTTTATAATATAATCTTTTAGAAAATTCTCTTCTTCCTTTAAGACATTCTGAATCTGTGCATACGTGTACACTGCATATTTACATTCCTAGTGCATTGGGGTCGCAGGGGGAAGTTAGGCTGTGTTTAAATGCACACATATCACGTTTCTTTCATGACACCACCCATGGTGGGCCTGAAATGTGCCTGGAACAGAGGGAGACTAAGAACGTTATTGTGGTTGGGTCAATTACTCTATTAGGAGGGCGATACCTACTGCTGGGGTATGTGCAGGGATGGAATTTGGCAGCAGTGTACGTATAAAAATATACATATTTTTAATTTACTACAAGTCAGTGCTTGTCTTTCACATCTTAAATCTACAAAAATGATCCCAACCAGGAAATAAAAAGTTGTGGAATTTTTAAAAATTAAAAGTTGGACGTGAAAACCCAGGAATTTTTTTGTTGCCTATAATTTAATTCTTAATGTATCAGACATAATCCAAGTCTAACAGATTTTTTTTTTTTTTATTCTGGCAAGTACGTTAATAGGAGGCAATTATTTGAATTAATATAAACTTCTTTTATTAAAAAAACAAAAGCCCTCATTTAAAGAGGTAATTTAATATTCCTTCTACGATGGTGTTGATGTCATTAACTTGTTTGATTAACTCTTCAAATGGTTTCGGAGTGCTTCGGGGTGGTAATTTATGAAGTCCTAATTGATTTCCCCAATCTTGGTTTGGCAGTGCCGGGCCTCCCGGAAACCGGGCGGAGGCTGGAGGCCCACACTCGCTTCCTTCTCAGACGAGGGGCCGGCGGGCCTGCTGGGATGGGCTTTACCTCTGTGGCCGGCCGGGGGGAGAGGAGGCTCTGGCGCAGGGGCTGAGAGGCTATGACACCCGATCGGGTCAGTTGTGGTTCCTGACTCCCAGCCCTGAGCCTTCACTTCCTCTGAAGACATGTGGGAACACTGCGGGCAGTTTCACAGCTCGTGAATTCAGGACTAGATGGCCTTTAGTTTAGGTCTTTCAAGAACCGTTTCCCACTGTGCACCACCTCAGAACATGAGGCCTTTTTGTGCAGGGAAAGATGGAGGGGAGAGGCTGGTGGTGCCGCCCTCACCATGGGCCCGCCACCCCTCCGTTTCCAACCCAGGTCACTGTCCCTCACCAGGCCTGTCTCCTGGTGCTGCCCAGAGGAGGCTCTGGACCTTGGGAAGGCTGGGCGCCAAGTGCCCACCTCCTAAAGCTGCCACAAAAGTTCACTGAGAAACCAAAGGCCTAATAGGACTCAGAGAAATCATCATAAGGTTGGTTACTTTTATCACATGTCCGGCGATTGTCTACTCTCAAAACCTCTAGACAGGGAATAGCTGCCCCACTTTACAGACGAGAAAAAGGAGAATCAGAGAGGTTGTTAGTAACGCAACACCAAGCCGGGGAGCTGTGAGGCTGGGACTGAACCTAAGCAGCCAAGCCTCCCCACCCATGTCAGTGAACAGGTCGCTCTATTCTTGGGCACGAAGTCTGTGCTCCTGAGGGCAGGCCTGGGCCTCTCTACATACCCTCCTCATGCCCCCTCCCTTCTTACTCTGAGTTTGCCCCTTGGAATGTTTTCAGCTTCCCTGAACACTAAGAGCCCCCCACACCCAACAGCTCTCGGGTTCAGGCTCATGAAGCCGCAGGACAAGGCACCAGGGTCTAATGGGAGAGCACAAGACACCTTCCCACCCTCTTACCCTTACGTGTGGCTATCTTGGTCCAGTGGCCCTGTCCCTCCGTGACTCAGTCTCCCCCTACTTACCAAGGCGTCATCCCCAACCCCATCCTCCCAACCAGGAATGGGAAAAGCTTCAAGAATAGTCCATCCGTCCAGATGGTGCTTAGTGTTACCCAGGACACAGGAAGACCTCTCATCTGTGGGGGCTGAGTACTTATTTGTGATCTGTGTTGCTCTACACGTGAAGTGAGTCATTCTGGTCTCTATCCACCCCTCCCGCTGAGATTTCCCCCCCCTCCACTGGCTAAATGCACAAATGCAGACTCACTGGAACGCGATACAATACATCCAATGCCTCTGAAGGGCCCCGCTGAGCTTTAACCCACCTCGCTGTCGTTTAGAAAGTCATTGAACTGGAAGCTCAGGTTGGAGGGAGGCAAGTGGAGAAAACTCCATGGAGTTTCTGGAGGAACATGGGTAACAGGAAGCCTTTCACACGAAAGGGGTGTCAGCTGTTCTCCATCTCTCCAGAAACAGGGTGGAAAGGGGGCTTCTAATCCCTACACCCGAGTCCCCAAAGGACATTTGGCGGGACCCAGGAGATGCCAGCCTCACCACCCAAGGGCCTTACCTGTGCGCGCTGGGGCCTGGCTGGGTCAGGAGGTGCTTGTCCCTGGGGCGTGTGGGGCTGCACACCCAGCTACCCGGACTGGCATCTCAGAGCCTATTTTTAGGGTCAGATCTGCTGACGTTGACCTTGTGTGTTGCCCAGTCTGAGAAGAAACCCGAGGCGTCTGCTTCGCCAGTGTGACCCGAAACCCTTGACCGTGGGAGTCCTGTACCTACAGCCCACACTCTTGTCCCTGGCTCAGCCACAGAGGCAGAACACGTGGCCGCTGGGGTGGGGGGCTGGGGGGCTGGCAGGGGGAGTTCCCAGCTTTGCTTTCTTGGCATGGATGAGACCAGATGTCTGCAGGGCCCTGCCCAGCTCTGTCCTGGAACAGGGGAGGTTTGAGCACTGGCCCAGGGCCTATGGGAAGGTAAGTAGTGACCAGACTGGAGAGTCTGTGGAGCTACCTCTGGAGGGTGGATGCAATGGATGCTGCATCATGAGAGGCAATCAATGAACTTTCCCCAAGACAGACTGTAAGCTTGGTCCGTTTTCAGTGTTGCTTCCTGTGAGACCCCCGGCAAGTGTCCAACCCTTCTGGGCTTCAGTGGGGAAAGTAATCATAATGCCATCCTCTTATGTTGTTACGTTGTTAGGGTTAAATGACATAAAGTATGGAAAGCACTTAGTGCCTGGCACGTGCTAAACATTTTAAAATGCTAGGTGGTATTAGGATGCCAAAAATATTTCTAATTCAACAGCCATTCCCAGGTCTCTCTGTTCTTGGCAGCTCCTCTCCATCTCCCTCCTCTTTGGCTCCAGCCTTCTTTGCTCCAGGATCCCCCACCAAGCCCTACCGCTGTGCCCTCCTTTTCAGTGTTGAGTGCTATAGACTATCCAGGCTTCTCTAATTTTCTAGTAAAATCTTTCCAGGGCTTCCTACGCTTCCTTATGATGAATGATGGGGTTTTCTACCCTTCTCCATACTCATCACTCACTTTGGGGCATATGTTGATGTGTAAAGAATTGGGGGGAGTGGGGAGGGGGTCATCAGTCTCCCCATGTCCTTCACTTAACAGGGTCTTTTTGAATTGGGTCATTATATTATCCCCTGCAACTTTGCTTTCGGCAAACCAAAGATCTTCCTCACAATTTGCTTGTTTAGCTCCTGCCAGTTTTATTTAGAGTGGATATTTCTACTAGTATTTTTTCATTGTAAAATTGCTCAGCGCCTTAGCTTTTATTGATTTCTTGGTGTAAAGAATATTCACAAGGCATAGACTCAGGATCAGCCTGTACAAGGATGCCAAAATGTCAGGGTCCACATGTCCCTGCTGTTGATGCTGGAGTCAGAACAGCAGGTCAACAGGCCCTTCTGCAATTACCCCAAGAAGTAAAGGAGTCAGAGCTGCTGGAACTGACAAAGCCAGAAGAAAGATTTTCATCAAGCTGGGAGCCCAATCCAGCCCATTTCAAGGACTAAGGAAGCAAGAGGGACCTCGGAAGACGTAGGTTCAGCAGGGGGCAAAAATCAAATATCTAAAGACATCTGAGATAGATGATTGACAAGAAAAGGAGATAATATCTCACCACACTGTCTAGAAGGTTATTCAAGTAAACAAATAAAGCCAGGGAAAGAATTAAGTGGGTTGCTGGACTGTCATCTCCATTAAAGTAGACCTTAAATGTGGTTGACCAGAAGACTGGCGATCCCCTCATCACACCCTACATCCCCCAATCCTTCACACATTAAGTACACCCCAGAAGATGATGAGGTTGGGGACGGGTGGAAAACCATATCATTAATTATGATGAGCTGTAGGAAGCCCTGAAAGACTTCGTTAGAAAAGAGTAGTGTTGGCGACATGAGACACCTGGTTTGTTTTCTAGCAGCTGAAGGGCTAACCTGTGACAGAAACAATCATGTTCTCTGTGTAACTCCAAGGACAGAACTCAGACCGTAGGTAGCTGCCCAAGAGCTTCCTTGTGTGGACACAGCAAACACACATTCTGCCGGGATGGGAGTGAACTAGGTAACCAAAGGCTGTGCTCAGGGATATCTCCCACTATTCCAAACCCCAAGGATGGTCGGCCAAGACTGTGCGCCACAGCAAGCTGCAGCAGTGCACGTAAAGGCTGCTCTGCAGAAACAGCTGTCATTCTCACCTTAACACGCTCAGAACTTACCTGTAGCAGCATGTGACATAGTTTTCTCCCTCCCACCACTTCTCTGTCCCGCGTCATTTTCATTAGTAAACCCCTTTCCCCTAGCATCTCCCTCTACTTTTCCCATTTTCAGATAGAGGTGGAGGTTATGTGGATGCTGAGTCCAGCTGGATTCCAGGAGAGAGGGTGCCCTCCTAGATGGAATCCAGAGGGCCGAGGCCACATCTCTGTGGCAGACATGTGCAGTCTGAGGGCTGTAAGTCCTCTACACTCCTAGAGGTTTCTCTTTTCTGTTGTATTAAAAATAACAATAACAAAAACAAACCAAAGCAAAGCCAACAGACTGAGGCCCATGTTCTGCAGGAAGCCCAGAGCCCTCTTCAGCATCTCGAAGGACTGTTCTGTAGGAGAGGTGCAGGCAGGATGGCTCTCATTTCTCCTGAGTCTGCTCTGCTGTAGCCTTTATTCCTCTTAACCCTCGAGGAAACCCTCTGGCCTCTCACTCCTTCAACTTCACCCCAAGCTTAACACCACCCTTTTCTGTTTTCTTCCAAAGTTCACCCACCTAATGCCATAGCTCAGAGCAGCAGACAACTCCAAATTCAATGTCCAACCTCCCTCTTCTTAGAAAATTGTTGGCTGGGCCCCACGCCAGGGGAATTTCTTCCTCCGGAGACTTCTGTCTCTGTACCTACCACATGCACAAAGCTCCTCTCTGGGTGTACAATCATCACAGCTTTCCTTTATCCACATTCTTGGCCTCTCACCCTTCTCTAGAGGTGGGTCCCCCCAGAGGCTCTGGATTCCTCTTCCCTTATGATTATGCGGAGCAGGACAGCTCCCTCTTAGTCTTTGCCTCCCTTTCTTATAAAAAAATCCCACCAAGAACTACATCAAACTAGAGTTTTGCACAGCAAAGGAAACCATCAACAAAACAAAAAGACAACCCACTGAGTTGGAGAAGTCACCAATGTTACATCTGATAAGAGGTTAATATTCAAAATATGTAAGGAACACATACAATTTAACACCAAAACAAAACAAAACAAGTTAATTAAAAAATGGGCATATATATATATATATCAGCCCCCCCCAAAAAATCTTGCCATTTGCAACAACATGAATGGACCTAGAGTGTACTATGCTAAGTAAAATAAGTTAGACAGAGAAAGGCAAATACCATATGATTTCACTTATATGTGGAATCTAAAAAACCAAATAAACAAACAAGCAAAACAGAAACAAATTCATACAGAGAACATTTTGATGGTTGCCAGATGGGCAGGGGAGGGGAAATGGGAGGAAATGGGGAAGGGATTAAGATGTACATCTTGCCAGTTATAAAAACAGTCATGGGGATGTAAAGTACAGCATAGAGAACATAGTCAATAATATTGTAATAACTATGTATAGTGCCACGTGGGTACTACGCTTATCGGGGTGATCACTTCATAAGGTATATAAATGTCTAATCACTATGTTGTGCAGCTGAAACTAATATAATATTGTGTATCAACTGTAATTAAAAAATTAAAAAAAAATTTTTTAAAGCCTACCAAGACATTTTCTTGGATAAGTCAAAAATCCAAGAGGGAAATTTGTTGACTCCCCTAGACAATATCATCCATAGATCCTGGAAACAGGAGCCCCTGCCCTGAACTTCTTTTTTTGGAGGTCCCCAAAGATCACAAACATACACACCAATATTGAGATACTGCTATACACCTTTTAGAATTGTTAAACACAAATAAAAACCCAACAATACCAAACCCTGAGAAGAATTTTGGGAGCCGGTGGAACTATTTTGAATCTTGGTTATGGTAGTGGCTGCACAGTTACATTTGTCAGTAAAACCAAGAAGAGTGAACTTTGCTGTGTGTAACTTTAAAAATAAAAATGTACATGGGTGCCTCATTCTCTTGGGATCTGGCTTTTAGAACAGACAGAGTATGTGTCGCCCCTAACTCTGTCCACTTTGGTGACTAACACCATTTAGGCCACAGAGGTTCTGTTTCCCCCTGTCTTGCCCTGTGACCTCAAACAAGAGGTAACTGAGTCTGACTTCTGTGAGAGTTGGTGGACTGCGTTGCTGCTAACCTCGGGGCACAGGGAGGATTTGAACTGTGGAAGTGCTTAGGTGAGAGAAAACCCAGCTTTTTCAATCTATCCTGTCATTCGCTCAGACAGTAGGAAAACCTGGCAGTGCCGAGCGCCCCCTCGGCCCGCGTTCTGCTTCAGGACGCTGAGGGTGATCAGGAATTAATAGCAGCAATTGCACAACAGCTGAGGAGCATTTCGTACATCCGACAATTCGTAGCATCCTTTAGAGTGTATCTATATACAAATATATGTCTAGATGTAACATGCATGAAGGATTAATGCCAATTCTTCACACTGACTACTAGAATGGTCAATAATTTTTTAATAACAGTGGTTTATAGGATTTAACAAAGCTTTCAAAGAAGTGAGTTAATATTTTCAGGTTCATTTATATCATTTTGATTTAAAAACTGATATTCCGTAATTACGTAGTCCCTTTTATTTTTAATAAGAACCTTGAATGTTTTAGAAAAAGAACTCTCTTGAAAATATACATGGAAATAAGTTTAATATTTTATTGTTTTCATTTAATTTACATTTTGGTAAAAATAATATTTACATGTGTTCACTTTGAATTCAATTACATTTTATTTATGAACCTTCAGGTCAGCGCTGTCCAATAGAAATATAAGCACAAGCCATGTATGCAATTTTAATTTTTTCAGTAGCCACATTAAAGAGTAAAAAAACCAGGTGAAATTAATTTTAATAATGTATTTTATTTAACTGACTATACCCCAAATATTACCATTTCAACATGTAATCAATATGGAAAATTATTGAGATATTTGTCATTCTTTTTTCCATACCAAGTCTTTGAAATCTGTGTGTATTTTACACTTACAGCACATCTCAATTTGGACCAGCCACATTTCAAGTGCTCAATAGCCCCACGGGGCTGCTGGCTCCCATTCGGACTACTCAGGTCTCTCTTTTGATAGCTCAGGTCTTGATCACTGAAAATGAGACAAGTCAATGTGGTGGTGGGAATTTGGATGCAGATTTCCATTTGTTCTACTGCCCAGTCTGACCTGCCTCCTTCCCACTGCATGACCACAAACCTTCCCCCTCCCTCGGTCTTAAATCCTGTTGTTTGGGTACCTTAGTGGTTTCCATGCCTGCCTGGGAGTTTGCTGGCAGCTGGCCAGGCGACGTCTGTTGTGGAGCTGTCACTCTTGACTCTGATAGCCCAGCGACGTGAGGACATTGTGTTTGAAGAGAAGGCCCAAGGGTCGAAGGATGTTTCTCTGAAATCAATACCTCTGTGTATCTCCCTGGCTGTCAAAATACTGGGAAGGCCTGCTGCTAGCCTCCTGCTGGGGGCTCTGAAGACCTCAGGACCTGAGGCAAGGGCTGTGTGCAGGGGTCCCCTCCAAGTCCCCCTTTCCCAGGAGACTGAATGCTGTCTGAACCCTGCTCCAGTCTGTCAGTGATCTCAGCAAATGGGTAAATTGTGTCTCTATTAGCACCTCTGTCTTCCCGCCAGGGCTTGTTTATTTTACAGATAGATAGCTATTTCCTCTTCACGGCCTGTTAGTGCATCAAAGTGACATTGATGAGGCTTGACAGGGCGATTAGTTGTGTGTGTGGGAGGCAGGAGAGCAGAGGAGTGAAGGGCGGGTGCTTTCAAAATATAAGGGCTTGGGTTCAAATCCTGCTCCTGCCACTTAGCTCTGACTTGGTACAAGTCTCTTAACTTCTTTGAGCCTGTCCTCTCATCTGTGCATTGGGAGTAATAACAGTGTCTGCCTATAGGGGTTTTGTGAGGATTAAAGAAGATAATAAATGTATGCTCTTGGGAGACCAGCGAGGAGGCTATTCTAGTTGTTCAGGCAAGAGATGCTAGTGGCTGGGTGGACGATGCCAGCAGCACATGTGGGAAGTGGGCCAGATTCTGGTATGTTTTAATGGTAGGTTATAAAGCATTACCTGATGAACCAGACCTTGAGGGGTTTGTATGTCAGTAATAAATGAAATAACATAAAGTGCTTAACACAGGCCCTAGCACCTAACCATTGCTGTTTTAATCAAGGCTTTCTGACCCTGATGATGTAACCCTTCCCCTACACAAGATACTGATGGATTGAGTTAGGAAAGAAATTCTCGTGTTATTAAGCAACTCACCACTTTGGTGCCTGTGCACATGGTCTCAGACTGTCCCTGAGATTAATCTCAGGGAGGGATGTCAGGGCCCAAAGGACCCTTATTGTTGCAGTCAGTCTGGTTTAGGATGGATGGAAATTCACTTGCTCTGCCCATCCCTGTACAGCACCTATTACGTGGTAGGCAGTATTGTAGAAACTGAGTTACAATATATACTATGTCACTGCCCTGATGTTGCTGCGATTCTTGTCACTGGGAGGTACAAAAAAAAAGTGTCTTTATTTTTCTTTAGCTCTTCTCACCTTCCCCACAAGTCCCTCCCCAGCCTGCTGAGAATTGAAGACACTTAAATTTGCTAACTAATAATAATATCCCAGCCTCTTCCCAGTTAAAAGCTCAAGGTCTCAGAATCCTCTTCTCTTGCCCAAGACGGATTATGGATGTACATCAGGGTTTATTGCAAGACCCAATTTGGGGAGGGGCCTCGATGCTGTGGGGCCCCTTAAGCCTGGCTGCTGCTAAGTTGGACAAACTGATCTCTTTCCAGAAGCCTAAACGGGTAAAGAGCACAGCCCCCCCCCCCCCCCCGCACACACACATACACACACATGAGCAATTTTCAGTTCATCCCAGGGACATTGTCTTAGAGAACGGAGGTGGCCACCCGTAGGCCTCACTGCCGGCCACCCCCTCCTCTATCTACCTTTCTTCCCCTTCAACCACACACTTTCTTTTCCTCTGTTACCAGAACATCCGCTGGGCCTCCTCCTACCAGATCTGGCCTCTTTCCCCATTTCCGTGGCCATAATGACAAAATGACTTCCAGGTAGTGTTGACTGATTTTCAAATACATTTTTAGTATTAAGTATGTCCTCTGAAATATTTGGTACATATCTAAACTAAAAATTGTTTCTTAGCTGAAATTCAGTTTTAACTGGTGTCCTGTATTTTATCTGGCAACCCTACTTCTAAGGAACTTGGTTATGGGGGAAAGGAATGAAAAACACAGCCATTTAGAATTTTCAAAATATTATGCCTGCTATAAGGCTCAGCCCCTGCTGGCCTCTTGGCTGGGCAGACTTGGAGGGGCTTTGGAAAGATGGAGGCTGCCCCCTCCCCAAGTCCCTCAGAGGAACCCATCTTGTGTGTTGTGTTGGGGTGGAGGGGATGGAGAAGGACCCCACTTTGGCTTCCTGCCCTTCCTCCCCCACTCACACCAGGCAGGCCTCCCTGGGATGTGGGCAGCCACATCTTGCTGGCAAAGCGATTGCTTACCTAGAACTTTTATGAGGACATTTTTATTGAGCTGTAATTGAAAAAAAACTTCAAGACATTCCAGATTTTTCTCATAAGCCTGCTTCAGGCTTGCGCGCGTGTGCCTGTGTGTGTGTGCGTGCGCGCTCCTAGACTTTTGCCAGACCACACCAGAGTTTTCATTGAAAAAAATGAAGAGGTTATTGTGTGTGAGAGAGACATTTAACTTTTCTCTCTTCTTCCCTAAATTAAGGACCAGAATAAAGATGAGCTGGGAGTCTGGAGAGCTTGTAAAACCTCTTTTCATTAAACAAATATTCCAGTGTGTGGAGAATCAGGGTTTTATGTGAGAGGGCTGCATTTGTCATTACAGCCTAATATCCTAATGTGAGTTTACAACTGTATTTAAGAAACCTGTAATAGAATGCAGAGCCTCTTATGTATGTAAAACTGCTTGGCCAAAGTTTATAAATCATACACATCTATTTTAAAAGATGTGAAAGTAGATCCAGATGATGGCCTTTTAGCAGCAGGCTGGTTGTGAATGCCCTCTTGTGCCCTGTTACTGTTCTGAGAAGCTATAGGAAAAGGCTGAGTCTCCCTGGGGTCTGTGTGACCAGTCCTCCCACTCCTCCCCTCAGGAAGGGAGAATAGAGATCTAGATTTTTCTTCCCAAGCCCCTGGTTGTCTCGGAAGAAAGGAAAGAAACTCAAGCTTTTGTTGAGGACCTACTATGTGCCAGGCACTAGGCTGTTTCTCTATTTCCGTTCTCACAACAGACCCAGGCAATGCTGTTACCGTTCCCATTTTTACCCTTGAGAAACGTGAGGGTCAGAGGAGTTAACTGCCCGCATAGGCCCACACAGCTGTGTAAAGGATGGAGTCCGGATGAAAACCCGAGTCCCTGTGTGTCCAAGCTCTTGTTTTCCTGCCCTCCCCAGGCAGCTCAGCCTGGTGGTGGGGACAGTGGTGCATGTTATGATCTCCTTGGCTAGAGACGTGTTGCTACTTCTCAGGAGGAACAAGGCTGGACTGAGAACCGGGTAGGTCAGGCCAGGCGCTTCTGTGTGGTGGCCATTTCTGAGGCGGACCCGAATCCACTGGCCCGTTGTCCCGCCAAGGGTCTCATTCTTGTCGGGCGATGCCTGTGGTCTGGTTGAAGTTCATGAAATGAATCGATGAGGTTTTTCAGGTGCCAAAAGATAACTCGCAATCAAGTGACCTCAGAGACTCGTTGTAAGAATATATTTGAAAACAAGGAACCTCTGCCCCAGCCAGTGGGGCTGAGTTGGCTGCGTGTTCCCCTACGCACCTAATCGGTTTGATTCCTGGTCAGGGCACGTACCCAGGTTACTGGTTTGATCCCTGGGGGTGAATATGGGAGGCAACTCAACAATCAGTGTTTCTCTCTCACATCGATGTTGCTCTCTCTCCCTCTCCCTAAAAAATCAATAAAAACATATTTTTTTTAAAAAAAAGAAAGAAAGGAATTTCCTGGGGAATGAGAGTGTCTCCCAGGATACACTGTGACTCCAGTGGCCAGACTATTGTGGGGTCTCATGGGGTGCAGGCTGCTCCTCTGGCCAGGCTCCGGCTCTGCGGGCACTCAGCTCTTCTCCGTCCGGCTTCCCACACTCCTGGCCCTGCCGGCTGACTCCCTGTGCTGCTCCGCTCCGAGATTTCTGCTGCCCACGGCTCTTGCTTCCTGACTTCTCTCTGGGTACCTGCCCACCCATCCTGCTATTTCCCACTCTGTTTCCTGCTCAAACTCTTTAAGACAGAGAACATCATCGGGTCTGCAGTCTTGTCTGGAAAAGAGCATAATCCATGGCTACCTTTCATATTAGATCCCCCCCCCCCCCCACACACACACACAGGCCTCTGGCCACCTGTGGGCAGGAAATTGAACAGTTAAGATCACATTTAGCTGCTGGTAACGGAGACTTGAAAAATAGTGACTTGAACAAGGTAGACATTTCTTCTTCTCTCGTGTAAAGAAAGTGTGGAGGCAGAGCGGTCTCGTCCCGCTCGGGCAGGGAGCCCAGCCAGTGTCACTCACACTCCAGGCAGCGCCATGGAGGGGAACAAAGGACACATCCCTTCCTCTTTAAGATTTATTGGAAGCCCCACATAATTGCATCTAATTGACGAGAACAGTCACTTGGCCACATTTACCTGCAAGGGAGGTTGAGAGAGATTCCACTTTAGCTGAGTGCCTTGCCAAAGGCTCTTTACCAATGTGATAGGGAAGGATGGGTACTGGGAGCAAGTAGAAGTCTGTGCCCAGGCACCCATCCTGATCCAACCATCTATGGCCAAGACAGCAGAGCCACGTGGTAGTGTGTGCATGAACCAGGAGTCCCTAAAAAAGCAGAGCCAGCATGGTGGGGACCTTGCAGGGATTCTACAGAGTGGGTATTGTATCTGTGAGATATAGTCTAAAGGGAACTAGAAGGTCCCCTCACCCCACCCCCAAGGTTTCCCTCAGTAGTCCTGCTTACAAGTTCATCATTCAAGTGAAGCAGTGCCTTCCCAGCACTCCTTTTAATCTTAGGAAAATTAGCCTGTCCTCAGTTCTTTATATTTGTGTTTGTATTTTCTCGGGTCTGTCTAATCAGCAACACTCCTCCCCATTCACTACTTAAATCAGGATGGCCCTAGCGGTCAACAGCACCAAGCTGGAGCCCTGGGAGGCTGGCGAGCTAGTCTGACCGGGTCTCAGTTGTGGATGCCGGGAGCCCCATCAGCCCTGAGGTTACAGGAGGCCAAGCCAGAGTATCCATACAGGATGTAAACTGGAAGCGCTGGAGGGAGGGAGGGCACACGGTGGGCTGATGGAAGTTCTGAAGTAGGAGCTGGGGTGCAGGAATTCTCAGAGGAGGAGAACTTCCAGCAGCTCCCACGGAGAGAGGACCAGACAGAGCAGACATCAAATGGCTCAGGAAGCTTGGATGAAAAGATTAATGCATAAACCTGGGGGAATAAACTGGGAAGGGCAGTGACCTGAGAAAGAACAGGTAGCTGGGTCCTCCTGCCAGCCAAGGAGGGCAGTACCTGGGCAGGTGGCAGGGGGGGATATTTCCCTGTGAGTTTTCCTCAAACCAGGGTTCCCCAAGACCCCAGGGGCTGCAGAGCCCATACTGTGGCTGCTCACCCCACCCCTGATGTGGGAGGAAATGGAGGAGGCAGCTGTCAAGACCAGGCTGAGCTAGAGGTCAGCAGACCTACAGGGGTCTCCTGGTGGCTAGGAGTCTGCTGGCCTGGAAGGTAGGGTGGCTGGAGCTCAGGACAGAGCTTGGGAGTGAGGTGAGGGGCTGGATGTTCCCTTTCTGGTAGCCTCTCTGCCCTGCCCGCCTCCAGACCTTTGCCTCCAGTATTTCCCGTGGGCCCCTAACCATCTTCCAGCTTGAGTGGGCTCAGAGCAGATACAAGCCAGGGCTCCACTGTCACCTTTACCTCTCCGTAGACGTGGAACCTCATTGCCATGCACTCAGCCGGGGGAGGGGGTGGATGCCACCGCTGTTCTTTTCTCATTCTGCCATTCTTCCGAAGGCTCACTCAGTGGTTAAAACCAGGGTTTTCATCAGAACTGCTCTGCCACTGTGCTGGTTATCTAGTCATATGTAACAAACTACCTCAAAGCTTAGTGACTTAAAAACAAGAGCATTTTCTTATATCCGGTGACTCTGTGCGTCCTTAATTCAGGGAGGCTCGATGGATGGTTCTTCTATTCCACGCGGTGTTGACCAAGGTCACTCAGTGGCGATCAGCTGGCAGATGTGCTGGTCTGGAGGACCCAAAAAGGGGCACACCAATGTCTGTGCCTTGGCAGGGAGGCTGGGAGTCTCAGCGGAGACTGTCAACCACCTTGTCTACCCAAGGCCTCTCTAGCATGGCGGTTTTGGGGTATCAGACTTCCTGCATGGTGGCTCAGGGCTCCAAAGAGAGTGTTCCAAGAGACACAGGCAGAAGTCTCGAGGCATCTTATGGCCCAGCTTCAGAAGTTCCTGGATGCCATGTCTGTCGCAAGTTAAGCAAGTGACTGAGGCCAACCCAGAATGAAGGCTCAGGGAGTGTTTAAGAACACAGGCTTGCTGGCAGAGTTTGAAGTATGATTCTATCACTTCCAGCTAAGTGACCTTGAGAACGTTTATTTAAACTCTGCGATCCTCGGTTTTCATATCTGTAAGATGGGAATATTAATAATAATATCTATCTCTTATGGTTTATGAGAACTAAATGATTATTTATGTCTCGTATCAACACCTGCTGTGGAAAAGCCTGTCATGATCACCAATATTTGCAGTTTCCTCTACTTCCTGGCCACCCTGCTAGATTATATTTCCCAGCCCCCCCTGTGGTTAGGTGCGACTGTGTGACTGAGTCTAGGCCATGGAACTACAAGAGAAGTGACCTATCTGACCTGTTATATCCCTTCCATGTTTGCTCCCCCCACATTCCATCAACCTGTGTTGTGAGGAAGAAACGAAGTTTGTTTGCAGGGCCATTAGCCTACCCTGATATGCACCGATATGTAATAAACTCTCAGTTAAAGTTAGCTGCTATCTGGCCTAACCTCTCTGCACCGGTGTTCTCATCTGTATAATGGGGTGAGAGGATTCAATGAAATAATGTATAATTGGACACTGGCTTAGCTTCTCTTTGATTACAGTTATTTCATCTAAATGCTATAAACTGGGTCATCATTACCTTTTTCTTGAAGCAAGATTATCCAAAATAAAGCTCTTGAAGGTTTTAAAAGGATGACGTGTGAATTCGCAATGTTTAGGTGCCAGTTCTCATGGTGCCATTTTAACTTGAATACTTCCCCAAATCCATTAGATGATAGGTTAGATTAGGATGTTTCTAATTTTAAAAATTAATCAACTTATTTTTGTTTTTTAAATTAGGAAATCTTTTAAAATACAAAAAGAAAAAGATAAACGCTTATATTCTCACAACTCAATAAGGCCAATTTTTTCTAAAGAAAGAAAGCATTATGGATGAAACTGAACAAAACAAAACGAGAAGTGATGCATCTAAAGCACTTTAGCATAGTGCCTCCATATGCAAAGCAGTCAGAAATTGTCAGTAATTTTTTTAAAGTTTTATTTTGAAATAAGTTTACATTTACAGAGAGTTATAAAGACAGTGGAGACATTTCTTGTATACCCATCACCGAGCTTCCTCTAATGTTAACTTCCTACATAACCATGGCATATTTATCAAAGAAACTAAAATTGGTGTACCACTATTAACTAAACCACAGACTTATTTCAGGTATCACTAGTTTTTCTACTTATGTCCCTTTTCTGTTCCAGAATCCAATCCAGAATACTATGTTGCATTTAGGTCAACTAATTTTTTAAAATACGTTTTTATTGATTTTAGAGAGAGAGGAATAGAGAGGTAGAAACATCCATGAGAGAGAACCACCAATCCATCGATCGGCTGCCTCCTGCACAGCCCCTACCGGGGATCAAGCCCACAACCCGGGCAGGTACCCTGACGGGGGATCGAACCTGCGACCTCTTGGTGCATGGGTTGACGCTCAACCACTAAGCAACACTGGCTGAGCTATGTCAGCTAATTTTTAATCGTTCATTCATTCAACACAGAGAGTGCTACCAACTTTTTGTCTGAAACTGGGGGTTCTGAGTAGCAGACGATGCCAGGAGCCCCTGTACTATGTATTATGACAATAATCACAGGTCTCATTTTTGAAAGCTTGCCACATGTTGTACAAAGAACTTTCTATCTTCCCTACTTAATCCTTACAACAATCCTATATATTGGTTATTATTACTCCCATGTTACACAGGGGGAAACCGAGGTGTGGAGAGATGAACTGAGGCCTCACACTTGGTAGAAGGCAGAGGTAGAATTTGAATCCAGGTAATCTGTCCAAAGTCATGCTCCTAACAATACCCCATGGTTTTCATGAGGCTGCTCTAAAAAGAGGGGAAGTAGATGCATCATCACAGACTTTCTGGGGCAAATGTAGCAGGCAGGAAGGCTTCCTGGTGGGGGCACCCGTCTGGAATTCAACCTCCGTTTCCTGGGGTGCTCTGAAAAATGTTTGGCTCTCCCACCACTTGCTTTCTTAGGGCTTCCCTCCCTCTTTCCCCTGCAGCCCTAGATTAAGCCTAACCCTCAGAGCCCGAAGAAGGTGACCTGCTGAAACTCAAGCCCCAGGGTGTGGCTCTGTCTCAGCCTCTGGGCACTCCACCCCAGTTGGCAGAGGCAGGTGCTCACATTCATAGACCAGGATGCTGATTTAGAGATTGGCTTTTGGAGCCACTATTTTGGGTCCCGCTGACAGTGCATGAGCAAGAAATAGCAACAAGGGCTTAGTTGTTAGGCAGAGGGGGGATTCAAGAGAATTGAGGCAGACTGGGCTGCTAAGCGGGGACTAGCTTTGTCTGCTCTGGATAATTATAGGCCTCAACAACCTGAGGACGAACTGAGAATGGCCTTCAATTCCTAGATTAGAGAGGGACTCTGACTGGTTGGGCACAGCAGCAACAGCCCTGCCATCTCCCAGCTTTGGAAAAGGCCCAGAGAGCACCTGAGGCAGCCAACAGCCAGCGGGGCTTAGGGCCAGCTGAATGCTGCGGTGGGGAGAGCAGAGGAACTGACTGGGCAGTGCCTGCCCTTTGAGGCTGGAGCTCAGAGATCTTAGATCCAGGACACAGCATTCCAGCCCCATTTCATCTTCTCTGAGTTTCAGTTTGTTCATCTGTAAAAATGGGGCTATTGATCCCTGCATCCCAGACCAGGCGACCTGTGTTTGTGCAGTTTATAAATTGCAGAAAGAGTGAATGGGACTAAGACACAGCGTGCACTCAGCTTGCTCGGTTGAGCACCCTGACTTGGAGCTCTGTTTTCTTGGGAGCTACAGATACCTTTTCTTTGACCAGCTTGAAAGGCTGGTTTGCTCAGACGCAGCACCTTTTTTGATTTGCACAGAGAAAAAGCAATTGCCCTCTGGAAACAGACCACATGGCAGAGAAGGGCAAAAGCTCCTCAAACCCCCAAAAGAGGGCAGAGCTGGCCCCAGACAGCCTTGGTGAGGAGTGAGGGCGAGATTGTCAAAGGTGGCCCGAGGGTACACGGTGAACTAGGAAGGGCACGTAGGGCAGCCAAATGGTGAGGCGCATGCAGGAGGAGCTGGGAGGAGAGCAGGCACCCGCTGGAGGAAGGCCTAGTCCTGGCCTGAGCTAGGATCCGCTCCCCCTGGTGGCCTCTGTGGACAGGGCTGAGTGGCAATGGTGCCATCTTGTGGCTGCTGGACCATGGAAACAGAGCAGTACCTGATGCTGGGTCAGAGCCAGAGTGTGGGAGCCACCCGGAGGGACACGGAGCCCAGGCAAAGCCCGGTGAGAGACAGCACTTGGAAGGGAATGATAAGGCACGAGGCGATTATAATTCAGAGTGACAGGAGTATCGTAAGAGGTGATGGACGTTTTGGTAGCCAGGGAGGAGCACTTCTCTCAGGCTAGGGGGTCTAGGAAAGCTTTCTGGGGAGACATCTAAAGGGAAGCCTCAGGGAGACCACAGTGGAGAGTAGTGAGAGTGCGGCATTCCGGTGGTGCAACTGGAAGCGTGTGCAAGTTACCAGAGGTGCGAGAGGTGCATTCTGGGAACAGCAGGTGGGTTGAGGCTTCTTAATGACGTGGCATGTATGAGACTAGAATTGCAAGCGCCATACGACTGGGGTCTGAGTTCTCAGGTAACGAGGCTTCTCTATACTTTGTCAAGGCCTTTGGACTTTGGGGGTTGTAAGCAGAGGAGTGAGTTGACCAGATTTTCATTTTAGTAAGATGTTTGCATGTCTCATGGAGATCGGAGGGGCCAGGCTGGGGGCCGAGCTTGTTGTAAGAATCCAGGGGAGAGGTGAGGCTGGCTTGAACTTGAGTAGTCGTGACAAAGATGAAGTTAAGCGAGCAGATCCAGGTTGTGTTTAGGAGGAGGAATCGATAGGCTGATTGGATGGGGGGCAGGAGTCGCTGACTTGGGTAGCAATGGCTGTCCCGCTAGGAAGAGAAGTGAGTCAGGGTAGGTTTGAAGTTCAAAGGCTGTGTTCAAATAGAGGTGGCCAGTGGGATACAGAGGCTTTGAGCTCAGGAAGGAGACTGTGCCGGCCATAGGGGTCTGGGAGTGATCAGCCTAGAGATGTGAACTGAGGCTGTGGAAGCAAGAGGATCCCCCAGGAGGGCAAAGACCCCAAGGGGGAGAAAAAGCGGAGGACAGAACCCTGAGAAACCTTGACCTTTTTGGGTCAGTTGGAGGAGGCAGGGGCTAAATAGGGGAAACCGGAGAGGGAGAGGGGAAGGCTGCCCATTTAATCCTCGTGACACCTGGTACCACTTACAGGTGAGGAATCTGCAGGCTTTATATTGTTTTACTAGGCCACAAGTACAAAGAAACTCAGAGCTAAATGTTTTGCTCCATCACATAACTGCCCTTCGCCTAGGATTTCTGGGGTATCTCCTCCCCAACTCCTATCCTCTTGTTTAATCCCCATGTTTTCTAGGTGTCTGTAATTTTGTAAGCAGAGTGTAAATTAAAAGATCGGTGGGATTCAAGAGGTGCTATTTGCACACAGTGAATTATTCTTGTTTTTTTTTATTTTATTTATTTTTAGAGAGGAAGGAAGGGGGGAGAGAGATAGAGAGGGAGAGAGAGGGAGAGAGACATCAATCGGCTGCCCCCTCCACATGTGCCTGACAGGGGGTCGAACCCGTGACCTTCGGGTGCACAAGATGATGCTCCAACGGAGCCACACGGGCCAGGGCAGCACAGTGGGGACAGTGATGCAGCAAACTTTGGTCTATATTCGGGCAACCTGGCTCTTGGCTGATGGTATGAGGAGGACAAGGTGGAGAAAGGTCAGCTAGTCCTCAGCACTCGTACCCCACTCCTTCCTCTTGCACCCAAGCTCGGTAGCACTAAATGGCCCTCACCTGCCCTCCTTGCGCAGGAAGCCTTGCCAGGGACTCGGACTCCTCCTCTAGGCAGCGTCGTACTGACCCAGAGCTGTAAAACCTTCTGGACACCGTGGCCATCCCTGGAGTGAGCCACCACCCCACAAACCACCAGAAGGTCTCCTGTCTTTATTATGATGAACTTTTTATTATAGAGACAGACTGAACTCTTTTGCAAAAAGAATCTCTGGACTGGGTCAGGAATACCCATCTGCTAAAGGTTACCACCTAGCTCTCCCTGCCTCTGCCTCAGCTAAGCCCTCACTTGCAACGTTCATCTCAAGGTCACTGGAAACAGCAGAGGCTGCTGTCCCCAGGGCCAGGCTGCTGAGTTGGGCCACGCTGGCCGGAGAGTCAGGGCTCCTGGCTGTCCGCCAGGTCAGAGTCGCCCCGTCTCCCGCCCAAGTCGGTTGTCCAGAACCTGGAGCTGCCGGAGGAAACCCGAGTTGGGGCAGATGTCACGGTGGGCCTGCACCCTCTGGATGGCCTCCACCAGGGTCATGTTCTCGTAGATCATGAGGAAGGCCAGGACGACCGTGGCGGAGCGGCTCACCCCCATGGCGCAGTGTACCAGCACGCGGCCTGCAGGGAGACCCAACCTAGCATCAACTACCTGCCCTTGTACCACCCACCCGTTTGGGAATCAGAGATACTTCTGGCCGTCCTCAGCCCACCCATCGCAGGGTCCTGGAATGCTGACACTGTGTTCACTGTCAGCTGGGGCAAATGAGGCCCAGAGAGGGAAAGGAACTAGCTCAGAGTCACACAGCAAGTTAGTGGCAGAGCTAAGGTTAGCAGCTGGGATTCCCTTCTCCTGGTTCAAGGTGCTTCCTCCGGCATCCTTTGCAACTCTGGGGAGTGGGGGGAGGACAGTACTCCTGGAGTCCCCTGGGTTTGTGGCAGATTACATGGGGCATCTACCTGTCTCTCCCCCAAGTTCTGCCCTCTCCCCTGTCCCTCAAGTCCTATGCCAAGGCTTTGTTTTAGAGGAGTCTGCTCAAGAGCCTTTGCTGGGTCCTGTGCATTATGCCCAGCACCTGGTCTCTTACTGAGGGATATGGCTATACTGATGACCACACTGGTCCTTAGTTATGTCTGTGATTGTTGGTTTCCAGGATGTCTCTGAAGGGGATGCTCACTAAGTGGTAGTAGCTATTTACCCCATGGGGTGGGAGGGTTGTTAGAGAGGTTTGTGGTTCAGGACACTACCTATCAGTGCTACTGGAAAAATGGATAGCCCCAGATCTCAACCCCACCTCCATCTCCACCCCAGTCCCTTCCCCAGGAGCTCACCTTGAGGAACACTGAGGGCACTCCGGATGTATCGAGCAACGGGTAGAAAGTAGACACTGAGGTCAAAGAAGGGGTTGTCATCGGCCTCGATGCCATAGTACTCCAAGGGCATTCCGTGGTAGAACTTGGCACCTGTGTCCACTTGAAACTTGCCTGCGGCAACATTCACAACGTGGGTGATGCCCAGCTGGGTCAGCTTACTCTTGTCCCGGGCTGCGTACCTGGAGGGGGGACACGGGGAGCTTGGAATTGGGAGGTGGGGGTAGATCTCCCTGGTCAGTTCTGGCTGTGCTGGAACTTGTCCCCTTCCCTCCTCTGCCACCCCCACCAAGGGTAGAGACTGGAACCAGTGAACTGGCCGGGGACGAAAGGGCTCCTCTAGTTAGAGTTTAAGACTCCCTTGCCCTAGCTGCTTTGGCTCAGTGGTTAGAGTACTGGCCCATGTACTGAAGGGTCCCAGGTTCGATTCTGGCCAAAGGGCATGTATCTCGGCACGTATCTCGGTTGCAGGCCTCAATCCCCAGTCTTGGTCGGCACACACATGGGTGGGAGGCAACCAATCAATGTGCCTCTCTCACGTCGTTGTTTCTGTCTGTCTGTCCATCTCTCTCTCCCCCTTCCACTCTCTCTGAAAAGCAATAGAAAAAAATATCCTTGGGTAAGGGTTAAAAAAAAAAAAAAGATTCCCTTTCACTTAGGCCAACTTTTCTGGAGAGCATTTTGGCCACATGCATCAAAAGCCTTAAAAATGTACACGTACTTTGCCCAGCAAGTCTCCTTCTAGGGACTTAATTAAAGAAAGAATCTAAGCTATGCCCACAGGCATCTGTAAATTGGATCTAGTGATATTTTAAGATGGTGAAAAACTGGGAGGCAATCACTAAATATCCTTTAATAGGAGACTGAGTATGCGCAGGTAAACGAACTACTATGCAACCACTAAAATTTGGTAGATACAGGTAAACAAGGAAAGGTGTTCATGCGATATTGAGAACCTGTGGAAAATGCACAATACAAAACAGAACATTGTTTAAGAAGGTTTTAAAAATATGGAGTATGATTCCATTAAAGAAGCTTTCTATATAAAGCAGATTACAAAATGAGATTAGAAAGTGGTATCATTTTTGTAAAAAACAAATGTGAAAATGCATTTATGTATGTATGAGTGTATGTATTTTTTAAAAGGCAACGAGGACTTTATTACTTGTTATCTGTAGGGAGGAAGCATATTTGCCATATTGTTAACAAGACACTGATCACTATTCTCTAAATATTAAGGAACATTTCTAAAATCCACATATATTGGCCCATATGTTCTACATTTTAAGAAAATTTTTAGAGAAAATGACTCAGTTCTATTCTCTATATACACCCTAGAGAAACTCGTGTGTGTGTTACCAGGACACATGTACTAGAATGTTCCTAGGATCACTGTTCATAATAGCCAAAAACTGAAACAACTCAAGGGTTTGTATACAAATAAAATGCATAAACTATGGGGTATTCACACAATCACATAGTTACAGCAGTAAAAACAAACGAATGAGCTGCAGCTACACATAATAACATGGGTGAATCTTACAATTTTGAGCTAACTGGCCAGGCACAAAACACACACACAGTATAATTCCACTCATTTAACTTTAAAAGACAGACAAAACTAACTATGTGGTTAGGTAGATGAGTGGTAACAGTAGAAAGAAAAGCAAGGAAACAATTATTTCAACACTTAGTGGTTATCTACAGGGAAAGGGTTATAATGAGGAGGTTTCAGAGGCATCAGTAATGCCCTATTTCTTGGCCTGGGTGGTGAAACTTCAAAAAAAGCTCTGTGCATTTTCCTCATGAGTGTTCTGCTTCCCAAAGTAAAAGAATAATTTCTATAAACGGGAAGAAACATGTGGAAAGAGATTATGGGAGGCAAAGAGGGTGCCACCCATGCCCCTAGAGGGCTCTGGGAGAGGCTCCCCTTCCGCTCCCCCACTCTCCCACGTGTGTCCTACTTACGCGTCTCCCAGGAAGAGGTTGGGCCAGACCTCATTGACGTGGCTCAGCATGGGGGCCCGACGGACCCACAGCAAGCGCTGTAGTGAGGACAGCGTCGGTGGCTGGTAGGGGGACACTGGGACTGTTCCGTGGATCTTGGGCCTCCGGAGGTCCTGCTTTTGCAAGGAGTCCATCCTGGAATAGGGTGGACACCGCGGTGGCTAGAGGCTTGCTCCCTGAAGGTGGATCCAGCTGACCCAGAGGCCCAAGAGTGGTGCAGAGCCCAGGTGGCACTGGGATGATGTGAGAAGGGCCTCAGCTAGTTCGCATGAGGTTATTAACCAGCTCGGCTGGGGCTGAGACCTAGACCCTTTCCCAAGGAACAAGGGAATCAACCCCTTGTTACCCTCTTTCCTGCCCTCTCCAGAAACCCCTGAGGTCAGAAACTTTGGCCAATGAGTCCTTGGGGCTCCCTGTTTGTGTTGATGAGTCAGTGCAGACCCAACCCTTTAAGTCGCTGGTCACATGGGACTTTGTAGGGATGGAGACTTCAGATGGCTGTGGCTCCCTACAACCTGGGCAGTTTGTCTCAAGCCCCCTCCTCTGCTACTTCTAGGGCTGGTCCTCAGGCCCCCACACCCTCCATTTTCAGGTGCTTGGAGAGCAGAGTCCATCTCTGGAGTGAGGGGCCTGGGCTATGAACCACATTTGTTAGCATTTCCATACTGAATGAACCCTCTTAGGGGCCTGGTGCCTCACTTGTGGTAGGTCCTTATTTTACATGAAGCTCAGAGAGAAATTTTTTAAGTGACACCCAAAACCATATGGCTGATATGTAGCAAGGCTGTGGTTTCAATACAGGTCTGTGATCCTGCACTTCAGTCCTCAAGTCTTCCAGTTAATACCTTGGGGACTCCAGAGAGTGGTCACTAACCCATCCAACTCTACAGGGGAGCCTGGCATTGCTGTTACACGTGTGCCTACAAGTCCTGGGACCTTCTTCCTTACCCCAACAACTCTGGCCAGCGCTGCAGGTCAGACCTCCCCCAGGTGGGCTGGGTTGTCTCAGGAGTCAGCTGGTTGAGGTGGTCTGGGGCCCTGCTGAGCTGGGCTGTCAGTGGCACCAGTACGTGGGTCTGGTGCCGTGCTGGTAAGGGGTGCCTATCTTGGCTAACTGTCCCTGGCCCTCTCAACCAATAACTAGGGAAGGTACAAACTGGAAAAAACATCTTTTCTTTGGTGCCAGGACCAGAGAGAGAAACAGGCACCCAGGAGGCCACTGGCTTGGCCAAGCTCACCCAGCGGGCAGCCTGTGGGCAGGGCGGAAGTGAAGACCCTGATTTCCCCCTCATTCCCCTCAGCGACCTCTCAGGGCAGGCTGAGTGGCCTGCCACCTACCTAGGGCATGGTCTAGGGCTGGGAGTGGGGGAGTAGGGGCAGGGACAGAACTAAGCACTTGATCAGAATGGGGCTTGGGTAGGTTCCGCCCAGAACACAAATGCTGTGAAGCGGCTAGAATTCCAGGCCCTCCTCTTGGAGTCCATGGGGGTGGGGCCCCAGAGCAGACCTAGGCCCTGTGGAGGGAAGCACAGTCCTTCCAAACCCCAGGCCTTTGCTATGCCGGGCATCCCTTTGGGATTAAAAGCTCTTGGGCCTGGAACTCCACATGGAGATGGGAGGCTGCTACCTGAAGTGGTGGGAAGGGAACTTTAGAGAGAGGGAGGGAGAGCCTAGCCATGATCTATGTTGTGGCCTCAGGCAAGTCTTTGCCCCAATCTTGGCCACATTTTTCATGTTAAACATCCTGGTCTTGCCTGACTGAGGAGCCACTAGGGGTCTGACCTGAGAATGAGAGAAATGGCTGGGTGTACAGCAACTACAGGGTGGAGAGCCGTGTAGTTAGGATGGGGTATGCCCCTAAGCCCCAGGGTCATCCAGAAGCCACACTGGTCTGGAGCCCCTGGCTGGAGCTTGAGCCCCAGGCAGGGCAGATGGGGCTTTGGGAAGTCTGGTGGCGGTGTGCAGGCCTCTGAGCTTGGCATGGGGTAAGGCTGCCCCCCAGTGGCCAGTGGGTGCCTTGCAGCCCAGCTGAGCCTGGGAGAGGACAGCCAGGCTTCAGCTGGGCACTGTTCCTCCTGGAGGCTCCTGGGCAGAGGGGGAGATAGCAGAAGGATCAAGGATTGGGGGCTCCTAAGCCACAGCCTCCGCCTCAGCCTCCTAGGGAACCTAGGCCCAGGCCTTGGACTAAGGGGGGCTCCTTGTCTGGTCCCATCTAGGGCCTCCCTCCTGATGCTCATGGATGTGTCCCTCACCTGTCTACTCCATCCCACTTTTGCCGGCTGAGTCAGGCCCAGCCCCGTGCTCATTGGCTCATCCTTCAAGCCCCAGAGACACTCAAGGAAGGGGAGTTGGTGGCTGCAACAACTCCCCTGGTTTCTGCCACCCACAGACTGCCAAGGACCCTGCCTGACACTTCCTCCCACATCTCCTCAGCCATCTGAGGGTGAAGCGAGGCCCAGCCTCCAGCAGGGACTGGGTTGGTTTGGCTGTTCTCCCCATTCCCTCTAACCCTCATTTGGCCTCCTTCCTGCATCGCCCCCTAAGCCGAACGGAGGCCTCTGTAGGCAGCAGCTTGCCTGCTCTGTGTTGCTGCTGTTGACAAGTTCAGACACTTGTCTTCTGTCTTTGTATCTCTCCTCCTCTCTGTGTTGCTCTCCCAGTGGCCTCTGTCTCCCGTCCTGTCATGGGAGCTCATGCTGCTCCACAGCCTCCCAGCAACCCTGCATGCTGGTGGCCTCAGGCCAAAGCACAGGTCGTCTCAGGGCAGGGGGCAGCTGTTTGCCACCCACCTCCTCAGCTCCAGCTCCAGCTCCAGGAGATATTCCCCCTGCTCTTCCCTGCTGCTCACTCTCTCTGCCTCTTCCTCCCCACCAGGCAGACCAGGTGGGACTGTGGCCACAAGACAGGTGGGGCTGGAGACCTCTGAGGAGTCTGGTGAAGGAAGCCTCAGAGAGTGGGGCAGGTGGGCTGCCAATGGTGAGCTGCCAGTGGGTTTGTGCACCCAGCGTGCAGACCATGGAGGAGGGCAGACCTGGGCAGAGCTCTTAGGTCTGGTGCTTGTATCTGTGAACTTCTCTGAGCCAGTGTCCTCACTGGGGCTGCTGTGAGAACCCTATGAGGTAATAAATGTAAGGCACTTCCCACAGGGTCTGCCTCATAGTAGATGCCCAATAAATGGTGCATCTTACTGTTATCACTATTATTATTATTACTGTTACCCATTCAGACCTCAGCCATCCTGGGTAGGAGGTAACTTTCCCATGGGACCGTGAGGCTTGGTCTTTATCTCTGTTTCCTGATATCTGTTTCTCTGGTGATGATAATTATTATAGTCTCCACTTACTAAGGATGTACTATGTACCAGCCAGAGCTAAGGGCTTTATATTTTCTCATTGTATCCTCACCGTACCCTTATGAGGCAGGTAATATTAGTATCCCCATTTTACAGGTAAGGAAACTGAGACTCAGAGAGATTAAGCAATATACCCAAAGTCACATAGCCAAGAAGTGTGGGAGCCAGGATTTAAGCTCAGGTCTTTCTGACTCTACCATGCTTTGTCTGACCCAGTCTATCCCCCAGTCTAACCCAATCCCCTCCCTGCCCCCACCACAATACACACAGGCAATGGTGCCCTGGTCCTCATTACCCAGCAAACTCTATGTCTCCCCCACCCCCGAAATAGGGCCACTCACCCACCTGTGGGGGTATCTGGCCCTGGCTGTGGTCTTCTCTGACAGGCACGGTGTGCTGCTGACTTCCAGCCACTTGTCTCTGCACACTTGATGCTGTTTCTATTTTTGATTTGAGTTTAATTATAAAGCATGATGTGCTGCTCCCCTCTCTGGCCTCCCCCTGCCATTCCCCACTTACCCACTGGTCCCATGGCATAATCAGTGCCACACCCAGACAGGCACCTGGCCCTGCTTGAACAGAGGCAGGCGGCAGGAATATGCCTGAGGCATACGTGTATGTGTATATTGATTGTGGGGCAGGGAGAAGGAAGATCGAATAAACCATTTTAAAAGCTCCTTTGGTGCCTTGGCCAGTTTGGCTCAGTAGTTAGAGCATCAGCCCACGGATCCAAGAGTCCTGGGTTCAATTCCTGGTCAAGGGAACGTACCTGGGTTGCAGGTTCAGTCCCGGCCCCAGTCAGGGCATGTAGGGGAAGCAACCAATCCATGTGTCTCTCTCACATCGAATTCCTTCCTTCCCTTCCTCCCTCCCTCCCTCCCTCCCTCCCTCCCTTCCTCCCTCCCTCCTTTCTTCCATTCCTCTTTTCCTCCCTTCCTCCTTTCTCTAAAAAAAAAAATCAATGGAAAAATATCCTTCAGTGAGGATTAAAAACAAAAAACTAATAAGTAAATGAATAAATAAAAGCTCCCTTGGCTTTCAAGGGTGGTGTGGAGCACGGGCAGAAAATTAATGCTGGAAGGCTCTTCTATGGAGGACAGGGAAGAAGCCAGCCTGAATCACACACAACTGGTGGCATTGCCAACATCGGAACCCACGTCCAAGGGCCTTTAGTTGGGGGCTGAGGGTTACAGGACTGGCCCAGGATTAAGATCTAGAAGACTCAGGCTCAGGGAAGTAAGGGAGACAGACAGACAGAAGCGTCAGTGGGGTTCAGAGTAGGTCTTCAGACCAACCCTGGCCTGCAGTCAGAGCCGTGTGTCCAGAAGCCACTCTGTCCTCTGGCAAGTTCCTCCTTCCCCCAGAAGGCATTCCTGGCCCAGGTGCCACCATCCCATGAGGCCAGTAAGATGGTCTTTAAGGTCCCTCCTAAGGTTAACTGTGATCACTTTGAGACCTTGGATTGGGGCCTATTAAGAACCCTCCCTGCTCTCCAGAGACCCTCTTCATATACCCAGCACTCTTCCTCGCGCTCACTGCCGGGTAACGTGCACAGACATATGGGTACCTGCAGCCATACCTACATGGGTCTCTGAAGGCTGAGCTCCAGGCAGTAAGGCTCAGCCCCTGCTGGGGCTCCCTGGGGGCCCTAGGGAGAGCTGGTGGACGCGGCGGTGGACAAGGGCTGCTGTGAACAATTACAATCACCTCTGGCTCTCCTCCCATGCTCCCCCACCCCCTCCAAGGGACTTTGGGGTCCCTGGCCGAGGAGCCTCAGGGCTTGGCTGAGAGGGTGGCCCATTCCCACCTGTGGGGACTGAAGACAGTGGCTGAGAGGGAGTGCAGGCAGCCGGAGGAATCGGATGGAGTAGCAGGCTCTAGGACGGACCCCACACTGGGCTCTTTCCATCTTCTCGGTGTCCACCTGGGCCAGAGCCTTCAGAAACACCAACAGGGCCAGCAGGGTGGCAAAGTGGCAGAGCCCTGTGGCAGGGAGTAAGGACCAGCTCTGGGGGAGAGATGAGCTTCATGTTACATGTTACTTCATGTAAACCAAGGCCCAGATTGGCTGGGGCCACATCACTGAGTCAGGGGTGGGAGCTGCCACCTAAACCTGCTTCTACTTTGAGCACTATGGGTAAGGTCCAGAGGGTGCAGGTGCTGGGAGAGATGAGGAGGTAGGTTTGGGGCCCCAGGCTCGGAGCCCCTCATCTTGCAGAGTCCCCAGGGCTGCTGTATACCTAGGCTGCACACTGCACAACTCCCAGGGGCGCCAGTTGCACAGCATATTTGGTGGATGGCACCCCCAGGAACTGTGCAATGTGGTTGCCCAAATGACTCCCCCAAAGCCAGCTGCCTGATGGGAAAATGCTGAGGTTCGGGGTCAGGGTATTTTAGAGCCTCAGGCCGAGGAACTGGGGTGACTGGGCATGATCAGAGGTCTGCTTCTCTGCCAGGCTCCTGAAGATGGTTTAGAGGAAAGAGGGCAGGGTGGGAACATGCATTCCTGTCCTACTCTTGGCTCCCGCAGAGCTCCACACAGTCTTCCACCCAGCTTAGCCCAGGCCTAGTCCCAGCTCCAGCTATAACCCTAATTTCCTTCCATTACACTCACCCCCCAAATTCTAAACCTAGCCCTCTGTGCTGCCCTCCTCCCCATCCCCAACATGCTCATCCTCCTGACAGTGTGTGCAAAGGGGTCGAACTGCTAAAATGCTCCCCCTTGGTTGGGCTGGCTATGCATTCAGAGACCAAAACCGCTCTTCTGGGTGGGGGGTGGGGGGTGGGGGAAGATTCAGGCCATGCTCTTGGCAGGAGGAGAAAGCTGTCCCTCTTCCAACTACCAGGAGAGCCTAGGCCAGCCACCCACCCCCACTGGCATCCCCTGTGAGCCAGTGGGAGGCAAGGCACAGCCAAAGTCAAGGTTGAGGAGAGCCGAGGAAAGGAGCAGTAAGGGTAGCAGGAGTTGGAGGCTGGTCAGGGGAGTGGACATCAGCTCTGGAGGCCTAACCGCCCGCTGATGGCCCTCAGGGCGGGGGTGTGATGCGGGGAAGGTAGGCTGCTGGAGCCAGCCAGGGACAGCCCCAGCCTGGGTGTGGTGGGAAAAGGGCAGTGGGTACTCTGCAGCTGCCTCATAATCCTGGCACCACCCCAGGAAGAGACACCCTTGCCTCCTCCCAACTGAGCTGGAGGAAAACACAGGGTCGATGCCAAAGAAATTACAGCGGCCCCTCAGTGGCCATTTGTGGACTGAGAGCCTGAGAAGCAGTGTTGTTGCTGAGTAGCCCAATTTCTCCCACTGGGCGGCTGGGGACACTGGGGCCTCCAGCAGGAGGGGAGCGGCTTGGGGAGGGAGCAAGAAGGCAGGAGTAAATGGACGCAGGAAGGAGTCTGAATAGACTTCAGTGAGACCTTTATGTCCTAAAGGGGTCCCCAGGACCACAGAGAGAGGGAGGTGAGGGAGAGTCCTTCTGTTGACCTGAATTCAGATTGGGTGGGGGCAGGTAGGGAGTGGGATGCTGGGTCTAAGGCAGAGAATGGACTGTGTGACGACAGAACTTTACATCAGCAAGGTTGTGTGGGGAGCTCATGGCTGGGGGCAGGAACACCGGTCTCCTTTCCATGTGGGAATGGTGAGGCAGGGCTGACGTGAGAATTAACGCACTTTCTCCCCAGATCTGGAGGGAAGGTGTGCAGAAGTGCGGGAGGGTTCCGACAGCCCACAGGTGCCAGGACTGGCTGGGCTGCTGCCTTGGTGGGGTTTAGGTGAGCCCACCACAGGCTTTCGGGCAAGGAGGCAGGGCAGGGCAGCGTCAGGACCAGGCAGGAAGGCCTCACCTCTTTCGTTTTATGCTTTCCATCCTCTCTGGGGTCTGAAGAATCTGGGTAGGCCAGGAGACAGAGGGCCCTACTGGAGGCTTATCTTGGCTGGGACTGGTAAGACCTTGGGTCAGCGAGGGAAGCCCAGCAGGCTGGACAGTGGGCCAGGTGCCCTTCAACCCTCAGTTCCAGCCAGACACAGCCCTGACAACTGACCTGTGAACTGGGCCCATCCCATGTCCCCTACGAACCCTCACCTGACCTCTCACTTCCAGCCCTCACTGGCCTCCCCCTCCATGCTCCCTGCCCAGCTCTCACCTGACCTCTCGCCTCTTAGTGCACCCAGCCTTGCTCCCTCATCCCCTCACCCTGCCCAGCCCTCACCTGGCTCCTCAGCTCCGGCCTGCACCCCGCAGCCTCTGGTCCAGCTGGCAGAGCTGGTGAAGGAAGCCTCGGTTGGGGAAGACCCAGCGGTGCTGCCTCACGGTGATCACTGCCTGGCGCAGGGACATCTGCTGGTGCAGCATGAGGTAGGCCAGGACCAGTGTGGCGGAGCGGCTCACACCTACCACACAGTGCACCAGGACCTTGGCTGAGGAAGACATCCTGGTGAAAGATCCTTTCCCACCGGTAGGCCCACCCAGGTGCTGGGGTGGGGACCCAAGTTCTTTTCCCTACTCTGCCTAGGGTGGACTCCGTGACAAACCCTGGCCAAATCATTCAACACCTATGGGCCTCAGTTTCTTGATCTGTCAAATGTGTAGACCAGAACCTATTTTGCCTACCCTTGTGATGGGGTCCCAAGTCCTTAGCATGGCTTATAAGACTCTCCATGAACAGACCCCCGCTGATCCTGCAGCCTCATGTCAGGCTGTCCCACCCTGACCTTCAGCTCTAGGAACACAGGGTAACTTTCAGTTCCCTGAAGCTGTCATGGTCTCTGGCCTCCAGCCTTAGCACATGCTATTCCAATGCCTTGTAAATCCTTCCCCCTGCTCTTGGTCTGACTAACATTCACTACTCATCTGTCAGGTTTCAGCTTCTTCGCATAGGCTTTCCTGACCACTCATGGTATCGCCTGAATCACAGAGCAGCTCATCCTTTTTGTATGTGGCCCAGTGAATACTGCTGTAGAGGGAAGTCACCCTGCCTCCTCTGAATTCAGCACCCCTGCCCTGTGCTCCCACAGCTTTTCACATTTGCCCACTCATATGAGTAGCACTCATAATACTTTACATTTTGACCCTCTTTCCACCAAACACAATGACAGGTTCTGCAAGGGCAGGCACCTTGCCTTGTCTAAGTGTGAATTCCCAGCATCTAGCTCAGTGCCTGGCACAGAGAAGATAATAAATAGCTGGTGAGTGAATGGATGAAAAAATGAATGTCAGAGTGCTTTGGATATTAAGCAGCGCTATGAGGCGCGGTCTTGTCTCTCCCATCACACAGATGAGAAACTGAAGTCCAGAGAGGGGTGCTGGCTTGCCCGGGTTCAGGTAGCAAGGGTCACAGCTCTCACCCAGAATAAACACATGATAGGGCTCAGCCTCCCCCAGGTCCCTTGTTGTCCCCTGGGTGTTAGAAGTTTTTTCCATTTGAAAGTACTTTGAGGCACCAATCAGACATCTAGGTACCAAATGTCGATTTCCAAAGGCTGAGTGCTGCATAGAAACAACTGTTTTGCTGTTTAGGAGGCCTGGCTTCCAGCCCCAGGGCTGCTCCTAACTTGTGGCATGATCTTGTATTCCAGGCCTCAGTTTCCCTGTATGTGAAGCTATGTAGTTGGAGAAGTTGTTGAAGCACTGAGCAGAGGATTTTTAAAAACCTGATGGCTTTTTAAAAACTAGGGATGGTTGGGATCCTCCCCTGACACCTCTGGGAGGACCCAGTGCGGCTCTCGCTACAGAGCGCACTGTGCCTTTCCCCGCCCCCTCCCCCCAAGTGCACTTTCCTTGACTCTCTCCTTCTCCTGGGTTTGGGGGCCCTTCTTTTGCCTCTGTGGCTTGTTTCCTGAGCCCATTTCTTCTATGGCTCACTTCTACCTCTGTGACTTTCTGGATAAACCTTCTCTTACAGTCTGAAAAAAATAAAATAAAATAAAAAACACCAAAAAACTAGGGATGGGAGGGCACTGATGTTTGAAGGGAAACTGGACATCCCCCCATGACTGAACAGGATGGATATGAGATCAGACCCCTGTCCTACCCCCGGGTGTGCTGAGGCCACGGTGGATGAAGTCAGCTGCAGAGGAGAAGTAGGCACTGATGTCAAAATCGGGGAGGTCGTGGGCTGGCACTCCCAGATAGCTCACACTGCTGCCGTAGAAGTCAGGGCCGCCCTGACAGTAGAGGCCCCCGTGGGCGGCGTTCAGCACGTGGGTGATGCCCAGCTTCCATAGCTCAAAGCGGTTATTTGCTGTGGCCCTGGGGAAGGGAGGAAGGGGTCTGGATGCTGGCTGAGCCATGGGGTCCTGGAAGGAGGCTTTGTCAGGCCCTCTACTTCAGAAGGATGGAGCCATTAGGGTCCAAAGGGAGTCGGAAGGAACCCAGCAAGCTAGAGCTGGGATCCACAACTCAGAGCTTTCTGGTCAGAGAGCTGGTGGTATAGGAAGTTATCTTTAGCCCCTCTTTGCTTCCTGAGGTCATCTTCCCCTGCCCGGGCTAGGACTGGAAGGGATTGCCTCACCCCTGGAACCTAGCTGCCCCACCCTTCCTCCATGCCCTATGCCTTCCCACACACTTCCGGCCTTCCATGGCCACTACCTCATACCTGCTTCTACTCTGCAAATGTTTAGAGGTGACAACTTTCCTGATTCACCTTTAGTCAGGCTTCCTTGCCCACTGTGTCCAGAAGAGAGAGGCTAGGACCAGGAAGGGAAGCTCTCTGTCTAATCCATTTCATACGCCAAATCACCACTCCCCAGGCCTCTGCCTCCCAAACTCCTCAATTTTCCTGGACGTGCCAGCAGACTCCTGGAACTTCCAGGAGCTCCCCTTTCAGGCAGGCAAAGTCCCCTTCCCCTGGTGGCTGCATCTGGTCATTGCATGGTCCTCAGCACACAGGGGTCCTGGACAAAGTCCCTGGCCTAGAATGCTCAGAGCAGAGCTATTTCTCCATGTTCCCATCCCACCCCTATCTCTGGTAAAGAACCCGAGAACGGTCTCTACTTGTTCCCACTCCCACACCCCTTAGGCCAGCTACCACTCACGCATCTCCTATGTAAAGGTTGGGCCAAACTTCATCCACCCGGTTGCAAGAAGAAATTTCCCCCTCCCTCAGGAGCTCCTCCAGTTCCACAACGCTGGGGCAAGGAGTGGCTTCGGTATCTCCCCTCGGCTCTGGGAGCAAGGCCTCAGCCATGGGCCAGCCCACCCACTTCTCTGTCTCTGCCGTCACTCCTCTCTGCCTCTCCAGTGTCACTTCTCCTTCCCAGAGATTGGCAGGGACAGGTGGAACAGAAAGAAGTGACTCAGCATGTCACAGGGGCCTCCAGAGAGAACAGGACATTTTCTTCCCCAAGTCACCCCTGACAACCCCAAGCTCCATGACTACGTGAAATCAGACGTACCCCTGCAAACCACTCTATCCCTCCACCTCAGTTGCTTCATCTGCAAAGTAGGGATAATTGCACCTACCTTAAAGAACTGTGAGGACTTCATGAAACAAAGGCTATTCTGTCTCTAACACGTAGTATACGCTCAAGAAACATTTTTGAACAGGTTTAGAGGCCTGAAAAGGCTATTCCATTCTGAGGACTGAGTTAAAGCAGAGATCCTGGGTGGAGAAGGGGTGGTTGATTCCAAGGATGAATGACAGAAAAAGCACTGCAAGCCTGGGTCCAAACTGTACGGCTGTCGGATGAGTCTCCAGATTTAGGGCTCAGGAGAAGTTTCCTGAGTTGCAGAGTCAGAGAACGACCAGGGGGAGGCATGGAGGACCTCATCTAAAGGCTGCCCACAGGGTTCACGGGTGAAGGTTTGAACAGTGATTTTGTCATGAAGGTGGCTGATTTCTCAAAAGAGAAGGCCGAAAGGAGCCGTGTAAGTCAAAGGGGGAGAAGGGAGGTGAATGTTGCCCTCGACTTTCTGAAGAGCCTCCGGGCCCATTGTCAGAAACATTTTTGGGTTGGGAGGGGTATCCCTCTAATTATAAGGGCTTTTGTCTCCACAACAGGAACTGAGGAAGCATATCGGTCCTTCTGCCAGGGCTAGTTATTGGGAAAAGAAGTGAGATGTCTTGCCTGCTCTCAGATGACTTCGTGACGGCCCGAGGGCGCTGGGAGAAGGGCCGGCTGCTGCAGGAAGGCTCCCTGCTGCCCCGGCCTTGAGTCCAACTGGAGAGTAAAGTCCACACAGGACATCCCACGTAAACATGTTTACCCTGTCCCCATCCGCATTAGAGCCCCTGAGGTCTGTCTTGCACCGCTCGGGAAGCAAAACCAAGTTGGGGCTGGAGCCCAGGTCACAGACGGGTTTGGACTTGGCCTGTGAGCGGCTGGCAGAGCCTGGGCAGCTCCCACAGGGCAGGGTGGTGCAGCGGGGGGAGAAGCGCATGGGCTCTAAAGCCGGACAGTCTGAGTAGGAATAGTGGCTTTAGCACACAGTAGCTGCCCTAATTCGAACAAATTTCTTGGCCGTGTAGAGTCGGCACAAAGCTTAAGTGAGATATTTACATGGTCTTTGGCACAGGGACTGTCAGAGGGTAACTGGGCAATGAAGGGTAACAATGATCATTATGAGTTGGCTCTTGGAGAGGACCTGGCTGCTCCCTCTAGAGGAATTAGGATAATTTCCCTTTGTCCTCAAACCCCATTTACTAACCTCGCCGGCCCCGCCCCACCGTCCCTGTCCCATCTCCCTCGGCCTTTCGGCTGCGGGTCTGACGCATGCGCCCTTGGGGTTTCTTGCCGCGGCGCTCTCGCTCGCCTCCCGAGCTCCGCGTCTCTTCCGGTTTTGGCACCGCCCCCTCCCGTAGGGCTCCGCCTCCCGTCAGCAGGGCCCCGCCTCCTGAAGCAGTTCCGGTTTGGTTTTAGAGCAGTTGCCGAATCCGCCGAGACCTGGGCAGAAGCCATGCCCGCGCGCAGCCGCCACCGCTCGCGCCTCCACTCCAGGTCCCCTCCCCGGGCTCCGCCCCCGCCGCTCGTGGCGCTTCACTCCGGCGAGGCTCGGAGGGCCCCGGACTCAGACGGCGGCTCGGACGCCGACTCGGACCTGGGTCCCGGCAGCCCGCCTGGGACCGCGGAGGTGAGCGAGAGCTGAGGCGAGCGGGAGCTGAGGCTGAGGAGAGGGGAGTCTACCCCGCACCTGCAGCCAAGGGCGAGTGGGGTGTCAGGGATGAAGCCGGGGGCTGCCGAGGACAGGGAGCCGGAGGGGCCGCGGGAGACGGTTGAGGGAGCCCTGAGAGTCGGCTCCAGAATGGAATCTGAGGGAAATGGAGGTTGTTGAGCCGAGGGCCCGAGGGGGATGGCGATGGCCAGAGGCTGAGGGGTAAGTAGAGGCTGCGGGGCAAGCGGAGGCTGAGGGGCAGGAGGCAGTGGGAGACCGAGGGAGATGGAGCCTTGGAAAGGCCGGGGCTTGGAGGGTTTTGAAAGCCGGGTAGTGAGAGGAGGTCGAAGGGGCCCTGGGGAGTATGGGACGGGAGGAGGAGATGCTCTGGGGATAGGCGGTGAGGGCGAGGCGACCGCGTGGCCGGAGAGACGGAGCCGGGCGGGGACTGACGGGAGACCGCTGACCGGAGCGCGGCGGTGGTAACCGGGGGAAGCACTTAGGTTTGACTAGATGAGGGAGGGGTCTCGGATGGGAAGTCGTCTGGCCCCAAAGGGCCAGAAAAAGAGAAATGGAGTTAAAAAAAGAAAAGGAGCCCTTGGGGATCCAATTTCGGGCTTTGGCATTTTCACAGGTGTCTTTCAAAGCGTCGGGGATGGCTCGGGTCATACACTGGGACTGCGGGGCTTTCTCCTCAGCGGACAGCGGATCCTTTTGAAATCTGGGGCCGGAGGGGCGGTTCAGCACTGATTTGCCGAGAGGACGGGGGGGGGGGGGGGATAGTGAAAAGGAAGTGATGTTAGGAAATGAGAGTGAGTGAAAGGAGTGATTCTGAAGTAAAGGTACCATGTGGATTTCTTTTTTAAATTTAGGATTATATTCACTACCAGAGAAGTTTAGATCTTAAAAAAATACTTAATACATTACCTTTAAATTAAAAAAAAAAGTTAAACTCGCAACAGAAATTTGAACACTTAAGTTTTGCAGATACTCAGGAAAACCGGTTCCACTTTGACAGCTTGAGCTGACACACGTACTTACCGCAGGGTAAAAATACGGTCAGTGCAGGGGCCTGGGTTCAAAGCGTGCGCAAAACTGCGTGTGAAATCACCGCGGTCCAGGGGCCTGCCAGACCTTCCTCTTACCTGTAACTCCAGGATTGAAACTAGAGCGGTACTTTTGGCAGATTTGCAGGACCAGTATTAATGCAATTTTGCAGATATTGTACAAATAATATTTTTAGTAGAATGATCTAGAAAAATAAGAATAGAGGCTGCTTGTAGTTGGCAGTTAACGGAACTGGGATAGGTGGGTACACAGGTGTTTTTAATGGAAGAAATAGTACCAAAATTATAGTGGTGCCAGAAAAGTGATTGTAATATTTACATTTACTTTAGTATACATAAGTTAATTTCCTTTTGTAATTGTTAAATTATAACATGGCTTTATGAAATCTTTGACTTTGTTTTTCTTTTAGAACTTGTTGTCTGATGATAAGTTTTGCAAAGTTGTTGGCCATTTCAAAGCAAACTTTTCATCAAGTATTTCTACTCTAAATGGGTATCAACTGTTTATTCTTCATGACATGATAATTTGCTGATTGCAACAAGCTTTTTTTTTTTTAAATCCTCACAGGAGGGTATTTTTCCGTTGCTTTTGGGAGAGAGGGGAAAGGAGAGAAAGGGGGGTGGGGGAAAGACGAATCGATGAGACACATAGATTGGTTGCTTCCAGCACTTGCCCGGACCTGGGCCGGAGATGAGCCTGAGACCAAGGTATGTGCCCTTGGCCTGAATCAAAACCAGGATCCTTCAATCCGAGGGCCAGCACTCTAACCACTGAGCCACACCGGCTAGGGTGCAGCAAGCTTTTAAATTAGGTTATGTATATATGTCATATCTTCAAATGCTCAGTAGACTAGTAATTATTTCCTCAAAGGAGAGATGAATTCTTTGCTTTTAGCTGTTGTCAAAAGATTAATTCCCTTTTCTTTAACTGATCTATATAGTTGAAGTTTACATAGTATTTCTATTGTTTATATTTCAGCTTATCCTCACCAGACTGAGATCCTCTAGAGACCTTGTCTTCATACTTAGTTCCGAATAAGTCTTGGCATTAAAAATTTAGTTAACATCTATTAAGCAGCATCTTAATGTTACTGCAAAATCAAAAAAAGAAATTGTTAGATGGAGTTGTACAATTAATATATCAGCATGTTTAATAGTTATTTTTCTTTCCCTTTGATAGTTCTCACAATCACTTAGTTGCAAAGAAAATCAATTTAATGGTAGAGCTGTTTCTCTAAGGCAAGAAAATGTATATTCAGAAGAAGCCATCATGACTGCGATGGCAGAACATGCAGACATATTTAGATAAATCAGTTTTGGTTTCATTCTATTCTGCAAGCTCTCGTTCACATTGAACAACTACTTGTAAACATTTTTATTTTGTTAATCACCAGAGCCTCATGCTTTTTCAAAACTTTGCCATAGTTTTGCTGATTTAGAGACATTGTCATGGTTGTTCTGAGAATTGAAATTTGAACATTGTTTTATGAGAAACTGTTGAGTCACAGATGTAATGAATATTATTATTTTGTTTTATAAGGATGACCATATTAACTAGCTATTCTTTCAAAATTCATATCTCCAGGCCTGATATAATATTTAGTGTTAGTAGGGCATACCTAGCACAGCCATAACTTACCGATGGAAATCTTCCTCTCTTTATTCTTTATATGGTGGTATATTGTTAGTATATTGAAGGTTAAATTCATTTTTTAAATTTAAAGCTTCTGTAGCTTTGATTCTTTTTGTACATCAACTGACTTATATGAGATATGAATACAAATCTGTATTTTGCTAAATTACCGATGAAGCTCTTTTTAAAGATTATGGTATTAGTGGAAAAATGCAATATGAGCTAAGTGTAATTCTTTTAATGGATTTAGGTTATAGGGATGGACTACACAACAGTGCCCAGATTAAATGTTTTAATTTTTGCAGAGATTGGGGGAACTTAGTTTTTTTTTTTTTTCACTTTTCACTCATGTGTTTGTATTTGTTTACAGATAAGGTATTCTTATTTACATAATGCTGTATCTGTATTTATTTATTTTTTTTGCATGTGGTTTTGAAAACTTTTGAAATCTAGTTTTTTGGTTTGTTTTTTCCTAAGGGTATGATGTAACACATTGAGGGATAATATTTGGGTAAGAACAGAAAGAACCACTTGGCTAAAGGTAATCATGACAGTCATTTTACTTTAGGCGTTGCAGTTCTCTTGGCTTTGAGAAATCAAGAAGTTAACTAAAAGTAGGAGAGCATGGGCCAGGTGCGCTTGGAAAACAATTCAGTGTTTACATGCTGCCTCTGTTTGCCATCTAAATATGTGACTATGGATTTGTGACAGACCTGGGGTGTGAATATTCCTGCACCCCCTCCTCCTGTACATACAGCACCATCACTGGATCTAAGCTGAGCCTGGACTTCATGTTTCCATATTGAAATGGTGTTACTTCACCACACATTGAGCCCTCCCAGTAATCACTTCAGTACAGAATGCAACATAATGTGAGTCTATCCTGGCTCTTGTGTAGGATGGCAGAAACTGGGAAAACTTGGTTATAGTAGTTTCATCACAGTATTTTATTATAAAATAGTGTTTTATGATATGTACCTCAAGTGTTGTGGAGTCAGTGACCTATATTTGCATTTGTCTTAAATTTTTGTTGTGGGTTTTTGTTAAGCTTTTGAATTACAACAAAGGATAAGAGAGGTGGTAATATGTCTGTTATCTATTATCTTGACCTTTTTCTGTTCTCTTAAAATTTTAGGTGGGAAATTCTAGTAGGAGGTGAGAACCATGTTAATTTAGGGTCTTCCTACAGATTAAACTGTATCACAGAGTTATTGGAAATGCCAGCAAATTGGTTTTAGTTTGCTAAAACTAAATCACTGCTAGAGTGTCAAAAATGGATGGTAGGAAGTGGTTCAGAGTCTTTGAAATTGTTTTGTAATTACAGCAGATTTTATAGATGTTTTAGGAAAAAAATGCCCTGTGCTTACTAAGAAAAAGTAAACAATTTTTTATAAAAATCAAGAGAAAAGAATAGTTTTTGTTTGCTCACTGAAAATATTTTAATTTAGGATTAAAAAATTAAAATTGGCCCGGCTGGGCGTGGCTCAGCGGTTGATCGTTGGCCTAGGATCCAGGAGATCACAGTTCGATTCCCGGTCAGGGCACATGCCCGGGTTGCGGGCTCGGTCCCCAGTTGGGGGCGTGCAGGAGGCAGCTGATCAATGACTCTTTCATCATTGATGTTTCTATCTCTCTCTCCCTTGCCTTTCCTCTCTGAAAGCAATAAAGATATATTTTTTTTAAAAAATTAAATTGGGATTTAAAAAGCTTGATTGTCCCAAATACTACAAACTGTAGAGCTAAATGCCCAAAGTAAATCTTATCCTCCTACATTATAGTTTAGGCTTTTTGCTTTAATAAAAATTACTTTTATGCTCTAGTGTATGGATCTATAAGCTACTGCAATTTGTCTCTATTATGTGCATATTAAATAAGCTTTATTAGTTAAAATTGGATTTAAGCTTATTTTAGCATGAGTGCAACAGTAATGTATAATTGCCCTAAGGAGGATATATTGATACTAACTTTACATAGTTTTAAAAAAATTTCTTCTTTTTTTGCTTTGGAATATGGATATTATTCTTTAGGTTTCATACATCACTTAGAAACAAAAACTTAAAATTTTTACTGTATACCAGATGAGTAATAACTTCTAAAAACAGCACATTTTGTATATATGAATCAAATTATATCATTTGTTCTAAATTCCTTTAGGGGCCTTTGCATGTATGGTTTTTAAAGTCAATATGTGCTTTTTAAATTGTTTCAGACAGTTATGCTCTAGATCTTTAGAGTGTTTTGTGTGTATACACACACCATCAGGTGAAGCTACAAGCAAAATCCAGCATATTTAAACCACTACAATCCCCATCTGAATGTGGACATTGGTTCTGCAAATCTTTACACTGAGAGAGTAGAGTTTTTATTTTGTTGATATATCCTTTGTATTCTAAAGAATGCCTAATGATAAATTAGAAGCCATTGGTCTCTTGTGTGTTTGCATAATTAAGCCCTTAGAATAGTTTGTGTTTTCCACTTATTGGTGCCTGTCACTTTAGGAAATTACCCCAATTTCTTCCTAAATTCTTAAAGTACTTTTAGGTATCAGTAATAATCAATTGCATATGACATACTTTTAAAAAATGTTGGTGAGTGCAGTGCTCCTGTTGAAATACTTTTATTTAGTTATATTTGATATTAAATAAGTCTTTATATAAGAAACTGTTGTTAATGTGTAGAATTCCACATTAGTTAACTGGAATCACTATTGTGTTGCTATTCTGTTTCTTAGTTAATGTTACTTGATTACATTGTTGCTTTGCTGAAAGTTAATTCCACCCTAAGCAAAACCTTTAAAAGATTTAAAAGTTGTTTTCAGCCCTAGCCAGTTTTGCTCAGTGGCTAGAGCATTGGCCTGTGGACTGAAGGGTCCCAGGTTTCAGTTGCAGGCTTGCCCTGGTCAGGGCGCATGCGGGAGGCAGTCAATAGATGTGTGTCTCTCACATCGATGTCTCTGTCTCTCTGTCTCTTTCTCTCTCTCTGTGTCTCTCTCTGTCTCCCTCCCTCCCCCTTCCACTCTCTGAAAAGCAATGGAAAAAATATCCTCAGGTGAGGATTAAATAAAAAAAGTTGTTTTCAAATGCTTATGTTTATTTTTTATTAACCAAAAGATTTCCAGAATTAAGAGTGGGTTTGACTATTAGTTGACAGATGACACTCCTAATGATTTAATTTCAGGCTTCGGGCAACACTAGCAGAAAGAGGAGTTGATAATGATGGCAATGCTAGCTTACGTTTACTGAGCAGTTTCTATTTGCCAAGCATTATTATAACAAGCCTATGGTATAGGAACTAGTATTCTCCTCACTTTACAGATAAAAACAATGAGACCCAACGAGGTTAAGTAACTGCTGCCAGGTCACATAACTGTAAGTGATAAATCCACAGTTTGAACCTAGGCAGTTTGATTCCAGAGCCAGTACTCTTAACTACTATGCTTTCTGGATTTTATATCAGATTCTATTGTGGAATAGCTGTCTGAAAGTTTTTAAACTCTCTAGCCTTAGTTTCTTCAGGTGTAAATTAGGGAATTGTACCAGATCCTCCCAGTTTGCTTCCAATTCTAACATTGTAAGAATTCTGTCATTCTAATTTACCAAGTGTGATGTGTTTAATGTCTCTGATTAGTTTCTGTTTGTCACCTCTTAAAGTATAAAGGTTAAGTCATTTTCCAAAGTCACACTGTTTATGGGAGAGGGAATGGATCTATAATGAGATCTTCTCTTGGATTTATTGGTCTTACTAGTTGCCTCACTATTTCTTATCTTTTATTAGTGTGTATATCCATACATAGGTTAATAATTGAATTTAATTGATTTTCTTAATTTTCTATCCATATCTATTTACGTGTAATGTGCTTCAAACAGTTAAAAATATTGTTTTCATTTTTTTGAAAAGGACCATTTCCCTCTGATTATTAAGCATTATGTGCTCATTGTATAACTTTTAGAAGTTTTAGAAATATTTAGAGAGTGAAAGAGTCCGCTGGAAGAGTATTAATAGTTTGATATTTTATTTATTTAAAGATATGTACATATACTATTTTTAGAACATTTTCCTCCTTTTTAAAAAAACCTAAAACTTTTTATTTTGAAATAGAGATTCACAATTTTGTAGAGTAAAAGTTTTTTTAATTTTGTTGAAGTCTAATTTATCTTTTTTTGTTTGTTTGTTTTGGATTGTGTTTTTGAGCATCATGTTTAGGAGCTCTTTGTCCTAGTGCCTGAAGATTTTCTTCACAATTATTTTAAAAATAATTATAGTTACAAAGATAGAACAGAAAGCTCCCATGCACCTTTTACCCAGTTTCCTGCAGTGGTTACATCTTACATAATTATAGTATAGTATCAAGACCAGGAAGTTGACATTTGTTTAATGTGTGTGTCTAATTGTTTCATTTTGTTATGAATTGATTTGTGTAACCATTGCCCCAATCAAGATATAGAATTTGTCTATCATTATAAAGATCTCCCTTGGCCTACCTTTTATTATGGACCTCCCACTCCCCAATATACACTATCTCTTACCTCTGGCAACCTCTAATTTGTTTTCCATCTGTATAATTTTGTCATTTTGAGGATGTTATATAAATGGAATCATAACCTAGATGACCTTTTGAGATTGGCTTTTTTCCCTCAGCATATGAAGCCCTTGAGACCAATCTAAGTTATTGTGTGTATCCGTAGTGTATTCATTTTTATTGCTGAGTAGTATTCCATGATATGGATGTATCACACTTTGTTTAACTATTCATATATTGTGGGATAATTTGGTTTTTTATTATCCCCTTGGTTGGAGGAGTGGGAAGATGAGTGTGTGTGCTTGGCCTCCTTACCACTGGGCACCAGTGGGCAGTAGTGTTAGTCCTGACTCTCCACTAGGCCTTCTCTGACAGCACCTCAGCAGGGAGTGGGGAGGGGGTGCCTCATCCATGCTGAGTAGGGTCCAGGCTCCCCTTATGGTCTCCACTAACACCATGTTAACTGATGGGGAAGGACTTGTGACAGACTGCTCCCTCTTGGCCTTCTCTGATATCACTCAGTAGCAAGGGAAGAGGGGAGGTATGGCCTAGTTACTGTAGCCCGACAAGTTTAGAAATGTAGGCTTTCCACTCAGCCTTTGCTAGTGGAGGTGGGGCCATGGTTTTTTCTATAGTGTTTAGCTGGAATAGAGCAGTAGTTGTTTAAAAGGTTTTTCTTGCTAGGCTATGTCTTTTCTGGTTCTTTGGCTGGAGAAAACAGGCTTTTCTTGGGACTCTTTGTCTGTATCCATTGGCATTTCCAGGTTTCTGGCTTTTCCAGTACCCTCTCTGTGATTTGTGGCAAAATAAACAAACAAAACACCCAGACAATTCACCATTGTGTTTTTTGCCTCCTGTTTCAAGGTGCCTAGCTAGCCTGCCTTCCTGTCTTCACCTGTCAGTCATCTTGGATTTGTTTTGTACGTAATGCCCAGGGAGTAGCAGGGACAGTATTTTTACTCCTTTTTCCCATAAGCAGACATCCACATGATGGTATTTTTTAAAAAATGTACCTGTCAGAAAGTTTAAGAGTGTAAATAGTGGCGTCTTTTCATCTGCTGTAGTATTTCCTTCATACTGTGTCTTTACTTTTTAGAAGCTGTTTCCTTCATTCAGTTCATCATTACTTTTCACGCTGGCTCCAAGCCTCACTATCTGTTTTATACTCTTCTGACAATTATTCTTATATCTATCTTTATCCACAGTTTCACCCTTCCATTAGGACTTAGCTCAAATGTAATTTTCAAGTACTCTTCTCTAATCTTACCAACTGGAAATAACCTCTTTTCTCCAACTCCTTAACTTTACAGGTTTTTTTTTAACAAGTTACAAAAGTGAAAGTTTTATTAGTGTTGTTTTGAGAACTAAGCTAATGTATATAAAGAACTAGTAGCTGTAATATAACATTTTTTTGGAATCTCTTTAATATCCCTTTATAGAATGTAAAGCCATTATGGGTAGGATCTGTTTCAGATTCATCTAAGTAAATGTCACATTGTCTAGTGCAATATCCTTCACATTATGTGCACAATGAATATTTAATGGGTAAATAAATGTAATGTGAGGGCATCTTAAGACTGTCACTGGGGAATGCCTTAGTGTCTGACATCTGTATATAGCAGACAATAAGATGTTTGAGGCTGAACAGTGCAAACCTATGGTTCAAAAATGCCTTAATAGGCATTTTCACTGATGTAATCTTTATCTAATTGAAAGCTGTTGATAAATTCCTTTGCTGATAACTAGAAAATACGTTATGTTTGTGAGATTCATCCCCTACAAGAGCCCTTAGCTCGTGTGGGGTAGTGTGGTGTAGTAAAGAACATGGACTTTGAAATGAGATTGCCTGAGTCGAAGACTTGTCTGTACTAGTTACTAGTACAAGTTCATCTTGGGCAAGTTACTTAACCCATCTATTTCAGGTATTTCATCTGTAAAGTGAGGAAGATAATAATAGTACCTACTTTATATGGTTGTTATAAGGGTTATTGCGCATACACATAAAACACATAGAATAGTTCCTGGCGCTTTGTTAATGCCTTAAGTATTACCTAATCTAGTTATTACCTGTTGTTACTTCCTGAAAATGCACTGAACGTAGTTCAGAATTTGAGTGTGTGAGTTAGGATACATGTTCTTTTAAGGAACAGCACTCTGCAGACATCAAATATCTTATACCTGCACATCCTGCTCTCTGTATTCCTTCCTATACCAGGAGGTATTGATTGGATAGCTGATAATCCTTGTCACCTCATTGTGCTTATCATACAAAAGTTAAACAAGTCCTCCTGGAACATTTTAGTTTAGCAAAGGTTAACTAGTTCACACCAAGGGAGAATATGTACTCTTGTCTTTTTCCTTTGAAGGATATGATAAACTTAATAATAGTTCTGGTTGAATATACTTTCCTATTTTGTGCAGTTAACTCTCCCTACCTGATATACCCTTTATTTTGTCTTCATGAACAAATTAAAATGACTATTTAACATTTCCTATGTTGTTTTTAATCTTAAGTCTGTTTTTATTCTTTTTATTAAAAAATTTTTTTAGTTGCAAATTTATTCTTGTTTTAATGTTCCTATTTGGCCCTGGTTGGCAATCTTATATCAGTCCTCCAAATAGGGTTTGTTGTTTTTTTTTTTAGAACTTAAACATTTTTTGCCCTGCTAGTGTGGCTCATTTGTTTGAGCGTCATCCCATGTGCTGAGAGGTCAGTGGTTCAATTTCCAGTCAGGGCACATGCCCAGGTTGCAGGCTCGATCCCCAGGAGGCAGCCGATTGATGTTTCTCTCTTATCTATGTTTTCTCTTTCCCTCTCCCTTCCTCTCTCTCTAAAATCAATAATAACATATTTAATTTTTTTTCTTTTAAATTTTAATTACAGTTGACATTCAATATTGGCTTCAGTACAGCATAGTGTTTAGACATTTATATAATTTAAGTGATCCCCCCAATAAGTCTAGTACCTCCAACACCATACATAGTTATTACAATATTATTGACTATATTCCCTATGCTATACTTTACTTCCCTGTAACTATTTTGTAACTACCAGTGTGTACTTCTTAATCCCTTCATCTTTTCTACCCAGTCTCCTAATCCCCCTCCTACCTGGCAGCCATCAGTTTATCCTCTGTATATATGAGTTTATTTCTGTTTTGTTTGTTCATTTATTTTGTTTTTTAGATTATACACATAAGTGAACTCATATGGTAATTTGTCTTTCTCTGTCTGACTTATTTCACTTAGCCTAATACCCTCTAGGTCCATCCATATTGTCACAAATGGCAAGATTTCACTATTGTTTTTCTGACCAAGTAATACTCCATTGTATAAATATGCACCACATCTTCTTTATCCATTCATCTATCAATGGACACTTAGGTTGCTTCCATATCTTGGCTATTGTAAATCATGCTGCAATGAACATAAGGAATCATATGCCTTTTCAAATTAGTGTTTTGGGTTTCTTTGGATAAATGCCCAGAAGTGGAATTGCTGAGTCCTTCTTTGTCTCTTAATAGCCTTTGTTTTAAAGTCTGTTTTGTCTGATAAAAATATTACTACCCCAGCTTTTTTTTTCCTTTTCATTTCCATTTGCATGAAGTATCTTTTCCATCCCTTTACTCTCAGTCTGTGTGTGTTTCAATCTGAAGTGGGTCTCTTGTAGGCAGCACATGTATGGGTCTTGTTTTCTTATCCATTCAGCCACCCTATCTCTTTTGATTAGAGCATTTAATCCATTTACATTTAAAATAATACATAACTAAGTGTGTAATTATTACCATTTTATTATTCATATTTTTGATCTTTTTTTTCCTTCTCCCTTCTTCTTAAACAAGCTCCTTTAACATCTCTTGTAAAACTGGTTGGGTGGTAATGAACACCTTTAGCTTTTTCTTATGTGGGAAGCTCTTTATCTCTTCTTCAATTCTAAATGATAGCCTTTCTGGGTAGGCGAGCTTTGGTTATAGGTCCTTACTTTTCATCACTTTGAATATTTTGTGCCAATCCCATCTGGCCTGAAATGTTTCTGTTGCGAAATCAGCTGACAGTCTCATGGGAGCTCCCTTGTAGGTAACTGTCTTTGTCTTGCTGCTCTTAGGATTCCTTCTGTCTTTAACCTTTGCCTTTTTAATTATGATGTGTCTTGTGGGCCTCTTTGGGTTCATCTTATTTGGGATTCTGCACTTTCTGGACTTGTCTGTTTATTTCCTTTGCCAGGGTAGGGAAATTTTTAGTCATTATTTCTTCAAATAGGTTTTCAATCCCTTGTTCTCTCCTCCTTCTGGTACCCCTATGATACGAATGTTGTTACCCTCAATGTTGTCCCAGAGGCCCATTATTCTATTCTCTTTTTTAATCTCTTTTTTTTTTTTTTTTTGCTGTTCCAATTGGGTGTTTTCTGTTACCTTGTCTTCCAAATCGCTGGTTTGATCCTCTGCTTCATCTTATCTGCTGTTGATTCCTTCTAATGTATTCTTCATTTCTGACTGGTTCTTTTTTATGGTTTATGGTTTCTTTTTTATGTTTATTATCTTTTCGTTTACGTTCACAATGAGTTCATTTATTCTTCCCCTAAGTTTCTTGAGCGGCCTTATAACCATTGTTTTGAATTCTGTTACTTTGCTTTCCTCCATTTTATTTCATTTAGTTCTTTTTCTGGAGAGTCCTCCTGTTCTTTCACTTGGGTCATGCTTCTTCATCTCCCCATTTTGGCTGTCTCTCTGTATTTGTTTCTGTATATTAGGTAGATCTGCCATGTCTCCCTGACTTGTTAGGGTGGCTCTATGTAGTAGGTATCCTGTGGGGCTTAGTGGTGCAGTCTCCCTGACCACCTGAGCTAAGTGTTCCAGGAATGTCCCTTTTGTGGATTATGTAAGCCCTCCTATTATAGTTTAGTCTTGATTGCTGTTGGACTGTCCATGGGTGGGATTGACCCTTAGGTTGGCTGACTGTGAGGATTGACCCCAGCCAGTGTTTGAGTTGCTGTGTGGGGGCTGACCCCTTGGCCCCATGAAGTGGAATTCACCCCAGCAGGTTCTAGTGCCTACCAAGATCTCCCTTTGGGTGTTTAGCTTCTGGAGTTAATCAGGTCATGCTCTGATGTGATCTGAAGCCAGCCACGGGGTGTGTTGGTTCTGGCCCTCTTGGGAGAGACTTCAGTGCAGGTTAATGTCAGATGTTGCCTGTGACTGGCCCTGGGCTACATGTTAGGTTCTGCAAAGTGATCCACTGTTGGTGGCTGCTTCTGCTGGGTCTGGGTGTGCAGGGCAGGGGTCAAGCCATGTACTGAATTCGGCTTCCACTGTACTGAACCTGGGTCAGGACAACAAAAGGCCCAAGGCACCCCAAGATCTACCTCCACCTGCCTGTTAGGCTCAGCCTCTTAGTGAGCCTCTAGTAGATGTGAGTTGCATGAGATGTTCTGAATGAGTCACCAGGTAGGGGTGAGTAATGGTCACTAGGTTGATGCAGGTTCAAACTCCACATCAGTGCTGAGTTTGAGGCCACTCAGGTTATACCATGGCCAGCTACCACCCACCTGGGGCCTTTGGACCTTTGCAGCGGGGTGGGGTCTCAGGGAGTTGTCAGAGTGGGGCCAGTAGTGTTTATAGGTTAAAGCAGATTAAGATTTGGCCTTGTGGAAGAAGAGCTCTCCACAGAACCAATGGCAGTGGTCAGAGCATGTGGGGCAAAAATGGTCCTCTCCCAAAATCCACACAATTCAGCCTTTACCTCTGTGTCTCTGACATCCCCCAACTCAGCCCAGACCTCCTCAAGAGCCTTCCAAGAAAGACTGTAGCAGGCCCAGGCTGGCCTCAGTCAGTTGATTCCTCCCCAGGGTATGAGCTGGGCACAGTGGGGCCACTGGGAGTCTGGAGGGTAGGACTAGTGCATTCCCATGGGCTGATGCCTAATGGAGTGGAGTACTTGACCCAGGAAAGATGGCATCTGGCGTCTGTGGGCAGTGTGCGAGAGGGACTCAGCACGGACAATGGTGAATGTCCCTCCAGCCTGCTTCCCGAAACTACCCTACTCAATTTCTCCCTGTATGACTGTAGTCCGCTCTGAACCACTGTCCCTCTGCTGGAACCCAGGGTGTCTGTGAATGAGATTTTGTGCACTGGCCCTTTAAAAGGGTGCCTGTATTTTTAGCAATCTCCTGTCTCACCCTGGCATACGGTATTCCCCTCTGATTTTTACAAGCAGATGTTATGTGTATGGGCTCCTCTTTCTGGCACTGGTGTTCCAGTCTGGGGCATCCAGTGTGGGAATGTTACCCTTCGCTTTTCAGGGGGGACCTTTGCAGCTGAGATATCCCTCCAGATTCTCAGCCACTGCATATGGGTGTAAGATCAGCCCTTTTTGTGTCTCCACCCTTCCTACCAGTCTCACTATGGTTTCTTCTATATATCCTTAGTTGTAAGACTTCTGTTCAGCTATTCTTCAGTTGTTTATTCAGGTTTGTTGTTCTATGATTTAGTTGTAATTCCAATTTCATCCTGGGAGAGGAGGTGAGTGAAACTTTTACCTACTCTGCTGCATCTTGGATCTCCTGTCTTTATTTTATTTTATTTTATATCTTATTTTTTAATTATACTTTACATTTAATATTATTTTGTATTAGTTTCAGGTGTACAGCATAGTAGTTAGACAGTCATATACTTTGCAGAATGATCTCCCTGATATTTCAGATACCTACCTGGTACTGTACATGGTTATTAAAATATTGACTGTCTTCCCTATGCTGTACTTTTCATCCCCATGAATATTTTGTGACTTCTAGTTTGTACTTAGTCCTTTTACCTTTTTCACCCAGCTTCCCAATCCCCTCCCCTCTGGAAACCATCAGTCTATTCTCTGTGTCTATGAGTCTGTTTCTATTTTGTTTGTTCATTTATTTTGTTCTTCAGATTCTACATATAAGTGAAATCATATGGTATTTGTCTTCCTCTGACTTTTTTCACTTAACATAATACCTTCTAGGTTCATCCATGCTGTAACAAGTGGTAAGATTTTGTTCTTTTTTACAGCTTCCTGTTTTGTTTAATGATCCTATTTGGAAGGGGATTGGGAAACTGAGTTATTAAATTATTTTGGTTGATACTTCCTTTTTGCACATTCATTTAATAATGCTTATTGAGAACTTACGTGCTAATCATATAGGCCTTAGTGATCTTCTTAGTAATCCATACTATCTTCTCTAAAAATAAAACAAAATAACCTAGCAAAAACCCACTAAGCTCTCATGCTGCCTTAGGTGCTATATAATTTTTTTTTCTATTCTTATTTTCCTCCCCACCCCTCTCTTTTTATTTCTAGTGTGGTTTTTGTCTACTTTCTTATTCTGGTTACTGTTGAACCTACTTAGTAGATGAAACGGCCAGATCACAGCCTTTGTTTTATTTAAATTATTATTATTATTATTATTATTTATCCTCACCCGAGGATTTTTTTCCATTGCTTTTCAGAATGAGGGAAGGGAGAGAGAGAGAAACATCGATGTGAGAGAGACACATTGATTGGTTGCCTCCCACATGCACCCAGACTGGGGCCAGGGATCGAGTCTGCAACTGAAGTACATACCCCGAGGTACGTATGGCCTGGAATTGAACCTGAGACCCTTCAGTCCACGAGCTGATCCTGTAAACACTGAGCCAGACTCGCTAAGGCTGTTTAAATTATTAATGGGACATTTTACTAAAGTCTTTTTCCACTGACAATGTGCTTGGTTGAGAAAAAAGTAGTTGTACAACTTATTAAAATAAAACATGTCATTCATTCCAAAGGTAATACAGGAACATATATATTTAATGAGAAGAATGGATAAAAACCATAGTCTGCTTAACTAATTTCCCAGGAAATGCAAGGAAACAACATAAAGTTACTTAGCCTCACCTAGAATTGAACCAGAGTGTAGACTTTATGAGAAAGCTTGAAGCCTTTACTTTGGGTATTTAACTGGCTTTGAAAGATGGCAACTTGAAGGGCCTATACTGGTATTCAATCAGGGTTCACTTGCAAGAGTCAAACTATTCTAGGCTCTGGGCTGGGCTGCTAGGAATGACTTGTAAAACAAGAACTGGTGTATCAGGAGTGTTACTTTCCCATGGTCTGCAAAGATGTTATTAGGGTGTTAGAAGGCCGGCATTAAACTATTAGTTTAAGATCATGACAAACAACCCAATTAAAAAATGGGCAAAGGACTTCAATAGACATTTCCCTAAAGAAGATATACAAATGTCCAATAAACACATGAAAAGATACTCAATATCATTAATCATTATGATTAATGATTTTAATCATTAATCAAAACCACAATGAGATACCACTTCACACCAATTACGAAGATTATTAAAACAACAACAACAAAAATAACAAGGCGAGGAACTTGATGAGGATGTGGAAAAATTAGAACACTTGTGCATTGCTGACGGGACCGTAAAATGGTACAACTGCTTTGAAAAATGGTATGGCAATACCTGAAAATATTAAACAGATTTGCTAAATGACCCAGTAATTTACTTATGGCTATACACCCAAAAGAAGTGAAAGCAGAACTCGAAGTAACCCAAATGCCCATTGATGCATGAATGGGTAAACAAAACATGATCTATACAAACAATGTACTATTATTCAGCCTTAAAAAGGGAGGAAATTCTGACACATGTTACAACATGGATGAACCTTGAAGATATTATGCTAAGGGAAATAAGCCAGGCACAAGCCAGATTCTAGTTATTTGAGGTATGTAGAATAGTCAAATTCATAAAGACAGAAAGTAGAGTAGTGGTTGCCAGAAGCTGGAGAGGAGACAATGGGGAATTGTTTAATGAATATAGAGTTCCATTTGAGCTGATGATAAGTTCCTGGTAGAACTTATCAGGATAAGTGGGTGGATAGTGATGGTTGCAAACAGTGTGAATGTACTTAACGCCACTGAACTGTACACTTAAAAATAGTTAAAATAGCCCTAGCTGGTTTTGCTCAGTGGTTAGAGCATTGGCCCTCAGACTGAAGGGTCTCAGGTTTGATTCCGGTCAAGCGCACGTACCTCGGTTGCAGGCTTAATCCCTGGCCCCCATTGGGACATGTGTGGGAGGCAACCCATCGATGTGTCTCTCTCACATCGATGTTTCTCTCTCTCCCTCCCTCTCCCTCTCTCTCCCCCCTCCCTTCCACTCTCTGAAAAGCAATAGAAAAAAATATCCTCAGGTGAGGATAAAAAAAAGTTAAGTTAGTAAGTTTTGTTATGTATAGTTTAACACACACACAAAGAACATACCATCATATCTGTAATATAGGTATTAGGAAGAGCCAGTACTGCTTCTCCACAACTTTAACTGATTCCCAACACTTAAAAACTTAGTGACTTAAAATGGAGAATTACATGCATGTGCACACGCACCCCCACACCCCCAGCATTTTCACATTCTTTTCTTGAGGATAACCAAAACTTTAGTAAAATGACCACAATTTCACTTTCTACTTTCTACATCTCGTGTCAGCAGATCTAGCTGGCTGAACCTAATTCACATTTACAATCCTACTTGCAAGGGATCCTGGGGAATAACTTTTAGCTTTCAACTTTTGCAGTAGCAGAAAACAACTAGAGGGAGATAGGAAAGAATGCTGTGTGCCAATTCACCATATTTGTCACAGACTCTGAGTCAGTGGTGATTCATAGCAGTCACAGGTAATGCTCCTTTAAGTCAAATCATCATTTCCAGTAGTGGACAGATTGTCCTGGCCACTGGTCAGTCACAGAGGTAGAGTGGGGCAAACAAATTTCAACAAGGCAGGGTGAGGAAAAGGGTTTGTTGATAGTCATTGTCTCCTTTTGCAATTCTGGGCTGATTGTTCTTAGTTTATTAAACTAACATACAATACTTACAGTTTTAATATGGTAGAGCACAACTTGAGTCATTTTTATTATTGTGAAGAGATTCATGTCACTCTAATGGGATGCAATAAAGGCTCATTGATTGAAGAGTACTTATATTAATGTTATGGAATACCAGGTTTAAAGTTCTTATGTTTATGATAGGCTTTTTTCATTTTATTAAGTGTGGAGATAAGAACATCTTAGGAAATATACTGAGTTCTTTTACTACTCTTAGGCTGCTGAAATCTCTAATTAGTATTAACTAAATTTGGAAAGAAAAATAAATTCACTAGTAGAAGAGTTGATGTGCTAAAAATTGCATTTTTAAAAATAATTTTTAAAAATTTCTAACCATGGTCCACCCAAAAGATAAGATATCTTTTGTTCCACTTTGTGCAGAACAGTCAGCTGCTTTTCTTTATCCGTTATCTACGCCTTAGAACTAAGTTTGATTAATGATTCTGCCTGAGTGCACTGTTCTCTCAGAGCTTTGATAATGCAGTACTGACCTTTTATAATTAATTTCTTAATTGCTTATATTTCAGAATAAACTTAAAAACTATCTCAAATTGAAATGCTTCCTTTATGCATACCAATTAACATTTTGGACAAGTACCAAGTTTTGCACACATTGCTTTTAAATGTGGATCAAGTTTTAATGATGTACCTGGGAGTTAGTTGTCTAAATAACACCTCAGATTCTTTGATAGAGTTTTCATGCCTAGAAATCTAACCTAAGGTATTGCATACTATTTGTAATAGTAATAAACTTGTGAACAATTGCGAACAATGAGGAGATGGACAAATTTTATTATTGTATACCCATACAATGGAATGGCCTTTTCAGAGGATAATTTAATACCATTAGACAGGACTCATGGAGTAATGTTAAGTTAAATGATACAGAATTGTTTATGGTATGATTTCTAATTAGAGAACATTCTGTAAGAATTTATATATAACAACTTACAAGCAGTAGTTCTCTGGGAGTGATTTTAAAATATTTAAATGTTCTTCAGTGAATATGTATTGCTTCTATGTATTTTTTTCTTTTATTATAGAAATACATTGCAAGATTTAAACAATGCAGAAATTTGCAGGCTAAAAACCATAGAAGTCCTTTAGTCCCTTATGCAGACAAAGTCCAATTTATCAGTTTGTTCTTTGATACATTTTGCTTTTGGTGTCATGTAAGAAACCTTTACCTAACCTAAGGTCAGAAAGATTTTCTCCTATGTTTTCCTCTAGAAGTTTTTTTATTTTTAGGTTTTATATTAGGTCTGTGGTCTATTTTGAGTTAATTTTTATATGTGGTGAGAGGTATAGATTGATGCTTTTAACATACGGATATCCATTTGTTCCAGTACCATTTGATGAAAAGAATATCCTTTCTCTACTGAATTGCCTTTGCACATTTGTAGAAAATGAGATATCCATATATGTGTAGGTCCATTTCTGGATTCTATATTCTGTTCTATTGATTTGTTTATCTTTATGCCAGTACTACTTTATCTAGGGTAGTGTGATAGAATTCTAAAATGCCCCCAATGACCTTTGTATAATGGGAGGAGCCGATAAATATGATGTGCTGTCACTTCTGTGATTAGGTTATGTTATCTGCCACGGTTGACTAAGATAGGTAGATTGTTCTCATTAAACCTGACCTAATCAAGCAAGCCCTTAAAAAGGACTGGGCTTTTCCTGGAGAGAGATTCCAAGCACAAAGCGGATTCAACAGTCATGCACTGTAAAATGACAGTTTTGATCAACAATAGATCACATATACAACTGTGGTCCCATAAGATTATAATGGAGCTGAAAAATTCCTATCGCCTATTGACATTGTAGCTGTCAAAATGTCACTGTAAAAACTAGTGCAATACATTACTTATGTTTGTTGTGATGCTGGTGTAAACAAACCCACTTTGCTGCCAGTAATACAAAGATATAGCACATAGGCCCTGGCCAGTTTTACTCAGTGGTTAGAGCATAGGCCTGCGCATCGAAGAATTGCAGATTCGATTCCCAGTCAAGGGCATGTACCTGGGTTGCAGGTTTGATCCCCAGCTCTGGTCTGGCGAGTGTGTTAGGCAACCAGTCGATTTGTCTTTCTCACATTGGTGTTTCTCTCTCTCTCTCCTCCCATCTCTCCCCTCCCTTCAACTCTCTTTAAAAATCAATGGAAAAAATATCCTCGGGTAAGGATTAATGCCCCCCCAAAAAAGTATAGCACATGTAATTATGTATAGTACATAATACTTGATAATAAACAGCTATATTACTGGGTTTATGTATTTACTACACTTTTAATCACTAGAGTATATTCTTTCTACTTTAAAAAAAGTTTGCACCCTAGCTAGTGTGGCTCAGTGGTTAGAGCGTCAGCCTGCGGACTGAAGGGGTCTGGGTTCGATTGCGGCCAACGGCATGTGCTTTGGTTGCAGGCTCCATCCCCCGCCCGGGTCGGGGAGTGTGTGAGGCAACCAATCGATGTGTCTCTCACATCCATGTTTCTCTCTCTCTTTCTCTCCCTTTTGCTCTCTGAAAAGCAATGGAAAAAATATCCTTGGGTGAGGATTAGAAAACAAAACAAAACAAAACAAAAAAAAGCTTGCTGCAAAACAGTATGCCATGCTACACCAGCAGCAGCCTCATGCATCTCATGTTTACATCTCTTGATTGTATCATTTCTTTTGTGCTGGATTTAATCTCGTGGTTTGTTGTTGTTTTTTAATCCTCCCCCGAGGATATGTTTCTCATTGATTTTAGAGAGAGAGAAAGAAAGGGAGAGAGAGAGAGAGAGAGAGAGAGGAACACTGATGTGAGAGAGAAGCATGGACCAGTTACCTCCCTTATGCTTCTGGACCAGGGATCGAACCCGAAACCTAGCTATGTGCCCTGGCTGCAAATTGAACCTGCAACCTTTTGGTGTACAGGATGACACTCCAACTAACTGTGCCACCTGGCCAGGGTTAATCTCGTGTTTTTCTATAAATTTAGTGTGGTCTAAGTGTACGGTGTTTATAAAGTCTACAGTATTGAAAGGCAATGTCCTAGGTCTTCACATTCACTCACTAACTCACCCAGAGCAACTTCCAGTCCTTTGGGCTCCAGTCATATTAAGTGCCCTATACAGGTGTCCCATTTTTTATCTTTTCTATGTTTAGATACACAAATACATACCATTGTATTACAGTTTTATTCAGTACAGGTTTATAACCTTGGAGCAATAGGCACAGATGTGTAGTAGGCTCTACCATCTAGGTTCGTGCAAGTACACTCTGACATTTACACAACAACGAAATTGCTTAATGATGCATTTCTCAGGATGTAACCATCATTAAATGGTAAGTTTATCAATATCTACAAAAAAGCCTTTTGGGATTTTGATTGGGTTTGCATTGAATCTATAGGTCAAATTTGGGAAGAATTGACATCTTAACAATATTGAGTCTTCTGACCCACTCATCTCTCATTATAGATCTTTAATTTCTCTTAGCAGTGTGTAATAGTTTTTAGTGTGCAAGTCTTTCTCATGTTTGGTCAGATTTATCCTTGAGTATTTCATATTTTTTATGCTATTGTAAATGGTATTGTATGACTTTCAATTTTTGATTGTTTATTGCTAGTATATAAAAATACAGTTGATTTTTGTATGTTGATCTTATATTGGGCAATCTTACTAAACTAGCTTACTACAAGTAGCTTTTTTCTATAGATTTCATTGAATATTCTACATAAATGATCATACTGTCAGCAAATACAGTTTTACTTCTTTCTTTTTACTCTGTATGCCTTATATTTCTTCTTGCCTTATTCTACTGGCTAGAACATCCAACATTTAATAGAAATGGTGAGAGTGGAAAGTCGTACTTGTTTCTAATATTAGGGGGAAAGCATTCAGTCTTTCATCATTAAGTATGATGTTAGCTATAAGTCTTTCAAAGATACTTTTATGAAGTTGATGAAGTTTCTCTGTATTCCTACATTACTGAGAGTTTTTAATCACATTTTCTCTTTTTTGCCTTTAAGATTTTCTCATTGTCACTGGTTTTGATAAATTTAATTATGATTGCCTTGGTTAGTTTTCTTTGTGTTTATGTTTGGAGTTTATTAAGCTTTCTGGATATGTGTATTTATGGTTTTCACTAAATTTGGAAAATGTTTGGTCATTGTTACTTCAGATATTTTTCTGTCCTCTACCTCTTACCCTTTGGGGACTATAATTATACCTCTTTTAGGCTGTTTGAAGTTGTCCCACCTCTCACTGATGTTTTCATTTTTTATTATGGTAAAATATACAAAACAAACTTATAATTGTAACCATTTTTAAGTTCAGTGGCATTAAGTACATTCACATTGTTGTGCAACTATCACCACCATCCTGTTCTAGAACTTTTTCATCATCCCAAATGGAAACTCTGAACCCGCCAAGTAATAACTCCCCATTGTTTCCTATCCCCAGTCCCTGGATACCTCTATTCTACTTCCTGTATCTATATATTTGACTACTCTAGGTACCCCATGTAAGTGGAATCATACAATTTTTTTTCTTTTGCATCTGACTTATTTCACACTGTCTTCAAGATTCCTTTTAAAGGCAGAATAATATTCTCTTCATTTTTTAAAAGTCTATTTTTGCCCTAGCCGGTGCAACTTAGTTGGTTGTGCATTGTCCTGTGCACCAGGAGGTTGCCAGTTCAATTCCTGGTCAAGGGCACATGCCCCGGTCGTGGGCTCAATCCCCTGTAGGGGGTGTGCTGGAGACAGCCGATGTGCTCTTACATTATGCGCTCTTACATCAGTGTTTCTCTCTCTCTCCTTCTCTCTCTAAAAAGCAAATTGTTTTTTTAAAAAATGATCTCTTCTTGTATTTCATTTTTGAACTCTTTGTATTATGTCTTCAGGTTTATTATTTTTACCTTCTGCAATGTCTAATCAGGCATTAATCTTATTGAGCATGTTTTTCATTACATATATTGTAATTTAATCTGCAGAATTTTAAGTTGGATCTTTTTTATGTGTCCACTTTTAACTTTTTCGATATATGTAATACACTTTTCATAACTGTTCATTTATTTGTCTGCTAATTCTGTTATCTGGGTCAATTTCAATTGATTGATTTTCTGCTCATTGTAGATAAATTTTTCTACTTCATTACATGCCTGATCATATTTGATTGGATGCCAGACATTATGAATTTTTCCTGTTGGGTACTGAGTACTTTTCTATTCCTACTAATATTTTTGAGTTTTGTTGTGGGATGTAATTTAATTACTTAAAAACAATTTGATCCTTTGGGATCTTGCATTTAAGATTTGTTCAGCTGGGCCAGAGGTGTGATGAGTCCAGGGCAGGGTTTCTTAATGTCAGCACTATAACATTTTAGGTCAGATAATTCTTTGTTGTGAGGAGTTGTCCTGTGCATTGTAGAAGGTTTAACAGCATCTTTTGCCTCTACTCTTTAGGTGACCCCCAGTGTGACAACCAAAAATGTCTCCAGAAATTGCCATCTGTTTTTAGCAAATTGCTCCTCCCTCCCATTGAGAATTACTGCTTTGGGGTTAATTTTGCCGCAGTACTATGACAAGATCTTCCTGTCTAATCTACCCAATGCCCCATGAATCATGAGATTTTTTTTTTTTTTTTTCAGTATGGCTGTTTGTGGTAGGCACTTTTATTGGCCTTGTGTAAGTACTGGCCACTGTTCCCTCTAATCTCTTGGATGGTTGTTTTTTCAGTCTTGTTTGATTTCCTCACATATATACACTGGTCAGCATTCAGCTTCACATTCAAGGGAGATGCTCTGCAGATCTCTGGAGCTCCATCTTAATATATTCAAGCTACTATAACAAAAATACCATGGGTTGCTTAAACAACACATGTTTATTTCTCATAGTTCTGGAGCCCGAGTCCAAGATCAAAGTGCCAGCAGATTTCGTGTCTGGTGAAGTCCCACTTCCTGGCTTATAAAATCGTCCTCTGTCTTCACAGGGCAGAAGGGGTGAGAGAACTTTCTAGGGTATCTCTTATAAAGGCTCTAATTCCATTCATTAGGATTCTGCTCTCATGACCTAATCACCTCCTAATACCATCACACTGGGGGTTAGGATTTCAACATGAATTTTTTGGAGGGGACACAAACATTTAACCCATAGCAAGTTCTCTGTGCATCTTTCTGCTCGCCAGTATTCTATCCCATGAACACTAGCCATCTTGATCTCTTCAGACTCTCAGCTCTCTCTCTCCAACTTAGCATGTCTGCCAGGCCTCAGCCAGTTTCTGTCTGGTGCCACTTTGCCTAAAAACGCTCAAAGCAGTAAGCTGGGTCAGGAGGGCTCACCTAGTTTCCTGTCTCTTGGGGATCTCTTTTGTTGTCTGATGCCCAATGTCTTGAAACTGCCCCCCCCCCATATATTTTGTTTGCTTTTTGATTGTTTCAGGTGGGACATTAAATCTGGTCCCTCTTATTTCTTGGTCAGAAGATAACTGATTCATATTAATTATTGGTTAAAGCTGAAAGTGTTCTTAAACATTTACTAACCTTATTTCTTTATTTTGTGGATTTGTATGAAACCTATAGCTATCATATCCTCAATTCAGTCTCCTATTCCCTGTAGTTCTTATGGCACAACATAAATATTAAATTGACCCTGAAGCCCTCTATCATCTTTTAATGTACCTCTTCAGTGTAGGTTTTCACAGTGTTAGCTAAATATGGGCCCCTAACTATATATGTAGTAGCATACAATTAAAGGACATGCCCTAACCTGATGAAGCACAACAGTGGAATGCATCATGTTTTTAGGGCATTGCCACAGCAGGCTCACAGACTTCCAGGAGGCTTCCTTGTATGATAACTCCTATTTTCTAGCAGCTAAAACACCACCATCAAAGCCTGTTTGTTAGCCTGATTGAGGGTGTAAAGAACTGTGGATATAAGAAAGAAAAAGATGAACATTTTGAGCAGTTTATGATACAAAATTGTACTGAAGAATAATGCTACAAGGATGGGAGTGACTTGGAACCCATTGGTGGTAAGCTGTTGGAGAAAGGAGAAAGTTAGCAAAATAGAAAAAATGACAGAAGTCGGGCCTTGTTTTGTGTGAGATGAGCTTCTCTAATTTGCTACATCGTAACTGCTACAGAATTTGTAGCATGTGCTTGTTGGATATTAAAAAACTGAAGTAATTTATTCAGAGCTTACCTTGGGAAAAAGATATGTCTGTACGGTGGTGGGTAGGATGAAACCATCTGGCTATGTATATGAACTAAAACATAGTGAAATCATATGTTAATGGAATATTATGTATATTTATATAATCAGTGATATGCATCAATGTGCGTAAATTCCATGTGTTAAAGTGAATAAATCATAATTATTTGGCCTTTAGGATGGTGATTATATGCTATAGCTAAAAGACTTGAGTAAGAGTTTTTTGTAGCTCTCTAGTATATAAGAATTAGCTTTTTAAAATGTGCAGATAACTTATAGATGGATGTGCTGTTAATTTTCTAAGATTGAAAAGCTATTGTGTATTGATAATATTAAAAGCTCTGTTTGGAAACAAAATATGATTTAAGGCTTCCAAAAACTAGGATTGCTTTTTAGTAATTAAGAAGTAAATATTTAATGAGAGTATTTCTTGTTTGCTGAATATTTTTGATGGTGTAAGTGGCACTCATGTAGTTAAGTATCTGCCTATTTCAAGTGATTATGTCTTTATGGAAAAAAGTTTGTGTAGCCAGAGAGACAATGCTGAACAGTAGCAGCTCTTTACTTTCCACAGCGTAAGGAAGCATAGAATCTTTTTCATAGCCAAAAATACATGTTATACGGGAATGGTAAACACCAAAGTCAGGAATTATTACATCTGGGAGGAGAGGAAGGGGATGCTATCAGGGAAGGACATATACTTCTATTGATGTTTTGTTTTACTTTTGAAAGCAAACTTTTAAAATAAAATACAATTTAACATATGTTGAGAAAAGTATAGGTCATAAGCATATAGCTTGATGAACTTTCACAAAATGAACATACCTGTAAACTAATACCCAGATTAAGAAACATAACGTTTGTATTGGATCTGGGTGGTGGGCACATAGATGTTTGTTGTATTATCCTTTATTCTTTTTTTAATACTTTAAAATTTGCATAATATGTTTTATAAAAATCATCTCAGAAGGAAATACAGTTTTGAGAGATCTGGAAAATGTCAGAAAACCCAAATGCTTTAGTAGTTGAGAAAGTATTTTAGGGAATTAGGTTTTTTCCATGTAGGCCGTTGTCTCCCCTGTATCTGATAAAGTTTATAAACCTGATATTGGCCCAAGTTACTGAAAGTTTTAAAATAGAAAAAGAATATAAACAGTGCTGTGTGGGATCAAAGTAATAAAAATCATTTGTACTTTTTGGAATAATACATTATTAGCTTTTTATAATTTGCAGTATAAAGTTTGGTTCCTCAAATTTATGGGTATGTTGAAATTACATTTTTGTTTTTAAATTTTTATCACTAAAATCTCAATGATAGTTTAAGAAGGAAATTCCTTATTCAGTTCTATAATGGAATATTTAAATTATAGAAAGAACTGAACTAATAAGATATTTATAAATACTTAGATCTAGTTTAAAAGCTTTATGTCTGTTATAGAAATTATTTATATAGTACATAAAATATTGCTTAATCTAAGGGGTTTCCTGAAATTAGTTATCTCTCCGCCTTTATGGTGTTTTTTTGTTTTGTTTTGTTTTTTATGGTGTTTTTGTTTGTTTGTTTATTTTGAGGAGGGGGAGATACTTATTCCATGAACATGAAGATTTCTGAAATTTAATTTATTTTTACATATAACAAATCTTTATATCTCATTTTATGAAAAGTATTAAAATGGGATTTTCTCCATTGCTCTCAACAGTAGGCTTTACATAATTAAGTTATGACTGCTACGGTGTGAAATAGCCATTTGTAAAATAATGTTTTGTAAAAATGTTTGGTCATTAACCTTCTTTCTGCTATTGGGGTTATATGCATAAAATTATTAGAATGTTAATCTATTAAAAACCACTCATTATTGAATAATATTTGTTTCTTTACTTTCTTCAAGAAGCCAATAGGGCAGGGTAGGTAAATTACTGTTTCTGGTATGTTTATGTGTATTTGGTCTTCAAAGAAGTTGCTAAGACACACTGAAGTTTTTGTTTTGTTTTTCTGTTTTCCCTTTACAGACAGTGGAGGAGGAAATGGCCGGTCCTAATCAACTCTGCATTCGCCGCTGGACAACAAAACATGTAGCTGTTTGGCTTAAGGATGAAGGCTTCTTTGAATACGTGGACATATTATGCAATAAGCACCGACTTGATGGAATCACATTGCTAACGCTGACTGAATATGATCTTCGGTCTCCTCCTCTGGAAATCAAAGTCTTAGGGGACATTAAAAGGTTAATGCTTTCTGTCCGAAAATTGCAGAAAATACATATTGATGTTTTAGAAGAGATGGGATACAACAGTGACAGTCCCATGAGTTCCATGACCCCTTTCATCAGTGCTCTTCAGAGCACAGAGTGGCTCTGTAATGGGGAGCCTTCACATGACTGTGATGGACCCATCATTGATTTGAATTCTGACCAGTACCAGTATATGAATGGTAAAAACAAACATTCTGTTCGAAGATTGGACCCAGAGTACTGGAAGACCATACTGAGTTGTATATATGTTTTTATAGTATTCGGGTTTACATCTTTCATTATGGTTATAGTCCATGAGCGAGTGCCTGACATGCAGACCTATCCACCACTCCCAGATATATTCTTAGACAGGTAAGTTTTGTTTCTAATTGCCAAGTTTGTAGAAGATTGCTTTAACAGCAATGATAAAAGCATGTTTATGATAACTGTTGTTATTGTTTCGATTGACATATACTATCCATTTGCTTTATCTGATAGTATAGAAAGATATGGTTTGAAATTGCCTCTTTTTCTTAAAGTAAACCAGATCTTAACCCTAGGTGAGTGGGAGAGACCAATGTTTAATTTATTTTTCTGTAATTATATTATAGCTCCCTGGACACTTCAGATTTTAAAGGGGTTTCCCAGAATGTTGTTTGTAATAAATTGAATTTGGTTATTATTTTTTTTTTTTAAATGATGATCAGAGTTCTGCTTTTCAAAAATATGGGGAGATCTCCTGTATCACCAAATAAATTGGGATTATCACAAATAGTACAAAGTGATTCATTGATAGTATTCTGTTTTTATGAAATACTAAATGCATAAAAAAAGAATATAGTATATGTATATCAAAAATAAGACTAGAACAAACCTCAAAACTGTTAGTTTTTATATTTGTGATTTTTATTATTTTTCCTTTTATTTTTAAACTAAGGGGATCCATGAATTTACATTTTTCTTTTTTTAAGATTTTTAAATTGCTTTTTAGAGAGAGGGGAAAGGAGAGGGAAAGAAAGAGAGAAACATCAATGTGAGCGACATCGATGTGATCAGCTGCCTCTTGCACGCCCTCTACCAGGGATCAAGCCACAACCCCGGCATGTGCCCAGACCTGGAATTGAGCCAGCAACCTTTCGGTGCACAGGACAGTGCCCAACCAACTGAGCCACAGCAGCTAGGGCTAAACCCCTTTAAAATCTGATTTTTTTAAAAGTCTTTTTAAAGTTTATAGTGCTTTCTTGTTTATTTTTATAAAATGTTTTGCCCTTCTGAAGGTGCCTTATAATGAATGTTTTTTTAATCAAATGGATCAAAATGTCCACTTTAAGATGGCAGAATGACATACATATCCATATTTTGTCCCCTCTCTCTAACTCTGACTAAAAGTATAGTAAAGGTTTTTAATGTTTGGTTGTTTGCTTTAAGTTGTGCACCCACAAGGATGGGACAGATAAGAGAGGAGAAAACAGCTATACATTTTTGGAAGTTTGAAAGCAGATGGATGAGTGGCAACTAGCAGACCTAAAATAACCTAATTCTGAAACAGCAGTCAGGAAAACTGAGAACCAACCCAATCTATGTTTCAGATTTCTCAAACTTCTAAATATTGGAGGTGAAAGAGTGTTGTTAAAATAAGGGGAATTGAATGAAAGCTGATCAAGAAGCTGTTAGATCCCTGTATCTCTTTCCCTATTCTATACAGTTTTCCTAACTGTAAACAAGACCCCAAGGAAGTAAGGAAGAAGGCATGTGGATATCTGGGAATGAATACTCAAAGCAGAGGAAGCAGCAAGGTGCAAAAATCTGAAATTGGTAGTGTGCTTTAGCATGTGTAAGGAACAACAGGTGAGAGATTGAGAGAACAGTTGCAGATGAGGTCTGAAAGGAGACAGGAGTCCAGATTGTGTAGGGACCAGTTATAAAGGCTTTAGCTTTCATTTTGAGTGAAAAGGAAAGCCATTGGGAACTATTTAGGAGAAGAGTAGAGTGAACTAACTTCCATTTTAAAGGGTCCTTCTACTTGTATTAAGGATAGCCTGGGGGCTGAGGATGGGAAAGCAGGGACTAGGTAAATTATTGAATTCATCTAGACAAAGATGAGGTGGATTGGGTGAGGATAGTAGTGGTAGAGATGGTGTGAAAGAGTCAATCTCTCTCTTTCTAGATATATCTATATATGTAGAAAGAGAGATTTGTTGATGAAGTACTTGTAAAATATAAGTGAAAGAGAGATGTCAAGAATTATCCCAAGATTTTTTACTTGAGCATCTGGAAGGAAGGAGTTGCCCTTTACAGAAATGGGAAGCCTATACAAGGAGCTGACTTGGAGAGAAAATTAAGGGTTTGATTTTAGACACGTCAAGTTTGAGCTATCTTTTTTTTTTCTTTAATTCTCACCCCAGGGTATTTTTTCCCATTGCTTTTCAGAGAGAGTGGAAGGGGGAGAGAAAGACACACACATCCATTGGTTGCCTTCTGCACCTGCTTCAACCAGGGCCAAGGATTGAGTCTGCAACTGAGGCACGTGCCCTTGTCCAGAATCGAATCTGGGCCCATTCAGTCTTCAGGCTGCTGTGCTAACCACTGAGCCAAACCGGCTAGGGCAAGTTTGAGCTATCTTTTACACCAAATCAAGTAAGAGATGGAAAGATGAATTAGAATTCGGAGAGATATAGGCTGATTTGGGGGAGTTACCAGCATAGGTAAAGCCATGATGTTAGATAAGGTCTCCTAGGGGGTGAGAGGGAAAATAAGAAGATTGAAGATTGAGCCCAAGAACATTTTAACACTTAGAGGTCAGAGAAGTAAGGTAAAACTAGCAAAGAAGACTGAGAATGGGAAAGAAGAAATTAGAAACAATCAAGTCTTACAGGTTTTCTTTTAAGGACAGCAGAGAAATAAAGCTATAGCTTGGGGAGAGGAGGAAAGGATATGGAGTCAGCAGGGTTTTGTTTTGGATGGGCTATATTATAGCATGCTTGTTGTATTGGTGATAGGAATGACCCAGTTTGGGGGGTTGTGGGATGATGTTGGAGGAAAGACAAGGTACAATTTTTGGAGTCATGTCCTTGAAAAGAGATGGGGTCCAGTAGGTGGGAGAGGCTGGTGTTAGGCACATGGACTGTTCAACTGTAACAGAGGGGAGGGTGGAAAAGATGGAAACAGAGGTAGAAGGTTGCTAGATGTGATGGTGGAACATTAGGAAATGCTCTTCTGATTGTTGTTGTTTTTTCTCTCCAAACAGAGTTAGAATGGAGGGAAGGTTTGTAGTTTGAGGAGAAAGGATGGGGTGTAAAAACAGTCATCCGGGAGAGTGAATAGACTGTGATGCAGTAGTAGCACTGAAGGCCGCCTTCTGGTTGGTAGTCGTGTTGGCATTGTGTGTTCTACCAGCCTCCCTCACCTGCACAGATACTGGAATGGAATAGGTGGATAAATAGATTTAAGCAGGGTTGAAGCTTTTTTAGACAGTACAATGAAGGAAAAAGAGGCAAGGGAGTGATTATAATGACTTTCCATGGACTCAGGTGGGTAAGGAGGGATGTGAGGATATGGGGTAGATGAAGGACAGTGAAAATGTTATAAGATCAGTGGAATTTAGGTCTCAGAATTATTGAAAGTAGAGTCTGAAGGAATAAACTGGAAAGACCAGAGGTGTTGGTTAGTGTAGGATTCTTGAAATTGAGATTATAAAGAATAATCTTAGTAATGACAAGATCGGTTATAACCATGGGTGTGGGTTACTGAAGTAGAGTAAAAGACACGGTCATAGAGGAGTAGTTAAAAGAGAATTAAGTGGGAACACAAATTACAACAGGAGTAGTTTTGGAGAGAATGACAGTGAAGCAAAAACTAAAATCTTCAAGAAATGAGGTAATGGATGCTGAAAGTCTACAGATGACTATAACAAGGCATAATGGGGAAAAAGGGAGAAATATCTGGAAGAGTAATGAAGACTTTAAACTATACAATTCAGTGATTTTTAGTATATTTACAAAGTTGTGTATCCATCACCACTAATTCCAAAACGTCATTGCCCCCAAAAGAAACTCATATCTATTATCAGCCATACCCCATTCCCCTCTCCCTCTAGACCCTGGCAACCACCAATCCACTTTCTGTTTCAATGGATTTGCCTGTTCTGAACATTTCATATAAACAGAATCATACAGTATGTGGCCTTTTTCTGTATATTTCTGGCTTCTTTCATTTAAAGATTCATCCACATATAGTATGTATTAGTATTTTATTTCTTTTTATTACAGAATAATGTTTCATTGTATGGATATACTACAATATGTTTATCCATTCATCAGCTGATGAACGTTTGAATTGTATCTAATCTTTGGCTACTATTAATGCTGCTGTAAACATTACTGTACAAAGTTTTGTATAGGCATGTTTCCAGCTCCCAATGGGTATTTGAAACCAAATTTTGCCTAACTCTATAGTGCCACCTACTACAAAGCTTGCTCTTAAGTCTCTGAGCTCTAGTCCTGTCAGTGCTCTTCCTGTTTCCTCTCAGACTGGGTTTCCATTTTCTTGCTCACTGGTTTTCCCAACATCCAGCAAATGTGTCTCTCTGTTGGAGAGCTGCTCTTGGACTGCTGGGACACACTTTGCCTGCTTGAAAAGAGAGCAAACATGCTTGGAAATGTACATCTCTCCAGCAGCAGCCCTTAACCAATGACTGGTGAGGCAGGGTATAAATATTTCATTTCTCTTTGTCCTAATTGGGACAACTTTTAGGTCGGACATACACTGTTTCCCAAATGCCCCACAGGATGTAGCGAAAGTTATCTTTGCCGGAGTTCCCCACAGGGCTGTGCTTGATGTCTCACACTTGCCTTGCTTTCTTGCCTTTCTGATCTCATTTCCCCACTGCCCTATGGTTCTCCCTTGGGAACACTCCTAATCTCTTTCACACTGATATTTGTTTCAGAGTCTGCTTCTGAAGCTTATTTGACACGATTCCAAGAGTTTCAACACAACATAAACAAAATTAGAAGGAGATAGGGATGCTTCTACAGGCAGGCCCACTTACAAAAATGAGAAGGGATAGCTGATAACCATAACAACAAGGGAGGAAGCAGAGGCACTATAAAAAGAAAACATAAATAATGGAAAAACCACATCAATCTGGGGCTTAACTGCCCTTTATTTCTCAGTAGTCCTTGAAGTCATTATTGTGTTCAAGGTAATAATCAGTGTTCACAGTGATGACTCTGAATTACCAAAGAAAATTAAATTTTATCCAGAAAAAAAGGCATATACATGTATAATGCATTTTAGAAAGCTTTGTATTATAAGTATGAAATATTGAGTACATATTTGACAGTTTCCTCACAACACTACACTAAAATGACAGTAAAAGGGAGGGAGGTCCCTATAATCTCCTGAAGGCAAAAGTAGTGATAATGAAAAATTGGAAGGTGGGAAGTTAAGTGCCTGTTGTGAGATTGGAAGTGGGACTAGCAGTGCCCCAAAAGTGAATTTATTTGTACTATAGAGCTCTAGAAAAACTCTGAAAATAGGAGGCACCAAGCATATCTCAAGACCAGATACAGAAAGGAGCTAAATATGGGAGATTTGGTTGAAAATAAATTTAAGAAGCTTTTACACCTGCTCTATTCCAACAGAAGACAGGTAGTATATTGTCCAGAATAGTTGGATGTGAGGGTCTCAACTCGGAGACACCAGGCCCACATGAGAACAAAGGTACATGTTTTTTGGTATGTTTTCAAGAGGATTAAGTGTATGCCTATGTACTAATCACTGAGACTTCCATCTCTCTTCCTTAAGTAGCCAGACTCATTTCCTATCTCCACTCCCACCCAGCCCAGTCCTCCAAGCAGGAGAACAGTCTTCTCCTTGGAAAACCTATGGAAGAGAAAAGAACTGTAGATACAGTGGTGGGAAAGATAGCCCTATCTAATTAACCAGACCCCTACTCAATTACTCTATAGTGAAACGTACAGTTTGACAAGCTCAGACCACGCTCATACAGTGTTAGGTTTTTGTTGTTATTTTTTTTAGTACTTCACTGTCAAATATTAATGGTCAGTCAAAAATCACCAAACATTTGAGGAAAACAGACCAATGCAAATAGAAAAAGCAAACTGGGAACACAAAATAGGGAGCAGAAGAACACTTTAAAACAAATAATTTATATTCTCACAGATAAGAGATATTGCATTCTATGAGACAGTAACAGTAGCCTATAAAAAAAGGAAAATTGCCCAGCCGGGCATGGCTCAGCGGTTTAGCGTCAACCTAGGATCCAGATGATCAGGGTTCGATTCCCAGTCGGCACATGCCCGGGTTGCGGGCTTGATCAATGGCTCTCTCATCATTGATGTTTCTCTCTCTCTCTCCCTCTCCTTTCCTCTCTCCAAAATCAGTAAAGATATTAAAAAAAAAAGAAGAAGAAGAAAAGAAAGAAAATTCAGAGAAAAAGTTTTTGGAAAATAAAAAATGAAAGTAGAAATTTAAAATCCAGCAGGATAATTGAAACATAGATTTGATGAAATTGCCCAGCATGTTAAACAGAGATGAAAAATAGAGGTGCCCTGGCTGGTGTGGCTTAATGGTTAGAGCGTCAGCCCTCACACCAAAAGGTCTCCCCGCAAGGGCATGTAACTGGCTTGTAGGTTCGATCCCAGGCTCTGGTCGGGGCGCGTGAGGGAGGCAGCCAATTGATGTGTCTCACATCGATGCCTCTCTCTTCCTCTCTTCCCCCTTTCCTCCTCCCCCCTCCCTTGCACTCTCTCTAAAAAATCAATGGAAAAAAATATCCTCAGTTGAGGATTAATGAAAAAAAAAAACAGAAACAAAAGTAGAGGACAAAAGATCTACCCAGTCGGCCCCTCAGTGAACAAGTTGGGGTTCTTATAAAGAATACATAGAGAAAATGAGGGGGAAGATATTATCTAAGATATAATACAAGGAAATTTCCCAGAACCGAAGGATGTGATTTTCTAGATTGAAAGGGCCCAATACAAGCAACGTACAGTATCAGTACAAGAAATGAAAAATTTCAGAATACTGGGTATAACAGAAGATCCTAAGAAGCTTCTTAAGAGACAAAACTGGTAACGCAAAGACTGGAAATCCAAATAGCATCAAACTTCTTAGCAACAGTAGAAACTAGAAGACAATGGAACAGTGCCTTTAACATTCTGAGAGAAAAGAATGTCTAACCTAGAATTCTTGGTCCAGGCAAACTACCAATTAAAAACAAGGCTAGACCCAAAGGTATTTTTAAATTTACAAGTCTCAAAATATTTATTCTCCAACCCCACACCTACTAGAATTGCTAAAATGAAAAAAATGATAATAACAAGACTTGGTGAGGATTCAAAGCAACTGATACTGTCATAGGTTGCTGGTAGAAATACAAAATGATACAGCTGCTTTGAAAACAGTTTGATAGTTTCTTAAGAAGTTAAACATACACTTAACATAGAACTCAACAGTTTCACCCCTAGGCATTTACCTAAGAGAAATGAAAACATGTTCACCTGTATGTGGTCTTTATTCATAATCACCCAAAACTGAAAATAGCCCAAAATATCCATCAACCAGTATAGTGATGAAATTGTAGATAAAGAATTACAAATGCAATAACATGGATGAATCTTAAAGGTGGTATGCTGAGTGAAAACAGCGAGATTCAAAAGGTATCTGGGTAAATACTGTGGGTACATATATATGCCATTCTGGAAAAGGCAAACCTGTAAGGGACAGAAGTCAGATTGGTGGTTGCCCAAGGGCTGGGAATGAGTGCTGTAATCGACTACAAAGGAGCACAAGGGAACTTTCTGGACTGATGAAAATGTCCTATATCTTTATTGTGGTCGTGGTTACTCAACTGAATGTTAAAACTCATTGAAATATAGAGCTAAAAAGGGCAAGTTTTTCCGTTTGTTAGTAAACCTCAAATAAATCTGACACTAAAAAATATATCCTCCAGCCCCTCTTTCTCAGAGCATAACTGGAGGACACACACCATCAAACTGAGTAAACTAAGAGGACATGGGATTCAGGAAACGGGGTCCATGTTAGAAAAAGAGGAATTCCCAAGATGAGGGTTAAATTTTATCTCAGCAGATAAGCATGCAGGAGGACTGGAAGATGGCAACTCTCCTAGAATGGAACAAGAGGAGAAGAGCTCTAGGAGGGGTTACCACCCTCACCAAGGAAAAATTGAAATTGATGGAACAGTTTGGAGATTAATTCATGATAGGTACACAAGGATAAAAAGAGTTATTAGCTCCAGAGAATTATAAGAAGTTGTACAAGCCCTGGCCAGGTGGCTCAGTTGGTTGTAGCATCATCCTGTACACCGAAAGGTTGCAGGTTCAGTTCCTGATCACGGCACATACCCAGGTTGTGCGTTCGATCCCCAGTTGTGCATATGGGAGGCAACTGATCGATGTTTTTCTCTCACATTGATGTTTCTCCCTCCTCCTCCCTTCTTTTCTCTCTAAAATCAATAAAGAAACATGTCCTTTGGTGTGGATTTTTAAAAAAATTTTAAAAAGGATATATAAAGCAAAGGGGGACAGGGAGATATAAAGGAGTAAAACAAAACAAGAAGTCTATTTACTGCTCCAAAACAAAACCAAATATAGTAGTTCCCTCTTATCCAAGGTTTTGCTTTCCACAGTTTGTTACCCATGGTCAACTGTAGTCTAAAACTATTAAGTGGAAATTCCAGAAATAATTCATACATTTTAAATTGTGCACCATTCTGAGTAGTGTGATGAAACCTCTCACTGTCCTGCCCCATTCTGTCCTGGACATGAATCATCTTTTTGTCCAGTGTATCCATGCTGTACGTGCTATGTGGCCATTACATTTAGTAGTCACCTGGGTTATATAATTGACTGTCATGGTATCACAGTGCTTGAGTTCACGTAACCCTTATTTTACTTAATGTCTCATTCACCTCACTTCATCATACAGGCATTTTATCATCTCACATCATCACAAGAAGGAGAGTACAGTATTGTGAGATACTGCATGAGAGAGACCACATTCACATAACTGTAATTAGAGTATATTGTTATAATTATTCTTATTTTATTATTAGTTACTGTTGTTAATCTCTTACTGTGCCTAATTTATAATTTAAACTTTATCATAGGTATGTATAGGAAAAAAATAGCATATATAGGGTTTGGTACTGTCCATGGTTTCAGACATCCACTGGATCTTGGAACATATACTCCACAGATAAGGGGGACTACTGTATACTAAATGAGGAGTCAGGGTCAAGCCCTGCTTCTCTGGATTCTGAAATGAGACCATCATGCAAAGTGAGCCTTTTTCCCAGTGTTTTTTGTGGGCAGCCCTATATCCAGGTCTATGATGCTATAGGGAGAGAGGAAAGGGTTGTTACTTTTTTTTTGTTTGTTTTTAATCCTCACTGGAGGATAGGTTTATTGATTTGAGAGAGGGAGAGAGACAGACATGGATGTGAAAAAGAAACACTGATTGGTTGCCTCTCGTACGCGCCCCAACTGGGAACTGAACCTGCAACATAGGTATGTGCCCTGACCAGGAATTGAACCCACAAACTTCTGTTGTCCAGGACAACACTCTAACCAACTGTGCTACATTGGCCAGGGCAAGGGTTATTTCTTAACAGAGAAACATGGCTAGGAATCACAGACAACAAAGAGATTCCTGTAAGCGGGGTACTTTATGAAACAGTTCCTGCCCCCCCCCCCCCCCGTTCTCAAAATATCATCTCCTGAAAGACATATAAGTTATAGAAAGCAATTATAAGGTCATTATTGAAAAGAGTGATGTCATTTACATGCGTTTACTTCATGTCAGCCCCAAATGTACTTTTTTCTGTTCTAGCGTTCCGAGAATCCCATGGGCCTTTGCCATGACAGAAGTATGTGGCATGATTCTGTGCTATATTTGGATCCTGGTTCTTCTTCTTCACAAACACAGGTATTTCAGTTACTCAGTTAAATAGCTAAAGGTATTTTGACTGTCTTGTGTAAAAGTCATCAAACTTGTTTCTCCCTTTGCAGTTTCCTTGTTAGATTCCTTCTCGAGTCATTGTGACATTACAGTTATTGACATAGGAAGATGTTTTGATCAGCCCAAACAATTAGCTGGAGGTAATATCTACATATTTAGTAATATTCTGAATGTATTTTATAGGGCTTTCAGAGGTAGTGATGTTCAGACTTGGGCCAACTATTGACAATCTAGCCATTATATTTCTTTGGAAACAAATAAAAAATGTCACTTTCTGTAGAAGGATAGAAACTCCTCCAAGGACAGTCTTTGGTCAAATGTTTGAATAGACAAAATGGTTCTCTGCTTGGAGGAGGCCTATTTAAAAAGAGATTATTTTGCATATACCGTGCATGCCTAGTCAGTGTGGTTTACTTTATTTATTTATTTACTTTTTAAATATGTTTTTATTGATTTTTTTATAGAGAGAGGAAGGAAGGGGGGAGAGAGAGAAGCATTGATGAGAGAAACATTGATCAGCTGCCTCCTGCGCTCCCCCTACTGGGGATGGAGACTGCAACCCCTGGCATGTGCCCTGACTGGGAATCGAACCTGCGACCTCTCGGTGCATGGGGCGTTGCTCAGCAAACTGAGCCACACCTACCAGGGCCCGTGTGGTTTACTTTAGATGGTAGAGGAAATTGCTGAGTAGGGAAAGTGATTCCTCGGCACTTTCACCAAGAAATTTAAAGGGAAGAATTTTTTTCTCATTGAAAAAAGAAGAGGAGGGCAAAGGGAGGCCCCTCCCTACCTTAAAGAGGGAAGTTACTTGAGTAAAAAATAAAGCCTGGGGAGAAAAAAATTAAAGGGCTAGAAAGCTTGTGGTTCTGCTGTTCGTTGTCTTTGGACACTGAAGAGGATTAGGGATGCTTTCTTGAATTTTTGACCCCCTCTTCTCACCAGGAATTGCTTGAGGTAAACCACAGTGAGGAGCTTTAGGTCCTAAGCAGCTGTTACTTCAGTGCCTTGAAGATGAAAAGATAGGTTGATGAGTGCTACTCATGTTACACTTTTAGGCCACATTTGCACTTCATTTCTTCCAGTTTTGTAGCAATATTGCTTAAAACCAGAGGTGTTTTAAAAACACCTGTATCCCTGCTGCTTTCTTGTTTGATTTTGTCTTCCAAAACCCTGTACATGTGAATTTATCCGCGCTTCAAAACAAGAAAGAGTTTACTTTATAGGAAACCTTTGTAGATTTAGCAAAGCATAGCAGTGGCCAGTTAAATGCAAATTTTGATGTTTCATTAATCAAAGAAAGTGTTTCTCAAATGTGGTCTTTGTGCCACTTTCATTAAAATGCAGAATCCTGGGCTCCATCCCAGGTGTACACACTGAAGTTTGAAACATACCTAACCTTGTGTTCAGTGCTTTATTTTTGAGGGTGGGAGTAGTGTTTTGAAAATGTGTAAAGCATAGTCCCTGAATGTAAGTATCTTATAGTCTGTTTTAGTTCAAGACATTTAAAAAAATAATATAACAGTACAAATGATGTCACAATGCGCTTTAAAATTTTTGTTAGAAGTATACTTAATGTAAAACTTAGTATTTAAAAAACTTAGTATTTTATAGCTTAAGTTTAAGTTAAGGAAGTTAACATTTAATAGATAGCTACTATCATTAGCACATTTACAATGCTATTAATGAGCAAACAATTCCCTGGATCCATGTGTTCAACTTTACCTCTCATTAAGTAAATGATTTATGTGCAGTATATGAGTAATAGGACCAAAACTAAGCTAAGAGTCAGGCTAGGTACTAGTCTTCTCTTTTACATAGCTCTTTTGCTTTCTCTTAGCCATATTTCCTTATCAATGAAATGCTTTTGGGTCTGCACTGTCCAGCATGGCAGGTGGTAGCCACCACGTGTGGCCATTTAAATTTAAATTAGTAAAAATGAAATAAAATTCAGTTCCTCAGTCATCCTAGTCACATATCGAGTGCTCAAAAGCCACGTGTAGGTAGCTTGCTGGACAGCGCAGTTGTAGAACATTTCATCTTTGCAGAAAGTCCTGCTGGACAGTGAAAGTCTCTAAGATTTCTGCCCTCTTCCCTGAGTCTAGTGGTTTTCCTGCTTGCTCTCTCTTAAGTGAACATGCCATATCTGGGTTATTTTGGTTTGTTTTCTCCTGATCTTTCTCCCTTTTTGGTCGCTCTGTTCACAGGTCAATACTTCTGCGAAGGCTCTGTAGTCTGATGGGCACTGTATTCTTGCTTCGCTGCTTTACCATGTTTGTGACCTCCCTCTCCGTGCCAGGACAGCACCTGCAGTGCACTGGAAAGGTAGCCTGCTACCTTCTTTATCATTCTTTCCTCTTGTTCTTGGTGGGTTGTTGGCACCATATGTACAGTAGAGCTAAGACTTGCTTTTATTGTTAAAATGTGCTTTTTAGTATTTTTAATATCTGTAATAAACCTCTAGAAATAATTTGTAAACATTTTAAGCTGGAATCTACCTCTTTGTTACTTCTATCACATTGATCCTCTGTAGAGCTGTAGAAAATGTCTTTGAATTAATCATTTGCCCTTTCCTATTGTCCTCAGCATCTTTAGTTCTTCATATCACAAGACTGGCCCCTTCACTGTCCTCATCACTCCTTTTTAAAAAGTGTTGCAGTTTGATCATATTCTGTTTAAAATAAGTACCCACTACTCTATCTGGGATATACTAAATGATGGCTGATTTTTTGTTTTGTACATTGTAGTTTGTTTTGGTATACTGTAGACATCTCTTCTGGTTAAATTGAGAGAAAAGAGAAAATGCAGATAGGAACAAAAGAACCCTGGGTAATGAATAACTTTAAAAATAAAAAATAAAAATAACCCTGAAAATCACCTGTACTGTGTATACAAAATTGGCTGTTGTGACTCATTAAATGTGGACAAAAGACTTTATTATCCGGCTTTTCTAAGCCTCCATGTTTTAGTTGTATTCCCAAATACTCAAATGAATATATTAACACCTTTGTTATTTTAATGTTGTTTGTAAAGTGTAAAACAAAATTAAATGTCAGTTCTTCTACTGCAATATAAACAGCTGAAATGCCAACAAGGGAAGATTAGGCAGCTAAAGTCGATCAAGAGCTAAAAATATAGCCCTGAGCAGAAGGGTGACAAAACTTTTTCTATGTCTTAGGGGACTGACCAGTAAGAAAGGTGAAAGGGTTATATGACATTTAGGACAGCCCTTTTTCTTTCTCTAGTGACTGTTTTTCATGATCAGTTATATATGAAGCTTTCTATTCAAATCTGCCCTAAATGCTGTTAATTGCTTTGAATTATAAGATAACCTACTTATTGACCTATATTATTTGCAGCAGTCATTAAAAATAGAAAATTAAGATGATAGTAACTAGCAATCAAATTCCTTACAGTGAACTCTATAGGGTATTTTTATTGTAACAAATTAATTGCTTGAAATCTCATTCTCAGAAGCAGGAGGTTTGGGGACAGAACCAAGAACACTCCTGTTTTTGAAATTAATCGATGGACTTACCTTAAGGAAAGAAATACTTAAAGCAGATTTTTAGACCTTATTTCATCAATTCCTCTTATTTATTCTATTGTTTGTTACAACTTCATTTTTCTGGAAGAACATTTGGCACATTTAAGATTGAAAAGGATCGGGAGACTTGAGTAATTGAGCAATAATTGCTTTTTTTTTTTTGACTGGTATTACTTATTCCTGTTCGTGACTGAGACTTTTTCCTAGTAGTCTCTGTTCTTCACTGCCTGGTTTTTTACTTTCATGAGAGTAACATCTCTAACCCTATTCTCATTAGAGGTCATGGAAAAAACAAATCATGAACTTTAGTACCTTCTTTTTTATTTTCTCTAATAATAAATTCTTCCTCTCCTGCCTTCAAAGACAGAAAGAGGAAGCTGAGTAGTGTATAATCAGCAGATGAGCTTTCTAATGAAATTGTGATCTCTAACGAAGTTGTTTTGTTACTAAACAAGGGTGTCAGCCCACTCCACACGCAGCAGAACCGAACACTGAAAACCGAATTTTGCAGTGGGGAAACTGAAGTCATTTATTGCCATGGTGCCAAACCAGGAGAACAGGAAGCTATTGCTTTGAACCTGAACTCCCCAATGGCTTTTGATCAAGGATTTTTAAAGGCAGAGGTTGAGGGTTAGGAGTTAGGGTCAGAGGGTGAAGCTGATCGGTTAATTCTTATGCAAGCTTTTGTGGTTTTCCTTAGTCTGATTAATTCAGTTCCTAACATCTTATTTGGTGCCTTTGTCACTGTGATCGGGTGATCTATCTGGTTAAGGAACCAAAATCCTGCAAAATATCTGATAATTGTATGTCAATGACATCTTTAAAGCAAAAAACAGACACTAAACATCTCATGACCTTCGTTTTTGTTTAAGCTATCATTGTTTTGTGCTTAATTAGCAACATTTTTCTATTATCTCAAGCAAAGTGTACTTTTAAACATTTTTTCCTGGAACTTGCTTTACAGGCAGACCTTCAGGACATGACTAACATACTTTATAATCTTTGACTATAAGTGACTAACATATTTTCTTTATCTTTGACTGAAAGCTATCTGACAGCCAAAGCTATTGGAACATTTAGTTCAAGCCTAAACCTGTCTCTAGACTCTATTATCTAATACCTAAACATGTTTACTGTTCACTGCCCATTTCAATTTCTTTTATTCATTAGCCATATAATAGAATATTCAAGAAAGAATAGTTTTGGAATTGGCCTCTCTGGGTTCACATCATGGTTATGTTACTAGCTATTTGACTTCTCTAAGCCAGATCCCTCATCTGCACAATTGAATTATTTCATAAGATTATTGTGGAAATTCAATGCAGTAACACATAAAGCACTTAGTAGCACGCCTTGCACATAGTAAATGCACATAAAATTTTAGCAGTTTTTTATATTGTTATTATATGCCTTTTTGGGTATGCGCATGTGACCATTGCTCAAACTCTTCCTCAGAATGGATTGCTTTTGTTTTTGTTGTCGTCAATCCTCACCCAAGGATATTTTTTCCATTGATTTTTAGAGAGAGTGGGGTGGGGAGAGAAACACCGATGTGAGAGAGACACATCAATTGGTTGCCTCCCTCATGGGCCCCAACTGGGGCCGGGGATTGAACCGAGAACCAAGGTATGTGCCCTTCACCAGGAATCAAACCCGTGACCCTTTGGTGCACAGGCCAACTCTCTAACCACTGACCCACACTGACCAGGGCTGGATTGCTGTTTTTTGGGGTTTTTAAATATATTTTTTTATTGATTTCAGAGAGAGGAAGAGAGAGGGGGAGAGAGATAGAAACATCAATGATGAGAGAGTCATTGATCGGCTGCCTCCTGCACAGCCCCTGCTGGGGATCGAGCCCACAACCCGGGCACGTGCCCTGACCGGGAATCAGACTGTGATCTCCTAGCTCATAGGTCGATGCTCAACTGCTGAGCCGTGCTGACCGGGCCTGGATTGCTTTTTTAAACTTACATGTGGGAGTTGGGATTAGGTTTGGCTGCTAATAATAGGAAATTCAAGATGGCTATGGTTTAATAAACAAACTGGTTTATTCTCTCATAAGAGAAGTCTGAAAGTAGGTACTCCAGACCAGATATAACTTTATGTAGTTAACAAAAACTCATGAAGATGTTTCTGTCTTTCTGCTCTCATAACACTTGGCCTGTATCCTCAAGACCACCCTGTGGTCCAAGATGGCTGCTGGGGCTTCAACTACCACGTCTGATTTGTAGGCTAGAAGAAGGAAAGGGAGAAAAGACTTCCTCCAAGCTGTTGTCTCTTTCCTTTCTAAATAGCCTTCCCAGAAATCTTTTACACTTTCACTATGTCTTATTATACAGAACTTAGTCACATAGCCACACCTGGCTGCAAGGGAGGCTGGGAAAGGCATTGTTTTGGTTGAGTCATTGCCACTTCAAATAAACGTGAGGTTCTATTACCAGGGGAGAGGGGGAGAATGGGCATACTGGCAGCCTCTGTCTCTGTCATAGCCTCTTTCTTATTGGTGAGAACAGCCTAACAAATACTGCTCTATTATTGGATTAAAAACTTGGAAATATTTTTGTTTTGTAAAGACCTTTTTTCTTATAAAGAAACTCCTAGTAGAGAAGTTTGAATTACATTGATTTTATTTAATTACCAGAATATTTCTGAGTACAGTCAAACTTTGATCACCCCTTCTTGATATCTGGAATTTAATTAGACTGGAGTCTGGTTGCTTTTGCTTAGATCTTATTTCTAAGTCATTCAGCATTTGTATTTCTTTCTTTCTTTTTTAATATATCGATTTTGGAGAGAGGAAAAGGAGGGAGGAGAGAGGGAAGGAGGGAGAGAGAAACATCAATTTGTTGTTCCACTTATTTATGCATCCATTGATTGATTCTTGTATGTGCCCTGACTTGGGATGAAACCTACAACCTTGGTATACTGGGATGACGGGGCCAGGCAGCATTTGAATTTCAGTGGGAGTGGATGTTCGGATCTCTTACCTCCCTGAGCTCCCTGAGCATTTGAAGCACTAATTCATAGCTTTCTTTCTAGGTATATGGCAGTGTATGGGAGAAACTACACCGGGCTTTTGCCATTTGGAGTGGCTTTGGTATGACCCTAACTGGCGTTCACACTTGTGGAGATTACATGTTCAGTGGCCACACAGTCGTCCTAACTATGCTGAATTTCTTTGTCACTGAATGTAAGTATCTGTTTAATGCTTGTATGCATATTAGATGACCAACTGCAGAGGAGGCTGTGGGAAGGGTGTCAAGTTCTCTGAAGAATGGGAGACTGACCTAAGAAACATGTCTGAGAAGCATTGGAAGGAGTGTGATTTTAAAATGATCTTTCTCTCCTTTTCCCAGATACCCCAAGAAGCTGGAATTTCTTGCACACTTTATCCTGGGTTCTCAACCTCTTTGGAATCTTCTTCATTTTGGCTGCCCATGAACATTATTCCATTGATGTGTTTATTGCCTTTTATATCACAACAAGACTCTTTTTGTACTACCATACTCTAGCTAATACCAGAGCATATCAGCAGAGTAGGAGAGCAAGAATTTGGTTTCCCATGTTTTCTTTTTTTGAATGTAATGTTAATGGTACAGTACCTAATGAATATTGTTGGCCATTTTCAAAACCAGCAATAATGAAAAGACTCATTGGATGAAGACTATCTTTGTTATGGGTTTGTGATTAAATATACAGTAGTTCTTGAAAGTGAATCACTTTGCTTTCTCCCCCTAGGTTGTTCCTGGATGCCTTGTTTTTGGCTTTTATGTTGACAAGCAAAGTTCCCTGTTCTGAGCAAGGCTGTGATTGTAGAAAGCAAGAAGGAACAATCAAGAGTCCTTACATACATGTTTGAAGGGAAAGCTTAAGTAGATGTTTATTGCCCCTTCTCTTTAGACAGAAGTAATGTGATTGAAGTCAGGTTGTTACCTTACCTGTTGTATTTGCATTTTGAACTTAAGCAAATCAACTTGAGCAATTTGCTGGTTGAAAGTTTTTTGTTTTTTTTAAATTTCCAGTCATGCTCCAGTCAAGAAATAATATTTTTCGAAGTTCCTTATTATCTTCAAAGAGAAATCCGTTACCAAATGAACAGTACTTGTTCTTTGAATTAATCTCTGTGTCTTTTTAAAAATGCAACTCTGGAAATAACTGGTTTTACTAACATAATTTTTGCCTTCTGACATGGTTAAGAAAAGTATATTGAACATACCAGGATGCTTGAAACAAGAGAAAGAGGTGACACATGAGGTGACAGAGTACAAATGTAGTACTGGCATTTTTCACCAAAGATGCAATGAAAGATGCAGATCCTGTTGTGTTCTGAGGGTTCAGTATGACCATAAATTCATGGGGGGAAATGGCTGCATCCATAAAAATAAAATTGGCTGAACCTTAGTGATGCAGGCCCCTGGAACAACTTTGTGCTATAGCTGTTAGTAAGATGACAGTCCTTTTAAATGATGTTATTTAATGAGCAAAACAGTGGAGTGTTTACCAGACATTAGATAAAGTTCTTATGTCCCTAAGTATGGAGATATGCATGCAAAAAATATTTTTTCTTTTTCCTGAAAAGAAATTTATAACAGGTTGCAAGCATAGTATATCTTTTTGGTTTTTGAAATTTCTCATTCTTGGCCATCAGAAGTAAGCAGTCACAGACATATTTGGAAATGCGAGGTTTTGTTGTTTTTTAATTTTTAAATTCAATTGTGTACATACATTCTTTCTATTTAGTCTTAATTTGGCAGTCAGGAAGTGAAATAACTTAGTTGCTATTTACAACACTAAAAATTTAGTACCTTATGTAATTTGACCTCAGATAATATCTGTCACTTCACTTTTCACTTTTAACGATTTCATAGAGTATTTATGACAGCAGGATGATTGTGAAATCGGAATTTGAACCCCAACTGAAGTGCTTAGCCACTTAGAATATTAACTTGTGTAGTTTTTACATTCCATTTTAAAATAAGGAGTTAGAAAAGGTGCTGGCATATTGAGGTCTAAAATTAGGCCACTTAGCAGGAGCCTAGTCTTTAATATGGGTGAAATACTTTATTTTTGCACTTTGAGTTATATCCCCACCCTTGTATAAGCTACAGAGGAGCCTAAATGGATTGGGCAGAAAGGAATATTATGTGAACAAGTTTTAGTCAGTGCTGAATGGCCTCAGTTTGAGTTGGCTCTGAACATTATTTTTATTTCTCACTTGAGAAATGGCACAAGGCAATTCATTTTATTATCCTTTTAAACCTCATACTTTAGAATCTTATAATATCTTAAATTGTTGATTCCGTTACATGCTAGGAACAAAAATGCCAATATTTCATCTAAAGAAACTGCATAATTATGAAGGATGAAGGATGAAGGATGCTTCCTCTGCCAGTCAGGGAAGTTTGACCCTTGATGTCAAAAGATGTGGTACTGTCATTTTTTCTTTAGCTAGGGAGGGACTAATGCTGGCTTTTGGAAAAATGTTTGAAAAAAATCTGTGGCAACATTAAGTGAATAATGTTAAGTAGCTACTTAATGGTAAATTTCCTTCCATCAGTCTTCTTTCCTTCATATGGATTCTATTCTAGACCAAAATAGAAAAAAATAAACTGCAACTAATTTGCAAAACTATTGACACTGAGAGCACCTAACAGCAGACTGCAATGAGGATTGTAAAATAACTTTAGAGCCTTGTATTTATCAAATCTGTCTTGAGGAAAAGGTAAGCTAGACTTATAATTTATTGTTATAACTATTACAAGGCAGTGTTTACATAAATCAATCATCTCCAAGTCTCTTGGAAAACTTTGAGACAAAAGTCTTTTCTGTGTTTTTCTCTCTCTCAATATAAAACCTATATTTTTGTCTGTCCTGAAATTTTCAGATTTTGTCTTTGTTGATTTTTTGTTTTGTTAAAATATAAACCATAGTGAAGGTAGTATTTACATTTGCATTTTCGTTGTGAATGTGGCTAGGTAGAAAAGCTACGTGCTTTAGATCTACATATTTTTTGACCTTGTACTAGGTTCTACAGTTGCAGACTTGTGAGAGAGGCTTATATCATTAAACACTGAGACCTCAGTATAGAGGGAACCAAGAAAGTTTTGGTTTTGGGATGCAAACTGGAGATTGTATTGAAAGTCTTTGACTCATTTTCTATGTTCCTGGGATAGCATCACCCTTTCTTTCTTGCTTGCTTTCTCGCTTTTCTCTCTCTCTCTTTCTCTCTCTCTCTCTTTCTATCTCTTTCCCCCCCTCCCCCCTCCCCCCTCCCCCCTCCCATCCTCCCTCCCTCCCTCCCTCAGTTATTAGTATCCTTTTAAATCAGAAAGCATTACACTTAGCCTTAGAATCAGTCAGTTAATATGTATGGACTGTTCACATGAAAGAACCCATTGATTAAGAGACCTGTTGGTAGTGTAACTGACGCTGCAAGTGGCATACTTCTCTACCCTGTACCTGCCTGGTTGTTCTTACTTAGAATCCCAAAGATCCTATAATTTGTAAATGGAGAACAGAGGAGCCAAATGCTTTCATAGCTGATATGAAACAGTCTGTTTTAGGGACATCTCTTTAGAAAGTATTGTTTATGTATTCAAAGTCATATTCATAACACTAACATGCTTTGACTGGATTCAGCAAAAGGCAACTTCATTATTAGTTTCATAGTAAACTTTTTTTTAAGGATTCTAATTCCAAAATGCTTAAGAAAATTAACTATATTCTTGTTTTTAACACTTTGATCTAATAAATTTGGTTCTTTGATAGTCTTTTTGTAGACTTAAGTTATCCCTTACCAAAAGTAATTGTAGTAATAGTTCTTTAAGGTATTCAGGCATATGAGACAATAAAGCTCTCTTTTGGAATAGTTCAATAGCTTTCTTAAACAGTATTGATTTTATTTACATAGTTGCAAAGCCAACACAGCATGTCAGTTTTAATGACATATTTACTTGGCATTTAAGGCAGTTTGCAGATGTAAAAAGTTTAGCTCAAATTACCCTAGTACCTCTATAGAAGAGAATTGTTTGTAACATAAAAAGTCAGGCTACTTCAGGTGACCAATGAAAAAGGAAAGAGGTTGAGATTCTTTCCCCTCTGGCTTTGAGTGGCTTTGAGTGACTGAAATTACTATGGAAATAGGTTTTGGTCCCCTTCTCGCCTACCCCTCATCCCCAACAAACACCACCAATTTCAAGTAACTAAAACATGACTTTTTACTTTGCATCAAGTTCAATAAAAATATCTGTGAAATTTATAAGCTATAATTCAGCTACCAGTAAAGCTGGTTTTTAGAATTGTTCCATCCTAAATTAACCAAAGGACTTTTTATTTAGTGTACTCCATGTTTAAGCACAAGGAAGCCTGATATGGGGAGAGAAGGAGGACTGTGTTAATTTCATTGTTATTTCAGGTCTGTTTCAATCTGAACTACTGAGTTGTCTGAACATAACTAAGCAATGTTATCAGTTAGTAATATCATCTTAAAAATGCTTAATTTTAATAATTTTTTATTCAGAGAATTTATGGATCGTTGGGACAATTGAAGTATTTCTAATATGAAACAAAGGAAGTAGAAACTGGTACATAATGGGGGAAGCAAAATTAGCTTGAATTAAAGTGAGCATGTTTTGTTTCAAGAATTCTACCTAAATGTCACCCTATCCACAGAGAAACTAGTATTACTTGAAGATGTGAAAGTTCCTGTGGTAGCCATACCTTTAAGCACAGTATTGTATATAAGTAAATATCTTGATTCTAAATTAAATCCAGATTTAACTAATATATATTATTTTATATCTTTGTTGTATTAAAAAGTTTTAAAACACTAAAAATAAAACATTTGAAAGTTGGATTACAGTCTCTTATTTGTCTTTGCACTGTTAATGCAGCTGACCTATTTTTTTATACAGTGAATTTTTATTTTTGCAAATGATTGGGACCTGCAACTTTAAATCCTAATGTATCTAGTCCCTGGCATTTTCTAATGCTTCGTTGTCCTTTAAATAAGCCATTTTCCCATCCCCCTCTCTTTTTTCTAAATTAAGAAAGAAAAGTGATCTTCCTGAGGGTATTAGAAAAATTGTAGATTAAGTGAGAGGGAGGGAAGGGAAGCAAATAACTACTTATTCCTGGACACATTAAAGTTTTTGCTTGTTTTTTATTTAATTTAAATGAGATTATATAGGAAGATGCCACCATCCTGTCAGGTCAGCTTTAGAAAGACAAGAGAAACAGTTGTTAGGGATAGCCCAGTAGCTCAGAATCACGGAGTGGTTGGAGCACTAAACATTGTCACAGGTGCAGGCCCATATGAGCTTAATCCACGATTGAACTTGTCTTCATGATTACTACTAACTTGCTTCTCTGGTGCTGGCCCCAGCTGGTCTTCTCTCAGAAACTCTGGGAAAGAATAGTCCAGAGCAGACCTAGAGGCTGTTTATTTAGTGTACTCCACTAAATAACTGATGTTATCAGTTAGTAACATTCAGAGAATCTATGGATCGTTGGGACAATTGAAGTATTTCTAATATGAAACAAAGGAAGTAGAAACTGGTAGGGGGAAAGCAAAATTAGCTTGAATTAAAGTGAGCATGTTTTGTTTCAAGAATTCTACCTAAATGTCACCCTATCCAGTGCACTGGATTTAGACTCTTAAGGACCTATGCGTATGAGTTACATCTCTGCCACTGAGTAAATTGGGCCATTTCTTCCAGCCCCACTTAACCTTATGTGTAAAATAGCAGTGGGGCGGGGTTGCCCACTTCATAGGTTGTATTAAGGGTCAAATTTTGAAAGTACTATAGCCTTGCTGGCCCAGTACCTGGTCCATATTGCTGAAATAGTAGTTGAATTTAGGTCAATAAAATAGTGCGTATGCCCCCAAGAAATTAATAATCTAGCTGGGAAGATGACATGAAAAGGTAGCTAATAACAGTCATTGGTGGAATAGACCAGTAGTTTTTAAACTGCTTGGTTGAACATCTTCAGGGGTAGGGGAAGGGCATTGGAGGGTGTACCATTTTCTTCTAGAATTGGTGTTTTACATATTTAGCTTTCCTAGTTGGCTTTCCCTTTTGGGGGAAAAAAATGGTTGTAGGAAGGGGAAGGAAATGTTTGGAAACAGCTGACGCAATAGACAAATTTATTGTCTTCACTTCATGGTAGCTTGAGAGGCAAAGGGCTCACTGGGGACTGAGGGTCCAAGAAGAATTCACTAAGCATGTGAAACTTGAGCCAAGCCCTGCCTGAAGGATAATTCAGGAGGACATGATGAAAAGCTTAGAGAGTTCTAATTGTCATGCCAAAGTTTGGATTTATTTGTGTATGTATTAAGGAGCTATTGACGGAGTATGTGTTTGATGTTTATTATAAATGGAAGTATTGGGAATGCCTATTGCCAGGGTCTAAATTGTGGAGACAAGTGTAACTAGTTGTATAAAACAGGAACTGGTAAAGGGCAGAAGCGTAAGTCAGAGAGAGGCAGGACAGTGGAAAGTACACAAAAAATCACTGGAGATGAAGGGAAGGCTGGAGACCCCAAGATAGTAGGTCGAGGAACCAGGGCTAGTCATAGGTTATAGGAGGCCTTTGCCCTGGTCAAGGAAGATCAAGAAACAAATAAATGAGCTGCCACCTGCTACTGGCTGGTGTAATGTGAATCTAGGATATATAACATACCTTGTGTCCAGAACTGTCTCTTGTGGTTGTACACCTAACCCACCTGTTGGAGTGCTGGGCTGCCAGGCAGGAGGTGGGGTGGGAGCCAGCCCTGGTGGAGACTGAGGATGCTGGGGTAATACAATGCCTCAGAGGAGCTCAGTTATCATCCTCAGCTTTAATTTTGAAAAAGACCAGGTGATAGCTCTAAGGCCTCTGCTAGAGTAGCATGATATTTAAATGCTGTGTGTTCTCAGCTCACAGGGCTCCCTATGAGAGCCAGAAATACAAAACCACCATGACCTGTTCATATTCCAGCCTTAAGAGCTCTGGATCCCACTCTAAGGAGAATACCTGTATCTAATGGCTTTTTGATACAGACTAATCAGCAGCCTTCATCAATAAGACGTCAAAGTACATGAAATTTGATTCTATTTTTCCACAAAAACTGGTTTTGGAGGCTTAGCTGGAGAGCATTTTGGCAGTAGTGATGCAATTTGAGGGACTTCAACACGGTTGAGATCTCACGTGGAGAAATTTGATAAGCCTAACTGTTCAGGCAAGATTCTGAATTTTCTTCTCTATTGATTCCACAGTGGTGCCTGTGATTCTTACTATCTTTTTAAAAAGTAGTTAATGTTAATTATGAACATGGTAACAAACTATATATGCTGAAAACTCTTTTCCTCCCACCCCTGTGCCCAGCCTTTAGTTCTAAGAGGTAACCATTTTAACTGGTGTATTTTTCCAGTTATTTTATGCAAACAAATATGTATTTTTAAAATTTATTTTTATATATTTTGCACAAATTGTAGCATACACACACACATATATAGGGTATCCCCCCAAAATGTATACACACACTTTGAATAATTATAAAGGCAGTGTTTATTAAAATGCATTTCATTTTCAAAATTGAGCTGTGAGCTGTTAAAGTGTGTATACATTTTTTGTGGTTTTATACCTTGCTTATTTCATTTAATGTGTCTTCCCCTCCAACAGCAGGCCTTGTAAGTTGGGTGTACCGCTCATTGCGGTGTGGGAGAACATATGCCATGGGGAATTATAGGGCATCTTAGTTGGAAGGTATTGGAAAGCACTTATTATAATTTGGGTTTGGATTAGGTGGTTTTGTGGGAAAGTTAAGGAAGTGTGGATTTGCTCTGGAGTGGATGCTTTCAGTATGCTGGGGCAGTTTTATGATTGATCTTAGTAAGTCTTAGCAATAAGGCAGAAGGAATGAATTGAGGCTAATGTTACAATAGGTAAAGAAACAGTAGTCACTTGTATTAGCCATGATAGAGGCATAGTCATTTAAAAAAAATATATGTTTTCATTGATTTTAGGGAGAGAGAAAGGGAGAGGGAGAGGGAAAGAGAGAGAAACATCTATCAGCTGCCTCCTGCGTGCCCCCTATTGGGGTTCGAGCCTGCAACCCGGGCATGTGCCCTGACCCGGAATGGAACAGGCGACCCTTTGGTGCACGGGACAACGCTCAGTCCACTGAGCCACACCGGCCAGGGCTGTTTGGTCATTTTTATGGTTTCAGTAATGTTTTTATCTGTGTTCAGAAATTATGACTGAGGGGGATGGAAATGTGGGAGGTAGAAGAGGGTAAGGGGGGATAAATGGTGATGGAGGGAGACGACTTAGGGTGGTGAACACAATGCAATATACAGATGATGTGTCATAGAACTATACACCTGAAATCTATATAATTTTATTAACCAATGTCACCCCAACAAATTCAACTTAAAAAGACTCATAAAAAAATTATTACGGAGTAGGCTTGTTTTTGTCTTGATTTACCACAGTCACAGATCTCCTTGTCTGGTGTTGGTGTTTGATGGATTTTATGTTCAACAGGAAAACAGTAAGGCCTAGCTATGAGTGCCAGCACCAAGTTCTAGCTGATGGTACCAGGCCAGCTCTCTGATGTCAAGATCGGCTTTTCTCTTTCTCCCATGATATATATTGGCATTCTCTGCATACAAATACATAGAGGATGAGATTTGTTTCATTCTTGTTAATGACAGTATGATATTCCATTGCCACTCATTCCCTGAAATTTCGACATTTAGATTGTTTACTATTCAAACAATACTTCAATAAATAGCATGTTCCTTTGCATGTGTGCAAGTTTATCTGTAGACTAAATTGCTAAAAGTGAAGTTGTTAGGTCCAAGGCTTTGTGCATTTAAAATTTTGTTAGAGCCCTGGTCAGGTGCTCAGTTGGTTAGAACATTGTCCTGATTTGCCAAGGTTGTGGGTTCGATCCCCCGTCAAGACACATACAAGAGTCAACCAGTGAGCCCTGGATGGTGTTGCTCGGTGGTTACAGCGTCGGCCCACTCACGGAAAGGTCTAGAGTTCGATTCCCAGTTAAGGGCATGTACCTCAGTTGCGGGTTCGCTCCTCGAGGCAACCACTCAATGTCACATTGATGTTTCTCTCTACCTTTCTCTCTCTCAAATCAATAAAAATTTAGCCTGGCTGGGCATGGCTCAGCAGTTGAACATTGACCTAGGATCCTAGGATCCTCGGTTTGATTCCCGGTCAGGGCACATGCCCAGGTTGGGGGCTCGATCCCATCGGGGGTGTGCAGGAGGCAGCCGACCAATGACAACTCTCTCATCATTGATGTTTTGCTCTCTCTCCCTTCTCTAAAATCAATAAAGACATAGTTTTTAAAAAATTTAAAATAAAAAATAAATAAATAAAAATTTAAAAAGAAATAAGAAATAAAATTTTGTTAGATACTGTCAGATTTACTTCAGTAGAAATTGTACCAATTTATTCTTCCACTAGCAACGTATGAATTTCCCTGTGAATCCACACCATTGCCAATATAATGTATTGCTGAACTTTCTAATTTTGGCCAATCTGACAGTTTTTTAAGTGGTATCTTAATTCCTTTTCTATATAGGTGATGGAATGTTGACAACTTTATTGTTATGCAAATCTTTCTGGAGGTTTAACTGAATCTCTGGACTACGTCATATATTTTGTTAAAAACACATATGATTAAGATGGTTGAATGGGGAAAAGAAGATAATTTAACAGCCCAGCCAGGCGTGGCTCAACGGTTGAGCATCGACCTAGGATCCAGGCGATCAGGGTTCTATTCCCGGTCAGGGCACATGCCCGGGTTGCGGGCTTGATCAATCACTCTCTCAACATTGATGTTTCTCTCTTTCTCTCTCTCCCTCTCCTTTCCTCTCTCTGAAATCAATAAAGATATATTAAAAAAAAAAAAGATAATTTAACAGATTGAGGAATGTTTCTCCCGTTTTATTTGTGGCATAGTCTTTAACTTGGCCATCCCTTGCCATTGGAGAGTAGTGGTGTGTGTTTTTCTAATTGTCATCTCTGAGAATTTGAAGGAAGTTAAGTCCTGTCTCCTCTAAGGGAGAGTCTGGAGGACTCAGTTGCTGTCACTGTTTGAAGTTCTGTAAAAGGTGTTAATACTTGTCTGCCCACCAGCAGTTACTCTTGACTCTACCATCACCTCTGAGATATTCCAAGGATCTGAATTTACCTGTCCCACATATAGGCGTCCATTGTAGATGTGTAAGACTTGAGGTTGAAAGATGTTTTGAAAGAATGTTTAGCAAACATTCATTGAGCACCTACTATATGCCAGGCACTATTTAAGCACTGGTGCATCAGTGGCAAGCAAAACAAAGTCCCTGCCCTCAGGAAGCTTACTTTCTAGACAATAAATATATGAGAAAGAAAAGCATCCCTGACAGGCATTGATTAGTTGGCCTAGTTACAATGTGTTCCCCTACTGAACTTAAACAGTGTTATAGAATATCAGCATCCGATGAAGGCTACAGGATCCTGATGGACCATCTTCACTTGAACGATACTGCAATACAAAAACAAGCATATACCCCTCTATACCAATTAATACATGTAAGACACAGAATTGTCCCAACATTCTGAAAACACCGAATCCAGAAAAGCACCCCACTCCTTGTTTTCTTGAGCCCTCTGTAAAAATCACCCAACACAAGCCCAAATCCTGTACAAGCCCATTGTAACACCCTCTTATTGAGAGTCCCCACTCTTCTTCTTGGTGTTTAGTTTTTCTTGCTGCAGAAAGTTTAATTTTAAAAACTAATGTGTGTCCTGGTGATCTTTGTTTTTTCTTTTTTAATATTTTTAAAAATTGATTTTTAGAGAGAGAGGGAGAAAGGGAAACATCAATGTAAGAGCAGAACATCGATCAGTTGCTTCCTGCATGGCCCCTACTGGGGACTGAGCCACCAACCTGGGCATGTGCCCTGACCAGAAGCAAACCACAACCCTTTGGTGCACAGGATGATGCCCAACCAACTGAGCCACACTGGACAGGGCTGGTGGGAACTGACTCTTTAGATAGCCGTAAGTGCTATCACACACGCACACACAAAAACAGATAAAGGGATAGAGAGTGACAGGGAGCACTCGCTACCTGACAGTACTAAAAGGCCCTCTGCAGAGGTGACATTTGAGCAGGGGCCTGAATGAAATGAGGGAGGAACCATGTGGATATCTAGAGGTAGAGATACTAGAGGTAGAGATACAAGTGCACTATCCTCTGGGGCCAGCTTGCCATGTTCCACAAACAAGAAGCCACTTTGACTTAAGTGAACAAGGGAAAGTGTAATTGGAAGTGAACTTAGAGAAGGAGCCAGGCCTCTAATCCTACAGGCCTCAAAGGTCCCGATACCAACTAGAGTTTGCTTTATTATAGGAAGCCATGGAGAGATTTTGGTTTCATGTAGGGGAGTGACTCACATTTCCATCCCACATCTCCATTGTAGCCAGAGGGATACTGCTGTTAGGCTAAGGCAGATAGGGCCTTATCCACCCGCCTCCTTCTGTGTGGGGCACCTTGCCTGGCCTCGGAGTCCGTTACCCCTGAAAGTTTCATCAAGCTCTTCTGGGTTCTTTATCAGGAGCCTGGAAGGAAATCAAAGCTGCAGCAGAGCCAAAGAGAATGCAGCATGATCTCAGAAATGCTGTGGTGGAATGAGGCAGCGGTGGATGTAATAGGAAAGAGAATTTTTTTCTTAACTTTAATTCACTTGAATAAAAAATCTGCAGGCTGGCAGTCCAGAGATATGGGTGGTTTTTGGTTGAAGTTGGCCTTTGCAGATGGGCACCAGCAGAGGGTGCTATAAACCTCCAGCAGCCTGCATGCCTTTGTCACTTAGGCACTAGGAGGAAGTTGCTGTTTTGAAAAAAAGTAGTGGGCCCTTCAGAATCACCTGGCCTGTTAACACATAACTAGACCCGACCTCCCGAGTTTGAGTCCGTGGATAGGAGGGATTTTCATTTATAACAGGTTCCCAGGTGATGCTGATACCCCAGTCAGATTGGTGCTCTATCTGGAGGTGATCAGAACCACCCGAAGAACCGTTCTCTCAGCTTGTCCGAGGCACCTTCCCCTAAGGGCATTTCAGAGTGGGGTGGAGTGAGAATGCAGGTGTTCACAAAGCCCCCCGGTTCCCTTCTCGCTCCTCTTAGGTGGCTGTGAAAGTACTCTGTAAATGGAAGCTTTATACAAATGATTACCTAGGCATCATGCTTAGCTTTTTTATCCCCCCAATTTCATCTTTTTGTTGCCGTTGTTGTTAATTCTCACTGGGGAATATTTTTTCCATTGATTTTTTTTTTTTTTTTTTTAGAGAGAGTAGGAGGGAGTGAAGGAGGGAAAGTGAGAGAGAGACACACATTCATGTAAGAGACACATCGATTGGTTGCTTCCTGCACGCACTCCTACCGGGGCGGGAATCAAACCTGTAACCCAGGTACGTGCCCTTCATCAGGAATCGAACCCGCGACTCTTCATTGTGCAGGCTGATGCTCTACCCACTGAGCCATACCTGCCTAATCTTTTAATTTTGTTTTCCAATTGTACTAACTAGTACACAGATATACAATTGAGTTTTGGATGTTGACCTTTTATCCTGTGACTGTCAAACTAGTTCCAGAAGTTCTTTTGTAGATTCTTTAGGATTTTTGACACAGTTGTAGACAGTCTCCTCGTCTGCGAATAGGGATAGCTTTACCCTTCCCCCACTCCATCTTGCACTCTTGTTTCTCCCGTGTTCAGAACTAGATCTGCTGACCCTCTTCTATCAAGGTATTCAGGAGAAAAAGGGACATCTGTAATATTTTAAACAAAAATTTTTTTTAAAAGTCTAAAGGTAAAAAACAAAAAGATATTAAGGAGCAGATAAGGTAAAAAACAAAAAGATATTAAGGAGCAGATAACGCACCAATTCACAAAGCCATTGACAGTATTCTGAACTGACAGTATTCTAAGTGACCACTGAGAACTCCCAGGCAAAAATGTCTGAAATGATGATAAGGGCATTGGCCCTAAGATGAGAGAGGCCTAGCCTTGATGAAATAATTTATTCTCATTGATGAAGATATCCCAGCTGAACCCAGGCCCCAGCTGCCCCACCAGCAGAGAGAAGACGGGGATATGAGCTGGCCAGTCAATGTGCAGAATCTTAGACATAAATTGTTTTAAGCCACTAAGTTTTGGTGTGGTTTGTTAGGTGGCAATAGATAACTTGATATATCTAACATTTTATTTCTAAAGCCCCTCCCCATTGGCCTATATATCTTGAAAGGCCTGGCTCTACTCCTTTAAGAGATCAGAGTGTGTTTTTCCAGCCTTCTTGGCTAATACCCAGTTTCATACTGTCCTGAAGTCTGTTTCCGTAAGGCTGGTCTTGGCTCCGAGGCTATTGTATTTTAAATGCAGTCTCACTGGGTGAGTCACTGCATTTAAACTTGGATTTGCCTGAAATTAAATGGACCAACACATAGGCTTTTAAAATTTTTCAATTAAGAAATCACAGCCCTGTGCTGGCCAATTTGGCTCAACGGTTAGAGCGTTGGCCCGAGGACTAAAGGGTCCCAGGTTCAATTCTGAGGGCATGTACCTCAGTCGTGGCACATGATCCCTGGCCCTGATGTTTTTCTTGAATCAATGTTTCTCCTTCCCTCCTCCCCACTCCTCCCTTCCACTCTTTGTGAAAAGCAATGATGAAAATATCCTCAGGTGAGGATTAAAAGAAAGAAAAGAAAAGAAATCATAGCCCTGCCCTGGCCGGCGTGGCTCAGTTGGTTGGGCGTCGTCCGGTGCACTGAAAGTTTGCAGGTTCAGTTCCCACTCAGGGCACACACCCGGGTTGCAGCTCGATTCCTGTAGGGGCCATGCTGGAGCCAGCCAATTGATGTTTCACTCTCACATGGATGTTTCTTTCTCCCATTCCCTTCCTCTAAATATTTCTAAAAATAGAAATATTTTTAAAAAGAAAAAGAAATCACAGCCCTGGCCGGGTAGCTCAGTTGGTTAGAGTGTTGTCCCAATATGCCAAGGTTGCGGGTTTGATCCCCAGTCAGGGCATGTACAAAAATCAACCAGTGAATGCATACAGAAGCAGAACAACAAATCGATATTTCTCTCTCTCTCCCCCCCCCACCTTCCTCTCTCCCTAAAATCAGTTTAAAAAATAATCTTTATTTTAAAAAAAAGATCACAAAGTTAGACTTATGCCTGTGGCCAAGATGGAGTAATAGGGACCAGATTTACACCCCCCACTTCATTGATGCCCCCTAGTGTGTCACCATCTTCACAAGATGTGGGCCCAGTGCTGAGGACAGCCAGTCCCTGCTCCCATTGACTTATACTCTATATGTTTATCATTCCATGCTTGTAACTTTCTGAAGGAGGTAGAACCTGAGCAGGTACCATATGTAGTAAGTTATGATCTGGCCTCAGTTGACCTCCCCAGCCTGACCTCCCCAGTCTGTATGTGCCCTGACTAGGAATCGAACTGGTGACCTCTTGGTGCATAGGATGAAGCTCAACCAACTGAGCCACACCAGCCAGAGGCAGCACATGCTCCATTTTTAAGAATCTGTTGAACTCTGAGGCTTTCCTGATGCTCTCAGGTTGAACCGACTCCTTGTAACTCCACTGTTCTTTGTCCATTTAGTAATCCTTGAGCCAACAGCATTTTACAATACTTGTTTGTGCTTGTCTCCTTTTCTAGACAGTGAGATTGTTGATATTTAATTAATCTCCAGGTCAGTGTCTGACACATATAAAAGAGGAAGAAATGTGTGTTACAAAATCTGAAAGAATAGGATGGCCCCCTGGAAGAATAGCCAGCGTGAACCTGATTGTTCCTTCTGGGTGATGAGTACAGGGACTTGATTTTATGCTAACAGAGCCATTGCAGTGTTAATTTGGGCTTCACTAACTTTGAAGGAATGACAAATTGGATAGTTTATTTTATGCCATTTATAAACACAGGGTTTGTCCAACTGAATTCTGTGATATAAACAAGAGTAAGCATTTCAAGTAACTAAACACCTGACAAGTAACCCTTTTCATTTAAACCATTGATGGACTGAGTTAGAAAATATTCTCATTGTTCATGAAAACAGATTTCCTGCCCTGGCTGGTGTTGCTCAGTGGTTAGAACATTGGCCCATGCACGGAACTGTCTCAGGTTTGATTCCTGGTTAAAGGCACATACCTGGGTTGCAGGTTTGATCCCCAGCCCTGGTCAGGGCTCGTGCAGGAGGCAACCAATCACTGTGTCTCTCTCACATCGATATTTCTCTCCCCCTGCATTCCACTCTCTTAAAAAAAAAAAAGCAATGGAAAAAATGTCCTGGTGTGAGGATTAAAAACAAACAAAAAACAAATCCAGGTTTCCTTTAAGACCTGTACTGAGGAGCAATTTATTAGCATAGTTCCACTAGATTCCTGAAGGTAATAAAACTGAATTTCTTTTAATATGCTTTATGATTCAGTCAAACCAACTCTTGTTAGTTGACCCAGTGCATCTGAATTAACTATACCTGAAGTTCTTGGCACTGCAGAGAGCAGAATGATTCATTCACATGGTGTGTCTCTGTAACTTGTCTCATAAAATTGCTGAAAACTCAGAAAACTGGTTTTGTTTTGGAGGAGATGAAGGAGGTGTTCCTGGTGCACTTTGGCCTCTAGATTTAAACATTATGAGCTTGGTGGCTTTCTACGTGTTGGGGAGCTGTAGCAACAGCCCTGACTCTTAACAGGCACCCTTCCCAAACTTCCCCTCCTTAAAAAAAAAAAAAAAGCCCACTTCTATACACATATCATACCCATTGAGCTTTCCTGTGGACCGGTCATGGAAGGCAGCCTTTTAGAACGGGTGTTACCTGGGGAGGACACCTTGCAACACATGAACACACTTGCCTATTGGGAGAGCAAAGAGGTCATTAGTGTGCTGGTCTGTGCCCGCCAACCAGGGCCTTAGGCACTTGTCTCAGCTATGACTTTCCTACTCTTAAAGAAACGGGTTAACCTTGCTTGGTTTAATCCAACAGTTCCCAAACCTATGTGGTTATAGAGCACCTTCTAGAAATGTAAATTCTATGAATTCCCTGTGTAATTAGTATTCAATAAAATTCTGTGCTTAGAAAGTTAGGTTTAGGCCATATTGTGGTGGCTTTAGCCTGTGCTTACCCTGGTGCAGGGATGGCTTTATGGAGGGTTCTGAAGAGGGGAGCCATGCACTCAGAGTGCTGCTATCTGGCAGTAATGTGGAGACTGGAGCAAGAGGGTGTCCCTCAAAGTTAATCACTGATCACTCACAGCCATAATCAGCCCTAGAGTTGCCCCCAATCTCCAGATATTGCATGTGAATCACTCTAAATCCGATTGCTTTACTTGCAACTAAGGTCCAGAAGAACTTAAATTGCTGGGGGTGCGGTTGGTGGGTCACCCAGTATCAACTGGACCAAACTCCTACGGCCAGAAATAATGGCCCATTGTTCCTCTGGCTTCCTCATCAGCTCCCTCTGTCCTGAGTGTCCAGGCGGCTGCCGGCCAAGCTGCCCTTGTGACTTTCCCAGGCCTCAGAACCCTCCTCGCCCTCCTTCCACTGACTCCCACGCCAGCCCCAGACACAGGGCAGCCACACGGTAGATGCAGGCAGCCGTGGATGAGTCATGAGACATAATCAGCAGTGACCGGGCCACAAGTCTGGAGAAGCCAGCTTCTCCCCCCTCCCTTACCTTCCTTGTGGAGTCTCAAACCCTCACCCCAAACACTGGGGAAGGTTTGAAGATCTTCGTTAATGGGCCGTGACAAGAATGGTTCCAAGCAGTAGACTCTTTGCATGGTCTGTAAATATGATCAGCCACCCGCAGCGGTGAGGCCTAGACCGTGGGGAGGCAACGCGAATGGCGATGAAGAAAGAGCATGTGCCCTGCACTCAGGCGCGGCTGGGGGTAAATTTTTTCTCCACCATTTAAAAAACTAGCTGTGCATCCTGGGCCATTCACTTAACCTTCGTAGGCTCGTGTTTCTATCTGTAACAGGTATAACAGTATCTTAATAGTATCTGTTGCATAGGGTTGTAATAAGAATTAAATAAAGCAGGTGAAGCGTCTAGAGCAGTGCCTGGCCCAGAGGAAGTCCTGGTGTATGTTAACCGTGATTATTTTGACTGTGCTTTTCATTACTAGCGGCATCATTGTTAGGTACTGGGCGGGTGGGTGGATGGGGTTAGAAATGGGTCTCACAATTAAGAATTTGAGCCCTGGCCGGTGTGGCTCAGTTGCTGGGCATTGTCCGGTGCACTGAAAGGTTGCCGGCTCAGTTCCTGCCAGGGCACAAGCCTGGGTTGTGGGCTGGATTCCTGGTGAGGGGTGTGCAGGAGGCGGCCAATCGATGTTTCACTCGCACATCAATATTTATCTCTCCCTTCCTCTCTCTCTGAAAATCAATTTAATTTTTTTTTAAAAAAGCCCTGGCTGGTTATGCTCAGTGGTTAGAGCATCAGCTTGCAGACTGAAGGGTCCCAGGTTCGATTCTGGCCAAAGGCATGCACCTCGGTTTCAGACTCAATCTTTAGCCCTGGTAGGGTGTGCAGGAGGCAACCAATTGCTGTGTCTCTCCCATCTCTCTCTCTCTCTCCCCTTCCCACTCTCTCTGAAAAGCAATGGAAAAATTATCCTCAGGTGAGGATTTAAAAAAAAAAAAGAAAAAAAAGAAATCTTAAAAAAAAAAGAGTTGGATAGAGAAGGTAGAAGACGTTTTTAAAAAACATAACTCGTTTCCCTCTCCCTTCCTCACTCTCCGATCCATAAAAAACAAAAACATGATATGTAGGTAAATATTACTTTAAAAAACATAAACAAGCTCAGCCAGAGTGGCTCGGGTTGAGCGTTGCCCTATGAACCAGGAGGTAACGGTTCGATTCCCGGTCAGGGCACATCCCTGGGCTGTGGGCTCAGTCCCCAGTAGGGGGCATGCAGGAGGCAGCCGATCAATGACTCATCACTGGCGTTTCTATCTCTCTCCATGTCCTTTCCTCTCTCTGAAATCAATAAAAAACGTTTAAAAAATAAAAATTTAAAAAACAACAACAATAAATATTGAACTCTAGTTAATGATATGCATGCTTTAGTATTTAGGGGTGAAGTGTACTGATATCTACAGCTGGCTTTGAAATGCATCAAAAAAGTAAAATGGACTGATGAATGGGTAGATAGATAAATATGGGATAAAGCAAATATAGCAAAATGGTAATTGTGGAATCTAGGTAGTAGATATACGAGTGTTCATTATACAATTCTTTCAACTTTTCTGTATGTTTGAAAATTTTCATAATAAAATATTGGAAAATATGAAATAGACGCCATAAAGTAACAAATGCCATAGAAGTTAAGAGGAAGTAAAATGAACGTGTAGCTGGTAAGTCAGAAAAAACTGTGGTGGGAGTACATTTACGATGGGCTCTAAAAGGATTCAGAGGGTTTAGCTCAAAACAATGGGGTCGGAGGAGCCTCCTAGGTGGGATGAGTGCCATAAGCCGAGGCAGCCACACCGATCACTGCCTGTGATTTGGGAACAGTCTGTGATCTGACTTGGCGCAGGTGGCAAGTGGGAAGCAGGCTGTGACGGAAGGCGGAGTAGGATCACGGTCCATCTTCCTCATATCAGGGACCTTATCCTATGAGTCAATGGGGGTCACTGAAGTTTCTTGAGCGGAAGCATCTCCGCATTTCCCCCTCACTTTGCGCTAAGCTTTCCCATAGGGGAAGGTGTGAGCTTTTTCAAGGAACAAAACAGTGTTTCACCAGTGTTCTTACAGGAACTCTGAGTAAGTCCACAGGTTGCTGACCAGATGATAAATAGCTTTATATCAGAGTCTGCATCAACCCAGAATCACTACACTGGAATATCAATTGAGAGAAACTGCACGGAGCTTGCACTTGTGTCCTTTTAAGCTGTAACTCCACCATATGCTTTAATGGTCACATATTAAATACTAGCTCCTCCTTTCCCCTAGTCAGTGCTGGGGTTTGACAGCCTAGATCCCTGGTTTCCATGCTTCCCTGTGCCAAAGAACAACAGCCCGAAGTTGCGCGTACAAACCCAGGCGCATTGTCCTTTGTGGGCAATTTCAGGGATTTTTCACTGGTACCGGCTTGACCCGTGAGTCCAGTTAATCCTAGGATGCCCTCACCCCCAGCCATGGGTCCTAACTCCCTAAAATATTTCCTAAGTCCCTCTGTTCATCTGTGCTCCCCTTAGTGTTTATCCCAATACTCTCTGTGCTTCCTTCTTGCTGGCTTGTCCCCCCACTGCGGCCCTCCCTGCCACCCCATCCTGCGGTGCCCTCTAGAACCTCTAGAACCTTGTTCTGTTGTGAACAAGCTACCCTAAGTCCTCGGTTTCACTACTGGATGCTCTTTCACTCTCCTTGCCTTAGCAAAAACAACCTTTTCCTGCAGATACTGGCTCCCAGGGAAGACTGCTCGTTCTCCCACGCCCTCCCCACCCGAAGGCTGGACCTGGGGATGGGAAGCGTGGCCACTTCCTTCGCTCCTCCACGCTCCCATAAAATCACCTCCTTTGAGGTTCATGCCACCGGTTCTACCATCCTATACCTACCCTCCTTTCCTTTATGACCAGCTTCCTGGCCACTCCCCTGTGTTCCCTGAGTACTTTGGCACCTGACACAGTTTTTCTTGTCTACCTGTTATCCTAGTAACTTCATTATCCCTGGAAACAACCTGTGCCTATCCCACCATTGTGTATTGGATGTGTAGGAGGCAAACCCAACAAACCTAGCCTCACCCGTTGTCCTCAACCATCTCCACTCCAGTGAACTTCACTCCCACTCCACCCTTCCATGGCTACTCACCACCAGAACGCTCACTGCTAAATCTTACATCCCAGCATCCCACATTCGAACCATAACCACGGCTTACAGTCCTCTCTCATCTCCTCTGAATGTTTTATTGTTTGCATGAAGATTCCCAGGCCCTAGATCCAGTATTGGCCCAGGCAAGAGAGTTAGAGGGCCCCACTCTAACTCTTCTCAGATTGTGCCTATTCCTGCAGGGTGAGGAGTCTTCAGGGCCAAGGGAACATACCCACCAAAGCCCATGCCCACCTCTCCATACCTGGATACAGAAGATCTCAGTCTTCCCTTTTGAAGCAGTTCTGAGCCTGCTTCTAGGGCCTGCTTGACGCCTTTGCCAGAGCCCTTACTCCTGAGCATGGATTGAACTGCCAGTGACACACCCCTAAGCACATGGGGTGTTCAAGGAGCATGTGCATGTGAGGGTAGGATGCGGCTTGGATGTGTGGGCTTAACATTGTGGGATAGAGCGTGGGGAAAGAAGAGGAGGAACATGTATCTAGGGCTGGCTCTCCCCATGTGACCTCAGAGACAGGTGTAGGACTGAGTCCTGATGAAAGAACCTTCACATTTTGCCTGGCTAAATTTCGGAACTGCTGTGGACTTCTATGTAAGTCCTGTTTCCCTCCTTTCTGATCAGGGGTGTCTTTAGCACTTCTCCTGTGCCTCTCACTCTGTCACTCTGTGTGTCAGATGTGTGTATGTGTGGGAGGCAGACAGCTTGTCTCTTTAGTTCATAGGTCTTCAGATCAAGAGGAATTGTACTGGTGCTGCTGCAATTAAGGAACTACACCCGAGAAGCCTCTTACTGATGCTATAAACTAATAAAGGCTGGAGGTTTTGGGAAGGAGATAGTATATTTTCTGTGCAGGAGAAATGTAAATAATGTGACCAGAGCATCGACTGTTGTGATTTAAAATATATCCACAAATTCTTTGACACTTCATTTAAAAGGTAGAGCCTAATTCCTCTCTTCTGGAGTGTGGGCTGGTTTTAGTAACTCACTTCTAACCAACAGAATGAGGCAGAAATGACTTCTGAGGCCAGAACATATGAGACACTATGGCTTCAGTATCTCTCTCTCAGATCACCTGGTCCGGGAGAAGCCAGCTGCCATGTCATGAGGATGCTCAAGCAGCCCTATGGAGAGATCCACATGGTGAGAAACTGCGGCTTCTTGCCAGAGCCACATGAGGGAGCCAGTGTGGAAGTGGATCCTTTAGCATAGATCCTTCACACGACTATAGCCCAGCCAGCTTCCGGCAGCAACCTCATGGGAGGCCTTGAGCCAGAACCACCCAGCTAAGCCACTCCCTAATTTTTGATCCACAGAAACTTTTAGATAATAAAGTATTTGTTGGTTTAAGCTCTTAAGCAATAGTAACACATACTCTGTCTTTACCTCACTTTGAAGGCTCCCCAGGATGTGACACTGTTGAGTACCCCCTCCTCCGCCCACTGCACTCGCCCTTTGGCTTCCAGGAGACTACTTCCTCTGGAGTTTTCTCTTAGCCTCCGGACCAGTCTTTGTCAGTTTTCTTTCTGAGCTCCTCTGCTGCTTGCCCCTAAAACACCAATTGTTCCTAAGGCTTCCACTATTTTTTCCCTACCCCATCTCTCATTGACTTTAATCATACCCATTAATCATACTTAAAACTAAAATTTTTATGCCAGTGTCTCCTACCCAGACCTTTCTCTTAGGCTTCATAACTGCCTATTGGACAAGTCTATTAGGATTTGGCCCTGACTCCTCATACTTATCTGAAAGTGAATCATCCTATTTACCCTCACGCCCATTCCTCTTCCTGTGGCCCTTCCCACAATGAGTGGAAATTTGTCTCCCCAGTCGCTCAAGTTAAAAATGTTGCTCGAAAAAACCCCACAAAAAACAAAACCCTAAACAAAAAACAAGCAAAAAAAAACAAAAGAAAAAAAAAATGCTGCTCCTAGCCACCCCAGGCTCCTCCTCACTTGCTACTTTCAGGACCTTCAGGATTCTTTACACTAATCTCTCAACTTTTGCTATAGGTTTTTCCAGCTTGATTATTTGTGGTTTCCAAATGATTCTTGCCACTTAAAGCCCTGGCATGGCTTTGCACATGACTTTTTCTAGAATTCTGCCTTTCCATCCAGGTCATACTTTCAAACATCAGTCCGAGGGTTTCCTCATTCTGACTGTGCCCACAGCCCTGTGTGCTTACATTTAGCATTGTGCTGGCAACTCCTGAATTCCCCATCCTTTGTTGGACAATTCTCCTAGGTGTTTCTGCAGGTCTTGCGACAATTTTGATCTCAAACTGTCTTAGAAGTTAGAGGTAGTGTCTCCCACTAGGGCAGAGGGCAGATTTTACTCCCTGCTAGTATACTACTCTCTTTCTCCAAGTCGTAGTTTGGTCTGCATCACCCTGTGGAACACAGAGGGCAAGAGGAGCCGATCTGAACATGCAGCTTATGGCCTCTGCTGTGCCACAAGTAATAAAGTCCTTTGTGACTGAACTTCCAGTCTCACATCTTCTGCTAGAATCCACGAACCTGTGAAACTATGGCAGGCTAACTTGCTAGCATGCAAGTAGGGTAAAATCTTGGGCCCTTCCCAGTTCTTGACACCACACACACTTGACTGTAAGTGCCTTGAGAGCATGCACTGCATCTGAGTGGACTCGGCTTCCCCTGTGTGTGACAGAAGTAATGCTGCTTTGGTCTAAAGGGCTTTGGATAAAACTACTCATATATATGTATTTACTGAATCCAATTTTGAAATAAATTGCCATGATTCTTCTTCTGGTTTTAGGAATTTTGTACATTCCTTGGGTTTGTACAGGGTGAAGCCGCAGATCAGTGTTCTGTGGCAAAGTGAAATTCTCTGGGGATTAAAAATGCTACGGAGACTGTAGTCCCCCTGTTGACCTAAGAACATCCAAACCTGTAGAGAATTTTTATGAGTTCATTTGAGCAAAAACTGATAACAGTTGCCAGGAAGCAAGATCTCAAATGCTCTGGAGAGGAACAGTTTTGCAGTCTCTTCTAGGCATTGAAATTTAAGGAAGATTACATGGAGGTGGGAGAAAGCAAGGCGGGGGTGATTACAGGAGAGGTAACAAGGTGATGTGCTCTCTGGAGGGTGGTCACTTCTCGTAAGGGGCATCCTGGCATTTCACAGGGGTGTTAACCTAGACGTGCAAGAACAATGGACAAAGCTCGTTAAGCAAAGATAAACCTTTTCCTAGGGAAGTTACATGCCTGAGGTGTGAGCACCCACCATGATCTGCCCAGGAAGGAATTTATGATCAGATCACCATGAGGTTACTTCCCATAGAGCCCCTTTTCCGTCCACACCCCTTATCCACAGGGGATAAGTTCTAAGACCCCCTGTGGATGCCTGAAGCCGCGGAAAGCGATGAACCCCATACATACTGTGTTTTTCCCCTAGACATACACAGGCTCTACGGATTCTCTTTGGCATAACCGAGTCGCCAGCATCACTACTCTTGTGCTTTGGGGTCATCAAGTAAAATAAGGGACCAGCACTGCTATACAGTGACAGTCGGATAGCCAGGATGGCGCCTAAGCATGGACAGACAGGACAAAGAGATGATTCACAGCAGGGTGGGAGGGAGGGAGAAGGGGGCGAGACTTCATGCTCCTTAGAACAGCACACAATTTAAAGCATGAATTGTGTATTCCTTAGGACTTGCCATTTAATATTTTCGGATGGAACTTGACCACGGGTCACTGAAACCATGGGAAGTGAAACCATGGATCAGGGGGACAACCGTGGTTCACAATGCGAATAAGCCACGTGCAGGTAATGGAGGCGACTGAGGGGAGCCTAGGTTTTTCTGGGGGCTGGCGTGTTACGCTGCAGTTGGGATGCGATGTTAATCTCTGCCGTCGGCCTCACAAGAGCATCAAGCTCAGGCCCGGGCAGACCTGCTCCCAGCCCGGCCAGGCTGGCTGCAGACCGGCCTGCCCGAGCTTAAGGACAGAACTAACTGGTGCCTGTGGCGCCTGAACGCTGAGGGCAAAGACTACTCCGCTCCTAGCCCTCTGCACGAACAGTGCCCGCCGTGACCGGGCGGGGGCGCTGGCGGCGCTGGCTCCCGGCGGACGCGCCCGCGGCGGCTGTACCCGGGCTGGGCTGCGGACGCCTCCCAGGGCTTAGGAGGCGGGGAACCGGGGCGGTGGCTGAGCAGCGGTGGCTTCCAGGGCGGAGGGGAGGGGAGGGGAGGGGGAAATGCTTTCACAGACTGTGGCCGAGCGGCTGTGAAAAACCACCTCGTGGCCCGGCGGGCGTGGCTCCGCCGCTGAGCGCAGACCCTCCATCCCGGAGATTCGGGGTCCGGCCCCCGCCCGGGGTGCCGGCTGGGTCCCCAGCAGGGGGCGTGCGGGAGGCAGCCGGCCAGGGGCTCTCCTCATTGGCGTTTCCCTCTCCCCCTCTCCCGTCCTCTCTCTGAGATATATATATATATATATTTAAAACACACAAAACATCTCGGGGACAAAGGAGGGGAAATGGGGGACAACTGTAATACTGTCAATAATAAAAAATAAAAAAACGCCACTTCATTTCTTTTAAACCTGCCATTTTATTAGATGAGAAAACCGGGGTCCGGAGGGGATAAATCGCTGAGACTGGCGACTGAGTCCGGAGCCTCGGTGACTCCGTGTCTCTCGTTAGGAGGCGCATTAGCTCCCGCTCTCGACCGCACGCCCAGGAGCCCGCGCGCAGCGTCTCCCGCCTGGTCGGCGTGACTCCCGAACTCGGCGGCGGGCGTGCCTCGGCCGGGCAGCCCCGCTCCGCCCAGGTGCGCCCAGTCCCGGCGCCACACCCCGCGGAGGCGGCGGAAGGGGATCCCTCGAGCGAAAGCCAGGGAAAGGGGCGGGGCAGCCCGAGCCGAGCCCGAGTTTGTTCAGGGAGGGGCGGCCCCAGGGGCCTCTCAGGCGGGGCCCCGCCCGGCAATGGCACTTACACCGCCTTGGGGGGCGGACGGAGGAAGGGAGGGCGCGAGGGGCTGCAGGTGGTGCCCGGCGCCCGCTCGCTTCCCCCGAGCCTGGAGAGCCTGTGTTTCAGGAGCGCACGTTGCTCTTGCTCAGGGCACACGGGGAAAACGCTCAGCTGACTCCCTGCCGATGCCCTAGCCGGGGGCTGTGCGCGGGGCTCGGGAACCTCAGCCCGGGAAGGCAGTCGGGGAGGTGTACGTGACCCGGAGGGTGTGCGGCCGCGCCCAGCCCCGCGCGGGCACCCGCCTGGCGCCCCGCCCCGCCCCTGACGAGCGCGCGCGGGGCCTCCGCCCGCGCGGTGCCGGCCGCGTTACACCCGCCGTTCCCCGCCCCCTCGCGTCGGGGGCTGCCCTCGTCGCTGCCTGACCGCGGGTCCCGCAGCTCCTGCCTCTCCGGCCCCCGCCGTCGGGCCGAGGCGGCCCAGCCAGGGGGCGGGGGTGCCGTTGGTCTCCGCGGCCGTTCCGGAGCAGGTGGGAGCGGGCAGCGGGCGGCGCTGTGGGGACAGGCGCGGTAGACAGCCCCGGGGAGGGCGGCTGGGTCCTGGCCGGGGGTGGACTGGGTTGCGGCGGGCGGAACGGTGTCTCCTTCAGTTCGCCCTCCAGCCGCGGCAGCCGCAGCCCGACACCCAGCGAGCCGAGCGGCCTCAGCTGCGAGCGGAGCGGCGGCGACGGCCCCCCATCAGGAGACCACTAGGTATCGCCGCGACCGCCTCACTCGGGCCTGGGGGCCTAGGCCCCGGCGGCCAAACGGGAGGCCCGAGCGGGACTGTGGTCGGCTCTGGGTCCCTAAGATGGCCGCGCTGCCCCGCGGCCTCGCGCCCCTCGCGGCCTGAGAACCCCTCCTGGCCCCTTTACCCCCTTCTTCCTTCCGCTGACCGCACTTCTTGTCCTTCCCGCAGACCACCTCTTCCCGCGGCCTCGCCATGGCGACCTACGGTCAGAGCTGCGCGCGGCGTAAGTAGAGCAGGGACCCTGCGGGATGGGGCGGTGGGCGCCGGGGAGTCGGAGCCTGTCGACCAGATAACCGCAGCTCTTTTCCCTCCATCTCTCTTAAGAACTTGGGAATTGGCTCTTTTCGGTAGCCACTCCACCTGCCTTCACCTCCTGGTTCTGCAGAGGAGGGGCTGGGCTGTTGGGTTTCGGATAAAGGGACTAGGCCGGGGTAGTTGGTCTGTGACTGCGTTCACCTTTAGCTTTTGGGTGGGACTTGGAGGAACTCGAAAGCAAAAAGTTAATAATTGCAGGACTCGGTTTTTGGAGGATTGGGCCAGTCACTTTTTTAGAGGAAGTAACTCGTCCGTGAGAGCGCAAGGTCGTTACACGTGCTCCTGAGGGTGTGGACCCGCTTTGTAGAATGAATGAGCTGGCGTTGGCTCGGATTGCTGGCCTCAAACCCGACGGCCCTGGCTGAGGACTTCAGCATCATGTTAATATGTTTAAAGTGCCACTTGATATTTAGTAGGTGGAGACACTTGAATGGAACATAGATGGACGTATTACTTCTAAGTTCCAACTTTTAAGTTCCCAGAGTATTGTGTACCTTTCCCTTCCCACTCCAGAATGGTAGTTTTGACCTCAGTGAGGATACTAAGGGGTATATTGGGGGAGAGGGCCCTGTCTGAGGTTTGACTCTGTACTAGTCCCATCCTAGGAGGTGATGCTATAGGTACTGTAAATTTAGGAGTAGAAAGTCTGTTTTTCTTTTGGAAGGAATTTCCCAACTTTGTATAGTCACTTACTGTGGTTATCCATTTTAGAAATAAGCGTTTGTTGATGATATCTCCCTAATGGATCGATAGAGTACAGTTTTATGGTAACTTGTGGTGGTATCAAAAACATTCCAACAAATTGAACTGCTTTTATTTGTTTTTTATTTTTTTATTGGACTGTTTGAGTTTAAAGATAGCAAAGATAGCAGTGGGTCATAATCTAATTCTTGGACAGAAAGTGGAGAACAGGAACATTAACACTAATGTTTCTTCCCACCAGCAATGTGTATTCCTCCATCATATGCTGACCTTGGCAAAGCTGCCAGAGATATTTTCAACAAAGGATTTGGTAAGACCTTTTAATATTTTTTAGATCAGAAGTGAAAATATGTGTTTGGATTGCATAGTGAAATTATTCATTTCTCAAATTGTAAATATCTTGCTGCATTAATTCTTCTATTGGATACATTTTAGATAAATTTCTGTTAGAATTGTTCTGTAATAGTCCACATCCCCCTTCATCCCAGTTTCCTCCAGTATTCTTAAACTATAGTGCAAGGATGTTACCTTTAAGAAAAAAACAGATGTGCTTTCATTTCTTTCAGATGTAGTTTAGGCCTTGTTTGACTAGAATTATTACTGTTGTTGTTATTATGTATTAATGTTTTGCTTTTTTGGAGGTGACTCCTATCAGATTATGGACTTTCTCAAGGTTTTGTTTTTCTTAAAGATTTGGGTCCACACCTCCCCTTCCCCCTTTTCTACTTTAGATTATTCTCTCCGTTGTTTAGGCTATTAATCCCCAAGGGGGAGATATAATGCCTTTGGATAAATGTTCCAAATGTCTATTATAATAAACTATTGGCTATTCTGAGATTTGAATTCATTCTCTGATTTTAGGTTTGAAAGTGGTTTGAAAGCCCTTTTTGTGTGTTCCAGATAATACACCAAAGCACAAAACACTAGGCAAAGCTGCAGAGATGTTCTGTTCTTTACATGTCAGTTTACATAGAATAATTTAAAATTTTGCTTAAGCATTGTTTTTCAACATGTTTTTATCCCCACCCCCCAATATGTGAATTCTTGATTCTTTTTTTACTGTATAGTCAACTATTGGTATGCATTTATTATACAAAAGAATCATTTTGTTATAATTTGCTCTCTAAGGTTTTGGGTTGGTGAAACTGGACGTGAAAACAAAGTCATGCAGTGGCGTGGTGAGTGTTAGATACCTAAATCTAAGTTCTGATGAGCCTTTATATAATTTCGTACCTATAAAATATTCAAAACAGAAAGTGTCTACCCACCTGTTTTATTGTAAAGAAAAGGCAGAAGTTAATTTTATTTAAAGGGATTTGCATGTAACTTGATTTATTTAGGCTTTGGTCTTTTCTCATGTGGTCTTTTGCTGTATTACTTTGCACAAGGAACTCAGTAAATACACTGGTCATGTGGGACTCAGTAAGATAATAAGCTTGAAGGCAGGGAACCTGTTGTACTTTTTCATAACCCTTTCTTTCAATGTCTATTAAAAGCATTAAGAATTCTGGGCATAAAAGTATTCAGTAACTCGTAATTTGAGTGCACTAATCATTTATATAATCGTCATATTCTAGCAGCCCTCCTTGGGGAAGATTTCCACATGTATTTTGTGAATTCACAGAATCTTGATTTGAGTATTTTTAAAAAGGTTAATATTTTGGTATTGGATGTCTTGATTCTGCCTAACATTCCCCCAAAGGGAGTAAAGTAAAATTTAGTTCTGTGTAATATTTTCTCCCTCTAAATTTTTTTGAGATTGTTTGGGGTATAGGATATAGTGTGTGCATATTGAATATTATTGGTCATTCTGATAAATTCTTGCTGTAGTTGTTAGTTTTCTTAGTGCATATAACTGGTATTAAAATTAACTGTTGTTGTTTCTTAATGCTTAGACTTGGGTTTCTGGGTTTTTATATTTGTCATGCCTGTCAGTTGGTTTCTTTGGTCCTAAAGGAAGCCTAAGTATTCAGTGTGGTTGAGTGACTTACTGGTTTAATGTAACATGTTTCAGAGCAGTTTCTTAGGGTTTATTTTCTTGTGTTCCCACTGAGGCCCCTTATTAACACTTGCTAAGTATTGAAACACAAAAAGCCTCCAAAAAAAAAGGTAAAAGACTCAGTCTTTGTGTTTAAAAAAAAAACCTATTTGCTGGTTGGAGAGACAAAATAAACTTTAAACTGGGGAAAAATTAGAGAAGTATATTTAGTACTAGATTGTGTGATACGTCAAATCTTTGTTGGAAAGGCTTATTGTGGACAGGGTTAAGGAAAGTTTTATGAAATTAGGTTTAAGATCATGAAGGTTGCATAGGAGCTCGATTATATATACTATAGTATGTTTTTGTTTCCATTTACTCTGTATATAGTTCAACAAGTATGGTACTGATCTTATACTAAGTACCTGGCCCCAAATAAGTCCCATGAATGGCTGGTTCTGTTTTCTCACCTGAACTGCTGAAATGTCCAGGCCATCCCAGAACGTAGAAGCCTAAATGTCTGGTGATGAAGTGAAGGGCCTAAGCTCCGCCAGTGGTGTGATCTGGCCCAGTTTTGGTTCCACAGTGTGATCTTGGTTTTGTGTCTTGAGCTCGTAATCTAAGGATTGACGGATGGCGGGGTGGGGCCTCAAGAATCATTAATCAGTGTCACTCAGGAGTAATAGTAGCTACTCATACATACTCCCCAATTCAAGTATCTGCTAGAAGAACACGCTCAGTGTAGTTTTAATAATGCTTTTCTTTTGTGTAGAGCACATGAAAATGTGCAGAGCTCTCACAGTGTCACTTTAGTTTAATAAACCTTTAGGGAATAGATGAAGAAGCTGAGTCCAAGAAAAGTTAAGTGTCTTCCTCAGTGTTTCATTTAGCAAACGACAAATGGATGCCAGGACTCCTAACTTGATTGCTAGTGTTCTTTTCTAACATCATACCAGTGTTGTTGTTTTTTAAATCCTCACCTGAGGATATTTTCTTTTCCCATTGCTTTTCAGAGAGAGTGGGAGGGAGAGGAGAGGGAGAGAGAAACATCCAATGTGAGAGAGACACGGGGATCGAGCCTGCAGTCGAAGTACGAGCTGTGCCCTTTGCCGAAATCGAACCTGGGACCCTTCAGTCTATGGGCTGATGCTCTAACTACTGAGCCAAACCTGCTAGGGCTAGTGTTTTTTTAGTATGGACATTGACTGCCAAGCTTTGACTTGAAATTCCTATTAATGAAAACATTTAATTTCAGGAGATAGTGAACAAGACCTAAGGCTTTTCTCTATTTCACTGTAGAGCAATAGTTAGGCAAATGTTCTGTTTTCTAAGTGAAGGGTGATTGGCATTTTCTCCTGTTGCACAGTGTTTGATGTTTCCTCTGCAGGTATCACAATTTCAGGTTGAAGTTCTCTTAGTAGTTCAGATCACCTGTCTTCTTTAGAAGTGGCTTTCCAGTGGCCAAAGCCATTATTAGCAGACAAATTGTGAGTCAGAATCTGCAGAGGGCTTTTTAATATTTTATCTTGGAAGATTTCAGTTGCCTGCCTGTATACTGAGCTCTGAAAGATTCTTAGATTTCTGGGTTAGCTGTAGCAGATTTAAAATCTCAGATAAGCCCTCCTTCATATTATACCTTCCTTTTTAGTTGGTGTGCAATTAGGGATTTACAAGTTATTTATATTTGCTATAAACATAAGATTACATATAGATTATTTCTTATACTGGTGTCATCTATTGTACATAATATAGTTTATATTCTGCATGAGATAAATCAGTTGTAGAGTAAATCTCCTATAATTCCTTCCCCCTACTTTTTTCTCTTCCTTTTTAATGAGAATGTGAAAGATGGTTGGAAAGGCATGAAACCTGGTGAAGATCCTTTTTATCTCACAGAAACAATATTGGGATTACCTAAGAATTTAGAAAAACAATCATTTGTTCGTGGTATGAATTCCTACAGTGGTATGCTTTCCCTTTAAGGACTTCCAGGAAACATTTTGTAATAAATACAGTATTATTATAAGCTTAGATTATAATGGATCTGTGATAACTATAGTGACTTATTTAATGTTTTATTCAATATCAGGTATATTGGATGCAGTGCCAAAACATTCTCCCCACCCCCTACACTCCCCCACACTGATTTTTGAATCCTAAATAAAATCATCTTAGAAGTTTCCTTGAAAGGTGTACAGTTCCTTGTTTACTTGAGAATTAGATACAGATTAAGTTGTGATTGGTTGGAAACGTCAGCTAAGTAAGGTAGCAGTTAGTAATTTACAGGCTAATTTTTCACTATTGTATATACCGAGGAGTAGAGGGTAGGTAGGAATATTCATCAAGGTAGAAAAAAGGATTAGCAAAGATACTGTGTTTTAGGGTTTTGTGTGTGTAAGGTAGTCAGTGGATTCTTAAATGCTTATGAGAAAGTTCATGAAGTTATTTATTGTCTTAATAGGAATTCTCAACATCTGGTTCATCTAATACAGACACTGGTAAAGTTACCGGAACCTTGGAGACCAAATATAAATGGTGTGAGTATGGTCTGACTTTCACAGAGAAATGGAACACTGATAACACTCTGGGAACAGAAATTGCAATCGAAGACCAGGTAACATTTTGAAAATGCGCTTTAGTGTTAGTTATTTTATTTTTGTATTTCAGAAAGGAAATCTGCAAACATTCCTTTTTCTTTCAACAGATTTGTCAAGGTTTGAAACTGACATTCGATACAACTTTTTCACCAAACACGGGGTAAGCATGGACATTTTTATTTGCTTTAAATTCAAAAGCACTCTTCTTATCTATACTTAGGAAAGATGCATATTTACTGTTTGAGAGCTTGCCCAGCTGCCTTGTGACAAATTTGTTTCTGCCTTTGAAGCATGAACACTATGGTGGCTGTCATTGGCTTGCCTTCAAATATTTGCCTCTTTTCATTGTGGCACTAACTTAGGTAATTAACATGTTTCTAATATGCTTTTCTGACTGATTTCCAGTTATGCAGAGCAGCCTTCTTGTGGTGGTGGCAGTCTAGTTACCCCATGTGCCTTTGTCTTTTAATTTGTGAACTATATATACTTTTTATTTTTTTATTATTTTTAAAGCCAGAACTTATTTTTATTTAAAAATGCTCAAGAGACTTTAAAAAGGTGCAAAGATGTCCAGGTTTAATAGAAAATCATACTGAGGTGGTGTGTCTGTTGGTTTCGCCCTTACTAAGGCATCAGTTTGATCCTTGTTAATGAAACATCCTGATAATTCTTCTAGTTGGGTGGTGATTTCCTCTGACTCTCAGTGTCTTTCATAAAATGGCCATCAGCTCACAAATGATGAAAAATGTCATACCAGAAATAATCACAAAATGCTTGCAGATACTACTTGAATATCCTTTCTGCATTATTCTTTGAAACCAGGTTCAGTGACTATCAGTTTGAGTAGCGGAGATCATGATGAGTGTCATCTGCAGAGACTGGTATTAAATGCAGCTCTTGCAGGACAGAAACCAGCAAACACCCTTTAAGACAAAACACCTGTATATATATATTTTGCCTGTTATGACTATCCTGCTACCTTTTTTTGCTCCAGTTATGCTGCAGTTTATCTGAGTCTGTTGTGTAACTTCTGTGCAGAAGTTATGTAAATCTTTCCCACTGGCATCAGTTTTAAGTCAGTTTGTTCTTTTTCCAGAAAGAAAAGTGGTAAAATCAAGTCTTCTTACAAGAGGGAATGTATAAACCTTGGTTGCGATGTTGACTTTGATTTTGCTGGACCTGCAATCCATGGTTCAGCTGTTTTTGGTTATGAGGGCTGGCTTGCTGGATACCAGATGACTTTTGACAGTGCCAAATCAAAGCTGACAAGGAATAACTTTGCAGTGGGCTACAGGACTGGGGACTTCCAGCTACACACTAATGTGTGAGTATTTCTTTTGTGGGATATTATGATGTAAACCTTAGGATGACATTGATGTCTCTTGTCATTTCTTGTTAAGCTAGGTCAAACCTAAAGGATTTCTCTTAACATAAAGAGATCATCCTTGGGTATTTTTAGGTGCCCATCAAAAGTGAACATTTAAAAATATTAGTCTGACTTTTGGTGCTGAGAGAGTAAATGTTCATTTCATACGAGGCTTGATGTGCTTTGTATTTTTAGAAGAGGCTAAGACATTGCCAGATTCTTCCAGTGCATTTGTTTGGCTTATTTGTTCCTGATATGTGAGGTGCTGATTTGATAGGATTGTCTGAAATTTGTGGTGTTTTTACCTAACCCAAAGTAGGTGTATATGTCAAAAGGACTGAGAGAGAATTTTCTCCCTTATAACAAAATAATGCATTGGTAAATGGTAGAAGTATAAGGAAGAAAACCAAAATTTCCCATAATCCTACCATGTAGGTATGTAATCTTTGTTAATTGTTAATGTTTTCGTGTTTCACCTTTTTATATGTGTATATACGTAAAATATATACTGAAAAGATGGTTTTATAATCCTTTCCCCCTTAATATATTTTGATCACTTTCCTATAGCATTATGTATTCTACATTATTGTTAGTGACTGGTAGTTCTGCTGGGTTTATTTCATCAATCCTTGTTTTTGGACATAGGTTGGGAAAAGACCTTTTAAAATAAAAGTTTTCAGTGGAGCACTAGAGACCCATGTGAGCAATAGCTTTTATTTAAATGTAATGCTGCTATAATATCAACTTAGTGTCTTAGATATATTACATTGTCTGTTCTAGATTTATTAATTTAAAATATCTTATAGCAATGATGGGACAGAATTTGGAGGCTCAATTTATCAGAAAGTATGTGAAGATCTTGACACTTCAGTAAACCTTGCTTGGACTTCAGGTACCAACTGCACTCGCTTTGGCATTGCAGCTAAATATCAGTTGGATCCCACTGCTTCCATTTCTGTGAGTACTATGGGCTTAAAATATATGGGATTTTTGGTTGTGGGAATTAATCTTTGGGTATATTGAATTATGTTGAGAATATGAACTGTGGTTCACACTATCCCCAGTTTACACACAGATTGGGATTAGAACTTTGAATACTGCTTTTTTATGGAGACAGCGTTAGAAGTTTCATATTTAGGTCGCCATAGTTTAGCCTCAAAAGTGTATAAATAGTAACGCTGAGCCCCAGCTAAGCCCAGGGAAGTCAGTGTTTTTTGGTCCTGGGCAGTTCTCATTCCTGCTGTGGGGCGTGTACTTCAATTGATACTTTGACTTGATCTTTTTATGGTTTACAAAAGATCTTCAGATTTGATGTGTACATGCCATTTTGCAGTTAAAGAAACCAAAACTTGGAGAAAGGACTTAAACCACTACTAGGAAGGGATGGAAGGGAGTAGCAGAGCCAGGATACGACTGCATGTCTTTTGATTTCCTTCCTGTCTAGGGTGACCAGCTAGCTCATACTGCTTTGCCTGGGCCTCTCCTAGCTTTAGCACTGAAAGTCCTGCATCTCAAGGACTCCCCCCTCATCCCAGGTTGGCTGAGTTGGATGGCCACCCTAGTCCTGTCCTTAGGCTCTTTATTCCTTCAGTCATAGTAGGTTGGAGTAGGAGGGAGTGCAGTATCTCAGGGTGTAGAGGGGCTGGCTCCAATTTCAGGCACATCAGCAGCTGTTCCTGTGTGTCAGTTGTTTACAGGTCAGGGACTGCCTGTACCCAATGTACTGGAAATGAAAGAAAGTTAAACCTTCCATGAGAATTGTTTGTTACATAAAGTGATCTTCATTCCTGAGGACAATGTTTTAATAATTTAGGCAGTTAAGTTTTAGCCCCATTCTTGTTTTATCTTAGCACAGTTTTTTTTTTTATTTTATTGTGTTTTTTTTTAAAATACAGCTTTATTGACTTCAGAGAGAGGAAAGGAGAGGGAGAGAGAGAGATAGAAACATCAATGATGAGAGAGTCATTGATCGAGCCCGCAACCCGGGCATGTGCCCTGACCAGGAATTGAACCCTGATCGCCTGGATCCCAGGTCGATGCTCAACTGCTGAGTGACGCCCGGCTGGGCAGCACAGTTGTAATCAGAGAGAATGAGAAACACCCAGAATGTTTTTCCCATTGGAAAGGCGGTGATTCATTTATTTTTCCTTTTTCTGTTTCTAATTGCGCTGTAGCAGGATTCACATAGCACACTACTCTCTGGTAGCTATATTGTTAACTCTCTTCAGATGTATGTTTGGCACTGTCACAGATTGAAGGCCAGCAGAAGATGTAACTCTCTTACAGGCTAAAATGGGAAGGGAATTTGAGACCCGTGTGCCATTGAGTGATTCCTAGGGGTTATTTGGAAATGTACCATTTCCCACCTAAGTAGTACTGCTGTTGCCCCAGTCGGGCATCACCTGAAGCATTGCTTACATGCTGCATCACAGTTTCATGGTTGACTCCTGTTCTAAAGTAGTAGGAACTTGAATCCAATTTCTGAGGCTTTTAGATTTGTTGGGCACAAGACTGATGGTACATTTCTTTTTGAGACAACTCACATGGTCATTGGTGGCTCATGAGGACTTGGCTGTAGTACCAATTCAATATAAATGCTGTTTATGTGACTTTGCCTGTATAATTACATTGTTTCTGTCTCTGGATTGGGCTGTTTTGATGTTACACTTTGTAAAAGAGTGTAGACATCAAATCATTTCCAACACTGTTTTGAGTGTTACAATAACACTCAAAATGCTGAAGAGCAAAGAGCAACCTAGGCACTGGAGGTGGCTTAATGATATTAGTGGGAGAGAATGGAGCTACTCCTTACCATGTCTTGCTCTCAAGGGTTCCTTTGAGCCCTTGAAGGTCTGTGACTAAATCCTAAAATAATAAAATTGTGCAAGGTAGGCAGGGAACTGGATGGGTAATGACACCCCATTGGCATGTCTTCCCATACACAGTCTCGTTACATACAACCAAGACCCAGGGGCATTAATGAGAAGTGTGAGAATGTGAGGTTGAAGGATTTAGTCAGTCTTATTAGAGGAAGTACTTGGCATTTGGAGATTTTGAACATTGATGGTTTTGGCTCTTTAGGATGACTCTTGAAAGTACTGTGTGTGTCAAAGTCATAAATTTAAACTTCACATCCCACACTTTGAGGCTGTATCATACAGCTAGTGGGCCGAGTGGACTTCCACTCACCACATTTTGGCGTGTCTTTTGTTAGATTAGACTCAACAAAGGTGATTCTTTTTATTTTTTTAATCCTCACCTGAGGACATTTTTTCCATTGCTTTTTCAGAGAGAGTGGAAGGGGGAGGGAGAGAGAGACATTGATGTGAGAGAGACACATTGATTGGTTGCCTCCTGCTTGTGCGCCGGCCTGGCCAGGGGTTGAGCCTGCAACCGAGGTACATTCCCTGGGTCGGAATCGAACTTGGGACCCTTCAGTCCGTGGGCAGACACTCTAACCACTGAGCAAGACTGGCCAGGGCTGGGATGATTCTCATGAGAGTGCTTAGGTTCTTGGGCTGTGTGGACAATTTGGGGTCTGAAGACACATTCCAGTAGATATGATGAGTGTTGTGTCCTGACAATTTGACTTGGAGTTTAATGGACAAGAATTAAGTGGCACCTGCTTTTTGTTTGGCTTAATAACAATATTACGTTTTATTATGTGAATAAAAAGCCCGGACAATTTATAATTGCAAGATAGGGAAACATGTAGGGGCTTTGTCTCCTTTCAAAAATTTTTCATAATAGTTTTTGCATTTTATTTTAGGCAAAAGTCAACAACTCTAGTCTAATTGGAGTGGGCTACACTCAGACTCTGAGGCCTGGTAAGTATTCTTGATAAAGTAGGATTTTCCTGATAGTCTTTTAGAAATTAGTTTTCATTTATTTTGCAAACCTTTCAATCATGCAAAATTGACCAAAGAGTACAATGAACACGTGTTTACTTTTGGTTAAAATTTTGTATTTCTTCCCCTTTTTTTGCTGGGCTGTTTGGAAGTTGCAGCTATCCTGAACTTCCCTAAATGCGTAAGCATGTGTCTCCTCAGAATAAGAACATTCTCTTGTTTGCATAACTCAATACTGTTATCACACCTAAGAAAATGATCAGTGATACCATCTTATTATTTAATGTCCATTCTCTGTTCACTTTCCTCACTTGTACCTGAGATGTCTTGCAGTCATTTTTATTTCCTCAACCAAAGTTCACTCGTTGCTTTGGTTGTTTGGTCTCTCTAATCTCATTTACTTTACACAGTATTTTGAGCCTTGCTGTGTTTTCTTGAGTATTACTTCTCAAACTTCAGTGTGTGCATGAATCACCTTGGGGACCTTATTAAAATGCACATGCTGTTCTCACAGGTCTGGGATGAGGAGTTCTGTCTTTCCAACAAGCTTTTAGGTGATGCCAGTGTCCCTGGTTCCTGAACCACCACTTTGATTGTAAGGCTCTACTAAGGCACTGGGACTGCTGCCTCCTTCAAATAGGGATTTTCATCCAGACCTTTAATTTGACTATTTTGAAACCTAAAGAAAGGAACGGTGCCTTGAACACCCATATGCCTTTCCCCACATTCACCCCATTTATCTTTCCATGTCTGTATACATAATCCTTTCCCTTCTTTCACTTGCCCTTATGCATTATTTAAAAGTATGTTTTACAGAGATGTAGACACATCAGCCCTAGCATGCATATCCTAAGACTTTTTAAAAAAAAATATATCTTTATTGATTTCAGAGAGAGGAAGGGAGGGAGAGAGAAACATCAATGATGAGAGTCATTGGTTGGCTGCCTCCTGCATCCCCCCACTGGGGATTGAGCTCACAGCCTGGGCATGTGCCCTGACCAGGGATCAAACTGCGGTCTCCTGGATCATAGGTTGATATTCAACCCCTGAACCACGCTGGCCGGGCAAGACATTTTTCTTTATAACTACAATACCATTGTCACAGCTAAGAAAATTAACATTAATAATATCTAGTATGTACTAGTCTATTCAGATTTCCCCACTTGTCCCCAGAATGTTTCTTTATTGTAGTTTTTTCTTTCTAGGATTCAATTATGATGTCTTTTAGTCTCTTATAGTTCTGATAGCATGTTGAACATTATTGCATTTTCTAGAGCACTTTGTACTTTATTAACATTTTATGCTCTGAGACTTCATACCTTAACCTGGGATGGTGCCAACAGAATTCTCTCTGGTATCTCAGATTCTCCCAAGTGCCCTCTGGTGGCTGGCACTAGTAGGTCATCTGACAGGTTGCGGAAAAGTGACAGGCAAGCTCTGGAGTATTAAAAAAGACTGCAGGCTCTCGTGAGGTGTTTCATGCACGTCCTGGTTATCTGTTTTTGTTTACAGGTGTGAAGCTTACACTGTCTGCTCTGGTGGATGGGAAGAGCATTAATGCTGGTGGCCACAAACTGGGGCTTGCCCTGGAGTTGGAGGCTTAATCCAGCTGAAAGCAACCTCAGAGTGGATATCAGAAGATTTGGCCTTAATATATTTCCAGTGTGACCAGCAGGCTTTTTTCCCTCCAAGAAGGTGATCAAAACAAAGGATGAGCTAAACAAGAGCTGTGTTTTAAATATGTAGACAGTTACTTGTTAGCTGGTTTCTAGTTGAATTGGTTATCTATCTAGTTACCAATACTGCAGTCGTGCAGTCACCTATACATTATTTAATGTATTTAACTGTTAAATGCGCTACCCACCAATAATGAAATAGACCTTTATGAAAACTGTGCAGTTGTGTGCATGTTGTTTTTATGTTCCTTTTAACATTGAATATTGCCATTGAATGAAATGGATCAGCAGATTTAAGATGAGGTTAAATTTTTCTTGTTAAATTCAACCATTTAGAATCACTTTTGGTATCCTAAAACATGACAAATTATGAATAAAACAACTATACATAATTAATGACTCCAAGTATTTGCGGAGTTAAAAATTTGCTAGCTGGGGTCAAATCTCCCTGGTTACCTAGCTGCTAATTTTTTCCAGTGAGCATTTTGCTCTTTACCAAAACCTGTGCCACAAACTTCTCAATGTCCCTAGAGTAACTCTGAGCTTTTTAGACCACAGTAAAATAAGGATTTATGCCTTTTACATCTTCAGCTGTTAAGTTTGTACAAAATTACATTGGATCATTGTTAACTTACTCTCAGGAAGGGTTGGAGAGTAAGTGATGAAGGGTGGTGCTAAAAAGTTATATACACATACCATACCCCTGCGAGCTATTGCTATGGAAAACGAACTAGGCCCTGGGATGAGACTAGGAGTAGGGAAATAAAGTAAGGTGTAGACCATATCCAGATCCGGAAGGACTGAGAGGGGAGTCTGTGGGCCCAGTGAGATGTCATTACTCATTTTCCTGACTGAAAAGCTCTGAGCCCAAGTTTGGGACCAGAGGCAACGCCTTCAGTCTGTGTGGCCCTTGGCTTTCATCTGGACTTGGACAGAATGATAGAAATTAATAGGTAATTTTGGTTGGAAAAGTAGGAAAGAACAAGTTTTTTGATGGGAGGATTAGTTTGAAGGATGGGAACAAAGGTTAGAGAAGGGGGAGATTTGTTCAACAAATTCAATACAGACCTGAAGCACAGAAAGAACAGATAAAATGTACTTTGAGGCTTACTACCCAAAAAGTGAAAATTTCCTGGTTAGGAACATGATGAGAAATTAGAAGTCTGGGTTAGCACAAAGAGTCCTGGTCTCACTGTCCTAAGGGACTGGCTGGACTGGCCTGAGTGAATCAGGCACACGTGACTTAATGGTGGCAGAAAGTTGGCATTTGAACCAATTTATTTGAGTCAGGACCTATTGCTAGGTAAGAAAAACAGGAAAAGCTGCCTGTGAAAGTACCTCTTGTGCTTTTGGGATACATAAGTATGAAATAGACCAGCAGTCTCAAACTGCTGGTGGTGGGCGGGGAGGAAACCCGGTTACTGCGCCTGGCAACACCTGCAGTCCCCTGGATGGCCGCCTGCCCCTTAGCTACCTGGTGGCCCGCCCTCATGATGTGGCTGGAGTTCACCTGGTTCAGTACTCTGGACTGGGGTATAACCAACCATATGTTGTGAAGTGTGGCACAAGCGAGTTGCCAAAGGTCTATGTAGAGAAATTTGGACCTGTCCACCCATGTCCATCTTAATGTGCTTTTATGAGTGGGGGAGAGGATAGGTTTACTGCCAGGACCTGTAGGATTATGAAAGTTGCCACCTGTGGGCTCCTGTGGCTTTGCTTCTAGCGTCCTTCAGGTGCCCTTCCACCATCCAGGCCTAACCAGGTGGTACTAAAACCTAATTGTATTCTGGGCTGAGGCTGTTTCTGCCTGAGGCAGTGTTAGTGGAAAGAACACTTAAATACCTGAGCCTGACTGTCACCTGCGGCATGGACATCCTCCTACAGGATTGGGGCAGGTTTAAACAAAAGGAAGGCACCTGGTTCCCTCTCCACCTCTGCTCATAGATGTTGGTGCTTAACTTTCTATCTTCCTCTGGTTACTTGTTAAAAGTTACCATACCTATAGTTCCGTCTGCTTCACACTTCTCTGGCCAGTGATCCCACCCAGTCCCTTACCTTCAGGACCTAAGGGGGAGGACAGGATATACTTCAGTCAGCCTTGATGTCCTCAGGTCTAAGTGGTCTGGTTCAGAGAACTGGCATTAACCTTCAGATCCCAGATAGGGTTCCCCAGTAGTCTCAGCCGCGCTGGGACTGAACATTCACTTACCCTCCTAGGAAGAGATGTGGAACTGGGGGATACCAAGGTGGGCTCTACCCAGCACCTAGCCCCCAGAGCCTGTGGAGTAGAGGCAGACCTGCGGAGCTGGGTCCTCTGTCCAATTGTACGTGGTCAGGGTGCTTAAAACTGTATCCATCCAGCCTCTAGTCAGCTGGAGGCTCCTGTGGTTGGGCCACAGCCCTGGTGCCAGGGCCCTCAGGACGGCCAGGGAGGGGTGAACATCTAACCTGAAGGCTCCCTTTTGCTCAAGAAGTTGTCTGTGCCGGGCCTTCCCTTCTTACCCACTTCAGTGCCTTATGGAAGCTCAGAAGGTTGTGTCTAGGATCCACTTTATTGACAGGTTTAAAACTCAAGGCCGGTAGCTGGGGTTCCCAGGTCCCTTCCGTTGAGGCCATCGCTGGGCGCCAGTCTTAGATTTTGAAGGCTAAGGTGAGGCCGTCGCCCAGGGGCAGAAGGCTGATGTGGACCCTGGCGTCCCGCAGGATGCGCTCGTTCAAGCTTCTCACGCACTGGGTTTCCAGGTCCCTCGGCTGGGGTTGCAACACTTCTCCCCGCCACAGGACCTGCGGGGGGCGGGGCGTCACGGGGGCGGGGCCTCAGGGGAACCTGAACCGGAGGCGGGGCGAGGACTGGGGACAATCAGCAGGGAGAGGCCCCCCCCAGACCCGCTGGGGGAGGAGCTTACTTGAGTCCGGGTGGAGCTGTGGGGGCGGGACAGGGAGGAGCCCAGGGGGTAGACTCCCAGCCCCAGGATCTTTCCTTCACCCCTAGAATTTCCTTACACTGAGCACAGCGAGGACGCCTCCCGGTCGCAGCAGCCGCAGGCACCGCTCGTAGTAGGCGGTGCAATTCTCCTTGTCGGCGTCCACCACGGCTATGTCGAAAGTGCCAGCTTCGCCCGCGGCCAGGAGCTCATCTTGCGGGGGGTGGGGGTGGGAGAGGGCAGATGTGGCTGAGTCTACGGTCCCGGTGGCCGGAGCCCCTGCCCAGGCCAGTTCAGGTGCTGTGACCACTCAGGGACTCCGGCCTCGAGGACGCTGTGGCCGCATACCGTGAGGCTGGGAAGCGGAGGGCTGTCATTGCCCCAAGCCCGTCCGGAGGACCTGGTCACTAGCTTGCACCCGATGGCCCTATTTGGGAAATGGCGCCAAGGCCCTTTCCACCCCGGTGCTCACCCAGGGTTTCCAGGGCGGGCTTCAACCGAAGGTGAATCTTGTGTTCCTCTTCAGCCTGCGGGAGGAGTGGGGTCAGAGCCAGCATGTCCCTTCTCCCGGAGCGAGGAGAGGAGTGGCTGGGCTCCGGGCACCTGGCACCTGGAGAGGGACACTCACCTGCCGCCATAGGGGCCGCCCCAGCTCCGGGGGCCCAGGGTTCACCTCGCAGGTCACCACGCTCCCGGCCGGGGGCAGTGCGAGGGCCAATGCCAGGGCTGAGTAGCCTGTGAAAGTGCCTGCAGACAAGGACAAGGGTAGGCTCAGGGCACAGTGGGGAGGTGGCCGGTGACTCAGACACCCAGCGATCGCGGCCGCGTGCCCTACCCAGGTCCAGCGCCTTCTTGGCCTTAATGAGCCGCGCCAGGTTGGCCAGAAGCTGGGCCTGCTCACAGGTCATCATGGAATCCCCCTGCGGCTGTTCCAGAGTCAGCTGTGTGTGTAATGGGGAGAGGGTCGCACCGGCTCTGCTGGTCCCCCAAGCCCGCCCCGGTTCGGTTCGGGAACCCCTCCGTGGGCGTGGCTGCGGGCACCGCCCAGGGAACGCCCTTCCCAGGGAACGCCCACCGCGCCTGGGCGGAGCCGCGCACACGGAAGGGCAGAGTGGGTCCCCGCCCAGCCCAAGGTCACGCCACCACGTGGATCCGTGGATCCGTGGGGCCGGGGGTGGGCGCCGGTTCCCGCCCCCGGCCCCGCTGACCAGCCGCAGGCTTCGCAGCGCTGGGTGCTCCCGCAAGGAGCGGCTCAGCAGATACTGCCACAGGGGGCTGTCCTCGGGGGGCAGCAGGCGCTTCTCTCTCCGGAATCGCTGTGCGCGTCTCCCTGCAGGAAAGGGTGCTGGGTCAGGGCCTGGGGCTCCAGGGCGCCAGGGGTGAGCCTGCGCCGCAGCCAGCCCCGGGGGTTCACGGGCTTCGCCCCCGCCCAGCCCGCCAGCGGGATCTCTGGGGGGAGCCGCGAGCTCGCTCCTACTCACCCAGGAAAAGGCCCGTAGCGAAGGCGGCGCCCAGAGCAGCCGATCCCAGGGCCAGCGCGGCGGGCACAGAGAGCCGGGGCAAGGGCTGGATCATGGCGCGGGCTGGAGGCGGTGGTGGCAAAGGCACTTGCGCGGGGGCTCCCCGGACTGCGCTCGGACCCGCGGGCCTTCCTCGTTCCGCTTTGTCCCCTGCACTGCCCGCAGAGCTGCGGCCTCGAGCACCATCTGGCGGCCGCACAGCCTTACTGCAAGCCCTGCCCGAGAGAACCGGGCGCCATCTGGTGGCTGTGCTCGGAACTTCGCCCGGCGGGAGCAAGACCTCTAGGGCCTTGGGGCCTGGGTCCCGGAGGACAGTTGTGATGCCTTCTTGCTCCTCTCTGCCCTTCCTGCCGAGGCCTCTGGGGCATGCGTGGGAGTGAGTAGGCCGTCTGTGTAGCAGGACAGTAACGCGTACAAAGGGATAGAAATGAAAGTTCCCGAGAGGAACTGAATCAGCGGGGCCTTTGGGGGAGATGACCAGGGGTATCGGGTTGAAGGATTGAAGGACCTGGTTTGGGGGTACACAACGAGTGGTTGACCGGGGAGTTCTGAGGCAGGGCAGGTTGATGGGGCTCTGAGATGTCCTTAGTTAGAACCCTGGGTGTCAAATAGACACAAGTGTGAGGTCTTGGGCCTGTCAGTCTCTCTAAGACTATTTTCTTTGTGAAAATGGGGACCACAGACTCATTGCAAATGGCACCAGATCCCACAGCCTGGCACACAGTAGGTGCTCAATAAATGCCAGCTGCTGTTATGATTCTAGGAGTGATGACATCTTGTGGAGGAAAGAGATCAGAGGGCAGGTGAGGCCCCTTGCAGGACGTTCTGCACAGACACTGTCCAGTTAGCATTGGTTGAACACCTACTGTGTGCCAAACTCTGGGAGAGGTGGAAGAAACTGTCCTGGTTTGTATTAGTGAAGCTAGGTTCAGAGACTGAGTCGGAGGACACACAGAACCCATGAGTAACCCAGCTCCACAATTTCCCCTTCTGTAAAATGGGTTATTAATAGTTCCATTTAGTAACCACACTGGCTAGAGCTCCACTGGGGGCTTCCTAGGTGGGGCTCAGTGCCAGCAAGGCCCAGAGGCAGGCGTGTTGGGGGAGAGGGGGTCATTGAGAGAGAGACTTAGCTGAGGCTGAAGACCAGGTTGTGCTAGACAGAAACTTGCAACAGGGGACTGACCAGGGCAGCAGGAACCCTGCGCCTCCAGGAGGCTACACTGGAGGAGGCCCAGTTCTGGGGCGAGGCTCCAATCTGACCTAGGAGTGGGATCCGTCCTCTGACCACAATCAGCAGCGGCCCCCAGGCCAGAGGTGCGGCGGGAGGTGCCTGCTTTCCCATGGCTGGACCTGGGTGCTGGGTGGGCCCATGCGGGGCTCTCCAGCTCCTCCCAGTTCCCTGTCACCAAGCAGGCCACCTGCTCGCTCCGAGAAGTAGCCCCTTCCCAACTGGTCCTCGACCCTGTACGTGTTCCTCTGACCTGAGGCTGCTGGTCTCTCCTACCCTGGGGCTGAGCACACAGCAAGTGCTAAATAAATGCTCTGAATTGTGTGCTGGCGGAGCTTCCTGCTTCTTGCTGTCTGAGCAGCCAGTCGAGACAGTAAACGTGGAAACAGTAGGGGCCTTTTATTGAGCACCAGGCGTCCCTGCGAGGCTGTGATATTGTCATTTTGCAGAGGCGGGAACCAAAGGTCAGAGAGACAACCTCTCCGTGCTCGCTCCCCAGACCCTCTGCCCACCATCCAGAGCGGGCCACGCCGATGAGCTGCTCTGGCTCAGTGGGCACCCCTGGAACCAGACTCCCAAGAACGGTTATCCTGGCACCACTGCTGAGTCCCCTCCACCAGCCAGCCTGCCAGCAGGCCCCGGGCTCAGCCGGGGCTGCAGACCCCATTCCCTCCCCTGTCGGGGGGGTCCAGGTGCAGGCAGCCCCCTTCTCACACCAGAGCCTCCTCTCTGGCCTGGCTTCAGTCTGGAGCCCGAGAAGGTGGGGGGTGGGGTGGGCGGGGAGGGGAGGCATGTCACCATATATCCCCGTCAGATTAAAAAACTAATTTGAAAAGATTAATGTATTCCATTCTTGTTACGCTGGCTCTGATACCTCTGGGCCCGCGGCCGCTCTGCCTCCTGATTATTGAATTTTTATGGCCTGGTAATTAATTGCAGATTCCCTGTTTTGTTCTATTTCTTTTTCTCTGACATTTTAATTTCAACAAAAAGCAGTGGTCTCCATGCAGGTTCTCTCTGGAGATCCTAATGGTCTATAAAACAGAATGACTTATAGACGTGGCACCCACTTCAGTTGGCGAGCGATTGTTTGAAACCTTGCTGATCACGCAAAATTTAATTTTTCCGCCTCCCTCCCCCGTTTCCTCCTCATTTCTTGTCTGCTCCGTGGCAGCGCCAGCATCTCAGCTCACAATGGAGGCAGCAGTGTCGCCCGAGTCTGTTATAGGGCCCTTTCCTAAAGGCCAGGGGCCCGAAGACAAAGTGGGTTTGGATTCCTGTTCTCAGAGGGGCCCCTGGAGGTGGTGGGGGGGCTGGGCCTCCCCACAGGGCCGCGTGGATTTGGGCAGCGGCCCGGGGAAGGAGGCAGGACCGTTTCTGCCTCTTGGTTGCTCTTTTGGCCAAACGCAGCTGCTCCCTTAGGCACCCGGGAGCCCACAGGCTCACGAAGGCAGAGGAAACGGCCGGCGCATTCCCCTAGTTCACAGCAGGGAGTCAGGGGTATGATCCCGACCAACTCAGCCCAAGCAGGCCACCGGGAACAGCTGTCCACAAAAACAGGTCTGGACGAGGCACCTGAATGTCTGTCCTAACGCCCCAGCCGTGCAAACATTGCAGAGCCTAGGCCCCCTCCCTGAAAGTCCCCCAGGACTGGGTGGGGCCCGTCACGGAGTCAAGTCAGATGTAAGGGATTGGAACTCAGATGTCTTCTGGGACTAGGTAGGTAGGTGAGGAGGGCAATAGAGAGTAGTGGGGACTGGCGCTCCAAAGCTCATGCCCCCATCAGAAGGCATAGCAGCCACTTGACTCCAGCCTATGTTGCCATGTGGGAAGATGAATGCTGTGTGGTCAGAATTTATGATTTTCCAGGAGAAGCTGGAAATCTGGCTTTTAATAGGGAATTTTTTTTAAACCCTGTGCCAGTGGAATTGAGTACATCTTTGATCTGGCCTGTAGAACAACTGATTTAGAGCATAGATCAGAGAAGTTAGGACATGGAAGTGAAGTCTGTTAGGGCCAGAGGGCCTCGGGCCGGTTGATTGCCCCTGCCCCGTCCCTGCCCCAGGGATCTCTTCCTACCTTTGGGCCCTTCGGTCCCCTTCTCACACTCACTGGGCTCTTCCCCAGCAGCTGCAGCTGCCAGAGGCGCCTCTGGGTCACTCTCCAGGGCTTGCCTTCTTTTCTCCAGAGGGAAGCTGCAGCCTGGAGCCTGAACACAAGTGGGTGAGGTGTGCTGAGCTCCCCAGAGAGGACGGCATCTTTTCACCTAAGACTCTGGGAGCCAATGCCCTGACTCCAGGGCTCTAGGGGCTGTTTTGAGCTGAGTGGATGCAGATAGACCTCGAGTCAGGGGCTCCTGGGGCTTCTGAGAGGAGCTGATGGGGACGGGGGCCTACAGCCTGCTCCAACCACCTCGGTGCCGAAATGCTGCCGAGCTGGCACAGGCAGAACCCCAGCCTCATCTGACGGGCCGGATGGGAGGGGACGGCATGGGCTTGGATGCATATATTAGCCCCACCACTCACGTTGTGGCTATGTGAACTCAGAGTCCCTCAACAAGAAAAGCGAGATTTAAAAAAAGGGCCTGGCCAGTGTGGCTCAGTGGTTGAACACTGACCCATGATCCAGGAGGTCGTGGTTGGATTCCCGGTCGGGGCACATGCCTGGGTTTCGGGCTCGAGCCCCAGCAGGGGCCACACAGGAGGCAGCTGATCAACAACTCTCTCATCATTGATGTTTCTATCTCCCTCTCGCTCTCTCTGAAATCAATAAAAACATATTTTAAAAAAAGAAGATGGGAATGATACTTCTGTGTTAGGTTCCATTGCTGTGCAATGAACTGCCACACACTGGGCGGCTTAAAACGTCCATCTATTATCTCGTGGTTCTGTAGGGCAACGGTCTGCCACCGAGCAGCTGCTATGGTTTGCAGTTAAGGGTCCTGCCTGGTACTGCTCCCCTGTGGACCCATCTTCCCCCCTCCAGCCGACACTGCTGCTGTCGATCTCTGAAGCATCCCTCCTCCTCTGCCTTGCCAGTCGGAGCCTGATACTGTTCGGGCAACAACATGCCCAACTCTGGGGGAGGAACCGTGATCCATCTCAGGCTGTCACAACCATCCCCGTCCTTTCTTCAACATGTCTGCTCTTACCCTCTCCCACAGCTAATTTCTGTCTAGAGACAAAGGGGTGCTTCTCAGGACATTTTCTTCCCTGATAATAAGAAACCTGTTCTTGCTTAGCCTCTTCTTACCTTGAATGGGGTTATGTAAAGATGAAATGGTTGGAGCCATAGCAGTCATCGTGTGGCCATGAGGCAACAAGGTTAAGGTTTAAAAAACCAAACAGTGAGATCCAGCTGGCTTGGCTCAGGGCTTGAGCGTCGACCTATGAACCAGGAGGTCACAGTTTGATTCCCGATCAAGGCACATGCCCAGGTTGTGGGGCTTGATCTACTGGGGACTTGCAGGAGGCAGCCGATCAATGACTCTCTCATCATTACTGTTTCTACCTCTCTCTCCCTCTCCCTTCCTCTCTCTGAAATCAATTAAAGCATACATATTTTTTAAAAACCCCACACCAAACAGTGAGGAGGGCAAGAGGAAAGATGGAGTGTTGGTCCTTAAAGACATTATCTAGCCATTGAACCCACCACCATCAACTGTCTACCTCCAGATTACTTGCTGCGTGAGAAAAACAGAGCCCTTTGTGTTTAAGCAGTTGATTCGCTGTATATTATTTTACTTGAAGCTCAAAGCATTCCTAACTGATACAGGTGCCCAAGCAGTATGGCCTATGCCCACAGGGTGGCTTAGGGTTGGTACTGAGATAAACCTCCATGTTTTTTCTTCAGGCTACAGTGACAGATTCCACACTGAACTTGAAATCATGCCCTCCAAAGGTGAGGCTTCATTTGAGAGTAAGCTTTCTTGCAGGAGATACCCCCCATCCCAAAGACTCAGGGCAGGCCCAGCCCCTCCCCTACCTGACGAGTCCAAATGCCAGCACTAGGCACCCACCTTTGTCCTGCTGCAGGCCTGTGGCCTGACTAGGTAGGCATGATCTCCACACTCTACAGGTGGCTTTCAGGTGGAGGAAGTGACTTATCCAAGGTTTCACAGCCATGATGTGGGGACTGGTCCAATTCTATATGGCCCACAGCCAGGGGTATCTCCCCACTTGGGGGGGGGGGGTGGTCTCTCTATTTGCCTTGGAGCCAGGGGCATAGAGGCCTCTGGGACGGTGGATGATGGGTTGGGAGCCCCTGTGCAACTTGCAGGGGACAGGGTTGGGGAAGCCCATGTCCCCCTGGCATAGTAGTTGGCTCTGTGCTGTGGCAATGCTGTGTAACAGCCCCACGTTTCATTGGCCTCTAGAGTAACCACCTACTTTTCTCTCTCCTGGCTCAGAGGATCAGCTGGGTGTTTCTGCTTCAAGTGGTGGTTTCAGGCCTTCCAACCAGGGGATGCTCTTTCCCAGTGGCCAGCACAGGTGCAAGTGCTTTTAAAACCTCCGCCTCAGGTCTGCCAATGCTCCAGTGGCCACAGCACCACACGGCCAAGCTCCGAGTGTGGGGTAAGGGTGTGGGCTCTACCCCCTCCGTGGGGTGGCTCATGAGGTCACATGGCAGAGGGTATGGGCGTGCAATTCTATTACTGGTGGCAGAGTGCAGAGTCAGGAGCAGCAGTCCAATCTACATACAGGTTCTGAGGGCCCCAGGGTGTCCCCAAAGCTGCGGCTACAAAGACCCCCATCGGGCACAGCCTAGCAGGGGCAGGCAGGCCAGGGTAGCTGCCACAGTCAGGAGCTGAAGATTTTCCAGTCAGTTTAGCCTCAGAAGAAGAACCTGAAGCTCAGGAGCCAGAGTGTTGCTGGAGGTTGCAAAGCAGCCCCCTGCCTCCGCCCACCTCACTGCCACCCTGAAACCAGGCAGGAGAGGGCGCTGAGGGGTCAGGCTCACCTTCCCTGGGCCCAACCCAGAGCACCACCTCCCAGCAAAGGAGAAACACCCTGCCCCTTCTTCCCTGCAAGCCACCCTCAAGCCCAGCATGTGCCGTCCCCCCAGAGATGCCAGGAAATGCAGCCTAGCCTGGGACTCCGAATTCAGACTGCGTGCTGGGAGACCTCTCGTGCTTGTTTATATTCGGCAGCCCCCAAGCTGGCCTGGGCACACATTTTGTTTTTCTTGATCAGTTGTTGGTTTGCATAGAGCCAACACTAAACAATCAGAAAATTTCACAAATAATTTAGATTTTATTTCCATTTCTGTTGAAAAAGTGGGCTATTTGACAAAACTGACTATTTGCTGCTTGGCAAGTCTGCTAGCACTTCATCCCCACATGGCTCAGGGGTTCTTGCCACAGTCTCCACCACCCCCTGCTGCATCAAACAACAAATTTCACTCATATTCCATATGGGTCTTTGTGCTGCTGGCACATGAGCTGTAACCTCTGATTTAATCCACTCCCAGTGAGTGAGAGGCCCAGCAAGGAGAGAGACCCACAGGGGATTTAAAAAATAAAATATATATATACATATATATTTTTTAGAGAGAGAGAGAGGAAGGAAGAGGGAGAGAGGGAACATCGATGTGAGAGCGAAACATGGGTCGGCTGCCTCCTGCATGCCTCCCACCAGGGACTGAGCCCACAACTTGGGCATGTGCCCTGACCTGGAATCGAACCGGCAACCTTTTGGTGCACGGGACAAAACCCAACCAACTGCGCCACGCTGGCCAGGGCCACAGTCAGGGGATTTTATTTCCTCTTCTCTCTTCCTGAGTAAGAACTTCACTTGTATCCTAGAGAACAGTCCCCTTCCTGGCCCCAACCAGGAGCCCAGTCTCTGGCTGCCCATCCCCATTGGTTCAGATTGGGGTCCTCTCCCCTGAGGCAAAGCTGTTCATGTTCTGACAAGGTCAGAAAGCCTCTTGTATTGCTGCCCTGAGAGCACAGCCACCCTGAGGGGAAATCCAGGCTGAGATGAAGCTTTAGGAGATGTATGGAGACCCAGATCCCGAGCTATATTGGGACTCCCCTTAATGTGTAAAAATGGGATACTAACTGCCGATACTTACATAGCACTTGCTGTGTGCCAGCCACTTCCTGTAACTTCACATAACTCACTTAATTCTCATATTTGTCCCCAGGTTACAGATGAGGAAGCAGAAGCACAGAGAGATTAAGCAATTTGCTTGAAGTCGCAACAGCTTATGAAATGGTAGAGTTGGGATTTGAACTCAAATCCTATGGTTTCAGGACTTACAGTTCTTAACCACTGAAGTGTCCTGGAGGAAATGCCTATTGAGGTGTCTGCTTTTCCTGTAATGTCGCATTTCACCCTCAGACTTGCCCAACAAAGTAGGGTAGGGTTTGGCTATGCCAGAAAACTCCAAAAGACAAGACTTAGCCAAGAGAGAAGGTAATTTCTATTTTATATAGATAAAACCTGGGGGTGGTAAAGAGGCTCCAGGGTCAACAGGGACTCAGGCTGCCATCCTCATCATGTGTTCTCCTCACTGAGCAAGATGGCTGCTTGAGCTCCGGCCATCACACCTTTACGCCAGTTTTTAGGAACAAGGAAAGGAGAAGATAGGACTCACCCCCTTCCTTTAAGGACACATCTTCAAAGTTTCATAGGATACTTCTACTTGCATCCTTTCGACTTGGTCACATGGGCACAATTCAGCCCAGAAATAGTCTTTATTCCAGAGGATTACGTGCTCAATGAAAAATCAGTTCTATCATTTTACTTCAAAGGGAGAATGGATACTGGGAACATTTAGCATCATGGCTGCATTTTACAGATAAAGACACTGAGGCTCAGAGAGGTGAAGGACCTGCTGGAGGTCAGAGCCAGGTGGAGGTGGAGCCTGGATCTTCTGTCCCTGGGTTCTTTGGAGCAGGTGGGACTCGAAAAACACACCCTGACAATTTCCTGGGGAGTTAGGAGGTCAGTGCGTATGTACACAAGCCTTTCCCCATGTCCCAGGTCCTGCCAGCTAGACCCCCTTTGTGCCTCGAGCCCTGGCAGCTTCTCTGGACTCAGATCCGTCATCCGGCACCAGCCATGCCCCAAGCCTGACTCCATCCATCCCACTAATGCCGGCATCGACTGTGCTCGGGCACATTCCTGAGGCGGCCTCAGAGCGCTGAATAATTCAGGCCTGTGTAATGGGATAATGAATTTACTGACAACCCAGTGTGGTCTCAGTACTTACATTTCAAGAAATACTGACTCCCCAGGCCCGCTCAGCAGGCTGGGAACGTACACAAACCCAGAAACTTGGCCTGCCCACCTCGTGATGTTCAGGCCTGTTGAATAGAGACCCCACTTTGTTCTCAATGGTTCTTTTTTTTTGAATTTCAAGATTTATTTTTTAATTGTAAACGCAATTGGGGTGACATTGGTTAATAAAAGTATATAAGTTTCAGGTGTACAGTTCTATAATACTTTATCTGTATATTGTATTGTGTGTTCACCATCCAAAGTCTAGTCTGTTCTCAATGGTTCTTCGGCTGCTTGGGACATGGGGAGTCTGTGGGCAGGGGGTCTGCCTGGTTGGAACTCTGGGGCGAGGTGGAAGTGGACTTGAGTGCAGAGCTGGAAGGGAACCAGGAGATCCCTTGGTCTTGCATGCCCATTTTATGAACAGGGACACTGAGGTTGCAGAGGGTACAGGCCTATGCGCCTAGACACTGTTCTGTGGCTGTGAATCCCAAGGACTTCTGGGCAGGAGAGTTGCTTGTTTTCCATCTAACTTGCTGTTTCCTGCCCCAGCTGTCGGAGTGTTGCTGCTAGTGGCCCACAGATGCCCATTCACTGGAGCTGAGTCGTCAGACAAACAAGAGCCGCCTCCACCCAGAAGGCCTCGCACCACCCCGCCCAACCCGGAAGGCTGTGGCCAATGGCTGAGTGATGTGTTGGCACAAAAGGTGACCCCAAGCCTCAAGGTAGGACTATCTCTGTGATGCTCTTGGTGCTCCGGAGCCCTCTGTGGGCCAGGCTGCAGCTGGACCCCGGCTGAGACTCCCTTCTGATGTAGCTTTTACCCCTTTCCTCTCCTGTGCCCCTCACTTCTCTTCTCCTCAGAGCCTCCACCAGCCCATAATCTGAATAGGAATCCCCAATGGAGGCTCTGCTTCTGGGGAACCCACTCAAGATACCTGTATTTCCTGGTCCAAGCCCTTCTTTCTGAGGATTGCCCCCACAGAGCTAAGAGGGGCTCAGAACCAGAATCCTTAGCCCTGGCGCTGCTGTGTGACTGTGAAGAAATCACTTCTCTTCCTTGGGCCTCAGTTTCCCCACTATGGTTGGGGTGGGGGGAGGCTCTCTCAGGTCCCTTCTAGCTCTGAAGGTCTGTGATATGACCTGAGGTACCAGGAAGCCTTCTCCTGCCCCTACCTAGTCCCACATGTGCATGGAATCCTACCAGTCTTCTGAAAGCTTTTTTTAAAATGTAAAGGCATCTGAGGTGAGAATGAGTTTCATGTTGGGTAATCACGCTGCAGGGCAGAATCTCTCAAGGTGGGATCCTTGAATTACCTACAATGGAATCCGTCACCTGAAGGGATGTTTATTAATATATGCCTTCTTCTTTTTTGGAATGTGGTACATGGTATCTGGAGCCGCAGCAGCTATCTCTCAACATGAGGAAACAGCATGAGGTATAATTAACAAACTAAAGATGGTGAGTACAAATATAGAAAGAAACTGGTTTTCAGATAAAGACACTACAAAGAAAGAAAATTACAGGCCAATATCCGTGATGAACATAGATGCTAAAATCCTCAACAAAATACTAGCAAACCGGATCCAGCAATACATTAAAAAGATCACACACCACAACCAAGTGGGGTTTATTCTGGGGATGCAAGGCTGGTAAAATATCCGCAAATCAATAAATGTGACACACCACATAAACAAAATGAAGGTCAAAAATCATATGATCCTATCAATAGACGCAGAAAAAGCATTCGACAAATTCCAGCACCCATTTCTGATAAAAACTCTCAGCAAAGTGGGAATAGAGGGGTCATACCTCAACATAATAAAGGCCACACACAGCAAACCTACAGCCAACATCATACTCAATGGGCAAAAACTAAAACCATTTCCCTTAAAAACAGGAACAAGACAGGGGTGTCCGCTTTCACCACTCTTATTCAACATAGTTCTGGAAGTCCTCGCCACAGCCATCAGACAGGAAGAAAACATAAAAGGCATCCAAATTGGAAAGGAGGAAGTAAAACTGTCATTATTTGCAGATGACATGATATTGTACACAGAAAACCCTAAAGACTCCACCGAAGTACTACTAGATTTGATAAATGAATTTGGCAAGGTAGCTGGATACAAAATTAACATCCGAAAATTGATGGCATTCTTATACACCAACAATGAACTCTCAGAAAGAGAAACTAAAAAAAATATCATTTACCATTGCAACTAAAAAAATAAGATACCGTGGAATAAACTTAACCAAGGACGTAAAAGACCTGTACTCAGAAAACTACAGGTCACTGAAAAAAAAGAATAGAGGAAGAGGGGAGAACCAAGATGGCGGCGTAGGTCACGGCTGCACCCGCCGCCTCCCGCAACCACATCAAAATTACAGCTAAAACACAGAACCACCCTCACTCAGAGCCTCCTGAGATCTGGCTGAACAGAAGCCCGCAACCAGGGAGCTGAAGGAGCACCGAGAGTGGGAGGAGGGGCACAGATGCGGGGGGATTGGGGCTGAATCGCGGAAACGAGGCCGCGGGCCCACACCCGGTGCTGCGGTTGAAACCCGGGAGGGAATCTCGGCGGTGGAGGTTTCCCGGAGGAGGGAGGGGTCCCAGCCCCACAGCAGGCCCCAGCCCAGGGCTCCAGGGCCAGGAAGAGACGTCCCCACACCTTTGGGCTGTGAACCCAGCGGGGACTGTCCCTGAGGGTCGCGGAGGCTGCGGGAGCCCCAGCAGCTCCTCTAAAGGGCCCGGCATGGACTCACTCGGACGCTCCCTCTGGGCCCAGCGCCGGGCAGCAGCCTGAAAGGACCCGGGACACTCGGGGGGGAACTAACCTGCCTGAGATCCGGGCGAGAGGCGGAGGGCGGCTTCCTCCCAGGCAGAAGGGCTGGCGGAGGCCATGGCTCCTGTGGCGAGTCCTCCCCGCACACAGCCCGCAGGCAGACGCCATGTTTGAGTCGCCAGCACCTGACTCTCACCTTTGGCCCCGCCCTGTGATTCCCAGAGGCCCCGCCCCTCCCCACCTGCAGCTCATCCAGGCCATTTCCAGGGGCTTTTCTATGCAAGTGGCCTGTTGAGCCTCATGCTTAGGACTTTCCTAAAATCTCTCAAACAAGCAGCAGCTGCCCCATACGGCTTGATAAGTGGCCCCGGGCCTGGCACTAGCGGCAGCCTGCACTGGTTCATAGCTTGGCCTCTCCTGGACAACGCAAAGCCTAGCACAGGTAGCAGCCAACTACGGTTGGTTTGCTGTGTAGCTCATGCTGGGTGGCCCTGGGCAAGGCACTGGCACAGGCTGACTTTGCACCTCCCAGGAGGCCCCAGACACAGTGCACCTGGTGGTCAGACTCCACCACGCTGGATTACAACCCTACCACAGCCACGAGTGACACTCAAGGGGTGCACTTGGTGAACACCAAAGCTCCACTGGAGTAAATACTGATCCATAAGGGTGTCTCCAGCACAGCAGCCCTTTGGCTGTAGCTGCAGCTGGTCCTCACAGCTGATTGGCCTGGGGATCAGTTCCTCCCAGGGACGCCAACAGCAACCAAGGCTCAACTACAACAGGACAGTACACACAGCCCACGCAGGGGAGCACCTGGAAGGCCCAGTTCAGGTGACTGGGGAGGCTGAGCCACTGGACCCTACAGGACACCTACTACACAAAGCCACTCTACAAATTCCAGAAGACATAGCAGCTCTACCCAATACATAGAAATAAACACCTGGAAGCAGCCAAAATGTGGAGGCAAAGAAACATGCCACAAAGGAAAGAACAGAAGAAATCTCTAGAAGAGGAACTAAATGAAATAGATCCAAGCAAGCTAACAGATAGAGAGTTTGGAATAATGATTATAAGGATGTTTAAGCAGTTTGTTAGGGAAATAACTGAGAAAATTGATAACATAATAAAGTACCAATTTGAAATGAAGGCTACAGGAACTGAAATGAAGAATAATTTACATGGAATCAACAGTAGAGTAGAGGACGCTGAGAATCAAATCAGCAATTTGGAACATGAGGAAACAAAAAACACCCAACCAGAAGAGCAAAAAGAAAAAAGAACCCAGAAATATGAAAATAGTATAAGGAGCCTCTGCGACAATGTCAAGAGGCCCAACATTCATATTATTGGGGTGCCAGAAGGGGAAGAAAGAGACCAAGGAATTGAAAGCCTATTTGAAAAAATAATTACAGAAAACTTCCCCTACCTGGGGAAAGAAATAGACTTACAAGTAAGTCCAGGAAGCACAGAGGGTCCCAAACAAGAGGAACCCAAAGAGGCCCATAGCAAGACACATCATAATTAAAATGCCAAAGGTTAAAGACAAAGAGAGAATCTTAAAAGCAGCAAGAGAAAAGCAATTAGTTACCTACAAGGGAGCACCCATACGACTGTCAGCTGATTCTCAACAGAAACTTTGCAGGCCAGAAGGGAGTGGCAAGAAATATTCAAAGTGATGAAAATCATGGAACTACAACCAAGATTGCTCTACCCAGCAAAGCTATCATTTAGAATTGAAGGTCAGATAAAGAACTTCTCAGACAAGGAAAAGCTAAAGGAGTTCATCACCACCAGACCAGCACTACAGGAAAAGTTGAAGGGTCTTCTTTAAGAAGAAGCTAATGAACAAAAGAATCTGACGAACTAAATAGATCCAGAGACATTGATGCATACAACAGGCAATCATATTTCAGCGGAAAGAGGGAAGGGGGGTGGAGGGTGGGAAGAGATTAACCAAAGAAGTTATATGCATAACCCATGGACACAGTTAATAACGGGGTGAAGGCCTGGGAAGGGGTGGGAGGGAAGTGGAGGAGATCAATTGGGGGAAAAAATGGGATACCTGTAATACTCTCAACAATAAAGATAAATTTAAAAAAAAAAATAGAGGAAGATATAAACAAGTGTAAGAATATATCATGCTCATGGATTGGAAGAATTAATATCATTAAAATGTCCATACTACCCAAAGCAATTTATAGACTCAATGAAATTCCTATTAAAATACCAACAGCATATTTCACACAGCTAGAACAAATATTCCAAAAATTTATATGGAACCAAAAAAGACCCCGAATAGCTTCAGCCATATTGAGAAAGAATAACAGAGTTGGAGGGATCACTTTACTGGATATCAAACTATACTACAAAGCCACTGTAATCAAAACAGCCTGGTATTGATACAACAGACATTTAGATCAATGGAACAGAACAGAGACCCCAGAAATAGGCCCATGCCATTATGGTCAGTTGATATTTGACAAAGGAGGCAAAAGCATACAATGGAGTAAAGACAGTCTCTTCAATAAACAGTGTTGGGAAAATTGGACAGGTACATGCAAAAAAATGAAACTAGATCACCAACTTACTCTATACACAAGAATAAATTCAAAATGGATAAAAGACTTAAATGTCACTTGCAAAACCATAAAAATCCTAGAAGAAAACATTGGCGGTAAAGTCACAGACATCCCATATAGTGGAATTTTCACTGATACATCTCCTAGGGCAAGAGAAACAAAAGAAAAATAAACAAATGGGACTGTATCAAACTAAAAGCTTCTGCACAGCAAAAGAAATCAGTCTCAAAATACAAAGAGACCCCTGGTATGGGAGAACATATTTGCCAAGGATGCACCTGATAAGGGGCTAATTTCCAAAGTGTACAAAGAACTCATACAATTCAACAAGAGGAAGACAAACAATCCAATTAAAAAATGGGCAAAGGACCTAAGTAGACACTTCTCCAGAGGACATACAGATGGCCAAGACACATATGAAAAAATGCTTAAGGTCACTAATCATCAGAGAGATGCAAATTAAAACTACAATGAGGTGTCACTTCATACCTGTCAGAATGGCTACCATCAACAAATCAACGAATGACTTGTGCTGGGTAGGGTGTGGAGAAAGGGAACCCTAGTGCACTGCTGGTGGGAGTGCAGACTGGGGCAGCCACTACGGAAAACAGTATGGAGGTTCCTCAAAAAATTAAAAATGGAGCTGCCTTGTGACCCAGTGATCCCACTTCTAGGAATATATCCTAAGAATCCTGAAACACTAATCAGAAAGAATATGTGCAGCCCTATGTTCATGGCAGTGCAATTTACAATAGCTAAGATCTGGAAACAGCCCAAGTGCCCATCAGTAGATGAGTGGATAAAAAAGCTGTGGGACATTCACACCATGGAATACTACGCAGCTATAAAGAAGAAGGATCTCGTACCCTTTGGGACAGTATGGATGGACCTGGAGAGTATTATGCTAAGTGAAATAAACCAGGCAGAGAAAGACAAACATCACATGATCTCACTTATATGTGGAATCTAATGAACTTAATAAACTGATGAACAAAATAGATTCGGTGATATGGAAGTATGGATCAGACTGACAAATCTCGGAGGGAAGGGGGGAGTGGGAAGAAATTAACCAAAGAATTTATATGCATATATGCATAACCCAAGGACACAGACAATAGTGTGGTGAAGACCTGGGGAGGGGAGTGGGTGCAGGGTGGAAGGGGTCAATGGGGAAAAAAGGGGACATCTGTAATATTTTGAACAATAATAATAAAATAATAAAATAAAATAAAATGTATAATGAGGCATTTAAAAAAAAGAAAAAAAAGAAAAAGAAACTGGTTTTCAATGGCATTTCTGAATCATTGCACAAAACCTGAAAACTCCCACTGCTGGAATCTTAGTGTGTGAAATAATTATCTTTATTGCTCAAGCAAATCTTGGTTGATTTTTCTGTTATTTTCAGCCCAAAGCATTCCAAACAAATCAACAGTCCTTATCTGATTGAATCATAATAACAGTCCTTTAAAGTGGGGATTATTGTTGGCTCAGAGACGTTAAGTGATAAAGCGTAAGTCACACAGCTGGCAAGTGGCAGCGTCTTGTTGGGCTGGAGCTTTCAGGTTGGGAGGAATTTTGAAATCCTGTCTCCTCAGCTGCATGTGTCCTATTTTATTTTTTCATCCTCACCTGAGAATATGTTTATTGATTATTTTTTTTAGAGAGAGAGGGAGAGAGAAACATCGATGTGAGAGAGAAACATTAATCGGTTGCCTCCCATATGCGCCCCAACTGGGGATTGAACCCACACAACCTAGGACTGTGTCCTGACCAGGAATCAAACTTTCAGCCTTTTAGTGTATGGGACAATGCTCCAACCAGCTGAGCCACCTGGCCAGGGCTGCATGTGTCTTATTTTAGTCTGACCACTGGGAATAATCCACCTCCTAGCCATTCTGGTCTTTGGTCATTCTCTCACCCATCCATCCCACCTTAGGTCTCAGCTTAGAGACCTGGGAAACGTCCCTTGTGGGGTGGAGAGGAGGCGGTGGCCGGTAGCTATTGTTCATTCCTTCATGGAGTTTTCCTGAATTTGGCCAGATCTTGGTACTGTGGTAAGCAATTAGATGGACATGAGCAGAGCAAGGACAATGGGCCAGGTACAGAGGTCACCAGGGTGGAAAGCCTCTGGCGCGTAGCAACAGGCAAAACTGGGAAAACAAGGCCCTCGCCCCCAGGATAACCTTTCTTCCCCCAGCATATTGCTGTTCATGCAGCTCAGACCCTCTGTTGACCTTTCCTCCCCTGGCATGTGACTAGTCATGCAATAGAACCCCTTAGAGGAGGAACAAGGGGCCGAAGAGTGGCCTCATGCGACTCTCATGTGGGCCCTTGCACGTCCACTCCCTTAAGCATTAAGCCATCAGGACGATGAGGTTCTGACCCGCATCAAATACATCTAGGCCTCATTTGTGTTTCAGCTCCAGGCCCAGAAAAGCAGCAAAAGCAGACAAACAACGCCACGGCTGTCCTCAGGACCAGCTGCACTGACTAATGACCCCCTGCCCTGGCACCAACCAATCAGTGGAGGCCAAGACCCTGAAAGGACACACCTGCAAAGGTGGTGAATATTCTATTGAGATCCTCCCCTGGGACCTCCCTTAAAATCCCCACCCTTAAAAGCCCTTAGGAAGGAGGACCCAGCTCACTTTCCCTCTCAGGAGCATGCCTGGGCCTTTCCTGTCCCTCCCTCTTCCCCCAAGGGACATTACTTTACCCCTCTGTCTCCTAAGCTCCAAGGGCCCCTTCTTTTGAAAACCTCTGTAACTTGTTTCCTGAACTCATTTCTTCTACAGCTCACTTCTTCTACCTCTGTGACTTTTAAAATAAACGTTTGCTTGTAGTTTGAGCATTGCCTCTGAATTCTTTCTTAGCCAGAGCTCAAGTACCCAGGTTGCTGAACTGAGGTCCCCTCTGACTCCACCGATCTAACACCTGGTGCCATTTTCACTGCCGCCAGCAATACTAAAGACTGAGGGGAAGGCCAATAATTCTGGCCTCTAAACAGCCTTAGATCCGTGTGTGTGTGTATGTGTGTGTGTGTGTGTGTGTGTGTGTGTTACAACGAAAGACAGAGAAAGAGCTCAGAGACACAAAAATAGACAGAGGGAGGGAAGATCAAGGCAGATAGAGTAGGGGGAGGGTGAGAGGAAGGAGAAGAGAAGGCTCTCAGGTGTTAGAGAGAAATGTTGAGACAAAAATGACGCTGAAAGGCAGCTCAGACACAAACAAGCTAGTACTTGCCCCCTCCTGCAGCTTTGGCTTCTTCAGCACGTGACAGTGCACTAGAGCACCTCCCTCGCACGGACAGATGGCTCCGTGCTGAACCGTGGCGGATGCTCAGCGAACAGGCTCCCTGTCTGATGGTCTTGGTTGCTGCTCTGAGGGTGGGAGCAGGATTGGAGGAAAGGGTGATGCGACCTTAGGTAAACCTTTGTTCACCCTCAGTGGCAGATCAGGGCCTCACAGAGAAAAGCAAGCAGTGTGTGTATGTGTGTGTGTGTGTGTGTGTGTGTGTGTGTGTGTGTGTGTGTATGCTCCCCAGTGTCCCGGATTAGGTACTTCCTGGTGACCAGAAAACTGGCTATTTCCCTTGACAGAAAAGTGGCCTCCACAGACTAGCAGCAGAACTAGAAATGCGTGTCTCCTTTTCAACAGAGTGGAGTGGGGAGGGGAGGTTATTTATTTTATTGAATTTGTTGGGGTGACATTGGTTAATAAAAGTATACAGGTTTCAGGGGTACAATTCTATAGCACATCATCTGTATATTCTATTGTGTATTCACCTCCCCAAGTCAAGTCTCCTTCCATCACTAGTTATCCCCCCTTTACCCTCTCCTACCTCCCCCTACCTACATTTCCCTCTGGGAATCACCATGCTGTTTTAAAAGGCTCATCAGAAGGCAGAGACTTAGGTTCCCTGGGGGAGAGTAACTGCTCCAGACCCTGGGGCTGAGCCCCCCAAACCTCATGGGTGGTTATCCTATGTGCGAGAGTCCTCTCCGAGGGGCCTCTTTTTTGCCTCAGGGTAGGGGGGATAGGCAGGGACAGAAATGGCCTCAGACTAAGGATGGAAAGATGGGTCTCTGTCAGGCACACAAGGCACCTGAGCTTTTCCACCCTTTTGGGTGATGGGCAGGGAGGAGCCCCTAGCAGTGACCTTGGGCTTGGGTGGTCTCTGGGCAGAGTCTGGGTCTCCAGGGCCTGGCACAGAGTCTCAGCTGAGGGAGTGAGCCTGGGGCTCCAGCAGTCCTGGAGGGTGTCATAAGGCCTGAAACGGGTATAATCCAGCCTCAGCCAGGAGGGGCAGGAAGGGAGTGGCTCCTCTCCCTGGCACATGCCCTGTTCACCTGGCTAACTCCTCATGCCTTGGGGTTCAGGCAGGCAGAAGGTGCTGTCTCCAGGGGGCCTCTGCCATCCCCCATGCCAGATGTTTCCCCTGACCCAGCTGGTTGGTGGTTTTAAAACATGTCCATGAATTCTTAGGCACTCTTCTCATCAGGAGGTGGAGTCTATGTCTCCTCACCTTGAACCCGGGTGGGCCTCTGGGAACAGAATGTAGCGAAAGTGATGTTCTTTGATTTCTGAGGCTGGTTAGAAGAACACAAATAGTTTCTCCCAGACTCTCTCTTGGGACCTTGCTCTGGGAGCTGTCATCTGCCCGGTAGGAAGTCCATCTCCCCCGAGGCTGCCACTTGCAGAGACCACATGGAGGGAGAGATGCCCAAAGGGCCCCAGCTCCTCCAGCTGCATCTGTTTGAGTCTTCCCAGCCCAGATGTCAGACACGTGTGTGAGGAAGCCTTTGAGATGAGCACAAGCCCAGCCACCAAATGCCTGCAATGCATGACAGCCCCAGAGTGAGAACTGTCTGGACTCCAGGCGCCCTCCAGATTCATGAGCAAAAGAAATGATCATGTGTGAGTTTCCTAGGGCTCCCTAGGTAACAAATGACCACAAACTGGGTAAAACAACAGACTTATTCTGTCACAGTTCTGGAGGCTAGAGTCTAAAATCAAGGTGTTGGCAGGGTTGGTTTGTTCTGAGGGCTCTGAAAGAGAATCTGTTAAATGCCTCTCTCCTAGCTTCTTGTCGTAACGCTTGGTATTCTTTCGTTTTTAGATGCATCACTCTGATCTCTGATTCCATCTTTGCATTGTGTTCTCCCTGGGTCTCTGTGTCCAAATTTCCCTCTTCTTATAAGGACACCAGTCATATTTGATTAGGGGCCCATCCTACTCCAGCATGACCTCATCTTAGCTAATTACATCTGCAATGACCCTATTTCTCAAATAAGATCACATTCTGAAGTACTGAGGGTTCAGACTTCAACATCTCTTTTGGAGAGACATAATTTAACCCATAACATGTAGTTGTCATTTTAACCCACTGTTTTGGAGTGGTCTTTTATGCAGCAATAGCTACTCAGACCACTAGAATTAAGGGATGGCTAGGGGAGCAACTAAGACATCAGTGGAAATGTAAGGAGATGGGAAAATTTACCAGAACATCCCTCTAGGAGGCTACTGTATGTGGTTGGAATAATTGATTTTCTAAGTAGCTTGGGTTTGTGGTGGGGGCTAGATCCTCCCCCCAAAAGATGTATGTTGCAATTATAACATGTGCTTGAATAGCAGACAGCTTCCCTAATGCCTTCTAATGCAGAAGAAGAGCACGGGTTTTTGCTTTGTAAGGTATTTTCCCCCTTAAATAAATGTTGAATATTTACGTAAAGAGAATCAACTTGATTATTGGAGTGTTTCTGGTCTCTACATATGTCAGCGTGGATTTGCTTACCGGCGCCTACTCCTTCAGAGCATACTGATTCACTGTGGGCTTTCTGTCTTCTCCAGAGACCATAAGTAACTCCGAGGGCTTACTTATGTTCTCCCCCAAGCCCCCGGCACAGTTATTGGCACATAGTAGGTGGATAGTAGTTATTTTCTGAAAGCATGGCCGTTGAAAAGTGGGTTTGAAATCTATATGACTAAAGGTTTACAAATAAATCAGCTAAAAAATCACATAATAATGCTAGAAAAAATATTTTTGAAATTCTCTTCAGTTAATGGAAGAGCCTATAAGAACACAAAGGAATTACAAGAGGCCAAGAACAAATTGGAAAAATCAGTCCAGGGAAGTAAATGATTACTGAAACTACTACACATCCTGAGGACATCTACCTCAGTGGGCAGCCTACAACTTCCAAAACGAGCTTCTGTGGCACAAGAAAGAAGCGAGGCATTATTAAAATGACTGGGCAGATTGGAAAAAGAACCAAACAGAGGTTCTAGATATTTAAATATATCACATGTGAAATGAAAAACTCAATGGAACAGTTAAATAGAGTAGACACAGCTGGAAAAAAAATTTATAAACTGGAAGATAGATTTGAAAGAATCCAGCACAGAAAGAGAAATGGAAAATATGAAAAAGAGGTATAGAGAATGGAATGAAAAGCTCTATTATATTTCTAATCAGATTTTTGGAAAGCGATTCTAGGAATAATGGGAGAGAGACAATATTCAAAGAGATAAGTAGTTGAGAATTTCCCATGATTATTAAAAAACATGAATCGTCAAATTCAAGAATTCCATCACGGGGATGCAAAGTACAGCATAGGGAATAGTCAATAATATTGTAATAACTATATACAGTGCCAGGTGGGTACTAGGCTTCTCAGGGGGATCACTTTGTAAGTTATACAAATGTCTAACTGCTATGCTGTACACCTGACACTAATATAATATTGAATGTCAACTATAAATAAAATTTTTTTTTAATTTAAAAAAGAATTCCAATGAATCCCAAACAAGATAAATAAAAAGAAGTCCATACATAGATACATTATATTCAAGCTGAAGAATACGAAGGACAAGGAGAAGATTTTAAAAGTACCAGAAATAGTCTAGCCAGTTTTGCTCAGTGGTTAGAGCATCGATCTGCGGATTTGATCCTGGCCAAGGACACGTAGCTCTGTTGCAGGCTCAATCCCTGGCCCTGGTTGGGTCACACTGATGCTTCTCTCCCTCTGTTTCTCTCTGTCTCTGTCTCTGTCTCTCTGTCTCTCTGTCTCTCCGTCTCTCTCTCTGTCCCCCCTCCCGCTCTTTCTGAAAAGCAATGGAAAAAATATCCTCGGGTGAGAATAAAAAAATAATAATAACAAAAGTACCAGAAAAAAAAATTTTTTTTCAACTTCTATAATTAGAAGAAATTAGACGAATGGCTTATTTGTTACAATAGTAACAAGAGAGACAGAAGAATAATAATTTTAAAGGGTTTTTGAAAAAGTCACGCCAACTAAGGACTGTATATCCCAGTCCCTAATGAGACTGAAATAATTTCTTGAAAGATAAATGTCCGTTAACTTATGAATGAATAAAAACTGTGGTATATCCATACATAGAATATTACTTGCCATAAAAAGGGATGGTGTTTTGACATATGCTACAATATGGATACACATTGAAAACATTATGTTAAGAAAAAGAAGCCAGACAAAAGGCCAGGAAATGAAATGATATGATTTCATTTCAGTGAAATGTCCAGAATAGGCAAATCCATAGAGACGGAAGGTAGATTCATGGCTGCCGGAGGCTGGGGTGAGGGAAGGGTGAATGTGGAGTGACAGCTAAAGGGCAGGGGCTTTCTTTTTTGGGTGATGAGATGTTCTGGAATTAGACATCGGTGATGTTTGTAAAATTTTGTGAGTATGCTAAAACCACTGAGCTGTACACGGTATGCGAATTATATTTCAATAAAAATTAAAAAAAATAAGGATAAGGGTGAAAAGAAAGCATTTTTATTCATGCTAAAATTGAGAGAATTTATAAACAACAGACCCCTCATTAAAGGAATTTCTGAAGAATGAACTTGAGAAGAAAACTGATCTCAGGAAGGAAGTCTGAGGCCCAAGAACAAACGATGGGTCAATCTAAACAAACACATTAACTGTCTAAAACACTGTCTGTTCCACAGGTCAAACAAGAGGTGGAGCTAAAAGGCTGGTCCTTAACTAAATGGAATTAAAGCTTTCAAAGTACTTTGCATTGTTCAGGAGAAGGGTAAGATATTGATTAACTCTAGACTATGTTAAGTTAGGTAATCATTTGGAGATGCTGAGTCACCAATAAAAGAATAAGAAATAGAATGCCTATCCTCCACACTAATAGATGGGGTAAAACATGCAATGAGTGAAAAACCTCAGTCAATTCAAAACAGTGCAACAGAGGACAGAAAGAAACCCTTAGGAAGCAGGGAAAATAAAAATCCAAAATAAGATCATAGAAATAAAGCCAAATATATATTTAATCTCTATAAATACAAATAGACTGAACTCTCCAGTTAAAATGTATAGACTATCAGATTGGATTTAAAAAATAGTCAAATGCTGCTTACATGAGGCACATCTAAAACATAAAGACAGAGCCTGGCCAGTGTGGCTCAGTTGGTTGAGTGATATCCCATGCACCGAGGGGTTGCTGGTTTGATTTCCAGTGCCCGGGTTTTGGGCTTGATCCCTGGTGGGGGCTGTGCAGAAGGCAGCTGATCCATGTTTCCCTCTCACATCAATGTTTCTCTCTCTCCCTCTCTCTTCCTCAATCTCTAAAAATCAATAAAAAAGAAAAAAAAAGAATAGCCAAATGCTGCTTACATGGGGCACATCTAAAACATGAACTCAGGTAAAAAAAACTGTAAGTAAAACAGTGAAAGAATACATACAAGAAATGTACGAACCAAAAGAAAATTGGCATAGTTATATTAACAGCAGACAAAATAGGCTTTAAAGAAAAAAAGCATTAGATATATAGAAGGTCAATATACAAATTTAAATTCATCAGGAGAAAAAAGTTCTAAGTTCACGGGTACTTAATATAAGTTCCTTATCAGACACATGGTTTGCAAATACATTTTCCCCATTCTGTGGGTTGTCTTTTTACTTTATTGATAGTATCCTTTGAAGCACAAAAGTTTTCAATTTTGATGAAGTCCACTTTAACTATGTTTCTTTTATTGCTCATCCTTTTGGAGTCATATCTAAGAATGCTTTGCCAAATTCAAGATCGTGAAGATTTACCCCAATGTTTTCTTCTGAGAGTTTTATAGTTTTAGCTCTTAGATTTAGGTCTTTGGTCCATTTTGAATTAATTTTTGTGTATGGCATGAGGTAAGAGTTCAACTTTATTTTTTTGCATGTAGATAACCAGTTGTCCTGGTATCATTTGTTGAAAAGACTATTCTTTCTATTTGTTGAAAAGACTATTCTTTCTCCATTGAACGGTCTTGACATTCTTACTGAAAATCAGTTGGCCATAGATATATGGGTACTTCTGGACTCTCAATTCTAGTCCATTGATCCATATATCTATTCTTGTGCTAGTACCACACTATCTTGATTACTGTTGCTTTGTAGCAGGTGTTTCATATTATTTTATTTTAATTTTTATTGATTTCAGAGAAAGGAAGGGAGAGGGAGAGAGATAGAAACATCAACCATGAGAGAGAGTCGTTGATTGGCTGCCTTCTGCACATCCCCTACTGAGCCACAGGGCCAGGGCTTGTAGGAGGGTTTTTGTGTTTGTTTGGTGTGTTTTTTTGTAGCAGGTTTTGAAATCAGGAAGTGTGAGTCCTGATACTCTCTTCTTTTTCAAAATTGTTTTAGGTATTCCTGGTCCCTTGTCAATTTCTACAAAGAAGGCAGCTGGGATTCTGACAGGGATTGCACTGACTCTGTGCTCAAGTCTTACATCACTTTTCTGGGTGAGCTCAGCTCTGACCAGCTTGTCCACCAGAGTAGAACAAAGGACCCCCTGCCCAGGCTGGTCTGGTGTGGCCTCAAGTGTGTGTCCTCAAGTGGCTACATCAGAGTGGGTATCCCTGGACTGACTGTGCGTGGTAAGAGTGTGGATGGCTGAGTGTGGAACCCAAGTCTTTGAGACCCTTTGAAGGTTGTCGCCATGCTGTAGTAATGGATAATCTTAGATTGGGTCCCCCAAGAAGCAGACCTTGAGATGAGGATTTGAATAAAAGTAGTTATGTGGGAGGTGGTCCTAGGGAGTGCTGGAAGGAGAGGGGAACTGGGCCAGGATGGGAAAGGAGTCAAGAGAGTGTGCCTCAATGAGCAGGTTATTGCTGTGGGCATCTGGAGCTCAGTCCCATTGGGGGCCTCTGGGAGGGAGGATAGAACCTCGGCACTACTGACATTATGGCTAGATAATTACTGGTTGTGGCGTGGAGGCTGTCCTGTGCATTGTAGAATCTTTAGCAGCATCCTAGCCTCTACCCACTAGATGCCAGTAGCAACCATCCAACCAAAATGTGTGGACGTTGCCAAGTATCCCATTGGGGACAAGACTGTACCTGGTTGAGAACAACTAGTGCAGAAATGTCTCAGAATTGCCCCATCCACTGTGTGTGGTAAGAGTATGGATGGCTGAAATAGGAGCCCAAATCTTTGATACCCTCCGAAGAGGGGAGGCAGCTGGGGTATTTGCACTCCAGCTCCCATTCATCGTTTGAGGGATACTCTTGGGGGCATCAAGTCCCTAGTACCTCTGTCCTGTCCGGAGGGTCTACCATGATTCCAGGTCACAAAAAGCTCCCAGCAGTGTTGTAGGTGCCCATAGTAAGAAGCCATCAGCATGAGTGGAAATAATGAGGGCTGAGAGGATGTGGGCACACACAGTGCAGTGGATCCTGTCATGTGTGGCTTTGGGGACCCTAATTCCGCCCCAGATCTGCATGTTGGCCTGGAGTCCACGTTCCTGGGGCTTTGAAACTTCCAGCGTGTACACAGTATTGAAACTAACCCACTCTGGAGCAGGGTTTTGGCCCTTCAGCCTGTTCCCAGTTCCTCCCTTTGTTACAAGTCTGGCCCAGCTCCTGAAGGGTGAGGAAGGATGGCCTGTGAAGAATTTTAGATTGAACGGCCCCTAAGTGATCTTGTTTTCCTAGGCACTGGGGGGAAAGATGTGCTCACAGAACTCCCCTCCTCTCCACATCTCAGCTCCACAAAATGAGTCTCAGCTCATTGCAGGGGCTCCTGAATATGAGGATCTGCAGCCTCTAAGGATGCTCTCCATTTAAAAAAAAAAGTTTTTATTGATTTGAGAGAGAGAGGAAGGGAGAAACATTGATGTGAGGATGTGAAAGAGATGTGAGAGAGAAACATGCTGCCTTCTGCATGCCCCCTGTTGGGGACTGAGCCCGCAACCGGGGCATGTGCTCTGCCCGAAAATCAAAACGGTGACCCTTTGGTGCACAGAATGACACTCAACCAACTGAGCCACACCCATCAGGGCAGGATGCTCTCCTTTTGAGTATGCTGTGTGGCTGTGGATAAGACATACCTCTTCTCTGGGCCTCAATTTCCCTTCTGTAAAAAACAAGGGGGGGCGATGGGGTAGATCAGGTGACCTTGAAATGTCCTTCCATCTTGAGTGACTGCTGAGAGTCCAGAGAAGCAGTGAGGAGTCACCAGGCAGCCTGAGCCTGGGGGCAGATGGAAAATGTGACTTCGTGACAGCTCGCCCCCCAGTGGCGCTGCTGGCCTCTGATCTTCGAGCATTTCCACAGTGCGCCTTACACTCCGGGCCGGTCACAGCCCAGCGCGGCCCCTCGCTCACTCAGGAACATCTGCTACAGCATTTACCACGTTAATAGATTAGCTTTGAGAATCGGGCAGGTGTTTTCCACCCAAGCCAGAAAACATCAAAATCAGATTGCTCTCCAAGCCTTTCCGCACAGGCAATCGAGTTAGAATGACTCATACGGTCTAACAGATAATAAAACACACATAACATTTGCTTTAAGGTACAGGCGGGGGTATTTTGTCCCGTGCTTAGGAGAAACAAAAACTCGCTCTATTTGGGAATAGGGTAATTGAATACAGATGGGAGGAGGTAAATGAAAGAATTTAGCAAATATCTCAGTGGAATAGCTAATGGGAATGAGACAGAATAGGAAATTAAAAATTATTCGAAGCAGATGGACCATTCTTTGAGTTTTTAAAAATTTATTAGGGCCGCGAAAAAATGTGTCTGTTTATTTTCTATGGCCATGAAATTAATGACTTGGTGAGTTTTGCTTGTGCAATTTTATGACTGCCATGTCATCTGTCATAATTTGGGGGCTGTTTGATATGGATTTATGAATGTCCCCTCCCCCCACCCCTCCCTGATTTATTGGTGTGGGTCACATGTGAATTAGGCTGTCCCCTATCGAGGCTGCAATGCCAATGGCCGCGTAACCCCGCAGGCCCTGGGTGGGGCAGGATGGGGGCTTTGGGGATTCTTGGCCCAGAGGTGGATGGACAACCTGTGGAGGGTCACTCCAGGGCTGTGGGAAAGGGCAGGCCTGACCTGGCTGAGCTTCCTCTGTGAGGATGACCCCGGCCAGCAGGGCCTGAGGAGGAGGTATTGGGGAAGGTTCTGGAAACCTGCTGGAGGCAGGAAGCCAGCCCAGGCTGCCTGTGGGGTGGGGGCTGTTGCTGCAGCCTCAGCCCAGCCTAAGGGCCACCTGGTTCCACATTACTGCAGCCCCCATAGCTGGGTTCATCTGCCCACAGACCTGAAGCTCAGGGACGGAGAAGAGAATTCCCTTTTCTGGGAATTCATTGGTGTCTGGCCGGGTGCCGGGGGCATAAGTGCATTCTCTAGATGGTGGTTAAAATGGGACTTTGTAGCCAGCAGACTTGAGTCTGAGTTTTGCTCTGATTCTAACCGGCTGTATGGCTTTGGGCTGGTCACTGCCCTCTCTGAACTTCAGTTTCTTCCTCTGTAAAGTAAGATTAGAAATACCTAGTGTTAGGAAAGTTTTGAGGGTCCAAGAAGATCCCCTAGCACACAGCAAAGTGCTAGTAATGGGTAACATTATTATTCTTAATAATCATCCTGTCAACATCTTGAGGTAGATATTATTATTTCCACCTGACAGAGGGGACACTGAGGCTCAGAAAGGTTAAGTGAGTTGCCTGAGGGCACACAGTTAAAGGGATGAGGCTGGGCTTTCCACACAGATCTGCTCTTTCCTCCATAGCTCTGGGGCCCAGCATGTTCTGGATTGGGAAACTCCAGTCCCCTGGAGGCACAGTTCAGGCTAGACCCATGACCCTGTTCTCTGGCTCTTCAGGCTGGGACTGGACTAATTCCATACCTGGCCTGGGGATCCCCCATACTCGGTCCTGGTGACCAGTCTCTTTTGAGGCTCTGGCTCTCTATAGGGACAGAGCTCCTCTTATTAACCCCACTATTGGGCCTAGCTGGGTACCCCTTCAGGACCAGGCCTGTCTCAATCCCCTTCCTACCCTGACCCAGCTCCCAGGGAACACTGGAAGCAGGGCTAGCAATGGGTGGGGCTCAAGTTCCCCGCAGGCTGGGGAGATCGCAGATGGCAAATCCCTGCCTTGGTCAAATGCCGTGGCCTGTGGGGTTTGGCCTCAGAGGTGGCTACGGGTGGCTGTGAGTCCCATTTGAGCTTAGCTGCAACTGTTTCCAGGAGTCTAGACCCTCATACCTCTCTCAGCACTTCCAAGTTAGTAACAACAATACTCCGATTTACTGAGCACCCGTGATGGGTCAGGCTCTGAGCAAGGTCACTTGTTCATGCAATCGGCCATTGATTCTCCTACTAGTTAAATATTTGTTGAGTGCCTTCTATGTGCCTGGCACTGTCCCAGCACTGGGGATACTGCAGGGAACAAAACATATGTGATCTCTGTCCTCACTGAACCTACATTCCAGTGGCAAGGATAGGCAGCCAGTAAATAGTACTCACTAATGTGCTAGAGAGTGCTAAGGGCTTCGAAGAAAATGAAAGCACTTAAAGGCTAAAGAGAAATGAAAGTGTTGGTGGTGTTTATTTTAGGTCGGCTGGTCAAGGATGGCCTCTCTGACAGGGTAACATTTTAAATATTATTTTAAAATATGTTTTTATTGATTTCAGGGAGAGGAAGAGAGAGGGAGAGAGAGAAACATCAATGATGATAGAGAGTTATTGATTAGCTGCCTCCTATAAGACCCCAACTGGGGGATGGAGCCCACAACCTGGGCCTGTGCCCTGACAGGGAATCGAATCCTGACCTTCTGGTTCATGGGTCAATGCTCAACCACTGAGCAACACCGGCTGGGCTGACAAGGTAACATTTTGAGCTGAGAACTGAAGGAAGTAGCCACTCATATGGATCTCTAGGGAAAGAGTTTCCAGGTATAGGGAACAGCAAGTGCAAGGACTCTGAAGCGGGAGGGTGGTTGGAGAGTTCAAGGAACAGCAAGAAGGCTGGGGCAGAATAAATGAGGAGAGTGATTTTAGAGTACCTTATCTCATTTAATCCTTGCCGCAGTTCCCCAAGGCGGGTTAAATTTACCCCAATGTTACTGATGAGGATTCTGAGGCTCAGAGAGATCAGGTCTCTTGGCCAGTCACATAGCAGAGGAAGGCTCCAAGCCTGGGTCCATGTGGATTCTTCTTACTCTACCGCACTATTTCTCTGGACACGACAATTGGGTGACGCAGCAGGGTGGGACCAAGGGTCCAGAGGCAGTGCGAGGGCTGGAGATGTCTGGGACGTGCAGCTCTGAGTGCAGGAGGCCTGTGGTGCCCCAGCTGTAAGGATTCTGCGAGGCTGGAGTGCTGGGCTCTGACAGGGCAAGATGGATGAAAGCTCTGGGCTTAGTACCTGGCCGAATTTCCTGAATGGTTTTCATCCAGATGGTCTCGGGGAGGTTAAGGTTTAAGAAGATTGATTCCCTGGGACGTAAGGACTGGAAGGAGAGAGGGCCTGCCCATGGTGGAAGCATCTCTTGTCCTCGAATGCAAGAAGCTACTGCTTTGAAAGGTGTGACTGCCTGGGCTTGGCCACAGGCGTGGTTTGCAGGCCTCGGGAGTGGGGCAGTGGGACAGGAAGGGGTGGTGCTGGCCCGAGGGTTTCCTGCCTGGGCAGAGGGGAGTGGCTCCCGTCCTTCTGGGCAGGGGGGCCTGCAGCTCCTCCAGTGTCAGGGGACCCTCCAGTCCAGTCCCCTCAGCCCGCCTGGGTTTCTCCATCTCCACTTCCTCTCACCTCTGACTGACTTAAGGATTCCTGCTGATCCTAGGAACTCTCACAGCTTCATGCCTGGGGCCTCTGCTCATGCTGGGCCTGGGCTTGAAAGGCTGCCATTCATTATCCTGTGGCAGGGTGGCCTGGCCAGCAAGGTGGCACTGTGTGTGTGTGTGTGTGTGTGTGTGTGTGTGTGTGTGTGTGTGTGTGTGAGGGTGTAGAGTAAATGATACATGAACTTCTATCATTGTGGAAAGCTGGTATAAAAGTTGCAAAGGCCTCCTGGGAGAGAAAGGACCAAAACTCCAACTCCTTTTGTGTAAGATTTGAAGGTATTAATTTTTAGAGTGTGTCTATGATAAAGGCCCAGTGGCAATGTTTTAAAATTGACTATGGTGATGGTTGTACATATCAGTGACTACACCAAAAACCACCAAATCGTACATTTTAAATGGATGAATTGTGTGATATGTGAATTATATCACAATAAAGTAGTTATTATAGCAACAAAAAGACTCAGTAGCAGGGACAGCTATTAAGGTCTCTGAGATAAAATGACCATGGACAGGCATGGGACAAGTGTGTTGGCTGGTAGAAGGGGAGGTGGCTTTGGGTAGGGAGCAGAAACCAAAATGTGCCTTGGCCTAGTCAGTCATCTTGATTTGTGTGTGGTGATTTTTTTTTTTTTTTTAGAGAGAGAGGAAGGGAGGGAAATAGATAGATAGATAGATAGATAGATAGATAGATAGATAGATAGATGATAGATAGATAGATAGATAAACATTAATGTGGGAGAGAAACATTAATTGACTGCTTCCTGTATGCGGGATCGAACCCGAAACCTAGGTATATGCCCTGACTGGAAATTGAACCCGACACCTTTTGGCATATAGGACAATACTCCAACCAACTGAGCCACCCAGCCAGGGCATTTAAAAATATTTTTAGCAAATTTCAAACAGATAAGGATACCAAAGCATTCTTTAAGAAAATATCAAACAGAAATTTAAAAATTCCAAACAGAGAGAGAATAGAATAATTAGCCCCTGTGTACCCATCACCCAACTTTAACAATTATCAACTCACGGCCATTATTTTTCATTGACATCCCCATCTTCTTCAGCCTTTTCTGTTATATTGAAGCAAACCCACATCTCATCATTTCATTACACCTAAAAGAATTAATAAAATACTATCACACTTAAAAGAATTAATAAAAATTTATTAAGATTATGAAATATCTAGTCATTAGCCAAATTTCCAAGAGTTTCATTAATGTCATACTTAAAAAAAATTTATTGTCTTTTCTATTCGTAAGTTCCTCCTCTATATTTTTTTCTTGAAGTTGATATTTTGAAGAAACTGGATTGTTGTCCAAAAGAGTTTCTCACAGCCTGAATTTTCTAATTGTATGCTTAGCAAGCTCCTCCAGACTCTGAATTTCCTATAAGTTGGAAGTTGGATTTAGAGGTTTGATTAGATTCAGGATTTTTGTTTTTTGGCAAGGCTATCTCAGTGGCAGTGGTGTATCTTTCATCAGGAGACACGTAATATCTGGTTGTCTCTCTTTTTGTGATATTTGGGACCATGGATACTCAATGCCTAGATCCATAAATTCATAATGGGCTGCAAAAACTGTCATTTGTTCTTTTTGCTACACAGGGAAACTTCTCCTTATGTACTATTTGGTTACCTACTGGTACAGTTCATATGGGAAAGGCAGGATAAGGCTGGATTCATCTTTTTATTTACCAGTCTTCAAAAGAACAAGTTAGTTTCCTATCACCCTCATGAGTTTGTTGTTTTATTTGCTTTTAGTATCATTATGAATGCATAGATTTAAACACATTTGGTACATTTTAATCCATTGCAGTTAGTTTTCTTATTTTTTTGTAAAACATCTTCTGATTTTTATTTTTTAAATATGTCTTTGTTGATTTCAGAGAGAGGAAGGGGGAGAGAGAAAGAGACAGAAACATCAATGATGAAAGAGAATCATCATTGGCTGCCTCCTGCACACACCCTTTGAGCCTGCAACCCTGGGCATGTGCCCTGACTGGGAATTGAACAGCCATCTCCTGGATCGTAGGTCTATGTTCAACCACTAAGCCACAATGGCCAGCCGAGTTTTCTTATTGATACCCAACTTGTCCTCTCTTTGACCAGTGGGAGCACTTCAGTTGGCTTCTGAGTCTTTTTGACATTACCCTAGTGGTGTTTGGAGAGTCCTTGCTAGATCTTATGACACAGCTCACCTTGTACTCTTCCTGCCTCCAGAACTGGGATCAGCCATTTCCTGTGGGTGAATAAATCTAGGTCCATTTGAGGGGAGGGACATCCTCTCTTACATTGTGTACATCAGTTTGGCGTGGGCACTGCATGACCCAAAGAGGACAACTCTGTCCCAGTGCTGGGGACAGAGCAAGTGGCAAAGGTCTTGGCATAAATAACACTTCCTCAAGAATGCCCTCCTTGCTCCATCAGACCATATCAGCAGCCCCTCATTACCTTTCCAGTTTTACTCGTTTTTTAAACAGTCAACAGTTTTAATAACAAGCAACTGAAACTGCCCTGGTAACTTAAATGAAAAAGGGGTTGATTTTTAAAAAGTATTTATTAGGATATTGGTTTGACTCCATTGACAAATAGATAAAAATAGAGAGTTTATTTCCCTCTTGCAAAAACATAAGCTAAGAGGCAGACCAAACAGGAGAAGGTGTAGGGTGATTCTCCTTCTTAAAGTTGTCCAAGGACCCAGGTTCCTTCTGTGTTGTTGCTCCATATCTTCCAGAACAGTGCTGTCAGTAGAACTGCTGGTTACGATGGAAATGTTCTCTATGTGTAATGTTCAATACAGTGGCCACTAGCCACGTGTGTCTACCGAGCACTTGAAATGTGGCTAGAGTGATTGAGGAACTGAATTTTTAATTTCATTTAATTTTGATTAATTTAAGTACGCACACATGGCTAATAGTTTCAGTGTTGGATAGCATATCTCTAGAGTGTTGTCCTAATGTGCCTGGCTGAAATAGACTCCACTAATCCACCTTGTATATTTTGGGAAGGAGAGGAGAAAGGGGAGGGCAAGCAGCTTCCTTCTGAGGACACACATTTCTTCCTCTCACATCCCATTGGTTGCAACTTAGAAGGCCATGCCTAGCTGCAAGAGAGTCTTGGAAATGAAGTCTCTAGTTGAAGAGCAGTGTGTCCAGCTGACACTCAGAAGTTGCCGCTGCTAAAAGGAAGAAGGGGAGAATAGATATTGGTGGAGAATTAGAGACAAGGAAACTGGATTGCTCTAGATTGTTTCTAGGAGTCAGGAGGTGAGGAAGGCAGAGCATCAGGTCTGAGGCCTCCAAGGCAGACATAAAGCTCAAAATTCTCACTGTGAGGCTGATCTTGTATCTTGCTTACCATGTGTCCCCAGTATTGAGTGCTCTGGGACACAACTGAGGGGTTAATGTTGCTATTTCATATCTTAAAGCAAGATCTCGAGTTCCTCAACTAACTGTACATTCATTTCGTTATTTAATCCTTAAAGAAATCTAGGAGAAAAGAAAGAACTGTCACTATTCCCCCTCCAATCTTGGCTTCCATCTTCACATCACCTTCTTCTTTGTGTGTCTGTGTCTTCTCTTCTTGTCTGTCTCAAATCTCTCTCTGCCTTTCTTTCATAAGGACACTTGTCTTTGAATTTAGGGTCTATCCAGATAATACAGGATAAGCTGCTCCTCTCAAGAACCTTTACTTACATCTTTTGCCATACAAGATAATATTCCTAGGTTCTGGGATTAAGGCACAGACACATCCTTTTGGAGTCACCATTCATCCCACTACAACTTAATTCACATACTTGGTAAGCTGGCTCCAGGGTTGCACAAGTCCAGAGACATGGTGTTTAATGTAGCAGCCTTGCTGATGACAGTGGAGCTGGGACTTGATTCCAAAGCTCACTGTTTCCATCTAAAATTTAAGCTGTAAAGGTTTGAGAGTTAGAACAGTTGAAGATCAGAAAGCCATGGCTGCCTGTATCAACACTGAAGGCTGGACTGAAGTTTACATCCCCCATGAACTACTCAGCTCCACCATCACAGATTTTCTTCTTGGTCTCTCTTTCCCCCTTCCATGCCCAGGTGGGGTGTGCTATGCCTATAAAGGAGAATTCCTCCCATCTGTGAAGTGCTTTACCCTTTATGAAACAATTTCACATAATATGAAATTGAGGAAGGACAATTTTTTTTTTTTTAGAATTGGCACCACTTACTGTTCTTGATTTAAAAAGCAGAGTTGAGTTCCTTTGTTATTTTTCAAGGAAAAATAGTCCCCAGATTAAGTTGATTTTTGTATCTGACCCTTGCTTGATTTCTTTTTGGGGTCAATGGCCTTTGATAGGAAAAAATAACCACACTCCTGCAGCCTGAGGAAGTGGAAAGACAACTTGAGGCTTGAGTAGCCCAAGGCAGGAAGAAGCCAGCCCAGGGCAGAGGGCTCCGGAGAAGGAAGCTGCCTAAAGGCCCTGCTTGTCTCCATGGGGAGGCTGGGCCTGGGCTCTTAGGGGCTGGGTGCCAGGCTGGGAAGGTGTCCTCTGGACTGGCACCTGGCTGGTGATGGCCGCTCTGCCCCCAATCCCGGCACATGCGCCCGCGAGAACACTCATGTTCATTCACTGCAAAACTGCTCGCATTTTCTTTTTTTAAAAAAAATATGTTTTTTTCTTTTTAATTGATTTCAGAGAGAGAAAAACATCAATCGGTTGCCTCCTGCACACACCCTGACTGGGGATTGAACCTGAAACCTGGGCATGTGTCCTGTCCAGGAATCGAACCGATGACCTTTTGGTGTATGGAATGACGCTCAACCAATTAAGCCACACTGGCCGGTGCAAACTGCTCACATTTTCATATGCAGGACCTATATAGACACATGCTTGTGCTTATGCACGCACACACATACACACACACGGATAAACTTATGAAAAATTGATAGCACGTATTAGGCACTTACTATATACTGGTACCATTTGATCAAGTACGTTTTATTCATGAATTCAGTTCAGTCCTTACCACAACCCTGTGAGGTGTGTAATACTATTTTTCCCATTTAACGGATGTAGGAACTGAGGCACAGAGAGCCTAACTTGCCCAAGTTGCGTTTGAACCCTGTCCATCTGGGTTTACTTAGGCTCACATCTACTCTGGTGTGACACATGCACACACACACACACACACACACATGCTGACATGCATGAGCTTTCACATGTACACAGAGATCCAGGAGTGCACATGTGGACAGACACACCTGTGCACCCACATGTTCTGCCCCACACAATGCTGCAGACCTGTGTGCAAATGTTCTCTGACACACACACTCTCCTGCTGACCTTCCACGTGCACTCCAGTTGCCCCTCCTGTCTCCCTTCCCCTCCCAGGGACAGGTTTTCTTCCGAAGCCAATGACTGAGGCCAGGCCTGGCCGGGTGCCAGGGTCAGGATAGGGGCAGGGTGGCCACTGACAGGGTGATGGAAAGCAGGAAAGTCACAAATAAGCAAACAACCCCGCCTGGACACAGCCTTGCCGAGCATTTCCTGAATGTCCAGGGACATGTTTATTTTTTGACGACTGTCCAGAGCCGACCCCAAGTCTTTCTCTTCCCGAATGGCCGTCTCGATGGAGCCGTGATGCTGTGGGTCTGGCTTACTCAGGGCTGATGTTTACAAATGTCTCTCTTCTCTAGGTGAGGCTGGGAGGCCCTTGCAGGGTGGGCCCAGTTTACTTTTCAGCCTAATACCCCCCAACCCTAGGTGCCCTGCTGCCGGCTTTCTGACCTCTGACTGCACACCCTCCAGCCCACTCCAGCCTCCTGCCTTTGCTCAAGCTGTCCTCCGCCTGAGATGCCGAGTCTTGTTCTCTAAGTAAATTCTACTCTCCTTCTTGGACCTCACTCAGTGACACCTCCTCCAGGAAGCTAAGATTTTTTCAAAGTGTAAGGAATCTCTTTTTCCTGGCACTTAAAAAAAAGTTTAAAACTTTTTAATTGTAAAATATGCATAACATAAAATTTACTATCTTAACCATTTTAAAGTGTACAGTTCAGTCGTGTTAAGTACATTCACATTTTAAAAACATTCCTTTATTGTTGAAAGTATTACAGACCCCCCCCCCCCCACTGATTGCCTCCACCCTGCTCCCACTCCCTTCCCAGGCCTTCCCCTCACTATTGTCTGTCCATAGGATATACATATATGTGTATAAGTTCATTGGTTAATCTCTTCCTGCCCTCCCCCCACCTCTTCTCTCTGAGATTTGTCAGTCTGTTCCATGCTTCAATGTCTCTGGATCTTTTTTGTTCATCAGTTTATTTTGTTCATTAGCTTCTACATATAAGCGAGATCATGTGATACTTGGTCTGACTGGCTTATTTCACCTAGCATAATACTCTCTAGGTCCCTCCATGCTATCCAAAGGGTACGAGATCCTTCCTCTCTACAGCTGCGTAGTATTCCATGGTGTGACTGTCCCACAGCTTTTTATCCACTCATCTCCTGATGGGCACTTGGGCTGTTTCTAGATCTTAGCTATTGTGAATTGCACTGCCATGAACATAGGGGTGCATATATTCTTTCTGATTAGTGTTTCTGGCTTCTTAGGATGTATTCCTAGAAGTGGGATCACTGGGTCAAATGGCAGCTCCATTTTTAAGTTTTCGAGGAAACTCCCACTGTTTCCCACAGTGGCTGCCCAGTCTGCACTCCCACCGGCAGTGCACCAGGTTCCCTTTCTCCACACCCTCGCCAGCACTTGTCGTTTGTTGTGTCCTCACATTTTTGTGCAACGACCACCATCATCCATCCACAGAACTCTTTATCTTGCAAAACTGAAACTCTGTGCCCGTTAAACAATAACTTCCTACTCCCTCTCCCCCCAGCTCCTGGAAATCACCCTTTTACTTTGTGTTTGTATGCATTTGAGTGCCCTAGGTACCACGTATAAGTGAAATCATATAGTATTTGCGGTTTTGTGACTGGCTTATTTCTCTTAGCATAATGTCCTCAATGCTCATCCATGTCATATCACTTGCCAGAGTCTTTTTCCTTTTAAAGGCCGAATAATATTCCATTCCCCGTAGATGCCACGCTGTGTTTATTCATTCATCCACCAATGGACACTTGGGTTGCTTTCACTTTTTGGATATTGACTGTTGGCTAGTGCTGCTATGAACATGGGTGTTCAAATATCTCTTTGGCACTTTGTTTTTTTACTTTTTTAATTTTATTGATTTTAGGGAGAGAGAGAGAGAGAGAGAGAGAGAGAGAGAGAGAGAGACATCGATTTGTTGTTCCACTTATTTGTGCTTCACTGGTTGATTCTTGTATGTGCCCTGACTGGAGATCGGACCCTCCACCTTGGCGCATCGGGACCATGCTCTAACCAACTCAGCTACCTAGCCAGGGCGGCACTTTGTTTTCTAATATAGCCCTTGTTCGTCTATTCATTCGTGACGGACATTTGGGTTGTTTCCAGTGTTTGGCTATTACAAATAAAGCTGCTACAGACATTTGTCTACAAGTCGTCATATGGCCCTATGCTTTCATTTCTCTTGGGCAAATATCTGGGAGTGGGCTGGATCATATGTTAGGTGTATGCTTACCTTTCTAAAGAGACTGTTAAGCTGTTGTCCAAAGTGGTTGTACCTTTCACATTCTCAGCAGCAGTGTATCTAATTCTTCTATATTTTCACCAATACTCGGTATGGTCAGTCTAAATTAGAACTATTTATTCTAATAGGTGTTGTCTCATTGAGGTTTTAATTTGCATTTTCCTATTGATTATTATATGCCTTTGTTTACCTTCTTTGGGAAAATGTCTGTTCACATCTTTTTGTTATTATTATTTTAAATGTGGTTTTAAAAGTTGATTTCAGAAAGAGGAAGGGAGAGGGAGAGAGAGTTAGAAACATCAGTGATGAGGGAGAATCATCTTTGGGCTGCTTCCTGCACCCCCCACTGGGGATCGAGCCTGCAGCCTGGGCATGTGCCCTGACTGGGAATTGAAGTCAGCCTCCTGGTTCATGGGTAGGTGCCCATCCACTGAGCCACACCGACTGATTATTTTTATTGGAGTGTTTGTTTGCTTATTGGTTTTGAGAGTTCTTTATATATTTTTGGTACAAGTCTTCTCTCAGATATGTGATTTGCACATATTTCTGCCAATGTATGACTTGTCTTTTCATTCTCTTAACAGTATTTTTTGAAGGGTAGAAAATTTTAATTTTGATGAAGTCCACTTTATCATTTTTTCTTTATCTATCATGCTTTTGATGTCATATCTAAGGAAATTTTGCCTAATTCAAGGTCACAAAGATTCCTGGACTTTTATAGCTTTAGGTTTTACATGTAAAGTCTATGACTCATTTTGATCTAATTTTTTTGTATATGGTATGAGGTATGGGTTGAACTTCCTCCTTTACATATACAGATCCAATTGTTTCAGCATCATTTTGTTGAAAAGACTATCCTTTCTCCACTGAACAGTCTTTGCATCTTTGTTAATTGTCCATATATGTGTGTGTTTCCTTCTGTTGTATTGATCTAGCTGTCTGTCTTGATGCCAGTACCACACTATCTTAGTGACTGTATGTAGCTTTGTAATAGGCCTTGGAGTCTGGTAGTGCTAGACCTCCAACTTTGTTATTTTTCAAAGTTGTTTTTATGTTAAGTCTTTTGCATTTCCATGTGAATTCTAGAATCAGCTTGTCAATTTCTACAAAAAAGCCTGCTAGGATTTTGATTAGGATTGCTTTAATGCTGTGCATTCATCTGAGGAGAAGTGACATCCTAACCGTCTCCTGACCTATGAACACGGAATGTCTCTCCATTTACTTAGGTCTTCTTTATTTTCTCTCAGTAATGGCTCATAGTTTTCAGTGTATTAGTCTTACACATCTTTTGTTAGACTTATCCCCAAATAATTCATATTTTTTATGGTATTGTGTGAAGGATTTTTTAAAAATTGATTTGAGAGGCAGAGGGGAAGGGAGAGAGAGAGATAGGAACATCGATGTAAGAGAGTAACATTGCTCAACCGATTGCCTCCTGCACGTGCCCCAACAGGGGATCAAACGGGCAACCTGGGTATGTGTCCTGACCAGGAATTGAACCTGCCACCTTCTGGTATACAGGATGATGCTCCAACCAACTGAGCCACACTGGCCAGGGCATGAAAGATTTTTTTAAACAAAAATTTAAGCTCTATTTAAATATAATTGACAAATAAAATTATAATATATTTTGAGTATCCATTGTGGTGATTTTCTATGCATTGTGAAAGGATTCCCCCCATCTAGTTAGTCAACACATCAGTCAACTCACATATACATCAGAGGTGTTTTTTTTGGTGAGAAATTTAAGTTCTATTCTCTTAGCAAATTTCAATTATACAATAGAGTATTATCAACTATAGTCACCATGTTATTATACTTTAGATCCTCAGAACTTATTCATCTTAGAGCTGAAAGTTTGTACCCTTTTACCAACCTCTCCCTATTTCCCTTACCCTCCAGCCCTTGGCAACCACTTTTCTACTCTGTGTTTCTATGAGTTTGACTTTTCTTAGATTCACACATAAGTGATACTATGCAGTATTTGTCTTTCTCTGTCTGGCTTATTTCACTTAACAAAATGCCCTTAAGTTCCATCCATGTGGTTTAAATGGGAGGAATTCCTTCTTTCTCGTGGCTTAATAATATTCCAGTGTGTGTGTGTGTGTGTGTGTGTGTGTATGTGTGTGTGTGACATCTTTATCCATTCATCTGCTGATGGGTGCTTAGGTTGTTTCCCCATCTCGGCTACTGTGAATAGTGCTGCAGTGCACATGGGAGTGCAGATATCTCTTTTTTATTCTGTTTTCATTTTCTTTGGGTATATACCCAGAAGTGTGATTGCTGGATCATACATTAGTTCTATTTGATTTTTTTTTTTTTTTTTTACTGCTCTAGTTGACAACAGAGAAACTTTATTGAGGCCCCAGGGCCCCAGGGTTCGGGCAGAAGGCTGACCTGCAGGCCCGAGGAGTTGGTAGAGGGGCCTTGTTTAACCTTCTCCTTGGGCACAGGTTGTGGTGTGGCCGCACTCCTTCCTGTGGCAGCTGGCAGCGTGGGGGTGCAGGCGCATGGAACACTTGCGGCAGATTACCTTGTTGCAGTTGTACTTCTGGGTGAACTGGCAGAACTTGATGATGCCGCCCCTCAGACGAAGCACCAAGTGCAGGGTGGACTCTTTCTTCATGTGTAGTCTGAAGGAGTGCAGCCATCCTCTAGCTGTTTGCCCCCCAAAATCAGATGCTGCTGGTCAGGCGGGGTGCCCTCTTTATCTTGGATTTTAGCTCTGATATTCTCAGTGGTGTCACTGCCCTCAGCCTCAAGGGTGATGGCCTTGCCAGTCAGGGTCTTCACAAAGATCTGCTTCTCTGCATCTCCTGGGGAGGCTGCTCTGCTGCCTCCTTGAAGAGAAAGAGGTATTTTTAATTTTTTGAGGAACCTCCATAGTTTTGTCCACAGTGGTTACACCAATTTACATTCCCACCAACAGTGCACAAAGGTTCTCTTTTCTACACATCTTTGCCAACACTTATCTCTTGTCTTTTTGATGCTAGGGATTCTAATTTCCATTGGAATGCAACTGAATTTTCTTTTAAATTTTCAATTGTGCATTTGGGAGAAACAGTGTGTATTCATTCATTCATTCATTCATTCATTCATTCATTCATAAAACAGTTATTGGGCACTGGCCTCTGCTAGGTTTTAGAGATGCAAGGGTCTCTGCTTAAAATCTAGTGGAGGAAACAGATATTAAACAAATAAACAGGTTATCACATTGATCACTCTAGCAATAAAGAAAAAGAACAGCATTTGTATGATATAATTAAGATTCATGGGGGAGAGATAAAGGGAGACCCCTCTGAAAAAGGAACACTGAAATGAGACCTAAGAGCTGAGTAGAACTATGCAGGGAAGGAGCGAGCAGAATGTTCCAGGTGGGGTAATGCAGGCACAAGGGAGCAGGCAATAGCTTGGCCCCTTCAAGGAGCCGTTCTGGCTGGCTGGAACGAGGCCTGTGAGCTGGAGTGAGCAGAGAAGAGCCTGGGGACAGACGCAGGGCTGGGAGCAGGCAGAGCCAACTGCCTGATGAGATGACCACATAATTTATCATCCAGACTAGAGCACGTTTGAGACTGAAAGGGTGCTACTAATAATAATGATGGGATAACAGGTCACCCTACTTGTAGGTCAAGGTAAAGAGTTCCAGTTTTATTCTCAAGGATATGAGAAGCCATTGGGGTCTCAAGGAAAGGGAGATGGGACCTGATTTGCACCCGGAGGGCCTGAGGTAGGACCATAGCACTCAGAAACCTCTCAGCATCCTCCCCATCCTTATGGGGGAGCCTCTTGAGAAAGTTTTGGGAAATATTAGAAGTTGGGAGTGAGAGAAGCAGCCAGGAGCCCAGAAGTGGCCAGTGGAGTCCTGCAGGATAGGCAGTGAGCTGGTTACTGTTGCTATGCAGCAGCCACCTGGTGGCCCTGCCTGACTATGCCACTGTCTCCTGCCTGCTTCCGACAGATGCCCTTCCCAGCAAGTGAATCGGTCCCCAGTTCAATAGGAAGGAGATAGTGATGAGAACTGTCCCACGGATGCCACAGGCCGATACCGGGGTGGGGGAGGGGGATGCTGCATTCTGCCCCAGTTGCAGGTAGGGGTGGGAGGGGAACAACCCCCTTATTACAGCCTAGCTCAATCTCGCTGTCACAGATTTTACAAGGCATGAGTGTGAGATGCATGAATAAGGTGACAAAGCTCCTATTTTGGTGTCCCTGGTCTTCAGCATGCTGGCCTCCACCTCATTTCACTCACTCAGTACACTGTCTGCCCCAAGCAGAGGCCACGGCTGGCTCTGGCGCTCACACATAGTGGAGTGATCATGGTGTTACCCCTCCCCACCCACACATAGATCCACAGAACACAAACTCCCCCCACCGGGGAGCTTTCGGTGCACAAACCAAGAGAAGATGGTAGCTTAGGAAGGAACCAAATCACCAAAGCTCCCCAAAGCTGTGTGTGCACACCCTGCAAATCAGTCTTTCTCTAGGTGGGACTCAGGTCTCTTCTATGAGAACAAGAGGTAGCCAAAACCCAGGACCCTGGGCCGTCTTCCAGGCCCAGGAGGCAAATCGTGACTGGTTTAAATGAGTCATGGCAACTCATTCCCTTGGGAGGTGATTGGCTGAGATTGGGAGAAGGTGGGGGGATATGAGATCCAGTTTGGTTACTGAGATGCAGAGGGAAGTCTGCTGGGGAGGGCTCTTTTTCCCAAATTAAAAAAACAAAGCCTTGGCTGGAGAAGTCCTTTTCTCTCTTCTGCCTAATCTGTTTTCGCTCCCTGGACTGACCACATGATGCCAGGTGGTATAGCAGCCACTTTGTAACCAGAATGCAAGGAGCTAGAATGCAAGGAGCACGGTGAAGGAAGATGGCAAGGGCCTGGGTTCTTGAAGTCTTTCTTGAGTTGCACTAGTCCTACACAGACAAATGGCCTGTACTGTTTAAGCCGCTGCAGCCAGGCATTCTATGACATGCAGCCAAAGTCTGCCCCTAACTCCCACCCCCACGATGCAGCCGAGGCTTCCAGATTGGGGGACCCCTGCCTCAATCCTCAAAGGAGGAATTAAATGGCACAAAGAAGTGAGAGGCTCCCAGGATCCCGAACCCCAGCTTTGCCTCTTTCCACCTCGCTGGGTCTTGATGTCCACTTCTGCACAATGGGGGCATTGAATAGCTCTTGGCTCACAGAGTCGTTGGGGAGGTAATAAGATAATAAATGGGGTAGTGAGAAATAAATAAATTTATTCAGGAAATCACCAGATGTAAAGTAGATGTTCAATAAAAGAGAGCCCCTTCCCTCTCAGGACTTTACGTGGAACCACCCCTCCAGCCCTGGCTGTCAAGTCACACACATTCATCGTGCGTGTCACCCTTGTTGCCAGGAGAAGATTTTGCATTATGGAACCTTGAGTTTTAAATGAAGCGTCAAATGTAATTTGGCAACACTAAGAATTAGTTATGTGATTGCCCTTAGAAAAGCCAGGGAGCTCAGTTTTGATTGTGAAATTGGTGTCTGCCCACAGGGGAGGGGACCTCCCTCCCTTGCCCAGGGACATGGAGAAGGGGACAGGGACAAGGCTTTACATGGTCAGCACATTTCTCACCCCAGACCCTGAGAAGTGGGGCTCCTTGAGGAGTGACCAGGGGGCGGGGCTGAGGGGTGGAGCGTCCCCCGTGTCACTGCGGCCCCTCCTGGCTACCTCAGCCCTCCCTGGCTTGTGCACTCCATCTGTCAGCTGCAGACACACATGTGGCTCCTGTCAGTCCTTCCCCTTTAAGGGAAGGGAAGCATTTCCTGAGAGGGTGGTGGGGGGAGAGGGAGACAGGCAGCCAGAAGGGAGGCCACATTTGTCTCGATGACAAACCAAGGACAAAAGCTCAGTCTGGAGCATTCCAGGAGGGGGCTGCCTCCTCCCGAGGATGGAGAGAGCCATCCTCCCCTGGCCTCGGGGCGGGTCATGTTCTGAGCGGGGAGTCAGTGTGCAGGGAGTGAGCAGCTGTGCGTGGCCACCCGGGCCCCACCCAAGTCACCCGCCCCCACCCGCTGCGGGCCTCCCCCTCCGAGGAGTCTGGGTTTAATTTTCTGGTCAGTGAGGAAAGCAGGAGGAAGGGGACCAGGAGGAGGAGAAGAAGAGCGAGCTGAAGTTCTAATGCGGTCGGCTGGGGTCTGTCACTCAGCACACAGCCCGCTGACGACTCAGGGCAGCCCCAGCTGTAAGCAGCCCATGATTTATGGACACTGAGTGAACTCCTGCGGCAGAAACCAGCCTTGAGATCAGAGCAGCAATAGGGCCCTTTTTTTGGCAGGAGACAGGGCCTGCATTTTTCTCATTCATGCCAAACTGCTTTGCACGGCAATTAGCTCTGTCCTCATTTAGTCTCCAGTCCCAAAGGGTAATGAAAGTCATATATCATCTTCAAGACTGCTAATTATTGAGCTCGCTTACAGGTAGGCTTTGTAACTGTGAGAAGGGCCTGTCGGCCCAATATTTATTACTCTTCCAATAAGTAAGCAAAGGGGGTGGGGGGGAGAGGGGGAAGGAGGGAGGGGGGGAAGAAGGGTGGGGGAAACAACTTTCTGGAGAGACGGCCCAACCCCAGCCCCGGGATCTCTGACATACCTTCTGCAAATGTGCTCATCAGAGGGGAAACATCTTTATTCCACGGAGCCATTTTTCATGCCCGAACAAACCAGTCTGGGAGAGTGGAGAGTGGTGAGGAGAGGCCTGTGGAGGGGGCGGGCTGGGGTCTGCTCTGGAGGGGGGAAGGGGACTGAGGGGCACAATGGGGAGGAGAGCACAGGGAGGGAGCTGAGCAGGAAAAGAAGATAGAATCCCCCAGCCCCTGCCCAGGCCCAGAGCACCCGCACCCCTCATTCCAGGGCCTGCTGGCTGGATGGCGGAGGTGACAGTCAGGACCAGAGCCTGGGATTAGCTGCGTCTGTCACTTCAGGGCATGGGCTGTGTGAGAATAATGCTGGAAAGGTTTTCATCTGAGCCTTTTGCTTTATTCTGCTGTCCTGCCACTAAGTGGACCTACTGTCTGGATTACAGTCTACACCAGCAGATTTCCACGGGTGTGGCTGACTAAGGGGGAAGTAGGCTCCTATTTCCATTCAAACAAACTTAAAAAAAATATAATGACTTTTCAGAAAAACCGAGCATAAACATTAGCCAGGGTTATCATGGTTATTTTTATTTATTTATTTTAACATTTACCCCTTTACTTTATTATATTATTTTTTTCATCACCATTTATCCCCCATATACCCTCTTCCACCTTTCCCTATCCTCTCCCCCCTGCAGTCACCACACTGTCCAACTCGTGGTTATTTTTAAATAGAGGATACAATTAAAGCAAGAGCTAAAGAAATACAAATATTTAAGTAGTGCTAGATGCCATACTCACTGTGCAACCAGTATTTATTGAGTTCCTACTCAATAAATGTGTTAGGCACTGTTCTGTGTGGGGATAAAGCAGAGGTCAAGATGGACTAGTCCTTGCCCTCATGGAGCTTCTAGTCCAGCAATCAATCTCTACGTAGTAATCCTGGGGTGCTTTTTTACACCCTGACTCACATAGTAACAACAGCTGACCACCCTGACTTGAGTTGCAAACATAGCTGACATCTGTTTAGTGTTTATCATGTGCCAGGCACTTCGCTGAGAGCTTTGTGTGCACATTTCTCAATGAATCCTCACAACCCCTATGTGGTTGGCCCTGGAGCCATCCCCATTTCATAGGTAGGTTGAGTTACATGTCCAAGGTCACACAGCTGGTTAGGAATGGACTCATGCCATCTGGCTTTAGTCTGTTCTCTAAACCATGACACCACAATTCATGAATTGTGAGAGCAGACAAAAGGAATGTCTGCCTAAAAATTCAATGGATGAATTTTCCTCAATTCATCCTAAACCACTTAAAATTCTAGTTAATGACATTGTTTTGGATCAAAAGCCATCATGGACAGATTTATCTCTTCCACCATCAGCAACCCTCCCACTCTGAGCCTTTATGGATGGTGGACTCACTGGTTTCAAACTCAATTGAAGGAAGACTATTAGGTTGATTTCCAGGTAGCACCAGCTGTTCTGGAATCCTTCGTGACTATGGGAGGAACGGTGGTATGCTGGAGTACCCCAACTCCATCTAGGAACATCATACTGGTTGCTTAAAATTGACCAGCGTAGGAATATTTACACTTTGGAGAATGGCAAATGCTACAAGTCAGGTTTTTTCGTTGGTTTGTTTGTTTCCTAAAGAAGACCTGCTTATTAAACATTTACCAGCACACCACTGGGGCAATCCCAAGGCAAAGGGGTAGCTCACAGTAACCTCATGGTAATTTCTTTCCACCCAAGGGAAGTACAGAGAGCACTGGAGAGGGAGTCTAGAGACATGAGTTCTAGACCTGGCTTTGCTGCTAAGGGATCCAGATTTGAGCTCTGTCCTCAATCGCATCAGGTGGCCACTTAGGTGCCACCATAGCCACAATTAGGTATGAAATTACTTTCATAAAGAGTCTAGAGCCATAAAATGAAGCTTAATTGGATTTCATTAAGTTTTTGCTCACATACATAAGGCAGTTCCACCATATGTGTATATAATGGGCTAGGGTTGTGGGTATATGTGTGAAACACATGTGGCTACGAGACATGCACAGGGCGTGGAAGACATTCCTTCTGCCTGCTCTCTCATTCTTCACGGTTTTGCAGCTAGACAGACAGAGCTAGAAAATGATGTCCTCCCACTTCTGTGACCTTTGGTGAGTGTCTTAGCTTCTTTGTGCCTCGGTTTCCTCCTCTGTGAAATGAGCATAGTCAATAGTGTCTATTCGCAGGGAGCCGTGAGGGTTGAATGATAGTGCACATTGGATGCTGGGCACTGACTTGTTACAGAGGAAGTGCCCAATACCCACTCCGTGCTGCTCCCATTTCTTCCCTACCTTGTCTCTTTCCTCTGGGGGAAAGGTGCCCCACACCCAGCTACCAGCTGCCAGGACCCCATACAGGTGACAGGGCTGAGAGAGATGGGCTGCCCTCACCTCCTCCTCTGCTGGACCTCCCAACCCCCGGCAGCTGTGCAAACCTTTTTGTGTTCCTTAAGCTCCCATCACTGGGAGAGAGGAGTGATCCTAGAGTGTCATGTTCTCAGGTGTGGAGGCTCCAGCAGTAGGGGCATGGCCCTGGACTCTGTGGACAGGTCAGCTGGAGGACACCAAGCAGGCTCTGGAACTCTCCAGTCCACTCACCCTGAGCCAGTCTGCCTTCTGCCCATGTGGTTCGGTAATGCCCTTCTGCACGGCCAGCTCCTGGTTCTTGTATGGAGGCCTGATCCTCTCTTGTGCATCTGGTGGTGACCATCTGTGGGGTGGATGCCACCTGCCTGCTTCTTCCCATGCTCCTGGTCCCTGACCCTGGCTCTGGGAGACTCCCCCTACAGTCTCTGAACACAGACACAGGAGGATGCTCTTTTTTTCCATCTTTCAGCTGTCCCTGTCCCGTGATCCTGAAAGATGGATCTATAAGCTTGGATGCATGCCCCGCCCCCCTCGTCCTCTCTCCTGACCCTCTGTCTGACCTCTTCAGCCCACCCTGCAACACACCTTTCATTCCTCCCCATCCTGGGCTTGTTTCTGTTTACTTTCTCAGTTTCCTACCATCCCATCCCCACTTACCAGGGTCTTGTCTTGTGGCCATCTTCTGGACCTTTGACTTAAGGCTTCCTGAGAGTAGGTTGAACACATCGAGCCTTGAACAGGGCAGAAATGAGTGGAACCAGGGCTTCTAACAAAGTCAGGACTCGAGGCTCCCTCCCTGGGCTCTGTGGCTCCCTGTGATGATGGCATCCTCTCTGCCCAGCTTCTCCTGATAGCAGAGACATGGTTGCCAAAGCAGTGGCCTCTCATCCAAGCCCATGGAGGAAGAAGGATATCTGTCCAGAGTCTTGTTTAAAAATTCTGGGAGAACTTGATTGTCCAAGGTTAGGACACGTGTTCAACCCTATCACTGTGCTGAGCAGATGGGGTCCTGGGACAGGCCAGGCACAGGCCACCTACCAGCTCTTGGGCACCATCAACACAGTGCTGTCAAGAAGAAGGAAGATGCCATGCTGAGCAAAGACAAGTGACTCCACTGCAGGTGGAGACGGTCACCTGACGTTCCAGCACCTGCAACATGTGCAAGCAAAGTGGTGGGGGCACAAGGTTTAGACACAGACGATGCTGCCCTGTTGGAGATTTGTCTCAAGAGAACCATAACCATGTTTGGAACTAGAGGGTCATCTTTTAATTTTTTCCCAGGAACCAGGAGTGATTACTGCAGAAATTGGCCAAGGTTCCATTGGGTGGCTCCAGCTGAGGTTGGGCTCCCAGCCCAGGAATGGGCAGGTGAGAAGAGCGGAGTAGAGGGAGTGTGTCTGCATCTGGGCCTCAGAGTTGCAAGATGCTACTGGGAGCCAGGCTGCAGGAGTGGCTTGTGCCATCGGGCCCCATGTTCAGAGCCATTACAACTCCATCCTCTGTCACCATAGAAAACCTCCTGAACTGTTGATTCCCAAACAGTGGCACCAACAAGTCAGGCTCTTTCCCAAAGGCCCCAGGGGATGGGGGCAGGGGGTCAACCAAAAGCTGAACCTTGCTTTCTGTGTGTGGGCTCTCCCTGCCTCACCAGACACAGATGTCGTGGACACTCAGACATGCCACCCTTGCACCTCTTGGCCTGAAAAGCCCCAGCCTGCTCCACAAACCCTGGCAGGTGAGCCTTGGGACAGCCTAGGATGAAGCAGTGACTAGAGGCCTATGATAATGTGGAACACTTGCCACAAGAAGTTGGGTCAGAATGAAGGGGTAATTCACTTAAATTTTGAATTTGTGGGTGGAGTTCTAAGTGAGAGTCACAGAGCAGGAAGTATTTTTCCCTAAATTTTGCTGTCCCATGGCTCTGAAAAGAGGGCATGGGTGGGGGGTCTTGTGGGTGGAGGATCCTGTGGGGTGGGGGCCCCTGTGGGTGGGTCTGTGGCCATGAATTCTACACTCTTAATACTTGTTATTGGGTGGGAGAGAGTGGATTTCTGAGGCCAGGAGTGGGGAGCAAGGACTGTTTATATGAGGGGCAAGTTCTGGGTTTCAAATTGGGATACAACCTGGCTGGAGAGAGGGCCATGCTGCAGAGGGGGCCCTTGCACAATAGAGAGCAATAACTGAGTCACCCATGGGTCCCAGCCCTAGACTTGTCTCATGCCCGCAGGCCTCTGGCCCCTACTGTTCAGGTTGCATAGCAAACCATTCCAAACCATTTCATCATGTCACAGATTCTGCGGGGCAGGAGTTGGGACAGGGTACAGTGAGGATGCTGTGTCTCTGATCTCAGCTGGGCCCACTCAGAGGCTGGGGGCTCATCTGGAAAAGTCTTCATTTATATGTCTGGTGGTCGATGCTGGCTGTCAGCTGGAACTTGGTTGGGCTGTGGGTCAGAAACCATGGCCTCAGAAACCTCCACAGCCTCCATGTGAACTCTGTGTTGCCACGTTGGGCTTCCTCACAGCACGCAGCTGGATTCTAGGGACAAGCATCCCTAGAGGGCCGACAGAAGCTGCGTGGCCTTTTCTAACCTAGCCTTAGAAGTCATGGAGTGTCACTTCTGCCACCTTTTCTTAGTGGGAGCAGTCATAAGCCAGCTCAGATCTAATGGGAAAGGAATTAGCTTCTACTTCCTCACGAGGAGAGGCAAGTTTATATTGTAAGAAGAGCATGTGGGATGTTGTCGCCATCATTGAAAGTCCAGTTGGCCCTTGAATGACGTGGGGGTTAGGGACACCAACCCCCTGGGCAGTCAAAAATCCATGTATAACTTTAGAGTTCCCCCAAATTTAACTACTAATAGTCTACTGTTGACTGGAAGCCTGATCAATAAGGGAAATAGTTTATTAACACATATTTTGTATATTATATGCATTATATAATCTACTCTTACAATAAAGTAAACTAGAAAAAAGAAAATCTTATTAAGAAAATCATAGTGAAGAGAAAATGCACTGACAGTACTGTATGTATTTATTGAAAATAGTCGGCATATAAATGCAAACCCATGTTGTTCAAGGGCCAGCAGTACCCTTGAACCAGCCACATCTTTGGAAAATCCACCTGCCACACCCATAAGTTTAGGTAGATGAGGTCCAGTAGCAAACAGAGCCTTGCACCCACTTCACAGAGGGAAAGACTGAGGCTACAAAAGTCATTTAATTAAAAAAGGGTACTAGGCCCTGGTTGGATAGTTCAGTGGGTTGGAGCGTCTTCCCGATACCCCAAGGTTGTGGGCTGTATCCCTGGTCAGGGCACATACAAGAATCAACCAGTGATTGCATAAATAAGTGGAGCAACAAATCAATGTCTCTCCTTTTCTCTCTCTCTCTAAAATGAATAAATAATTTATTTATTTTTTTAAAAAGGGTCCTAAAAGCCCAATGTCCACTCAGTTTAGGGATTTTTTTCTATAATATCCCATGGGGTTAATTATCTAACCTCTGAATATCTGCAGTGATGTAGAGATCATTACCTTACAAAGGGGCCCATCCCAGTTGCTGCACAGTTAGAATTGTCAGAAAGCTCTAAGACTGAGATAAGATTGTAAGTCCTGCTCACTGGCTCTGGTTCTGCCCCTGGCGAAAGAGGACTGGACAAGATAGTTCTTGAGTGCTAACTATGTTACTGGCCTGTGCCTGGGGCTTTCACAGCTCTTTTACCCAGAAAAAGCAAGTGCCAACCTGCTCAGTGTTGATGGAGATGTCACTTCTCTATCCTGAGGTCTTTCCCCTGTTCCTCAATGACTAGGTTGTCCTACTGCTCATTACCTTTGCCTATGTTACAATTTCTCAGATTTCTTAAAGCATCATTTGAACTTGATGCTTTAGCCTAACACTGCAACATGGCTCCTTTTTTTTTAAGCAGCCACATCATACATCTTAAGCTTGCAGTCAACTAAACACCCTCAATCATTTTTCACTTTAACTGCTGCTGTACCTGGTCCCTCCCATGCCATTTTTGTCCAGGAACCTTCTTATCAGACCAGAATTAAAATGAGAATGAATATCCAGAGGTCCATTATTGGCTGCAAAGGACTTCAAAGATCAAAGGGACCTGTGGCCTTGTCCCTGGTGGACCAGAGCTCAGCTTGAGCTCTGGCTTTCTGGCTGACAGGAGGACAGATCAAATAGGTTCACTCAGAGGCTGAGAGAACTGCCACTCAGTGTGTGCCTGTCCCCTTCTCGCTTGGGGGTGGGGACAAACCATAGGGATAAGGAAGTGCCATTTCTGACACTCTCAGAAATGCAAGTCACTTGGGCCTGACCGGGGAACAGACTGCCTGCCTGGCATGAGCGGTGAGGTAACAGGAAGTACTGTCAGAGGAGAGATCAGAAAAGGCTTGCTCAGCCCTCCTTGTTATGGGTTTCGGTGGATTCTTTTTTTAAAAAAATCCTAACCTGAGGATATTTTTTCCATTGCTTTTCAGAGAGAGTGGAAGGGGGAGAGAGAGAGAGAGAGTGAGAGAGAGAAACATTGATGTGAGAGTGACACATCAATTGGTTGCCTCCTGCATGCACCCTGACCAGGGAGAGGGATTGAGCCCTTGGCCAGAATCAAACCCGGGACCCTTCATTCGGAGGGCCAGTGCTCTAATCACTGAACCAAACTGGCTAGGGCTTGCAGTGGATTCTTATTCATGTACATATATGTAAAAAAAAACCAGTAGAAGCATTTATTGATCTTAGGTGCATCCTCCTAAATTGACATGTCCCCCAACCACCAGTATGAGGTCTCTCTGGGTTGCAAGTGACACAAACAAAATTAAAAGGAACATATTGGCTTACCTACTGTTAAAGCCAAAGATAGAGTGGGCTTCAGGTTTGACTAGATCCAGGAACCTGAAGAAGTCATCAGACTTGTCATCCACTGCTCTGATTGGCCTCATTTGCTCCTGGAGGTTGGTTTCTTCCAGGCAGTGGCAGCCATGGCACTGGCACTCTGGGGTCCTAGCCTTAAAAGTCTCAATCTAAAAGAAATGGAGAGTGTCTCTTGTTCAGAATCAACATATAAAATCCTAGGGAAGGACTCTGATTGGTCTGACATGGGTCACATGCCTATCCCTGGACTAACCATTATAAGCAGAAAGATAGGATAGAATAGATTAGCCAGGCCTGGGTCGTGTGTCCTTTCCAGTGGCCAGCTTCCTCACAGGCATCCAAGGCATGGGGTGTTACAGCCAGGCCTCAGGGGACAGGAATGGTCAAGTAGGGAATGGAAGCCATGCTGTCTTTGGGTGTTTCATACCCGCTTCTTTGTGCCTACCCTCTCTTTCTCCTGCCTCCCTTTGAAGATCAGCTTTTTTCTCTCTTCAGCATGTACATGGTTCAAAATGTCCTGCCCAGCCCCAGACTTTCAGGAGCCCAACACCACCTGTGGCTGAGTTTAAGGAGGAGGGGATCTGATTGGTTGCAGGGATAGGTATTCGCTACTGGACCAACCAATTAGCTGTGGTAAACGGCAGGTTTCTCTATTAGGAGCACGGCCTCTGAGCAGGCCTGGAGCAGGGGGGGCCTGGGTGGGACAGGCACTTCAGAACAAGATGACTAATCCCAGGTGACTCAGAGAAGAGCAAAGGCCAGTATTGTCCCTGCCCTCAAGTAGCTTCAAGTCCAGCTGGGCAGGCGACGTGCTCATCTGGGCCAGGGGGGTCACAGGATCTCAGAGGATGGCAAGGTCATCATGGGCCAGGACAAGCAGAGTAAGCTTCCTGGAGGTACTGTCGTGGGAATGGAGCGGGCCTTTCCCGGTGGGCAGAAAGGAAAGGAAGAGCTGCTCTAGAAAGAGCATGGAGCAGACATTGCCTCTCAGATGCTCTCTTCTTACATGTGATCACCTCACCTGAAACAATATGCAAATGCATTTAAAGGTTCATGTCCATGATGGAGCCTTTTCTCAGAGCATGAGCCCTACACAGTAAGTTTCTACATGGCTTTCTCTCTCCTCCCTCAGGGTCCTGCCAGACTCCTCATACCCTTGGTCCCCAGATGCCCAGGGAAGTGATCCCACCCCCTCTGCTGCTCACCATCTCTGGATATGTATGTGGAGTTCGTAGGGAATTTTTCATGACTTTTTGGAAAGTCAAGGGATGTCTTCTCTCCCCAAAAGCCAACAGTGAAAAAACAAACAAAAACCAACTAACCAACCTACCAAACAAAAATAAACTCCAAGAATAAAAGGAGGAAATTAACTCTTTGTATCTGGAGACGGTGAAAAGACCTGTAAGAGCTCTGAGGTTGGGACTCCTGCTCAAAAGAGGCAGAGGTCCAGGAAAATTTTGGACTTGCCCAAGTTCTCATGGAAGAACTAGAACCCTGGCTTCTCACCACAGGCCCAGGGCTCCTTTAATTAGCCTTGCTGGCCAGCAGCGGGGAGTGGGCCTGGCAGGCAGAATGTGTGAGCAGGGGGTGGGGAATGCCCCACCTTCACAAGGCAGGAGTAGAGGCTCCTTCCCAGTGCGGCCAAACCAGGTTCTCTTGGGAGCCTGGGAGGATCCAGAGAGTGGCTAAGAGGTCACGGTATCTCCTCAGGGACTGGGGGGACTGTCCATCCAACACCGTTTATCTGGGCAGAGTCCATTTCCTGTTGGAGGAAAAGATCTTTGTGTTCCTCTGCTGTTTTTTCCCCTTTCACACAGATCAGACATCAGATCCCGTCAGATAAGCCCAGCTGAAAAGAAAGGGGCAGGGGCTGGCGCAGAGAGGGAAGGGTCCCTTGCCAAAGTCACACAGGAAGACACCCAGAGAAACCCTACCCCGGGAGTGGACGCAGAGAGGGGTTCCCGTGGGCCTCACTTTAACTTTTAACATTTCCACACGAGGTCACACCTAGGGCGACTGCAATTACTTTTGCATCTGGTTAAAAGCGACACATTTTAAAATACAGACTCGCAGGCTTCGCACTTCTCGCCTGGGTGCGGCCTCTCCCCTGGTTCTGGAAGAGCCGACCTAACAGGATGGAAAGTGGCCCAAACCTCACTTGACCTGGGAGAAGCCCAGGGCAGTCAGGGGAGGGCAGGGGACCCAGAGGGGGGGAAAGAGGGGGGAGGAGGGAGGGAAGTGGGGGAGCCAGTGAGCCAGAGGGGCGGCCAGGCCGGGAGAGAGGGAGAGGGGAACCCCCGGAGGACGACAGGGAGCCCCAGCGCGCGGGGGAGGGGGCGGCGGGGAGAGGGCAAGGTGACCGCGGGTGTCAGTGCGCGGCCAGTTGTCAGGGTGCTATCTGCGCGATGATGGATGCGCGCCCGGGCTCCTCTGTCAGCCTGTCACGGCGCAGGAATGTTTAATGTTCTCATTATTGGTTACGCTGTTGTGTATATTTCTCTGTCAGCACCGCGGACCCAGCTGAACTGGCAGAGCACTTCAAAGGCCTGCGGGTCATTCATCATCCCCATGACGCTCCGGCAAATGCTCAGCTTCAGCTCCGCGCCAGGGATTTGTTATGACTTGCGAGCCGGCTGACAGACAGGGCGGGCGGCCGCGGGAGGGGCTGGGAGCCGGCGCGCAGCCCCTTCTGTCCCCGGCGAGCGGCAGCGCCCCGCGCCCTGGCTCCGCGGCTCCCGGGGCGGCGGCGTGGACCGGCCGGGGCGACCCGGGGCCCGGGGCGGGGGGCGCAGGGCTCCGGGCGAGGCGGCGGCGCGCCCCAGCTGGGGTCCCAGGGCCCCCCGAACTCTCCCGCGAGTGTCCCCCCCCCCCCTCCCCGGGGCGCCCTCTCCATCCAGTGCCACCCTCCTCCTCTGGGCTGGCGGTGGCGGCTCCCAAAGTTGTGCTGAAAACCTAGAGGTGGGGTGGGGGGGGCGAAACTTGCGAGCGGCCAGGGCCCGGGGAGGGGCGCGCAGGCCGGGGCGGGGGTGGGGGGGAGCGCAGGAGAATATCGGAGCTTTGTTTCCTTTCCCAGGCCGTGACATGATTAATCGTTTTCTTCTGATCTAATTTTGGAACATGAAAAACAGCACATTTGTCTTGAAGAAAAATGATGTGCCGAACCGCGCAGATGGAAATTTCGAGCAATGAGAAAGATTAAAGTGAAACCCCACTCCTTAGACCTAATCATGAGTTGTAGATTATTCTGTCGGCCCAGCCAGATGGTAGCTCTGATTCCACAGCCCCTTCTTATATTAATGAATACTAGACTGTTATATTTGACTTAGGTAAGTGAAATGTCTATCAGAGCTAATGGACTGCCAGCCAGCATAACACATGTTGTACCGCTAAGGGTCCTTGCTGCATTTTTCATGTTTTATACTAATGTAGAACATTGTGTTTCCTACTGTTTTTCATCATTGTCACTGTTTGCTAAATATTTTCACATGGAAGGGGGGAGGGAGACAAAGTCAGGAGGAAAAAGAACCCCCCTCTAAACTTGTGTCCAAAGCTAATTTCCTCCCGTTGGACTTGGCTATAACTCTACAAGTAAAACAGTCACCCCGAGCAATGCGTACAGGAACTCAATAGTAACGTGATTAAGTTCCTAGTCAACAAGACTACACTCGACTGTATGTTAACAAACCTAATTATAGCCCTGTGGTGATAAATTGGGCCAGGGCCCTTGCTGCACATCTCTGAGGTCATGTCTAGAAGAGCAGCTTGACCTTCTCTCCCCAGGGGAGAGAATTGTCCTGGAGCAGGGTCCCAGGCTCAGCTTGGTGGAGGGAGGGGCTGTTCCTCCCTGACCCAGTTGTTCAGCCCCTGGGGAGAGTGGGCAGGTGCCAGGAAACATTTCAGAGCAGATGGTCAGAGGTATGAGCAACTGGGCATTGGGGCTTTTCTGGTTGAGGTTAGAAGGGTGGTGGCTTCGGAGCCACTGGCCACCCCCCAGATCATTGGTTTCCCGCAGGCCTCTGAACCTTGGGGGGTTCATCTGGGTCCAGTAGAGGTTGATTTAGACCCTCCCCTTTCTTCCAGATGTATTTCTGTGCACTGGGGAGACCCCCAAAGAGCTTGCTGATCAAGGGGAAATCCTGAGTTAGTGTTTATGAAGGACCCAAGCCTGGGTGTCTTAGAGAAAATAAGTCATGGAGATGGAATCTGAATCCTGTTTGGGGACAGATAAGATGGAGGTGGTTGCCCAGCTAGCTTGGCTCAGCGGTTGAGTGTCCACCTATGATCCAGGAGGTCATGGGTTCAATTCCCAGTCAGGGCACATGCCCGGGTTGCGGGCTCGACCCCCAGTAGGGGATGCGCAGGAGGCCGCCGATCAATGACTCTCTCATCATTGATATTTCTATTTCTCTCTCTCTCCTTTCCTTTCTCTAAAAAAAAAAAAAAAAAAAAAAAAAAAAAAAGATGGAGGCTTTTGTGGGACATCTTCAAGGGAGAAAAAAAAAAGTAAAGAAATACATAGAGAGGGGAGACCTAGACATGAGAACACATGGATAGAGAAAGAAGGAAGAGAAGACTTCAGAGAGATACTGGCAGAGTAGAGGGCCCGTGAGCTCAGGGGGCAGGTGAACTCAGAGAAACTCTTCCTGCGCCAGCCAAAATGAGCTCCCTAAAAGAGCAAATTTGTTCCCTGCTTAAAATTCTCTCTTGGCTGTAATTCCCGAAGGAGTGAGCTCAATGTCTTGGCTGGCAATAGATGACCCTTTTCCACCTATCCCCAGCTTACCTCTCTGGCCTCATCTCTCACCTGTCCTCAGCCATGATCCTTACACTTCTGCCACATGAGCTTTCCCAGGGGTCCTCAAAATGGCAGGCTCTTTTAAAACAATGTGCTTTGCTTGTGTTTATCTCTGTTTACCCACTTCCTTGCATTCTTTTTCTGGCAAACTCCTATTCACCCTTTAAGGCCTAGTTTCCATGTATCTCCTCAGCCACACTTTCCTGCCATTCCGAGCCAGGAGGCATCATTTTATCCTCTGGGACCCCACAGCATTTTGTCCATATTTCAGTGTTGCCCAAGGTGCAATTCTCTCCCTCTGTGCCTCCCTTCTTCTACAACTACTCCTCTGTTCATTCATTTGCTCACTCATTCAAGAAATATGTACTGGGAATGCACTACATGCCAGGTATTGTTCTAGGGACTGGGATTCCACAATGTACAAAATTCCCTACCCTTGTGGAGCTGACATTTTGGTAGCTATATGTGTGGGTGTGTTAGTGAGGCTTTTTTGTAGTGAGAAACAGAAACTCACTTAGGTTAGCCCTAGTAATGGGGTTATTTATTGTAAGATAGTGGCAATAAGGGGGCAAAATCGCATGGGGACCCAAGAACAACTCTGTAGCTGAGCCTCTCAGTTTCTGTAACTCATAACTGGCTCATTCATGGCCCCTCTCAGACCCTAGTGCCATTTTAAAGACTTTTATTGTGGTATAATATACATACAGAAAAAGCACAATATGAGAATACAGCTCAATGAATTTCCACAAATGAGATTAAGAAACAGAACATTCAACACTTCAGTAGCCACCCCCCATCTTCCTTCTTTGCTTTATTTTTAAGTTAACTCCGCACCCCAGCTTCTCCCCCACTATTTACTATGACATTTTGATTTCTGTTTTCAGAGGGTTTGTTTTTTTGAACAGCTTTATTGAGGTAAAATTTACATATCATAAACTCCCCCATTGTAAGTGAACAGTCCAATGATTTTCAGTAAAGTCATAGAGTTGTGCAGTCATGATCACAATTCAGTTTTAGAACATTTCCATCATCCCTCAGTATTCTCTTGGGCCCATTTTAGTCAATACTCAGAGCCAGCCCCAGCCCCAGGCAACCAGGCTTTACATGTAGGTCTGTAATCCATTTGAAAAAAATAGGCCCTGGCAGGCTAGCTCAGTTAGACCGTTGCCCAGATACACCAAAGTTGTGGGTTTGATCCCCGGTCAGAGTGCATACAAGAAATAACCAATGAATGCATCAGTAAGTGGAACAACAAAGCGATGTTTCTCTCTCTAAAAAATCAAATCAAATCGATCAATAAATTTTAAAACATGGAATGACTTATTTGAGACATAACGTACATGCCAAAAAGTCCATCCTTTAAAAAGGTAAAATTCAGTGGTTTTTAGTATATTAACAACATTGTATAAATATTGCCACTAATTCCAAAACATTTCATCACATGAAAAAAACAAAACATATCCATCAGCAGTCACTCCCCACTCTTCCCTCCCCTCCGTCCCTGGAAGTCACCGATCGACTTCTTGTTTCTATGGATTTGCCTATTCTAGACATTCCATATAAAAGAAGTCATGCAGCATGAGGCCTTTTGATTCTGGTTTCTTGACTCAGAATAATGTTTTTAAGATTCATCCATGTTGAGACAGGTATGAAAACTCCATTCCTTTTTATGGCCAAATAATATTCCATCCTATGGATTTACAACACTTTGTTTATTCCTCACCAGTGGACATTTGCATTGTTTCCACTTTTTGCCAATTATGAATACTGCTGATATAAACATTTATGTACAAGTTTTTGGGTGTACATATGTTTTTATTTCTCTTAGATATATGTCTAGGAGTAAGTATGATTGCTAGGTCATATGCTAACTCTGTGTTTAACTTTTTGCTGCAATCAGTTTGAAGTTATTTTTTGTGTATGGTATGAGTTAAAAGTCTAAGTTCATTTTTTTGCATGTGGGTATCCAATTGTGTGAGCATAACTCTCACCCTTTTTAAAAAAATCACGAATTAGCGCTGGATTTTGTCAAATGGTTTTCATCCATCTACTCAGTGAGGTATTGAATTCTACAATTATTACTGTTGACTTGTCTATTTCTTCTTGAGATTATGTGAGTTTTGTTTTTTATTATTTTAATATTGTGTACTATATGAATTAATTAATTTTCAAATAGTAAACCAACCTTACATGCCTGAGAAATACACTTAGTCATGGCGTATAGTCCATGTTATATGTTGCTAATATTTCAGTTTGCTAATATTTTGTTAAGTATTCTTGCATCTGTGTTTATGAGGGCTATTGTTTTTCTTTTTTTGTGATATCTTTGCCTGACTTTGGCTGCTGAGTAAATATATCCTCAGGATGAGTTGGGAAGTATTCCCTCCTCTGCTATTTCCTAAATTGTGAAAGATTTGTATTATTTCTTTATTTCTATTGATTTGAGAAACAGAAAGAGAGAGAGAAGGAACATTGCTTTTTTGTTCCTCTTATGTAGGCATTTATTGTTTTTTTCTTGTGTGTGCCCTGACCAGGCATTGAACCCACAATCATGGTGTATGGGGACAACACTCTAACCAACTGAGCCAGCTGGCCAGGGTCTTCTTTAAATATTTGATTTATCAGTAAATCCATCCAGGCCTACACTTTCTTTGTGGGAAGATTTTTACTCTTTCAATTTTATTTTTCATCATAAGTCTAATCAGGTTTTCAAAAAAATTTTAAAATACACTTTTATTGATTTTAGAGAGAGAGGAAGGGAGAGCAAGAGAGAGAGAGAGAGAGAGAGAGAGAGAGAAACATCAATGATGAGAGATGTTTGAGAGAATGATGAGAGGAACAGTCATTGATCGGCTGCCTCCCACATGCTCCCTGCTGGGGATGGAGCTCACAACCCTGGTATGTGCCCTGATTGGAAATGCAACTGAGATCTCCTGGATCATAGGTGGATGCTCAACCTCTGAGCCATGCAGGCTGGGCAGATTTTCAAATTTTTTGAGTCAGTTTTGGTAATTTGTATACTTCTAGGAATTTGTCCATTTTATCTTAAGTGTCTAGCTTGATGGCATGAAATTGTTCATGTATTCTCTTATAATCGTTTTAATTTTTATAGTGTTGGTAATAATATACTGTCTTTATTCTTGATTTTGACCATTTGTATTCTCTCTATGACTTTCTAGGTAGTCTGGCTAAGGGTTTGCCCATTTAGTTTACTTTTTCAAAGAATCAACTTTTGGCTCCATTGATTTTCTCTACTTTCCATTTCATTGATTTCTTTTCTAAGGATGTTGTTTAATTTACAATTTTTTGCCATTTTTTCATATTTCTTTGTTATGAATCTCTAATTTAGTCTTGTTGTGGTCAGGGAGCATACTTTGTATGATTTTAATCTTTTTAAAGTTATAGAGATCTGTTTTGTGGTCCAGCATATGGCTTATCCTGGAGAATGTTCCATGTGCTATTGAAAAAAAAGTTTATTCTGCAGTCTTTGGGTGGAGTGTTGTGTAAATGTTAGTAGGTCAAATTGGCTGATAGTGTTATTCGTGTCTTATATGTCCTTTCTGACTTTCTATCTGGTTGTTCTACCAATTATTGAGAATGGGATATTGACATTTCTAATTATTATTGTTGAATTGTCTTTCTTCTTTCAGGTCCATCAGTTTTTGCTTTATGTATTTTTGGGCTCTTTTGTTAGGTGCACATACATTTATAATCATTACTTCCTGATATATTAACTCTTTTATCATTATAAAAATTTCCCTTTTTATCTATAGTAATATTTTTATCTTAAAGTCTGTTAGGTCTGTCTGACCCCATTGCCCATGGCCATTCCAGCTCTCTTATGACTACTACTTGCATGGGATATCTTTCCCCATCTTTTTACTTTCAACCTATTTATGTCTTTGAATCTATGGTGTGTCTCTTGTTGATAGCATATGGTTGAGTATGTCTTTTTTATTCAGTTTCACAATCCTTGCCTTTTTCTTTTTTTCATCCTCATTTGAGGATATTTTTTCCATTGCCTCCTGCATGCACCTGACCAGTGATGGGAAGCAAACCCACAACCGAGATATGTGCCCTAGACTGGGAATCAAACCCATGACCCTGTGGTGCACAGGCCAATGCTCTAACCATTGATCCATACCGGCTAGGGCACAATCCCTGCCTTTTGAATGAGGATTTTAGTCTATTCCTTTTTTTCCCCTCCCCGTTTTATTTACCCAACTGTTATTTAACAGACTGTTTAGTATGTATCTGGAAATCTACTAGGCAATGGGGATATAGCTTTCACTTGCATTTTGGGGATTTAATGAATTAATTAATTTTAAACACCCACAACAATGCCTGGCATGTAGTTAGTGCCATACACGTCTCCGATACTATTATGATTGTTCTTGTTATCTCATAACTGAGATCTAAAGAGATGAAGTTATTTTCCCCAACATGATGTATCTCATCAGGCACATCCAGTTAATATTTGACTCAGATTTTTTACTCACAACACTTACAATTGTATTATGCTTTTCCTACCTTCTTATGAAATGAGCAAGCTAAGTACAATTATGCCCATTTTGCACATTGAAGAAACTTTGGCTATGAAGAGTTAAGAACTAGTCAGACTGTATTCTCTTTTAATATAATTATTGACATGGTTGGATTTACACCTGACATTTTTCTATTTGTTTTATTTTTTCTTGTTCCCCTTTGCTGTCTTATTTTGTGTTAAATAATGATACCTTGAATAAAGGTATCATTTTTTCAATAGCACATGGAACATTCTCCAAGATAAGCCATATGCTAGACCACAAAACAGATCTCTATAACTTTAATGATACCTTAAATAATGACTCCCTTGTTTTCTTACTCTATTACTTCAAGTTACTTTCCCAGTGGTTGCTCTAGGGATTATAATATGTATTTTAACTTATTACAATCTATTTCAGAATAATACTACCTTAATTCTGGTAAAATATAGAAACTGTATTCTAATTCATCTCTCTTCTTCTCCTTTCTTTGTGCTATTATTGTCATATATATTACATCTAAATGTGTTATAAACTCAACAATAGTGTTAAAATATTTCTTATTGCAATCTTGTGGTTTTTATTTTTAATTTAATTAATTAATTTTTAAATTTTCACTTCAGGATATTTTTTTCCATTGCTTTTCAGAGAGAGTGGAAGGGAGAGAGAGAGCGAGTGAGAAAAACATTGATGTGAGAGAGATACATCAATTGGTTGCCTCCTGCACTCTCCCTGATGAACTGGGGATCGAGGCTGCAACTGAGGTATGTGCCCTTGGCTGGAATTGAACCAGGGAACTTTCAGTCTGTGGGTTAATGCTCTAACCACTGAACAAAACCAATGAGCAGGCTAAGTACAATTGGCTAGGGCACAATCTTGTGGTTTTTAAAGAAGTGAATAGAAGAGATAAGAAAAAATATACATAGAGAGTCTTTTATATTTACTCACATGTTTATCATTTCTGTCACTCTTCGTCTCTTTTTGTGGATTTGAGTTATCAATTGGGGTCACTTTCTTTTAGTCTGAAGGACTTCACTTAATGTTTTTTTGTAAGATAGATATGATAGCAGCAAATATTCTAACTCTGTTTACCTGGGAATGTTTTTATTTCACCTTCTTATATGAAGGATTATTTTAGCTGGATATGAAATTCTTGGTTGAATGTTTTTTTTCTTCTTAGTACTTTGAATAAGTCATTCAATTGCTTCCTGACCTTCATTGTTTCTGCTGAGAATCAGCTGTTAATTGTATTGCCCCAAACGAGTCATTTTTCTCTTGCTGCTTTCAGGATTTTCTCTTTGTCTTAGACTTCCAACAGTTTGATTATGTAGATCTATGTGTGGATTTCTTTGTATTGATCCTATTTATGATTTGCTGAACTTTTTAAGTATGTAGATTAATTTTTTTTTTTTTTTACAAATTTGGGAAGGTTTTGGCCATTATATCTTAAAATGTTTTTTCTACCCCTTTCTTTTTCTATTCTCTTTCTAGGATACTCAATACAGATATGTTGGTACCCTTAATTATTGCCTCATATCTCTACACATGTGCATAGGCTCTGTTGGCTAGGGGTATGGGCATCTTTGGCCCTCTTTGGTCTCTGCTATACATGCACAGAGCCTGTGGTCAGCCCAAGATAAATGGGAAGCCCTCATGCCTGTCTTAACTCCTGAAACTTCTTGATAAATCCCTGGTTAGTATACTAGTCCTTTGCTTATCTGAAACAGCCCTGGAACTTCAGATTAGTTAAGATACTGGTCCTGTCTGTTTGCTTGCCACTGATATCTGACAATGCTTCAAATCAAGTGTGCCCCCTCCAGTGTCAATGGTGAAGCTGCTGGTTGTCATGGCACTGACAGAGCTGAGAGGAGGGGAATGATGTGCAGGCAGTCATAGGAGCATGCTGTTATTACCCAAAGTTGGGTGGTTTTAATGAATAAATGTTTCTCAGTTATTGTATGTCATTGGCAGAATTCCAGAGTGCTTGTTTTTGTTTGCTTGGTTTGTTTTTTGTTTATTTTTTTACTATATTTTCCACCTTACCATTTCTTTTCTGTGTGAAATATTTTGTGGATCTCCTATCATACCAAAGTCAGAAGCCCATTGATATGTTTTTTGAGCTTCTGCTTCTGTTATTTGCTGAAAATCTCTGTCCTCTGTATTTCAATAGAAAGAATTTGATTGGTTCAAACAGGTTTAAGGAGTGGCCCTGCTCCAAGTCATTTCATAGGTGTCTGTTTGGCTTTGACTTGAAGGAGGTGAGAGGGTTAGGGGAGAAACTCATGCAAGGAAAACTGAAGTGTGTGAAGCCAGGGTTAAGTGTGTGACACAAATATATTCTTTGTGATTTTAGCCCAAGTATAAGTGGCCCGTGGCCCCAGAGATAGTTAGGATGTGGTTCTGGGTAACCTCAGTGAAATGGATGGGAGTTGTGAGGGTATGGGGCAGAGAGGATTGGGGTAGTGAGCAGAAAGGCTATTGAGTCCACATTACACCTTGTAAGGCCAAAATAAGGTGGGCAAAAAGGGCCTGGACAGATTGAATTGCTCTTGCCTCACTCTTGTCCTCCCTTATCCCTACCCTGACTTTTCCTTTATTCATCATCTATATCTCTGTATGGATTGAGTACGTACTCTAGTGTTAAGTATAGGTCCTCAGATTCTTTTGTGCAAGCAGACCCTCATTAATTTATTTATGTATACATTCAAACAGTATTTAATCACTCAACTTGTGTCCGATGGTGTGCTAGTTACTGGGAATGTTGTGGTGAGCAAGGCAGACCTAGTCTTTACTCTCACAGAGATTATAGTCTATTACAGGCCAAAGATCTTCTCACCACAGACAATTAAAATGGCTGAAATCAAGGTAGGTTGAATTGTTAGTTTTGGTTTCTGGGAAGAAGGTATTTTATATACCAAATGAATGGACCAACATAAACAAGATTGCTGCTAGTTAGTGTGTAATCTTTTGGGGTTGGTTTTTTTTCACTTAGCATAAATGTCTGGAGATTCTGTTTCTGTTGTGTGTATCTATAGTATCTTTCTTTTTATCATTGAATAGTATTCCATGGTATGGATGTATTACAGTTTAACTATTCATCCATTGAAGGACATCTGGGTTGTTTCCCCTAAATTTGGCTATTATGAATAAAGTGCTATAAACATTCATGAAAAGGTTTTTGTGTGAACTTAAATTTTCATATATATGTATTTTTATTTATCAACTGGCCAATGTTTTTTTAAAAAAGGTTTTTTATTTTTATTTTTTAAAATATATTTTATTGATTTCAGAGAGAGGAAGGGAGACATAGAGAGAGAGAAATATCAGTGATGATAGAGTCATTGATTGGCTTCCTCCTACATGCCTCTGCTGGGGATCAAGCCCTAAACCCGGGCATATGCCCTGATTGGGAATTGAACTGTGACCTCCTGGTTCATAGGTTGACACTCAACCAGCCAGGCCAATTTATTTATTTTTAAAACAATTTTAATAGTACCAAGATTTGACTTTATTCTAAAGTTATCAGAAAGCAAAAAATTATAATATAATATAATATAAATATAACATAATATGATATAATAATATAATATAATATAATAATTAATATAATAATAGTAATACATTTTTAAAAAGGTCACCCTGCTCAGGTATCATCCAAAACATAATTATGTTCAGGAAAAGAAAAATTAAAACGAAATTTGGGACACACACATGTAAAGACACACACATACACACACCAACATAAACAGTGTATATTTGTTATCTGAGGGGGGATGTGCAGTAATTTGAACAATACACGTTGATGGCCTGAACAAAGGCAAAATTAATACTGCCTGTGTTAAACATTGTTTAAACATCTACTTTTAAGCAAAGCAAGTTATCTTCTTAGGTCAGCCCCTGCCTGGTCTGACCAGTGCAGCTTGGCCAGCCTCACTGTCAGTATCTTATTTCCTTGTCCTTCCAGGATGATATAGTAATATCTAGGCTCACAGAGAGCCGTATGCATCCTTCCTGCCCTCTTGGGTACAGAAATATAGGCACTTCTCTACCCATCACTGTACCTGTTGATGTCTGGCCCACAGTGGAACAGAATATAGTGTGATTTTTCCCTAGGACAATAGGAAATTTATAGCCACCTTAAGAAAGGTGGTAGATGGTGCTTGTCAACTCATCATAAATAAAAACTAAAGAACATGGCCAGTGGTCACAATTCATTCCCAGTCACTGAGAAACCAACGCAACTAGATTGCATATTTGAGATTTATATGGTAGAAATACTACTCGCAATGTTTGGAGGAAAATCCCCAACACCATAGTATCCTGCCACTCTACTTCCTGCAAACAAAATGACAAAAGATTTAAAAAAGAGGCACAGGCACTGGCTGGTGTGGCTCAGTTGGTTGAGTGTTGTCCTGTGCACTGAAAGGTTGCCAGTTTGATTCCTGGTCAGAACACATACCCAGGTTGTGGGTTCCATCCGCAGTGAGGTGGGAGGCAGCCAATAGATGTTTCTCTCTCAGTAAGTGCTAAATAGTGGACCAACAAATCAATCTCTCTCTCTCTCTCTCCAAATCAATAAAAAATTTTAATTTTTAAAAATAAAACAAAATGTATATGAAAAAAGGCAAAAGATCTAGCATAATCAAAACAATTTGAAAAGGAATAGCAATGGTGTGGGACTTAAACCACCTAATTTCAATACTTACTATAAAGCTACAGTAATCAAAACAGTTGGTATTAGCAAAAAAGATAGATGCATAGATCAATGAAACAAAACAGAATTTAAAAACAGACTAAACTGATTTTTAACAAAGTTCAAAAGCAATTTAATGGAGAAAGGATAATTATTTTAATAAATGGTGCTGGAAAAATTAGATATCCTTGTGTAAAAAAAAAAAAAGAATTTCAATCCATAGCTCACACCTTATGTGAAAATTAACTCAACTACTCCTAGGTATATACCCAAGATAACTGAAAAGTATAAGTCCACACAGACACTTGTATACAAATATTCATAACAGCATTATTTAAAATGGCTAAAATGTAAACAAAACCCCAAAGTTCATCAAACGATGAATAGAAAAATAAAATGTATATATCCATACCATGGAATATTATGCAGCTATAAGAAGGAATGAAGTACCAATACATGCTGCAAAATGGATAAACCTTGAAATATTATGCCAAGTGAAAGAATCGTCAGAGACAAAAAGTATATTAAGTGGTTGCCTCGGGCTGGGGAAAGGGAAACAGTCAGTAACTGCTAGTGGGCCCAGGGTTTTGTTTTCAGATGATGACGTGCTCTGAAATTACATACTGGTGACAGTTGTGCAACCTTGTGAATATATTAAAAATCACTGAATTCTACATTTTTTGGGATCATTTTATTCATTTATTTTTTTATTAAATTTATTGGGGTGACATTGGTTAACAAGATTATATAGGTTTCAAGTGTACATTTCTATGATACATGATCTGTATATTAAAGGATGAATTTTACGGTATGTGGATTATAGCTCAATAAAACAAAATGTTTTTAAAAATTAACTCAAAATGGATCATAAACCTAAAGGTATAAGGAGGCGTTTTGAAGCTATCCTTCGTTGTTCTGGTCTCCCTTGTTTCTGCAGAGGGGTCAGTTATTGTTAGTTTTACTACTTTGAAGGTAATATTTCTTTTTTTCTCTGACTGTTTTTTAAGGTTTTTTCTTCACCTTTGTCTTTCAGCAGTTTTACTTTGATGTGCCACAGGTATGGATGTGGTTTTCTTTTTATTTATACTGCCTGGGCATCTTAGCATTTCTTGAATACGTGGCTTGGTGCTTTTTGTTTCTTTTGGAAAATTCTTAGTCAATCATTTTTTTTGGATATTACTTTTGCTCTGTTTTCTGGGACTCCAATTACACCTATTTTATGCCTTTTCACTGTGTTCCATGTCTTTAATGTATTTTCTATTTTTTTCTCTCTTTGTTCCAGTCTGTATGTCTTCTACTGATTTATCATAGATAGGTTTCTAGTCTTCTTTTCAACTGTGTCTACTTTTCTGTTAAACCCATCTATACAGTTACCCACTGCAAATATTATATTTTTTTCAGTTTCAAAAATTTGATATTTTTGATTGATTCTAGTTCTCTACTGAAATTCTCTGCTTGTAATTTCTTTTCTTTTTTTCTTTTTTTCCATCAGGCAAGTCAGCTGGGAGAGCTGGTGTAATTTATTTTCTTAAATGTATCGATGGCAGTTATTTAAATTTGTTTTAAAAATTATATCTTTATTGATTTCAGAGAGAGGAAGGGAGAGAGAGAGAGAGAGAAACATCAATGATGAGAGAGTCATTGATCGGCCGCCTCCTGCACGCCCCCTACTGGGGATCGAGCCCGCAACCCGGGCATGTGCCCTGACTGGGAATTGAACCCGGATCGCCTGGATCCTAGGTCGATGCTCAACCGCTGAGCCACGCCAGGCTGGGCCTCTCTGCCAATTTTAAATCTATCCAGCCTCAAAGTTTCACTTATTCCGTGAAGCCTACTCGACATCTCCAGTGTACACTGTTCTTCTACCTCCCTCATAGTCCTCTGCTCACCTTGTCTATTCCATGCAATTTTACCTGCAAATTGTATGCTGGCCTCCAATAGAGGACCTGGGAACATAGTAAGAATTCAACACTTAGTACTTGCTTGTTAGACTTACATGAAATTGGCAGAGAGAAGCCTTAGCTCAAAATTCCCAAAACTGATTCCTCCTCTCCCCAAAATAATAACATGAGTCGATAGGGATAAGGCCAGGAATTGCATTTGTTTTTTATTGCTACCTAACAAATGACCATAGCAGCTTAAAACACGACCCATTTATTAATCTCACAGTTCTGTCTGTCATTAAATTTAGGTGTGGCCAGTTTCTCTGCTCAGGATCACACAAGCTCAAAATGTAGATGCTGGCCAGGCTGAGATATTACTGGAGCTTCTGGGGAAGAAGCCACTTTCAAGCTCATTCAGGTTGTTGGCCATTTCAGTTCCTGATAGATGTAGGACTGAGGTTCCCTTCTTGCTGGCTATTGGCTGGGAGCCACTCTTGGTTCTTTCCACATGCCCCCCCCTCCCCCCGCCATCCATCTCAGAAACAGAGACCCTCCTTTATGTTGAATTCCCCTCACATTTTGAATTTCCCTGACTTGTTCTGCCACCAGCGGGAGAATACTCTCTACTTTCAAAAGGCTCACCAAGATCATCTTTGTTTCTAAAAGTCAACTCATTTGGATCTTTAGTGATATCTGCAAAATCCCTTCACAGCTGTACCAAGATTAGTGTTTGACTGGATAACCAGGGGATGAGATTCTTGGAGGGTTATCTTTAGAGTTCTGCTTACCATAGGAGTGATGGAGCAGAAAGCCAGACAACCGGTAAGAAACGAACCACTTCTTAGATCCAATGGTTTGCAGTGTGAAAAGCACTTAGGGATCAGCTAGTTCAGTCCTCTTTTCTTTCCTCCTGATAGGAACACTAAGTCTCAGAGAAGGGAAGCAAATTAATAATTCATCTTCCACAAATCCAGCCTGGGCCACTGCAGTAAATGCTTATGGAGCATATAGAGATAAATAAGGCTGGGCCAGCATCTGCTTTAAGGATTTTATTACCCACATGACCAAGACCAGGGGAGTCTAGTTTTCTTTCAGAAAATAGCCAACTTAAACCCATGGAGACTCTAGAATTGTGTGCTAGAAAGGGACCTCAGAAATCAAATATTCCAGTGTTTCCCAAGGGTAGAACCAATGACTTTAGGTGACATGTCGACCAACATTTTTAATTGTAATCATGTGTTTATTTTATTAAAAAGTTTTTTTAATCTTCACCTGAGGATATGTTTTATTGATTTTAGAGAGAAGAAGGGGGGGGGGAAGAGAGAGCGAGAGAGAGAGAGAGAGAGAAACATCCATGTGAGAGAGAAACATTGATTGGTTGCCTCCTGTACATGCTCTGACTTGGGACCTAACCTGCAACCTCCTAAGTATGTGCCCTGATCTGGAATCAAACCTGTAACCTTCTAGTGTATGGGATGCCTCTCCAACCAACTGAGCCACCAGCCAGTGAGTAATGTGCTTATTTTATTTTTATTTTTTAAATTTATCTTTATTGTTGAAAGTATTACAGATGTTATAATATATTTATTTTAACATTACCTTCTACTTATGGCAAATAACACTGTTTCCCTTGCGTTACAGTGATGTGGAGTTTCCTCCCTCTTTCCCTCTCTCCCTGTGTCCCTTCGCCTTGCTCTTAGGGATCACTTACTGTGTGGACAATGGAATATGACACTTAAGGGCTTTGGGCTTGGAAATAGAGAACCCTGGCTCGGCCCACTTAGCAGTACCTCACTTAAACTCTATGAGTCTCACTTCCTCATTGGTTAAGATAAATATACTATTTAAGTGAGATAATGCATGTAAAATGCTTAACAGAGGGCCTGTCACATTGTAAGGATCAGTTGATGTTAGCTATTATTAAAATTAGCTCTATTCTGGTTCACAGGGAAGGGGGTTCTGCTAAAGGGAGACAGGCCTGGTTTTTCTTGACCTCCCTGGGGACTCGGAAGCAATTCTGGGGCCCTCTCCTCCTCCCCTCTTTTGAGGGAGTTTTTAGAGCTCAGAGAGGTGCTTGAGGTGTGATGCTTTCTAGGGGGAGAGAGGAAATGGATGCAGAAAATAAAGGAGAGTAACACAGGGGACACCACAGGGATGTGTCTGTGGGAATTATCCATGCTTTGGAGAAGCAACAAATGTGGGCTGAGCACCAGCTGTGTGCTCTGCTTGGTCGTTCTCCTTGGGGGATCTTTAGTGCCCCCCGCTTCTGTAGTTACACCAAGCCTTTTCTCAAGTCACTGTCTCCCTTCCCTTCCATGAATTTGTCTCCCTCTCTTTATTCAAAGAGGTGGCAAAATATCTCCTTCCTCTAAGAGAGCTTTTGGTCTGTTTGGCGGAGGATGCTTCTCACATGTGCTGAAAAATTATTCAAGGTGGCCCTGTCAGAGGAGGGGATATGGCTAAAGACAGGGACTCTGGGTGGCCAAAGTCACCAGGTGACTTGGCAGTAGGTGAGAAAGGAGTAAATTACTTTGCATAGTATCTGACACCTGGTGGGTGCATGAGGTAAAAAAGTAAATTTACTTTCAGAAAGTCTCTTAAACTGTTAAGAGAATGTCTCTATACAATGGATTTGGCATTTTAATGGAATAGAAAGTATGATACAAAAATTGGCAGTCGGGTTGCTAGAAAGCATGCAGTTGGTATGATCTCAATTTTAAAAAAATAGTACATGCACCCATCTGTAAAGATTTAGTCAAAATGTTAACAGTATTTGAGTAATGTTGGATTAGGAGTGATTTTTATGCCTTTTTTTGTTTTAATATATCCAACCCTGTGCTAGAACAGATTGTCTTTATTACTGTCTTTCTCTTCACTCAAAGTTTAAAAAAACAAACTTTAATTACTGATATAAAGTAAAACAATTACTTGTTGGTTGGTTGAGAATTGCTAGAAATTAAAATAGTTTGGAAATTATTTAGTAAATTCTAATTACTTAGCAAAAGTAATTAAAATATTTATAAGCGAACACCCATAAAACACCACCAAGCAAATACATTACTCAATAAATGGTTTAATTAGTGTTTCATTACTAGAAATTAATCTCAGTAACCAAACATTACTACAAATTACATGTAGGATGGACAACTCATTTTACTGCTATTAATGATTTCAATTATGAAGTTTGTGCAAGTCTAATTCCTTCCCGCTTCCCCCGCCCTCCTCCTGCACCCACCCAGGCTCGCTCCCACACATTGGGCCCGAGTTAGGATATTGGGGCTGGTCTGACACCTTCCACATTGTTGGAAATCCCAGATTAACACTTTCCCTCGGCTTATTTCTCAGTTGTCTTGCTGAAATACTGGCCCCGGGTGCCTCTTAATCAGCTAGAATCAGACTCCAGGGGCGGGTGGCTTCTTACCACAGATATACTCCCCTCTGGAGTCTCCTCAGTCACTTGGCTGCAGGGCTCTACTCCTTCCCCAGGCCTGTGCCAAGGCCTTTCGGGCCCTGGCTTCTGGAACTGGTTCAGCTCTCAAGCTGGGTGGGCAGGGGCCAGGCCAGACTGCAGCTAAGTTACAAAAGGGCATCTCCCAGGTGCAGTCACATGCCAGGGTGGATGGCTGCTCCTATCTGTGTTCCTTGCTGAGATTCCCCAAGGAACAGGCTCTGAGACAAGATTTGCTTGCAGGAGTGTCATTGGGGAGTGCTCCCAGGAACAGCCCCTGAAAGGGAGTGAGGGGAGCAGGATTGGGCACAAGAAGTTCAACAACCCCATGGGAAGCTCTGAAGCTGGGGTGATACTCCAAAAAATGTCCTGGATTGAAGCAAGGAGGGAGGCAGGCCTTTGTCCTTTCAAATGACCAGACATCAGATCAGGCATCACTTTGAGGAGTGATGTGCCTCTCTTTGGCTGAGGACAATGACTGGAGAGGGACTCAGCTGCCAGCCATTAGCAGCCAACACCCCCAGCAGCTGGAGTGCCCTGGCTCTGAAGGAGGAACATGGACAGTGCCCACCAGCATTCACTACAGTTTCCTTGTGTCATGCACAAGCTGGAGTTGGCCTGAGGCCATGAGTTGAATGGGCATGACTTGGCCCCTTGTTCTATTGGGGCTGGGAGGAGTCTTCTGGAGTTAAAGTGGATCCCCACCTAGGTACCAGCTGGAACTGATGCCTAGACTGTAAGCTCCATGAGGGCAGGTCCATGTCTCATGGTATCCCCAGAACTTAGCACAGTTTGTCGCTCAATTAATATTTGCTGATTGATTCTATAGTGCCAAAGGCAGTGACCCAAAGCATTAATATAAATGGTGAGACACTTACTGAAGGTAAATACAGAGAATCTGATCTAGGAGGGGTCAGAGGAAGCTTCCCCAAATAACTGATGCTTGACCTGAGCCCCAAGACATGGGTAAAAGTGACTCAGGAGAGGTGGGGTGGCTTGCTTTCCATGCCCTCCCCTGGTCAGGTGTTCACTATTGCCACCGCCTGAGTATGTCTCCTGGGTGGAAACAGAGGACCTGAGAAGTCATGCTCACTGAATTTTTCTTGCTATCTGTTGCTGAAATGTATCCTTTGTCATTATCACAGCCCTATCTTGCATAAGATTCATGTGTCAGTGAGCTTTTCTACCAAACCTCGGCCGGGGCCACAGTGGGATGACTTTGTTTTCACTTGGCAGGCACTTTCTGGAGTGTGAGATACAGGAAGGTGCCACAGTTTGAGGTGGAGGTGAAGATCACCCCAGATTGCCCACGGGTGTCATGCATGTGGATGTCATGTGTTTTGGAGAAACCAAGGCTGGAAACAGCTGTCTGCCCCATAGCCAGGCTCCTGTTTCCTATGTGACCGTATCTCCATCCTGCCCCAGCCTTCGCCCCCATCCAGGCCTGCCTCCAGATTCCTCACTGCCCCAGGACTGTGCACTGCTCATTTTCCCTCCACTTCTCTGCATGTGTCCTTCCCTCTCTCCAGGACCACTGCTCCATCCACAAAACCCACCCAAAGCCCCTCCATGGAGCCCTGTCCAGAGACTCTGGCCATTCTGGACTCACCTCTTTCTGGGTTTCTACAACCCTCAGCTATAGATTCTTTAGGGCAGAGACTGTTTTAGAAACCCCGGGCCTGTTTCCATGCCTGGTAAAGAACAAAGGGGTTGGGAAAAAGGCTGGAAGAGAAGCCACACCCTGGAAATGGGCCCAGTGTGCCTGCCCATCCCCACCACACTGCCCCAGTTGGTGCTGGGCAGTGTGAGCAGTGGCCTGGATGACATCTGCTGGCCTTTCAGGCAGGTACACTGTGAGGGGTGCCACAGTGTACCTGGCTTCTGCTGGAGGTGGCAGGACAAAGAAGGAGGGAGGAAGATGGAAAGTTCACATTTATCACATCTGGGACTTTGCCTGATTTGTCCTTAATCAGTCTACAGCTAATTAGCTGCTTTCCCCCAGCTCGGCAGAATACAATTAATCACTGCTGGAGAAAGCCAATGTCAGCTGGGCTTTCCGCTTGGGAGAAATTCCGGCTCCTTGGGTGGGCCCTTCCTGCCTGGGGCAGTGAGAGGGCCAGGGATGCATGGGGATCCTCTGGGGTTTCCTGGGGTTGTTGGGAAGGGGTCCTGGGGTCCTGTGCCACCTGGAGAGATTGTAGCAGGAAGCGTGTGGCATCTTTCCTCTTTGCTTCAGCATTCTTCTTTGTTCCTGGTGATATGATATCATAGCCCCAGGCAAGATATCACCAGACTCCCTTGCAGCTAGGGAAGGCATATGATACAGTAAAGACCAATGGGACATAAGCTGAAACCTTCTGGGGGCTCTTAGGAAGGCTTTTCCTTTCCTGATAAAAGGCACAGGAAGCTACTTGTGCTGCTCTTTGCCCCCCCCCCTTTTTTTTCCTGCCTTGAATGCAGACTTGAAGGCTAGAGCTGCAGTGGCCATCAGCTGGTATGAAGAGAAGACCAAAAAAATTGTAGTGACGCCAACCATGAGCTGGTAAACCAATGCTAGTAACTACGCTACCTCCATATTTCTGTCAGGTGAAAATAATAAGTCTTTATTTGTTTAGTCCATTGTTGGTTGATATTCTGTTACCTGCAGTTGCATACACTTCTAGCTAATACAGAGGGGAACTCTGATGGTGCCAATCTGACTGCAGAGATTCCCATGGTACCCAGGGTAATCCAGACATTCCTGGGCCTCACCAGCCAGTGGGCATGAGTGAGGCAAATGCTACTAGCTTTGACCCTTCCAATCTTTCATTCTTTAAAGTCTCATTCTCCAACCCTTTTTAGCCATGTATGTCATTAAGAAAGTATCTGAGTGTGACATTGATATATATAAGTCATGTTAAATTCTGCGTAACAGAGTGCCTAGTAAGGCAAAACTAGATTTTCTGGCAAATAAGTAATGCCTCTTCTCTTAGATGCAACTGTGAGACAAATAGGCAAACACAACACTTTGGAAAAAGGGTGTAACAAGAAATGTTGTGATTATAAGAAGGTTTTGGCATGCAGAGCTGGTCACAGAGGTGGGGATGTTTCCATGTGAGCCAGGAAGCCTGCTGGGAGGACTGGGGTCATGACTCTGACTGACTATTCCCTTTTGGGGTTTAAGATTACTAGAGCCTCTCTGATGAACTAAGTTGGGCCCCTCTGAGATCCTTTGTCAAGGGAAGATAGAAAGGACCCAGAGGGAAAACTTACCATCAGAAATGGGGAGCCTTAATAGGTGACCCAAGCTATCAGGCTTAGTTGCTTGTTGGGGAGGCTGGTACCCACCTAGCAAGTGGCTTGGCAGAGACCCCTCAAATGCAAGACTGGCTGTGCTGTGAGTGTCCAGGGGTTGGTCCAGCAAGGGCAGCACTGAGCTGTGGATATGGAGGTGCTGAACTGCACTGGACCAGTGTTCAACAGTGTCCCCTTGTGGCAGTGGACTGATATGACTGCTCAGTTCTGTCTCCACCAGGCTTTCAGAGATGAGACAGATCCTGATGCAGTAAACAACTTGAGTTCTTGCAGTTTGGGGAAGACAGGGGAAGAAGACCCAGCATATTAGAGAAGTGGTTAGGAGAGTGCACTCTGGAGTCAGACTGCTCAGGTTCATGTTTCTGTCCTATTACTTACTGGTTTACCTTGTGTACAGGTCTGGCTTTATGGACTGCAGATCTGTGCAGTCTCACCTGTACTTTAAATAAGCCCCATTTCTTGAAAGTCTTAATAGTTGTTGAACAAGGACCCCCATTTTCATTTTGCACTGGAGCTTGCAAATTTTGAGTCCAGTCTTGCTTAGACAAATGTTTTACTTCCCTATGCTTCAGTTTCCCCATCTGTAAAATGGGTAAAAAAAATATTACCTGCCTCAGAGAGTTGCTGTGAGCATTAGATGAGTTATATGGCATGTCCTTGAATAACATCATTTTGTTCAGTGTCATTTCATTATAACGTTGATGAGATGCCGTAGGAACTTAACCGTTGCTAATGTTCATTAGCATATGGTAAAACTGCTTTTGTTATACTTTGTTTTGCCACAGTTCCAAGAACTTATCGAGGACGTTAAGTGAGGACTTACTTATACATAAAGTATTTAGAAGAGGATCTGGCACGCAGTAAGCTGTGTGTAAGTGTTAGCTGTTGTTGTCACTCCTATTAATTTAGGCAGATGAAGACTCCAGCAATTAATCTGCAAAACACAGAGACGTGACCACATTTGTGTCTCCAGCTAGTGAAGCAGATCAGATCAAGCACATGTGAGAACAATGCAAAGAGAGGAAAATGTGACCCCTGGACTTACTCCTCACGCAGGATGAGATGCCTCATTAAGCCCACATCCATCTGGGTCCACAGGGCTGACAAGAGAGGAGAACACCGAGGCCTGAGGAGTGTGGAGTCAAGGCCAACCTCCTGCCGCAGGGCCTGGCCGCAGAAGTCGGGTACAGCTCGGCTCCGAGGGGCAGGCTGGGGCACCTCCTGGAAGCAGCCTGCCTCCTGTCCAAGGGGCCAGGCTGAGGGGCAGGCTGTCATGAGACTCAGGCCCGCTGCCCCTCCTCTTGGATGTGACACACTCGCAGGGAAGGGTGGCCCAGCCCCACTCTTCCCTCCAGCCTGGGCCAATCTCACATTTATAGACCCAGGTCAGGGGACAGGATGTTGTACAAGAAGCTTTATGATGATATTACTCTAAGTAAACTTATCTAGTGACATGTAACATACACACAGAAAGAGAAATTATAAGTGCCCAGCTCAATGAATCCTCTGAAAGTGAACACGCCCATTCAAGAAATAGGATGTCCCAGAAGGCTGGAAGCTCCCAGACATGCTCCCCTCTAGTCACCCCCTCCTTCCCTAATCAATCACTATTCTGCATATTATTTTTGAAACTATTAAATTTCATCTTTCCAAATTTTTTATTTTGAAAAATTTCAAATCTATAAAATTGGAACAATAGAATAGAAACACTCATATACTCACCTAGATACACCAATTGTTAATATTTTGCCTCATTTTCTCTGTCTTTCTGTCTCTCTCTCTTTCTGTCTCTTTTTTCTCCCCCATCCCTACACACACAATTTTCTGAACCATTTGAGAGTTATTTGCAGACATCATGACACTTTATCCTTAAATATTTCAGCATATATCTCTTAAAAACTAGTATAATTATCACACTTAAGAAATTCAACATTGCTATCATATTATTATATAATATACAATTGATATTCATATCTCCCCAGTCATACTAATAATGTTGCTTATATATGCACATCTATATATGTATAGGTATATTTTAAAATCTATAATCCAAACCTGGAACACATTTCGCATTTAATTGTATGTTTCTTTAATCTTCTATAATCTAGAACAGTTCCCTTTTTTTGTCATTCATTTGACTTTGGCATGTTTTAAGAGTACAGACAAGTTTTCTAGAATGTCTCTGAGTTCGGGTTTGTCTGTTTCTTCATGACTGAACTTAGTTTAAACATTCTTGGCAGGAATGCTACATGAGTTTTATTATTAATTACATATTTATTATTTAGAATTAATTTATTATTAATAATAGTGGCTGCAGTTTCTTGAGTGCCCATCCTGTGATGTGGGTATTATTGTGTCCATTTTACAGACCAGGTAACTGAGGCAGAGAGTTGCTAAACACTTTTCCCAAAGCCACATAGTCAGAAAGAGGAAGTGCCAGGATTAGGTCTGTCTGACTCCATTGCCCATGTTCATAGCCAGTTCAACCCACTGTCAGTGATGACTGGTCCCACTGGAAGGAGACCTGAGGCTGTGCCCCAGAGGGCAGGGACTGTATTTTATTTTCTACTGAATTTCAGGCTTAGTCAGGGCCAAACCCAAAGCAAGGGCCCATAATTGTTCATTGAATAAATGGATGAATGATTTTTCTATGGACAAAGGTTAGCGTGGAGTCCATGGACCACTGCTAACCCCTGGGACCCTCACCTCTGTGGGTGGAACCTGAGAATCTATATTGTAGTTAGGTTTTCCTGACGATCCTGATATAGACAAAATTAAGTGAAAAAAGCAAGATTCAGAATAGTGTGTGCTGTGTAATTCTGTGTGTCTCTTTGTCTGTGTTTTAAGGTTACATGGTTATATATAGATTTACAGTTTCAGGGAAGATGCTAGAACTGTTAACAATAGATACCTCTGAGGTGTGGGGCTGGGGGCCTGGAGAGGGGGAGGGGGATTTTACCTTCTACCTGATGCATTATTAGAAGTGACACAAGTGATCAATCGATACATTTTTTGTAAAAAATTAAACCCTACAGCTGAGTAGGGTAATTACATAATTTATCACCCAAACTGAACACTTTTGAGGGTGAAAGGCAGTGCTGTTATTAGTTACACCAGTAACAGAGAAAACAGAGGCCGTTCTGTGCAAACCTGGGCAGGTGGTCACCCTGCCAAGGCCAAAGTTCCCTTTGATCACACCTCTCATCTCAGATATGGCCACCCTCAATCGGAGGTGACCACTGTTACCAGTTTGAGGGGTATTTTACAGATCTTTAAGTACAGCATGTAGCCACTGAAAGCACGTTGTTTGGGAATTTTTCTTTTTACATAAGCGATATCACACTAAATATAACAACAAGAAAGCTGCTTTTTTTCATCGACAATATGTCCTTGAGATTTAGCCATGTCAAGGCCATGTGGGTCTACTTCATTCCTTTAACTGCTGTAGAGCATTCCACATATAAACAGACCGCATCTTATTTCTCCACTCTCTTGTGTATGGATATTCAGGCTTTTCCCTGTTCTCTGTAACTGCCAGCCATGCTAATGATCGTGATGATGAGGAAAATGTCCTAACAGTGGAACAGCCTAGCACTCATCAGGAGTCAGTTTAAAGTTAAAATATTATCAGGCAGTGGCAGTTTTGAGGAATGACTGAATGTATGAGCAAGGTCCCTCACTGGGCCCGAGGATCCTCTACTGTCCCCTCCCAGCAGGGTACAGGTGGGAGTCAGAAGTGGGGGTCCCCCAGCTGCACCATCAGAAGACTCCCAATGCTCTTGGACTTTTGAGGTCTTACAGTTGGGACCCAGCAGAAGCTTCCCTCCCCAGGCCTGACCCTCCAGCCTCGCTGTCCTTTCTCTTCTCTTGCCCCTACAGTTCAGAAGGCTCTGTACTCACCTGAGGTGACAGTTGGCTGTGGTGCAAAGAGCCTGTTCTTTAGAGCCAGGCAGACTGCTCAGTTCCTGACTGTGTGACCTCAAGTGGGCTGCTTTACCTCCCTGGGTCTCTAGTTCTTCATTTGTAGTGTGTGGAAAATATCACCTACCTTCCCTGCTTGTGAGCTCCTATGTGGGATAACAGAACAGGTCACGTACATGCCTCGTCACCGCCACGTGGGTGCTCAGTAAGTTCATTTGAGTCCCGTTCTCCTTATCTCACTGCTGCTGTGTGTGGATTAGTGTCACTGCAAAATTGAAAAGCCCATGGGTGCTCCTGAGGACATTGTGTCGTCTCCCTGTTTGGCACCATTCCCACCCCTCTCAAGTCCTGGCATAGGTTTGGGGTACACTTTGAGCTCCAGGAGGGAGGGATGCAAGGGGGATGTTCTTATCCAGGGGTTCTGGGAGGCTACCCAGAGAAAGACAGAAAGACAAGGTCAGATTTTTTAATCTGGTAGGAGCAATTTAATTCTGGGAATCTCCTGTGTGGTAGAAGAGACCTGGTCTTTGCTTTCAGGCGATCTCCTAGTCTGATGGCAGGGACCTGCTCAGTATCCCCTGAAACATCTAGCTTGATGAGGGAGGCATAATATCAATTTCCAGGGAAGCTTCCAGACTGGTGGAGGAGACGTACATCTGGAGAGCCTTCCTGAATTTCACTGAAGACTTCCACTTTGCACGAAACCCTCCGACAGCACCCCTTCTTTCTGTACATGTGTTGCTGGTGCTGCTCTCCCCACTGGCTGTGAGCGTCAAGGGTGCAGAATTGATATCTCCCCTTTGGGATTTCCAGTCCCAGCTCGTTGCGAGGCGCGCTAAAGGATGGTTGCCACTGGCCACATTCTCAGGGGCTCCTAAGGGTCAGGGTTCTCAAGCTACTCAAAGGCACAGACAAAGTAATGCAGAGGAGAGTGGCTCATGAGAGACAGCTGAGAGGAGGGGCTGGGGTGGGGTGGGGGCCTGGGGCCTGCCCTCCCACCCTCTCTCCCCTCCCCTCAGGAAACTGCTGCAGCTGTCTGTGGCATCTCAGAGGGGCACCCCCATAGCCTCTCTCCCCACGGGAGCTATGTGCTGAGTCGGGCACCTCTGTCTGTGTAGGAGAGAAGACACATCAGACCCGGAGCTGATGGGCAAGTCAAAACTGCTGGTTCAATGGCTTTAAAGTAGTGGCCATTTATAAGTTAATGAAAGAGAAAATAAGCACATTATACATACAGATTTGTCCTTAATGAGGGGACAAGGCATTGTTTACTGATGTTCAGCTCTAATTATCCAAGCACAAGGCTAGCTTTTTCCCCAGCAGCGCCCGGGCCCCATTCTCATATCTTCCCCCATGTTCCTTTAACCCCTAGCTGGGCACCTACACATCTCTCAAAGTGTCAGCTTCCAGTGTTGGCCGAGAAGCCAATTCCTGACCGAGTCTGCAAGGATTTTTGACCCTGAGACAAGCCCAGCAGCTGCTTGTGTCCTCTGCTTGCCTCAGCTGGGCGACCAGATGGAGGACAACGCTGCCAGGCCCTCAGGGCAGCCACCCTTGGAGGGAGCAGAGCTCAGGGACAGCTGCATTTCTGGGGAGCGGGCTGCAAGGTAGCAGGAAGGACCGACCAAGGAGGCAGATGGAGGCTGGGGCTGCACGCCCCAGGAGACAAGAGCTCAGGAGCACCATCCACCAATCTCATCCTTTATATTTTCTCTGCACTGTCAAGAGAGAAGGGAGCTTTATTGGGGAAGGTGAACAGTGGGATACATCTGAGTGGGCTCCTCTCTGAAGCCATTGCTGAGCTACACCGGTCTGTTTTTCACCTCAGCATAAGAACACATAAGATAAATACCTCCTGAGATAAATACCTCCTCACTGCCCCATAAGCTTCCCTCTCATCTCCAGGTCCCAGCCCTGCTCAGCTTGGGAAACCAGTGAGGAAAGGAAGGTGTGGAAGGAGTTACATGCTGGAGGGCCAGAGGAGATGGCTGGGCCAGCCCCCACCGTAATCATCCAGGGGCGCGTTTGAGCTGTCTGTGGTGGCCCAGGCTGGGAACGAACTTGGCCTTCCTTGAACTTTCTGGGTGAGCTTCAGGCAGCAGCTCTACCTTGTTAATGCCCAGAGTGCCTTCGCCACTTTGCCCAGGGAGGTCCAGGAAAATGTACCCAGGGGCTACTCAGGTTGTTGCACTAGTGGTGGCAAAAATGCCACCTCCGTGACCACTAGACAAGAGGACATGGAGTGACCCGGCTGCAAAATTTTGAGGGTTTGATAGAAAGGGGGACTCCATGATTGAGTAAAACAGGCAGTTGAACAACTTTATACCAATAAATCTGAAAACTGAAATAAAAAGGACAAGGCCCTAGAAAAACACCAATTACCAAACTGACCAAAGAACAGAAAGCCTAAGTAATCCTGTAACTATTAGAGACTCTGAATCCTCCGTTACGATCACCTCACGGAAAAAAATGCCAGGCTCCAACTGCTGCCCTCCTTTTAGCACTTATTGGGCATTTGCTACTATTAATAAAGCTGAGACTTCGATCCGCATGTACCTCCTTAAGTCTATTTCCAACACATTAAAACCCTGAGACAAGAAGAGTTATGTTTTAATTCTCCTTTCTGCCTTTAACCCAGAAAAGATGTCCTGCAGCATCATTTTCATAAACATCTCCTGTTTATTTGCAGGTTTGAATGGGTAACCAAAAGGCCTTTTATGAAAATATTTATTAAGCGTCTATGTGCCAAGCAAGTCATTTATACTGATGTTATTTAATCTGTATAAGCCTGCAAGAGGGTCATTATTATCCCCATCTGAGACTCAGAGAAGTGGACTGACTTGTTCAAGTGACAGAGTTTGAGAGGGGAGGAAGGAAATATAGAGCTCAGGGCCACTGAGTCCAAAGCCTATTCCTTTCCCGCTGGACCATGCTGCTGCCCAAAACAAGCCCACCCCTTCCTCAGGGAAAGGAAGATCCTGAGTGAGTCTTCTCCTATCCTGGCTTCCATCTCTGGCTTTCAGCATGTAGGCGAGAGTTCCAGGTAACTCCCACCCTGATTACAATGCTCGGGAGTTTTTTCAGTTGGTCACTGACCCTCTCACCTAACAGCCCCCAGAACTGAGCCTAGAATGGAAAGGCACGATTGGCTATTCTGGTTATTTATGGCTAGGTAAAGAATTATCCCAAACTTTGTGGTGTAAAATAACCATATATAATGTTTCAGACTCTGTGGGTCAGGAATTCAGATCGAGTCCAGCAGGGATGCCTCGTCTCTGCTCTACAATGTCTCGACCTTATCTGGAAGATTTGAAGGCTCAAGGAAACTCAGCCACTGGGAGCTGGAATCATCTGAAGGCTTGTTCTGGTGGTTGGTGGCTGGTGCTGGCTGTTGGCTGGGACCTTAACTGGGACTTTTGGCCAGAATATCTATATGTGGCTTCCCCAGATAGATTTGGCTTCCTCACAATATGGTGGCTAGATTCCTGTGCAAGAGAGCGAGGTGAAAGCCATACTGCCTTTTATAACAGCTTTCTGGGTTGTGTAGTATCACATCTGTGACATTTCACTTGTTGAGATAACCACCAGGTCATCCCCAATTCCAAGAGGAAGAGAAATAGACTCCACTTCTTTTACATTTTATTTTATTTTAAATTGATTTTAGAGAGAGAGAGAGAGAAGTAGGGAGAGGGAGAGATAGGAATATCAATGAGAGAAAAACATCACAATCAGCTGTCTCCTGCATGCCCCCTATGGGGATTGAGCCAGTGACCTGGGCATGTGCCCTGACTGGGAATTGAACTGCAACCTCTTGGTGCATGGGACAATACCCAACCAACTGAGCCACACCGGCCAGGGCTAGATTCCACCTCTTGATGGGGAGTGTGAAGGTTCTAGAAGAGCAGGAGGGACTGGAAATATTGCTGTGGCTAATTTTGGAAAATACAGTGTGTCTCATGGACCCAGCTCAGAGGAAGCTCTCCCTCCACACAGGAGGACCTAAGAGACATCAAGGGTGTTACTTACAATGTCATTTTTTGGTCAACACACAGTGATCAAAGTGTCTACCTTGTGCCAGGCTCTGCCTCCTCGACCATGGTCCCTAGTTGAACAGCCTTTCAGCCCTACCCCCATTGAGGCCCTCCCCCAAAACCCTGAGAGATTTTATCAAGATGAGGGAACTTTGGACTTAATTCTTTCCAGCCTTCTGGGAAACATTGTTCTGGGTCATTGTGGCTACAGCCCAGAGAGTAATTTCTCCCATCGGGGCCTGCTGTTGAATTGAAGTTTTATACTCCCATTTCTGAAAGAGCAGGCATATTGAACAGTTTCTATTTACTGAAAAAAAGTTGCTTTTACTTATATATAGCTCTTATTTTTGTTGCAACCATGGGAAAAAACAGGATTCCTCAGTAGGAAAGATGTTCTTGCCCTTGATGATTCTCAGAAGTGGGAGAATCTATTTGTGAATTAGGTCACTGTGGTGTAGAGGAAGATGCTGGGAGAGCTCCTCTAACATTTTCCTTCAGCACACGAGTATGACTGGTATAACTGGTTCACCGACTATCACCCTGACAAAGGTAATGAGCTGGTTCTGACAAGTTGATAGCGTAATAACCACAACAACAACCTACAGGTATCACACTCCAGGCTTTGGGCTGAGCATTTTATACACTGTCCCATTTAATCCTCTTAACAATGCTGCGAGGACGGTCTTAAAATTGTTTTCACAGAAGAGAAGATTACTTACTAAGGCTCAGAGAGGTTAAGTAATTTGACTAAGGGCATATAGCTAGGAAGTGGTGGAACTGGAATTTGAATCCAGACCCATGCACTCCAGAGACAGTGATGTGAAAATAATAGTCCTGGCAGCTTAAAGGGAGGGGCAGGAATTGGAGTATAGCACGTTCTGGGTGTTGAGTCCTTTTGGTTGGGAACCAGAGACTCATTCTGCTGCCTCAGTTTCCTCACCTGTAAATGGGGCTATCTACCTGAGCGAGTTATAGAAAGCACCAGGATAGTACTCCAAACCCCATGGGCACTCGATACATGTTGGGGAGTCCCCTTGCTTTTCTCCTTCCTCCATGTTTGCTGTGAGCTGACTCGTGGAGGGGGCCTCCTTGCCCAGAAGTGGGGGGATGGCCAACATGACTTTCTTCCCCGCAGCTGCTCTAAAATCCCTGGTTCCCCAAGCTCCTGCTGGATTTCAGGATTCCAATCCCTCTCCACTGTGATTTTCATTGGGAGAACTTTAAATGATTTTATAAAAACTGCAAATGTACAAGGTAATTGAGTCTTCTGTTTTATTACCCTGGGCTGCCTGGACCTTGCCTGGCCTCCCTCCTCACTCATGGAGCCGCCGGAATAAAGTTGGAAGTGTTTGCGCTGGTAATATATAGGACTTAATTAACCTGGCCTTTTATAGCATTTCCAATGGAGGGCTGGAACAAACTTCGAGGCAGCTTGAGGAAAGAGAAGGGGGGCCTGGGGTGGGAGTGTGTGTGTATGTACAACACTTGATGTGTTTTTTCCTCTGTTCTTTTCTCTAGTACTTTAATCAGCGTTTAATGACCCAGTCGAAAATCCATCATTCGGACCCCAGCACTGGTGGGAAGGGCTGGAGGGGAGGCTTGCTTTCTTCCTTCCTTCCCAAGCCTGCAGCAGGCTCTGGGTCGGTCGGTGAGTCCAACCACACTAGGCACATTCCCAGAAACTTCCAGCAGAGGCTAATCCTGCTCAGCTCAGGTGGGAGACAATGAATGGGCATTAACAAATAGATTCTCTGTGTTGCTAATAGCTTTCCTTATTCAAATACAAACCAACCTAAGAAGTCTCCAATGGGGTTGGGTCCCCATTCTTGGGACCCAAGGCCAAGTTAATCTCCTGTCCTGCCTACCCAGGCCCCCTCTACTCCTCAGTATTTCCCCTCTTTACCTCTCCAGCATGAAGCCATGCCTGAACTGGACAACCTTCTAAACCAGCCTAGGAAAAAGTGACTCAACTCAGATCCACCATGGGTGCAGGGGGACAGGTTTATAACTGCCAAGGTACCTTCATGTCTTACAACCGTTATTTTAGGGAGACTTCCAAGTGAGGGCAGTCAGAGTAAGTGCCTCTCACCACTGCCTGCTCAAACCATCGCTGCACATACCAAGGCTCATAAATCCTACCCTGACGCCACTGCCGAGCGGTTACATCATCCCTAAAGCTCATGCAACAATTTGATTTGGAAATAAAAAGGCAGGTGTTAATTGACTCACTCCCTCTGCCCCTTTGTGGTGCCCCTGACCCTCGATAGCTTTTAACCTAGCAGTTAATAAAAGTTTGGGGCCTAGCCCCGGCACAGTTCCTCATTCATTCTTTCATAACGTCAGCAAATTCTTAGTGAGTGACTGTAATGCACAAGTCATTGGTCAGTCCCTGAGGGGAGGGGGTTAGGTGGCCAAAGATGAGCAAGAAGCATGTTATGCCCGAGGAAAGCTTCCAGAAGATGCTCATAAATTATGCAGATTTGGGCAGCAGGCGCTGTGGGCCCCAGAGAAAGTCTGGTGCAGCCAGGGCTTTAGAGGAGTCACCAACTCTTGACTGACCACTCTTACGTTTGCCTGCCCAGCATCCAACCCTCCTCCAAGGGCACCCAGATTCTCCTTCGGAGGACCCACTCTCTTTCACTAGGCCTGTGCAGCTTCAAATGGGGGTGAATGGCTGGGGTGCACAGGGATCAGCGCGTAACTAGAACTAGCCGATCAGAGCAGGTCAGCCCCCTGGACGTGATTAGTTCAGTGACGAGCATGGGACTGGAGCTGGGCGAATGGAAGCTGATGCTGCAACTACTGGCCTCCCTCCCCCGCTGGGGTTACCCAGAAATCGGCCTGGAGCTGCCACCACCATCTTGCCCTCGTTTAGGAGATGCTTCCTGAGCCATAGGGTGAAGCCATCACTTCGTTCCGTCCTGCGGGAGAACCTTCGGCTTGGTCCCAGGCCATGCTGTCTCGGGCACCGCAATAAGCAACTGTTGTGGGGGGTGTGTGCTATCCAAGGCCCAAGTGGCCCTCTGTCTACCTTCAACTAGTCTGTGACCAGGAGAAATTTCAAGGAAAGCAGAGCTGAGAGATGGAAAGAAAAAAGTTGTTGAGGACATTGGGTAACTGGATCCAGCCCTGCATAAGGCTTGAAAACCCCTGAACTCTCACTTAAGTGAGCTAGTGGACAGTTCATGCTTTTCTTCTGTATAAATCAGTTTCCTAAGAATTTCTGTTGCTAATCCAGGCCCTGAGTCCCAAGCTTTCTAGGTACAGGGGCAAATTGGAAAGCACCTTTCCCCTCCCCCAACTCAATGGTGGGCCAAGGAGGCATGGGCCTCTTTCCACTTACCCGTTTATGATAGAGTGAGGGCAATTAAAGGTCAGGCCCTGGTGAAAGAGGTGCTTAGAGCACATCATTTTAGGATATTCCTTTTAAGGCTGCACTTGGGTGACTTTGAAAATGAGTGCCTCCTTAAATCTTGCACCCTAAGCTTCTCTCATCTCATCCTAGGTCTGGCCCTGTTCAGGTCGCTGAGTGTTCACATCCATGTCTCCAGATCTAGCCTGAAGAATTCAGAGTTGATTGCTACCACCTTTCCTTCCCCAGAAATGGGCTTGGCTCATTCTCTGGGCCTTGAAGGGTAATGTTCCATAAAGGCCTGTTCTGGTTTTACCAAGTCAAACCAGAGTAGAACCCAGAGCAAGCAACTCCTTCCAGTGCAAAACTTCTTCAAAAAGGCAATCAACCTGCAGCATCCATGTTTGAGTAGATGCTCAAACACAGAGAATCTTCAAATTAAGGCGGGTTCAGAATCATTTGGGACACCAGACTTACGGTTATTATTTTGTTTGTGTTCATCCATAATTTGACTTATTTTAGGATAAGGTGATATTCTTCCTGACCCCAGTTGAAGGTAGACAGAGTCACGCACTCGGAGCTGGGGAGACTCCTACTGGGACAATAAACATATGAAAACTAAGGGCTGCTCACCACAGTTTAGGAGAGCAGTGGTGTAATGCCAGAGGCTCACTCTCATCACAACAACTAGTTGTGTGTCCTTCGACACAGCTCTCTACTTCTCTGACCTCTGTTACCTTTATTTGGAGGGACAGGCTGTGTAGGAGGAGCTCTAGAGGCAGAAAGATCTGGTTACAATCCCAGCTCTTACTCACTTGGGCGAGACCCCCTCTGAGGCTTGTTTCCTCAGTATTATTCCTCAGTGGGAACCATAAAGGTGCTTTCCTCTTAGGGTCGTTCTAAGATTCAATGAGATAATGAAGTGTTTAGCACAGGGCTGATATAATGTCTCAATTAATTATTATTGGTGTTAATGTTATTGTATAAAACAAGAGGGCATATTAGAAGATCAGAAGCACTGCCAAGAATTGAAGTGCCAATTCCAGACCTAATCCTGGCCCTCTGGAAACAACCACTGTTTTCAGGGCATTTAAAAGCCAAGGTGAGTTGAGCACCTACTATGAGCTCTCTGGGGGAAGAACCCAGTCCTGCCTTTTCAACTTTAAGGGTTCTTCAGCACCTCCAGCTCACAGCAACGTCTCCACTAGGATTCTTCTCGAACCGTGGTTTTCACTCCCCTTCCTTTTTTCTCAATGGGTGCCTCCCCCCCACCTTGGAAATCTTACAAAAAAACTTGTACCCCCTCAAATATACCCTTCAGGGGATCCTTAAACCATATACTTCCTGACATTGATACTTTCTTTTCAGATGCATGCCCTTTTCCCTAGAGTTCAGTACTTTGAAAGCAGGACAGGTCTTAAACTTTTTGGTGTCCCTGTAAGTCTAGGTACAGAACAGACCCTTAGACATCAGTATCAGGTCCATGAGATCCTGCCCAGCTGGGTTCTGTGCCTGGGCCTGGGCCAGGACCTGGACCTGGGGATGACAAAAGAGGACTGAAGAGATGGGAATGAAGAGGTCCGATACCCTTTTTGGACAACTGGAATAACGAAAAGTTCTTTCTGAAGCAGGAGCAGTCAGAACGACCTGGGGGACTCAGTCACCTGAAGCCCTTCTCAAGGCTGCAGCTGCCCTGGGCTGCAACTGAACAACGTTGGTTTCTTAATAAAAACAGCACCACTGCCAATTCCTAACTCCGATGGAGAAATAGCCCTGTGCCCCTCGATCCCATTAACATCTCACACCTTAATGTGGCCATATTTTTGGAAAGCCAATATGAGCTGAGTAGCTTATTGGTATGCAGCTCTGGGTGGGGGCTGGGGCTCCAGGGAGGAGGGCACTCTGCAAAGGGGATGTAATTAAGCCTCAAAATGTTCGATATATGCCCCCAAAAGAGGGAATTTCGGTGCATGAGAACAAGAGTGATAGGCTTGTCCAGAAAGTATTGCACACTAAAGCTAGACCATCACTGATAAGTCCCAATATGGTCCCACCCTCACTAACCCCAAGCCCCCACCAAGTAGGGCCACCCACTCACCGTTTGGATCCCTAACTTAGCATTTCCCAAGCAGAGCCTATCAGCAGCTCTTCCCAGATAAAATACATCATCATTTGCTCCATTAGAAAATAAATGTATGGCTATATTATGGGATTTGCATTCCATTACCTTGGTTTGCATGCCATAAAACATTTATTACACCCTTGGGCTAAAGTCTTAATAATGACTGGGTGCGAGGCACTAATGTGGTGCTGGTCTTGCTCGGGAACCAGAGATTAATGCCTTTTGATGTCACCCAGCTAATAGTTGTGCTCACCAATTTGTCCCATCAGAAGACATTAGAGTCAGGCCCTGTGTGGGGGTAGGGGGGCCACTGCACAGCTTCAGCTGGGAGTCAGAGCTCCCCCTTTTTACCCCCCAGCTGGTTTCGTTCAAAATGGCCAGAAGGAAATCTTAGAGTCCTCCTTCTTCAAATCTCCCATTCCACTTTCACCCCCACCCCCACCCCCACTCCCAGCCTTGGGCAAGTCCCCATTCCTGGGTGTGATGAAGCTACACTGAGGGGTTTAAACATCTGCTTTCCTGCCAGACCACAGCAGCAGCAGCAGCAGCAGCAACATCTGCGAGAGTACATATCACACACACACACACACACACACACACACACACACACACCCCTCCCTTGTCAGGCCTGCCCCATTCAGCCTCCCATGGCAACCCAGCGACCCAGCAGAGTAGGCTCTGAGGTTACAGGAGAGGTGGGAGCCCCTAGAATAACATGGGACCTGAGCACCCAGTGGGAGCTGAATATGAAGGCACCTTTTTAAAGAAGAAACTTGGTGGGCAGGAGGAGAGATGGGCAGAGTTCCCTAAAGTCCTTGCACAGGCCCTACTGCCTCACCCCCTCTCCCTTCCTGGCACCTGCTGAGACAGGTGAAGGGGGAAGCTTCATATAGGATGGGCCTAAGCACAGAACTGGTTAGTATGGCACAGAATAGGACAACACACTGAACAAAGGGCATCTTTCTTCGGATAATAGTATAGGATATTGTTCTATAATAATATAACCTACTCGAATAACATAATGCATGGTAAGCCATATTGTTAGGCTATATCTAGATTACGAGGGAGGCATGGAAGATGTTTACAGAGATTTATGTTTTAAAAAGGAGGCCAAATAGTAATAGTGTGAATTTTATTTAACCAGAGAGACAAGTTAGTGAAATTCCTTCTCACTGGGACCTTCTGGCGAGGCGGGCCCCCTGGCGCCATGTGCCTCTGCAGGTATGGCAGCAAGGCTGGTCACTCAGACTCCACAGCTTGTGACCACTCTCCTCCCTCATGGTGGGAAGTGGTGGCACAAACCATCTAGACAGAGTGGATTCAGTGCTTCTTTTGATTCTCTCCCTCACCTTGGAAACCAAGTTGTCAATCTTCCCTGCTGTAAGATGGCAGCAGCCTTCACTCTTTGCCCTGATACTATGTGCCCACCTCCCTGGAGCAATATGCTGAGCCACCATGGCTTCAAGTCAGTCTCCACTCGGGAAGCCACACGGCTCCCAGCAGCCCATTGATGAATCCGTGCCCCTCCCAGGCTAGCCCTGCCCTCAACCCAACCTCTGGCCTCTCGGATCTCCAAGGGTGGTAAGTCCTGGTCCTTGCTCTGGGGAGATTCTAATGTAGAGGGAGAAAACCACTCTACAGAGGTGTATGGTTTATAAGAATTTCAGATAAAACACCGCAGGAGCACATCTCTCTGCCACTGCACTCAGAATACAGCTCCACACTTTTCACAGTAATATATCCCCCATCCCCTCCCATTCTCCAACATTCTCCCATTTGGACATTTGTGGAGGTGTTTTGTTGTTACAATGCCGGCATTTAGTGTATGTGTGTGGGAGGAGGACCCAGGAGTGCTCTCTGCATCCTTTAATGTGTAACACAGTCCCACGCCATGAAGAATTCTACTTGGAAAATTTCAAGCAAGTTGCCGTGTTCTCCACAACCCTAGGGGGCACCATTCACTTACATGATGAACTAAGTGGGGGCACAGTGCACAACCTGCACAACCATCAGAAGGCCCTAGGCTTGACAGTGATCTCCGTGGACAAATCTCAGTGGACTCAATGAGCTGAGTCTAAACCTAGCTCAGTCTTACATATAACCATGGAGTATTTTTGCATGGTTTTAATACACGACAAATTTTCTCAGAATGCAATGCCTGTGATGATTGAGGGGGAAACTGTCCTCTGCTCTGTACGAAGTCTTACCAAGGACTGTTCACCGTTTCAAAAACTGCTGTCTGTGTGGGCACATCACTCATGGCCCTTAAGTCACCAGAACTCCCCTCCCCCCAGCCCTGCTCCATGGCAGGAGGCACTGACACTGACAGCTGTCCCATCATGTGGTTTTATGTTTAGGTGTAAGTATTCAATGTCTTCATTGTTGCTGAGTATTTACATATTAAAATATGTATTAATTTATGGTAACTTTCCTTTGATTTCTCCTTTATATTAGAGTTTGGTCAATATATTGATTTTTAAAAAATTATGTGGCTAGGTTGGTTATATTATCTCTGCTTTCCATCCTGGGATAGTAAATGGGGTGTGACAAACCTGGTAATAAAAGGAGGCGGTGGGTCTGATGGGCCAAGGGCTACGGTCCAAAGGATTCCAGCCCTGACAACTTCCCCAGGAAGCCTTGTCTGGCCACTTTAATCCCATAGCCCCACCTGAAGCCTGCAATTCTTCCTCCTTAAATGAAGCCCCTTGTGGTCACAGTGTCCCAATAAATATGTAAGCTCCCCAAAGACAGACTTGAAGTGGCCTTGACCAGGCCCTGGAGAAAAGGATACTAACCTGGAATACACAGCCCAATGGTAAGGAGCCCCCTGTGGGGAAACATGAGAGAAGGGCACCCACAGAAAAGCACTGCCAAGTCCAGGACATCGCATCACGCATCTTGGGAGAGCTGGGAAAAGTAGAGGGAACCCAGACTCTAGACCAGAAATTTCACAACAGTCTCGTCAAAGTAAAGATTGATTAGGAAAAAAAATTAACAGGAAATCAGTGAGAAAACAAGGCACCCACAGTCTGGGACTGTTGAAAACAACTTATTGGAAGTCCAAAGCAAACATATTGAAGACTGGGGGAAAAATCGTGATGTGGTGAGATGGTGACTTCAGAGTGACTTCTGCAGGCGAAGAGGAGTCCTTGGTAAATGGGAAGGTCAGCCAAGCGCAGAGGCAGGGTTTAGATAAGTTAATGGCTGATAGCACCATAAAGGGTGATTAAGGGGAACTTGGCTGTGGAGGTAGGTGCTGTACTAGTGATAACTGGAGGATGACCGACTGCACATTCCCGACGAGGGTCCTTGTGTCTTAACCTGAAGCAGACGATGGGCCTGGGCCCTGGAAGGAAAGAAGAAATGCTGAGGTCTCCAGGTATTTCTAGGGGTCCCCCAAGTGGATACAATAATACATTTATGCTTTTTAAAGAGAGATAAAAAGAGAAGTGCTTAGGTCAGACACATGCTGCATTTTTGGAAAGAGGGATTTTTAGTGTGTGTATATTTCAGTTTAGGGGAAGCATGAAGCAAAACTCAGTGGGGGTACAGTGGGTATTAGCGTTCCTAAGGTAGGTGACTTCATCACTGGAGTTCCAGACTCAGATGACCAAGTTCATATCTTAGCCCCACCACTGAGCAGCTGGGTGGTCTTAAGCAAGTTACTTAACCTCTCTGTGCTTCAGTTCCCCTTGCCCCCCAAATGGGACAATAATATTATTTAATGAAATTAAAAGAATTAATATAGTATATGAAAATGCTTAGAATAGTGCATGGCATATGCCAAGTGCTCAATAAATGTTTGCTGTAGCTGTTATTACTCCCGAGAAAAGGGCCAAGTCTTATTAGCTCCCACTCCCTCCTTACTGATTAACCAATGAAGGATTGCTTTGGGAACATAAGGGAGAATTGGGGAGGTAGTGGTCGCATATATGCTCCCCTACCCTTCCCAGAGAAGCCAGGGCATGGAGGTCAAGGCCGTGATCCTGGTTCTAAATCCACCGTCTAGAGTAGTAAGTGCATTGGAAGTGGAGATCAGCCCCTTGGCCCCAAAAAACCAGCTAGGTGGGGGACAAGGAGTGACTGTGTCTCTATGCAATCTGTACTCCCTAGAATATTTTGATTAGAGAACGTGGTGCTCAGGAGGGATTCTCTCTGGTTTTGTCTCTTACGCATCTACCACTGCTCAACAGCAATCCTACTTAGAAGAATTCTGAATCCAAACCCGGATGCAGGAGAAAAGATGCCAAGATCAAAATTAGAGATGTTTGCTGGGGACATAGCATATGCAAGTGTCAGCACTGGCTGGAGGGAAAGAAACCCAGTCAGCTCACAAGAGTCTGGTCTGAGATAGCCTGGGTTCTTGGAAGAGGAAGGGTGGGGGAGCCTGCCACCAAGAGGCAGGCCACCTGACTTCTCAGCTCTTCTCTGCAAGGCTCGTGGCCCTGGGCACATCACCCCACTTACCCTCCCTGCCTGTTTCTCCCCATGTAAATGCCCTCGAAGGCTATCCAAAGGGAATTGTGGGCATTGTAAGATGGTAGTACAGGAAGGGGTCTTTGAGGTTATAGCAGGCACTGTCAATGCCCACCCCAACCCCTTGCCCTTGTCATGTCATTATATTGTGGCTCGAAGCCTGTTCTAGCTGCCAGCATTTGCAGGTTTTTTGCCGGAGAGCTTTCTCCAACCACGGGTGCATCTTTACACAGCAGCACAGAAGCAGTCCTCCACCACTGACCTACAGGGTCATTGTATAAATGGCCTAGCTGTTTTAATCCCATGGATGGGAGAGCTCTGAGATGTACATTCTAGGTTGTCTCCCAGAGTTCCACAATAGGAGTGAGCTCCAGGTTCCCACGGGGCTAATTTGTTTAATAACACACCCCTTATCAGTTTCCTTCCCTTTTCTGATTCACTTCCCCACTCCTGGGGTCACCTCCCGAATAAACTACCTGCCCAAGACCTCATCTCAGGGTCTGCTTCTCCCTGGGGGTTATCTGGCTGAGCCACTGGCGTTACTGAAGCAAGGTAATTGCTGGAGCACCCTCGTTCATGGGTACCAGGCGTAATAAGTGCCCGCCTGGCAGGGCCTATACACAACCCAGAGAGAATCAGAGCATTTGCATCGTCAGGACGAAGTGCCTCCACCCATTGCCTGGGGAGGCCCTGTTGTAGGTAGAAGCCCTGTGATGAGACCTCCCTCTGGCTTCTCTCTCACCAGCCGTCTGTTCCTAATAACCCCACCCAAGCACCGGAGCCTCTCTGACTTGATACTGTAGGACGCTGTCACTTGAAATTAATTGCAACTAATTAAAAATGATCCGGTTAGGACAATTGCACAATGGCGCTCCGGAGACCGCTTCATTCCCTGAGGTTTGGTGGCGTTTGCGGCTGCTGCAGCCCTGGTCGGCCGGATGGGGCCATACATCATCATGTCATTTTACATTGTTATTTCTCTGAAAGCAGCAATTTAAAAGAGTCTCAGATGAACCTTGAGCAACTTTGCACTAAAAAGAAAAATGTTACTGTCCAAGATCTGTAAAATATAACATATAGGCTCAAAGAAGCCACTTGACATGAAAAGCGGCCTTAAGTTTGTGCCGCGATTTGCATATAATATATAATGTTGTAGCGAAAGGACCCACAAAGCAGGCAGCGACCGCAGAGCATCGATCCTCAGCCCCTTTGTTCAAACTGGGTCACCTACTGTTCCTGGTTATTATTTTATCACAGCCATTCCTCATGTAGGTGACAGGACAGCATCTAACCTACTGGGTTCTAGGGGCTGCCATTCCTGCCCCTTACTTAGGGGAAGATCCAGGGTCCTTCCTGGCTCTGAGGCTGAAAGCATTGCCAAGCCCCAAGTTGGCTTTGCCAGTTTCCAAGCTAATCCCAGGAGGGGCAGTCCTGTTAGGACAAGAGGCACTTTTCAGGTTTAGAAAAAGCCCATTAAACCTAGAGTTGAGGTAGCCACGACACCTCATTTTAAGGGAACCCAGACATTTTGACTGAATTTTGGCTCTATGTCCTGGAGCTGCGAATCTCTCCAATCAGGCCACCTGCTGCCTCACCTTACTTCTGTGGTCTCCGCAGCACCCTCCAACCCTCTCCACATCAACAGAGCAGCGGAGAAGCAGGCCTTAGAACAGAAAGGGGTATGTCAGAGCAGCATCTTCCAAAAATAGTTTTCTAATGTTCAGGCTCATGCGGCAATTAAAAAAAAAAAAAAAAGAGCTGACTTTCAAGGGCATCAACAAAACTAGGAGACCTCAGCAAAACAGAAAAAGGAAAAGTCCAAAAATTAAAAATCGAGATATTTAAAATGAAGGGCCCAGGAGTTATCTAAACGATTATACAGATAAGAAAGGAAAACTAGCAAGCAGATATGCGCACAGAGTTTTGTGCGATAACTGAAATCTGACTCTGGGTTTCCAGGCGGTCCAAGCAAAAAGGGAAATAAGCATTGTGATTCATTACCAATGGCACATAATCCTTAAAGGAAAAGCAGATCAACTCTCCAGAAGAAGCAAGACTTTTTCTGCATGGGCCTCCGAGGACCATGCAATGGTAGGCACCCTCCAGGACATCTTCATTTTAGGGGCTTGTGAAGGCCCCTGTTTGGGAGCTCCAGAGGTGGATTAAATACCATGCAGCTCACTGATGGGAGAAGACCTAGATCCTAGAAGAATGCCAGGACTAATCCCAACCTCATTTCCAAATTATTCTCCCTGCAAAGTGTTTCTTTCAGCTCTGTTTTATTAGCGAACATACAGCAGACAGTTTGCAGCTCTTGCCTCCAAAGACCTGAAATGCGGGGTTGCATGTGGCTGAGAATTGGATGGAGATATATGTTACAGCACATCTGTACAGTGGGATACCATGCAGTCATCAGGAACAAGGCAGAAGATACCTGTTAGGAAAAGTTGTGTAAGATATAATTGCAGAACAGTAGGTATTATATAATCTTGCTTGGATTAAAAATGAAATAATAAAACAACTCAGGGGTATAGAAAATTTCTGGAAAGGATACATAAGAAATTGGTGAGCCCTGGCCAGGTAGGTCAGTTGTTAGAGCGTTGTCCTGATACACCATGGTTGCGGGTTCGATCCCCAGTCGGGGCATGTATGAGAGGCAACCCATTGCTATTTCTATCTCATGTCAATGTCTCTCTTTCTTGCTCTCTCAAAAAAAAAAAAAAATCAATAAAAACATGAAAATTAAAAAAAAATCAACCAATGAATGCATAAATAAGTGGAACAACAAATCAATGTTTCTCGTAAAAAAAAAAAAAGAAGTTGGTGACAGTGTTGAACATTGGGAGATGGAATTTTATAGTTTACCTAAGCCCTCCTTTCTATAATTTTGTATTATTTTTAGATTTTACAAATAATTTTTAAAAAGTTAATCAAGAAAACAATGCAGTTTGTTATGAAGAATGAAGCAGATAAGTATTACTGAAAAGGTAAGATGTAAAGGGAAAATCTGGATATAGATCCAGTGTCTAAAAGTGGTTATCTGGTATGTGGGGGGTAAGATTATAGCAGATTAACTTTCTATAATAATCATTTTTGTAACATTTTAATAATAAGTAGATATTACTTCCATAATAATAATAATTTAAAAAACAGCATTTTAAGTCATCCCGAGGACTGTCAGATTGACTGCCTTTTATGAAAATTAAGAAGCCTAATCAAGACTTAATCCAAATGAATGACCACCCTGCCTCTGCAGGGCAGCGGGCCAGAAGAGAATCTGCAGGCAAGTCAAGAATTATTCTCAAGGAAACAATTGGGTTGTCTGTTCTGGCTCACAAATGAATGAATGATCTTGACATTCACATTCTGGCCTCACAGAGCACTGATGCTCATCGGGGAAGTCTTGTCGCACAATCCAGAGGCCCGTGTGCTTTTGAAAAAAGCACATTTAAAACTGCTGTTGTTTCATGGTAACATAATATGTTTGAACTGTTAATTAATTTTTAACAATTCTGGCTATTCCACCCCCCCCCCACACACACCCCTTCAAGCTAGCCAGTTCTGTGCTGCATGCCTTGGGGAAGAGATGGGATAGCAGAAAGGGAAAACAGTGGCTCATCCTGGCTTTTACTTTCAAAAGCTTAGGGGAAAAGGACCCAGGGAAAGAAAAAGTAATGATCGGAGAGAATATGTCATTTCCAAGGCAAGAGAATGTGGTGGTGCTGAGAGCCTCAGTGCCCTGTGAGGCCCTGATGGAGCAGAGGCATCCACAGATCTCAGAACTTCACTTTGGGGAGCTGAATCCGCTCAGTGTATTTCTGGTAAATGAATGAATGAATATGTTTGCATGCTTTATGGGCAGGTGAGACTGAACAGAGCAAATCTACTAGTGACACCAATGGCAAATTGATATCTGTCCATGGGAAAGGAGGAACAAAAGGCCCCAAGCGTGGCTAGAATATTTAACATCCCCTGCCAGGACCAAGGCAGTACCTAAGCTGTCCCTTGCCACACCAGCCAGGGAGCATCTTGAGGGCAGAAGCTATCTGTCTAGTATTAGCTGAGCACCCCACTCAGTCCCTGGCATGTGGCAGGTACTCAGTTGATATTTTCTGACTGTGCCAATGCACCAAGGTGCCATAGAGAAGAGCAGAAAAGCACCTTCAGACGCTGACATATTCTGCCTCTTGTCTCAGCCCATGGCATTGGTCAGTGTTTCCCAAAGTATGCTCTATAGAACCCCAGCACTAATAGGCATTAAGTAGAAAACAATTTCTGTGGTTCCATGGTCAAATAAGTTTGAGAACTGCTGGGATGAATAAAGTTAAACAGGTTTCCTGACTTTAGAACTCTTAAGAGCCTCTAATTTGTGAATATAAGTTGCAACTCCAAGAGAGGACTTATGTTTTGAAAACTTTTCCAAACTTATCTGGTCATGAAACCCATTTTTCAAGGTGAACAAAGGTTGTACAAAGGTTACTCTTGGGGAAACACTGGCATAACCTCACACCTGTCAGAAATGGAAAGACTGTTGGAGAAAATCTAGTGCCATACTCCCTCTTCAAAGAGGAGGCAAGAGGGGAAGACCAGAGAGGGAAAGGGATGGATTGCAGGAAACACAGCAAATCGGAGCTGGGCCTTGGACTAGAATGCAGTCGTATCTGGCTTCCGGTCACTTGCTGCTTTCAGTCTTGATTGTGGGGGTCTGGACCCTGGTTTGTCAGACCCACTTTGCTCATTTGCACTCTCAGAGTCACAGAAAGTTAGAACAGGAAAGCCTTTCCCCGGGGGTGGCCTGAGGGACAGGTTGGCTACTTGGCATGAGCAGCTGGGTTGCTATGATGAACTTGAGAAAGGTTTGGGCATCCTCAAGGGTAGACATGTATCCAAATGAAGTCCTCACAGATCCTGTAGGCTGCCCACCTGTGCAGTCCCCGTTATCTCCACAGACATGACCAGCCTAGAAGAAAAGGGAACTAAGCCAGCCATTCCTCACAGGTAAATCGGAAATAGTTTTGTAAAAGAAATTTTGTTCCTTTTGTAAAATAAAATTGACCCAGAAAACGGGGGGATAAAAGAGCAGGAAAGCCCTCAGAGATGTGAAGTCCCACTCCTGACCTTGCTTCCTGTTTCTGGCCCCAGCTTCCTGCCACCACCCAACTCTGGGCTTGTAACCTTCCACCTGCACCTCCCTCCCTACTCCCTGGGAGTGGCACAGGTGTTCCTGCCCCCAAACCCTGGTTTTCAGAGTGTGGTCTGGGACCCACAATAACAGTACCACCTGAGTAGTTGCCAGAACTGCAAATTCTCTGGCCTCACCCCAGACCTACTGAATAAGAAACTCTGGGGGTGGAGGTCAGGATTCTGTGTCTTAACAACCACCAGGAGCTTTTGACTCACGCAAAGTTTATGAGCCACTGCCCGAAACCATACCAACTCTGACAAGCAGCTCCAGGGAGAGGCCTTTCCTTGGCCTTCCAGGTCCCCAGTGAGCAGAGCAGGCAACCTCAGTCAGAATCCTGGAAAAGCCCTGACACAAAATCTTTAGAGACTCTTATCGCTCAGTGGGTTCCAACCACTTGAACTTGGTGCCACCTAAACCCTGAAGTTAATTTACACTGTATCATTTCATTAGTTGATCCAATCGATAGATGCAATTTTACAAAACGGGCCTGGGCTGGGGAGTTTTTCAGGCTCCTGTTGTATCTCTCAAACACCCCACCTCAGGAATAAATCGCGCCAGGAGGGAGGCTAAAAGAAGCATGCTTTGTGGGAACCTGGAAGTGTCTGAGTCTTACCTCAGCCCACTTAAACCGAGGTGGGGTCTTTTTAGCGCATCAAGAGAAATGCTTCAGTTGAGTTTAATAGCTTGATTCTGGTACATGTTCCTCCCAAATCTATCTGCTTCCAGATAGATTCTCTCCAGGTTTCTCTCCAGGTTGACCTGGGCACCTTTCAATGGTTGTTGTACTGAGTAATTACTGGGAATGCCATTATGCAATGCAAGGTCTCCCTGGCCCAAAGGTATGGTCCTTGGAGCCCCAGCCTCTTCATTCAGAAGAAGGACACCCTTTTCCAACCCTCCACCCACTACTGGCTCTATCGTTGGGTGGGAAGCTCCTCAACTGCGCCCATTGGAAGGTTAATTGAGATAAGGTAGGTTGCTCTCTGCTTGTCACTGAGAAATGCAGCCCTGAAAGTCTCCATGTGACATCTGCTGTCATAGTCCTGGCTCCCCCTGCTTCTGTGTTCCTGGGTGAGGGGAGTAGATAATTTGGGCACCCACCTACTCACTCACTCACTCACTCACCCACCCACTCACTCAGCCCGGGTGGCAGTGCCGGCGGTTTTGGCAGCCCCCCATCCATCCTCGTCATTCAGGAGCCTCTGAAAGTATGCCTGTCAATATAATGCACGGCCTGTTGAGGGGAAGTGACATTTTGAATAGTGGACACTTTTCCAGGAGCATTCATCCTAGGTCAGCCTCATGATAAATAAATACATTTGGCGTCTGAAGTCAGCAGGCAGGATACAATGACCGAAACGCAAGCACAGATGCACGTACCATAAGGCTGAGTTGATGGGGTGGAGGGAGGGTGTGAGGGGGAGGGGAGAGGAAAGGCTCAGCTAGCAGATTTTGGGGGAGAATTTCTCCCTGGCACCTCTAGGGAAAACAAAAAGCCAAGGATGTTGCAATTTCCTTTTATCTCTGAACCACAAGAGGGTTCCTTCTTCCTGTCATCCCCTCCACTGCTCACCTGTCCCCCTCCCAAAATATCCCAGTCCCTATCTTAATTACCCTTAACAGTGTCCTAAACAAAGTATTTATAAGGCTTGCTGCGTTTATCTTCCCATTCCTATTAATAAAATCTGGGAATGTAGGGAAGAAATATGGGTGGGTGACAGGGTTTTTAATGGTGCCTCACCTTAAATGCATTTTAAAATATGTAAATCAATAAAAAAATTATTTGTAATAGCAGCCTAAGAGTGCTGGTTAGCCTGGCACGGAGTGAAATGCATGCTACAAGCCCTATTACCATACATCCTGGGAGCTGTAGTTAGGATTAATCTGTCAAAGGGGATGGTTTAGTGTTGATGAATATGACATGTGACCATTAACGATGTTGATTTTATCTCCCGAGATTAGCATGATTTACTTCGGATGGATAATAATGTCATTTGCTTGATGCAGTAGATCTGTTTACGAGCTGATTAAATTGTAAGGCCTTGCCTCATTTCATGCTATTTGGTTTACAGCTTCATTACCACAATCACAAAAGCTGGGGAAATGTCCCACATTCCATGTCACAATAAATCACTGCTTCATGTTGCTGGGATGGATTTTAGCAGCTCTGCCCAGCAAGGACCATTCTTGGCTCCCCACTAATCTGTGATCCAGAATACATTAGGGGGATCTTCAGGAACACTGGGACAAGATGGGGCAGGAATCCTCTCGGATCTATTAATTGAGATTAAGGAAGTCCTTGAGTAATTAGCTGTAACAAATTACCTTATTATTTAGACAGTGAAGTCACTGTTTCTGTTGCAGGGATGATTACCATAAATACTCAGAAAAGTGACATTCAAGGAACCAGAGGGAAGCTTGGAAGCAAATTTTATTTTCACCCCATTATCTTGTGCTCCGGGACAGAGGCCATCTGAATGCAATGTAGGTAGGGGACCTGTGCATTAGGTACTCAGCCCTGCCATGCTCCTTCAAAGGGGAGTGGGAAGGGGTGGCACCACACACCACAGCACAGTACCGGTCACCTCAGTACCTCTGGGTGGGATGTGGCTGAAGTGGAGGGAAGAGAGGAGAGCACCTGGTGCCTGGGTCAGAAGAGAGGTGTGTAAACCACAGACCTGTTCACTCCACGCCAACTCTGAGCCCAGACTGAGCTGGCAGTGGGATTCTCTACCTTTTGCAGGGGGCAGAGAGAGGGGACACATGAGATGGAAAAGACAGGGCTCTTTACCCCTCAAAAAACAGGGGAGGCAGAAAACACAGGCCTGAAATGACTGTGTTTTCTAAGAACACCTAAGAGTTTTTACCCCCTGCCAGGTCCTGTTCTCACTACTAACACATCTCTGTGAGGGTGGCATTATCATTCTCACCCTGTGTTTTGGATGAGGAAACTGAGACTCAGGGGAGGTTAAGTGATGCACCCAAGGTCACAGAGCCAGCCAGCGACAGAGTTGAAATTTGAACCTAGGCAATGGGGCTCAGGTCTTAACACAGTGCCTGTATGCTGAACTTTCTGTTTGGCTCAAGCTGAAGCCATTTCAGTAAAGGTGCAAGGAGAGAGAATATCCAAGATTTTTGGTTCTTACCCCTGAATGGAAGCCTCTGACACTGAATGGATCCTGCTGCAAAGAATTTAGGGTCAACAGTAATCAGGTGCACTGAGGTCAGGTTTTGAAAGGGAACTTCATCATTTTGTGATGAGCAGAACCAGGGAAGATATAAGACTATATTTCCTCAAGGCCAGGCCTCCAGAAATAGAAAGCAATGATTTTAAAAGGTAAAGCTGGCCTTTCTTTGCTTCTCAGCTCAGCGTCTCCCTAGGACACCAATGGGTAAAGGGGAGAAATTGTTGCCCTCTGAAAGTTCTGCAGATGAGGCAACTCCAAAATTCCAAGGCTCAGTGCAATTTCACCTTTGAACTTGAGATGTGGCCTGCAAGTGTCTGCGTCCCTTAACCAGAACTCATCACTGTGTCCTTATAGTAGAGACCACTAGTGGCCTCCAATCTCTATTTTCCTGTACTAGAACCCTGATTTGTAATTGATTTTAATAAAATAAAGACTACATTTCCCAGATTCTCTTGATGCTGTGTGGGTCATATGGCTAATACGGCAGCCATTTATTGAGCACCTACTCTGAGCCAGGTGCTGTGCTAAGCATTGGTTGGGTGCAAAGATATTTAAGGTACAAACCCTGTCCTTAGCCAGTCAGGCTGTTGGTCTGTCCATCAATCATTGATCTGGCTATCTGTTGGCTACTTAATTGATCCATCAGTCAATAAGCATGCCAGCTAATTGATTAATTGCCAGACCCTTGCATTAGTAGGCATTGGTCCTAGCATTGAGCTCTCAAGGTGCATAAATGGGAGGTCCCTCAGCCACAGTCCCAGGATGTTAGAATTTGATGCCAGGCATAGGGATTAATTCTCCAAGAAATACTCTTATCTTACAAAATACATAAAAGTTAACTAAAGCCTTAAACATAAGATCTGATGAAGTAAAACTCTTCAAAGAAAACAGGGAAAAAGCTCCTTGACATTGGTCTTGGCAATGATTTTTTTAATTTTTATTATGGCACTAAAAGCACAGGCAATGAGCAAATATAGAGGAGTGGGGTTACATCAAACTAAAAAGCTTTTTACAGCAAAGGAAACAATAAAAAAATGAAGAGGCAACCGACACAATTGAAGAAAACATTTGCAAACCATATATCAAATAAAGGGTTACCCAAAATATATAAGGAATTCATACAACTTAATAGCAAAAACCAAACAAATTACTCATTTAAAAATGAGCAAAGGATCTGAACAGACATTTCCCCAAAGAAGACATACAAATGTCCAACAGGTACATGGAAAGTGCACATCACTAATCATCAGGGAAATACAAATAAAAACCACAATGAGATATCACCTCACAATTGTTAAGATGGTATAATCGAAAAGATGAGATAACAAGTGTGGAGAAAAGAGAATCCTTGTACACTCTTTCTGAGAATGTACATTGGTCTGGCTATTATGAATTAGTACGGAAGTTCCTCAAAAAACTAAAACTAGAACTACCATCTGATTCAGCAATCCTACTTCTGGGTATATTTCCAAAGGAAATAAAATCAGTATCTCTAAAAGATATCTGCACTCCCATGTTTACTGCGGCATTATTCAAATAGCCAAAATATGGAATCAACCTACATGTTTATGGATAGATGAACGGCTAAAGAAAATGGAATACACACACACACACACACACACACACAGAAGAAGATCCTGCCATTAGCAACATCATGGATGAAACGGAAGGGTGTTATTCTAGTGAAACAAGCGAAATGCAGAAGGACAAATACTACATGATTCCACATATATAATAAATCTAAAATAGTCAAAACCATAGAAGCAAAAAGTAGAATGGTGGTTGCCTGGGGCTGGGGAGTAGGGGAAATGGGGACATGTTGGTCAAAGGATACAAAGTTATAAGATGAATTAAGTTCTGGGGAGCTAATGTGCAGCATGGTGATTATAGTCAATAATATACTGCATTGTATACTTGAAATTTGCTAAGAGAGTAGATCACACACACACACACACACACACACACACACACACACACGGTAACTATGTGAGAGGACGGATGTGTTAATTAACTTGATTGTGGTAACCATTTCACAATGTGCCCCATTAATGCTCTGGCGGTGCAGCTGTGTCAACCCCCTACCAATGCCTTCCCTACTCACTGTCATGTTGGAAGCCCCTGGCACTGAAGCCATGTCCCCTCTGAGTTCTGTTGTCCTCCCAAGATGTGGTACCTCCAATCACCTCCCCATCCCCTATCCCCTGGGTCTGCTTCTTGGTCACAGAGGTTTCCTCTATGACCCTCATCCTTCCAAGTTGGACATTTGTTCCTTATGCAGATATCCAAGGGAAATGAATATATTAAAGGGAACACAGACCTTTCCATCCCTTGTGTTCAGAGACCCTGTCCTCTTCTTCCACCTCTGCCACCAGACCACCCTCTTGGTCCTCTGGGGATAGAAGGAGAGAATGTCTTTTGTAGGGTGGACTGTGGAGCCAGGCCAAGGGCCCAGACTGAGGGGAGTCAGAGAGGCAGCCATCCTGGGGGTCCAGAGGCTGGTGAAAGAAGAAAGCTAGGGGCTAGGTACACAGAAAAAGGAATGCATCATGGCTGGAGGAGGGACAAGCAGGGGACAGATAAGAAGAGAAGTATGGGGATAAGTGAGATCAACCCAGAGTTACCCCTTTTCTATGTGGATTGAGGCATCCTCCTAGGACGGGAAAAGGGATTCTGGCCTATATCAGTTACCTATTGCTACAAGAAAATGACTCCAAAATTTAGTGGCTTGAGACAACAACAACATTTATTTTGTTCATGAATTGGTAATTTGCATGAGGCTTTGTGTGTGTGTGTGGGGGGGGGGCACATTTCTGCTCCACTCTGGGTCTGAGGAAGCAGCCCAAAAGCTGGGGGTTGGGATCTTCTGAGGCTCATCACTCCATGCTGGCAGTTGATGCCACTGTGGGCTGAGACTTTAGCTTTAGCTGTTGCTGGAACACCTAAACATGGCCTGTCCACGTGGCCACTTGGCTTCCTCACAGGATGGGGTTCCAAGAGTGAGCATATCTAGAAGAGATGGTATCACCTGTCCTGACAACCTTGGCAGTCACGCAGGATTATGTCTGTTCTGACCACAGGCCTGCCCGATTCACAGGAAAGAAACATAGACCCCACTTGCTAAGGGAGGTATGTCAGCTTCATAGTGTAAGAAAGGATGAGATATATTGGTGCCACCATCTTTGGAAAATAAAGTTGGCAATGTATTTCTCATATGTCTTCCCCAAGAGTTTCAGGCTAATTTCTTAGTCTAATTTCTTCTTCTATTTCCTCTCCCTGGGTACATCACTCACACCCAGGTTTTAGCTCTCTCTTCTCTGCTTACAGTTCACTAATTTACATCTCCAGCCCTGACTTGCAGGCATCAGAAACTCAACCCATTGAAAACCGACACTCTGTATCTCCCTGCCAAAGCCTGCCCTCCCTTGGAATTTCTGCCAGGAACCCAGATGTGGCAGACTCCTGGTTATTCCTCCACCCCCAAATCTATTCTGCCCACTTTCCTTGCACATGGCAGAAACTACATTTTACAGTCTCCCTTGCAGCTGGTTGTGGCCAGATGACTATAAGTAACTCCTTACTCACTTGTTCAAAAGGACATCGCTTGCCCTGGACTTCCTATCTCACCTCTTGCCATGGGTAGGAATAGTGTCCATATTTGATCACACCAATGAATATGCTAGAGAATGAAGGAGCACAAAGATGGAAGGAACTTGGGTCCTTGAATGACATCATGGAGGAGAGCAGGCTCCTCAGCATAGATCACAGATAAGAGAAACTTCTATCTGATTTAAGGCACTATATTTGGGGGTCTCTTTGTTCCAAAAGTGTAGCCCAATATCAAAGAATAAAGACCTCAAGATCCCATTTGCCTTCTAACTCTCCTTTCTAATCCCTGTCCTTCACTGTCCATTCTATTTCCTCCCTGTCCCCTGGAACTGTCCTTGCTTTTCCTGTCATAGCCTCTCCCCTGCTTCCAGCTCTCACCTTCTGTCTAACCACCTGACCTCTGAATTTGTCTTTTTATCTCCAGTCTCTCATTGCTCCATCCCTACTCATACTCCTTTTTAAAAAAATCCTCACCTGAGGGTATGTTTTTATTGATTTCAGAGAGAGAGGAAGAGGGGGGAGGGGGAAAGAGGGAGAGAGAGAGTAGCATTAATGTGAGAGAGAAACATTGATTGGTTGCCTCCCCTATGCATTCTGACCAGTGATGGAGCCCACAATCTAAGTATGTGCCCTGACCGGGAATCAAACCCACAACCTTTTCACAAACTTTTGATGTATGGGACAATGCTCCAATCAACTGAGCCACCCAAATAGGGCCCTAATGGTACTCTTCCACTCAAAGACTTCTGATGGCTCCCCATTGCTTATCAGAGAATAGGACACCACCTCTTCCCACTGCATCCCCACCCACTCCCTCTGCTACAGCCATACCCTACCAAGCACCCTCATGGGGCCATCCTTCCTCCATGCCTTTGATCCTGCTGGTCCCTCCTCCTGGTTTTCCAAACCCCTTATTTTCCACCCATCAAATGCCTATTCATTGTCTAAGCCCAGATCAAGTGCTGCCTCCTCCATGATGCCAGTCCATGAGCATTGCCACATTGTCCTATGGGAATTAATCCTGTGCCTCCACTGATTATAGCCCTATCACAGCCCACCTTAATGCAACAGTTGTTTCTGTGGCCCACTAGTCTGGATGGTAAGTAATTTGAGGACACACATCATGTCCTGGTCACCTTTTCACTATCTCCATGCCTAAGAGAATGCTATGTATGCAGTAGGTGCTCATTACATGCCTGCCAGTTGAACACTCACTTTCCATGGCTTACAACTGTGGGCAGTGGTTTTGCCACAGGTGACCAAGGTTGTCTTCCTTCTCACCTTGGGGACTTCCTCAGGGAATCCCAAGGGAAGCAAGAGGGGCTGCCTTTCCCACACTTCCCTGGGGCTTCGGGAGGAGCAGCAGTGGGCATTCTGTCAGCTCTGGGAGCAGCACTTGTGAGTTGAAATACACAGGTTTTATAGGCATGGGTTTTGGAGTGAGATAGCTCTGGACTTGAGTTTTAGCTTGCATGTTAGCTGTGTGACTTCAGGCATGTTTCTTAACCTCTCTGGATCTCAGTTTTCTCTTTTATAACGTAAGATTAATATAGTACATATCTCCTAAAGCTCTTGTAGGAATTAAAAAATATATAAAGAACTATAAAGCTCTTGGCACAAGGAAAATGTTCACTAAATGATAATAACAATAATAATCCAGTTTCTTTCCTGTGGCCTGAGATTCTGCCTGATGAAAGGGCACCAGGGCAGATTACACTTGAGGCCTGGTACACTGGAATCTATGCTGTGGGGTGGGGTTTCTCTCTGGACAAATGTCAGAGAATGTGTAGTCTTGGTCCCAGCTTGGCAGTTTTCTGGGTGCTCCCAGAAGGTGAAGGATAAGGCGTAGGGCTGGTACCTAGTGGCATAGGAGAGAGGAGCCAGCTGCCTGTGGCTAACCCCAAAGGGGTAGGGTTAAACTAGATATGGCTGGCATCAATAACCAAGGGTCCAATGTTGGGAGCACAGAACTAGGCAGGCTGCAGAAGCTTCTAGGCAGCAAGCTGCTCCCCACATCAAGTGGGCTGCCAGAATCATCCCACAGTGGTCAGTCGGCTGTGGTGTAAAGTATCTGGACCTGTGTGGAAGAAGGGGTCCTGGCCCCCCAGGTGACCAGACTTGGGTTCTAGGAGATGGGAGGTACTGAGGGTACCTGGAAGATGGCCCCACACACTAAATACCACACACATTAAGCCTGGGGGCAACAGATCATATCCAAATCCTCCTCCCTGGCAGGGAGGAATATTTCTGTTTCCCACTGATTCAGGGGTTGGGTGGCTGGATCTGTAGGTGGCAGCCATCTGAGTGGGACTAGAATTATGGGTCCAGTGGTATGCTGGTAAATGCTTTATAAACAGCTCTGTGGGGGGAAAGCCTTCACTTGTATTGTTTGCCAATTGCTGTGGTGTAAATACTCCCATTGTGGCTGATTTCAACTTATCAATATAATGCCACAGAATGAAGAGTTGGAAAGAGATATGCACAACTTGCTCTAGAAAGCCAGTATGAGATGATTGCAGCACACTACTGGGTGGGGCCTGACATCTGCATTAGGGGAGAAAGGCAGATGTGTGTGGCTTCAGTGTACATAGAGGTAAAGGTCACTAAGCAGTGGTGAAAAGCACAGAAAATAATGGCTCTGGAGTCTAATGGCCTATAACAGAATCCCGCATCTGTAACCTCCTGGCTGTGTGATCTCCGACAAGTTACTTCACCTTTCTGTGCCTCAGTTTCTTCATCTATAAAGTGGGGTTAATGATAGTGCCCACTTCATAGAATTATTGTGAAGGTTGCACAGGTTAATACTGGCCTGTGGTAGGTTGATATAAATGTTATTTATTAGAGTTAATCACACAGAATAGTTGGAATGTTGCCTTGGCCAAAATAATTTTAGAAAGGAAACCCCAGAGTCCCTTGGGGCATTTCCCAAGGGCATGCTCTTTTTATAGTTAAAGCTTGGATTTCCTTCAAGATCAAAGATTTAAAATCTGCATATCCATGAACTACTTAAAATTATTTTTCCAGAGTTGACTATGTGTACTTGTTTTATAGAGAGAGTCCATCATTTTTATCAAATTCTAAAAAAAAAAAAAAAAAAGTCTATGGTTTCTGCATTCTTTCCTCAGCCCACAAAAGGCTTAAGAACTAGTGATGTGGAGTGTGCAGAATTCCCACACCACAGGAATTGACTCTGGAGGATGTGGGGGAGAATGCTTGCAAAGTGCATGAAAGGAAAATGGCAGAGACACAGAGAGACCTACAAAGAGGTCAGCCCAGAACTCTGAAATGTCTCTCCCTTGTTGAGACCTGATGCCGAGGAAGCTTCTAGCAACAGGGCAACCCAAACACTCACATTCACGCATTCCTGTTCCTGCTTTCTCCTTACCTCTTCCAGTCCTGGGAATCTCCTGTTCCTTTCTCCAAGTTCCCCATCCCTGCCCACACCCTCCGACCCGGCGTGGGTGTGCCCTGAGGGCCTCTGCTGTGCGGGTTATGGATTCATGACTGAAACTCCCTCAGTTGTTGCTGTGATTCAGAGATACCATTTGTGTTCTTTTTGGTCCTGGTTTGTTTCTTTTAGGTTTCTGTAGTTACACTATAATTATTTAAGGTAGGGTTAGTGCAAAGTTGATTTAGCATCAGCCTGCCTCTGTTTTGAGTTGGAGGCTGTATTGTTTTTTTTTTTATCAATAACATGGAAGGGAATGGAAGGTAGGTTTACAATCTACTGCCTTTCCACCCCATTGTTTTTTGTTTTTGTTTTTATAAAAGATGATACCTTAGTCCTGGCTTCGTGTTGTGTGCAGGGTGCAGAGCTAAAATGAACAGTTGTCTAACCAAAGTTCTTCATAGGGGTAAAAATTACTTTGGACGCATCCCACTCTAAATCATTGCAATATGTAACTCCAGGCACCTAAAAGGAACAAAACCCACCAATCTTAAAATACAACTTTTGTGGGCTTATCAAGTACCACCCCTGCTCAGTTTATCAACAAGAGTCTGTGGGTAGAAGTAGAAACCACCCTCCGGTGACCCCTAGAAGGCCATCAACAAGAGAACTCTCTTCTGACCCCAGTTCTCGGTGACCCCACCTGTATATTGAAGAGGAATCTGCTAATATGCGGTCCCAACTTTCACCTATCTCACTGCCCTGAGTAACAGAACCCTGAATTTATTTAAAGCAGCAGTGTGCCCAGCTAAACATTGCACTTCCCAGTCTCCCTTGCAGCTAAGTATGGTCATCTACCCAATAAAGTATAAGCTGAAGATGTGTGTGGATTCCAGAAAGACTCATCAAAAGGGAAAGGACCCTTTTACCTCTTCTAACGCCTCCCTCCTGTTGTTTGGAATGAGGTAATGGTCGCTGGGCTCAAGCAGCAATTTTGGACTAGAGATGAGGGGAAGATGAAGGTTTCCTGGTTGGGCTGGTACAGCTATAAACAGAAGGGCCCTAGGTTTCTGATGACCAAGGGCCGTTCTTAGCCTGAACTGACCACCTCCAGACTGAGAGAAAAGAACATGTATCTTCTTTAAGCCACTATTTAAGGGTCATTGCTATTGTCAGCAAATGCAATTTCTAACTGATGTATGGAAGCTCACCCAGCCCCGAGTTTTGTGCCGTGGGCAAAGAAATTTGAAGTTCCTCTAAGGGCACTGCTACTTTTCCTCCTACTCTCTTCGGAAGGATCGTCTTGCTCAAGGGGGCCCAATCCTTTCCCATCTCTCCTCTTTTCTTTTTTTGTTTTGTCTTTCCCTCTCTCTTTCTCTTCATCTTTCCTTCCCTTTCCCTCCCTCCCTCTAACATTTATTGAGCATCTACTATGTAGAAATAGGTATAGGAGACAGTCCCTCTTCCCCAGTGTCTCAGAGTCCAGGCTATCAGGAAAATGTAAAGAGAGTGCTACAGGAGCAAAGAGAAGGGCGTTGGACGCTATGGGAATGATGGGGAGGGAGGAGACTCCAAGAGGAGGAGACCCTGGCCTGAGATTTGAAGCAGAAGTTTTGAGTTGCTGGTTATTAGGAAAAGCAGGCAGAGGAAAAGATTCCAGGCACAGGGACTAGCACAGTGTAGTATAGGAATTAATGACTCGGGCTCTGGAGCACAGACATGTTATTTCTCTCCAGTCCTCAGTCTCCTCACCTGTCAAATGGGGATAGTAGTAGTAGTAGTAGGACTGGACTGAGTGCCTGGAAAGTAAATGTGTAATCAATAGTATTTATTAACACTACTGTTGTCAGTAAATGTGCTGCTCACCTATGGTTTTCTCAGTCCTATACCAGTTTTGGAGACAAGTTTCACAGAGACCGTAAGTGACCTGCCCACGGTCACACAGCTGTGAAGAGGAACCACTCAAACCCAAGGGTCCTCATTCCTAGTCCAGTGGTTTTTATACCTTTACCCTCGGCCTTTGCTTTAAGTGATGAGGGGAATGCAAAGCGAGGGAAAGATCAGCGTGTAGTGGGGGAAAACCTGGAGGGCTTCCTGGAAGAGATGTTTTGAGGGAAGGGTTGGGAGGAAGGCATTCCAGGGAAGGAACACATGATGGGCACCACCAACCAAGGTGTTGAGGGGCTAGCTGCCCGTCAGAGTATCTGAACTGTGAAGACTGGTGAGACATAAGGTAGGACAGGCAAAGAGGGGTCAGATCAGAAGATAAACCATAATTACTGGCACTCTGATGGCCAGGCGGTAGAGTGAGAATCAGAGCCTGCGGGCCGCAGTTAGTTCTGCGGTAAGAGCGCTGGTCGTAATGAAATGAGACTTTGGGAAGAAAAGAGGGAAATAAATCTGTCTTTACTAAGAGCCAGTGCAGGACAGCCAGTAGGTTGGGCATTTTTACATTTATTCTTTCACCTGAGCCTCACAACAACACTATTAGGTTAATATCATTGTCTCCGTTTTACAGATGAGAAAACCGAGGCCCAGAGTTGAGCCAGTGGTGGAGCTGAATTTCAATTTAGATCAGCCCATCCCCAAATTTGTACTCTTTCCACTGCACTATGTGGCTTTAAGTTGTCCTCACTCTCAGAATGCCCGTTGTGCTGTGGGTGTCCCTGTCAGGCACTGGTGCCTAGCAGGGGGCACAAGAGTCTTTTCACAACCCAGGCACCTCTTGGGCGAGCCCTGGGGTCACACTGGGTGGAGAGGGCTCACTACCCCTGGGGATTTGGGGGTCCCCAGCACAGCATAGGGTGAAGCACTTGGGTTCTGGGCCTGATAGGAACGGGTTCCAACCCCAGCTTTGCTCTGCACTCCCTGAACTTGAGCAATATCCTAAACCTCACCAAGCCTCGACTGAGGCAGGGCAGAGGGATGAGCCCTGGATTGGTTCAGACCTCCGCTGGAAGTGACAAAGGCTTGAGGGAGAGAAATGATAAGATGTCTGTATTCACTGCGAAATAATGGGGGAAGCAAGATGGAGGGGGTCGAGAGGAAATAAGGTCGGCCATGAGTTGATCACTATTGAGGCTAGGCGATAGGTTTATGGGGGGTCTATTCTATCATTTTCTCTGTCTCCTGTTTTGGGTGACCTCACTGCGTATGTTTGAAAATCTTTATAATGAAAAGTAAAATAATAACAACAACACTGAAAACTTAAACAGCAACGACAAAATTATTTCCACTACACTCTCTCTCAGCTAAAACAGAATCTCTAGTTCCCAGGCATTGTTATGTTTTAAAATCTCCTAGATTGAGAGCAACCAAGATGAGACTCTCTGCATAAACTCCCTCTCTGACTAGGTATGTGACCTCAAGCGGCTATCTTTCCCTTGCTGAGCCTCAGTTTCCTCATCGGGAAAGTGGGGGTAAAGATTCTAAGGACCTCATTAGAATTGTTGTGAAGTTTAAATGGGATAATAAAGGAGATGTGGGCTGGAGTCCCTAACGGAGTGAGCAGGTCAGCCTGAGCTTTGCAGTTACTCTGAGCAGGACTAGGCCTCTAGACACGGTGGGGGAGGCGCTAAGCCAACATGTACAGAAGAGGCCATCGGATGGCCTCTCAGGGACAGGCCTCACCTTCTCGGCAACTTTTACCCTTTGCAAAGCACAGGTCGTTCATCAACTAGAAGGGCTTTTTCGTCTGCTTTTCCTTACAGCTTTAAGGTCACCCAGCACAAAGACACCAGGGTCACTCAGTGTCACCACCAGAGGTACAGATGGGGGCAGGGACTGAATGGAGGGAAAGGCTTGAGCTTTGTCTGCGGGCCTGGCTCCTGGCTCCTGGAGCTTAGCCTCGCGTTTCTCCATCTGTGTCAGGGGTTGGTAAAGAGCGCTTGGTCCAAGGTAGGCCTAAGAAATAATCAGTGGGTGAGAGCTAACGAATGAATGAATGAATGTGTGGGGACCGCTTTAGTATGACAGACAGACAAGGTGACCCGCTGGAACCTCCAGGATGGGGGTGGGAACACTCAGGATTGGGGCGGGGCCCGTGGCACCCCTGGGCCACCTCCTTTGGGATGGGTAATGAAAGCAAGAGAACACACCAGCAGAGGCCAGAGCAGGTGGAGAAGCGCAGAGGACCTAGTTCGCAGCAGGAGAGAACCGAGGACTTATAAGCAGGAGACTCAGACACCGCTCCAAAGCCGAGCGAAAGCGGGGTCGCAGGACGACCACCCAGCCGGCCGCGCGCCCGCCCGAGCGCCGCGGCTCCTTCTGCGGCGCCGGGCTCCGCAGCGCCGCCTGGCGGAAACGCCGCGCTCCGCTCGGCTCCGGGAGCGGCAGCCGCGCGCGGGTGCGCGGGGGATCCCGCGGCGGTTCAGCAGAAAGCCGGAGGGAGCTCGGGGCGCGCGGCCCGGAGGGACGTTTGTTCCCGGAGGGGGCTCGCACCTCGGCCAGGACGCTCAGCGCAAATTGGCACCCTCTCTTCTCGAACCCCGCGCCCAGGGTGACAGCTCCGTCCAACCCGTCGGGGGACGCGTGCTCCTCCCAGCCCCCGGGTCCCCAGCTCTGGAATTTTGCTGCCTCTGAGCAGTTCCTGCGAGAAGGAGGTCTCGTTAAAATTTCAAGGCGTTTTGGTTTTGATTTTTGTTAATAAAATACCAAGAGTGGGCACAAAGGCACAGACGTGCCCCAGCTGGTCTCCCTGTTGGTCCCAGACCTGAAATTGTAGGGCTGGGTAATTTCTAGGTCCATCGGCGCCCAAGCGGGTAGGAGCGGGCGAGGCGCGGTGGCCCCAGGACCCCCAGTTTGAAGACGCGAGGGGAAGGAGGGCGAAGCTTGTGGAGCGGAGTGGCCAGAGGCGGGTGGCTGGTGCCGGTGAGGGGTGAGCAGGGGCCTGGCTTTCACGTCCCAAGCCGGGGGCACCAGTTGGTGGCGATTCGGGCCGCGCTATCTCCTCGAACGTCCCCCCCTCGCACTTCGCAGGAGGGGTGGTGCCCGTCTGAGAGCCTGGGTAAGGCCGGGGTTCTCGAGGATCCAGGCCCAGCCAGGCCCAGCCCAGCCTCTCTTAGCCGGACCAGAGTCGGAGCAGCGCTGCGGCGTCCCCGGACACCGCCGGCCAGGGTCCTCCTGCGGCGCCAGCGCTGTTTCCGGAGCCGGGGAGTCCGGGCACCAGCGTCGGAGGCGCTGGAGGCTGCCCTCCTCTGGGGAGCGGCGCCTGAGCCGGAGTCTCCACTAGTTTTCCCAGGCGGGGGCCTGGCAGCGCCCCGCTGCGTGAGGTCGCCGGGGCTGCTTTGCGTGCAACCGGGGGAACGGCCCCGCAGCCGCGAGGAAGGGAAATCTCAAAGTCACCAACCCCCGAGCGAAGGGCCGCGGGAGCGGCGCGGTCGCCTGACCGAGGCCGGAGACCGAGACCCTCGCGCGGCAGGGAGCCTCCCGAGGCTGCAGGGGGAGTTTGGCGCCGAGGAAGGCCGGTGGCTGGGGGGACCCAGAACCGCCTGACCCTAGGGAGAGGGGAGTTCAGCGTGCGCGCTCCGCTCAGCGGCGCGACTCCGCGGTCCCGGGTTCCCAGAAAAGGCGCGCTCCGGGCCCAGAGCACCCTCGGCCCCGGAGGGTGAGCGTCCAAACAGCCAGGAGACCAGAGAGTCACGCCCAGGCCTGGAGTATGTGCGTGTGTGTGTGCGAGCAGGAAGGGGGGCATGACCCGAACCGCCCCCCCCCCAAGATTAGGGCTCTTCTCTGCGTGGTTCCACTGTCGCTTCAGGCAGCTCAGACCGGTCGCTCAGATTGGGGAGAAGGGAGCGGTGCGCACGGCGGGGACCCGCGCGGGCACAGAGGGTCCCACCGCGGCTTTGGGGAGTGCAGCTCGCTGCCCAGAACCGCACTCGGCGCCCACCTGGTCGCCCCAGCCAGGCAGAGAACGCCCGCCAGGACCCTCGCGGGGTCGAATTTGAAGGGGCTTCCGGGCCCGCTGCCCCCGCGCGCTGCGCTGCGGCACCGACTGGGATAGAGCGCCCGCCGGCTGCGGAGAAATCGGGACGCGGAAAAGCAGCCGCGGCGCCGGCTAGTCGCGGGTGCCGACTCCAGAGAGGAGCAGGAGCCCGAGGAGGGGCTGTGGGAGGGTGAGTGGAAGCGGGGTGCTGGAGGAGGTCGGCTGGCGGCTACCTCTGGCGCTTGGCAGTCAGAAGAAAAGGAGAGCAAACTCACTTTCCCCTGAGAGAGAAGGGGGTTCCGGCGCGCTCGCCCTGGCCCTGGGAAACAGGTTCCCAAGCGTCCCCCGTCGCGCAGGCGATCCCGGCGGCCCGGCCGGAGCAGGGATGCTTGGAAAGCAAAGGGAGCCACAGCAGGCCGCGGCGCCTCCCCTGGGCCGAGCCCCGCCGGGCGAGTCCGGGCCTGCGCAGCTCTCGGCTCAAACCGAAACCCAAACTCCTAAAAATCTCAAGAGGACATTAAAAAAAATCATTTTTCTTTCGCTTTTAATAAACAGGCTGCTGGGAGAAAAATAAAAAACGAAATGAGCGATAACTAAGGATAATATCTTTTCAAATTGTGAAATCCCCTCTTGAAACATAGTTTCCCTAAGACAAACCCACTACTGGCCAGCGCTTCCGAAGCCTTTGCCTTGTCCTGAAAATCACAGCAAAACAATCGGAAATGCGGCCACGGTCCTGGGAAGGAGTGGGCGTGAGGCCCCGGGAGCCCACTGCGGCTGCCTCGCTCTTCTTTCTCTTTAACCAAAAAATAAAAAAGATAATAATAATAAGTAAAACCTTTTAATACATCAAATATACGGAATTTTAATCTTTAAAGCGATACATTGTCTATTATTTTAGTACATGACGTAAACCTTACTTGTCCCCTTCTCAGCGGGTTTACTTAAAAATTAAAAATAGTTAAGTGTTCCTTTTAAAGAACAAAATAAGGCAGATGAGGTTTTGGAATAGAATTGTTTTTCCTTTTTTTTTTTTTTTTTTGTTGTTTTCTTCCAGAATACATACAAAAAAATACCCATTCTCTTGCGATGGTATACACCTAAAAATAATTGCAATTTGAAATCAGAGCTGACAAATTGTGACTTGTTTTGTTTCTGTTTTTCATTTTTTGTAACAAACATGCATGTAAATTGTGTTTCCATCAGACATTAAATAAGAACGTACAATACAATTGTATCAATTTTAAAGTAACATTAAAGAGAAGACCTCTAGTTCTGTGGCGGTTTTGTATTTATTTATAATCTACAAGGGACGGGAGGGTTTGTTTTCCATTTTTAAATCCCCCCTCTTTCTTTTTATCTACGGAACTCAAACTAAATAATGCACTTTAGAACCGCGGGTCCGCTTGGAGCTAACATAAATAAATACCGGTGTCCACCGATGCAGTCCTTAGATGAACACTTTCTCAATTACTTTTTCCTTCTTTATCTATAAAAAGTCAAATGATATTTTTTTTCCAACTTTTATAAAGTTTAGGTGGGGAGGTGAGGTGGGGGAAAGGGGAGTGTCCCACCGGGTCTCGGTCGCTGTTTCGGGTAGATAGATACGGTATATATAGTTTTTCCTTTCCTGGCCCGGGTCATCCCCACTCACGGGTGACAGTAGCTTCTCCCAGTTCCCGCCCCTCCCTCGGCTCCTCCCCTCCCCCAGCTCCTTTCTTTCCCTCGCCGGCCCTCTCGAACCTCGCTCACTGATACCCCAGCGCCGAGGCCGTGGTCAGTCTCTGTCCGTAGAGGGCGTAGGGGGAGTAGTAGGGTCCGGTGGCGGCCGGCACCGGCACGGGAGCGCCGGGTGTGGGGAGCGGGCTCTTGGAGTAGGGGTGGTAGCGGCTGCTGAGTCCCAGCGCGTGGTGGGGGCTGCGCAGCGCCAGCGTCCCGGGGCTCCCCGGAGCGCCCGACGTGGGGATGTGCATGTGGCAGGCCATGGCGGCCGCTGCGGCACTGGCCAGAGACGACGAGCTGGGGTAGCCCGACAGCAGTTTGTCTGTCCCGGGGAAGGCCGTATGGGTCCGCAAGTGGCTCAGCAGCTCTTCGGACGTGGCGAAGCGCTTGTCGCACGGCCCGTTAGCCGACACCCAGTTGCAGATGTGGGGGAGTGGGTCGTTAGGGAGCATGAAGCCGTAAGGGTAGAGGGGGTGGCCGGCCAGGGACGGCGGTGTGGCCCCGGCAGCGGCCGCAGCCGTTAGCGACGAGTGCACGCCGTGCAGCGGGTGCGTGGGGTACACCAGCGGGTATCCGGACTTGAGCGCCGCCGCGGCTGCGGCCGGGTCGTGGGCGCACGACGCGCTGGCGGCCGCGGCCCCGGCCAGGTGGCTGGCGCAGTGGTAGCTGAGGCAGTACGGGTCCCGGCACAAACTGGCCGTCATCACGGAAGGCGGCGACGCCCCGGCCAGGGGGCTCGAGCCCGCCGGCTTACTGCAGCCCAGAGAGCCCGCCGCGGCCGCCGCCAGCTGCGCCCCCACCAGGCTGCCCGGCTTGGTGGGGTCGAGCGCCACGCCGTGCGGCAGGAACTGGGGCGGGTAGCCGGCGTAGGCCCCCGCCAGGCTCCCCGGGTAGGTCATGCCCGCGGGAGGCAGGGGGAACACTGTCTGGCCCGGCTTGTAGGGCGATACCGGCGCCACCAGCCCAGAGCCCAGCACCGAGGAGGAGGTGGGTGCGCTGGGGCCCGAGCCGGAGCTGGAGCCCGACGAACCGCCACAGTCCGAGCCCAGAGCCTTGCCCCCGGGGCCCCCATCTGGGTGCTGGTTCACGTCCACGTTCATCCCGCCGCCGCAGCTAATCCGGCCGTGTGCCAGCCCGGTGGGCGCCCCTTCGGCCGAGGCGCCCCCGGAGCCCTTGCTGCCGCCACCGCCGCCCCCCGCGTCGGGGTCCTTCTTGTCGTCCTTGCCCTCCGGGCCGCCCCCGGCCGAGGGCAGCATGCCTCCCGGGGAGCAGGCCGAGGCGCTGGAGCTGGGGCTGCCTGTCCTGGGCGTGAACGGCTGGCAGGTGGCGCTCGGTACTCGGAATCCGGACTTCTCCGCGGAAACCCCCCCGCCGCCGCCGCCGCCCCCGCCGCCGCCTCCGCCGCCGCCGCCGCCAGGCTCCTTCTTATCCGAGCCGGGTTTGGAGTACGGCTTGAAACTCGACTTGTCCTCCACGCCGATGTCACTCAGCTTGAGGGGCCCCGACTTCCCGTCCTTGTCACTCCCGGCGCCGCCGCCGGCACCGCCCGCGCCGCCCCCGTTGGAGGCGACCGAGGAGAGTTTGGAGGAGGGCGAGGGGTCGGGCTTCCCGATCTGCGAGCATGTTTGCGCCAACAGCGCCAGCGGGCTCTTCTTGGCATCAAGCTGCGCGGCCAGACGTGGGGGGGGGCACAAAAAGAAAGAAGGGGAAATCCTTTAGAACCTCGGCTTCTAGGATTCAAACGCCCCTCCGAAACCGCCCGGGATCCTCCCAGCCCCGAGGCGCATTCTAGGCGGCACCCCCTACGCACACACCCAGACTCGTCCTTGGGAAAGGTACCAAACAGCCCCCCCCCCAAAAAAAAACCAAACAGGATCTTTCTTGTCCTCGCTAAGCGCTAAACTGGATTTTTAAAAAACTCACAAAATGTTTGGGTTTCTGACTCCTAGACGCAGAACGGTACACCCCCACCCCATCCCTAATTCTGCAGAGTAAGGGCTCGGAAGGTTTGCGCCTGAGAGGCTGTGTGCAAATACCAGCTTCTGGGGAGCCCGAGGACTGCGACTTTGGAACCGCATTTCGCGCTCCCGTCTGTCTTCTGGGCAGAAAGTGAGTGGGCCTGGGTCGTGGTCGGGGCTTTTATACCACAGGGAGGAACAAGTTTTGGTTGCCTTGCCCCTAACATTCACACCCCGGTGCACCCCCTTCCCCCCTTTCTGCCCTAGTGTTGAGGTGCGGGAGCACTGTCCTCTCCCCCCGTCCCGGAGCTGAATCACTCCGACCCCTCACCCACCAACTTCCACCCTCAGATCCCAAGAGAAAGAAATTCAGGGAAGCGAAAGACGGGGTGGTGGTCCCGTCCCAGCAGGATCCAGGGAGCGGGTCCTTACCTCGATGGGGCTGACGGGAGTGGAAGGCAGGGGCTGCAGGTACTCGGGGTGCAAAATGTGGCCAGTCCGTGCGGTCAGCATTTTCAGCACCTTGATGGGCAGTCGGTTAGCCTGGCGGAGAGGGTCAGAAGGGGGCACGGCGTGCACAAAAGGCTTGGTGCTGCCGGCCGGGGACGAGCCGGGGCCGGGGCCGGAGCTATTCCCAGAGAGCGCGCTGGTCCAGGCAGGGTCCGCGCCGCCGCCGCCGCCGCCGCCGCCGCTGTGCTTACTGCTTCTTAGGGCAGAAAGCGAGGGCGCTGTGCTCATGACCCACCCGCGCGCATGGGAGCAGCGGGGGGAGGGCTCCAGGAGGCGCGGGGCGGGCTCCGGGCTGCGCGCTCGCCCGGGGAGCGGGAGCGGCAGCGGCAGGAGGAGGAGCTGGCGCAGCGGCCACCGGCGCCCCGCGCGCCTTCTCGGCGCCTGGAGCCAGAAGTGAATAATCCTGGGTGGCCCGCAGCGGAGCCTGGGCCGCCCGGGAGGAGCCGGCCCGACTGCGGGGCTGTGGCGCGGCTCGCCGTCCCCGCCTCGGGCTGTGCCCCGGCGCTGCGCTCCCGCGGCCCGGCGCTGGCGCTGCTCTCTGCGGTGTGAGCCGCCGCCTGTCCAGCCGGGGCTCTGGCGAGGAAACTCACTTCAAAAGCAGCTGCACCGAGGGGGAGATTAAAGCCTTTGCCGCCTTCCAATCAAATGGGAGCCCGAGGTGATTGGAGGGTCAAGGGGATGTGACGCGTCCCGCGCCGCCGCCGCCGCCGCCAGGACTCTCAGCGCTGGTTTTAATGGGCAGCTCCCTTCTCGCCGCTCCCCCCCACCCCCGCGGCTTGTCCCCTCCCTGGATTTCGATTCGTGGGGGAGCTGGACTTTTATTCTACGTTTGCTATCTGCCGCCTCCCTCTTTTCCCCCCCTCCTCGTCGAGCTTCCCTTTTCCCAGCTCGAACATAAACCGAAACCTTCTCTTGCAGGAGGGTGTGTGAGGAACAGACCGAGGTGGTGCTCGAATGGAGCACCGGCAGGACCCGGGGCAACAGCCGGACTGCCAACTCCAGGGGCGCGCGGGGGGCTCGAACACCCAATGTTCTCTCCTCCCCAGTAACTGAGATCTCCCGCGGCGCGGCCGCCAGGGTAAGGCGGGGGGGGGGGGGTGCTGGAGGAAGCCCGCCCGCCCGCCCGATTGGGTTTCCCGAGATTTGGTGGCGGAGAAACCAGAAGCTAGGTGCGCGGCGGTGGCGGTTCTGCCGCGAGCACCGCGCGGGGCTCCCCGCCCTGCGCGGCCACGTGACGCCCGGGGACTCGCAGATTGGGGCGGGAGCGCGGGTCACGTGCTTCCTCTGTTTCACACTCAGCCCCCCCTTACTCTCCCCCTGCCACCCTCTCGGCTCCTACCCGCTCCCCGCCCCCTCCGCAAAGTTCTTTGGGCATCTCCACCCCTCCATCAATTGTCAATGTTCCTCGACCGCAATCAATCAGTTATTTGTCAGCTCTTGTCAATCCGCCCGTGATTTATGTCAGCTTTTGTTGCTGATTACAAGGCGGGTGCGACTTGAAGGGAGAAAAGAGAGAGAGAGAGAGACGGAGAGGAAGGAAGAGATGGAGGGGAAACCGGGGGAGGAGGCGAGAGGAGCAGCCTCCGGGGATGGGGGGGGGCTCTAAGCAAAAAGAGTGAGAGAGACGCTCGGCGTCGGGAAAATGAGAGTAAAGTGCGCAGGTGCGGCCGGGGCGCCGAGAGGGGTGGGAGGCCTGGGGTGCGCGCCTCACCCCTCTCGGTGGCGGAGACGGAGATGCACCCTTCCACCTTTGGGGACTTCGGTCCGTTGGGGCCGCGGAGCTCGGAGCGGCCTCCGGTACCCTAGACGGGCGGCGGCGATACCTAGCGTGGGAGGTTTTGTCTCCCCTGGGATATTCCCTCTGGGGCAAGTAGTGTGCGGGTGCCAGGCCGTTAGCCTGCCGCGAACCCCTCCACCCCCTCCGTAGCGTCCTGACCCCAAACTCCGAGGCGTTTTCCCAAGAGCCACATCACCAACGTAACCTTGAGTCCTGGAGGTCAACGGTGGGGTATCCCCCTCAATTCTCGGATCCCCCCTAGGATCATGGCTAGGACTGCAAAGAAGAGGCCTGGCCGTGGGTGTAGGGGGGAGACACGTCTCAGGCTCGCTCAGGGCCCCTTCCCCAATCCTACCGCGCTGTGCGCCATCCCAGCCGGCTTGGCAGCAGGCGTTTCTCCGGTCGGCTCGCTCGAATTTACTGGGACGCGTAGCTGGGACGGACCTGCGCCGGGAGAGCAGAGCGAAGGAGCGAAGGAGGGAGGGAGGGGGCGGCTGCCTGTGGGAACACGGGCTTTTCCAGGGAAGCGGAGCGGGACTGCCGCGTTCCCCTCGATTTGCACCGTCACTCGGGCTGTTTGGAAGGAAGAGGGGAGGCGCTGTGCGTGTCTCCGAGTACCCGGTTCTGGGCTCACAAGTGTGTATGCCTGCGCCGCTGTGTGAGCTGTCAGGGCTTTGCTAGCGTCCGGAGCGAGCTCTGGGGTCACCTTCAGAAAGTCACAGAAATTGGAAGGGAGGCGAGAGGCGGACACATCCCCTCCCTCGGAAGGACTTGGAAGACTTCGAGTCTCCCCTCCCCCACTTTTCCGCCCCGACTCTTCTTTTGTTGTCAATCCTTTTGATAAATGGCGGGGCAGGGAGCGCTGGGAGCCGTGAGCCAGTCGGTACCCGCGCGGGGAGCGAAGGCCGGGCCTGGACACCGGTTTCCACCCGCGCTCCCGGGCGCAGCGCCCTTCGTAAGTGCCGGGGTCGGATTTCGGACCTGCCCTCGGCGTGCTGGCCCTCTGCTCTTTAACCATCCCATTCCCGTCTCCCCCATTTTTTGTCTCTTGTCTCCCACTCCGCACAGGTACCGAGAACTTTCCGGGGTGAGTTTTAGAGTTTTCTTGTAGGCGTTCATTTTCTACGTTTTAATCTTATCCCTTGGTGCTTCAGGTTGGTAAACTTCATGAGATGGTAACTTGACTAAAGATCATTTGGAGAAGAGGCGAGTGAGGCGGTGTGGATTTGGGGCTGCTGTTTGCTGGTGTGTGTTTGCGTGCGCGTGGGTAGGTGTAAGAACACACTTGGCGTTCCAGGGGGTTTGGAGTGCCTGTGCGACAACTGAGGAAGGTGAGTTGGGGAGACGGTGGCGAGGCCACAGGCAAGGTCGCGAAGGTTGTCCTGATCGTCTTTGCGGAGCAAGTCCCAGGTAGTCCCTAAACTGTCTCTGTAGAGCGGTGTTTGGGAAGCCGCTTGTATCCTGCGGGTGTGTGAGTGTCTGCGTCACTGCGCGGCTGTCGAGGTATCGGCCCGGATTAATTGTGGAGCTCCCAACTCTGCGAGCCCTGGGGTGGGCCGCGTGGAGCCGCGGCCTCCCCGCGAGGCCCGGACACCGAATGCTGGGGGCGGTGGCCGTCGCTGGAGGTGACTGCTGGAGTGCTCCCACCCCCTCACCCCTGGCTCCAGACTCAGTTCTTTCCCTCTTCTGGAATTGGGTGCGGCAGCCCCAGCGCCCAAAGCGTGGGGTAACCAGAGAGTGGCCCCTGGGTCCTGCGGAACAGGCTGGCGCCGTGCTGCGCGCGTGAGGGTCGCGGTCCGCGCGCACTCGCTCTTCCCCAAAACCCAACTCCGAGGGTCCGAGCGCACGGGGGCGCCCGGAGGCCTGCTCGCCCCGGGCTTTCCCGAGGCTCCAGCATCCGAGCAGGCGCTTCTCGCCAGGGAGGCCAAATCCCCGAAGGCCTTGCGGGCCGTGGGGGTGGAGGGTTATTAATTACCCCGCGCTCGGCCTAATGCCTCCAACCCCCAGCGGTGGTTGGCGTGGATGTCCTGTGGATTTTATTTGCACACAATGGAAATGATTTGTCGTCTCTAAAAAAGGAGTGGGCTTGGCAGATATTTGAGGAGGGGGTGGGAGGAGAAAGAAGGAGAGGGAGTTGAGGCAAAAAAGTTTGAAAATGCCTTGAACTATCCACTGTCGAGATGGCTAATCAGTATTGAGGCCGGAGGGCAGGCGGGCCGCCTTTCACCGCCGCTTCCCTTTCATCTCGGGCTCGGCGGAGGCGCTCAATTAAAAGCCTATCAGTTTGTAAGTAAATCAACGCCTATCAGAGTTGTCACATCAAACAAAACGATTATTATTGCAGCCCGCCTCCCCTATTAATCTCCCTCGAAGATAATCCGCCTGACAGGTCAGACCCGGCGAGCTGGAAAGCCTGGCCCAGAGCGCCCAAACAGTCCCGGACTGGCGCTCGCCCCTGGGGGCCGCCCCACCCCGGTGGCGCCCCGCCTTGTGGCCCCCTAGGCGGGGGAAGAGAAAAGAGCGCTTGGAGGCCGCCAGACCCAGACCTGACCCTCCCGACGGGGAGCGGGGTCCGGCTCCCGGGGCTGGTAGGACAGGGTTTCAGGTGGCCCTTCCTCTTCTAGGAAAGGCCTTGAAGGCGCCCACCTTGCCCGAGCCAAAGCCGGGCCTGTTCCAGGAGCCTCGCCGCGGCCTGCGCTCTTCTCGGCCGGCCTCCCCTGGCGCTCGCCAACCCCCCTGTGCAGCTTCTCTTTTTTGTTTCCTCTCCCACTTCTTTCTTGTCTCCCCAACCTTTTTCTTCTATTCGCCGGTCCCTTCCTTTCGCCCTGCCTTCTTGCCAAGGAATATTTACTGTTTTCTCTCCCTCCTCTCGGTATACGGCATATACTACTTAGACACAGTCACACTCTCAGAAGCAGGGCATTCTCAGGGCCCGGGTTATTTCTCTGCGCCAGGGCTGCCTCATGAGTGTGCGCAATTCCCAGGAACTCATGACAAAGTCCTGCCTAATTTTATTCCCCAAGTAGGGGCTTCCCAAAACTCTATGCCTGTTTGAGGATTGGGTGCATTCGGAGGGGTGAGAGACAAAAAAAAAAAAAAAAAAGGGAGAGACCAAGGCGGTGATCTCACTGTTGGTGGACAGTTGCAGGCTCCCTATTCTGGAATTAGTATTTGGTCTTGGAATTTCACTGCTGCAACGTCTCGGACATCACTGGTGGGTTGCCTGGGCGTTGCAAATACTCGGAGACCTAGTGGGCATCTGGTCCCCAGCACTGAGTATGTAAAGGGGTGCCTAACGTTTCAGAAGTAAATACACTCTGACAACTGCTTCTGTGGCCTCAAACTGACGCTCCAGGGCGGGGGTGGCCTCCACAAGCGCATGGGCATGAACTTATGGCCTTTTTTCAGGTGGTCTCGGGCTTCGTGCTCTGGGACTCTCGGAACCAAGCACCACCTGCACTTTTCCAGCTCTTGCTCAAAATTGATAGGCCCAGAAGGCCACTGCCCTAACCTGGTGGAAGCAGGATTGAGAGGTAGTTTAAGTGTTTGAGGGGGAAGGGCTGTGGGAGGTGGGAGTGTGTGGGGGGAGTGGGGTACAGGCCCTCCTATCCTAAATGTCGGGTTTGGAGCCGCAGGAAGGTTTCGTCGCTGCGCATATATCCGGGGAAACCTCCACACCCACCCCTCGAGGCAGGCAGTGCTGGTGGTCCGGGCCCAGCTTCTCCCAGCAGTCATATCAGAGTCTGAGGCCGCGGTTATCGAATAGAGCCCAACTCAGGGTGCTGGGCGTCTGGAGATGCAGGACTCGTGCCCCCCTCCCCCGGGTTTCTGAAAGCCCCCCAATTTGTGCGCATTTTTCCACAGCTAACCTGGTAGGAATATTTATTTCTATACCTATAATTGTTGTAGGGATGCAATGGCTCAGTTACCTGGGCGCCTGTTTTTCTTAAATGTATTTATTTCCCCTCTGCCACGCCGCAGATATTTAAAGAGGCACACATACCGCACCCCTCAATGATGTGGAGCTCACTCTGGAAATATAGGGCTATAGGAAATATTGGGCTGGTTGGTTATTTGGACATAAGTGCTGTCTCGAGCCCAGATTACACCCAAGCAGGACCTATAAAAAGACACTTGCTGTAGAATTTTTCCAACTTAACTATATGTGCACACACCGAGAATTTAATAATATTTTATATCCCTCTATAGATCTAAATATTCAGATGTTATGTTACATGCCCTTGAGCCAGAAGCGATCTTCCGTTCTCGCAGGACGTGGAGCTGTTTGTATAATTTTCATCTCCCTGCACGACACATGAATCTTGATCTAATAAATTCAACCTTGTCATTTTTAGAATCGACGGGATTTCTCTGGCTGCGGTTTGCACTGTTTCTACCCGAAGAAATCCAGCTCGCAGGCAACGGGCAGGAAATGGCTCCTGGTTCTCGTGTACTCGGACGAATCGGCCCAGAACGGGACACAAGGTGGACCCTCGTGTTCTCGAGGGGGCAGGTCCGGCCTCCGAGGGCGGCTGGACTATCAGCGCCCTTGGGTGGAGCGGCCCCTCGCTGCCCCGAAGCGCCTGGCAGCCCCCACTCCGCCGATGCTTCGGGAACCCACCGGGCCGAGTCCGCCCGCGGCGAAAACTGAAAGCAAATTCAGCTGCAGATGAAGCGCGAACTTTCTTCCACGAAAGTTTGCAGGAGAGATCCGGTGGAGGCTTTGGGAGGACCGCGCGAGAAAGCATGTGCGGGGGGGGGGGGGGGGGTAGGCAAAGGGCGCGAGGGGCAGCCGAGCGCGGCCCGAGGCGAAGCGCTGCGGAAGGTGCCTCCCCTTCCTTATTTCTCGCCAAGTCCTCTGTAAAAACAGTTTCCAACGTGCCGCGGACGTCTAGGATGTGTTTGTGGGGACTGCGCCAGGGAGGAGGTGGCTTTGTAAAAGTTGCAGAAAGAGCTTTGCCCAGAAGTGTTGGCCCAGTGGGGTGCAAGGAAGCTAGCGACCAGTCAGCCTCCCCCCCCCCCACCCCGGGGCGGAATGATCAGAAATCCGCTTGGGGAGCCCCCTGCGCAGACCTCTCCCCTCACCTCGAAGCCGTGCGTAAATAACCTCCCGCTGCGCGCACTGCAAACTTCCCCGCGCGACACCCCGCCAGTCGGCGGGTGAGGCTGGGACGCGGAGCGCGCCCCAAGGGCCGTCCCTCTCCCGGCTCAGCCCCAGCCCGAAGGCAGGCTCGGTCCCAGGTGAAAGGACGGGAGAGGTTCCCGCTCCGACGGGCTGCCCCGACCATCACCACCTACCTCCCGACTCCTCGGAGCGAGACCTTCCCCTTGGGAGCGGCAGCCTGGGGAGGGGGGGCTGGCTAGGGAGCGCGGGGGGGGGGGCGCGGGCAGCGGGGTGCGGCCGCCCATCTCTCCGCGGGGCCTGTCGCCGGGCCTGCCGCGGCGGGTGAGTGATGAGGGCAGAGAAGGGCGCCCATAAATCGCGAGTGTCAGGGCGAAAAACTCTCTTTATTGTCTGCGTGATGGATGGGCCCAGGGACGAGACACCAAATACTTCGTATCGCCTTTAAATGGGAACACATTTTCCGCGGCCATAATTCATGTTTTTTAAATAGAAAGTTTGAAATGTTGCCTATATTTCACCGGCCCTGACATATTTATGAATCGCTCCCTGCATGCAAATATCATTATTTAAAGCACCGGGGAGAGCTCGGGGGAGGGGAGGAGGCACGGCCCCCGGGGTGTGGGGGTGGTGAACCGGAGAAATGCGGCTGGACGGGGGCGCATCTCCCTAAAGTGAGGACAGTGAGGCGCCGAGGAAGGCCTTATCCGGAAGCTGGGCGCACCCGGAGCTCCCCACTCGCGCTGGACCTAGCACGGCCGCTCGGGGAAGTTTTCGGGGCTTGGCGTCGAGGACGGGCCCTGGACTCCTGCCGGGAGACCAGGGGACACTCAGTGTCCCTCTCCCAGGCCCTGATCCAAGCCAAAGCCACCTTTTCCAAGAAAGAAGCAAAAAAGTAAAATAAAAGGAATTTAACAAACGCACATAATAACAATCCAACATGTTTCGTGTTTTTTGCCGTTGCATTGATTTTTATTGATTTTCATTCTGCAAACCTGAGGTGGTGCGCGCCCGGGCGGGGCGACTGTCAGACCCGAGTCACCGCAGGGAGTGGGCTGGGGGATAACCCTCCCGCGCCGCGGCCGGGACCCGCCCCCACCCAACTGCTCACTACCTCTCCCGCACAGCCGAGCCTGCGCAAGACGCGGGGTCACGACTGATCCGGCCCCCAAGCTGCGCGGGGCTTCACTCCCGCCCCCTCTACCTCTCCAGTGCGTCGCAGCGCTCCTGGGGTCTGGGTCCGCCCTCCCCCAGCTCCACTGTCAATACAGTAGCTTCGGAAAAGAGCCGGGCACGGGCGGCCAGCCTCTCTCCCCGGCAGGTCCAGCTGGGAGGCACCCACACCTGCGCCCACAGTAGCCGCCTTTACCTGTGCAGTCCCCGGCGGCGCCTGCGGCCGCGCCAGTGACGGGGGAACGGGAGGCAGGGAGGGCGGGGGAGTGGGAGGGGCAGAGAGCACCACCGGAGACAGTCGGATACGCAGATCCCGAGCCTCTTCTTCGGACCGGGTGTTGGGATCTTGGCCGATCTTGGTCTAGGAGCCGAATTGCGCTGGGGAGAGCTGGCGGGTAGAAAGGCTGGGGTAACCGGCCTGGGAGGGCCCAGCGGCACTTCCGCTGGGGGCGGGGCCTCGGGCTGCGCTGCGGGCCCCGCCCCTCCGCCACGCCGGCCCGCCCTCGGCTCGCTAGGCTCCGCCCCCGCCGGCGGGCGGCGAGATCTCGGGCCCTGCGGGAGGCCTGGCGAACCACCGAGGTCTCGCGGGAGGGCGGTGGGCGGCTCCCTCCCCTCAGCTGAGGGTTCTGTTTTAAGATTTAAATCACAGGAACAGCAACACACACACACTAGCAACTTCGGCCCAAACTCGCACGTAAGACTTGGTCACCTGTGGCCTTTTGGTAGTCCTGACACCTGCTGGCCCCGGGGTTCTCGCGCCTTCTCTGGGGCGCTCGGACAGTGGGGATACCTATCCGCGCTCTCGGGGTCCCACCTGACTTTCAGGAAGAACAAACACAAACGTTAACACTTTTCTTGGAGCGTTCACTTTGTGCCAGATACTAAGAACTGCGTAGGAATTATGTCCTCACAGCAACTCTGAGGTAAGTTCCGTGAACGCCCTGCTTTATAAAGAATCTGAGGCGCGGAGAGGAAAAACTGGCCTTTGCCTCACTCCCATCTCATCCATATTCTTTTTTTTTAAAAGTACCATATATTTTTATTATTTTTAAAATATCTTTTTATTGCTTTCAGGGAGAGGGAGAGAGAGAGAAACATCCATGAGGAGTCACTGACCGGCTGCCTCCCGCGCGCCCCCTGCTGGGGACAGCCGCACGGGGCATGCGCGGTGACGGAATCCAAGGGCGAGCTCCTGGTTCTCGGGTCCACGCTCGACCCGAGCCCCGCCGGCTGCGCTCCTCCGTGTTCTTATCCCCTTTTTCCTTCAGACCCCTAGCATCCCGGCCCATCACCCTGGGTTTTACTCAGCCTATGGGGGGAGTGCTTGAGGCCAGCCAGCGGCCCAGGCCTTGCTCAGCGGGAGGAGGACCGTCCACCTGGGATGCGCTCCGCTCGGCCCCTGGGCAGCTCCCAGCCTGACGCGCAACCTGGACCAAAGGGCACCCTCCCCTTGTTTCTCTGTGCTTTCTGCCAAAGTGATCTTTTATTTTTTTTAAAAAGAGTAACAGACCATGATCCTCTTTTGCTTACCAGCCTCTGGTTCTCATTGTCCTGAGGACCAGGTTGAGTCCATGGCTGGCAGGTCTCTGAGGCTCGATTTGCTCAGCTCACTGGTTTGCCTTTGTCTGTCTCCTACTCCCCCTCACCTTGAGCTCCTGCCATCAATGGCTGCCTTTCTGTGACTCAGATGCACCCTGCTACTTCCCACCCCAACACCCTGCCGGTGCTTTTTCTTCTATCCGGAGGCCCCTCCTGTCCCCTTAGCTGGCCCACGGCTCCTGTTTCCTCAGGGCTGCACCTTCCCGGCTGGCACCGGGTAAGGGCTCCTGTAAGCCTCTCAGCGCGCTTACCACACTGGGGTGTCCTTAGAGGCCCATCCCCTGCACCAGATGATAACTTGGAGGGGTCAGGGACTGAGCTAGTCCTTCAAGGAATTAATGAAGAAAACAGCATCCACATATCCAGTACTATCAACTGTGCCGAATGAGTGAATAACTTTTGGAGTTCACTCGGTAAGTGTTCTCTATGTTTTCACATCCCAAGATGTTTTCCATTTAATAAAGGAAATAATACAAATCTCATGGGGGAAAAAAAAGATGATTTTGAGTCTCCATATTATACATATCAATAAGAAAACGCTCAAAGAAGTTGGAGAAGAGAAATGTCTATGGGTTTCCAGCCATTCGGATTTTCAAAGTGTAAGATGTGCTGACTGACACAGTGTAGTAGACCCCCCATGACCACGCCCCCCGCCTTCCAGGCATGTTTGTCCCAAGGCCCTAGCCCAGGTCCCTCTCCTCTTCTTTATCCACATATTATTGCTATCACAGTTAAGTTCTTTATTAGCTTCTAACTGAGCTGCTGCTATGAGAACGTTCTAATTGTTCTGTACATCTTCAGCCTCTCTTGCCTCTAATTCATTATATATACTCTTGCCAGGTGAATTTTCTTGATCACATCATTCCCTTGCTCATAAATCTTTAGTGGCTCCCTAGGTAACATTTGACTCTTCATAATCTAGTGCTACACTACTTTTTAAAAGCTTTGATTAAGTTTCATTCCAAAATTAGAAAACAAAAACCAACTTCAACCCCCAAAGCACTCAAAAATATATAAAGGAAAACATTATGATCTCACCTATCTCCTCTCCAATTTCCCACCCAGTCTCCTGATATATTCAGTGTTAACAACCCGGGGAGTAACTTCTACCCCTTTTTCCTATGTTCACCATGCTCATATAAGCTACACTCATATATATGGGGCTGTTATGTTGTTGTTTATTTATACAAAAATGATTACATTTGAGCCCTAGTGTTTTTTACTTTTGTCTGCCTGTCGTCTGAATCCCCTTCCGGTTTGTTGTAACGCAGGCCCTGCTTCTGACTGCGTAAGCTGAAGAGGCTCCATCATCCTTCCCCCTGCCCCCCGACAGCTGAGGTTACACCAGTGGGAATCTGACTCTCAGGAGGTGAGCAGAAGACTGCAGTAGGATGGAAATCCATCTCAGCAGCAGCAAGGCTGTGAGAGCCCACTAGGAGCACTGAGCCCAAATCAATAGCACTGACTGTCTAGGGGAGGCAGAGTGGAAAGGACAATTGCTGCCATGTCCAGTGTGATAATGACAGCCACTCAGGCAGTGGCCTAACCAGACTGTTGCAGTAACATGACCAACTACATCTCCCATTTCCCAGCCACTCAGTTCCTGTCCATTTCCCAAATCTAAGTCTCCAGTCTTCTTACTGATTTTCTGAGCTTCCTGAAATCCTTCTGATAGATTCCTATTCTGCTTAAAGTAGCCAGAGCCAGGTTATATAGTAGCACGAAGAATATAAATTGATTTGCCATAGCATGGCTCTTCCAGTAGCTTCTAAACAGATTATTTCTTAGTTGGGTTCCTTGGATAGGTGCTGGTGGGAACCCCTGGCTGAATACCTCCAACTCAGCAGGCAATGATTTCCTTGAATAAACTGCTAAATTCAGTGAAGAGAATCAGTCATGCCAGACTTGAGTAAGAGAACATATTTAATGTTCAGATGGTTTTATTGAATGCCTACTCTGTCTTGGACACTGTTCCAGGTAGCTCCACAACATTACCTTATTTATGTCTTAGCAAAGCCCGGTGAGAAAAGAATTATTATCCCCGTCTGGCTTAAGAATGTACAGAATTCCTCCCCTTTATTTGGAACCCTCTCACCCCATAAGCCTTATGGCACTCAATATGTCTGATTAAGTTTCTAAGGCATCAAAGGGCACTGTCAAGATTGACCACCTTAGGTGACAATCAACTGTGATTCTTCCCAGCAGAGCTTAAGAGCTTAAGTGCCTGGTACTTTGGAGTGCACAAAAAATGCTTGTGGAATGCAATCAATGGCACAGGAACACCTCTGGGCTCCATTTCCTTGGGAAGATGGTGGCTTGAAGCATTTGAGGTCTTGTGTATGAGTAGAATCAAGGAAGAGAGAACAGGTTTTTCTTCTACACTGCACTGCACTCTCCCCACCCCTTGGCTTTGGTCAGATGCTTCAGGTCTCTGGGCTCAGTGTTTCTTCTTTTCTCTTTCTTTTCCCATCTTTATTTCCACTTCTTCTCTTCCTTCCCCTTTCCCCCAAAGCCTTAATTAATTAAGGGCATGAATGACACCCTACTTTTATTTCCTGCAGAATCTACCACATCCATCAATAATATTCAATAGATATTGGTTATATGAACCCATTTTCAAAGATTTTTCTTTCTCAGTCTCCACCTTTGCTACTGAAACTTTTGTTCTCTTGGGGACTCTTTCTACCACACTGTTCTTTTTGCCACATTCTCATATTCACCAGGCTTCACTCGAAGAGCCAAAGGCCATGTCCTTACTCTCCCTGCCTTCCCTCTTCAGAAGAAAAGGGGGCCTTTTCAGATGAAGGAGTGTGGGGTGAGAAGTGGCAGCAGTCGCTTGAGGAGCTGGCTGATGTGGGGAGGGAGGGTTTGCCAGGCTCAGGAGGCAGGGGGGATTGGGGAGAGTCTGGTGAGGATCAGCTCTGTCAGAGCATCAGCATCATCTTCAACCTCCTCCCCCTTTAATGACAGTTAGCCACCAGGTCATGTAGATTGAATCTCCCTCTGACATGAGGGCTCCATAAGGGCTGATAGAATGAATGAATGAGCTACTTCCTGCAGAACCAAAGGAGTTAGTAAACATGCCAAAATGAGGCCAGAGGTCATGGGAACCAAATGTAGATGAGCCCCAAATGTCACAAAGATTAAAAAAAAAAAAAGTAGGGGAACAAGGGCTTTCTAGGAAGGATGGCTTTTATTGCAGGTGCTTCTGCTCCAGCTTCAGTCCTCCTCTCCTCCACCTAAAAGCCTCCTGAGGTGTTTCCTCCCAGCTCCACTTCCCAAACACTGCTTTGGTTGGACCTTGCATTGCCGCAAACCCCTCATGGGTAACTCATTTCCCACCAAAAAATGTTTCACATGTCTTAGCTCCGCTCCTTCAATCTTCTTACCATCAAAGCTTACTTGTCACTCTCCCTGAAGACTAGCCATCCAGCCAGACTAAGATCTTTCCCTTCATACCAGCGTGCCCTCCTCAGTCTCATCTTTGCTTCTGAGGCTCCATCTTGTATCACCCATTTCAGGGCTCAGCTTCCCCTCCCCTACCTCCATCAGAGTAGATCACAGTGCTTCTGCATGGGGTGGGCTCCAGCATGCAACTGCTTGGTTCCAAAAAAACAGTACTACCACATTTCTTAGATGTGTGACTTGAAGCAAGGTTCTTAACTTCTTTGAAGTTTCAGTCTTCTCCTGTGCAAAATATGCAATAATGGTGTCTACCTTGTAGGTCAATGGGTAAATTAAATGAAACAAGGCATGTGCCTAGCACATAGAAAGTGCTCACAGTGGTTGTTGTTGTTACCCCCTGTGTTTTTTCTTACCTCTGAACCCATGGAGTGCTGCTCTCTGTGCCACTCACCTGGTAATTATCTACGAGTTGATGGTATCTTTTGTTAGCTATTTAAATTCATATTGTTCAACTTTGTGCGTGTGTGTTCAACTTCCCAATTAGATTTTAAGCTCTTTCAGTCCTGAACCAGATGCCTTCTTTATATTCCTAACACAGGCTAGCAGAGGGTTAAGTAAGAAATAGGCATGAACGAACACTTTTTAAAACTAGTAATAAAGCATTCAGTTTCTGTATAGTCCTTTTACAACCACGGTTTCCCTTAATCCTCACAACAATCCCATAAGGCATGTACTGTTAACCCCATTTTACAGATGAGGCAACCAAGATTTATAGAGAGGAAGTGATTTGCTCAAGTTCCAAAGGCCAGAGCTCTTTCCTGCTTCACAATGGCCTTCAGCTTTCAGAAATTCTGGCAATGCCTCCCTCTCCTATTTAATGCCCAAAGGTACTTTCTCTGCTAGCCCAATTCAGCATCCCTTTCAGCTCTAACATTCTTTCCATGTGCCCATGGGGATAGATGTTGGAGATATATCATTAGAGGAAAAGACCTGGTTCTACAAGATCAGGGAGATGCACATACCCACAATTAACACGTCACCTAGAAAGCAGGATGCAAGGGTTCTATGTGACCAACCACAGGTCATTTTAGTGGATAGGGTGGTGGGTGCTTTTAATTTTCTTCCTGCTCACCTGTAGTTTCTACTGCAAACATTTATTACCTTTTTAAACAGAGGGGGGAAAAAAATACAAGTTTTATTTGTTTGCTCACTTAACAGAGACAACAGTGCAGTGCTTCCAGAGATCTCTTTGCTTACTTGCCCCTCCCAGTTCCCTTTTACTAAAAAATGCTGCCATTGGAGGCAACTCAACCTCTTTCCTCTTCTCCTTTCTCCGGGCTCCCAGCCAGGTGGGCAGAGTCCCATCCTTGGCACTTATTAGTCACAGGTTTGAAATGCAGGGGAGGGGTGGGGAGGGAGAAGTGATTAGTGTGGGGTGGGAATTTGGGGATTCTTTTATCCCCTGCATCTCAAAGGATGACAGGTTCTTGAGGGGTGGAAATGACTGGTAATTAGTGAACCTTCTCCAAAGCACATACTAAAGACACACTTCACAGTCTCTGTGACCTCTGCAGCCCGGTGAGGCTTTGTTATGTAGATGTTCTTAATTGGGTGAGTCACTTACTGCAAACAGCTTTGGGAGAGTGCACTGTGGGCTGTTTCAGCAGAGGTTTACTACCAGGGGTTCTAACCCAAGAATTGGGCAGGCAGCAATGGCCTCTAAGTAACTCCACAGAATCGATAAGGGGTCCTCAAGACTGGCAGCGCTGAACTATGGCCTTCATCCTCCCTCTCCCCCTCCCTCTTTCACAGTTTATAGATCATCTGTTCTGGATGAAGCTGGGGATATTTTGATATCTAAACTTGGTTCCCTACATCCTAGGAGATGACCAACTAGTTGGAAAGTTAGGGACAGATATTAATGTACATAACACCACCAAATAGCAGGCACTAATGTCAGGCAGAGGGAAGGGGCTTTATAGTGATGTTTCAGACCCTGAGCAGTCACTGAGGGCTGGAGCACTGGAGAGAGCCAGTCAACAAAGGTGAACACCATTTGGAAAGGGTTATGGGGAGAGGGATTCCCAAGAGGAGGAGACTTTATGAGCAAAGGTACTGCCAGCCAGGTCACTGTCACACCCAAAGTCATGGCCTCCAGCATGCTGAGCTTGGCTCAGGTGTCTGATGCACAGAGAGTTCAGTGTGGGAATGACTCACTTCGTCCTCAAATGATGTGATTTACATCATCACATGCTGTTGTTGGTCCTAGAGTGTCCCTGCTGCTTCCTCTAGCTGTAGGCACGACGCTTGTAGAATTTTTAATTGCGTCACCTCCTTATTTTGGTAAATGGCACCATCTTGGCTCTTCCATCCTCAGTGTCCAAACAGATATCAAGTCCTGGCAATTGGGCTACAATCTCTCTGCAGTTTCTCCCTTTAGGCCCTCACCACTCTTCATGGAGGTCCAGTGCACTTTCAGAGCCTATGAGGACATTTTCCTGACTCTGCTCCTCTCTCCTCCTAATGCATCCTATCTGCAACTGATAGGATTGCTCTAAAACACAAATGTTTAATAACCATTACTTCCATTGTGCTCAACGTGAGACTTACATATCTCTTTATGATCTGGACCCTGCATACTTTTTTTGCTCTCTTCCCATCTTCAAAGTCACCAATGACTTTGGTTGTTAAATCCAATGGTGAATTCCCTGAACTCAATTTACTTGACTTTAAGTAGCACTGGACAAATCGATCACTCTTTCTTCCTTTTATTCCTTCACATTTTATTTATGAATATTTTTCATACTTATGAGAACAATTTAAAGAAACAAGATAATAAATGCCCAATTCTTTTCACCTAGACTTGTCAGCTAACACGTTACCATGCTGGTATTCTTTCTCTCTCTCTCTCTCTCTCCCCACCCCCCCACGTACACACACTCCCCCCCATCCCGAACCATTTGAAGGCTTTAGGCATCTTGATGTTTATCCCAGATTTCTTTAGCTTGCGTCTCCTAAGGAAAAGAACATTCTCTTACAAAACTACAATATAATTTGCACACCTAAGAAAAGTAATGTTAATTCAATATCATCAAATGGTTCAAATGTAAACATTTCCAGTTGTCCCTAAAATGTCTTTTTAGTCCCCTGCCCCCCTTCCAGTTTCAGTATCCAATAAAGAACCATGTATTGCATTTGGTTTTCATGTCTCTTTAGTTCATTTTTATCTAGAACATTCCTCCCTGCATCCCCCCTCCCTTTTCATGATATTGGGATTTTGGGTGGTCTAGCCCAGTTTTGAAGAATGTTCCACTTTCTGGATTTGTCTGTTTTCTCACAAGTAGATTCTGGTTAAACATTTTGGCAAGACAACCACGTAGGCGATGTGTACTTCCCATTGCATCATATCAGAGGCCCATATTGTCAGGTTGTCTCACCCTTGGAGGTGCTAAGTTTGAGCTCTTTGTGTAGGACTGTGACCACCAGAGCTCTCCACTCTAAAGATTCTTTTCCCCTTTGTAATTTATAGGTAATCTGTGGGATGATATTTTGAGACCATATGAATTTCTTTTTACCCAGTGCTTTCATAATCCCCTGATGATCCTTGGCTGAATGGGTCATTATGTTGGAACCTCATCTTTTCTGATTACTTTCTTTTCTTGGCTTCCAGGGCCTGACATAATTTTGTTTTTTACCTCTCCAACTGCCGATTCTCAGTTTCTCTGTGATTCCTTTCCTTCTCCTTTACCTCTAGGGCCCAATCTTCAGATATTTTTTATCCTGTCTTGTGGCTTTAAATGCCACCTAAAAGCTGAGGACTCCCAAATTTCTAACTCTAGCGCAGATCTGTTTCCTTAACTCTCATGTATCCAACTTCCTTCTTGACATTTCCATCTTAATGTCTCAGAGTCATCTCAAACTTCTCAGATCCAAAAGTGATCCCGTGATCCTCCCATCCCCTAATTTTCTCATCCATTTTAGTATGAAAACTCCATCCTTCTACTTGCTCAGGTCAAAGCCTTGGAGTTAACCTTGAATCATTTGTTCTCTTACTCTCAATGTCAAATCCATCAGAAAATTCTGTCAATGCCATTTTCAAGATATATCCAGGCACTCTTCACTGTCTCCAGGTTTCCTGCCATAGCCTGCTCTTTACTCTCCCTTCTTCTGTCCTTCCCTGTCCACGGTCCATTTTCAACAAAGCAGCCAGAATAATCCTTACAAAATGTGGGTCTTCGGTTCAAGGCTCCCCATCTCACTTGGAGTATAAACCCAAGCCCTGACCTCAGTCTATCAGGCCCTAGATGGTCTGCCCCCCTCCCTGCCCCACACCCTACCCCATGATTTCATTTACCATTACTTTCCCTCTTGCTCACTCCACTCCAGCTACTCTCACATCCTTGATGTTTTCCAAACCTGCCTTTGCACTTGGCTGTTGTAGCTGCCTGGAACATTTCCCCTCTAGATGTCCACCCTAGAACTTATGTGTGTGCCCATGAATATATCCAGCTGCTGCATCTCAAGGGCTTAGCTCACTTGTGCTATGGAGCTAGGTGCAATTCAAAGCCTGATGCAGCTGTACCTGGGATACTCAGCTTTCTGATTGGGGTGACACTGTGCCCTTGGAAGCACTTGAGTTCAAGTTTACCACTCAAGCATAAGCACAGTGACAACATGAGACTAAGAGAACACTTACAGCTTCTGTATTTGCTGTTCCCTCTGCCTGGAAAACTCCTCTCCCAAGTCTTCTCATGTCTAGCTCCATCTTATTTTTCAGACTTCAGCTCAAATGTTGCTCCCCTTAGGGAATCCTCAGAACACTCCACAGCTGTCTGAGGCTGTGCAGTTTGTGCATCACAAAAGCTTTGTGAGTGGGGCTGAAGTCCAGCCCATGCTCTGGTCATCAGGGATTTCACAGAAGAATGGGCCTGAAGGGCTAGCAGAGACCTTGGACATTGTATCTAAATTAGTTCTCCCCACATATTGTTTGCAAAGCATATGTCGGTGCTATCTAAAATTTTATATCACACATACTTGAAATTATATCATTTATCTACTTGTTATGTGTGTCCTTCCACCAGAATGCAAACCTCATGGGCGGAAGGACTGTATAGGTCTTGTTCCTTACTGTGCCCTCAGTGCCTGGCACATGGAAGGTGCTCAATAAATATTTACTAATAACTGCATTCTCTCTCATTTTGGGGAGATGTACACACTTACTTATGTTTTAATTTTCGTAACAGATAGCTGCTTAAGTCAGTTAGTTTACATTTAAGGAAACTGAGGACATTAAGAGTGAAAGGATTCATCCAAGGGCACCCAGCTAGTTGGTAGCAAAGCTGGGTCTTGAACCCAGGACTCCTAGGCCTGGGTACTGGGCACTATGAGACTTGACTAGCCCTACAGCTGGCCTCAGCCTCCTGGCACTGGTGGTGCCAGATGCAGCTGATACTTGCTTTGCCCCTGGCTCAGAGCTGCACAGAAAGCTGGGGCTCCTTTCAGAGAAGTGGGAAGAGACTCTAAATTAATATTGGTAAATCACGCCAGAACCCTCGTGTGTGCATTATTATTATTGCCCCCCATATATTCTAAAATAATCCCTGTAAATAATTATAAAAATAAATCTCAGTGACAAATTTTTTATTTTATTTTATTTCCAGGAACACATTTATTCATCATAATCTCTTCGGGGTAGAACAAATTGGAGCACTGGGTAGTGAATACAATTTGCAAATAGGCAATATAAGTAGAGAGAAAATTAATATGTATTTCTCAGCACTCTAAAAGGAGAGGAAGAACATTAATAGCCATTTCCTTGCAGATATAACTTTGAAAATGTTATTTCTGATCCATCAGCGTGGGGCTCCATATGAGGAAAATGGTTAAAACGTGACAAGAAGCGATTAGATGTGAAATGGCATCCTTCTGGCGCTCCTCCCCAGTCTCTTCACCCTGTTCTTACTGGAACATAGGAGGAGTCCTGTTTTATTTTTTTCAGATCAGAGTTCTGGCCTTGGGTCAGCTGCTCATTTGCTGGGTGACTCTCTAGGTCTCCATTTGCACAATCAGTAGTTGGAGTAGATGATTTCTAAAGCAGTGAATTTGGATGATCACAATTCTAAATGATTTGGGGGTACTTGAGAAAAACATAGATGTTAGGGTACTACCTATTGACTCAGAATCTCATTTCCATATATTTTAATTTAGGTGGGTGGGGGGGTATTCCTCAGCCTCTAAATGGCAGAACTCCATGACAAGTTGGAATTTTGGAAGGTACTTAGGGCTTAGACATTGCTCCCCTCACCCCCACTGAACAATATACAGCTGAGCAGGTTCTTCTGGTCAGTATACCCTTTCCCTCTCAACAGTCCAGTATGAGCCTCTCTCCCCAAGTCAGGGATGACTTCCCTCCTGAGCTCAGCTGAGGACTGGAGTATTGGGCAAGTTCCAGGCAAACTGGGGAGTAAGACTTGTTTCTCATTGCTGTTTCGGGGATTTGTGAAAATAATGCTAAGAGACTGGCAGATAGCAATTTCAATTGTAAATTCTTTTTTCTTGCCCCTCTTATCCTAATCTCCTCCCTTCTTGTTTTTTATTACAAAAGTTGTAGTATGCATGATGCAAAAATCACAGAAGTGGAGTGAAAAGCAGAAGCCCCTTTCCCACTCATCTTCCCAAACCTACTCCCTTCCTCACTCCTTGCAATTGTTTGCATTTTAATAGAGAGACAACAGAATCTTTAAAGTACCAAAAAGAAGGGAAGTGAGAGGCAATGAGAATTAATAATAATAGTAGTAATAATTATTATAGTGGTAAATAATAACAATAATCTTACATTTGTGCAGTGACTACTCATGCCAGACCTTATGATTACATTTAATATTTATTTTTTAAAATTTAATTTGTTCTGGTTGGGAGCATAGATCATCCTCAGTCCCTTCACATATGTGCAAATTCTGCAGAGAGGGCCTGGAAACCTTTTCTCTTTGCTACACTTCCTAAACTCCCTCCTTTAGGCTGAAAGGAGGCTGCCTCAGCAACAAAGAGCATTTTGTATGCAGACATCCAGCCTTTTTTAAAAAATTGAAATCTGACTGTGGTGAGTCTGAACTAGGGGCTGGGGCATGATTAATTACAGCAACCATCTTAATCTGCCCAGGAGCTAGGCCTGAAAGAAATGAGGCCAAGCTGAATAGAAATTCGGCTAAGGATCGGTAGGAATGCTAATAAAACTTTGTTAACTGGTCCTGTCCTTCTCTCAGAGGCTGATACATAGAGCTGGAAGGTTTAAGGAATCAGTTCCTGTTTCACTGGTTCTGGCCAACCCCAGAATCAACTCCCTTGATTGGAAGTAAACAGGATCTTCCTTTTTGTCCCTAGGAATGTGATGGAGGAAGGACTCTAGGGGAAAGGGCCTCTTCTGCCAAATAATAATAATAATAACAAAGATGACAATCGGAATAAAATATTGCCCTCTTCATCAAGAGCGATAAGGAAATGTCCAGTTGTGTGTGTTGAACCTTCTCACTCTCCATATGCACGTGTTAAGAGTTCCAGAATTCATAGACCCAGGATTTCCAGGTTAGATCTGATTTGAACTTTCTGTTCTGTGGTCATCATAAGTACACTGTACAAATTAGGCTACATGTCTCAATTTGGGATTCAGAAAGTAGGATCACAATTACAGTGCTTCTTGTCAACTCAGTACTGTAAATGTCTGAGCACAGTGCCTGGTTCTTGGAAGCTAGGGTACAGGGGCTGTGGGATAAAATGGGGGCGAGGGAGGGGTGCCTGCAGCTCACTTTCAGTTGGCTATGGAATGGGGTGAAGGGACTGAAGAAGAACCCAGGTGACTATAGGATGCTTTCCTTTCCCTCAGTGCTCCTGGACAGAAAGAGCTGTGCTCAGGGAGAAGCCCAACAAGACTTGTCCCCTCTGTTTGCTCTTGAAAACTCCTCCTATTCCAATTATTTGTCTATCTCCTGGGCCAGCCCTGTCTCAGCATTCCTTTGCTCTCTCCTCTCCCAAAGGAACATCCTTCTCTCTTCTCATCCTTGGTCTAGGCTAGAGACACAGATTCTCTTCTCTTTCTTTTTCTCTCCCTTTCCTTCCCCCTTCTTCCTTCATTTCCTGTTCTATGTTCAGAAGACTAACTTCCAAAAGCTGAGGGGTGGGGAGTAAGGAGAGGTTGATCCAGTCTGTTTCTAGAGGAGTCCTTCCCCACTACATTCAGCAAATTTCTACTCTGCTCAAGAACTTTCAATAGCTCCCCATTATCATCTGCTTACATTTCAAACACCAAAGACCACCTCAATCTGAGTTGTCCTGAACTTTATTTATTTTTGATTTCCCCAACTATCTCTCCCTGACAGTCACCTGGCCCTCCCGGTGTATTCACATAGTGGAGACAAGACTAGGTCCAGAGTTATTCTTGGCAAAACTAACAACTAAAAGCCAAGCAGAGGATGGGAGATGTAGGAGGAGGCAGGAGAGGTAAGGGTTGATGGAATGGGAACATATCTGGAGGGACATACTAGATATTTTAGACTGTGTTGTTATTCAAGAACCACTGAAAGATTTTAGGCCTTTAGAATGATCACCCTGTGGCTATGTCGAGGAGGGAGTAAGTAGGAGGGGGTTTGGAAAGGTGGAAAAGATCCCTGTCCACTTTGATGTTATTGATAGAGTCTGCAGAACCTTCTATATTCTGAAGGCGCAGCTGTGTATGGAGGCAGGGGCATGGATGACAACCTTGAGCAGCCTCCTCCTGGGGTGGGGGTGTTTCCAATTTCATCTTTGAGTAGGTTTATCTCTCCTGTTGGTCAAAACCCTTCTAGGAAGGTCAAGGTGAAAGGGATCTGGGGAGGGTGGAATATCATGACCAACAGAGACTGGGCCCACTTCCTCCTTTTCAGGCAGGAAAAACAAACAAAAATGGACAATGAACTAGAGAGGGTGTGTCCAGCAGAGAAGGAGGGAGGAGCACGAGGAGCTGGGGGGGCAGTAGGCCTGGAATGATTCCCTTTGATCCCCCTTATCTCTGGAGGGCAAGCTTTCTTTCTGGGCCTGCAGGACCTTTTGTTACAGTATTTCCTGGAATTCCCCAAAGTAAACACAGCCAGGTCTATGTTCTTACAGGTCCACTTTGCTGTGTCCACTCCTCCTGGCAGAGAGAGAGGGGCAGGCGGGTCAACCCTCACAGGTCAAAACCACTCATCAGGATGCGGACAATGAGGGTTCACATTACAATGTGTTGGCACCAGGCCTGAGAGACAGTGATGAGCGCCACAAAATGCTTAACTACAATCATAGTTATCATCCTCAGCTATACAACTAGGAGTTTCTAAGTGCTGTTTAGACACACAGAACAATGAAAGCCCTGTGAACACCCCCTGGACAGAGATGGGGAGCTACAATTACACATAGGCCTGCAATGCATGGGAAACCTGGAGTCTGGCAAGTCAGGACTCAGTTTTCCTTTCTCGATTTGAGTGGGGCCTATATCCACTGGTATGAATAGAGTAGGGTTAAGGCTGGGGCAGCTCTTGGCTGAAATAGGGGACAGGTGATAACATGACAACTAATTGGTATCTGGTAATAGCTTTGTGTATCCTGGGCATGGAAGGCAAAAATAGGCACTGCAAAGTTTGGAATTTTTCAGTTGAGGATAGGCATGAGCTTCCAGTTACCTGCTTACCAGGTCTGACTTCATCCAGACAGGAGGCAGTAATGGCCAGCCCTCACTTCCAGATGAGGGGAAAGTGTGTGTGGTCTGACCCCATGGATAACTTTGAGCTTCACAAATACCTTTACTCTGAAGAGGGAGAGACAAAGAGAAGCCTGAAATTTGGGCAGATCATTCAGCTTTCTTCCCGGGGCTTATTACTGTCAACAGGGGTGCTATTAGCGGAGCCAACACTTAATTTATAGGGAAATTCAGTTCCCCCCTCCTCCCTCACAAATGAAACCCACCCACCAGGTGTCCTTTCAACCTCTCCACTGCCTTCTTCCTCTCAAAAATTGGGGAGGGGAGTTCCAGCCAAGAGGCCCCTCCTCCCTGCCGCTGAAGGCAGTTACGTAATCCGGATTGTGAAATATTAGAAAGGCCTGGCTCTCCAACCCCCGCCCCCTCCCAACGGCCCAGATGGGGGGGGGTCCCTGTTGAGGAGCCCCCCAGTCTAACCCTACTAACGCAGCAGAGCACTGAGCATGGAGTTTTAGGGGACGCTATTCCTAGTCCCCTGGTAGGGTCCTGGGAAGCCCGGTGGCCCCGGGAAGTTTCGCGGTCACGCGATACTGACTGGGCGCCGGGCGCCGCGGGCCACCTGTTGCGGCGCGCGCGGCGGGGTGGCCCAGGCTCACCTGCGCGGGGGCCGGGCGCACAGCTGAGCCGAGTCCTGGCCGCCCGCGCCTCGGGCTTCCGCAGGGTCAGCTGACCGCCCAGTGCGGAACTGAGGCCAGCCCGCGCCCGCCGCTGCCACGCTGCGTGCTCCCAGCTCTGCACTCGGGGTCGGGCGTTCGCCCAGTCGCCATGGCCGGGCTCGTGGTCAGTGGAACGCAAGTAAGTCTGCCAGCCGGCCCCGCCCACGCCTCGGCACCTCAGGTCTGCAGGTGGGAAGTCTGCCCCGTGCCCAGGCCTGCTGTTGGTTGGTGAGAAGAAACCCCACCTTGAGCCTGGCACAACCCTTAGCTGTGGGGGTAGGGGAAAGGGCCCCTGCCCCCCCCCCCCCCAGGTCGCCCGGGTCGCCTCCACCTCCCTCTGCCCCTAGCCCTCACTGACCAGGGCCAGCCGGACAGAATTCTCCATTAGGTAGAGTGGTCAGCGACCCTAGCCCACAGTACGTTTGGGGGCCCACAAAAATGTTTTAATTTCTTTAATAGCCAGAAGAAAAAATAACTTATCAAAGAAAACCACTTTATTATATTCATCTTTATACCAATACAATTGTAAAATACAGGGTTACTTTTTTTTTTTTTTTTTTCCATTTATCGAGCTTCACAGAGTGTTTTCTGTAGGTTGAAGGCAAGCAAAAAGATCACGACTGGTTTATTTCGATACTTGCTTTATTGTGGTGGTCTGGAACCCAATCTGTCATAGCGCCTAGGTGTGCCTATATACTTTTTAAAAATTTTTTTTAATAATGGAGGAAGGAATCCAGGAAGGCAGAAGTGCCTGGCCCACCAAAGACAGTGAAATCATTATGTATCCTGGCAGGCACTAGGTTGAGGGTCCACTGCAGACTGGCTTTGGCTCCTAACCATAGGTCCTTTATCCAGGGCAGGTGGAAGGCTAGGGCCCTCCTGTTTTGGCGCCTAATTTCTTGAACAGGTGTCTATGGGAAGTATCAACTATGGTAGGCAGCAGCTTCACTTGCTTTCGGCCCTGTAGTGAAGTCTCAGGCGTTTTTAGTCATTGCTGGAGGGATGGGCTAAGCCACTTTGGGACCAGGTGACTTTTACTTGCTGGAAAAGTCAGGTCTCTCTTCTTAACCTCTGATTAAGCCAGCCCTCCTACTTCCTACCCTTCCTTGCACACCCTAGAGAAATAGTTCTAAGGCATTGAAACTCTCCCCTTGGATTGCCTAAGGCAGGTGGTGTCAGGCACAATTAGATTTTAAGATTACTTTGGGCTAAAGGGAATGTTTTCCCCTTCTCAGAGTTCAGAAGTGAGCAGGCCAGGGAGGTACCAGCCTGGCGGAGAGGTTAAAAATGGTCTTATTTGTTCTGGTCTAGTGGTTCCGTTGGTTGGATGGAGCATCGTCCTGAACACCAAAAAGGTTGTGGGTTCAATTCCCAGACAGGGCACATGTCTAGGTTGTAGGTTCCATTCACAGTTGGAGCGCATATGGAGGCAACGGATTGATCTTTCTCTCTTACATCAATGTTTTACTCTCCCTCTTCCTCTCTCTCAAAAATCAATGAAAACATATCCTCATATGCATATTTGCATAACTCGGGGACACAGGCAATAGTGTGGTAAAGGCCTGGGGGGATGGGTGTGGGGTGGAGGGGGTGAATGGGGAGAAAAAGGGACATCTGTAATACTTTCAACAACAAAGATAAATTTTAAAAAAACCAAAAGCCATATCCTTGAGTGAGGATTTTTAAAAAAAAAAAAAAAAGGTCTTATTTAGCTGGCAGGGAAAAGGGGCTTCTGGGAGTTAACATGACTGCTTAGAGGAAGAGGCTGGAGGAGAGGGCCTCTGCCCAGGAAGGGTCCCCTTCCCCTCAGACCCTAGGCCTCTCCATTTCAAATCCAGCATTCTCTGGGGTTAGCTTCTTCCAGCTTCATGGAGGACTTGACAGTGGGGCTGACTTTCCTGTCCCTCCTTTCTCTTCCCCCATTTTCCAGAGTGATTTTCTCTATACCCCCTGCTTTTAGCCCACCCCATACAGCCCAAGGGCAATCACTGACCTGTGGGTGAGGCATTTTTGAGCCTCTGGGGAGTGTTTTAAACAGATGGGCCTGCCAGGGGGGGAGCTGGGAAATGCCCCTGGGGCCTCAGTGCCCCATGTTCTAAAACCTCCTAAAGACCCTAACCCTGAGTGGCAGCGCTGAGGTGAGGGTCTTTTTAGCATTCTGCCCCTTGCAGTTTCTAATGACGGCCATCATAGGATAGTACCTTAAATGTGCCACATGGTACTTCTCAAACTTTGGTAGATCCTCTTCAAGGTGCGGTGCGGGGAGGGGGGGCACACATGGATGGACGGACGGTGGTGGGGGACTTACCATGAGCCCACAGTGTTAATATTGTTTTTATCATAACATTGTTTAAATACACAAATATAAAACCAGATGTAACTTTTTCTAGGCTCACATTTAGAGTCCTATAAACTCCAAATAAAGGGGTGGTTTAAGTATAAAGACGAAAACCATAACATCAGTAAAACTAAAGTAACTTAATGAGATGGACGATACTGTTCTGCTGGAACTAGGTCATAGCTTTCAGCTCCACTGTGGACTGACTGCCGTTGCCCTGGTCTTTAGGAATTCCACAGGCCTTAACACCAAATGCTTGGAGATGCAGTTCTCCCTCCACTTCTCTGTAAAATCTTTCATAAACATGGATTTGACTTCACTTGGCCTTCTCTTGGGTGAATGCATCATTTACATTCAGCATAAAGTTCTAAATCTTCATTTTCCACTAGTTTATGACGATTAAAGTAGTTTCATTAATACAATGGTAGACACAAATGCAAACTTGGGATTTGGGCATTGAAGTTTTGTGCCCAACAGACATCAGAAAAACAAATCCTTCCATAAGGATATTGGTCTAATTCAGCTATTTATCTGGTGGCCACTAGGTGCTGAGGACACAGCTGTGTGTTTTAAAAATGTTACCTCATTCCTGTAATTTAAGTAAAATGAGGATAACATGTGATTCAGTGGAGCTGCTTCCTGAGGACTGAAGAGATAACCTCAAGGTGGTAGGCAGTTAATAAATGTTACGTTATTTTTAACACCTTTGGAGGCAGTTAGTGTTTGACTAGTTTACAGAAGAGGAAATGGGCTCCATAAGATTATGACCTGTCCAAGATAATACAGCTAGTAAGTAGCAGCAGAGGGACTTGAACTCATTCCCAGGGCTGTTTCTACTCGGACAGAGCTTCCAGTAGTGCAAATTTATTTTATTCTTTTTAAAAATTTTAGTTTTTTCAATTACAGTTGACACTCAATATTTTATATTAGTTTCAGATGTACAGCATAGTGGTTAGGCAATTATATAATTTACAAAGAGATCCCCTGATAATTCAAGTACCCACCTGGCGCCATACATAGTTATTACAGTATTATTGATTATATTCCCTAGGCTGTGCTTTACATCCTCATGACTATTCTGTAACTACCAATTTGTACTTCTTAGTTGTCCCTTCACCTTTTTCACCCATCTCCCCAAACTACTCCCCTCTGGCGACCGTCAGTTTGTTCTCTGTATCTATGTCTGTTTTTGTTTTGTTTGTTCATTTATTTGTTCTTTACATTCCACATATAAGTGAAATCATATAGTATTTGTCTTCCTCTGACTTTTTCACTTATCATAATACTCTCTAGGTTCATCCACATTGTCGCAAATGTTGGTTGGAATGTAAATTGGTGTAGCAGCTATGGAAAACAGTATGGTGGTTCATCAAGAAATTAAAAATGGAGCTGCCTTTTGACCTAGCTATTCCACTTCTGGGTATATATCTGAAGAAACCCAAAACAATAATTTGAAAAGATACATGCACCATTATATTCATTGCAGTGTTGTTTACAATAACCACTATATGGAAGCAACCCAAGTGCCTATCAATAGATGAATTGATAAAAAAAGCTGTGGAATATCACTTCCATAAAAAAGAATAAAATCTTACCATTTGCAACAGCATGGATGAACCAGTACTGCAAATTTAAAATCAAGGATTCCTCACTCCTGGCTGGGAGCAGGTATTAAAATCTCTGTGTGACTAAGGACAAACACACCCTCTCCAGAAATGTGCTGGGAGCCAGAACATCCCAAGTGCAAAAAGAAACCCTCGGTGTTCTGCAGTTTGGTAATTTTCTGCAACCCCTTAGAGGGACTGGGTGTGTATATGTGTGGAGGTCCTGCCAAAACCATCTTGTCTTTCTCTCTGTAGAAGTCTTGAAGTTGATATGTTTTAATTTCCCTGATAATGGTGTCCTTTTATGCTGTCATTTCACACAGGGTGAAGGTTTTGGGGTAGAGGCTATATAAGGTAGGGAAATTAAAAGTATAAAACTTGGTTCCTCAGTTTAGTCTAAATCAAGATAATTGACTTAATGCAATCACTTCTCTGTTTTAGATGTGTTCTTCTGTGCCATTTAAGATTAATCTCTACACCCCCTCTCTTGTTTGCTGAAGCTGACAATTTTTGATGTGGTTCTTCTGGCCTCATGTCTTACATTAGGGGGTTGTGTGCTCCAAGGAGCTTCATGACATCCTGAGAGGTAATGTCTTCTGCTGAGGAGCAGTTCTTAAACAGGTCTCTCATTAGTGTTGGCTGCAGTGCCTGGCAGCGGCTGCTGCTTTTAAGCCTGTCGAAGCTGATTCTAACCCTTCAGTGTGGTTGGTTGGTTTAACTTGCATCTCTAAAAGCCTTCCAGTTTGCCAGGAGTGTGGTCCGAATATGCAAATAGCTTGTCAAGTTGGTTTTCCTATTAAAATTTGGTGACTTGGTCTCTGTCTCTGTAGAATGGAAACTAATTGTGCTTTGTTCAGTTTTCTTGGGATGTGGTGCTGTTAAGACCATGTAATAAAACAAGCTGATGAAAGTCTCGTCAGGTGTGTTGTGAGTGATTAGAATGCTTCGTGGTGATAGCTCTCCTTAGTGTAGCTGTTCCTCTGAAGGGGAATCCTACTGAAGAAAAAGGGGAGGAAATATCCATCTCTTTTCTTAGTGTCTGATACTCTTCTGGGCTTTCAGCATGCTGTCATGAGGTAGTTAGTTCTTGACCTTTTAGTTAGAAAGACTCAATTTGAAGCCAAAACCCATGATAGATGTGCCATTGGCATTTGTTGATCAAGAAAATTCACATGCGGATTGGTAAAAACTCCATGGCCCCCAAGTTGGAAACCCTTATTCCTGGTGTAGGACGTGGTCCAGACCCAATCACTAAGAAGGTGTACGACACTGGGCAGGCCTCTGAAGTCTTAGTTTCCTGGTATAAAACATGAGGGGTTTTGACAAACCAGGTTCCTACTAGGTTTAGTCCTTGACGAGTCTGAGGAAAGAGCTCAGTTTCTACATCTAAAGCTCAGCTTCTCTGCCGCATGCAGCAAAAGTCTTGAATGATGATGATATGTACAAGATGGTAGTGCATGCCAGGGTGGACAGGATGGGTTTTGTGGTGAGCACTGTGGGCCTGGGGGTCAATGTGAACTTATAATACAGAACAGGCTGCTGATCGAGTGGACATCCAGAGGGAAATTGAAGTCCTTAGATTGATTGAGCTTTATATCCCCAAGTCTCTCCTTGGTGCATGATTTCATCTTGGCTTGGAAGCAGGAGTTAATTTATTACACAGGGAGTTCTGAAGAAAGATGAGTCCCATGTAGAAAGGGGAGAGTTTGCTAGATTGAACTCGGAGCCCTTTATTTTTTAGCCTGTATCTTCCCCAGTCAAAATTACTTTATGGGAGTCAGCTAGTTTTCTGTCGCTTTTCCCTACTTTCCTCCAGGAACGAAGTTACCAAAGGACTATGAATACAGGCTATTGTGTTGTCAGCAGTGTGTCCTCCTTGGGTAGGAGAGGGTTGAGAGATGACTTGAAGCATTGAGGGTGCTGGGTGAAGTGTGATTTGTGTCAGGTTGAGCCATAGGAAAGTGCTATTTTTGTAGTTCTAAAATGATTGACTATTAGCAATCCTATGGTTAAACCTAACATCTGAGATGGCGTCCTTTTTCCCATTAGGAATCATAACCCCCTGGGGAATGTCTTACTCATTCCAAGACATCCTTGTCTGTATTTGTAGAAGAATGTGGATTTGTGGGGACTGGAGGGAAGGATCAAGGCTGTAGCTGTGTGATGGGCCTGAATTTCTACCTGGCAGGTCAGGGTGGAGTCCCTCAGGGAAGTATGATATACCATGACTCACTGGCCAACTCTAACCCACAGGCTTGTTTTATGGATTTTGGAAATGAGTTACCAAACCTGCCCGCAGGGTGCTGTCTGTAAAAATGGGTTCAAAAACTGAGTGGTTGGAGCAGTGAGAAAGCCCTCCGACCCTGACACAGTCAGAAATTTTAGGATCAAATTTTAGTTCAGCCTCTTAGTATTTGGGCCTGTGCTAGATTATTAATAATAATATAAACAAAATAATGCGTAGGGGAATAGCTCTGCAAGCAGAGTGGTGTTGATTGCAAAAGGCTCCTTGGAGGAGGGAGACTTGGAAGCCCTGGCCATTAGTTGTTGCCCTGTTCCCTTTGAATCAGCTTTGTCCAGAGAGAGGTGGACATTTAATACACAGTGGTAATAAGATGGGATTGGCAGTCTGGGAAGGTTTTCTTGTCCAACCCTATTTGCTCAGCACCCTGCAGGTTGAATGCTGGTAAGTGCATCTGCTGTGTCTTTATGAGGTAATGCGCATAACAGGGCATTTGGGGGGTGGGCAGTGGAGGAGGAGAGCCAGAGGGGCAGCTGTTGGAAAGGCCCCTGAATGAGAGGCTGATTGCTGCGATTATATCACCATGCTCTGACATTTGGGATTTTTTTTGGACATCGAATCAGGCCAATTTTAGTCCAATTTCCATTGTGCAGGGATTAGTCTTCATCATGCTAAGTGTACCAGGAAGGGGGGAGCTGTTGGCAGAGTCCCTGAAGCCCCAAAGGTGATCTGATCAGAAAAACAGCCACAAATATGGCATTTTTGTGTGTGAGGAGCTTGCCTTTAAAGTTGCGGAAGCAATCATCAGATCAATGACTCAGGGCTGTGAGCAGCTGGGTGATTTCCGCTTGCCATATTGTTTCTGTTCCATTTAATTTCCAGGTGTCCTACATAGGCCAGGACTGCAGAGAAATTCCAGAGCACCTTGGCAGGGACTGTGGACATTTCGCAAAGAGGCTTGATCTGAGCTTTAACCTTCTGAGGTATGTAACTTTCACAAGACACAGACCAGGCCTGGGAGACCCAGTGCCCTTGGTAACAGGTTGCAGGTAAGTCACCCAATTCTAGCTCTGCATCTGTGCAGGGATCTGAGACACATAGACTCGTACCCCATACGTTTGACTCTACTTCGAATGATTTTTCAGCTAGCCTCATTGTGCCCCTGAAGAAGCAGTGAGCTAGAGCATCATCCATCTCACACGAGTTCCTAGGAGAGTTTCACTTTGTTGTTTTCTCACTGATAGTCATGCAGACAAGTTAGAATACTGTTGGGGGAGGAATGAGAAGGAACCAGCAAGAGAGTTTTTTTGGGGGGCATTTAGGAATGCTCTTCTGGACAACCCCATTTCCCAAAGATTTGTCAAATCATAGGTAGGGTGTATGTGCGTTTTCTTTCTTTGTCTTTTTATGAATTGGAACCTTAAATATTTGTGATGATGATTTCTCCCAGATGGTATTTCAAAGTAATTCAAACACGATTGGCATGGGGTGGATGGGAGGGAGAACTTTAACAACTGTTCTAGTCTTGGAAGAAGGTAAATGTGACCTTCTCTATTATTCCAGTGGAAAATAGAGTCATTTAATTTCTTCTTAAGAGGTTTTGGATTGTGACTGGTTTGGGGGCAGGAAGTAGGAGATGCTTGGAAAGCAGGTATTAGTGGGATCAATGAGCAGGGGTCAGGGTGGTGGTTTTTCCTAGGCAGCTCGTCCCACACAGGGCTTTCCCCCAAAGTGCCCTCTTGAGAACTGTGTTATCCTCTGAATGGAACCAACTGTCTTGGGGTGGAAGGATTGATGAGGAGCCCGAATCCCACCCCAGGCTCAGGCACTTTTCTCTTTCTACTCCTTGGAGTCTTTCTTTCTCTACTTCTGAGTCAGGACACTTGGGAATTAAGAATTTGAGAGAAGATGGACAGAATTTGGGGCATAAGGCACCAGTGGGTTAGAGGGGACATTTAAGTTTAAGCTGAGCCAGTAGAGCTTCTTTGGATGGTGCTCAGGAGCATGTGTCCATGCTGAGATGCCTCATGTCCAGAGAAGTGGTGTCTGGAGGATTATGTAAAAAGTGGGTACTGTGTGTGCGCTATCTTTGATTCCCAAAGGGTTTGTATGCTTCTGGGGAGAGGTGGAAACTGAAAAGTTGCAAAGTAATGCATAGAGATGAGAGGATGCCAAACAAACAAATGCTGACTTTTAAGAAATTAAGGATGGCTGGGCGTGGCTCAGTGGTTGAGCATCGACCTAGGATCCAGGAGATCGTGGTTCGATTCCCGGTCAGGACACATACCTGGGTTGCAGGTTCGATCCCCAGTCCAGGACGTGCAGGGGGCAGCTGATCAGTTATGACTTTCTCATCATTAATGTTTCTATTTCTCTCTCCTCCCTTCCTCTCTCAAATCAATAAAGACATTTAAAAAAAAAAAAGAAATTAACAATGGTTTTTGGTCCCAATGCCCAAGGAAAGGACAGAGTACATAGCCTGGACTATACCATGCTTTAGACATGTGCACCCCTTAAACAGCTCAGCATGGACTCAGGAGAGGGCTCTTTTGCTGGGGCATTGGAAGGAGTTCTTCCTGTGTGACTGGCTTCTAGAGGCTCAGGCTGTGGCTGCCTTGCTGGTGAGAGCCCGGATGTGGGTTTGAGGAGACTGGGCCCCATGGGGGAGTGTGTCAGCGGGCACAGGTCATGGGACTGGGCTGTCATGTCTCAGGAAACAGAGATGTCTTTGTCACACTCAGGGGCCCTGTCTGCCTTTAGCAGAGAAGGGGCTGGACCCTGGGAGTGGTGGTGTGTGTATGTGTGTGGTGAGTGGGGTTGGTGGTGAGAAGGGGCTCTTGACTCTGAGGGGCTGGACCTATAAGGATTAATCAGAGGAAATGATGGGTCCCCTGGAGGCAGGAAATTTTAGTGAGAGGAAGGCCAGTAAAATGGATCCAGAGGAGGAGTTCCGCTTTTTATTATTTTTAGAGGAGAGACTTCCATGATGTTGAGTTTGAGGAACTATCAACATCTGGTCAGGAGCCTATTCCTGTTGGTGGTGTTGTCAGTGTATGAACTGCACACTGGGTTCTGGCTGGAGTAGGGCAGAGATGGGCAGAGGAAGAGTGAGGTCTAAGGTTTGGGAAGGGTTCACATTAGGACTTGGTGTTAAGCTGGAGGAACTTACAGGCTGGAATGGAGAAGAACAGTCCTGACTTGACGTGGGTATGGTTGAGATTGGATCACGGCTCACCGTCTTACTTACCTAACGGGGTGAGGGGAGGCGGCACTGTTTCTCTCGGATGTCAGGGGAAGATGTAAGTGTGTTCAGGCATTGGTCTCTGTCTTTGCCTTTTCAGCTGGATCAAAATTAAAGATGTTTTGGATGCTTAGCTAATTCTTCTTTTAAAAAAAGTGGAGTTGGGGAGAGAATATGGAGAAGGGAAGAGAAAAGATTATAAGCTTACCTTCTAAGTAAATGAGTAGGTAACAGATGACCTAAGCTCACCAGGCTGCAGGGATCATCATATCCAAATGAAATATTGTGAATTCCCATCCCACATTCTGCAAACGTTTCTCTCTAGCCCCCTTTACTGTTTCCATGGGACTTGGGGAAGTTTATCTCCTGGTTGGTTTGCCCTGCACCCAGATTCCCCATAGCTCCCTGCACTAACCATGTCTCTGTTCTATTGTCTGCTCTTCTCCATCTTGGCAGCTTGTCTGGCCCCACTTGGGATACTCTCTTAATTTCTCCAAAGCTCAACACAATATTACTATGTAGTATAGATTTTTACTGATGGTTGGAGGTGTACTAGGGAGGGGCTAGGTGGTAATTGTGGCACACAGCAGCAGACAAGTTTGGGATGGCATCATTCCTGGAAATCCCTGGCTATGCCGCTCATTAAAATCAGGCTTCCTGCATGTGAACAGGTGCCTCTCTCTCCCAAACCCTTTCTGTGTCACTTACCCTCTTCCCAGAACTGTCCTCAGAAACATAAAGTTCTTCTCACTTTGGTATATACAGAAAAATTGCCCCCACCCCCATTTAGAACATCTCTGCAGGTTTCCTTTTCACATCCAGAGAGTCCTGTCAGGGGCCTGCCTTAAACAGAGCAATACCCCCAATACAAATTTTCTTAACTCCTATAGATTGTAAAATCAGCTGCAGTCCATTTGTATTTTAGGTCACAATTTGTTTTTAGGCAAGGAGTTCTATTTACTCACTTTTTTTGAATGGTTAATATATGCACATGGAACAGCTTTATATGGTGTAAAGAAAGTCTCCTTTGCACTTATGTTTTTTGGCCTCCCAGTTCTCCTCTGCACTACTCCTTTTTAGTCTTCCAGAGATAGTCCACGCATATACTAACATGTGAATTTCTTCTTGTGTAGCCGCATTTGTATCACTTCTTGCCAAGATGTTAGTTAAAAGGGAGGTACTGGGCTTCAGTTAACCACTTACATTGGGAACATCCTTTTCTATTGTCTTACCATTAATTCATAGCCCTAGACCATCGTTATTATTAATCTAACTTATGAAAGTGATAGATCTGCTGATTCTCCCTAAGGCCACCTGTTTGTGCTGGAGGGAAGGGTAGTTATGGATTTATAAGCTCTGAACTTTTAGGTTGCTATATATTTTTTTCTTCCCATTACACTTTAGCCTTCTCTCTTCAGTAACTATCGTAAGTCCCCCTCTCCTTCCTTCAGGTTGTCCAATATTAAACTGGTTATGTTTCCATGCAGAAGGTCATGGAAATTCAGGCTGTATTTTCTATGACTCTGTCCTGGGGAATGTAAGTCCTGGAACTAGTGTGGGCTTGAAGTTGGAAAGGGAAGCAAGACGGTAGGTTTGAATAAAATTTCTGGCTCATTTAAAGGACTCAAAACATCTCTCTCTTCTACCCTCTCCTCCCAGATCTCATTCTACCTGGATGTGAATCCTGGGGTCAGGGTCCTGCCATCCAAACTGGAATGGGGATAGCAGGTTCAGGTTGCTAATCTGGTAACAGCTGAGAGGAGTAGTGTTGCCCCTTGAACTTGAATGCATTAATTATCATGAGCCCAATGTCTACATGTGCATGAAATTATACTTTAGATTTTAGTTTTTGAAGATTTTTTCTTATGATAAGAACAATAATGATCAATATAGAAATCTTGGAAAACTTAGAAAGGTATGAAAAAACCCCTCTCTCAAATCACTGATAGTCTCACAGAGATCCCATGGTTACCATTTATCTTAATGCCAAATATCTTAAAAACGATGCTCTTGCTTACATTGTGTTGGAATCATTTTTCCGTCTCAAATACTGCATTATAGTTTTAGTGGTTTCTTATTTTTCAATGTTTTACATTTAGATTGTTCCCAGGTTTTTTACTGTTATAAATATCTCTATTATAAGTATCCTTGTAATACTGATTGATGAATATGTCTCTGATTAGTTGCTTGGGACATTTTCCTACAGACAGAATTGTCGGAGGGCTTTAGTACAGATGTCAAATTGTCCTTAAGAGAGGTTATACCAATTTCTGCTACCAAGAATATTTGAATAGCTGTTGTCCCAAGTTCTTCCCTGAGCTTGTTTTTTTAAAATTTATCTTTATTGTTGAAAGTTTTACAGATGTTTCCCCTTTTCCCCCTATTAACCCCCTTCACCTCTTTGAGCTTGTTTTTAAGATTTTTATATCTCACTTTCTCTTTACTGATCAATAAAGAAATCCTCAGTTTTAGCCAGTACTGGTTCCTTGATCTGCTTAAGGCAAAGAGAGCTTGTTAATGATTTGTTCCAGCTTTAGTTTTCCTGCTCCCCTGACTGGGAAAGGGCAGAGTTCTCCCTGGTGGCCCTGTTCCTCTCCTCCAGGGCCCTAAGTGGTTTGCATGGATTGCCTGGTGAGCTTGTTGAACACGGAGGGCAGAGCAGGGCTCCCTAGGAAAACAGTGATAAATATGCCTGTGTCAATCTGGCAATGAAATCGAGAAGGTTTAACTGATCTATGGCAACAGGAAGCTTATATTTTAAAATTTAAATTATTTGCAGTCACATCTTATTTAGCATCACCTTGATAAATACACTGAATGGGGGAATCACTTAGGAGAACATTTCTTAGGTGGGAGCTTACTTGTAGCTTCCCTGGCTTTGCCCAGGATGGAAGAGAAGGACTGGGGAGTTTGGACATTTCCAGTAAAGAGATGGTGGCTTGGTCCTCTCTCCCAGGCAGTGAGGCAGACATATGGTGCACTGTCAAAGCTTCTAGGACATACGCACCAGCATTTCTATTTCTGTTATGAACTGCTATATAAAACTTGGCCTGTTAACTTGCTGCTCAATTGGGAAAATGGGCAGTGGAATTAAGAGGAACCAAGGCTTTGGGGTTAGGCCACCTGGGCTTGAAACCTTGCTTACCAGTGATTTAACTGGACTTAAGCTAATTGCAGAAATGTTGAGTGTAACTGTATGTAAATTCCTAACAGATTACCTGGTATATCGCAGGTCTTCAGTAAGCATAGCTCTGGTTATAGCTTAAACATGGTGCTAGTGAGGCTAAAAGCCTAGGCTTGAGCCTCCACAGGGACCATTTCTTCAGTAGTCATATTGGGGTTCCTCACAAACATTCAGAATTTCCTCTCCTTCAGCATATGTTATGTTTCCACATCTCTGCACCCTTTGGTGTGACCACTGTGCAGAAACTTAAAGAGCTGGTGCAGATTTGCCTCTTCTTCTTCTGCCTGTTATGATCATCAGTCTTAGGTTCTAACGTAAATGAGCAGAACCCCTTGCTGATTTTTGTTGGACATAGACTGTAAATGAGAAATCTATGCTAGAAGACTTTAGAATATTTGTTAATGCAGTATAACCTAGCCCATACTAACTGATATGAATACCTTAGTTCTCCAAATGTCTGACGTTCCATAGGCTAAATCACTAATCTCATACTTTTCATCCCTGCCAGCTAGGAGCATACATTTATGTTACACTGGGAATGAGTGAGAGAGAAAAATTGCCTACCCATACTCTCAGGAGAACAGCTTAAAGGGCATGTTTTGTTGGCATTGGGTCTTCATCAGCTTGTTTCTTTGCAGTCAAGGGCCTTGTTTTCAATACCCCAGTGCAGTGGTCTTACTTGGGGAGCATGCTGATGTTGGAGTTGGGGTGGCAACAGAATTGATGTCAGTAAGCATTGAGAGAGGAAGAGACAGTGGCAGAAAAGACAGGCTTTAGAAAGATAAACTGTTTAGTGAATTTTCAAAATAGTTCTAGGGCATTGATAGATTCCAAGGAGGCAAGGGTCTATGTGTTTTGGAAACCATGTTCTCTGTAAGCTGGGCAATGTTGCAGAAAGCATCTTTTTTGTTCCAAGAATATCGTTGGCAATTCTAGTGTCTCCAGCTACTAACACGGAATGTACAGTAAAAAGGTGATGTGGAAAATGACTTGGCGGGTAATATTTAATGTCTCAGAAGCAGCACTTTTTGTAGTGACTTCCATGACTGGAACGACCAGAAACAGTTTGAGGGCGGGAAGGAGGGAAGACCACTAAGGGAGCAGGTTTATAAGGTACCGCCTACCTCCTCAAGCGCCCTGCTTTCCTGGATTTCCACCTTTTGGCCAGAGAAAATGTGTTGAGCCACTGGGGTAAGACTGAGCTGGGGAAGTGGTGGGCAGTGGGAGAGAGTGTTGTCTAAGGGGCCATAATGAAGTTCAGCTTTCTCATAGGCTCCTGTAATGTGCAGTATGATTTAGAAACTGTTTTCATAAACATTGTCTCCATATTTCCTACAATGTTTACCACTAGGGTAAGAAATTCCTAGACTTTTTAGTAATGCCTTTTATTTTCCTTTTCATCCATTTTACTCCCCCAGCATCTTGGGCCTCACTGTTCCATCTTCTCCCCCTGCCCTGTTTTCTATCCTGAGGACATCATTGTGCATGTGGACAATGCTGTCCTCCGTGTTATCAGGGTGGCTGTTGTAAGCACTGGTGATCTGGGGGGAGAAGGGGAGGACTGGTAGATTAACCCTTTCAGACTTTGTATTCTCTGGCCTTCCAGGTTCTCAACCATGAAGTTCAGTAACAATGATGGGAATAGGGGTCTGTCCTACTAGCATTTAGTGGGTGAGGCTGGGTATGCTAAATGTCTTTCAGGGCACAGAACAACCTTGGACAAAAAATGTTTCTATTCACTGTGCCAGCTGCACTCTGTTGAGGAAGGCCTCTGAGTTCTGTTTGAGATAGTTTGCAGAGTGGCTGTGGATGAGCTTCACAATAAAGCAGCCTTGTGAGTAAGTACCTAGAGGTGATTGGCTCTGCAATCCAGTGGGGCCCAGGGGCACTGGATCAAACAAATGACATCAGTCATGTTTGTTCTGTAATGAATAACCAGAATTATGGAGCACTTACTATATGCTGAGTCTGGGCAGACACTTATCAGTGTGTTACTTCATTCAGTCCTAACAACATTTGATGAGGGACTGTTATTACTCACATTTTGCAGATGAAGCAACTGAGGCCCAAACATTTGCTTTCGAAATTTGCCCTAGACTACCCTGATGATTAAATGGGAGAGCTGGGATTAAATGGCCCCGGTGATCCGACTTCAGTTTTACTTCAAACTGCTTCTCAAAGTTGAAATCATTGCTTTCATCCTGTGAGAAGCTGGATGGCCATTTCCAAGCCTATATTTTTTTTGTGGGGGGGGGGAAATTTTTTCTTTTAAATTCATGAGCAGCCTGTGGAAGTCACTGTAGCAGGATCACAGTGGATCCTGCACCTCCAACTTGAGGCTTCAGAGCTCTGTTGCATTTCCTCCTCTCTCCTGTTTCTCTAAAACCTTATTGATTTGTAAAGTTTGGGTTTGCAGGGCCTTGTGAGACCTGGGCTGGCTTGGAGGTGGGTGTTCCCAGGGAACCCCTTGGGCTGTGAGGCATGGCTCAGATGAAGGTCAGTGTTACAGGGAGAAATGGCTCAGCAATGCCCTGGCCAGCCTACTTGCTGACCTGGCTTTGAGTCGGGGACCCTGAGACTAATGTGTGCATGAGTTTTGAGCCTGGAGGGAAAAGAAGAGGTGGGGTGTGCATGTTTGTCCTTGCACGTGTACTCACTGGCACGCACACACCCCACCCTCTGAAAAGCCTTTTTCCTTCTGTTTCCTCAAGGACCGCAATGTTGGTGATTTCAGCTGTTCCCTGCTCCTTTATGATGAAAGGGGAGCGATTATGCTTTTTGCTGGTGTCTGTGTTTAATTGCAGGATGTAATAACTACAAATTCTCCCTGGCCGAGACTTTTCTTAATAAAAGGTCTCTTCTCTCCCAGCTGGTTTCTTTTCCCCTCTGCACCCCCACCCCCATCACTGCCATAGCACAAGGTCACTTAGGGTTTTAAATGAGGGAGAGACACACACATATGTTCATGTTTTGTTTAGAGTTTATATTAAAAAAAAAGACACCTCCTTCTCCAGACCCATCATTACGGAGACCAGCTACGTGCCCCCCACCTTTGCACCACCTCCCCTTAGCTCCTCTCTGAGTTTATACAGAACCCAATTTTTCAGTCTCCTGGGTGTCTGCTTTTTCTCTGGTTCTGAAGAAATAAGAGACGGGTAGAGCAGGGAAAACCAACAAAAGAGGTTTAAAAAAATCCCCAAACCTTTCTTGAGATAAAGCAAGACTTATTAAAAACAATTGGAGAGGAGGGCAGGAGAAGGGGGTATAAACCCCCCACTTGGGCGCGTTTTCTGCAGCTGGAGGAGCATTTTAAGAGAATGCACCATTGTTAAAACTTTTTTTCCTTGATGGATTTATTTTTAAGGTAGAGAAATATTTTCCCCATAATTGGGTAACTCTTAATAGTAGCAATTGCATATTTATCAGTGTGAGGGGCTGTTATTAATGTAACTGTCAGGCCCAAACACATTTCTGCATTAAATCCATTTAGTATGTGCATTATTCGGGCTGGAATGTCACCGGGACATCAAAGCCCCGTAGGCATGGAGAGCTCAGTGCCCTGCTGTGGCTGCCGAACAGGCCCTTGATCAATAAATGTAACATGTTAATGCAGAGCAAATAGAATAAAAGATTTCTTTGACAAGACATGAAAAATCACCTTGTGGCAGCTGGCATGTGATGCCGTTTCTGGGGAGACACTAGCAAAGTTGATCTGACAAGTAAAGAGGAGAGATGATGGTTGTAAGGTGCTTTTGTTTCAAACTTCTTTCTTGACCTGTCAGGTTTTGAAGGCGCCTCAATGGCTCTTTTTTGTCATGTGAAAATTGTAGTCTTAGGTAGTTATGAAGCAGTTATCTCTTCTCAAATTGTGAATGCTGCTGTTTAATTGATTCACTTAGCATTTGAAACTGTCACGCATTAATAATTGTGAAATCCTGTAGATACTGCACTAGTGTGTCATACTTAAATGTGTAGTTATCAGAAAATTAATATCCTTAATGAACCGGTGCTTTCAAACTAACAGTGCATGAAATCTCTTTTGCCCTTTCATTTGCTGAAGCCGCATCCGCCAGTTCGCTGAGAATCACCTCTCGACAGTTTGCTTTCTTGATGCCCGACAAATGCCAGCTTTGCTGTGGGTACATCGCGTGCTCAATGACAATAAATATAGTAATTATACTGGAGTTAGTAATTAACATAATTGTAGTCAATTACGACAAATACAGTGCAGAGCTAAATAAATGAGAGGGGAGAAATTAGCAAGCTAATTGATTTATCTTTACTTGGCTTTCTATTGTAACTGGCAGGGCTCTTTTCCTTGGGGTGGGGGGAGAGGAGGGAAGAAAAATCCCCACAAGGATTGTTTACAAATAACTGATTTTGTTTTGAAGTTGCTTTGTCTTTTGACTCACTATGCATCACCCCCGACTCTGCTTACAAGGAGGAAAAAAGGAAAGAATTTAAATGCCAAGGGAACATTTTGTTAATTTAGCTACATCAAGCTGAAAACAGCAGCTAAGGAGAGCAGGATTTAACTATAGCTAAGACTGAGGAGCTATAATTTTTTTCTTCACAGCTATTGCTCTGGTAAAAGAAAGTCTGTGTATATGTGCATTCTAAGTCTCCATCAAGAGGTGGTGCGTTGCTGAACAGTACATTTGGGGGTTATATGTGTACGCTCATTTGCTCAATTCTGTGCGGCTGGCTTGGTGTAAGAAGTGGGCATCTTTTACTTGGTTCAGCCCCACTTGGTCTTGCTGTGCCTTCATCCCTGGGTACCCATGGAGAAGATGGAGGAAGGGCGCAGCTATGGTGTTGGAGAGGGCAGGGACGGGCTCCATTGAGGACCTCCTGCCCACTTTCCCTTCTTGGCCACACTTCAGGGCTACCCCAGGGTCCTGGGCTGTCACACTCTGGAGGCTGTCTGGAGAAGTTTTTGTTGGGGTCTCAGTGCTCATTTATTTCTAGCTGGTTTATTCTGTGCTGCCTGGAGTCCTTGTTAGTGATGTTTGTTGTGTGTGACTGCCGTTCACACCCCTGAGGATGAATGTGAGTGTTTGGAGGCTTGGGGTCCACCACAGCCCTGTTTTCTTCTCACAACTTTGAGAAACAGGATTTTTTTTCTTTACCCCTTGACATAGGATAGGGGCTAGTGGACAGAGCCTTTTTAGGGTTGGAGTGCTTAAAATCTTACCCTGGTGTTACCCAAGGTGCTTTTAAGACATGACTGTTAAAAAACTATCTGGTTTAGTAAACCGAAAATTTGTTTCACAGCTTTTTATTTAGCTCTGTTTCCTGAAAAGTCTACTGGGTATGATGTTTCTAGTCTGACACGAAGGGAGTTAGAGGCAGCATTTTTTTTTCTACGTCTACATGGATGGTACATGTAATCACATGTGACTTCATGGGGAATTCAGTTTTTCAGTTGCATTAAAATGCTGCCTGCTTTTTAAAACACGAAGATGCACCCGGACACTGCCTAGTGTGGTCATTCTTTATGTGCACTTCATTTGGAAATCAATTTCTGATATGAAATATTTATATACAAGGAATCACTTAAATAATTTAGCGTTTGCAGGCATAATGGCTTTCTGATGAGGTCTCAAATTATTTTAGTAAATGTGTGGAACTTGTGAAGGGAAAAGACTTCCCTTGTTGGAGGGGAAATCACACCTGGAACTTTAGCTTGATTAGCTTGATGTGGGTCTGAGAGAAACTGGATGATTCATAGGTAGAGCTTTGTTTATGGAACAGATAAGTTCTGGGTCTTATACCCCTCCGAAGAGGGCATTCTTCTGTGAGCCAGTGAGAGGCAAAACCTTTGCTGTTGACCACTGTCAAAATGTGTCATCTGTAGCAGTTCCGTTGCTGTCAGTAGTTTCTGCTCAGCTGCTGGTTTTTATACTCTGTCTTTTCTCCTGAAAGGTGCACAGATGTGAGTGGAAAAGAACATAGGATGCTGGCAAAAGAAGTCTCTTTTCATTTTTATTATTTTAAAATTAAACTTGTTTTAATGGGAGCTAGCTTTATTCTGTCCCCCAACTGCTAAAGAAATACAGCATGGGGGATAATTTAGATGTATTCTTTTTCAAATAAAATGCTATTTTTGTAAAGGCACCATTTTTCCAAGACTCTTTTCTTGGAAAAATGGTGCCTTTTTCACTGAGACACACGCCCCTCTAGATGTTCAAATATGTGCATTTTGAGGTGCTTTGTTCCTCAGAAATTCTAATGAGCTTTCATTTGGTAGTAAATTGTGTTTGTGAGGTTGGTGGAGCAGAAGGAGGGGATGGGGTTAAGAGCTTTTGCTGTTCTCATAATGAGAAGTTGGACGAGTGGACATTTGCCCACTTGTGTGCCAGTCTTTGAGGGGGTACATTAGAATTGCCTGGTGGGGTGTTAATTTTGTTTCAGGGACTGACTTTTCAGAATGTATTCCCTTTCCCTTCTGAAGGAATCAGTGTGGGAGCTTGACTCCTCGGGATTCGCACCTCTTGAGGGCAGTGGATGATCGGGACCCTGAGGGTGAGCTTGGGGGACGATGGTGGAATTGTGGATCTGTCCTGGTTGGCTCTTGTGAATTCTTCCCAGGTGCCTGAGCTGGACTAACATCACAGAAAGCTAACCATCCTTCCAGTTGTATTTGGAAATAGCAAACCAATACCCTGAATTCTGTTCTTGGAGGCTGGACTCTGGAAAGGAAAATCAACCTGACCTGGGATATAGAAAAATGGAGCCTGGCAATGACTCCTGAAAGTCATGTTGTCTAGGGTCATGTCCCTGAGGAGTACTGCATTTGTTGTAGCCCATGACATGATGCCCCAGAAGAATGACTGTTGAGGTAAATTTAACCATACAGTTTGGTTTTTCTTATCTTCTTTTTAGCTGGTGGGTGGAAGTTAGGCTGGGGTGACTTATATTTTGGAGGATCCCAGCAGGGTTACAATGGTCTTTCTAGTTGTTGTGTACAACTGGATCCCTCCGTAGATGCACCTCTTGGGCTAGCTGGTCTTTGACGTTTTTTAATAGCTCGTACAGCCATGACCATAGATTATCATTCAACTAAATGAAGGGTGGGGACTGCTCAGGATAGCATGGTTCCCCCCAAGCTGCCTGGAGATGCCCTTAAGGGCTGAGGACTTGGAGCATTGTTCTTTGCCGATATGTAAGTATCCAGTGCATGCTGGATTCCCCAGCCCCTGGAGTTTATAGATGTGATGCTTTCCCTTGAAAAAGCTCACATGCTAATGAGGAGGATGAGACTAATGCAGGTAAAATTATTAGGAGAACAGTGCAGGACCATTGTCAGAGTCTGCCTGTGGACTGTGAGAACTGTGCAATTCTCCCCTACCGGGGAGCAGTTACTACACCCACTGTCTGGGGAGCTTATTCTCTGAGTTCTTGAGCAGCTTCAGGAGCCACATGTGGAAAGGAAGGGTCCCACTCAGGCAGAGCAGGTGACTTGACCCAGGAGAGCCCTTGGGGTGGCCTCAGATAGGTCTCCCAAGATACCCACAGGACAGCACAGTTCAGTTAATTGCCAGGAGCATATTAATGCCCAAGAAGGTCTCAGGAGTGAGGACTTACATGAAAAGATTGGAACTTGGGCCACACCCTGAAGAGAGCAGTTGGTTATACTGGATCAAGATTTCAGGGCAGGGTAAATAGCTCGCACAATGTCAGGGCTTTGGAACCAAGCTTGTGCTGAGTGGAGATGGCGAGACCCTGGTCTGTGTACCCTCAGGAGTTTGTGGGAGTCCAGGAAGAGAGGAATAGGAGAGTAGGGTAAGCTCTTCCCATACATACAGACATAAGTCCTGTGCTGTGCAAAATGGACGTGGTTCTGGGACACAGAGGTAGATAGGGAGGAAAGCTGGCCAGGCCAGAATCTTTTGGGGCCATTCGTGTAACAACATGGGGGAGTATGGATTCTCTCCTCAAACCTTCACCCTGGAGTGACAGGCATGTGGGGGAGGACAAGCCACCTCCAGTTGGTGGAGGGCAGACATTCCCAGGCTGAACGGGACCTGAGTGTTGGCCTTGACACAGATACGTGGCAATTATGCTGTTAGAGGGTCATAGTTAATGCAGTTCTCCCATGACTCCTGCCTCTAGCATGCTGTGCCGCTGAGCATCCAGCAAGACCTTGTTGCCTGTCCCTGGGCTCATTCAGAAGAGGCGGAACCAAAACTTGAAATCTCATCTTTCAGAAATTGCATTTATTACTGTTCCTCTGTGCCACAGTGTTTCTTCAAGGCTACACTTAGGGTGCATTCTCCCCCAGGAGACTGTGCATGTTTTGGCTTATCTGAATGCCTTGGGGCCTTTGCAATAACTCTGCCTCCCATTGGAGTGTAAGCTTTTCCAGGGTGGGAGAACAGCTCTTTCTGGGGTGTACAGGGCAGGTTGTGCACTGGTAGGTGCCCCTCTAATCCTGGAATTTCTCACTTGCTAAAATGGGTGTTTAATGACATGATGGTAGTTTACTTTGAAAGAGGCAGCAGTAATGGTAACAACCATTTATCCACCAGCTTTCCCTGATTACCTTTTTTTTTTCTTGGTGACAAGGTGTTGGTGTTTGGTGTATAATGTTCCCTTTTCTTTTAATTATATCAATAAAGGGTCTTATTAATTTTCCATGTCACCAAACATTTTCTCCTAAACATCCCTTGAAAGCAGGTGGAGATCAACCAAAGAACTTATGCATATATGCATTGCCCAAGAAAACAGAGAATAGAGCGATGAAGGCTTGGGGTGGGGCAGGAACCTGATTACCTTCTTAAGTCCTTACAGCAAGCTGGGTATTTGTCACAGTTTAAAGATAGGGAATGAAAGCTTGCCAAGGTTAGTGGCTTTCCCAAGGGCACACAACTGGTCAGTGAGGAGTCAAGACCTACATGCCGTTTTGCCCAATTACAAAGCCTACGGATGTGCTTAGCTCCTACACCGTCTTGTGTTCAACTGTGTTCCCCCAGTTCCAATTCATTGTTGTCCCCAAGACCTTTACCTGATAAACTAGTGTGGATTGGTAACTAAGTGGTAGAGAGGAGGAAATTTTGTCTTCTAGGCCCATGGAAAGAGGACCCTCCCCTACCACCTTCAAGGCTGTTGCTGCTTTGTTTTCTTCCCAGATTTATATTTGATCTCATCATTTCTCAGGGGAGGTAAAAACTATAGGCAGTGAGTCTTTATATCAAACATCAGCATTTTAGAAATCTGTAGAAAATTAGGTTGGGTTAACTTTTAGTGTCCTGTTCCTTTAAGATAAACAACAAAAATACAAGAAACTCCCTCATACTCTTATAAGGGGCCTCTGGAGGTTGTGTTTCTGCTAGTTCTTGGACACCTCGGGTGTTTGAGTGCTATTGCTGCTGCTGTTTATCTGGACAATCCTTTTAAAAGGCATGTCTATTTTCTCATCAGTGACAGGCAAAGAGTACTGTCCACTCTTTTCCTCAGGATGTCTCTGGGTTGCACAGAAGATAGCTTATTTGAATGTAAATGCTTTGTAAATCATTAAGCACTACATAATTATAATGGATTATTTTTTCCAGTTTTATTGAGATGTAGTTAACATATAACATTGCATCAGTCCAAGGAATACAACATAATGACTTGATGCATGTAGATATTGCAAAATGATTACCACAGCAAGTTAACATCATATAATGCATTATTGTCATTATGCATTTTTTTCTTTTAAATGATAAAGTGAACTCTTGCTAGTTTGAAGCTCAGAGTCATTGTTGGAGACCAACTAGACACAGGAGTTCTGGCTGGAGCATGATCTGCTGGGAAAACGATGAGATCATGAGACAGAATATGTGACTATTAGTCTTCACTCCATCACAAATTGTGAGATGCTGGGCAAGTCAGTTAATCTGTGTTGCTGTTTTCCAGATGGGGGATAATGAGACTCACCTATCAATTGTGATGGTCAAATGAAATACTATATGCAAGAGAGTTTTGTTCTTCTAGACGGTGTACCAAAAGAGCAGCTATCCCCCAAGCAGTTTATTTCATTTTCATTGTTTATTTTTGAGCAGAGTTATCTTTAGTATTTTGCTTGGGGCATGTAGCATTTGTTGTTTGTGACTTGTGTACAAATCAAAAGGGAGATCATAGTCCTGCAGCATTTCCTTGCAAGAAGGAACATATGACCATTTTCTATAACCATAAGTTTCTTCAATCTGACTTTCTTGCCTTGGCTAAAAATTTACTTTTTAGGTAATTTTTGATCTACAATGAATTGAATGGTTCTGTTGTAACAAACAGGGTGTGTGTTAGTTTTTTTTTTCTTTTTTCAAAAAGGGCTTTTTAGAGCCTCTTCCAAGAAGATAGTTGTACAAACCACATTTAGGTAGTGCACAGGGAGGTAGAATGTGGAGATTTGAAATTGATTTACTATTAAAAGATGTCTGTACTTCTAGAGTATAACATTTAAGTATGTATAAATTTTTACAAAATTGGGTTCAGGCTGTATATACAGTCTTGTATTGTGTTTTTTTTCTCTTAATGTTATATCATGATTCAGTTTTCTGGGATAATGTGGTTCAGCGATTACATCATATTTTTTTCAGATATACCACAACTGAGTCATTCTTTTATTGATCGACATACATTTATATATGGTTTTCCACCTTGAGGTGTTAATAAGAAATGCTGTGATGAACATCTTTGCCTATAAATTGTTGTTTCACTGTTTTCTTAAGATAATTTCCCAAAGAGGGAAATAATTGAATTAAAGGTCACTGAAAACACTTTCCCCTGAAGCCCATGTCTGACCCATCCTCTGTCTCCCATGGGTGTGGAGTCTTCTTTCTTGTGGGAGGTTGAAGTGGCGACAGGTGGGGGCTCTGTGGGAAGAATTATTTTGAGCGTCTTGACCTAAACCCAGCCATGCTTCCTCTTCACAGGTGAAGGCTCATGTGTGTTTATGCTGGCTTCAGTACAGGTTGACTTAATACCTGCCCAGAGTCAGGGAAGCACAGCAGGCCGGAGGGGAGGGGAAAGCTATTCTTTACTCAGGCCTGGCCTACCTCTGTATCCACACAGAGTCCCTGGCCACTGCTGGGACATGAAGCTCCTGAGGCTCACCAGTGTAGGCCTCTGCCCAAGGGGGTGTCCGGCAGGCCCCAGATATGGCCAGGCTTGAGGAGGTAAAGAGAGAGATCCAAACCATTTTCAGCTTTTCCTTTGCAGATCCAACCTTTTAAGCATACCTACATTTACCTGCAATGGCAGTCGTTTTGCATTTTAATGACATATCAAGTACGCTAACTTGCATTTGAAACGAAAGTGCCTTAAATGTCTCTGGCTGTCAGAATGAGATGTTAGGAGCTTGATGAAAAGCGAACAAAGAAGACAAAGTATGAAGCCTGGATACAGTGCAAAATGAAATAAAACCTTGTATGGCCTGTCAGGGGTGTCAGTTGATATTCATATCTAAAGCACATTATAGCATTACTTTGCAGCTCATAGCTTACTCATCTGTCTTTTTTAATTCATCACATTCGAGCCCACATCTTTTAAGTCTCGTGTGTCAACAATGGAAGAAATCTGTTAATTGACAAATGAGTGTCACAAATGTGAATTGGTGCCTTTACATCAGCGGCAGGTGTAGTCTCTTTTGTTTTTTGTTGGATCTATTATTGGCATAAGCCAGTGTAAGACATCTGTCTTTGTCGGAATGAGAAATGACAGGCCTTCTTGGCTGTCATTGTCTTAGTGCGTGCTCATTCTGTGAGATACTGTATAAAGATAAAATGTCAGTTAAAAGAATATGAAAAACTATCTGGAGGAAGTCCTTAAATTACTCAGAGAGGGGATCCGGGAATTGGGGCTGGAATTGAAATCCGAGTGTTTCAGTTTGTATCTATCACACCTATTTAAAAATAATATTTCGTGAGTAACAGGATGAGGTTACCAGGCATTTAGGAAAATGTTATGTTGTGCTGGTATAATTAGCTTTATAAGATGGGGAGAAAAATCTACCTTTGCAAGATATGAATTTATTTATTATAAGGTCATCTCTCAGACAAGCACAGAATTGTCTCAATAAAAACACTCCAGGTAGGATTCTGGGTGTTGATTTGCATGTGTTTTGAAATATTGAAATTGTTCCCCTCCAATTTCTTTTTCGGTTATATTTCTATCTGAGCCTGATGAGAAGCATAATGAAATAAAAAGCAGCAGTTGTGGAGTGATGAGACAATTAGTGGGGAGAAAACTGTTAGTATCACTGAGCCCCTGGTGGGTTTAGAGATGCAGGCGAGTCTGGACACCCTAGGCTGTGTTGCTCACTCAGGTGACTGCTGGTAGGAGAGAAGGGGAGTCTTGGGTGAGAGGGAGGCAGAAGGTCTGATGGTAGAGGAGAGCTCCTGCTCCCTCTTCTGTCTGCTTCCTCACGAGCTGGAGAGCTCAGACATTTAGGGTTGATAAGGACAGGGTGGTCTCAGCAGGGCATGTTGTGGTTATAGGATGGGTAGAGTCTTAAGGCACACTCACCAAACTTGAGTGTGTACATGAATCCTCTGGGGGTCTTGTTAAAATGCAGCATCTAATTAAGTAGGTCTGGGTGTGGGCCTGAGACTCTGCATTTCTACCAAACTCCCAGGTGATACTGACCTGCAGCTTTGCAGACCCAACTTGAGTATCAAGGAGTTCAATTTATCTTCCTACAGACTATCGGGATGGGCTGCTGAAGACCCTGTAGGGTTATGAGAAGAGGGAAATCTTTGGGTGCTGGGATGGACTAGACGGTTCTAGATGCTTTCTACATAGCGAAGTAAATTTTTCTGTAGAAATGTTTCTTGCAACAAGAGGCCCAGGATATTTTTTCCATTGCTTTTCAGAGAGTGGAAGGGAGAGGGAGAGGGAGAAACATTGATGTGAAAGAGATACATCGATTGGTTGCCTCCTGCATGAGCCCCGACCTAGGCCAGGGATCAAGCCTGCAACCGAGGTACATGCCCTTGGCTGGAATTGAACCCGGGACCCTTCAGTCCGCAGGCCAACACTCTAACCACTGAGCCAAACTGGCTAGGGCACAGGTCTCTTTCTTAGTACAAGGTATCCTACTTTCTCTGAAGGGGTTGGCATTGTGAGTGTGTCTGCATTGCACACACATGCTCATTGTGGTGTAGCTGAGGAAGGGCATGTACTGAACTATGTGTGCTGACAGAGCTCATGTGTTCTGTGTACATATAGTGGTGTATTTGGGGATAGGCATGCGGCAAGCCTGAGTGTATTTGTTTATGTGGGTGAATATAAACGTGTGTTAGCTGTATGTTTTAGGGACAGGCGTGTACCAAACTCAGCTAGAATGAGCGCTCAGTGGAGCACTAGGGCTCTCCTTAGCTGATACTCATTTGAATAATCAGATCGATAGGATACATGTGGTGAAAAAAAAAAAATTCATGAGAATCTGCTGTTGGGGCTAAAACATTGTCCTTTGGTGTCATTAGTCTTTGGTAAACATATTTACCTCCAAGGTTCCTCCTGGCCCACTGTCGTGGAAGCTGACTGCAGTGTTTATTTATGGATGGAATAGACCCCTGGCAAAGTTAGACAATACAGTTGGGATCTGAGGAAGTCTTCAAATTATCATTGGATGAGCAAGGAAGGGCAAAACGTGGAGCCTCAAGGCCGGACTTTCACCTCCCTTTTTTTTTTTTTTTTTGTTTCAGCTGGAATCATAATTCGGAGAACACAAAGCCTCCTCTTTCTTTTTACATAAACCTATAATGAACTAGTGAGTAATCGGGGGATGAAACTGGTATTTTTCTGAGGGAACTCAGGAAAGCTGATGGTTTTTTTCCAGATTTTTCTTTCCTTCCCCGAGGCCCCGCCAGCCTTTCACATTCTATGTATTGCAGACCTTTTCCTGGCTGACCCTTAAATGCTCTGTTCTGGAGGAAATTTTAATTTTGTTTTTTAAATTGAAACAATACTTACCTGAAGGGAATGAGACAAGCCAGAGAGAAAGCAAGGGAAGCGGCCCATCTGAAAAAGGTGCAGAAGTTGTACCCTATACTCCTTGCACTATAAACTATATCGTTTTGTCCCATTGTGAGAGGCCTATTTTGACTTCTGGGGAGGTGCACTAGAAGGAAGTTGTCCGAATATAAAGAGTATATGTGTGTGTCCTCACACATGTCTCCCTGTTCGCCTTCTAAAAATGGGCAAGGCATGCACATCTATCTTGTGTTTATCCATACACATGTCTGTGTGTGCAGACATAGGCCAGATCCACACACAGACATCCTTTTGTGTGCATACTAGGGGACTAGGTACATAAGAAGACCATTTTACGTGCCGCTCTTGGTCTTTCATTGCCAGCTGTCACAGAGAATCTGAAACAGACAAAAATTTATTGGGTAGTATTTAGAAACATGTCGGTGGTAACGACTGCAGCTCTGATTTCAATTAACACCCACTAAATTTAGGCTAATGCAGTGCATTTGTAGACCTGTTGAATGTGCTTGGCATCATGTTGCAAAAATCTAAAGCGGTCATGGTTTAAAAAACAGTTGATGCTGACCACTGCTTTTGCATCTTCTCCCCACCCCCGACAATCTGGCACACAAGTGGTGAGCTCCCCTGTGAGCTGGGGAGTCTTCAAAATTCTCTGTTTGAATTTTTATAAAATGACCTTTCAATTGCAGAGAGCACAGTTAAAGTTTTAGCGTCCGGTCTTGCTTAATGAAATACTACTTTGGAGTTCATAATTCATCATTCTTCACACCCTACTCACCCCCTTTTCTGGCTGTTTGGTGAAAACAGCTGGGGAAGTGCTGCATTTTATGATTAAGGCACTAAAAGATTAGCCGTAGGCACTGCCCATCTATGGGCTACAGAATTCAGGCTGCTGACAGCAGATCTGTTTTGAATCGGAGTCAGATTAAAGTGAGTGAAAATCATTTGGGGGCTGAGGGCTCGAAAGGTCACACGTGTAATGAATTGTGGGTGCTTGCCTGGCTTCCCAGGCGAGAACCGTAAGCAATTATTAAATGCCATTGTGCATTGGGAAGGGTCGGCTGGTGGTGACTTTGAAACTCTCCAGAAGTGAGGCTGGAGATTGCAAAAGGTAGTAATAAGGCCTTGGACAGAGAGGTTTGGGACGGCTATTGCCTTGTATATTTGGCTTTATTTGGGGAGAGATTTTTATCCTACTCCCACCTTCAGTTTGCTGAGTCTGTAGTGATGGCATCAGTAGTTCCAGTGAGTGGGGTCTTGCTTGGGACTGTGGGGGAGCCCACATAGTACCCTTCTTTTTTTTTTTTTTGACTTGGTAAGTTCCTTCAAGAGCTCCCTGCTTTTCCTGGGTGCTGTGGGAGTTTTGCTTCAGCCATCAGCTCTTCTGCAATTGTTAACATGTCTTTATTGACAATCTCCTTTTTATTTGTTGAAGCCACCCCAAACTAGCCTGGCCAGTGGTGTAGGCATCAGGGACTGATAAAAAGGTCTGAGGCTCCTTCCCTTCTGAAGATGAGGGGACTTGAACTGCCTTGGCTAAGTGTCCTACCTTTCTCCAGTATTTTCCATTTTACATGGCCTAGCCCTATAGATAGATTCCAGAAAGTTCCTTCATCACAGTATAGGAACAACCTCTGCTGAATGAACTCTTCTCATATTTGACGTGCATCTCCCCTTCTAGATCATACACCCCTCCCTAGATTCTCCTTTAGCATTTGAGAAACACTGGGATACATCTCTCTGGGCAAACCTATTCTGAAATGTAAAGCAAAGCAAAACAAAACAATTCCCCCCCCCCCCAAGACCTCCCCAAAACAAAAACCCCAAACTTACATAATTAGGTCTAATTAGTGATTGTATTTTCTTTCAGTGGCTCAACCAATTTATTTAACAGTTACCTAATTCTTGCTATGTGCCTAGTAGAAGGCTAGGTATTCAAGATACCAAGAAGACTAACATCCTCACAGAGGAGACAGATGTAGAAATTGGTGACTACAACTCAGTAAAGTGATGAAATATTGAGGGATGCACAGGGTACTGATGATGTAGAGGAGTGAGAGTTGACCCATCCTGGGGGTATAGTGAGGAAGGTTTCCTGGAGTGGTGGATGTCTGAGCTGAATTTTATATTTTTATTTAAAAAATTTTTAAAAATGTGCCTTTATTGATTTTAGAGAGAAGGGAGAGGGAGATGAGAGAGAGAGAAATATCAGTGATGAGAGTCATTGATCGGCTGCCTCCACGCCCCCCACTGGGGATTGAGCCTACAATCTGGGCATGTGCCTTGACCAGGAATCGAACCGTGATCTCCTGGATCCTAGGTCGATGCTCAACCACTGAGACACACTGGCCAGGCTGAGCTGAATTTTAGGAGATGAGCGGGCTGAGCCATTTGGGAGGACAAGTAAAGACATTGGTGGTGGAAGGGACAGTATGAGCAATAGGGAAGGGTGAAATGGCTGGAGCCAAGGCTTCGCTTGCTCTGGAGGATGACTTCCCTGCTGGCCATTTCTTGACCAGGGAGCATTTGACCCCTAGTAATCTCTGGTTTATTCAGCAGCACATAGTAAATGTTTACGTTTCTTTAGGTGCTTGAGCTACATCAAGGAATGAAGCAGAGACCTCTGCCTTCTGTGCCTCTTGTTCTTTCCACTTCCTTTTCCTTCCCAAGTTTCTCCTATATTTTGCTTTCTTTATGATAAGGAACTGATCAGTCAGAGTAATGAGAAAGAAAAGAGGATGGGGAAACAAAGAGTGTGGCCACTCCACCAACCATGTAATGTGATGGGCTTCTGGAAGACCTCACAACCGTATACGAATAACTTGTGGGGACCGAGGCAGCACCAATGCCCCGCATCAAGGTTGCAAGTTCGACATCCGCTCTGATTCCTTATTGCTGTATGGTACCCCTGTTCTCTTTCTTCTCTCCTCATTAAGGCACCCGCCACTTAGTCATACTTGGGTACAAATAGCTGATAGCAGTGTAAAAATCCCAAAGGAGTAGCTGCATGTTTCCAGTGACTAATCCTCATGGATCAAGAACTAATGGTGGAATATTGGTCAGCTTGGATCAGGCATGAGGATATGTTTCTAGGAAGTGGTGGGAGGGTGCTTAGGGGCATTCATAACCACACCAAAGGACTTCACATAGGGTTGCCATTCTCCCTGATGCTTAAGTTCATTTGCTCCAGTTCCCTTTATTAATGGATTCTACTGGGGAGGGGTGAGGACAGATGATTGGCCGTGGCCCAGGGATGTAAGAAGGACCACTAGAAATCTAGCGCCATCTTCATTACTGTGTGATCATTGCATGTGGGCGACAGGGCAGTCATAATCTCTATCCAGAGATCTTTCTGGAAGGAGGCCTTCCAGAAGGTAGATTTGTTTCAAGAGATACCCAGTGCGACCAAACACACATTTCAGCCAGCAACAGACTCCCTTCTGTGATGGTCCCACCAGTTCTACAGCTTAGAGTTGGGCTAGGTGTTCCTTTTGCTCTTGAGGTTCTGCAGTTAAAGCGATGATAATTATTTCTTTTTTGGTTCAATGAACTTGGAATGAAAGGAAGCTTTTTTTCCTCCTGTGGTAGAAGGTTTTTGTAGGTCTTTGGGGGAATGTTGGGCACAGGGTTTGGGAGGGAGGTAGAGTGAGAAGGATGAATGCCAAGCCCCAACACGGGGTGGGGTGGGTAGGTAGGGCCCTGTCTGTATTATTGGTCCATGGCGCCCATCCAGCCTGTGGCCTCGCTTACACAAAGCCTTCGTTCTGATTAATGGCATCCGTGTCTGGGAGGCATGGATTGTATTAGACCTTGTTTAAAAGTGCTTGCTATACATTCACTTCCCCTGGAAATGCACCAAAATAGGACGAGAGAGGAAAAAAGGGAGCGAGAGAAAGAGCCTGCATTTGGAAAGGGTAGAAAGGAAAGCGTTTTCCACAAATGCTTTCTGTGACTTTCTGTACTCTTCAAGGCTTTATCTCTGCAGGGCTCCTACGGCAGAGCAAGGGGAAAAAGTGAAGACAGACATCTTGGGAAAGAAAACGGGTTTCCCTGCCAACACTGGGAGATGGTGCTGGCTCTCTTGGCTTTTTAGAAACGCTAAGAAATCTGCTGACATTTTAAAGGGGGGGAAAAAAAGAGAGAGATGATTTATGATGACATCACATGTTGCCCAAGCAGATCCTGCAAGAGGAAAATGGCTTTTATAGAGAGCATGTTGCAATAAAGAAACAGTGAGTCACTAGGGGAGCATCATCAATTGAAATGCCTTGAGTTATTTGCCTTAACTCTTGCCGTCCCTCTCCCTAACCCAACCAAAGGTCTTGGCAGCTTCTAGGGCCCTGCTGGAAAGAGGTTCAGAGAGCCTAAGTCCAGCCGGAACCCAGTGTGCTGTCTTGTCTTCACCATATCTCGCCCCCACCTCTTTCTGATGACTTTGTGTTCCGCATTGTTCTTAGCATCCTGTAGGATAAGGTGGGTGTGCAGGGGTTGTACTGGCTGCCCTTGTATGTGTATGTATGTGTGTTGGGGGGTGGTGTGTGCCTCCCCTGTGTGTTTAAGTGGTGGGTCATAGAAGAGGGTGGTTGGGTGAGGGGAGCCAATGAAATTTTATGCTGTTTTTGAAGTGGCAGACCAGTGCTGGACTTTTGCAGAGGGGTGTGGGTCATCGCCATGCTTGTTCAGGGATAGACAGGGGGCTGGGGCGAGGGATCCAGTCTTTTGGGCCCGGCAATCACAGAAACTGCACTTTGAACCTCAAACAAGATTTGGAGCCTGGTGTTGGTCTCCAGGGAGTTCTCTAGTGTCAGTTGTGTGCTGTGGCTTATCACCTGCACAGCACCAACCCTGCATCTCAGCAGTGTGGCCAACGGAGTCCAATAGGCTTGTCTTAGTGGCTCCAACCTCCTGGTTCTTCCATGTACTTCTCTTTAATGACACTTTCTCTCTTTTTCTTCAAGACTCTAGTTCCTTCCTGCTTTCCCTCTGCCATCTGAGGACCTTTAATACTGGGTTGGCAGACTGGGTTCTAACTATCTTGTGTGTATTTGCATTTCTGTGAAGACCAAATCCTAATGCTGAAGCAGAGATCCTTATGAAAGGGTTTCAACCATTATAAAGAGGGATTTTGGGTGGTTTTGGGAAATGTCAGTGGAGGTGGGTTGTGGAACAGCCAGTAAGGTGGGCCAGCTGTAGGGTGGATGGTGCTCTTCCTTCTTGTGTTAGAATGGCCTGTTTGGCTCCCTAGTCTCTCTTTGGCACAGGTCCTTCATTGTAGGGCCCTCCCAGTCTGAGCAGCCCTCCAGTTGTCCACTTGAACAGTCATGCCCCCAGAGTACATGAGGTCAGGGAATCCCTCCCTTAGAAGAAGGGCCAGTCACTTCCTAGGTTAGGAGATCTTCAGGCATCAGTGCTGGCCAGCCAGCCCAGACCTTGTTCTGTGTTTCTAGATCCTGGAAGGATTCAGTTCAGTCCTGGGAGGTCTCTGAAGCTTGAGGTCTTCTCTGTTGAATCACCAGCCTGGGCCCAGGGTACATCTGTGGTACAGAGATGCTGCTGGTTGGTTGTTCCTGGGCAGTGAATAGCTACTCTAGAGAGGAGAAGTGGCGTGATCATGGTCACATTCTTAGTGTCTGCTAGATAGACATTTCCTAACTGCCTTTTTAACAACCATAGATAGTGACAGTCATACATCATCCTACTTTTACTGAGGTCTGGGGATACAGCAGTAAGCAAGACACAGTCCCTGCCTTCAGGAAGCTCCCCTTTTGTGTTTAAAAAAAACTTTTTTTCTTTTGGAGAAAAAGATCTAATTTCACCCAAAGAGCTATGGCTCGCCCTGTATACATTGTGGGAGTGGGGGGACTTGAACTTCAGTTCTGAGCCAGGCATCTGAAAACTTTTAACAACCCTGTAAGGTTGCTTTGATTGTTTCCCTTTTATCTGCAAGGAAATGGAGGTGAAACCCGCCTATGGTCTTCACAGCTCCAAGTTGCAGTCAGTATTAGGACCTGGTTCTGTCTGTCCTGAGCCAGTGCTTCCTCTGCTGCACCATGCTCTTGGTAATGGCACACATATTGTTTTGAGTTCTGCTGCTTTTCACTTAACATGTCAAAAGCATTTTTCCGTGTTTCTATAGCATTCATGATAATCTTTTTAAATGACTACATGATTTTTCTCCCCATGCTGATGTACTCTAATGTAAACCAGTCCCTGAAATATTGAATGTTTATTTCTAATTTTTTTTGATGTTGGGAATTGAGTGGAGAGTTGTCGGACTGCCTCATCCCCCTCTCTCTGACTGTTCCCTGAAAGAGCAATGGGGCCAGCACAGAGCCTTGCGAGGGTCTCCAGGTTGTTTGGGGAGCATGTTGCCCTTCATCAGTAAAGATTCATGGAAGGAGAGCTTGGCTTCTTTCCTTGACCCTCTGGCTTCTGGCTCAAACCAGACTTCCTTGCTGGGTGTTGCAGAGGTTCCTAACTTCTCCTGTCTTCAAGGAGAGCCAAACCCATTTTGCCAGGCTGGTCCCTTCTCTCTGACCAGCTTGCCTACCTTATTTACCTCGTCCTAAATCCATTCTATCTGGTATTGTCCCTGCTTCCACCTCCCCCAAATCTGCTCTGTCCAACTCTGTCCAGCCTTTAGTCCTCAGCTCAGCATCTATTGCTTCCAGGCCCCTCTGCCAAAGTTGGTTTCTCTTTGCCTCCGACTCCTTGAAGCCCCACCCTTTTCAGCTTGACACCAATTATATGCTGTCACATGACTTCCTGTCTCCTCAAAACTAAGGGAAGAGGCGAGGTGATCTCACATCCATGTTTCCAGCATGCTTCCACTGTTAGCTCATTTAATCCTCATAACACTTTGAGGTGGGATTTACTATCCTTGCTTCGCAATGAGGAGCGGTTCAAGTTATCCCAGGCACAGCAATGAAAAATGCCATATAAGTGGCGGAACTCCCAAATGGTGGGATCACTTTTTTAACTTCTTATCCCTTACTGACCAGTGTGTGGTGCAAGATACATAGTAGGTGCTCATTAAATGCTTGTTGAATTTGTCACTGCAGAACCAGCTCAAATTGGTCCTACCCTGTTTAACAAGATACTAAGTTGCTTTTTAGAGAAAACAGACCAAAACCACAAGTCATGAAGCCAAAGCATGCACAGAGGAGAGAACTTTGACCTTCAGCTGCGCTTGGAACCAAAGTCATGCTCCCCCCCAACACACACACACACACCCCCCACCCCCCCCCCCTAACCCTGAAGGACCAGGACATAACTGGAATTTGAATACTAGAACAATTTCAGAAGCGAAGGGTCTTTTGTCCAGGAAGATCTAGTACTGATGCCGCTTACCATAAATGGCCAACCTCCAAGGTCCTTCAATTAAAACTTGCACTGCCAACACTTCCTGTCCCCCTAAATCTTTAAAACCCTGCCCTGAACCCAGGATTGGGGAGTTTGGATTTTTCCAGCACAAGCTGCCCCTTCTCCGTTGTGTAGCGCTATACAGTAAGCACCACCTTCCTTCACTTTGTTCTGCTGTCAGTGTGATTGGCTTTGTGCAGCACCTGGTGGATGAACTCTTCACTCCGTTACAAATGGTGACTCAGATGGGACTTAGCCCTTACTGGGCTTTCCCACCCAGGGCTTGTGTCTCAGTGACTCCTGGCTAGTAGTGGCTTCTCCAGGATCCATCCCAGCAACTGTGTTTTCATATTCAGTGAGAGAAGTTGGGTGCTTGGCTTAGAAGATGTCTCTTGATGGGTAACTTCATGTGGGATGACACCAAAGAAACTTTCCCTTCTGGTGGTTTGGAAGTTTCCCATTGTTTGTGTGAGGGAACAGGCTTTGAGTTACCTTGGTCATCTGGGTTGAAATCTGGTTTGTTTGAACCCAGCCATGGAATTTTGTTTTTAATTTGATACTGGTTGTGAATTTGGTCTAGAGCTGGCAAATTAAGTTTAAAAGTGGTGTATGTGTGTGTGTGTGTGGGGGGGGGATGTATGAATGCCAGTGAGTGAGATATGTTGTTCATAGATGTTGCTTGTTTTAAATGATTTGACTTTTAGGAACGGAATTTCTCGGTGACCACAGTGAAGTCCTTTGTGGGAGCGTTCTGACCCTGGAGAAGAGGCACTGCTCTCTCCTGGCCCTTGAGCTGTACGCAGGGGCCTGGGACTTCACACACTCCTCCAGACTTTCATTCTACATGGTAAAAGCAGCCAGCAGTAGTCGCCTGTCCAGGGCTCATTCACCTGGACTTTGTTGGTGCCGGAGAGAAATCCATATGGCACATGGTCAGAGCTTAACCCACACCTCCCTGGTGGTGTAACGGTTAGGAGTCGGTGCTCTCACTGCTGTGGCTCTCTGTGGCCATCCTGAAAAAGATAAGGGGAAAAACCCCTCTCCTTTTTGTGCCTCACTGCCTGTTGAGGGCGTCAAATGCAGGGGCCATTAATTGGCCTGGAAGTAGGAAGTAAAATGGCATCGGAGGCTTCCTCTCCATTGTTTTCTCCATTTCTAGACATGTGCTAACAGCCACCCTGTGCTCAAGCTCCAGCTGCCTCTGGAAAATCTGCTTTCTGAAGCCGTTTTCTTTACCTTCTGAGCTTTCCAGCTTTCTTGAAAACACTTGCTTTCTATTTCTTTTTGTGTTTGTTGATAAGTTCATTTTAAAGGACAGCCTTAAAAGAGGATCTCACACCTCTGGGAGACAATGGAATGCATTCTTTGATTGATTATAAATTAATTTTAAAATGGCTTTAAAGGAATTCTTCCAGCAAGCAAAGCTCTTTGGACATCTGAGCAAAATTTTAACCAAGTCCATCTGCCAGAAACATAATTTGGATCCAGTTTTTCCTCTGAGTTTTGCATTGTACCTGGGACACAAAAGCTAGCATTTGAAAATGAAAGCTGTGAGATCTGTCTGTTTATATGTACGTTTATGGGTGTCTTTGTATGTATGTTATAAATGTGGTATATTTCTGCTGCTGGATGGCATTGCCAAAATTGACTAGTAATTTCAAAATTAGGTTATAAAGGAGTCTTATTTAATTGGCTTAAACAAATGAGTGCTCATATGAATTGAAGAAATAACCGAAACTAACCCAAATGCTTTTCAAGTTCATATAATCTAGGGTTAATCTTTAGTAAATAAAAGCTAGCTTAATGTTGTTGATTTAATTAAAATGGTCATTCCTTTAGTTATCAATGCTGAAAATAATCCATACATACAGCTTTTATTCCGTCTTCTGTTAAAGTTTTCAGCGAGAAAAATAACTTAGGGTAATGGCTAAACACTTTAAAGTCTCACAAAATCTTCAGGAGTAATCAAATATGATGGTTAAAAACAAATTGTTTCACTAGATATAAATGGGATAAGAGTTTCTAGGTGAACTTTCCCCCAAATAGTTTTCAAAATCTTTTTCTAACTTGAAACCTTAGAGTTTTGCCAAGTTAAGTTAAATAATGTCAAGTTAAATTCATTGAAAATCTAAATCATTTATAAATAAGATAAAATACTGAAACATTAATTGTTAAATAAGTTTGCCTTTCTCTACTGTTGACTTATTATAAAGAAACTAAAAGATAAATTTAGACCTGTTAATGAAAATGTTTTGTGATTTGCTAGTAAAAGAACCTATTTCTAAAGGTTATGAAATAGTCATAAATTTGCCAATCTCAAGAATGCTGTGATTTACTTACATTTTGGTTGTCAGTAGAAATTAAGGTTTCTAAGGGTTATAAATTCTAATTAATATGGAAGGAAATGTGTGTTTTCAGTGAAGGAAGGTAAAAGGTATGAAAATACATTTTTTTCCATCTGCCTGTAAAATGGAAAGAGGTTTTTTTTTAATTCAATGTGTTGGGATGACATTGGTTAATAAAATTATATAGGTTGCACGTGTACAATTCTATAATACATCACCTGTATATTGTATTGTGTGTTCATCACCCCAAGTCAGGTCTCCTTCCGTCACCCTTTATCCCCCCTATACTATCTTCTATCTCCCACCATCCCTCTTTCCCTCTGGTAATTACTATGCTGTTGTCTGAGTTTTTTTTCTTAATACATTTTTGAAGAGATTAAAAGAAAGTGGTGTGTCCTAAAATAAGGTTGGTTATTTCTGAATGAGTAAGAAGAGACAAACTAAGAGGGACTAGGAAAGTTGTAGAAAGTGTGTGGAAAAGAAATCCCTAGAAAGGAAACTTTTATGTATGGTCAAGCTGAATAAGATTAAAATAAATTTAATAGAGTAAGTTAATGATCATATCAAAAGTAATACAGAATTAGTTTGGTTTTCTTTTCCACTGTAGAAAGGACAAAATTTTCCTACATTGTTCTGTCCAGATAAGATACTGTGAGAGCAGATGACATGATACTGTACATAGAAAACCCTAAAGATTCCACCAAAAAACTACTAGAACTGATACATTAACTCAGTAAAGTATCAGGATACAAAATAAATATCCAGAAATTAGATGCATTTTTTTAATACACCAATAATGAACTATCAGAAAGGGAAACTAAGAAAACAATCCTATTTACAGTTGCATAAAACAAAAAACCTAGTAATAAATTTAACCAAGGATATAAAGACCTGCACTTGGAAAATTATAAGCCACTGAAGAAAGAAATGGAAGAAGACACAAATAGTGGAAGCATGTACCGTGTTCATAGATAGGAAGAATTAGCATCATTAAAATGTCCATACTACACAAAGCAATCTATAGATTCAATGCAATTCCTATCAAGATACCAATGGCGTATTTCACAGAATTAGGAGAAATAATTCCAAAAGTTTATATGGAACCACAAAAGACCCCGAATAGGCACAGCAGTCTTGAGAAATAAGAACAAAGTTGGAGGAATCATGCTACCTGGTATCAAACTATATTACTTCAAGGCCCTAGTATCAAAACAGCATGGGACTGGGATAAAAGCAGACATATAGATCAATGGATCAAAATAGAGAGCCCAGAAATAAACTCACACCTTTATGGTCAATATTTGACAAAGGAAGGCAAGAATATACAATGGGGTAAAGACAGTCTGTTCAATAAATGGTGTTGGGAAAATTGGATTAAAAAAAAAAAGCAAGACCACCTTCTTACACCACACACAAGAATAAACTAAACAATGAATTAAAGATTAAAAGTTAAGACTCAAAACCATAAAAATCCTAGAAGAAAAGTGGCAGCAAAATTTCTAGTGGGCCCCCTGAATGCCTCAAAGATTTGTTTTTTTCTCTTTATAAAAGAAAATTTAAACTAATATCGCCTATTTGATATACTAAAATTACATGGGAAGCTTTGTCAAATAAATAATAATTATGTTGTATTTGCATGCATATATTGCTACTAAAATGAATGTTATAGAGATTATAATCTCCAAGAGTCTACAATGTCGATATATTTTCATTTGGTATCTTAAAATGTGTTACAGAGAAAAGCAAATTTCTTTGTCAATTGCATTATAATAATCAGATCTATGACTATGCCATCTTAGGTTTATTTTATTTTAATTTATTTTTTTGTCATTTACAGGCAATTCTTAGGTCTAACTTTAATAGCTATTCATAAGTTTGCTTCTAGCAGGATCATGTACCTGACGTATCTCTCTATGTCATCAGTTCTGGAGACTAGGTATTATTAAAATCATGAAAAAACAAGTATCCTGATGATCAACTTGAGCCCAAGTGGGAGAGAACCTACCAGGTTCTCTTAATAACCCCTTCCTCCTAAATTGACCCAACTCTTCTTAAGAACACCTAGGTTGACTTCATAGCTGACAAAATTTCATTCAGAATGCTACCAGAAATCAGAAGGGAACATGATCCTATTCTGGCCATAGATATGTCTCAACAGTCGTAGTACTCATGCAAATCCCTCACAGATCTCAAGTTACTGTAGAAGACAACTAACAGAAGACAATGCCCAACTCTCTACCATGCATCCTTGTCTTCACTTTACTTGCTTGTACAGTATTTTTAATATTCCACTTACTTAAACCATATCCTTTGCACATATAAAATTTAATTGGCTTCCTTTAAATTTATTCAACAATCAAAAAGGGAGGCTCCCTAATATTCTGACTGTCTACATGGGTATTAGGACGATGGTTTTTGGACAATGTTTGGCAAGATCTTATCTCCCTGGTAGGGAGTGGGAGCCCATGAACATGTGATTACAAATCTTTCAATAGCTTTAGGAATAATAGCCAATGAGACTGCTCAAACCATAGCATATCAAAATGAGGTTAGACTCTCTGGCTAAAACTGTATTAGATAATGGAATTGCTAGTTGAACAGGGCAGAATCCATGCAGTGGCCAACTGTTGCTCAAGAGCTGTAGACCTGGGCATCAAAATACTAGTAATGCAGAACAACAATGCCCAGCCAGGCACCTGCAAATATTTGTAAGTAGGTGCAAAGCAATCCCATTCCTTAAGCCCCTAAGTTTACACACTCCTGACCAGCAGCTGCGGCTCTTTAATAACCCTCTCCTTGGCATGGGTGGGCAAAGGTTATTGCTGAGGCAGAAAGATGAGTTTGGCCCATAATAATATGAGTCTGGCTCCTTACTGCTACAAAGGAAGTTCTCCTGGCCATATCTTTTAATGCATTTACACCAGAGCTGACTGATAAAGGACCAACATCAGCTACTGTTCAGAGCTCCTCGAGATATTGAACTGGGGAGGGGACACTTGAATGGGGGTTGGACTGGCAACTTTCACCAAGTAGGATAGGGTACTATTCTCTTCTTGCCAGAGAGGGAGGTTCTTCCCAGCCAGCTAAAGTGGTCCCCGTTGATCCTGTTGAATCAAATGCTGTGGTCAGGAACTGATATCAAGAGCACTAAAATAGGCCACTTACCATGGTCCTTTGCCACTTTGCTCACATTGCAAATGATCCCAGTGCCTTCACCCCTGGGATAGTGTGCCAGATTTTCCCCGCCTGTACAAAACCCACAAGCTGCACACATGTTAATGGATAGAGATAAAGCCACTGCACTTGTTATAGTTAGAGGAAGGAACCTCAGGATATGTGGGGACTTGAGAAGAGAGGAATTCATCCAAAACTATAGGTATTGCAGGTGACCTCTGATGGCAAGTCCTTGCTTTGCCTTTTCTGGCCTTGAGAGGTGTTTTTAAGTTCAATCTGAAGATTCCTTATGAAAAATTCCAGCAAATATGTAAAAGTGACTGGATGGTTAATTACTGTTTTTGCTGGACTTATACAAATAATCCAACCAAGTTTATTGAAACTAGACTAGCTTTGCAAATAAATTAGTCTTAATTTGGCTATCTTTGGCAAAATGGTGGTGATTTTTAGAAAAATTGTTTCAATAGGAGCCCTTCATTATCTTTTGAGTTTTGCTTTCTACTGCTAAACTGGACTGGATCCTGAATTCTTCTACTTCCCTTCAGTATTTGCCTATGACTCTCCGAACATGTTCCCAGTTTTTCTCCCATCCTTTGACTTGGAATCATTGAGAACTGAAACTGCCCTTTTCCTTAGTCTCACAATTACAAGTTGTAGTTAGATGACTCAATATAAATTTCAGAGAAATCGCCACATCAGCTCATGTTTAAACAATCTCAGGGACTGATGCTGTGTAAGCCACGCAGAGTTTACCGGAGCACCTGCTGACATCATCGCAGACCTTTCAAACTACAAAAGATGCTTCCAGCCTTACATCTAAAATTCTCTTGACTGACAGCCTTACACATTTGAAAACTGGTTTATAATTTTCTCTGATTATTAACCTTTGTTTTTCTTTTGTTTTCATGAATGTATCTCTTATCAAATATCTGATATTACAGAATTTAACCCATACAGTCAGCTGTTTGGCCCGTTCTACTGCCCAAGCTCTAAGACTCCAGTAAACCCTCTTTGGCATGTGGGTCCTTAGACAGTAGGATTGCTTTGGCTTGTTAGCTGAACAACGAGGTGTTTATATAGTGGCTAACTCGTTATGTTGCATTTTTATAAACACTTCTGCAGAAGCTGAAACCCACCCAGTAAAATTAGACAGGAAGCCACCTGGCTCCAACAACTCTCTGACAGAGAACCAGAGTTTGACCTTCTCCATGATCTTTTCAGTTGGCTTCCCCAAGGTATTGGATCCTTCCTCTGATCTGGATTACAAATTTTTCTACTTATCCTTTTACTGATATTCATTATAGTAATGATGTTTAAGCTGCTCACCCTCTGTTGTTCGAAATACCTTTTCCCCAGAACCAGATCCAAACTGCTTTTAAAACATAATGCTGATGTTAGGGAACTCTTACAGCTAGGAGCAAAGCAAGTAGCTAACAAACCCAAAACTTACTTTCTCCCTAGCGATCATCCAATGATCATCATGGTTTGTGGGGGACGTAATAACAAAATTTACTCTTTATTCTTTGTCTCATATTAGGGTATAGTTTTCTGGTCTGCTGCTACCTCTACCATTGCTGTGGTCTCTGTAAATTGAACACCCAGAATTCCCTCTAAGGCTCATCATGGAAGAGGTGGGCGTATAGCGTGAGATTGTAAGAGCTGGATAAGGGGGGCACAATGGGCAGACAAATCTGTCTCCATGTTGAGGCTAATCCTCCATCTTGATTGAACTCAGATCCGTTTGCCCTATTTCCCTCAAGACTGAGGCATGAACAACAAAAGGGGGGATCTCTAACTGCAGAACCAGCTCAAAATGGTCCTATCCTGTTTAACAAGATACTGAGTTGCTTTTCAGAAACAACAGACTAAAACCACAAGTCATGAAACCAAAGAATGCTCAGAGAAGAGAACTTTCACCTCCAGCTGCACCCAGAACCAAAGTCTCGCCCAACAGCCCCCCCAACACACATGCACATGCACACACACACTCACACATACACACTGACACACACAGAACCAAAGGACTAAGACAGAACTTGAACTTGAACACTGGAACCCTTTCAGCAGTGAAGGGTCCATTGTCCAGGAAGATTTGGTGCTGATGAGCCTTACCATAAATGTCCAAGCTCCAGGATCCTCCAATTAAAACTTGCTTTGCCAACGCTTCTGCATATATTGCCCCTAAACCCTTCAAAAACCCTCCCTGCATTGGGGAGTTCGGATTTTTCCAGCACTAGCTGCCCCTTCTCCATTGTGTAGTGCTACACAATAAGCACCGCTTTCTTTCCCTGTGCCCTGGTGTCAGTGTAATTGGCTACCTGCAGCACCTGGTGGACGAACTCTTTGCTCCGTTAGGAATTGAATTGTTGGACAATTTCCTTTGGGGGAGTGAAAATTCCTCCTGTGTGCTGCTGAGTCAGGAGGGAAAATCGAGTCAATTGTGCATGTGGTGTGTGCTTTTAATTTTAAACAGTGTTCTCTGCAGTTTGGTAAAGCTTGGGCATTGACAAGAGGTGAAGAGGGAAAACACCTTAAAGCGGCCTTGTGCCCTGAGCAAGAGCAAAGCTCCACATCTGCTCTTATCTCTGTCCCAGTTCCTCTCTCCTGCTGAGATCCTAACAGGAAGTGGGAGGGTGTGTGTGGCCAGACCTGAGAACTGAATCCTCTTGAGCTTGGGAGTTCAGGGCTCAGGGGGCATCATCTGCCTTGCTGGTCACCCATGAGGGGCTTGGGAGATATCCCACTCTGACCACCTGCCATAAAAGTCTAAGGCAAACTGCCCTGGTACCATAGTCACCTGACAGGGGTCTGTGGCAGTAGCAAATTGGATTGTAGGACTCCTGTGTGTGTGTGTGTGTGTGTGTGTGTGTGTGTCTGTGTGTCTGTGTGTCTGTGTCTGTGTGTAGGGGGGTGTTGTGTGACACAGGACTTGATTCATTTGGTAAACAAGGTCTTTTGGCACTATTCTCAAGATACACACCAGTGTCACTTCCTATAGAGAATTGTTCCTGATTGTCTGTCTTGCCTTAACACTTGGCAGTGTGTGTCACACTGCAGGACAAGTATTGCTTCATGGTGCAGTTTGCCCACCAACTGATGATGGACACTGGTTCTTTTATCTCTAGCACAGCATCTGGCATGTGGTCATGTTCAAAAATGTCTTTTGAGAGACTACAGATGTTGTTTGGGGATATTAGAGTAAGAGTCTCATGTCAATGGGGTCCTTGGTGAGAATGGGACCTCATAGAAGGGCAAAGTGGGCAGCTTCTGGTTGGGTGGCTGAAGATCCAGGAGACATAGCTCCTTGGTTTTCTCTCCCTCTGGTTCTAATTGGTTTCTTTGTGTGTTTCCTCCTCTGAGCCTCTAGGGAATTTCTCCCTAGGGATAAAGTGGGCGTTGGGTCGTCAGCCCTTGGCTGTGGGAGCCAAGGCCTTGGGGAAGGGGAGGACCTTGGAGCCTGGGGTGAGGATGGTGAAGTGGAGAAATCAGGCCATTCCAGGGTAAGCCAGGTCTCCTCCCTCTTCCAGTTTTCCTAACTAGCATTACTTTTGAGAACCTGGAACTGTTTCTGAGTGATAATTGAATCACTGAGTCCTGGTCATTAGGCAAGTAAAGTAGTTTTTTCCTAAAGAAACTGGCAAAGAGCTGATCATTGAAGTCCATTGTTTCAGGTAATTCATGGTTTGGTATCTGGGCTCCTTTGAAGTAAAAAGACTCCAAAATATAAACCTTTCTTCTCATAATAGAATCCGCTTGTGTTATTTAAATCCAAGGGTTTTACATTACAATAGTCGCCCATCAGGCTTGGAGAGAAATGGAACTTTTTCTGACAATATGGTATGTGGTGTTCTTGCTGGCTTAAAATTAAACCTAATCAGGAGGTGTCACTGAAGCCTGTGCTGAGTAAATGATGGAGCATGAAATAAAATGATTAATGCAACTTTCTTTTCCCATAGGCAGTGCTTTTTTATGTTTTTCTCCTTCGGAATAAAGGTGTGGGTGTTGAAAGTGATTTTTGATTACGTTTTTAAGTGGTCCAAGATCACAACATTCTAAGAACCTCCCTTGGCGCCCCCACCCACCCCTTTACACATGGTTGACTCTTGCTTGAACTTTCACAATTTGCAAACATTAGAATGTTCTGATAGCTTCACCAGAGATCCTGACCCATCAGAATGGAAATGGGATGCCTAGCCTTTCTGGAGTTATCGGGGATGTGAATTTAAAGCGGTATGATTCAAGTCTTATTCATACTGTTAAAAAACAAAATTCAACTGAGTAAATTTTAAAGGTCTTATTGGCTTTGTTCAATTATTTATGAATTGGGCGATATCCCATCTAGCAAGATAGCAAGGGGCTCTGAAATGCTGTACACAATGAAGGATTTTATAGGCAGAACCGGGAGGGCCAAGGAAGTTATATTAACAAAGAGCAGATTGTGGCAAGGTTTCCTTCCCTTAGGGGGTGGCAAGGGTCTGTCAGGCAGTTTACCTCATCAGTGCTGACCAGGTAATTCCAGATTGACTGGACTTAAGATTCCACTCCCTGGAGAGGTTGAAACTATAAATTAGGCATTAAGTCTCGGTTTGGTGATATGGAGCCTAGCACAAGTGACTCCATTTTGGGCCTCTTGTCTTTTTTTTAAACACTGCTTACTGGGTTTCTGTTTTAAGATCAATGTGTTATAGTTAAATTGGTTGGTTGTAGTGATATTGTATTAGGTTAATTTAAAAACCGCTTGTGAACATGGGGCCCCAAATAGGAACAGATGTGTTTGTACATGTGTGGATCCAAGCTAAGGGATGTGGTATCATTAGCTGGCAATGAGTTGGGGAATGGATTCTGTCCGGCCTTCCTACCCTGAATATGTACAAACTAAGCCTATCCAAAGCAGATTTCATGCGCATCCTCCCCACATTTGTCTTGTCTCCTTTATCTCAGCTATTGGTGTAGCCATCCTCGCAGTATTCCAGGTTCAAGTCTAAGTTCATGTTCTCATACCCTTAAGAACTGCTAAAGCATCTTAGTTGCTTTTCCTGCCCACATCTCTTCTCTCCTTCAAACCTTGCCAACAGAGCAAGAATTGTCTAGAGTCACTCTCTGATCTAAATTGCTCCCCTGCTTGAAATGTAGGCCAGTGTCTTAGCTTACAAGGGGCTTTTATAGCTTAGTTCCTCTTTTTCTATAGTTCTGACCAAATGACCTAACTCAGTGTGTCTTGTGTTTTCCCAGCTCTTGGTCTTTGTGTTGTCCTCGTACCAGTTTGCTAGGGCTACTATAACAAAATATCACAGACTAAGTGGCTTAAACAGCAGAAATTTATTTTGTCTCAGTTCTGGAGACAAAAATCTAAGATCAAGGTGTTGGCAGGGCTGGTTTTCCCTGAGACCTCTCCGCTTGGCTTGTAGATGACCTTCTCTGTTTCCACATGGTGTTCCCTCTGTGCATGTCTGTGTTCTGATCTCCTCTTCATAGGTCACCAATCATAGAGGATTAGGGCCCACCCTAATGACCTTATTTTAACTTAATTACCCCTTTAAAGATCCTATATCCAAATATAGTCCCATTCTGAGATACTGGGGGTTAGGATTTCAACATATATATTTTGGGGGTCACAATTCAGCCCCATAATAACCCTCCCCTAGGAAAGCCCTTACCATTTATGAAACTTCTACATGCTCAAGGCTCATAGTCTGAATGTCCCATTTCCACGAAGTTTTCCCTAATTCTCTGTGCATAATTCTCTATGTTCCCAGGAGCCTCCCACTTCAGCCAAGTCCCCATGTGTTGTTGGCATGAAGGCTGGATTCCTGCTTCCACCTCTTGGGGATGTGAGGCTTGTATAACTCCTGGGGTCTTGCTCTCCCTACCATGAGCAGTCCCTTCTGATTAAGCAGTGCCCAGAGTATAGTATGCATGGCCACCTGTATAATTCATGAGGGAGGACTCCTGTCACCCAGGGCCTGCTGCTCATTTCAAAGAATTATGGGCTTTGACAGAACTCCCTGTCGTGCAGGCCTTCTTGTCATATCTGTGGTAATTACTATTCCTTTTCTACTTACTTATCCATGATGGCCTGTTTCAGCTGCTGCAGAGGAGACTCCCCTGTCCTCTCACACACAGACAAGCTGGGTCACTGCCTCTACTGCCACGGTCCCCGAGGCACAGCCTACCTTGAGGCCTCCTTTCTCTCTCTCTCTGTTTCCCCTTTCCCTGTTCTCTGGTTTCTGAGCCATGTCCCACTTAAGAAATGGATTGCCATCCCTTTGATTTTTAGACCATTGCTCTGAAGTGCCAAAGGATGAAGAGAGTAGGTCTTTATGCCTCTGTGCTGCCTGTCACCTGCTTAGTGCTGTCTGCATTCACCTTGAGAGGCAGCTCTCCTAAGATTACAACCTGCTCCAAGTCAGGTGGAGAAAAATAGCAAGGAGAATGTCATATTTAAGAAACTGGATGTGCTGAGTGGATGCTTTTGAAACCTAACCTCAGGCAAAAGGTCCTTGGTTCAGGCTTGGTGACTGATGCAGCGTTGTCTGCTGTTAATAGCCATGAGATTGAAGACCCAGCGAGGCCATATATTTGCCTGTTGACAGAGAATCTCCAATCCTTTAACTTCTTTAGTTTTAATATTTGATTTTGCTTGGGCTTGCCTCTAGAGTTGCTTTGCCCCTTATCACATTACTATATTTAATTGACTGAATTAAGGAAGGTTCCTGTTTCAACTTAAGTACTTAACATTTTGCATTTAAAAGGCTGCTCTTTAATAACTTTGGGAGGAGTTGACTGATTTGAAGAAATCCTAACCATTATAAAAGGCATTAACATATACCTCGGGTATTATTTAAATGTAGTCTGCCCCCTTGGGACAAAATGACTGAGCGAGAGTGTCCAAAAGACCATTTCTCTAATATGTGTAATGAATTTCAGCATTTTCACATGTTATGGAGATTTTATGCCCCTGCGTAAATTTCTGCATAAAAGGAGGACATCTTGTACCCAGTGATGTGACTTAGAGATGGGGATGTCTGGCCTCATTGCCTGATTTCAGTCCTTCTGCTCTTTGCACCCCTATCTTGACTTCACACCCTGCTTCCTTTCACGCATGGCCTCTGTGTACCCTTGAAGCAGGTACATGGTTCATTTTATCTGGAACTTCACCCTCAGCTTCTTTCCTTGCTTCATTTTCGTTTTCATTTTCATGTCTCTTTGGTTCCCTGCCATCAGGGACCTCCTTTCAGGCAATGTCATATCTGGTTTACTCCAGCTTCCAGGGCTCTTTCGTGAAACAGTGCCTACCTTTGTGGGGCTTCCATTTTAGTTGGGGTAGGGGGTGCTGTTAATAGCCATGAGATTGAAGACCCAGCGAGGCCATATTTTTGCCTGTTGACAGAGAATCTCCAGTGGCCTAGTGCATAGTGAGGTGATGCTACTTTAAGGAAAGCCTTGAAAGATGGGAAGAATATCAAGAAGGACATCCTGAAGGAGGCAGTTAGGTGAACTTGAGGAACCCACTCATTCCTTCCTTCACTTACAGAGCCATTGTGTGTAAAGGGGGCATTGCTGTGCTGATGGCTGGCAAGCAGTAGCAGGGAACACAGCAGGCAGGGGGCTTGACCTCACAAAGCTGATAGTTTAGTGAGGAGAAGTGGCCAAGTAAGGTATTGGGAGGGGAAGAATATTTCGGGCAGAGGGAACAGATAATATCTGAATCCCAGGAAGAACAAGTATATTCAAGGCACCCAATGAAGGAAGATGGCTGGACCACAAAGGGGTGAAACACATTCTGAGGGTAAGGGGTTGCCACTGAGTGCTTTTAGGTAGGAGGGTGGTAAGTTTAGAAAGATTACTTTTGTTGTCATGGAAAGTGGACTGGTGATGCACTTTATTTTTTATTTTTTTAATATCAGTATTAAAATTTTTTAAAATTGAATTTATTGGGGTGACATTAGTTAATAAAGTTATATAGGTTTCCAGTTACAATTCTGTAATACATCATCTGTAGATTGTATGGTGTGTTCACCACCCAAATTCAAGTTTCTTTCTGTCACCACTTATTCCCCCTTTACCCTCTTATTCCCCCCCCCACTGCCCTTTCCCTCTGGTGATCGCCATACTGTTGTTGTCTGTGTCTGTGGATATGTTTATTTATTTATTTATGCTTATTCCCTTCACCTTTTTCATCCAGTCCCCCAAACCCTCTCCCCTCTGACAGCTGTCACTCTGTTTTCCGTATCCATGAGTCTGTTTCTGTTTTGTTTGTTAGCTTATTTTGTTCATTAGATTCCATATATAAGTGAAATCATATGGTATTTGTCTTTCTCTGACTGGCTTATTTCACATAGCGTAATAATCTCCAGTTCCATTCATGCTATTGGAAAAGGTAAGACTTTCCTTTTTTATGGCCAAGTAGTAGTCTGTTGTATAAATGTACCACAGCTTTTTTATCCACTCATCTATTGTTGGGCACTTGGGCTGCTTCCAAATCTTGGCTATTGTAAATACTGCTGCAGTGAACATAGAGGTGCATATATTCTTCTGAATCAGTGTTTCAGATTACTTTGGATATATTCCCAGAAGTGGAATTGCTGGGGTCATAAGGCAGTTCCATTTTTAATTTTTTGAGGAAACTCCGTACTGTTTTCCATGGTGGCTGCACCAGTCTGCGTTCTCACCAACAGTGCACAAGGGTTCCCTTTTCTCGACATCCTTAACAATACTTGTTTGTTGATTTGTTGATGGTAGCTATTCTGACACATGTGAGGTGATACCTCATTGTGGTTTTAATTTGCATCTCTCTGATGATTAGTGACATTGAGCATCTTTTCATATGTCTATTGGCATCTGTATGTCCTCTTCGGAGAAGTATCTATTCAGGTAATTTGCCCACTTTGTAACTGGATTTTTTTTTTTCCTGTTGAGTTGTATAGTACTTTATAAATTTTGGATATCAACCCCTTATCAGATGTATTGGTGATGCAGTTTAGATGGGTTAGGAGTCTGTGGAATCCTCCAGATGAGGGGTGGAGGCCCTTCTTGGAGCAGTGATGTGTGAAAGGAGAGTAGGTGAGCCTGAGCAATATTTTAGGAGGCAGTTTTGACAGTATTTGTGTTGAGTGGATGTGACGTGGCAAGGCATAGGAGGAATTATAGCTGACTCTTGGGTTTATTGTTAGAGCAGCTGGATGGTAGTGGTGGCAATCTCTGAGATGGGGGAGCTGGGGAGGAATAGAGCTTTTGGGGTGGAAGAGATGAGGGGGAGATGAACTTAGGACATACTGAGTTTGAGGTACTCATGGGGACATCCAGGTGGAAATGTGCAGGAGGTAGCTGGATAAACAGATCTAGGGTCTAGAGAGATGTGTAAGCATTAACATAATGAAGTATTGAGAGCTTGGGAGTAGATGAATTACTCAGAGTTTGGGGGGTAATAAGTTTAGGGTAATAGATTATATGACAGGTCTGAGGACTTAAAGAATGAACTGAGGATGAGCAGGCAAAGAGAGAGGAAAACCAGGAGATACGTGGTTTGCCAGAAACTAAGAAAAGAGAATAGTTTAAAGAGAAGGGAGTGGTTAGTGGGATTAGGTGCTGCAGAGAGGGACACAGGATGAGGTCTTGGAGCATCCAGTAGATTTAGTAATGGCGAGGTAGACAGTGACTCCGGCAGGAATGACTTGATAGAAGGGTGGGCCTATTCGATATCTTTTGAACATTTCTCTCTTTTCCATCTTCGTCAACAACTGTTCGAGTTCATGATCATCTCTCACCTGGACTTTTGCTGTTGCCTCCCAGTTGGTCCACCAACATATTCTCTGTTCTGCAGAGAAAGTGATCTAGTGAAGAGGCAAATCTAACTATGCTACTTCCTTGCTTAGCATCTTTTAACGGTTTTCTCTTGTTAGAATAATGACAAATTCCTTCATGTGGAGCACAGGCCTCCTGCCTTCTCTCTTTTTCTCTTGTATCACGTTCTCTCTCCCTCTGCCATGCCAGTGCAGCCTTCCTTAAATGCCTTCAGCTGCTCATGTCTCCTTTGGCCATTGGGACTTTGCACATGCTGTTCTCTTTATTTGGAAGTTTCTTACCTCCCCTTTCATCTACTTATCTTCTATTTGTCTTTCAGATTTTAGTCCCAGCTGCACTTCTTAGAGAAGTCTTCCCTGACCTCTGTTACATGGTTACATTTCTCTTTTGGGTGTTCTCATAGCATCACCTGTCTGTCTCTTATGGCTGTGGCAGATGCGTAATGTTCCTAGTTCTTCCCTCTCCCTATATCCGTGCCCTTTGCCATGTGGCTTTGCAATTTAACCCCCCCCCCCCCCCCCGGAATATATTCCCCTAACATTGATATTGGGCAAGCCCACGTGCCTTTCTCAGGCCAGTGAAAAATAGGTGGAAGTGAAAGTGCCAGTTCTGGGCCTGGACATTAGGAGGCCTTGTGTATTATCTGCCCCTCTTGAGCTTCTGCCATTGCCCATTAGCAGACTGGGCCTCACGGTGAACTCAGGTAGAGTGGATCTGAGCCCTCTCTGTGGTCTGCAGCCTGGAGTCGGGCCTAACCCAGACAAGTTGTGGCCAATTTGCAGATATGTGAGAATAAATGAGTTTTGGAGTAGTTTGTTAGGCAGTATTACTTTGGCAATAGATGGCTAATCCGATAGCAACCACAGTTGCTGTCTTATTGCTATTTATGCTATTATTTGTCTGTCTTACCGACTAAGCACTAAGTTCCACGAGGGCAAGTTTCAGGTCTGTTACTGTGCACTGTATTTCCAAGTACCCTGCACAGTGCCTGACACATGGTAGGTGTGCCACATGTGTTAAGTGATTGAGTAAAGTCTGTTTCAGCTCAACTATGTGGTTGTCTTTATCTTCTATGACAGTCTTAGGAGTTTACTGGTTCTAGACAAATTGGCCCACTGCTAAAGGCATCATACATTTTGCATTCAATTCATTCAATTATAATACTTTGCTAACTTGAAACAAAATGACAGCTTTTAGAAATATATGTTTCTTATAATTAAAAAAATTGATAAAACATTAATTTGTGTTAAGGAGTTATAGTGTGAATTGTGGGAGAAAATACTCCATCTGTAACCTTGAAGCAAAAATGAATGTTAATCACATATTCTGCCTAGTTAAGAATTATTTCTTGCCCAGCCGGGCCTGGCTCAGCAGTTGAGCATCGACCTAGGATCCAGGAGATCGTGGTTTGATGCCTGGTCAGGGCACATGCCCAGGTTGTGGATTTGATCCCCAGTTGGGGGAGTGCAGGAGGCAGCCGATCAATGATGACTCTCTCATCATTGATGTTTCTATCTCTCTCTCTCTTTCTTCCTTTCTCTCTCTGAAATCAATAAAGATATATTTTAAAAAAATGATTTCTTTATCTAGGTTGCCATGTGTAATATACATCATTCTACCCCATTTCATTGGTAATTTCTACATTAGAAACAGAGATCAGGGTTTTAACATCTGTTGTTGACTTAAGAGTTAATTTTGGCTGAGTTGAGACAAACATCCACAAAATTTAATATCTTTGTCCTGTGGGGGAAAAAGACATCTTGTTATAGGAAATGAATGCAGGGCTTGGAGTCAGAGGACAGGCACTGCTATTTATTAGATTTGTGACTATAAAAAGTGACTTAACCTTCTTGAGCTTTATTTTCTATACCTGTAAAATGGGATTGATTGTTATCTCCTCCATAGGATTGTGAGAAATGCTTTGCAAAAATAAAAGGGCTTGTAAATTGTAATTAATTGAATAAAATGATTGTGAATGTAATAGTAAGGAGTAAAACTATTGGTTTTTTAAATGCTAATTTTATAATTACCTCATTAATGCCTTTTTTCTAAAAGTTATTCAGTTCTGTTGGGGTTTGGCATACTGTTGTATTATATGGAAAAAGTTTCTTTGCTGCTTTCTAATTTTTATGCTTCTTAATTCTTTCTGTAATTGCATTGGCTAGTGCCCATAGGGTTTCTAAATTTTTTTTTAAAAAAAGCAGTATTACTTTATTGCTTTTTAAAGAAAACTACTTTATTGAGGTACATCTGACATGCAAAAAGATGTACATATTTAATGAATACAACTTGATGAGTTTAGAGATAAGTATCCATCCATGAAATCATCAACACAATCTATGCCATAAACATATCCATCGTCTCCAAAAGTTTCCTTCCATTATTATTATTATTATTACAATGTGTGTGAGATAACAATATAAATAAGATTCACCCTCTTAGCAAAATTTTAATTAAACAATACAATATTGTTAACTATAGACACTTTGCTGTGCTTCACACCTGTTAAGATGGCTATAAAAAAAAAAATAACAAGGGTTGGCCTAGATATGGAGAAAAAAGAACCCTTGTATCCTGTTGGTGGGAATGTAAGTTGGTGCAGCCACTATGGAAAAAAGCATGGAAGTTCCTTAAAAAATTAAAAATATAAGTGCCATATGATCCAGCAATCCCACTTATGGTTATATATCCAAAGGAATTGAACTCAGGGTCTTGAAGTGATATCTACACTTTATTGCTTTTTTAAAGGTTAGGAACTGATGTTGGATTTTAATGTTAGTGCTTTTTCATCACCGGTGGAGATGATTTTCTCTTGTCATAAATGTTGTCGAAGGGAAGGTTTTTAAATTTCTGTGAAGTGTGATCAGAGATTGTCTGTACCATTTCTATTTCTTGGAATTCTAGGTCCTCTTTATGACCTAGTATATATGGTCAAATTTTGAAAAGAGGCATTTCAAACAAAAATTGTATCCCTGTTTTAAGCTATAGAATTAGAAATCTATCAATTAGATTTTCTTATGACTTGATATTAAGATTCTGGTATTCCTTATTTTTGACCTGTGTGACCTGTTTGGTCTGAAACAAAGTCACTCTTATTTATACTAAGGACTCCAGAGAATTTATAGAGGATGTAGATTCTACCTTGAGTTTATTAAGGAGACAATTTGACTTCTCTTTAAAAAACACTACTCATAGTAGGAGCTGAAAGACGAGAGAGTGTTTTGAGCTTGGATAACGAACGCTTTATGCAGGAGATAGATCTTGAAGAACAAGTTGGAGTTAGGGGTGGGAGCATCTACAATGGGACACTCTGGGCAGGGGGCGCCATGACCTGAGCTCGGCTTGGGGTGAGCCAGGCAAGAAGGGGAGAAGGCACATACTCTCCTCCCAAGGTCTTGTTCCTTGTGACTTGCTGTAGCAGTTGAATCAGGGAGTGAGTCCCATGGGACCAGCCATCTCCGTTCAGTTGACTTACACATTAGGATCTTCGCTGGGGCCATCCCAGCCATGTGGTCAGCCTACCTTGCAACAACAGGATAGGGCATGGTAATTTGCTCTTCAGGCTGCTATACTGGTGTGATCTCTCAGCTTTGCAGCTTCACTGGCAGCTGAAATTGGCGCTCACCTCAGTGTGATAGCATTAGCAGAGTATTTGGACATTAATCAGGGAGATGTAGGCATTTCAGCTGAAGAATTACAGTGTCTGATATGTACTTCCTCTATGGAGTTGTTTTGTCAGATGACCCCAGTAAATGACCAAATATTTAACACTGATGATAAATCAAATGATGTATGGTCTGTAGGAAGTAAAGGTATTTAAATAATTAAGCAGTTCTTTCTAGAGCCTCTTTATATGATGATTTTCTAGACTTCAAATCAGTTTTCCTCATCCAGCCTCCATATAATATATAGTTATTTCAAATCAGCTTTACTTACTGAGCTTTTTCTAGTAATGGAGCTTTGTCAGCAAAAGCCGTGCGTTCCAGCAAATGGTGAATGATGGGCTCGTGTCAGAAAGGAGCTTGAGAGGTGCTTTCTGTTGTTAGATGGATGGGCCTGGAACGGGAGCTTGAAGCTCTCCAAGTGTAATAGTTTCAGAGAAAAGGTATATCTGAAATAGGGGTGAGTGCTCCATCACTCAAAAGCTGGTATTTCACACACCCAAGCCAACTGCTGCACGAACTGTTGAAACCGTGGCTTCATGTTGGGATGTGTGGAAGATGTGCGAACTTATTTAATATAATCTTGGCTGTGGTTTCTTCTTCCCACCCCACACTCCCATTCTCTTAGAGCTGGTCAGGGCAGAATGGCAGGAAGTGCAGTAGCTACTGAAATGATAACAGGTAGGTTTATGCGCCTCACCCCACAACTCCCAATAAGCCAGTGTAATTCTGTGTGAGTGTTCTGAATGCGCGAGTGCTAAATGTTTGTGAGTGGCCTGAACTCCGCTGATTGGCGCAAGCTCTTGGAAAAGCGCACTTTGCCAGCGTGGCAGTCATTGCTTAATGTAGGCATGGAAGACAGAGCATCACGTGTGGACTGATAGAGATGGGGCATGGGGCACTCAGAGGGTTTAAGCCAGTTCTGCTGTTTTTGAAATTCTGGTTTTAACTACAGGATTGTGCTGAGTTTTGTACAAATTAATTTCTCTTTTGGAAGAATGTAATGTACCAGTTGGTTGAAGTCATGTGCCTGTTGGTTTGATGCCACCCTGAACCTTGAGGGTTTTAAAGGACTGCTGGGGAGAAACCTGACTTCTGGCATAAAAATGGGCTACTTGAATTTGGGAGGCTGGGGATGCTAGACTGTGTGCTCTGTCTCTATTTCATTGCTGGATTGTGTCTCTCAGTGGAGGTTCTTAGAGGCTGTTCAACAAAGCTTATGCTGTCAGCTAAAAGGCTTTTAGGACTTAATCAAGGCACGGTATCTTTTCCTTTTTCTTAAAAAAAAAAAATTTCTTTTTCCTTCCCCCACCTTTTTGAAATCTTTAGCCTTCATGTGAACTGAAGGGACTTCAAAACATTGGAAGAAAATAGTCTGAAAGCTCGGAGTGTGCTTGGCTCCTGGTAGGCATGAAGACTTGATAAAGCAGCATCTTTTGCACTGACAGGTGTTTGTGTGCCAGTGTGGAGAAGGCTTTTGATGACAAAGCCACTTAGTTTTCTGTAGCTTACCCTTCTCTTTGTGCAGAGGAGTTAAGAAAACTCTAATAAAGTAAATAATAGGGATGAAAAGTTAGCATTTGTGTCAGCTTCATTTCTTCTGCCCATCAGATTTTGAGACTCACTGTCCCGGCATTAAATAAGGATGAGGGGGCCTGAGGCCTGACACTGTCCTTATGGTTCTGAAATATGCTTCAATTTAAAGGTTCAGAGTCAGCAGCAATCTATATATATATTGAAAGAGAGAGAGAGAGGGAGGGAGAAAGAGAGGGAGAAAGGGAGAGGGGGAGAGAGAGAAACATCAGTGTGAGAGCAAGACATTGATCAGCTGCCTCCTGTATGCCCCATACTAGGGATTGAACCCATAACCCGGGCGTGTGCCCTGGCCAAGAATGGAACCAGCAACCTTTCTGTGCACAGGAGAATGCCCAACCAACCGAGCCACACTAGCCAGGTCCAGCAGCAATATCTTTCTTGAACCAAGGGGAAATTTAGATGGGTGGCAGACCTCTGGGCTAGGGTGTCCACAGATAGGAGAGGTGCTCAGCAGAGATATTGAGTTTCCATCTGCCTTGTTTCCTGGAAGCATAATGTTTGCTTCATTCCCTCTTATAGGCCTAGAGCCCCCTTAACTCTCAACATACAGTTTTATCCCCCTCATAGTAACCAACTGAAATTGGTGGATTGTGACCATGGTCACATGTTATCTCAGCTCTCACGTGAGTCCTTACACAAGTCCCTCTGTGATCTTGTGCACCTTTCCCAAGAAGATAAATTATACAAGTCACAGCCAACATGCAATGCTTGCTTATTGTTTAATGTGGCTCATAAAGAGCAGAGAATAACCTGCTTATTGAACTGCCTCAAACATGGGGTAAAGTGTTAGGACATCTTACTTTGCAGCAGTCGCCCCATCTTGGGCAAAACTTTCTATGCAATCCCGTTGGACTTCTTAGAAAAAAAGTAAAAAGAAAAAAAGAAGGAATTTCACCAGTAGAGAACTGAGTATGGCTGATACCATTCTAAGTGGAAACTAAAGGAGTGATAGAGAAACAAGAGTTTGTGTCCAAGATTTGGTGTCCAGAAACATCTATCCACTGTTTACTATGAAGAACAAAATTGAATCAAGCCTGGAAAATGGATTCAACCCTGGTTTTGGTAGTAATCTACCAAAACAAGTTGTTCTTGCTGCTGTATGTGGAAGTTACTCCTTTGGATTTCACATTGTTTATTTGGGGTCATCAAGCATTGAAACAGAGAGGAAGCTGAGCTCTGTGTGCCACCACACTTTGTGTGGCTGTCGGGTAGGGTTGTATAGTCAGTCGGGGGTTTCTCTGAGCTTATTGGCTCTCGCCTTCTCATTTTTCAGAGGAGAAACCTAACCTAAGTCTCCCAGTCTATACTCCTTGGCTCTTCTTACCAAGTCTTATTACCACCAAGAAGTGTTAGTGTGATTGGAATTTGTGATTTGTGTTGAGTGTCTCAGTGCTAGAATGAATCCATTGAAAATGGTCACTGTGGAGAAAATGAATATTGGACTAAAGAGTAATGCTACAAGCTTATCTGATGATAGCAATAATAAACCACATAGATGAGTGTAATAGATGACAAGAGTAGTAATAGCAACATTTATTAACTTTTACTGTGTGCCAGGTACTGGTGCTAAGTACTTAACAAATGTTCTTATTTAACTAACAACAACCCAATGGGATATTCACAGAGGTAGTAGCAATAAGTAATAATAATTATCGCAATTACTGTGTCTGTTTTATGTGGATTATCTTATTTGAATCTCACAATAATCCTAGGAGCAAGGCACTATTATCTTTGCCATTTTCCAGATGAAGTCACAGAGGCTCAGAGAGGTTATGTAAATTTACCCAAGGAGATGGAATACGAATTGGCCATCTGATTCCAAAGACTGTGCGTGTATCAACCACGCATGCTCTTATCACCCTTTCTAATCACATAATTAGCTAAACAGAAGCTTTCTCTAATGAGGACTTAATAAATATTGGGTTGTAATGATGAAGTAAGAAGTATTTTGGCCAAGAAGATGACATGCTTGTGTACGTGCACATGACATACGCACATACACACAGCCAACTTCTGATTTTCTACTTTGGGGATCAACATCTGTTAATTCCAGAATGTGTGTTTTTTTTTGTCATTTTCTGTTCCACCCACTACATTCTCACCCTTGCCCAGCTGGTGGGGTCAAGGAATGGAAACTGATTTATTAATTTTTTATTAAATTTATTGGGGTAACATTGGTTAATAGGTTAATTATTTAGATTTCAGGTGTAAATTTCTATTACAAGATCTGTGTCCACTACCCAAAGTCAAGTCATCTTCTGTCACCATATGGAAACTGATTTGAATGTAATTCTAAGCAGAATATCTTTAGGAAGATTATAATCACACAGTTATAGAATATTACAACTGAAAGAGTATATGGAAACTGTATGTCAACTAGTTTGTTTAAGAGAGAAGGAGCCTCAGGCCCTCCAGAGAGGTATGAATTGGCCCAAGGTCTCTGGTTGATTAGTACGAGAATTGGAACTAGATTTTGGGATGTCTGCCTCCTGACCTAGTGCTCTCTGTATACCTCTGTAGAACCCTAGCACTCAATGGATTAGGCTTTGAAGATAAAAAGAAATTGTGTTTTGATGATCTGTTTTGAAATATGGGTGTCTTTAAGTCTCCTCTGCTGGTGTGGCTAATTTGTAATTGACTGCCACGGTATTTTTAGATTCTTGTGGGTTTAGGTTAAATTGGCTATGGAAGCAACCTCTCCCATCTGATTCCTTGCATCAGAAGCACAATAATTCATTTCCTTCTAACAAAGAGAATATTTTTGTTGGCCTAATGGACCAAGATAGTTAAGGAATTAAATTGACCTGCACTCCCACCTACTCCATATCACCAAGAGGGAAAGAGAGCCAGTATTATTAATGAAAATGCATTTTCTTTGAAGTTTGAACTTATTTTTTAAAAGAATATCCTTCCTCACTTAAAAGAATTATTATTTGGTCACGGGCATTTTATTGTGTAGCCTCGTGTCATTTTTGCATTGAGTGTGTTGCTATAGCTCCCACCAACAGTTTTAAGATGTTTTGAGACTGTGCTTCACGTTATAAGGAAAGTATTTGTCATTAGGACTCCCTGAATAGAATTTTCCTGAATTAATTATGATTTTCACTCCATCCCCCTGGGCAGTATTGTGGGGGAGAGATAATCCCTTCTGATGTCATATAGAAAAATCAGTTCTGGCCCACGGCACCAGCTAGTTGCTTGAGTGGGGGAATTGTCACCCACCGTATGGTCTTTATTTCCCATTTTTCTTGGCCCTTTGCTATGTGTTCCTTTCTCTGGACTGGTTTAAGAAGTGGCCAGGGCCAGGGAGCAGTGTTTGAAGTGATGGACAAGGATACTCTCTCCATAAAGAAAATCACAAGGGCCCCAAGTTGGGTAATAAAAGGCCTTGTCAGTGGCTTTTCTCATGTAGTCTGCATTGTTTATAGAGTGTTTTCCACTGAGAAACACAGACAGTCTTCCTTTGGCCTGGGGGTAAGATAAGTTGAATGGTGCTGGATCATATATAGGGATTTGGTCTTGACAGGTTTGAGAACTTGCTGTCTTCTCCCGCTGTCTTCCTCTCTGTTCCTTAAAATACATTTCTTCTTAATTTTAAAATGTAGAACTTTCTTAAACATTTTTTTCCAATTAGTTTGCATTCCATATTATTTATATTAGTTTAGTTGTACACCATAGTGGTTAGACAATCATATACTTTACAAAGTGGTTCCCTCGATATTTCAAGTATCCATGTGGCACCGTACATGTTTATTACAATATTATTGACTGTATTTCCTATGTAAAATGTAAAACTTATAAAGTTTATCTTATAAAACCCCATAAACAAACTTAAGAGGAAAAAACAATTGATGACAAATATTTGAACCAAATATGACAAGCATAGGATAGATAGCTTTACTATATAAATAGCTGCTACAAAAAGCAACCACCAACACCCTATTTGTGCATCCATTAAAAAGGGTGCTATGAAGTTTTAAATGCCTTGGGAACATGCTCTCAAGATAAAGCTGAGCAAAATAGCACTACATGGAACCACACACACAGAGGTAAATGTTACCCCATATGCACTCAAAGAAAGGGCTGAAACTTCCCCTTTTTCTTACTTTCATGTGTCAGGAGAGCCTACCACTGGTTTGTCCCTTGGCATGTGACCATGGTGCCTTGGCTTTGCTATTCCAGCCAACTGACCCTTTTGCTGAAAGTTTAATAGGGGATAAATTCACATGTGAATTCGTAATCCCCTTATCTGTGTTAAGAGCATTCTGTAACGAGCCTGCAACAAAGAGAACCCTACATCTTGCAGTTTTGCTCTGACCCCACCTCTTGGCCTCCTTCCTAACCTCTCCACATCTCCTAGTTGGATGCTTTCGGCATCTGCCCCTTGCAGAGCCATTGCCTGCCTGCAGTAAGTTCAGTGACATTTTAAAGAAATAGATTCGCCCTTCCTGCCAGTCGTCACACTGAGGCATCTAAGGAAGTATGCCGAATGTGAGTGGGGAATATATTTGGGCTTATGAGAAGAGCAAACAAGGACTGGTTCTCTTGTAGAATTTATTAATTTTGAGCCTTATTTCCTTTTATGTAGTGTGACTTTGACTGTAAATCCACAAAGCAAAGTCACAGTTGAGCCACAGTTTAAGTTTTGAAGATCAATTGTTAAAATTTGCTCTGCCCCTAATGCTTTTATTACTTTCCCTTCTCTTCCCTGCCCACGATGTGGGTTACAGTTAATGTTATCTGCATATGTCTGTAAATACTGAAAATATTTTTGCTACAATGTGCATTTAATCAACTTTTTGTTACTGTTATGCCGTTTGTGTGGAGGAAAATTGTTTCTGTCTTAATGTTCTATTGAAGTGCCTTTGGAGTGATGATATCATAATCACTTTAATACATTTAAAAGCTTCAAGGCTTAGCATTTATTGAACAAAGCTCATTGAAGGAGTATAACGGATGTCTTGAGGCTTTCCGCTGCTGTAAAAAGGACAGTATTGTTCATGGCCTCGGTAAGAGAAAATCTGAATTTTTATTTTACTTTGCACTGCGTTGCAATTATATTTCAAAAGCTCTTCAAGCGCGACTAACAAAGGGGCTGTTTTTATCAATTGTTATAATGGCAGATCTTGGGGCTGACTGCTTGGAGTTTAACATTCATAATGGACAGCAATTTAAAACTTGATCACCCAAACCCAACCTCTGAGATCCTAAAACATGGCTTTCCCTTCTCACTTGGATGTCCTTGGAGGAGTCCTCCAGAGTTGCAAGTGAGTGGAAAACTTGATTTTTCCCGAGAATCTCAGAAGTCCTGGCCCTTAAGGAGCTCTGTGAAGAGGCCTGGGGAGTGAGGCAAGGAGTCCTGAGGGGTGTGTATGTTGTGACCCATGGAATCAGGTTGGGTAGATGGCAATTGGGAAGCCAGGGGGGGCCCTGAGAGTGTTTGTGGGTTGCAGGGGTGTCCTCTCAGAGTGCCTGGTCTGATGCAACAGGCAGGGCTGGACACTTTGAAGCTCCTCCTCTGAAAAGCGCAGTGAAGAAGCTGTGACTGCTAAGAGGTAATGGAAAAGACCCAATCATTCTCTGGGCCGAGATGGTTAAGTCACATCCTTGAGACCTGGCACCTCCTGGGACCTTGTCCTCCTCTTCCCGGCCGTTGGGTAATGTCTCACTGCTGGCCTTGGAACCACATCCCCATGGGTGCAGGCCTGGTGTGGGAGATTGGTTCAAGAAATTATTTCTTCATCCCACTCAATCATAGCTGAGGGGGAGAACGCCTGGGAAGACCACTCACCAGTTCCTATTTCTCATTCCCCGTCGTTTCATCGGGTAGCTTGTGGTCTTGAGGCTCCCTCATGGACTTGCCTGCAATTACTTGTTTGAAGCATCCATCTCTCCCTCTAAATTTTCTTTAAGGGAAAGTAGCCATAGTAGAACTCACTTGCTATGAAGTAGGGATTCTGAGGCCTAATTAATCATTAAATTACATTTTCCTCCACTCCCTCATATAAGGTTCAATGCCCTAAAAAGATGAATTTGCTTGAAATGATGGATTTGATTTAGTAGCTTGGAAATGGCCGTCTTTTACTTCTGGCCTTTCCCAAATGGAGACGTGTGGTGGTGACTACTTCTGGCAACCAGCCCTTTCTAATTTGGGTGGTAAGGGCTAGTTAGAGACTATGGTTAGGGTGTGGTACTTTTGCTAGTTAACTATTGTTAAAAACTTCCTAAAGATCCTGTTTATCCATCTACCCATCTACTGCTTTATATCAGGATTAGGTTCAGTTGCTTAGGATAGATAATCCCAGTTACCAGTAGTTTAAACAAGGTTCATGTTTATTTCTCTCATGTTGAAGATGCTTAGAGGCAGGCAGTCTAATTACCAGGAGCCCAGGCTCCTTTCCCTTTTCCATTCTGCTAGCTCTAAAATGGCATTTTGGACTAAACCTCATGGTCCAAGATGGACATGATTCACTATCATATCCACCTTTCAGACTGGCAACAGGAGGAAAGGAAGGGAGGACATTCTCACCTCCCTTTTTTTAAACATATCTTTATTGATTTCAGAGAGAGGAAAAGGAGAGAGAGAGAGAGAAACATCAATGATGAGAGAATCATTGATCGAGCCCACAACCCGGGCATGTGCCCTGACCGGGAATCGAACCCCGATCGCCTGGATCCTAAATAGATGCTCAACTGCTGAGCCACGCCCGGCCGGGCTCACCTCCCTTTTAAGAACTCCTTTTAGAAGTTCCGTGCAGCAATCTAGACGTAAGGCCATATCTAGATGCAAGGCAGGCAGAGAGTTGCAGTCTTTTACCTGGGTGGCACTGTGCCTGCTAATACTTGAGGTTCTGTTCCTGAGGGAGAGAGGTAGAAATAGATAACTGTGCTAGGCCACCTGCAAATCTGCCATACAATTGATCAAGTCATTCATCATTCCCTCTCTCTCACGTGCGTGCAGGCTTTACCGTCTTCCAAGCTGTAGTTGGAATGCCCCTCCCCAGTTCCTTACATTCCCCAGACTGGCCTTTTATGACTTCTTTTCCCTTTCAAGGTTTCCCTTGATGTTTGTTTTAACCCGCTTTTATCGATATTAAGATGTTGGGGATGGAGGAAGCCTTTTCTTGAGTGCCAAGTCTTTATCCCCCCCCCCATAACATTTTTATTCAGTTGAGACATCAAGGTTTCCCTTTCAGGGGAAAAGGTGACTAAAGAGCTGCCAGAGTGGATCTTGGAAGCCTCTGGGCTATCTTTTCACTTTTCATGGGATCATGACTGTCACTCCTCTCCAGACCCTGCAGGCATCTGGGTCATAGTGCCGCCCCCTTGAGGTCCAGAGTCCTGGGGATTGTGGAATAATGTGCCCTCTAACCCGTAGAAAACCCTGGAGTCTAGAAGTCAAGGCCAGTGTCATATACACCCTCCTGTGAACAGACTACATGAAAGAACTCTAGGGTAGAAGATGAAGGCCATGCCTCAGGGAAAGCTGGCTCTGTAGAGCCTCAGCTGTTGCAAACTGAAATGATGATGCTTATGGTGGTCTGTAAGCTCCAGGAAAGATGGCCCCTTCCACTGAGCACAAAGGTGCTTTGAGGCAGGATGCTGCTGCAGATGACATTGCCGTGTCCCTTTTTGTATTTCCGCCATCCACTCTCTGTCCTTTGGCAGGAGTGGAGTTTTCCAGACCAGGGATTGGGACACGTAATCTGATAAGAGTTATGCCACCTCTGAAGACAAAAGGTAGTCTGGGTGATAAGTGTTGAATTCTGAAATGCTTGCATTTCTGTGCCATTTTGTGGGCCTTTAGAGACAGTGGGACAGAATATTTGAAACCCAGGAGATTCTACCAAGTTCTAGGAGCTATGATCGTGGTACCTGGAGTCCTTGCTTAGAGAAGCTATGAAAAGAATGGACTTTGGAGTCCAGGAGGTCTAGGTTCAGATCCTCTTGCTGTGTGACTTTTGGGGGATAATTTGAGGCCCAATTTTTTTTTTTCTTTTTAAAAAATCTATAAAATGGGCCTAGTGAGGTGTAATTCAATGGAGAATGAAATTAAATGAGAATATATGTGAAGTGCCTGGTGTTTAGTAGATCCTTAAAGTTAATTTCTTGTTTATGCAGTTCACTATGCTAAATTCTTAGTAAATATTTATTAGTTTTATAATCAAAAGCTTTTAAGAAATAGTGTGTCTTAATTTTAGTTTTATTTTATTTTCAATGACACTAATCTTACTGTCCATGACTAAAGATAGTCAGCAGCACAGGCTCTCATATGACTATTTTTAAAGCCCCTTTCCTTCTACATGAGATGGATATACCAAAAGGAGGCACTTAGGCAGCGAAAAACACTGTTGTGCCAAAATGCAGGTGATACCTAAATTGGAAACATTACCTGCCCTAGCATACTTCTGGAAATGCAGTTGAAGAGGGCTTCAAGCTATGCATTGAGCCTTCCTGGGCCATGGGCCTCTGTGAGAATTTGATGACCACTATGGACCCTCTTCTCAGAAAAATGCACGTATGTGTGTGCAATGCATTTTTCACATAATTTCAGATGACCTGTGGACTTCACTCTCCCTGCCTCTCTTCTTCCCCTTCCCTAAGGAAATCTGGGTTAAGAATCCCTGGATCAACTTTTAATTTATTAAAAGGATTGTAGATATTGACACTAAAAAAGATGGGGAAGAGAAAGGAATGGAGGACATATGTATGAGTGGGGAATGGTGAGTAGGCCACACTAGAGTGAGAAGCAAGTGGTTGAGATAGTGACAGAATAAGAAAGATGATGATTTACATAAGTGTGACATGTATGCCTCCAGTGTCTGTAGGAAGTGAAGAAGTGAAAGGTCCGAGTTTATTATGGGAAATTTTAATTATACGCAAAAGTTGCAGGAATTGTATTCTGAACATGTGTATACCCACCATTCAGGTGGCATTCAGGTTCCCCCGTTAACATTTACTGTGCTTGCTTTATTGTACTTCTATCCACCCATCAATACGTCTTATTTTTTGTAACTTGCAGACATCAGTACCCTTCGCCCTAAACACTCAGCTGCGTATCACTTACCGGAGTTCAATATTGGTTTGTTTGTTTTTTTTCTTTAGAGAAATGTTGGAGCCTTGAGTGTACTATCCTACGAGTGTTGATGAATGTGTGTATCTGTGTAATCCATACTCCTATCATAAAGTAAAACCTGACCTCAACCTAGAAAGTGTCCTCATGTCCTTCCCAGTTATTCCGTTTCCTCGCTTTGGAAGCAATCACTTCTGGTTTTTCCCACTATACCTTGATTGGACCATGTTAGGACTTCATATAATTGGACTCATATAGGATGCTTTTTGTGTGTCTTTCACCAGTACAGTGTGTTTGAGATTCATCCATATTGTGTCCATCAGCTCTTTATTGTTGGAGTTCTGTCCCATTGTATGCATATACTACAGCTTGTCCATTCTCTGTTGAATGTCAGCTGAGCTGTGTTCAGGTTTTAGCTATTAAGCTGCTATGAATATTTGCATACAAACCTTTGTGTGCACCTATATTTTCATTTCTCTTGAGTAAAAAGCTCAGAGTGGAATTTCTGGGTCCTGATGTAGTATAGTGTGGTGCTTAGTTTGGGAAAAGGTCTGACAATTTCTTATAAAAGTGATTGTTCCATTTTCACTTCCACCAACAATTTAGGAGAGTTCTGGTTGCTCCACATCCTTGCCAACATTTGGTGTTGTCAGTTTTTAATTACAACCATTCTGATGGGTGTTTAGTGATATCTCACTTTGGTTTTAATTTGACTCTGGCCTGGGGCTCCAAAATGGCCATTTCCTAGGTTCCTAAATCCCCATTGATTTCAGAGGCATTATCTCTATGCTTATGGAGTATGTGGGAGTAGCCAGTGAAAATCTTATGGGGCTATAAAACTTCCTGCAGGCTTTTTTCCCCCTTTAAGTTCTGTCTGACACCAAGATGCTTGAGCACGCTGATCTTTATAGTTAGCCAAAGTCACTTCATGGTGCTACAGTTGCAGAAAGGGTGCTGGGAGATGGCAAGGTAAGGTGCCCATCCTCCCTGATGAAGCCGTTGTGTGTGCATGCGTGCATGCATGTGGGTGCACGGAGCTCCTTGACACTCGGGGAGCTCGGAGAGTCAGCAGCTGGAGCCTCGCATCCAGCCTGTGTCACAACATTATCAGAGACTTGGAGAAACTGGACGGAGTTCAGAGAGGAGCAGCTAGTACGATTAAAGGGCTTGGAGGGATTAAGGGATTGATTTATGAGGAAAGATGAAAAGAACTTAATGTGTGCTGCTTGACTAAGTGGGTACATGATAATAGCCTGCAAACATCTGAAGGGTATAAACACCGGAGAGGGAGAGGAATTAGTACAGGGCGAGGAAACTGATCCAAGCATAATGGGGGAAATTAAGTGGGGGGGGGGTGGGCAAGTTGGCAAAGTGTTAGCCAGGGGTGTGACCTTCTATGAATTCTCTCCTTCAGAAGCGTGAACAGGGAGTGAGTTGGTTTGGGGAGGATGAACCCTAAGAGGCATTGTGGGTTTTCTTTTTAAAAAAAGCAGCCAGGTAGAGGGAAAATAGTTGAGTGCCTACTATGTGCTGTGTGAAGCAGGACCATGTGGGGAAGTGCTGACCTGGACTCACAGACTGGGAGCCTAGAGGCAGGAAGGAAAGGTAGTGATCAGGAATGTGGTTGTGGAGATGACCTGAGCAATGAAATCTAGACATTTCCCTAAGTCTTTCCTCCTGGTAGATTTTCTGGATGGATCTGAGAAACTACCCTGTTTCCATTTCTAAACTGCAGCCATCCATGACTGGCCCATGGTGTTTATCTCTTAGTGCTTGAGCATCTTCCTCAGGGTGTGGGTGTGAGATTGGGAGACAGTATGTGGACTGGTGAAGAGGGTGGGAAATGAAGCCAAACTGCCTGAGGTCAGACTCGACCTCCATACTTCCCTACTCTGTGGGCTGGCCTCAGTTTTCTTCTCTGCAAAGTGGAGATAATACACCTTGCTTCACAGAATTGTCCTGAAGTGTACATGAAATAATGTGTGTGAAGTGCTTAACATAGCCTATGCCTGGCAAAAAAAGGAAATGCTCAACAAATGCTGGTTGCTGCTATAATAATTTAGCTACAGTCATGACTGTCATGACTTGGTACCATGTTGGGTCTGGAGCTTGCCTGATCAGTGCCTTTGGCATGGAGACAGCCTTGTCTCACGCAGCGAGTAGGGTGGTGCCCACAACAACTTTAGGGTTGGAGGGAATGTTTGCTCCCCAGGAGGAGGAAGTGGGTAACACCTCTCTTCCCTGTAGCAGCAGGGTTTCCAGGGATGGCCTTTAGTTAGAGCCAAGGTCTAGACATTAGACCCCAGGCTTAGCTGGATGCAGAAATCTGGTTCCTTCCTATCCCTAGCCTCCAGCCTGGTTCAATGAAAAAATAATTAGGCTGAGAGTCAGAAAACCTGGGTTAACTTCCATTTTTCAATCTCCTTATGATTAAAACAGTGGGGTGGGTTAAACTAGTATTTTTTAAAACTTTTTTTCCTGCCAAGCAGAAGAACCCCTTAGTTAAATGATGTGTTATGTGGGACCTCAGTATACAGAACAGTGCCAAACTGAGTTGTTTGTGAGTGGGGTAGGAGGCTGGAGATTTGCTTGACTGACCCCACCATCCCTGTGGGAGTCCTGATATAGTGGATACTCCTTAAATACGTAGCAATGTGAGTCTATCTGTTCCTTTTGATTGGTTTCCTCAGCTCCAGAATGAGACCATGCTGTCTGCTCCCAGTCTTCTGCACAGATTCTCAGATCTGCTCTTTGTATGCTGTCCCTCTTTCAAGACACAGACTTTCCCATTGCAGGTGCTACTCACTCATGACTCTCTCTAGGAATGTAAGTCCAGGCTTTCACCAAGCCAAAATGTGCTTTCTAGGGTCCTCCAGAATTCAGGGTGCTGAAATGCTGTTTTTTAAGTGCCTTTTTCTTTTTCTACCTATCATTCCAGCAGGAGTTAGCTTGTGGTTTACGCCTTTCTAAACATATGATAAACATCCCGAGTAAACTGTTTACGCTTCTTTCTTTGAAACAAGCATTTTTAATTGGCGGTGTCAGACAAGGCAGTGCACAACTTCTTGCTCTATTGATTAGAATTCATATTTATCCCCTTGCAAAATGTGTTCCCAATTGCTCCCACATTTGCCTGATGTGTGTGTATGTGGTTAAATCTTTCTTCTTCTTCTTGTTAAAGCTCTAACCGACCTAATAAGTTTATAAAAAGTAGTGGGTTCCGTCTGTGTATCCTGTCCATTGCAAGAGAGACCAGGAGAAACATGAGTGAGAGGGACCAGACCATGTTTATAGACATGGAAGTGGGGTCAGCTTGTGAATATTTGTTGGTGGTTTTTCCATATTGAGGGTTTTCCATGGTGAAATTTTTATCCCAGACTCAATGATCCAATCGAGAGAATAAAAACCAAATATTGACATTAACCAGAGCCCAGCGTAATCAAGAGGTTGAATCTGCTGTACAGATAAACATAACCAATGTTGGTCTCAAACCCGATGCTAATGAAGTCTGAGCTATTCTGTTAGCCAGAGAAGACTAATTGCTACTAAAACCAGCCCCCGAATCTTAGTGGCTTAACCAGGATAATCTTTTTGCTCCCTTGAGTCTGAAGCAGAGGGTGTGTGTACCAGTAGGAGTGAGGTGTGAGAGGAGGGCTGTGTCTCAGGACGTTGCTCAGGGCTCAGGCTCCTTTCTCCTGGTTGCTCCTGTCTTCGCTCTGTTCTTGGAGTCACCTCAGTTCTCGAGGGTGAGATCAGAAAACGTGGGAGGAGAAGGCACACCAGCTCTTCACCACCTTGGCCCTGTCTCACCTTCACTTCCTGTCACATTTCGCTGGTAGGAATTAGTTACATGGCTTCCCCTTTGTGAAGGGGGACTGGGAGATGTAGCCCAGCTGTGCCTGGAAGAAGAGAGCAGGACAGTGGTGTGCTCTTGTGGTTTCTGCGATGCTGACCGTTGTTGACGATCTAGGTCACCGTTCCCCTGTTGGTGAGCATGGTTTGGGAGGGGATTATGATCAACCTACCCCGTCCAGAGAACAAGTTATATGCCTACTTGCTTTTTAGATTTTTTTTTCTTAAAAAAAATTAACTTTTGATTCAAATTTATGGAATCATTACTATATAGTTCTGTTTATTTTTTGGTAGAAAGGGGTTAAGAGCCCCTGCCAAGCCATGGTGTTGCTTTGGGAGGAATCGGGTATAATAAACTTCTCATGGCATCTTTGACTACCGGGCCTGGTTGGCCCTTCAACTCAGGAAGGTGCAAGCATGGGTCTGAGTTTACTTTTGCTATTTCTTCCAAGGGCATCAGAGGCTTCCCCAGGCTCTACCAGGTGCACCCTCCCTTCTCTTGTCCTGACTTACGCTTGTTCTCTCCTCCCCAATCCTGCAATCACTTTTCTCTGAGACCTCTTGCCCACACCACCCTGTGACTCATAGCAGCTGTGCTCCTTGGGGCCTTGAGTTTAATGTGAGAGGCCCAAACACTGAAGTGTCTGGGGCAGCATGAGATGGCACAGAAGCCAGGGAGCACCTGCTTTCTCTCTGGAATGCAGCTTTGGGGGTGAGGATACCCACTGTCAGTTAATACCCCATTCTCTTCATGACAGGTATCACAGTGGTGCTGCCTGTCTCTAAAAACAAGTTTGCATTGGAATGTGAAGCCAGCTGGCTTTTAGGGAGGTTTCATGGCTTCCTCCAGAGCACTTCATTGTGCAGCCTGGAGGTTGCAGCTTTGCAGGCTGGAGAGTGTTGCCGATGCTCTGTGTGTGTGCATGTGTGTGTAAGTGTGTAAGGCAGGGGTGATGGTGATGGCAGTGGATACTTAAAGTAAAAAGTGTGTCATTGTGGGGATGCAGGTGGCATTAGGTTTGTGGACATTTGGGGAGCTTGGCCACAGCCCCTATGGTTCAGTTGTGCATCTTTATAATTAGTCAGGAACCCAGTATGCCCTGTTTCCCGTTTAGTTAATGAAATATTAGTGTTATAAACCGTGACTATTGGTTTATAGAAGCCGTAATCCTTTTGCCACCCTCTGTTACCTTGGTTTAGAATCAGTTTGGTAGAGCATTAACCACCTTCTGGCTTACATCAAGGTGGCTGTCTAATGGGTCATTAAGTACCAGTGATACTCAATTCCTCTGGGATTTTTTGATATCATAATAGTTGTACTGGGAATAGAGTGCACAAGGAGCTGCATGCACACAGTAGGTTGTCTTTATGGGGGAAGAAGCTATGGGAGGGAGAGCAGACGGTATTTCCCCAATATTTATTTACGAGAGCCTTTGCTTTGGAAAGATCAACAACCTGGAAACATAATAGTATCTGATTAGCCAGATATCTAGATGGATAAGGGGTATTTAGCTCTTTCATTTATCAAATATTTGTTGACTGTCTCTGTGCTAGGCGTCATGCCAGGTGTCAGAGATCCAGAAGTGAGCAGCAGCAGGGATGCCCTATCCTCACTGAGCATGCAGTCTTGGGTGGGGAGCAGGGAACTGATAAATGTAATATTCACTCCATGTTTTATTATATTAATAGGAAATAAGGCATAACAGATACTTGGCTAATTGTAGATAGAAATACTGCAAAAGGCTCATGGGTAAAAATGTATGCGTAGTGTATAAATGTATGCATTGTGTATGCAGTAATAGGGAGAATTATCCTGGTGGGAGGTCAGCTTCCTTAGCCATGCGATGCTTGGGTTAATATCTGAAGGATGAGTAGGACTTAATTAAATGAGGGAGAGAAAAAAGGATTCTAGGCAGTGGGAACAGCATGTGCAAAGGCTCTGAGCTGGGAGAAAGCATGGTAGGTACTAGGGACCAATGGAAAGTTGGTGTGGAGTGTGGAATAAGAGAAGCATATATTGGGGTCACATTGTGCTGAGCTTTGTAGTATGTGTTAAAGATTTGTGGTGTTATCCTAAGAATAATGGGAAACTGTTGGAAGTTTTTATTTGGGGACATGATCAGATTGCTGTCTGGTAAAAGACTCATTCTGGCTGCAGTGTGATAATGGATCAGAGGAGGTCAGAGTAGATGTGGCAGATCACATACTTGCCTATTGCAGAGAGATGGAATAAAGAGGGCAAATTGGAGCGATACTCATTAGCATCAGAATAACTACAGGGGTGGGGGGAGATGTTATAGGGATGACCCCTGAGTGCCTGGCTTGGAAACTGTATGAATAAGGGTGATTGTTTTAGTTATACTCCAGGTTTAAGTTAGAACAAGACTCAAAATGGCTCAACAAGATGGAAGTAGATTGCTTTTCACATTACTGCAGGTCTGGTACAGTGGCTCCATGACTTTGTACTCCTGTACTCTTGTTTGTGTTGCTGCCATGTCTGGACTGTTGTTCTTATCAGCATGGTTCTGGCTGGCTCACCACTATGTCCATATTCTAGACATGTCTCTTCCCTTCAGAGTTACTACCCAGAAGATGCTCACATCCTGTGGGCCACAACTTAGTCATATGGCCACAGATAGCTGTAGATAATCAGGGGACAACCGGTCACCTCTACCATGGTGGTGAGTCATAGAATAGAAAACATCAGAAGAGGACATGTTGCTAGGAGAAGATCAGGAACAAGTGTTAGATGTTTATTTCATGCTCTGCTTGGGATCCTTATGGTTTCTCCCCTATCCTGTCTTAGTTCCCTCAACTCACCTGCATGCCCCCGTTACTCTACCAATGCACTATACTTGCTGTACCCTCCATAATCACCATATTCTTCCTACCTGGAATGCCCTTCTTTCTCCCTACCCATGTGTCAAGGACTAGCTGATTCTTATAGCTCCATAAAGCTGCCCCTGATGCTCCCACCTCAGCTGCTCCCACTATAACACTCGTTGTTACCCAATGCAGTGATAGGAATGATAACAGTTCTCACACTGATGGCTTATCTTTCTTGTTTAACTCATGCTAAGTGATTTAACTCTTCAAATCACTATTGCGTGTCTCAGTTCAGTTCAATGTGTGTTTTAAAATTAAGAGTCTGCTATGGGTCAAACTAACTTTTCTCCCCCTCCTATTCCCTAAAACACAAACACAGAACCTTTAAGGCTTATTATTTTTCATAATAAGAAAAACCCCTGTGAGTTTAGTGCTTGGGTGACCCTTGGGAATTTTTTGGAGCTATTTCCATGGTAGAAGGCAATGAAATATAAGTAGAAGAGCCTAAAATAAACCTCTAGCCCTCAGTTTTCTCATTTCTTAGTACTGCTTCCTATGCTTACTAATTCCATCCTGTCTTACTGCTGCGCTTACAGCCAGGCTGAGGTGGCCATAAACATGGGCACTCAGCATAGCACGGATATCGGCATGATGAAGGTGTGACGGGGAGGAGTGTTCTAGGAGGACTTAGAGAAAGAACAAGCTTATTCAGCTTCCTTCTTTCAGTTGCTGGGGGTGAGAAGGGCCTGAATTGGCAGCAAAGCTGGGATTTCCAAACCAACTAATTGCTCTGCCTTTTCATCATTTGCTTGCTTTATTGTTTGATTAAAAAAATCATTTTTTCCCCATTCATATCTGGTATCTGTTTCTTTGTTTCTTTTATAGCAGATTAATGAGACATGGTCCCTGCCCTGCAAAAAAGCTCAGGGGATGGTGGAAAGAGCAAAAACTTTCTATCGACTGGATAAACCAATCATGTCCCCTAGCGGGGTTGGTTATAGACTCTGTGGAGACATAGACATGCTCTTTGGAGTCCCATCTGTACCTGACAGGTCTCAGCACCATGTTCGTCCTTGGCTTGTGCCCAGTGACCTTGATGAATGATTTCACTGACTGATTGCTACATATCTCCCCGTGGAGCACTTGGTGCCTTGATGTCTTGGAGTGTGAAAGTAGAGATTCATCTGTTTCCTTGTTGGGGGTGGATGAGTGGAAGACGGGTTGTGGGAGGTTTCATCCTCACTGATAGTGAAAGTGCTTTGGAAATCTAAGCCAGAGGTGATGGCAGAGGAAGTTTCTGGTGCGAGGAGCCTGGATGCTGGCTGCCCTTCCTCTGGTTATCTCTTTTCTGGCTCTTGTACAAGGAGTTGTGATGTTTTTGGGTGTGCGCATGCTTGACGATGTGGGTGGGTCTTGCCTGGGTTCCCAAACCCAGATGCTCATTCAGGTCAAGTTCAGTGTTTGCACAGCTGTGTACAGACCTTGTGTTTTGTCATCACTTTTCCCCCCTAGTGACATCTTCTGTATAAGGAATGACTCTCACTGGGTAAATAGTGTATTTGCACCCCATGCCCCCAACATATAACCAACAAAACAAGATGGCACTGCTTGGAAACAGGAGGCTTGATGAAGTGTCAGAGGATGGTGACACAGCCCGTTGGGAGAAACCTTTGTAGTTAGGGACACCCCAGTGGGAGCATGAGCATTGCTGAAATAGCTCCCTCACACCCTGTAGCCACTTTTGTCCTGTCATTTTCCAGAGCCTTTTCTGAATGATGAATTAACTGAGTTCCCGAGGTACCCACAAGCCCACCTGGGGGAAAGGCACAAGAGAAAGGGCCTCCAATGTGGTGTCCTGATGAGTGTTTTCACCTAAGGGGTCATGTTGAAGTCATTCAGTGGGGAGGGCATGGGACCCTACTTGGGTAAAGAAGCAGGGGAGTGAAAAAGTTGGAAAATGTGGGATGAATGTCTTACTTGCATTGTTTCGGAGCCAGTTCCTACCCTGTCAGTTCTCTCTGCACCCCACCCCACCCTTCTTAATGACTTATTTGTACTGGAAAGCAAACTATTAATCACAAACAGAATGCCTCTGTAACTTCCAAACAAACACAGAACAGTTCTAGGGGCTGTGAAAAAGCCAAACCCTTGGCAGATATTTGAAAACGTGTTTCTTTTATATATATTTTAGAAATGCCACCATTTTTCCTTAGGCACAGAAGGTTCCCTTTAATTAGCAGTGAATTTCCCATTTCCTTTCTTCCTGAGGCATCTATAAAGCCCTGGCCTAGTAAAAGGCAGGTACACAGCTCTCAATTGAGCCCTATTGATGTGCTAGTATAGTTTTAATTGTGTTGAGATTTCCTTGCCAAAGTAACACATGCAGAAGCATTTTAAAAACGTATAGGGTTCGTAACTCTTTCGCTGTCTAGAGCTCTTGAATTATGAATGTCTCTTCCGCTGCCTATTCAGTTCTTCTGAATCTGTAAAATTACTTTAATAACCTGTGTGGGGGTAATGTTACTATGTTTGCTCAGTAGTGTGAATTTATTAGCATTCCTGCCCCACTTCAGGGAGCTGGCTTGGCCCTTTTGATGCAAGCCCATGGTTGCAAGAAGAGGCAAGTTATGGTGCTGTGTGTTTTTCCCCTCCTTCTCCCTTCCACCATTAGCAATCATTCTGTTGCACAGAGTACGTGATAAATCAACCTCAGGAGAGTCAGATTTGCCATAACATGACATTACCTATCAGCTCGTCAGATCTGAGTTGACTCGCAGCCTTTGGGCTGTATATTTCTTCAAAGTCCAGCGCCAGTTTCTTAGTCAGCTCTAACTAATTTCAGAGTGGAAGGGAAACTTGACTGGAGTGCTGTTTGGGATCTGCTTTTTAATCCTGGTCTGTTTAATGTTTGCTCCTGACAGTCTAGGCCAGACATCATTTTAATGGTATGTGTGGTGATAAAGCCAATAAACTGTCAAGATGATTGATAATCTAAGCATTATAGCAATATGACTTTCCTGTTCTCCTCTGTGCTTTAGATGATGGTTTCCAAATTGAATTCCTACAGTGTGTGCTGTATGTGTGTGCCTGTTGGAGGCTCCCCTAACAGCGTTTGAAGGAGGTAGCTGTGTTTAATGTAAGATTTTTAGCCCTCAATTACCCACACAAATATATCTGCATATGTGTTGGTACCCTCTAATTTGGGAAACATCAAGAATTTATGGTTCTGCCCTTGTAACAGTCCCCCAGCAATTTATGGGCACTGGTGGAACTTTTTATTATGTCTTTATGATGTTTTTTCACCTGGCATGCATCTTAGATTCCATGTGGTTGATTCTGTTATCTGTGGTTGAAAGACATTACAGATAACAAAGTGCACTGTATTAAAGGCAGGCTTCTGGTTTCCTTTCCTTTTCTCTTTCTTTTTTCTTTTAATTTAGCAGACATTTTTAAGCATCTGGTCCTCATCTCATTAATCAGATTTGACCAGGTGTTTTAGGGTGGTGACAATGGGAGTGCTTGGCCCCTTTTTGTTGGCCCTCATGGGCCACCGTTGCTGGTTTACATCCCCCGTCCTTGGCGCAATGTTGCCTGGGAACAAAAACCCAGTGGCCAAAGAGGTTGGACCTTTTTCATGTGTGAGTGCATGCGTGTGTGTGTGTGTGTGTGTGTGAAACAACTTGAGCAATTTTACCAGGAGGAAAAAAAATTGAACATTAAACTCAAAACTTTCATAGTAAGTTAAAATTCTTTTCTGCTTTCTGCTAACACAGACCATGTGTTTTTGTATAGTCATGCATTGTGTGCTTGTTATCTATAGTACTACTTCTGAGGTTGTGTATAGAAAACACTAGACTGTAAGACTGTGGATCTCTGAGCGTCACAGAATGTGACTGCCAGCAGGGTGCCTCTGCTGTCTGTTGACACTGTGGTTTGCTGTGTTTTTCTTCCAGAGAAGGTAGCATGATCGGTGGCATGGCTGGGAATGGTGTCCATGTGTCCCTAGTTGAGGTCAATCATCCTTTCCACTTAATTACTTATCTTCATTGACTGGTCATTTTTCTTTTGTTCAAGAGACACTGGGCAAATCACTTCATTTTTCTGGCCTCAGTTTCTCTATCTGTAAAATAAAGGAGGTTGAATGTGCTAGCCTCTAAATTCACTTTCATCATAGATGCCTATGAATTTTTATGATGAGCTTTGAGGAAGGATTGGGCTTTGTACTGTGAAGTTTCCTAAAATGAATCAGTTTTGTCTTTTCTCACATCCTGTTCTGAATGTGGCTCATCTCTTTCCCCGCTGTTTAGAACTTATACTTTTGTTCCTGTTTCTCATGGTTCACCAGGTCAAAAAGAATGTATAGTTTTTTCTGTAGACACACATGAAATATAAGAAGAGATTGGCTCCTTAGCCTTGTTTTACTTTACCTGCCAGCTAATGTTTGTGTCATAGATCACCTTAATCTAAAATAAAAACTACATATATTTTTTAGCACAGTTAGGTGTTTGTATTACAAGGTAAAAACAAGAAGTATCTGAACTCATGAAAGTTGAAAGAACTAACAATATTTATACTTACGAGCTATAGGAAATTAGACAGACAGATAAACTCCAAGGACTACCTACTTTCCTGGGGTCCACTCAGAAAGCTCAGGGGTGGGATGCCCATCTGGAGAGTTATATCCAGTTTTAGGTAACTGGGGAATTGTATGTATGGACTTGGATCCATCCATGTCTTCAGGGGGCTTGTGGTCAAATCAGGAATACAAGACAGGGATGAAATCTCTCAGAAGTGAGTTACTGTGCAAGTCTTAAAGCAGGCACAGGTTTGCGGAAGGAGTCAAGAATGCATGTGTGAAGTGGAAGTTGGATAGGGAAATGTGAGTAGCAAAGTGTGTCTGTCTTGTCACAACTAAGGGGACAAAAGGCACTAGTAGCTGAGTCACCCTGTAATGCATTTTTCTCCGATGAGTATGTTTGTACTTGAGAAGAATTTCCCCTTAACCCAGTGCTTTTTGCAGTGTTGGCTGCTACGGTCAGTGTGCCCTGCCCTGGCTGGGAAAATGAAGATGATGATGATGACTCACAGTGATTAAGGGTTCACTCTGTCAGGCACAATTCTAAGTACTTCTATAGGTAGTAACTTTTTGAACTCTTCAACAATCCACTGAGAGGGTAGGAGGAATGGATGTATATACATTCTTATTACCATTTCACAGATGAGGAAACTGGCTCAGAGCAGTTCGCTAGTAGGTACTCACCTAGTAGGTGGTGAGGTCCAAACTTGGCCCCTCACTCTTAACCACTCTGTTTTACTACCCTGTGTAAGGATGAGCTCATAGCCCAGTCTCGAGGCCTGTACACCTGTCTAGGCAGAGAGCACATGGACTATGTGGTTCTGAGGAATTCGTCGATCACCGTAGTCTGTTTCTTCCTCTGCAACATGGGGACAGGATTGTTCTGAGCTCAAATAAGAGAACAGAAATGAAATGCCCAGCAGAATGCCTGGTACAGAAAGACACTCAATAAATATCAGTGGGACAGGATATGTGATTTTCACTGAGCTTTTTTTTTTTAAAAATCTACATTTCTTTGTACCCCTTGCCCCTCCTGCCATCTTGGGTATTTGATGTTTACTTTCTTCCACAATGATGACATGGCAGAAAACAGAAGAGGACAGTCTGATCCTGGCTTTTCATTTCAAAGTTTAGGCCCAAGTATAAGAAAAAGGTCTGGAAGGATGCACAATGATAGAAGACATGGCCGACTCTGCCTGTGTAGATTTCCTGGGGAAAGATTTCCTGGGCTCAGGGGAGAAGAGAGTCAGGGGTGAAGAAAAGCTTGGATGCCAGTAGGTCCCTGAGAAGGGGCCCTGATTCTTACATAGTTTTGGACTAAAACTTGTTTCTGACATATTAGCTGTTAGGATTACTTCAGAGCACTAGGAGGGAAAGGGGTGATCCAAGATGTCTAAACACAGAGGATATGAGAGAGGCTTCTTGGAGGAAGGAGTGGGATTGGAGCTGAATTCTGAAGGGTGATTGATAGATGATTTGGATAGGTGAAATCTGCCAGCTTCAAGCCGAAACCCTCCGTGCCCACAGCCACTGGTTCTCCTTAGTCTGAGTTTAACCTCTTGACTAACTGACTTGATGGTGGGGAGGGAGGAACCTGGTCAAGGTTGGAAGAGTTGGGGATGTTGGCCATGGAGGCAGAGGGAGGGCAGGGTGAGAGGCTGAGTAAGCCCAGGAAGGCTAGACCCAGTCTGGAGAGTGGATCCTCCTTCTCTTCCAAAATGCCCATGTACACCCCTGAAAGGCCAGGCCACTGGTCTGAGTTTGTACCTGCTCATTTCCTAGCTGCATCCTTGATGGGGGAAAAAAAGGCCATTGGCAATGTAACAGGGCCTCCTCTCCTTCCCTGCACCCACACTCACATCTCTTCTGTTGACTTCTGGAGGAGCCCCACCTATGGATTGAAGATATAATACAGGAGGAGCGAGGAATCCAGGATTCTGGTTTCAGCTTTACCCCTCAACATGCTATGGGACTGTTTCCTGAGTGTTTAAGTGAGGATTGGAAAAAGTAATCTCTCAGGTGCCTTCCTGCTCTTACCTCTGTAAACCTGTGGTGTTTGGAAGGTGGGATCCCATGTATCTATCTATAAATTGGGCCAGCTTGGGGAAGGCCTTGGCATTTCAGAGGTTGATTCCCCATCCCAGGATGACAGGTGTTAGTCATTCTTGTAACAGTTCCTGCCGTCTCCCAAGTTCTGTGAAAGTAGCCCGTGCTTTGAACAACTTGAACCAGCAGTCAGAGGAGGCAGCTTCTTTTAAGCCAGTTAGTTCAAGGCACTTGAATTGTCATCATTTTCCTCTGTTCCCTTCCTAAGAGGCTTTCATTTTCCAAACCCCTTAGATTGAGAGCTCCCTGCAGGAGAATGTTGGGTCTTTTGGTTTCTGGGCCAAGAGCTGGAGCTTTATGTTAAGTCCTGAGTTATTTCTCTTCTGCTTTTCTGTGCAAGGAGCTCACTATTCCATCTCCTCCTGCAAGCACCAAATCCTAGCTGGCTCTGAAGTTTTGGGAAGAGAGACTATTACTTTTGGAAGTTCTCTACGTTCCCAAGGGGCTGGAGGGTTCTGTCACATACTTGGGCGATAGTAGGCTTTCACTTAGTATAAAACCACTGCCACCACGACCTCTACACTTCCACCAGTTTGGACAAGTACATCGATAATATTGTGTCTGCAGAATAGGCACAGCCAGACAGAACGGCTCCCCAGAGCTGCGACTTCCATGTTTCATCTCTCTGAGTGACTATGGCATGAAGTCCACACACCACTGGCTTCCTTCTGGTACACAGGATTGAAAGTGTAGATATTGGAGTTCAAGCAGAACTAGGGAATGCCCATTTATGCAGTTAATAGTTCTCTCTCCTTGACTCAATTTGAACCGTATTTTTTTTCTTTTCCAGCTGATGGAGCATGGCTCAGTGTGGACTATTATTTTGACCATTTTGCTCCAGGAAAAGCATTAGTAACTTATAAATAAAATACACATAAAAATAGAAGAAGTTAAATATAGGTTTATTGACAACAAAGGCACTATTAATGTTGGAACGGGCTGGTTTGAAGTTGAGTTAGTTTTGTTGCTGATTTATGTGCTGTTTGTTTTAGGAGGACTACGGTTGTGAGGGCTAGTTGTGAGTGTTCTTGGGAACTGGCAGCTGGGAAGGAGCAGAACTGGTTTGAGTCTGAGTTCCCAGAGGAACAACATGGGAGGGGGAGAGGGTGGAGGGGGGAGGAGGAATGATTTGCATCTCTCTCTGTGCTTGATGGTTGTGTATTTAAGCAAGAGTGCATTGCCAGGAAATTGAGAAAGTAAGTGTGTGTGTGTGCTTTATGTCAAGCATAGCTCATTTAAAGTATACCTGTGTGGACATGAGAGTTTGCAGAAAACTGTTATTTATTTCTTTTGAATTTACCCTACTTGTTAAACAAAATTTGACAGATGGTTTGCAACAAGAGTGAGACTATTACATAGCCAACTTTTATCTTTACCATATCAGTTGTTTTGCGGAAAAGGGAGTTTTCTTGGTTTGGGGAGTTTGATTCCCTTCCTGTAGAGAGAATCAGAGTCATTTAACTGGAAAATTAAGAGAATAGCAACTTCATTTTCTGAGTCTCACCACATGGAGTAGTTGCTTGTTGAAGCTTTTCACCAGGGCCCATCTGATTTGAAGGTGCTGTGAAATGTTTTACGACAGATGTGAAATATTTGTGACCCTTAAGTTGTTTTTTTTTTAACCTCATTCCAGTACAAGAAACTTAAGGGTTAATTTTTCTTCTCATTTCAGGTTTCCTTATGTGCATGCTGTCTCTCTCAATCTCAATCTCAATCTTTCTTTCTCTTGTATGTGTGCTGGCCTCCTTTCTTTTGTTTTTCTTTCCCCCCCAGATTTATTGAGATACAATTGACATAATGTTGTGTAAGCTTAAGGTTACAACATGGTGATTTCATGACTTTCTTACATGCAGACACCACTTTTTTTCATGACACAAATATCATCCCCTTGGAGAACATCCACCAGTGGAATGCCTTTCTACATATTGGTGACTGGTTGGTAAACTGCAGGAAGTCTGGGTATGTTAGTTTGCTATTGCTGGTGTAACAAATTACCACAAACTTAGTGGCTTAAAACAATATCTTATTGTCTTATAGTTTGGAGGTCAGAAGTCTGAAATGGGTCTTCTTGGGCTAAAATCAGTGTCAGCAGGACTGCATTCCTTCTAGAAGCTCTAGAGGAGAATCTGTTTTGTTACCTTTCCAGCACTGGAGCTGCCCACATTCCTTGGCTTGTGGCCCTGCATCGCTCCAACCTCTGCTTCTGTTTTCACATCTCTTCTCTGACTCTGATTCTTGTATTTCTACGTATAAAGGACCTTTGAGCTTACATTGGGCCCACCCACGATAATCTCCTCATTGCAAAATCCTTAATTTAATCATACCAGCAAAGTCCCTTTTGCCATGTAAGGTAAGATTCACAGGTTCTCGGGATTAGGACATGGACATTTTGTGGCATTTTCCTGCCTACGACAAAGGACAAGAAGACATCAGGTGGTTAAAGTGAATCTATTTCTCTTGGTGATTTTCTGAAGAAGCTTCTTGAACTTCTAGAATCACCTTAACTTTTGTTATAATTAAAGACTATTTATTCTTGTTTTGGGTGTTTTTCCTTTGTTCTCCAGAACATAAACTATACAACTTAGTTTTACTTCTGCCCATGGTAAAATTGATTCAAAGGCAACCCTCCTTTATCTGGTTTTTTTTTTTTTTTCTTCCCTCCTCCTTGGTTCCCAAGAGAAGATTCTACCACTTTTCTGCCTATCTTACTTTTTTTTTTTTTTTTTAACTACACCTAACAACCAAACTCCTAAATGTCAGTTTCCACATGTTGTAGGTCACCCTGTCTCTGGTATGGGGAAGATCAATGTCCTCACCTGGAAAAGTGGGAGCAGATGATCCTTTCTAGTGTCTGTTGAGAATGTGTAGGGGGTCCAAGTGCCTTGGCCTGAGAGGGGTCCTGGTGAGGGTGATGGGGTGGCTCTGAGGAAACTTAACAATTTCTATCCTGGATAGCAGGAAAAAGCAAAGGAAGTCCATCAACTGAGTGAATAAACAAAAGGTGGTAAATTCATATAATAGAATATTATTCAACCCTAAAGAGGAACAAAGCATTGACACATGTTGCAACATAGATGAACCTTAAAACATGCTCGGTGAAAGAAGCCAAGTACAAAAGGTCACATATTTTATATTCTATTTATATGATTTATCCAGAATAGATAAATTCATAGAGATGGAAAGTATATTGGTGGTTGCCAGGGGCTGGGACAAGGAGAGGGAGTGACTGCTTAATCAGTATATATAGTTTCTTTTTAAAAGAATTTATCTTTATTGAGAGTATTACAGATGTCCCCCCTTTCCCCCTCTCTTTTTCCCCCTGTACCTGGCTGCACAACTTTGTGAATGTACTAAATGCTACTGAATTACTAACTTTAAAAGAGCTAATTTTATAAAATGTGAATTTTACTTCAATTAAGAAAAAAGAAAGACTTCAGCTTGGTCTAGCATGTAATAAGCTTGGAAGTCCACTACATCCTAACAATAAATAAAAAACTGAACAAATTGAAAAATCTATAAGAGGAATGAGGGTACAGGGCTAACTGCTGCCACTCGAATTGGAGAGACTGACATACCTCAATAATATAAAGGCCATATCCGACAAGCACACAGCTAACATCATACTCAACACTGAAAGGTTGAAAGCTTTCCCTCAAGATCAGGAACAAGACAAGGATGTCTACTCTCACTACTTCTATTCAACATAGTACTGAAAGTCCTTCCTAGAGCAGCTGGGCAAGAAAAAGAAAGGCATCCAAATCAGGAAGGAGGAAGTAAAATTTTCCCTTGTTTGCTGATGACATGATCTTGAAGGAATAAATGAAGGTAAAGTTAAAACTTTTATTTCTCTTATTCTTACTTGATCTAACAGATAATAGTTTGGTCAAAATAATAACAGCAACACTGTATTGGACTATAGATGCATATATATATATATATATGCTTATGTATAAGTGAAATGACAACAGTGATACAAGGGATGGAAGGGAGAAATTAGGATTAGTTTGTTACTATAAACTACTTTCACTACTTGTGAAGTGGTATGATGTTATTTGAAAGTGGACTTGGATTAGTTATAAATGTATATTGCAAATTCTAGGGCAACTACCAAAAAATGTAAAAAGAAGTAAAGCTGATATACTAAGAAGGGGCAAATGGAATCATACAAATGCTCAATTAAAACCAAAAAAGGCAGAAAAAGAATGGAAGACAAAAATAGAAACAACAAGGACAACAAATAGAAAACAGTAACAAATATGGTAGATATTAATCTGACTACGTCAGTAATCACTTTGAATGTCAGGGTCTAAGTGTACTGATAAAAGCCACATTGTCTGAGTGGATCATAAAGCAAGACCGAATTACATGTCATCTATAAGAAATACAGAGGCACTTATAGATTTAAATATAAAGGCACATATAGATTAAAAATAAATGGTTGGAGAAAGATATACCAAGCTAACACTAATCAAAAGAAAGCAGATGTAGCTATATTAATTGCAGATGAAGACTTTAAGGAATAAAAAGGGCTAAAAGTTTTCAGAGATAAAAGAGGGGCATTACATAATGATAAAGGGATCAATTCTCCAAGAAGACATTATAGTCCTTAATGCGTATTTGCCTAACAGCAGCATCAAAATATGAGTCAAATACTGATAGAACTATAGCAGAAATAGATGAATCCACTGTTATATTTGGAGACTTCAACACTTTTGTATCAGAAATGGACAGATCCAACATGCAGAGAATCTGTAAGGACGTAGTTGATTTCAATAACACCAGCAATCAACTAGATATAATGGCTATCAGTAATCTGTAGACTGCTTCATCCATCAGCAGCAGAATACACATTCTTCTCAAGTTCACATGGCACATTCACCAAGACAGATAATATTCTGGTCCATAAAACACACCTTAACAAATTTAAAAGAATAGAAGCCCTGGCTGGGTGGCTCAGTTGGTGGAGTGTCATCCTGTACACCAAAAGGTTGCAGGTTCAGTTCCCAACCAGAGTACATACCTAGGTTGTGAGTTCAATCCCTGGTTGGGGTGTATATGGGAGGCAACCAATTGTTTCTCTCTCTCTTTCTCTCCCCCCCCCCCCCCCGAAAAACTAAATATTCTCTGTAAGGATTAAAATAAACAAATTATACAATGTCTTCTTTTAGGCCATAATGGAATTAAACTAGAAATCAGTAACTGAAAGATAACTGAAAAATCCCAAAGTACTTGGATATTAAACCACTCCTAAATAACACATATCAAAGAAGAAATCTCAAGAGACATTTAAAAATATTTTGAGTTAAATAAAAATGAAAACAGCTTATCAAAATTTGTGGGATGCAGCAAAAGTAGTGTGTAAAGGGGAATTTATAGCAGTGAATGCATTTATTAGAAAGGAAAGATCTACAATTGATGATCTAAGCTTTACCTTAGGAAACTAGAAAAGGGAGAGCAAATTAAACCCAAAGTAAACATAAGGAAAGAAATACTAAAATTAGAGCAGAAATTAAAAAAAAAAAATTAAACAGGAAATCAGTAGAGAAAACCAATGAAGTCAAAAGTTGGTTCTTTGGCCTGGCCGGGGTGTGGCTCAGCGGTTGAATGTCAAACTGGGATCCAGGCGATCAGGGTTCGATTCCTGGTCAGGGCACATGCCTGGGTTGCAGGCTCGATCAGTGACTCTCTCATCATTGGTTTCTATCTCTCTCTCTCCCTCTCCTTTTCTCTCTCTGAAATCAATAAAGAATATTAAAAAAAAAAGTTGGTTCTTTGGAAAGATCAATAAAATCAATATGCCGCTAGTCAGGGTAAGATAAGAAGAGAACACAAATCACTAATATCAGACATGAAAGGAGATATCTCTAGACATCCTATGAACTTTTAAAAGGATAATAAAAGAATACTATGGACAACTCTATGCCCACAAATTTAATAACCTATGTGAAATGGACCAATTCCTTGAAAGACAAAATCTGCCAAAACTCACACAAGAAGGAATAGACAATCTGAGTATTTCTATATCTAGTAAAGAAATCAACTAATTACCTTCCCAAATAGAAAGCAGCAGTTTCATATGGGTCACTGGTGAACTTCTACCAAACATTTAAGGAAGAAATACTAATTCTCTACAATCTCTTTCAGAAGACAGAAGCAGAGGGAATATTTTCTAATTTATTATGAGACTAGCATTACCCCATTACCAAAATCAGACAAAAACATTTTATGAAAACTATAGACCAGTATCTTTCATGAACACAGATGTAAAAATCCTCAGCAAAATATTAACAAATTGAATCCAACAATGGATATGAATAATTATACACCATAACCAAGTGGAATTTATCCCAGGTATGCTAGGCTGGTTCAACAGTTGAAAATCAGTGTAATCCGCAAAGAAACAACCCCCAAACTAAAGAAAAGGAAAAATCGCCTGAAAAAGACCTTGATGAGATGGAGTTAAACAAGTTATCAGAAATAGAGTTCAGAGTAATGGTTATAAAGATGCTCAAGGAAATTAATGAGAACAACAAGACACTTAATGGAAAGGCTGAAGAACTTACTGAAAACATGAAAAAGTTAAATAGCATAAATAAGAATCAGGCAGAAATAAAGACTACTAGATCTGATATCAAGAATACGCTGGAAGGAATTAAAAGCAGGCTCAGTGAAGCAGAGGATAGAATAAGTGACTTAGAAGATGAGGTAGGAAAAAATCACTCAATCAGAGCAGCAAAAAGAAAAAAAAAACCCACTTAAAAAGCATGAGGACAGTCTAAGGGAGCTTTGGGACAACATGAAGTGAAAAAATATTTACATCATAGGGGTACCAGAGGGAGAGGAAAAAGAGCAAGGGATAGAGAACTTGGTGGAGGAAATAATAACAGAAAACTTCCCTATGCTGGTGAGGGAGAAAGCCACACAAGTTCAGGAAGCACAGAAGGCTCCAAACAAGAGGGACCCAAAGAGACCTACTCCATGACACATCATAATTAAAATGGCAAATGTCAAGGACAAAGAGAGAATATGAAGGGCTGCAAGAGACCTACAAGGGAACACCCATAAGGCTGACAGCAGATTTCTCAACAGAAACTCTTCAGGCCAGAAAGGAGTGGCATGAAGTTCTCAAAGTAATGAAAAGCAAGAACATGCAACCAAGACTGCTTTATCCAGTAAGGATAAAGACTCCTGATAGATAAAGACTACTTTATCATTTAAAATTGAAGGTGAAATAAAGAGCTTCCCAGACAAAAGGTGGCTAAAGGAGTTCAGTATCACCAAACCAGCATTGCAAGAAATGCTAAAAGGCCTACTCTAAGAAAAAGAAGGAATGTTGAGAGAAAGGTACATCAGCATAAAGGGGTAAAGTGGCATTACTTAAGTATATATCAATAGTAACCTTAAATGTAAATGGAATAAATGCTCCAATCAAAAGACATAGGGTAGCTGAATGGATAAGAAAACAGTACCCAAATATATGCTGACTACAAGAAACCCACCTGAGAGAAAAAGATTCACACAGGCCAAAAGTGTAGGGATAGAAAAAAAAAAATTCCATGCAAATGGAAACGAAAGAAAAGCTGGAGTAGCAATACTTATTTCTGACAAAATAGACTTCAAAATAAAGACCATAACAAGAGACAAAGATGGTCACTACATATTACTCAAGGGATCAATCCAACAGGATGAAATAACCCTTATAAATATATATGAACCCAATATGGGAACACCTACACAAAAAATTTCTTGGTGGATTTTAAGGGGAGATTGGTAGCAACACAATCATAATGGGGGACTTTAACACCCCATTGTCAGTAGTGGACAGATCATCAAGACAGAAACAAAGACATTAAATAACACACTAGAGCTAATGGATTTAATTGACATTTACAGAACATTTCATCCCAAAGCAGGAGAATACACATTCTTCTCCTGTGCACATGGAACATTCTCAAAAATAGACTACATGTTAGGGGACAAGGCAAGTCTCTACAAATTCAAGAAGATTAAAATCATATCAAGCATCTTCTCGGATCACAATGCCATGAAACTAGAAATCAACCACTATAAAAAAAACTCATAAGTATTCAAACACATGGAGGCTAAATAGCATGTTATTTAACAATGAATGGGTTATGTAAATGAGATCAAGTAAGAAATCAAACACTTCCTGGAAAAAAAAACCCGAAAATGAACACATGACAACCCAAAATCTATGGGATACAGTGAAAACAGACCTGAGAGGAAATTTCATAGCATTACAAGCATACCTCAAGAAACAAGAAAAAGCTCTACTAAGCCATCTAACACAGTAACTAAAAGAACTAGAAAGAGAACAGCAAGAAAAGCCCAGAATGAACAGAAGGAAGGAAATAATAAAGATCAGAGCAGAAATTAATGACATAGAGACTGAAAAAACAATACAAAAAATCAATGAAACCAAGAGCTGGTTCTTTGAAAAGATAAGATTGATGCACCTTTAGCCAGACTCAGCAAGAAACAAAGAGAGAGGACCCAAATAAAATCAGAAATGAGAGGCGATATAACAACCGACCCAACAGAAATACAGAGCATCGTAAGAAAATACTATGAGCAACTATATGCCAACAAACTGGACAATGTGGGTGAAATGGACAATTCCTAGAAGCATACAATCTTCCAAAGCTGAATCAGGAAGAGGCAGAAAATCTGAATAGGCCAGTAACAACTAATGAAATTGAAGCAGTAGTCAAAAAAACTTCCAGCCAACAAAAGTCCTGGACCAGATGGATTTACAGGCGAGTTTTACCAAACATTCAAAGAAGAATTAACACCTATTCTACTCAAACTATTCCAGAAAATTCAAGAGGAGGGAAAACTCCCAAACTCTTTTTATGAGGCCAGCATCATCCTAATCCCCAAACCAGATAAAAACACTACAAGGAAAGAAAATTACAGGCCAGTATCCCTAATGAACGTAGACCTTAAAATCCTCAACAAAATACTAGCAAACCAGATCCAGCAATACATTAAAAAGATCATACACCATGACCAAGTGGGATTTATTCCAGCGATGCAAGGCTGGTACAACATCTGAAAATCTATAAATGTGACACACCACATAAACAAAGTGAAGGACAAAAATCATGAGTATATCAATAGGTGCAGAAAAAGCATTCAACAAAATTCACACATTTCTGATAAAAACTCTCAGCAAAGTGGGAATAGAGGGATCATACCTCAACATAATAAAGGCCATATACAGCAAACCTACAGCCAACATCATACTCAATGATCAAAAACTAAAACCATTTCCCTTAAAAACAGGCACAAGACAGGGATGTCCACTTTCACCACTCTTATTCAACATAGTACTGGAAGTCCTTGCCACAGCCTTGAGATAGGTAGAAAACATAAAAGGTATCCAAATTGGGAAGGAGGAAGTAAAACTGTCATTATCTGAAGATGACATGATATTGTACACAGAAAACCCTAAAGATTTCATCAAAGTACTACTAGATTTATAAATGAATTTGGCAAGGTAGCTGGATACAAAAGTAACATCCTGAAATCGATGGCATTCTTATACACTAACAATGAACTCTCAGAAAGAGAAACTATAAAACCATTTACCATTGCAAATAAAAAATACCATTTACCATTGCAACTAAAAAAAAATGATACGTAGGATTAAACTTAACCAAGGATGTAAAAGACCTGTACTTGGAAAACTACAGGTAACTGAAAAAAGAGATAGAGGAAGACAGAAACAAGTGTAAGAATATACCATGCTCATGGATTGGAAGAATTAATATCATTACAATGTCCATACTACCCAAAGCAGTTTATAGACTCAATGAAATTCCTATTAAAATACCAACAGCATATTTCACAGCTAGAACAAATATTCCAAAAATTTATATGGAACCAAAAAAGACCCCAAATAGCCTCCACCATCTTGAGAAAGAAGAACAGAGTTGGAGGGATCACTTTACTGTATATCAAACTGTACTACAAAGCCATTGAAATCAAAACAGCCCAGTATTGGTACAACACCAGTAATATAGATCAATGGAACAGGACAGAGACCCCAGAAATAGACCCAAGCCATTATGGTCAGTTACTTTTTGACAAAGGAGGCAAGAGCATACAATGGAGGAAAGACATTCTCTTCAATAAGTGGTGCTGGGAAAGTTGGACAGGTACATGCAGAAAAATGAAACTAGACCATCTTCCATCTTTCACCATACACAAAAATAAACTCAAAATGAATAAAAGACTTAAATATAAGTCACGAAACCATAAAAATCTGGAAAAAAACGTAGGCAGGAGGATCAGACATCTCACATAGTGGAATTTTCAATGATACATCCCCTAGGGCAAGAGAAACAAAAGAAAAATAAACAAATGGGACTGTATAAAACTAAAAGCTTCTGCACAGCAAAAGAAATCAGTCTCAAAATACAAAGAGACCCCTGGTATGGGAGAACATATTTGCCAAGGATGCATCTGATAAGGGGCTAATTTCCAAAGTATACAAAGAACTCATACAACTCAACAAGAGGAAGACAAATAATCCAATTAAAAAATGGGCAAAGGACCTGAATTGACAGTTTTCCAAAGAGGACATACAGATGGCCAAGACACATATGAAAAAAATGCTCAAGGTCACTAATCATCAGAGAGATACAAATTAAAACCACAGTGAGGTGTCACTTCACACTTGTCAGAATGGCTACCATCAACAAATCAATAAATGACAAGTGCTGGCAAGCATGTAGAGAAAGGGGAACCGTAGTGCATTGCTGGTGGGAATGCAGACTGGTGCAGCCACTATGGAAAACAGTATGGAGGTTCCTCAAAAAATTAAAAATGGAAGTGCCTTATGACCCAGTGATCCCACTTTTAGGAATGTATCCTAAGAATCCTGAAACACAAATCAGAAAGAATTTATGCACCCCTGTGTTCATAGCAGTGTAATTCACAATAGCTAAGATCTGGAAACAGGCCAAGTGCTCATCAGTAGATGAGTGGATAAAAAAGCTGTAGGACATTTACACCATGGAATACTATGCAGCTATAAAGAAGAAGGATCTTGTACCCTTTGGGGTACATGGATGGACCTGGAGAGTATTATGCTAAGTGAAATAAGCCAGGAAAAGAAAGACAACCATAACATGATCTCCCTTATATGTGGAATCTAAAACACTTAATAAACCAATGAACAGAATAGATTCTATGATATGGAAGCATGGATCAGAGTGACGAATCTCAGAGGGAAGGAGTGGTGGGGGAGAGAATTAACCAAAGAATTTATATGCTTATATACATAATCTAAGGACGAACAATGGTGTGGTACGGGACTGGGGAGGAGGGTGAGGCTGGGTGGAAGGGGTCAATGGGGAGAAAAAGGAACATCTGTAATATGTTGAACAATAAAAAAAAGAAGAAAATCAGTGTAATCCATTCCATCTAATTGGCTAAAGAAGAAAAATGTATCAATAGATGTGGGAAAAGCACTTCACAAAATCCATTGCCATTCATAATAAAAACTCTCAGTACACTAGGAATATAGGGGAACTTCCTCAACTTGATAAAAAATATCTACCAAAAACCCTGTAGGGAACATCATACTTAATGGTAAGAAATTCAGAGCTTTCCCATTAAGATCAGAACAAGGCAAAGGATATTCCCTCTTACTTCTGCTTTTCAATATTATTCTGGAAGTCCTAGCTAATGCAATTAGGAAAAGGAAATAAAAGGTATACAGATTGGGAAGGAAGACATAAAACTGTCTTTGGTCACAGATGATACAGTAATCTATGTATAAAATCTGAAAGAATTCCCAAAAATCTATTTGAAATAATAAATGATTATAGTAAGGTTGCTGGATACAAGGTTAATGTACAAAAGCCAATTGCCTTCCTATATACCATCAGCAAACAGGTGGAATGTGAAATTAAAAACATATAACATTTACATTAGTACCCTCAAATGAAGTCCTTAGATATAAATCTAACAAAATATGTGCAAGATCTGTATGCGGAAAGCTATAAAACTGAGGAAGATATCAAAGAACTGAATAAATGGAGAGAGATTACATGTGTATGGATAGGACGACTCAACTTTGTCAAGATGTCAGTTCTTCTTAACTTGATCTATAGATTCAATGCAGTCCCAATCAAAATCCCATCAAGTTATGTGTCGGTGTCAACAAACAGATTCTGAAGTTTGTATGGACAGGCACAAGACCCAACACAGTATTGAAGGAAAATAACAATGTTGGAGGACTAACACTTCTCAACTTCAAGACTTATAAAGTTACAGTAATCAAGACAGATGTGTTATATTGGCCAAAGAAAGATCAATGGAACAAAGTAGAGATCCCAGAAATAGACCCACACAAATATATTCAGGTCTTTGACAAGGGAACAAAGGCAATATAGCGGAGCAAAGATAGTCCTTTCAAAAAATGGTGCTGGAACAACTGGATATCCAAAAAAATGAATCTAGACCTTACACCCTTCACAAAAATTAACTCGGAGTGGATCATAGACCTAAGTGTAAAACTATAAAACTCCTGGAGGGAGAAAACCTAGATGATCTAGGGTATGGAGGTAATTTTTCAGATACAACATCAAAGACATGATCTGTGAAATAAATAATTTTGAAGTTGGACTTTATTAAAATTAAAAACTTTTGCTGTGCAAAAGAGAATGTCAAGGGAATGAGAAGACAAGCCATAGACTGAGAGAAAATATATGCAAAAGACATCTGATAAGACTATTGTCCAAAATGCACAAGGAACTTAATGCTCAACAATGAGAAAAGGGCTTGATTAAAAAATATGCCAAAGACTTTAACAGACACTTCACCAAGGAAGGTATACAAATGTGTGTGACCCTGTGAAAGTAGAGGTACATGGCTTCAGAGTCTGTCATCTCCCAAACACAGAATGTTGGACTGGGATGGCCTTAGAGGTTATCTGGTTTAGGGATTGGAGATTTAGAAGCCTCCATGCAGAGACCATGGAAAAGCAAAGCAGTTTCATGAAAGATAATTAGGAATAGCAGGGGTAATGTAGAAGGATTAAAAAAACGATATAAAAATGCTGTGCTGGCTCTTTCTAGACATCCTGAAGCCTCCTGGCCATCAGATTGCAACTTCTAATTTAGTTTACTCTCTTTATTTTAAAGAGAAGGAAAGTGAAACACAAAGAGGTGAAACAAATTGTCTGAGTCACCTAGCCTGTGAGTGCCAGAGGAGATCTGGGTGCCCGGACCTTCTGAGTGCCAGGCTCTCCTTGTTTCTCCTACACCGTGGGATTTTTGGTGAGGGCAGGCGCCCAGCCTTATATTACCTTGGAGATGAACATAGGGGAGTAATTTACTAAACACTAACTGAACTGAAATGAAACAAAAATAAAAAAAGTGTGTGGAAGGGTCAACAGAAGGCTGAGGTTTTGGGGCAAGTGGGACCCAGAGACAACTGAGTGAGTGATCTCAGGTCCTGCAAGTGTGATTGAGAGTGGAGGCTGCAGAGTTTTCCCCTTGGCCTCCCCACAACAGAAGGTAGCTCTGAGCTGAGCACAGGTGCTTGGGTGCATGTGGTTGGTGCAGAGGGCATTTGAACATTAATCAGAAGATGTGCATTCTTGTCCCAACTTTGCCTCCTCCCAGTAGTGTAACCTTGGACAACAGCTTCTTCTTGAACCTTAGTTTCATCACTTATAAATTGGACCTTATGCTGCTTGCCTTCTTTTGTCATGAGGGCGTTGGAAAGCAAATAGGGTAGCATGGGTGAAATAACTTCATAAACTGTAAAATGCTATCTGCATCTAAGCTATTACTACTACTAGCTCTCTCTGGGTGGAGAGCCTGTGAGAACAGGCGTACAACATGTGTGCACGTGTTCTCCTGGGAAGGGTTGTGTCGAGTTGAGGGCATCCTTCTTTCAAACCTTCCCGTAATTACACGGTGGCTTATGAGGGTGTTGGTGCTAAGCTTGCTGAGCAACCGGTAATTACTATAGGCGAAAAAAGAGCTTGAACAACGGGGTGCCCAGTTCCGCTGCCCAGGGGCCTCTGTGTGAACTGTTGTAAAAGTTTTTTTTAGTTTCATTTAAAATGGGAAGAAAGAGTATTCTCAGTTGCACTCGAAACACACAGAACTGGGTGCTGTACAGGGACTATGGTATGGGGACCTCCCCCTAATCTCTACCTGTGGTGGGTAATAACTGAAGTGAACATATAATTTATTGTCCAAACTGGGACACTTATGAAATGAAAGTGGGAGCTATTCATTATTACGCTGGGAAAAATGCATAATCCAGGACTGTCCCAGGTGGGATGTGTGAGCATCTTGGCCCAGTGTCAAGTCCAGGGCAGGTTCGGTGATGGCACATTTAGTCTCTAGACTCCTTGCTTTCTACCTTCCTTTTTTCCAGCATCCTTTCTTCAGTCTGCTCCTTCCTGAGGCACTGGTCCCCTTAGTGTCCAATACAAGGCGAGATCTCACTCCAGTTTATAATTTTCATGTAAAAGAAGGACCTGAAAACATAGAGTTGGAAGACTCAGGATGCTCTCAGTCCAGGGCTTTGCTTTGGACAGGCCTCTTTGTTTCTCTGAGCCTTGGCTTTTTATCTGCATTATGAGGATGGACATGCCAGCCTCATGTGGTTGCTGTGCAGATCAAACAAAAGAATTTATGTGAAAGTGATTCATGACTAATGAAGGGTTAAAGCAATTGTAAGTTATTATTAGTAAGATTATGAATGAGGAGTTTGGGACATAGCAATCCAAAGGATGAATTTATAATAGAACCTCTAGCCTCAGGGGAAGAGACATTTTATGGAGATTGGTCTTTTGGGGGGCCCTAAGTTCATATCAGATAGGCATTTATCCATTCAAATAACTGACCTTAAGGTACAGTGGGTTGTGGAGACAGAAATATACAAGTTTGAATCTGTTCTTTCTTCAATTGTATGACCTGGGGCAAGATTTTCAACTTTTCTTTGGGTTCTTCATCTGTATAAGGGAGACTAAATGGCTGTAATTCAGGACCCTGGTGATGATTGTATGAGAGAATATTTACAAGGTACTGAATATGGTGGCCTGTACAGAGACTCTCAAAACATTAGTCATTGCTTTCTCCTTTTTTCTGCTCTCCCAGGGTCATAGGAAATGGGAAGTTGGTATAGATTAATGGAATTCTCTATGTAGATGGCTTTTCCCTTGTAACTGAGGCCTCTGTCATTGTTAGATCAAGACCCATTGGAAATCTTATTCCAAGGAATTCAGAACAGAGAAAGATGGATTAATACAAAATTAGGGAGAAACTTGAGTGTTCTTTGTTGTTTTTTCTGTCTTCCTTTTCTTAATTTCATTCTACCCACCCACCCAGCATTTGTTAAATACTTGTGACGTACAAGTAGATGGGAGGAGACATAATGGTATCCAGAGAATTTATAGCCTAGCTGATTTAATGGGAACTAGAGCTTTTAGGTATAGGATGATTGAGCCCTGCGTGTTGGGGCTTAGTGGTGGTATTAATCAGGACCCTTTTAGGTACAAGTGACTAAAAACCCAACATAAATTTACAAAAGCCATAGATAGAATTTATTGGCTTATGTAGCTTGACACAGAGGTTTGGGTGATGCTTTTACCTACCCTCTGGGCCCACTGACAAATCAGCAGACCACCCATGATTTGCAGCATTCACACTATGATTCTCTGATATTTCCATCTAATTGGGAACGAGAGAATATTTTTGGCCTTCAAAGGCCATTTGGTTACCAGTCAACAGTCATTATTTACTCCCACTTCCAGGGCCAGATCAGAATGATGAACAAGACATAAGTGCCTTTCATGTAGAAGTCTGGGAAGGTATGTGAGCCCAGGCCTGTCATGCCAAGGGTACTAAAATTCTGCAGTAGTTTGGAGTATGCATTTTATGATGATCTGGACCATTCATCTTTTAGAGCTGAAAATGAAAATTCCTTAGATTAAATCTAGTATGGAGGATTCTGAATGGGTTGGCTACTGCAAACAGTTTAACCTGACTTGTTATATATCTAGAGAGGCCTCTTTTCTCTTCTCTTCTCCCTCCCCCCTCCCCCTCCCCCTCCCCCTCCCCCTCCCCCTCCCCCTCCCCCTCTCTTCTTTCTCCTCTCTTCTCCCTCCCCCTCCCCCCTCCCCCTTCCCCTTCCCCTTCCCCTTCCCCCTTCCCCTTCCCCTCTCTTTCCCTTCCCTTTCCCTCTCTTTCCCTTCCCTTTCCCTCTCTTTCCCTTTCCCTTTTTAAAAGAAAGGGTCATATAAGCAAATAAACTCTTCATAGTCTGACCCCAGATGAATTTTTTTCAAATAAAATAGTTCATTACAAACTGTCCCAGCTGGTCTCCTGACTATACCCTAAACATATTTGTGCTTTCCTGTGTCTGTCTTATTTCTGACCCAACTTACCAGGAAAATCATCTTCTTTAGGTTATTTCTTACCCAGCCTCAATTTAGTGCCTATTGCAAAGTCTTTCATAATATCCACAGCTACAACCCTTTCCTTTGATCTCTATGGCATATATTGTTTGAGATATTCTGGCCACAATAATTTATTGCATAGTGTAGTTTTTTTCATTGATTAAAAAAAATTCCCCACTTGATTATAAACTCCTAGGAGGTAGGATATGGCCTTACAATGCTTTGTCTTTTCCACCCTTTTAAATACTTAAAAAAAATTTAAATCATTGAAAAAATTTTAATTAGTTGACATACATTATTAGTTTCAGGTGTACACCCCAGGGATTAGACATTACATGACTTACTAAGTGATCATCTCAATGAATCTTGCAGCAATCTGACACCAAACATAGTTATTAGAATATTATTGACTATATTCCCTGTGCTGTACTGTATAGCCCCATGACTATTCTGTACCTATCAATTTGTACTTCTTAATCCCTTCACCTTTTTCAGCCATCCCCCTCTATCCCCTCATCTGGCAACCATCAAAATGTTCTCTGTATCTATAAGTCTGTTTCTATTCTGCTTCTTCATTTGTTTGTTCACTTGTTTATTTATTTATTTAGATTTAGTTGTTGATAGATATGTATTTACTGCCATTTTATTGTTCATATTTTTCATCTTTTTTTCTTCTTAAAGAAGAACCTTTAACATTTTGTGCAATACTGGTTTGGTGATGATGAGCTCCTTTAGCTTTTAATTGTCTGGGAAGCTATTTTTATGTCTTTCAGTTCTAAATGATAGCTTTGCTGGGTAGAGTAATCTTGGTTTTAGATCCTTGCTTTTCATCACGTTGGATATTTCTGGAATCCCTTCTGGTCTGCAAAGTTTCTGTTGAGAAATCAGCTGACAGTCTTATGGGAGCTCCCTTGTAGGTAACTAATTGCTTTTTTCTTGCTGCTTTTAAGATTCTCTGTCTTTAACCTTTTGCATTTTAATTATGATGTGTCTTGGTGTGGGTCTTTTTGGGTTCATCTTGTTTGGGACTCTTTGTGCTTCTCAGATTTGTGTGTCTGTTTCTTTGACCAGGTTAGGGCAGTTTTCTATCATTATTTTTCAAATAGGTTTTCAGCTTCTTGCTCTCTCTTCTTTTGGCATCCCCATGATGCAAATATCGCTGTGACTGAAGTTGTCATAGAAACTCCTTGCACCATCTTCATTTAAATTTTTTCTTTTTCTTTTTGCTGTTCTGATTAGGTGTCTTTTGCTTCCTTATATTCCAAATTGCAGATTTCATTCTTGGCTTCATCTACTTTTTTTTTCCCCCGTCTACTCTACTATTGATTTCCTGTAAATTATTCATTTCAGTTAGTGTATCCTTCATTTCTGACTCTTTTTTTATGGTTTCCATGTTGTTTCATATGTTGCTGAAGTCCTCTCTAAGTTCAACTACTCTTCCCCTAAATTCATTGAGCATCCTTATAATCAGTGCTTTGAACTCTGCATCTAGAATATTGCTTATCTCTATTTTGTTTAGTTCTTTTTCTGGAGATTTGTTCTGTTTTTCATTTGGGATGTGTTTCTTTGTCTCTTCATTTTGGCAACCACCCTGTGTTTGTTTCTATGTATTATGTAGAGCTGCTGTGTCCCTTGTTGGGCTTGGTAATGTGGGCTAATGTAGTAGGTGTCCTGTAGGGTTCAGGGTCCAGTGGTACAGCCTCCCCAATCATCTAAGATGTGTACTCCAGGTCCCCCCCTGCCTTGCACCCCCCACCACATGGGCTGTGTACAGCCTCCTGTTGTAGCTGAGCCTTGATTGCTGTCCATGGGAGGGCCAATCCTCTGCAAGGACTGGCTGTGACCACCAACCATTGTGGAGTATCAGCTGTATAAGGGCTTGCCCCACAGAGCAGGATTTACTTCAGTGGGGCTCTATTGCCTGCTGAGTTAGCCCCTGGATTGTGTCAATGTGGAGGTGGTTGTGTGGTGTTTTCATGTGGTCCAAAGCTGCCCACTGGGTGTGCTTGTTCTGGGGCCTCCTGGGAGGTACAGGCCAAGCTCACTTGCTGCCTGTGTTCTGAACAAGGCCACCTGGGCAGAGCTATAGAGTGATCTGCAGATGGCTGCTGCTTGTGCTGCTAGGCTTGGAGATGCCCAGGTAAGGGCAAACTGTGAACTATGGCTGGCTACTGCTAGTGCCGGGCCTGGGACTACTTAGCAAGAGCTATTGGGCAAGCTGAGGCTGCTTGAGAGATTTTAGGAGAGTCTAAAGCATGAGTCAAGACAGATTATTTGTATGGAAGAGGGACTGGAAACAGCTTTGGTGCACCTGCAAATTTGGTGGGGTGGGGTCTCAGGGAGCCACCAAGGTAGGGCAAAGAAAGATAGCCAGGTTGATGGAGACTCTGATATGGCACCTGCCTACCATCTCTGTGTGGGTAGGGATCATCAAAGGAACAATGGCCTCTGCCAGCACTTTTGTCTAAGAGAAAAGCTGCCCCCTCTTGCCCTGATGCCAGGTACTTCAGTTTCTCTCTGTGTCCTTGGTGCCTTTTGAGCTCTTATCCCAGTGCTGGAGCTCATAAAGAGTGAGTCAGAGTAAGTCCACACATGGGCCCTTAAAGAGGAAATGCCGGGGACTCCAAAAGCCCCCCATCTCACCCAGCCTCAGTTCCCACTTATTTATGCATTGTTGGTTGTTTCTTGCATATGCCCTGATTAGAGATTGAACCTGCAACCTTGGCGTATAGGGACAATGCTCTAACCTATTGGGCTACCCGGCCAAGGCCTATCCCTCCAGATTTTTATCTGCCACATGTGGGTGTAGGCCCAACCCCCTCTGCATCTCTGCCTCTTTTACCAGTCTGAATGTAGCAGCTTTAAATTTCTAGTTGTAGGACTTCTATTTAGCTAGATTTTAGGAAGTTCTGAACAATAGTTGTTCTGTAGTTTAGTTGTAATTTTGATTTCAGGCAGTTTTTAAGTTCTCCATTCCTAATTACAGACAAAAATCTAAGAATGGCCTGATATCTGTGAGAAGCCTCAAACTTAAAAGGTAGAGGTCAGAACAATCAAGTAAAAAAGGGACTGAATCAGGGACTATACTGAGAAAAGAAAGCATAAGAGAAACATCTTGTTACTATAATATCCTTAGAGAGATAAGAGGAGATAATACCCTGAAATAAGAACAGGATATCATAGAATCAATATGTGGACAGTAAAAAGAGCTCTTGAAAATTAAAAACAGGAAGCAGAAATGAAAAAAAAATCATGGAAGGTGAATGGATAAAAAAAGCTGTGGGACAGTTACACCATGGAATACTATACAACTGTAAAGAAGAAGGACCTCATACCCTTTGGAACAGCATGGAGGGACCTGGAGAATATTATGCTAAGCGAAATAAACCAGGCAGAGAAATACAAACATCCTGTGATCTCACTTATATGTGGAATCTAGAGAAGTTAATAAACTGATGAACAGAATAGATTCAGTGACATGGAAGCATGGATCAGACTGACGAATCTCAGAGGGATGGAGGAAGAGGGTGGGTGTGGGTGGGGAGAGATTAACCAAAGAACTTATATGCATATATGCACAACCCAAGGACACAGACAATAGTGTGCTGAAGGCCTGGGGTGGGGAGTGGGTGCGGGGTAAAAGGGGTCAGTGAGAGGAAAAGGGACATCTGTAATATTTTGAACAACAAAAAGCATTGGTTTCATGTTGAAAAAGAATCATGGAAGGTAATTTTTCTAGAATGTAGAGTAAGAAAAGGCAAAGAGATGAAAATAGGAGAGGAAAAAAATTAAAGAGCTCAAGAGGTCCCATCCACATAATTAGAGCTCCAGAGAATAAGGGAGAGAAGCAATAAATGAATTATTTCAAGAAAATTTCCCAGAACCAAAGAACATAACATTCCAGATTGAAAGATTCCATCAAGTGCCCACTGTAAAAATTGACTCACGCCACTACACATGAATGTGAAATTTCGGAGTATTAGCCTGAATGGAAAAACATGTTACACATAAAAATCTGGACTCAGAGGGTTTTAGACTTTCAAACAGCAACACTGAAAGCAAGGAGATAATGGAGAAATGCCTTCAGAATTCTGAAAGGAAATGCTATTTAATCAGGAAGTATGTCATCAGCCAACCAAATTGAGGGTAGATGAATTAGATCTGGAAAGTCTCAAAAATTTTACCATCTTGGGAAACTCCTGGAGGAGCTGTTCCATCAAAACAAGAGAGTAAACAAGAAAGCGGAAGCTGTCCATCACCCTGGAGAAGGGAAGGGCATCTCCAGGGTGATGGACAAGGAAGATCTCAGGATGGCAGCTGTGCACCAGGGGAGGGCCATTAGCCTGGAGTGGTGAGGAGAGAGAACTTCCAGAGACACTTCTCCAGGATGGTGAATATGCCATAGTATCAGATACATCTGGACATTTTGAGAGGAAGCTTTAAAAACTGGCTAGAATTTGATATTGATATTGGTAGACAATTATTAACTCCTGTGAAAGCAGAAAACATACAGGAAAGAAAAAAAAGTTTTCTACATCTTACACAGTTATAGCTTGAAGGATATAATTACGAACACAAAATATGGTCTGACTCAAAGTACAATATGCCTGTTGGAAAAACGGAGAGGCGAATAGACAAGGTCTTTAAATGTAGCACAGGAAGAGTGAGCCTTAGTAGGAAATCAATAGATAATGCCTAGAACTGAAAAACCGAGAAGTAATGCTTGTTTGTAAATTAGAAACATGGGGATCACTATCAAAAGTATTAACCCAAAGAGATGGTGAAAGGAGAAAGAAGCAAAAAACGAGGATGATAGATTTGTTTTTGTAACAAACCATGGGGAACTTTTAAATTTTTTTATATATCTACAAATTTGAAAAATATAAAAACCCAAACTTAAAAACCTCAAGGGAAACATGCCAGTGGGATTATGGGCATTTACATCTGCCTCCTTATACATTTCATGTATCTCAAAATTTCTACAATGATTATATTCTTTTATATTGTAAAAAAACATTAAAAATGTATTGATTAATGAGAGTGTGGATGGGAATTTTTGGCATGTCTCCATGGAGTTGGGCTCTGCTTGTGACTTTCCCAAGGGGGAAGTTGTTAATGGCATCACAGACTTGCAGGAATTCAAAGACAGAAATGTGTACAGCACCTTGGGTCAGTTGACAAGTGACAGGATGCCTGTAAGTTCTTTCCAGAATGAAGGGACCTGCTTTTTGCCCCTTTCCCGCTGCTGACCTCAGTGTTGACTCATCCCTGATGTTTCCTGGCTGTGAAAGGCATCCCCCATTCCTCACACCGGTTGCTGTGCCAAGCTGTGTGTATTTAGCTCCTTTAGAATCTTGCCTCATAAATCAGCTGGCCTCAGTTCTTCACTGTGGGAACAGCTTTTCTCTGCATTCCCTCCCATTAGACCCTTGGTTTCAGGTAATGGCTTACTGAGTCTGGGAAATAACACGGGGCGACTTGGAGCAAAGAGTAAATGTTCCTCTCCTCTGTGCTCCGGAGTGTTTTTATTAGAAGCAGAAACTAAAGAGGGGCTTCAGGGATCTACCCTTCAGAAAGTCTCAAATAAACCATTGGTGTAGCACGTAGGCTCCTTATATTGAGTTTGGTTACCAGTCTCATTCCATCACTGTGTTTTTTTGGTAATAAATAGTTCGATGTTAGCAATCTGAATGAGATTATCTGTACTTTATTGAATATTGACTGTACTAGGCTGTGTTATACACATCATCTTCAATCTTCACAACAGTCCTGTAAATTAAACATTGTCTCTATTTCATGTCTGAGAATTTAGAGGCTTAGTAAGGTCCATTCTTGCCTTGGACACATTTCTTGAGGATACCCATGAGCCCTGCCCTCGTGGAGCTCACGAGCAGGTGAAGAGAGAAATAAATGGGCAGATGTAGTGCAGAGTGATACGCGCTAGGGTGCAAAGTGGTACAGGAGCCTGTGGGTGCAGCAGAGGAGGTGGTTAGCATGGTCAGGAGGTCAGGGAAAACTTGCTAGACAACAGAGTTTAGTCCTGAAGGATGAGGAGTTACCCTTAAAAAAAAGGGGGGAATTGGGCAGTGGGAACCGTGTGAACAAAGGCCCTGGCAAGGAGAGTACGGAACTAAAGTTTCCCTTCTTTCATAGACTCCTGGTGATGTGGCTTTAGAAAGGGTCAGCAAAGGGTATGTGTGAACATACCCGAGGGTCCCAGCAGTCAGACCTTCCCCTCCCCCAGACTCCCGCCCTTCTTTGCTCTGTGGTAGTTGAGGGCCAAGAATAAATGATGATTACTGATTTGTCTTATATGAAGCCCGGTTCTAATCACTGCAGGCACTAAAGATGAGGTGGTGTTAGAACTCAGTTCTCTCTGGCTCTACAGCCAGCATCTGCACTGGCTTGTTACTCTGCCTTGTTCTCTGACAGAGTCTTTTAAGCACCTGTTGGGCTGTTAGTTGCTTCATTGCTGTCCTTATTATTTTCTTGTACATCTCATTTGTTTGACCTCCTGCTAGAAGTCTGACTTTGGAACCAGATCCTGAAGATCCTGGGGAAAAGTGACAAAGGCATCCCTAGTTGCCTGATTCCATACTGATTCCAGAGCCTTAGTTTCTTTTTCTCATTTCTGTGCTGAATGCTGGAATTTTTGTCCTGGGCTTGCTGTCTGAGCTTTTGAGGCTCTAAGCCCACAGGTGCAATTTTTGGGACTGGGTGAGTTTAGAGGAAGAGGTTTGGGAGGCCAGTTTGCCAGAGTCAGACTGCTTTCCAGGAGCTGTAGGTGACAATTCAATAAACATCCTGAGGAGTGCAAACTAGGGAAAGGACTGGTAGTGGCATGAATGGATGTGCCTGTACTCATTCATTTCAAAAGTTTCTTATGGAGGGCGTATTTCAGTCATCCTCAGTATAGTCGACAGGACAGCCTACAGCAATCAGAATCACTTTGTTAGAAATGCGGATTCCCAGACTCTCCTCCAGACCTAGTGGCTCACAGTCCCTAGATGGTGACTCAGAAATCTGTATTTTTAATGAGTTCTGTGCTTGATCCTGACCTGCATTCAAATTTGAAAAGTGCTGGTTTGTTTTGTAGGAGGCCTGGTTCTGAGCATACAGGGGTTTAAAGAACAATTGTGCTCGCCCTCAAGAGGCTTACTCTCTGAGAGAGCCTCAGAGAGCTAATTTTAATACAAGACAAAATGCAGGCATGTTTGTTGAGTGTGCCTTATTGATGAGAGGAAGGATCTACTTTATAGTAAATAGAAAAGAAATGTACTTGGTTGGTAAGTCTCAAAAAGCATATCCCAGTCAGTGAGAAGCCACCTTCAGAATTCTAAGATGTTCTGCATTCTTTCAACTGTGAAGGGGTTGGGGCAATGAACATAGTAGGGGTTTGACTGTATTAAAGTTAGTTTCAGGAAAGGCTGAGATGTTCATATACTACTCTCCATTTAGCCAACTCATACACAAATGCAATTGATAGTGATTAGAGGTGGAGCAACTCATGGTCTATCCAGATTTACCTCAGGGAAAGGCCAACAGCAGTCTCAAAGAGTTTTGTGCAGCAGAAAAAACATTGATTTTGTGGGTAGAAAATTCTGAGTTATTTATAAATGAGTTCCTCTGGGTCTGAGTAAGAGAGAATTTTGGGTATACTCATACCTATTGTTTCTCCAACTGGCTTGGTTAAAGTCAGTGTAAGTTATAAATTATGTCATTGAACATCTATGTTTTCTTGTCCTGTGTAAGAACATCACTCTCTGGGAAATTCTGTAGTAGAAAACTTGGGGAGCTGTTCTCTGGTGTCCCCGGTAAGTGGGCCTGGAATCAGGGCAATTGCAGCAATCTGCTGCTGAGAAAGCTCTCCCTGCCCCTTTCTGTCAATAGGAGAGTCAACAAAATTCCATGGGGTACAAAGAAAGTAACAGCTGCTACTGGAAGAGTTAACTCTTTGGAGGAACTGATATATGGCGTGTAGTGAAAGGGTCATCATGGAATAAAAAGGCAAGTATTATAATAAAATATACATGCAACATGTGTAAACATATTAGGACTCATACCACAAGTGACAGAAAGCCCAACTCAAATTGGCTTCAACAATAAAGGAAATTTTTGCCTGGCTAATGTGGCTCAGCAGTTGAGCATCAACCTATGATCCAGGAGACAGAGGTTCGATTCCCGGTCAGGGCATATGCCGGGGTTGTAGGCTTGATCCCCAGTAGGGGGCGTGCAGGAGGCAGCAGATCAATGACTCTCTCATTATTCATGTTTCTCTCTCTCTCCCTCTTTCTCTTCCTCTCTCTGAAATCAATAAAGATATTTAGAAAAAAAAATAAAGGTAAATTTTGGCTAGGTGTCTGCATAGGTTTCAGGGTAGGCTGATCCAGTGACTTAGCTGATGTCCTCAAGAACCTAGCTTCAGTCTTTTCTTTTTTGGCCATTCCTAGTATCAACAGGGTGTCTTCATGATCTCTTAATCACCATTGCAGACCTGCTACACATGTGGCTTAATTTGGGTCCTTCACAGACAACTTGGTGTATGAGGGTGAACATTTGAAGTGATTCTGGTGCTCAAATGAGAGGTGCTTGTAATACAAGCCTGTGAGTACTCTGTTCAGTTCAGCAAATAACTTTATATCTACTGGGTGCAAAGTGCTATGTAAGACAGTTAGGTGCCCATCACAATTGGTGGACACTGGCCCTTGTGGAGTACTTAAAACAGAAGTTAGGAAAAAATAGTGAAAAGACTTGTACCAGTGAACTGGGTGGCATTTAACACTGTTCCAGTCACCTTGACTCTGGAAAATTTTATGAGCTTTTTCTCCAATATGTGGGTGTGTTTTCGTTGGGGGATTGTGGAAGATGACTCTGTTCTTCAGCTTTTAAGTCAAGGACTGCTTTTCAAAATGTGTGTTAGTTCTTGGCGGGTGAGCTGACTTTGAACATCGTGTTGGGCCATGTACGTAGCCCCTGAATAGCATCTGAATTCTGATGTGTCTCTTTTTTTCCCAACCTGTGATTACTGATGTTCAGAAAATGCTTATGAAACCTTGACTCAAACCACAGAATGGCTGAATAATTGAAGCTTGACTTTTTTGAAGAAGTTCGAATCCCAAAATAGGACTCTTAAGGAAATGGACGTGTTTTCTCCCCCTACCCCTTTTAAACTTAATTAGGCTTACACAGGTAATGGAGGTCATATTTAGGGGAAAGTTTTGTTAGTAAGAGCTTAAACTATACACCAGGATTTCTCTTTTATCTACAACCTCCATTAAAAAACAAACTGAAACCCCAAACCCAAAATAAGCAAAGCCACATTTATTTGGTGATGTTTCTGTCCACCGTGAAGGAACTTGGTTATGCCCATGGGAGAACAACGTTTTGTGAATGTGTCTTTGGAGCTTTCATAATTTTTGATAAAAGGCTGTTTTTATCTTCTAAGTTAGATATTCATTTTTGTGACACCCCCCCCCCCCCCAATTGTTGCTTTCTTTGGCCTATTCAGTGCCTTTTCCTTACCAGGATTGTAACAGGACTGAAATATGCTGGAGAGATTTCACTTGCCTTTTTCTTCTGAGGTTTGACAGCCCAACAACCTCAGCCTCTGCTCTGGTTCCCCCCTAGGTTCCAGGTTGGGTCCCTGTCTTTGCTTCAGTTCCTTTACCCTTTTCACTCTAGTCCTCTTTTTACAAAGTGAGCTGTGAGCAGCAGCTTAGAAGTTTGTTCAAGTCATGGACCCCACTACGAAAGGCAGAAACTCATGTTTAAATGCTTTCGTCCTGTTTTATTTTCCCATCTCAGTTTATTTGCTGCTCACAGTGCATTTTGGGAATAAGATGAGCAATGACCCAGATTAAAGAACCCGAAGGTCCTTTTGGAGGAACCTGTGGTGATCTTGAAGGGAATTTTGTCATTCAAGGGTTTTTAAGATGAAATCCTAGAAAAAATTAGGCTTGGTTAGAGAGAAATCAGGCAGGGGCCCCTTAAGCATTTTGGATGGAGCTGAAGTGGACTCTCCTTTACCGTTGGAACTGACCTCCCTCTGGTTGCTGGTGCCCTCTGCCCTTGGAGGGACAAGCGCTGCTCTGCTTCTAGGAGGAGGCAGCATGGTAGAGTGAAATGCGTACCAGGGATTAGGGCTGTTCTGATCCATTTTTGTTACTAAATTGGCTAAGACTTTAAAGAAGACCCTGAATTACCCTATGTATCATGGACAGTGAGAGGTTGGGTTGGATGGTGATTGGGATTGTGTCATGCAAGGTAAAGCCACCTTCTTGCTGTCTGACTTGATTGCTTGTCTCTCTGCTTTAGCTGTGCTGGACTCACTCTGTCCCTCTCTCTCACCCAGCTTTGCTCATGTTTGCCTCACCATCTGAGATGCCTACCCTGCCTCCTCTCCTTTGTCTTCTTTTAGTCTACTGAGATCTTAACTGTCTTTTCAGGGCCAGTTCAAATTACTTCAGGCCTTTTCTAGATACCTGGGTCTTTAATGAGCTGCTTCTTCTCAGATTTTTATTGTACTTGTCCATCCCTTACTGCTCAACACAACTATATATTGGACCACTTCCTGTCCTTTAATGTAGCATTTTTGATCTGGAAGGGACTGTATATGTTCAAGCCTTGCTTAACATTTAACTGTGAGAACCTTGGGAACAAAACCATGCCCTCATTGCGTCCCGCATAGCACCCAGCATAAACTAGGTATCCCACTGATTGTTGGTGATCAAAGCCTAGAATTTATAGAGAGCAAAAAAAACTCTGGTATTTCAGTTACTCACTCACATTAGGTTCAAGTGAAGAACAAAGCAAAGAATGAAATTTTAAGCCCAAACTATCCAAGAGGTCATTTTCCATCATCACTCTATGTGTCCCCCCCCCCCCCCCCTTTGTGTTCCTTATATTTGGGGAGAAGCTTTCCCATTTAGTTCAAAGCCGGTCAGTCCATCATTTATTCTAACATGTCTCTTCCTGAAGGAAGCACGCTCTTTATCATCTGGAAGCATTCTCCTTGCTGCTGCCTCTGACACAGCCTCCGGGAATCATAATGAGGGTGCTGTGTGGCTGAGAGCCTGGGTTTGAGGTCAGGCGCATCTGGGTTTAAGTTCTGCTCTGACTCTTCCTAGCTGTGTGGCATCAGGCAAGTTATTGAGTCTCTCTAAGGCTTAATTCCCCCCCCCCCCCGGTAGAAAATGGTGATGTACCTCCCTCCCTGGCTTTCATTAAACGAGAGCCTGCCTGTACAGCTTGGAGCACAGTGCCTCTTATCCTCATTAATCTTATTATCAAAAACTATATTGACTACCAAATATAAGGCCTTATCCAGGCCCATAAGGGCAGAAATTCAGATCTGGACAAATGTGTATGGGGTTTGCAGGTGTGATTAAAAGCATTGAAGCGATCTAGGGTTGCTCAGTGGGCATTTGCATTCATTACTGGTTGGGGTGAGTGTATCTTGGGCACAGGAGTCTAGAATCCTCAGCCTGCCACACAGGGTTCTGCTTTTTGTCACCTCTATTTTTCCTCTCCTCTTCTGGGGCTTCCCAGTGCTTCCCCATGTTCCCAGGCTCTGCCTGTGTGCTTGCTTGCTGCTTGTGTTATATGTGCCCTCTGAAGAATGGCCTTTCCACCCTCTCTCAAGTCCTAGTCTCTGACTTCTGAAAAATATAACTGTGCTTATGCCCTGGTGGTCCATGTGCAGCTCATGTGAACGTGGCTGAGGTACACCCTTCTCTGCAGCCTCTTCAACCCCAAGTCCGATACTTACCACGCTGATGTGAAGCCTGTACCTGTGTTCCTGCTCTACCACGGTGTCAGGTTGCAGAAGAGTAAAACTTGAGGGGACTTTGAGGTCTACGGACATGGTCACAAATGAAGATGTCAGCTCTGTTAGCCCATTAATGATGAGGCTGCTGTAGAGGGGCCTGGACCTTGTTAGATTAGTCTTCATCTTCCCTCCAAAAGGCCCTTGGGTATTGCAGAACACACTTTGAAGACCACCAGTCTAGCCAAACTCTCTCATTTTATAGGTGAAGAAACTAAATTTCAGAGACTCAGAAGGGGCTATGGTGTGGCTGAGGCCCCACAGTAATACTCGAAGCTGTCTTTGGCCACCCTGCTCCACCCTATCCCATGTGTTTCACATAGGGGTGCTCAGACAGTGAGTGAATGCAAGGAATAGTTAGTAAAGGTTGAATGATTTCCTAATGGATCTTACATTTGTGATTTAAAAAATGTAAGTGGCATTCTTGTTTCTTGTGTAATCCTCAAACCTAGATTGTTCAAGTTGGGGGTAGGATGAAGGATGGCCAAAAGGGTCACTGGGCGTGAAGTTAAAATATCTCTGATGGGCATTGAATAGTTTTTCTTGGCTTTGACCTGCAATTTCTTAGCTTTCTCATGTAGGCCCTAGCCAACTTGGGTCAGATGAAAGGGTCTGTATGTTTTCAACAGCCAAGAATTAGGAAAAGACTGCTGGGAAGACTTTCTGTTTTGTTACCTAAGCTGTGATTTGATCTTCAGACCCTCAAGGTGAAAGGCTAATACCTTAATTTGTGTGTTTTATAAACACCCTCCAGGCGACCTTCTAGCCTCATGTGATATTCACATTCTACAGGACTTGTAACTATAAATCTTTGGCTTGGAATAGAATGATACTGGTTGCATGCTCAAGTTTAGAACCAGCAGGTTGTCATTCCTCCATTAGTTGTTGGTAAATGTTGCTTGCTTGCTGTTGAAGGAAGTCTTTTTGGGGTGATTTCCCAGCAAAATGGGATTTTTTATTTTAAGAGAAAATATATCTTATGGTTTAAAAAAAATAAACCCCACATCTTTGCAATAGGACATGTGCCCAACAGAGTAAGGTGTTTCCCTTTGTAGCTTTTCCCATCTTAAAAGCTTTCCTGTGAGGGTCATCTTTATTTTTCTGGTGTCAGTCAAATTACTTTTCAGCAGACCATGAAAACTGGAGGTGGAGACACTCCATGGCTGTGTGTTAGAACCACACTGAAAGTTTTTTGTTTTATGTAAATAGAGATTGATGGAACATTTTACACAGAGTACAGGCTTTTGACAAAAAGTATTGATGGTTGCTTTCAGTGAGTGTTACTTGAGATGACAGAACATTGCATTTTAAGATGAATTACACGAGAAACTCCCTCTTTGGGAATGTCATACATTTTATTTCGTCTGTTGTTTTATGAGAAAATGACTGAAGTCATGAATACCTTAGACTGAACTGTTTCCTTTGCACATTATAAGTCCCGGTTTGGTGCACTCCTATTTTAAATATGAAGTTATGGGGAAAATATTTATACTGGCAAATAATATTGATAAAAATGCTTAACTGTTCAGAAGCAGAACATAACTTCTCACATAGTTTTCCCCTGTGTGGTAGTGATTTGTGGGAAACCTAGTTAAAGTTAAATGTATATTTTTCAGGAAGATATCATAGATTTCTGACAAATGGCATTTTTGGGGTGTTTTTGTGATTTCCCTTCTTTATCTATATTTAGATTTCAAAAATGCTCATTTTCACCCATTCCTATATTATTTGTTCCTGATGCAAGGGCCTAGAAGTCAGGGTCTGTGGTGATTTTACTTTTGGGTCTTAATTTTCTTTATAGCACAAATTCAGGGATATTAGCATAAGGACACTGGGTGGGGGTGGTTAATGGGTATTAATAGATTCACTATATTTATTGCACTATTTTATACCAGGAATTGGGAATATAGTCCTGATCCTCATGTTGCTTAAAACCCAGCTAGGGAGAGAGAGAAATAAACAGATAATAAAATTTCAGGAAGTAATGCATGCTATGAAGAAAAGCCGAGTGTAAGGGGTTAGTGGGTCTCAGAAGTGAACATAGGAACTATTTTAGATAGAGGTATTAGAGATCATTGACCTGAGAAGTGATATTTAAGTGAAGAACTTACTGATGAGATAGCTTGAGATGTGCAAAGTTTCAGAAACCTGGCAGAGGGAACAGTAAGTGCAAACGCCCTGGTGCCAGGACAAGCTTGGCATGATTGAGGAACATCAAGGCTGGCCAGTGCATCTCAGAGAAAGCAGTGCGGAGTGCCTCAAGTTTGGGGTTGACATGGTAGGCTTACAGGGAGGCCAGGTATAAAAGGAATGTGGTTCTGCACATTTGTCCTATGTGTGTAGCTATAGGCCTCTAGTTCTCTGAGCTTACTGTCTTTATCTTCCTAAAGCCTGGCCAAACAGGCTTCCTATTTTCACCTTATTTACTTCTATAGAAATGTCTCGTTACCCCATTGGCAATCCTGTTCCACCACTCACTGGATGTCAACATAGATTAAGTCTCAGTCACCAGGGTAATTTTAAACTTTTACTCCCTGAGAATGAATCCCTTGGTTAAATCTGCTCTCACATACTTTGAATATTACTCTTAGTATTTATCCCAAATTATTATAATTAATTTTATATGTGATTGTCTTTCAAGCTATAAGCAGCTATTTTATGTTTGGGTCCCTAATGCTTAGCACAGTACCTGGTACCTAGTAAATGCACAATGTATTTGCTGACTAAATAAATGAAACAGGTCACTACATGTTACCTGGTTGCCCAATATGAATACTAGAAATTATGGTGAATACAAAGCCAATAAACTCCTTGCTTTTGGAGAAAGAGCTTAAAGCCAACTTATGGAAATAAATCTTTAAAAAAAGGGATAAAAATAGTTTTGGAGCTGCAAGAGTATAATAGTTGTTGGTTTAAAAAGTTGTTGCAGGAATGAGAGTTCTTGGGGGAGATTAAATGGCTCAGGAGACTTCATCATTCAAACTCTGGTTGGATGGAAATCCCAGAGGCCAGCTGGGTCGTTAGGCTGGGTCTTTCCTGCATTTGAGCTTTTGTCCCAGGGCCTTATGGGATGTGTCCTCCATAAATTTGGAGCCGTTTTGGAACTAGCTGGTTCTTCTCCCTGCTGAATTAATGTGCTGTTCAGCTGAAGCTCAAATATGAAATATATTAAAAGCAAACTAAAAACAGGTCAGTGTTTTCCCTCTAATGCTATGGGAATATTTGTTTTTAAATCATCTTTTAGTACTCCACAAATCTTCCCCACAAGTAGTTTTTTTTATTTTATTTTTATGCAGAGACTATTTTTTTTCCCAGTGTAAAAGGCCATTTTTAAAGTCCTGATTTATTCAGAAATTTACATGGAGAAAATGGCCCCAGATCCCACACAAATGAAACTTTATTTTTTAATCTGGGGCACAGTAGGGAGTCCTGAGAAATGCATTTTCTTCCAGGATTGTAGGAGGAATACATAGTGTTTGTTTAAAGCATCAGGTATTGAGAAATGTAATGGCAGGGTGAAAAGTTTGACCTCAGCTGCCAGATCCGATCTGCTAAGGGGTAATTGAGTTGCCATGTTTTTTTCCTCTTCAGTTTAAATCAAGTTTTGCTATAGCCCATTTAAGTGTCAAATTGGTAGCAAAACTTGACAACTTCAGGGTGCAGACATGCTTTTGATCAGAATTTACATGCAAATCATTTTTGCCTTGAACTGTCAACTCCTGTTTCTGATACTCTTGAGGGGGACATGTCCCTCCCTACTCCCTCTCCCCCCAAGCCAAAGGGGATGTTGGCTAATGTTATTAATCAGCGTGTGGAAGAAAAATTATCTTGATAAATATGGTGGTTAAACTATATTTTCCCTTTTGTGTGTCAGCTGTTGCAGCTGGGCATTTAATCTCCTTTTACCTAGAAGGAAATCAAACAATTATCCAGCTCTTGATGTCAAAAAGAAACTAGTGAATGAGGGGTGGAGGGTCACCAGTGTATTGGGGAATGGACTTAAGCCACCAAAACCTGACAAAGGGTGCTGACAGTCTGCATTTTCTTGGGCATTAAACAAAGTCTTTGGTAACTTTAAAGAATCTTTCCTTGCATGACTAAACTCATTGAGAGGGTTAGAGAGAAAGCTGCCTCAGAAGTCTTAAGCCTGAAACTTTTTTTTTTTTTTTTTTTGGTTTTGCCCTAAACCCTTGGGACGTTAAAAGCACGTGAGCATGTGTAGCTCCATCATTCAGGGAGACAAAGGAGTGTTTGCACTTTCACAGAGTTAATAATGACAGTAGCGAGTCTTTCTTGTTTCCAGCCATCCTGTCTTAGCATTCCCAGTCATCCACCTTCCTGAAGAATTTAATTGTGATTTACACTTTGTATCTAAATTCTTAGAGACAGCCCCACTCTGCACAGCAAGAAAATAGGAGGACCTAATGAAAAAAAACCCAGTGGTGCAAAAGAAGTTTCTAGAACTCCCTGTAGGTTAATAGAGCGGATTATGAATATTTATAATTATCCATTATGGAACCAAAACTTTGAGTGAAATAATGCGTGAGATTTCGTTTCTAGCCAGCCTGAAATTCCTTTCCATCACTACACCCCCAGCGGGGTGAGAACATCAAATATGTCGTCTTGCCAAGATGACAGCCAGCATTGAGTCAGATGGGAGACACATGCAAGCCCGACTTGTGAAGTCAAAGAAATTTCAAGATTGGATTCGCTTGATCTGACGTGGCCCCATTGCAGGCCCTTCGGAAATCTCCTCTACTGGGGCCCCTTCCCGCCCCTGTCCAGCGCTGCCTGCCTGTGTACTGTGAAATTTTAATTGAATTGTTAATGACACCGAGGAGTGACACAACACATGAGAAACTTCCAAGAATCAGTCAGGAGGAGCCCTTTTTCTTACTGTTACAAAACAGAAGACACTGGGAAATTGACAAGTCCAAGCGGTGAGGCCAGGGTAGTAATTGATAGCAGGCTGCCTAGAGCCAAGGTCCTTCCCTGGTAATTGCAAGCAGAGGCTGCCTCTGTGATCTCGCCAGTGGTGTTGGCCATGCCAGAGCGACCCGGCTTTGACGGATTGCTTTCCCGTGGTAATGACTTAGGCATGTTCCCTCTCTCTCACATGAGGCCATGTGTCCCTCCCACTGGAGAAAATGAGCCGAGCATTTTGCTGCTTCTTTAACAGGGTGCTGTTAAAATAACTCTATTCTATTATATAAGCCCTGTAGTGCCAGGGGCTAAATTTATATGGTTATAAACAAGAGATATTACTTTGGAATACCACAATACTGTGTTTTGCTATTTCTTTAGGATTTCAAATGGTGTTTTCAAAATAATGGATTTTACTTCAAGAAAAAAAATTGGAGGGGGTCAGTGGAAGGAGGAAGGATCCCATTTCTGAGCAAAACCCTCATCCTATTTTTAAATTCCTCTGTGTGCCTTCCCTAATTTGCTAGCCCAGTATTTATTTGTATTTGTGTTTGTTTTGCTGGCTGGATTTGACTCTCTATGGGGGCATCAGAAATATTATTTACCCCAGGATTCTGAAATAAGATAGATATTTTATTTCATGTTTTTAAAATTCTCCAAAGGTTTCTATTTCTTTTTTTTATTTTTATTCCTTTTCCATTTCTGGACATTGATATATTTCAGAACTTTTATGTGGCTTTCTTCCCTCCCTTCTCCCCTCTTCCCCTTCCTGGAATGTAATTTTGTCTATGAAATATGATGGTGAGCTGAAATGTCCCTGATGATCTATAGCACGTCTGGATTTTTACTCTCTTCAGTGACAGAAACTTACTAATTCTGACATAGGGGTCCCTGAATGCATTTCCCCACTGTGGCTTGTGCTTTCTGGCATAATTAAAGTTTGGAGTCCCTCACCCCACCTCTGTCCAAACACTGTTTCATGCCAAGAAGTAACTTCAAATGAGTGCCAGGAAGATCCCTGAAAACTCAACTACAGGTTCACTTAAGAATGAAAACAAGTTGTTTATATGCGTGCGCGTGAGTGTTCATGCTCACGTGACAGTTAAGTTTTGATGGAGAACCTAAGAGATGGAGACAGATTGATACTCATGGGAACTTCTGGGTGAAGACCAGAGAAAGAAAAGATTTGGCTATGGTTACTTACCTTTTATCTACTCTCTGACTTCCAAAATTTGTTGTTAATTAGTAGTGCCTATTTAGAATTGATATTCTTACCAAATGGAGGTTTAAGCGATGGTAGGTTTCCAGGCTATGTCACAAAATTCATTTCTGGAAGAGAGCACTATTTTAGGTAAAACAGACTTTTGTGGGCTAGCCTGAGAATCTCACTATTATAGCATTAGTGCTGCTGGAAAACACTGGCAGGGTCCTAACTTGGATATAGGATGCTAGGAAAACAGTTTTTCTTGCCTTTTCCCTCACGGACTATAACTTGGAAAGGGAGAAACGCCCTCTTCCACTGTGACCTCAGCAGCAAAAGGATTGGCCCTGATCTTGCGTTACATACTGGGTTATACTGGGGTAACCCTTCCTACTGCCCCTGCTGTAGTGTTGTTATGTAGGGCATGCTCATAAGTCAGGTGTTTTTAAGTAGGGATGTGTTAGAATTTCATGTAATTATTTGACTACATTTCTATTCTTACTATTCATATAAGTTTTAGTCCAGTGCTTTATTCCTTTGCCTGTCTTTCCTATGTTTTCAGTGTATTCACTGTTTCTCAGTAGAATGAGGGGGACAATTTTGTCACAACTGGGAGGATGGTTTCTACTGGAATCTAGTGGGTAGAGGCTGGGGGTGCTGCTAAACACCCTATAATGCCAGTGCACAGGACAGCCCCCGATACAAAGAGTTGTCAGATCCCAAATGCCAATACAGTTTAGCACAGAAACATACAGAACTAAGCTCTCAGTAGAAGTTTGAGTTGAGACAGAATCTATAATCTGTCAATCAACAAGGGTTATTGAGAGTTTGGAGCGGCTGTGGAGGCCCAGAACCAAAAGGGTTTGAGATTTATAGAGCTTTCTGGTCGTGAACACAGGCTTTGGAAACACCCAGATTCAGATAATGGTTATACTGCACGACTTTGGGCTTGTTGCTTAACCTCTCTAAGCCTCAGTTTCTTTCTCTGCTAAATGGCACAAATGGCCATATTATATCATAAGATAAAATCTTTAGACTAGTGTTTGACTTACATAAGACCTTAGTAAATAAGTGACTGTCATATGTAAATTGGCCAGTTCCCTAAAGGTGGTGACAATAATGAATCTGGAGATCATTTTACTGAAAGCTTCCATTTTACAGATAAGAAAACTGAGATGCAGAAAGGGAGGTGTTTACCCAAATGATGACAGCTAGCAAATAACAAAGTTCGGACTAGAATCCAAGTTTTCTGACCCCAACTTCTATATCCTTTGCAATTTCAAGCTTCCTTTCATGGTCTACAACTTAAGTCTGATTGAGAAGGAAAGCCAAGCGTGTCTCTGGATTCTGGAAGGACATAGGAATAGGGAAGTAGGATTATCATTTATAACGGCCATGAAACTCATGCAGACTCCATTATGATCCAAAAACTTGTGCTGGAAACTAAAGGAAATGAGTAGAAGACTTGTGGGAATGGTCTTGGGGTTCAGTTCTTTTAGTGCTGAGGAGCATTATTTTAGGGTGGAAGAAAGGATCCTGAAGTTTCTTTGAAGACATCAGACACACAGAAGAGGAATGAGAGAACATTTATTGAGTGTTGACTAGTATTGGGCATAGTGCCAGGTGATTCCACACACATTTTCTGGTTTCAGTTGTCTTTTTTTTTTTCCAAATCCTCACCCGAGGTTATTTTTTTCCATTGCTTTTCAGAGGGAGTGGAAGGGGGAGAGAGTGGAAGGGGGAGAGAGTAGAATGGAGAGAGAGTGGAAGGGGGGGAGAGAGAGAGAGAGAGGGAAACATCAATGTGAGAGATACACTTTAGTTGGTTGCCTCCTGCATGTGCCCCAACTAGGACTGGGGATCGAATCTGTAACCAAGGTATGTGCCCTTGGCTGGAATTGAATCCAGGACCCTTTAGTCTGCTGGCTGACACTCTAACTACTGGGCTAAACTGGCCAGGACTGGTTTCAGTGGTCTTACTGAGTTATAGTATCACAGGAATTTTTCCATTTACAAGATAATGGATGAGAACAGTGGCAGCTCTAACCTTGTAGGGTGGTGTCATAGGATGGCGTCGTAGACAGTAGCCTTCAATGGTCATGTCCCTGAAGAACTGTTTAATGGTTGAGGAAAATATCTGAGAACTGTACTTAAGTTAAGAAGTAGGTTAGCTCTTGCCAGGTGGCTTAGTTGGTTGCGCTCCATCCTGTGCACCAAAAGTTTGATCCCTGGTTGGGGCATGTGCGAGAGGCAGTGGATCCATGTTTCTCTCTCTCTCCCCTCCTTTCTCTCTAAAAAATGAATAAAACATATCTTCAGGTGAGAATTAAAAAAAGGTAGGTTATGAAATAGTGTAGGGGTCCCAATTGTACTTTAAAACATTTTTTATGCATAGAAAAAAGAATGGAACTATGCATTCAGAATATTAACTGATTATTTCTATTGTTGGGATCAAGGATGGTTTTAATTTTATTTTTTATCTATTTTTACTAGTTCCCATTTTACAAATAAAGGTTTGTTTTTTTGAATGGCAGAATTGATGTGACCAATGAGTATTTATCATGCTTGGGAGCTACAGGCAAGGAAAGAGTAAAGATGGAGGTTCTGCCCTGAAGGAGCTTTTACTGTAGCTCTGGAGAGAACCTGCACATATGGAAAGTTTTTAAAAATACTAATAGTTTCTGATAGCTATTAATTATTTTACTATGATGTGGCTGATTAGATTATGATACAAAAATCTCTAAACTTTTAATAGTGTATTATGGTCATCTGTGTGATTTGCATATATTGTTTCACTGAATCCTCCCAACAGACACATAGAGTACTTGTTAGTATTCTCATTTTACAGATGGGAAAACTGTTGTTTAGAGAACTTGGGAAGTGGCAGAGCCAGGGTTGACTCCAAAGTTTAACTCTTTAACCACCAGTTAGTGGTACCTCCCTTCTTAGCTGATAAATCAACTCGTGCTCATTGCTAGTGCGAAATTTTAAGAATTATCAGTTGAAGAGGAACAGGTCGTTTTCAGCTGGGATAAGAAAAGGGAGAAGATCAGGTGTCTCATCCCAACCTTGACATGGTGGGAAATACTGTCCCAGTCCACCTTCCACCAAGATTCCATTTACTCATCAGTGAACCCAGCCTGGTGTTTCTGAATGATTCTATGCAGCATTACTGAGCATCTCTGGACCAAAACACACAAACCACTTGCAAGGTTAAGTCTGGAGTAGATAAGGTACATGAAACCAGGCCAGCATTGGAGGAGTATCTTGGGAAGCTGTCTCTTTGTGTTTATCTCTAATTAAAGGCTCTGGCTGTCCATGTGAAGATTTCAGCACAGATTTGGGTGAATGTAGCTCTGAAAGACGCTACTTCTCCCTGGCCTGGCTGAATCATCTTTCAGTTCACAGCCTGCACTGGGTCTGTGGTGCCCACACAATGGCCAAAACCCACAGTGGCCACAGTAAAGGCTGTGGAATGTGTGTTTCATCTTTATCAGGAACGTCACGTGGCATTTCCTGAATGCACCAGCAGCTTACTGCCCCATCTGAGTTTCCAGACTAAATACCAGTGCTCAAGCCACATGTGTTTATGGTATATAATAAATCTCCATTTGTCATAATGGTTTAAATTTAAAAGAAAAAGAAAGGTGAGCTGTGATGTAAAAAAAAAAATTGGCTGTTATAAATTAACTTTCAGGTCAAGCCCAATTTATTAAGGGGGATAAAAAAGATAGAAACCTGGTCTGTGATCCCAATTGTGATTTATCCACACCTTGAGTGGGTCCTCCTTTGGACCTTTTCTTGAACCACAGCTGGATTGGTTTATATAGGACCTGCTGGAAGCTGAGGTTCTAATGAAAAACAGTTATTCTTTCAAATTACTCACAAGAAGAGAACTCATTTTATCAAGTGCCTTCCTTAATTTGATTGTAAGGCTTTTCATATTTATTCTTTCTGCATTTATCATGCCATATCTTTGTGGCAAGTATAAACACAGTGGTGAAAGACAGCATTTAAAAGAGAAAACACACACACAAATGTTTCTCTAGAGCCCTTAACAGATAATTAAGAAAGTTATTTTGGGTTTGGTAGAAATGTTGTGAACTTTTCCAAAGACTCTTCTTCAAAAGCAGGATGGCATTTAATATTTTTGCAGATTCACCTTTAGCAATGAAAAGGCTGTCCATTATTGACTTCCCCTGGCAGGAACCTGTAAGGCTTTGGCAGCATTAGCTAACATGTTACTTCTATGCAGGAAGCCCCGCTCTGTGCCCTGGCTTTGCCCAAGGAAGAGGTCGAGGAGCCCTTTCCCCATCCAAGATAGAGGAGCTCTTTGCTTAGTACACTGGGGTTGTACCCAGGAGCCTAGGACCCAGCCTATGCTTTCTTCTTTGCTAATTAGATTCTTTCTTACCTGGGCAACCTGCAATATCTTAAACAATGAAGGACAATGAAGGAGACTTTCTATTCTCGATAAAGGCTTCCCAGATGATCTGCTTTTCCAGAACTTTCTTTTGAACGCTCCGTGTTCTTAAGGAGGACAACTCAGAACAGATGCTGGGTGGTCCATTGCAAATAAGAAACCATGTTTTCACGTTATTAAAGTGAGTAGTATTTTTGATCTCATTCACCTTTGACCTATGACAGATCTAAGTGCACATTGGAAATACGTATACATTGTTGTGCATGCCTCTCTGGGATGTCATCTCCATGGAGTTCTACGTGAGGCAATAGGAATAGGTAAGTCCTCAAAAGGTCACTCTCAGGAAGGTACATCAGGGCCTGTGCCGATCTGACCACATGAAGGGATTATTATTATTATTAGCTTATGTAATTACTACTATTTTCTAAATTAGGTGACAGTATTGATGTTTATTTTTTAAGATTCAGACTCAGTGATGTATAATCTACATCCAATAAATTTTAAGTGAATAGTTAGATTTCTGACAAAAGCACTACCACAGTCAACATAGAACATTTTCATCACCCCCAAAAGTTCCCTTGTTCCCCTCTTCAGTCAGTCTTCTTTCCCTCTCCCCTGTCCCCAGCATGCAGTGATCTAATTTTTATGTCTGTAACTTTGCCTTTTTCCAGATGTCATAAAAATGGAATCATACAAGATGTAGCCTTTTATGCCTAGCTGCTTCTCCTTAGCATAATGCTTTCAAGATTCACCCAACTTGTTGCATCTATCAGTACTTCATTCCTTTTTGTTGTTTAATAGTATTCTATTGTGTGGATGTATTATACTATGCTGACACATTCACCATTTGGTAGAGATTGGGATTGGTTCAAGTTTTTGGCTGTTATGCATAAACCAGCTAAAAACATTTTCTGAGAAAATAGTCTATCTTAGTGAGTATTCCATAAACTCTTGAAAAAAATTGGATCCTGATATTGTGTTTTTTGAAATTTTTATTAAAATTATTTGGATGACATTGGTTAATCAAATTATATAGGTTTCAAGTGTACAGTTCTATAGTATATCAGGGTTAAGTCTCCTTCCATTAACATTTATTCCTACTTTACCCTCTGCTGTTGTTGGTTGGAGTCTTCTGTGAACGTCATTAAGTCAAGCTGGTTCATAGTATTGTTCAAGTGTCCTATATCCTTACTGATTTTTTAAGTTTACTTTAAAATTATTTTATTTTAATTTAATTAAAAAAATTTAAATTTATCTTTCATTGTTGAAAGTATTACAGATGTCCCCTCTTTTTTCCCCATTGACCCCTTCCACCCTGCACCTGCCCTCCCCCCAGGCCTTCACCACACTATTGTCTGTGTCCTTGGGTTATGCATATATGCATATAAGTTCTTTGGTTAATCTCTTCCCTCCACCCACACCCCCCTTTGCTCTGAGATTCGTCAGTCTGTTCCGTACTTCTATGTCTCTGGATCTATTTTGTTCATCAGTTTATTTTGTTCATTAGATTCCACATGAGTGAGATCATGTGATACTTATCTTTCTCCGACTGGCTTACTTCACTTAGCATAATACTCTCCAGGTCCCTCCATGCTTTCTCAATAAATTTGCTTTTTATATAAATTACTGAGAGGAGTATTGAAATTTCCAAATATAATTGTGTGTTTTTTTTGTTTTTTATTTCAGTTTGATTAGATTTTTCTTTATGTATTTTAGAACTGTGTTTTTAGATGCATACATATTTAAGTCTTCTTGATGAATCGGCTCTATTGTGCCTGAAAATATTTCATGTTCTGAATCCTATTTTGCATTATATTATTATAGAGATTTCAACTTTTGTGTGACATATGTCTTTTACTCTTAATGTATCTTTGTATTTATATTTATAATATTTTTTTTCATATCAATCTCATGATTTCAGCTTTTTACTTGGAATGTTTAGGCCATTTACATTTAATATTATTATCAATATAGTTGGTTTTAATTCTAACATTTTGCAAGTTGTTTTCTATTTGTCCCATCTGTTCTGTTTTTTATTTTCCTGCCCTTTTTTTGAGATTATTTGTATATATTTATGATTCTATTTTATCTCCATTATTGGCTTATAAGTTTTTCTCCTTTAAAAATTTTTCCAGTGGTTGCTTTAGTGTGTATGGTATATATTTTTAACTTGTCCTCCCTCCCATCCTTTGTTTTATTGTTGTCTTACACGTTACTTCTGCAGATGTTATAAACCCTACAGATCATTGTTACTATTTTTCCTTCAGACAGCAGTTATCTTTTTTAAAACTAAAGAAAATTTTTTCTATTTGCTTATTTTAAAAGGAAAATTAAAATAGTTTCAAAATTTTCTAGTTCAATCTATTTGCAAACTAAATATATTTTGCAGAGCCAGTTATCTTTTAAGGAGATTACAGTTTAGAAAAAAAGGTCATGTTATCCATATTTTTACTATTTCTGCAGCTTTTTATTTCTTTTTGTAGATCCAAATTTCTTCTGGTACCAACTCTTGTCTAAAGACATTAAAAAAAATATATTTTTAAAGAAGGGGCGGGGAGAGAGAAAGAAAACAGTGAATGTGAGAGAGATACATTGATTGGTTGCCTCCTGTATAAACCCTGACAGGGGATTGAACCCACAACCTAGGTGTGTGGCCTGACTGGGAATCAAACCCTCAACCTTACGGTGCACAGGAATGATGCTCCAAACAATTGTGCCATACCAGCCAGGGCTAAAGGCATTTTTTAACATTTTTCTTATTTTCTTTGTCTGAAAAATTCTTCATCTCACCTTCATTTTTAGAAGATATGGAATTCCTTATAGACAGTTTTTTTTCCCTAGTACATTAATGATGCTATTTCATTTTCTTCTGCCTTGCATTCTTTCTGTTGAAAAGTCTGTCGTTCTTAGCTTTGTTCATACACACATGCATACATACATATATACACACATACATTTTTTCCTCTGGCTACCTTTAAGATTTTTACTTTATCTTTGGTTTTTAAGTTTTATTATGATGTGCCTGTGGTCCCCCCTCCCGTACCTCTCCTTGCTTTGAGATTTCTGAGGTCCTTTGAACTGTGGTTTGATGTTTTTCATTAATTTTGGAAAATTCTTGCTATTATCTCTATAGACATTTATCCATTTGTTGTTGTTCTCTTTCCTCTCATCTACTTCCAGGATTCTAAATATATGTTACACTATGTGATATTATCCCAGAACTTTAGGATGGTCTGCTTTGTTTTTCTACCTTTTTCTTTATTATTAGTTTGGATAATTTTTTATGTACTTGTGTTCAAGTTCGTAAATGCTTTTCTCTGCTGCTCCCAGTCTGCTGATAAGCCAGCCCTACTGAAGCCATTGTTCCTCTTTGCTATCATGATTTTCATTCTAGCATTTTCATTTGACTGCTTTTGTAGTTTCCATCTTTCTCCAGAAATTACTCATCTGTTCACACATGATATTCACCTATTCCTTTAGGTTTTTAAAACAAATTTGTAAGTTATTTTAAGTCACTCATCTGTTAACTCCTACACCTGCATCACTTCTATTTCTGGTAATGTTGATGACTTTGTCTTTTGACCAAGAGTCTTTTTCTTGCTTCTTGAGTGTCTTATACTACTTTATTAAATGCTGTACAATATGTGTAAAGGACAGTACAGACTGAGGTAAATAGTATTTATACCTGGAAATGGAGACATTTATGTTGGAATGTTAGTATGGGTGGTTGAGTCAAGTTAGTCACTAGTTGAGCTGGATCTGATTTTTCTTGTAAGACAGACTTCAAATTCCTCCAGTGGTGGATTGCTGCTACCTTGTGCTTACTGGGGAGCCTGGAGAAATAGGGTTTTCCTCATGTTCCCACCACATCCTCAGCTTTCAGCAGGTCCCATGTGTCGACAACAAAGAATGGCTCTCTCTCCATGCCCTTGTCCTTCCTTGAGGGACAGACAGCTGTTGCTTGTTACTCAGTGAGAGGCTTATGTTGGTGGGAGGGTTTCTCTTTTATTTTGCTCCAGTCTCAGCCTTAGGCAGGTCCTGTGTGCCTGAGGCATGAGGCATGAGTCTTTTTCTGTCTCCTATTGGTGGGGGCTCTTAGATGGAAAGTCTTTTCTGTCCCTTTTCCGGTGGTAACAGGCCTCTGTTTTCTTTCTGTGCAAGCTGCTGTATCTGAACGGGTTTTTCTACCTCTTCCCCTAGGGGCAGACATCTTTTACTTCTGACTCTTCTTTAGTGGTAGTGTACCTTTACCTGGGATTATTTCTCCTTAGTGGCTTATGACTTCTGCTTTTTGTGAGAGAAGGTTCTGGAAGTAGGGAAGATTTCATGCCTGTGCACAATGTAGGGGATTCTCTTATGTTTCTTGCTTAATAATCTCTCTTGTGAGCTCCGTGGAAAAAAGCCGATGAGTGAGTACAGGCTCTCCATGTGTTAGGGACTCTCAGGAATTAGATACTTTCCGGTTTGCCAACATTTAGCATTTATAGATCTGTTAAAATTTCAGCTGTTTTCTTATTTTTATGATGGCTGTCCTTCAACTGTCCTCTGCCAAAAGTGAAACAGTTTGTGTGTCTTGCCTCCTGTTGGCGAGGGACAAGTCATACTTTGGAATTTAGTTCACTTGTTTGCTTTGCAACATCAATTTCCTGGTGGGTTGGAGAAAAGTTTTGTTTTCTATATCCTGAGAAGGAATGAATTCCTGAGAAATCTTATGTGACATTGGCCAGTTGTAGTGTGTCCAGGAGGGTTAGGAGGATTCTAGAAATCCTACCATATGGAAAGCAGTTAAAAGACCAAGGGACATTTAATTTAGGCTGGGGAAGAGGAACTTGGTTGGAGAGAATATGTAGTGCATGATAGCCTCTGCAAGTAGCTGTAAGGCTGCCATGATGAAGCAGGTGTAGACTTTTACCTGATGTTTGTAATGACATTCATCAATTAACTGATCAGTTATTGGTCTCTACTATGTGCTAGGCACTGGAGATGCAAAGACAAGTAAGCTATAGTTCCTGCTCTTAGGTGCTCACAGTTTGGAATTACTGATTATAGCCAGTAATGATAATTGTAAGGTGGCAAAATTCAGTTTAATATAAGGAAGAACTTTCCAATATTTAAAGCCATTGAGGATTGAATGGACAGTGTGCAAAGGATGTAAGCTTTTATAATTGTACAGACCAAATTTCAAATCCTGGCTCCACCATTACCTAGCTAAGAGAATGTGGGCAACTTAACATATTTCTCTGAGGTCAGTTTTCTCATCTGTAAAATGGGGATAATCCTTTCTTAAAGGATTGTTGAGTAGATGAAAGAGCTGAAGTATGTAATATAAGTAGATCATTTTCTTTTCTATGTCTCCCAAGAGTTGTGTGCTCTTGTTAGTGGAGATATTGAAGCAGAATCTTGCAAATCACCCAGTGTGGAGGGGATTCCTGCCCTGATAAGAAAAGGGACAGGATGATCTGATGTCCCTTACAATCAGTTCTGAGGGGCTGAGATTTCAGAATTCATGTATATCGGATGCAGAGGGACAGTCTCTGATCCTGATGATGAGTGTGGTGTGGGTCCTTAGCTGTCAACTATTTATTGTCTTATAATAAAGTTGTAAAGAATATCAGAGAACAACTGTACTATCCATATATGATTACAAAAGGAGGAGCAGTTGAAATGTGAAGGAAAGGAAAGGCATAGGGTCAACTTCTCATTTTCTACAGGTTTTGTCTTGGGGTAGGCTTCAATCTTTGTCGTGTGGGAAGGCTAAAATGCAATAGAAAGCATACTTTCTATTGACTTGAATAATCAGAGACCAAGGTTCAGTGCAATCTTAACTGCTGGGAAGAGGAGAATCCCTGGTAGGAGTAAGCCAGTGACTGGAGCCCCATGTTCCATGTATAAAATCTGTTCAAATCTAGTTGAACCCTGAACCACATTGGTGGGTAGATTCTACATTAGCAAGGCTAAAACAATTGGACTGAAATTTGAACTGCTGCCTACCATAGGGCAACAGCACTTTTCAGTTTGCTTTCAGACAAGTTAACTGCTTGCTTAAAAAAAAAAATCTTCAGAGAAACTTAACAGAATCCAGAATTTCTACAACATATCATTCAAGAGATCTGGAGTACAATGTAAGATTGCCTTAGGAAAAGCACTTAACAGAGACCAACCCCAAGATGACCCAGCTGATGGAATAGCAAACAAAGGTAAGTAGCTATTCTAAATGTGCTAAAGGATATAAAGAGAAGTATGCTCACAATGTAGGAAAAGATAGGAAATTGCAGAAGAGAAATAGTATTACTCTATTTTAATAATAGTATAATAATAATGCAGGACTGAAAATCATATAAAACAAAAAAATTCACCGTATAAGCTTAATGGCAGAATGCATACAACAGAGGAAGAATCAGAAATTATTCCACCTGAAGAATGGAGAGAAAAAAGAAAAAAAGTAAAACAGTCACAAAGACCTGTAGGGGACTGTCAAAAGCTCTAATATATGTTCTAGTATAAGTTCTAATAAAATGGAGTCCTGAAAGGAGAAATTAGAGAATTGGGCAAAAAAATTAAATAATGATTGAAAATATTTTGAATTTTATGAATGACAAATTTATAAATGTAAGAAATTCAGTGATCACCAAGCAGGATTAATCTAAAGCAAGATACACCTAGGTATATGTCAGTTAAATATCCAAAAAACAAAGATAAAGGAAAAAAATCTTGAAAACAAGTGAAAAATCCGTACTGATTACAGGAGGAGAACAACTTGAATTACCTTAGTGTCTTATCAGAAATAATGGAGGCCAGAAGACAGTAGGACAACATCTTTATAGGGCTTATATAAAGAAGAAAACTCTGTAAATCTGGAATTCTCTATTCAGTAAACACATCCTTTAAGAAAAAGGTGAAATAAAAATATATTAATAAGAAAGAAAGCTAAGATAATTAATCACTAGCAGGCCTGCATGGAAGAAATGATAAAGGAGGTTCCACGGGCTGAAGAATGGAAACTCATCTTCAAGAAGCAAAGAAAGCATCAGATGTGATAAATGTGTGGGTAAATAAATATAAAAAGACTTGTTTTCCCTCTTAGTTTCTTTAAACTACATGCAAGTGTTCAACCCCCAAATTCTCATATTCTATTTTGGAGTTTATATTGTATATAGAGGTGGTATATATGACCACTGTAGCATAGAATCTGGAGGTGGGAAAGTGGACACTTTCTTCATTTTACATGAAGTGGTACAATATTAGCTCAAGCATATTGTGATATGAAGAATGTATATTATAGACTTAGAGTAACTTATAAAAATAATGCATGATATAGCTAAAAAGTCAATATATAAATTGAAATAATATTCTAAACTCTAAAAGGAGGCAGGAAAGGAGAAACAAGGGAACAAAAAATACAAGAGACAAAGAGAAAATAGGAGTAACATGGTAGACTTGTTAACCCAAGCCATAGCAATAATTACATTAAATGTTAATGGACTAAACTCCCAATTGAAATGGGACCAATAAAACCTGACTTTTTAGTTCTCAGAGAAGTTTTAAATGGCTGTGGAAGTACTCTGGGGTTTCAGGAGACAGTGTGGCTCCAGAAACCCATGTTCATCTTTAAGCAAGTTGTTCCTATTTTCACTAACCTTTTCTTTTTGCCCCTCTTTAAAGTCATATAATACATGGAGCTGTGTGTTGATTTGTTAAGCCCAACTGCCTTCCATCTGGGCCCCCAAGAGGCTTCAAGAATGAGGTGTTTTGATGTGTCCTTTCAGACTGAGATGCAGGAGGCACTGTATAAGCGACTTTATTAAGTGTGTCTAAATCCTCCCAGACACCTCTGGCATAGAGGACACAGCCAGCGTAATGGCACGCATCTTAGTTCTCTGGTGAAGGAAGGCCTCATTGGGCAAATGGCACTCATACCCCAAACCTCTTGTCCTGAGAAAGGACTGGGAAACGTACTCATTCAACTTGGAGAAAAAAAATAAATTAGGTGCTAGTCCATGGTATGATTTCTTGTCCTTTCCCTTCTTGCCTGATTTGTCTAGTATCTGCTAAAAGACTTTGTAAAGCACCTCCCTGACAATTAGGCTATATAATGCAATTTGGGGTTTACCTGGGACCAATAGGGCATTGGCGCAGTGGAATTCTATTTCATAAGAGAACAAGACTCTGTTTCAGTAAGACTTTCTACTGAATAATATAAAATTAGCCCTCAAAGTTTTCATTGACTTGAATCCTATTTAAGGGGCTATATTAAGTCAACCATGTGACTACTTTACATCCTTTTGAAATGAGGTAGAGTATAGTTTTAAACATTGTGGTCTTAGGAAAGTCACCTAACTTCTCTGGATCTTATAAATAAAGCAAGTTAATTGGACACCCCTGGAGAGTTTGGGTCAGTCAAGTCCATCGTGTGGGTTGAAGCCTGGGCATCTGTATCTTCAACGAGCTTCAGTGATAATCCTTTTCTTATCTGTAAAGGCCTATCCAGATTGTAACACTCTGTGATTCCATGACAGAAATGTCAGGAAAGATGATTTTTTTGCATATATGCTCTTCCGTTTAGGATGATGTGATATTTTTATCTTGATATCCTTTAGGATCCCTCCTATGGTACCCTGTCTCCTAACAACTCATTTGATCATTTTGATGGACCCATCCTAAGGAATGGAAATGGTTCACAAAGATTTTCTAGTTAACTCTAGAAGCAAAAACTCTGGCAGCACCACCTAAAAGGGGAGGTTCTCTGTGCAGTTCTGACTTGCCTGAGGACCATCACGTGACTTTGGAAGATCAAACATCCCTTGTGGGTTTGCAGGGATGATTTTGTTTTCTAGGGTGTATCAAGATGATAGAGTTTCTTCAATAATAAAATTTCCAGTTAAAAACACAAAGACAATTGTCAGAGGACAGGGGCTGAAAGCTGAATTCTTTCACTGGGGGATTACAGGGGCACCTCAATAGCAATTCATTGAGGGTGAGTACCTGAAATTGTTGTTTTCTGCCTCTTAACTGGGTGCTGGTTTGACTGCATCAGTGAGAGTATTTTGGTTAATCCTTTGCTTCACTTGTTCTTTTTGGCATAGCCAGGGGCATTTCCAAAAATAAAAATATGTCAACAGAGGCAAAGTTCTAATCAAGCAGTTGTGGATAAGTTGGGGAGGCTGAGAGCTGAAGTATGCGAGACAACTGTATTATGGGAACAGCCCTGTAGTCAGGAAGTATCTTGGAAGGGATGGGGCAGCTAATGGGATGTTTAATAGCCAATGAATAGAATCATGGAGGAGTATGTTAATTTTTGCTGACAAACCTGATCATCAAACTCTACATTTCCTACTTAGCTTTAAACTTTAAATCACTTGGGTCAAGTAAGATGAAAGGACAGAGGAACTGAAATTATGTACTGAATTCCCTTAGCACACTTATCAAAGCTCTCAGGATGAGCACCTAGGATAGAGGAGTTCTTTAAAAACACTATTGATTCCTTCTTCCTCTGATTCTTCATTCCTACAGCACTCACAATTTATATCACCTGTTCCATCGCTCATCCCTTCTCCTTTACTGAACTTCCTGAGAGAGGTCTCCACTCACTGCCTTCATGTGTTCACCTCTTCTTCACCCCTCACTTTTGGTCTTCTGAGTATGGTCTGTGGACCAGTAGCTTTGGCATCCCTTGAGAGCTTGTTAAAAATGTCTAAGTGTGCGCCCCACCCCTGAAGCCCTGTTTCCTATGGTTGGCATTCCCCTAGTGACTAAATATGACCTTTGGAATCTGGAGTAAGCTTCTAATACAGGTTATTACAAGGATGGGTAGTGAACCAGCAGTTGCTTATGAGTCAGTCTGGGTTCATTGTGAATAGATCAGGTCAGATGATCTCCCTTTCTTTTTCAACATAATCAATAAGAAAAATGTGTTAAGCATCATGCATTTGAAGACCAGAAAGGCATTTAATACTGGATTTGTGCCAAACAGCTCTACCAACAGAGGGCATCTAAATGGAGCTATTTCAGCTTGGAGAAATGTTTCTTGTGGTTGCCTACAGAGCTTGGTTTTGTACTTGACTCTTGGCAAAGATATTTAGCAGTGACTTAGGTAAATATACAGAAAGCACATGTATCATATTTGTGGGAAACAGAGCTGGGAAAGACAGTAGGATCAGATAGTAGAATTATGACCTTACAATATTTTATCAGCTAAAATATAGCCAAATTAGAAGAAATGAAATTGAAGATTATACTTGTACTCAGTCGCAATCAACTGTTACAGCAAAGTGCTAGAATAAGGGTAAGTTGTGAGAAAATATTAAGTTATATTTGGTACCTTCCAATATCTGAGGTATGAGTGTTTAAGGGCCTCATGAGATTGTAGGTTCAATTATAGAAGCAAATTATCTTGAAAACGGGGGAAAGCCACTCCTAGAATACTGTGTTCAGTTCTGGGCTCTACATTTTAAGTTGAAAATAGATAGGGACAGCACAGCCAGTCTTGGCCAGGGTGTGATTGAGTGTGAAGAGCTCACTGGGTGGTGTCTTTGAGGTCCCTTGCCATTCCATCTTTAGTTAGTTATAGTCTCCTTGGTGGGAGGGTATTTGCTGTCTCATTGTAGTTTCTCTGAAGGCGTTCAGGGCAATGTTTTGCTCATAGCATGTGTTAATAAATATTGGTGAATGAACATTCTTAGTGTGATATAAGTTTTGCTTTCAGGCCTAGAACATAATTTCCTTGAGGACACATACCACATGTTATTTAGTTACTTTTTTATATCATCCCCAGCATCTTGCATAGGGTCAGATTTTCAGCAGGTACTGAGTTCACAAAATTTAATGTTGGGGGGAATCCATTAAACACTTCATACTTATTCCCCCAATTTCCCCTTTCCTGTTATATAAAAACAAAGGAACAGCATGGTGAGGGGAAGGAACACTGACTGGGACTCAGAATCTTTTGTTTCTGGGGATGTCTCTTCCACTACCTACCTCACATCAGGCAGGTAAGACTCCACATATGGGATGTGATGAGGAAGAAGTAGGATGGAAAGCGGCACGGCTGCTCCAGTTTAGGCTCAGGTGTCTGAATGCGGCAGCTGGGCTTCTTCTAGCCCTTTGGTATTGGTTATGGTAATGAAATGCTTTAAGATGACACAATTAAGGTTCTTAATCATTTGCAAATTTAAGTTCCTTTCAATAAGCCTGGAAGCAGCAGAAATGACATAGTTTGCTTCCTGGGAGACTGTAGCCTATGACCAATAACTCACTTGTGTCTATACAGCTGTTATTTGCTATTCACAGGCAGGTGTGACTAATTCCACCACTGACAACACTTCTTGGATGGATGTGAGTCTCAAGCAACTCGTTCATGAGTCTGTGTGGGAGAGAGCATTGCTGGAAGGGTGCTGGGCTCTTTTTTTGTTGTTACTGGTAGGGCTGAACCCACTTTTGAGAGACTTGGATTATTGTCGGCACTATTTCCCGAGGGCACATCTGCTCTCCATGGAGCCTCTCATGGCATCTGCCCACAAGCTTTGGTCCTTGTTTTCTACTCTCTCTCTCTTGTCATAGCTCTCTGGATTGGTAGGCATGTTTCTGAAGGTGCCGAAAACACATTTATTTGAAGATGGTGTTGAGGGAGCAAACTTGAAAACATAAGGCTGGGTTTGAGCAAGACACTGGGTCTGAATACAGCAGTGTGTTATCTAGACAAGGGCGAAGTTGCTCAGAGAGCATGTAAGGAGGAATTTGATCTCTACCATTCAATCTTTAAAGGGTTAAAAGTTGGGGTGTCTTTTTACCATTTAATTGTGTTTAGCTTTGTTCTTTAAAAAAATAAAAAAGGAACTTCGAAAAAAATCATATTTCATTAATGTGCCAGCTTGGATTATTTTCCCCTGTCAGTTTAGCAATCAACAGTAATAAAAACCTGGATATAAAATTTTCATACATTTACAGTAGTATGAAGACATTAAGTGAAAACCCTTTAAAACATTTTCCATTTTCATTTCACTTAGCAGGTGCTACATATCAAGCTATTATTTACCCAGCTAAAATGAGCTGGAAAGTGATCCAGGCTGGTGAAGTGCCGGAGACAAATCTCACGGTTTTTGTTTTCTTCTGATTATGCTCAGTGGAAGGGATTAGTCGTTTTTTTTCTTCTTAGCACAAATCAGATCAAGGTGATGTGAAGTCACTCAGGATTATTTGAAGACTGCTGAGGTTAGCTATGGTCAACTAGCTGATGGAAAACCTAATTTTTATGCCTTTACTGCCTGGATAGCTCATGTATATGGAGGCAGGTTTATTTTATTTTTTTTGCATAGCCAATGCTGTTCTTCTAGCTAGAGGAGCATGGATAATTCAACATGAGGAGGTAATCCACAAGAAAGTTCTGTTTTGCTTTGGAAGGTACACAGTATATTAATAATAGCTTATATTTGTGTAATTATTTCCAGTTGGAAAGTGCTGTTGTGTACCACTGGTCTAATGGCTGGAAATACCAACGAGGAAACCCAAGCATTACCCCCAGTTTTGCTCTTAGTTAGATATATGACCTTAGACAAATTATTGAGTCTCATATTTCCTCATCTGTAATATGGGATAATAATCAAACTGATCCCTCCTAGGTGGTAAGAGATTTGAGATAATAGTTTTGTAAGTATCTTGAAAGGTTAAAAGCATTCCATTGATCTGGTTACTTACTTAAAGACCTTTATTGATGGCTTACCTTCTGTCAGGAGTTCTGCTAGACCTAGGGATATGGTGGTGGACTGGGAAGAGGGCAAAGGTTTCCCTGTGTTCACCTCACATTATGGGATTACTTTTCTCTTTTCTTGGAGAGCTTTTAAAATGGATAGAATTTCTTGAATTTATACAAACTGGGTAAGGGGCAATAGGATGAGCAAGGGGTAGAAGAAAGAGCTACCATGAAATGATTTTATCCGTATTAATAATGGCATGGGAAATCATAATCTCAATGTAGTTATCTGACTGTGTGTGTTGATTATATCTAAGGGAGGGACTTTTAATCTTAGGGTCCCTAGATGAGCTTCAGAGGGCCCAGGAGCAACTTGAAATTGGATGCAAAATTTGGGTCTGTGACTTTTTCACAAAGGTTCAGAACTGATGAATTAATGTATATTCTCTGTTCCTAGGACAGTGAGATAACACAGATATTTAAAAGATTTCTCTTGAACCCAGCCAGCATGGCTCAGTGGTTGAGCATTGACCTTTAATCCAGGAGATTGAGGTTGGATTCCTGGTTGTGGGCTCGATCCCCAGTGGGGTGCAATGCAGGAGGCAGCTGATCAATGACTCTGTTATAATTGATGTTCTCTCTCTCTCTCCCTCTCCCTCTCCCTCTCCCTTCCTTTCTATGAAATCAATAAAGACACGTTAAATAAATAAAAGATTTCTCTTGGATTAAATATTTTGTCAAATTTTCAGTTCTCGTGCTAATGATTTGCACAGTTTCATCTGTGAAATGTGGGAGTCCCTTTAAATAGTCTCTGAGAAGTCCGTTTTGGCTCTGAAATTCAATGATCACTTCAATTTCTTGTAGAAATGAAAGCACTTAATCCACTCTAGCCAGCCATTTCCACTACCTCCCTCCAATTGATAACGTTGAAGTAATTTGGAAATGGTCTTTAGTTAAAGGCACATTTCTTTGACATTTCACCTAAGAAGTGGCTCTGTAGCCTGAAGAGAGAATTTTTATAGGAGCATCTGGGAAGCTTTAAATATCTGCATAAATTGACCATGGTTTGGCCTGCTATATGGGAAGTGTTTTGATCCACCATCTTCAGGGATTGATTTAGGGGGTAGTTAGACGGTCCTGTTGTCCTTACAGTTTGGTTACTGAATTAGCATATATGTTGGTTAACATATATGTAACTCCTGAGTACATGCTATGAGCTTTGGTTAAAGCAGTTAAACTTGTAGAGATAATTAGATTAACATGAGGTACTTCCTCCCTCTCCCTGCCCCCCAAATTTCCATGGTTATGTTCTGCCATATTGTGTGGAGTTGTGATTACAGTGTCACATAGTTATCACTGTGTGGTGAGTTTTGAGGCAGATTACAGCTGGGGCAAATGCTGTTGTTGGCATTTCCAGTGGGCATTGATTTCTTCCTTACTGGAAAAGATGGGATTTTGTCTAGGTGTCTCTCCTTCTCCATGTTGCCTGTACCCAGCTCCAGAGTTTAAATCTGGATTCTTTTAAGACTGATATTGGGATCCTATTTTCTTTGCTTGTGATTGGTTTAGACATGGGCATGTTATACTGTTTGGGCCAATCAACACAGGGAAAATCTGCCAAGAGACTTCAGGGAAAGGTGTCTTTGCTGTTAAGAGGAGACTTGTACAAGTAGGGGATGGTTCTGTTTCTTCCCGCTAGGTTCTGTTGAGTCTACATGAGAATTTTTGTAACTCTAGTCATCTTACTACTGTGGGGTCTGATAGTCTGGGGATAAGCTGGCATAGTTGGTGGCAGAGGGGAAATATGGAAAGAGTCTTAAAACTCGACTCTGGTTCTTCAGCACTGATTTCTGAGCCTCTTAAACCTATCTGATCCAATGATCCTTGTTGCCTTTGTTTTCAAATAAGTTGCCCTCATTTTTAAACCCTCACACTTCACTACTATTATGACTTTTTAATAATCAGTGCATATTTAGATTTAACAATATAAAATAGAACCTTTCTCTTTACTCTCCTTTTTTTCTTGCTTTATTTCCTTCAGTGCACTTATCACCACCTACCAGAATATATGTAACAAATCAGGGGTTTTGTTTTATTTGTTAGAATCCCCATCAAATAGAACAGGTCCTGGCACACAGAAGAAGAATGCTTGAGCAATATTTGTTGAGTGAATATTTTGTCAGTTTAGATGATTTATTGCTTCTTCTATTCACTCATTTCTTCTAGTTTTAATTAGTGTACTTCTAAGTTTAATAGATCTTTTAGTGACAGTTTAGATGTAGGAATTTTCTCACTTTGTCTAAACATGTCTTTAGTTTGGCTTTATTACTGAAGGATAAATATAGTTGATCTGGGTATAGAATTCTAGCTGATAGTTATTTTTATTTTAACACTTTGAAGATATTTTGTTATAGACTGAATTTTGTCCCTTCCCTCCTCCTCAAATTTATGTGCTGAAGCCCTAAGTCCCAATGTGACTGTATTTGGAGATAGGACTTCTAGGGAGGGAATTAGGTTCATTAAATTCATGAGAGTAGTACCTTAATCTAGTACAATTGATGTCCTTATAAGAATTCATAACCCATGAACACAGACAATAGAGTGGTAAAGGCCTGGGGTGGGGAGTGGGTACAGGGTGGAAGGGGTCAATGGGGAAGAAAGGGAACATCTGTAATATTTTCAACAATAAAGATAAATTTAAAAAATATGTATAAAGAGGAAGAGATAACAGATTTCTCTCCATGAGACCAGAAGAAAGGCCCTGTGAGGATACAGTGAGAAGACAGCCATCTATAAGCCAGGAAGAAAGTTCTCAAAAGAAGCTAAATTTTTTAGCACCTTCATCATGGACTCTGAGCTTCCAGAACTATGAGAAAATAAATGTCTGTTGTTTAAACCACCTCAGTCTGTGATATTTTGTTATAGCAGCCCAAGCAGACTGATAGAGATTTCATTGTCTTCTGTAATTTACTGTTAGTTGTGAGAAGTCTGCTCTGTTATTTTTTTTTGAGAATAATCTTTTTCCTCTCTTGTTTTAAAGATTTTTCTCCTCGCTTTGAGGGTTTTCATAATACTGCTATGTAATCAATGTGCGGGTTTTATTTTATTTAAAATCCTAAGGACTCAGTGACCTTTATTCAAGCTAAGAATTCATGCGCTTAATTTTTTTTTCAGTTCTAGAAAACCCTCAGCTATGTTTTTTTGTTTATTGCCTTTATCCTAGTTTTTCTCTTCTCTTCTTCTGGAACTCCTGTTAGATTATATCATGGATATTATTCTTTCCCTCTTGCCATATGTCTTTTATTTCATATAGTCATTTTTCTCCCCATGCTGAATTTTGGATAATTTTTCATATTTACTTTATATTTCACAAATTCTCTTCTTGTTTGTATCTGATACTCTGTTGAGCTCATACATAAAATGTTAAGGACTGTGTTTTTCTAAATAGTCAGTCCCTTTATTCCTTTTTTCCAAATATTTTTTCCCTGTAGTGTCTTATTTCATAATGGTTCCTATACCTTTTTAATTCTCATTTTATGGCCTTTCACATTTTTCTATAACTTCCCATTCTCCCATTTACAATTGGCTGAATTTCCCTCATGGTTATTTATTTCCTTGTGTTTTATAATTTTCTTTTTACTGTGAGTTTATATCTGTCAAGGGTTGTCTCTTGGGTCCTAGGTTAGGGAAGGATCACTATTTTTGAAAAGAGTTTTCTAGCACCAATTTTATGTTTTCAGCTTGAATTTGAAATATTACCCTTCATCTTGGGTACTGCAGGCTTGGAATCTTAGTTTCTTCCATGGGTTTCTTTTTCCTTCCTGCCCAGAGCCCTGAGAAACAGCATGCCTCCTTATTGCTTTTCTGGGCTGGTAGATAAAGTTTCTCTTGTTCCCTTGTTATATATGTCCCAGGTTCTTAGATGTCCAGCTTTATGTAGAACTCTTAGTTCTAGTTCCCCATCTTGTGTGGACCCAAAGCAACATGTCCTATCCCTTTGAGGATATTAAACACCTGGACCCTAGGGTTTATATCCAGGTCTGATATTGTCATGGGCTCTTGTTGTGCAGGAGACTTTGATTTTAGTCTTTGTTTCTCTCACTTGGCAGTCTCTCTCTCTGCTTTTGCCCCAAGATCTATTATGTATTAACATTTCAGGGGCGGATTATCTTTTATCCAGATTTCTTTAAGAGTGTTTGACATGGGTTTATGTCATCCTAATCTGCCATGTTGCTGGGAGTGAACTGAAGTCTGAAATCTCTCACTGAAGTCATCAATGACTTCCTGGACCTCTCCATTTGGGACCACTAATTCATCATTAATGTTTGAAAACTCTCCACTGCCTTGGCATTGATAACATCACACTTTTCTGGTTCACTGAGTGACCTTTCTACCCATTCCTCTTCTGTCCTATTCATAGACCCTTCCTCTTCCACTCCTTCCTTAATGTTGGTGTTACCAGGAGCCCTCAGCTCTCTGTTTTCACACCACATGCATTCTGTGATTTCATACATTCTAGGATTTCAGTTTCTTGTGTGTGCTGCTGGGTCTGTCTCTACCTTTAGCCAGAGTTTCTTCCTGCTAGACTCAGGTGTTTCACTCTCCTGCCAAACATATTCCCGTATTCCCTGAAGTCCCCCAGGCACCTCACATTTAATACTTCCAATGCTGACCCCACCACCTTCCCTCTGTACATCCCAACCTTGTGTTCCTATTGCAATTTTTCAGTTGCTGTCACTAATCTGTCAGTTCTCATCATCCCTTCTTCCCCACTCTCACACCACATTAGCAACGAAGTCTTCTGATTTTACTCCTTAAACATTTCTTGAATTTTTCTCCTTTCCAGCCCCACGGCAAGTTTTTGGTTCAAGCAGGTCTAGGATGACATATCCCTGCCTCTTTTTTTCTCCAATTCTATTTCCCACACAGTTCCTTGATGACAAACTTGACCCATAGTGACTGCTCTTCTCTGGCATGAAGTCTTGTGTGTTTCACATGGTTTGCAAAGACCTTTGTGACTCTCTCTCTTTCTTCTCTTTTCCAGATTTTACTCTTGACCATATGGGCTGCCTGTAGTTCTCCATATGCCAGCACCCACATCCCCACAGCAGACCTTTTATTGCTTCCATATCTTGACTCATGAGATGCCCTCTGCTAGAGGCTGTCTTCATCATCATTTGACTGGCCAACTTCCACTCATTCATTAAAACATATTTATGTGAAACCTCTTCTAGGAATTATCTCCGCTCACCCCCCCCCCCCCAACTGGCTGGCTTGTTTCTTTTCCATGTTCCTACTATTCTCTGTATTCGTGCCTATTATTATAATCCTTTTCTTATGTCTGTCTCTCATCCAATTCTTTGAGCACCTCAAGAAAAGGAACTATGCTTGACTCAATTTCTTCTCTTGAACACAGAGCCTGGCACATAGTGGGTGTTCAAGCAAGTTTTAGATGGATGCATGGATAGATGGGTGAGTGAGTGAATAGTGCAGGAATTTTGTTCAGAGAATGGGAGTTCTGTGTTGGTCAGAGACTGGGATGACCCCTTGGAGAAGGCAGCCTGTGGGCCTTGGATATGAAGGATTTGGCACAAGGTTGGTAAGAGGTGAGTGGGACGAGAGAAGAACTAAAGTAGCAGTATTTTGTGTCTCCTTTTGGGTGCTTTGCAAGTCTCTGACTGATTGCAGCAGCGGGTGACTAATGGCCAACAGCATTCTGACAGCGCCTGCTGACAGGCGATAATGAGATTAGTGCCTTTTGATTCCATTATGAACAAGTAGCCAAAGAATCATTTGGACATGTCAGGAGCTAATGATAGGAATTAAGGGTCCCTCTAACTTCGGGGCAGTGTTCAGGTACCTGATGCTTTGAAGAATAATTACAGACAATTTTAAAAAATATTTTAATATAAATGTTTTGTTGATGTATAACATACATACAAAAAAGTGCACAAGTCCTAAGTGCCCAGCTTGATTAATTACCACAAAGTGAGCACAGCAGTGTATTCAGCATTCAGATCAGGATGTAGAGCATTGCTGCTACCCAGAATCAGAAGCTCCCTGTGTGTCTGTTCCAGGTACTACTTGTACCCCTATCCCCAACAAGGGTGACTGACTCTGTCCTGTCCTCTGACAGCAGAGATTAAGTTTGCCTGTCTTAAACCTTTGTGTAAGTGGAATTATATAGTATTTCCTCTTCTGTTTTTGGCTTCATTTGCTGAACAGTGTATATCTTTGAGATATAATTCATGTGCATGTAGCAATGGTTCACTTATTAATTGCTATATAGTATTCTGTTGTATGGATAGGCCAAATTTTTGAAAAGCTGTTCTGCTGATGGACATTTGGAGGATTGTTTCCCAATAGTTTCTGGCTATTATGAATGGTGCTGCTCTGAGTATTCTTGTCTGTCTTTTGCTGAACAAGCACACCCCTTTCCGTTGGATACATACTGAGGGATGGAATTGCTGGGTCATAGAGTGCGTGTGTTGTTCATTGTTAGTATGTACTGCCTAACAGTTCTCCAAAGTGGTTGTGCCAGCTTACATTTCCATCAGCGGAGTATGAAAGTGTTAGTTGTGTCACATACTTGTCAAGATTTATTTTTCACCTATGATAAAGTCTCGTTCATTTGGATTCCATTGATAGAGAACTTGGGTCAGGATGCATATAGGCTAAGCAGAAATTTACATTCCTAGTAGCTTTTGATAGTGGTTTGCAAAGGATGTTAAAAATAGAGTACAGAGGCTTGTACTTTTTTTCTGTTTAAGGAAACCCATTGCATATTTTAGTGCTCCCTGAAGACAAATAATATGCCAAGGTAATGCATTATTATTTTTAATTGAAGTCTCTATTTAAACTCATACATTAAAAACCGCTTTGTTAATTACACATGTAATTACCAAAACTATTAAAAATGTGCGTGTTATAAAATGAATAGAACAAGGGGCATTTCTTTGGAGTCTCTAATGGTACATATACCTCAGTTCTCTGTTCATGGTTCTGTGACAGCTGCCGTGACTGAGGCAGCTAATGCCATCCTGGTCCAGCCTTAGGATAACTTGAAACAGGGAGGACTCTAAATTCGGTAACTTTGAATGATAGAATTGGGCTCCAGAGATGGTGTGACAGGCTGGAGAGAGAGAGCTCCAGCCTAACACGATGGGTTGCTGGCCGCTATGGGTGGCCACCCTTCAGCTGAGTGCCTGTACATCCCCAGGCAGCCAAGGTTGTGAGCAGAAGTGTTCCTTCTGGTGCACTTCTTCACCCGAGGATGTGGGCAGGGCTAGAATCCCTCAAAAGGCCGAACATGCTGGCTGTCTCTCCTACAGCCCCTAGGACCCTGTCTCTGAGGCCTCTTTGTACTCCTGAGTGCTAGATAGAGAGAAGTGATTAACGGTACTGGCTTATACTTTCTTTGTGAAACTAGCCGCCATTTCCCTTTGATCTTCTTTATTCACTGATGATCTCAAGGTGGGGGCCCAGCAAGATCGGAGAGAAGGAAGGCTGTGGGGTTATGAGGGAGGTGTGGGGTACTAGAGGCATAAAGTGAGAGGATTTATTTGCAAGGCAGGACAGAGGGCTGGGGCTGGGAGGAGGGAGTTAAGCAGACAAGGCAGGGTATCTGGGTATCTGCCCTGATACCCAGAAAGTGAAGGAATGATCCAGGAGAGAAAATGGACCAACTGGGGCTGCCGTCTTTTTGTCAAATGTGTGTGAGCATGTATTATAGTAATCTGTTGGTCAATTCAAGGCTGGGAGGCCTAGAAGCTTCCTACCTCTGCTTATTCCTGCCCAGTCCATGTGATTTCTTTTCTGCTTAGGTCTGTCTTTCCCAAATTGAGTTGTGTTTTTTGACTTTTAAAATACTCTAACACTCTGTGAATGGAGGTTTATTTTTTTAATCAATTTAATTTTTGAATAGATAACATTCCCACTTGATTTGAAACTTAAGGGATATGAAAGATTATGAAGTTTTCCTCCCGTATTGTTCCTTATTTTCTCCAGTCCCCACCCCAAAGGCAACTATTTTTGGTTCCTTTAATATTTTTTTTCAGAGTTTTCAAAATTTTGTATCTACAAGCAAAATAAAATATAGCAGGCCCTGAAGTAACATAGCTTTATTTAATATTGTTTCATGGTACCACTGATGAGATGTCGTAGGAACTTAAGTCTTGTTTATGCAATTAGCCTATGATAAATCTGGTTTCATTCTATATCATTTAAGCGCAGTTCCAAGCACCTATGGACAACATTAAGTGAAGACTTACTGTATGTTATTCCTTCCCACCTATATAAAAGATAGCATTCTATTCATATTATTTTGACCCTTAGATTTTTCACTTAACAAAAATACCTTTCCATATCAGTACATAGAGAGCTTTTTCATTAAATTTTTATAGGTGCATTGCGTTCCACGGTACAAATTCATGATTTGTTTATCCAGTCTCCTTTTGATGGACGTTATGCTTGTGCTCTTCCTTTCACTATTGGCAAAGCAATGATCGGTGACCTTAAACTGTCATTTTGGAATGTTTGCAAGTACATCTATAGGATAAATTCCCAGAAATAGACTGGCTGGGTCAAAGGGCATATGGATTTGTAATTTTGACAGACATTGCCAAATTGTACTCATTAAGAGTTAAACTAATTTACACCCCCACTAGCAATGTTAGGTACCTGCCTGTTTTCCCACAGCCTCGCCAACAGAGTGTGTTATTAAACTTTTGGATTCTTGCCAGTCTGGTAGGTAAAAAAAAAAAAAAAAAAAAAGGTTCCTCAGTGTTTTAATTTGCATTTCTCTTATTATGAATGAGGTTAAGTATCATTATATATTTAAGAGACATTTGTATTTCCTTTTCTGTGAACTGTTTTGTATCCTTTGTCCATTTTCCAATTGGATTTTTATCTTTTTCTGTGATTGTTTTTGTGGCTCTTTGTGTATATATGAATGTTTTCATGTGTGTGTTTAGTTGTGCATATGCTGTGTGTACCTTGTCTGCATCTGATTTGTCTTTCTGTGATAAAGTTGCGTTTTCCCCCCATGTTTTTTGGTCGCCTTCTGATTTCTTTTTGGTATCTTTTTGTTAGCTTCATTTTCTGTTTTGCCATGAAATTTTTTTGCTTTATATTCAGTTGACTTTTATGAAACTGAATTTATCATCTTTTCAAAAAGGTTCTCTCTAGTCTCTCTCCTGGCTGCGATTCACAGTTCCCACTCAGAAAGTGTTGTTCGAGTCTCACAGAGGTCTCTGACACATGAAGATACTTTCTCTGCAATTACGGAATAGTGTTTAAGTAACTTATCAAATATTTATGGAGCATCTGGGTGCTGGGCCCTAGTCTAGGTGCTGGGGATATCGTTCTGAGCAAGATCAAGTCCTCACCTGTGTGCAGTTTACCTTCTCATGGAGGAGACAGGTCATATGCATAGGGGACAGGAATAAACAGTTCATAAGTGGTGTAATCTCGGGTAGGGGTAGTGCTCTGAATAGGAGTCAGAGGAAAGCGAGGGAGATGGGGGGTTGGAGGGTAGTGGAGGCTGAGGGGCCGGGGAAGCCTTCCTCTGAGGAGGCGGCAGATGATGTGAACAGTGAAGCAAGCGAAGGGGGGCCCGGCCTGATTCTAGGCCCTCACTTGGCAAAGAGGAATGAGCTGGGTTGGAACAGCTCTTGGCTCTGCAGATTTAAAACAGGGAGGAGTTGGGGGGCGAACTCGGGACTGACCAGCCCTCCTGGGAGCATGGACTGTGGCCGGTGCTGCCGACCTGTGTTTGCCTCTCCTCTGTGGCTGAAGCTGAGTGACAGTTCCTGGAGTTGCCTTTCTTTATGTCTGTGGTGTTTTTCTTTTTTCTTTTTTCTTATTATCCTTTTAGAGCAGGGATAGGAGTCAAGCCTTAGATGCTGCCTAAAGTTATAATAAAGTCTTCAAAGCCTCATTTCCTGTACTGATGGGGACATCCAAAGTACAGGCTTTCCTCTCCCACCCTGATACTTGGACCGCAAGGCGATCAGCTGCATCGGGACAGTGGAAGGGTGCGCCAAGGAGAGAGGCGGTGTCTGCTTTGATATCAATTCATCTTTAATGGACATGAAAAGAAAAACGAAACATGGAGAAGTGTGGGGGCAGCTATTCCATAGTCAGGGATAATGGTTTTCCTCCCGGAGCAGCTCTCCTGACACAGCAGGCCTCCCAGGCTCCGCCTCAGCCTACCTGCTCCTCAGGCTCAGTAAAATGGCTGTCAATCTATTTTAAGCGAGGGAAAATTGAGGATGGTTTTCCAGTGCTATCGCTGGCTTAGTTATGTCAAGCGATTTCTTCGAAGAGTAATAATAGGTGCTGTCTTCAGAAATAGTTTAGTCACAAATGCCTAGTTCTTAAAGTTGACTGGCTTCCCTCTCGCTCCTTCCTTCAGTCCTCTCTCCTGCCCTTGGAATACAGCTTCTGCCAGAGATTTCTTCCCTGCATTTCAGCAGCAGGCGGCTTTTCATTCCTGGTTTCCTTTCATAATCTTCACCCTTCCTTCTGCTTTTCATTCCTGGTTTCCTTTCATAATCTTCACCCTTCCTTCTCCTGTCAGCCCCCCAGACCAGAGCTTCCATCAAGCACTCCAGCTCAGTTCTTTGAAACACAGCAAAAACTGAATGACATCATGAGGAAAACAGTTAACCTGGGGATAGTGATGTTAATAAGTTAACTTCTTCCCTCCCCCAACCCAATGTCAGATAATTTATTTTTTAACCAGTTTTTACCAACCAAATGTTAACACATATGCCTGATTGCTAACCTCCTCTGGGCACCAAACCTGTTTTTTCTTGAGTGCAATAAGTGATTATCCAACTCATGCTGCTCCGAAAAAGAGGTTTTGTTTTAATAAGCAGTTTGCAGTTTGGCACACAATGCTGAGGAAAGCAACATTATCTCCAGCAGTAAACTCTGCAGTCATTGCAGAGCTTGACAAGAAAATGATTGAGTCTGTTTGTTATACCTTTGTGGGGCTGCCACTGCTGCTGCTGATGGAAATGTTGCTGTTTATTCAGCAATGCAATAACACTTTCTGTAATTTATGGATGCACATTCCCCAGATTACTAAAGGTAATATTGTTGACTAAAGGAAAGTATACGAATGGATAGTTTCAGTTGTTGCTGTCCTTATAAAAGTGATTGACTGTTCACTTTGCACAGGAAAGAATTTGCACAGGCTTCATCCCCCTTAACAATTACAGATTTTCCTTCCTCTGACAGTTACAAATAACATGATTTGTCCTAAGTGGTAAAAATTTACAGATCCCATGGAAGTTCAAGACAGAGGATGTGTGGGTCCCCTCGCCTTTATTTCCTGGCCAGCTTTCCCATTTTCCCCCAGGTAGGTGCCAGAGAAGCCACACCTGGTCTCGTGGTGGCCTTCAGACTGGGTGGGTGGCACCTGATTAAGTAACTTTATGGGCTCAGACACCATTTTTTCTGTAAGTGGAGCTGAGGAGGCCATGGTGACTCATGATGTGTACTTCTCAGGTGACAGGAAATTGTCTTTGTGACCACCCGTTCTGTGGGAAAGATTGGGTGAAGTTGGCCCTCTTGTTCCAGCAAATGTAGACAGAAATCCATGGGCAAAAGAAACTCAGCCACTCTTTTCGGTGTTGTTGGTTGAAGGACGGAACATCTAGCCTTTGATCACTGTGGGCGCACCTGTTGATGGGCCATGTAGAATGCCCTTAGCGAAACTATGAGTAGGGGGTTCATCCCGAAACAGAGTAGCACAGGTCTGGGGAACAGGGAAGCTTCTCATAGGCCAAGAGATTTCCTTAGTGAGTGGTAGTTGGTGCTTTCTTCTAGGTCACAAGGAAATTCCACTTTTTGGTTTAAAGCCTGTCAGCTTCCATGGACTGATGACTGATAGGTGGATGACACTCTGAGATTTCAAGTTTGGCCCTTATTGAGATGGAGAAAATAAGCAACTAAGTGACAAGCCTCTTAAGAAAAAGAAAACAAATAAACTTTGCAGGCATCAAAGGCTAACAGGTTTGAAAGCACTGCTCTATCTTACTGCATGGGAAACAAGTAGTCACAACACACACAAATATCAAAGACACGTAAGGCATCATGCATTTTGCATCTGAAGTTTCCTAACTATTTTTTCCTAAGCAAGTGCTCAGTGGGCCAGTGTGTGGCTTATCTGACCAGCGCTGTACTTGATTATGTGTTGTTAGCCCTGCAGCTCTGCACTGAATGATTTGTTATTTAATTGGTCATAGTAGGGGGGAGGCCAGCATATGTGAGACAGTGTTCGTTAAATCTTGGTGATTGATGTCAGGAAGACAATAGTAAACAAAAATATTATTTATCATTTTGTTAGGCCAAACATGGGCTGGTGAGAAGAGAAGGGTAAACATAGGAATAATTGAATTTACTAGCTCTGGGTGGATATTGGCCTGAAGATGAACTTTAACTGAGATACCTTGTTGTTGCTTTTTTTTTTCCTATTCATGACTCACCTGTTCTGTGTTCTGTGTTCTCTTTACAATTGATGAAAGGTGAAAAAGAAGATTGGCTTAGTTAATGTAAATTATTCTCTTATTAACTTTATAGGTAATTGCTTTTTTTTCTCCATCTCATTCTACAAAGATTTGATGTGTAGCTGTTTTGCTTTATGGTTCATCAATTATTTTACTACATAAAAATGTAGTTTGATTTTGACATTTTTAGCATGATCTACAAATCTTTTGAAATTCAAACATGTTTGTAAAATTCAACCCCAATCTTATTTACTAATGGCCACTAATGGTTCATAATCAAAACACTTGCTCTTGGTCATACAAATAATTACAAAATAATGGATTTGCTGATTGTTGTTTCCTGTTGGCATCTGAAGTTCAGTTGGCTCTTGTCGGCCTTGATATTAACCAAACTGAGAAGCTAATACCAAGAATGTTACAGAGTGGATATCAGTTCATATAATTTGGATAATTTTAAACTTAGTTATATTTGAGGGTTCAGCTGATGCTGATGTTGGGTTTACAGCAAATAGCAAATCATAACATTGCATTCTGTTCTTTAATCTCAATCTCAAGGTTAGCCAGCTAATACATCAGCTATATTTTGGGGCCAAAATATTCTTTCTATATATATTTATGTGTGTTTACATATTTGTATGCATATTATGTGTGTATATATTGTTTTTGTCCCCTTGTCATTCACAATAGTCATGGTATTTCTGAATGATAAATGGTGTTAAGACAGTGCAAATTGTGTGCTTTGGAACTAATACGTATTTTTTCCAGCACACACTGGATGGTTTCATTAGTCAAAGCTAATGAAGAAGCAAGTTAAAAGAGTAGACAAAGAAATTTATAAAAGATAGAGGAGTAAACAAATGCATTCCAGTTACATTGATCTCTAATCGACACAGTTTAACCAAATGAGTTACATTTTCAGGGATATTACGCCCTACTTTTTAAAAAAAACTGCACTTGAAGTTAACATCCATGGGAGAAAAGCAGTTATATCTGGCATCTTGAAGAGAGTACTAATAACACTAATACTATACTATACTATACTATACTATACTATACTATACTATACTATACTATAATATAATATAATATAATACGATAATCTGTTTTTTTCTCTACACTGCTCATCACTTCGAATGTTTTTATATATGTACCCATGTCTATGAGAGTGAGACATCGATCTGTTGCCTCCTGTATGTGCCCTGACCAGGGATCGAACCTGCAACATAGGTATGTGCCCTGATCGTAAATTGAACCCACAACCTTTTGTTGTAGAGGAAGATGCTCCAACCAACTGAGCCACCGGCCAGGGTGAATAAAACTTTATTTAATCCTCATTGTGAGGTAAATAAGATGGTGAAACTGAAGCACAGGGAGGGTAAATATAACTTGCCCAAAGTGGGAAAGCTAGAATTTGAAACTAAAACGTCTGTCCAGTATCTGTTCTTTAGTTAGATTTGAGGGCACCTTGCCCTGTGACAGGATGCTTTGGTGGCACCATGGTTGCTTCTGAGTTCAGCCAGTTGGATGGGCACTCACTTTGCCCTTATTGTTGGTCCCATGTCTTCTTCCTAGGAGTCTCCTTGGCACCTCCATTCAATGTGCACTTACAACAAACCCTAAAGGAAATACTAGGTTTGCTTTCCCATCTGTGAGTCTACTGAGAGATTTACATGAACAGATGAGAAATTATGCCATCCACTTTTCAGCTGTGCCATTCTCTACTGAATGGAATTAGAAGGGCTAATAGTAGTAATAAAGATAAATACATTTTTTTGTAAACTGCTCTTTCTTGTTTAAATGCACAAGTGCTTAGTGTCTGTTTCTCTACTTTTTTTTAAAAAAAAAAAATCTTTATTGATTTCAGAGAGAGGAAGGGAGAGGGAGAAAGAGAGAGATAGAAACATCAATGATGAGAGAGTTGTCGTTGATCGGCTGCCTCCTGAAAGTCCCCAACTGGGGATCGATCCCGCAACCTGGGCATGTGTCCTGACCAGCAATCGAATCACGGTCTCCTGGATCCTAGGTCGATGCTCAACCACTGAGCCATGCCCACCCGGGCTCTTTCTACTTTTAGTACCTTATTTTGCTAGAAGATTTTTTTTCTTCAGTGTTACATATAATTATAAAGCCATGCCTAAAAATCAAGTTCAGAGTCTCAGTTTTAGTTACTGTTTTGTAATAAAGACGCACTGATGAAATAATATTTAGATAAAGGTTTACCTTGACACAGCTGGATCATTTTAGTGAGAAAAGTGGTCAAGAGAGGTGGGGCTATGGACATGGGAAGGTCCTTTGTCTTGGAGAAATCTCGGAGCAATTTTACTTAAAGCAACAGCCAATGACCTCAGACCCCTGCCTTCCAGCTCCACACCAGTCAAACCACCTTGCTGTGGAAACAGCACTGGTCCCAGGTGAGTGGGAAGAGTGCTGGGAGGTGCAGCCTCTGCAATCTGGAATATTGTTTAAATACCGTAAAAAGCCTCACTCATTTACTCCCCCTGGGCACCAGAGAGAAAAGCTGTGTGGTAATCCTGGCATAGCAGGTGGTGCTACTTTCATATCAGTATAAAATGAAATTGTGTGGATGTTTTTTTCCCTCCTCTCTCCCGCTCACTCTTTTTAATCTTTAAATAAGACGATTGGTAGCCTGTTGGCAAGAAAATGGGCCCTGAATTTTTATTCAAAGTTATACAAGGATGATAGTTGGAATTTTTTGGCAGGAGGCACGCCATTGCTTTTCAGAAAGTGCTGTCAAGGGAAGCTTTTTCTGAATTACCTGCTGGGCCTGGGCGCTTTTATGTTGTTGTTGTGACAGGTAGATTTATAAGGCTTGAAATTTGTACAAATCAGTTGTCATTCAGTGCGAGCTGTCAATGTGTCAAGCTGTCAGCCTGCTGCGAGGGGACGCCTGAGGGGGAGTACAAGGGGGCAGCCATGGAGAAAGGAAATGAGTTCAAACAGACCTGAAATGGAGCTCAGTTCTCGGGGTTTGCTGCCCCCGTAGAGCCGGCATTGATTTTTCTTGATGTTGAGCAACAGCAAACCTTAAATGACATGTTGTTAGCAATATAAAGTTGCTGTTTATTGTCTTTTAAATGGCAGCAAATCATGCAGAAGAGAATACAGTGCGTATTTTCGAGTTGTGCATGTTTAGCAGCATCCTGTTCATGTCACTTTTCTGGCCTGGCTGGTTTCAACCAAGGGACCTGCTGCTTCACTGATGAGTCCAACTTTCTGTAGCATTTTGCAGACGCAGCGTGAAAGGAAGTTGTGTGTTCATCTCTCCGTGGGCTGCGGATCACTAATAAACATAGCATTAAAGGAGCAGCGAGTCAACGTTGCTGTTTAGCGTAAAAGAAAGCCACGTCCCTAGCACGGCTGTAGCTCCCTTGTCAGACAGATCTCGCTTTAGCTCCCCTTAAGACAGGTGCCTAGCACAGAGGGCTTTTCTGGACAGGGTTGGACTCCATAGTTCTATTTTCTGGGCAGACTTAACTATGACTTCCAACTCAAACAATCCCCCTTTACTTTAAACAGATCATTTAAAGAAAAAAATTTTCACCAATGAAAAGAGTAGCAAAACGCTGCTTCTACCTAAAACACTCTGGTGACTTTCTCCATCTTGTTTAAAAGCATCTTCATTTGTGTCCTGTAGTGAATATTTGTTGTGGCTCAGATTGTCCTTGCTTACCTTGTGCATGGCTCTGGGGCCACTTCATATCTAACCCTCTCTTCATTGCTTTCTCCCTCCCCAGTCTTTCTCATACATACCTAGTATATAGAAAAATTGGAACAGTTTGTTAGAAGTTATCAGAGGAATAAGCCCATTTCTGAAAAATAAAATTAAATAGGCATGAAGGGCCATGCTTTTGCAGTGTGTGGACATTTAGGAAGGAGGTCTGGCTTCCATCCAGATGTTTAAGCCTTTGCACCTCTGGGCAGAGTGTCCTGGATTTAATCAGGAGTATGACTCCAGCCTATTTCACTCATCCCCTGTCCATCAGGTGGCATAGAAGAGAGGTGGGGGTGGGATCAAGGGGAGAGGGCATGAAGGGATGGATAAGGTGGCTGGGGATGGAAGCTGGGAAGGTGACACTTGAGAAGCAGTCAGCACCAAGAGGTAAAAAAATTAATCAAAGATTTCCATCTAGCCATTACCGGCTGGCGTTCACAGCCTCTGAGCCTCTGAGCTAAAAAGTCTGCAGAGAGGCTCCTGGCGCTGCAGAGTTTGTCTTGTAAAAGTGCAGCTGTCCAAAACATGACAGCTACAGCATTAGCAGGGCCATTAAGAGGTGTAGAACATTTCCAGGGAAATGATTTGAAAAATGACAATGCTGGCTCCTGTGTGATATTAATTATACCCTGTCCTCGTGGCAAATAAGCTAAAATAGTTGGCAAGGAAGACAAAGTGAGGTGTCCTGTTTCTGACCGTCATTCTGATCAGTCGCCAAACTGGTGGGGCTTCATGGTCAGCAGGTAAACGGAAAGGTGAGAGGTACATGCTTGATCCATCAGTCAGGCCTGTATCTGTAGGATGGTCTAACAGTGACTACGGAATGCAACAGGCTGAGAGAAAGTGGGATGTCCACGGAGAGGGTAGGGTGGTGGCGAGGGAAAGTTTGGCAAGGCTGACCTCCATCTAAAACAGGTAGGTCTAAGTGTGCTACCCAGTAGAATTTTCTGCGGGGATGGAAATTTTCTGTATCTGTCCTGTACGATATAGAAGCCACTAAAAAATGTGGCTGCTGTGACTTAAGAGCTGAATTTTAAATTTTATGTAATTTTTAATTAAAACTTAGATTTCAATAGCCACACATGGCCATGATATTGGGCAGCACAGGACTCTAGAGAGTGGTTTCTCAGTGGTTGTTTCTGAGGCTGAAATAGGATGTAGGAATGAGTGGTGATGAGAGTTGGGACTCTTACCTCAAGTCCTTGCTGGTGTAAAATAACACATGGCTTTCGCTAGTTACTTCTTACTTTGTTTTAGCCTTTCCTTAGCTTTGGAAGTAAGCAAGAAGTATTAACTCATTTTACAAATGGGAAAAATGAGGCCCAGAAATGTCACATGAATCTGCTCAAGGTCACGGAGCAAGCCAGGGACCATGCCTGCCAACTCCATGTCCTGAGCTTCTTAAGATGCTGGCTTTTTCCAAGGGCTCTGACTCCGAGTGAGTGCCTCTTCTTTCTGGGGAGTCTGGGGTGTGTGCTCCCTGTCTGCTTGGCCTCTCGGGCTCTAACACGTTCTTTGTACCACATTCTTAATCTCAACACCCAATACCCTCCATGTGAAGGGTGTGCCCAAGTCTGAGGCAGCCTAGAAGATAACCCCGTGCCCTCAAGCCTCGGTTGTACTTTCTCAAAGGCAGCTAGCCCATTGGCCCTGCCCCTAGGAAACCCCCCTTAACCCTGTGGGCTCTGTACATGTGAATTGTGCCTTCGACCTGTGGATCAGATGCATCATCCTTCTCTTGCCTCCCTGCTGGTCCTGCAGCTAAATCACCCTGTATAAACAAGCCTTTGTCATTCCTGCCTGTGAGAGCTGTGGGGCTGGCTCTTGTTGAAGAAGAAAATAGACCTGGGAAGAAAGAGGTCACGAGCAGGTCAAAGTGCCAGGAGAAGAGGCTTCTGGGGGCTAAAGTTTCCAGATCTGGGGATGTGTGTGGGGTGGGTGTTGTATGGGGACCTTCCATGGTGGTGTGTGGATGTGGGTGGGTGTGCGTGCCACGCATGCAGGCACCTATTTGTCTTAAGTGGAATCCACTCATGAGATTTATTAAATAAAATATATAAAAGAAAGCCTTTTGAAGAACTGTTGAAATGTTGCTGGGCTGTTATCTGATAATCCTCCAAGTGAGCTGAACGTAAAAAATAACATTCAGTGTTAAACCACCAAGCACAGAGAAAATGTCTTGAAATTACAGTGTTTGGTAAATTAGAGATTGCTCCAATTTCTTCCCTTCCAGAGCTGAGGCAAGGCGCTTTCCCTCTTTCCTTGTTTACCTTGAAAACGCACTTGACTGCCTGTGGTGTTTCTGTGAACCTCCCTGAACCCTTGCGATTTCATTCATGTGATTTGTTATTGAATGACCTTTTGAGGATTTTACAAAACATGACCTTTTCTTGTCAAACATTCAAGGGTTTGTAAAGTGAAGCTGTCACGGGGACTCTGCATGTTTGCTAATTATAACTAATATGTTTCCCCACATCCTTGGAAATGCAAATCACTTATTTGTTCCATGAATGGCTGCTCTTTCTTGCCTGTTGGTTAGAGATGCCTCTGAGCTGCTCAAAGGGACATCTCTAGACTGGGAATTCTGACTGCTATTCTTAAAGTTAGGGAACAGGAATGCTGATTACCTTGTTAATTTGACCCTTTGAGAACAAGGATGGAAGATGCAGGGAGAGATTGAAAGTGTTCAGAACAATCCAATTCTTGAGAAAGTGACGAGAACACTCTTAAGATATTCTCTGTGGCTCTAATACTTGCCTTCCTGGGAGAAAGAGGGTGGTGGTCTGTGTGTGTGTGTGTGTGAGTGTGTGTGTTTATAAAGAAAGACACAAAGAAAATTTTTAGGCCCAAGAAAAGAATCACATGTAGAATTAAGGAAAGAAACATTAGGGTCTTACTTTTCATTCCTTGATTTTGGTAATTAAAAATATAGTAATAATAGCTAAACTAACAGTTATCGAATGCTTACTGTGTACTAGGTACTATGTTTAATGGTTTACATGCATTATCTCGTTTAGTCATCTCAACAGCTCTATGAGTTAGGTATTATCATTATTAGTTTACAAATGGTGAGACTGAGCCTCAGATTAAGTAATTTGTACAGGGTCAATTGGCAAAGGTAGGATTTGACCTAGGATCTTTCTAACTAGAATATGCTATACCATCTCCTCCATGAAGGTATGAATTTTGACTTGCTTAGTGAAAGTGATTTACTCCACTGTGAAGACGTATTTTATCCATGAGAAAAATGCTCTATGTGATTTCTCTCTCTTTTTTTTAGCATAAGTCAATGAGTCACTTTATTTGTTCATTTAAAAACATTTTTTAAAATAAAAAAAATATCTTTATTGGTGAAAGTATTACAGATGTTCCATTTTCCCCCCCATTGATCCCCTCCACCCCACATCTGCCCCCCCCCCAGCCTTCCCAAATATCAGATAAACAGAATGCACCAGGACTGATTAAAAAATACTGTACATAGTGACTTTTAAATTATTTTTAAATTTTGTTGGGGTGACATTGGTTAATAAAATGATATTAGTTTCAGCTGTACAATTCTAGAACACATCATCTGTATATTGTATTATGTGTTCACTACCCTAAGTTTCCTTCCATCTCTATATGATTTCTTTACTGTTCCAGAATAATGTCTTCTGTGATTGATAATCACCCTATTGAACTATTATTAGGTTCCTTAAATCCTGGTTTAAGGGACACAATACTAAGTCAAATCATATGCCATGTATTTGCTGCTAATGGAAGAAGAATTGCGGAGGGCTTCCGAAACACTTTTAAAAGTGCATCCAGTGAGTTTCCTATTAGGAGGACAAAGTAATCCCCAAACATTCCACATGATGCACAGTTACTGTCACTCATGGTGTGCAGTTTCTGGAGGACGGATTTTGATCTCGAGTGACTAAGAAATGCCTTCTTTTCTCTAAGTTCTATTTGTTAAAAAAAAAAGGGAGGGGGTAAAAATCTGGGATATAGCATATGGACTAAATAAACTTCAGAAATACTGATCATGCGATTCCAGATTTTCTGATCATGAATACACTTCAGATTTTCTGATCATAAAATTCCATTTGAGCTGTGTGTAAATTGCTTGAAGATACCGGTTTGTTTTTATTCCTGTCCACTCAAGGTAGGGTTGTGTCATAGAGAGGTTGGCCAGCTATAAAGGAGCTGCATGGTGAATTCTTTCCCCAAAGTCTACTATGGAGTTTCTTTTATAACTTTCACGTGCTTGGCCCTGCTCCCTTGTTGGTCCCCTAGTCATTTGGAAAACTATTTATCTAGGTAGGGGGATTACTGGGCTTTTCCAGCTGGGCTGTTCAAGCACAACTCCTAGGAGATGTCTTTTAAATGACTTTCATGTGTTTTCCTTTCTCATTCAGTTGATAGATATAGATGCACAGAGTAATTTGTGTCTTCAAAACAATGGAAATTTTTGAAGTGTTGGCTCATATTGTTTGGAAAGGGTCATTACAACTTTATCTATTAAAAAAAAGTCCAGTTTCAGGATAGAAAAATATATTTCACTTCTTTTATGAGTCTATTCTCAAGAGCCAAGCAATTTGTTGTAAAAGAATATAAGAAATATTGAGAATGAGAAAAGTTATTCATTCCATAAAGCCCTGTCCCTCTTCATACTTTTTCCCTCCCCACCACAGGTTTTGATCGCTTCATAAATGACCCTCAGTATGAGAGAATCTGTCCACCTTGCTATTTCAAATGTATTGAAGGTATTTACGATGGATAGTTAGGTCTCAACTGTACAGTAACCCAGATTTTTACTAAAGAGGACCCTTATATCTTGGTGCTTAATAGCAATGGCTTATATATTTCAGGATCCTACCATTCTGGATATAGTCAGACTGACCTTAAAGTTTTTAAAAAGTCAGTATTTCATAAAGTGGATTTCAGGCGAAGAAGGAAAATCATGAAAATTTCGTATTTGGAGTTTCTCTTTTAAATTGAGTCAAGTTTAGGGTTTGTTTTATTATTAAGAGTGTACTTTTAAAAAGAATTCTGTACACTATGGTGAGTGGCATTATCCAGGTCCACCTAGACACTTTGCCAGTGATCACTAGCCAGAACTTGAAAATTTACGATAGGCGTCTAGCGTTTTTTAAAAATCTCCAAAACATTATTGGAGTAATTCTAAATATTACATAATGTACTTTTAGAAGAATGGAGGTGAGGGGATATTGTGAAATTCACAAGAAGCATAAGGCATTGAAATTTTAGAGAGAGAGAAAAAGAGAATACTTGTATTAGGACAGTGATTTCTAATATTTTAAGGTGAAATATTTGAGAATCTGATGAAAACTATGGCCATTTGTCCCAGAAAATACACATTAGCATGAAAGTTTACATTTAGTATCAGATTCATGGATCTCCCTCAACATCAACCTTGGGACCCCAAATTAAGCACGTGAGATTGAGTTCCTCTTAGCCCATTAGAGAGTTATGCTTGACCAAGGAAGTAATTTGGTCGTTGACACCACGTTCAAGCTTTTTGTTGTTGTTAAATTAAATTAAGGCATAATTTTGTTTTATTGATTCTAAAGCTATTGTCCTATATGCATAAATACTATGTCACCTCCACTGAATTGGTGACAACAGCCAAGGATCTTGATACCTGTTTGCTGAGCTATTAGAAACCCAGCCATGAATTGTTGGCATCTGAGCAATGTAAAGTGATAGGAGGCAAACTGAATTTTGAGCTAAGAGGCCTAGGCCCTAGCTTTTCCCCACACAGTGTCATGATGAGGAAGTCATTTAACTTCTTCTAAATGAGCATTTGGATTATAACCCCCAGTGTCCCTTTCAATCTTAAAGTCCAGTTAACCATCCTATTTTTTTTTTTTTGTCTCCTGCTTGTGTTTTATAAGATCAAGCCCATTGAAAGAGGAGAAGCTTGAGACAAATTTCGTTTCTTGGAAAATATTCCTATTCAATTTGAGGATTTCACACTTGACCTTTGCCAAAAGGTGGAGAAGCATTTAATTTGAGGATTTCAGAGAGTCAAGAAGAAATAATACAGATTATCTGTTACAGTAGAAATGTTGAGTTTCCTCAGGGTGAAATATAGTGAAAGACAATGAAATTCTGGGAATATTAGTGTGAGGCTACAACTGCTTTTCAGACCCATTAGAAATTTAGTTTGTCACTGCCCATGTTTACCATGAGCACTCCTTCCACCTCCCAGTTAACCCTTACCCCTTGGGCAGAGTTAGAGTTGCCAGCAACCACCCTGAAGTTTACCCTTGAAAATGAGTCCCATAACAAGATATTCTACTTTCAGAAATTTGTGATATTGAATAGAAAAGGAGAAATTCATTGAGGACAACTTCCTTAGCATCAACCCGGGTCTGTCTGTAGGAGTAACAAAAACAAGCAGGGAATAGTACACGATTTATATGACTAAATGCTGTGTAGTGGAAAAATCCTGGGACTGGGTATGCAGAGACTCGAACTCTCAGTCCCGATCACCATTTCTCTGAATTCAGGTAGGAGTGTCTTCTTCACCTAGTTCTTTCTTCCTGATGGTGTTCCTGTTGCTGGTTCGATGTTAAACAGCTCAGCTAATAGCAGTTGTTCCCATGTAGAAGACAGTCTGTACACTGAGTTTATGGCAGACTCCAGTTTTGTTCTCAGAAGACTCAGCCTGTTCTCCATTTAGATATATTATAAAGTTTTCCATGTTTGCCCCAAACAGAATAGCACCTAGAAAGTTTTTACACCATGGGATAATTAAACATTTTCTACCTCAGCAGTGGGAAGACAAGAAAAGGAAGCAGTTAAGTACCTGGAGAGATCCCTGGTGGGGCATTTTGGTTTGATTTGAGGCTGACAGCCAGGGCCCCTGCCCTGAAACATTCTTTCTGGGCACGTTGTAGCCCCTCTACTGGGATGATGATAATGGAGTAATAGTGACCGGGATAGAAATAATGATCCACATTTTAAAGATGAAGAAATGGAGTCACAGAAATTAGTTAACCTGTCTGAGGTCACAAGAAGATGAGGTGAAGCTGAGACAGAAATCTGAATCTCTCTGGCTCAAATGTCCAGGTTCTTTATCATGTGAATAGTTGAAGGAGAAAGATGGTAATTACGTACTCTCTTCCCAGTCTTACACTCCTTCCAAATAACACCCATTTTTAGACACTGAGATAAGAAGATTTCACTTCTGGTGACTTCCTTTCTTAAAACAAAACTGAGGCCACATGTATGCGTGCTCATGCATGCATATGTCTGTGCTAAGTGTGTGAGAGTGTGATGCCAACTCTCTTACCATGTGGTTCAGTTTCCTCTCCATTGATTCAGAAGTGGAAAGAGAATATCAGAACTCCTGAAGTGCTTCTAAAACAAAGGTGTAGTACAAGTATTAAAACCAGAAAAGAAAAAAAATTGCTATTTTTAAAACTGAAGTTCCATTTTCTCACTAACTCCCAGCTTCTTGTTAAGTGCAGAGGGCCGCTCTGGGCTGCTCCAGCCCTCCGTCAGCTCGAGGTAGTTCAGACTGTCTGTACCTGACCTGAGGTCCTGGATTTCCACTGTTCCTTTAGATTTCAACATTATGGGGACTGGGAACGTTTAGAGGTGATGATCTCTTGGCACAGAGACTGCTTCTCCCCAAGCTGCTGCAGTCGTCTTTTCATTTCTTCTCACTTCCTTTCTGTTTACCTTTGGTTGAGCGAGTCGATTGGCATTTCTCTTTGTACTGGGAAAATTCACTATTTGCCATGAGCAAGAGAGGGGGCAGAGAGCAGAGTTACAAATAGATCTGAAGATATGTTTGTGTCTGCATCTCTATTTCTGGGGGCAAGGGACAGTGTTGCCATCTATGAAATATTTATTGTGTTAGAAACCTCTGGTCATCCCTGCTAATGGAGGGAAGGGATGGTATGATAATCCAAAATAGCACAAATTTCAAGTTGTTTATATTTGATTTGGCAGTGCATTACAACAAACCCCATGAATTCAATCTAATTAGGAAAGAGGCCAGTTTGGATTAGTGAAGCCCAAATGATATTTTATGGAAAATTGATTTTGTGGCTTCTAAATTGATATAGTTATTTAAATTAGGCATCAAAGACTACAATAGAAATTCTTAGACAGTTTTAATGACTAGTTAAAAATATTTGGCACATATAGTAAAATTTTATAGAAATGGCTACTTCCAAAGTGATTAAAACATTTCAAAACTGTCTTATGAGTTTTAACTATTTTTTTTTATAGGATTTGTTTTGCTCTTTTGTTTATTTTTCAGGGGTTTTAACTGTCTATCAGTCTTTTCTTATATAATGAACAAGGCCTTTCTTGACATATCATAGGGAAGTAAATGTCTGTTAAAATTTCTCATCTGTTAGATTTGAAATAACAAAATTGACCTACACAATATTTTCCCTTCAGTGGATTCATTGTCTTAATTACACATTGCTAAAGCTAATGCAGATGGAGAGTCATTTTAAGTAATGTGTATTATGTATTTCTTGAAATGTCCTTATATTGAAACATATTTTTCTCCTGATGCAGGTGATATTTTTGTGATGCTCTAATTTATTCCTAGTTCCTCCAGTTTTATTTTTCCATATACTGTCTAATTGGGTCTTTAGCCTTCTTTTCTCCACATTTAATGACCTGTAAACAAACAGTAAAGCATTACAGGTGAGCCCCCTTTTATTTTTAAAGGAGCCCCCTGCCTTGTGTAGGTCTTGTAATGACAGCATTGGCTTTTATTCCTCTTGTGAAAGCAAGTGAGGTGACTAAGTCCCAATCCTGGTTTGTAGACTGGCTGCAGCGGAACTACCCAAGGAGATTGAAAAAATAAAGATTCCTGGGCAGCAGTCCTGGAGCTGCTGATTCAGTGGGTTTTGGTGGAGCTCAAGAATTTCTATTTTTAACCGGCTCTCTGGTTGCTTCTGGTGGGCACCCAACCACAAAGAGGTTGGCCGGATTGGTTCAAAAGCCAGTAGCCAGATAGAGACCCACATTTACCTTCTATTTGTGCACAGCAGGTTGGGAGGTGCCTGATTTGGGAGCAGTGCAATAGTGGGGGCCAGTAACTGTGAAGTGGGGAGCCTGGTCCTTGAGGATAAAGCTCATGAGGCAGATCAAGCTTGTACCTCATACCAGAGTTGGCTCCTCTCTGTTCACTGTTTCTTCCAAAGAGCCCCTTTCTCTTACCACTTCTGCCTGGCTTTGCCTTCTTGGTCAAGGGCTGCATTCCAAGCCTCGGTCTCCACAGAACTTTAACACCAGCAGCTGCTTGTCTGAGTGCAGTGACCCTTCACTTTTTTCAGTGCTGCGCCTCAAAGAGCCACCCCACCTTCATTTTCTCCTTAGCCCACCCTTGTTTGTTCATAGGCCACAATTAGTCTTGCATAGCACCTAACAGAACAGGGCTGCCCTGGAGATAATTAGCAGCCAGGATGGTGCCAGTGACGAGTCAGTCTTCTCCAGGCTGGGAGGTGGTGTTAGAATCAAGGAGTCAAGCCCAAAGTATTGGCAACGGGAAGCTTCAAAGAAATACTCATGGATTTGAATTGCTAGAGGCAGTTCATTATTTACCCCACAAAATGGACTTACTAAAAGGCTATGATAGATGTCTCCCTTTTTTCCCCATTGACCCCCTCCACCCCCACCTGCCCCCAAAAGGGGACATCTGTAATACTTTCAACAATAAAGATAAAACAAAAAAGGCCATGAGAGGAGGTTCTGTCAAATAAACTTGCACTACAGATCCAGAACCAGTAAAATCCAGGGTTCCTGGGGAGGCTCTAGTAAAAGGCCACTGCTTAGAAATGGGCTTGGTCAGGGCACCCCCCTCCCCCGCCTTCATTTGTAGGGTTGTTCATGAATGAAGTGTTAGGACTCTGGTTCTTGTCAATGGCAATTAATCGGGACTGAAAGCTCCAGTTTGGGAGAGTGAGATTTTAAAAATAATAACCAGTAAGCTACATTTGAGTAATGTCTATGGCTCTGCCATCCATCTTCTTAGTTGTCAATCTTTGCCCTCTAGTTCCTAGTTCTGGAAGGAGTAAATGTGGCATCTTAAGAGAACTCAGCAGCTTTCTCCTTTGTAAGAAAATTCTTGATTGTCAAGCTCATAGAAGCATTTTATTTGCTTAAAAAGTTGCAAAGTTGGGATAAGAAGCCTTGTGACAGTTTTAAGGCTTGTGGACATACGGGGTACATTGGGAAGAGCCTCACCCTGGGCCAGGCATTACGACCTGAGTGTGTGCTGTGATGACTCATGCAATTGTGAAGCATTGCTATGAGCATCAAGCAGTCCCGGGGCCCCAACATGCCTGCTCTGTGTGGCCCTCCCATGGGAATAGGCATCGACAGTCATCTTCTCTTCCAGGGATGTCACGGGTAGGCAGGGACGTGGCCTTCCCAGCAGGTAGAAAGCGAGGCCTTTACACTTTGTTGGCCAGAAAGACTGCCCAGTTTCCAGGACTTGACGCAAGCATAACATCCAGATCTCAGGTCTACATTGAAAGCCTATCTGGGAGGAGTGGGTGGTATATTCATCGTACTGCGAAATCCTACTAACTTGGATGAAGTAGACTGAATTACAGCTTAGGAAGTGATGAGTATACTTAATGTTTTAAAAGAAATACAGCTTTATCACTTTTTAAAAATTATGGTAAAATATACACAACATAAAGTTTACCATTTTAAGGCAGACGACTCAGTGGCATTTTACATTCACCATGTTGTGTGACCATCACCACTCTGTAGTTCCAGCTTCACCACTTTTAAGTATAGAAAATATTTCTAAATAACTGACAAATGGTTTCTACGCAGAAGCAGACCTCATCATGACACGCACACGCACATGCTCAGGTAACGCACACAGCTGTATGTAAATATGCAAAGCACATTATATGAATTTCATAGTCTAGTGGGACCTAGGAGGACCTTGGAAAGTCTCTGTCCAAATCTGGGGATGAGGAAAACTTGAGCAGGACCAGGGATTTTATGGGACTGGCCCCTGCTTGCGTGGCAGAGGCAGGACCAGGTTTTCCAATCCTGACACAAAAGGTTTTCTTTAATGTGCGTATAATTGGCAATAAAATTTCCATAAAAGATATTATTGAACTAAAACCTTTAAGAATAATTTCCTCTCTTTGCTTGAACGATTTTCCCTCAAGTCTTATTTACATTGTGAACTTGCACGGCAAACCCTTTCTTTGGCCCAGCTTAGACTAAATTTTACCACAAATTATAGGAGTCATGAACTTTGCTTCTTCCTGAGTTGGCCTTGTACGGGTGGAAACTTAAAGTGTGTAAAGTAATGAACTGTTCTGTGTAATGTGGGCAGGGGGAGGTGGACTTGGGTGAAAGCATGCCTCTGTTCTTGCAGGGTTGGGGTGGGGTGAGGCTGGGGACAGGGAGGCAGTGGGCCAAAGCCAAAGCTGACTGAGGATTCAGGCAGAGGGAGGACAGGTGAGTGAGGATTCTGCTCCTTTGGGGGCAAGGACACTCTGCCCCCTCGAGAGAAGCCCTAACTTCTTAGTGACTTTTGGAAGCAAAAGATGGGCATTAGGAGTAGTGGTTAGAGCAGGTAGTATATGGCTGGTTGGTGGTGGTGACGAGCACAGCCACATACACTGTCAAGTGGGACCCTGGCATGAGCTTGTGGAAGCCAGTCTGAGAGCGGAGTCTTTATCTGAGCGTCCATAGTGCTTCGTAGCTGGGCAGTGGTGGACTTTGGTTTTTTCTTTCTGTTTTATTGTAGTAAAATATATATGTCATGAAACTTACCATTTAAACCATTTTAAGTGTACAATTCTGTGGCATTAAGTACATTCACATGCTTGTACAACCAGCACCACTAGCCATCTCCAGAACTTCCTTCCCAAACTGAAACTCCAGGTTTGTTAACTCACATTCCCCTCTTCCTCCAGCCCCAGGCAACGCCCATTCCACTTTCTGTCTCCATGAACTTAAGTACTCTCAGTATCTCATATTAGTGGAATCATACAATATTTGTCCTTTTGTGGCTGGCTTACTCTGGTTTTTTTAATGCGACTTTATCAGCAACTGGTGCCTTCGGAAGAATTAGAAAAAGGTACCCTGTTTCCCTGGGTAGATGCATCCTCTGGCCAGAACCTGAGCTTGGCCAAGTGGAATGTAGCCTGAATTTCAGTCTTGACCTGTCCCCTTGGCCAGCCACCATTGTAAGCTGAACAACCCGAACAACTATACAAGTTGGTCCTGTGTACCAGGCCCTCAAAAGGAGATTTCCTGTTGTCCTTGGAGCCCCCAGTGGATGTCTCCCTCATTTCCCATTTATGTTTTTCCAGCCCCCTTCTCCTATTTTCTAGTTCTTTTTGCTGCTTTGAGGTTCAAGTTTGTTAGTTTTCCTCAGAATGGGGCTGCCCAAGAATGACAGGCTTTCAGAGTCCAACAAAAAAGGGTGATGGGACCTCTAGGAACACATAACTCGTTCCAGTGTCATTCGGCGTGAGCTAAGTGCAAATGATTTCTGTGGATTAGATTTCCTTTGGAAATACTCGGTTTAAAAATTAAGAGAAAAATATATAGACAAATAAGTGTGAGGTTTTGCTTATGCCAATGCCTCTGAAAAGTAGTTGAAATAGTTAGAAAACTGAACATGCAGCTGGTTGAGCGTGCTATGAACCATGCTGGGCCCTTAGCCCTACCTCTTTTAATAAAGCAGTGGCTGAATTGAAAGCAATCTAGGCAATAATGAATATTCTTGTAAATCTCTCTGGTTGGGAAACTCTAAAAATATGGTCAGAACCCAAGCAGCACCTACTTCCTCTTAATTCTACTATAATACTTGAATGATCTTTTATAAGGCATTAAACTTTAATGGATGCCATTTCACTAAGCAGATTTTGAAAGCAGCCATGGCAATAATTGAACTGATTAAGATGATTTTTAATTGTTTATTATGTATGATTTGAAAAGAGGTTTTTTATCTAAAATGTTGATTATTTTTGTTCTGATGTCCAAAGAGTTTGCTTATTTATTTACTTTTTTTTGTGTGTGTGGTAGATGTAGAAGGGCAATAGCATGGATGAGAACCCATAAGCCCAGGTTTTTGTGCCCTCTCACTGTGGAAGTATTAGAAGAATCATTGATGCAGCACAAGGAAAAAGCTGTATAAAATTAAAAAGCATAAAATGAAACAAACCAGGGTAAAATTATCTAATGGAGGGATTTTTTAGAGGATTAGCATTGGTGAGAAAGAAATGAAGGTTGAAATTTGCTTAGGTCACATCCTTGGCCCCACCTTTTCAGTTTGCTCTTGCTTGTGTTGGTTTGCTGTGCTAAGAGCGTTACTCCAGTGTACACTATTGTGTTGAACGTCTTCACCCTTCCTTCTGTGACATTCCTGGGCAAGGCTGTCTTTGCTCAGGACAGGCATGTTACACAAGTGGGGGAAACCATAGACTTGAAAATCTGGCCAAATATTTTGTTGTAGCAGTTAACTGTGGCTCAAGAGTCAACATTAAGGGAGCGCTATCTGGCTTTTCTTCCCTTTCCTACGATTTCCCCCTCCCCTCTGAGTTTGGTCATTTGTTCTCTGCCTTTGGAGTTTTAAAAAGTTGGGTTGTTCCTGTGTTATAAAAATAACACATACATCAGACTTGTAGATAGCTGCTAGCCAAGAGGAGAGGCATTTTAGAGGCAGCGAGGGCAGGGGTGGAAACCATGCGATGAGTGGAGCATGTATGTTTTCGCTTATTTCGTGACTGGTGTCCTGAGATGCAGTGGATAGAGGGGGACAGTGCTGTGTGGACTGGTAAATTTAAAATATTTATAGATTGGACTAGATCTCTAAATCTCTCCTCCTCATCTGCACACTACCCTCTCTTTTTTCGTCCCTACCCCTGGGGCAGCTGTCCCATTTTCTGGGTAAAGAAAGATGAGAGGATTCCACAGTTGCTGTTAAGTGTGATTGCTAAGGCTATAGTGTTTGCAGACTTCTCCAGGTTTCGCCTTGTCTTTCTTTTTCTTCATAAAGCTAAGATTTCTTATGCAAAATGGGTCACTTGAAAGCACCATACAATTTCTCCAGAGCAACAGCCAGTGTTTCCTGCAGGAGAGATGTTAGCAAACCACTGACATATGGATGTGATCTCTGTTACTTTGACCAGATTTGGTTTCTACAGAGTGCGTGAGAAGGGAAGATAAATTTTGTCCTAGTAATACTATAGCGACTCATAAATAAATGGTTACCCTTTGGTGCTTGCAGTTTTCATTAAAGTCGCCTGAGCTTTGTTATTGACACCATAGGTTGCCTATTCAGGGAAATGCAGTAAAATTTATCAGTGTGCTTTCTACACCTAATAAATCATCCAAACAGGGAACCATATGGCAGATAAGACCTTGAAAATGTGGCTTCAGCATGTGAGGAGTCAAGTTGCTGAAATCTTGAATGATTACAGCCTGCACATTTTCCCCTGGAATATCTTAGAGTTATTTTACATGCCATTTTCTTGTTCACCCTATCACCTCTTTGTCTCTCTCCCTCCCCTCCTCTCCTGCTCTTGCCTCTCTTACCTCCAGCGCCATTCTTTTTTGGCTGTCCTTTCTCACTCTTTGTTTTTCTTTTGGGTGGGGGTCTAGCTGTGATTGCAGCTTTAAAATAAGCGTCCACAACAGATAAGACGTTTTTATAATGCCTCTCTGGTAGGAGGAAGAGGGGCAGGGAGGAGCAGAGACTGACGGGAAGGGATGATGTATGTGGCGGCTGTGTCCCTACTCTCCTCCAGCCCATTGTCATTAATCACGGCCATTAGTTTTTTTCAGAGCTGCCTTGTCTGCACTGTGCCTCAGAAAAGCCATTGTTTTTTCATGCCACAGACTAGGGGGAAAAAGGGAAGAAAGGAACCCTAGTATTTTTTTCTCCTTCCTCATTCTGTCTCCCAGAATCTCCCTCCTCTCTTGTCTTTTCCCTACTCCCACCCCCAGCCCAATCCAGCCGTCTTTTCTCACTATAGAAGTTGGTGGGTGGTGGTGGTGGTGGTGGGGGACTCAACCCCTAACTCTCATTGCCTCTTCAGTACCTGTGTTTTATACATTTATCTGACAACATAGCACAGAGCACACAATGAGATTGTATTTACTGAATAATAACTGTATTACTCATGATACACGATTTAATTTACAAGAAGGTTTTGTCAATATCAGTATGGTTTTTTCCTTCTTTTGGGGGGAATTATGGTTAAGATATTCTTGTTATAACCTGAGGATACAGCAAGATGGGAGGAATATTCCTATAGTGGAGCGACTGTGTTGAGCGCCTGAGGGAAGAGAAGTCTGGCTGCTACCTGGAGGGGTGTAGTTAGGGGATTACTAAGCCTTAATTATGACTTGGGGACTTAGGGACTCCATCACTGCTTAGCAAGCTCTTCAAGAATAGCCATGGCTTATGGCCAGTTGATGCACCCAGTCAACTTGGGTGAATCTTGGCAGTTGATAAGGGATGGCCATTGTCCTTTCCTTCATCTCTGCACTTGAAGATGTGGACTTGAGGAGAGAGATCGCACAGACTGCAGTGACTTTCTGGCTCTCAGTGATAAATCATAACTGAGTCATGTACATGATGTCTGACTGCTCAGGACACTAATATCTTTAAAAATATGCATAACATTTTATAAAACATGCAGGCCACCCTCAAAGAGCATAGTGTTATTGTAAGTATAGTTTAATGAAAGTTTTTGTGAAAACAGCAAATTGTTGGTGCAAGGGGGAGCATGAGAATTAATGAGAAGTATGATAAATGTTTTTAGAAAGAAAAGAACCCCTAAGTACTTTCAGATATAAACAAAGTCGTTTGAGCTTTATTCTTAAATATTGTTCAATAGAGTTCTTAAGGTACTTCTTTTAATGAAAATATGGCAGTGATGTGCTATTAATGCATTGGTTGAATATTCATGGTATAGAAAAAAACATTTGAGCCAGGAATCAGGAGAGCAGAGTTATGCTGCTTCTACTTAGTCTGATTACTTTAGTCAGATTACTTTACCTCTCTGAATGCCAGTTCTTCCTTCTGTCAAATGAGATGGTTGATTCTAGATCAGTGTTTCTCAAAGTGTTGGATCATGGGTGGTATAGGAAACAATTCTAGGTAGTACATGGAATAGACATTTTTAGTTCGTTTATGACTGTTATAACTTTTATGTTTTAGTTTCTGAATTAGTAGGAAAAATGAGCCAATTAGAGGGAAGAATATTACATATATTATAGTACAACTATTGTAGAGATATGGTGAAAATTATAGTATGGCACCCAGATGACTAAGAGTTGTTATTCTCCAGACCACAGGATGATGAGGGTTTATGACTTAAATGGTAGTTTGTGAAGTGTGTATGTACACACACACACACACACACACACATTCTTTATCGTGGTCTTTACTATGTTTAATTCTTCTTTGATTAATAGAGCAAAGTCCATTTTAGTGTGGGTTGTGTTTGAATGATTTCAATTTCTGATTTAATGAAGTTTTTGTGAAGATAGCTAGTGTGTATGAATCTCATGACTTCACAGCATGATTCTAGGCATTGGGGAAATCTGAATGTCTGAAACATTGTGCTGAGGCCCTGTAGAGCACCTCTTGTATGGTTTCATTAGAAGGGATTGAAAGGCTAGAACATACCACAATATTCTCTCTGTCAGGGTGTCTGCTATTCCTGTTCGGTGGAGATTCAGTGATTTCAAATCTGTTGGAACATCAGAGTCACCTGGAGATCATTTAAAAATGCAGATACCTGGGCCCTGTCCCAGACTTAGTGAACCAGACTGTCTGGGATGGTCCAGGCCTGTCCCAGTGTGTAGGCACCTCTGGGTTAAGGCACTGGCAGCTCTGGGAAAGTGCATGTGTGTGGAAGACACACTGCTGGCTTCAGCAGTCACTGTAGCCTGGGTTTGAGTCCCTTTATCAGCTTAGTGGCAGTCACCTCCAAGGCATGTGCATTCTGATTCTGAGAGGTGTCCAGGTAGATCCTGATCTTGGACAGTTCTAGATGGACAGCATAGTGCTGGGGAAAAGCCTGGGGAGGCTGCAAAAGATACCCCAGTCATAACCTCTAAGTGGAAGACAGGAGCCTTTGTCATTTATCAAATGGCTGGTTGAGGGTACCTGGTGGCACCCTGATATCAAAGCAAGTTGGTAGCCTGTGTCTCACTTTTACTGGGAAAATTTGGTCAATTCAGTATGTTTCAGTTGCCCTTTCTGTGTTAAATGGTGGCATTAAGTCTACCCTCTAAGTAATTTGTATTCTTACTGCTTTTTGTCATGCCAGTCGCCTTTCTCAGAACCTTCATTGGCTCCCACTGACTTATAGAACCAAGGGCAATCTCTTTAGCTTGGCTTGTACTGTTCCCTCAGTCTTCTCTCTCTGGGCTTCTCTGGCTACTCCTTTGTCTACACAGTCCGCTCCAGCTAAACCAATTTCATCATTTCAGAACCATGCCTTGTTTTTTCTTATCTTGCATTACTCTGTTCTATCTCCCTGAGTCATTGCATGGATTCCCTTTTCTGTCATACACAGTTCTTGAGGTCAGGTGCCATTTCTTGTTTTCTCCAAAATCCTTAAACCACAGTCTGTCCATGTTTGACCCTCCAGCTCTTGTGGCAAAGAAAGCACCAGGATAGAAGTAGACATTAGAAGACCCAGTGCTACCACAGACTGTGACTTTGGGTAAGTCAACCTCACTGGGCCTTGATCTCCATGGCTAGAAGATGAGAACATTGAGAACAAGCATCTTACCCCTCTCCTAGGAGGATGAGATGAGATGAGATGATGAATGTAGAGGAGCTCTGTGAACAGCATTGCACTGTGCTCATCTAAGGAGTGTTCTCTAGGAATTAATCACAGGCTCGCGAGTGCTCTTGTATTGCTGTCGTATAATGCAATTCACCTTTCATATTTAACATTTCCTGAGTCTGTCCTGACTCTAAGTGGGCGTTTTTCCCCTTTGTAATTCCCAATTTATGAAAATACTATATTCATTATGAAAGAACACTGTAAAAATGATGGAAAAATTTGCTTCCAAGATTCATTTTCTTTAATTCTTTTCCTACTCCTTCTCTCTGCCATAAGCTCCTATCTTTGTGTACTCATCTTTATAATACGTATTATATAATGTATATTACAGATATACATATACACATATATAGATATAGATATATATCTCCCTTCCTGTTGCCCTGTTTATGTACTCTTCCTTCCTGTGTCTGCTGGATACTCTTAAAGGGAAGCTACCTGCAGGTATTAGGGAACTTTCCCTACCAATGTCTATGGTTGCAGCTCATGAATGGGTCGGCAGTGCATTCTGCTAGTTTCAGTCAATAGCAAGAGTTTACTACTGTGTTAAGGGGATGCATGCTGTAGGTGGGGGTGTGAACACACTAAGCTCCAAACGTTTTTCTATTTTTGAGCTAAGATTGAGAGAAAAGTGCCCATATCACAATGTTACTTCCCCAACATTTATTTCTACCTCATCTTCTCTGAACCTTTCTTCAACGTCACAGTATCTCTTCTGAAGGTGATCCTGTGTGCTGGCTCACTATCAGATAGTAGCTGTCCTTGAGGTGTAAGGTGGGCAGGGAGCATCTGTCAGAGTTAGATAGATCTGCTTTACAGTGGCCTCTGCAAACATGATAGCTGTATGATCCATGGATGCAAGTTGTTTAAGCTGAGTCCCAGTGTTCTAATCTGTAAATGTATGTTCAAGTGCCTAGTAAATGCCTGCAATAATTTTGTCACTTTTTCCTTTCCCTCTCTTTCTTTCACCATATTTTGTTCTGATAACATTTGCCTACCCTAACTGCCATGTTGCATTATCTATGCTCATCTTCGGTGCAGGGTCTGTTCCCATGGTAGCTGGAGAGAGTCCTGGACCAGCACACTCAGAGTCCCTCCAGAGTGTTTGAGAATAAAGGCCAAGAATGTAAGTTGTGCCCAGCTGGGCGTGGCTCAGAGGTTGTGCATCCACCTAGGATCCAGGAGATTGCGGTTTGATTCCCAGTCAGGGCACATGCCCAGATTGTGGGCTTGATCCCCAGTCAGGGGTGTGCAGGAGGCAGCCCATCAATTACAACTCTCTCATCATTGATGTTTCAACTCTCTCTCTCTCTCTCCCTTCCTCTCTCTGAAATCAATAAAGGCATATTTTAAAAAATTTAACAAAAGAATGCAAGTGGCCTGCCCATGTTCACAGATTGGGCCTGTTCATGTTTTCGTCAGGAAGACCATTTTCTTTTCTTTTGAGCTCTACCTCAATCTTGATTATCGGTATCAGGAAAGGAAAATATTGAATGAGGTCTACCAGTTATGAAATAGGTGTACAATTCAGGCACATAGGTAAAAACGGAACCTACTTTCACTTAGTCTCTTAGTGTAGAGAGAACATCTCATTAAAAAATATCAGCCTTAATAACCTAGGTGTAAATGGGTCTCAGGTTGAGGAGTTTGCTGATTGCTGTGGATTTTGGCTGGGGTGCACCTTCTACAGCAGTAATGCAGGGTGGTCCACTTTTATATGCCCTTGTGCTTGATCCTGGGTGAGCGGAAGTGGTTCTTGGAGTTTGAGGCCTTGTAGTCCCCCTCTGTTAGCCTCCAGCACACAGTCTGGCACATACTGGCCATCTTTCCTTTCTTTAACTCCAATTCTGAATTGCTTTCCAAGACCTAGTTTAAGTCCTACCCCCTCTGTAATTCCTTCCTTAAGCATCCCATCTTAGTGACTCTGAGTTAGTTCTATAGGAATCACTGGGTGGGTATTTCAATTTGGCAATTAATCCTTATGACTTTGTGGTTTCTCTTCTGTTATTTTGAACTATAACTTTGAACTTTGTAGTTTTCCTTTTTCACCCATGTGTCCCATCGTATACTTTCTCCATAGGGTCTAGTGCAGTGCTCAGCACAGAGTGCTGAAAAACCGTTGTGTTGGTAGACTGTACTGAATGACTTGTCTCCTTCCACCTCCTGTACTGTTACTTTTCTCCCAGGAAGATATCCCTTATCCATTCCTGGATTAGCTATTCTGCCCACTGTTGGTTATCATGTACCTTGACAGCTGTTGAGCAAATACTCAGAGAACTGCCCTCTCCCAGTGGTGGAAGCTGATTTATGCTGCCCACAGAGAGGAGGCTGAGTGAACCACTAGGTGTCTATATGCACTTCCTGGGCATAGAAGACTATCGAGATGTTTCTTTGAGGTTTATAGGCTCTCTGGTATCACCTGTGTGTGTAGTTATGCTTTGGCCATAATAGAGGCAGGAAGGGCTTCTCTGAGGTTCTGCTGGGACCCGATTCTGGTGTGGCCTCTCCCGGGGGCCCGTGGGACGAGAACTCTGGGCTGCCTCTGCATAGAGAGAATGAGGAGGGTAAGGAAGGTATGGGCTGCTGGTCTCCTTTGTGAACCGGAGGCCATTTCCTGGTACTGGTTGCTGATTTCCACCTCTCTCTGCTTTCCCCTCCATGGTTACAAGGGAGTTTTAGCCATTTACCTAAAAATCATAGTCCAGGGGCCATGGCATGTTTAGATGCATCATTCAAATATTGACTGGATAGTGTTGGCGATTGCCTACAGCTCAGGTACAATTCACCTGCTTTGGTTTTATGTCGTGAGTGAATTGACGTTCTGATAAAAGCTGTGTGTGTGTGTGTGTGTGTGTGTTTGTGTGTGTGTTTATGAAAGAGAATGCAGTTTGATTTTTAAGGGGGATGTACTTTATTTCGGGGCAATAGCATAGGAAGAGAGAAGGTTCATAACATGTTTTCTGTGAGTTTGAGAAAGAACGAATAAATGTAGACATGAGCAAACACAGGACAAATACAAAATTAATGGTGTTTTACAATGAATGAGGAGCAATGAAAAGATGTAAGACACCCCAGAGATAAGAGAGGCAAGGCAGATCGAATGCCCATGCCCACAACATGGTGCGTGCGCCTGTTTAATTGTCTTCTTTCCTCTCCTTCCCCCGACCCCCCTTCCCGAGCAGGCATCCGGGCCATTGTGAATGTAGCCTTGTCTACAGTTTTTACTTTCTGCAAAGTCATATGTTTTTAGCTGTGATTGCAGCCACTACCAAGTGGCTCACCTTGTCTTGAGTAATGAGAATAAACAACTGGTCACTGCACTGACCACTGAAGCTAATAAAGATATATAGTGCTGGGTTGGCTTAGGGAGCAGCAGACGCGTTCTTAAACTCTATGTGACACTTGTACCAAAGGAACATGACTCCATACTCACTCACTGCTTACCCATTCTGAGAATGAACAAACTATTTGACTGATGGTTTGCTAAATTTAATATGCTTAGCAAGTAAAATTATTGCCTACTCTAATGCTGTGTAATTATTAAGATACACTGCTTTTAAAAATACCAAGTGAATAATATTGATTTAGTGAACTGCTATTTAGAAAAATGCCAGCAAAGGAGGAATATTTTATTTTAGCTGCCTTCGAGCTGTAATGGGTCTGGGCTGAGATATGCATGGGGAAATAAATTATGTACAAGGTAAACTATTTTGTTATACAGTACCCATAATATTAATTAAGCCGTAATTTCACCAACAATGCTTTAATTTAACAAATAAACAGGAATCATCTGTACCATTCTTTCAAATATATAACTTTGGGACCATAATAAAACATGTAGAAGCACCTGCAGTTAATTGTAAAGCAAACAGTGAGACTAGCAACTTTAAAGGGTAATTGTAATTTATAATTTATTTATTTGAATTATGCTGGGTATAATTACCGTTATAATGCGTTATTATTTTCAGTCCGGCATAAGATCTGTCTGATTCCAATTTAACGCAGGCAGCCTGGTGGAGCTTTCTACTTGGAGCCCTTCAGAGTGTGCTCTGCTCTCCTCCCTTCCCCGAAATGGAGCTTGTAAAATAAAGAAGAATGGATGAGCTACTGTCAAAGACAATCCTTGTTCAAAGCTGTTCAAAGAATATTTCCATTTCCATTAAGGCCAAGAATTTTTTCTGCCTTCTCGGTCCTTGAGATAGCAGTGCCAGGAGTGACATTGTTGGGGTCTGCACAAAACGAGTGCCCTGGGTGGAGGGGCCAGGCGGGTGGTTCTTTGGGGAAGGAAGGAAGGTGGTGAGATGCACCGGTGCAGAAGTGGAGTTTCCCCTAAATTCTTGTCTGAGGGTTGCTGGTGTTTATTGTTGTGGTGCTTTTGGGCTTTGTTGTTGTTGTTATATTCAAGAGCATCCTGGAAGGAACAGCGTGTGAGGGGGAAAAATACCAGCGCGGAAGAAAAGAAGCAATTATAGCTGGCTGTTTGTTTGTGGCTAACAGAATGCTGAAGTGGCAGATTTGCAAATTTGTAAGAGAGGGAAGCTTAGTGTTCATCTTTATCAGCCAAAGTGGTTTCTTGTTAGCTGAGCAGCAAGCTAGAAAGCGACCGATTTTGACAACATAATTTACATCTTTGTATAAAACTATTGCTGGCAGCCGAACTAATTTGTGCTGGATTAGGTTGTTTGTCTCTGCTGCTGACTAACCATGCAATCTATCAGAGGCCGTTTTCAAATATCACTTTTCAACTGTGCCCTTGAGAGGGGGAATTGATCGGGAATATACGGAGCAAAATTACTCCAATAACTTTATAGAAGAAACAATTACGGAATCATACAGATGTGAATAATTCTGAAAAGTAGAAACAACGATAATGAATTTAGCCCTGTTTCTATCTTTCACTTGTGCATGAAATTTATAAATAAAACAATAACATTATTGGCCTTGTTTCCTCTCTCTTTCAGGATCTTGGTCGATGCTGGTAATAGAAGAAAGACTAGGGAAGTGCTTGGTGGAAAACATTTTTGGAGACTGTATTTTTTGAGAGGCAGGTTACATGAATGTCACTTACAAGGTGTTGGAGACAATAGTTAGTATACACATGTCCCTTCTAATGTCTTTTTATCCAGTCTGGGTTTTACAAGTTTTCAAGTAAAATGCTCTGATAGAGAAAAAGAGACATCAGTCAAGGCAGATATATTTGTGCTATGAACATGGATGATAAACATGCAAGTCTATTTTATCATATATATCTACATTATATTAATAATTTTACCATGCAGAAGAGGAATGGGGTCTCCCTTCTGCTTTTAAGTGAATATTTTAGACATTTCTTCCTGTCTCCAAGGGAGATATGGGATGATAGACTAATATAAAGGAGCAAAAGAGGAGGAGGGGGGACAGAATTCACAACTGATAACTGGGCTGGAGTTGTTTATAAGATGCCTGAGATTAGCCAGCAAACAAAAAAACCATTAAGCACCTATTATTTTAAAGCGGTGGGCACATTTTTCATCACTTTCCTCTGATAAATTTTCACTTGTGCATCCTGCTCCAGGTAATTAATTGCTTTCAGTTCAGAGGAGTAATAATGCAATAAATTATGCCAGTATTTCTAGTCAGAGGATCATATTGCAGCTTCCTACTCAAGGCGGCACTAAACAGTTCAGGAGACTTGTGTGCAACAACAATAAAAAGAAGCTCCATTATTATAAATTGGTTATGTAAAGAGTTCAAGGACCAAGTCCTCAAAATTGCTTTCAAGTGATCTCATTCATGGACGTTTGCACATTCTGGGCTTGGTCAAGATAATCCTACTTGAGGATTATATAGCTGCTCTCAGCCCTGGAAGGTTGGCAAATGCCAGGTACTCAGCTGTGATGGTGGGGTCATTGCCACTGTGGGGTCAAGCTTGGGTGGGAAGGACCTTTCCAAGACGGCAGTGATGCTGATGATGACTATAGTTAATGGTGTGTTGAGTGCTTGCCATATACAGGCACTGCTCTGAGCACTTTAAATGTACCAACTGTTATTTAATCCTCATAACAATGCTCTGAGATAGGACTGTCCATATTCTCATTTTAAAGATGAGGAAATGGAGGCACAGATTGCTTAGGTGATTTGTCTGACTGGTAGGTAGGGGAGGCAGAATTTCAATCAGGGCAGTAAAGGTCCGGAGTACACTTTCTTAATACACACAATGCAGTTGATCTCGGGAGATTTACTCCTGACTCTGGCTAGCCTGCAATAGATCAGGATGTTGTGGGGTTGGAAGGAGTTAGGGAGGTGCCACCTATTCAAAAAAAAGTAATTTTATATCTCCTTTGGTTACTCACCCAGTTGAACACCCCATTTGGCTCACCTTCTGCTGGAAACCTCTCTCTCTCTAACTTGTAGATCTCCTGTGATAGTTTGTTAATGTCTCTTTTTTTAGGCTTAAAAAATAACACAAATACCTGCTCACTCTCCTTTCTGTAAGAGTTCAATAGTTCCCCTTCTCTCCTCCCATCTCCTCCCATTCTTTTTCTTCTCACATTCTAACTTTAAGAATAACTTCAGAGGGCGGAAATTTAGAGAAATCATGTGTCTTTAGTATACTGAATACTTTTAATTTTGTAGACAACTTAAAGAGATGATGCTTTATTTTAGCTGCTTACCACCTGCATACCTGCCCGTGCACAGACACATCTCAGCCCCAGTTACACATCAACCACAAGAACCAATTACCTTGACTATCCCATGTGATAACTGTTCTATTGATATGCCCTAAAAACCACTGCTAGGCAGGTTGCAGCGAAGATAGGGAAGCAGAGGCAGAGAGCCTTCCACTGTTCATGGCTTTTGCTGTATGACCTTAGGCTTCCCTGGGCACCCATAGCCAGGGAAACGGCAGTTCTAGGGTACAAGGTATGGTGGTTTATAGAACACGCCAGCATTCTGCACGTATGGCCTGACAATTGCTAGGCTGATGCTGGAAGAGGATGGGCTGGGGTTGAAGGTTCACTCTCCTGCCAGGCACAGCCCAGCCTAGGTTTCTGCATTCCCATCTAGGGTGCATGTCCTACTTACTGCTCCAATCATTGCGCTCTGTCCCTAGGTCACTGCCACTGATACTGCTCCTTGAATTGAGGTGATCGTTTCCTCATGGCTGGGTGCTTCACTTACTGGTCTCACTTACCAAGCCCTCCCTGGAAGGCAGGGCTGCACCAATTCATACCACTGTGGTGAGAGACCACGTTTGGTTTGGGCTGACAGGTGGTCAGCGCTTATCCTTGCAAACAGCCAATCTCATTGCCACCTAAAGTGACCTACCAGGATGAGTTTATTTTATTTTCTATATATTATACCTACCAATGAGGTCTTAACATTTACCCTCAGATATAGGAATTTGTACATATTAGTCTTCATACACACTGATATTATTTCCATATTATTTCTGAACCAGAGGCTGAGTTTTTGGGGGGCCAGGGGTAGGGGGAGTTGGGAGAGGAGGGGAGTGAAGGCAGCAAGTAGGAATTTCCCTTAGAGTCTTTCTCCACAGTCTTCTGAGTTCTGTCTTCACCAGATATTTGAAGATATGGAAAAAGTTGTATGTGTGTGTGTTTTTAAAAGTTGAAAGTCTTTAAAGAGGATAATTTATGGCAGTTTTTCTTGATATTTGGAGTTGATGGAAAGTCAGAGGTGGAGAAGATTTGGGCCATGGAGGGGATTGTTGAGTCTGACTGTTTAGGTACCATCAGTATAGAGGAGTACGTGGCACTGAGAAGGCAGAGGGCCTTAGGTGCCACTGTTTTTAGGAGATCCTCTTAAAAAGCTTAGCATGAAAGTGGAGCAGGTTGGAGGTGTCCATGACAGTTTACCTCGGTGCTTGGATCTTGGTGACTGATAGAATTCTTCCACCTCCACCATGGAAAGGGGAAAATGTAGTGATTTTTCAATCCTCAGGCATATTCTGTGGCTTACTTTCCACTCTAGGAAGATAGGAATACAGGAACATGCTACATTTGGAGATTTTGTATTTATTCAAGACCCAGGAAAGATGTGTAGACTCTTAATTAAGCAGTAAAGGCTTTGTAAATCCTGAGTTTTAAAAATCACACAGATCATTGCATTTATAATTACTTGTTTGATTTTGTCTCCCCTTTTGTTTTCATAGAGAGGGTAGAGACCTTGTCTGTTTTAATCGTCATATTTCCAGCATCCTACATAAAGCCTGGCCCTCAGTAAATATTCTTCAGTGGAAGAATGGACATTGTTAAGGTTTGGAAAACTCATCAAAGCACAAAGAAAAGAATGAACTATAACCCTAAACAGGCTGTACTGAGTCGACTGCTGTTACACATTTTTTTTTTTTTTTACATCTTTCCAGTCTTTTTTCTATGCATATCCCTGCCCCCATCACTACTCATAACTGATAGGTACATTTTCTCCCTCCCAGGGCAGGACTCTAGTGCATAAAGTTTTAATTTTTTAGTCATTACATCTTTTTAATTTGTAGAATTCCATGTCAAATGGCAGCACAACATAATGGACACTGGTCTGTGACTTGAGCTTCATGTGCTCTGAGAAACACACGAAGATCGTTAAGATGCTAAGTTATAGAGTGGAAGGTGTGGGAAGGGTAATAAAACTTCATTCTCTCCTTTTTATATTCCTTTTGGATTACAGCACTGCGACTGTACTGCATTTTCTGCTGGTATATGTACTGCTCATTTTCTGGCTCTGAAACCGATTGCACTAAGGATCAAATGGATTTCTCTTGGGAGAAGATGGGAACATGATTTGGAGAAAAAACAAGAACGATTCATTGCCCAGACTAGCTTAAACTATGGAAACAATTCAGTTCTTTTCATCAAAAATACCCAGTGAGTGTCAGTGTACACTCAAGCTCCCTGCTGTAATCCAAGGCCGTGGCTCAGGCAGTACTCACAGTCCCTGGCTGCTCCTTACTGGGCCTTAAGTTTGACCTTGAACCAACCTCAGAGCACTCTCGCTCATCAGAACTGCTGCCTCTGTTCGGTGGTGCCAACGGTGGACATGCTGGCTGGTTTCCAGAAGGCCACCTGAGTAGTGCTCGGAACTTCCAGGCCAGGAGGACCTTGGGAAGTCATTCAGTCCCTCACACTGCCTCTTGGCAGGCATCAGTCCTGTCAACCACCCCAGACAGTGAGCAGCCTCACTGTCCAGATAGCCACAGAGTTGGAGCCTGTTCGGATCCCTTAGGTGGTATTTTTAGTGCTGCCCATCTTCAGGGTTTGGCTGCTTTTGCAAACAAGTAACCTGAATCTCCAAGGGTCAAACCTTTCTCATCTGTTCTTGCCCTTGTTGGACCCAGAAGCAAAGAACTCTGACTCACCATGCCTCTCGAGATATTTGTCCTGGGTGTGGAGACCTGTCCCCCATCTGATAAGAAAAGCTGGGAGTAGAGTTGGAATTCTGGATTAAAAAAGCTCTGCAATCATCATCATCATTGTCATTGTCATTGTCCTCATCTAATTAGGAAGGAATGTTGAAATGCTGGGAAGTTGAACCCGACAGGTTTCTGTTTTATAAATGATGAGTTAGAGTTTGAGGTTCCCCCCCAACCCCCCGGCCTTGCTCTATTTTTTTCTTTTCCTTTCATTTCCCTCTCCTTCTCCTTTCTAGACTTAAGAAAGGGTCCTCAGCTTTGTAATTTTAAAACATATTCTCCTATACTTGTCATTGTTCTTTTTAACGGGATTTGCCTGAACCACTCTGTGCGGAGCCCTGCTTTTTCACATGATCATCTCATTGTCTATCCGGAGTGTTATAGCCTTACTACGACTTCCTAACTAATCAGCTATTTCAACTTTCATTCCATAAGCTTTATGTCTGAGTGTAATTAAATGAGCATTAAGTCCTTTTTTTTTTTTTTTTTTTTTACTAGCAAAGCCTGAAAGTTCTGATATTACAGTAATAAGTGTGAAGTGAATTTTGAATGGCATTTATATCTGTTCATGGGCTCTAAATGTTTGATTTGCATAACTAGTTAAAATGATATCAGAGCAGCATATTGATTTAATTCCATCTCAGAAAACTGTTAATTAATAATGATAATAAATGTGTCAGTCCTTTATTATCTGCTTTGAATGGGTGATGATAGCTATATTAATACCACTTCAGTAATAGACCTCTGCTGGCTATTGTTGGCAAAGCTCTCAAGGCTTGAATCACCTGCAATCAGAATTTAGAAAATTTATTGTAGATCGGTTTTAAAAAGAACAGCTATTCCATCACATATGTAATTTTATTAGCACCTACATTTTAATTTAACATTTTATTTACATAAATCATCGTGATCAGAAACTTCAGGAAGGTTTTAAACAAAGGCACTTTTTCATTTTTATAGCCCAAGTTAAAAGTTGCCTGATGGAAGGACCGGTCCCAGCATGATCCCATTTTGTGGGGTTGGCAGATCCACGGCCCCTCTTGCTGCTTTTCCTCCTGGCTGGGCTGGCCACTCTCTGGCTTTCATCCTTCCAGTGGAATTCGCTGGTTGTGTTGCAATGCCCAGGGGCTCGTGTGTATGCCTTTGGTGGGATTTCAGGGAATGGGGCCCATCTTTTCCCCTTTATACTCTTTCAAGGACTATCATAGTTTTAGAGGCAGGTCTCACCTCTGGTCTTTGGGAGAGATGCAAACACCAAGAAGCAAAGATAACATGGATAGTTATCTTGCAATGACTAAGCATTTCCCCAGACCAACAGCACCAGGGCCCAGTAATGATGGATTTCCAGAAAGGATGTCAGAGGCCCGAGAAGAAATCTTCCATGAGTGTCTCAGTGGCTTAATCTCTGTCATATCCAATAGCTATGACTATTGATGGATGTGTGATGGGAATTTTAGAGTTTCTCTCTGAGCCTTACTTTCTTTATCTATAAAATGGGTGACTGGTAGGATTAAGTGAGATTTCATAAACATCCTCATATATCTGTTGCAGTGCTTAGCACTCAAAGACAATTATTGATGGTCCTCTTTTCCTCTCAGGTTAGGAGCACATGCTTACCATTCCTTTTCCGTCTGCAGGCTGAATAAAGACTTGAGCAGCCCCCGTCATTGGAATCAGCAGTTTTAATGACTATTGGGTCTATCTCAAGGAGCCTGAGGATCTGCTGCTTTCCTCATCTGAAGTGTGAATATCAACACAATTTGCTTACCTGGTGTCTGCTTCCCTCCCAGCCCTTCGTGTTTGGTTCATATCTGTGGATGTACATGGTTGTTACTTATTTGGAACCTGCATAAGATCTATTGCTTGCTGCTTCCACATCAGAACTGGGCTTGAACTGGCTTTTGGTCACTCTTCTGACTTCTTATAGAACCACTTTTTAGCCATGATCCTCATTGGTTGTAACTGAAATGTGGCCCAGAGAGAGTTTGTGACATACTCAAGATCTCATAATCTCTCTGAGTCATGTGTTCCTTTGACACCATCAGCAGGTCACTCAGGTAGCTCATGGAACCTCAGTACAAGCTGGGGAGAGAACTCCAGTTCTTCCTTTGGGTGCCCATCTCTTTCAGTCTCTGCTTATTACCCCATTTATATTCAGGTTCCACCAGTCAGTGAGCCTTGTGGCACCCTCCCCTCCCATTCCCACATGTGGCAAGAGGGGAGTCTTGGCCTTTAGAACATTTCTCTAAGTCTCCCTTTGGACTATCCTGTCACCAGTCCTTTCCATTTCTTGACGGGAAAAAACACATCCTTTGTTTGAGCCTGTGATAGATTAGCAGGGCTTGGAAGGGCTGCTGGCTTTCCGGACTCCTGTGGGTGTGTCTCCAGCTGAATGTTCCTCTCCTGACTTTGATTTCTCTCTCAGCGAGTGGGGGTGTAATTCGCCTTGACATCGCTGGCCATCAGCGCCACACTGAAATGGGCCTTCTTTGACTCGAAGTGACAGCCTTTGGCCCCTGTGACATTGTTTCCATAGATCTGCAATGAAACAGTTTTATATTTTGCAAAACAGAGTGATCTCCTACGACTGGCATTGATGTGGTTTTCGCCATGATCTTCTGGAGGGTAAAGCTGTTTCTATTGACCCACCCTAAACTGATTCCCCTTATTCTGGCATCTGGACACATTGCTCTTAGGTGCCTGAGATGATGATTCTGTTCGTATGGTTTATAAAATCAGATTTGGCTGTTATAATGTATTCTTTCCTTGTATGGACCCTTCCCCTCTGATTTTATGGGCCCCTAATATTCCAAGACCTTTGCTTCCCATCAGCAACCTTTACACTTCTGCTCTTCCACATCACAGTAGCGGTCAGTATCCTAGAGCAGGGTGACCTTGGCACCCTCCCTTGGAAGGTTAGGTGCTCTGGTGCCCTTTACACTTAGAGCTTGAGATACAGTCAGAGGGAATATCAACCTCAAACCTTTGTCCAAGATGTGGAAATCTTTGGAGAAGATTATTAGGGGAGGGAATTGACTTGTCATTTGGTGGTCTTTACTTTTCAGAGAAACTGAAATCACAATCTGGTTGTTCTCAGCATTTTCTAAAAATACTTGAAAGCAGACAAGGATATTTCATGATCCTGTCTAAAAAGAGGAAACTTGTGATATTATTTTTCTAGAAGGCTCTAACCTTTGGACTTAGAAATTTACCATTAAGCTAGCCAAGATTGAGTTACTTGGGATGGACTTACTAATAAACTCTTAGACTTCTGAGAAAGTCTAACATTTACAGAAATATTTAATATTCTATCTAAGGTTACACCCTTCCCACTCTCACTCAAGTTAAGTGTTAAAATGTACTGGGGTATTTAAGAAAGATTAGATTTTCTTTTTTGCCACCAGATATGTCCTGTGGGGAGGGAATCAGGTTGCCTTTATCGCAGTTGCAGGGAGAGCCTGTGTCTTTCCAGATAGGACAACTGAAGGGGTCCCTAAGGAGTAAGATTTTTTTTTCTTGGCCAAGAATCTTTCCTCCTGGTGTCATAGGGTCAGGCAGCCATCCCCCCACCCTGCAAAATGTCTGGTTTGGGCTTTGCCTTGTCATTGACCCTGCTGGTGAGACTTTTGGGAACAACTCCATGTGAGTGTTTCTGACTATGGCTCCTCCCTGTGCTTTGGGGGAGGAGTCCCAGGAGAGCAGATTCCTGGCAGAAGATGTGATGAGCACTTGAGCATGTGTTTGAGAGGAGATGGGATGTCAGGCTCTGGGAGGGTCTCTGGAGCATTGAGACTATTTATGTATTTTGAAAAAATTAAGACCAAACTTCTCAAAGTGATGGCTTTTCTTTTCACAGCCTCGGTACACACATTCTTTTAGATTCTGGCCTGGCTCTTTCTCTCTGGTGGCCGCAAACACAACAGCCCAACTTTCTAAATGGGAGAGAATTTCCAGTTTAGAGCCTGCACTTAGAAGCCTGGGAATCAGAGGTGGAGAGTTTGGTTGACTATTGTGACTTTTGGCTGAGGCAGGGGACCCACTGTGTGGGTGTAGAAGTTGTCACCACAGAAGAGCTTGAGTTGAAACATCCTCTTTGATGGCGTTTGTCTGAGTCTGAGTGTATTTTTCCCACCCCTACCCACTCCCTGTGTGGGTTTGTATTCTTTAGCCCCAGCTGTTTGTGATATTTCACTGTCAAATGCATAATTAACAATTTTGTAAGCCAAGTTTAGTGATTTTTTACATTCATGCACTGAATGTCTTTTCTGTCTTAAGCCAGTTACATCTTTTTTATTTAATGCTGCCCCCACCTCCCAAAAAATCTATTTCCAGAGAATTTGTCATTCTAACATCTTTCCAAAGAGTGAACTTTATCAAAGTGGATTTAAGAATACAGATGTGGACTGTGGTGTGGAATTGCTTTGGAATTCAAGACTAGATGTGTAGACTGAGTTGATGATGAATCCAGTTGTGAGTAATTTTTTTAAACAGATGATGTCAGTGGCAGTTTTATGACTAGGATTTTGACAGACTAGAGTAAGTTGCTGGAATATGGGTGAGAAAGCGAGTCACAGCTAAGGGTTGAGCCAATAAAATAAAACCAAGCAGTTAAAAAATTTAGGAAAGATCTGTTTACATTTTTTCTTTGATAGTACTGTAGGATTCACCCACAGTATATTTTAAGTATTCTGTTTTTTCCTTTTCTAATGTTAAGAAATTTATTAATATAAATAATCACATAGGGTCAAAGGAGAAACCAAATCATCTTAATAGAATCAAAAATTCATTTCTGAAAAATATTTTCAATGAACTAACATAACACAAGACTTATGATAGAAACTCTTTACCTCAAGTCAAAAACAAACATCCTCTTTGGTGGCCCAATATTTTAGAAAGTCAGGGCTGAGCTGAATGTCCCCTTCTATTATGATTTAAATTCAACACTTTCTCAAATTCTGGAAGATCTCACCTAGAATTTTATTGGTCACTGTTGGGTTGAATATCACTGTAAGGAATATTATTTTGGCCTGCCCTATGTTTAAAATTTAAAAAATTTAGTGTGAACCTTCAAAGGACTGGAGGTTTCACCAAAAAAATCCTTATTTCTGACTTTTCTTGAAAATCTGACAAGATAATGCTTATCCTCCTGAATATAGCACAAGGCCAGAACAGAGCACCAGCTGCCACCTTTAGATACACGTCCACATTCTCTAGGTCACCCAGGAACTCTCCTGGCTCAGTTCACTCACTCACAGTACCTGTCTGGCCCTGTGATCTTTTGAGTTTGCATTGCCTTAGCTAATGCAATAAGATAAGAAATAGAAAACAGAGGTATAAATAGTGAAAAGGGAGAGATAAAAGTAATTATTTTTGAGTGAAGTGATGGCTAATCTGAAAAACTGTTAAATAAATTGGCGTTATATGAAGTAGTCAAAATACATAGAAAAATCCAGATAGCAAAGTGGGAAAACAAGAGATGTCATTTGCAATTAATATTAGTAATGAATGCCTACAAGTTAATTTAGTAAGAAATAATGCAGGACTTACATAAAAAAATGATAAAACGTTACTGAAGAGGGTAGAAGAAGAGTAAAGGAAGAAAATGACCATACTTTCAAGTAGTTTAAATTTACTAAATTGAAAACCTGTGGAAAGATAATCTTCCCAGCTCCAAAGGGTTGATGAGACAACTTGGCAGTCTTTTTGGAGACATGAGAGAAGTTGTTGGCGTGTTTTGCTGTGGGTGTCTGAGGAATTGGGTGTCTGCGGTGGTTCCCAGGAAATGAGAAAGAGGGAACACAGGCTCTGATGGCTTTTGCACAATGCCCGCGTTTTGTATTAGCAAACTCAGTAATTGGTAAATGACAGGCTGGGTCTCAGCTGTCTTTAAGGAGCTCTTTGCCAGCAGTTATGATATTTAGCTTTCTTAGGTGCCAGCTTAGCTTGAGGCCAGGGTGGACTGGAGCCCTGGATATTGTGCCTGATTGTCTGAGGGCAGGGATTTGGCCTTTCATGCTGGATTTAGCCTTGTTTCCCACCTTCCCCTCTGTTTAATGACTTTTGAGAAGTTGAGGCTATCAGTTGCTGGGTAGATTCTGTTTTCAAAGTCTTTCAGTTCAATTTTCTGAGGGGTTTAAATCTATCTGCTTTCCCTGCTGGAAGAGAATTCAAGGTTCTGACCGCAAGGAAAAACAGCCAGGTGAGCCTAATTTCTATCCACGATCAATCCCACCACCAGCACCCACAAGGAAAGAGATGAGGAATGAGCTCCACATGGAATGTTTCTAGTTTTGCAATTATAGAAATTGATGAAAAAAGAGACATTTGATTTGAAGGATTAGAAGAGTTGACCATTCTTGACATTTATGGGTGAGATGCCTCAAGCTGCTTTTTCTGATTAAAATATTTGTACAGAAAGTCCTAGCCCTGCATGTTGTTGAGTTCAAGTTTTTTCCCTTCTATTTCTCTCTAATGTTTGGCCTGCATTGCCCTGTTATTTTCTGACAGACCCATGGGTCGTGGTTGTGAGTTTGTGTTGCAATCTGTTTACTCATGTCTAAGAAGCCATGTCCAAAGTTGCAATGGTTAAAGCTGGATTGGAAAGCACTGTGTTTGAGATTTGTAAGATTTACTTGTATAGAGACGTTCTTATTTGAGAAATTCAGAGCTCTCAAGGACTGAAGATTTTGTACCTGAATCAATGCATTTTTGTATATAATATATATTTTATATGTACATATTAGTATATAAGTATTTATATACTTGATTAATCCTATGTAAAAATTTAGATAATTCAAACAGAATTTTATTTGCATTCATTCATCTACCTACCTATTTACATATCTTCCTTTCTAGGCTTAGGAAAAGGAGTTGAAGGAAATATATCAAAATGTGGACTTTTGTTATTTCTGGGAATTAATAAGACTTGGGTTCAAATGCTGGTACTATCACTTAGGGGTGGTGTGATGCTGTGATCTTGAACAAATTACCCACTCTAGGCCTCATTTACTTATGTCAAAGAGTTGTGAGAATTAAAATAGGTAATAAATGAAAACTCTTAGCACAATGCTGGCACACAGTAAGCTCTCAGTAAAATATTAAAATATCATAATCTGGGCAAGAGGATTAAAGGTGATTTTTAATTGCCTTTAAAATATTTTTCATAAACTGTATTAAGCTTTGCTCTGATAAAATTTATATGTATAATTTTTAAAATTGATAGTGATTTTTAAAAACTCATTAAGTGATAAAAATCCAACGAAAACGCTTAGCCTTGCTGTGTCTCTGGGTGATAACTGCCAGTACAACCTTCACCACCTGCCATGTGGCCACTCTGAGATGTCACTCCACTCACAGTCCACCCAGGGTCTGGAGACCTCCCCTTTTTCCAAGACCAGAATCAGCAAGGCTTTTCAATTTTTTAACTTGCTTACTGAGGAACCATCAAACTTCTAGGCAATCTATATGACATACAAACAGAAAACAGCCAACCAACTAGAAACTGAAATGAAGAGGCAGGATCTATCTATATAATTAATCTATTGAGCACTTATGCTACATTTTAGTTTTTATTTGTGGTAATTCATTTACTTTTCACAGGCAGGCACTATTATGCCTGTTATACAGAGAGGAGACAGATTCTGAGTTAAGTACTCTAAGGTTCTACAGGAAGAAGCTGGTCTCATGGAAATGTGAACCCTGACTTTGAAGCTTGCAAAGTTAACTTGCAGGTGGTATGGCTTCTCTTGCTTTTGGTGTTGGGCCAAGACTTAGACTGATTCAGTCTAACATGTTTGTATGACTTTTTAACTAGCTTCTGTTCTGATTGGCCCATGCCTGTGCCATATCAGTTAAATTCTGCGAACATTACCCCTGGTCAGAGAAAGTTGTGTTGCAGGAAGCCAGATATGTTCTATTTGGGAGCCATTGCTAATACATCGGGAAAATGGAGTCAGGGAGAGGGGAGGAAAAGGGGAAGGAGGAGCAGAACTAACAAGGTGTACAGGATAGAGGAGAACATGGGGAACAATATTCACTTCAGGACATCAATCTCTTAATGGCCAGTCTCCTAGAAAGTATGTATGAGACGTACTAAGAGCTCTGTAGTTTTCTCTGAGCTGCACCAGGATCCTGAGCTATAGAGAGGTTTAGTCTTCCTCAGAAAATGTTGTGAAGGAAAAATTTGAACCACTGTGCTTCTGAGCTTTCAGAGAACACAGGCCTTTTAAAGTTTATTTTGCACTGAGGAAGGCAGAGCCTGTGACACACTGATTTGTCCCTCCCCTCTGGGTCTCAGCTGTCATCCTAATAGGCAGCTGCCCAGAGTGGAGTGTGGCATTGTTAACCATCAGGGGTGACCAGCCTGTCAGCCTGTCTGGCTGGAACCCTGGATGCTAGAGACGCCTGACAGCAACCTCATCTGCATCCTGGGGAGAGCGAACCGGTCCGCTCTCATTAAGAGAAGAGTCACCCCAAAACACCAGAAGACCTGACAACCGGAGACCTCACGTAACTCCTTCCAGAGTCCATACTTTGTTAGGGCAGCATCAGGAGTGGTAGTGTGCAAATCCTTTTTTCATTTTACAACCTTTAAAACAGTTTTTGCAGGTAAGAATTCTTCCACAGAGCCCCAGGAGAGGAAACAGATCCAAGAGAATTTGCTCTGCTTAAAGAAAGAGTGGAAAGCCTGAATCCCACCTATTTCACCCAGGGACTAGCACTGTGTAAGCCCAGGGTTCCTAGGAACACAGTTTGAGAACTACAGTTTCTGACAGCAGTTTTAGTCATGTAGGGTGTGTGTGTGTGTGCTTTAACTGACTTCTATATTTTGTTTGCCAAGCTTCCTTCTCAAATGGCTTTCAAAGTAATAGGCAAAGGGTTAGAAATATCAGCAAAAATTAAACCAAGCCGTACTCAGGACAATTTGTAAAATCTGTGTTCCAAATGGCTTTGGGGAAGGGAATGTGACATTGGGTAATTTCTTTGAACATTTGCTTCTTTTTTCCCCCTTTCTCCATCTCCATTCTTTCTTCTCTCCCTTCCTCCTCACCCCATTTCTGCTTTGATGAAACCATGATGTCCAGCACATATTTTACTGTTCACTGTGTGCTGTACTCTAGCAATTTATAACTATGATCAATGTTGTGACCTTAGGGAAATTGCTTATATAATTATAGAAAGTTTACAGTCGTAAGACAAGGAATGGGGAAAATATATCACTGTAAAATATAAATATGTTTAAATTACATTTAGGATTTGGAATAGTTCCTTGCTTGTGTTTTACAGAGTAATCTGTGATTTAAATCAGGTTTAGTTGTGTTTTTTTCCCCCCTAAATTGGGTATTATAAATCAAGAGTAGATGCTGGATATAGCACACAAGAGGATTTCTTATACATTTTAATGTTGCATAAGTAAGAAATACCAGTAGTTCAGCAGTAAAATTGCAAATGTAAGCAAAAGTGAAGATTTTTCCAAATTTAACTAGGTTGCATTTGTTTAGTAAACTCCAGCAATAATTTACTGTTTTATTACGTTTGCCTTTGAGATCTGGGCTGACTTTTTTGTTCCCTTCCTTAGGAAGGAAAAGGGAGGCGTGTGCATGACTCTAATTGTCTGGAGCTGGGGAAGAGGGTGAGAGGACCATTTTGCTTTCTCCACCTGTGATACATGAGAAACAAGAAGGTGGGAGGAGAGACGACTTAGGAGGATTAAATAAATTTGTGGATGTATCCGCTGCACAAGCAGGGCGTTTTTTAGGGTAGGGTCAGTGTTTCCATTCGTGCGATCTGTGGTGAGACTAAGTTTTCTTGTGCAAAAAGAAGTCAAATATGTTAGGCCCAGCTGCTGGTCAGGGTGGAGATGGGCAGGAAAGGGTGCCTAATACAGTTGGATTGTGAATGGACACATGTCTTTCATCAGACTCTTTTAGGGTTTCTGGAAGATAGGTAGGTTTCGTTCAGGATCATCTCTGTTATGTGAATACAAGAGGGTTTTGGTATGTGGAGAGGTTTGAGTGCTGCAGAGCTGATGCTGGCGTTGGAGAGGAGTTGGGCAAAGGGAAGGGCTCTCTCAGCGACGTGGCTTGGCGTGCTGTGCTCCTGATGCAAGATCGTCGCCCACCACCCCTCCTCCCGCCGTGTGCTTCAGATGGTTAACATGGACCCCAGCTTAGTTTTAACTGTGGTTTGAGAGAAGTGAACTCTGGGATTGGGTTGGATGATGTTGATTAATAGGAGTGAGAGGGTGAGAGACTCCAGGGCCAAGCAGTAGGTCCATCTTGGTGGCATCTGATGTTGATTGGCTTTGTCCTGCGCGGCTGCGCTCGGAGAGCGGACATTAAGATTAAGTGATGCTGTCGTGTTGAGGAGCACGGCACTGCATCATTCTGGGAAGAGACAGCTGGGGTGGTTAATCCTTCATCACCAAGGGAGCACTGCCAGCGGAAAGATATACAGCCAAAGATAACCCTCCATAACTTGTGCTAAAGATCAGAAAACTTTGAATTCACATCCATCTGCTTAGTCTGGGGTGAAGATGAAAGATAGGCAGAATAGGAAATAAAAAACTCCTGGGGGATTAATCTTTGGCACGGTATGTAGCCCACAGAGTGAGCAGGCAGGAGAGAAACTTTTACGTGGCGTTTAAAAGGGAATTAAAGGTACCTGATTTCACAGCAGCATCTTAAAGTAAAATTAAGTGATGCACACTCTCATTTTTCTGTTGCGCCATCATTTTACCCCCAAATGCTGTTTGCCCCCACTAGACCTTCTCTGGATGTTTTTAAAGGAGCTACTCTTAATTCTGTACTTATGGACAAAGCATGCAGGCAGGGAATGCTGGAAATACCTAATCAGTAGAAAGAAGAGCTTTTCATTTCCTTCTCTCCCTGTGCGATTTCAGGAGATCCACAAAATCTGACCATGTGCGTGCATGTCTGCGAATCTGTGGCTGAGTGTGGATCTGAAATTCTCTTGCTCTGAATATTTCCAAACAGCTGCAATGATTTTATATATCATGTGTAATCGAATTATGCATTGTTGTCATACCAAAGTGATGTGCAGGGGGAGAATAAATCAGAGAGGGAAATAAATTAGAGGCCCCTCTCACATCTGCAGCCTCTCTGTTAGCACATGGGTCAGGCCTGGGAATGTCTGGTGCAAGGTGAGAATGCTGGGGAGAGCAGAGCTACATGCTCTGTCCTCAAGTAACTTCATGTATTGAGTTCAAAGGGAAACTTTGTTGTTTGTGGGTTTTTTTTTTTTTTTAAAAACCTTTTAGGGATATTTTTGTCTTTTTCCCTTGCCACTTTGGTATTTGAGAGTCTGAGTGGGGAGTTCTTAATTTGGGGCCTGGACAATTTGCACCGATGTGCAGAGGCAGATTTTTCTTCCGGGTTTAGCATCACTTGGGCTTTGCTGCACTGCACCCATTACAAGGGCCTGAATGGGGTGGATATGAGGCACCAGAACACACAGTAAAGTAAACACGGGAGTCAGGGTGAAAAGAATCTATTGGGAATTAGAGGCTTGGGTGAGCTCCTGCTAAGCTCTGTGAACTTGGATGAATGTGTTACAATTGAAAAAGTTGAGAAAAAGGAGGTGAATTGTCAGAGGGAGGAAAAAGCGTCAGTACTCTTGGGAGGCTAATGAGAGAAAGTCAAAGGAGTTTAGTAGTTTTAGTTAGATGAGGGGGGAGAAGCCTCAGTTCTCTGATGTGCAGGAGAAGATCTGTGTGGCTGGTTTACATCTCAGATTGTTTAGGATGGTCTTGATTTTGAAAATGCAAATTCATGTATTAACTTTGTGTATATGTGAGTACATAATGTATATGTGCATGTATTATTGAAGTTAAGGTTTTTAAAGTTTATTTTAAAGTTATTTTTACATTTATTAGAAAGTTTATTTTAAAGTTGGTATTTGTTTTTCATAAAAACAATTCATGAAATGAATAAGTATGATTTAATTTTTATGACTTTGTAAGACTTCATTTAAATAAATCTACAAAATAATCTCTTTCGTCAGACCCTGAGGTTTAGTTTTGGATCCAGGAATGTGTCATGGCAAATCTGGGGAGAAAGTATATTGTATTTCTAATTTCTGCTGTGCCAGGCTTGGGGCGGAGGGTGCTCTTGACCCTCCGAGGAGGAACTGATTCAAAAGTCTCTCTTGTTGAAAGACGATTACATTGGGCTTTCTTGGCTGAGAAGCTAGGGAAGAAAGCGAGATGCTTAGCAGATTCAGTCATGGGAAGGGGGGCGTGAATCTGAAAGTGTGCCACCATGTGGAGGGGCATGTGGGAGGGTAGGAAAAGAATGGACTCAGATGTAATGTCGTCATCTTTATCTGCTTGAATCTGTCTCAAAGGCCAGGTTTGCTCAGCCTAGACATTTCCCTGCAGGATTCATCCTGAGTATCCAGACTTGAGTCACTGACCCAAATGGCCAGAGGACGAGGTCAAGGGATTGTTGATAACTCTCCAAGCAGGAAGTAAATGGACTTTGTGGTAGATGTGATATAAGAGCCTCCATTTGGGGCAGTGATTGCTTTTCAGGAAATTTTATACTTGGGAACAAATCATTGGGCCAGTGAATGTCAGTGACTGCTGGATGGTACATATATTTTTTTCTATTTGGATGCCCAAATACCCAGCTTTTGCTGCTCCTGGTGAATGTACATTTTCCAATGGTTGGTCCTTTGGGAGATTTGAGTAGTCTCAAGGGCATTGGAAACCTCTGCTTATCTCCTGCATATGTTGAGGTTTTGGCCAAACTTTTCTCAGTTCCTACCTTATTTACTGGTGTAGTAAGTTGGTACATGTGGCACATGTATACCTTGCTTTAGGCAGAAGTCTCAGCGGAAGAGTGGCAAAGGAAAAACAGTTCTAAACCTAGAATCAGCAGACCTGGGTTTGGTTGTGACTTGGCCTTTGCTTCCCCAGGTTTACCAGTGTTTCTCTTATTTGTAGCTGCGTTATCTTCAAACCTAGAGACTTAAAACAATCATTTTATTATGTGCATAGAGCCTATGGGTTAGGAGTTCAGACAGGAACAGTGGAGTAGGTTGTGGTCCACAAGCCTGGAGCATCCACTGGAAAAATTTAAAGGCCTGGGGCTGGAATCATCTGAAAGTTCATTCACACACATATCTGGCATCTGGGCTATGATGACTTGAAGATTGGAACTGCTGACTGGAGCCCTCATATGTGGCCTGTCCATGTGGCTTGGCTTCCTCACAGTATGGCCACCTCAGGGGGTAGCTGGGCTTCTTATATGGTGGCTTAAGGCTCCAAGCATAAGTGTTTCAGTCATGAGATGGAAACTGCATCACATTCATGACCCAGCCTCAGAAGTCCCACAGTGTAACTTCATGTACTCTGTGAAAGGAACAGAAGCTTGCCCAGGTCCAGGGGAAGGGGAGTTAGTATGCAGGTTGATGAGGAAATAGCAAGGTCATGTTCTCCAAGAGTGTGTGGGATGGGAGAGTGTTGTATCTGTTTTTGGAACTTATATCACACCCTGGTTTCTTTTCTATGAATGACTAAAAATGGGTCAGGACAAGAATTACTTGCTAAGTCCTCCTTGAACATTCAAATAACGTGATTCTTTAAAATGAAAATCCAATTTTCTTTAAAAAATGGCAATTTTCAAAGTGATGATTGGCTTTATGAGAGAGTCTACTTTAGGATATATTTATATAGATTGGCTCCTGAGTATGGCCTAAGATAGTCTTTTATACAGCGTGAAAGATACTGATACGAGGGATATGCAGGTCCTGGTTTTTCTCCCTAAGTTATTTCAACTGAATTTCATGTTGCAAGGATTCCTTTTTAGTCCATCTTTATTTCTAATGACTTGAGGGTAATTAGGTGGCATCCTGGTATTTCACCAGGATTGCTATGAACGTTAATTTAGACATGAGTTAAATGTTTGACACATAGGATTTAGGACCGGAATGTAGTTGGGGATCTGGGCGGTGATTGGATTTTGAAGTATGACCTGTGAACACTTGTGGCTCATCCTCTTATCCTGACACAGGGATCAGAATAGAAAGGATGATGAACTTCTGGAGAAAGATCTTCCTTGCTGGGGAGAAGGTTAAGTTGTCACCTCTGGCAGTAGTATAGATCTGATACAGACACGAGGTCTGAAGGAGGGTGACTGTGGGACAGCTGCCACCAGGAAGACATCACAATTAAGAAGGGAAGGGGTTCATACACTGACTAATGTTTCAGTTTACAAACACCGGCCTTTCTCTTTGTTCTGTTTTATCATACACATTCATCATGTTCAACCTGGCAACCCAACCAAATAGCTATTTAAGTTGTAAAAATGAATCATAGCACAATTTCATGAACTGTGTGATATAACTGAATCTAGTCACATTGTACAATGGGGCCTTTGCCAGCCTGTTGTACCTGGTTCTGGGCTTCCTCAGAGTAAGTAAATAAATAAACAGGCTCCATTATATACAATAACAGTGGGGTGGCTGGGCCAGTTGGGTTGTGGGTTCAGAAAGGGAATCATCTAGATGTATCATACTAGACCATGGTGTTTTCTAAGCTAGCTCACCCATGAACAGCCTACAAATCATGTTGGCCACCTTCTGTCCTCTGCGTGTGGCCAACCAGTTCCCCAGTTTATGAAATAAATGGCAGGATATAAACCTCATAAATGAGAACTGCAGATAAGGGCCCTCTACACCAGTCCAGTTTCACATAATTCCATGGCCTGTTTGCTTTGGACCTACTGAAAAGATGAATAAATGCAAAGTCTCTACCTGAAGGACCAGTCTAAAGAATGGTGCTACTCATGTGTCAAGCATCTTCCTAGGTGCTTTTTATGTATTTTTATTTGACTGCTAATGATAAATCTTAAGCTGTAAGTAATATTATCCCCATTGTTATAGGTAAGGAAATGGAGGCTCAGAGAAGTCAAAAAATTAACTTAAGGTCACCCAGCTAATAAATGTCAGGGCAGAGATTTGAACTACCTTCTCAGTGGTAGAAGAGGGGAGGGTGGGTTGGTGGGAGGAAGGTACAGGGTTGGCAAAAGTATATTTAGTGTTGTGAGTATGGGAAGCACAGAGTTAATAAAGCTATTGTAATAATCAATAACTTGTATGTCTTTTTCATATGAACAACTGTAAACCCACTTTTGCCCATCCCTGTATAATGAGCTTCGAGCAGCCTGGTGGTGAAGGTGCCCGAGTGGACTTGATCCTGTGGGTCACAGAGGCATGGGTGGGGGAATGGCAATATCAGGGCTTGATGGGAGGGATGGAAGCAGGAAGGAGAAACCTGCATGGAGCCCAGTGTCTTCCCCTTGCAGGACATAAGTAAGGCTTGAACTAAAGCACTAGACAGTAAAACAGAAGAGATGAGGGTGAACTGGAGAAATACTGCTAGGGTAGAGTCAGCTCCTTGTAACAGAGTCTCTGCTTTGCTTTCCTTCCCAATACTGATAGCAGCTTGTACTGGCTGTCTCTCCCCTTTCTTCCCACCCTTCCTTAACCTCCCCTTTCATTCATCGCTTTCCCTTTTTCTTTGTCTCTGTCTCCTTTTCATTACTTTTGTTTTGTTTTGTTTCCTTTCTCATTTTTCTTTCCTCTCCCTCACTGACCTGGTGTTTTCTTTACTCATCTCGATTCCTAAACATTCTGTAGCCTACTCTCACCCCCATGCCTTCTTGATCTCCTCCCCTCCCCACATCCTATGGAATATATATATGTACATATATATATATATATTTATTTATTTTATTTTTTAAATCTGTTTTTGTGTTGGTTGTGTCAGCATATTTTAGACTGCTGGGCTTTGCATGTTTTGCAGCTGGTTTTGATGCAGTTGTCAGATGGTGATGGATGACTATCATCATTTAAAGTGTAAAAGAAAATGCCTTGGCACAGAGAGCCGTGATCCACTGCCGTCTGCCAGGCTGGATAGGCACGGCCACCACTTTCCCCTCCCCTAAGCCGCCTTCCTCTCTCTCTCGCTGCCCTTGCCAGAATCTACAAAAGTCATCTCGAGCCGCGTAGCACTGGGCTCTTGCCTTCTATAATATCACTTTGGTAGTTGTCAGATCATATGAAACGTCAAAATTCATGTGGCCTCCACGAAGAGATATATTTAGTACAGCTGCTGCATACCTACACGCTACCCCTGACACTGACATATTAGTTATGCTGTCTTTTGCAATCTGATATCTTTAAATTTGCCACCTTGTTAAGTTTTGATTAATGTGATTCCATTTCACTAAAGTAATTGGCTTGGCCTGTTGTAAAAAATAATCAGCCCCCTCTACGGAACAAATGCTAGAACATGCTAATGAGGGAGTGAGTTCGTTACATTGATGGCGTGGACTGACAGTTATTAATGATTGTTATGATAAACAGACGAGTGCGAATTGGGATGAGTTGGGCAAAAGTGACAGTTTAAAAATAACGTATATTGGAAAGTACTAACGAAGTAATATACTGTTAGGAAAACAATCATGCAAGTTGTCAAGGAAAGAAGTGTAATTATACAGCCGCATGGGCTGCTTAGGAGGACAGGGACCTGCCTGATAATGGACACATTTTTTGTTGGCAAGAGGGAAATATGTTATGGCAGAAAGAGGTGCAGATTGATAAATTAATTGGTCCTCTCACAGCTCTGAGAGCAAACTTGGCTGGCAGTCACCATGCAGATTAGGGAGATGGAGTTAGCCCAATGCCTCTTTTCCCTAGGATCTCCCCTGTCCTTGTTGCCAAGCTTTTCTGGGGACTCTCTTGTCTCCTCTCCTTGCCCTTCTTCACAAGCTGCAACAAGTCATAGAAAATGGGTCCCGAGGCAGGTTGCACAAAGTGCAACTTTGAGCTGGAGTGCTTGCAACTGTGTCCAATTTTTTTTTAAGGACCCTAAAGACTTAAATGCTCTATTGTTGCTAAGTCTTTGGCTGTGATGGAGGTAATTATGGGTGGTTTCCAGCTCCGTGAAGGAGACCGTGAGAGCTCACACAGGCCAGGGATCATGCATGAGGGAAGGGCCAGCTTTGTGCTTCTATTGCCAGCAAGTTGCTGTTGGCTGTTCGCATAATTAGCCAAGATAGAAGTGGTGTGTGTGTGCATGTATATGTGTATGTGTATGCACGCCTGTGTGTGCACAGAGACTGAGACTTGTCTGAAAGAACAGGCTGAGATGACTGTGGAAAGTGGGGGGAGGAAAGGAGGCATGTTCTTGAAGAAAGAGTTGACTGAGCTCAGTGGTTCATGGCCATCCCACCACTGTTTTCTGACTTAACAAAGAAGAAGGCAGGTAGGAGGAGGGATAGACAAGAAAATTTTGTGGTCCTTATATAGGCTTGCGTTCTGGATTTGTATCTTGGTCAAGACTCTTGATTGCATTAAAACTAACCAGTTTGAGGTAGTTTAAGCATAAGTGGAAGATTTATAAGGATAGTGAGTTATCTCATGGACTCAAGATCAAAGGCTTAGAGAGAGAGCAAGATGGCCAGTCTCTAATTCTCCATTGACCTCTCTCTCTCTCTCTCTCTGACCCCTAATCCCACCAATTTCTGCTGCTGTCCACGCTCCTCCTCACTAAGCCACAGATCCAGGAAAATGAGGGTAAGTCCTGGGGATTACAGATATTGTTTGTTTGAAGATAGGCTGTTGAAAGGATACCTTCTACCCCACCTTCAAATGTTAGACTTCTCGGAAAGGGAGCTTGATGTCCCTCTGGGTTACCCAGCAACTGTGGGTTAGAGGTATAAAGGAGCCTGTTTGTGGTTTCCTCGTAACTATTATATCAGTGTTTACATTAACTCCATCTTCACAGCCATCCTGTTGCGCAGGCTCCCTGCCCCTGAAGCTTGATGCTTCCCACTCCACCGGATCACCTCTTGCTAGGACACTGTGCATTTCCTTACAACTCAGGCTGGTAGATGGGTCATTGTTACTTGCCTGAGAATCAAGGAAAAGAAACCCTGGGAAAAGTATTTCTGCTTGTGTTCTATTTGGTCTAAGTAGAGACTGGGCAGGAGCCTCTTATAGGAAATTTATTCCCATTCAGATCTTCTTCTGCTCTACATATGCAGATATGTGGCCATGTGGGTTTGGACCTGGTCTACTTAGGCAATGTGAGCAGAAATACAGTCTCATTCTCTGGCCATCAAGCCCAGTGAAGATTCTGGAGCCTCCTTGTACAAAACATCCAGAGCAATCCTGAAGTCAAAGGGCGCTGCCAATTACTTCATGGCAAATCTGACAAGAAATAAGGCATCCACCTTCTGTGTTAGAAACAGAAAGTATTTTCTTTGGGGAAGGAGCAAGTAACTAAGATTTACTGAGTGCCTAACACATGTAAGGGGTGGTACGAGACATTCCCTGGTCCTGTGTCTCATTGGGTTGGTGGTCACATCTCGATTTTACAGATGAAGAAACAGAGGTTCTGGGTGGCTGAAAGCTTCAGATCTTCCAGTGGCCTGGGCTGTACAATGAGTTGATTTTTTCTGAAAGAAGGCTTGGTCCTAGCTAACCCAATTATTTTTTTATGCCCTCATAAAATTACTGACTTTCCCTCCATTCATTGTATATTGGGAAACAGCAGAATTGAATAGTTTAGCCCCCTAGACTTGGAATTGGATGCCCTGGTTTTAACCCTAACTGTTACCTTGGAACAGGTCACAACACCTCTCTGTCTCCCCACTTGAACATAAACAAAGGTGATAGATAATATTGGTGATTTTGAAGACCGAAGAGAAAGCAGATTTGGAATTGTCTTTCAGCCCCTTGAAAGAAAGGGAAGGAGGGCTCTCTCCCAATAGGAAGGCTCAGGTTTCTGGATGGGTGTGAGGGTCACCATCTTCCTGACCTTCAGATGAACCTTTTCCTGCAGTCTCATGACTAAACAGAAGGTCAGCCCAGAGGTGAGGATGGGGTCAGAGGATGAGCCCCTGTTGTGGGCAAACAGGGCCAGAAAGAGCTCTCATCAGCATTATAGACAGTTGCCCCAGCATCAAAGGGCAGCCCACTCTTCCCAGACAGGGGATCATCTTTGTGTCTTTTGAACTGTTGTGGAAAGAGAAGTAGCTGCTTAGGCCCAAAAGTTCTCTTCACCATTTTCTATCCAATTTTCTCCCTCTGTCTCTTGGCATTCTCCCCTCTTATCTTGGGAAAGCCCTGGGTCTTCCCTCTCCCTTGCCTTGTGGATATTTTCACAATAGCATTTCTGTGCTCTCTGTGCCACTGCAACAAATGTTTCTGTATGGCAAGAGACAGGACATACCCGTAAATGCCAATAAACTGTGAGATTAATCAGTGAGCCCCCAAACGTGGGATCATGAGCAAATCTGCTTCCAGCTCATGAGTCTGGGCAGAAATTGTTTTGTTAAGGGATCATGTGTGAGGATATTACTCACCCCTGAGGACTGTGCAGACTGTTATGAGCCCTTGGGTGAATTCACTCAGGAATTTCTCTAAATTTCAGTCTTTTTAGGATGAATTGGAAGTTGATCTATAGGAAGTCTGGTGGCTTCAAACAGCAAGCTCATTCATGCATTTATTTATGGACACTCAAGGCAAAATTTTAGCTCCTGTTAGGATCTGGGAGAACTGGCAAGGATGTTTGCTCAGACATAGATGGAAGGAGGTTTGCAAGCTTCATCAAAGGAGGGAACATAGGGACCTTATCCTTCCAAGTTGTCCGGCAGTTGAAAGCCATGATGCTGCTGATAGCACCTCCTGGTGGCCCCAAAGGAAGTCTTAGGACCTAGCTAATCTTGCTCAGCCTTCCATGGCAAGGTCTGGTTGGCCCTGGTGACTGAACATTTTGAGCTGTATGATGGTGGATTTTTGCATTGTGTAGAATTTTGATAAAAGGTATGGCATGTTCCCCTAAAGCACTAAGGGTATCGACACACTTGACCCTCCTCCACCTCCATCACACAATGTTGCTATGAAAATGCAATCAATTCCTTTTCTGACATCCTCCCCCTGCTCTCAAGAGCACCTACTGTATCAACATGACATTTTTTAATCTTGGCTTGTTTTCCAGGCCATGAATTTAATTTCTCAGTGCTCCACTGTTTGGTTTTTATGTTCTCAGAGTGGAATGTTGTCCAACAATAGTTACCGCCATCTTGTTAGTCGCATCTCTTTCTTGGGCATCCTGAACCCAAAATTTAAAAAAATTCATTGCAGCCATGGCCACTCAGCCTTGAGCTAATAGTCACCAAGTTCTGACAAAGCGAGTCCGACATCCCTTGATAAGTAAAATCCAAACCTCCTGATGCTGTGTAACAGTAAGCAGATTGGCACGTCTGTGGATTAGTGGAGGCACTGAAGCAAAATGCTCAATCCTTAGTGACCTTTGGCAAATGGATGGGGATATGTAGCCGTTGTAGGTTATCTTTATGTTCACCGTGTAGACACACAACCTCTGCCAGGCCAAGACAGAAGCTGTCAGAGCAGATAAACTTAGTAGGGAACAAGCTGTTTTCCTCACTATATCACAGTGCTTTGCAAAACTATTTTGTCTGATAACCTGTTTCTTCTTTAAACTTGTCTGTGAATGGTTCTGTGAAGCACTCAGCCTTTTCTCTTGGGTTTTGATATGCCTGTATTTTGTTTTAATTTTTGGGCCTAGGACTTTCTCATAAAATGTGCATTCAGATGTCCTCTGTTGCAGAGTATTTTGGCAAGTTCCTTTTAGGGAATCCATGGGAGAGGGCGTATCTGGGTCTGACAGGCTCGCATTCTGGGGGCATGTGCACATGTGTGAATGTATTTTGTCTATTCATCCAGGAAGTATTCTGTGGAAGTGGGGTCCCCTTTGACCACTTCTTTATGAGCCGATTAATGCCTGCCTCTAGGTTACACATATTTATTTTTTAAAATAATAGAGTTTATTGATTTTAGAGAGAGAGGAAGGGAGAAGAGAGAAACATTGATTGGCTGCCTCCTGCGTGACCCTCACTGGGGATGGAGCCCACAACCTGGGCATGTGCCCTGATGGGGGATTGAACCAGCAACCTCTCTGTGCACAGAACTATGACCAGCCAACTGAGCCACACCGGCCAGGGCTAGTTTACACATATTTCATATGTTGATTTAGAATCTCATAAGCACTTGTAGAAAAAAATTAGGCAAATGCTCCTTACCATTTGGAGTATAGCCTGTACTTTATTTCCCTTATTTACTAGAGCATTGGTGATGCAGGCCAGGGATGTTGGTTCTAGATATTGGCTTTGTGGCTTTTATCAAGTTGCTTAACTTCTCTGGACTCAGTTTTGCTTCCTTTTAAAGTAAGGCAATTTCTAAGACCTATTTCAGCTTTAATGGACTCCAGGCTCATTCAGTCAAGAGTAGGACTGAAGCAGAGTATATTTTAGGGGAAGTGGATGAACTGTTGAGCTTTTCTTCTTTCATTCCTACTCCAGGTGAAGATAAAAGACTTTGCTCTCTATTGAGCTGACATGAATTCAGAATTCATTAGTGTTCAGACTTTCTTTTAAGCTTCAGACAGGATTGTGAAGGGAAAAGCCTGCCCTCGATTCCTATGCCTTATTATTTCTTCTCATATAATGTGCTGCGGAAACTGTTAATTGTCACTTGAGGTGATGGGTGAGGGTCTGGTTCTTGAAGGAAAAGTCGAAGTTTTCACTTCCTGTCTCCCTCTTGCTTCGGTAAAGGTCTAGTCAGGTCTGATAGAAGAACCTAAATAAAAATTAAATTTGTCCCTTTGCTGAAGACGTGAGGGATATGGGAGAGTTGTAGGGTAACAGTGTAAATATCTAGTTGTGTACAAAGTAATGTAATCATGAAAATATAATTTTGGGGGTATTCCCCATACTATGACCCAGAGAGATGTGAACACATATATTCTTATCAAGGAAACATTTAGATACAATTTCAACTTACAAACTCTTTCATTGATAATCTTTTAAAGACTAGTTTTATTTAGTTTTAGGCTGTGACTCAAAGTGTTTTATATTAGCATGTGAAAAGGCACTCCTTGCAACTTGAGCCCAACATTCTATGTTGGTGCATCGGCTTCACAGAACATCAAGCTTAAAATGTAAACACCATTTAAAAAAAAAGCCATTAGCATTGCTTTCTGAATCTGTGGTTCCTGCTGAATATCCCCTTTTGTTTACATCTCTCAGACTTGGCCTTCTCCACATCTGCTGAGCAGTGTGGAGTTGCCCAGCGTTTGCTCAGCAGAGGCTGCCCTTCACAGAGGTGGCTACCCCCCAGTGTTGAAGTCACACCAGCAGTCAGTGCACTGGCATTGTCTGCAATGTTATATTTCTTTGCCTGAGGGACACAGCTAATGTGAAGCTGGAAAGCAGATCTTTGGTAGACAGAGTCCCTTCTTGGCTATAGAGTAATTGTAATTTGGGATTAGATTGTTTCAGCAAGAGGCGGCAAAGGGTTCAGTTCTTGGCTCTATTAATTACTAGCTGTATGACTGTAGACAGGTTTCACAACCTTCTAGGAGCCTTATTTGTACATTGGAGATACTGCATCTTTACAAGGTTGTCCTGGAGGTGACTGAGATAATGCTAGCCAGCCTACTCAGTTTGTGGAAGTTTAATCAGAACCACCAACAGTTCTCAGCCAGGAGTACATTAAAATTTGCTAAACAGAAGATCATCCATGGAACTTCAAGACACATGAGAAGACAGAGGCAACCAGATTTAACTCTATAAATGGGAAATTCTGAATCATTGCCATTTAAAAAAAATACCCGGACTGCTTCATTGTTTGGCTTTTGCCCCCTTCTCTCCCTTCCCTTTTGTTTTCTTTCTCTTTATTCTTGAACTTAATGGTTTAGTGGTGTAAAGATTTGCTAGTAACCACTTGTCCTAGAGTAAGTTTTGCACAGGAGGCAAAGCCAAACCTTGCGTGCTGCACAGATGTGAACAGTGTCTTCTAAGAGGGATGCAGCTGAAAAGGAAGTCAGACGAAGTGAGGAACCTGCACATGGCTTTCTAAGAGCTTCAGGGAAAATAGTGGGAATTTTATATATTCGAAGCAATTAAAACAAGAATGGAAAAAGCATGTATTTGAGAAGACAAGAGAGAGAAATGAAAATAAATCCTTATAAGCTCAGGGATTTGAAGTCACAGTGACAGTATTTTAAGTCGTGTCACTTTTTTTGTTGTTTTAGAAACTAAACAGTAAATTTAACTTTGCTCTCGTTTTTATGGACTTGATTTGATTTATTGCATAAAAGTAACAGAAATTTCTGGCAGGTGGACTGCCCAAAATTTCGAAAGCTCTTTGTCACCGAGGCAATGAGAACTATCTGAAAAGTTATGTTTGTTTGTTATGAAAACATTAATAATATTAGAACTTGGCTAGAACCAGTTTTTACTTTGAAACCTCTGCACTTGAATGGGTACACGTAACTGATAAACCTTTTTTATGGTTGTCAAAACAAGCAAAGCTAACTTTGTACGTTTCCTATTATAACCAAAAAGACTTTGACAGTCTTAAATTGGGTATGTCAATATGGAAAGCAAACAGCCTATTTATTTTATCACCACACTTCTCTAAGAATTTTGACATTTCTGAAATCTATATCCCTTCCAAACAGTAAAGCACAAAGTTGATAATGGCTGTGATGGGCACAGTTACGGGAGGCTGACCATCCTTTGAGATTGCCAGTTTCCTCAGTGGTACCTTGCTGGGCCACCCTGTTGTTCATCTGACCACGTGGACACCATCTGCCTATGTCCCTGAGGTCTCTGAGTGCTTCCAGCCATGCTGGTGTCTGGATGAGTCTGTCAGTTTCTCAGTGGGTCAAGGCGAGGAGCATCTGATGGTGTTCTCATCTTGGCATCAGTCATGGTAAACCCAGAACGTGAGCTCCTGACAGGACTGAGCTCTGTGGAGAGATGCATTCTACTAGAGTGACTGTCATCTGTTTTCAGGGGAATGTCTGGGTGTGCTCCAGGCAAGGAGAAGCCTGTTGTTGGGTCTCTTTGTTTGAAAGGTATGGGCCTTATGCATAACCCATAGACACAGACAGTAGTGTGGTGAAGGCCTGGCAGGGGCGGGAATGGTGTGGAGGGGGTCAATGGGGAAACAAAAAGGGGACATCTATAATACTTTCAACAATAAAGGTAATTTTAAAAGAAAAAGAGGAAGGTATGGGCCTTGCAGCATCTCTGGGTGTGGATGGGGTCTTTTATGGACTGGTAAGTGACATTCTTTTAGCAGACTCTTAAGCCAGCTCTTCCCTTGGGACCTGGATGAGGGTGCTTGGTTTGAATGTCATGTGGAGCCTGGGTCCCCTTCACTTTTACCCTTCCCTCATCCCACCACCCATCTCTGTCCTAACCCCTTTCAGAACCCAGGCCATCAGCTCCACTAGCAGAAGTTCTCGTCCTGTAGCCCATTCTCTGGCATTTTATTGGCCTTCTGCTGATTTCTTTTGGAGTATTTGCCTTATTTCTCCTATTAACTGAGAACTTTTTGAGGACAGTGAACGTCTTATATTTGTTTTTGTTGTTGTTTGCTTTTAATCGCTCATTTTAGCTCGTACTTTATCTCATTCTAAGGTATTTATTGAACAATTATTTTATCCCAAGGAATTGGTACTAGTCTTCCAATATTTGGCCTGAAAATTGGCCTGATGACTAATGTCTTGTGTGGGGTGATTAGCAGAGTAGATAGTGACTACAAGCACAGATTCTGGAGCCAGACGGCCTGGCTCAGCAATGCCCCTCACTGGTTGGCCCTCAGTGTGTTCATCTGCACCATGGAGATAATAAGAAGACCTCCTTCATATGGTTGCATTATATGAATTACCTATTGTTGCCATTGTTACTATGACTGTTGGTCTCTTATCTGAGGACTTTGGGGAGGAAGACAAGGTAGTAATCAATAGTATTTTGGTAAAATTTTTAACTCTTTTGTGAGGCTGATTTAGTGAGGCAGTATTTGTTTGGGGACAGGAAGGAAGGTCACTTTTGCCCCTCCTTTTCCTCTCCTTTTCCTCTCCTTTTCTTCTCTTTTTCCTGTCTTCCAGGACTGGCATGCCCTACAGCTCATTTCTTTGGTGCAGGAGACAATGGTACTGTTTATGCACAGGGAGTCTTCCTAGCTGCTTGCTTTTGCAAGCGGGCATCTCCTCTCTTAGGAGATTAGTGTCTTAATCCTAAATGATATTTCATGGTCTGAGACTTAAATTTATATATCACCATCCCGAATAATGTATTGGATCACATTAAACAGATTGTAGATTAACATGCAACTATAAAACAAATCGTCAATGCGTTGTTGACAACTCTAAGTGCAAGTTCATATATTTAACTACATTTGGGGAATATTGAAGTGTTTAAAGCAGCTTAATGCATTGATGTAAAATTAAGCATCATGTTCTATTTCAATTTGTGGGCCAGCCCGAGAGACAGTAAAATGGAGGCTTAGGCTTGGGAGGAGTGGAAGAAAATTTTGGAGGCAGGCTTGGTAACAGGGAAATCCTGGCATAGTCAAGATATACTGGGCTGCAGTGGAAAGATTCATAAGGGCCACACTGGGTAGCAGTAGAGGAATGCCCACCTATTTATTCAGCCCGTTAGCAGCTATTTGAAGCCTCAAGGAGTTTATAATCAGTTGAGGTGAAAAATACAAGCCATAATGCCCTTTAGCACTAAGCTGTATGAGACAGGCAATGTGCTGTGAGACTTCACAGGAAAGGACAGTGAAGTATTTGAAAAGGTCTTAGAGATGGTGACACTTGAGCTGATCCTGGGAAAATGGTTAGAGAGGAGAATGGAAGGGTGGGGGACTGGATAATGGTGTGCTGGAAAGATGGGAAACTACGACTGAACAGCTGGGTAGGCCAGGTAATATGGCAGCCAGGCAAGCATTGGTCCTGGAAACTGGAACCAGACCACTTGGGGTTCAAATCTCAGCTCCCCACTTTCTCTCCATGTCGCCTTGGGCAGGTTACTTAATACCTTTGTCTTTCAGTTTTCTTCTCTGTAAAATGGGGATTATAACAGTACCTGGGATTGTCATGAATATCAGTGTGTGTTTGAATAGAGGAGGCACGTGGTGGGAGTGGTATTTTACCTGAAATGGTATTCATATTTGATTCCAGGGTAAGAGTTTGGAATCATGGAGGCAGACAGGAGGGGCTGTTTAAGCAGTTGAGGTGCAGGGTGATAAGTCCTAGATGAAGAATGGATTCTTATGAAGAAGAGAGCATATATTTTTTTTTCCTTTTCTGGATTTTTTCCTTATTGTTCTTGTTCAGGGTGTGGAGAACATCAGTGTCTATACGGTGCCATGGTTTTGTAAGCCGCCTTCTAAACAGTATGTCCTGAGAGAGGCATATGTGAGCTGGGAATGGGGGGCATGCCAAATGTGGCCATTTCCTCCCCTTCTTTCTTGCTCCACAGTGTTTAGACTTGTTTGCACCTTCCCCAAAATGCTCCTAACTGACTTTGGAGCAAATAAAATAATGGATGTGAGTTATTTGGAGAGAGACCTCAGCTTGCACTTGCAGGTAATGTGGGGTGAAAAACTTCAGTTTAATCCAAAGCTGTGTTAAAGAAAGTGTGATGTGCAGAGTCCTTTTCACTTCATGCTGTGTGAATGAGATCCTTGTTGGAGCTCTGGAGTTGCTTACCAGAGTTCAAAGGGATTATGAAAAACTGGGAGGTGGGCAGGCTTGTGGAGATATGATTCAAGGGGTAGAAAATAGATCTCTGAAGGACAGTCTTGTGAGGCTGGCATGTTCAGGCCAGGGAAGGAAAAGACAGAGGGTACATTAATTACTGCTCTCAAACAGCAAAGGGTTTTTTTTGCTCTAAAGCTGTGTTTCTCAAGGAGTGCCCCGTGGAGCCAAAGTCTCAGAGCCGGGGCAGCTTCTGAAGTGAAGTCAGTTTTGGAAATGATGTGCTATTTTCTCACCCCCCACCCCCATGAACAATTCACAAAGCACATGAGCATCTTAAAGGGACTGAAGCTTTCTTCCGGGAAAGAGCCCCATTTCACTTTGAGTAACATAGAGTATTCCAAACATTTTTTAGTTATTCTAATACCTTTGGCAAATACTGATTTAAGAATTACTAAGGTGTTTAGTATAAAACAAAAATAAGAATTGAGGCATGAGGCCAAACACTGTGGTGATAATATCTTAGCATTTTCTGTTGGGGGAGGCTTGAGGGTTTTTCCTTTCTTGGTGCTGGGGCTAACTGCCCATGGTCCTTCTCAGTCCTGGGGGTGCATAAGGTGAGAGATGTGGACCTGGGTTTGCGGCCTGAATTGCTGTCTGTTGGCTTGGCAGGACTGGTCCTGGTGACAGGAGGTGAGATGAATGGCCCTGGGGGCTGGCCCAGGAATGACAAACATAGACCTGGCCACTGTGATGAGGCTGCCCTCGGGAGGCCCTTGACATAAAGTTCACAACTGCCCTAGTGAAGGACCAGCCAGCCAGAGAACTGGGCTATCAGCTCATTGTGTGCTGTGGGAAGTGAAAGGCCTGAAATCAGGAGAGGCCGCCTGGGTTATGGCACCTTCATCACGTATGTCTGTTCTTTCTCGAGTTCTTGCTTAAGACCCAACTTTCACCTGTCTGGCGTGGCTCAGTGGTTGAGCATCAATCTATGATCCAGGAGATCGAGGTTTGATTCCCAGTCAGGGTACATGCTGGGGTTGCCGGTTAGATCCCCAGTAGGGTGCGTGCAGGAGGCAGCCCATCAGTAACTCTCTCGTCATTGATGTTTCTCTCTCTCTCTCTGCCTCTCCCTTCTTCTCTCTGAAATCAATAAAGATATATTAAAAAAAAAAAAAAGACCCAACTTTCTTCACTTCTGTGTTTTCCCTCCCCCCCCCCCTCAGCTTTTTCTCTCTCCCTCTCTCCTGTCTTCCTGTTTTTCTCTTCCTTTCTCCTTCTTGCTTCTTTCAGCAGAGGGAGAAAACTCAGTTGGCCTATGCTGTCATTGCTGTAGATATATTTTGCTCTTTGATGAGTGAGATGCATACCTGATTCTTTTGATCTTGGGAGACTCTTTTTGTTTCCTAAGTCATCAGTGACCTCTCTCATATTCTTTTCCCATCCCCACAGCAATGTGTGTGCCGGAGTGTCTCTCTCTTTTTTATCTCATTGTCATCTCTCTCTCTCTCTCTCTCTCTCTCTGCCCCCCTCTCGTTTTCCACACACACACACACACACACACAGGCACACACGCACTCTATCTTGAAGGTATAGGATACACCTTTTGTGTTCATTTATTGTACAATATTGCACACATCTGTAATTATATTACTCTTAAAATAAAGCCTTCATCCCCTCTTAACATCTTTTGATGTCCCTTCCCTGCTGACTCTATTTTTTTCTTGTTCCACTTTACGTTAATGTGAAGAGACAGTTGAGTAAATGCACAATGAACTTCAAAACCTAGTAATTGTTTTTCAGAAAGAATGAAACTTGCGAATTAGATATGGATTGTAAAAGAACACCAGGGCTGATTAGTGCTCGTGAGGGGCGCCTGCCGGACGGCTCTGACACCTGCCTGCCAGCGCTCTCCCGAAATGCCACCCTTGATGCCTCTGTTCTGCCCATCACAGGACGGGAGGGAGAGGGGGGAGAAGCGGTGGGCGGGAGTTAAAAGGCTCTGCAGTGGACCACCTCGTCAGGCTTGGCAGTTCATGGGATGCCTGACATAAAAGGCTGTGAGAAACAAAGATGAGTTGCATCCATTTTACAAGCAAACTCTAGTTATCTGTAAAAATAAAATAATAAGGCTCTTTTTTTTTTTTAGAGAGAGAGTGAGTGAGCATTGAAGGGGTTTACCATAGTTTTTTTTTTTTGTTTTTTTTTTAAGGTTGTGGAGATAATGAGTTTTTTGAGACTTGGGGGAGGAAAAGAATTCACAAGCCAAGTTTCAAGCTGCTGAAAAATGGCTTTTAGGAAAGAGAAAAAAAACCCTTTTCCATGCTAACCATCTGCCTGCATCTTGTTTACTTCCCAGAGTGCCAGTTTGTGCTTATTAATCATGCTTACACAAGTATCTTAATTACTCCCTGTGTAGCTGCTCTGTCTTGAACTCAGAAGTTGACCTTTCTCTTTTTATTCCTTTAAATCATTAATCATACACAATCAACGCCAGCAGGGCAGAGCCATGGAGAAGGCTACCCAGATTCTCACACCTCGCTCCAGTCCCAGGCAGACAGGGAACGCTGGAGTGACTGCTTCGCCAGCAGCCGGGCGTATCTTAATTAATGACTCCACTGTGCTCAGACACAGGGGCTAGGGGCGGCCGCTCTGCCACTGCCCCCTTGGCACGTCTTCCTGCTTCCCTGATTGTTGTCTGGTTTGAGGAATGACTGCTGTACTCTGCTGAACACTGTAAAGGCCTCTGCTAGGGTTTTACAGTCCCGCACACCTAGACTTGGGAAGGACCTGAGCAGCAGCAGAGAGAACTTCTGGGGGAACATACTGTTTCTTACCATTAAGTGGGGGCTGGTCCTAGACTGGTGCTTCTCACACTGTGCCACGCATGTGAGTCTTTTGGGGATGCTGCTAAAATGGAGATTGTTCGTTCAGGAGGTCTGGCTGGGACCTGAGCATCTGCACCTCTGACAAGCTCCCACAGGACACCAGTGCTGCTGGTCTCCGGACCACACTTAGAGTAGCAAGGAGGTAGACAACTGATAAGCACTAAGGTCCTGCCTTTAAGCCTGAAGTTAGTGTAAGACACTGTAGGCTCTAGGAGTTTGTGATGCGTGTGTGTGTGTGTGTATGCATATTTTTTTTCCTTCTCTAGATCAGTAAGATTTTGGTGAGTGGAAACAAAAAGAATTTTCACCAAAGTCACATACACACGTGCACAAATGTGGCACCCTTATCTGGGCAAAGGAAACGCACATGATATAAAGACTGACTTTTCCTTATGGAGATAATAGTCAAATTGAGACTTTTAAAAATATTTGAGCTTTGTAAAAAGTTGATTAAAACAGCTGAAAGAATTCTCCAGAAAACATGAAGTGCTCAAAACTAAAATAACAATAACAATTATAATAATAATATTGAGGCTTGGGTTTCATAAGACTGCCTCTCAGCTCTAGTACACCAGACAAGTTGCAGGATGTGGAAGTAATTTCGTTGTCTCCGACACTGCTCTTTCAGCCTTCTCAGTAGGATGGGAACCTAGAGATAAGAAACAGAGGGGAAAATGTAAACTGAGGCCTCTCCTATTTGCCAGGTTGAACATTCTACTTTTAAAGGGGAGGAATTTAGCTCCTCTGGCAAAATAGCTTGACTTTTCTACCCACTGTCATTAATTTCACATTTAAAAGTAGGAATTACAATGTGCAAAGTTGCATGGCAATAATATACGTGTTAAAAGTTTGGTTGATGCTCCTAGCAATAATGACATGGGGATGAAATAAATTTGAAACACATTTTAAATACAGCTTGGAATTTACATAATGTCCCATCTCAGGAAAGCTGGGTAGTTCAATACTGATGCCAAGGGGTTTGCCATTGTAATGATTTGGAAAGAAGCACACACGGAAACACATCATAACTAACCTCCATTGTTTCCATTTCATCTAATAGCAGGGTGAGGGTCAGGGTAGGAAGGGATTTGATTAAAAACAAAGTCTTAAGTAAAAGCAACAAATCTGTATTAGTGAAAAATCACCTAATTAATTCAGATAAAAACTTTGTCGTCCCACGTGCAATAAGAGTACACGGTTAACTGATTTTATTATTTACATTAAAAATTACTTGTTCGTGAAGTTAAAAGAGGAATCAATTACCCCGAATGAAATGAATTAAGAAAATATTTCATCATTGTAGCCTGTCTTTTCAACTGGCCGCCTTTTCAGAGTTTCTTGTTGATTTATGAAGTGAAAATCCTGTCTTGTCCCTGGCAAGGACGTTCTGTAGCCTTCCTACATAGTTTTGGTGTTTGGGTATGCGCATGTTTTTGGCAGCCTGGAGAGTATCCTGGCTGGACTGACAGAAAGACATAACTCATTTTCATTTGGTAAAGTAATAATTAATACAAACTTCTGGACATGAAGCATTTTGAGAAATGGAGCCGGGCGCCTTGCATAACCATGGTCTGCTGTTATACTCTTTATAGAGGAATCTTCTTGTTCCTGAAACTCCGTGTGGACTTCAGAGCAGGGTGATTTAAGTGTGGATAGCCTGGTTTGGCAAGATTTGTGTTTATGCTTTTCTCTCTGAAGGCCATGGATCTGACCCCCTTCAAGGAAGCCAAGCTATTTTTAGGGAAAGGCTAGAATGGTATTTTTTGGTGGGGGAGAGTCTGTGGCATTTTTCATAGAGAATGCTTACAAAGGGGTAGGGGTGGGCTAAAGCCTCATTAAGACCCTCTCACTGGGCCATTAGCGGATTCTAGGTTTGCTACAATGGGAGACAGGCCTGTAGACCTTTCCTATGAGAAGTATATAAAAGTCTCCTGTCTAGAAAAAGGGATTCTTTGGTTACTAATATCTAATTTAATTGGTCTGGGGTAGGAGCCTGGGAAATCTACAGTTTCTAAAGTTCCCCAGGTAATTCTAATGTCCATCCAGGGTTGAAAACCACAACATAAGATGTCAAGCCTGTTCTGCTCACTTGGCCACTTTTGTTCTCTAGCTGCTGCTCATCTGGGAACCAAATCAGTTCAGACTGTTTTGCTCAAGCCCTGGAGATAAGGGGGTGACCTTTTAAGCAGGGAATCTGCCTTGAGAGGCCCGCAGTCTCTGAAGAGGTCTTCTCTAGTACTGATTAACTGCTCTGGACTTGAGTTTGCCTGCCTTGTCCTGTCTCTGGCCTTTAGGCCTTGGTTCTTGTCTGTTGACTTGGTCTGCCATTTAGTGCTTCCTGAGCTTTGTCATCTGTCTGTTCCCCATGTAGATCTAACTCTGTGCACAGTCTGACCCATGTTCCCATCAACATGGTGTGACAGGTCTCATAAAAAGAATGGATTTTGTGGTGAAGACTTTTGGGGAAGACCCTAGTAGAATACAGTTCAACACTTGTCTTAACTATAGGCTCCACAGGTGTGTATCTAAGAGGAGGGCCTATAACCTTTCCCACTTCTCTGTTCTTACAACTCTTTTTATCAGGGACCCTGCAGTGGGTCTAATAGCCCATAAAATATACTTTGGCCAGTACTGTTCTAGCCTCTGGACTTGGTCCAGACTTCACTCTAGATAATGTGGCTGTTTTTATGCTTGGTCTAGACTGCTGACTCATGTCTTCTTTCTCTGAGCTGGCTGGCTCCTTTGTGTCTCCTCTTTTTCTACCAGCCTTGGCCTTTTTTCCAGTGGAATCCAAAGCCACCTACCACCTACCACCCCTTCTGACACTGATGACAACAACAAACCCCACCTGAAAGAAATCTCTACATTTCCTTCCTTGCGTAATGAGGTGGTGGCATCATTTATTCATTTACAATGGGCAAATCCTGAATTAGGTGCTAACAAAGAGTTGAATTCAATTCTGCAGAAATCTATATTGAGTACCAACTATGTGCCAGGCACTGGGCTTGGTGCTAGGGATACAAAGTTGGGTGACACTCTGACTCCCCGAAGGAACTCATGTTCTAACAGGGGCATAGTGATCCTGAGCCTACATCACACTATGCTCTATGATGTGGGAGGAGGAGTTGGGGGAGAAGGGTACGGGGTGCTACAGGAGCTCCATCTGTGGGCACTAAACCAACCTGACAGCATCAGGGAAGTCTACCTGGAGGAGGTGATTCCTTCTGGGGTTTGGAGGATGAATTAGAGAAGCTAGCAGAAGAAAGGGAGAAGGGAGTTTCATTCATTCAGGGATACAAAAAGGCTAAAATGCCTGGAACACTGAGACAGGGTGAAACCGAATTGGAGGCATAGTACCTAATTTTTGAGAAAATGGGATATACACACTGAACATCTACCCGAATATCTGGAAGAAAGTCTATCCAACTATAAGTTCTTAGTGTTTTGACTGTGTACGAGTTTTTGAGGGAAGATGTGATAATGGAAACAGTAGAGGAGAAAGTATGGAAATAGAGAATCCAGAAAGACCCAGCAGCTCTTTGAGATTTAGAAGTTATTTCCAATTTACAGAAATAGAAATGGAAACTCAGAGAGGTTTAGTAACTTGCCCAGCTTCTACTTACTGGAGCTGGAGTTGAACACAGATCTGGATTTATTAAAGAAGCCTCCCTAGAAGAAAGGATTTTTGCACTGGGATTTGATGGAGGAGAGGAGCCTGAAGGTTTTTATTTGACACTTAATGAAATTGTTTCTTCTGCCAAGACATGGTCCCTGAGGTTTCTGTTGGCAGAGGTAGTATTCTGGCCTTTTAAAGTATGACGAGACCTTTGCAGATGGGCAAACTGAGACCTAGAGAGGACAGGTGATTTGTCCCAGCTGAGTGATGGGACAGGTGGGGCTGGGATCCAGTAAGCTAACACAGTACACTGATGTTCTTTTGACTCTAACATGCGATTACATTGACAGGAGATATTGCCCTAATTCATTAATGTTTGCGTCCCCAAGTATGTTGGTTCTTCATATGGGAACCATCATAAGATACTGTGGTTAAAGTGACAGCAAAACCCTTTTACCTTCTTCTTGAGACATGGACCAAACTCCCAAAGTTCTGAAAACAAAGTTTTAAAACAAATTTGTGACAGACTAACTTGGAACTGAGTCTGACCTGAAGTGATGTAAAACAAATCTTAATTCAGCCTGCTTGGTAATGTCAGGAAATAACCATGGAAGACTTTGAAATCAGCAGATTGCTGGATGTTCTGTTTAGGGCACCCTTCTGGGTTATCGTCATTATTGTCTTTGAGCTATTACATGAACCTGCACCTTATAGGAAACTGGTAATAATGCAAAGAAAATTGTTGCCCATTGAATTGCAAATGTGTTATGTCCTTTATTATGCAATTGTTCATTGCCCTATGGATACCAGCTTTGTATTTATTTGTAAATTTATTTTAGCATTCCTGATTGCCTGTATATGTGTGATACTTGAAATTCTCCTTTGAATGGGTACAGGATCTTACTAGTGAATTAATGAATTCAGTTAAATATTTTACATGTTCATTTTATATTTATGTGAGTTGTGATTTTTTCTTGTTTTTTTTTTTTAAGATTATGCTTTTATAGTATGAATATTCCTATCTTTCATGGTAAAAATATCCACTAGCACTGTGAGCTTATATACAGTATATAAACTATAAACCTTTCTAAAATCCGAGAAAAATCTGAATTCACATCTAGCTCTATCTGTCTATAGATATAGATGAGATATGGACTTGTGGTACCTTACTCCTTTTATTATTCTCTTTGCATCAAGTCCATTCAGTCACAATTTACTAAATAGTTTGAGAAAACAAAAGCCTAATACAAATGAAAAAAAGTCTTTTACTTGTGAATTCTCAGAGTAAAGGAGAAGTTATTAGTTATAAATAAGAAAAAAACCCTTCAGCTATTCAAAAGGAGCTCACCGTTTGGGGTAGATAGTTTTTTGGACTCTGTTAGTCCAACATGCTGATCAGCACATTAATAATAAGACAAGTACAAAACCAGGCACCAGTATTGCATAGCAGTACTTTGTGATAAGGTACTTTTTAGTTAGTTATATGTGTAACACTGATAACATTATTTTGGGGGGATAATTTAGGGGAACATTAAGGCTCCAGTCAGGGGCACTTCTGATGTATTATATCTACAGGACCATTCTGACCATTCCAGGGAAAGCAGTCAAAATACCCATACTCTTTGCCCTTCTCACTTCTTTTTTGCTCCACACTTGGAAACAGGGCTATACAGTTAAATCCTAAACTATCAGAGCCCACAGAGTTCTTGGTTCTTGGCATCTCTGAATCCAGTTCCCTCTTTTTCTCAAATTTTAATTAAGCAAAATAATTATTTTTTTAACATATCATAGGATCTAAACTTAAAATTATAAAATTCCCTTGCCTGTACATATCCATGGGTCCCGGCTTGAGAAATACTGGTTTAATCAATCAGTTAGACAAGTTAACTACAGCTAGCTGACTTTGTCTGGGAGTTGGATGCTATGAGGAGGAGGTTGAGTGGTTTCTATGGATGTGGAAATCTGTAGTGCTTTATTCTCAAAGACGTGTAGGACTGGGAGGTGAATGTCTTATGAAGAAGACATTAGCTGTGTGGTATAATATAACCGTCATTAGAAATAAATTTATTGGATTAATGCAGTTTATGTCATCTCCCTATTTTCCCCACTCCTATTCTACAGTTGGCAATATTTGCCCTTTTCTAATGATTTCATAACTCCTCTAAGAATAAACTTTAAAAATACAGGTTAAACTTGGGATCCACAGAAATGGTTTGGTCCAAACTCCTTATTTTAACTGCAGATGAAGAAACTTAATACTTTCAGTTTTAATTAGCATGTCTACCTGTTCATTTTTAACGCAGGATTTTTCTGGACTTCTGCCATCAATGCTAGCCTGGGGCAGCCCATCCTTAGTCCTTAAAGATGACACCAACTACAAACAGTAATTACTAACACCACCTCCCCTTTCCTTCATTCCCTTTGGTCATTCTAATAAGAAAATCCAATCATGAAATGTTGGAGGCCTTCTCCAGGGCCTTAGAAGCAACTGGTTTAAGTGAAGGGCCCCCAAACTGAAATTTCAGTAGGATTTTGGCAAATTGGCCCCTGATGAGAATGCTTGCGATCTGAACCATTCTTGTATGAATCACTTCTTTTGTGCTAATCCTCTAAATCCTTGTATCAGAAATTATTACTATTTTTTTGTAAAAGCCTCTCCTCAAATAGACTGGAAGCTTATTGTGGGCTGGATCTATGTGTTTGCTTTTTTTGTACTTACATGGTATCTTGGCAAACATGTTCTATCTTGGTCCCTCTCTGTGATCCAGTGGAAGTGGCTACCTGGGATGTCATATTGAGGATCCTCAGTCCTGCCTCAGTGATAGTGTGTCCTAATTGATTATCAGTGTCTGCCATGAGCCCCGGTGTGAGAAATGGTGAATAGTATACAGGTCTCCAGTCCTGTGCTGGCTATCATGAAACATTCACTGGTTGGGTCAGTGATTTGTATTGCCATCCTCAGATTTGTTTCCAAGTGTAAATCCCATGAAAACAGAACTTTTTTGATTGATTTTTTCCTCTCATAAATATATCTGAAACTCCTGGAATGATGCCTCACAGAGAATAGGTGCTCAATAAAAAAATTATGAATGAATTACTGAAAGGAATAGGAACCTTTGTACTAAACTTCATTTAAAATTAAATTTACTTTTAACTAATGATCTAACAATGCATAGCTAGTAAAACAGATTGCTCCAGCTTTCTTAAAGTTGGTATAAAGGTTGTGATAATGAGGAATGTGAGGACCCCAGAGAACAAGTCAGTTGGGAGTTGCTGCTTTGCTGATTTATTCAACAAATACAACGCATCTCTTATGGGCCACTCTGCTCCCTGCCCCCATGCAATCAGAGGTTGCTAGATTCCTTCTGTCCCATTGTATGGTTAGGACTAAGTTGGAGGTCAAGTCTATAAATGTCTCTTATGGCACATGAGCACTTAGGCAGTGTGTTGACTCTGGAGGACTCCCATTTAGCTGTAGGATGCTGACAAGTAGCATACCACCAGCTATCAGCATTCTCCTCTCCACTCTACTCTGGGCACTTAGGTAGCATTTGGGATCCCCACAAAGATATCTTCTTCTTGCCAGGCCTTTGCATGTTTGATCTGGTATCAGCCCCATTCTGATGGTATGAATTTGCTTTTGCTATGGCACACTGTTGACCCTGGGGTCTGTACCTGGAACTGATAAGGATGGAGCAGTGCTTTTGCAGATGATACATCTTTTTCCCCCCCTCTGAGGGCCTCTGGGTAAGGGAATGGGAGGGGGAGAGTCCCCTTGATGAATCCTGTCCTAACCCTTTAACCTGAGCCCCTGACAGGCTGAGGTTCTGGGAAGGCTGGAGAAACCACACATGACCTCCTCATGTTTGCATGTAGACACCGAGGGTTGCATTTCTAAGCCACATAATGTTATGCCTATGTAAAGCCAAATTATTTTCTGAATTATCACAAACATTGATCTGCCCTTGACAGTACTTTAGAGTTTTGCAGTAAATCTGCAGGCTGATAGTGTTAGCGGGGGTGTCAGTTATTGTCACTTGTAAGCTTCCCTCAGTCAGCTGCAGTCTGAAAGGAGTCCAGCATAACAAAAGCGTTGCTATCTCTTAAACTTGGCTTTAACCTTCAAACACTAATAATTTATTATTCAGTGTTACGCCTCAGTACTTTTGGTTACAATACATCATTTTTAATGTTGGTAACTTCATTTTTGTAATATAAAGACATATAAATAGGAGAAAAAGAAAATGATAGCTAAGTACTTTTATGGGTAGCAATCTGAATAGTGTTCTTGATGCAATTCATCCAACATTTATCTGCATAAATTACGGTAGTTAGAGAAGAGGAGCAGATGAGAAGTACACTTAAGGCCCGTTTTTATGGCAATATAAAACAGAGCAAAAATTACATTCATTACTTCTTAAAATATAGCAACTCTTTATTATAGTTTTCATTCATTGAAAGCAAATGTCTTGTTAGCTAATGAAACATTGTTTGATGTTAAGTAGATCTAGTGTAATAGTAGAAGCAATATTTGCCTTTTTATGAAGTCTTGCAACTAATTTCCCCCTTTGTCACTGGCCACTTGTTCACAGAATATCAGGGGTATAAATGACCTTTAGGAAGGAAAAATTCTCCTTTATTAGCAAAAATGAATAACTTGCAATATGTGTTTACTTTGTAAGCTCTAAAGTGACTTTGAAATGTGCGGGATCTCCTTTTGTGGAAGCCAGAGGGTCCAGAACAGTGCAGAGGGAAGAACGCTTGAAGATTTGTTACCCTTCCTTCCCCTTCCCAGCCCATAGCTTTCAGTTTTTCATACCCGAAATTTAAAGGTACATAGAAAAACATTATTAGCTTTTTCTTTTTCACTTGCTACGTAGATTTCCCTTCTAGATTCTGCAAAGAAATTGTGAAGCATGAAAGAAAGCCCGAAGGTCTGGCTATGTTGGAGTTTCTGGAGAGGAGAATGAGTATTGAGAATGTCTCCCTCTCTGTCTTTCTCCGAGAGTCCTCCGTTTTTGTCTCAACTTCAAGAAGGTCTCTGGGGGCAAAGGCAGCCCTTACAGTAGGTGCTGATTTATCCAGCTCAATACGCTTGGGTCACTAGGTTAGTTCTCTCTCCTTCCCACTTGTAATAGCCTAGGCTTGGTTTGTTTGTGAAGAGCTAAACTCAGGCTGGGCAAGAGGAGAGAGGGCAGAGAAGGGAATGGATAAAAGAACCTTACAGATCTCTAGGGCAGGAGATGTGGCCGGGCCTCCTGAGCAGGTGGAGCACAAGCTAGCAAGCCAGGAGGGAGATGGGCTCCTTCACCTCCAGGCAATTTCTGTGGACTGCCACCTGTGCTTCTCTTTGCCCCTCTGCTTTTCCTCTCTTCCCTGCAGATCAGCGTGTTCCCATCCACCTTAATGTGACCTTTCCTCTTTCGTACAGACTCCCTGGAGTTGGAACTTTATTCAGAATCTGGGGGAGTAACCCTCATTGGTCTTGTTTGGGCAAGCTGTGTAGCTCCAGCCCTTTTATTGTGGTGGCAACTGCTGCGAAGGAGGTTGAGGTTTATAGGGTTTCTAGATTAGAGGCTGCCAGGAACACATTCTTAAAGAAGAGAGAAGTGAGGAAATTATTGGCCTTTCAACATTTAAAAAAGTTTTAACTTTAAATTTATTATGGGAATCTTCAAACACATAACAAGGTAGAGAGCACTGTGTAATGAAACCCCATGATCGCATCACTTAGCTTCAATACTCAGGGACATTTCGACCCTTGGACTTTCACGCTGACTGAGGTATGGAAGGGAGATGCTCAGGTGTGCAGGATCCTTAGTCGTAACTCCAGGTGTTGTCTCCAAGGATCCTGTCACAGGTCCTCTCGCTGAGTTTTCTGGGATACTGTAGATATCCTTGAGCCTTCCTTTATACCCTAAGTATTTCACACCTGCAAGAAAACTCAGTCTTCTAGGCATTTTGCCTGGAATATTTCTATCTCACTTCTCTTTCAAGAGGTACAGTTTTACATGTATTGATTGTGCAATAAAAAGATGATAAAGGTTTAGGAAGTAAATCATTTTTAAAAAAGGACTTTCTCTCTACTCTATGGCTGCCCTTTGATTCCTTCTCTAGTTAACTTTTTTTTTTTTTTTTAACAAGAAAATTTTCTAATCTACTCTATTCCTTTATGGTCTCGGTAGACCCCTTAATTCATTTGTGTTGGCTCCATTTCCCTCAGGCTATTCTGGGACAAAAACCTGGAAGAAACATAAAAGTATCCCATGTCTAAAAAAACAGATTTCAAATTAATGGGTTCTAACTTTATTAGTATAATCTTAAAGTTGATATTTTAATTTTCTTGAATGGTCATCAGTGAAGAACGTTTGTATACTGAGATGAGTGGCTTTTTGAGATGTCCGTGGTTTACCTAGACAAGCTTAGAAGGGGGTCGTCTTGGCAAATAGAGAATGGCCCCTTTGAGATTTTGTAGGTAAGTGACAATACCAACTCAGAGGTTCTTTCTCTTTGCACTTGTCTGAAAGACTTCTTTGAAGGCACTGGTTTTTCCCTTCACAGTACAGTTTCTTTCTGTGGAACCATTAGCCCCAACCACCAGGGCCTCCTGTCCTTTCTTTGCTTTGAAGCTTACTTGGGTTTTTTCTTTTCACCATTGGCTTCTTTCTGATGGTTCCTCGTTCCCCTCAGGGGCTGCCCTGTAATCCACAGTTTGCATTTTTGCCAGTAAAGACTGTGACTGCTCTTACCGGATTAAGTGGTGCCATCAAGCGAATGATGTAGAATATGGGTGCTGCGCGGCGCGGGCCGGGCCATTTCACCCTCTGCTCCTGCCGCAGGTGCACGGCGTGGGCCTGGCAGAAGCCATGGCCGTCCTTGGTGCGCTCTCTTAGCAGACGAGAGCTATGCTTGCTGGGTTACAGTTCACGTAAGGGTGTGTGCTGTGAAACCTTTCGAGGGGGCTGTAGGGTGAAGTCATTTGGAAGCATGAGTTGTCACCTAAACCTCCTCAGCTATCCAAAGTATAGATGAAGGGAAATCTGAGAGTCGTTTAGCCCTGGCTGGATGGTAGCTCACAGACTATTAAAACCAGAAAAGACCTTGCTGGTCACATGGTTTAATACTTTCATTTTTCAGCTGAGAAAATAGATAATATTTGGTATTGTAAGTCTTGACTGTATTATTCAAGAGATAGAAGTTGTTGAATGATAAGGGCCCTTACTCCTTGCCTACGTAGGACTTGGTCTGTTCTGAGATTCATGTTAGACCTGGGCCCTGCCCTCTGGTGGCCCCTAGTCTCAGGGCAGAACATGGATGTAAACCCATGTATTCTCTAAGGCCCCTTTGACTCTCAATTCTGTGTTCAGGGATGATAAATTGCTGAGCAGAGATGTGAAGCCAGCTCACAAAAGGGTAACAAATTGGGTGTAGAATATTTTTTCTCTGCACTCTGCCCTTTTGTGTCTGGAAATGCTATGAGGGGCTGGGACCTCAGTTGGACAGGTAGTCAATATTCTTTCTTTATTCTTCCCCCCCGTTATACAACCCTTCTTTACTACTTTCCATCTTTCACCTCTCCAGCCATTCTGTCTTTCTACTTGTATCGCTTTCCTATTCATTTCCTCTTGCTCTTCTCTTTCAATGAATAGCCAGACACACAGTAGGAATTTAATGTTTGAAGTAATGAATGAAAGGAACTGCTACCTTCTGTAAAGATGGATTAAGAAAAAAAAAAAAAAAAGAAACACTACTTTAAAATCTTAACTGACTTGTTTTCCAGTCAAGTAAAATATGTGAATAGTATTTTAATGCTGGGACTAGTTTTTTCTGGGGTAAGTATTTAAAATGATCCCTACTTGTGTGTTTGTATGTGAATGTGAGAACATGTGCACGTGACTAGTCGTGTAAGTTTTAAAGAAGATATTATGCCAAGCCATTTATTTCATTTGATTAAGCCATTAGAAAAGATTAGAGGTGCCTTTAGTTCTGGAAAGATAAGTTTAACAGGGAACGGATTTCAGAAACATCTGGGCAACATACACAACACCTTTCTGTTCCCTTATCTTTAAATGCAGCTGTTCGCATTTTTTTCCTAACAGATAAGAGTGATAAGGTGGAAACAGCATGTTTGAAAGCTCCAATTTCTTACGTTTCATGCAGGTTTCTTTTCGCGGCTTCCTCCAGATATATAAATATATGGAGAACCTAGAATTTCATTTTTCTTTCATTTTTCTTAGAGAATATTATCTTTATCTAAGTAAGTGTGATCACCCAGTGATTGAATGTTTCTGTTTGAGCCTTCTGCCTGGAACAAAGTTTTCCTTAAAGAGGCCCCCTTCCTCAGATCATTGTCCCTTCCTGCTCGCTCGGAAGCACGTGCCATCTGAGGGCACTGACCAGATGAGGGCACTTTTATGATAGTCAAGGAGGGAGTCTTGTGAGTCAGGATTTCCTTGACTTCCTGCCTTTGCTTTGGTTAACTCTGCAGAGTAGTAGAACTGCAGGGGCTTGGGGATCTGTGGTCAGGAATCTCTGAGCTAAAGCATCCAGGTTCTGCTTGGGATCAGGTGTGCAGACCTGACCGCTGAGGGCCATGTTTGGCGTAAGTTTCATCATGTTTCTGCAACGTGACCACGATGATGGTGACGGCAGTGGAGACATTCTTGTTTCTGAGGGAAGGCCTGGGGAGCGAGTGCAGTAGCCTTTTCCTTTCAACGTAATTGTGAGAATAAATCAATGTTGGTTAGGCTGCAAGCCTGTGTATTGATCACAGTTTTCGGTCCTTGAAATGCTGCTGGAATGTTCTGTTCTTCCTGTTACATTCAGGAGAGTGGAATTCAGAGGGCACTGTGGAATTCAAATAAAGTCCATTATTTATGGGCACGACTGACACAAATGAAAGCAAAGCGTTTTACTTAGAGCAAATACATACTCAACACTGGAAGTGGCCGTGTGTGAGCAGGGTCTCAATTTGTACATTCACTAATTGCTCTTCTCCATTGGGAAACATTGCTAGTGGATCCACAAGAATTTGTTTTTCCAAAGTTGTCTCTTAAAGGAAGCTGAGACCTTGGGCAGCTGTCACCTGTGCTAATGGGGATTCCCTGGTGCCAGTGGGCAGGGTGGGCGAGGGTCATGTACGTTGGTATTTCCCATTGTATGTCCATCGAGTCCTTTGCATTCCATTAAAAAAATTATCACCACTCATTAAGTTGATTTGACCATGACCTGCAGTTTGAAAAGCCATCTATACCAGTTGCTTTTTAAGCTCTAACTCCAGTTCTCAGTCTTTCTCTATAGGACAGGTATATTCGTTTCATTTCTTGGAAGCCTCTTTGGGAGTGTGGGTTGTGTCCTGACAGCCTTTTCAGAGTCTGATCTAATCAGCAAGGCCCAGTGTTTCTTCTCCCTGTCGTTTAGAACATAGATTTCCAGAGTATGCCCCCAGCCTGCAGCCCACTAAGGTCTTCCTGCTGGGTTGGAGAGGGACACGCAGACAAAGGCTTTTGAAATATGCAGAATGGTCAGTGATAAGGAATCTCCCTGGCAGCAGAGGTTTTGCTTTGTATTCCTCCCCTGCATGGTGGGGGCTTTAAAGCCCTTTAAAAACTCGCTCACTTTCTGGGGGAAGATTCCAGGCTCCCTGTGTTGACTCCAGGCTTAGCTCTATGTTTGACCAGCACCTACACCGGTTTCTTGGTCTCGTGCCTTTATGGGACATTTGGCTTAAGGAAGCTATTTTCTTCTCGGAGTTCAGAAAGTGAGTTGCTTAGGTTTCTGGACTGTCTTTCTCAGTCTGTGGCTGGGCCTACCCTGTGTCTAAATGGAAGCTGAATGAGATGTTGCAGGACAGATTTCTTATCCTAAAGATACTTTGGGTGAAAATGACCTCTGGGATTTCTTCCAATTTTTTTTCTTCATTTTTGTCATCTCAGTTCCCATTGGAAAATACAATCCTGGAGGAGGAAGACCTCCTTTTTACTCTGAACTGTTTCTCTCTGCTTGCACCTGGCTGCATCACAGGCAGATACAAATTCACCATCACTTCTCATTTCAAGTCACACCTGTTTCCTCTGGATGCCCACTCCCATTTTCACCTTCTTTCCCATTTTTTTCCATCCTGTTTCCCAATTTTGAATGAATCCTCTCTTAAGTAATCCCCCAGAGGACTCCTTGCCCACACTCCATCATAGCATTGCAATCAAAGAGTGGCTTCAAAACCAGGCACCTGATGAACCTGCCTCTAACCTAGGGGAAAGGGTGGCTCTTCACATCCTGCCTGCCACCCGAGGCGGCCCCTTGCTTCTGCACGGGCATCTATTATTCCAGGAAGCCTGAGCTCTGAAAACCTTGAGGTTTCTTCCTGTGGTACCAGCAGCTCTATCTTTACTGATATTTGAATATTTGTTGCATTAGAGCCAGTAATAAAAATATCATGGTATATTAACTTTTAATTTTCTCAGATTTATGAGGAACACCAAAAAGAGTATGCTATCTCTGGAAAGTGTTGGAAAAAGGAAGTTGATTTGTCACAAAATTTATTCATTTCCATGGTAATAGTGCCAGTACCCAATGCTACATGGAATTTGATTTGTTGCAGAACATTTTATTCCTCCCAAATTGTGTATATTTGTTAATGACTTAATTTATTGACCAAGAAGAGGCTTAGATATTCCTGGTATGGAGATACGCTAACAGAGTGACATCGGCTGGCTGGCAGAATTCCTATCTGATTTAATTTCCTGAATCTGGAAGAGGAATGGGGGAAATTTTCATGAATGTTTAAAAAAATGTAGCTTGCAGATGTCCTAAGTCAAAAGTCATATATAGAGATGAGTTAAGGTTTAAAAAATAAAGTCTATTCATTTTTAATTGTTGGGCTTTCCTCAGTTATTTCATTATAAAGGCACAGTTCAGTGAATCCACAATGTATATTACCCTTTGCACAGAGTAGATACCCAAGAAATGCATATGGAAAGAATGGATACACATTAACTGAGGATAGTTAGACTCTGTATGAAAAGTGATCACTCGAGCCCATAAGGAAACCCCTTTGACACTGATTGTTCTTATTTGTTGTTTTCTGTTTTGTCCTCATACTGGAGAAGCAGCAGAAATATTGGAAAAACGGATACTACTTAATGATTAAGTGTGGATTTTGTCTTAGAGTCTTACATTGAGGCCAACTACCCACTGAATTAAAACCTCCTCCTAAACTAAAAATTGGACCACCTGTCTCTGTTCCCAAGAGGTTATTTTGTTGGTTACATTCAGTTTACATGTGATTAATGTAGTGAAATAAAAATGTGAAAGAAACATTGGTTATTTTTGCCTCCCATATTTATTTTTTTTAATCGGATGGCAAAAATTGAACGTCACGTGACTGTGGAAATTATTGTTGTAAAATGTAGTGTTTGTCCCCCAAAGATAAATTGTTATAGATAAGATCCACTTAGAAATGGAAGAAAAAGAATTACATGCACATATGTACAGGGTGGGGCTAGAGTAAGTTTACAATTGTTCAGATGGAAAATAATACAATAATAAATAATATAAGAATAAACTCTGTTTTACATACAACTGTAAACCCACTTTTGCCACACCCTGTACATGCACATGCACATATATATGTCACCTTGTACATGCACATACACATACACATATATATGTCACCTTGTACATGCATATACACATATATATGTATATGCATGTACACAGACCCATACATATATACAGAACCACTCATACATGTACATGTATACATGTACACGTTTGTACACATAGACATATTTATGTATACACACCATAATAATTCATGATCCAAACTAGCATACTTTATTAATAATTATTTCAAAATAATGGATATAGACTAGGACTCTCTTGGTCAAAATGGGATGCATGGTGACCTACTTAAATAGTACATTGCCTTCCAAGATGACAAGAAGCTCTTAAAAAGATTGGTTCCTCTGTGCCAGGGATTTTACACATTTGTTCCTATGCCATGATAGTGAGGAAAAGTTTAGTAAAGACTTCACATTCCTCAATAGAATTAGTCACTTTCTACTGAGGTGTTGAAGCTAATTCTGATGATCTCATCTGCAGAATTGGCAGCATTATTAGCAGATTTGCCTCTATCGGTTTTCTCCAGAAGTCTTCATTGTTTGCATTTTTTATCGAGGTAATTTGATTTTTATTAATATAAGTAATAGAGAAGTTTAACAACTGGGTACTCCACAGACATGCTGTTTCCTCCTCTTCGTTTACTTTTCTCTTGTTAATGTCATCAAAACGTTGACAGCTGCATAACTCTTTTTAAAGCATTCATAACCTGACAGATATTACAGATATTTGTCATTTTACTTCCAGTAAGTGACAGCTGAAATTAGCTTTTCGCAATATTGTAGGATAGCGTGGGTGTAGTGAGTCCAGTCAAATTTGTATCACATTTCTTTAATGTATAAGTGATTTGGAGCCTTATTAGGGACTGAGGACTGGAAAGATGGGGAAGGATCTGGTAATCTTTAGTTGTGGGCTGCACTGGAAATCACACTGGCAGGACAATGCTATCTCATAGGGTTGGTATGTCTCAGTGATGAAGGAAATCTTGGAACAACGTCCTTAAATCCTGCTTCTGATGCTCAACTTCCTGCACCGTGTCCTTAGACAGAGGACCTTGCTCTTCTTAGTGGAAACCTGCAGAAGTAAAGGGTCAGTTCTTTTGAAGAGGTCCATTATGTCTCCAGAAAGCACTGTTTGAATCCTGTTTTGTACTTTAAGCCTAAAGCTTCCGCTTTGACATTTCTACCCACTGGTCCTGATTCTCCTCTACTGTGGCTATAAGTCCTGACCCAGTTTTTCGTTTTTTTAAAAACAATAACAAAAATTATGGCCAATATTATTTATGGATCATATACATTGTGATAGATACTGTGGTAAGCACTTTCTATGCATCATTCTCACAGTCTTAGAGGTGGACATTATTATACCTCATTTGAAGAAAGGGAGGTTCAGAGAGGTTGCAGTAACTTGCCAAAGATTCACACACCCAGTAAACGGCAGATCCAGAATTCTCATCCAGTTCTGTGGTAGGCTGAACCAATTCTTGGTGACATTGCATAAATCATGAAATTTCTTGGGATCCTCTTTTTCCCCTCTGTATTCTGGGATGGCCATGCCTCTCTCATAGGGCATTGTGAGGATTAAACAAGACAGTGACATGTGGTGTTTTCTGTGATGTACACATGTGGCAGTCGATTATTAACATCATCAAGATCATGAATTACCATTCTGATGGCATCATCTAGGTCACCGGGCTTGTTTTTCCCCCATTCTATTCTAGTCTATTCTGTCATCACCACCCCCTCTTCTCAGTAACTTAAAGTTTATCAATTTTTCAAGGCTCAGGACAAATCCTACTTCCTCTTTGGATTCTATTTAGATTTTCCTAGTCCACAATGATTTTTCTTTCTTTGGAAATCTGTTTTGCATGGTCTATTGCTTAGATGTTTTTGGTTGTAAATCATGGGGAGGAGGGAACCCCACCTCAAACTCTCTGGAAGACAAGAAGAGTCGGTGTTGGCTCTCAGAGTAGCAATGGTTTCAGGTGAGGCATGAGCCAGACACTCAGTCTTGTCCTCTCTTCATTTCTCAGCAACTGTTTCTCAGTGAAGGGTCTGTTACTGGGGGACTTTGCGCCACTGCAAGGTGGCTGCATATAGTTATTAAGACAGTTCTGGTTCAAATCCAGCAGGTTAAAGTTCAGTTCCCTTAGGTTTGAACAGAATTCTCCAAATTGAGCCTCATTGGCCAAATAAGTCTGAATGGGGTCTGCAACTATTTGTGTCCTCCAAAAATTCATATGTTGAAATTTTAACCCTCAATGTGATAGTATTAGGAGATGGGGCCTTTGGGAGGTGATTAGGCCATGAGGGTGGAGAGCTCCTGAATGGGATTAGTGCCCTTTAAAAGGGACCACAGAGAGCTCTCACACCCTCTCTTTGTCATTTAAGGATATAACAAGAAGTCAGCAATGTGCAACCTGGAAAAGGACCCTCACTAGAGCGTGATCATTCTTGGCACCCTGATCTTGGATTTCTAGCCTCCAGGACTGTGAGAGATAAATGTTTGTTGTTTCAACCACCTAGTCTGTGGTAATTTATTATAGCCGGCTGCACTGACTAAGACAGGGTCTTATCCTATCCTATAACCAGTTACTGTGGCCAAGGGGAGTGGACTTTGCTGATAGGATTGAGCCAGTTGAACCCTGTTCTAGAACAGGAAAATGGAGTTATTTGCATACCAACCAAATTTGGGGAAGTCTGGGAAGATGCTGGAAAGAGGGTAGGAGAGATAGATAGCCAATAATAGTCTAGTTCATATGACTTGTTTATGGGGTTTATTTTGTATGTATATTATTGGTTATCTAACCATTAGTATGTTGTAACAGACTTATAGTTCCTTGAGGACGGGGACCTTGTAATGCTGTTTTTTTAAACCTCTCTTGCTATGTCTCGAGCACATCTCACACCCCCTTACATCCTGTATATGCTCATTAAGAAAGTTGGATGATTTTTTTTCTTTGCTAGCTAGTGTTGTCCCCTGGAATGAAATAGCCAATAAAAGAAAATGTCCAGTAATTCTAGAAACTACCATGGGGAAGTAGGTAGGACAGGAAGATAATAAAATAAAGTTTAAAATAACTTATCACCATTGAGTACATTCCCCTGCCCCTTGTCCACGTATAACTTAATTACACAACTGGATATGCTTTACGATCTACAGTTAACCTGCTGGTGGGCACTGAGAGAACACTTTGTAGGGGGAACGGCCCTGTCCTTTGAGCATATTAAACATGTTGTTAATGAAATTGGAAATTTCAGACCACTATAGATTTATCTTAGGGGGTGCTGCACGAAGGGAAAGCATATTAACCTTTTGTTGATTCGAAGTCATTTTATCTTATGCTCAGGAGCCCAATTAACATTATTGATGTGAATCATACTCATCAAGATCAACTTATTTTGTGTTAATTTCCTTCAATGCAGAGAGAGCTGAAACCAAGCACAGAGGAGTTGAGACAGAATGATTGATTTGACCATGAAAAGCATGTTTTGTACCATAATCTCATTTTAATGCTTCAGTAGTTAAGTTGTGCCAAATTGCTTTTGATGAGGCAATCATTTTCTGGTTGGGATTCTGCTTAGACCTTGCATTGGTCAGCTATTTTCTCAATAATGTGACATAAGAAACCACCCCATTTATTTTCTTGCTCATGTTCTGCAGGTTGACTGTGGTCGAGCTGATCTAGGCTGGGCCTCTCTGCTCCAGGCAGCAGGGCAGCTAGCCTTGACTCCAGGCTGTATGTTGGCTTCAGATCTGTTTCATGTATGTTTGTTTTGGGGCTTAGGCTGATGGAGTAGAGGCTGCCTGAAGCCTCTCATGGTAAATCATTGAATGCAAGAGCCAAGCCACATCATGGTGTGGTGTGAGCACGCGTAGAGCCTCTGCTCACATCACTGCTAAATTTCATTGGCCTGAACAAGTCTCATGGCTAAGACCAGTATCAGTGGGACAGAGAAGTAAACTCTGCTCTTAGAAGGATGGGAAGGGAATGACTGTTTGCTGTGCAGTAATCCAAATTATCATGGGCCCTCTGGTCTTGTAACTCTTAGCTCAGAATGCTTAGGCCAGCTATTTGTCCCAACATCATCATGCTGTCAAACTGATTTCTTGACCTAAACAGGGAGACAAGGCTTCTGAATTTCACCTAGGATGCCCCTTATGAAAAGAATCACTGCTCTAAATTGTGAGTTCCTAGAGGGCAAAGAGAGCATCCTGTTTCTGTTGGATTCCAAAGGATCTGGCACATAATAGATCCACAGTATATAGTGTATGAATGAATGAATGAATAATGAATGACAATTTTGTTTCCATCCTAGAACAGTTAAATAAAACCAGGGATGCATGGTAGAGGTTAAATAGGGAGAAAAGCTATTAAAAGAGTTAAAGCAACAACCTAAGAGAGAGTGTGTGTGAGATATGCACAAATACACACACAAATACAGGGTGTCCCCCCAAAAACATATACACACTTTAATAGCTGATAGCTCAGTTTTGAAAATGAAATATATTTTAATAAACACTGCCTTTATAATTACTCAAAGTGTGTGTATACATTTTTTGGGGATACCCAACATATGCATGTGTATGTGGGCACATATGTAAATATGTGCATATATTGATATTATATATGTACACATAGTATGCACACATGTACTATTTTACTTAATTTATCTGATAACCCTGTGAAGAAGGAAATTAATGATCAGGTGTTTGGCCTTTGGAAAACCTTCCTAGAAAGAGTTGGAGGTAAGATTCGAACCTCAGTTGTCTAACTCCAAGCCAAATTTTTCATTTTGGGGCTGCTTCTCAGAAGTGGGTGGTGGATTTTTATTTCCTTCCTTACAAGGACTTTTATTTTACCTTGAGCCCAACTGTTTGACTCAGCGAAGCATCAATTCCCCTGAGACTGGTCTGTTATAAGTGGACACATGGAACTTAAGAAAAAATGGAGCAAATGGCTAGAGATAGAGGACTGCTTTCTCTTTCCATTTGAAATTAATGTTCACTGTATAAAAAACATAAAGCATATCCATCCCCAGGGACTCGCCTGACATTTTAAAACTTTCATCTGCTTTAATTCACGGTGTTCAAGGAGGGGATTTACACATGGCTGAGCTCCGGTGGCTAGTTGGCTGCTGTGTGCATTTCTTCTCTTGTCTTTGCCAGGGTGAGATTTCTATAGGCCCAAAGAAATCATATAGCTTTTTCATTTTTATTTTTTTAGCAACCTCTAAAAATAATAATGGGCCTATTCAGATTTTATCTGTGACTTTACTTTGTTGTTGAGCAGTATTAATAATGCTGTTGTAAACCTGGCCAGGGCAGCACTCTCCGAGTTTCCTGGGCTTCAGTGATAGGCTAAGTGGCTGCTCACAGAGCGCAAAGGGAAATGTGTAGATGGTCCCGGGTAAGTTAGACATGCTTGCCTGGATTGGAGCCGTGTTAATATCACGCCTTGCAGATTTGGCAAGGGCTTTAAGAGTCCTGTATTTCAAGCTGGTTTTTATAGAAACTTGCTGCAGAACTGGGCAGGATTAATCATGGCTGATATATATCACACTTAGTACAGTATTAAATTCTAGCAATGGAATGCTGCAAAACCAGTTCATAACCTTATAAGAACATTGCGTGCTACAGTAATCCTAGAGAAATACCATATATTCAAATCTATGGAGAATTAAATGCCTGGCACTCTGTTTTTGGTGTCAGGCAAGGTTCCTGGGTAGTGTTCGTTTCCTTTCCTTGACTCTGCATGAAAGGTGGCTGGCCTTGAGTCTTTTTGGGGTTTATTACGACGGTGGCCTTATGTATGTGGAAGGGGTCTGTCTGTTCTAGTCATTCTTGGCTTGGCAGAGACACCTAAGAAGATCTTCTTTCATTCTTGGAAGACTAATTAAATACCTACTATGTGCTAGACACAGTGCTGAGCGTGAGGATTACAAAGTGCCTGCAACTCAGTCCCTCATCTGATGGACCTCCTCTGAATGGGTCCATAGCATGCAGGGAGTTCATTGCCATTCTGGAATGCCCCAAATCTCCACTCCCATTTTAGAGTTTATGGATCTGATTCTTACCTGGGGTAAACATACACATTTTAAAAAAGTCCTCACTCAAGGATATGTTTTTATTGATTTTAGAGAGAGTAGAGGTGGGAGGGAGAGAGGGAACATTGATGAGAGAAACATTGATCGGTTGCCCCCTGCATGCTCCCCGACTGGAGATCAAACCCACCACCTAGGTATGTGCCCTGACCAGGAATTGCACCCACAACCTTTTAGTGTATGGGATGATGCTCTAACCAACTGAGCCACCTGGCCAGGGTGACATACACATATTTTTAAGTGGACCCTTAAAAGGTCGGTGGAGATTGGTTCTCGTATTGCCTGTGCCCCAGAAATAAGTTTTGCCATTCCAGTTTGACTGAAATATTTTGTTAGGTAGTGATACATTAAAATATAAATTAGATAGCATTGTGAGGGATTATCAATGTCTTCTCTCCTCCACAAAAATGATCAGCCAGTGAAATGCTGAAATTGATTCACATGAGGGACCATGGGATCTACTTGAGAAACTTCTAAAATTAGTAGATTCTGTAGGCTGAGTTGGGTCAAAGGATCTCTCTCTCACCTGGTATTCTAGACATGTGATGGGCAGAGTTATATATTTTACCTCTGCCTTTCTTCTTTTTTCAGTAATTGCCATCAAAACAAATGCTACCTTTGTGACCATTTTAGAGGAGGCCTTGCCTTAAACTTTAGATTTTACTCTGGGAAAGGACTAATAGTAAGAAAGCTCTGAGCCAAATATTCCTAAGTCTTATAACAGTGAGCAAAGCAGTGGCTGGGGGTTCGCTGTGGCCATCTGACTCAACCTGCTGTCTACGAAGTAGCATTATGGTGCATAAGCTTATTGAAGGCTCTATTCCAACCTGCCATCAACCCTACTTCAGGCTGGTCCAACTTTGCTTTCACATCTCTTGTGACATTATCAGCTCCTACTTTAGTTAGTGGTGAAGCATTTTCCAGGGATCCAGGGACTTCGGAACCTGCCATGTTGACATGCAAAAGGAAGAATGTGCCATAGAAAAATTATTTGGGGGGTTAATGCCCCACCCTCACCTGCCATGAAAAGGATTCATGGCATAACAGGGTTTGAACCCAGTGGCTTCTGGCTCCCCAGGTCAGTGAGGCTGCTGAAAGCAGTTGAGGAGACAAAGGAGATGCTGTCTCTGATCCCACCAAAGAGAATACATTTCCCATCTCTCCCAGGTGGTTCCTCATTACTCTGCAAATGTGGTTGGGCATTTGTATTTCTTGACATGCCCTCTACTTATTTACATAATAAACTCCTGCCAAACAGTAGTAATGATTTCTTTTTCAGTTTTACAATTGGATCTTTTCTCATTCTAGTAGTTAAGTGAGTCACTTAAATTTTATAGTCTTTTTGAGTTCAGATAACACAGACACTGAGTTTGCCAGACATAAAGCACTCATGCCCTGTTTCTGGGATTGTTACAGTATACATAACGATACCAATAAATAGAAAGATACTTCCAGGATTTTAGCTAGAGGCATAAAAAAGTACGGCTCACTACGTTTAGAAGTGTTTTGAGAAAATAGATTTCTCCTCATGTATTTGAAAATTTGGAGGGTTGTCCTGGCTTCTGAAGGACAGGTTTACTCTCCAAGCTGCTCTTCAAATGGTGGTGAACATGGGCTGTGACATTTCAGAACAGAGATCACTGTGTAGCTGGGAGGGTTTCAACCTATTTGCTCAAGTAGTTGGAGGGATACCTCCAAGGTGAGTTTTCCAGGCTGCCCCATGCATCTGGCCACCCATTAACAAGTCATTGATCCATCTATCTTCTAATGTGTTCGTTGAGAGCTTGTTGATTTCCAGACACTGGGGGCAGGAAAGAGGAGGGAATAAATAAATAGGACGTGGCTTCTGGCTTGGGGTTCAGGGTTCAAAGAGATACATAAAGAATTTCAATATCATGTGATAAGGGCTCTGATAGAGGTATGTGCAATATATTTGCAGGGCGCATATTGGCTAGAGGAAGTCTGGATACCTTTGCAGTACAAATCGGGATAGATCTGGCTCTTCAATGAGAGAGTAGAATGTAGAAAACAAAGTAGGAAACAACAACAATCACAAGAACGATCACAATAATAGTTAATATTGATTGACTGCTTACGACGTGCCAGGTATAGCTCTCAGTGCTTTGCATGTATCATCTCATTTAACCCTTATATCAAACATATTGGGTAGGCCTGTTACCACCTCTGTTTTACAGATGAGGACTTGGAGGCATGGAGGGATGAAGGACTTTGTTCAAAGTCATATAGTTGTGAACTGTGAAGTAGAGCAGGGATTTGAACCTGGACAAGCTGGACATTTGGAAGGCTGCAAGAAAACACCCTCAGCTGAGGGAACATTGGGGCTGAGAGGTGAAAGGGCCTGGCTTGGGGAGGAGAGAAGGCCAGTGGCGGTCAAGGGGAGTAACCTGACTGCAGCTCTTGAGTATCTGAGGGAGTTGAGAGATTTACTGATGGAGATGTGATGGTGTGAGTGGAAGGCAGAGAGCTGGGGTGGTGAAGACTCTGCAAGAGGCCTGAGGAAAATCTTCTTGGGAATTACTTAGATCCTTCTTTATTTTATGTGGATTCTTGAGAGGTGGCCAGCAAGTTCTTTAGGCTGGCATGGTTCTTTCCATGTCATCCTTTCTCAGGTCCTTCAGAGAGAACAAGTCCATGCTATTGACTCTGCGTGCATGTGAATCATAAAATGATGTATGAAAAACTTGTCCCGCAATTGATGGGAGACCCAGTCTTTCAGGGCCCCTTTGGCAGGAGTTCTGTGCATTTCTGGGGTGCCTGGTGTTGAGGTTCTGCATGGGGATTATGTATGTGACAGACCTGTGACCTCTCATTCTGAACTGGTGTGCTCCTCACACCAACTGAAAAGGCGACCCTGCTGGAGACCTTTCTGAAATTAGTTCATGATCTTTATGGAAATGTGTGTCTTTCTGAGATGAGGGGTTTGCCAGTCTGTCATTTTCATGAGAAGTGACTGATGGGTTGGTGTTGGGAGAGGAGGCTTCTGTCCTTTCAAAGCCTCAGCTCCCAGTTCCCCAGCCCTTGCAACCGGAGCTGGATGTGAACAGGCAATGGCAGAGCTGTGAAATTTTCGCACTCAGTCCTTGGGTTGTGCTGGATTGGTGGCTTTCAGTTTTTTACTTTTTGACTGACCCACCTTAATGAATATATTTCCCATCACAGCCTGCATGCACATATATATTTACATAACTGAGTCAGAAGTGTGAAAAAACAATACTTACCCTTACTACAAGCAGTGTGCTATCATACCTTATATTCTGCTAAAAAATTCTGGGAGCACCCTGGAATTTGATTTCACATGCAGCTGCATTTTGAAAAACAGTGGCTAATCTCCCAGCCTTCGTTAGGTGTAATTCTGAGATGGACTCTGATATCCTCCTTATATGGGTGAGGAAGAAATCTTTATGTGTGATCCTAGTATTATACAACTCGTTAGTGGCAAAGTTGCAGCTCCTGACTTTGATCTAGCATTTTCACAGAAATATCTATATTTCAGAATATAAGTTTTTTTGTTTTCTGTGTGTGTGTGTGTTTCACTTTCTGGCTAGGTATCGAGTGGCAAACTAATAATGTGTAGGTATTTATCTCCTATACTTTCCTGCCTGAACTCAACTCATACCCTCTTTCTCTTTGCAGAACCCTGTTACCTCTTGGCCAGATGCCAGCCAGTTTTAAAGTTGTGTATATTGTACACCCAGAGGTAACATGCCATATGACCACTGCTCTGGGCCCGCAGTACAAAATGCACATAATTCTTATCTTCAAATAGCTTACCTTCACATTGGGGTGACATGGTAGGGCTTTATTCTTTCAGCAGAAACATATGGATAAACAGGATTATTGGAAATGTACTTTTGAAAACAGGGTCTATCCCGAGATTTTTCTTCCTGGTAAAAAGGAATCAGCTTCTGCAGCAAGAAAGCTTAAAGCTGTGATCACAGAGGAGAAAGAGGTGCTGGAGATACCTGCCTTTGGTTTAGGTTGGGGAGTATCATTCTGGTATTGCTGCCTTGATCTTCTCCCTTCTCCATAGGCTCCAGGCTGTATTGCTTCTTCTGGAACCAAAATCCCTTTTTGGCAGGAGGTGGTGCCTGCCAAGTATGGATATGGTAACTACATTTTGCAAGTTGAAATTTAAAATATTCAGTTAAAAAATATGAACACAATGGGACAAGATATTTATTATCTGTCCTATTTCACCAAATCTGAAAAATATGCCTTCTGTTTCTCACCCCCTCCTTGCCTGAGTTCCCTACCTTTAGCCGTCTGAGGTCCTTGTGAGTGTTGCTAGCACACCTGAGTCCCTGGCTGAGACACACTGGAGGCAAGGTGGAGCAGGGAGAGAGGCCGAGGAGCATCTTTACAATGCCAGTGTGCTTGGGAAGTCATCTCAACTCCACCTCCCTCAGGATGGGCATGGCAGTTGAGGAATTATCCTGCAATACATTATTTTATGGCTCAGGACCATCGGTTTGATTCTGGCCTTGGGCTATGGTTACCTGTGTATTTGAATTTGTGAGAGTGGGTGCCCTGCCTCCTGTTTGCCCTGCCCTGTTCAGGAGCATTGAGCCGCTTCCTGCTTTGAAATGCAGGAGGCAGTTCTGTTTTTGCCCATCACTCCTGCTGCTGGCTGAGTGGCGCAGAGGGACCCCTTTCTGTAATATAGTGCTGTAGCTGGTGTAATTCTGATTTAGAAAAACAGCTTCACTTGGAGAGAAACATTAATTAGATGCAAAGAGGGAGTTATTTCATCCTTCGGGTGGGGGAGAGCGGGGAGTGAGGGAGAGAAAAAAGTACCACAAATAAATTATCTCCTATTTGTGCAATGTTTTATGCTTGTCAGCTGTCTGTTGCCAGAGCACCACCGTGGAGCTAAATACTTGTGACACCTTGCCCAATCAAGGTATAGCAGAAGGATGTTATGGGAGCCTCTTTGTGACAACCTGTGCTAGTTTACATTAGCTTAACCAATCGCTTTTTCCTCTGTGCTTGGAGAAATTTGTTAAATTAATTCAGTTGCAATTAGCAGATTTATGGGAAAGTACCCTGTTACCCTTTAATTGGAGAGCATAAAACTACAAACTGAATCCGCTAGTTCTATTTGTGTAATAGGCAATCTATCTACGACAAGATTTGATCGATGGAGTCGTATGATGCCCTTGCCTTGTTTTATATTGGCTGTCAGCGCTTAACTGGGACTGAAGTATCTGGGTAACAAAAATTGATATAATGACTTAATGCGCCTTATTCTCTTTGAGCTACATCAGTTTAGAGCACTTCTGAGAGAAAAGTGTCTGGAAAATATCAGGGAGCCATTTATCAACCTGCTTTCATTAGCATACTGCCTGGCTCGGGCACGGATTTGAATAAAAAAAAGCAGGATGGTACAATTTATTTCAGGCCCCATATTTCTTGGATGAAAGGAGACTTCTAATAAAAGAAAAATACAGAAAGATGCTTTTTCTAGCTGGTTTTCCCCTAACTTAAAACCCTACCCCCAAAGCTTTTTTGTTTGTAATTGGATTATTTGCTATTAATATTTTGGAGAACATATCCCTGTGAAGGTAATTAGAAAAGGAATATGCACTGCATGGTGATTATGGTATGTAGAGAAAAAAGTGTGTAACAACAACCAAAAATTAACCACAAATACCCAGGTGTGTTGCGGGTATGTGTCTGTCTGTCTCTGTCTGCCTGCCTCTGCTGTGTGTGTCTGTGTGTTTATAATACACAGCTAAACAGTGCACATGGAGAGAAGTTCTCTGCATAAGTGGGTGGTTAGTAGCATTAAAGGATTTCAGAAAGTTAAGATACAGTGTTTCTAGCCTTCTGGAGTTGGAGCTGAGAGGAAATAGAAACAGATCAAAATGTTTGTCTAGTGGGTAAAATGCATTTGGTCTATGGAGTCATTTGTCCTACCCACCGCAGGATGTGAACCACAAGAGGTAATAATAACTGAAAGGCGGTTGCCCAGGAGTGAGTCCTTTTTTGCATGAAATTTTTATGCATCAGTCAGCCTGCATACAGTGTGCCTAATGTATAAAATAAATTGGTGCATAAATCAGATTAAGAGCAGCATGTTGCCAACTTTTGCATTTGCACACAGGAATTCAATATGGATATGGAGAAATTCCCATTTTTTAAATCTCTAATAGGGTACGGGGAGTGTCTCAGGTAGACGTTGCGCACAGGGACATTTTATTCACTTATCTCCCCCACTTCTCACCCTAATAACAACAGACAGAGTCGTGGGTAGCAAGAGCAGCAGTGCGGGAGTTGTGTGGTGCCAGTTATATAGGGAAGGTAGTGACACAGTATTTAAGATAATATTGCAACCCTGTCTATAACTCCTAATTATGGCGAGGAATTGGTGTGCCAATCGATAGTGATTTATGGTGGGGATAAGCAAGTGCACATTGCTCACATTGATCTGCATGTAAATTCCTTGACATAATAAGAAGTTATTACCAATGACAGTCGCTGTCTGACTGCTAATTCATCGGCACATTCCTCCTTCAGCAAGAGCCACAGCATCTGCCTTACTGGGTGTTAGTTCGCCCCACGATTTGCCAGTTGTAAGTCAGGCCTATACATCTGGTACCCAACCAGTGGCTACTGAGGAGATGACAGTCGAGGTCACACTGACTGTTTCTCTGTCAAATAGCCGTTCTGTGATTAACCAATAGGACAGGGGCTGTGTCTTGCTTTTTTTAAAGCAAGAAATATTCTACAGGGGTTTGACTCTAGGTTAAATAGTGTTCATAAATATTTTATCTGTTAAATTTCTTTTCTTTACATCATTTTCCCAAAAGCCTCAGATAGCAAATTATCTGTCAATTGATTAAAACATAATTGCTTTCATTTTACCCCTTTCCCTCTTATTATGCTTTTTGAAAGTTATAGATTTTTTTAACCATCCAGCTCTTTTGCTTCTTAAATCTCACATGCATTTATATATTTCTGCATTTCTACTGCCTCAGAGCTTTTCTAAAGAAAAAATTAATCTTTAAGCTTGTATCTCTTTGTTCTTCCTTTCCCCCTTTCCCTTCCAACAAGGCTGCGTAAACTCATCCTTTATAGCTGTACTCCTCTCCCCCTCTCTTCAGTAGTCTTTGTTAACTGGCCTGAAGTCTTTTGTAATTCACATTCAGAGCCGAGGTGGGAGGTGGAATGTCTCTTCTTCACCTGGTTTCGGTGGGCAAAACCTGTCTACCCTAGCCTGCAATATTACATTACCTATAACTGCAGTTTGATTTTAAAACATTTTGTCGTCTCTCTGTGGCCTGGTTCTTTTTTTTCCTTAAGAGTCTCCTATATAAAAAAGTTATTCATGAAACTGAATGCAGCTGAAGTGTGATTTCTGTGTTCTCACCTTCTTTATTCTTATTGGAGATGGTCATTGTCCTTTGCAGGAGACCCCTTGAGAAGTTGGAGTAATGGGCATAAACCTAGAAAGCTGAGTCATTAACTCCAGGTATATGGTACCTGCTTTACTTTGAAAACTACAAATAGTTATAAAGACGTAAGATTGTTTATTATAGGTAGTGGCTACTATAAAATAAAATACATATTAATAACAATAATTTTAATTTCAGACTGGCTGTTATATTAACTAGGTAGGGCTAAATTACGCTGCAGTAACAAATAACTCCAGAATCTCAAAGGTATAAAACATTACAGGTGTGTTTCTCACCATGTTTCTTGTACATTTTAAGTTGTCAGAGAGGCTCTAATCGTTTTAGTCACACAGGGACTCAAGATGGAAGAGCAGTTGGCATCTTGAACACCACTGGACACTGAGCCAAAGAGAAAGAGAGCTCCGAAGGGTCTTGCGTTGGCAAGATGATGTACCACAGTTCATTGTCTCAAGGGCCCATTCTTACCTCATGACCCAAAGTGGGTAGAACTAGACATATTTGGTAAACAGCTTTAATGCTATTGATTGGATATATACAACATATACTTATTAAAAACCTCTGAACATAAGTGTAACTATTAGCTTTAATGGTAGTACACAAGTTGGTGATGACTGAAGAGGTCTAGAATAATTGAGCTGAAAATTTCTGAAAGATGAGGTGATTCAACTCTTTTTTATACAGAGGCAGAAATAACTTTACAGAGGAGGAAAAAAGGTCCAGAGAGGGCCAATAACTTTCCCAAGGTTACAGCGTTGGAAAGGAGCAAAATAGGGATGCAAACCCAGGCTTCTTGACTTTAATCCAATGTGGTTTCTTTCTCCTGCCTTTCTCACCTCCTGTCTTAGGAGCCTGCATGTGTCGGTTGTGCAATTCCTAACTGCCTCTCTATTGACCTCAGTCCTTATTTTACAGTTTTTGCTTTTTCCAGGTGCTCTGGATCTGCCTAGCTTCTTGGCTTCCTCCTTCCAACCTCATTGGCCACCATTGTATCATTTGCCTGCCCTTGGTATTGGATTATGAAGCTACAGGTTTACTTGATTTTTATTTCAAGAACTAGAAATTGAATATATGTTTCAAATTCTACAAATATGACAGAGGGTGTTTAGGGTGATGTTGAGACAATGATAGGATGTCCAGCAGAGTCAGTATATGGAGACCAGGAGGAACTCCATGGAGTGAAATGTTTATTGATTTGTTTTTTTATAATATACACCCCCTCCCTACTTTGAGAAGGTGAGGAAAGTAGTGATTAGGTCTGGACAATGGTATGTTGTTCTGTTTTGTTGTGACTCAGCAGAGTCAAAAGACAGAGTTTGGGTTGACATGACTATTGGTTTACTTTCTAAAAAACTAGTTCAAGTTTCTGTTTCAGACATTGAGGGCAGGGACATAGACTCAGGTTTTTTAGACAGGGACAGAAAACCTTATAATCTACTGGTCATTGTTAACAGATAAGGGATTATACTTTTCAAAGGATCTTCATAATAGACTCAGGTTGGACCTTCTCGTTAGAAGAGTATTAATTGTTTTCCAATGGTTAGAATCATGGACATAAGCATTTATCAGCAGGCATGTGTTGGAACTCACAGACCAGGATTTTGGCATTGGATTTGTAAGTGACTGAAGTCTGTGAGAGATAAGGCAAAGGGTAGTGTGTCTGCAGGGCATTGGACAGATGCCTTCTTGCTCATATGATGGACTGTCTCAGCTTCATGACTTTTGTGTGACCCTCATATTCCATTCAAAATTAAAAACAAAAGCTCACTAAAAGCTTGATGGGTACCAAGTATATTCCAGGTGCATGTGCAACCCCCCATTCTCTCTGTATATTATATGTGTGTGTGTGTGTACACATATGTATATGTGTATATTTCTCATTTTGCTCCATAGAAAAGCCTTGCAAAATAGGTATTGTTGCATGGCTAACATCTGAGTGCTTACTTTTGCTTATGATGTATTTGTTGCTATCTTAAGTGCATTATGTGAATTAATTCACTTCATCCTCACCATCACCCTCTGGGATAAATACTCTTATTATCCCCATTTTGAAAATGAGAAAACTGAGGTGTAGAGTCTAATGTACCTGAGATTACATAGCTGGGATGTGATGGAGCCAAGGTTCAAATCCAGGCACCCTGAACTCAGAACTGGAGTTTGAACCACTCTGAGCTGCCTTCCTCACCTTTCCCATTGGTGAGGGGAAGATTTACAGAGCAGTGGAATGAGACTCAGCCGTGGAATCAGAAGATTGGATTCAAACGCTGGCTCTGACACCTGCTCTCTGTGCTGTTTAGGCAACTCCCTTAGCCTCTCTCAGCTTCATTTTTCCCATCAGTGTACAAACACTCACCCTTAACTCAGAGGCAATGGTCCTTAGAGTGAGGAGCTTGAGCCCAGGGAATATATCATAGGAACCACTGGCATGCTGGAAGACAATGTTAGAATTCTCTTTCTGAGTTTTATAACCTGAAAATGGGAAAGGGGTCCTGGCCGGTGTGGCTAAGTTTGTTGGGCATCATCCTGTGCACTGAAAGGTTGCTGGCTCAGTTCCTGGCCAGGGCACATGCCTGGGTTGTGGGCTCTATTCCCGGTAGGGGGCGTGCAGGAGGCAGCAGAACTATGTCTCACTCTCCCTCTGATGTTTTTCTCTCCCTCTCCCTCTCTCTCTCCCTTCCCCTGTCTCTTAAAAAAAAAAAAATCAATAAAAATGGGGAAGGGATAAGCTAGATTAATATCTAATATTTAGACTGAACTGGCTCCCTTGCGTTAGGTACAGGTGTCTACCACATTAGCACGTGCCACACACACTGGGGGGCTATTCCAGAGGCCACCTGGGAACTCTCTTTGAGGAGCAGTTCATAGTACCACCTTCCTTTTTTCTTTTGTCTTCATCATTTTGCAAATTTTATTAGCCTCTGGTTACAGGATGGGGTTAATTTTAAAATCCTCAAATAGCGGAACCCTTACATTATACTTTATTATGAGTTGGGGACTAAATAAAAAAAAAAATCTTTGGTTCCAACAGAGATTCCTTGATTATGTCATGAGAAAGACATGAGAGTTTTAAAAATTTTATTATAAATATGAGTTCCCCCAGTTTTCTTTTACAAAAATTCAAGCTTTCTTAATTATTTCACTCCTAATGCCTACCAGAAGTATATACACTAGCAGACATGTTGGGTAAAAAAAGCAGTTGAGAAAATACTTTCTGAAAGAAGTTTACACTATGGAGAGAACATTTTGAAAACAGATGTTTGGAAAGGTTTTCATCATCGTGTGAGCTCATTGCTAAAAACTGTCTAGGTGTATCGTCTATAAAAATCCTCATCTCTGAATACTGTAAAAAATCCGGAGAAGGAATTTTCTAACCATTTAAGAAGTCTTCTCAAGAAGGAATTTTAGTGGGTTTTGAATTCATTTGTGAGAAATATAAAATTGCCACATATCCTGAATAACTGACATTAAGGACCGTGGAAATTTACTCACTGAATTTAAACAACAGTCTGAGCATGACTGGTAAATGAGATTGAAAAAGTGTACCACAATTTAATAAACTTAGCCAGTAGTCGTTTTCCCCTGTGTACTGTGGAACTGAATAGTGACCCCCCAAAGGTATGAGGTCCTAATCTCTGGAACCGGTGAATGTTACCTTCTATGGAAAAAGGGTCTTAGCAGATGAGATGAAATTGAGGATTTTGAGATGGGTAGATTAAATACAGTCACAGGTGTCTTTATAAGGGAGGGGCAGAGGGAGATTTGATGCGGACATAAGAGGAAAAAGTGGTGGTGATCAGAGAGGCAGAAATTGTAGAAATTGTAGGTCACAAGCCAAGGGATGCCAGCAACCTGCAGTGGCTTGAAGAGGTAAGAACAGGTTCTCCTCTAGCCTAGGCCTTTGGGGGGATTGTGGCCCTGCTGACACCTTGATTTCGACTCAGTGACACTCCTGGCATTCAGAACATTGAGAGAATAATTTATTTTTGTGTCACCAAGTTTGTTACATCAGCCACAAGAAACTAGTATGTATACTTAAGTAACTTTTAATACTATGATTCAATTATTAAAATCAAAGGTTAAAATAAACTGAAATTAGAACTAGACTTTTAAATTGACTTTTTACAAAGTGTTAAGCCAGTAATTTTAAAGGCATAAATATCTAACATCTCTGTAATGAAAAAATTATTAACGTATATTATATAAAATATAATATCTATGCTTTTTGGTGAGCTCAAAGAGGATTTGACATTATTAATGAACAGATTTTCATTTAAAGTCTTTATATTCCTAAAAGTATCTATTTTGGCTTGGGCTGGGTGTTTCGGTTGAAGCGTCATCCTGTACAGCAAAGGGCACATACCTAGGTTGTAAGTTTGATCCCTGGTCGAGGCACGTGCAGGAGGCAACAGATTGATATTTCCCTCACATTGATGTTTCTCTCTCTCTCCCCTCCCCTTCCCCCCTCTCTCTAAAAATCACAAAAACATATCCTCGGGTGAGGATTAAAAAAAAGTGCCTATTTTATATATGTTTTATGATACATTAGTACAATGGTAAGTGTGTATAATTTATAAATAGACTAACATATGTTGGGGTGCATGACCAAAAGAATTTGGAGAATTTGCTCTAAGGAATTATTGTGATGATTAAATGAGATGAGCGTGAAAACTCCTGGAACATGGTAAGCATCCAGTAACTGCTTACTGAATGCGTGAATGAAGATGTGGATGGGTAGTGAAAATATGGAGGACCCCAGTTTCAGCAGCATGCCCGGGGAAGCATGGGTGATGGTGGGGCATCCCTGGGGGCCCAGGTGTGCTTAATTCCAAAGCAGGCACTCTTTCCGTGTCGCTATCATCTCGTGAAGTTCACTTGTTAGAATGGTCCATTTCACGACTTGCTGAAGGCTACCTGGAGAATGATGCAGGGGAGATTTCGTGGTGATCCTGCAGGGCTGACTCTTCTCCTCAGTACTGGGATGGGGAAGGAAGGGCCAGGAGGTGCAATACCAAGGATTACCTGACTTCTGCGCTGGGTGTGACTGTGTTGGCCTGTGATGGTGGTGGAGTTGGGAAGGGGATTTGGAGGCAGTTGTGGTGGGCTGGGCTGTGGGACTGTGATCAGCTTTCCTGTGATTCACCTGACAAGGCAGGTAACTTTAGGCTTTTGCCTAAAGGTGAGAGGCTATGAGGATCGTCCAGTGATAGAGCCATGGAAGGTTCACAAAACACCAGCTCCTCCTCCCCACGAGGAGTGTGAGAAGAGAGCTAAAGTTTGTATACTAACTAATTTTTAGACAACTGAGGTGCCAACACCCATGACTGTGAGGAAAAGGAGATAGATGTCTGGATGATAAATTTTGACTACCCTCAGACCTAGCTTTTAGCCAATCACTTCACTTTTCTTCCTGACCAAGGGCAGAAAAGCAGCTTTCACTCCAAGTGCTAGCAATAAACTCCCGGGACCTGGAAGTGTTCTCTCTTCCAGCTCATCTTTTGATAGAGCTAATAATTACAGGAAAATAGCCAGTGGGCTGATGGGTGCTGAAGGGAGACAACAAGGATTTCTGAGCTGGTATAATCCCTAAACCAGCCAAGCACCACCTGTGAAAAGAGGGGGGCAGACCCTACTCACCGAATCATAAGCCTCATCAGCTGAGTCTTTACTACACTTGGTGCTGGTGGTGATGGAGGGGTTTTGTGTTATTTGCTGAACAGTGGCATTGGTGCCTTTGTTATTACTCCTGCTGCTCTAATAACCTTCAACGAGGGGAATTCCAGCAGTAACCCTGGCTCACTTCTGATCCATTTTCCATACTGCCCAGGTCATGTTACTCCCAGCCTTGGAACCTTCCAGTGGTCCTCTTTAGGTTCTGAACCGTTAGCACTGTTGGCAGGATTTTCTCCTTTCCCTCCCTCCCACCCATCAGCCAGATCACATGCTACTCCATTTGCTCTCTGCAGAAGATATTTGTCTCTGGACCCCTCCTCGCACAGGCCCTTCCCACTGTCTTCACGTACCCCCTCCTATTTCACCCAGCTAACACCTTTGTACCCTTCAAGGCTCAGTTTAAATGTCACTCCCTAAGGAAGACATTTTTTGAACCCTGTTGATTGGTTTGCTTCCTTTGCTCTGTGCTCCCCTAGCATCCTGAATGTTCACTTTTGGGATAGGTATTTCACATGTAATTATGTCTTCAGTGTCTGTTGGCCCTGTAAGACCATCTTTGAGTAGTCACTGCACAGTAGCAGGCACATGATAGATGCTTGGTACATGTTTGCTAGATGAATGGATGAAGGTTTTCAGGAGAGATGGCACTGTGCTATTTTTGTACCCCCACAACTAGCATAATACCTGATATCCAATAAATGTTGGTTGAACTGAGCTCAGTGGAGAGGCAGTGGGCCAGGGTTGTCGGGCTGTGACCTGGATGCAGGGTGTCATGCCTTATTCCCTTCATCCCATCCCAGTGTGACCCAGGTCTGAGGACCTTCAGAGGCCAACTGGGGGGGAGGGTGATGGTGAAGGTCATGGGATAGATCATACATCAGTTGGCTTTTTGAAAAGGAATAAAAGGACAAATATGAAGATTCATTAATGACAGATGTTCCTAGAAATAATCAACTTAGAACATTTTATTGTCATTTCTAAAATGTAAAAGAGAAACCAAAATGCAAGCGAGGCAGTTACCCCAGGAGCCTTGGCACTTTGGCTGCAGCCGTAGGCTTCTTAAAGATTCCCATACGAGTTGTGGTTATAGTTTTCAAGTGTGTGTCTCATTTTTGACATGAGAATGAGAAGAATAATTTTAGGTGATGAAAATAAATACTCAGCTGACTAGTAAGTACAGAAATGGGTCTCAGGGCTTTAGATATCAGCCCCACCATCTGAAATGTAAATATCTCCTGAAATTCCCATTTAAGAGCAGATTTCACCTGCAAGTAGACTGTTATCTCTTCCTGAAAAATATATACACCCTAGTGAGGGAATAAATACATCATTACACTTTCATGACAGATAAGCTTGGCTCTGTTGGGGTGTAAACTCATTTTTCTTGGGTTGACCTTTAAATAGTATTGTGCTATTGTATGGGATTTAAATCAATAATTTTGTCAAAGCAAAATGTACTGCAGGTTTTTTTCTTTATCATTTAAACAGTTCTGTAAACGCTCAAGGAGTAATGGATTTAAACATGTCCGCAAGAAGGGAACAGGGGAGGAGAGGGGGGGATATAAAAACTAACTTAGCGGCAATGAGGCAGAAGCCTAGGATGGCTGCAGATCCGAGAGCTCCGCTTCCTCTTGCAGGCAGCCAAGCTGGAGGTGCCAGTGTGGGCTGCAATTAGTGGTGTAATACCTCTTCTGCATTCCTGCTGTAAAGCAACAAAGTGTCCCAGGTGTGAGGAGGTTAGAATGAGAAGTACCCAGTAGTTATGAAGCAGCAATAATGAGTTTCCTTCTACTTACCATGGATTTGTGTGATATACAGCTTGCAATTAAGCATGGCTTGGTGATTCAGTGATTAATGTATATACAGGTCCTAAAGGAGGGAAGCTGCCCTCCCGTCACATTCTTCATGATGTTTACAGCTGGGTACCTATTAACAGGAAGATGGAAAGGGCCATTTACAATTCAGTAACCTTTATGACAGTGAACTCTTTAATCAGCATTTTATTTCCTTTGTAACACTTCAGTCATCTACAAATGTCAGAATAAAATAGGACCATGAAATATTTAGGATCGGCATGTGGAAATTGACTTCCCTTGATTTAAGCTGCTGTGTCTTTTCATTTTGTTGTTTTGGGAGCTTTTACTTTTATTGAAAGACAATTTATAACTAAATGCTCCCAACAGTGACTGGCATTAGGGTAGGAAGAATTTCAGAGAGCCAAGTTCTGGTTCTATAAAATGTGTTGATGCTTGCTATATTGGGTAATAAGTTATTCAAATAAAAACATTAGCCAAGGGTTCGCATTTCAGAGCAGTATTTAGTAGAGGTACGGCAGACTCTGCAGAGTTTATGACAAAGTACTCCGACATATTTTAGAAAGGTAATTAAGTATGAAGTACATCCATAATAATTTAAGTCAGTTATAGTGTGTACCTGAAATATGCATTATTGTCTCACATTATTTTCTTAGTGGGATTCTGGGACTTTTTCCATTCAACAATAACCACCTTTCAGCTTTCTTGCATTGTTGTAAATGTATGTAATATGTATTAGCAGAATTGCTATGTTTATATTTTAAAAAAACCCTTTAAACAGTGATATTATATTGAATGATTGCATTATTATTTCTTAATCAAATCTTTTGTTAAGTTAACCCATTTTAAGACAGTGAACTCACATGTATTTGAAATGATGTATTTTGAAAATAAATTTTGGACAATGATATGCTTTAAGAATTTGGCATAGTGCAGTGCTGCCCTCCCCCCCAAAGGTTCCTGGTGACCTTGTTGACCTCGGGATAAGCCTCAGTTTAGGAAGCTAGTTCTTTTTCAGGGATAGGGAGAGTCTTGGTCCTATGTGGGCCACGTAGGACTGCCTTTCACACTTTTCTAGAAGATTAGATGACAGGAAGGAGTGGGAGCCTAAGAAATCTTAGTGGCTGTTGCTTTACCCCCACATTTCTGCTTTTAAATTCATTTAACATCTTTATTTTGAATTTTAAAAATTATTTTTAAATTAATGTGTCGTGAAACATAATCATAGAAAGTTTGAAAAAATGAAAGAATAAAACAATTGTCTATAATTCTGCCACATTAGCCCTGTTATTATTTGTGTATATTCTTTGTCTTTTTCCAGGGGCATAATGCTGCATAGTTAAAATGAGAGCCAAGTGTCAGTTTTGTGTGTGGCCTTTTTCATGTTATGTAATACTCATTTTACCATGTTGCTTCATTGTTTTCATAACCATCATTTTTGAAGACTGTATACTATTCCTTCAAACAAGCATTCCATATTAAAAAATAATTTTAAACATTTTAAAACCATAGTATGGGCTATTTAGTTTGCTTATAGTTTTCATCATAATAATAGTATAATATTTATTTTCATGCATATGAATTTTCCATATTTTGGATTATTTTCTCAGGAATAGAGTCCCAGGCATAGAATTGTTGGGATGAGGTCACCCTGTTGTATTGTATCACTTACCCACTATAGCCCCCCCAAACCTCCTCAAAGCCTTAGATGAGTTTCTTCCAAGTTCTAGCCTATATATTTTCATAAGACACTTGTGTTTCTGTGGAAAAGTTTTGATATCTTGAAGGCTCATGAGGATCTAGTCATGTGGATGATACCATTTATTTAAAATCCTGCTTTAGTAGGTGATAGAAAATGAGGGAAAAGCAAAATGAAATGGGGACTGGAATCTGTTGGGTATGTGGGTATATTAGGAACTGTTAGGCCTGCAATGTCAGCTAATCTTAAAATAATCCTACAGATTGGGATTTAGTAGCACTTGTTTTTTTGCCCAGAGGAGAGAATGAAACACAGCAAGGTTAAGGGCCCTACCTGAGGTCATCTAACTCCTTTGGAGTCAGAATTTGAACTCAGGTTTACCTGACCAGAGCAGGGTCTTTCTCCACTCTGCCATGCACTGTTTGTCTAAAGAAGTGAGGATAGGTGAAGCAGCAGTGGGGACCCCACTGTATTCTAAGATGAGCATAGAATGGTGGCCATTTTTCCTTTGTAATATAAGAAACTCTTATTTTAGCCACTGGGACTTAGGGCTCTGTAGTGATTCCTATGCCCTTTGGTCGACCCATCATATGCAGTTCTCTCAAACCACAAAACATAATTTTGCGTTACTACCTGGGAGTGGTGGGGATTGTAGTGGGCTGGCTGAGTGGCAGCTGGTGGGGTAGTCAGGGCTTGTTAGGATGGGTGTGTGTGTGCAGGACACCTTCTGGGGGAGCTGGAGTCTAAACCCTTTTGGCCCTATATGTGTTTTCCTGAAGGCACTGAGGAAAAGGAACTGGAGATATATCAGATGGGGAGAAGAGATGGTCTTGCTTGGAAAGCCCAGTTGGGGCTGCTGTAAGGGGAGAGCCCACCCAGACAGGGGTGTGTTCCGAAAGAACTATTCAGGGCCCTTAGAAAAACCCTCCGCCTAACCAGTCAGGAATAGGAAAATGGGGGTGCTCAAGGTTAGGGGACAAGTTCAAGGTCATCATGCCTACGAACGCCCAGCAGATTTAGAAGCCAGGTTCTCTCCATGAAAGAGCCAGCGAGAGACACACTTGAGAGGAGGTGATGACGCCACCCCACAGGGAAGCACAGGAGTGGCTCTGTGACTCAGCCTCCCTCTGGCCTCAGCCATTGTTGGCCCTGTCTCCTCTCCTTTTAGGCTGTGAGAGAGCCGGAATCACTACATGGGAGGATGGTTTTCCACCACTGTGTGGTTCTTAAATAAGGCAGGTAGGTGGACAGGGTGGCAAGGGCTTGGGAGGGTGGTGGCCGCTGGTGTTTGGTTCTGGCATCTCGTGGCCCCTGCCACTTTACCTGCCCGTGCATAGTTTAAACCGAAGTCTGGGATTTCTGCTTCTGGGTGGGGACACGGAACAAGTGGAGCTTTTCCCTTCCCCTCGTGATTAGGACGCGTTAACCCGCATTCATTCCACTGCCTGGGCCCCTCTCGGTCAAGAGTATTTAAATGTTTATCCTTCCTTCCTTCCTTGACCTTTCTTCTTCAGTCCTAGTTCCCGGGTCCCACTTGTTTTGTGTTTCATGAGCTTAGCAAACCGTGGCCTCCAATTCCCTAGTTCTAGTGTTTTCACTTAAGATGAGGAGTGATGAGCCAAAGGTTTCAGGCTCAATCCTTGAGCAAAGGGCCGCTCTGACAGGGATTATTATTTATTTGTCATCTTGGATGTAATAAGCTGTAGGTACAGCTTCGAGAGCCCTTGATTTATTGCGCTGTCTACTGCCACTAGCGGGACGTCTGCTCCGCCGCGCAGGATGAATACCACACTGTCAGCTTCGTCGATCTGTCTCCTCCGCTGCTCTCTCTCTCATAACACATTCCCATTTCATGCCAGAATACATAAACAATCTTTCATTATTTTGATGCCTTTTTCATATTTGTTCTTTACAGAACATAAAGTTTGAATTTATGGGTTTCCTTTACATTATTTCAACACACTCCACCATTTTCCGGGTTTGTGGTTTAACTCTCAGAAATTGGCTGCCAGGTGATTTAGTTATTTTGGCTTTCTAGTTTTATAGTTATTTAATATCGCAATGCCAGATACGGAGAAAATGGAGTGCATGGGAGGTGAGGGATTTGCAGTTGTCATCGAGGCAGTGTGTTCACGGGGATGAGGCGTGGGCGTTACAAACAAGGCACGGGAGATGCGAGTCATTTGCTTATTTAAAAAAAAAATCCCGTCACGAAAATGTTATTTAGGTGCTTGTCCAGCCTGAGTCCTTGATGGAGCTTGAAAGAAAAAGGGAATATCCCACAACTGTTTGGAATTAGCAAGGTTTTCTAAATTGGTGGTCAAACACCTCCCACATTTTTTTCTGCTTGTCACATAGCAGGGCTCGGCATTCTTTATTTTCACCCGTGCTTCCTCTTCTCTGCCTCTTGCTGCCTCATCCCTTTGCTTCTGTGTGTGAGGCTTGTCCAAATGGCCTAATATTAAAGAATTTTTCTGTTTTTATATCTTCCCTAACTGGTAAAAGAGCTCGTATGTGAAGGCATTTGCTTAGGTATAGGAAGTTGCTGCTGCTTTCTCTCTGGTAGAAGGACAGGCTTGGGAAATGGATCATACACTTTATTCACTTATTTGCATGGTCCTATTTGCATGGACCCCTCTCTCCCCACTGCCACCTTGATCTTTCATCTCAAATTTCATTCTTTTAGTTTTAACCAAATATAGCAATAATATGCATTCTCTAAATTGTTACCTTAATCTTTTTGATGAAAAAAAGTTTTTCCCAGTAAGTTTCCTTGAAATTAAATTTTCAGAGAGATAGCAGAAGAGATTCATAGGGTAGACAGAGCTGATGCCAATACTGGTGATAGGGACTTTCCATATGTGCTCGAGTGTGTGTGTGTATGTGTGCACACGTGCCTGCTGATAGGGGATGGGTCAGCCCATGAGGAGCCTAGTGAATTCCACTTCTCTCAGAGGTCCCTGACGAATGTAAGCCATTGACAGGTGGGGTTGTCTTGCAGTCAAGGTCAGGTAATTGCGTGGAAGCCCTGGTGTTTGGGAAGTCAGTCCTCCTCGGTGACACTGCTGACTCGGTTCAGTGGCTGAAATTCAGGCTCCTTTCAGGAAGGCCTTTTGCTCATATGCTTAATTACACGCCTGCATCCTTGCCCTTGCGCTCGGCCCTTTGAGAGGAAGGGGCTCAAGGTGAGAGTCGCTCTGCAGTGAGGAAGTTGTTTTGAACTCCGTCTCCTCCCTGAAAGACATTAATGAATGTGGATTTGAATGTCATAAACGCAGGATGATTTTGTCACTGCTCGCTTCCCTTGGCTGCCTTCATTAGAGAAGGAGGGGATTGGCTTAGCTCACATCACATCGTACAGGCCTGTTGTGGCTGGAAGGGAACCCTAGTTAATTAATAGGAGAAATTTGTTTTGTGTCCCTGGTTTAAAAAAAAAAAGACTGTGCAGGTTGGTGTTGTCAGCAGAAGCTGCTTGTCACTTTGACCTGTTCTGTTAAGTGTTTGATGTGTTTTCTCAGAGTAATCTGTGAATAACATTATAGCCCAGCCGGAAGAGAAACCGAGGGAGCAATTGCAGAATTAATATCTGGGAGCGTTGATAATTATATATCAGAATCTAATTTTTAGCACAGAAAATGTGTTAATGACAGAGAGGAAAACAAAAACCACTAGCTTCTCCCAGCAGGCCCCAAATTGTCATTTATTATTTCTCAGCTGGATATCTATCAAGTTTATGGGTTAATTTTTCTGTAGACTGTTATTTATGGGTTTTTGTTTGTTTTCAGCCATCATTACTAACAATACGGTTAATAGCAATCATTTGTTATCCAGCACTAGGCGTGATGCCTCAGATGAGAGCACTGAACTGCGAATACTCATTTGGTAGCTGAATAAGGCCCTGACAGGGCCCATTTATAACAAGCTCATTCTATAATGTCCATCCTATTAATAAAATTTTGCTGCTGTCTAATTAGAGATGTCTGATGTGTATAGTAGCAGCACAGAGGAGACTTTTTGCTGCTGCCTTTTTTTTCTCCCTTCCCCTGGTCTCTTCTGTCACCACCGAAGCCCGCCTGGGCATGTATGTTGGAGAAACAAAGGGAATAGGGACAAGCTGTGGCCGAAGGTTCTGGGTTAGATGTGTAGCAGTGGCTCGAAGGTGGGGAGGTCTTGCTGGCTCTCCAGTCCTCTTCTTTTCTCTTCATGCTGTGGTTTCACCTGTCCCTGTTGGTGATTTGCAGTTTGCCTCTCAAATTTACAGTGATCTGAGGTGTGGCCACAGGATACTATGATTAATTTCCTAACAAACACACCCACACTTCAGCATTCAGGCCAGTGCTTAGCTCTTCAGAGTCATTGCCTTGGAAGGCATCACATTTATTCCTGAGTCACTATCATTTTTCAGAGCCTTCTGGAAACTTCTCTGGATTTGTTGGCAGAGGCAGTCTGTTTCACTGAATAAAAAAGTGAATGATCTCCTCTGGTAAGAATTTGGGTGATAAATGAAAACATCAATCTCAATATTTTGTGGTCACACTTTGGAGAGAGAAACTGATTCAATTTCGTCATTTTTATGCCAGTGGGTCTTTCAGGCTTTTTTCTTTCATTAGAAAGAAACTTTGGGGCTAGGTGACATGGTTGTGGTCATCTGTTGGACAAAGACTTGGAATTCCAACAGGTATTTTAAAATCCTAATGACTTGGGGAAAATGACCTAATTGTTGTGTCTCAGCTTTCTCAATTCCCCAAAGCAGGTTCCGATCCCTGGAGAAGGAATAGTTGCAAGTATCAAATAACATATATGAAAATGCTTTGCAGGTAGTAGGACCTCCCAAACACTAGTTATAATCATCACTATTTACAATAGTTTCAGAACCATGTACAGAAAAACCTACCCTGCGGAGCTCCCTTTTTAAAAAGTCTTATTAGACATAGTTGTATAAATAGCTTTACTAATTTGTTTTATCACCCATATTTCAAGGGCATTTTTGTTTTCTACTCTAAGAGTAAAATTTAAAGAAATATGTAGCATTGAAAAGTTTACCATCCCAATTTTGGCTTATTGTGAAGTTTGCACTATGTAGGGGGAAAAGAGTTTAGAATTCAGGGAAGAAATAGTTTATTAACTCGGCAGGTGCTCAGAATCACACACCTTTGAATGAAGAGCACATAATCAGGCAATACACTGAAGAATGTTTTAAAATAGTTTTGTTGCTAGGTAACTATTTTCCTCTTTAGTAAGCTCCCCCCCCAACATGTGAAATGTTTTGCAAATGATTTTTTGAATAAAAACGATCATCTAATGTTTTTCTCCCAGACTGTTTGGTTTTGGAGGCAAAACTTTATATATATATATATATATATATATATATATATATATATATATATATATATATCACTGAAAAATCTTTATCATAAGCTGGCAATGAAAGAGCTGTGTAGAGTTGTGCTTGCACAGGCCTGGATAATCTGCTGTTTTTCCCCTGAAACTGCACTTGACTACAGCTTATCAACCCTTAATTAGTGCTACATTTTCTCCCTGTGATTTCTATTGATGTGTGGCACAGGGAGCTGGATTGAGCCTACACCTGACCAGTGTGCAAATTGTTGTAGAAAATCCAGCAAACATCTCTGTCCATTCCCTCCAACCCCCCTTCCCCTCTCCTCCCCCGTCCGTGTTTTTCTCTCCTTGCGTCTTTCCCTCTTCCATTCCTCTCAATAGAAAAGGGGGAAAGCAGGACGGTAGGAATCAGGTTGAGTATTAGTGTTTTGTGGCCTGTGCAATAGAAAACGACAAGCAGTCGACCAGGCCCTCCGTCAGCAGATCGGGAGGCAGGGAGGCAGTGGCAGGCGGGGGCTCCCCCGCGGCCTCGGGATGGCTGCAGCGCGATCGTGAGAGCTGGGATGAAGTCAGCACTGACAAAGTGAGGGGATTGATGGATGGACAAAGCGGGGAACTGGATGTGAGAATGGATGAGGGCAGAGGGGGAATTTAACACAGACAAACAGAATGAAAGACAGAGAGGGATTGCCTGCTAAAGTATGCCCGCCCTTAGCTCCCACAGCAATTTACTTACTGCTAACTGAACACCCAAGGATTGTTTGCATCTTTGCAGATTTTCCTACAAGCTGCGGCAGAGGGAAGCGTGCAGATTCCAGCTAGTGTATGCCGGGCTTTCTGTTTCAACCTCCCCCTACATTCCCAACTACATTCACTCACAGTCATTTAATTCAAACTGAGCGGTTGATTATTTCCAATAAGTTCACCCACTGTTTCTGCAGAATAAATTTTCTTTCCCTGCCATCATTTTAATGTTTCCACTAAATTTACCTTAATCAGTTATTGTGCCTTAGTGTAGTAAATAATAATATTTACCTGCTCCTTTTGCAAATGCTTCTAGGAGATCTGTTGTTGCTGTATGAAGGTGTGTGATAGCGACGATGATGTGCCTCCTTTGTGCACGAGAACTTGGTGCTTTTCCACCTTCATCCAGTCTGTATATATCACTGAGTGACTCAGTATTTAAGGCAGAAAGTACACTCTAATCTAAACCCCTAGTACGCTATTTTAGGCAAAGAAATAATTTAATAGGGCAGACCTCATGGTAAGTGTTCTGACCATAACAAAAATTAATAAAAAGAAAAAAATTAATTGGGAGACAAAAAAGGTGAATCTTCTTTGCCCCTTGTAAGAAAAACGTACAGTGTTGCATATGTTACTATTTATGAAATGGTCATTTCAGAAAATAAGAGTGTGTGGTCAAAAAGCTATAGGAGTTCTTTTTTAAAACAACAACATGATTGTATGAAGCAAAAAAAGTAAATCAAATTATTATAATTGAATACCATACTCAAATGTATATTTAGGATTTTGTTTCCTTGTATGATTAAAGTGATTTGCTGAGATCAGTTGATTTAGGAGTCTTGGATAAGAATTAGTGTTATTAAAATTTTGAAAGAGAAACTCTAAACACACACACACACACACACAATAATTGTTGGGAAAAGGAAAAGCTAATTTATCTCCAAATTAATACTATCCAGCCTTAAGTGTGGTAGTTTAAAAGTGAGCCACTGTATTTTCAGAACATTCAAGGCATCCGGGACCTTATGGAGCTTGGGAATTCTCTTTCTCATTTTGGAAAACATTGAAGGAAACTGTATTTTAGAATTGATGCTGATGGGTCTAGTACTCCCTTTATCTATTTTCCATCTAAAAATAAAGTCTGTTTCTTTGCTTCATACAATCATGGTTATTTTAAAAAAAGAACTCCTATAGCTTTTTGACCACAGACTCTTATTTTCTGAAATGACCATTTCATAAATAGTAACATATGCAACACTATACATTTTTCTTACAAGAGGGAAAGAAGATTCACCTTTTTTGTCTCTCAATTAATTTTTTTCTTTTTTATTAATTTTTGTTCCCTCCCTCTCCCCTCAAAAAATTGGCCTGGAAAGAGGAAGAGTCCCTGAACGTTTTTGCTCTTTATTACATTTTTTTTATTTTTATCTTTCAGGATGCTGGTTTACATGTCTGCATGCTAATTTTGAGGCAGATGTCTTTCTTGTGATGTGTCTCCACGGTGCATTCATTTCACTCCTCAAATTCCACAAAGACTCAATATCTGCAGTGGCCACAGAGTTCTAAGAAATTTGGGCTCTTCAAGGCCTCCAGAATGCAATGTCAGCTGCCTTCACAATTAAAGAAAGGCCTTGGGAGAAGGGCTGTTGACTCGCTAGAAATGATGAATGGGAGTTTTAAAAAAACAAAGTTAATAAGTTTTCTATTGCATGGAGATCCGTGAGACATATTTTCAGATATGGCATAGATTATCAGTCACTTCATCGAGGGTTAAAAGTGGATTTGTCTTTGTGCTCACTCCCACAGTTCTCTTGCAGGCTGAAGGCTGTGGCAGCCTGGAAGCTGTGCCACCCTCAGGTGCACATCCCGCATCATTTGGGGATAATATGAGTTCAGAGCTGGCTAACCGCTTGGATATTATATTGTAAATTAATCCCCGTATTGAGTAATTTTTCAAAGGCTGAAAAATTTGACAAGTGATAAAATTAAGTTTACTAAACTTGGCTTACATGTGGTCCAAAGATAAGATCTAACTCAATGTAACAGGTCACACAGAGTTCTGGTCCTATTTGAAATGTGGAAACTTGGGGTCTTTAAAGCAGCTCTGGGAAACTTCTGGCAAAGGATGGGGTCTCTTCTCCCATGTGGGTCCATGATTTGTGGAGGCAGGTCACGGAGGACTGGTTTCTTTTTGCTTTTATTGGGAGATTTTTTTTTTAGCTTCTGTGATCTTCAAACCTTACTTAAAAGTACATGTAGAAGAATCACTACACGTGTGCTTCCCAGAAGCAGGGTGCAGGTGCCTGAGCCCCATCTCCTAGAGATTATGATGCAGGCGGATGGGATGAGGTCCACAGTGAGTAATTTGTATTTGCTATTTTAAAAGCACTCAGGAGGATTCTGACAGGTGGCCCAGAGAGATCGCACCTTTCCCCTTCTGTGTTCCGTTGGGGTCCATTTGGGTGTTTCTGGTGCCTCCCTCCATATTTTTTGGACTTCTGAGTCCTTAAGTTGGATGGATAAACAAAAGAAGATTCACTTCAGTATTGTTTTGTGTCTCTCAGTTTAGTTCAGTATCATTTTCCTGGTAAACACAATAAATGTTTACTGTAGAAAGTGTGAAAAAATCAGAAAATCTGAAGGAAAAAAATTATCTGTCATCTAATCACCCAGAAGTTACCACTGTTAATATTTTGTTATGTGTCTTTCCAGTCTTTATGCAAACCATGCAAACATTACATTTTACAAAACAAAAATCATTCCATACTAATGGCAAATGAATATACAACCCCTATTTTGCAACTTTTGTGTGTATCAATATGTATTTTGAGCATATTCTCACTCATGTCATTAATAATTCCGAAAGATGGTGTTTAGTGGAGGCATAGGCTATTTGGTTAAGTTTTTTTGGGAGTCTCTTATTGTTGGGCATTTATGCTACTTAAGTTTTTTCCCTACATAAATGTGTGATGAACTTTGATCTAATTGGCAATTAATGATAATTTTTTTTTTTAATTAATGAAAGTTAAATTGCCTTTTCTTCCTCCTTTCCTCTAGTTTTTCTTCCCTTCTCCCCTTGCTTCTCTCTGTTCATCTACCCACCCATCAATCCATCTATTCATCTATTCATTTATTCTTGGTTTATGAATACTCAATTTATCATGGTTTCAAAAGACCAATGTCTGCCATATGGAGAACTTATTTCCAGAGCCTTAGAGAGTATAAATTCCTTTATTAAGTCGTGACAGTCTTTTAATATTGTTAGTACTATTAGTATCATAATCATTTACTTTAGAATGATCATACCTCAGTGCTAGGAAATATATCCCCAAAGATTAAGCCAATAGTGAAGACACCACTGGGGATAAGCAAGAGGCTCAGAGGGTGAGGCTCTCACAGTACTCACTATAACCAGAGCAGTTTTATTTTTAAAAAAGAGCAAGTTCTACTAGATAGCTGATCTAGTATAATTCCATTCTTCTCATAGGTGAAGGTACTAAGGCTTAGACATGTCAGATGACTGACACCTTTCACAGTTCTCTGTCCCCTGGCATTTTTTATTTTTCTTTACTGGCAGCTTTGTTTTCATGCTCAGTTCCATTAGCTCAGATCCATGAGAGAGGAAGGGTAAGGCTTTCTCTTGCTCAACTGAGCCTTTTTCCACTTTCTTTTGGGTGTGTCAGAGTGATCTATTTGTGCTTATTAGTGGAGGGTTGTACATTCACTTGCCATACATTTCCCCCAAACACCCGGTAATGTAGCAAATATAAAAAAACCTGCCAATTGGAGAATGTTCTGTTACAATTTTAGTACTGGTTAATCATCAATTGGGACTGTCTATGCTAGTCCATGTTCTGCTGGCCCATTACCAGGCAGGTCAAAACACCTTTGAGGCTCAGTTTCCTTGGTTATTAAAGAAAAGAAAAATAAGAGTGTTGAGTGACTCAGGATCTGCTGGTACTTACAGCTCCAGGTTGGGTTCAAGGACAACACTATGAAAGGAGAAACTTGAGTTTTGCAAATTGAAAGTACTATTAGGAGGTCATGTGGAGTTAGGTTTCATGAGAACAGTGGAATTTGAGCTGGTCCTTACAGACAGGATTTGGATAAACAGAGAAAAGGTGAGGAGAGCATTCCTGGAGAGGAAGAGTGTAAGCAAAGAGGTGGTGGGAGAAAAACAGCGGAATAAGGGGCCTGTTTTGCTGGCGTGGCAAACACAAGATAAGACTGAGACCAAGGTGGGACGTACTGGTGCTTTCCGTTTCCCTCCCTCCCTCCCTCCCTCCCTCCCTCCCTCCCTCCCTCCCTCCCTCCCTCCCTCCCTCCCCCCCCCTTCCTTCCTTCCTTCCTTCCTTCCTTCCTTCCTTCCTTCCTTCCTTCCTTCCTTCCTTCCTTCCTTCCTTCCTTCCTTCTTTTCTTCATTCTACAAATATGAGTGTCTATTATTAAGCAAATAAGTGCACCACAAATATGATGCTGGTAAGAGCTACAAAGAAAACTACAGAGTATTGAATGAGAAGGGTGAGTGTGCACCTCTTGGAGTGGTCCGAGAAGGTCTCTTGCATAACTTAACATTGGAGCACAGATCTCAGTGATATGAGAAGGAACCATGGAGATAGTGGGAGAAGTAGAGGGACCAGTAAGTAAAAAATCCTGAGACAGGAATGGAACCTATTCTGCTGCAGACATATTGGTCACCTACCCAATAACCACCTCAGTCCCCCTTGTGGTGGTTCTCAGAGCCCTGTTCATGTAATTAACCCTTTGTGTCATTGAAGGACCTTCATGTCATGGACAGTACTTCCTTCTCAGTCTCAGAGAGTGAACCATGGTTGGTAAAAGGCAGTCATATTAACTCTGTTCTCCTTTCTTGTGACTGGTTTGGGCATGGGCATATGACCCTATGATGGCCAGTAGTCATGAAGTACAGTCTTCTGTATGGTGGGGCTTCCGGGAGAGGTTTCCTCTCAATAGAGAAAGAACCTTCACTGTGTCTACATGGGATCCTAGAACTGCAGTAGGTATCTTTCATCTATGGGGGAAGGTTTTAATTTGAGGGTGGTAGAACAGAAATATGGGAAGCACTTGGATCCATGAATTGGTGAATTAACACTGGCAAGCATCTTACCTTTGTACTTCTTTTGTTGTTATATGATAAAACCTTATTGTTTAAACATTTTTAGTTGCATATTCTGTTATGTGCAACCTAAAACATCCTAAAACAAATCTTGGAACAGTCTTCTTTGTCCAATGCATTTGATTTAACATCTGCTCAAATGTTACCTTTTCTAAAAGTCTCTCCAACTTTGTAAAATAGAACAAAGGCAGAACTACAACTCTGACATTGATTAAAAGTCTTGCATACAGTTAGGTTCAAGCTAGCTATATTCTGTGCACAGAAAAGGAGACCATGGGGGTTCCATAGTGCCATTTAGACTGAGTCCCCTCCCCTGCCGTCTTCTCACATGACTGTTGCTCAGGTCCATCTTCATAAATGGTGATTTCAGGAGTTCATTTGTTTCACATAAAAGGTGAGTGAGTCCATTTATAATAAATCTCAGTGTGGTGTGCATGCTATCATTCCCTTCATTTGACCTTGGTGGAACAGGCTGATGGGGCAGTGAAAAGTATGATATGAAAAATGAGTGAGCAGAGCAAAGTGAGCAGTGAATCAGTCTTGTGTGTGATTAGCTGTGAAAAGTTTCACCAACATGACTCAGAGTACACTTTTCCTTTTCTCCTTCCTCCCCTGCCCTCCCCTCCCCTCCCCTCCCCTGCCCTCCCCTCCCCTCCCCACCTCATAATAACTTGTTAGCCATCCCACAAGTGAGCTCTCCCACACATGCCTGTCCCCACCAGCAGTCATCAGACCCTTATAAGGCTTCCTGGACTGTGAACTCTGAGGTGATGGAGAGTGGGCTCAAAGGAGGAGAAAGTTCTTTTGGGGGGGGGGGGGTTGGCAGCTAATGGAGCTCAACTGAAGCCTTAGGGAGTCCCCTCCAGGGGCACGATGAGAAGACAGTGTGACAGGATGACTTCGTAGGCATTGTAAATCTACAGTTATTTGTGGGGACTCAGTGATTCGTGGTTGAGGTCTCCATCAGTTCCATTTGCACAGTCAAGCCCTATAAAAACAGGGCCATGGGATGGTAAATCACACCTCCTGGGGAATTGTGGGATCTTTCTGCAGAAGGCTTGAGCATATAAAATGGAAAATTGCCTTTAATGGAATGGTTCTTATTGCCAAGCTGCAGAGGCTACCTTGGTGGCAAATGAAGGTGTTTTTGGAAGAGAATTCCTGATTGCAATTGATGTCTTCTGGGGAGGCTCTTTTCAGTGTCCTCTTTGCATGACATCTATGGGCCGGGGGGGGGGAGATAAGTGGCTGGAGATGCCTCATCTGGCTAACCTGACCATATAACTTCAGTTACTCTTCAGCCTCACTAAATTTCTAGATGTTACCATCCTGTCCTTCCAAAGAGATAACATATGTTCATCTTAAGGACCAGCAGTTTATGGAAGTGGGCACCTTCTGGCAGTTCTTCTGATAGGGGTTTGGGGGTGTCCTCCCTTCATTATTTGCTTCCTCTGCGTGTGCTACTTGACCACTGGGTAAAGCTTCAGTAGTTCAGATATTTGGGGCCAACTTTGGTCCTATTTATTGGACAAAAAATTAATTTTTAGGTTTTTAAAATGTCTGTCTCAAAATGTAGTCACCAGCTAGTGAAGGCAGAGAGGTTTTTAGAGGATGCATTAAATGAACTTAAAAGAATACATTGCAATTGCTTCAAAGATTTTTCCTGTATAAATGGACAATTTTTCTCAAGGTGGTCAACATGACCCTGCAATCTTATTTGCACTATTTATTGCATATTAATTGTTGCTACAACAATGCTGCTCTTGAAAAAATACTCCAGCACCTAGCGTCACTCCCTGATGAGTGGTTATCACCACACTCAAACGTTTTCAGATTGGTTGGGGCCCTGCTTCACGTTGCACGTCTGCATGTTGTTTGGGCTCTTCACCATGTGTCTCTATTTTGTCTGGAACCAATGGACATTCCAGGTAACCTTTTCTCATTTCAGATATTCGAGGGGCAGTGGAAGTATAAGTCCTTTAGTCTTAGACTCAGAACTGGCCCATTGTCACTTCACATTCCATGGGCCTGATGAAGTGGCCAAGATCATCATCATTGGGTTATGGATTGATACTCCAGTGGTAGGAATTACAAAATTACGTGGCAGAAGATATAGGTATAGGGAGAGTGAAGAATTGAGAATAATTTTTCAATGTACCATTTATGGTTTATTTAATCAACATGCAGTTAAGTGCCTGTTACGAGCCTGGGTTAGTTCTCCATCAGAAAGAGGACAACATTCAACTTCAGTTCCCCCCAAATTTCCATTGTCTTAGGTAACTTAATAAGGTTTTACTGTAAAAATAGAGTAGGCATCTAGTAAAAGTATATACAAAATTAAAAATGGAGTTTAGAAATAAGAGAATAATATGTCATTGAGAATCATTTCGATCACTGTGTGCTCTTTGCTGCCGTATCCATGTTAACACTTATATTTATGAGTGGTGGTTGCAGACAACAGGGATAGATATCTCAGTCAATAACCATCTACTTCCATCTTGGGTCCTGGTTGTTAATTTTGGTTATGTGACTGACTTGAGCTTGTAGAATAAAGTGAAGGAGGTTAACAAATCATCAGAAAGATCCCTAAGAGAATAAAAAGAAATAGATTAGGGCAAATTTTCATTTGGCATTGATTTCCCCGAAGATATAGTCATACAGCAAACATTACAAGATTGACAATTGGGTAATAGATGCATAACATGCCCAAACAGTTAAGCTGTTCTTCAATTAACACCCAGCCCTGTAATGCCATCTGGCTACCAAGTTTAAGGATATAGGGAATTTGGCAAAAGTCCAAAGGAACTGTAGAGGTAACAGTAATTTGCAAAATGATATATATCTGAAGGGCTTTGGGGGTTATTATTTGTCTAAAGAAGAGAAGCTTAAAAGATATTCTTCTGGTGTACTAGGTGCTTCCATCTCAACCAGGAAGTGAATAAATAGGTTACATTTCAGCAAGTTCACATGGTTACACCTGCCCGAGAATTCCTTTAACTTGTTACATTTTCTAGTGATGAGCCGACAGTTGTCTCCAGGTTGTGGAGAAGTTCTCCACAGGGGATTTCATTTTCACTTTAGAATGGGAAAGAAGCTTCTCTAGGTGGTCATGTATCGTGCCCCCTGGAGGTAGGGAATCAGAACCTTTCTGAGAACCTGTTTCTGGATGTTGAGGGAGGAAGTAGGGTTGTGCACAGTGCTTTAAGGTTGCTGGCCGAGGTGATGAAGGTGGTACCCATCTCCTTGTTATACCAGGAAGGCCATGGTCAATGTGAGTGCGTAGCCCACAGGCTGTAACCCCAGAGCTGCAGAGTCAGTGAGCACTTCCATTTCCATGGGACATGGAAGGTGCACTTCCTGATTAATTTATGAGCTGGATATGGTAGGAGATAGTTTAAGGGTTTGGGGGGGGGTTAGTTTCCCTGTATATTTTAATGTTGGGTGGTATATGCAAAGGTCTCATAAATTAGAGGCTGAAACCGAAGGCACCGCTGTGCATCTCAAGTACACACTTACAGGGCCTTTCTTCTCTGCTTAAAATGAAATTCAAAATTTAACAAGGGAGGTGGCGAACTCCTTGTGTTGTATTCTACTTAACCCTGAGTTACTGTGTATCACACTCCAAGATTGTTTTCCTAAATTTGCAGTAATAAAAATTATTGAGTTTATGTCTTGTCATATAACCCAAAATTTGAGAAGTCTGCGACAGTATACCAAACCTCAGCAAAATATGAAAATTATACACATGGAAGGGAAAATAAGAAACAAATAAGTTGGCGCAAAAAGGAGGCATTGTGGTGTCAAGTGCGAGTCCAAGAGACCTAGAATTTTGTTTCCCCATCACTAGTCATGTGATCTTAAGGGACTCACTTAACAACACGTCCTGGGTTTTCCATCCGTGAATTAAAAGGCTTGAATTAGGTCATCTCATGATTCTTTTTAGTTCTAATCCCTTTGATCCATGATCTGTGTTAAAACTGTTGGAGAAGAGGTTTTGTTTTCTCATGCCCATCCTGTGAGCAGAAATACTCTCAAAGTGTTAGTCTTAATCCAGCTTAACTGAGTGGTCTTCAGGTTAGTTGAGGAAAGTGTGTTGTGACTTCTGAATTCAGACACGTGAATTTGGACCACCTCTTCTACTCTTCTACCGTGCTCTCTGTTCATGTGGCTAATTAATTGTGGCATCTTTTCCTGTTAAGCCAAGAGCCGGCCTCACAATCCTCATCAGAGCCTAGCATTTACCAGAGGACCGGAGTTGGCTCTGGAGATGAAACCTCTTTACTTTCCCTGGCCCATTGTGTGTAAAGTACTGAAAGATTGTGTGTGCATGGGGGGGTAGTGGAGGGATCTAGGAGAACTGGATGCCTACCTGAAATAGCTTCTAGTCTAAAGAAACAGGCAAGAAAGTATGAGAAACCATGGTGGGGGGAAGTCACTGTGGGCAGGAGTTTGGATTTTCATCAAGATGTTTTCATTAAGATGTTTCAAATCACCAGTACAGCTGTGCTTTATCTACGCAGTCTCATCCTGTGGGTAGAGAAAATGCTACGGAAGATAGGTTGATATGATTTAAGACATTCGACTTTTCAACAAATGCATATTTGAAAGTCACTAGTCTTTTGCATAACCATTTTGTGTTGGCTCTGATCTGATGCTGTTTGTAATTTACAGTATGTGACATTAGCCTTCGAACCTAATAGTTTCAACGCTGTTCAAGCTTTGGGAACTGTCATTTATTGCCCTGGATAGTTCACTGCTCTGAGCATCTTTGAAGACTGGGCTGGGGGTGGGAGGGCATGAGAGTAATTTTGTATTTGATGACACAGAGAAGGAAATAGTTTTTATATAAGTGTATACACATTATAAGCATAGAGCATGTGTAATTTCTGTGTATTTTGTAAGGCATTTATTATTCTATATGTACCCTACTTGAAATTTATGGTAAGAATGTGGCAAAGGAGGAACATATATTAAGATTTGGGCTTTCATTGTATTCATGAAAGGCTGTTGTCAAATCCCTTGACTTTTTATAATGAAAGAAAATGTCCCCAGTGATGGAGCATTCAGGTTTCTGGATGAATTCTTCTGGTGGATCCTTGATCTTTAGAATGTGAGCAGCACTGCCGAGGCACCAGGCTCATCTCTGCTCCCAGCTCGGCTCAGCTAAGCACAAAGGTCCTTTTCTAGGTGACATATCATGTTGTATTCCAAAGTACACTTTCTTTTAATTTACAACTTAATTTTCAACCTAATTCAGAAGATTGATACTATAATGCTATTTGCAGAAGTATTGAAATGTCAGTAAGTTTTATTGTAGTAATAAAGAGTATTCCATATATCACACACTCTATAGGGATCCTTGCTTTTTGCATAGATCTTCATAGCAACAACCAGTGGCTAAATGCTGGCAATCATTAATTTTTAAAGAAGACATGGTTATGACGAGTTGAGGAATTAAGGCTGGGGGTGAAGAATGAACTTTAATTTTTTGACACTTTTTTTTTTTGGTTGCATACTGAGGAGAGGCGACAGCAAGATTATAAAAAATGGCCCAAATCCCAGGTTCCTAATACTTAAAATGCTGTCTGCTCATAAAAAGATTTCAGTTAGGGAGAGGCCATCTTTGAGCTTCTCGTAACAAATGGGTATCAGTGGCCCATGAAATAATCAATGCCACTAATCCATCCTCGGGCCTGCCAATATGTTAATGGCCCTGGTGCATCGTTATTGCTACAAGACCATAAATCATTCCAGTACCAGAATGCATCGCTGTCGAGGCCTCAATCCTCTTGCCTGGAATAAAATGCTGTCTCCTAACAATTAATGTCCAAACATTTTGCAGCTTTGTGCCTTGATTGTTTTCAGATGCTAAAAAAGTAAGTAGGACAGATTGTAAATCAATAAAACTATAAGACAAAGTGTTTTAATAATAGGAAGGTTCAGAGTAAATCATAGTTCTGTGTTTATTATTGCTTTTGGGGTTATAAATAAAGAGTTACTTTCTACTACCCAGTAAGGCTACAGTGTTTACGTGGGGTACCCAGTCCAGGGCTCGCCTCTCTGAATGGGGTTTCCTTCTGTTATGCTACCCTGAGAGGCAAAAGCCAGCCAGTTGGAGCCCAGGTACAAACCCATCTGTGTGCTGTAGGGCAGCGTGGAGTGTGCAGTGGCTCTGGGAGCCAGCTCAGTGAGAGAGCTCCCTGTTGGAGGTGGTGAAAGCGTACCATGGTTTCTTTGCCAGTCTCAGGCTTCGGCTAGCCAGTATGATGAGATTTCAGTGTGTGGTTATTTATTTGGCTATAATGACATAGGAGATAGAATAATTTTAAAACAGCACCCATGTTACTTGGGATGTTTAGGAGCTTTTATTCACATTTATTTACATTAAATTATTTGACCTGGGAGTTTGACTTTAGCCGCAGAAATACAGGGTGAGGCAAAAGTAGGTTTATATTTGTGAATACGTAAAACACAGAGTTTCTATACTTGTATTATTATTTATTAAGTATTGTTTTATTTTCCATAGGAACAACTGTAAACCTCCTTTTCCCTTACCCTGTACATGTGCTGAACTGTAGACAAAACTAAGAGATCTCATTTAGGAAACAGAGTTGCATCTAATTGATCTGCTTCCCTTTGGTCGGTGCCAATTTAGTCCAGTATCGAAGGTGCTGAGAAACATGATGGGAAGTCGTTAACTGCACCTGTATAGACAGTCTGTTTGTGCCCATTGTAGTGGTACTCGTTCTCAGCCGGCCTTGCAGCATGAGCATTCAACCCGGGAAGGTGGGCTTTTCATTTTCTTGGGAGCAACGAACCAAAGAGGAGCATTGTGGAATTTGCCATGAACTGCCTGGTAAGCTGTGTTGATTTAGCCTGGATTCTGACTATGAATGAAATTGGGGACATTTAACCCTGGCTGAGCCCATTTCCCATGACAGGTTCAATGCTGTACTGAACCAAGAAAAGAAACCGTCAAACAGAAACAGAGCAGAACGTGGGGGCCTGGACACCTTTTACTTTTAGTTAGATAGAGCTATGCTGTTGAAAAGACACCAGATTCCCACAAAAACACCAGGAATTGTCCTGCTCCCAGCACACACCCAACAACTGTCATGTGGCAGGAGAGGGAAGAGGCTCTTGACCTCTGACAGGACGCCCCTTTCTTGTAGATGCATGTCCCTAGCACACAGCTCTGATGAGTGTTTATAGTTTATTTTGGTGCTCAGGAAATAGCACAGGAAAAGGCCAGAAAAACAGCGGCTCCATATAGACAGAAAGACAATTAAAACTGATATGACTCTTAACAGAAGTGGTAAGAGCAGGCAGGATGGAAGTAATTTATTCAGCGAATTGTCCAAATACATAAGATTGCACTGATGTATGGTGTAGCAGTGGGACAGTGGAAAATTTGATAGTCATTTCCGTTGTATGAATTACTCAGACAGGATGCCTTTGTGAAGTATGGGGGTTTGTTTAATGTTCTGACAACAATTTAGATCCTGTTATGGTTATTGCAGTGTAATGCCGTAGTAAAAATTGAACATGACACACCAGCAATTTATTATTTGTGTGTTTTTTAACCTTGAGTATCGGATTGTTTGTCCAAGCATATCCTTTGATTTGCTATGAAATTTACTGTTGATAAAAACAATCAGATTTTCATTAGAAGCCAAAAAAATTATTTTTTTTTGCCATGAACCGGAGATTTAGGGGAAAGAATTCAAACGAGGCTACAGGACTTATGACAGGTAAACTCATGACATTATATGGTAATTCAGCATGAAAGAATAATTGTGACACTCTACTTGGTTGTGGAGTATAATCGTGCTGTGAGGTTCAATTCACTGAAAGGCCAAATTATCTTCAACTACATTAGTCTGACAACCTATAATGCTTTGCAGAGGCAATTTGTAGGCGTTTCACGGAGTGCCAGCAAACAGGGCTCCCCATTATGCTACCCATTAACAAATTTGTTTAGGGAAAAAAGTAACTTTTCCATTTTCCTGACTGTTTTTAAGCTTTGCAACATAATAAATATCTAATAGTAGTATTTGCATTGCCATTTACTCTCTTAGTTTTAAGATTTATCTGAAGTATGGAGATTTATCTCTTCAGCTATGCAGCCTGAGAAATATTGATATTTTCTCTGACTTAAGCAACAGCATGGTGTAGTGGAGAGACCATGGCGTTTAAAGGCAAGAGGCCTACATTGTGATGGGAATCCACTCCCAGACCTTCCTCTTGCTAGCTTTTATGACCTATTCCCTTTGGACCTCAGTTGCCCCATCTCTAAATTGGGGATTAAAATACTTTCATCTGAGAGCCTCTGTGTGAGGGTTAAGATAAGTGGTTCTTAGTGCATTAGTCTGCCCTTATCCAAGGGAAATACATTCCAACACCCACAGTGGATGCCTAAGAGTGCAGATAGTATGAACCTTTATATACTATGTATTTTCCTACACATATGTACTTACAAAATTTTATTTATAAATTAGTCACTGTAAAAGATTAACAATACCTAATAGAACAGTTATAACAATATACTGTAATAGAAGTTCTATGCATGGCTTTGGGTCTGTTATTAAGTAAAATAAGGGTCACTTGACACAAGCACTGAAATACTGAGATAGCTGACCTGAAGACCAAGACAGCTACTATGTGACTAACAGGCAAGTAGCCTGGCTGTACTGGACATAGGGATGATTTATGTCCTGGGTGGGACTGAACGAGACTGAGTGAGATTTTGTTGTGCTGCTCACAACAGTGTGTGATTTAAAACTCAGGAAATGTTTATTTTTGGAATTTCCATGTAATGTTTTTGGACCACAGTCGACTGTGTGTACCTGAGGCTGTGGAAAATGAAACCGTGGATAAGGGGGGACCACTGTATTGTTTCTAGCCCCTGGGAAGACTTTTTTGAGAAGTTCAGGAATAGAGGAGCATTGGCTGTCCTGCTGGTTTTAAGGAATGAAGCCACAGGATGGACAAGTGTGAGGCTCTCTCAGCCTGGATTGGGGCAGAATTTTTTCCTGAGTGTGTGTTGCCCGATGCACTGTCTGTAGATGCCTGTCTCTAGAACAGATCCTAGGGCTATGCCAAAACTGATGGTTTTCCTTTTATTATCTCAAATATAGAATTAACATATTTACTTTGTTTAATGGATGAAAAAGCTACTCCTTTGCCGTAGAAATTTAGAGACACAGCATACTTGATGAACTTTAAAAACATTATTCATAAATCATGTCAGATGAGTCCTAAAAATGTTGGTTATGTATGCAGGTGCTTCTGCATGTGGACATATGCAGAGATGTCTGGCTCAATGTCCTAAATATTTAATAATGTTATTCCATTTTCACCTGGATTTGGGGAACTGGGAGAATCCAGGCCCCTTTCTTCTAACGGCCAGTGCAACTTTTATCTTTGTTCGTTCAATTTACTCCTGTGATCCAGTACTCATTTCCTGAGATGGGCACTACTGGATTAAAATGAGACAGGAGTGATAGGTTTGCAAGAAAAGGCTGGGACAGCAGAAATGGCCCAAGGGGCTATCCTCTTTGTTTCCTCTAGTTCAAGGGGGCCTGTAAAAGGGTCTCACACAGTGGGAATGAATGGGCCTGGGGATAAATCAATTTCTCCATCTCCAGTAATTGATTTATAATTTATGATTTTATGAATTGTCAGGCTTCCTACACCATTTTTGAGTAGGGGGTATGTAAATCACTCAGTGCCCACAGTAGTAGTAGACCCAAAGTCAGAGACTGACCCTTCATTAGGACAGGACATTAGGCCTTCTACCTGCTGCTCTCAGAGGAGGTAATGGCTTAAGGACAGATTTGGATTCAGTCCTTCCTGTTGAAATATGAGAGAGGCACTATCCTTTTGGTTGTTTCTGTTTAACTTGGTATAAATTCCAAGCCATTAAAAAATGAAATAGGATATTCATTTTAATAGTAATTTCCAAGGACTGTATCTACCCTGCTTGTCTGACTGGATGGGAGGGAGGGCTTTAGCTAGATTTTTTTTTTAATTTTTAAAAATATATCTTAATTGATTTCAGAGAGGAAAGGAGAGTGAGGGAGAGAGATAGAAACATCAATGATGAGAGTCATTGATAGGCTGCCTCCCGCATGCCCCTGACTGGGGATTGAGCCTGCAACCAGGGCATGTGCTCTGATCGGGAATCGAACCCAGATCACCTGGATCCTAGGTGGACGCTCAACCGCGGAGCCACGCCCGGCTGGGCTAGATTTTTAAAGCCTTTTTTATTAAGGGGGCATTTCTAGACTCTTACAATAGAGATGTTGAGTCAGTGGTATATATTTTTACCTTTGTAAATTGAAAAACAATGTGTGTGTATGTATCCCCTGCTCTGTGGTCCAGTACTCTAGGGAGTTGGATTTCCAAGATGTGGCTAATATTTCCAGGGGGCTTGTGAAGAGAGTGTAAACAGTTTAGTGCGATCAGTCAACATTTCTGGAAAGATAAACCTAAAGTTTATGTACCATGGAGGAGGAGTCAGTCAGCTTCTCGTTGGTACAAAGGCTGGCCCTTGAATAGAAGGCACATGAAGCCAGGAAGTGCTTTGTTTGTAGGGAATGCACATTAACACATTAAGCATGGATTCAGTTACATTGGGGGTAATTCCTGTGGAAAAGGAAAAATGTTGCAGGGGGTTGGTGGTGAGTGGGGGTAATGGATTATTTTGCAGATCTCGAGTCCCAGAGGAATAGTTAAGGACTAGCTGGAGCACTCATGTTTACGCATAATGCTCTCCAATGTAATTTCGGCTGAACTGTTGCTGACTTATTTAGCGTTCGTAGGTCAACCACCTGCAGAAAGGGCATGTAGGTAGATTATTGTTGACTTTATGGTTATAGAACCTAGCTAATCAGTGCACCCGCTGGGCTATAACTTGTTATGCCTGAGTGGTTTTTACACCAGGCCTTAAGATTTCTTACTGGCAAAAGGGAAAAACTCTCATTTCTCATGGCCACGGCCCCTACTGGGAGGGAAGTTCCCATATCATGTGCAGGGAAAATACAGTGGGTAAAACTTGTGTGACAGAGGTTTCTAGGGTGTTTTAAATATGACCAAAATAGCTCATTAGCCCTTCTTTGGAAGATGGTGGGTTTGCATAGAGTGAAAGCTCATGTCCAACAAGATAAGCCTTCCACATAGTAGGTGTATTGCTTGCCATGTTTTAGGATTTTTGAGACAGCATTAGTAAGTCCACAAGTTGGGGATCCAGTTGTGGGTACAATAATAGATTCCTAGACAGTTTTCATTTAGGTACTTTCAGATGTGGAGGATATTTTTGTTCTGCCGGTTTCTCAGTGTGTGATCACGCAGGGTTCTAGTCCACATACAAGCCAGCACATGGAGCCTGGTAAGTACCACTTTACAAATTGCTTTGACCTTTGACAGTCCGGTAAAGGCCACTGCTTAATTTTGCATTGTGTACTGCCTGCTTCGCTAACTTTCAGCTAGCTTTCCTCCCCTGAATAATTCTCTGAACAGTGTCCCCTGCATTCAGGTTCTAGCTTGCTTCTCTGGTATTTATCTGTGCCATTCTTTACCTGTTTCACTCCTCTGGGGCGACGCCGCGTGCATGTTTCCACGGGATGGAATCTCGATCAGTTAAAACGTGTGGGAGATATGAAAGGTCAGCGTGACAAATCTGTCCTCTGAGCATCTGTATGTGTGTTTAGGTAGCTGAGCTCAGCTGGCCAGGGAAGACAAATAGGGAATGTAAAGACTGCTACCTCAACAGCCTTAAAGTTGAAAACAAAATATCTGTTGGGGGAAATATGAGTGTGAGGACATCATATTAGAAATTCAGGAGAAGAGTTATATTCTTGTCTTCATTTGGAAAGGTCACAGGCTTTATTTGCAGTAACATATGCATATGGTTATAGCTTGCTTTTATTTCCTCTGTCTTTTAAAATGTGTATTATATGCCCACACCATGTATATTTTATGAATGTTTATTTTAACCAGCAAGCATGTTCTTTAGCATGAGAATGCAAAAAAAAAATCTTCAAATATGATCTTAGGAGGTTTTTTACATAACAAAGGAAGATGGTAATCTGTGGGTGTTTCTATTTCCCTCAGTTAATTTCTTTTCTATTTTTATTTTGTGGAATTGAAAAAGGACACTTCTAGTGATGGTATGAAGCTCTTCTAATTTAATTTTATTGTTGTATACCTGTCTCCACTAAATATGCTAATGTTATCTGTTAGGAGCTAGGTGCTACAGCCCAGTCCACTTCTCAGATGGGTTTGTTTCCTGGAGTTATCTGTTTTTTTTGGGGGGGGGGGTGCATTTGATTGAAATTTGCATTAAAGCCATCTTTGGGATTTTCATCCCCTTAATAAGAGGGAAAAGGAAAAGATCACACTTTTTTGAATGTCTACTATAAGCGGACAGTAACTTATACATTATTTCATTTAATTTTCATGATAACCCTCTGAGGATATTATGATCCCAATTTCACAGATGAGGAAACTGAAGTTAGGTTAAATAACTTGCCAGAAGACACATAGCCAGCACCCAATGAAACTGGGAGAGAAATGTTGGTCTAACTCCAAAGCCTTTGTTCTTTCGATGACAGCAAACTGCATAATCTTCCTCTTAAGTATACAGCATCTCTAGCTACTGTACAAAGGGAGGCCAGTAACAATAACCTATTATAATGAAAACTGTAGGAACTGTGCGTATAACTTTTCACCATGAAATTACCACTAGCATTAAAAAAAATTCTCAAATCTCTTTGAACATTTATCACATGCTTTGTTCTTTCTGTGCTTTAAGAAGTGCTGTGTGTGTGTGTCTGTAGGGTCGGCTGCTGATACAGAGATAGTGGAAACTTGAAAACATTGTCCATATCCTCAAGAGAAGGGCAGAGAAGCTAATCGTAAACTTGAATGAATGGTGAATGTTAGTATGAAGAAGACCAAGTTACTGTTTGGGTCAGGAGGGAGGTGCTATAATAGCATGAAAGAGGGAGCACCGGGGAGTGGTTAACACGGTAGGAACTATGAGACTTGATCAGAGCTTTAGAATAGAGTGTCAGGTGTCATGGCATGCAGATGGATGTGCTGTGCGGGGGCGGGAGACGAAGCCTGGGTGGAGAGAAGGATGTGGGATGTGGTGGGTCATGGGGTGGAGTATGTATTTTTGGGTAGATGGATAATTAGGTCTGTGCGTGTATAAGGCAAGAGTGGTGGTGGTCTCACATTTGTGTGTTTAAATGTTACTAGTCACTAGAGAAAGTCATGTTCCATGTGCCTCCTGAAGTCGGAAGGAAGGTTCATTTGCTGGTACTCTGGCAGAGTAGGGCATACTCCCCAAAATAAGACAGATTGTCATCAAGTCCCCAGGTTCATCCTTCATTGTCCTCTCAGGAATTCCTTATCAGTCTTTTGGCCAATATGAGAGTCTTTGGCCATTTTTTCCAGACCTTCTGGTGGGTGGAGGCCCTGGAATGGGAGCTCCTCCTGTGAGTTAGTAGATTCTAGAATTGCTCAACCACCTTCAGGAATTTAAACGTGGCCGCAGAGACCAAAAGTGTTTAATTTCTTGGGATAGGAGGGGCAGGCAAAGAAACCAAGTCATTACAAACTAGGGTGGGAAGGGGTTTATATGCATGTGTAGTGTTAACTGCCATGGACACTGTGCCATCTCAGTGCACATATTGTGATTGACCAAGGACAGGACACTGTAGATCGACCCATGCCAAATAAAGTCATGGGGATGACTCCTCAGTCTTGTGCATCTGGCTGCTTTTAACCATCCCAGTGCCATCCTGATTTTCTCATAACACATCACTAGTTTTTTTTCTTCACATTCTGTCTAAAAGCCACTGTGACACACACACACACTATCATTTGCAGGGACTGGAATGAGTCACATATATCTTTTTCTTTTCAGGATGTGATATATGGACGCAGGTTTTTCTAGAGAGCACTGTCTTTCTCTTATTTACAGTAAGATTATCACGTTCTAGGGCCTTTCTAGACTTTTCCTCCTGGACTTTTAGAACCCTGTTCATCCCTCCTCTTTACTGCGCACCTGTTAACGTCTCCCAGGACAATAGTGTGCCACTCCTTCCACCACTGATCTATTAACAGATGCACAGTGGCCATGGCCCCACCGCTCACCTCTCCAGGATGGTGACGACTCACACCTCTCCATCCTAGGTGATGTGGACATTGGCCGTTCCATTCTGGCTGGGGTGCTCCAGCACTCTTAGGTCTATTAAGGTTACATTTTCCAGCTCATTGATGATTGTATCATGTGGGATCAGACAGAGGGGGAGAGAGAGTCCCTCTGCGTCCAGGTGGATTGCATCTATTGCCTCCCTCTTATCTCAGCAGCCTGATAGTCCATCATAAAAGGAAATTAAATTGGCTTGGCATGGGTTGCTCTTCACAGTACTTGCTAGCTGTTCTCCACACCTTGGGCTTCTCTAGGTTACTGCAAATTTATTGTCTTACGATTTATACACAAGAGCCACAACTTTCCTTTTGAGACAAGAGTTTCTTATATGGATCTTAAGCCTGAAACCTTTTTTTTTTAAAGAAAATAAATTTATTTTTTCTTTCTATATAAAATTAAATGTATAGCAGACTTGTTGGGAAGGGGAAAATGAAAAAAAAAAAAGTCCAAACCCACCTTTGCTTGTACTAATCTATACTTTTTAGCAGTTTTCTAGAGAGTGATTTATTTACACTGACAGCTTGTTACTTATGGTAGCTGCTGCCAGCTTCTGAAGTAATCTGATAACGTCAAAATGTGAAGGGAAGCTATAGGCTTTGCCTTGACTGACTCGCTATAAATCATGTACATTGCTGGTGTCTATATAAGGATGCCTGGGCTGATACTGATGGAAACACACATCAAATACAACACACGGTAACCCAATTCAGAGCTAGATTTTGGATTAAGCCTATTGGATTCATATTTTTAAGTGAAACAGAGCAGATATACCAGGTTGTGTTTTGAAATTTCCAAACTGTCGGCGGTGCTACCTTCAGGGACAATAGCTCCCTTTGAAGTGGAAGTGCTAAGAGGTGGGCTCATCATGTACTTTTATTCCTTTGTTCGTCTAGCAACCATTTATTGAGCACCTGTAGGGGACGCTCAGTAGCGCTCAGGGGGATGATATGACATTGCTTTATCTGTTTACTTGTAACTTTGCTAGTCTATGTAAGTTCCATGAGCCTAGAAATTTGTCTTGTTCACCACTGTAAACAAAGTTTAAAATAGTGCTTGGCCCACAGTAAGTGTTCAATAAGTATTTGTGGAATGAGAATAAAAGCCCAGATTCAGGATATTATTGCTGTCAAGACCTTGAAGTCATTCCACAGGCAGAGAGAGTCATTCTTGTCTCTGGACTCTCTATAGAATCCTCTATAGTTATTTCTATAATTTCTGGTAAAGCATCTTTCACATTGTAATATAATTATTAGTTTATATGCCGGTCTTTTCAACTATATAGCACAAGCTCTATCTAATAGGGAAGAAACCATATCTTATTAACCTTGGACTTCCCAGTGTCTGCCACATGGGTGGTACTGAAAAATCGATTGTAGTTCAGGTATGACATAATTCTTATAAAATTAGCCACCTATGTCTTTGTTTTCACATGTATGCAATGAGAGTGAAAAAATCTGAAGCGTGTGCACTGTTAAATGCTCATTTTGCCAAGTTCTTTAAGAGATGATCTTTATACCACCCCTTCTTTGATCTGCATTTTCTACTTTTTTCTAGAGTGACTAAAATATTACCTATGAAATCAAATAATAGTAGAGAGGAAATCTTTAAGTTTTGCCCCCCAATACCTTTACTTTACACATGAAAAGATGAATTTGTGAGATTGTGTGTATGTATGTGTAATAAATTTTTATCAGTTGGTTCTACCATATGCATCAAGGGAGCTTGCTGAATAATAGGATTCTTTAGTAAATGGAGCACCTACTCTCAAATGTGCCTTTGGTATAAATCTGTTTGCTTAAAAGGGGGCATACCTGTGTTTGAAAAGGAAGCGTTAATTGATAGGGAGTACTAAACCATGGGAGGAACATGGGGGCGATGATCAGATATACTCCTAACATTTATAAATTTGGCAGCAAGAGTATAAATGGAAGCCCATATACCATATGTTTAAATATTTATATTATAAATGAAGCTAAAAATGCTAAATAAAATATGCTCTATCTTCTCTCATGACAAATATACTTTCATTAATGACCTGAAATTCCAGATTTTAATTTAGAACCCTTCACCTTCTTGGGGTCGTAAGCTGAAACATGGTAGTGTGGGGAGAGCCTGTCCTGAGTCCTTCACCCATCCCCCTTTTTGTATCCCTGGCTCTATCTTGTACTATGAGAAGCCTTTGTGCCTGTGTCTGGATGTGCCTGTGTGTCCACACTGCATGCCCACTCCCGCCTCTTCCTAAATAGCCATCATCAGGTTAGAGTTGGACATACTGCTTTAATTTTGTAGAATGGACCAGGGATATTCATTCCCTGGAAGTGGGGCTCTAGGTCATTTGGGCAGAGAATTTCAGAGTTCTGGATACTCAAAGTGGATCTTACGAAATGGGGGGTGCACTCTGGCATGCTCCTGGACCCTGAGGACTTCGTAGTCTATGAGGGGCACAGTCTGAAGAAGGCTGGAGCAGGCTCAGGGAAGGGGTTTCCTCTAGCTCAGACTTGAGAGCTGGTGGTAAAGAAGTGCGCTGGAAAACTAATGCTTCATGGCTCCTGATTTAAGGAGAAGGCCATGCTTCCTGAGTCACAGGCACAAAAACTTGGACTGGTGTTAATTCAGTCATCTCAAGTGTAAATGTGTGTAGGAATCTCTCAGGAACTGATTAAAATGAATACTTGGGTTATGCTTGATGAACTGCCTGTACCCCACATACAACTATGACAGCCATGCGCAGGCTACCTCCAAATTCCCAACTTAAAAGAGAACATGCAAGGAAGCCACTTAGCACAGTGACAAGCTCTTAATAAATGGTAGCTGCCATTATTGTTATTGTTACAATTATTGTGACTCCACTTCTTTGTCTTACCATCCAAGAAAGGCTAGATAGATTGTGTAATTTTTTATTGTTTGAGTGAGAACTGGGGTGTGTGTGTTATATTTCACATTAATCACTGTCATATTTGTCATGCTTATCTGTCAGCATCAGGTAAACTGTTCCCACCCTGTAAACATGCTCTTCTCCTTGCCCGAACTTCATAAGCCATCTCTCTTGGTTTTTCTGTTTCACACAATTTGACTTTATTTTCTCATGTATAGTGAACATAAATTTGTGGGATGTTTTATTGAGATGATAATAGGCCCTTGGTTGAGGCAGAATGAGGGGTTTCTTACCTTGAAGTTTAGTTCTTCTTGCCTTGCTTTTGCTAGAAAGGAAAGTAAGAGGAAGGGAAATTCTTTCCTTGGGAGTTAGTATAGAGAAGGGAGGTAGTTTCCCCATGAAACAGATTAACCTCTTACTGTGCTATATCTGTAACTAGGGTTAGAGTGGGTGGAAGAGCATAAGGATGTTGGGGATAACCAGAGCTCTCTGTATACCATTGGGTTTGTCATTTGGAAGTAGGAGATGGGTAATGAGGCCTAACGGAGATGCATAAATGAACTTCCCTTGATAACATTCTACTTGGAAGTAGAGGGAGAAATTTTATTTAAGACTTCTCAAACACTTCTCCTTCAAGAAATATCATTTCAATTAGTGCAGGAAAAGGATTTGAAAAAATTCAACATCCATTCATGATAAAAACTCTGGACAAACTGAGTATAGGAGGGACATGCCTCAACATAATGAATGACTATATGACAAGCCCATAGCGAACACCGTACTTAGTGGTGAAAGGGTGAAAGCTTTTCTTTTAACATCAGGAACAATACAGTTTAACCAATGAGGTAAAGGACCTGTACACTGACAACTTTAAGACGTTGACAAAAGATATTGAAGACACACACACATGAAAAGAAATCCTGTGTTCATGAATTGGAAGAATTAATATTATTAAACTGTCTATACCACCCAAAGCCATCTATCAAAACCCCAATGGAATATTTCACATAATAAAATAACAATCCTAAAACTCATACGGAGCTACAAAAGACTGCAGATAGCTAAAGCAATCCTGAGAATGAAGAACAAAGCTGGAGGCATCATGCTTCCTGATAAAGCTATAGTAATCAAAACAGTGTGGTACTGGATAAAAACAGGCATGCTGACCAATGGGACAGAGTTGAGAGCCCAGACACAAACCCATGCATATATGGTCAACTAATATTTGACAAAGGATACAAAATACTCAGTGAGGAAAGACAGGCTCTTCAATACATGATTTTGGGAAAAGTGGATATTCACATTCCAAAGAATGAAAGTGCACCCCCCCTTACACCACTCACAAAAATTAACTCAAAATAGGGGATTAAAGTCTTAAATGTAAGACCTGAAGCCATTAACAGTCCTAGAGAAAAAGAGAAAAAGCTCCTTGACATTGGTTTGTTTTGGAAATAATTTCATGGATATGGCACCAAAAACAAAGGCAACAAAAGCAAAAATTAACAAGTGGGGCTACATTAAACTAAAAACTTTTTTTTTTCTTTTACACAGCAAAATACATAAATAGGAACATGACAAGACAGTCTATGGAATGGGACAAGATATTTGCAAACCACTTATCTAATAAGGGGTTAATATAAAAAATATATAAGGAATTCCTACACTCAGTAGCAACCCCCCCAAACCAAAAACAAGCCATGCCGTTAAAAATGGAAAAAGGTCCTAAATAGACATTTTTGCAAAGAAGATATTTAAATGGTCAACAGGTACATGAAAAGGAGCTCAGCATTGCTAATCAGGGAAATGCAAATCAAAACCACAGTGAGATATTACCTCACACATGTTAGAATGGCTATTATGAAAACGACAAATAACAAGTGCTGGCGAGAATGCTTGTATGCTATTGGTGGGAATGTAAACTGGTGCAGCCACTATGGGAAACAATATGGACATTCCTCAAAAAATTAAGAATGGAACTTAACATATTTCTAGCAATTACACTGTTGCAGATATAGCTGAAGGAAATGAAATCACTACCTCAAAGATATATCTCCATCCTCATATTCACTGCAGCATTATCTACAATAACTAAGGCATGGAATCAATCTCTCTCTCTCTCTCTCTCATCTATCTATCACCTATCTATCTATCTATCTATCTATCTATCTATCTATCTATCTATCTATCATCTATCTATCTATCTATCATCTATCTATCTATCATCTATCTATTATCTATCACCTATCTATCGGTCATCTATCATCTATCTATCTTTAAGCCATATAAAGAAAGATATCCTACCATTTGTGACAACATGGATGGACCTTGAGGGCATTATGCTAAGTGAAATAAGTCAGAGAAACAACAAACTAGGTATGATTTTATATGTAAAATCTAAAAGACCAAACTCATACAAATAGTATATTCGTGGTTGCCAGGGGTTGGGATAGGGGAAATGGGTGAAAGGTGCTCAAAATATATGTTTCCAGTTATAAAATCAGTAAGTTCCAGGGAGGTGATGTATAGTATAGTGACCATAGTGGTGCATTATGTGTTTGAAAGTTGCTAAGAGAGCAGATCTTAAAAGTTCTTAACACACATACAGATTGTAACAATGTGATGTGATGGATGTATTCGCTAGCCTTACTGTAGTAATCGTTTCACAGTATATACACATGTATCATCATGTTGTATACCTTAAACATATGCAATGTTATATGTCAGTTATATCTGTTTACAGCTGGGGAAAAAGAATTTGTTATTCATAAGGTCTTAATTACACCAATATTTAGGGAATTACTTGGTGTTCTGAAAATGAATGCATTGCTGTTGATTTGCTTGGTGTTCTGAAAATGAATGCATTCACTTATGTGTTTATTTACTCAGTGAATGCTTGTTGCAAACCTACTCTTTGCTAGCACAGTGCTCATTGCTGGGGACACTAAGGTGCATAGCAGAGAATGATTTTTCTTTTTTAAAATTTATTTTTCTTTAAATTGAACTTATTGGGGTGACATTGGTTAATAAAATTATATAGGCTTCAGGTGTACAGTTCTATAACACATCATCTGTATATTGTGTTGTGTACTCACCATCCCAAGTCAGGTCTCCTTCCATCACCATTCATCCCCCCTTTACTCTCTCCCACCTCCCCCCACGCTCTTTCCCTCCGGTAATCACCATACTGTTATCTGTCTGTGAGTGTGGTTTTTCCCTCCTAATCCATTCACCTTTTTCACCCAGCCCTCCTCCCCCTCCCCTCTGACAGCTGTCAGTGTGTTCTCAGGAGAGACCGAGTTTTCTGTCTTGGCACCTGCTATCCTGCAGGGAGACCTGTTCACTCAGTGGATGCTTACCAGCCCTATTAGAAAACAGGATGCAGGGTTTTCCTGGAATTAGCAGGAGACATTCAAGAGGTTTCAAACCTCTTACCAAGCATTTTCCTTTCAAGTCTATGCTCAAATATCACCTCACCAAGGCTCACCCTGGCCACTCGCCTCTTTAAAGCTCCTGTTCCTCTTAGCTGCTGTGCTTTTCCGTCTCTTCTCACCACTGCCCATGACTGTTCATCACCTTCCAACATATATAATTTCTCATTTTCTGGGATAATTGGAGATGGTCTGCCTACCTCATGCTGAATTCATGCTCCACACAGGCAGACATCGTTGCCTTCCTCACTCAACATGTGTCCCAAGTGTTTGGAATGGCAGTAGGCACTTAATAAACTTAATAAATATTTGTTGAATGAATTATTAAGGGACTATGTGACTGAGGAGTATTATGATGATGTTGGAGAAAACTTGGTTTTATATTCAGCAAGTCATTAGTCTTGGGAAATTGATGGCATGAGTTTACCAATGTTGTGAGAGTCTTTTGTTCTGAGGGGAGTTGATATATAGGGGGAAAAGGAAAAGCATTTGCATTGGTACAGTGTGGCCGGCGGCAGGGAGATCCGGCATCCAGCTTTGCTCAGAGAGGCCCTCAGATGTTTATTTGGTTAGGTCTCACTGAGCTGTCAGGAATTCCTTTCTCTTCGCTGCTGTGTAAAGCAGACAGTCAGCCACAACAACACAACATCCAACCACGCTCCTAGGTTAGCATGGACGCGTGTTCTTGGTGGGGACCACTGCAATGTGCTGTGTGTTCCCTCTGGGGTAGCCGCACTGGGTGGTCTTTTCTCCTGCAGTCTGCTATGATTCTAGGCTCGTCTTCCTTGGTCAAAATCTCTTCATATCAGCCCAAAGTACACTTTTTAGTTGTTGAGACAAAGTGTTTCTCCTGCTTTGGGGCTTGTGTGACACTTTTATACTTGCAACAGGCAACAGAAGGTGCTGTGAACTACCGTCTCAGCTGAGATTCCCTGGTCCATCCCCGGCTCCACTCAAATGCGTCATATCCTAACTCCAGGAATCTACCCATGGGAGTGTGAAATGCAGAGTGTAACACACAGCACTGCTTTTAATGTCTCTTACTTCTGTCCATTGTAAAATATTTACATACTTCTTATGGACCTTTTTTGTGGGGGGTGGGGTGGGCAGGAGGTGGGCAGAGGGGCAAGACCGTGGGAGGAGTGCGGCCAAGAGTAATGCTGAAGGACTGAATACATCAGCCTCCTCCCCAAGCTCCTCTTGTTTAGTAAATGAAGGCACGTGAAAGCGGAACATTTGGCACTTTGCACCAATATTATGGTGTAAAATTATAGTTAGGAACATTGTGTAAAAACCGTAATAGTTTGCAGTTATAGCTATGGTGAGAACAGCAGGCGAGACTATAAGCTTTAATTTATGTTGTGCTTTGGACATTTTTCAGAAACTATTTACCTATTACCTCTTAGGTCAGTGGCCTAATAATGCAACAAAGCACTTTTTGAAATTGCAGATAATTTTCAGTGCTCAGATCTCTGTGTAGTATTGATGGGGAGGGTGGTTGATTAGGACCTTGGGAATTGTGCTTGATGGGAACAGTCTGGAAGGAGTGAGAAATTATTAAACACACACAGCAGGGGACGGAGGATTTACCATTGTCGTGCGGTGCTATTAATTCTCATTGCTCGGTGCAGCGGCTTGACTGCATACTGTGAATACTGTTTATTGGAGAATGGGTACAATTTTGCTGCAGTTGTTGTAATGCAATACTAAATGCTAATTAGGCTTCTAACAATAATTAGAACCTCTTGCCAGACTTCAAAATAGAAACACTCAATTGAATTTACAGAAACAAAGACCTTTAAGATATGCCAGTAGCAACATCGACTTCAAGAAGTTTTTTACGTTTTTAGTTACAGAATTGCCAACACACACACACATTTTTTTTTATGGTATGCATAATGAGTTCATTTGTGTTCTCCATAAGATTATTTTCAAAATGAAATAAAGCGAACCTCCTCCCTATCAGATGAAGAAAACCTACAAACACAGGTATAAACTGAAGTGCACTGTTGTTGCTGTGCAGATGGCATCTGCCATGCTCTGGGGTGTGTGGGGAAGGCAGGGCTGGGCTGATGCAGATTTTGGAGCCATTCTGAATACTGAAGGTTTTCCTGGGACTCCATGTTGTCTCCCTTTCTGTACGTACACACACATCCCACCACCACCACCACCACCACTCCCACTCCTCCTAGCCCCCTTTCAAATACCACCTGATGGCCAGAGCTGCTTCATTGGGTCAACTCTGGAAGTTGCCTTTCTGAAGCTCCATCAACCATCAGAAGCAAAGCAAATCCACAGCATCTTGAGAGGATAAGCTCTGTGCTGCTTTGTCTGTTCAAGCCTTTCTAATCCACCAGGATGTCAGAATGCTCAGGAAAGTAAGGAGTGTGTCAAATATGTTCATCAGTAAAAAATAATTAGCTGACAATTTCCCTGACGTTCCCTGGGCCTTGTGGTTTCACCCATCCCCATGGGGCAAGACTGTTGGGAGGCCTTCCCAGGAATGTGGCCATGGGTGTCTCCAGGTCAGGAGGGCCTGGGCATGTTCCTTGGCACTGGGCCACTTTGCAGCACTGTGATCTGGGTTTGCTTAGCAGCAGTTGAGCAAGGCCTTTGTTGTGGGGGGTCTCAGTGCTCTATGTAATGTCCTCATCTTGCTTTGTTTTCTTGTTAAACCCTGAGATACAAAGGCTTCAGCAAACCTCATTGTCCCTTCACAAACATGCCACATGAAACAGTAGAGAAGACCTACCCCCTTTTAATGTTAACAGAGCCAAGTTGACTAGCTGGTCTTCAGTGCTGATAATTAGCTGCTTGACATGATGCATCGTGTTGCCCCTTTGCCTGGAGCATTGAGGTAATAGGAACAGAGCCCGAAGCCCTCTTCTCAAACAGTATTAGAACAATCTATGCTCTGTGGCTGTGGGGGCGCTGACTTTCTCATGAAGTGAGCCTCTACAGGTTGCACTGGCTTCTGGGAAACAGGCTTTATGATGGAAACACTGGCAGCACACGCAGTGTCCCTCCAGCCTCCAGCCTCCAGCCTCCAGGTGGCTACTTTAAGCTGAGAAGCAATTTCCTGAGTCTCTGATTTCGGGTTAGAGTGGCTGCTTGTATAAGCTGTTAAGAGATGTTCATAGAAACTTCCCTCTTTGTGTCTTTACTAATATTTCATTGAATTCATCAAACCCCTTCCCCCAACCAAGTGTTCCCCCATCCTTCCAGGGAAAAATTTTTTATGACTTATTTTTATTTTCTTTCATTTTTGGATTTGACCTCATCTGGTCTCCTCCTTGCCAAAGTGCTCTCCCTGCTGGTGGGACATTTTGGGGGAGGGAGGATACCCCAAATCAGAGCTTCTTACTCAGGTCACCTGACATGTTCCCCCCTAGGAAATACTTGGCTTGTGACCTCTGTGCTGCTCATTGGATTGAGAGAGGCCTCTCCTTCCTTGCCTCACTTTGAACCTCACTCCCTTGTCCTCTGTGAGTTTGGCAATTTGATCAGATTTTCTCTCCTTCATTCCTAAATAACGCTGGTGAGGTCTTCTTGTTTAAGTGGGAGAAGATCAATTGCAGTGATCTCTTATTTTCACACTAAATCTTAATATTCAGGGCAGAAGAAGTCATCGATAAATAATCAATGACCAAAAATCCTTGACCCTGGTGGCTGATTTCCTCCATGCCCAAGAGTGCTGGGAGAGGCGCTCCAGGTTTGGTCCAGACGGGGTTAACTCGAGCCCCTCCGCTCGAGGCAGGCTCCGCAGATTTGCCTGTCTTGCAGTTTATATGAAGTATGCCAATGAAATTTCTAAGGAGGTACTGTGGGAGCATTTTAGTTCGCGTCTTAGCAAATATACTTGATTGCCGGAGGTGCTCACGTCGTGGTTTTTCCCTTGCTGGGGAGACAGTTTTTCTCGTGCTGGTCTGCCGAGAGTCTGTGAAAGATGAGGCCTCAGTGAGTCAAATGCTTTCTTTCTATTTTCTGCTTTCATTTTTCTTGTTCACAAGTCAGTGGCACCTGCAAATGGAAGACTTGCTGAGGTAGCACCTGGATGATTAGCAACTTGTGCTTGGTCCCACTCACACCCTGACCGTTGAATTACCTCCAGTCATGCCTGGGCTGTGCGGCCAGCGCCGAGCGGCAGGCAGAGGTCAACTCAATATGGCTGACATGTTCTGTGTTTTCCCACAGCATGTCACATGTAACCAGTGCAGCGACTTTGACAAAGTACCGCAGGGTGACCTGGTAGTCTTGGGTCAGAGTGAGAGAAATTGGTGTTGTACTAAGATGTATGTTAATACATATATTATTTATATGGGCATTAGCGAATGCTGTTGTTGCCTCAGCACAAACCCAGGCCCAGGGATTGGCCTTGGGGTTTTTGCAAGCTTACTTTATCATGTTTCTCCCCACCCCCTTCTTTCTCATGAATAATTAAAACCTTAAATTACTTGCCATGTACAAAATTCATATGCTGGGGAAAATAGCTACATGAAAATTAATTTTCTGTTCTGTGAGAGTGACGGGAAATCAATTAATCTTGATGTATTATTTTATGCAGAACAGGGTGCAAGAACCTGCAGAGAGAATGGCTACAGCTGTTCTTGTTGGTCGGGCCATATATTATCGTTGGCGGGTTTGACAGCTTCTGAAGGAAATGGCTGAGGGGTATCAGGCAGGTGAATCAACTGTAAAAATTTATTGGAGGATACAAACTGTTTCCAGGGGACTGATATAAAACTCACACTTGAGAACTGAAGTATTGAATGTTTTTGTGACTGAAGCAGCTTGTTGTCAATATTTATAGCTTTTCTCTTTGTTACATGTCCTATTTGTTTGATTAACTAGTCAGATGTTAGTGTCTGTCTGTAATTTATCTGTTGTGCCTTCTGTAGCATTTTTGATACATAAAGATTTACCACTAGATAAATAAGGCAGCTCACACAATGCAATATGCTAAATAAAATGACAGAGCTGTTTACAGCATGTTACAAGTTTTATAACTCATGAGGTAGATCAGTAACTTTTGTTTACTGGTGTCACTGTTAGTTGAAACATGTCTCAATGTATTAACTACTATGGGGGTAAACAAGGCTCTGTTAAATAAGCAGAGATTATAATCAACACATACCTCATGGTAAATCATTTAAGAGGCTCTATAAAAACGTTTATGTACAGCCATACATAATGCATACATTTCTGAAACAAAATAAAATAAATGCGTGCTTTTAGAATAGGCTGTAGTTACATTCCTTTGCTGTGCTGTCGACATCAGTTTCCCCTGTGGATGATGGAAGTGCGATGTTGAGACAAATGCTGATGCAGACGAACGGGAGCCTGATGCTGAGGGGCGGGCGGTGGCCTGGCCGGTGACTTCAGGAATGGCTGCTGGGAAAGCACGTGTGTGCCGGTGGCATCATCCGTCCGTGTGGGAGGCTGGTGGGGCCTGCTGGTCGGAGCTGCTCCTTCTCCCCCAGCCCTAGGGCAGGTGGCTGAGGCTGACTTCACATGACCTTTCAGGGAGCCCTACATGACGTGTGGGTTTAGGGAGGCCCCAGGAGAGTGAGTGGAGAGGATGCTTCACTAAGAGCCCATCCGCCACCACCTGCCTGGTGCCTGTTAGCAGCAAGGTGGGGACTAAGAAGCAGTAGGATTACTGGCCTCCTAAGAAGCTGACTCGAGCACTCAGGTGCCCTTTCCCTGCATGGGAAGAGATGGAGTATTTACCTCGTGCTTGGTTGTGTACTCTCCAGATGTCAAGCTCAGGGTTGCAGCTAAGAATGCGAACTTCTGTTGGTCAGTGACAGACGGTGCTCAGTAAATAACATTTGACACAGATGACATGATCTGTTATTCAGTTTCTCATAATTCATAAAGCACTTTTATATTAACAGCACTTAGTGCAGAAGCCTCTATGACATTTTGCCTCCTTTCCCAACAGAACAATAGAATGCACGTATGGATTTTGAGAGGCACAGTGAGAATACCTCTCGTTGGTCTAGTACAGAGATTTTCAACCTTTCTCATCTCATGGCACACCTACACCAATTACTAAAATTCTGCGACACAGCAAAAAATATATTTTTTGCCGATCTGACAAAAAATAATAGGTAACATTTTGATTCATTCATACTGGACGGCTACTATTGTGTTGGCTGCTGTCATTTTTTTAAATCTGACAATCTAAGGGGAAAGAGATCAGTTTCCCTGACTAACTAGTCAGGTATTGCACGTTTTAAAAAGTCTTGTGGCACACTGGTTGAAAATCACTGGTTTAGTGCTTATAACCCTTTCAGAAGCCTCTCATTAATAGATATGTGGAATGTATATTAATCAGGATAAACACGTATTAATGTATGTGTATTAATTTGTGGGAAGGACTTCTTGTTGGACTAGTTTGAGGGAGGAGGTTGGAATTTGCTCTGTAACAAATTATCACAAACTTAGTGGCTTGAAACAATACCCATTTATTATCTGTAAATTGGGAAATCTGGGCTGGTTGGCCCAGAGTCTCGGCTTAGGGTCTCTATAAGGATGAAATCAAGGGGTTAGGTGATGGGCATTTTCATCTAGAGGCTCTGAGAAGAATCCACTTCTAAGCTCATTCAAGGTTTTGTTAGAATTCAGTTTCTTTCTTTTGAAGGATTGAGGTCGCTGTTTTTTGTTTGTTTGTTTTTTCTTAAAATGTGTTTTTATTGATTTTAGAGAGAGAGGATAGAGAGATAGAAATATCAATGAGAGAGAAACATCGAATGGCTGCCTCCCGCACGCCCCCTCCTGGGGATGGAGTCTGCAACCCGAGCATGTGCCCTGACCAGGAATCGAAAAGGTGACCTTTTGGTTCATGGGTTGACACTCAACCACTGAGCAACACTGGCCTGGCTGAGGTCTGCGTTTTGTTGCTAGTTGTTTACTGGGGTTCACTCAAGCTTCTATAAGATGCTCCCAGACTTTTTCCTCTGCTCCCTTCCATCTTCAAGCAAGCCATAGGCTCTGGCTCATGTTGACTCCCCCTTACATGACAAGTCTCTCTGACTTCTTCTTTTGCTACCAGTCAGAGAAAATCTCTGCTTTTGAAAAAGTGCTCACAAGATTAGATTAGGTTTACCCAGATAACTTTCTGTATCTTAAAAGGCAGTTGATTAGTAACCTTAACCATATCTTTAAAATCCTTTTTGCCGTGTAACATATCATCATGGAAGTGGAAGCCACTGGGCAGAGGTTATGGGGCTCATCTTAGAATTCCATCTGCCACAGGCGTACTTATTTGGAGTGATGATTATGGTGTAGATTTTTCAGAGCAACACTCTTCCTTAGTCCCAGCTCTGGGTGAGTTCTATCAACAAATAAATGTGAGTGGCTGCTCTACGTCCAGCTTTGCATCATGGGCAGGAGGTGAAAACCTCTGCTAGATACATGTTCCTTACTCTCTCCACGCACAGCTCTTTACCCACATACCATGAGATCCTCAACCTATCAAGGCACTTGAGAACAGTTGCTCCATTAAGTGGAGTTGAGTAGGGAAGTAAACCCCTGGGAGGTGAAGTGGGCAGGAGAAGCCTTCAAGAGAGGAAATGGTTAGCAGGCCTTGGACCTGGCATGCAGTTAGACCAGACTGAGAGGGCTGGGCAAGGGCACAAACGTGGCAAAGAGCCGACCGTGTCAGGGGAAGTGAAGTATGGGTCCTCCCCCACTTTTGAATAGGTGCGTTACCTCTGAGGGGGGTGGTACAGTGGCAGGTACACTATGAAAAATAAGTGAATGCTGATGGTGGCGACAAAAGCTTTGGAGTTACGTGAAGTTCTTTATTCTTAGAGAAACCTCTTAAAGGATTCGTGCCCTCCATCCCTGCCTACAACAAGCCTTATTGAGGGCCCACTGCTCTCGGGGTTACAGGTAAATCATTCTAAACAGTGTGATAAATTCTGTACCAAAGGTTTGCAACCTGGACTGCACATTACAATCACCTGGGCAGCTTTTAAAAAAGATACCAATGCTCAGGCAGTACCTCTGACCAACTCAGTCACAATTGCTAAAGGCGGGGTGTGGGAATTGGGGTGTCATGGAAGTTCTCTGGGTGATTTTAGTACCACTCAGCCAGGGTGAGAACTGCACTGCTATATTATAGGTCTGCACAGTGCATTCCGTGTATTCACTCTGCTTAGGGGGTGGTGTTTGGAGTGGGGTCTTGAAAGCCGAGAAGTTTACCAAGTAGACAATGGGTGATGGGGCGTTTCAGGCAAAAGGGAAGAGCATAAGGATGGGGAAGTTTATGGTCCACATGGAGACTAGCGAGCAGCCCCCTGGTTCGTGCACAAGGGAGCTGGGGAGCTGGGAGGCAGCAGCTAAGAGAAGCTGGAAGGATGGGTTGGGGGAACTTTGAAATAAATGCAGTTACATTTTGAAAAAACACACAAAACAAACAAAACTACTATCAAGGCTTTGTCTGATCCAACCTGACCTTCCCCCCAGTTAATTCGAATTACTGAGGTTTCACTCCAGGTTCAGTTTCTCTGAGATTTGCTTTGATTTCTCTCAGAAGTGGAGCCGGTGCTGATCCTCCTAATGGCTCTGGGTACGCACTCTGCCCGTGGGGTTGCCTGGGCCGAGCGGTGGGCCTCTGAGAACTGCTTGCTGTTTGGTCTGGTAACTCCTAAGCCGGCCTGCCTTGCCTGCAGTCTGCAGTTGTGGAAACAGGCAGTATTTGAAGTTTGGAGGAGATCAATTTTTCATCCTTTCCTTAGTGGGATAAAGACTATTTCAGACATCACTGGAGACCAGAGAGCTCTGAGAAGTTTTGAAATAGCTTGGGAAATACAGCACATTCTCCACACTTCATTCCCCTCCCTTCATTGTTTCACTTAATTAAAATAATGTAACGCAAGAAGGAAAGATGAGGCAAGTATTTAGAGTCATGTTAAACTGACTGTAAGCAGGCATGGCACTCAGGGCTGGAAATAATTCTGAGACCTAGAAAGGTAAACCTGAAGTGTTCTTCCTGCCTGTGAGGCAATAAAGAAGAACTGTGAGCTTGAGCACAACTGTTAATGCAAACCCTGGCTGGTGTGCCCCCCCAACCCCCCTCCCAAACCAAAGAAAAAATGGGAACATTTTTGAGTCCAAGTTTCACAGATGTTAAGCATTTTGTGATATTACTTAGGGGGTTTCCTGAGCTACATTAAAGTTGAACCACTAGGGTGTTGAAACAGTTGGGCCCATAATAAAATATACATGAAAAGGAATTGTGAGGCATTGGCTGTTATGTGCTGGTGACAATTAGGTTACTGCTTTGAAAAATACATATCCTGGACACATCTACCGGAGCTTTGGAGGGAGTTTCGAGGAGAAGCAGAGTAAAGGCAGTTGGTAATTTCTCTGGTTGCCTCTGGCAGGTGGACATAATTTCACAATACCCGTCAGATATGACAAATTGTTTGTGAGTTATATTAGGGCCTTAATAAGATCACATCTGTTCATATATCCCCCTTAACCACAGAGCCTGATTTAGAGAGTTTTCATACTGGTGCAGTATTGTTGTTTAAATATTTAGAGGGGTCTAGACATGTATCATAAAAGAATAGACTCTTGTGTATTAAAAAAGCAGCCCTTTTATTCTCTGTGCTTTTGCTTTTGTGGGCCTTGCATCGTTCCCTTTACTTGAGTGAACCACATGTTGCTTCTGAGAGCCAGGAAACATATTTCACTCCACGCTGGAGTTGGCGATTTAGAGCTGAAGGAGGCCTTAGAGAGCAACTCATCCACGTCCCTCCTTTGTGGGGCGGGAACCTGGGATCAAGACGGAGTCAGAGACTTGTTTAGGGTTTCTCACCCCATTAGTGGCAGAACCAGAATTAGGACTTAATCTGCCAATTTGTAGTTCAGCAATCTTTCCATTGTGCTGGGACTTCATTTGGGGCTAGAAGAGGCCATCGATGCATAGGACTAGCCCATGTGCCAATGTCGCTGGTGGCTGCAGTTCTTTCTAGAGGACGGTCCTGCTCTCTGGGAGGCCAGGCTCCTTATTACGTATTAATATTCAGAGCCCTGCTCAGCATCCTTCCTCTGCTAGCATCTTCTGTCACATCCCTGCCCATTTGCACAGGTAGGTGTCTCTCTTGTCTCTGCCACAGTGTACATGTCCCCCCTCTGCTCATACTGTTCCCTTCTCCTGGAATGTGTCCTGGCTATTTCCAGTTCCTTTCACATCCAACATAAACAAGCTCCCTTTCATCATGGAGTTTCCCCAGCCTGCAGCAATTTATTAGGTTGAGTCATATGAAAATGCTGGTTTATAGGTCAAAAAAGCCGAATATTGGCAATTTCATAATATTCAACCTAAGTGTAGTCTTTTAAAATACCCCGTGCTACCTGTTGACGTTTTTTATTCAGGCTATTTATCTCTCCCTCTCTCTCTTCCCCTCCCTTCCTTTTTCTTTCTCTCTCTTTCCATATATATATCTATATATAGAGGGGGAGATGTTGGGAGGGAGAGACACAGACAGACATTAATTTTGGAATAAGTTTAGAGTTACAGAAAATATGCAAAGACAGTACAGAGTTCCTCTATACCCCAAATCCCATTTCAGTTTTCCCTGTTACCATTTCGCATCAGCATGCCATATCTGTCATATTTAAGAAAACAACATTGGAATACTATTAACTAAAAATCCAGGCTTAATTTGGACTCCATTAGTTTTTCCATTAATGCCCTTTTTCTGTTTCAGCATCGGGTCCCGGGTCCTGGGTCCCAGGTCCCAACCTGCATTTAGGTGTCAAGTCTCCCTCAGTCTCCTCTCGTGTGGTTATTTGTCCTGTCTGTGTTTTTCATGTCCTTGACAGTTTTGAGAAGTACTGGTCAGCTGTTTTGTAGAATGTCTCTCAACTTGGCTTTGTATGATTTTATTTCCTCATGATAGTATTGGGGTTGTGGGTTTTGGGGAACATTACTACACAAATGGTATTATCACATTAACTCAAGCGGTCATGATATCAACTTGGCTTCTCACTGGTGCTGCTAACATCCATTACTTGTTTAAGGAGCCACTGGCCAGGCTCCTCCACTGTAGAGTTACTATATTTGATGTCTTTTCATACTGCTATCTGCCCACCAGCTAGACTGACAATTCTTCCTTTAGGAGCAGGGCATGTTTATTTCATGCTCTCTGTGTCTCTCATTGGACCCAATGCCCTGCCATGTTTTTTACAGAGGAAGTTCTCCACAAAAGTTAGTTGAGAGGTCATTAAATAAGTGCTTTAATTGCAGACTGGTGGAGGTGTTTGATTGAAATAAACCGAAACACAAAATTCCATCCACTGAATTCTCCCTGCAACTAATTTGGAGTTCTTTGTTCACTGCACTTAAGGGATGAAGTGTAAAACTACTTAATTTTTTTTTTTTTTTTGGTCCAAATTGCTACAAAGAGGGGTTATCTGCTATTTTTACTAATTTCAAAGCGTTGAGTTCAGAACTCTGGAAAATCCTGAGCGCAAAATAGGGGAGACATAGGCATGCACTTTCCTAGCTTCTGTTGACCTGCAGCAAGGGTGTCCCTATCTACAGAGACTCTTACAAATATTTGTTGGAGGTTTTGATGATTCTAGAGCAAAGGTATTGCTTAATGGATTCCAAACAGCCCAAAAGAATTGTTACCACTGCGAATTCATTTTATTTCATCATCATAACATTTTCAAAATATTTATCTGGGCAAATGTTTTGTGGGACATGGGCACTATCCTCTTGGGGGACTTGTATTTGACATGGCCTTTATGGAGCATAGAAGCATTCAGGACATACACTAACAGAAAGTATGGAAGAAAAGGAATTTTTGTTATATTAGAGTTGAAAATGAAATGCTTTGAAAGTGAGATAAGAGGGAAGAGGGAGTAGTTCTTTCACAAATCCCTCTAACAGGCACCTCACCAGTAGGTCTGGTAGAGTTGATTCTTTCTACTGTGACTGAAAAGTCGTTATAATATTATGATGATTTAACCTTGGTTCTTAAGGTATACACAAGAATTAGAACAGCCTGATTTATTTTTCCACTTATAGAGGTTTTCTTTATTTAATGCTTTTTAACATATTAGTTAAAAACATAGCATTTCAACAGCATTAGTTAGTTCATGCTCATTTTTCAATCTGAGAGTCTCCTGATAGCTACACTTGCTTCATGCTTTATTATGTAATTTAATTTTTCATATCTTTCTTTTATTAGCTGTAAAGTAGGTTTCGAAAAAATAATTAGATTATGAGGTTAAGCCACAGTTAAGATAAAAATGACAGTTCAATAAAAAAAGTGTTCAATATAATTTCTATCTTCTAAAATAAAATACAGCTGCTAAGAGATTTAATTATGGTATTAGTCAAATAAATTTTGCCTCTACATTGAAAACACTCAACAAAAAACTCCAAGAAGGGTACTTGGCTAACAAGAAAAAACAAATATGATACAATTTCCTATGATCCTAATAAAACAGAGTAATAGGATAGAGAGTGACTTGTGAGGAAGAGGCCTGATTTTGATGCAGTGGCCAGGAATGGCCTCTTAAAAAAAGCAACTCTTGAGCAGAGAGCCAAATGGTGAGGAGACAGCTGTGAGAAGCTCAGGAGAAGCAGAAGGAACAGCAGGTGCAAGAACCCCCAGGGAAGTGCAAGAGAGAGAAAGGAGACTGGTGGGCCTGGCCAGGAATGTGAGGAGCAGAATGCTGATAGAGCAGAGGGAGGCCAGGGCCAATTGTGGAGATGGTTGAGCCTAGTAAGGAGTTCAGATTTGGTTCTAAGTGTAGTGGGAAACCAACGAAGTCCATGACAGGTTTTAAGGAGTGGAATGATAAAATCTGATCTGTGTTTTCAAAGCCACGCTGGCTGCTGGTTGGAAATTTGGCAGGCAAGCATAGATGCTGGGGGCACATGCAGTTAGAAGGTCGCCATGGTAGCCTCTGAGATAGATGTGGTGGTGGTAGCTAGAGAGTGGGCAGTAAAGATGCAAGGACGTGGACAGATCAGACTGGGTGTTTAATGTAACACCAGTGCTTGTTGGTGGGTTGATTGGCTGCAGGAATGAAGGAAAGAGGAGTCAGAGTTGCACCCTAGAATGGTGATGACGTTGAGGACTCCTTTTGCCCTTGATGACATCTTGTGCTGTCATTTTGCCCGGTCTGCTGATGCACACTACTGCTTTCAGCCTCTGCCAGGGGAGAGGGATCCTCCCAGGCCTCTGGTGAGCCCAAAGGCTCTCAGGTTCTTCCTTCACCTGACCTGCGTTCCTCGTGCTGCAGGCCAGGCCTCGGTTATACCCTCTGAAGAGCTGGTTATAGAGGGGTCTTTGTGGGCAGGGGAGGTGGTGCTATTAATTCATGCTTCTGTTATGAGAATTGATGGCCTGGAGCCAGGATGCCATGTTGATATTTATGACTGGTTTCTATGACGAGCTCATGCTCTCAAAAAACATATTGTATTCTTTTTTCCAAGGAAAAGTTGAAGACGGGCTGAGCAGTGGCTATTTTTTCCCTTTTCATTTTGCCAACATATAATACAAGTTGCATTACAATAAATTCAGTCAGTTCAAATGTTTTTCATCTGAAAAATTGAATACATTCTTTTTTTCGCTTAACTGTAAGGGGTGAACTTTTATATTTTTATGGGCTTTGTTGCTTTTACTTGTCACAGTTGCTGGTATTAGTTCACTAGTAAGTAATGACTTTTCTGTATTGAGAAAGACAGATGACTTATTAGATGTCAGAGGCCATCTGAAACATTTTCAACTCAGCATTTTTAATAACTGCTCGCTCTTTGATTTGTTTTCCTTTCTGCCTTTCCTCTGGTTCCCCTCCTCCAGCTGGCATGCGCTTTTCCTACACCATGGCTTCTATGTATCTTCTGCATGTTCTGACTCCATCACACATTCCCCCAGAGTCTGTGAGAGCCACAGACTGTTGCTGGGTGACTTCTCCTGCAGTTGTACCCTGTGGACTTTCTACAGAGAACACCTGTGGGTATGTTTGTATGTGTCCTTTATGGATAAAAGAAATAGTGGATTGTGTCCAGGACAAATAGGTCCCTGAACTTGGGGACAATTTTTTAAAACTTCTGGCTACTATTCACTTCGGCGTTCTTAGGATGCCTTAAAAAACTCTTCCATTCCCCCCCTTTATCTGCTGCTAACACAGATTCAGTATGTCACTTCACTGAACTCCTTGAACATCATTTTATTGCACTCAGCGTCTCAGAAAAGAAAACCCTTTCAATTAAACGAATATAATTGGAACAGAAGTGTCACTGTTGGTACCGTCAGCTTATGTAGTAAAAATGGGCATTGGTTGGGGCAGTGTCACATCGCCATGTGGTTGTGCCTGCCACAGAACAGGTGTTTAGTAAATATTCGTTCAGCGAATGAATGCCTGCTGAGATGAGAGTTAGGAGTTGCGGTGGGTGGGGTTGGAGTTTTTTGAACAGTGAATACTATGGAATTGCTCTAATGGGAACGTGCATTCTAAAAAGGAAAGAAACAAGTATCTAAACAAGAAAGGTATCAGTTAGTGATGAGTGCTGTGTAGATAGTTAAGGTTGGATGATGTGCTGTGTGTATGGTAGGATATGATGGAGGGGGGCGGGGAGGGGTCAGGAAAGGCTCTGATAAGATGGTGTTTAAGGCTAAGATCAGAGCGACAAGAAGGAGCCAGTCAAGGGAAGACCAGGGAGAGGTGCGATTCAGGTCAAGAGAACAGACAGGGCCAAGGCTCTAGGCAGGAACAAGCTGGAGTGTTCATGGTTCAACCACAGCAGCAGCAAAAGGCACCCAGGCTTTGCTGTGCAGAGCAGGGAGCCATGGCATGCAGTGGGGTCAAGAGGTGTACACTGGGCCAGGCCAGGTGGGACCATATGCTACAAATAATATCCATACTCCTTAACTCGATTGGCAGTAAGGCGGCTTTGAAGGGTTTTAACTGGGGTATGGCTTACATTTGCACCATATCACTGTGGCTGGTGTGTGGAGAGTGGATTGTAGAGAGGCAGAAGTAGGAACTGCAGTGGTAGGTGCTGGGTGTTTGCTTTTCTAAAGGCATTTTTCTTTAAAGTTTACCAGAGCCTCAGATAAGGGAGTGTAGCTTGCCTTTACTGATTCTTTTGCTGAGGCAGAGATTTCTGGCTGCTTCTCATATGCATTCTCTTCACCCCTTTACCTACAAAATTCTTGGTTTTTAACGGTGCATAGTGCTGCCGCCTCCTCCCTTGCAGCCAGGAGCTAGATGTGGCCAAGTGGCTAAATGAAAAGTGTTTTCTGGGACTTCCTGAAAGACTTCTTAGAAGACACAAGCGTTTTTTTGTTTTTTTGTTTTTTTCTGTTTTGCTTCTTCCAGTTCTGATGCGTGGAGCTGAATGTATTGGACAATGAGAACTAGAGCCACATGCTAGGGATGGCAGAACGTAATGTTGGAAGGAACCTGTGTTCCCGATGGCTTATTGGAATCCCTGCACCAGCCCTGGACTGTCTACCTTTGGGTTTCTTTTATGTACCAGAGAAATAAACATATCTTGTTTAGGCCATTGATCATTTAATATTTTGTTTTCTTTTTGTCTTATGCAACTGAATATAATCCTAATTGACACAGGTGTTTATTTTGTGAAAGACTTAATAATAGGATATTATCATGATGGGTGCTTTCTACGTGCACTTCACTGTTATAAGTTCTTTATGTACGTGTTTGTTTGTTTTTCTTAATTCTCACAATAATTCTATAGGATAGGTATATCTAGGACTCCAAAGCACAGAAATGTTCAATAACTTGCCCAAGGTCACACAGCTAGTAAATTGGAGGACCTAGATTTCAACTCTGGTTCAACTGATTTTAGATCATTCATTACTTGGCTAGACTCTCACATTCTTGGCAATGACTCTGAAACTACTTTCTCAATCATTTAGGGGGTGAGGCCAGAGAGATGATTCAGCAGGTAGATTTGTGTCATGTATTAGTCAGAGTAAACTAACTGCTATAATCAAGTTTCTTGGGCTTTACATAATAGAGGTTTATTTCTCAATCACATAAAATCCAATTAGCATTTGGGTTAGAAGGAAGCTCTGCCCATACAGTGACTCAGGGACCCAGACACTTTCTACTCCATTCCCATGTCCTTTAATTTCCCTTCCCCATTCCTGGGGACCTCAGAATTCTCTCCTGGATGCCTTTCACCCAGCCAGCACACAGAGGAAGAGAGAGAATGTGGAGGACAGTATGGGAGGTATTGATGGGCCAGGCTTGTATATGGCATATTCTACTTTCCATATTTCATTAGCTAGAACTCAGTCACATGGTCACACCTAACTGTAGGGAGGCTGGGAAATATAGTGTAGCTGCATGCTTGGGAGGTAGAGGAAATGGATTTTGATGAGCACACAGTAATCTCTGTCACATGTGATTTTTAGGAGTACGAGTTCTGAAGTTAGTACACCTGCATTCATATCCCAGCTTTATTGCTTATTACCTATGTGACCTTGGGAAAGTCACTTAACCTTTTTTGCTTTTATTTTTTATGTGTACAATGAGGTGGTAATAGAATTATTTTGAGGATTAAATGAGTTAATGTGGTGTGGAAGGTACTTTAGAGCAGTGCCTGAGACATGGTAAGTGCTCAGTAGTCATTGGCTATTTATACTTAGGTCTGAGTAAAGTGCTCTGCTTTAAATTTGTGGATCTGTTTTCAAAAAGAATTTTCTTATTGGGCCCTGATGTGAACTAGAAGTACTGTCAGTCCCACTCTTCATAATTTAAGGAAAAATGGTGCAAGGATGTCATATTGCTTGCTCCCACATGTGATGTATCCCAGCCTCTCTTGAAGGGCAGGTGAGAGTTAGGGATGATTAGGAGGCAGAGTTGTGTCCTGTATTAGTTACAATAGACTAACTGCTATAACCAAATTTCTGGGCTTTATACACTACAAGTTTATTTCTCAATCACATAAAGTCCAACTAACATTTGAGATGGAAGGAAGCTCTGCTCCACGCAGTGTCTCAGATACCTTCCTAGTATTTAGTAGGAAACTAAGTTTTCATTTCTAGTGTCCTTCCTGCTGTGAGGAACCTTTTCCATGGAATTCTTTTTAGCTGAGATCTCAGATAATCAAAATTTTTTTCTGTTCTTGAAGACCCAGCTCAATGTCATTTCATTCATAAAGCCTTGATTGGAGCCTGGTCAGCATTGCTCACTCTGTTAACTGTGTTATCATTCCGGTACAGTATTGACCACTGTCTGTCTCATATGGTGATGAGTCAGCTACCAGACTGTGTCTACTTAATGGAAGCTTCTTGAGGGTATGGAGTCCATCTTCATCTACTCCACATACCTCATAGGGGAAGGTGTTCCATAAATGCTTATTGAGTTTAATTATTACTTTTATTATATACATCCATGTAGAGTTTTGTGAATGTGATCTTTATACTTAGTGCCAGATAAATTGGTATGTAATTTGGAATAAAAACAAGTGGATTCTTTTTTATTTACACTGTTTAATATTCATGTAGGGATTTTTGCCTTCTTTCAGCTCAGCGGTTGTAAAATTCCGTTTTAATTTCTGCCATTATCATAAATAGCATCCTCTGCTTATTATCTGGGTATTCTAGGACTCTGTTGAATTAAGATTAAACAAATTGCCAAGCTAGGACATAGCACCATCGTTCCTCTGCTTTTATTTTCCTTAGCTAGGACGTCCAGTTGATGATTTGAGTTGGTACATTTCACCTATGGGTTTAGAATCCCATATGTTTACATCTGTCTGTTTTTGGTAACTCCTAGGAAAGCACTTGCTTTTCTGAGTATTTGTATATACACACATCTATAAAAATAACATTACCTGCAAAATCACTGAAGATAAAGGTTAGCAAATCCTGTATGTGGAAAACAGTGGTGCTGCAATATATAGTTAAACTGGAAATGGAGTTTATTATGAAGCTTGTGTAGATTGCTTGATATACTGAATATTTCTTGCAGTTCTATTATTTGTATTTTATTCTCAAATATTTTAAGAAGATAAGCTTCTAAATTCACTTTGGGGCTCCATGTCATCAAATCTCATCACCAGTCACTTAGATCCCTAATTAACTTATACTCTATAGACCCATTTTTTGCTTCTATTTCTCTCTATTCTTTCTAATGTGCTGTGAGTTACACTGGAAGGAACAATAAGATTTAAGGGAAGAATTAATTTAGAAAGTTAGGAATAGAAGAGATAAGGGAAAATGAGAAAAAGCGGCTCAGTATTTTGTCTTGTAAATGGCTTTCCTCTCGTAGGCTAAGAAGCCCATTTATCCAAGGAGAGGAGGAGTGTTAATGAAATAGATCATGAACATAGCTATTACTGTAATGAATTTTAACACTCACTTTGTTATGTGATATTTTATTTATGAGCTCCTTGATCATTCAGATAAAGACAAGAAGTTTATGGCACTAGATTATGTCTTGTTTTCATAAACATATTCAATAGTTTAATAAACATAATTTATTTTTTCTCCTTAAAAATCAGCAAAATTTATGAGAGATTATCTTAGGGTTAATGAAGTCTAACATTAAGGAAATATTACCCTATAATATTGGAACCTTCAGAGCTGGAGTTGTAATTGCTTAATGCTTTTTTCTACAGGCTATTTTTATAAAGTACATGCTTTGTACCATTAATCCAGTTTTTACAAGTTACACTTAGACCAATTCATTGGGAATTATGTATCCATGTTTATATTTTTCAGTCACTGCTTTCATTAAAAGATGTAGTAAAGAGTTGAAAATTTAATATAGAAAAATGGGGAAAGGACAATTATGAGTATTTGCTCGTAGGGAGGCGCAGTGCATATATTATCATTGCTGTCTGTCTTTGAAACCAATTCCCCCTTGTGGCTGTCTTCACCACAGGTGAGAAGTTAGTGATTTGTGGGCCCCAGGAGTGCAGAAATGCAAATTCCTATTGAAAGCCATCAATACTTAAAATTTGGAGGCCCATTAATATAGCTCAAGTCAGAATGCACTTAAGTAATGAAAAGCCCAGACGACTGGCTGGATTTTCTCCTTTCTAAGTCAGGTCTGCCAATTAGCCGAGTACTGGCTGCCTGGACTCCCATGATGGGATTGAGAGTGCCTGGAAAGGGCAGCCGGGGAAGCCCACTATGGATTTTGGTCATATGTATTTGACTGTGTCAGCTCATTCCTTTTTTGAAATTGAATTTAATGTGTTGAAAACTACCCTCTTGATGAATTAATGAACTAAAAGAGGTATTGATATTCGAATAGTGGCAGAAGCAAAGCCTTCAGTCACCACTGCTACCCTCTCCTGCCCCTGCCCCATATTTTATGATAGAAAGCTCAGCAAGGGCAAAGTTTAGAGGAATCGTTTCTGACTTTCTCACTGCTCACTCCTGATGGGGGGAGGGGGGATATAGAAGGTTGAGGGTGGTGCATAAAGACTTCAGATTCATCAGTGGAATAGCTGATGCTTTACTGAAATGTTTTTAACCCTTTTGATGTTTGCCTTTGGGTCATTTTGATGTTCTTTGGCATCAAGGCACACATGTGTTTGGGTGTGTGTTTGGGAGAGAGTAAAATCAGTAAAACTTGTGTGGACTTGAGTCATACACAACTGAAGTGTGGGTAAGAGGGATTCCATTAGTATGTGCTATCCTGCCCCTTACCCCAGAGAACTAGAACTTGATTTGATTCATTTGTGCATTTGTAAAATACCCATTGAACATTCAGTGAGAAATGTTATTATTCTAGACCGTAGGATCCGGTGGTACCTAAGGGAAGGGCTCTTGTCTGCATGGAACTCACCATCTACTTAGAAATGCTCAGTTTTTAGAAATTGAAGGAGGTTCCTCAAAAAGTTAAACATGGAATTACCATGCGATTTAGCAATTCCACTTCTAAGTATATACGCAAAAGAGTTGAAAACAGGGACATGAACAGATCTTATATGCCTATGTACATAGCAGCACTATTTACAACCCACATGTCCATCAACAGGTGAATGGGTAAACAAAATGTGGTATGTACTTACAATGGTATATTATTGAGACTTAAAAAGGAATGAAATTCTGTTACTTGTTACGAAGTAAAAGGCATAAAAGGACAAAGGCATGATTCCACTTATAAGGTGCCTGAAATAGTCAGATTCCTAGAGACAGAAAGTAGAATGGTAGTTTGCAGGAGTTGCGGGGAGGGGCGTGATTAAGTTACTGTTTAATGGGGACAGAGTTTCTGTTTGGGATGATAAAGTTCAGAAATGGATAACAGTGACAGTTGCATAACAATGTGAATATATTTAATGCCATTGAACTGTACATTTAAAAATGGCTACAATACTGAATTTATGGTATATGTATTTGTCACAATAAAAAACAGGAATATCTGAGAAGGTGTGTTAGGAAAATGTAGCCTAAAAAAAAGATATAAATAAATTCCCTGAAGTCTGGCATACTGTTTTGAAGGATTATCAAAGTTTTCCCTCCCAGAGAGCAGTAGGTGAGTAGCAGACAGTAACAGCATGAGTGCTAAGGCGCTGTTATTTTTTGACACTGGGTGGGTTCCGAACAGTGTTTTAGTTTCCCTGTAAATGGAGAAGTGCAGTGCCCAGGTACTGGAGCTGGGTGTGGACAGAGAAGTGTGGGTCACATCACCTTATAAAATGTTACTGCCTTTGGAGACAGGTCACCCGGGTTTGAATCTTGGCTCTTCCACTTCCCAGCTGCAGCGCTTGGATAAAGTGCTTAACTTCCCTGAGCCACAGTTTTCTGACCTGTAAAGTGGAGTTACTGAGGGTAGCTGCCTTATAGGATTATTGAGGACATTAAATGATACAATGCAGGTACAGTCTTTAGAAGACATGGCACATAGTAAACCCTCAGTAAATGTTATTACTACTATTTTATCGATAACCACATATGGTCTCAACTACAACCAGATTTATCAGAAACTCCAATGTAATTTGTTCATCTACTTTCTACCACTGTCTTTGCCAGGGAGGCTCCATTTTTTGGGCAAATGTGAGATTGACCAGAAAGAAGGGAATCTATTTCTTCCTATCAGGAAAGAAACTGACTCCGTGAGGAAATTAAGGTCTGACTTGTTTGTTTATTTATTTACTTATTATTCATTCATTCATTCCTCGTTGAGGATATGTTTTTTTTATTGATTTTAGAGAGGGAGGGAGGAAGATGGAGAGAAAGAGTGACATTGATGTGAGAGAGAAACATTGATCGGTTGCCTCCCATAGGCGCCCGACCAAGGATGGAACCTGCAACCTTTTGGTATACGGGAGGACGCTTTAACCCAACTAGACACCTGGCCAGGGCATGGTCTGTTTTATTTTAATCAATCAATGGGTATGCATACATTTTCCTTTTCTTATTTCTATTTTCAAATTTCTCCAGAATGCTCAGGAAACAGGGTGTCTTGGATAATTTAATTTTCTGACTAACCAATGCCCACAAGACACCACTTTCATTTCAAGTTTTATTTGTGAAAAGTCTTTCTAAAATCCAGTAATGTCCTTTGTTTCCTTAGGAAGTATAGTGGATAATAAAATTTAATCTTTCCTTGACAATGAAAGATTTCAGAGCCATTTCAGAAAAGCTGTTCGTGTTGGCCAGGAATAGACATGTGGGTGAGGAAGACTGGACTCCTGTGTACTGAGCCCAGGAGTACCCAAAGACAGATCTTTAATAATGCACTCAAACCTGATCTTTGTAACTTTCCCTTAAAATTAGAGCATGGACAAGAAATTATGATTTATAGTTTGGGTTCTTTGGGTTTTAGGGTTGTTGTTTTTTTTAAAGAATATATTACAGGAAGATCTCTATCATCACAAGCCTTCATGTAGTCACACACAGTGGGTGCCACCTTGGAAAGAGTAACTGCTTTATTATCAGAATCAAGGATGAGAGCAAAGAAAGTGATTACTCCTCGGGTAAACAAGAGACACAGACCTAGCTTTGTTCTAGCTTAGAAATCTTTCCTATGTCCCATGCAATGAGTTCTATCCAATTTCAAGTCAGTATAAACGGTTTTTGGCTTTTGGGGGGGCGGGGCCTGGACTGTGGGGTGGGGTCTCGGCCTGGTTAGGTGGTATTGTATTGGGTAGAGCCTTGGAGCTGGGAAACTTGGTTTTCAGCCCTATTCCCCCCCCTGGCATGACCTTGGAGGAGTTGGGGCTGTCTCTGAACCTCAGCTCTCTTAGCCAAACAATGCAGGAGTGGCCAGTGAGGTTTTCCAAAGTACCTTCTGCGTGAACAGGACTAAGAGTTCCTTCAAGGTATCAGTCCTGCTGCCTTTGTTTACTTTCATGATGATTAGGAGGCTTCAGGAACTGATTGTCAATGAATCTGGGGGCTTAGAGCTCCCGTTGTGGGAGGGGCTGGCAGAAGAATCGGGGCTCACTTCACTCTTACTTTACCTTCTCTTCCTCAGCTGTCTCTCCTGTCTTAGCCTCTCACTTTCTCTCTCTTTTTCTCCTGTCTGCCCGCTCCCTCCTGCTCCAGGCTCCTCTTCAGCCCACCTAGATTATTGTTTGGAAATCACCAAATAGTTTCTGTAACCATGTCATCAGTGGCTGCCAAGGCTCTTGTGATTATTTCAGCCACACAGGGTAAATGACAGGGGGGAGATGGTGTTTTCCAGCTCAGGTGCAAAGCATTCCAGACCTTGGCTTAGCTGGGGTTTCTCCTTAATACCCTCTCTGAAAGTCTTTATGCAAATACTGCCTGTTCCAGCGAGTGAGTTATTCAGAGTCCCCAGTTTAGATTCTCTTAATTTTCCACACTTCTTTAGCTTGCCTCTGCTATCTTCCTGCCTGCTGCACGTCAGAGAGGAAGTACACAAAGGAACTGTGCAAAGTTTGGAAGCAACTGGCAGGTGGGTTTGCATTTTTCCAGGTTAATTCACTTGATGAAAAGCTGCTGTGGGCGATGTGTCATATATCAAAGGCAGGGCATCAGTAATCTTTGCTCAAGGGCATGGCTAACAGACAGATAGACGGGAGAATGAGATGGAAAAAAGCAACTCATCCTTTTCTGCTAACACCACGAAGGAGATAAAGGAAGATTTATGAGTCATCTTGGACCACATACCAGCAGAGCAGCATACTGTATTTTTCACATGTTCCCAAAATTGGTGGTGGAAGGCAATGTGGTTGTCACAGTGTCCATCCAGTCCTTAGGAAACAATGGGATCCTTGAAGCCTCTGGCTGCGGAGTCAGCGCCTAGCCCTCCCTGAAAAGAGCCCCGTGTGTGTGTGTGTGTGTGTGTGTGTGTGTGTGTGTGTGTTTTTTCAAAGCACCTCTCTCCTCTTTAGCACGTGATCTCATGATCTGTGGTTTAATGATGTGACCTCTGTAGACTAAAAAAAGTGAGGTTACCTGAAACAGACGTGACTGTTGGGTCCCAGGCACTTAGATGGTGACTTGATAAAGACTTTTCAGCTGTCACTCATCTACTTAATTTTAGTTTGTAATAACTAGCTGTGTGTGTTGACTGCTTTGGGGCCTACTGAGGGGGAGGAGCAGAAGACTCTTTGTTTGTTGTTTTTTCTTTTCCATTCCTACCTCTGAGATGAGTCAATTCCTGCCAGATACAAATGGAGATTTTGCAGCCCAGGTTAATCTGAATGGCTGTTTTGTGTGGAGTTCACTGGGGATACTAGTCACTGGGAGTGCTCAGAGCTGCTTGATTGGGGCAGCTCAGCAGCTGAGTCTGGAAGTGGTGTGTGGAACAATTGATGGAAGTGCAGAAGTTTCTTAATATTTCTCTCCCCAGCCTTGAAAAAGGCACCTGGATTGCAGCTGGATGGAGCCTGGGTTTGTGACTATTTACTTCACATGGCAATTTAAAAAGTACTGTAAATTCCAAAAAAGAAAAAAAGAAAAAAAAGAAAATGCTTTTGAATTTTTTTCTAAGGCTTCTGCAGTATGCTTTTTTATTTCTTTTTATTTTTTTTGGAGAGGCACGCAATTAACATTCTGTGCAGAAGGGCGTGATCGATTGTGCACAGTGGTGGCTATATGAGCAAACCTCATTTAGACAGCTGGGTGAAATATACAGGGCAGAGGAATTTATGGGGCCCAGAGAAGCCCACGTGCAGAATGAAAAGGCCCCCTCTTCCCCTCTTCCCCTCTCCTCTTCCGCCCCGGCATCCTCATTCTTCAGCAGCCGCCGGGTCCCACCCTGTGTGGTGATGCTGCTGAGCCTGACATCACCCAGCAGAGAAGATTGAACGGCACTTAATCATGCAACCCTCCTGTGGGAGGCATGGAGTGTGTAATCAGATAGACAGGAGGAGCTCTCCGAATCTGTTATGTGAGGTTGACAAGGTGAGAAGGGAGCAGGGAATGGCGGCTCCAGGCGCTACACCGTATCCTGAAAAATAACCGCCCCCCCCAGCCCCAAGATGGGGCTTGCTAAGTGCTCTGGGCTTCAGCCCTGACCTTCAGCAGGATAGATTATCTGGAGTGTTGAGTGTGCACCTCAGTATACAGACCACTTTTTTAGAAATATCACCAGCCTACTTTTGCAAAGAGCGCTTGGTGCAGGAATAGAGTTTGTTGTTGTTCATAGAAGTATCTGACACATAGTAGGTCCTCTATAGACAGTGGCTGCACTGAATTCACTTGACTCTCACGAGGGTTTGGGTCTCACAAGAGGAAGTACTTTTATTTGTATGGTTTGCAGCTCTATCCCCAGTGCTGTGGGCAGTGCCCAGTGCATAGTACGTGCTCAGTAAGAGTTTGTTGAGGAGTGAAAGTGCGAACTCTCATTTCCCTGTGGTCTGTGCATGGGGATGGCTCTCAGCTAAGGTGGGAAATGAGAGCAAAGATTTTTCTTTCCTCCTTCCAGGCTGCTCCCTGGGAGTCAGGTGCTTACCCACTGCCTGTTCATGGCCCTCATGTACCTGTTAGGGTACTCTGGTAGGCTCATCTTTCTGAGTTTTTTTTTCCTTAAACCAAATTCATTTTCATTTAACAGCTCTATCTTAGTGTAGCTAGGAACATGGATATCATTCATTTTTACTCCCATGAAAATAGACCAAAATCTTAATGTGATTTCCACCTCAAAGGGTAATTTGAAATTTTAGAAAGTCGTTGGTTAGCTCCTTTTCTTGATATGTTTGGACTTTGTGTCCTTGATACTTAAGGTAGACCTTAAAATGCCCCCTCTCCCTGCCCGCCGCCCCTGGGCCCCATGGCAGGTCCTAATCCCTGGAACCTGTACATGTTACCTTGTATGGCAGTGTGTTTGCAGATGTGATTAAGTTCAAATCCTTGAAATGGGGAGATTATCCTGGATTATCTGGGTAAGTCCTAAATGTCGTAACAGGCATCCTTATGAGGGAAGCAGAGGGAGATTTGACCCCCGCACAGAGGAGAAGGTGATATGAAAACTGAGCAGATGTGAAGGTGCTGACCTTAGATATTGGAGTGATGTGGCCACAAGCCAAAGAGTGCCTGTGGTTGTGAGGAGCTAGAGGAGGTCATGCACAGATTCTCCCCAGAGCCTCTGGAGGCAGAGTGGCCCAGCTGACATCTTGATTTTGACTCAGTGGTACTGATTTCAGACATTTGGCCTTCAGAACTGTGGGAGACTAAATTTCAGTTGCTTTAAGCCACTGTGTTGGTGGTAGTTTGTCATGGCAACAGTAGGAATTGAACACAGCCTCTAATGCCCCAGTGCTGGCATCTTACCACCCCCAGAAGCTGGGTTGGCATCAGTATCGGGCAACCCACTTACCGTCTTTGATATACTTTATAGGTGAGACCTCTAAAGCACAGAAAAGGGGAAAATTATCATACAGATACCCTTAGTAATCTCTCTGCTGTGCATTATCTTTATTTTATTCCCATAAGAATCCCGTATATTGGATGGGTAATAATCATCCCATTTTATAGGTAAGAAGACTATTAGGTTGTAAGTTACTTAAGCAAAGACATCCAGCTTGTAAACAATGAAGCTGAGATTTGAATGTAAATATCCCAGATCCTACTCCAGTATTTTATTCCTTACATTGTGCTATTATTTTTAATTTCTGTTCCATACCATTTTCAGAGTGTTGGACACATTTCTCTAAGTTTTGTTGTTGTTCTCTGATTATAGTCTCTCAGTTCCAGCTTCTGTTACATTAAATTAACCTCACTCAACGTAGAAAGGACTACTGTTCTGCCAGACTCTGATAGCTAGGTGGCTCTTTGGGGTTCTTTAGTGTAAACCCCAACTGTGTTGTAGGACAATGTGCTTGTGTGTGTGTGTGTGTGTGTGTGTGTGAGAGAGAGAGAGAGAGAGAGAGAGAAAGAGAAAAAGAGAGAGAAAGGGAAATTTGGAACAAATATGTAGGGATCATTGTGAGTTGCAAACTAAAATTGTTTAGGGGGTCTTTTTAAAAAATTTTTCTTAATTTTACTTTTGTTTAAAATATTACAGATGCCCCCTTTTCTCCCCAATGACCCATTCCACCCTGTCCCATCCCACTCCCCAGTTCCTCTCCCCACCATTGTCCGTGTCCTTGGGTTGTGCATATATGCATATAAATTCTTTGTTTACTCTCTCCCCCTCCACCCACCCGCCCTCCTCCATCCCTCTGACATTCATCAGTCTCATCTATGCTTCCATGTCATCGAATCTATTCTGTTTATTAAGTTCTTTAGATTCCACATATAAGTTAGATCATGTGGTGTTTGTCTTTCTCTGCCTGGCTTATTTCACTCAGCATAATATTCTCCAGGTCCATCCATACTGTCCCAAAGGGTACGAGATGATTCTTCTTTACAGCTGTGTAGTATGGTGTATATGTCCCACAGCTTTTTATCCACTCATCTACTGATGGGCACTTGGGCTGTTTCCAGATCTTAGCTATTGTAAACTGCACTGCTATGAACATCAGGGTGCATATATTCTTTCTGATTAGTGTTTCAGGATTCTTAGGATATATTCCTAGAAGTGGGATCACTGGGTCAAAAGGCAGCTCCATTTTTAATTTTTTGAGGAACCTCCATACTGTTTTCCATAGTGGTTGCACCAGTCTGCATTCCCACCAGCAGTGCACTAGGGGTCCCCTTTCTCCACACCCTCCCCAGCACTTGTAGTTCACTGATTTGTTGATGGAGCCATTCTGACAGGTGTGAAGTGATACCTCATTGTGGTTTTAATTTGCATCTCTCTGATGATTAGTAATGTTGAGCATTTCCTCGTGTGTCTCTTGGCCATCTGTATGTCCTCTGGAGAAGTGTCTATTCTGGTCCTTTGCCCATTTTTTAAATTGGGTTGTTTGTCTTCCTCTTGCTGAGTAGTATGAGTTCTTTGTACATTTTGGAGATTAGCCCCTTATCAGATACATCTTTGGCAAATATGTTTTCCCAGACCGTGGGGTTCCTTTGTATTTTGAGGCTGTTTTCTTTTGCTATGCAAAAGCTTTTTAGTTTGATATAGCCCTATGTTTATTTTTTTGTTTTTGTTTCTCTTGCCCTAGGAGATGTATCAGTGAAAATCCCACTCTGTGGGATGTCTGTGACTTTACTGCCTATGTTTTCTTCCAGGATTTTTATGGTTTCATGACTTACATTTAAGTCTTTTATCCATTTTGAGTTTATTTTTGTGTGTGGTGAAAGGTGGTGGTCTAGTTTCATTCTTTTGCATGTATCTGTCCAATTTTCCCAGCACCACTAATTGAAGAGACTGTCCTTACTCCATTGGATACTCTTGCCTCCTTTGTCAAATATGAACTGACCATAATGGCATGGGTCTATTTCTGGGGTCTCTGTTCTGTTCTATTGATCTATATGCCTGTTGTTGTACCAATACCAGGCCGTTTTAATTACAATGGCTTTGTAGTACAGTTTGAAGTCTGGTAATGTGATCCCTCCCACTCTGTTCTTTTTTCTCAAGATGGCTGCAGCTATTCGGGGTCTTTTTTGGTTCCATATAAATTTTTGAAATACGTGTTCTAGCTGTGTGAAATATGCTGTTGGTATTTTAGTAGGAATTGCATTGAATCTGTAAATTGCTCTGGGTAGTATGGACATTTTAATGATATTAATTCTTCCAATCCATGAGTATAGGGGGTCTTTTTTAAAAAAAGATTAGTAAACATAACTGGTCTCCTAGACCTCCTCTTTTTCAGATGTCTAGCCTTTCTCTAGTCAGCCAGCGCCTACAGTTCAGAACTGAGATGTCAGTGTTGAAAGAACACTTACTCCAAAGAGAAGTCAGATTTAATGGAAGCTGGAACCCATCAGGAATGGGCACAGTGTGCATGTCCTGTGAAACATGTGGGATTGGAGGGAGCTCTGTGACAGGAATTGCAATCAGAGGTCTGCTTCAGCCTTCATGCTGTCAAATGGGGGAAATTTGACTTTGAGTACAGCTACTAGAGACACACAAAATCACCACCCTCAAACGTGGCAGCCTTTGCCACTTACAGCAAGTTATAAAATTATAGAAAAGGAGCTATGATACCACTACTTGAATTGTTTCTTACAAGAAAAACCTTCCAAGTCTGAGAATTATTAAGAAGTGAGAATATCCCTTAATTGCAACAAGTTCCCCACTGCACAGAAAGGGTATGTGGCTGAGAAAATTGGCAGTGTTCTGATGATCAGCTTTAGCAGCTGGAAGACTCCAATTATAACTACTTTTGTAGTCATAAAGCTAATGATTTTTTTCCACAAACTGCTGTGATAGCCATAGTTCTGTTTTGTTAAGGTGTCTCTTCTCTGTATTTGACTGAAAACACACATACTTATTTTGGGGCATCATTATTATTAGTGTGTGTGGGGGGGGAGAGGGTAAAGCCTATTTTAAAATTTATTTTGTATTTAATTCCTTTTCTCCCTTTATTTTTACTTTTACAGAATATCTGTACCCCTATATTTTAAGGCTTTTAATATATCAAAAATGGCTAATTGACATTGGTAATTGTTTTCAGTTGCTCATGCCAGGCCTAGCAATCATTCCTGCCCTATCCTTTGTCTTGTATAGCTACTTGATCAAGAACTGCACTTTTAAACATTTACTTAAAAAATTTTTCAATGGAAAAAGTTGTATCTATGGTGATGGTGCAACAATGTGAAAGTACTTAATACCATGGAATTTTACACTTAAAAATGGTTAAGGTGGTAAATTTTTAAGTGTATTTTATCACAATTTAAAAATAGTTGTATACACACAGTTAAAAATGTAAATAGCAGAAAAAACTGTCATAAAAATGAGTGTTTTCCCCACAACCCTCCCTTCCCCAGAAGCCACCATCACTAACAGTTTCTTGTGTAGCCTTCTAGAAACTTGCTGTTTTTGCACAAGCATAGGACTATATTTTCAAAGAATTGTGTAATGGGAAAAGATTGGCCTTGTGGAGGCTGGGGGAGGAAGGGAGGGGCAATGAGTGATGGATGCGAGGGAGGAATGGGTGGGTGAGGTAAGGCTGGTGGTGACTGAGTTCTAATTCAGAACATTTGTGTAACCTCCTTTTGTATGGGTCTATGCCATTTCATCAAGGAATAGGGCATGGGATTGGGACATTGTGGGAAACTAGGAAGAGAGAGTGAGTTTCATAGAGTTGTCATTTGCCTCTAGTTCAGAGGGAGGGAGCTGTGAGTAATGGGGTGAAGTTAAGCAGAGAAGAATGTAGGCTAGAAATATGGGGACAAATTTCACAATGGATAGAGAGCGAGGAGGTGTTCATGGGACATAAGAGAAGCCTTGTCACTGGAGGGCCTGGAAGCAAGACTTGACACAGAATATGAGAAAATGGATGATAGGAAACTGTCCCTGGGGGTGGTGCAGTGACCTTAATCAGGCTCTTCCTGCCTTGCTCAGGATTCACTTATTCAATCTCAAATGGTCCAAGGGAGTGAAACAATCGCTTGGAAAATGGCCTTAGGTAATAATGGCTATTGACAGCAGATATTGACTGACTTTCCCACACAAATGAAACCTGTCAGTCCGTCCGTCCATCCATCCATCCATCCATCCATCCATCCATCCATCCATCCATCCATCCATCCAAGCATGCATTCAATGAATAGTTTTTCAGCATCTTCTAAGTACATGTAGAGTATTGAGGGTACTGTAAATAGGGTGATAAGAAAAGTTATCTCAAGAGGGCACATTTATGCTCACACTTGTGGATCAGAATGGAAGGAACTGGGAAAGAACTTTTCAGACAGGATACAGCATGTATAAAGGCAACATGGTGTGAAATAGCTTGATAAGTTTGAGGACCAGGGAGATCCATGTGGTTGGTTAGTTAAAAAGGGTTAAAAAGAGGCCTAAGAGGTTTAAGATGAGTTGAAGGGGCAGGGCAGGCAGGGGCCAGATGACTCAGAGTGGGCTCTCGTTGGGAGTTGGAATTGTATTCTAAGTGCAATGGGTTTGGTGATGGATTTTGGAGGGTCTTTTGTTTCTGCTTTCAGGCTTTCTTTATACTTCTGGTCTATACTTTTTGGAAGTCAGTGTGGTTGTCAAACAGAGGTGGGGGAAACTGTTGGGCACTTTTATGAACTATCGCCAGGTGTGGGAATGGCCAGTGTGGCAGCAAGATGGGACTGGGACTGGATTATCCTGGCTTGGCATTCTGCTTCTGCTTCAGGTTGGCAGGCTGTGCAGGGGGGAGGCCCATGGGATGAAGGGAAAAGGACCACCTAGGGTGAATCAACTTAAATGGAAAGCAAAATACAGTAGTAAATATGGGGGAGGGGGGTGCGAAGTTTGGGATTTCATTTTGGAAGCTGAAACTCAAAATTATGTATATATTTTGCATCAGAAAGACTTTTAGTTGTAATTGCTACTATGCTCTAATTCTTAGAACAAAATTTTAATTGTTAATTCCCCCCCCCCCCCATGATTTTTCTGATAAAATTACATTCTGGCACCATTTTTCTTTTATTTCATATTTGATTTTATTGTACAGTTTCAAGGTTTTTTTATTTTTGCACTATTATATAGGAGTCTTTCCTAATCCTTTGATATATAAATCAATCTCGTGAAATTCCTATTGTGTTATTCTCTCATTTTCTCTTTCTCAGTTGGTCTAAGGATACAAAATCAGTGGTTTGGAGTGTAATCTGAGCATTTTTCCAACATTACTTCATTTGAGTCCATGAAACCCCACACCTTTTGTTGAAGTTTCCATTTCATTTTGCAGTGGATTTGCACTGGAGGCTTTTATAACATTTGACCATCAGACAGGCTTACACTGTTAATAAAATGATCAGGGTTTGATGCTACTCGGAAGGAAGGGATGTTTGAGTGCGAACCAGTATTATAAATGGTCAATTTATTAATGAATCTTTTCAAGTTATGATGAGTATTGTTTCCCTATGAACGTACTCAAATAGCAAATATTGAAATATTGTCTTCCCTCCCTATTAAAACTGAAAGGTATAAAGTGAGTCTGCTTTGGACAGGCACAAAGGACAACATGCATTGGCTTTTACTAGCTATTATCCAGTTTGGTTTAGGTATGAGTGTCTCATCTCCCCAAACGGAGGGCATGCTTTATTGCTAAATTGTCCCCTCCCCTCAGTGTACTCTCCTATGGGCGGGCCTGAAGGGCTGGAGATTCATTAGGGTAACATGGATCAGGCACCTTGGAATTTGGGCTGAGCCTTCTGAAAGTCAATGAGACTGGGTCAAGTTTAAGAAAAAGGAAAGTCCTCCATCTTGTTAAAATACACTTGTTCAAAAAATGTAAATATTTATATTCATTGTGTCTCAATCTTGCCACTATTGACATATTGGGCTGGAAAATTCTGTGTTCTGGGGGCTGTCCTGTGCGTTGTAGGATGTTTAGCAGCATCTCTGGTCACTACCCACTAAATGCCAGTAACACATTCTTTTTTTGTGATAAAACAAAAATGTCTCCAGATATTAGGGGCAAAATCATCTTTGGTTGAGAACCACTGATCTCAGGATGGTGTAGGGAGACAGGATAGAGTAGAGAGGCTAGAGTAGAAAGGTTTTTAATATCTTAAATAGATGGAGTGACCACTTCCAGTTCTAACCATTTTTATCCTCTTAAAAGGAGCACAGGCCTTGGAGCTAGGAGGAGGAGTTCCTACTCATGATAATGAAGCTGGTGGGGCTCTTCCTGTTGGGCCCAGTGGAGCAAGCTTGGTGGTGGGGGTGGTGGGGGTGCTGGGAGCCTCAGAATTCCTGGTCAGGTGGGAAGCCATGAGAAACCATTGGGAGGAAGGGGTTAGATGAATGTTTTCCATGCCCTTGAGTTGGAGGCAACCTGAGGTCCAGGCCTTTGCCTGGGCCTGTCCTCTCAGATCACCTTTCCCCCAACAAGTTATCTTTGTTTCAGCTTTTAGGCCCTTCCTGTTTAAGGGGCCTCTCCAACTGTAAATATCCTCTGGCCTTCTTTATATCTTGTTGAATATGACTCAGTTTTCAAGATCCAGCACAAATTCTAGTTCTTACATGGTTTTCTCAACTACCCTGGCTCACATTGATTTCTTTCTGCTCTAACCCCATGTGTTACTTACAAGAAATTTCATTTGGATGTTTCATCATTATTTTAAAATTATAGAAATAAGTAAGTTTGTAAGCTCCGTTAAAGCTCAGACTGCATCTTCTTTGTTACCATCCATGATACGTGCTTCAGTTATGAACTCATCGTAGGTGCTCAGTGAATGCTAAGTGAATAAAGGAAATTGAAATAAATCTGCTCGTTCCTCTGTTCCTCACTGTCTGTATCTTGCAGATGCTCTCCACACACTCCAGCCACAGCCTTTCAAATAGTTTAAGGAGACAGCCCATTGTTTGACAGGTCCGCAAACATAAAAAATAATTTAGCTCAAAATTAATTTTTATCCGAAGGTAAGTTTAATATTTTCAAGTGTTACAATTTAAAGTTCATACATTTTTTCTGTTTCTTTTCTGTGTCATTTTGGCTTCAAAGGGTATAATTTTGAAATTGAGTACTGTTGGACTTGTTAGTATTTTTCCCTTTGTGTATATAATGTTTCAAGAACTGTTGATGGCTAAATGTCATTTTTATCCTTTTTAGATTCATAACAGTTCAATTACATTCAGAAACAATTAATAATATTATGTATCTTAGAAATAGCTGTCATGGATCTTCTGGTGGATGTGACATATTGTTACATATTTTAAGTTAAAAGTTTTGTACCCAGGCCAAGTTTAGAAAGATGAGGAGCAGACTGTTTTAGAGACAAGCAGAAGGATATAGTAAATTTATGACAAAGTATATTACCATAGCGTAACCATGCTTGGGAAACCATGTGGTTTCTCAACTCAAAAAATAAACCAGTAATCAGTAGCCTATCTCAAACACTTTTTTTCTGTTGCTTTTTAAAAAAATATCTGGTTTCATTCCGAAAACAGCAAGACAATCTGACAAGTTAAGGAAGATATTACCACTAAATACAAACCACCCAAGGCACTTTTCCCACATTCTTGAGGGATGCTTTCTCCATCGCAGACATATTAATCTTTGGTTTTTTAGAACTTAAGCTGAGATGAAAGCTCTCCATAAAGGGTCATTGTTTTCAAAATGGAGCTGCCGGCCTGGAAGGGAACTGGAGCTCTCAAGAATGAAGTCATCAGGAGGCTGGGGGGTGGGGGAGGGTCTGGTGGCCCAGCCTCAGGCAGGAAGTGTGGTTTTATTTACCTTCATTTGGCTCTGTCCTAGTTGGTTGGACATCACTGGGCATCACCTCCCCCTGTGTGGAAGTGAGACACTCTATGGTTGTTCCTCCTCTTTCGAGTTGCTGTGGGGCTCCTACTGGGACGGGCATAGTGAGGAGATTAGATCAGTCAAGGATTCTCTATACTGTTTTTATAGAAAGAGGTTAGATTCAACCTTCGCAGTTCTTTTGGTCTGCCCTTATAAGCTCCAGAAATTTTCTTCTTGTTATAAATTCTAAGATAGTCAGTCTGTAAAGAAATGAGCCACAACTCTTCACACTCTCACAGTGTTGTGTCCTCAGGTATCAGAAACCCCCCAATGGTCAACATAATGAATCATAATGTGCCTGTGGGATGGTAAGCACAGCCACTGTGAGTCTGGCCCAGGAGTTCCCTCCCCATGTGTGAGCTGTATACACGAGGTGATAAGCAGCCCTTGAACAAGGGGGTTCTGCTTCAGTGGCTCCAAGGGTATCTCCGACTCGCTCCACAGACAGTCCTCTTGCCCCCACCTCAATTCTTGTGTACTGCCCATGGCAAAGTTCCTGGCTGTCCTTGAATAGACTCACTTTCTGGGTGTTCCAGAGAACTCCAGAGGTCTCTAGCATACAGGTAGAACTGGAAACATGACAATTACAGGCCTTGGCATAAAAGTACAAGGAAGGAGAAAAGTGTGGGGGTCATTCCTTCTGCTCACCGCAGATCATCTGGGAAAGGGATGCTGGGCGGCTCTGGGTGCCCAGCTGAGGAGTTCAGCTTGTAGCAGAGACTTAAGTCTATTTTAGTATTGCCCCTTTCTCTTAGCTATTGGTATAGTGAGCCCTCCCCCAAACTAAAGGGGAAGCAGAGAAGATACTTAAAGCTTCCTGTATTAGTCACTAAGGGCTGCGTTCATTCAGTGTGATTTATTTATTTTTTATTTTTTAAATGTCTTTATTGATTTCAGAGAGAGGAAGGGAGAGAGAGATAGAGAGATAGAAACATCCATGATGAGAGAGAGAGTCATTGATTGACTGTGAACACCTGAGTTTCCTGTCCTGTATCCTGGACCTGAACGGGGAGGGGCTTCTTCATGTCACCATGAGCTTCAAGTGCAGCCTGCCTGGTTTACAAGGGGAGGAACTGAGGTCCGTGCACCAGAAGGGACTTAGGTGGAAAATTCTGGATTGTTTCCCATTTTACCGCTGGCAGTGTCCTTGTAATACTTTTCAGTGACATGTTGGATTCATATTCTTATCAGTTACCAGAGAGTATTTCCCTTGAGTAAATCAGTTGTACACTGTTAGCAAGGGAACGGCATGCTGTGCGTTACTCTTGTCTTAGAAGCCAAGTTCCTATCTCCTGTTTGCATATCTATGAAAATAGTTCAAACTGCACCTGTTTAAACCTTTCCATAGAAATGTCTACAAGGTAAACAGTTGGCTTTGCAGCAGCTATAAGGCGGCATTGTTGAACATGGCAGCTTATTGATGGTCGTCTTTAATGATGGCCGAGCTGTCAACCCCTGAGGTCCCTGCTCTTTGTTGTAGATCTGATATAACGCTTGAGGTTTTCAAAGCTGCAGAGATGAAAGAATCCCCCGTCAGATAGAGCTCATTCCGATATGCTTAAGGAGGGAGGAGGGGACGTTGCCCACAAGGGCTGAGGAGCCTGCAAGAGGACACCATTGCCCTCCCAGCTTTAGATGACTACCTCGAGTGGGAGCCCTGGTGGGACCCTCTGTTTATGGTGGAGGAGGGCCTAGCAGGAGGAAACTGAAATGACTTGTACAGCAATGGTAAATGAGCGCAGGGTATGGGCTGCCGAGCTTTGCAGGGCTGGTGGGAAAGCTGGCTGTTTCTTGCCTTTAGCAGTTAGTGCATTAAGGATGGGAAGCTCAAAGCAAACCCATCAAGGCTCCCAGCCCCTTCTGTATCCTTTGCCTTCAGTCTGCTAGAGCTGTGTGTTCCTGATACTGCGATTCAGGCCTTCACCGTGGGGTCAGTCCTATCTCAGACTAAAGGTATTCATTTAGGGGGTTCTCCCATCTGGCTTCTATTACCGTTAAGGTGGGTTGTCACCAGCTCTTCTCTCATAGAGACCTGTCCCTTGCATCTGTGGCTGCCAGATCCTGTTCCTGCGACTAGCTTCGTCTGTTGAAGGACTGTCTCGTTAGACTCTGGTTCATTTGTAAGCCCCTCTCCCAGATGCTGTTTTGACTGGCGGCTCACTTCCTCCCACCCCTGCCCTCTCCCTGTTGATAGGCAGGGTGGCCTACTGGCTGAGGGTGTGGACTCTGGAGCTAGGCTGCCCAGATCTGACCCAGGCTTTGCCTGCTTACTAGTTCTCTGATTGTGGGCAAATTCACCTCTCTGGGTTTGTTTCCCAATTGTAAGATGTTGCTAATAATACCATCTATGTTGTGGAGTTGTGAGGGCTAAATGAGTTATTAAGTGAAACACTTAAACAGTTTCTGATACAAAGCAGGTGCTATAATTATGTTTTGCAAATTGATATATAATTCATATATTATATAACATTTTCCATGTGCTGTATAACATGTATTTTATTATAATCCCTTCATACAACTATAAGAGAGTGCATTTTGTTTATCATGGGTTCATACCCATGACTTGTCACCTTGCCCCAGAAGGGGGTGATATAAGTGGGAATAAATTTCTGTGCATAGGAACAAAGAAAGCTCACATATATCCAACAATTGCTATGATAAGAGCACTCTAGTATCATTTCATTCTTACAGCCACCTATAGAAAAAGTGGCATTTACTCCCTTTTTAAAAAAGGTAAGAGATGTAGGACTGTGTGATAAAAAGTAACCACAGTATCATAGCTGTGGAGTTTGCAGAGCTGGGAAATTTCAGCCCAAGTCAACATGACTCAAATCTGGTGCTCTTTCTACTTCTATAAGAAAGGGACACTAGCTACTGTTTTTCTTGGTACACTTTTGGATGAATTTAGCTGGAAAACATCCACATTCTCTCCCCCCCCTTCTTCGTCTCCCCTGCCCCAATAAAAGCCAGAGATAACTCACACTGGCCATCACATTCTCCCGTGAGATCAGGAGAGAAAACAGTGGTGTTATCAGCAAGAACCTAATGACACTACCCAGGGAAAATAAGAAACCCCTCAAACAGTCATATCCAGCCAAACAAAGCTCTGGGAGAAATTCCTGGGACATTTAGCAAGAGCAACCTAAAAGGACTTTAGAGTAAAAAATGAACCCAAAGGAAAACACTGCATGTGAGCCCTGGGCCCATAAGCAGTGTTTGGGTTGTTGAGCAAAGGCACAAGGCTTGGGGTGGTAGCCAAGCCAGGCTGGGCTCTGCTGTTGTAGCAAATTAACCCTGAAATCTCAGTGGCTTAACACCACAAAGTTTTGTTTTATGCTCATTTATGTGTCCAGTGAGGGTTGCTGTTTGGGGAATTCTGCTTCACATGAAATCTGGTCACTCAGAAATCTGGCTCTGACATCTGATGATTGCACCTCCTGGAGCTTGAGGCCTCTGAGGTGGCATGGGAGGTGTACTGGGTTGAAGACTGAAGACTGACCCCCTCCCCCCAAATTAATGCCTTCGTGGAACCTCAGAATGTGACCATATTTGGAAATAGGCTCTTTGCAGATATAATTACTTAAGGATCTTGAGGCAGATCTTCAATCATACCAATTTAGAGTGAGATTTAAATCCAAAATCTCATATCTTTACAAGAGAAAGGAGAGTGATAATTGGACACAGACACACAGAGGGAAGAAAGGCCATGTGAAGACATGCAGAGTTTGGAGTGATGTGGCCACAAGCCAAGGAATGCCAAGAGTCACCAGGAGCTGGAAGAGGGAGGGAAGGATTCCCCCTACTGTCTTTGGAAGGAGTGTGGCATAACTGACAGCTTGATTTTGGATTTCTGCTGTCTATCAAAGTGAGAGAATAAATTTCTGTCATTTTAAGCCACCAAGTTTGTGGTGATTGTTATAGTAGCCGAGGAAACTAATACAGAGTCTGCACTAGGATGTTTTTATTTTATTTTTTATATTTGTTTGTTTGTTTGTTAATTTATTTATTTGGCTTAAACAACAAACATTTATTTCTCACAGTTCTGGAGGCTGCCAAATCCAGGATCAAGGCACTGGCAGTTCCAATGTCTGGTGGGGACAAGCTTCCTAGTCCATACACACCCGTCTTCTTGCTGTGTCCTCACATGGCAGGAGGGACAACGGAGTTCTCTGGGGTCTCTTTTTAAGGGCACTGAGCCCACTCATGAGGGCTCCTCTCTTCCGACTTAATAGTCTTTCAAGGTCCCACCACATTGAGGATTAGGTTTCAACATATTAATTAGAGGGGCGTGTGTGCAAAAATATTCACTCTGTAACAGGTATACATTATTACTCTTATTTTGCACTAGGATGTTTTTAAGGGCCAGGCCTGGAAAGGACTTTTTTCCTGTATTGACCAGAATCTGAACTAACTGTTGTCACTTGTTTTTCTGTGTGCACAGGAAGAGGACAGTGAAACAAGATTTGGTGAACATATAGCATCACCTTTGCCACACTTTTGCTGGGAGGGCATCCAGGGAGCAAGGGCCAGAGGCTCAGAATAGAGACCTTCCCACTTTTAGAGACAGTTTCAGGAGCCATTGGGCTGTCCGCGGGGTCGCTGTAGGTCAAAGCAAGACAGCAGTAGGCTAGCGCCGGGGAGGGACGGCAGAAAACTGGAGACAGAGCTCGCAACACGTAAGTGGCGATCGATCCATAGTTGCACCAGTGTCCATAGAACAGTAGGGTCACACAGAATAATAGGAACCCACACCTGCAAATCGGGTATGAAGGGCAGGTTCCAAGGCCAAAGATGAAGCACAAGTGCTGTTGCCAGAGGGCAGAGGCATCCAGTGTCCCCAGTTGGGCAGCTACTCAGATATTGCTTGAAAGCAAGTAAGACTACCTAGCTCCCCTCCCAGAGGGAATGTCAGAATAGTCTTTTTCATTTTTGTGTCTCCAGTTTCTAGCACAGGTTAGGTGCCCAGTGAAGGTTTGTCTGCCTTTCATCAGGGTGATGTTTCTAAACCATGGGCCATATCCCAGCAGTTTCAAGCTCACATTCCCCTTTGCCTAGAGGTATAAGCCTTAAATCTATAGGATGTCTTGAACTTGCCCTTGTCCCTGCCAGAGCAGGTGATCTCTCTTGGGCCTCCAGCCTTTGCACCTGGAATTATTTTTCCTAGAATAACCTCTTTCTCCACCTGCTGAGGACTTGCTCACCCTTGAAGACCCAGGTTGAACACGTGGGGAACTGTCCCCAGACTCTCCCATAGTCACTTCCTCCCTCGTTGGCATCCTCAGCATCCTTTGTACTTATATGGTGCAGCAATATTGAAACCATTTCTTTGTCTGTTTGCTCCACTTGGCTCAATTTTGCATTTTCCATTCACCTCTGGGTCCCAGTGCCTGGCTCATAATAACCTCCAATAAATTTTTCCTCTGGAAGAAATGTCACTTCTACCTGGCCCTTCTTCCAGACAGCTGTCGAGGCAACTAATAGTTCTAAGGAGTGGAGATGATACTATGATTATTAATCAGTTAACTGGAGATTGACTTGTACTCACCATGAGAAGTATAGATGGGAGAAATAAGTAAGGAAAAAGATAAAAATGGGTCAGAGTACCCCACTTTTGGAGAAAAACAAGACTACAGAAAACATTTCTGTAGCGATTTAAAATTTGTAAAGTGCTTTAATATCTTAGTTTTCTCATTGTGACGCAGAGAGGGACATAGGCCTAGCAGGACTGCTCCCATTTAAAGCTGAGGAAATTGAGATTCAGCACGGAGCTCATCCAAGGACTGAGTAGTTGCGCAGGTGGTGTCAGAGGTTCACCTTGTAACTGTAAATCTTGTGTTTCCCCCATAGCCCTTGTGAATTGCTCTCTCAAACAAAAAAGTGAGCAAAGAGGAGAGGAGGAGGAGGGAAAGTTGCCTTATTTAATATATATTATTTAATGTCCACAAATAATTCCATCAGGTAGACATTCTGCAGATGTGGTAACAGAGGGCTGGGGAGGGAAAGTAACTTGCTTCATATCCCTCAGCTAAGAAGCAGCAAAGATTGGAGGCAAACCCAGGTTTTCCTTTCTCTGGAGCCCCCTTACCTTCCTCTGCTCTGCTGTGGAGTCACCTGTTGGGCCTGGGGTAACAGAACACAGTCCTGCCTGCGCCTGGCTGTCCCCTGCCTCTCCCACTGTGGGAATTTGTCAGACATCAGAGCTACAGGGTTTTTTTGATACCCTGCCCCTTGTGAGCACTTGAGACCCACACATTGCATCTCAGCAAGATTTAAAAGGAATCACTGATCACCCGCTGAGGTGTTTTCATTTTGTTCCTGGAAATGATTCATCTTGAGGCTTTAGGATGGCTCTTGTCACAAATAGCCTTCCTTGATCCATAATTTTCCCTCCTCCCTTTAAGGTAATATTTTGCATTTAAGAAATGAACATAAGCAAAATAATCCTGCTGTGAGGATATGTTTACATTTATATATGAGACTAACCAAGGTAGAAGCTACCCGAAATGGATTCGAAAAAATATTTTGTTTTTTTAAAAAAGCTCAGTTGCTGTCTCTTGTGGCCACTCTGTTTCTGTCGGTCCTTGACTCTTTTGTGTATTTTTTTTCTCCTTTCTTCTCAGCATATAGGATAAAATAGTACCATTTTGTGTTTTGTTTTTGTAGGTGATTTTTCAGATGCTGCTTCCACTTTGTATTTAGCCACTTGCAGTCCTTTGAGGCCAAAAGCAGACCAGCACTTGTAGTGTGAGGTCTGCTGGGATCAGGCGATGCAGGGGGAGAGGGAGCCGGTGTTTCCCCCTGTGGCTGGGAACTGCTCACTGCCGACCTCGACCTCGCTTTTACTCATCTTTGCTGCCTGTGCAGTTCCAAGTCGGGTCAAGGTAACACAAGGGCACTTTTAAGGAGGGAGCAGGGATGAAACTACAAACAGATGTTCTTTGATAATGCAGAGGAAAGAGGGCCTGGCCCAGAGACCGCAGCTTTCACTTGCTGAGAGCCTTTAGCCAGTGCAAGCGTGCACTTCAGTCTTACTCGTTTCCCGGGGCCCCCAGAGCCCCGGTGTACCTGCTGTTGCTCTCCAGCCTCTTGCCAACAGTGGCATCTGCTCAGTGTAGCCACCGAGCATTTGAATGTCAATATCTTTGCCTTGAAATGAATGGAAAAGTATTTGTCACTCAGCGGCAATCATTCTTCAAATAAAAGGTTAGCCAGACAGGGCCCTTAATCAAAGAGTCGGTCTTTTCTGTCAGCAGTGCCTTTTAAATAGCAATGATGAAGGCTGGCTGTCAGGGTAGGACTTGATGAGCGAGATGATTGATCTGCATAAATCATTTTCTTTTAACATTGTCAGTGAAGAGTAAATTGGTGGGACATTCTGGGTATTAGCTGTGTTGAAATTAATATGCAGTATCCTAGGTGTGTCCTGGTTCACGTAGTCCTCATAAAAGAAGGTGGAAATTAAAAAGAGGCTTTTAGGCGTGCATTGCTCTAACAAGAAAGTTGCCCCGTGCTTCCTGCTGTGGTCATCATCCTGCATGCTAAATTCAGAACTTGAGTGTGTAGCACATTTTACAAGCTCCGAAAGGAATCTAGTTAATTTGGGAATTAGCTAGAGTCAGTAGCATTTAACAACCAGTAAATCTGTAAAGACTCACTGCTCAGAGGGGGGAAAAAAAAATCTAAGAATGAATTCTGGTTTACAGGATAGGTTATCTACTACTCAGCATGCTGCCACAGAAATCTCCTCAGCTTCTGATCAGGTTTGGGCTTAAATCGGCATGCCACCACTCCTAGGTGAGTCTCCTTGACCATGGCACGTAACCTTTCTGAATCTGTTTTTTAAATTTTTTTACGCGTGTGTGTCTTACAAAACAAGATTTTATTAATTACTTTTTGTGGGCTTGCTATTGGTATTAAAGACAATAATGTGGGCCAAAGCACATAGCATGTTACCTGGCACAAAGCGAGAAAGTGCTCAGTAAATGTTAATCTGTTCCTTTTCCTCTGGTCAAGCAAACCACCCAACACCTAGAACACTGGCTGAGAGCTAAGATGTCAGTATCAAGGGCACACCTACATGGTCAAAATAAACAATTAATTGTCTGTGTTCTGTCACTCTTGTGCTTTCTGGGATTTCTTACGGCCATTTTTTATATCAAAAACATGTTTAAGGGGGCAGAAGAAATACCTACTTGCTGAATCCTGGGAGTATAGGGAGTGAGGTGGAAGGAATGTGGGAGAAATGTGGCCAAGGACACTTAGAGTTTTTTTCTCACTATTAGTCTTCAGATTATATGTCTGGGTTCATATTACTCAACTTTGGAAAGGACAAGTAAAGCCTTTGCAATATACTGTTGGGATTAAGAGCTGGGCTGATGGAACCAAACTGTTGGGTTCAGATCCCAGATTTTCCACTTAATTGCTATGTGACTACAGGCAAGATAGTAAAATGCCTCCCTCAGCCTCAGTTTCCTCAACTCTAAAATGGGCTAGTAATGATACCTATCTCACAGTGCTGTTAGGATGATTGAGTTAATATGTAAAAAATAAAGCACATAGAAGAGTACGTGGTGTTACATATTAGCTGTGACTGCTATAAATGAATGATTGGTTGAGAAAGGTAGATATTGGTACTGTTCAAGTGGGTCAGAAGTATGAAAGGAAGAAACATGTTAGGGATAGGAGTCCATGGTAACGCTATACTGGAGTGAAATACCTCCCTCATTTTGGAGAAGCTTCCCTATTGCAGGAATATAAAGCCAAGATGATTCTAGAAACATCCGTATTTGTAGCTGCACAGCCAGTATTGTCGGAATGACTGGACCGGCAGCCCTGCTTTGCTCCACCCCGTCCTCAATGTAGGGTCAAAATTTGATTGAGATGATCTTACGAACAAAACTAATTCTGAAGAGAATTTTTTTCTGGCTTAATATAAATACATTATGGATTATCTATCTGACACGTTGTGAGAAAGGTTTTGTGGGGCCTTCTGGTAACTAGTCTTTACTTGTTATATTGAATGTAAAGGTTAAAAACACTGTCTGCTACCTGGGTTCTCCATGTGCCTCCTGTAAGGATGCAGTCCGCATCAGTCTCCGCCAGTGGGAATGTGGTATGAACAGATAGGAGCCTCGGTAACGTGTGGCATGTGCCTGTCCAAATTAGGTGCTGCCAGAAGGGGACCTCTGTTCTTTGGATATTTGAGTTCTCTCCATTCTTGGAGGTTTGTGTGTTTTCTCAGGCTTGTTTTTAGCTGACATGATGAGTTGTATACAGGCTTTGTGTTTTCCTCCCATCCTCTGAGTTTATTCCACTTTGAACTTTTGGTTTCCTTTTGCATAATGAGAAATCTTCACCAATCTTGATGGTTCTATGGAAGTCCTCAGAGGGGCCTGGGGGCAGCAAAGGTGTCTCCATTCTCAGGTGAGCCAAGGATGGAGATTTGCAGTCTCTCCAGTCTCAACTCTTTTATAATACTATGTTAAGCACTCAGCATGGTCATTGTGCTGCTTTTTGGAAGACACTGTGAAATTAGCCTATGTCTCCTTGAGGGGCATGATGGCTACATTGAGAATTTCTAGAAAACATTCCCTGCTGCTCTGGCTTGCAACTCTCCTGGTCTTCAGAAGTGGTGAAACTGACCTGTTAGACTCCTTTCCGATTCTGTCCTTACTAGACAAAGCATAGCCTGTGTTATCTGACTGGCTACTTAATGGGATCCAGCCATACTGGGTGTGATATTCTGCTCAAGATTAATTTCATGTAATGAGGTTCCAAAGCAAGGTGTTTAAGAGCCCCACTAATGTTTCATTTATAGCAATCTATCAAAACGATAGATATTTAGCCTTCTTTATTGGATATGAAACATTAACTTAAAGCCAGGGCTACTTTCTGTTTTAAATACCAATATCCATTATGTGTTTCTCGCTGTAAGCATCTCTGACCCCTGCCCTCCGTTTCATCAACCGCTGTGAAAATCTGCCACTGCTTCCCAGGGGACACATGCCATGCACGTAGCCTTAGGTTTTGATTCTCTTGCATCCGGGACGACAGACCAACCCTGGCCCTCACCCTGCTTGGGCTTTTGCAAACAAGGAGCAGGATCCATGAGTAAATATTTACTGGGTACACACTATATTCAAGGCATAGTGGACACTGGGAGGATTGGGACATTGATAGGCACAAAGGAGACTCAACTTCACTGAGTGTGAAATGCTGGAAAAGGGATATCTTAGCCCAGGGGCATCCTCACTACTCCCGGGTTGGTTATTACCATTTTTCAGTTGTGAGCTGCTGAAGCTCAGAAATATCCAGGCTGCTTCTCTTCATAACATCTTTCCATTTTTGACGATGTGAAAAATGTTGTATTTCATCAATTCCAACCAGTAGCAAGATCCCATTACTTAGCCTCCAGGGGCTCCCTATTGTCCAGCAGCCCTTACTTTGGTATTCGAGGCCCTAGAACAAGTGCTCAGGCATTTAATATTGGTTGAATTTATGAATGAAAGGATGGGCAGTTTTCACTTTCTCCTCTTCAGTGTTATTACCCATGAATGTCCAGTATTGTCATTTTCTCCTTCCCACTTTCCCTTCCTTTACTACTTTCATTATTGGAAATATATTTGTTCAGCACCCATTGCTTGCCATTTTCCGGTATGGAATATATTCTTTCTAATTTTTTTCTGGCTCAGATGATACCTATTCTTTAGGGACTGACTGGAGACCCCTATCTTTCTGACCTGTGTTCTCTCTGTGGCTTTTACATTCCTCTTTGCCTTTCCTTCTATGAATTCTTAGCCATTAAGTCTGAATATACATCTGATGCTTAGACATAGATGGAGGATCTCTAGATATTTTCACCTATGCACAACTCATTTTTCTCTTCGATTGCAGTATCTTCAAGAATAGGGACTTATGCTTAGTACCTTTTCCAGGGCACACACCCTGCTCTTGGGCACACAGGGTGTGTGCAGAGCATAGTGACTTGATGTCGTCTCCAAAGGTGATTCCTGAATAGACTTGGCAGTTATTGTGTGTAAGACGAGACAGAAGAATTACACCACAATTGATTTCACAATGTGTCACTCCCAGAAAATCTTTGTGGGAATGTGAACCATGAAGACCCCATTAGATTTGTCTGTATTCCCCGCAGGACTTTCCCAACCACTGGATTGCTGTTTGCAGGCCTCTCTTTGCACCTGGAAACTTGAGGGGATCTCGTATTTTCTTGCTCCATCACATGCTATGTGGTTTGATATTCTGTCTTCTGTTTCCTTTTTACAGTCTCCGGGGTCCCCTTAATTGGGACACCTTAAGAGCCCCTGCTGTGGGCCAGGAAATGGAGTCTTTCTGCGTTTCCTCTTGATGGGCAGGCTTCATGGGACTTTTCCTTGAGTGGAGACATCAGCCTGGCAGTACATCCTGTGCTTCTCTATCACCTGTTGTGTGTTTCACCCAGGGCTTACCTCAGGAGGCCTTTGAATCCTTTTTGGCCAGAAATCTTTTTGGCAGTTTGTGAACTTGGTTGGATTCCAGCCTTTCTCTTTCATTTTCAGGACATGCCCACAGTGTTGATTTGTGTGCCAGGCCTGTGATTTCTCTGTTTTCCTTTCCCCTGCCCTGGGATCCATGGATACTGTCATATGATTTAGCAACTTGGAAACACTTATTAACAGCCCAACCACTTGACTCTAAAAAAATGTTTCCTTGCCTTTTTAATTTAAAAATAATACATTTTCATTATAAAAGATATAAGTAATAGAGATGGAAAGCAAAATCTGTATTAGTTGCATGGCATGTAATAGAAAACCAAAACAACAGCAGCTTAAAATAGGAGTTTATTTTCTTTCCAATAGAGCAGCCCAGAGGTAGGCGGGCCAAGGCTCTTATGTTAGCTTCATGAGGTCAACAGAGACAAGGCTTGTCCTTTCTTTCTGTACCTTCTGTCTTTCTGCACCACCACCAATTTTTATGTTTCCTCATGGCTCAAAGTAGCTGCTGAGTTCCAGTTACATCATCTGAATTCCAAGCAGGAAGGAGGAAGAAGGGGAGGAAAAAGGAAAAAGCTCACATGCTTGCTGTCTGTCACACTTAAGGAAGGACACGTTTGTTTACACATTATTGCTTGCCCTTAGGCAATCATGTGCTGGAAGGAGCTGGCTCTTCCTTGGTTGCAAGAACCAATTGTTACATTCTCAGGAGTTTTTGTGAGCCTCAACTTGGTAGCTTGGAGTTGGCCACAGTGGGAAAATTTACACCATAAAAACTTGTGTCCCAGCTGGGTGTGGCTCAGCGGTTGAGCAATGACCGAGGATCCAGGAGATCGAAGTTTGATTCCCGGTCAGGGCACATGCCTGGGTTCCAGTCGGGGGTGTGCAGGAGGCAGCCTATCAATGACAACTCTCTCATCATTGATGTTTCAACCCTCTCTCTCCCTCTTCCTTCCTCCCTCTGAAATCAATAAAGATATATTTAAAGAAAAAAAAACATTGTGTAAGAGTGAGCTGGTTGTGAAGCATTTACTAGTACATAACTATCCCTGGCTGCAAGGCATTCTGGGGAATGCAGTCTTTTAGCTGGGAGCATTGCCACCCAGAATAAAATCAGTATTGTTACTAAGGAGGAAAGCGGTGGGTAGTGGGTAAGCAGAGCCTTCTTCCACATTCCCCCTACTTTGTTCAGAATTCCCCTATTCCATAGCAGGGATCTCCTTCCCCCATTTAGGTTGCTTACTCTTTTCTCCCTTTCAAATTATGCCGTAGTATATATCTTTTTGCATATGCCTTTCTGCACATGAGGTAGCATTTGTGGACAAGCATTTTCTTGAGGTGGATTTGCTGGATAAAGGATGTGCCCACTGCTTATGTCTTTAAGAAGAGCACTCATCAACTGGAGGGCTCTCTCTTCCTAATACAGTGTAATGGTGAAGGACATGGATTTTAGAATCAGTCTCAGAAGGTGTGAACACTCATTCTGATCATTTTTAGCTTTGTGACTTTGACCAAAATTAATCTCTCTAAGCTTTCATTTTTTCTCCCTGAAAAAGGAGGGGATACCACCTGCCTCCATAGTGGTTTGTGACAATGAAATGAGAGTGTGACTACAAAGCACTTACAGCAGAGTCTGGTGATTGTAAACCCACAACATGTGGTAACTAGGGGCTTCTGCACATAGGGTGATGTACTCATACAGATGCACAACATATACAGAGAAGAACAAAAACATGAATCCGAGTCTTGAATGTTGAAGCTGGGGTCAGTGTGAGTTGTAGAGGTGAACATCAGATGGAAAAGAGATGGGTGTTTAATGCACAGATTGGAAAATTGTTCCACTAACCCAAGGGGCAGGTATAGGCTAATTGATGGTTAGGAGAACTTCTGAGTAAACCAAGCAGGTCTCCATAAGTGCATATTTATAAATATTTTTAGAATCATCTTTACGACTCTTCAGTTTTACATTTCCTTAGCATGTCAGATGCTTGGGTTGTGGAAGTTGACAAAAATCAACATAAATGTTCTTTTTCTCCCCCAACTACATTGAACGTTGCACAGATGTGTAGTTAAGTATTTATTATGAACATGCAAATATTGATGTCCCCAAGGCCCAGTCTTTGATTTTCATACTGCTGTTGCTATATTTGGAATGGTTGATTAATACAGGTCTTTGCTCTGACACACAGCATGTCTGAGTTCAGGGCCGCTGAGAGCAGCACCGAGAAGAAAGGAGAAGCCAGAGCTTGATGTTCATAGGGTTGGACAATATTTGAGGATGGCAGTTGCTTTGGGAAAATGGCAGCAGGCAACCAAATACACAGGATGGTTAAGGATATGCCTAGCATAGCTGTTTGCACATGGTAGGTTCCAAGTTAGTCTTTGCTCGTTTAAAGAGATAGGCTACATGGAGGGTAAACGGCCATAATGAAAGAATTATTCACACTGATCTAGAACGAGACTTCTCAGTCTTGGAACTATTAACATTCTTGGCTCAATAATTCTTGTTGTGGGGGCTGTCCTGTGCATTGTAGGATATCTAGCAGCTATCCAGTCTCTACCCACTAGGTGCCAGTAGCATGGCCCTCCCTAAGTTGTGATCATAAAAAATTTCTCCGGACATTGCTAACTGTCTTCTGGGGAGCAAAATTGCCTCAGTTGAGAACTATTAAGCTAGAAGAAAGGAAAAGAGCTAATAGCACATATTAAACAATAAATATGTGCCAGATGTTTAACTCATTAAATCCTTGCAACAATTCTGAGTTGCAGGTGTTGCTGAAATTATTTTTGTAGGAAGAGAGGTGGAAAGAGGTTAAGAACATGGCCTAAGGTTGAACAGGTGGAGTCTGGTTCCAATGTGATGCTCTTTTGCTTGCACTCCTCTTCTTCCTAACACAGTCTCACTTACTCATCAAGTACCACGGGCTCACACTGTTCCTCTCCTCGATGTGCAGGACAAGGACTTCACCTCCTTATGAACACACTTGCCAAATGCACTGTTTGCAAAGAGGCACAGACCGCTTACATTTGGGCCATTGATTTGAATTGGTTTGTGTTTGGCAGAGAATATGAGCTGGGCTGTACCAAGTAGAGGACCACTGATAAACAAAGGGATGTGTAGTCTATTGAGCCTTTCGAGGGCTCAGAGTCTCCAGAGAGAACCTGAAAGAGGTCCAAGGGGAGTTTCTTTTGGAAGGGAGCTACCCAAGAGCTAGGATATCTTGTGTGTCGAAGGTGGCTTTAGCTGTGATGGCAGTTGTAGATACTTAGTAAAGCAAATGGGGTTTTCTTCTGGGGAACACTGAGACTAACCATTTGCCTGTATGATCTTCTTGTAGTTAACTTACTAGATTTTAAACCTGGTACCACCAGAAGGGCTTTGTTTTGAGCTCTGGGTGCTGATTCTGTAAGGCGCGTTGTGGGGAAGAGCCTTTCATTTTCTGCCATTTGGTGAGGCACTGACCCATAGAGGAGAATCTTGGTGTATGCAGGTAATTGTCAGAATTGCAAAGCAGTAAAAATAACCTCCTACAGCCACATGTGAATAGTGCACTAGATTGCCTTCTTAACAGCTTTGGGCCAGGTTGTGTGTGTGGGGGGTGTGTGTGTCATGAAATGAAGGAATAAAATTATTGTTAATTCCTCCCCTCTTTTATACCACCAAGAGAATATAAACCAATAAAAGAATTAAATGTTGGCAATCCATAAAATTCCATAATTGGTAATAAAGAAAAACTGAAACTATATTGATATACAACCAAACAAGGTAATTATCATTATTTTTTAATAAAGCCATTTATCATCAATAAATACCAAGGGGGACAGGAAAAATTACAAGCACGACAATGCCATCTTCCATAATTGTAGCTATTAACAATTTAAAGCATAATTATTTGAGGAAGGAAAATCTTAGGAAAGCTTTGTGCTCTTTCCTGAACACAGAAGTCAAGTTCTCATATTTACAAACAGTCAGGATTCTGTAAAAGTTCCTGAATGATTAGATGGATGCTTGTCCCAACTCAGAGTAGCTTGTTTTCTGATGAGAATGATAAGAGAGGGTGTTTCTCACGTGGAAACCACAGGATCAAATGAGTGGATGGAACCTGGAAACAATATGATACACTCTGGTAATCGCAAGCTGTATTCCAGCATGACAGCATGGAACCAGTGGCAGAGGGGTGAGGCTGCAGGGTCTTAGGTTTGGCAGAGTCTGGGTCACAGAGTCTTGCCTTGTTCTTGAGGACTAGAAACTAGAACCCCTAGTAAAGAATATTCATTGTGAAGGTGATGATTGGTCAGATTTGCAATCTAGATCCATTCTGAGTGCAGATAGCAGTCCTGGGCTGCTCTAACCAGTGACACGGCAGCTGAAGGGAAGGGTGAGGGGAAACTTGGAATTTTTATGATTAGAACTTCTACCCACTAGGGCAATATTTCAGCAGGGTTATGCATGTTTGTTGGAAATAAACACCTGGGTTGATTGGTTCTTAGTTTAATTGTGGTAGTCATTAGCGCCGCTTGGCAAATGTCCCAGTTCCCCATGTCCAGGCCCAAGTGTAAACAAATGGTGGGATTGTATTTTCTGGTCCCCTTGTGCGAATGGAGTCATGTGAACACTTCTGGCCCAGGAGTTGTAATGTACTTTGGAGCCAGATCACTTAATTGCTGGTGTAAGATCCTTCAGAACTTGCTCCATTTCCCTCCTCACAGACGCCAGTGTCATTCCAGATAGTCTGCTCCATCAGCCAGGTCCTGCAATGAGGATGACATGAAGCAGGGCTCCCTGCTGATGCCTAATTAACATGGAGCATGAGTGAGAAATAAACCTTTATGGTTTCAAACCAGGGGTTAAAAGGCAAACTTTGTCCATAAAGGGCCAGATAGAAGCTATCTTAGGCTTTAAGTTTGCAGGCCGTATAGTCTCCGTCACAACTACTCAACTCTGTTACACATAGAAATATGTGAACAAGTAGGCATGACTATGTTCTAGTAAATCTTTATTTACAACATATGCAGCAGGCTGCATTTGGCCAGCAGGCTTACTCCTACTTAAGGCACTGAGACTTGGGGAGCTGTTTGTTACCACAGCATACTTGAGCTGATCCTACCTAATACTGTACCCAATTAGCTTTTTAAACTCTTTTCTGAGCAAATTTTATTTTATTTTAAGTATTTCTTTTAAATTCAAGGAAAAATTTCTGTAAAGTGAAATGCATGGATCTTATGTGTACTACTCAATGATTTTTAATAAAAGTATACACTGTGTAACCCCAGTCAAGATACAGGGCATTTTCATCATCTCAGAAATTTCCCTTTTTCTAATATACTGTTAATCCCCACATCCTTTATAGGAAACTACTGCCCTCTTTATGGGCTTTATATAAATGGGATCATGTAGTATGTACTCTTATGTGTCTGTTTTTTTTCCAATAAAGTGTTTCTGAGATTTATCTATGTTGTACATATCAGTAGTTTATTCCCATTATATGGATATATAATAATTTGTTATCCATTTTCTTGTTGATGGTTGTTTGTAGATTTGGTTTTTGTGACTAAAGCTACTATGGGCATTCAGTCTTTGTATAGCTCTAGGTTTTTATATCTCTTGAATAAATACTTAAAGTGCAATTGCTAGGCGATATGGATTTAAATTTGTGGAAACTAGCAAAACTCCTTTCTGATGTGATTATACCATTTATACATCCACCAGGAATGTTTGCATTTTCCAGTTACTCTACACCCTTCGCAGTATTTGGTGTTGGCACACTTTTTAACTTTATTCTGATAGGTATAAAATGGTATCTCATTATGGTTTCAGTCTTTATTTTCCTGATAACTAATGATACTGAGTATCTTTTCATGAGTTTAGCCATTTATTTATCATCTTTTGTGAATGGACCATTAAAGTATTTATCCATTTAAAAACTGAGTTATTTTTTGGTTATTGATTTGTCAGAGTACTCTCTATATATTCTGATTACAGGTCCTTTGTCAGATATCTGTATTACATCAACTTATTTCAAGTATTTCTTCCAATCTTTGGGTTACTCTTTCACTTCCCTAACAGTGCCTTTTTGATAAGCAGAAGGTTCTGTATTGATGAATACAGATTTATCTTTGGGGGATGGCATGGGAGAAGGAGATTAGTGTTTTTTGTGTCCTAAGAAATCTTCGCCTTCCTTGAGGTTGTGAGATACTCTGTTTCCTTTTAGGAGCTTTAGAATGTTGTCTTTTATGCTTAAGTCTTTGATCCATGATAAATTAATTTTCACATTTGTGAGTTAAGAATTGAGATTTATTGCTGTCTATATGCTTATGTAGTTGTTCCAGTCCCCTTTATTCTATTCAGTTATACTTTCTCCTTCAGTTATCTTGGAAACTTTGTCAAAAATTAATTGGCCATATATGTGTGGGTCTATTTCTGGGTTATCTGCTATGTTTCATTGGTCTGTTTTTCTATCCTTATGCCTATGCCGTACTGTTTTGATTACTGTAGCTTTATAGTATGTCTTCAAATCAGGAAGTATGTGTCTTCCAAATCTGTACTTCTTTTTAAGAGTCTTTGCCTTTTCTGGGTCCTTTGTTTTTCTATATAAATTTGAGAATCAACTTGTCAATTTCTGCAAAAAAATACTTGTGAGATTATGATTTGGATTGCATTGAATCTATAGATCAATTTGTGGAAAAATGACATCTTAACAATATGATATCTTCCAATCCATAAAAAATATTGCATCTTTCCATGTATTTATATGTTGTGTAGTTTTTAGTGTAAAGGTCTTGCACATATTTTATTAATTTTTTCATTATTTTGTTTTGATGCTATTATGAATGGAATTGTAAAAAATTTATTTTCCAGTTCTTTGCTTCTAATATATAAATATAAAATAAAAAGATATATAATTGATTTTATTGTGTATTAACCTTGTATCCTGTAACCTTGCTAAAGTCACTTAGTATTTTAAATTTTTGTTTTTTAAATTTGACAGGAGGCTCTCTATAAACAATCATGTTGTCTAGGAATAAAAGCAGTTTACTTCTTTCTGATTTTATGTCTTTGCTTACTGCTCTTGTCTTATTGCCCTGGTTAGGGTCTTCATTACAATGCTGAATAGAAGTAGAACAGACATTCTTGCCTTATCCCCAATTTTAGAAAGAAGGTGTTCAGTATTTTATCATTTTGTATTATGTTGGGTAGAAATTTTCTTAGATGCCCTTTATCAGATTGAATAAATTCCTTTCTATTCTTATTTTATCATGAATGGATGTGAATTTTGTTTAATGCTTTTTCTGCTCCTACTAAAATGACCATATGGGTTTTCACTCTTTTTTCTGTTAATATGGTGAATGCAATTTGTTGATTTTTAAATGTTAAACTCATCATACTTTCATGGGAGAAACATCACTTATTCATGATGTATTATTATCCATTTTATATATTTCTGGATTCAGTTTGCTAATATTTTGTTAAGGGTTTCTTAGTCTATGCTCATGATGTAAATTGGTCTGTAATTTCCTTTTCTTGTGATATCTGTCAGATTTGATTGTTATACTGGCCTTAAAATGAGTTGGTTAAGTGTTTCTTCTATATTTCCTGAAAGAGACCATGTAATTTTGGTACTGCTCTTACCTTACACTTTTTTATAGAATTCACCAATGAAACCCTTTGGACCTGTTGAGTTCCTTTTCAGAAGGCTTTTACATATTATGATAAGTTTAATTTCTTTAACAAATATAAGGCTATAGAGATTTTGTATTTCTTTTTGTGTCAGTTTTATTAAGCTACATTTTCAAGGAATTTGTCCAGTTCATTTAAATTGTTGAATTTGTTGACATAAAATTATTCAATTATTACCCTTTTTAATGCCTGTAGACTGTTTAGTGATAGCCCTCTTCCATTCCTGAATTGACTTCCTTTTTTTCTTGTTCAGTTTCTTGCTTAGGGGTTTATCAGTTTTTTTTAAAAAAGCAGCTTTATTGAGCTACAATTTGCATTCCATAGAAATTACCCATTTTAAATGCATAGTTTGGTGAATTTTAGTAATATTGCATTACTAATATTCTTTCACCACAGCCTAACATTAGAACATTTCATTACCTCCAAAATATTCCTTCTCCAATTTATAGTCACTCTCTGTTTCTACCTCCTGCTCTAAATTACCAATAAACTAATTTCTCTTTCTATTAACTTGCCTTTTCTGGACATTTCATATAAACAGCATCATGAAATATGTGGTCTTTTGTGTCTGGCTTTTAAAATTTAGCATAATGTTTCTGAGATTCATCCCTATGTGGCATATCTATTCCTTTCTATTGCTGAATAGTGTTCCATTGCATGGATATAGACCGTATAGTTTCATCAGCTGATAGATATTTGGGGTGTTTCCAGTTTGGGACCATTATGAGTAATTTTATAAATCTTTATGCACAAGTCTTTGTGTTGATGTGTGTTTCATTTCACTTGGGTTGGTACCTACGAGTGGAATTGCTGAGTTGTATGGTAAATTTATGTTTAACTTTTTAAAGAAACCGTTAGACTGATTTCTAAATTGGCTGCACCATTTTACATTCCCATCATCAGTGTATGAGGTTCCAATTTTTCCACAGTCTCCCAACATTTGTTATATATCTATTTTAGCCATTCTAGTGAGTGTGAGGGTATACCCCCTCATTGTGGCTTTCATTTGAATTTCCCTAGTGGCTGAGAATGTAGAATGCCTTTTATGTGTTCTTTATACATCTTCTTTGGTAAATATCTATGCAGATCTCTTGAAATATTGGGTTATGTGTCTTTTTATTATTGAATTGTAATTATTCTTCATATATCGTGGATATAATTTCTGTATCAGGTATATACTTTGCATATATATTTTCTAGTCTGTGTCTTGAAGTAGTGTAGTCATACCAACTTTTTTATTACTTATATTTTCCAGAGAATACACACATTTTTCATTCCTTCACTTTCAACATTTTTGTGTATTTATAAATGCATTTGTGTAGATAGCATTCAATTGAGCCTTGATGTTTTATTCAGTGTAGTGATCTTTTTCTTTTATTCAGTGTTTAGCCATTTGCATCTCTTAATTATTAAGTTTAGGTTTAGGTCTGCCATTTTGTAAGGTATTTTCTATTTGTCCCATTAGCTTTTATTTTTTGTGCTTTCTTTTAGATAAATGGAATGCTTTTTAGTATTATGTTTTAATTTTTCTTATAGCTTTTTAACTATTTTTATCATTTTTTTCTAGAGATTAAAATTTGCATCCTCAATTTAGCTTAATTTTCCACAGCCTACTAAGAATTAATATTATATAACTTCACAAAAATATAACAACTTTGCAACCACTTAATTCCATTCTCTTTACCTTCCCTTCTTGTTTTGGTGCTATTTTGTTATACATTTTTGCATCTATATAATAAACTCTGTGACAGATTGTTATAATTTTTGTATTAAGCTGTCAGTATACATTTAAAGAAATTAAGAAAAAATAATTTTTATATAAATATTTGTTACTTCAGATACTGTTCATTTTTCCTGTTCATACAAGTTTTCGTCTGGTAACACTTTGTTAAGCAAAATTTAGTGCAGTGATGGTCAGCTGGTGATGAATTGTCTGTGTTCATTTATCTGTAAAAATCTTTATTTTTGAAGGATATTTTTGAAGGATATTTTTGTTGCATGTGAAATTCTGGATTGGTGGTTTATTTTTTCCTTTCATTGTTTTAAAGGTACTTTCCAATTGACTTCTGATATCCATTGTTTCTAATAACAAGCCAGCTATAAATTGTTTTGATGTCTTCTAAATTTAGAGTGTCTTTGCCCTCTGAATACTTACAATTTTTTAAAAAAATTGATTTTTAGAGAGAGAGGAAGGGAGAGAGAAGGAGAGAGAAACATTGACCTGCTATTCCACAATTTGTGCATTCATTGGCTGAATCCTGTATGTGCCCTGACCAGGGATCGAACCTGCAAACTTGGCATATTAGGACAATGCTCTAACCAAGTGAGTTCCCTGGCGAGGGCTGTCCTCTAGATACTTTAAAGATTGTTTTTCTTATCTTTTTTTGTCAGAGCCTTAAGTGGTTTTCTTTGTATTTATCCAGCTTTGAGCTTAGGAAGGCTTTTTGATTGATATATTGTTGATTTTCCCCAAATTTGGGGATTTTTGTTTAAATACTGTTTTTGACTCATTCTCTTTTTTCACCTCTGGGATTCCAATTACACATATTTTAGACCACTTGGTATTGTCTCACATTTGACTGAGGCTCTGCTCATTTGTTTTAATCTTTATTTTCTGTGTTCTTCATACTGAATAAATATTATTGATCTTTAAATACTACTGATCTCTATTCAAGTTGAATAGTCCTTTCTCCCCCCACTCAACCCCTAACATTTTCATCTACTGTTAAGACCATTCAGTGATTTTAAATTTTATTTTAGGTACTTTACTTTTATTATAGAATTTTATTTGGTTATGTCTTTGTGGTTTAAAATTTTATGTTGAGATTCCCTCATGTTTATTCATTATGTTGCTCTTTGAATTCCTTGAAAATACTTATAATAGTCTTTTTAAAGTTCTTGTTTGCTTATTCAGACGTATGAATTATCTCAGGGCTGTTTCTCTTGGCTGATTTTACTTTTGACTATGAGTCACATTTTTACATGTTGATTATTTCTCATTGTATACAAGACATTGTGTTAATATATTGCAGAGGTTCTGGATTCTGTTATCTTCCTCTGAAAAGTGTTGACTTTTGTTTTGGTTGATTTTGCAGCTAAATTACCATCTGATAACCTTGAACTTGGGGAGGATTGCTTGTCCACTTTGTCAGGGTAGCTCTGTTTTAATTTAGCTATTGGTCTTAGTGCAAAGTCAGAATCCTCAGGTATAATCTGTACTTTTAAGGTATCTTCAGTTAGGGATTTTGATACAAAGCCCAAGGTATTTACATTGTCAGAATTAAAACTCCAGACTCTGACTCCCCTATGATGGACAGCTTATGAGATACCTGGTAACTTTTTCTGCCTTTTCCCTGTTAGTTTCTGCCAGGCTACTTGGACTTCCCCTATGTACCTCTGGTTCAGGAGTAAGGTAAGGATTTGTGCGGAGGTATATGCAGATTTCTTACCTCTGTCAACTCCTCTGCCCTTGGAATTCCCTTTGCAATTTCCAACCACTTTGACTACCCTGTCCTCTGGCTTTTTAAGTCAGTGAGATTGCAGCTTTCTTCTCGAGATCTAGCTCTTGTGTGCAGTGCAGACAGCAAAGTGGCCTCAAGGGAGAAGCCATTTAAACATAGATATTACCTAATATGGTTCACTTCTTTAGTAAAGGTCATTGAATTTCCTCCATTCTTGCCTGCTTTGGTAGCTCTTCAGTGCCTTCAATTAGTTGTTGCTTATATTTTCTCCAGAGTTTATCGTTTTTATCTGTTAGAGAGCTAGTCTGATATAGGTCACTTCATTATTGCTAGAGCAGGAACTACCATAAATAGCTTTCTTTTATTCCTCTGTAAGGCAGGAACTAGGGATATATAGTAATAAGGAACACTTCTGGTGTTCTCTTCACTCTTTTTATTTTTGGTGGGTTGGGATATGTTGATTATGCAAACCCCTTCCAGTGAACATGGCTCATCAGTCACATCCCTGCCTCAAGTTACCTCTATTTATCACGGTTATGCCATTTAGTCAGAATGATCTCTGTACTTATTGGGGGAACTCGCTAACTGTGCTCACTGAAGATGCTTAGAATTAAGTGACCCAGCTAGTGACTGATTTGATCAATTTTACTTTTTCTTGCTCATCTGAACTCATTCATTTATTCAGCCATTAATTATAGATTGAGTATGAGGCACAGTTTTAGGTGCTGTAGCTCAGCAATGAGTAAAACAAAGTTGCCAGCTCCTGAAGCTCATTTTATAGGTGGGGGAAGCAGGAAGTAAACAAATAGTAAACAAGTACCAGCTTGTGATAAGTTTCATGAAGACAACTGAGTGCAATCAAGAGCTAGTGTGGGTCTCTGCATGTGTGTTCTACGTCAGATAGCATGTTCAGGAAAGAATTCTCTGGTGAGAATAGAACAATTAGAAAAAGCCTTCCATGGGAGGATGTGGTGGAAGAGCACTCCAGGCAGAGGGAACAGCAAATGCGAAGCCCCAAGCAGGAGTGTGATTAATGAGCAGGAAGAGCAACTCTGGTCTGTGGGCTGGATGACTTTTACATTTGGGGGTCCTTGTAAGCCATACCAAGTACTTTGGCATTTTCTCTGTGTGACTTAGGGAGTACTGGATGGTTCTGTGTAGAGGAATCACATAAGTAACTTATGTCCTAGACTCTAGGGGACAAGAGGAGAAGCAGGAAGACCTGTTAGAGAGCCATTGCTACTGATGACAAATGATGATTGATTTGGGTCAAACAGAATTATTTTTTAAGAACATCCTATGTGCTCTGTATGGTACTACCCACTTAATCAGTTGTGTTCTGGATCTCCTTCTTGCCCTGGCAAGGATCAAAGCATACAAACTTCCCTGCTATGTAGAAAAAACACATAATTGAAAAGGAAACGAGTGAGGAAGGCAGCCCTAGCATGAAGCTCTGGATGTGGTGAAGTACTTGATTATATGTGCATATAGCTACATACCTTGCTGGGTAAGTCATTGCGAATGTCATCAGGCTAATGTCCAGTAATGATTAATTATAAGGCTGCCATTTCTGTTTTTGGTCTGACAGCTGGTTTACTTTACTGAAAGCAGTGTCTTTGGTAGCCTTATCACATTAAAAAGAGTATATTTTTAAAAAAGTGGTGGCTTTAAGAACAAAGCAGATTAAACATACATTATTAAATAAGGGAGCCAAGCTCAGAACCTGGCACATAGTGTTTAATAAATGTTACTTGAAATTAGATGTATTACTTTGTTTGATAAAAATAAACTCCACCAATTTAATATATTAAGAGCCCCTAATGAGAGTAATCAGTTAAATAAATAGTATATTAGATTGAAACTAGTAATAGCAACTCATGTACATTCTCTTGACTTGTTAATTGCTGAAGTTATTTGCTATCCTGTCCAGATGCATACATTAATGTGTATATTTTCCCCAGCTCCTTTTAAGTCTGCCTTCTGGTTTTCCCTCTCTCCCTCATTCCCCCATCCTTTCCCCTCATACTCCTCCTGTCCTTTACTGGGGACTAACCAAGTGTACTAGTCGCTGCTCCCGGCATGTTATATACAAAGCCTCTTACAGTCTTCAGTTCAGCGTAGCAATGGAGAGAACAGCCTGAGAGTCAGACCCACTGGGCTCTGACAGTCATTTCACTAAACCTCTCTTAGACTCAGTTTACTTGTCAGCAAAACGAAGATGATGACGTAGTTTTCAGGCTGTGAGTGAGAGTATGTAAGGTCCCTTAGCAAGCTCAGTATATTGTTCCATACTCCATGTGTCGGGTCTCATGATTATGGCCTCCTTTCTATATTTGAAGAAACAGAGACCCAGAGCAGTCCCGAGATTTTCCCAGGGACACACAGTACCATTCAACCTTTCACACAGGCTCACCTGTCATCTCCTCTCATTAAAAAGGAAGAGGCAGGTGTAACTGGGTGCTGCCAGGCGATCATGAGAGGCGGCGTGGCATGGTGTGTAAGAGCACGGCTTCCGTGCATGCAGATCCTGGCTCTGCTGCTCACTAACCATGTGGCCTTGGGCATATTAACCTCTTTGTGCCTCAATTTCCTCACCTGTGAAGGGGGGTATACTGCTTCCTGTTGCATGGAGCTGCTGTGAGGCTTACATGAGGTACTACACGTAGAGTATGTAGAGGGGCATGTAAGTATCGTCTGCTAATGTTTGCGTTGACCGTAATGTGCAGATGAGCATTGCTAAGAGGTTTTCTTTTCAGCAGCCCTCAGTCCAAGTGCCCACTGCCTCTGTGCCTAGGCTCAGACACCCCAGCCCACCTCTGTCCACAGTCTCATTTCTGTTTGAGTGGGGCACACCCCTCCCCCTGCAGCTCCAACACCGTCCTCCCCCCCTCGCTCAGCCTCCCCTCCGGCTCTGTGTGCCATCTGCTGACCCATTCGCTGCTCCTGTCAGGTCAAAGATAGCAAGGTCTTTGCCGGGTGCCCAGGCAGCATGTCATGTCCCAGCGCTGTTGTACATCGTGTTTCAGAGAAATTTTGCTGTAACGTTCTGTGACCTTTTCCATTGAGTGAGGTAGTTGGAGAGGCACTCAGTAAGGGAAAATTGAGCTGTTTTATGCCTCCCCAAGGAGGCTCCTGTTTCCTTTCCACCATTCATTTGAAAGCTATCATTTTCTTGATTTTATAGCTGAAAAACACCATTGATTCTCTGGGTGTTGGATGCTAAGAGTTCTCCTATTGACATGCCTATTGACAGTTTTCAGTATATTCTGCGTCTAATTATCACTCTTGGCTAAATGATACACCTTGTGGACTTGAGCGATGGAGTCGATAGCTCGCACCACATTGTTCCAGCGGAGCCTATTGAGCCCGGTGTCACAGGGATGTGATTTATGTGATCAGAAAGAAAATTCCTGTTGGTGTGCTGCATAATTAAAGCAAGTACGGAGTGACTGGTGACAAAAAAATCAGGTTTGCCGATTTCATCCCCCAATGAGGAGAGATTTCTCTGGTCAAGAGCTGTGACAATGAAGAATCTCTCTTGGCATTTTTTGCTTTGCAATTTTTAAGGGTTCGATTTTCCTCCTGGCCCCAACTAAGGAGTCTTTGTCTCTGCCTTCCTGTCTCCTCATGTTCAAAACCCCAGCATGCCCCTGCTCTTGTTCCTAAGGACGGCCCCAGGGCTTGCTCAGGGAGGGGCTCACTGTTGGTAGGTGTGTGTTTTGGAGGGGAGGCAGTTCATAGAATTTGGACAGGCCAAGGCCCACATTACAACTAGGGAGGGGGGATGGCTTAAAAAATTCTTGTCCTTACCCTGACCCAAGTGGCTCAGTTGGTTGGGTGTTGTCACATATACCGGAAGATTGCCGGTTCGATTCCCGGTCAGGACACGTGCCCAGGTTGGGGGCTCAATCCCCAGTGGGGGGCATGCAGGAGGCAGCTGATCGATGTTTCACTCTCACATGATGTTTCTCTTTCTCTCCCCCTCTCCCTTCCTTTCTCTCTAAAAATCAATACAAATATATTTTTTTAGATGGAAGCTTCTGAGTTTCTGACTTTCATTTAAAAAAAAAAAAGTCCTTTGTATCAGCCAGCTTGGATTTCTTAGGTTAGGATGAAAGATTGAGAATGCCATTTTCTCTCTGTGCCCGAGAGGAATGGTCCCTTCATGTGGGTAGCGTGCTCTGAGCGGGATTGGTGGACGTTCTTGCCAGCCCCAGACAGGAGCCCCGGGGAAGTGCAGGAGGCTGACAGGACGCCAACGCTGGGCCTGGATTAAGGAAACAACTCTGGTGTGGAACAATCTCCCTCCCACTTCTACTACCTCTTGATGCTGTTCACAAATGTTCTTTAGATCTCTGTAGTCAAGGAAGCTACCATCAGGGCCGATTTAGTGATATTTTCTGTGAGAACAAGGTTCTTCTGTGGACTTCAGTTTTCTCATCTGCAAAATGAACGAGGGGTCCCTTTAACACTAATATACTGAGGATTAATGAGTCAGAGGCTTGAAGTAAGGGGTGGAGAATGTAAAGTTGTTCATCTGTGTGGTCCCTAAGGGAATTCACTGGTTCAGCCTCCACTGGCCAGAAAGAAGTACTTTCTCTACACAGTTCATCTAAGCATCACTCCCTACTTCATACAGGAGTAAAGGAACCTTTAAGATGAAAATGCCTTATAGTAAGACATTTAATGATGGGTGTGAATTGAACATCTGAATCAAGCAGAGGGAGTAGACATTTCCAGGCATCTCAGTTGGCAGTGGGTTTGGCCTGGTGGCTAGCAGAAGTCATGAGCAGAATTGGACTTGGGTGTTGGTGGATGGTTGGGGCTGTGTACAGGGATCAGGATTCTGGGTTATTGCATAGCTGAAATTGTGACAAGAGGGACTTCTGAGGTCATTGATCAATCCATACCAATTGCTTTCCTGGAAGCCAGAGAGGCCTTGTGTGACTTCTGTTACCACCACTTCTTACTTAATGAACCTCTGTGAATGACACTTTTACAGTTCAGATTTTTGGAATGAGAGTGAGAGAAAGAAGAGGGAGGAAGGGAGAGAGAGAGAAATACTAAGTCAAGGACATTAATAATTTGACTTGAGAGAGCTCACCCATGCACAAGACCAGAGACTTTGTGATTTGAGTTTGTGTTTTCATAATTGGAATTTATTTAATACAAAAGCTTTCAGAGTACTCAGTTGTCTTTGAAGATATACTGATAATTTAGTAGTTTGCCTTGAACATCAGGTACGCCATGAACTTAGCAGGGTTCCTAAAAACTCAAGAAATCTCATGTACTTTATTTTGTGTTAATCATTCATGTGTGTTTAGATCTGGACTAGTTCCTAAACTGTCGACGGCCCTGCAAATATGGAGGGATCTTCGAACATTGTAGTAGGGTCATGGATTTTTTTCTAATCTGTCTGTAATAATTACTGAACATATCTCTGGGAAGACTCCTCAGTACATTAATGTTTTGTTAGTGCAACACAGCACCATCAGAAGATTTGGAGGGACCAGTCAGGGCAAAGTTGATCACCTGCCTGTTGAGATTCCTATTTTCCATCCTTGACTTAAGTTGTTCAACTTAGAAGCCCAAATTACTCCTTATAAATCACAAGCTGCAATGATACCTGTGGTTATCGGTCGTGGTGATGGGTCATAGTGGTTCTGCTGTGTGCTGGGGTCCCTGTGTCTGAACCACAGTTAATGTATTGAAACATTGGAAATTAGAGAAAAGAATGGACCTTGAGATTCTTTGACCCAAAGTTCTTCCTATTCTTTGTCTCCAGCTTTTATTTTATTTTTTTAGTGATTTCAGAGAGAGAGGAAGGTAGAGGGAGAGAGAGATAGAAACATCAATGATGAGAGTCATTGATTGGCTGCCTCCTGCACACCCCCTGCTGGGGATCCAGCCTGCAACCCAGGCATGTGCCCTGACTTGGAATTTAACAGGGATCTCCTGGATCATAGGTTGATGCTCAACCCCTGAGCCAGGCTTGTCACCAGCTTTTAAAATGCCTCTTCTTCCTGTATCCTGTCTTCCCTCCCCCAGAAGATACCTCCTGCTGGCAAGGGACCACTTGGTGGATTTCAGGGCAGTACAAGAATTGGTCTGGTGAGGTTGACATGTAATTCGATTTTTCTGAAACTGCATCTGGCCTCTCTACCTGTTTGAACTCTGGAATCCTTGAGTAGGGGTGAATGTACAGAATATGTTCTCACCTCTCGATTCGTTGTGACTTTAGCTAAAGGTCTGTCCTGTAGCCATCACTGCTCTAAATCCCAGTGAGCAGAGGGAGCATGTAAGATGGAGCTAGGAGCAAGCATATGGCTGGGGCTTGTGTGTGGATGGGCATGCAATGCAGGGCGGGGAAGCTGTGTTCCCTCTGGCATTGTCAAGAGAGGTAGATGCTTTGAGGAGATGCAGAGGCACATTGAATCAGACAGGGCTTGGGCCTGGGCAGCCATGGGTGCTCCTGGCGAGCGAGGGGGCAGAGTGGCCTACATTACCCACCCACCAGCAGAGGTTCCCGAGTTCAATGTCCCCCTGAAGTAGCCCAGCTCCTTAAAAGGGCAAATTATTATGTTTGTTCTTTCCTGTCTTTGGGATTGTTTATGCATCTCAAATGAAGTGTAAGGGAATTTTGTGCATTTGACAAACTTTTACTTTAAAGGAGGCAGGTTGGAAAAAGGTTTGCTGTCACATTAAATGCCAGCTATTGTGCTTTTCATTCAGCTTGACGAACGTGTCCTAAAATGGCAGGGGATCAAATTGAGGTACCGACAGGAATTCATGTAAGAGGCTGTGGGAATGGAGCCGAACAGTGTCGAGGCCGTGCGGTGCCATGGTGGTCTTTGATGTGCCTCAGGTGGAAGGCATAATATACCTGTGTTTATGTTGATTCTAAACCGGGAGCGTGTAAACAGAGGCATGTCATGTTTCCTGAAGTCTTCGAGTTGAAATTAAATAGCTATCTATTTTGAGCAGTTGACATATTTCTGAGTAATGAGTTAAGTGCAGTTTTTGAACACTTGGATCTCATTGTACATCATAATCAGAGCATTTTTGTCGCTCACCTGGGTTCCTGTTACATGGGCACACAGTACGTGGGCATTTGTGAATTATTCATTTGTTAAAGGGCATTCTTTTTATTTGTAGAAAAGTTCACCTTTGTCTTGGTGAATTTAAGCAGTAATAACTGCAACGCAGAGTAGAATAAACACCTCGTTTTTCAAAATCAGTCTTTGATGCAGGGAGCTGCAGATGAGATGTCCCTGCCTTCTGGAGAAATACATGTGTGTCTTTCATCTGGGAAACGTCTTTCTGGGGCAGTGCCAGCTGGGAGATGTCAGCTGGGTTGACCAAACACTTGATCAATAGGCGAGGGTGCGCCAAAGGTGGCTGAGCGCCATTCATATGCAGCGTGTTTGAAAGCACTTTGAAAAGTATAGTGTGCGTAACGTGCATTTGTATATAATATGAAAGACTTTTATTAGGCGCATTTTAACATATGGTTCCAAAAGGAAGAAGGTGTTGTGTGGTGCTCAGACATTGTGTTTTTTTCTGCATGTAGCTAGCAAATCATCTTTATACGATTATTTGAATAATGATGTTCATACTGTTTAAGGCTTCATAAGGAACTATCCTAATTTCTTAAAACACTGTATTATTACCTCCACACTGACTTCAAGAAAAAGGGAGCTCCTAGCCTGGGTTCAGGACTGTCTACAGTTTTGAGTCACTCTGCAGTGAAGCCCCTGTGCCAGAATATTCCGCACCCCCCTCACTAGTTCCCATTCCCAGCCTCCCATTTGTGTTTTGGTTTATGCTGTTTTTTTCTATATGAGGGGTTGCCCTCCCCTGACCTCTGCCGCTCAGGTGCAGCTGATCCTCCAAGGAATGGCTGTTTCAGCTGCCCTTCACCCCAGCCCTGAGCTTCCTTGCAGCTCCATAGTCACCTTCCAGTGGTGGCCTGTTTTCTCAGTAGCACTTAGTGAGAATTACCCATTGTCATGTGGTTCTTAGCCTTAATGGTCCTGGGTACCAACAGTAATGATAATAGGATAATAAACACTCAGCCAACTCTGACTGATTGTCTATTGTGTTCTAGGTGGTGGGGAAGAAGAGGAAATAAAAGTCCGACAAGGGTCCCGGCTGGGTGGCTCGGTTGGTTAGAGAGTTGCCCGGGCATCGAAAGGGTTGGGTATTCGATTCCTGGTCAGGCCACGTACCTAGGTTGTGGGTTTGGTCACCAGTTGGGGCACATACAGGAGGCAACGGATCGATGTTTCTCTCTCACCAATGTTTCTTTCTCTCTTTCTCTTTCTCTCTCTCTCCTTCTCTCTCGCTCTAAAATCAATTTAAAAAAATCCTTGAGTGAGGATTAAAAAAATCAGACATGGACCCTGGATTCATGAAGCTTACCTTCTACTGGGGAAGATAAACCATCACAGTCACTTAAATCAACATAAAAATGTTGATTGTGACAGGTAGCACAATGTGGCAGGCACATGGCACTGTGAGGAATTGCTGAGAGGCATTTGAACTATTTGGGAATGCTCCCCCGAGAGCAGGACTGGCTGCATGACTTGCAGGACCCAGTGCAAAATAGAAATGCAGGGCCTCTTGTTCCAAAACTTTTAAGAACTTCAAGATGGCAGCAGCAGAGCATTCACTCAAGTATGGGTCCTGTGCAACTAAGCAGGTTGTACTCCCCAGAAACCAGCCCCAACTAAGGAGTTGATGTTTGTGCTGAGATGTGAGGGCTGAATAGGGTGGGGAGATGGTTCCAGGCAGAGGAAACAGCATGAACAGGATTTCGACAGGAAGGAGGGTGGCACCTTCAGAAACTGGACAAAGGCCACTGTGGCTGGAGTGTAGAGAGCGGATGGGGGATGTGATGAGGCCAGGGAGGTAGAGGAGGTAATGGTAGGCCAAACACAACCCTGAAGGTTTCTGGTATGTGTGAATGTATGTATGTATGTATTTAAAATTTGTTTTTCAATTATGTTTGACATGCAATATTATATTAATTTCAAGTGTATAGTGATTAGACATTTATATACCTTATGAAGTGATCACCATGATAAATTTTTAGTACCCACCTGACACCATACATAGTGTTTACAATATTATTGACTGTGTTCTCTATGCTGTACTTTACACCCCCATAACTATTTGTAACTACCAATATTGACTACTTAATCCCTTTATCTTTTTTACCCAATCTCCTACCTCCTTTCCTCCATAGCGACCATCAGTTTGTTCTCTGTATCTATGAGTTTGTTTCTATTTTGTTTGTTCGTTTATTTTGTTTGGTAGATTCCACATAAAAGTGAAATCATATGGTATTTGTCTTTCTCTGTCTGACTTATTTCACTTATAATGCCCTCTAGGTCCATCCACGTTGTTGCAAATGGCAAGATTTCATTATTTTTTCGTGGCTGAGTGATACATTCCATTGTATGTATGTACCACTCCTTTATGCATTCTTCTGTCTTTTTTCTCTGAACCATGCACAACTACTCGAGTGTTTTAGGCAGGAAGCTAACAGAATCAGGTTGGGACTTTGTGAGGTCATGGTGGCTGCAGTGTACCGCATACACGTGGGTGAATAGTAGGAGTGAAAGTAGGAGCGTCTGGAGGGCATCGTAACCATCCAGCGGAGACAAGTGGAGGTTTGGGTCAGTGTTGCGATGGTGGAGAGAGAGGTGGGAAGTGTGGAAGCGTATTGAGGAGATCCAGTTGGCAGGGTGGCCTGAGGAGCAAAAGATGCCAGAGATGACATCTAGATTATCTGACTTAAACCTTATGGAACTGCCAATATTCTGACATTTGTGATCTGCAGAAACAGCAGTTTCACACGATACAGCCTAATAGACGCGAGGTTGGATATTCTCTTAGACAGGGATTGCTTAGAGGACCAGGTGGGTTTTGCTTTGGTTTTGCTTTGGTGGTGGTGGTGCAAGAGGAGATCACACTTTGGGTTCTGGCACATTGGCTTTGATGTGTTCTTTGAAATCTCTCAGCGAGGACAGAGGGGCAGTTGCCTAGGTGGGTCTGGAGCTAAGAGGAGTGGTCTGAGCAGAGGTGTAGTGTGGCTAAAACAGGTGCTGTTATGAGTACTTTAAACAAGGTTTAACTCCTATATAATTTGTAGTAGTCCTATGAGGAATTTATTAGTGTACTCTTTTTGGAGGTGCAAATGTTGTGGCTCAGAGAGCTTAATTAGCTTGTCAAAGGTCACACAGCTGGGAAGGGCTGGGCTTTGGGGCCTGGTAATTTCAGTCCAGGGCCCAAGCTCTAAACCACTGTGCATACGGCATCCCTGACTGGCATGGCTTCCTCACACCAATATGCACAGCTCTTTGTACTGAGTAGGTCCTTAGGAATTCCTTGTAGGATAAATAAATGTAAATAATTTGATGAAAATAGTAGCATATTCCCTATGGAAGAGGAGGTTTTTGGAAGAGGTCCCCAGGTCCCAAAGTGTGAGTAAACATAGATGGAATTTGAATGGTTGGCTTTCTGGTTATTTTCATGTTCCTTTTCTACTTGTCTGCTAAGCACATCCCCAACCCTTGCTGAGGTCTGAACTTTGTAGAGAACCTTGGTTGAGGACACAGCATTTTCTTTTGGATGGATCAATTGATGGTAAATTAGCCTCCCTCTACAGTGTTCGTGGGGTGAATTTTACAGAATTTTGGCGGTTTAGGGCTAAGAGCTGACTGAGCTGTTGCCATGCCCCCTCTGGTGCCCCTGGAGCATATTACTGATAACGAGGGTCCTCTTCCCTGCTGCTGCTCCTAGATGCTGATTCAGAATCCTTCTTAACACAGAACCTGTCCCATTTTAGGACTAAGGAAACTGAGATCTAGGAGGATGGTACTTCAACCATCAGGGTTAGCATTCAAGCATAAATAGGTTTGCTATTGCTGAGAGGACTCAAAGAAGCTAGATTCAATCCCTGTATGGGCAAGGAAGCCCAGGGCCTGAGGGGACAGTGATCTGCTCATTTTTGTCACAGGCAGAGCTCACACTCTCTCATTCCTACCTCCCGATGAGTAAATGGTCCCTCCTCTGGCCCGGAAACGTGAAAACCCTTCGCCACGTAGCGATCCCTTCGTATGTTGGTTCATTCAGCAAGACTGCGCACATCTGGTTGTGTGCATGCATTTTTCATCAGCTATTTCCCTGGAAATGTCCTCATCATGAACGTGGACAGTGAATTGAGTGATGCAGGTTGTGTTTTATTAGGGTTGCCTTTTGATACAACAAGTATTTAAGGTTTCTTGGTGTTCCCTGCTAGGCCCACCCTGCAAGTACAGTATTTTTTCTCTCTTTGCCCTTGATGTTGAAGCGAAGCATATTGTTTCCCTTTAGGATGCCATTAAAAGTCGATGATGACCTTTACAATGACTAATAGTTTTCATGGGGCTTTAATTGTGATTTTTTTTGGCAGAGCAGCATCAGTCTGCTTCATGTGTCTTTTGTATCTGGGAATCGATGAAAACTGCCGCCTTTTGTTGATGCTATAGGAGATTTTATGCCAATGACAAGGGGTTTGATTTAATATTCTCTTTAAATAAGATCAACACTGCTGCAGTTATAAACTCTTCGAAAAACTGTCAAGCCCATCAATATAGCATGAAACAAAAAGTTAGCAGCCTGGGATAAATTAGCTCATGCAGCATATCTTTGGGGAGGGGGTAGGTATTTATGACTGCCTGCCAGAATACGTATATTTAGAGATTTCTTTCTGCTCTTTCGACTGTGAGTAGGAAACAGAGACAGGAGCATTTCATTACCACTCTCTTCCAAACTGCAAACTTTCTTTGCCAGTTAATGATTTTCTGGGGCAATTCCGAATGTGGTGACATGATATAAACAGGTATTTATGATCTGTGATACAATCCTTAGTGAGTATAGATTTATAGTTAAATGGTGAACTGGGAATCCAGCTGGCAATTATTGACAGAGCTTCTAGAATCTATATTTTGTTTGTATCCTTTATTCACACACACTTTCTTTTGGGGCCTGATTATCCATGTAGTCTGTGTTTCCTAGTTGAGTTGTGAGCTGAGTATGAGACTGAAATTCAGGGACATATGCTTTATATGTTTGGGGGCATGTGCAAAACCTTGTCCCCATAACTGTCCCCCAATATCTTGCCATTTTCATTCAACTCTAATTAGGTTGAATGACCAATCCATCTCTCTCAGGCTCTGTTCCAGGTGAACAGGGAACCCAGGTAGGAGCAGAGCTGACTGACAAGACGTGATTGGGGTGAGCACATGTGCACAGGTAGTGGGAATGTCAGAGACCCGGGGAGAATCCAGTTTCCCAGATGAGAGTCCCTGTGCCTCCTGGAACAAATGAAAGCTTCTTCAGAGCCGCGCCAGGCGGGTGAGGGTGTCAGACCTGATATCGACACCCTGGGCAGCATGGACCATGTGAGCAAGAGAGGAATCGGCAAGAGGCAGAGCCAGGCAGATATGAGGTCAGGTGATCCAAAGAGAGTGTGTGGTGTCTAGCTCACTGGGAATATTGCAGTTGAGCTGCTGACAGCACCAGGGAGAGTCCTGAGGAGGCCACTGCTTTCATGCGGTGCTTTTCTGAAAGACGTTGACTCAAAGTTGCCCGCAGTGCCTGACCCGTGGGGTGAAGCCACCTGACCAGAGTTTCTTAAGTGCCGTCCATGGACCGCCCCCATGTCAGTCCCCTGGGGCTTCAATCATTCTCTTTGGGGAAGCTGAGAATATCTGTTTTGTAAAGTTCCCCAGCTGAGTTCCCTGCAAACCAAGTTTGAGGACCACTGCTCCAGAATTAAGGAGTCTTGCCAAGTCAGAAGGACCTTAAGTCTGTCTTTGTTTTTTCCAGAATAGTGTAGGGTTTGTATCTTGAGAGGTCAGGATAGTCTTTGGGTGGATCTAGAAAAGAGATGCCTTTTGGCTTTACAGGTCCATTTGAGAAACTGATATTCTCCAGAAATTACACAATATACATTTTCTTTAGGTTGTATTCTGGTATTACATGGAAACAGTCTGTATGCAATTTTGGATGCCCAAAGTTCTCCCATCCTGAACGGTGGGTTGAAACTCTCGGCTAGAATACAGGGTTATGTCCTTGTTGCTCACTCTCACTGATCACACTGTGCTTGTTTCAGCAGTTGTGTTGGAGGGACAATCAAGGTATTACTAGTAGATAATGTCCCAGAGAAAGCTCTGCTTGGCGGAAGTGCTGGTTCTTCATCATGTTGAACACCTTGGTGGAAATTGAAGCATGTGGCTCCCAATATAGATAATTAATTCACTTGCCACCATTGGAAAGCATTGGTATTCCTGAATTTGTGTCTCTGTGTTCATTAGAATGCCTGGCACCCTTCCGTTAGCCTTAGCCTTAGCCTTACACGTGTGAGTTATTTGGAAGCACTTTCTGTGCAGGGAGAAAAGTGAAGAGCTTCCTTTTCCTGGGCACAGGGACGTTGAGCTTGAAGACCCTGCTTTTCTGTCTGGTAGGCAGGTCTCTAACATGGATGGCTCACAGAAACATGGCTTTATCTTGTGTTTTTTGTGTTGTTGTTTTTTTGAGAGTTTTTCATAGGCATGAGTCACCCACCAGACCACACATCAGCTGTCATCTGCCCAATGTTTGTGTCATTTTGGAGGAGACGAGTGTAAACTGAGAAAGTCTCCCTGCTTGTATTCCTGGGTGGTACTTAAGCTGCCGTGCATTCTTTTCTGGGATTTATTAGTTAATGATTTTCTTCTCAGTAAACATTTGTAGCATATTTAGTGTGCTTTCCTAAAGAGACGGGGAAATAATTTGGCAGCCTTTTCAGTGCTATTGGACTTTTGTTTTTAATCTTAGGACACCATTTTCCCACTCATCCATTCAGAGCTGCTTTCCTTTCCCTAGCCTCGGCCCTATCACCTGAGTGTTCATGTTTTTCCTCTAAGACAGGGATACCAGCCGAGTGCAGGCAGCTGGTTGACACAGCCAGATCAAAACCCTTTGAATTCTGAAAATGATTCCCCTCTTGGTATCGAGCCTAGTGATAAAAGCAAAGCAGTTGTCATCTGGAAAACAGAGCTGTGTACATGGCAGAGCCTTTCCAATTAGCACACTTAAGATGCGTGTTAGAAATGATGGGAAATGGGATGTTACGGAGTGAAATGTGGGTAATAGGGCTTTAAATTTTCATGTTTCAGTTGATTTTTTTTCTATTGTAGTTTTAAGAAAATTGTTGTGCATTATTGGAGCTCCTAAGTGCATCTTAACATTGATCTTTCTGTTTACAATAATATCTTCCAAAACCACAGAAATGTTGGTCATGAGAAAGCCTGTATCCACTGGTTTTCCAAGTAGAGAAGGAGTAATCTACTAATTCAAAATACTCTGCTACCAACTAACACATCAGTTTAGGCCACTCTCCAGGTGGCTTTACTGCCTGCTACTAGCAACTGGTTTGATGGAATCCCTGAACCAGCAGCCTGGCATTTTTTATGTTCACCACACCCAGCCTCAGAAATGAATTCTGTCCACACACACATAGAAATAAAAGGCAAATGTCCAGCATAAACCAATTGGTTTGTTATATGAAAGTATCATATCAAATTTGCTTAGATATGTGAAATGCTTACCAGAATGTGGATGCCTGGCATAGGGCCTGGTATATAGTACTAATGCTAGCTGTGGTAGATGTAATTAGTGCTCACTAATATTTCTAATGTGTTTTCCTTCTGTGTTTATAGGAGAGTTACATATCCCTTCCCTTTGAGGTCAGGTGTGCCTTGCTTTGGTCAATCCAGTGGGAGCAGAAGTGATTTGTGCCACCTTTAGAGAAAAGTACTTAAGACCCAGTACACAGTGAGTGCCCCTTTCTTATGCTAAGGCAAATCCTAAAGTCTTTTATTGAGAAACCAGCATTATAAGATGTTGGAGACTCTGTTAGTGTGGATTCCTAAGTGACTGCAACTGAGCAGTGAACCATCCATACCAGTGAACCTGCACATCCAGAGAGAAATAACTCTCAGTTGTTTTAAGCTACTTGAGATTTAAAGCTTGTTTGTTATTGCAGTATAATCTATCCTATCTTGGATGATATAGTAATTAACATTTACTCCGTGCTATGTGCCAGGTACTTAAAGTACTTGATATATATTAAGTCATTTGATGATCACTATAACACTGTGATAAAGGTGCTGCTGTTATCCCCATTTTGCAGGACAGATAACATGTGCTGAGGAGCTAAGTCACTTGCCTAAAATTACATTGCTCTTAGGAGCAGAACTGAGATTTGAACCCAGGCAGTCTGGAAAATATTCAATAAACGGTGAATGAATGAGTCAATATTAGAGAGAGTTCTATGATTTGGTGGAACATACTGTATTTTATGTGGTATCATTGGAGGGGGTAACCAGTTGGCATTATCTGTCCAGATAGCTCTAGCTGCCTGTCATTTTGCCATTATAATTATTTTTAGGTCATGAATTTTTATTATTTTATTTTATATTTGTCTTTTAGCAAAATAGTACTATGGTTGACAATGTCCTATAGAGGTTTTATAAGGCCTGGTGCTCCATAAGAGCACATGAGTCACCAGAAGGGAAGTCAGGGACTCCAGGGGAAGTCAAGGAACCAAGGACTCATAGACACTAGTGGCTGGTGTGTTGTGCTGTGAACACAGAGAAACAGGCTTTCTTGTGGGGACTCCACCTGTGGAGTTGACCCATACTCTTGGAAGATAAGTGGGGGATAAGATGACTTCAGGTCTGTTTATTGCTTTAGAAAGGCAGGCAGTTTTCTTACATGGGCAAAAAGAAGAGTTGCAGTGTGGCAGGGGAGCTCCAAGGGGTGTGATTTTGCTTAGTTGTTCAAATATGTTCTGGTCATCCATTCCACTCCTCTGTCTCCACTCACACATACTCTTATACCGAGTCAGCTGAAGGCATTGGCCAAGGATCTTTTGGTTGTGACAGAAATCTCCTCAATCCTGCCTGAGCAATAAACAGGAATTGGCATAGGGTCATCTTATGGAACCCCAATGATAGATGCTCAACCAGCCCTCATGGAGGCCTGGAACAAGAGCCTGGAAAGCTCCTTAGAGTCACATGTCCCTCCTTCAATTCTTGGAGGTTGAGTAGAGCTCTTCTTAGTTCTCTCAGTATGTTTGCTTTTACTCCCCCACCCTGTTAACTTTCTCTGCTTCCATATGTTCATGGACAAACACTGCCATAATATGGCTCCTGAGCCTGTGGACCTTCTGTTCACATACCTATTAGAGACTGATAAGCAGCATTAACTCTCAGTTCTACAAACTGGAAGGAGAAAATTTGGTCCATGTTGAGTCATGGTCTCCTCCTGGCTTTGTAAGCCATGGTGGTGGGATCAGATCTGTCATTTATTCAGCAATATATGTTGAATGCCTAGGATGTGACAGTCATGATGTTAAATGCTGAGGACATGAATATGAGTAAAGGGATGCCTCTGTCCTTGAGATCCTCATGCTTTGGAGGGGACTGTGAAGCCATAACTCAATCCAGAATATCCAAGGAGACCCACGCCTAACAGTTACAAAGAGTCACATTTTGTTTTCATATAAAGAAGGTTTTGATGGTGTTATGAGCTGCTCTTGTAAGATGACAAACTCTCTGATGCTTAAATTCTTTAATCTGAGGTAGGTTGATTATGTCTATTGCAGGATGTTATCTGAGGAAATTCTCTCCTACTCAACAGGTTAGACTAGATGACCCCTGTTCTATGATTCTGTGATTTTATGATAAACCAGGTGATACAACTTATGAGAGTTATAGAAATGAATAGGGAAGAAATATGTGCTAGCCGTGGTCAGAAAAATCACCTTGGATTAATTGGGACTTGAATTTGGCCCTAAAAAGGGGGAGAGAGTGAATAGAAAGAAGGAAGAACATATTCTTTTTTTTTTTTTTTTTAAATATATCTTTATTGATTTCAGAGAGAGGAAAGGAGAGAGAGAGAGAGAGAGAGAGAGAGATAGAAACATCAATGATGAGAGAGTCATTGATTGAGCCCACAACCCGGGCATGTGTCCTGACCAGGAATCAAACCCCGATTGCCTGGATCCCAGGTCGACACTCAATCACTGAGCCACGCCTGGCCGGGCAGGAAGAACATATTCTAAGCTGACAGAGTAAAATGTATAAAGACAAAGATGCAGGATGTGGTATGCATGAGAGAGAAGAGACACATCTATTCTGTCTGTCAGGAAGCTGAGGGGAGGTATAACAAGTTGAATTTTAGAGGATGTTAGTGTGATGAGATTAGGAAGTTGGATTTATAGTTATACTATTGTAGAACTGGAGGACACTTGTAGGTAGAATACTCTACTGTAATAGAAGACTCAAGAAAAAGTGGCTTAAGCAGGAAGGAGATTTTATTATTTCACACAAGAAGAAAGCTGAGTTAAGCAGTTAAGGGATTGATCCAGCAATTGACATCAAGGACCAAGACGCCTTCCGTCTTTCTCTCTGCCAACCTTAGCATATTGGCTTGGAGCTAGGGCTTGTTTCCTCGTAGCCACAACCTGAGTGTGACAGTTGTATGAATCACAGATGGAAACACAAGGCTATGTCAAAGTGGGGAGGGGTGTTTCAGTGCATCCTTTTTACCTCCCTGTGTGTCCTGTAGACCACGATTCATCGCATGCCCACATCTTAGCTTTAGGGGAGGGTGAGATAGAGGAAGGAAAACTGCCAGCAAAGAGTTGGGGTGGGGGTGGGGGGTCTTGGGTAAGGGTTGTAGGGTCAGCAGTGCCAGTAGCGTGGGTCATCTTGTATCATCTAATTCCACAGGTAATTTTATACAATAACTCTCATATGTCTGGTATCATATGCTAAGCACTCTTCAATGTTCCGTTCTTACTCTTTTCAACAATCCTTCCAGTTGGGTGGTATCATTCTCATTTACTGCTGAGGAAACTGAGTGGTGTGTGGGTGACTTGGATAGTTAGCATCTAGTGGTATTAGATCTTATTGAATCATAGAGTGTTAGTCTCAGGTTTGAGAGGGCTTTAGGCCAACATCTTCCCCTCCTCCAAAGTTGTCTATTCCCACCCCCAACGTCCCTACCATGTGGCAACAGAGCCAACTCTTGCATACTTGCAGGGATGGAAGTTTCCTGATTACTGGTCCAGTGTACTTTCCAACTCACATTACTGGCAGAGTACAGACCTGTCATGGGATAGAGGAGAACTGGTTTTCTTCTGTGGTTCCCCTCTACATACCCGGGAGGGTTCTTTTATAGACGCTGGTTGCTGCTACTAGTGACGTCGTGGTGGCTGGCATTGTAGGGCATGCTAAAACCCATTAGTGGGTGCTCAAGTCCACTCACGGTAAAGTGGGGGCCATGACAACAGCTAGTGTGGCCTCCCTGATTTCCCTAAGCCGGAGACCTGTGCCAGGTATTGCTATTTTCTGTTTGCAAAATGTTAGCTGAAACAAAGGGCTGTTTTGTTTGGTTTGTGTTTCCTTGTGGAAAAGATTACTTTAGGCACATTTTAGAAAATGCTTTTAAAAAGAATCTTGTGTAAGTTGAAAACATAGGGATAGAAAGAAAATGTCTTGATGGCTTTTTATTACAATAAAAATTGGGGTAAAAGCTCTCTCAACTTCCTCCCCCCTTTACTCTTACTAAACAAACCTTGTCTGTGGGAGGATTATGTTTAAACAACAGGGGCAGAGATGGGAAAATGGCATTATTTGGGGACCCTCGTACTGAGAAGGTCACCCCCAGTGACATTTCCTGAGTATTTGTCAAAATTAAAGAGGCACTTGCAGAATGAGCGTTTGTTATTGGTGGTGTGGGAAGGGGTTACCTAGAGACCCAACAGAAAGCACTTTGAGTCTGTAACATGAAAGGGAGGGGAGAGGAAGCAAAATGCAAGTAGTGAAAAGATTGCTTTTTTTGTAATTTTTTTTGGAAAAACGCTTTTAGTGTTCAATTGTTCCCCTCAAATGCCTTTAAATTTGCCTCATCGTTTTTGACTAACAAAACGGCCTGTTGTGGAGAAGTCCAGTGATGGGAAATGTGCCTTCTAAACGTTCCCCAGAGAGGTTGGGTGATGCACTAGGGACTCCTGGGGTTGGCAGCCGCCTCTCTGCTGATGTCCTAGGTATGTTAGTGCCTTGGGACAGGTCTCTGGAGGAGATGAGGCAGGTGGCCCCCTCTGGTGGTCAGGAGGACCCTGACTGTTTTTCCACGTGGTGCCTAAAACAGGCAAGGAAGCGGGCAATTTAGACTCTCACTGTCACACGTCTTCGTTGCAGCCAGTAAGGGCCGCCTGTCAGCAGTTGACTTGGGGGGAACAGAGCTGTGTTATAGGTGGGAAGCACACTCCAGACTGAGTGGAGAGAAGCACACAAAATATCTCATCAACATTTTTTTATTTTGTTTACATGGTGAAACAATAATCTTGTGAATATATTAGATTAAATAAAATATATTTTAAAAACTATTTTTACCTGCTTCCCTTCACCTTTTTAATGTGGCTACTAGAAAATTTTAAATTATCTTCATGGCTGGCATTTCTCATGGCCAGCAGTGGTCTAGATCAGGGTTTAGCAGAAACTATGGCCCCTGCCTGTTTTTGTAAATCAGGTTTTATTGGCATTTGTATTGTCTCTGTCTCTTTTCATGCTACAATGGCAGCGTTGTCTAGTTGAAGAGACTCTATGGCTCACAGTGCATAAAGATTTATTATCTGGATCTTTACAGAAAAAAAGGTTGCTAAACTCTGTTCTGAGGGATTCTGGAAGACATGGTAGGACCAGTCCAGGCAGCCCTGAGCCTTGCCCCTGTGAGTCACTCCCTCAGGCAAGGGGAGAGAACCAAGGATTCCCCTCATGTTTTAGGGGTGCTGCAGGCATGTCCCAGCCTATTCTCTCTAAACAAGTTGTAAACTTAACCCCAGCTCGCTACTAGAAGTCTGGAAAGAGAGATTGTAGAGCTAGAAAACTGACTGTAAGTGGAGGGCCGGGTTAGGACCCTTTACCATCCATTGAAGGAGTATGGAAACACTGTTGCTGACAGAGTTATGACTGATAGTAGGAGCAACCATGTGACTTAAGGGGCTCACCTGCCCTAAGGAGCAGCTGGTGTAGATTTCAATAATTTTGGGTCCTAGAGGTATTTAGACCTAAGGACTCCCATTAGCAAGAAGCTATTTCAAGGGGATTTGTAATCTTAACATTTTAGTTATCAGCTGACACCTTGGTAGATGAGAATTAGCAGGCTAAGTGTAGGCTTTGGAGAATTGTAAAGACTGGAGAGGGGAGATGGAACACAAGGACAGGAGGCACAAGAACCCTGAGCTGACCTTACCTAGACCATAGCCTTCTCCTGAGGCCCACCTGTGGGCAAGGGCCACAGGCGAGGTGGTGGCGGTGTGTGGGGGGGTGGATAATAAAGTCTGTTCCCAAGTGCAGATTGTCCTCACGCTTCCTTAAAAATTCCTTCCCACTTTCTCCCCCCAAGAAGAAATGCATGTCCCAGGATAGACCCTGAATCAGAATCAGATATACCACAAGTTTTGGGTGGTACCGGTGCCTGCCAGCATAGGGCAAAGTGTGTTACAGTGAACGGAGTACAGTATTCAGAATGAATTACAGGATGTTAGGCATGGGATTTACCACCTATAGTAAACAGGGCTTCCCACATGGTGTATTTCTGCTGTGTTGGTTAGTTATTAACTGCAAAAAAGGGGAAATTCATTTACAAGACATGCCCATTTTTTATGAGGTAAGGCTGCCTGGAGATGCATGGCATTTTAAAGCAAACAAATTCCTGGGAGAGCCCAAGCTTGCCACCCAGAACTGTGGCAAGGAATAAAAACATTTACACCAGTTTAATATGAATGGTTGAAAAAAATATCTATTGCACAATGAACATGATATATGAAACCATAACCTACTCTTGTGTAGTAAGCAACAGCACCATTCACCTAACAGATTACTATTCGAGTTGACATTATTCTGCATCTTTTCGATCTTCTCTTGCCAAGTGCTGGAGACTGTCAGAGAAAGCCTGCCAGATGCATAGGCACTGTTGGCCTGGGGGTTGAGAGCTCGTGAGACTCCTGAAGGCAGAGGTTACCCAGTGACCCCCGTGCTGCAAACTATAGTGGAAATCAAAGGGTGACAGCCAACATAAACAGCGGCTGCACACGGAACGCCAAAGTAAAGACAGACAGAGGTGGGACTGTCTCTGTCTCCTGCCCCCTTTCTAGTCTATAAAATGGAGCTTATTTCCTGTCTTCCCAATAGAAGAAAAAGTGCCATGTGGCTTTTGGGGGCCTCAGAAGTGATTCTTGTTTCATTCTTATAACACAGGTGGAATTTGGCCTCTTCAAAAATTATTAAGAATTGACTCTTGCTTAATCCTGCCATGATTTGTCTGCTACGTATTGGATGCTAAGGCTAGAGGAATCTTAGGAGACTCTTTGGTATAACTTTCTCTTCTTTCTCAGATGAAGAAACTGAGGTCTCAGGTTAATTGCCTAAAGCCAAATCCTTGTTAAGTGAAGGGCTGGTCCTAAGAACCCAAATATCCTAACCCCCTGGTAGAGCTCCTTCTGTTCTACCTTTCTGCTTTTGTTCACACACACACAGTTTCTTGGAATTGCTGATTTTAAAACATAGAGCACAGTTGACACCTGAGCAATGCACAGGGTAGGGGCGCAGTTGAAAATCCATGTCTAGCTTTTGACTCCTCCCAAACTTAACTGCTAACAGTTAACTGCTACTGTTGAGTGGAAGCCTTACTGATAACACAGTCCATTAACACGTATTTTGTATACTATACATATTATATACTGGATTCTGACAATACAGTAAGCTAGAGAAAAGAACATGTTATTAAGAAAATCATAAGGGAGAGAAAATACATTTATAGTACTCTGTGTATTTATTGAAAAAAATCCATGTATAAGAGAACCCTCACATTCCAAACCCATGTTGTTCAAGGGTCAACTGTAATGACAAATGACCCTTGGTTTGGTCCCTTTGTCATTTGATTTGCAAATGCTCTGGGTCATTGTCCATAGTAAGATACCTTACCAGGCTGGCTCCTGTTTTGAATCTGTTTTATGATTCAGATGCTGTAAAGCTCTTTCTTTTAAACTATTGTCTTTAAAGTTTTATAGTTCAGTTTACTGTGCGTGATGGTAACAGTTTTGTATTTGGGCAGATTAGCATAGTTTGGGAGTTTTAGAGAATTAACTTCACCATCCAGTACACTTGTGGCATATTTAAATAAACCAGAGAGGCCAATCCTTACATAGCAAAAGAGGTTCTCTGCAGTGTAAAAATATGGGCTTTGACATTTCTGCAATGTTTAAACTCTCAAAAATTTTATTCTGATGTTTTATCTCACATCCCCAAACTCTTTAATTTAAGATCGCCATAGAACTCTTGCTTTGTATTAATTCCATTTCATTTGTGTATTTTATGTGTTTAGTGGTCATATTTGAAAAACATCTCTTGTGAGTGCTCTGTATAATTTTGGCAGAAAATCCCTTTTTTGTGTTTCTGCAATGATCCCCTGGGATCATTTTTGCATAAATCCAGCCTTCTATTTTCAGATACAAATCTGTTGTACAGATGATTCTTCTTAGAAGAAAAGATGCATTTGTAGCTGAAAAATGTAAATTACTTTTCATGGAAAATACCTCTCTGGGCCCCCATTTCCAAAATGCGATGATTGCACATTGCGTGTTTTTGTGCATGCTCAGGAGATGGTTCTCCTTACAATTAGGAAAATCTTGGTTGTGTGGCAGGTAGGATGTAGTGACATGGCTGTTTTTGCCACCTAGGCAAGTGAGTGGTGGTGCCAGAGGAAAAAACAAAAGACCTAATGTGCATGTGACACTTAGCTAAGGGGCAAGGGCTTTGGTTTTGAAGGGGAAGGGGCCGGGGAGTGCCATGAGCATTGTTTACAGTGTGGTATGTTAGCAGAGGGCCTGTAGGCCTGGGGTGATTTAAATATAATTATTACCCCCTGTTTGCAGTTCATCCGTTCATCCTTGCTTTTGCTTTTTCATGCAGGATTCCAAGATTTATTTGGTGTTATGTGGAAGGGATTTTGGAACAATACCCTGCCCATCACAAGTATTATGAAATAGGGAAGGACAGCAGAAACATCTTCCTAGAACATCTTCTGTTCAGTACAAGGGTTACTAGTGGAGGTACACTGGGCACTGCTGTAAAGCAAAGTGTAAAATCAATGTATTCAGATCTGTGCCAAAGAAAGACTTGAGTTTGAGAACATTTACATCTGTTTTCAATAATTCCTCACATATGTTGCAGAATGTACGTTATCCATCTTGTTATCCAGGAAATAACATTTGTTGCAAACAGTTTGCCAATTCGTAATTTTATTGAATTTGTTTATCATGCTGTGGCTTCATATGAGGTCTGAAAGATGGTGATCTTCGGTGTTCCAGCTGTTGTAACATTCTGCAGCGGGGCCTTAGCGCCGGGATGGGCTGGAATTCGGTGCAGTGTTTGGGCTTTCTTACAACTGCAGTTGACCGGCCGCCATTGTTGATGGGCAGTTATTTGGGGGGAATACAGAATAATGTGCTTTGCTTGCACACCCTCAAACCCATGTTCATCTCTGGCTTTTAAATCCAGTCTGGGAACTGGTGTGTTGAATAGCACTCCTGTTTGCCCTATACTGTCTCCTTGAAACCTGCCCAAACCTTCAAACTGTTCGTATTTAGCTTGAGAGGACACCTCTCCCCAGAAAATAATAAGAAGATTCTTTAGAACCATCCCAAACTATCTCTAACCTGCAAACAGTAGAGTTTCTTCCACAGATATAAATATCTTTCGCTACATAAATATTATCATCTTCTTAAGAAATTGTTAGTAGATGAAAACAAGTTCAACCAGGTCTAATTTTATCATTTTCTTATTTTCTTTAGCAGCTTTTTCTTTTCTGAGGTTTAGGTTGTCTTTGCCAAAACTGAGAAGGAGGAAAAAACCCCAACAACCTTGAAAGCTCTTTCAATCTGAATTATTCCTTAATGTTTTTAATGGTTTATTATAACCACACAAATGTGATCTTGGGGCCATTTGGAAGTTATTGACTTTCCTTGGAGATGAGACTTGGCATTTTTCAAACCTGAGTTTGCTTTTGTGGCCTGGACGTTGCAAGGCACATATATTTGGAGGGCTAAAGATTATGCCCCACCAAGACGTTTTGTCAACCTGACCTTCTCCACTCTTACGACGCTGCGCACACAGCAGTAATCTCTGCCGAGGAGAGCAAATAAAGTGAAGAAATATAGCGGTACGTGTTATTTTTACATCCTAAAGTAAATTCTCCAGCATTAAGGCCGACTGGGAATTTTCATCTCAGGGTTCTCACGAACGCTGCTCTGCTTTGCCGTTGTCCTCTCGAATCTCTTTTTATTAGAAGTCTTTGAGGCAGGTATTTCTAGCAGTAATTTACTCAGCCAGACAGATAAGTGAGACGTGGAACTGTGGACACATGGGGCCGGGAGGAGCCTTTCAGGGTCAGCCGGCCCTGCCACTCTGCCTGCAGGGTTAGATACTGTGTCCAGTCAAGGTAAAGGAGTAGTTCAGTTATATTTAGAGGACTTGTGTCACCAAGAGTTTCTGTGACAAGGTGAATTCTAGCATTTGATTCAAAAGTTAGCAAAATGAACATTCTTTGAATGTCTTTTGAGCCAAGTGACTTTTGATGGTCTGCTGAGCCCTTTTGATGGGCGATCATCCAGAAATCACAGAAATCCAAGGTGGGACTTGTGTGGGCATCTTTCTAGCTTCCCACCTCAGAGAAGGAATCCAGTGGATGCCAGCCAGCCAGCTGATTGGTCTCCTGCTTGCACCCTACAAGTGGTGAGGAGCTCAGTACTTCGAGGGGCAGCTGGACATGAACAACTCTTATGAGAATCTTTTCTGTTTGGATGGGATGCCTGTGGTCCTGCAACTTCTCTCAGTTGGTCTCAATTCCGAGATAAGCCATTTTAAAAAATCATACTTTGATGAGAAAAATGAGAATTCTAGAATATTAAAAGAGCAAAGTCACTTTTCCCACTTTTCTTTTCACCCCATTCATCTGTTCTGAAACAACCCCCAAGGTCAATCCTGTCCTTTTAAAGAAGAAAATAGATTTTAATACTTTTGAGGCTTTCATGAGCTCTCTTAGGTTTTCAGGAAGAAGGATTTAAATAAATTAATCAGTTCTTCCCTAAGTTCTTTGTTCTTCCTCACATTCTTTGGGGTAAAGGATTCTGTCTTATGGGTGTTAAATTTTCGTTGGTACCTAGCTCAACTTGGCCTGTCAAACAAATGCCTGTTGAGTGAACGTTGAATGCATACACTTTTGAATAAGCCAGATCTTTTGCTGTTGAGGGATGTTAGTTGGCTGCTTGTGTACCAACTTTATTTGGTTCATTTTTCCCTGATATTGGCTTTAGACATGTCTATTCATCCCATGTCTAATCAAAAGGCTTTTCTTCTTCCAACTCCTTTCATCACAGATGTTCTCTGATCAGTTAGTTATGCAGTTACTTGGCAGCATGGCAGAGTGGGAAGTGTTTTGGGGTCCCATCCCAGCCACTTACCTGTTTATGAGGATTATCTGGGAAAATGCATCTAACCCTTTTAAATGTCCATTAAAATTTTTTTAAATTTATTGATTGATTTGAGAGAGATTTGGGGGGGGTAGAGAGAAACATCAGTTTGTTGTTCCACTTACTTGTGCATTCATTGGTTGATTCTTGTATGTGCCTTGACTGGGGATTGAACCTACAACCTTGGCGTATTAGGACGACACTCTGACTGAGCTACCTGACCAAGGCTAACTGTCCATTTCAATACCCTTTCTTGAGGGGCTCTTGTGAGCAGAATGGTCTGTATGAAAGCTCGACAAACCCATCAGGTACTCAGGAGGTAGAGGTGAGCATTATTTTGCTTTAGTTTGCTCACATTTCACCCTAAGTCTCTTGCTGATCTTTGTGCATATTAGGGATTTGGGTCCTGTCTTCAGGTGTCTGCATTTTTGTGACCTTTGATTCTGAGATCCCATATACATCACCAGTCTCTCCCTAGTTTCCTGGATAAATAAGGTTCCACATATCACAGGTGTTCTGTGGAACTACCCTTTAAAAATATTTTCTCCCTCTGTCCTCTAAACTACTGAAATGGCTACAAAAAGTTTAAACATTTTGATATCTAGTTTTGGAATCTCCCAGCCAATCTCTTGCACCTGAAAATAGCACAGAGTATGTTGTCTAATGCTTCCTGATTTTAATCAGAAAACATAATTATCCTATTTTGGCATGTGTGGAATACCTGACTGGAACAAGAAAGAGAAGAGTTTTACAGAGCTAATGCAACCAGGTATTACAGCATGAGAGACCCTGAAGAGATCTCACACTCCAGGGTTTCTGCCTATTATGGTGTAGTAAGAAGATTTAGGTTGTTTCTTGCCACTTTCAAGGGCTGTGATCTCTCCAAAAGTAATCATTTGTGGTTCAGGCCTTCTCCTAGATAGACTCTTCTCTCCCTGCTACATTAGTATCCTATTGTTGCTGTAACAAATTGCCACAAACTTAGTGGGGTAAAACAACACACGTATGTTTTCTCTGTCTCCCAAAGATTTACATCAACCACAAATAAAAAATTACTTTCATCTTATCTCAAGGTCCCTAAAAGTCTCAACCATTACAGCTTCAAGTCCAAAAATCTCATTTAAGTCTCATCAGCTCAAATCTCATGATCTTCAATAATGTATATTAGTTATTGATGAGGCTCTGGGTATAATCCATTCTTGGACAAAATTACTCTCTATTTGTGGACCTGTGAAAGTAGAAATAAACTATTTTCTCCCAAAATACAATGGTGGGGTATGCATAGGATTTCAGATTTAGACATTCCATTCAAAAAGGGAGAAAGTGAAAGGAAAAAGAGTCACTCGCTAGTCCCAAGCAGTTTTTAAATTCAGCAGGGCAAGCTCCCTTAGGTTTTAGGGTCTGGGGGTGACCCTCTGTGGCTTGAGGATCTGTCTCTGGGTCTGTGCTCTACCTTGAGTCTGAGCTCTGCCCTATGGGTCATCCTCCCTTTTTCATAACGGTAGGGTGTGTGCGTGAAAGTTGCAGGTGAGTAGTTTTATCAGCCTGTCTCCTGTTTGTGGAATTTTGGTTACCTGACAGTGTTCTTTCATTCTGTTGTTGTTGTTCCTTTCAGTCTAAGCTGTCAGTGTTTCTGCTGATATAACATTCTCAAAAACCTTGTGGTCTCCTATTATTTCATGGGATTCATTCCAGGAGACAACAGTGTCCTCCACAGTTGTTTCCTGGATAATCCCATTTCCGTTTCTGGCTTCTGCTGAGATGGTTGAGGGAATTCCTGAGTCACATGCCTAATCTTGTTAAGAGTTCTCTTTGTGAATAAATCCTCTGATCTCTCTATTCTCCTGAGAGGCACTAGCCAAAGGTTGTCCTGTTACACCCTTGGCTTTCTCCCCAGAGCATCTTTCCTGATAGTGTATCTCCTAATTTTAGCACCTTTTGCAAACTGGATAGGCTGAGAATTATCAAGCTTTTATTTTTTTTTATAACAGCTCTTCAATTTATCATTTTCTTGCATTTTATGATAAGCAGCAAGAGGAATAGGCTACACCTTCAACATTTTGTTTGGAAATCTCCTCAGCTAAATAGCCAACTTTATTTCATACAAGTTTTGCTTTCCGTCTAACTGTAGGACACAACTCAGCTAATCTTTCTGGCCCTATAACAGGGATCTCCTTTCTTTCGGTGTCCAGTGGTGTGTTCCTCATTTCCTTCTGAGCTCTCACCAGCTGCTCCTTTAATGCTTGTACTCCTACCAACAGTCTATTTATGATGACTTAGGCATTCTCTAAGAGAATATTGGTTTTCTCTACCACACTCCTCACTTCCTTATGAGTCCTCACTTACAGAGTCATTAATGCCAACATATCTACTAACAGTCTGCGTTAGGCAATCTAGTTCTTTCACCATGTTCCTTGAAATTCCTCCAGCTTCTATCCATTATCAAATTCCAAAGTCACTTCCACATTTTTAGGAACTTGTCCCAGCAGCACCCCACTTACAGGTACCAAAATTTGTATTAGTTTTCTACTGCCACTGTAGCAAATTACTACAGAGTTAGTGGTTTAAAACAACACAAATGAATACTCTTAGTTGTGGAGGTCAAAAGTTTAAAATGAGTTTAACAGTGCTAAAATTAAGGTGTGGGTAGAGCTGGTTCTTTCAAGAGGCTCTGTGGGGAGAATCTGTTTGCCTTTTCCAACTTTCAATGACTGCCAGCATTCCTTGGCTTGTGGCCCCTTCCTCTGTCTTCAAAGCCTATTGCTCCATCTTTGTTTTTGTCATCATATGGCCTCCTCCGACGCCTCCTCTGTCCCTTTTTTAAGGATCATTGTGAATACTTGGGCCCACCTAGACAATCCATGGTAACCCTGCCATCAGAAGATCCTTATCTTAATCATATCTGCAAAGTCCCCTTTCCCATGTAAGGTAATAGTCACGGGTTTTGGGTATTGAGATATGAACATATTTGGTATTAATCAGCCTACCATACTGCTGTTCTTTTAGTGTTCCCAGCTTTTAGAAGACTGATAAACAACATGTAGTAGAGGAAGGAACTAATTTAGGAGTCAGGAAACCTAGATTTAAGTCTCACTGGGGCTATTAAAAAATGGCATGATTTAGAACAAGCCATTTTGTTTCTTTGGGCCTCAATTTTGTCTGCTGTAAAATGAGGGGATTAAGCAGTCATTGCCAAGGCCCTTTAGGACTCTCTGCTCTTACAGTTCTTTGGTTCTGGGCTGTCACTGCAATCAAAGTCTTCTTGACAAAGAAGAGATGATGACTTCTAGTTGTCAAAAAGTTAGACATGAATCAACCAAAGTGGCATTGCAGTTGTGTTGAGTTTCTTCTGAGGTGACTGTTCAGTTTCCTGTTGTTGTTCTTGCCAGACTGTGGACCTGTTACAGTCAGCACCCATCAGCTCAGGGTAAAAGCATTATCAAGCACAGTGTCTTTTAAAAGGTACTTGGATGGAATAAAGAGAAAGAATCATGACTGTTCATGTGCTAAGAGGTTGGGATGACTTAAATGGTAGAACCTGAGGTCTGAGTAAAGAGTTTCTTATACTCTCTGAGGTGGAAGTTGTATCCGAGGAAGGATCAGAAGGTATCTCTAAGGTCCCTGTCTCCAACAGGAGAGTGAAAGACCTTCTGAGCAATTGGCTTTTGCTGAATTCCTGCAGGCGCAGACACGGCTGCTGCAGCCAACACATAACCGAGCTCCAGAGAGTTGGAGGTGGCATTGGCTGCTAAGCCCTCGAAGAAATCAGGTCATGAAATTTAAGCAGTGTGTCTAGGAGAGTTCAGAAGAGGAAATTTATTTTTTTCAGCGTGACCTTTGGGACTGTGTGCCACTGGGGGCTCATATGCAATATTGCTGTTGCTTCTAAAGGGCAAGAAGTATGATGGTGAGAATTTGAAAAGAGCTCCTTTTAGTAAGGCCATAGGATTTTTCTAAACTGGCCTGCAAGGGTAGGTTCAATCTTGTGTTTTTGAAAAGAGGGATCTTCTGTTCTGCACTCCGATGAGCACCCTGCCTTTGAGCCTTCATCATTTTACCTTTGTGAATCTCCTCTGCCTGGAAGTGCTTGCCCATATCTTCACGTGCTAACAGTCTTCCCTCCTCTTCAGGGAGTGGCTCGAATGCCAAGCACATAGACGAAGCCTCGTAATTCCCCTCTCTCCAAATGATCCTTGCTTTCTTTTAACCTCCTGTTTTATTTCCAGGACTTAATTTTTAATGGCTTGGTTACAGTAGGTATTCAAATATGTGTGTTTTTTCCTGTCTAGTTATATTATAATGTCAATGAGGAATTTATTTATCTTTGCATCTCTCATAGTACCTGAAGTAGGAGGGGCTTAATATGTATAGAAAGAATGAACAGAATAAAGACCAAACTTCACACTTAAGCACAGACTCATTAGCTATATAAGATTTAATAAATGTATGTGTGTGGATATCTCTATCAGTATACGGTAAGTCTTCACTTAATGTTGATAGGTTCTGTAACTGTAAGCAAAACAGTGAACATTGAAACCAATTTTATCATAGGCTAATTGATATAAGCAAGAGTTAAGTTCCTATTGCATCTCATCAAGGTTATAACAAAATGATGAACATAAGGATGTTACTTGAGCACCTGGGGTCCTGATACTGATATCAATATTGATATAGATAGCAATGACTTAGTGCTGAGCACAGTGCTGAGTATGGGTATGACTCGGCGCGGAAGGGAAGTATGAAATGAAATCCCAGCCCTTAGTAATACCATGTTCTGATTGTAGAAGGGATACAGACAGCATAATATCAGTGAGCAGTGGTGCTGGGTGGGGTTAAATTGTGTGGCACTCCACCTGTGTTTTAGAGAAGAAGATGATCTCTGTGGGCTGGGGTGATTGGGGAGATCATTGTGGAGGAGGGAGAATGTGAGTAGGTCCTTGAAGATATTTGCATCAAACACTTTTAGGCCGGAAGGTCTTTTGTACATGTTAAACATTTTAATGTTTGCTTATATGACAATAGTTAAATTTTTTTTTTTTTTAAGCCTTATCCAAGGATATTTTTCCATTGACATTTTTAGAGAGAGCAGACGGGAGAGAGAGAGAGACTTTGATGTGAGAGAGAGACATCGATTGGTTGCCTACCTCACATACCCCAGCTCTGTCCAGTATCAAGCCTGCAGCCCGTGTATGTGCCCTTGACTGGGAAGTGAACCCTTGACCCTTTGGTGTGAGGGCTGACCCTCTAACCATTGAGCACTGGCCAGGGCAATAGTTATATCTTTAGCATTGGTAGTTTATAAAACAGAATAGAATGAACAAAAGCGGTACAAGTGCGAGATTAATATACACATATTTTTAATATATGGTTTTTATTCTGTCTCCAGCCAAGCTTGTGACAAGTATGGATTTGAAGGCTCAAGAATTCCAAGGCTCCTTGGTGGACTGTGGTGTGCAGGGAACCTGTGGAGTAGGACCTTAATAAATGCCTGTGCTATGTTGATGGGTTTCTGGTTAACATTTCTTGATTTTTATACTTTCAACCAATTCTTAACTGTGTCTGCTAAGGTTTAGCTTCTTTGTTGTTGAGTAGATACCTCCTAAAGCTTTTTGTACCTTACCCTGGAGGCTTTTTTTTTTTAAATTAGATTGAAATGTATTAGCAATTCAGTTAATGAAGTATATAAAAACCACAGTCACTAACGGGGCATTGATTTCAGGGAGAGGAAGGGAGAGGGGGAGAGAGAGAGAGAGAAACATCAGTGATTGGCTGCCTCCCGCACGCCCCCTGCTGGGGATTGAGCCCACAACCCGGGCACATTCCCTGAACGGGAATCGAACTGTGATCTCCTGGATCCTAGGTCAATGCTCAACCACTGAGCCATGGCTGGCCGGGCTAATGGGGCATTTTAAAGAAGGTTGGATGGGAGAAGCAACAAAATTTGATGACTGAAACATTCCCCTTTTCAAATGTTCATAACATTCAGGAGGGGGCAGAAAACCAGAAACCATTGTGGTTAAACTGGTGATATAACAATGCGGCTTTATTGAATATATAATATGATTATTTCATCTGTAAAGTGTTTTGCAATGCATGCTGAGCCAAATGCAATAAAAATACTAATCCAATATTCAGCATTGCAAATATAGAGGAAAAATGTATTGTCTTATGAAATAGAATTTAATATGATTTCCAATGATTCTGAATATTTAATATAGAAGAAATAGCTCACTTTTTTTGCTTTTCCTGCTCCTAACCAAATGATCAGAATAAAAACAATCACTTGAAAGTAAATTCTGAAAGATTATTACTTAACATATTGTGATACCTTTGCTATTTGAACTGTTGGATTCTAGCCAACTTGACCCAATTTAGGTGGGTCATTCAAAATGTGAATTCAGGCTTTTCTGGGATGAAAAAGTTGAACCTCTTGGTTTGCTGAAGTTTCTGAGTTTGTGATCATCTAAATATTACTGTGTTTGTCAAAACTAAGCGAGCGTCTTGGCTTTCATCTGGAGAACAGGGGAGAGATACTACTGCTCAGTTTAACAACTATTTATTCGTTTCCTACTCTCTGATCTAATACATGACATTCTTGGTAACACAGACAGCATTTCCTGAGTTCCTGCCAACTTATTGGTTTAAAATCCTGCCCAGTGAAGAGTAAAGGCATATATTTAAACACCATGCTGTGTGATGGAGATTCCAAGAGTGGTAGGTAATTAGAGAAAGACAGGATTCTGTAGGTGGGATGTGGCCAGCGGTGTTCTGATACCAAAAATTCTAGGCAAGCTGCCCCAGCATGTCCCCTTCAGTCCGTGGCTGGTGGGTGTAGAAATACAATGGATGGTGTGCTGAAGTTTCTGGGGGAGTCAGAGGGAAGGGGGAAAAAATCCTCCAGACCTATCCTTCACTTAGCTTTTTATTTTTAACAAATGAAAAATACGTACAGCAGTTGTCATTTGTTAAAGTGTAGCAGAAAGAGCGAAACAGGCCAGTGGAGGCTCCATCAAGAGCGCTCATTCAGAATGATGAATGGGGCTAAACACACGTTTGTTCGTAAAACTTGCAGAGTGGCTGAGCGTCATTAAGCATGAGAAATAGGTGCAGCATGCTGAGAAGAGAGCAGAGCAAACAGATGCTGTGAATTTTCACAGGCATCCTTCATCCACCAGTCCGTCATTAATATAGTTGAAGGTGATCCTTTCTTTTTATTTAATAAGCACAAACAAAGTACATGTGCTAGGATTCTGCTGAGCACACTTTTTTCCCTCTGTAGAGGTAAGGGCATATATAAGGATGGGGAGGGTGTGTAGACAAATCAACTCTGTGTGCCCATAACACAATAGGAGCTTTGGGACTCCAGCTAGCGTGGGCTACTTCTTTTATTTTTCCTTTTCATTCATCCTGCAGTAACCCCAACTGTACTATCACCCTGCCTGCTACCTAGCAGATTGTCCAGATCCTCTGGAGAGTAAAAAGCTTCATGGCTTCTGACCTTGATAGGTTTTAATTCTACTTCCTTCAGATACGTCCAATTTTTGCAGTGATGCATTACAATTTGTTGGCCAGAAACACTTTTTTTTTCTCTTCATATTGGCAAAACTTCATCGACTACCTGCAACACCCAATTCTACTGCTTTCCTCCCTTCTCTCCCCTTCTACTTCCCAGGCCTTTGAGAGCACAGGTCTTGGCCTGCATGTGTTTACAGGCTTCCTTCACCTCCATGCACAGTCCAGGCGGCTGTTCACAATCCCTTCACTGCTTCCTTGTCTACCATCAAGAAAAAGGGAGCCCTGGCTTTTGTAACCTCATTTCCTAGTCTGTTAAATAAAGATAGTAATGTCTTCTTCCCAGGCTTGGACCAAGTAAAAGCATTCTGTGAACTCTTAGAAAGCACTCTGAGGTTTCTTTCAATGTTGATTTATGATTAATTGAACAATGAGTTCTCTTGATGGCGTTTTCAAGTAGGACTTGTCGTCATATGCTTAAATCCTTGCAGCCTGCTTGCCCCAAGCTTCACATTCAGCACCAGAAATATTGACCTGTGAAGCTGTGTCTGTTTTCATTGTGTGTGTGTACGTATGTGTCTATTTATTTATTCATTTTCAGACCAGACTAGGTGGGGAAAATTCCAAAGCACTGAAACTCTGATTCAGAACTGCTAATGAACTATGAAGAATAAAATAACTTACAATTTTACACTTGCCCCTTCCTTTGCACAAACTATGCATTATTAAGACCTTGAATACCTTACGGCAAAACTGAGGAGCTCTGCAGTAAGTAATTTAGAGTAGAAAGCATCTACCGGTAACCTCATACGTGTTTAACTTGCAACGTTTACTTTTTGAGCATTGTTGCCTCCTGTACATGTTTTGATTTGGTATGTTGGGTTTAGTGTGTTTATTTGTGTGTGCTCTTGTTTAAAGACCTACATGTCACTATCAGAGGGACCTGTTCGTGTTGAAATCACCAACATTGCCAGCGCTTTGTGGCAAGCCTCAGATACTCTCTAGCTCTGGGGGTCACTTTTAGCAGCGTTTATAGACCGCAGTGCTGGGGATTCAGTATGGAGTAAAGAGGTGCATTATTTTAGCTAACACTGAGTGCACATTCTTTCTAGAGGTAACACGCTTGGCTCCCGAAGCCTAACCAACATGATAAAATAATGTGTTACATGCTGGCTGTGTTTTAATCATCTCTTTCCAGGGGCCCCTAACTCTCCAGTGCGACACACGTGTCCTTGGAAACTTTGAGTAACCCTGGATCCTCTACAGTTTATTATGGAACATAAATATACCCTGAGGTTTGAAATGCTATGTTTTGTGTGTGTTGCCCTCAGAAAGAACATACGCACCACATAGACTCCAGCCCATCTGGGAGCCTCGGTCATGGACTGTGGTCACCACATGCCGCCACGCAAACTTGGAGAACCCTGCTGTTCTTTCTCGCCTGCCGTGTGGGCACTTGGCCAAATGCGCAGGGTGGTGGGGAGTGAATGGGGAGACTGCGGGTAGTGTGATTTGTCTTCTCCCTTAATACCCTTTAAGACGTGAAAACCTCTCTGTGAATGAGGTTCAGGAGTAACTGATGTTCCAGTCCAAATGATGACCATTCAGGGACTTTGAGACCCAAGCTTCCTGCAGGTCATCCGTGTGGTGGCACAAGAGGCAGGTAGAGCTGACCTTGGTGCTGGTTGGTCACTGGAATGGCATAAGAGGAAATGTGTTTATTAGAGTGCAAGATAACCTCTGCTGGTGCCCCTAGAGGAGTGAGTGTCTGTTGTTCCAGAGTCGATCCATCTTCACCCCCTGGTCATCTTAGCCAGACCCTGTCACTGCCCAGACGGGTGTCGTGCACCTAGGCCTGGGCCTGGAGGCTTATAGACAAGTTCCATTACCCCTCTGCCTTAGTTTCTTCATTGGTAAGATGGAGATAAAATGGGACCAAACGCATATTATGCTGAGAGGGTTAAATTTAACATCTCTCGGTTATTTAAATATCCATATTTTTCTGGGTCTTTCTCAAGCACCGGTTGAAGGTACACTATATCCAGCTTTGTAATGAAAACAATTGAAATTTTAGCCATATCAATAATCACTGGTCTTGTCAAAAGTTGGCAAACTATGGCCTGCTGCCACTTGTCATATGCCCGTGAGCTAAAAATGACTTACATTTTTAAATAGCTGGAAAAATCAAAAGAAGAATAAAATTTTGTGACAAGTGAAAATTATATGAAATTCAAATTTCAGTGTTCACAAATAAATTCTACTCTTCTCATTATTAAAACTGTCATACAGAATTACACTCAATTGTTATTATAGTATTTTGAATTTTATCAATAAAACTTAAGTAGAAAAACATTTTTCTCTTGTTAGTGCTACATAATATCCTTTACTGATTGGCCCACAGAGCCTAAAATGTTAATTATCTGGCTCTTTACAGGAAGTATTTGCTGACCCTTGATCTGAGTCATTCCATAATCACAGTGGATGTATGATTTTCACACTGTGGTCATGACCCATATGTTGATGAAATTAATTTAGAGGGTTGTGAATAGCATTTTATAAATACATGAAATAAAACAGATAGGATAAGATAGAAAATAGCAGAGTGCATTGCACATGGTAAGGTTAAATGTTGCTTTACGAAGCTTTTATCAGAGGGCTGTGTGAGTACGTGTGTGTGTGTGTGTGTGTGTGTGTGTGTGTGTGTCCACATGCTGAGTCATTATGTAGAATAGAAAGTGATCATGGTAAAAAAAATGGAAAGCCACAGCACTAGACTGTAAGCTCTGTGAGGGCAGGGAGCCTCTCTTATTTATCTTTGTTTCCTTGGGCCTGTCATAACGCTGGAAAAAATAGTCTTTTATAAGTGTTGTGAAGATATAAACAAATGAGTTCAGGGGAGAAATAGGCATGATTATTGACCATTATGGACCCCGTTACTTGATAAGCTTTGAATGTATCTTCATGTATTCAACCCAGTGCATGTGGTTTCCTGAACTGAAGACATATGTATCAGCGGGTAGGCAAATATTTTTTTTCTGTTATAGAAGATTCGCAGAAGAAACTTGGCTTGAGTTCCATCCTGAAGGATCGATATGCTGTGTGATGCGTGTGGTGCATGGAAAGGAGGCAGCATTGGTTGGGGGCCCTGAGTTTTGGAGCTGACTCCATCCTGAGCTGCTGTGAAACTTGCACTAGTCGCCCATACACCTCTGCCGAATTCCTTTCACCTAGGGGACGTGAGGCTGATCGGGACTGTTGTTGATCTCAGCTCCGAGGATTGGATGAGGAAATGTGTAGGAGAACGCATTGAAAAGTATAAATCCCTACACCGAGGAAGTGCTCGTTATGTCACATTAAAATATTTGTGTCTGACCTCTACTGTGGGCAAGGCAGAAGTTCAAACAGAATAGAAGTTCCAAAGTTGTTACCGACCTTTTCACCAGTCAAGGTAAGGACCTCTGGTTAAACTGGTGAGATCAATAATAACATGCTTTAGAATAAGACAAGAGCAGAACAGATGTCATAAGGCCACCCATACCTTTGTGAATGCTGTCACTCTAAAAATGGATGCAGACGCTCTGGATGGAGATGGGGAGAGGAGGTGGTGAGAAGGGAGGTGGTAGTGAGAGGTGAGTGAACCTTGGATGGAAGGGAAGGCACGGCTTGGCTGTGGGAGTGGCAACAGAGAGGGGAAGCCCCTGTGGATGAAAAAGTCCCTTCTGAGTGAGTGACTCCCTGGGCTAATTGGTGCATTACTCTCTGTGATGGGCCTGATGGTGCTGAGATAACAAAATGAAAAACCAAATGAGAAATGGAACCCGGGAGTCTAAAAAGTTAGTAAATTTTGACATTAGAAATATAATCAAATTTCACCAATGCCTTTCTGTAGTGACAGCCAAATCCATCCATGTCAGAGCAACAGCCTATGGAATGTGGTTTCATGTGGCTTTTCTTCCCCTTTTCTCTTTCCCTTCTGCAAAATCAGCATTAGGCTATTTGGAGGACAGGCGAGAACTATTATGTTAAATTGTGCTACCTACAACTTAAGCTTCTGTCTTTGCTAAAGCTGCCAGTTTTTATAAACAACAGAAGACAGAAAGGGTTTACTAAGAATAATGTTGAAGCCCAAAAGAATCCTACAGCCTATAAATCTTAATAGAGGTTCTGAGATTCCAGCAGGCTGGATGTGTCTCTTTTACCCAGGCTCACTCCATCTTGGCTCCCCCGTGATGACTCCAATTTTCTTGAAACACGGCGCGGTGCCTTGCATTTACTTGTGGCACTATTTGCCTACAAACAGGAATACATGCATATAACCTATGCAAATCAATAAAAACATGTCAAGACCCCTTAGATCGCACCACTCTTCTAAAATGCAATTTATCTTACTGCAAATGAGAGTAAGGGACTAGGTAACAAATAGCGCCTGATCATTTAACTAGCACCTGTTGTCAATGCATTTGAAAACTGCATTTTTCATTTGACATACAGTAAATTGCATTTTCATATATATTGAATGGGAAAGGGAGTTGGGATGCACATATACAGCCCTTTATGAATTTTATGAACAATGGATATTTTAGAGCTGTATGTTTAAGGGGGTCACGTCAAGCGCTGCAAATCTATTTGTTCCTTCTAGCGTCGGTCGGTAACACACCGTACTTTTCTTATGGCTGAAAGTATAATTATAACATTCATGTTAGCTGAAGGACAATTACTATAATTTTTGTATAAAATTGAATATAACTTAAATGTGTAAATGTGAAATATTATTTTGGAAAAAAAAGTTTCTCAGAAGAAAACTGCTGTTTATAAATTACATTTTTCAGTCAATCCCTTTGTTGGCTTAAATTATGGGCCACGGTTTTTTTTTTTGTTTTTTTTTTATGGAATATTTTGTTTGCAGATGGGTGGCTGTTGCACAAATTCAACAACACTCAGACTTATCAGCAACAATGGTTTTCACATTAGTGAGCATGCTTTGGCAATGTTATTTGACATCTGGAACAAGCTATATCATACCAGACATATCAAGTATAACTGAATGGATCATTTAACTGGCATTTGTTTCAAAAACTCCCACTCTCTGGCTTCTGCCTGGCTGGCATGACGTGCCAGCGGTGAATCCCACGTTCCCTGCTGCCTTGCCTCTTGTCTCTTGTCTGTCTCTGACAGTATCACACTCACTTCCTACCATAAGTCAGGCATTTAGTAATCGTGGTGATGAGGCCATGGTCTTGCATCTCTCTTTTTGGTGGGGAGAAGGCCCAATGCCAGGCAGCTGCAGAGGTGAGGGGCTTTGTGACCTTGTTAGCCAGGAGTCAGGTCAGCTGTTGCACTTTTTTCTCATTTTGAGTTCTTGATTATGGGTCTGTTGGCATGTCTCCATTTTCTGTAACTATGTCGCAGGGAGATCGTCTTTGTTGAGTTTCATGTAACTTGGATAGAGAAAAGCAAAAATGGGAAAGAGCGAACCCTCTTGCATTGCATCCATAAATAAAAGAACCACATGGGGGCAGAGAGGGAAGAAGTTGGAGATTGGAAGAAATGGTAATAGCAGAATTTCAGAGCTTAAAATCTCTCTTACTCTGTCCAGTTAATTTTTCCTAGCATTTTGGGATATGCAATCACAATTTGGGGGACTGTTCCCAAAGTTTCATATTATTGCTGCTACTGATTGAACTTGTTACTCTGCCTAAGGAATTTAATCCTTAGGATCTCAAAGCCAAGATCCTAAAGACCTTCATGGGGAGACTGGTGTGAGAGTACCAAGGGTACTTTCTAAATAAGAGGCGAGGCATTTACTTTAGGTAGTATTGTCGCTGTTGCTTTTTGCTTATTTGTTTTGGGTGGGAGTTTCTCTCCTTAAACTCAGCAAGGTCCATACAGACCTTACCCACATTACTAAGCAAATTCATACTAACCATTCAAAATAATTCAAGGGAATGAGAGCCTTATTAAGTAAAGTAAGTAATGAGCAAGTCTCAAATAAAAGGCTAACGTCACATAATGAGAGAAGTCATGGCTTAGTCTTGTTTTCATTGCATTTGGTGAAATTGTTTTTATTAGACAAGTCAGAAGTAGAGGCTTTAGGCTAAAATGGTCTTTATTATTGATACTAATGTCACTGAAAGGAACTGGCCAAGATGGTCTTATTGTTGGAAAGAAAAAGAAGTTTCAACCCGCTTGACATTCTCTTTTATGTTAACTGGAGACAAATTCATTCATTCATTCAGTCTTTCATTGATTCAATAAATACTTCTTGATCATCGGATATTATGTGAAAAGCACTATATTCACTGTGGGATAGAAGCAAAAACAAAACTGAATGATGGCCACAGTAACCGAAACCAAAGGAGAGCAGCCTCGATTACGAAAGCATCAGAAAGAATAAAATACTTTGGAATAAACCAAGGAGGTGAGAGACGTATACACCGAAAACTACAAAACAGTCCTAAAAGAAATTGAAGATAGAAATAAATGGAAAAGCATCCTGTGCTGGTAGATTGAAAGACTTAATAATATGAAAATTCCTATATTCTCCAAAGCAATGTACAGATTCAGTGTAACCCCTATCAAAATTCCAGTGGTGTTTTTTTCACAAATAGAAAGAGCCATCCTTAAATCCATATGGAATATCAAGGGGACCCCAAATAGCCAAGTCAATTTTGAAAAAGAACGAAGTAGGAGGCCTTACACTTCGTTTCAAAATGTAAAGAACAGTGGTAAAGATGGCATGGTACTGGCTTAAAGACAGAAATACAGACCACTAGACTAGAATAGAGAGCTCAGAAATAAACCCTCTGCGTATGATCAAACTAGTTTTGAAAAGGATGTCAGATTACACAATGGGGAAAGGACAGTCTCTTCAATAAATGGTGTTGGCAGGACTAGATGTACACATGCAAAAGAACAAAGTTAGGCCCTTATTTTATACCGTATTCAAAAATTAATTCAAGATGGATTCAAGATCTAAACGTATGACCCTAAGAAAGCATAGGGGAAAAGCTTCAGGACAGTGAATTTGGCAATGATTTCTCAGCTATGACACTAAAGGAAAAACAGACAAATGGGGCTACATCAAGCTTAACAACTTCTGCACATCAAAGGAAGCAATCAATGCAGTAAAAAGGCAACCTACAGAATGGGATAAAATATTAACAAATTATATATCTGATAAGGGGTTAATGTAAGGAACTCCTAGACTAAACAACAAAAAACAACCTGATTAAAAAAATGGCAAGTTAGTTGAATAGACATTCTGCAAAGAAGATATACTAATTACCAAGAAGCATATGAAAAATTGCTCAACATTAGGAATCGTAGGAGAAATGCAAATCAAAACCACAATGAGGTATTACCTCATACCTTTTGGGATGGCCACTTTCAAAAGAACAAAGAATAATGTGTTGGTGAGGATGTGGAGAGATTGGAACCTTCGTGTACTGTTGATGGGAATGAAAAATGGTGCAGCCATTATGGGAAACAGTGAGGAGGTTTCTAAAAAAAAAATTTAGAAATAGAATTACTACATTATACAGCTATCCCACTTCGGGATATATATCCAAAAGAATCCAAAGCAGGGTCTCAGAGAGAGATAGTTGCACATACATGTTCTTTGCAGCATTCCCACCAGCCAAGAGGTGAAGCAGCCCAAGTGTCCACTGGCAGATGACTGGTGAAGACAATGAGATCCGTATGCACAGTGGAATAGTATACAGTGCCCAAACAAGAAGGAACACTTGCCATGTGCTCCAACGTGGCTGAACCTTGAGGGCATTATGCTGGCCAAAGTAAGTGAGCCACAAATGGACAAGGGCTATGTAGATTCCCCTCATATGAAGTATCCAAAGTAGTCAAAATCAGAGAAAAAGAAAGTAGAAAGTAGAAAGGTGGTTGTCAGGGGTGGGGGGAGGGGAAAAAGAAGCAGAGAAATCAATGTTTAGTGGGTATAGAGTTTCAGTTTTGCAAGATGAAAAAGTTCTAGAGATCTGTTGTACAACTATGTGAATATACGTAACACTACTGAACTGTACACTTAAATGGTTAAGACGGTAAATTGAAGGTTATGTGTTTTTACCACAATAAAAACAGTAATAACAGCTACCACCAATGTAGATGTTGGTCTCTACCCTCAGGATCTTGGAATCTAGTCAGAAAGATGTAATTTTAACTCTTTTGTGACTGAAATTATTGTAGGCAGGGAGTGTGCAGGGTGGGCTTCCTAGAGGAAGTGGGTCTTGGGCCTTGGTCTCTGTAGTCCTTTGTCTACTTGGTAGGCCTTTCACCCTCTGGCTGCTGGTGAAGCAGTCGTATTTCAGAATATACTGCTGAAGCAGAGTGTGGGTTTTCTTTGGGATAGTGGAATGGGGGCCCGTTGCTTCACTGGCTAAATTAGCAGCTTTCTACCCAAGGCCACTATGTCTTCAACAGGCCTACAAACATGCCTCTGTGGACTACCAAGGCCCCTGATGTGATCCAGCGTTAGGCACCAGGCCTTGCTACCTTGTCTCCTGCTTTTTTTTTTTTTTTTTTTAAATATTTCTTTATTGATTTCAGACAGAGGAAGGGAGGGGGGGGAGAGATAGAGACATCAATGATGAGAGAGAGTTATTGATCAGCTGCCTCCTGCATGCCCCCTACTGAGGATTGAGCCCCCAACTGGGGCATGTACCCTGACTGGGAATTGAATCTCTATCTCCTGGATCATAGATCAATGTTCAACCACTCAGCCATGCTGGCTGGGCTCCTGCTTTCTTCTTCATGGGTTCTCATGTACATCTGCCTACCTATCTTCAAGTTTCCAAAGGAGAACTAGGCTCATAAATCTTCAGTATACCCCAAATGAATTATAATTTTCTCCGCTAGAGTTGTTATGTTAATGCTTCTTTAATTATCTTGTATACTCAGACTTTAGATACTCACTGGGGAGGAAAAGTGAAAGCAGGGTAGGGACGACAACCTGCATCTCTTCTCTGTTTAAGTTTCACCTGGCTCCTAGATCTTCCCTTTGGGAAAGAGATGGGGCTCACTTTGTCCTCAGATTCATTCTTGCCCTTGCCTGCTCTGCTCTTGATTACAGGGGCCTGTCACCTGCTGGAGCATTTCCCAAGCTCCCTGGTCAGCTGGATTTCTATTGGGTTTGACCAATGGGAGGCCCTGGCAGGAGACTGGAAGGCAGGAGGAAGGAATAAGCCAGGGTCCTTCTCCCCACTCTACTTCTGGTGGGTTCTCTGTTAGGGGCTCAATCTCTACTGTGGCTCCAATTCCTATAGGATATGTCCCGCCAGAGTTTTGGCTTTAGTCTGTGACCTTGCTGCAGTCCTCCCTTTGTCTCTTCAGCCTAAAGGTGGTAATGGTTTCCTGCTATTGCTTCTCTGCATTTGTATATGCAATTCCCTGCATTCAATTCCTTCTGTTGTAAATATTAGGAATAGTTTCTATTTTCTAGCTTTGACCCTAACTGAGGCAATTGTGTGTGCGTGTGCATGTGTGTGTGTGCGCGTGTGCACATACACACACACCTAAGGACTTCCTGGCAGCCATAGGCCTTCAGAAAGCCCTGAACAGTTCTGTCCAGTAAAAAACTGAATACCTAATGAAAGCAGATTAAAAACTAACAGTGTCAATTTGGGTATGGCCACACAGTTCAGTATTAGTTATAGAAAAACAGTTTTACTGCGCCTGTAGCCAAAAATGAAAGCAATTGATGAAGAGGGTGAAGGTAGGCTGGTTTGTGTTTCATGAGTCTTATTTTACTTGTGGCAACATGTAAATTGTCAAACAGAATAGAAACAAATGCTGAAATCCCAGACTGTATTTGCGATCATTAATGTGATAAACATGGCTTTTACTTATAAAGAAAATCTCATAATCATACCTCAGTGTGGTTACTTGATCCAGTTTAATAAGACCATAAGGCCATGTTCATTACATGAGCACCTTGACAGTCTGACATCAGGCAAGATATAAACTACAGGAGCCCAGTCTAAACTAAAAAGGGGTGTTTGCATTGAGAATAAAAAGATAGTATAATTCTACGAAAATTGAAATGATGTAGCCTTTGATTTAGGAGTCTAGTATTCCCTTTGGTTTATGTTGGAGCGGCCACAACAAGCTGGCAAGACCCTTATTCAAGAGTTGGGTATTCCCATTAAACATTAAAAGTATTCAAAAATTGATGTTATTTTCTACTTGTTTCTTCCTTCTTGATTTTTAAGCTGCCAAGAAATACTGGGTGAGTGAGAAACTAGTGTTTTCCTGTTACCATGAAGCACCGCCTGGTTTTCCTAAGGGGAAAACTTTGGGTTGAGTGAGTGACTATTGAATGGTATAGAAAACATTAAAGTCAAAGCCAAAGCATGCTCAACATCATTGGCTCAGCAGGTATATGGTTTTCTGGGGTATAGCAGCTAACAAACTGTGTAGCTCCTACTCTCATAGCATATATAGTCTGTTGAAGGTTACAGACAATTAGGGCAATGACCCAAGGGAGTTTCAGGGCGTTGGAGAGCAGAGGAAAGTATCTGGATAGATCTGGTAAACAGAAATTTGAAAGACAAGAGGAATTCCCTTGGTAAGCATGGAGAGGGTAGTGTTCTGGTCAGAGGAACTGGAGTTGTCAAAAGTTGGAGGCATAAACACAGGAGTATATATTGCCTTACAGGAATTTACACCGAAGTATTTTCAAGTTGGGTCTTTTAAAATGTAAAATAACAGCCTTCCCTACCTCCCCAAATTGTTGTCATTTCCTTAACCTTGCCTAGGAGAGGATCATTTTGGTAGAAGTTGTTATTCAATGTGATTGAATATGATTGGGTATTATTACTTGCTGATGGGACTTAATTTTCTTAGGTTTAAATGTGATCCATTATCTTGTGTCTAAAACATATTAAAATGACTTTAAAATGAGAAACAAGGGAACTCTGGTTATTTCAGTGGAAACGTATTTATTGAACTGAACTGAAGGGTGCTGGGATATTTTACAAGTAAGATTATATGTGTGATGCTCAAATCCCAGGGTTGCAGAGTTAGATTAGTCTCTTGTGATGATGGGGCTGGTCAGACTGCAGTGGGAACTCAGGGCTTACTATTATTTTTTTCTAGCCTTAGTCTGTTTTATTTTGTTCTTCTGTCTTTTCTTTCCTTCTTTCTAACTCGGAACCTGTCAACTTGCAATACCCCTGATAAAACTCATTTATAATGCTGACCAAATTTTCTGGCTTCAGCCAGCTGTTCAGTTTTTTTCTTATGGAAGGCCCCAAACTCTCCTCACTACTTGTTCTGAAGATAAATTAGTGACTTCTAAATAATGCAGTGAACCCTAATTCTCTTTGATTAGTAGCGAGTTAGATGATAGCGACCCATTGAAATTGGCCATCAGCATAAATAATGAGTGAATGAACTGATAAAATGCAAAGTCACCGGCCGTCATAAATCAAATGAAATCCACTTTCTCTGGAAGTCACTGAAATTAGAAGTCCATGCTCCTATTAATTATTTTGCCTTCTGAAGACGACAGTGTTATAAATCAGCCTTGAAAGGCCCTTCACTTAGAAAGCTGAAGGAGTGCGGCTGCCTGCAAATTGCTTTGTGTACGCACCTAATTGTTTCTTAAGTAATCCACCTTTGTAGAATGGCTTCAGGAAACAACGAAGGTCCCCTTTAGTTGAGATCTGTGGATGTGGCCTTAGGAAGGACCAGAATGGAGTGGGCAATTATTCACCCCCTTCCCTAGAAAAGCTATGCCCACTGTCTTTATTTTCTGTCTCAGACCCCACCAGAGACAGCCATTGTTGGAGTGGTTTTCTATGGCAGGATCCAGAAGGCTGGCGGTAGGCCTGAGGCCATTTCATTATCTCGTCTCACCTCAATTTCTAGCCAGGCCTGAGAAGCCAAACTTCACTCCATTTTAGTGAAAACCAAGGTTTTAAAAATCAGGGGGAAAAACAGTGATGGAAAACTTTGACTTCTCAGGTTCATTTTAAGAGTTGTTGTGATCTGCATATATTAGGTGTGAAAAGACATAATTTTTGCTAAAAGGTGGGTGAGAAATTATATTCATTTAGGAGCCTATTTTGCAACAGACATTTAAAAAAGCAATATTCTGCAGGAAAGAGGTTAATTGCATGGTAGGAAACATTGTATATTAGTTTCATTTTGGACCACTACCTGTCATTTCTGAAGTTCTGAAGTTCTGAAGATGAGACTGCTGATAAAAAAAAAAAAGTTCTCTCCTGGTGGTGGTCGTCTCAAAAATTTGGTCCAGCTTGGACATGTGACCCTGGATCATTAGCAATCTGGACCGAGCTCTCAAAGAAAAGTCTCTGCTTTCCATTGAGCGTGTGTGATTTTTGTTGGCCTCTGTAGAGAGACGGATGGCAGTTTATGGGGGCAAATACAGACATAGGAGTTAGTTCTTGGGACCTTAGGTCTAGTCCGGTGTACAGTGAGCCCACAAACTGTGGCTTTAGTGTGGGTTCCACAGATGGGGTGAGGTGGGATAGGGAGTGTTTTCAAGAAGAAAGCATTCTTTTCTCTTTTCTAAAACTTCTTACCATCTGCAGGCCTACCAGACTCCCCTGGTGGCCAGTGCAGGAGTAACTAAATGCTAGCCTTGGAAAATGAGAATTATCTCCTGGGCATATAAGAAGCACACACTTCTGTTTTTTAATCCCCACCCAAAGAGTGAGGATATTTTTTCCATTGATTTATAGAGAGAGTGAAAGGGAGGGGGGAAGGGGGTAAGAGAGAGAGAAACATCAGTGTGAGAGAGTCACATTGATTAGTTGCCTCCCACATGCACCCCAACCGGGGGCGGGGATTGGAACCTGCAACCCAGGTATATGCCCTTGATAGGAATTGAACCCTTGATCCTTCAGTGCACAGGCCAGCGCTTTAACCACCGAGCCACACTGGCCAGGGCAAGAAGCACATTCTTTTACTTCTCTGTGTTGTGATAATTTGGGTGTCCTGGCTTGTTCTAAATCATCCATGCAAAGAAGGCGTGTGTGTGTGTGTGTGTGTTCCCATAGAGCTGAAAGGACAATCTAGTATTAAAGAGGGTGGTGTACATTCTCCTGTGTGAGTGCGTTCTGACACTGGGGTTAGTTGCCACTACATCACTTGTGAATCTGAATAACCCATCCTGAAAACTAAAGTTAATGATGTATAATTGAGCATTATGTCATAAAGTAGAAAGGAGCAATTACTCCCTGGGATACTGAATGCTGAATGCAAAGATATTCTGGGTTGTGTCCTTGAAAGCAGCCAAGTCTGTAATTTCAGTGATTCCATGGCCAGTCCACACTGTTGGTGTGGGAAGATGTCCTAATCCCCTGGACACCTGTACAACTGCCTAATGTAGGTAACTGGGCCTCTCTAGCTGAGGCTCCTTCCTCCCCATAATAGTTCAATTCTGCTTGTTGTGGAAGACGGGTCATGGGAGAAAATGCAGCTCATGGTCTTCCTGACCTGCTTCTGGAAGTCCAGGAGGCACCTGCAAGTGTTTTGTGCTCCAGCTCAGAGGGAGCCCTCCGTGACGACTGCTCCCCTGAAGCAGATGCTGAATATGTCTGTGTTGGTTCTATTTTTGCCTGGCTTCAATTTTAGAGTTGAGGTTACATGGGGAGGGCATGCAATAAAGATTTGTTGGTTTTCGGAAACACAATAGGGGCAGGAGAGGAGTTCATCTGAGTTAGCAGCTCTAGTGTCTGTTGGATTTCCTTCTGTTTCTGGGCTTGTAGAGGATGAGCTAGGTCCTGACCACCTGCGTGACTGTGTCTTCCTGGAATGAAACATTTGTCGCGCACGGTTTATGGGTTTTAGAGCATCCTTGTTTTTCTTGGGTGGTGTTCCCTTGTGTGATGCATAATCAGGGTGACCACGTGTCCTGCTTTCCCTGGGGTAGTCTCAATTTATGCCCATTTTCCTGGTATAATTATTAATGATTCCTTTTACTCTCAAAAGTATCCAGATTTGGATGATCACCCTATATGTCAGACTTGAAAGGAATTTTTATACTTGTTGCCCTAACCCCATAGAATCATTGGTGTATTGAGATCATCAAGGCTTTGGAAATATACGAATTTTGAATTTATTCCCACCACGTGGCCTTGGGCAACTTCTCTGAGCCTTTGTTTCTTTATCTACAAAATGAGGATTATTGTACATGTCCCATACAGGTTTGTGCTGAGGATTAAATGAAACAATATGTGAAGAACCTAGAAAATTGCTGGGCAGATAGAAAAGTAGAGGATACTATTTTCTTCTTTATTCCTTAGAATAAGCCAAGAGACCTGGTGAGGGGGGCAGAGGCTTTGTCATGTTTGAGCCCAACTTTGCACTGATATAAAGAGTGAAGTCAGCATCAGCCCAGTGTAACAAAGAGTGAAAGCCCATCCTTCCTCTTGCTGCTTTGGCGTGGAAAAGAATGGGAGGGACGATCTCTCCCCAGAGGCTCTTGGATGCCCATAAAAAGAGATGCAAAAAGATAGCCCATGAGAGAGAGAAGCTGAATTTGCTCTTCAGTCCAACAAAGGGTTGACTTATCATTGTTAGCAAAAGAAGCAGGAGGCTGGCAAGAGGTGCAATCCAGGGCTTTGCCTTTTAAATGTAATATGATAGTGAAAATAATCTATTGGCCTTGAAGCCTCTGTCTCTTCATCTGTGAAATGGGAATAAAAGGATTGTAGTAAGAATTAAATGGGGTCATAAATGGAAAGGAGTGCTGCAAGCAACAGAGTGCTGGGCACGTGTGGGAAATCATATTTTCTTGTTTACTCAGAGCTGAGGCAACCAAACAACCAGAACATAAGCCCTGGGGTAAAAAGACCACATGAAGCAAATCCATTCCCCATCAGAAGATTCAAAAGTCTTTAAAACGATACTCATTAGTACCTTGTATTAACAAGTAACAGCAGTGTTTACTTGCCTGCTATTGTGTTTGTGTCCACTCCAAAATTTATATGTTGAAACCTAACCCCCAAGGTGTGGGATTAGGAGGTGGGGCCTTTGGAATGTGATTAGACCATTAGAGCAGAGCCCTATAAAAGAGGTTCCAGAGAGCTCCCTCACCCCTTCTGCCTTGTAAAGACACAGCAAGGAGTCTGTGACCTGGAAGAGGACCCTGATCACAGACTTCTAGCCTCCAGAACTGTGAGAAATAAATTTGTTTATAAGCCACCCAGTCTATGGCATTTTGTTATAGCAGCCAGAAACAACTAAGACATTGACCAAGCTACACACCTTAGAGAATAGTAGAGCCAGGCCTTGAACTTGGGCCAACTGACACCACATACCTTGCTTACACTGTTCTGGTTCTCACTCGCCTCCATTATAACCTCCACATTATAATGGTTTGTTGTTTGATTTGTTTCTATGTTTGATTGTTTTATAAATTTTAGAAAAGACTATGAAGGCTTTGGAGAATTTGAAGGGGGTTGCTTTGCCATGTCTTTTCATTTGTTGAAAATTAAATTTTATTTTATTTTTATTTATTTATTTATTAAATATATCTTTATTGATTTCAGAGAGAGGAAAGGAGAGGGAGAGAGAGAGAAGAGAAACATCAATGACGAGTCATTGATCGAGCACGCAACCTGGGAGCATGCAACCCGGGCATGTGCCCTGACCAGGAATCGAACTCTGATTGCTTGGATCCTAGGTCGACGCTCAACTGCTGAGCCATGCCCGGCCGGGCGAAAATTAAATTTTAAATACACAAGTGCAATATTCTCCAAACTAACTGCTAAGGCTCAGTCCCCAACCCAATTCACTCTCTTCCCCAAAGGTAACCACATGAGGAGTTTGCTGTGTTTACTGATTCATCTTCTGTGAATATGTGTGCTCCCACACATGGGCACATATAGACAAACACCACAGAGTTTATGGCACTGTGTAAGATCAGCAGCTAGCTGTTTCCACTCAATGGTGTGTCTAGATATCTTTCCACATCATAACATGTTGATGGACTTACCCTTTTTGACTTGTGCGCAATAGTCCATAGAATGAATGTGCCAAAATTTATTTGGCCATTTGCTTTCTGGTGGTTGGGCATTTCTCCTTGTCACATCAGTAACGAATGGCCTGATTATGGGCCTTTTTGTGTACAAGTGCAGTTGTTTCTCTTGGCTATATTCTAAGAAGTGGAATTGCTTAATCATAGTGTGTGCATATTTTAAATTGTAATGGGTACTATGAAATTGTCCTCCACAGTGATTTTATCAGTCCTCACTCCTACTGATGTGTGGAAAGTACCATATGACCCATTCTCTTGTCAATCATTGGTATTAGCGCAGTTAAAAAATTATTGTGGTCTGTCAGGTGTGACATGGTATACCTCACTGCCATTTAAATTTCCCATTTTCTTGCCAAGTTTGAGAATCATTTCATGTATTTATTATCTAGCTGATTTTTTTCTCCTCTTTTGAATTGCTTGTGTATATTATTTGCCCACTTTTCTCTTGGCTTGTGAGACTTTTACTCATTTCTTTTAAGTCTATATATTCAGGTATATCTGGCCTCACTCATATATTGCAAATATTTTATTCCAATCTGTCACCATCTTTAAACTTTATGGAGCTTTTAATTACATACCATTTTTAAATTTTGATATTGTCAAATTAGCAAGTCTTTTCCTTTACACTATTTGTGTTTTGTTTAAAAGGCCTTCCTGAACCTTAGGCCCATAACATATTCTCCTGTATTTCTTCTAAACTTTGAGTGTTTTAACTTTATCTTTTAGGCTTTGATTCATTGGAGATATATATCCACATATCTATAGTTTAAATTTTATCAATTTATATATATATATATATAATATGAATGCTTTCATATTGATATCAAAGTTAATATATATATGTTTTTCAAAATCTATGGCCAGTTGATCCAAAACCATTTGTTTTTAGACTATTTCCCTAACTCTCTTGAAATGCTGTTGCTATCATGTAAAATTTTTTAGTTAGATTAACTGGACTCTCTATTTTGTTTATTGACCTATTTGGTTTGCTTTTAGAAATGTTAAAAAGAAATAGGGTCTAAACTGCCCGAGCAGTGTCTCAGTAGGTTTGTGAACCCGAGAGGTCACCTTGTGAAGCCTCATGATCATGCTGTGGGTGTGAACTGTATTGTATTCTCTGAAGCCCGAGGACGATGTTAGGTTCCCATGCTCTTGCGAAGCTACATCACTAAAGTGCTTCTAGTCTCCTTTCAAAGCCCACTATTGCTTGTGTGGCCTAGTGTATCACTAACATTGGGGCAGTTCTCACAGGCCCTAATGAGGCGTAAGGGCCAACATGATTCCTGGCAGGGGAATGTCCACCAGAAGGTACAGGTTCTAATTTTAGTTCTGCCATAAGCTCTATGCTCGTGGATCATTAACCCTCTCTGTTACCTGCTGGGGAGGAGGTTGGATCGAGTAGACTTGGGGTCCTGACTTGTGCCTGTCACGAATGACTATGGAGTTTTGAGCTAAGTGTTACGTTTCTATATCCCAGCTATTGATAGGAATATTATCATCTACCTCTCCGATGGTTTTAGGGAATCTTTATACAAAAATGTCTAAGGGAACACAACTATAAACCACCACAAGAACTAGTACTACATACTAATGTGTATGGGTTTTGTTTTCATTTTGGTCCAATGAAGATAATAAATCTTGTCTTACCTTAGAGAGCTGTTCTGAGCATCAAATGGGATGTGCTTTGATAAAATTGAAAATGTCATACAAATTATTTATTGCTGAGGGATCCCAACAGGTGGACTAGAATTGGCAAATATTAACCAAACCCTGGGGTTATTGCAGTGAAGGAGGATCATGTTAACAGGTATCCTTAGGGGAGACTTGTTGGAGTAAGATTTATGGGGGCCCCTAAGTCTTCACACACTTGAATGAAGAAAGGCGTAGTGCTGGTCCTTTAGGAGGGTGCAGACGGCCCTTTAAGTGTGAGTAACAGGCAGAGGGAGTGCTGTGTGGAGTTCTGTGCTGAGAGAATCAAGGCAGAGTGACTGGGACTGGCTGCATGCTTGCTTGTGTTGTCGGTGGTTATGTCTAGTTCTTCTATTTTAAAAAGGAAAATTTAGTCTTTTTGTTTATAAATTGTGGAGTGTGCCTTTCTTTCTTGCCCAATTTACCCCCACTCTCATGTTTAACACAAATCTCCTAAACTTAAGCAACTACCAGAACCCTAGAACATTGAATATTAAAGTGAAAGACTAGGACAAGAGAAAAAAAACAATAAAGGGGTTTTTTATAATAATGGCAACAGTCTCCTCCTCACCCCTGCCAGGGAAACAGTGCTGATTGTGGTGGACTGTTTCTGTGCCACACTTCCCAGGATTCATACCTCCCTGTAGCTCCTTGACTCTGAACTTGGCCAATGGGACATTAGCACGTGTGGGATGCAAGTCAGTGCACGCACACTGGAACTGGTCTTTTTGGAGTGCTTGCTCTTAGAATCCACCTGCCAGGTAAAGAAGCGGAAGTTAGCCATGTGGGGAGAGAGAGGTCACCGCCCTGCATTATTGCCCCAGGCTCTTGACGTGAAGGAAGCCATCCTGGACATTTTACCCCTTGCCACATTGGACAGCAAACACATGGAGGCTTCAGGCGACATCAGCAGAAATGCCCAGTTGAGCCCCTATCAGGCCATGGAATTTTTGGCAAATAAAATTATTGGTGTTTAAATGCACTATGTTTGTTATATAGAAATAGACAGCTGAAACAATTGGATTAAAACACACATCCACTTATTGAACTCAGTTTAATGTATGAGCATCATCTGGTTTTTCAGACTCGAGAAGTTGGTATTTTTGGACGTAGGTTCAGGCTATTTTATCAGGAGACAACTCTCATTTACCTTCCTGATTTAGTCCACTCTCAGGTGAGGGGCTGCATTTGGGGCGTGCCCATTTCATTCAGGGAAAGGTGGTGGAAGAAGCATTCGCCCCTTTCCCATGGAGGCCAGTTACCTCCCCATCAGGGCCCCTAGATCCAGAAGGCCCATGGGAGGAGGCTACTGGGTCAGGATATTTATTTTTGTAGCTCGTGTCCACGGGGGAACCCGGAAGAATTTATATCTCCATCATTTCAAGTCATTAGGCGGCATGTTGGTCAGTGCAGGAGACTCTCTTCTCATTAATTCAGGGGAGATTTACTTGTGTCACCCTCATTAGTATTTATGGGCTTTATCCACATCAATCGCTAGTGCATTAACAGGGAAATAACTAAACCTCCCAGGGTTTGTGGGCGCTAATAAAATGAGCTGAAAGTTCCAGAAATTGCCATGATCAGAAGTATTTTAAACCAGGGCCTGTAATTGATCCTTTCAAAGTCCCCTCAGGATGTTTTGCTGCTTGCTTCCCTTCCAGCGGCATTTGCATGTTAGCAGGGGACCCCAGGCCTTGGTGCAGATGTAGAACACAGCCCATTTCTTACCACCAAAGGATATGGGGGCCCAGTGGAGTGTTGAAAACAGCATTGTTGAACCGGATCACCTAGGTAAACAAAAGGTTAAATTTCTTATAATTTTTTTTTGTTTGGTCGTGACTTATGAAAAAATAACCCCGCATGTAAATATATTTTTTATGTATTCTGAACATAAAGATAGCGCTGTCCCACCATATTGATTTATTCGATTCCCTGACATTTTAGTTGTGGTCGTTATGTTATATTTATGAGATGAATGTTGGATTCCCTCATTATGTTATCCTCATTTATTTTACATACTTTTATGGCTGGTGGTGCATCGCTTTACAGTTAAAGCTTTATTGCAGCTGTTAGCGTGGGGGGAGGGGAAGGCAAGTAGTTATTGATCAGAATTTACATGTTTACTGTTGTAATCATGATTTATTTAATCTGTTTGCACATATAAATATAAGCCCTCTCTGAAATAAAAAAATATATATACTCTATATTTTAGGAGCATTCTTGTCACCCTCATACCCCTTGGAGTAGAAAGTTTGGGGATGATCCAGGGTTCCATACATTAGCACTTTCCTTACAGTCTGGTGCTAGAGAGAGAGGACTTCAGAGCCAGACTGCCTGGGGTCAGGTCCCAGCTGCACTGCTTACTGCTGTGTGGCCTGGGTCCAGGTATTTACCTCTTTGCTTCCAGATCCTCACCTGTAAAGTGAGGATGACATTAGTACTTACCTCCTAAGACTGATGTGAAGAGTAAAAGAATAATATTGGTAAAGTGCTTAGAATGTGTTTGGCACAGAGAATTGCTTACTTAATGTTCATAATGGCAACTCTAATGAGGAGGTGGTATATTGGGAAGGCTCCATTACTTTCAGGTATAAACCTTCACTTTTAGTTTTGAAACAGCAGGGCAAGGACACTTAGAAGATATGCCCTAGACAAGAAAGGGGATGATTCATTGAGATCTGAAAGGTAGTTCTGAAAATTAATTTTTCCCATATATTATCTTTAAAAGTGTTTCCTTTCAGGTCTGCCATTAGCCAGCTTCTAAGGATTAGCCTCACTTTGCCTCAGTCTTCTCCTCCTTCATTTGGGTTTAATAATACCTGTCTAGAGCACCATGTGCTAGTGACATGGACACTGGATTAGGAGTCACAAGGCATTGTACAATCCCACGTCTACCTCTGATAGCCTCCTTACCTTGGCAAAAGATTTCCGTATTTAAAAAGGGGTAGAGTCTCTGCCAATTTTAAAGGGTTGTGTTGAGAATCAGATGGGATGATGTTTGTGACATAACTTCAGATACTCTAAATAAAGCACTACCTAAATCTCAGGGAACTCTTAATACAATATATAGGTGATGTATTATAGAATTGTGTACCTGAAACCTATATAATTTTATTAACCAATGTCACTCCAATAAATTCAATAAAAAACAAATAAAATGCCACCTAACAAAGTTGTTGCAATGATGAGATGCTATAATAGGGGTGAAAAGGCTCTGAAAAAACCCCAGGATAAGTTTTATGAATATAGAGGATGCCATGAAGACTCGGCTCCCTGACTCCCCGATGCTCTGGGTGTGAATCCCAACTGTGAGAGACAGAGGAACCCTAAGCTCCCTGCATTCTTGGTTCCAAGTTTTACCTCTTTATTCAACTCATGTTCTACTGTTTGGTTATATCCTTAGGGGAGAAAAAGTCTCGCCCTTGTAATTCTCTTCCTGCGTGGGTGTTGGGTTTAAGGCTGTGCATTTCATTTGCCTCACTTAATGTAAGCCACACACTCTGCCCCAGGACCAGCTACTCAGCATTTGCATTTCACACTTTGCCGTTTGCCAGTGATTCTTCGAAGTAATTTACTTTTATCGTCTTGCTTCAGATTTTCAAAGAATAATCCATCTAGCAAAGCACTTTATCCTTTCTATGTGTTCATTTTTGTTTTGAGGCTCTTTTGCAGAACTAATGATTTTTAATCAAATTTCTAGACCACTCATCATAATTAGGTTAGCATTATGAATTATGTACAGCTCAGCCTTACATCATAGCTCCTGTGATAGGTGAGTGAATTAGAGATCATCACAGGATTTCCACAGCTTTTCAGGGTGATTTACGACATTTAAAGAGAAATCTCCAATTTCCTCCCCTGTCACTTAAAACATTCTAGGAAAACCTGGGGTTTCCCCCCTTCCTTTTACTTTCTACCTGAAAATTCTTTTGCTTGTCAAATTCCCCCCCAAATCACTTAGCCTCTGTAGATTTTATGTAGCTAAGTTTGAAGAAAAATGTTAATCAAAATTGAATCTAAAAAATATGCTGAGCAAACTAAGTCATGCATAAAAGAGTCCTTACTGTATGATTTCATTGAGCTGACATTCTAGAAGTAATCTGGGCGATAGACATCAGAACAGCCATTGCTCCTGGGGAACATGAAGAGACTGCATTGGTGGGACGGCGGAAATTAGAAACCTCGATCTTGATTGAGGTGGTTGTACATGGGTGTGTGCATTTGTCAAAACTGATTAAATTGTACACTTAAGGACCTGTGCATTTTACTCTGTGCAAATATACCTCAGTAAAAATATGGGAAAATTAATTATTACTCACCCGTTCTGCACATGTGTCATTTTAGATGCATCTTTAGTGATGATTAAAAGCTGTGGAAACTTTGAGGCAACGTGATGCCTTTTCCTTATAGCTCTTTATGGCTTAAAGGTGTTATATCACAATAGCAGTTCCTCTAAGTCACTGGATATTTGGAAAAAATTTGTCTGTCAGCGCTGTTAGCCAAGGATATTCAAGTGGGTACCTGCTGTCTGGGGTAGCTTTTATAGGAAGCCATTACTCTTCTAAAAACGTTCCCTTCTTCTGCCATTTGACTTATATGGAGGAATAATTTCTCGGCTAATTTTCTTTTTTTTGGTGCATACTTCTGAAATACAAATCCACTTTTTCTAATGAATCATTATCATGTGCTACCATCAAAGGTTATTCACTGAAAGCTCAAGAAAAAAAGCAATGAAAACTAATTTTGATTGTTAATGGAAATGTATTTTTAGTCTTAAAGAGCTTCCCTCAGCAATAATTATAGTTATGCCTCTTGGGTGTTTTTGGACTTTTAAATTTACATCTAGTAGCTCTTTTTCATTTAGCAGTTAATCTTTCAACAGAGCTCTGCAAATTTGTTCTTTAGTCTCGTGTTAGGAAAGGATTGGCAGATTTTATTTCTTCTCCTCTCCTATTCAATTTCCCCCTCTTCATTGTGCTCGCAAGTGCCCCGGCTGCACTCATTTTGTGTTAGGCTGTGTCCTGGTGTTCCTGGGGGGGAGTAGGCATGGGGGGCCCATGGGAAAGTGAGACGGAGACCCTGCTTTCCTGCAGCCGGTGGGCATCCGTGGCCCAGCTGGCTGCCCCTGCTCCAGGCCGCACAGAATTGTGGCACAGCGCGTGAGCTCATAACAACGTGTTTGCGGGAAGTGGGCAAAGCTCAGCATTGCGGCCCAAGACTGGGGAAACACAGCCAGCCTGTACAAAGACTGACTTACAGTTACTGCCCTGGCTTCAGACACAGTGTCTGTAGGCATGCTGGGAGGTTTAAAACAACAAGATGAAAGCTTGCGTAGCAACTCAGGTTGCTTGCTGGTTTTGCTGATTCTTTGCTGGTATCAGAAAGAGGCAGGGACAGCTTGAAGGACATGGGAAGAAAACAGGTTTGGAAAGAAGTTTGCTCAGGTTCTGCCCTCTGATTAAGAATCTGAGTGGTGCCAGTTAACCTGGTCAGCCTCATTTGGGAAAGCTCAAGCCCCTACTGAGGATCCTGCTCCTGATGAAAACTGACCTCCCTCGTGAAGCCACTGAGCAGCCAGCCATTTGAGTATTTGCAAAGCAGCCCTGAACATTGAGGAACAGTTAGAATTAATCCTGTGTACTGCAGCTCCGAGAAAGGAAGCCAGCCCCGCGTGTCAATAAATCTAGATCTGTTTGAAGCTAACGTCACTAAATCTTCGTCTTGACTGTTTGCTGGTGGTGTCAAGAGCTGCCCTGGAAGATGAATTTGAGGGGAGGGTGAAAAAGGAACCATATTAAACTGCAGCTCTGATAAGTTTAGTTAAGAGGCAGGAGATGTGTCCTTGCCATGACATTCAGTGGCTGATATTTGTTTCCCTTTAAATAATACGCTGTACATCTGTGAGAGTGATGGTTTAGGCTGGTGACATTGCATCTCCACCAAGGTTACTGCCTGCCGGACAGGCAGTCTCTCTCCTTTCCTTCTCTATCCCACACCCTGTCAATAAATATCTACTTGTCTGAGAAGTGAGACACGGATTTTAGAGTTGACATCAGAGCATCTTCATTTCTAGAAGCAATGAGGTTCAACCCATGTGGGCATGTAGGGAAGGGTGGGAGGGAGGGCAGAGAGAAATTAAAGGGACTGTCAGAAGCAGTGTTAGTAATAAAACTGAACCCCAACAGCACCCAGGGGGGAGGTACTAGCACTTTGAGAATTTCTCCCTCAAAATCCTGTTTATCACAAGCCAGGTAGGTAAAATCTGGGGACTCAGGACTTGGGTTTCTGTTTTCTCCTGCAAGTCTTCTCTCTAGGGAATTGTTTTATTCTTACTGTAATTGCAGGTCTATGAGTTATGCCAGCAGTCAGCAACCCTCTTCTGCCAGGGCCAGGTGGTAAATATGTTTGGCTTTGTGGGCCATGCAGTCTCTGTTGTAACTACTCAACTCTTGCTGCAGCACAAAAGCTGCCACGGATAATCCATAAATGATGGGTGTGTCAGATTGTGGACACCGACATTTGAATTTCATATAATTTCCCGTTCCATGAAAGATGATTCTTTTGATTTTTTTCAACCATTTAAAAATATAAAAATCATTCTTAGTTTGTAGGCTACGCCGAAACAGATGGTGGGTTGGATTTGACACATGGGCTGTGGTTTGGTCACCTCTGACCTATGATTTTGCTCTGTCTTGTTACTGTCCTTTTGTCAGTGTGAAGAGGTGGTGGCTGTCCCTTTTGGTTAGAGGGTGTTGCCAACCTAAAGATTAGGCCCATGGCCATATTCAACTGAGAGACATAGTGGATCTAGCTAAAAACAAGTCTGGGCTCTGAGGCAGAGCGCCCAGGTTCCCACACCAACCTTCTCTTAACACGACAATATAGCCTTGGGTTTGCCGTAACCTCTCTGAGCCCCATTTCCTGCTTTCTTTTTATGCAGTGGGCTAATTATATTTTCCTTGCCTGTGTGACATTGACTATTCTATAGGGCAAAGAGTTAAGAGAAACGAGAGTTCATAATAAGCAATAAATCATTATATCAATGAAATACTTTGGGGTTATTGTCACTGTTTTACTAGTGTTGGCTCTTCTTGCTAACTATGATTGTTGTTAGTATTAAAGGATTTTTATCTTCTATATTTCAGCTGTGAAAACAGAACTGGAATTTGAATGAGTTTTACAAAGACGGAAACAAACCTCCCTCCCCCTCTTTCTTAGACTCCGATACTGGCTTGCTATTTCTGAGCCTCCTCCTTGGCTGTTTCCCCCAGTGTATCCTGGTGCTCAGCCCACAGGAAAGGATCAAGTGCAGCTTGAGAAGTGCCATTGCTCAGAAAGCCCTGCCCTTCTGTCTGCCCATCCTAGCTAACCTTTAAGACCCCCTTGAAGTGCCACCTCATCTTGGGGGTCCTCAACACACACAGCACTGTCCTGTGTAAATGGCTTGACCCCGCCCCAGGACCACACCTCTGGAAAGGTATCCTGTTGTCCAAAAGGTGTACACGTTTTAAGAAAAGAGGGTAAGAGCAAAGGATGGCAGTTGCAGGGCAGCCAAGCAGGATGTTTTTTGACAGGGTGCGTTCCACTGAAATCATTTACTACTGCTGCCCGATGGGAGAAAGATTCAGATATGAAATAAGGGGGCGGTCTACAGAAGTTACTGTAGTAAGTGACATGATAGAGCTTTTCTCTTTTCAGCTATAACATCCCATCTGTGTGGCCTGTTACACGTTTAAAGCATTTTAATGTCCACTAGCTCTTTTGATTCTTGTTACAAACTTTTGAGGTTTGTGGAACAAAATTCTAATTCCCACTTGACCCCAAGGAGTGTGAGGCCCTAAGAGGTTAATTTACCTGTCCTGGCATCATGCGGACGGTTAATAATGAAGTTGAGACTGGGACCTAGCTCTGGTTACCATACCTCACCCCACTCCCAACCCCACGCCGCTCTAAGCCTGGGTCACAGGCTCTTGCTATATGTGATATTCAAATTCTTGGGGGTAAGGACACATTTATGTATGGATATATTGAACTAGCTGTCTTTGAGTGTGTCAGCTTGTCTTATCTTTACTTCCCAGAATGCATTTGTGAAGCAGGTTTTTGAGCAAGAGGGTCCGTTATCACCTATTTTCAGCTTTTTCTCTTCTGGTCATACCTGCATTATGTAAATACGCAGAGTGTTTGCTTATTTATTCAGCTTGCAGTGGGAAGCCCGGTGCATTACTGATTCCCGGGCTCGCTCCTCAGCATAAACACCTTTGGTGGCTCCTCATTACTCACCTAATGAAGTGTGAGCTTTTTGAGCTGGCGCTTCAGGTCCTCCATAATCTGCTTCCAGCCTGACTTTCTGCCTAACCTTCCATCTCGGGGGAAGCCCCCGCCTCTCCTTCACTCAGCTCCCTCCTTCCTCCCTCCTCCCTCCCTCAGCATCTAGTGCTTTGATCCACCAGATTCTTCCACTTTCTCATGTATCTTCAATTTTCCTTCTCCAAAGATAATTTCCTATTACCCTGTCATGATGCATGTGTTTTCCCTACTCTTAAAACAAATTCTTCTCATAGATAACAGTATGGTGGTTCCCAGAGGAATGGGGGGTAGGGAGTGGTAAAAGGGGTCAAATATATGGTGAAGAAAGAAGATTCGACCTGGGGTGGTGGGCACACAATGCAATGTACAGATGATGTATCATATAATTGTACACTTGAAACCTATATAATTTTACTAACAATGCCACCCTCATAAATTTAATTAAAAACAAAATAGAAAAACATGTTCTTGACCCTAACTCTCCCTCATACTATTACCTTTTCCTCTCTTGATTCTATTTATTGACAGTGTCTACCCAGTGTTCCTGACATGGGCCTCCAGGGGATAACTAAGCTCTGATGTTCTCAGGTAGGAGCAGACTGTCTTCTGAAAGCTGAATCTGGCCCACCATCAGTTTCTGTAGGGCTTGGTGAGCTAAGAATGCTTCCTACATTTTTTTTAAAAGTTGAAAAACTTAAAAAAGAATTCTGGCACATGACAAATATATAAAACCTAAATTTCAGTGTCCATAAATAAAGTTTTATTGGCACACAGCCACACCCATTCATTTGGTATTGTTTATGGCTGCTTTGGAGCTACAAAAGGAGAGTAGAGTAGTTGCGAGAGACCATATGGCTCTTTACAGAAGTTTGCTGACCCCTGTCCTAAGGCACTGATTGTAACTTCTGTGCATTTAGAAAGTTACTGGTTATGTACCAGTCTTGGGATAATTGAGAAACCAGTCATGGAGATCACATTCAGGGGTTTAGATGAGGAATTCCTGTTGGAAAAGACTGCCTCTCTCCCTTTTTCCTGAGAGCTTTGAATCTTTCTGCTCTCTGTGAATCTTTCTGCTCTTTGCCCCAGGACCCTCCCAGGAGCTGCATGAGTGTGTGTGTATAAGCCACGCTCGGCCTGGGAGTGCAAGGGAGCCAGTGCTCCCCACAGGGGCAACCTTCAGCTAATGGAAAACTGCCTAGCCTCCTGTCCTTCAGACGGACATTTCTGGGAGGACTTCTACATGCTTCTTAGGCAGACTGGAGAAGGAATCATCTCAGGCTCTGCTTTCAGAGGGATTCAAACTAGGACACAGGCCAGTCTTCTAAAAGCTACTGCCCAGACATCCTCAGTGGCTTTCCCGGCCTCCCCAACATGGGACTGATTGTGTTCCGGGTCCGCGGCTGCCCAGGTTTGATACCAGCCTGTCTTCCCAATGTCATCCTCCCTTGCTCACCTTTCCTCTTTGTTCTAGTCAAACCAAGTTCCTTAAGGCGGACATTCTGCTTTGGTCATCTTTGGTTCCATTATTTTGCTCAATATCCAGTAGACGAGGCAACTATGTTTTAGAGAATGAATGAACGGGTGTGTTTATCTTCACGTGTCCATCCTTAGGCTCCTGTCCTCATCACTGCTTAGTAGTGACCTTTCCCTCCACTAGGTTGCAAACACTGTATCTGCATCACTCTGGTAAGTTTTGATCTCCACTTTGTATTTACTTACTAGTCTTAACTGCTAAAATGCAAATTCCTTGAGGGAAGGAATCTTGCTTATTTTTCTTTGTATCCCCCCATAAATCTTATGGGAACATGTGTAATCCATAAATATTTGTTGAATGACTGAGCAACTGTCTCACTCCTTTTCCAGGCGTCCAGCTCCTTTTGATTGGAATTGCTCTTGTCTCCAAACAAGTCCCACAGTTCCCTGTTTCTATGAATTGAGGCTACTTGTTTCTCTCTTGCTCCTTATACGTTCTTCTTACAGTGGTCACTTCATGGAAATTCTGTTCATCATTCAAAACTCAGCTTCAGTATCATCTTTTTCATAACGTCTTTCCCACCCCCCCCCCCTTTCCTGTATGCTGCACATGTGTATTACTCTGCTTTAAGCAGAGCAGTTTCACTTGGCTTTGTCTTTCATACTTTTGGGAGATGATAAGCGCCTTTAGGACAAGGCTGGTTCCTTCCTCATTGTAGCCAGTAGCTGGCTCAGTGTCCTGGAATCAATAAATATCTCTTGGAATGAATTACTCTGAATAGGTTAAATCATACCGTCATGCCTTTTCACTCACAGCATCTTAACTGGTGTCCCTTGACCTATCTTTGTGTGAATTTTCTTGAGTTTCATTTTGGTAATGGAAGAAATATCAAGCAGAAGGAAAAGATATATATATCTAGAGCCAGTCAGCATGATCTACTGTGTTTGAACGTGAATATTGGAACATAACTTACAAGAATGCTATTTCAATTATTTGTAAAATATTTAAATAGTATAATCCAATTTACATTCTATCATTTCCAATGCTGTAAAATTTACTTTACACCAAAGTTAGCTCAATCACTTTAATTCAGTCTGGGAAAACAGTACAAATGAAAGCTTAATTTGTATTTAATCTCCCCTTTTGTTTCTACATTATTGCCTTCGAATCATTCCTTTTAGTGATTGAGATTTAAACCAGAGAGAGGAAAAAGGCTTGATAAAATATTTGAGAAGAATATAACCCATAATGAAAAGTTTGGTGTAAATGTTTTAAAATTTTAGCTGGCTTTGTTCTTTGGGGTTTCAGTTTGCAGCTATGTCTGTTAAAACCTGTGATATGTGTGGGTTACTTTGTCAGAATTGCAGGACTGTGACTCTCAGGCGTTTAAACCCAGGTGAGTCATGTGGAGCAGGTTACTTTTATGCCCTATATATGAAGACTGGCAGGGGATACAAATGTGAGTAATTATTATTTAGTGTGTTGATCATGCTCATACATTTCTTAATGGCTTTATGATCATTTTGGTGAGTTTTCCTCTCTAAACGCTGGCAGTCTTCCAGCTGATGTCGTCAGCAGGGAGCTGTGGCAAGGAGAGGTGGCAGAATAGTGACTAACCACAACTCACCTGTCCCCATGTAGCATCAGATCTGAGTGGGGGTGAGGGGAGTAGGGAGAGGGAGGTACTGGGATGGGCTAGAATGACCAAGTGGTGTGCTAGTGCTCAGAACAAAACAACCTCTTCTTGTTTCTTTGTCTGCCCATTGATGGAATTTATAGAAGTGTTAAAGAGACTCATACCTGCGCTCACCTGGGCCCTCTCCCTCATCTGACTACTCATCCTACCCCTCCCACCCCCAGTAGCCTCCTTAAGGCTGAGAGGAGCTTCAGTGAAGAGAGCACATGCCCTGGGATAATGAATGAGTGATTTCAGGAGGAAAAAAGGGGTCCCAGCTCATTCTTAGAGCCAAGAAGAGTTAGAGGACACAACTGCATGTTACGCTTTAGAGAGATTTCAGAAGGATGTGTGTGATTTCATGGGCTTAGACTCTAAAAGGCAAAACAGCTAAAGAGGGATTTTTCACAGTGCCATCTCTCAGAAAAGAGGAAAAAGGAAAGGTACCTGGATACCTGTATAGCTACAGGGGACAATATTTTAAAATGGGGCAGAATGGGAACGGAAATGATGAGTTATGCAGGGGGTTGGCATCATGCCTGGGCAGAGGAGGCCTCTGCTTTCTTGATGGGATTCAGTCATCCTCCAAAGCATCTCCCTCACTCTGGGTGACATACTCATTCAAATTCTCACCCATGCCCGGCTGGGCGTGGCTCAGCGGTTGAGCATCGACCTAGGATCCAGGCGATCGGGGTTCGATTCCCGGTCAGGGCACATGCCCGGATTGTGGGTTACGCAGCCGATCAGTGACTCTCTCATCATTGATTTTTCTGTCTCTCTCTCTCCCCCTCCTTTCCTCTCTCTGAAATCAATAAAGATATGTTTAAAAAAAAAATTCTCACCCATAAAGTTACCGTCTTAAGATAAGTGGCACCATGTTGTTTCCTAGTTAGGGTGTGAGCTCCTGGAGGGCATGGCCTACACCTATTTGCATTCCTGGCTCCTACACCTAATACAGTGCTGGTCTTATACTAAATGGGCAGTAGGTTGTGTGGATAAATGGGTGAATGAAATATGTTCCTTATTGGAGGGTATAAATAATTAGGCCTATTAACTGGTTTTAGATTAGCCTAATAGGCAAACTAGCTTAGAGGGTAATAGGATGGTAAGTTTTGAAGACTTGGAGGTAGTATAAGGAAATGCCACCTTACTTAGTAAAAGCAAAACCCAGAACCTCCCAGGATTCGTTAGGAATCTCTTGGAGGGTGAGGCTAGTGATCTGACTGCCTGATTTTCCCGTGTGTGATGCAGCCATACTGGTCCCCAGGGTAAGCTGTTTTTCATTCTGCCCTGTAACAAATGAGGCAGACTGGCCCAGTTCTTTGGGATATCAAGAAAGTACTGGAGTGCAGTCCGTCTGCCTTGCAGAGACCTGGGTTCTGATTCTGCCTTGACTAGCTGCCTCCTGGGGCTCTGGGCACTGTCACGTTTGTTCTACTCCACCTGGGCCCTCTCTCGCTGGCTTTTGCTTTCACATGGTGGATGCTTTCCTGAAGTCATAGTACAAGGAGCACCCTTCTAGCATCTTCCAAACCTAGGCCAAGGCAGGCATCTCTCTCACACTTACCTAGGTCTGCTCTTTTGGACATTGTTTCTTGCCTGGACACAGGTGACTACTGACAGGGATAATCTTACTACTCAGGTATGCTCCCAATCGCCGGCCCACCAGAGGTGTAATCGTATAGCTGATTTTACCATAACCTAGTGCAATGGCAATAGCAGAACTTCTGACCCAAGTCATGCAAGGTGGCAGATGGGCATTTTCTCACAAGGGTCAGCAAGTTCAGAGTGCAGGGACCACAGGGGTGAGGCACCAGGAAAAGGGACAGAAATTCTGAATACTCACCTGGCTTCTGCAAAGTTTTGCTTCTGCTAATCCTGCTTGCAGACTCCTTTATCCTTGGAAACTCCCTCTTCCTCCCTCTGGGTCCCTGCCACACTGTGATGGCAGCCACACTTTAATTGTCAGTCACCTTGAGCCCTGGGGCCTGCATCAGCAGTCCAGCATTCAAGGTGGTCATTCCTGCCTCAGATTAGCAATAACATGGTTGTGCTAATGAAAAATGCCAGCAAAGTCCCTACAGATGTCACTGCACATTGCTGCACTGATGTGTACACACTGTGTCCAGCAGAATATGAAGTCTGGGGAGGAGAGTGGGAGGAGGTGGAAGAGATGCAGGCGGGCTTCCTGCCCCTTCGTTGGTCATTTTCACACCAAAACATGGGGTTTGGGGCCTTGAGGTTGTTATGAGATATCACTGGAGCTGGGACTTTTTAGAGAGGGGTTTTATTTTTCCTTTCCCTCTTCGGTGATTCTCACCTTCGAATGCACCTTTCTGTAGGCATATGCCACGTTGATTTACTTTTTCCATTTCTTGGAATGATGCAAAGTGTCTGAGCTCTGAAGAATCAGGGCTGTAGTTTCCACATTTCCTTTATGGAGTATCAGAAAGTTACTCGAACAAACCGCTTGTTATAATTTCCTGTTTTGATTAGCTGCTTCTACACATGGGATTCTTAAGAGAAGCTTAAAATTTCTATAAAGCTAGAGATATTCCCTTAGGGTTATGCAGTGGGTGCAATATTTAAGCCAATTCAATTAAAAAAAATCATTGCTGTTTGGCATCCTGATTCCTTTGTTTGCATGTCATTAGTGTCCAATGAGTAGTATGCATTTCTTGTAGTCATTGTTGAAACCCAATGTATGGAAACAGTGTTTATACCAGCAGCTGTTACAAATCTGGGGCTATGGATTAATGTCAGCTTCTGAATGTAGAGTGCTTTACTTAATTCCACCCAAGGACAGATGATATCATCTAGGAAGAAGGAATATATTAGAAACTGTCAGCCAGAAGGTAGTAAAAGGAGGTGATATGTTATGAGGAGTACTAAAAGGTCATTCAAAGAAGAGATATTGCTAATAACTCAATTAAAATTTTCACAGTGACATTTTACAAATTTCTGTGTAAGCCCTAAAACATTTTCAGAGCTAGCTAAATTCATACCCTAGATTGGAAAAACGGGGGTCAAACAGGATTCATACAATTCCTTTGTGAGATGAACAAATTGGGGCAATCTCATTTCCTAGGAAGTTCTGACCAACCAATTTAATAAGAAGCTCCTTTGGTATCTAGGTGAGGGAGAGGAAATTTACAAGTACCTCTTTTTACTGAGGATTTCCCCCTTTCTTCTGCTAGTCTTTGGGGCAGGGCAGCCAACTCATTTTGGCCCTTGACTTTCAGGAAACCAGTGTTTGCCAGCCTGGTGCTTCATCGTAGTTATTTTCTGTATCTTGTGCCTAGAGAGCCAAAGAGTCCATGTTCTTCCTTGGAGGCAAGTGGTACAATTACAAGTGAGGACAAGGGCTGGCTGGTGCATGGGCCTGCCCCAGGAGAAGTGCTCTGGGACCAGAGGATGAGCCATGGCTGCCATGGCTGAGAAGTCAGACTTCTAGGACAGAAAACAGGGTGACAGGGTTCCTGAAAGCCAGCCGACCCATCTGCCTGCTGTCCTGTTCAGAAGGGATGTTCCCTTCTTGGAGATGTTCTCGCCTGTGGTCCACCTGACTTCTCTTGGCCGCTCTTTCTAATGTTGAAACACTGTTAGTGTCACTCAGTTCTTCTTCCTGTCTAATGAATGTAAGCATGGTTATTTCCTTGGTATGTTTTTCCACAGTCGTGGGGAAGTGATCGATATGTATGAATGTATGTATTCAGTAATTGCTTTAGCAGCCTACTGTGGGCTTGGCGCTAAGGATGTGGTGATGAGGAAGAATGGACACGGCTGCTGTCCACATGGTGCTTACCGTCTAGGGGAGGTGAGTCATTAAGGAACCACATGTACCTTGGCTGACACAGACAGGTGTCAGATCACGGCTGGGGCTGGGGCTGGGGCTGGGGAGAATAAAAACCACGGGGCTATGATGAGACTGAATTGGATTTAGGGAGCTTTGGAAAAGTTTCCCTGATGAAATGATGCCTCCCCTGGGAGCTGAAGGAGGTAGAGTTCATTGGGAAAGAAGAGGAGAGGGAAGAGAAAGTGCAAAGATTCTTGACTAGAGAGAGCTTGGTGGTTACAAGGTGCGGAGAAGAGGCCTGTGTGGCTGCTGGGGAGAGAATGACAGGGAGAGCTGAGCCTGGGGAGGTGCGTAGGATCAGTGCGTGGAAGGCCTTAGAGGCAGTGGTAAGGTGTTTCACTTTTTAAAGTGTTCGGTAATGATAAAGACTACATTCAAGCCAAGCCAAACCCAAACTGCCTCTTTTCACGGTAATATATTCCCAGTTCCTTTTCTCTTCAGCTCTGGAGACCTGTATTGGAACTTGCAGCTGAATTTTTAACACGTTTTTGGGGGCTGAGATTCCTTCTTCAAAGGTGATTGGCATATCACTGAGAACAGCAGCTATAGAGAGCCTAAAAATTTGCCATGGGCATGTCAAGACGAGGTATCTTAGAGTCAGAAACTGTTGCCTGGTTGTCACGTGCCCAGAGATATGTGACTTTGCCATGTATTGTATACACAGGAGGCACTTAATAAAGACTCACAGATGAATCAGAGGTGACACCCAGCTCTGAGGAATGCAAAACCAAGTTTTATCTTTTCCAGCCATCTGAACATCGTTCATAAAGAGGGCCTGGGGAGGAGAGATGGGCATGACTGCATCTGCTTTGCAGTCCTGTGTGTGCGCTTGGGACACCTGATGCCAATTCCATGATGGCACATTTGTCTTATTAAGTGTAAGCCAACTTCTCCTTCTCTCCTGCCGCCCTCCTGACGGTGGCTGTGGAGGACAGGGACATGCCGTGAGAGCCCAGTTAATATGGTCTGTAAAGGGAGGTGGCGGCTGCTGGGGAATGCTCAAATGAAGACAAATGCATTGTTAACTTTTTATGGACCAAGGCTGCGCTTTCATTAAGCATAATTTACATAACATAACTAATGCTCAAGGCCAAACAGTCCTTGTGGCCCAGTGACAGCCCCTGACAACCTATGGACGCAAGGCCTGGCACACACTCCCTCAGGTCAGGAAGCGCCCTCCTTCCCCTTGCTGGCTCAGCATGATGGCTCCTCAGAGCTCTCTGACCTCTCAAGCTACATGCTGATGACATCAAAGCTTCTCAGTCTCCTTCACAGGGCACCAGCCAGGCACTGTCCAGCAGGGCTCGGCTGCCATGTTCCTTCCTCTCGCTTCGTTAGAGGCTGGCTTCCTGATGTGAGACCTCTCTAAGCCCTAGCTGGGAACTTTCTGGGGTTCATCTTGGTCTTGAGAGAAGTTCTTGTTTCCCCCTCATGTTGAGCCAAGTCGGCCCTGGGTTAAGATGTTGGAGAGTGAAGAGTGGGCTATAATTAGAGCTGCCCATGGGCGTCAGCCACTCGCCTCGGAGGTGAGGATGTCTGCTGGCGTCCCTGGTGTGCTCAGCAGTGGCCTTTGTCCGCACCCATCTTCATTACATGTTAATACCAGTACAGGCGCTCTGAGGTCGGCTTTTCCACCTCGCACGGCAAGGCAATTATCATTTCCTCTCACCGCAGGGGTAAATGTTCGGCATCACATGATGGATTTTTGCTGGTAATCAGAACTTTCTGCCCATTGGTCTTCAGGACATACTTTTGTGTTGACATTTACAAGGTATGTGTCAGGCTGAGCCGGGTTTGGAGTGAGAGAATGAGAGAGGTGAGGGGAGAGAGGACCATTATATTCAATTTAATGATGACAATTTTCCTACATTTACAACTTCCAGAAGTAAGAGACAATAGATATGTGTCTTCTGCTTGCGTGCACGCTGAAGGAGATGACACGGGGAGATTCTGTTAGCGGGAATGGTGATATATTACCTTAATGATTTCATTGCTTGCCAAATAAAAGAAAAATTCTCAGTGTGGTGCAGACCTGTCCTCATCAAGCTATTCATTGTGAGGCATTTGTTGTTAAATTGGAGGCATAGGAAGGAATTCTGACCTTCCATAAGCTGCTTTCGGGGTTTTTTTTCTTGGTTACCTTGAAATTCTCTTTCTTCTCAGTTTACAGGACATGCATAAGCAATTGGGTATTTAATATTGAGGCCCATTAATGGATATAAAGAGCTCTAAGATTTGGGCAGGTGGGTGTTGAATTAATGGAAAATTTCATAGAGTTCAATGGAAGCTCTCCTCCATTATTGTACCTAGTGATTGGAAGGGCAGGTGACTGCATGTCTGTGTGTGTGCGCGTGTGCGTGTGTGTGGTGGTGGTGGTGTGTGAATCGTGGATGATTTGAACAAATCCTCAGCATACGAGGTTAAGCTTGAGGTAGTATCCTGTGATCTAGGTAGGATCCAATATGTAAATATAAATATAAAAACAATAGCAAAATATGTGTTTATTTATGAAGTGCTATAGCAATACTTGCCTAGTAGAATGGTGTGACTACTAGTTGTTATAGTTCAGTCCCAAAGTGAAAATAAAACCTCACATAAAAGTATTTATTAATAGAAAATAATGATGCATTAGAATATATTGATTCAAGCACATTTTCAGAAATATATTTGAAAATTAGATCTTCATAATTGTGAATTAAAATAAGGGGTAGTGTTGAAGGCCTGGGTAGGAGAATTCATTTCTCCCAAAATATCATCCTCAACTTAGCAGGTTTCGATGTGGTTGAACTCAGGTATTGGCAAACTTTGATCCATATGCCAGATCCCAATAGGCTACCTGTTTTTGTAAATAAAATTGTATTGGAAGACAGTCATGTCCATTCATTTACTATCATCTGTGGTTACTTTCCTGCTATCACTTCAGCTTTGAGTTGTCTTTACATATGATTTACTTTCTGCAAAGTCTAAAATATTTACTATCTGGTCCTTCACAGGAGGTTTGCAAGCCTCTGGTCTAGATGCATATCTGCTTTATAACACTGATTCTACTACCATCAGGCAAGGGGGTCTTCAGTTGGAATCCTACCTGAGTTATGATAAGGAAGAAAGGAAGGAAATGAATTTTAATCTTGTTCAGAAGCCTGTTTTAAAATCCAGTCACCAGCTGCCCATTTTTAGTGTTCATGTGACCTCCTGCTAATCCTAGGAGAATGAAATTAACCACTCTGGAACAAACATTCAATCTTTTTACTTTTTTCACTTTCTTGGGAGAGTAAGAAATATAGTCAATGACTCTGGATTCCATTACTATGTAAGAGCTCTTTAAAAACATCTAACCATCTGCTTAATGGCCGGTAATATGTTTCTAATGGTCACTCTCAATAAGACACTTTTAGTTCACTGCTGTATAATAGTCATCCAATAGCCAAAAGGCTCCTGAAGTTAGATGGTCAAAGGCCAGTCCCAAGCTCTGTAGTAGCAGAGGCCTGGAGTCACATATGAAACACTCCTGTTTGAGGAAGCCCTGGGCATCCAGTGAGTGCCTAGTTTCCAGGTAGATTAAATTAATACAAACTTAGAATTTATAATTTTGGGGCATTCACATGTTCAGCTACAATTGCATCTGGAGATGAGCTCAATTAATATCTGTCCTTTCATTTCAGATGACATACACTGAATGGTTGTCACTAAGAATACAGCATCCCTGGCCTGGGCCCAGCAGCTGGTGATGACTTGGCAAACTATGCATTTCCTAGCTTCAAACAGACGAAACTGCAGACAAAACAAGCCATTAGCTGAGTAAATACTGTGTTTCTGGTTGGCTTCTGTAAGAATAAGGAGATTAGCACGAGTGTTTACTGTTCATAATTATTAGTAGGAAGCAAATAGTAGGCTCAGGCTGACGGAGATGGTTTCATTAAATCCAATTAACACCCACTTGTTTATTCTTAATTACCTCTGCTTGATGACAGAGGAGTATAGATGTCGCTGGGTCATCAATATACATGTATTTGTAATGCCATATCCTGTTAATTTGGGAGCTGGTCATTTGATATGGTCTCAGTAGAAGGAGGAAAGTAAAATGTCTGCTTGTCAAGATTTTGGTAAATACTAAGGGCAACAAAAACAAGATTCCTAAAAAGAGACATTAGGACAGAATGGGTTTCTCTGTAGCAATCTGGTTTGGACATGTCATCTTTGGAGTTGCCTCAATACCCGCTTGTTTGAGAATTTCTTTTCACCTGTCCATTTTTGCTATGGCACAGAAAGGAAGGCTGTGGCATAAAGATCACTGATAAATTGTAGTGTCTGAATGCAAACTTTCTAAAAAAGAGTGAGCCATATATATATGTGTATATACATGCCAAACGGTATGAAGCGGAAGTCCCCATGGAAGGGGGTTTGTGGAGGTCTGAGAAAGTGAGGAAAAAATCAGCCTCTGTCTGAGGAACTTAATGACCAGCCTGGTAAAGAATATAAAATGTTCACAAGTGATGTTAATGTCAGGGTCATGTAGAAGATAAACACAATGAGCCAGATTTCCTTAGGTTCAGATCTGAAATGAAGACCACTGTTAAGAACACTAGACGTCATCTTTTCTTTCTCAAGCTTTTAGGGAATAAATGAATAGATTCTTCCCCTTAGTTACTGGCTTGGCTTGGGAGGGATTCCTGTTATGGCCAGCGTGGGAGGGGTTCTTTGCTTTTCCGAGTAGAGGTCACTAGTCTTGAGTGCTCCTTCTTGTTTGCTTGCGGTGTCAGTGATCTTTCACTGGAAAAATGTGGATTGTAATACTTTTTCCTGGATCAAATTTAGGTACTAAATCACACTTAGGTAAAGTGGGAAGGAGCTTGGCAGCGGAAGCATGGTGAGGATTGGTGGTTGTGCCAGGACATCTGTAGAATGAGCAAATTGCTTGACTGTCAGAGCTGGACTTGCAGTGATGGTATGTTGGTACCAAGCAACTTCACTCTCAGTTCTTAAAGTCGATCAGCAGTTAGTTACTGGGCACTTGTTTGTGCACAGCATCAGACCAGGCACCTGATGGGGTATGGAATGGGCCAAGCGCTTTCCGGCTGGGGAGACAAGACTTTTCTATTACATGGTCATGCTTAATTAATGGCTAAATTGCATGGTTCAAAATAAGGGCTGTAGAGGTTCAGCAAAGAGGGCTGGGCTGGGTAGGTCAGGGAAGACCAGGGCTTCAAGACTTGGACCTGAAGAGTAGATAGACATTAGTTACTTGGAAGATGTCCCTGCTTTGGTGGTTCAAAGGCTGGTGGGAGAAAAACCTGTTCCAGGTAAGCAGAAACATGGCCCCCTTGTCCCCTGATGCAGCCCAGGTCCACGTTGGGGCTCAAGACCGGCGACCTTAGTACATCTCATGCTGATCAAACCCAGGGCTGAATCTTGAGATGGAAGGTCATGTTTAAAGGAGAGGGCCCTAAGGAGATAGAGTTAATGAGGATTCCCTGGAATCTATTTCCATTATGAGGAAAGAGACATTAAACAATCTGTTAAAGTCAAAAATTTATAAGTATATTTAAAGATTTAAGGCAGTCATTTGAAGTCTCTCTCTATATGTGGTGGCTGATATTTAAAAGGCACACAAAACATTAAAAATGACCTCAGAATAGTGTACCCACCCCTGAATAATAAAGGGGTAATAATGGGGAATGGAGTGGTGTCAGAGCATAATCGATTCCAACCTGACAGATGATGGTCAGGGTCATCTTTGCTGCTCATGTGAGAATCCAATGTCAGTGTCCTCTGAGTGGACAGAAGGGGTTACTGGGCAGGTCTGTGAGAGTCATGAAGTTTAGATCTTGGTAGTTTTGTTTCTGGTGTGTGTGTGTGTTTGTGTAAGGGGTGGTAGTGATGGTGAGGGGTTCTGCACAATGCTTCACAGAATGCTGCAAGGTTGATTTGGTTCACACAGGTAGAAGGTTGGGGGTGCCAGCTAGTTGTGGCAGAGAGTTTATAGTATAGTATAGTATAGTATAGTATAGTGTAGTGTAGTGTAGTGTAGTGTAGTATAGTATAGTTGGCCCCACTGAAGCCAGGATGCTAATGAAAGGTACTCAGCCTTCCCAACAGAGAATCAAGAATGGATTCAGTTAAGTTATAGCTGAAGGGTGTCTGTTAGGTCCTTGCTACTAAAATTGTGGCCCATAGACCATCAGCATCTCCTGGGGGCTTGCTAGAAAAGCAGATTCTTGGGCCCCATCTCGGATCTGCTGAATCAGATTTGGCATTTTAACAAGATCCCTATTTGACTTATAGGCCACCGAGGCTGGGAAGCACTGTTTCAGACTTCACTGCTCATTCCTGGGTCCATGTGTGGCCCCAGTTCTGTCTGTAATTGGGTGATCAGCGGACTGAGAATCAGTCTATTTCTCAGACTCTCAGGCTCTTTTTTCCAGTGGGGATGTTTATGCCTTCTCCACCCATCACCCAAGACCTTCAGGATGATTGAAGGAGACAATGCAGCACTTTGTAATGGCACAGCCCTGCACCAGCCTTTGGCAGCAATAGCTGGCCTTTATCATCACCTGGGGAGCTTGAAATATGACACCAAGGCGTAGGCTTCACCCTCTCCTGCTTCCTTTGCTCTGGGGTGGGACCAGCCATTGGTACTCTTTAAAAACTCCTCTGTTGATTCAAGTGGGCAGCAGCCAGGGTTTAGCTCTTGTTATTCTGATCTTTTATTACTCCCCTCTCAGCTTCTGTTTTAGAACTTGGAAAGGGCTGGTGCCGGTGGCAGTGGGTGTAGGGTGAGCAGTCAGGTCCTGCCAGTAGCTCCTTGGTGGATGTGGACCAGCGTGTCCATTCTCTCCAGAATGATGCTGCTGGGAACATTTACTTGCATGTGTGTCTTGTCATCCTAAAGCCCATGCAGGTATGTTCATGTGTCTGCAGATTGAGCAAGGCCTGCCCTTCGCTTTTCAGCTGGTGCAGCCAGGGTCTCACCAGAGCAGGGAGAATGTGCATAAGGCAAGGCCACGGGGCTGGGGAACAGGAGGCCTGGGTTAGATGCTAAGACCTGCTTATAGGTCTTACCTGTCTGAACCACCTGGATCATGGAGTTGTAGCGAGAAGCATTTGAAATCAGGGTAACTACATGTGAAAACACTGTAAAAAGTACAAAATGCTGCTCAAGTGTACAGTGTGTTCAGTTAATTTCGAGTGGCAGAATCATGGAGCCAGAGAAGACTGACTTTCACATCAGGAGTTGGCCCCAAACGAAGCCCAGCATCTCAACATAAAAGCAATTAACATTTGGCAAACGCTATGTGCCTTTTCATGTATACCTTCAACAGATAGTTCTTGAGAGTCCATTGTGTTCTAGGTGTTGGGAAATAACAGTAACTAAAACAGAAACAAATATCAAATATCCCCTCATGGAGCTTACGTTCTCCCGTGTGGTGTGTTGGGAATGAACAGAGCATGGTGAGGGGAACAAGAGAGGAGGAGGTGGGTGCTGCTCATAAACGGACATGGGGAAAGCCTGTCTGATGAATGGTGTTTCAGCAGAGACCTGAAGGGAGTGAAGGAATGAATGAGCTGGGTATCTGGGCAGGTAGCAGCACGTGCAAAAGGATGGGCAGGAGCTTGCGTGGTACCTGGGTTATGGCGAGGAGGCCGGTGTGGAGTGAGAGGGGCACTGTGACACACGAGGTCAGGAGGTGTTTCAGAGGCTGGGTCACATGGGGCCTTTTAGGCTCTGGTTAGGATTGGGGGAAGCCATTGGAAGGCATTGAACATAATTTGCCTGGAGTTTAAACTCAGATTGATGACGATGATGGTGGTTTGGGGATAACAAGCCCAGAAGCTAAAGTCAAACTAGGGTGACCAGTAAGGAGGCAGTCACAATAGGTCAGGTGTGGATGAGGGTGGTTGCCATGTGGGTGGTGAGACATGGTCACATTCCAGGTGTTCAGAAGGAAGAATTGAGTGGATTTGCTATTAGAAAGGCCATGTGAGAGACAGAGGAACAACAGGGAGAATGGATGTGCCATTTTTTGGCATGGATGAGCAGGTCTGGGGCTAATCACAGGTTAGTTTCAGGAATTGTTCAATTTGAGATGACTGTTTACCACCCAAGAGGAGATATCAAGAAGGTACCTGAATTGGGAGGTTTCCATGGGGAGGCATAGGCCTGGGGATAGAAGTTTGGGAGTTTCTGTTAGTATGAAGGTGATATTTAAAGTCATGAGGTAGACGAGATCACTCTAATTCTGCACCAGATCCAGGGAAGGGGTTAGTGGAATGGTGATGATCAATGGGTTTTGGTGACTGCAGTGGTATTACTGGAGCTTAATCAGCTTTAATGTTCTCTCCATACAGTGCACTTGCTCATTATATTCTCTGTCTTCTCCAAATGTGAATGCATTTTAATGTCCACCAGTTGCAACAAAGGGAAGAAATATGTTATCAATAGAACTCTTCGGCGTCTGTCTGTCTACACCAACTCCAGTGCACCCTAGGGGAACCCTCATTTCACACTGGCCTGGCCGAGCTTGTCACCTTGAGCTGGCTCAGCCCAGAGAGCTGTGGGCCGTGGGGCTGGTATTCTGGGCCTACTCTTCAGGACTGCAGCATAAAGCAGGATGGATGAGATATTCCAACCCATTACTTACAGGTGTTCTTTAAGGGAGTGCTTAGGAAGTTTTACTCAATTTAACTTAAGACATAAGTAATGCCATTCCCAATTCAGGGCAATGGCTTAGAACCTGACTCAATGTCCTTTTTGCTAAGTAATTATCCAGATTTCCTTACTAAATGTTATTTTATGTATTATGTTTAATAGCCTCTTTCTCTTGGCTATGGTAGGATGGTAATAGCAGCAGATAATGGATCACACACTCATCTTCAAGTTCTGCCTCCAGCACCTGTGGCCGGCATGGGGGGAGGCTTCTGGTCAGGGCTCGGACCCATCCCTCAGCCTTCCTCCCTGGTCCTGGACTGGTTTCCTCCCCGGGGGCCTACAGGATCGCAGATAATTTCTTAATTTTCAAAGATTGTTTTGATTGTTTTAAAGATTCAGGGGAGCCTAAGGAGCTCATCTGGCAAGACTGTTCTTCTGCCTCAGTTCACAGCCCCATTTGAAGAACTGTTGGTGGTAGAGGGGCGAAGCCCTTGTGGGGAGGAGCAGCATGGTACAGACCTGGACTATGGTTAGATGTCACAGGTGTCTGATAAAAATTAGGAACCACATTGTACCCCAAGGAGGCCAGTTTCTTTTAGCATCCTGATCTCGGTAAAGGCTCACTGGATTAAACTCATGGTAGGAACGATGTTATTCATGTTGTTTGTAAAGTGTGTAGGTTCAACCCCATGTGCATTGGGTTCTTAGTGATAACTTCGTATCTTCCAGTAGCTGCTGAGCACCTGTTTCCAGTTGAGCTCTCAGGGGGCTACTGAGTGCTTAGTGGGTGCTGGGCACTGAGATAGTACCAATGTGTGTCATTCTTTTCCACCTGCCATGAATTATGTTCTCCAGAGACTCACAACTAAAACCATGTCAAAAATGTGCCTGATTACCTCGGAGGGGGTGTACAGCATTGGCCCCAGTATTTACAAACAGGTTAGATGTATATCCTGCCCTAAGAAAGTTTCCACTCCATCTGGGGAGGCAGGTACACTTGCATGAAATGCCAAGTAACAGAATGATGCTTAGTATTAACTGGAAAGCAGAAGTGACAGAAATTCCAGGCATCAGGAGGATGTGGAAGCCTTTTGGCTGCACATTAAAATCAACGAGGGAGGTTTGAAAAAGAGGATGCCTGGCTCCAACCCAGACCCACTGGGCATCTGTGTGTTTTAAAAGTTCCCCTAGGTGTTTCTGATGCAGAAGCAGGTGTAAGAACCACAGCTTTGGAGGGATAGGTAGGATTTTGGTGAAGGGAGGTGGGAATTGCAGTTCAGCATGAGAAAGATGTGGGCAGTGCCACAGATGAGACCAGCAAGATTCCTGGGTACAGTGACCATTGCTCCCAGGCCTGGAGGTGAGGCTTGTTTGGAAAAAGAGTGGAAATCCAGTGGGAAAAGGGCAGCTTTCAAAAGAACTTGAAGACCTGCAGAGGAGATTGAACTTCATCCTGGAAGCTACAGGGAGATCCTGTGGTCACCACCATTTTTACGTGGCCTCATTTTCAATTGTATTTGGACTTTATTTGCTGCGTGATGGGATGCTTTTGAGGCGATGAGCAGCAGGAGAAACATGGTGTTTTAAACTGAATCTGATTGTCAGGTGCTGGGTGGATTGAAGCAGAGGGTATTTGGAAGCAGAGATTAGCTAAAACGGAAACTATTTACAAACCCAGCACCATCAACAAGAATAGCTATTGACTGAGCCCTTGCTATGTTTCACATGCTGTCTTAAGTCCTCTACATGTATCATCTTTTTTTAATCTTCAGAAGAACCCTCTGAAGTAGGTACTCAAACATAGCATGCCCATTTTACAGATGTGAAAACAGGTACAGAGAAGTAACTTGTCCAAGGCCACACTGTTGGATAGTATCAGAGTTGTGATTCCAGCCAGACTGCTTGAATCCACTCTAGAGGCCCCTGACTCCTAGGGCTTTGGCAGCACAAGTGGGAACGGAAACCGACGTACATGACACAGTGAGGGAACGTCCAGGTGGTGCGGTGTTAGTGTGGGCATGCTCAGAAACCCCTCAGCGGGGAGAACGCCTCGGACGAAGGAGCTGGGAGGGTGGGATTCAGAATGGCGCAGGGCGGACAGCAGGAAGCCTTCTGAAGTGGTGGCTCTGTGTCTAGAACATGGAGAGAGAGGCGTGAGAAGAAGACATTGTTAGCATGACACCAAAACGCCACGCACTCTGCCAGAGCATCGCGGGAGTGTTCGAGACGCGAGGAGTGCGAAACGGGTTGAGTGTTGGTTTGGAGTCAGACGGGTGCGGGTGTGAGTTCCAGTCCTCGCCTTAGCAACCTCGCGATGTGGGGCACACAACCTAGCGGTGATGGGCAGGTCGCCCAACCTCTGCATCTCCTTCCTTCCGTCTGTATGTCAAGGGTGATAAAGCATCCCTCTCGTCGGAGTATTGAGAAGAGTGAGCTAATGGATATAAAGTGTATGTAATGTATGTGACATAATACATATTCCATCGATACTAGCCATTATTACTATTATGATTCTCATTCTAACAGTGATTTATGGGCATTGAAGTGAATTAATGGCAGCACTGTTTTGGAGAGAATACTTTGACATTAATGGGTACAATACAAACATGGGACGTGCTAGGATTCCAATTCTGGCTGCGTCACCTGACGGCTGTATGATCTGGGGTAATTTACTTAACCTTTTCTCAGTTTCTCCACCTGAAAATAAGGAAAACAGTATTGGCTACCTTGTGGATTTAAGATGATGATTGCAGAAGTTAATATGTACAAAGCACTTACAATAACACTTCCCTAACATATGTAGTTGTTTATCGATGGTCTAAAACTTATTGTTTTCTTTTGTTATTCCACCCTCTCCACTGCCTGTTGCCTCTGAAACACTTAGACCTTTTGGTTATCACCTGGCATATAAGAGGTATCTGTGTGCTTATGTGTCCCCCTGGTTGAATCGAATTTAAGTGCTGAGCCTGGATAAGTAGCCCCTGCTGCCCCAAATCTAGATTTACTGAGCAAAGTGGCCATGCTGCTTAGATATGATATGTGGGTGGTGATTTCACACAAAGGGCTGAACCTTTCCACTGCAGGACTCAGGCTCTCTGAGACCAGTCTCCTCATTGAACATTCATCCACCCCTCTTCTTCCTTGCTAGGACCCATGCTGAAAGGCACAGACCTGACCCACTGGGAGCATAGAGATCACGGTGCTAAGTCTGGGAGCATGCATTTGTGTGTATGCCTTTGTGTGCGTGTGTATTTGTAGCCTAAAGGTAATTTTTATGGTGCTTTGCTTTGTTTCATTTTTTTTCTTGGTTGTAAAGTTGAATAAAAGGCACTTAGTCCAAAACTTTAAAAAATTGCTACTGGGCAAAGTAATTTTGTGTCAGGCTTCTGTTCAGGGCAGATTTACACTGGTTATAAATCTCTGAAATTAAGGTCTTACCATAGAAAAGCTGAAATGTATTCAACATTAGCAGACACCCAGCCCTGCTCTGAACCAGTGGCCATTCTCCCCCCATGTATCATAAGAATATTTAGCTATGTGTTTGGGGTAATAATAAGTTTAAATATGCCTCTTAGAATGGGAAATGGTTCTCCAATGAGTAGCAGAATTTCCTATCAACAATTCTTTCCCTAGAACCAAAGGTTAAGTTGAAGAGTTTGATTTAATGACAAAGTTAATTAGGCCTTTAACATTGCAGGGTTCTTGCCTTTCGTTTTCTAATCAAGCTCATGGTCTAGGGTCCAGACTCTTGCAGAAATGGGGACATAATGCTAACACTTGTTTTTCTGATGTTTGGGGAGGGTTAGGGGTACATAAGGGGTGCTTAGAAATTTCTGAGTTGACAAAGGGCCTGCAGAATGCCCCCTAATCCTAAAGTATTTTTTTCTCACCTCCATCAAACCTTAGATTTGTAATAGACTAAACCTGTTAGGAACTTTAGGAATTATCCAGTCAGACCTTTCACGTTACAGCTAGGGAAACTGTGTGACTAAGAAATTTATCAGAAGTTACCTAGGTCACCTGAGGCAGAAAAATGGATCTTCTAAGTTCAGACTAGCTCCTTCTGATCAAAATGGTCTATCTGCAAGCACTCGTGCTGAAGGAAAAACAAAACTCTTTGTTCATGGGACCAACTTATGCTGTTTATGGACTAGTTTCTCTAGAGCACTTCCTTCTACTACTTTTCAAGGCAAATACGCCCGATTTGATCTTGGTCCATGGGTGCACCAGTAAAGACTCTTGGTTGTAAACAAAGATATTGCTTCTTTTCCTCTTAATCAACAAAACAAAAATAAACCAAAGAATTCATTAGAAGTTTCTCAGAATGGACTGTAGGTGGGAGACCTGTCGAGGAGAAGGGGCAGATATCAAAGTAGTCCCAGAAGCTCCAGAAACAGGACACCAGACAACTTTTGGAGTCAAGGACCTCTGTCTCCCATGCTTGACATTGCTTCATCTCAAATGAATTGTCACCACCCTCTCTGCCTTTGTCTCACTTGATCCTGATTCTAAGCCCAGGTAGAATTCTAGGCACTGAGCTAAAGGATTTTTCAGTACTTCAGCTGTCAGGAGGGAGAGAGGAGGTATGAATTTGGCTTCTACTGAGACGTGGGAGCCGGCATTGCCCACTGCAAGACCTCACATAGTGAGAAATTCCCCAAAAACAAGAAAAAAAAAAAGAGTTCAGGTTTTACGTAGTCTGGAACTTAAGAAATCCCCACAATAAAAAGCTTTATGGGTCACTCTGAAGCCTGAATATGTTCTATAAATTTGCTTCCATAGGAAAAGATCTTCAAAGTTACAGAATAATTCACAGATAACTTTGGGGTGCAGTTTACTTCTTGGCGTGGCCTGCTCACATTTATATCTTAAATAAGGGTCTGCTTGGCCCAGGGCTTTAACCTTGAAGGACAACTTTTATGACAGGATTTGGAACAATGCAGGGGTCCAGAAGTGAAAATGCCTTTAGAAACATTAACATTTCAGAAATGCGAATGCCATCCATTCATGCCTCTTTCAACATGTGAAATGTTTATGAACTCATACTATATGCCTGTCTTTGCGCTGGACACTGGTTACTCAGGAGTGAACAAATGGTTATGTTGTGCCTGCCTACAAGTTGGGCTTTGGTCTAGTTCAGATGCAGATGCTTCGACTTCTCACTTGTAGTAAAATACTCAAATGCAAACTATTGAGAAGACAATTGAGGGAAGTCATATTTTTGGTTTTATGCCAATGATTTAAGATCTTCAACCCTTTCAAACAAATTGGGGATTGCTTTTCTAGGACAGATGCTTCTACTAAATTTAGTTCAGAATTTTCAGCCAACATTTCTTACCAGGCAAGGTACCAGGGTAGGTCTTGCCTTGCAGAAGTTTATAATCCAGTAGAGGAGGCAGACATTGATGCTCATCTTTTCTATGCACTGTGTTGTGTTCTGAGACAGAGGCATGCCTGGCCTGCTATGTACAGACAAAGACGAAAGCTGTTTAGATGTGCTAGTGTTGGCAGGTTTTACTGTGGCCTGTCTTAATCTTAGAGCTGCAGTGTAAACCCATCCTTTCTGTTTACCTGTGCAGCCAATTCTGTGGATAGTTAATGGGCGACTCTTCCATGCAAGGCCAGACCCAGGGCCTGTGGGACTAGCAGCTAAGGACATCCATTCAGCCAGAGGTGTCTCCTTGCCTTCATTTTCTTTCTAACAGTGGCCAGCTGATGCAGCCTCTCAGCTTTGCGGGTGGAATAGGTGAGGTACGGATGAAACATGCGTGTGGTTTTGGTGTCCATTTCAGCTCAGGCTTGAGCTATTCCTGAGGCGCTAGCTCTGCAGCAACAAGGACCGAGCCCAGGAGCACTGCCTTTGGGGCGCCATCCCCTTCAGTGTGCGTAGCTGACTCACTTCCCCCACAGGAATGATCTTAGGGAAGCGCTGTGTGAATCCACATCAGGCCCGGAAGATAAATGTTTCTTGACAGACCTCGCTCTATTAATTTGCATACACATTTGTGTATGATTTTATTTATGTTGGTGAAGGAGAACAGTAGTTCTCGGGCTTTGATGTGTGTGAGCCTTGGAGATTAGAGCCAGGGCCCTTCCTCTGAGAAAACAAATACTTTTGTGTTGATTTCAATGAGATATAAATCATGCCCAGGAAGTTTACAGTGGAGTAAGAATGGTCTAATTACTGATTGTACACCAGAGGAGGACATATTTATGAAACGACTTGAAAAAGCTTGTAATCCCTTCCCGTATTTTGAATAACTAATTGCTATGTCATTGTGGCATATTTGCACCACAAGAGTTAAGTCTGTCAAACGTTTCCCTCCGAAAACCTTGTTTTAAGGGATTTCTAACTTGGTCGTAAAAATGTGCTCCAAGTTGGAGCTGACTTGATGGGAGCCTGGCTCGGAACGCTTGATCTGAATGGTGCCAGTCAGAGTTAGATTACAGGCTGGGAAAAAGGAAACAAATTTTTTAAAAAGGAGGTGTTTATGGTTCCCAGCTCCCCTAAGTACTTCTTGAGGATCAAAATAGCCTCTTTAAAATAAATTGCAGACCATTAGTACGTGATGGAGGAAACCCCTTTGAGAGTGGGTGGAGGAGGGGAAGACGAGGAGAGACTGACTTGGACCCCTTCTCAGCGATGCGGACACAGAGTGTGCTCCTCATGCAGCGGGCCCCCGGCGTGGTTCGTGCACACGGATGGCGCTTCCTGAACCCAAGGTGACGTTTCAGGCTGAGTGGACATAACTGCAGCTCCACTCCAGCTCTGCATCTTAATGGCATTTGGGTTTCTTGGAAACCCATGTTTTCTTTTTAAGTAAGCAGAACACTGTTGGCTGTCTACCACATGCCCATAGAGGTCATAAGGGCCTACAGAGGACCTCAGGTGTGTCCTGTCTACTGGACAAGGAAGTATCTGCTTGATAAGCACGTTCATCCAGAGATTTCCCCCATATCTGGTGCTTGACATTCAAGCCAAAAAGGTAGTCCTTGGCTAGGAATATTTATTTGATTCCTTACATAGAGCCTAGGTGTCTTTTCTATTGGTCAACAGCAGAAAATTCAAGACAATGAAAACAGGAGAGAAAGAAGGAAACAGAGAGAGAGAGAGAGAGAGAGGTAGAAGTAGAAGGGGAAAGTGGGAGGAGGGAGGAAGGGGAGAAAAAGAGAGAGAGGTGTTTCTACCTCTTTGTGAATCCCCTTGAACCCCAGTGGTCCGAGTACAGCCTCTGTTTTCTAGCATCTGCAGGCATTGGAAAAGTGAGACAGATTTGCAATCTGGCTTATTCAGCCTCCATTCAGATTTCCTTGTCTTTTTTAGATTTCACTCATGTTTTAATGACACTTCTTTTTTTTGAGAAAGCTAATTGCATTGGTTTCTCCAAGAGGCATCGCTTTAAACAATCCATCCAGACTGTGAAAACAAATACATGCTTGACTTATTTCATTTATTTCCCCCCAATCCTAAATTAGGATAAAGCCATTTTGATAAGAAGACATGTGTGTGTCTTTGTCACATCTTTTATCATCACGACTGCTTTCCCAAATAATACAACTTGTGACAAATGTGAACATTAATTACAGTTAACAAAGAAATGTCATGTGAAGTGTTCATGAGTGGGGGAAGACGGAAAAAAACCCACCAGACAATCAGTGAGATTACATCTTGCACCAAGTTTCAAGTCAAAGTGCAAAAGTCAGAAATCAAATACCCTCAGTTATCAAATTATGTTAACGATTCTAATGAAAGCTTCTGATATTTTGTTCAAGAGGGTGGCACTATAATGGTAACTAATAGAACAAGAGAAGCTGATTGCCATGAATTAATGACAACTGATTTCCTATTTATTTATTTATTTAAATATTGACAGTCTGTTTAGAGACCGAGGTTTTCCATGGGGTCCTTTCCTCCCATCCACAAGTCCCAGAGTGAGGGATAATTGTATGTTTTCATACCCCAGGTCGCCCTCATCAACCCCGGGGTTTTGGCCCACTTTGGCAGCAAGAAGATGAAGCTAAAGTGAAAGATGGATATGGGTATTCATGCACAGGTCCCCTAACATTTGTGGGGCTCAGGGTGACAGTGCACCTGCAGGCCTGCCTCACGCTCCCTTCCCTTCTCTTCCTATCCCTGACTTCCTTGTCATCCACAGGAGGCCTCCATATATACATCAACATGGGGATGCCCAACTTGCCCACCTAAGTTCCACCCACCAACAGCTATTGTTTGGCTCCCCCTTGTACTTAAGGGCATGGACCTTGGTGATACCATCTACTGTTGGGAGGTAGGACCTGGAGAAGAGGTCCTTAACATTCCTAGAAGAAGCTTGGGGCTGTTTGAAAAGGGAATTTGGGGGTCCTGGACATTGATAACATGGTCTATTAACTGGGGAATGGGCTCCAGATTAGAAAGGCCCTTGGCCCATGAACTCCTTATCTCATAGAGGTAGGGAGCAGGTAGAGAAGGGTCAGAGGGGGTGTTCTTCGCCTAGGACGAGGACTCTGGTTACTTGGATTTAAGAGCGGTTTCACATGTGCAATTTCTTTGCTTTTGGGTACCTGAGTGTACATCTGGAGTTCTTCCTTGCTGAAGTCTACTTTATTCTTTGTTCTTTACTCCTTCATTCCTCTATTTATTCAACATTGATTGGGCATGTATGTGCAAAGATCTGGAAACACAAAGAAAAATAAGTTAAGGTTTCCACCTTCAAGGATCTCACAGACTTTACAAATTTGTAGCTCGGTAATAAGTACTAGATAGAGTACTTGTATCCTGCCCTCTGCGTGCTTCCCATGGTAAGGAGAAGTGAGGAGCGAACACCTTGGGCTTAGAAGAGGTGAGCTCCCCCAGTCTCCTCCATGGCCTTTAGGTGTGCTGTACTCAGGTCTCTTTTTGTGCTCCCCTGGGGTTCTTCAGAGGTCCCACCATCTAGCAAGAGAAATGTCCCCACCGAATCCAGATCAGAGGCAGATAGCAGGGGGAACCTGGTGGAGAGCTTCCTACAGCTGTGCTGAAAAGGCTGGACCCAAAGAGATTCTTCTCTAGCTGGGGACTCCAGGCAGCACCAGTCGGTCCACAAGGGCCCCTTTGTGGCCTTTCTGCCTAGAAAATGAATTATGCAGAAATGAATACATCTTGGCCCTGTGTTAAAATCCTTCTGTATATTTAAATCAGTGAGAGCATTTTCTACATCTTTCACCATAGAGTGAAGGTGTTGGGCATTACCAAACTTATATTGACAGGGCCATCCCTTGAAAGACTAATCATGACGTTGGGGAGCTGAGCCCCGGTCAGCCTCAGAGCCCTGGGTGTTGGGAAGCACATCTGACTATGCTGAGTTCCCTTCGCTGGCTAAATTGGTACATTAGGGTAAAAACGATTTCCACATTTGCATAGTTGATTTCATTACTATCGCCATTATTGATGCCCAGCTCCTCTGAACGAAAGGAGCCATAAAAGCAAATAAAATCACTTTGCGATTCCATTATTGGATAAATTACCACATTACTGCCTGCGTTTTAGGGCTAAAGGCATTCCCTACATTTGCATAGTTTATTTCATTATCATTATTAATAACAACAACAATAATGATGATGATGACTAGGATCCTTGAATGAAAGGAACTAGAAAAATGCCAGACTGCCTCGAGCAGTCTTTATGGACTCGCTGCCATCCCTGAGAGTCTCTTTATCTGCTGCGGAAACGCTGCCACTTCGTGGAGCGAACCAGAGGCTTTTACAGAACCCATGTCAAACCAGTTCAGAGCTGGTGGGGCCGATGGCTGGTGTGAAAGAGCGACTAGTTACTCATCGTGACTGCTAAAGATTGGGGTTGGAAGACTGCTCAGCCACTTAGCTAGTTGTGCCTCTTTAGGAATGGTGCTTAAACTCACAGAGCCTGAGCTGCTTTGTCAGTGAAGTGGGGTTAGCACACTTGCTTTGCGATGTAATAAAGAGCAAAGGATATGGTACCTCTGAACAGGTCCTGTGGACCATGGAGCTATCCCAAGATTTCAGAGCTTGACATCACTTATTGAGTGTTGAGGTGACTGCCCTGGCTGGCATGCTCTAGAATGCTCTGTAATGATAGCGGGGGCTGTGCCTGCTTGTCTCTTAGGCTGGGAGAATTCTCCAAAACCTCCCTTAGAGTTCTAGGCCATTGTCCTCCAAGATAAGTAGGGAGAGAATGCTTATTCATAGTTAGTAATCTTGGATATTTACAGATAGCCTACTTTGATAACACATATTCTGGCGCTGATTGGGTGGCTGTGAAGTTGCTCTTTTCTTACTCAGTGATTTCTGATTATACCCATCTTTTCTCCTTGGCCATGGAGCCAGGGAGCACAAAGTCTTTTTGCCCATTAATTCTGAGGTTCTATAGCGAAAGGAAGGTCCACTGGTAGCTCGCTGTGGTTTGCTGGAGAATTTTCCCTCTGGTTTTGTTTTTATTATTTTATTTCTGCTGCACCAGGGGCTCCAAAAAAATGAATGTGTCAGTAAAGGATTTGACAGTATGTTACGACAGTCATCAATCCACCAGGCCCTGTAGCCATAAATAAGCTTCATACGCTGCCACACTAAAGAGGACAGTTTTTCTTCTCCAGGACATTGAAAATGTCACAGCGGGGGAATTGTTTGTCCCCGTCTCCACGGCAACGCCACCAGCACTTATCATTAACTTTCACACCAAGATTTTAATCAGCGCTCTTTGCGGCCTGAGACCAAGTCAACATCAGCCCAAATTTTCAAAGCCGTTATTCTAATTATGACGAGAAAGCTATAGATTGATGAGCCGAGTTTTCTGCAAGGACTGGTGGCAGTTAATTCTCGTGACCTGCATGGCTCAGGGAGTCTCTCTTAGAGATGGAGTCTTGAAAGTTCGATTATTAGTGACAGCTTGTAAGTGAGAGGAGCCTTATCTCTCCAGAGAGTGTTGATAACTTGAGACAAGGTTTAACTAGGAAGTAGTGAGACAGTGGAAGGAGGGAGGGGGAGAGGAGAGGGAAAGTGCACACTCTATCTGCAGCCTGCATCCAGCATAATGAGAAAATACGGACAGGCACAATTTCACAAGTTGTAAATTCTGGTAGCCTTCAGTTGTAAATTCTGGTGGAGGCTGTTTTACTCGGCTATCTGATAATGTGTGAAAATATTTGTCCCTTTGCTTCATAGGCGTGGGCAAGCACTGTGTTCCAGAAAATGCATTCAACTTCCCAGCCCTCTGCTGCCTCTCATTTGTTTTTGGTTTCCTTTGGTCAGGGGACCTCTAGAAACAAAATGAGAATTTGCAAATGAAATGAAGTAGTAATTAATTTCTTAAAAAGATTCTTCATTTCCCTTACCTGATCCTCACCCCTAGCCTCTTTTGATTCAGTCTCATTTCTAGAGCCTTTGGATTTGCAGTGAGAGGGAGTAGCTAGAGTGGCCCTTACAATGCATTGCCTTCCTATTTCTGTTAGTCTTTCATGTTTTCTGCCCTCATTAATCTGGCGGATGCATGTCCTTACTTTCTTGGCCATGCAATAGACAACATCTGTGCTGTTGACTTCATGCCTCCTTCAAGTTTGCTCTTGGGGAGTGGTACCTATTTCCTCTCCAGATTTAAGAGATTCAGCTGAGCCATCAGTCTGATTGGGAGAGGGCTGGGAGTGATGATCACTGTGCTGGTCTCTGAGGTCCCACTAGCCAGAGGTTTTGTTGATCTCAATTTATAAGGGAGAATGCAGGAAGGCAGCATGCTAAGGTTAAGAAGAACCTCATTCAAGATGCTTTGAGTCCAGGCTCTCATCCTAGCTCTGCACCTGTCTTGCAGAGTGAGCCTCTCCATGGCTCTGTGCTTTGATATTTCAAGTGGTGAGGATAATATTTTTCTGGGCTCCCTCGTATACCAAATGAGCCAATTGGGATTAAATTGCTAATATTTAATGTGATCATTGCATTACAAAAATGATGCATGCATGAGCATCGTGGTCTATTGTCTGCTTTTCAAGTTCGTCTTCTTTGTAGCTAGAAAATGATGATGCTATTATGTTTTATAGTGTTTTCTTTTTCAAATTACTTTTACATGTTTAAAGCAATCATAGTTATCTCCATTATCTTTGTTTTGCCCCTGAGAACACTGAGGCACAGAGAGGTGAAGCATCTTGCTTGTGGTCACACAGCCAATTAGAGACCTAACCAGGTATAGAACTGTGATTGGTGGCTCTCAGCATGCTGCTCCCTAGACCACACTGCTTACTGTATTAATAGGCTGGGATTAACAAAAAAAGCAAACCCAATTAGTTTCTGTTGCAGCCCTTTTACAATCCTGTCTTGTTTCCCCGTGTGTTTATATGTATATTTTAATAGCATTCCCTGCCTTTTATGCTGAGGTTGCTCGAGGTGTGTTTATAATGGTGGCGTAATTATAATAATAAAATACAAATCCATCCACAGAGCGAGCTCATTACCGGCTGGCCAGGTAAAACAAATAGGCTTGGCGTTGACTCAGGAGCAAGGCAGTTTATTTCTGAGGTGGGGCCGCTTTGAAACACAAGATGCTTTGCTTTTCCAGCAAAGAAGGCCCTATGTTCTGAATGTACTGGGGTTTGGCGGGCAAGGTCGAGCTGGTCATTGAGGTGCCAGTCTGCTTTAACATGATCTCGCCCTTTTTATCTCTCTTTTTCTGGGGAAGAGTTGAGAAAAAAGAGCAAAGGTAGCCCCCTCCATTCTCTGTAGCTGCAAGATCTTTCCTCGAATGCAGAAGTAGGCCCTTTGGCATTGAAACTCGTGGACATAGACTTTCTAATGTATACAAAAGGGAAAATTACTGTTATGAATAGAACCATAGGAGCGAGAGTGTGTGTTTTTTTAAATGCCTGTCTGTCCTTGTTAATTAGAAGTGCACATATTGGGAAATTAACTATGAAATACTAAAAATGATAAATTATTCCTTATTTGAAAGTATAAATTAAAGGTTTAGTGTATATAAAATTTGTCATGTTTAATTGCAAGTTCAATTAAAATTCAGGGTAATGATGATTTATACAGGTTTCTGTGTAATTTGATATTCATTAGCTTAGCCAGACACATGCTGATATTAGCTCGTTAATTATGTTTCCTTTTGTTGAAGGCAGCCTTGTGAAAGCAATCTGCTCAAAGTTTTCTAAACTCATTCTGCTAAATGAATATTTGGCAGCTGTTCATGTTATTGAGATGGTCACTGTGGCTTCATTTCACTCATAGGCTGCATCAATCATACCTTCTCTGTGACAAACAAGGGTTTCTCATTACAAACCCATTTATGAAGGTTATGGCTGACATTAGAGTGATTGCGGGGTACTCCGCTGTTACTTTACAGTAACGTTGGAGTGGAGCTGCGGTGAATATCTGCACCTCCCACATGGTCAAACTGTTTAAAACACATGGAGAGGGAGGACAGAATCTTCATACGGGCCGGAGTTCTGTTTTCTAACACCATTGGCTCAAACTTTCCCAAGTCAGAATGTGGGTCTTGGAAGAAGGACCCTCAAGGGAGCAGTGGACCAGGCTCCTACTTAGGCCTCCAAGCAGTTGCCATACCCAGTGAATAGGTGTGGGCGGATCCAGAGAGGTGAAGGGATTCTCTCACAGGAATGCATTGACTTTGAGCAGTGGAGTTGAGCATGGTTCTTGGGGAGGTGAATGTGGAAAAACTGGGCCTACTGATGAGGAGGTTTCCAGAAGCTTATTAGCCATCATGATGATGAGTAGGAGGAATCACCATCTGGTTGGGAAAAGAACTCTGTGATAGTCATATGTCCTGTATTTTTTGGAGAATTTAAACTATTTCATAGATTTTTCATGGCTCTTATTCAAAGGTTTTCATACTTAAAGTATTTTGGAAAAGCAGGTATTGTCTTTCCCTTTTGACAAGTGAGGGAAGCTGAGGCATAGAAAAGTTGGTTGATTTGTCCAAGGTCATTTATACAGGTACTGGCAATGGCCAGACTTGGGGCTTTGAGCTTTTCTGCTTGTTACAGTGTTGAAATGAGGGCTTTAAACATCAGACATTAATTTCTAGTTTTGTTTTCTCTCCACTAGCACCCTCTTATAGGGAGGAACCAGACACTTTGTACATGGTGGGAGTGTCGACTCTAGGCTGATCTGTATTTTAGCTTCTGACCATTTGTATGCTAATAGGTAGCAAGTCTGGTTTGTGATGGTAAAATGCAATGAAAAATTCTCATGAGAAATTATAATTTTGTATCTTTATAGCTGTATTTATACCCTTGTGCATTTTAGGCAGAAAGTAGTTAGGAACTCATTTTTATTTTTTTTTCTTTGAGGGCCATATGTATTGGGTTTTGCTTTCAGGCTGGTGTTTCTTTTGAAATCATTGTGGAACAAACAGCTGGCTAGTTGTCCACCAGACTTATCATCTTTTCCATAGTGAGGCATAGTTGTTGGGACTGTACCTTCCAGCACCTCTCTTGCTCCAGTGACTGTTCTAACCATAGGTTCCACATGCTTTCTTTCCCCATTTGCCAGTTATGAAGAACTGAGGTATAAGAGTTTATAGAGTCACAATGTAGAAGGAGCCTGGGTCCATGAAGCATTATATAGAAGGCCACCTACTGGACATATGATTGGACTTTCATAAACATGAAATAATCATCTATTGTGTCCCCAAAATTTCATAGTGTGTTTGTTATAGCAGCTAGCCTTACTTTAACTATCCCTTTATTTATTGAAATATTTGTTGAAATTTTTACTACGAGCCAAATCTTATGTTAAGTATTGGGAACATAAAGATAAAAATGATCCTATTCCTGATCTCAGGGAGCTCAACCATTTAGAAAGGGAGCTACACAAATAGATATATCACTTTAGTAGTAAATGCTGTAAAATGGATTAAGAGAAGAGATACTAAAGAAGTGTGGGATCTGAAATGTATCGTGAAATAGCAGACCTGAACTTTAATACTAGTAGAATCTTATATTCCAAATGAAACTGTATGTGGGAACCTCCAATTCATGAAACAGAAAAAATATGATGATACTTTGGTAGAAATGGGGACCGCTAGGCTTACAGGGCCTCCCCTCAGGACCCTGGGTGCTATGGAACACCATCTGAGAGCCCAAAGAGAGAGAGTCAAGCCCAATGGTAGACTGTTCTTTCATTGATTTTTTTTCCCCATTCTCTAGGTTATGGTAACTGATGACCCTTTTAATAGACCCTTGTAGTTAGTGGAAGTTTGGCTGCTGCTGGGAGGCTAGTTTATTTTTTAACTTGTTTTTAATAATTACCAGTTGCTTGACCTTGGGTAAATTTCTTAACCTCATTTTGTCTCAGTTTTTTCATATGTAGAACAGGATGAATGATGGGTCTATGTCATAGGATGGCTGTGAGAACTGAATAGTTAACATACATGAAGGACTGCTACTATGTCCCATAGTGTTGGCTCTGCCCAACCCATTTGTTAAAAACACATCATGTTTGCGAGTACTTCTAAATTTTGATCAAGTAAATAGGAGACAAGAACCTGGTTCAACCTTTAGAGACTGATATCTTCGTTAAAAGACTCTGAAACCTCTGATAGCTAATTTGTGGTTCCTTTTTGGTTCTCTGCACCAAATTCTTTTCATTTTTTTTATTTATTTTTTTAATTTAAAAGAGATTGGATTTTTTCCTCATCATGGTTTTAAAAAAGTGCAACATAATTAGAAAGTCTCAAGGTTTTTTTTGTGTGTTTTTTTCCTTTAGCCTCCAGGCCTTTATAGACCTAGACTATGTAACTGGGAACTTTTCATTTTTAATTTCACCACCTTATGTCATATTAATGCACTTTCTCAATGTGGATAGCCCTCTGGTGGTCAAAGTAATTCCTATGTGACTCCTATAATATAGATGGTGGAATAAAATCAAATATACATTAAAGAGCTGTGTTCAAATTCTGTTTCTCTCTTTTGCTGATTTATTTTTCTAATTAAACCATAAAGCAATTTTCCATTGGAACATTTTAGTTCTTTAGATTGTACATGGGCTTGTTAGTTCTTTAGAACTAAAATGTCCTGGGGAAAAAGAGTAGGAGGACAGTTTTCTTTATCCAGATGAAAATATATTAGTGGTGGTATAAACATTTTGGAGGATTTACATGGTGGTGCCCAATTTATTGTTGTCACTTCAGGGGTGAAAATTAACGTATAGTCTAGCATGAGGGTTCTCAGACTTTCGTATAACGGTAAAGCTGCAAGGGGTCACTTGGAGGTTATTCTCTCATTATCTAGAAAGGGAAACTGAGACCCAGAGAGAAGAGGTGATTTGCTCAAGATGTTGTCAGCAGAACCATGAGTAGAAGCCATGTCTCCTATGTGCTGGTTCCTTATTGCTTGAGATGTGTCTTAGTCCAAGTTGGCCAGGTATCATTAAGCCCAGCCAGGCAAATAAAATCTTAACTCGCAGACTGCCCATGGGTTACTCTGTTCTTTGCTTGGAACAAGACAGTGTGCAGGATTTTCTTTGCCTAGTTTAGTGTTGAAACCTGGTTGGTTTTGTTGCCTGGAAAGACCTGGTATGCACAGTCACCCTCAGCATATCTTTGCCATTAAATAGCGTTTCCTGGAAAGGATGTGCATCAATCTTGACTGTGTGTTGGCCGCTACAACTCATCATAAAGATAAATGACTGATGGGTGACCTATGTCTGCTGTCCTACGAGGGCAGGTACTTTGGAGATGCAGAAACATCTGTTCTGCTCTGAAATTGGCAAGACAAGCTGGCTTGTTCCTCCCCTGCCTGATGCTATTGCATGAGCTTACATTATTTTTCTTCGAGTCTTTGGCTATGTCTGTATAGGCTGGGCCCCAAGGCCACTCCTCGGTGCACCCAGTGTGACATGGTATGGAGGGATGGGTGGGGGTCATTGCACACCTCTAGAGTATTCTCCATTCCTAGGTATAGGCAATACCACATGGGAGGCCGAGGTGCCAGGGGCTGCATGAAAGTTGCAATTCAGGGAATTGCCCAGAATTCTGTAGTGCTCTTGGGTTCTTCCCCTAGATATAGGTGCATTTCCTCAAGAGACTGCTGAACTCCCTATGTCTTCATTACTGTCCTCATTATTAAACCTCACAGGGCAGGGTTGGTCTGTAACATCAATTCTTCTGCATGGGAATGTTAGATAACATTTGTGACACAGAGAATGGCTAATAAGATGGGAATTCTATTTATTTGGCATGGTCTCATTTGGGAGGTGGGGCAGTGAGTTAAGTCACTCACTGATCTTCAGCTAGTCTGCATGACTTGAGTCCTTATCTCGAGACAGATAGAAAATAATATGTGGCCCTGCTTTCAAAGAACTTTCACATGATTTCCTCTGTATGAGCACTTCCTGAGAGCCTGCTGCATACCCAGGGTCTTGCTGGGGACTCCGGCTGCAGAGGTCCATGCTTTCTGCAGCAGGAGCTGTTGATGGTCTCCATGTCTCCTGAAGCACTGCAGTTTCCACATCTACCACCCAGGCTCAGCCGTGAGCACCTGCAACTGTTGCCACTTTCTCTGGCCACTGAGTGCCTTTGCTTGTGGCAGGGTAGGTTGGAGATGCCAGAGAATTCAGACCCTTGGGAGCAGCCTCACCTGCACCAGTGACTGACAGGTTGGTGGATAAACACCCATCTTCCCTGATTGGGCTAACTCTGAGGCACATTTTTTTCTGTCTCCCAGAGTTCCCCAGCTGCAGTGACCTCTAGTTGTCCACATTGGCAACTTGCTTGACAAGGTACCAATCACGGTTATTTGCTTCCTTCCCTTCCCTGTCTCACTGCCCCACTCCCCCACTCCTCCACTCCCGGGTTGCCTACCACCACCGACTTTCACTGGCATCCTTGTCTCAGCCTCTGCTTCTGGGGCTCCTTAGACTAAGGTGTCTTAAATGGTCTACAAATTCCTTTGACAGAAGCCAGGTTCTGATGAAGGCTGCAGGAGACATGTGGAGTGCTGAGGGGAAGTAGGAGAGGGAGGGATCTAGCCTTCAGAGAAGGATCTGGGAAGACTTCTTGGAAAAGGTTACACCTGAACTAGCCTCTTAAGGGTTGAGGTGTAGGGCTTTTGTTAGGAAGCTATAAGAGGCTGGGACATCCCAGGCTGAGAGAAAAGCTTCTACAAAGGCCTGGAGGTGGAGGAATAGGAGGCCTTCTTGGAAAATGGCGAGCATCTGGTATGGCTGGGGTTCAGGGTACAGTGGGGGGGATGGGGAATGTAAGGAGAGGCTGCTAGCGGTCTAATCAAGAATTTGAATGTGAACTGAGCCACATAGACCATTTTTGTGGGCAGTGGTGAGCCTTTCATTTATCTTAGCAGTGATGGGTAGTATTTGTCTTTTAGGATGGAGGATAATATTCAGGAGAAATAGAAACTTGCAGGTGTGAGGCTGTTGTGTGGTCTCTAATTGCCAGAGAATATCAAACTGAGGAGAGAAATGTGTTAGTAATCGGAGCACTCAGGGAAGAGGTGGAAGTTGAGTCTGTTCATGCACCGAATTAAGGGAAGGTTGAAGCAGGGCATCAAAGTACCGAAGTTTGTGCAAAGGCCCGGGGGCAGGAATGACCTGGAATTAGGGACACGTTGTGACTTCCATGAGCCCTAGGCACTGGACTCTATGGGCCGCTCCTTGCATAAAGAGTACTAAAAATACTGATATCAGGACAAATCTATTACTATTATATAGTAAACCATTTTCTTCAGCTAAAAGAAATGTAAACATTTTGGGGTTCCTAAAGTCTCACGGGCCCTAGGCAGAGTGCTCCTGTGCCTGATGGGGAAGCCAGCCCAGCCTGGAGGAAGGAGGCGAGGCTAGGCTAAGTCCCCCAGCTCTGCTCACACAGCTGTGGAAGTTGTGCACTAGGAGGAAGGAGACCTTGTACTTCATCCTGCAGCCCTGTGACACACACAGTGCAGGACGGCCATGCCAGGCACATCCAGTGGCTCATGTCTGGAAGCCCCCGAGAATAGTGAGGGTACAGAAAATGCCACGGGGCCCAAGGAATTGTGTCTGGCTTTTTGTCTGCCTGGGTCTGGTGACTGGGCTCCTATTTGCTAGTTTTCCCTCCCGAATCCCTCATGAACTTATCCTTCAAAAGGCTCCTCCTGGTCCCCAGTGAGTGAGCGTTTCCCTGCCTTTGGCTACACGGCCCCTCGTGCAGTTCCACTGACCATCAGTGTTCCTGTGTCTTCAGAAATGGTTACAAAGAAGAGGTTTGCTAAATGAAGCGATACCATCTGATATCACCTGCAAAAAAGCAGCCCGGTGAGAAGACTGCCCAAGGATTTGCTTTCCTTTTTCCTGCTCCTTTTCAGAAATAGTCAAAACACATGCAACGCATTCTTGCAAAAGGATCAAAAAAGAGAAAATTGCACCTGGAAGTTGTTTTCCCCACTGTTATTTGGTTGCGCCTTAGCTTCCAGCTGTTGTTGAAATAGCTAGTTTATTACAAGGGCTGTTTCACCTCTCCTATTAGTGTGTTGTGTTTTACTTTAAGTTTAAAAATGAACTTGTGACTTCATTAATCCCATGTGCTGGGAAAACAGAGATGCAGCTTTTTCTGTTCATATGATTTGCATCATAAGGATGCACTTACACAAATTATGATTTTGGTGAGCAGGAACATGTTTTAACATACATTTTTTTCAGTGCTTTCTCCAGAGTTAAGCATATTTTGACCAGTGAAAGCCCTCTCCCAGTATCAGAGCTGCATTTTCTGGTGAGATAAAAGACTCATTAGTTCCCTTTTATGGATCCAGAATTGTGATTGGCATGTCCTAGTCCAGATGTCACCTGGAGTACAGATCTCCTAGTTAGCCAACCCTTCTTGTGTCCTTTTTAAATGATCTTTCTTTGTAAACTGGGTTGATTTGTGTTTATCTGGCACCTTAATTACAGATGACTTTCTTGCTGAATGAGAAGTCCGCTAATTATTTTAAATGTCATTCAGATATATCAGCAGACAGGTGTTATATTTGAAACATGGGCAACATAACCTCCTGTGGCTGTGGCTCAATGGAGAGGTCAGCATCTGTGTGGTGTGACTCAGTGACCAAAGAAGAGAAGTCCTCAAACTACACTCCCCTCTCCCTAAAACCATACACTGGCTCACTTAGAAAAACAAGTTGTCATCTGGCTGCTTTAAGTTAGAATGTCACCATCGGCCCAAATACCAAAGCTTTGTATTCTAAAGTCAGGGAAGTTTAAAGCTGACAGGAACTTTTGCAGTTCTAACGTCCAACCTTTTTTAGTTTAACGGTTGAGAGAACTGAAGTTCAGAGAGTCTAAGTGACTTGCCCAAGATCACAGCTTGCAGGATGACCTGGGCTGGACTCCAGGTCTTCATTTCCAAGTCTGGTGTTTTCTGGACTGACTTCTGATGCCTCACACAACTCAGGAGGCAGGACTGAGTGGTCTTACAGACATGAGCAGACATGTCTGTTCAAGAGCCTATCTCTTTAGTCCTGCAGGGAGATAAGAATCCAAGTAGCTAGAAAACCAGGCCAGTCAGTAGATGTCATAGAAGTGGCCACACTTGCAATGAACTTAAAGAGGGGGCAATCCCACCTCATGGTGGGTCACAAGGTTTCTTGGAGGGCACAACATTGGAAGTGGGTCTGGAATTATAGGCACTGGAGGAGGCCTATTGGACACACTGGGGTGAATCCTAACAGCACACAGATCTGTAGGGAAGTTGAGAGGACCTCATGGTTTTCAGTCTTGCCTTTTCTTCACCTTGACTTTCAGCTTTGAGAGTGCCAGGAATGGGCATGGTTTATGTGCCCATGTGTGTGAGCTGCTCCTGCAGGATGCTTACTCTGCAAGTACCAAGCATCAAGGATTTAGGCAGTGAGTACAGGCAGGAAATTCAGTGCTTGGCAACAGAGGCTGCCCAGCACACATCACTCTTGCTGGCTGGGCTCCCCCTGAGCTCTGTGCTGGTGGAGTGGAGACAGCCCCTTCTGGGGTGGAATGCTGCTCCCCAGTGCCTCATCCCACAAGGTCACCTCATCTCCAAAGGTGCCGCCTCCTGCTCTGTGGATGGAATCACAGTTGCCCTCAGGAGCCACAGGTGACTTCACAAAAACTGCCTCACCGCTCCAGGATTGCCTGGTACAAGCTCTCTGGCCTGCCCTGCTTTTCTGAATCTTTAAAATAAGTTTTTGTTAATGTTCGCATACAGCGAAGGGAAGTAACTCATGGCTTATAAATAATGGCAACAGCTTTATGGAAACACCTCAAAACCACCGGGGGCATATAATACGAAAGTTCTCCATCTCCAGGTGCGAAAACACGCCAGTGATTACTTGTTGAGCGAGACCCGTCAGCTGCTTTATTACAATACATTATTGGGTAATAGTTTTAAAATTATTTATAGAAAGGAATTGAGCTGTGCGGAAAATTCCATCATTTAATATGTTGTCTGTGAATCTCATTACCCTATTTAGCCTAGGGGTTAGGAAGGAAAACAGAGAGTTGGCTGTATTTTGAAGATGGAGCACTGTACACACGTTTTGTCAGGGGGCTTGCTGACCTTATGTTAAGTTGTTTCTTTGCGTGTCTTTCTGTGTCAGGGCTCTGGCTTCCATGGTTTTTACATAAACCTAGACATAGTTTGCTGGGTGGAAGCGGTGGCAGGGCCTGCGACCTCCTCTGCGGAGGAGTGGGAGCTGGAGAGGGAGCCTGCTCTGCTGGCTACAAACAGGGAACAGCACTTGGGCGTAAGTTACAGAGAGTTTAAGGATGGGGGCGATATCGGCATCAGCTGGGATGTGTGTAGCCTCTCTCTGTTTCTAGGTGACAGGGGCAGCTCCAGTGGTCAGCGTTTTTGAACCCATCCTGTGAATTCTCCCATAGAGCAGCAGGCCAAGCGGCATGGGTGCGAGCAGCACTGGGGTGCTGGCTTCAGTGCTGCTCTGGCTGTGCTGTCAGGGTCTTGGTGGCAGCTCATCCTGGGGTGGGTTGCTCTAGAGAACAGGGCTCTGTGCTGTCCATGACCTGTGCTATCCACTGACCCCACGGTTGACTGGTGAGAAGCCCTGGGCTCAGTTCTGGAAAGGACCCATCCCAGACACCCCTTCTAAGTGGAGAGCTGACTTCCTGTACCTGGAGCTGTTAGTGTGGTCAGAGAGGCCGAGTGGAATCTGGGGAGGGGGCAAATATGAATGACTAGGTCATTGTCATGTGTTCTCTCTAGCCAGCCCTGTGCCAGGTGCTAAGGAAAAGCACAGCCTTGCAGGAGGCTAGACCTGTGGTCAGAAACTGGCCCCTAGATGGTATATTTAGTCTTTCCTAGTTCACAACAAGGCAGGAAATTGAAAAAAGTCATCAAATTAAAAGGAGTGATTGGGAGCAAATACAACAGAAGGAGGAAGGACTTGACTGTGAGCATAGTGACCTTGGGCAAATAACCCTCTGTAAGCCTGTTCTTTGCCTGCAAAGTGGTAATAATAGTACGTGACCCTAGGTTTCCATGAGGGCTTAGTGAGACAGTGCAATAAAGTGTTCAGAGCAGGGCATGGCACCTGGGTGGAGTTAGCTAGATGTTAGGTCACACTCGGGTCTAGTAAGTGGAAGAGCTAGAATTCGAACACAGGCCGCCTGTTTGTGGGTCTCTTGCCTCAACTACTATACTGCCTGTGCCTCCCAGAACCTTGGGGAGCAGGTAGATGTTGAGCCATGAGCGATGTGTGGAACCAGACCAGGCAGAGAAGAGGGGCTCGGCCGTGGCGAACAGCAGCATAGGGTAGGCGAGCCTGCGTGCGCGGCCCGCGTGGGCACCTGCTCCCCGCCTGTCTCGATGCACTTACTCAGTCTACAGACAGTGACCACACGCCTGTTGTATTTCAACACAGGCGCTGTTCACGAGGGAAGCGGACAGGGACAGGACAGTTCTCTCAGAGCTGGGAATGGGGAAAGGACAGTGAAGAGAGTGACAAAATCGAGATGGAGGATTTATCCTGCAGAGTAAAAAGAGAAAAGGACCTTTTTTTGAGGGTTTACTAAGCGTCAGGCATGGATCCATGTGCTTTATATATCTTAACATTTAATCCTCACAATGCCCCTAGGAAACAGGTGGTGTTATGATGTCCAGTTTCGAGAGGAGGAACTGAGGTCCAGAGAGGATTAGTAGTTGTCTGAGGTCATAGAGCAAACAAGAGACAGAGCCAGGATGCCAAGCTGAGCGGCCTGGCCCGATTCTTGCTCCCAGCCCTTCTCTGCACGGCCTCGTGTGAGGCTCATCACGGACGGCCCTAAAACTAAAGGGAAAGTTTAACTTTGATCTACAGAGAAGCAGAAGGACAGCAGGATAGGCTCAGACTTCATTTTCCCAGCTGGTCTGCGTATCCTGGTTTTGGGAACTGTTTGGAAAATCTTTTAGTGGGTAGGTGATGCCATCTTAAAGATCTCAGTCCACTTGGGGTCATGCAGGTGAATTGGAGCATCCAGAACCCAGCTCGCTGCCACTGTGCATGGCCAGACACTGATGTGGAACAGTGCAGCCCCTGGTACTTTTGAGTTCAGCTCGCTCGCTCTTCTAAGATGCAGAAGTGCTTTTGTGGAATGGAGCGATGGTATGTTTTTAGACTCATGGAATCTCAGTGTGGGAGTCTTTGGAGCTTATCTCATGAAAACTCCTGGGGTCACACCCCAAAAGAAACTATTGGGAATTCTTAGCACATTCTGTAAACCTATTGCTACAGTGAAAAGACTGCAGCTTTTGTGGTGGCCTCTGTGATTGGATATGCTTCCTCCCTCCCTGGGATGCACAGCCTGGAGAAGGTACGGAGGTGGCCCTGTGCATCTGGAGAAATGCTCCAATTTGCTGGGGTGCTTGGGATGCTTCCCTGCCATGTATGAGTAGGCAGAATTTTTAAAACTTGATTTTCAAGAATGCATTGTCTCTGAGTAAATTAATTCTCTCTTCCTCTCTCATCCTCTTACCCACCCCTCTCTCTCTCTGAAAGTCAAAGTCACCTTGACCAAATCCCTTGAGTTGACCATAACCTGGTTTGATAATTTTCTTCTGCTTGCACCTCAATACTCAGGCTTGATTCTCCTCATGGATTGGGGTTTGGGGCACTTATCTCCTCCTGCTCGGATCATCCCCACATTCCCAGCCCCAGGGCCTGGCAAGTACATCCCTTTGGAAAGCGTCTCCCCATTCAGTGCTAGTTCCTTAGAGACCTTCATACATCTCAGGTCAGAAAGTGCTGCCCTAAGCAAAGCTGCGATGTACACTACACTCAGGAAGTCCAGATTTGAGATTAGTCACATGGACTTTTTTTGTTTATGACACATTTGACTTACATTATAACCATTTGTAATTTTCCTATGGATATCCTTTGGGGATGTCCATGATTCAGAAATGATTGGAGAAGCTTCATGTGCAGAAAGCCAGATGTTTCACAAGAAAACAAAGGGCAGAGGTCACCCAGCCAGTAATGTCAGTAATCTCGGTCTAATAGAATTGACAGGAACCTGAGTTTGACTGACACCAGGTTAGTGTTACAGTCTCTCTGATCCAGCCTCCTCCATGCATTTCACAGATTGGGGAGACAGTCTGGAGAGGAAAACTCCTAAGGATAGTCACGTAGCTGCTCATGGCAGCACCAAGGCCAGGGTCTGAGTCTTTTTATCTGTAGCGTAATACCACAGCCTAGACCCTCCTTCCTTCCTGGCACTAGGATTTTTTAGCACATTCTCAAATAGTCAAGAAAAGAGAATAAAAAATGAAACACAGCCTGTCCTTGTTTTACAATACCAGTTGTAGGACATGCTCAATAAACACACATGCCTTGCGGAATCCCTGGGAAGAGCTGCCTCCTCTCCACGCGTGCAGCTTTGCACTGTCCCAGGCATGAGCTCACCCTCTGGAGACGCATGAGGGTGGGTGCGTGGGCCATCTTGTTTCACTAGAATAATTGCCTAGAGAGAAGGGAGCTCGTTTTGTGTGCGGTCTGTCTAATGCCTCTCACATCCAATAAGTTTAAAACCAATCAAATTAATAATGTAGGGAGAAACAAATGGAGTCACTCTTTAGATATTTAAACAGGAATATTTCTGCCACTGACATGTAAATCTTTAATAGGATATGAGATTTGGCGATAAACAAAACAAAAAAACCATAAATGAATAAAAACACCAAGTTGCTAGAGACCTGGTTCTTAGGCACTGTTTTAGGTGCAATCATTACTGCCTGATATTACTTCCTCAAACAGATGCATTTGTCCAGGTCCTATTTTGTGTTAGGTGGTGGGTTTTCAAGACTGGGTCATAAAGTAGTGGAATCTATGGTCTTTGCTATCAAAGGACATCCATTTTGGTGGTAGACAGGACATGTATGTGTGGAAAGATGGATACAAATACAGATCAGGATGCAAGCCTGGCTGTATGGCAGTCTCTGCTCTAGGCACCAGGGGCAATGGATGATGGAGGCATTACCCTTCAAACCGGGGAACTCATGCTATGAAACCTCTTCACCAGAACAGGGGCTATGAGCCGAATCTCTACTCCTGTTGGAGATAATCTGGAGAATTTCTAGAGAAGTTACTAAAGATCTCCAGCTGAGGTAGAAAAGAGCCATGTGTGTCTGTGTGTGGGCATTACCCACACCCGCATGAGATGCTTCTGTCTTGTAGATCCCAAAGGCATTTCCTGGATGGAGTGAGAGACATTGCGGCATGGACTGTGGACATAGATGCACTGAGGCCAGGAGGAGGGTGTGGAACTTGGTGGAAGCCCTCTTGTCTGTTTGCTTGGTTCTAATTGGCCAGTTTGGAAGTAGCCTTCTGCTACCTAGTTTTCATTTGTGTGGTTAAATGGGGACTCCTTGTCTAGATTCTTACTCTTTCTTTGTGTTTGCCCTTTGATTCAGCATCCTATTTTATACCACCCTGTGCCTCTCGCCATAGCATAAGTCACCATGCATGACTCTTTTTCCAGAATGTGGAGGAGACCTCAGAATCTTTCTCAATGACATCTTGAAAGCAGCCACCAAACCCCCAGATTCATCATGAGAATTGCAACCTATTTGCCATCTCTACATCTAGCCTAAACACTCATTTTTATCACCAGCCTAGACCTCTTGATAGACTTTTCCCCCTCTGTTCTTTCTGTTTTCTGTACTCTGGTCTTCATCTGTTGTTGGTAGAGATGGTAATGATGATTATGATGATACCTAGTGTTTATCAAACTCTCACAGTATGAAAGAAAATACGTGGGTTATCTCATTCAGTTCTTTAATTAGTGTATAGAATACTTACCCTCATTTTACACATAGGAAATGAGGGCCCAGAGAGGTTAAGTGACTTTCCTAAGGCCACACAGTAAGTCGTCGTCTGAGCAGAACCCACAGCACACTCTGCTTTCTCCCTGCCTCAGCACTAACTTCCTTAGCACCTCATTACATCTTCCATAGTCACTGAATTTTATTCTTTATCGTTGTGGCTTACCTAAATACTGACAGTATTGGAAAAATTAAAATTATGGTGTCCTTAATAAAATAACTTTGAAGGGAGTATAGATGTCTGCACTGGGAATACTTTTTGTGTGTGAAACAAAAATTCAACTTGTTACAGTCAATGAAGTCAATGGTTCAGTTAATAATGCCCCTAATGGCATAATTCTGCTCGGTGCCAGTGATGGATACCTTTAAAATCAGAGACTAGATTTAATGACGAGACATGTAGAAATCAGCACTGTCATAAATACAGCTGGGAGAATAACTGATGTTATTGGTTCCAATCTCATAAATCTATCTCCAGTCCTTCCTGTAAATCCCCCATCCATTCCTGCAGCTTCCTAAGCATCCCCCCCCTTGCGATGCATGTTTTCATTTACCCATGAGTCTTCTGTGCTCACAGATTTGCTTGTAGATCAGCGGAGTTATCTGTGTGCTGCTGGTGCATGGAAGAGCCTGTTCTTTGTGCTTGTTCCAAACAGGAAGAAAATTTCTGTAAAGACTCAGTTTTAGAATGTCTTAAGACTCCTCGAAGTATGATGCCCTTCAAGCGAATGACCTTCTATTTCACAAATCCTCTTTTGGACTTCTCCCTTCCCCCGCTGTATTGCAATAAGTCTCCTGAGACTCACTGTGGCCTAGGACCAAGATGTAGGCCAAGTGGAAACACACCAAAGTGATTTAATAGAAAAGGTAATTCCTATTCAAACGGGATGGTCCCTTATTCATTTCCTCGGATTATCATCAAATTTATGTCACCAGCCAAGGAGCTTTATTGAGTTTCACAGAGATATTCCTTTTGCTCTCATTGTCGTTAGTTGGCACGCTGACATTTTCATATGTGTCTCAGCTAATGCCTCAAAATTACTCCATCTACAAATGTAACAATTGAACAGATAATTTTAATAAGCTTCAGCTTGACTTCAGACTGCACTCCTTCCTTTCTTTATAGAATGCAAATTGTAACCTGTTTTTAAAGCCGTGCAATGCAGTGAACTTTAATGGGATTTGACAACATCATATTAAGCACAACAACTACGCATAATGTACCGAAAAATTGGACGTGAAATTGGAAACATAGCTGAGAACAAAGTAAATTTACATGGTTTGGTAGTTTGAATGTCTGATATCATACTCTCTCATGCAAGCCCCATAAAAAAGCCAAGGATTTAACAACGGATATCAGCAGAAAGTGCTTTTAAAGTTAAAACTGATGGATGGCTTGTCAAAAAAAATAATTGCATTGGTTGGAAAGTCGGGATGCGTGCTGAGGGGGAGAGAGCGGGATCTACAGAGGATGATGGGAAGTGACAGTGGTCTGTCAGGAAGGACCGGCTGCCCAGAGGAGTGTGAAGCCGGAGCTATAAGGTGGCAGAGTAGAACAGGCTGTCAGAGCGGGAAAGTGGCTTTAATACCCTGAAAACCAAAGGAATCCGCCTGTCAGCTTTGCTCAGCCGTGCTGAAAGAGGAAGAGAGCATGGCATAAAGTTAGAGACATTAAATAAGGGGGTGCGCAGGGAGCAGCGCTGGAGAGCGCAGGCACAGGCAAGGGGTGGGGAGGCATCTTCTGCGGGGCCTGAATATTTCCTTTTCTATTATGAGAGTTCCTCTGTTTTCAAGGGCCAGTGAATTAAATTTGAGGGTCTGGGGTGTCTCTCTGCTTTTTGAAGAAAAGGGTGATTTGAGGGAAGGCACATGTGCATCCCAGTAGCCGCCTGCCACTCCGGTTCAGTAGGTGGCTTCCTTACAAGGACACCGGGGGATGCCTGGGCATATTGGCTTTTCAGATCTACAGCCTCATCTGCCGACCTTTTCTTCCCTTCGGTGACGCTGTCCCTTCTCCCAGAGATGACACTGATGTGAAGTCACTCTGGGCTGGCTTATCTTCTGCCAAAGCGCTAAAAGGACTTAACACTTCAGCCATACAATGGGATCATGATTAAAATGCAATAATCTGATGATTTTTCCATAAATATTTTTCTGCTCTATCAGCATTAGGTTTTGAATAATTTATGATTCTTTCTTAATATACTCCTGGCAGTGAGGTTAATTTGGTCATCTTGCAGGGGCCTGGCTGATAATGACCATTTTTATATCAGGCCTTGGAGTACTTCCTCCGTAACACACATCACGTCTTTATGACTTAATTGCCCCTGTTGCTTGAGAGCATTAGAGTCTAGGAGGGGGTGGAATATGAATATGGTAGTTGATCATATTAAAAATACAGGGTGGGGCCCTGGCCGGTGGCTCAGTTGGTTGGAGGATCATCCTGTGCACCAAAATGTTGTGGGTTCAATTCCCAGTCAGGGCACAGACCTAGGTTGTGGGTTCAGTCTCCGGTCAGTGCATGTATGGGAAGCAATCGATGAATGTTTCTCTCTCACATTGATGTTTCTCTCTCTCTCCCCCCTTCCTTTCTCTCAAAAAAACCAAAAAACCCCAAAACCATAAAAACATCCTTGGGTGCAGATTAAAACAAATATAAAAAGATATTGTGTATCTGAAACTTTTGTGTATCTTAAAAAATATGTTCTGAAAACCATCTAAATTCTTGAACTACATATAGTCACAATTTTAGATCTGCTGTAGTGATTTGCAGCAGGGACATTTTTCCAAAGAAATAACTGCCAGTTGTGGGGGAGGAAGACTGTAGAGGTAGAAGATAGCAGCAACAGCAAACACTCATATAAACACATACTTTGTGCCAGGCAGTATTCTAAATGCTTACGTATATTAATTAACCTATTTAGCTCCTGTGACAACCTTCTGAGATAGAGTCTATTAATATTGCCATTTTGCAGATAAGGAACCTGAGGCCCAGAGAGGTTAAGTAAGTTGCACAGGATCACACAGCTATGACTTGGTAGAATTAGAATTCACACTCTGCGAGCCTGACACCAGAGTCCATACTTGTAATCAGTGTGCTCTGTATATGCAACTTTGTGGGCACCCACTTCGATGCCAGGTTGATTCCTATTTTATCTCTGTTATTCTTGGATGTCTAATGCATCCTGGGAAGGATTGTATTAGAATTAGGCATCAATATCAGTCAAAGGGCTGCTTAGGAAGGAGCAAGGCCTCCTTCTCTGTGCTGTTACCACAGGCAGGAGGGGGGGAGAGAGAGAGAGAAAAAGAGAGGAATGGCTAGAAGAGGTGTCCTGTCACAAAGGCAAACCAGCTTCTAAGCCAAAATAAAAATATATGTCTGAAGTTCTTTGTCTAGTGCTCTGAAAACAAATACATATTTACACGTAACTTTCAGGTCTGGGTTGTAGTGAGCCAGTTTCCAGAAGATGGAGACCTCTGCTCTGGTCTTCCTGGGGCCTGGCTGGACATGTGAGCTGGTAGCCTGCCCCCCCTTTTAAAAAAATTTAAATTCGTACAATATAGTATGAAATTACTCATTAAGTGGATTAATTAGTGGGGGTCTTCCCTGAGTATTTTATGGGCATGAGGTACCATGTGGGCCTGGGCCTATACTCTCCATTGCCAGGGTCATCTTGTGAGTCACAGCGGGGAGCCACCACGCCTCAGCACCGCTCCGTGTTGCCATATCCCTGCTTTCTTGGACCTGTGTCTTTACTGTAAACAGCAGTGTTTGTCTGTTTTCCTGCCCCAGCAGGAGTTGTTGTTTTTCTCCTGGGAGCCTCTGGCCCTTGCTTACCCTGTGTGATACTAAGAGGGGGACACTTCCGGAGCTCTGCATAGTGGAACCGCCGCTGTCTTTCTGCATTCTGTGAGAAACGGGTGTCTGGTGTGTCTTTAGGAAGCCTCTCCCAGGGCTCCGCACTACACTGTGGCTATAGCAAGTCTAAAAGCCGGACAGCAACACTACTAGCCTCAGGCTGGATCTTCAGGGACATAATTGGGATTTCGACTCTTGAATCAAAGCATTTCAGGGTTGAAATGAATGGAGCTAAACCATCTTTTCAGTAACTCTGCTCATGGGTCTTGGGAGATAGGGAACTCACTATCTCCAGGGGCCTGCAAACTAACTGACCTAAGACAAGTAGGAAGTTCATCCTTAGGATGAGTCAAATGTGTTTCCCTGGCATTTCCATCAACTGGTTCTTGTTCTAACACTTGGGACTACACAGATTCCACGTGCAAAATGTGTATATTATATAATCAACTGTAAACCATGTAAGTCTCCAGCCAGTCTGGATGTGCCTGTTTCTTCCTCAGCTGCTGCTCCCATTGGGCTTCTTGGAGAGAGTCATGGCTAGAGGGACCTTCTAGCAAAACTTCTCTCCCTTCCCCATCCACCCTTCTTTATCCAAGCTTACTCCTTGCAATTTTTATGGCCTACCTATTCTTGCTGTGCCAGAACTCAGTTCCTTTTATTAACTTGGAGTGGCCCTGGCCCAGGTTAGGTATTAAGGGAAGGACCTCCTGGCTTGAAACAGGGGAGCAAGACATTCCCCACAGTGAAACTGCAAGCTGGTAGTGCTGTTTCCATTTTACAGATGAAGAAAGTGAAGCTGAGAAAGGTTAAGGTACTTGCTCAAGAACACACAGCTAGTAAACAGTCTAGTAGATTTGGACTCAGGTCTGCTGACACCAAAGCCTTGGCTATTTACAAGGCAGGTCTAATGTGCTCATTATAAGTGCAGGCATCAGATCCTAGCAGGCCTGGGTTCAAATCCTGGCTCTACCACACAGTAATTGCTGACTTTTGATGAATTGTTTAACCTCTTTATGCCTCAGTGTCCTCATCTGTGAAATGGTGATAATAATAGTACCTGCCTCCTATGGTTATTGTGAAACTTAAATGAAATAATTCAGCTAAGGCACTTAGCACAGCACCTGTGTGTGATAACCACTCAATAAATGTTCATTTAATATCATCATCATCATCATCATCATCATTTTTTTGAAACTACAATAGGAAGTACCAGAGCCTTGCACAGTTGGCTGCAGAGCCTGACTCGTAGCCTCCTAGCTCTTGTGTGTGTGTGGGGGGGTGTCAGCAGATTCATGGGGTGGGTGCAAATAGCCCATCTTGCTGATGCTGTACAATTGAGGCTGGGCAGGACCTGGGAAGGTGGCAGTGGCTATCTTTTTTTTTTGGTTTTGTTTTTTTACACTCTCAGAAGATTGCTGCAGTTATCTGGAAATCTATTGCTCGGGCAAAGGCAGGATTGCATGATACAATTTAAAAGGCCGGCAGCTGCATTTCATCCTTTCCACAGGAAAATAACCCCTTACTCCAGTGAAGCTAAAAATAAAAATGGCAGTACATTTGGCAACCACGCTTCTTCCTTTATTACCTCAGCAGTATCTGAATAAAATGTCTTATTAAGCAAGATATAAGGGCAATGAAAGGGAGAGTAAGTGAAATTAGTTGACATCTAAAGCTCGGTGCATCATATACAGGGAGAGTAGTTACTGTTTAGTAAAATGGATTTAATGCTTAATATAAATGCTGATATTTAGATGGCTATATTTTGGAAAGTCGGGGAAAGCGTGGTGGCTTTTGAGCCAGTAGATCTAGGTTTAGGTCCTGCCCTGTCACACACTGCTGTGCGACTGGCTGATTCACTCTATCACCTGGGGTCCACTTTCTCCATGCGCTAAATGAAGGTGTTTCCTGTAATCCAGTGTCTCTGTGACAGGATCTCAGGGTCACCTGAAGAGGGGGACATAAACGGGGGCCTAGATATCCACAGCATTCTCACAGGTGCAACAGTGCCTCTGCTTTGCTACATGCTTGGCTCACTGAGAGAGATTTCCTTTGAAGAAAGGATTACACCACTAGAAAATAGCTTCAGAAGCACCAGATAGGGTTATTTCTAAGATGCCTTGCAATTCCCACTTTTCAAAGCTCTGTGATGCCTAAGAAGGAGTTGGCTGTGGAAGCACATGGGCCCTGTTTCAGCTCTACCATCATCCATGACCTGAGACCTCAGTGCCTAGGGGGCTGGGCAGTGCCCTAGAACACAGCATAAGGCAAGTGTGACCAGGGGAGGAAATTGTGACAAGCCTTTCACAAATGTGGATGGCTGCAGAGCTGTGTTTGTGTACAGGCATGAGTGTATATCTGAGCATTTTTGATGCATGATGTGTTTGTATGAATAAGTGAGTACAAGTTTGTGCATGAGTTGGTAGAACCCATGTTTAAAATCTGTATCTCACATGGCAATAGAGAGCAGATGCATGCACAGCCACACTGTGAGGCCCATGCGCTAGATACTGCCCTTGGCCACCTCTTACCTCATTTATGCCTGCCACCACCGTGGTGGATTAGCTTTTATCATCATGTTTGAAGTGAGGAAACTGAGTGTTGGAGAAGGTGAGTAATTCCCCCAGAGTCACACAGCTCATCCTTTGCAGAATGGAGGAATTATATTAGGTCTCTGTTTAACACGTGGCTGGAGTTAGGCCTCCAGCAGACAGATGGGCACTTTTCCCTGCACTGACCTTCAGAAGGCCTTCCTACCTGATAGTGGGTTATCAGTTTACTAGCTTCTCTTTTCAAAGAAAAGAGAATGATTCGTTCTTCCTAGTTGAGATCTCAAAGCCAGGAGCAAGGGAACTTAATTTAATGTCAAAGGGCCCCTCATCTACACCACCCTCTAATTTCTGTGAGAGGAGGAGAGTCTCCAAAGTGCCAGAGACCACTGTAAGTTAGTCTTCCAGGGCTCTCGTTTTTTTCTGAGTTCCTCTTTTATTACTTTTGGGATCTTCTAGTTGAGGATTACGACATAGGATGAACTGGGTTTATCCAAAATATATATTTTTTTAACCAAAAAATACTAACACATGGTTGTTGGGGACTTGTTTAGGCCTCCCTTCTTTGAGGCCTCCCTTCCCAAACTTCTGCTGTGACAGTTGGGAACCTATTTGAAAATAAGGCTGATCAGCAACAAGTACATGAAAAATCATTCTTAGGTACTATTGGAAAGTGACTGACTATAATCTCCACCCTGAGACCTTAGCAAATCTCATTACCTTTCATTCATACTGTGAAGCACATTGCAGACTTTATCAGTCATTCCACTTCCTTGGAATCATAAGCCAAGAGGCTCTCATTCTAAGGAAAATATCATGAGAGCCTGAGTAGATGTATGCTCTGCTTCTGACAGTTCATGCAGCCTAAACATATCTAATAACAGTTCTCTCACCTGCTTCACTTAAGACTAAGATCTTTTATAAACATTCTCACCAGAACCATCAATCATTGTTTAGAAATTTAAATTTTACTAGGCAAAATGAGAATGGATTAAGGGCAGGCTTTCTGCAGTGTGGAGCTTAGGCTTTTCACAGATATAGCACTTGGTGGAATTTCTTGGTGCCTTATTTGAAGATGAGGGGAAACTGGAAAACTTGCACACTGCTGGTGGGAGTATAGACTGAGGCAGCTATTTGGAGAAATCTGGAAGTATTGACCACATCAAATATATGTACTGCACGACCTAGTGGTCCTACTCTTGGATTTATAACTCAGAAAAATTCCATGATAAATGGACATTAGCTGATGGTGATGATGATGCTGTTGTTGGTTTCAGTGATCATAACTGTTAGATTGAAGGTAATTTAGATTGTAGTTTATTGATAATTGGTCAAGACCCTTTTAGGATATATTCTTAGTGAGCCATTTGTCAAAGTTGCTGAGCTAGCCTTCATTTCAACTCCGATACCTGCTATGTGTTCTCTCAGGATGCAATATTCATTTAGTTGATGTTGCTGGAGTCTGTACAGCAGGTCCTTGAACGATGTGGTTTCGTTCAACATTGTTGTTATACTGTTCATAAGATACCATAGGAACTTAACTTTTGTTTGTATCAATTAGCTTATGGTAAATTGGTTCGGTATTATATCGTTTCACTTAAAGTTGCAGAACCTATTGACAGTGTGAAGTGAGGACTTACTGTATTGTGAATGTAAACTGTGATTTCTTAGAAGGGACGTAATCTTGGACGATAGAAAAATAAAATCCCAAATCTGAGATTTGAGGTTATTTAATCTGTACTCGCTTTGGCAACACATATACTAAAACTGAGGTTATTTAATCCAATTCATAAGCCTAATAAAAATTCCATCTACAAGTCTTCTTCATAGGTAGCCTGCTTGGATTCTCCCAGTGCCAGGGCATTTGTCACTTTTAGAGGTATTAGAACATCAACATTTCACAAGGACAAATAATCAGACTCCAAAGTTTTGGCACCATTAGACCACGTTGCAGGGTGTTTCCAACTGAATTCCTAAGACAATTTCTGGGAAGCAGGCAAGGGGAAGATGATACCATTCTTTTCCATCTAGTTCTAGTCACTGCAGTCATTTTCCTGAGAGCCCAAACTATCTTTTATTCCAAGTTAAAAACAAGTTTAAGAACCTAAGTGCCTTTCCAGGGTGGAGTCACCTGTATATACTCAGGAAGGTGAGACTTTCTGGAGATGCCCTTACGGATAGCACAGCAGAGCCCACTTCCAAGGTCAAGGTCAGTCATCTCATAGGTGTTCATGAAAAAGAAAAAGGCAGGAAGGACACTGCCAAAATTTGATCTCGCCCAAATGTATATATGTAACTGTTTGTGTGTCTAAGTTGTTGTCACTGATTGTGTAGCCTTTCATAATAAGGGCCTCCAGCTCAGAATTGCCATTGATCTAAAAATGTCTTTAGCCTTGTGGAAGAGACCCAGATTTCTAGGATATCAGCTAGGTACACCTAAAATGATGATAATGATAGATTTCCCTATCTCCTAAATGGGTATAGAATTTCCAAACTTCTTTTGGGAATTAATATTTTTCTTATAAGGCAACGATCTGAATGGAAGGGAAACATGTGTAACAAGCATCTGTGTTATTTCATTCCTCTGAGCTGCTCAAGGAAAGTCACCAAGAATGGTTGTACCTAAATGAGACTTTAACGGAGAGAACTTCAGGTCTCTCTGGGGCTGTTAACATCCTCCCTCCTCATCTGATTTTTCTACTGGGGAAATCCTGTCCATGGAGCTGTGTAAGCATACTCAGGATGTTAGTGTTCATTGATTTAGGAGTCTACATTCACACATCATGATCAACCCAAAACTACTGTGTTTTATCTTGTGGTTTCTTCAGCTCACCGTATTGAAGCTATGTTTGGCCACAAAATCCTTAGTCATACACAGACTGCATGGTTCAAAAACAAATCACAGGTTCATGAAGCTGGCTTTGCTGCTACTGTGAGAACCAAGAAATTCTGAACTATCTCCATAACCAACCATTATTATTTGTACCAGTGATGGATTTCTTTGAGTTCTCATTTCCAAGCTTGATTATGTTAGTATATATATAATGTCTTTTGTTATTTTCCTATGACTGTACTTGCTTACAAGCCTGGAAGATTAATAAACAATGATGCTCTTTTGCCACGTGATTTTGATTTAAAGCTTTCTGATCTGGCAGATAAAGCTACACAAATGCAAATTGCATGTCTTGGGCACTCCTCCCAGTTGTTATAATAGAAGGGACGGCCGTAGAACAGCTCAATAGGAACTCAAGCTATTTTAAGCAACCAGCCTGAGTTATCTGCCCACAAAAAATCTTTTAAAAAATCATATTGTTTATGCCAGAGATAGTCATCACTTTATTTCGCCATTCTATATGCAGTACTTTTGTGAATTTTATGCATTAAGCAACTGACTAGAAGTTAAATTTGAGAATCTAGAATGGATTATAATATTAAACACTGTTAAGGATGGTGTCTGTGAAGATGTTTTGTAAACTATAAAGTTACCTGACCAGGAATCAGTCTAATTCTTGAAAATTATTCATGTATAGTTTCCTTTCAAAATGACCCAAGGTGCTCACAGATACTTGAATTCTTGCCCTTTATGAAATAATCACAGGTGCTCTCAACACATGGGCTTTCCAGACACTATCATTTCTGACAGTATGTCTGAATTTAAGGAAGTTGTGGACAGGACTCTTATCTCAGCTGTCACCATCCTGCCTCATCACCTTCAAGCAAATGATCAAGTTAAAAGGACAGCCAGGCTACTGGGATGTCTTAGGAGGATGCTAGAGGAGATTGACCAATGAGATTCACCAAATTCTTCATTCTTTAACCTGTCACTCCAGGTTCAACCATGGAAGTTGGCTCTGATGCATTGCTAATAAGGTAATAGCTAAAGACATGATTTGAGTACCTACGTCCATACTTGGGTGAGGACTTTGAGAACAAGAACATATTCACATATTTTAGATACTGCGATGGTTACAGTATAGTGTTTACTTGAAAACATAATGAGACTTAGTCTTTGTTAAAAGCAGTGGATCCAGCCCTTCGTTGTTTCCCAGCACAATAATTGAGGTCTCAGAAGGTCCACAGTGCAATATAGACCCCTCTAAGATAATGTAGGGCCTATCATGTAGATGAAGCAGTAATTCTTCCCTGGTCATGCATGTGCTAGAATGGTGTATGTAGTACTCCAGACCCACTATCACCACATAGAAGCAGCTCCACAAATAGTACAGTGGGTGGGTGAGATATGTGGAAAGATGTGAGTCCAGAGGAAGAAAATTTGGTGATATAGTATTTTTTGGTGTCTTAGTATTCTTGCTGAGGATACGTTTTTAGGTTCCTGAAGTTGTCTAGAAAAGCTTTTGCCTCTAAAGGGTTGTTGTAGGAGACCTGCTTATCTGTTCTTATCTCCTCACACCTGTACAGAATTTCCATGTCCAGCTGTGCAGATAATATACTGCACAACTGTAAACAGTAGCGCTAAGAGCAGCATCAACCGTAACTACATGAGGAACCTTCTCAGGGTTCCTGTAGAGTTAGTGAATGGAGAACCAAGCAGTCCCAGCCTCTTGGTTAACTCGGGCCTCAGGCAAGCTATTCAACAATAGCGGGCCTTACTGTCTACCTAGCTTGTGTGTGGGTGGGTCCTGGGGAGGGGAAAAGTGGCACCTATCGATGTAAGGAATGAATTAGAAATGAATGGCTTTATCAATACTTATGGTATAAATATGTGTAATTATGCTTATGCAATACCTTAGGGTACCCTTTTTCCTTTAGCTATTTTCTTTGCATGAATCCTGTTGGTTTTCTAGGACTCTTCTTTGTTTGGTAAAAGGAGGGAGACGGACATTAAACATGCCTGGAATATTATCATTCGATATCTTATTTTATTTTGGGTGTCTTGATGGAAGAGGGGGGTCCAGGAAGGGGCTGGGCAGCCATTAGGGACCTGGCCACCGTTGGAAGAGTCACTTCTCTGAACCGAGTTGAAAGCATTTATAGGGAAGGAGAAGGCCTGGGTTTCTTCTGTTTAGACATTTCCTTCCAACAGAAGGTGGTGTGGACCAATGCCCAAGACCAGGGGGATAATGAGAACCAGAGGTGGTGGGGGAGGAAAACCTGCTGATTGTGCAGGGCCAGGTGCTGCTGGGAGAGCACTCTAGGGCCCTCAGCGCCCACTCATGGTGTTGGTGTCAGTCCCAGGTTCACCTGAGAATTTCATAGCAACGCATTCTGGTTTGTTTCAAGCTGAGCAGCCTGGAGGAAGTGTGAATTTTTAGAAAATGGGTTGCTCCCTTCCTTTTACAACAGTTTTTTTCTTAGGGTTCTATATGACAATTAGAGCTAATATGCTTATAAAGAGGTCTTATTAAACCTGGTGGGACTTTACTCTCATTTAACACATCACGGGACTTGTCCCTCTTGGACACTTTTTATAGCTACAGGGTCTCCTGGCTTAACTGTGCTCTGTAATTGGGGCTTCAGACCTGATCCAATATCTCTCTTGGTTTGCAGTCAGTTTCTCACGGAGAAGGGACTTGCTTACAGCCACTCCCACAGAAACAGAGCTCCTTGATCTTTTCCTTCCCCCTCCTCTACCCCCCCATCACTGTGCTCCTTCCTTCCCAACCCCCAAATTCCCTCTAAGCATTGAAGGTCCTGAGGAAGAGAAGGGCAGGGGTGAAAAATTTGAAACTGCCCAAGATGGATAGTGAAAACACCATGCATAAATAAATTACAGCACCACCCCCAGATGAACAATGATTGTGTGGTTGAAGACCTGGCTGAATAAGTGTGTCAGGCACTGATTGGAAGCGTGATAAATGCAATGACCTAACAAAGGATTGACTTCTCCTGCAGACAGGCCCCTTTTAATGGATGGAAAGGGAGGAAGCTTCATTTAGAAGGGAAAGGCTGTTTGCCGTGCAGATATGACAAAGGGGAAGTAGACAACCATTGATTTACGTTTGGGAATGACAGTTGAAAAATTCAGCAATAATCATGACAAATGAGAAGAGATGCAGTCAGAGGAAAAATGCCAATACGTTAAGCCTGCAAAGAAATGCCAAGGTCACAGGGAAAGGTTCCCAAACTTCTGGTTTTGACAACCTTAATGGAAATAATAGAAAAGATGAGGGTTCAGGTTAAAAGAGATGGCTTGGCATGAAGGGCTGCAGGTGTTGGTAATTAGTGGCGAGTCTGAAGGGGGAGTGTCGGGAAGTCGTCCTCACACCACTGGGAAGGCGTCTGTCCACAAGCAACTGAGACGCTTCCTGCTGCTGTCAGTCCTGCCCTCCTCTTGGAGCTTTGGGAAACCAAGCAAGTGATTTTAATGTCAGTAACAACGGCAGGAAGGAAGAACGTGGGTTGGGTGTGCTTGTGATGCTTGATGGGGGGACATCAAATCAGAGGTTTTGCTCTCGCCTTCGTGGTGTGTCACCTCCTTTATTTTTTATTTTATTTTATTTTATTTTTTCATCTAAAAGGCTAACTGAGAAGGCGATGAGTTTTAGGTCATCTACTTGGTTGAGATTGGTAAGATATCTCCTGTTTATTTTTTTTATAATCTTTGTTTATAAGGCGCCCAGTGTTTTGTCATGTATTGCTATACTCCAAAAAGAGAGACACAATCCAGAAAGTTCTACGTGTGGATGTGAACAGGGGATTTAAAAATATGCCTACCTGCATAGAAAGGGGATGGTGTGAAGAGGTTAGGAGGAGAGGCATGTGACCTGGGAATCATCAGGTCTGGCTTGTTGTTACTGATAACTCCTGTGTGAATCTGGACAAATTGCTTCCCTTTTCCAGAGCTCAGTGTGCTCATCTTTAAAATGGGGCGTCCTGAGGGGTGGGGGAATCATGGAGATCCGTTCCTGGTGTGACCTGAGGATTGGATATTATATCTAGACGGCGTCTGTGGGTTTGAGTCTATTTGTGTATCTTTCTGTATATACAAACATGTATCCCATGTTTGTTCATACATTTATATCTTCTACTCACCTGGCCAAACATTTCAGTAGTTTATGTCATAATTAACAATGCAGTATAACCTTTATTTTGGTTTGTTCTCATCCAAATATTGTTTATGGACTAAGCCCCCACAAATAAGTATTTTACTTAGGTCAAGCAAAATGTTATCAAATGATCATCCTGTTTACTATAAAACTATAGTACTTAAATGGGGGGAGAAAGTCCTAACACCCCCAAAACAGGTATGCTGTGAAACCAGTTACCAGTTCAGAGAATGACAAAAAATTCTCCAAGGAAATTCCTGAGCCTCAGAAAACATTTGAACTATGGTTATAATTTTGCTTAATTAGTTGAAGAGAGATAAATAACTTAAAAAAAACACCCTTATTTTATTTATGTGAAATAAAGTGCCAGGAAGAGCATTGGCAAATGTATCTTAATTTGTGAGTACTCCACTCTAAATGAAAAATGATTTTATTTAAGTCAACCAACTCCCTTCAGATAAGCCTCGAAGAGAAGTTATCTCATTAAAAAGAATGATCTGTTTTGGAGCTGAGTTGTATCACAATTCCTCTTTTTAACGGAGTGGCTTTGGAGGCCTGTCCTGACATGGAAGGGTTAAACCCTAGCCCCATGTCACCGAGAGCGTGTGGCGGTTTTCATCTGAATTGCCTGGGCATGTGAACGTTCCAAATAAAACAGGTGCTATATTTTAAAAGCAATGCCCCACCTACTCAAGCATGTGCGCCATCGAGTCACCAAAAGCTCTCCAACTACCATCAGTGAATACACCCTTTTAAGTGTAGAAATGAAGCAGCTAAGGGCCGGATTATAAATGGGTTGGATCTGGTATTGAGATAATCTTGGGTCTATAATGGTTTCTTACGACTTCACTTCTACCTGGGGCTGCGGAGCGGGGGTGCAAGGAAAGTGGCCTCTTTAGATTAAACATTTTCTAATCAGCTTTATCACTCATATCTGAATTTATCTTATTTGAGGAAAATGCCAATATATTAGCAGGCATGTATGATACACAAGGTGACCCTACCAACTTAATGACATAATACATTATCCTTAATGAAGTCAATATCTTGTCTTTTAGCTGTCTGTCTATTGGGGCGATTAATTGCAGTGTCATTAAAGTTAGCTCTCTTTTCATTTGAGCTTGACAAGTCGCATAAAACTAATGTTCTTAGTTATCAGCTACTGGAATAGGATGGAGGAAATTGTAGGACAAATAAGGGGGTACTGCTACAGCTAACTCGAAGGACTTTTTCCAATGACTGTTTTCTTAGGTCTCTCTTTACCCAGGCTTTCTTGTTAGTTGAAATTCAAGGCAAAGCTAGACAGCTCTTCTTTCATCCAGGGTTTGGGGCGGAGAAAAGAGGGAACTGGTGAGAATTACACCTGATTTGGGAGACTTTGAGCTGTTTAGTAACAGGAGCTTGATTACTGGAAGGGTTTCTCCACTAAATAAATTTGCTGAGTTACCTCCTGAACCAATGTACGTGAGCTGATAGCCCACGAGAGGATGCGATAAAGAATGGTTGAAACTGTATTTTTGTTTAGCTTTGAAGTTTTTTTAAAAAATTTAATGGGCTGCCTGACAGAAAGGGAGGGTTGAGGGCAGAGGAAGAAGTCTGTACCCGAACCACACTTTGTAAATGATTCTAATAAACACCAGCTAATCGTGGGCAATATGGGGGCGATAGCGCCTGGTCTGCTGCTAATTGTGAAGTGGAAGAAAGCCTCACTCCCTGCCTTCCCCCTGCCTCTGAAACCACGAGACAGGATGGCTGTAATTTACAGTGTGTTATCTTTGTCTATAGCGGCAAGATGATATGAAGTAAATCAAGGTACTAGTAATGAAAGACTGAGAATTTATTCCTTGGAGCACACTTTAAAGTGTAGTATCTGTTATAGTGGCACTGCCTGAAGACCCTGAAATGAGACTTGGATGAAGGGCAATAAAGCAGCATAGAGGCTCATGTTAATGCTGTTTGTCTGAGGTTAGTAATTGGGTTCCACTGATGAGTTGTGTGAAGACAAAGTGAGAATCCCAGCTAGTATTGTAAATCTTACATTGTTGGAACAAGAAGCAATCCTAACAAATATTGATCCTCCCTGTGCCCGGAGGCGAGGAGGGGAGCGGCGAGCTGCAGAGCGCAGGCTTGCTTCAATAGAACCAATTACCTTAGTGAAACCAGCGCGCTGCAGGAAACCCCAGGGTGGCCACACGCGCGGAATTAGCCAGGATTAGGCTTTTTAGATGGATCCCCCAAATCACGCAGGCTTAGCATTCTGTCTCAATTATCCCCGTGGTCCCCAAAACATATTTTGTGGCAGTGATTCCTTCCAGTTATTAGAGGCCCTGGTCAGGTGTGGATGCCAGGCACGAGTATACACATGGCTGGACCCTGCCTTACACACAAAGGGGCCGGAGTGAATGCCTTTGAGCTTGACCCTGGAAAGATGTAGCCTTCCACTGTGGATCTCACTGCACAGAACCAAGCTTGGGGCCCACACCCCACATGTAGTGGACTTTGCTGCTGTTTGTTTTTCTCCCTATTTGTGGTGAACTTATGTCCTAAAGATCCTTGGAGAGTTGAACTCCCAGGAGAAAAGGTATCTCAGGCTTCATGTTTCTTGGGGCCTGGCTTCCCATTCTCCATCTGTAATTTGAAGGCCTTCTAAAGATCTCTGCTTGTCTTATTTACTGTAGGGCTGCCCTCCTTGGAATCTTCCCTGAGTCTCACTGGTAAGAATTTGGGCCCCAGGAAGAGGGAGTGTGGATAAAATCTGGGAAGGTCACATGTGGTTTCTCCCCAGGAGATGAGCACTTACTCTTAGCAACCCTCGGTTTATGCTCTCTACACCATTACCTTTGGTTGTGAATTTGCAGTGGGTACTCTCAGAGGGCAATCTGTAGGCTAAATCTTGACTTTGGGAAGGGTTGGAAAAGGTGATGTTCGGCCCTTGGGCTCCTGCCCCCCATACTGTGTCAGCTTTCTCCATGGAATGAGCCATTCCTGGGGGACCTCAGAGCCTTGGTTTCTGATATGACTCTGTGATACATTTGTGCCACTCATGTGCCTTGAGGAGAAGAAAGATAAAGTCAGGCGGACACAGAACAAGGGTTTGAATAGAAAGAACCATGCACCTCCTGGAACTAAAATTAGATATAGGGTACATTTCCAGGACTCCCCGACACAGTAATTAATTAGGTAATTAATCCTACAGATGTTTATTGAGTGTCTAGCTTGGGGCCAAACACTGTTCTGGATGCGTGGTTGAAGAAGATGGAGCTTATGTTCTAGTGGCCGGGGTCGTGTTGCTGATGGAATGTGAGCTAATCTGGGCAATTTCCGTCATAAACTGTAAAGAGCATAGTGCTATTATCACACAAAGTGGCTGGGGATGGACAGGGGGCTTCTTTAACTAGACTGGTCAGAAAAGGCCTTTGTTCTCACACTGCACACCAGACATTGGAACTGAATGTCCCCCCTCTACACCTCTACCTAGTCTGATCTCTGTGCCTGTGCTCACAGTGTTCTGTGGAGACCTAAAATACCTTGTAGCCCTCATGTCTTGTTTCTGTTTATTTCCCAAGGCCCAGCTCAAAGACCATCTTTTCTGTGAAGCTCCTCTGGTTCTCCCAACTAAAACCGAGTGTTTATAATTGGTGTCCCTGTGCACCATTCTGCCCTCAGTCTCCTTTGGCACTTGGAGCTTCTCTCTTACATTACAGTAGCCTGTGTGTTGATCTCATCTCCACTCATTGCCTGTGGGATCCTTAAGTACAGGAATCATGTGTAGTTAATATCTTGTCCCTACAGCACCCAGCAGCATCTTATACATAGTAGGTGCCCCATAAGTATTAACTAAAAGAAAAAATTATAGGTGAGAGCTAGGACACTTTACAGTGTGAATGTGTGTGGTGGGAGGGGGTGCTTTCGAGATTGTCTGAAGTTTGATATATAGAAATGCTTTAGTGAAACACTGATTTACTGTTGAGTAGATAGTCCACTGAGTGGGTTTATTAGATCTGAATGGACTGGTGATGTCTGCCTGCCTCTCCAGGCAACAAACACATTTTGGAGGGATTGTTAACTTGAAGGTTGTAATAAAACCTTTACCACTTTGAACAACGAGCATCGGTGTCTGCTGAGGGAAAACAAAGACAAAAAGTGGTTCTATTGGTGAAAATGATTTGACAATGTTTAAAAAAGTAATTTTTCTGAAAATATCAATAAGGTCATTAAGTGCAAACTAGCTGGCTTAGGGTGTAGATGGAGCCCTTCACCCCTCCAGCCAGCCATACCAGTTTCTGCTCTTTGGACAAGGAAAGGGGAGTGAGTCCATTGCCTGCTGGCCTCCTGTGACACCTCTGAGGATTAAATAACTAATGACTATAAAGTGCTCTGTGAAAAGAGAGTGCTCTATAAAGTGTTATTGTTGGGGCTGTTAAAAATGGAAACGACTTTTAATTTAGAAAGAGAACACTCAGCGTGAGGAGGGGAAGGCGTAAAGCTTTTATCACCACTTTGCTGAGGTTCTGAGCTAGTGGTGTTGACACCATGGTTTGCTGTCCTAGGAATTCTCTCACCTGTTCACAGGGTTTAGGAAAGATGCCAACATCTCACTGGCATGGACCCATTCTGGCCTCTTTCTTGTGTCACAACCTCTTGGTCAGAGCTGTGGCTTTGATTGGCTTGGATTGCCTATCATTGATTGGAATTTGAGAGCAAGAATCTTTTCCTGAGAGCCAGCCAGCTGGAATATAGAGCATCTTGTGATCTGGTAGCACCAGACCATAGTCCACTTGTAAAGGTGGGGACTTGTGACAATCATGCCATACAGATAACAGCCTGTCCTCAGCAGACAGGCCCTCCTTCCATTTCTTAAGAAACAGGACTCATCTTCTCTTCCACTTCAATGATAATATTCAGTTTCTATTATAAATTTCTAATTTTACGGAATATTCCCAGTCATCTTATTCACGTTCTACTTTCTCCATGTCACATTTATGTGGTATGAGAGTGGGAGATTTAAAATACAATGTTATACCTCTGCAGTCTGTATTACTATTTCATGTCTTATGCATTTTGTATGTAATTTTTAATCACAATGTGTAGGATTTACTTGGGCAAGTCCTCATTTTAACCTGCAGTGCTGCAAATGGGAAGGGGCTTATTGGTCTCCTTTTCCTTTGATTCCTCTGGCTCCTCTGACAGGCCACCCTCCCCAGCAACATGCAGCCCTGTCAAGAAAGGAGCCCATAAACTCAGTATTTATCATACACATGCAGTGATGTGTCTGCATTTTTATGACCCTGCTAAGTGGTGAGTATTCATGTGTGCCACCTCACCCCAGATGCCCATCCTGAGGCTGAGCTGTTTATCACGCTCTCATCTCCTTCCCAAAGCCTGAACAAGGAGCTTGGGACCACTGTAAACATGTTCCCTTTCATTAAAGAGGAAATTATTATCATATATTTTTGTAATAAGCAATAACATTTCAAATTACTCACATTTATGGCTTATAATCAAGCTTACTCTTAACCTCTAATACTCATGAAGCTGGTAATGATGGACTCATCAGTTAACCACTTAGGGGAAGTTAAGGGCAGGTAGATAGCCACCTGACCAGAAATTAACCAGAGAGGCAACTCATTTCTGAAGTTCAGATTATAAACACCATGCTTGGCTATGTTTAATAGGTAACAGGTAAGTCCTGTTGGTTTTGTGGGGATGCATTGGAGGATTTGGCCTTGGTCAACTTCTCTCTGGTTAATGTGCTGAGTGATGAGGCATTGTACCCTGGGTCTTGGGTCTTTGTTCCTAAACTTGAATATTTGGGGAGATGTGTTGCAACACAGTTCATGACTAGCACTTGAAGGCTCACAGAAGGCATTGCTCCCTCTGTAAGGATGTGTTTTGACTTTGGTCTTCAGTCTCTTATTTAAAGTCCCCGTCACCCATGAGTCTGGAGTGTGTGGAATGTGAATTACTGTGATGCTACATGTCATGTGCTTAGATTAGCTTCTGAGTTGACTGACTCATTTAGAGGGGAAGCTCATATGAAGAAATGGGCTAGTTTGTGGTCGGGGAAGGTTGGCCTGCCAGAAAGATGGGAATCCGTTCAAGGGAGTTTGGTTCCAGGGTGATTGTTCTTTAACTAGGGGATGTAGTTAAAGGGCTCTGAATTGGATGGCTTAGCAGGAGCACTCATTGATATGTTCAGAAAAAAAAGGAATATAAGATAGAATTATTGGGTTCATTCTCATTTAACTGCTTTGAGGATTATACTTTTAAAGCTGATTTTAATTATTAAATCATCCTACCAGGGACCTTCTATTATCACTCATTTTGATGCCAGGAGCTCTATAGACCTTCTCTCATTTAATCATCTCAACAGCCTTATGATGAAATTATTATTCTTCCCTTTTTACAGATTAGGAAACAAAAGCCCTAAGTCATACATCTCAGAGTTACACAGCCAGATAGAACTAGTTCTAATATCAAAATTCATGCTCTTAACTTCTGTTTATCTCTTACCTATATGTCATTAGAAAGAAAGATATCCCAAACAGGTGGACTTCTCATGAACTTCCTGCTGGTGATGTAACCAAGACTGTTATTGATTTCCTATGTTATATTGGCTGTTACACTGACTGCAGTGGGATGTTGGGAGATATTGACACATTATTAATACAAATTAAACAAAGACATTTCTGGATGATGTGCTATTAGACATTATTTGCAGTTGGTTAGAAGTAATGGATAAGAGATCGACCATAGCTACTTGCCATCATGGAAGAGTAGGGGAGCCATAGGGTAGTTATCTAGGTCAAGGGTGGCAATTTCAATTCAATAACAGTTATTGAATAAGTATATATTGAGGACCTGCTACATGCCAACTATGATTGTATGTTCTGATGCCTCACACACACTTATAGTATAACTACCACACTATAGTGTAAAAAATTTGCTTTATATCAATATGTCTCATTGAAAGAAGAAATATTGTCTTTACATTTGATTGCCTACTTGCCATTTCCAGTGCTCTTCATTCCTTTTTATAGAACAGAAATTTCATCTGGTAATTTTTCTTTACAGCTTGAAGAATTTCTTTGAATTTTTAAAAATAATTTAAGTTCTTTCCAGAAAATTCTCTATTTTAGTTTACCTGACAGTATATTTACATTTCTTCGATTATGGGAGAATATTTTCATTGAATATAGAATTCTGGTTTGAATTCTGTTGGTTCAGTAGTTCAAAGAGGTCATTCCATTGTCTCTGGCTCCATTGTTTCTCATGGGAAGTCTGCTGTCAGTTTTAACCATTGTTCCCCTGTATATATATATATATATATACAGGGGAACAATGGTTATATATATATAAATATAAATATATATATATCTTTTGGTCTGATTTCAAGATTTTTATCTTTACTTTGATTGTCAGAAGTTTCACAGTAATGTTTGTAGGTATGATTTTTAAAAAAAATTATACTGCATGGATTTCTCTAAGTTTCTTGTATGTGTATAAGTTGTTTTTGTTTTTTGTTTTAACTAAATTTGGGAGTTTTTTGGTCATTGATCTTCATATTTTTTCTGCCTCACCTTTTTTTCTCTCCTACTGATACTCTAGTTACACGTATGTTAGACCATTTTAAATTGTGTCACAGGTCACTGACTTTCTGTTTATTATTTTGTAAAATGTTTTTTCCTCTCTCTTTCTGGTTAGATAATCTCTATTGATCTACTTTCAATGTCACTGACATTTTAGTTTCCCATCTATAGACTTTTGTTAAGGTCAAATATATTTTTTTCATTTTAAATATTGGGTTTTTTAGTTTCCAATTTTATTTGTTTTTGTTTTTTTTTAAATTTTATTTCTCTGATAAGATTCCTTTTCAATCCATCTGTTTATTCATCATAACCATCTTTTTTCTTATGACCTTGGCCATGTATATTATAGCTACTTTAAAGTACTTGTGCATTAATTCTTCAAACTAGGTCATCACAGGGTTAGTGCCTACTGATTTTTTTTTTTTTAAATTGACTGTGAGTCACAGTTTCCTATTAGTTAGCTTATCAAGTAATTTATTATTGTGTCCTGAACATTGTGGATGATACATTGTATAGACTGACAGGCTATAGTTTCAGTTATTTAAAAACTATGTATACCTGTATATAGCTTTTGTCAGGGGGGGTATATATATATATATATATATATATATATATATATATATATATACACTTTTATCCTAGCAGGCAGGTAATTTGGCTGGACTCAAACTACAAATTGTCTTTCCCCTGTGATAAGCAGCAACTGAGATCTCTGTTCAGCTCTTTCAGATTTCTAATAGTTATTTTCTACTCAGCTTCTTGTAATCTTCCCAGAAAATATGCAGTTCAGGGTCACTCAAAGATTTGGTTGTAGGTTTTTTGCAGATTTTGGAACTTCATGCTTCATTGCTTTTTCTTTCTGGGATCTCTCCTTTCACTTTCTTACCTCTCTGTAACAGTGGCAAAATCCATCTCCTGACTTTCATCTGCTAGGACTAGGACTTTATGCTTGTGTTTTAGCCACTCTGCCTTATGGACTTCTGTTAAGACACAATTTCCACCAAGTTTCTGCCAGTTTTCTGTTCCTTTCTAGTGCTTTCACATAGTAGTTTAAAAAGAAATACACAACAGTTTCTCCAAAATTCAGCATTATAATCTATGGGAGGGTTAGTCAAATATAAACTACTCACTCTGTCATTACTGGAAGCTGAAATTCAGATCTCTTTATTTAAGAGAAGCCAGAAATAGAGATTATTTACATGAAATCTCTTGATTATTCATTGTAGACAACTACATTGATATGTAAATACACTATATGCTTGTCTACACATACACACACACACACAGTCATGCCTATGCATCATATTGGGCACCTGCTTTCAGATTTTTCGAACTAGTGTTTCTGACTCAGCCAATGCATTCTCTGTTAGGCCAAGTAAATGTTCTTTCCTCTAACTGCTAGAATGGACAATTCTTCAGATGCTCTGATACTGGAGATATCAGAGAGTAATCCTTACAGGCTGTGGGGAAGCAGTAAAGCCAGCTGGGGAAAGAAGTGCCATGGCAGGCCATTACCGGATGCCTTCTTCTCTTCCACTTGGTCTACTGAGTGTTTCTGGCACAGTGAGAACAGGCAGACTGGTGGACTGAGTCCAGCTTTCCTCAGATCAGTCTTATATTTCCGGTTGCCAATTCTCCCCCAGGCCTATGTGCGCCATTTGATGTTCTAATCTGAAGCACTCTCATTCTGGAGAACTTTTCCTGAACTCTATCCTGTCACCAAATGTCATTGTGCCCCTAGGCAGGCAGATGTGGAGGATGTGGCTGTGCCTGGGACCTTGGGATACCTCCCTTGTAGATGGCAGATTTAGGACCAGACAAGGAATTGGTACATCGGCCATAAATCCTGAGAAGGATAGTGCCAGATTCATTTGGCTGCTGGCATGGGATTTGTTGGTGTGTGAAAGGTCTCTGAACCTTTTAGAGGAGTATGAGGAGAGAAATATGGTTTAGCCTGCCCATCCCAGCTTCTTGTCGAGCTTTGGGTACGTAATAAGTAGGCAGTTGGAAACACTATTAATTATTATTATTAAATATTTGGACTTCCAGGTCTGGCCCTTTCCAATTTTGTAACAGTAACATTTTTAAACTATTTTCCCTTTCCTGGGCTCCTTTCTTCTATGCTAGTTCCCTCCTGCCCACTGCAGGCTTCTTATTCCCTTATGCTTCTGTCACTCGCCTTAGCCAAGCACCCACTCCCAGGAGAGCCTCTGATGTCAGCCACACAGCACCAGTGTGATAACATTTCAGAACTGGAAGAAACTCTCCAGGACTTATGGTTCAACACCCTCATGTCACATAGGAGGAAACTGGGGCAAAGAGGAGAAGGAAAGTTACCTGAAGTGTCACAGCTGCTTAGGAGCAGGATACACCTGGAACTCTGGTTTTTAGATTCCTCCCCACCAGTCCAGTACTTTTCCTCACCTCACTGTAGCATTTTTTCTTTGGCATGAAACTGAGGCAGAATATTTTCTCTAGAATAAAAATACTCTCCACCTGAGGTGGATGAGTCACCCTCCATTCCCCTGCCCTGAATTGCGGTGTTGGACTAGTTTGAACCATATGAAATTGCCAATATTTGATCGGTTTTCTCTTAAAAATTGTCAATTTCATATGGTTCAACCTGATACTTAGAATTTGACAAAGAGTACCTGTAGATTTTAAAAGCTCAGGCCACCTAGCCCTTTTCTTTGGGTAATCATTGATTTGGGGGTTGCTTGGTCCAGGTGACTGTGGCATGATGCTGATGAGCAGTCAAGGGTCAGAGGGCTGTGTAGGCTTCTGAGCATCTCTCTTTCCATTTCCCAGTTGCCAAGCCCCACTCCAGGCAGCCCCCTTAACAGTGGTGTTCCGCAAGGGGCTGTGGACCGTCCCAGTGGGGGTGGCTGGTCTCTGTCACCGTTATTGCTGTGGTGCAATGAAAGTCAAGTGGCCTTTGGCTTTCATGAGCGTGGCTTTCAGTCTTGGGTCCACTTCTTTGTATCTGGATTACCTTGGACTTAAGTTTTTTAAGTTCTTTGGTTTTTAGTTTTCTCATGTTTAAATTGGGATTAATATGATTTTTTTCTTGGTTTGTGAAAATTAAGTGACATAATATGAAAACGTGCTTGGACAGTGTTGGTACTTAGTAGGGGCTCAATAAATAGATATTTTTAAACACACACACACACACACACACACACACACACACACACACACATTGTGGTACCAGGCTATAAAGCCAGTAATGTTACCTTTGACTGCACAGCACCTTGTGCCAATTCATAGGTCTCTCCCCTTTCTGCCCATTATTTCTGAGCATTATAACTGGCTGTTTCAATGTTCTTGTCAGATGATTGGATTATATGGTCAAAGTTTATGTTCCCAGGTATATTGTGTTTTCATTGATGGCAGTGATATCTTTTGGGGCCCCTATTATTCCTACTTCAGCTCTAGGTTCATAGTAGGGCCTTAAATGAAATGCATAGGGGAATAAAACAGGCTTCCTTGCAGACACTTATACACCAACTGTATAATCGAGTGGGGGTTCCCCAGGTGCTGTTTGCATAATGTTATATGTTCCAGCCCCACATTTAATGCTTGGTAATTGTGAGTGTTAAGGTGGCTTCTCTCAGATTGTAGACTGACAGAGTCTGGCACTAGCACTCCGTATGTCCTTCGGGGGGATATGCTGCTTCTACTCACAGATTATCAGGAAATTCCTGCCAGCTTCCAGTTGCCCTGTGATCATGCAGCACTCTGTCCTGAGCAGGTTAAGAACTGAAATCCCCATTATGTAGCATGTCATGAAATGAACATCATTGTTAAGTACAAGGACAGGACAAATTAGTGGTATCTTTTATTACACAGTCTTCATTATAAAAGAACAGCTATTGCTAAAGTAGTCCCCATTTGATAGGTAGTGGGACATTGTTCTTGTCTGTTGGCTCTGATTAAGGCTGGGAGAATGCGCTGCTCCTCCTGTTATGTCCATCGGGAAACAAGGCAGGCCAAGGTAAAACAGATGAGCATACGTTGGCAGCAGATTAAAAAGACCGGTGTAAAGTCCATTAATAATTCTCATATTTAGGATTTGCTTTCTACTGTACTTACCGAATCTGCAACACTTAATCTCTCCTATGTGAGACCAGCGGAGAGAACCTCTTTCCCCCTCTGAGTGATAGGCCTGGGTTTTCCGAGACAGAGCATTTGTCTGTCAGGGCCCATGGCTGCTGTGGTGATTTACTCGCCGTCAGATGATGCTGGTGTCCGGTTGGTGATATAGCCTTGCTGGATATGGGGAAATTTGTTACCTTTAGCTTTGACAGGAAGATAATTGCTGATGGTTAACAGAACTGAGCCAAATCCATTGGTTTTTCAGTAACACAAGCATAGGATTGGCTTTGAGAATCCTGCCTTTCCCTTCAGAAACTTCAATTCCAGGCTTTTGTGTGTGTGTAAAATGTGTGTGCATGTGGGTGTGTATCTTGATGGAAATGCACCAGGTTCTTCTCTTTCTTTTTTGACTGTTAGCAGCATAATCGCATGAGGACTGAGGGAATATTTGTTCATTTCACAAAGAAAAGGCATTAGGGGAGAGGGTGTATGTGTGTGTGTGAAGGAGGGGTGTCCTGAAAAACCAGAGGCAGCCCGCCACTTGCAAAAGAGGTCATCAGTGGGATATTGTTTCGTTGGGCACCTCTCCTGAGAATACATAAATCTGGGCCTCCACCATGTGGCTTGTCAATTTTTCTTCACACTGTGCAATCAAGAGATTGGTTCAACAATGCTTTGTAATGTTTGTAAAGCCACGGGAACTTCTCAGTAAGTATTAAAAGCATGGGAACAAGCTCAGAGTGTCCCAGGGGATAGAAATGTGCTTCACGAAGCATTGGTCAGGTTCCGGACTTGGGAGGCTGATGGGCTCAACCAGTTCCCCTGGAAGAGAGGTCCAGGGCAAGTCATGGGGTATAATTTGGGAGACTCTCTGGAAGGAGCATGGAGAATGGAGTAGAGCTATTCTTAGCCCTTCCTCTCTTATCTCTGGCCGTTATAAGATGAGCCCCTGAGAAGCCCAATATTATGATTCTCCCCTTTGGAGACCTGAGTTCGGAGCTTGCGATGATCTCCCTCAGTGACTCAGCAGGCTTTGGATATGTCGCTCTTTACCTATAGGGAAGCTTACTTTGTGAGGAACTATGTCTTTTGATCAGCAAATGCTGTGTGCTGAGAGAACTTCCCTTTTCTTCTGCCTTTTAGAGAGTTTCCATCCTGCCCCAAGATGTTGGGAAGAGCTCAGGAAGTGCGTATATTATCAAGACTGTGACATACTGGTGTTAAGACTTTTTCTTGGCAGCAGGCATACTCTTCCTGGAAGTCTAGGGAACTCTAGTTCCCTCCGTTTTGCAGGAGAGTGTGTCTGGTGGTGGGAAGAGCCCTTGCCAAGATGCCAAGAGGAAACAGATGTTCACCTCCCTGCTTAGCCGTATGTCTGAATGACTATGTCCTTTGGAGGTTGGGTCATCACCCTCCCTCACCCCTCACATCCATCCGGTCACCAAGCACTCATAATCCTTTGCCAATGGAGTTCTCATCGCTGTCCCTTCTTTCCCTCTCCGTAGCCACGGCCCTCACCGATGTCCTCATCAGTTCCTTCCTTGACTTTTGTGATGGCACCGCAGTTAGTCTGTGCCTTTACTTCCCTTCCCTGGAACATTTCCTACTGATTGGTTCAGTGTTTAACGTTCTAAGTCACTGATCTGGCTTCAGAGCTCTGACAGCAATTTACTGTTTATCTCCTGCGACCTCCTACCTTCTTTGTCAGGCCTCCCCTTTCCTTCCAGACTGCACACGTTTTGAGGGCTAAGTTAGCATTCTGTGTTTGTCTTCCTGAGATGTTCGTTTCTCTCATCCCCTGCCCTTTAAATTCCCTGATCATTCAAGGTCCTGTTGCCCCTAATTGAAATGAAGCCCTCTTTGGGGACCAATGCTAACATTATTTCCCGTGCACTCATGTCTCTGTTGCTTACTAGCTGGTGAACCACCTCGAGGGCCAGAGACATGCCTTCCTCTACTCCGCCGCTCTGCCGGGCACTGCCCTTGCACAGATTGATGGCTCAATAACAGGGAGTGAGTGAGCGAGTGAAGTTAGAGTTTGATGATAGCCTGGACAGACAACTCCTGATTGTTTATTGCTACTGCATGGTAAATTCCTAATTCGTTATTTAAGTAAGTTTTGTTGGGAACCTAGTGTGTATATATATCAGTGTTTCATCCAGGAATAGGGAAAATGATTCATGCATCACCAGTCAGTCACAACATCCTCTCCAATGAGGCCTGATATTGCCTGTGAATTTTGCTCAACATATCGCTTCTGGAAGCTGTTGCTCACTGTTTGGAGTTAGCGTTGGAAGTAAAACTCTCCTGCCCACCTGGTTCAGTTATGGAGGGGTCCTGAGAAGACTGATATCATCCTTTCTCCCTAAGGAGATGACGTATTTTTAAAGTACTTAGTATGTGGAATATTTGGATACAATACAAGACACTAAATGATTCAGAGCTAAATGAGTTCGGAAGGTGCTTGGGAAGAGAGAGGACTAGGGCCAGTGCAGTCAGAGAAAACTTCCTGGAAGAGGTGGGCCTGAGGGCCGGAGCAGGTGGGAGGGGAGCCTGAGGGGGGGGAGAGAGACAGTACAGCAGTTACTAAAGGAGACAAACTGAAGAGAGCGAGCTCTGTGTTATTTTCTTACAATCCATTAACCTCTAGCAGTGGAGAGGCCTGAAGTCTCAAGCACCTGGGACACTACAGTAGCGTTTCTTTGACTTGAGAGCTGATGCATACTACTGACTAATCCCTGTTAAAATTCTTTGCTATGAGCAATCATTAAAAAAATCATCATTTTTGAAATCTGCCTAACCCCAGATCATCTTTCCCTATTTATACTCTCTGGACATGAAAAACTAGACTGTTTCTGTATTTGTTCTGCTCTCCATGGGTAACCTCTCTTCCCGCATGATAAATACACATTTGAAAATATTGATTTGCTGCTACCCCTTTGAAAAGCTTAAGAAGGCTGACCTCTGCCTTGGCATTGTCAGACTTGAATTTTTTTAGACTGACCAGTTGACCCCTGGCTAGGCTGTAGAATGTCACCTGTGGTCCTGGAGGGGAGACCTGAGGGCGTGGTGGTGGCAGCTTGGCAAATGTCTGAAAAGAGGGTTTTTTAATAAAATGTTGTCTGTCCATGGCTCAAATCTAATGACTTTTAAATAGCTCGTAGGAAGGGGGGAATCTCCATCGTAGAGGCTGAGAGAGAGTCACCCCAAGGGAAGAGCCCTTTTCTAGACTTCTCAGAACCCGGGGGCTCCCAGGCCCAGCGTGTGGGATGGCACGTTGTGCCTTGAAGTTTGCTCCTTCCCCCCCTCCTGCCCCCACCCCACCGATTGCTTCTCGTTTTATTTTCTTTCCCCGGTTTTACCACGGTGTGACCTCGTGTTGTATTTTTTCTGAATGACAATGAAAGTAATTGAAAATATTGATTGGCAGTACAGTTAAGTTGTCAACACAACCATTTAATTTGTCAGGAGGACTTGTTAAATTGTCAAAAATCATATAAAAAAACTCCTTCAGTCACTGATGATATACATTAGAGATGTTCATGAATCAAATGGGCCATTTTGGAGATAAGTGTTGAAGAAAAAATCTGAAATGGTTTTCTTCAGATCCGCTTGTGTTCTGCCCTCTCCTTATCACTCACTCTCTCTGCCTCTGCTCGCACATGGCTAAGAACATTGCAGTGGTTTCGGCAGGACAGGGAAGCGAGGGCTGCGCGGGCGAGTGCAGGCCTCGTCAGTGCATCAGACGGCACAGTGACGCCCGGTTCATAGCAATTCATTTCGGAGATCCCGAGGCACAGTTATTGACTAACACAAAAGGCTTGGAAGTTTCCTTTTATTCCTTTTTGCGTAGTATTTAAAACATGGATCTTGGGAAGTTATTATTTTTTCTCTTTAAGAAATTGTCTTTTAGGGGCTCTGGGCTCTTGGCTGTGCCTGCCCTGTATGAGGCAATATTCAGCTTCCTGTCCAAATGCTTGGGACACTGCTGTACCCTTCCTGCATTTTTACTTTATTTATTCCTGAAAGGCCCCTTTTCCCAAATGGAATTGGAATTGGAATTAGCTTTATTTAAGTGAATTTGAGAATGTGCTATCTGCTGCGCATTGGTCAAAATGAGTCAGATTATTTTTGATATTATTGGTCTTTAGCTCTACTTAATGTAATAGTATATTAGGACTCAGAAATTCAACTTTATCTAGCTTAAGGGAATAAAGGGATTTATTAGAAGGCTACTTGGGTCACTACCATAGTTCACAGGAGGGTTAGTGAGGGGCTGAATTCTACACATGGCCCCCAAAGATTCCTTGCCTCCTAGCCCTGAAGAACTGTAAATACAGTATCACCGCCATGATTGTGTTATGGTACAATGAATGGTAGACTTTAAGAAAGGGGTGATTACCCAGGTGGATCTAATCCAATCACATGGTCCTTAAAAGAGCAGAACTTTCTTCAGCTGGTGGAAGAAGAGGACATCATAGGTATTCAAAGCAGGAGAGGGACTTGACATGTTGTTCCTGGTGTGGTGATGGAGAGGCTCCTGTGTGGAGGTGTTTGGGCAGCTTCTAGAAGTAGAAAGTGGGTCCTCATGTGGCCATGAAGGAATCAGGGGTGTCAGATCTATAGCTGCAAGGAACTGGATTTTGCCAGTAACCGGAATGAGCTTAAAAAATGATTTTTTCCTTACATCCTCTGGATAAGAGTCTAGCCTGACCAACACCTTGATTTTGGCCTGTGATACCTTGAGTAAAGGCTCCAGCTAGGGGTGCGGTAGGTGAATGCAGCCCTAGGATCGGAGTCAGGCAGCCACTTATGTGGCCGGAAGCCAACGTCTACCCTTCCATGATAGGCAGCCCCTGCCATGAGCTCTTGGGCAGCCTCAAAAGAAGGGAATGCAATTTTGGAAAGATTTTACAATAAATGCCCACCAAAAGTAATACTGAATTTCATGATGCTAACATGCATGGTTTTACACATTTTAATATCTCTGAGATGGGGATGAATCTTTTCAAGTTGTGGTGTCTTACAAAAGAAAGCTATGACCAGGGTCTCTCATACCATGTTTGTCTCTGCCTGTGCTGAGCAGCCATGGCAACTATCTTGGTGACTTCTCTGAACTGTAACCCCTATCGTTTCAGTCAGCAAACCATTGAAGGACCACTTGAGGGAACACTGTAGGTCTGGTTATTTACTATTTATTATTAAAATATGTTTTTATTGATTTTAGGGAGTGAGGAAGGTAGAGGGAGAGAGAAAAACATCAGTGTGAGAGAGAAACCTCCATCGGTTGCCTTCTGCACACACCCCAACCTTGGATCGAACTTGCAATCTGGGTGTGTGCTGTGACTGGGAATCAAACCAGTGTGCATGGGACAGTACTCAACCACTAAGCAACACCAGCCAGGGCAAGTCTGGTTATTTTTTGAAAACCTCCTGTTGATATTTCCTAGTAAGACTGAGAACGTGCCAGTTTCAAAACCTGCAGAACATGTCAGTGGCTGCATCAGCTATACTCCTGACTGACAAAGAAGATGATATTTTGGGTGGAAAACAGAAACCTCAATAAACTCTGAGTTGAAAATTGATTCCAGAGCCGGGCAATGAGGACCAATTTTTTGAAATGCCTTATCTCATGCATTTCACTTATATTTGTATATATTTTATAAATGCACGTGAGTGATAAAAATCTATGTCTAAATGAGTCTAAAAGAACTATTTTAATAAGTATGAAATAAAAATTCAAAGCAATTGAAAAGCATTATGTTTCAGTTTAATAGCTTTGTTTTTCTCGGTAGTACATAAAATCATGGAATATTAAAATCAATGGCACACTAAATTCAAGTAATTTTAAATAAAACATTTCTGTGTATTACCCATTAGTTATAAGATAGGGGTACTTGACTTGGAAAAGTGGAGATCGACGTTGGCATTGTGACTGGCTAGAGACATTGGTGCTGTTTTAAATTCAATGCTGCTAAGTTGCCTCTGGATTAGCATCCAAGAGAATGGGCTGAGAGCCTGATGTAGACTAAAATTATGCTACTCGTGTATCGGCCGCTACACTCCACAGATGTCTCTATTGAAATTTGTATTCAGACAGGAATGGGTTGAGAGATGAGGGATCTGGACCAAAAGTGGTTAGAGTAGGTGCCCTTGGTATCTGTAACGTGGCTTCACTTTTGTTTCTGGCAAAAAATGGTATTCCACTATAGCAGAAAAGACAAAAGAGGCCACATTCTTAGAGCCTCTTTGTCATTAACCAGCTGTGAGACCATGGTCTCAGCATCCACCTGCCTGGAGGTTCTCTATTTCTGCATCTGTATAATGGGAGCGCTAAACCATAGCACCTCAAATGTTGCTTGCAGCACTAATGTGTTGTTTTCACAAGATTTGCCCAGTGTCCCCCTTAATGCATTTCTGTGTTTTCCAATTTCCCTATGAGTTGTGTCATATTTTTTGTGTGCCTGTTGCCTGCTGAGCCTTGTGCTGAGTGGTGTGTGGGAGAGAAGCTAAAGATGTGATGCTTACTCTCAGGGAGCTTACATTTTCATTCAAGAGAGAGGACAGCCATCTGAGAAGTGAATAGTTCAGAGAATATATGAATAGCCAGCAGAATGGACATTATGGACTATTAGGGACTACAACATTCTGGAGAAGGGTTTGTCGTGTTTAGCAAGGAACAAGCTGAAGGGTAAGGAGTAAATGGTCTGTGAACTTAAATAAGTCAGGAGTGCTTATTGTGTTTGTCTATTGGGGTATCTGAATTGCCTCTCATTTGTCATCATTCTGGGCATTTAAATGGGACTGATGTCAGTAGTGAAATGCACAAGGACCTTTAGGGCGGCCCTTTTCCTCTGGGCTTCCTTCAGAGGCCCCTTAAAGTCAAAATGGAAATTTGATGTCTGAGTCCCCTTTCTCTCACCACCATCACACAAGTCTGGGCTCTGCAGCCAGGACTCGGGCCACTGCCATAGCAGCTCAGGGTTATTTACTACCTCTAGTCTTTCTGCTCCCTGAGGTCATTCAGGGACCCAGGCTCCTTCTACCTGGTTACCCTGCCATTTGTTAACTAGTTGTCCTTGTCATTATGGCCAGAGCTGACTCACCAGCGCCGTATATGTGCTCCTTTCCGTTCCATCAGGAGAGGAGAGGCAGCGTGAAGCATGGCCTGCTTCCTTGTTCAGGATATAACATCGACTTTGCACCCAGCACTGTACTGATATTCCATTAGCTCGATCTTAGTCACATGGCACTGCTGAGCTGAAGACTAGCTGGGAGCTGTCGTCTCTGACTGGGCTGCCATGTGCCCTGCTACAATCACAAAGGAACTCTGGTGCTACAAGGAGGAAGGGGAAAGTGTGCCAGGGGACAGTTAGCCGCCTGCCATGACTGCTGTCATTGAAACCTTTGCTTTTTTGCCTTCCCTTCCACTAAGCAATGAGCTCCTTGCAGCCAACATTTATTCTTCCCACCTTTGTCACCCCAGTGTTTACACTGGAACTTAGTACACACTCAGTGGCTAAAAAATGTTTGCTAAATGAAGGACCAACCAAGTGAATAAATGAAGAAATGGGTTGACATTTCTGGGTCCCTTCTTTCTTTCCTGCCCCGAGCAATGCTCTTGGTGTTCGAGCACATTTATCTGCTGCTCGAGTGGGCTGTGCTGGGTTCAGCCCGAGAGGACGCTTGGCTACACCCACCTCGCAGTCTTTGAACCCAGGACTGGCGGGGCTGGAGGACTATTTCATTAATCCCCGCACCATTTAGCCCCCTTATCGAGTGGCCCAGGCCTATTCTTTGTTGCGGACAACAATGAAGGGTGCCTTTAAGGAGCCTCCAGCGAGTGCCGAGGCCTCGCAGATTAGGGCGGTGGACTGCTGCTGGGCCGAGCGTGATGGATGAGCAGGAGCAGGAGTTTCTGCTGCACGGTACTGTGAAATCTTCTCATTGTCACCAGCGGGCCTATGAGGAACTGATGGATGAGGGAGCAAGTGTCAGAAACGCCCTTCCTTGCCCCAGTGCAGTTTTAATATCTCCCTGAGCTACAGGATGAGTATTGATAAAAGTAAAGTTTAAAAATAGCCATGGAGTGATGGGTAGCCGTGATTTAAGGGGAACAGCAATGGGGTTAGAGAGGGTTCATTTTCCTGAAAGTGCATGAGAGGGAGAGAGCGGGAGTGAGAGGGAGAGGGAGAGAGGAGGGAGAGAGGAGGGGGGGAGGAGGGAGAGAGGAGGGAGAGAGGAGGGAGAGAGGAGGGAGAGGGGGTGGTAGCAGCAGCGTGGACCGGGCGGGGAGAGAGCAGGCGGCTTTTATAAGAAGCTAATGTGATGAGGATGACGAGGGTTTGATGGATGAGTTAGATCCATCTGGTCGCAGTATATGTAATGAATAGCTGTGCTCAGGTTTGACCTCTCCCACTTACCAGGCACATCTCTCTCTTTTGGGATATCCAGGAGGGAGCTTCCATTAGAGGAAAGAACCCGTCATGAGCCAGAGCCGGGATGTTTATGGGCTTGTGCAGAGGGCAAAAAGGAGATGGTATCCGAGTTACAGGTTTATAAACTGAAAGCCGCCTTGCTGAAGATGGTGCTGGTGACAGAAATGCATTTTCAGGGCTGCGGCTGCTGCCGATGCAGGGAAGGGAGAGGGCTGGAGAGAGGAGGGCAGGTGGGTGGGGAGCAGAGCCAGGGCTTTATAAGGGACTCTTTGCTTTCTTGCTCACGGCAGATCCAGGCTTCCTTTGTCACACCTTCCCTTTGCTGTGAACAAATGTTAAATGAAGCTGGAATGGAATGGGTCTGTAACTAGGTGTATAATTCTTAACCTGGATGGTTTGGGAATGGGGTATTCTGGTCAATTAAATTTTCCGGTTACCTTGTTAGAAACATTATAAAATGTGTTTGCTCACATTCCTGCCTTAGAAAATTCACAGGAGTGAATTTATTCTCGCAGGCCTTTGTTTGGGTTTTGGCTTATTTTACACATCAATGACGGCTGTCTTCCCCTGGAGATGGAAAATGTGTCCTGGGCTTGGAGCAGACTCAGGGAGGAGTTCAGGTTACAAAGACTAGCCCCATTTTTCTAATACATGTAGAGTTCTTAGTTTTTTAAAATGGATAGCTGAAGTTTTCTGAAATGAAACTTTATATTCAAGAAATGAGGACGGAAGCGGAACTCGCCCCTGGTTGTATAATTGGGGGCAAATTTGGAGAGACAATGAAACTGCCTTCAAGTGCGAGAGGAAAATCTGAGGACATTGGCAACTTCTTCGCCTCCTTGAGATCAAAAGGGTCTTAGGGAGAATATTGTAATAACTATATATGGTGTCAGGTGGGTAGTAGACTTACCCGGCGATCATTTTGTAAGGTATATAAGTGTCTAATCATTATGCTGTACACCTAAAACTAGTATAATATTATATGCCAACTGTAATTGAAAAATTAAAAAAAAATTTTTTTTGAAGTGGTCTCAGGACAAACCCAGTTAGAAGCCCCTCCCTGCCCCATTTCCCTACTCTTCCTGGAGGAACTGCCAGGACTGTGGGGAGCAGGTTCCTGCTGTGGCGAGCCTGCTGCAGCTTCACCCTGTGGGGAGAGGGCTGTGGTCCAGCCAGCACCATCTTAGCTTTCCTCCTTTCTGTGGACCACAACCTGTGTTAGAATCTGGGGGACGGTGCATGCATGCAAAAACTTGGAGCTTGGCACAGCACGTGTTTCAATGAGAGCATCTCTCCCTACCATGGTAGCTCCTGCCTGGCGAGAATCTGGTCAGAGCTGTGGACCTGGACCCTCTGCTCAGAAACTGGCACATAGGGGTGCACATTTTTACATATAATTCAAGGGAGTTTGCTTAGAAAAGCCTGTTATACACATTTTATATGGAAACACACGAACATGTGTGTATGCATGCACATGCATATGTTTGCTTATACATGTGAAATGACTAATCTCATCCAACTCATGTCCTACCTGTTGATGATCAATGTTCATTATCAAAGGAATCTTAAGACCTGTCTACTTAAGAGCATTTAATATGTTAGTCATGTAATTTAAAAATTTTTTCATTGCTTCTCCTTATTTTGATCATTAGTTATAAGCTACAGCAGAAATTCTCTTTTGCAAAAAATATAAGATTAGGCTACTCAAGTGGGACCATGCAGCAGAACTCCAACCCAGGTTTAGATCACTACCTTCCCATCACCACCTTCCCACCACCACCTTCCCACCCTCTTGGCTCCTGCTACTCCATTCCCCAGCTGCCAAATGCCTGTCCTGGCCAGTGCCCTGTCTCCACATGCCCACGTGCTGCAAACTCACTTTAATTTATCTTCCCTTCAAAACTCCAATCCTCAGTTTAATTGTCTCAGCTGGGTATTTGGAGGAAAACAGACTTCTGGAGCTAATTCATACTTAAGTGTGAATATCTCATTACTTCAAATTCCCCATGGATAGTTATATTTAAAAGACAACATCTTTTAACCCAAATGCCTAGCTACTAAATTTTGGACAATATAGCGAAGGAAGAATTTTAAACTGTAGTGTTTTAGCTCCCCCCTCCCCCCAAAAAAGGAAAGGGAAAAAAAAGGGCTGGTTACAGAAAAGAAAGCGGCTGAAGAGACAAAGGATGATAAATGTGGGTATTGTTCTTTATGGGAGAACCACTTGGAAAGACTGGAAGGCAGAAACCCACCCTGGTCACCAGGGACAGTAAAGGGAGAAAGCCTCTGGTAAGGGCAGAATTTCACCATCTTTCTAATTAGACACTTTCTGAAATGGGGAGGAAAGTGGTTTTAATCAGATTTTATGGGGCAAACCTAGCCTCCAAACTGAAAAGTTCCTTACTTCTCGTGGGGGCAGAACTGTCAACCCTTTGGCAGATTCCAGGTGATGTTGCTATGTGAGGATGGAAAGGAATGCTGGAGACAAGATGAACAAAGGAAGATTCTCAGGAAGCAAGGCCCCACCCCCACGATATCTTCTCTAGTGTGAAAATAATAGATACTTTTTAAAGAAAAAAAAAAGCAGAGAGAAGAAAAATAGTTCCAATAGTCTTGCCAGCCCCCAAATTAAAAACTCTTAATATTTTGATGTATTTCTTTCCTGTGTTCTACTTTCCTAATATCGAGTATTTTATATCCTGACTTTTTCACTTGATTTTATAGCATGCACATTTTCCATATAATTATATACTCCTAATGAAAAGTACTTTAATGACTGCATAATACCCTTGTAGCAAGGTTTTGTTTCATTTTGTTTTACTATTATTCAAGTCCAAGGTACATGTATTCCCCCTGCGTGGATTTTGGTTTCTTTAGTTTGAAGCCCTAGAAGTTGAAATAGCAGGTCAGAATGAGAATGTGCTGAAGGCCCCCTGAGACCTGTTGCCACATTGCTTTAGTAAGAGGTTATTGAAGTTCACATCCTTATGAGAGCCTAGTTGTGGGCACAGACTTGGAAAGACAAGAGAGCCCTGGTCCTCAGCTGAGGGGTATAGAGACTCCTCCTGGGAAGTCGGAGAGAGACAGGACAGTGCTGGCTTTGTAACATCTCCACAGGCGAGTGTTGGTCTTCCTCTGTGGGGTCTGCTATGAAGGAGTATGAGTCTGTTAGGGCTGCTGTAACGAAGTACCCCAAACTGGTTGGTGGTTCACACAAAGCAAATGTATCGTCTCACAGACTGGAAGAGAAGTTCAGCATCAGTGTGCTGGCAGTGTTAGTTCCTTCAGAGGGCTGCGAGGGAGAGTTTGTTCTGGGCTTCTCCCCCAGATTCTGGTGGTTTGTCTACAGTGTTTGGTGTTCTGTGGCCTGTAGATGCAATCGCCCTGATCTCCGCCTTCATGTTCACGTGGCATTCTCCCTATGCGCATGTCTGTTTGCAAATCCCTTTCTATAAGGGCATCAGTCATACTGGATTAGGGCTCACCCTAATGACCTCATCTTAACTAAATATATCTGCAACAACCCTGTATCTAAATAAGGCCACATTCTCAAGCACCAGGGTTAGGACTTCAACGTATGAATTTGGGGGGAGATACGATTCAACTCATAACAAAAAGGATCCATCAGGCACTAGGATGTGAGCCACTGGGGACTGGTCCTGGGAGAAAGTCACTTCCCTTTTCTAGGCCTAGGTTTCTGCCTCTCTAAAATGAGGTCATTGGATAAGAGCTGTGGTTCTCGAAGTGGGGTTCCCAGACGAGCAGCATCAGCATCACCAAGGAACTTTTAAGAATGCAATTTCTCGGGCCCCACGCCAGACCTTCCAAATCTGAAACTCTGGAGATGGGGCTTAGTAGTGTGGGTTTTTTCAAGCCCTCCAGTTGTTCTGGTGCACACTAAAGTTTGAGACCCACTGAACTATGTGACTTGTGGCATCAGACTTCTGAAATGTCGACACTGGGACACCTGTCGGAGGGTACTGCCCTGTTCATGAGGCCTGCCTAGAAGGTGGTAAGCCTAGCAAATGACCCCACCCATTTTAAAATCTCAAATGATAAACTAGTTTTGTCTTAGACAAGTAATTAAATACTAATTCCAAAGTTTTTGTAAGGCCCTTTTCTGTCTTTTAGCCTCCCTCCAGTAGCCCCAGCAAAATGCATTCACTCAAACCACTGTTTATTGATTAAAGAAATGTGCCAGGCCTTGCCCCACATTTTTGAACACTGCTCCCTGTACAACAATGTGGCTTTTGTTTTCTCTTAACTTCAACTCGCCCCTGCTTATTCCAGTTTTCTAACGGATGATACCCAAGGCCAGCAAAATGCTGGCCCATGGACCTAGGTTTAGAAGCATCCTGTTATTGATGTACGGCTGGACATGAAGACCTAATGGAGGCTGCTGTGGGGTTCAGGGCAGACCGACTAAGGAATTAATTCATTAGAGCCCAGCATTTATGCTGTTGTATCTATTTATTTATTTAGGCTAATGTCTTTTGCTTATCTTTTTACAGCCATAAGTAACTGTCAATAGTTGATAATGTACTTGAATTTCCTTAAGTATATTAAAATTTTACATATCGGACATTTTATAACAGGAACTGAATTTCCTTTTTAATTTGGCATCCTGGTAAGTAGGGCCTCATTTACACATAAAGCAACACAGCTATGGAGTCACATGCTGGCCAGTGAAGTTTCTCCATCTGATGTGACCTCCTACGGCTCCCCTAGCCATGCTCCCTGTGTGGGGGGTTTGCAACCCTTGCTGGAAAACAAGGCTGTGCAGAGAACACTGCTATTTCCCACACCGTCAACTGCTGGACCCCATCTGCTTTGTTTCTCCTTCAGTTCCTGGTAAGGCAACTTACTCATTTCTTCTTCTTGCTAGTTGTGTTTCGTTCTTTACCTTTTCGTACAATGACTAGGGAGTTCTTCTTGTCACTGTGCCCACGTGGTTTATAAAAAAAGGGGAGAAAAAAGAAAAGGTTATTTTAGTGAGAGGATCAGAGATCTGCGTGCCAGGGGGCTTGGGCTCCGACCTCAGTTTGTTGACTCACTAGGTGAACCCAGGAAGGTCCCATCTTTCTTCTCTCTCTCAATTTCAGTTGTCAGGTGAAATGAGACCTGTTATACCTGCTTTTGAGGGAGTGTGATGGGGATACCAAAATGAAATACTGGATGTGACACTGCGTTGAAGAATGTAAAGCGGTGGATAGATGCCACAGATTCAGTACATATCCACGCACATTGGGAATTTTTGTCCAGTTCAGATTAAAGACAACTTTATTATTAACACTAAATCTGCCTACAGAGCAAATATGCTAATGTGCATGTTTAATGGTGGCAGGCTTGCTCTAATCCTTCCTGCTTTGGGGGGGCTGCACTTCATTTTCTGGCGATGTGGGCCTGGTAATGATCACTACTGATATTTACCACGTTTTATTAATGTTACTTTTATGATCCTGCAAGAGGTAATTAGGACTGGGTGTGTTTTATGCATTTTCGTATTGCGAAGTTTCCAGCTAAACGGTGACATGGTGTGGGGGGAGTGAAATAGCACAGAGAAAGA